>NW_023425356.1:5866424-11106424 GCF_014108415.1 Molossus molossus | reverse complement strand
ACAAGAGACCCACTTCAAACAAAAGACACACAGAATTAAAGTGAAGGGATGGAAAATATTTTCCCAGGCAAATGGAAATGAAACAAACAAACAAACAAACAAAACAAAACACACAAACTGGTGTAGCAATACTTATATCTGATAGTATACTCTTCAAAATGAAGGCAATAAAAGAAGCAAGGAAGTTCACTGCATAAGATTAAAAGGATCAATCCAACAAATGGATATAACCCTGGTAAACATATATACACCAAATATAGGAGCACCAAAATATATTTTTAAATGTCTAAGGACTTCAACGGAGAGATAGACAGCAATACAATCATAGTAGGGTAACTTAACACCCCACTGAAATCACTGGATAGATATTCTAGACAAAAATAAATAAATAAATAAACAAGGGCAGTAAGACCCCATATGGTGCAGTAGATAATCTCGTTTTAATTGATATTGACAAAACATTTCACCCCAAAGCTCCAGAATATATATTCTCAAGTACACATGAGACATTCTCAAACATAGACCACCTGTTAGGACACAAAATGAGTCTTTACAAGTTCAAGAAGATTGAAATCATATCAAGCATCTTCGTGGATCACAATGACATAAAAGTAGAAATCAATTATAGTAAAATCATGCAAAAACATTCAAACACATGGAAGCTAAACAGCATGTTATTAAACAATGACTGGTTTACTAATAAGATCAAGGAAGAAATAAAAAAAAACTTCTTAGAAATCACTAAAAATGAACACACAACAACACAAAATCTATGGGACATAGCAAAATTATTCCTGAGAGGGAAGTTCATAGAAATACCGGCCTACCTCAAGAAAGAAGAAAATTTTCTAATAAACTAACCCTACAACTTAAAGATCTAAAAAGAGAACAAAAAGCCCTGGCCGGTTTGGCTCAGCGGTTAGAGTGTCGGCCTGCAGTCTAGAGAGACCCGGGTTCAGTTCCTGCTAATGGCGTGTACCTCACCAGTTTGTCCCGGCCCTGGTTGGTTGTATGGGTGGCAGCCACTCAATGTGTCCCTTTCATATTGATGTTTCTCTCTCTCTCTCCCTCCCACTCTATCTGAACAAAAAATGGAAAAATGTCCTCGGGTGAGGATAAAAAAAAAGAGAGAGAACAAAAGTAAAAACCTAGACTTAATAGAAGAAAGGAAATAATAAAGGTTAGAGAAGAAATAAATGACATAGAGATTGAAAAAACAATACAAAAGATTATTGAATCCAAGTATTGGTTCTATGAAGAGATAAACAAGATTGATGATTCCTTAGCCAGATGCACCAAGTAACAGAGAGGATCCAAATTAATAAAATCAGGAATGAAAGAGGTTAATTAACAACTGACTCCACAGAAATACAAAGATTGTAAGAAAATACTATGAACAATGATATGCCAACAAATTGGACGATCTATGAGAAATGGACAAATTCCTAGAATTATACAGTCTTCCAAAACTCAACCAGAAAGAGTCACAACCTGAACAGACCAATAACAACTAAGGATTTTGACGCAGTAATCAATAAACTCCCAGCAAACAAAAGCCCTGGTCTGGATGGCTTCACGTGGGAGTTTTACCAAACATTCAAAGAACTAACACCTATTTTTCTCAAACTATTCCAAAAATTCAAGAGGAAAATTTTCAAACTCTTTTTTATGAGGCCAGCATAATTCTAATCCCAAAAGCAGATAAAGACACTACAAAGAAAGAAAATTACAGAAAAATAACCCTGATGAACCTAAGTGCCAAAATTCTAAACAAAATATTAGCAAATCAGATCCAGCAACATATTTTAAAAAGTATACATTATGACCAAGTTGGATTTATCCCAGAGATGCAAGGCTGGTACAGTATTTACAAACCAATTAATGTGATATACAACATAAACAGAATGAAAGGGAAAAGTCATACAACCATATCAATAGATCCTGAAAAAGTTTTGACAACATTTTTTATTTAAAAAAAACTCAGCAAATTAGGAACAGAAGGATTGTACCTCAAAATAATAAAGGCCATTTATGCAAACCTACAGCCAACATCATACTCAATAGGCAAAGATTTAAAACATTTTTCTTAAGAACAGAAACAATACAGGGATGTCCGCTTTTAACACTCTTATTCAACATAGTACTGGAAGTCGTAGGCACAGCAATAAGACAAAAAATAAAATAAAAAGCATCCAAATTAGAACAGAGGAAGTGAAACTCATTATTTACAGACGACATGATATTGTACTATAGAAAACCCTAAAGACTCCACCGAAAAACCATTAAATTTAATAAGTGAATTTGGCAAAGTAGCAGGATAAAAAATTAACATCCAGAAATTGATGACATTCTTATACACCAATAATGAACACCCAGAAAGGGAAACTAAAAAAAACACAACAACCCATTTACCATTGCAACAAAAAATTAAGATACCTTGGAATAAACTCAACCAAGGTTGTAAAAGACCTGTTCTCAGAAAACCACAGGAGACTGAAAAAATAAAGAGAGGAAGATATAAAAAAGTGGAAGCATATGCCATGTTCATGGATTGGAAGAATCAACATCATTAAAATGTCCATACTACTCAAAGCAATCTATAGATTCAATGCAATCCCTATTAAAATACTAACGACGTATTTCACAAATCTAGAACAAATACTTCAAAACTTTATATGGAACCAAAAAAAGACCCTAAGTAGCCACAGCAGTCTTGAAAAAGAAGAACAAAGGTGTAGGGAGCCCAATTTCAGATATCAGGTTGTACTATGAAGCCATTGTGATCAAAACAGCCTGGCACTGGCACAGAAACAGATATATAGGTCAATGGAACAGAGCATAGAACCCAGAAATTGATCCAAGACATTATACTCAATTTATATTTGACAAAAGAGGCAAGAGTATACAATGGAGTAAAGACAGCCTCTTCAATAAATGGTGTTGTGCAAATTAAACAGGTGCATAAAAAAAAAAAAAGGAACTAGACCACCAACTTACACCATACACAAGAATAAACTTAAATAAATAAAATACTTAAATGTAACTTGTGAAACCATAGAAATTCTAGAATAAAATGTAGCCAGCAAAATCTCAGACATCACACACACAGCAGAATTTTCAACAATACATCACCTAGGGCAAGAGAAAAAAGGAAAAAAATTAATAAATGGGACTACATCAAACTAAAAAGTTTCTGCACAGCAAAATGAAAAGGGAACCTACTATATGGGAGAACATATTTACCAATGATACATTGTATAAGGGGTTAGTTTTCAAAATATATAGAGTACTCATTCAACTCAACAATAGGAAGACAATCCAATTTAAAAATGGGCAGAGGACCTGAATAGAAACTTCTCCAAACAGGAAACACAAATGGCTAAGAGATAATGAAGAAAATTCTCAATGTCACTAATCATCAGAGAGATGTTATATTAATGACTATGAAGTATCACTTCACACCTGCCAAAATGGCTGCCATCAGCAAATCATCAAACAAATGCTGGTGAGGATGTGGAGAAAAGGGTACTCTAGTACACTGCTGGTGAATGCAGACTGGTGCAGCCACTATGGAAAACAATATGGTGTTTCCTCAAAAAAATTAAAAATGGAGCTGCCATTTGATCCAGGGATCCCACTTCTTGTAATATACCTAAAAAACCTGAAACACCTATGAAAAATAATATATGTACCTCTATGTTCACTGCAGCAGCATTTACAATAGCTAGGAACATAAAACGGCCCACAGTAGATGAGTGGATAAAAAAGCTGTGGTACATCTACACAATGGAATACTATACAGCAGTATGAAAGAAAGATCTCTTACCCTTTGAGACAACTTGGAGGGACTTGGAGAATATTATGCTAAGTGAAATAGGCCAGTCAGAGAAAGATAAGTATCACAAGATTTCAATTATTTGTGGGGTATAGTGAACAAAGTAGATCCAGAGACGTGGAAGTAGGGAACAATATAACAAAACTCAGAGGGAAGTGGGTAGAGGGAGGAGGGAAGAGATAAACCAAAGAACTTGTATGCATATATGCATAACCAATAGACACAGACAACAATTTGCTGAAGGTGAGGGAGTAGGAGTGAGGAGAGTGCCAATGGGGGAAAAGGGGACATCTGTAATAAAAATTAAATTAATAAAAAAAATGTTTAAAGCCTAACATCAAAATTACAACTTTACTACAGAACAATCATTCTTCAGAATCACCTGAAATCAAGCTGAAGTGAAGTCCTACAACTATTAAATTAAAGAAGAAGCCACATCAAGACTGGTAGGAGGGGCAGAGGCATGGACAGGCTGGTCCCACACCCAGGTGTGGTGGATAAAATTTAGGAGGACACCCCAGCTGTGAAGGTCCTCCCTGAAGATTGAGGGGTCCCTGTCCAACACCAGGCACCCAGCTCAAAGTTCTAGTGCCAGGAAGAGAAATCCTCATAATGTCTGGTTATAAAACCAGTGGGAACTGAGGCTGAGAGAGGCTGAGGCTGCTGAAGCCTCAGGCAGCTCCTCTTAAAGGGGTTGCACATGGACCAACTTGGATCAGCTCCCTCTAAGTTCCAGTGTGGAGGGGAGGCAGCTTGAAAGGCACCAGAGACATATGGTGAAGAACTGAGTTGTTTGGCATTGGGGCAAGTACTGGAGAAGCAGCTTTCTCCTGGACAGACATGCTAGCAGAGGCCTTTGTTCCTTTGTCCCTTCCTCCACAGGGCAGGCAAAGGGCTGCCATATCTTGGACTCCAGCAGTCCGGCTCATACTGTTTTCCCCTCCCTGGTGATTCTTTGAGGTCCTGCCCCACCCAAGCTGTTTTCAGTGGCTTTACCATAGGATTGGCTTGTTTTGGCTCCTGCTAGAGATTTTCCTATATTCTCTCAAACAAGAAGCATCTGCCACAGTGAGCCCCATACCTCTTTCTAAGTGGCCTCAGGTCCAGCACTAGATGCAGCCAGCCTTGGTTCACAGCTTGGCTTCGTCTGGGCACCTCCAAGCCCAGCACAAGAAGCAATCATTGGAAGATCGCTTTGTAGCTTATGCCTGGTGGCCCTAGGTACAACACAGGCAGTGGTTGACCTTGCCCCAGAGCCAGCACAGTCAGTGGACAGCTTTAGACCATGTTGAAGCACCACAACCCAATCACCTCCACAAGTGACACATTCAATGAGTGGACTCAGTGGGTATCAGAGCACTGCTGAAGTAAGTTTTGCTTTCTGTGGGGGGCTCCTGCACAGCTGATCATACAAGGTAGTCAGAGGTTGGTGGTCAGTGGGCACAGCCAGTTCTTTCAGCTGATCAACCTGAGTAAAACTCTCTCATTGATGTGCCAAAAGTAATCAAGACTCAATGACAACAGAAGGGTGTAAAGTCCACATTAGGGGTGCACCTCAAGGGCCCAGCTGGGGTGATCAGGGAGGTTGTGCCACTGGACCCTACAGGACACCTATTACAACAGGCCATCCCTAGGAAGCCTAGGAGACATAGCAACTCTAACTAATACATAGAAACAAACACAGTGAGGCAGCCAAAATGAGGAGACAAAGAAACGTCCCAAAAGAGGGAACAGAACAAAACTTCAGGAAAATAACTAAATAAAATGGAGATAAGCAATTTAACAGATGCAGAGTTCAAAACACCGCTTGTAAGGACACTCAATGAACTTAATGAGGGCCTCAAGAGCATAAAAAAGGACCAATCAGAAATGAAGGATGCACTAACAAATAAAGAATAATTTACAGGGAATCAATAGTAGAGTAGGTGAAGCCAAGAAGCAAACCATCGATTTGGAATATAAGGAAGCAAAAAACACCCAATCAGAACAGCAAAAAGAAAAAATAATCTCCCCAAATGAGGACAGTATAAGAAGCCTGTGGGACAACTTCAAGCATGCCAACATTTGCATCACAGGGGTGCCAAAAGAAGAGAGAGGGCAAGAAATTGAAAACCTATTTGAAAAAATAATGACAGCCCTGGCCAGTTGGGCTCAGCGGTTAGAGCGTCGGCCTGCGGTCTGGAGAGACCCGGGTTCGGTTCCCGCTAAGGGCACGTACTTCGGTTGCAGTTTGTCCCTGGCCCTGGTTGGTTGTGCGGGTGGCAGCCACTCGATGTGTCCCTTCACATCGATGTTTCTCTCTCTCTCTCCCTTCCTCTCTCTCCCTCCCACTCTATCTGTACAAAAAAATTGAAAAATATCCTCAGGTGAGGATAAAAAAAAAAAAGAAAGAAAAAATAATGACAGAAAATTTTCCAAGCTTGGTGAAGGAAACAGACATACAAGTCCAGGAAGCACAGAGAGTCCCAAACAAGATGAATCCAAAGAGGTTCACACCGAGACACATCATCATCAAAATGCAAAAGGTTCAAGACAAAGAGAGAATCTTAAAAGCAGCAAGAGAAAAACAGTTAGTTACCTACAATGGAGCTCCCATAAGGCTGTCAACTGATTTCTCAAAAAACAAAAAACAAAACAAAACAAAAAACAAAAACAAACACAAAACTTTGCAGGCCAGGAAAAAGTGGCAATAAATATTTAAAGTGATAAAAAGCAAGGACCTACAATCAAGATTACTCTATCGTGCAAAGCTATCATTTAGAACTGATGGCTATATAAAGAGTTTTTCAGACAAGAAAAAGCTACAGGAGTTTATCACCACCAAACCAGTATTATATGGAATGTTGACAAGTCTTTTTTAAGAAGATAAAAAATATGAACAATAAAAAGGTAATAAATACATATCTATCAACAATTGAATCTACAAACAAAATAAGCAAGTAGAATAGAAACAGATTTATAGATACAGAGAAGTTTTATGTTGGTTGCCAGATGGGAGGGAAGTTGGGTGAAAAAGATGAAGAGATTAAGAAGTACAAATTGGTTGTTACACTGATGAACCTCAAAGGAAAAGGGAAAGGCGGGGTTGGAAGAGAGAAGCCAAAGAACTTATATGCATATATACATAACCAATAGACACAGACAATAGTTTGGGGAAAGCAGTAGTAGGGTGGGATTGGAGAAGAGGGGGTCAAGTGGGGGGAGAGGGACATCTGTAATACATTCAACAATAAAGATACGTTTGTTTGTTTTTTTTAAGCCTAATGTTTCAATATCTAGGATTTAAAAAGATGACATCCTTACCAAGAGATTCTTGTTCTTGAGGGGAATGATTTTTAAATGCAGGATGGCTCTCCAATCCACCTGGTGTGAATTTTATTTTTTCACGCCTGAGTGGATACTTGGGAAACCAGAAAAACTAGCTCCTTCCTGTTTGTGTGGAGTGCTGCAAGGATTACTGGAACCTTTACTCCCATAGAAGAGGTGTGCTTCCAGCTGTCCCACTACCAGCTGTGGTCCTTGTCATATCATTTTAAATAGACCTCTGGCAAAGAAGAGTGGTCTCTGCTGTATGTTGGCAAGACACACTGAAAACAACCTAATAAGGCTAAGAGTCATAAGAAAAAATGTTTAAATATCCAATATGTGTGGGATTGGGTAAACCACAGTTTAGCTAGAAACAACATTCAAACACTGTCAGCAAGTGCATGTTCAGATAGTATAACAACCTACTGAAGTCTGATTAATGTCCTTTGTTGTTATTTACTGACAACTTATGTGACTGTAAAGACTTCTCAAATGTCTCAAGTGACTAAGTTAAAAAAAATTAAAGCTGGAGGATTATGGACAAAACTTTATTTTTGAGTGACTAATATGACTGATTTCAGATGAGATAAACACTTTCCTGTACCATAAGTATGTGCTATGTTTGGTTTATTAAATATTCAATTTGTTGTTATTGATGTAAACTTATATTTAATATCTAGAATACATAGATCTGTGGGCACTATAAAAAATCATGGCTAAAGGAAAGTCCAATTTGTTAAGGGACAAAAGGAACATTGAATAATAAGTTCCACTGAATTATTAAAATTCTGGTGATTATAAAATGTATTCATTTGTCCTTTTATGTTAAAGGTTAATGAATGGTCATGAGAGGTAGTGTGGATAGAGGATTAAGTTCTTGTCTTTTTTGCATGGAAATTTTATCTTTAGTTAGTTTTCTAGTTCTGGAAATAAGTAAAGATATATATATAATGTGTTATTAAACAAAATTTACTATGGTTAAAATGAACCCTGATTGTTTGATTGAGTCCAGACTTGGAGAGCTATAAATACATTGGAGAATCATATTTTGCATATTACCTGAGTTTAGGACTTTTTCAACTTGGCAGCTTCCTTGTAGGAACCTTGGAAGGTATACCCATGTAGTTATATCTACTTTCCAAAGAGCATGATGCTTTCAAACCAGAAAAGCTTCTACATTTCACCCAATGTTAATCTCATTTCTTTGAAACTGGCCCCTTGGAAAATCAGAGAAAATAGCTGTTAGGTGGCCATGTGAACTGCAGATTGAAGCAAGGTTTACGTCCACAGGAAAAAACACATGGAAGCTGTACTGTCTGTCTAATGGCCTCCGAGGAGACCTAAGAGTGGCCTATGATAGTTTTGTAAGATTGAGTGCTCTGCACTGTTACCTGAGGCCTTAGTGATGATTATAACTTGCCATCAGCAGGGCTGCACTACCACTGCACCCTGTTCCCTAGACCCAGGCCACCACTTCACCTTGTCATCCCTGGGCCCAAGCCACTGTTTACCCACCCCCACCCCTAAGTCCCAAGTCATCACAGCAAGTCCCAGATATACAGACATTAGTTCTGTGGATGACCTGCACATTCTTGCACCTCAGATGTCCATACCATCACAATAGCCTGTGCTCTAGCCCCAGGCATCACAGTAGTTCTGCATGCTCCTGATCATAGCACTCCAACTTGGCTACTATTCAGAGTGTCATTGCTCCAGACCTGATGTCAGAAGGAACTTTCTTGGCTAGAGTTTCTTTACATAGACAAAAAGAACAGGATCACCCAGCAGCTTTTCCATCAAGGGCTCCAATGTTCCTAGAAGACTGTCACTGAAGATACCTGCAGCCTTGTCTACTGAGGACTCTCACAGTCTTCACTGACAGTGACTACAGGTGATTGAGCACCACAGTGTCTTTCCCAGAACTAGAAACTCTTCACCTCACCACCTGGTGACTTCACAACTACCTGCAGATGAAAGTTTCCATTCACTGAAGCCAGTATAAAAGGACTGAAAAAGGTGATTGCTTCCTCAAAAGTATAGATACCAACACAAAACCATAGAAAACACAAACAGTAAAGAAACACATCAAAACCAAAGGAACAGAATAATTCTTTAATAATTGACTCCCTCCAAAATGGAGATCTACCAGTTACCTGTAAAATAATTTTAAATGATTATTTTACAAAAGTATAGGAATTTTCAAGTTAACACAGACAGCTCAGTGAACTCAGGAAATAATGCATAAATAAAATGAGAAGTTCAACAAAGAGGTAGAAATCATGTTAAAAAATGCTGGAGCTGAAGAGTACAATGAACACAATGAAAATTACTATAGAGAGCTTCAACAGCAGACTTAATGATCAGAAGAGAGAATCTGTGAAGTTGAAGTCAGATCTCTTTAAATCATCCAGTCAAAGTAGAAAAACAAAATACGAAAGAGTTAAGATAGCCTAAGAATTATGGGACACTATCATGAGAGAAAATTTCTCATTATGAGAGTACCAGAAGATTAAAGAGAGCAAGGTGCAGTATGTTTATTTAAAATAACAATAGCTGAAAACTTCCCACACATCTGGGGTGAGATACATGAATTCCAAAGGTCCCCAAACAGACTCAACTCAAAGATAGTTTGAAGATACATTATAATCAACTCTCAAAAATTAAAGATAAAATGACATTTTTGAAAGCAGAGAAAGAAAAAAGTGTTATCACTTACAAGGGATTTCTCCCATAAGGCAATCATCAGATTTCCCAGCAGAAACCTTGCAGGCTGGGAGACAGTGACTTCCATATTCAAAGAGTTCAAAGAAAATAATGCCTGCCAGGAATACTAAACCTGACAAAGTTGTCTTTCAGAAATAATAGAGCTAAAGACTTTCTTAGACAAAAGCTGAGGGAGCTCATCAACACTAGAACAACTAAGCCTGAGGTAGCAAAAGGAAGGTGATAATAAAGGTTAGAACAGAAATAAATGAAACGGAATACAAAGAAGATAGAAAAGGTCAACAAAACAAAGAGTTTGAGGGGTTTTTTTTTGTTGTTGACTTTTTAACAAAACAAAAATACAAAATTGACAAACCTTTAAGTTAACCAAGAAAAAAAGAGATAAAACTATAAGTAAAAGAAGAGACATTACAACTGATACCACAGAAGTACAGAGGATCATAAGAGATTACTAGGAACAGTACATGCCAAAAAATTAGATAACTTAGGAGAAATACATAAATTCCTAGACACATACAATTTACCAATATGTAATTATGAACAAATAGAAAATCTGAACACACCAATAATGAGCTAGGAAATTGAATTAGTAATAAAAGACTTCCCAATAAGGAAAAGTCTGGAATGAGATGACTTCACTGATAAGTTTTAATGAACATTCAAAGAAGACTGAGTACTTATACTTCTCAAACTCTTCCAAAAAGTTGAAGAGAAGGGAACTTGCCCAAACTCATTGATAAGAGCAGCACTTCCCTGATATCAAAGGTAGATGAGGAAACAAGGAAAGAAAATTACAGGCTAATATTCCTAATGAATATTGATGCAAAAATCCTCAACACAATACTAGCAAAACAAATTGAAGAGTCCATTAAAGAATCATACACCATGAAAAAATGGAGTTTATTTCTGGGATGAAAGATGGTTCAACATATGCAAACCAAAGTAGTTGGGTCTTGATTGAGATCAGAAGATGGTGGTGGGCAGGACTGGAGGGAGGGTGAGTGTGTGAGACAGTGAGGGAGTGTGTGCGATAGGGTGAGTGGACATAAAGGTGGACTACCAAACCCGTGCAGTGCAGAGCTGCAGAGCAGAAGGTTTCTGTGTGGTGGATGGGAGCAGCTGGCTACCATGGTAAGTGGCCCTTCAGGGCATTTCTCACTGCGCCGTGGGGAGGTCTCACATTTTGGAAGATCCCGGGTCTTCCCTGGGAGGAGGCAGTGGGAGCAGCTAGGGCCCAGCAACCTGAGCCGACCAGCACACCTGGCACCATCAGACCAGTGGACATTCTGTGTCAACAAAGGCCGGTGCACAGTAGTGGAGCTCCCAAGGTGCCGGTTGTGGAAGCCACAGATGGCCAGAAACTCAGCACCATCCCCCATGGTAGCAGGCTGATTAGAGTTGAGATACCCCCCTCAAAAGAGACTGGGGAGCAGACATCCATCCTCGGGCAACAGAAGCATAGGCCAGCAGCTGAGACCCATCCCTGAAAACTACAGCAAAAGCTGAGCAAGAGTTGAGCCCCATGGGGCAGCAGCCCTCCCTAGCCACCAGAGGCGGAACCTGGGGCTCCACAGAGGCCTGTGTGGTCCAGCAGCTCACAAGTGCAGTGGGAAGCTAGAGCCTGAGAGAGACTGGTGTGATCCAGCTGCCCACCTGCGGAAACTACAGAGTGTGAGTGCACCAGAGAGGCCTGTGCAACCCAGCATAGACTGTGTGATCCAGTTACTCGTGGGACCTGGGAGTGCTGAAGCACCAGAGAGGCCTGTGTGACCCAGCAGAGACTGTACAATCTAGTTACCCACAGGACCTTTGGGGTGCTGAAGCGCCAGAGAGGCCTGTGCCACCCAGCAGAGACTGTGATCTAGTTATCCACAGGACTTGTGGGTGCTGAAGCACCAGAGAGGCCCATACGACCCATCAGGGACTGTGCCATCCAGTTACCCATGGGACCTGTGGGATGCTGAAGCACCAGAGAGGCCCATGCGACCCATCAGGGACTGTGCCATCCAGTTACCCATGGGACCTGTGGGATGCTGAAGCACCAGAGAGGCCCATGTGACCCAGGAGGGACTGTGCCATCCAATAATCCGCAGGACCTATGGGGTGCTGAAGCACCAGAGAGACCCATGTGACCAAGCAGAGACTGTGCGATCTAGTTACCCATGCAGCCTGTGGGGTGCTGAAGCACCAGAGAGGCCTGTGTGACCCAGAAGCCCATAACATAGGCATAGAGCCAGGTCTCCAAAGGGACTGTGGAATCCAGTTACCTGCAGGACCTGCAGGGTGTGGAGGCATCAAAAAGGCCTGTGTGACCCAGCTGTGCACAAGATAGGTGTAGAGGATGTGAAAATGGAGGCGGAGTGAATAGAAGCTACACAGATGATCTCTCAGGACCAAATGGGAATTACAACTAAAATAAAGACAAAAGCAACAGAAAAGCAACAGGACAGGACCATATAACCAGGGACACTGGTAGGATCTGCAGAGGTGTGAGAGAGTGGTGGGCTGGGAGCCCTCAAACAGCAGCAGTTTTAGCTGTGAGCAGTGCCCTTGGGGAATAAAGACCAAGCCCACTCCACAGTGCAGAAAGCCAGAAAAGAGCACTAAAATAGCCACAGCCACTCTCACCTGGGGGCTATGGCAGAGGAAGAACAAACTGGGCTAAAACTCTGTGGGGACACCTGGGATTTGGAGGGCACTCAGAATTTTTGCTGAGTTGCGGCCAAATAGGACAGTGGCCAGTGTGCTTCTTCCCAGAGCTATGCAAAAGCAGCAGCACCTCCTTGGAGATTCAGCCTTCCCCAGGTGAGACAAATAAATGCAAATTGAGGCTTCTTAACAACCAGCCTCTATCCCACCCTCTGGAAATCTTCTTATGCAGAACACCAGGGCTACATCCTAAGGCACTGAGTAACTGAGACTACTAGACACCAGGAAAAAGCTAAGGATAACTGAACATTTCCTGGGCTTGCATATTTACCCAGGAAAGTAAGACTTTTTTTAAAATTAATTTTTGTTACAGATGTTTCTCCTTTCCCCCCCACTGATTCCCCCCTCCTCCTCCCTTCCTGCCCTTTCGCCAGTTTGTTGTCCATGTCCACTGTTCATGCATACATGCATATAAGTTCTGTGGTTTATCTCTCCCCCACCACCACCCTCTTTAGGCGATTGTCAGTCTGTACCCCACTTCCACATCTCTGGGACTACCCCATTCCTCAGACTGTTAAGTTCATCATATTCCACAAATAAGTGAGATCATATGAAACTTGTCTTTCTCTGTTTGGCTTGTTTCACTTAGGATGATACTTTCAAGGTCCCTCCATGTATTCTCAAAGGATAAGAGATCTTTCTTTCTTACAGCCATGTAGTACTCCATTGTGTATATGTACCACAGATTTTTTATCCATTCGTCTACTGATGGACACTTGGGCTGTTTCCAGATCTTAGCTATTGTAAATAGTGCTGCTACAAACATGGGGGTACATATATTCTTTCTGAGTGGTGCTTCAGGCTTCTTAGGGTATATTCCTAGAAGTGGGATCACTGGGTCAAATGGAAATTCAATTTTTAATTTTTTGAGATAACACCATATTGTTTTCCATAGTGGCTGCACCAGTCTGCATTTCCACCAGCAGTGTACTAGAGTCCCCTTTTCTCCACACCCTCGCCAACACTTGTTGTTTCATGATTTGTTGATGGGGGCCATTCTGACAGGTGTGAGGTGATACCTCATTGTTTTAATTTGCATCTCTCTGATGATTAGTGATGATGAGCATTTCTTCATATGTTTTTTAGCCATTTGTATGTCCTGTTTGGAGAGGTGTCTATTTAGTTCCTCTGCCCATTTTTAATTGGATTCTTTGTCTTCCTTTTGTGGAGTTGTATGAGCACTCTATATGTATTGGAAATTAACCCCTTACCTGATGTATCATTGGCAATTATGCTCTCCAATACAGTGGGTAGCCTTTCCGTTTTGATGATTGTATCTTTCGCTGTGTAGAAGCTTTTGAGTTTGATGTAGTCCCATGTGTTCATTTTCTCCTTTGTTTCTATTGCCTTAGGTGATGTATCAGTGAAAATTCTGCTGCGTATGATGTCTGAAATTTTGTTGCCTACAGTCTCTTCTAGGATTTTTATGGATTCATGAGTCACATTTAAGTCTTTTATCCATTTTGAGTTTATTCTCGTGTAGGGTGTAAGTTGATGGTCTAGTTTCATTTTTCTGCATGTAACTGTCCAATTTTCCCAGCACTATTTATTAAAGAGAATGTCCTTACTCCACTGTATACTCTTTCCACCTTTGTCAAATATTCATTGAGCATATTGTCTTGGGTCCATTTCTGGGTTCTCTGCTCTGTTCCACTGGTCTATATGCCTGTTCTTGTACCAGTACCAGGTTGTTTTGATTACAGTGGCTTTGCAGTATAACCTGAAATCTGGTATTGTGATCCCTCCAACTTTGTTCTTCCTTTTCAAGATTGCTGTGGCTATTCGAAGCCTTTTTTGGTTCCATATGAACTTTTGAAATAATTTTTCTAATTCTGTGAAGTATGCCATTGGTATTTTGATGGGGATTGTGTTGAATGTATAGATTGCTTTGGGTAATATAGACATTTTAATGATGTTAATTCTCCCAATCCAAGAACAAGGCATGTGCTTCCTCTATTTCTTTTTTCAATGACCTGTGGTTTTCTGCAAATAGGTACTTTACTTCTATGGTTAAGTTTATTCCTAGGTATCTTAACTTTTTGCTGCAATGGTAAATGGGATTGTTTGGAAGTCTTTCTTCCTCTTGAATTTTTTGAAATAGTTTGAGGAGAATGGATATTAGTTCTTCTTTGAATGTTCGGTAAAACTCCCCCGTGAAGCCATCTGGACCTGGGCTTTTGTTTGCTGTGAGAGTCTTGATTACCTCTTCAATTTCCTTAGTTGTTATTGGTCTGGTCAAGTTTTCTATTTCTTTTTGATCCAGTTTTGGGAGACTATGTGTTTCTAGAAATTTGTCCATTTCGCTTAGATTGTCGAATTTATTGCCATATAATTGTTCACAGTAGTTGTTAACGATCTTTTGTATTTCTGTGGTGTCAGTTGTAACCTCTCCTGTTTCATTTCTGAATTTGTGTATTTGGGTTCTCTCTCTTTGTTTCTAGGTGAGTCTAGATAAGGGTCCATCAAGCTTGTTTATCTTTTTGAAAAACCAGCTCTTTGTTTTATTGATCATTTGAATTGTTTTTTTTTTTTTTTTTTTTGTCTCTATGTCATTTATTTCTGCTCTGATCTTTACTATTTCCTTCCTTCTACTTGCTCTGGGGTTTTCTTTTTGTTTTCTCTCTAGTTCTTTAATTTGTGAGGTTAGATAATCTATTAGAGATTTTTCTTCTTTTTTGAGGTAGGCCTGTAGTGCTATGAACTTCCCTTTCAGAACTGCTTGCGCTGCATCCCATAGATTTTGTGTTGTTGTGTCTTCATTTTCATTGGTTTCCAGGAAGTTTTTGATTTCTTCCTTGATCTCCTCGGTGGCCCATTCATTGTTTAATAACATGTTATCTAGCTTCCATGTGTTCAGATGTCTTTGTATGTTCTTCTTGCAATTGATTTCTAGTTTCATGCCATTGTGATCTGAGAAGATGCTTGATATGATTTCAATCTTCTTGAACTTGTAAAGACTTAGTGTGCCCTAACATGTGGTCTATCTTTCAGAATGACCCATGTGCACTTGAGAAGAATGTGAATTCTGTAGTTTTGGGGTATAATTCTCTGTAGATATGTATTAAATACATTTGGTCCAGTGCTTCATTTAGAGTCTGTGTTTCCTTGCTAAGTTTTTGTCTAGAAGATCTATCCAGTGATGTTAGCGGGGTGTTGAAGTCCCCTGCTATGATTGTATTGATATTGATTTCTCCTTTGAAGTCCTCCAGATGTTTTAAAATATATTTTGGTGCTCCTATATTGGCTGCATATATGTTTATCAAGGTTATATCTTCCTGTTGGATAGATCCTTTCAGTATTATGTAGTGGCCTTCTTTGTCTCTAGTTATGGCCTTATTTTATCAGATATGAGTATTGCTACCCCAGCTTTTTTTTCTTTTGCATTTGCTTGGAAGATTTTTTTCCATCCCTTAACTTTCAATCTATGTGAGTCTTTTGTTGTGAGGTGGGTCTCTTGTAAACAACATATAAATGAGTCATGCTTTCTTATCCAATCAGCTACTCTGTGTCTTTTTATGGGAGCATTCAATCCATTTACATTTAAGGTGATTATTGATATGTACTTATTTATTGCCATTTTTGTTTAGTGTGGTTCTATATTTCTTCCCATTTCTCCTGGTAATTACAGCAGTTCTTTTAACATTTCTTGCAGTGCTGGTTTGGTGTTAATGTATTCCCTTAGCCTTTTTTTTTTTTTTGTCTGGGAAGCTCTTTATTTGACCTTCTATTTTGAATGATAGCCTTGCTGGTTAGAGTAGTCTTGATTTTAGATCCTTGTTTTTCATGACCTTGATTACTTCATGCCATTCCCTTCTGGCCTGTAGTGGTTTTTGTGAGAAGTCAGCTGAGAACCTTATGGGGTTTTCTTTGTAGGTAACCTGTTGCTTATCTCTTGCTGCTTTTAGGATTCTCTCTTTGTCTTTAATTTTTGGCAGTTTGATTATTATGTGTCTTGGTGTGGGCCTGTTTGGGTTCATCTTACTTGGGGGCTCTCTGTGCTTCTTGAACTTGAATGCCTCCTTCCTTCACCAAATTAGGGAAGTTTTCTGTCACTATTTCTTTGAATATATTCTCTAACCCTTGCTCATTTTCTTCTTCAGGGACTCCTATGATGCAAATATTATTCCATTTCCAGTTGTCCCACAGTTCTCTTAAGCTGTCTTCCTGTTTTTTAATCGTTTTTTTCCTTTTGGTTTTCTGATTGGTTGATTTTTTCTACCCTGTCTTCTAATTCACTAATCTGGTCCTCAGCTTCCCCTACTCTGCTTTTTAGACCTTCCAATGTGTTTTTCATTTCTGATATGTCATTCTTCATTTCTTCTTGGTGGTTTTTAGTTTCCAACTGGTTGTTTATCAACATTTCTATGTTTTTACTCATGGTGCTCATATCCTTACACATGCTGTTGAGCTTCCTCAACATCATGGCTCTAAATTCTAGTTCTGTTAACTTGCTTAACTGCACCTCATTCATCTCATCTTCTGTAGAGGTCTCTTGTTCTTTCATTTGGCTTTTGTGTCTGTTTGTCACCATTTTGGCTATCAACGTGGGTTTTGCAGTTTGCCAAATTTTTCCTGTGGGTGTTGGTGTTCTGCTGTTTGTGGCTCCCTCTTCTGGGTTTGGGTGAGCCAGGGAGGACCCACTTTAAAACCGCTGTCAAGTCTTAGTTTTTCTGGTTAGTGTTGCTAGCCCAGGGAATGGTAGTTATCCTCTAGCTTTTTTTTGCCTGGAGGTTATTAGTAGAGGTCACCTGAAGACCCTTGGTTTCTGAGTTGCCTGCAAAACTCCCTCAGGTGGTCAGTGTAAGAGGATTTCCTGAGGGTGGGGCAGATGCTTGTTTTTAATGGGCCTCAATTAGCGTTTTAATGGCCACCAGGTGGGGTTGAATCTCTGAGGGAGGGGCCTCTGCCTCTCCCCAGGGCCCTGGGAAGGAGTAAAATAAACACAGTCCTGCGTGGCTGCACTCAGCAAAAGCTCTTAGCTCCCTCCAATATCTGAGTGTCCCCACAGAGTTCCAGTCCAGTCTGCCTTTCCTCTTCCAGAGCCCAAGGTGAGTGGCTGCTGCCAATTTAGCCTCTGTCTAGACTCTGCATGGTGGAGCCGCCTGGGACTTTAACCCGAGGGCGCTGCTTCCAGCCAAGGGTGGCCACGGCTGTGGCACCAGCCGAGGGTATTGCACTCAGCAGAAGCCCCAGGACTAAGCAGCGGTATTGGGACACTGCCGAGGTGGCAGCAGCTTCCAGCAGAGTCCCCTGATCCCAGAGAGTCCGTGCTGTACCAGTCGAGGGCTTAGCAAGCAGAGTTCGCAGGACTCAGCCAAGGTCGCAGCCCAGGCAGCAGCAGCCTTCCTCTGAGTGCCCTGGTCGCAGCCAGTCTGTGCCAGTCCATGCGGCACCAGCCAAGGGTTTAGCAGGCAGCAGACTTCTCAGGGCTCATGCGGGGTTGCAGCCGAGGTGGCAGCAGCAGCTTCCCACCGAGTCCCCTGGTCCCCGCTCAGGCAGCTGCAGATCGTGGGCTCTTGGCCCCCTCTGCATCCTTGCAAGCCTACCAGGATTGAGTCAGTGTCCCTGGTTATGTGATCCTCCAAGGTGTTTTTTAGTTGCCCCTCCTGATGATTTCCCTTTATTTTCATTGTAAATCCAGTTTGGTCCTGGGAGATGGTCTGTGTAGCTCCATTCACTCCGCTGCCATTTTTCCGCTGGAAAGTAAGACTTGACAGCAATGTTTAACATGGCAGCAATGTTTAACGTGGGCCCACCCAGGCTCATCCAACCCAGTAGAGGGAGCCAGAAACAGCAGAACACCACAGGGAAAATTTGACAGGCTCCTAAACCCACTGAGATAGCCAAAATGGTGAAATGAAAAAAACAAATCCCAAATGAAAGAACAAGAGAACTCTATCGAACATGAGAGCAATGAAATGCAGCTTAGCAAATTATCAGAGGTAGAGTTCAGAGCCATGATCTTGAGGAAGCTCAGCAGCATAAGTAAGAACATCAGCACCATGAGTAAAGATATAGAAACATTGAAAACCAACCAAATGGAAATGAAGAATGACATAGCAGAAATTAAGAACACATTGGAACGACTAACAAGCAAGTAGAGGAAGCTGAGGACGGGATCAGTGAATTAGAGGAAAGGGTAGAAAAAATCAACCAATCAGAAAACCAAAAGGAAAAAATAATAAAAAACCTGGAAGATAGCTTAAGAGAACTGTGGAACAACTGGAAACATAGTAACATTCACATAATAGGAGTCCCCAAAGAGGAAGAAAACGGGCAAGGGTTACAGAATACATTTGAAGAAACAGTCACAGAAAACTTTCCTAAGTTGGTGAAGGGAGAAGGCATTCAAGTTCAAGAAGCACAGAGACCCCCAAGTAAGAAGAACCCAAACAGGCAGACACCAAGACATAGTAATTAAAATGCCAAAAATTAAAGACAGAGAGAATCCTAAAGGCAACAAAAGATAAGCAACAGGTTACCTACATAGGAAACCCTGTAAGGCTCTCAGCTGACTGCTCAACTGAAACACTACAGACCAGAAGGAGTGGCATAAAATAATCAAGGTCATGAAAAACAAGGATCTGAATCCAAGATTACTCTACCCAGCAAGGCTGTCATTCAAAATAGAAGCCAAATAAAGAGCTTTCAAGACAAAATAAATAAATAAATAAATAAAAGGCTAAGGGAATATATTAACACCAAACCAGTACTGCAAGATATACTAAAAGGACTGCTGTAATTAGTAGAAGAAATAGGAAGAAAAATTAAACACACTACACCAAAATGGCAATAAATAAGTACACATCAATTATCACCTTAAATGCGAATGGTTTGAATGCTCTGATAAAAAGATACACAGTAGATGACTAGATAAGAAAGGATGACTCACATATATGTTGTTTACAAGAAACCCACCTCACAACAAAAGACTCACATAGGTTGAAAGTGAAGGGATGAAAAAAAAAACAAAAAACTTTCAAGCAAAAGGAAAGCAAAAACAAAAAAAAGCTGGGGTAACAATACTCATATCTCATAAAGTAGATTTCAAAATTAAGGCCACAGCTAGAGACAAAGAAGGCCACTACATAATATTGTAAAGATCTATCCAACAGGAAGATATAACCTTGGTAAACATATATGCACCCAATATAGGAGCACCGACATACATTAAAAATCTTCTGGATGACTTCAAAGGAGACATTAAAAGCAATATAATCATATCAGAGGACTTCAATACCCTGCTCACATCACTGGATAGATTTTGTAGACAATAAATTAAGAAGGGAACACAGACTCTAAATGAAGCACTAGACCAAATGGATTTAATAGATATATACAGAGAACTACACACCAAAACTACAGAATTCACATTCTTCTCACATGCAAAAAGGATTTTCTCAAAAATAGACCACATGTTAGGACACAAACTCTGTCTCCACAAGTTAAAGAAGATTGAAATCATATCAAGCATCTTCTCAGATCACAATGGCATGAAACTAGAAATCAATTGCAACAGGAACATGCAAAGATATTTGAAAACATGGAGGGTAAATAGCATGTTATTGAACAATGAATGGATTACCATGGAGATCAAGGAACAAAGTTAAAACTTTCTGGAAACCAATGAAAATGAACACACAACAACACAAAATTTATGGCATGCTGCAAAAGTAATTCAGAGAGGGAGGTTCATAGCACTACAGACCTACCTCAAAAAGCAAGAAAAATTTCTAATAGACTATCTAACCTCACAACTTAAAGAACTAGAAAGCAAACAAAAAGAAAACCCCAGAGCAAGTAGAAGGAAGGAAATAGTAAAGATCAGAGCAGAAATAAATGACATGGAGACTGAAAAAACAAACAAAAACAAAACAATTAAAAGGATCAATGAAACTAAGAGCTGGTTCTTTGAAAAGATAAACAAGATTGATGGACCCTTAGCTAGACTCACTAAGAAATTAAGAGAGAGAACCCAAATACACAAAATCAGAAATGAAAGAGAAGAAATAATAACTGACAGCACAGAAATAAAAAGGATTGTTAACAAATATTATGAACAATTATACAGCAACAAATACGACAATCTAAGCAAAATGGACAAATTTCTAGAAACACATAGTCTCCCAAAACTGAACTGAGAAGAGATAGTAAACTTGAAAAGACCAATAACAATAGAAGAAATTGAAGATGTAATCAAGACTCTCCCAGCAAACAAAAGCCCAGGCCTGGATGGCTTCACAGAGGAATTTTACCGAACAGTCAAAAAAGAACTAATACCCATTCTCTTCAAACTCCTTTTAAAAATTCAAGAAGAAGGAAGGCTTCTAAACTCATTTTATGAGGCCAGCATAATTCTAATTTCAAAACCAGAAATAGAGAATACAAAGAAAGAAAACTACAGACCAATATTCCTGATGAACATAGATTCCTATATCCTGAACAAAATACTAGCATATAAAATCCAGCAATACATGAAAAAAATTATTCACCATTACCAAGTGGGATTCATCCCAGGGATGCAAGGCTAGTTCAATATTTGCAAATCAATAAATGTAATACACCACATAAACAAAATAAATGATAAAAATTATATGATCATATCAATAGATGCCGAAAAAGCATTCGACAAAATCCAGCACTCATTTCTGATTAAAACACTCAGCAATCTGGGAATAGAGGGGTCACATCTCAACATAATAAAGGCCATATATGAAAGACCTACAGCCAACATCATACTCAATGAGCAATAATTAAAAGAATTTCCCTTAAGAACAGGAACAAGACAGGAATGCCTTCTTTCGCCACTCTTATTTAACATAGTACTAAAAGTCTTAGCCACAGCAATCAGACAGAAAGAAAATATCAAGGGGATCCAAATTGGAAAGGAGAAAATGAAACTGTCATTATTTGCAGATGACATGATACTAAATGTAAAAAACCACAAAGACTCCATCAAAAATTTACTAGACTTAATAAATGAATTGGCAATGTAGCAGGATACAAAATTAATGTCAAGAAATCAATGCAGTCTTTGTGTGTGTGTGTGTGTGTGTGTGTGTGTGTGTGTGTGTGTGTGGTACGTGCCCCTAGTGGGAACTGAACCTGGACTCTTCCACCCACAGTCTGTAACTCAACGGCTGAGCCAAACTGGCCAGGGCTCGATGGCATTCATATACACCAATTATGCACTCACAGAAAGAGAAACTAAAAAGAACAATCATGCCCTGGGTGATTTGGCTCAGTGATTAAGCATTGGCCTATTGTCCCACAACACCCAGGTTCAATTCCTGATTCCCACTAAGGCACATACCTCGGTTTCAGTATGTCCCTGGCGCTGGTTGGGTTGTGCGGGTGGCAGCCACTCGATGTGTCCCTTCACATCGATGTTTCTCTCTCTCTCTCTCTCTCTCTCTCTCTCTCTCTCTCTTTCTCTCTCTCTCTCTCCCACTCTTTCTGAACAAAAAATGGAAAAATGTCCTCAGGTGAGGATAAAAAAGAAAAAAAAAATCACATTTATCATCACAGCATAAAAATTAAGATACCTACAAATAAACTTAACCAAAGAAGTAAAAGACCTATTTGCAGTAAACTACAGGACATTGAAAAAATAAATAGAGAAAGATATAAAAAAGTGGAAGCACATACCTTGTTCATGGATTGGAAGAATTAACATCATTAATATGTCCATACTACCCAAAGCAATCTATAGATTCAATGCAATCCCCATCAAAATACCGACATACTTCACAGAACTAAAACAAATACTTCAAAAGTTTATATAGATCCAAAAAAGACCCCAAATGGCCACAGCAATCTTGAAAAAAAAGAACAAAGTTGGAGGGATCACATTACCAAATTTCAGGTTATACTGCAAAGCCACTGTAATCAAAACAGCCTGGTACTGGCACAAGAACAGGCAGATAGATCAATGGAACAGAACAGTGAACCCAGAAATCGACCCAAGACAATATCCTCAATTAATATTTGACAAAGTTGGCAAGAGCATACAGTGGAGTAAAGACAGCCTCTTTATTAAATGGTGTTAAGAAAATTGGACAGCTACATGCAAAAAAAAAAAAAAAAAAATGAAACTAGACTATCAATTTACACCATACACAAAAATAAACTCAAAATGGATAGATGATTTAAATGTGACCCGTGAATCCATAAAAATTTTAGAAGTAAAAGTAGGTAACAAAATTTCAGACATCATACGCAGCAGAATTTTCACTGAGACATCACCTAAGGCAACAGAAACAAAAAAGAAAACAAACACATGGGCCTACATCAAACTCAAAATCTTCTGCACAGCAAAAGATACAATTATCAAAATGGAGAGGCAACCCACTGTATGGGAGAGCATAATTGCTAATAATATATCAGATAAGTGGTTAATTTCCAATATGTATAGAGTGCTCATACAACTAAAAAAAAAGGAAGACAAAGAACCCGATTAAAAAATGAGCAGAGGAACTAAATAGACACCTCTCCAAACAGGACATACAAATGACTAAGAGACATATAAAGAAATGCTCAACACCACTTATCATCAGAGAGATGCAAATGAAAAGAACAATGAGGTATCACCTCACACCTGTCAGAATGGCCCCCATCAACAAATCATGAAACAACAAGTGTTGGCGAGGGTGTGGAGAAAAGGAGACTCTAGTACACTGCTGGTGGGAATGCAGACTGGTGCAGCCACTATGGAAAACAATATCGTGTTACCTCAAAAAATTAAAAATTGAACTTCCATTTGACCCAGTGATCCCACTTCTAGGAATATACCCTAGGAAGCCTGAAACACTAATCAGAAAGAATATATGTACCCCTATACTTGTAGAAGCACTATTTACAATCTCTAAGATCTGGAAACAGTCCAAATGTCCATCAGTAGACAAATGGATAAAAAAGCTGTGGTACATATACACAATGGATTACTATGCAGCTGTAAGAAAGAAAGATCTCTTATCATTTGAGATGACATGGAGGGACCTGGAAAGTATTATTCTAAATGAAACAAACCAAAGAGAGAAAGACAAGTATCATATGATCTCACTTATTTGTAGAATATAATTAACATAACAGTTTGAGGAATGGGGTAGTCCCAGAGACATGGAAGTGGGGTACAGACTGACAATTCCTAAAAGAGGGGGTGGTGGGGAGAGATAAACCACAGAACTTATATGCATTTTGCATGAACAATGGTCATGGACAACAAAGCTGGGGACAGGGTGGGGAGGGTGTTGGAGGGGCAATCAGTGGAGGGAAAAGGAGAAACATGAAACAAAAATATAGTAATTTAAAAAATATATATATGCAAACCAATCAGTGTGATATATCACATTAACAGAATGAAGGGTAAAAACATGATCATTTCAGTAGATGCATGAAAAGTATTTGACAAAATTCAACATCTTTTCATTATAAAACTCTTATCAAATTACAAGTGGAAGGAACATAACATAATAAAGGCCATACATGACAAGCTCACAGCTAATATCAAACTCAATTGTCAAAAACTAAAAACTATGCCTCAAAAATTAAGAACAATCCAAGGTACTCACTCTCCCACTTATATGCAATGTAGTGCTGAAACCCAAGCCAGAACAATTACACACACACACACACACACACACACACACACACACACACACACAGCATTCAAGTTAGAAATAAGTAAATCTCTATTTGCAAATGACATGATATTTAAAAAATTCTTTTTACATCAAAGTGGACATACAATATTATATTAGTTTCAGGTGTGCAACATACTGATTAGACATTACATAATTTTCATTATGATCACCCCAATAAATCTAGTTACCATCTGACACCATACTTAATTATTATACTGTTACTGACTATATTCCCTATGCTGTACTTGACATCCATGTGACTGTTTTTATAACCGGCAATTTGCACACATTATCCCTTCCCCTTTTTTATCCAATCTCCCTACCCCCTCCCATCTGGCAACCATCAGTTTGTTCTTTGTATCTATGAGTTTGTTTCTCTTTTGTCTGTTTATTTATTTAATTTTTTTAGATTCTCCATATAAGTGAAATTATATGGTACAAATGACATGATCTTATATGTGGAAAACCCTAAAGACTTCAAGAAACTGTAAGAATTAATCAATGAATTCAGAAAAGTACAGAATACAAAATCAACATATAAAAATCAGTTAACTATTTATACACTGCCAAAAAACTATCTGAAAGAGAAATTACAAAAGTGATATCTGCATACTTAAAACTATAAGACATTGATGAAAGAAATTGAAGATGTAAATAAATGGAAAGATATCTTGTGTTTTTTGATCAGAAGTTTTTGTATTGTTAAAATGTCCATACTACCCAAAGAAATGTGCAGAATTAAGGAGACCATATCAAAATTCCAATGGCATGTTTAACACAGATAGAAAATTTAATCCTAAAATTCGTATGCAACCACTAAAGACCCTGAAAGTCAAAGCAATCTTGAGCAATAAACCCAAAGAAACTACACCAGGGCACATTGTAATCAAAATGTCCAAAAACAAATGCAGAGAAAATATTGAAAGCAGCAAGAGAGAAACAGCTCATTATATACAAGAATTCTCAACAAGACTGTCAGCTGATTTCCTTGAACCCTTGGAGGTCAGAAGACAATGAGATGGTATATTCACAGTGCTCAAAGAAAAATAATAATATCAATTGAGAATTTTGTTTCTGGATTAACTGTCCTTCAAAAATGAGGGAGAAAAAAAATACATTCCCAGAGAAACAAAAGCTGAGTGAACTTGTTCCAACTAAACCTGCCCTGCAAGATATGTTAAAAGTAGTGTTTAAGTTTGAAATGCAAGAAAACTAGACACTAACTCAAAGCTGTGATAAAAGAAAAAAAATACATATTGGTGGTGATAAATACATGGGGAATTATAAAAACTAGTATTGTAATTTTGGTTTGTAACTACACTTTATATTATAAATGGCTTAAGAAGCAAATGCATACAATAATTAATATGTCATTTATGCACTTAATACATAAATAAGATGCTATTTATGATATCACTAACAGAAAATGGTGGACAGAAGTATATAGGATCAAATTTTTGTATGCTTTTAAAGTTGGCAGAATTTAAAATTGGATTTTTATTATTTTTTAAAATATTTATTCATTTTTGTTACAAATGTTTCTCCTTGTTCCCCCATTAACACCCTCCTCCCAATCCAGCCCCTTCCTCCAGCATTACTGTCTATGTTATTGTTTACTCATACATGCACATAAGTTCTCTGGTTTATTTCTTCCCTCTGCACCTTCACCTCTTCTGAGATTTGTCAGCCTGCACCCCACTTCCATGACTCCAGGTCCATTTTGTTTCTCAGCTTGTTTTGTTTATTATATTACACAAGTTAGTGAGATCATGTGATAGTTGTCTTTCTCTAATTGGCTTGTTTCACTTAGGATAATACTCTACAGGTCCCTCTGTGTAGTCTCAGAGAATAAGATATCTTTCTTTCTTACAGCTGCATAGTACTCCATTGTGTATATGTACCACAACTTTTTTATCCATTCGTCTACTGATGACACTTGGGCTGTTTCCAGATATTAGCAATTGTAAATAGTGCTGCTATGAACATAGGGGTACATATATTCTTTTTGACTGGTGTTTCAGGATTCTTAGGATATATTCCTAGGAGTGAGATCTCTGGGTCAAATAGCAGTTCCATTTTGAATTTTTGAGGAAACACCATATTGTTTTCCATAGTAGCTGCACCAGTCTGCATTCCCACCAGCAGTGCACTAGAGTCCCATTTCTCCGCACCCTCGCCAACACTTGCTTGATGATTTGTTGATGGCGGCCACTCTGACAGGTGTGAGGTGATACCTCATTGTTGTTTTAATTTGAATCTCTCTGATGATTAGTGATGTTGAGCAGCATTTCTTCATATGTCTCTTGGCCATTTGTATGTCCTGTTCGAAAAGGTGTCTATTCCGCTCCTCTGCCCATTTTTTAATTGGGTTCATTGTCTTCCTTTTGTTGAGTTGTATGAATACTCTATATATTTTGAAAATTAACCCCTTATCTGATGTATTATTGAAAATGATATTCTCCCATACAGTGGTTTGTGTTTCCATTTTGATGGTTGTTTCTTTTGCTGTGCAGAAGCTTTTTAGTTTGATGTAGTCCCATGTGTCCATTTTTTCCTTTGTTTCTGTTGCCTTAGGTGATGTATCATTGAAAATTCTGCTGCGTATGATGTCCGAAATTTTGTTGCCTACAATTTCTTCTAGAATTTTTATGGATTCACGGGTCACATTTAAATCTTCTATCCATTTTGAGTTTATTTTTGTGTAGGGTGTAAGTTGATGGTCTAGTTTCATTATTTTTTGCATGTAGCTGTCCAATTTTCCCAACACCATTTATTAAAGAGGCTGTCTTTACTCCACTGTATGCTCTTGCCACCTTTGTCAAATATTAATTGAGCATATTGTCTTGGGTCCATTTCTGGGTTCTCTGTTCTGTTCCACTGGTCTATCTGCCTATTCTTGTGCCAGTACCAGGCTGTTTTTATTACAGTGGCTTTGTAGTATAACCTCATAGCTGGTATTGTCATCCCACCTACTTTGTCCTTCTTTTTCAAAATTGCTGTGGCTATTCGAGGTCTTTTTTGGTTCCATGTGAACTTTTGAAGTATTTGTTCTAGTTCTGTGAAGTATGTCGTTGGTATTTTGATGGGGATTGCATTGAATCTATAGATTGCTTTGAGTGATATGGATATTTTAATGATGTTAATTCTTCCAATCCATGAACAGGGTATGTGCTTCCACTTTTTAAATATATTTCTCCATTTCTTTTCTCAATGTCCTGTAGTTTTCTGCAAATAGGTCCTTTACTTCTTTGGTTAAGTTAATTCCTAGGTATCTTAATTTTTCTGCCATGATGGTAAATGGGGTTGTTTTTTTAGTTTCTTTTTCTGTGAGTTCATCATTGGTCCATAAGACTGCTGTCAATTTATTGACATTAATTTTGTATCCTGCTACTTTGCCAAATTCATTTATTAAGTCTAGTAGATTTTTGATGGAGTCTTTAGAGTTTTTTATGTATAATATCACTTCCTTATTTCCAATTTGGATTCCTTTTATTTTTTCTTCCTGTCTGATTGGTGTGGCTAAGACTTTCAATACAATGTTAAATAACAGTGGTGAAAGTGGGCATTCCTGTCTTTTCCTGTTCTTAAGAGAAATGCTTTTAGTTTCTGCCCATTGAGTATGATATGGGCTATAGGTCTTTCCTATATGGCCTTTATTATGTCGAGATATGATCCCTCTATTCCCACATTGCTGAGCGTTTTCATCAGAAATGGATTTTGTCGACTGCTTTTTCAGCATCTATTGATATGATTGTGTGGTTTTTATTTTCATTTTGTTTATGTGGTGTATCACATTTATTGATTTGCGAATATTGTACCAGCCTTGCATCCCTGGGATGAATCCCAGTTGGTCCTGGTGAATAATTTTTTTGATGTATTGCTGGATCCGATTTGCTAGTATTTTGTTCAGCATTTTGGTGTCTATGTTCATCAGGGATTTTGGCCTGTAGTTTTCTTTCTTTGTAGTGTCTTTATCTGGTTTTGGAATTAGAATTACGCTGGCCTCATTAAACGAGTTTGGAAGTCTTCCTTCTTCTTGAATTTTTTGAAATAGTTTGAGGAGAATGGGTATTATTATTTGAATGTTCGGTAAAGCTCCCCCATGAAGCCATCTGGGCCTGGGCTTTTGTTTGCTGGGAGAGTCTTGATTACCTCTTCAATTTCCTTAGTTGTTGTTGGTCTGTTAAAGTTTTCTATCTCTTCCCGGTCCCATTTTGGGAGACTGTGTGTTTCTAGAAATTTGTCCATTTCGCTTCTATTGTCAAATTTGTTGCCATATAATTGTTCATAGTAGCTGTTAACGACTTTTTGTATTTCTGTGGTGTCAGTTGTTACTTCTCTTTCATTTCTGATTTTATGCATTTGGGTTTTCTCTTTTTGTTTCTTGGTGAGTCTAGCTAAGAGTCCATCAATCTTGTTTACCTTTTCGAAAAACCAGTTCTTTGTTTCATTGATCCTTTGAATTGTTTTTTTGGATTCTATGTCATTTACTTCTGCTCTGATCTTTACCATTTCCTTTCTTCTACTTGCACTGTGGTTTTCTTCTTGTTTGCTTTCTAATTCTTTAAGTTGTCAGGTTAGATAGTCAATTAGAAATTGTTCTTGTTTCTTGAGGTAGGTCTGTAGTGCTATGAACTTCCCTCTCAGAACTGCTTTCGCTGCATCCCATAGAATTTGTGTTGTTTTGTGTTCATTTTCATTGGTTTCCAGGAAGTTTTTAATTTCTTCCTTGATCTTCCTTGATCCCATTCATTATTTAATAACACGCTATTTAGCCTCCATGTGTTCAAATGTCTTTGCATGTTTTTGTTGCAATTGATTTCTAGTTTCATGCCATTGTGATTTGAGAAGATGCTTGATATGATTTTAATCTTCTTGAACTTGTAGAGATTTAGTTTGTGTCCTATCATGTGGTCTACCTTTGAGAATATCCCATGTGCACTTGAGAAGAATGTGAATTCTGTAGTTTTGGGGTATAATTCTCTGTATATATCTATTAAGTCCATTTGGTCTAGTGCTTCATTTAGAGTCTGTGTTTCCTTGCTAATTTTTTGTCTAGAGGATCTATCCAATGGTGTCAATGGGATGTTGAAGCCCCCTGCCATGATTGTATTGCTGTCGATTCTCCTTTGAAGTCCTCCAGAAGATTTTAAATATATTTTGGTGCTTCTATATTGGGTGCATATATGTTTATCAAGGTTATATCTTCCTGTTGGATAGATCCTTTCAATATTATGTAGTGGCTTTCTTTTTCTTTAGTTATGGCCTTCATTTTGAAATCTATTTTATCAGATATGAGTATTGCTACCCCAGCTTTTTTTTTTTGCTTTCTATTTGCTTGGAAAATTTTTTTTTCTTCCCTTCACTTTCAACCTATGTGAGTCTTTTGTTGTGAGGTGGGTCTCTTGTAAACAACATGTAGATGAGTCATGCTTTCTTATCCAATCAGCTACTCTGTGTCTTTTTATGAGAGCATTCAATCCATTTATATTTAAGGTGATTATTGACATGTACTTATTTATTTTCATTTTTGTTTAGTTTGGTTATATTTTTCTTTCTATTTCTTCTACTAATTACAGCAATTCTTTTAACATTTCTAGCAGTGCTGGTTTGGTGCTAATGTATTCTCTTAGCCTTTTATTGTCTGGGAATCTCTTTATTTGACCTTCTATTTTGAATGAGAGCCTTGCTGGGTAGAGTAGTCTTGGATTCAGATCCTTGTTATTCATGACCTTAATTATTTTATGCCATTCCCTTCTGGCCTGTAGTGTTTCTTGTGAGCAGTCAGCTGAGAGCCTTATGGAGTTTCCTTTGTAGGTAACCTGTTGCTTTTCTCTTGCTGCTTTTAGGATTCTCTCTTTGTCTTTAATTTTTGGCATTTTAATTACTATGTGTCTTGGTGTGGGCCTGTTTCGGTTCTTCTTACTTGGGGCTCTCTGTGCTTCTTGAACTTGAATGCCTTCTCCCTTCACCAAATTAGGAAAGTTTTCTGTTACTATTTCTTCAAATATATTCTCTAACCCTTGCTCCATTTTCTTCCTCTACAGGGACTCCTATGATGCAAATATTATTATGTTCCATGTTGTCCCACAGTTCTCTTAAGCTGTCATCCTGTTTTTTAATCATTTTTTTTCCTTTTGGTTTTCTGATTGGTTGATTTTTTCTACCCTGTCTTCTAATTTGCTGATCCGGTCCTTAGCTTCCTCTACTCTGCTCTTTAGTCCTTCCAATGTAATCGTTATTTGTGATATGTCACTCTTGATCTCCTCCTGGTGGTTTTTAATTTCTAATTGTTTTATTATCAGTATTTCTATGTCTTTACTCATGCTGTTGAGCTTCCTCAAGATCATGGCTCTGAATTCTAGCTCTGTTAACATGCCTATCTGCTCCACATTGATATCATCTTCGATGAAGATGTTCTTTCATTTGGCTTTTGTTTCTGTGTTTCACCATTTGGCTATCACAGTGGGCTTTGGAGCTTGCCAAGTTTTCCCTCTGGTTATTGGTGTTCTGCTCTTTATGGCTCCTTCTCCTGGGTCTAGATGAGCGAGGGAGGACCCACGTTAAACACCACTGTCAAGTCTTACTTTCCTGGTTAGAGTTGCTACCCCAGGAATGGTACTGTTATTCTCTAGCTTTTTGCCTGGAGGCTAGCAGTCCAGGTTACTTGAAGAGTTTTGGGTTGTCAGTTGATTGAAAAACTTTCTCAGGTGCTCAGCATAAGGGGATAACCCGAGGGTGGGGCAGATGCTGGTTATTAATGGGCCTCAATTTGCATTTCAATGGCCCACATGGTGGGGTTGAATCCCCAAGGGAGGGGCTGCTGCTTCTCCCCAGAGCCCTGGGAAGGAGCAATATGGCCACCGTGCTGTGTGGCTGCAACTCAGCAAAAGCTCTGAGTGTTTTCCAAATCCCGAGTGTCCCCACACTGTTCCAGTCCAGTCTGCCCTCCCTCTGCCGGAACCCAAGGTGAGTGGCTATGGCTGTTTAAGCCTGTGTCCCGGCTCTGCGCTGTGGAGCTGCTTGGGACCTTAGCTCAAGGGCACTGCTCCCAGCTAAGGCCACTGCCGAGCTGCCGACCGTGGGCTGCCAGCCCCCATCTTGCGCCTTCACAATCCTACTAGGATTGAGTCAGTGTCCCTGGTTATATGGTCCTCGCAAGCTGCTTTTCTGTTGATTTTTCCTGTCGATTTTTCTGTGTTTTAGCTGTAATTCCAGTTTGATCCTGGGAGACGGTCTGTGTAGCTTCCATTCACTCCACCACCATTTTGGACTTGACCTATATGTCTGTTCTTGTGCCAATACCAGGTTGGTTTTACTACTATCGCTTTGTAGTATATCTGGTATTGTGATCCCTTCTACTTTGTTCTTCCTTTTCAGGATTGCTGTAGCTATTCATAGTATTTTTTGGTTCTATATAAACTTTTGGAGTATTAGTTCTAGTTCTGTGAAATATGTCGTTGGTATTTTTATGGGGATTGCATTGAATCTATAGATTTCTTTGGATAGTATGGACATTTGAATGATGTTAATTCTTCCAATCCATGAACAAGGTTTATGCTTCCACTTTGTTATATGTTCCTCTATTTCTTTTTTCAATGTACTGTAGTTTTTTGCAAATAGATCCTTTACTTCTTTGGTGAAGTTTATTTGTAGGTATCTTAATTTTATTGCCACAACGGTAAATGGTAGTTTCTCTTTCTGTGAGTTTCTTTTTGGTGTATAAGAATGTTGTCAATTCCTTTACATTAATTTTGTATTCAGCTATTTTACCAAATTCATTTATTAAATCTATTAGATTTTTGATGGAGTCTTTAGGGTTTTCTATGTACAGTACCATGTCATCTGCAGATAATGACAGTTTCACTTCCTCCTTTCCTATTTGGATTTTTTTTAATGTTTTTTTTTTTTTTTTTTTTCCCATGTCTCATTGCTGTGGCGAAGACTTCCAGTACTATGTTAAATAAGAGTGGTGACAGTGGGCTTCCCTGTCTTGTTCTTGTTCTTAAGGGAAATGTTTATAGTTTTTGCCCATTGAGTATAATGTTGGCTGTAGGTTCTTTTTTTCTTTAATCCTCACCCGAGGACATTTTTCCATTTTTTTGTTCAGATAGAGTGGAAGGAAGAGAGAGAGAGAGAAACATCGACATGAAAGGGACACATCGAGTGGCTGCCTCCCGCATGACCCAACCAGGGCAAGGGACAAACTGCAACTGAGGTATATGCCCTTAGTGGGAACCAAACCCGGGTCTCTCTTGACCGCAGGCCGACACTCTAACCGCTGAGCCAAACTGGCCAGGATGGCTGTAGATTCTTTATTTTCTTTTTTTTATCCTCACCCGAGGACATTTTTCAATTTTTTCTTCAGGTAGAGTGGGAGGGAGAGAGAGGAACAGAGAGAGAGAGAGAAACATCGATGTGAAAGGAACACACCGAGTGGCTGCCACCCGCACGACCAACCAGGGCCGGGGACAAACTGCAACCGAGGTACATGCCCTTAGCGGGAACCGAACCTGGGTCTCTCCAGACCGCAGGCCGACGCTCTAACCGCTGAGCCAAACCGGCCAGGGCTGTAGATTCTTTATATATGGCTTTTATCATGGCAAGATATGATCCTTCTATTCCCACCTTGCTGAGCATTTTTATCAAACGTGAGTGCTGGATTTTGTTGAATGCTTTTTCAGCATCTATTGATATGATCATATGTTTATTATCTTTTATGTGTTTTTGTGTTATATCACATTTATTGATTTATGAATGTTGTACTAGTCTTGCATCCCTGGGATAAATCCCACTTGGTCATGATGAATAATTTTTTTTGATGTATTGCTGGATCCAATTTTCTAATATTTTGTTAAGGATTTTGGCATTTGTGTTCATCAGGGATATTGCTCTGTAGTTTTTGTTGTTGTTGTTTTTGTAGTATCTTTATCTGGTTTTGGAATTAGAATTATGTTGGCCTAAAATAATTAATTGAGAAGTCTTCCGTCTTCTTGGATTTTTTGGAATAGTTTAAGGAGAATGGGTGTTAGATCTTTTGAATGTTTGGTAAAACTCCCCTGTGAAGCCATCTGTGCCTGGGCTTTTGTTTGCTGGGAGTTTCTTGATTACATCTTCAATGTCCTTAGTTGTTATTGGTCTGCTCATTTTTTATCTCTTCCTGGTTCAGTTTTGGGAGACTGTGTGTTTATAGAAGTGTGTCCTTTTTTCCTAGATTGTCCAATTTGCTGGTGTATAGTTGTTCATAGTATGTTTTAATGATCCTTTGTATTTCCACGGTGTCAGTTGTTACCTTCTGATTTTTGGTATTTGGGTCTTCTCTTTGTTTCTTGGTGAGTCTGGTTAAGGGTCCTTCAATCCTGTTTATCTTTTCAAAGAACCAGCTCTTTCTTTTTTAGTTCCTATGTCATTTATTTCTGCTCTGACCTTTACTAGTTTTTTCTACTACTTGCTCTGGGTTTTGTTTGTTTGTTTGTTTGGTTGGTTTTTTACTTTCTAGTTATTTAAGTTGTAGGGTCAGAAAGTAAATTAGCAATTTTTCTTGTTTCTTGAGGTAGGCTTGTAGTGCTATGAACTTCTCTCTCAGGACTGTTTCTGCTGCGTCTTATAGATTTTGTGTTGTTGTGGGTTCATTTTCATTTGGTTTCCAGAAATTTTTAAATTTCTTTCTTGATCTCCTTGGTAATCCATTTGTTGTTTAATAACATGCTCTTTACCTCCATGTGTTTGAATATTTTTGCAGTTATTTTGTTGTAATTGAGTTCTAGTTTCATACCATTGTGATCTGAGAAGATACTTGATATAATTCAAATCTTCTTGAATTTGTTGAGACTTAGAATGTGTCCTAACATGTGGTCTATCTTCGAGAATGTTCTGTGTGCACTTTAAAAGAATGTATATTCTGCAGCTTTGGAGTGAAATGTTCTGAAAATATCAATTAATTCCAACTGATCTAGTTAATCATTAAGGGACTCTGGGTCCTTGTTATTTTATTTTATTTTTCTAGACATTCTATCCAGTGTTGTCAGTGGGTTGTTAAAGTCACCCACTATCATTGTATTGCTATTGAACTCTCCCTTGAAATCGGCCAGAAATTTTTTTGATATATTTTGGTGCTCCTGAATTTGATGCATATATGTTTACCAGGGTTATAATCTCTTGTTGGATTGACCCCTTTAATATTATGTAGTGTCGTTTTTGTCTCTTATTATGGCCCTTGTTTTGAAGTCTATCTTATCAAATATGAGTATTGCTACACCAGCTTTTTTTTTTTTTTTTTTTTCATTTGCCTGGAAAATTTTTTTCCATCCCTTCACTTTTATCCTGTGTGAGACTATTGTTATGAGGTGGGTCTCTTGTAGACAGCATATATGTGTGTCGTGTTTTCTTATCCAGTCAGTTACCCTATGTCTTTTGATTGGAGCATTTAAACCATTCATATTTAAGGTTACTGAGAGACACTTATTCATTGCCATTTTTATTTTATGCCTGTGTTCCTCTCTCTCTGTCTCTCTCTGTCTCTGTCTCTCTCTGTCTCTGTCTCTCTCTCTCTCTTTCTTCTTATAGCAGTTCGTTTAGCATTTCTTGCAGTGCTGATTTGGTGGTGGCAAATTTCTTTAGCTTTTTTTTTTGTCTGAAACTCTTTCTTCTTCTTCAATTTTGAATGATAGCCTTGTTGGATAGAGTAGTCTTGGATTCAGACCATTGCCTTTCATTAGTTTGTATACTTCATGCCACTCCCTTCTGGCCTGCAGTGTTTTTATTGAGAAATCAGCTGACAGTTTAGAGGGGTCTCCCTTGTAGGCAACTTTCTGTCTCTCTCTTGCTTCCTTTAAGATTATTTCTTTGTCTTTAATGTTTGTCATTTTAATTATGATGTGTCTACCTGTGGGTCTTTTTGGGTTCATCTCGCTTGGGACTCTCTGTGTTTTCTGGACTTGTGTGACTTTTCCCCCCCACCAAACTGGAGAAGTTTTCTGTCATTATTTTTTTCAAATAGGTTCTCTATTCCTTTCTCTGATTCTTCTCCTTGTGGTACCCCTATGATGTGAATGTTGTTACGTTTTATATTGTCCCAATTTTGGCATTTTTTTCTACATTGTCTTCTAACTCACTGATTTGGTCTGCAGCTTCTTCTAATCTACTGTTGAATACTTCTAAGGCATTTTTTATATTAGCTATCTCATTTCTTATTTCCTCTTGATTTTTATTCATAGCTTCCATCTCTTTTTTTTATTCTGATATAGTTCCCATTGAGCTCTTTATAATTTTTATTAAATTGCTTGTAGTTCTCACTAAATTGTTTGAGCACCCTTAAAATCATTGCTTTGAATTCTTTATCTGACAAATTGTTTTCTTCCATTTCATGTAGTTCCTTTTCTGTTGATTCCTCATTTTTTTCATTTGGATGTCATTTCTTTGTATTTCCATTTTAGCAGTCTGGTAGTTCTAGGCCTGGAGCAGGATGTTTTGATGTGCAGACAGGTCAGTGTGTATGAAATAAGGCTGCTGTGCCTCCCAGACTGTTTTGGTCTGTGGTGCCTCTTGCCTGCTGTGGGTTCTGGAGGATTGACAACTGGCTGCTGGTGTTGGTCTGTTGTGTTAGGTGCTGCTGGGGTGTTCATGTGGGATCCCTACCACCAGGACTCTGCCAGGGAGTGCTGCTGACTGGTGGGGCTCAGCTTCAGATCAGCTGCTATTATTGCTACTGTGGGTGAGTGTCAGCTTCTGGTTTGTGCTGCAACTGCTGCTGCTGTTGTCAAGGGTTGCTCTCAGCACCCAATACTCTGCTGCGGTGTGAGGCTGAGGATACTCAGCTTCTGTTGGGGATGGGGTTCCACTTTGGCCCAGTCACTGCTGCTGTGGGGGAAGGTGCTCAACTCCTGGCAGGTTGTGAGTTCCACAACTGGTACCTTAACAGTGCCGCTACTGTGCACTGGTCTATGTTGACACATCGGGGTCCACTGGTTTGCTTGTGCAAGGCTCACTGGTGGACTGGGGTCGCTCAGCCCTAGCTGCTCCTGCTGCATCCTCCCAGAGAAGACCAGGGACCTTCCAAAATGGTGGAGCCTCCCAGCCACACAGAGAGAAGCACCCTGACAAGCTACTTACCATGGTAACTGGCTGCTCCTGACAATAGCGCAGGAACCCCCTTCCCCATGTTTATGCTCTGCTCAAGGTTGCTCATCCACACTTACATCCGCTCATTCTCTCTCACACTCTCACACATTTAACCTCACTCTGGTTCTGCCCACCATCATCTTGTCTATTAAAATTTTCCTAAAATTGGATTTTCATAAATGTAGGATATTACATATTATTCCTATCATAACCAAAAATAAAATGTCTATAGAATATACATAAAATAATAGGAAGGGATTTAAAATGTATCACTTCAAAAAACCCAACTAAACATAAAAGAAGGCGATAATGGAAAAAATGAGAAATAAAAATCTATAAGTGATATAGAAAACAAATAAAAAAGTGGCAAGAGTTAAATTCCTTCTTATAAGTAATTAATTTAAATGTGAATATATTAAACTCTCAAATCAAAAGACAGGTTGGCACAATAAATTAATAAAACATGATGCAACTATTTGCTGTTTACAAGAGACTCACTTTAGATCCAATGACACAAATAATTTGAAAGTGAAAAGACAGAAATATTTATTCCATGCAAATGGTAACCAAAAAGAGTAAAGGGTATCTATAATATCAGACTAAATAAACTTCAAATTAAAAAATGTTACAAGAGATAATGGACACTATATTATTAATAAAAGTTTTAATACAGCAAAAACATATAGCAATTATAAACATGTATGCACCTAATGACAGACCTCCAAGATTCATGAGGCAAAAACTGACAGGATTGAAGGGAAAAATAGACAGTTCTACAATAATAGCTGGAGAATTCAATACCCCACCTTCAATAATGGAAAGATCAATCATACGGTAGATAAGTCAGCAAGCAAAAGACTTGAAGAACACCATAGATAGAACACACCACCCAGGAACAGCAGAATACATATTCTTCTAGGTGTTTATGGGACATTCTCCAAGATAGACCATTTTCCAGACCATGGATGCATCTTTGCTTAAGTGGAAAGAGAACCTCCAGTAATCAGTTAGACCGGACAAACAGGGCTTCACCTATGCTCAACCTCTTTCCTGTGTATCTGGAGATGGTGATGATTCCTTCTTTTTATGGTGAAATAGATTGCCCCTTGGGACCAACTGTCTGACATGGAAGTGAGTGTAGTTCATTGATGGCATGGCACTGTATGCAATGTAGTCTGCTGGAAAGCCACAGCCTATCATCTGGCCTTTAATACCTCTCGGACAATGTTCTTGGGTCTACCCAGCTTGCAAAGCTGGAAGTGGCACATTAGGCATTAGAGGTGGCCATTTGCTAAGCAGGTTCCCCATGTCTGGATCTTAATTGATTCATGGGCATTTTCAAATGGTCTTGTGATCTGGTAGTACCAATGATGGAGAGATAATTTCTTAATTAGAACAAGGTCAGCCTCTCTGACGATCCCACATTTGGAAGGAGTTGGCAACATTGCCCATTCATTCCCATTTCTGTCCAACTTGTTTCTGCATATACAGGACATGACACTCTAGAAGCATGTATCAGCAGCATAGCAAACCAATGATCTAACATTAACATTATTCTGCTAGCCACCTAAGCTGCCTCCCTGGACCCCTCCTTGTTTTCACTCAGACCTGTTGGCAGTTGAGCACATATTTCTGGGTACTTGGCTATGCATGTTCTTGTTTAGTGAAACCATAGACAGGACACTTCTCTGGGACTCTTTCTGGCCAAGACAGTGATTAACATAAGTCACAACTTGTGCTCCAAGACTAAACATTGGCATGTTCCTCAGTGAGAATGTTTCATGTTCTCATGTCTCTTCTCCCAATGACACATTGATTATATTGGTACCTTGCCCCCAACTGTAAGTGCCAATCAGTTTGCACTTACTACAACTGACTTCTTTTTGGAGTTCATACTGGCCTTCCCCACTCAGCATGCCACAATGGAGACCACTATTACTGGCCTCACAAAAGTCACTTTAGACCCTTTGGTGTTCTGCATATCATTGTTTCTGACCAAGGGACTCACTTTACTTCCCCTGATTTCCAGACCTGGGCATTAGAGCATCTTAAGGAACTATTATTTATTACTAAAATTGCTCCCTGGGAAATGAACCTCTAAGTGGGTCCCTTTGTTTCTGCAAGCCCCTGTTCTCCTCAACGCTCCACCCAGGGGAGTTTCATACCCCTCACACTAATTTCATGGAAACTTTCCCTACTTCTTTTCAGTCAATCTGTCTCATTTCTCTGTCTGAGATGATTATGTCCTCATTACTATTGTCAATTATTCTTCCTCATATAAATGTGACTTTTTAATTTTTCCTCCAACCCCTTTAACTTGGAGGCCTAATCAGGAACAGCTTATTAAATATGGTTTTTTAATTACTGAAAGACAATTGGGATTCCCTAGATATTTAATTTGGATGCAGGAGTATCTCCACAAGCTAATGCCAAAGCCTGAAAACTTGCCAATGTACTCAAAATATAAAGGATGGCTGCTTAACTCCCATTCCACCTACTCTTTTCAAAAAGTGAAAATCAATTCTTTAAAAATTAATTTATTTTTGTTACAGATGTTACTCTTTTCCCCCCATTGACACCCTCCTCCCAATACCCCCCTAACAGCATTGTTGTCTATGTTCATTGGTTATGCTTATATGCATACGTTCCTTGGTTTATCTCTTTCCTCTCCCCTGCCCCCTCCTCTGAGATTTGTCAGTCTGAACCATACTTCTGTCTCTGGGTCTATTTTGTTTATCGGCTTATTTTGTTCATTGTATTTCACAAATAAGTGAGATCATGTGATACTTGTCTTCTCTGACTGGCTTATTTTGCTTAGCATAATACTCTCCAGGTCCCTCCATGTCATCTCAGAGGATAAGAGATCTTTCTTTCTTACAACTGCATACTATTCCATTGAGTATATGTACCACCGCTTTTTCATCCACTCATCTATTAATGAACACTTGGGTTGTTTCTAGATATTATTAATTGTAAATAGTGCTGCTATGAACATAGGGGTGCATATATTCTTTCTGATTGGGGTTTCAGGCTTCTTGTAATATATTCCTAGAAGTGGGATCACCATGTCAAATGGCAGTTCAATTTTTAATTTTTTTAAGTAACACTGTATTGTTTTCCATAGTGGCTGCACCATTCTACATTTCCACGAGCAGTGTACCAGAGTCCCCTTTTCTCCATATTCTTGCTAGCACTTTCTGTTTGATAATTTGTTGATGGCAGCCATTCTGGCATGTGTGAGGTGATACCTCATAGTCATTTTAATTTGCATCTCTCTGATGGTTAGTGAAGTTGAGCATTTTTTCATATGTCTCTTGGCCATTTGTAGGTCCTGTTGGAGAGGTGTCTATTCAGGTCCTCCACCCATTTTTAAATTGAATTCTTTGTCTTCCTTTTGTTGAGTTGTATGAGTACTCTATATATTTTGGAAATTAGCCCCTTATCTGATGTATTGTTGGCAATTATGCTCTCTAGTATGGTGGGTTCCCTTTCCATTTTGATGGTTGTTTCTTTTGCTGTGCAGAAGCTTTTTAGTTTGATGTAGTCCCATGTGTTTCTTTTTTTCTTTTTTTCTATTGCCTTAGGCATTGTATCTCTGAAAATTCTGCTGCGTGTGATGTCAAAATTTTGTTGCCTGCAATTTCTTCTAGGATTTTTATGGACTCATGAGTCACATTTAAATCTTTTATCTTTCTTTAGTTTATTCTTGTGTATGGTGTAAGTTGGTGGTCTAGTTTTAATTTTCTCACACCATTTATTAGAGACTGTCTTTACTTCATTGTATGCTCTTACCACCTCTGTCAAATATAAATTGAGCATAATATCTTGGGTCAATTTCTGGGTTCTTTGTTCTGTTCCATTGATCTATATAGGCCTGTTCTTGTGCCAGTACCAGACTGTTTTGATTATAGTGGTTTTGTAGTATAACCTGATATCTGGTATTGTGATTCTTCCTACTTTGTTCTTCTTTTTTAATGTTGCTGTGGCTATTTGGGGTCTTTTTTAGATCCATAGAAACTTTTGGAGTATTTGTTCTTGTTCTGTGAAATATGTCGTTGGTATTTTGATGGGGATTGCATTGAATTTATAGATTTCTTTGGGTAGTATGGACATTTGAATGATGTTAATTCCTCTAATTCATGCACAAGGTATATGTTCCCACTTTTTAAATATCTTTATCTATTTCTTTTTTTGAATAGCCTGTAGTTTTCTGGGAACAGGTTCTTTACTTCTTTGATTAAGTTAATTCCTCTGTATCTTAATTTAATTCTGGCAATGGTAAATGGGATTGTTTAGTTTCTCTTTCTGTGTGTTCATTTTTGGTGTATAAAAATGCTAATGATTTCTGGATGTTGACTTTGTATAGTGCTACTTTGGCAAATTTATTTATTAAATCTGGTAGTTTTCTGATGGAGTCTTTAGGGTTTTCTGTGTACAATATCATGTCATCTGCGAATAATGACAGTTTTACTACTTCCTTTCCAGTTTGGATCCCTTTCATTTTTTCTTCTTGTCTGATTGCTATGGCTAAGACTTCCAATACTATGTTAAATAAGAGTGGTGAAAGTACACATCCCTGTCTTGTTCCTGTTCTAAAGGGAAATGCTTTTGGGTTTTGCCCATTGAGTATGATGTTGGCTGTAGGTTTGTCATAAACGGCCTTTATTAAGTTGAGATATGATCCTTCTATTCCTATTTTGCTGAGATTTTGTAAAAAAAAAAAAAAATGCTGGATTTTGTCAAATGCTGCTTCAGTGTACATTGATATGATCACATAATTTTTATCTTTCATTATGTGTATGTGGTGTATCAAAATGATTGATTTATGAGTATTGTTCCAGGCTTGCATCCCTGCAATAAATCTCACTTGGTCGTAGTGTATAATTTTTAAATATATTGCTGGATTCCATTTGCTAAGATTTTGTTGAGGATTTTGGCATCTATGTTCATCAGGGATATTGGCCTGTAATTTTCTTTCTTTATAGTGTCTTTATCTGGTTTTGAGATTAGGATTATTCTCGCCTCATAAAAGGATCTTGGAAATCTTTCTTCTGCTTGAATTTTTTGGAATAGTTTGAGGAGAAAAGGTGATAGTTGTTTTTTGAATGTTTGGTAAAACTCCCCTGTGTAGCTATCTGAACCAGGGCTTTTGTTTGCTGGGATTTTAATGATTACTTCTTCTATTTCTTTAATTGTTATGGTCAGTTCAGGTTCCGACTATTTTGAAATAGGATATGATTCTAAAAATTTGTCCATTTCACCTAGATTGTCACATTTGTTGGCATATAATTGTTCATGGTATTTTCTTTTTTAAATAATTATTTTTATTTTTGTTACAGATGTTTTGTTTTTCCCCATTGACATCCTCCTCCCAATCCTTCTCCCCCACCCACCACCCCATCCCCAGCTTTGTTGTCTATATTCGTTGGTTACACATACATGCATATAAGTTCTGTGGTTTATTTTTCCCCCCGCACCCCCTTTTCTGAGGTTTGTCACTCTGTACCCTACATCTATGTCTCTAGGTATATTTTGTTCATCAGTTTGTTTTGTTCATTATATTCTACAAATGAGTGAGATTATGTGATATTTGTCTTTCTCTGCTTGGCTTCTTTCACTTAGGATAATACTCTCCAGGTCCCTCCATGTCGTCTCAAAGAATAAGAGATCTTTCTTTCTTACAGCTGCATACTATTCCATTGAGTATATGTATCACAGTTTTTTAATCCACTCATCTATTGATGTACTCTTGGGCTGTTTCCAGAATTTAGCAATTGTAAATAGTGCTGCTATGAACATAGGGGTGCATATATTCTTTCTGATAGGTGTTTCAGGCTTCTTATGGTATATTCCCAGAAGTGGGACCACTGGGTCAAATAACAGTTCAAATTTTAACTTTTTGAGGTAACACCATATTGTTTTCCATAGTGGCTGCACCAGTCTTCATTCCCACCAGCAGTGTGCTAGAGTCCCCCTTTGTCCACACTCTCACCAGCACATAGTATTTTCTTACAATTCTTTGTGTTTCTGTGGTGTTCATTGTAACTTCACCTCTTTTGTTTCTGATTTTATTAATTCTATGTCCTTTCTCTTTGTTTCTTGGTGAGTCTGGCTAAAGGTTGATCAATCTTGTTTATCTTTTCAAAGAACAAGCTCTTGTTTTCATTGATCTTTTGTATTTTGTTTTTAGTCTCTATGTCATTTATTTCTGCTCTTATTTTTATTTTCTATCTTCTAACTCTGGGTTTTTATTTTTGTTCTCTTTCTAAATCTTTAAATTGTTGGGTTAGATAATTTAATAGAAAATTTTTTTCTTTCTTGATGTAGGCCTATATTGCTATGGACTTCCCTCTCAGGACTGCTTTTGCTTTGTCCCATAGATTTTTGTATTGTTTTGTGTTCCTTTTCATTAGTTTCCAGGAAGTTTTTATTATTATTATTATTTCTTTCTTGATTTTATTGGTAACCCATTCATTGTTTAATAACATGCTATTTAGTCTCTGTGTGTTTGAATGTTTTTGCGTGTTTTCATTGTAATTGATTTCTAGTTTCATGCCATTGTGATCTGAGGAGATGCTTGATATAATTTCAATCTTCTTGAATTTGTAGAGACTTATTTTGTGTCCTAACGTGTAGTCTATCTTTGAGAATGTCCCATGTGCACTTGAGAATAATATATATTCTGCAGTTTTGGAATGAAATGTTCTGTACATATCAATTAAGTCCAACTGATCTAGTTCTTTATTTAAGGACTCTCTTTCCTTGTTGATTTTTTTGTTTAGATCTATCCAGTGATGTCAGTTGGGTGTTAAAGTCATCCACTATGATTGTATTGCTATTGTTCTCTCTCTTGAAGTTCTCCAGAAGTTTTTAAATATATTTTGGTGCTCCTATATTTGGTGAATATATGTTTATCAGGGTTATATCCTCTTGTTGGATTGACCTCTTTAATATTATGTAGTGACCTTATTTGTGTCTTATTATGGACCTTGTTTTGAAGTCTATCTTAACAGATATAAAAATTGCTACACCAGCTTTTTTTTTTTCTTTCTTTTTCTTCCCATTCCCATTTGCCTGTTTCCCCTTCTGGTACCCCTATGATGCGAATGTTGTTATGTTTTGTATTGTCCCAAAGCTCCCTTAAACTCTCCTTCTGCTTTTATTTATTTATTTTTCTATTTACTGCTCTATTTTGGTGTTTTTTCTAAATGTCTTCTAATTCGCTGATTTGGTCTTCTGATCTACTATTGAATCTTTCCAAAGTATTTTTCATATCAGCTATGTCATTCTTTATTTCCTCTTGATTTTTATTCATAGCTTCTACCTCTTTTTTTATTCTGCTATAGTTTCCACTGAGCTCTTTATAATTTTTATTAAGTTGCTTATAGTTCTTACTAAATTGTTTGAGCACCCTTAAAATCATTGCTTTGAATTCTTTATCTGACAAATTGCTTTCTTTCATTTTATGCACTTTCTTTTCTGGTGATTCCTTCTTTTCTTTCATTTGGGTATTGTTTCTTTGTCCCACCATTTTAGTAGTCTGATAGTTCCAGGCCCAGGGAGGGATGTTAGGATGTGTAGGCAGGTCGGTGTGTATCAAATAAGACAGCTATGCCTCCAAGACTGTTTTTTTGTGTGGTGCCTCTTGCCTGCTGTGGGTCCTGAAGGATTGACAACTGGCAACTGGTATTGGTCTGTCATGATAGGTGCTTCTGGGGTTTGTGTGTCCAGTTGTTGTGCTTCTGGTGTGTGCTGCTCTCTGGTGGGGCTCAGATCCTGATCAGTCACTGCTGCTGCTGCTGCTGCTGCTGCTGCTGCTGCTGCTACTGTGGTTGAGTGTCAGCTCCCAGTTTGCACTGCTACTGCTGCTGATGTTGCCAGGGGGTGCTGTCTGCTTCTAATCCTCTGCTGCTGTTGGGGGCTGAGGATGCTCAGCTCCCCAGACTTTGCTGCTGCTGGGGAGGGGCTCCACTCTAAATCCACTGCTGCAGTTGTCAGGGGCAGGTCTTGGATGCCTGAGCCTTGCTGCTGCTTTGGCTGTGGCACCACTCCTGGTGAGTCTCTGCTGATGCTTCTGGGGATGGGTCTCAGCTGCTGATCTGCACTGCTGCTGCCTGGGGATTGATGTCTGCCCCCTAAGCCTCTGCTGCTGGGCGTGTGTCTCAGCCCCTGAGCCTCAGCTGCTGTTGGCAGTGGGGCTCCACTCCCAAGCCAGTCATTGCTGCTGTTGGGGAAGGTACTGGGCTCTCAAGTTGGTGTTACTGCTGCTGGTATTGGTACTTGTCTCTGATCAGGCTTCTGCTGTTGGGGGTGTTGCTCTGCTTCACAGCTGGAACTACTGCCATTGCTGTGGGGGATGGTGCTGGGCTCCCACTGGTTGCTTCTTCTGAGAGCAGGTATCTTGACAGTGCCACTACTGTGCGCTGGCCTGTGTTGACACAGCAGGGTCCACTGGTCTGATGGTGCAAGGTACACTGGTGGACTCAGGTTGCTTGGCCCTAGCTGGTCCCCACTGCCTCCTCCCAGAAAAGACCAGCAGATCTTCCAAAATGGCAGGTCCTTCTGGCCACACAGAGAGAAGCATCCTGACAAGCCACTTACTGTGGTAGCTGGCTGCTCCCCTGTCCACAGGACCAGAACTCTCTGCCCCACATTTCTGCACTGCTTGAGGTTGCTTGTCCACACTCTCTCTCACAGTTGCTCACATTATCACACACTCACCCTCACTCCAGTCCTGCCCATTGCCATCTTTCTTTCCCAGACATTTGTCCCATGTCTGAAAATTAATTTTTTAATTGTTTGTTCATCCTCACCCGATGATATTTTTCCATTGATTTTTTAGAGTGAGTGGGAGGGAAGGAGGGAGGGAGAGCGAAACATTGATGTGAGAGAGACACATTGACTGGCCGCCTCCCACACAGCCTCAGTCAGGGCCCTGGAAACCTGCAACCCACGCACATGCCCTTGACTTGAATTGAACCCATGGCCCTTTAGTTGGAGGGCTGACATTCTGACCACTGAGCCAAACCAGCTAGGGCAGCAAGTGAAAATTATAGCCCAAGAGCTTGCCAGTGGAGGTGACTTTACCTCAGACAACTGCCTCTGCTCTGGATTTGGACTTTGTTTTGGACACTTCCCCTTTAAACAACTACTGGACTCAGGGCTGATACACCTACCACCCAAGGCTGATCCCAATGAACTGCAACATTATATTGCCCCTTATGAATGTAAACCCTGGGAGTACCATTTCCCTGAAATTACTAACTGTTTAACTTTCGTTCCTGCTCTGCTGAAACCTGATTGTGAAATTATAAGTTCAAAGTCCCATAATTTTATAACAGTCCTGGGATGCATTAAAGTTTTAGAGGATACAAAGCATTGTACCTTAAATGCTACCCAGCAGGAAATTTCTCCTAATATACATCTCCCTCCAGGCCTAATCCTGCACACCCCAGATTTGTATTTCTATATGCTCTTCTAAAAATGTCCCATAATTTCTGTTTCCCTAAAATACTGCCCATGACAGGAATACTCACACACCCCAGCACTCCTGACACTGACACCCAGAAGCCTATACTCCCATATACCACTCCCATGAATACCTCTACTTCCTGTCTTTTCTCATATCACAACCACCACACCTCCCTGGTGACAGACCAAGACCTCCAACCCATATGCATAGACCACTGAAGTTTCTATCATGACCCTCACTCTTTGAAACCGTTAGGCATACTACCAAATTCCACTAGACATAGACCCTACCTTAATGTCCTCCCTGCCAGTGTCATACTAGACCAAGTTCTACAGTGGTTTCCAATAAAAGCCCCATTTCACACTGCCTTCATCCCTAACTGTACTCATTCAGGATGACTGCACATTATAGTCAAGTTATCCCCACAGGTTTACCTCTTGTGTCCAGGAGTCTACTTGGCCAATTACACATACTGAGGCCTTCACACTTCTTTATAATACCATGCTTTCAGGTACATTATGCTCTAAATAATGATATCATTGAGTTCTACTGTGGCCCAAACTCACAGGTATATCACCTTATGTGATTTTCCTTTGCCAACTCCCCCGCATGTTTTTTTCTAATGAAACTGTACCCCAGTATGCAGTGCTAACATGGGATTCCTTTAGTTCTTTATCCATAGGGTACTACCCCATTTCCATCATTGCAAGGCAAAATGGGCAATATTTATTTTTATCCAAATAGAACTTGCTATAGCTACAGGAGCTGCCAGAACCGGCACCAGAACAGCAGTCTTTGTCAAACAAGGTCAAACTATAACTGCCAACCAGCACATTTCAGTGGACCTTTCCAATTTTATTCAAAGGTTGATTAAAACATTGTCCCTCATCAACTAGTCCATGAGTCCCTAGCCCAGATAGTATTGGATAACATATTATATCTTGTCTATTTAATAGCCAAAGAAGAAGGGCTTTGTGCCATTTAGGGTATCTACTGCTGTATGTGCATGAGTAACTTTGGATAGATACAGGCCAAGTTATGAGCAATGGCTAACAGGTAAAAGCCTTTTCCTACTTAACCTAAATCTTCCAATAGATTTTCTTAATCCAGAGGTCCTGGTTTTCTCCCACAAAGTAGGGTGCCTGGTTGTGAACTGGGTACCAAACTCTCATAATATATCTTACAGGACTTTCCCTAGTTGTTGCATTTATTCAAATTTGCCTTTAGGGGCTAAATCAAATTATTTCATTTACCTTTAACATGTTCACAACCCAGAGAGCAAGCATTATCCATCCCAATTAGTATTAATGATGTTGAGACATCACAGGATTGACTGTATTGTAAATTTTTTGTTCATTTTTATTTATTATTAATTTATTTTTGTTACAGATTTTCTCCTTTTCCCCCCATTGACACCCTCCTCCTGATGCCCTCCAACCTATCCCCAGCATTGTTGTCTATGTCCATTGGTTATGCATACATGCATATAAATTATATGGTTTTCTCTCCCCCCACCCCCATCTAAGGTTTGTCAGTCTGTACCCTACTTCTATATCTCTGGGTCTATTTTGTTCATCAGTTTGTTTTGTTCATTAAATTCTACAAAAAATTAAGATGATGTGATATTTGTCTTTCTCTGATTGGCTTGTTTCACTTAGGATAATCCTCTCCAGGTCGTTCAAAGGAGGAGAGATCTTTCTATCTTACAGCAGCATAGTATTCCACTGTGTATATGTACCACAGGTTTTTTATCCACTCATCTATTGATGGACACTTTGGGCTGTTTCCAGGTCTAAGCAATTGTAAAAAATGCTGTTATGAACATAAAAATACATATATTCTTTCCAATTAGTGTTTCAGGCTTCTTAGGGTATATTCCTAGAAGTGGGATCACTGGGTCAAATGGCAGTTCAATTTTTAAATTTTTGAGGTAACACCATAGAGTTTTCCCTAGTGGCTGCACCAGTCTGCATTCCCACCAGCAGTGTACTAGAGTCCCCTTTTCTCCACACCCTCACCAACATTTGTTGTTTGATGACTTGTTGATGGCGGCCATTCTGACAGGTGTGAGGTGATACCTCACTGTTGTTTTAATTTGCATCTCTCTGATGATTGGTGACGTTGAGCATTTTTTCATAGGTTTCCTGGCCATTTGTATGTCCCGTTTGGCGAGGTGTCTATTCAGGTCCTCTCCCCATTTTTTAACTGGATTTTTGTGTTCCTTTTGTTGAGTTTAATGAGTACTCTATATATTTAAAAAATTAACCCCTTATCTGATGTGTCATTGGAAATTATGCTCTCTCATATAGTGGGTTCCTTTTCCATTTTGATGGTTGTTTCTTTTGCTGTGCAAAAGTGTTTAGTTTTATGTAGTCCCATGTGTTCAATTTTTCCCTTTGTTTCTCTTGCCTTAGGCATTGTATCAGTGAAAATTCTGCTGCATGTGATATCTGAAATTTTGTTGCCTACATTTTCTTCTAGAATTTTTATGAATTCATGAATCACATTTAAGTCTTTTATCCATTTTGAGTTTATTCTTGTATATGGTATAAGTTGATGGTCTAGCTTCCTTTTTTTGCATATAGCTGTCCAATTTTCCCAACACCATTTACTGAAGAGGCTGTCTTGACTCCATTGTATGCTCTTGCCTCTTTTGTCAAATATTAATTGAGCATAATAAGTTGGCTCAATTTCTGGGTTCTTTGTTCTGTTCCGTTGATCTATATAGGCCTGTTCTTGTGCCAGTACCAGACTGTTTTGGTTACAGTGGTTTTGTAGTATAACCTGATATCTGGTATTGTGATTCTTCCTACTTTGTTCTTCTTTTTTAATGTTGCTGTGGCTATTTGGAGTCTTTTTTAGATCCATAGAAACTTTTGGAGTATTTGTTCTTGTTCTGTGAAATATGTCATTGGTATTTTGATGGGGATTGCATTGAATTTATAGATTTCTTTGGGTAGTATGGACATTTGAATGATGTTAATTCTTCTAATTCATGCACAAGATATATGTTCCCATTTTTTAAATATCTTTATCTATTTCTTTTTTGAATAGCCTGTAATTTTCTGGGAACAGTTTTTATTTTATATAAACTTTTGTTCTAGTTCTGTGAAATATTTTGTTGGCATTTTGATAGGGATTTCATTGAATCCATAGATTGCTTTGGGTAGTATGGACATTTGCATGATGTTAATTCTTTCAATCCATGAACAAGGTATATGCTTCCACTTTTTTATATCTTTTTCTATTTCTTTTTGCAATGACCTGTAGTTTTCTATGAAGAGGTCCTTTACTTCTTTGGTTAAATTTATTTCTAAATATTTTAATTTTTTTGCCATGATGGTAAATGGGATTTTTTCATTTCTCTTTCTGTGAGTTCATTTTTGGTATATAAGAAGGCTGTCGATTTCTTGACATTAATGTTGTATCCTGCTACTTTGCCAGATTACTTTATTAAATCTAGTAGATTTTTTGCCCTGGCCGGTTTGGCTCAGCAGTTGGAGTATCGGTCTGTGGACCAGAGAGCCTCGGGTTCAGTTCCTGCTTGGGGCATGCACCAAAAAATATAAATAAATAAATAAATAAATAAATAAATAAATAAATAAATAAATAAATTTAGTAGATTTTTGATTGAGTCTTTAGGGTTTTTCATGTATAATATCATGTCATCTGCAAACAATGACAGTTTCACTTTCTCCTTTCCAGTTGGATCCCTTTTATATTTTTTCATGTCTAATTGCTGTGTCTAAGACTTCCAGTATTATGTTAAATAAAAGTGGTGAGAGTTGGCATCCCTATCTTGTTCCTGTTATTAAGGGAAATGCTTGTAGTTTTTGCCCATTGAGTTTGATGTTGGCTGTAGGTTTTTTTTTATATGGCCTTTATTATGTCAAGATATGATTCCTCTATTCCCACATTGCTGAGCATTTTTATCAGGAATGGATGCTGGATTTTGTCAAGTGCTTTTTCAGAATCTATTGATAAGATCATATGGTTTTTATCTTTCATTTTGTTTATGTGGTGTATCACATTCATTGAGTTGCAAATATTGTATCATCCTTGCATTCTTGGGATGAATTCCACTTGGTCATGATGAATAAATTTTTTGATGTATTGCTGGATTCGATTTGCTAATATTTTGTTAAGGATTTTGGCATCTGTGTTTATCAGGGATATTGGTCTGTAGTTTTCTTTCTTTGTAGTGTCTTTATCAAGTTTTGAAATTAGGATTATGATGGCCTCATAAAATAAGTTTGGATGTCTTCTGTCTTCTTGGATTTATTGGAATAGTTTGAGAAGAATGGGTGATAGATCTTCTTTGAAAGTTCAGTACAACTCCCCCATGAAGATGTTTGGCCCTGGGCTTTTGTATGCTGGAAGTGTCTTGATTACATCTTCAACTTCCTTAGTTGTTATTGATCTGTTCAAGTTTTCTATCTCTTCCCAGTTCAGTTTTGGGAGACTGTGTGTTTTTAGAAATTTGTCTATTTTGCCTAGATTGTAAATTTGTTGGCATATAATTGTTCATAGTAGGTTTGGATGATCCTTTGTATTTCTGTGGTGTTAGTTGTTACTGCTCCTGTTTTGTTTCTGATTTTTGTTTATTTGGGTCCTCTCTTTTTGTTTCTTAGTGAGTCTGGCTAAGAGTCTATCAATCTTGTTTATCTTTTCAAAGAACCAGCTCTTTGTTTCATTGATATTTTGAATGTTTTTTTTTTCAGTCTCTGTGTCTTTTATTTCTACTCTGACCTTTACTATTTTTTTCTTCTACTTCTCTGTTTTGTATTATAAATTTTTACACTTCATATTTTTCTACTGTCTCACCATCCCAACAAACAGGCTGTGAGCACTTTACCCAGAGAGCCAGATGTACCCATGTGATAACATTGGCTGGCCCCTGCCACAAGTTCCCCTTCTCACCCTGACTGTGACCTAGTGACATGTAAATGCACCAATGCAATCCCCTCACACCTGTTGTACACTGATCCCCAATAAAGGTACTTTTCCATAGGTCCCATTTTTCTTTCTCTCAGCCTTTCACCTGCTTGCTGAGTCTGTTAGCTTGGTGCTTCTGTGTGACCTCAGCATGCAGTGACTGTTTCTTTAAGACCTGTTTTCCTGAGCCTGTCCAGTTTCCCCTCTTGTGACTGTAACTGAGTACCCATCACCTAAAGGAACAGAGAACAGAAAGCAAAAGGCAGCCTAATCAGTCCGGCCAGTGTGGCTCAGTGGTTGAGCATCGACCCATGCGCTGGGAGGTCGCTGGTTCGATTCCCGGCCAGGACACATGCCCAGGTTGTGGGCCCAGTCCCCAGTGGGGGGCATGCAGGAGGTGGCCAATTGATGTTCTCTCTCATTAATGTTTCCATCTCCCTCTTCCTCTCCCTTCATCTCTCTGATATCAATAAAGAAAAAAATTAATAAAAAAATATTGACAAAACCAACTTATATATTAAAAAAAGGCAGCTTAATCAATGGGAGGAAACATTTGTAAGTCATATATCTGATAAAGGATTGATATCCAGAATATATAAAGATCTTTTAGAACTCCAAAGAAGGTATACAAATGATCAGTCAGCACATGAAAAGATGTTCAACATCATTAGTCATTAGGGAAATAAAAATCAAAACCACAATCAGATAGGAGACATGCCCAAGATGGTGGCATAGGAGCATGCTGATCTTGGCCCCTTCCAGGGACACATTGAATATACTCCTATATTTAGAGAAATTCCTCCTGAGAGACAACTTAGGGCCAATTGAACAGCTTCTACACAACAAAAGAGAAACACACAGAAAAGTTTGAGGATCCATGAGAGCTCTCTGGGTACTGAGGGAAATCTTCATTTCTCCTGTACCTGGGTAGAGGACAGGAGCTCTATCCAAGTTCTCTGGATAACCCACAGGGCCACTGTATCACATCCTCAGCCACAATGTTCAGAGCTAGCTCCAGCAGAAACAGGAGGGCATCATAGTGCATGCACATAGGGCCCCTCCACCTGGAGATTGATCCAGCAGGTATGGCAGGGTGCTGCTGAATGAGCCCACTGAGCTGCATGCACAGAGGGATCCCTTGCCTGGAGAAAGTATGGAAGTAGCAAAGCCTCGTGGCACCCACTCACAGGGCTGCCCCATTCAGAGAAAGTGTGGAAATACTGGGGTACTACTGACTGCACCTGAGGGACTTTCCTAGCCAGAGAAAGTGAAGAACTAAAAAGGCACTCTGATGAGCACCTACTGGGCAGTCCTGCCTGGATCAGAAGGGCTAGGAAGTGCGCACACATCACGCTGCCCTGCCTCAACTCCATTTTGGCTGTAGATCGCCAGAACAACAGGGAGCTTCCACATGCATGTACACCAGTCTTCCCCACCTGGAACCCACTCCCAACCAGGTAGCACACTATGCACCACACCTGCTTATTCTATCTATAACCAACTATAACCAACCTGCCAAAACCACTCAGCACACAGTTTACAAAGAGACCATTTTGTCAAGATTGGGAGAGATACCTATTTCATCTAACAGAAACAAACACAGAAAGTCAAATAAAATGGGGAGACAAAAGAATATGCCACAAATGAAGGAACAAGAAAAAAACAAAACAATGGAGTACTATGCAGCTGTAAGAAAGAAAGATCTCTTATCCTTTGAGACGACATGGAGAGACCTGGAAAGTATTATCCTAAGTGAAACAAGCCTAGAAGAAAAAGACAAATACCACATGATCTCACTTATTTATGGAATATAATGAACATAACAGTCTGAGGAATAGGGTAGACCCAGAAACATGGAAGTAGGGTACACACTGACAACCCTCAGAAGAGGGGGTGGTAGGAAGAGGGAAGAGATAAACCACAGAACTTACATGCATGTATGCATAACCAATGGACATGGACCATAAAGCCGGGGATGAGGTGGGGGGGATGGGGAGGAGGGTGTCAATGGGGTAAAAAAGGAGGAACATCTGTAACAAAAATTAAATTAAAATTTAAAAAAAAAGAAAAAAGAAAAAGATTTAATGAAATAAAGATAAATAATTTGCTTGATATAGAATTCAAAGAAACAGTTATCAGGATGCTCGATAATCTTGAGAGTAAAATAGAGGGACTCAGAGAAAACTTCAACAAAGTGTTAGAAAATGTAAGAAAGGGATCTGAGAAAAAATGGCGGTGGAGTGAATGGAAGCTACACAGACCATCTCCCAGGACCAAACTGGAATTACAACAAAAATAAAGACAAACATCAGGAAGGGGCAACCAAAAGGCAACTTGGAGGACCACATAATCAGGGACACTGACTCAATCCTGGTAGGCTTGTGAGGATGCGTGAGGGAGCCGGGAGCCCACGGTCCACAGTGACCTGGGCTGGGACCAGCGCCCTCGGCTGGGTCCTGTGGCCTTGGCTGGGACCAGTGGTTGCCTTGGCTGGGTCCTGCAACCTCGGCAGGGTCCTGCAGCCGCTTCAGCTGGGTGCTACGCTCTCGGCTGGTGCTGCAGCCTTGACTGCCCTTAGCAGGGAGCAGCACCCTTGGGTTAAAGTCCCAGGTGGCTCCAGGACGCAGAGCCCGGACAGAGGCTAAATTGGCAGCAGCCACTCACCTTGGGCTCTGGCAGAGGGAAGGCAGACTGGACTGGAACTGTGTGGGGACACTCAGATTTGGAGGGTGTTCAGAGCTTTTGCTGAGTGCAGCCACACAGGACTGTGGTCATCTTACTCCTTCCCAGGGCCCTGGGGAGAGGTGGCGGGCCCTACTTCGGAGATTCAACCCCACCTGGTGGCCATTAAAATGCTAATTGAGGCCCATTAACCACCAGCATCTGCCCCACCCTCGGGAAATGCTCTTACACTGAGCACCGGAGGGAGTTTTTCAGGCAACTCAGAAACCAAGGTTTTTCAGGTGACCACTACTAATAGCCTCCAGGCAAAAAAGCTAGAGGATAACTACCATTCCTTGGGCTAGTAACTCTAACTAGGACAGTTAAGACTTGACAGTGGTGTTCAAAGAGGGTCCTTCCTGCCTCATCCAAACCCAGGAGAGGGAGCCACAAACAGCAGAACACCAACACCCACAGGAAAAATTTGGCAGACTCCAAAGCCCTCTGTGATAGTCAAAATGGTGAAAAACAGAAACAAAAGCCAAATGAAAGAACAAGAGACTGCAACCGAAGATGAGATAAATGAGGTGCAGTTAAGCAAGTTAACAGAACTAGAATTCAGAGCCATGATCTTGAGGAAGCTCAACAGTATGTGTAAAGACATGAGCACCTTGAGTAAAGACATAGAAATGTTGATAAACAACCAGTTGGAAATTAAAAACCACCAAGAAGAAATGAAGAATGACATATCAGAAATGAAAAACACATTGGAAGGTATAAAAAGCAGAGTAGAGGAAGCTGAGGACCGGATCACTGAATTAGAAAACAGGGTAGAAAAAATCAACCAATCAGAAAACCAAAAGGAAAAAACGATTAAAAAACAGGAAGACAGCTTAAGAGAACTGTGGGACAACTGGAAATGTAATAATATTTGCATCATAGGAGTCCCCGAAGAAGAAAATGAGCAAGGCTTAGAGAATATATTCAAAGACATAGTGACAGAAAACTTCCCTAATTTGGTGAAGGAAGAAGGCATTCAAGTTCAAGAAGCACAGAGAGCCCCAAACAGGCCCACACCAAGACACATAGAAATCAAACTGCCAAAAATTAAAGACAAAGAGAGAATCCTAAAAGCAGCAAGAGATAAACAACAGGTTACCTACAAAGGAAACCCCATAAGGCTCTCAGCTGACTTCTCACATGAAACACTACAGGCCAGAAGGGAATGGCATGAAGTAATCAAGGTCATGAAAAACAAGGATCTGAATCCAAGGCTACTATACCCAAAAAGGCTATCATTCAAAACAGGTCAAATAAAGAGCTTCCCAGAAAAATAATAAAGGCTAAGGGTATACATTAGTACCAAACCAGCACTGCAAGAAATGTTAAAAGGACTGTTGTAATTAGCAGAAGAAATGGGAAGAAAAATAGAACCACACTAAACAAAAATGGCAATAAATAATATCAATAATCACCTTAAATGTAAATGGGTTGAATGCTCCAATAAAAAGAGAGTAGCTGATTGGATAAGAAAGCATGACTCATCTATATGTTGTTTACAAGAGACCCACCTCACAACAAAAGACTCACATAGGTTGAAAGTAAAGGGATTGACAAAAATTTTCCAAGGAAATGGAAAGGAAAAAAAAGCTGGGGTAGCAATACTCATATCTGATAATAGATTTCAAAATGAAGGCCATAACTAGAAACAAAAAAGGCTACTACATAATATTGAAAGGATCTATCCAACAGGAAGATAAAACCTTGATAAACATATGCACCCAATATAGGAGTACCAAAATATATTAAAAATTTTCCGGAGAACTTCAAAGGAGAAATTGACAGCAATACAATCATAGCAGGGGACTTCAACACCCCGCTGACATCACTGGATAGACCCTCTAGACAAAAAAATTAGCAAGGAAACAGAGACTCTAAATGGAGAACTAGACCAAATGGATTTCATAGATATCTGCAGAGAATTACACCCCAAAACTACAGAATTCACATTCTTCTCAAGTGCACATGGGACATTCTCAAAGATAGACCACATGTTAGGGCACAAACTAAGTCTCTACAAGTTCAAGAAGACTGATATCATATTAAGCATCTTCTCAGATCACAATGGCATGAAACTAGAAATCAATTGCAAGAACATACAAAGACATTTGAACACATGGAAGCTAAATATCATGTTATTAAACAACAAATGAGTTACCGAGGAGATCAAGGAAGAAATTAAAAACTTCCTGGAAACCAATGAAAATAAAGACACAACAACACGAAATCTATGGGATGCAGCGAAAGCAGTTCTGAGAGAGAAGTTCATAGCACTACAGGTCTACCTCAAAAAACAAGAAAAATCTCTAATAGACTATCTAACCTCACAAGTTAAAGAACTAGAGAGCAAACAAAAAGAAAATCCCAGAGCAAGTAGATGGAAGGAAATAGTAAAGATCAGAGCAGAAATAAATGACATAGAATCCAAAAAAATAATTCAAAGGATCAATGAAACAAAGAGCTTGTTTTTCAAAAAGAGAGACAAGATTGATAAACCCTTAGCTAGATTCACCAAGAAACAGAGAGAGAACCCAACTACACAAAATCAGAAATGAAAGAGGAGAAGGAACAACTGACACCACAGAAATACAAAGATCATTAACAACTACTGTGAACAATTATATGGCAACAAATTTGACAATAGAAGCAAAATGGACAAATTTCTAGGAACACACAGTCTCCCAAAACTAGATCAGGAAGCGATAGAAAACATGAACAGACCAATAACAACACAAGGAATTGAAGATGTAATCAAGACTCCCAGCAAACAAAAGCCCAGGCCCGGATGGCTTCACAGGGGAATTTTACTGAACGTTCAAAGAACTAACACCCATTCTCCTCAAACTATTTCAAAAAATTCAAGAAGAAGGAAGACTTCCAAATGCATTTTATGAAGCCAGCAGAATTCTAATTCCAAAACCAGAAAAAGATACTACAAAGAAAGAAAACTACAGGCCAATATCCCTGATGAACATAGATGCCAAAATCCTGAACAAAATACTAGCAAATCAAATCCAGCAATACACCCAGAAAATTATCCACCAGGACCAAGTGGGATTCATCCCAGAGATGCAAGTCTGGTACAATATTCACAAATCAATAAATGTGATACACCACATAAATAAAATAAAGAATAAAAATCACATGATCATATCAATAGATGCTGAAAAAGCCTTTGACAAAATCCAGCATCCATTTCTGATAAAAACGCTCAGCAATGTGGGAATAGAGGGATCATATCTCGACATAATAAAGGCCATATATGAAAGACCTACAGCCAACATTATACTCAATGGGCAAAATTATAAGCATTTCCCTTAGGAACAGGAACAAGGCAAAGAGGCCCACTTTCACCACTCTTATTTAACATAGTACTGGAAGTCTTAGCCACAGCAATCAGACATGAAGAAAAAATAAAAGGGATCCAAATTGGAAAGGAGGAAGTGAAACTGTCATTATTTTCAGATGACATGATACTATATGTAGAAAACCCCAAAGACTCCATCAAAAATTTACTGAAATTAGTAAATGAATTTGGCAAAGTAGCAGGATACAAAATTAACATCAAGAAATCGATAGCATTCTTATACACCAATGATGAACTCACAGTAAGAGAAACTAAGAAAACAATTCCATTTACCATTGCGGCAAGAAAATTAAGATACCTAGAAATAAACTTAACCAAAGAAATAAAGGACCTATTCACAGAAAACCACAGGTCATTGAAAAAAGAAATAGAGGAAGATATAAAAAAGTGGAAGCACATACCCTGTTCATGGATTGGAAGAATTAACATCATTAAAATGTCCATATTACCCAAAGCAATCTATAGATTCAATGCAATCGCCATCAAAATACCAATGTCGTACTTCACAGATTTAGAACAAGTACTTCAAAAGTTCACATGGAACCAAAAAAGACCTCGAATAGCCACAGCAATCTTGAAAAAGAAAAAAAGCTGGAGGGATCACATTACCAGATTTCAGGTTATACTACAAAGCCACTGTAATCAAAACAGCCTGGTACTGGCTCAAGAACAGGCATATAGACCAGTGGAACAGAACATAGAATCCAGAAATGGATCCAAGGCAATATGCTCAATTAATATTTGACAAAGGTGGCAAGAGCATACAGTAGAGTAAGGACAGCCTCTTTAATAAATGGTGCTGGCAAAATTGGACAGCTACATGCAGAAAAATGAAACTAGACCATCAACTTACACCCTACACAAGAATAAACTCAAAATGGATAAAAGACTTAAATGTGACTCATGAATCCATAAAAATACTAGAAGAAACTCTAGTCAACAAAATTTCAGACATCATACGCAGCAGAAGTTTCACGGATAAATCACCTAAGGCAATAGAAACAAAGGAGAAAACAAACACATGGGACTACATCAAACTCAAAAGGTTCTGCACAACAAAAGATACAATCATCAAAATGGAAAGGCTACCCACTGTATCGGAGAGCATCATTGCCAATGATATATCAGGTAAGGGGTTAATTTCCAATATATATAAAGTGCTCATACAACTCAATAAAGGAAGACAAAGAACCCAATTAAAAAATGGGCAGAGTACCTAAATAGACACCTCTCCAAACAGGACATACAAATGGCTAAGAGAGATATGAAGAAATGCTCAACATCACTAATCATCAGAGAGATGCAAATTAAAACAACAATGAGGTATCACCTCACACCTGTCAGAATGGTCCCCATCAACAAATCATCAAAGAACAAGTGTTGGCGAGGGTGTGGAGAAAAGGGGACTTTAGTACACTGCTGGTGGGAATGCAGACTGGTGCAGCCACTATGGAAAACAATATGGTGTTACCTCAAAAAATTAAAAATTGAACTGCTATTTGAGCCAGTGGTCCCACTTCTAGGACTATACCCTAGGAAGCCTGAAACACCAGTCAGAAAGAATATATGTATCCCATGTTCATAGCAGGACTATTTGCAATAGCTAAGATCTGGAAACAGCCCAAATGTCTATTAGTAGACGAATGGATAAAAAAGCTGTGGTACATATACACAATGGAGTACTATGCAGCTGTAAGAAAGAAAGATCTCTTATTCTGTGAGACTACATGGAGGGACCTGGAAAGTTCTATCCTAAGCGAAACAAGCCAAACAGAGAAAGACAAGTATCATATGATCTCACTTATTTGTGGAATATAATGAACATAACAATCTGAGGAATGGGGTAGTCCCAGAGGCGTGGAAGTGGGGTACAGACAATCCCCAGAAGAGGGGGTGGTGGGGGAGAGATAAACCACAGAACTTATATGCATGTGTGCATGAACAATGGACATGGACAACAAAGCTGGGGACAGGGCAGGGAGGGAGAAATCAGTGGGGGAAATAGGAGAAACATCTGTAACAAAAATTAATTAATAAAATAAAATGTAGGAGAAATAAAAGCTTTCTCAGACAAGAAAAGAACATGTAAGAAAGAATCAATTAGAGATGAAGAATACAATAACTGAAACGAAGAATAGAAAGAATGACTATAGTTAATACAGAAGAACAGATTGGCAATTTGGAGGACAAAATAGTGGGAGTTACCCAAAAAGAACAGTAAAAAAAATTTTTTTAATTAAAAAATTATTATAGTCTAAGGAACCTCTGTGACAATATCAATCACTGTAACATTTTCATTATAGGGATTACAGAAGAAGAAAAAAGAGAAAAGGAGCCAAAAAATATTTTGAAGAAATAATAGCTGAAAATTTTCCTCATCTGGGGAAGGAAATGAACATACAAGTCCAAGAAGCACAGAATTCCAAAGAAGATGAACCCAGAGAGACCCACACCAAGACATATTGTAATTAAAGTGGCACAGTTTAAGGATACAGAGACAATCTTGAATCGGCTGGGAAACAAGTCACATACAAGGAAAACTCCATAAGGCTATTGGCTGATTTCTTAGCAGCAACTTTACAGGTCAGACAGGTGTGACAGGAAATATTTAAAGTGATGAACAAAAGGAACCCACAACCTAAAATACTATATCCAGCAAGGTTATCATTAAGAATTGAAGGTGAAATAGAGAGTTTCTTAGAGAAGCGAAAACTAAAGGAGTTTAGCGCCACTAAACCAGCTTTACAAGAAACGTTAAAGGCCTACTTTATACGGAAAAGAAAAGGCCATAACCAGAAATAAGAAAATATAGGAAAGCCCTGGCCAGTTTGGCTCAGTGGTTAGAGCGTCGGCCTGCAGTCCTGAGAGACCCGGGTTCAGTTCCCGCTAAGGGCACGTACTTCGGTTGCAGTTTGTCCCCGGCCCTGGTTGGTCATGCGGGTGGCAGCCACTCGATGTGTCCCTTTCACATCAATGTCTCTCTCTCTCTCCCTTCCTCTCTCTCCCTCCCACGCTATCTGCACAAAAAATGGAAAAATATCCTCAGGTGAGGATTTAAAAAAAAAAAAGAAAAAATATAGGAAAGAAAAAAATATCTCACTGGGAAAAGCAAATATATAATAAACATAGTGAGTCAACCATTTAAAAAGTTAATATGAAGGTTAAAAGACAAAGCAGCAAAAAAAAACTAGAACTGTAATAAATAATCAAGGGAAACACAAAACAAAAAGATATATAAAGTGATGTTAAAAACATGAGTGGAGAGGAAAATAAAAATGTAGTGCTGTTACAATGCATTTGAACTTAAATTCTTATCAGCTTAAAATAGACTATAGATATTGAGGGATATATATGAACCTCATGGTAACCACAAACAAAAAAATAAAGGCAAAGGAACACAATCAAAATGCTAAAGAAAGCCAGCACATTAAAAGGAAAGAGCTCAAGAGAAGAAAAAAGGAACCAAGAAGAACAAAAACAACTCCCAAAACAATAACAAAATAACAATATGCACATACCTATCAATAATTACTTTACATGTAAATGGACTAAATGTTCCAATCCAATGACATAATATGTAAAACAATATTGAATGTCAATTGTAATTGAAAAATAAAAAACATAAGGTGTCAGAATGGCTAAAAAACCAAACCCATCTACTTGCTGCCTATAAGAGACTCACTTTAAATCAAAAGACAGACACAGAATGAAAGTGAAGGGATAGAAAAATATAGTTCCTGTTTTTACTTTGTCAGCAAAGAGAAATTTAAAGTTATACTACCTACAAGGTCTTAAAATAATCAAGCAAAGAACTTAAAGTCCACTGATATGGGCAGCTTCCCCAAAAGAATGGCACAAGAAAATGCAAATAGCTAGAAAGAACACATGTATCAGTATTAAGATAAATAAGTAAATTATGGTATTATATAATGGGATATTACATAGCAAAAAGAAATGAACTCTTGCTACATTTAACATCATGGACAAATATCACAGACATATGTTAAGCAAAGAAGACTACATATTCTGTTAAATTATATTTATATAAAAGTTAGGAACCAGTAAAACTAATCCATAGCAATAAAAGTCTGAATGTTGCTTATCCTTGGTGAAGCAATATTCACCCTAGCATGAAGCCTACTAGGGTACAGAAAATGTTCTACATGCACATATTCATAAGTAAAAATTTTCTGAGTTGTATACTTAAGATTTATATTGTATACTGTATGTAAGTAATACTTTGATTAAAAACTACTTAATTTGCCCTGGCCGGTTTGGCTCAGCGGTTGGAGTGTCGGCCTGCGGTCCTGAGAGACCCGGGTTCGGTTCCCGCTAGGGGCGCGTACCTTGGTTGCAGTTTGTCCCCAGCCCTGGTTGGGTTGTGCGGGTGGCAGCCACTCGATGTGTCCCTTCACATCGATGTTTCTCTCTCTCTCTCTTCCTCTCTCTCTCTCCTACTCTATCTGAACAAAAAATAGAAAAATGTCCTCGGATGAGGATGAAAAAAAAAAAAAAAACTACTTAATTTTACAAAGCAAATAAAAATTCTCTAAACATCAATGCCACCTAAAAGGACTAAAAAATTAACAGTTTCAGGAAAATGATCTCACATTCAGATATCATAATTAGAATCAACGAATAGCAGAATAAGTTCCTCAGATATTTTAAACACTGAGTCAAGCTATAAAATAAATATATTTACTTTGTTTATGAAAAAAATAGTTAAAAACATAAATGTGTACCAACATGCCATAGGCAAAAAGAATTGAAAAGATATCCTAAGAAGGAAAATGATAAATACTGAAATTAAAGAATTAATAGACTCCCTTGAGAAAACTTCTTGTTCTGACCAGGTGGAGTAGCTTATATTTTACTAAGCCTATTTCATATAAATATACCTATATGTATCTGTGTGTGTGTGTAAATTAGGTTCCCAGACCCAATTCCAATGAGTGTGTGGAGGCCAACAAGCAATTTTAACACTATCTACCTAGAGGTAGAATCAGGTTACATAGGTAAAGGGCTCAGCCCCACCAGACTGCTCCCCACTTCAAATGCCATTTACAAGCCCATGTTGTTACCTATGCTTCTGACTGACCAGCTACAGATTGGAGGTTCCAACAACCCCTCCATCTCAGGATGCGATCACAAGTGCAGGTTGTTGCCTGTACTGACCAACTGGCTGCACATCAGAGGTCCTCACAATCCCCTCCTTGGGTTTGATTAGTTTGCTAGAACAGCTCACAGAATTCAAGAAAACCCATTTACTCACTAGACTGCCAATTTGTTACACAAGATATTAAAAAATATGAATCAACAGAAGATGAAGAGATACATAGGGTGAAGTCCTGTTTTGTTTATGTTTTATTGGAGGAGGCAGTAAAAGTAATGCTCAGAGACTGATTTTGTCTTTGCCAACAATTCATTTAGCACAGGTTTACTATGGGAATTATAATAATTTCACAAGTCAATAGCATACAGAAGAATATTTCTTAATAAGCCAAATGAAGAGATAACATACTCAAAACAAGTGAAAGATTAATCACACTATTGTTTTAGGCAAGGGGAGGTGAGAGGAATAATGTCCAACCTAAATGTACCTTGTTATTACAAGTAGGCACCTAAAAGAGTTTGAGACCAACTAAAGAGCTGATTTCCAACTATCAAGACAAAGTAAAAGTCCCCTGTTGCTAGAGCATGTTGCTAGAGAATGAAGAAGCCAGCGTTGGTAGGCAGGATGATCTCTTTTCACAGGGTCACTGCTTGATTTATCACCACTGTCCAGGAGGAATGCCTAGCCAAGATAGGAACAAATGCCCCAAGGGTCTGTGGAGAGTTTTTATGTCAGCGAAGAGTCACTTCACTCAAACCAGAACTCTCAAATAGTCCTTACAAACTCTCAGTATTTATGGTATAATTACCCTCTTGCTTCTTCACTCATTCTTAGCAATAAGCCCCCAGCAGAGTCCCTCAGCATCTGGGATGCTGACAGCTTATCAATGACAACAGATGTAAAATGATGACATCATGGTACAACATCTTTCATACTTATATCAAGGCAACTTCTTTCTTCTTTGTCATAAGTGGATTAAAACACTCCACCTAGGTCATAAAGAAGAGGATCTGAAATTACGTTAAACCTATACACAACAGGTTCTAATCAACGGAGTTACTGTATTTGTGTAGCTTGGAGACCAGCATGGTGGCACATGGAAGCATTCTGGTTTCCCAATGTGGAAGCTCGCCAAAAAAAGGGACCTGTGAGCTGTCCTTTTGGGGTTTTATGGAGGCTTCATTACATAGTCATGGTTAACTAAGTCATTGACCATTGGCAACTGAACTCAATTTCTAGTCCCTTACCTTCCTGGAGGTGGGGGGTGGGGAACTGAAAGTTACAAATCTCTAATGGTATGGTTGGTGCTTCAGACAACCAGCCCTCACCCTCGGGTGGGGTTCAAATATTGCTTCATTACAATAACGAAAGACTCTTGACACTTAGAAAACTCTTGTGAGCCAAGAACTATGGATAAAAAAACAAATATCTTTTAATACTGCAGTCTACCCCATGGTCTTCAAACACAGATCCTTCACAACCAAACAATTATATAAGTCAAAAGATACTGGTACATTAATAGAACCTCATTTAGTCATTAGTAACTGTCTAATCAATCCTCACATCATATGAAAATGTCACTCAGGATGATGTCACTCAGGTTTTCAGAATTCCATTCAGCCTTGTCAGATTCAGAAAGTAGGGGTAGTCTCAGCAAACATGGCCCCACCCTCTCAGACATCTGGTGTATTTGAGCTAAGAGACAATATTATTATTTTGCTCTCAGCCTCTCTCAAGGTGTTAATAAAATGTTTGATTTACCTCATGCTTAACCCACTTATTCATCCCCTTACTCTCAGCTATTATTTCTACCTTCTCTCCATTTACCATTGCCACCCTTGGAAGAGACATTAGGTTTGGCCACCATGCAATGGTGTTCAAGAGATCATAGCATCTGAAAATCACAATGTTAAAAAAAAAAAATACAGAACTTTTGTAATAATATTGAAAATCATTTCATCAGTCTTCCTAGATAAAGAATCTCTAATTTTACTAATGAGAACAGTCTCTGTTTCTTTTGTTGACACGACAGTTCTTGCTGGGATTTTATGCCTCACAGGGTGCAAGAACAATGTGTCTAGATGCAGCCCGTCTCTGCCTTGCTGCAGCTTCCCTGCCATGTCCACTCATTTTGTGGACCCAGGTGGCACGTCAGAAAGTTCAGTTGGGCCCTGGCCAGTTTGGCCAAGTGGTTAGAGTATTGACCCATGGACCAAAGGGTCTCAGGTTCGATTCCCAGTCAAGGGCATACCTGGGTTGCAGGCTCCATCCCTGGCCCAGTTGGGGTCATGCAATAGGCAAACAATCAGTGTGTCTCTCACATCAGTGTTTCTTTCTCTCCGTTGCCCTCCCTCCCTTTCTCCCTCCCTCCCTCTCTGCCTTCCACTGTATCTGAAAAATCAATGGAAAAATATCCTTGAGTGAGGATTAACAACAACAACAAAGTCCATTTGGTGGTTCCAATTACCTTCTGAACCTGAAAGGGGGCTCTTCTGAAGAACATTGGCATGTCCTACTTTAGTTCACCCCTTAAATACCCAGAGTAATTTCCAGAGGGCCATGCCCCATACAGGCATTTCTTTAATGGTCCAGTTTTCTATTGCCCATCTACTTGACCCAACAACCAGTGAAAAAACAAATATAGGGGCTTTTACCACTCTCCAATTTTTATATCATTGGTGGGAAAACAGCATGCAATTCAGCCTACTGAGCCTATTTAGTCTTACCTTCCTCATTCAGAGTCTTGCCATCCACTGGTCTTAATGAAGCAGCTGCCAAACAGGATATTTATTGTCCATTTATCTTGGCACTGCCATCAAAACCAAGCAGCTCTTTGCTATTCAGTAGAGAGCTGTCCATGTGGCAATTGGTTTTATGGCTCCTTAGGTGGCTCCAATCCATTTCAGAGGAAAAAAGCTACCTGCTTGTGGATATGATGAGTGCCTCCTTGCATTCCCCCTGGAGCAAACTCCTATATAAATGATTTCCATTTTATTATGAAACTCTTCTGAGCACTGCCTTCCTATTAGAGTGTTTCTCTGATATCACCCAAGGTATTATGAATATCTCAGGTTTCATCATTACTTTATGTCCTTCAATCATTGAAGCAGTCTCAATTAATGTCTAATAGCAGGATAATAACTGCCTCTCAAATGGTGTGTACCAGGTGGCAGCATCTGGGAATTTTTGATCCAAAATCCCAATGGCAGTTGCTGAAAGGCACTCATGGGTTTTTGCCATGAACTAGAGTCTGCATGAGGTGGCAGACACTTCCAAAATCATATCTGAGTGGGGTCATAAGGGCCCAAAGGCAGTGAGAGAGCTACTGCCTTTTGTAATTCAGACATGCCTGCTTTTGTTCAGGTCCGCACTTAAATATACAGTCATCCCTTTGCACTTTGCACTTTGCACTTCGACTTTCTTGACTTCACTCTATCATGGTTTTTTCAAATATACTCATTAAAAAGTTGATCAAGACAGTGAAAATGATACAGTGTGCACTTGGTTGTCAGAGTCAATTATACACCCCTGTATTACAATTAAAATTAAAATTACTGTATGTATGGACTGTAGGCTATGTATGCAAGCATCCCCGCAAATCCTTCAATGCCAGGTGCAACCACTCCACCACTTGTTGTGTGTGGGCAGTAACTTTTTTCTAAAAAATTGGGTGTGGTGAAACCAATCCAATCAGAGTGTGCTGTTCACTGATTGGCTATCCTATCTTCTTCCTATCCTGGCCACTGATTGGCTCAGTCTCATGCAAGTTTGTTTCTCTCATACATGCTTCTACATCACTATGAATTGGAAGCATCTTTGCTCTTGTAAATGTTTGTGATTTCTAAGAACTTTTATCTAAGCCCCATGATGGCTTCTAAATGTGCTGCTTCTTCTAAGCCTTTGATGATGAAACTAAGTGCCGGAGGAAGATGCTTACCATCCAGGAGAAGGTGAAACTCTTGGATATGATCAAAGATGGCAAGAAAATTGTGGAGGTTTCCCACCATTATGACTTGAATGAATCTACTGTTTGCTCCATTCATAAAAATGAAAAGAACATCCATGCAATGGCTACTGTCTCTTTCAACAAGGAGGCAAAGCATGTTGTGACAAGTCATAATAAGTTCATAGTGAAAACAGAGTCTTCCCTGGCCATTTGGATCAGTGACAGCCTCGAGAAAAACATTCTGTTGGATTCGCTGGTCATCCGGGAGAAGGCAAGGCAGCTCTATCAGCACTTTATGGCAGATGGACCTCAACCAGGATCCTCTTCTGCAATGTTCATGAATTTCACAGTGAGCAAGGGTTGGTTTGAGAAGTTCCAGAAGAGGTATCATTTGAAGAGTGTTGGTTTCCATGGAGAAGCTACTTCTGCTGACCAGCCTGCAGCAGAGGACTATGCGAACAACACGTTCTAGAAGATCTTTGAGGAGGGCGAGTATCATCCAGAACAGGTGTTCAATATGGATGAAACAGGACTGTTCTGGAAAAGAATGCCTTCCCAGATATTCGTTTTCAAGGATGAGGCCAAGGTCTGTTCAATGGACTGATTCCACAAGTGCTTCATCCCCCAAGTCAAGCTGTATGTCACGGAGAAGGGACTCAAGTATCATGTCCTTCTCCTCATGGACAATGCTGGAGGTCATGCACAAGACCTATCTACAATGGTGTGTGGATCAAGTTCCTTCCTCCCAACACCACTTCACTGATCCAGGCCTATGGATCAAGGTGTTATTCATGCATTCAAGGCCCTCTACACAAGAAATACCCTGCAGCACCTCGATGAAGGCATGGACCTTGAGGAGAATTTCTTTTTCTTTTTTTTTATTTTTTATTGATTAATTTTTGTTACAAATGATTCTCCTTTTTTCCCCCACTGATTCCCCCCTCCCCCTGCCCTCCCTGCCCCTTCCCCAGGTTGTTGTCCATGTCCACTGTTCATGCATACATGCATATAAGTTCTGTGGTTCATCCCTCTCTCACCTCCCCACTCCTTAGGGGATTGTCCTCAAACTGTTATGTTCATTATATTCCACAAATCAGTGAGATCATATGAAATTTGTCTTTCTCTGTTTGGCTTGTTTCACTTAGGATGATACTTTCCAGGTCCCTCCATGTAGTCTCAAAGGATAAGAGATCTTTCTTTCTTACCGCTGCGTAGTACTCCATTGTGTATATGTACCACAGCTTTTTAATCCATTCGTCTACTGATGGGCACTTGGGCTGTTTCCAGATCTTAGCGATTGTAAATAGTGCTGCTACAAAGATGGGGGTACATATATTCTTTCTGATTGGAAAAATATGGAACGCTTCACAAATTTGCGTGTCATCCTTGCGCAGGGGCCATGCTAATCTTCTCTGTATCGTTCCAATTTTAGTATATGTGCTGCCGAAGCGAGCACTTGAGGAGAATTTCTTGCTGAAGGAGTACTGGTGGCAGTATACCATCGCGACCTGTCTGAAGAACATCCAGGTCATGTTGAAGGATGTAAAGATGGAGACTGTGAAAGCCAGCTAGAAGATGGCCTGAAATTGTCCACGACTACAGAGGATTCACCCCAGTGGATATAAGCAACTCAGCAATGGATAAGGCAGTTAGGCTAGCCTGGATGCTGGGAGGAGAAGGTGTCATGGATATGACCCGCAATGACATGGACGAGCTGCTGAAGACACACTTGGATCCCTTAACTGACGAGGATCTGGTGGAGATGACTAAGCCTGTGAGTGAGGAGGAGGAAGAGCAGCCAGAGGTTCCTGGGGGTCAGAAGGAGGAAGTTGGCCTTACTAGAGCATCTCTCACAAGTTGTGAGAACTATTAAGGTAGGACAGGACATGATTGGCAAATGGGACCCACAAATGATGCATGCATTGTGGTTCCAGAATGCATGTGATGGAACGATAGGATCCTACAAAAGCCTCCTCACGCATATGAAAAGAGAGCGCCAGCAACTGCCTATCATGATGTTCTTCAGCCATGCGCACCCAGACACCCACTGCCTACTCCTAGTACTCCTTCAGCGGAAGAAGATGGCAATGCACCTGCTGAAGATACACCGTCTGAAGACTCTCCTACTGAGGTCGTGCCTTCAGAGGAGCAGTAACCTTGCTCTTCTTTGCTGTGCAGTACATCTCTTCATCATCAACTGGGATCCTTCCCATATGAGGGAAACTGCAATCGGCTCTTTTCTGAGATTGAGACAGAGAAGAACGTATGTTCAAGGTCAGTCGCTGAGTATCTGACTTCTTTAGCCTGCTGCACTTGGTCTGTGGTGGAGACCATGTTCAGAACTGTGGAGGCTGTGGGAAGTACTGAGGCAACAAAGTTTGAATAGGGGACAAAGGCCTCAAGCTCAGTCCTTCCACTTTTCCACCCTGGCTCGGGCATCTCAGATATTTACTGACCACCTGTTCCTCCACTTTCCCCTCTCCAGATTTGGCAGCCATACTGACCTAAAAGTGACCAAAAGAGTCATTATAATAAATTTGCATTGCTGTTTTAGGACCATGCCACTTCCTGCATCACCATGGCAGTTCTGGGAGGACCAAAAAGGAAATACTGTCTGAAGAGGGTGAATGAAGATGGGCCACATCAGCAGTTACTCCATCAGTGTCAGAAGCTGAAGACCACCCTATTACCCATGCCCCCCTTCTCATGTTTAATGAAAACCTTCCACTCAGACACCATAGGGGCCTCTTGTTCTCTGAAGTGGCCTGCTTTCACTTCTTGAGTGTGTTCTTTTGCTTTAATAAACCTACTGTGCTTTGTTAAATCTTCTAGTTTCCTCAAGAATCCTTTCTTGTGCTGTGACAAACACGGAGACCCCAGAATGGTCTAGGCCTCCGTTGGCTTCCCGGGGTGTCACGTGGCATCAACTTCTAAAGAACCAGCCAGGGGGTCTCTTCCTTTCACAGCAGCATTCTGCAAGACTTGCAACCAGGAAGCAGCAAGTGACTATAGCTTGTTCCTGGCTCCCTCTTGAGTCCTCCTCCCACATGACCAAGAGCCTCAGACCTGCACTTCAGTGAAGTAAGTTTTCTGCCCACAGTTGCTGGTAAGTTTGCCCACAGGAACATGCCTTGTTTTTTCTCTGCCTTTCATAAACACCCCCCCTTTTTTTAAATCCTCATCCAAGAGTATTTTTCTATTTATCTTCAGATAGAGTGGGAGGGAGAGAGAGAGACAGAGAGAGAAACATTGATGTAAGAGAGACACATAAATTGGTTGCCTCCTGCACAACCTCAACCAGGACCAAACCGCAACAAATCACGTGCCCTTGACTGGAATCAAACCTGAGACTCTTTGGTCCACGGGCCAGTGCTCTAACCATGGAGCCAAACTGGCCAGGGCATAAACACACCTTTTTCTCAAATTTCTCTCTTTTTTGGGGGACCAGATGTTCATGACATGGTCCATCATTTAGCTTCCCAACTGAACAGAGCTCCAAAATGCCACATTTGTGATCTTGTAAACCAAACTTAGAATTACTTATGCCCCTCTGCTCTTGTAGTGCTTTTGAGATGTTTGTCCTCATTTTCTTTTATTTTTTTATTTTTTATTTTTTATTTATCTTTTATTTTTTTGTTACAGATATTTTACCTTTTTACCCCATTGGCACCCCCCACCCCCCCCCCCCTTCACCCTGTCCCCGGCTTAGTTGTCCATGTCCATTGGTAATGCATACATGCATGTAAGTTCTGCGGTTTATCTCCTCCCACCCTCCCACCCCCCATCCCCTCTTCTGAGGGATGTCAGTCTGTGCCCTACTTCCATGTGTCTGGGTCTACTGTATTCCTCAGACTGTTATGTTTATTATATTCCGTATATAAGTGAGATCATGTGGTATTTGTCTTTTTCTGCTTGGCTTCCTTCACTTAGGATAATACTTTCCAGGTCCCTCCATGTCGTCTCAAAGGATAAGAGATCTTTCTTTCTTACCACTGTATAGTACTCCATTGTGTATATGTACCACAGCTTTTTTATCCATTCGTCTACTGGTGGACACTTGGGCTGTTTCCAGATATTAGCTATTGTAAATAGTGCTGCTATGAACATGGGGGTACATATATTCTTCCTGATTGGTGTTTCAGGCTTCTTCGGGTATATTCCCAGCAGTGGGATCACTGGGTCAAATGGAAGTTCAATTTTTAATTTTTTGAGGTAGCACCATAGTGTTTTCCATAGCGGCTGCACCAGTCTGCATTCCCACCAGCAGTGTATTAGAGTCCCCTTTTCTCCACACCCTCGCCAACACTTGTTGTTTGATGATTTGTTGATGGCGGCCATTCTGACAGGTGTGAGGTGATACCTCATTGATGTTTTAATTTGCATCTCTCTGATGATTAGTGATGTTGAGCATTTCTCCATATGTCTCTTGGCCATTTGTATGTCCTGTTTGGAGAGGTGTCTATTCAGCTCCTTTGCCCATTTTTTAATTGGGTTCTTTGTCTTCCTTTTGCGGAGTTGTATGAGCACTCTATATATATTGGAAATTAACCCCTTATCTGATACATCATTGGCAATGATGTTCTCCCATACAGTGGGTTGCCTTTCCATTTTGATGATTGTTTCTTTTGCTGTGCAGAAGCTTTTTAGTTTGATGTAGTCCCATGTGTTCATTTTCTCCTTTATTTCTGTTGCCTTAGGTGATGTATCAGTGAAAATTCTGCTCTGTATGATGTCCGAAATTTGGTTGCCTACATTTTCTTCTAGAATTTTTATGGATTCACGGGTCACATTTAAGTCTTTTATCCATTTTGAGTTTACTTTTGTGTATGGTGTAAGTTGATGGTCTAGTTTCATTTTTTTGCATGTAGCTGTCCAATTTTCCCAACACCATTTATTAAAGAGGCTGTCTTTACTCCACTGTATGCTCTTGCCACCTTTGTCAAATATTAATTGAGCGTATTGCCTTGGGTTCATTTCTGGGTTTTCAGTTCTGTTCCACTGGTCTATATGCCTGTTCTTGTGCCAGTACCAGGCTGTTTTGGTTACAGTCGCTTTGTAGTATAACCTGATATCTGGTATTGTGATCCCACCTACTTTGTCCTTTTTCAAGATTGCTGTGGCTATTCGAGGTCTTTTTTGGTTCCATATGAACTTTTGAAGTATTTGTTCTAGTTCTATGAAATATGTCGTTGGTATTTTGATGGGGATTGCATTGAATCTATAGATTGCTTTGGGTAGTATGGACATTTTAATTATGTTAATTCTTCCAATCCATGAACAGGGTATGTGCTTCCACTTTTTTATATCTTCCTCTATTTCTTTTTTCAATGACCTGTAGTTTTCTGCAAATAGGTCCTTTACTTCTTTGGTTAAGTTTATTCCTAGGTATCGTAATTTTTTTGGAGAGATGGTAAATGGGATTGTTTTTTCAGTTTCTCTTTCTGTGAGTTCATCATTGGTGTACAAGAATGCCGTCGATTTCTTGACGTTAATTTTGTATCCTGCTACTTTGCCAAATTCATTTATTAAGTCTAATAGATTTTTGATGGAGTCTTTAGGGTTTTCTATGTACAATATCATGTCATCTGCAAATAATGACAGTTTCACTTCCTCCTTTCCAGTTTGGATCCCTTTTATTTTTTCTTCATGTCTGATTGCTGTGGCTAAGACTTCCAGTACAATGTTAAATAAGAGTGGCGAAAGTGGACATCCCTGTCTTGTTCCTGTTCTTAATGGAAATGTTTTTAATTTCTGTCCATTGAGTATGATGTTGGCTGTAGGTCTTTCATATATGGCCTTTATTATGTCGAGATATGATCCCTCTATTCCTACATTGCTGAGCGTTTTTATCAGAAATGGATGCTGGATTTTGTCGAATGCTTTTTCAGCATCTATTGATATGATCATGTGGTTTTTATTCTTCATTTTGTTTATGTGGTGTATCACGTTTATTGATTTGCGAATATTGTACCAGCCTTGCATCCCTGGAATGAATCCCACTTGGTCATGGTGAATAATTTTTTTGATGTATTTCTGGATCCGATTTGCTAATATTTTGTTCAGGATTTTGGCGTCTATGTTCATCAGGGATATTGGCCTGTAGTTTTCTTTCTTCGTAGTGTCTGTCCTCATTTTCAATCATCTAATTTCCTCCTACTCTATAGACATTTGCACTTCTTTTGGAATCTCCATGAACCTCGGTTTTACCTGGTCTGAGTGCAAACTGAAAATATTTCGATCTACTCTATGCTCCTGTGACCATTGTGGCCTTCCTCCAGACATATCTCTGACCACCCTGGCTTTTTTTTTCTCATTTCATTCCAACCATGATGCAAATCACCACCATCAGTCCTTTAACTGGAATGTTGCTTCCTCATGGGACTTTCATCCTGGCATTCCAGATTTAATAATTGGCCATGCCTTTATTGGCCCAAAATAGAAAGCATTACAGATCAGACCCCCCTAAGGATGTCTGTTCCCCTAGAAGCCTCCCTATGCCTGGAGAAGTAAACAAATCCCCATTGTTGGAGGGAGCCATGGACCTATGGTAGGAGGCACTATACTGGTCCAACCTGAGGATGCCTGGGACAGGCCAGCCACACATATCTGTGCCAGGAATGCCCTCCCCCTAGGTTCGGATTCTCTTAGCGCACCTTCAACAAGTGGTGGATTTTCAATCCACTCCTCTTGTGGGAGGAGTGGTTGGGATACCTAGCCCTTACTAGCACACCCCTTTTCTTTCCCCAGGCATTATAGGAAGCTCCTTGTTCACTACTGGGGAATCACCAATAGGCTGTATGTTAGCCAACTGGAAGGACTTCAGATTGGATGGTTTAAAGCAACAATAACAATAAACACATTTTCTTCTGCAGTATGGCATGACCCCAATATAAATTAGGGAACAGGAAAACATAGCCTAAAACAATTAGAGCTATTCTATAAATGCCAGGAAAAATGGACAGAAATCCCTTACATACAAGTCTTCATGGCTCTATTCCAAGTCCCAGAGAAAAGAGGCTCATGTAAGATCTGCTATGCCTATTCCCCATTTTTTAGCCCTTCCCAGGGGAATAGACATCCTAGATGACCCTCTCCTGTTGGGACCTCCATCATGCCTAATAGATAATTCAGAAGGACATGAAGGCCAGGGACAAGGCCCCTCCCTGTCCCATGTGCTCCTGGAACACCCCTTTTTTGCACCTTCCATCTTGTCTATATGCCCTTCTACTACACTTCCACCCTATGCACCACTGTGCCCTGCACTACCAACAGAGACGATTAAGCGCAGCCTCGCAGGGTATACCAGGAGAGGAGTTCTTATCCCCCAGGCCCTACCAAATTATGTCCTCTCAGAGAAGCTGCAAAATGGATATGAGGGAACCATTAGGATTCATATCCCTTTTGGCATGAGCAGCCTCACCCAATGTAAAATAAAGATGAGCCCTTTCTTTCTTTCTTTCTTTCTTTCTTTCTTTCTTTCTTTCTTTCTTTCTTTCTTTCTTTCTCTCTCTCTCTCTCTCTTTCTCTCTTTCTCTCTTTCTCTCTTTCTCTCTTTCTTTCTTTCTTTCTTTCTTTCTTTCTTTCTTTCTTTCTTTCTTTTTCTTTCCTCACCCGAGGATATTTTTCCATTTTTTTGTACAGATAGAGTGGGAGGGAGAGAAAGGAAGGGAGAGAGAGAGAGAAACATCGTCGTGAAGGGACACATCGAGTGGCTGCCACCCGCATGACCAACCAGGGCCGGGGACAAACTGCAACCGAGGTACGTGCCCTTAGCGGAAACCGAACCCGGGTCTCTCCGGACCGCAGGCCGACGCTCTAACCGCTGAGCCAAACTGGCCAGGGCTCTTTCTTTTTTTTTTAATTTATTGATTTTTTTTAGAGAGAGAGAAAAGGAGAGGGGGAGAGAGAGAGAGAGACACTGATGAGAGAGAACATCCTGCATGCCCCCAGTGGGGATTTGGCCCACAACCTGGGCATGTGCTCTGACCGGGAATTGAATTGGCGACCTCTTAGTGCATGGGTCGATGCCCAACCACTGAGCCACACTGGCCGGTCAAGATGAACTCTCTCTCAGAAGAACTCGGTTGGTTTGCATATGAAGTTCAAGCTTTGACAATGTCTTTTGACATGACTTGGAGGGACATTCATAATATCCTGTCCTCCTGCTGAATTCTGAGGAAAAATACAGGATTTGGTTAGCAGCTCAGGGACACTGATGGAATGGTGGTAGCCCAACCAGATAGATACCTGGTGTGGGCTACTGCAGTCACAGCCCGAGATCCAGCCTGGAACTTTTTGGTGGGACAGAGAGACCTCACTAGGAGGGATCCTATGATACACTGCCTTATAAGTGGCATAAAAAAATATCTCATCAGGCTTGTAAATTATGAAAAAGTAAAAGAGGTAACTCAAGAAAAGGAAGAAAATTCTACTCTATTTCAGGACAGACTGATCAAAACCCTTAGAAAGTATACCAGTTTGGTTTAGCAGTTAGAGCATTGGCTCCCGGACCAGAGAGTCCTGGGTTCGGTTCCCGTTAGGGGGCACGTACCTCCGTTGCAGTTTGTCGCCGGCCCCAGTTGGGGTCGTGTGGGTGGCAGCCACTTGATGTGTCTCTCTCACGTTGATGTTTCTCTCTATTTTCCTCCCTCTCTCCCTCCCATTCTATCTGAAGATAAAATGCAAAAATGTCCTTGGGTGAGGATAAAAAAAAAAAAAAAAAGTATACCTACATAGAAAGTATAACCTCTGCCCTGAGAGATAAGCCATATTCAGTCAACATTTTATTAGTCAATATGTTTCAGGTAACAGGTGAAAGTTAAAAAATTTCAATTTAGCTCTCAGACCCCAATGGCTCAGTTACTGGAAATGCACTTCAGAATCTTCAATAGTAGAGACCAAACCAAGAGAGATGAAAGGGCCCATTGTGAGACCAGACAGGCTCGATTGGCAGCAGTAGCCATTGCTGGTGACTTTCAGCCTCAAGGTGACCCGACGGGAACATTGGGATGCCCAAGTAGAACACCCCCAGGGATCCCCAAGGGAGCTTGCTTTAAGTGTGGTAAGTTGGGTCACTGGAGGAGACAATGTCCCCCAAAGCCAGGACCTGGCGTCCCCTCCCCAGGAAAGAGCCCTCTGGGCCTTGCCCTCTTTACAACCAGCCAGGCCATTGGAAAAGAGACGGTCCCAGTTCTGAAGGGAGAAAGGGACTTCTGAGCCCATAATGGCCTTATCTGAAGAAGATTGAAGGGGTCTGGGGTTCCTGGTGGTGCCTCAGGAAAGACATCTTGTGATTTTGGAAGAACCCCTATGACATAGCAGATAAAAAGTTAAGTTTTTATTCTTTTTTTTTTTTTTGTGGTACGTGCCCCTAGTGGGAACCGAACCCGGGACTCTCTGGTCCACAGGCCGACACTCAACTGCTGAGCCAAACTGGCCAGGGCTAAAAAAAAAAAAAAAGTCAAGCTTTTAATTGACATAGGACACACCTACTTGCTCTTTTTTTTTTTTTTTTTTTTTTTTTTTATCCTTACCCAGGGATATATTTATTGATTTGAGAGAAAAAAAGGGAGAGACAGAGGGAGAGAGAATCATTGATGTGAGAGAGAAACAATGATTGGTGGGGACCGATTCTGCAACCGAGGTATGTGCCCTGACCTGGAATCAAACCTGCAACCTTTTGGTGTATAGGACAATGCTCCAACCAATTGAACCACCCAGCCAGGACCCACCTACTTGGTCTTAATGGAACATGAGAGACCCTTGCCATCCAAGGCTTGTACTATTATAGGGGTAGAAAAGCAGCCTAAAAAAATATTTCACCCCACCTCTCAGCTGCTGCCTTTAAGATTTTTTAGTTTCTCAACAAGTCCTGGTAATGCCAGAATGGTCTTCTCCTTTAATGGGAAGGGATTTAATGATGGCCCTAGGTACTAATATCCAGTTTCTTAGTTTAACCCAGAGGGATGGGCACTCCATATTTTGTCGGTCTCTAACCAAGACTCCGCCTGCCCTCAGACTCCATCCCAGCCCATATACAGTCTGCGGTTAACCCAATAGTCTGGGACAAGGGACTACCTGGGAGGGCCACCCAGATATCCCATGTACACATTAAACTAAAAGAAATAGCTAGGTACCCCTATAAATGGCAGTACTCTCTGAGACTAGAGGCCCATACGGGATGAAAAACCCTCACTGAAAAATTCCTTCATCATAGACTCATAGTTATCTTGTCAATCCTCTTACAACACTCCTGCATAAAAGCCAAATGGAGAGCATCATATGGTTCAGGACTTATGAGCCATTAACTATGATTTCCATTCACCTTATTGTACCCAATATATATATACTCTCTTATCCCAAGTTCCCCTTGAGGCCATATGGTTTATGGTGCTAGATCTCAAGGATGCATTTCTTTTTGCATTCCACTTCACCCAGACAGTTAGCCTGTTTACCTTTGAATGGATGGATCCTGACATCCATCTAACTGCTTGATATACTAGGATTTTTTCTTTCTCAAGGATTTTGAGATAGTCCTCATATTTTTTGACAAACACTTGGACAAAGTCTCCAGGAACTATTTCATAGCACCATAATTCATTATGCTGATGATATTCTAATCTATAACCCCACCAAACAGGACTTTGACCACAGAACTATCTTAGTCCTTAATTTGGGGGGAGGGAAATACTATGTGTCTCCCAGTAAGGGCCAAATTTCCTCCTCAACAGTCAAATATTTAGGCTACCACTTAATTCAGGGTTCTTGCTCTCTCTCTCTAGAATAAAAAGAAGCCATTCTAAATCTTATAGTCCTCCAAACAAAGTAATAATTAAGAAACTTTTTAGGAATGGCAGATTTCTGCGGAATCTGGAAACCCAGGTTTGGGCTGATAAGCTAAACCCCTTTATGAAGCAATAAAAAGATTTGATTCTGAGCCATTGGAATAGAACCAGGGCTTAAACCAAGACTTCAAGGCCCTCAAGTCAGTCCTAATTTAGGCCCCAGCCTGGGGCACCCCCAACCTAGAAAAGTCATTTGCACTAGCAGAAAAACAAGGAATTGCCCTAGGAGTCCTAACCCAAAAGCTAGACAACATCCCTAGGCCAGTAGCTTACCTCTCAAAACAATTAGGTTCTGTGGCAACTGGATATCCAGGCTGCCTAAGGGCAGTAGCAGCAACTGCCTTGTTAACAGAAGAAGCCACTAAGCTGATCGTTGGCCAACCTTTAAAAGTCCAAATCTCACATCAGGTTCAGTCTCCTTGAGGCAAAAGGACACTGCTGGCTTACAGAAGGAAGACATTAAATACCAGACCCTTCTCTTAGATTCCCCCTGAGCTCACTCTAAAAGTATGCCAAACCCTAAACCCGGCTACCTTAATTTCTTACATGGGCTCTGAAAACCAGGACATCTTACATTCCTGTGTTGAAAGTATTGAACAGGTAGTATCCAGCAGACGGCCCTTGACAATCCCAATGTAGAATGGTTCACTGATGGAAGCAGTTCTGTTCACTTGGGAAGGAAGGCAGGTTATGCAATCCTGAGTCTCCAGGAAACCACAGAAGCCAAGCCTCCCCCTCGGGAACTTCGGACCAAAAGGCTGAACTCATAGCTTTGATCCAAACTCTTGTACTAGGAAAAGACAAAAGAATCAACAGTTACACAGATTCCAAATATGCCTTCTTCATTTTACATGCTCATGCTGACATCTGGAAAGAGAGGGGACTATTAACAACAACAACAACAACAACAACAAAAAACCTCACCTATTAAACATAGCCCAGAGATTCTAAGGCTATTAGAGGTAATGAACCTCCCCGAAGAAGGAGCCATGCTCCACTGAAAGGGACATCAAAGGGACCCAACTAAAATACCTAAAGGAAACTCTCTTGCCGACAGGGCTGCAAAGGAAGATGCCAAGTCAGATACCTCTATTATGGCCCTAATTCCATATACTCTTCCTCTGCCCATCAAAGCAAGTTATGCCCCTAAAGAAAATACCTGGTCAGAAAGGCAAGGTTTTCCCCTAAACATTGAAGAATGGTGGATGAGAGATCAAAGACTGCTTTTCTCAACAATGGATCAATGCAAGGGCCATAGTAGAGGCATCTAACTTGGCATCTTCCTTTGCAGTCCTGTCGGCAAGAGAGTTTCCTTTAGGTATTTTAGTTGGGTCCCTTTGATGTCCCTTACATTGGAGCATGGCTCTCTTTTATGACTCCCTCCATCTAGTTTGAGATACCACCTAATCTTTTTGTTGTTGTTGTTAGTCCTCACCCAAGGATTTTTTCCATTGATTTTCAGATAGAGTTGAAGGGAGGTGGGGGGTGGGGGGAAGAGGCATGACTCTAATCAGGGTCAGGGATTGAACCTGCAACCCAAGCATATACCCTTGACCAGGGTTTGAACCCAAGACCCCTTGGTCTGCAGGTGGACACTAACCACTGAGCCAAACTGGCCAGGGCAAGGTGCTACCTATTCTTTACTATCAAAGATCTTCATGGGGACCGGCCTATATCAAGCCATAAAAGAAGTCACTCAGTTTTGTGCACTCTGTTCATTTAATAAACCAGTGGCTCAAATGCTGCCCCCGACCCCTTCTCAAGCCCATTCAGAAAAGGCGTACATTTCCAGGAGAGGATCAGCAAATAGATTTTACACATATACATACCCGCCTCGCAGGGCTTCTGCTATCTCCTAGTATTCATAGACACTTTGACTAGATGGGTACAACCTTCCCCACTCGAACTGAAAAGGCAGTCTTGGCAGCCAAAGCCTTCTTTAAGGAGAGCATTCTGAGGTTTGGATTGCTTCAAAGCCCTCAAAGGAATAATGACACTATAATACAGGAATGATGTCCCTTTGCCAGTAGATAAAATTGTACATTTCCTTGCTATTTCTTGGTTCTAACTCTGCTTACTATTCTGAAAGTGGGCCCTTTACCATTTCTTGAAATACTGGTTTGGTGGTAATGGACTCTTTTAGTCCCCATCCCCCAACCCCCACCCTTGCCTGGATGCTCTTTATTTTGCCTTCAATTTTATCTTATTTAAATTTATCTTTATTATTGAATGTATTACAGATGTCTGCCCCTTTTTTCCCCTATTGACCCCCTCCTCCACAGTCCTGCCCCCTCCTGCCTTCCCCACACTATTGTCTGTGTCCATTGTTTATGAACATATGCATAGAAATTCTTTGATTTATCTCTTCCCACCCTCCCTCCCCCTTTCCTTTGAGGTTCATCAGTCTAACAACCAATTTTCTAGTGCCAGGTCTGGGACCACCTAATGAGAGGTATGGGGTTCATTGGGACCAGATGCTGTTTGTTTGAGAGATTTTAGGAAAATCTGAAGCAGGAACCAAAACAGGTCAATCCTATGGTAAAACCATTGGAAACAACTTGGGTGGGCCCAAAAGTTGGGTTGGGCAGGGCCTCAGGGAATCACCAGGCAGGGCAAACAGTATGAGCCAGGTTGCTGGAGTCCCAGATATGGCGGTGTCTGACGCCCCCTGGGAGGGGCTCACCAAAGGATCAAAGGCCTCTGACAAGTCTGTCCAGGAGAAAGCTACCTCTCCAGCTCTCACCCCGATGCCAAACAATTCAGTTCTTCCCCATATGTCTCTGGTGCCCCTCAAGCTGCCTCCCTCATGCTGGAGCTCAGAGGAAGTAGGTCCAAGTAAGTACATGTGCGGGCCCTTTAAGAGAAGCTGCCTGGGGCTCCAGCACCCTCAACCTCTCCCAGCCTCAATTCCTGCTGGTTTTTCCAGCCAGAAGTAATTGGGACTTCCCTTCCTGGCACTGGAACCCTGAGCTGGGCACCTGGTGTGGGACGGGGACCCCTCAGTCCTCAGGGAGGACCTTCCCAGCCGAGGTGTCCTCCTGATTTTTATCCACCACATGTTGGTGCAGAACCAGACCATCCGCTCCTCTGCCCCTCCCAACAGTCTGGATGTGGCTTCTCTAATTTCGTAGTTGTAGGACTTCCATTCAGCTCAATTTCAGGCAATTCCGAATGATGGTTGTTATGTAGTTTAGTTGTCATTTTGATGTGGTTGTGGGAGGAGGCAAGACCGCGTTTACCTACGCCGCCATCTTGACTGGAAGTCCTCTTGCCTTCAATTTTTAAAAAAATTTTTTATTTCTCACCCGAGGATATTTTTCTATTTATCATTAGATAGAATGGGAGGGAGAGAGAGACAGAGAGAAACATCAATGTGATAGAGCCACACCAACTGGTTGCCTCCCGCCAACCCACCGACCTGACCAGGCCAGGCACAAACCGCAATCAAGGTACATGCCCTTGACTGGAATTGAACCCAAAACTCACTGGTCCGAGGGCCGACACTCTAACCGCTGAGCCAAACCGGCCAGGGCTCGCCTTCAATTTTAAACAGTAGCCTTGCTAGATAGCGTAGTCTTGGTTATAGGTCCTTGCTTTTTATTACTTTGAATACTTCATGCCAATGCCTTCTGGCCTGAAGTGTTTCTGTTGAGAAATCAACTGACAGTCTTGTGAGAGCTAACTTATAGGTGTCTCTCCCTTGCTGCTTTTAAGATTCTCTCTTTGTCTTTAACCTTTGCTATTTTTATTACGATGTGTCTTGGTTTGGGCCACTTTGAGTTAATCTTGATTGGGACTCTCTGTGCTTCCTTAAGTTGTGTGACTTTTTCCTTCACCAGGAAGGGTAGTTTCCAGTCATTATTTCTTTAAACAGATTCTTTATCCCTTGCTCACTCTTTTCTCTTTCTGGTTTCCTTTTGGTGCAGATGTTGTTATGCTTGATGTTGTTCCAGAGGTCCTTAGAATTTCCTCATTTTAAAAATTTCTCTCTCCCTTTTTCTGATGATCTGTTTTAGTGCTTACTGTTATGTTATTCTCTAAATTGCTAACTCAATCTTTTGCTTCTTCTAACCTGCTGTTGATCCCTTTTAGTGTATTATTCATTTCACATATTGTATTCTTCATTTCTGACTTGTTATTTTAAATCGTTTCTGTGTCCTTTTTAATGCTTCTTATCTTTTTGTTTAAGTTATCACTGAGAATATCCATTCTTCTCCTAAGGTCCTTGAGCATTCTTGTAACTATTGTTGTTGTTTTTAAATTTTTTTCTTTATTGATTTTAGAAAGAGAGGAAGGGAGGTGAGAGAGAGATAGAAATATTGATGAGAGAGAACATTGATTGGCTGCCTCCTGAATGCCCCCAACTGGGGATTTGGCCCACAACCTGGGCGTGTGCCCTGACTATGAATTAAACTGGTGACCTCTTGGTGCATAGGTCGACACTCAACCACTGAGCCACAGCAGCCAGGCATAACCATTGTTTTAAACTCTGCATCTGGTATTTTGTTTGCTTCGATTTCATTTAATTCTTTTTCTCAGGATTTCTCTTGTTCTTTCATTTGGGGCATCTTTCTTTGTCTCCCCAATTTGTGTTTGTGTATTAGGTAGATCTGCTATCACCCCCAAACTTGTTCTGATGGCTGTATGATCTAGGTGTCTTGTTGGGATCGGTGGCACAATCTTCCAGATCACCTTGGTGCTGCAGGAATGTTTCTTGTGGGTTATGTGCACCCTCCTGTTGTTGTTAAGTTTTTAATCCTGTTGGCCCTTTTGTGGGTGGAGTTTACCCTTCAGGCAGTCTGACTGTAAAGATAAACCTTGATCACCGAGTATGAGTCTCTGTGCTGGGGATGCCCCCCAAGGTGGTGGTGTTTTCAGCAGTGTCTGGTGCCTGCCAGAATCCCCCCATTGGGAGTGCCACTTGTGTTGCTAGTTGGGTTAAGCTCTTGTGTGGCCTGAAGCCTACGATTGATTGTATTGGTTCTGGGTTCACTTGAGTGGGATGCAGATACAGGTTGATGTCAGATGCTGTGTATAACCAGCCTTGGGCTACCTGCCTGGAGCTACCATGCTATTCACTACTTGTGGCTGCATGTACTGGGCCTGAGTGTGTGTGGGAGGAGCAAATCTGTGTATAAGGGTCAGCTTCCTCCAGCTTAGAGCTGGGGGAACATTCATTAAAGGGCTGAGACTCTCTGAAATTTGCCTCCACCTGTCAGATACTCTACCCCCACCTGTCAGCTACTCTCTTTTCCCCTGAGGTTGCCTGGTTTTCCTCCAGAGCCTTCTCAAGAAAGATGTAGAGTGGGCCCAGGCCGGTCCATTGACCCTTCCACAGATCATGAGCTTAGTAGGGTGGGACAATTGGGGTTGGAAGATCAGGGATAATGGGTCCCCCATGCAGTCAGACACTCAATGAGGGGGAAAGTGGCCCCTACTCCAGAGCAAAACCATTTAGTCTCTGCCAGAGTCTCCAACTCTAGCTCCACCAGGAGGTTGAGTGCAGCTAGCCAACCCCTCTGCAGGAGTAAGTTCAGCAGAGCAGAGCCACAAGGGCTGAGAGGGCAGATCAAAAGAGTCTCCCGTTGGGTGTTCATCCCAGCCCCAGACAATAGCCTCAGAGGAGACATACTCCAAATGTCCCAGCTCCAAGCAGTTCTCCCTTCTCCTCCTGGAACTAAGCTCAGCAGGGTGGGGTTACTGGGATTTGGGAGGGCAGATCCAAACAGTTTGTAGGAAGGGTGCAGGCACTTCTTCCTTTTTCTGGGATAGCTTGGACTGAGTTCACAGAGAAGATAGGAGGGGGTCCCCTTGTGATGTATCCACACAACCCAGCACCTGCCCATCTAGTTCCAGGACAAAAACCTCTTCAGGAGACAGCACTTTGAAAGTCCCAGCTCTGCGCATCATTCTGATGCCCCTGTGTGACTGAACTCAACAGGGTGGGGTCACAGGGTATAGAAGGGCTGGCCAAGTGATTCAGCAGGTGGGGCTGGCACTGGCCATTTGCTTAAGGCAGGGAAGAATGGTCCTCTTTCCAAAGCTACACAGTTCAATCACCATCTGAGTCTCTGCCAAGAGTTTCTCCAGAGAAAGGACACCCCAAAAGTCTCTGCTGGGTGCCACCAATAGACCCTTCTGCAGGACCTGAGCACAACAGAGTGGTGTCACCAGTAGTTGGAGGGCTGGGCTAGTGCTGTAACAATAGGAGTGCTTAACCCTGAGAAGGTGGCATCTGGGTCTTAAGCATTCTCCCTTCTCTCCTGGGTGGACTGAATTCCCACTGATTTTTACCACCAAATGTTATGCAGACTCCTCTTCCCATCTCTGTTGCTCTGGGTTGGGGATCCCTGCTTGAGGTTGAGACCTCATGCTCCTGTGGGGAGGGAGTTTTGCAGCCAAGATATCACTCCGGCTTCTAAGCCACCACACATGAGTGCATGGCCAGCCCTTTTCATTTCTCCTCCCTTCTTACCAGTATCCATGTGACTTTTGTAAATTCTTGGTTACAATATTTTAGGTCAGCTAGCCTTCACTTGGTTAGGTTGATTGCTCTATAAGTTAGCTGTAAATCTGGTTTGGCACTGGCAGCAGGTGAGTGTAGCTTCCCCCTACTATGCAGCCATCTTGGAATCCTGGTTTTATTTTCATCTTGGCTATTACAGATAATAATAACCAGGGAATTGTATATTTAGTATGCTTATTATTTTGCATTTTCTTTGATATCCAATTAGTCGACTCCTCGGGCGTTGAGTCTACTACCATTTCTATAGTCCATTGATATCTTTTACCTTTAGTAACTAATTTCAGTGCAGGTGTAGTTTTATATCATGGGTGACTAGGTAGCCATTCAGGGATCAAAGGTTTATCATCTTTCCGCCTCCCCTCTTGTATCCTTTCTTTTTAAAAACCATGTTTTCATGAGCCAGAATCATTCTAGCAAATCTCACTTTACTGACACCAACTAAATTAGGTTCCAGGACCCAATTCCAAGGGGGGGGGTGTTTCTAACACCAATAAGCAATTCTTGGACATTACTTTTGTCAATACTTCTTAAATTGAATGCTTAACTCATCTCTTTTTTTAAACCTTATTTTATGACAAATTTAAGTCACTTAATTTCCATATTATTTCATCTTTAATTCAAGGGTGATTTAGTAATAGATGATTTAGTTTCTAAATGTCTTAAAGCTATTTTTTATTATACTATCTAATTTAATCAATTTGTGGTTGGAAAACACTCTGTATAGTATTACTCCTTTGGAACTATTAGAGCTCTAGCTAATATATGGTTTATTTTTATACATGTTGTATGTAAGCTCAAAAAGAATTTGAACTATCTGATCAATAAAGAGTTATTTACATATCTTAAAGCTTGATATAGTTTATTGTATTATTGAGAAATTTGATAACTATGCCTATTCTTATCTGCTTCAACTATTAATTTCTCAGAGCTGTGTGTATAAAATCATCCTCTATATTTGTTGACTTATTAATCTACTCACTTCTGCCAGTTGTTGCTTAAATTTGTCACTTTATCTTTTAGCTCTGTATTTTAATATACTCTAATTTCTCTTTGGTTTCACTCTCATCCCTTCAACCATCCTGTTACGTTCTTCTCTGTGCCTCAATTTCCCCATCTCTCTGTAATAAGTAATTTTATAGTTGTTAAGAGTAAATGAGTTAATATTTGTAAAGCACTTAGACTAGTACTTGGCACATAGTATTATATAAGGGTTGGTTAGTATATAATGGGTAGAAGTGGTAATTGAAGCCATGGATATGGTTGAAATCACTTGAGAAAACAAGACATTTGAAGAAAATAAGAGGATAAAAAAACTGAGATTTAAGGAACTTTCTTGTTTAAAGGCTGAGAAAGGAGGAATAAATCTTCAAAAAAGACTGAGAAGGAGTAGACAAAAACTCTTTAATCATTATTTCATCAAAAGCTGCTGAGGAAAGATTTGAATGAATGAAACCGCTGAAATGAGTGATTTAATGAGCACAGTGGATGCTGTGATGCAGCTCCCTGACCTCCCTTCAGGAATGAAGGTCTTATTCTGCCCTTTGCTGGAGTGCTACCAGCAGACATGCCTCAGTTATCAGACTCCTTGTGTAGTTGCCTTGGTTAAAGAGATTCCCAGTGCCCAAGATCCTACAACCTTACTTGGCAAAACCCATTGGGGGAAAACTTTGAAAGTTTACCTCAGGGCCTGCCTGGATAGCTCAGTTGGTTGGAACATTGTATCATACACCAAAAGCTTACAAGTTTGATCCCTGGTCAGGACACATACCTAGGTTGTGGGTTCAACCCCCAGGTTGTGTACATACTCAAGAGACAACAAATTGGTGTTTCTCTCTTGTATCAATGTTTCTCTCTCCCTCCCTCCCTATCTAAAAATCTATTTTAAAAAAGTTTATCCCTGGCTGGTATGGCTAATTGGTTAGAGCATTGGCCCATGAACCAAAGGGTCACAGGTTTGATTCCTTGTCAAGGGCACATACCTGAGTTGCAGGTTTGATCCCCAGACCTTGTTAAGGTGCGTATGGGAGACAACCAGTCAATATATCTCTTTATCTTTCTCTCTCTCCCCCTTCTTCCCTCCCTTCTACACTCTTAAAAAATAAAAATCTCTCACCCCACCCTCAGGCACACTGACTGCCACACCATGCATTTTGACATCTTGACAGCAGTAGTGGGCCAAACCTACAGGTTTGAACAGGCTTAGGGAGATCAGTGACTGGCTTGGGGGTAGGGCTGTCCACTCCACTGCCCCAGGAATCTGTCTGGTGCTTTCCCCTCACAGGATTGCTGACAGAGACTCCTGGTTTACAGCTGATCCCACTGGACTGCACACTAGGATCTCTGCCCATTTGAGAGCAGGGAAATATTCTAGATCACTCTCAGCGGAGCTCTAGCTCTGGGGCAGAAAAACCCGCCCACCACATTTCTTGAAAACTGAGCAGCATCTCCCCCTCATGGGAGACCCGGAGGTTTGGTATGCCCGATTCTGCATAAAGCCCTTTCAGAAGCAGACTTTTCAGAGACTAAGAGTGATAGCTGGCCAGCAGGCAAGAGTGGATAGAGGCAGAACCCAGGGAACCTGGGGAAGTTTGCTGACCCACCCCTGGACTCTAATCTATGGACAAATTGGCTTTAGAGTGTAGCGTGGCCCCTCTCTCATGCAGCCAAGTTTTGTAGAGACAGACACAAACTGTGGATAGCTTGAAGATCAAAACAGGTTGCTAAGAACCAAAGGAGGACAGTTTCTGCCTGCGGCTAGCACCTAAGTAGAGCAGGATCCAAAGGGAGCTCCCAGGAGGCACTAAAATTCTGCTGAGACCAATGCCACTTCTTTTATTTATTTATTTATTTATTTATTTATTTATTTATTTATTTATTTATTTATTTGGAAAAAAACACCACTTCATTTTTTTTGCATTATTTTATCTTTTTTATAGACTTGATATTTTACTCTCTATTTTCTTTCCCTTTTCTTACTTGTTTTTCTTCTTTCTCCTGCTTAAACTTTTTTCCTTTTTTAATTTTCTACCTTTCTTCTTTCTCCTCTATTTTCCTTTTCATCTTTTCTTTCTCTTTTTTATACCATTTTTATTTCCATATTCTCTGTTCTCATTTTATTTACTTCACCTCTGCCCTTTCATAATACTTTTTCTTCCCCTCTTCTTCTCTCCTAGTATTTTTGTTTTGTTTTGTTTTCTTCTATTATCCTTGTTATGTTCTCTCTTTCCTACTTCTCTCTTATTTTCCAGTCACTTTTGTTGTGGTTGTAGAGGTCTTTTGTATGTTTTTGTTATGTTTGTTATGTTATGTTATGTTATGTTATGTTATGTTATGTTTAGTTTTGTTCTGTCAGCACCTGCACAACATCTTGCATGATGTGGTTGGGGGTGAGCCTCACAATCAGCCAGCCTGAAAGGAGGTTCCATCCACAATAAAACAACAACATGAAAGACCCAGTTATAACAGGAGAGCTCAAATAAATCACACAAGGGTCGTTCCTAGAGCACCCAGCTCAGGAGATCTAAGAGACTGCACCACAGGGTCACACAGAACACTTACTACATAAGGCCACCTCATGAAGACTGGGAGGCATAGCACTTTGATCTAATATAGAAACAAATTCAAGGAGTCAGCAGAAGTAGTGAGACAAAGAAACAATCCTCAAATAAAAGCAAAGGAGGAAAATACAGAAAAAGAGCTAAATAAAATGGAGGCAAGCAAATTATCAGACAGAGTTCAAAATAATGGTTATAAAGATGCTAAAGGAATTTAGCGAGGATTTCAAGAAACCAAATGGAAATTACAACAGCATGAAACATGAAATAGAAAACAAAAATAAAACTCAGGTGGAAATGAGACTAATATACAGATATCAAGAACACACTGGGAGGAGATTGAGAATGATGGTGGGCACGACTGGAATGAGGGTGAGTATGTGAGAGTGTGAGGGAGTGTGTGAGAGAGAGTGAGTAGACATAAGTGTGGACGAGCAACCTCGAGCAGTACAGAAACACGGGGCAGAAGGTTTCTGTGCTGTGGATGGGGAACAGCCGGCTACAACGGTAAGCTGCTCGTCAGGGCGCTTCTCCATGCATGGAAGGGAGGCCCCACCATTTTGGAAGATTCTTGGTCTTTCCTAAGAGGAGGCAGCAGGAGCAGCAATGGCCCAGCAACCTGAGCCCATCAGTGCACCTCGCACCATCCGACCAATAGACCCCACTGTGTCAACACAGACCAGTGCACAGTAGCTGCTCTGTCATGGAGCATGCTGTGGAAACTGCAAGCTGCTGGGAGCTAAGCAACATCCTCCACAGCAGCAGCCTGATCAGAGCCGAGAAACACACCCAGCAACAGAGGCTCAGGACCAGACATCCATCCCCAAGCAGCAGCAGCACAGATTGGCAGCTGACACCCATCCCCATCTGCATCAGCAGAGGCTGAGCAGAAGCTGAGCCCAATCAGGGAGCAGTGCTCCCCAGTCACTGGAGGTAGGATCCAGTGGGCCCATGCAATATAGTAGCCTGTGGCACTGGAGGGGCCCACGGCTCTGGTGGGGCCCAAGAATACAGCTGCCTATGGCACTGGCAGGGCTGGTGGCTCCAGTGGGGCCCCTGTGTTACAGCTGCCTGTGGCACCAGCAGGGTTTCAGCAGCAGCAGCACCTACCAGGACAGAACAATACCAGTCACCAGTAGTGAATCCTCCAGGACCCACAGCAGGCAAATGATATAAAAGACAAGAAAGAAACATCCAAATAGAGCAGCAAATGAAAAAAAAATTAAAAGCAGGATGAAAGTAAAGGGATGAAAAAAAATTTTCCAAGCAAATGAAAATGTAAAAATAGGTGGTGTAGTAATACTCATATCAGATAAGATAGACTTCAAAATGAGGGTCATAATAAGAGACAAAGAAGGTCACTACATAATATTAAAAGAATCAATCCAACAGTAGGATATAACCCTGGTAAACATATGTGCACCAAATATGGGAGCACCAAAATATATTTAAAAATTTCTGGAGGACTTCAAGGAGTGATCAATAGAAATACAATCATAGCGGGTGACTTTAACACTCCACTGACACCACTGAATAGATCTTATAGACAAAAAATTAACAAGGACACAGAGTCCTTAAATGACAAACTAGATCAGTTGGACTAAATTGATATTTACAGAACATTTCACCCCAAAGCCACAGAATATACATTCCTCTCCAGTAGGACATTCTCAAAGATAGACCACATGTTAGGACACAAAGTAAGTTTCTACAAATTCAAGAAGATTGAAATCATATCAAGCACCTTCTCAGAACACAATGGCATGAAACTAGAACTCAATTACAACAAAAACATACAAAAAACATTCAAAAACTTGGAGGCTAAATACCATGTTATTAAACAATGAATGGGTTACCAAGGAGATCAAGGAAGAAATCAAAACCTTCCTGGAAACCAATGAAATGAACACACAACACAAAATCTATGGGATGCAGTGAAAGTAGTTTTGAGAGGAAGTTCATAGCACTAAAGGCCTACCTCAAGAAACAAGAAAAATTTCTAATAGACTATCTAACCTCACAACTTAAAGAACTAGAAAGTAAAAAAAAAGAAAATCCCAGAGCAAGTAGAAGAAAGGAAATGGTAAAGATCAGAGCAGAAATAAACTACAGAGAGACCACCCCCCCAAAAAAAAAAATTCAAAGAATCAGTGAAACAAAGAGCTGGTTTATCAAAAAGATAAACAAGATTGATGGACCCTTAACTAGACTCACCAAGAAAGAAATAGAGAGAACCCAAATACACATAATTAGAAATGAAAGAGAAGAAGTAACAACTGACACCACAGAAATACAAAGGATCATTAACAAATACTATGAACAATTATACGGCAACAAATTGGAAAATCTAAGCAAAATGGACAAGAGCTGGTTCTTTGAAAAGATAAACAAGACTGATGGACCTCTAGCCAGACTCACCAGGAAGCAGAAAGAGAGGACCCAAATAAACAAAATCAGAAACAAAAGAGGAAAAGTAACAACTGACACCACAGAAATAAAAAGTATCATCAAAATATGCCAACAAATTGGGCAAGCCAGGCGAAATGGACAAATTTCTAGAAACATACAGAAGAAAGAGAAAAATTGAACAGACCAATAACAACTAAGGAAATTGAAGATGTAATCAAGAAACTCCCAACAAACAAAAGCCAAGGCCCAGATGGCTTCACAGGAGAGTTTTACTGAACAGTCAAAGAAGATCTAAAACCTATTTTCCTCAAACTATTCCAAATAATCCAAGAAGATGGAAGACTTCCAAACTCATTTTATGAGGTCAGCATAATCTTTATTCCAAAACTGGAAAAGACACTACAAAGAAAGAAACTGTAGGCCAATATCTTTGATGAACACAGATGCCAAAATTCTTAACGAAATATTAGCAAATCAAATCCAGTGATACATAAAAAAATTTATTCATCAGGACCAAGTGGGATTCATCCCAGGGATGCAAGGCTGGTACAGTATTTGCAAATCAATGAATGTGATACACCACATAAACAAAATGAAAGATAAAAACCATATGATCTTATCAATAGATTCTAAAAAAGCATTCAACAAAATTCAGCACCCTTTCTGATAAAAACACTCATCAATGTCAGACTAGAGAGATCATATCTTGACATAATAAAGACAATATATAAAAAACCTACAGCCAACATCATACTCAGTGGGCAAAACTACAAGCATTTCCCTTAAGAACAGGAACAAGACAGGGATGCCCACGTTTGCAACTCTTATTTAATATAGTACTGGAAGTATTAGCCACAGCAATTAAATATGAAGAAAAAATAAAAGGGACCCAAATTGGAAAGGAGAAAGTAAAACTGTCATTATTTTCAGATGACATGATACTATAGAAAACCCAAAGGATTTTATCAAAAATTTATTAGATTTAATAAATGAATTTGGCAAAGTAGGAGGATACAAAATTAATGTCAAGAAATAGACAGCATTCTTATACACCAACAACAAACTCAATGAAAGAGGAACTAAAAAAGCAACCCCATTTACTATTGCAGAAAAAAAATTAAGATATCTTGGAATAAACCTAACTAAAGAAGTAAACTACATATTTGTAAAAAAACTACAGGTCACTGCAAAGAGAAATAGGGGAAGATATAAAAAAGTGGAAGCATATACCTTGTTAATGGATTGGAAGAATTAACATCATTAAAATGTCCATACTACCCAAAACAATCTATAAATTTAATGCCATCCCCATCAAAATACCAATGACATATTTTACAGAACTAGAACAAATACTCCAAAAGTTTATATGGAACCAAAAAAAGAACCCAAAAAGCCGCAGCAATCTTGAAAAAGAAGAACAAAGTTGGAGGGATCACATTACCAGATATCAGGTTATACTACAAAGCCACTGTAATCAAAACATCCTTGTACTGGCACAAGAATAGGCATGTAGATCAATAGAACAGAACAGAGAACTCAGAAATTGACCCAACATATTATGCTCAATTAATATTTACAAAGGTGGCAAGACCATACAGTAGAGTCAAGACAGCCTCTTCAATAAATGGTGTTGGGAAAATTGGATAGCTACATGCAAAAAAAAATGAAAGTAGCCCACCAACTTACACCATATACAAGAATAAACTCAAAATAGACAAAAAACTTAAATGTGACTTGTGAATCCATAAAAATCTTAGAAGAAAATGTAGGGAACACAATTTCAGAAATCACACAAACCAGAATTTTCATGGATACAATGCCTAAGGCAAGAGAAACAAAAGAAAAAATGAATACATGGGACTACATCAAACTAAAATGCTTCTGCACAGCATAAGAAACAACCATCAAAATGGAAAAGGAACCCACCATATTGGAGAGCATAACTGCCAATGATACATCAGATAAGGGGCTAATTTTCAAAATATATAGAGGACTCATACAACTCAACAAAAGGAAGACAAAGAACCCAATTAAAAAATGGGCAGAGGACCTAAATAGACACCTCTCCAAACAGGACATACAAATGGCCAAGAGATCTATAAAGAAATACTCATCACTAATCATCAGAGAGATGCAAATTAAAACAACTATGAGGTATCACCTCACACCTGCCAGAATGGCTGCCATCAACAAATCATCCAACAACAAGTGCTGGCGAGGTAAGGGAGAAAAGGGGACTCTAGTACACTGCTGGTGGGAATGCAGACTGGTACAGCCACTATGGAAAACAATATAGTGTTACCTCAAAAAATTAAAAATTTAACTGCCATTTGATCCAGTGATTCCACTTCTAGAAATATACCCCAACAAGCCTGAAACACCAATCAGAAAGAATATATGCACCCCTATTATCACAGCAGCACTATTTAAAATTGCTAAGATCTGGAAACAGCCCAAGTGTCCATCAATAGATGAGTGAATAAAAAAATCTGTCATACATATACACAATGGAATACTATGCCACTGTAAGAAAGAAAGATCTCTTATCCTTTGGGACAACATGGAGGGACCTGGAGAGTATTATCCTAAGCAAAACAAGCCAATCAGAGAAAGACAAATATCACATGATCTCACTTATTTGTGGAATATAATGAACAAAACAAACTGATGAACAAAGTAGACCCAGAGACATAGAATTAGGGTACAGACTCACAAACCTTAGGAGAGATGGATGTGGGGGGTGAACAGAGATAAATCACAGAACTTATATGCAGGTATGCATAAACAAGGACATAGGCAATAATGTGTGTGGGGGCAGGATTGGGAGAAGAGTGTCAATGGAGGAAAAAAGGAGAAATAGCTGTAACAAAAATAAATAAATAAATAAATAAATAAATAAATAAATAAATAAATAAATAAAACACTGGAAGGATTCAAATGTAGACTGAATGAGGCAGAATACCAAATAAGTGATTTGGAAGACAAGGCAGAAAACAATACCCTATTAGAGCAGCATAAAGAAATAAGAATTAAAAAGCAGGAGGATAGTTTAAGGGAACTTTGAGACAACATGAAACATAACAACATCTACATCACAGGGTGCCAGAAATAGAACAAAGTGAGCAAGTAATAGAGAATTGGTTTAAAGAAATAATGACAGAAAACTTTCACAACCCTGTGAAGAAAAAGTCACATGAGTTTAAGAAGCATGGAGAGTTCCAATCAAGATAAAGAAACAAACAAACAAACAAAAAATGCATGCTCCAATGCACATCATAGTCAAAAATGACAAACATTAAACACCAAAAAAAAAAAAAAAAAATCTTAAAGGCAGCAAGAGAGAGAGAGACAGAACATTATCTACAAAGAAGGTCCATTAGAGTGTCAGCTGATTTTTTTTTTTTTTTATTCTTATGAATTTTTATTTATTTATTTGTTACAGATATTTTACCTTTTTACCCCATTGACACACCCCCACCCTGTCCCCCACCCCACCCCGCACCCTGTCACCTTGTCCATGTCCATTGGTCATGCATACATGCATATAAGTTCTGTGGTTGATCTCTTCCAACCCCCCCACCCCCCATCCCCTCTTCTGAGGGATGTCAGTCTGTGCCCTACTTCCATGTGTCTGGGTCTACTGTATTCCTCAGACTGTTATGTTCATTATATTCCGTATATAAGTGAGATCATGTGGTATTTGTCTTTTTCTGCTTGGCTTCTTTCACTTAGGATAATACTTTCCAGGTCCCTCCATGTCGTCTCAAAGGGTAAGAGATCTTTCTTTCTTACCGCTGCATAGTACTCCATGGTGTATATGTACCACAGCTTTTTTATCCATTCGTCTACTGGTGGACACTTGGGCTGTTTCCAGATATTAGCTATTGTAAATAGTGCTGCTATGAACATGGGGGTACATATATTCTTCCTGATTGGTGTTTCAGGCTTCTTAGGGTATATTCCCAGCAGTGGGATCACTGGGTCAAATGGAAGTTCAATTTTTAATTTTTTGAGGTAGCACCATGTTGTTTTCCATAGCGGCTGCACCAGTCTGCATTCCCACCAGCAGTGTATTAGAGTCCCCTTTTCTCCATACCCTCGCCAGCACTTGTTGTTTGATGATTTGTTGATGGCGGCCATTCTGACAGGTGTGAGGTGATATCTCATTGTTGTTTTAATTTGCATCTCTCTGATGATTAGTGATGTTGAGCATTTCTTCATATGTCTCTTGGCCATTTGTATGTCCTGTTTGGAGAGGTGTCTATTCAGCTCCTCTGCCCATTTTTTAATTGGGTTCTTTGTCTTCCTTTTGCGGAGTTGTATGAGCACTCTATATATATTGGAAATTAACCCCTTATCTGATACATCATTGGCAATGATGTTCTCCCATACAGTGGGTTGCCTTTCCATTTTGATGATTGTTTCTTTTGCTGTGCAGAAGCTTTTTCGTTTGATGTAGTCCCATGTGTTCATTTTCTCCTTTATTTCTGTTGCCTTAGGTGATGTATCAGTGAAAATTCTGCTCTGTATGATGTCCGAAATTTGGTTGCCTACATTTTCTTCTAGAATTTTTATGGATTCACGGGTCACATTTAAGTCTTTTATCCATTTTGAGTTTATTCTCGTGTATGGTGTAAGTTGATGGTCTAGTTTCATTTTTTTGCATGTAGCTGTCCAATTTTCCCAACACCATTTATTAAAGAGGCTGTCTTTACTCCACTGTATGCTCTTGCCACCTTTGTCAAATATTAATTGAGCGTATTGCCTTGGGTCCATTTCTGGGTTTTCAGTTCTGTTCCACTGGTCTATATGCCTGTTCTTGTGCCAGTACCAGGCTGTTTTGGTTACAGTCACTTTGTAGTATAACCTGATATCTGGTATTGTGATCCCACCTACTTTGTTCTTCTTTTTCAAGATTACTGTGGCTATTCAGGGTCTTTTTTGGTTCCATATGAACTTTTGAAGTATTTGTTCTAGTTCTATGAAATATGTCGTTGGTATTTTGATGGGGATTGCATTGAATCTATAGATTGCTTTGGGTAGTATGGACATTTTAATTATGTTAATTCTTCCAATCCATGAACAGGGTATGTGCTTCCACTTTTTTATATCTTCCTCTATTTCTTTTTTCAATGACCTGTAGTTTTCTGCAAATAGGTCCTTTACTTCTTTGGTTAAGTTTATTCCTAGGTATCGTAATTTTTTTTGGAGCGATGGTAAATGGGATTGTTTTTTCAGTTTCTCTTTCTGTGAGTTCATCATTGATGTACAAGAATGCCGTCGATTTCTTGATGTTAATTTTGTATCCTGCTACTTTGCCAAATTCATTTATTAAGTCTAGTAGATTTTTGATGGAGTCTTTAGGGTTTTCTATGTACAATATTATGTCGTCTGCAAATAATGACAGTTTCACTTCCTCCTTTCCAATTTGGATCCCTTTTATTTTTTCTTCATGTCTGATTGCTGTGGCTAAGACTTCCAGTACAATGTTAAATAAGAGTGGTGAAAGTGGACATCCCTGTCTTGTTCCTGTTCTTAATGGAAATGTTTTTAGTTTCTGTCCATTGAGTATGATGTTGGCTGTAGGTCTTTCATATATGGCCTTTATTATGTTGAGATATGATCCCTCTATTCCTACATTGCTGAGTGTTTTTATCAGAAATGGATGCTGGATTTTGTGGAATGCTTTTTCAGCATCTATTGATATGATCATGTGGTTTTTATTCTTCATTTTGTTTATGTGGTGTATCACGTTTATTGATTTGCGAATATTGTACCATGTCAGCTGATTTTTTAACAGAAACACTTCAGGCAAGAAGGGAGTATCATGAAATAGTCAAAGTAATGAAAAACAAGGACCTCAACCCAAGACCAGTTTATCCAGCAAGGTTATCATTTAAAATTTAAGATGAAGCCCAGCCAGTGTAGCTCAGTGGTTGAGCATCGGCTCATGCACCAAGAGGTCACTGGTTCGATTCCTGGTCAGAGCACATGCCCAGGTTGTGGGCCTGATCCCCAGTGGGGGACATGCAGGAGGTGACCAATCAATGTGTTCTCATCAAAGTTTCTATCTCTCTCTCTCCCTCTCCCTTCCCCTCTCTCTCTAATATCAATAAAGAAAATAAAACTTAAAATAAAAATTGAAGGTGAAATAAAAAGCTTCCCAGACAAAAACAAAAATAAAAAAGCTAAAGGAGTACATAACCACCAAACCAGCATTGCAAGAAATGTTAAAAGGAGTTCTATAGGAAGAAGAAATCGAGGAGGAGAGGAACAAAGTTATAAAGGGAAAAAAATGACAATAAATAAATACCTATCAATAATAATCTTAAATGTAAATAGACTAAGTGTTTCAATTAAAAGACATAGGGTAGCAGGATGGATAAGAAAGCATGACCCATATTAATGCTGTCTACAAGAGACCAACCTCAGAACAAAAGACTCACAACTATAACTGAAGGGATGGAAATAAATATCCCAAACAAATGGAACTGACAAACGGCTGAGATCGCAACACTCATATTTCACAAAATAGACTTCAAAATAAAGGCTATAACAAGATACAAAGAAGGAATTACAAAATAGTAAAAAGATCATCCAACAAGAGGATATAACCCTTGTTAACATAAATGCACCCAATACAGGAGCAACTAACTATATTAAACACACACACACACACACACACACACACACACACACACACACCTCTTGATGGACTTTAAGAGAGAATGATAGCAATACAGTCATAGTAGGGGACCTGAGCATCCCAGTGACAACACTGGATAAATCTTCTAGACAAAAAAATTAACAAGAAAACAGAGACCCTAAATGATTCACTAAATCAAATGCATTTAATTAATATTTACAGAACATTTCACCCCAAAGTTGCAGAATATATATTCTTCTCAAGTGAACATGCAACATTCTCAAAGATAGACCACATGTTAGAACCCAAAGACTCTACAAATTCACAAAGATTGAAATCATATCAAGCATCTTCTCAATCACAATGGCATAAAACTAGAAATCAATTACAATAATAAATACTCATAAACATTCAAACACGTGGAGGCTAAATAGCATGTTACTAAACAATGAATGGGTTACCAATGACTAAGAAAGAAATAAAAAAATTTCTGGAAACTAATGAAAATGAATACACAACAGCATGAACTCTATGGGACACAGCAAAAACAGTCCTGAGTGGGAAGTTCATACCATTACAGGCCTGTAATTAAAAATTACAAGAAAAATTTCTAATAAATTATATAACCCTACAACTTAAAGAATTAGAAAGATAACAAATGAAAACCCCAAAGTAAGTAGAAAGAAAATAATAAAGATCAGAGTGGAAATAAATGACATAGAGACTACAAAACCAATACAAAAGATCAATGAAAATAAGAGCTGTTCTTTGAAAAGGTAATCATGATTGACGAACCTTTAGCCATACTCAACAAGAAACAGAAAGGACCCAAAAAATAAAATAAAAAACAAAAGAGGTAAATTAACAACTAACACCACAGAAATACAAAGGATTGTAAAAAAAAAAAAAATACTATGAACAATTATACGCCAACAAATTGGACAACTTAGGAGAAATGGATAAATTCCTAGAATCATATTGTCTTCTAAAACACAACCAGAAAGAGTCAGAAAACCTGAAAAGACCAATAATAACTAAGAAAATTAAAAAGTAATCAATAAACTCTCAGCAAACAAAAGCCCTGGTCCAGACAGCTTCACATGGGAGTTTTACCAAACATTCAAAAAAGAACTAACACCTATTCTCCTCAAACTATTCCAAGAAATTCAAGAGGAAGGAAGAATTCCAAGCTCTTTTTATGAGGCCAGCATAATCCCAATTCCAAAGCCAGATAAAAATATTACAAAGAAAAATATTACAGGACAATATCCCCAATGAACATAGATGCCAAAATCCTCAACAAAATATTAGCAAGTCAGATCCAGTAATACATTAAAAAAAATTATTGACTGCAATCAAGTGGTATTTATTCCAGGGATGCAAGGCTGGTACAATATTCACAAGTCAATAAATGTGATACACCACATAAACAAAGTGAAAAATAGCCCTGGCCAGTTTTGCTCAGTGGTTAGAGTGTTGGCCTGCAGACCAAAGAGTCATGAGTTCAATTCTGGTCAAGGGCATGTACTTTGGTTGCAGTTGGGTCCCTGCCCTGGTCAGGGTTGTGAGGCAGATAGCCAATTGATGAGTCTCTCTCAGATTGGTATTTCTCTCTCTCTCTCTTTCTCCCTCCCACTTTATCTGAAGATAAATGGAAAAAATATCCTCAGGTGAGGATATAAAAACAAACAACAAAAACAAAATAAAAGATAAAAATCATATGATCATATCAATAGACCCTGAAAAAACATTTTAAAAAATCAAGCACCCATTTTGTTAAAAACTCTCAGCAAAGTGAGAATAGAGGGATCATACCTCAACATAATAAAGGACATTTATGAGAAACATAGAGACAACATCATACTCAGTGGGCAAAAACTAAAATCATTTCCCTTAAGAACAGGAACAAGACAGGGATGTTCGCTCTTACCACTCTTATTCAACATTGTACTGGAAGTCTTAGCCAAGTGATCAGACAAGAAGGAAAAATAAAAGGCATCCAATTTGAAAAGGAGAAATTTAAACTGTAATTATTCACAGATGATGTGCTATTGTACATAGAAAGCCCTAAAGACTCAAAAAGAAATTCTAGATTTATAAATGAATTCAGCAAAGTAGCAGGATACAAAATTAACATCCAGAAATCGATGGCATTCTTATACACCAAATAATGAACACTCAGGAAAATAAAGGTAAAACAAAAAAATTCCATTTACCATTGCAACAAAAAAATCAAGATACCTAGAAATAAACTTAACCAAGGAGGTAAAAGACCTGTTCTTAGAAAACTACAGGACATTGAAAAAAGAAATAGAAAAAGATATTAAAAAGTGAAACATATACAATGTTCATAGATTGGAAGAAGCAACAAAATTAAAATGTCCATACTACCCAAAGCAATCTACTGATTCAGTGCAATCCCTATTAAAGCACCAATGATATATTTCACAGATCTAGCACAAATAATCCAAAAGTTTATATAAAATTAAAAAAGGCCCCAAATAGCCACAATCTTGATAAAGAACAAAGTAAGAGGGATCACAATACTGGACATCAAGTTATACTACAAAGTCATATAATCAAAACAGTCTGGTACTGGCATAAGAACAGGCATATAGATAAATGGAACAGAACAGAGAACCCAGAAATTGACCCAAGACATTATGCACAATTAATATTCGAGAAAGGAGGCAAGAGCATACAATAGAGAAAAGACAGACTCTTCAATATATGGTGCTGGGAAAATTGAACAGGTAGATACAAAGAAATGTAAGTAGATCACCAACTTCCACCATACACAAGATATAAACTCAAAATGTATAATAGAATTAAATGTCAGTCATGAAACCATAAAATTCTTTGAAGAAAATGTAGGTATCAAAAGCTCAGACATCACATGTATTCAAATTATTTGTTTGTTTTAAAATTTTATTCCTGGGAGAGGTTGTAACTGCAGTTAAACATAGGCATGCACCCCTGAACCTGGGGAGTACATTCTTAGGCAATTTTATTGTTTTCAATTCATTTATGATAGTGGGCATAAAACGGGTCCATTGGTGCCTGTTGGCACAAAGACAAAAAGTAGAGACAAGATTGAATCTTTTATGAGTGTTTATTAATCACATACCTGGCAATCTGAGAGTAGCAGGTATAGTATTTTGAAAAATTGCTCTGACATTTTATTTTAAATAAAGTATTACACAGTGTTATCGGGTGGGAAATAATCCAAAAGTAGTGAGTTACCAGGGTCTGTCTTTTTTTATTGTTGTGGAAAGATTAGTCTTGGAATGCTGTCTTTCTTTCTTCATTTTTTTATTTTATTTTTAATTTTATTTTTGTTACAGATGTTTCTCCTTTTTTACCCCATTGACACCCTCCTCCCCATGCCACCCCACCCCGTCCCTGGCTTTGTTGTCTATGTCCATTGGTTATGCATACATGCATATAAGTTCTTTGGTTTATCTCTTCCCTCCCCCCACCACCCCCTCTTCTGAGGGTTGTCAGTCTGTACCCTACTTCCATGTTTCTGGGTCTACCCTACTCCTCAGACTGTTACGTTCATTATATTCCATAAATAAGTGAGATCATGTGGTATTTATCTTTTTCTGCTTGGCTTGTTTCACTTAGGATAATACTTTCCAGGTCCCTCCATGTCATCTCAAAAGATAAAAGATCTTTCTTTCTTAAAGCTGCGTAGCACTTCATTGTGTATATGTACCACTGCTTTTTTATCCATTCATCTACTGATGGACACTGGGCTGTCTCCAGATCTTAGCTATTGTAAATAGTGCTGCTACAAACATGGGGATACATATATTTTTTCTGATTGGTGTTTCAGGCTTCTTAGGGTATATTCCTAAAAGTGGGATCACTGGGTCAAATGGCAATTCAATTTTTAATTTCTTGAGGTAAAACCATAGTGTTTTCCACAGTGGTTGCACCAGTCTGCATTCCCACCAACAGTGTACTAGATTCCCTTTTCTCCACACCCTCGCCTACACTTGTTTGATGATTTGTTGATGGTGGCCATTCTGACAGGTGTGAGGTGATACCTCATTGTTTTAATTTGAATCTCTCTGGTGATTAGTGATGTTGAGCATTTCTTCATATGTCTCTTGGCCATTTGTATGTCCTATTTGGAGAAGTGTCTATTCAGCTCCTCTGCCCATTTTTTAATTGGGTTTTTGTCTTCCTTTTGTTGAGTTGTATGAGTACTCTCTATATATTGGAAATTAACCCCTTATCTGATGTATCATAGGCAATGATGTTCTCCCATACAGTGGGTTGCCTTTCCATTTTCATGGTTGTTTCTTTTACTGTGCAGAAGCGTTTTAGTTTGATATAGTCCCAAGTGTTCATTTTTCCCTTTGTTTCTGTTGCCTTAGGTGATGTATCAATGAAAATTCTGCTGCATATGATGTCCGAAATTTTGTTGCCCACAATTTCTTCTAGAATTTTTATGGATTCATGGGTCACATTTAAGCCTTTTATTTATTTTGAGTTTATTTTGGTATATGGTGTAAGTTGATGGTCTAGTTTTATTTTTTTGCATGTAGCTGTCCAATTTTCCCAACACCATTTATTAAAGAGGCTGTCTTGACTCCACTGTATGCTCTTTCCACCTTTGTCAAATATTAATTGAGCATATTGCCTTGGGTCCATTTCTGGGTTCTCTATTCTGTTCCACTGGTCTATATGCCTGTTCTTGTGCCAGTACCAGGCTGTTTTGAATACAGTCACTTTGTAGTATAACCTGATATCTGGTATTGTGATCCCACCTACTTTGTTCTTCTTCTTTAAGATTGCTGTGGGTATTCCAGGTCTTTTTTGGGTCCATATGAACTGTTGAAGTATTTGTTCTAGTTCTGTGAAATATGTCATTGGTATTTTGATGAGGATTGCATTGAATCTATAGATTGCTTTGGGTAGTATGGACACATTTTAATGATGTTAATTCTTCTAATCCATGAACAGGGTATGTGCTTCCACATTTTCATATCTTCCTCTATTTCCTTTTTCAATGTCCTATAGTTTTCTGCAAATAGGTTTTTTACTTCTTTGGTTAAGTTTATGCCTAGGTATTTTAATGTTTTTGCTGTGATAGTAAATGGGATTGTTTTTTCAGTTTCTCTTTCTGTGAGTTCATCATTGGTGTATAAGAATGCCATCGATTTCTTAATGTTAATTTGTATCCTGCTAGTTTGCCAAATTCATTTATTAAGTCTAGTCGATTTTTGATGGAGTCTTTAGGGTTTTCTATGGATCATATCATGTCATCTGCAAATAATGACAGTTTCACTTCCTCCTTTCCAATTTGGACCCCTTTTATTTTTTCTTCATGTCTGATTGCTGTGGCTAAGATTTCCAGTGCTATGTTAAATAATAGTGGTGAAAGTGTGCATCCCTGTCACATGTATTCAAATTTTTACCAATACATCACCTATGGCAAGAGAAACAAAGAAAAAATTAATAAGTGGGACTACATTAACTATAAAGCTTCTGCATAGCAAAAGAAACCAGTATCATAAAAAATAAAAAAATAAAAAACACATTACATGGGAGAACATATTTGCTGATGATACATCAGATAAGGGGTTAATTTCCAAAATATATCAAGTACTCATAGAAGTCAACAAAAGGAAGACAAATAATCCAATTAAAATGGACAGAGGACCTGAATAGAAACCTCCCCAAACAGGATATACAAATGGCCAAGAGACATGAAAAAACGCTCAACATTACTAATATCAGAGGGACACAAACTAAAAAGACTATGAGGTATCACCTCACACCTGCCAGAATGGTTGCCATCAAGAAATCATCAAACAACAAGTGCTGCTGAGGTTATGGAGCAAAGGGGACTCTGGTAATCTGCTGGTGGGAATGCAGACTGGTGTAGCCACTATGGAAAACAATATGGTGTTTCCTCAAAAAATTAAAAATGGAGCTGCCATTTGACCCAGTGATCCCATTCTTGGAATATATCTTAAAAAGTTTGAAACACTACTATATTCATAGCAGCCCTATTTACAATAGCTAAGATCTGGAAGCAGCCCACATGTTCATCAGTAGATGAGTGGATTAAAAAGCTCTGGTACACACAGTGGAATACTATGCATCTGTAAGAAAGAAAGATCTCTTACTCTTTGAGATAACATGGAGAGTACTATGCTAATCAAAATAAGCTAGTCAGAGAAAGATAGCTATCACACAATCTCACTTATTTGCAGAATATAATAAACTAAATAAGCTGATGATCAAAATAGATCCAGAGTCATGGAAGTAGGGAACAAAATGACAAACTCAGAGGGAAAAGGAGGGGGGGGGGCGGCTAGAAGAGATAAACCAAAGAACTTATATGCATAACCATGGGACACAGACAACAGTGGGGAAGAGTTGGGATGAGGGTATCAATTGGTGATAAAAGGAGGGACATATGTAATACTTTCAACAATAAACAAAAAATAAATAAAAATAAAAAATAAAGCTTAAAAAAAAAGTATGGGTTGACCTATGAACAAATCTGAAGCTCTGTTTGTCAATATGTATCTTTAAATGATTAAAAAGCAAAATAAAATTTTAGTAAAAAAAAAATCTTTGAAAAATATATCCTCAGGGAAGATTAAAAAAACAAAAAGATAAAGTTTACCTCAGTTTTCAGAAATATGGGATAGGCTAAGGCATTGTGAAGACTGGGCATCACAACCTAACTTTTTCCTCTGCCCAATTTTTTCTCCTTTTCTTTCCTTTCACAGAGTCTGATCCCTAATAAGCTTCCTGCATACCAAAGTTCACTGAAAGAGTTTGCTTCCCAGGGCACCCAATCTGTGACAATTAGTTACATTGTTGTAATGTTTCAGCGAGATAACCAGAGAACACAGCCAAATTGTAAAGGAGCGCTTCATTACCCTGGCGGGCTGGCCGGGGGGAGGGGGGTACAGCCTCTCCAGATCCTCAGCACCAGATTCTTCTTGTTCATCCAGTTTTAAAGACAGAAGCCCCATCCCCCTTTTGCCCCCCGCCCCCCACTGGACTGGTACAATAGTGAGTGTGACCGTGATTACAGAAGTCAAAATCAGCATTATTCACAGGGCTCACAAGTACCTGCAAATGCCTCCCAACACATGGGGCAACTATAATCTTAGGCTTAGCAGTTAGAGCGTCATCCTGTGGTCCAGAGAGACCGGGTTTGGTTCCCGCTAAGGGCACGTATCTCGGTTGCAGTTTGTCCCCGGTCCTGGTTGGGTCGTGTGGGGTTCGGTTGCGTGGGTGGTAACCACTCGATGTGTCCCTCTCACGTCAATGTTTCTCCCTCTCTCTCCCTCCTACTCTATCTGAACAAAAAATGAAAAAATGTCCTCAAGTGAGGATAAAAAAAATTTCTTTACTTCTAGGTAATTAATTTTTTATTGGAAAAATATCGAGGAAGGTCCATTGATGATAAAAATGGAATCTAGTCACCTTAGCCTCAGGGCCCAGGTCATTCCCCACTGGTTTTTCTGACAAGTCAAACCATTGACTCAACTTAGTTTTTATGAGGCCATTTGTTAAACATAGCCCAAAGGCTGGGAGTAAACATAACATAGCCAGAGGGCTGGCAATGGCGGATAATAGAGTTGTAAACCAATTTTCAGATTGCTGTCATCTTTTTCTCTCTTGTTCCTTGATATTTTTTCTAACTAGTGATAAACTTTCTTGAATAATCCCTGAATTATTCGCATAAAATCAGCATTTTTCTCCCATTGCAACATATAATCCTCCTTCCTTAAGGAATAAGAGGTCTAATCCTCTCCTATTCTGTAGGACCATTTCTAAGTTCCCAGTTCCACTGGGGCCCAGGTCTATAAGGATTCCCCTGAACAGTCATAACCAGAAAAATCAGAGTCCCAGTAAACACAAAAGTCTTATCTGGAGAGGTCTGAACTGTCCATTTTGCTTTTTCCCCCTCAGCCAGGAATGGTGCTGCCAGATCGGGATGCCATTGACCTTGATGGCCGTTGGTGAAGTCAGGATAACAGTGTATAGTCCCTTCCATGCTGAGTTAGTCCCTGGGTGGTGAACTTCTTTACTGATATTGAGCCCCTGCGCTGGAAAGGGTGCACAAAGTCCGAGGTGGGCACAGCAGGGCGTCACAGACATGTTTATGGAAAGTTCTCTGGGCAGACTGCAGGGCCTGCAAGAACTGTTAAGAGGGCAAGGTGAGCAGAGTGGTCCAGTTTTCACCAGTTTCTAAAGTACATTTGGTTAAGGTTTCCTTTAAGGTCCTGTTCATGTACTTACTTCTTGAGTAGTCCTCCATTGTCCTGTCTCCCTGTAATATGTATGTCCCTTTCTTTTACTTTTTATCTCCTCTGCATAATCCTTTTTAGTTCTTGCATAGATCCTCTGCAACTTTCCTAGTCCCTCCCCTGACACGAACCTGAGAGCTTGCTCAGTCTACCTGCTGACTGCACATCCCCCAGCTTTTCTTCTCTTCCTTCCTACTCAGACCCACACATTTCTGCTTCCCTCCGTCTTCTCCCTTTCCCTGTGACCTTACTGGACATTACCTGCCTCTCTGGAGTTCAGTAAGCGTGGTGTAACCTAAGTAGGTAGTCTGGTGCAGCTGGTTAACTAAAATCCAACCTAGAGCCTCTGAAACCAACAACTTCCCATCAGGCAGTGTCCACCATCCATTGATTTCCTTTATGGCTTGTTTCTGCTTGGCCAAGTCATTTTCTGACCTAGTGTATCTGGAGAGGCCCCACTGATTTTAGGGCTGCCTCCCATGTTTTCTGATCTGCAGCAGATTTTTCTTGCCCCATCGGAGAGCCTGGATTAGGGCTGTGAGTTCAGCCCATTGGGCTGAAGTTCCCCTATTCAAGGACTGTGACAAGATGACGTGGTCCAGAGTTACTACTGCTGCCCCAGCATACCTGATTTCTTCCTGGACATAGCTGCTCCCGTCCATGAACAATACCTCATCTGATGATGGCAGTGGGACATCCTTGAGGTCTGGGTGGGCCATCTGCACTATACTGATTACCTCCAGGCAGTCCTGTAGAGGTTTCTCCTGGTCATCATCTGGAGGCAGGCTGGCAGGACTGATGGTCAATGGCCTAGAGTGGCAGTGGCCAGCAACTGAACAATCACTGGAGAAAATCACGTCCAATTAGGGGGTATGGGCACTCCAGCATGACCAGAAATGAATGAGTCACAGTACTTTTCCCAAGGTCTATAGTCTTCTTTGAAGTCCAGGAGTAGGTTAAGGGCTCATTGACTCAGTCAGGACTGAGTCTGCTGCACCAGTATCCTTTATACTGACTTTTTTTTTATCCCTAATCAGGACCTTGGCCTGCCATCCTGACCCTTCATAGGGGGATCCTTCTCCACGGGCCCTGTTTCCCTTAAGGCTGCTATTATTGACTTCTGGTCAAGATGGTGGCAGAGGTAAACGTGGTATCGCATCCTCCCACAACCACATCAAAGTTACAACTAAACTACAGAACAATCATCATTCAGAACAGCCTGAAATCAAGCTGAATTGAAGTCCTACAACTACGAAATTAAAGAAATAGCCACATCGAGACTGGTAGAAGGGGCAGAGGCAGAGGGACTGGTCCAACACCCATGTGTGGCAGATAATAATCAGGAGGATACCTTGGCTGGGAAGGTCCTCCCTGAAAACTGAGGGGTCCCCAACCCACACCAGGAGCCCCGCTCAGGGTTCCAGTGCCAGGAAGAGAAGTCCCTATAACTTCTGGCTGGAAAAATCAGTGGGAACTGCGACTCAGGGAGGCTGAGGCAGCTGGAGCCCTAGACAGCAACTCTTAAAGGGCCCACACGCAGACTTATCAGACTCACTCCCTCTAAGCTTAGTGAGGAGACAGCTTGAGGGGTACCAGAGACATACAGGGAAGAACTGAGCTGTTTGGCATTGGAGCGAGGGCTGGAGAGGGGGCTTTCTCTGGGACAAACATGCTGTCAGAGGCCTTTGTTCCTTTGGTGAGCCCTTCCCTGGGGCCACAGATAGCCGCTATCTCTGGGACTCCAGCAACCTGACTCACACTGGTTGCCCCACCCTGGTGATTCCAAGGCCCGGCCCCACCCAACTTTCAGGCCCACCCAAGCTGTTGCCAGTTGCTTAACCCTAGGATTGCCCTGTCTTGGATCCTGCTTCAGGTTTTCCTAAATTCTTTCAAACAAGCAACATCTGGTCTCAGCTAGCCCCATACCTCTCGTTAAGTAATACAAACATGGGGAGGCAGCCAAAATGAGGAGTAAAAGAAACAGGTCCCAAATGAAAAAACCGAAAAATTCTCAAGGAAAAGAACTAAGTGAAATGGAGATAAGCAACCTAACAAATGCTGAGTTCAAAATACTGCTTATAAGGATGCTCAGTGAACTTAGTGAGAACCTCAGTGAACTTAGTGAGGGCCTCAAGATCATAAAAAAGAACCAGTCAGAAATGAAGGAGGCACTAACTGAAATAAAAAATAATTTACACAGATTCAATAGTAGAGTAGGTAAAGCCAAGAAGCAAATCATCAATTTGGAATACAAGGAAGCAAAAACACCCAATCAGAACAGCAAAAAGGAAAAAAAAAAAAAAATGAGGATAGTGTAATGAGCCTCTGGGACAACTTCAAGCGTGCCAACATTTGCATCTTGGGGGTTCCAGAAGGAGAAGAGAGAGAACAGGAAATCAAAAACCTATTTGAAATAATAATGGCAGAAAACTTCCCTAACTTGGTGAAGGAAACAGACATACAAGTCCAGGAAGCACAGAGAGTCCCAAACAAGATGAACCCCAAGAAGCCCACACCAAGACACATCATCATCAAAATGCAAAAGGTTCAAGACAAAGAGAGAATCTTAAAAGCAGCAAGAGAAAAGCAGTTAGTTACCAACAAAGGAGTACCCATAAGACTGTCAGCTGATTTCTCAAAAGAAACTTTGCAGGCCAGAAGTGAGTGGCAAGAAATATTCAGAGTGATGAAAAGCAAGAACCTACAACCAAGGTTACTCTATCCTGCAAAACTGTCATTTAGAATCGATGGCCATATAAAGAGTTTCCCAGACAAGAAAAAGTTAAAGGAGTTCATCATCACCAAACCATTATTATATGAAATGATGATGGGTCTTTCTGAAGAAAAAGATAAAATATATGAACAAACAAAATGGCAATGAATACATGAATCAATGAACAAAATGAACAGGCAGAACAGAAACATTCTCATAGATACAGAGAACACTTTGTTGGTTGCCAGATGGGAGGAGGGTTGGGGGAATGGGTGAAAAAGGTGAAGGGATTAAGGAGTACAAATTGGTTGCTAGACTAACAAACCTCAAAGGGAAGAGGTTGGGGAAGAAATAAACCAAAGAACTTATATGCATAACCAATGGACACAGACAACAGTGTGGGGAAAGGCAGGAGGGGGGCGGGAGTGGGGAGAGGGGGTCAATGGGGGAAAAATGAGGAACATCTGTAATACATTCAACAATAAAGATTAAAAAAACATGAAAACATGCTAAAATACACTGTTCATGAAAGAAACACAACTTAAAAACAATTATTATTTTACCAGTCAAGTAGCAAATTTTTAAACAATAAAATCTAGAGTTGTCGTGTATAGAATTTTTAGTAAAGAAAATATGTTCCTTACTTCCCTTATGATCCCAATATCCTTCATTAGTCTTTCTCTAGCACATTGATCATTTCTTTATAAAATTTAGAATAATTTTAACTATATATATATATATTTGTTTAATGATTGTTTACTGCATATTGTAAGCTCGTTGAGAGCTGACAATGAATGTCTGCTTCATTCTCTGTATCCCTAACCAGTGTGCAGAGCCACATTAGACAATCAAAAAGCATTTGTTAAATGAATGATTGAATGAATAAACCAAAGCTTGCAAGTATGTAAATTAATTGTTCCTCCAGTAATTTATCTTAAGGAATAGGTAAAAAAAAAAAAAAAAAAAAAAGTTTGTATAAAAGAATGCTGTAGAGAGAAACTAAAGTTTATGTTGTGTTTAAAATAAATCTGCTGGTCTAAAGATTAAAAAAAAAAAAAAAAGCTGCTATTCTTACTTTTGTTATTCCAGCTAATTGGGCCTTTAGGTCTAACAGGTGAACACGGTGAAAAGTGTCCAAGGAAGCTCTCCCCTCGGCAGTATTTGGGTCCCACCGTGGACAGAGGAATGGAAAAATTTCCTCTGACCCCAGGTTTTCAAAAGGACACAGGAAAGGGAAGAATCATCATAGCGCACGTGTTTAGCGGGACAGAGTGTTTTCAATTCTCCAAGAGCACTTTGCACCTGTGCCTGGGATCCCTATTTTCAACTACCCAAAGTTCAGAGAAGCCTATTGGAAACTCACTACCGCCAAACCCAGGGCGGCCAAGCCTTCCGACTGGCACCAAAGGAACACGCCCGTTTTGTGGCCTGACCACCCTCCCTGAGGAACCCTGTGGCCTCCAGGTGAGTGCTTGTGTGCCTGCCCGCCACCCCCATTTCCCAGGACGAGGGGGTCTCCACACCAGACCTCCGTCCTGATGCACAGTGCCATGCAGGATGCGCAGGGCGGCCCACCGGCAGGGACGGCCCCTGAATCACTTATTACTCTGTTAACTGCCTGTAGCAACCAAGCTACAAAATCTTGATATGGCTCTTTAGGTTCTAGTCTGATGGATGTAAGATCTAGCAAATTTTTCCCTTTTGTTGGGAGCTCTTTCCAGACCTTCAAAGCACAGATATTATTCACAGCTGTAGTGGAAGACAGTGGGGGAGTCTTTAAGGAATCGTAGCCTTTCTCTGCTTTCCTCAAGTCTTTCACTACACCTTGCTTCCCCACCTTATTAGCCTCCTGCACTGGCTCAAGGCAATCTCAGATTAGGGCTCAAAGAGTAAATGTTTGTGCCAGACACTTGTTTGGGATATTTGCTGTATCTCTGCCTCTCAGGCACTTTCCTACCTTTGCCCAAATTTCTCATGGGGCCCAGTTTGGGGCCCACTACCGGTATTTGTGCCCTAATCAGAAACTTCGTCAAATCCTTCTCTAAGAATGTTTACTCTGCAACCCAATGAGGTCTTCTGGGCACTAGGGCTGCTATCCATGATTAGACTAACCCTAACAAAGTTGAGGGAGACACAGTAGGGAGGCAGACGAGGACAAAAACAAGGGAAGACACACAAGACAGAAACTTTCACTTTGTCCACCTGGCCGCTCCCCTCAAGGAGATTTCAGATGCCTCTTGGCATGTGGCAGGTTGGAGTAAGACCCCAACTCAGATCAGGTTCGCTGGCAGACACACACAATTACATTCACACAGTCACACTCACACAGTTTGAATTTTCTTCCAGAAATTCCTTATCCTGAGCGGTGCCTACGCCGCTTGGGAGCTGATCAGTCCCCTTCCGCCCCAGTGGAGGGTCTGAATAAACAGAATTTGCCAGATTTGAATCCCTACCTAATGTCTTAGGGGGGCTCCCAGGAGAGGAGAGGCTGTGCCGCATTCGGCCCTCTCACTCTCATCCAGATAGACTGGTCACCCAGAACTCACCTCCTGAGGCTTTTACCAGGTCTCCTTTAATCTTTTTGGGGACATCTTGGCGTCTCCCGGCCGCTTGTCAGACACCCAAGTCGGATCTTCAGGGCCCTGGAACTCAGGGGGCGCCTCCCCTCAGATCGATAGGAGTCTGGCGGCCAAATAGGGAGAGGCTGCCCATCCTAGGCATCTAGCCCTTGGTGTAGCAAAACACAAGGAATCTCACTGGAGCTTCCTAATGTTGTAACATGCCAGCGAGATAACCAGAGACGCAGAGCCAAATTGTAAAGGAACACTTCATTACACCGGTGGGCTGGGGGGTTACAGCTTCCCCAAATCCTCAGCAACAGATTCTTCTTGTTCATCCAATTTTAAAGACAGAAGCCCCATCTCCTTTTTGCCCCCCACCCCCTTCAGGGGACTGGTACAATAGTGGGTGTGACAGTGATTACAGAAGTCAAAATTAGCGTTATTCACCGGGCTCAAAAGTACCTGCAGCCCTGGCCGGTTTGGCTCAGCAGTTAGAGTGTCGACCTGCGGTCCTGAGAGACCTGGGTTCGGTTCCCGCTAAGGGCGCGTACCTCGGTTGCAGTTTGTCTCAGGTCCTGGTCGGTCGTGCGGGTGGCAGTCACTCGATGTGTCCCTTTCACATCGATGTTTCTCTCTCTCTCTCTCTGTTCCTCTCTCTCCCTCCCACTCTACCTGAACAAAAAAATGGGAAAGTGTCCTCGAGTGAGGATAAAAAAAAAAAAAAAAAAAAAGTACCCGCAAATGCCTGCAAATACCGATACTCGGAAACTGCAAATGCCTCCCAACATGTGGGGCAACTATAATTTTAGGCAAATGCCTCCCAACATGTGGGGCAACTATAATTTTAGGCAAATGCCTCCCAACATGTGGGGCAACTATAATTTTAGGCAAATGCCTCCCAACACGTGGGGCAAGTAAAATTCCTTTACTTTTAGGGGTAATTAACCTATTATTGGAAAAATATTGAGGAAGGTCCACTGATGATAAAAATGGAATCTAGTCACCTTAGCCTCGGGGCCCAGGTCAATATTTATAGGTAGTGGTGATGGATATGAGAAGCCAGACTGCAAAAGGTAAAAAAAATAAACGGTTAGAAAGATGGAACAAGCAAAAATATGCATCTTTTAATTTTGCTTTCACAGATAGAAGCATGACCAAAATCAAGACTGTATTAAGGGCTCACCACCCGATCCTCTCTTAGCATAGGGGATATTTGACTGAAAGATAAAATGCCAGTTAAACAAAAATGATTTTATATGGTTTAAATTATCCTTTACAAGGAGTGAAGGTTAGTTAGAAAGTATTACTTTCTGTTAATGTATCAGGACACAAGTTCTTTCATTGGTATTAGTTCGTTAAGGAGTGAGGGTAATAAATAACCACCATTTTACAAAGATCGACATAAACTTTAAAATTGGCCACATCAAACTTAAAAGCTTCTGCACATAGGTTGTCTTCACCTAATACAACTGGATGTTTAAACCACCCATTCTACAACTTCATTCTAGCCCTCATAAATCCATTTCTTGGATAAGTGATCTAATGGCAGGAATCAAGAGACTTCTGAAAAGCATTTCAATGGAGATCCAAATAAAGATGCCAACAAAATAAAATCTATATGGGAACTGAAACTTTTGGAGAATGAATGAATGAACTATGTGACAAAAATAATAATTTTGACGAAGGCATGAGCTGGGGTGGAGAAAGAGGTTAGGTTAAGTTTAGACGCAAAGCTTCAGGAAAAAAAATAACGGAGAAATCCTCAGAAAGTAGCAATAACGCAGCGCTGGCTACAGAGAAGCGTCTAAAATTTTCTCACGCCACAAGCGCATGAAGATTCCAAGAGCCCTCTGATGTCTGGCAGGGGAGGAAAAATTACAGTAGCGGCGAGTACAACGGCAGAAAATTTACAACTGACCCCGGAAACATTTTATTTTGCGTAGGTAACTGGAGAAGTTTCTCTGGCGACTCATTCCTTGATCCGGAAGAAGAGATAGCAAACTTCACTTGCGATTGGATTGCGTTACAAAGGCGGGGCTCTAGCGAGCCAGTCACGTTGACAATCGGATGTGACGATTCCGGAGGCCGCTGGCGGAGCTTGGCTACAGCTGACTGCTCCGGTGGGCGCGGTCTTCAGGAGGACCGAACAGTGCTGTGGGCGGGGCCACGGAGGCCACGCCCCCCGCGCCCACTGTGTGAGGCTCCGGAGGGAAGCCGTAAGCTTTGCGGGGCGGAGACTCGGCCGCTTCTCTCCGAGGCTAGGGCCCGGCCAGCGCCCTCAGCGGCGTCCCATCCTTCCGGTTTCCGTGGCTGCGCCGCCTCCCTCCGAAGCTTGGAGCTACGCCCTCTGGAGAGCTCGCCGTCGCCCTCCTTTCAGCTTCGAGCCCATTCAGAGTTGCTCCGGGGCAACTGCCGCCCAACATTTCTCGCTCAGATTCTCGCCCCTGGGAGGACCCCGGTCCCACACTGCCCACTTTCTTGGATGTGCTGACCCCTCCCACCCCTCTAATATGTCCAATAACCTACAGGGAGTCTTCTTGAAAGCCGCAGAGGAAAAGTCGGGCAGCGCCTCGCCCTGGTAAGTACAGGTTTCCGACCTCCCTCGACACACCCGCCCCTCGCCCGTCTCTTGGCAGGATGTCGAGTCGGCGTCGCTTCCTGTCGAGTTCAGAGGAGTGCGACCCGCTGGGTGAGCCACTCCAGGGGAGGTGCCCGTCTCTCTGGCGGTTAGAGCCCTTAGAGCGCATCCCTCTCGGAAACGTAACTCGTCCTCTGAGCCTAACGCAGCCAGCCCTGCCCTGGCCCGGCGCCTGCGGTTCCATAGGCGGACAGAATAGATCTCCACGGGAGAGGAAGAGCAACATGGCCGACGCTCCTGTGTGACCAAACCCTTCTGGAAGGTTCTCGCGCACTCGCAGGAAAAACCGGCAGCGACCTGCGCGGATTAGCAAGTGCAACCCAGGTGGCGCTGGACCTTCGGTGAAAATAGCCATAATTTAAGAGTGAGAAGGAGAGGATATGTGTTCATGTCATTGATAAGAGTATGTGAATTTAGAAACCGAGAAGTTGTTCTAGAATAAGGGAATCGATTATTTTTAAATATCAAATAACAGCTTTATTTGGAGAGGAAGAAAAGTTAAAACAAACAAACAAACAAACAAACCCGGAGATTCTCATGTAAAGTCAATCTTTGGAACACCGTGTTTGGAGCAGGGCTAGTGTGAATGCCATCTGTAACTGGATCTCTGTGTAAAAGAACTATATTTGAATGGGGAGAGGCCAGTGTGAAAGACATATTTGTAAATGTAGAAAGTTGGTTATCCGTAACTCAGTAGGTTGGTTTTGTTTTGAAGCTTCTATTAATCAACAAGTGAAATTGAAGCTGGAACAAAACTGTTAGCTCGGGTAGAGTACGTTGTAGACTCCTCGGGGAGTGGACGTGTACTAAGTGCGGAACAGTCGGGGGCGCGGGGCGGGGCGGGGCGGAGGAGGGTGTCAGCGGGAGAAACGTCTGTAACAAAAATAAATTAGCTATACCAAAAAAAAAAAAGTTAATGGGCCTGCAGAAGGAAAATGTGAAGAAGAAAGCATGGACATTAAGATGTAAAATCCGTGGAAGAGGATTTATGAAGAAAATCAAAGTAGGTTTAATCCTAACTTCATGAGGCTAAGTACCTCAGTTTTCATTTGTAAATAAGGCCGCCTAGAGACAGTTTAAGGATTAAAAGAGTGAATATACGTAAAGCAATTAGGAAATAGAAAAGCACTATTTAAATGTTGTTACTATACGAATACAACTTCTGTACAAATTGCGGCCCAAGAACTAGGTTTCCTTTAATTACGGATAGATTCAAAACCTAATTGTAATAAAGACTTTTAAGAAGCCATGTGTAATATTCTAAAGTGAGACGTAATGTTCTAAAATGAGATGGTCACTAAACGCGGTGAGCTGAAACAATACTAAAGTACTGCCAAGAAAGAACAATAATATTTCGTATCATTAAAAGAACCAGCTGTTGTGTATGTATGTTGCTTGTTGGATTATTTTTGGTGGAAGTTGTGGGGAGAGGCAAAGATAGAGCTCTGTATGGATATGCAAATGTAGGATTACTTTTTAATGACTGTTTATGCCTTCTACCTTGTTTTCGTACTCGGATATTGATGATAGCTGACTTACCCTAACTTTAACACAGTTTGTTTCAGGATTGCATTTGTTTTTAATATCAGAAATAAGAGAATAAGAACTTTACATTTTTATTTGTTGTGTACTTGAACTTTTTCATCCAGTTTTTAATCCTTTGGCTATCATTGGCAACTTTAAAACATTACAGATTGAATTATATTTTGATTATAGTCATGAGTCATTTGGAGTTCATTAACTCATTGATTTATGCATTGTTTTCATAATCTTCAAATGCATTTATTTCTTCAAACCACTTACTTTGGTTATTGGTTGCATGTTAGGTTCTATTCTGTTAGGTAACAATCTACATTCCAAATAGAATGTTGTAAGTCATTTGATTAATATCAGTTCTTTATTGGAAACTTAGTTTTCTTATTTTTCTGATAATATTTTTGACGGTACTAAATCATTTTCTTCATAAACTTAAAGTTACTTTTTTTGTTTTCTGTAGATACTTGAATTTTCTTGAGGTACTGCTTTTTCTTTAGTAATTTTTTTAGTTATATATATATAAAGTTTATTGTTTCAGGTATTTCTAATTCGTCAGAGTGTAAAATATAAAACATTTAATCTTATAATACAAAGAAAAAATCTGGAAGAGATTTGCGATAGTAGGTATTGTTTATTTAGATTTAGGCTTTAAAAATTTTTTTTTTATTATTGATTTTAGAGAGAGAGAGAGGGAGGAAGGGAGAAGCAGGGAGATAGAAACATCAATGAGAAAGAACATCAATTGGCTTCCTCCTGTATGCCCCCCATGGGGGATTTGGCCCACAACCTGGGCATGTGCCCTGAATCAAATCGACAACCTTTTGATGCATGGATCAATGCTCAACTGCTAAGCCGTACCAGCAGAGCTAGGCTTTTTTAACAAAGAGCAAAGCAGGAGTCAGAATGGTATAGTGGAAATAGGTAAGCTGCAGAGTTACAGAGACCTAGGTTTATATCCTAGCTTACCACTTATTATCAGTATATTCAAATATCTGGTTATAAAAGCATTCAATGAGTGATAAACTGCACTAAATGGAGAAACCAACTAAAGACTAGGATATGGGCCATGCTGGTGAAAAACCTTACAATCGAGAGGGGAGATGATGCGTTACATTTTTTAATAGTGTTGTGCACTGGATGTTGTGAGCACATAGAGAAGGGGATTGTAGGAAAGGTTTCTGGAGCAGCTGAGTTAGCAGAGGGAATTGGTAAAATAAAGCACCAGTATGGCTTATTACTAACAATTGGTATTTTTCATTTGATTCTCTACTACAAGCAGATAGCATGTGAGGGTTTGGTTTGTCCTGCTAATGAGATTATCTCTTCTCCGAGAGGATTTAGAGGATTTAAGAAAAGGATTGTCATGGTCACCTGTACATTTTAAATAACCAATGGCAGTATGGATTTGGGGGTGAAGGATCAGGTATCTAAGGATTCTATTTTAGTCCTTTCAGAGATGCTTACGGCCTGAACTACTCATATAAAGGGTTGCAATGAAAGAATTTTAAAAGGGAAATAGACCTTGTCAGTGCATTGGCATGAAGAAAAGAGGATCAATTATGATGCCAATTTTCTGGGTAGATACTGGTAAATTGAAATGAGGAACACAGCAAGAAAGCCGTCTGAGAGATACTTGAACCTAAAACCCAAGCTCAGAGCTGAAAATAAAGACTTGTAAGTCATCAGTTTAGAGGTATTATAATAAAAGCCTATGATAATACATCCCACAATAATAGGAATTAGGATGTCATATGATTGTCATTTGGCATCTATCTGCCCTTTACCCTTGTTCTTAAATGGGAAGTTAAATGGATGTCCTTAGCAGGGGGCTTGCTTTGGTTAGATAATGTTCCATTGTCAGCTCAGTGTGCATTTAGTTTTATACAGTGTAGGTGTTATTATGTTTCCTTTGATGTGTGTGTGTGTGGGTGTGTGTGAGGTGGAGGAGGGGGAGAGAAACAGACACAGACACATACCATGCAGGCTAACTGAAATCTATTTTTCATTAATCTTAATTTATGCATTGAATTTTTTGGATGCTTATGTTGGGCTTATGCTAAAGGAAACAAGAAAATGGATGGGATTGCCCAAGAGAGCATGCAGTTTTGAATAAATTATTTAATAACTAAAGTTACCTCTACTTTCTCAACTATAAAATAGAAATGGCAATACCAACCGTGCTGGGCTGTTTATTGGGATTAGGTTAATGACAAGTATTTATAATTACATCTATTATATATGTACATATTACTACATTATGTACTTATGTATAGTATATATGTATATTATGTAAGTACATACTGTTAAGTCATAGGTAATAAGATGGAAAACGTCTCCTCGCAAAAATATCTACAAACTGTTAATTGGCCCACAAAATTTTTACCATTACATTTCTAATATGTCAATGCTTCACATCAATATTGGAGTAGTAAAAAATGTCAGTTACATACTATTATAAATATGTTTAGTATACCTTTTATTAAAGTTCTCACAGTTTCAAAAGACTACCTGATTAATTTGTTTATACTTGAACACCAATTTTATATATATATTTATATTTTTTTATCCTCACCCAGGGACATTTTTGCATTTATCCTCAGATAGAGTGGGGTGGGCAGAGAGAGAAACATCAATGTGAGACATCGACTGGTTGCCACCCACAGGACCCCTACCGGGGTCGGGGACAAACTGCAACCGAGGTACATGCCCTGAGAGGAACCGAACCTGGGACTCTCTGGTCCGTGGGCTGACACTCTAACCGCTGAGCCACACTGGCCAGGGCCAATTTTATATTTTAATGGAAGATGATAACTACATATATTGGGTACTTATTATAATCCCAGCCAGTTCCTTCATTTACTTCCTCATAGCAAGCCTATTGTCCTCATTTTACAAATGAAGAGACAGATTCAAAGAGGTTAAGTAAATTTACCAATCAACTGATAATTGGAAGAACCAAGATTAGAAGCCTATAATCTTTCTAATGTATTGCCATTTTCTCTTTTCAAGCCTTAAACTGTATTATTTTTCCAATATAGTTTCTCAGTTCAAACCCTAGGTAATTTAAGATAATTAGCATTTTGATGATTCTTTTTAAGTGACCAAACCAGAGCATGGGATGCAGAATCTGATTTTAGTTTTAGTTCTGATATTAGCTAACAATGTGATCTTTAAGAAAACAGAATCTTTATAGGATTTTTAGTTAATCTCTTAAATGGAGTGTGTATTCTAGATCTGGAAAAAAAAGTATATTGATTGAAGAAGTACGAATTTTCACCCTGATGTATAATTTCTCTCTTTAGTATTTTGTATTTCAGTTTAATTTCTATAACTCATTCCATTGGATTTTTAAAAAATTATAGCTTGTAGAATTCAATTCAGCTAACATTGACTGTGATGCACCAATTGCTGTATTAGATATAGAGGATATATATATGGGATAATCTACCATTAAGGAATTTATGGTCTCTAGTAGATTATGTGCAGCTCTATGATATACTGGCATAGAAGAAGCTGTATTTTCCTTTCATTTTTGGAGAGGAATAGAAGAGAGGAGAAGGAGATCAATGATTAGATTTGAAAATAGAGTTTCTTAGGTCATCTTATTCTCACGCAAAGACTGTTTCAAACCTTTTGGTTCTCCTCACATCTCTTATTCTTAACATATAATATCATGCCCTTTTTCATAGAAAAAATAAAAGCTGTTAGATCAGAATTACCTCAACCTTCTGACGCAAAAGCTATAAACATACCTGCAAGCACACCTAACCTTTCTTCCAATTCCAGTGGAAGGAGATGTTTCTTTAGCTCTCTTGAAGGTTCAGTCCCTCTACCCTATCTTCTGGTTCCCATTTTCTACCTCCTTATCAAACCTTAATTATCCTGCTTCCTTTATTATTACCAGTCTCTTCCTCTTAATGACTCACTTGCGTATTTACACATGCTCTTGTTCATCTAAGCTTTAAAAAAAAAGCTTCTTTGACCCCGTTTTTAGCCTCCAGCTGCTAGCCAGTCTTTCTCTTCCTCTTTACAGTCAAAGTTCATAAAAGAGTTGTCTATATTTACTATCTTCATATCTTTTGTTCATATTCAAGTATCCTACTTGACCTCTCAGAAATTTTTAATAGAATCACCCACTTTTCTTGAATCTCTCTCTTTGGCTTCTATTGCATCAAAATCTCGTATTCTTTCTGTTGCTCAAAGAAAATGGGAAGCTGCTGAAATGTTTTGCGCAGGGAAGGGCCAATGGTAGTGTGCCGATTTGAAGGGGAGAAGATATGACTGAAGAAAAGACCAGTTATGAAGCTACTATAATAGTCTAAGCCAGAGATGATTGCTTGGACTAGAGTGAAGACACTTAATTTGAAAAGAAATGAACAGATCAAGGGAGATCAAGATTTTGTTGAATATAGATGATAAGAGAGCAAGAATTACTTGTTCTAACTTAGACATCTAAGGTGAATAAATGCCATTTACCAAAAGGTGGGGGAAAATAACTAGAAAAGGCCATGTTGAGTTTTAGGTGCATTTGAGATTCTGAATGGAAATGTCCTGAGGGAAGTTGGATATATAAGCCTGAATCTCAAAAGAGCTAAGATATGAATGTTTGGCTTATTGATATATAAATGGTAATTTAATTGAAGTCATGTATATAAAAAACAATCTAGGGAAAGCTTACAGAATAGAAAGAAAAGAATTCAGTCTAAGCTTTGGTGAATTCCAACATTTGAAGGCTGATTCAGATAGAGTAGGCAAAGAAGATTGAGGGAATTACTACAGAGGTAGGAGGGTGTCATATCTAGGAAGCCTTGGGAAGAGAATGTTTTGAGAAAAGGCACAGAAGACATTTTTGTGCTCATCCAAATATATCATTTATCTCAGTAATAATGATCTGTTTACATGTTCATGTACCAGGAAGTTTAAGTTCTTTTAGGGATTGTGGGTTAAACTAGGTTGGAGGCAAACAAACATTTTCTGTAAAGGGCCAGATAGTAAATATTTTAGTATCTTTGCAGGCCATATGATCTCTGCTGTAGCTACTCAACTCTGCTGTTGTAGCATGAAGGCAGCCATATACAGTACATGAAAAAATGAGTGTAACTACGTACTAATAAAACTTTATTTATGGGTACTGAAATTTGAATCTCATAAAATTTCCACATCACAAAATATTATTCTTGTGATTTAAAGAAAATAATTTAAAATATAAAAACCATTTTTAGCTTGTAGACTGCACAAAATCAGGGATGAGGCTAGATTTAGCCTACAGGTTGTACTTTACTGACCATTTCCCCATTACTGAGCTTGGTGCCTGAACCAGAACAGACACTAATTTCTGATCCAGTTTATATGTGATTTTTGGAGGGTGGGAGTTGATGAGGTGGGTTTTCCTCTAAAAGCCCCGAAAGCAAGAATTCATGCTGTTTTTAATGTTTGTGCTTCTCTTTAAAGATTAGCTTTTCATTTACTAAAAGTAAATATAACATATTGAAGCAATATCAATTAGCCTGTTTTAAATATTGTAAGGTGAGCCCTGGCTGGTTTGGCTCAGCGGTTAGAGTGTCAGCCCGAGAATCAGAGAGGCCCCAGTTCGATTCCCGCTAAGGGCATGTACCTCAGTTGCCATTTGTCCCTGGCCTCCGATTGGGGTCTTGAGGGTGACAACCACTCAATGTGTCTCTCTCACATCAATGTTTCTCTCTCTTCCCTCTCTCCCCTCCCGCTCTATCTGAAGATAAATGCAAAAATGTCCTTGGGTGAGGATTAAAAAAAAAATTATAAAAAGAAAATGCTGTAAGGTGTAGTTATATTATTTTGAGTTATAGAAAGGTAAAACTGAGTTCCAGTGCTTCCTGGGATGTATAGAATTTTTGGAATTTATTAAAAATCAGTACTAAGGTTTAAAAACACCCATATGCAGTAAAACACCCCTTTACACTTAAAAGAATTCTAATTATTATAATTATTTTTTGCCCTTAAATTTCTTTCTTCACTTGATCTTAGTCATGTAAGACCATACTGGTTTTGTAGGACATGGACTCTGCACTCAAGTTGCTAGAATTGAGTATGAGAGACAGTCTACAGATAAGTGAACAAACAGATAAATTTACACATTATGACAGCTTGTGATATGTACCATGAAGGAAATCAACAGGTGTAATGTTTGAGACTATGAAGGAGGGGAAAGGGTAGTTAGAGTGGTCAGATATTTGGGAAGTATCATTTATGCTGAAATTTGAGTTATGTGGGTGGGAGAGGAGTACCTACATACAGAAATAGCATCTGTGATGGCCTTGAGTCCCATGAGATCTTGGTATTTTTCAGGAACTGAAAGGTAGTTTTAGGAATGAATAACTTAAAGGTGCCTGCATTCAGGAAATCTACAAATAATTGATTATTCAGAGATTGGTATGGGATTTTTAAAAAATCAGACAATCTGTATAAAGAAATAGCTTGTAAGTATCCAGATCAAAATTGGCTAGATTTTTTTAAATTACTAAAATAAACAAATAAATAAAATAAAATAAAAATTACTGACTTTTAGTGTGTTCCACATTCATTGAAAACCATTCAGCTGAAATGACATTGCAATTATATATGAATTGACAGACAACCGGAACAAATATGAGTAATTGCCATACCAAGTACTCTTTGGCACCAAACTTCAGATGTGCTGAGACAATCAATAAATCAAAAAAAATGGTTCCTACATTGAGTAACTCAGTGTAGTCTCTAAAAATGTGGCACATTAAGGTATCACCTTAGCAAAAGAAGAATGGCTAACAGTAGAACTTGTGAGTCATTGTCAGTAGGAAGAACAGAATAGATGGGGGTGGGGGAAGAGTGAGGGAAATAGAATAAGCATAAATGGAGGTGAAATGAGAACCCTGATCCATAAAAGTAAAGGAGGAAAAACAAGAGGAAAGAATTCAAGGAAAAGGAGTGAGGGTGCGAATAGTTTAAGCAGAGCATATTCTAGTAAATATAATTTTATACAGGGTAAAACATTAGGAAATTCTACTTACAGTTTTAGGAATAAATGTTCCTATCTCATACCTGTTGCCTAATCACGTGAGATCTAAAAGCTGTGACCATATCTTTGACTATTTCTTCTACTTCAAAAATCTTTGTTTTGTAATATTTCACTTTGAAAAATCAAAGTGACAAATGATATACTTTTATTATATTTTATATATATTTTTAAAGTATTCGCAAATACTTGGTTTTAAATAAAATGTATGTACCATGTAGTATGTTGTATTTATTTACTCATGTTCTTTTAAGTGTTTCAGGCTGCATGTACCAAGTAGTTCAGACGGTTGGCTCGGATGGAAAAAATCTTCTGCAATTACTTCCAATTCCTAATTTCTCTGGAAATTTTATACCACTAGTTCAATCTTCAGTTATGTCTGATGCTTTGAAAGGGAATACAGGAAGCCCAGTTCAAGTTACTTTTCAGACTCAGATTTCCAGCTCTTCCACAAGTGCACCATCAGCTCAATTGCCCATTTTTCAGCCAGCCAATTCTTCAAACTATTTGTTTACAAGAACAGTAGATACAACAGAAAAATTTAGAGTTACTACTGTGGGAACTGAAAATTTTACCTCATCAGTTTCTAAAGTTCAGAGTCATGGTGTGAAAATTGATGGACTCACCATGAAAACATTGGCTGTTTCTTCCTCCTCAACACAAAATGATTCATCTTATATTTTAGTAAATACTCAGAGCCTTCCAATGACTGTGAAATCTCCAGTGTTGCCTTCTGGGCATCATTTACAGATTCCAGCCCATGCCGAAGTGAAATCTGTACCAGCGACGTCATTGCCTCCTTCAGTTCAGCAGAAGATACTTGCAACTACAACCACAAGCACCTCAGGAGCAGTTGAGGCCTCCCAAATACCATCTGTTATTTACGTATCTCCTGTAAAAACAGTGAAAAATGTAGTTACCAAGAACTTTCAACACATTTATCCAAAACCTGTTACAGAAATAGCAAAGCCAGTGATACTAAATGCCTCACAAATTCCAATGAATGTTGCAAAAGAGACACAATTGAAAGGTGGTCAGCATTCTCAAGCTGCTCCAGTGAAATGGATTTTTCAAGAAAATCTACAGCCTTGTACTCCATCTCTTGTTCCTGTTAAATCTTCAAATAATGTGGCTTCACAGATTTTAAAAAGTTTTGTAGAAAAGAAAAGTTTGGGAGATAATACTGTAAATATGCCACCATTGAGTACCATCAGTCCTAGTGGGGGACAGTCCAAAAGTATGCCTATTAAAGATAATGCTTTGGTTATGTGTAATGGGAAAATCTATCTGTTGGCTAAAAAGGGGACAGATGTTTTGCCATCACAAATTGATCAACAGAATTCTGTTTCTCCTGATATTCCACCAAGAAAAGATATATCACAGATAGTGAGTTCAAGTCCAGTCACAGAAATATCTAGAGAGGTTGTCAATTTTGTTTTGGCTAAAAATAAATCTTCCCAGATGGAGACAAAATCACTTTCAAACACCCAGCTTGCTTCCATGGCCAGTCTAAGGGCAGAGAAGAATAAAAACGTGGAGACACCATCTCTTTCTATCCTAAACCCAAATAATCTGAACCCATCCATTAACTACTTAAAACAGAGTAAGACTTTATTCATAAAGGCAGACTTTCCACATGGATTTAGTACAGGACAAAATGCCCCCCCAAAAGAAAATATCATCCAGAGCATAGAGAAAATAAGTTCCTCTGTTGGTGCAACAAGTATTACTTCACAGCAATGTGTTTTCAGAGACCAAGAACCAAAGGTAATTTTCCCATGTCAGGGTGTTCTTTTTATCTGTGTAGAATTTTTTTTTTTAATTCTCAAAGTTGTCTATAATATCTTTTCCCCCTTTCTCTCCCACCCTCCACTTCATTACACATACCATACACACATGAATACTTAATTAAGTCAAAGCTTTTATCTGAAGGAAATGTTTGAGGAGGAGTATAATTGAGAGAGTAAGCAGTATCTTTGTCTTGAATGATTTGGCATGCCTCATCCTTAAAACAAAAACAAAAACAAAATCACAGAGCAACAGGGTAAAGAAGAGTTGGAGAAGGATAATGTGAATTAAAAGCTTAGTAAGATTGTGTGTGTGTGTGCGTGTGTGTGTATTATACACATTAGTACACAAATGCATGCATATACATGTATATATGTATTTAAGCCTGTTTTTAGTATATGAAGAGATCAATATTATGCATATAGGAGAGCGGGGTGGGGAGGTTATTTGTTTTGTGGTGGTTAGCTATCTGATTATTTTTTTTTAGGTAGATGGAAGGGGTAGGACAGAGCCAATCAGTATCTTTCAAGTCATTTGTGGAAATAGGATTTATCAACATCTTTGATTGTTTTTTGTTTTGTTTTTTTAGTAGACAAGTTTTTCTTTGTTTAAGCACTTTTTTTTTTTTTTTTTTTACTTCTCATCTGATTATCCAACATACCCACATAGGAACCTTTCTGTTCTATTCAAGATAGTGTTTCTGTGCTCACTAAATATTTGTACCCACCTTTCCCTTACTTAGAGGTCTACTTAACAATGTCAGTGTTTCTTCCCTTTCAGTACAGAATTTATTGAACTCCAAAGATGTAAGGAGGTAAATCCTGATTATGTATAAGATTGGTTAAAGGTATAAGACTTTTTCAGAAGGTTACAATTTCCAATTAATGTCACATAGATTATTTTTAACTTGTCATTAGTCTGTATTCTCATTTCAGTTGTTTGAGAATTGAGTACCTGTTACCTTTCTAGTGCAAGAAGGTAAAATAAATGAGAAATTGCATGGGAAAATTTTAAGTGTATTCAGTACATTTTTTTGAGCGTGGGTGGTAAGGCAAGGGTAATGCAAACCAACCTTACTTAGGACTTTAAGCATGTTTGAAGTAAGATGAGGTAATCACTTAGTTGCCAGTCTGATAAAATAGTTTAAGTAATGGGCAGTATTGTTTATATGTTTTCTTTTCCTAATTTCAGATCCAGAATGAGATGGCATCAACATTAGAAAAAGTTACTCAAGAAAGAAATGATAAGAAAAATTCTCAAGGAGGAAGCAATAAGGCATATCTGAAGACTGATGCTGAATTGAAAAAGCTTTTTGGTCTCACTAAAGATTTGAGAATATGCCTTACTCGGATTCCAGACCATTTGGGCACTAGAGAACATTTTGATTCCTTGAGGAGTTTGGTGAAGAGTAACAATGAGACAAAGTTTATAGTGAAGGAGAAAGAGAGAAAACAGGTAATAGATTTTAAAGTGTTCTTTGTAGATACTCTGAAGAGACATGAATGTATTAATTTTCTTGATTTGGTTTTTAGTCATGTCTTAACATGAATAATAGTTACCAACTTTGCATATATATGTATTATACCAAAATGGTGTTAAAAAGAACCATATATGCACAAGTTAAAAATGCATCTCTGGTTAATTAATGATGTTTGTTTTAAGTGTTTTTATTTACCTACTATTTATTTTTTCATCATAAAATTTTAAAGAAAATGGCCATAGCTTTTAAATTAGTTATGCTACTTTGAAGACCCTATTTAAAATAAATAATCCAAGTGTAGGGAAAGTATAGGCATGCAGATGTTCATTGCAGTATTACTATTAATACCAACATCTTAAGAAATCTACATGGTCAATAATGATGAAAAGAAGCATCCCTGTAATTTTGCCTACTACCATTCTACCTATAAGATTAGAGATCAGTCAGTCCTTCCCAATGAAAATCTCTAGTATGTACCTACCATGCAAAGGGAAAACAAATCAGTTCTAGTTCTCACAAATGGCTGTTATATTTTGGTGGTAGATCAGTATAGATTCTAATGCTTAAGCAGGAAAATGTGAATTCAGCAATTTATTCTTATTGAATTTCATTAGGACATTGCTTTTTTTTTGGTACCATAAATAATAATCTCTCGCTGTAGTTGTTCTCAATATATTTTCTTGAGTTGAATTTAATTGCTATATATTTGTACCTGCAAACTTGTTAAATTTCAGAGCACACTTTATATATGGCACTAATAATTTGCTTTTTCATTGGAATCGTACTCAACATTGCAACAGGGTTTTGATAAGAAAAGAAAAGCAAAAATTGTTAAGAAGATGGATCACACAAAGAAGAGAAAAACCGAAAATGCTTATAACACAGCTATAAATGGAGGAACTAATGTCACCAGTTCCCAACGCACTAGCTGTATTTTACCAGCTTCAGAGGTATCACACCATAATACCGTCACAAGCTGCAACAAAACCAGAGAAGAAAAGAGAACTGAGGTGGAACACTGTACCCGTGAGAACCCTGAGAAAGACGCACTGAGTTCAAATGCAGATTTTGAACAAAGTTATTCTTTTCATAAAAATTATACTGAAGATATTTTCCCCATGACACCCCCTGAGTTAGAAGAAACCATTCGAGATGAAAAAATAAGAAGACTTAAGCAGATGCTGAGAGAGAAAGAAGCAGCCCTTGAAGAAATGCGTAAGAGGATGCACCAAAAATAATAAAATGTTGCTATACTTAAAAGACTTCAACGAATTAGCTGTTTTTACCATGTACTTTTTTGTTAAGTTAACTACAGATGCATTCTGAAAGTGTCTTTGAATATGAAATTTCATTTTCATCAGTTGAATATGAAATTTTGTTTAAGGAATACAGAAAAGGTTGATTCACATAATTTTTCAATCATCTACATGGGATATCTAAATCTTTGTTTACCCTTTTAGAAGGAAAAATATTCTGTTTTGTTTTGTTATTTTAAACTAGAATTCCCCTAGTTTGAATATTTGTGCAAGATTTTTGTTATTGGTTGTATCTTTAGTTAAATTGCTCAGGTATACTATTGAAATTATACAATCCAAGAGAGGCAATCAGCTCCAGACTTGGTTTTGCCACTGGGCTGGTATATGTAGTCACTTAGTCTCTTTACCCAAGAATTGATGATACCTTCTGTTCACCGTTGTAATTTTTTTTAGTTTCATGAAAAAAAAATGTATTATGGCAGCATTATTTAAAAATTCAAACATTTTTCAAGACTGAAGGATGCTTTTTTGTAACTTTTACAAAATAATTTCATATAATCCAAAATGAGTTTTAGAATTCAGGCTATAGAATGTATTGTTTGTTTAACATGATATGTTATTTCTAGGAAAATGCTTCTTTTTTTTTTTTAATATGGACAAATGTAACTTGGACTGTGTGAAAAGTAAATCTGAACAGTGGCCAGATTTAATACTTTTTTAAAATGTAAAATGTGGTTTTCCTTAAAAGAAGCAGACAGTTTTCTATCTGGTTATCTTTGATTTGGAGAGTTTGGGAATGTGGGGAGGATAGGGATGAACAGGAAGGAAGAAAAGGTTATTTAAAAAATGGTTAACAAGTCCCCAGAAGTAAGGTCAAATAAAACCTGTACATTGACCACAAAATAGAAAACAGAAAATACTAAGAAGTAGTAGAACAAATACAAAGTGATCAACTAGATTCTCTTGCCTTTTGTTTTTGTAATGGCTTTATTGAGAAAATTCATGTGTCATAAAATTTACTCTTTTAAAGTGTACAGTTCAGTGGCTCATTATATTCACAGTTTGCAACATCAATATCTAATTATAGAACATTTTCATCACCATCACCCCCCACCCCGCCCTAAACTTCATATGAATTAGCAATTACTCCACAGAACCTCCCTCCTTCAGCCTTAGCAACTACTAACACACTTTCTTGTCTCTCTACATTTGCCTGTTGTGGACAATCATATGCATGTAATGAATCATTCAAAATATGTTATTTAATGACTGGTTTATTTCTCTCTTAGCTAATGTCCAAGTTCATACATGCTCTCATATATTTTAGTACTTAATTTTTAAAATTAATTTAGTCTTTTGGATTTAAAAAAAAATCCTTACCTAAGGATATGTTTACTGATTTTTAGAGAGAGGATGTTTACTGATTTTTAGAGGAAGGGAGAGAGAGAGAAACATCAATGTGAGAGAAACATTGGTTGCCTCCTGTACATGCCCCAACCTGGGATTGAACCAACAACCTAGGTATGTGCCCTGACCAGGAATCAAACCTGTAACTCTTTGGTGTACCAGACATCACTCCAACCAAGCAAACCACCAGGCCAGGACAGTATTTAATTTTTTAAAGTATTCAATAATATTTCATTGTATGGCTATATATACCACACTTTATTCATTTATGGCCATTTGTGTTGTTTATGCCTTTGGCTACTAGAATGTTATGTTGCTATGAATGTTTGGGTACAAGTTTTTGTGTGGACATGTTTTCAGTTCTCTTGGGTATCTACCTACGAGTGTAATTGCTAGGTCATATCCTAACTTACTGTTTAACATTTTGAGGAACTGCCAAACTATTCCAGTCAGGTTGTGTTCCCCATACTTTACCAAAATGGATCTTGTTAAGGACACTGGTGTAGCTAGATCTAGTGATCAATTGTCAGTCTTCTTAATTTATCCATCACTGGGAACAGTTTCGTAGATCATTACTTCCTCAGAAAAATCTTCAGGTGTTTAATTATTAAAGAAGCCGTACATGAATATCATAAAATACAACAAGCTAAAATATTAAAAATTGAAGCTTCATATTCCCACTAAGCTAAAAATTTTAATATTATTAAGATATTAAATGTTAGGGTTAGGAGATACATAATTAAAGGCTACCAGTAAATAGATATTTAAAGTCATAGGTCTGGATAATGTCACTTAGAAGGATAGTATAAACATGATAAAATTGGGCTCATCTCTTGTCTGACTACATTAAAAATTAGAAAAAAACAATGAAGTTTGAGGATTAGAAGAAGAGAATATTAAACAAATTATATTCATAAATTTCTGAATAGTCCCTGACTATTCAATATATCAGTGTTTGTGAAATAAATTCCACTAATATTAATTGCATCCTCTTTTTTTTTACCCATTTGTTTCAGCCTACTTTGTCCTTTTGAGTTTTCTACTTTATTGTTAAGGTTTTGCTGCTCATGAAATCCTCAAGCACCCATATTTCTTATTATATTTTATGATACAAAATGTGGCTTGAATTCTTACAACAAAATTCCTAAAATTAGTCTGTGTCAAATGGTCTCAAACTCCTACACCCCATTCTGAAATTTACTTAAATTGGGGTTTTATTTTTACCACTCCACTAAAGCTGGTTTTTGTGTGTGTGTGTGTTTTTTTTCCCCAAAGTCTCCAACAGTTGCTATCTTATGGTCAGTTGACACTATCAGTATGTTATTGAAATATGTTCTTTGCTCTGTTTTCATGACACCATATTCTTGTTTTCCTACTACCTTATTGGCTGTTCCATTTTAGTCTCTGGCTGATTCCTTCCCTTCTCCATGATCTTGGTAATGTTGAAGTTTATTTTATATCTATACTCATATGATGATCTCATCTAGTTCTCATGGGTCAAAATGCCATCTCTATCTAGGAACTGCAATATTGTGTCTCCAACAGCCTTCTTGACATTTCCGCTTAAAAGTCTAATGGGCATCTTAAAATTAACACAGGCCAACCCCAGCTTCCGATTATCATCCACATTTGAAATTTGCCTCAACCAAACTTTGTATCTCAGTTAGTGACATCCAAATCTAGGCTTTCACTTGTTCAAGTAGAAACACTTGGAGTCCACCTTGACCCCCCCCCCCCAACACGCTCACACTTATATCCTGCAATGAGACTGTTAGGACATGTTTTGGGTTTACATTCAAATTATATCTGGAATCTAACCATTGCTCACCACCCCTACTTGATTACCTTGCATTATCTCATCTGAATTACTGAAATATCCCACTGTCTTCCTCCTCTCACCAGTGTTCTCCTACAACCTGTACTCAGCAAAATAGCCAAGTGGTTTTGTTAAAAGTATAAGGACAGGGAAAAGACCAAAAGTCCAATAGAAAAATAGGAAAAATACATGAACATACAATTCATCATAAAAGACAAAAACGATCTTCAGCCCTGGCTGGAGTGGCTCAGTGGTTACAGCATCAGCCCCCAAAGGTTGTGGGTTCAATTCCCAGTCAAGGGCATGTACCTGGGTTGCAGGTTCAATCTCCAGCCCAGGTTGGGGTGTATGCAGGAGACAACCAATAAATGTGTCTCTCACATCAAGGTTTCTCTCCCCATCCTTCCCTCCCTTCTGCTCTAAAAAACATAAATGGAAAAAATATCCTCATGTGAGGATTAACAACAGCAGCAAATGATGTTCAAACATGAAAATGTTCAAAAATTAAAAACTGGATAAATGCAAGTTAAAACTACTGAGATACCGTTTCTCATTTATCAGACTGGAAAAGATTTAAGAATATAACAACACATTATGTTTGCAAGGCTGTGAGGACATAGGTACATTTATATGTTGCTGATGGAAGTGCAATTTAGTACAGTTCTTTTGGAGGGAAATTTGGCATTGTCTAACAGAAGAACATATGTATTTACCTTTCAACCAGTAGGGCCAGCGATTCTATTTTTAAAAATCTATCCTAAAGACATGCCTCAAACAATATGAAAATATATATTCAAAAGTTTATTAATTACAATGTTTTTAATTGCAAAGTATTAGAAACAACCTAAATGCCCATTGATAGAAGAGTGGTTAAAAAATCCATGGTATATCCACGCAGAATACTAAGTAGCTGTAAGAATGAGGAAGAGCTCTATGAACTAATATGTAATGATCTCCATGACACACTGTAAAACAAACAAAAAAAGCAAAGTACAAAAGAGTCTATAGCATACCACTCTTCATATAAGAAAAGATAAAAGAAAATGCATAGGTATGTTTATCTGTGCAAAAGAAATACAGAAAGGTTAAAACAAAAACTAATGAGACTGACTAAGGAAAAGAGAAGAGGGGAATGGGAATAGGGTAGCAGGGATGATGTAGAGTAACATTTCTCTGAACTTGTATAGCTCTCACTCTTAAAATCACAGGGTTATCTCACATATCCTTCCCATACTCCCAAATAAATAAATGATGAAAACCAACCAGGAAATGAGGGGAACCCAAACTGGAATGCAAATACTAATGAAAGTACATGTATTACAAATGAATCACACTTAAGGCAATGGAAAAGACAACTAAACTAACTTAGCACTATCTTCAGTGGGTAGTGGAAAGTTAAAAACTTCAGTGCTGTGATCTCTTTAATTAGAGTGTTGCTCACAAGGGTATGAATTAGCAATCCTGAAACTACCTTTACGTATATATATATTAGAGTTGAACAAATAATTTTATATACTGCAGATAATAAAAGCCAGGTTTCTTACTGTTAGAGGAAGACATGAGGAAAGAAGGAAGGCTAAAATAAACCCTGTGGCAATGGAATAAGAATAAGGGATATCAGTATACACTCGTGGTTTTTACTATACATTCAGACAAATTAAGAAATGTACATATGCGTATATGGGTGGATTAGTATATATTCATATATTTCCTTAACTCTGTTCACCAAGAGGGCCTAGAAGCAGTGACACTCCAGAACAATGAACACACCTAGCACCAGATCTTGGTTTCTAAACACCATTCTTCAACATAAGGAACCAGGGCTCTGTGGAGAAGTTGATTCCAGGGCAGGCTGGGCCAAGGAATATACAAGATGATGCTAGACCATCTTGCGATGTCAGAAGGTAAGGAAATTCTTCTTTTAAAAAAATGGAGGCCTACCAAAGACAGAGAAGCTGATCTGAAGTTCCTATGTCCCAAACTGAAATAATTTGGACAATAAATAATGATAGTATTTAACTTTAATCCTTAGAATAAAATATACACAGTGAGTCTATACCAACGTAAAAATCAAACATAAATGGTGGAGAAGGGACAGTTCTTCCTTAAGTTGAATTTTAATTAAGAAATATAAATAGAAAGAAGAAATAGAGAATCATCATTGGAAGTGCTCCAGTAATACTATTTAGACAAGATTGACCAAAGGATGCTAAAATGACTGGACACAAGTTTGAGAAGGAAAAGGATTTTGCAACCTCAAAGTATCTCCCCCAAAATACTTATTAACTAGTTATAAAGAGAACGATAATAACTATATAGTGGAGAAACCTAGCAGGCACCAAGCTATCCAAATGATCAAGGTAAATATCACCAATAACAAGAATCCCTTGATATAATGCATGTGTATGGTAGTCTTTCCAAAAATACAAAATGTTTTAGTTATGGACTGAATGTTAGTTTCCTTCCTAAACTTTATGTGTTGAAGCCCTCACCCCTTGGTTCAGTTGCATTTGGCAATACAGCTTCTAAGGCAGTAGTTAAGGTTAAATGAGACCAGAAGGATGGGGCCCTGTTCCAATAGGTTTAGTGTCCTTATAAGATGAGACATTAGAATGCCTCTACCACCACCACCATCATGAATGCACTGAGGAGCTAGCATGCTCACACCGAAGAAAGGCCATATGAGGAGAGAATATAGAATGCAGCCATATGAAAACTGGGAGTAGGGCTGTGACCAGAAACTAAATCAACTGGAACCTTGATGTTGGACTTCTAGCCTCCAGAACCAAGAGAAACAGATTTCTGTTGTTGAACTCACCCAGCCTGTGGTATTTTGTTATGGCAGCCCAAACTGACTAATACTCTCCAAGCACGAGAAATCTGATGAACCCAAATTGAGGGACATTTTACAGAATCACTGATTATTATTCTTCCAAAGTCTTAGGGTCATAAGAAACAAGGAAAAGAGCGAAGAACTGTTGCAGACTGCAGGAGACTAAGGAAGGCAAAAAAAAAAAAAAAGGAAAAAAAGAATTACATACAATATGGGACCTAGAATGGGATTCTGGAACAAAAAAAAAAAAACATAAGTGAAAAAAAAATGTGAAATTTGAATAAGGTCTGTATTTTAGTTAATAATATTGCACCAATATTAATTTTCTGTTCTTGATGTAGAGTGTTAGCATTAGGGGAAGTGATACAAGCAAACTACTATTTTTGCAATTAGATCAAAACAAAAAGTTTAAAAACAAAAGAAAAGCTTTAAAAGTGTAAATGAGACCATTCTCTCTCTTGTTTTAAACCCTCTAGTGGCTTTCTATTCCACTCAAAATTGATGTCAAATAATACACAGTGACCTAAAAGTTCTGCACTCATTGTCCCTCTATCTCCACTCTCCCCATCCCCACTGAACTTCAGCTAGACAAGTTTCTTGCTGTTCCTTAAATATAGCAGGCACATTCCTGCCTCAGGCCCTTGCCTTGGTTTTCCCTCACTACCACTTATTATTCCTCCTGTAACCAACTGCATGACATGCCTTTTTTTTTTTTTTGGTCTTAACTGTCACCTTATCAGTGAAGTATCCTCCACTACCCTGTTTAATTTTGCACCCAATAACCTCCTGTAATTACATATTCTGATGTAATTTTTCCCCATGCCCCTCATTATCATCAGTATTTTGCATATTTTACTTTATTACTTTATGTTGACATACCATAGAGTTGAAGCTGCACCCAAGTTTAAGTTAGGGGAGAGGTTTTTTGTTTTTCTGTTTGTTTTGTTTTGACTTTGGTACCAAATTACTTTATTTGAAGGAATAGTACAAATGAAAAGATGTAAGTGGATGATTTGGTACACGTTATAGAAAAGGTAAAGGTAACTTCAACATGCATTTACTACTTTGTGACCAGGGAAGTCACCTCCATGGCTATGGGAAGCCAGCCTAAGGCTTAGCTCTCATCACTGTCTCCCAGGGTGTGCTAATCAAAGAGATACTCTGCCATGCCAGTTTCAGGGGCCCCTAACCTGTGCAAGTTGGTTACGTGGTCATTCAATTCTTTGATGGATTTCACTTGCTCACTCAGTGAGTCTCAATGAAGTCACACAAGTGAGGGTCATTTTTGTCAGTGGCCAGTTTGTACAAATCCAGTAGTGGCTTTTTCACATTTTTTTCCAAATGTAATGCACATTCTATTGCATTCAGCCCATTTTCCCATTTGTCATAGTCTGGTTTCTTGATATCCTGGAGGAAGATTCGGCCACCTCACTGGTTCTACAGCCTCATCAGTGTCTCAGCATGTTCCCTGTCCTCATGAGATTGGTGAAGAAAATATTTGGCAAAGTTCTTTAAAGCCACATTATTGTGGTCAGAGTAGTAAGACATGGACAGGTAGACAGAGGGAGCATAGAGTTTCAGGTTGATCTGGTGGTTGATGGCAACCTCCCAGTCCTGTTGGTAGTTCCGGTGCACCTGCAAGGTGGATGCAGTGGATGTCATGGTGGGCGGCTAAGGAGAGATGGCTGCCTGGTGATGGAGTGGGATGTTTTGGGGCTGTCCGAGGTGCTGTGAGGAGGTGGTGGAATGCTGAATCTGGGTGGCTGGCTAGGACAGGTGAAGTGGTGGTGCTTCCAAGCATGGTTGAAGCAGGACACCATGGCGACTCTCCGTGAAGACTGTCAGGGGAGAGGTTTTTTACTGTTTTGTTCACAGACTTCTGTCAGTGAATAAGAATGGAGAATGAACAGTCATATGAATGTGCTTCACCTCCAATGTTTCATTCTAGTTTCAAAGCAGGAAGAAAGAATAAAGGAGATATATTAGGAAAGCAGTACCTCTCTTCATGTGTTACTGTCAAACTGTTTGCAATAAAAGCTGAGAAAAAAATTTTTTGCTAGGAACATTACTGTTCAAACAAAATTTAATTTCTGTTGGTGAAGGAGAAAGGGAGTGGATACTGAATAGGTGACTGATAATGTCTGTCACAAAAATTTTATCTACCATGTTTTAACAAAAGGTTTAGGTTATAAGGGCAAAGAATAACTATAACCTATTCAGACAAAAAAATTAATTTTACCTAAAAGGGAGTAAAAATATGTTCATGAATTTTTACTTTTGCTTCAGTAAAACTAAGGGGAAAAAACAGCACAAGTTTTACAGAATTTTGATAGATAAAATGTAAATAAAGAAAAGTCTGTTTTTAATAATATATGATATCAAGAAAAAAATATTCTCAAATGTTCAAGAGCCCTGAAAATATGCTTATCTTTTTTTCTTGAGTAAAATTAAACATGTATTATTACAACTGCTCATTGTGTCTTCTTTAAGAAAAATATTTCTACCTCTGGGAGTCTGCACTGTCAGTGGGCTAGGCTGAACAACCTTTCCCAGAATCCCCCTTTGTATATATTTCTAGTTAGAGATGCTTGTGGGAGACTTGAAAGGCAAAGTGAAGCAGCATTTGTAGCTCACACACACTGTCTCTGATCTACTGGCTAATCTCATAAGCACAAGGCATGGCTAGGTCTGAAAGGACATATTCTCCTGGGTCTTTCTTTAGTTTCTCTTAATTCTTGGTCAGGTGACTGTGTTTATCTCTGTAATAAAGACCCTGTCTTCTGGAAGACATGCCTACTATCAAGGCCAGAGACACCAAGAATTGACACAGATATCAATCTGCTCCATGGCCTTCAGATTGTCTCCATGTGTTGCAGCTTGTTCTTGCTCTCATGCCACATTCATCTTTTCTTCCCGACTTCCTGCCCTGTGGATGTCAAGTTCTAGGATCAGATGGGAATAAAATAGCTTCTCACAAGGAGGCAAGATGTCCAGATTTCTGGAACAAATTGTTTTACACACACATAAATATCCCCCTCCACACACACATATTCCACATTCTAGTGGTTTTGTTTCTCTGGTTGAATCTAGGCTTATACACTACCCTGAACTTATAAAGAAATTCTCCAATAATTTCTTCTAAGAGTTTTCAAATTTTGCCTTTCAGAGATTGGATAAATAATGTATCATTTTACAAGGTAATACATATTTGCATGTATTTTAAATAATTATACTACTAAAAATAGTTATAAGAAAGTGGGGAAAGGGTTAAATGATTGGTTTTTAATTCATCTCATTTATTTTTGTGAGTGGTATGAATAGGAGTACAATTTTATTTCTTTCCATATGGTTAACTAATTGCCCTAGCATTCCTAATTGAAAAGTCCATCTCTTCTCTACTGATATGAAATACCAACTTTATCATATAGCAAGTGTTCAGCTCTGTGTGGGTTTATTTTCTAGTCTTTCTCTTAGGTTCCATTGGTACATCTATGTCTCAGTGAGTACTTATGTCTTAATAATAATAACTTTAATATAAATCTTGGCAAGTACTCTATTTTACTCCTAATCAAAAGTATCTTGGGAGACTGAAAAAATGGTGGCAGAGTGAATGGAAGTGGCTTTAGCCCAGGGGGGAGGCAAATGTCTCACACATTGGAATTTTACTCTACCCATAGCACCTATCACAGAACTGCAACCTGAGACTCATTAACTGTCAGAGACTATCAGCCAGGCTACAGGCAGAGACAAGTCTCTGGATGCTTTGAGCCTTGGGCCAGGCCTATGGATGTTGGGTATCATGGCTTTGGGAACTCAGCTGTGAAGGCGACTGCCTGGGCTTCTGTGCTGAACCATTAACCTATGCTGTAGAAATCATTTTTTTTTTTCAGTCAGAGTTCTTCCGTCAAAGCAGCTATAGCCATTGGGGGAAGCAACCGACCCAGCCATTGGAATTTCACACCACCCACAAGGAGTTAGCACCTAGAACAGACCTGCAACCAAAGAGTCATTAACTGGCAGAGACTACCAGCCAACCTGAAGGCAGAGATGAGTCTCTGGGTGCTTTGAGCATTGGTCCTGTCTCACGGTCATTGGGCTTCATGGCTCTGGGGACCGAGTTGTGAAGGCTGTGGACTATGTCCAAGTGCTAAGCCATTAACCGATGCTGCAGAAACCATCTTTCTTAGGCGGGGATTCCTCTGAAAGCAGCTTTAGTCTGGGGGAAGCAATTTTCTCATCTTCTTAAAATCCTCTTACACTGCCCATTAGGGTGTGGGGGGGTGGAGGTGAAAGCTTACATTCAATGAGGACTACAATCTGAGGCTCACTGAGTGACTGAAACTAACAGTCAGCCTGCAGGCATAAGTGGATCTCTGGGATATTTGCATTTTTACCTGGCCTGTGTCTCCATACAGGACAGTAAGGCCAGACATTGATTTTCAACTTGGTCCTTTCCACACACATTCACATCCAGCAGAAGGAGCCACAATCTGCAGAACATTGATATGCACGGAGATTTTGGCAGGCTCCAAACCCTGCAGATACAGTCAAAATGGTGAAACAAAGAAACAAGTTCCAAATGAAAGAATGAGAGAATTCTCCAGAAGAAGGGCTAAATGAAATGGAGATAAGCAAGTTATCAGATAAAGAATTCAGAGTAATGATTATAAGGATGCCCAATAGCATGAGACAATATATAGAAACAATGAAAAATGACCAATTGTAAATCAAGAATGACATAGCAGAAATAAAGAACATATTGGAAGAGAAAAGAAGCAGATTAGAGAAAGCTGAGGATCAGATGACTGAATTGAAAGACAGTGTAGGAAAAAAATCAATCAGAGAACCAAAGACAAAAAGCAACTAAAAAACAAGAGAACAGATTAAGAAAACTATGGGACAATATGAAACGTAACAACATCTGCATCATAGGAGTACAAGAAGGAGGAGGAGAAGGATAAGTAGAAAGAAGAAGAAGAAGGAAAAGAAGAAGGAGAAGAAGAAGAAGGAGGAGGAGAAGAAGAAGAAGAAGAAGAAGAAGAAGAAGAAGAAGAAGAAGAAGAAGAAGAAGAAAAGGAGGAGGTGGAGGAGGAGGAGGAGGAGGAAGGAGGAGGAGAGGAGGAGGAGGAGGAGGAGGAGGAGGAGGAAGTGAGCAAGGGTTAGAGGATCTGTTTGAAGAAATAATGGCAGAAAACTCCCTTAACTTGGTGAAGGTGAAGAAAAATAGCATACAAGTCAGGAAGCACAGAGAGCCCCAAGGTAAGAAGAATCTAAAGAGGCCCACATCAAGATACATCATAATTAAAATGCCAAAAATTAAAGACAGAGAGAATCTTAAAGACAGCAAGGGAAAAGAAACAGGTTACCTACAATAGAGCCCCCATAAGGCTGTCAGTTGATTTCTCACCATAAACACTATAGGCAAAATGGAATGGCATGAAGTATTCAAGGTAAAGAAAATCAAGGATCTGAATCCAAGACTACTCTAAAATAGAAGGTGAAATAAAGAGCTTCCTAGACAAAAAAAAAAAAAAAAAAAAAAAAAAGCTAAAGGAATATATCACCACCAATCCAGCATTGCAAGAAATGTTAAAAGGACTGCTGTAATAAGCAGAAGAAATATATACAGAAAGAAACATAGCAATAATAAATAAAAATGGCAATAAACAAGTACATATCTATAATAACCTTAAATGTAAATGGATTAAATGCTTCAATCAAGAGACACAGAGTAGGTCAATAGATAAGGAAGCATGACCCATACATATGCTGTCTACAAGAGCCCCACCTCAAGAACAAAAGACTCACACAGCATGAAAGTGAAGGGATAGGGAAAAAATTCCTAAGCAAATGAAAATGAAAAAAAAAAAAAATCTGGGGTAGAAATTCTCATATCTGATAAAATAAACTTGAAGGCCATAACAAGAGACAAAGAAGACTACTACATAATATTAAAAAGATCAATCCAACAAGAACATAAAATGTTGGTAAACATATATGCACACAATATAGGAGCACCAAAATATATTTTTAAACTTCTGGAGGACATCAAGGGAGAGAATGACACAATTCAGTCATAGTAGGGGACTTCAAAACCCCACTAACATCACTGGATAGATCCTCTAGACAGAAAATTACAAGGGAACAGAGACCCTAAATGACACATTAGATTGGATGGACTTAATAGATTTTGCATAGAATTACACCCCAAAACTGCAAAATATACATTCTTCTCAAGTGCACATGGGACATTCTCAAAGATAGAACACATGTTAGGACACAAACAAAGTCTCTGAAAGTTCAAGAAGATTGAAATCATATCAAGCATCTTTTCAGATCACAGTGGCATGAAACTTTATACATTAATAACAATACAAATACTCCAAAACATTCAAACACATGGAGGCTAAATAGCATGTTATTAAACAGTGAATGGGGTTACCATTGAGATCAAGAAAGAAATAAACAACCTGGAAATAAAAATTTTGAAAATGAACACACAACAACACAAAATCTGTGGGACACAGCAAAAGCAGTCCTGAGAGGGAAGTTCATAGCATTACAAGCCTACCTAAAGAAAAAGAAAAATTTCTAATAAACTATCTAACCTTACAACTTAAAGAACTAGAAAATCAACAAAAAGAAAAACCCAAAATAGAGGGAGAGAAATAATAAAGGTCAGAGTGGAAATAAATAACATAGAGACAAGAAAAAAAAAATACAAAAGATCAATGAAACAAAGAGCTGGCTCTTTGAAAAGATAAACAAGATTGATGAACCATTAGCCAGACTCACCAAGAAACAAAGAGAGAGGGCCCAAATAAACAAAATCAGAAATGAAAGAGGAGAAGTAACAACTGACACCACAGAAATACAAAAGATTGGTAGAAAATACTATGAGCAATGATATGCCAACAAACTGGACAACTTAGGTGAAATAGACAAATTTCTAGAACCATACAGCCTTCCAAAACTCAACCATGAAGAGTCAGAAAACCTGAACAGACCAACAAAAATTAAGGAAATAAAAACAGTAATTAATGTCCTCCCAGAAAACAAAAGCCCACATCTGGACAACTTCAGAGGAGAGTTTCACAGAACATTCAAAGAAGAAGTAACATTTATTCTCCTCAAACTATTCCAAAAATTCAAGAGGAAGAAAGACTTCAACCTCTACTTATGAGGCCAACATAATCCTAATTCCAAACCAGATAAAGACACTACAAAGAAAGAAAATTACAGGCCATTATTCCTGATGAACATAGAGGCCAAGATCCTCAACAAAATATTAGCAAATCAGATCCAGTAATATATTTTTAAAATTATTCACCATGACCAAGTGAGATTTATCCCTGGAATGCAAGTCTGTCTGGTACACTCTTTGCAAATCAATAAATGTGATACACCACATAAACAAAATGAAAAACAAAAATCATATAATCATATCAATAAATGCCGAGAAAGCATTTGACAAAAGTGAGCACCCATTTCTGATAAAAATGCTCAGCAAAACAGGAATAGAAGGATAATATCTCAACATAATAAAGTCCATGTATGAAAAACCTACAGCCAACATTATACTTAATGGGCAAAAACTGAAAGCATTTCCCTTAACATGAACAAGACAGGTATATCTTCTCACCACTCTTTTATTCAACATGATACTGGATCTTACCCAAAGTGATCAGACAAGAAGAAAAAATAAAGGGGATCCAAATTGGAAAGGAGGGAATGAAACTGTCATTATTTGCAGATGACATGATATTTGTACATAGAAAACCATAAAGACTCCATCAAAAAATGTACTAGCTTTAATAAATGAATTTAACAAAATAGCAGGATAAAAATTAACACCCAGAAACTGATGGCATTCTTATTCAGCAATAATGAACACTCAAAAAAGAAAACTAAAAAAAAATCCCATTTACCATTGTAACAACAAAAAATAAGATACCTACCTAGGAATAAACCTATAAACTATAGGACATTGAAAAAAGAAATAGAGGAAGATATAAAAAAAGTGGAAACATATACCATGTTCAAGGATTGGAAGAATCAACATCATTAAAATGTCCATACTACCCAAAACAATCTACAGATTCAGTGTAATACCTATTAAAGTACCAATGGCATATTTCACAGATTTAGAACAAATACTCCAAAAGTTTATATGAAACTAAAAAAAAACTCAAATAGCCACAGCAACCTTGAAAAATAAGAACAAAATTGGAGGGATCATAATACTGGATATCAAGTTATACTTCAAAGCCATCATAATCAAAACAACCTGGTACAACTCAAAATGGATAAAAGTCTTAATTTAAGTTGTTAAACCATAAAAATCCTAGAAAAAAAATGTATGCAGCAAAATCTCAGACATCACACTTAGCAGAATTTTCATTGATACATCACCACCTATGGTAAGAAAAATAAAGAAAAAAAATTAATAAATGGAACTACATCAAACTAAAAAGCTTCTGCACAGCAAAACAAACAAACAAACAAACAAAAAACCCAGCCATCATAATGAAAAGGGAACCCACTCCGTGGGAGAAGATATTTGCCAGTGATACATCGGATGTGGGGTTAATGTCCAAAATATGTAAAGTACTCATACAACTCAATAAAAGGAAGACAAAGAGTTTAATCAAAAAATGGGCAGAGGACCTGAATAGCGACTTCTCCAAATAGGACATACAGATGGCCAACAGACATATGAAAAAATGCTCAATATCACTAATCATCAGAGAGATGCAAGTTCAAATGACTATGAGGTATCACCTCACACCTGCCCAAGTGCTTGCATTCAACAAATCATTAAACAATAAGTGCTGCCCTGGCCAATTTGGTTTATTGGTTAGAGCATCGGCTGTGGATCAATGAGTCTTGGGTTTGATTCTGGTCAAGGGCACTTTACACTGGTTGTGGTTTAACCCTGGCCCTGATCGGGGTCGTGCAGGAGACAACCAATCGATGTGCTCCTCTCACATCAATGTTTCTCTCTCTCTTTCTTCCTCCCTCCCACTCTATCAGAAGATAAATGAAAAACTATCCTCAGGTGAGGATGAAAAAAAACAAAAAACAATAATTGCTGGGGAGGATGTGGAGAAAAGGTGATTCAAATACACTGCTAGTAAGAATGCAGATGGGTGCAGCCACTATGAAAAACAATATAGTATTATCTCAAAAAATTTAAAATGGAACTGCCATTTGACCCAGTGATTCCACTTCTTGGACTATGTCCCAAGAAGCTTGAAACACCAGTCAGAAAGAATATATGCACACCTATGTTCATAGCAGCACTATTTACATTAGCTAAGATCTGGATACAGCCCAGTGTCCATCAGTAGACGAATGGATAAAAAAGCTGTGGTACATGTACACAATGGAATACTTTGCAGGTGAAAGAAAGACCTCTTTCCCTTTGAGACAACATTGAGGGACCTGGAGAGTATTATGTTAAGCAAAATAAGCCAGTGAGAAAAAGACAAGTACCAGATGATCTCATTTATTTGTGGAATATAATGAACAAAATAAATTGACAATCAAAATAGATCCAGAAACATGGAAGTAAGGAAAAGACTGACAAACCTCAAAGGGAAGAAGAATGAGGGTGGAAGCAGGGTGAGATAAACAAAATAACTTGTATGTAAACCAAATAACATATATGCACAAACAATTGACACAAACCACAGTATGTGGAAGACAGGAGAGGAGTGAGAGAGGGGAGGAGAGGGTCAGTGGGGAAATAGAAGGAACATCTATAATATTTCCAACAATAAAAAAAAAAAAAGATTAAAAAGTTTATCACATAAAAAAAAAAAAAGCTCAATAACAACTAAGGAGATTGAAGATGTTATCAAGAAACTCCCAGCAAACAAAAGCCCAGGCCCGAATGGCTTCACGAGGGAATTTTACCAAACATTCAAAGAAGATCTAACATCCATTCTCCTCAAAATATTCCAAAAAGTCCAAGAAGACGAAAGACTTTCAAACCAATTTTATTAGGCCAACATAATTCTAATTTCAAAACTGGATAAAGACACTACAAAGTACAAAACAACAGGCCAATATCCCTGATGAACACAGAACACAGATACAAAAATCCTTAATAAAATATTAGCAAATTAAATCCAGCAATACATCAAAAAAATTATTCATCATGACCAAGTGGGATTCATCCCAGGGATGCAAGGAATGTATAATATCTGCAAATCAATAAATGTGATACACCACATAAACAAAATGAAAGATAAAAACCATATGATTGTATCAATAGATGCTGAAAAAGCATTTGACAAAATCCAGCACCCATTTTTGATTAAAAAAAAAACAAAACAAAACACTCAGCAATATGGTAATAGAGGGATCATATCTTGACATAATGAAGGCAATATATGAAAAACCTACAGCCAACATCATACTCAATGGGCAAAAACTACAAGCATTTCCCTTATGAACAGGAACCAGACAGGGATGCCCACTCCCCCCAACTCTTATTTAACATAATACTGGAAGTCTTAGCCACAGCTATTAGACAGGAAGAAAACATAAAAGGAATCCAAATTGTAAAGGAGGAAGTGAAATTGTCATTATTTGCAGATGACATGATACTGTACATAAAACACCCTAAACACTCCATAAAAAATCTACTAGACTTAGTAAATGAATTTGGCAAAGCAGCAGGATACAAAATTAATGTCAAGAAATTGATGGCATTCTTGTACCTCAACAACAAACTCACTGAAAGAGAAAGTTAAAAAAAATCCCATTTAACATTGCAGCAAAAAAATTAAGACACCGAAGAATAAACTTAACCAAAGAAGTAAAGGACCTATTCAGAGAAAACTACAGGTCACTGAAAAAAGATACGAAAGAAGATATAAAAAAGTTGAAGCATATACCTGGTTAATGGATTGGAAGAGTTAACATCATTAAAATGTCCATACTACCCAAAGCAATCTATAGATTCAATGCAATTCCCATCAAAATACCAATGACATATTTCACAAAACTAGAACGAATATTTCAAAAGTTTATATGGAACCAAAAAAGACCCTGAATAGCTACAGCAATCTTGAAAAAGAAGAACAAAGTATAAGAAATCACAATTATGGATATCAGCTTACACTACAAAGCCATAGTAATCAAAACAGCCTCATACTGGCACAAGAACAGGCATATAGATCAATAGAACACAACAGAAAACCTAGATATTGACCCAAGTTGTTATGCTCAATTAATATTTGACAAACATGGCAGGAGCATACAATGGAGTAAAGACAGCCTCTTCAATAAATGATGTTGGGAAAATTGGACAGCTACATGCAAAAAAAAAAATGAAGTTAGACCACCAACTTACATCATACACATGAATAAACTCAAAAGAATAAAAGACTTAAATGCAACCAATGAATCCATAAAAATCCAAAAGAAAATGCAGGCAACAAAATTTCAGACATCACATGCAGCAGAATTTTCACTGATACAATGCCTAAGGCAATAGAAACAAAGGAAAAAATGAACACATGGGACTACATCAAACTAAAAAGTTTCTGCACGGGAAAAGAAACAACCATCAAAATGGAAAGGGAACCCACTATATGGGAGACCATAACTGCTAACGATACATCAAATAAGGGGTTAATTTCCAAAATATATAGAGTATTCATGAAACAACAAAAAGACAAAGAACCCAATTTAAAAAATGGGGAGAGAACCTAAATAGACACCTCTCCAAACAGAACATACAAATAGCCAAGAGACAGCCCTGGCCAGTCTGGCTCAGCAGTTGGAGCATCAGCCTGCGGACCAGAGAGTCCTGGGTTCAGTTCCCATTAGGGGCACAGACCAAAAAAAAAAAATGGCCAAGAGACATATGAAAAAATGCTCAATGTCACTAATCATTAGAGAGATGCAAATTAGAACAACTGTGAGGTATCACCTCACACCTACCAGAATGGGTGCCATCAACAAATCATCAAACAAGTGCTGCAGAGGGTGTGGAGAAAAGGAGACTTTAGTACACTGCTAGTGGGAATGTGGACTGGTTCAGCCACTATGGAAAGCAATATGGTGTTTCCTCAAAAAATAAAAAATGGAACTGCCATTTGACCCCGTGATCCCACTTCTAGGAATATACCCTAAGAAACCTGAAACACTAGTCAGAAAGAATACATGTACCCCTATGTTCATAGCAGCACTATTTACAATTGCTGAGATCCGGAAACAGCCCAAGTGTCCATCAATAGATGAGTGGATAATAAGCTGTGATATACATACACAATGGAATACTATGCCGATGTAAAAAAGAGAAATTTCTTATCCTTTGAGACAACATGGAGGGACATGGAGAGTACTATCCTAAGTGAAACAAGCCAATCAGAGAAAGACAAATATCACATAATCTTGCTTATTTGTAGAATATAATGAACAAAACAAGCTGAGGAGCAAAATATACCCAGAGACATGGAAGTGTGGTGCAGATTGACAAACCTCAGAAGAGGTGGATGTGGGGGTAGGGAAGAGATAAACCACAGAACTTATATGCATGTATGTGTAAACAAGGACATAGACAATAATGCTGGGGTAGGATTGGGAAGAGGGTGTAAATGGGGGAAAAAAGAAGAAACATCTGTAACAAAAATAAATAAACATTATAAATAAGTAAAATATCATTTAGCTTTAAAAAAAAGTATCTTGGCATTTTTTAATACTTTTTTGTTGATGTTGTTAATCTTCACCTAAGGATATTTTTTATTAAATTTTTTTTTTGTTAGTGATAGGAAGAGGGGTGGGAGGGAGAGAGAGAGGGAGAGAAAAAAAACACATTAATGTGAAAGAGACACATTGATTGGTTGCCTCCCACACAGGACCTGGAATGAAACCTGCAACCCAGGTATGTGCTCTTGACTGGGAATCGAACCTATGACCATTTGGTTCACAGGCCAATGCTTTAACTGCTGAACTAGGGTGATCCTTCAATACTTTTATCTAAATTTTCCAAGTATCTTGTCAAATTCCATAATATAATCTGTTGGTCATATATTGGGCTTGAATAAAATCAATAGATTAATTTGGAGATAACTGACATGTACACAGTGCTGATTGAAAAATCTCTAAGCATGATACATTTCTTCATTCTGTCTTCTGTAATGCCTCTCAATTGAGTTTTTAGTCTCTAAACAGGTATTTCCAAAGTTTTTAGAGATTTATTTCTGCATATTTGATATTTTTTATATATAAAAAAATGTTTGGTGTGAAATATAACATATAATTCCTTAACAGATGCATGCTATATGTATTAAACCAATATTACAGTTTAAAGATTTATCCAATAGTTCATTCATTTTTATTGCCATGTGATATTTTATTGTATGAATATATTACAATGTATCCATTCTATTGATAGACATTAAGACTTTCCCCAGTGTTTGGCTGTTATAAACAATGCTTCTATAAAACAAATTTGTACTTGTGTACCTTTGCATGTACATATGCATTATTGTAGGATGCTTACCTAAGAGTGAAATTACTGCCTTATAGAAAATGTCACACTGTTGTACACAGGAGTTGTATTAATTTATATACCCATTAGCAGAGTATAAGAATTCCACATTCTGTTCAACACAGGAACTAGTCAGTTTGTTTATTTAGCCAAAGTGACATGTATGCAGTGGCATCTAATTTCCCTGATTCCTAATTAGTTTGAGTAATTTATTATATATTTACTGGCCATTTTAATTTCCTGTTTTGTAAAGTACCATGTCAAGTTCTTTGTCCATTTTCTATAGATTGTAGCTATTTGGGGTCTTTTTTGGCTTCATATAAACTTTTGGAATATTTGTTCTAGTTCTGTGAAATATGTCGTTGGTATTTTGATTGAGATTGTATTGAATTTATAGATTGCTTTAGGTAGTATGGACACTTTAATGATGTTAATTCTTCCAATCCATGAACAAGGTATATTCTTCCACTTTTTTATATCTTCCTCTGTATCTTTTTTCAGGGACCTGTAGTTTTCCCTGAAGAGGTCCTTTACTTCTTCGGTTAAGTTTATTCCTCAGTGTCTTAATTTTTTTTGCTGCAATGCTAACTGGGATTTCGTGTTTTTTTTTCTCACCCAAAAATGTGTTTTTATTGATTTTAGAGAGACAGGAAGGGAGAGAGGGAGAGAAAAAAAGAGAAACATCGATCAATTGCCTCCCATATGTGCCACAACTGACTGGGAATCAACTGGCAACAATTTGATTTACAGGGCGATGCTCCAGCCAACTGAACCACCTGGCCAGGGTAACAAAACATACATGCACCCATGAACTCCTGATTTTAATATATATAGCCCAGTTGGTGTGGCTCAGTGGTTGAGCATCGACCCATGCACCAAGAGGTTGCCAGTTCGATTTCTAGTCAGGGTACATGCCCAGGTTGTGGGCCCAATAACTGAGATTTCTTTTTAAATTTCTCTTTCAGTGAGTTTGTTGTTGGTGTACAAGAATGCCCTCAATTTCTTGATGTTAGTTTTGTATCCTGCTACTTTGCCAAATTCATTAAATCTAGCAGATTTTTGATGGAGTATTTAGGGTTTTCAATGTACAGTATCATGTCATCTGCAAATAATGGCCATACTACCAAAGGCAATCTATAAATTCAATACAATCCCCATCAAAATACCAACAACATATTTCAGAGAACTAAAACACTTCCTCCTTTCCGATTTGGATTTCTTTTATGTTTTCTTCCTGTCTAATAGCTGTGGATAAGATTTCCAGTACTATATTAAATAAGAGTGGCGAGAGTGGGCATCACTGTCTTGTTTCTGTTTTTTATTTGTTTATTTTTTTTAGCACCTCTATCTCCCCACATACCCTCCTCCACCATCCCTCTCCCTACAATTTCCACACTGTTGTCTGTGTCCAAGAGTTCTTTCTCCTTTTGCTCAATTCCTCCACCCTCCCCAGCCAGCCTCCCCAACCCTGACAACAGTCAGCCTGCTCTCTATCTATGAGTCTGTCTCTGTTTTGCTTCTTAGTTCATTCTCTTCATTAGATACTACATATGAGTGAAGTCATATGGCATTTGTCTTTCTCTGAGTGGTTTATTTAACTTCGCATAATGATATCTAGATCCATTCATGCTGTCACAAAGGGTAAAATTTCCTTATTGTTGTTTTTTGTTTTGTTTTGGGTTTTTATACAGCTAAGTAGTATTCCATTGTGTAAATGTACCACAGATTTTTTTTTTTTATCCTCACCCGAGGATATTTTTTCATTTTTTGTACAGATAGAGTGGGAGGGAGAGAGAGGAAGGGAGAGAGAGAGAGAAACATCGATGTGAAGGGACACATCGAGTGGCTGCCACCCGCACGACCAACCAAGGCCGGGGACAAACTGCAACCGAAGTACGTGCCCTTAGCGGGAACCGAACCCGGGTCTCTCTGGACCACAGGCCGACGCTCTAACCTCTGAGCCAAACTGGCCAGGGCTGTACCACAGATTTTTAATTCACTCATCAACTGATGGGCGCTTGGGCTGCTTCCATATCCTGGCTATTGTAAATGATGCTGCAATAAAATAGGTTGCATATATTCTTTTAAATTAGTATGTTAGGATTCTTCATAAAGACCCCAGAAGTGGAGTCGCTGGGGAGACACAGTTCCATTTTTTATTTTTTGAGTTAACTCCATACTGCTTTCCACAGTGGCTGCACCAATCTGCATTCCCACAAACAGTGTATGAGTATTCTCTTTTCTCCACATCCTTGCCAACACTTGTTGTTTGTTGATTTATTGATGACAGCCATTTTGACAGGTGTGAGGTGATATCTCATTGTGGTTTTAATTTGCATTTTTCTGATGATTAGTGACATGAGCATCTTTTCATATGCCTATTGGCCATCTGTAAGTCTTTGAAGTATCCATTCAGGTGCTTTGCCCATTTTTATTTTTTAATTTTTTACTCTTTTTTCTTTATTAATTTTAGAGAGAGAGAAATGGAAAGGGAGAGAGAGATAGAAACATCAATGAGAGAGAACATTGATTGGTCACCTCCTGCATGCCCCCCACTGGGGATTTGGCCCTGACCCGTAATCAAACCAGCGACCTCTTGGTGCATGGGTCAATGCTCAACCACTGAGGCACAGCGGCTGGGCCCTTTGCCCATTTTTAAAATGGATTGTTTGTGGGATTTCTTGGTGTTGAGTTCTATTAGTTCTTTAAAATTTTTTATATTAAGTCCTTATCAGATGTATCAGTGAACATGGTCTCCCACTCAGTGGGTTGTTTTTTCATTTTGTTGATGGTTTCCTTTGCTGTGTAAAAATTTTAAGTTTGATGTAGTCCCATTTGATTATTTTTTTCTTTTGTTTTCCCTGCCCAAGGAGATATATCAGAAAAAATAACACAATTAGAAATGTCTGAGATTTTACTGTCTATGTTTTCTTCTAGGATGTTTATGGTATTGAGTATAACATTTAAGTCTTTAATCCATTTTGAATTTATTCTATTTTTTAAAAACTGTTTTTTTTTTTTTTTTTTATATAGATAGAGTGGGAGGGAGGGGGGGGGAGAGAGAGAGAAACATCGACGTGAAAGGGACACATCGAGTGGCTGCCACCCGCACGACCAACCAGGGCCGGGGACAAACTGCAACCGAGGTACGTGCCCCTAGCAGGAACCGAACCCAGGTCTCTCCGGACCGCAGGCCAACGCTCTAACCGCTGAGCCAAACTGGCCAGGGCTAAAAACTTTTATTTATTAATTTGTTTTTGTTACAAATGTTTCTCATTTTCCCCCATTAATACCCTCCTCCCCTTCTCCCCTGCCCTTTCCCCAGCTTTGTTGTCTAAATCCATTGGTCATGCAAACATGCATGTAAGTTCTGCAGTTTATCTCTTCCCCCACAAAACCCAGTCCTCTGAGGCTTGTCAGTCTGTACCCCACCTCTATGTCTCTGGGTTAATTTTGGTCAGCAGTTTGTTTAGTTCATTATATTCCACAAATGAGTGAAATCATGTAATGTAATATTTGTCTTTCTCTGCTTGGCTTGTTTTGCTTAGCATAATGCTCTCCAGGTCCTTTCATGCCATCTCAATGAATAAGAGATCTTTCTTTCTTACAGCTACATGGTATTCCATTGTGTACATGTACCACAGCTTTTTAATCCACTCATCTACTGATGGACACTTGGGTTGTTTCCAGATCTTAGCTATTGTAAATAGTGCTGCTATGAACACAGGGGTACATATATTATTTCTGATTGGTGTTTCAGGTTTCTTAGGGTATATTTCTAAAAGTGAGATCACTGGGTCAAATGGCAGTTCAATTTTTAATTTTTTGAGGTAATACCATAGTGTTTTCCATACCAGTCTGCATTCCCACCAGCAGTGCACTAGAGTCCCCTTTTCTCCACACCCTCACCAGCACTTGTTGTTTGATGATTTGTTGATGGCGACCATTCTGACAGATGTGAGGTGATACCTCATTGTTGTTTTCATTTGCATCTCTCTGATGTTCAGTGATGTTGAGCATTTCTTCATATGTCTCTTGGCCATTTGTATGTCCTTTTTGGAGAGGTGTCTATCTAGGTCCTCTGCCCATTTTTTAATTGGGTTCTTTGTCTTTCTTTTGTGGAGTTGTATGAGCACTCTATATATGTTGGAAATTAATGCCTTATCTGATGCATCACTGGCGATTATGGCCTCCCATATAATGGGATCCTTTTCCATTTTGATGGTTGTTTCTTTTGCTGTTCAGAAGCATTTTAGTTTTATGTAGTCCCATGTGTTCATTTATTCCTTTGTTTCTCTTGCCTTAGGCATTGTATCAGTGAAAATTCTGCTGCATATGATATTTGAGATTTTGTTGCTTACATTTTCTTCTAGAATTTTTATGGATTCACGAGTTATCTTTAATTCTTTTATCCATACCTGGCACCATCAAACCGGTGGGTACTCTGGGTCAACACAGACCAGTGCACAGTAGTGGAGCTGCCAAGGTGCCAGTATAGGAAGCCACGGACACCCGGGAGCCCAGCACCATCCCCCACAGTAGCAGCTCAGTCAGAGTTGAGATAGATATACCTTCAGCAACAGAAGCTGGGGAGCAGACATCCATCCCCAGGCAACAGAAACACAGACCAGCAGCTGCGACCAATCTCCAAAAACTACAGCAAAAGCTGAGCAGGAGTTGAGCCCCATGGGGCAGCAGCACTCCCCAGCCACAAGAGGCAGGGCCTGGGGCTCCACAGAGGCCTGTGTGGTCCAGCAGCTCACATGAGCACTGGGAAGCCGGATCCCAAAAGGGACTGGTGTAATCCAGCTGCCTGTGGGTCCTACAGGGTGCTGGGGCACCAGAGAGGCCTCTGCAACCCAGTATCCCACAAGAGCAATGGGAAACCGGAGCCTGAGAGAAACTGGTGCGATTCACCTGCCTGCCCACGGAACCTGCAGGGTGCGAAGGCATGAAAGAGGCCTGTGCAACCCAGCAGGGACTGTGCGATCCACTTACACACAGGACCTATAGGGTACTGAAGCACCAGAGAGGCCTGTGTGACCCAGCAGCCCATAAGATAGACATAGAGCCGGGTCCCCAGACTGTGTGATCCAGTTATTCACAAGACCTGAAGGGTCTGGGGGAACCAGAGAGGCCTGTGTGACACAGCTGTGCACAAGATAGGTGAAGAGGAGGTGAAAATGGGGGCGAAGTGAATGGAAGCTACACAGACGATCTTCCAGGACCAAATGGAAATTACAACTAAAATAAAGACAAATCCTTGGGGAAAAGCAACAGAAAAGCAGCAGGACATAACCAGGGACACTGGTAGGATCTGTGGAGGTGTGAGAAGGTGGCGGGCTGGGAGCCCACAAACAGCAGCAGTCTTAACTGTGAGCAGCACCCTTGAGGAATAAAGACCAAGCCTGCTCCACAGAGCAGAGAGCTGGGACAGAGCACTAAAATAGCCACAGCCACTCAACTTGGGGATATGGCAGAGAGAGGGCAGACTGGGCTGGAATTCTGTGGAGACACCCAGGATTTAGAGGGCACTCAGATTTTTTGCTGAGTTGAGGCCACAAAAAAAAAAAACGATGGCCAGTATGCTCCTTCCCAGAGCTGTGGGAAAAAGTAGCAGCTCCCCCACCCTCGGAGATTCAGCCTTTCCCAGGTGAGGCAAAGAAATGCAAATTGTGGCTCATTAACAACCAGCATCTATCCCACCCTCTGGAAATCCTATTATGCAGAACACCAGGGATACATTCCAAGGCACTGAGTAACTGAGACTACTAGCCTTCAGGAAAAAGCTAAAGGATAACTAAACTTTTCCTGGGCTCGGAAATCTACCCAGGAAAGTAAGACTTGACAGTGGTGTTTAACGTGGGCTCACCAAGGCTCATCCAAACCCAGTAGAGGGAGCCACAAACAGCAGGACACCAACACCCATAGAAAAAACTTGGCAGGCTCCAAAACCCTCTGAGATAGCCAAATGATGAAACAAAGAAACAAATCCCAAATGAAAGAACAAGAGAACTCTATCGAAGATGAGATCAATGAAATACAGTTAAGCAAATTATCAGAGGTAAGTTCAGAGTCATGATTTTGAAAAAGCTCAGCAGCATGAGTAAGGACATTGGCACCATGAGTAGAGATATAGAAACATTGAAAATCAACCAAGTGGAAATAAAGAATGACATAGCAGAAACTAAGAACACATTAGAAGGACTAAACAGCAGAGTAGAGGAAGTTGAAGACCAGATTAGTGAATCAGAAGACAGGGTAGAAAAAATCAACTAATCAGAAAACCAAAAGGGAAAAAAAATTTAAAAAAGGAAGACGGCTTAAGAGAACTGTGGGACAACTGGAAATGTAAAAACATTCACATCATAGGAATCCCCAAAGAGGAAGAAAATGGGCAAAAGTTAAAGAATATACTTGAAAAAATAGTGACAGAAAACTTTCCTCATTTTGTGAAGGAAGAAGGCATTCAAGTTCAAGAAGCACAGAGAGCCCCAAGTAAGAAGAACCCAAACAGGCCCACACCACGACACAGAGTAATTAAAATGCCAAAAATTAAAACAAAGAAAGAATTCTAAAGGCAGCAAGAGATAAGCAACAGGTTACCTACAAAGGAAACTACATAAGGCTCTCAGCTGACTTCTCAACAGAAACACTACAGACCAGAAAGGAGTGGCATGAAGTAATCAAGGTAATGAAAAACAAGGATCTGAATCCAAGACTACTCTATCCAGCAAGCCTATCATTCAAAATAGAAGGTCAAATAAAGAGCTTCTCAGACAAAAACAAAAAACGAAGGGAATATATTAACACCAAACCAGCTCTGCCAGATATGCTAAAAGAACTGCTGTAATTAGTAGAAGAAATAGAAAGAAAAATATAACCACACTAAAACAAAAATGGTAATAAATAAGTACATATCAATTATCACCTTAAATGTGAATGGTTTGAATGCATCGATAAAAAGACACAGAGTAGCAGACTGGATAAGAAAGTATGACTCACATATATTGTTTAAAAGAGACCCACCTCACAACAAAAGACTCACATAGGTTGAAAGTGAAGGGATGGAAAAAAATTGTTCAAGCAAATGGAAAGAAAAAAAAAAGAGCTGGAATAGCAATACTCGTATCTGATAAAGTTGATTTCAAAATAAAGGCCATAACTAGAGACTAAGAAGGCCACTACAGATCATTATTGGAGGGATTCCTAAATGGCGGCGGAGTGAATGGAAGCTACACAGACCGTCTCCCAGGACCAAACTGGAATTACAAGTGAAATAAAGACAAATCGACCAAAAAAAAAAAAGCAACAGGAAAGCAGTTGCAAGAATCATATAACCAGGGACACTGACTCGAGCCTGAGGAGGGAGCCAAAACAGCAGAACAACAACACCCACAGGAAAAATTAAAAAAAAAAAAAAAAAGGCCACTACATAATATTGAAAGGATCTATCCGACAGGAAGATATAACCTTGATAAACATATATGCACCAAATATAGAAGCACCAAAATATATTAAAAATCTTCTGGAGACTTCAAAGGAGAAATCGACAGCAATACAATCATAGCAGGGGACTTCAAAACCTTGCTGACATCACTGGATAAATCATCTAGACAAAAAAATTAACAAAAAAACACAGACTCTAAATGAAGCACTAGATCAAAGGGATTTAATAGCTATCTATAGAGAATTACACCCCAAAACTGCAGAATTCACATTCTTCTTGAGTGCACATGGGACATTCTCAAAGATAGATCACATGTTAGAACACAATCTAAGTCTCTACAAGTTCAAGAAGATGAAAATTATATCAAGCATCTTCTCAGATCACAATGGCATAAAACTAGAAATCAATTACAACAAGAACATGCAAACACATTTGAAAACATGGAGGCTCAATAGCATATTATTGAACAATGAATGGGTTACCATGGAGATCAAGGAATAAATTTAAAAACTTTCTGGAAACTAATGAAAATGAACAAACAACACAAAATCTATGGGATGCAGCGAAAGCAGTTCTGAGAGGGAAGTTTATAGCACTACAGGCCTACCTCAAGAAACAAGAAAAATATCTATTAGATTATATAACCTCACAACTTAAAGAACTAGAAAGCAAACAAAGCTGGGGACAGGGCAGGGAGGGAGGGGGAAGAGATATCAGTGGGAGATAAAGGAGAAACATCTGTAACAAAAATAAATTAATTTAAAAAAAATAAAAACCAAATCAAAAGTAGTTAAAAATAAAAATAAAAAAATAAGTCTTTTATTCATTTTGAGTTTATTCTTGTGTGTGGTGTAAGTTGGTGTTCTAGCTTAATTTTTTTGCAAGTAGCTGTCCAATTTTCCCAATACCATTTATTGAAGAGACTGTCTTGACTCCACTGTATGCTCTTGCCACCTTTGTCAAATATTAATTGAGCATATTGTCTTGAGTCAATTTCTGGGTTCTTTATTCTGTTCCATTAATATATCTGCCTGTTCTTGTACCAGTACCATGCTGTTTTGATTACATTGGCTTTGTAGTATAATCTGAAATCTGGTAATGTAATCCCTTTTACTTTGTTCTTCTTTTTCAAGATTGCTATGGCTATTCTGGGTCTTTTTGTTCCATATACATTTTGAAGTGTTTGTTTTAGTTCTGTGAAGTACGTTGTTGGTATTTTGATGGGGATTGCATTGAATCTGTAGATTGCTTTGGGTAGTATGAACATTTTAATGATGTTAATTCTTCCAATCCATGAACAAGGTATGTGCTTCCACTTTTTTATATCTTCCTCTAATTCTTTTTTCAATGACGTATAGTTTTCTATGAAGAGGTTCTTTTCTTCTTTGGTTAAGTTTATTCCTAAGTATCTTAAGTTTTTTTGCTGCGAAGGTAAATGGGATTGTCTTTTTAGTTTGTCTTTATGTGATTTTATCGTTGGTGTATAAGAATGCTGTTGATTTCTTGACATTAATTTTGTATCCCGCTACTTTGTCAAATTCATTTACTAAGTCTAGTATATTTTTGATGGAGTCTTTAGGAGTCTATGTACAATATCATGTCATCTGCAAATAATGACATTTTCTCTTCCTCCTCTCCAATTTGGATTTCTTTTATTTTTTCTTCATGTCTCATTGCTGTGGCTAAGACTTCCAGTATTATGTTAAATAAGAGTGGTGAAAGTGGGCATACCTGTCTTGTTCCTGTTCTTAAGGGGAATGCTTTTAGTTTTTGCCCATTTAGTATGATGTTGGCCGTAGGTTTTTCATATATGGCCTTTGTTGAGATATGATCTCTCTATTCCCACATTGCTGAGCATTTTTAAATCAAAATTGGTGCTGGATTTTGTTAAATTCTTTTTTAGCATCTATTGATATGATCATATCGTTTTTATCTTTCCTTTTGTTTATGTGGTGTATCACATTTATTGGTTTGTGAATATTGTACCATCCCTGCATGCCTGGAACAAATCCCACTTCGTCATGATGAATAATTTTTTTGATGTATTTCTGGATTTGATTTGTTAATATTCTGTTAAGGATTTTGGCATCTGTGTTCATCAGGGATATTGGCCTGTAGTTTTCTTTCTTTGTAGTGTCTTTATCCGGTTTTGAAATTAGGATAATGTTGGCCTCATAAAATGAGTTTGGAAGTGTTCCATCTTCTTGAATTTTTTGGAATATTTTGAGGAGAATGGGTATTAGATCTTCTTTGAATGTTTGGTAGAATTCCCCTGTGAAGACTTCTGGGCCTGGGCTTTTGTTTGCTTGGGGTTTCTTGATTATATCTTCAATTTCCTGTGTTGTTATTGGTCTGTTCAAGTTTTCTCTCTCTTCCTGGTTCAGTTTTGGGAGACTGTATTTCTAGAAATCTGTCCATTTCTCCTAGATTGTCCAATTTGTTGGCATATAATTGTTCATAGTATGTTTCAGTGATCCTTTGTATTTCTGTGGTGTTAGTTGTTACTTCTCCTCTTTCATTTCTGATTTTGTTTATTTGCTTTCTCTCTTTTTGTGTCTTGGTGAGTCTGGCTAAAGGTCCATCAATCTTTTCAAAGAACCAGCTTTTTGTTTCATTGGTCTTTTGAACTTTTTTTTTTTTTAGTTTCTATGTCGTTTATTTCTGCTCTGACCTGTACTATTTTTCCTCCTACTAGCTCTGGGTTTTTCTTTTTGTTTACTTTCTTATTCTTTAAGTTGTAGGGTTAGAAAGTCAATTAGGAATTTTTCTTGTTTCTTGATGTAGGCCTGTAGTACTATGAACTTCCCTCTCAGGACTGCTTTTGCTGTGTCCCATGGACTTTGTGTTGTTGTGTGTTTGTTTTCATTACTTTCCAGGAAGTTTTTAATTTCTTTCTTGATCTCATTAGTAACCCATTCGTTGTTTAATAACATGCTATTTAGCCTCCAAGTGTTTGAATGTTTTCATGTGTTTTTATTTTTTTATGCCACTGTGATCTGAGAAGATGCTTGATATGATTTCAATTTTTTTGAATATTTAGACTTCCTTTGTGTCCTAACATGTGGTCTATCTTTTAGAATGACCCATGTGCACTTGAGAAGAATGTATATTCTGCAGCTTTGCGGTGAAATGTTCTGTAAATATCAATTAAGTCCAACTGATTTAGTTTGTCTTGTAAGGACTCTAATGTCTCTTTAAATTTTTGTCTAAAAGATTTATCTAGTGGTGTCAGTGGCATGTTAAAGTCACCCACTATGATCTTGTTGCTATGGATCTCTCCCTTCAAGTCATCCAGAAGTTTCAAAATATGCTTTGGTGCTCCCGTATTTGGTGCGTATATGTTTACCAGGGTTATATTCTTTTATTGGATTGCTCCTTTTAAAATTATGTAGTGACCCTCTCTGTCTCTTATTATGGCCCTTGTTTTGAAATCTATCTTGTCAGATATAAGTATAGCTACACCAACTTTTTTAAAATTTCCATTTGCTTGGAACATTTTTTTTTTTTTCATCCCTTCACTTTCATCCTGTGTGAGTCTTTTGTTGTGAGGTGGGTCTCTTGTAGACAGCATATATATGGGTCGTGGTTTTTTTATTCAATCAGCTACCCTATGTCTTTTATTGGAGCATTTAAGCCATTTACATTTAAGGTAATTGTTGATAGGTAGTTATTAGTTGCCATTTTAATTTTATGCCTGTTGTCCTCTCTGTCTCTCTGTCTCTGTCTCTGTCTCTGTCTCTCTCCCCCTCTCTCTCTCTTTCTTCTTCTTACAACAGTTCCTTGCAGTGCTGGTTTGGTGGTAGTAAATTCCTTTAGCATTTTTTTTTTTATCAGTGAGCTCTTTATTTCTCCTTCAATTTTGAATGATAGCCTTGTTGGATAGAATAGTCTTGGATTCAGACCCTTGCCTTGCATTACTTTGAACACTTCATGCCAGTCCCTTTTGGCCTGCATCATTTCTATTGAGAAATCAGCTGACAGTCTAATGGAAGCTCCCTTGTAGGTAATTTTCTGTCTTTCTCTTGCTTCTTTTAAGATTCTTTCTTTGTCTTTAATGTTTGCCATTTTTATTATGATGTGTCTAGCTGTGGGTCTTCTGAGGTTCATCTTTCTTGGAACTTTCTGTGTTTCCTGGACTTGTGTGACTTTTTCCTTCACCAGTTTAGGGAGGTTTTCTGTCATTATTTCTTCAAACAGGTTCTCTATTCCTTTTTCTGATTCTTCTCCTTCCAGTATCCCTATAATGCGAATGTTGTTATGTTTTGTATTGTCCCACAGCTCCCTGAGACTTTCCTCCTGCTTTTAAAAAATTTTTTTCTATTTGCTGCTCTGAGTGTTTTTCTCTACCTTGTCTTCTAAGTCGCTGATTTGGTCTTCAGCTTTTTCTATTCTACTATTAAACCCTTCTAAGGTGTTTTTTTTTGTTGTTGTTTGTTTTTTTATAACAGCTACGTCATTCTTTATTTTCTCTTGATTTTTATGCATAGCTTCTACCTCTCTTTTTAAGCTGAAGTAGTTCCCAGTGAGCTCATCTTAATTCTTATTAAGTTGCTTGTAGTTCTCACCAAATTGTTTGAGCACCCTTAAAATCATTGCTTTGAATTCTTTATCTGACAAGTTGCTGTCTTCCATTTCCTGTAGTTCCTTTTCTGGTGATTCCCTTTTTCTTTTTGGGGGGTGTTTCATTGTGTCCCCATTTTAGCTATATGGTAGCTCAAGACCTGCTGAGGGATATTTGGATTTGTATGCAGCTCACAGTATATCAAATGAGGCTACTGCCTCCCAGACTCTTTTGTTGTGTGTTGCCTCTTGCCTGCTGTGGATCCTAGAAGATTGGCTACTGGGGGCTGGTATTGGTGTGTCCTGGTAGGTGCTGCTGCTTCTGGATCACGTGGGGCCCTCTGGAGCTGTGTTCCCAGCTGGTCACTGGTGCCACCTGTAGCTGTATAGCTCAGGCCCTGTTGGAGCTGCACTCCCTGCTTGTACTGTGAGCAGCTGGATCGCACAGTCCCTTTGAAGACCTGATTCCACACCTACCTTGTGGGTATCTGGGTCACACAGGCCTCTCTGGTGCCCCAGCACCCCGCAGGTCCCACGGGCAGCTGGATTGCTCAGTCACTTTGGAGACAAGTTTCCATGCCTATCTTGTGGGCAGCTGGGTCGCACAGACCTCTCTGGTGCTCCAGCACCCTGCAGGTCTTGTGGGCATCTAAATTGCACAGTCCCTTTGGAGACCCAACTCTACACCTATCTTGTAGGCAGCTGGGTCACACAGGCCTCTCTGGTGCCCCCGCACCCTGCATTCCCATGAGTGGCAGCTGAATTACACCAGTCCCTCTTGGGTTCCAGCCTCCCACCAGCCTTGTGGGCTGCTGGGTTGCACAGGTCTCTGTGAAGCCCCAGTTCCCACCTCTGGCAGCTGGGGAGTGCTGCTGCCCCATGGGGCTCAACTCCTGCTCAGCCTTTGCTATAGTTTTGGGGGATGGGTCTCAGCTGCTGGTCTGTGCTTCTGTTGCCTGGGAATGGATGTCGGCTCCCCAGCCTCTCTTGCTGGGGTATATCTCAACTATGATCAGGCTGCTACTGTGGGGCATGGTGCTAGGCTTCTGGCCATCTGCAGCTTCCACAACTGGCACCTTGGCAACTCCACTACTGTACACTGGTCTGTGTTAACACAGGGTGTCCACTAGTCCAATGGTGCCCGGTGCACTGTTGGGCTCAGGTTGCTGGGCCCTAGCTACTCCCACTGCTTCCTTCCAGGGAAGACCCGGGATCTTCCAAAATGGTGGGATCTCCTCGTGGTGCAGGGAGAAGTGCCCTGAAGAGCGGCTTACAATGGTAGCCAGCTGCTCCTGATCCACAGCACAGGAACCTTCTGCTCAATGTCTCTGCACTGCTCGAGCTTGGTCATCCACCTTCACATTCACTCACACTCTCTCACACACTAGTTCACTCTCTCACACACTCACTCTCCCTCCAGTCCTGCCCACTGCCATCTTTTTTTGAGTTTATTCTTATGTATGGTGTAAGAAGGTGGTCTGGTTTTTTGTTTAACTTACCTGTCCAATTTTTCCAACACCATTTATTGAATAGACTGTTTTCACCTCATTGTATGTTCTTGCCTCCTTTGTAAAATACTAATTTACTATAAAGGTGTGTATTTCTGAGCTCTATTTTGCCAGTGCCATGCTCTTTTGATTGCTATAGACTTGTAGTATAGTTTGATATCAGGTAGTGTGATTCCTCCAACTTTGTCCTTTTTTTTTTTTAAATTCTCACCCAAGGACATTTTTCCATTTTTTGTTTAGATAGAGTGGGAGGGAGGGAGAGAGAGAGAGAGAGAAACATTGACGTGAAAGGGACACATCAAGTGGTTGCCACCCGCATGACCCATCCAGGGCCGGGGACAAACTGCAACCGAGGTACGCGCCCCTAGCAGGAACCGAACCCGGTTAGAGCATCTTGACCACAGGCTGATGCTCTAACCACTGAGCAAAACCAGCCAGGGCTATTCTTATTTTTATTATTGAAAGTAAAACAGATGTTCCCTTTTTTTCCTCATTGACCTCCTCCTCCCTGCTCCCAACCCCCTCATTTTTTCCCCCACCTAATGTCTGTGTCCACTGGTTATGCATATATGCATATAAATCCTTTGGGGTATTTCTTCCCACCTCTCCCACACCCCATCCTTCTGAGGTATGTTAGTCTGTTCCCTACTTCAATGATTCTGGATCTGTTTTGGTTGACAGCTTACTTTGTTCATGATCTTACATAAATAAGTGAGACCATGTGGTACTAGTCTTTCTCTGACTGGTTTATTTTGCTCAGCACAATACTCTCCAGGTCCTTCCATGTCATCTCAAAGGGTAAGAGATCTTTCTTATAGCTGCATAGTACTCCATTGTGTATATGTACCCCAACTTTTTTATCCACTCTTCCACTGATGAACACATGGGTTGTTTCCAGATCTTAGCTGCTATAAATAGTGCTGCTATGAATACAGGAGTGCATATATTCTTTCTGATTGGTGTTTCAGTCTTCTTAGTATATTCCTGGAAGTGGGATCACTGGGTCAAATGATAATTTCATTTTTTATTTTTTGAGGTAGAACCAAATTGTTTTCCATAGTGGCTCTAGCAGTCTGCATTCCCACCAGCAATGTACTAGAATCCCCTTTTCTCAACATCCTCACCAGCACTTATTGTTTGCGAATTTGTTGATGGCCATCATTCTTGCAGGTGTGAAGTAATTTCTCATAGTTATTTAAATTTGCATTTCTCTGATAATTAGAGATGTTGAGGATGTTTTCATATGTCTCCTGGCCATTTGTATGTCCTGTTCAGAGAAATGTCTATTCAGCTCTCCCATTTTTTAATTTAATTGTTTGTCTTTCTTTTGTTGCATTGTATGAGTACTCTATATATTTTGGATATTAACCCCATATCTGATGTATATCGGCAATTATGTTCTCCCAGAGAATGGGTTCCCTTTGCATTTTGATGTTGGTTTCTTTTGCAATGCAGAAGCTTTTCAGTTTGATGTAGTCCCATTCAGTTTGATGTAGTCCCATTTATTAATTTTTCCTTTGTTTTTTCTTGCCCTAGGCAATGTATCAGTGAAAATTCTGCAAAGTGTGATATCTGAGATTTTTCTGCCTATAATTTTTTCTAGGATTTTTATGGTTTCATGAGTTACATTTTTTATCGATTTTGAGTTTATTCTTGTGTGTGGTGTAAGTTGGTCTAGTTTTGTTTTTTAGCATGCACCTGTCCTATTTCACCAACATCATTTATTGAAGAGACTGTCTTTTCTTCATTATATGCTCTTGCTCCCTTTGTTGAATATTAATTGTGCATAATGTCTTGGGTCGATTTATGGGTTCTCTATTCCATTCCACTGATCTATATACCTGTTCTTGTGCCAGTACCAGGTTGTTTTAATTATGATGGCTTTGTAGTATAACTTGTTATCTGGTATTGTGATCCCACTCACTTTGTTCTTCATTTTCAAGATTGCTGTGGCTTTTCAGAGCCTTTTTTGGTTCCATATACACTTTTGGAGTATATGTTCTAAATCTGTGAAATATGCCATTGGTACATTAATAAGGATTGCATTGAATCTGTAGATTGCTTTGGGCAGTATGGACATATTAATGGTGTTGATTCCTCCAATCCATGAACATAGTATGCATTTCTACCTTTTTATATCTTCCTCTGTTTTATTTTTCAATGTCCTGTGGTTTGTTTTTGTTTGTTTTGTTATCCTCACCCAAGGATATTTTTTGTTCAGATAGAGTGGGAGGGAGGGAGAGAGAGAGAGAGAGAGAGAGAGAAACATCAATGTGCAAGGTATGCATTGAGTGGCTGCCTCCTGCACAACCCAACCGGGGCCAGGGACAAACTGCAACCGAGATACGTGCCCTTAGCGGGAACCGAACCTGGGTCTCTCTGAACCACAGGCTGAAGCTCTAACTGCTGAGCCAAACCAGCCAAGGCAGTGTCCTGTAGTTTTCTGAGGACAGTTATTTTATCTTCTTGGTTAGATTTATTTTTAGGTAGGTATCTTATTTATTTATTTATTTATTTATTTATTTATTTATTTATTTATTTTTTGTTACAGTGGTAAATGGGACTGTTTTATAAATTTCCCTTTCTGAATGTTCATTATTGGTGTATAAGAATGACATCGATTTCTGGACGTTAACTTTATACTCTGCTGCTTTGACAAATTCACTTATTAAATCTAGTAGATTTTTGATGGAAGCTTTAGGGTTTTCTATGTACAATATTATGTACAGAGTAACTGTGAATGATCACAGTTTCACTTTCTCCTTTCCTATTTGAATTCCTTTTATTTATTTATTTTTCTTGTCCAATGGCTTGGCTAAGATTTCCAGTATTATGTTAAGTAAGAATGGCAAAAGTGGACATCCCTGTCTTTCTTGTTCTTAAGGAAAAGGCTTTTAGTTTTTGCACATTGAGTATGGTGTTGGCTGTAGGTTTTTCATATATGGCCTTTATTATGTTGAGAATGATCCTTCTATTCCCACTTTGCTGAGCGTTTTTGTTTTTAATCATAAATAAGTGCTGGATTTTGTTAAGTGCTTTTTTAGCACCTATTGATATAATAATGTGATTTTTTATTTCATTTTGATTATGTGGTGTACCACACTTATTAGTTTGTGAATATTGTACCAGCCTTGCATCCCTGGAATGAATCCCTCTTGGTCATGGTGAGTAACTTTTTTAATATGTTGCTAGATCTGATTTGCCAATATTTTGTTGAGGATTTTGGCATCTATATTTATCAGGAATATTGGCTTGTAGTTTTCTTTCTTTGATTTCTTTATCTGGTTTCAGAATTAGGATTGTGCTGGCCTTATAAAAAAAGCTTGGAAGTCTTTTTTTTTTTTCTGAATTTTTTTTTTTTTAATATTTGAAGAGAATAAGTGTTACTTCTTCTCTGAATGTTTGGTAGAACTTTCCTGTGAAGGTATCATGACCCAGGCTTTTGTTTGCTAGGAGTTTATTGATTACAGCTTCAATTTCCTTAGTCGTTATTGGTCTGATCAACTTTCTGACTCTTTTTGGTTCAGTTTTGGGAGACTGTGTGATTCTAGGAATTTATCCATTTAACCTAGGTTGTCCAATTGGTGTATAATTTGTTCAGAGTATTTTCTAACAATCCGTTGTATTTCTATAGTGTCATTGTTATTTCTTCATTCCTGATTTTGTTTATTTGGATCTGCTCTCTTTTTTTCTTAATGAGTCTGGCTAAAGGTTCATCAATCTGGTTTATCTTTTCAAAGAACAGCTCTTCGTTTTATTGATCTTTTGAATTTTGTCTTTTAGTCTGTGTGTCATTTATTTCCCCTCTGATCTTTACTATTTCTTTTCTTCTACTTGCTCTGGGTTTTTCTTCTTGTTTATTTTCTAGTTCTTTAAGTTGTAGGGTTAGATAGTCTATTAGAATTTTTTCTTGTTTCTTGAGGTAGGCCTGTAGTGCTATGAAATTCCTTCTCAGTACTGCTTTCACTGTATCCCATAGATTTTGTGTTGTTGTGTGTTCATTTTCATTGGTTTCCAGCAAGTTTTTAAAAAATTTCTTCCTTTAGCTCCTTGGTAACCCATTCATTGTTTAATAACATGCTATTTAGACTCCATGTGTTTGAATGATTTTGAGTGTTTATTTATATTGTAATTAATTTCTAGTTTCATGTCATTGTAAAGATGCTTGATGTGATTTACATCTTTTTTTCTTAGTTGTCATGTGCTTTATTTTTATTTTTTTATACTTTATTATTATTTTTTATTAATTAATTTTTGTTACAGATGTTTCTCCATTTTCCCCCACTGATTCCCCTCTCGCCCTCCCTCACGGCCATGTCCCCAGTTTGTTGTCCATGTCCATTGTTCATGCATATAAGTTCTGTGGTTTATCTCTTCCCCATCACTCCCTCTTCTTGGGATTGTCAGTCTGTACCCCACTTCCACGTCTGTGGGACTACCCCATTCCTCAGACTGTTATATTCATTTAATTCCACAAATAAGTGAGATCATGTGATAGTTGTCTTTCTCTGCTTGGCTTGTTTTGCTTAGGCTAACACTCTCCAGGTCCGTCCATGTAGTCTCAAAGGATAAGAGATCTTTCTTTCTTACAGCTGCATAGTACTCCATTGTGTATATGTACCACAACTTTTTTATCCATTCGTCTACTGATGGACACTCGGGCTGTTTCCAGATCTTAGCTATTGTAAACAGTGCTGCTACAAACATGGGGGTACATATATTCTTTCTGATTGGTGTTTCAGGTTTCTTAGGGTATATTCCTAGAAGTGGAATCACTGGGTCAAATGAAAGTTCAATTTTTAATTTATTCAGGTAACACCATATTGTTTTCCATAGTGGCTGCACCAGTCTGCATTCCCACTAGCAGTGTACTAGAGTCCCCTTTTCTCCACACCTTCGCCAACACTTGTTGTTTGATGATTTGTTGATGGCGGCCACTCTCACAGGTGTGAGGTGATACGTCATAGTTGTTTTAATTTGCATCTCTCTGATGATTAGTGATGTTGAGCATTTCTTCATATCTCTCTTAGCCATTTGTATGTCCTGTTTGGAGAGGTGTCTATTTAGTTCCTCTGCCCATTTTTTAATTGGGTTCTTTGTCTTCCTTTTGTGGAGTTGTATGAACACTCTATATATACTGTAAATTAACCCCTTATCTGATATACCATTGGCAATTATGCTCTCCAATACAGTGGGTAGCCTTTCCGTTTTGATGATTGTATCTTTCACTGTGCAGAACCTTTTGAGTTTGATGTAGTCCCGTGTGTTCGTTTTCTCTTTGTTTCTATTGCCTTAGGTGATGTATCTGTGAAAATTTTGCTACATATGATGTCTGAAATGTTGTTGCCTACAGTTTCTTCTAGGATTTTTATGGATTCATGAGTCACATTTAAGTCTTTTATCCATTTTGAGTTTATTCTTGTGTATGGTGTAAGTTGATGGTCTAGTTTCATTTTTCTGCATGTAGCTGTCCAATTTTCCCAGCACCATTTATTAAAGAGTCTGTCCTTACTCCACTGTATGCTCTTGCCACCTTTGTCAAATATTAATTGAGCATATTGCCTTGGATCCATTTTTGGGTTCTCTCTTCTGTTCCACTGGTCTATTTGCCTATTCTAGTGTCAGTACCCGGCTGTATTGATTACAGTGGCTTGGTAGTATAACCTGAAATCTGGTAATGTGATCCCTCCAACTTTGTTCTTCCTTTTCAAGATTGCTGTGGCTATTCAAGGTCTTTTTTGGTTCCATATGAACATTTGAAGTACTTGTTCTAATTCTGTGAAGTATGCCATTGGTATTTTGATGGGGATTGTATTGAATCTATAGATTGCTTTGAGGAATATGGACATTTTAATAATGTTAATTCTTCCAATCCATGAACAGTGTATGTGCTTCCACCTTTTTATATCTTCCTCTATTTCTTCTCTCAATGACCTGTAGTTTTCTTCGAATAGGTCCTTTATTTTTATGGTTAAGTTTATTCCTAGGTATCTTAATTTTTTTGCCGCAATGGTAAATGAGATTGTTTTCTTAGTTTCTCTTTCTGTGAGCTCATCATTGGTGTATAAGAATGCCATTGGTTTCTTGATGTTAATTTTGTATCCTGCTACTTTGCCAAATTCATTTATTAAGCCTAGTAAATTTTTGATGGAGTCTTTGGGGTTTTCTACATGTAGTATCATGTCGTCTGCGAATAATGACAGTTTCACTTCCTCCTTTCCAATTTGGATCCCTTTTATTTTATTTTTCCTGTCTAATTGCTGTGGCTAAGACTTCCAGTACTATGTTAAATAAGAGTGGCAAAAGTGTGCATCCCTGTCTTGTTCCTGTTCTTAAGGGAAATGCTTTTAGTTTTTGACCATTGAGTATGATGTTGGCTGTAGGTCTTTCATATATGGCCTTTATTATGTCTAGATATGATCCCTCTATTCCCACATTGCTGAGCGTTTTTATCAGAAATAGATGCTGGATTTTGTCGAAGGCTTTTTCGGCATCTATTGATATGATCATGTGGTTTTATTTTTATTTATTTATTTTTAATCCTCACCCGAGGATATTTTTCCATTTTTTGTACAGATAAAGTGGGAGGGAGAGAGAGGAAGGGAGAGAGAGTGAGAAACATAGATGTGAAGGGACACATCGAGTGGCTGCCACCCACACGACCAACCAGGGCCGGGGGCAAACTGCAACCGAAGTATGTGCCCTTAGCGGGAACCGAACCCGGGTCTCTCCGGACCGCAGGCCGACACTCTAACCGCTGAGCAAAACTGGCCAGGGCTGATCATGTGGTTTTAATTCTTCATTTCATTTATGTGGTGTATCACGTTTATTGATTTGAGAATATTGTACCAGCCTTGCATCCCTGGGATGAATCCCACTTGGTCATGGTGGATAATTTTTTTGGTGTATTGCTGGAGCCGATTTGCTAGTATTTTGTTCAGGATTTTGGTGTCTATGTTCATCAGGTTTATTGGTTTTCTTTCTTTGTAGTATCTTTTTCTTGTTTTGGAATTAGAATTATGCTGGCTTCATAAAACGAGTTTGGAAGTCTTTCTTCTTCTTGAATTTTTTGTATTAGTTTGAGGAGAATGGGTGATAGTTCTCTGAATGTTTGGTAAAACTCCCTCATGAAGCCATTCGGGCCTGGGTTTTTGTTTGCTGGGAGAGTCTTGACTACATCTTCAATTTCTTCTGTTGATATTGGTCTGTTGAAGTTTTCTATCTCTTCCTGGTCCAGTTTAGGGGGACTATGTGTTTCTAGAAATTTGTCCATTTTGCTTAGATTGTCGATTTTGTTGCCATATAATTGTTCATAGTAGTTGTTAACTATCTTTTGTATTTCTGTGGTGTCAGTTGTTACCTCTCCTCTTTCATTTCTGATTTTGTGTATTTGGGCTCTCTCTCTTTGTTTCTTGATGAGTCTAGGTAAGGGTCCATCAATCTTGTTTATCTTTTCAAAAAAACAGCTCTTTGTTTCATTGTTCCTTTGAATTGTCATTTATTTCTGCTCTAATTTTTACTATTTCCTTCCTTCTACTTACTCTGGGGTTTTCTTTTTGTTTGTTTTCTAGTTCTTTAAGTTGTGAGGTTAGATAGTCTACTAGTCTACTAGAGATTTTTCTTGTGTTTTTTTTTTTTTGTTTGTTTGTTTGTTTTTGAGGTAGGCCTGTAGTGCTATGAACTTCCCTCTCAGAACTGCTTTCACTGTACCCCATAGATTTTGTGTTGTTGTGTGTTCATTTTCATTGGTTTCCAGGAAGTTTTTTATGTCTTCCTTGATCTCCTCAGTGACCCATTCATTGTTTAATAAGAGGCTATTTAGCTTTCAGGTGTTCAAATGTCTTTGTATGTTCTTCTTGCAATTGATTTCTAGTTTCATGCCATTATGATCTGAGAAGATGCTTGATATGATTTCAGTCTTCTTGAACTTGTAGTGACTTAGTTTGTGCCCTAACATGTGGTCTATCTTTGAGAATGTCCCATGTGCACTTGAAAAGAATGTGAATTCTATAGTTTTGGGGTGTAATTCTCTGTAGATATTTATTAAATCCATTTGGTCTAGTGCTTCATTTAGAGTCTCTGTTTCCTTTGTAATTTTTTGTCTACAGGATCTATCCAGTGATGTCAGCGGGGTGTTGAAGTCCCTGATATAATTGTATTGCTATCGATTTCTCCTTTGAAGTCCTCCAGAAGGTTTTTAATATATTTTGGTGCTCCCATATTTGGTGCATATATGTTTATCAAGGTTATATCTTCCTGTTGGATAGATCCTTTCAATATTATGTAGTGGCCTTCTTTGTTTCTAGTTATGGCCTTCATTTTGATGTCTATTTGATCAGATATGAGTATTGTTACTCCAGCTTTTTTTTCTTTCCGTTTGCTTGGTAGATTTTTTTCCATCCCTTCACTTTCAATCTATGTGAGTCTTTTGTTGTGAGGTGGTTCTCTTGTAAACAACATATAGATGAGTCATGCTTTCTTATCCATCAGCTACTCTGTGTCTTTTTATGGGAGCATTCAATCCATTTACATTTAAGGTAATTATTGATATGTACTTATTTATTGCCATTTTTGTTTCGTGTTGTTCTATTTTTTTCCCCATTTCTCCTGCTAATTACAGCAGTTTTTTAAACATTTCTGCAGTGCTGGATTGGTGCTAATGTATTCTCTTCACCTTTTTTTGTCTGGTAAGCTCTTTATTTGACCTTCCATTTTGAATGATAGCCTTGCTGGGTAGAGTAGTCTTGGATTCAGATCCTTGTTTTTCATGACCTTGATTACTTCATGCCAGTCCCTTTTGGCCTGTAGTGTTTCTTGTGAGAAGTCAGCTGAGAGCTTTATGGGGTTTCCTTTGTAGGTAACCTGTTGCTTATCTCTTGCTGCTTTTAGGATTCTCTCTTTGTCTTTAATTTTTGGGAGTTTGATTACTATGTGTCTTGGTGTGGGCCTTTTTGGGTTCTACTTATTTGGGGCTCTCTGTGCTTCTTGAACTTGAATGCCTTTTTTCTTCACCAAATTAGGAAAGTTTTCTGTCACTATTTCTTTGAATATATTCTCTAACCCTTGCTCATTTTCTTCTTCTTCGAGGACTCCTATTATGCGAATATTATTACGTTTCCAGATGTCCCACAGTTCTCTTAAGCTGTCTTCCTATTTTTTAATTGTTTTTTTCTTTTGGTTTTCTGATTGATTGATTTTTTTCTACCCTGTCTTCTAATTCACTGATCAGGTCCTCAGCTTCCTCTACTCTGTTTTTAGACCTTCCAATGTGTTTTTTATTTCTGATATGTCATTTTTTATCTCTTCTTGGTGGTTTTTAATTTCCAATTGGCTTCTTTTCAGCATCTCTATGTCCTTACACATGCTGTTGAGCTTCCTCAAGATCATGGCTCTGAATTCTAGTTCTGTTAACTTGCTTAACTGCACCTCATTTATCTCATCTTCAGTTGAGGTCTCTTGTTCTTTCATTTGGCTTTTGTTTCTGTTTTTTACCATTTTAGCTATCACAGTGAGCTTTGGAATCTGCCAAATTTTTCCTGTAGGTGTTGGTGTTCTGCTCTTTGTGGCTCCCTCTTCTGGGTTTGGATGAGGCAGCGAGGACCCACTTTAAACACCACTGTCAAGTCTTAACTTTCCTGGTTAGAGTTGCCAGCCCAGGGAATGGTAGTTATCCTCTAGTCTTTTTATGCCTGGAGGCTATTAGTAAAGGTCACCTGAAGAACCTTGGTTTCTGAGTTGCCTGAAAAACTCCCTTAGGTGCTCAGTGTAAGAGGATTTCCTGAGGGTGGGGCAGATGCTGGTTGTCAATTAGCCTTTCAATGGGCACCAGGTGGGGTTGAATCTCTGAGGGAGGGGCTGCCGCCTCTCCCCAGGGCCCTGGGAAGGAGTAAGATGACCACAGTCCTGTGTGGTTGCACTCAGCAAAAGCTCTGAGCACCCTCCACATTTTGAGTGTCCCCACACAGTTCCAGACTAGTCTGCCGTCCCTCTGCCGGAGCCCAAGGTGAGTGGCTGCTGCCAATTTAGCATCTGTCTGGACTCTGAATCATGGAGCCACCTGAGACTTTTAACCCGAGGGTGCTGCTCCAAGCCAAGGGCAGCTGAGTGTGCGGCACCAGCCGAGGGCGTAGCACCCAGCCAAGTTCGCATGACCCAGCCAAGGGCGCAGCTTCCAGCCAAGTCTGCTGGTCCCAGCCCAGGCCGCTGCGGACCGTGGGTTCCTGGCCCCCTCTCGTGTTCTCGCAAGCCTACCAGGATTGAGTCAATGTCCCTGGTTATGTGGTCCAAGCTGCCTTTCGGTTGCCCCTTCCTGACGATTTGTCTTTATTTTCATTTTAAATCCAGTTTGGTCCTGGGAGATGGTCTGTGTAGCTTCCATTCACTTCGCCTCCACTTTTCTATCTGATTTACATCCTCTTGAACTTGTAGAGACTTAGTTTGTGTCCTAATATGTGGTCTATTTTTGAGAATGTCCCTTGTGTACTTGAGAAGAATGTGTATTCTGCAGTTTGTGGTGTGATTCTCTAAAATCTATTAAGTCCATCTGATCTCATGTGTCATTTAGGGTCTCTGATTCCTTCTTAATTTTTTTGTCTAGAGGATCTATTCAGTGATGTCAGTGTGGTGTTGAAGTCCCCTGCTATGATTGTATTGCTGTTGATTTCTCCTTTGAAGTGCTCCAGAAGTTTTTTAATATATATCAGTGCTCCTATATTGGGTGCATATATGTTTACTAATTGTAAGGAATCGGGGGTGCCGCCGAATAAAACAGAGAAGAGACTGGAGAGCCAATCAGCCGAATAAACAGGGATCAGGCTTTATTGGGTGCACTCCGGGCGGGTTCACAGACTCTGGGGGTCGAGTCCTAGAAGCCGCGCTCAATGTAGGGGCTTGTGTCTTTTATATCTGCCTGTTGTAGCTGGAATTTATCCCTTAGGGTTTGGCCCTGCGGGGGCTATGCATGGAGCCTCTGGAATGTGAATCGATAAGAGCAAGATGGGAGTTAATCTACAAGCTTGAGGCAGGCCGTTCAGGGTGGGAGACAAGGCTGAGCAAGCGAGACAATGGTCGAGCACTTTGCCTGGCGCCAGTCCCCAGGCCATTGGACATTCCTGACTCTGTGATAATGACAAAGGGGCGCAGGTATCTTTCTGGCTACTTCGAGCTGGACAGGGGCGGTGTTGGCGGGGGGGGCCATGTCGGCATGATCCGGGCCCGAGGATCTGGTGAGAGGTTGATAATGGCTTAGCATCAAGATCTTGTGCACCGTCTGGCTGGTGAAGGCCTTCAGTCGGTTTTGTAGTAGGGAGGAGAGCAGTCGCAGGAGACAGGGTCCGAAGGCTAGGGCTAGAAAAAGGAGAGTTAGGGGACCCTTAAGCGGCAAAACTCAGTGTGCCCAGTTGGAATCGAACCAGGTGCTCCAAGATTGATCTCGCCTTTCCCGAATGCGTTGTGCTCTTTCTTTTAAGTTATTGGCAGCACTTTGGATGAGGCCTGACTGGTTAAGATAGAAGCAGCATTGCTCTTCTAGGAAAACACATATACCTCCCTTTTCTGCAGTGAGGAGATCTAGGCCCCTTCGATTTTGAAGGGTGACTGCTGCTAAGGAGTCTAGTTGATCTTGGATGCTGAGAAGGGAGGAGGCTATTTCTTCTAAAGAATTTTGTAGGTCTTCAGATAGGATGTGGAAATATGATAGAGAGGTTCCTAACCCACCTGCCCCAAGTCCCAAAGCTCCTGTACTGCTTAGGGCAGTGAGGAGGGGTACCAGCTGTATAGCCCGTTTGTGTCTTCTTGTATTAATCAGGGTGACGTCGGAAACAGGCAGGGAGGCGTCCTGGGGGACTATATTGATGTTGGGGGTGAGATATACCAAGGTGCAGGTGCTGGTCCAGTTAGTGGGGAGACACATATAGGTGGTGGACCCACACATATGGCAGAGTAGGCTGAGGAGGACAGGGATAGGCAGACCCAACAGTCAGGCGCAAATGTGGAGTTGGCCTTATAGAGGAGGCGTTGGGTCAAATTCAGGGTACGGAACAGATGGGAGAATTCCAGAAGCGAAGGAGAGAAGGTGGCAAGAATGAGTGGGCAACCCAGGGCGAGGCCCAGAGTCAGAAAGATGTATAGCAGAATCATAATGACTTATCGTGGATGATCCAATTAGGGCGTATTGTATATTTTGATTTTGGTCGGCCCTAATAGAGTGCAGGTGAAGCAAGGCTCCGGGAATGGTTGCTCTTCTGGAATCGGGGTTTCTTTATCCTAGAGAGATGGATCCAGGCAGAGATCCCCAAAACCTTAACTGCAGAGGGAGTAGTCAGAACCACGGTGTACGGTCCCTCCCATTTAAATGGGTTGGGAGAGCTCCAATCCCAGGTCAGGTCCAGGTTTAGGAAGGGTACGGTTAGCGTGTTCTCAGAGGAGGGAGCGAAGGAGGGAGAGGTATGGCAGGTATGAGGCCAGAGGGGGTGGGGAGTCTATAGATGGAGTAGGAAGGAGGAAGGGTCTTCCATATAGAAGTTCAAAAGGACTGAGGTGAGAGGGTCCCCGAGGTGTGGCTCGAAGACGGGTAAGGGCCAGGGGTAGCAGGTCAGGCCAGGACTGTCGGAGTTCCAGGCTGAATTTGGTTAGATATTCCTTGATGAGGCCGTTGGCCTGCTCAACCTTACCAGAGGACTGGGCCACATGTAGTTTCCATTTGATGCCAAGAGAGACCGAGACCGCTTCCGTGACCTTGGAGATGAAAGCTGGCCCGTTGTCTGATTGTATGGAGTTTGGCAGCCCGAAGCGAGGGATGATGTCTTTCAGTAGGTGAGTGGCTACAGTTTCTGCAGTCTCTGAGGCGGCTGGGAGGGCCTCAATCCAACCTGAAAAAGTATCAACCATGGTTAAAAGATATTTTAGTTGTTTGTGTTTAGGCATATGAGTGAAGTCTATCTGCCAGTCTTGTCCTGGCAGGTGACCCCGCATTTGGTGTAGGGGCCTGTGCACATGGCAAGCTCCTTGGCTGTTGGACCTGGAACAAACAGAACATGAGGCATGTGCGGCCTGCATAGCCGGCCGGAGTTTGTCGGGGTGGAGGATTGGAGATAAGAATTGGTGAAGGGCTTCGGGGCCTATGTGGAGAGACTTGTGGATCTCCGACAGTATTTGCAGTCTTTGGGCGTCTGGAAGAATTAGGAGGTTGGTAAGGCGGTGGGGGGAGAAAACCTGGAGAGGCTGTTGTAGGTTGATCTTCAGTGCCTCCGTGGTGAGTTCTGCTGCTGCTGCTGCGAGGGCCCGGAGGCAAGGCTGCCATCCATGAACAGTGGGGTCCAGCTGCTTTGAGAGGTAAGCAACAGGGACCAGGGTGGGGCCAAGTGGCTGAACCAGGACCCCTATGGCTAAATGATGTTTTTCGTCTGTATAGAGGAGAAAAGGTCGTTGGGGATTGGGAAGAGCAAGAGCTGAAGCAGAGCACAAAGCCTCAAGGAGGGTCTGGAAAGCCCGGCGGACCTACTTAGGGGAGGTCAGGGGTCCCTCGGGGGTGTCTCTGGCTGCCTGGTAGAGTGGTCTGGCTAGGAGGGCAAAATTGGGGATCCAGTGCCTGAAGAACCCCATAAACCCAAGAAAGGACTGAATTTCCATTGCCGAGGTCGGGGGTTGTAAGTCCCTAAGGGCCTGCAACCTGTCGGAGGTGATTGCCCGGTGTGTCGGAGTGACAAGGAGCCCTAAATAGGTCACCGAGGGAGTCGCGATCTGGGATTTCTGTGCAGACACCCGGTAACCCTTGGTGTAAAAAAATTGAGGAGAGCGGTGGTGGCTGAGATATTATCTCCTTCAGAGGGGGAGCAGATGAGAAGATCGTCTACATATTGGAGAAGAGTGGATGGGGACAGATCACATTCCCTTAAGTCCTGAGCAAGAGCCTGACCAAAGAGGCGCGGACTGTCTCGGAATCCTTGAGGGAGGACAGTCCATGTTAACTATTGGGAAATACTGGAGACTGGATCTTCCCAGGTGAAAGCAAAGAGAAAATAGGAATCAGGATGTAGCGGGATGGTAAAGAAAGCATCCTTTAGGTCAAGAACCGAGAAATGAGTAGTATGGGGAGGAATATGAGAGAGGAGGGTGTAGGGGTTTGGGACTACAGGGGAGATGGGTATGAATTAATTATGCAAAGGTCTTGGACAAGGCAGTACTGCCCCAAGGGTTTCTTAACAGGCAGAATGGGGGAATTACAGGGGGAGTTGGTAGGAATGAGGAGGCCCTGGCTTCTGAGTTTAGATATAATGGGGTGGAGTCCTAGTCGGTGAGCCTGAGAGATGGAAAATTGGGGGCGATTGGGGTAAGATGATGGGTTTTTTAATTTGATAAGGATGGGGGCATGATGTGAGGCAACCGAGGGGGTGTTTGTGTCCCAGACCCCAGGGTGCACTGCCGGTAAGAGCTGGACTGTGGAAGCTGAGGCAGTAGCCTGGGTAGGGCCAGAGAGTAAAGCTATTAGATGCAGCTGCTGGGGGAGGAAAGAGATGGTAGTATGGAGTTTAGATAAGATATCTCTCCCCAGAGTGGAACTGGGCAGGCAGGCATTACTAAAAAGGAATGGGAGAATGGGTGGCCTTCGAAGATGCAGTTAAGTAGGGCCGTTTGTTTGGGGGTTGTAGGGAGCCCATCAATTCCCATAACCGAGACCTGGGAAGGAAAAGTGAGGCTCGAATGGGAGGGGAGGACAGAGTAGGTAGCCCCTGTGTCTATTAAGAAGGAAATAGACTTACCCGCTACCTGGAGCGTGACCCTGGGCTCGGCGAGGGTGACCGGAGTCGCAGAACCAGGGCCGCCTCAGTCGTCCATGAGCCCTAGTAGCTCCAATGCTGGGAAATCCTGGGTCTCATTTCCCCCGCATTGAGGTGCTGAGGATTGAGGCAGGGTCGGGTAGTCCGACTTCCAGTGTCCCATTTGTTTGCACTGGGGGCAGGACTTGGTAGGTGGCCTGGACTGTGGGCAGGCTTTGGCCCAGTGGCCTTCCTTGCCGCATTTGAAACAGGCTCCTGGAGGCGAGCGAGGTCCCCCTTTTGGGACCTGGTGTCTTTTTGGGTCCCCTGCCGGCCGTAGGGCAGCTACCAGAGCCTGGGTTTGGAGGCTTACCTTCTGCTTGGAGCCTCGCCTGGCGGGCTGCTTCAGCCATCTCCTCCCAGGCATTAAAAACCTTAAAGGCCATTTTACCAGGTCTTGGATGGGAGTTTCGGGGCCCTCCTCAACCTTCTTGAGCTTCTTTCTGATATCAGGGGCGGACTGGGAGATGAAGTGGGAGGCGAGGACAGTGGCCCCGTGGGTGTGTGGGACCGGGTGTGGGCAGCGACAGGGGAGCTGAGGGGATTATCGGGGGCGGGGGAGCGGAGTGTATCCAACAAAGCCTGAATATAAGGGACTTCAGAATCTTTTCTGGTGCCTTGTGTAGACTCTGAGAATATCCCAATTTGGAAAAATTTTCGAGGAGACACCTGAGGGGGTCTTACGGTCGAGTATGGATTCGGAATTGCCCATGGCGACAGGTTAGAGGGGCTTTGAGTGTCGGGAGAGCGGACATCCGAAAGGCGTCCCTTTTGAATGTCCGTCCCCAGACGGATATCTGTCCTGGATGGACAGGGTGGTTGTGAAGAAGCCTCAGGCGTCCCTAGAAGCAGCTTCAGACCGGGAGTTCCTGGAATTCCGGCGGAGAGGCGGGGGCATCCCGACTTGGCCAAGGTTTGGACGGGAGACCTGAGCCCCGGACGGACAACAGATCAAAACCCCAGAAAAAAGTGAAACGGTTTTGGAGCCTGGCTCCGATGGGTTTGGAGACTGGCCCCGAAAACCCCAGAGAAAGAGTGAAACGACTTACGGTTTGGGAACCTGGCTCCTGGGTCGAGGGAGATTCCGAATCCAGAAGACGGGTGGCGGCGCAGGGAGAGGAGGGGGACTCTCGCCCTGACCAAAAAGTCCAGGCCGGGTCACAAAACCTTCCCCCAGGGTTTCGGCACCAGATGTAAGGAATCGGGGGCGCCGTTGAATAAAACAGAGAAGAGACTGGAGAGCCAATCAGCCGAATAAACAGGGATCAGGCTTTATTGGGTGCACTCCGGGCAGGTTCACAGACTCTGGGGGTCGAGTCCTAGAAGCCGCGCTCAATGTAGGGGCTTGTGTCTTTTATATCTGCCTGTTGTAGCTGGAATTTGTCCCTTAGGGTTTGGCCCTGCGGGGTCTATGCATGGAGCCTCTGGAATGTGAATCGATAAGAGCAAGATGGGAGTTAATCTACAAGCTCGAGGCAGGCGGTTCAGGGTGGGAGGCAAGGCTGAGCAAGTGAGACAATGGTCGAGCACTTTGCCTGGCGCCAGTCCCCAGGCCATCGGACACTAATGTTATATCCTCCTGTTGGATCGATCATTTTAATATTATGTAGTGGCCTTCTTTTTCTCTTGTTATGGCTTTCATTTGAAGTCTATTTGATCAGTTATGAATATTGCTACCCCAGCTTTTTTTTAATTTCCATTTGCTTGAAAATTTTTTTCCATCCCTTCACTTTCAATCTGTGTGTGTCTTCTGTTGTGAAGCGGGTCTTTTGTACACAACATATATGAGTCATGCTTTCTTACCTATTCAGCTACTCTATTTTTTGTTGGAACATTTAATTCATTTATATTTAAGGTTGTTGTTATTATTATTTTATTCTCACCTGAGGCATTTTTGCATTTATCTTTAGATAGAGCAGAAGGAAAAGAGGGAGGAAGAGAGAGAGAGAGAAAGATTGATGTGAGAGAAACATATTGAGTAGTCGCCACCCACATGACCCCAACCGGGGCTGGGGACAAACTACAACTGATACACACACCCTTAGTGGGAACCAAACCCAGGTCTCTCTGGTCTATGGGTCAATGCTCTAACCGCTGAGCCAAACCAGCCAGGGCTAAGGTTATTATTGATATGTACTTATTTATTTTTATTTTTATTCATTATTCTTATGTTTCTTTATATATATTTCTTCTGATTATTATAGCAGTCCTTTAAACATTTCTTCCAATGCTGGTTTGGTGTTAATATATTCCTTTAGATTTTTTTGTCTGGGAAGCTCTTTATTTCACCTTTTATATTGAATGATAGCTGTGCTGGATAGAGTAATCTTGGATTCAGATCTTTGTTTTTTATTACCTTGAATATTTCATGCCATTCACTTCTGGCCAGTAGTGTTTCTGTTGAGAAATCAGCTGACAGCCTTATGGGGGTCCCTTTGTTGGTAACTTGTTGTTTTTCTCTTGCTTCATTTAAGATTCTCTCTTTGTCTTTCATTTTTGACATTTTAATTATGATGTGTCTTGATGTGGGCCTCTTTTGTTTCTTCTTACTTGGGGTTCTCTGTGGTTCCTGAACTTGTATTTCTTTTTCCTTACCAAGTTAGGGAAGTTTTCTGTCACTATTTCCTCAAATATATTCTCTAACCCTTGCTCACTTTCTTCTTCTTTGGGTACTCCTATGATGAGATTTTGTTATGTTTTATGTGATCCCACAGCTCTCTTAAACTTTCCTCCTGTTTTTAAATTGTTTTTTTCTTTTTGGTTCTCTGATTGAGTGATTTTTTTTTCTACTCTGTCTTCTAATTTGCTGATTTGACTCTCCGCTCCCTCTAATTGCTGGTTATTCCTTCCAATGTGTTCATTTCTGCTATGACTTCCTTTATTTCTGCTCAGTTGTTTTTCATATGCAGTTGGTTGATTTTCATTGTTTCTATATATTTACTCTGCTGTTGAGCTCTTTACTCATGCTGTTGAGCTTCCTCATAATCATTACTCTGAACTCTACATCTGATAACTTGCTTATTTTCATTTCATTTAGCCCTTCTTCTTTAAAATTATTGTGTTCTTTCATTTGGGATTAGTTTCTTTGTTTCACCATTTGGGCTATCTCAGCAGGGTTGGAGCCTGCCAAAATTTTTCTATGTGTATCAATGTTCCATAGATTAGGGCTCCCTCTGCTAAATTTGGATGAGTATGGAAGGGACCAAGTGGAACACCAATGTCTACTCTTACTTTTCTGGGAAGATTCTCAGGCCAGGCAACAAATTATCTCAGAGCCTTTGCCTGTAGGCTGATTATTATTGTTACTTAATAAGCCTCAGATAAGTAAAATATCTCCTGCATGGGCAGGGTAAGATTTCCAGTGGGTGTGGCAATTGCTCTCCTCTAGACTAAATCTGCGTTAAGAAGAAAATGGCTTCTGCAGCATGGGTTAATGACACATCAATGGGGCCCAGGCAGCCACCTTCTGAGCTCTGACCTATGAACCTCAAAACCTAATGTCCCATGACCATGAGCTGGGCCTAAGGGTTGGTGTACCCAGACACTTGTCTTCACCTGTAGGCTGGTTGGTAGTTTTTGGCAGTTATTGAGCCTCAGGTTGTGCTTTTTCTGGCCGGTTGGGGTTAGATTCTCAGGGGAGTGTCAGTTGCGCCCCCCGCCACTTCCCTGATATAGCTGTTTTGATGGGAGCACTCTGCCTGAGGAGAATGGCTCTTACAGCATGGATTAATGGCTCAGCATAAGAACCCAGGCCTCAGCCTTCACAGCTCAGTCCCCAGAGCCACGACACCCAACTCTGAAAGCCAGGTCCAAGGCTCAAAATTTTCAGAGGCCCTTCTCTGTCTACTGGCTGCCAGGTAGTCTCTGGGTGTTAATGAGCCTCAAGTTGCACTTCTCCAGGTCAGGTGGTATTAAATTCTAAAGGGAGAGAAAGTTGCTTCTCCCCTGGGATAAAGCCACTCTGATGGGAAGGGGCGTCTTGAGAAAGATGGCTACTGCCATGTGGAGAAATGACTCAGCATTGAGCCTCTGATGACCTCCTTCCCAACTCTCTCCCCTGTGCCATGATCCTTTGACTCTCCTCACACAGCTCCAATCCAGTCTGCCCTCCCTCTACTGGACTGCAAGGTGAGTGGCTGTAACTGTAATTTAGTGTGCTGGCCCTTCATGGAAGTGCTGGTGCTCCCAGCACCTGTCCCTACCAGACAGAACCTCTGCTCTGGTGATTTTCTCAGCAAGGTATTATGTGTACACCTTTCCCTGTTCTGCTACTCTGTGCTGGTGAGCCAGCTTGGAGTTTAACCCCCTGACTTCTCTGAGGGAGCATCTGAGAACTAAGATAGCCCTCGGCTGCTGCCTATGGGAACCCAGCCAGCCCTCTCACAACTCCACACCTCCTACCAGTCTCAATTTGGTATCCTCTTTACATCTGTGGTTATAAGGGTTCTCTCCAGCTGCTCTTCAGTTGATATTTCCAGATGACTTGTCTTTGTTTTAGTTGTATTTTAGTTTGGTCCTAAAAGACAGCCTATGTAACTTCCATTCACTCCATCACCATTTTCCCTCCTTCCTATATTAATTCTTAATAATTTTTACACAAGGGAAACTTTCATTGCACTGGACCCTGTAAATTATGCATTAGGTCCTGGGTGGTTGTGAGGGTTGAAGGGGGCTCCTGACTGTGAAAGACCCAGCTCCATAAAGGGAAACCTATGAATCCACTAGCCTGATCTTCGACTTCCCTTCCTCTTCCCACCTTACTTTCAAAAAGCTCCATCTATGACTATGTGGCCTGGGACAAGTCTTGTTCTTCTTTATCAAGCTTTCTGTGGCTATTTGGTGTCTTTTGTGATTCCATGTAAATTTTTGCAATATTTCTTCTAGTTCTGTGAAATATGCCTTTAGTATCTTGATAGAAATTGCATTGGATTTATAGAGGGCTTTGGGTAGTATGGACATTTTAATGATGTGAATTCGTCCTATCCATGAACATGGTATATACTTCCACTTATTTGTATGTTCAATTTATTCAGTGTCTTATAATTTTCTGAGGACAGCTCTTTTAAATCCTTGGTTACATTTATTCCAAGGTATTTTTTTTTTTAATGCAATTGTAAATTGAATTGTTTTCTTAGTTTCCCTTTCTGACAGTTCATTATTGATATTTAAAAATGCAACTGATTTCTGAATATTTATTTTGTATCCTGCTACTTTACTGAATTAATTTATCAGTTTTAGTAGTTTTTTGGTTAAATCTTTAGGGTTTTTATGGACAGTATCATGTCATCTGAAAACAATGACAGTTTTACTTCTTCCTCTCCAATTTGGATGCCTTTTATTTCTTCTTATTGTCTGATTGCTGTGGCTAGGACTTCCAGTACTATGTTAAATAAGAATCGTGAAAGAAGACATTCCTATCTTGTTCCTGATCTTAAGAGAAATAATTTTATTTTTTGCCCATTGAGTATGATGTTGGCTGTGTGCTTGTCATATATGATCTTTATTATGTTGAGGTATATTCTCACTATTCACACTTTATTGAGAGGTTTTATTATAAATGGGTGCTGGATTTTATCTCATGCTTTTCCTGCATTTATTGATGTGATCATGTGGTTTTTATCTTTCATTTGTTTTTGTGATGTATCACATATATTGATTTGCAAATATTTTTCCAACATTGCTTCCCTGTAATTAATTCCAATTGATCATGGTGTACGATCTTTTTAATGTATTGCTGAATCCAGTTTGCTAATATTTGTTGAGGATTTTAGCAGTTATGTTCATCAGAGATATTGACCTATAATTTTCTTTCCTTGAAGTGTCTTCATCTGGTTTTGGAATTAGGATAATGCTGACCTCATGAAAAGAGCTTAGGTGTCTTTCATCCTCTTGAATTTTCTGAAATAGTTTGAGAAGGATAGGTGTTAGTTTTTATTTGAATGATTGAATAATTCACCTGTGAAGCCAGCTGATCCAGGACTTCTTTTTGTTAGGAGTTTATTCTTCTTCTTCTTATTATTATTATTATTATTTTTACTTCTATTTCATTAGTTGTATTTGTTTTTTTTCATGTTTTCTGAGTCTTCCTGATTCAAGTTTGGAAGATAGTATGTTTTTAGAAATTTATCTATTCCATCCAGATTGTCCAATTGGTTGCTATAAAATTGTTTATATTTTCTTAAAATCCCTTGTATTTCCGTGGTGGCAGTTGTTATTTCTCTTTTTTCATTTCTGATTTTGTTTATTTAGGTGTTTTCTCATTTTTTTCTTCTACTTTTTGTTGTTGTTGTTGTGTTAGGGTTTTATTAATTTATTTTTGATACAGATGTTTCTCCATTTTCCCCCATTGACATCCTCCTCCCGATTTTGCCCCCCGCCCCAGCATTTTTGTCTGTCTATTGGTTATGCATATATGCATATAAGTTCTTTGGTTTATCTCTTCCCTCCCTCTATTTCTCTCTTCTGAGGTTTGTCAGTCTGTACCTTACTTCTGTGTCTCTGGGTCTATTTTGTTCATCAGCTTATTTTTTTTGTTATATTCCACAAATAAGTGAGATCATGTGATATTTGTCTTTCTCTGATTGGCTTGTTTTGCTTAGGATAATACTCTCCAGGTCGCTTCATGTCATCTCAAAGGATAAGAGATCTTTCTTTCTTACAGCTGCATACTATTCCATTGTGTATATGTACCACAGCTTTTTTATCCACTCATCTGTTGATGGATACTTGGGCTGTTTTCGGATCTTAGCAATTGTAAATAGTGCTGCTATGAACATAGGGGTATATATATTCTTTCTGATTGGTGTTTCAGGATTCTTAGGGTATATTCCTAGAAGTGGGATTATTGGGTCAAATGGCAGTTCAATTTTTAATTTTTTGAGGAAACACCATATTGTTTTCCATAGTGGCTGCACCAGTCTGCATTCCCACCAGCAGTGTACTAGAGTCCCCTTTTCTCCACACCTTTGCCAGCACTTGTTGTTTGATGATTTGTTGATGGCAGCAATTTTTGCAGATGTGAGGTGATACCTCATAGTCACTTTAATTTGCATCTCTCTGATGATTAGTTATGTTGCGAATTTCTTCATATGTCTCTTGGCCATGTGTATGTCCTGTTTGGAAAGGTGTCTATTCAGGTCCTCTGCCCCCTCCCTTTTTCTTTTATCCCCACCTGAGGACATTTTTGCATTTATCTTCAGATAGAGTGGGAGGGAGGAGGACAGAGAGAGAAACATTGACGTGAGAGAGACACATCGAGTAAGTAATGTATACATTTTAATAATGTTAATTCATCCAATTCATGAACAAGGTATATGCTTCCACTTTTCTATATCTTCCTCTATTTCTTTTTTCAGTGTCCTATAGTTTTCTGCAAACAGGTCCTTTACTTCTTTGGTTAAATTTATTCCTCAGTATCTTAATTTTTATGCCACAATGGTAATAAGTGGTATTTATTTTTTAGTTTCTCCTTCTGTGAGTTCATCATTGGTGTATATATAAGAATGCTGTCAATTTCTTGATGTTAATTTTGCATCCTGCTACTTTGCCAAATTCATTTATTAAATCTAGTAGATTTTTTGATGGAGTCTTTAGGGTTTTTTATGTACAATATCATGTCATCTGCAAATAATGACAGTTTCACTTCCTCCTTTCCAATTTGGATCCCTTTTATTTTTGCTTCATATGTAATTGCTGTGGCTGAGACTTCCAGTACTATGTTAAATAAGAGTGGTGAAAGTGGGCATCCTTGTCTGGTTCCTGTTCTTAAGAAAAATGCTTGTAGTTTTTGGCAATTGAGTATGATGTTGGCTGCAGGTTGTTAATAGATGACCTTTATTTTTTGTTTATTAAAAATTTTTCCCCTTTATTGATTTTAGAATGAAAGAAAGGGAGAGAGATAGAAACATCGATGAGAGAGATCATCAATTGGCCACCTCTAGCATGCACTCCACTGGGGATTTGGCCCACAACCTGGGCATGTGCCCTGATGAGGAATGAAACCTGCAACCTCTTGGTGCATGGGTGGACACTTAACCAGTGAGCCACACCTGCCAGGCAGTATATGACCTTTATTATGTTGAGATATGGTCCCTCTAGTCCCACATTGCTGAGCCCTTTCATTAGAAATAAGTGCTGGATTTTGTCGAATGCTTTTTTAGCATCTATTGATATTATCATACTTTTTAAATCTTTCATTTTGTTTATGTGGGTATCACATTTATTGATTTGCAAATATTGTACTGGCCTTGCATCCTGGGCATGAATCCCACTTGGTCATGGTGAATAATATTTTAAATGCATTGCTGGATCTGACTTGCTAATATTTTGTTAAGGATTTTGGCATCTATATTCATCAGGAATAATGGCCTATAGTTTTCTTTCTTTGTAGTGTTTATCTGGCTTTTGAATTAGAATTCTGCTGCCCTCATAAGATGAATTTGGAAGTCTTTTTTCTTCTTGAATTTTTTGAAATACTTTGAGGAGAATGAGTGTTAGTTCTTCTTTAAATGTTTGGTGAAACCCCGTGAAACCGTCTGGGCCTCGGCTTTTGTTTGTTGGGAATTTCTTGATTACATCTTCAATTCCCTACGTAGTTATTGGTCTGTTCAGTTTTTCTATCTCTTCCCAGTTCAGTTTTGGGAGACTATGTATTTCTAAAAAATTTGTCCATTTTGCCTAGATTGTCCAATTTGTTGGCATATAATTGTTCATAGTATTTTGTAATGATCCTTTGTATTTCTTTGGTGTTTGTTGTTACTTCTCTTTCATTTCTGATTTTGTTTATTTGGGTCCTCTCTTTTTGTTTCTTGGTGAGTCTGGCTATGGGTCTATCAATCTTTTCAATGAACCAGCTCTTGGTTTCATTGATCTTTCAACTTTTTTTTTTTTAGTTTCTATGTTGTTTATTTCTGCTCTAACTTTTATTATTTCTTTCCTTCTACTTACTCTGGGTTTTTCTTTTTCTTTTTTTTTTTTACTCTTTAGTTCTTTAAGTTGTAGGGTTAAATAGTCAATTAGCAATTTTTCTTGTTTCTTCAGGTAGGCCTGTAGTGCTATAAACTTCCCTCTCAGGACTGCTTTTGCTGCATCCCATCCATATATTTTGTTTTGTTGTGCGTTCATTTTCCTTGGTTTCCAGAAAGTTTTTAATTTTTTCCTTGTTCTCCTTGGTAACCCATTCATTGTTTAATAACATCCTATTTAACCTCCATGTGTTTGAATGTTTTTGCATGTTTTGGTTTTTTTTTTTGTAAATGATTTCTAGTTTTATGCCATTGTGATCTGAGAAGAGCTTGATATGATTTCCTTCTTCTTGAACTTGTAGAGACCTAGTTTGTGTTCTAATATGTGGTCTATCTTTGAGAATATCCATGTGTATTTGAGAAGAATGTGAATTCTGAAGTTTTGGGGTGTAATTCTCTGTAGATATCTATTAAATCTATTTGATCTAGTGTATCATTTAGAGTCTGTTTCCTTGTTAATTTTTTGTCTAGAGGATCTATCCAGTGATGTCAGTGGGGTGTTGAAATCCCCTGCTATGATTGTATTGCTATTGATTTCTCCTCTGAAGTCCTCCAGAAGTTTATAAGTATATTTTGGTGCTTCTATGTTTGGTGCATGTATGTATACCAAGGTTATATCCTCCTGTTGGATAAATCCTTTCAATATTATGTCATGGCCTTCTTTTTCTCTAGTTATGGCCTTCATTTTGAAGTCAATTTTATTGGATATGAGTATTACTACATCAGTTTTATTTCCTCTTTCCGTTTGCTTGAAAAAAAATTTTTCCATCTCTTCACTTTCAGCCTATGTGAGTCTTTTGTTGTAAGGTGGGTCTCTTGTAAACTCTCATATATGAGAGTTTTTTTTTATTCATTCAGCTATTCTGTGTTTTTTTTTATTGGAGCATTTAATCCACTTACATTTAAGGTTATTATTGATATGTACTTATTTGTTGCCATTTTTGTTTTTTCTGGTTATGTTTTTCTTCCTATTTCTACTGCATGTTACAGCAGTCCTTTTAACATTTTTTTGCTGTGCTGGTTTGGTGCTAATATATTCCCTTAGCCTTTTTTTTGTCAGGGAAGCTCTTCATTTCACCTTCTATTTTGAATGCTAGCCATGCTGGATATAGTAGTCTTGGATTCAGATCTTTGTTTTTCATTACCTTGAATATTTCGTGCCATTCACTTCTGGGCAGTAGTGTTTCTGTTGAGAAATTAGGTGATAGCCTTATGGGGTCCCCTTTGTAGGTACTGTTGCTTTTCTCTTGCTCCCTTTAAGATTCTCTCTTTGTCTTTAATTTTTGACATTTTAATTATGTGTCTTAATGTGGGCCTCTTTTGGTTCTTCTTACTTGGGGCTCTCTGTGCTTCCTAAACTTGTATGGCTTATTTTTTTCTTTACCAAGTTAGGGAACGTTTCTGTCACTATTTCTTCAAATATATTCTCTAACCCTTGCTCATTTTTTTCTTCTGCACTCCTATGATGCAGATGTTGTTATGTTTCATATTGTCCCACAGTTCTCTTAAGCTATCTTCCTGTTTTTTAATTTTTTGTTTGTTTGTTTGGTTGGTTGGTTGGTTGGTTGGTTGGTTGGTTGGTTTTCTATTTAGGTGACTTTTTCTACCCTGTCTTCTAATTCACTAATCTGATTCTCAGCTTCCTCTACTCTTCTGGTTATTTCTTTCAATGTGTTCTTCATTTCTGCTTGGTGGTTTTCATTTCCAACTGGTTGATTTTCAATGTTTCTACATCTTTACTCATGCTGTTGAGCTTCTTCATAATTGTTACTTTGAACTCTATGTCTGATATCTTGCTTAATTTCATTTTATTTGTCTCTTCTCCTGTAGAATTCTCTTGTTCTTTCATTTTGGATTTGTTTCTTTGTTTCACCAGTTTGGCTGTTTCTGTGGGTTTTGGAGCCTGCCCAATTTTCCCTGTGGGTGTTGGTGTCCCGCTGGCTGTGGCTCCCTCTACTGGGTTTGAATGAGTGTGGGAGGACCCACATTAAGCACCACTGTGAAGTCTTACTTTCCTGGGTAGATTTGCAGGCCATGGAAAGGTTCAGTTATCCTCTAGCTTTTTCCTGCAGGCTATTAGTCTCAATTACTTGATGAGCCTTGATCTGTAGCCCTCAGCTGAATGAGAAATCCATCAGGTGTAAGAGAATTTCCAGTGGGTGGGGCACTTGCTTGCTGTCAGACTCTAAGTGTTAATGAGCCTCAATTTCCATTTCTCTGGCCTGACCTGGTGGTGTTGAATTCCTGAGGGAGGGGCCATTGCTTCTCCCCGGGGCTCTGGGAAGGGGCTCATTGAGTAAGATGGCTACTGCCCTATGAGGGAGTGATTCAACACAAAACTCCCAGTGTCCTCTGCTCCAGCTGTCTCCTGAGCCAGGAGACCTGGACTCTCTCCACACAGTTCCAGTTCAGTCCACTCTCCCTGTGCTGGAATCCAAGATGAGTGGCTGTACCTGATTTGGTGCTTTTTAAAACCCCCACTTTCTCAGTGGGAACTGCTTACAGTTAAAACAGCCCTCACCTGCTGTTTGTGGGCTCCCAGCCCACCCACTCATGCCTCCGCAATTCCTACCAGATGTCCTTTTTTTTGTCCCTGCTTATACAGGTTCTTTCCAGCTGCTCTTCAGTTGGTTTTCCCTGATGATTTGTCTTTATTTTAGTTCTAATTCCAGTTTGATCCTCATCTCTGAAGACCTTGGGACACTGCTCATGTTGTAAGGACCTTGTACCAGACAAATGGGCTGTTGTCCCAGGATCTAGTCCCAGGATTGCATCTGTCTGCTGCCTCCTCTGACTTGCAGCCTCCTGATGTCTCCATCCAGTGTTGCCTGTGCCTCACAGTGTGTACCAGTGAGGTTCAGGCTAGGCCTGCCCTGATAACCAGAGCTCCTCAGCTCTCTTCTCACTAAATAAGATCCCTGGGGATGTGACTGTGAGAGGGCCCTGAGTCTGATCTCTATTGTTATTGTTAATCCTTACCTGAGGATATTTTTTCAATGGTTTTTAGAGAGACTGGGGGGAAGGAAAGGAGGAATAGAGGGAGGGAGAAAGAGAGAGAGAGTAAAAGAGAAACATCAGTGTGAGACACATCAATCAGTTGCCTCCAAACAGGGGCCGGGGATCAAACCTGCAACCTAGGTATACGCCCTTGACTGGGAATCAAACCCACAACTCTATGGTCTGAAGGCTGATGCTCTAACTGCTGATCCAAACCTGCCAGGGCTCTTTTTTGTTTTTTCTTGATGAGTCTGGTTAAAGGTTTGCCAATCTTGTTTATCTTTTCAAAGAACCAGCTCTAAGTTTCATTCTTTTTTTTACATATTTTTAAAGACTCTTTTATTTATTTCTGCTCTGATCTTTATTATTAGTTTTCTTCTATTAACTTTGTGCTTTTTTTTTTTTTTTTTAGGTTAAGTGTAAAGTTAGATTTTCTTTTTTTTTTTTAAATATGTTTTTGTTGATTTTTTTAGAGATAAAGAAAGGAAGATAAAGATACAAAAATCAATGTGAGAGAGAAACATCAATTGGCTGCCTCCTGCATTCCCCCTACTAGGGATTGAGTCCACAACCCAGGCATGTGCCCTGACTGAGAATCTTACCAGGACTTCTCAATCCATGGAATGATGCTCAATCCACTGAACCAACCAGCCAAACAAAAGTTGAATTTTCTATTTGAAATTTTTCTTGTTTTTTGAGGTATACCTGTAATGCTATGAATTTTCCTCTTAAGACTGCTTCTGTTGTGTCCCATGAATTTTAGGTTGTTGTGTTCTCATTTTCATTTGTTTCAAGGTATATTTTGACTTCTTCCTTAATCTCATTGTTAACCCATTCATTGTTTAGTAACATGTTATTTAGATTTCATGTCTTTGTGTGTGTTTTTCAGTTTTTCCCTTGTGATTGATATTTAGTTTCTTACCATTATGGTCAGAGAAGATGTTGACATGATTTCAATATTCTTAAATCTATTGAGACTTGTTTTGTGTCCTAACATGTGGTCTATCTTAGAAAATATTCCATGTGCACTTGAAAAGAGAATATATTTCACTGCTTTGGGATGAAATGCTCTAAAGATATCAATTAAAATCATCTGATCTTGTGTGTCATCTAAAGCCACTGTTTCCTTGTTGATTTTCTGTCTGAAAGATCTAATGATTGATGTCAGTGGGGTGTTAAAATCCCCTACTATGACTGTATTACTGTTAATCTCTCTCTTTATGTCCATCAAGATTTTCCTCATTTATTTAGGTGCTCCTATTTTGGGTGCATAAATGTTTACAAGGGTTATATTCTCTTGGATTGATCCATTTAGCATTATGTAATGTCCTTCTTTGTCTCTTGTGATGGCCTCTTTTTTGAAGTCTATTTTGTCTGATGTAATTTTTGCTATAACAGCTTTTTTTTTTTTTTTTTCACATTTTCACTTGCATAAAATATCTTTCTCATCCCATTACTTTTAGTCTCTGTTATATTTTGTTCTGAGGTGGCTCTCTCATAGATAGCATATATATGGGTCTTGTTTTCCCATCTATTCAGCTATCTTATGTCTTTTGATTGGAACATTTAAGCCATTTACATTTAAAGTGAATCTTGAGCCCTGGCCGGTTTGGCTCAGCGGTTAGAGCGTCGGCCTGCGGTCTGGAGAGACCCGGGTTCGGTTCCCGCTAAGGGCACGTTCCGTTGCAGTTTGTCCCTGGCTCTGGTCGGTCGTGCGGGTGGCAGCCACTCGATGTGTCCCTTCACGTCGATGTTTCTCTCTCTCTCTCTCTGTTCCTCTCTCCCCCTCCTACTCTACCTGAACAAAAAAAAATGGAAAAATGTCCTCGTGTGAGGATAAAAAAAAAAAAAAAAGAGTAAAGTGAATCTTGATAGGTATATATTTACTGCCATTTTATTCTTTTAACTATGTTTCTTTGTTTCATTTCCTTCTATTTTTTAAATTATTATTTATTTTTTATCCTCACCTGAGGACAATTTTTTTCAGATAGAGCAGGAGGAAGAGAGAGGTGAAGAGAGAGAGAGAAACATTGATGTGAGAGACACACATCGATTGGCTGCCACCCACACAACCCCAACCGGGTCTGGGGACAAAGTGCAACCAAGGTACATGCCCTTAGCAAGAACCAAACCTGGGACTCTCTGGTCCACAGGCCAATGCTCTAACCACTGAGCAAAACCAGCCAGAGCTCTTTTTTTTTTTTTTTTTCTTAAATCAGGACATTTAACATTTCTTGTAATACATCTTTGGTAGTAACAAACTCCTTTAGCTTTTTTTTGGTCTGGGAAGTTTTTATTTATCCTCCAATTTTAAATGGTAGTCTTTCTGAGTAAGGCAGTCTTGATTGTAGGTTTGAACATATCTTTTTAGGATATAATTCAAAAACACTTCAGCTACATTCTGATTAATTTCTTCATTCAAATATCCTGTTTATTAATCAATCTTTAGTTGTATCAAATCTTCTGCTTAACATATTTAAGTTTCTAAAATTTTAATTGTTATATTTTTGGTTTTCAAACTGTAGTTTTTTCTCTGCACATAATTTAAAGCTGTTCTTTTTGTTTGTATATAGTAAAATATGGCTATTTCTATTTTATGGGCCCTTTTCTATCATTTGTTGTTTCTCTTAGTTCATAGTACCTTGTTATTTTTCCATTTTTTATTTCAATTTATTGGGATAACATTGTTTAATAACATTACATAAGTTTCAGTTGAACAACTTTATAATAAATCATCCGCATCTTTCATTGTGTGCTAATCACCCCAAATCTAGTCTTTTTTTGTCACCATATATTTGACCCTCTTTACCTTCTTTACCATCCTCCACCACTTCCCCCTCTGGTAATTACCATACTGTTGTCTGTGTCTAGGAGTTTGTTTGTTTTGTTTGTTCATTTGTTGCTTTTTGTTTTATATCTCACATATGGGCAAAATTATATATGGTTTCTGTACTTTTTTTGGTCTTGTTTTGTTAATCCTTACCTAGGGATATTCTGCCATTGATTTTTATTTTGTCTTTATTATTGAAAGTATTACAGATGTCTCTCCCCCCACCCCCATTTACATCCTCCTCTCTGCTCCTGCCCACCCCTTTCCATTGGTTTTTTTAGAGTGAAAGGGAGGAGGGATGTAGGGAGCAGAGAGAGAAAGAGAGAGAGTGAGAGAGACATTGATGTGAAAGAGACATCAATTGGTTGCCTCCTGCACAACCCTGACAGGACAGGGATCAAACCTGCAACCCTGGTACATGTCCTTGGCCAGGAATTGGATCTATAAATCTTTGGTCTGCTGGCTAGAGCTCCAACCACTGAGCCAAATTAGCCAGGGCAGTTCTTGTACTTTTTTATATGATTTATTTCACTTAGTATGATACTGTCAAGATTCATCCATGTTGTCACAAATGGCAATGTTTCATCTTTTTTATGGCTGTGTAGTATTCCACTGTATATATGTACCACAATTTATCCAGTCATTGATCAAAGGACACTACTGTGAATAATGCTGCAATAAACATAGGGGTACATATCTTTATTAATGAGTGTTTTCCATTTTTTTTGGATAGATACCCAAAAGAGGGATTGCTGGGGCATATGGTAGCTCTACTCTTAATTGTTTTAGGAACTTCTATATTGTTTTCCATACAGCCTGCATCGATTTACATTTTTATCAGCAGTGTATGAGGATTCCCTTTGCAAAAGAGGCTCTGAAAAGGGCTAATATACAAAACATATAAAGATCTCATGCAACTCAACAAGAAGAACAAAGAACAAAGAATCTATATAAAAATGGGCAGAGAACCTAAACAGACACTTTTCCTAAGAAGACATACAGATGACCAACAGACATATGAAAGGATGCTCAACTTCACTAGCTATAAGGGAAATGCAAACCCAAACCACAATGAGATACTACCTCATACCTGTTAGTATGGCTTTTATCAATAGGACAAGAAGTGACAAATGTTGGAGAGGTTGTGGAGGAAAGGGAAGCCCCGTGCACTGCTCCTGGTACCTTGTTTTCTCATGTGTTTAGTGAATTTTGACTGAGTAGTTTAATGTCATTGAAAATTTGCCTTTTGAGGTTCATGGGGACCTGGCATTAAGTTGGTTCCTTATGAAAATCTATAAATTTTGTTTTTCCAGAGCCTGGGGTAACTTCTTGTTTGGGACAACTTTAAACTAAAATTTTAGTTTGAGGATGATGCAAATACTATACCTTTATACTTTAAGTCAACATGATAGCCAGATTATGGATTCAACTTCTTAAGGATGGTGCCTTCCTCTGCTAAATTGCCCAGTTTTAGATAGATTTTCATGTAATCACTGGTGAAAAGGAATAGTATTTTTAGTTCACTCTTACACTAAAGTAGAGCCCTTTGGAGGCTCTGACTTAAGAGAGGGAACTTAAACACCCCACCTTAAGCAGACACTGAAATTTGCCTCTTGTACTTTGTGTGTCATGAGCCATGAAAACTGATACTCAAGTTGATCTAGTTTGCAAATGCCCTCAAATTTCTCTTACCTCTCTGGTTCACACCATCATTAGGTCTCCGGCTTGTGCATTCCTTTCTTTCTAGCACAACAGTGGTCTTAATAAAATGTTTCAAAGTTTTAATCTAGCATTTTAGTTGTTTACAGTGGGACATTTAGCCTAGTAATATTGTCTGCTGTCTTACTGGAAATAGAAATCCTTTTCTTTTTTAATCTATTTGTAGGATTTCTATTATTTTAGAAAATTATCTGTAGGACTTATGGTTTAAAAAGTGATTGGCCTAAATTTTTAAAATCATATTTTGTGACAGGCTTTAAAATCTTAACTGTATCTGTGGTTATGGCCCAGTTTTTATTTACAGTTTATTTGTACTCTTTTTTTCTCTTTTTCTGACTTGATTAGGCCAAAAATTAATACAGGCATATAAATGATTAAAATAAAATGTGGTAAGATCTATGAAGTTTCTGTGAGTGTGTTAGTTATGGAGACATTTTATCAATATTTAACTGGGAAGATGCATGTAAAGCTGTCAGCGTGTTGTCTCATACTTGGAAAGACCTCAATAGATATTAAAAATGTATAGTACTAAGGAAACCTTCCTTAGATAAAGGAGAAAGTAAAAATTGTCCAGAGAATGAGTGGGGAAAATCGATTAGTATTGATAAGTCCAAGAACAACTAAATAAACTTTAATATAATTAATGCATAGTATGAGAGTGAGAATGGCCTGGTAGACATAATAGGGAACCTGAACTTTATCCCAAGAGAAACATAGTTATTGAATAGTTTCAAGCATAAATGTATCTCGATTATATTTGTTTTAGAAATATTATTTTGGTTGCTATATAAAGAATAGTTCAGATGGGGCCAAGAGTGGATACTAGGGGGAAAGATAGTGGACTACTGAAGGAATACAAGTCAGAAATAAAATGAGGATAATGGATGGATTTGATATTTTTCAGGTAAATCTATAGAACTTCATGACTCACTGGATGTTGGGAGAAAAGACAGTCTAGAGTTAAGGACAAAGCCCAGGTTTCTGGCTAGGGCAATGAGTGGGCGGGTGGGTGGGTGGTATTATCACTCACTAATATAGGGCACAAAGAAGAACAGATTTGGAAGATACAATGATAAGTTTCACTTTGTACATGTTGTATGTGAGATACTTTTGATACCTGTGATATTTACAAGAATGTCTCCTCTGCAAACTTCTTTGCCTCAGGAAAGTGCAAAAGATGTAGGTTTCTCTATAAACTATTAAAATGACCGATTTTTCCTAAAGGGAAGGGGGAGATCCTACATAACACTTTGATAATAGAAACCAATTCTTCCATCTCTTTCTTTGACTTCTTTGCATTTGGTTCTAGATTAGATATGTTCTCATTGTTTGCTTTACAAAATGTGATTATTATATAGATAATTTAATTCAGCCTATAGACAGTTCAGTTTAACTTCTTCTGATCCAACAAACATGGTATGGTTGGTTGGCCACCTCTCATTTCCAACTCAGAGTATCCACACCCTTGTATAATACGCTACCCTTGAGGATGGGTTGAACTTTTCAACTTACTTCTAAGAAATAGAATATGGCAGAACTGAGTTAGGTTGTGAAAGGACTATGGTTTGTTTTGGGTGCTGTATTTCATGCTCTCTCTTGAATATCTTTCTATGGGGAAAGCCTACTGTCATGTCATAAGGCAGCCCAGTGGAAAGGCATATGTGACAAAGAACTGTTGCCTACTAAGAGCAATATGACAGAGCTCGAGAATGAGTCCCCTTCCAGTTGAGCCTTGGAATGACTGCAGCTGTGGCTGACATGTTGATCATAGTCACATGAGAGATCACAGACCAGGATCACCCAGCTAAGTTAATACCAGATTTATGACTCACAAAAACTGTGAGATAATAAATGTTTGTTGTTCTTAGCCACTAAGTTTTGGGGTAATTTGTTATGCAGCAATAGATAACTAGCATTCTTCGCTCGCTGGCAAGGCAATCAGCCTGAGTGGTAGAATGTGTATTTGAGATATAGGAATGGGAACGTAGTGACTGAGATCATATGCTATTTTATTTATTAAAGAGTTAAAATAGCACATTAACAAAACCTTATGTGATAAAGAAATAACATCAGAACTCTTCTGAATGTGGTTATCATCTGAGTCACCAGAAACACTGGTTCTGCTGAGTTCCTCCACAGTTATATAAATCAAAGACTAAGAGATTGGCTGAAATCAGGATTGAATAACTAGATAGTTTCTTCTGGAAAGATAGAATGAATGAATAAGAAATTGAAATGAAACCCCACTATTTGGAGAAAGAATACTCTGTCATTTCTGTAGCCAATATCTACAGTCTCAAGGAAACAAGATTGTGACAATGATCTAGTAAGTCTGGCTCCAGAGGTCCCTTTAGCTTGTCTCTTGCTTGACTTTGAGGAGTGAACTGGGTATGATTTAGAGATAATGGGAGGACACAAAAATTCAAGTCCTAGACCCATCCTTTAATCCTGAGCCATTAGTGCCACAGGTTCTCTTGGCCTCTCATGTCTGAAAAATGCTCAGTATTAGTGTCCCCACTTTGAGTGACATGGCTGCCACCATGAGTGGGTGCTTCCTGAGATGGGAAGAACCTGTCCAACACCCTCTTCTCTGGTTGTGTGAAACAAGAACCAAAGCAGGGAAGAGATGAGAGGGGTCAAAGATGTCAGTCCAGGAGGTGATCATTTAGTCCTTCATGCTATAAGTGGTTTCAGATTTTCAGAGATGAAACAAGTCTTTTCAGCAAAGTCAGTAGCAGGTCACAGCCCCAGGGCCTGGCTGGTTTTATCAATCTGGCAGTTCAGAGTCAGCGCAAAGGACATCCCCAATACCTGAGAAGAGTTGGGAAAATATGAGATCTCTATAGGACGAGCCATTTCTCCCACAACCTCTGGGATCAGCCCCAAAGTAAAAGAAAGTATCTGTTACACTGAAACCACTCTGCCTGCCATCACTTTCAATTCCTTCTCAGATACTGTCTCTTTTAGCTTTATTGTGGCAGTGGGGAGACAAGCGGGAGTGATGATGGCAAGACACAGGAGTATAAAGTATGGGGCCATCACTTTTCCCCTTAAGTCCTTAAGAAAGCTTAAGAAGCCCTGCTGATGGTACAGGCATGTTCTGCATAAGTCAACACTTCATGCAATGAGTCATCTCTACCCATGCTCTAGACCTCCTTAGTTTCCAAGCAGAGAAACTTTGTTTTTCTCTGAGCTCCTGGATTCCATCTTAGCTAATCTGTGATATACCCAAAACATTTGGGTATAAAAACGGTAGAAATGTCATAATATAAAGAACACAAAACTACCCCCAATTGAATCCCGACTTGTCAAACTAAGCAGAGAAACAGCAAGGAAATTGATTATAATTTTTTTTACCAACTCCTGCTTAGCACACAAGGCCAAATTTCAAGTGGAATGTTTTGTCTATCACAAGCTTTTCTCTTAAGGATAAGTTGACTAGATAGATCTTACAGCATATTTTCCATATGCCTTAAATTGGTAATAACATTTGCTACCTTACTGGGGAACCTCACATTTATTGAGCATATATTATATAACAGGTACTGTTCTAAAACCTTATATGACTTAACTCCTTAAAATAGTCCTATGGTTAAGCTCTTACCTGGATCACACACACACAGATAGTGATGATGCCGATATACAGGAAGTTGGACTGAAACCACATTTTTGCTTTTACATAGCAACCCTAGAAAAAATGATAATTACAAATGATACCACTATATTATTCAACTTTATCAAGAGGCTTATTTGGGAAAACAGTTTGTCTTTTGCCTTAGGCCAAGAGATTTAAGCCAGGTGTTATATTTTGATTTTCTTTATATAAAAAAGAAATAGGCATAAAGTAGAGAATATATTAAATGAGACTTTTTGGTTATGTTATTATTATTATAATGGTACCTAAACTAGAAGTCTTAAATCCTTACACACTGAGTTCAACTAACTCCTAAAAGGTATGTCAGCAACAGATTTCCTTATGTTCTTTGAACATTTACTGCTGACTTGGTATTAACAAATTGGAATGTAGGCAATGCAATGCTAGGATTGGTTGCATTTCAACTTCTGCTTCAAAAGCCAGCAAACCCATCATGGCCCTACCAAGCTCCAGGGCAGTTGCTGGTTGGTAGGTATCCCAGTATTTTTTCAGACACCTAAGAAATTTCAGAGATTTCCAAACAACCCCAGGAATGGGTAACATGGGGTAACAGGACCTTAAGGACTTGGTCAAATTAGAAGATGATTTGGGCTTCTTTTCTGGGCCTAGTCTGGAGGTCAAAATTAAGCGGGCATGTTGTTTCAACAGTTTCACCAACTCTGTTTCCTCCAACTCCTCACTCTTTCCCTTACGATTCATTTCACTAAAGGGCTGGATGCTTCCATCTTTACAGAAGGAGAGCAGATAGGTTGATGGAGAAGCTTTTCTACCCCAACCTTATAAATTTCACTTTCAACCATAGAAACCCACTTCTTGCTCAAGAAGAATCTAGACATAATCCTCTGCCATTATCATATAAATTTTCCCCCTCTAATGTAATAGTTTAGAGCACCAAGATTCTTAATGACATCTCTAGTCTAAATGAACTTGTTTCCTGTTGTTCTGTTTTGTTTTTTTTTTATTTGTCTAGTTACCTGGGTTGTCTCCCTAGTCTCTATTTTGTTTAAGGTTCTCTGTTTTTGGTTGGGAAGACTGGGTCCTATATGACTGGAGTTTCTAAGGCAATTAAACATTCAATTAAAAATGCTAATAACAGAAAAGTTGCCAAAAATTACCTTAACTTGTGGATCTGAAGGGCAAGAAGCTGGTGGGCCGCTGGTCCAATCACTTGTGCCATTTATACCACAACATTGCAGCTGAAAATAAACCCCCGCCCCCCAAAATGTGATTGTTAGAAAGTCAACAGAATTAAATCTCTAAGCCTTAGAGAAAAGGTGGGACCTTCATATCTGACTGTATAACAGAAAATCCAGAATTGGCCTGAGTACTATAGCTTCTGAGAACAAAGTGCTTTCAAATCTATTATACCATTTCATTCATGTAGACTCCTTGAAGTAGAGAGGGCATGTTTAGTTTATTCATACTTTGCAGATAAAAAATTAGGCACACAGGGGACTTTATAATGGAGGGATCAGGCTGACCATACCTAGACCCACCAACTAATCTTGAGATCACAAAAAGTAGGACAATCAGACATTACATGCCTGCTCACATGATGCAATGGGAAATATCAGCTATTTCCTGTTGTGTCTCATCACAAATGGAAACTGCATCAAGCTTCTAGATTCACAAGTAAAAGAGATAAAGACTCTCTGACACTAAAATATCTTGAGGAAGCAATTGGTCGGATCCAGAAAGTGGGACATTCTATAAAACAATTGATCTTTTCTTTTCCCCCACAAATAAATAGTGTGAACAAAGAGAGATACTATTATAAATTAAAAGACATTTAGAGAGACATATCAACAAGATGTAACAAGTGAACTAGTTTAGATCTTGATTTGAGGAAACCAATTAAAACTAATTTCTAGGTAATTAGGTAAATTTTATTGTAGAACATTTATTACTGATATTAACAATTATTAAAATTTTAGGCATATTAAAAAAAGTTATTTTACACAAAAGCTAAATAACACACTTCTAAATAACACATGTTCAAAAAAGAAATCTCAGAGGAAATTAAAAAATATTTTGAAATAAATGAAAATGAAAATACAACTTATAAAAATCTGTGTGCTGCAGCAAAAGCAGTGCTTAGAGAGAAATTTTTTGCATCAAATGCAAATATCAGAAAAGAAACATATAAAATCAATCATCTAAGTCCACTTTAGGAAATTAGAAAAAGAAAAGCAAATTAAATCCAAAATAACAAGGAGAAAAGAAATAATAAGAATTAGAGTAGCCCTGGCCGGTTTGGCTCAGCAGTTATAGCATTGGCCCATGGACCGGAGAGTCCGGGATTCAGTTCCCGCTAAGGGCATGTACCTCGGTTGCAGTTTGTCCCTGGCACGTGTTGGGGTCGTGTGGGTGGCAACCACTCGATGTTTCTCTCTCACGTCGATGTTTCTCTCTCTCTCTTCCTCCCTCTCTTCTTCCGCTCTGTCTGAAGATAAATGCAAAAGGTGTCCTCAGGTGAGGATTAAAAAAAAAGAATTAGACTAGCCTGGCTGGTGTGGTTCAGTGGTGGAGCATCGACCCATGCACCAAGAGGTTGCTAGTTAGATTCCTGGTCAGGGCACATGCCCAGATTGTGGGCCCGATCACCAGTGGGGGGCATCAATATTCTCTCTCATTGATGTTTCTAACTTTTTCTCCTTCTCTCTTCCTCTCTCTAAAATCAATACAGAAAAAAAATTGTTTTTAAAGAATTAGAGTAGAAATCTGTGAAACTGAAAACAGGAAATCAATAGAGAAAAATCAACAAAACCAAAAGCTGGTTCTTTGAAAATATCAATAAATTGATAAGCTTCTAGCCAGGCTAAGTAAGTAAAAAAGGGAAGATACAAATTACTACATCTGATGAAAGAGGGGACACCACAACAGATGCCATGCAAATTTAAAAAATAATAAAATGCAATAGAACTCTATGCCTACAAATTTGATAACTTAGATGTAATGGACTAATTCCTTGAAAAATACAATGTGCCAAACCTCATGCAATAAGAAATAAATGACTTAAATAGGGCTATATCTATTTTAAAAAATAGACTCAATAATACATGACCTTTCAAAATAGAAAGAACCAGGGCCAGATGGATTTACTGGTGAATTCTACTAAACATTTCACTAAGAAAGTATACCAATTCTCTACAATCTCTTTCAGAGGATAGAAGCAGAGCCAATACTTCCTAACTCATTTTATGAGGCCAGCATTACCCTAATACCAAAATCAGACAACGACATTATAAGGAAAAAACAAAAACAAAAAACTAGAGACCTATGTCTCTCATGAATATAGATGCAAAAACCTTCAATAAAATATTAACAAATTGATCCTGGCCGGTTTGGCTAAGTGGTTGGAGCATCGGCCTGTGGACCAGAAAATCCCAAGTTTGGTTTCTGCTAGGGGTAAGTACCAAAAAAAAAAAAATACATACACACACACACACACACACAAATTGAATTTTAAAAGTATGAAAAAAATCATACACCATGACCGAATGCAATTTATGCCAGGTAGGTAAAGCTGGTTCCACATTTAAAAATTAATAACTTCTAAAGATCTTCTATACAACATTGTACCTACAGTGAAAAATAAAAAAATGTTTTAAAATGTTAAGAAGAGAGATCTGATGTTAAGTATTTCTCATCACAATAAAACTGAACCAAGAGTGGTTAAACATTAGAAAATCAATTAATGTAATCTGTTGCATCAAAAGACTAAAAAAGAAAAATCACGCAATTACATTGATAGATGCAGAGAAATCATCTGAAAAAACACAACAACCATTCATAATTAAAGAAAAAACCCTCAAAGTTGGAATAGAAGAGAGCTTGCTTAACTTGATACAAAAACCCTACAGTTAGCATCCTTCTTAATGGTGAGAACTTGAAGCTTCCCATTAAGATCAGGTACAAGGCATTTCTTTTTAACATCATACTGGAAGTCCTGTTAATGTAATAAGGCAAGAAAACTAAGTGAAAAGTATACAATATTGAGAAGGAGAACATAAAACTATTTTTGTTCACGAATTATATAATCATCTATGAAGAAATCCAAAAGAATAAACATAAACTTCTAGAATCAATAAGTGATTATAGGAAGGTTGCAGGATACAATGTTAATATGTAAAATTCAATTGCTTTTCTATATTTCAACAATAAATAAGTAGAATTTGAAATAAAAAACACAATACTATTTACATTAGCAACCCCCAAATAAACTGCTTAGGTATAAATCTCACAAAATATGTACAAAACCTAAATGAGAAAAACTATAAAACTCTGATAAACAAACAAAATAAAAAAAGAAGTAAATGGAAAGATATCCCACATCCATGGATAGGAAGAATCAATATTGTCAAGATGTCAGTCCTTCGCAACTCGATCTATAGATTCAATGCAATCCCAATCAAAATCCCAGCAAGTTGTTTTATGAGTTTTGACCAACTGATTCTAAAGTTTATAGAGAGAGGCAAAAGACCTAGAACAGGCAACACAATATTGAAGGAAAAGAACAAAGCTGGAGAACTGATCCTACCCAACTTTAAGACTTACTCTAAAGCTACAGTGATTATGACAGTAAGGTATTAGCAAAAGAATAGACAAATAGATCAATGGAACAGAACAGAGAGCCCAGAAATAGGCCTATATAATTATAGTCAACTGAGCTTTGACAAAGGAGCAAAAACAATACAATGGAGAAAGATAATGTCTTCAACAATGGTGCTAAAACAACCAAAAAACCACATGTAAAAATATAAATCTAGATCGAGACCTTACACCCTTCTCAAAAATTAACTAAAAATGAATGAGAGACCTAAATGTAAAACACAAAACTATAAAACTCCTAGTAGATAATACAGGAGAAAACCTAGATGACCTTGGTTATGGAGATACCTTTTTAGAAACAAAACCAGACACACAATTCATGAAAGAAATAAATGATAAGCTGAACTTCATTAAAATTAAAAACTTCTGCTCTATAAAAGACAATATCAAGAGAATTAGAAAACGAGCCACAGACTAGGAGAAAATATTAGCAAAAGACATCTGAAAAAGGACTGCTGCGAAAAATATACAATTAACTACTCAGCAGTAAAAAAAAAAAAAAACTGATTAAACAATAAACCAAAGACCTTAACAAACACCTAACCCAAAATGACCTACAGATGGCATGTAAACATATGAAAAGATCTTCAATACCATGTCATCAGGGAAGTGCAAAGTAAAACAACAATGCAATATCACTATGTTCCTATTAGAATGGTCAAAACCTGGAACCCTGACACTGGTGAGTACTGGTGAGTATATGAAGCAAGAGTAACTTTCATTCATTGCTGTTAAGAATGCAAAATGGTACAGGCACTTTGGTAGACTTTTACAAAACTAAACATACTCTTACCATGTGATACAGCAACAATGCTCCTTGGTATTTATCCAAAGGAGATGAAAACTTACACCCACACAAAAAACTGCTCATAGATGTTTATAGCACTTTATTCATGCTTGCCAAAACTTGGAAGCAATGAAGATATCCTTTAGTAGGGGAATGAATAAATAAACTATGGCATATCCAGACAACGGAATATTATTCAGTGCTAAAAAAAAAAAAAAGAACTATCAAGCCATGGAAAGACATGAAAGAACCTTAAATGCATGCTACTAAGTGAAAGAAGACAATTTGAAGCTATACACTCTATGATTCCACTTACATGACATTCTGGAAAAGGCAAAACTATGGAGACAGTAAAGAGATTACTGGTTGCTAAGAATGGGAGTAGGAGGAAAGATAAACAAGTAGCACACAGAGGATTTTTAGTGCAGTGAAACTACTATGTACGATATTATAAAGATGGATATATGTCATTATACATTTTTCAAATGCATAGAATATACAACACTGAGAGTGAATCCTCCATCCAATGTAAACTATGAATGATAATTGTGTGTAAATGTAGATTGATTCTTGGTTAAAAACATGAATGTATTATTCTGGTGAATGATATTGAAAATGGGGGAAAACATACATGTGTGAGTGCACAGGGTATTGGGAAATCTCTGTACCTCTCTCTGTTCTGTTGTAAACCTGAAACTGCTCTAAAAATTAAGTTCTTAGTGCGATCTAGTTACCTACAGGAGCTGTGGGGTGCTGAGGCACCAGAAAGGCCTGTGTGACCCAGCTGGGACTATGCTATCCAGTTACCCACAGGACCTGAGGGATGCTGAAGCATCAGAGAGGCCTGTGCAACCCAGCAGGGACTGTGCCATCCAGTTACCCACAGGACCTGAGGGGTGCTAAAGCACCAGAGAGGCCTGTGCGACCCAGCTCCACACAAGATAGGCTTAGGGGATGTGAAAATGGAGGCAGAGTGAATGGAAGCTACACAGACAATTTCCCAGAATTTACAACAGAAATTACAACTTAAATAAAGACAAATCCTGGGGGAAAAAAGCAACAGAAAAGCAGCAGGACAGGACCATATAACCAGGGACACTGGTAGGATCTGCAGAGGTGCAAGAGGGTGGTAGGCTGGGAGCCCATGAACAGCAGCAGTCTTAGCTGTGAGCAGCGCCCTTGGGGAATAAAGACCAAGCCCATTCCACAGTGCAGAGAGAAAGGACAGAGCACTAAAATAGCCACAGCCACTCACCTGGGCACTATGGCAGAAGGAGGGCACACTGGGCTATAACTCTGTGCAGACGACCGGGATTTGGAGGGCACTCAAAGGGTTTTTGCTGAGTTGTAGCCACAAAGGATGGTGGCCAGTGTGCTCCTTCCCAGAGCTGCAGGAAAAGCAGCAGCCCTCCCCCCCTAACTCAGAGATTCAGCCTTTCCCAGGTGAGGCAAAGAAATGAAAATTGAGGCTCATTAACAACCAGCATCTATCCCACCCTCTGGAAATCCTATTATGCAGAATACTAGGGCTACATTCCAAGGCACCACTAAATTGAAACTACTAGCCTCTAGAAAACAGCTAGAGGATAAGTGAACGTTTCCTGGGCTTGCAGATCTACCCAGGAGAGTAACTTGACAGTGGTGTTTAACGTGGGACCACCCAGGCCCATCCAAACCCAGTAGAGGGAGCCACAAACAGCAGGACACCAACACCCACAGGGAAAATTTGGCAGGCTCCAAAATGCACTGAGATAGCCAAAATGGTGAAACAAAAAAACAAATCCCAAATGAAAGAACAAGAGAACTCTATCAAAGAGGAGATCAATGAAATGCAGTTAAGCAAATTATCAAAGATAGAGTTCAGAGTCCTGATCTTGAGGAAGCTCAACAGCAGAGTAAGGACATCAGCACCATGGGTAAAGAATTTGAAACATTGAAAACCAACCAAGTGGAAATGAAGAATGACATAGCAGAAATTAAGCACACATTGGAAGGACTAAACAGCAGAGTAGAGGAAGCTGAGGACCGGATCAGTGAATTAGAAGACAGGGTAGAAAAATCAACCAATCAGAAAACCAAAAGAAACAAATGATTAAAAAACCGGAAGATAGCTTAAGAGAACTGTGGAAAAACTGGAAACATAATAACATTTGCATCATAGGAGTCCCCGAAGAGAAAGAAAATGGTCAAGGGCTAAAGAATATAATTGAACAAATAATGACAAAAAATTTTCCTAACTTGGTGAAGGAAGAAGGCATTCAAGTTCAAGAAGCACAGAGAGCCCCAAGTAAGAAGAACCCAAACAGGCCCACACCACGACACAGAGTAATTAAAATGTCAAAAATTAAAGACAAAAAGAGAATCCTAAAAGCAGCAAGAGATAAGCAACAGGTTAACTACAAAGGAACCCCCATAAGGCTCTCAGATGACTTCTCAACAGAAACATTACAGGCCAGAAGAGAGTGGCATGAAGTAATCAAGGTCATGAAAAACAAGGATCTGAATCCAAGACTACTCTACCCAGTGAGGCTATCATTCAAAATAGAAGGTCAAATAAAGAGCTTTCCAGACCAACAAAAAAAGGGGGTAAGGGAATATATTAATACCAAACCAGCACTGCAAGATATGCTAAAAGGACTGCTATAATTAGTATAAGAAGTAGGAAGAAAAATAGAACCACACTAAACAAAAATGGCAATAAATAATTACATATCAATTATCACCTTAAATGTGAATAAATTGAATGCTCACATAAAAAGACACAGAGTAGCTGACTGGATAAGAAAGCATGACTCACATATATGTTGTTTACAAGAAACCCACCTCACAACAAAAGACTCACATAGGTTGAAAGTGAAGGGATGGAAAAAAATCTTCCAAGCAAATGGATAGGGAAAAAAAGCTGGGTTAGCAATACTCATATCTGATAAAGTAGATTTCAAAATGAAGACCATAACTAGAGACAAAAAAGGCCACTACATAATATTGGAAGGATTATACAACAGGAAGATTTAACCTTGGTAAACATATATGCACCCAATATAAGAGCACCAACATATATTAAAAATCTTCTGGAGGACTTCAAAGGAGAAATCGACAGCAATAAAATCATAGCAGGGGACTTCAACATCCCGCAGACATCCCTGGATAGATCATCTAGACAAAAAATTAACAAGAAAACACAGACTCCAAATGAAGTGCTAGATCAAATGGATTTGTTAGATATCTACAGAGAATTATACTCCAAAACTGCAGATTTCAATTCTTCTCAAGTGCACATGGGACACCCTCAAAGATAGATGACATGTTAGGGCACAAACTAAGTCTCTACAAGTTCCAAAAGACTGAAATCATATCAAGCATCATCTCAGACACAATGGCATGAAAATAGAAATCAATTGCAACAAGAACATGCAAAGACATTTGAAAACATGGAGGCTAAATGGCATGTTATTGAACAATGAATGGGTTACCATGGAGAATAAGGAAGAAATTAAAAACTTCCTGGAAACCAATGAAAATGAACACACAACACAAAATCTATGGGATACAGCAAAAGCAGTTCTGAGAGGGAAGTTTATAGCACTACAGGCCTACCTCAAGAAACAATAAAAATTTCTAAAGACTCTCTAACCTCACAACTTAAAGAACTAGAAAGCAAACAAAAAGAAAACCACAGAGCAAGTAGAAGGAAGGAAATAGTAAAGATCAGAACAGAAATAAGTGACATGGAGACCAAAAAAACAATTCAAAGGATCAATGAAACAAAGAGCTGGTTCTTTGAAAAGATAAACAAGATTGATGGACCCTTAGCTAGACTCACCAAGAAACAAAGAGAGAGAACCCAAATATACAAAATCAAAAAAGATGAGAAATCATAACTGATACCACAGAAATACAAAGGATCATTAATAAATATTATGAACAATTATATGGCAACAAATTCGACAATCTAAGCAAAATGGACAAATTTCTAGAAACACATAGTCTTCCAAAGAGGAACTGGGAAGAGATAGAAAACTTGAACAGACCAATAGCAAGAAAAGAAATTGAAGATGTAATCAAGACTCTCCCAGCAAACAAAAGCCCAGGCCCAGAGGGCTTCATGGAAGAATTTTACTGAACATTCAAAGAAGAACTAATACCCATTCAAGAAAAAAGAAGATTTCCAAACTCGTTTTATGAGGCCAGCATTATTCTAATTCCAAAACCAAAAAAAGACACTACAAAGAAAGAAAACTACAGGCCAATATCCCTGATGAACATAGATGCCAAAATCCTGAACAGAATATTAGCAAATCAGATCCAGCAATACATCAAAAAAATTCTTCACCATGACCAAGTGGGATTTATCTCAGGGATGCAAGGCTGGTGCAATATTCGCAAATCAATAAATATGTTACACCACATAAACAAAATGAAAGATAAAAATCATATGATCATATCAATAGATGCTGAAAAAGCATTAGACAAATCCAGTATCCATTTCTGATAAAAACGCTCAGCAATCTGGGACTAGAGGGATCATATCTCGACATAATAAAGGCCATATTTGGAAGACCTACAGCCACCATCGTACTCAATGGCAAAAATTAACAGCATATTTCTTAAGAATAGGAACAAAACAAGGATGCCCACTTTTGCCACTCTTATTTAACATAGTACTGAATGTCTTAGCCATAGCAATCAGACAGGAATAAAAAATAAAAAGGATCCAAATTGGAAGGGAGGAAGTGAAACTGTCATTATTTGCAGATGACGTGATACTATACGTAGAAAACCCCAAAGACTCCATCAAAAATATACTAGACTTAATAAATGAATTTGGCAAAGTAGCAGGATACAAAATTAACATCAAGAAATCGACGGCATTCTTATACACCAATGATGAACTCACAGATAGGGAAACTAAAAAAACAATCCCATTTACCATCACAGCAAAAAAATTAAGATACCTAGGAATAAATTTAACCAAAGAAATAAAGGACCTATTCGCAGAAAACTATAGGTCATTGAAAAAAGAAATAGACGAGGATATAAAAAAGTGGAAGCACATACCTTGTTCACGGATTGGAAGAATGAACATCATTAAAATGTCCATACTACCCAAAGCAATCTATAGATTCAATGCAATCCCAATCAAAATACCAACGACATATTTCACAGAACTAGAACAAATACTTTAAAGGTTCATATGGAACCAAAAAAGACCCCAAATAGCCACAGCAATCTTGAAAAAGAAGAACAAAGTAGGAGGGATCACATTACCAGATTTCAGGTTATACTACAAAGCCACTGTAATCAAAACAGCCAGGTACTGGCACAAGAACAGGCAGATAGATCAATGGAACAGAATAGAGAACCCAGAAATGAACCCAAGACAATATGCTCAATTAATATTTGACAAAGGGGCAAGAGCATAGAGTGGAGTAAAGACAGCCTCTTTAATAAATGGTGTTGGGAAAATTGGACACCTACATGCAAAAAAAAAAAAAAAAAATGAAAGTAGACCATCAACTTACACCATACACAAGAATAAACTCAAAATGGATAAAAGACTTAAATGTGACTCATGAATCCATAAAAATCCTAAAAGAAATGTAGGCAACATAATTTTGGACATCATATGCAGCAGAATTTTCACTGATACATCACCTAAGGCAACAGAAACAAAGGAGAAAATGAACACATGGGACTACATCAAACTAAAAAGCTTCTGCACAGCAAAAGAAACAACCACCAAAGTGGAAAGGGAACCCACCGTATGGGACAGCGTAATTGCCAATGATACATCAGATAAGGGGTTAATTTTCAATATAGTGCTCATACAGCTCAACAAAAGGAAGACAAAGAACCCAATTAAAAAATGGGCAGAGGGGTACAGAGAGACCCGGGTTCGGTTCCCGCTAAGGGCACGTACCTCGGTTGCAGTTTGTCCCCGGCCCTGGTTGGTCGTGCGGGTGGCAGCCACTCGATGTGTCCCTTCACATCGATGTTTCTCTCTCTCTCTCTTCCTCTCTCTCCCTCCCGCTCTATCTGAACAAAAAATGGAAAAATGTCCTCGAGTGAGGATAAAAAAAAATAAATAAAAAAAAAAAAAAAAAAAATGGGCAGAGGAACTAAATAGACACCTCTCCAAACAGGACATACAAATGGCTAAGAGACATATGAAGAAATGCTCAACATCACTAATCATCAGAGAGATGCAAATTGAAACAACAATGAGGTATTACCTCACACCTGTCAGAATGGCCCCCATCAACAAATCATCAAAGAACAAGTCTTGGCGAGGGTGTGGAGAAAAGGGGACTCTAGTACACTGCTGGTGGGAATGCAGCCACTATGGAAAACAATATGGTGTTACCTCAAAAAATTAAAAATTGAACTGCCATTTGACCCAGTAATCCCACTTCTAGGAATATACCCTAAAAAGCCTGAAACACCAATCAGAACGAATTTATGTACCCCCATGTTAATAGCAGCATTATTTACAATAGCTAAGATCTGAAAACAGCCCAAGTGTCCATCAGTAGACGAATGGATAAAAAAGTGGTCGTACATATACACAATGGAGTACTATGCAGCTGTAAGAAAGAAAGATCTCTTATCCTTTGAGACAACATGGAGAGTGTTATCCTAAGCAAAACAAGCCAAGGAGAGAAAGACAACTATCACATGATCTCACTTATTTGTGGAATATAATGAACATAACAGTCTGAGGAATGGGATTGTCCCAGAGACATGGAAGTAGGGTACAGACTGACAATCCCCAGAAGAGGGGTTGGGGGAGGAGGGATAAAACACAGGACTTATATGCATGTATGCATGAACAATGGACATGGACAACAAAGCTGGGGATAGGGCAGGGGGGGTGTCAGTGGGGGAAAAAGGAGAAACATCTTAACAAAAATAAATTAATTAATTAAAAATTAGTTAATTAAATAAATTAAAATGAAGTTCTTAATAAAGGAGGTTATTATCTTTATATTTAGCAGATGAGATGATATAACATCTAGTATTTGCTTTAATATATTCTAGCAAAAAAGTACAGTAGATTAGCTGAAACCTTGGCAAAATATTAACTGTTGAAGCTGGGTGATATGTACCCAGAGATCCATTTTGCTATTATTCTGTTTATATTTATATATGTCAGAAAACTCTATAATAAAGATGCTTCTAAATTGAATTGAAAAATTAAAAGAATTGGGGATTCAGAGAGGTTCAGTGACTTTCCCAAGGCCACGTAATCCTGGTCTGGCTCTAATTCCTGTGCTGTTTCTTCTCCACTCTGAGCAGCACGGCAGAGCCACAGGTGGCTCCGTGGCATCACAGTGGGGTTGTCTGTGACACAGACTGTGCCAGTGCCAGGCTGGCTCCCTGACCCTTCTTTATCTTCCAACACACCAAGGCAGGGATGCATAGTTAATATATATGTTTGTGGGTGGGGAGGGGGCATGAGGAATGGGGTGCTGGTCTGCTAGGTATCAAGCAGGATTTGGGCTACTCAGGAATTCAAAAGAGATTTCTTGTGTTATGTAATTTCTGTTTTTAGAGAAATTTTGGAAAATACACAGACTAATCTAGTATGACATATTTGGGTCTTCCTTAGTAGGGCTTAAACTTTGAGCCTATATGAATTGGTGAAGGATGAAAGAGAGACTATAGACAACTTGGTACCAATCAGAAAGGAAAGGAAGTCTCTTTTAGCCTCCTGGGACTGAGGTTGAAAAATTAAGTCAAGGTTGAGCTGGGAAGGATTCCATCTGTACTCACAAATTGCTGGATGGAGTCCCACGCCGCCTTGGTGCTGTTGTCCGAGTGATAGCGCTGGATGCTCTCGGCCAGGCCCTCATGCACAGACTCATTCAGCTGTGCAGCCACATGCCAGCAGGGGAGACATTGTAAAAAGCAGGTGAGTTCAAGGAACAAGAAATTCCTAGTATAGGTGAGTGGTCCCATTTGCTCCTCCCTTCCAAATGGTCTCCTCAGAGCTAAGGAAGGGAAGGAGGGACATTCTGACGTGTGTTTACACAGAAGGAAGTGTGCGGGTGAGGTGGCATTGAAGGAAGAGGCCTGCAGTGGTCTCTTGTGTTTCCAGAACTGGTTTTACAAAGGAGGAAAGGGGACAGTCAAAGCCTGGGCTGTCTTAGGCACCAAGACAGATATTCTGTATTGCCAAACACCTGGAGAAAAGTAAGTAGGAGAGAGATAAACTTGCTTTTACTGTTCTCCCCACTTATCATTCAAAGAATCGCACGAGTCCAATACACTTCATAAAAGTTTTTATCTCCCCAATTACAATCACTCGCTTTCCTCCATCGTTCCACTTTACTTCTACCTCTAACTGTAGGACTTATTTGGTGCCAACTTCTTCACCATGGCCCACTCCCCATTCTCCACAATATGAAAATGAGCTGGGTTCTGTATGACTTACCTTCTGTTCATACACGAAGAGCAGGATGGCCAAGGTCACCTCAGCAAGGAGGATGATCAGCAGCAGGACAAAGAACTGGGGCAAAGCAGAGACATGTTCACAGCACGGACCCCAGTTCTTCCCCTATTCCCACTGCATCCTGGGAGCAGCCAGTCACGTCCTGCACATATGCAGGAGGTTCTTGTCCTGCCTTCTTAGGCCTTCACAAGCCTTCTCTTGCTCTGTGAGGGATATGTATTCTTTTCTACAACTAGACTCCAAGACACTAAAGAGCAGATCAGCTGTTCTTTTCTTCCCATGTATCTATCCAGCTCCATGTGTATCATGTACATGCAATACCATTTATTAAATCAATGAAACATTGATTTTGGAATGAAACAATTTTGGAATTAGCCTATCAAAACAGTTGAGCAGCCCAGCTGGTGTGTCTCAGTGGATTGAGTGCCATCCCATGGACTAAGAGGTCCTGATTCAATTCCCAGTCAGGACACGTGCCTGGGTTGCAGGCTCGATCCCCAGTAGAGGGTGTGCAGCCGATTGATGTTTCTCTCTCACATCCATGTCTCTATCTCTCTCACCATTCCTCTCTCTCTAAAAAATCAATAAAACATATTTTTGAAAAAACAGTTGAGCAAAAGACCAGCGTCTTTTGAGTTTGCAGCCTGGTCCTTTCTGCAAGAGGAGTGCTATTTTGTACAGAAGGGGAGAATGTGAATTAGAACCTCTAACCATGGTTCTAATTTATATTCATCTCCAACTTCAGATGCCTACTCCCTTTATGTTACTCATACACAACGGAAAACATATTTTCACTTATTCCTTCTCCTTTACCTTTTTACCCCAACATGAATTTTAACTACCTTAAAACCATTTTCCCATGCCTGTTATCTCCCATCCTTTGCCATTAGTCTGGGACCCATCTGAGAAAAGGGACTCTCTTATCCTATCTCTTGACTCCAGTTTAAGATTGACCCATAAGGGAAAGAGGAACCAAATGACTTAAGGAAGAACAAGGTGACTGGGAACCCATACTAAGCTGTGTTGTGGGCACACAGAGAAACAGGGCTCTTCTTTCATAGGGCGTAGAGTCAAAACCTAAGCTTAAAGGTGCTTCTCAGGGTAGTTAGCAGAACAGGGACAACTGCAAAGCTCTGGCATCCCTCCTGTTGGACCTCAGTGGCCGCAGCCGAGGCCCTCACCTAAACCAGGTCACGCACACTGGGCCATATCTTGTGCAGATATGGGATAGGGAAGCATCGCTGCCATTTTAGGAGGGCCACCGCACTCAGAAGAATCCAGAGACTAGGTTTTCCATTAGTTAGTGACTCTGAAAATATAGCCTGGTGTGAGGATTTAGGCAGATGCCAATTTTATGTTTCTGAGGTGCCAATCTTATGTTCCTCTGACTATCCTGTGCCCACATGTGAGCTGCCAAATAACATCTGGCCTGGGCCGTAGGTCATTATGTCTCCCTCCCCCTGACCCCTTAGGGCACCACATCTGCAAGAGACTCACCGACATAAGCAGGCACTTGTTCTCCTTGATGGAGCCCATGCACCCCAGGAAAGCAACCACCATGATGATGGAGCCCACGATGACAAGCACGTTGCCCAGCGTGAGGGAGGGGAGGTTATGAAAGAGAGCCCCGAAGTTGTTGTGGACCAGGAAGTATACCCCAAAGCCCAAAATGCAGCAGCCGCAGAACTGAAAGAAAGAATCCCACATTCTGAGATAAAACATAGTTCTTGAAGATCTCCTCATTCTCACTTACTTGAGATTAAAATCACCTTTTTCCATTGGCTCTATCAGGACTCTGATGAACAACCTCTTTACCCAGCTTCGCCCATGCACCTAGAAAGGAGGTGGTCCCCGCTTCCTCCTGTGATGTCCTACCCATATCAGATACCAGGGGAAGCTCACTGCTGTGATAAACACAGTATTTTCATGCTTCAGATCCCTACTCCTTGCCCTCAACTGCTTACACATGGTCTTCTCTTTGGAAACCACAAGCTTGTGGAGGGGAGGCCCTGTTCTAGAAGTTTATCTTGCTAGGCAGAAAACTGGAGAAGCCAACTTCTAAGAATGTTCTCATAGAAGCACGAGTACCAATTCACCCTATACCTGAATTCTATTGCTAAATTGGTACAGTGAAACCTCCCCAAAAAAGGTGGCTTCCCTTCCAATCAGCTATTCTAAGACATCCAGGGGGCACACAAAAACTAGGGAAAAAGAGGTACTCAATACACAGAGTCCAGAGCCTCAGGTTTCTCACACAAAGATGTCAGCAGTGAGCTGCAATAGCCTAATGTCCCCAGAGAGAGAAACAACATCCCCATAAATAACTGCACTGGTACCTTTCAATTTTGCAAAGTTACACTGTAGCAGGATGTGGAGAGAGGAGGAAGGTATCATTCCCTTCTTCTTAGGCTAGGTAGACTGCACATGACCCAGGGGTGCATGAATCCACTCCACACAATGCCCTTCAGTAGAAAGAGAAGTAGAGCACACCTGCGGGAGGTGAGCTCAGCCATGCTCAGAAGAGACTCACTTACCCAAAATATCAAGTTGAAGAAAAACAGGACATACTTCAGCAATTTCAAGGTACTCATGCCCATTTTGGGATATACTTGCACTAAAAAGTGGAAGAAAATAAACAGGATGTAAGTGACCTGGTTCTGCAAGGTGGTTCCAAAGATCAGAGGGTACAAATTTCAGGGTTCAAGGATCTCTAGCATTACCTTGGGTTTGAGCTGTGACTCTTCTCTGGAAAGTTTCCCCAAACTCCCTGCTCTTTTAGTCTCTGGACTGAGGTACCAATTGGCTCATCTTGGACCTAACTTTTGCTCCAATTCAGCAAGCCAAGGATGCTTAACATTGAATTAAGCACTCTAGAAGTAAGCAATAGAGCCATTCTTAGAGGAAGGTGAGTCACAGTGACACACACTAAGGCCATGCCCAGGGACCAGTGCCTGGGCATTTACTCAAGAAGGCAGCCCTGGTGTCAGGATTAGGGTTAGGCTGATCAATCAGTTATGGATATGGCCGGTGCCTTGATCAGCCAGTCCCGTAAGTGCCCTAAGGTGCACCTATACACTACATACAGTCAAAAGCCTCTCCACGTGGAAGTGGGGGAACATACTTGTGCCTCACTTATTCTTTTACTGAAGGCATTTACGGTGTTTTCTGTTCTAAGATGCTGTGGGACAGGCAACGGTGACTAAGCAGTAGCTACCCTTCAGAAGCCGTCGGTCTTCCAGCAGAGCTAAAACTGGCCAGCAACTATCCAATAGAGAAATGAAGGAAGACAACAATCCAAACTTGAACTTTTAAAAAATAGATTTTTTTTCCTTAATGAGGACATCATTTTCCAAAGTCTGGTCCTCAAGTCTAGAGATCCAGATACACAATTTTTAATTTCTCTCAGAGGTCATGGGGTTCATAGACTAACTCATATTTTTAAACTACACATGAGACTGATATATAAAACAATGTCATCTTTTTGTGTGTTTTTTCCCCCATTAGAACTATGCCTTTTCTGGTGCACAGATGGCTTGTACAATCCATTGTACCCTCTTTGCAATGTCAAGGTGCTCTGAAATCAGATGGCCTTGGGGCATGGTTCATACAGGCTGTGGATAAGCCTGCTGAGCTCCTTCTGTTCCACAAGAGTCATCTTCTCCATTGAAAAGACCAAATACTTATATCTACTCCATACTGTTTTCCTTTTCCTTGCCTTTGTCCTTTTATCTTTTCTTCTTGTCTTGACCATCAAAATTATTCTTATTCCTCATCATTACTTTAACCAAGTTAAAATAAAGTTCATTAGATTATTTATGTATTCAGAGATATATACATAGTGGTCCCCCTTTATTCTCAGGGGATATGTTCCAAGAATCACAGTGGATGTCTGAGACCCCAGATAGTACCAAACTTTACATATACTATTTTTTCTTCTATACATCCATATCTATGATAAAGTTTAACTTAAAATAGGCACAGTAGGAGACTGACGATAACAAAATAGAACAATGATAACAATAAACTGTAATAAAAGTTATGCTAACGTGGTCTCTCTCTGAAAATACCTTAATTATACTGTGTTCATCCTCCTCCTTTTTGTGATAATGTGAGAGGACACAGCGCCTGCAGGAGGGCTGAAGTGAGGCGAACGGCGTGGGCCTCGTGATGCAGCGTTAGGGTTACTCAGACACGAGCACTACGATACTGCGGCAGTCGATCTGCTCGTGCGATGCCTGCTAAGAGACTCGTAGGCAGGTAGCGTGTACAGCGTGAGTGGGCTGGACAGGGGTGATTCACACCCCAGGCGGACAGAGTGGGATGCTACCAGAACAGCATGCATCTTAAAACTTATGAATTGTTCGTTTCTGGAATTTTTCCATTTAATATTTTCAGACTGTGGTTGACCACAGGTAACTGAAATCATGGAAAGTGAAACTCTCTCATGTAAAACAACCAAAAAAGGTACAAAGTATAAAATGAATGCTTGCAAGACACTGAACATCAGACAGCTCTCAAAACTCAATGGCAAGAAAGCAAACGATCCCTTTAAAACGGGCAAGGGACCTGAACAGACACTTCACCAAAGGAGATACATGGATGGCAAATAAGTAAATGAAAAACTACTCCACTCAGCAGTAAATTAAATGTAAATGTAAATTAAAACCACAATGACATACCACTGCCCTCCTCCTAGAATGACTAAAATAACGAAAAACAACTAACCATACCAAGTGCTGGTGAGGGTGTGGTAGAACTAGGGCTCTCTGTGTTATTGGTGAGAATGAAGAAGGGTATGTCCACGTTGAAAAACAGTTTGCCAGTTTTGTAAAAAGTGAAACATAACACTTATCATATAATCTAGCCATCCTACTCCAATGTGTTTACCCAAGAAAAATAAAAACATGTGTCTGTACAAATACTTGTACAGGAATGTTTACAGCAGTTTTATTTATAATAACTGAAACCTGGAAACAACCCAAAAGTCCATCAATAAGTGAACAGGTACATGTACTGTGGTATAACTATACAATGGTGTACTACTTGGGAGTGAAAAAGAAATACCTGCTGATACATACTACAGCATAGATGAATCTCAAAAATAATTATGGTGAGTGAAAGAAGCTAGACAAAAAAAAATACCTACTCAGTAATTTCAATTACATACAATTTTAGAAAATGAAAATTAACCTATAGCAACAAAAAGCAGATGAATAATTGCTTGGAGATGGGGTAAAGAAGACTGGGGAGGAATAAGTAGTGGGGAGTAAGGAAGGGCAGGAGAAAGGGATTATGAAGGACCATAAGTATTCTCTTGGAAGTGATGAATGTTGTCATCTGGACCGTAGGGATGGTTGTAGGCATGTATACTCATGTCAAAGACCCTCCTGATTTGTACTTGTCCATCTCTCCAAACTCCTGGCAACAGTCCCTGTCTTATACCCTAAAATCTAACAAGCAACCTTGACGACTGGTCACAACGCCTTCTTCCTGGCCTTTGCTCATGTGGTTTCCTGGAATTTGCCACTTTCTATCTCTCCAACCCCTCAGTTTGGTTAGCTATTAATCATCCTGAGACTCAGGTCAAGTATTGTCACCCTTGCGGGAAGCCTGCTCTGACATTTTCTAAAATTGTCCAATTCTTGGTGCCCAATGCCCATTCCGCACAAGGAGAGCCTGTAACTGTGCATCTCTGTTATTGTCCTAAGCACTTTGTTTTGTAACTCTCTCTTCTGTCACTAGAACGTGAGCTCCTTGAGGGTAGGAGCTAGTTTGTCTACTTTTTTTTTTTTTTTTGGTACATGCCCCTAGCAGGAACCGAACCCGGGACTCTCTGGTCCACAGGCCAACACTCCAACCGCTGAGCCAAACCGGCCAGGGCTAGTTTGTTTACTTTTGAAGTCTCAAGGCCTAACACAGTAACTGATTACTCTAAAAAATCCAAAAACAAAACAAAGTAAGACTGCTGAATGAACAAATGACTGGAATTTTGCTCATTAACCCTAAATAATTTGGTGTTATTTGAAATTGCAGTATCAGGAACCTTGGGTTTGACATTTATTCTGCCAATAAACTTATCTTCTAGACATGGGCAAATAATTTACTCAAAAGGGGACGGGGCCAGATGCCTCCTGGAGTCACCTCCTCCCCAACAAACTGGGGTCCTGTGACGACTGCTTCAGGTGCTTGCCATCCAATTGTCCACAGAGTACCAACTAAGGAGGTGCCCACAAACCTGGGAATACCCCACTGATTCCTTCCTTCACAGACAGGAAGAAGAACCTCTTCTCTCTCCTTCCCTAATTTTCCACTTACTCAGACTCACCCGAATTGAAGGAGAAAAACTGCCCGTTTGGTGAAGATTGTGACTACTTTTACCACTGGCAGTGATGGTCCCAGTTTCCATGTGAACCCAGAGACAACACCGCTGTATTCCCCCTTTCCTCTCTTCACTGCCACTGGCCAGTTGTTGAGCTCCCACCCCTTCACACCTACCAACCCCACTGCTTGGAGGTCCCACGCCCTCTACAGCCATAGTTGCCACACCCAGCCCCATGACTCATGGCTCTGTTAAGAAATTCCCTGATGTCAGCTTCCAGGAAACCTCCGTGATTGAACGGCAGTTAGCTGTGGTCACCTCCCACAGCCCAGCGTGGAGACCACAGATGAAGTTACCTCCATGGGAAGAGCTTGAGCAGGTAAAATGTCTTGTGGGTTTTTAGCTCACACTCTTTCTTTTCTTTGACCAGAATTTGTTCCATCTGCTGCAATCTTGATTTAATCCAGTTTAGCAGTGGCTAAGGTTGGACAGAAAGCTTCAAGAAACCATCCATCTTTGCCCAACCAGTGTGGCTCAGTGGATTGAGCGTCATCTCATGGACTGAGAGGTCCTGGTTTGATTCCCAGTCAGGGCACATACTGGGGTTGTGAGTTCAATCCCCAATAGGGGCTTGCAGGAGGCAGCCAATTGAAGTTCCTCTCTCATATCGATTTTTCTAGCTCTCTCTAAAAAATCAATAAAAACATATTTTTAAAAATCATGCTATTTTTAAAAAAAGAAGAAACGATCTATCCTTGATCTCCAGTCTTATGTGATCTAATTTTAGAGACCAGACTGGAGTCACAGCAAGACAGCTTTGGTGCTACACAGACTGTGATATTTATGTCAATACATGTCCCTCAAACAGATGATCTTGGAGGCTCATTTCCTTCCATTTGGAAGCTTAGCAAGATAATAGCTCAATAGAGAATCACAGCTGCTACTAGCAACTGAGCTGAGACAGGGACCTTTACAACAAGGCCACGCTAATCAGGAACAACTACCACCATTACAGAGTCAGGAGACTAGAGTTGCTCTTTCTCACCCTAAAAATATGGAGGTTTGTGGTGCAAGGTTCCTGTCTGAGAGGCCTGTCCATTGTACACACAGGCTGTGTCCAGTGTAGGCAAGTCTCCTTCTGAGATAATGAAAGCCCACTCTGTGGCATTTCTATGAAAAGTTTGAATAATCAGAATCTAGACATGAGGAAACATCAGACAAATCCAAATAGAGGAATATTCTAGAAAATAACTTGTTTGTACTGGGAACGAATTGCAATGTCATGAAATACCAAGAAAGATTCAGGAACTATTCTAGATAAAAGGAAACTAGAGACTTGACAGTTAAAAGGCAACGTATAATCAGTGATTTCCTTTTGCTATAAAGAATGTTAATGGGTCCGGGTTGGTTTGGTTCAGGGTTTGGAGCGTTGGCCTGCGGACCAGAGAGTCCTGGGTTTGGTTCCTGCTAGGGGCATGTTCCAAAAACAAAAGGAATGTTAATGAGCCAATGGTAGAACCTGAACAACATCTGTCGATTATTAGTAACACTGTATCAGTGTTGATTTCTTGATCACTATAATGTAGTTATGTAAGAGAATGTTTTTGTTTGTAGAAAATATACACCAAAACACATGGGAGGAAGGAGATCATGTAAACAATCATTCTCAAATAAGAAAGCCAGAGAAAAATAAAGAAATGTGACAAAATGTTAATATTTGGAAAATCTGGATGAAGGGGGTTCAGGAATTCTTGGTGCTATTTTTATAAATTTTCTGTAAGCCTGGATATTTGTCGAAAGTTGAAGAAAAAGAGTTGAACATGAGTAAATAATCTAAGGGATTCTGATTTCAAAATCATGACGACTTAAGTCCCAGAGGGTATAAAAGACTAAGATTCTACCCCAGGAACTTCTTTAGAAGAACAAACTATGGAATAATTCTCTCTTTTTTTGTTGTTTATCTTCACCCAAGGACATTTTGTTCCCGTAGAGTGGGAGGGAGAGAGAGGAAGAGGGAGAGAGAGGAAGAGAGAGGGAGAGAAACATGGACGTGAAGGGACACATTGAGTGGCTGCCACCTGCATGACCCAACCAGGGCCGGGGACAAACTGCAACGGAGGTACGCGCCCTTAGCAGGAACCAAACCCAGGTCTCTCTGGACTGCAGGCAGACACTCTAACCGCTGAGCCAAACCGGCCAGAGCTGGAATAATTCTTTAATGCCTCTATATTCTCATGATATAGAGTGAATGTTAAGCCATGAGTTCAAATTTACTTGAACAAATTTCAAAAGAAGTGAGGTGTCAAAATCATCTCTCCCCCTATTCCTCAACTAGTTCTGAGATAGAAAATGTCTAACAAAAATTTGACAAATTAAATATTAACTATATGGTATTAAATATATTGATTTCAAAACAATTTGGTTTGCAATTAAGTTATATTTTTATTTTGTTTATGTTAAAATGCACTGGAAATGTCTTTATGCGAGCAAGGAATGCAGTCTAATGATGCCTATTTAATAAGAAGCCTGTAAGAAAAGGGAGTACTGTGTAGAGGAAAGAGCATTCCATGGATAATCAAGAAATATTCTAAATAGGACTGACAAACCCCAGAAGAGGGGGGTGGGGAAGAGATAAACCACAGAACTTATATGCATGTGTGCATGAACAATGGACATGGACAACAAAGCTGGGGACAGGGCGGGGAGGGAGAGAAAGGGGGGAATCAGTGGGGGGAAAAGGAAAAACATCCGTAACAAAAATAAATAAATAAATTTTTTAAAAAAGAAATATTCTAAATAGTTAAGTAATTTTATGACTTTGGACAAGTCACCTTAACTGAAAAGTAAATTGATTAGAATATTATAATAGCAAATATGAATTGTGCTTTCACTTTGAGTTGGATGCTTTATATGAACCTAAACAATCTCTAAGTTCTCTTTAAGTAATAAACATTCTAATACATGGAATGGAAGACCCTTATTTTAAATAATTCTAGAAATGTATCCCTGTGGCGTCTTTACAACAATCTTGGCCAATACGTAAGATGCACTGCTGCTGCTGCTGGTGAAATGGGGAATGAAGAGAGGCCTTGCCTCTGTCCCAACACACAGGCACACGGCCTTCCTCTGAGCTCACCCACTGGCATTGGAAATGTGTCACCTGCAGTTTTCCCACAGCCTGCCAAACTGACCACCCAAGCTCCAGCTGCCATCCTCTGCTCCTGTGCCCACCCTGGAGGCCCCTCTGCACAGCTGTCTAGTTTCTGTACGTGACTTTGCTTCAGTGCTCTGCACCTGCAGCGGCAGCTGGGTCTTGGAGTTTCCCGAGGGCGAGCGCCCAGGCTCTAGGCCCGGATGATCTGCATATGTCAGACACTCCCTCAGTATAGGAAGTGCTTATGGACTGACCAATGTAGGAGCATAAACCAAACCACCAGAACTGAATCAACACAGCATTTCCTGGCACAGAGGCTGAGAGAGAAAGTGGCTGTAACCTTGCACAAAGTTCCATCCTTCACTCTAATAGAGCGCAAAATCTAGGTCAAGGAGGAAAATAGCTTCACCCTCATTTCCGCCCATGTGCCATCAATTCCGCCATGTAGGGGACATCTCAGGTGTAGCCCATGTAGGGCTAGGCCAAGGACCCGCTTGGTTAGAGATCTTGCCTTCCACTTTCAAGGCTGGGACTCTAGAATCCCAGTAAGAGAAAGGGATTTCCACTTCCTGTGGTCCTGTAGCCATGGCTTGTTACATTTCAGTCTTGCTTGCTCTCCTTTCTAACATACCTGGGTGCTCACACGTCTTGGAGTTGGCACATACTGTGTTCTGTCTGGAATATGCCATTACCCCAGACTCTGTAGCAGACTCATACTTTGAAAACAGTCAGCCCCCTCCCAGGGAGTCTTGGGCATGCTCCTAAATGCCTACATTTTGTGCACACCGTCCCATTTATTGTAGAAAAGATCACATTGTGTTGTGCTTGTGTGTTGTGTTTGTGTCTGTCCTCCATGCTAGACTCCACGAACGCTGTGAATTTGAGAACCATGTCGGTTATCCTCGTCTCTAGCACTGAGCACAGTGCCTGGCCGCTGGGCGTGAGGAAGCGGAACAGGCCTCGGGTCTGAAATCCGAAGCCCTCTGATTAGTCAGAGGTCAATCTGAGGACATAAGAAACTAAAGACTACAGAGCTTGACCTTCCTACATGGTGCCTCCCATCAGTTCCCAAAGATGAAGTCCCTTAGGTGGTTGTAAAGAGATGGACTTTGAATTGTTCCCTGTGGGAATAAAGGTGCCCCATCCTTTCATTTAAAGGCTAAATATTGTTAACCGACCCACACAGGAAACACCACAGGAAATCAAGTTTTAGCTCAGCCTCTGCTTCAATTCAACCGCAATTTCAAAACAGTTCAGATTCTGGCAGAAATTGAGAAAGCAAAACTTCTTTGTGTAGCCAACAGCTAAGATTCTGCTTTTGCTCAACTTTCTTCTAAAGAACTTGCATACACCCTGGCCAGCTTGGCTCAGCGGTTGAGCGTCAGCCTGCGGACCAGAGAGTCCTGGGTTCGGTTCCCGTAGAGGCACGTATCACCAATAAAATAAAGAACTTGCATACATATCTAATATCCCTTATCTCCTACAGGAACTCCTTAAGGGCCAGGATGATCTGCTGGACAAATATCCTTCTACCTTGCCAGCCTGCCCCTTCCCCACCGGCATCTTCCAGAGCACAGTGCCTGGCCCCAGAGGGTGCTTAGCTCCTGATTATTAAGGCACATTGACTTTGTTAAAAAGTCTAGTCTTTATTTTTAAACTCAAGATTCAGTAGCCCTGAGGTGCTTTGGGAATCTAGAGCCTTCTGCCAAATTCCCACCCCTCACTTTTAGGTGAATGGTTGTGGTCGTAGGTAACTTCCTCTCCCTCCAGGAGAAATTCTTGCAGATCCTGGAAGGACAATGTTCTAAGTTAAAGTTCCCTTTGGTGACCTGATCCCAAGCCAGTATGCTGTTCACAGAAAGCCAAGACCAAAGCTTGGTTGTGACTGTCTGAGTACCTGAGACCCCAAATATTAGTCATGGGGTGTGGATTAGGAATCATTGCCATATCAAGTTTCATTGGCTGGTGCATGTCATATTTATCCATATTTATGTTTTGTACACGAAGGATTTATTTGTTGGAACTCTGAGGATCAGAATGCCCTGCCTGCCATTTGAAAACAACCAATCCAAGTATCCCTTAGAGATGTCTACCTTTCGGCTTGTGAAATACAGGTGCCAAGCACGTCCTGTGTTCCTGACTGAGCTGGGTGTTGTGGTTTGTAGCAGTCCTTTTATTTAGTGGCTCTGAGGACTCACAGTAAGAGTCACTAACTTTACTTTTGAAATTTTCTCACACCATGACTGGTTGTGCTCAGTGGTTAGAGCATAGGCCCGCAGACCAGAGAGTCCCGGGTTCGGTTCCCACTAAGGGCATGTACCTTGGTTGCAGTTTGTCCCTGGCCCTGGTTGGGGTCATGTGGGTGGCAACCAGTTGATGTGTCTCTCTCACATGGATGTTTCTCTCTCTTCCTCTCTCTCTATCTGAGGATGTCCCCTGGTGAGGAGAATAATAAATAAATAAATAAATAAACAAACAAACAAACAAACAAACGTACGTACGTACGTACGTATGTATGTGTATGTATGTTCTCACATGTAGAGGACCTGCTCTCTCAGTTGCCTTTCTAAATGGCTCTGGCTAGTCTGGCCAGGTTTGGCACAGTGACTGAGCATTGACTCAGCACCAAGAGGTCCCTGGTTTGATTCTTGGTCAGGGCACATACCCAGGTTGTGGGCCCAATACCGAGTGGGGGGCATGCAGGAGGTGGCCAAATATCTCTCTCATCGATGTTTCTATCTCTCTCCTTCTCCTTTCCTCTCTCTCTCTAACATCAATAAAAAGAAAAAAACAACATAGCTTTTTAAAAGAGGTTGCCAGTTCGATTCCTGGTCAGGACACATACCCAGGCTGTGTGACCGATCCCCAGTGGGGGGCAAGCAGGAGGCAGCCAATTGATGTTTTCTCTCATCAATGTTTCCATCTCTCTGTCCCTCTCACTTCCTTTCTCTCTAAAATCAATAAAGAAAAAAAATTAAATAAAATAAATGTCTCTGGCTCTTGGTTCTCTCCTCACTTGAAAATCACAAGAGCAGCCTTCTAAAGACCAGAGCTTGTAGGAACTCTCCCCGCTGCATTCCGCGCAGAGGGCCCCAGGCAACAGAAATGACCACACACAGAAAGTCAAGCTCAGAAGCAGTTTAAGCACAGAAGACCCTGGCCCAAAGCGGCATCAGGTAACGGGAACCTAGTTAATCAAAAGTCTGTCTGACTGGCTTGCCTTTTGAGGGTTACTACGATCTTGCTGATCTTTTTACTTCCTTCATAATATCTGTGAATAGGAAGAGATTTTAGGGTGACTAGAGAGGTTTATGGGGACTCCTAAGAAGATACCCTAGCCCACTTTACCTGGTTCAGGTCTCTGCACTCAGCCCAGATGAAAATGTCCTGATCTTACCTTTTGCAGGTGCTTTTCCTCAGTCCTCTAGGCAGAATTGATGATTACCCTAGGTGGCTGCGACGGGGCTGGTAACAAGGATATCCGGGGCTATTTGTGTAAAAGGAGAAGTGAAGGAGGACTAGATGTCATCACACTGTGATGACAGGAAGCCCAGATGAAGTGCAAGAGGAAGTGAGGCCGGGTCCGCCCTCTTCCACTCAGAGATGCTAACCGGCCCATGTGGCTTTCAGAAGCTCGCTCCCACGACCTGCCCGAATACCTAAAATGGTTTCTATGAAACACAGGAAAGCTCGAGCAGGCTCAGGCCCTAATCTGTGAGCACACTGGGTGCTTGGATGATTGGGGCTTTTTTTTTTTTTCTTTTTGGTCTAGAAAAGGACAGAGTTTCTCAGTCAAGGTAGTGCCTCAGAATCAGCCGTGGATCTGTGTAAGAATGAGTTTGTCTGGCTCCGCCACCGGTTTCCCACTCAGGTAGACTGAAACCGGACTGCAATCTAAGAGTCAGTATTTTAAAAGTTTTCTAGGACTGAGACTTAGGAATGTGTTAAGCCACTCTGCCTTCCCACCCTCCCTTCGGCTGTATTCTGAGAAATCGCTTATCTCCAGTTTGATTGGGCCACCATTACCCAACTGCTGTCTCAGAAGCTGACTGTCCTTATGCAAGGGCAGTGTTGGCGGTAAACCCCAAGGCACAATCCGAGGGCACGGGTAGAAATGACTGGGTTAATAGAGGGAGCCCGAGATGTAGATCCCAGAGATCTGCGTTTCAGTCCCAGCTTTCTCTCTGTTAGCTGTGGGATACAAAGCAGAGCTCAACCTCTTGGCTTTGGTTCATTAGTAGTAACGTAGAAACCATATAAAGGGAGCCACTTTACTTTTTTTTTATCCTCATCTGAGGACATTTTTTTTTCTTTTTTTTTTTTTTTTTGTTCAGATAGTGTAGGAGGGAGAAAGAGAAACATTGACGTGAAAGAGACACATTGAGTGGCTTCCACCCACACGACCCAACCAGGGCCGGGGACAAACTGCAACCAAGATACGTGCCCGTAGTGGGAACTGAACCCGGGTCTCTCTGGACCACAGGCCGATGCTCTAATCGCTGAGCCAAACCGGCCAGGGCTAAAGGGAACCACTTTAACATGGAGCTGGAGCTGACACCCAGAGGAGCTGCCCTGCACGTCTTGCTCCTCAAACCTTTGGAATGTTAAACTGGGCAGCGATGATAGGAAAGATAACATGACCTCCCCACTGAAAATTAAAGACATTCTTTAGAAATAGCATCACTAGCCCTGGCTAGTTCGGCCCAGCAGTTAGAGCGTCGGCCTGCAAACCAGAGAGTCCCAGGTTCAGTTCCCACTAAGGGCACGTACCTCGGTTGCACTTTGTCCCCCGCCCCAGTTAGGGTCTTGCGGGTGGCAACCAGTCGATGTTTCTCTCTCTCTTCCTCTTTTTCTCCCTCCCGTTCTATCTGAAGAGAAAAAAGTGTCCTTGGGTGAAGATTAAAAAAAAAAAGAAAAAAATAGCATCATTACACCCTGGCCGGGTGGCTCCATTGGTTGAGCGTCGTCCTGTGCACCAAAAGGTCACTGTTTCGATTCCCAGTAAGAAAACTAAGGGACGCTATAATAAAAGGTCTACTTAAAATAAAACATATGTGTTTGTTTGTGCCTACATATATAGCAGCAAAAGCAGCAAAAGTCTTTATTCAAATATAATTTTAAATAGAACAGCAATAAACACGATAGATAAATGCGGAACTGTGCAGGGAGCACAACGGTGGGGCTCAGAGGCTGCTCACCCTCTTCCCCTCTTTGGTGGCTTCTTAGGCAGCTTTGTCCAACTCGAAGAAGAGAAAACCACTGGTCCAGGTGGCTTGACCCCTGGGTTCTTTGCAGTGTTGGGATTTAATTTCAGTTGTGGGCCCGGGTGTGGCTTCTCCAGTCCTGCAAACTCACTAACTTGGACAGAGAGCCCCCAAGCTTTGTTTCTTTCTTTTTTATTTATTTGTTTATTTTCAATTAATTAATTTTTGTTACAGATGTTTTTCCTTTTCCCTCCACAGATCCCCCCTTCCCTCTCTCCTGCCCTGTCCCCAGCTTTGTTGTCCACATATACACAATGGAGTACTATGCAGCTGTAAGAAAGAAAGATCTCTTATCCATTGAGACGACATGGAGGGACCTGGAAAGTATTATCCTAAGCAAAACAAGCCAAACAGAGAAAGACAAGTATCATATGATTGGATCTCACTTATTTGTGGAATATAATTAACATAACAGTCTGAGGAATGGGGTAGTCCCAGAGACATGGAAGTGGGGTACAGACTGACAATCCCCAGAAGAGACGGTGGGGAGGGGATAAAGTCCAGGCTTTGTTTCTATTGCTTCATCTCAATAGAAGTAAGAAGCCAGAGCTGCACCCAGCAGCTCCTCTTCCCTTTGGGAGGCTGGAATTGTGGCTTCTGGCAGAAGGAACAGTAGGGGAGTGTTTCTCCCAGCTCCAGCTGTGCTGGCCACACACATCCTGACGCATTATCACCAATTGGAGTCTGTGAGCTTGCAGGAGGTTCAATGTGGCACTTGAGGCTGCCAGGGGATGTCAACAGCTCTGGCATGTTCCATGACCCACTATACTCCCTCCTGGGAGTATAACAAAACAGTGATTCTACACATAATCCTGGCATATCCAAGGGGAGTTCCTTGTGTGTCCCTGGGCAAAGAGAAAAGCCACTGAGTAGGCAGGTGGTGTGGTAAAGGGGACAGAGACCTGGACTCAGGAATGGAAGTGCCAGATTCTAGTCTTTGTTTTATAATGAACCAGGGAAAGTCCACCTAATCCCCCAGGGGATCACTTCCCTCTCTGCGAAAGAAGGTAAACTAGGTAATTCATACATTTTCTCTGTACCTTAAACGTTCTGAATATTTATTACTTTGTAACATAAAACAGGAACTCCTGCTACACGATAGTTTGGCCGGAATTTGGTGCAGAAAATGGAACTTAGAAGCAGAGTTATAAGAACTGCTCTTGATGGAGCTCATCCTGTGGGCAGATTGCGCTGTCCCTGTCCCCACATAGTGGCAGCAAGATGACAAGACATTCCTCCTCTGCAGACAACAAAGGCCCAGCTCAGTGAGGTAAGGTAACTTGCCCAAAGCACACTGCTAGAAAATGGCCGCGCCTGAATTTTAAACTTGCCCATGACACAAACACCTGCTGTCCTATCCAGCTACCCAGTTCCCCCAGAGCTAATCAGATGTGAACACTTGCCACAGGTGAGTCACCGGCAGATAACTGAGAGCTGACTTTTACTTCACCGGGGTACCATAAGATGATCTCACGGTATTTTCCTAGTTTCCAAGAGGAGCAAGCACAGGGCAATTGTCTCTTCATAAGGCAAAGCCTGAGAGTGTTTGCAGACACCCAGTACAGCGTGTGTTGTTTCCCAGCCAGGGTTTTGAGTAAACCCCATGAATGGGGGAGGGGAGGAAGAGGAGAAGCAGGAGGAGAGAAGGAGGAAGAGGAGGAGGAGAAGGAGGGGAGGGAGAAGGAGAAGAGAGGGGGAAGGGAGGGAGAAGGAGAGGGGGGAGGGGGAGGGAGAGAAGGAGGAGAAGAATAGTCAATAGAAAAGTTTAGGCAAGAGATAACCCTATCCTTGGCACTGGGAGAGCATACTTTGTAGGAGCCAGGCAAGGAGGCAGGCAGCATCCAAGAGTGTGATGCTGACCTCAGCTTCTCTACTCTGAAGTTAACTCAGCTCTTCAGAGTTGCACAAAGAACAAACACATGCCCACCACGCCCTGTGCCAGCAGCACAGGGAGCGAGTCCAGGCAAGATCCTGGCAGAGAGCCTGGCAGAAGGAGGTGGCACTGAATAAAAATGAAGCCCCAGCTGCCAACTGCGTCTGCCCCCCATCACAGCAGGGGAGACAGAGCTCTGCAGATGTTGATGTGGGCCCTTTACCCCCCTTATTTCCCTGAGTCTTTATCTCTCACATCCAGGCCTAGAGTGCAAAGGATTAGAAAATGCCACATCTGCTCCAGAGGAAGGGACTGAAGATCCAAATTCTTGATCTTATAATTATTATTATTTTTAAATAAGTTTATTTTTTAAAGTAGTTTTAGGATCTCAGCAAAATTGAGTGGAAAGTAGAGTTTCCCCACATACTCTCTGCCCCCCACACTTGCATAGCCTCCCCCACTATCAACATTCCCCACCAGAGTGGTACATCCGTTACAATCACTGAATTTACACTGATACATTGTAGTCACCCGAAGTCCATAGTTCACTGTAGGTTTCACTCTTGGTGCTGTGCTTTCCATGGGCTTTGACAAATGTATAATAACATGTATCCACCCTGATCATATCATACAGAGTAGTTTTACTGCCCTAAACATCCTCTGTGCTCTGCCTATTTATCTTCCCCCAAACCCTAGCCTCTGGCCACCGCTGATCTTTCACTGTCTCCATAGTTTTGCCTTTTCCAAAATGTCATATAGTTGAGACCATATGGTATGTGGCCTTTTCATATTGGCTTCTTTCATTTAGTAAAATGCATTTAAGTGTCCTCTATGTCTTTTTATGACCTAAAAGCTCATTTCTTTTTAGCCCTGAATAATATTTCATTATCTGGATGTACCAGTTTATTTTTCCATTCATCTACTAAAGAACATCTTGGTTGCTTCTAAGTTTTGGCTATTATGAATAAAGTTGTTATAAACATCCATGTGTAGTTTTTGTGTAGACATAAGTTTTTAGCTCATTTGGGTAAAGACCAAGGAGTACATATGGTCAAAGTATGTTTAGTTTTATAAGAAACTTACAAACTGTCTTCCAAAATGTCCGTACCATTCCCACCAGCAACCAATGAGCTCCTCTTGCTCCTCGTCCTTGCCAGCACTTAGTGTTGCCAGTGCTCTGGATTTTGGTCATTCTAATAAGTGTGTAGCGGTCATCTCATTATTTTAAATTTTGAATTACAAGTATAATTTTATGTGTGTGTGTGCGTGCACATATGTGTGTGTGTGTGTGTGTGTGTGTGTATAGTTTCACATTAGTTATTTGATTTGTTTTCTACCCCTTATATACTGTGAGTATATAACAGACTGCCTCTGTTTTTGTTACTTAGATGTGGTACAATACACTGGACATAGTAAAATCCCAATGAATATTTGAATGAGTAAGTAACCAGCTTTATCAGCTCATTTGGATGTGAGCTTTGACTCAAGGATTCAGGTCCACCTAGGATGATGGAGCAGAATATGACCTACTTAGACCATTTCTGGGACATCAGTTCACCCAAAGTTGCCAGAACTCAACAGTGTCATCAGCCATACTCAGAGGGATCTGGTCATCTGGATTTGGGAGCTCCTGGTTTAGGTAGTTGCCTTTTAGGTAGAATCTAAATGGATTAATCCAGTTTATCAGACCTTGGACAAATACAGCTCTTTCTCCTTTTGCTTCACCTGAGGGAACCTGGCTTCTTACTTAAGCAGTTTTTCAGGGCTTCATGAATGTCTCTGTTTCTCAGGCTGTAGATGATGGGGTTGAAGATGGGCGTCAGGATGGTGTAGAGCAGAGAGGACCCTTTGCGCAAAAGTTGGGATGAATTGGATGAGGGCACAAGGTATGTGGCAATCAGTGTCCCATAAAACACTGTGACTATGGTGAGGTGGGAGGAGCAGGTGGAGAAGGCCTTTTGCCGGCCTGTGCCAGATGGGATTCTCAGGATAGCAGCAAGAATGCAGGTGTAAGAAGCTGTGATGAGGAGAAATGGGACCAGAGTCACTGCAGAAGAGGTGGCATAAGCAATGGTCTCAGTCAGTGAGGTGTCCATGCAAGAGAGATGAACCAGAGGAGTAAAGTCACAAAAGAAGTGATCGATTTCATTGGGTCCACAGAAGGTTAGTCTAGACAGTAGGACCATAGTGATTGCTGTCAGGAGGAAGCAGCAGAGCCAAGAGCTGGCAGCCAGCCGAATGCAGAGGGGACCAGTCATGAGGATGGGATAGCGTAGAGGCTGACAGATGGCCAGGTAGCGGTCATAGGACATCACAGCAAGCAAGAGACACTCTGTTGAAGCCAGGGATCCAAAGAAGTAGAACTGTGCCAGGCATCCAGCCACAGAGATAGTCTTCTGGTCAGCTATGATAATCAGTAACATCTTGGGGACAATGTTGGAGGTATACCAGATCTCCAGAAAGGACAAGTTCACCAGAAAGAAGTACATAGGGGTATGAAGATTATGACTGAACAAAACTAGCAAGACAATGAGGGTGTTTCCAGAAACGATTAAGATGTAGAAAATGAAAAACATCATAAAGAGAAAAATATTTAACTGTTGAGTCAAAGAAAATCCTCTAAGAACAAATTCCACTATTGCTGTTTGGTTTTCCCAGGGCAGGATCACCATGCCTTGGCTCCTAGGAACATAAAACTCACAAAATGCAAAAACTTCTAGCTAATGCATAGCACATGGACTGATAGTCTATGATATTCATAACCCACTTGGGTGTTTGGAAGTGAACATAAAACTCACAAAATGCAAAAACTTCTAGCTAACGCATAGCACATGGACTGATAGTCTATGATATTCATAACCCACTTGGGTGTTTGGAAGTGCTTTTTATTTGGGTGGAGAAGTAGCATCGTTTTTTCAAGGCCTGAAATGGAAAACAAAAGAATGTGGACTAAGAACTTGTGACCACTTCAACTCCCCATTTTTTCCTCCCACCTGCTTTTCACCAGGAATAATGTCAGCAGGAAATAGAAGAAACAAAAAGAGGAATACAAAGGAGAGAAAGGAGGAAGAAAAATGACAGAAGGAGAATCATCTGCTCTATGCCCTTCCCAAATGTACTTCAGTAGCCTGGGGAGTTATGGAAGAAAATCTAAAAGGTAGGTGAGCCCGAGATTCCAAAGTGGTGGCAGAGTGAGTGGAAGCTACACAGACCATCTCCCAGGACCAAACTGAAATTACAACAAAAATAAAGACAAATCATTGGGGGAAAAAAACAACAGAAAAGCAGCTTGCGAGGACCCTATAACCAGGGACACTGAATCGATCCTGGTAGGATTGCGGAGGTACAAGAGGGTGGCTGGGAGCCCACAGACAGCAGCAGTCTTAGCTGTGAGCAGCACCCTCCTGGTTAAAATCCCAAGCTTGCTCCACAGCACAGAGGGCCAGGACAGAGTGCTAAAATAGCCAAAAACACTCATCTTGGGCTGTGGCAGAAGGAAAATGGACAGGACTGGAACTGTATGGGGACACTCAGGATTTAAAGGGTGCTCAGAGCTTTTGCTGAGTTGCAGCCACACAGGACTGTGGCCATCATACTCCTTCCCAAGACTCTAGGGAGAGGCAGCAGCCCCTCCCTCTGAGATTCAACCCCACTGAGGTGGGCCAATGAAATGCAAATTGAGACCCATTAACAACCAGCATATGCCCCACCCTTGGGAAATCCTCATATGTGAAATACCTGAGGAGTCTTTTATTCAACTGAGAAACCAAGGCTATTCAAGTAAGCATGACTAATAGCCTCCAGGCAAAAAGCTAGAAAATAACTGAACCATTCCTGGGCTTTCAAATCTACCCAGGAAAGTAAGACTTGACAGTGGTGTTTAATGTGGGTCCCCCCATGCTCATCCAAACCCAGTAGGGGGAGCCACAAACCCCAGAACACCAACATGACAGGGAAAATTTGGCAGGCTCCAAAACCCACTGAGAAAGCCAAAATGGTGAGACAAAGAAACACATTCCAAATGAAAGAACAAGAGACCTCTACTGAAGATGAGATAAATGAAATGCAGTTAAGCAAGTTATCAGAGGTAGAATTCAAAGCCATGATCTTGAGGAAGCTCATCAGCATGAGTAAGGACATCAACACCATGAGTAAAGACTTAGAAACATTGAAAATCAACCAATTGGAAATGAAAAATCACCAAGAAGAAATGAAGAATGACACAGTGGAAATAAAGAACACATTGGAAGGACTAAACAGTAGAGTAGAGGAAGCTGAGGACTGGATCAGTGAATTAGAAGACAGGGTAGAAAAAAATCAACCAATCAGAAAACCAAAAGAAAAAAACAACTTAAAAACAGAAAGACAGCTTAAGAAAACTGTGGGACAACTGGGAACGTAATAACATTTGCATCATAGAAGTTCCCAAAGAAGAAGAAAATGAGCGAGGGTTAGAGAATATATTTGAAGAACTAGTAACAGAAAATTTTCCTAACTTGGTGACGGAAGAAGGTATTCAAGTTCAAGAAGCACAGAGAGCCCCAAGTAAGAAGAACCCAAACAGGCCCACACCAAGACACAGAGTAATTAAAACGCCAAAAATTAAAGACAAAGAGAGAATCCTAAAGGCATCAAGAGATAAGCAACAGGTTAACTACAAAGGACCCCCATAAGGCTCTCAGCTGACTTCTCAACAGAAACACTACAGGCCAGAAGGGAGTGGCATGAAGTAATCAAGGTCATGAAAAACAAGGATCTGAATCCAAAACTACTCTATCCAGCAAGGCTATCATTCAAAATACAAGGTCAAAGAAAGAGCTTCCCAGATTTAAAAAAAAAAAAAAAAAAAAAAAGACTAAGGGAATACATTAGCACCAAACCAGCACTGCAAGAAATGTTAAAAGGACTGCTGTAATTAGTAGAATAGGAAGAAAAATGTAACCACACTAAACAAAAATGGCAATAAATAAGTACATATCAATTATCACCTTAAATGTAAATGGATTGAATGCTCGGATAAAAAGACACAGAGTAGCTGATTGGATAAGAAAGCATGACTCACATATATGCTGTTTACAAGAGACTCACCTTACAACAAAAGACTCACATAGATTGAAAGTGAAGCGATGGAAAATTTCTTCCAAGCAAACAGAAAGGAAAAAAAAGCTGGGGTAGCAATACTCACATCTGATAAAATAGATTTCAAAATGAAGGCCATAACTAGAGACAAAGAAGGTCACTACATAATATTGAAACAATCTATTTAACAGGAAGATATAACCTTGTTAAACATATATGCACCCAATATAGGAGCACCAAAATATATTTAAAATCTTCTGGAGGACTTCAAAGGAGAAATTGATAGCAATACAATCATAGCAGGGGACTTCAACACTCCACTGACATCACTGGATAGATCCTCTAGACAAAATATTAGCAAGGAGACACTAATGAAGCACTAGACCAAATAAATTTAATAGATATCTACAGAGAATTATATTCCAAAACTAGAGAATTCACAATCTCCTCAAGAGCACATGGGATATTCTAAAACATAGACCACATGTTAGGACACAAACTATATCTCTACAAGTTCAAGAAGATTGAAATCATATCAAGCATCTTCTCAGATCACAATGGTATGAAACTAGAAATCAATTGCAACAAGAACATGCAAAGACATTTGAACACATGGAGGCTAAATAGCATGTTATTAAACAATGAATGGGTTACCAAGGAGATCAAGGAAGAGATTAAAAACTTCCTGGAAACCAATGAAAATGAACACGCAACAACACAAAATCTATGGGATGCAGTGCATGCAGTTCTGAGAGGGAAGTTCATAGCACTACAGGCCATTCTCAAGAAACAAGAAAAATTTCTAATAGACTCTCTAACCTCACAACTTAAAGAACTAGAAAGTACCCTGGCCAGTTTGGCTCAGTGGTTGGAGCGTTGGCCTGCTGACCATAGAGTTCCGGGTTCAGTTCCCACTAGGGGTATGTACAAAAAAAGAAAAAGAACTAGAAAGCAAACAAAAAGAAAACCCCAGAGCAAGTAAAAGGAAGACTATAGTAGAGATCAGAGCAAAAATAAATGACATAGAGACCAAAAAAACAATTCAAAGGATCAATGAAATGAAGAGCTGGTTTTCCGAAAAGATAATGGACCCTTAGCTAGACTCACCAAGAAACAAAGAGAGAGAACCAAATACACAAAATCAGAAATGAAAGAGGAGAAGTAACAACTGACAGCACAGAAATAAATACAAAGGACCATTAACAAGTACTATGAATAATTATATGGCAACAAATTCGACAATGTATGCAAAATGGACAAATTTCTAGAAACACATGGTCTCCCAAAACTGGAACGGGAAACGGTAGAAAACATGAACAGACCAATAAGAACCTAGGAGATTGAAGATGTAATCAAGACACTCTCAGCAAACAAAAGACCAAGCAGGTCAGCTTCACGGGGGAGTTTTACCGAACATTCAAAGAAGAACTAACACCCATTCTGCTCAAACTATTTCAAAAAATTCAAGAAGAAGGAAGACTTCCATACTCATTTTATGAGTATGATTCTAATTCCAAAACCAGAAAAAGACACTACAAAAAAAGGAAACTACAGGCCAATATCTCTGATAAACAGAGATACCAAAATCCTTAACAAAATACAAGCAAATCGGATCCAGCAATACATTAAAAAAATTATTCACCGTGACCAAGTGGGATTCATCCCAGGGATGCAAGGATGGTACAATATTTGCAAATCAATAAATGTGATACACCACATAAACAAAATGAAAGATAAAAACCACATGATCATATCAATAGACACTGAAAAAGCATTCAACAAAATTCAGCACCCATTTCTGATAAAAACGCTCAGCAATGTGGGCATAGAGGGATCATATCCTGACATAATAAAGGCCATATATGAAAAACCTACAGCCAACGTCATATTCAATAGGCAAAAACGAAAAGCATTTTTCTTAAGAACAGGAACAAGGCAGGGATGTTCACATTTACCACTCTTATTTAACATAATACTGGAAGTCTTAGCAACAGCAATCAGACAGGAAGAAAAAATAAAAGGGATCCAAATTGGAAAGGAGGAAGTGAAACTGTTATTATTTGCAGATGACATGATATTGTACATAGGAAACACTAAAGACTCCATTGAAAATCTACTTGACTTAATAAATTAATTTGGCAAAGTAGCAGGATACAAAATTAACATCAAGAAATCGATGGCATTCTTATACACCTATGATGAACTCACAGAAAGAGAAACTAAGAAAACAATTCCATTTACCATTGCAGCAAAAAAAATTAAGATACCTAGAAATAAACTTAACCAAAGAAGTAAAGGACCTATTTGTAGAAAACTACAGGTCATTGAAAAAAGAAATTGAGGAAGATATAAAAAAGTGGAAGCACATACCCTGTTCATGGATTGGAAGAATTAACATCATTAAAATGTCCATACTACCCAAAGCAATCTATAGATTCAATGCAATCCCCATCAAAATACCAACGACATACTTCACAGAACTAGAACAAATACTTCAAAAGTTCATATGGAACCAAAAAAAAAACCTCGAATAGCCACAACAATCTTGAAAAAGAAGAACAAAGTAGGAGGGATCACATTACCAGATTTCAGGTTATACTACAAAGCCACTGTAATCAAAACAGCCTGGTACTGGCACAAGAACAGGCATATAGACCAGTGGAACAGAATAGAGAACCCAGAAATGGACCCAAGGCAATATGCTCAATTAATATTTGATAAAGGTGGCAAGAGCATACAGTGAGTAAAGGCAGCCTCTTTAATAAATGGTGTTGGGAAAATTGGACAGCTACATGCTGGTACATATACACAATGGAGTACTATGCAGCTATAAGAAAGAAAGATCTCTTATCCTTTGAGACGACATGGAGGGACCTGGAGAGTGTTATCCTAAGCAAAACTAGCCAAGCAGAGAAAGACAAATATCACATGATCTCACTTATTTGTGGAATATAATGAACATAACAGTCTGAGGAACAGGGTAGACTCAGAGAGGTAGAGATGTAGAAGTAGGGTATAGACTGACAACCCTCAGAAGAGAGGGTGGGGAGAGGGAAGAGAAACCACAGAACTTATATGTGTGCATGCATAATCAATGGACATGGACAACAAAGCTGGGGATGGGGCGGGGGGGATGGGGAGGAGGGTGTCAATGGGGAAAAAAAGGAGAAACATCTGTAACAAAAATAAATTAATTTTAAAAAAAGGTAGGGGGGCCAATCCAAATGTTTGTGAACTAGCAGACAGGAGAACCCCCTTCCCACCTCAAGCACTGTTTATTTTTAGGGAAATGCTCCCCATCATATCTAGTATGTAGTCCTCTCCTTTCAGCTTCTTAGTGGGTTGAGAAGTAAGCTTATTACCTCTGTTTTGGTTTCCATGATACTATCAAGAGAAAATCATGTGAGTCAAGGCCTAAGCTGGTGTCACCCAAGGGTAGGAGTGCTTTCTCTCTCAATTAAAAAAAAATAGTATAATCAGGCTATTAAAAAGATTTTATCTAGAGCTCCAGTAAATGGGAAAAGAAGATTCAGAACCAGGTAGCCTAAGGGATTGTATGCAACCCACCAGTTGTGTAGAAGACCTTTGGTTCTTTCCAGTGAGATAGGGAAGCCCAAGTCTCCTCCGCATTTCTATCCTGGTTCAAACCAGATACACCACCACTAAGCTCAGGGCAGGGAGAGAAACTACCCTCAAAACACTGCTGTTCAGAGGCTGAAACCACTTTGCTATTCTCCACCCCTTTGTACTGGATCTGCTCCTTCTTAACTACAGAGGGACCAGCTCTCTGCAAGTAAGCAAGTGGAGATGGGGAAACCCACATGCAGGCACAGAAAGGTGGAGTAATTACACCGTGTGGAGTAATAATGAAGCCGTTTTTATGAGCAAGCAACAACCCTAAACAAAGCCAGGGGCTCTGCTTTATGAGTCAGACTTTGAACAAGTTGTTTAACTTCCCTGAGACAGAGTTTCTCATCTGTACAACAGGATACAGGATGGATGAAGAACTTAACATGTGCCTAGCACATGCAAAACGTATACAGACACAAAGACTGGGAAATCACTGCTATTCCCAGCTGCCAACGTTACTTAAGTTCGCCCAGGACTGACTGCCCTTATTTTGAAGGGGGCATGGGCAACAAATCATAGTTTCTTCTGCGGCACTCTACGGTGTTTGTGCATGTAATTGTGTGTGTGTAATTCAGCTCTTCAAAATTTGATCCATAAATATAACCAAAGAAACCCAAAACATTATTTGAAAGAATATATACACCCCTATGTTCATTGCAGTGTTATTTACAACAGCCAAGATTTGGAAGCAGCCCAAGTGCCCATCCGTAGATGAGTGGGTGAAGCAGCTGAGTTACATTTACACAGTGGAATACTACTGGGCCATAAAAACAAAGAAATTCTTACCCTTTGTGACAGCATGGATGGACCTGGAGAGTAATATGCTAAGTGAAACAAGCCTGTCAGAGAAAGACAAACACTTATATGTAGAATCTAATGAACAAAATAAACTAACAATCAAAGTAGGAACAGACTCATAGATAGAAGACAGACTGACAACTGTCAGAGGGGAGGAGGGTTGGCGGGCTAGGTGAAAAAGGTGAAGGGATTAAGCAAACAACAACAACAACAACCTCTTAGACACAGATAACAGTATGGTGATCACCCAGGGAAAGGGGGTCGGGGAGGAAGAAGAGGGTAAAGGGGAGATAAATGGAGATGGAAGGAGGCTTGACTTGGGGTGGTGAACACACAATATAATATACAAAGGATGTATTATAGAATGGTGCACCTTAAACCTATACAGTTTTATTAACCAATGTCACCCCAATACATTCAATAAAAAATAAAGTAAAATAAAATAAAATTGATCTGGGTCCTAGGTACCACTCTGTGGAGCCGCAGATTCAGCTTTCCAAGTGGCTCACAGAACTAACCTGGAATCTGTGCTCACCAACAGTCCTGGTGCCCAGAGGATGCCCAGACTCTGAGCTCACCAAGCGCAGCATGGAGAAAGCACAGAGAGGCCTCTTCACCCCTCACAAAGCACAACTAAGGCCCTGAGATCTCAGGGAGAGGGCTTCGGTTCTCACAGAACACAGGCTCCTGGCTGTGTTGGCTTCTGTTGCTGCTGCTGGGAAGGATCCCCCCTCGACCCTTCCTGAGTTCCTGTGGCTGGACTAATAATGAAATTGGTATAAGACCAGACAGACTACTAGGAGAAAAAGCAACGTAATACATGGGCATGGGAGCTCATAAATGATGCTGCTATTCCAAAATGATGAAGCAGCTAGCTTTTTATATTTTTCAGACAAACAAGAAATTTGTGAAGAAATCACAAGAAAAAGACACTTAGGTTCAGGTGCTCATTTCTGAGAATCTACACCAAGTTTGGGCTTGCGTAGTGAATTAGTCAAGGAGTAATAGGATTTTTAGGCAAGCTTCTAGGCTCTAGGTTCCTTAACTCTAGCAACAGGGTGTCCCTCAGCCCCCCTGCAGCAAGGGGGGCACCTTTCACAGGGGAGAGCGGCTTCCTGCATCCAGGTGACAGTGGAGGGTCAATGTGCCTTGCTTGTGCTGGCTGCTTATCAAAGTCATTTTAATTCAAAATAATAAATATGCCATGTGGGACGTTTGGGGGCTGCCTGCCCTGCACCCAAACACTGCTAATTATGATATTACTTAAACCCAGGCACCACTCTAAATGCGGAGAGTGGTACCTCACTTACAACAGTCCCACGTGGTGGGTCTCCTGACGTCCTTGCTTTCGGACGAGTCACAGAGAGGTTAATTACTGTGGTCATCAGCTGGGGAGTGGCAGGTGAGATTCAGACTCACCTGGCTCCATTGCTCCTGATCACTGACACCGCCTGGGGGCTGGGTAGTGACCTGGGCGCTGTCTCACAGAGGCGGGAGGAGGGGAGGAAGGTTCCACAGCCCGCCTCTCCTATGAGTTGGAAGTTCAGGGCCCCCCAGGCCTGCTTTCGTGGTTGATAAGGGAGCCGCCCCGAAAGACAGCCTGACAGCCTCTCCGCCTGCTGCTGGGCTGGCTTTCCCGCCGCTACTTCTCTGTCCTTTCTTTATCCTCTTAAAAGAAAATCGGGTCAGTTTATTACTTGAAGAAACCGAAGAGTCCTTTCTGAGAACAGGCGCGGGAGCCGCCACCCCTCTCCAGGCCCTCGCAGGCCTGCGAGGCTGTGCAGAGACGCAGGCGGGCGAGTGGCAAGCAAGTGACAGGCAGGACCCAACTGACTGGGGAGGCAGTGAGCCTGCGAAAGAGCACAGGCTCTACAGGGGCACAGGCCCGGGTCCAGTCCCTGCTCACCCGCAAAGACGGTGAGCAAAGGCCCCTTACAACCTTCAGGCCAGAGCTAAGGAGGCCTTCCGGGCCGCACCGCCTCCTCCTCTATGTCCTCAGCTGAAATGAGGAATTGAAAAAAGTACTGTGGGGAAAGCTACAGGTGTGGGCTTCGCTAACAGGCTCCTGGGTTAACTTTGCGCATCTCTGATGCTTGACTCCAGAGCTGAAAGGCCAAACCAGGCGGCCTGACTGCAATTCATGTGAGAATAGGATACGTGCTCAGTAAATGGCAGAGCGTCCTCCCCTCCTCCCGCTGGGCTCCTTCTCTCTGCTCCCTCCCCGCCCAGCTGTAGGTAGATGGGCTCCCAGGAAGGCATCTGCTCCCTTCACTGCAGATGTGCAGCGAGACCCACTCATAAAGACAGTTAAACAGACTGAAGCACTGGATCGGATGAGTATTAAGATCCCTTTAAAGTTAAATTTTTTTTCCTAATTGGGAAGCATTCCCAGTTTCCCCAGGACACAAACACAGAGCAAGAATGTAGGAAAGGAAAGAGGCTTATCACAAAGCAAAGTAAAAATACAAATACTCAGTGAATAATCACAGGTTTTGTTGCTTCCAGTAACAACAACAACAACAAACAAACAAGCAGGGGAGGGCAGGGAGGGACTTAGTGCTGTCTGAACTGGGATCTCTTCTCTTAGCTGAATTAAGTGCTCAGTGAATGAACCAATCAATTCAGCCAGCATTCGATTTATGGGTGAGAGGCTCTTGCTGGCGGCTGGTTAAGTCAGGCGAATGGCTGGTCAACCAGGTAGATAAATAGTCTGCTTTCGTCACTAAAGGAAGAGTTAACCGAGTATGCCAGAAACCTGCACTCCTGGCCTCATCTAGCAAAGGACAGACTTAAACCAGGAAAAGCTGAAGTGTGCTCCGCAGAACAAAAGGACGTTACCTGCCACGGCCTCCCAGGGGTTCACTCCTACTTTGGGGAGCCAGGCCAAAGCACATGGCATGTCTATCTGTCCTGGATTCAGACAGCTGGGCTAGACATCTGGAATCCTGCTTTTATCCAGAAATACACCTCCCTGGGCACTTGAAAAATACGAAGTTAAGGTTGTCTTAACCCATGACTCTAGGAGGCCAGTTGAATTTTGACCCCAATTTTCTTTTTCTTTTCTTTTCTTTTTTTTTTTGGTACGTGCCCCTAGTGGGAACTGAATCTCTCTGGTCCACAGGCCGATGCTCCAACCGCTGAGCCAAACCGGCCAGGGCTTGGCCCCAATTTTCAACCTCCTTCCTCTGTGTCAACTTGCGTCCCTCTGTGGGCAAAGCCATAACCTCCCCTGACACCGGTGCACATGGGCATTTCCCACAGGACTATGGTGGGGGTTGCTGTCTGTCTTGCAAATTACATGAAACTAAGTTATCTTCACCTTAGAGGAAATCTCTTTTTTCCCTTGTGTTAAGCTTCCACTTTAATAATGACTCTGTATTTATTATGACCTTTATAAAGAACTTTAATGATTGAAAATGCATGCTTATGTTATGTTTTTGGTAGATTAAATAACATTTTTTGGTAAAATATGTTTTTATTGATTTTGTTTTGTTTTTAGAGAGGAAGGGAGAGATAGAAACACCAGTGTGAACAATACATCTATTGGCTACCTTTCACACGCCCCCTACTGGGGATCAAGCCCACAACCCGGGCATGTGCCCTGACCTTGAATTGAATCAAACTGGGACCTCTCAATCCATGGGATGATGCCACTGAGCCACACCAGCCAGGCAGATTAAGTAATGTTTTGAAGGAAGTATTCAATTTGTTTCTATCCTCAGGAAGTAATATTACTGTGCATTTCCTTACTGTGTAGGTGTGGTAAGGAGCTGGAACAAGTATCTGCAATAGTAAACATTTATTGCTAAAGCCATTCATGAGGTTTCTAAAGAATTTGTGAACTCCTGGATTGTTGTCATTGATTAAAAATAGTAACTGACGCTAGTCCTGCTCTTGGCAGTGTACATTTGTGAGTGGCAACATTATAGAATTAAAGTTATCATTCACTGCCAGGCAGTAAGGAGCTGGAGAGAGATTTGCTCAAAGTAACAAATTAAAATAGCTGTCCAACAAGTGGAACAGGTGACTCAGTGATGAAATGTCAGTGAATTGAAACTACCTCATTTGTTCTTTAGAATTGAACTATTTTCTCTGATCTAGTACCCTGACTTCCTGAGACCATGGTGTCTGCCACAGCTGAATTCACAAATATTCAAACTGCTGTGTAGGATGTCCTGACTGAAATCTACTAAGTAACCACGATGCCAGCATTTTCCTAAGCCTACGTTACATGTAACCCTCACAACACCTATGCACATGGGGAAACCCAGGCTTTGAGAGATAAAACGACTTGTTCAAAGTCACCCAGGCAGGAGAACGTGAGGGGGCTGGGATCAGACTGAAAGTTCCATGAGTATAGAGCATGTCTATTGTAGTCACTGCCTACCTCAGAGCCTGGCACGTATTAAGATTTTAAATAGAAGACTTCCGGTCAGGGTAGGTAAACGTGGTATCGTGTCCTCCCACAACCACATCAAAGTTACACCTAAACTACAGAACAACCATCATTCAAAACTGCCTGACATCAAGCTGAATGGCAGTCCTACAACTACGGAATTAAAGCAGCAGCCACATCCAGACTGGTAGGAGGGGCGGAGGCGGGGGCTGGTCCCACACCCACATGTGACGGGTAAAAATCAAGAGGCTCCTGCGGCTGGGAAGGTCCTCCCTGAGGACTGAGGGGTCCCCGTCCCACACCAGGTGCCCCGCTCAGGGTTCCAGTGCCAGGAAGAGAATCCCCATCACTTCTGGCTGGAAAAACCAGCGGAAACTGAGGCTCAGGGAAGCTGAAGCGGCTGGAACCCCAGGCAGCTCCCTAAAGGGCCGGCGCACGGACTTATCGGACTCTCTCCCTCTAAGCTCGGAGGGGAGGCAGCTCGAGGGGCGCCAAAGACATACAGGGAAGAACTGAGCTGTTTGGCACTGGAGCGAGGGCTGGAGAGGTGGCTTTCTCCAGGACAAACGTGCTGGACAGTCACCATATCTGGGACTCCAGCAACCTGGCTCACAGTGGTAGCCCCACCCTGGTGACTCCCTGAGGCCCCGCCCTGCCCCACCCAACTTTCAAGCCCACCCAAGCTGTTGCCACTTGCTTAACCATAGGATTGGCTGGTCTTGGATCCTGCTTCAGGTTTTTCCTAAATTCTTTCAAACGAGCAGCATCTGGTCTCAGCGAGCCCCATACCTCTCATTAAGTAATACACTGAAACAAACACAGGGAGGCAGCCAAAATGAGGAGACAAAGAAACAGGTCCCAAATGAAAGAACAGAACAAAACCCCAATAAAAGAACTAAGCAAAATGGAGATAAGCAACCTAACAGATACTGAGTTCAAAATACTGCTTATAAGGATGCTCAATGAACTAAGTGAGAACCTCAGTGAACTTAGGGAGGGCCTCAAGAGCATAAAAAAGGACCAGTTAGAAATCATGGATACACAGAATTGAAGGAGGCATTAACTGAAATAAAGAATAACTTACACAGCTTCAATAATAGAGTACGTAAATCCAAGGAGCAAACCATCGATTTGGAATATAAGGTAGCAAAAAATGCCCAATCAGAACAGCAAAAACAAAAGAGAATAAAAAAAAATGAGGATACTGTAAAAAGCATCTGGGACAACTTCAAGCATGCCAACATTCGCATCTTGGGGGTGCCAGAAGGAGAAGAGCGAGAACAAGAAATTGAAAACCTGTTTGAAACAATAATGGCAGAAAACTTTCCTAACTTGGTGAAGAAAACATACATACAAGTCCAGGAAGCACAGAGAGTCCCAAACAAGATGAACCCCAAGAGGCCCACACCAAGACACATCATCATCAAAATGCAAAAGGTTCAAGACAAAGAGAGAAGCTTAAAAGCAGCAAGAGAAAGGCAGTTAGTTATCTACAAGGGAGTTCCCATTAGGCTGTCAGCTGATTTCTCAAAAGAAACTTTGCAGGCCAGAAGGGAGTGGCAAGAAATATTCAGAGTGATGAAAAGCAAGAACCACCGGTCTATATGCCTGTTCTTGTGCCAGTGCCAGGCTGTTTTGGTTACAGTCGCTTTGAGGTATAACCTGATAGCTGGTATTGTGATCCCACCTACTTTGTCCTTCTTTTTCAAGATTGCTGTGGCTATTCGGGGTCTTTTTTGGTTCCATATGAACTTTTGAAGTATTTGTTCTAGTTCTATGAAATATGTCGTTGGTATTTTGATGGGGATTGCATTGAATCTATAGATTGCTTTGGGTAGTATGGACATTTTAATGATGTTAATTCTTCCAATCCATGAACAGGGTATGTGCTTCCACTTTTTTATATCTTCCTCAATTTCTTTTTTCAATGATCTGTAGTTTTCTGCAAATAGGTTCTTTACTTCTTTGGTTAAGTTTATTCCTAGGTATCTTAATTTTTTTGGCGCGATGGTAAATGGGATTGTTTTTTCAGTTTCTCTTTCTGTGAGTTCATCATTGGTGTACAAGAATGCCGTCGATTTCTTGATGTTAATTTTGTATCCTGCTGCAAAACCCAGAAATGGACCCAAGGCAATACGCTCAATTAATATTTGACAAAGGTGGCAAGAGCATACAGTGGAGTAAAGACAACTTCTTTAATAAATTGTGTTGGGAAAATTGGACAGCTACATGCAAAAAAATGAAACTAGACCATCAACTTACACCATACACAAAAATAAACTCAAAATGGATAAAAGACTTAAATGTGACCTGTCAATCCATAAAAATTCTAGGAGAAAATGTAGGCAACAAAATTTCGGACATCATATGGAGCAGAATTTTCACTGATACATCACCTAAGGCAACAGAAACAAAGGAAAAAATGAACACTTGGGACTACATCAAACTAAAAAGCTTCTGCACAGCAAAAGAAACAATCATCAAAACGGAAAGGCAACCCACTGTATGGGAGAACATCATTGCCAATGATGTATCAGATAAGGGATTAATTTCCAATATATATTGAGTGCTCATACAACTCAACAAAAGGAAGACAAAGAACCCAATTAAAAAATGGGCAGAAGAGCTGAATAGACACCTCTCCAAACAGAACATACAAACGGCTAAGAGACATATGAAGAAATGCTCATCATCACTAATCATCAGAGAGATGCAAATTAAAACAACAATGAGGTATCACCTCACACCTGTCAGAATGGCCCCCATCAACAAATCATCAAACAACAAGTGTTGGCGAGGGTGTGGAGAAAAGGGGACTCTAGTGTACTGCTGGTGGGAATGCAGACTGGTGCAGCCACTATGGAAAACAATATGGTGTTACCTCAAAAAATTAAAAATTGAACTTCTATTTGACCCAGTGATCCCACTTCTAGGAATATACCCTAAGAAGCCTGAAACACCAATCAGGAAGAATATATGTACCCCTATGTTCATAGCAGCACTATTTACAATAGCTAAGATCTGGAAACAGCCCAAGTGTCCATCAGTAGACGCATGGATAAAAAAGCTGTGGCACATATACACAATGGAGTACTATGCAGCGGTAAGAAAGAAAGATCTCTTATCCTTTGAGACGACATGGAGGGACCTGGAAAGTATTATCCTAAGTGAAATAAGCCAAGCAGAAAAAGACAACTACCACATGATCTCACTTATATACGGAATATAATGAACATAACAGTCTGAGGAATACGGTAGACCCAGAAACATGGAAGTGGGGCACAGACTGACATCCCTCAGAAGAGGGGGTGGGGGGGGAGAGATAAACCACAGAACTTATATGCATATATGCATGACCAATGGACATGGACAACTAAGCCAGGGACAGGGCGGGGGTGGGGAGGGGGGTGCCAATGGGGTAAAAAAGGTGAAATATCTGTAACAAAAAAATAAATAAATAATTAGCAAAAAATAAAAGTAAATAATTTAATTGAAAAAAAGGAAAGCAAGAACCTACAACCAAAATTACTCTATCCTGTAAAGCTGTCATTTAGAATCAATGGACATATAAAAACTTTCCCAGACAAGAAAAAGTTAAAGGAGGTCATCACTACGAAACCGTTATTATATGAAATGATGAAGGGTCTTTTTGAAGAAAAAGATAAAATGTATGAACGAACAAAATGGCAATGAATACATATCTATGAACAATGGAATCTACAAACAAAATGAACAGGTAGAACAGAAACATTCTCATAGATACAGAGATCATTTTGTTGGTTGCCAGTTGGGAAGGGGGTTGAGGGAATGGGTGAAAAAGGTGAAGGGATTAAGAAGCACGAATTCATTGCTAGACTGACAAACCTCAAAGGGAAAGGCGTTGGGGGGGTGGGAAGAAATAAACCAAAGAACTTATATGCATAACCAATGGACACAGACAATAGTGTGGGAAAAGGTGGGAGGGGGGCAGGAGTGGGGAGGAGGGGGTCAATGGGGGAAAAATGTGGAACATCTGTAATACATTTTACATCCAACAATAAAGATTAAAAAAAAGATTTTAAATAAATATTTATTTAAAAAAGGAATGAATAAATATGTTAGCAATGTCTGACTTCAAATCAATGTCCTTTTCCTTTGAGCAAACCCTTTCCTCCAGTTCACGAAACGGTGCTGTTCCCCTGTCGAGCTGACGGCAGGGCTCTAGAACCCGAGTAGAAGCTTAATAAATGGTGGAAGTGGCTACTGATGTTATTTTTTCTAAATGGCGAATTACGCGTGAAAAAGGAAAGGACACCGATAAAACAGCAAAGGTCATTTTTTATAGAGCAAGACCGTCTGAGGAGCTGCTTCAGTGTTCGAGCCAGTTATTCCGCAGCAAGGCAATGCTGCACTTTCGGAGAGGCTGTGAAGCCATTCTCTACTTTTAAAAAGAAAAGATTTTTATTTTTTTGGAAACCAAGCCACTGACACAAATTTACTTAAGAATACGAGCTTCAAATATGTTCTATAGCTGGTACCGAATCAGCGAAATAGTTCAGTTCTCACCCCACATAGCACAGCACAAGGAACAATTACAACTCAGATCCTTTGACTTAAGGAAAGATTCAACTCACAGGGTCTATGGACTGTAAGACTTAAAAAGGGCTCGATCCCCAGTAGGGGGCATGTGGGAGGCAGCCAATCGATGCATCGTTCGCAGTGATGTTTCTATCTCTCCCTTCCTCTCTCTCTAAAAACAAAACAAAACAAAATCAATAAAAACATATTTTACCAAAAAATGTTATTTAATCCACCCGAAAACATAACAGGGTTAAAAACAAAGCATTTTTTAGCCTAATGTGTTAACTTCAGTTATTCAACATGATTGGGAATGTGACTTTGTGGATAAAGTAGCCCCCCTTATCCACAGAGGACACCTTCCAGGACCCCCAGAGGGTGCCTGAAAACATGGGTATCACTGAACCTTCCTATACCTACGTACCTATGATAAAATTTAATTTATAATTAGAAATAATAAGATATTAACAGCAATAATAATGAAATAGAATGACTATAACAATATATTGTAATAAAAGTTATATGCATGTAGTCTCTCTCTCTCTCTCTCTCTCTCAGCAAATTACCATTAGGAGAAGTCTCAGCAAGCTGTCTACTCATCGTATGTGCCAGCCAGGGGGTGGGGCTGGGTGTTGGTGAGGGAAAGAGGAAGGAAAGAAGGATGGGAAAGAGGGGGGCCCCAGGGCTGATCTCCACCTGTCCATGCCCACCCCTGGTGAGCACAAACTCACTTCCCTTCTCTCTGTCTCTCTTTATTTCTTTAACCCCCTGGTTCCCTCTTGTTCTCTGATCTCCCTCTCACCCCCCCCCCTTTCCTTTCTCCCTTTTATTACTATATCTTGTCTCAAACTGATTTCTCTGGGTCTCTTTGGATCTCTGATCTCTGCCTTCTCCTCCTCTTCCATTCCTCTCTCCCTTTCTCCCTCCCTCTTTTTGACATTTACTATCTCCAAGGGTGCTCCCTCCACTGCCTGTCAGTGTGCCTGCAAACACACTTTATCTTTTATACCATATTCTACTGTACCTTTTATATGTTTGGACACACAACCAGTTACCACTGTGTCACAACTGTCTACAATACACAGTACAGTAACATGCTGTACCAGTTCATAGCCTAGAAGCAATAGGCTAGACCCATAGCCTCGCAATGGGCTATACCATCTAAGTTTGTATAAGTGAAATTTGTGATGTTCGCACAATGACAAAATCACCTAACGACATATTTCCCATCATTAAGCAAAATATGACTATAACCAAAGAATTGACTATTTACTTTCAAAACCTCTTGTTATCAATTTCCTTTCCAAACAGCTGTAGAAACCTTTGCCAAAAGGAACCTATAAAACACTCTCCCCCTGTTTGGTAGCCAGAGACAGAAGGCAGAGCAGAAGTAAACAGAGCCCCAACAGGTCCTCACACTCTTGCCATCTCTAGGTCCCCCTTCTTGGATGCTGTGCCCTGGAAGAACCATGAGCCCACAATGCTCGTGGCCACCTTAATGAGCTTAATCTCCATGGATGAAATCGGCAAAGTCTTTCACCCTCAGGGTCCCTACTAGAGACAAACACTTCACCAGAGGAGCAAATCAGATTTTGTTTTATTTTCCTTTTTTAAAGTTTATTTATCTTGAGGTAATTATAGATATGCATTTGTAAGAAGTAATATAGATCTCATGTACCCTTTTCCCAGTTTCCTCCAGTGAACGCATTTGAAAAACTATAGCAAAATATCAGAACTATGATAGTTATTGATAGTCAAGATAAAGAATATTTACATCACCACAAGGATTCTTAATGTTGCCTTTTTATAGCTATACTCACAAACCTCCCCCCCTTTTTTTTATCCTCACCTGAGGACATTTTTCCATTTTTTGTTCAGATAGAGTGGAAGGGAGAGAGAAGAACTGGGGGGAGGGGGAAGAAACATTGACGTGAAAGGGACACATCGAGTGGCTGCCACCCACACGACCAACCAGGGCCGGGGACAAACTGCAACCGAGGTACATGCCCTTAGCGGGAACCAAACCTGGGTCTCTCTGGACCGCAGGCCGATGCTCTAACCACCGAGCCAAACTGGCCAGGGCTCTCACAACCCTTTTACCTCCATCCCATCTTTAACTCCTGACAACCACTAACCTGTTCTATAATTTTATCATTTAATCTTCATTCTTATAATTTAAACAATGTTATATAAGTGGCATCATACAATACCTAATTTTTTTGGATTGTTTTCACTAGTTCTCTGTAGATTCACCTAGAGAATAATCTAAAGCTATTTATTATAAGTAACATTTTAAGTAAAAATAATATGCAGCCCTGGCTGGTTTTGCCCAGTGGTTAGAGCATTGGTCTGCAGTCCAGAGAGACCTGGGTTCAATTCCCGCTAAGGGCACGTACCTCGGTTGCAGTTTGTCCCCAGCCCTGGTTGGTCGTGCGGGTGGCAGCCACTCGATGTGTCCCTTTCACGTCAATGTTTCTCTCTCTCTCTCTCTCTCTCTCTCTCTCTCTGTTCCTCTCTCCCTCCCATTCTACCTGAACAAAAAATGGAAAAATGTCCTTGGGTGAGGAAAAAAATATAATATGGAATTACATAAGCAAGATTTGGTCACTTATGGAATAGAACATGACAAAATGTTATGCATCGACTTAAAAAGATGTATTCAAAGAGTTTTATAGTAACAAGAAATACACGTGCTGCTATGAAAAAGAGTAATATACAGAATTGAATTGCATATTTAGAAAGTTCTCAAATATGTAAAAATATATGGAGAAAAAAGACTAGAGGGAAAATTAGATATTTATAGTTGCTTGGAGATAATGGATTTATGGGTTAATTCTTTTTTTTTTTTTTTTTTTACTCTTACAATCAGAAGATGAACTTTATCTTAAAATTTTTTAAAAAATAGAATTCAATACTGCATTCATAGAGTAACTAGGACAGGCACAAAGACCAAAGATTCCACTCTTCTGGATCAAAGAGAATTAAAGACAGAGGGAGTTCAGTACCCTGGACAGCTCACCAGAAGTACAGCTGTTCTGGCTGTGTGGCATCTGGCTTTCATCCTACGAATGTGAGATTTATGTAGTTGGCTATATCTGACTAAAACAACTTTATTATTAGCACATTCTTGCATGTTTTTTGTTTGTTTGTTTGTTTTTGCCAGTTTTTTCCTTTGGAACTATGAAATAAATCTCATATATTCAAGGTTTTCTTTGAAACAGGCCAATTTTAAAAATTAAAGGTCAGAAGCAAGGAAATTAAACCAAAGGAAGATGTTGGTAAACATCAAGCAGCATCTTGGAAAGTAAGGTAATTGTTGCTAGAATTTACCCCACTTGTCTTAGCCCAAACACAGTGTTCAGATTTGTTGTTTTAATCAGACTGTTCCAGATGTTATTGGCTAGTCTGTCTAACCCCTGGATATATACGGTCTTAGAATGTGATTCAGGCTGAAATAGCAAGCTTAATAAGAAAATATTTTTTCTTCCTCCCTCCCTTCCTTCCTTTCTTTTTCTTTTTCTTCTTCTTTGTTGTTGTTGTTGTTGTTGTCATTGTTGTTAATTCTCACCCAGAGATATTTTTTCCATTGATTTTTAGAGAGAGTGGAAGAGAGGAAGGGGGGCAGGAGAGAGAGAAAGAGAAAAGAGACACATTGATGGGTTGCCTTGTGCATGCATCCTGACTGGGACTGGGATTAGGGATTGAACCTGCAACCCAGGTATGTACCTTTGACCAGGAATCAAACCTGCGACCCTTTGGTGTGGGAGCTGATATACTAACCACTGCTCAGGGCTCCTCTTTCTTTTGATAGTTACTTTCCTCTCTCTGAGGTCACTGAAAAAAATACTGAGGAAGCTAAACTTTTTATGGATTTGTACTAATACTGCTCTAATGGTGATGTTATGTTATAATCACACTAAAAGAGACCAAGGTAAACAAGAATGGAGTTTTATGTTTACTAGTGTTTTAAAAATTAAAAACCTTTTAGAAGCCAGAGGGCCATTTAAATAGTTTCTCCTTATAAAATAAGTTGGCTAATCATAATTAACAAGGGAGAAATCTTAATTCTCCCAGAAAATCTAAAGAAAATCTATAATAGCCAACACAAGTCATGTTGCAATGAGGAAAGAAACTTCACACTAAGTTTTGTGGATCAAAAAGATACAAACACTGCCTGGGTCCTGTGTCATCTCTGATCCATGGTATCATCTCTGAATTGCTTACTTCTAGACTTCTCAGATTTTTAGAAAAACAAACCTAGAAATTTTAAAGACACTTTAGAGGGTTTCTCTAACTCGAAGCTAGATACAGTCTTTTTTTTTTTTTTTTTTAATCCTCACCCGAGGACATTTTTCCATTTTTTGTACAGATAGAGTGGGAGGGAGAGAGAGGAAGAGAGAGAGAGAGAGAGAAACATCGACGTGAAAGGGACACATCGAGTGGCTGCCACCCGCATGACCAACCAGGGCCGGGGACAAACTGCAACCGAAGTCCGTGCCCTTAGCGGGAACCGAACCCAGGTCTCTCCGGACCGCAGGCTGATGCTCTAACCGCTGAGCAAAACTGGCCAGGGCAAGATACAGCCTTTTTATGAATGTAGGGTAGTCACCTTTGGGGCAGTGGGTTAATCAAGAACTCAGTATTTATTTATTATGTACTTTCTATATGCTAGGCAATGTGTGACACCATACAAATACAAAGAAGGTTGTTCGAGGTTTCTGAGTGTACCTTCTTGCCTCTTTAACTTTTGGAAGCTGTGATGGAATAGGTACTCCTACATCTTATCAGCCTTCATAGGGTTTCAGAGCAACAGCAGAACACTGTGAGCTTGGGAGAAAATGTAAAGAGAGGATACTCCTTAATTTAAGAATTCTTGGATTCTTTGGTCTTATAAAGGGAATTGACATAATGTTGATTAGGAGTATGGATTCCAGAATCAGAATAGGAGGTTCAAATTCTGGCTCTACCACATACAAATTGTAAGGCCTTCAGTCAGTAAGTTGACCTTCTAAACCTGTTTCTTCATCTGTAAGATGGGAATAACAGTAGTACCTATCTCATAGAGCTATTGTGTGGATTAATACTCTAATGTACATAAAGCACTTGAAAGCGTCCCTAGCATGAGCTCAGTGCTTAAAATTTGAAGTATCATCATCACTATTATTATTTAAACAAAAACATAAAAGATATCTACTGCCTACGTGTATTAGGGGAAGAGATGAGTCATGGTCTGTGCTGGAAGATGGGAGAACAGATGGGGTGGACCAGGAAGGACTTTATGGAACAGCTGTACTTCAGCAGCACCTCTCTGATGTTGGGCCAATTTGAAGTCAGTTTCTCTCAAAATGACTGTCAACATCAGAGATCTGAACAAATCCTGTTTAGTCACATTCCATTCTGGCCATCAACCAACTTGTTGGCCGTATGAGAGATGCATGTCCTGGAGAAGGAGTCCAACCTGGAGAGTCATGATGCAGCGACTTCCTTACCATCTGGCATGAGGATCAGAGGAATCACAGGGCTTGCTAGCACATGTCTAAGTTTTATACTTCCTCAGGGTGTCCACTTGAAATATGAGTAATACACCATCTCTTCAAAGAAGGAAGGTCCTTCCCTGGAACTATTCCATCATTCACATTCCCCCAGGGACACATGTTCTTGTCACATGAAGAACCTGCCCACAGAGGATTGCATTTATTAACTCCAGTCATGTGTAGGGGAGGAGCTGATTCCCAAATCTTAATTATATAATCATTGGACCATTTTCTCATTAAAACCATTTAAATCTAAACAAATCTAAATTCCCTTGGTGTTTAACACTCTTAACTTTTAATGAAGTCCCTAAGGCTTCAGGTCAATTTAAACAAAGAGAAAAGTATGAAACTTTTAAACAATGATTCATGGAACTCATTATAATTAATTATCTAATCTTCCCCCCTTTACTGGCATTCTATAAGACCATCAATCATTAAGAGCTGGTAACTCTGCTCTCTTCTTTGACCAAGCTATAGCCAGAGATGTTCGGGAACGATTCCCCTCTATCTGTGCTCCTTTTACCAACCTTCTCTCTCTCATTCATACGTGGGGTAGGAAGGTCCTGGATGATTACCTGAATTATACCTTATGGGGAAAAGGAAGATAGTTGCAGGGTTTCTTCAGCAGATCAACCATGTCAGGTCTCTGAGATGCCTTCTCGGATATTCTTTGGATCTTTCTCCGATGGTCACAAGACTGCTGCAGTATCTTCAAGCATTAAAACAACGCCTTGAACGAGTATACACAAAAGCAGAAATGGAGAGCCCAGGGTTTCTCCACATCCTTCTTCAGGAAGGAACATCTTCCCAGATTTCCTTCAGGAGACTACTCCTTATGTTGCAGCCAGGATTGGGTCAAACCTTTGGCACTTGCCTCCTCACGGTGAGTTAAATTTTATGAAAACTTCCATGTTAAAACATCCTAGCATCCCAATTTCCGGTCTTCCTCTTTCCTTCAGCCACTGCATTCCTGACCACATCTTACACCTTATACTTTCTCCAACTTTGAAATGATGCGTGATAACGACTAACGCCTGAAGAACTGCTAGGTCTCTCCTGTGACAATGACATTCCATCACTTTGTCTTTGCCTCCCCCTTGTCCTCAAAGTTGAAGAGTGCCCTCCAATTTTGTTTGCACCTCTCTTCAACGAAGACACCCACTGTGTCACAATTAACCCTCTTTTCCGCATCCTCAGTGCTCTCGTCTCATAGTCTTCCTGTCATATCTGCCCAAAGCATAGCTAGACACAGTGACTACTAAAACAATCCATGTTCTCAAGGTGCTTAGGGGTCTCCAAGTTACAATTTGTCAACCCTTGATTCATCTTGAGGAAGCCACTGTCATTAAGGTCTTCTTTGAAGACGGACTCTCAAAGGGTCCATCTCAGATGACACTTCCCTTGCAGAATCTGTCTCAGAGAGGCCACCCAACCTTTGGCCTTGTCCCTTTGTAAGATTCAGGAAGCCTACTGTTTCCTGAGGCAATATTAGTCTCTCTCTAATCACCTCTCTGCCTCCACTGGCTACTATTTTGAGTCAGTAGAAGTAATAGAAGCATGATAGTAGAGTAATTAAACATGTTTAGGTTCAAACCCTAGCTCTGCTGCTTTTACCTGACAAGCTTTTTATTTTTATTTTTTCTTTATTGATTTTAGTGAGAGAGGAAGAGAGAGGGAGAAAGAGATAGAAACATCGACGAGAGAGAACATCGATTGGTCGCCTCCTGCACGCCCCCCACTGGGGATTTGGTCCACAACCTGGGCATATGCCCTGACCAGGAATTGAACTGGCGACCTCTTGGTGCATGGGTCGACGCTCAGCCACTGAGCCACACTGGCCAGGCTACCTGACAAGCTTTTTAACCTCTTTCCTCATCTGTAAAATGGGGAAAAGCAGTTGTGAACATTAAATGAGTAAACATATCACAATAGTCTGGACTACTGCCTGGCACCACATAATCATCTGCTATTATGGTCACTTTGAACTTTAAAGAGGGTCAAGATAGCATGGGATCCACCTGACCAGCCTGAGCCTTCCTCCCACAAGTAGCTAATGGTCAGGTTCTTCCCATCCATTAGTGGCTTTTTCTGATGCCCTTTGACAAGTCCTGGTCCTAGGAGACAGAAGAAGAGAAACCTAGAGGACTGGGGAGATGGGAAGGGTGGGAAAATGGCCACCTTAACTCTGTAGCCAGGGACACTCACTCCCCCTCTGCTGCACCACGCAGTCAGGGGACCTTTTCTTTAGAGAAAGCCTGCCCTGTTTATACAGCAGAGCTGCTGCCCAGGTGCCCACACCAGCACTGCCCTCTCTCCTGCCGTCTGCAGGAGGCCAGTGGGGACAGGGCCCTTCTCTTAGGGCTTTCAAGAGAACCCAGATTTTATTTGGGGCTCAAGTCACACACGTTCTTGGAATCAGACACCCAAGGAGACGTAATCATCTCTACAGATCGACCACCAGAGGGCAGAGCGTCACCACGAGAAATCCTGAGTTCCAGTGGCTGAGCCCACCGCCAAGCTCTGGGAGAATCCTCAAGAAATCGGGTTGTAGCTCTTCCCAATTCAGTTTCGCTGGGGCTTCGCTCTCTCGGAGATCAATTTATGATTACTGACATTCCACCTGCTCAGGCCCCTCACCCCAGGTCGTGCCCATGCAGCTGTCCAGACATTTCTGTCCCAGCCACCACTTGCCTGATAAAGAGGAAAGGGGGTCAGGGAGCAGGGGGGGGGGGGGGCCCAGAGGGACAATGCTCTCAGCTGGCACCGTCATCCCAGGCCAGGGAATGGCACTCCCTGGTCCTCCTGGATCTCTCGAGCATGTTCCTTTGGAATCAGGGAAAGCAAGGTGACAAGCTGCTGCCACATGTTCACACCTTAGACCCCTGGAAGCCTTGGCTCCAGTTGAGGGCTCTCCCCTGGGCTGGTGAAGTTGTAGCATTTGGGCAGAGAGTGGCTAGCTCCTGAAATAGCATCCCTCTGTCCGATCGCCTCTCTTCCTCTGCCTCTAAGTCGTGTTGCTCATGGAAACAGAGGGCAGAGAAGGGCTTGGGGTGACCGGGACAGAGGCCTTTGAACTCCATGCCCTTATAGGGAATTGGTGGGTGGGGTTATCTGTGGCCCCGAGTGGTCCCGCTCAGGTGACATGACGTTCTGGCTTCCCCATGCACAAGCATAGGACAGCGCCTTCCCCAGGCAGGCATGGGGCCAGGGAGCTGGGTTCCAGCTTCAGTTTCACCCCGGCCTTGCTGCTGACTTCAGGGGAAATTACTAGGCTGGTCTGGGCTGTTATTTCTTCCATGTGGAAACGACATCTGCTCTGAAGGGCAGTGCCGCTGGGGAGGGAGTTCCTTTAATCTGGGGTGTGGCTACTCCATCTCTGGCCCTTGTCTGCCCGAGCCTAGGAGGCTACCTGAATGAAGCACGAGGAGCCCAGTTTCGTCGAGTAGAGGTTGTCTGCCACGGTCATGGAGAGTGTGAGATGTCAGATCGGCTGATTTCGCCCTCTATGCCCACGTACGCGGGCGCCTGCACGCTTCCTGTCCCCAAGTTTACTTAGTTTCTCCTGGCACAGGACAGGGCACAGCCAGATGCTGCTGACTGCCCTGCACACACCTCACAGTTAGTGTATCACTGACCTGCCGTGCGACTCCTCCTGCTGTGAGCTCACCCTTAGCAACCTCTCGTGGGAGATCTCTGGCAGGAGGTCTGAGAGCAGTGTCTTGGCCACATTCATGCCCACCTCACCCTCAACACGCTTTGGGGTCGTTTTCCCTCAAGTCACTTACCCAGTCGCTGTGCATGGTAGTTTTGAATTCTGCCCCCTGGCTTCCTCTCTCGGTGCTCGCTCCCCTTCCCCGGCGCCCGCCCCCACGAGGACTCTGCACTCCAGCCCCCCACAGCTGCTGGTCCTCGTGGTGTGGCCCCCTTCCCGGCCCTCCTTCCCGCCTTGACTTCCCTTTCTTCAAATGCGTACGTCCTGCCCAGGCCGGTGGCTCAGCTGGAGCGCCCTTCCACACACCAAAAGGTTGTGGGTTTGATTCCTGGTCAGGGCACATACCTGGCTTGTGGGTTTGATACCTGGTTGGGGTGCATACAGGAGCAACTGATCCATGTTTCTCTCTCACATCTCACACCAAGCTTTCCCTCTCTCCCCCCCACCCCCCCTCTCTAAAATCAATAAAAACATATCCCCAAGTAAGGATTTTAAAAAACGTGTATTTTCCCACTAACTCTTGTTCACACACACAAGAAGGTCCCCCTGCTCGCTCCCCACCACACCTCTCTGGGGGTGATGTCCCTGTTCTTTATACCCCTGGCACCTGCATGCCCTCCACCTCAGACTGTCCTTGTCTAACCAATTTGTCTTCCCTTCTGGATCATGCGCTTCTTAGTGCGTCCAGCGTTGAGCACGGTGCTCTGGTCCTCACACTCTTTCCTGCTGGTTCAGGTGTTAGTGCAGATGTTCATGCTCTTCGCCTGGACGCTGCTTCGAATGTCAAACACAAAGTTATGGCTATGCTCTTCGTTACTTCTGCCCCTCACAGAACTGTACTTTTTTTTTTTTTTTTAATTGATCTTGAGAGAGAGAGGAAGGGAGAAGGAAAGAGAGCTAGAAATATCAATGTGAGAGCAAAACATCAATCGCCTGCCTCCTGCAATCCCTGACTGGGGGTTGAGCCCACAACCCAGGCATGTCCCCTGACCCAGAATTGAACAGGCGACCTTCTGGTGCGTAGGACATGCCCAGCCAACTGAGTCACACTGGCCAGGGCTGACCTGCGCTCTTGAGAAACCAAAGCTCTTCGTCCCCATCCCCACACCTGGAGGCATTTGCAAATGGTTTCTGTTGAGCACCGGAAACCCCTGAGCAGAGGAAAGCATGTCCATGTCATGAAGTTGATAATGTGTCCTTCAATATTCCAAACGAGTTTTAGATTCGATTACCGTCTTGGATGGGTCAGGAAAGAGGGCCCCAAGAGGGAATGACTCATGGCTCCAGAGCAGGTAGTGAGGCTGTGACTAGAAGTCAGGTGGCATCGGTCCCTGGGCACTAAGCCAGGAAACAGTGCTTGCTCACTCTCTGCCCCCACCTCCCCGCCTCCTCCAGACAAGGAGCCCCAGGAAGGCACAGCGGCAGGTGACTGCAGCGGACAGACGGCCCTGCAAGCTCCTGCCCTCGGGTCTCAGGGGAGAACACGGTGTGCTCCGCCCCTGCCCATCTCAGCAGAGCATCGTCCCACACCTGGAAACAAATCAGTGTTGGCGAGGACAGGAGAAAGGCTTGCGCAGACAGGTCTGCCACCCGAGGTACCTTCAAACACACTCGCTCAGCCTCTTTCCCTTCGCGGCCACTTACTCGTACCGGGGCTCCTGCTATGGGCAGAGCCGAGTGAGCGGACCGAGACCATGAAATGTCAGGGTGAGAGGGATCCTAGAGGCGCTGGTCCAGCTCCCCACTGCACAGCTGAGGAGTCTGAGGCCAAGAGGAGAGCGTCCTGCTCAGGGTTACACACTGGCAAGTAACAGGGTCAGGATCTGCATTCAGGTCTCTGGATGGCATTTCCCTGTCCCCAAGCCCGGGTCACACTGTGCAGGTATGCCTGATATCAGGAGGCCTCTTTTGCCTCCCTACAGACAACATGTCAGCTTGCCCTGGCCCTGATGCCCAGCACAACTCTCTCAGGACCCAGTGCCATCACAGAGGGAGTGTAGAGCGATGGTTATCGATACAGGTTTGGGATCAGATGGACCTGAGGCTGATTTGTTCCTGCCAGAGGTTATTTAACTTATCCGTAGTCATGTGCAAAGGACTATTTTAATTACACATGTGTTAACACTTAAAACCGTTGAAACAACCCCATGAGATTGGGTCTGTTGCCTGTGGTTACTTTAGGCAGAGATTTAGAAGCTCGCCAAAAGTTACACCTCGAAAGTGGCCCCAAGTGGGCCTTGAACTCTGGAGCATGCGCTTTAACTACCATGTTGTCATACTGTACCCTAAACTCTCACTCCTACACACCCACCCCACCCCACCCCACCCGCAAGCGCAGCTCCTGCCTGAGGGGACCACGCTCCTAGGTCGTGTCTACTCAGCCGCATGCCAGTGCGGTGGTCAGTTTGTCCCATTGTTGAGAAAAGGAAGATCATTAGTCAGCCTGGCTGCTTTGGGGCCCACAGCCTGTGTTCCTCCATAAGTGTGCATTTCCAAGACATTCTTCTATCACCAGAGCCTGGTTTGCCTTGGGCTGCTTTATTTCTGAAGCCGGACACTGTGGCAGCTGGGTATCCAGGAAACGCCTGATACACAGAGGCTGTCTGTGCCCTCACAGAACCCCAGCCACTGGGCCATGGAGGAGGGCCCAGGCCGGGGCTCTCAAACTTCTCTTCACGCAGCATCATTATGATTCATCATGTCCTTAAATGCTCTCCTGTGACAAAATGCTAAGTGACATGTTAAGCAGTCACCATGATGCACCTAGCACAGGCCAGGGGTAGAATTAAGCAGAGCAAGTGTGATTTCCGATGGCATCTCTTCAGTTCTAGGCACCGAGCGCCCAGGCAGCCAGGACTCCGCCCCTTTCTGGGAGAAAGCCAGGAAAGTGATCCCACACACCCCTTCACGCGCGGCAAGGCGTCTTCGGGATCTTGGCAAGAGTTCTTTCCTTTTTCTTTCTTTCTTTTTTTTCAACTATTAAAAACTGAGGTCTAACTTCTACGCATATGTGTACGAAGCCACATAACCACCGCTCGGATCGAGAGAGAACATTTCTAGCAGCCTAGAAGTTTCCATCGGGCCTCTCAGTCAAGACCACCCACCCCACACACAAGAAATCACTCTTTTTACAAGAAATTGTTTTTATCTTTAAGTCTAACTTAGACCCTTCCTTCTGTCATTTCTGTCCACTTTCTCTTTGTTCTTAATTTAAAGGCAAAAGCCGAGTAGTTCTATTCTCCCATTGATTTGAGGCTCACTAGAGTCCAGGCAGAGATGAGGAGCTTGCTCTGCACAGCGGAGGGAAGGTGGGAAGGAAGAGAGACTTGTGGGATGTGTTGGAGGTAGAGGTGACAGGATTGGATGTGACAGTGAGGGAGAAGGTAGAATCAGGCATGATCTACAGGTTTTGACTTAAGTTTCTTGTTGAAAGGTGATGCCACTTGCTGAAACAGGGACGACAGAAAAGGTTTGGGTGCAGGATGAGATCAAGAACTCTGTTTGGACTCATCAACTTGAGACACCTGTTAGGCATCGAGGTACAGAGTCCAAGTCATCTAGGGCTCCGGGAAGGTGTCAGTCCTGGAGAGATGCATTTGGAAATCATCAGTCTATAGGTGGATTTCAAAGCCTGGGACAGCGTGGAATTACACAGGGTAGACACAGAGAACAGGACCCAAGACAGAGCCCGATAGTTGTCTTTGGTGATACCGATAACGCCTTCAATAAGCTCTAACTAACATTAGAACAGGGAAAATAAACATCTAGTAGGTAATTCAGTCTCAAGGTTTAACAAATTTACTTTCAACTTAGAAAAACATTTTGAAGTGTTCTGAAGCCTTTCATTAAAATACAAGGGGATTCTGATAATTAATTTTGGTCAGATGAGTCACCCTACAGGGTCCCAGTGGCCCCTAACCCAGTGAACACAGACAGACTTCCACATAATCTCCCAAGCACTTTATATTATTGCAAAATATCTTGATCAAATTTATATACTTACCTACACAGAGATGTATATGCAAATCACTACATCAGATTTTTCTGCTGGGACTAGAATTGTACTGACTGGCAACATTGGAAATCGTGTGGTAATCAGAAACATTCTTTGACAATAACATGTCTCCAAATATTTTTTAAATGAGTAAATGTAGAGGAACTCAACTGATTAATGCACTTTTATTGATTTGTTGTTGTTGTTGTTGTTGTTGTTGAGAAAGAGAGAGAGAGGAAAGAAGCAAGAGATAGAGACATTGATGTGAGAGAAGCATCAATTGGCTGCCTCCTGCACGCCCCCTACTGGGGATGGAGCCAACAACCCAGGCATGTGCCCTGACAGGGTTTCAAACCAGGACCTCTCAGTCCATGGGACAATGCTCAATCCACTGAGCCACACCGGCTGGGAGATTAGAGCACTTTTAAAGGAAGACAATTATTTTAAAGGCTCTGGTTATTCATTTGTAAAAATGAGAATAACAGTTCCTGCCTCTTTGGGTCATTTTGCAAGATTAAATGAGATAATGTATGTGAAGGGCACATTGTAAGTGCTCAATGCATAGTAGCGTTGATGGTTATTATTGTGAGTGTTTTGGATATAACACAGACTTCAAAGGGAACAAATAGTTTAGCCCTTTGAGTGAAAAGTGTGGTGACCACACTACCGTTCCAGTCATAACAGTCCATTGCACAAAGTTAGGGACACCTGCTGCCAGCTCACATCTCTGGGTGTGTCTGACAGCATGCCCCAGGTCTCCTCCGAGAGCCTTTCCTCAGAAAAATTGTCGAGTCAGACAATTAGCCTGACTCCCTCGCAGCAGGGCCTCCCCAGGGTAGGAACAGTCAGCAGCTGCAACGAGGAAAAGGAGAATTCCAGTCTTTCCTGAGCTGGCCCCCAAGTCAGGCAGACGCAGTGGGAGGCTGGCGTCATCTGGCCTTTGGAAGTAATTTCAGCTCATTGGTTCTTTTTTTTTTTTTGGCAATAATGTTGTGTTTGAAACTCAAAAAGTAACAACCGCCATAATAATACAAACCAGGGCAATGGTTAACTTCTACCATCAGAGCCAAGCCTCGAGCTCCCCGCGCAGAAGGAAACGGCTGAGAAACGGGTGGTGGGGTTTCACCGAGAAGGTGGGCAGCTGTGCCCAGCGCCAGGACGGGAACGGCACTTCACCAAGAGCGTCTAATGAATGCTTTCAGGTCTTTGGAGCACTTCCACATAAATCGTCTCATTTTACCTTCCAAATGGACTTGCCAGGGCTTCTACTCACTTCACAGGTGAGGGTTCTGCTGCTCAGAGAGTAAGAAACTTGTCCGAATGCTGGAGGCTCGCCAAACTGATTATCTCTGAAATACAGTGGGACTGAAGCCAGGTGGTACGTGGAATAAATTTCAGGGGGACTTACATTTCTATCTATATTGCGTGTTGTATGATGTGGTAGCCCATTTTCGCTGTGGTCTGAGTAAAATGTTTACATTTCCCCTTTCGCCTACCTTTGCCTGGCTTCCCTGGAGCCCCCATGTACCTATGATTGTGCCTGGGGGCGGGGGGAGGCCAGGGGACCAGCAATAAACGCACCAGGTTTTCTCCAGCTCCATCTGCACTGTTCCAATAAAAGAATCTTTACCTCGGCTGCCTCAAAGGAGAGGTTTCTCCTCTCATCTCCCCTGAACTAACTGCCGTTACTTTAAAATAATTGTATTCGCACTGTGTTCTAGCAAATATAGAACTACCAACCTGGTACCAGGTTTGACAAGGAAGAAACATTTAAAGCTGGAATCAGGCCATCCAGGAATTTTCAAATGAATTTATCATAGACTTCTCATGGCCTTAAAAAAAAAACCAAAGCCACAGGAGAGGACTTAAGAGTGCCTCGTCTAACCTCCGTAGACAGAATTGGGGTGAGAAAAGCTACATGGTCTGGATCCTGACCTCTGGTTTTGATGTCTGTGCAGAACAAGCCTTTCACCGCTGTACGAGTTGGAGGACTTAGAATGTGACTTTGATGGATCTAATAGCACCATCCAAATGAAGTGAGATAAACAAGGTTGTGTTATGGACTTAAAAAATTGACAAATGACTAATAACACTGGTGTGATACTCATACATTCCAATCACAACAAAGAGAATACAAAGATAATATTCTTTTATCTTAAAATGCCAAAAGGATGCTCAGCATCACTAATCACTAGGGAAATAAAAGTCAAAATCACAAGGTGATACCAGCTCACACCCATTAAGATGGCTGCTATAAAAAAATTTTTAAAAAGTAACCAAGTGTTGATGAGGATTTGAAGAAATTGGAACCCTTGTGCACTGACTGTAAAATAGTCATGGCACTATTTTACAGTACAGTGGTTCATCAAAAATATAAAAATAAACCACCGTGTGATCTAGAAATTCCACTTCTGGGTATATGCCCAGAGGAATTGAAAGTAGGATCTCAAAGAGATACTGATACAACCATGTTCGTAGCAGCATTATTCATAATAGCTAAAACTTGGAAGCAACCCAAGTATCCATCAATTAATGAATGAATGGATTAAAATGTCATTTATAACAATGGAATATTACCCAGCCTTAAAGAAGAAGGAAATTCTGACACATGGTACAACATGGATGGACCTTGAAGACATTATACTAAAAGAAACAAGCCAGTTATGAAAGGACATTTCTGCACGATTCCACTTCTATGAGGTACTTGTTGTAATCAAATTCAGAGACAACAAGCAGAATGGTGGTTGCCAGGGGCTGGGTAAAGGGGAAATAAGTTTTTGTTTAATGAGTACATATTTCAGTTTCACAAGATAAAAACTGTTCTGGAGATGGATGGTGGTGAAGTTTGTACAAAAATATGACTAAATGTCACTGAGCTGCACACTTAAAAACAGCTAAGGTGATAAATTTTATGTTATGCATATTTATCACAATTAAAAAATTTTAAATAACATTAATGTCATGAATTAGAAATACCCTTAATTGATCATTGTCTCTGGTGTCTAATTACAGACTAAAAGATCGCCGTGTCTACAAGTCACTGGCTTGGGCAGCAATCCTCCAGCATTTAATGCAGCAGGTTAATCCTTCATTTCCTGGAGCATGTATGTTAATCAGCTTATCTTGAAGGATGCATCGAGAGGGTTCACTGAAGGGTAAATTTTCTATGAATATCCCACTGAGAATTGTTATGGCTGAGGCTGAAATTTCACCTGCTTCATTTTTTTTCTCTGCTAACGTTATTATGGCCATGCTCAATGGCATTGGGTCCTTGATCATCCAGTTGGTGGGTCGATTGGCCCCCAATTGCTTGTTAGGAGTGTGGGGGTGTTGCGCCATCTTCCAGCTAAGACGGAGCAGCCTTCCTCTCCGGCATCCAGGAAGCTACTCCCCTTCCCGCCGGGACGCCAGACGAGCCTCTACGCGGTTGATTGTCTAACTGGGCCAGAAAAGGCTTCTTAGAGAAGGTGACATTTAAGCTAAGCCTGGAAGGAAAAGGCCAGAAGTTTTCCAAGCAAATAAGGAGACAGGGGGCACTGTAATCAAAAGAAGAAATTGACACTAGATGTTGAATTTTGAAATGCTTGGAACCTCTAAACAGAGCAAGTGGTTTGCTATGGTTGAACCCAAAAAGAGGTCAGTGTAACCAGTTGAGAGGCAGCCTGTTTCTAAGTTCTTGAGCACACCACCCCTAAAAGCCTCACTTGGCTTCATTGTTTTCTTTCTTTTTTTTTTATCCTCACCCAAGGACATTTTTGCATTTATCTTCACATAGAGCATGAGGGAGAGAGGGAGGAAGAGAGAGAGAAGAACATCGATGTGAGAGAGACACATTGAGTGGCTGCCACCCACATGACCCCAACCAGGGCTGGGGACAACTGCAACCAAGCTACGTGCCCTTAGGGGGAACCGAACCTGGGACTCTCTGGTCCGTGGGCTGATGCTCTAACTGCTGAGCCAGACCAGCCAGGGCGGCTTCATTTCTTCACTATCCCCTACATGTGTCTCTTAGTTCCATAGAGAGATCAAAGAGAGAGGCAGGAGCAGAGGCGGAGACAGAAACAGAGACAGAGAGACACAGAGAGAAGCTGTGTGTACGGCAGATCTATGGTGGCTGGAATGTCCTGGAGAAAAACACCGTGGTCTTCAGACAGCATCTAAGGAAAGGGAGCCCTACTCCACCAGGATTGTCCATACACATGAAGGAGAGGACATTTTGAGAAGCTTCTGCTTTATTGAAGTTCCAAATGGGTCCCAAAGGTCACCGAGGTCACTGACTCTTTACTCAAAAATTAAGCCAGCCAGTGACTGGGTGAAGAATGACTCAGAGCTTGGCTCCAGGGAATTAGTAGGTACAAGTGTGACATGATTTGCTTAATCCTGAAATACTCCGCTTTCCAAAAATATCTCTCTGCAGCCTGCCAGAGAATATGGCATGCTTTTCATGTTAACTCATTTATTTCCCACCATTATCAAGTGATATAGGTATAATTATCTCCATTTGATTGCTGAGGTTTAGACCCAGAATCGTAAGGAACATGCCCAGTGTTGCAAGCTATTGTATCAGTTAAGGGTATGATTGACTATGAAGAACAAACACCTGGAAAGTAGAGGCTTAAATGAGATGGAAGATCAAAGGCAGGTGATTCAGGGCAATGTGGCCATTGCATGGTCCCCAGAGTCCCAGGATTTTTCAGGCTTTCTACTCCATCATGCTTGGTATGTGGCCCTCCTCTGTGGGGCAATGGGGCTGCTGGCACTCCAGATATCACACCTACACACCAAAGACCAGGATGGAGAAAAGAGGAAGAAAGGCTAACTATTTCCAACATAAGAAAAATTCTGAAAACCCCACAGAATATTCATCTATCTTTCACTGGCTAAAATTTAGTCACATGATCAAATACTCTTTTAGACAGCCGATCACGTGTCCATCTAAAAGTCAGGATTCTGTTACTCTTAGATACAGAGACAGTGGATATCCAGAACATACCTGTAATACTTGGTCTGTCTATAATATCGAGCAAGTTGCTTAACTTTTTTGAGCCTCCGTTTCCTCATCTGTACAGAAGCTAATGTAGGTCAAGTGCTGAAAACTGCACCTGGCATATGGTATGCTCCATAAATTATGGTTGCTTGCTGCTGTTATTATTGTTGTTGTTAAGGTTCATGGAGCCAAACGGCAAGTGAAACAAGAGGCATTCTCTTGGGGCTGAGAGACAGCAGGAGAGAGTCGACTAGGGGCTTCTCCTCAACCCCCCCAGTACTTTGACAGGGTCTGGTCACTCGAAGGGTGCCTCCCTCCTGAAGCTGGAAGGGAATAGGAATTTTGGTGAATTTGAAACAGCACTTCACTCCAGATTTCTTCTCTTCCCAGATATGTCTTGCTCCTTCATGGGTTCAGGCTCTTCACTAGATGCCTCCAGGCTCAAGATCTAATTTGTCTTCTCTGAAAACCAGGCCTGGACTGAGCGGAGACAGCACACTTTGATGTCCCTCCTCTGTGTCTGCTCCCAGGGGAAAGGAAGCCCATCTTGCAGCTGGAGTTGTGCAGCGGAATGGAATGATCCTTCCTATCTGCAAGGGCCCGACAGTCCTCACAGCTGCTCCTAGGCAGGAGGGTTTCCGTGGGCTTCTCCAAGAGCCTCAGGCATCCCAGCTGCAGCTCTCGGCTTCAAGGAAGTGAAGTCTAACACCAGTCAAGTTTAAAAGAACACATTTCCAAGGGCCTTGGAAATAATTAATATAACTTTGAAAATAAAATTAATTTTCAATAACAGAGCTCTTTCCCCAGATAATACTTAGATTAGTTTGACAAGGGTATCACCAAGATGTAAAACTGGTGCTGAAAATGACTTCTTACTCCAGCAAGCTTGTGCTTTATCTTTCATGAAAACAGCAGCAAAACGGTGTTGACAGGTTGGTATCATCATCACCTTTTTTTTAGATGAAGAAAAAACCACTTGGAAAGTAATGGAACTCAGTCCCATGACTTCTGATACCAAAAGCTGTATAATCTCCTGCTCACCAGCATGTGGCGCTGTTGGCCATTACTCCTGGTAACTTTCCATTTCACTTCTATGGTACTCAATTCCTCTAGTTTCTCTTATTATTTAACTGATTGCTGTCAGCTCTCTCTTTACAGTGTCCCTTTCATTGGCTCATTTTTCAGAGGCTGCCCCATCCCAATGAGCCATTTCAGAAGTATGTTTCAAATCTATCTTCTTTATTTTATATTTTAAAAAATTAAACACAATTTTAAAAGGCCAATAGTGCCCCGCCAGTATGGCTCAGTGGCTTGAGCGTCGTCCCATGGACTGAGAGGTCCCGGTTCAATTCCTGGTCAGGGCACATGCCCAGGTTATGGGCCAAATCCCCAGTGGGGGCATGCAGGAGGCAGCCAATCGATGTTCTCTCTCATCGATGTTTCTGTCTCTTTCTCTCTCTCCCTTCCTCTCTCTAAAATCAATGAAGAAAAAAATGTTTTTAAATAAAAGGCAAACAGTGCTACAATGTTTATAATTGAATAGAACAGCCCAGGTGAACCTGCTCCAATACTGGCCCTGCTCCCAAGGGCAGAGCTGCTGTGTAAGCTGTGCATTGTACAAAATCCCGCTTCGGGGGAGCATTTAAATGCTCCGAGCTGGGAATGGCACCCTCCGGAGTTGTGAAATGCAAACCTTCATCACAGTGTATAGTGGCCAAGCCAAGTTGTAACTACTTAACATTATTTTAGCTATTTCTTCTAGTATTTACTTTTATGATTCTAAATATTAGGCTTGTAGAGCATTTTCCTGACTCTCCAATATATCAGTTATTAAATATTGACGTCCTATGATGATTACTTAGCTCTCTCAGACTCCCCCAACCACTCCTGTGTCTTCTCCTCTTTTATCTTTTAACCTGTAGAGTTATACCACAATTTCACTTTAATCAGTATTCAATATCTATCTTATTAGGACCACATAAACTCTGTTTACTGCTGTGCCAAGTATTATTATGGTTGTTTCTCTGTTCAACTTTACTTTTTTCACATGGTTAACTACTTGCCCCTCTCCCCTCCAATCCCCCCATTTTCTTAGTAGTCTATGTACCAATGACTGGCTTATCTCCCCATTTTCTTTACTTTTTATTTTATTTTTTCAACTTTTATTAATTTATTTTTGTTACAGATGTTTCTCCTTTTCCCCCCTAGACTCCCTCCCCCCCCATTCTCGCGCCCTCCCCCACCCCCAGGATTGTTGTCCATGTCCATTGGCTATGCATATATGCATGTAAGTTCTTTGGTTTATCTCATCCATACCTCCTAACCCCCTCCTCTGAGGTTTGTCAGTCTGAACTGTACTCCTTTCTATGCCTCTGGGTCTATTTTGTTCATTTTACTCCACAAATGAGAGCTCATGTGGTATTTGTCTTTCTCTGGCTTATTCTGCTTAGCATAATACTCTCCATGTCCCTCCATGTCATCTCAAAGGATAAGAGATCTTTCTTTCTTACAGCTGCATAGTATTCCATTGTGTACATGTACCAAAGCTTTTTTATCTACTCATGTACTGATGGACACTTGGGCTGTTTCCAGATTTAGCAATTGTAAATAGCGCTGCTATGAACATAGGGGTACACATATTCTTTCTGATTGCTGTTTCAGGCTTCTTAGCATATATTCCTGGAAGTGGGATCACTGGATCAAATGGCAGTTCAATTTTTAATTTTTTGAGGAAACACCATATTGATTTTCATAGTGCCTACACCAGTCTGCATTTCCACCAGCAGTGTACTAGAGTCCCCTTTTCTCCACACCCTCTCCAGCACTTGTTGTTTGATGATTTGTTGATGGCGGCCATTCTGGCATGTGTGAGGTGATACCTCATTGTTGTTTTAATTTGTGTCTCTCTGATGATTAGTGGCATTGAGCATTTTTTCATATGTCTCTTGACCATTTATATGTCCTTTTTAGAGGCATGTCTACTTAGGTCCTCTCCCCATTTTTTAATGGGTTCTTTGTCTTCTTTTTGTTGATTTGTATGAGCACTCTATATATTTTGGAAATTAACCCCTTATCTGATGTATCGTTGGTAATTATGCTTTCCCACATAGTGGGTTCCCTTTCCATTTGATGGTTGTTTATTTTGCTGTGCAGAGCTTTTTAGTTTGATATAGTCCCATGTCTTCATTTTTTCCTTTGTTTCTCTTGCCTTAGGCGTTGTATCAGTGAAAATTCTGTTGCATATGATGTCTGAATTATCTTATTTTCTCCAACAACTTCTCAAATGCAGATATGTGTGTGTGTGTGTGTGTGTGTGTGTGTGTGTGTGTGTATTTTTTTTCCATTCTGGAGAATTATCTCCTGAGCCTTTAATCTTCCTGTTCTGTGGATTGGTTACTCTCCAAGTCAGCTAGACAGCTCTTGTCTTGAGATTTCCCTCCTCCACTAGCCTGGAAATTTCCATCACCTTTCTCCTGTCCTTGGACCTCATGCTTTCTGGTTTTTTGTCTGGGGACCTCATTGCCTAGTAGCTTCTTCAAATATGATAAATTGGAAGTAGGTTTGTTAAAATTTTTGTATGTCTAAAATACTTTTATTCTATAATCTTGATAGTTTGGTTAATTGTATAGTCTTTTTATTTTTTTCTAATTTATCTTGATTGTTGAAACTATTACAAATGCCCTCCTTTTCTCCCCATTGACTCCCCTCCGCCCCACTTCCACCCCCTCCTGCCTTCTCCGCACTAATGTCTGTGTCCATTGGTTATGCACATATGCATACAACTTTGGTTTATCTCTTTCCACTCCCCCTTTCCTTCCCCCTTCTCCTTTCCCTCCCCCTTTCATCAGTCTAACAACCAATTTGTACTTCTTAATATCTTCACCTTTTTTACCCATTCTCCAAAACCCCCCTCCCATTTGGTAACAAACAAAGTGTTCTCTATATCTATAAGTCTGTTTCTGTACTGCTTGTTCATTTTGTTTGTAGATTCAGTTGTTGATTGATATGTATTTTTTGCCATTTTATTGTTTATATATATATATATATTTTAATCCTCACCTGAGTACATTTTTCCATATTTTGTTCAGATAGAGTGGGAGGGGGGGAGAGAGAGAGAGAGAAACATCAACATGAAAGGGACACATCGAGTGGTTGCCACTCGCACGACCCAACCAGGGCCAGGGAAAAACTGCAACTGAGGCACATGCCCTTAGCGGAAACTGAACCCGGCTCTCTCTGGACCGCAGGCCGATGCTCTAACTATTGAGCCAAACTGGCCAGGGCTATTGTTTATATTTTTTATCTTCTTCTTCAAGAAGATCCTTCAATATTTCATAAAATTCTGGTTTGGTGGTGATGAACTACTTTAGCTTTTTCTTGTCTGGGAAGCTCTTTAAATGTGTATTGATTCTCCCTGGCCGGTTTTGCTAAATGGTTAGAGCATCAGCCTGCAGACCAAAGAGTTGCAGGTTCAATTCTAGTCAAGGGCACATACCTCAGTTGTGGTTTAGTCCAGGTCCTGGTTGGGGCCGTGCAAGAAGCAACCAGTTGATTTGTCTCTCTCAAATTGATGTTTCTCTCTCTCTCTCCCTCCCACTCTATCTAAAGGTAAAGAAAAAAATATCAACTGACAGTCTTATGGGAGCTCCCTTATAAATAACTAACTGCTTTTCTCTTGTTACTTTTAAGATTCTCTCTTTGTCATTAACCTTTTGCATTTTGATTATGATGTGTCTTGGTATGGGCCTCTTTGGGTTCATCTTGTTTGGGACTCTCATGCTTCCTGGGCTTGTATGTTTGTTTTCTTCAGCAAGTTAGGGAAGATTTCTGTCTTTATTTTTTCTAATAGGTTTTTCCTTGTTCTCTCTCTTCTTCTTCCAGCATCCCCATGATGTGAATGTTGGTACTCTTGAAGTTGTCCCAGAGGCTCCTTACATTATCCTCATTGGGGGGGTAGATTTTTTTCTTTTTGCTGTTCTGATTGGGTGTTTTTTGCTGCCTTATATTCCAAATCAATGGTTTGCTTCTCGGCTTCACCTACTCTACTACTGATTCTCTGTAAATTATTCTTTATTTTAGTTAGTGCATCCTTCATTTGTGACTGGTCCTTTTTTATGCTTTTGAGGTCCTCTCTAACTTCCTTGAGCATCCTTATAACCAGTGTTTTCACTCTGCATCTGTTAGATCTCTTATCTCCATTTTGTTTAGTACTTTACCTGGAGTTTAGTTCTGTTCTTTCCTTTGGGACATGTTTCTTTGTCATCTCATCTTGGCTACCTCCCTGTGTTTGTTTCTGTGTACTAGGTAGAGCTGCAACATCTCCTAGGCTTGGTAGGGTGGCCTATTACAATAGGTGTCCTGTAGGGTCCAGTGGCACAACCTCCCTGATCACCCCAGTTGGGCACTTGAGATGTACCTCCCAGGTGAACTGTATACACTTCAGTTGTAATTGAGTCTTGATCACTGTTGGCATGTCAATGGGAGGGATTTATCCATGCTGATCAGCTGCAAGGACTGACTGTGACCACTGACCACTGACATCCAACCACCTTGGAGGATCAGCTATGCAGGGACCCACAAAAACAGAGCAAGACTACATTAGCAGGGCTCTGGTACCCACTGAGTTCACCCCTTGAACATGTCGCTTATGGAGGAGGTTGAGTGGTGGTGCTTTGATGTGGTGTAAAGCTGTCCACTGGGTGTGCTGCTCCGGGGTAAGGTCAGCCACTGCCTGTGTTCCACCCCAGGTCACCAGGCTTAAGCTACAAAGTGATCTGCCAATGGCTGCTTCTTGTGCTGAGCTTGAAAGTGCCTAGGCAAGGCCAAGCTATGAACCAAGGCCAACTGCTGCTAGTATTGGGCCTGGGGCCATGTAATGAGAGGTATGGGGGTCACTGAGGCCAGATTCTGCTTCAGAGATTTTAGGAAAATCCAAAGCATGAGCCCAGATAGATCATTCCTATGTTAAAGCCACTGGAAACAGTTTGGGTGAGCCTAAAAGTTGGGTGGGACAGAGTCTCAAGAAATCACCAGACTGGGCCAAACAGCATAAGCCAGGTTGCTGGATTCCCCAAATATGGTGCCCGTCTGCTGGCCTCATGGGGGTAAGGCTTACCAAAGGAACAACAGCCTCTGCCAACATGTCTGTCCAAGAGAAAGCTACCTCTCCAGCTCTTACCCTGATGCCAAACAACTCAGTTCTTCCTCATATGTCTCTGGTGACCCCCAAGCTGCCTCCCCCATGCTGGAGCTCAGAGAAGCAGGTCCGAGTAAGTCCATGCATGGGCCCTATAAGAGAAGCTGCCTGGGGCTCCAGAAGCCTCAGCCTCCATCAGCCTCAGTTCCTGCTGGTTTTTACAACCAGAAGTGATGGGGATCCTCTTCCTGGCACTGGAACCCTGAGCTGGGCACCTGGTGTGGGATGGGGACCCCTTACTCCTCACGGAGGACCTTACCAGCTGAGGTGTCCTCCTGATTTTTATCTGCCACACATGGGTGTGAGACCAGCTAGTCTACGCCTCTGCCCCTTCTACCAGTCTCCAATCTTGTAGTTATAGGACTTCCATTCAGCTCAATGTTAGGCAGTTCTGAAGGGTAGTTGTTCTGTAGTTTAGTTGTAATTTTGATGTGGTTGTGGGAGGAGGTGATACTACTTTTACCTACCTGCCATCTTGACAGAAGATGCTAATTGTATATTCTTAGAGTGAAAGTAATTTTTCTTCCTAATACTAAATGTAGCTCTCCAGTGTCTTCTAGCTTCCAGAGTAGCTGCTAATTATTAAGCCTTTGTACATAACCTCTTCTTCTTGCTGAAATGTCTTTCTATTAATTCTTCATGTCTGAAGATGTGTCTTTATGCAGCTTTTTAAAAATTATTTTGGGAGAAATGAGATTCCAAAATGGAGGTGGAGTGAGTGGAAGCTACACAGATCATCTCCCAGGACGAAACTGGAATTACAATGAAAGTAAAGACAAATCATCAGGAAAAAAGCAACAGAAAAGCAGCTTGCGAGGACTATATAACCAGGGACACTGAATCGATCCTGGTAGGACTGCAGAGGCACGAGAGGGGGGCTGGGAGCCTATGGACAGCAGCGATCTTAGTTGTGAGCAGCGCCCTCGGGGTTACATTCCCAAGCGGCTCTGCAGCGCACAACGGGAAAGACACTAAAATAGCCACAGCCACTCACCCTGGGCAGAGGGAGTGCGGATTGGACTGGAACTGTGTGGGGACATTTGGGATTTGGAGGGGGCTCAGAGCTTTGGCTCAGTTGTGGCCACGCAAGACAGTGGACATCTTACTCCTTCCAGGGCTCTGGGGAGAGGCAGTGGCCCCTCCCTCGGAGATTCAACCCCACCCTGTGGGCCACTGAAATGCAAATTGAGGCCCATTAACAACCAGCATCTGCCAACCCTCGGGAAATCCCCTTATGCTGAACACCTAAAGGAGTTTTTCAGTCAACTGAGAACCCAAGGCTCTTCAAGTAACCACAACTAATAGCCTCCAGGCAAATAGCTAGAGGATAACTGAACCTTTCCTGGGCTTGCAACTCTACCCAGGAAAGTAAGACTTCACAGGGGTGTTTAAGGTGGGTGTTCCCGTGCTCATCCAAACCCAGTAGAGGAAGCCACAAACAGCAAAACACCAATACCCACAAAGAAAATTTAGCAGGCTCTAAAAACCACTGAGATAGCCAAAATGGTGAAACAAAGAAAAAAATCCCAAATGAAATAACAAGAGACTTCTACCGACGATGAGATAAATGAAACACAGTTAAGCTAGTTAACAGAGATAGAATTCAGAGCGATGATCTTGAGGAAGCTCAACAGCATGAGTAAGAATGTCAATGCCATGAGTAAAGACTTAGAAACATTGAAAACCAATTGGAAATTAAAAACCACCAAGAAGCAATGAAGAAGGACATAGCACAAACGAAGAACACATTGGAAGGACTAAACAACAGAGTAGAGGAAGCTGAGGACCGAATCAATGAATTAGAAGACAGGGTAGACAGAGTAGAAAAAATCAACCAATCAGAAAAACAAAAGGAAAAACAATTAAAAAACAGAAGACAGCTCAAGAGAACTGTGGGACAACAGGGAATGTAATAATATTCACATGATAGGAGTCCCCAAAGTAGAAGAAAGTGAGCAAGGGTTAGAGAATATATTTGAAAAAGTAATGACAGAAAACGTCCCTAATTTGGTGAAGGAAAAAGGCATTCAAGTTCAACAAGCACGGAGAGCCACAAACAGGCCCACGCCAAAACACACAGTAATTAAAATGCCAAAAATTAAAGACAAATTAAGAATCCTAAAAGCAGCAAGAGATAAGGAACAGGTTCCCTACAAAGGAACTTCATAAGGCACTCAGCTGATTTCTCAACAGAAACACTACAGGCCAGAAGGGAATGGCATGATGTAATCAAAGTCATGAAAAACAAGGATCTGAATCCAAGACTACTCTACCCAGCAAGGCTATCATTCAAAATAGAAGGTCAAATAAAGGCCTTCCCAGACAAAAAAAAAAAAGGCCAAGTGAATATGTTAGCACCAAACCAGCACTGCAAGAAATGTTAAAAGGACTGCTGTAATTAGTAGGAGAGATAGAAAGAAAAATATAACCACACTAAACAAAAATGGCAATAAATAAGCACATATCAATAATCACCTTAAATGTAAATAAATTGAATGCTCTGATAAAAAGACACAGAGTAGCTGATTAGATAAGAAAGCATGACTAATACATATGTTGTTTACCAGAGACCCACCTTACAACAAAAGACTCACATAGGTTGAAAGTGAAGGGATAGAAAAAATCTTCCAAGCAAATGGAAAGAAAAAAAAGCTGGAATAGCAATACTCATATCTGATAAAGTAGATTTCAAAATGAAGGCCATAACTAGAGACAAAGAAGGCCACTACATAATATTGAAAGGTTCTATCCAACAGGAAGATATAACCTTGATAAACATATATGCACCCAATATAGGGGCACCAAAATATATTAAAAATCTTCTGGAGGACTTCAAAGGAGAAATTGATAGCAATACAATCATAGCAGGGGACTTCAACACCCCACCGACATCACGGGATAGATCCTCTAGACAAAATATTAGCAAGGAAACAGAGACACTAAATGAAGCACTAGACCAAATGGTTTAATAGATATCTACAGAGAGTCACAACCCAAAACTAGAGAATTCACATTCTTCTCAAGTGCACATGGGACATTCTAAAACACAGACCACATGTTAGGACACAGACTAAATCTCTACAAGTTCAAGAAGATTGAAATCATATCAAGCATCTTCTCAGATCACAATGGTATGAAACTAGAACTCAATTGCAGCAAGAATATGCAAAGACATTTGAACACATGGAGGCTAAATACCATGTTATTAAACAATGAATGGGTTACCAAGGAGATCAAGGAAGAAATTAAAAACTTCCTGAAAACCAATGAAAATGAACACACAACAATACAAAATCTGTGGGATACAGTGAAAGCCATTCTGAGAGAGAAGTTCATAGCACTACAGGCCTACCTCCAGAGACAAGAAAAATTTCTAATAGATTATCTAACCTCACAACTTAAAGAACTAGAAAGCAAACAAAAAGAAAACCCCTGAGCAAGTAGAAGGAAGGAAATAGTAAAGATCAGAGCAGAAATAAATGACATAGAGACCACAAAAAACAATTCAAATGATCAATGAAAAAAGAGCTGGTTTTTCAAAAGATAAACAAGATTGATGGACCCTTAGCTAGACTCTCCAAGAAACAAAGAGAGAGAACCCAAATACACAAAATCAGAAATGAAAGAGGAGTAGTAACAACTGACACCACAGAAATACAAAAGATCATTAACAACTACTATGAACAATTATATGACAATGAATTCGACAATCTAAGCGAAATGGACAAATTTCTAGAAACACATAGTCTCCCAAAACTGGACCAGAAAGAGATAGAAAACTTGAACCGATCAATAGCAACCAAGGAAATTAAAGAGGTAATTAAGACTCTCCCAGCAAACAAAAGCCCAGGCACAGATGGCTTCATGGGGGAGTTTTACCAAACGTTCAAAAGAGAATTAACAACCATTCTCTTCAAACTATTTCAAAATATTCAAGAAGAAGGAAGACTTCGTTTTATGAGGCCAGCATAATTCTAATTCCAAAACCAGAAAAATACACTACAAAGAAAGAAAACTACAGGCCAATATCCCTGATGAACATAGACGCCAAAGTGCTGAACAAAATACTAGCAAATCGGATCCAGCAATACATCAAAAAAATTATTCACCATGACCAAGTGGGATTCATCCCAGGGATGCAAGGCTAGTACAATATTCACAAATCAATAAATGTGATACACCACATAAACAAAATGAAGAATAAAAACCACATGATCATATCACTAGATGCTGAAAAAGCAGTCGACAAAATCCAGCATCCATTTCTGATAAAAACGCTCAGCAATGTGGGAATAGAGGGATCATGTCTCGACATAATAAAGGCCATATATGAAAGACCTATAGCCAACATCATATTCAATGGGCAAAAACTAATAGCATTTCCCTTAAGAACAGGAACAAGACACGGATGCCCACTTTCTCCACTCTTATTTAACATAGTACTGGAAGTCTTAGCCACAGCAATCAGACATGAAGAAGAAATAAAAGGGATCCAAATTGGAAAGGAGGAAGTGAAACTGTCATTATTTGCAGATGAAATAATATTATACATAGAAAACGCTAAAGACTCCATCAAAAATCTACTAGAATTAATAAATGAATTTGGCAAAGTAGCAGGATATTAAACTTCAAGAAATCGATGGCATTCTTATACACCAATGATGAACTCACAGAAAGAGATACTGAAAAAACAATCCCATTTACCATTGTGGCAAAAAAATTAAGATACCGAGGAATGAACTTAACCAAATAAGTAAAGGACCTGTTTGTAGAAAAATACAGGACATTGAAAAAAGAATTAAAGGAAGATATAAAAAAGTGGAAGTGCATACCTTGTTCATGGATTGAAAGAATTAACATCATTAAAATGTCTATATTACCCAAAGCAATCTATAGATTCAGTGCATCAAAATACCAATGACATATTTCACAGAACCAGAACAAATACTTCAAAAGTTCATATGGAACCAAAAAAGACCTCAAATAGCCACAGCAATCTTAAAAAAGAAGGACAAATTTGGAGGCATCACAATACCAGATATCAGGTTATACTACAAAGCTACTCTAATAAAAACAGCCTGGTACTGGCACAAGACCAGGCATATAGACCAGTGGAACAGAATAGAAAACCCAGAAATAGACCCGACATTATGCTCAATTAATATTTGACAAAGGTGGCAAGAGCAAACAATGGAGTAAAGACAGCCTCTTTAATTAATGGTGTTGGGAAAATTGGACAGCTACCTGGCAAAAAATGTAACTAGACCATCAACCTACACCATACACAAAGGTAAACTCAAAATGGATAAAAGACTTAAATGTGACCTGTGAATCCATAAAAATTGTAAAAGAAAATGTAGGCAACAAAATTTTGGACATCATATGCAGCAGAATTTTCACTGATACATCACCTAAGGCAACAGAAACAAAGGTGAAAATAAACACATGGGACTACATCAAAGTAAAAAGCTTCCGCACAGCAAAAGAAACAATCATTAAAGTGGAAAGGCAACTCACTGTATGGGAGAGCATAATTGCCAATGATACATCAGATAAGGAGTTAATTTCCAAAATATATAGAGTACTCAACAAAAGGAAGACAAAGAACTCAATTAAAAAATGAGCAGAGGGCCTAAATAGACACCTCTCCAAACAGGACATACAAATGGCCAAGAGACATATGAAGAAATGCTCAACATCACTAATCATCAGAGAGATGCAAATTAAAACAACAATGAGGTATCACCTCACACTTGTCAGAATGGCCACCATCAACAAATCATCAAATAAGTGTTGGCGAGGGTGAGGAGAAAAGGGGACTCTAGTACACTGCTGATGGGAATGCAGACTGGTGCAGCCACTATGGAAAACACTATGGTGATACCTCAATAAATTAAAAATTGAACTGCCATTTGACCCAGTTATCCCTCTTCTAGGAATATACCCTAGAAACACCAATCAGAAAGAATATATGTACCCCTATGTTCATAGCAGCACTATTTACAATAGCTAAGATCTGGAAACAGCCCAAGTGTCCATCAGTAGACGAAAGGATAAAACAGTGGTGGTACATATACACAATGGTGTAGTATGCAGCTATAAGAAAGAAAGATCTCTTATCCTTTGAGATGACATGGAGGGACCTGGAATATATTATCCTAAGTGAAACAAGCCAAGCAGAAAAAGACAAATACCACATGATCTCACTTATTTGTGGAATATAATGAACATAACAGTCTGAGGAATAGGGTAGATCCAGAGATGTGGAAGTAGGGTACAGACTGACAACCCTCAGAGGAGGGGGTGGGGGGAGGGAAGAGATAAACCACAGAACTTATATGCATGTACACATAACCAATGGACATGGACAGCAAAGCCAGGGACACGGTGGGGCAATGGGGGAGGGTGTCAATGGGGTAAAAAAGGAGAAACATGTGTAACAAAAATTAATTTAAAAAATAAATTTAAAAAAAATAAATTTAAGCTGAAGCAAAAAAAAAAATCTAGAACCCTGTCCAGCTGGTGTTGCTCAGTGGTTGAGCATCAACCCATGCACTGGAATGTCGCCAGTTCGATTCCAGGTCAGGGCACCTGCCCTGGTTGTGGACAAAAACCCCAGTGGGGGGCATGCAGGAGGCAGCCAATCGATGTTCTCTCTCATCAATGTTTCTATCTCTCTCCCTCTCCTTTCCTTTCTCTTTGAAATCAATAAAGAAAAAAATTTAAAAAAAAAAAGTGAGACACAAAAAAAGACTGATCAGAACCCCTCTGTGATTGGGTGAGGCTTGGTGACTGCAGAGTTCAGCTTACAGGCTGAATGTGTCTCTGTGATGTGTGTGTGTGTGTGTGTGTGTGTGTGTGTGTGTGTGTCCTTCCCTCCTCCCTCCAGCAGGCCCACTGAGATTCCCCAGAGAAAGATGTTCCAGTCCCCTCTAGGAGGCTATCAGTGTGGCAGCTTGTCCTCAGAGGGTATGAAGGGGATGCAGCCATTCAGGATGCAGCCTTTCGTGTAATTTCTCTCTTTTCAGTGGGCCACCTCATCCACTCAGAAACCTCGGTCACAGACAAGTAAAGGGAGACAGCTACTCTCTCTAACTGACATCTGCTTCCCATCTGTCTATTAAAATTCTACCCGTGCCCTGGCAGGTTTGGCTCAGCAGTTAGAGCATCGGCCTGTGGACCAAAGAGTCTCGGGTTTGATTCCGGCCAAGGGCATGTACCTTGGTTACGGTTCGGTCTCCGGCCCAGGTCAGGGTCATGCACGAGGCAACCAATCGATGTATCTCTCTCATATTGATGTTTCTCTCTCTCTCTCTCTCTCTCTCTCTCTCTCTCTCTCTCTCTCTCCCCCCCACACACACACTGTATCTGAAGATAAATAGAAAAATATCCTTAGGTGAGGATTTCTAAATAAGTAAATAAATAAATAAAAATAAAATTCTATCCATTGGAAAGCAACCTCAGGCAACAAGCCTCCTTTACCTCTGTGCTGGAATCACTTTCTTTCACCTCCCACATTCCCCTGAACACTTCCTTTTGTACTGCTATTAGAACATTAATATTTATCCAAATATATGTCTGTAGTCTGTCTCTCTCACCCGACAGAGAACTCCTAAGTGGTAGGGGCCACATGGAGCTCTATTATACCAGAGAAGTGTTAGGTTTGTTTGGCCAGTGATGAAAGAATTCACAACCGAGAGCAGAGGAAAGGGAGGACACTGTGTGTCTGGCCCCATAGACAGCGAAAGGGCTGGGTCCCAGGTAGCACCAGGCAACAGCAGGTAGGCGAGTTGCCCTTGTATTGGAAGGGGTGTATTGTAAATCACACAGATGCTGGGGGTTGGTGGCCTTGAGGAGTATGGGTTTGTTGGTTATGCAGGAGACAGTGCGGCCCATGGGCCGGGGATTCTCATCATCTCTTCTCTAGCCTGTAAACTTGCTGGGAAAAGGAGTTTCACCTGAAGGGATTCCAAAGCATTCCAAAGAGGCCAAGCGGCTGGGAAAGGCCCCTCCCTGGTCTGTTTTACTGGTTGTGAAACGGGACCACAAACGGCCGGCACCTGTCACTACTTGAGCCGATGAAGCAGACACCAGGTGGAATCCTCTGAGAGTGTATTCCAGTATTGCTGGCAGTGGGGAGTGGGGAGCAGTGTCATCCGGTAAACCTGGTCTGCAGCCCTCACTTGCCAGCTCCTCTAAAAGGGGAGAGAAACAATGACTACTTGAGAAAAGGCAAAAAGGAAAAGAAATGGCTACAGGCAAAGGGGGAGGATTGTGAGCCGGGGCTGGTCGCCAGTGAGTCAGTCACGGGCCAGTGTTCTGATGATCAGGTTGTCAGTCTTCCCATGAGGTCAGGGAGCCCCCAGTCCTCAGATCAGGAGAACGGACAGCATTCCCAAGGGACCCCAGGTGCACTCCTCCCCGCAGGGTCAGAGAGGACTTTTCCTCGGTCAGAACAAAGCACCCACGATTAACACAGCAAAGGATGGTTAACATTTTTCTAACTCTGGCTAGTCCTACACTAGGATAGTTTTCTTTCTCTTCTAATATTTTCTATTAATTCTAATATTCCTTCGTGCCCTTTCAGTTGGGTAGAAAGGCGGTTTGAAAGTGCAGACACCAGCCCGCGCCATGTTTAATTACCAGGTACTTCTCATTAATTGTGGAAAAATTCATTAAAAAAAAAAGAAAAACCTGTTTTTTTGTCCTTACAGAAAGTATTTTGCATAAAGCAGGAACTTCTTAAAAATATATTGAAAACATCATGTTTTCCTGTTACTGCATTCAAGGAAGAAATGTTCAGTTGGTGTTTATATAAGGGACATTGAATTGCTTTATTCTTTTGACATTCAAGCATTTATTAATGTACTGTCGACCAGGTATTGTAAGATGCACTGTGGTTATGAAGGTGAAATGGACACAGCCAGGTCTGGAAGTGGCTCAGAGTCCAGCAAGGATGGCGGTGCAAACAGTTGAAAGCCCGTGGTAGGTGCTGTATAGAGGTGGGAGCAGGGCAGAGCTTAGAACCCTGCAGGGTGGGGGCACCAGAAAGAAGGGGATACCCAGCTGAGATGTGAAGGATGAAGAACAGCTCCCTAGACAGGGGAGGGATGAAAAGGAAATTCTAATGCATGTTATTTTCACTTCTGGCTATATTTGGGGGTGGGGGAACCCTATAATTCTTGTTCAAACAGATTCATCTTTTCAATATTCAAATACTTATTAAGGACCTACTATGCTCCAGGTCCCATGCTAGGCAGGTATTTTTAAGATTAAATTCTCTAAAAAGTGAATAAAGGAGCAGTACATTTTAATTTAACAAAGGATTTTATCGAGAATTGCAATAATGTAGTCCAGTTAAGTGTTCTGATGATTTCTTAATTCCAAAAAAAGCTCAGAAGAAGAATGCACGTAAATAACATCTCCATTAGGCAGTTCCTCTCCAACATCTCCTGTCCCAGCAAGCATTTGGCAAGAGCTGCATTGCAATCAATTCCTGGTTGAATTCTGTGACGAGGGTCGGAAATGCCATTATTCTGAGTTGTTGATTAAAGAAGGATTCCCATGCTTTGCATACCAGATGTGCAGGAGGGGGTGCTGACAGCCTGTGCTGCAGTAGTCTGATTCATATTTGCTCTCAGAGGCAGAGGCATCGAGTGTTCTTCTTCCATAGGGGCTGAGGAAGAAAGCGCGCGCGCGTGTGTGTGTGTGTGTGTGTGTGTGTGTGTGTGTGTGCGCGCGCGCTGAACACTGACCTCATGCCAGGCACCACACTAGGCACTTCCCATTATCTTCTTTAACTTTCACTGTGATTCTTTTGAGATAAATGTATTACAGAGATACCAGCCAACACAGACAGTATTTATTTTATCTACTATTGTTATTATTTATTTTATAATTTTAGCAGGGAAACTGTCAGCCAGTTCTCAGTATAGGTAGACACAGTGAGCTTGAGACATATCTTTCTGTCCAGGGAGGGGTTACTTAAGCAGCCTCTCTTATTTATATAAATGTAAGACCAGTAGGCACTCCATGTCTTAAGGAAGGTAATAACAGCACCTGTTTTGTGGTTGACTATGTTTTTCCTCCTAATTTATCTGAATCTGTGGAGCGTATGGGTAGAAACAGACTGGGAATGTCTGCATAGAGCCAAGAAGCTCCAGGGAGCTAAGGCGTGAAAACCATTCCCTTTGAAGTTCAACGTTATTAAAACCGCTTTGAGTGAATGCCCCCAGTTTAATGCCGGCTCCACCAGAGTAGGATTCACCTCTGCTTCACTGCACCTAGATGGTGGCTAGCACACAGCAGAGGCCCAGTAAATATCACTGAATGACTCATCCTCTGGTTCTTTACCCACACCTCTGCTGACCAGGTTTCCAGAATAAATTTTACCCTTCCATTTTTTAAATTAACTCTCCATTTGCTAATATTCCTGAACTAATTAACCAAAAGTTTCAGCAGCTTCTGAAGTCTTTTTATATAATCACACTCATCTTAAAATTATAAAATCATGTCCTCAAATAGAAGAGGTTTTTCTTGTTTGTTATAAACAGAGACGGTGCAACCAGATGATCTAATATTTATGCCAAGTTGTTTTAATAAATATGCTAAAAATATGTGGTAAGTAATAAGAGGATATTTTAAAACCATTTAACATTGGAATTGTATCCAATACTAGGCAGACCCAACTTCTGATTTTAGTAGTAATGTTTCTTCACTGTAAACTATTATACATTTATTTTTCTACGATGACATGTTGTTTGTAAACAAGATTTAAACTTAAATCTTTGAATAGCTTCAGCTAAATTTTATTCAAAGTGTTTTTCAAAAGACTTTGTCATCATTATTCTGATATTCTTAGAACTCTTTAAAACCAAGAGATGAAAGAGTTAGACAAATTTGATTTTAGCCTGTCAATAATCTGTTAATCTATGATTTAAGAGGAAGTCGATGTCTATTTAATTCAATTCAATAAACATACATTGAAAACCACTTATGTGCCAGGCATCCTGATATAAAAAAAAGATAGAAAAAAAATGTAAAACTTGGTCTTTGACTCAAAGAAGCTTATAGTCTAGTAGGGATAGACAGACAACTAGGGACGTGGTCACAATACAGAGAGAAGAGATGCAACCAGTCCGAAGGGGCTGCTCTCTTATAGGACAGGGTCAGTGTTTGTCCACTGTGAAAGAGAGAAGCAGAGAGCACATTTACAGATACAAGTTGTTTCTGTTCTGAGTTTGAGTTCACTCCATCTTCATCTTCTACAACCACTCAATCTCTCTATTGCTATTATATGTATGGTAAGATTTAGGGCAATAATATTTGGGTTTAGAATAAGCTTAAAGGAAAAATGATGACCTTCAATCTTGTCCAAAATTTCTATCTGGAGGGTTGAGATAAATAATGAACAGTAGACAATTAAAAGCCAATAATGCTGGCTCCTTGGTTAGAGGTAAATGAAATTTCCTCTCAATTTATTCTTCAGACTATCATAAATATTCTTAAATTGCTATAATAAGTGGCCTTGGTTGTATTTTCATCTTTTGGTCAGGTAGCTGTTTTTGGAAAAAAGATCACAAAAAAGATCAAAGATCTTTGGACCAGAATACTAGAAATCACTGCTATTCTGGCAAGTAATTCTGCTACACTAATATGGCAGTCGAGAACCATTTGAAAAATATCAAATTCAGTATGGTGTTTGGTTTTCCATGACATTGTTAATTTTAAATATGTCCCAGGGACACTACACTAAGCACTTACTTGCCTTACATTATCCCAATTAATCTCACAACAATCCTGTAAAGAAGGCTCTGTTGTCCTTTCTCATTTTAAATGAAAAACTTTGCGTCACAAAGCCACCAGGATATAAGGTCCACATGGGCAAAGATTACTGTTATTTTGTTCCCCACTGTATCCTCACAGCCCAGAACACAGCTTGGAATTACAGATGCTCATACATATCTGTTGAATGAATGAAAGGATGGATGACTAAATGGTAAAAAAAAAAAAAAAAAAAAAACCCACTCAAGGTCACATAGCCAGTAAAGGGTAGAGTTAGGACTCCATCTCTGACTGGATGCAAAGCCTCTGCTTAACTCCTATGCTCCATTATCCACTCATGGCTAGAAACTGTTTCTCCAATCAATTCCAGACAGCTGAAAGATCGAAGATCCAATATTTTCATCGGCACCTGTTGGCAGGCTGACCCAGTTCGTCTTTTCAAGAAGCCAGGCTGGGAGTGAAGGGAACAGTCTTTGTTTTAAGGGGACCCAGAGGCAAGGACAGCGATGACTAATTCACTCTTAGATTTCAACCAAGTTGGAGTCTTGTTGTGATAGTTAAATAATATTCTACATGTAACGAGCTTAGCCAGGTATTTGAGACATAGTAAGCACTTAATACATCATTGCAGAAACTAAGGAGGTGACTGTAAATTTTGTAGAACGTACGAGGTGCTAATAAATTTTGAAAGCAAATAATAGTAGAGTTTTAAAGTGCCTTTAGATGGTAAAACAAATGCCCAGCACGGTTGCCTGACTCAAATATTAAATAATCATTTGAAATACTAAATGTGTCTTTATTTGCCTTCCTATTTTAATATAACAAGGATATTGGAAAATGTATTTTCAAGTTCTAGTCTAAGGTCTTGACAAATCCTAACTCAACCTCATAAAAACCTTTGAGTGAGATGTTGTTACAGATGATTCCACTTTACTGATTTGATTTCAGCCTGTTAGTAATCTGTTAATCTATGATTTTCGAGGAAACAGAGGCACAAAAAGGCTAATTAATTTGCCAAGATCACACAGCTAGTAAGTATAGAGGTAGGATCCCCTATTCCATTAAATTAGAATCCTTTGTATTCTTCTATCACCTTGAAAAAGGCAAAGATTACTGTGGACACAAAAAGCATTAGGCATATAAGAAAAAATGAGCAGAAAACTACACGTCATTGAAAAAAGAAATAGAGGAAGATATAAAAAAGTGGAAGCACATATCCTGTTTATGGGTTGGGAGAATTAACATCATTAAAATGTCCATATTACCCAAAACAATCTATAGATTCAATGCAATCCACATCAAAATACCAACGACATACTTCACAGAATTAGAACAAGTACTTCAAAAGTTCTTATGGAACCAAAAAAGACCTTGAATAGCCACAGCATTCTTGAAAAGGAAGAACAAAGTTGGAGGGATCACATTACCAGATTTCAGGTTATACTACAAAGCCACTATAATCAAAACAGCTGGGTATTGGCACTAGAACAGGCATATAGACCAGTGGAACAGAATAGAGAACCCAGAAATGGATCCAAAGCAATATGCTCAATTAATATTTGACAAAGGCATACAGTGGAGTAAGGACAGCCTCTTTAATAAATGGTGCTGGGAAAATTGGACAGCTACATGCAGAAAAATGAAACTAGACCATCAACTTACACCATACACAAGAATAAACTCAAAATGCATAAAAGACTTAAATGTGACTCATGAATCCATAAAAATCCTAGAAGAAACTGTAAGCAACACAATTTCAGAAATCATAAGCAGCAGAATTTTCCCTGATACATCACCTAAGGCAACAGAAGCAAAGGAGAAAATGAACACATGGAACTACATCAAACTCAAAAGCTTCTGCACAGCAAAAGATACAATCATCAAAATGGAAAGGCTACCCACTGTATGGGAGAGCATAATTGCCAATGATATATCAGATACCCTTATTTCCAATATGTAGAGAGTGCTCAATCAACTCCACAAAAGGAAGACAACTCAATTAAAAAATGGGCAGAGGAACTAAATAGACACCTCTCCAAACAGGACATACAAACGGCTAAGAGACATATGAAGAAATGCTCATCATCACTAATCATCAGAGAGATGCAAATTAAAACAACAATGAGGTATCACCTCACACCTGTCAGAATGGCCGCCATCAACAAATCATCAAACAACAAGTGTTGGCGAGGGTGTGGAGAAAAGGGGACTCTAGTACACTGCTGGTGGGAATGCAGACTGGTGCAGCCACTATGGAAAACACTATAGTGTTACCTCAAAAAATTAAAAATTGAACTGTCATTTGACCCAGTGATCCCACTTCTAGGAGTATACCCTAAGAAGCCTGAAACACCAGTCAGAAAGAATATATGTACCCCCATGTTTGTAGCAGCACTATTTACAATAGCTAAGATCTGGAAACAGCCCAAGTGTCCGTCAGTAGACGAATGGATAAAAAAGTGGTGGTACTGTTGTAACCCAGGAGAGTCATCCTCACTCAGACATCAAGTAATTTTGAATATTAGGAGCTTTATTACCTGCGCAGGGACTGCAGCCAACCTACACAGAGGAGAACTGCAGCCCCGAGCTCAGGGGGAGGGTTGCTTATATAGGACAGGGGTTACTCAAGAGTTAGCAGAGCAAGCAAGCTACGTGTACAGAAGCAGATATCAGCAGTTAGTAACTGCACAAGTTGTTTGTTTTATATTTCTTAACATTTACTAAACCCTAGCCTTGAATGCCTCATCGTCCCGTCTGGCATCTCCTGATTAGTTAAGCTCATGGTCATGGCTGATGCATCTCTTCAAGAATTTTTGCAAAAACAACTCGGGCTCAGGGAACCCGGGAGAGGTTCCTTCTTCTAGCAGATGGAGAATTACTGGGTTATAACAGTACATATACACAATGGACATATACACAGCTTTCTTACGCAGCTGTAAGAAAGAAAGATCTCTTATCCTTTGAGACTACATGGAGGGACCTGGAAAATATAATCCTAAATGAAACAAGCCAAACAGAGAAAGACAAGTATCATATGATCTCCCTTATTTGTGGAATATAATGAACATAACAGTCTGAGCAATGGGGTAGTCCCAGAGACGTGGAAGTGGGGTACAGACTGACAACCCCCAGAGGAGGGGGTGGTGGGGGAGAGATAAACCACAGAACTTATATGTATGTATGTATGAACAGTGGACATGGACAACCAACTGGGAACAAGGCAGGGAGGGAGGGGGAAGGGGGAATCAGTGGGGGAAAAAGGAGAAACATCTGTAACAGAAATTAATTAATAAAAAAATTAATTAAAAAGGAAAAGAAAAAATGATACTCCATAAATATTTTTTAAATCATTTTATTTTATAAATATTTAAAATTTCTACTCATTAAAAATCATTATTAAGAAAGTGAATAGGGCCCTGGCCGGTTGGGCTCAGCTGTTGGAGCATCGGCCTGCGGTCCAAAGAGACCCGGGTTCGGTTCCCGCTAAAGACACGTACCCTGGTTGGGTCCTGTGGATGGCAACCACTCAGTGTGTTCCTTTCACATAGATGTTTCTCTTCCTCCTTCCCACTCTATCTGAACAAAAAATGGAAAAATGTCCTCAGGTGAGGATGAAAAAAAAAAGAAAGAAAATGAATAGGCAGCCCTGGCTGGTGTGGCTCAGTTGGCTGGAGCATCATCTTGTGCAATGAAAGGTTTTGGGTTTGATCCCTGGCCAGGGAGTGTGCAGGAGCAAACAGTTGGTTCACTCTCACACTGATGTTTCTCTATCTCTCTCCCTCTCCCTTCCTCTCTCTAAAATCAAGTTTTAAATGTTAAAAAGAAAGCGAATAGGCAATCCATGAACTGGGAAAAAATATTTGCAATACATATATCTGACAAAGACTTATATTAAAAATATGTACAGAATTTCTACGAGGCCTGGCCAGTGTGGCTCAGTGGATTGAGCGCCATCCCATGAACTGAGAGGTCCCAGTTCTATTCCTGGTCAGGGTATGTGCCCAGGTTTCAGGCTAGATCCCCAGTGGGGAGAGTACAGGAGACAGCCGATCGATGTTTCTCTCTCACATCAATGTTTCTATCTCTCTCTCTAAAAAATCAATAAAAAACAAATTTAAAAACATAATTTCTACAAATGAACAATAAAAGATAATATGATTTTTTAAAATGGGCAACAGATTTGAACAGATGCTTCACAGAAGGAAATATGTAAATGGCCAATAAGCACAAGAAAAAGTGCTCAACATCACGAGTCATTAGAGAAACATAAATTCAAACTACAGTGAGGGACCATTTCACACCTACTGAAATTGCTAAAGCTCAAGAAGACTGATAACACTGACTCATGAGGTGAAGACACAAGACAATTAGAACAGGCTGTCCTTATGCATGTACCATGCATCTATGAACCAGAATTATACTCCCAGGTATTTATCCCGAAGAAATAAAAAACCAGTGTCCACACACAGCTTCTACAGGACTGTTCTGAACAGCCTTACTCAGAAGAAACAAATGCTGTAAGCCCCTTAATGTGCAGCAACAGGAGAATGGACAGTGTCTTCGCTCCAGCCAGTGGGCTGCTACTTAGCAATCACGAGGAATGTGCCACAGCTGCGTGCAATAACACGGACAGATCTCAAAAATGAGTCTAGGCTTTGGATAGCTACTGTATAATTATTGATGCAAAGTGGAAGGAGACACAGAAGAGTGCATCTTCATGATCATATTGTAGGATTCATTATGAAGTCCAAGGAGAGGCTGAAAGGGTTAATAATGTTTTAACAAAATTAAACTCCACTATGACCAGTTATTCCTGCACGTAAACACCCGAGCAGTTTTCTAAAAAACCTGGGACTGACATTCAGAGGCACCATGAAGATAAGGGGTTAATGGTGGCCTTGGAAAACGTGGAGAGATCATAAAAAAGAAAGAGATTAATGATGGCCCAGACCTCTGCTGGAGCAGACTCCTCACCTCTGAGACAGTTTGTATCAGCCCCGGCACCACTTAAGTGGTGCCAAGAGAATGTGGGTTTTTTGTGTTTTTTTTAATGTAGTTTTTTTGTTTCTGTAGTTTGGGTCTATAAAAGCCAGAGAATAGAGAGATTTCAGTGCGGAGCTATTTTAAGGAGTCCACATGCCTGCACCCAGGCATACGCAATAAAGCCATTTTGCTCTACACTGGCCTTGCGTTGCGGATGTGATCTCCCGCCGGCTCAGACCTTTTACAGGCATGTCTGACCTGTGGGAAAGGTCATCAGAAACGCGTGGCCTCTGGGGTGGAGGGGGATAGGCTGGAAGGGCACCTGGACACTCTGGACTGATGACAACATGTATCTTGTTTGGTATATACATAGGTGTGTGTGTTTACAATTGTTAAAACTCTTCAAATGAACACTGAGGATCCGTGCATTTTATTGTATGTCAATAATAACTCAACTACAGATGTGCATACGTGTATAAACACACAAGCACACTACACACACGTATACAAATGTGCTTCCTATTTTGCAGAGAGAGTTGCCTATCATCTCAGCCTTTGGTGGGAGGGAGAGATCCAGGCTAAAACCCAGACTAAATAGAAAAAGGAGGATTCATTATAAAATAGAACTGGATTCACTGACCCACACTCCCCACCACCACTGACTCCAAGGCAAGGTCATTGGTACCTTGCTGTGGTGGGTAAATGTTTGGGTAGATCTGGGGACAGATACCCCGGGACATCTGACATGGCAGGACTAGGAGTGCTGTCAACTCCCCTCCATGCTGTGGGGTTGGGGGGTTGGAAGATGGATGTTTTGTAACCTTGTATTAATGCACTCTCAACCTGTGTTAATGCATTCTCAGAAACCTGGCCCACCCAGGTGCATTGAGTGCTTCATCTGCATGTGAATAAGGGTTTGTTATCTTTTGGCTTTAGAGTCTCTTCCTGTAAAAAGCAAGAGACAAAGCTAGGATGTATGGTTTGCAGAGACACCATCTCAAGATAATAATTTACATAAATCCACTTGTAACCTGGGGGTACCAGTCTGCAAATAAATGGGACTACATCCAAAGATCTGGAGCATTTGCTCCCTTGCCAAGCTCCTCCTCACTCTAAGCAGCGTGTGCTTGTAGTTTCATTGCGTTGCACAATCCCGGTAGGCCAAGAGATGGCACGGGCTGTGCTTCGGCTGCTCTGTCATCATTCTGGGGTGGTGCCCTGCATGGGCTGTCAATACCCTGAGTTATTCTGCAGCTGAATAAGCCTCTTCCCTCTTTCCCATCACCTCACCACAGTGGGTTTCTAGTTATTTTTATGAGAAAATTTCCTCCATGTCACCATATCTCGATGGGTAGAATATCTTCTTAACATTCTCTGCATCTGTTCTTCCCTGTTTCTCATTTTACTTTCACAAATGTTTTCAAGACTACTTAATGCCTGTGCTTCTCAACTTTTCATGCATATGAGTCACCTATGGGTCTTATTAAAATCCCAGTGCTGATTCAGTAGATCTGGGTGGGGCCTGTTATTCTGCATTTTTAAGCTCTCGGGCAGTGGACGTTCTGGTCTGAGGGTCCCTCTTTAAGTAAAGGTGCTCTGCAGTATGCTCTTCTCCTGTTTCTCTCCTTTTATTTGCAAGGTAGGGAGGTTAACGCAGAGTGTGGTATCAGAAAAAGATGAGGAAGGGAAAAAGCAATTCTGATTCTCTTTTGCTCTCTGTCTCCATCTCAAGTCCTGCCCTTCCTAGTTCTTGCCCATGTAACAAATGGCTCTGTTTTCCAAAGAGCTATACACAGCCACCCCCAGGGACAGCTGTCTTCTAAAGATGTATCAGGGAAGGAGGGAGGCAGCCTTACTCATGATGTGCCCGCCCACACTGCAGATGGGAAAACTGAGGTGTGAAGAGGCAAGTTGTCTGAACTATAAACAAATACAAAGTAAAGAAAGGGCTACATTTACAACCAGGATTTTCTTACTGGCTTCTGCATTAAAATGAGACCATCTCCTACCATAGGGTTCTTAGATTAAATCTTAGATAAATTGGCATCCTAGGAGGGCTCAGGATAGCAGGGCAAGTCATTGCTTTCCACCTCACACCTTCCAGTCTCTGACTGATACGTATTGTTTTCATTCAACAAACATGTTCTGAGCACTTGCTGGTCTAGGCTTTCTGTAGTTATTGTGAATACAAGAAGAGCTCACGTCTTATCCTGAAGGGAAGACAGACGCACAAATAAAGAAATGATGAGATGAAGGGACAGATAGTTATCAAGCAGCTACCTCCTGCCAGAGCTGTTGCCTCCTTTTTCAAGTGGCCTTGATAGAGGTGGGCACAGAGGGTTTAATCCTCTCAGGGGGGTGGAGACACTCTGGAGCAGTTTTGTTTGAGCTCAGCCTTGAGAAAAGACAAGGAGTCCCTAGGGGAGAAGGCACCGAAGGGCACCCTGGACAGTGGGAGGATGGCAGGTGCTCGGATCCATGGTTCATTTCAGGGACAGGACCACGGGGAGAGGCTCAGCCCCTTCTGTTTGCAGAACTCAGTCTATGCAGTGTCTTCCACACGTCTTGCTCTGAGCAGCCTGTGCTTCCAACCCCAGCCAGAGCACTAATGACCTGTCAGCTGGAATGAAGGCGGCTCAGGACACACCTAGGAAGGGCTAGAAAGAATGTTAATCAAGGCCATTCTGAGAAAGTGATTAAAATTTCCAATGTGTTCTACAAGCCTTCTGCTTCTCTGGAAATTTCAATGCAATTATTATCTCATGCTTCATTCACGAGCCAGCAGCTCTCCAGAGAACGGTCCTGAGCGGCAATGACATTTCAGAATCAGAGCCCGTGCTCCCGGCTGCCTGGGGTGGCCTGACAGTCCCCTTGTGTCTCCAGCAGCGGCCTGGCTGCACCTGGCTGCACCCTTTGTTTTGGACCTTCACCCCACCCCCACCCTGAGGGAGCCCTCCAACCCCTTCAGGCTGCCACACACCTACACTTCGTGGCCTCTGCTGTGCCCGAGGACTGTACAATTCTCAAGAACCGGGCTGCCTGATGGTTCTCAAACCTCTGTGTATATTTCATGCCCACAAAGGGCTTGTTAAAAGCTCAGGTGGTCTGTCCCTGACCTGGAGACTCAGATTCAGAGACCCTGAAAGTAAATCTTCCAGATGACTGAGACATGAACTGAAGTGGGAGAAGAGTGGTGTTGGGGTGTTGACATCTCTGTAAAGCGAGCACCTAGACTCTCTTCACCCACTTTATGGGTTTCCTTCACACGCATCTGGGCTCAGTTTCTGACCTGAGACAAAAGGTGAAGTTGGGAGTCACAGATTAAACCTTATCAAGTTCCCTAGCCCACACCATGGCTCAAAAGCAGAGGAGAGAAGGATCTTTATTATTCTCCCAATCCATTCACTGGTACATGCCCTTTTTGCCCATCACGTCTGTGACATACTGCTAAGTGTCCCAAGAGACATGGAGGACCCTTGCTCCACCCCGGGCAGTGCTGGGACCACTGCAGCTGCAGGAGGATAGTCTGAGCTTTCCCATCACACCCAAGACCCCAGGCACCATTTGCTGTCCAACAGCAGCCCCTCTGACCCCACACTGCCTGTCTGAGAGGGAGTCTTTAAAAGCCATTTCCAGCCTGGCTAATGATGCTGCACTCAGAGAAGCGCTACCAAGATGAAAAATAGCTCATAAAGGGGAATCCTTGTTATTTTCACCACCACAGCCAGCAAGAAGCTCCTGCCAAGCAGGATCCAGCTCCTGGGGAATGTTTTGAAAAGCTGATGGAAACAGGGGCCTCTGTCACACTCTGTCACACTCTGTCACACGTCACTCCAGTGTGTGGGGTGAATTCTCATGGAATGGATGCCAGTCTATCTCAGAGACACACAAAAGTGATGTCTTTACCACTGCAGACTTAAAACAACATCCTCTGGTGTCTAATGCAGGAAGGGAAGTGTTAGAGAAACCAGTTTTTCCTAAAATAATTGGAGTAGGGTGAAGATGTTGTCCAAAAATATGTCTTCGAAAGCTCCCCCCTGCCCCTGTCTACCTGGGCCTGAGCTGCACTACCTAATTACCTACATAATTTCTCTGGCTTCTGTGCTGGGTCCAGGTGCCCTCTGTCCCCTGGAAGCTGAGCCATCTGTCAGGCACCTGGCTCTTCTCTCACCTACACAACTCCATTAGCTTGGGAGCTGACAATTCTGCTGTATTTGTTTTCTCTCTGACAGATTTTTTCAGCTGAATAGGGGGAGGGGATTCCCCTGCCCAGAGACAGCTTCTAGCCTTCCACCATTCCCTCCCCTGATCTGTTAGGAAAAGAATCGTGGATGCAACTTAGAAAGGGAGGAGATACTGTTTTCTCAGCCATTGAATAATGAAGGTCAGGTCCTCCTTGCCAGCCATGAAGCAGAGAATTATCTGTTGATTTCTCTAAGTAGCACTGTTTTCTCTCAGTGAGCAGCAGACAAATATAGAAAGGGGAATTTATACTGTGGATATGACCAAAGGCAGGGGGAAAAATGTGTCCTTTGGAAACAAAAAATAAAGCAAGTGGAATAAAATGACCAGCTTTAATCCCCCAGTTATTCTTCCCTCCACCACCTTTCACCCCCATCTATCTGAGTTTTTCTGGGATTTGGGCAAGGTCTTATGAAAGAAATGAGATACAGCATACAGAGATGAGAGCAGTGATGGGGACCGGGGGTGGAAAGATGTGTACTCATCTGTAGATCACCCAGCGAAATAAACCGCTTAGACAGCCCACACCCAGATTAATTCATTCAATGAATCAATGACAGGCAGAAAGCAATTGCAATACAGTGAGAGCCCAAAACCTGGGTGTATGCTCAATTCTTCCTTCTCTTTCACCCTCCACATCCAACCCATCATCAATCTTACACAACCTGACTCTTAATATCTGTCAAACCCGCCCACTCGTCTCCATGCGGAGGGCTACTGCTGCAGTTCAGCACCATCATCTCTTGCCTGGATGACTGTGACAGCCCCCTAAATTGGTTGCCTGCCCCTTCCAATCTGGCCTTCACACAGCATCCACACAGACCTTTCATAAGTACGAATCTCATGTCATCTCCCCCAGTAAAACTCTTCAAGTATGTATTTTTCTCCTCTTCTCCCAGGCTCTGCTTTTACCTCCAAAGCCCAAGATCCTTTGTAAATTCTTGTGACTTTTTGCCTCAAACTCTAGGCTCCAGCCACCTAAGCTTCTCTTTTGCAAAACAGACTACATGCCCTTTCACTTTAGGGCCATGATGCATGTTGCTTTCTCTGCTTGGAGCAATCTTTCCAAATGCTCCTAAGCCCCCTTAATTAGTTATTTCCTGCCTGAACTTCAGGTCTCACAAAAAGTCACTTTCTCTGGGAAATCTTTATTAATTTTCAAGGCAGCTGGGCAGCCTCTTGTCTGTGCTTCCGTAGGACCGTGCCCATCCCCACTTTATTCTGTAAGCTCCAAGGGAGCAGGGGCCATGGCACTGGGGTCACCGCTGTATTCCTGGCCCTAGAGAAGAGAACAAAATAGATCTAAAAAAGATTTAAAAATAAATATATAAATAAATAAACAGACATCTGTGTCTATGATTATATTTCTACTTAGTCCTGGAGAGACTATGACTATAGTATACTTCTGTCTCGTAACCATAAAATTTTTCTTCTTGCTTTATGGAATTCAAGATAAATTAACATTTCCCCTTCTCCCTTCCTCTTTTCCCTGAAACCTGCCTGTCAGGGGAATTTTCTCATTGCATTTTGGTGGAAATTTTCATTAGTGCCTTCTTTGTGCCAGTTTACTCCTTGAGCAATACCTAGTCCAATTCAATCTCCTGAGATCAGAGGATAATATCTCAGAACCATAGCATGCCTGTCTGCACCACTTATTTGGCAATCAGTCAAGTGCTGCCTTGTGACAGTTCCTGTACCCTTGTCTTAAAATTGCTCTTATTACTACTCAACATCTCACAACTTCATATCTCCCAACAATACTTACTATAAGTCCCTTTAGGACTTAATTATTTTTGGGTCCCCTCATAGCTTCTCCACAAGAAATCAAGCACACTTAACAAGGAAAAATATCATTAAATAATGCATGAATAAATGTTAGGTGCTCACTACAGATTAGATCTGTTTCTTTTTTGGCCAGTATTAAAAGAGTGCACAGCAATAGGCCTGATATAAAAATGGCCAAGGCAAATAACTAAACTAATAGAGTAAAGGCACACACAGATAACTCTGCTGTTTCTGTCAGCACCCATGAAAAGAAGAGCATCTCCATAACTGGGAGGGAATTGTTTCTATTAGGAGACCTCCTCTCAAAGTCCCCAAACCTCCACTGACCCTATGAGTGTTGCTGAGTGGAACAGCTGAGATTCTGAGGCTTTTGTTTTAATTTTGCCTTGGTGCTCTATCAAGCAATGAAAGGAACTCTGGGTTGAAGTTCAAGAGACCTCAATTTTGTTTTCAAGATCAGGTATAATTTACATTGTTTTGTTGGCCAAGACATTTAATGTCTCTGAGCCTCATCTTATAATTTATAAGGATTCTAATGCTTCATCTGTCTGCTCCTCTGCATGTTGTGATGTCAAAGAAGTTGGATGTGATGACACTCTAGAAGAGTTTAACAGAAAACACAAATGTGAAATATTGACATTATTATCTCAGACACATTGACTGACTTTCTTGGGCTTCCCCCTGCAGCCAAAACCCTCAGTCTGGCAATAGAGCAATGATGAGATGAGTATTTGGTAAAGCTTTGATGTGATCTACTATTGTCAATCATTTCTTACTGAGAAGATGCTGTGGAGGAAAATGAAATCATGCCTGTCACTGGTCTTTTCTCTAGATCTTTTCCACAGATAATCAAGTGTTAACTGTTTATTTCTATTTTCAAAATAATTTGTTGAGCCAATATTATACTAGGTATTGAGATAAAATGAATAAATCCTAATGGGACTCATTAGGTTGTAGGAAAGATCCATAAACATGCCAACCTGAGTCCTTCGAATATAAATCACAATCAGAACAGCATGGCAGCTGCAAAGGGGAAGGAATCAGGAGCATGGATTTAGAGTTAGACTGAATGTGGATAGTTTCACCAATATATATGTAATAAGAGCTGTTCTTGAACTATGCACATGTTATCTTATGGGCTTAATGGGGCCTGAAAGCTAATAATGATTTCCCAAGCCACTCTCAGATATCAGTTTTAATTAAACACATATATGGGCCATTTTAATACTGATAACACCATCCTCTTCCCAATGAAAGTGGTGTGGAGTGCAATGTCTCACCACTGCCCCGACCCACCACCACATCTCAGGGGCAACTGGCACTTCATGGCAAGGGCTTCAATTTAGACTTTTTCAGCACCAAGGACAGAGGCACGCAGCACCGGTTTCTTCAGCTTCAGAAGTTGACCATAATTTTGGGACTGAATTTAATATTTCACCAGTCAGTTTCAAATGTGTTGTATTAATGTCCTTTGCCCACTAAGCTGAACAGTCATACACCTGAAGCACTGGAAGGTTTTGATGTTGTGTGGCCCTGCTGACCTGGACGCTGAGATGTACACATGATGTGCTTAGTGGCCATTGCCAACTTCATGACTGACATTCTTGCTCACATACAACCTGGCTTCCTGGCCCTATGCCTAGTGTTTAAACTCCTGACTCAAAAATTGCCTTTCCATGCCATGGTTTATTATTTTCTGTTCTACTTCACAAATCACATTTCCAGGAGCTAAGCCAGATGAATCTTATCAACACAGTAGAACTTAATTTATCCCTGAGGCCAGAGGGCAGATTAGATACCTGGACTATATCTGGACTGATGGGGTAAGGATTAATCAGTAAGGTCAACAGAATGAAAGAGAGGACAGGCCCAGTCAGACCTTCTCCATGAGATGTTTTCTAGTAGACCCTGAGCTTCTTGAGGACAGAGACAAAATCTTTTTACTCTTCTGTTAAAGTACCTGGTGCATTGTAGTCATTTATTAAGAGCCTGTTAAATAAGTGAATAGTTGTAATATGTATTCCAGAGGCCCATGTAATTTTGATTTCATTTGAATAAGATGTGGTCCTATCTTCAAGGAGCTCACAGTCTTACAAGGTAAGACTTATAAACAAAGTCATAAGTATTCAAGTATAAAACGAGATTTAAAGTGCAGAGCTACACACGGTTCTATGGAGGAGTACCATATACAATACAGAATGAGAGTACAAGGCAAAGAGGAATTCAAATAAATGTAAAAAGCAGGGACTTTGAAATTAAGTAAATTACCCACCCATATGACCTGGAACAAGTGAACTTCTGGTCTCTATTTCATTATATGTAAGATAGTGGTTTACAAAAGGCAAACCATTCCTGAGTCACTGTATTCCCAGAAGAATCAGAGCTTCATCCCTCCAAACATGTACAGTGGGCAAGCATTTCTGGCTCTCAGCCTATTCCTGTTCTGGGTCACTGAGATTTGACCAGTCAGAGAAGACTCTCTGACTTGGTTTCCTCATTCTGTCTCAGAGCTGCTGTTCTGTGTGGAGCTGCTTCCAGGTGTGATCTGGAAGTCAGGAGACTTACATCTGGGTTCTGGCTTTGTCGGTGTTTTTGAACAAAGCAGTCTCCACTCCATCTTTCTTGACTGTTTCCCAGTACTGTCCAGGTGCTCAGGGAAGGACACAAACCATATCAGATATTCTCTGATCATGTCTCATGTTTTTCTGCCTCCAAGTCCTGCTGATATTCTCACACCCGTGGAAGACTCCTCATCCCAAGCTCCACTTATGGAAATAAAAAAACACATTCTTCAAAGCTCATTGATTAAAGGCTTGAACTTTTCTTGCTCTACCCTATGGCCCTTAACTCTCTGCTCCTCTCTGTTCCCCTCACATGGTGATTCTCAACCCTGATGCCCATTAGAAGCACACAAGATAATAAAAACACCAATACCTAGACCTCACCCCAGACCCCTTCAACCTGCACTTTTGGTGATGGAGTCACTATATAGTACTAAAGCTTTTCAGGTGATTCGAATGCACATCCAGGGTTGAGGACATTGCTACCCTAGCATAGCTTCAGTTCTCCTATAATGTTTGACATCAGATCATAAGCTCCTTGTTGGCAGAGACTGTTTACCCATTTATGTAATTGCTGAACAGTAATTGTGGAATTGAATTGTGACACTCTGTGTTCTATATGGCAATGGTTCCTTGACTGTTTCTCCCTTCATGCTATAAAGAGGAAAGAGAGAATTCACCTAGTCCCAAACCCCTGCCCATAGTGCCATCAAAACCACATCCTTACTTCTGATCAGCCTCAGTTTTTTCTTTGCAAAATAAGGTTCTTCCAGGTAGCCAGGGCTTCTTCCTGCTCCAGAGTTCAAGAAGTATAATTGCATAAGAGATAATAAGACTTGGGATTTACTGGGAGGGGGGAAAAGAAACTGTTATTTCTTCCTCCTCCAAATGACTCCTTGTCCTATTCCCATGCTATATACCACACCTAGCCCAGCACTCCAACACCTTCCTGACTGTGGGAGGTGCGAAAGGAGTTTGAACTTCTGGGGAGCTATTTTGGTGCTGCCTTGGGGGCATGCGAACTCGAGAACAAAGTAGGTGAAGCTGAAACCCAACTCACATCCTGCCTCTGCCTCCAAATACAGACAGAAACACAGGACAGGGTTCCTCCAAGCACCCTAAGGGGGTGTTTTAACAGCAGCAGCTATAACCTCCTTTCTATGATCTTAAAGCCAGATCTACCCACCAAAGAGAGATGTAGAATTATAGCATTAAGCTAATTAAAGGCTAAAGAACCTTTAATTAGGGGGGAAAGTTGTGGTTTGGCATGATGATGATGATGATGATGATGATGATGATGATGATGATGATGCCGCACAAGCTTATTTGTCTGTATATCTTGCCACTTTATTATGGTCAAGTTGGCATCTTATTGCAAATTGTCTTATCTTCCTCTTAATGTTCTATCAGTTCCACACTGTCAGAAGTTGGTTCAATTTTTTTTCTACATGTATATCATTTTTTTCTTTTTGCCACAACACCCAGCACAATAATGCTTATGTATGACTATGTGGTATTACTTTCTTATTGCTGCCATAACAATGTAGCACAAACTGAGTGGCTCAGACCAACAAATGTGTATTGTCTCAGCTCTGGAGGCCAGAAGTCCAAATGCCAGGTGTTAACAGGGCCATACCCCTCTGGGGACACTAGGAAAGAATTTGTTCTAGGTGTCTACCTTTACTTTCGGTAGCCTCAGGTGTTCGTTGGCTTGTAGGTACATCGCTCCAACCCTCCATCTGCACATGTGTCTTCTCTCTGTGTCTTCACATCATCTTTTCTCTGTGCATGTCTTTCTGTGTCCAAATACCCTCCTTGTTATGAGAACATCAATCATATTGGAGTAAGGCTCACTCTCATGACCTCCTTTTTACTTGATTACCTCTATAAAGACCCTATTTTCAAATAAGGTCACATTGTGAGGTCCTGGGGGTCAGGACTCCAGCATATTTTTGGTAGGAGGACCCAACTGAACCGATAACACATGTCAATTCTTCACTCCTCTTGTATTAGTATACAAATGACCAAAATACTTTAAATAGTTGGCTGAATAATAAATTCCAACATTCCTGTTCTCCTGTGCATTTGTGTCATTGCCTGTAAACATACAATTTCTGCTTCTTGGAACCAACCATAGTGCTGTTGAATATCAGGATCCCAGCGATCATCTGTCTCAACCACCCATTTATGATAGACTAAGTTTTCCTTGTAGTATCCAAGACCCATAGCCACCCCAGCTCTGCGCATTCACCCCCGTTCCAGGGAACTTGCTGGAGCCTTCGGTTCTACCTGTGAAAAAGTTCTTCCTTATACTGGACCGGAATCTCCAAAATTCTGTCCCAAAGAGTCAGACCCTTACTCTTGGGCTTTCCAAGAGGCCTTCAGATATTTCAGGGGTGTGAGGGTAGTTGTGTCCCAGACCCAAGCAGCCTCATTTTCCTCCACCCAGACAGCACTTAAGACTGGAGATATGGTCTGTACAGAGCAGAGTAGGAGAGTTGTATCCTGTTGAATTTCTATGAATATAGCATGAAATTGCATGACCTCTCATGACAGACACCGTTCTAGCTCCAGCTTCTCTTTCACACAGTCATGTTCACTTCCTGTTTCAGAGTTTGCATGACCGAGTATGTATCACTTGTTGCTCATTTTCAACGTTTACTAATATCAATAAATCCTTTTGTTAGGTACTTTCATTATCATAACATTGTGTCCCTGCATCAAAATTACAATAGAGAGAGCCTAGTTTGTGGTGACAATGAGTTGGGCACCATACAAAACAAGAGTCCATCCCTTTCAGATCGCAGGCTATGTCCAAATACCTAAGCCAAAATGTAGGTGAACAGCTCTTGGGTGTGTGCCATGGTAGATAATTCAGGTCCAAAGTGATTATCTTTCAAATGAATCACATCTATTGGCTAGATCCAAGAACTAGTGTTAAGCTGTGGAAAGTCAGGGTACAAGTCCACTTTGCAGTGGTATCAGCACTGCTGGGCGCCTCCTCCTTCTCTGCTTGTGCTCTGTGTGCATCCTTATCTCCATGAGTCAGAATTATTTGCATCTTGCAAGCCCTTGGGATATAGATACAAGACAGAAACAATGAGTTATCATTCTTTGAGTTTCTAAAATATTATTGGCACTGTATTCAATCCTTCTCAAATGAAAAGGCATTTAATCCTCACAATTTTGTGACATAGGTACTGTCATTGTCCTTGCTCAAACTATGAGGAATTGAGACTAAGTGAGGTTAAATAAATGACCATAATTGATTAAATTATGGTACATCAGTCACTATGCACACGTTAAAAGAAAGATAAATCTTTATGTACTGACAGAGAGAAATATGCAGGATTTTCTAACCTATGCCCTGTGCTGTCAGCTGAAATTAAAAACACTCAAGTGACACAAAGAAATTAGAACCCTGATTGGACAAACTGAATACTAGGGTGTGTGTATAGCCCACAAATAATATGATGTTGTAGATTTGGGAGTATGTATATGGACTCTTCCACTGTAAGTGACAGAGTCCCAGGCTGAACTGGCTCAGACACGAATACATTGACTCCTGTGCTCGGCTGAATGACAGCGCGAAAAGTGTCCACCTCCTGATCCCCAGTGTCCATAAATGTGTTGACTTAAATGGCAAAAGGAGCTTTGAAGTTTTGATTTAATTAGGGGTTTTGAGATGAGCAGATTCCTTTGGGTTACCTGGGTGGGCCCAATGTAATTGCAAGGGACCTTGTAAGGGAAAAAAAGATTTGACTGCAGAAATAAGTGTAAGGAGGGACTCACAGGCAGGAGTGATGTGAGGAGGGGCCAGGAGCCGAGGAGTTCAGGCCTCAGGATGCCAGAAAAGGCAAGGAAACAGATTCTCCCTTGAAGCTTCCAGAAGGAACATGGCCCTGCCAGACTTCTGACCTCCAGAACTGTACGAGAATAAACATGTGTTGTTTTAAGTCAAGAAAAAGGAAAGGAAATTATACAGAATGTAATGGGAAATAAAAAGTTGAATAACAGTAAGATATAATAATCACTTGAGAAAAATATTTTTTATGTTACAATATTCCTTAAAAAATAACGAAAGACTATATAGCAAGGCATCATCAGTGGTATCCTGGGGTGATAGAGTTTTTAAAAAATGAACTTTTTATTCTTCATGTTAAATATTTCTGTAATTAAAAAAATAATTTAAATGCATGTTACTTTTGTAGTCAGAAAGAAATTAGTTTGAATATGTTGCCCACACAGCTACTAAGAGGCATCGTGGAACTTAGGTCTGTCTCTAAACCCTAAATTCTTACATCCTAATGCTGAATTGATAAACACCATTAAATGACAGCCTTAATGGCCCATTTTACTGAGTTGAGCCTACTTTTTCCTAGAAAGAACGAGAAGTCATGGACCAATTCCTCTCCACTTAGGCCAATTTAGGACGAGCAGGCTTAGGGACAGGGCCATGCTGAAGTCTGCTGGACATGTGGGCGGGGTCTGAGCTCAGGGAGTTGGACACAATAAAGGTCTTAGATCCCATAAACACTGGGGTCTTCACATTCTTCCTCTCCTCCCAAAAACCAGGAGAGAACCAAGAAAAAAAATGAATGAAGGCCGTCAGGATACTTCAGGTCATTTAACACAATGAATCAGCTCCTACTAAAAGAAATATAAATGCTACTGACAAGTCATATAGGTCAAACTTTCCATCTTCATTGTGTCTCCCCCAGGCCCTCTGTGCTAAAAATAAGCAAAACTAGTTCTCCCTTGCCCAGTTGTTTGGAGCATCATCCTGTACACCAAAAGGTTGTGGGTTCGATTCCTGGTCAGAGTACATACCCAAGTTTTGGGTTCAATCCCAGTCAAGGCACATAGGGGAGGCAACCAACTGATGTTTCTCTCTCACATCAATGTTTCTCTCTCTCTAAAAACTCAATTTAAGCCTGATTGGTGTGGCTCAGTGGACTAAGCATTGTCCCATGGACTGGGAGGCCCCAGTTCAATTCCTGGTTAGGGCACATGCCCAGTTACTGGTTCAATCCCCAATAGGGGGTGTGCGGGAGGCAGCCAATGGATATTTATCTCTCACATCGATGTTTCTATCTCTCTCCCTTCCTCTCTCTCTAAAAAAAAAAAAAAAATCAATAAAAACATATTTTTTAAAAATCAATTTTAAAAAACATATCATTGGGTGAGGATTGAAAAAAAAAAAAACCAGAGAAGGATTCCTCAGACGCTCAGACTCTGGTTCGGACCACTTCCTGGACAAAGCCCTAACTGACTAGACTGTATGTGCTCCTCCCCTCCCCCCTCCACTATTCATCTCTGAGCCCTTCGGACACCCAATTCAAGCATGGCCTTGCCTTTCAGCTCAGATGTTCCCTGTTGCCAGCCTGCATATGAGGTGGTTCTTTCTGATCATGGTGTCACCTCCCTCCCTGCGATGCACCCTCTGGGGTCTGGGTCATTCTCCTGCGGGCTCCTCAGGTCTCGAGATCCTTGACCTAGGCACCAGCTTCCACAGCATTCCACCACTCTCAGAAAGACAGGCTTGGTTTGGGGTGAATTTCAGGTTCTTGTCAACAAGGCATTGCCTCTACCTCTGTTCCCAATTATTATTTTTTTTAAATCCTCACCCAAGGATATTTTTACATCTATCTTCAGACAGAGTGGGAGGGAGGGAAAGAGAGAGGGAAATATCAATGTGCAAGAGACACATCAACTGGTTGCCACCTGCACAACCCCAACCGGGGCCGGGGATGAACCACAACCGAGGTATGTGCCCTCGGCTGGAATTGAACCTGGGACTCTTTGGTCCATAGGCCGATGCTCTAACCATTGAGCAAAAAACGGCCAGGGCTCTGTTCCCAATTCTGAATCAAATCTTCAAACCCAGAACACCTTAATCTGTAAGCTCTCTCCCGTGGAAGTTCCCAGCCAAGGGAACATAACCAATAGCCTGGCTCTCTTCCCAGGGAACAGTACACCCTTCGGAGGCACCAGAAAGACACATGCCAAGCTCAAGGGGGGCGGAGGGTGGTCCATGAAAGTGGCTAAATTGTCCTGTTCTATCATATGTGTGGGGATGGATGACTAGCTCCTTCTGGTGCCTCCTCATGATTCTGGGTTACTGGCACCTGCTCGTCATTTTGAAGGTCGAGAGTGGAGCATTTCCATTAATTTGCCCATTTCTATTCTTCTCTGGCTTCTGACCAGTCTCCTAATTCTAGAAGATCATGCTTCCAGCTGTCTTTCACATCTGCACAGCTGTGTGCTCCCTGCCATCACATGCAGCAAACAGATTTGTCTGAGTATTTCGTATGTGCTGCTCCTCCCCGTGTCTTTGGTTTTCTGCCTCCTGTTTTGATTTTTTTTTTATTTTAATTTCCTTTATTGATTTTATTTATTTATTTTTTTATTTAATTAATTTATTCATTTTTGTTATAGATGGTTCTCCTTTTCCCCCCACTGATTCCCCTCTCCTTCTCCCTCCGCACCCTGTCCCCACCTTTGTTGTCCATGCCCATTGTTCATGCACACATGCATATAAGTTCTGTGGTTTGTCTCTCCCACACTACCGCCTCTTCTGGAAATTGTTAGTCTGTGCCCCACTTCCACGTCTCTGGGACTACCCCATTCCTCAGACTGTTATGTTCATTATATTCCACACATAAGTGAGATCATATGATACTTGTCTTTCTCTGTTTGGCTTGTTTCACTTAGGACAATACTTTCCAGGTCTTTCCATGTCGTCTCAATACTTTCCAGGTCTTTCCATGACGTCTTACAGCTGCATAGTACTCCGCTGTGTATATGTACCACCACTTTTTTATCCATTCGTCAATGATGAACATTTGGGCTGTTTCCAGATCTTAGCTATTGTAAATAGTGCTGCTACGAACATGTGGGCACATATATTCTTTCTGATTGGTGTTTCAGGATTCTTAGGGTATATTCCTAGAAGTGGGATCACTGGGTCAAATGGCAGTTCAATTTTTAATTTTTGAGATAACACCATAGTGTTTTCAATAGTGGCTGCACCAGTCTGCATTTCCACCAGCAGTGTACTAGAGTCCCCTTTTCTCCACACCCTCGTCAACACTTGTTGTTTGATGATTTGTTGATGGTGGCCATTCTGACAGGTGTGAGCTGATGCCTCATTGTTGTTTTAATTTGCATCTCTCTGATGATTAGTGATGTTGAGCATTTCTTCATATGTCTCTTAGCCATTTGTATGTCCTGTTTGGAGAGGTGTCTATTTAGTTCCTCTGCTCATTTTTTAATTGGGTTCTTTGTCTTCCTTTTGTTGAGTTGTATGAGCACTCTCTATATATTGGAAATAAACACCTTATCTGATATATCATTGGCAATTATGCTCTCCTATACAGTGGGTTGCCTTTCCACTTTAATGATTGTATCTTTTGCTGTGCAGAAGCTTTTGAGTTTGATGTAGTCCCATGTGTTCATTTTCTCCTTTGTTTCTGTTGCCTTAGGTGATGTATCAGTGAAAATTCTGCTGCTTATGATTTCTGAAATTGTGTTGCCTACAGTTTCTTCTAGGAATTTTATGGATTCATGAGTCACATTTAAGTCTTTTATTCATTTTGAGTTTATTTTTGTGTAGGGTGTAAGTTGATGGTCTAATTTCATTTCTTTACATGTAGCTGTCCAATTTTCCCAACACCATTTATTAAAGAGGCTGTCTTGACTCCACTGTATGCTCTTGCCACCTTTCTCAAATATTAATTGAGCATATTGCCTTGGGTCCATTTCTGGGTTCTCTGTTCTGTTCCACTGGTCTACATGCCTGTTCTTGTGCCAGTACCAGGCTGTTTTGATTACAGTGGCTTTGTAGTATAACTGAAATCTGGTAATGTGATCCCTCCTACTTTGTTCTTCTTTTTCAAGATTGCTGTGGCTATTCAAGGTCTTTTTTGGTTCCATATGAACTTTTGGAGTATTTGTTCTAGTTCTGTGAAGTATGTTGTTGGTATTTTGATGGGGATTGCATTGAATCTATAGAGTGCTTTGGGTAGTATGGACATTTTAATGATGTTCATTCTTCCAATCCGTGAACAAGGTATGTGCTTCCACTTTTTTATATCTTCCTCTATTTCTTTTTTCAATGACCTATAGTTTTCTGCGAAAAGGTTCTTTATTTCTTTGGTTAAATTTATTCCTAGGTATCTTAATTTTTTTGCCGCTATGGTAAATGGAATTGTTTTCTTAGTTTCTCTTTCTGTGAGTTCATCATTGGTGCATAAGAATGCTGTCAATTTCTTGATGTTAACTTTGTATCCTGCTACTTTGCCTAATTCATTTATTAAGTCTAGTAAATGTTTGATGGAGTCTTTGGGGTTTTCTCCGTATAGTATCATGTCATTTGCGAATAATGACAGTTTCATTCCTCCTTTCCAATTTGGATCCCTTTTATTTTTTCTTCCTGTCTGATTGCTGTGGCTAAGACTTCCAGTACTGTGTTAAATAATAGTGGTGAAAGAGGGCATCCTTGTCTTGTTCCTGTTCTTAAGGGCAATGCTTACAAATTTTGCCCATTGACTATGATGTTGGCTGTAGGTCTTTCATATATGGCCTTTATTATGTTGAGATATGATCCCTCTAGTCCCAGATTGTTGAGCGTTTTTATCAGAAATGGATACTAGAGTTTATCAAAGTCTTTTCTGGCATCTATTGATATGATCATGTAGTTTTTATTCTTCATTTTGTTTATGTGGTGTATCACATTTATTGATTTGCGAATATTATACCAGCCTTGCATCCCTGGGATAAATCCCACCTGGTCATGCTGAATAATTTTTTTGATGTATTGCTGGATCCGATTTGCTAGTATTTTGTTCAGCATTTTGGCGTCTATGTTCATGAGGGATATTGGCCTGTAGTTTTCTTTCTTTGTACTGTCTTTTTCTGGTTTGGGAATTAGAATTATGCTGGCCTCATAAAACGAGTTTGGAAGTTTTTCTTCTTCTTGAATATTTTGAAATAGTTTGAGGAAAATGGGTGTTAGTTCTTTTTTGAATGTTTGGTAAAACTCCCTTGTGAAGCCATCTGGGCCTGGGCTTTTGTTTGCTTGGAGAGTCTTGATTACATGTTCAATTTCTTCGGTTGTTATTGGTCTGTTAAAGTTTTCTATCTCTTCCCAGTCCAGTTTTGGGAGACTATGTGTTTCTAGAAATTTGTCCATTTCGCTTAGATTGTCAAATTTGTTGCCATATAATTGTTCATAGTAGTTGTTAACAATCTTTTGTATTTCTGTGGTGTCAGTTGTTACTTCTCTTTCATTTCTGATTTAATGTATTTGGGTTTCTCTCTCTTTGTTTCTTGGTGAATCTAGCTAAGGGTCCATCAAGCTTGTCTATCTTTTCAAAGAACCAGCTCTTTGTTTCATTGAACCTTTGAATTGTTTTCTGTGGTCCCTATGTCATTTATTTCTGCTCTGATCTTTACTGTTTCCTTCCTTCTACTTCTACTGGGGTTTTCTTTTTGTTTGCTTTCTAGTTCTTTAAGTTGTGAGGTTAGATAGTCTATTAGAAACTTTTTTTGTTTCTTGAGATAGGCCTGTAGTGCTATGAACTTCCCTCTGAGAACTGCTTTTGCTGCATCCCATAGATTTTGTGTTGTTGTGTGTTCATTTTCATTGGTTTCAGCAAGTTTTTAATTTCTTCCTTGATCTTCTCGGTAACCCATTCGTTGTTTAATAACATACTATTTAGCCTCCATGTGTTCAAATGTCTTTGCATGTTCTTATTGCAATTGATTTCTAGTTTCATGCCATTGTGATCTGAAAAGATGCTTGATATGATTACAATCTTCTTGAACTTGTAGAGATTTAGTCTGTGTCCTAACATATGGTCTATGTTTTAGAATGTTCCATGTGCACTTGAGAACAATGTGAATTCTCTAGTTTTGGGTTGTGATTTTCTGTAGATATCTATTAAACCATTTGGTCTAGTGCTTCATTTAGAGTCTCTGTTTCCTTGCTAATTTTTTGTCTAGAGGATCTATCCAGTGATGTCAGCGCGGTGTTAAAGTCCCCTGCTATGATTGCATTGCTGTTGATTTCTCCTTGGAAGTCCTCCAGAAGATTTTTAATATATTTCGGTGCTCCTATATTGGGTGTGTATATGTTTATCAAGGTTATATCTTTCTGTTGGATAGATCCTTTCAATATTATGTAGTGGCCTTCTTTGTCTCTAGTTATGGCCTTCATTTTGAAATCTATTTGATCAGATATGAGTATTGCTACCCCAGCTTTTTTTCCTTTCTGTTTGCTTGGAAGAAATTTTTCCATCCCTTCACTTTCAATCTATGTGAGTCTTTTGTTGTGAGGTGGGTCTCTTGTAAACAACATATATATTTGTCTTGCTTTCTTATTCAATAAGCTACTCTGTGTCTTTTTAGTGGAGCATTCAATCCATTTACATTTAAGGTGATTATTGATATGTACTTATTTATTGCCATTTTGTTTAGTGTGGTTACATTTTTCTTCCTATTTCTCCTACTAATTTCAGCAGTCCTTTTAACATTTCTTGCAGTGCTCGTTTGGCGCTAATATATTCACTTAGCCTTTTTTTTGTCTGGGAAGCTCTTTATTTGACCTTCTATTTTGAATGATAGCCTTGCTGGGTAGAGTAGTCTTGGATTCAGATCCTTGTTTTTCATGACCTTGATTACATCATGCCATTCCCTTCTGGCCTGTAGTGTTTCTGTTGAGAAATCAGCTGAGTGCCTTATGAGTTTCCTTTGTAGGGAACCTGTTCCTTATCTCTTGCTGCCTTTAGGATTCTCTCTTTGTCTTTAATTTTTGGCAATTTAATTACTATGTGTCTTGTTTTGGGCCTATTTGGGTTCTTCTTTCTTGGGGTTCTCTGTGCTTCTTGAACTTGAATGCCTTCTTCCTTCACCAAATTAGGGAAGTTTTCTGTCACTATTTCTTCAAATATATTCTCTAACCCTTGCTCATTTTTTCTTCTTTGGGGACTCCTATGATGTGAATATTATTACATTTCCATTGTCCCACAGTTCTCTTAAGCTGTCTTCCTGTTTTTTGACTGTTTTTTTCTTTCGTTTTTCTGATTGGTTGATTTTTTCTACCCTGTCTTCTAATCCACTGATCCAGTCCTCAGCTTCCTCTACTCTTTTGTTTAGACCTTCCAATGTGTTCTTTATTTCTGATATGTCATTCTTCATTTCTTTTTGGTGGTTTTTAATTTCCAACTGGTTGATTTTTAACATTTCTATGTCTTTACTCATGGTGCTCATGTCCTTAAAAATGCTATTAAGTTTCCTCAAGATCATGGCTCTGAATTCTTGTTCTGTTAACTTGCTTAACTGCACATCATTTATCTCATCTTTGGTAGAGGTCTCTTGTTTTTTCATTTGGCATTTGTCTCTTTGTTTCACCATTTTGGCTCTCAGCAGGCTTTGGAGTCTGCCAAATTTTCCCTGTGGGTGTTGGTGTTCTGCTGTTTGTGGCTCCCTCTACTGGGTTTGGATGAGCGTGGGAGCACCCACGTTAAACACCACTGTCAAGTCTTACCTTCCTGGGCAGAGTTGCAAGCCCAGAAATGGTTCGGTTATCCTCTAGCTTTATGCCTGGAGGCTATTAGTTGCAGTTACTTGAAGAGCCTTGGCTTCTCAGTGGAATAAAAAACTCCCTCAGGTGTTCAGAGTTAGGTGATTTCCCGAAGGTGGGGCAGATGCTGGTTGTTAATGAGCCTCAATTTGCATTTCAGTGGCCACTAGGTGGGGTTGAATCTTGAAGGGAGGGGCCACTGCCTCTTCTCAGAGCCCTGGGGAAAAGTGAGTTGACCACTGTCCTGTGTGGCCACAACTCAGGAAAAGCTCTGAGCGCCCTCCAAATCCCGAGTGTCCCCACAGAGTTCCAGTCCAGTCTGCCCTCCCTCTGCCAGAGCCCAAGGTGAGTGGCTGTAGCTATTTTAACGTCTGTCCCAGCTCTGTGCTGTGGAGCTGCTTGGGAATTTAACCTGAGGGCGCTGCTCACAGCTAAGGCCACTGCTGTCCATGGGCTCCCAGCCCTGCTCTCGCACCTCTGCAATCCTACCAGGATTGAGTCAGTGTCCCTGGTTATATGGTTCTCCAAGCTCCTTTTCTGTTGCTTTTTCCTGACAATTTGTCTTTATTTTTGTTGTAATTCCAGTTTGGTCCTGGGAAATGGTCTGTGTAGCTTCCATTCACTCTGCCACCATTTTTTCCACTTCCTCCTTTATTGATTTTAGAGAGAGAGGAAGTGAGAGGGAGAGAGAGATAGAAACATCGACGAGAGAGAACATCGACTGGCTGCCTCCTGCATGCCCCCACTGGGGATCAGGCCCACAACCTAGGCCTGTGTCCTGACCAGGAATCGAACCGGTGACCTCTTCGTGCATGGGTCGATGCTCAACCACTGAGTCACACAGGCTAGACCTGCATCCTTTTGAGTAATTCTTGAGTCCCATATTCTTTCCCTGACTATTATCACTGACCCTCCTTTTCTCCTCTACACCCCACCCTTCCTGGTAAGACAGGGCCTGGCTGTGGGGATGCCAAAGTTTTGGTGGAGCCTGATGGAATGATGAGAGCCCATAGGAACAGAAGGTGAGAGCCATCCACGGTGAGGGCTTCGGGCAAGGCAGGGCAAGGAAGGATGGGACCCACCCTTCTTCTCTTACTCTGAGCTTCTCTTGTCCCTGATGTGTAGAAGAAAAAAGCAAAACCAAACCACACTCAAGTTAAAGAGCCGGCTTTGCACTTTTTTGGTTTGTTTGTTTGATTCTAGGAATGTTGATTACCCTCTCCAAGGGATCTTATCTGAAAATGGAAGATGAACACCTACAGTATAGGACTGTTGTAAGAGCTAAAGGTGAGGCATATAAAACAATCTGAAGCACCCATCCCATCTGAGTCGTCAAGGCAGGGAGCCTTCTTTTGTCCTGGGGAGTCTGTCTCTACTTTTCTTGAATATATTTATCCCAGGACACTCATCCTCTCATCCCAGCTTAACCCCTGGGCCAGTTAAGAAGTGGGAGCAAGGGCCCTGCTGGTGTGGCTCAGTGGTTGAGCATTGACCTATGCACTAAGAGGTTTCCAGTTCAATTCCCAGTCAGGGCACATGCCTAGGTTGTGGGCCTGATCCCAAGTTGGGGCATGCAGGAGGCAGCCAATGAATGTTCTCTTTCATTGATGTTTCTATCTCTTCCTCTCCTTTCCTCTCTCTCTAAAGTTAATAAAGAAAAAATATATATTTTAAAAAAGAAGTGGGACCGGTCCCGGAGTCCTTACACATCAGCTTTGTCACTTATTCTTGCCCAGCCTCACCACAGTGGACGCCTTCGCAGGCACCTGAAAGTTAGTGGATAGCAAGAATTTCGATGACTACATGAAGTCAATCAGTGTGGGTTTTGCTACCAGGCAGGTAGCCAATATGACCAAGCCTACCACAATCATCAAAATCAATGGGGACACTTTCACCATAAAAACACAAAGCGCCTTCAAGAACACGGAGGTCAGCTTCAAGCTAGGGGTGGAGTTTGATGAGACAACGGCAGATGACAGGAAGGTCAAGTCCATTGTGATGCTGAATGGAGGCAAACTTGTCCATGTGCAGAAATGGGACGGGCAAAGAACAACGCTTGTGTGGGAGCTCACCGATGGAAAACTCATCCTGACACTTACCCACGGCAGTGCGGTTTGTACTTGCACTTACGAGAAGGAGGCATGACCTGCCCACCTCGTCACTGACTGCCCCTCTGCCAACTGGCTATCCCTGGACTCAGCACCAGAGTCTGGCATTTTGTATAAATCCACCTTGGTTAGGGAAATTCTTCTGGGATCAAGTGCACCCCTGGATCCAGTTTCAGTTCCCATGTGTTTGTTTGTTTTTTAACTGCCTGCAAAAAGTGCTCTGAGGTCAATAATGCAGAGCAAAGCCAAAAAAAAAAAAACGAAGTGGGAGCCCTGGATAGTTTGGTTCAGCAGTGAGAGCATCTGCCCACGGACCAGAGAGATCTGGGTTCGGTTCCCGCTAAGGGCATGTACCTCAGTTGCAGTTTGTCTCCGACCCGGTTGGGGTTGTGTGGGAGGCAGCTACTCAATGTGTCTCTCTCATTCTTCCTCCCTCTCCCCCTCCCCCTCTATCTGAAGATAAATGCAAAAGTGTCCTAGGGTGAGGATAAAAAAAAAAAAGCAGTGGGATCAAGGAAGGCCTGGGGAGCAGCAAGGGGGCGCAGGTGAACGACATGAAGAGTGACCGTCGGTTGAGGGCTACTGCTAACCCATGCAGTACCCAGCAGTTACAAAGTTGGGGGTGCAGAGGGCCTGCCATGAAAGTAACTCGCCCACATCTCACCGCCCAGACTTGATTGGAATCCGCCTGACTCCAAAGCCCACTAGCTTTTTAATTATATCTTGATGCATCCTAGGAAGATGGGGACATTTAGAGAGGGACTTAGAAGGGGTGGAGGTAAGGATGGGGAGGAAAGGAATGTGGGTAAGAAAGAGAGATTTGGGGAGAAGAGCGCAGGGGAGAGGAGAGTGGGGACTCCAGCGCTGTCCTGCTCTCTGTGCCCAGGGAGGCTGGCACACGTGTGCACACCCCCACCCTAGCGTGGCCACAGTGGATGCTGCAGCCCCGGACTCTCGGTGCCCAAGGCTCCTGGGAGCTGAGTGAGTTCAAAAAGAGATAGGTGACTCCTCTTTAGTTCCTCTCAGAACCAGGTGGAAGGAACAGGGACATCGTTGTGGGGGGAGAGGGGGGAGGAGAGATGCACACTAACACCCTGAGGAGTGTACCATGGAGAAATCAAATTTTAAGACTTCTCTGCTCTCTTTTGAGTGATAAATCTGGAAAGAGCTTCTCCTCTGCTTCCTGCTTTTCTGCTCCTCCTCTAACTTGAGAAATGTTCGGGCCACCCAGGAGCTCCCCTGTCTAAAGCCAGGAACGGGAAGAATAGCCACATGGAGCTAGCTTTCCACACCCAACCTGGACCACTGCTCCCCACCTGTCATCCTCAGCTCAAACCAACATCCTCTGAGACCCAGCTGCAGGGCAGCCTCCTCCCTAACGCCTCTCCTAAGCCCCGGGCAGAGTCAGCCTGGCCCTCACCTGGGCACCGCTGCACTCTGTTCTCGCTGCGGTCACTCAGCCGCACGTCTGTCTCCTCCGTTGGCCTCTGAGCACCTCAAGGGCAGAGGCTGTGTCCCATTTATGTCTGAACCCCCAGCACCCAACTCAGTGTCAGGCTCAGAGCAGAAGCTCAGTAAGTGAGTGTGGAAATGGTGTCCATTGACCACCCTCTTAGAACCAGGCTCTGGGGACACAGATGGACACCGTGCCCTAATGTCGAGTTGTTCATGGTCCAAGGACAGGCTTTTGAAGTACACAGTAATTGTGCATCAGCAGGTGCCCAGCAGGAAGATTCTGCATCACGGGCACCACCACCAGTGTCCACCTCACCCCGACTTTCTTCTGGATTTTAGTGAGAGGCTCCAGCTTCTTCCCCCGAGACAGCGCCACAGCCACCTCCCCCTTTAGTGCCAATAGCTCTGCGGCCCTCACGTCCCAGCTCCACCTGCTGCTCGGGGTGCCCTGGAACGCATGCCCACACACCCTCCGAAAGTGGCTCCTGACCTCCCAGCCCACGCCAGCCACCATTCTTGGCCTGCCAGTACCTGCCCTCTTCTTCCCCTCCCTCCAGAGACAGCCCACTTCACCGTCTGCAGCCCACACACAGAAATGACCATGGAGCAGACCTCGATCAAGGAGGATGAGGATCTAAGGACAACTGAGGAGGGGCTTCCGGGTGCGAACCAGGCAACCCCAGGTCACAGTAGAGAATGTAGAATCTGAGAGGAGCATTAAAACATTGGCTTGGTCTCTGGGCCACAGGGAAGGGCGGGTGGAGGGCGGCCCAGGGACTGGCAAGCCTGGGCTCACCTCTGAAAGGGGCAGGAGAGGGACTTGAACACCACTCCCAAGGGCCAATGACCGCAGCAGACTAAGACCCATTGCCTGGTGCTGCCACCCAACTCTACCCATTTTTAAACTGGATTCTTTGTTTGTTTTGTGTTGAGTTGTGTGAGTTCTTCGTATGTTTTGGATATTAGTCTCTTGTCTGAGCTGTTGTTCGTAAATACCTTCTCCCATGTGGTTGATTACCTTTGATTCGTTGGTGGTTTCTTCTGCTGTGCAGAGCTTTTTAGTTTGATAGAGTCCCCTTCATTTATTTTTGTCTTTACTTCCCTTGCCTTTGGGGTCAAGTTTATAAAATCCTGTCTGAGACCTATGTTTTCTTCCATGTAATTTACTGTTTCAGATCTTATAGTTAAGTCTTTGATTCATTTTTTTAGTTAACGTTTGTCTTCCTTTGTCCTTTTTGGATATGACCTGGAGTGGCTAGATGGTGATCAAAGGAGTGGGCATTTGTGATTTCGCAGCAGTGATGGACATGGGCGAGGGAGAGCTGGGACAGCCTGGGAGCCTTGGCCCTGAGCCAGTCCTGCCCTGGCAGCAGGGCATGCTGGTCCTAGTTTATGTCATAGAGCTCCGGGCAGCCCCACGGAAGGCAGGACTTGGCTATGACCGCAGCCTAGGCAGCGAGCCTTGCTTTCAGAATGGACTGACCCTTTCCTGCAGGGTTGTGGCTTCCCACAGGAGCAATCCTCAGGTCCATTGTGCTGGCCTCAGGCTCCAGTGCTGGCCTCCCCCGTCGGCCCTCTAGCCTGAGCCCGGTTTCTCTCAATGTTCCTGATTCTTCCTGTGCGTCTGAGCTGGGTCAGAGCCGTCCTGATCCTGGAAAATCCAGGAGCCAATGACCTGGCCCTGCCCTTCCCACCCCACCCCACCATTTATGCCCAACAGTGATGCTCCCAAAAAAGAACAAGGCAAAAAAGGGGGAGCAGGCATGGGATACGGAGGGTCAAATTCATGTTTAAGAATAGTCTTTCCAGCCCCAGTGGAGCTGATGAGCCAGAGCTGAGCTAACTTCTTGTCTGATGTCTGGGATGCATCTGCCTTTGGGAGGAAACTAGAGGAAAAGAGGGTCAAGCTCTTTCTGGGGTCATAACTCTCCACTTAAAAGCCCTCAGACACATTTTATAAAGATCCACAGAAAAACTATTTTGAAGCTTTCTCTCCATTTCCTTTCAAAGAGGCTGTTTGGGGCACAGAAGCAGAAGCTGCCGGAGAGGCTGGAGAGAAGCCAGGAGGGGTCTCACCTCAGGGGCTGGCGCAGCAGCTGAGGAAACACGCGGAAAGAGTTGTTCAGGCTGAGGAAGGAGAGTGCAGCAAAGTCAGCCCTCTCTCCTTGCCCCACCCCTCCCTTCCACCTGTGCGAGTTATTCCAAGATCCTTGGAAGATGAAGCAACCTGTGCTTGCAGGTCGGGCTGAAAAGAAGAGAAGAGAGGGAAGAGGTGTCTAGAGAATAACTGGAGGGAGAGTTGGAAGCTCTTCAGGAAGTTGAGTCTTATTAAGGACTCAAGCTCTGAAGTTCATGTGGGTCCAAACTCTGGCTGTGTCACCTATGAATTGTGTGCTATAAACTTCCCTTTTGCATCTGTGAAGTGGATTATCTACCTGGTAGTCTGCCTTGAGGGTTAGCTGAGGTTATATACTTAAGGTAGCACATGCCAGCAATGAGTGTCTGTTATTATTATCTGAGTAACCCTGCTCTAGACCTAGCGCAGCAGATAAGCTGTCCAGACAGAGCATTTAGGAAGAAGACTCTGGGATGAGAGAGCATCAGGAGGTTTGCTGGGAGGTGCTCAGACCTGTCACACACACAGTCAGAGGGTCTGAGACTTTGCTCTCTTTCCTCTTCCTCATCAAAATTTGCTTTGATAATGGTTGTTTACCTTTAAGTCAAAATTAAAGCTAATGTGTTATTGCCACCTCCCCAGTCATTTGTATGTGAACTTCTTGGTTTTTTGTTTTGTGTTTTGGTGGAAATAAAGAGTTGGCCAATTATTAAAGAAAAAGAAGGTAGGGAAAGTATTTGAAGGCTGAGAGAATTTTCTCACTGAATCATACCCTATAGGCAGTGAGGTAGACCAGGTAGCTCAAATCAGGAGAAGCACCATTATGGTTTCATCAAGGGCTAAAAAGAGGAAGAACATTGAGATGGCCCTGGAGGAAGACTGGGGAACCCAGGCAGTCTTCCTCTGCATTCCTATTCATCACTTTTCCTCTCTCAATTAGCATATCCTCCCTTTCATTGCGTTTCTTATCCAATATTCTACCCAGTGGCTTTGAAGTTACCTTGTAAATATTTGTCAGATCTCACAGGCAGAAAAACATTCTCTCTGCCCCCTGAGCGAGCACGAGGCTGACATTTCCCAGTGCCTGCAGTGCCCTTCTCCGTCTTCTTCACCCCAGAGCTCAGACAACAGCATCGGCCTGCGCAGACCTGGTCTCTGCAGACTCGGGCCACAGGGCAGCCCTGGGGGGACAGAAAGAAAGGGACCTGCTCGAGTCCTTGTAGGGTTTGCTACCTAATCAGTGAACACCATGGGCAGCTAGAGAAGAGAAGTGGGGAATTGAAAGAAAAGTATACATAGCACTTTATATCTTCCACATTTTTTATCTATTTTGCTTTTATGTCTGAATTAGGTCCCTAGGGCTAGTGTAACAAAGTACCACAAACTGGATGGCTTTATGCAGCAGAAATGTATCCTCTCGTAGTCCTGGCGGCTAGATGTCGGCAATCAAGGTGTCCGCACGACGGTGGTCCCTCTGAAGGCTCGAGGAAAGAATCCTCCCTTGCTGCTTCTAGCTTCTGCTGGCTTTCGGCAGTCCTTGGCTTTCTTTGGCTTATAGATGCATTGCTCCAAGTCTCGGATTCTGTCATCATGTGGCCTCCTTTCCCGTGTGTGTCTCTGTGTGTCCTTTCTGCTTCTTATAAAATCACCAGTCATTGGATTTAGGACCCACCCTAATGTAACGAGTATGACTTCATCTTAACTAGTTACATCTGTAAAGACCCTATTTCCAAACAAGGGAATATCTTGAGGTCTGGGTGGACATGTTTCGAGGACACACTACAACCCACTACAATATTACTCACAGGGCTCTTGTCCTCTAACTAGCCCCTCTCAGGCAGGGGTTCAACTGTGACCACAAGAGAGTACCAACTCTTCACCTCCCTTCTCCCACCTCCGGCTCCGATTACTCAGTGGTGGAAACTTCCTTCCATCCTGGCAGAGCCTATTCAGATATACTTACTACAGATCGTGTCTTTTAAGAGGGGTTCCCTTAAAAGCAGACCCTGAAACAAAGATTTGACTGTACGTGGTTTATTTGGAAGGTGATCCCAGGAAGCACCTGTATGGAAGTGGGAACAGGGAAGGACAGGAAGTCAACAGAGGGTTTGCTATTGATCAGGAGGCTATAGCCAACCAGGCTTCACTTCCATGGGGAACGTCTGGGAGACTTTGTAGAATACCCTCAGAGTTGTTCACTGAGAGATGAGGAACTTGAGAGATCTAGGCCCCGACTCCCGTCTATCATTAGCTGAGGTCTGCTCCCAGGAGCAGTAGTTCGTCTCACTTCAAGCCTGCACCACACACAGACTGAGCTCACTCCTGGGACCAGAAAGCCCCAAGGCAGAGAGTCACGAATGCTTCCAGTAAGGAGCTGGTGGCTTCTTCAGGAAGCAGGACTGTCAAGAAGATGTGAACAAAGGAACTGACAGTATCTGCTACAATAGGAAGACATGTTCTTACCTAGCGTTTTCCAGGTTCCAATTACATAGGTGGTGCCCAATAAATGTTTGCTAGGTTGAAATGGCACAGATCATTTGAATAAAGAACAAAGAAAAGCCCTGGTTAGTTTGGTTAAGCAGTTAGAGCATCAGCTCTTGGACTGAAGTGTCACGAGTTTGATTCCCGGTCAAGGGTTGCAGGTTGGATCCCTGGCCCCTGTCAGGGTTGTGTGGGAGGCAGCCGATCAATGTGTCTCTCTCACATCCCACCCACCTCCCTTCCACTCTATCTAAAAATCAATTGAAAAATATCCCTGGGTGAAGATTAACAAAACAAAACAAAAAAGAACAAAGAACATTAATTCAGTCACTAAACAAAGGTTTCTGTTTAGCATTTATCACATTCCACGTATCATGCTAGACCTTGAAGATGCCAACCCTATGTAAATTTGAGCTCGGTGCAGAATTATTACTTTTAACCATTATTCAATAATCCTGGCTTTTATCCGTCATAATCAGCCAACAACCCTGAGGTCTCCAGAAGTAATCTTGGCTGAATCAATAAAAATAAGCTCTGTATCTATGATGGTGAAACTTATTTGTAAAATCTGGGGGTGAGACCCACATTCCATGCTCCCTCATTAAGTTTCACTATGCTTCCCAGTCCTCAGATTCAGAGAGCAGAAGAGTCCCTTACTGGGTCATCTGAACCAGCTGGGACAAATAAGCCCAAACATTTGCCTGCCGCTGTCCTGGGTTTCCACCAGTTTAGGAAGTTAAATTGGCAAATCCGAACCTCACTTCTGTGTAGACACAAGAGAAAATGCTGGTACTCTTGACATTGAGACCTTATCCACCCATATTCCCTAAACCCCAAACCATCCCAGACCAATGGGACTTACTGCTTTTTTTGACAAGATGTCCTAGTACAGAAACTCTCTCCCTTGGCTCACTCTCTGCTCCAGAACAAATTACTCTCTCCTGGTCTCACTAATACAGTGTCTTTCTGTCATTCTAGAATGTACCAAGTCCACAACTGTTCTAAATTCTTCAGACAATTCCAGAAACATCCCCCTCTCAACAGCAGAGTAGTCTAGTGAGCAAGAGTCCTCAGGGGCAGTCTCGTCGGAGACCAGAGCAGACTCGGCCAGTGGACCCTCCTCGGTCCCTGCATACAGACAAGCTCCCTGTCTCCCTCGGTCCCTGAACGTGCGCGTTCAATATTCATCTCCTTCTCCCTCTCTTGATGGGAATTAAAAGAGCAATGTACATGGCAAACAGGAGGAAAATAACAGATTGCTGCTGCTCATTCCAGCTCCAGCTCAGTAGACTCTGGTAAGTGCTCCGGATGGGATTGGTTCCCTCCCCCTGAGGGTGGGGAGTGAGGGGCTCAGCCATAACCCTGGCTCTGCTCTGAGCTCAGGGTATCTTACAGATGGAAATGTATGTTCTTCCTGAAATGTTACTGTCTGGCGAAGGCCCAGAGACTAGGCTTGTCTCCCCCATTTCCAGACATAATCTTAGAGGACTGACTTCACCTTTCTGGATTTCATTTTGTTTCTCCACCTGGAAATTAAAAAAAAAAAAGACTAATAGCCTCCTAGGTGGACTGTAAGGGTAAATAATTAAGTAAATATAAAAGCAATTTGGAAGAATTATCTTTCACATTCTCTCCCTCTCCTCCCCCCGTCATTAGCATTTAAACAGCTTCCATTTGAACAAAGTCCTCTTCCAACCATAGGTCCCGGTTTAGCTGCCACCTATTTCTTTCCTCCCCCTTGAAGCCAAACCTGAGAAATGTTGTCTGTATGTATCCTCATGTCCTCACCTCCCACTGTGTCTCCCCAGCGCAGTCTGGCTCCCACCCCATCACTCCCCCGGAACTCTTCTCACCACAACCACCGGTGACCCTGTCGCTAAATTCAGTTAGTACATTTTGATTAGATAAAAATTTTAATGCAATAGTTATTGTCTAATTTGATCATTTTTTCCCAGGTGGTGATTCATTTTTTGTGTCAACAGAACTCTCTGTCCTGGACATCCAAACATTACTCTCTCTCTAGGGTTTTCTTCTCTGTCTCTGTATCATCCTTCTTAGAAAACTGCTTCGGTCCCACGTTAAATGTTAGTGTGTCCCAGACCCTCTTCCCATCACTGATTTTCCTGGGAACAACTCCTATATTGCCAGTCTACATCTCCAGCTCAAATCTGTCCCAGAGGTGCTGACCCACATACCCAGCTGGGTGCCCAACCAGTCCCTCAGACTCAGCATCACCCTCCCACTCCACCTCTTCTTTTCCTGACTCTACTCCAGAGAATGGCTGTGCGAGGAGGCATTCTCAAGGTGGACTCTTGGAGTGGTTTTGGTTTCTCTCTGTCTCCCTGACCTTATATATCCAATCTGTGCCCAAGTCCAGCCGATTCTTCCTCCATTCCATCACCTTCTTCCCCCACCACATAATCTCCCCCACAGCAGGCCCCACTCCCATTTTTTTGCCCCACCGGTTAGGACAGCCTGCCAATTGGCCTCCCAGCCTCAGCCTTACCCCTCCCAATCTGTTCCCCACATCTTTCTAAAATGCAAATCTGATCAGGACGCTTTCCTTCTCCCAACAACTCAAGGACTCTTAATGGCCATCAGGGTCAAGTTCAAACTCATGGGGTGGTAGCAAGCCCTGCTTGTTCTCAACCCTCTGCATGTCACCCCTGGGGCTCTATGCTCCAGGTCTTTACTAAATACTCGCTCAAGGAAGGAGTGTATGGCACGCTGGGGGAAGATCATTATCATGGCACAATACACGAGTCTAAGGCTGTGGCACCAGGAAGCTGAAAGCATTTCCAGCAAGACTCCCACTCGGCTGGGTCTAAATGGAAAGCACTTGTCACTGTCACAGGCACTGAAACAAGTCTGCTCATTGTCCTATCCCAACATCCATACCCATCTCCGAAGGGGTTCTTCCCCCAGCAAATAAATATTCATCAGCTGCGTTTGAATTGAAGAGCTAGGGGAGATGTGTTCACATTGGCTATGTCTGGGCAGACAGGGTTACTAGACTCATTTATGTTCTTTTTCTTCTCTTTATATTTTTACATTGAGCATGTGTTATTTTAATAACAAGAGTTCATTTGGGGGTTACAATTAGTAGTCATATGAAGCTGAGTGATGATACATTTAAAAGGAGATTACAACTGGGAACGTGCACAAGGGAACAATGACACAAGGGAAATGTTAGCTTAATTCGGCCCACAGGCATTGGTCACCTGACGGCCACCACCTGGTGCTCCAGGTGCCACAGAGAACAAAGGCAGGAGCCAGGCCTGGTGCCCGACCCCAGCAGTGGGAGGGAGGCCTCATGCAGGCAGCTTTTACCCAATTTTAGGATATGCCGGGTAGCATGCTAGGTGCTTTGATTGCACTATTTCTTATCATCTTCACAACAACCCTATTCGGTAGATACTTTAATTCTGATTTTGTAGATGGAGAAACTGAGGCACAGAGAGGTTTGTGGGTTTTTTTCTTTGTTTTTTACTGACTTGCCCCAAATCACAGCTAATAGGTCAGGATTTAAAGCCAGATGTGTCTGACTTGATCTTGTTTGTTCTATAAGGATCTCATGAGGGTTGGTGAATGCAGGGAAATAACAGAAAGAAGACAAGATGGGACAAGAGTCCTTGGTCATGTGTTTTAGAACGTCAATGCCATCTTTCTGTGGGACGCAAGTTCTGGTCTGAACAGAAAGTGGCCTCTCCGGGCTGTCAGCCCTTGGTGGCTCAGCCACACACAGAGCATGCTCACCCTGGACGTGCTCTGATCTCTCGGAACCCCACGCATTGTCATTCCATGACGATGTGCTGCTGGGACATGGCTAATGCTGCACACGAATGACGGGCAAGGAGCAGAGGCAGACACAGACTGCACACACCTCCCCGCTCACACACGTGCTCCATTGTCCCGCAGACTGTACACCGAGTTATGAGATACTTATTAAGAATTTCCAGATGGTGACAACAGAACATTAAACCTGTCGCAGCCCTCTGAGGGCCGAACCCTGTGTGGCAGGTTGTGTCACAGGCAGGTTGTGCCCATGCAGCACCCCTGCCCCACCTGTCACGTTGGCAGACACACAAAGCCAGCCCTGGACAGCACCCGAGTTCCTCTGTCCCAGACTGCTCGCCCCCGGCTCCTGGGCCCTTCCCTGTTCCTGAGCATCTCCTGTTCTCCGCCTCTTTACCTTTAGCCTTCAGTCTGTGTTTGTGGCCCCTCAGGTTTGGGGGCTCAATCCAACACCCCTCTCTAGGAAGCCAGCTCCCTGCTTGTCTCTTGGTTTCTGGTTGGGACATTTCCCCCAGTGTCAGGAAAGAGGGTTCCTCCTTTAACCCCCATCTCAGCACCGTCAGCTGGGCCAGCCTTCCCCCCCTCAAACCACCACCTCCCAGACAGGGCAGCAGATTTCAGACACCAGTGTTCAGGTTAGCGACACACTCACCCCCACTCCCACCCCTTTTCTTTTACAGGAGAAAATCAAGGTTTAACACATGCACACGGGAAGTTTACTTAAACATTATAATCCCAAAGACAGCAAGGCAACACTGGCTATATAAGACAAGTTTGGACACAGAAGAAAGGGTGTGGGGGGAACGGGGTATTAGATTGTAGAAGTGAGGATGTAGTTGAGGAAGAACACACACGGCAGGAAACTCCTTGCTGGGTGACTCAGAGACGGTGGGGCACGGGGGTATCTAGCTGGCAGGGCCCTGTCTGAAGCCCTCTACTGACCACACTTAATTCAAACTAGACTAAGGTGACATCCTAAATCTGCTTCCTGAAGCAGGTTTCTCTGTCTGAATCTCTTGGGCAGGAAAAGGGGGAGGGTCAAAGATTCTCTCTGAGATTTGTTTCTTAATAAACAGCCTAAAATCAACATCCCAAAAACAGCTTCAGGGTGGCAGAATTTGGTCCCTTCAGTCCTGTCATCCTAGAAGCTAAGTCGGTGGGTTGCTCTGTATTTCATTGGTTCAATCATTCAGTCTTGAGAATAAGTTAGTTCAGTTAAATTGCTGTGTCTCATTTCAGGAGGTGGTGATGCACATGGTCTCCCAAGGGGAGGCTGTACTGTGAGGCCGGTGCAAGCGACCAGGTATTTGGTAAGGGGGTGTCTATGAAGACAGCAGAAAAACAACAGAGGTTAACAATCAGAGCAAGCTAGAAAACAGCTTTTGGGTCTGTGAGGATGTCAGGCAGGAAGGTTTCTAGACATAAGGCTCCAAGTTTCTTTTCCTAGAATGAAAGCAGACAGTGACCCTCTGATAGCTTCTCCTGGTCTGCCATAGAATGTCTTTAGTTACGTCATCAGGTGCTCAGGAAAATTCTGCATGGCTTACACAGCATGAGCCACTGAAACTGTTCAAGTGTAATCTGTTGTGATGCTTCCTCAAGTTTCTGTCCTGTCCTTTAGCTGGAAGAACTGCTGTGAACCTTGTAAGCAAGGTACCAGGCTGTTTTCTCAAAGGTTTTCATTGGCCTCCAAAGTCCATCTTAATTCCTTGGTGTTTTCTGGTGACACCCAGAGTCTATGCATGCCTCTCTCAAACACGGCATTCCAGTCAAAGTCTTGATTAATAAAACCAAGTTTCTAATTGTGTCCACCTCTGCCAGCTGTTGTCAGATATCCATGACCTCCCAGCCGCAGCTCATACATCCCTTTTGATGGCTTGTTGTTTGTCTCCCAAAGCAGTGCATGGCCTGGATGCGGGTGAGGGACTGAGGGGAAGGAGGAAGAGGCGCTCTATCTCATCTGAAGAGCTCCCACTCGGAAGAAGGCCCTGCAGTCAGGCACAAAACAACAGAGCATGTAGAAATGAACGCTTCTCCAGGCTCACGTTCTCCACCTCACAGCCTGAGCCTGGCCTCTGCCCCAGGGCTGGTCAGCAAGGACTCAGGAAGCCCAGACTCACTCTAACATCAGTCTGAGAAAAACACTGTCTGAGGGGGAAGGTCCCCGAACACCCCGCACCCAACACGGTGACACCACCACTCAGCTCTTGGTTCTCTTCTGGAGCCATGTGACAGGGCGGAAACATGCTAACTGCTCTCGGGGCAATGGTACGGAGACTCGTCCTCACGGATGGCTGCGGCTGAGTTTGTGTCTGCTTAGTGGCTGCGTCAGGCACAGGTTAGGACGGAAGATCCAGTCAGGAAAATGCATCCATGCCCCAAAGTTTGTAGAGAGAGCCCAAGGAGGGGTGTCGAGACTAAGGGTGGTTAGAGCTAGAAGAGCAAACGGGAGGGTGAAACCACTCCAAGATTCGCAACTACAGGAACATCTCCCCAAACCCAGACTGGACAGACGGGGCGGGTGGGGTGGTGGTGACTTGTCCTGGGGCAAGGCCACCCGGTGGGAGCTGGAACTCAGGCAGGGGCTGCCCTGTGGAGGCCGGGTCACAGGAGATGCAGACTGTCCTTGAGATGCTGCTCAGAACAGCAACCAGGGAGAGGCACTTGGTCTCCCAGTGCTGGTGGCCTCCGATCTCCTGCCAGCGCCTTTCACTCATTCAGAAGCCAGAGGACACAGGAGCTGGTCGCTGTGGGACAGAGCAGAGCAGGGAAAGGGCATTGGAAGGTCAGTATCAGTGACTAGTACAGGGAGTTGCTTGACTCTTATTATCTCCACCAGCCCCCACAAATCACCCCAATGAATAACCTGACTTTTAAAAAATGCCTTCTGTATAATTTCATCGATGAAAGTGTTACCCTTATGTTCCTCTATAGAAATTCTAGGGCTGGTTGGTGTGTTCCCTACCATCTCCAGCCTCGCTCTATTGGCCTATAAAGTGAGGAGGATGGTGATGCCTCGGGACTCAGATTTCACCTTCTCCTCAGGCTGCTTCTGGCTCAGACGTCACAGCTCCGACAAAGCCTCAGAACTCCACTGCCCTGTGGAGCTGGACTTGGCCAGGCAATCAGTTTTCACGCGGCTCTTAAAGGTCACAGAAGTCAGAGTTTTTCAATTATGAGCAGTCTGGGTGCAAAGGTAGGGGAGCTGCCAGGAAATGACAAGTGGTAGGCATAGTCTTCCAGGCCAGGGCATGTCCCAGCTGCAGTGATGAATGTGCTCAGCCTCATCGGGTTGGCACCAACCTGTCAGCCCTTAACAAAGAGCTCCCCAAACATTGTGCTAATATGAACAAGGAAAAATGGGATAGGATTTGAAACACACCGTCTGGGAGCAATCTGAACAGACAAGGTGAACAGAGAGGCCTTGAAGGACAGGAGTGGCCTGTGTGTCCTTCCTGCTGTCTCCAGTGAGTTTTCCCTCCCATCCTCTCGATTTCCCTGAAGTAATTGGTCCTGGTTATCTCAGCAGGAAGGGACTCCAGGGGGGATGAACGGCGAGGAGAAATCGGGTGAATATAGGGCCTGGAACGCAGAGTGGAGACCAAGGGCCACTAGGTTGGAAACAGACTGTGGGGGCCTTGAAGGCCATCGGGAGAGGTTGAGTGTGTTTCTGAGGAGAGAGGAGTATCAAGTACTTTCAAAGCGGTGAGTCACATGACAATAGTAGTCTCTCAAGAAAAGGAATCCAGTGGCACTGTGCTGCTGGGTAGGCTGTGGGGTGGGGTGGAGACGGCAGGCAGAGGACCCTTGGGAAGGCGGCTCGGAAATCCAGCCTTGTGCTGAGGGAGCGTGTGCCTGGGTAGGGAACGTGGTGTGGGAAGAATGGGTCTGGTGTGAGGACCCTTGGATGTTTAGAACACACAGTGGTTTCAAAGATCACTCACAGTTTCTGATGTTCATGACCACACAGATCAGCAGAAATGGGAGGCAGTTTGGTTCACTTTTCACGTTGAGTGCTACACTTGGTGGGTTTAGGTTGACAATAAGACATCTAAGTCGGTATTCACACCAGGCGTTGGATTTTAGAGGACTTGCTAGGGGACAAGACGAATGCCAAAGACTTACTCGTCTCAGAGGGGAGAGCTACGGTGAGCTTCTCAATGAGGGGGTAATGGGAGCACAACATTAACCTGGCCTGCTACTCAGCAAGTGGAATAGAAAGCATTCTGTGGTCTGTGGTTCCTAGATTGATAACTTCAAGTTCCCCGAAATCTCTAGAGATCATTTTTCACCCTCCAATCTTTCTCCTTTTGCTATCATCTCAAGGTGTGAACCACACCACTTCTTAGGTCTGGCATCACTGCTTAAGGGGGAGGCCTGGACAGAGGGAGACTCTCCATGCACACCTCCCAGGATTCAAAAGGGGATTCCTGCCCCGGCCAGTTCTGCTCAGTGGTTAGAGCATCAGCCTGTGGGCCGAGTATCATGGATTCAGTTCTGGTCAAGGGCACGTACCTGGGTTGCAGGTTTGATCTCCGGCCCAGCCACGGTTGTTCGGTAGGAAACCAAATGATGTGTCTCTCTCACATAGACGTTTCTCTCTCTGTGTCTCTCTCTCCTTTCCTCCCTTCCACTTTCTCTCTAAAAAAAATTAATGGAAAAACATCCTCAGGTGAGAATTAACAATAATAATAATAATGAAATAAAATAAAAAGGAGACTCTTCTTCAAGCAGTCTACCTACCTGGCCAGATGAGCAAAGCCAGCTTGAGAAGGTCCCTAAGTCGTACGGACACCGGTGAGTGTGACCTGACCTCATGCTACTCTCTCTGAGGGCACAGGGAGATGCTGTCCAGAGGCCGTCAGCCCTGGCTCCAGATGAAACGTGGGTGGCCAGTCACATCTCAGTAACCTGAGATTTCAAGGACAAGAGGGAGATTTTAGTCTTAGGGGAGAAGAAAACGAGTCCCTCCAGAGGGAACAGCGCAGCAGGGAGCTCAGACAGCGCCCGAGACTCGAGGCTGCCGTTCGGGAAAGGACCCACCCAACGAGTTTGCTTCACTGTGTCTCTTACGAGTGGTTTCCGAGCGTAGAGCAATGGGAAGACTTGCTGGGATTTTGTAGAAGGAAGGAGACCAATGCTGGGTAATCTGAGGCACTCCTGGTCTGGCTTTTCTCAGAGTTTTTCTGAAATACCCTTCCCCTCCACCCCCCCCCCTTTTTTTAGATGGGCAAATTCCTCTTCATCATTCAGTAGCCCTCTAGCACCAGAGTACGTGGATTCAAATCTAAGCTCCATTTGTTTATCTGTCTGATTCCCACAGCAGACTCCGAGCCCCTAGAAGGGAGGACCCCATCCTGTTCTTTGAAGCCCCTGGACCCAGAGCAGTGCTTGAGGGGCTTCTCAATCAACACCCGATGAATGAGGAACTAGGAAGCTCTGGAGCCAAACTGCCTGGATTTGAATCCTGCTTCTGCCATGTATTGACTGTGAGCAAGATTCTTAACCTCTCTCTGCCTCAATTTCTTCATCTGTAAGATGGGATCAGAATAGCACCGATCTCACAGTGGATGTGAGGACGAAGTGGGTTCACTTATGTATAATGTTTGGAACGGTGACTGGCACAGAGGGCACCTGTCAAAGTCAGCTGTGATCACTGTTGGCTCTCTCACCGGCACCCCAGGTGAGCCACTTGCTGGGTTTTTAAAAGAACCACACATTAAACATAATGAGTTGGTTAATAATTTCTCTCCAGTGCCATGGCTTGTGACGAATTTGTGATTAGGTGAATTAATGATCACACAAACAAATTATAATTCAGGATTTCCTATAGCAATTTAGCCCAGACAGATGAGCTCTGAAGAGCCCAATTAGCTCATTTATCCCTGCTCCACGAAGGCCCCGCAGTACAGGAGAATCATTCACCAAGAAGTGCCATTAACAAGGGAATTTGTTTTCGAACAACAGTGATGGGGCTATTTTGCACCTTCAGCTTCAGGTGATGCATTTTTGTCTTGTCTTAGGCTGGAGAAGAGGAGGAGGGGCTTCAGGGGGAAGTATGGGAGGTGGCAGAAAGCGAACACTGAGGCTGTACGGGAAGTGAGTGTCCGCTAGGGCTGAAGGCTAAGCCACTACATCTAGTTCACGGCCAAGTCCCGCCAGCCGCAGCCTTCGGTTCAGGAAGATTAGAGCCAAATTTGCAAGGAAAACTCACTTACCCCAGAACCAGATAACCCAGCTCGTGGTTGTGCCGGGCTGTCAGCTGTGCACATATGTACCAGCACATTGGTCTCAAGGTCAGGAACCAAGACCTTACTTCTCTGTCTTCTGTTGAATGATGACCATTTGTGAGTGCTTAGAGCATGCCAACCATTATGCTAAGTGCTGAACATAGAGTGCCTCAGTCTTTCCTCACAAAAACCCTGTTTTACAGATGAGTCTACTGAGGCACAGTGACTTCCCCTGGATACATAGCTAATCAGGCTTTGAACACAGAGAGCCTGGCCCCAGATCTTGCACACTCACACGCTACACTTGCTGCTTTGTACAGGCACCTATATACGCAGCGGCCACTTAAAAATACCATTGTTTGATAGACAGGTGAACAAATTCATCAATGACCAAAAGAATAAATGAGGCTGCTGTAGGGTGGAGTCTCGAATTCATCCCTAGAACCTCCCCTGACTGGGCTCTGGGCTCCGTGAGCAGACACCCACAGTGAGATAGGTTTCTGCCTTCACTAGGCCTTGTTTTGGATGATTAAAGCAATACTTGGACTTAGCGTGGCCTTGACTGTGAAGCTGCCCTGGAATCCACCCCTGGCTGGACTCACTAGCACAAGAGTAGCAACCCTCAGAAACTCGGGTAGTGCCTGTTGGAGTTTTAGAGCAACTCAGTTTTGACTGCAGATTTGTCCAGCAGTCATGGAGTCTTCCCGACGGCCAGCTCCTGGGTCTCTCCTCTCGTGTCTATTATGCCACCAGATCCCTTAACCTGCTCCAAGAGGCTGTGCTTCTCCTTTGCTCACCAGGAATAAGAACAATGACTTTCAAGTATTTCAAGCTAATCTTCAAAGACATCGTCACCAACAGAATCTGAGGGAACCAAGTAGAAAGCAGGTCATTAGGACCCAGGAGCGCTGGCTAGAAGCAGATGCACTGACAGATAACCTGACAGCAGGCAAAAGCCATAGGAGTCCTGATGAAAAATGAGGACTCACCCCAGCTACCCTGCCTCCTGCACCATCAGCCGCTCTGCTGAGGATGGATGGCCCCATGCAAGGGATGTCCCGCTCCTCCCGGCCCACAATGAGTAAGCACTTGGTCTGTCTACCATGTTGAGGAGGGGTGGACAAGCCCCTCTCTTGCACTGGAAATTCACTAGCTTAAGAATCGCAGCTTTGTATCAGCCCCATCGTCCAGGGCTACCCGGATCTCTCCTGATCAGATTCCAGCAACTGGGCACCATCTCATCCCTCACCCCTGAAAAGATGTGGGGGAAATAAACAGTGGAATTTGCCATGTTAATATCCTCTGCAGCCTGCGGGGCATGAGATGCATACTAAGCACTATCCAAAGCTCATTCACCCAGGATTGGAGGGGAACATGGGCTCCGCGGGGTGAGAATGAGCTGGTCTGAAAAGGACAGCCCCTCAGCGAACAGCCACCGAAAGGCCTCCCTCCGCCCTGATTTCCAAAGCTGGCTAAGAGAGCTGGTCCTCCCAGCTGCGCCCTGGGAGCGACTGAGCCCCAAGCCACAGGCTGGGCCACGAGTCAACAGCCCAGTGCCACAGAGCGGGAGGCCCTTTCAGGCTTACAGAAAAGCTCCGTGGTATTAAGATCAGCTATTTACTAAACGCCTACTCTGATTCAGGCACTGTGTTAAATCCTTCACAAATAATATTTAATTTTAGAATTATATTAATTACAAAAGAAATCCATACTCATTACTTTAAAAGTAATATATATGAGAAAAACGAAAAAATAACCCCGCTGTAATCCCATCTCCCAAAGAAAAGCACCATTACCATTTTGACGTGCGTACCCTCGGAGGTGTAGGTGTTACTGTGCACTTTGTTGTTGAAGAAATTCAGGCCTGGAGAGGTCAAGTCTCCAGATAAAAGCCGTCAGTTAGCAAGTCAGGATTTGAAGCCTGGTCACTCTGTGTGATGGATGTCTCCTCATTGTTCTGAGAAATGAGAGACAGCTTCTTGAGGAACAAGGAGACAAGGCTTCTGTCACTCAGAAACGGCCAATCTAGTGGGAGAGCCCATCAATACACAAATAGGTGATTGCTGAAGGTGACAGATGCCATGAAGAACATGAAAAGAAAGCACTTCCGCGTTAAGTGGCTGTTGTGGAGGAAATAGTAACTCAGAATGGGTTCTTTGAAGAAATACATTTTAATTTTTTAAACAAACACTTAAATCGTGTTTACTATATACCAATCAGTGTTTTTATTTATTTATTTTTATTTATTTATTTTTTTTATCCTCACCCGAGAACATTTTCCCATTTTTTTGTTCAGGTAGAGTGGGAGGGAGAGAGAGGAACAGAGAGAGAGAGAGAGAAACATCAACGTGAAAGGAACACATCGAGTGGCTGCCACCCGCACGACCGACCAGGGCCAGGGACAAACTGCAACCGAGGTACGCGCCCTTAGCGGGAACCGAACCCGGTCTCTCAGGACCGCAGGCCGACACTCTAACCGCTGAGCCAAACTGGCCAGGGCCCAATCAGTGTTTTTAAAAAATGTTGATGCATTTTAATGTCAAAAAATTTATGTAGGTATTATTATCATGACTATTAGAGGTGAGGAAACTGGGGCACAGAGAGGCTGAGTAACTTTTCCAAGGTCACACAGCTAGGAAGTGGTGAAACCCAAGATTTAGATCCAAGCACTTTGGCTCCAAAGTCATGCTTGTGGCCATTACCCTCTAAAGCCTCTCTCTGAGCTGAGATCTGAGTAATAAGGCATCATTCTTGAAAAAACCTGGAGAGAATACTCAAACAGAGGGGACAGCAGGGACAAAACATTGATGTGGGAATGTGCTCAGCATGTTTGAGTATCAGAGAGAATAGCTTCAGCCTGGCAGGCTAGATCACACAGGCCTTGGAGGCCAGAGGAAGGCCTTTGGATCGTATCTTACACGTAGTAGGAAGAAATTGGAGGTTTTCAGCAGAGAAGTAACTTGATCAAATTTGCATTTTAAAGAGATTCCTTTGCCGATTAAATAGAGACAAGACTTTAGGGGGCAAATCAGAGAGGATCCATGGACCAGGAAGGGGTCCAGACTAATGATGAAGAAGGCTTGCACTAGGATAGTAGCCAAGGAGATGGAGAAGAATGCGGGGAAATGGGCTGATCCAAAGTTATGATTTTTTCATTTAAAGCTCACTTCCTTAGAGAAAAGCATTTTGGGAAAAAGCGAGGGAAGACCACCTTGTGGGGTTGGGTGGGATGCATTAAAAGGATAGAGGCTGCCCTGGCCGGTTTGGCTCAACAGTTAGAGCATTGGCCTGCGGACTATGCTCCCACTGAGGGCACGTACCTCGGTTGCAGTTTGTCCCCGGCTCTGGTTGAGGTGGTGTGGGTGGCAACCGGTCGATATGTCTCTCTCATGGATGTTTCTCTCTCTCCCTCCCACTCTATCTGAAGATAAATGCAAAAATGTCCTTGGGTGAGGATTTAAAAAGAAATAGAGGTTGTTCCTTTACAATTATGAGCTGGAAGCAATGAGCAAGTTTATCACAAAGGCCCAGAAACAATAATACCTATGACTTAAGGAGTCTACTGTGTTCCAGGCTCGGTCCTACCTTGTTTCATCAAATCCTCACAATTCCTGAGGAAGGTGTTTCCATCAATCTTGTTTTACAGACAGGTGAAGGCAAACCAATCGAGGCCACAAAGCTGGTAAGTGGCAGGCCTGAGCCTTCAACCCAGAAGTTGACCCGGACGCCATGGCTGCTTTTGCCAGATGTCTGCTAATCCAACCAGCGGCCTAGGGAGCTGACAGGTGGCAGGTGAGCACGCGCACAGCAGTGGCAGCGAGGGCCCCCATCCTTTTCTAGCAAGAATGATTTTACATTTTGAAAAGGTACAGAGTGTCGTTCTTTCAGTGCTGGATTTCCCATAAGCCGCATTTGTGCAAGCCCAGCTACTGCCATCAGCTTCTTCCGGTTTCGAGAACGGGGGGAGGAGTGGGGTAGGCAGGGGGGGGTGGGGCAGTGCTGGGGGCACGTGCACATGGAGGCGTCTCAGCTGGGTATCATGCCCCGGCAACTTGGATAGTTGCTCAACTTGAATGGAAAACAAAACCAAAAAACTTCCGAGCCAACAACCTATAACTGCAGACAATGAAAACAATAGCCCAACACATTTCCTAGAGCTAAAGAGTTATCTCATCAGAGGCGGCAGCTTGGCCTCTCCTGATGAAGGTGACATGTCTGTCTGTCAGCAGATAAGCATTGAAACTGAGAGTAGAATCTTAATGACTGATGAGAAATACCCTCAAGAAACATACGTTTTGAAACCAAGGATGCTTAGCAACAGCTACCTTCCTTAGTTACCGAAGAGTCTCCATGTCACGAGGTTGTAGATTTAGTGTTCATCAGCTACCGTAACGTAATGTGTGTATGTTATAGTGCCGGCCCACACCAGAAAAACGATAATAAAGAATTTAAGATCAGCCCTGGCCGGTTTGGCTCAGCGGTTAGAGCGTCGGCCTGTGGTCCTGAGAGACACGGGTTCGGTTCCCGCTAAGGGCATGTACCTCGGTTGCAGTTTGTCCCCGGCCCTGGTCGGTCGTGCGGGTGGCAGCCACTCGATGTGTCCCTTCATATCGATGTTTCTCTCTCTCTCTCTGTTCCTCTCTCTCCCTCCCGCTCTACCTGAACAAAAAAATGGAAAAATGTCCTCGGGTGAGGATAAAAAAGAAAAAAAAAAAGAATTTAAGATCAAATTCTTACCTCCTAGAAGCTTATAATCTAATTGTAAAAAATAAATCATATCCACTCATGCATACAATTCAAGAGGTTTTGACTCATGCTATGAATGGTAAATGCCAAGGAGGGACTTGCCATACCTGTGTGGCTGGTCAGGCAGTTTCTCAGAGGAAATGGCAGGCCACTTGGGCCTTGACAATGTACATAAATTGCACAGGAGAGGGGGGTGGAGAGAGAGAGAGAGAGAGAGAGAGAGAGAGAGAGAGAGAGAGAGAGAGAGACTGCCACACTGTGACAGCACAGGATGCTCGTGGGATCGTGGCAGAATGAATGCTTGACCAGAGAAAGAAGCAGGTTGTTATGGGAAGAACTATGTCCCTTCACATTTTATATGTTGATGTCTTACTCCCCAATACTTGTTTAGAAAGAGCTTCTGACTAGGTGATTCCGTTAAAATGAGGTCATTAGGGTGGGCCCCGATCCAATCTGACTGGTGTCCTTACAAGAAAGGGGAATTTGAACATACAACAGGCAGCAGGGATGTGCGGGCACAAGGAGAGGCCGTGTGAGGACACAGCGGGAAGGTGGCCATCTGCAAGCCACGGAGAGGGGCCTCGGGAGGCACCAGACCCGCTGACATCTTGATTTTGGACTTCCAGCCTCCAGAACTGTGACAAAATAAACTTCTGTTGATTAAGCCACCCAGGCTGTGGGATTTTGTTCTCAGCCCCAGCAAACTAATGAACAGATATAAGGAGGCAGAGGAAGAAGAGGCCGGAGCTGCCAATTTGGGTAATATTGAGGGCCATTTGACCTTTGCTCTTCACCCCTCATTAGATAGAAGTCCCTCCTATGCATGCTGCTGGCCAACCAGGTGCCTACTCAGGAGATGCAAGTGGGCCAATTGAATAAAAAACTGGCCAGAATTCAGCTGACTGCCCAGACTCCGGCACAGGGAGTAGCTCTGTACATGTTTATTGAAATAATGGATAAATGCATGAAGTAGACTCCAGTCAAAAGTGCAGATGGCAAGTGATGTTTCACAGGGGCAGCCAGGGACATGTCACTGAGTTTCTCCAGGGTCACTCTCTTATCCCCTTACCCTCCTTTCGTTGCCTTCACCCTTCATCGTCACTTCACTTGAGTAAACCTGTTCTGTAAGTTTGTCTTTCTCTGCTAGAACAAAAGCATCATGAGGCTGGTCCCAGACTTTGTTCTTTCTCACTCAGCACTTGTAAGAGTGACTGACATAAGAAAGACCCTTCGTTAATTTAAATGGATCATTTCATTCACTCCTCACAACAATTTTGCCTGGTAGACAGAAAAAGACTTAGTATAGGCCCATTTTACAGATGTCGATACTAAGGTTCAGGAAGTTTACATGTGCTGAAGTTTGGGCAGGTACAACGGGCCTCAGGCTCAGCTCCTCTAAGAACTTCTCTAACCCTCTTTTCACTACACCATGCTGTCTTCCCAATGGCTTCCCTGAGTTATTATTTAATAATTCTATTGTGAATCAGTAAAGGAAACAGCCTGACAAAGAATGTCTCCGTATTGCCTGCTGAGCTGCTACTGAGGACGTTATATACTAATAATCAGACTCCTTTATATTAAGGATCCATGGAAAGTTAGCGCCAAGAACAACTCCAGATCTCCTGAACGTTGCTGTTTCCTCGTAGCTGACAGAAAGTTATAAAACATGGGATTTCATTCCTCATCTGGGCCATGAGGAAGCACCAAAATTAAATTAGTGCTTAATTCCTGTGTGTGACTTCTGATCTTTATTTCCATGTTGACCAATTATGAGTATGGATACACAGTTTTGCTTATTAGCTGTAGCAAATCCTTCTCTGAAATAGCTATATAGGAAATATAAAAAATAAGTAATAACTGGCCCTAACCAAATGCTTGCCATACGCCAGGGGCTATTTTTGCCTTCTCATTTCATCATCAGAAAAACTAACATTTATATTGCCAGAGAAACCAAATGTGATCATATTATGTAATGAAAACCATATTCAGAATTATGAAGGAATATGATGTGCTTCTCGCTTCCTCGGCTGTCCCCATCACCTCCATCTCAATTATTTTAGCACTGCTAATTAGACCCTCTGCTTCAACCCTTCCCTTCAATCTATTCCCCAATGAGGGGCTAGACTTATCCTGTTAAAACAAGAGTCACACCCGACTGGTGTGGCTCAGTGGTTGAGCGTGGTCCCATGGACTGAGAGGTTCCTGCTCAATTCCCCTCCAGGGCACTTGCCCGGGTTGCAGGCTTGATCCCCAGTAGGGGGCATGCAGGAGGCAGCCAACCAATGTTTCTCTCTCACATCCATGTTTCTATCTCTTTCTTCCTTCCTAGCGCTCTAAAAAAAATTAATAAAAGCATATTTTTTTAAAAGTGTCGCATTATGTCATCATCACTAATCATCAGAGAGATGCAAATCAAAACAACAATGAGGTATCACCTTATACCTGTCAGAATGGCCGCCATCAACAAATCATCAAACAACAAGTGTTGGTGAGGGTGTGGAGAAAAGGGGACTCTAGTACACTGCTGGTGGGAATGCAGACTGGTGCAGCCACTATGGAAAACAATATGGTGTCACCTCAAAAAATTAAAAATTGAGCTTCCATTTGACCCAGTGATCCCACTTCTAGGAATATACCCTAAGAAGCATAAAACACCAATAAGAAAGAATATATGTACCCCCATCTTTGTAGCAGCACTATTTACAATCGCTAAGATCTGGAAACAGCCCAAGTGCCCATCAGTAGACGAATGGATCAAAAAGCTGTGGTACATATACACAATGGAGTACTACGCAGCGGTAAGAAAGAAAGATCTCTTATCCTTTGAGACTACATGGAGGGACCTGGAAAATATCATCCTAAGTGAAACAAGCCAAACAGAGAAAGACAAATTTCATATGATCTCACTTATTTGTGGAATATAATGAACATAACAGTTTGAGGAATGGGGTAGTCCCAGAGACGCCGAAGCGGGGTACAGACTGACAATCCCCTAAGGAGTGGGGAGGTGGGGGAGGGATGAACCACAGAACTTATATGCATGTATGCATGAACAGTGGACATGGACAACAATCTGGGGAAGGGGCAGGGAGGGAAGAGGGAGGGGGGGATCAGTGTAACAAAAATTAATCAATAAAAAAAAAGAAAAAAAGAAAAGTGTCGCATTATGTCACTCTCTGCTCAAAGCCCTCCAATGACTTCCCATCTTACTCAGAGTAAATGCCAAGGTCCGTCTAAGAGTTCACAAGGCCCTATAAGATCAGGCCTCTGTGTGTCTCTGGCCTTATCCCCCAGTGCTTTGCCCCTCGCCCCCTCTGCTTCCAGGCCAAACTGCCTTTTTGCATTTTCATGAATATTCCAGGCAACTTTCCAACTCGGGGTCCTTGCATTTGCTGTTCTGGAAGCCTGGAACTCTCTTCTTCACATATCTGCATGGCTTGCCCCTCGTCACCTTCAGGGGTCAAATGTCACCTTCTTGGGAAAGACTTTCCTGATCACCTGCCAGCCCCCCTCAACATTCCCTATGCCTCATCTCATTCTGTTTTTCTCCTAAGCAATTTAATTAGCATCTTATTTACTCTCACTTATTTATAGTTATATTGACTGTATCTTATGATGTAGGCTCTTGAAGGGAAGACATTTTTTGTCCATCTTGTCCTTTGCTGCCTCCCAATCAACTGGATTAGTGTTTGGTACATAGTAAGTGCCCAATAGATCGTTTCTGAATTAATGAGTTGACATGGGAAGAAGAGGTATATTTTGCTACAAACATACCACATTTTGCAAATACACAAAACTAAAATATTCACTGCAGTTATTGGACTTTTTCTCTAAACTCCTTCCTTCCATCCACATACTAAGACTATCAGGTAAATTGAGTTAACACTGACTGGTTCCGTAGGCTGATTGTGTGATTTAGGTATGTGGATTTTCAGATATACAAGGCATCGAGGCTGGTCAAGCTGGAGCTCCATCACTGCTGCTATAGAAGCTCCTTTCTCCCCAACACCCCCTTCTTTCTAGATCTTTGTTATTTATCAATATTCACGGGAACATGTGTTCTGCAACTAGGAAGGTGGGATAATCAGCTTTGGGGTGATGAGAGCCAGGTGCAGAGGAAGAGAACGAGGAGGACAATGACAAAGGCAGAGACCAAGCATCTGTGTTCACTGCATCCTGGCTTGTGCGAAAGTACCAGGCTCATTGTAGGCTATCAGTGAAGACTGACGCATTGAATGGTTCACATGGCCCCTTGGTCTGAGTCTGAATATGTAGATCTGAAGTCAGAATTTTTTTTGTTGGGAGCCTTTTGAGATGCTGGGCAAGAAATTCTCCCACCTTTGCCTAGAGGCCTGGCGGCTGTGGAAGCTTCTAGGGAGGGTGCTGACATCTAAGAGAGAGCAGCATCAGCAGAGAAGAGGCTGTTGGGCAAGTAGAAAACACTTCACGGTGGCTGCAGCTGACAGACGGATGGGGTTGGGGACACACACCAGACACCCATTTGGGAACTTCCAAAAATAATGGGAACACTTTGAGGGAGTGTGTTACTCCATCAGCATTTGTGGGCTGGTGAGTTTCAAATGACGTCACAGAATTTAGATTCAAGGAGCTTTAGAATCATCTCAAGTAACGAGTCACGCGATCTGGAAGTTCCTTTTATCTTCATGGAAGAAGGAAAGCACATGAGTCTAGTCTCTCCTTTCTCTCAAATGTGTGTCTTTGAGATTATCTAGATGGTTGTAAATCCATCTCAGCCCCATCCCACACCTGTCAGCATTGAGCACTGCCCCCTCTCAGCCTCCCGGCCTTTCTGGGGGCGAGAGCTCTGTTCCTGTACCGCATGTGCCTCGCCGGTCACACCCCTGCCGAGTATCTTCTTGCAGTTTTAATTGCTAGTCTTGGTGTAGGGCGGCTCTCCTTCTCCTTTAGAAGAAAAAGCATTCATTTAATTTCTAACCCAATTAAACCTTGAGCTCATGAGCTCCTGCTCTGTGGGCCGCAGTGCTGGGTTCTGGAGACATGAGCAGAATAGTAATTTCCCAAATTAACATGATTCCCTCTTCCCCATCCAGGAATGACTAACATGGGTGAGATTATGTTTGTGCTCCGGTAGCTTTTTTCAATGAATTAATCAGCAGGCACAAGTCTAAAAAAAAACAACAGCAAGCTCCTGGAGATGTTGAGGAGTGGCTGGCATTTTTTGATTTCTAGAACAACAGCAAAGGGGGTTCTGAGGGGCTCTCCAAGTCCTGCCCTAGTGATTCTGAAGCTGACCCCTCCCCATTCCCTGATTTGCACACGGGGGGTGGGGGGTTGGGGAGGGCTTCAGTAAGCTTCAAAGAGTTACACAAATGATAAACTAGCTTCAAAGTCAGCAGATCAGAGTAGAAAGTTACACCTGCTCTGCTCCTGGTAGAAATAGAAAAAGAACCCTCTTTAAGCCTCATATTTGGGCAGCAAAATGACAAATGTCTACCGAAGCATCTCTGAGTGACGGAGGAGCACTGAGCCAGGAGCCGGGGGCAGCTCAGGTGTTTGCTAGCTCTAAGGACTTGGCTCAGTCTCTCTATGGCCTTCAGTTGCCTTTCTGTGAAACCAAGTGGCTATGCCAGAGGATCTCCAAGATCCCAGTGGTCTTGACCTCTCTGGGTATGAATACTGGTGTCTGGCCCTTAGATACCTCTCTCTTCTCCAATCTGCCTCCTACCACCACTTCCTACCCATGTCCGGCATCAGCATTAGGAAAACATTCTTTGACTTCATTACCAGGGCGGCTTATGGAGATTTCTTGAGTCCAGGGGATCTGCGAGCCAGGGTCCTGATCAAGATTACGAGTAAGGAACCAGACATGCAGTATGGTGACAGGCAGAGGGAAGGGTGGTTTGGGAGAGTGAAGCTAGAGAAGTGGAGACATCTTGGTTTGATGGAATGGGCGAAACGCTAAGATTCGGGGGAAATCTAACTCCCACGCTGATCAAAGCTGAGGTCTGTAGCTGTGTGCCTCATTCCCATGCAAAGACCAAAGGAAAAGGAACTAAGAAAAAAACCACAATAACCCAACCTTCATGAGGAGGGTAAAAATAGGATAAGATGCCAAAATGTCTCACCACGAGAAGCAGGGCACAGAAGAGGCCAATGGACTAAAAAGGGAATTGGCCCTGAAACGAACTGTCTGAGGTTACAAACCTGTGACCTGTCCTTGGGTGATGCGAAGGGCCCCTTACAGCTTTCCACAACTTACTGCCGGCTTTCTTGGACCTCTCTCCCCTACCCTGTCTCTCTCACACTCACCCACAGGGGCCAGCTTGTCCTGAGCCCACTGCATCGCAGTTTGACGTCTGGACAGCATGAAAGGATGTGCTGACAGACAGGAAGAAGTGTGAGCGTACAGTGTTCGGTAGTGACATCTCCCCACGTTATGCTCCTGCGTGTGAGGAATAAAAATCAAAGCCATAGGAGAGCATATGATAGAAATTCAACAGCTATATGAATCATGGAGGAAATTTATGAACTAATTAATTAAATTAATAAGGGAATTAAAAACTCATCTATTTATGGGGATTGGTTCCATCCTGTGGCGAGGGAGGAGCCCTGTTCTCTCACCGCGTATTTTACTTTTTTTCCCCGGGGACATCTCAGTAAACGTATTTCTCTGTGAATAAATCAAATAATGCCTCTGAAACATTTATACCTTCTACCTAGAGCCTCATAAGGAAGAGGAAAGCTTGGAAAAGTACTGTCTCAAAGCCAGTTCACTCTGGTATTGCCACCAGCCAGGCTGAAACGCTGAGGAACAAATGTTCTCAATCATTTTGTATAGTTTAGCCAGCTCATTTTCCCACAGCTGTGTGAGATAAAAACAAGGAGCTGTTTTTTCCTGAGTAAACCAAATTTCTATTGCAGGGCCTATCCCAGAAAAGACTCTGCTTCATGCAGGTTTTTATTGCGTCTTCTTTGATATGCACTGATGAGAGACCATGTTCTGTTATTCTGTCTCACTTTCTCTCCCAGTAACCCAGACAGCAAGCTATCAGTGTGTGTGTGTGTGTGTGTGTGTGTGTGTGTGTGTGTGAATGACTCCCATATAAAATTATGACAATGTACTTCTGATTAGGGTTCTTTCAATAAATTAAAAAATGCAAAAATCAAAGTTCTAGCTACATTAACCTCTCTTTGCAGACGTCTTCCCCGCTCTGAGCCTCGCCACGACAGGTCCTGTATTTCATCTCCTGGATGTGTAGGGATGACTGGCTGAGAACAGAGTGTCTTGCAGCACTGCAGGGATGGCAGCGGCGCTCTTGAATGTGCAGAGTTTAGGTCAGAAGGACATAGACCAAGGTCAAAGCTGACTCTCTCTGTAGATTATACATACCACATGGGAGGGATTGAACATAGAGGTCCCAAAATGGAAGAAGACAGTGGGTGCTCACTTCCAGATCATTCCACCAAAGCCTCTGGCCATCCTAAGCTGGGGGTAGAGAAAGCATGCTTGCAGCAGCTAGCAACAATGAATTCCAAAGCATCCTGAGGAAGATAGCAAAGTGGAGTAAATTCTGTTTCCAGAATTATAATGATTTGCAAAGTCATTGGAATTGAGATAGTGAGTTTCAAGAGTCCTGCTCAAGTTTGCTAACGCCCCTCTAAGGCGGTGCCATCTGACTGTAAGGTTTCTTTTGTTCTGCGAGAAGGTTGAGCCCATGTGGGCCAGGACTAAGTTTTTTGGGATAGTTGAGAATGCGGGCTGTCTGCAATTAGCTGCTTTCTTTCTCTACCTTTCTCCAGAGAAAACTATTCCTCACCTCCAAATAAAGGAGGAGCAAATATTTAACAAATGAGGGTGTGAAGAACAGCCTAATGCTTAGACTGGTTGACCCCAGCCCTGCCTTGAGACGGGGTTTTCTAGCTTTGTCTTCCCTCCCCACTATCACTCGGCACCCTCCTTCACCAAGGAGGCTGTGGCTCCCGCTCATCTTCTCTGCTGGCTGGTGACCTTGATCCAGTCTGTCAATGACAAGACACATTTGAGAACTCCCAAGATGCCACAGCATGGCGCCCGGCTCTGTGCTCAAATCTTTGGCTCCAAGGAGCCCCCACTGACAAAACGCTTTGGGTTGATCCCTAAACACCATATTCTCAACTGAAAGGATGATGCCATTTCTCCAGGTGCCTCACCACCTCCTAGAGGCGTGTTGAGCCAGTGGGAGGATATGGTTGAATGTTTTAGATCTGACATTTTCTTAAAAACCAACACTGGGACTCACTGTTGTCATCTCCTCCTGGCATCTTAAGGAACCACAAACACACGTGTGAGTTGGCGGTGGTTTTGTTTTGCACACAGCAGCCTTTGCTCATTTGGGGGGAACACTCAAAGCAAACTGGACTTGGATCTCGGGGCTTTGTCAACCACAGGTGCTTACGCACTGACTCAGTGGGTTGGCAGAGTGATGCCCAGCATGGGGCAATCTTCTCCCTCTTGACGGAAGGTGTCTCGGATGAAGCCTCCTTCTCCATTCCCAGTCACTGACTCAGCCCAGACCCTTCTTGTCTCTCGTCTTGAATACTGCAGTAGCTTCTCCGCTGCTTCTGCGTCCAGCCTGTCCCCAACCTCCACATAGTTGTGTCCTTAATAATATACCGATGATGTCACTTTCCTGTTTATATTCCTCTATCGATTTTTATTTCCCAAAAGATCAGATTAAAATTCTGTACCATGGCACACAAGACATTGCTATTAGGTATTAATTGGTCCCTACAGTCCCATTTCTCTTCTTTTCTCCCTAATACCCAGTCACACCAAACTGCTCAATAGTCTCCACGGTGCCTTAGCATAATTCTGTGTCTCTGCATGGGCTGCTCTCTCTTCCCACCCTCTTCACCTGGAAAACTCCTACTCATCCTTTAAAACCCAGCTTAAAAATTGTCTCCTCTATCAAGCCTCTCCTGGCTTCCCATCAAAATTAGATGCTCCCTCCTCTGGGCTCTCATAGTCTCATTTCTATTAAGTCATTATAATTTGTTTCACATTTCTTTCTCACCAACCCCCCACCCTCACCCCTGACTCTTTAGGACCGTACCTATATATTATTCAAGTAGGTATTCTCAAAGTCAGGCAGTACTGTTTACTAAATGCCTGACCCTATCACAATGGCTAAATTGTGTACACAACACCAGGAGTTGACAGCTATGAATACCAAAACTGAAATTAGGATCCTATGAATGGAGTTAGCACAGATCGAGCAGTAATAGGTGATAGCTACCATTAATAAAAAATAACACATTGCCTGGCCGGTGTGGCTCAATGGATTGAGTGTTGTCCCATGGACTGAGGTCTTCATTGGATTCCTGGTCAGGGCACATACCCAGGTTGTGGGCTCGATCCCCAGTAGAGGGTATGCAGGAGGCAGCCAATTGATGTTTCTGGCTTACATAGGTGTTTCTATCTCTCTCTCCTTTCTTCTCTCTCTAAAAAGTCAATAAAAACATATTTTTAAAAAATGAAAGTAACACAACCCCCTAAACTGTATTGGAAAAACACCCAAAATATAGTTATGATGACTCAGATATAACCTCAGAGAGATTTATCTGGATTATGACTTTTACAATAATGTTTATTTGTTGTTTTTCCCCTAATAAAATCACCATGTGATCTTATGAAAATTTGTTTAAATATATAAATCAGTAAGTAAATAACAGGAAAATCCATTTACTCATAATCCAGTCATCCAGAGAAAACTACATTAATATTTTGGTGAATCTTCTTTCATACACACAAGAATTTGTACATATTTTTTGAAGCATGCTTCTTCATTTAACAATAATTGTACATATTTTTATGTAATTAAATTTTATTCTAAACCATGACTATATATATCCATTATGTGTGTGCATGTGTAATAATGAGTTTGTCTGCTTCAATTGGACATCTGGGTCGCTCCCAGCTTTTCGTTGGTGTAAGTGCCAAGGAACACCTTGCAGCTACTGACACTTTGTGCTAAAAGTTCCCCCAGAAACAGTGTGCTAATTTTTCCAACAATAAACCAAGAATAAGAATGTCTATTTCTCTACTATGCTTGCTATCTATTGACATTCAAATCGGATTTTAACTAAAAAAGAACAAAGCTAATCAACCATATTGTATTTTTTATGTAAAAATATGATTTATTTCTAGGATGCGAGTGAGAGCTAAGGCACCAGTAAAGGGGGTGTCAGGGAGCAGAGGTGGTCGGTGCACCAGGGCTCACGGACACGAGGATCTGGTTATACAGCAGTACCTTCTTCTGCTGGAGACAGATGCTTCAAGGTCAGTATGGTTGATGATCCTGTCTCTCAGGATCATCCAACCACCTCCCTTGCCTCTGGGTCTCTGGCCACCTGGCCATATTCAGCCTGCAGGGCAAGTATGATCTTTGACTAACAAGAACCTATAGCTTAATTATAGTTCTACTATCAATTGTCATTCTGATCCATACATCAGTCACCTGTGAGAACTGTGCTAAGTGTGAGCCCCTCTCAGGAAACATCACCTATGGCAAAAAGTTTCTAAGACCCCAATAGAAGTTAGCCCTCAGACGGGTTCCCAAACTTGATGTTCAACAGTATCATCTGACTAAGCGTTTGTTTTAAATGAGTTGCCAAGACTGTTCATCTTTGGAGACTTTGGTTGGGGGAGTTTAGGCCAGGTCCTAGGAATCTCTCTGTTTCTTAAGTCTTCACGGCCGATTCTGCCATCGGTCAAGAAGACAAGCTGACATGGTGATGGCCCAACCAGGCTCTTCTTCCTTCCAGGGCTGGCTAAGAGACCAGCTGGCCCTGTCCAGATGATGGTCTTTGTTTCCCTCTGTCATCCTCACATGTGTTAGGTAACGCCAAGAATAGTAACAACAATTCCTAAGACATCAACTTCTGTGTCCTGAGCACTTTTCAGACATTATCTCATTTTATCCTCCCAACATTTCCATGAGTCCTGAGGCCGTTTTTTCGTCTCTAAAATGGGGATAACAACTTCCAAGTCAAGCTATTGTGAGGAGTAATGTTATCAGAGCTGTAATCTCCGTCACAACTCCAGGCCTAGCTGTCCTGAGGAGCGACATAAAGAGAAGCAGCGGGAACTGACTCTGGCAGCCGTTCTCGCAAATGGCCAGAGTCAGCTGCGGAGTCGTAAAGCAGCTGTAGGAGGCACAGCAACATCGGGAAACATGGACTCAGTGAAGGAACCTCTTGTTGGAAAAGGAGAAAGTCCCACCTCTTTAGGACCTTTTCCTTCTCTCAGTTTTGCCCCCTTGGTCTCCTGTGGATTCAGAGAACGCTGCTACTAATGTAGCTCCCGACTGTTTCTCTAATGCTGGCCCCATCTCTGAGGATGGGACTCAGCTGGAGGATCTCAAACCAGCTACGCCAGCTGCTCTCTTCTGAGAAGGAGAAGAATCGAGTCAAGGCCCAGACATGGCTCCACCTCCAAGCCCAGATGCTCAGAGCACCAGAGATAGAGACAGACAGAAAATTCAGAATGAATCCCTAGATTGTGCCCCAATCAGGAATGGAGTTACTAACCCCAGAAAAGGTGAAAGGTGTAGAGAGAAGAGGGTCAGGCAGCAGGTCGGTGAGTTGAGAAGCCTGCACATCACTTTAGGTGCACAGAGCAGACCTAGCTTCATTTTTAGAACTCAGAGAGTGATCGCTGATCTGGAAAATGCCATCTCAGATGATTCCACCAGCCATCATTAGGCCACGTGAGGGGTCTTTCCCATAGGAAGGCAAGGTGTCCTCAGCATGAAACTAGGACCATTTCATACATTCCAATGGGCAGGTAGGGGATCCTGAGAGCCTAACCCAGCACCCACCCATCCACTGAAGCAACCAGAGCATCCAAAAGCTTGGGGTGGGGTGACCAACCTACCATCCACTGCAACTTGCTTATTCCTAGGACCAGGTTGGACTGGAGCTGACCTGCCACCTGGAATCCCTCAGACTTACCTTTGTGTTGGACCTCTCTTCTAAGTGTCTCAGGAGTCTCGGCCACAGCGGAGGTCCTGAGAACAAAAGATGGGTACCTGGTAGCCCCACACAAGATCATGGGCGATGCATGCCAAGTTCAAGGGAGAAACCATGACTTCAGGCAACTTCATGGTGCTGTCCCTGGCTGCCAGCCCCCCACTGCTGTCCCTCCCACGCACCCTGTTGTTAGACTCCTGGCTCCCTCCTTTGTCCTTACATTAGCCCCAGGAAGCCTGGGAAGGCCTGGGGGTTAGAGCAGAGTCTGAGGAGGGCGAAAGGTGGGGGACCAGTGCTGAGCTGCAGAGGGATTGACTTTTGCAAGTGAGCAAAAAGAGTCAGTGAAATATCTGCTCCCAGCAGGCTGAGATGAACAGATTGACGAACTCTGGTGGTGACTAGGGACAGCTGTAAACATGCTTACAAAACCCAGATAATCTTGAGTTTGTTTTTCTGTTTCAAAAAGAAAAACATACATTTGGCCTTTTTTTTCTCTTTCTGGACAGAGCATTAGCTGGCTTCCTCCACAATAGTCACCCAAATAGAATGGCTGCGTGAGAGGAGGGCGCATGGGAGGACAGCCCAAAACCAAAATTAGAACCAAGTCCTGGGAGGCAGCAGAACCCTAGATTTTTCACAGACTCCGCTCTCCAAGTCTGGCTTCATAAGCACTGCTCTTTTGCTAAACTGGCAACAGTTACCACTAAGAGCCTCAACAGTATCTCACACTTGCCAATTCTGGGCTCCTTGACCATGATTCCATCTGGTTTGGAACTGGTGTTCACTGCGGTTCCCAACCCCCCATCAGCTGTTCTCCCCAGACCTCTTTGATTTCTCATTCGCTTCTCTTTCCCCACTTGTCATATTTTTAGGAGGCCACACGCTTTGATTTCAAGGGGAAAGGAAGTCAAGGCAAACGTTGCTTTATATTCCCCTGATGTGGATAATGGAAGATACACCACCCATGGGGGACGTAGGGCCAACCAGCTGAAATGGGCAATTTGTCGAGAACAGCCCTGGGCCTGCAGGGATGGATTAGATGAGCCCCAGCACACTCAGATCTTATTTCTGTGTTCAGTGATTTTCTTCATCTGGTTTGCTGATGAATCTGTGAATTTCATCACTCAAGACAGGCCCTCAGTGTCAAACCATTTTTCTTGTTCTTCTCATTGGATACGACTCAGCAGGCAGCATCCTTTGAGTGAAGGTGACCTCAGATGGGATGTAAAGTTCTCCCAATCAGTTCCTGCCCTGTAGGTGGCTCTTGATCCAAGTGGGACTAGGTGTGGATGAAATTGTGTGGCTCAGCAAATCCAAGAGACTGAGCAGCCAGGGACGCCGCCTGGGAAGTTAATCCAGGCCATGTGAAGGTCTGAGTAATGGACAAAGTGCTGTGTGTGCACTTATTACTTATTGACTCAAATTGAATCAAACTGACTCAGGGCCAACTGTTGATACACAGCTGTCTCTGTTCATGGCCAGTTCATCCACTCAAGGGAGAGGTGAGGCTGAGCACCAATGTTTTACTTCCAGCAAAAATGGCTTTTAGAGCATGTCAGATTAGATATATAACAGGCAGTGTGCTAGGTACTCTGTGTTCTTATTTCATTTAATCCTCACAATCACCCTGTAAATTGGTTGATATCCCCTAATAACAAATAAGGAAACTGGAGGCTGGGACAGATTTAGGAACCCGGAGAGCTAGGATCCAAACCCTTGCCCTGCTTCTCCCTATTGCCCCAGAGCTTCTCCAGATGTCTACCTGCACAAACACTGGGCAGGTTTCAGACTGCAGAAGCTTGGCACCAGAGGGCACCTAGTGAAATAACCTGTGAGCAAGCCAACAGCAAGAACAAAAGCATTAACGAAGAGAAGCATATAGTATCTTATTCTACCATTTTAGCCCAAGTTGTGGATATTAAATGTCATCTATTTTTTTTGTTTGTTTTAAGCAATTTATGTTCTTTAATAAAATTAGAGTAGGTAATGGAAATTACCAATGAAGGTTTTAGACACTTTTGTTTATAGTTTTCAGTATTTTTTAAAACACTTTATAAAAGAAGAAAATTTTTTAAGTTGGCTACCTAATTTGGAATTTTTAAAATACACACACACAGAATACATAATCTGGAGTGATGATGGTAAAATAATTTCCGAGCACATAATCCCCAGTGCATATTTGAGGATGAATTAATAGTGACGTAGTATAAAGATGGGCTTGAGAATATTTTAGAACTCAGCCTTAAGGAAATGTGCTAGAACCCATGTAAATATGTCCTTCCGCTCAGACTCCGCCACTTCATGCAAAATGATGAAATGGGGTTGATTGCACAGGAAATCCCCAGAGCAGAAATGTCACAAACATATACGCAGAAAAATAAGCATGGGGCTCTGGCCAACAGGAACATCGTGGAATCCACAGGGAAGCCCTTTGTCTAGATCTGAGGTGGCTTGACCTGCCCTGTGAAATGTCTGGGGACTGAGCCAATGCAGTGCTCTGGGATCACTTTGGAAGATCAGACACTCATCATATCATTAAGAAAGGTTTATGCCAGAACTAGAATATTATAAAGGGACTTGGCCAACAGGAGCCATGCATAAAAATGATTTACGAGTGCCAGAAAATAATAATTATTATGATTACTAATAATCATATATTATGAGAATATATATTTAAATATAGGCTTGCATAACTATTCTATATAAGTACAAATATATATACTGGAGAGAGAGAGACAGAGAGATGTCAGCCAGTGTTGTGTGAGGTGCTTTGATGCTTTCAGCATATTGTCTTTACCGGTTTACATTTTAAACAACAGCCAGCTAAGAATTTGATTAAACCAACTTCTTCCAAAGGTAGCTCTAATGTTCAGGTCAGTGTCCCACTCATGGAACAGAACCTCAGCCTGCCTCAGAAAACAAGAATCCGCATAAGCCATCATCCCAGCTTTTAAATGAAAAGATAAATGTACATGCCAAAATGTAGTATTAGTACTTTTTGCTGGTTGCCCTATTTTCAGGAGATGTAACAAAAATTATAGTTTGAACAGCCATAATTTAATGATGGTCTTGATTTTTACTTTCGTAACAATATCCCTCTTCCCTCATTCCATTTTATACTGATTTGTTATGCTAAATACTTGGCAGATGTGTGATCGACTATCAATTGGTCCTCATGTAGCTAGCCAAAACTATTTCTGACAACCTTTTATTCCAGGCAGAACTCTCCAGTAGTCTGTCTTTGGAGCTGGAAGCAACCTTCAAAAAAAAATAAATTAGATAAATATAGCAATTTACAATGGTCCAACATATTTATTGTGGATGTTGCTATTCTTAGTATTATCATATTAATAGTTTTAAGCTGGATGGATTTATGTTAGTAAGAACTGGAAATTTTTAATCAGGATTTTTTAAATCTCCTGAGCATCTTTTAAAACATCATGCAGAAATTTGGTGATGAGCTTAAAAACCACCCTCAGCAATGAGGATTATTAGAATGCTAATTGGAGTTCCCTTCCTTTAGTTTAATGTAGTTCCGGCGGTGGGGGTGGGGGGAGCGTGGGGATGACCAAAGTCAGACCACAAAAAGAAAAGTAATCACTACTTGGTAATATTATTTCATAAGCCAGATAAAGATAGGCTAAAAGACACACTTATCTCCTGCCAGAGACAGCTTCTTTGGCCTGCTCTCATCCAAATCTAAATTCTGTACTTGGCTGTATATGAGATTCCCATTAAGAGCCAGTGGTTTTGCATATGCTAGCTGATGGTGTAGCTGGAAACAAAATTGGCCCCGTAATGTGTTTTTGTGCTGCTAGTCTCTGGTTGATAAGGTGCAGCCGCCAACAGGAGTCACTGGCCATGCATCACTGTCCTTCGTGCTTTTTCCATGTCTTCTTGTCTCCTGAGCAGGAGTGGCAGCTGATGGCTTTTTAATGGGTGTCACAGGTCTGGAAACCTCAGAGTATTGCATCCTCAATGGGCAGTACACCAGGGACAGTATTGCAAATCAGTTAGACATATTTCATATCTGCAATTAAGTTACCTGATTCCCAACATGCCTTCTGTCCTCGAAGAACGAGACATTTATCTTCCTGCTGGTTTGGCAGAAATTGGGCCGACTGGAGTTGAAGGCTGTTTTCCGACTCTGAAGAATTGATCTGTCTCAGCAGCTGAAACTGTTTTCTGTTCCAGCCCCAGGGCAGAAAGGCCCTGCTTTTTCCTGCCCTCTCTTACACGGGGGTGGTACAGATTTTGTTGCATTTGGGCAAACTCCATACTGTGGGTTAGGTGCATCTAAATTAGTAAATATCTTACTAAAGCTGCTATGAGGCCTTGGGGAAGGGTAGGTGGGTGGGGGGGGGGGTAAAGCTGGAGGGAAACATGATTTAAAATATATATCAATCTGTCTCTATGTTATTGTGATATTGAAATGTGCAGCTTGAAATCCATTACTTTATTCTTCTGAGGGTTATATTTGGGTGCAAAAAAGGCATTAATCTTGCACTTCACAGTCAGTCTCAGAGATTTTATAGACATAATGCAAATTATAAATATGTTAAAATGGGGGAAATTACATAAGCGTTTGCAGGCTATGACCAAGATTGCATTTGAGCAGCAAAAAATTACGGTAAAATTTATCAGTGAGCTGGCTCCTTTGGTTAATATAGGAAACAAAATCCATTAAACACTCTATTAATAGCTGTGGAGACCTGTTATGTGGACAGGCACTGCTAGGCAGGGAGGGTGTCATGGGGACACGGCCTCCACGCCTGTCATCTAAATGCAGTGTCCTAAACGTGTTTCTTTAATGAACCAAGAGATCATTCACCAGGTGAATTAAGGAAACTCGACAAAAACAGACAAAACAAAAACAGACTCGCGGATGCAGTGAACAGACTGAAGGTTGACAGGGGAGCGGGCTGGAGGCTGAGTGGAGAAGGAGAAGGGATTGGGAAGTACAGACTGGCAGCCCCAGGACAGCCGCGGGGTGTGCTCAGCACAGGGAACACAGCCGACAGTCCTGGAATCACTGTGCATGGGGCCAGCGGGGTGCTGGAAATATCAGGAGGATCACTTTGTAAAGTATATGGTTGTCTAACCACCATGCTGCACGCCTGAGACTAATACAAAATAATACTGAATGTAAACTATAATTTAAAAAATAATTAGCCCTGGCCGGTTTGGTTCAGTGGTTAGTGTGTCAGCCCACAGACCAAAGGGTTGAGGGTTTGATTCCTGGTCAAGAGCACGTACCTCGGTTGCAGGTTTGATCCCCGGCCCTGGTTGGGGGTCGTGCAAAAGGCAGCCAATCAATGTGTGTCTCACGTTAATCTTTCTCTCTCTCCCTTCCTCCCTTCCACTCTATCTAAAATCAATGGAAAAGTATCCTCGGGTGACGATTAACAAAATAATAATAATAATTATTATTATTATTTTTTTTTTTAAAGAAAGCCTGACCATATAGGCTTTCTTGGTCTTGCCATTAGTTTTCCGTTACCATGTTTATTTTCTTAGGAAAATGAACTCAGAAGATCTCATTTACAATATATTTTATGTGGCATATAGTTAAGTTTTTTTTTACCTCCAAAATCAATTTGAATTCAGTAACAACTGACAAAAAAGAAATCTGCAGTATTCTAATGGTTCTCAGCTTTGCTTCTGATTCAGGCACACAGCATTACAAAAAGGAAGAGCTGTTCGCTTATTAGTTTCTCAATATCCGAGGTGGATAATGTAGCTGGACCACTCATGAAGCACTGAAGTACTTCAGGTGCACTTAAAACACACTCAGATTACATATTGGAACACAAGCATCTGGAATTTTCTTTTTATTTGGAACCTGTGATTTCATTCTTTGTGCTGAGGTGGGTCCAGAGCCCTTGTGCTCAGAATTAGGAGTGATTGAGTTTCAGTCCATTTGGTTAAAAATCAACCTTGCAATGGGGTGTTAGGAATACTTAGCAATGCATTATCTCCCAAAGCGATGCACCCAGTGTTTTCTGGGAAAAAGGGGCACTTACGTCCATTAATAATATATATTGCCACAGCACACTCAGTTCCTGCATCTCTTAGATGTTGCTATTTGGGGACTGAATCTCTGCTTTCGGGTTTAGCTGTTTTATTCTCCTGGTTGCAGGAAAGTGATGTTCCCTAGCTCTGAATTAACCTGAAAAGGCGTCCCCTAAACATGGTAGCAGAGAAAAGGGGATCAGCCACAGTGTGAAGAACTATGCCCAGTCATGTCCACGATGGAGTGGTGTAGCGGTGAAAATCCAGACATCCTGGTATTAGCCAGGCATGAGGCCGTGGTTTCAGGAGGGTAGCCCTTGGAGAGCAGGATCCAGGCAGCGGTTGGTGACACAGGTAGGGGGGCCAGTCTCCCAAGAAGGAGCCTGGTAGGACCTGGCAGGGACGTATTCCAGTTTTAACAAAAGGAAAATGAGGCAGAACTCAAGTCTTAAGAGTTGTGTGAGTAGGACAGGAGGTGGGTGGACACACGGACACCTCAGGGCTCTCATCAGTGTGTCAGAATCAGGGTTTATGACCAACTGGAACGGAGCACGGATCTTGTCAAGTGTAGATAGACTCTTCAATGCAATGGTTGAAGGCAGGGGTTGGCATGCTCTCCCCAGCAGGGGGCACCAGCGGTGTCGCCAAAAGGCAGAATCTCACGCTCGGCCTAGATCTCTCACTGCCCCAGGGTTTAGGGGCCAAAGGAGAGGAGTTCTAGGTAAGAAATTCTGCTTTATGAGTTGACTGACAAGGCAGGAAGCTGCAAAGAGCTTGTAGGAGTAAGAGGACTGGAAGGAGAAGGAAGGTAACCAAAGTTAGCTAACATATAACGAGTCCGGCAGGTGTGGTAGATCCAGGCAGGACTGAGGGCGGGTCCAGGGAGGTCAGGTAAGGCAGGACATCTCGGGCACAGACCAGAGCCAGGGCACATGTCTCGTTCATCTTCCATTCCAGTGAATAACAAGTATGAGTACTGAGGGAAGAAAAGAGAGGAGGAACAAAGGGAAAGAGGTCACTAAATAAATGAGAATATGAAAAAGAAAACAAGTTGGCATAAAAGGTCTTTCAATTTGGCTGAAAATTAGTAACAGTAGATTCTATTCTGACTCCATCACTAATTAAATGCTGGACTTTGTATAGAAGTTACTTACATCTTGAGACCATAGTTGCTCCATCTATAAAATGAATGGTTACACTAGATAATCTTCCCCTTTTTTTTTAAGTTTACTTCAACAAAAATCTTTGAGTGCCTACTAAATACCAAGCCCTGAGTTTTGAGGACACTTAGATGATAGTATTAGTACCAGGAAATACCCGACTTCTGATTCTAAAGGATGCCCCCTGTTCTCTGACTAACTTTGTAAGCCCTGCTAAGTGTGGGTGTTCTTGGACCACAAGTTAATTGAAGCCATAAGTGAGAGGCCTGTCCTCCCTTGAGATACATCAGAGAAAGGGTTTGCCTTGCATGTGGCCTTTTGCAGTCAGAAGTCTGAAAGTGCGCTGCATTCATGTTATGTGGAGAGTACGAGTGAACAAACAACTGAGCACCTACTGTATGCAAGGTGAGGAACTGAGTACTTTCAGGTGCATCAGCTTATCCAACTCGCGTTGCGTGTGGCTTGCTTATTATGTCCTTCGTTTTACAGGTGAGAAACTGAGACAGAGAGGTAACATGGGTTTGTCAAGGTCACTTCAACTCCAGGTAGTTAGAATTCAAGGCTAGAACCCTTTCTGCTACGCTACAGCACGTCTTAACATTAGCTTGCTTTGAATAACATAACCAATAAACATGCTCAAATAATAGGCTTTTCTGAAAGCTAATCCTTGACATAAAGGCATCGGCATGAAGTTCTGCTCACATGCGCATCAAGGCTGGCATCCTACAGGGGAATTTCTAAGCTCAAATGAAATGTGATGGGGAGGAAACTAAGACAATGTATTCCTCATGCAACTGAGATCTATATCTATATCTGTAGTATCTATATTTCTATCTCTATACCTATCTATCTATCTAGATATTGATATAGATTTAGACCCCCATTTTACATTTACATCAACTGATATGTATTATATCTGACTATACCGTATATATCAGTTCACTAAATGATTATATGAACAATGAACTTTGGTTTAAATTGGTCTAGCATTTCTAGCTGTGCATAACCACTTATGTAACTCAGTCATGAGGCATTCTAGGACTTCAGTAGTCTGGTTAGGATAGGAAGCCGAGAATGGTAAGATTTGAGGCTAGGAGAATAAATTCAGCTTTAGCATAGATCCCCAAGGAAGGTGGCCCACTCCTCAAGTCATAAAGTCCTAGAAGGAAGAATGAGATGTGGGTGCAAGCTGGGAAAGCCTTGTTATCTGTGGGGTCCAAACCAACGGGCTGTGGGCCTGGCTAGGACAATGGCAACGGAAATCCTGGCAGTCAGATGGGAGGTGGAAGCTGTGTAGCCCCAAAAGGCCCATCTGGCATAAATAAGAACTGTAACCCATGGTAGGGTTCAGGCTTTGGAGAGCCTACTGAGAGCTAAGAAGAGAAATGGAATCTCAAACAAGCCAGCTGAGGTTTCAGGATAGGGCTTTGGTCTCAGTGGACAAACTGGAGAGAACAGTAGCAAGGTGCTGTTGTCATGCAAAACATGGCAGGGGGTAGACCAAGGCAATGGCGGGAGGGGCAGGGGAGGCATCCCAGGCACAGTGGGCTTAGGGCAACAAGAGAGGTTCTAGATCCACTGCCATGGGCAAAGAGAAGAGTGAGATTTCCTAACATATTCCAACAAGTTTGCTTAGGACTGGCTGAAGAACGGAGTTGTCCTGAGCCAAGCCCATAAATGAAAACTTTCAACACCTGTAGCTGCATCTGGGTCAGGAATGAATTGACATATCATGGTTTAGTGTTATTTAAATTCATTTCACAACCAAGTAATGTATCCATTGCATTTTATCTCAGGTATGACAAAGTCCCCAAAGAATGGCATTTATATTCTTTTGTCATTATAATACTCAGTATTAATTGGATCATTCTGAGCCTTTATAGGCTTTCTTAACATTATTACCATTGTAATGAAAATTCAATAAAATTGTAATGCTATTCAACAGACATGTTTTTTTTTAACTTATCTTTATTGTTGAATGTATTACAGATGTTCCTCATTTTTCACCCATTGACCCCCTCCTCCCCTCTCCCACCTTCCTCCTGCCTTTCCCCACACTGTTGTCTGTGTCCATTGGTTATGCGTATACCTATATAAGTCCTTTGGTTTATTTCTTCCCACCTCCAACCCCCCTTCCCTTTGAGGTTTGTCAGTCTAGCAAACAATGTGTACTTCTTAATCCCTTCACCTCTTTCACCCATTTTCCCAACCCTCCTCTCATCTGGTAACCAACAAATTGTTCTCTGAACCTATGAAAATGTTTCTGTTCTGCTTGTTCATATTGTTTGTAGATTCAATTGTCGATAGATATGTATTCTTTGCCATTTTATTTGTTTATATTTTTTATCTTTTTCTTCAAGAAGACCCTTCAACGTTTTATATAATAATGGTTTGGTGGTGATGAACTCCTTTAGCTTTTCCTTGTCTGGGAAACACTTTATATGGCCATCCATTCTAAATGACAGATTTGCAGGATAGAGTAATCTTGGTTGGAGGTTCTTGCTTTTCATCACTCTGAATATTTCTTGCCACTCCCTTCTGGCCTGCAAAGTTTCTTTTGAGAAATCAGCTGACAGTCTTATGGGAACTCCTTCGTAGGTAACTAACTGCTTTTCTCTTGCTGCTTTTAAGCTTCTCTCTTTGTCTTGAACCTTTTGCATTTTGATGATGATGTGTCTTGGTGTGGGCCTCTTGGAGTTCATCTTGTTTGGGACTCTCTGTGCTTCCTGGACTTGTATGTCTGTTTCCTTCACCAAGTTAGGAAAGTTTTCTGCCATTATTGTTTCAAATAGGTTTTCAATTTCTTGTTCTCTCTCTTCTACTTCTGGCACCCCCAAGATGTGAATGTTGGCATGCTTGAGTTGTCCCAGATGCTTTTTACACTATCCTCATTTTTTTGGATTCCACCCACCTCAGCCTCCTTCAGCCTCAGTTCCCATTGGTTTTACTGCCAGAAGTTATGGGGACTTCTCTTCCTGGCACTGGAACCCTGAGCGGGGCATCTGGTGTGGGATGGGGACCCCTCAGTCCTCCGGGAGGACCTTCCCAGTCGAGGTGTCCTCCTGAATTTTAACCACTACATGTGGGTGTGGGACCAGCCCATCTCGCCTCCGCCCCTCCTACTAGTCTGCATGATACTTCTTCTTTTTTTGTTTATCCTCACCCGAGGACAAGCGAGGAAGAGAGAAAGAGAGAAACATCGACGTGAAAGGGACACATCGAGTGGTTGCTACCCACACAACCCAACCAGGGCCAGGGACAAACTGCAACCGAGGTATGTGCCCTTAGCGGGAATCGAACCCGGGTCTCTCTGGACCACAGACCGACGCTCTAACTGCTGAGCCAAATTGGTCAAGGTGCAGCTTCTTCTTTAATTGCGTAGTTGTAGGACTTCCATTCAGCTCTATTTCAGGTGGTTCTGAATGATGGTTGTTCTGTAGTTTAGTTGTAATTTTGATGTGGTTGTGGGAGGAGGTGATTCTATGTTTACCTACACTGTCATCTTGACCAGAAGTCTCCTCAACAGACATGTTCTTGAATTGCTCTGTCAACATCATTGCAAAACCAATGACAGTCATTGCATTGTAACATTGCATGTGTACATTAATAAAATATGTTTTGGTTTTCACCAAGATAGCAATACAAAAAAACTTCAATTAAAATGTACCCTTGACCTTAGAGTATTTCAATAGATTCCCATAAATGGCTACTAATGGTTTGAAATTTCATGTCAATTTAATTTGAACAGTTTACTCAATCAGTGATTAAAATAATCCCTTTTAGTTCTTTTTTCTCTTGCAATCCTCACCAGAGGACATGTTCATATGTTCATTGATGAGAGATAGAGAGAGAGAGACATTGATCTGAGAGAAACATCAATTGGTTACCTCTTGAGCTCGTCCCAACCAGGAACCAAACCCGACCTCGGTATGTGCCCTGTTGGGGCTTGAGCTGACCTTTTGGTGTACAGGATGATACTCCAACTGAGCCACATCAGCCAGGGCCATTCCTTTTAGTTCTTGAAATTCATTTTATTGTGGTTCACCCACAGCTTCACAACCAAGCACTGCACCGACAGGACGTGAGGAAACCAAAGGAATTGTTGGTATATTTTCTAACATTCTTGGTCATTTTGAGGAAAAACCATGGTAAAAGTGTCATTTGTAAGGCACAACTGGCTGAAAGGAAGTTGATGTGTTTGGTTGCATTCTTCAGCCATGCCACTGTAAATGCTGAGAGTCGTATCTGCAAACAGATAATTGGTACATACAGGGAGCTTTAGTGCTGTGTCCTCACTAACTGCACATCTCATCTGTGACGAGAGGTGTGACTGTGCTTGATTTTCAATAAATTAACCAGGACAGGAAAGGCCATGTGGGTGTTCCCGTGTCTGTTTGCCACCTCTCACACATGGGCTCAAGAAGACACATCGGGCTTATTTACATGCTTGACCTAGCATAATACTTCTAACTCCTTGGTTGGCATACTTGCCGACCGAATTCCAGTCTTCTCTGAATAGATTTTTTTGTTTTTGTTTTTGTTTTTATCTGAAAATCCCCTGCCATGTGAGAAAACAGATTTAGACTGCTGGGTCATTCCGAGAGACACAGCTACACCAGGGGGCCACCATGAGCCTGGTCAGGATTTGTATCTCCATCTACTTCTGGAATAAATTCCTCCCGGTATCTAGCATGTTTCTTCTTTAAAAAAAAAAAAATGGTACAAGTTCAGGAGAGCCCATATCTAACATTTGTATTGGGGATCAGGACTAATACCTTCATCATGGGCTGCTTTTTATTGAATAAGTATTCATGCTTCATAATCATTTTTCTTCTATTATACTATTCAAAAAGCATTTATCATATGTCAGCACAATGTTGGGACTGGGAATACAAAGATGAATGAGACGAGCCCTCTGATCCTCACAGAATTGGTCTAAAGTAGGGCTTGAGCCCTGGTTCCACCATTCCCTAGCTCTGTGACTTTCCTTGCACGAGTGACCTTCCCACCCTGCACTCGGTTTCTCCACATGTGGAATAGCATAGTCGTAACATTCTCTACCTGCAGGGCTACTGGAGGTTACGGCATATCCAGTGCTTAGCACAGCCCTGGCTTAGCGCAGTGTGTTTACCGCTCAGTGTGTTAGCTATTAGTATTATGGAGTTCACATTCTCGTAGAGAGAGAGCATATCACATACTCTAAATACAGTTCAGGAAAGCCCTCTCATGGGGCTCGGAACAAAATGCCCTAAGAGCTCTGATGAGAGAGAGAGAGAATCGGGAGTTCATTTACAATCAGTTTTATTGAGTTTTCTTTGAAGTGGTAATCATGGCTGACAGGGAGGGTGGGGGTGTCTCAGAAGTGGTGACCTTTAAGCTGGACCTTGGAGACTGAATTCACCAGGGGAAGGTGGAAGGGATGTCCAGTGAGCAAGAGCATGCGCAGCCAGCCCGAGCAAAGGCTCTCCGACTGGCTGCTCATCCAGGGTCCGGGAAGTGGTCTGGAAAGAGCACAGAGATGCTGCCAGAACAGGTCAGGGCTGGGGATCTACCACCACAGCAGCACCGGAGAGCAGTGTGATCAAACTCGTTTTACAAAAATAACTTGGCTACTTTCTGGAAGATGAATGACATCAAAGAGAGACTGAAAGCAGGGAGCCTGTTATGAATTGATCATGGCAGCCTGGACGGGGCAGTGGCAGAGAGCAGGAGAGGCGAGGACATCACAGTGTCTGAGCCGATGTGGGGGCAAAGAAACCACTCAGGGATGACTTTGTATTCTAGCATGAAATAAGAAAAACAGGAAGAGAAGCAAGTGTGGAGAGAAAGATAATGAGTTCTGTGCTATAAATATTAAGTTTGGGGTGTCCGCAAGAGGAATATCCAAGTAGGCAGTTTAAAATATAATTCCAGAAAGACCCGCCGAGGGTGGTGGGGAGAAGGGATAGTAGAGAAAAGGGAAGTTGTAAAACAAGTCTTGCATACCTGCACAGCCCAGCTGGTTCTGTGTAACAGAACCAAAACCAGACAGGTCCCCCTCCAAACCTCCCTTTCACACCAGCAAAACTGCTTCACTCACGCACCTTGATACGCCTGTGTGTTCGTCTACATCTCTCCTTCCTTCCATTCAACATATGCTGATTAAGCATCTATTATGTGCCAGGCACTGTTACGGATTTTGGTGGCACAGACAGAAGCGAAAAAGTCAAAACCCTGTCATGGGGGAGTTTATGTTTTAGTGCAGGAGACAGTCATTAAGAAGATAACTGAATAAAATATAATTTTTTTCTTTATCGATTTGAGAGAGGGAAAGCGGGAGGGAGGGAGAGATGGAAACATCAATGAGAGAGAACATCCATTGGCCACCTCCTGCACGCCCCCCACTGGGGATCTGGCCCACAACTTGGGCATGTGCTCTGCCCAGGAATCAAACTGGCAACCTCTTGGTGCATGGGTCAGCGCTCAACCACTGAGCCACACCAGCCGGGCTAAAATGTAATTTTAAGTAAATGCTATAAGGAAAAATAAATCAGGTGAGAGGTTAGAAAGTCACCAGGGAGGGAGAGGAAGGGGAACTCTTTGAAATCGGGTGGTTATGTCAAGTAAGCCATCTCTGATGAAGTTGCATTTCAAACAGAGACCTAAAGTGACGGAGCAAGCAATGTGGAAATCTGGAGGAAGTATGTTTCAGACAGAGGGAAGAGCAAGGACGAAGTCCCTGAGGCAGGAACCTCAGTATAACTGAGAAACTGCAAAGCAGCCAGCTTGGCTAAAACAAACCAAATAGTCACTGGGTATCTTGTGACATTTCTGACACTACGGTCTTGTGTTATTAACTAATACTCTTGTAAAGATTTTCATGCATTTATATCCTATCTTCCCAACTCTATGTAAACCTATTGAGGGCAAAGTCTATGTTCAAACTGCTTACTCCCACAGTACCTAGCACAATGCCTTGCAGGAGTTCTTTCTCCATTCATCTCTCTATCACTATCATTGGTGGTGATCCCTAGGCCTCCCTTGCCCCACTCTCAGACACTTCTGGGCTCATTCCAGAAGCTGCTAACCATCTGGCAAACCACTGGTGAGCCGTCTAATACTGTTGTGATTAGTGAGAAACTCAAGCTAAATCCACAGCACCACAGAAAGCCCATGCACCAAGATCTACCCTTGCTGTTTGCACACCGGATGATTCTAATATTGAAGACTGAAACGTGAGGAAATTCTGCACATGCTCAGAGCAGCTGCTGGCTTTGCCACAGTTCTATGCTTAAACATTACAATAATGTTATTATTATCTCACAGGGGTATCCTGGGGTTTAATGAGATATTTTCAAATCACTTTGAGCTACTCCATTGGGGGTACTAAATAAATGGTATGTGTTCCTCCTGAAGTGCCATTTTTGACATTGATTTGTTGTGATGGGTTCTGCTGTCCAACAGGGCTGGGATTCGCCCACCAACTCATTTCCTACAAACAATAGACTAGCCGTCAGAAGGCGGTGGTTTTCCGTTAAAATAAATATGAAGTGAAGTGAACTAGTCAGCAATCAGAGGCAAATAGGCCGCTGTTAGAAATCTAGTATTTATTAAGCACTCACAGTGATCAACATAAGAGCTTCACAGTATGGTGCAGTACAGCGAACACTGGACTGGAAATGGTCCAAGGTTGCAGGCCCAGCTCTGCCACTAACTCGCTGTGTGAGCTTGAAGAAATTGCTAAACATCTCTGGGCCTCAACTATACAGTAAGGGCTGTTCTACAAAGCTCATAATCAGTCTTCCAGATAAGGCAAATACATGAAAGGAATGGAAATAGTCATTTCTGAAGGATAGCTACTTCACAGCAGGGAGAAGCTTGTGACCATCTATCACAGCACCACCCTCTGTTCTGGTCTTCCTTGCCGTTGATTAATATTAATTTCAGTACTAATTCCTGCAAATGGAGAAATAAATCACTTTCTAAGTCAGGCAGAGAAGTGCATGAAACATTTGGTCTTTAAAAATAGGGTCTTTGCCTTTCTATGAGCCATCCTTGCAGTAAGCCCTTGGTCTTATTCTTAGATTTAAATAGATGAATGATTGATTATACTGCTACCCTAATACCCAGCTCTAAAACAGTGTTCTAGTTTAGTGAGAGAGTGTTTTACACAGTTGTCCACTTTTACCACCTGACAACATATGTTACTGCCTGCAGGGCCTGGCACTGACCTGGAGGCAAAGGACAGAAAAGAACAGGGGTGCTTGTTGCTCCCAGAAGAGGCAGAGGTGGAATAACCCAGTAGTGTACTGTACTGTGAGCCCGGGTCCCCTCCCTCCCTCCACATCCCAGGAATCCCAATGGTCCTGGGTTCAGAAAGAAGAAATGTTGATAATTCAGAGCAAGTAGAAATGAAAAGAATCACTTATTGAGAAATTCAATTCAACAAACATATATTGAGTTCCTACTATGTATCAGGCACTTTGGTAGTTGCTGGCATTGTAAATCAGGTGAGACCCAGTCTCTATCCTCCATGACCACATGTCATACTTACTCCAAGTCCAGTTACCAGCTGAGGTATGATGGTGTGGGAGTTGTCTAGACAACAGCTCCTCTTTTGTAAATGATTCAAAAGATACAACAGAAAACACATGTCTGAGCCTGGGTTGACTCTAAACTGGAGTTGCTAAAATGCTTGGAAACAGAAATTGTGTTCAAAGTGACCACATCAATTTGGAAAACTAGTTTAGGTTCAAACGGGATAAATGTAAGTTACTATCCTCAGGCTAAAATCAAGCAACAGAGATACAAGTTTTGGAATGAATGTTCTCCCAGTTTAACAACTGGAGTGTGGCAAATCCCTTACTGCAAGGCTGCAGTGGAACATTAAGTAGACAGTAGAGGTACAGGTCTCCATTCGTCCTTCCCACCACAGATTTAAGACGAGATATGAATTTTCTCTGTCACTTTCCTCTTACTTCCCACTGACAGGAATTGTCAAGTACTGTAAAACCAGGCTGCCCTCTCCAAGCCCCACCAGAAACGTGGTGCTTGGTTCTTCCCAACGACTGGAATCTAAGCTATGAAAGTTAGTGTGAACTATTCGCTCCAGAAGCCAAGTCCTCGAATGCCATGACCCATTTTCTCCAGACTCTAGGTGGGAAACTCACCAGCCCCCATTACTACTCCCTCCAGCTTCTAATTCCAGCAGGAGCAGTTAGAGCCCTCCAGGCCTGGAGGTCTTCTACCTCCTGTGGACTCAGCAGGCTTGCCTCTTCCCCAGAGCACCCACCTGGCCTGCCACCCCCCGCCTGGCATGGCTCCAGATCCAGGGCACATCCCCACCTTCCCTCCTCGCCTGCCTCGGCCAGCGGCCCCCTGGGCTCCTCGGAGTCCGCCTCCCCGGGTCGGCCCAGGTGGAGCTGGCGGGCCGCGGTGCGGGTCCAGGGTGAGTGGAGAAGCCCCGCGAATGGGACGCGGCCTCGCCAGCCGAGGGCGGGCACACTGACCCCAAGCCGGCCGAGCCCAGGGGGCAAGCTGAGGGGCAAAAAGAGGGCGCCGGGGTGACTCAGAAAAGCTAAGGTCACGACGGGGAGGGGCGGGGCCAGGCGCGCGCCCGCGCGGGGGGCGGAGACCTCGAGGGGCCGCGGAGGGCGGCGGGCGCGCGCGGGGCGCGGGCGGGGCGGAGGGAGCGCGGGGCGGGCGTGCAGCCGTCTGTCTGGTGAGGAGCCCGCGGGCCGCGCCACAGCCAGACCGAGCCCGGCGGCGGCAGCGGCAGCAACAGGCGGCGGGCTGGGCTCGGGGCGGAGGCGGCGCGGGAGCGGGCAGCGTGCGGAGGAGCGCCGCGGCCCCGCGCTGCCCCGGGGTTCCCGCCGCATGGAAGAGCATCTCAGCCTGCTGAGCTCGCCGCCGCCGCCCTCCGCCCGCCACCGCGCCCACCCGCCCCAGCGCCCCGCCAGCGGCGGCGCCCGCACCCTGGTGAACCCGGGCTACGCCGAGTCGGCCGCGGGCCCCGAGCTGCCGCCCGACATGACCGTGGTGCCCGGAGACCACCTGCTGGAGCCGGAGGCGGCCGACGGCGGCGGGGACCCGCCTGAGGGCGGCTGTGGCGGCGGCGGCGGCGGCGGCTGTGACCGCTACGAGCCGCTGCCGCCCGCGCTGCCCGCCGCCGGCGACCAGGACTGCTGCGGGGAGCGCGTGGTGATCAACATCTCGGGGCTGCGCTTCGAGACGCAGCTCAAGACCCTCTGCCAGTTCCCGGAGACGCTGCTGGGGGACCCCAAGCGGCGCATGCGGTACTTCGACCCGCTCCGCAACGAGTACTTCTTCGACCGCAACCGGCCCAGCTTCGACGCCATCCTCTACTACTACCAGTCCGGGGGCCGCATCCGCCGGCCGGTCAACGTGCCCATCGACATCTTCTCCGAGGAGATCCGCTTCTATCAGCTGGGCGAGGAGGCCATGGAGAAGTTCCGCGAGGACGAGGGCTTCCTGCGGGAGGAGGAGCGGCCGCTGCCCCGCCGCGACTTCCAGCGCCAGGTGTGGCTGCTCTTCGAGTACCCCGAGAGCTCCGGGCCCGCCCGGGGCATCGCCATCGTGTCCGTGCTCGTCATCCTCATCTCCATCGTCATCTTCTGCCTGGAGACGCTGCCCGAGTTCCGCGACGAGAAGGGCTACTTCGCCTCGCCGTCGCTGGTGGAGGCGGCCAGCAACGGCACGTCGGGGGCCCCTGCCGGAGCCTCCAGCTTCTCCGATCCCTTCTTCGTGGTGGAGACGCTGTGCATCATCTGGTTCTCCTTTGAGCTGCTGGTGCGCTTCTTCGCTTGCCCCAGCAAAGCCACCTTCTCGCGAAATATCATGAACCTGATAGACATTGTGGCCATCATCCCTTATTTCATCACTCTGGGCACGGAGCTGGCTGAGCGCCAGGGCAATGGACAGCAAGCCATGTCCCTGGCCATCCTGAGGGTCATCCGGCTGGTGCGGGTCTTCCGAATCTTCAAGCTCTCCCGCCACTCCAAGGGGCTGCAGATCCTGGGACAGACGCTGAAGGCTTCCATGCGGGAGCTGGGGCTGCTCATCTTCTTCCTCTTTATCGGGGTCATCCTCTTCTCCAGCGCCGTCTACTTTGCCGAGGCAGACGACCCCACTTCGAGGTTTAGCAGTATCCCTGATGCCTTCTGGTGGGCCGTGGTAACCATGACAACAGTAGGCTACGGGGATATGCACCCAGTGACCATAGGGGGCAAGATTGTGGGGTCGCTCTGTGCCATCGCTGGTGTCTTGACCATTGCTTTGCCAGTCCCTGTGATTGTCTCCAATTTCAATTACTTCTACCACCGGGAGACAGAAGGGGAAGAGCAAGCCCAGTACATGCACGTGGGGAGCTGCCAGCATCTCTCCCCTTCAGCCGAGGAGCTCCGAAAAACAAGGAGTAACTCGACTCTGAGTAAGTCGGAGTATATGGTGATCGAAGAGGGGGGTATGAACCATAGCGCCTTCCCCCAGACCCCCTTCAAAACAGGCAATTCCACTGCCACTTGCACCACGAACAATAACCCCAACTCCTGTGTCAACATCAAAAAGATATTTACCGATGTTTAATATATGGTACAAGTGACACGCTGTGCTCAGTATTGTGTGGATCGTGCCCCCCGGTCTGTGTATGCCCTTGTTTTATACATTCCAGACCACCCATCAAGGAAAGGACATGAAGAAGTGGAAAGTACACTTCATTCTCGCTCCCCTACTGCTTCACACTGAAACAGGTGTCTGTTTGCAAGACGGCTGCATTCTCTCAGCTCTCCTCCCCCCCCCCTTCCTCTCTCTCAATATTGCAAACAGCAGACTTTAGACTTGATTTCTAGTACACGCCCTATGAAAAAAAAAAAAAACAACCTGTACATCCTGGGAGGAAATGAAACTAAAGAACAGTTAGGGTAACTGTTTAACCTCAGAATTAAAAGACAGCTGTTTCTTTACTAAGTAAAGCAGGCACATACTTAAAGGATGTTTCAGTTTGATGGACCTTTCAACATTATTGAATATTTAGTTCAATTGCCAACACTGTGGATATATGGATGGAAAGTCCATTCAAAGAGACTTGTAAACCGAACATAAGTTTATTTGGTTTTTGACTGGAACTTCTATTCTGTTCAGAGCCCCCTCCCCAGAATTCTAAGGATCTCTACCACTTTGAACAAAGAGAAATGCCCAAGATGTACTCATCTGACTAATTCAACTCTTTGTTAGGCATTTTGAAAGCATCAGACTAATAGATTCCTGTGAAGTTCTGTGCGTGTGTGCTCCAGCCACTAGAAACAGATGTTTTCAGTGCTGCTGAGAGAAACAAAAAAATTTCCTAGTACATCCGAGAGAGAAGCTTCTGCAGTATCACAAGAAGATTTAAGTGGCAGACACTCCTTCCAGCGGAAGTTACTAATTCGGACCTGACTGATGCAGTTTCCATAGCAACCCATGTTTCCTGGGAAACCCGAAAAAGGTTGTCATGGCATCTCTTGCTCTCTATCCCCGCCCTCTAGCCCCTGCCGTTTCCACAGTAACCTTTCCAGATGGTTCCTACTTACCTGGTTTCATAAGAAAAACCACTGTTTGAATAAACCGCACAAATAAAGTGAAGTCTGAGATTCCAAGGTGGTGAAATGAACCATAAAATGCATATTTTTTTACTACCAGAAACCACTGATATCATCCTATAATGACTGAATTGAGAAGGAAAATATCAGCTTTGGGATTTTTAGATATATACCACATCAGACATGGTGTGAATTAAATGCAAGTAATCAGGCAATAATTTCAAAAGATGCTTCTCCGCTGTTTTCTTTCACCAAGAAGTTTCCAGCCAACAAATGAAAATAAAAAGCAAATATGAAAGTGTTCTGTACATAAGCAAATGAAAGATTCAGTTGGTGTACCTGAAACCTTACTACAAGGGACCTTCAGATGTCCTCTTTAAAAAACAAAACAAACAAACAAAAAAAACCACTCCAGATCCCACAACAGCACTGTCACCAGCACAGCCCTTGAAAAGCTAAATAAAATAGAAAACTATAAATGATGCATTTTTAACTGAGGGAATTGCAGACAGTCAATAAGAAGGAGGGACGGGAAGTTAACCAGATCTTGGGGAAATACCTTCAAGTTTCAGCCATGTGCCAGGATTGGCAGAAGACAGACAGAATCAGGTGAGCACTGTGTGGGCTACTGAGAGCACTTCCTTTTTGTCCAAGGAAGCAGGGAAATGCCATTCATGTCTAGGTTGGTGATACTGGCAAAACCAGTAGTTTCATATTATCTGCTAGGTGCCTTTTAAAGATCTTTTAGAGCACCTTTTGCATTTGATTTCCATGTTGCTAACTCGTTTGGTTCCCGTTGTTTCTTGCAAAAGGATGAAAAGAAAAGTCATTGCTCTTGATGATAGCCTTCACCCAGACTGAACTGAAGGTGATGCCGTTTCTTTTTCTAACCCACTTAGCTTCTGGACAAACTGTCTCCCTTAAAAAAGAATAAAACACAGAAGCTACTGCTATTAGATTATTGTTCCAATTTTAACTTACATAATTATTTGGTAGTATGTGGTAGTACAATCCTTTGAGACAAAAATGGTTAAAATTGCAATAAAGGTAACATTTTAACAAATAATTTTACATACATGATAGACATTATACATTATCCACAATTATACATTATCCACAATTATTTTTTGGTTTTGATAGGTTGTAACTATTCTAGAGTAAATGAGAGTTGCTCTATTTTAATAAAACTCATTAAGTATTTTCATGTAATCAGAAGCCTACTTATGTTATTATTTGTGTATTTGAGACAGTGAAAGATGATGATTAAAATTATAAGAGGGAGGAGAAAAAAGAAATCTATCTACCTAGACATAGAGTCATTGTTCTTATCTGTGTGCATGGGAATGGAACCTTTTTATCTAGTTTCCTTTGCCTTTCTTTGAGTTACTTTTAACATTGATCTACCTTTTGACCATATTTTTGGTATTATTAATGACCAGAAATTCTTTTTATGACCCATTTTGGTGGTTATATGTTAGATACACTATAATAAAAACATGAGTAAATTCTGTATCTTTTTTAAAAAGCTCTTGACATAAAGATAAACAAAGTGCACTGAGAGTTATATTCAATTTTTCAGAAGATGTAGAAACCCTGATGAGCTCTATAAGTAATTAATGTCTGTGCCATAATTTTTGGAATTGTATGGTTATTAAATAACAGTAATACAAAGGAGATTCTTTTTTTAATTCAGAGGAATATGGCTCTTGAATCCTAAATCTGGGGTAGTGTAATTGTTTCCAGTAGCCATATTGTTAGCTTCTTAAAGGTTATAGGTTCTGTGTCTTGACAAAGTTTTAGATACACTTGCTTAGTAGAGAATGTAGCATCTTGTAATGTATTTAATGCATATTTGATGAGTGAATAGCTGTCTTACATTAATGTTACTTTCAGGCTTTTAATGAAGTGGTTTAATGCATAAGCTCTGCAGGCATATTGCCAGGGTTTGAATCCTGACTCTGCTGTTTGACCTTGAACAAATTACTGAACCTCTCTGTGCTTCAGTTGCCGTATTTGTAAAATGAGGCTAAATAGTACCTCATAGGATTGTTGTAAATATTAAATGTTAATACAGGTATAATACTTAGAAAAGATAATTACATGATATGCAGCAGAGATTTTGCTAAGAGATTACATTGTTACATTATATTATTTGCTAAGAGATTGCATTATTATTGTGATAATTATTCACATGCACTGTGTAATTAATACTGAACTTTGTGAATGATATGAAATACATAATCAGGTCTTTCTGTTTACTTCTATATAACAATACTAATTACCACTTATTAAGGGTCAGCATGTCCTTGACACCTCTCAGCTCTGCAAGTTAGGTGGTATTAACCCCATCTTAGGAGGGCAGAAATAGGTGGTTAAGGTTAAATGATTGTTCCTAAGACTTCACAGCTAGCATGAGATCCAGCTGTAATTTAAAGCCAGGTCATTCTGGCCTCCAAACCCCTGTGCCTTTTATTGGATGACTTGAAAGAGATGGAGAAAATAAATTTCTTATGCTTTTAGAGTTGACTTCAGCCTGCTTTACTAATTAATGAATTCTGGTAAAGAACATATCTCCAGAAACCTATTTCATTCAGTATCCTGAAAATTAGTCCTTTTCTGATCATCAGATAGTTTTAAACCATAGAGATCAAATATATGTTATTTAAATTGAATGAAGAGATGGACTTTTCCAGTAAGAAAAGATTATTTTCTACTAGGTACCTACTAGGACAATGGGTATTTTTCAGTTTTAATGCTAATTTCCTATTTCCATGTATTTTCATCTGCAATAGATGATAGAATTATGCAGATTGTTATTTTTTCACCTTACGCTTTGCTTAAGTTACTAGAGATCCATGCCAAAAGTGGTGTAAACATTTGACTCTCTTATAAAGAATGGAAAAATTACTTAGAACAAAAGGATTGAAAGCAGGAGATTGCTGGTTTATTGAAAATTGTGATATTATTGCTTTATAAGAGCATCTGTCCTCAAGACAACATTAGAATATCATTTTGTCCCACAAAACAGCTGTAGTTCCTTCTCTAAGGTCCAAAATCCAATTTAGTAAAATGAAAATGGATAGTGATTTGAGCTTAGAGCAAAATGCTAATGAGGGAGCCTAAGTTTGCACGGGCCAGATAGCCTTGCCAAACCGCATACTTCACTGTTGAGCTCAGCTGCATGTCTTGGATGTTGGAAGGTGCACATACATATGTCTGTGTGCACAAGAGATTCCTGGAGGAGTGGTTCTGAATCAGTGCACACCCTGGGGGATATCCCTATACCCTACAGCTAATGAATCTAGAGATAAATCTAACATTATTGTTATTTTTTTTATGTTGTTACCAAATTTAAATGCCCACCAAATATAATGACATAATCACAGCTACATATAAGATGGATGTGTTATATCAGTTATTTCTAAACTTTGCAATAAAATTTCGGAGTTGAAATTTTAAATGCACAGTATGAAAAAATTCCAAGTTATGGTTTGTTGACGTAAAACACGTTATTTACTCTTTGGCATATAACAAGTAATTGCTTTGTTGATAGTATATAAATTCAATATATATAATACATACCAATAGTCTATTCCTTGGAGAATCTTAACAGTAATTTACTGACTTCTATACATTTAAAATTTCAACATTTCCTGTAGCAGCTTCCAAGTTCTTTCCACCACTCAGCTGTGAATAAAAGTGATAACCTCTCCCACTCAGAAATGCAGAGCAGCACACGGCCTCCCAGTCTAAAGACGTGGCAACGCTGTGAGGTAGAGGTGAGGAGCCTAAGAATGGGGAAGAGGAGCTGTAGGGCTTGCATTTTAGGGTGGGTTTCTTTATTGCTGTCTTGTATTTGGCATTTTAAACTAAGGAGGCTAACACTATTGTTTTTGCACAACTAATTTCCTACATTTTGTTTGGCAGTTGTAGGTATATTAACAAAATTGCTTGCTTTTTATAACCTGCAGGGAGGGGCTGATAACCTTTGAGAGAGGGTAGGCCAGAGGAGGCAGGAAGAAGGGAGGGGAAACCATGCAGAGCCCAAAGCTTACTCTTGTGACTCATCTCCCGGCCTCCTGCCAGACAATGGCCAATGCATAGAGTAAATCATAGTATTCTGTACATATTCATGTTCCCCCCGGAAGTATATTTTAAATGATTCAGACAGGTTAGAAAGTTTTCAAACATTTGTCTTTGTTTTCAATGATGTCATAAACTAATTTTGTCCTTGAAATGGTAAAGAAAAAAACATTTTACAGAGAAACATTTTTATGGTTCCTTCTCTCTCTCTCTCTCTCTCTCTCTCTCTCTCGCTCCCTCCCTCTCCCTCTCCCTCCCCCTCCCCCTCCCCTCCCCCTCCCTCTCCCCCTCCTGGGTGTATTTTTTTCTTACATTTCAAATTGTGTACCATCAACGTTCAAATGCATTAAGGAAGCAATCGAGAAAAGAAGCTGCATCATTTCCTTGGGAGTCATGTTGTTATTGTTGCAACCTAAATGGCCTGAAAAGTGAATCCTAGGCTTCTTCTGGTTGTTAGTAAGATAGCACTTAAATGAACAAAAAATGACGTTTCATCGTATCTGAAGAATGTTGTGCAGGCAGGGTCCTGAGTTTGCAGATACGGAGTTCAGCCCCCATCCATTGTGGTGGTAGGAAGTGGGGAGAGCACAGAGGCTCTTGGGACTCTGTTGAGATCCCCACCAACTTTTTCAAATGAAAGTTATATGTACCTACATGTTACATGTCTATCAGCACTGCTGTGTCACTTGTTTTTCATTAAGTTTATTTTAAACTCCTGTTCTTTATGAAAATGATCTCTGATTCCTAAGGTTCTGATTTGTATGCATTTAAACATCTTCCTTAAATTAAAACACATGATTGCATTGGGAAGCCAAGCCCCGCTTGAGTCTGTTCTCTCCATAGCAGCCAGGGTGATCCTGTTCAGTCTTTTCAGGTCATGTCACTTCTTTGTGGCAAGACCCCCGGCTGGCTCCTCATTTCACACAGACTATGAACTGAAGGGGTCACAGTGGCCTGCAGGCCCTCCTCACCTAGCCCGCCCTCCCCTCTGACCTCATTCCTGGCTCCTTTCTCTTTGATCCTGTGTGGTAGCCACGCTGGCTTCCTTCTCTTCTTTGAAGACACCAGGCAGGCTGCACCTCAGCTCTCTGTACTGTGCCCCTGCCTGGCATCTGATACCTGTGTGGCTCATTCGTCAACTTCTCGGATGTCGGGGTCTCAGGGTAGCCTTCCCTGGCCAGATGTCGGGGTCTCAGGGTAGCCTTCCCTGGCCAGATGTCGGGGTCTCAGGGTAGCCTTCCCTGGCCGGATGTCGGGGTCTCAGGGTAGCCTTCCCTGGCCAGATGTTGGGGTCTCAGGGTAGCCTTCCCTGGCTGCTCCAGTTAAAACTGCAACCCCCACAGCACTCCCTGGACTCTCTCTCTGCTTTGTTTTCTTCTCTAACACATTAGACATTTTACTTACTTTGTTTATTGTTCATCTTCCTTTCCCTTCCGTGAGGACAAGACTTCTCGTCTGTTCATTGGTACTGTGACCCTCAAGAGCTGGAATAAGGTCGGTTCTTAATAAGTAGTTATTCACGGGAGCAAGGAGAGGAAGGGACTAGCATTCCAATTTGAGTGTTTTAAAACTCTAGACAAAGTTGATCTGTTGTGTGTCTGTGCTTCCTTGTATCACTGGGAGGTTTATACTCCTCACCCTGCTCTTTTGGATAAAATTCCTCACAGTAATTGATTCACTGGAGAAGGTTTCCATTGGTAAAGTGTGCCGGAAGGTTTTCACACAAAGTACTATCCAATCTTGGAGGTGGAAAGCCTTAGTATAAATAACTTAAATATAACATGGTATGAGCTCTCACACCCAATCACCAGGGGTACCTGGGAGTTAAAATGCTTCAGAGACCATGCTTCCTCTCTAACAGCTAGCAGAATGCTGTTTGTAAATGATATTCAGTATGTACTTGTTGACTGGCTCAAGTGGTACAGCATAAAGCAGAACAAACTATTGATATCTTGGGACTTACCTATCTAGCAGACATTCTAAGAAACTTCCCAGTAATTCCGTCTTAGTTTCAGTTAATGGTGAGTCCGTAAGTAACCCTGGAGTCTTGATGACTGCGTGAGCTGATCGAAGAAGGCATTAGAGATCTCACTGTGCATCATCTGAAAGAATCATCGCTGGAGCTATGGTCTTGCTGGATGCAATGATTTCTGTGATCAAATAATCTCATTTGAAGAGTAATTGTCAAGTTGAATGGTAGGATTACAAAAATTGGTGGTTTTTTAGAGTGCTTTTTACATATAGAAAAAAAGGTGGGGACGTTGAATCCATGAGAATAAGAGCATATTCTTAGAGTGACTTATAATGGCAAAACTTGGGCTATTTTCAAATAAAATGGGTGAGAGGCACCTGTAGCATATGTTGGAATTGGGAGATTTCTAGTGGCTTTGAAAAACCAAACGTGTGTCATATGAATCACTGAAACTAAAGCACTGGTATCAGTGAGTACTGCAAGTAGTCATGAGTTTAGGTAATATTCTAACAGGTGCGCTTTCCTCTGCAGTAGGAAATGGGGGTTCTCCTGGGGGGAGGAGAGGACCTTCCTCCACCCTCACCCCTTCTGCGTGTTCTCCTTCCCTGGACTTCTCAGGCCAAGCAGACCAGAGATTGACCTGGCTGTTGCCTCTGAACATCTAAGCAGCACAATTTTCTTGCCGAATTAAAGAAAACTAGCGTATATGCTTGAGATTCCACAGATGTAGAGCAGGAGAAGTTAGAAACTCTTTTCCGTCGCTTCACACAGTTAAGCCCACACAGGACACAGTTTCTCTCCTCTAAGCACACATTGTTAGGATGCTTTTTAAAGAAATGACAAAATAGAGAGTTGAAATGAATACTTTTTGTTTTGTTTTGTTTTTCTTGTTATAAAGTTATAACAGAGCTATAACTTTCTGTTATTTAATTCAGTTTGGGTTTTACAGGATTCTCCATTATAATCTGGTCTAGCCGAGGCATCAGAGAATTAAGGGGAGCCTCGCATGCCATCACATTCTCTGTTTACCAATTTGACGCTAGGACAAAAAATATCAGATATCCACTAGTACATTACTTCTGTAAGAAATCAAAATCAAAATCATGTTCAACAAGAGCAACTGTGTGTCAGTTCAAAATGTAGTGGACTGAAAACCACACACAGAAATATTCCCCCAAGTAAGAACTATGCTTGAATTGCTTTATACCGAAATTCTGTAAATCTTTTACCTGCAATTATTTTAATTGTTTTCAAAAGATCGATTTATTTTACTAGGGAACTATGTGAATTGAGGATGTCTATTATTAGTAGACCTAAATACTGCTCAAAACAGTATTGATCACACCTCACAGCTCATTCATTTTCCCATGAATTTCAGATTTTTTGACAAAGCTCACATCTTCACACATTACCAGCTTCACTGAGTAAGTTTCAACTGTTTTTGCTTGCCAAGAGTATGCAGTTTCCAAGAGGCCAATCAGAATTATACATAATTGAACAAGAAGTCTCTCTAGTCCTTGGGGCTAATTCATTACTGTTTAGTTGGTAGAATTTATAGGACTTTTAGGTGTGTGGCCAACTCTAAGTTATTTAATAGATGCAAAGTATAGACACATAAAAATAAAGTTTCCATAAACTCCATGTTATAGGATGATTCGGTTCTTTCCTCCTCAAACACCTTAGTAAGGCTAACAATTAAGTAAGCTGTGTTTCTGTGCCTCTTTAATTTAAGTCTTGCTGGAGGTATTAATTTCTTCTTCACAAATTTGATAATTACAGAAATTTGACTGTTCTTACCTTCTTTTCTTGCTTTATATTTTAGAGCATTTATTTGGCCACGTATCTTCAATTATAGATCACCATTTTCTATTATACTTCCTTTCTCTCTTTTTGTAGAGTTGATTTTTTTGTTTTGTTTTGTTAATCCTCACCCAAGGACATTTTATTCATTGATTTGTAGATAGAATGGATGGGAGGGAGGGGGAGAGAGAGAAACATCGATGTAAGAGAGACACATTGATTGGTTGCCTCCCACATGACCCTGACTGGGGCCAGGGATTGAACCTGCAACCCAGGTACATGCCCTTGACCAGGAATCAAACCCACAACCCTTCAGTCCACGGGCTGACACTCTAACCACTAAGCCAAATCAGCCAGGGCATAGAGTTGATTTTGATACTTAAGGCAACATCCCTTCTTAGCCCTTCAACTCATTCCTGAGCCACTAATATAAATACTATAATCACTATACAAATATCACTTTTATTTTTTTGTTTCTATTAAATTACAACTCCATCCACACCCTACAGTCTAGGGTGCCAAACCATGCCGTACCTTTTTAATAATCCCCAGAGCGTTGAGACAGATACTGACACATGAGGTAAAAGGCCCAACCCCTTATATAGAAAGGATGTAACAGTAGCAAGACAAGAATAGCTTAACAGAACCATCTCAAGATTACCAAAGCTACAGTAGCACTGAGCTGAAGCTAGGCACTTAGGAAATAAAATCATTCATGGTGCTTGCAATCTCTTGTAATTAGTAGTCATTAATAGCTATTAGACCGTTAAAATTTTCAAACTTTCCTAATGAAAATTGAACATACTGTGATGCAAGAATATACTCTTGCTTTTTTCAACAAAGATAAGTGGTGAGAAGTTATATCTTCCATGAAGGATGATCAAATGTAATCCAGGTCAATTAGGAAAACTTTTTACTAGCTGGTCGTCCCGCTCACAAAAGATATACAACATTTAATTTAGTGAGTAATTCTTGCACAAAAAGCGCTTAAATTCCAGATCACTATCGTTAGGCATTTCCCACCGGATTTGAGACACCTGCTAAAAGTAGTCTATGTGGGAAACAGTCTTCTCTAAGTGTTGTGATGGCTAATATTCACATATTGAAACTGGAGCTGGGTTTAGCATTTTCTATTTTTGTCGTTAAAAGTATTCTTTATATATTACATAGTAAATCTCTAGAGTGCATAAATCTAATTTTTACATACCCATTTATGCATTCAACATATATTTACTGAGTATCTTCTATGTGTCTCACGCTGTGCAAAGTGGTAGGGATTGATTCATTCATTCAACATACGCAGTGTCTCCTATGGGCCAGACACCGTCCTAGATTCTGGATGGAGCAGCGATCAAGACAGCCATGCTGCTAGATGCCATTTTTAAGGGCTACTTTACTGTCAGCATTTCTAAATATCTTTATGTGTAGTTGGGAGAGAGGAGCACCAAACCTTGAACTTTTATTTCTTTGTTTTCTACAGGCCTTGGTTAAGTGGTTATTGTTGTCTTAATTTGTGATTTCTGAAAGTATTACATAACTGCAGAGTTCATATTTTAAAGGATCACCAGATTTTAAAGTTATTTGGAATGACAAGATAAACTATAGGGATGACATCTCTAGCACCTCAAAGATGGTTTTCACAGTAGTCATTTTGAAGCTGTTTCTCTCTCTTTCTCTCTCTCTCTCTCTCCCCCCTCCCTTCTTTCCTCCCTCCCCCTCCCTCTCTTCTTTTTTCCCCTCTCCATAACATTGAGAAAATTAATACATACATATTTCTTTTTTAAAAAATCTTTATTGTTGAATGTACAATGTATTACAGATGTTCCACATTTTTCCCCCATTGACCCCCTCCTCCCTACTCCCGCCCCCCTCCTGCCTTTTCCCACAGTATTGTCTGTGTCCATTGGTTATGCATATAAATTCTTTGGTTTATTTCTTCCCACCCACCCCCCAACCCCTTTCCCTTTGAGATTTGTCAGTCTAGCAATGAATTTGTACTTCTTAATCTCTTCATCTTTTTCACCCATTCCCCCAACCGCCCTCGCATCTGGCAACCAACAAAATGTTCTCCGTATCTATGAGAATGTTTCTGTTCTACCTGTTCATTTTGTATGTAGATTCCATTGTCAATAAATATGTATTCATTGCCATTTTGTCTGTTCATATATTTTATCCTTTTCTTCAAAAAGACCCTTCATCATTTCATATAATAACAGTTTGGTGGTGATAAACTCCTTTAACTTTTTCTTGTCTGGGAAACTCTTTATATGACCATCGATTCTAAATGACAGCTTTGCAGGATAGAGTAATCTTGGTTGTAGGTTCTTGCTTTTCATCACTCTGAATATTTCTTGCCACTCCCTTCTGGCCTGCAAAGTTTCTTGTGAGAAATCAGCTGACAGCCTAATGGGAACTCCCTTGTAGGTAACTAGCTGCCTTTCTCTTGCTGCTTTTAAGAGTCTCTCTTTGTCTTGAACCTTTTGCATTTTGATGATGATGTGTCTTGGTGTGGGCCTCTTGGGGTTCATCTTGTTTGGGACTCTCTGTGCTTCCTGGACTTGTATGTCTGTTTCCTTCACCAAGTTAGGAAAGTTTTCTGCCATTATTGTTTCAAACAGGTTTTCGATTTCTTGTTCTCGCTCTTCTCCTTCTGGCAACCCCAAGATGCAAATGTTGGCACACTTGAAGTTATCCCAGAGGCTCCTTACACTATCCTCATTTTTTTGGATTCTTTTTTCTTTTTGCTGTTCTGATTGGGCATTTTTTGCTTCCTTATACAGTGATACCTCGGTTCTCGAACATAATTCGTTCCAGGAGGACGGTCGAGAACCAAATTGTTCGAGAACCGAAGCAATGAAACCCAATAGGAAATAATGGAAACTGGATTAATTCGTTCCAAGCCCCAGAAAATGCCTATTTACTGGCCTAATTTGTATATAATATGTAGAAAAACATAAGTCTCAACAAGAAATAAAAGTGTACAGTATGTCTAAGGGTTAAATTCAGTGTAAAGCGTGACTCTCTCCACAAAGCGTGACTCTCTCTCTGCACTCACACTGATGATGCAAGCAAGGCGCGCTGGGCCGAAAGAACGCCATTCAGCTCAACTCGGCTCATCTCGGAAGTTCGAGTTCCAAATATTTGTTCGGATTCCAAGACAAAAGTGTCTCGAATCTCCTGGTCGAATACCAATTTGGTCGAAATCCGAGGCGTTCGAGAACCGAGGTATCACTGTATTCCAAATCGATGGTTTGCTCCTTGGATTTACATACTCTATTATTGAAGCTGTGTAAATTATTCTTTATTTTAGTTAATGCCTCCTTCAATTCTAACTGTGTATCCATGATTTCTAACTCATCCTTTTTTATGCTCTTGAGGCCTTCCCTAAGTTCACTGAGGTTCTCACTAAGTTCATTGAGCATCCTTATAAGCAGTGTTTTGAACCTAGCATCTGTTAGGTTGCTTATCTCCATTTCGCTCAGTTCTTTTCTTGGGGTTTTGTTCTGTTCTTTCATTTAGGACCTGTTTCTTTGTCTCCTCATTTTGGCTGCCTCCCTGTGTTTGTTTCTGTGTATTACTTAACGAGAGGTATGGGGCTCGCTGAGACTAGATGCTGCTGGTTGGAAAGAATTGAGGAAAACCTGAAGCAGGATCCAAGACCGGCCAATCCTATGGTTAAGCAAGTGGCAACAGCTTGGGTGGGCCTGAAAGTTGGGTGGGCTGGAGCCTCAGGGAGTCACCAGGGCGGGGCTACCAGTGTGAGCCAGGTTGCCGGAGTCCCAGATATGGTGACTGTCTGCCGCCCCAGGGAAGGGCTCACCAAAGGAACAAAGGCCTCTGACAGCACGTTTGTCCCGGAGAAAGCCCCCTCTCCAGCCCTCGCTCCAGTGCCAAACAGCTCAGTTCTTCCCTGTATGTCTCTGGTGCCCCTCGAGCTGCCTCCCCTCCAAGCTTAGAGGGAGAGAGTCCGATAAGTCCGTGCGCGGGCCCTTTAAGGAGCTGCCTGGGTCTCCAGCCACTTCAGCTTCCCTGAGCCTCAGTTCCCGCTGGTTTTTCCAGCCAGAAGTGATGGGGATTCTCTTCCTGGCACTGGAACCCTGAGCAGGGCACCTGGTGTGGGACGGGGACCCCTCAGTCCTCAGGGAGGACCTTCCCAGCCGAGGTGTCCTCCTAATTTTTATCCGTCACACTTGGGTGTGGGACCGGCCCGTCTCGCCACCGGCCCTCCTACCAGTCTGGATGTGGCTGCTGCTTTAATTCCGTAGTTGTAGGACTTCCATTCAGCTTGATTTCAGGCGGTTTTGAATGGTGGTTGTTCTGTAGTTTAGTTGTAACTTTGATGTGGTTGTGGGAGGACGCGATACCGCGTTTACCTACCCGCCATCTTGACCGGAAGTCAATAACCAATACATACATATTTCTGAAAAATAGCAGGCACTCAAACTTTTCAGATAATTCTAAAGCTGCAGGTAAGTTTTCCTGTTCAAAAAGCAAACAATCACATTGGTTTGGACTGCATTTGGAGGTCACTATTAATATGGGGGGATGGGGAGTTCATCACTTCAGAATACTCTGACACTTTTTCTAACTAATAAATTAAAAGCATTCAGTATGTGGTTAATACATTTACAAAATTAAATTACTTGAACTTTTCAGGGTAACAGCAAAAAAAAAAAAAAAACCAAAGTTTTGATTAAAATAAAGTATAATGAATAGAATATTTTATATTCATGTAAGGTCTATGATTTTTAAAAAACTAAATATACAGTAAATTTTGTGTTTACTCTGTCCAACAGATACATGAAGAGCCCTCATAAGGAGTTGCCGAATTGCATTGACCAGTAGGATGCTCATGTTTTCCAGTCTAGTTCAGGAAGGCCATGTTGGGTGTGTTGCTGATGGGCGGTGAGCTGTCTGCCAGCCATATTTTGTTTCAGTTGATGTTAGATAACATGTCCTAACAAATGCTTCTGCAAAGGAGATAGCTCTGAGGATTTTCTTCAAATTGTATGCAATATAAAAGATACTCATCAAGAGATCAAGGAGGTTACAAATATTACGGTTATCATTTCAACCTTTTGACATTTTGATGAAATCCAGTGATCCAAACACTAATCAATATTGCTGATAAAGAAAAAACCTAAATGTCTGTTTCCAAAAAGCCAACTATTACTGTTTTTCTTCTTTAAGCTAGTTACTGGACTATGTTGAATCACGAGATATAGTAATGTTATCTCTATGTTCTGGCTTATGTGCAACTTTATTCATGAAGCTGTGTTTTGTACCAAAGGCTCTCCTACATAGATTAGCCCATGTACATGTGAGCAAGTGAAGTCTACACTGTGCCCAGATGAATGACGTTCAAGACAGACTTGCCTAAAAGAAATGTGCCTTGCTTGATTCAACATTCTTTTATTTTTTGATTAAATAGATTTGCAAATTAATCTTGTAAGCAGGTTTTAGCTGAGCTTAACTAAAAAAAAATATTGGTACTTACTATATGTTTAAGTTGTCTGTCTTAACTAAAATTCAACATTTAGTTATGCTTTTCAACAGTTTATAAATAATATACTCATTCAGTTTTGTTTTCATGCAATGTTTGGTGTGGCGAGACAGAGCATATTCTTAAAGATATATATAGTATATCATCTAATGTTTATAGAATTTACTTCAAAATTATATATGTAAAAGCTTTCTTGATTCATTTTCTATTTTTATATTCTTTTAGAAATTAAACTTTTTTCAATAAAAAAAGCAAAGTTTTAGTTGAAAAAGAGATTTAGAAGGTCATGAAGATGATTTCGCATTTGGGGACATTTCACTTCTGTGCCATTATTAATGTGTTGACTGTGATATTTCAGCAGAATGGTAGCTATTTGTATATTATTTAACAAGCCTTATGGAAAGTCAAACTGTGAACATTTAGTATAAAGAAGATTTTTTCTCATTTCCATATTTTATTTTCCAAATATACCTGAGCAAATACATAACTTACCAGTCTCCTGTTATTCAAATGCATAACAATGCTAAGTTATAATAAGAGCACTTGTAGAATTTTAATTACTATCAAAATATTTTGGTAGCAAAGCCAAGATTATAATACTTTCTGATGCCCCGTGGAAGGAAATGCAGTTGATGAATTCCATCATTAATGTATATCAGTAACTGACACAAACTTCTATCTATCAGCAGTAAAACAGATGAATAGGAGATACAATCCAGGTAACTTTTTTTTGAGGCAACATCTACATTGAATTTTACATCATTTGCTGGTAATTTCTCTATAGTTAAAACTATGAGACCAGATCACTCTAGGAAAAAGTGAAGTCAAGGAATGACAGTTATCTCTGATTTGAGCTATGTGAACCTCCAATCTGGACAATTTGTAATTAGAGTCAGATGATACCCACCACCATGTTTTTCTTCTGTGTTAGCCCATGTAGTAAAGACACTGGCCCAGAACATAGTCAGTCCATTCCAACCACTGTAAGTCTCATAACTGATGGTCAGCGAAGTCATTCACATTAGCTATTGGGATGATTGACCCAAAGCAATCAGCTGTCCTGTGGGAGGTCTTAGACATTCAGATGTTTTAGTAAGGATCCGTAAGTGTTACAGAAATAGACACAGAAACTACCTTCACAAAACACCAATGACAACGTCAAGCATTATAGTATATTTAATATCATCCCTGCATTATCATCACAGGCTACAGTTTCAAATAAAGACACAACCAGGACTTCTGCTATGAAAGCACAGACTGGCGCCAGATCTCATATCCAGTATGGTTCACTGAATGGGTAGTAAAAATAGTACTGGTCTGGATATCAGGAGACCGGAATTCTTACCCACGTTACCTGTGGGACTCTAGATCAGTCACTTACCATTGCTAGGCTTCAGTTTCCTGAATTACCAAATGGGTGTGTTGGATTGAATAAACCGCCAGAGCCCTTTGCCAGCCCCCTGATCCCCATTACACACACTTGAAAAGGCTTTAACGAATACTTAAGTGCTCGGATTTTCTTATTTATTTCTGAAGGAGAGAATAAATTGAAATGAGACTTAGGCCTCAAAAGTGTCACATCATTCTTCAAATTGATGGTGAGAAGAGGAAATAGGATTTTTTTTTCTCCTGTAAAATTGTCACAGGTCTATAATGGGATCATGAAATAGCAGACAAATCACTCTGCAGAATGAGAACAGATGACTGGAACAGCTGGAAAGGAGGGGAGGTTATTTGTTCAATTTAATTAGATGTTCAGGTGATTTGAAATCGTAGATGGGATGCAAAACAGTAGAAGAGCTTGACCTCACCCAGCATCACAGTCCTGGGAGCCGGGAGGCAGACAGCGGTGGAGGGATAGGAGTGTTTGTCCTACGACCTCTTGACTCTTTGCACAAGAAGCAGTTTGGTATGAGCACATGTCTGCCAATAATTCTCATGGACCCTGGAAAGTTCCTTTAACCTCTCTGTAGCCCAATTTTTTTATCTGTACAGTGAAGACTTTAAATTTAGTCATCTGTATGTTTCTTTCCCTCTTTGAAAATTTGAAAATTCTTTAACATTTTCAGATGGTTAAAGTATATGTTTACAGGTATATGTTGCTCCCCTCCGGTCATTAATATACTGCATATCTCAGCTCCTGTGACTAAACAGACTGTAGATCCAAACATTCCTACTTCTAATATTGCTAACTGACTTCAGCAAGTCTTAAAAAAATGTAAAGCTTACTTTTAATTTTGACCATGGTTTATTTATTGTGATGTAGCATTTTATCTTTTAGTGTTGAGTTAATTCTCTAAGCAAAATGTCCATTTAAGTGAACCCTCTATTTAAATTTTTGTATTTTAATAACCATGTAGCAAATCAGAATTAAATATACGATGCTTATCAATGAACTGTAGCTGATTGCAAGAAGCATTTTTGTCACATTAAAAAGTCATTGCTTTTTTGGTCCCAGAAGCAATGGCTATAATTTAAAATAATATTCACAAAATTTTGTCGATTTTTGTGAATACAAACAAGTTCTGATAGAGCCATATTGTAATTCATTTTGCTCAGGAGTGAGAAACAAAATTCAGGGAAAACCCAAACGCTTCTGTTTGGCTTTAGTGGATAGTTGGAAAAAGAAGGGTTATAGGTTTTGTACAACATAGATATTCTGGTTGCTGGTTTTATGGTAGAGATTAGAATAGAAAGATGCTACAATATGGATACTAAGGAAATTGTTAAAATGATAACAGTCCATTCAAATAATACAGAAATATTTTGTCATACTGAGATTACTTGTCCAGTTTAGTCTTCTATTCTTCCATTCAGAAAAGGGGGCAGTTTTTCAAGGCCTCAGTCATAATAGGAAATGTATATTTTGACTAGTGGAGCAGTTCATTAAAACATTTAATCTGATCATTTTGGTTTTGTGAATCTGAATTTTCACTTTAGGGATAATTGAATCCCCTGTGTATTAGTCTTAGTGATCTTTGTGAGACGTACTTTTACCCATTTTTTTAAAGTTGATGAAATTTGCTAAATGGTGATTCTTGCATATGTGTTAATAGTGTATCTTACAACAATCTGTGAACTGACCACACTAAGACAAACCATAGTAATATCTTGTCTGGTAAATTGTTTCCATGGTGTGATCTCTTAATGCTGGGGTCGGGGTGGGGAAGTTAAGTATTTCATTTACTTAAAACTGTCAAAGTGTTTTGTCTAAATGCCATAAAACTGTATGATTATAAGCCAAATAGGAATATCCTTTTTTTTTTTTTTTTTCATTTTTAAGGGCACTGTATAGACCAATTTTGGAACTGCCCCGTAAAATGGTATACTTTTTGTTTAAAAGTTTCTGCATATATACACACACACACACAAGGGAAAGCAAACTGTTTGTGGTGTTTCTATGTAATATGCTCCGTGTAATAAGAATCCTTTTTGAAATTTTATACAGATAGATAGTAATTATGCAGATGTCAGAAAAACAAATACACTTCATTTTTTCATAGAGTTGTCTAACATTTATGATCTCATACTTTGCAAAGATCATTTACATAATTCATTTAATCTTTAAAGTATCTATATGGACTAATAAGCCCATCTGAAGTTTAGAGTTTAAACATCCAAGGTTTTTAGAAACATCAAGTGACTCATCCAGGATTGTACGGTCAGCAAAAGGCTCTAACCCTGTGTTCTGTACACCATTCACCTCCTATCATTTTTTTCCTATCACTGCTATTTTCTTTAAAACTTTGACCTAAATTTGATTCTGTATGATACATTGGGACATTTCCGATTTATCTACAAGGCAATGTTGCTGCTAATGTCAGAGTTTTTTAGATACTTCCAAAATACAGTTCTTCTGAAGGGTGATAGCCAAACATTTCCATTAAAAACATGTTAAGTCCACACACCCAAAACCACAGGCACTCAATCCAGATGATGTCACAATGCCAGACTGAAAAAAAGTGATCTTCATTCATCTTCTAATTTCCTTTTTTTTAAATATGTTTTTATTGATATTTTAGAGAGAGAGATTAAAAACATTGATCAGCTACCTCCTGCACGCCCCCTACTGGGGATCAAGCCCACAACCCAGGCATGTGCCCTGATTGGGAATCAAACCAGGACCTCTCAGTCCATGGGATGACACTCAATTCACTGAGCCACACCAGCCAGGCTAAAACTGTCCTTATTTTAAAGAAAACTCATTATTTCCTATCACCATTCAAAAGGAATTGGTTATCAAGGGTTAGAAAACAGTATTAGCATTTAGCCAAAGTTCAAATATATGGTAAAGTTTTATCTATGTATTTTTAATCCACTTAAGTGATTTCTCAGATAAAATTAAAATCTGATGACTGTTCAGTATGAATACGGAGAACATTTAGTGTTAATCCATGACATAATGCTATATTTTTAGTCTTTTTTCCCAAACAACATATAGACAGGGCCTGCTTCCCCTTGTAAATCAGCAGTCTGTGGTCCACCCTGCCCTTCTGGCGGCAGCCATGCGGGGTGAATACACAAATGGAACCTGTGCTGTATTATGTCAAAATCTAAAATTTTCTAACCTTACATTTATTTAGTTCTCCTCATCAAACGGATAAGTCAAACAAGTACTGTTTTGTATGGAACTAAATAAGAACCATTTTTAAACAGTGACATCATAACCGATGTTGGAATTCTGAATGAAATGTAAAGTCAAACATATTTTATATTTGTTTCTGTGTTGTCTTCTTTTGACATTGAAGTTTTTGATTTATCACATATTAATGTAAAGTTAAAATAAACTCTTATGCCATGTTCTCTCATGTTCTTGTCATAACCGTTTTTGGGCCTTCCTCTGCAGTACCTGTCAGTAACTACCTGTGTGTTGATTACGTGATATTTCATCTGATCCATTTTTTAAATTTGCTATTGGGTTTACAGTGTTTTCATTGCAAATGTTATGTGCAGAATTCAATAAAATACCAGAAAAAAATCTTGTTACTCATCCAAAATTCTTTTATTTCTTTTCCTACTCACTCCCTCCCTCCCTCCCTTCCTTGCTTCTTCTTTTCTTGCTTTGTTTTTGAAAAAGAGGAAACAGCCAAAGCTGGGCTGTTGCCCGCAGCTCCAGCATGCGTCCGGGGCGCACTGCAGACCGAGTGTTGTCACGTGGTTGTGGGGAAGCCTGATGTGTGTTACCCTTACCCAGTCTTCGAGGCCAGCATTGCCTAGGTTTCTTCCTCTGCTCCTGTCATACCTTGTTGAGGGCCCAGAAAAGTCTAGAGGAATAAAATCTTTATTTTTAATAAGTCTATGCCTTCATACGTGTGTCAGCTATACAAGAAAATTGTGGCCAAGCAAATATACATTATTTCACCCAAAATGTGAAATGAGCGTCAGTTGTGTGCACCACCCTGTTCAAAGCACTGTGAGGGGATGAAAGACCCTGCGGTCAGAGGACTTCGAGTCTAGCAGGTGATGTGTATATATTCCTAAGTTTGTAGGTTAGGATAGTCATTATTTAGATTCTGAACAGTGAAGTATTAAATGAGAACATTTTGTTTTCCATGTGTATTCTCTATATATTTTCAATATTTTTGTACCATGATAGACTGTAATTTCTTGTGATCCAGCTTTTACATACCCATTGTTCTTTTTTTAAATTAATTAATTTATTTTTCTTACAGATGTTTCTACTTTTTCCCCCATTGATTCCCCCCTTCCCCTTTCTCCCTGCCCTGTCCCTAGCTTTGTTGTCCATGTCCATTGTTCATGCACGCATGCATATAAGTTCTGTGGTTTATCTCTCCCCCAACACCTCCTCTTCTGGAGATTGTCAGTCTGTACCCCACTTCCACGTCTCTAGGACTACCCCATTCCTCAGACTGTTATGTTCATTTTATTCAGCAAATAAGTGAGATCATATGACACTTGTCAATCTCTGTTTGGCTTCTTTCACTTAGGATGATATTTTCCAGGTCCCTCCAAGTTGGCTCAAAGGATAAGAGATCTTTCTTTCTTACAGCTGCATAGTACTCCATTGTGTATATGTACCACAGCTTTTTTATCCACTCGTCTACTGATGGACATTTGAGCTGTTTCCAGATCTTAGCTATTGTAAATAGTGCTGCTATGAACATGGGGGTACAAATATTCTTTCTGATTGGTGTTTCAGGCTTCTTAGGGTATATTCCTAGAAGTGGGATAACTGGGTCAAATGGAAGTTCAATTGTTAATTTTTTGAGGTAACACTATAGTGTTTTCAATAATGGCTGCACCAGTCTGCATTCCCACCAGCAGTGTACTAGAGTCCCCTTTTCTCCACACCCTTGCCAACACTTGTTGTTTGATGATTTGTTGATGGTGGCCATTCTGACAGGTGTGAGCTGATACCTCATTGTTGTTTTAATTTGCATCTCTCTGATGATTAGTGATGTTGAGCATTTCTTCGTATGTCTCTTAACCATTTGTATGTGCTGTTTGGAGAGGTGTCTATTTAGTTCCTCTGCCCATTTTTTAATTGGGTTATTTGTCTTCCTTTTGTTGAGTTGTATGAGCACTCTCAATATATTGGAAATAAACCCCTTATCTGATATATCATTGGCAATTATGCTCTCCCATACAGTGGGTTGCTGTGCAGAAGCTTTTGAATTTGATGTAGTCCCATGTGTTCATATTCTCCCTTGTTTCTGTTGCCTTCGGTGATGTATCAGTGAAAATTCTGCTGCGTATGACGTCTGAAATTTTGTTGCCTACAGTTTCTTCTAGGAATGTTATGGATTCATGAGTCACATTTAAGTCTTTTATCCATTTTGAGTTTATTCTTGTGTATGGTGTAAGTTGATGGTCTAGTTTCATTTTTTTACATGTAGCTGTCCAATTTTCACAACATCATTTATTAAAGAGGCTGTCTTTACTCCACTGTGTGCTCTTGCCACCTTTGCCAAATACTAATTGAGCATATTGCCTTGGGTCCATTTTTGGGTTCTCTGTTCTGTTCCACTGGTCTATATGCCTGTTCTTGTGCCAGTACCAAGCTGTTTTGATTACAGTCGCTTTGTAATATAACCTGAAATCTGGTAATGTGATCCCTCCTACTTTGTTCTTCTTTTTTAAGATTGCTGTGGCTATTTGAGGTTTTTGTTTGTTTGTTTGTTTGTTTTTGTTCCATATGAACTTTTGAAGTATTTGTTTTAGTTCTGTGAAGTATGTCCTTGGTATTTTGATGGGGATTGCATTGAATCTATAGATTGCTTTGGGTAGTATGGACATTTTAATGATGTTAAGTCTTCCTATCCATGAACAAGGTATGTGCTTCCACTTTTTTATATCTTCCTCTATTTCTTTTTTCAAAGACCTGTAGTTTTCTGCAAATAGGTCCTTTATTTCCTTGGTTAAGTTTATTCCTAGGTATCTTAAATTTTTTTTGCTGCGATGGTAAATGGGATTGTTTTCTTAGTTTCTCTTTCTGTGAGTTCATCATAGGTATATAAGAATGCCATCGATTTCTTGACATTAATTTTGTATCTTGCTACTTTGCCAAATTCACTTATTAATTCTGGTAAATGTTTGATGGAGTCTTTGGGGTTTTCTACATATAGTATCATGTCATCTGCAAATAATGACTGTTTCACTTCCCCCTTTCCAATTTGGATCCCTTTTATTTTTTCTTCCTGTCTGATTGCTGTGGCTAAGACTTCCAGCACTATGTTAAATAAGAGTGGCAAAAGTGGGCATCCTTGTCTTGTTCCTGTTCTTTTTTTTTTTTTCTCCCTCACCCAAAGACATTTTTGCATTTATCTTCAGATAGAGCAGGAGGGAGAAAGAGAGAGAGAGAGACAGACAGACAGACAGACATCGATGTGAGAGAGACACATCAAGTGGTTGCCACCCACACAACCCAACCAGGGCCGGGGACAAACTGCAACCAAGGTACGTGCCTTTAGCAGGAACCGAACCTGGGACTCTCCAGTCCACATGCCAATGCTCTAACCACTGAGCTAAACTGGCCAGGGCTTGTTCCTGTTCGTAAGGGGAATGCTTTTAGTTTTTGCCCATTGAGTATGATGTTAGCTGTAGGTCTTTCATATATGGCCTTTATTATGTTGAGATATGATCCCTCTAGTCCCAGATTGCTGAGTGTTTTTACCAGAAATGGATACTGGATTTTGTCAAAGACTTTTCCAGCATCTATTGATATGATCATGTGTGTTTTTTCTTCATTTTGTTTATGTGGTATAACACATTTATTGATTTGCGAATATTGCACCAGCCTTGCATCCCTGGGATGAATCCCACTTGGTCATGGTGAATAATTTTTTTGATGTATCGCTGGATCCAATTTGCTAGTATTTGATTCAGGATTTTGGCGTCTATGTTCATCATGGATATTGGCCTGTCGTTTTCTTTCTTTGTAATGTCTTTCTCTAGTTTTGGAATTAGAATTATGCTGGCCTCATAAAACGAGTTTGGAAGTCTTTCTTCTTGAATTTTTTGAAATAGTTTGAGGAGAATGGGTGTTAGTTCTTTTTTGAATGTTCGGTAAAACTCCCCCGTGAAGCCATCTAGGCCTGGGCTTTTGTTTGCTGGGAGAGTCTTGATTACATCTTCAATTTCCTTAGTTGTTGTTGGTCTGTTCAAGTTTTCTATCTCTTCCTGGTCCAGTTTTGGGAGGAGGCTATGTGTTTCTAGAAATTTGTGCATTTCGCATAGATTGTCAAATTTGTAGCAATATAATTTTTCACAGTAGTTGTAAACGATCTTCGTATTTCTGTAGTGTCAGTTGTTACTTCTTGTCTTTCATTTCTGATTGTGTGTATTTGGGTTCTCACTCTTTGTTTCTTGGTGAGTCTAGCTAATCCTTTGAATTGGTTTTTGGTCTCTGTTATTTATTTCTGCTCTGATCTTTACTATTTCCTTTCTTCTACTTGCTCTGGGGTTTTCTTTTTCTTTGCTTTTTAGTTCTTTAAGTTGTGAGGTTAGAGAGTCTATTAGAGATTTTTCCTGTTTCTTGAGGTAAGCCTGTAGTGCTATGAACTTCCCTCTCAGAACTGCTTTCACTGCATCCCATAGATTTTGTGTCATTGTGTGTTTATTTTCATTGGTTTCCAGGACATTTTTAATTTCTTTCTTGATCTCCTCGGTAACCCATTCCTTGTTTAATAACACGCTATTTAGCCTCCATGTGTTCAAATGTCTTTGCATGTTCTTGTTGTAATTGATTTCTTGTTTCTAGTTTCTAGTTTCTAGTTTCATGCCATTGTGATCTGAGAAGATGCTTGATATGTTTTCAATATTCTTGAACTTGTAGAGACTTAGTTTGTGTCCTAACATGTGGTCTATCTTTGAGAATATCCCATGTGCACTTGAGAAGAATGTGAACTCTGCAATTTGGGGGAGTAATTCTCTGTAGATATCTATTAAATCCATTTGGTCTAGTGCTTCATTTAGAGTCTCTGTTTCCTTGCTAATTTTTTGTCTAGAGTATCTATCCAGTGATGTCAGCAGGGTGTTGAAGTCTCCTACTATGATTGTATTGCTCTTGATTTCTCCTTTGAAGTCTTCCAGAAGATTTTTAATATATTTTGGTGCTCCTATATTGGGTGCATATATATTTATCAAGGTTATATCTTCCTGTTGGATAGATCCTTTCAATATTATGTAGTGGCCTTCTTTGTCTCTAGTTATGGCCTTCATTTTGAAATCTATTTTATCAGATATGAGCATCGCTACCCCAGCTTGTTTTTTTGTTTGTTTTTTTTTTCCGTTTGCTAGGAAGATTTTTTTCCATCCCTTCACTTTCAACCCATGTGAGTCTTTTGTTGTGAGGTGGGTCTCTTGTAAACAACATATAGATGAGTCGTGCTTTCTTATCCAATCAGCTACTCTGTATCTTTTTATCAGAGCATTCAATCCATTTACATTTAAGGTGATTATTGATATGTGCTTATTTATTGCCATTTTTGTTTAGTGTGATTATATTTTTCTTCCTATTTCTCCTGCTAATTACAGCAGTCCTTTTAACATTTCTCGCAGTGCTGGTTTGGTGCTAATGTATTCCCTTAGCCTTTTTTTGTCTGGAAAGCTCTTTATTTGACCTTCTATTTTGAATGATTGCCTTGCTGGGTAGAGTAGTCTTGGATTCAGATCCTTGTTTTTCATGACCTTGATTACCTCATGCCATTTCCTTCTGGCCTGTAGTGTTTCTGTTGAGAAGTCTGCTAAGGGCCTAATGGGGTTTCCTTTGTAGGTAACCTGTTGCTTATCTCTTGCTGCCTTTAGGATTCTCTCTTTGTCTTTAATTTTGGCAATTTAATTACTGTGTGTCTTTGTGTGGGTTCCTCTTTGGGTTCTTCTTACATGGGGCTCTCTGTGCTTCTTGAACTTGAATGCCTCCTTCCTTTACCAAATTAGGGAAGTTTTCTGTCACTATTTCTTCAAATATATTCTCTAACCCTTGCTCATTTTCTTCTTCTTCGGGGACTCCTATGATGCGAATATTATTACGTTTCCAGTTGTCCCACATTTCTCTTAAGCTGTCTTCCTGTTTTTTAATTGTTTTTTCCTTTTGGTTTTCAGATTGGTTGATTTTTTTCTACCCTGTCTTTTAATTCACTGATCTGGTCCTCTGCTTCTCCTACTGTGCTGTTTAGTGCTTCCAATGTGTTCTTTATTTCTGATAAGTCATTCTTCATTGCTTCTTGGTGGTTTTTAATTTTCAACTGGTTGATTTTCAACACTTCTATGTCTTTACTCATGGTGCTCATGTCCTTACACATGCTGTTGAGCTTCCTCAAGATCATGGCTCTGAATTCTAGTTCTGTTAACTTGCTTAACTGCACATCATTTATCTCATCTTTGGTAGAGGTCTCTTGTTCTTTCATTTGGCTTTTGTTCCTGGTTTCACTATTTTGGCTATCACAGTGGGATTTGGAGCCTGCCAAATTTTCCCTGTGGGTGTTGGTGTTCTGCTGTTTGTGGCTCCCTCTCCTGGGTTTGGATGAGCCAGGGAGGACCCACGTTAAACACCACTGTCAAGTCTTACTTTCCTGTTTAGAGTTGCTAGCCCAGGAATGGTACAGTTATCCTCTAGCTTTTTGCCTGGAGGCTATCAGTAGGGGTTACTTGAAGAGCCTTGGGTTCTCAGTTGAATGAAAAACTCCCTCAGGTGTTCAGCATAAGGGGATTTCCCGAGGGTGGGGCAGATGCTGGTTGTTAATGGGCCTCAATTTGCATTTCAGTGGCCACCAGGTGTGGTTGAATATCCAAGGGAGGGGCCTCCGCCTCTCCCCTGAGCCCTGGGAAGGAGTAAGATGACCACTGTCCTGCTTGGCTGCAACTCAGCAACAGCTCTGAGCACCCTCTAAATCCCACGTGTCCCCACATAGTTCCAGTCCAGTCTTCCCTCCCTCTGCCGGAGCCCAAGGTGAGTGGCTGTGGCTATTTTAGTGTCTTTCTCGGCTCTGCGCTGTGGAGCCGCTTGAGAGTGTGACCCGAGGGCGCTGCTCACAGCTAAGGCCGCTGCAGTCTGTGGGCTCCCAGTCCCCCTCCCACGCCTCTGCAGTCCTACCAGGATTGAGTCTGTGTCCCTGGTTATATGGTCCTCCAAGCCGCTTTTCTGTTGCTTTTTCCTGATGATTTGTCTTTGTTTTCATTGTAATTCCAGTTTGGTCCTGGGAGACGGTCTGTGTAGCTTCCATTCACTCCGCCGCCATTTTGGGATCTCTCCCCATTGTTTTTATTTGGGTGGAGCAGTGTTGACCCTAAGTCTTTTTCCTAACAGCAGCCAGTTACTCAATTGCGTCTGTGCTTCTGGAATGTCAACATATGGCTACATTGCCAACTAGAGGCCCTCTTGTTTCCATCTGGAGTGTTACTTTGTCTTAAAAAAAAAAGAAAAAGAAAAAGTGCAGAGTTAGACTGCATTACACATGTAGTAATTAGCTATTAGAAAAAAGAACAAAACATATTTTTCTCAGCCTGCAGCTGATAGAAGAAATAACTGTTTTTCAACTTCCTGGTCGTGCAACTCTGTGAGTCACAATTTGTATTTCGTTTTAAGGAACCACATCTTTTAAGTTTGTTGTGGACATTTACAGAGTGCATTAAGCAATGCAGTTTGTTTCTAAGGGGTGAGAGACAGCCTCTTTGAACATGCCTCCATCAGACGGAATTCTCACTTTTCTGCTGGACTTCAACAGAAACGAATCAGTACGCAGGGCTGCTGCCCACTGCCAGTGGGTTAGGGTCCACTCAGTCCTCTGTACGTTCTCTTCTATAGGATAGCCTTTACCGATAGTGTGCTTTTCTCTCCCGTAGGTCCATTCATCACACATGTATAAGTTCCATCCATCACAGCCAACATAGGTTGCACTGTTATTTTTTTAATCCTTTGTTCACTCCAAAATTATTGATAACTTGAGTCATGGTAGAGAAGGAAAAAAAAAAAGGCAAAAGAAGAACCAAATCCTCTGGGGACAACTCTGTCTTTGGAAATGTAAGGTTATTAAAATCATCACTTTGGAAATGAAGCCACAAGAGACGAAACAAAGCAAATAACCCAGAAATCTGATTTCAAAACACACACTTGACAAGGAAATGAGTCTGTGTGGCCCAGTCCCTCTCCGTGTCTGGTCCAATTTGGCCTAATTAATGCTTCTGGGTGAAGATGAAGGACACAAATTGACTCATAGGCACTACTTCATTAACTTTGACAGTGTCCGTGAGAAGTAGATGCCAGGTATCACCAGTCTAATTTATATCCATTATGCCAGCCATGAAAACTAACAGTTATTTCCACATCACCTGAATCTAAAAGCAACCAGATGTTGCGTGATGGAAGTTAGTCCGAGGGCCTAACAGGAATCCGGGAGTTGGGCTGGAAGATGGTAAGCAGACCTGATGTCTTTAGTCCGTTTCTTTCTGTAGAGAAGTCGAGGAGCTCTGCAGAGGAGAATGCTGTGCTGTCTTTTGATTGGCGGTGATGGGCAGGGATCATTAGGAAGGAGGGGACAGGCCTCACAGTGTGGCTGCAGATGTTTGAGGCAGAGTTAATTTTTGCCTTATAGTTTCTGGAGGCAATTTATGAAGCTGATTGAACTTTCTGTGTCCTGGTCTTGAGAAAGTAATTAGTCTTTAATTTTAATATGCGTCTCCCTCCAGGCACTTTCTATGCTGGCGGGAATGCTCTATCCGTCAGGCCAAGCTCTCAACACGTGTGGTGGCCAAGAAAGAAGCTGGCAGGCGCGCCTCCAGGGCTGGGCCATGCATGTGCGTCTAGTCAGACAGGACTGGACAGCTCCCAGGGCGCACTGCACGGGGACCACATTCTCGGGATGCCTGGAGTGCACAATAATGGGCCCTCCAGCTGAACCGTGCTTTACAACATCTACAACATTTCACTATATTTATATAGTGAAAAGCGATCTGTAATCTGTCAAATAAGTAGAGAAGCTAATAGCACACACTTTCTACAAATGAGGAAACTGGATGCACAGTTATGCAATTTGTCTAAGGTCAACATGGCCAATTTCAGAAAGTGACTAGAATGCAAGGTTTTCCGATTCCTGATCTGAGGTTCGTTTTGCACAGCCTCATCCCCCACCCCTACCACCCCTGCTATTTCAAATTCTGCTTCCCTAAGAAGTGAGGCAATCGAGGGAGCTCTCATCGGCGGTCTTAGAGGAGCACAGAAGACAGGCTTTCTCCTCGTATTTGTCCGAGGCCACTCAAGGGGGCAAGCCCAGTCTTGCCTCAACATGCCCTCAAGACCTAGCCCCCTCACCTTAAAGTGAGACCCCAAGAGTAATGGAAACCTAAGCTCTGCAAACCTCTCCATGAGTCTATTCATTTATTAGTCAGAAATATGTACTGAATACCTCTTATATGCCATTTCCCCTTCTCTTTCAGAGAAAAGTTGTCCCAAATCTGGAGCTCTGGTCCATTCTGTTCAAACTTGCCTTCATCAAATATTGTCTGCCTTGGCCTTTATACCCAGTATCTCCCCACCCCAGAATCCTTGATTAGTATAGAAATGTATCCTTGACCATATATCCATCTTCAGCCTAGTTGTCCCCTTTCATCCAAAGTCAAACTTTTTAAAAGTGTATTGCTTTTCCTATGGCTGAGTATACATGTACCACATCTTTGGCTGCCCTTTGCAACAACATTGGTGGACCTTTAGAATGTCATGCTAAGTGAAAGAAACCAGACAGTCAAAGTTAAGAACCATGTGGTTTCACTCATAAGTGGGATATAAAACTAAAAGCAACAATGAACAAATAAGAAACAAAAATCATAGACACAGACAACAGTCTGGTGGTTACCAGAGTGAAGGGGATGGGGGAGTAAAGGGTAAAAGGGGTCAAGTATATGGTGTGAGAGGATGATTTGACTTTGGGTGGTAAGCACACAATGTGATATACAGATGAATCATAAAATTGTACACTTGAAACCTATATAATCTTATTAACCAATGTCACCCTAATAAACTTAATTTAAAAAATAAAAATAAGTCCTTACTTCCTTACTGCTCATTTATTTGACATTCTACTATAATCTCATGTCACTGTAATCTGGCTTCCACCTCCTTCTCTTCACTATTTTCTCACTGCTAGTTTGCTTGTCATCCTCCAGATATCTTATTGTTTCTCCTTCTCTCCTTTGACACCGTTGACCCCTCCCCTCTTCTTGGTTTTTGTGTCACTATCCCTTTTTCTCTTTCCATCTCTTCTTAATCACTTTCACTGACTTGTCTTCCTCTTGTCAGTTCTTGAATACCGCTCCCCTCGGTTCTGATCTCAGCTGTGACCTTTTCTCAGGGTCTAAATTCTCCCGAGGTCATCTCCACAAATACCTTAGTTTTAACTACTTCCCAAAATACTTGTCTTCCAGCCAGATCTATATCCTGAATACCATTCTTACTGTACTCCAGGGGCCAGTGTTTTTCTCAACCAACCATTTCCTTCCTGCCCACATCCCATTCTTAGAAAACCTGCCAACCCACAAGCTAGAAGGGACAGCCCTAGAAACCATGTATACCCATTTTCTGCCCACAAGTGGTCACCTAACCCAAACTGAGCAATTAGATGATCTCTCCCTGAAATTTGTCATTGACACTTGGAGACTTAGAGGTTGAAGCAATTAGGCAGAGATCTAAGTCAAATGGAGTTGAGACAAGGTCAGCCTCTTGACAGCTCTAAATCCGTGTTCTGGTAAAGCCTCAGAGAAGCTTGGAGAAAGAAACAGACACAAAGCAGAATAATCGCACTGCCCCACTGAAAGACGGAAGGTAACTGCAGACAAATCTCAGTGTGTGGAGGCCAGCTCTACCCTCTGCTTTGGGTTCTATGAGATTCTTCTACAATCTTCTAATAAGCCAGGATTTTGTTATCTAGCTTCATGGAGTTTCCTGACCCCGTGAACAACTTATCTTTTGCATGCCAATCTCTTTGTCAAAAACATCTTATTGGGTGGTCTCTAGACTATCCAAAGGGACTCAAACTCAACATGGGCCATCAAGAGTGATGCATTTCCTGCGCTCAGCACCAAATGCCCTCTAACTGTGTTTCTCATCTAGAGAATGGAACCACTTCTCCTTATGTTATTCTTTGGAAATCTAAGACCATCTGATCTTAGACTTCTCCTTCTCACTCTTCAATAAATTCTGGATGCAACTTCCTCTCCTCTTTACCTAAGAATTGTTTCTACATCTGTCATTTCTTGCCTATTTTGCCTCAGTTACCCTCACAGTTTTTCATACAATAGCCAAAGTGAACTCCATAAACTACAAATATGCTAACGAATCTCCTGCTAAAATACTTCAATGACTCCTCCTTTATCCTTTTAGAATAAAGGCCAAACTTTCTAGCTTGACATTTAAGGCCCTTCATAATCCATCTCTTCATCCCTCATCACCCTCCAGCAGTACTGTCTGCTTCGGTCACCCTGAATGGCCATGGGTCCCTTGTACGTAACATGCTGTCGCTTCTCTACAACTTGTTTGCTGCTCCCTCTGCCCGCACCTTTTTCTCCCCACTCCTCCCATCTACACTGTCCTCCTCGTCTAGGTGGTAGCTGATTCTCTTTCTAGGGAGACCCCAGTTAAGTATCCCTCTGATGTACTCTCAAAGTCCTCTGTCAAGGAGCTTAACACGAAATATAACTGTCTACTCTTGTCTCCTTCTAAAAAGTGAGCAACTTGAGAGCTGATTCTGTGTCCTAGTCATGTTTTTATTAGTAGATGCTCAATAAACATTTGTTGAATAAATGGGACACTGAGAAGACATAAATTCTGCCCTCAAAGACCTCATAGAAATAGTGGAAAATGAGAAAGCCTATGATTATGGCATAGTGACAAGTTCTATAGCAGGCAGGTTCAGGGTACGATGAGCAAGAAGGAAAGGACAATTAGCTCAGCCCAGGGGTTTTCAGGAAATAAGACAAGAGTTTAGGTTTGACAAGTGAGAAGAAATGACTGAGCGAGGTAAATGAGAAGGCGATGAATTTTTAGCTCCTTGCAGCCCGTGCCAATCTAGTTCTCTGTCACAGGTTGCAAAAGCTGCTCAGCATTCTGTACCACTGTGTAGAGGCTCTCAACACTAGACACACAAAACATATGCTTGCCAAGGACTCTAGACAGTTGTCTTAGCAGTGTAAAACCTTACAAAAAGTCTCAAACTATTGCAGTACTTAAAAATATTTTGGAGTCACTAAAACCCAAAATATGGCTCTCTTGGAAATTTTCCCTCTGAATTTTGAAATGCATGAAGAGTGTTGAGGACATTAATCTGTACTTTCAAGTCAACCACACTTACCTCATCTGGTTGCTGTTTTAGAAGAGCTGTTTATTATTCCAGGAAACTTCAGGTTTATTGTAAGCTTTTAGACTTAGAAACAGGAAATCAGATTTTATCTCAAGTGTAGTATTAACCTCGATATTTAAACATTTCCAATAGACTTCACAAGAGGACTACTGCAATCTCCAGTCCTTTGAAGTATTCAACTTGGACAAGATCACTTGTGTTTAAACTGTACAGAATTTGTCAGTTGATATCTCTAAGTGATTCTCAGTTCAAAAATATACACACATTCTCTTATTCTTGTGGAATCTACTGGAAGGAGGCACCAAACTTCAGAGCTATACAACGAGAACCACTGACTAACTTAGGGTGAGATTTTAGTTACTGGTAATTCTAAGCAAACTTCTAAGCAAAACTGAAAATGTGGATCTTCCTACTGTGATAACAGAAAGAACACAGATTTACTGGAAAGTAGGATATTAACTCTAAAGGGTGCAAATGGGCCTCAATTTATATTATTCATTGCAACTTCTTCAGGCCTATTAAAGAGGAATTTAGGGAGCCAAAGAGTGAGCTATAATTAATGGAACTTGGTGTTGGTGATTATTCAGAGATAAAGTATAAGGCTGCTATAAGTGCTCACTAGCTTAGAAGAAACAAAGCTCTTCTGTGCTAAGGGTGGGTTGTGATAGCCATTCTCAGATAAATCTCATCTTATTGTTTCCCTGAGGATTAACTGCCAACAGAGAGACTTTAATCAGGAATCCTTTTGTGTGGTTTCCATTGGAAAAGATTTTTAACATCTGACACTGCAGAAAAGCTTTGCATTTTGAAATCTACATTCCTTACTAGAACTGATAAATGAATTCAATGAAGTAGTTGGATACAAAATAAACTGGTGCATTTTTATACACCAATAATGAACTATCAGAAAGGGAAACTAAGAAAACAATCCCATTTACAGTTGCATTAAAAATATATATCTAGGAATAAATTTAACCAAGGATGTAAAGACACTGAATTATAATACACTGAAGAAAGAAATGAAGATGATACAAATAAGTGGAAGCATATATCATGTTCATGGATAAGAAGAATCAACATCATTAAAATGTCCATACTACCCAAAGAAATCTATAGATTCAACACAATTCCTATCAAAATACAAATGGCTCATTTCACAGAACTAGAACAAATATTCCAAAATTTTATATGGAACCACAAAAGACCCCGCATAGCCACAGCAATCTTGATAAAAAAAAAAAAAAAAAAAAAGAACAAAGTTGGAGGAATCATGCTACCTGATATCAAACTATACTACAAGGCCATAGTAATCAAAACAGCATGGAACTGGCATAAAAACAAACATATAGATAAATAGAACAGAAAAGAGAGCCCAGAAATAAACCCATGCCTCTATGGCCAATTAATATTTGACAAAGGAGGCAAGAACATACAAAGATATGTTGATTCAATAAATTGTGTTGGGAAAATTGAACAGATAAAGATAGTTGATTCAATAAATTGTGTTGGTAAAATTGAACAGATATGTACAAAAAATATAAAACTAGACCACCTTCTTAAACTATGCACAAGAATAAACTCAAAATGTATTAAAGGCTTAAATGTAAGACTTGAAACCATAAAAATCCTAAAATAAAACATAGGCAGTAAAATCGTGGACATTTCTCATAGAGATATTTTTTTCTGATATATCTCCATGGGCAAGGGAAACAAAAGAAAATAAAAAATAAAAAGCCTTTGCACAGCAAAGAAAACCATCAGCAAAATAAAAAGACAACCCACGAAATAGGATAACATATTCACCAATGATACATCTGAAAAGGGGTTTGTATCTAAAATTTATAAAGAACTTATACAACTCAACACCAAAAAATTAAATAATTCAATTAAAATGGGCAAAGGATCTAAATAGACACTTCTTCAAAGAGGACATACAGATGGCCAATAGACATATGAAGAAATGCTCAACTTTACTAATCATCAGAGAAATGCAAATTAAACCTACAATGAGATATCACATGTGTCAGAATGGCTATCATCAATAAATCTACAAACAACAAGCGTTGGCAAGGAGGGAACCCTCATGCCCTGTTGGTAGAAATGCAGATTGGTGCAGCCATATGAAAAACAATATGGAGATTCCTCAAAAATTTTTAAATGGAATTGCCTTATGACCCAGCAATTCCACTTCTGGGAATATATCCAAAGAAATCCAAAACACTGATTCAAAAGAATATATGCACCCCTATGTTCATTGCAGTGTTATTTAAAATAGCCAAGATGTGGCCCTGGCCGGTTTGACTCAGCGGTTAGAGCATCGGCCTGCGGTCCAGAGAGACCCGGGTTTGGTTCCCGCTAAGGGCATGTACCTCAGTTGCAGTTTGTCCCTGGCCCTGGTTGGTCGTGCAGGTGGCAGCCACTCTATGTGTTCCTTTCACGTCGATGTTTGTCTCTCTCTCTCCCTCCCTCCCACTCTATCTGAACAAAAAAAGGATAAATGTCCTCAGGTGAGGATAAAATAAATAAATAAATAAATAAATAAATAAATAAATAAATAAATAAAATAAAATAGCCAAGATGTGGAAGCAGCCCAAATGCCCATCAGTAGATGAGTAGATAAAAAAGCTGTGGTACATTTACACAATGAAATATTACTCAAATGTAAAAAAGAAAAAAAATCTTACCTTTTGCAACAGCATGGATGGACCTGGAGAGTATTATGCTAAGTGAAATAAGCCAGTCAGAGGAAGACAAATACCATATGATTTCACTTATATGTGGAATATAATGAACGAAAATAAACAAACAACCAAAATAGAAACAGACTCATAGATACAGAGAACAGATTGGCAGGGAAGGGGGATGGGAAGCTGGGTGAAAAAGATGAAGGGATTAAGAAAAAACCCTGTTAGTCAGAGCCAACAGTACGGTGATTACCGGAGGGAAGGGGGTATGGCGGAAAGTAGGAGGGTAAAGGGGCATCAATGATGACAGAAAGAGACTTGACTTGAGGTAGTGAACACAAAATACAATATACAGATGATGTATCATAGAATTGTACACTTGAAAACTATATAATTTTATTAACCAATGTCACCCCAATAAATTCAATTTGGAAAAAATGAAATCTACATTTTTGTCCATCTCTGCTGTGTTTTCCCATCTCTCATGTCAGTTGTTACTAGTTGAGTAACCATCTGTGAGCGTCAAAGGTGCACTAAAAGGGAAATATCCCCTAACTGGCATCAACACACCTTGACAGTGGGCCTTTTTAGAGACAATGCAGACCTTGTCTAGTACCCTAACGGCAATGACCATTGCTCTGCTCTAGAAGGGACACAACGCGGCCCTGTCATAAAGGGGTGGATTCCGTGGCTAGAAACCTAAACCCAGCTGCGATGACCTTTCTAATAAAATGTGCGTATATCATCCCACCATGCTCTTTGGAATCACGGTCAATCTAGTATTATGCTTCACACTTCTTCCTCTGATATCACAGATTCCTCCAAGGAGTGTCTCGTCTCCAAAGAGAAGAGCACAAGTCCTGGAATTCTTGTGTCACACAACGTGTAATTGTGAGTCACTGGCTGATTCACCTTATGTAAAGCTGCTACACCTCTCATCTTGAAACAGGACCTTCCATTCCCCGTGGTAATTGGGAAGTGAGCTTGCAGCTGTTAGACCACCATCATTCTCAGTTGTTAAAAACATGCCAGGCTTTTGTTTTGAGGGGGTTTTTGTGTGTGTGTTTTAACAAAGCTTAGACTGAAATGAGAGATTGCCAGGGACTTTTAGTAGGAAGGTAATGCCTTTAATGAGTCAAAATTTCAAGTTAGTGTTTTAATAATTATATCTGTATTTGGCTCAATTTCACTTGGGTTTTGGTCCCACGACCATCTCTTTAAAATATTCTAAATAACTCAATACCACAACATTTCTAAAAATGATTAGCTTTACTGGGTTCTGAGAACACTTCAAGACAAAACAGAGTAAGGCGAGAGGAAAGCCCCTACATAATGTAGTCAGACACCTCTGAGTTTTCTGGCAAAGCTAACCAATTGCATATGGCTTTACTTGGTTTCCTTTGTCCAAAAGACCTCAGAACAAGAAGAGGCTTCTAGCTTCCACTGGCCATTCTTAATCTCATTCTTTCATGAGGGCCCAGTTCTGTGAACACTGGGTCATTCCAGCTTTGTACTTGATAGGAAATGGGAGGAACCTCTCCTCCAAACCTTCACTGCTCTGTGAAGGTGTCTTGGGAACAACTGGCCTCAAAAACCTTACATCTTGGTCCCAGGGACCAGCAGTATCAGCATCACCTAAGAGCTTATTAGGAATGCAGACTCTCAGCCCTGCCAGTGTGGCTCAGTTGGTTGAGCATCGTCCTGTGCACCAGAAGGTCACTGGTTCAATTCCTAGTCAGGGCACATGCCCAGGTTGCAGATTCAATCCCTGGTTGGGGTGAAGTTTCTCTCTGACAGTGACATTTCTCTCATTCCTTTCCTGTCTCTCTAAAGTCAATAAAAAAAATTTTTTTATTATTAGAAATGCAGATTCTCAGACTTCACCCCGAACCAACCAAATGAGAATCTGAATTTTAATAAAACCCAAGTGATTCCATGCACAGGAAAGTTGAAGAAATACTCCTGTGAGAGTTCTGCTACACACAGGGCCTCACTGGAGACTTTCCACCTGTGAGCTATCAGAATGGAGAAACAAAATCGTAAGTTGAAATTAGATTTAAACTAAAATAAACCACCTTGTTCCTGTCTAAGTTTGTTTATATGAAGTCCAAGAACAATGTGGCAAAAAAATGACTATTTTGATTATAGAACACTAAGAAATGAAAAGCTACTACATTTTTCTGTTTAGGATCAGATTCTGCTTCTCAATGTGGTCTAAATGCTTCCAGATTCCTAGCATGGTGACCCCCACACCCTCCAGCAAGCTGGTCCCTCACCAGCTGCAAACCCCAGGAGAGCCTCAGCTGGGACTCGTCTTTATGGATGTTGGTAGTTGGTAGAATTATAGTTCTCATTTCTCAAACACCAGGAACCAATAGATGTTTACCAGGCGCTGTTCTAAATCTTTACCTCTATTAACTTATTGGATCCTCAAATTGACCCTAAAAAATAGGTTCTAGCCCTGGCCGGTTTGGCTCAGTGGTTAGAGCGTCGGCCTGCGGTCCAGAGAGACCCAGTTCAGTTCCCACTAAGGGCACATACCTCGGTTGCAGTTTGTCCCCGGCCCTGCTTGGGTCGTGCGGGTGGCAACCACTCAATGTGTCCTTTTCACGTTGATGTTTCTCTCTCTCTCTCTCCCTCCCACTCTATCTGAACAAAAATGGAAAAATGTCCTCAGGTGAGGATTAAAAAAACAGGTTCTATTATTATCATCCCCATTTTAGAGATGAGGAAACTGATAGATATAGAGGTTAAGTAACTTGTGTCAAGCCATAAAACTAGACAGTGGCAGAGCTGGGATCTGAAGCTTATTCCAGAACCCAGACGCTTAGTCATGAGGCTGTATAACCACCGAATACCTGGGATTCCCTATCTCTGCCCCACATGGTGGTCCTCCATGGCTGGTAGTGTACAGCTGAGAACAACGAGGTCTCACAGCTAATCAATGACGAAGCCTCCATGATGTCATGCCTTCTAGCCACCTCCACGCCTGCAAATCCCACCTATGCCTAATGGCATCTGCACCTGAACAATGAGCCCAGGAGGTCAATTCCCTGGAACAAAGGTAAGAACACCTCACTTCACACCTCCCCTCCTGCCATATCTAACATATATATTTTGTATGTATCCAGTATGTTATATGTTAGAAAGCTGGGTTTTCAGCCCTGTCTATGGTGGTTCTTTGTATATACAAGTCAAACCCCGGTCCTGAACACATGTCTACCGAAACGCCTGCTCTTTGCTGGCCGCCTTGCCGGAGAGCCAGATTTTAGTCATTAGCATTCTCATCAGACAGGAAACCTCCTTTGCAGAGCTGCGGTGGAGGGGGCTGAAGCCGTGTACACTGTAAATAGTGATCTTATTAAAATGTAGAAAAATTGTGGAGGAACAGAAAAAAAGGAGGGGGTAGGGGGTTTCCATGGCAACTCAACCACCCATCAGTTTTCAAAGAGCGGGGAAGACTAAGGAATAGTAAATAAAGAAAAGGAAATAGAGGAAGTCTGGATGGCACGTGATCACAAGCGAGTGCGAGCTGGGGAGGGGAGGTAGTGATGAGCTGGGAGGCAGAGGGCGGTCTCAGGAGGGGTTCTCCTCCTCGGAGAGCAGGGAGCCGGCAGAAGTCAATCTTTGTCACCAGCTTTACTGCATGGCTCATCCCCAGAAGCCACCAAACAACATGGCCCTTAGCAAATGGTGTAGTGACAAATGAGTACCTCTCCCAGGAAAGCAGAAATTCTCCTGGCACCCTCCCGGCAACTCTCCCGGTGACCTCGGTGTGTATTTTTAGATGTTGGTCTGCAATTCCCATTTTTCATCCCCACCCCTCACTCCAGGATTGTTGACTGAATCCAGACAGATCAAGGAAATCAGGACCATCCAGAACGCCACCCTCCCACGAACTCACATTGAACAAATGCAAAATATTATTATTCAGGGAAACTAGATAAAAGGATATGCTTTATTCAGCACTTTACGGATACGTACACACCCTCACATGGGATGTTTGACAGCTGCTTCAGTAATCTGGGGTTCCTCAGCCCCACGGTAGCCCGTGCAACTCAGTGTGCACCTCAGACTGGAGGAACGGAGCTCCGCTCATCGTGCAGGAATGTCCCGTTTCTCCCAAAGGATGGAATACATGCAGACAGCATTGTCAGCCTGTCTGCATCACATGTTGTGACAGTTAGAACAATGCATTGTTCCCATTAACTAACACTTTAGTTTGGGGGAATCCGTGTGTGTGTGTGTGTGTGTGTGTAGAGAGAGATACTCATGTAGATACAAACAGCTCTCTATACCATTTCTGCTAATGAAGGGGAGCAATGCTGAAGATAAACAAAAATTGTCCAAAGACATTTTTAAGACTTTGTAGTGCATGAAATATAGGATGCCTCCCAAAAATGTATGCACAACTTTGAATAATTACAAAGCCAGTGTTTATTAAAATAGATTTTTTAATTTAATTTAATTATTTTGTTACAGATGTTTCTCCATTTTCCCCCATTGACACCCTCCTCTCATTCCCACCCCACCCCCACCCCCCAGCATTGTTGTCTATGTCCATCGGTTATGCCTATAAGCACAAGTTCTTTGGTTTCTTTCCCCCCGCCTCCTTCTCTGAAGTTTATCAGTCTGAACCCTACTTCTATGTCTCTGGGTCTATTTTGTTCACTACCTTATTTTGTTCATTATATTCCACAAATAAGTGAGATCATGTGATACTTGTCTTTCTCTGACTGACTTATTTCGCTTAGCATAATACTCTTCAGGTCCCTCCATGTTGTCTCAAAGAATAAGAGATCTTTCTTTCTTATAGTTGCATAGTATTCCATTGTGTATATATACCACAGCTTTTTTATCTACTCATCTATTGATGGACACTTGAGCTGTTTCCAATTCTTAGCTATTGTAAATAGTGCTGCTATGAACATAGGGGTACATATATTCTTTCTGATTAGTGTTTCAGGCTTCTTAGGATATATTCCTAGAAGTGGTATCACGGGGTCAAATGGCAGTTCAATTTTTAATTTTTTGAGGAAACACCATATTGTTTTCCACAGAGGCTGCACCAGTCTGCATTTCCACCAAGAGTGTACTAGAGTCCCCTTTTCTCCACACCCTCGCCAACACTTGTTTGATGACTTGTTGATGGCAGCCATTCTAACAGGTGTGAGGTGATACCTCATTGTTGTTTTAATTTGCATCTCTCTGATGATTAGTGATGTTGAGCATTTTTTCATATGTCCCTTGGCCATTTGTATGTCCTGTTTGGAGAGGTGTCTATTTAGGTCCTCTGCCCATTTTTTACTTGGATTCTTTGTCTTCCTTTTGTTGAGTTGTATGAGTACTCTATATATTTTAGAAATTAACACCTTATCTGATGTATTGTTGGCAATTATGCTCTCCCATGATGAACATAAGATCTTCAACAAAATCTTAGCAAATCGAATCCAGCAATATGTAAAAAAAAAATTATACACCACACCCAAGTGGGATTTATCCCAGGGATGCAAGGCTGGTACAATATTCGTAAATCAATAAATGTGATACACCACATAAACAAAATGAAATATAAAAATCATGTGATCATATCAATAGATGCTGAAAAGCATTTGACAAAATCCACCATCCATGTTTATAAAAGCTCTCAACAAATTGGGAATAGAAGGATCATATCTCAATATGATATAGGCCTACAGCTAATATCATACTCAATGGGCAAAAACTAAAAGCATTTCCCTTAAGAACAGGAACAAGACAGGATGCCCACTTTCACCACTCTCATTTAACATAGTACTGGAAGTCTTAGCCACAGCAATCTGAGAAGAGGAAAAATAAAAGTGATCCAAATTGGAAAGGAAGAAGTAAAACCGTCATTATTTGCAGATGACATGATATTGTACACAGAAAACCCTAAAGACTCCATTAAAAAATTACTAAATTTAATAAATGAATTTGGCAAAGTAGCAAGATACAAAATCAACATCCAGAAATCATTGGCATTTTTTTATCTTGATTGTTGAATGTATTACAGATGTTCCTCATTTTTCCCCCATTGACCCCCTTCTCCCCACTCCCACCCCCTCCCGCCTCCCTCCCACTTTTTCCCACACTGTTGTCTGTGTCCATTGATTATGCATATAAATTCTTTGGTTTATTTCTTCCCACCCTCCAACCCCCTTCCCATTGAGGTTTGTCAGTCTAGCAACCAATGTGTTCTTCTTAATCCCTTCACCTTTTTCACCCATTCCCCCAACCCCCTTCGCCATCTGGCAACCAACAAAATGTTCTCTGTATCTATGAGAATGTTTCTGTTCTACCTGTTCATTTTGTTTGTAGATTCAATTGTAGATATATATGTATTCTTTGCCATTTTATTTGTTCATATATTTTATCTTTTTCTTCAAAAAGACCCTTCATCATTTCATATAATAACGGTTTGGTGGTGATGAACTCCTTTAACTTTTTCTTGTCTGGGAAACTCTTTATATGGCCATCGATTCTAAATGACAGCTTTGCAGGATAGAGTAATCTTGGTTGTAGGTTCTTGCTTTTCATCACTCTGAATATTTCTTGCCACTCCCTTCTGTCCTGCAAAGTTTCTTTTGAGAAATCAGCTGACAGTCTTATGGGAACTTTCTTGTAGGTAACTAGCTGCCTTTCTCTTGCTGCTTTTAAGCTTCTCTCTTTGTCTTGAACCTTTTGCATTTTGATGATGATGTGTCTTGGTGTGGGCCTCTTAGGGTTCATCTTGTTTGGGACTCTCTGTGCTTTCTGGACTTGTATGTCTGTTTCCTTCACCAAGTTAGGGAAGTTTTCTGCCATTATTATTTCAAATAGGTTTTCAATATCTTGTTCTCGCTCCTCTCCTTCTGGCACCCCCAAGATGCGAATGTTGGCACGTTTGAAGTTGTCCCAGAGGCTCCTTACACTATCCTCATATTTTTGGATTCTTTTTTCTTTTTGCTGTTCTGATTGGGTGTTTTTTGCTACCTTATATTCCAAATCGATGGTTTACTTCTTGGCTTTACCTACTCTACTATTGAATCTGTATAAATTATTATTTATTTCAGTTAGTGCCTCCTTCATTTCTGACTGGTCCTTTTTTATGCTCTTGAGGCCCTCACTAAGTTCACTGAGGTTCTCACTAAGTTCATTGAGCATCCTTATAAGCAGTATTTTGAACTCAGCATCTGTTAGGTTGCTTATCTCCATTTTGCTTAGTTCTTTTCCTGGGATTTTGTTCTGTTCTTTCATTTGGGACCTGTTTCTTTGTCTCCTCATTTTGGTTGCCTCCCGGTATTTGTTTCTGTGTATTAGTTAACAAGAGCTATGGGGCTATCTGAGACCAGATGCTGCTTGTTTGAAATAATTGAGGAAAAAACCTGAAGGAGGATCCAAGACAGGCCAATCCTATGGTTAAGCAACTAGCAACAACTTGGGTGGGCCTGAAAGCTGGGTGGGGTGGCGCCTCAGGGAGTCACCAGGGTGGGCTACCAGTGTGAGCCAGGTTGCTGGAGTCCCAGATATGGCGACTGTCTGCCGCCCCAGGGAAGGGCTCACCAAAGGAACAAAGGCCTCTGACAGCACGTTTGTCCCGGAGAAAGCCCCCTCTCCAGCCCTCGCTCCAGTGCCAAATAGCTCAGTTCTTCCCTGTGTGTCTCTGGTGCCCCTCGAGCTGCCTCCCCTCCAAGCTTAGAGGGAGTGAGTCCGATAAGTCCGTGTGCGGGCCCTTTAAGAGGAGCTGCCTGGGGCTCCAGCCGCTTCAGCCTCCCTGAGCCTCAGTTCCCACTCGTTTTCCAGCCAGAAGTGATGGGGATTCTCTTCCTGGCACTGGAACCTTGAGCAGGGCACCTGGTGTGGGACAGGGACCCCTCAGTCCTCAGGGAGGACCTTCCCAGCCGAGGTGTCCTCCTGATTTTTATCCGCCACACGTGGGTGTGGGACCAGCCCTTCCACCCCTCCTACCAGTCTCCATGTGGCTGCTGCTTTAATCTCATAGTTGTAGAACTTCCATTCAGCTCGATGTCAGGCAGTTTTGAATGATGGTTGTTCTGTAGTTTAGTTGTAACTTTGATGTGGGTGTGGGAGGACACGATACCGCGTTTACCTACCCGCCATCCTGACCAGAAGTCTCATTGGCATTTTTATACACCAATAATGAACACACAGAAAGAGAAGCTAAAAAAACAATCCTATTTATCATTGCAACAAAAATATTAAAATACCTAGGAATAAATTTAACCAAAGAAGTAAAGGACATTTTTGCAGAAAACTACAGGACACTGAAAAAAAAAATAGAGAAAGATATAAAAAAGTGGAAGCATATACCATGTTCATGGATTTGAAGAATTAACATAATTAAAATGTCCATACTACCAAAGCAATCTATAGATTCAATGCAGTCCCCATCAAAATACTGACATATTTCACAGAACTAGAACAAATACTCCAAAAGTTTATATGGAACCAAAAAAGACCCCAAATAGCCACAGCAATCTTGAAAAAGAAAAACGGAGTAGGAAGGATTACAATACCAAATATCAGGTTATACTACAAAGGCTCTGTAATCAAAACAGCCTGGTACTGGCACAAAAACAGGCATATAGATCAATGGAACAAAACAGAGAACCCAGAAATTGACCCAAGAGATTGTACTTAATTAATATTTGACAAAGGTGGCAAGAGCATACAATGGAGTAAAGACAGCTTCTTTAACAAATGGTGTTGGAAAAATTGGACAGCTACAAGCAAAAAAAAAAAATGAAACTAGACCACCAACTTACACCATACACAAGAATAAACTTAAAATGAATAAAAGACTTAAATGTGACTCATTAATCCATAAAAATCCTAGAAGAAAATGTAGGCAACAAAATTTTAGACATCACACGCAGCAGAATTTTCATTGATACAACACCTAAGGCAAGAGAAACAGAGGAAAAAATTAGTGGGACTACATTAAACTAAAAAGCTGCTGCATAGCAAAAGAAACAATCATCAAAATGGAAAGGAAACCCACTATAAAATACATTTCATTTTCAAAATGTAATAGAATCTACAGACATCCTGTATACATTTGGGGGAGGGGGATCCTGTATATTGTAGTGGAAGCTATCAACAGATGTTAGAGATAATTTTTAAATGAGGCTTTATTGCCCACCCCTACACACACACACACACACACACACACACACACAGAGTCTGAAAGAGATAGCAAGAGGAAAAAGCAGTTTGCGATTAAAAACTGGCCGTAGATAACTCACAGATCCCCTCGAAGAGCAGCAAGCCATATGCATACATCTGGACACAGTATCCATTCCACTGGTCAAACCTCATGCACACTGGGCAGCGCTCAAGAATAGTGGCATCGTGGCTAAAGCTGGACCATGAATTTGAACCGGGCACCAAATCTTGTAGTCTGATCCTCTTAGTGCTCTCATTTCTTGAGGTAGTGGGTGGGAGTATAGATAGTCATTAATTAGGATGATGTTGCTACAAAGTAAAAGTGAAAGAAATCTGTGGCTTAGACCATATGTTTGCAAGTTTGGAAGGGGGGGTTGATGAGGGGCACCAATATTCACAACTGCAAATTGTGAAGCCACAAGTTGGTGGATTTCCTATACTGAAGTCAACCATGCGTGGTGGAGTGAATCCATTTCTATCAGTCATAACATGCTGCCTTTTCCCTAGTTCTATTGTCTTCTACACACACACACACACTCACACATATTCTGTTATTTCCCAAACCTCCAGTTTCTCTTTCTTTTTCTCCTTCCTTTAGTTACACAATCTTTCACTTCTATACCATCTACATTTTTCTATCCTGAGCAGGTGTTTTGAGTATCTATCCAGCTAAATCCCAGGGCCCCAACTGCCAAACTGCTCTCTCCAAGACTATCCTAACAGATAGCCAAGAAAAGCTTAAGTGATGACAAGCAATATTTACTGAGCACCTACTTACCATGTGCAAGTCACTGGGATAATAACCTTCCTGCATTCGGATTCCTGAATATCTCATTCATTCCTTACTAGGCAGCAACCTTGGGAAGTGTTATTATCACTACTAAACATGAGAATCTGAGACAAAGAGAGGCCAGTATTCAGAGAAGGCCAAAGTGCTGGTAAATGACAGAGTTGGGGAAACATGAACTGCCTTCCCCTTTGCCTACCCAACATTTTAAATGTATTTGACATTGTCTAAATTGTTTTCCTGAAGAGTAAATGTTTCAGTCATAAAAATAGAGCAAATGATCCTCAAAATGTGTATGGAACCACAAAAAACACTGAATAGCCAAAACAATCTTGAGAAAGAAGAATGAAGCTGGAAGCATCATGCTACCTGATTTCAAACTCTATTATAAAGCTATCATAATCAAAACAGCATGGAACTGGCATAAAAACAGACACATAGATCGGTGGAACAGAACAGAGAGCTAGGAAAGAAACCCACACCTATATGGTCAATGTATTTAATACAAAGGAGCCACGACTATAAATGGGAAAAGGACCGTTTATACAATAAATGATTTTGGAAAACTGGACGTAGATGCAAAAGAATGAAATTGGACTACTGTCTTACACCATATACAAAAGTTAACTCTAAATGGATTAATGGCAAATATAAGCCCTAAAACCATAGAACTGCTAGAAGAAAACATGGGAAGTAAACTCCTTGACACTGGTCTTGGTGATCATGGTCTGGAAATGACACCAAAAGCAAAAATAAGGGGAACTACATCAAACCAAAAAATTTCTGCACAACAAAATAAAAAGGCAACCAACCTACTGACTAGGAGGAGCTATTTATAAATCATATATCTGATAAGGAGGTTACCCTGCTGACTCATGCTGTTCCTACTACCGGCAACATTGTCTCTTCCAACACACACCAGATCTTTCCTGACCTCCCTACTCACAACTCATGAGTGTTTGTGGTATTTATCACGTTTAATTTTTTGTTTTTATCTTATTATTTGTTTCACCCCCCTGAAGTAGACAATAGACTCCATGATTCAAGCATCTCTATGTTTCCACAACTCTTTTAGAAGTTTTATGGATTCAGGTTTTACATTGGAATCATTAGTCCATTTTGAGTTAATGTTTGTGTATGGAATAAGATAGTGATCAATTTTCATTGTTTTGCATCTATCTGTCCAGTTTTTCCAACACCATGCATCATGAAAACAATTCTTTCTCCATGTATATTCTTGGCTCCTTTGTAATAAATGACTTGACCATGTAAGTGATGGTTGACTTCTGGGTTCTCAGTTCTGCCCATTGGTCTCTGTGTGTGTTTTTATAGCAGTACCACACCCCGTGTGTGGCGGACCCTCACAGGTCGGGACCCAGCGGCTGCATGGGAAGTACCTACTTTCCAGGACCCTCTCCTCTCCTGAAACTGGGCACATCTTCCCTTACTTGTCCCACTTTCCCATCTTACAAATGGGCCTCTGTTTACCCTCATGGCCTGAATGTCGACCCCTCGCCTGTGCAGGCAGTGAGATCTTAGCAGGGATGGTCACAGCTACTGAGCACTGCCCATGTGCTAGGCACTCTTCTGTTTCACCCCCCGAAGGAAACTGTGGACTACTTCGTGCCTGTTTCAACGTCTTTAAATCTCTCAGCAACCTTGTGAAGGTGGTACTGTGATCCCTGTTTAGATGAGGAGACAGAAACACAGAGAGGTCAGATGGCATGTCTGGGCTCAAACAGCCAGAATGGAGGGAGCCCGATTGTCACCCTGGCCCTCTGCCTCTGGAGCCCATGCTCTGACCACTGTACTGTATCATATATGCTATTATGAACTGGGTACAAAGAGGGCAGATTTCACTTGTAGTTTTGATGGCCAAAACCTCAAAGCCTGCAGCCTGGGTTGACCTTCACATGGGTGACCAGACATGTTCCGGTGTGACTGTGAGTGTGCACGAAGTGGAATGGGAGTGGGTGTCTGCATTCTGCTATGTAACTGGTGTTTGTACATTTGCTTTGATTTCCCCACCACGAACTTCCTGAGAGAAGATAGTACCTTCCATGACTGTTCTGCCTCTGGGCTCGAATCCTCGAATCCAGGACTTGTCATATAGAGGGCAACCCACAGTTTTAGAGCTGAATTATATTTTTATGTATAAAGTCCTGCCCAGGGCATGCATCTCCTTTAAAGCTTCTGTTGTCTGCCCCACATGTCCTAGCCTGCTGACACCCACCGTCTCACAGAGTAGGTGCGGTTCAGTAGAATGCAAACAGAAGAAGTCTGAATGCCAGTAGGACTGTACTCACTTATTGACATGGGAAAACCAGAACAGCAAACAAATGCCCCCGCGAGGTCGTGCTGTGAAGTATGTGAAGCCCTCTCAGATCTAATGTTTATTCAGGCTCTGCCGCCAAACAGCTTCCCAGGTCCAAGTAAAGCCGTCAGACATGGCATGGGCGGTAACCCAGCCGCTTTGGAGGTCCAGTGCGAAGGCCAAGACTGAGCGGGGCCGCTTCCCCGGGATAGGTGCCCAGAGGGCAGAGGCTGAAAAGCTTCCCCAAGGAGACCAAGTAGCTCAGGCCCAGGAACCAAAGCCTGAGCCCTGAGCCCTGAACAAGCCAGGCCGCAGGTCAGGGCTGGGCCTTACGATGCCGTAGGAGGCCGGGCTCTAGGCCAGCGTCAGCCTCCTGCTGCTCGGCTCAGATCCCAACAGGCTGCCTTCCTGCGGCCCCCAGACCTGCCGCCCCTCCCTGCGTCTCCCCATCTTCTGCCTGTAACTTCTTCTCTTACACTGATGAGCTTGTGGCCGGTCAGTCCCCTGTTCGTTCTCCTCGGATACCTCCCTGAGTAAGGCCGTGTCTACTCTTGATTCAGAATCTCAAGTCCATAAAGCAGACTCAGCTCCCAGAGTCAGAAAATACAGATTGTTCAAGAGAGGTTATAAATATAGATTTGTAAGCATAATCTTACAATTTGTATTGGCTACGGGTGTGATGCCTTTGAATGGCAGTGCAGGCCAACACTGGGCGGGTCTCAGAACCACATCTGTGAGCAAATTCATGACGGCGCCCGTTGTAATTCCCCTCGAGAGCCCAGGGTCTCACCACCGGGCTTTGCTGTCTTAAAAAGACCAGATAGGCCCATTTCCGGTTCATCGCAGTTTTTCTTTCTGTTGTTTCCATCTGCTAGCCTCGGTTCTGGCATCTGGAGAAACAGGGATTCCAAAAGGGTACTCTCCTGCCCCCTTCTCTAGACTAAACATCCCTGGGCCCTGTGAGCACTGTTCTCCGGCTCTGTCTGCAGCATCGTTGCCGTGTTGGCCCCATTGCTCCAGGCTCGCCCCAGACACACTCCTGCTTGCTCAGGTGACTCTCAACCACCCCCCCGCCCTGAGCCCTACTGCCCACGTCTGGCCCATGCCATGCACGACAAGACAGGCTTCCTGCCCCATCAAGACGTGTCCAAATGGAACCCAAGGCCACTTGACTTCTCCAGCAGCCGAGATTTCCCCCAGGTGAAGTGGAGAGGTCCTGGACCCTCTCCCCAGTGTGGGGCCTCTCAGTGTCCACAGTGATTGTGACCACCGGCCCTTCCCCACCCTCCTGAACCATCACCCCAGTCCTGCAGGGCCTGAGCCCCAAGGTCATTCCCCTGACACCCAGGGCTGTCAGGCCACACCTGGCTGAACTTCCCTTCAGAGAAGACAACCCGTAGCACCAAGAATCCATCTTTCTGATTGTGAACAAACCTCACCCTCCTTCTGGTGCCTGCTTCCCCACATATGGGGGATTTTTCCATCATTCATCACAGCGACTCTCAGATTCACCCGCATTTCCCAAGAGTCGCTGTCCACGGCGTACCACGGGCAACTACCCGTCTGGCTATGGCCACCTGTGGGTCAGAGGCAAAGGGTGATGAGTCAAAGGAGAGACCCAGGGGCCAGAGGAAAAACCAATGGCTCCACCAAAACCTCCGCACTCAGCAGCTGTGGCCTCACCACCTGCCACAGAGTGGGGCCTCTCTGGTTTCAGCCCCCACCCCACTCCCCCATGACATGGGGAAGTGCAAACCTGATACAGGCGGTGAAAACCGAGGAGAGCGAGGGGCCCTCGGCCCGGCCGCTGCAGCGGGACTGAGCCGAGCAGCCATGTTGTCCCCTGAGTGCTGACAGATGTGGTTTCTCTGGCACAGACTCTCAGAGAGGCCTCAGCTGAGAAGGTTTCCTGGTGGCCAAGTGATCCCTCCCAGCTGCCAGCCGGCGACGAGAGATTCCAGCTGGTGCCGGTTGACGAAGACCAGGTCTGGGCCTTGTCCCTTGGCTATAGGACCCGTCTGTCCCACTTGCTACACTCGGGAAGTAATTTGTCATCCAGGTCACTGTGGAGTGCCCGAGCCCTCGGCCCATCATAACAATTCAGGAAAAGCGGATTTCTCAGAGGGCATCACGACCACCACGGAGTACCACCAGCTCATCCCTGAGTGTGGTGCAGAGAGGTCCTGCCCGTGTGCCCACCACATGCCTAGGCATTAATGACAGGGGCAAGCACATGCCACCAAGGACACACCTGGGCCCACGCCAGCACCAGGCTCATGCCAGGTCAGGGCCAGGTGAGTCCTCTTCCCAAACAAAATCTCCTGCAGAATCACAGTGTTCAGCCAGGTCCAAGGGCAGCGGCTCGGGGGACACTGGGTAGAGCCAAGAATGATCCTCACTCAGACTCCCCACCCTGCCCCTAAGGGGGCCCTGAGCCTCTTCCACTGAGTCACTGTCATGGGGGAAACTGAGGCCTATAGAACAAGTGTGCATTTCCCAAGGCTACATAATGAACATGTGTTACAGATTCAGCAGGAGGAAAGGGCTGGTGAGCCAAGCTTCCGTAGCCAAAGCACGCCCACGCCGGCGGGAAGGAGTGAGCACGCACCGGGAGACCCAGCTTTGTCGCGGCCACTGCCTGGCTGCTCAGCGAAGCCACGCCGCCTCAGCCGGCACCACTCGGGGGCTAGAGCCCGTGGCTCCTGAGGCCTCTCCTGCTCAAGTATCAGCATCTAGAAAATGGCCTGGCCCCCTGAGGCAGAACAACTCCTCAGGGTGAGCAGAGAACAGGGATCCAGACCGAAGGCCCCACCCGGAGGCAGGGGCTCTGTACGGCCAGCTCTCTGAGCCACCCCCAGCGAGGGCTCAGCACCTCTCCCGCCATTCATGGCCACGGCGATCAGGCCACAGAGAGGTGCTTGTTTGGGCGGTGGGCGTGGAGAACAGAGGAAGGAAAGCAGAGGGGAGAGGAGGGGCCAAGGTCCCGGGAGGGGCAGCACCCGAGCCTCCCACCTGCGACCAGGTTCTCATCCTCCTCTCCCCATACTGCTCAGGGCGTCCTGTCTCCTACATGCGCTCCTGCACTTGGACCCTCAGCTGCCTGGACGAGGCTCCTTCGCGCCTCACCTTACGGAAACCTCCCCCTCCCCTGCCAGAACCCAATCAGCAGCCCTTTCAAATGCTTACGGTTTAGTGTCCCCCACACCCTCCCCAGAGCCACTACCCCTTCCCTGTTCCTATGAGGTCCTGGGACCTGCCTACAGGACCAGCTTCCTTTCCTTCTTTGCTCATCTGTCAACCACCACCCTCCCCCTGCCCCAGTCATCAAAAGCAGCCTTGGCACCTGGCTCACAGGCTTCTCCTCATGTCCAGGCACCACCCTGACATCTAGGCTCCAGTGCACCGTCCATCCAGCACCTCTGACATCCTCCAGGATCCCACACCTTGACTCCACTTGGGCACCCCACCTAGGACCGCATCTGGACGTGGGTGGGACCTGCTACTCCCTGCTACCCTTTGGGAATTTTAAACTCAAACATCCCACTCCCACCCCAGCCTTCAAGCTCTCCCTCCTAGAACCCCTTGCACCTGGTCTCTGACACCTGGTCACCTCCCACTTGATTACTCTCTTGTCTCCAACCCAGCAGCCTCCTCCTGTCTTCACTCCTGTGAACAGATAGCTCAGAGCCCTGGATCATTGCTTTGAGCACTTTCTTGCTAAATGTTCAACCCCAAGATCCCTCATTGTACTGCTGCCCCTCCCTCCCCAGCGAAGTCACGCCCTGGATCCGGCTGAGGCTGTCGTGGTTCCTCACTACAGGGTCCTCGTGGACGCGACCACGTCCACGAGGCCTGGGAGAGTCGTCACGCCCCCTCCCACTGGGCTCTGGACAGAGCTCACCAGGAACATCGTTCTGTTCTGGGCCCGAGCCCCCTGGCTGCCTCCTTCACTCTCAGCCAAGGCCAATGCGGGCCCAGCCCTGCCTCGTACTCTCTCACGGGACAGGTGTCCAGGTCCGCCTGTGCTCGAACTCCCCTTTCCTCTCGGAATCCTCTCCCTTTATTTTTCCCGCATCCTCAACTGCTCATTCCACACCCATTCCCCTCTGTAGATTTCTTCCATCTAAAAACAAATCAACCCCCTGGCTGGCTAGCTCCGTGGGTTAGAGCGCCGTCCCAATACACCAGGGTTGTGGGTTCAATCCCTGGCCAGGACACATACAGGAACCAACCAATGAATACATAAGTAAGTGAAGCAGCACATGGAAGTCTCTCTCTCTTCCTCCTCCCTTCCTCTCTCTAAAATCAATAAAAATAAAGTAAAATAGAAACAAAAAAAACTCCAACAAGACACTTCTTTAATTCAACATGTCTGTCTACCACCACCTACTTTCATTATTTCCTTTATGGTCAGATTTCTTCAAAGGGTACCACTGAGTCCCTTCCCACCTCCTCATTCCCACATGGGCTGGACTCCGTCCTGCACGACTCCGTGGCAGCCACGCCTCCCGCTGCTGACCCCCAATGCCATGTTCGGTCTCACCCTGCCTGACCTCCCCGCTGCCTTTGGCGCTGCCCCGCCACCCGCATCCTGGGCTCCCCTCTGCTGTGATGCTCCTTCTGTACCTCTGGCCACACCCTTTGTGGCTCCTGCCCTGCCCCCAGGGTCACTGCATCAGTGCAGACCCCAGGCCTCCCTAGGGATCCAGGCCTGGCCTGTCTCCTGAGCTCCCAGCAGGAACATCTCACCGCTCTGCAGGCCCCACTCGGGTACCCACGGACCCCTCCGACTCTACAAGGCCCACTGGTCACTGGATCGTACCTCTTCCAGTTTATTCACAGTATTGCTGCTTGGAGCCTCCAACAGCTTCCCACCTGGTCTCCCACCTCCCGTACTGTTCCCTCTGGCCCCTCCCCCAAAGCCAGAGTGGTCTTTGATGGGAACCCCCAATCCTGTCACCCCTCTACTTAAAGTCCTTTCAGGCTCCCAGCTCCAAGATAAAGTCCACACAGCCTAGCTGGGCCTTCTGGGCCAACTGTGAGGTCTGGCCCCTGCTCCCCACCCATGCTCTCCCTGTCTCGAACGTCTTACCCATAGTGCTCCAGTCATGACAAGTAACTTATAGCTCCCTTGACCTGCCCTCTGTGCCTGCATCAGTGCTGATTCGACTTCCCCTCTCCGCACGTGGCTAACCAGCTCCGTGGCCCTCAGTGCTCAGCTCTAGGCTCTGCTTCTGGAAGCCTCCATGGCTGCCCCGCGCCCCTCCCTGTGCTCCGGCCGCACCTGCGCTCTGCTCGCTTCTGGCCCTTCTCGCTCTCAGAAATCGGCTGAGCACTCACCTGGGTCCCTGTTAGGCTTTGGGGGCTTTGAGAACGAGCACTGAGTCTTGTGTGTGTGTTCCCAGTGCCTACAGCCATCAGTGCTCGACACATTGTGATGAATGATGAATGAAGAGACTGACACTTAGCAAGCCCAAGAAGTACTGGATTCCCAAGAGGAATATAAGTCCAATTTCTCTAGGACTTTTGGCTTTTACACTGTCCTCCTTCCTGTCCTGTTCACCAAGAAGTCTCGGGGACATGAGGACATGAATTCTCCCCTCATTCCCACGCATCCCCCACAGACCTTCGTTCTCCCTCCACCCATCGGTGACTGCTGAGGGCTCGGTGAATGTAGGACACAGGCCAGGGGAGTGGAGAAAGACTCATTTGTCTTCTAAGGGAAACACCTGTTCTCGCCCTCCCTGGCTGGGTGACAGGAAACATCTCAAGATTGCTGATAAAGCACCGTGCAACCAGGTCAACCCAAACCTGACAGTCGAGGAGCATTTACCAAGAAAAGGAGTGTTGACAGCGGTTGGGGCACACGGCACAGTGAGCCCCCATCCGGTGGCTGTCCAGAGACTCCCTAGAGCAACAGTTCTCAATCTGTGGGTTGCAACCCCTCTGGGGGTCGAACGACCCTTTCACAGGGGTCACCCACCAGGGGTTCTCAACCTTCCTAATGCCACAACCCTTTAATATAGTTCCTCGTGTTGTGGCAACCCCCAACCATAAAATTATTTTTGTTGCTACTTCTGTAATTTTGCTACTATTATGTCTTAGGCGACCCCTGTGAAAGGGTCATTCGACCCCCAAAGGAGTCATGGCCCACAGGCTGAGAACCGCTGTGAGACCATCGGAGAACATATTTCCGATGGTCTTAGGAACAGAGACACGGCTCCTCTACCCGCCTCCAGGCGGGTCCGCCCACGTGCAGACGCCCACGCACAACACGAGGAACTGTATCAAAGGGTCGCGGCTTTAGGAAGGTTGAGGCAGCTGTCAGCTGGGTTTCCCAGGGGGTAAGAGAAAGGCAGGGGCAGCAAACATGACATGGATGTGTGGGCATTACCAGACCAAGAACGATGTGAGCAAGACAGAGAATAGATGAGTCGCAGGCCGGGCATGAGATGAGCTTTGATGGGGCAGCACCTTCAGGGCCGGATGTGGGGTTCTGAGCCTTCACAGGGCAACATGGGACCTGTAAGGGAATGGAAGTGAGGGGGAGGTGTTCTGGGAGGGATTCTCAACAAGGATCCTGCACCGTCCTTCCAGTCTGGGTTTGGCAGTGGAAAGAAGGGGCCAATCCCAGAGCATTGACTGTTACTCCCAAACAGACAGCAATTCCAGAGGGGCAGGGGCTGGGTCCCCTCCTTCTCCTGCCTTTGGAAGACCCTGCACCAGGTTGACATAACCCTGACCAGCCTTGAGCCCAGCAGTCTGAGGGCTTTGTGCTGCCATCTGGTGGTGCAGGAATGGAAGACCAGTCCCAGTGGTCCCAGGACTCGCTGCCCAGGGTGTGGCCACAGAGCATGTTGTGGGTGGATATAGGAGTTTGCTGAGGCCCTTTGGTGGGTGAAGGGAAAGGTGGTGCCAGTGGGGTCTACAAATTGTTATTCTTTCTAAAAGGTACAATTCCTTTGTACTTTCTTCTGTCCCTTTTTGCCCACCACTTAGCACAGGGCCTGGCACAGAGAAGGCACTTCGTATCTGGTTTTTTTCTTAATAATAGTAATGAATTAACATGCACCAGGTGCTCATATATGCTACCTAAGTTTTTCCTCATAACACCCTGAGATGAGTGTGTTATGATTTCTTTATACAAGAGGGAACTGAAACTGTGAGCAATCCACTGAGTCACTTGGTAAGTATTAACTAAGCACGACTATGTGTCCCTGTGCTGGGCACTTGTGATGCAGAGACAAATGCCTGGAGAGAAAAGAGTCATTATGCAAATAATACCATAGTCATTTATGGATTTTAACTTTGATGAATACCCCAAAAAAGAGAAAAAGTGCAGAGTACTTACAGATGTCAACTAACCTGGAGTCCTTTGGATGAAGGCCACGCCCCTTCCAGCCACCAGGCCAGCACCGTGCGGCACAGATGAACACGCCTTCCTCCTCCCCTTCAGCTTCTACGCCTGCCCCACTTCTGATCCGACTCCTCCTAGGAGCTATTCTCTTTCTCTCTTCCTAATTAATTCCTCTTCTCTGCCAATGCTACACCTTCCTGTCAGCCATTATCCATTCACTCATTCACTTATGTCACAAACAAGTGTCCCTCATCCATTGTGGGTCAGACACCTGGCGTGCTTATAAAGACATGGTTTCTGCTCCCGAATCGTCCAGTCTAGTGAGGAGGAAGGCATGGCAAGAAACGATGGAACACTGAACAGAAACACACAGGGAAGACAGGGCAATCGTGCTGCAGGGGAGGCCCTGCACATAGCCTCTTCTTGGGAGATCTGCACGTTAGCAGCATCTGGGCCACGCGGCATCACTCCAGGTCCGCTGCTCTTTGCTATTTATCTACAGTGTTACCTCCATTTACACTGGGTCAGTGCCCTTGTTGATTTAATTTTCTGGTTTCTTGAGACTTTTCAATGTCAATAACGACAACACAGTTCCCAAACAGGTGGTTCCAAAACTTGGCTGCCCAGCGGGGATCACATAGTGTTCTCTAAAGATCACCGATGGCTCTCGCAGACATTCTGAGTTAATTGACCTGAAATCTAACCTGGTTATCAGGAATTTTAAAAGCTGCCACAAGAGAGTCTAATGAGCAGCCAAGTTTGGGAGCCGCTCTGGAAGGTCCTCGTGGACCTGGCCTGGGAGCGGAACAGAACCAAACACGAGTCTGAGGAGGGCATGTGAGGTCCCGCAGCCAGGGACTTGCTCCCGAGTTTGAAGGGTAAGACCATGACTCCCAGAGGAATCGGCTCTGCTGGGCTCAGCAGTCCTGCAAAGCTGCGCCCACGCATTCAACAGCCAGTTCACGCTCCCTTTGGGCACAAGCCCTGCTCTGAGGACCGGGTCGAGGGAGGTGGGCCTAAATGTACACGTGAATCTCGTGCGCGTGGTGATGAGATGTGACCGCAGTGGATGAGATGTGATCTGGCCTCCTGTGTGCTTTTGTGTCATCTCCTCTGGTCCAGTCCTCTGTACAGAGAACTCGACCAGCAAACATGTATGGGGCACCTGTTATGTGCCAGGTGACAGGGGCCAGGCGCTGGGTGAGGCCTCCCTCAGGCAGTGCAGAGGTAGGTCAGATGGCCCCTGCTCTCAAGGGCTCACCGACTGGGCGAATGGAGTCTTCCCTCTCGCACAGAACAGCTTGGGTGAATCCTGTCACCGAGAAGAAACCAGCGCTGAAGGACCGTGGAGGACGGTCAGGGCAGCCCCGACGTCCTGAGGCATTTTCACAGCAAACCTTAACAGAGGGGTGGGGTTTCGGAGGGTGACACGGAAGATCGGGCACCCTAGATCGCTCCCATTTCTTTCTTTTTTTTAAGTCTGTGGATCAAAACTGAGGTGCCAGCTCCCAATCGGGACACCCCGTGTGGAGGACCAAGCTGGGGACAGCTGCTTGGCCTGTGCGCGACCCAGTGCACACTGCCTTCCCCGTCAGGGCACACGTCAGCCTGTGGCCAGTTAGAAGCCCCTTAACCACCCCCAGCCCCTCCAAACAACAAGCTTTCACTGGTCAAGGCTTTGGGAACAGCTTTTTGAAATCTCATGACAATCAACCATCTCTCACCGAATTCAGGAAAAGGGGGACCTCAGCATTGCCCAAGAGTGGTCCCGCTAAATACTTTCAATACCCTCTTTTCTATCCCCACCCTGGTATTTCGCTTCCCATCCACCCCTTGGGAGTTTCTGCCCCTCCCAGTTCCTCCTCAACCCAAGCCTGGCACCAACATTTTCTACACTTAAATTCGTTTTTAGATGTCTTCAGATTTATTTTAGTTTATTTCTTCCTCCCTTTTTCCTTTTCCTTCCCAACTCCCTTTCTTCAGACCTAATCAGTAAACTCTTATTGAGCATTTTTTATGGAAACTTGTAAAAAAAAAAAAAAAAATAGCTAACGAACCCTTATCCGCTCAGCACTGAACAAGCCAGAAGCCAAAGCCAGGGTCCCGGCCCAGGAATCTCCAGAGTGGGCTGGGTGTCCAGGTGCCCACAGGGTGACACCGACTGGCTCTGAGGAAAAGTCACACCGTGACTGGTAACAAGGCTGCCCAAGCCAGAGTGTCAAGCAGCTTTACTTGGGGCTGAATTCTCACACTTTGGTGAGGCAGTCACACCTCAAGCTGGCCCTTAGGACTGTCCACAGTGACAATAAAGCAGTTGGTGTTGCGGGCGGGGGGGGGGGGGATGATTTAACAGGAGCCTTCAGCGGGTGACCACACGCAGGAGCTGTGTGGAAATGAAAGTGCACGGGAGACTGGCTGCAGATGCTACAGGACCTGATGCTTGTACTCACCCCACCCCATCCCCCACCTCACTTCCTGCCCCGCCCTAGGCTCAGCCACGCCCACCCTCTGACCCTGGGCCCAGTGAGGGCCTGTTCTTAGCCAAGGTCGGCCCCTGCGAAGGGGCAGTGGGAGTCACAAGCAAGGCCACGGGCAGCCGGCGTGAGAGACAGAGCTTCATCCCAGGGGCCAGACCTCAACCTGAGGACCTGGGCGGGGTATGGGGGTGCTCCCGGGGCACCGCTGCAAGAGGACCTCCAAGTCACGGCCTTAGAGCCGGCACGGTTCACTCCACGGAGAAGAGAAACGGGTGCGAGGCCGGGAGTGAGCCTGGCGCTAGAGACGTCAGACGGTCTGAGAGCTAGGAGTCGGGGGGAGCCCCTGGCCAGGGCACTCACCAGGTCGGTGCCGGCCTCTTCGCCCCCACCCGCCCTCTCACACCAGCACAGCTGACAGCAGCATTGCTATGGCAGGTGTGGCCGACATCAGCACAGTCCGGGATCAGCCCAGTCAGCCCTGTCCTGGGAGGCGGGAGCTTAGAGGGGCTTGTGTCACTGAGCCTCACTAAAGCTCCGGTTTCTGGGTTTGGGTGTTTGGAGAATGGGGGGAGGGGTCGAGGGAGGGGGGACTGTTGTCAGAGACCTGACCTCAGGTGACTGGAGGTGCTAGGCTTTGGAGCTTAACAAATAGGAGGGAGACACTATAATTACCTTCGCATTTTTACCTGCCGTTTTTTAAAAGCCCTCAGGATCTGGGACAGCGAACACACTGGGAGCGAGGTGCTGGTTCAGAAGCCCTGGCCTGCGGAAGTCCGGTCCCCCTCTCTCCCGCGCTGCACGGGCGTGGGTGGCTCCAGTTTCCCCAGGTGTGCGGCGACGTGCAGATGCTGGTGCGTCTGGCGCCCTCTGGTGGCCACGGGCAGCGCATGCGTCTGGCTCTTTCTGCAAAACTGGTGGTCCAGTGGGACTGATCTCTGGGGGTGGGAACAGATCTCATAGCCAAGGCAAGAGAGCTTAGGTCAGTCTATTGTTACATGCTAGTTATTAAGGGTGTCCTATGTGCCGGGAACCAGGTTAATACAGTTATTATCATTCACTCATGTATTCATTTATCTATTTATTCCCCCAATATGACAGGCATCTCCTAGAAAGTCATGTGTAAGCAGAGACCCCATAAAGGAAGAAAGTGAGCCCAGCCAGTGTGGCTCAGTGGTTGAGCGTCAACCCTTGCACTAAGAGGTCGCCGGTTCGATTCCCAGTCAGGGCACATGCCCAGGTTGTGGGTCCGATCCCCAGTGGGGGGCATGCAAGAGGCGGCCAATCGATGTTCTCTCTCATCAATGTTTCTATCTCTCTCTCCTTCTCCCTTCCTCTCTCTCTAAAATCAATTAAGAAAAAAAAATGAAAATAAAAAAGGGAGAAAGTGAGTCATGAGAATGTTTGGGGAAAGTCTTTCTTCCAGGTCATGGGGACAGTAAACACGCAGGCCCTGCCCTAGAGATGTGTGTGCTGCATTTGAGGACCCGCTGGCAAGGAGGCAAGGGAAAAAGGGAGGGTGGTTGGAAATGAGGTCAGAAAAGTACCCAGGGCACAGATGGTGCAGCGCCTTCCAGGCCACAGAAGGACTGAGCCAGTCCTCAGGGCAGTGAACAACCATGGGATTACGCTGTTAACAAATCACTCTGGCCTGTGAGTGGGGCTCAGGTAGGAGCGGAGAGCTGTTGGGAGCCCAGGTGAGAGATGAGCATGTCTGGGACCTGGATTGCTCCTTGGGAGAGACAAGACATCAGATGCAGAATACATTTTGAAGGTAGAGAGAAGAGGATTTGATGATAGGTTAGTCAAGCAGTCTCCAGGGTTTTGGGTCTGAGCAGTTGGCTGAGGATACATGGGGGAGCGTCAGGTTTGGAGCATGGGGGAAGGGGGAGTAGAATTCCACTTTGCCAAGTTTGAGCTACCGATTAACAGTCTAAGGAGCAATGTGAGGTGTGTCTGAGCAGGGGTCTCTTATTCACTACATCCTCTCCTTATGTTCGTTTCATAACCCTCCCAGGTCTTTCTCCTTGGAAGGCCATGCTCCACCCCACCTCCCCAAAAGAAAGCCCACCAGAGCAATAATTCCAGACAACAGAACAGAGGAAGTCATGGATTTTCCAGGGCCATGCCTCACCTGAGCGACAAAGGCAGAAAGGAAGTTGGGGTTCCGGGCTCCTCAGATTCTCCAGAGCAGAATTAGAAGGGGAGAAAAGTCTTTTATCAAGCTGACAGGTCATAGTTGGGTCCGTCCATCCTACTGTGGGAGGATGGGGTCTGGTTCACCCCAGCAGGGAGCGGTGCACCCCTACCGTCCAGGGCTGAGTCCTGAGTCCTCCAACCCACGGCCACCCAGCAGAGTGAGCCGGCTCCCGTGGTACCTAAGCACCCATCACCTGACATCTGAAGGTCCAACTCCCCCACCAGTGAGTGAGCCCCGTGAGGGAGGCAGCCACCATGTCCCCTTGCAGGCACAGTGCCCAGCACTGCCACCCACCCCACTGCCAGCTCAGGTCTTTTCACCTTGAAAACCTGCTCTAAACTGCCCTGGCTCCCTCCCTGGGGCCCACGTCTGGACACTTGGTCCCATGTCTAGGCAGAGCCCATTCTCCCAAACAGATAGATGGGGAGGACGAGGCTACTTTGGACCAAACTCTAGTGTGACCCTGCCAGTCCCTTTAAGTATTAGCTTCAGCTCCTCAGGTGCTGCTAACAAATCATTTCTTCTTGCCTGAAGCAGAAGTCCGGGCCCTGACGTGGTGCGAACATTGACCCAGACGGGGACCCAGCGCTACGGGACCCTGCCACCCCTGTGCTACTGCGTGGGACTCAGGTGGCGTGGGACATCCTGTCAACAGAGGAGCTGAGTGTGTCCGTGAGGCCCTGGCACAGAGTAGCTGCCTGTCCTGCTCTTCCGAGCACAACTCCACGGGCTCCACACCCCTCCTTTCCTCGCCCCAAAGCTTGGGTGCTCCAGCAATGTCTGTCTGTCCTGCTCTCTTCTCACTCCCTCTGTGCTCTCATTCTGGGAGATCCCTTTGCAAATACCCTCCACGATGACCACTGTCAACTCTCCATCCCCCACCCCCAGCCTCCCGAGCACCAGCCAGGCACTGCCATCTGCCTAGTTGGCCCTGGGCAGGCCTGTCATAGGGCCCCACAAACCCCTTGTCTGCCAGAACTATTCCCCTCCCCCTGTGAGCTCCAACCCAACACACACGTGAGCTCACACCACACGCACGTGACCGGGCGCACACGCTGCCTCTGAGTCCCTGGCTCGGCCAAGGGCTGCACCTCACTTCCTCCCCCACTCACTGACCCTGAGGCCCATTGCCCCCTGCAGTGGCTCCTGTTGGTGCTCTTCTCTGTCCTGCTGACCTGACTGTGCCATCCCTCCCTCCCTGTCACCGCTCACCTGTCACAGTCTTCCCCAGTGACGTCCCCTGGTTCACTGTGTCCTTCCATGCCACTCGCCACAGTCTTACTATACGGCGTGGTGTTCCTGGGACAGCTGAGGCTGCTTCTGTCCTGCCCCTCTGGTCCCCTTGTCCTGGAATGTACTCACCCGCTGAGGCACTTATTCACAACTATAGACTGAGCACTCAGAGTTCCGGGCACAGAGGGGACAGCAAAGAGCTAAGTTCTGGGATTTGTCCTTGTGGAATTTGCATTCTAGTGATAGGGGAATAAGACAATCAACACACACTTATGTGGCAAGTTGGCAGGTGGAGGTAAATGCTCGGAGGAGGAGACAGCAGAGCGACGGGAGCGTCCGACAGGCTGCCCCAGGTGCCGCTCCGGTGCGTGAATGAAAGAGGCAGGCAGAAGCGTGGAGATGTCCACAGAGCCCAAGCAGGGCCTCAGCACCCCCAGGACCTTTGGACATTCTCCTCAGAGACACCTGTCAAATGTCTCCTCCTTTTTGAAGGCTTTCCTTTTCTTAGGTACTTTTGTGTTTTCTTCCCCAATTTAAGCCAATTCATCTGCCTTGGGCTCAAGTTCATTGCTCACAACTCTGCTTCCCTCTTCAGCTCCAGGGAAGGATCTACTGATTCAACTAGTATTTGTTGGACAGCTCCTGTCTGCCAAGCTGTGCTGTCCCCACGGAGCTCGGCTCGTGCCTGGCGTAGAGCTGGGGCTGGTGAGTCAGACAGACGGAGGCTCAGCTCCTGCCCCGGCACCTGGCTGCTGGCTCTGTGGCAGCTGGCAAGTCACTCAACCTTGACAAGCTTCAGTGTCTATATTTGTAGATGGGGATGAAAACAGTACCCACCTCTGTCAGGTATTATCCTGTCGCATAAGCCCGGAGAGAAGTTTCACTGACAGCCTGTGTCCAGGTTCTGTTAGGTTTTCCTTAGGAACCTTTTATGAATTCGCTCTGGCCCCACCTTTCTTACCGGGAGAACTTCTGCTTATTTTCTGAGAGCTCATGGACCTTGGATAGGTGGCGCTGCAAGGGAGGGGCGTGGTTTGCCATCCATTGTAAATCGACTTCCAGCCCCTTCCACTGCTGCCCCAGACCCCACTGTGCAGACCTTGCAGCACCCCCGACCTTGACCATCATCAGATGAACGTGGCGGGAGCAGCTGGCAGCTGCATTCTCTGCCCCTCACATACCAGGAAGAGGGACCTGGGGAGGGACTGTAGACCCCCTGCCCCTTCAGGTCCACACCCAGGGGATCTTGGGGATCTACAGATTAGGGAAGCCCCGGCCAGAGTTCAGAGAAGAGAGGACGTCTTTGGGGCAGAACAGGCCCAGAGACCCGTGGGGAGCCTTGCACCACCTCCTCAGGGCAGGGAGAAGCTCTGAGTTTTCCTTTTTCTGGCTGGCTGGGTACTTGTCCTCTGCCCTGCAGTTTCAACTTCCCTGGCCACCTCCCTGTACCTCCCTGACGTGGCCACTCGGTGGCACTGTTGGATGATCCTGGAATTTCAGGTGACAGGCAGGCCGACTGGGCGCAGAGTGGAGGGGTGAGACCTGGGTCCCCCTCCCTGTCCATCCTTTCAGCCTTCCCCCGTGGCCTAGGACCTTGCATTTCTAGATTGTCTTCTCTCCCAGGTGCATCTTGGCTCTGCCGCACACGATGGCTCCATCTCCTCCATCTTTCCCCTTCTCCAAACCCGGTCAGAGAGCTGAATCATCTAGAACCCCCGTCTGAGCTCCTGGACAAGGTCCCGCTGCCTCTCCAAACCAGGCTCATTCCAGTCAACAAGCTTGTGTCTGTTATCTGAAAGTCTTCTATGCAATCCTTCTCTAATTCTACTTCCTTAGCATTCTGGGGAAGCCCGTTCCTCAGTGGTATGTGACAGGCTGTTCTTCAAGGTCACCTTTTGGTCCCTTAGTCCATCAAAGGGCCCATAGAGTCTGTCATTTCCCCCCACGTCTAACTGAACCCATCCCTGCAGTTTGAGCCCTTTTCCCTCCACAGGCCTCAGAATGGAAGGCTCCCCGAGTTCCCCTTGTAATGACCCCTTGGACGCTGAGAACATCGTTGAGATGCACTGAGCGTCAGGCCTGCGCCGTCCTGAATTTCATCAGGACCCATCTCCAAAGTGACTGGCATCTCCCAGTTCTTCCCTCCCTTCGAACACAGTGAGGCGTGCTGGGGCACTGCTGACCGGGCATCAAAGCAGCCTGCCACTTCCTAGAGCCACATGACCTTGAGCAGATCACATGACCTCTCCGGACCTCAGTGTCCTTTTGGTAAAATAGCTATAACAGGATTTCTTATGGTACGAAAGGTCCCATTTCCTAGCCGGGGTGAACTCAAAGAACTGGTCAGAGAACAAGAAGGGGGGTTATAGAGTGTGGTCCAGCTTCCCCATCTCACAGATGTGGCTTAGGGGAAGGGACTTACCCAAGGTCATCTGCCCAAGGTCACCCAGGTAGTAGCAGAACGGGGGCTGACACCGCCAGGCCCATGGTCTTCCCATGATATCAACTTGCTTCTCCTTTGCTCTGCCCCCTTCTCTATGGACCAAAGGTGGTAAAGGAGGCGGGGAAGGACACAGGTTACGGAAACAGTCGGGCCCAGCCGGCGCAGCTGAGGTCACGCGAGAGGCGAGCAGCAGAGCCAGGACTCAACCCAAGGTCTGTGTGAGCTCAGGTCTCACTTAACCTAATCCACCTGTTTAACCCAGCGGGAGCCTTCAAGGCAGCGTAGTTTGAGGCCATAGAATGGGGACCAAGGGAGAGGAGGGAAACATCAGATCCTAAAGAGCTTCGCTTGCCTTTTAGGACGCGTAGGTTGTATCATAGCAACAGGGAGCCGATAGGAGTTCAGGACTAAGTGCCACGATTGGATGTGCACTTTGGGAAGGACCACTGCAGCGACTGTGGAGACCAGACGCGATGGGGCGGGTGGGGGCGGGTGTAGAGGCTGGGGAGCCGCAGCCCAGACCATGCCTGCTGGTGGCTTAAACCAGAGCAGCAGGGGAGGGACAGAGAACCAGAGAGAAGTGAGCAGATGCCAAGGGCAAGTGCATGATGGATGTAGGGGGTGTTGGGGTGAGAGAGCTGATAGGAACTTTGGGGTTGGTTTCTGGTTTGGGCAACCAGGTGAAAGGTGGCGTCTCTCCCAGTGAGCGGAATTTGAAGGAGGAGCAGGCCTGGGAAGACAGGAGGATGGGTCTGCAGCTCGGGGCGAGAAGCGCGGCTAAGAGGAGCACCAGGGAGCCAGCTGGGGGGGGGGGGGGGGCTGGGTCCGGCAACCTTTGCTCTGGCTTTGACCTGACCCAGGTCGGCTAGCTCTCGGGATTGAGCTGGTCGTCTCTGTGAGCTACTGGGGCTCCGTACAGATGGGAGCCAGCTGAGTTGCCCACCATAGAACAGGAATTGTCCCTCTTATAGGTGGGAGGCTGGGGAATTCAGACTTTCCTCCTTGGACATCTGGACCACCCTTGGCAACCTGAGAGAGCCCCCCCTCACTCAGAAAGAGTCCTGAGTCGGAGAAGCCGAGAGACGCAGTGACTGTGCCAGTGTGCTCGGGGACAGACCTCCTCGGGCAGCTGAAATTACAGGTGGCCTGGGGGATGCAGCCTGGAACACCAAAGGTATCTACTGTCACAGTCATCACAAACCTCTCCCTCTTCAGTCCCTAGCAGAGAAGAGTCTCTGTTGTTGGTGGCAATGCAGAGAAGGTGACGTGTTGACAACTAACCCTTAGGATTTGCTCTGGGACAGGCTGTTTTGAGTGCTTTACCTCCAGCCACACAATAAAAATTCATGGCAAGGCGCCGAGGCACAGGGCGTGACACGGCAGGCCTGGGATGAGGCCCCAGACCAGCTGGCACCCGTGGCCGTACTTAAAGCACACTGCTCTGCCTTTGGGTGTCAGCCTGCCGGGGAGGCAACCAGCACAGTGCCTGAGAGCACAGCAGCTGCGCGTGCGGCGGAGGGGCCGCCCTTAGCCACTCTTCACCATGCTCTCGTCTTCGGCCAGGGCTTGCAGTAGAGTGGGGTGGCTGTTCGTTCAGGACTGGAGCCGAGGCCCGGGCCGCCACAGAGGAGTTCCTTAGACGCAGCTGGAGTTAACCTCAGAAGGCTTCTTGGAGGAGGAAACTCTTAGGTAAGTAGGAAGCTGGAATGGCTGCTCATCGGGCATTCCAGGGGAAGTCCTCCGACATCAGGCATGACACACACTGGCAGGGCACAGTCATGACAGCGGTGACGACGGCCACCAGAACGGGGAGTCACTCTTCCACACTGACCAGGGTTGCTTCTCCTAGCACACTCCCATTTTCTCCTCTCTGATCCTGGCAAATGAGATTGTAATAAATACTAACAGTAAATGTCGGTTTTCTGCCTTCTTTCCTCCCTTCCTTCCTCTCTCTTCAAATCCAGTGAAGCAAGGCGGATGGGAGAAAATGTTTTTTTCCTATTTTACAAGTAATTTGCAGCACAGAAAGGTCAAGCTAGTGACCTTGGGTCACACAGCCATTCCTCGATTCTGAGGTGTAAACAGTGCATCACCACCAGCACCAGCCGCCTTCTGAAACAGACCTCCCAGGTCGGACCACCTCCACCAGACGTGGGGATCTGCCCCGAGCATCTGTGAGTTCTCCTGGACCGAGTCCATGTTCCTGAGACCAGGAAGTGAGCCCAGAGGCCTGGCCGCCCACTAGCAGTGGAAGCAGAGAGCAGGAGGCAGCAGTGATTTGTGGAGTCAGACGGTCTTGAGTTCCATCCCAGCCTCACCACTAAATTGCCCTGGACAGCAACTTGTCCTCGTTGAGCTTCAATATCAACTGTAAGATGGAGATGATGGCATCCTTCCCACGGGTGACTGCAAGGAGTAAATCAACGGACTTATGAAAAGCTGTCGGCCCAGTGCCTGGGCTTGTACCCCACGCTTCCCTGCCGACTTCCCGTGGGCTAGGGGGGCTGTGCCACCACAGCACAGAGGGTGGGGTTGTGGGGAGACAGTCATGCAAGGAAGGCCGCTGGTCCGAGAGTCACACTTGAGAAGGAAGCTATGTAGTCTTCTGTGTTCGTACGTGTGACGGGAGACCTGTGGTGCCTGGGTCGGGGGTGCACAGGGCCATAAGCCCTCCTTTCAATGGCTGTAATCGGAGCAGGAACCAACCATTTCCCTGGGCGGTGGCAGCTCATGCACTGTGGCAGTCACCAGTCCGTCCCCCTGCTGAAGACAGGGCATGGTCCCCAAGCAGGAGCTAGACTGAAGGGGAAGGGGGGCTGGGGCTTAACCCACCCCACGGAAGGGGTCAAGGGGCACTCCAGCTGTTCCTTTGTGGCCAAAACTAAGAAACGATGACTGGAAAATGAGCTGACAGTGACTACGCCCCTAGGTTAAGCGAGCTGGCTGTCCAGTCTTTGTAACTCATGTCATCCTCACCACTTGGGAGTGATTTGCTGGCCCACTCAACAAGTTAGCAAACTGAGGAGCAGAGCGTTTAAATAACTGGCTCAAGTTCACACAGCTAGCAGGGGTCAGAGCTAGGAATCGGGTCCATGTTTTTCTTACCCAGCACTGCCAAACCAAAAGAACTTTTGGCGCGAGAGCTACATCTCATGCTACCAAACAACCGTTGTTACGTGTTTTTTGTTTGTTTGTTTGTTTGTTTAATATTTCCTTCTTTAGTTAATTCCTTTTTTGATGTTGTGCAGACTTAGGCTTTAAAGGGAGAGGTAGGATGTCATACCCCTCAGGCCATCGGGTGAACCGGGTCAGGGAAGAACCTGAAGAGGGCGATGAACTTCAAGTACTGCTCATTCAAGCACTAAAGTGTCAGGGCTGAGGGTATGTGTCCCAGAGTCTCAAAGACCTCATTCAAGTCCTGGAGCCATCACTTAGTGACCTTGGGCAGGTCGCTTCACCTCTCTCTGCCTCGATTTCCTTTCCCTGGAATGGCAGTGATGTAGAAACTACTAGAGCTGCAGGGCTCAAACGTCTCACTGGGCTGGAGGTACTTAGCAGTGTCCGACACATGGAAAGCACATGTCGCCAATTAGCACGATTATTAATTCTCCCTGAAGGGTTTCTCTTTGCCTGTGTCTTTTGTTTCAACACAGGAGAAAGAAGAAAATATCTAGACACCACCTTTGGGCTTTAACTGACACGAGAACCCAATGCGGCCAGGAGAGACAGCCCTGGGGTGCTGGCTCTGAGAGGCTTCCAGGACTGTGCAGCAGGTTTGGGGTGACAGAGGTGGGAATGGCTGAGACCTTAGGGAGAGTGAGGGGCGAGGCAAGCCCATAAGCAGAGAGAATGGCCAACAAAAACCTGGTGACTGGCATGTAGAGGCACAGCCAGAAGCTGAGCTGGAGGCCAGGAGTTAGGTGGGGAATTTCGCAGGGAAACAGAGTGAAGTGTCTGCTGGGTGCTAAAGTCTTTACATAAATAACTTCACCCTTACAACAAGCCATGAGGTATCTGCATTTTGCTGATGAGGACACCAAGGTCCAGAAACATGACTTAATTTTCCTAGTAACTAGGCAGGGATTTAAGGTCTCAGCCTGGCTGGCTTTAAAATACCCAGGCCATACTTTGGCTGGGACATGGACAGCCCAGCTTCAAGGAGCCCAAAACCAAACCAGCCCTGCCTTATAGTCATCTGTCATCCCAAGAGCTCACTGAGGTCACTGCCTCCCAGACCACCCCCCTCCCAGGCAGCTCTGGGTAGACCACCCGAATGAAAGGGCAGAATCCTTCAGAGCTGGACCTTCTGGGCTCTGGGAGCTTCCATCACAAGCTACAGGCCCGGAGAGGAGGTTCTCTGAGCAACGAGAGCCCAGCAGGAGCCTTCCTGGGCCTCTGCATTGCAGTTCTGGAGAACAGAACTCTCGGGGGCTTGGGGCTGTGGGGTGGCTCCCAAGAGTACTCTGGACCCGCCCAGTTCCCCCATCTGAGCAGCGGGCAGGCTGTGCTTCCCATACACATTCTTCTGAGAGCAAAGGGTATCCTCTCTGGCCGGCCCCAGGATGCTGTGAGCTGCACTCTCCATGTCAGACACCCCTCCCCTCCGCGCGCCCCCAGTTCCAGCCAGCTGTGTAAGGTCTGTGAGGGGTCTGGTCAGTGAGTAGCTAGCCTTTCCCTAGGGCCGCTGCAGATCCCCCAGCCTTCCCTGCCCCGGCCCTGGGGGAGGGGTCTGCAGGACGGGCTCTGCAATTCCGCTGTCCCTGCGGCTCCTCCCGGTGGGGCCAACGCAGCAGCAAGTTTCTGCCACACTGCGGCCCGCACCTGCTGCGTTCCGGGAGCCAAAGCTATGGCAGGGTAAGAGGGTGGTGGAGGTAGAGCTGCAGGAGGGGACCAAGAGGGATCTTTAGATTCGGTCTGGCAGCATGGTAATGATCGTAACACCTGTCCCGGGGGCTGGATCCCTCCCGGGCCGGGGATGGCAGCTCTCCAGTGTTTCCTCCTTGCCTACTTCATTACGTTGGCAGGAACCCCCCTGGCCGCTCCTCAACTTCTCCCCTTGTTCCCCGGGCCCAGCAGCACCCGGCGGAGTTCTCCACGAGTTCTAGTTAGTAAGCTGGCCTCTGCCAAAGAAGGGGCTGTTTTCCTGGTGGAGTGGGGGCCGAGGCCCGGGGGCTCGGCCAAGCGGCCAGCTCGGTGGCGGCGGCGGCGGGCGCCTCGCTGGCTCCGACCCCAGTCGGCCCCTTTAATTCGAGTTCGCAGCCGGGCCAGGTGCGGCGCTGCGTGGCGCGGTGCGGCGCGGTGCGGCTGCGGGCGGCGGCCAGGCGCTCCGTACGCGCCGCCTGCGGGACTGCAGAGCCGGCTCCCGGCTGGCCGCCCGCACCTCGCAGCCGCCCGCCACCGCGGTTCCGCCGGCGCTTGCGGCCACCCAGAAACATGGAGGCTCCAGGTACCCATCCGGAAGGGTGGACGCGTGTCGGGCGTTGGGCTGCGGCGCCCTGAGGGACTGCGGGGCACCGGGCGCAGCCTGCAGCGCGGCGGGCTCGGGCTGAGTCCCGGGCGGGAGAGCCTGGGCCGGGCCGGGCGAGCGAGGGGCTGGCGCCCTGCGGGAGGAGAGAACCCCGGCTGGGCGCGGGGACCCTCCGGGCTGTGCGTGGCGCGGGCGGAGGGTGCAGCAGGGAGCTGGCGGGTGATGCGAAGTGCAGCCACAGCACAGCGGTGTCTGGTAAATAGCGCCAGGTGGTGGGACCCGAATCGCTTGGGACGGCCGGGCTGCATGCTCCTCTCCGGCTCGGGATCAACACGGCTTTGCAGCCGAGAGGGCTTTTCCGCTTCCCCGGGGCCGCGGGCTGCCACGGAGCCTCCGCGCTCAGGAGGAGGCTGAGGTCTGGGGAGGCCGCCTGCTCCTCGACCCCAGAGTTCAGGCCCCAGTGTTTACGAGATGGGGATGGAGCCTCGGTGGTTCCTCGGCTGGACCCCAAGGGCAAAAGAACCGGGCTGAGCTCGGCCCGCAACAAGAGCTCCCACGGAACGGGCAAGAGAGGGTTAAGGTGGCGCTGGCTGCGGCGGCCAGCTGGTGAGTCTAGGCCGCCCGCGCGGAGCCGAGCGCAGAGCGTGCCCGGTGGAATCCCGGTCGGGGGGGCCGGGACGCGGAGGAGAGCGCAGACCCCTCCCTGCCTCGGGCCGGAGGAATAGGGGGCGGGATGGGGCGGGCAGGGGGCCCAGCTCGGAAGCTGGCCTCCTCCAGGCTCCCCTCTCGCTGCTGCTAGCCAGGCTGACTGAGCGTCCGTTCTGCCCTCCCTGCCCAGGAGATGGGAGGGCTTTTTCTCTTGGGAAGAAATCGGTGGCCCAGAACCTGCCCAGTTCAAACGCCAAGCGCCTGGAGGGAGGCCTGCAGCCTAGGGATACTCGAGGGCGAATGAGCCCTGGGCCCAAGCCAGCCAGTTTTGTAGACCACTGAAGGAGTGTGTGTTGGGGGGTTGTGGGACTCTCCTTCCTCCAGGACCCTGCGGAGGTCAGAGTTTATAGTAGGCTGCAGGGTAGGAAGCTCTCCCCTTTCCAGATGCTGTGTCCTGCGTTGGGGTGGGAGGGCTTTGCCCAGAGTGCCTCCTGATGGCTGCTGAGGACCAACAGGGGTCTGGCTGAGCCCCGAGAGGCCCTGGAGGAGACAGTCCCAGCCAAGCCTGAAGGCTTGTTCCCTGGGAGAAAATGCGTCCAGCTGATGGAAGCCTGCCCAGACAGGCTGGGAGACCAAGGGGATTCTCAGGTGTGACACCACAATGAAAGGGCTCATGGGTGGGAGGATGCCAGAGCCCTCCTAAAGCTTGGCACCAGCTGCCCCAAAGCCCTGGTTCCACCTGGCTGCTGTTTTTTCCAGGCAACATCACACCTCCTGAGGACTCCGGCTTTTGCTGACCTTTGCATCTCGCCTCCTTCCTTCCAAAGGCTCCAGACCCAAGCGCAGCTGTCCTGGAACCCTGCGTGCTCCTGACCAGGCTCCCCACTGCATCCTCCAGCCCAGCCCAGACCTGGAGCTCACCTCCAAGACCTGGAGCCTGCCCTCCTGCCCAGAATGACTCACCATTATTTCTAGCTCAAGTGCGAGAACGTGATGGGGAGTCAGGCTGCCTGTTTGTGTAGCTAGGATTCCCTTACCATCTGATCAGCTCTGCAAGAGCTTCAGATCCCTGCCTTGCCAGGTAAATCAGCCTGTTATTTAATAACAGCCATGTGTGGAGTCACTGAGGTGGGGGTAGTGAGGGAGACCCAGGTCCAAGATCTGCCACTAGGAATGCCTCCCAGGGTGCAGGTAACTGCAGGAAGGCTCTCTTCCAGTCTCTAGTATGGGGTTATGCTCCTGCGTGCGGTGCAGAGGGGGTCTGTACTGCCTCCTTCCCCTAGTTCAGGGCATTCCCAAGCTTTCTTGAGAGACAGCCACCTGCTCTTCCCCTATGATCCCAGCCAGGTTATGAGGTGAAATTAATCTCTGCTTTTCGGTGGTGGCCATGCTTCTGAACTCTTGTCTGAGATATGGCAAACACAAACTGGCCACCCAGGCTGGGCTGCCAATGCTGAGTGGCCTCATGTCCTTAACTGCTTCTGTCTTTCAGCCAAGCTGTATCTCTGGCTCTCGGAGAGCCCTCGGGGCTCTGCAGCGGGAGCCCAGGCCCATGCTCCGGTGTCTCCTGGGGCCGACAGCAGCACCCTGAGCTCCCTGCCGCCAGGCAGCTGGAAGGCATAGCGTGAGGCGCCTTTTTTGGTCCCAACTATGACAGTGGCCACCGGAGACCCAGCGGACGAGGCTGCTGCCCTCCCTGGGCACCCACAGGACACCTACGACCCAGAGGCCGACCACGAGTGCTGTGAGAGGGTGGTGATCAACATCTCGGGGCTGCGGTTTGAGACCCAGCTGAAGACCTTAGCCCAGTTCCCAGAGACTCTCTTAGGAGACCCAAAGAAGCGGATGAGGTACTTTGACCCCCTGCGAAACGAGTACTTTTTCGATCGGAACCGCCCTAGCTTTGACGCCATCCTCTACTATTACCAGTCTGGGGGCCGGCTGAGGCGACCCGTGAATGTGCCCTTAGATATATTCTCAGAAGAAATACGATTTTATGAGCTGGGGGAAGAAGCAATGGAGATGTTTCGGGAAGACGAAGGCTACATCAAAGAGGAAGAGCGGCCTCTGCCTGAAAATGAGTTTCAGAGACAGGTGTGGCTTCTCTTCGAATACCCAGAGAGCTCAGGGCCCGCCAGGATTATAGCTATTGTATCTGTCATGGTGATCTTGATCTCCATCGTCAGCTTCTGCCTGGAGACCTTGCCTATATTCCGGGACGAGAACGAAGACATGCATGGCGGGGGAGTGACCTTCCACACCTATTCCAACAGCACCATTGGGTACCAGCAGTCGACTTCCTTCACCGACCCTTTCTTCATTGTGGAAACGCTCTGCATTATTTGGTTCTCCTTCGAGTTCCTGGTGAGGTTCTTTGCCTGTCCCAGCAAAGCCGGCTTCTTCACCAATATCATGAACATTATCGACATTGTGGCCATCATCCCCTACTTCATCACCCTGGGGACGGAGCTGGCGGAGAAGCCAGAGGATGCCCAGCAGGGCCAGCAGGCCATGTCGCTGGCCATCCTCCGTGTCATCCGGTTGGTAAGAGTCTTTAGGATTTTCAAGCTGTCCAGACACTCCAAAGGTCTCCAGATCCTAGGTCAGACCCTCAAAGCCAGCATGAGAGAATTAGGCCTCCTGATATTCTTCCTCTTCATTGGGGTCATCCTCTTCTCTAGTGCTGTCTATTTTGCTGAGGCCGATGAGCGAGACTCCCAGTTCCCCAGCATCCCGGATGCCTTCTGGTGGGCAGTCGTCTCCATGACAACTGTAGGCTATGGAGACATGGTCCCAACTACCATTGGGGGAAAGATCGTGGGTTCCCTGTGTGCGATTGCAGGTGTGTTAACCATTGCCTTACCAGTCCCCGTCATAGTGTCCAATTTCAACTACTTCTACCACCGGGAGACAGAGGGAGAGGAGCAGGCCCAGTACTTGCAAGTGACAAGCTGTCCAAAGATCCCATCCTCCCCCGACCTAAAGAAAAGTAGAAGTGCCTCGACCATTAGTAAGTCCGATTACATGGAGATCCAGGAGGGGGTGAATAACAGTAATGAGGACTTCAGAGAGGAAAACTTGAAAACGGCCAACTGCACTTTGGCTAATACAAACTATGTGAATATTACCAAAATGTTAACCGATGTCTGATTGCAACCTATTAACATACTCCCAGCTCAATGGAACTAAATGCAGATATTGCATAATAGCCTGCATTGTAGTCAGTCTGTTCCTCAGTGTGTATCTGGTTCTGCATGGAAAGCAATAGTCGTGCAAGTGACTTTTGATCTTTTGATTTTTGATTTAGAACACAGAATAGCTATCCATGGCTTTCATGCGAATCTTTATCACCGGCTTAGGGGTTTCCAAAGATGGGAATCGCCTATGGAGCCAGGATTTTGAGGCCACCTCACAGCACATACATAACATGAGATCCACCTTTCCTTCCTGATTAAAGGCACACAGTATTCAGGAGATGCATCCCCACCCATCTGAGCCCACCTGCACAGAGGAGAACCATGGTGGCTTAGCTTTAAAGTGCTGGTAATACCTGAGAGGCCATTCCCATTTTGCATAGAAAAGAGCACAGGGTCTTGTGTGTGGGAATTTCTTTCTTGGTCACAGGCTGGGGTCTGCGAATTGCAGCTGCCAAGTAGATGCTCCGGAGGCTTGTGTTTCATAACGGAAAATGCTGCATTGGGTTTTTTCTCTGCAGTGTCGATGAGAGAGGAAAGCCCGGGGGAGGGACAGTTAGTGACCGATCGTGAGTTGTCAAGTTTCACATTTGTTCCCTTAGGCCTATGGGGAGAAGCTAACAAACCCAGGGACCTCTGCTTCAGATTTCACCATTTTTGCAGGATTTAGGGTCACAAACGCACGTCCAATTTCTTCGTTGCACAGGAGTTTGCAGATGTCTGCTTTCCTAGTGCTGTGGCCCAGCTACACTGACACTGCAGGGAAATTTCCCAGTGATGCAACAGAGCTGCATGGGGGTTTGTTGCATGAATCTCAATATTTAAAACACAGGAGATAACCTGTTTTCTTAGTAGCCTACACAGTATTCACATTTAGAGTATTAATAGCCTAGGAATGGCATTGAACTAGGGTTTTTATTTTCCCCCATCAGAAAATAAAAGCCCTCCCTCAATCAGGAGAAAAAATAGACTATTTGGAATGGGGACCCAAACTTCTGGCCCTCCAGCCCAACTGTTCTTCCAACTGGGGCAAAGCCAGGAGAGTGAGCAGGGAAGGCAGCATCTAAACACCTCACGTGACTGCACCTTGGGAACGACCTGAGCCATGGGCATGACTGTACAGCTGACCCGGGCATCCGGTCCTGAGGAAGGCGGGTCTGTGGATCCAGTGTATATAAATATATATATCAAATATCTCTTTCATGAGTTCCTCTACCTAGCTAGCTCTAGAAACAATTGCATTTGAACCTTGTATAAGCTTATGCAATATTTTTGACACAGGGCAATTTATGCATGTGTTTGACTATGTGCACTATAGTGTATGTATGTATATGTACACATATACATACGTGTGTGTATGTTTATATGCACACACACTCACATATATATTCACTCTCTGGAGTTCAGGTTCAGGAGCAAATCCACTGCTTGGTGGGTTGGTTATCTAAGAGGCCTGATGGGTTAACTGATCTCATCGGTAACCCCACTGGGCCTGGGTTTGCTGCCATTGCCTCAGAGACTCCCGTCTCCATGGACTCTTAGACGTTAGAATTGTCTTTCTGCCCTCCACGTGCTGCAGCTTCAGTTTCCCATGGCTGAGGCTTGTCTACTGAGTGCACAAGGGCCCTACAGCCCTCACGGCTCCAGCGGTCCTGGGCCAGCCCCACCCCGGGCCTCCTCTCTACAGTCCTTCACGGTAACCGTCTCCATTCTCACCTTTCCCACCCCACCTGTTTTCATTGTCATGGGCTCTGCATCACTCCCTCTCATGAGCCTTTCCCTAGAGGGCCAGAGTGGATCACCTGCTTTGAAACCAAGGACACCAGCGAGGAGGGCTTCTGGGGACCCACTTCCAGAGGTCTGGACTTAAAGGGAGCCTCCTCTATGGGGAAACTTCTAAAGCCCAGGATCAAGGGTGGAGACCCTAGATGAGCCACAGGCATCATTTTGGTTGACAGGCTCAGACTCTCTCCCTATTAAATTGGCAACCAGAGCTGCTTCAACAAACCAAAGGATGGGTAGAGGATCAGTCCCCACCCCCAGAAGAGGTTGAGAGTGACTGAGCACTGCACAGCCTCCAGGCAGAGTTGAGCGGGCCCTGGAATGGGGTGAGGGGGGCGGCTGTGCCTCACAGCCGGGCTTCTTCGCCTTTCAATATAATAGCTGAAATTTCCCAAACACAGTGAGTTGTGCGGTTGGCCTGCCCAATCGTGGCTCCAGCCCTAGCCTCGCTGTTGGCTATTTAGCACCTACAGTAACCTTGGGGGTGGGGCACCAGCTCAGGGTGCTAGGCCCAGGGTGCTCATTAGTTCCTGGTCACCCACATCCCCAGGTGTCTGCAGGGCATCCCAGGCCCAGCGCAAAACCTCAGTGCTTCTCTTCCTCTCCTCATGGGAGATGGTGCTGAACTTCCAAGACATGGGGCGGGAGGAACCCAGCCCGTACCTAAGGCCTAGGTCAAGGGTGTCCTTGACCTGGGATTACAAACTGTCCACACATACAGGCACACGTGCATGCACACCCACCACAAAAGGGGTACACTGTTGCCACATACACAAAGACAAAACATGCAACATACATGCAAAATACACAGAGTCCAAATTAATGACAAGGGCATACACAGAAGATGCATGGTTATACCCATATCCAAAATATGCAAAGACATAGAATGGACTTACCAATAGAGAACATGTACAAAGACCTACATGTACCATGTACAAGGGCATGACCTGCCACCAGGTGCAAAATACACAAAAACTACATGAATGTGAGTCTGCATACGAAATACAGAAAGATAATTTGCTATTGTTCTGCACACAAAATATACACAAACTCAGTTTAAACACATAATGCATTTACTCATATAAGACACACAAAATGCAGCACACACAACCAAGAACCCACAACATACATGGAATGAGTATGTATACTCAGATCCATTGCTCTGCCCTCGGAGCTATAAATTACTAGGTACCAACGAAAGATTAGATTTAATCGCCTTTCCCTAGCCTGTGTCTATACCCCTCAGTATCCTTCAAGAAGTCTCTTCCTCTAGTCTCTTCTCTCCCTCTCACCCCCAGATTTCATAGAAGTAACCCCCCAGGTTTAAAGCAGAAAGATGGGCCACCACTGTCAAGAAGATCTGTGATTAAGACTGGGAATCTCATGGGGTTTCTACCCATTCACCTTCCTCTCACCAAAAACCCAGGTTCAGAGTGTGGAACGACCTGGGACAGCTGGCGGCCTATCACTACACCTGCTTGCCATGCCCTTGCCTTCAAAGCCAGTCTACACAGAGAACCCAGTAGCCCAGGCTCCCCAGCTCCCAACCCCTGGGATCTCTGGATTCAGACCCATTCTGTTAAAAGCAGTGATGGTTCAAGAAACTGCAGAGTCCTGGGCCCAGAACCAGAGTGAGGATGCCCCAACATGCTCCCGGTCCACGGACCTTTTCGCCCCTCCAACTCCAGTGGCGCTGTGGGGGCCTGGTCAGAAAGTCGAGACTACTTACAGATTTATCTCTTAAAATGAGCCTCCTTCACCTGCTTGTGGCATCTCCCTTGCTCCTGGGCATGAGTCCAGCGGGGTCCACTCCCGAGTCCCCTCTGTGGTGTCCAATCATAGGCATGCTCCTCCCCCTCACCGGGGCTCCGCCTGGATGCCCTGCCTCCCATCCAGGTGCTGCATCTGGAAGAACCAACTGCACACCATCCAGCCTAAGGGAAGCATGATTAAAGGCAAACCTAAGGCTGCACAAGCAAATGACAACCATTTTTTAAAGAGCCTGATTTTGATTCTAAGGCCCGAATTCAGTGCTTTGTAAGATGACCCACGGTTTTGGATTGCCCACAGAGCAGGTTCTTCCCACCAGGAGGACTGTCTAGGAGCTGGGTGCATTTTGGCAAAGGCTGCCCCTCAAGTGGATGTTGGGAGTTGAAGTCAGGCATTGAATCAGGCATCGCGGTCTTACTCCTGCAGGTGTTCCTACCCTGCTCTCCTAATGACCAGCACAGCTCCTGGTCTCCATGGAGGGAAAGCAAAGCAGCCGGGCCAGATGGATGGGTCCAAATGGTCACAATTAGTGCAAAATGCTGGCCTTTCGAGTATTTCCAAGTCAAGTAGCAATTTTCCCTTTAGCTTCAGCAGGTGCCTCTGCAGAGTCAACCTATCAAGTAAGTTGGAGTTTTCAGGAGGCTAAAGAGAAAGAAGTCCAGGAAAGGTGGGCAGGTTGTCAGGAAGAGAGGGTCACTGAGCTGGTCAGACTTCAGAGTCAACTCCTCAGGAGCCGAAATTCAGTGAAGGGCGTAATGAAGGATTGGTACTTCTGTGGCGCTTGACGCTCTCTTCCGTCCACTCTGCTGCCTCCTCTGCCCCTCTCAACTGGCCTTCTGAGGGTGGAGCAGGAGTGTCACCAGGAGGTCAGAGTTTCTAAAGGGGCCCGGGGGGGGGGGGGGGTTCAGACTCCGATGGTCGATGTGGAAAGGGCTTCCCTGAAAGCTATGCTGGCCTGAGCCCCCAGCCTGGTGCCCACGTGGCCGCCCTGTGTGGGGAGCACTGTAGGGCTTGTGCGTCCTGTCTGCTCTTTCTAGACCTCCGTCATAGTGAGGTCTTTGGCGAGAAGGGGCAATGCCTTCGGAAGGCGCTCAGGCTGGGGGTTCGGTGCTGTCACTAATCGAGTAGTGGAGGAGAGAGCTGGAAGCTGACCTCCAACGGAAACAATAGGACAGTTAGCAAACTGCATGAGGAGGTGCCGTACCCCCCATGTCAGGCAGGAAGAGCACTGTCTGAATTGTGAACCCAGGAGTGGAGATGGGGAGCCCTGCTCCAGTTCTGGCTCTCCTGGGGGGCATTGCATGAGCCTTCATCTGGACAATGGCTGCCTGGTCTGAGAGGGCGGGTCCATGTGGACTGTGCGGCCAGGGTGCACCTTGGCAACACAATGGAGGGTTCCCCAGTCTTGGCAAACTGTCCGTTGCCAGGTTTGAACCCATGACCCTAACTTCATTAGGATCATTAGCCATCTGAGCCAACTAGCAGGGCACTGGATGCAGGGAGGTGTCCAATGGCTATTGTGACCATCATCTGTGTCCCCAGACGTAGCCCTTGTTGAGACCAGCCCTCCTCCCCCATCAAAGCAGCAAGTGGGGACAGGTGGATGGCAGATGGGTCTCTTCCTCAAACTAATCGAGTTCACATTTCCCTTCTTTTCACTTCCCTTCCCACCAAAGCTCAGCTCCATCCTCACAGTGTGTATTTGAATGTCTGTAAAGAGGAAACGTGCAATAAAATAAACAGTGACTGTTTTCTTTAGCAATAGCTATTTCAAAATCTTGTTCTCAGGACTGAAAAGTGATAGTACCTGGATTATCAGATAATGCCCTTGGCTTCTGGGCGTTAGTTCACTGTCTGTAGTTCCCTCTTCTTCTTGGGGCCTCCCATCCTGAGGCTCCGACCCTCCTGGAATGTAATCACATGCACAAGGGAGACCCAGGAGGAGACTTGCTTTGTCCCTGTCTCTTCCCCTGCACACTTCTCCCCAGTGCATCTCTGTCCCTGGCTCCCCACCTCTCCCCCTTGCCGGCTGCTCTCCCTCGGCATCTCACAACCTCTAGGCACTGAAACCTTGCGTTCGAGTGACCTCCTTCCGTCAGCCCGTCCCGCTGGCTCTCAGTCCTGGCTCTCAGTCTGCCTGGCAGGATGTCATGAAAGTGCAGAAAGCGCTCACCAGTAGATAAGAATAAAGCATCCTGAGCCGTTTCAGAAGATCATTTCCATGCACTAAAAGCCATTACTTGATCCATTTGTTTCCTTTCCTCCCCTCCCCAGGGAAATGGATGCTGGGGGAATGTGGCCTGGAGGTTTGCACCTGGAATCAGTAGCCGGCAGATTTGGGGAATTGCCCCCGGCTGTCCCTCAAAATAAGCTGACTTGCATAACCAAAGGGACTCCACGAGAGCTATGGAGGGAAACAAGTTATTGTGCATAGAGGTCCATAGGGATAGGGGTTGGGTTGTTAGGACATGACATTTGTGACATAGAGACCCCACCACCCCTGCGGTGTGCAGTTGCACAAATATTTGCACACATAACAGGGGCTTCAGAAGAGGCCTCTGACCTGAGAAAACCTACGAGGTTAACTCTCGGACTGGACAATCAGGAAGGGTGGCAGCCCAGAGTCCATCCCAATCCTCTTCGGTCTACCTTGCTCTATACACGTGTGTACAGCGAAACCTCAGTAACTGATGGCGCAATCCTCAGGGAAGGGCATGTCCTACTTTGCTTTGCGATTCTGGTTATTTGAGTGGGGATGGGAAAACATGTTTTGGTCCAACCTGTATATTTCCTAAGTAGGTTAGTATAAACTTTCCTGCCTTAGTAAGTCAAGTGCTCCAAGATGATGGAAGACCTTGCCTTGCTCAGGGTCAGCACTGTGAACCTCAGTGCTCACCTTACAGAAGTGTGGCTGGACAAGACCAAAGAGATAGGCATCATGGGAGCTGGCTGCCAGCCGGCCCCGGAAGCTGGCCGTCTGGGCATATTCTGGCTCATCAGATGATGCCCTTGCCGGCATTCGCCTTTCTGCCGAAAGTATAGTCAGAAAACAGATTCCTCATTAATGGGGCATTTGGTTCATTGGTCCTGAGTTATCAGAGGTTTTCCATATATACATATATCTGTGTGTATATATGTATAGTATATGTATATATGTATACCATTGTTTAAAAATTAGACAATTATACAGTAACTGATCCCCTTAGTCTCACTGATGTTGAATAAATTTGGCAATCCAAGAAATAAACTGAATTTATTTGAATTTTTCAAATGACCTTCCTTTGCATTCTCACCACTTCTCCAGTTCAGCTAACTCCTCCGTGCAGAGACCTCTCCTGAAGATTGGTCTTTGCTAACAAAAGACCAGGCTCCGGGGGGGTCCCCTCCCTCCCAGGGGGCTGCCTGACTCAGGGATATGGGAAGTCTGACCCAAGGGCCAGGTGCTTTCTCCTTTGTGCTGTCCGCCTGGTTGGCTGTAACCTCATCACTAAGGACCAGGAAAGTTCATGCAAACTTTGTAGCTCTGGGGGAGTGGGAAGCTCAAAGACCTGGCAAAGGACCGATCTGTGTTAGCTTTCTCTGTCGTTTGGTGGTGGTGCCCTCAGCTCGGGATCTGAAAGTAGAGTTTCCCTAATAAATGTGTCTGCCCCATGGAAGGTGAGGTGTGTGGTGACCAGCGGAACGAGCAGACCTGTCCTGTTACTGACTTGGACGAAATCTAGGCTGTGAATGTGGACAGTTGACCAGCTACTTTAGTTGCTGCTTTGGAGAAACAGCTGGGTTCGAGCTAAACCACCTTCTCATTCTCCATCTGGCCTGGCAGCCTTAGATCCATGGGAGACGGTTGCGACCTCACTTCCTGTGTTTCACTGTGTGCACTCTGCCTGGACGGGGTGGGGGGATCCCTCACTGGTATCTGGGGCAGTCGGGGTGAGGCAGGGCAGCCTGCTATCTCCCAACACTCCCAGCAGCCGGCCAAGCTGGCCAAGCTGCAGTGGTCAGATGGAGAAGCCCACAAACCAGACTGAGCATGACCAGCTGGTAAACGGGGCTGGGGCAGCCTGTGTGTGTGGCCATTTTTTACACTGGGTGAGCCTCGGCGTGGAGACAGATGTAACTTTCTGTGCTCCTCTGCGCTCCTAAAATAGTCAGCTCTGTTCCAGATGAGTTTGCATCACTCCACTGCTGACGACGGGCAGGTGTGTGATTACATAACAGTGTGGCCAGCGCTGCAACATGCAGGTGATGGGGGGTGCTGGGGACATGGCTCTGCGCTAGGACCTTTGGTAGCTTCCCAGAGGAGTCAGTCCTGTGAGAGGCCTCCAAGCCCCGCTTCAGGAAACAATCCCCTAGAGGAGACACTGGCTTCCTTGTGTGTCTGAGCACATAAACACTCTGGGCTGCTAGAGAAAGCCAGAGGAGGAGCTGGGAGAACGATTACTCAAGGGCTTGCTCAGCTGCTGACACGACTGCCTGTGAGCCTGTGAAGTGCAGGGCAAGGCCAGTGCCCTGCCCGGTGGGGCTGGAGCGGAGCAGGCAGCCACCGTCCAAGTGGGAGAGGCAGGCAGGAAGCAAGGCCGCTGGCTTGGCGAGGTGCGCGTCGGCTCCGGAGGGTCTGAACATGCTCTGTGCTTGCCCCAGTTCTGCCTTCACGTGGGCTCCAGCGACCCAGTTTCCTTTGGTTGTCGTGCTTGGACGATTCCCTCATTTGAAGGGCCCCAGGAAGCTGGAAAGCCCCATGATCGAGCTCCAGCCTGCTGAGCAAACAATGCCCCAGCCAAATTGGCCTTGGCCTGGGGTTCTGCATCCCTGCACCCCTCCCTCCACTAAGGGCGATCTTAGAACAATCAGGATTAATGGTGCCAGCAAGTGAGGAGGGTCCTCTCGTTTCACCAGGGACCCAGCTGTGAGGCTCGAGTTCAGGATGCTCTCCTCTCCTAGACCCATGTGCTCATGTGCTTCTGTAGGCTGTGCCTGGAGGTCTTATATATCACACACATCACGTGGAAATGGCTGCTCACGTAGGCGCATGCAGCCCAGACTCTAATTCGGGTTGCACTGGCTTCCTCGCTGCTCGAGCATGGCTCCGTAGCTGGCCTCCCGTGTCCTGTCTCTAACGATGGCTGAAAACCCAAAGACAAGAGGCAGATAAATAAACCTCCCTGGGATCAATAGGAAAAGGAACTCCAAAGCGGATGGTAAAGCTCCGTAAGGATGATGCCAAAAGGGAACCGGGGTCTCCATGGTGATAAGAGGCTGGGGACCAATGGGAGCGCAAGGCGGAGCAGGACTTGTGGGGAAGACTCACGGGTGTTGGGAGTCATTTAACTATTTGTTTGCTTCATGAAAATTTAGACACCAGCTGTAACTGCATTGCACAGAATGTATAGATATTATCATTCTTGCTGACATTTTCTGGAAGCTTTCAGCCCCACCAACACTGCCCCGCCCAGGACTTCTGCAGCTGAGAGTTCCTGTGTCAGTAGGGTCTGATATTTGTACATAGGTTATACATATATGTGTACATATGTGCCTCAATGAACATTGCCTGTCCACCTGATCATGGGTGTACATAGACTTCATAGAGCTCCACAGTCTTTTGTAAATATCAACACAAGTAAATAAGTGTATAAATATATATTACTGAGGATTTATTTTAACATCATTCTGTGTGAAATGAAAAATATAAAATAAAATTTTTGACAGACACTGAGCACTCCCACCTTCTTTCTCGCCTGATCAGATTGCTGCCCGACATCAAGCGCGTGTGACTTCCTGGCCGTGCATCACGCCGGTGCCGGCCGCCGTGAGGGCCCGCCGGACACCAGGGCAGGACGTGGGAGGCTCTCCCGGGCACCTCAAGGACGGTCCTGCGTCCAGTGCGCACAAGCAGAGCTCGTGGACGGGAGGGTGGGCAGGTGGGTCTGAGATCCCTCCCGAGTTGGCTCGGTGCCTCTTGTGTTTTCCGTGGAGCTGGTGGATGTGTGGGAAGGGAGACCAGATTCACCACCCAAGGCAGTCAGACCCTGGGATCATTAACTCCCTGCACCCACCTTCGCAGGTTGTGTTCTCAAACCGCCCCCACTTCTTCCCGTTCCTGCTGGTGCCCCGGGGTCTGGACCAACCATGCTCTCAGCTCTCACATGAGAAGACCGGCTCCCTTCGCCTCCCCTGGAGGAGGGCCTGGTTCTCCAGCCATGTGTGATGCAGTGGCACCTCATTGGAGAAGATTCACACACACACACACACACACACACACACACTCTGCTGAGGCGCTTCCATCTGATTCCCTCTCGGGGCTAGTCTAGGTCGAAGCTGGACTTCAGGCGGCTCAAAGTGGCCATGGTGTGGCTCTGACTAGTCCTTGCCCTCGGCCACCAGCAAGCGCATTCCACCCCCGCGTCTCTGGTTGCCGATCTGCAGTGACGCCCCCTCGCCGTCCGCCATGCTCTGCCCCAGGAAACCCAGCAAGTGAAGAGCTGACATGTGGGCCTTCACCCAGCGTGGAGGGGAACTGTGGGGCGCCCAGAAGAGCTCTAGACTTCAGAGCAGCCCCAAGCTGACTATTAGGGCGGGGCTCCTTCCCCCAAAGAAATGGGAAACTGAGTCAGGCCCCCAAGGCCGGGTCTCCCCTGCTGGGCATGGAGCTACTGCCTCCAAAGAGCTGAGGAATGGAAGCTGGTGAGAGTTTGCTCTGCCCCTGCCTGTCCAGGTTCGCTAGGTGAATACATCAAGGGGAAACGAGAGGGAGTGTGGAAGCCACAACAGCAGGGTCCCCATTCTTTCCTTCACTGTGGGGTACAGGGGCTCCCGTTAGTTCAGTGTGGAACACCCATGCTGTTCAGGGACACTGGGCCCCTCCGCCTGGCCTGGGCGCCTGCCTGTGCACCCTCCACCACAAAGACTGGGCCCCTGGGCTTTGCCAGCCAGTCTCTCCCGATGACACAGGTGCCTGAGGGTGGCGTGGGGTGTCCTGGGCCGGTGTGGTGAGCAGGGGGAGCGAAGCTGAACTGGAACAACTTAGAAACAAAATGGACCCTAGAGAATCCCAGCTCTGTCCTCACCGGCTCTGTGACCCTGGGTCTCCGGTGTCTCCTTTCTGTAAAGGGACCATAATGCCTGCCTTACCTCAGGGAGATTAAATGAACGTGTGGAGCATGGGGGAGCCCAATCAGCTTGGTGACTGCAGCCCCTCTCTCGGGTTCCCATGCCCGAAAGATCCAAGTGGACCAGGACACTCCAAAATCTGAGGTGTGAGGGTTGAAGGACTTCCAACCTGTCTGGTCCAGGGTTTCTGATCTGGGCCACGAGGTCCAAGAATTGACTCATAAAAATTATGCATGACACCTGTGGTGTGGGTGTTTTTCCACAAAGAGTGTCCAAAGCTGTCCCCAGCCCCAAACGTTACAACTTGGTCAAACTTGCCCTGGCTGGTGTGGCTCAGTGGTTGGAGCATCGGCCCATGCTCCCTTCCACTATCTAAAAATCAATGGAAAAAATATCCGCGGAGGAGGAGGAACAAAAACAACAAACAAACAAAATTATTGGTCGAACTTAAACCCCCTCATCTTGTCCCGTGTCCAGGAAGGGATGTGATTGTCCCAGAGTCACTGTCATTTGTTCAAAACAAAACTAATTTTAAAAAATTTCTGTACTTGCTGCTTAGGTACTCTGCCCTCGTGGGTCTTCCAGGGGGAGACAGAATTCACCTGCAGTGCGTCAGGGGCTGACACAGCGCGCCTGACCCTGCTCTGAGGACACGTCTTTCTATTAACTGTCCCCTGCGTGGCAGCTGTGCCAGGGCCTCAGGCCTGGGATCCAGACCTGAAGTTTCCCCAGGCTGCTGAGCACAGCAGGAGGGAAAGGACCACAGATTTTGGTGTGAAATTTGCACTATTTAAATGATATGCAAATGAGGAAGTCTGCATCTCCTTAACCTCAGGACTGGGGCATTTCTGAATGTGACTGTCAGCTCTGTTTATCCTCTTCCTTTTGTTGTCTGAGGACACGCCCTCACCCCCACCCCTCAGGTCAGTAAGCAACACACTCACAAATCACTGGCTTCTCAAGGAAGGGTCAGGACTCTGGCCCCTCCCTAACGCAGCCTAACCGCCAGCGGCACCACGCAGTGTGTTTGCAGCCGAGTTAGGAGGAAAGCTCCGGCTGTGTGGCTTCCTGAACCACGGAAAACCTGCCTTACAGGTGTGTTCTGTGGGAGATCTGCACACTTCACTCATCGCTGGGGAGCCACCAACAACGTGTGAGGGAAACCGCGCCCATTCTGCCAGGGGGTGTGGCACCTTGTCTCCCCCAGCCTAAACCAGGCATCTTTAGGGGTACCGTTAATCCCTGAATTCCCAGCACCTAACACAGTGCCAGGCACAATAAATAGCCACGGCATGAATCAATATCTATATCACGTAGTCACAGCGGTGGCCACGATATCCCCGTCATTGGGACAGCAAGGTAGGGCCTCTATCCCATCCTCTGAGGTTAGAGTGGCCTGTAGGTACAGATGGTCTGATCACCTGAGTCAAATGTCAAGGTGCCACACATCTAATTACCTGTCCCCAGCACACACTCCCTTAGGTCCCAGAGAAGTTGCTCTCCCAAGCTGGTCCAGCCCCTGGGCCCCTGGGCCAAACCCTTCCCATATCCCAAGGATCTAGAGGTCTAAAGGGGTTCTACAGGCTCCCAGTTGAAGAACAGGAGATCGTGGTGCCTTAGGAAACACAGGGCCTTGGGGTCATTCCTGCTCTCTGTATGTAAATTGGAGTATCTGTGTGACCCGAACAAGGAAGATGATATTTCTAAACTCCTGTTTTTCTGTCTCGATTTAAGATTAAAATGCCTACCTCAAGGGGTTGTCATGAAGATTTTTTTAAGTTACATATATTTATGTATCTAATATATTTAATATGCTGATTTATATAAAATATATATTATATATTATATTTATATATTGTATGTTATAGGTTACATATATGTTGTAGGTTATATATTGTATGTTATATTATATTTACATATTATATATTGTATGTGTAATTTGTATTACAATGTGTGTATCACCGTGTATGTGCAGAGGCTCTGTTAAGTGCCTGGGGTACATCACGTCCTTTAGTGATCACAGCAGTCCCGTGATGTGGGCGTTATCACCTCTACTGTATAGATTAGGAAACTGAAACTCAGAGAGGCTATGCAAGCAGCCCAAGGTCACACAGCTCATATCTGGCTGAGCTCTGCGAGGCCAAAGCCCGTATCTTAATGAGCATGACAATCACTAGATGGCCGTCCTCCCTCACCACCACCTTCTCCCTCGGTTGAGGGCTCATAGATCCTTCTTGCAAGAAGACAAACAAGGAAACCTCGTCTGCCTTAAGAATCTTGATACAATCGAAGCAGCCCACTTCCACCTCGCCTGCGTGAGCTACGATGGAATGGCCAGTCTTCTCCCTCAGCCCTTCATTCTGAGCCCTGGAAGTGGCGTCAGAGACTTGTGGGTTGGTGGGGAAGGCACCCACCCCGGGAAGAACTGTCTCACTCCCTTCAGTCCTCAGTCATCTAAGTGTGCGGGGCAGCAGGCGCCAGAGCCCACCCATCGGGCCTTGGCATGCCCAGCACCCTTGCTCCAGCTGGGCCAGACCTCCCAGCAACACTGCACCCCACCCCTGTCTACCGGCCCTCTGCCCTTCCCACCCAGCGTGCTTCCGCTGGTGGCTGTGGCTCCTCCCTCAAAGGGTGCAGTTGGGACAGAACCACCTGGGGACAGGCAGACATGGGTGCATACATACGGCGTGCATGCGTGCGCACGCACGCATACACACACACACACACACACACACTATTGGACAAATCCTCACAAAATCCCGGGACCTGCTTTCATCAATCTTAGACTAGCCTCAGGCCTTGACACTGGAAAGCTATCAAATCAAGAAAAAGAAAGATTCTTTATGCAAAGTGGATTTTCAGTAAATATGCTGACTGAGTAAATGGGCCACGTGCAACCGCAATGTAAGGGAAGCCACCCATGTGAAGTCACTGTGCTGGGCAGTTTGCCTGTCTTACCTGGTTTAATCCTCGCAACAATTGTGTAGGCTCACTGTCATCATTTCCATTTTCAGATGAGGAAATTGAGGCACAGAGAGGCATAGTAACTGCCCAAACTCACACAGCTAATGAGAGGGGCAAATATAGGACTCAGATCCAAGACAGCTGGAAGCCATCGAAGCCAAGTCTAATGCCCTCGGTATGACACCTCAGCGCCGTGGTGGCCAGCTCCAGCTGGAGTCTTACAAGGACACTGCAGGGAGCCCTCTGATCCCTGGGAGCCTCCAGAAAATAAAAGAATGAGGCATCCCGAGAAGAGTCTGGAAGTCTGGGATTATAGGTGCAATGGAATCAGAACACCCTCTGGGGTATTTTTGTCAATGGGATTCACAGGCTGCAGGTTGTGGGTGAGCAATGCTCTATTAAAAGTTCCTGAGAAAACTCTGGTCCCTTGGGCCTCAACTCCTCAGAGAGCAAAAGGGAGGAAGCCTGGGGGCTTCTGCACCCTTCCCCCAGCCTCCCTCCTCGCTGTGCCTTTTGGAGTCCAGGTAGTGGGGGAAGGGTTTGCCTGCATGGCTCTTCTTCCTCCTCCCTCTGGTGGCCTGACCCAGTCTCCTTGTGTATAAAGCAAGTCTGAGGGTCGGTGATAAATGCCCTTCACACTGGAAGTTCCTAGCACAATGCCTGGTACACAGTAAGTGCTCAACACATAGTATCTTCAGCTCTGGTCAGAATCCCAGCGCTGGTTTTCTGCCTGGGTAATTGAGCTCGCTGGATCCCAACTTTCTCATCTATAAATCGGGTGCTACCACCCGCCTTGCAGAGTTGTCCTGGGTATAAGGACCTTATATAAAACACCTCTCAGGGGGCCTGACAGGTGATCAGTCTTTAACAAATGCTGCCGAGTGCTGGCGCCCCCACACTGCTCATTTATTCACTCAGCGAACGTTTGCAGAGCAGCTGTCAAAAAATCCCACCTGGTAAGATGGCTCCTCCCTCAGGAGAGAAAGGTGGAGGACAATTAAATCCGGGGCAGGGAGGACATGAACCCTGAATCAGTAATTGTGCATGCGTGGCTCGTGGTGAATGATGGCAGAATGAATGCATGATTCCAGGAATGGATCATTTAAAAAATGCTTGCATGGTACCTACTCCGTGCCGGGCACTATTCTAAGCACCTTACGGGTATTAGCTAATTTAGTGCGTACGACTACCCTATATGGTAGACGCTAATTATCCCCATTTTACATGCAAGGTAACTAAGGCTCTGGGATGTTTACATAACTTGCAGCGGCAGAATTTGAACCCAGGCCATCTGGCTTCACAGCCCACACTGCTAATGCTCCCTCTTAATCATGGCCCGGACTCTGAAGCAGTATCTCATCATTGAGCCCCATAGTACATCTACGTGGCAGCCGGCTGGGCATTATTATCCCAGCTCACAAAGGAGGAAACTAAGGCATTGGGAGGATAATCACCTGCCAAGGACAGCAGCTGGAAACAGAAGGAAGAGCTCCTGTCCGTGGTCACCACGACTGCCTCTCAGCAGGGAGTGAGGGTGGGGAGGTTGAGGGCAGTAGAATCCTGGAAAGGGTCTCCGGGGTCACTTAGACCAATTGCTTTATTGTATAGGTAAAGGGAACGAAGCCCAGAGGACCGCAGCTTGCTTAAGGCTGCACAGCAAGCTGGTAACTGGAATGCTAGTCTGCCGACTGCCAGGCAAGCCAAGGGCACCACGCTCTTCAGAAGAAGGCAAGAGCCACAGCACTGGGCAAGGGAGAGGCCCATGACGTCAGGCAGCGTGACGTAAGCCTCTATCATGTTCCAGCACCACACTTGGTTTTATGCAAAGAATTGTACCCTCTTTCTTGCTAGTCTGCGAATATACATAGCAAACAAAGCAACCAGAGCTCCTGCCCTCATGGGGTTAAACCGATGAGGGGGCTCTTTTGTGCAGGACAGGCAGGGAGGGTCTCCCGGATAAAGAGGTGTCTAAGCAGAGACCCTCAGGAAGCCGGGGAGATGGCCATGCAGATTGGTGTGGGACAAGCGTCCAGGCTCAGGGGCCAGCAGTGGCACCATGCCAAGGCAGGAGAAGGTGTGCCTCTCAGAGGCCAGTCTTGCTGGAGCAAAATGGGCAAGAGGGCAGCCAGGCAGGGTGAGATGAGGAGGAGGGGAGCTTGCGAGTCGCAGAGGACCTTGTAGGCTGGGGAAAGGAGCCTGGGTTCTACCTTGGGGAAGGTGGGAAGCCACAGGAGGCTTTATAGCAGAAGACAGAATTGATTGGACACTTTCTCTGGGATCACACCAGCTGCTGTTTGGAATAGACTGCAGGGGGCGAGGAGGGAGACGAGGGGCCCGTTGGAAGGCGGTGAGAAGGCGGGTGAGAAAGCGTGGCGGCACGGGCGGCCGTGGCAGAGGAGTCGGTGAGAAGGAACTGGACTCCGGATACAAAGATGAGCGAACAGGACTTGTGGTGGACTGACGTGCACTGTGAAAGGAACAAAGGTGGCCAGGATAACCCACACTTTTGGCTTGAGCCTCTATGTCTTGTGACAGAGCCATCTGCACAAACCAAACAAGAGTCCACTTACCCAAGGGGGTCATCAGAGTCTCGCCGTGCTGCCTCCCCACGTCCTCACTGTGGACACCTGAGCACTCTTGAGGGGGCGCTTCCTAGCCACCGACAGAATCAAGGTAGCTCCTCTCATGAGACCCCACCTCCTCCCAACCCACCCAGCCATAGACTTTCTGCCGGATCTGAAGAAAACCCTGGCCAGTTGCAGGAGCCCAGGGCCAGTCGAGCCCAGGCAGGGTCAATGCCCAGACGTTCAGCCAGGCCTGGCCCTGATTTCATTGCGAGATTAATCCGACCAGCTTTCTTGCCAGCAGAAGTGCCCCTGGGGCGCAGCTTGGCCAACCCCTGGGGCGCAGCTCCGGTGCCTGTCAGAGGGAGTTAGCCTCACACACCACACCCTGGGTCCCGTCCAGCAGGCTGCGCCGGCCCTGCCACTGGCCACCTGGAGTCTGAAAACAGGCTGGTCCAGACGAGTCCTAGGCCAGAGCATTTGGGGTGCAGAGTCTGCTGGGGCTTGAACAGCTAGGACTCCTGGGAAAGAATAAGGATCATCAGTAATGGATCAGTAATGGACTCAACTCCAGGGGAGCTGACCGAGCAGCAGGGTGGGGCACAGGGGCTCCAAGTACTGATCTAGGAGCTCAAGCAGGTGGCCCCTCCCAGACGGGAAACATGAAGGGGATGCCAAAACGATCTGCCTTTGGGTGTCAGACAGACCTAGGTTCAAATTCATTTACAAGCTGTGTGATTCTGGGCAGGTTACTTAACCTCTCTGAAACCACTTGTCTCTGTGAAAGGTTGGTGTGAGAGTTCGTGGCACACAACAGGGCCCCAAGGCTGCTAGTTCACCTCCGTTCCGTCCCGTTGTCCAGAGACAGGTACAAAATCATGTCCAGCTTCCCTCAGGGTGGACAATGTAGGACACCAATGTCACCGAGTCATTCACCCCATTGAGCACATCTTTGGAGAGCCAGCTCATGTGTCTCAGTACCTGCCCTCAGCTCCAGAGCAGCTCCAGAGTCAGCCCGCGGCCGGCGGCCAGTGTGTCTTCCCTCTGGGCCCCAGCTGTCCCCACAGGTGCTCCCGCCGGCCAGCAGGAGGCGGCTGGTGCAGGCACGGCGACCGTCCCTTTCTGTCCCGACGGCAGCTCTCACGTTCTAACCCTCATCTGTGCCTCACAGTGGTGGCGGCGAGGTGGCTGATGTTAGCCCTCGGGCAGGAGAGGAAACTGTCCGAGGCGTGCAGCAGGCTGGCCCTGGAACTGGACCGATGCAGAGCTATCCGGAGCATGTTTACACCCGGTGTGTCACAGCCATCTTGGGAGGTGGGTGGGGACTCATCGAGACCCCACATGTTCCCTGGTCTGCCAAGGCCACTGAGCAGCAGGCAGCAGAGCCAGGGCTGGCTTCCGAACCCCAGTCCCTGGCCTGGTACCTGCATCCCCCCTAAGCGTGGTGGTCTTTGGGGTCAGCCACAGAGGGGCTCGGTTCCGCAGCCTCACTGCCACGGGGAACGCAGCCCGGGCCCAGGTCAGAAAATACAGTGACAGCAATAACGGGGCGAACGTTACAGCCGGGACCGGGCTGGTGCTCTACATACAGGTTACAGCCCTCGGAGCCTCCCTCCCCGGGGTAGCATTACTTTCTCTCACGGACGAGGAGATTGAGGCTCAGAAAGAGCAAGTGGCTTGGTCCGGGCCACAGAGCTGAGAAGTGCTGAGCCAGGAGCCCGGGCATCCGCCTGCTCTCGGCGTGGGAGGCATCCCGTCAGGGAGCAGGTCTCTCTATCAGCCCACCTAAGCCGGGCCCCGTGTTCTCAGGGTCTGCTCTGTTTTCTTCTACGCATGTATCACAATCTACAATTCGTTTCATTTTTGTATTCCCCTGCTCACTTTCTGACTCCCGTGAGCACGCAGCTCGGGGAGACTAAGACCGCGTCTGGAACGGAGCCTGGCACACAGTAGGCGCTCTGGGCACCCTGATGGGGGAGAACGAAGGCTCCCTCCCCACGGCCGCAGAGCAGGAGCTGGGATGGAGATCCTGCCTCTGCCTGTGGAGGGGGGCCCCGTGGCCCAGGGTGGGAGGGAAGTCGGGACTCTGGAGCCAGCCAGACCGGGGTTCTAACCTCAGTATGTCCTCACCATGCAACCCTGGCCAAGCTGTAGTCCTTGGTTTTCCCACTGGTTCCAGGGGAACAGTAATAATTCCTCTCAAGGACTGCTGTGAGGATTAAATAAGAGCATAGAGAACGAGACCCAGATGGATCCTGGCCTATCCAGGCTCAAAGACAGAGCGCTCCCTTCCCCTCCTGCTGACAACTGGCCTTGGGACTCCAGGCTGGGCAAGGGCCAGAATCCCACTTTCACTAAGAGGTGGCTGCTGCCGCCCAGCCTCGGAGCCTGCTCCCCCCCCCCACCCCCCACCCCCCCCCCCCCAAGCATGCAGCAGCCAATTTCAAAGTATGTAACTATGCCAGGCTGCCTCCTCAGCTAGAGAACAGCTATACTTAGTGCAATTTGCATGTATTTTAAGCTGACTTGTTCCAGGCAAAGAAGCCGATTCATGAATTTAATAACATTCATAGATTCCCAGAATGTCAGCACTGGGAGAGACGTCAGAGACCAGCCAGCCCAGCCCCTCACTTGGCAGAGCAGGAGGGAGGGCAGCAGACAGCAATGTGTCCAAGGTTATGCAGCTGGGTGGAGCAGGGCTGGCAGCAGCCCCTCAGCTTCATGTCCAAGTGCAGGGCTCATTTCAGGGCCATGTGCACTTCACTCTCTGCCCCCCCAGCACTCATCTACGCAGGTACGAGTTTGCAGCCTTCGAACCCTCAGGCTGCCTAGACACCCCCCAGCAAGGGCCTCTCAGGTGGCCTTGAAGGCAGGGGTGAAGGTTTGGGTGTGGTCTGGGGCAAGCGGAGGACCTGCTGTGTGCATAGGACAAGGCCGCCCACTGGGTGCCCAGTCTCTGAATCCTGCCCTCCAGGGCACAGAGGGACCCATAGAGTGAAATCTCATAAGCATTCCCACTCCCCTCAGCAGCCCATTAAGATGATGCATTAGATCATCCAGGGATTTACCTAGAGCATATTTTTAACTTACGTCGGCAGCTATTGCCTAGCGAGCCTTCTCCCTTCTGGTAACTGCACACTTCTTGCTTTATGGGAATGGTCCCTCTCCTTGATTCCGTGGGGCTGTCAATCAAAGGGTCCTCAAGCCTTGCCATGGGGCTAGGCATGTGACCCAGACAATCTAGTCAGCTGCCCAAGAGTGGTCATGTTACCCAAACAGTCCTTTTGAGGAAGTGAGATGCTTATGGCGACCTGGTGTTGCTTTTTTTTCTGAAGCAAGTTATAAAATGATGCAAACTGGTACTGACAACCATTAGCTTTGCCATCACCAGGAGAAAGCCTGCCTGAAAAAGAAAACAGTGCACTGATGCCATTGTCGAAATTCCTTGATCAAGCCATGCCTGAAGCCCAGCTCAACCCACTTAGGCATTTTCTCTATTTTCTCAAGCTAATCTGAATGGGATTACTTTACTTGCATCTGAAATACTCCTGACTCAGTCACTAATCTGCAGCATCCCTTGAGGTAATAAGTCCCATGAAGTAATTCCTACCCTGTAAAATTGTACTTATTTGGGAGAAGGCCCTAAATTAACCTTCTGAAGCTTTATGAAGGTCTCCCCCATCTAATTAAATTATGTGCAGACTGCCCTGTGCCAGGTGCTCTCATATTAAGTCATTTAGTTATCCCAACACTTCTCTGAAAGTATTGTTATTATTTTTATTAACCCTATTTTAGAGATCAGGAAACTGAGGCTCATAGTGGCCAAGTAATTTCACCAGAGTCACATAAGAACTAAATGTTGAAGGTGGTCTCAGACTTGTGCCTCCAAATGTGCTAATGAAAGTGTCACATTATGGTGATGATGGTGGGGGTGAGGGGAGGTGATCACCGCTCTCATTATTGAGCACTTACCATGAGCCGGACACTGTGCTAAGCACTTCAGATACATCATTTACTCCTCCCAACAATCTTGAAACTTTACAGCTGAAGAAACTGAGGCACAGGGCACTTATGTAACTTGCCTGGCTAGTCGAGGGGAGCTGGGGTGGACCCCCAGCACTGCCCCTCTCTTTCCAGTATTTCAGATTATGAATGTCAAGTCTGTGTTCGTACTGCTGAGACTCTTCCTGAATTTACTGATTCAACTCTCATCCCCTCTCAGCTTTTGTTTCTCTGGTCTAAGGAGAGACTCGCTGTCCTAGAGATGGCATCAATTCCTCCTGGGTCGTCCACCCGCACCTCGGGTCAGGCCTGAGCTGGCCAGGCTCACGCAGACACTGCTCACCTGGATGCTCACCCAGGCTCGGGAGCCCAAGGCCAGGCGTCACGAGCACCCTCCTTGATCGCTGCTACCAGACAAGGGCTAACAAGGGACTGAGCAAGGGTGGTGGGACCCATACCTGGGGTCAGCCGTAGGCTGGGCGTCGGTAGACACCGGGTTACTGTCTCTCTGGCCCTCACCTCTTGGAAGCCCTGCTTGGGGCGCTGGGCAGCGGCTCCACGGCGTTTATTTACAGAGCGAGGTCAGCGCCCGCCGGGATCGCTGGCACGCCAGGAATAGCCCGGTGACCTAGGCCGAAGAGTCACCATATTTGGCAGAGGAAAGAAAACCTTTACGCAGAACAACAGAATGGTCCGGAATCACTGTCCTTGCCAAAGCCGTCTCTCCAGGCCTCACCTTCCCAGCGTGGACACCTCCTGACCCCCGCCAGAACCCCTCGATAGCCTTCATGCTGACAGACAGACAGACAATGACGGGTCATGCTGTCTGCTGGCTCTGCCCGCCTGGGAAGCCGAGAGGAGATGTAGGAACCCGTCTGGCAGGCAGGAACTTGCTTTTGGTCATCCAGTCACCCAGACGGCTTCCCAGGCTGGGGCTGACCTACAAACGACAAAGTCAGCCTTGGGAGGGAGCATCTAGGACACCAGGGACAGATGGCTCCATCGGGGCCAGAGACGGGACTCTCCTTCGGTGGCCAGCAGGGTCATTTCGTCCAGTCCCCAGGCTCTACGTCCTCTCTGAATGAAAAGTTAGAAACATTGTTCTAGAAAACATCATAGGAAGAACATCACAACGTGGACTTTCTCAGGCCCCGTCCAAGAGCCCATTGTCCTCTGGCCTCATGGAAGTCGACCTTTGACCTTTGACCTTTGGCCACCTCCATCCAGTGTGCCCTGAGCTTTGGGTCACAGGAGAGAGCTTTGGGGAATATATAGAACACCAGCTTCAGTGTCCAGCCTGGTCTGAAATCCAGTACCCACTCACTGGCCCTGAGCAGGTAACTTCTCTGAACTTTGGTTCCCTCGCCTGTATCATAAGACTAACTCTCTCCTTGCCAAGTGGCTGTAGGGATTAACTGTTCAGTAAAGATAGCTATTACCATTTTTCCAACTATTTTTAACTGTTTTCACTCTGAAAGCCCAGGTCTTCCCCCACCAGATGCCGACCTACAGCAGCTTCCCCGATGAGCACTCCCTGGGCCTGCTCCTCGTGCCGTCCTAAGCCATCTGTCCCCTGACACTCTCTGGAGACAGTGTCCCAGTCCCAGATACCACGTCCAACAGTGCGAGGTGTAGGGGTACTCTCACTCCTCAGAATGCTCGGCACGGAAACCCGGTGTCTTCTCTCTGCCCATCCTCAGACCCCTAGAAAGTCGCCTGCGCCCGGGACGGGCCTTCTACCCCGGTCCCAGGCGGACCCCTCGGCACACTCATGAACTCTCACCACATGCAAGAGTTCATTCAAAATGCATCACAGCCCTAAAGTTAGAACATAAAACTATAAAACTTCTAGAAAAAAACTGGAGAGAAAAACATCTTTATAATCTTGGGCAAGGCAAAAAGTTTTAGAGGTGGCACCAAAGCACAACTTTTCTTTTTTTTAATGATAAATTGAACTATATTAAAATTAAAAACTTTTACTCTCTGAAAGAGACTATTAAGAGAGTGAAAAGAGCCCTGGCCAGTTTGGCTCAGCGGTTAGAGCGTCGGCCTGCGGTCTGGAGAGACCCCGGTTCCCGCTAAGGGCACGTACTTCGGTTGCAGTTTGTCCCCGGCCCTGGTTGGTCGTGCGGGTGGCAGCCACTCGATGTGTCCCTTCACGTCAATGTTTCTGTCTGTCTGTCCCTTCCTCTCCCTCCCTCCCACTCTATCTGTACAAAAAATGGAAAAATATCCTCGGGTGAGGATTAAAAAAAAAGAGAGTGAAAAGACAAACCATAGGCTGAAAGAAAATGTTTGCAAATGACGTATTCTCACAGGACTTGTATCCAGTAATATGAAGAACTTCCACAGCTCAAGTGAGAAACACAAACAGCCTCATCTCAAAATGGGGAAAAGGTTTAGATATTTTGCTAAAAAAAGATAAGTGAATGGAAAACAAGCACACGCAAAGGTGCTCAACACCAGTTAATCACTGAAGAAATGCAAAGCAACACCAGGGTGTGGTTTTACCATACGTGTAGCTGTCTCTACACACCTCTTCGCATGACTAAAATAAGAAACCCTGGTTGTAGCAGGTGCTAACAAGAATGCGAAAGAACTGGGCTCTCAGACATGACTGGCTGCAAATTGCTGCAGCCACTTTATAAAACGGTTTACTAGTTCCTTACGAAGCCAAACATAAACTTAATGTATCACCCAACAATCCCACTCTGAGATAGTTACCCAAGAGAAATGAAAACGTACGTTCACACAAAAACCACTATGTGAATATTTATAGTAGCTTTATCCATAATCACTAAAAGCTGGGAACAGCTCAAATGTTCTTCATCAGTTCCTGGATAAACCAACACGCACATCCAAACAATGGAGTGTATTCAGAGATGAGATGCAATGAGCTACGTTTACACACAATGACATGAGTGAATCTCAGATGCATTTTTCTAAGTAAAAGAAGCCAGACCCAAAGGGCTGTATAATATATGCTTTTATTTATGTGATTTTTTGGGAAAGGCATTTGATCAGATTTAGGTTTTCACCTTTACATGCAGTAAAATTCACTCTTCATGGCGTACAGTTCCATGGATGTTGGCAAATGTGTAGAGATATATATTCACCACCATAATCAAGACACAGAATAGTTCCATCACCCCCCAAAACTGCCTTATGTTGGCCTTTTGTAGTCAACTTCTCCCCCAGCCCCAGGGGCAAGGAAAGGAGCTCTGTGTTTTCTGTTTCTAAGCTCACTGTGGACAATCTCTGGTTCTCAGGAGCAGGTCAATGCAGAAATTTCTGGGGAGTGATTGTCCTCAGCTGATGTGACTGTGAGCTTTAAGAATAGCAAGCAGCAGCCCTGGCCAGTTTGGCTCAGTGGTTACAGGGTCGGCCTGCGGTCCAGAGAGACCCGGGTTCGGTTTCCGCTAAGGGCATGTACCTCGGTTGCAGTTTGTCCCCGGCCCCGGCTGGGTCGTATGGGTGGCAACTACTCGATGTGTTCCTTTCACATCAATGTTTCTCTCTCTCTCTCTCTCTCTTTCTCCCTCTCTCCCTCTTTCTCTCCCTCCCACTCTATCTGAACAACAACAAAAAAAGAATAGCAAGCAGCACCCGCCAGGAGCCAAGTGGGCTCTCCAAAACAACACTGTCCGACTCTCAAGACTCCTCTGTGATCAGTCAGAAAATCACGACGTTCTGCTGTCAGGAAGACAGTCAGCAGAGCCTCCCACCAGGCCTGTGGACAACTGCAGCATGTCCCCAGTGGAGACAGTTGTGGAGGCGGCTCTGGCCCCCGGGTGCTGGCCCTGTCCCCATCAGCGTTCCCACTGACCATCTGGATGAGGGACTGGATAGAAGTTGATCCGACCTGAGATGCAGGAAACCAGGAGAGATGTCAGCATCCACCTTAAAAGATTCCATAGATTGGGACAACGGGCTACAGGGAACAAGTCAGCCAAATACAGAGCGGGCAATCCCTAACTGTCAGCGTTTCTTCAGGCGGAGACTTGGGCTTCGGTTGACTTGTCTCCATATTAACACATCAATGACATGGTTCCCAAACACACCACCCTCACTTGGGCTTTGTAGAACAAGCTGTTTTGCTAGATGCCTGGGTATCCCTCCCCTTCTTTATCATGGTACTCCTTCCTCAGGCCTTGGGTGTCAGCTCCCTCAGAAAGCCCTGGACCCCAGCCCCTCCATGCTGTCTAAACCATTAGTCCAAACCTGTCAATGGTTTTCCCCAAGTGTCCAGTGAGCAGCTACTTCCTCTCTTTGCCAGTGAGCCCCAAGCTCCCAGGTCTCTGCCCTCCGTAGCCCATCACTCACTGCAGCATCCGGGACATGTGAATGATGAATAAATGCTTCATAGGTGAACGGACGGAAAAGCGAGCCAAGCACAGTGGACCCTCCATTGGGAGCAGCCAGACCTAGGGACAGAGGGCCTGAGTTCTGTGACCACATTCTCCCTGGACCACCTCCTCCCCGTGGTCAGTGACCTCGGCACTAATTCCAAGCTCCAAGGAGTTTCAGGTCGATGGTGCTTCTGAGGTTTTTCTAAGCAGATGAACTTTGCCAACTCGGTTTGCTCCCTGGGGAGTGAGCACACTGGACTGACGGACTCACGGGCACACAGTGAGCCACCAGGGCCCCGAGCTGATGCAATCTTGGCCTTCTTAAATTCTGAATAGGCCCCGCTCCACCCCCGCAACATCTTCATTTCACCGTGAGCCCTGCAAATTACATAGCTGGTCCTACTCATCTAGGAGGGTGAAAGAACCCACTTTATTTTTACTGTTAGCTTAAACTATTCGATGATGCCGACTTGCCCTAATTTTTGTCAGTTCATTGAACAAATATTGGTCTACGTTTTCCATAGTTGTCATCAGAAAATACAGACTGCTTAGCCCTTTTTTGGCCGATCATTATTTCACAGGTACATACTTATCCTCCTGGTTCCGGACACGGTTCCCACAGTCGTCACTGAGATCGCCGTCGTCTTCTGGGGTGCACTGTGCATTCCGAGCCAACGGCGGCTGGGCCTTTGGATTGCTTCCAGTTTCTATAAATAGACTTTCTAAGAGCAACTAAGTACAAATTACTTCTCTCTCTCTCTCTCTCTCTCTCTCTCCCTCTCTCTCTCTCTCTCTCTCTCCTTGGCGTATATTCTCAGAAGTGGAGTTATCAGGTCAAAGGGTAGGAACAATTGTATAGCTCTTAAATCTTCCTACTGCCTGTTCTCCTGGAAAACTGGACCAGTTTATGGAGCCATCAGCAAGAAACATCTAACTGCTTCTTGAGTTCTGAAATCATTATTTTCTTTTACTAGTTTAACAGGCCTACAATGATATCTTAAACCTGAAAATAGCCTCAGTGTTCAGCAATGAGGGTAGGGACTTTTAAAAGTACGGTAAGTCCCTATACTTCCACATGGTCCATAAAAGTCAGTTTTTAAAGGAAGTAGCTCTTTGAAATTACCCAAATTAATTACTTTCTGAGAAAGAGACTTGGCTGTGCAGAGCCATATCAGCCCTGACGCTCGCGTGTCAATGTCCCGTGGAAGCTCCGCTGTCCTCAGAGAGGAGGGACAGCCGTGAGGGCCTATTGCGTGCCGCGAGCTGCTCACCTCCAGGAGCGAGTCCCGCCTGGCACCCACCCCCCCTCCCCCAAACCCCGCAGTAAACACATCTACCTAACACGTGTCTGGAGGGCAGTTTCTACGCACCAGGCTCCGCTCCTAGGGTTTCACCGAATTAACCCACTGGGCCATCCTAACAACGCAGTGAAGCAGAGACTCCCCATTTTCTAGGTGGGGAAATAGAGGCAGGAGGGTTGAGTTACTTGCTGTTAACAAGCCACACAGATGCAGACCCAGACAGTCGAGCTTTAGCTCCAGAATCCGCACACTTGTCCTACCAGCGGTACGATCTCCAAATGACTCAAGGAACCAAGATTAGAGACCTTGGACATCACCTCCTCAACCCCCTCATTCCCAGCTAAGGAAGCCGAGAGCTCAGCAGAGAAGGTAACGCGCCCAAAGCAGGCAGAGCCAGGGGGCGGCAGAGCGGGGGCACCAGGCCTCCTGACTCCCAGGGCACTGCTCTCCCTGTCACACCTCACGTGGCCCTTCTGCCACCCCAGGATCAGTGATGGGGCTGAGAGAGGAAACCCCTCACCGCCCCCGTCCTGAGGGCTCATGCCCGGGACCTAAGCAGTCCGAACGCTGCTGGAAAATCAGACTGGACAGCTCAGCTCTGGAAAAATCAAGCTGAGACTAGTGCTTTCTGGAGGAATGCCGAAGCCACTGTTTGCTCTGGCCAAGAGAGCAGTTTCTTGGAGTTATTTCTGTCCAGAGGAGTGAAGGGCTGCAGGAGAGAGTTACATTTCTTTTAGAGGACCTAAGGCAGAAGGACAGAGGAAGGAGAGGCACTTTCTGCCAGGCAGGCCTCTCTTGCTCCCTCCCCAAAGCCCGGCCCTCCCTGCGTCAGGACGCCTCTTGGCTCCTTCTGAGGTGAGTTCCATTCTTCCTCCCCGTCCTCACCCTCTGCTGACATGCACCTTCTTTGAGCCTCTCCAGTTATAAATAAATGATGTCTGGATTGATTAGAGAATTGGTTGTCCCTCCAGCAACAACCCTGACCTCTTATTTCTGAAATCTTGCTGCCAACCAGCATCACTCGAATTTCCTTTTGCAGAAAGAGTCCTCCCCTGGGGATGCAAGAACCTAAATCTGGAGTCAGAAAAGGAGGGTTCCAGTGCTGGTCCTGCCCCTGACATGCCCTTGAGTAAGTCATCAATTTTCTAAGCCTCCGTTTGCTCAGCGACAGAGCTATGGGAAGCGGCGATGCGACAGTGTGAGTGCGGCGCCCTGTGCATCTGAAGAGATGTCGGCTCCCAGAGCTCACCTTGCAGCTGGCAGCTCTGGGACCCGGCGAAGTCCCAGAAACGGCTTCGAGCGTCACTGTCCTCCCCACAACAGGGACAGTCACACCTACTCTTCTCCAGTGTTGTTCTGGGAACAAAAATGACATATACATGTGGAGACACTTTTGAACAAGAAAATGTTCCTCCTTATTTCCTGATATGTGGTGATTCTAAATGATGCTTATGGAGAGAGTGTCTAATGAAAGGAGGAAATAATTGTGCTGTAAGTTAAATGCAGGATATAAAATCGTGCATTTATATAAATACATATAAAGAAAAAAACAGAAGCAACTAGAAGGAAAGATGAAAATGCTAACAATAGATGTCTTCGTTTCTTCTACAATGAGCACATATCAATAATTAACAGGGTAGGGTTACAATGGTTTTTATTAAGGTTTTATAAAAGTTGCTAGGAAGTCTTATTCTCAAGTTGCCCAGACAGGGACACAGCACTAACAGCCAGGTCAGTGTGTTAGGGAGAGAGGCAGAGGGGAGCAGCCAAACAGCCAACCCAACAGCCACAGAAGCGCCTGCCTGCGCCTCCCATAGCCGTCCCCGGACAGCAGGCTGGCAGGAAGCTCAGACCCCTAGTACCCCGCATCCCCCATGCCCACTTTCCATATCCAGATCGGAGGCCCAGCTTGAGCAAATGACTTGTCTTCAGTGCCAGGGTCTCTCTCCTGCTTCTGCAGCCCTTCCATGTCACCTCTGGGGGACTGGGAACTATTAGTCCCCCAGGCTGGTGCCTTCTGCTCTTTAGCTGGTACTCACTCCCCCTTTCCGTGGTCAGCCTCTCCGCCAGGGAGTCAGAACCACTAATCCAAACTCGGGCACAACGTATTCAGGATGTGAACCTGTGGTACCCCATTCAGAAAATAAGGCCTTTGCAGATGCAGCAGCTAACATACTCGTTGACGGTCATAGGATGAGAGCTCTTAGAGAGTTTGGCACAGTGTCTTCAACGTGCAGGCCAGGAGCCTGCGTGCAGCGGCCTGGAGCGTTCGCACGGCTGCGCGGCCGTCTGCGCAGGTGCCGAGCCCAGGCCGCTCTTCCTGCTCCCGGCTCCGTTTCATTGTGTTGTGCAGCTCCTACGGAACAAATGACTGAAACCCGATAATGTGTTGTAATTTAATAGATGATCATTACAAAATAAAATTTCTAAAATATGTGAAGTATATAATAAACAAAGACTTAACATATTAATATACGCAGAATACTTACAAATCAATAAGAAAAAGATGACCTAATAGGAAGAAAAGGATAAAGGATATAAAGAGATAATTCATAGAAGAAGAAATATAAATAGTCAACAAATAGACCTGGCTGGTATGGCTCAGCGGTTAGAGTGTCAGCCCACAGACCAGAGTCACAGGTTCAATTCCGGTCGAGGGCACACACATCGGTTACAGTTGGTCCCTGGCCCTGGTCAGGGTCATGCGGGAGGCAACCAGTGTGTGTCTCTCACATTGATGTTTCTCTCTCTCTCTTTCTCTCCCTCCCTCCCTCCCACTCTATCTGAAGATAAATGGAAAAATATCTTTGGGTGAGGATTGAAAAAAAAATAGTTACCCTGGCCAGCTTGGCTCAGCGGTTAGAGCATCAGCCCGCAGACCAGAGAGTCCCGGGTTTGGTTCCCGCTAAGGGCACGTACTTTGGTTGCAGTTTGTCCCCAGCCTGGTTGGGGTCGTGTGGGTAGCAACCACTTGATGTGCATGTCGATGTTTCTCTCTCTCCCTCCCACTCTATCTCAAGATAAATGCAAAAATGTCCTCGGGTGAGGATAAAAAGAAAATGCAAATCACTCAAAAAAGGATCGGATGGGGGACTGAGGGACCTTCTCCTTTCACATTGTATATTTCTGCATTGTTTAAAGTTGTCATTACAAACATTTTGGACTTTTTTTGAAAAACTGGCTCTCTAAAATGTAAAAATATATTATCACATGATTTCAACGCTAAACATTTCTTTGATGTTTGGGATTTTCTTTGCCAGTATTTGCCTTTGTCCACCTACATCATAGACATGCTCCCAACAACAGATAAATGACAGGCCCGCACCAGCAGCCAGAATCAATCCCAGGTGTGCCAAAAGCCCAACGGGAGCGACTTCCAAACAGCGCCCGACATGCGAGAGAATATACTCTCGGGCTGGGAAAGGCTCTTCTGAGCAAAACGCGATACCCAAAAGCAATAAAGAAAAGAGTTGACAGATTTGACTACTTACAAATTAAAATTTTTGTGCAACAAAAGAAGACAAATGAGAGGATGGAAGACAATATTTGCAATATATATAATGTCTAGACATTAGGTAATAACCTAAAATTAATTACAAAAGATCAAACCTCTAATATGAATAAAAATAGGCAGAAATTATAAATAGGCAATTCAGTAAAAAAAAAAATGTAAATGGTTAATAAGCATTTTTAAGATGCGCAACCTCATTTGTAATCAGAATACCCATCAATATCCACTAAAAGTGGTTACAAATTAGAATTCATACTATGGAATAGGAGAGAGGCATTTTTTTTTTTTCCATTAAGGCTAATTTATATGTACAAACATGGAAAGATTTCCAAACCTATTTTATTTTTTTTTAAATCACAGAACAATGCAAATAGTATGACTCCATTTGTGCTATAAAGATTTATATCTATTTCATTTATGTCCATAACATGCAAATGTGTGGGCAAAACTCTGAAAGAGTATGCACAGAATTGTTAAGAGGTGTCTCTCTGAAAGAAGCCAAGCGGACATTCATCATTTACTTTACTTGCTAATGTGTGTATTGCTTGAATCATCTGCAAAACTACATTTCTCCATGACCTGTGTGTTCTAGAAAGCCATAAAATAAAACAATGGCAAGGTCATTGTGGCTGTTTTCTTGTGAACCAGACTAGCAGGGATTGTTTCAGTTTTAGGTATAATCTCTCAAGATAGAAATGAGACGACCAACGTCAGAGGCATCTGGAAGTTTCTTGAGTCCACCCTCAGCCTTTGCGGTGCGTGAATTTATTCCCGCTGATTCAGTCCTCAGGCTACACGTGGACGTCAAGCCCACGGCTGACAAGAGGGACCTCTTCAGACTCGCACACAGAAGAGTCTCACCCACCCCCCCACCCGCCCCCCACACCCCTACCCAGGCCCTCCCAGGCCCTGTCTCTAACCAGGTCTCCTGCCCCTGTAATTCTCCTGTAGGAAGGGCATCTCCAGCTCCTTTGCCAGGAAAGCTCAGGCTGTAAACATTTCAAGAGTAAAAGTTTAACAACCTCAAAGAGAAGGTCGCCCAGAACCCCTGGTCCCATCCATTACTTCACCCAAGGAATGAGAATTCTGCCCACTGTCGAACATGTGCAACTCAGAAAGGCTTTCATTCATTCACAGGGTGTGTGAGCACCCACCGACATGCCAGATGTCACAGAGGGCCTTTCAGTTCTGGTGCTCATTTCATTCAGACACACCCCAATCTCAAGGTGAGCGCTACCACTTGTCCACATTCTACCAGTCGGAAAACCGGGATCTGAAAGGTGTTGTCGCCAAAAATCAAATGTGTTTTAATCAGATGCCCTAGGCACAGGCACAGGTTTTTGGGACCCAGGAGTTCATAGCGTCAAGGTAGCCCAACAATGAAGAGACTCTGGGGCACAGACGATATGTACTCTGCAGAGAGACCAGTGGCAGGAAGGGACTCGCAAGAAAACTAGCGAACAGTGTGACTCCAAGTATATCCTGTTGCCACACTGCTGTGTGGAGCTCAGAGGTGGGCGCCTGTGAGTGCTGGTGCCGTGCAAACACGCAGGAGCTAGCCCGGGGCTCAGCCTAGCCCGGCGCTCAGCCACGTCTACCCACCGATGGAGAGCCGGGACCTGGACCCAGCCTGGCGACGCCAGGCCTCGTGGCCCTTCCACGCAGACACACTGCGAGGTCGCTCTCAACAGTGGAGTCTCAGGTGCAGATTAGACTCGACGAGAGAGTTCAGTGTAGGCAGATAGATTGTAATGAAAACCGCTTGAGAATTTCACTCAAATGATGCCCCTAAATGAGCAGTGACCCTGGGAAACACCATCAGGGAGACCAGCTTTCTCCTTCAACCTTGACTTTGGGGAGCACAGCCCTTCCTCACTGTATCTCTCGTGCAGTTTGGGGGCTGACGCTGCTCTCTACACGGCCTCCAGAACCCCCAGTCCCACGATGCCATCTCCCCTTCCAGGCCCCTTACAGACATCCCCCTACATGCCTCAGTCTTTCTGCTTTCAACTTTCGGGCTGGTCCTAATGGCCACTTCTTGCAACCTCAATCTGTTTATCAAGTAGTCTGATCTAATTTCTCCATGCTTCATCCCTGCCTCTGGGACCGCTCCCAGCAGCCTCCCCCACATCCTGGCCCCTCCGATGCTGGCTGGGCCTGTCACCTCTCACTCAGCGCACACATCATCCCAGCCGGGGCGGCCACCGTATCCTCGCTAACTCATCATGAGTCACTTCAGTCCCGAACACGTTTCTGGTTTCCCGGCTCAGGGTAGACACATCTCTACGCCATGCTGGGCTAAGCCCACCACCCACATAGGGCACTCTCCATACCAGAGAAGGAGGGGGTGTTTCTGCAGTCACAGACCATCTGGAATGGGGCCTGACCACTCCGGTGACCTACAATACTCTTTTGTCTTCCTTGGTGAACATCCCAACACACACACACACACCAGGCATGTGCCTGCCACACAGACTCAGCTGTTTAGACAGAGGCATTGTGCTTTAATTCAATGAAAGCAGAGCTTCTGAGGGAACCCCTCCCCCAAACGCAGACACAGCCCTTGGCCACCTGCCCAGGAAGCTCCCATCCCCTCCAGCCCCTGGGTCCTCGAGGAAGGAGCACCTGACAACTGACAGCAGCCACGGGCCATCCCACATCCCCTCCCCAGCCCAGAAAACCCCATCTGCAGCAGACAGGGCTTCTTAACAAACAATTAGCTTGAATTTTTCATTAGCTGCAGCTTCCTCTATCCATTCAGATCGCCGAGCTCTGCAGTGGGGAGGCCCGGACCACCCCAGAGGCGAGCCCAGCGGATGCACAGGGCACGGCCCCCCCGAGCCCACCTCTGCAGTGAGCCGTCATGAGGCTGGTTTCAGAATCAGTCCACTTCCTCCGTGGGCCGCGTGGCCTCCTTCGGGGGCGTTTCCGGGCCAGCATGAGCTGCGTGAACCGCGCCTCCTCCTGATGGTGACGACGGCCATGACGGGACCATCAGGGTGACGGCGACATTTCCTTGACCCTCGTTTTAGCCTCTAACAACCCGGTGAGGTCACTGTGATCATCATTGTCAGCTTGTGGTTTAAAGAGGAGGAAACCAAGCTTCGAGGGTGGGTGACTTCACCCAAGGCTACAAAACAGAGAGGGGCTGAGGCAGGGCTGGAGTTGTCTTCCGACGGCAGTGCTGGGCTGGGCGTCAGATGAGGGGACCGCTTAGTTCCCTTCCTCTCTGGGGTCCCAGGTCTGGGAAAGTTGCCCAGATGAAGGGATGGATGGATTACTATGGACACCAGGTTTGGGGGAGATTTCGAGAGGAAAGAGAAGAAAGAAAAGACGCTTTCTCAGTTCCCAGTGTATCTGAAGACAGTGAGGGAGGAGCCCCCCAACACTGTACTGGCCCCCAGTTCTTGCCTCCACCACCACTGCCAAGGATGTCCGCCAGATGTCAGAATGGCTCCCCAGGTAGAGCGCCTGTCCCCTCACACGCGCAGGACGGCAGACATCCTGGGAGGGGGAGAGAGGGCACTAGGGCCCTGAGAAGAAGACACCCCCACTGCTCCCCACGACCTCCAGAGAGTGCCGCCCACCTGCCACCCACCTATCAGCTCTGCATTATGCCCTGGCTTGGTTCTGAGTGACCCATGGGCCCAGGGCAGAGGCAGAAGAGAAGCTGGTCACTTTTCAATTGATCTGATTGCTCCATGGCACATAGTGGATGGTCAATAAATGACCATTAATGATGAACAAATGAATGAGTGAATGAGTGAATGAGTGAATGAATGAACAGTGAGAGAAGGTCATCGAGGAGGCTAAAGCATAGCCTCCCACCTCTATCCACATGCCCTCCTCCTGCATCCTCCTCAACATCACTCCAGAGCAGGTCCCAAGGTGGCTGCACCCTCTGCCACCTTTCCCAGGACCAGCTACCCCTGTGGCTGTAGAGGGTACACAAGTCCATGGAGAGCGTGACCCAGCACCACGCCCCCACCAGAGATGCAGCGCCAGACCGGTCAGTGGCTTGACAGCCTGGGGCTGGGTCCACTCCTGCCAGGGTGTGGCCAGGAGCCTCTGGGGAAAGGTGATGCTTCCTCAAGCCCGATCCTGGGAGTCTCTGCTGGACCATGTCTGCCCCTTGACACCGTGAAATATTTACAGCCAGCCAAGCAGGGGAAGTGGTGGGAGCTGGAACATGAATTATTGACGGCCTCACTCTCATCCTGGCCCAGGCTGCTGGCCGAGCCGAGGCCCAGGGGAGCCCCGGACAATCTAGGGGCATTAAGCAGAGTTCTTAGAGAAGCGTGGGCTCCCGACTGTCACAGGGACCAGAGGGGGCCTGAACAGTGTAGTCCCTGTCCTGGCCCCTTGGGGTGCCCCCTGTCCCTGAGAGGGTTGTAAGTGGGTGACTGGGCGCCAGACCCTGCCGCACCAATCACAGACGAGCCACACCCTCTTCCTCACTGGCTCCTCCCAGACACCAGGGATGTGGCCTGTCAGGACTTCACAAGGTCCCCGCAAGCTGCCCGATGCCTGTCATCACAGAGGCCCACTGCCCCCTCTGAGACCATCACGGACGTGGTCCCCACTCCTGCAAGGCACCGAACCCAGTTCCAGCCCCGGAGCAGCCGGAAGAGCAGGCCTCCTTTGTTCCCACACCACCTCTGCTGGGAGGCACCAGGGCAGGCTGAGCCTTCACCACGCCAGCAGGACGTCCCCTCGGTCAAGGCCTCCGGTGACCGCTCCCGATTCCAGCTCCCTGCCTACAGAAAGAGCTGGACCCTGCTGGGCAGGAGTCCGAAGACACGGGTCTGAGTCACAGCACTACAGCCAGCCATGGACCCGAGCCTCAGTTTTCTTCTCTGAGAAATGGGCATAAAGACGGACCCTCCCAGCCTACCCCGTGCAGCTGGCCAGCATCTCCGGGAAGGCTTCTGCAGACAGGGGACTTGCTCTCACCAAGCCATCCTCCCCCACAGCCGTGGCTGTAGCCAGTGCCTCAACCTTCGCAGACAGCGAAAACCCGACAGCCAGGGTGACAGGCCACCCAGCCATGTGATCCGGCTCCAAGACCAGAGGCTTTTTATATTTTTACATTTGTCCTTCCAGGACATATGACGTTGAGAGAAGCAGCCTCCCGCCAGCCCCTCCCTCCCTCCTGCCTGCTGCCCAGGACACGCTTGTCCTGAGGTGTGGGAGGAACAAGGTGGGGGTGGGGACACGGTTCTGCAGCCCACACTGGAACAGGCAGCAGGGTGGCCGCCCCCTTCACAGCCGAACTGGGGGACTCCCAGAGACGCGCAGAGGGGGGAGCCCCACCTCCTCCGGCCGCCTGCGGGAGCCAGACCCGCCAGCACACGCTGCTCCCACTTCTCACTTGCTGTCGCCTCGCTCCCCACGGCTCACGGCGTCCTGGGAACTTTCCACGTGAGCAACTTCTGTGTTTTCAAAGGGGAGGAAGAGGGAGTAAAGAGGTCAACCAAAAACACATTTTTTTTAGGTCTTGAAAATAAATGTAAAGCAGGCTTCCTCCCCAGGCAACTAAACAGAAAGAAGTTGGGTTTTGTTTACTGCGACAGGGAGCAGGGCTGGAAACAAAGCTTGCACATCATTTGCACAAATCGTGTGATTTGACTGGACCCGGCATTTCTCAAAGGGACATTCCTGCCTTTGGAGTGAGATCTCTCCTGGTGGCGGAGGACTGTCCTTCTCCGCAGGACCCCTGGCCTTCCTGGCCCCCCTGGCCCCGGACCTTGGTGCAGCACCCACCCCAATTTCCAATGGGCCGTAGAGGACAGTCCGGCCCACTGAGAACACTGCTAGAGGCCGCTGGGCCAGAGACGGGCCTCTGCCTTCTCTCTGCTGACCCCTCCTTCCCTCTCCTCCACACCAGTTCTCACCTCAGCCAGCAAGGTACACGGAGCCTGCTCCTACCTGCGGACCCAGTGTGACTGCTGGACAAACCGTCTGCCTGCCAGACTGACTGACATGTGGGCTAACAGGCTGACCAAGGGGGCTGACTGACGCCTGCTTACCTGGCGGGAAAAGCGAGCGCTCCCTGAAGCAGACACACCTGCACTCAGCCACTCTGGGGTGACAGCCCTCGGGGTTCACGCTCGCCCTGATTCCTTCCTGTGGGAATTCTCTGGCGACCCCCTTGAGGAGCTCAGGCCATCGGCCCTGACCCAGGTCCCCAGACTCCTGCAGTGAGACCCATTCCCCAGCCACCCACGTCCTCCACTGACTCAGCACCCTGCAGCAGCTCCGTTCTGCCGGCCTTGACACTGACCTCAAGGACGTGTCAGAATGACAAACGGCCCAGCACCTTCCCTGCAGGTGGAGAGGTGCAGGAGCAGCACTTCCCCAGCCTCACCTGGGCAAGGTCACAGGGGTCTCCTTAGCTGGCCCGACCCCAATTTCCACCTGCTGCGGGGCCCTCTCCTACCCACCCTCCCTGCCACCCAGTCCCCCAGATCCTGGCCGTCACTCCAGCTCTTCCCCCTCTGCCTGTCCGGCCCACCTTCCCATCCCTACACTGTCATTCACTCGGTACCCAGTATGTGCTGTCACACTTGTCAGGACCAGCTACTCTGGCTCAACCAGCCCCTCATTAGAAACACCGTAGAGTCGTTCTCCTCTGTCTCCCTAGAAGACCAGTCCTTCCGCTCATTCTACACGTATTATTGAGCTTCTAGTACGTGCCATGCACTGCGCCAGCTGCTGTGAATTCAGAGCTAAGGATAGTACCTGCTTGCCAATGGCTTGTATGTCCCTGAAGAGACAAACAAGTAAACACGCCATTCAAACAAAAAGTGATCCACTTTAGGACAGTGATCAGCAGAGCGATCGAAGGAGAATGTAACAGCAACGCTTGGCGCCTGTGTCGGGCTCACATGCTAGCTCACCTCATCTAGTCCAGGGACGGCAGGTCCCAGGCCACGGGACTGTCTGTGCAAAGGCCAGGAGGTCACAGTGACTGCAGCACAGAAGACAAATGAGGGGGTGGCAAGAGATGAGGCTGAGGACGCAGGCAGGGGTCACATTCATTCCCCCAAACGCCCCTGTGTTGGGACGGTGCAGACAGAGCCCCACCGCAGAGAGCTCACAGTCTAGTCTAGAGGATGGCGGGGGTCAGTGCACAGCAGAATCTGCTGAGGGCGGTTTGAAAAGGTCTCTGGGTGATTCTGAAATGCACTCTCCACCCAGGCTGAGGGTGATTGTGTTACACGATTCCCAAACTCACCTCTAACTCCAACATTCTGTACAAGGGCAGATTAGAGAAAGGAGCCAAATCTGCCCTAGAAGAACCTACGGGGCTGCTGCTGGACTTGGAGCCTGGTCAGGAGCACCATGATGGGTGCAGTGGGTGCTGGTGGAGGCGAGTGGGGGCTGCTGACAGCTCACAGCCAGTCCCTCTCTGGACACTGCCCTCCAAAGAAGGGATCCACCTCCCGCAAAGTCACACGTACCCCAGGGCTGCTCAAATGCAATGACTGGTGGGGGGACACAAAGGCCTGGACTCCCCAGACTCAAATAGGAATTCAGAAGGTCGCGCCAGCTCCAGCACTCCCCATGGGATCGGCAGAGACCCTGCTGCAACTGATCACAGTGCAACCTCCCCTCTGCCCGATCCCCCAGAGTGCTCATACCAAGTGCCGTCCCCAGTAACCCTCCTGCATGCCAGTCCGTCTCCAAGTCTGTCTCCTCGGGAAACTGACCTAGGACAATGGGCCATACTGAGCTGGGCCCTAGGAGGGTGCTGCCTTGACAAGCCTACCTTTTCATCCACCCTTCCATCTAAACTCTGGTTCCCACTGGACAGTCCCACTGGGGGGATCCATTCACCATTTCTTACATATCTTCGATGCTTTTAGTACCTCTGTATGCCAGGGGCCACTACAAAATCTCTCCTGCCTTAAAATAATTATAAATTTGGTTGTCCTGCCCTGGACCTCCATCACCACCACCACTCACTGCCCTTTTCTCTGTACTTCTTTCCTAAGAGAGGAAACAAGAGGAAGGAAGGAAGGAAGGAAGGAAGGAAGGAAGGAAGGAAGGAAGGAAGGAAGGAAGGAAGGAAGGAAGGAAGGAAGGACTCTTGCCTGGTCGGTGTGGCTCAGTGGTTGAGCATTGACCCATGCACCAAGAGGTCGCTGGTTTGATTCCTGGTCAGGACACATGCCCAGGTTGTGGGCCAAATCCCTAGTGGGGGACATGCAAGAGGTGGCCAATCGATCTCTCTCATTTATGTTTCTATCTCTCCTTCTCCCTCTCCCTTCCTCTCTAAGATCAATAAAGAGAAAAAATACATTATAAAAAAAAAGGAAGAATTCTTCCTCCTCCAGGAAGCCTTCCTAGACTATCTTCTCTGAGCCTGATAAATCCAGCATCCTGGGGCATTTGAACTGCCAGCTGTTGTGAGTTTGGAAACTTGTGTGTGTTTATAGATGGTTGTTTAAAACCATGTTGATGGGTTTCTTTGAAGTCTATATTTATAAATGTCTCTGCCCTCAGGAATGTATATTCTGCTTCTCCAATAAAGGAGGGGCAAAGATCCCCCAAGATCAAGGAAGTCCTTCATGTGCGTCTCCCCTACCCCCTCTGCTTGACAACCACTTGGCTGCCCACAGAAAACCAGTAAGAGCATCTGATGACAGCCCAATAACTCAACAAGAACTGGAAGCTGGAACACAATCTACTTCTAGCCTCTCATTCCCATCAAAGCCCGCATGCAGTCTCTCTAGACCCTCTGTGGTGGGGTGGGGGCAGCAGGACACTATCATTGTCTCCAGTTTATAAATGAAGATCCCAAAGCCAGACAGGTGAAGTGACTTGTCCAAGGGCACCCAGCCAGCAAGTGGCAGTGTGTTAGGCTAGAACCCAGGCCTTTAGATTCGCAGGGCTCCTCCTGTCACAGTCTGCAGGGAGGGGCAGCCCTTGGTACGGAGACTGGCAGCGCGTGGGAGCTTGAGAGTCTGGTCTGCAGCTGAGCAGCATGCTCCCGGGGGGAGAAATAGCCCACAGCCACCCAGGGGGCTGAGAGATGCTGGTAGGCACTTGAGGGGGCACCCAACTGCCGCCCTTTTCCCATATGGCCATGTGCAGAGAGCTCTAGCAGCAGACACAGTCGTCAAGGAGGCTGGGGAACCACAGCTGCAGGGGGAGCCTGCAGAGCCCTCCAAGGACACGGCCAGAGGCTGAGCCCATCTGCAGGAAACAGAGATGCACCAAACACTCAGGACGTCCCCCGGACCCTGAGGAGGGTCCCCAAGGGCTCACGGGGATCACAGCATCATTGCCAGTGAGACCCCTGAACCTTACTGAACTATGAAGAGGGGCAGGAGAACGCTCCATCAGGACCAGGTTCTCTGACGTGAGGCCCAGGTGTGGGCAGGTAACAGCAGTGTCTCGTGGCCCCACCCCTGCTATAGTGAGTGGCACAGACGTATCTGTGTCCAGCCCTGAGCTCCAAATAAAGGAGTTCACCTCACCCTTGAGGACTTTGTATGTGACCGAAAGGACACTAGGGCAATACTAATAATAGTACTACTAATAACAACAATAATAGTTAACACTATGAAGCACTGACCCCCTGCCAGGCTCTTCTCTAGCACCGGACAGGTCGCAGTGACTCACTGGGCCTCACAGCCACCCCACCAGCCAGGTGCTGTCATCATTCCTGGTACAGGGAGGACATAGGCAGACAGGCAGGTGGGATCAGGAGCCCAAGGTGACCAGCTCGAAGGGGTAAGGCAGGACTCTGCCCCCTGCAGCCTGGGGACAGCCTGGGCCTGCAGCTTCCTTGCTATCTCCCCGGCTCCTGTTCTGCGGGGTTCTTGCCTTAAATTCAATCCCTAATCTAAGCCCACAGAATTGATAGGGAAGGGACCCCTCCACTCTCTCCAACCCCACATACACACATGCTTTGGGATGGGGTTCAGATGGCACTGTCCACGCTAGAGTCCAGGACAGCAGAAGCCTGTTGCTGGCAGCCTCTGGCCAGGTTCCGAGGCTTCGGGGAAGTCGAGGCCAGATAAGAAAAATTCCAACCTGGCCACTGAGGAGCTAGCATCACCCACCATGCAGCCCCTCTCCGCCCACATCCGCAGCGGCCCAGCCCACAGCACTGGGCCTTCCAGTGGTTAAATGATGAACATGCGACCTTCTCCACCAGCCCAGCCAGCGGACTGCGGCAGGAAGGCACCTGGGCCGGGATGCGGGACGGGCAGCCACCCTCCGGGTCCGCGCGGCGTCTGCGCCACAGTGCCCTCTGGTGGTAGCGCTGGCTCCGCGCGGCTGCGAAGGCGCCTGGGGCAGCCCGCATGGGCCTGTGCCTCCCCCCCAGGCCTGTGCCTTCTCCCCCAGGCCTGTGCCTTCTCCCCCAGGCCTGTGCCTTCCCCCCCAGGCCTGTGCCTTCCCCCCAGGCCTGTGCCTTCCCCCCCAGACCTGTGCCTTCTCCCCAGGCCTGTGCCTTCCCCCCCAGGCCTGTGCCTTCTCCCCCAGACCTGTGCCTTCTCCCCAGGCCTGTGCCTTCTTCCCCAGGCCTGTGCCTCCCCCCCAGGCCTGTGCCTCCCCCCCCCAGGCCTGTGCCTCCCCCCCAGGCCTGTGCCTTCCCCCCCCCAGGCCTGTGCCCTCTCCCCCAGGCCTGTGCCTTCCCCCCCAGGCCTGTGCCTTCCCCCCCAGACCTGTGCCTTCTCCCCAGGCCTGTGCCTTCTCCCCCAGGCCTGTGCCTTCTCCCCCAGACCTGTGCCTTCTCCCCCAGACCTGTGCCTTCCCCCCCAGGCCTGTGCCTTCTCCCCCAGGCCTGTGCCTTCCCCCCAGGCCTGTGCCTTCTCCCCCAGGGCTAGTTTTCTCCCTGTCTCTGTTTCTCCTTGAGAGAATTTTGGGAAATGTCCCCTGGTTAGCAGATACTCTCGGTTGCCTTCCTGAAATTCATTTCTCTTGCTTCTTTGGTAAGAGAAGCCCAGTTTTGTTAACACTATCCCTGAATCAGAGATGGTGATAGTAATTCTCATTCATCTCGGTCAATTCTGGTAATCTCATTTCCTTCCACTAACTTCTTCTTCCCCTGGATATAGTCATGACTAGATGTGATGTCCGGGACCTCAGCAGCCATCTGTCTGCTGTGAGGCGAAAGTTTGAGGTCCAGCCCCACCCCGCAAAGTGGGAAGCCAGAAAGAACCGGTTCCGTTGTGCGGGTGTGCAGCTCCTGCGTCAGCCAGCTCTTCCTTCTAGCAGGTGGGTTTTCTGCGACTGACAACAGAAAGCGTCCTCACACTCACTTTGCCTCTAACCAAAGGAAAACGTGTGTGCCGGGAACTGTGAGCGGGTTTCCTACACGGGGAATCATCCTCTTCCAACCCATCCCGTTCTCCAGGGCTATCCATTTGTCCCCTAAATAATTCTCAGATTCACCCATTTGTCCATGTCTGCACTGCTCCATCGCTATGGGAACTGTCACATGTACCTTTTAACTGGCCCCACATGCGCCTCCCCTCCTCCCAACCATGGTTACACCCCAAAGTGTGATCATGTCGCTCCCCTGTGTCCAGCCCTTCAGTGACCTGCTCTTCTTCTAACACAAAGTCCATGAGTTTTCCGAGGCCGTTCTTCTTGCTCATCATTGACCCCCAGCACCTCGCACGTGCCTGTACAAGTCAGATGCCCAACACGACATTGTCAGATGAATGAGAAACAACCACTCACCTTCCCGACAAGGAGGGCGCTGATTTTTCAGCTCCACCCCCAGAACTTCAGGCACATAGATTCCCCTCAGAACAGCCCTCTTCTGGGGAGTCAGAGGCCCTCGTGCTGGATGAGACCCAAAGAGTTCTCAGAACAAGGGTCCAGGCGCCGCTGGGCGGCAGTCCCTGTGCTCCTCTCCTGCCGGGTGCTGGGCTGGGTGTGAGGCCCTTGAATTAACTAGGACGCGGTCCTTGCCCTCCTAGAACTCCTGCCCGGTAGATTTTCCCAGTGTTTCCTCCTCTGCCCCTCCCCCCCCCGACCCAGTTCTCCACCAGCAAGTGCGACAGCAGGACACCATGGGGCTGTTCCTGCCTCGGTGGCCGGAGGACTTCCCAAAGCTCTGGCCAGAGACGTCCAGGCCGTGCTGACCAGAGCCTGGGAGGAAGACTTCTGGCCAACCCTTGACCATCAGCCAAAGGAATAAGATATCATGGGGGGTTTTCAATGTACAGTGGGTAGCTTGTGTCTGCCTCAGTTTCCCCAGCATGACTTTCTCCCTCAGAAGCAAGGCTTTCTGGGAGATAGCAGGGGGGAATTTCAACCTCGCTGACCAGGATGGAGCTGCCAGCAGCCCTCAGGCCTGGGTCAGTGGGGCGGAGCTCAGATTCCCGGTGGGGTTGAAGACACACTGAGGTCAGAAAGCTCCTGGGGGCCCGGGACAGAGTTAGACGCAGAGCTGAGAGAGGTCCCCGGGCGTCTCCCCACGGTGGACTCTCCTGCTGGGCACCATCACCCCACCCAGACACCACAGTGCAGCTTCTGGGCCCTCCAATGCCTGTCTCTGCCTGGCTCCCTCACCTCAGATGCCCCCCCATGGAAGGTGCCCATTATCAAAGAGGCCTCCTACCGACTGGCGGGCCTGAGAGCTGAACCCTGACGCTGGAGGGAAAGGCACGGGCCTCTTTCCCTGACACCTCGGGGGTTCGTCTCTGCAAGGCAGGCTGGGAGTTGTAGAAAACTGGGAGAGATGATTCAGTTAAGGGAAGACTGCTCTTTAATTTCTTAAATACATTCTCTCTCTGCCTTCCTCCTCCTCCTCCTCCCACTCCCTCTCCTCCCTCTTTCTCCCTGCTCCCCCACCGGTTCTCCCTCCATTCTCGCCCCCCCTTCTCCCTCCTCCCTCTTTCCCTTCTAGCACACACAGTCTTTACACAATTAAAGTAGGACAAAAATGTTTTCCAAGGCTTTAAAATATCCTTGTTAAGGAAATTCACTGGGAGGAAGAAACTCTGCTAAATTTCTCAGAAAATCAGAAGCACACAGTGGAGACTGCTGTTGTTTCTGTGTCCTCCATCCTCCTGAGGACAGCAACAGCTCCAGCTCACCTGTCAGGCACACCTGAGGGCCGAGGCCAAGTTTGCAGTGTCCCATCTGGCCCCTGTCCTGAGTTCTCTTCCACAGCTGAATTTAGGGACCAGGAAAATGCCTTTGAACATGTTCGCTAGAGAAAGAAAGTAACGGCTCCTTCCATCTCCCTCAAGTGGTCCTTCCCTCCACACCCGGGCCAGATCTTTAGTTAACCCACATGGGTCCCCACTGCACCCCAAACACTCATTGCAAAGGCTCCCTGTGTAGGCAGAGGCCAGCCCTGGGGGGCAGGGCACACCTGACACAAGGCAGCGTCTGTACCCTCGTGGCCTGAGACACAGAAATGAGGGCTCGTTTTGCCCAGTGAGAGCAGTCCGGGGGGGAAGGGTGCTGAACTTTTCTGGGTCACTTTGGAGATTTGATGAAAACTATAAAACCTCTTCCCAAAAAAAATGTACACACAAAAACAAGATTTTTCTCATGATTTCAGTGAGTTCATTGAACTCAAGTTAATACATTTCGCCCTTAGACCCAGCCTCAGGCTTTAGGGGGCTCCCCCCTGGCTCTTCTCTACCCCTGTCCGTCTCCATGGGGCCCAGAAGGTGCTCACACCTGGAGCTCATCCCCCTCTGGAGCTTTTTACCAGGGCCTGGGCCTTGATTCTTTGCCCAAATGGATCCAAGCCCACTTCCGCGTCCTGCATGTTACTCGTCACCTGACTTGTCCTCTCAAGGACGCACCTTGCCGCCAGTGTGCTGATCCCCAGGGCCCTAGAGCAGCTGTTGGCGGGGAGGTGGGCAAGGGCCGGGAGAGGCAACAGTGCCCCCAGGTGTCCATGTGCATACCTTACCTCGCGTGGCCAAAGGACTTCGCAGGTGTGGTTAAATTAAGCCTCTTGAGATGGGGAGATGATCCTGGGTTATCCAGGTGGGCCCAGTATAATCACAGAAGACCCTTTAAGTAAAAGAGGGAAGCAGGGAGAGAGATTTGAAGATGCTGTGCTGTTGTCTTTGAAGGAGGAGGAAGGGGCCACGGCCACGGGTGTGGGCAGCCTGCAGAACCTGGAAAAGCAAGAAGCAGATTCTCCCCTGGAGCCTCCAGAAAGAAACGCAGCCCTGCCGTCACCTGGATTCTAGCCCCGTGGGACCAACCCCCGACCTCCAGAACCACAAGACAGGACAGCAGCCACAGAATACAGCCCCTCCCGGTGCTGACTGAGCCGGGAGCGGTGAGGGGGGCTGTGGGCTGCAGCCTGGGGACAGGGCACAGGACAGCCCCGCGGTGTCACATGGGACGTGGAGCCACATGGGACATGGAGCAACCTGGGGTTTCTGAGTTTGACATGGCCTCCCAGGTTGTTGCAAAGGTACATGTGTCAAGGTAAGAAGTGAACATATTTTCTGTAAAGTTGGTAGCTTGACTTGTAACTAAAATATATAGACATTTGGCTCGTGGGCCACTGTTGGCACCTTTGTCCCAGGCCCTGCAATGGCCCAAGAGTCCCTGGCAGGAGAGGCTCAGGACTCACTCTCCTGGTCATGTGCTTCCGGGCCACCCGCTGCTATTAGAGGGCTAAGGCTCACAGCGAACATGCGAGAGCCCTCCCACGCTCTGAAGGCCAAGGCTGCCCACGCACGACCCCCCTGCGCTTAGGGGCTTCTCACTGTTTCTGGGAGCCATGGTCATGAGACACAAAGTGCAGCATTTGGTTGCATTTTTCTTGTATTTATACAGCCAAGCCACTTCTTACAGTTCTCATCTCCTTTGCTATGTCGCCGATACGTACACGAGAGACGTAGTCTTCTCGTGCCCCCTCCTGTGCTGACTCTTGGATCTGTGCAGAGACAACGGTCCCTTCCGTCTTCCCAGAAGCCGTGATTTCCTGCGTCCTCGTTCCTCTCTCCTCCCAGCCCTAATGCATCTCCCGGTCAAGTGCTGGTGCTCCTGAGCTCTCTGTCGCTCTTTCCCAATCATCCAATCCCTGTGTCCTCCGTCCCATGGAAATCCACCTGCTCCTGCTCTCGGTCTCACACCTGGTGGCCTGGCTTCAGAACAGCAAAAGGCAGGGTGGATGCGAGCCCTCCTAAGAGCAGCAGTAACGCCAGGACCATGCGCGAGGCAGACCATCTCCACATGCTGCCTTCTCCTTCTGGCCTATCTTCCTCCCTCTCGTGGGCTCCTCCAGCCCCGGGTCTCCCAGCTTCTCTGTGGCTTCCTGGTCTTTGCACTAAACATGACATCAGCTAATATTTATTGAGTGTATTCTGTACGCCGAGTGGCTTGCACATGCACTGTATTTTTCATCTTTACAGTAAGCTATGAAGAGTATATCGAGTCAGCAGGTGAGGTCATACACAAGCTTGGGGCGTTCTGCTCTGTCCCACACAGCCGATCGACTGCAGTGGGGTTTCTGCTCACAGCGTCTGCTCTCCAGTCTGGTCGGTTCCCACTGCTTTTTGTTCACTCACCAAAGACTGATCATGAAATTCAAGGCTGCAGGCCACCAGACGAATACAGCATTCCAAGGGCAGAAAAGTCTCAGTCCCTGCGAAGGTGGCCTCCTTCCTCTCTCCATGGGGACTTCCTCGTGGTCAAGGGCAGTTTGCCCTGGGGGCGCCTGCTCAGGCTGACCAGGAGAAGCAGACCCGTGAGAGCTGTGGGGAAGGTCCAGGCAGTGTGATCAGATCTCACGAATAAAAATATAGGGCATCAGCCCGGCCGGGGTGGCTCACTGGTTGAGCATCGACCCATGCACCAAGAGGTCGCCAGTTCAATTCCTGGTCAGGGCTCATGCCCCCCGATCCCCAGTGGGGGGCATACAGAAATTAGCCAATCAATGTTCTCTCTCATCCATGTTTCTATCTCTCTCTCCCTTCCTCTCTCTCTAAAAAATCAATAAAAACATATTTAAATATATCTGTATGGGATATCCAGTTAAATGTGAATTTCGGATAAACAAAGAATCATTTTTACTGTAAGAATTGCATCAGGCATACTCAGACTATACTGCACTAAAAGTCATTCCGAGTTCACCTGGATTCCAGTCTGACTGGGCACCCTACCTTGTATTTGGCACCCTGGGCCAGGCCAGTCAGGTGTGCTTAGATCTGGTGACAGGAAAGGCACTTGCTGTTCCTCCACTCACCACAGGTGGGCAAAGGTCTGCAAGGCAGGCTGCAGCCACCTGCCCGGAGAGGGAACAGAGCCTGTTGCCCCCGCCACCACCCTTTCACCCGCTGCCTCTCTGCCCCTCTCCCGGCCCCATTCGCCTCCTCTGTCCCTCCGCTGCCCACAAAGCCGCCAGCCCTGTGGGCTCTTCTTTCCTGACCCCAGCACACCCAGGACTATGCACCAAACATGCAAGTCAGCCCGGGACACCTTTTCTGTGACGCAAGGTGGCGGGAGCAGGCTGGTGGCAGGTCTCGGCCAGCACAGACTCCATCCGCCTGCAAAGTGCCCCACAGCAAGCTCGCCGGGCGGAGCCACGGCTGGTCCCTGGGCTGAGTGCACCTGGGGGAAGAAGGACCCGGGTCTGCTCACATTCTGTCCGGCCAGTTGGTCCCTGGGGAGCTGGGGGCGGGGGGACACAGGACATTCCCTATTTCTCAAAGGAAACTGTGAGCAGTCAAAAGCAAGTGTTTTTAATGGTTTCATTTTCTTTGGATGAGTCTCTGCGGAATACCTACTAGAGTCAGGCACTGGGGTCTAGCAGACAAGGAAAGATATCCTGCCCTCCTGGACGGAAGGAAGGACATACGATGAGCATGACAGCGATGAGTGCTGAGCGGTAACAGGTCAGGAAGGGCGGGGAGGGCTGGGACGGGGTCTGCCTCTTGGACAGAGAGCCAGAGTGGCCGGGTGGATGTGGCTCCTGCAGACATCTGGAGGGTCACCGTCTCACAGGGAGGAACAGCAAGGGCAAAGGCCGTGAGGAGAAGGCTTGTGGCCATGTCTGAGGGACAGCGAGGGGGCCGACAGGGAACAGAGAGAGCAAAGAGAGAGCAGGGGTAGTTAGCAGTCACTGAAAGGACTTGGACCTGTACGCTGATGTGTGAGCCACTGGAGAAGAGGCGACGAGAGTGGTGTCGTCACAGAATCATTGGCTGCTGTTTGAAGGATGCATTGAGGGGTATGGAGAGCACACGCCGGGAGAGCGGTCAGGAAGCTCCTGGAACAGGCGAAGCGAAAGGAGGTAAAGGCTTAGCCTACAGAGAAAGGGTGCTGGCGGCGAGGCGAGGTCGGTTCTGGACGTGTTTCGTAGCAGAGCAATGTGACGCGCGACAGATTGGACGCGGAGGTGAGAGACGGAGGAGTCAAGGAGAGCACCAGTTAGCCCTGGCCAGTCTGGCTCAGCAGTTAGAGCGTCGGCCTGCGGCCCAGAGAGACCCGGGTTCAGTTCCCGCTAAGGGCGCGTACCTCGGTTGCAGTTTGTCCCCAGCCCTGGTTGGGTTATGTGGGAGGCAGCCACTCGATGTGTCCCTTTCACGTCGACGTTTCTCTCCCTCTCCCTCTCTCTCTCCTCCCACTCTGTCTGGACCAAAGGAGAGCACCAGTTCTCGGCCTGGGCAACGGACGAAACTGCAGGTGCCACCGAGTGAGATGGAGGAGACGCCCAGAGAAGCTGGTTCGATGGGAAATGTCGGGAGGGCAGGTTGGACGTGCCAGGTGGACCTGCCTGTTGGACGTCGAGTGGAGACCCAGGGCGGGCGGTTACATAGCCAGGCCGGGAGCCGGGACAGGGGTCGGGCCTGGAGGTCATTTTGGAGCCATCCGCGTATGGAAGCTGTCTAAAGCAGGAGTCTGGATATGATCACCAAGGGGACAAACGTGGCTACAAGAGAGGAGGTCAGGGGCTGAGCCCTGGGTCACCCCCACATGAAGAGCTCAGGGAACCTGGGGCAGCCAGCCAAGGAGAGTGAGGAGGAGTCGCCAACCCGGTAGCACAGTCAGGGTGGTGACTGTGCCTGCTTGGCCCCCTTGGCTGCGTCGGTGCAGCCGATCCGCAGGGCGGCGCTGCTGTGTGAGGCTTGCAGAGGCGCCTGCGGAGCTGAGGCTTAGACGCGCTCTCGGATGCATTTTCCATCAGACCAGAACAAGAGCAGGACGGAAGAAACACACACTCAGCTGTGCGGTGATGAAGTCCGGTGTGAAAAGGAGAGATCTTGCCAGGGAGAGATGGAAACAGGAAAACGTTCCCCACGTATAAAAGGAAAAAGAGGACACCCTGGCTGGTTTGGCTCAGCGGTTAGAGGGTCGGCCCGGGGACCAAAGAGTCACGGATTAGATTTCAGTCAAGGGCACGTACCTCGGTTGCAGTTCATCCCCAGCCCCGGTTGGGGTCACGAGGGAGGCGACCAGTCGATGTGACTCTCTCAGGTCAATGTTTCTCTCTCTCTCTCTCTCTCTCTCTCTCTCTCTCTACCTTGCTCTCCCTCCCTCCCACTCTATCTGAATATAAATATAAAAGTGTCCTGAGGTGGGGATTTTTTTTTAAAAAAAAGGAAAAAGAGGAGGAAGAAGGGGGAAGTCACACCACTTCCAGCCCTGCCACCAGCTGAGTGACAGGAGACAGTGAGAATACAGGAGTATTTTTTTAACTGCTGTCTTTATTTTAAAAGATGAACTATAATCATACAATCAAGATGTTTCATTTGATGGAAGGCTAAAAGTCATACTTGATTAGGACAGGAAACCATGAGTGGGGCCTCTTAGAAGCCGTTTCATAATTATCTGGTCCCTTTGACTTACATCCCAAGGGCACTCAGGAAATCGTGAGTGTTTGGCTAAGGCATTAGGGGTTGTTTAGATTCCCGGAGGATGGGGGACACCCAAGGAGGTCGGTGCGGTGGGTATTGAATGTGTCGAGGGCTGACTTTCAATAGATCGCAGCGAGGGAGCTGCGCTGCTACGTAGGAAACCCCGACCAGAATGTGTCGAGGGCTGGATGCGGGGACACTGAAACACCAAGGGCCCAGCCAACCTTCTAGGTTCAAAGCCAGTGACTCGGCCTGCACCTGGCAAGGTGTGGAGCGACTATCCAAACACCCCACGTGCAGTCCCTGAGAGACCACAAGATGTGACAAGATTGCTAACATGTCCTTGAGGAAGAGCAGAAAGTGCAAGACCAGCTTCAGCAACCTCGCAGTCCAAGGAGGCAGGAAGGAGGTGACGGATCACGCGGATCCTACAGCACTTGGTTACTGTTCCCACGCAATCCACCTGTCGTAGGCACATCACACGTAGACAGTGAAGAGAAGCTGCCTTTTACTGAGCGCTCACCGGCACTGAACAAACCCTTACGTACATTTCCATATTTAATTCCAACAACAGCTCTGTGGGTCAGGGATGGGATGGTTGCACTCCCCCTCTTTTACAAGTTAAGGTGTCTAGGAGGGGTCATTTGACCTTTTCAAGGTCACACAGGTAATTACTAGGCAGCTGAGTTGAACCTGACACATGGAGCTGACTGGCTCTAGAGGCCACACTCACAATCACACTGCCCTCCCTGGGGTGCCCAGCACCCCTCCTCAGCCCCCTCCCCGGGGTGTCCAGCACCCCTCCTCACCCCCCTCCCCGGGGTGTCCAGCACCCCTCCTCACCCCCCTCCCCGGGTTGTCCAGCACCCCTCCTCACGCCCCTCCCCGGGGTGTCCAGCACCCCTCCTCACCCCCTCCCCGGGGCGTCCAGCACCCCTCCTCACCCCCCTCCCCGGGGTGTCCAGCACCCCTCCTCACCCCCCTCCCCGGGGTGTCCAGCACCCCTCCTCAGCCCCCTCCCCGGGGTGTCCAGCACCCCTCCTCAGCCTGCCAGCCTCCTCCGCCACTTTCTATATGGCCTCACTGGTCAAGGCACAATGATGGGTACATGGTCAGTGCTCAGTAGATACTTCTGAATTAAATATCTAGCGTCCGTTGTGAATAGGGTTCCTCCATCATGGAGAGTGAGAAAACTCAGTCCCAAGGGAGGCAGAGGACCAAAGCCTTTGATGAATGCGAGGTAAGCAGAAATGGGACCCTTCTCCATGTGGCTTTAAGAAATACCCCAAACCAGCTTTTCGGCCGGAACCTCCATCTTCCAGTAATTCGCCAAAATGACGAACACAAAGGGAAAGAGGAGAGGCACCCGCTATATGTCCTCTAGGCCTTTTAGAAAACATGGAGTTGCTCCTTTGGCTACGTACATGCGAATCTATAAGAAAGGTGATATTGTGGACACAAAGGGAACGGGCACTGTTCAAGAAGGAATGCCCACAAAGGTTACCATGGCAAAACTGGAGGAGTCGACAGTGTCACCCAGCATGCACTGGGCATTGTTGTGAACAAACAAGTCAAGGGCAAGATTCTTGCCAAGAGAATTAATGTGCGTATTGAGCATATTAAGCACTCTAAGAGCCGAGAAGCTTCCTGAAACGTGTGAAGGAAAATGATCAGGAAAAGAAGGAAGCCAGAGAGAAAGGGACCTGCGTTCAGCTGAAGCGTCCGCCTGCTCCACCCAGAGCAGCTCACTCTGTGAGCACAATGGGAAGGAGCCGGAGCTGCTGGAACCCATCCCTGTGAATTCATGGCGTGATAAGTGTAAAAAGAAGACCTCTGTACTGATAAAAAATGGTACTCTTAATTGGGCAGAAGTATGATGTCCCTTCCCCCAAAAAAATAATTAAAGAAAACTTGGTGTCCTAAAATAAAAAAAAGAAATACCCCAAACAGACCCATAAGTTGCTCTTGGGCCATCACTGGCCTCCTGCCGCTGTCCAGCTCCTCCAACAGCATCCGAAGAGGGACTCAGCAACTGTGTGACTCGTCCCATGCTGTCACCACTGTTGTGTCTACAGTCTCAACGCAACTGGATGAGTAAGTGGGGGTGAGGGGACGACCCCCTACTCTAGTGCTGTGTAAACACCAAAGTCTCACTTGTCTTGTGTGTTGCCCTTGTTAACGCTTATGTTATACTGTGTGGGCAGGATCTACTCAGAATGCTTATCCCTTTGCCCTTTTGTCCAGAGATGGAAGCTCGTGCCCTCTGGTCACAGAAGTTTTTCATGGAAAAGACAAATCCGGGCAATTCCTTATCCAGCAGCTATACGGTCTCAACATGAGAGCTGTCAAATGGGCTATATCTGTGCTGAGGCCGCATTTTCAAAGCCAGAAATCTAGCTACATAGTTGGACAAAAGATTATTAAACTACTTCCACAACCTAGGGGCCTCCTGGAGATGTTGGCTAGTTGGAGAAATATTATAATTTTAAGGACATTGCAATGATTTATGGAACCCAGGTGATAGAATATTTGAAATTGGGACAGTACCAAGAAAATCCAGAAACCCAGAATCTGTATGGAGATACCATCAAAACACAGACTGTTCATGGAAGGCATTTTGCCGAGCCATTCTGGAGACGTAGAGAATACAGATTGAATTCTGTAACGACAGGTTTATGAAAGTCTTTAAGCCCCAGGTCTGTGGCCCACTTTTTGGAGCATTATCTTAGGATCTAAATCCTAGCTGTCAAAAAAGTGCACAGCGCCCCCACTCGGTGAAGCTAGTTCTTCTTTCCTGAATCTGACCTCAGCGCCAAGGACAGAGCTCACTTGATGGGAGAGTCCTGTTCAGTGTCTCAGTGCTGCAGACAAGACATTTTTGTGAGTTCAGAATAAAACCACAGAATATTATTGCAAGAAACAATTAAGGAGCTCAACATTTTCATTTTACTGATGAGGAATCTGGATTCCGAAGAAGTCAAATGACCCACTTAACATCCCAGAACCAGAGTCCTAGAACTCAGGCCTCCTCACTGCCAGCCCCGAGCTCGCCCCCTGCACCGTATTGAGACCTGGAGCCTCATTAAAAGCATCGTCTTGCTCCTCTACAGAAAGCGTCCCTGAGTTGTCAGGGCTCAGTCAACTTTAGAGCCAAGCGCGAATATATCTGCGAGGAGGGAAAGAGGTAGAAAATACAGAGGAAAGAGAAAAGTCATTGCTCTTCCATCAGGAACATTTTGCTTATTACCTTCTGGGAGTGCAACCAGTTGGAAAGAGAGTACAGGTAATGAAGCACAAGTAAGTGGATTGCTCCTGCCAAGATCACAGCTTGAGAGAATGGATGGCAGATGGGAAGCCCCAGCCAGCCAAAGCCAGGAATGAGGACACGGTGTACAGACCATTCCCCAACCCCAGACCTCAGCTAGTCGGCAGCACAGTTGAGACCCCAGCAGCCACAGACAATAGTTCCTGGTGTCAAACAGTCATGGCCCCTGCCCTCAGAGACGCACACAGCCAGCATGCCACATCCCTGCCTGGTCAGCCACACCCCACACCACAGTGAGAACAAATCCATGCTCTCCCAAGTGTGAGTGCTCCCACAGGGAGGATTCAGGAGACTGTGAACTTGGACAGCTTGTAGAGGTCTCTGAGCCTGAGTGTCCAGTTGAATGAAGTGAGCAGGTTGGACTAGACGGTCCAGAAGCACCCGTCCTGAATCACCATCCCAGGACTGTCTTTCTCAGTGGGATGTGGGGGCTGGAAGGATGCTGCCAGGCAATGAGTCTCAGTGCCTCCCTCCCCCAACCTGTCACTCCTCCCATCTCACCGGAGATTTATATATGCCTGGATAACAACATAACCTTAGAACTGGAAGAAAGGGTGACATTAGTGCAGGGGCCACGCGAGGCCAGCTGGCTGGCCATCAGAAGGCAGCTTTGATTCTGAGGCACTCGCTGTCGACAAGGTTCTAGCCCTTACCCAACAGACTGGTGAACTCAAATGCTATCAGGGCCCCAAATCAAATTTGATCAAATTGGGGATACTGACATACATTCATCAACCTTACATGAAACCTAAGACCAGAATGCCAACTAAATCACAATGCGCAATATAACTGTCAAATGGATTGGAAACTTACACAATCTCTCCACGGGAACCAACTTATAGAAACACTGAGGAATCGGCCAAGATGAGTTAATTAAATTATTTGATTGCTTAACGGCATCAGGCTCTCCTGCCTGCCATGCTCACAATTGGGGTTCACCTGTCAGCAGACCAGCTCCTCCCAACACCTGCCAGACAAGCTCCCCCCAGACAGGGGTAGCTGGGCCCTGCCGTTTTCATCTGACTGAGTCTCCTGCCTTCTGCTCTGTCTGACTAATTTCTCTTCTGACTGATACTCTCTTGGTGCGTGTGCGTGTGCGTGTGCGTGTGTGTGTGTGTGTGTGTGTAAATTTATTTACCATCCAGTCTCTTTGGTCTTGTTGGCATTCTCTTTCTTTAAGGTCATTTTGTGTCTCAGCTCTGACCCACTCTGTTGTGGTCACATAGTCCGACTGTGACCTGTGTGCCAAGTCTGGGAATTAGAGGAGGGTACTGAATCAGTTAGATACGGCAACGCCACAGACCACCCTCAAAGTCAGGCTCCAAACCACACCCGTGTGATTTCTCATGCATTGTGAGTCAGCTGACCACGCCAGGCCTGCTCCTACATCTGGGGTTCTGCTGGGAATCTTCTGATCGAGCTGAGCTCGGCTGAGGCTGCCCAGGTCTTCGCAACTCTCACCCTTGGATAGCTGGCTGGTGGGCCACGTTCTTCTCAAAGCAATGGAAGCGGAAGGAAACCCAGCAGAAACCTACAAGACCACCCAAGGCCGAGGCTTGGAACTGGCACACCAGTATTCCCACCTCTTCTACTGGCCCAGGAAGTCACATGTTGAACCCAACATCGAGGGCTAGGAGGAACTGCAGTCACATGACAAAGAGTGTGGATACAGAGAGGAGTAAAGAATGGGACCGATGACATCACTGCCATAGGCACCTTGCTCCTGTCCCGTCCCCTCCAGGCACGACCACCACTGACAGCACACTCTCCAGTTTGAGAGCATGTTAACGCACTGCCTCATGTGACCCTCGAAGACCTCATAAGTTAGAACTACGGTCGTCCCTACTTCACAAATGAGGAAACTGAAACCCCAAAGGATGTTGGTGAATTGAGATCAAGGGGTTTGATTTTAGCCCAGCTGGTGTGGCTCAGGTGGTGGAGCATCATTCCATGTGCCAGGAGGGCGTTGGTTCAATTCCCAGTCAGGGCACATGCCTGGGTTGCAGGCTCGATCCCCAGTAGGGGGCATGCAGGAGGCAGCCAATCGATGTTTCTCTCTCACCAATGTTTCTATCTCTCTCTTCCTCTCCCTTCCTCTCCCTGAAATCAATAAAAACATATTTTTGTGAAAAGGAGGTTTGATTCCAGTTCATCCGTCTCCAGATATGTGCTCTTCCCGCTGCTGCTCAGCTCCGCCCTGCCCTGGCAGAGCCTGATGCAGAATCTGTCTCCTGGGCTTCTTGGACCCTGTGGCTGGGCCTCATGCTCTGGGCCTGATTCCAGACCCTTGCCCACCCCAGTTCTGAGTCAGCAGCCCCCCAGCTGACTCCTTGAGGTCCTTGTCTGGCATCACCCCACCCTGCCCCCTCCTGCCCACCCACTACAGTCAGCACCAGCACCCACACAGCCTGGTCTGGGGAGGGTAGCGTACACCCTCCTCAATCCACCATCCTGGGCAATGTCCTGGGCTGTGAGGCCCTCTGTCCACCTCCTTTCGTTGCTGCTTTTTCTAAGAGTAGCCAGGGTTTATGCACCAGACTGAGTGCTAAAACTGTCCTTGAAAAGCAGAGAATTGGGGGCCAGTCTCTCAGGTCACACTGTTAGGGGCTCCCTTATAGCCCATCCAATTCTTCATGGACATCCTTCAAACTCAAGGGGAAGCATCATCAAACAATGGGGACCTGCACCCTTCCTGGGGTCCCACCAGCTCTGGGCCTTTCTTGAAACCTGTAGTCATTTTTTCAACAAGAATTGACTGGATGCTTACTGTTGGCCAAACCTATGCTAGTCAGAGATAATGCAAAGATGAATTAGATACCGTCCTTGGACACAGGAAGAAAGGACACAAGCCATTACAACATGACCACTGCTGTGCAGAGGAATGTCCCTGGTGCTGTAGGAGCTCAGGGGACGGAAGACCTGAGCAACCTTGTATGTCCAGCAGGAAGCTTGGAAAAGAAAGTAGTGCTCTAGCTGGGTCTTGAAGGATACACAAGAGTTTGCCAAGTGCATGAACTTCGGGGGCACGGGGTGGGGAAGCATCCCAGATGGAGAGGACGGCATGGGCAGAGTCCAGGAGGTGTGTCATCCTGACAGTGTTGAAGGACCCACACCGGAAGGTGGAGGAGCAAGATGGGTTGAGACTGATCTTGAATGCTGATTAGTTGAGTTAGGTTTGACAGCAAGTGACAAAAACAAAAGTAGCTTAAACAAGAGAGAATATCATTTCTCTCTTACATAAAGGCCAGGTATGTGACCAGGGCCGGTTTGGAATCCACTGACAGGGACCCAGGCTCCTCCTATCTTGTTCCTTCCCTGTGCAAGGATTTGACCTCACAGATAAGAAAGGAACAGAGCAAAGAGTGTGGGAGGCAGACTCTCAACACAGGGCCCAAGAAAGCTGCCAGATGACACCTCGCTTAGTCCCTCCTGTGTCACATGACCACACCCAGCTACCAGGGAGGTTGGCACACGTGGTCTTTGTTCTTGCAACCTCATACCTAGCCAAAAAGGGTGTTACTAAGCAAGAAGGAAGAACCAGTCTCCAAGGACCACAAGCCCCACACACCATGGAAGGAATGTCAGTTTTGCACCGCAGCAGAGTGAGTCACTGAAGAACGCTCAGGAGAGTGACAGATCCGATGTGCATGTGGAACAGTCCCTCTGCTGTGTGGAGGGAGCACTGAAGGGAAAGGAGGAGAAACCTGGACAAAGGCCACTTCGGAGCATCTGTGGCCAGACAGATGCGGAGGGAGGAGGGCAGGAAGGGGAGAGCCAGGGCGGTGAACAGAGAGGAGTGGGTGAGGACTTAGAATAGGGGAGGGGCAGGGGAGAGGGTCAGAAATGACCCCTAGTTTCCAATAAGACAAGAGCAATGCTCGATACATTTGTGTTAAATGAAACAAAATAAAGAGTTGTTTTGAGGGATTAAATAAAATAACATTTGTAAAGTGCTTAGAACAATGTCTAGCAAATAGTAAGCACTCAGAAAGTGATTGACTCTGTGGTCTCAGAAAAGGCCCTAGTTTAACAGCCTTTTCAGCGGGGCAAGAGGACCTGCCGTGTGGCTCCCTGCTCCAGCCCCTCCCCCACGCTCCAGGGCCAGAGCACCCTGGCTCTGAGCAGGGCAGGGACGCCAGTGTGGGTCACCAGACAACGGTAAAGCGGCCGACCCAAACGGATCTGGGTTCTTCAGCCCATTCACAAGGACTTGGCAGGCCCACGCAGAGCCGGCGAGCAGTCTAGTCTTACCCCGGAGGAGCCGGAGGCCGCGGAGGGCTTTCCCGTGGGGCGGGGGTGGGCACTGCAGGGCGCATCCCTTGCTCACAGCGCGGGGTCGCCTTCCAACCCGCAGCCCAGCCAAGTGCGCCCTGTTTAGAGTGAGAATGTTCAAGAATGGCTTAACTTGAGATGTCATAGTTGTTTGTATTTTTACACTCCTATTTTTCACCATTTTTCTATTGTGAAAGTTTCTTTTTAAATAAGAGGAAAATAACATTGAAAAACATTTTTTAAAAACCCAAAATGCTACGAAAGGTGGGACCCCTGGCTAGAGAGAGCTCACTGATTCTTGTCAACCACCCAGGGCCGAGAAGCCCCCTCTCCCCACCAACCTCTCCGCCAGCAGCCAACAAACTGCTCTTGGCCTGTGGACTCCCTTCGCCCCACTGGTCAGCCCGGCCTGCCCCGCCCGCGCTCCAGCTCCCGGTTCACCTCCTCACCGTCTCCCCTGTGTGCCAGGAGCGCAGGATCCAGAGATGACCGAGCCTTGGCCCGCCGCCTAGAGGCGCTCACACAGAGAGACCTTTTAGGACCGGCCTGCTCTGGCGGTGGGAATCTGGCTGGAGCTGAATGCTCGCGCTCCTTTGGCAGATGGAGATGGAGATGGAGGAGCCTGGGCCAGAAGGCATCACCTGCCCTGCAGGACGCAGCAAAGACGGGATTCTATGTTACCAACCCCCACCTTCTCCTGGAAGAAGCCAAACTAGAGATACACAGAATCCTGGACCTAATCTGAGGACAGAGACCCAGTGCTGTGCCTGTGCCTAAAGCCCCCGCCTCTTTCCACCTTAGGATTCAGCCCCAGACCTAGCCTTGTTGGACGGAGGGCATTTTTCACTAGAGCGCCCCCTCCAGGAAGCTGATGAGAATGCACCCCCTCACAATCACCCTCACCATCTCTGTGCTCCCTCAGGGAGGGGCCTCCCGCTCCCGAGGTCACTGTTTTTCTTAAATCCTCACCGAAAGATATTTTTCCATTGTAGATATAGTGGAAGGGAGAAAAGAGAGAGAAACATCGATGTGAGAGAGACATCATTTAGTTGCCTCCCACACAACCTCGACCCAGGCCAGGTATCAAACCTGCAACCCAGGCACCTGCCCTTGACTAGGAATCAAACCCAGACTCTGGTCAGAGGGCAGATGCTCTAACCACTGAGTTAAACTGGCCAGGGCTCCACTGTCACTCTTGAAAGGTGTCACTCTTGAAAGATTAGTCGGTGGATTGTTTTGTGCAGGTAAGAGGGAGGTGGGGCCTCCTGGGGGGACTGAGCTTCCGTCTGCCTTCATCAGACTGGAAACTGAGAGCCTCCGAACCTGATCCATTGCGTTTTCTTTCCCAAACCAGTTCAATTAGAACAGTATCACCTGAAACCCAAGACTAATGCATGTCTTCCAGGTGGCTTCTTTGACAGGGACGCTCTCTCTCCCTGAAGCCTCTTGGAGTGAACCTCAACAGGCTGGGGGCACCGTTACCATGGCCCGCACTGAGCAGGACCAAAATGCCACTCTGGAAAGTCTCGGGGCATCAATATTTCATGCCTCTGCAGCTGTCTTTGTTCTTATGCAAATTGCTCGGGCTGCCAGATGGGCAAGGGCTGGCAGCCTCATCCATCACCAGGCTGTCCCCTCCTCCCAACCCTGCCAGGCCCCACAGCCTGGCCTTGGCTGTGGCCCTTCCTCTCGCTTGGTCTGCACAGCAGGCCACAGCCCTGTCCTGAACAGTGGGGGACCCAGAGGTAGCCAGAGGCCAGGTCACTGCGCTGGGAGACTCACAGGTGGAAGGACCTCCTGGCGAGAGGGTCCAGCTTGTCACCTAATGCCAGGCTGTGCAGCTTGCGTTTTAATGCACAGAGCCTGCGAGGCGGGCAGAGCAGCTGACTGTCCCAGCGTGCAGGTGAAAAGCCGAGGCTCAGGGAGGCTAGAGGAATGGCCCAAGGTCACCCAGCAAGTTAGGGGCAGAGCTGCTCCAGGGTGCCTTCCTGTCATCCAGGCGCACCTCTAATCCGGTACCACTGTGAGCCATGACCTGGAGCCACTGCCCCTCCTGGCCCAGCCCGCTCAGGATGTGCCCGGTTGCAGCTGCCGTGGCCACCACCCCACAGCTGGACCCCCGACCTCCCTGGCAGCTGATTCCGGAGCCTGAGGCTACGTCCAGGAACGTGGCCAGGGGCCACTTCCTCCAGATGAGGGGTCTGCCTTGCTCTTGCCAGTTCTCGCCCCTCAGAATCAGGAATGAAAGGGACCCCAAGGCTGACTCTTGCCTGGTGGCTCCACTTAATGCCATGATTCCACGGGGGCTCTGGGCTCTGCCCTGTGGGGACGTGTAGCCACCTGTGCTACATGTTAGCTGGAGTCACACACTCTTCACGCTCCTCAGCATGACATCCTTCCTAAAACTACTGCCAGCCTACCTCACCCCCGTCGGTGGGCTTAGTCCCACCAGCCAGTCCCAGTCTGCCCCTGAGCCCCAGTGTCCCTGACGTGCAAGGACAAGGTCCCAGTCACAGCACGCTGTCCTGCCTGGTCCACCCCACACCTCCAGGCTCCAGGGCAGTGACAGTGAGTGCAGGACCCTCCAAGCACGCAGCCCTAGGTCCCAGGGGCAGAGTCTGCAGGATTGGTCGGCTCCCTGCGATGTCACCAGGTGAGTCAGCTCAGCAAGGGCTGCTGGAGAACAGCCCTGCCCGGAGAAACTGGGAGACCTGCCAGCAACTCCAGGGGACCTTGGGCAAGTCATAGCCCTCTGTGTCTGTATCACTCGGAAGTTAGGATCAGTGACGGCCAGGGCCCTTTCTAAGTCTCTGCAACTATGAACCAGTGGTCACGATTCCCAGTCACTCTCCCCCTTGTCACCCCTCCCTAGCGCAGTGAAATGGGATAAATGGCACAGCAAGGGTCTCAGTGGCCAGTGGCCTTCGCCCAAGCCCAGGAGTGTCATGTAGAGTCCGGATGCCACCGGGCCATGCTGCTGGGGGGGTTTCTGCCTTGAGGAGGGGCTACAGCAGACCTCTCTCGACATCTCCTGAATCCAGAATTCCTGGTCTGTTTCTGCACCTCGTGGAAGAGGCAGGAAAACTCCCGTGGGCCTGTCCCGTGACTGCGTTGTTTCGTTTCTCCCTGTACGACAACTATCTAGGAAGGTAAACAGTAAACTCCCCTATGCAGCTGAGGAACTCAGAAGGGCAAAGCAAAGAAAGGTGTGGACTAGGACTCAGAAAGGTTCAGAAACGGCCCCAGGCCACACCTCTGGGAACCCAGGTCTGAGCCCAGAGCAGCTCCAGGGCACTGCCCGGAAGGGACCCTGATGTCACGTCTCTGCCGGTGGGACATGCCTGAGTTTGGAGTCTGCCAGTGAACCAGGCTCTCCTGTGCCGCAGCCTCCTTTGCACCTGCTACTGTGCACATGCCTGGTACGCCCTTCTCCGTGCCTTCTCTGCTTCGGGAGATGCCCTTCTTCCTACAACACTCAGCCCAGCTACTCCTGAGAGATGAGATCTTCCCCTCCTCTGGGCTCCCACAATAAATACTCTGTGTCCCACCCGCCCACCTCACGGCCCGAAACCAGCTCAGAGCTAGGTGCTGTGCCTCCTGTGAAGTAGCTTTGGATAGTTCCTGTTTACAGCCACAGGCCCACACCTTTTTGCTTCTGGCCCCCTCCACCTACTACATCTCTGTCTCCATCACGGAGCACAGTGCGGGACATACCCAGGCACCCAGCCATCAGGAGCTTGTGTGAAAGAACCTGCTCGCACCGCTGTCCTCAGTGCTGAGACGGAGCGGGTCCTCGCCCGCCGCGGAAATGTGAGCCGGCGTTCAGACGTGGTAGTCTGTTCCCTGACCTGCAGAAAGCAGTTTCCTCTTCACTTCCACCCTCTGACCCCCCCTCCAGCGCCCGCCTCCGCTGCCCCGCACTCCCTGCCGAGTCCAGGCCCAGGGTATACAGTTGGGGTGATCCAGGCTTCACCGAGTGTGCACTGCCCTGCCTGTCCTTTTGCCCCAGAAACTGGAGCATGGGAGTTTAGGTCAGAAGGCCAAGCCCAGACCGAAGCCCCGAGGCCCCGGGATCTGATAAGGCAGTTTGTTTTTCATGGCTCAGTGTCTGGTTGATCGGTGTCCGGTTGATCGGATGGAGGCCCCGGGCCCTGCTCCTGGCCGCTGGTGGTAACGGAGCCGGAGGTCAGAGTGGAGAGCGAGGAGATCAGGTTCCTGGGCAGGGGCCAAATTGGGCTGCGTCATTGTCCTGCGTGCTGGGGAGCAGGGGCCAGAGGATGTATCCAAGTGGGGGGACCAGGGGAACTGGGAGGTCAGACCTCAACAGGGCAGCATGAGAAACAGTTAGGACTTTAGTCAGACTGTGCTCCAGGGAGCTAGAGAGGGGATTTGGGGGCCCAGGAGGCAGGGTCAGGACCCCCACCTACCTCTAACTCAAGCAGAGCAGCGTCTCTCGACCCATTGTATGCATTGAACTTCCCTGCAAAATTTCCTTTGAAGAAAGGGTTGTGATGATGAGGGGGAGCAGGTGGAAGAGGGGAAGGAGGGGGAGGAGGAAGATGGTAAGAGGGGGAGGGGGGAAGAAGGGGAGGAGGCGGGGGAAGACTCACCCTGCCCTGGACTGAAATGCCCTCAGTGCTCGTGCCTTAGACCTCATCTTCTGTCTCCTTGTGGCCCAGCGCTCTTCCTTGAGCTCAAATGCAACCTCCCTCGGGGTGCCCTCGCTGACTTCCGCAGGCCGAGTGGGTCCCACCAACACCCACACACCCGCCCCGCCCAGGGTGTGCACAGCAGGCGGTGCACACCTGCAGCACAGACGTGGAGCCCTCAAGCCAGATGCACATTTCAGCTCTGCTGTCTCAGGAACTACATGACCTTGAGCAGGCAAACACCCTTGTGACTCAGTTTCCCCAAACTTGAGATAACACTAGTACCCACTACTATTGCTGGGAGGAGAAAATGGGGTGATTTATCTAAAGCTTGAGGCCCTGGATCTGGCAGAGAGCAAGCGCTTAGTAAATGGTGGTTGCTATAGATGTACTCGTGGCCCAGCTGAGTGCTCGTGGCCCAGCTACGTCCTCGCGGCCCAGCTCCGTCCTCGTGGCCCAGCTCTGTCCTCGTGGCCCAGCTCCGTCCTCGTGGCCCAGCTCTGTGCTCGTGGTCCAGCTCTGTCCTCGTGGTCCAGCTGTGTGCTCGTGGCCCAGCTGTGTGCTTGTGGCCCAGCTCTGTGCTCGTGGCCCAGCTGTGTGCTCGTGGCCCAGCTCTGTCCTCGTGGCCCAGCTCTGTCCTCGTGGCCCAGCTCTGTGCTTGTGGCCCAGCTTTGTGCTTGTGGCCCAGCTCCCAGGCCTGCTTCCTGCACCTTCCCCCTCTGTGACTTTCACACATACCAAATACATTTGTGTTTTTGTCTCAATTTACTCTTTTGACAAAAATGACAGATTCCTGTGCAATTGGATTAGAGAAGAGAAACAATGTCAGAAAAGGGGGAAAATGAGAAAGGTGACTTTTTTATAGTTTTACAGTGATCAGGAGAGTCTCATGTTTTGCACCGTGGTCTCATGTTCTGCCTGCTTCTCGGCCAGTGTGTGTGGCACCTGTTCTTTGGCTGCGACTCTCATCACCCCATCGTGCCCACAGCTGCCTGGCCAGCCCCCCTGAGAAACAGCAAAAGGCCCATTCTCCCAGGGAGGCCCAAAATACCCACCAGTAGAGGCCCTTGTGCAGCAAAGGAACTGCCCCATGGGCCCCAGAAAGCTAACGCCCTAATTTCCATCGGTCATTTCCCCAGGCCAGGCACCGTTTGTCACACGTATTAATTCAGGTAAACCTCACAGCACTGCTGTGATGGATGTACGATTATTCTCATCTTCATCTTATAGATGAGGAAATGGAGACTCAGAGAGGTGATTTGCCCAAGGTCCCACAGCCAGTAGCTAAGCCTCGGGTTGGACCCAGGCAGTCGGCTCTGGAGCCTGTGCTGAACCATAGTGTTGTGTTGCCTCTGAGAAATAAGGGCTATGCTCAAGGTGACCAGCTGGTAAATGTGGTAAAACTCAGTGTCACGTCTTATAACACCAGTGCACTTTTATTCCAGCTCCCTGCCGCCTCCAAATAGAGCCCCTTGGGACAGTGAGGTCAGAGAACACATGCCCCCTGTGGGGATGGGGGTCCTCTCTCGCAGAGTCCTCTCTCGCACTAGCTGACCCCCAGGCCAGGGCCTTCCCAGGGAGCCTGAAGGAGGTCTGGTTGGAGTTGGAGAAAGGGGACTGTCCCCAGTCGGTCAGGCCACAGTACTGTCCCCTAGGTCCAGTGGGACTTAAGCAACCCCCAGCTGTACCCTACTCTGGCCCTTCTCATAAGCATGTGGGAAAGGCCCAAAGTCTGGGCCCCTGTCATAAGAACCTCAGTGACAGGGATCAGTCCCTGAGGAGCCCGGCAGAAGCAGGACTGACTCAATCACCCACCTAGGGCAAGGTCTCCACGCTGGGGTGATGCTGGGAGACAGGAGCCACCGCCGCCCCCTCCGTGCCTACCTGTGACCACTGGCTTTTAGGAAACGATCCCTGAATCAGCACCTGATTCAGGCTCTGGGTCAGTGTCTGATCTGTGCACCTTCATCCGTGAAGGTGGAGGGTCGTCCTTTCCCGAGTTTGCTTTGTCCAGTTTGCCCACCTCTGACCCACCCCTCGGGCTTCCTCTGGAGAGACACAGCAGGGTGATCTTGTTTCACGAAGGGTAGGATTTCCGAATCCAGGCATCATCTGGCAAGCTCCTTCTGCCAGAGCTCCTGCCGGCCCCGACACCAGCGGATCCCCTCGGCCATGGGAGCTGACCCAGCCGGAGCGCCCAGGGCTCCCGCAGGCCGAGCCAGACGCACCTTCTCCTCCACTGCTCCTGCTGGTGAGTCCTTGGCCACACTTTCCCTCCGACCCGCCCTCCAGTCCCTGCAGCTGGACCTCACCCGCCAGCCTGAGGGGCCTGAGCATCTTTCTCCTAGAGTCCCGAAGCACTGAGGATTGGGGTGCGCACGGCGGCAAGCATGAGCGGCCCGGGTTGGCTCGGTTCCCAGCAGCATCCTAGGGAGGCACACTATTCTTATGGCCAACATTCCTAGCTCGTGTGGCTCGGAGCCTTCTAGAATACCAGTTCCAACCCTCACCGAAGCTTGGGCCTTATCTTTGCACCAGAAGAAAGGATAGTTGTCCCCAAAGCTCCACCCACAGTGCCTATTTCTGCTCCAGAAATCCTGGAGCTTTCTTGGGGTTTAAGGAGATCCCTGAGCTCCCCCTGCCCAGTGGCCCCCATAAGGGCCCCTAGAAGAACAAGTTCAGGAGGCAGAAGCAGAACTTCAGCCGGAAGAGTAGACTGGCTTCTGTGGGGTCTTGTCAGGCACGCAGGCAGCTCCCCGCACCCCACCCCACACAGGCAGATGCCCGTGCCTCCACCCTGACCACTTCGTTTCGTCAGCTCACACCTCCATGCACCAGTCGATGAACTGTTCAACCAATACTACAGAGGTTCTTCCATGGGCAAGACAACGTGCTAGGTACTGGGGTGATAAAGGAAAGGAATCCTTCCCCCAAATCTCTCTGTAGACATGATTATTATCCCGGCGCTCCAGAGGAGGGAATTGAGGCACAGAGAGGTTAAGTAACTTTCCCAAGGTCATACAGCTTAATATATCCCGGAACATAGCTATGAAGTGGTTCTTTAGGGAGGTGATCCCAAGAAAATAACTCAAGATTGGGGGTGCTTGCAAACAAAGGAGAGGCTGGCATTCGGCATTTTGGTGTTCAATGTCAACATTTAACCGCAGACCTGCCCCCAGGCCCTGGCTGCCTGTGCGGGAAAGGAAGGGGAGGGGAGGGAGTGGTGGGTGACCGCCAGGCGGAGCAGGCGTCCTCCCTCCAGCCCCTGAAGGGTACCGCACGTGGCCACAGACCCCGAATTGGCTGCAGAGACGGCCGGGGCCGGGGTCCCGCCGCAGCATGGGAGGGATAGGGGTGCGCAGCTCCGGGCTGAGGGCGGTGTGGGCTTTGATCCGGGTGGGGGGGGATAGCTGGAGGCCGTATGCAGGGGTGGCTGGGCCCGCCTGGCTGTGAGCAGAAGCACCTGACAACCACATGGGGCGGCCATGGCAGCAATCCAGGCAAGAGGTGAGGTCTGAGCTGCCTGGCAGGGAGGGGAGGGCAGCGTGGTGGATAGGACCTCAGTGGAGGCAGATCCCACAGGATTTGGAAACGGATGGGGTGTGAAGTTTGGGGAGAAGGACACCTTTCCTGAACAGAGAACCAAACTGGGCACACACTGGGCAACAAAGAAGACAATGGGAGCTCAGACCACCACAGGGGCGCCCGAGGAAGGCCCCAGCTATGCTCTCAGAACCAGGCCAAGGCAGGGCAGCTGCTCCCGATGCAGCCAGGCCCAGGCCCCCAAACACTGAGAACAACCTTCGTGGGGCACTCACCCCTCTAACCCTCTCCACAGCCCTGTGCTCTGAGCCGCCCTACAGGTGACGAGACTGGCGCACAGACTGAACGACTTGTGCAGGGCTGTGGGTCACAGTGGCAAGTCCAGGCCTGCAGCGCCAGAGCCCAGGCTTGTAACTACTGCACAAGCGAACAGGAAGGCAACGCGAGGCCTCTGGTGCACACAACCGGGAGGTGCAGGAGGCCCCTCGGGTCCTGTCCCAGCTGATTTCCAGAGCGAAAGTGTGCTCCCCAGTGTCAGGAGGGAGCTGCACCAGCCTCGTGACAAATAGCAGTTAAACTGTAAGCCCTGCTGTTCCCGCTGGAATGAATGATCCTATGGTCCTTCTCAGCACTGCTGCTGCTGCTTGGTGTTAAAGGAAAGAGCTGTTGCCCGTGTCGTTCCGTCTCTATAGGAACGCAGCTCTGTCCTTGAGCCGTCCCCGCGAGGAGAGACAGACAGCCTCCACTGTGCCCAGCCCACTGCAACGAGGGAGACAGCCCGAGGACGAGCGTCCCAAGCCCCCTCCAGCCCTCCCTGTCATCTTTCCATTGCACCGAGTCACAGAACACCCTCCTGTTCCGAGAGGCAGGCAGACTAGACGGGGGAGGGTCAGGGCACACCTGGGACAGACGGCGGTGAATGTGGGTGGGGCTGCAGGTTTGCGCACGGGAGCCCATGTATGTCTCTGCAAATTTGCACACGAGTACGCCTTCCTTGTGTTCGGGTGTCGTGGTCATTTTATGTGCAGCAAGTATGTGTCTGTGACCGTTTGTAGGAGAAGACACGTCACCATCGTGATGTGGTGTCTGAGTGCGTCTGTGTGACTGAGTGGCTGTGCGTGTGTCCCGAGCACAGTCCTGGCGGCAGGAGAAAAGCACACGGGGTGTGTCCGCTCCCGCGGGACTGGCCAGGACGCGTGTTGGCTCTGGAACCAGAAAACCTGGGCTTGAGTCTCGCCTTCCTAACTCGCGGCCGAAGGACCTTTGGGCAGTCACACACCTTTCTGGACCTCAGTTTCTTCATTTGTTAAATGGGAATAATGACCCCAGCTCCCTTAGGGGCCGTGGTGAGGCTCAAATCCCGTGTGGGAACACTTGGCCAGCCTCAGCGTAGGAGACGGGTGTGGGCAGGAGGGAGCAGATCACCACAGGCAGAGGGCTGAGAGTACCGGCCACACAAGTTGTCCCCAGCCTCCGGTGGCTCCAGAAACCTCTGCCCCAGGCACCCACGCAGGCTCAGCAGAGCAGGGCGGCCTCCGACAGGGCCAGCTGTTCTAGTAGGTGTGGCACTCACGTTATTAGTGCGGGGAGGAGAGATAATGGCCATCCCACCCTAAGCCCTGGCCCGTGGCCCGCTGACACATGCCACCAGCCTTCACTGAGCACCCGGTGCCTGCTGTGCGCTTTCCACCTGGCGTCCCCTCCTCACCGCACACAGGAGGCAGGCACTAGGAAGGCCACTCGTCCCGGGTCACACAGACAGTAAGTGGCCGAGCCAGGCCTGAGAGCGGGCCCTCCCGCCTGCCCCAGAGCCTGAGCTCCTCACTAGGACGGAGAGTCTGCGCAGGCTCACTGGGGGCCAGTCCTGAGCGCCCCACCCCAGCCGCTGGCTGCCTTCCCTTCCCCGCCAGTCTCCTCTCTTCTCCGGAGGGTGCTGCTCTCGGCTTCTGGCTCCACCCTCCGCCTCTGTGCAGGGAGGCTGGGAGACCTGGGCTGGGGCAGGCAGCTAAGCCCGCAAGTCTTGCCTAAGACTCCACCTACTATTCCCCAGCTGGGGAAACTGAGGCCCGTGGAAGAGTGGGGTGAGAAAATCCCGACACTGGGAAGGCAAATGAGAACAGAATCTCTACCCCCTGGGGCTGGGCCAGTCGTTGAAGGTGAGGGAAGGGATGGGCTTGGAGCGAGGGTGGGCTGAGCCCGGGACTAGGAGAGCGATGGAGCTGCCTTGGAGAGAGTCAGCAAGACCCCAGGCCTGGCTGCGTCAGGAGGGAAAGAGAGGCGGCACCCCAGAGGGAGGTAGGGGGCACTGTGGAGACACCTATGCACAGTGGACCAGGGATTGGGTCCAGCAGGGCCACAGCGTCCTCTTCTGTCTAGCCCTGTGCCGGCCCATGGTTGGCCTTCAGCCATTCCTTCCTTCCATGACCCTCTCCTCCACTAACAGTGGGCTGTGGAACCTACCCTGTGCCAGGCCCGCCGCCCGCCTTCATCCCCCATCTGCTGCCAGCCCGGTGACATCTAAGCTCGCCCTCTGCACAGCTGTGCGTCCCCTGTCCCTGCAGCTCCAGGCCCATGCTCAGTGCATACAGTTCTCTTTCCACAATGTCTTTCATCCATTCTGGGACTCCCGCCTCACTTGAGTGTGTAGGAGGAGCTGAAGTTGCTAAACAACCAAAGGCAAGTGATGGGAAAGGCCACGGAGGGGCTCGGCCACGGGAGCTCAGTGCTGCTGTGGCCTTGAGAGACCAGACATACAGCCCGGCACGCCCCCCGATGCCTGCAGAACACCTGCTCTGGGAGACGCAAAGGGCTGAGCCCCACGAGGCCCTGCCTGCAGGACGCCCGTCTCGTCTGGAAACAGACCACCAGCACCACAAAGCCACGGGGGCAAACGTGAAGGGCCACAGTGCCGGGAGCAGCTGGGGTCTCTGCCGACTCCATCAGGCAGCCAGGGACGCTTCCCAAAACAGACGGGCTCCACCTAGGATGCCTACTATGTGCCAGGCACCCTACTCACAACATCCACCATCTCCTTCTCACCCGAGAACCCTGCGGGAAGGTGCCATTAGACCTGTGTAGAGAGGAAGAAAGCAGAGTTCACAGAGATGGTGATTTGCCCAAGACCACATACCCAGCAAGTGCAGAGCGACATTCAGACCCAGGCCTGTCTGTCTCAGGGAAAGGGGAGCAAGCAAAGATCAGGGCGGGGGTAAGATTCACTGGGTCCATGCACAGACCGGCCTGCCCCCATGTACAAGAATGACTAAGCCTGGGGAATAAGACACAGATCGATTAATGTGTCCAAACCTGTCTAGGGTTCCCTGGAGGGCAAGAGCACCTTCACCTCGCATTTGCAAGGCAAACCTCATCCTCAGGTGACGTCAGACCTGCACAAATAGTGTCCTGGAGGGAGGAAAATCACAAGCCTGTTCAGAGGGGAAAAAAAGGTTGTTTTAACCCAATGCAGCCTTGGTTGGCACTGTGCCAAGCAAGCACGGAGATGCTGAGTAGAATCAGACACTGTGGAAGATTTGTGACTATGATGATTACTTTAGCCTTGGACGAGAATTCGGCCCTGAGTACTGGTCACTCTATTGGGTGGAGTGAAAATGTGGGACTCGGGGGGAAAGCATCAAGGACCCAATACCCTGCAGGCACAGTCTGCTCCAGGGCCCTGCCCAGCACAATGAGAGCAGGCCCCCAAAACCCCTGCCCCACAGCTCCACCCTCACCAGGTGCTCACCCCACCCAGAGCATCCAGCTCCTCCCAGGGGCCAGGAGGGCAGCCCGGGGACAGATCCATCTCCAATCTGGGCTCACACAATTACTGTCCTTGGTAGTGACACAAGTGAATGTGGATATGGTCACTCTGTAAGGCTGCAGGCTGTCCTTGCCGTCTCAGGGGGCCTGTTCCCCAGGCCAGGACCCTCACCCCAGCCAGCCTGCCTTCAGTGTTCTAAGCTGAAACCAAAGCGTGAGTGGACCTGAGGAAGAACTCAGTCTAAGTCTGGATATCCAAACCCAGTGGGCATGCTCTCACCACACACCCCTACACACACACACACACACACACACACACACACGGGTACTTGCTTCCCACCTGCCTAAAATGATATTTAAAAAATCAAATCATTCCCCACAGACAGCCTGGAATTAAGCCACACAAAAAAAATACCAATAGCTGTTGCCTTCTAAAGTTTCTGTTACGCAGGAAGCTGACAGAACAATCGCTCTGATGACCTTTCCACCAGGCATTTACATATGCTCTCATCTAACGCGCCCTCAAAGCAGCCCAGGAGTCCTTGTGGAGGAGGAGCTAAGGCACAGAGAGCTCACTGGAGAGGACCCTGGCGTGCCCACCCAGCCTCATCCTCACGTCTTCCTTCCCAACAGCGTCAGGGGGTCAGGTTTCCACGCCACCCCCATTCGGCCCAGGAGGTGGCGCTGGAGGCGATGGACAATGGTTGAACTCTAGACAGATTTTGAAGACAACCAAAGAATACGTGAGGGACTGCCTACGAGAGAAAGGAGTTAAGGATGAGACTGGGCATGGAAGTACTGGGGACCCTGGAGGGCTTCATACAAATGCAAAAGTATATGTTTTCACATTGGGAAACATTAAATTCCAAATAACTTAATTTAATCTTTCAGAAGAAGAAATGTTAGTTCCCTGTTTCATGGCGGCCTCTATGTACTGTCGTGCCCGGAGGCCCTCTTTGGCTGGAGAATGTTTTCCTCTCTGACAGGCTTCTTTACACAATTTCTTCTAGTTATTAGCGTGTGCACACTCGGGATATAAACTGATCTCAAGGGAAGAATGTTGCCAAAACAACATGAGGTTCCTTCCCCAACTAAACATAAATCATTCCTTGATCCAATGGCGTACCTTACGTCAATGATCAAGGGCCCGCTGTCCCCTCTCCTGGCTCCAATGTGACACACTCCTCCCTCTCCACAGCTCACAGCAGGCCGGGAAGACCGGGGGTCTTCACTCTGCTCCCCTGGCTCCCCTAGGATGGACGGCTGTGGCTGGAAAGAAATGGAGGTTGCTCTGGTCAATTTCGATAACTCAGACGAAATCCAAGAACAGCCAAGCTACCCCACAGACTACAGCCCCGCCAGCCCGAAAGGCCGGCCTGGGAGCAGCCCCTTCTCCAACTGGAGGCTCCTCATCAGTGACAGCACCAGCCACGAGACGGCCTTCGCCAAGTTCCCAGGAGACTACGTCGATCCCCCAGAGCCCGAGCCAGCAGTCATGAATGAAGGGAACCAGCGGGTGATCATCAACATCGCTGGGCTGAGGTTCGAGACCCAGCTCCGAACCCTCAATCAGTTCCCAGAGACCCTCCTGGGAGACCGGGAGAAAAGGATGCAGTTCTTTGACTCCATGAGAAATGAGTATTTCTTTGACAGGAACCGACCCAGTTTTGATGGAATCCTGTATTATTACCAATCTGGTGGGAAAATCCGGCGCCCAGCCAATGTCCCTATCGACATTTTCGCTGATGAGATTGCCTTCTATGAGCTGGGCAGCGAGGCCATGGACGAGTTCCGGGAGGATGAAGGTTTCATCAAAGAACCTGAAACGCTGCTCCCCACCAATGACTTCCACCGGCAGTTCTGGCTCCTCTTTGAGTACCCCGAGAGCTCCAGCGCTGCCCGTGGCGTGGCCATGGTCTCCGTGCTGGTTGTGATCATCTCCATCAGCATCTTCTGCCTGGAGACACTACCCGAGTTCCGAGAGGACAGGGAGCTGAAGGTGGTGAGAGACCCCAGCCTTAACGTCAACAAGACGGTCCTCTCCCCCACCATCTTCACTGACCCTTTCTTCATGGTGGAGTCCACCTGCATTGTGTGGTTCACCTTCGAACTGGTGCTCCGGTTCGTGGTCTGCCCCAGCAAGACTGGCTTCTTCAGGAACATCATGAACATCATCGATATCATCTCCATCATCCCCTACTTTGCAACAGTCATCACAGAGCTCGTCCAGGAGACGGAACCAACTGCCCAGCAGAACATGTCCCTGGCCATCCTGAGGGTCATCCGGCTGGTGCGGGTCTTCCGAATCTTCAAGCTCTCCCGCCACTCCAAGGGGCTGCAGATCCTGGGACAGACGCTGAAGGCTTCCATGCAGGAGCTGGGGCTGCTCATCTTCTTCCTCTTTATCGGGGTCATCCTCTTCTCCAGCGCCGTCTACTTTGCCGAGGTAGACGAGCCAGAGTCCCATTTCTCTAGCATCCCTGATGGCTTCTGGTGGGCAGTGGTCACCATGACAACGGTGGGCTATGGAGACATGTGCCCGACCACCGCAGGGGGGAAAATCGTGGGCATTCTCTGTGCCATCGCTGGGGTCCTCACCATTGCGCTCCCTGTGCCCGTCATCGTCTCCAACTTCAACTACTTCTACCACCGGGAGACTGAAAAAGAAGAGAAGCGACACATTCCAAGAGAAATCCACAAAATCCTCAACAGTGTGGATTCAAGAATGGGCAGCACAGACTCTCTCAGTAAGACCAATGGCGGCTGCTCTGCCGAGAAGCCGAAGAAGTGACCTGTCCAGGGCCCCTGGCGCCCGTGTCTCCGTCTGTCTCCCTTCTCCCGTCGCGCCCTCCCCCCATGCCCCTGCCTCTTCCTCTGTTTTTCCAAAGACTAAAATGTATCTTTTGTGACCAACAGGCCATCTTTAACTGCAAACTGTTTTCATAAACTCATTCTGTTGCATTTTTTTTTATTTGTTTGTTAATCCTCACCTGAGGATATTCTTTCCCTTGATTTCGAGAGAAAGTGAAAGGAAGGGAGGGAGGGGGAAAGGGAGAGAGACATAGATTGGTTGCCTCCACATGCACCCCGATCTGGGCTGGGGATTGAACTTCCAACCCAGGTACGTACGCGTGAACGGGAATCGAACTTGTAACTTCAGTGTGCTGGCCAACGCTCTAACCACTGAACCATGGCCAAGGCTGCTGCTGCATTTTCTGAGCTGTTTGTTCTCAATCAACCACAGGAAGATTTCATTCTCCTTTCTGGTGAGGGGGTAGTTTAGATCCTGCTTCCCACCTGTGGTTCCCAAGACCAGCAGTATTGGCATCACGTGGGAGCCAGGCGCTGCAGCATGCAGGCCCCGCCCAGACCTGCTGACCCCGAGTCTGCATTCCAGCGAGATCCCGGGGACTCGTTTCCACAGAACGATGAAGAAGCTCTGGCCTTGCTCTTCCTGGAGGAAGCAGGTGGAAAGGCCAGGGACTGCTATGAGCCGTAAGAGCTCAGGGTGGTTGAACAATATCACCTTACCCCTGGTGGCATTGCACACATTTTCCCAAGTTCTTTCCCTACATGATCACACTGCATCTCAAAGTAACTAGGAGAACAGATCCGATGGTTATTCTCACAATACTTACATAGATAACAACCTAGGGGACAGCCACTTAACTAAGGTACCAGAAACAGTGACACAGTCAATTCTGGGACCCAAATGTCCTCCCTAGTAGTCTAGTGCTCTTCCCACTGATGGCTGTGATGGAACTGGGGGAGGGGAGGGGGGCTGAGGGCTCCGTCTTTCAGAGGATTCGGACAGCACAGCTCTCTGCCCTGGGGGTCCCCATGTCCCCGCCAGCCTGGGAAGGCAGTGCCCCTGGCCCCTGGCTCCTCAGGTCCCTGTCCGAGCAGTGGACAAGCAGAAACCCCCAGTGCCTATCACTGGTGCGCCTCCGTGAATGTGCGCACAGACCAGAGCCCCTGAGTGAGGGTCCTTGGGGGAAATGGTCATGTCCGTCTGCCTTGGATTCAGCTCCCTTTGAGTCATCAGGAATTGACTTTGGGGGCAGCTGGGACAAGAGCAGCAGGGTGCTAAGGCACGTGCCCAGAGGCCAGGACCCCCAAGGGGGGTGGTTGGGACAGGCCACCTAAGGAACTGACCTCTGGAGAGGATCCCACTCGGCCCAGCCAGCCCCCAGGTGAGGGAATGGAGTTGGAAATCCCAGAAGTCGGGGAAGGAGTCTCCACTCTCTCTCTCCCCATCCACCCCCTGCTCTCCTCGGGCCCAACGCTCAACATCTGGCCAAACCTCAGGTGACAATGGCCCCAGGCCACAGGTCACTGCGCAGCTCCACCCCACACAATCTGGGGACTCCCAGCGGCACACAACCTGCCAGACAGTGCTGCGGCCGCCGTGCCACCGCGCGGTGCCCAGGAGGCAGCCTGCGTCTGCAGGCGGCGGCCAGGGGGGAGGCTGAGAAGCAGGTTCTGCACCCCCCACGCCCCTGTTGCCAGTGGGGCAGGGGCCCGGTCCCTGTGAGCCAGCACTGAGTCAGCAACCCCAGGAGACAGGCTGCGGGCCCCTCTCGCCATCTGTCCCCCAGCCTCTGTTCGCAGGGAGACCTGATGTCTGCAGGGAGCACCCAAGGTGACTCGCTGACAGGAAAGGAGAGACGCGGGGCAGACAGGACAGGGCTGCCGAGGGGGTCAAGTGCAAAACACAGAAGGAAAAGTATTCCCAGTGCTGTCACGGAGGGAGACTTGTCGGCAGCCAGACTCAGAGAACCCCACCTTCTAGAGAGCAGAGCAGGGCCCAGGGCAACGCCTTTCAGCCAGTTCACACTTTACAGCCACTGAAGAGGGACACAGGAAGAACAAAAGGCTCTCTTTTCATTTTCATAGTAAAAATATGTAAATAATACAAGAGAAATGACAGGGCGCTACAGCCTGCACCGGGCTTCCACGTCTGTTTCCCACCATGTCAGGCTCCTGTCTTCGCAAAGAACTGCGCACAGCAAAACTACTAACGAGGGTGTTTTAGTCATCATTTTCTTTTTTAAAATGATTTGTAAACCATAAAGCATTTCAAAAACTTAAGGATCTTTTTTATTTTTTATTTTTTTCTTAATGGAAAGCTATCCAGACTTGGAATTTAATGACCTAGCTGAGTTTTTCCTAATTATATGACTTTGGTCCAAGTGAGCCTCAGTTTTCTTAATGGAGATCACAAATGCCTATGTCACAGCGGTAGCCTCTCCACCCTGCCCCACGCGAGGGGCAGTCCTCAGGTCTTCCCCACTGCCCTCCCTTCACCAACCTGGCCAGTGGGACTCCACAGGCTGCCAAAGTGGCTGCTGGGGTCCTGCTCTCTGTTAGAGACAAGCCCCTTATGACTTCCTGCTTCCCCGATTCTGATAGCTGTACTCACCCTCTTTGAGCTTACTTCCAAATCCAAAACGTGGGCAGGACTCCAGCGCCTCGCCAGGCTGCTGGGGTGCTCAGGGGCGTGCTGCTGAGAGTGGTTGTGGCTGTAAACGCACACGCACTGAAGGACCTGTTATTCTTTCAAAGCTGCGTTATTAAGCCCCAGTAAGCATGGAACTTGCCTTTACAGCCCAAGTCCGATCTCAGTCTGGTTCACAGACAGAAACAGAACCAGCTGGCCTGGGGCCGGGGCAGCAGTAGGGCTGGGGATCACTCGACACACTGCCCCCCCCCCCCGAGGCGCCCTCTTCCTGCTGTTTCGTTTCACCTAAAACAGCCACTGCGAGGAAGTACTGCTTCCATTCACAGACAAGGAAACTGACGCTTCCAGAAGTTAAATAAGTTCTCCCTAACTGGGGGAATTTTCACAGGCACCCCTAAATCAAGGCAGTGCGGGATCAAGATGATCAGACATCGATAGTACCCCGGCTGTCACCCTCAATCGGTCTGCACCCACGTGGGACAGCAGCATTCCCGGGCTCCAGGACAGCAGAGAGGCTGAGGGTGAGCCCCGCCTCCCTGCACCGGCCCCTCCTGGTCCACACCTGTGCCGAGGCCACCAAGGAGCTGTCACTCGTCTGAGAAGAAGGCTCCTCGGGACCCCTGAGACAGCCTCCCAGCACAGAGCTGCCCGCACCCTGTGGCCCGAAGTGGCTGCCACCCAGAGCTGCCCACACACAGGCTCCCTGCCCTACACTCCCGGCTTGGTCAGCAGCTCGTGTCCTGACGGCACTGCCCAGCCCTCACTCTGTTCTGGGCACAGTCCCCTCCCCACGACGTGCTCAGACACTCTGCGAGGACACACGAGCTGGTGCAGGAACGTATTAGGCAGGACGCTGTTGGTTGCAAGTGGCAGAAACCCAACTCAAACTGCACCAAAGGAGGGGACTGTACCAGCTCACGTGACTGACAGATGCAGGAGGGGAACTGACTGTACCAGGGACTCCAATATCACCTTCAGACTCTCGTCACCTCTGTCCATCTCCCTTCTCCGCCTGCTCCACTGCACGGCGCCCTGAGGCGGGCGTTCTCCATGGGGCAGGGCACGTGGCCGCCCCGGCCTGGTGTGCTCCATCGAACCAAAACGCAGTGATAAATACATCCCCGTATATACACACACACATAGAATCACCTTTGTATCTGAGTATTACCTGCAATTCCCTCGACAATGTTCGGTCCAGGGGCAGGGATTTTCCTCTGCCTGGTCCACTGCTGTTTCCCAGGGCCTGTCAGTGCAGGTGCTCGTGGCCCTGGCTGGTTTGACTCAGCAGTTAGAGTGCTGGCCTTTGAACCAAAGGATCAAGGGTTCAATTCCCGGTCCAGGGCACCTACCTGGGTTGCAGGTTTGATCCCCAGCCCCGGGTCGGGGTCGTGCAGGAGGCACCAATTGATGTCTCTCTCTTACATTGATGTTTCTCCCTCTCCCTCTCTCCCTCCCTTCCACTCTATCTAAAAATGGAAAAACATCCTCGAGTGAGGACTTAAAATAAATAAATAAAATAAATATTTGTTCACTTAATGAACTGTCTTCTCAAGCCCTCCCTCCCAATTACCCTGAAGAGACCAGACTAAGCCACCCTGTAGGCCTGGCAGGATTTCATTCCCCCTCCCCTGCGCCGAACCCTAGACTATAGGCTGAGTCAGACACTCCTTAGTGAGGGGTGTGAGTGCATTATGGGCAGAGGGCTCTGGGCTTGGGGTGCAGATCGGGGAGGGACATGGGGGAAGCCTGGCCCAGAGCCCGGCCGGCTCCCAGCGCCCTCCCTGGGCAGCTCTGCCTGGTAAGGCCTTAGAGGGGCAGGAGAGTAGGACCCCCCTTCTCAGACCCCCATTTGCAAGGTCTCTCGGGAGGCTGTGTCTCGGACCCCTCACAAGCTTTCCAGGGGAACACTGGGCCTTGCAAAGGCCACCCTTCTCCACAAGCATCCGGGAAGTCCCACCTCCCAGGCAGCATGGACTTTTCCTTTTGAGTCCAGACTCTGGCCAGACCCCACGCACTGACCCAGGGGGCCCCCTCCGCAGACACCTGCTCCTGGGGAAGTCCTGCTCAGGGCCGAGGAAGGCGTGCGGTCCCTCCTCCAGGGACAGGGCCCACCCTCAGCTCCGTGTCCCTCCTTAGATCCTGGGGATGGAAGGTGTCCCTTTTTGCCTCGGCAGCATCCAGCCTCCTAGAAATAAACTGCATTCACCGCATGGAGGGAAGCTCTCCAAAGGTCCTTTGAAGCAAGGAAGAAAGCCGCCCTGGTCTCCCCAGAGACCACTGTGTCACCCAGCGGCAGATCCAGAGACAGGAGACCGTCTGCTTCAAACGCAGGGATGAAAAGGAACCGGGGGTGGCCGGCGCCCAGGAGGTGGGTAACAGGAAGATCAGACAAACTTTTGTTATTGCTTCTCAGGGGAAGCAGAGGTAAAAAGCCGCCTGCGAAATGTCACCGGATAATGATGCTCCTTCGCTTGTCGCTGAGGTGTCTGTCAGCTGCCTGCAGAGAGAATGGCAGTGAGCTCATTAGGAATTTTCAGTGCATCTTCTCTCTCTTCCGAGCCAGAGGGGCACGGCTGAGCCCCCGCTCCCTCCCACCACCACCCCATTGTGCTATTGCTGACAGAAATAATACACACAAATACAACAGAAAAAATAAATAAAACAGAAACTATAACACCCAGCTCCCAGGGGGACTGGGAATTAAGTAAGGTAGTATACGAAATTCCGTAGCAGAAGGTGAAGCATGGCAGACAAAGGATGAAGGCAGAGGCCGGAGGACGAGAGCTCGCCTGCAGGGGTGAGCCCTCTGCGGTCATGGCCACGCCTTTGTGAGGCTCCCGCCCCAGCCCAGAGCCCGGCGCCCAGCAAATGAAACAAGGGAAGGAGTAAGGGAAAGAAATGGAGGGAACACAAAGGGCAGATTATGTCCCTTGAAAAACAACAATGAGATCCACCCAGCGCAGGCCACGCACAGTTCTGAGATGCTCGATGTGAAGAACTAACCCAGCTTAGGACCACCAGGAGCCCTGTTTTCGGATGAGGCAGTGCAGGCACGGAGCGGTCTGGGAACTTGCCCGAGATGCTACAGCCAGCAGGTGGCCGAGTTGGGATTCAAACCCAGAGGCTTTGACCCCACAGTGCAGGTCTCTGTCCCACGCCCCCTTCTCACAGCTCAGTCTCAGGGGAGCCTTTACGGTTGAGCCCAGGAGGGTTTCTGCCTTTCGAACGCCTACCCATCCCTGAAGACACTCCAAGCACCCCTTCTTCCATGAAGCTTGCTCTGGTCTCACCTCGCCGGTGCCTTCTACCTGCCCCCTCCCCTGGGGCCTCCTGGGGTGGGCCCTTGCCTGGCTCATCACTGCAGTTGCAGAACCCTGACACTGGGTGCCTGGCAGAGTTGACAGGAGCCCCGAAGTGCACGGCGCAGGGTACCACGCTCTTGTCCGACTGGTGAGGGGTCTCGGTTATGACCCTCATCGTGAACAGGTTAGCATCCCATTCGAGTCGTCTGGTATGGAAGGTCGCATGTTGCAAATGCTTCCTTTGGTACGTCCTTCTCCCCAGCCCACAAAATCAGTGTTAAATGAGCGCAGAGGGACACCAAACCCTGTCCAGCCCGCATGGCCTCAGTCCCCAGGACCTCGGGTGCCTGGAGGCCCCGAACCGCCGAAGCTGAGCCCTGGTTCCAGTGAAGACCAGCGGCTTTGCCCGGGGCGCCCAGGCCGCCGGCCTTGCTCCCTGCGCCTGGGCGCAGCCACGCCAGCTGACGTTGGAGAGCAGCTTCTTTAATTTGTGGATTGTAATATTTCTTTTTTAAACAGCTTTATTGTGATGTCATTCACATTCCACACCAACGCACCCACTGTACGTGGGACCCAGTAGTCTTCAGGGCTCAGACAGAGTGGCACAGCCGTCACCACGGTCCGGCTCTAGAACATTGTTGCCACACAGAGAAATGAACTGGAATCAGGCGGCGTGATTCACGAGGAAGGAGCTGTACAAAATGAAAAAATGTTATGGGTAGAAGGAAGCTGGAACCAGGAAGTTATCTCAGCAAAAACTGGGGTTAGTTATTGCAAAGTTACTTTCCTAAGTTTGGGGGTGGCTGGGGTCCCTCAGGCAGACCTCTGACTAAGCTGGTCAGGCAGTGCCTGAGTGACTGGTTTAAGGTTCCACACCTGGAAGAGCCAAATTCTACTTACATTAAGTCCGTTTGGTTGGGGCCTGAGGTCTTGTTTTTAACACCACCGATGGACCTAAGGAGACCGTCAAAGCTGCGAAAGCCCCAAGGGCAAGTCCTAGGGATGGAGCCTCTCTCCTAGCGTCTCCAGGGTGGGCCCTGGAGCCCCCCAGCCAGCAGGAGCAACACCCCCTTCCCAGCCCCCCTGTCACCTCCCCTCTGGCTTCAGCGCTGTGATCCTCCAGCGAACCCAGTTGGGACTATAAAGCCACCTCTTGGGTGGGGCTGGGGAGGCACTTAGTCGGTTGTCCAGAGGCTGGGAAGTCCCGGGGGCTTGTCTGGAGCAGCAGAGCCGGGGAGCTGGTCCGAGGCCGGCCCCAGGGAAGGAGAGGGGCCAGCCGACTGGGTGAGGTTTCCAGGTGCCGGGGGATCGTACCTTCTGGATGAAAACTGGAACACTCACGGGTACACGAAACGGTCTGGCAGAGGGAACTGGAATTCAGAATGACCAGCTCGTTTAGGACACGCCATCAGTGAGAGGATCACGGGACAGGATGTTTAAAACCTGAACGTGGCCCCTCCCAGTAAATCTCACCATGACAAAGCTGCTGCTAACTCACCGCCACCGGCTCCCCGAGGTGACGACCGTGGCTTGCCCACTGCTGTGGCCTCAGCGCCTGGTGCTACGTCTGCTCCGAAAGACCGATGAGACGCGTTCACTCTGACCAGGCCAGGCACGCCCAGGGAGGCCAGCGTGGGAGACGCAGGCCCCGTGCCACCCTCCTTCATCTCTCTAGCTCAGGCACCTCCGGGGGGCAGGGGTTTCGGGTGCTGGATCCCACCAGCTACTTTTGTCCCTTGGGGTCCAGCCAGTCCCAGAATGAGCTGGGTATTTCCCGAGCTGGCCTGGGCAGTTTTAGCTGCAGGGGAGGGGCTACTTCTCAGCCCTAGACCGGGAAGGAGTGATGGGCAGAAGGATGGCGTGGAGCTGACAGACAACGGGGAGAAAGGACACCCCTCCTACAATTGCATTATGTCCTTCTAAAGCCCATATGTTGAAGCCCTAGCCCCTAATTGACTAGATTTGGAACCAGGGTCTTTAAAGAGGCAATTAAGGTTAAATGAGGTCATAAAGGTGGGGTCCTCATCCCATTTGGCTGATGTCCTTAAGAGGAAGAGGCCCCGTGGGTGTTGGGGCGCAGAGGAAAGGCCATGTGAGGAGGGCGGGAAAGCAGCCGTCTGCACACCAAGGAGAGAGGCCGCAGGAGACAACAACCCTGCTGACACCCTGATCTTAGCCGTCCGACCCCCAGGACCGTGAGAAATGTGAGAAATGAATGTGTGTTATTTATAGCACCCAGTAGGTGGTATCTTCTTCTTTTTTTTGGTATGTGTCCCTAGCGGGACCTGAACCTGGGACTCTCTGGTCCGCAGGCCAACGCTCCAACCGCTGAGCCAAACGGGCCAGGGCGGTGGTATCTTCCTATGGAAGCCCGAACTGACTAACACACTAGTGGAGACGATGAGGAAGACACAAACGTCAGGGTGGTCGGAAGAGACAGGGTCCTGGGAGACATACGCACAAGCACCAGGGACCTTTGACAGGGAGCACCTAGACTCTACTTAGGTCTAAATAAATCCTTGGAATCCAGGCCAAGTCCATAGCCCAGCTGCCACCCAGTAACTAGAGTATCTGCCTGGCACCTTCTGCACCTGGAGATTCCCCACTCTTGCGTATTATGCAAACCCACCAGGGCCACAGGCCACTGCTGGAGCTCTGGCCCAAGCACGCCTTCAGCTGGGCGCCACCTGCCTCACTCCTGAAGCCGAGGCCAAGAGGATGGCCACTCGGGTCACTCAGGGAGTCCCAGGGACAGAAACCTGGGCATCTGGCAGCTAGTCTGCCCACAGTCCTCTGCATGGCTACGGATGACTCCCCGGACCAGAAATGTCCCCCAGGGAGCTGATATGGGGACGGCTAAGATTTGGGCTGAGCTTGCAGGACTTCCCAGGTTACGGTTCAGAGCTGCAGGAGGTGTGGCTGGCCCCCACCCAGGCCACTCCTGGACACATGAGAGGCCAGTCTCCAGAGGCTCCTTGTTCCCTCTCACAGACCCTAAAAATAAAGCTCCCAGGACACAGTTATTCTGGTCTCAGTGCTGAACAGAGCCCTGGAAAAGAAAGGGGCTCTCAAGTTTCATGGCTGGGGCCAGAGGAGAAGGCAAGGACAAAAGGAGGGGGAGGTCCCGCACCTACAGACGGAGCCGCAGCAGTGGCGCTGAGGAAACCAGGGCGGCCAGCTTGGCGGAGGTGGCTGGGCCACAAGCAGTGCCCAGAAAGGAGGCACAATTCCACCCCTGAGAATGGGGAGACGGTTTTGTTCGCATCCTGCCCAGCCTCAGCCTGAAACTGCAGGGAGTGTCCGATGCGTCCCATCCTTGCTGCCCTCCAACCTCCGAGCAGCTGTGAGTCCTTGGGGTGAAGGGCTTTCCACCAACTTGGAAGGCTAATGCTGCCCCACGCCCCGTGGGCACACACAGCGGGCACATCCTTGCCAGGCCAGATCTAGTCCCAAATGTAAGCCTGGTATCACAGATGATCCAGAAAGATAAGATAGGGCGGACACTAGAGAACAGACTGAGAAAGAAAAAGCTAACCAGGGAGACATCCACTGAGTGAGAGGCTTCTGTGTCTGTGCCTCCTGCAGAAGCTGGCGTTGTGCCTTATAAAGAGTAGGCACTTAGTAAATTATATTGTTTGGTTGGCCGCCGCCCTGGAACCTGGGGCCGGGAGGAGGAACTTTTCAGGATAGTATAAAACAAGGTGGACGGAGCAGGCATTTGAGACTTGATCGCTAGAGGGCGCTCCAGGACAAGAGCTGAGACCCGCGGCCCTCACCCTGGTTTGGAGCTTAGAGAGGAACAGTTTGGACTTTGTTTATTCATTCCAGCACACCTCCTGAACAATTAAGAACTCTGTGTCAAACGTTCACCGAGAGTACAAAATGATTTTGATGTGACTCCTGCCCCATTAGAAAGATGAGAGGCACGAACAAAATTAGCGCATCCCTGTTTGTCTACTGGTAACTTCTGTCTAGGGGGTGCGGATCATCTTCGCTCACGGACCCTGGAATGCTCGTCTCTCCCTCACGCCTGCAGCCTTATCCTCTGTCTTTGGAGCCATCCTTCCCACCTCAGCATAAACCATATGACATGCTACATGGTTTACACAGGCATTATCTCCATCGTCCCTGTCCCCCGCCACCCTCCGTGACAGTCGGGGTCCCTCTGTTTTGCCCTCCGATGGACACAGGACACAGAACGGTGCTTCACTCAGTAGGGAGTCAAAACACACTTTTTAATAAGTAAGACGCGACGATTCTAATTAGTCCAAAGTAAACCCAGTGGCCAGGAGTCAACAGCAATACTCCTGCGGTGTGAAGGGTTGTGGTGAAATGGGGTCACGTGCACTAGGGGTCTTCTCTGAGGAGGTTGTTGTGGCGCAAGAGAACCGGGAGACCACCAGAGCCAAATTAAAGCCAAACAGAGAGCAAAGCCGGCCGGCGACTGAGCCCGAGTTCTCGGAGACCAGCCCTGGGGCCTCCAGATGTTGTGGCGCAACAGTCAAAGAAAGACCACTGGAGAACTGAAGTCCAAATCAGAGCCGTTGATTAGCCGGCCGGGGTCTGGTTCCGAACACCCCTGTGACAGAGTCTTCACAATCAGCCCTGATGTGCTTTATTACATGCCTTTTATACCTTGCAGCAAAAGTTCAATGATATAAGAAAATAGGATCTTCTTGATATAATGCTCAGGGCCACAGCAATGCTGTATAGAACTAGTTTGCCTTGTGGATAACAGGAGCACCCAGGAACACCCAGGTATTTCGAGGTACATTGGGTCACACCTAGCCCCAGGCTGCACAAACACAACGCAAGCCTGACTCCTTGAGATTCGGGGGAAGGTCAAGTCTCTGACTCAAGACCTCCAGGCTCCGTGGACTCTGTCAGACACGTAGCCAGCTCCCAACAATTTCTTGGTTCAGGGGGTCTTCCAATTTACTGAGGTTATTTTGACTAAACAGGTTCAGCTAGAGGGCACACAGTGACTTTCCCAACCATCAATTATGGAGCAGCACAATAATTTACGAATCATCAGTTATGCGGTTACAAACTTGCCAGCACAAGGTGACCTTTCAGCTGCCAGGTTAGAGAAAGTGGGAGGGGCCTCGGGAGAAGGAACAGCGTGAGCAGATGTGCAGAGGCCCGGCCTGCAGGGCGCTGGGTGTGGTGGTGCCGGCACAGACCAGATGTCCCTCAGCAGAAAGTTGCTGCATGCCCTGGCCATTCAGGGCCCCCAGCCGTGACCAGGACTACTGGTCAGTATCCAGGCTTGTCCCTCTGCCGGTCCTGGGCTTCCCCTCCCCCATGTCCCCTGCATCCTCAGCTGCCCGGGGCTTTCTGACAGGGCAACCTGTCTCAGCTCTATTCCCCTGCGAGCAAGAAACAAACTGCACAGCTCAGAAAACAATCCATCATTTTGTCATAATATTTCCATTTCAAAGACTTCCTTGCAAAGCTTCTCTTTGGCCCAATGCTTCCTCTTATTAGCATGAGAAGCACTGGCAGGAAAAATGAGTGACAAGGAAGGGAGAGGAAGTGGGAGTGGGGCCCTCGGGGCTCTAGACCTGAGGGCTCTGCCGCTCTAGGCAGGGGCAGGGAGGGGCTGGGCACCGGGCCAGGTGGGGGGGGCTGGGCACCGGGCCAGGCAGGTGCAGGGGAGTGGAGGGGACACAGACACCATATGTGTGTGTCTGTCTATGTGTGTTTCTGTGTCTGTGTATGTGTATCTGTGTGTGTTTGTGTATCTGCGTGTTTACGTGTGCATGTGTGTGTTACATGTTGTGTGTGTCTGTATTTGTGTGTGGTGGGGTGTGTGTGCCTCTGTGTCTGTGTGCCTGCATGTGTTGTGTGTTGTGTGTCTCTGTGTCTGTGCATGTTGTGTGTGTGTCTCTGCATGTGTATGTTGTATGCTATGTGTCTGTGTATGTGCAAGTGTTGTGAGGTGTGCGCGTGTCTGTGTGTCAGTGTGTACTCGTGTCTGTGTGAACCGGTGTCTCTCGGCTCTCATGACTCACGCCAGTCGAGCAGAGACATGCCTGCTCATATCACAAGGCATCAGCTCTCCCTGGGCCACTTGCGTGTCCTCCGTGTGCCAGGAGCTCTCCTGGGTGCTGAGAATTCAGAGGAGAGACTCGGGTGCTGTCCATCAGGCACTGGGGCAGAGACCAACCTGTAAGTAACTACAGCAGGGCACATGCTAAAATTAGGAAGTGGGAAGATGAGCGTCGAGGGGGTGGGGGTCACCTCGGAGGACACATGAGCTGGCCATGAAGTGCGAGGAGCTGTTCTCAGGCCACAGAGTACAAAGGCGCATCGGGCAAAGGAAAGGGCATGAGCCAGGCCCCCGGCCAGTCCTGCAGGGTGCTGGGTGCGGCTGTGGCAGCAGCTACATGGCAGCCAATTCACGGGGGTGGGAGGTGGATAACTGATCACAAGGCTTCCTGAGCTGCCCTCTCCCTACTCGACTGGGAAGCAGGGCAGTGAGTCAGCCCCGCCCTGCAGGGGCCCCTCCTAGCTCCCCACTGACCTCCATCGCGTGTGCTGACTCGTCCTCCCAAGGCCCCTTCATCCCCTTGCAGACCCCGCAGACATCTGGGCCTGGTGGAGAGCCAAATATGGGCCCCTTGGCAGAACCTCAAAACCCTGGAGGCAGCTCGGCCACCTTCTCTCACTTCAGTGTCCTCCCAAAGCACACGGAGCATCCCCAGGGACAGCAAAGGCCTGGGAGCATTCCTGGCTCGGGAATGGGAGGGTGAGGCAGGGCTGGGAGGCCACAGAGGGACAAGCAGGGTGACTGAGGCCCTCACCGAGTGACTCATTCATTCCTTCATCCACTCGTCCCTCCGACAACACTAGAGGCAGGGCATTCCATGAGTCCGGCGCCCAGCACATCAAGATGAGAGGAGCACAGCGTCCATGAGGGAGACAGGCAGAAACCAAGTGTGTGAACACTACGCACATGCTGGGGGTGGGGCACACAGAAGGGCACCGACCCAGCCTGCTCAGCAGCACCCTAAGAGATTCAGACTGAGGGGAGGTTTGCAAACAATGAGAAGTCCGGGGGTCTGGTGTGGAGAACAGCACAGGCAACGCCTTCTCGGCGACAGGAGAAAGCCCAGGAGCACGTGGGGCTGCCCACATCCCATTGGCCCCTGGGGCGCTGCCTCTCAGGACAGGGGTGGCTGGTAGGCGGGGGTGGACCCGGGTGTGGCGGGGGCCATGTGGTCCAAGTTTCTGATTTATGAATGTCATCATATTTAGACTTTTTATATCATCTCCGATCGAGCTTGGGGTGTTCAAAACACAATTTGTTAAGCACAAATGATTGAAATATAACACAAGTTTCGTGAGCTTGTTTGGCACTTTTTTCAAATCTACAAAAAACTTAAAAATAATGAAAGTGGCCCGGTTCTATCTCATTGTTGGCAGACAGACAGGATTGTCTTAGATAAGAAAACTGAGGCTTAGGGGAGTAGCTGAACACCAGGACTTATTCCTGGGACCACGCCCTCCTCCCTGATCCTGAAAGGCTCAGACACCTGGCAGAGTCCTGCACCCTCCTCCTGCATCCTCCTCCTGCACCCTCCTCCTGCACCCTCCGCCTGCACCCTCCACCCGCACCCTCCACCCACACCCTCCACCCGCACCCTCCTCCCGCACCCACCTCCCGCAGCCCCCTCCTGCACTGTCCCCCTGCACCGTCCCCCTGCACCCTCCCCCTGCACCCTCCTCCCACACCCTCCTCCCCCACCCTCCTCCTGCACAGTCCCCCTGCACGGTCCCCCTGCACCCTCCCCCTGCACCCTCCTCCCACACCCTCCTCCCCCACCCTCCTCCTGCAGCCTCCCCCTGCACCCTCCCCCTGCACCCTCCGCCTGCACCCTTCACCCACACCCTCCACCCACACCCTCCTCCCGCACTCTCCTCCCACACCCTCCTCCTGCACCCTCCCCCTGCACCCTCCACCCGCACCCTCCACCCACACCCTCCTCCTGCACTCTCCTCCCACACCCTCCTCCCGCAGCCTCCCCCTGCACAGTCCCCCTGCACCCTCCTCCTGCACCCTCCTCCTGCACCCTCCCCCTGCACCGTCCCCCTGCACCCTCCCCCTGCACCGTCCCCCTGCACCCTCCTCCTGCACCCTCCCCCTGCACCCTCCCCCTGCACCCTCCTCCTACAGCCTCGTCCTGCAGACTCCCCCTGCACTGTCCCCCTGCACCCTCCTCCTGCACCATCCTCCTGCACCGTCCCCCTGCACCCTCCTCCTGCACCGTCCTCTTGCACCCTCCCCCTGCACCCTCCTCCTGCACCGTCCTCTTGCACCCTCCCCCTGCACCCTCCTCCTGCACCGTCCTCCTGCACCATCCCCCTGCACCCTCCTCCTGCAGCCTCCCCCTGCACTGTCCCCCTGCACCCTCCCCCTGCACCCTCCTCCTGCACCGTCCCCCTGCACCCTCCTCCTGCACCCTCCTCCTGCAGCCTCCCCCTGCACTGTCCCCCTGCACCGTCCCCCTGCACCCTCCTCCTGCACCGTCCTCCTGCACCCTCCGCTCTAAGCCTCCCCAGGCTCCTCAGCTCACCTGGGTCCACCTCCTGAGCCTCCCTCCTCCACATCCCACCCCCAGCCCTGCTCCCTCCCTGCCAGAGGTCCTCATGCCTCTGTGACCAGCACTGGCACTTCAGAGAGCATCTCCACTGCCTGAGGTCCCTCCTCTTGTTTGTCCTTGGTGTGCCTGAGAAAGACCTCACAAGATGCCCCCAGAGGGCCTGTCACCTGGGCCCCACCTGCAGCTCCTGCTGGGAGACACACACACACACACACTCCTCTTCATAAGGGGAGTAGACTGCTGCATGCCCCTCCTGCCCCTCAGTTGTTAGCAGGGCCGTGTGGTCAGGATAAGGTGGGGTAGGACTCAGTAGTCACAGAAGCCTGGTCAATTGCACTGTCCCCTGTTGGGAAAGACTAGCCTGTCCCATGGAGCAAGGGATCCTCTGTCTGGGCACTGGTGAGTCAGGTTTGGAGCAGCACTGAGGATGGAACTCAGCTATGGTTCTGCCCAAGGTCAGGGCCACCTCAGGACCCACAGGCCTTCCCAGATGCCCTCGGCCTCTTTCCCTAACTGTCTTCTCCTAGAGGCAGCGAGGCCCTTCCCCTAACAGACCCAGAGTCCTTCTCTGTCCAACGTTCTCTACTCTGCCCCACATCTCAGGCCCTTGCTCCCCTGCAACAGTCTCCCTGCTGTGCCCTTTGCCCAGAAAGATCCAGAGTAGAACAGGGAGGCAAGATTCTACCTGACCTGAGCTTACAATGGCGAGTTCCCTGTGAGAGTCTCACCCATCACCAGTATCCCCAACCCTCCCCACCCATGTAGCCCCAGCTCTGCCAGACATACCCCATGACAGTCACACCCCATGACAGTCACACCCCATGACAGTCACACCCGGTGACAGCTGCACCCGGTGACAGCCGTACCCCGTGACAGTCACACATCATGACAGTCACACCCCATGATAGTCACACCCATGACAGCCATACCCCATGACAGTCACACCCCGTGACAGTCGCACCTTGTGACAGTCACACCTCATGACAGTACAGGGCGTCAGCCCCAAGGAAAGCCAGGCTTTGCAGAGACAAGGTATTTATTGAGAACCATCTGCCCAAAAACCCAACTTGTGTGCATGCATGTGTTTGGGGCAGCAAGGTCCACGGTCAGCGGCGCCATCAGATGGCCTTGGCCAGCCCCACGCGGTTGTTGGCCCTGTCGAAGACGCTGAAGTACTCCCGGATGAAGACGTCCCCCAGGATCCACTGCTCAGAGCTGTCGTCGCCCTGGAAGCCGCTGGTGCAGAAGTCCGAGTCCTGAAATACAGCAGAGATGTAGCTGGTCCCACCCCAGCGGGGTGCCTACAGGCAGGACCCCCCCCCACGCTCCTCTATTGTTTCCTTTCACCCTTGAAGTCGCCTGCCTGGGCAGGAACCAGTCTCAGATCCATCTCACTAACAGATGAAGAAATTGATGTTCAAAAAATAAAGGGACGCAATCCAAGGGCACGGGTGGTAGCCCCTCACCCCACTCCACCCCACTTGTCCTGTCCAGCCCCCACCTTCCACCTGCCAGAGCAACCTGGGCCCCGAAGCCTTGCCAGTTTGGGTGCTCAGGGTTAGCTCAAAGCAGATCTCGGGGGGTCTGGGTCCCCACAAAACCCAGGCTATCTGGGAAAATCCCAGGAAGAGCTCTGGGCCCTGGACTTAGAAGCTAGAGCAGTGGTGGAGGCTTCCACGGGGCGCCGTGGTCCTGCCTGCCCCTCCCTCAAGCCCAGGGCTCTGCCCTTCCCATCTGTGCCATGTCTCCCAGGATGGGGCTGTAACAGCCACAGATGGGGCCCAAGGACCACAGGGCCCCGTTCCGAAGGGCCAGTTGGTCTAAATATATGTCCTGCATTATCCATCTAGGCCCTTCCACTGATCACCAACTTCGATGACTTTCCAGGAGGGAGGGGGCAGCTAGGGGAGCCTGGGGCTCCCTCCGCTGAGGCTCATACCTGGCTGGTGTAGGCGGAGGGGGGCAGTGGGTACTTTTTGCCGTGGATCTCGAAGACCACGGTGGGCATGCTGCTCAGGCTCCCGCAGTTGATGTCAAACTGAAAAACCAACCAGTGACATAGACTCAGACACAGAGAACACATCGATGGCTGCCGGGGGCGGGGGGGGGGGTGCAAGGCGTATAAAATTCCAGTTATAAAATAAGTACGTCTCCAGGTGTCACGTACAGCATAGAAAAAATAGTCACTAATATCACAGTAACTCTGTACCATGACAGATGGTTACTGGACTTATTGTGGTGGTCACTTCATAAGGAATATAAATGTCAAATCACTATGTTGTGCACCTGAAACTAACATAATATTGTATGTCGACCATACTTTAATAAGTAATTTAAAGTTATTTTTTAAAAAGAGCAGAGGGAAGTCCTCTTAAAAGGGCGATGTGGCCCTGGCCGGTTTGGCTCAGTGGTTAGAGTGTCGGCCCTCAGACCAAAGGGTCATGGGTTTGATTCCCGGTCAAGGGCACATACCCAGTCAGGGTGGTGTAGGAGGCAACCGATCAATATGTCTCTCTCACATTGATGTTTCTCTCTCCTCCCACCCCTTCCACTCTATCTAAAAATCAATGGAAAAATATCTTCAGGTGAGGATTAACGAGAAAAGGGGGGTGGTGATGGGTGTGATTGGAAGCAGCAGAGATGGTCCCCGGCCGGGACCCCACCCTCTGTACCTGAAGCCAAGTGCTAGGGAGGGGCCTGCTTTCTCAGAGGACCTAGGGAGGATCTCAGGCTGAAGCATGGTCCCAAGACATGGTCCTTAAAGAGTCACATTGAGGGGGACCAGCTGTCAGCCAGGCCAGAGATAGACCTCAGCCTAGGACAAGAGGTCAGGCTTGGGGGACAGGAAGCAGTCCGAAGGCCAGTGTGAAGGCCTCCTGGGGAATCCCAACACCTGTGGCCCCTTACCATTTCCCTTTGTCACTTCTCCCATGGGCAAAGGGTGCTCTCTTCAGGGGGGCTTGGGGAGGGGGAAGGGGCCTGGTCTCACCATGCCAAACTGGCTCTGCGTGGCTCCAATGGCCTTCTGGATGCTGAGGATGTCACTGCTGGGCCCGACCAACATGGAGGTGCCCGTGTCCAGGATGGCCTGACAGCCGCCGTCACAGGCCACCACCACACCATCGACAGTGACGCTGCGGAGGGAGACAGGATGGCCTTGCAGTGCCCCCGCTCTCTGGCTGCCCTCTGGCCTCCCCGCCCGGACCCCTGGGCAGGGCCGGCTCCCAATCCCTTGGGCCCCTCCTTGGGGTCCCCACAACTTCCTGAGCTCAGAGCCAATACCTGAAACCATTTCTTCCAACTAGGCAGCTAAATTAAGACTGACCACCTCCAATGGGACAAAAACTGCGGGAAAGCAGCAGCCAGGTGCCCTCGCGTGGAAGGCACTTCCCGAGTGGCCTAAGATCCGAGTTCTCGCCCCGCCGTTTACTCGCTGCACAGCTCAGGCAAGTTGCCCGACCTTCCCGCATTTTCAGTTCAACCAGTGCAGCTGGTCTTGTTGATAAAGCACAGCTGAAGGTGTGACTGTCAGAGGTCTAATTCAGACTCTGGTGTGACAGTCTGATGAGCTGCTGTGCTGCAGCCCTTCTCAGAGCCTCGGGGCTGACACCGGACCCTCAGGTCCCCACCTGGAGGAGCCTCTGGCTGGCCGCGGCTCACCCACCTGTCCACGGTGAACTGCCAGTATTCCTGCACGGTTATGGGCACCCAGTGCAGGGGGCCTGTGTAGTAGGACGTGTCGATGGCCCCCAGCGTCAGCATGCTCCCCGGGCCGTTCCTGAAACCAAGGACAGGCACGTTGTGGCACTGGGCACCGGGTGGCAGCCCCCAGTCGGGGCAGCATGGGAGCAGTGTGAGGGACGTCGGGAAGCAAGCGCCACACAGGTCACAGGGCTGCCAGGCTCTGCTCAGACCTTCAGTTGTCCCCAATTGCCGCCCTGTGCCCCCTGCTCCCCACCACCCAAGGCCTCTGGCCCCTCAGCTGCGCTTAGGAGAGAAGGTTGTCAACAAGGTCATACATCCCACGGATTAAATCTGCCACCTCAGCCCAAACCCCTCCGCTCCTTCTGGGCTCTGCCTCATGGCCTGGACACACGGGCACTAGTGTCACCCGCTCCCTACTGTGCTGTCCCTGTGCTAGACCTCACCCAGCTCCGTGCCCCCTCCCGGCTCCAGCACCGGCTGTCCCTCTGTCTCACCGGGACAGGGAAGCTCCCTGGCCCCTCCTCACACCCTCCCTGAGACCAGGTTTTCCTGTCATTGCTCAGCTCTCATACACGGACACTTCCCCACTGTGAGTGCCTTCCCACACGTGTCGTCACAACCGTGTGTGCCACTGCGTGTTGTCTGTTGCCCCTGCCAAGAAGCTAACTCCCAGCCTGTCTTGTTTGCTGATCCCTCCCCGTCTCCTGGCACAGCCCCTGCACACAGCAAGGGCCCACAAACCTCTGCTGGGTGAGGAGTGAGCCATGTACCCCGCCTGGGTTCCCCTGACATCAGCCTTGTCCCCACTGTGCCCCGCCCCTCTGGCCAGCCCAGCTGCGCCGTCACAGGGCAGGTGGGGAGACTAGGGACCACTAGGGGGAGTCGAAAGCCCCGGGCTGCAGGTGTGGCTTGGCCACCGGCTCCCAGGGTGACTGTCCCTCCTAGCCTGTTGCCCAAATTGTGAAAGGAGAAGGTAAGATTCCTCTGGAGCCTGCTCTAAAAGTCTGGGCATCTCAGTGACCTCAGCAGATGATTACTGTGGCCTGCCACTTTGGGAACAGTTCAAAGCCCCTATGCAAAGTTGGGGTCAGGCTTGCTTTTTTAAGTGGCAGAAATGAAGGTCAAATTTTGGCCCTGTGGACTCTGGCTGCATTCATAACTATGTTGGGGACCTTCGGGCAAGAGGGTGAATGTGCCTGGAGGCTGGTGACTCTCCTTGAGTTGCAGTGTCCCCAAGGGGTGGACACCACCGCCAGCCACCAGTCCTTGCCAGGCTGTGGAGTCCGGCCCGGCTCCTACCTGCTCATGTAAACCGAGAACAGGTCTTGGGCCACCAGGTGCTTGTTCATCATGTTGTCAAACACGGGCACCGAGTACTCAGAGGCAAGAGAAGGGTAGGCCAGCCCCAGGATCCCGTCGAACTGGGAGTAGGTGAAGACGTCCCCAGGCTCCTGGGTGCTCAAGCCCACGGTCTGGTGGTGGTCCACAATGCTGGAGACCTGCGAGAGAGACAGAGTGGCTCCACCAGGGCCCTCGGACCAGAGGCAGCAAGGTCCCTGGTCCCCCTGCTAGCCAGCCCTCCCTTTCTAGGCAGAGGTGCTGTGTGACCTGAAAGAGAAAAACCCTCCTTCCCCAGCTCAGTGCTGTGGTTCTGAGGGAATAGGTTCAACAGGTAGGGGAGGAAGGACAGAGGACACGGTGGAGGGTGCAGATAGCAGTGCTCATGGTGCAAACAGTTGGGGGACCAGCCCAAAGAAGGTGGGCCAAGGGATGTCCCAAGGCCCCCTGCTGGCCTGCAGACCTCCCGGCTGCACCCGGGGCATCTCGTCTCCCGGGAACACTGTGGATGGACAGGAAGAACACATGCATTTTCAGCTGCAGCCTGTGCTTACGAAAGACCTCACACACCGCGTGACGGGACAATACCTCTCCCAGCCTCAGTGTCCTCCGCCTCACGGGCGCTGACCCTGCCCCCCAGGCAGTGCTGAGCGGACGACACTCACGCTGAGCACTGGCCCGCGCGGCTCCGTCCGGGCACGTGATGGCGCTCCGCGGGGCGAGCACGAACTCTGAACCGGCCTCGTCGTCTGCCCCCTCCCTGAAGGGCCCACTGTCCCCAGGGCCCACCCTCCACACAGTGATCTTCGGAGATGGATGCTGACTCATGTCACCCCTTGCCACGCCCCCGAGGCTCCCGACAGCTCTCAAGATGGAGTCTGTCCGAGAGTCCTGGTGCTCTGGTCCTGCTTCTCACCCTCCTCTGTCCTCCGGCCCCCTGGCTCGCCCACACCGATCTCCAGCTCACCCTCCTTCCACGTGAGCCTGCCGAGCAGGGCCTGGGCCCCGGGCTCCCGTCCCACCCGCTGCCCACTGAGGGCGGCAAGTCGCACCACCGCGGAGGCCAGCGGCAAGGGCCGGCTCCCAGTGGAGATGCGGGTTTTCCCCTGAACCCAAAAACGCAGAGGGAAAAAGCAACGGTCCCAGGCAGTAGAGAAAGTAGGACCCCTGGGCAGGGGACTCGGCCAGTGGCTCTGGGGTCTCCGCTGTCCAGCGCTGACTCCCGGAGGCCCTGCTGGGTGGCACCTGCTCCGCCGGGACACCAGGCAGAGAAGGGCCGTGTCCTTTGGGGCTCACAGCCAACAAGACCTCAGCCAGACCCAAGGAAGAACCCACAGAAGGTCAGGTGATAAGTACCAGGGGTGCGGCTCCATTTTCAACATGGATGGTGAGTGAGGAAGGAAAGAGGAGCTAGCGTGCACTGGGCATCACTTGGTGCCATAGTAGGAACTTTAGGAGCCAGCGGGGAGAAAGGGGGCCCTGGCCCAGAGGGCACAGATGCTGTGACCTGGAGGAGATGCCGCTCCAGGACTCAGGCCCCGAGTCGGACACATGGGTCTGACCCGGCGCCCACAGCGCCGCTGTGCTAGCAGCTCATCTGGGCCTGAGACGCTCGTCGGACGAGGGGGTAGTAACCTATCAAAGGGCAGTCGGAAGCAGTGGGTTTAAAATGAGGTCACACGTGTGGCACTGAGGAGCCCGGTGCCGGCACAGTCTCTGAGTTCTGAAGCTCATGGTGAGGACGAGAAAGAAGGTCAGGAAGGTGGAGAGGATCTGGGGAAGCCTCTGAGGGCCAGGTGGAAGGAGGGGGAGGGAGGGCCGCCCACACCGCTGGCTAAACTCCTTCTCAGCTACCCCGACAGCCAGGCCGCTCCACAGGGCCCTCAGCACCAGCCGCAGCCTGCCAGAGCCTGGTGTCTGCGTCGGAAACGGGCTGGGGAGGGAAGCCGGCCCGAGCCCCACTCACAGTGACGGTGTCGTATCCCAGGACGCCCTCCATGCTGCCCGTGCCGTACTGGATGGTCAGAGGCTCGCCCATGTCCTGGAAGGTGGAGGACTTGGCCGGGTCGAAGCGGTGGTGGTTTTCTGGAATACAGACCCAGGGTTGGAGGGAGCCATCGAATCTTCTCCCTCAACAGTGCCAGCCAGGACTGAAACCCTCACCAGGACTTGTAAGAAGAGGGTCTGAACACTACTCTCTCCCCTGCAAACAGGCAGCCGCTCTCTCTTGAGCCCACAGAGTCTAATAAAGAAAAGTAGTCTTTGCTGCTCAACCACCTCTCTGACCCAGGTGCTACCTGTGTAGCTTCCAAACAAAAATAAGAGAGAGAAAAGCCACCCCTGCAGCTTCTCAGGCCTCACGTTTATCAGCTCTGTGATCTCAGGCTAGTCTCTTTCTCTGAACTTGGTGTCCTCACCTGGTAAATGGGGTGAAAAGAGCACACACCTCCCAGGATTGTTGGGGACTAAATTATAGCATGTACTGCCCAGCCGGCTTGGCTCAGTGGATGGAGCGTCCGCCCAGGGACTGAGAGGTCCCGGTTCCATTCCCGGTCAGGGCACATGCCCGGGTTGTGGGCTCGACCCCCAGTAGGGGGCGTGCAGGAGGCAGCAGATCAATCTTTCCTTCTCACATCGATGTTTCTACCACTCTCTCTCTTCCTGTCTCTCTAAAAAAAATCAATAAAAACATATTTTTTTAAATGATAACATATATTAAATGCTTTTTCTCATTAGTAAGAGGCCTTCTCACTTATTTGCCCAGCACCCCCTGGCGTGTGGTAGAAACATCACTAGATAGAAAGGAAAACAGGACCCAGGAGGGTAGGCAGCTGGCTCGGGTCCCTGACAGAGACAGAACAAATGCAAGTTCCCCTCCTCTCCGCTGCTGCCTGTGCGTCAGCCTCGAGACCCGCACACCTCCCGCTGCTGCCTGTGCGTCAGCCTCGAGACCCGCACACCTTCCCGCTGCTGCCTGTGCGTCAGCCTCGAGACCCGCACACCTTCCCGCTGCTGCCTGTGCGTCAGCCTCGAGACCCGCACACCTTCCCCTGCTGCCTGTGCGTCAGCCTCGAGACCCGCACACCTTCCCGCTGCTGCCTGTGCGTCAGCCTCGAGACCCGCACACCTTCCCCTGCTGCCTGTGCGTCAGCCTCGAGACCCGCACACCTTCCCCTGCTGCCTGTGCGTCAGCCTCGAGACCCGCACACCTTCCCCTGCTGCCTGTGCGTCAGCCTCGAGACCCGCACACCTCCCGCTGCTGCCTGTGCGTCAGCCTCGAGACCCGCACACCTCCCGCTGCTGCCTGTGCGTCAGCCTCGAGACCCGCACACCTCCCCCTGCTGCCTGTGCGTCAGCCTCGAGACCCGCACACCTTCCGGTCGCTGGCCATTTGCAAGGGCTGAGCAGGAAGACGGGGCACCAGGAGGCTGGGACTGTCAAAGCAAGTTCTCCTGACACCTCACAGTACAGTGCCCACTGGCCACCCGACCACTGCGGGCAGAGTGGCCCGGGTCCGAGCTGGGGGGTCACTCACGGCAGGCGTTACTCTTGCAGTAGACAGAGGGCACCCAGAGGTCGGACGAGCCAGTGTCGAACACCACGGTGAACTCCTGGGGCGGGGTCCCGATGGTGATCTTCCCAAAGTACTGACACTGAGGACAGACGGCACAGGGGCAGGGGCACGGGGAGAGCGCAAGGGTGAGGGTGGGTAGGGGCATGGAGCCTGCTTAGTTCTGTAGGCCCTGTGCTTTCTGCCCAGAGACGGGGGAAGCTGAGGGACAAGAAGCAGGAGGCTCACTGGGGAGGGGTCTCCAGCCCCTACGCTGGGCACCCAGCCCAGCCACGCCTGGCCTGCCCCTCCCATGAGCCCTGCTGGCATCAGCCCCAGAAGCAGACATTAGACCAAAATTTAAGTCCTGCCTGGTAGGGACCCTGTCGGGAGCAGGGACAGAGAGGTGGGCACCAGCTGGGTACAGACCCCAAGTCCCACCGCACGACCCCTGCCACACCTCCTGCCCTGTGTCAGAACCAGAGCTCGGGGGTGTGCATGAGGGTGACTTCCAGGAGGAAAGGAGCACAGAAGGGAAGGGGCTGGTCGTCTACTGCCCAGAGTGACAGGTGAGAGAGGCTCAGAAAGGGGTCAGGCACAAGGGGCCTTCCTGCCGAGTCTGGGCAGCTGTGAGACGGCCACCGGCTACCCCATCCCTGCTGAGCCCAGAGTGAGACGTGGCTCCCTGGTCCAGGAAAGGCCGTTGGAGCTGGGAGCAGACAATGGACCTCAAGGGGCGTTGTCTGCAGGCAGCTTGTCTGAGCTCAGCCCCTTCCACCAGAGGCATTTAGAGCCCAGCACTGCTGAGCTGAGGACTCGGCCTCCGTGCCCCGCCCCCCCCCAAGGGATTGCCTGATTCTTCAAAGAGGGGAAGGAGGTGGGGCTTGGGCAAGGGTGGGGGTGTCCGTCGCACACTGTGACCACCATCGCGGGAAGGCTGGCAAAGGCACTCACATCCAGGTAGTTGAAAAGGGGCTCGCTGGCCACCTTCCCGGCCTTGTACTTGCTGCTGACGGCATACTGGTGTGTCCTCAGAAAGTCGTCCAGCAGCCCACGCTCCCTCAGGGCCTTCCTTATGGACTTGCCTTTGTGCAGAGGGATCCTGAGGAGACGGGAGGGTGCCGGCCTCTGAGAGGTGCCCAGATGCTCTGTAAACCACCCCCACTTATTTCTCACAACCCAAAGTAAAAGGTATATTTGACATCAGTGCACAAAGCAATGCCTACCCTTAGTAAATGCTATTTTCTACTCCTTACTCTTTTTTAATGCTAGTGGAGACTCGATAGATGTAATTTATAACCAGCTAACGAGTTTCACAACTCTGAGGTTTGAGAGACTAAGCACGTGACCATTCAGTCTGCAAAGTCTTGCTGCACCCACTACGTGCCAGACCCTGCACCGGGCACAGGGACACAGTCGTGAGCAGGGTGAAGTCTCCATCCTCCGAGCACACTGTCTGCACAGGAAAGCCTTGTCCCACGCTCCACGTTGTGACAACGCACCCGCCCTTGCCCGGCTCTCCGAGTGGCCCAAGGTGGGTGGAGATTCTTCCGAGCGTTTCTGCACAGAGCACGTCCCCAGGGAGCTCCTGGTACAGTGCAGGTGTTGGATGGTGGTGGCATGTTGACAGGAAGAGAATCAAGAGGGGAAACCACAGAAGCTAGTCTGTAGCCTGGGAGCTTCAGCTCCCTCCTCTGCAAAAGGGAATCGGTCCTTCCTTTCCAGCTGCCCCTCCCGCCTGCCTCTGACCAGCCAGATGGCTTGACCTCGGGGCCCGGCCTCCTCTCCTGGTGGGTGAAGGATGGAGCCTGGTGGACCTCAAGGGGTGGTGGTCTCCTGTGGGGCTGGCGTGGGGGACTGGGCACTGCAGGCAGGCAAGTGCTTTGAGACCATAAAACAGCAGCAGTTTTGGACCCGGAAAGAAAGTGGTTTTCGCGGTTGTCACGTGCCCAGTGGATCCCACACGGAACAGCCTTGCAGGTGAATCATGGGATCACCTCCCACCCCCCACCCGCCCTCATGTGTGACTTCAGCTAGGCCCTGACTTACAAGTGAAAGGTTCACGAGGTGTCTCAGCCTTTGTCTCTGATGATAGAAAAGGATGTGAGCCCTAAAGGAAGGTGTCTGGGCAGCGCCTGGCACCAAGCCCTCCACTGCCCTTTCCTGTGTCCCCTCCCCGGCCCCCAGAGCTTCCCGCTCGCTCGGCTCTGGTTCCTAATCAACTCCGGATGGCCCGCAGTAGACGCTGCTGCCTGCTGAGTGTCCTATCTCAGCACAAGGCCCCAGAGAGCCTCCCTCAAAGGGACCTGAACCTGGAAACCAGAGACAGTGTGGTCAACAGTTCAAGTCCACATGGGGGGAAGTCCTGGCTCCTCCATTACTAACCGCGTGGTCTGGGGAGCTCAGTGACCCCCCCTTGAACAACAGCTTCTTCGTTGGTAAAATGCAAATAATCATGTCTACCTAACCTATGAGAATTCATGAGAGTCTAGGTAAGACCTAGCTAAGTCTGGCACCTGGTAGCAAGCAGCTCAAAAAATATTGGGTATTGCCCTGGCCAGTTTGGCTCAGCGGTTAAAGCATCGGCCTGCGGTTCTGAGAGACCCGGGTTCGGTTCCCGCTAAGGGCATGTACCTCGGTTGCAGTTTGTCCCCGGCTCTGGTCAGTCGTGCGGGTGGCAGCCACTCGATGTGGTCCTTTCACATCGATGTTTCTCTCTCTCTCTCTGGTCCTCTCTCTCCCTCCCACTCTACTTGAACAACACAACAAAAAAATATCGGGTATTGTTTTGGAAGGAGAACCTGGGAACTTGATCCACGAAGGACCGTTACATCAGAGAACTCCACTGTTTGACAAATGCACACATAGCTCTACAAAGCGCCAGGCACCGTTCAAAGCCTTCACGATGAACGCGTTGCTGCTCACCGTGATCCCAGGAGAGACGCCTGCCACCTCCTCTGACAGCAGACGAGGGGCTGGGCACAGAGAGCTAAGTTCACGGCGAAGCTGAGTCAGCGCGGATCAAGTCGAGAAGTCACACCCCGAACATCCCCGCTGCCCCCACACCCTGAGTGGCACACTTAGAGGAAAAGGTCCCAAATTCACTAGCAACACTGACAGGGAGTGATGGTCCTGGGAACCTGCGCATTTCCTCCAAGACACCCCAGGGGAACCGATGGCAGGAAGACCATGAGATGCCCTTCCCCTCCTCTGGGGCCTGACACCCACCTGGTGATCCCACTGCCCTGGGACAGAGCGAGGACGGCAAGAAACACCACGAGGCTCCTCATCTTGGCTGCCGGACGGCCACTGCTGCAGCAGGTGCCTGGGGCCCAGCCTTTATAGAGGGTGCGAGTTCCCTCTGGCCGGAGCCCAGGCTGCAGAGATAGCCTCTGACTTCAGCCCCTCCACAAACACATTAAGATAGCACCCAGGCCCCCAACACCCACTCTGATAAGGCCCCAGCTCCACGGCTCAGGGACTTCAAAGGCCTCCCTGCTCCGATTTCCCTTCCAAACAAGACTTCTTAAGCTAACACAGCTGGGCCACCTGCAGAAACCTGTCTTGTGTTCCAGGTCCTGGTCTGTAAAGAGGCCTGTTTTCAAAGGACCCCCTCCTGCCCGCGGTGCCTTCCCCCAGGACTGACTCCCCGAGCCGTGGCAGCCCAGCTTCCCAGGGGATACTCAGTCTGTTCCCAAAGTGGATTCTGAGGCAGAGAGTTTAACCTGTCACCCGGTCTAAGACAGACGGCAAATCCGAGACGCCTGCACCCCAGGGCTGTGAGGAGGGCCTTGGGAAGGTGAGGGGCAGGTGCCGCATCCCAGGGGCAGTCGGGAGGACCCAGGGGTGACCAGGGGAGGCAGACATGTGCCACACGAAGGGGAAGGAGGAAGGACAGGTGAAGCCAAGACTTGCCATCTGAGTCCCACGCAGGGGTCTAGCTTTGGGGAAGCTCAGGTGCGGGGGCTGTGATGAGAAGCGGGTGCTGGGGTCCGGGCCGGGGAGGCCTGCAGCCTGGGAGCTCAGTAAGAGGGAAAACAAAGACTTCACCTCCCAGGGTGAGGGGAGGCTGTCAATCAGAAAATCAGGATGCCCTGGCCAGTTTGGCTCAGCGGTGAGAGTGTCAGCCCTGTTGACCAATGAGTCACGGGTTCAGTTCTGGCCAAGGGCACGTACCTTGGTTGTGGTTCGTCCCGGCCCTGGCCGGGGTCGTGCAGGAGGCAGCCAGTTGAGATGGTTCTATCACATCGATGTCTCTCCCTCTCTCTCTCTGAACAAAAATGGAAAAATATCCTCAGGTGAGGATTTTAAAAAGGAAAATCAGGATCAAGTCAGGATAAAGCAGGGGCTTTGGGAGCACGGGTGGGGGGGACCAGAGTGTCAGCCGCTGACACCCTGCAGGACAGACGTCTACCTGGTGGCAATGGAAGAGGGAAGTGTGGACCTGGAGCAGAGAGGGCAGGCTGGGCAGCCGGAGAGGTGGGCATGTGGGGGTGTCCCCGGACACGGGGGTGCCAAGGAGAGGGATAGACCCAGAAGTTTCCAGTACTTGACTGGAAGGAGCCTCAGGGCGCCCGTCCACAAGGGAACTGAGTGTTTTATGACAGGAGTTAGGGAGACAGCTGGACCTGATCCCTGCCATGGCACCCCCCACCCCCACCTCCCTTCCTGGAAGGACAGGACACTGCTGCTCTTCAAGCCTAGACGCGGCCGGGAGCATGTCCTGTGGCCCTCATGACACCTCCCCTTTGCAAAAGCCAGGGAAGCAGCCAGAATAAAACACGATACATGGCTCAGCTTGTTTCCTGTTTTCTTCCCTGAGGACGCTGCCCTGGCCCAGCGGTCCTGTGTCTGAGCGGTGTTTCCTCCCACACACGGGCACCAAACAGGACAGAGTAGCTGCTCAATTAATGTTTGGCTGAGCCGATGAATGGGTGAATGGTGTTTCCACTGCTCTTGAAGCGTGTGTTTTATGTCCTGAAGAGGAGGAGATAGAGGCTCAGAGAAGCTGAAGGGCTCGCCGTAATGAGGACGAGTTCAAACGGTCACAAGGCTGCTGTCCTGACACTACCCCCAGGACCAGGCACATGACGGGGATTTCACGAGTTTACAATGTCAAGTCTGGGGGCAGCTCTGCTTCTAGCTCACGCCTCCCAGCCTCTGGACAGCCCTGGGAAAGCCCTCGGGACAGCGATGGGCCATCTGGGGCTGGGACCCTCTGGGGTCAGCAACATCAGGTGGGAGCTCTGCTCCGTGTCACAGCGGCCTAGGCTGATCCCGCGCAAACACCCCGGACAACAAGCCCTGGGAGTGAGGCTCAGCCACCTCTCCCCCCACAAGGTGACCTCAAAGCCAAGAAACTAAGATGTGTTGGCACTGGGTGCTGTGTTTACTACCAGATCGGGCCTGGTTCTGACCACATTCGAGGGCAGGTTATCAGGATCAGCGCCCAGATTGCAGTGTGGTCAGACTGCTCGCGGGGGCGGAGGTGGGAGGCCAGGACCTGCAAAGGCTCTCAGGACGCAAGATAAGATCTCATGCTGGTTACCCAGCGCCAGCTGGGAACGGCTCCTTTCAGTCTAGATGCCTTGTGCCTGAGGACTGAGCCCATAATCATGGCCCAGGACAACCCCCCACTCAGACGTGAGCAGCAGCAAAGCCCGTTCAACTCAGTTTCTTCAGCATCTGCTGTGGGTTCGCACTGGACCCAGAGAAGTGAGGCTGATGTCACCCACCCCTAGGGAGCCCACGGTCGGGTGGGGACAGACTGGATCTGTGACCCTGCCATGATAAGCTCTATCGAGGTGATCCCCAGAGACAGACCCCTGCTGGAACAGGCAGGTGTGACTGTCCTGAGCTCAACTCCTGGGTCTGCCGCATGGTGGTGTGGCCTTGAGCAAGTCCCTTTCCTTCTCAGTGCCTCGGTCTCCTCTTCTGCGGAGACAGTGATACTGAGCGGGACCCGTGAGGATCAAGAGAGCGTTGCCATGTGGTCGGCAGAACTTCCTGAAGTTCTGTAAGCACGACGCATGCCGACACCATGCAGACCAGACAAATCGTCTGTCGGGCAGCTGCAGACCAGCCACCAGCTGCCGTGGGAGGCAGGTGTGCTGGAGGCCTCGTCAGCGGTGGGTTCAGGTATGTCCAGACCACCAACACCTGGCTGCCACACAACCAGTCAGTGCACTGTGGGAACCCGACCCGGGGACGCCAGGGCTGTGCACTGTCCAAACGATACAGGCAAGGCAGCTTGGGGGGAAATGCAGCAACTTTTACAGAAGGGGAACCCTTTGTTTTTACACTGTGCCGGTGGAGTGAGGCAGGTCTGCACCCCTCCCCGCCTCCCCCAGGGCGGTCTCCAGTATCGGCCACTTTCCTTGCTGGCAGAGCCCAGGTGGAGAGAAGTCTCCGGCTCCCAGGCCCTGATCAAAGTAACCGGCGGTCTCTCTAGCCTGGACCACCGGGAACAGGAGCACAGGTACGAGGAGAAAGGCTGCGTGAGGGGGGGGAGGGCAGCAGGTCCTCGGAGCCTCCAGCTCAGGGTCCACCAGCTTCCTTCTGTGGGCGTTGTCCGCAGCCACACCCAGTCCAGCCCCTCACACAAGTCCGCCATCAGTCAGAGGGTTTTTTGCTCTGAGATGAATGTGTGTTAAAAATATCCAATGTTAATCACTGGCAACATTAATTTATAAGAACTCTTTGTCTCCCTCTCAACTTCCAAGTCGACATCTGGCGAGACTGCTTTGAAACCGATACTGCTCTGCAGCGGGAATTATAAATAGCCCCAGTTAAAATCTTCACCTTGAACTGAGCAGACTGACTCCCAGGAGAGCTCTGCAGCATGACGAGGGCTGTAGTTGCAACAAAGAAAGTCCTGGGGGGCCATTCGGGGTAAGGTCTAAAGCACTCCCAGGCCCTCTGCAGCTATTAGGGCCCAGCAGCTCCGGGGTGGGGGACACACCTCTGGGTACCTAACAAGCACCCCAGGAGATGCCCACCACCAGGGAAGGCTGGGGAAGCAGTACCATGGGTACCCCTCATGACAGCCCCACCAGGTGGCAGGAATTCGTGCCCCCACATATCAGACGTGGAAGCCGACTTGGAGAGCGGCCCGACCCTCAGGGACCTGAGCTGAGTCTCTGAACCTTTGCTCCTAGTGCCACAAGGAGGGTCTGGGCCACCAAGTGGAAGGACAGAGCACCGTGGAGGGGAGGGCAGCATCTGGGAAGGAGGGCAGGAGATGCTGGGGGCAGCAGACGCCCCGATTCTGATTGCCCCCAGCGCCCCTAGGACTCAGGGCAACTCTGGGCAGCCCAGCACAGCTCCTCCTCACCCACCCGCTTTGCAAGTAGGCCGTCTCGGGCTCCCGGAGGGTGCAGGTGGCCACAGGCAACCTTCCCCACTGTGAGGCACCCACAGACCCTGACAGGACTCCTCTTAGCCAGTGTCACAGCTGCCAGCTAGACCCTGGGGCCTGTCTTGTCCACCAAGCCTGCAACACAAGTAAGGACCTTCACGCCCACCTTTCTCCAGCCGGGCTCAGCTGCCCGCTGGACCAGTGCCCTGGGAACGCCACGGTTCCTCCGGGGCTGAGACCAGGTACGAGCCTGCAGGGTGGGCTCTCCGTCTGACGCTCTGCCCCTCACCCTGGGAGTGACCGTGTGCCGCCTCTGCCCTGTGGCTCCTTACCAACTCACCTGCCCCCAGCGGCCCCTGGCTGGGGGCGCAGGCCCCTTTCCTGTTGCTCTGACTCCCTAACAGCCCTCCAGACACCGAGCATCCCCCTGGGCCCCGATGGGAGCTGGGGCCCATCAGGACGCGTGTCTGCCTCCTGGTGGGCCGCGGGGCAGCGCTGGGCTCCTCACCCGCAGGCCTCTCCAGCCCAGGTGCTGGCCCAGCTTTCGGCCTCCGCAGGGCGGAAATGGCCGCCCCAGGGGGTCCCGCCCTCTCCCCTGCAGTTGCCTCTCTCTTCTCTTCTTTTTCCATTTTGCCACTTCGGTGATCGAGATGTTCCCAGGGACAGTCATCCCCACTTTGAAACCTAATTCTGGGTGGACGCAGACCCAGGCACAGCCCACACACTCCTCCCCCCTCTACCCCTTCTCCTGTCTTGCTAGTCCTTGTTTTAAAACTAAGACCACTCGAGCTTGACCGGAGAATTTTCTGACGGAAACTAGCCTCTCTGCCCCTTGGAAAGAAAATTAGAATGTTCATTCTATGTCTCATCGATTTCCTGTGGAGGTGGATGCTGGGGAGGGCCCGTTTCTCTGAGGTACGGGGACCACCTGCGCCAGTCGGCTCCTCCAAAGCCCCGCAAGTCTTTGTCTCTGAAAGAGCCCAGGAACCAGCATGTTGACACCGTCCGCTAGTGCTTCTCGAACGTTTGGAAACTGACATTTCCTAGTACTTCAAGCTCGGGGGGCAGCCACCAGCCACGGTGACGCCTTCCTCGGGGGACACACACGCTTTGGCAGGATTCATTTGCACATAATCGAGAAGAGCTAGGAGAGACTTCAGAGCCCACCCTCCTGCTTTTTCTAGAACAAACAATGGAATAGCACAGGACTAAGATCTTGAGCAAACAGTCCACTAGGGAGCAGTGACTGTGTGTTTGCTAAGCAGGGTATCTGCACCACTTAGATAAGATTGGGGTATCTGTGTTCCCAAGCGGAGCTGTTCTGGAGCTTTGCCTACATAAACCTGCGCTTCTAAATCCCGGAATAATAACAGAGCACAATCTAGACAGAGTCATTTTCTTCCACTGCGTTTGGGTCCTGGGGCTTCGAGGCACCTCCAGGTGAAGATCTTCACTCCTTCCTGGCAGCGAAGCCCCCAGTTTGCCTCCAGGTAACACTGGCTGAGTGAGCCGGTCCCCAGAGACACAGGGGCCCCGTGCTGACCTCCACGACGCCTTCGTAAGAGACGTTCCAAAGGAACCTCTGCATGCCGGCCCGTCCGAAGCACCTTGCACGCAGTAGCTAACTCACGGCAACCCTACGAGGCAGGTACCGTTGTTACTAATGCCACTTCATAGATGGGGAAACTGAGGCTGGGGTTCAGTAACTTGGTCAAAGCCTCTACCTTGTTAGAGCCTGGCCAGAGTTCAAACTCACGCAGTCTGTCAGTAGCCACTGGTCCCCCTGCCTGTGGGGATTCGTCACCAAGGGACCTTTGCTGCTGATTCCACGAGAAACGCCGACCGAGAGAAATGCCGGATGACAAGCGTATGTAGAGCTGCCACCCGACATAGTTTTCGCTCAGTCTTCGGGGCTGGAGTGCGATCGGATGTCTCAGGTCCCTACACCTGCCTCTGACTGACTGCGCCCACAGCTTCTTACTCATCCGTGTTTCTCTCCATTTAGACCCAACTAATCCTCCTCACTAACCTTCAACCTCAGTCCGCCCGTCCCTCTCGGTCAAGAGATTTCTCCTGCCCTGTGCAAGGTGGGGTGCCCGGGGACTTTGAGCTCTTTTGAGAATCACACCCATGTTTTCCCTCCAAGCCACACATGAAACGAGTGTCCCGGGATCTGAACACAGCAGAGCCTTCCAAGGGCCAAGAAGGTCTGCCTTCTGGACGGAGGCCGTACCTCCATGGCGTGGGCCAGGGGTCTTCCTGAGCCCTGGGCTGGTTCTCGCGGGCCCACGGCCGGCCGCAGGCTCCCCGGGGCCCCTTCTCTGTACACGTGGGGTGGGAAGCGTCAGTGGAGGTGTGCAGAGGTCGAGAGGGCCTCCGGAGGCTGAGGGGTTGGAACAAGGGGTGGTTCGTAGTTCAGCCTCGTTCCCCCCCAGGGTCGTGGTCCAGGGAGCAATTCTCAAGGAGGCCAGACTGCCTCAGCAGCTCCCAAGGAACTTCTCTGTCCCCGCCAACACCGGCAGGGCCCCCAGGGAAGAAAATGAGCACATTCTTGCAGGAAACAGCCTGCCTCCAGCACACACCCGTGAGGCAGGGTGCCGCTCTGTGGGCTCCGGGCACGGCCAGCTGGCACGTTTTCAGATGTAGCCACAGTCAACGGGAGCCCCGGAGTGCACGGCGCCGGGTACCACGCTCTTGTCCGACTGGTGAGGGGTCTCGGTTACGACCCACATCGTGAACAGGTTAGCATCCCATTCCAGTCGTCTGGTATGGAAGACCGCACATTGCAAATGCTTCCTTTGGTACGTCCTTCTCCCCAGCCCACAAAATCAGTGTTAAATGAGCGCAGAGGGACACCAAACCCTGTCCAGCCGCATTGCCTCAGTCCCCAGGACTTCGGGTGCCTGGAGGCCCCGAACCGCCGAAGCTGAGCCCTGGTTCCAGTGAAGACCAGCGGCTTTGCCCGGGGCGCCCAGGCCGCCGGCCTTGCTCCCTGCGCCTGGGCGCAGCCACGCCAGCTGACGTTGGAGAGCAGCTTCTTTAATTTGTGGATTGTAATATTTCTTTTTAAACAGCTTTATTGTGATGTCGCTCACATTCCACACCAACGCACCCACTGTACGTGGGACCCAGTAGTCTTCAGGGCTCAGACAGAGTGGCACAGCCGTCACCACGGTCCGGCTCTAGAACATTGTTGCCACACACAGAATCTCTGCACCCAGTCAGTCACTCTCCGTTTTCCTGCCCTCAGCCCCAGGCCACGGCCACGGCCACAGCCACGCTAATTTCTGTCTCTGTAGATTTGCTTATTGTGGCCATTTCACATAAAGAGAATCAGAGAAGATGTGGTCCTTAGTCCGGGCTTCTCGGCACGTGTTTCCAAGGGGGCCCCTGGCTCCCCGTCCGTGCTGAGTAGCCTCCACTGCGCGGATGTGGCACGTTTCCCTCACTCACTATCAGTCGGTGCAGCGAGGCTGTGTAAAGACGGTGCTTCGATTTCTTTCTAATGCCCATCAAAAGGGCACCCCTAGAGAAACCCTGACAAAGAGTGTGCCCCTGGGGCCCCCTTGTGCTTCCCCATCTGGAAGGATCTGGTTTTCTGGGTCCACAGGCAAGTCTTCAGGGCAACTCCTGAGCTGCTCTGAAGCTGATACAAGGCAACTTCAAGCACCAGTTTCTCCAGCCCAGGGACTGTCACCGCCAAGGTCTCGAGGGGTGGGAATGCCTAGTGCAGCCCTGGGGGCCTTGAGGGCTTTGGGTCCCCATCAACCCCCTTCACCAAGGCCCCCCGAGATAAACACAGTCTGAGCACCGGAGGGTGTCTGTCGTGTGGGCTCAACTCCAGGCAAGTCCCACCCTGGCGCCTCTGCTAGGCTGGCCCTTCTCTCTGGCTTCTTCCTCCGGTCTCAGCTGTGTGCTGCCCGAGCCCGCGGACCAGAGCCCCTCGGAGCGGGAGGGGAGGGGAGGGGAGGGGAGACAGCCGTCCACGTGGCCTGCGGTCTCCAGGACGCTGGGGGCTTTCTGCTCCTGAGAGAGACCGGCAGTGGACCTGAGGCAGGGAGCAGTGGGTGTGGGGACGGCGGGAGAAGGACGTGACAGCTGGCAGCCACAGACCGCCCAGGTCCCAGGACCCTGAGAGCCTCCAGCCTGTCTCCTCCTAGGCCGTGATGCCTCATTCACGCCTTTGTCAGTCAATGTTCATTCTGCTCTGTGCCAGGCTCCAGGCAGCAGACTCGGGAAGGCACGGTCTCCACCTCCCAGCAGGTCCTTGTTTGCGGAGCAGTAAAGGGACCCTCAGCTGATAAACTAGGCTTAACCGCTGCCACTTCAGCAACCAGAAACGTCTCAGCCTCCCTTGAGACCTGCCAAGATGCCGGCCATCTTCCCCACCCACAGCAGGTGCCCAGGCCTGGCTCCCGAAGGCCTGCCCGCAGGTCCAGTCTCCCACCTTACACTGGGAGGACAGTGGTCTGAGCCAGGCTGACCAACCCAGACACCCTGCCTCGTCCCCCAGCTCCCTTCTGCTGCCAGTGACAGACTGCGGTGCAGGGGCCCCTGCCCTGTGGAACCTGGGGTCCGGCAGGCAGACCCCAACGTTCTTCGCCAAGTGCTCGGCACACTCCGGTATAGGCGGGGTTTGGTCTGCACGGAGAAGCAGCTTTGGCCCTCCAGCCCAGAAGCAGCCTGTCAGGGACCTGCTGCGATGCTGGGGCGAGCAGGCGCCTGGCAGTGGGCTGGGCCCCACTCCTGCCTACTCCACCCCATCTGGAAGAATCTGGTTTTCTGGGTCCACAGGGGTTCAGTCTGCTGAGGGTCTGACTGGGTTGAAAATAGGGGTGTGATCCATGCCCAAGGCAACTCTTTAAACTTTTTAAATTGAGCTGCTTCTGAGGAGAAGCCGCTGGGACTGGAGTGAGGGCAGGGAGAGGCCGGAGCCTGCAGTGTGCTGGGCACGGAGGGCCCAGGTCCTGGGGAACCGATGCCCCCATGGGGACAGGCCAGGGCTCGTCCGGCCCCAGGTGGAGCCCCTCACCTCAGGCGGTACAGCTGCTCCAGCCCTGCCCCCACCATCCCACCCTGGGGACAGAACTGGACACCGCCCCTCCTCGCGGGAAGGCTCACCTGGACCCGGTGCTCTAACAGCAAGTGCTGGCTGTGGCTGAGCTGTGCCAGGTGGTGCGCGGACCCATGCAGATGGGGGCGGTGCATGTGAGATGATCCTGGAGGGTGCACCGAAGCCACCAACTGCAGAGCAGGCACAGAGTCCCCCCAGAGGGGACAGCCCAGGCACACACGCATGGCTTCCACACACTGCAGACAGTCCTGAGTCCAGGAAGCCTGGTGGGCAGGGCCAGACCACAGGGGGCTCTTTGCTCCCCGCCAGGGTTGGGCTGTCTCCTTGGTGCTGAGAAGCCGCGGAGGATTTTTAACGGGGAGTAAACTGGGTGAAGGCACTGCTGCCCAGAGGGTGCCTGGCAGACGCAGAGGGGTGGGTTTCGAGGGAAGACAGGAGGCAGACAGGACAGGGGAGCAGCTGCCGTGGACCATGCTGGGCAGTGCAACTGCTCAGACACAGCTTGGCTGCAGGGCAGGGAGGCAGACACAGCTTGGTGACCGGCGGCATGGAGCTCAGGGAGAGAAAACTTAGGCTGACCGTGAACTTCAGACTTAGATACTGGAGGGGCACTGACACCAAGCACTAGTGCACAGATAGAGGGGGAGGGCCCGCCAACTGGCTTGTCTGACCCCACCCACCTCCACTTTCCTAATCCTGGAGAAGGGGTGAGAGAGATCCCCCAAGATGACAGCAGCTTCTAAGTATCGAGGTGGGGCAGGACCCAACGGGGCAATTACGCATTTCTCCTGTGCTCCTTAAAATGGCAGCGCTCTTTCTGCAGGTGGAAGCATCGTCCCACTAGATCTGAGTGAGTCTAACTCTCGGGAGCACCTGGATACGAGGCCCCACTGGCTTGGAGAAGGTTGCGTCTTTCTGAGGCTGCCACCTTTTTCCGTCTCCGCTTTTCCATGCCATCCCCACTTTAGCCACTAGAGGGCATTAGACTCCAGCGATTGGGGAGAAAAGGTTGGGGTGAATGGGGGAAAGGCTGCCCCTGAAAGGCCTGCCTCTGGAGGGGTGTCCATGTCACCTCATCCTAATTTCATTCTTCAAAGATAACATTCTTATCGATATATTCTACTTATAAATAATTTTTATATCTGCATGTATGAAGAGTACATTCCTGAATATAAAGAATTCACACAAATAAATTTTTCTTAGCCTCCCATCCCCCCCCCTTTGTTCTTCAGTCTTTAGGTAAAACAGAAGGAAATGGGGCAGAAACCAATGATATATTCCTCGAAATTCAGATATTAAAGAGTGAAAATTGGGCCAGTTAGATTAATGGCTGGTTCGGCCCATTGGCGGGTCTGCAGACTGGCCAGCTCCCAGACCGGCAGCTGCGGGCGGGGTTCGATGCGCCCCGTGCCAGGGGCACCTGGTGCCTGAGGCCATCGCCTCCTCTGCTCTGCTCACGGGGAGGGCACCAGGGCAGCATGGCCTGGCAGCAGTCGGCAGTGCCTGCAGGTCCGAGGACGAGGATGGCCAACTGGAATCCCAGACGTGGCAAGGAACCCCGTACGCAGTACCTGAACCTGAACCTGAACCTGAACCTGAACCTGAACGTGGCGGGAAAGAGACTCATGGGCTGCAAGCAGGTGACTCCGTGTGGGGCACCGGCCTGACCTGAGAGGCCCTGGAATAAGCCTGTGCTGGGCACCTCCAGCACCACTGAGGGGGTCAAGGGCAAATGAGGGCAGGCAGGAGTCCCCGGGCCTCAGAAACCAGTCCTCGGGGAGGCTTCTGAGGACAGGAAGAAACAAGGTACTCATCCTACGTTTTGCATTTTTCTAGACTAGAAATTGAAGTAAGGAGCCCTAGGACCCATAGCGTGGCACTTGGGGGACACTCCCAGCCCCTGGGTTCAGACAGACTCCACCCGAGACAGACTTTCTCATGTACGTGGCAAGTCGAGTATTTGACACCGAGCAGAAGGGACAAAACTGCAGGAGTGGGAGCAGCCACCCATCCAGACGTCACCATGGAGTCTGCCCCGATGCCAGTCGTGGCTCTCTTCCTGCCTCCAACCACCAGCCTGTCGGAGCCGTGACCGTTGAGCTGCCTCTCGTTCATTCAAAGCCTCTGAACCCACTTTCTCCAAGAAGCTGCCCTGGCTCGGAGGAGGCACGTTGTGGCATCAGTCTGCCCACCTGGCACAGCAGGGCACCACAGCCACTGGCCCCTGGTTCATGCTGTTACTCTGCATCCGGCAGGCCGTAGGGCCCAGCTTCTAGTACCAGCAGCCTGCCCCAGTGAGCCTCGGGCTGGGTCCCCAGGTGAGGTGCCCAGTGGGACTGGTGTTTGAGATGAGAATGGAGACTGGCCACACAGCTCCCAGGCTGCTGCGATCTTCAGACACCCTTGCTCCCAGAGCAAGACGCCGTACCCGTGCAGGGCCTGTGGTCCCTGGGGGCTGCCTCCCTGTGTCTGAGATCAGTGCCCCTGTGCCCCTTCCCCACCCTCCCCCAGCTGGGCAGAGGCCCGTCCTCCTCAAGGTCGAGACCTGCTCTCAGGGCTGAGCCTTCGAAAGGAGCTGTTTAAGGTAACTCCCTGATTGCCTCCTAAAATGCTGCTTAGCTTGAATCTCACCATTTGTCTTTTAGGGGGCACTAGGAATTAGGGGATTCCTTGGTTAACAGGTAAAGTGTGCAAGGAGGGACCTTGAAGGCCCTGTGATTCTGGCCTAGTGGGCAGGCCACTGTCGGGGAGCCGACCAACCTCCCTGGCTCCTCCCATCTGCCATGAGGTCCCTGTCCACTCCCCTCTGGGAAGGGCTGACCTCGGACCTGTGACCTGAATAAAAGGAGCCAGTCGATCGAAGGATAAACCCAAGGTTCAGACCAGGACCTGTCACTCCAAGGCGTGCCCCCGAGGGTCTGTGTTCGGACAGGACATCCGGTCCAGAGGAGCACAGGCGGGGGAGCAGGGGGGCAAGGCAGGGCCCAGGGAGGACACGCCCTGGGGGGATGGAGGCAGAGCCCCGGGAAAGAATACCCTTCCTGTTACAACCCTCAGGCGGCCTGAGCAACAGAGAACCGGCCAGGCCACCTCCAGGACCACAGCCACAGCTGGGACACCCTCAGGCCAGCAGACCAGTCACTGCCATGTGGAGGTACACATGTACGTGTTGGGGGGGAGGGGGATCAAGGTAGGCAGTGTGGGGAGCGTCGATGGGGCAGCTAGGGGTGGCTGAAATACAATAAAATCCATAAGACAATCCTAGACTGTGTCAGCAAGAAGCCCGGTGGGTGTCTGAGACCAGAGAAGCTCCTAAAGGTCTTCAAGTCCATGGAGCAGTGGTACCTGCCATCCAGGCACCTGGAGCACAGCAAGCTGGGCAGGCAGGGGCAGGTGTGGTGCTGGCGTTTCCTGAAGAAGGGGACCTGGGGACAGAGGAGAAGATGGCACCTTCACCAAGGGGACATGGGCCTCCCAGCAGGAGCCTCTGATGGCCCAACCCTGGCCCCACCCCAGCACAAAACAGCTATTGTAGAGGAGGAAACTGAGGCACAGAGTGGCTAAGCAACATGCCAAGATCACACAGCTCACTTGTGGAGGAGCCAGGATTTGTAGCCAGGCAATCTGGCTCCCGAAACTACGGGGTCAGCCAGCCACAGGGCAAGGCTGTCCACCCCCAACCCTAAGACCCCACAAGCTGCCAACAATGCCCACCCCGCACTGACCCAGCTCACGTGCGTGCACGCACACACACACTCCCTGATTGTTCATCCATTGTGTGCCTGACACTGTGTTGGGTGCTGGGGAAGCAACTGGACAGGACAGACTCTGTCTCTGCCCTGTGACACCCCCAGAGGAGTGCTGAGCCATTGAGGTTCCTCCAGGGGGTTGAATAGGAGTGACTAAGAGCACGGGTAGTGTCAGACTGCCTGGGTTCAAATCCCAGGCCTGCCACTTACCAGCTGTGTGACAACTGGCGAGTTATTTTGCTTCCCAACCATATCATCTGTCGGGTGGGTTAATAACAGAGCTGACCACCTATGGCTGTAAAGAGGCTTAAACTTGCACAGAGCGCTGGGTGGGAAGCGAGGACCCAGTCCCAGCTGTCTCGTTGGCTGTGTGCCCCGAGCAAGTCCGTGCAGTACCTTGCGGCTGCCCGGGTGGCACTCCTTCCTTCCTGCCCCAGGGGTTGCAGGTCCACGCACCTCGGAGCCACGGGCTGATGGCACAGCAGGTGCCCGTCCCACACTGGACATCCCACTCACAGGCCTGCGGGGCACAAAGGGGCCGTTAGAGCCTATTAGTGCCACCCAGGAGGACCCAGAATCGAAAGTACCCCCCAAACACTTTGGGGGTGCTGAGAGCGGCACCCCACACCCAGCCCCACAGGACACCTGGGGCGTTGCATTACTGCCCCTACTCCCCTCCAGCAGGAGGTGTGGGCTCCGTGGGGTACAGACGTGGATCGTTGAGGCCACTTGGTAGGAGGCAGGCCTCCCTGCTGACAATCCCGAGGTTAGGGGTCAGCTTTCCTGGCACCTGCCCGCCCGCCCACTGTTGATGCCAGAGGAATTGGATTAACTCCAAAGGGGCGGAGCCCTGACAGCTGAGTTCCCAGGTGGTCAATGCTGAGTTTCCCGGGACCCAGCAGTGGCCCAGCAGCACCAGGGCTGCTGCCTCCCCCGTGTCGGCCCCCCACACCCTCACCTGAAATTCCAGTGTCCAGTAAACAGCTGTCTCCCCCCAGATCAGAATGGACCCCTCTGGGCTGGGCTCCCAGGACAGGGGCTGAGTGGCCCTGCCTGGCTTCTGGGGGTGCCATTTGTAAAGGCCACGCGAGCCCACTTTAAACAGAAACCTGAATCGGGGAAAACAGCTCTGAAATGCTCCAGACTCCGTGCGCCATGGGGGGACACAGCGACCTCTCCCCTTCCAGGGAAGCCTGCGTCTGAGGCCGAAGTTCGGAGCCGGGTCTCAGTTGGCTCCTCTCCAACAAAAGGCCACGGAGCACCCTGCTGCCGTGCTCAGTGGCAGCACCTGGCCACTCCCCGCCTGCTCAGCCCCAGGAGGAAAGTGGGGCTGCTGGGCTGCTTGTCGCCCAGAGGAGCTGCAGGTGGCAGCACCTGGCCATGCTGGTCTCCAGCCCAGTGAGGGCACATCTCACATGCAACCTGCCCCCAAGCTCAGGGTCAGGACCAAATAGACCTCCCCCGATTCTCCGCCCAGAGGTGGGGTGTCGCTGCTCCACTCTGGGAGAAAGGACCATCAGGCCTGAACTGGGCGTGAGACAGTTTGGGGAGCAGAGAAGTGTGGATGGTAGAACCCGGCCCCTTCCTGAGAGTCGACAGGGACAGCGGCAGATGGACAGCGGAGGAGGCCGGGAGGCCCCCACTTGTCCCACGTCACGTCCGTCACGCATTTCCTCCCCCCTGGGTGTCTCTCGCTGTGCTTTCCGAAGGGTCAGCCCGAAGGAGGACGTTCCCACCTGACTCAGACCTGCCTCCTGCCAGCACTCTGGGCCAGAGGCCGGAGACCACAGGGCCAGGTGACCTGGGAGTCGGGGTCAGCCTGCTGCGCCCACCCCTCGGTGGGGTGACCATGCTTCTCTCCTCTGACTCACCCTCCCGACCTTCAAGGACAGCAGGGCAGCCTTCAGGGTTCGCCCCCACGGGTAGGTGTGATTCTGCCCAAACAGCTCTGGGTCCCAAAAGCACTGACTTGCCTTTCATATTTGTTCTTTGAAACTCAGTCTTTGTCCTTTAAAAAGGAGAAGAAAGGAGCCTTCCCATCTGTGAACATGAAAACGAATCCAATTCCAGGAATGGTTTGGCATCTCTACATTTTCATTGTCTAGGGGAAAATTGGAGGAGGTGGAAATAAAAGTGAATTTCCTTTCTTTCCCTCGCGGCTTTTATCTGGGAAGCTCACCGCACACAGCTGTTCCCATCTGAGGTGGCTCAGGGGAAGCCACCCTTCCCGAAACACCCACACCTGAGGGTCTGAACCCCGTGTGCAGAGCCTCTGCGGGGACTGCGCTTCTCCCGGCTACCACGCTTGCTTCCGGTGCCCGCTGCTGTCCGCCGGTCCCTATCAGACGGCGCCCAGTGAGGACAGGTCAGGGGGCGTTCCAGGGCGCCTTTACTGAGAGCGCAGAAAGCAGAGGGCAGCGGTGCCCACCAGATGCCAACAAGGCCCCTGCCTGTAATTAAGCCAACATGCTGTGTCGATGAAACTTGACACGTGGACCAGACCGTATACGAAAACCCAAGTTTACACAAAAGGTAAATTAGAAGATGTTCATCCGTTTTATAACGGTTTATTACACCAAATCGGAATCTCCATTTCACCAGAGGCCGGACCTCAAATGCTCAGCTCTGGTGCACTGAGCACGGGACCGACCTGCCCGCAGCTTCTCCAAAGCAGATCCGGCGAGTGGAGCGAGGGCTGCCTCCCGTGAAGTCCTGGGACCCGCCTCGGAATGGCCACCCGCTTCCCCTCGGGTTGCCCCGGCAGGCTCCTGGCTTCTCCCATGCAGACCCTGACACCCTCCCCAAACCCAGGGACACGCCAGCTGGCTGACCCCGGTGATCCCGGTGCAGTCCAACACTGTCACCAGGAGGAGCACGGCAGGCTTGTGTGGCAGCTCTCACGGTCACTTGGAGTGAAGGCAAACACGGTCACTCCCTGCCTCTCGCTGCCTGCCGCTCAGCCTCCTGCCGGGCACCAGTGGAAGGCCGGGCTCTGGGCCCTCCCGCCTCCCACATTTACATGGTCCGATCCAGGCTGCCTGTCTCCTCTCTTCCCTTCCCCATCACCTGTGTTACGAAGAGGATCTCAGACATAAAGATGAGACCTTAATCCCTAATGACATCAAATCACCATCAAACCCAATAAAAATGAATAGGTCGGGGGCTTTGACCGTTGCTTGAAGTCTCCCAAATCTCCCTGATCCGGGCAGTCACGTACACCACTCCCCGTTGTCATCTCTGCCTCTGGGGCATATCTGTCTGCTTGGGGCAGGGGGAGGACTTCGGTCATGATTCACAGCCTCACCATTTACCCGTGCCCGCGCCAAACCACACAACAAACAGGACCGGCATTCCCTCGCACTCAAGCCGACAAGAATCGTGTGGGCGGTTACGGTGGGCTCAGCAGAAAGCGGGGCAGCTGAGAGGTCACAAGAGGGTCAGGCGGTGTCCCTGGTCCTCCAGGGGGTTCCAATGCCCATGGGAGACACGGGACAGTGGGAAACAGGGCCAGGCTTGTGGGGCGAGAAGCACACATTGCTCTCGAACAGCCTCAAGACAAACACCAGTGTCACTTGGTACAGAAACCAAAGGGCAGGAGGTGCAGCAGCCTGGGTTCCTGCAGAGAGTGTTTGGGCTGGGGTGGGGTTAGAGGTCCCAGGAGCCTCGCTACTGCCTGCCCGGCTTTTGGTAAGCATGAGATGGGCGAACAGACACACTGGGCCCAGATGCCAGTCTCCGGAGTCGCTGACTCTGGGCATGCCCCCTCCTGCTGGAGGGAAACCCCTGGTCCCAGCCCTCCCCATGCTGGACAACCCAGAGAGGTCTCAGGACCCTTTATCAGACAATCTGCCTTCTCTTCACAATGACAAAAGCCATGATTTCCCAAGGTTCTTTCTGCAATATGTGAATAGGTATTACCTACACAGATAAATAATTAAAGATTTCCACAGTCAAAACTTTGGGAAACATTCCACAAGTTCAGCCAGCATCTTTACTGCAGGACTTATCAGGACCTTTCATATGCTAACAAACATTTGAGACACCAAGTGGAGAAACCCAATTTGCAGTATCTTCCAAACAGGTGCGGCCAGGAAACCTTTTTTCTTGCAGTCTGAGGAAGAGGGTCGCTTTGAGTGCAGAGAGCTCCAAATGAAGCGCAGGGCTGAGAGTGAGACCCCACAGGCAGGCATTGGGCCTTTGGATCCCGCCTGGCTTGTTGGCTTCATGACCCTGAGAACAGTGTTAACCCCTCTCAGCCTCAGTTTCCTCATCTATAACATGAGTGTTACAGTAGCACTTACATCATGAGGTTTTGTGAGTATCTGTTCATTTACTTATTTATTCACTGATTATTTATTATTTATGACTACTCTATCTGCCCCGTTCTTGGTCCTGGAAACAGAGCTGTGAACAAAAAACCAGGTTCCTGCCTTCGTGTAAGTTTGATTGGGAATTGATAAGCACATAAATTAATAATAAAATGGCTAGATGTGCTGAATGCTATTAAGAATGAAGGCAGGGAAGATGACAGAGTGTGATAATGGGTGATATTGTGGATGGGGTGAGGGTCTAAGAAGACACTTGCAAAAGCCTGGTAAAGTGAAGGGGTGAGCTGGGCGGAGCCGCAGGGAAGAATCAGTGCAAAGGCCCTGTGGCAGGAGCAACAGGGAGCATGGTGGGCAGGAAAGGGAAGGGGCAGGGATGCAGTAGGAGCAGGCGCCTGGGCCCATGCCCTGCCAGCCTTGCAGGATGGGTAGGGGGCCTGGCTACAGCAAGGATGACAGGAACCCTGGGAAGTCTTGGGGTAGGGGAGGGGCAGGGTGTGATTTACACTTTGAAAGGATCTCTCTGACTGTGGATGCAGAAACAAGTGAGACAGTGCATGGGGAGTGCTTAGCACAATGCCTGGCACATAGCAGTGTTAGCTAATTATTGGCACTGTTTTTTTGTTTTTAAAGATGGGCCTGTCTGCTTTAATATAAAATTCTGAGAATCAAAATAATGAGTCCTGTACAGCCTACCTGAGCACAGAGCCAGACACACAACAGGAGAGGCGGAGGGCCACTCCCCCTGTCAGGAACTCGGGCCCAGGAGAAGGCAGCCCGGGGTGCTCCCCTGAGGGCCCCCAGGCCACCTGTGCAGACCGCCACCTCGCACAGGTCTCCTTCGGAGAGACTGCAGTCTGATCCTCAAGCTGGCGCCCCAGCCCCCCCACTCTCATTCCTCCCTTGTCAGCGCTTCCCCCAACACACAGGACGAATTCCCCACACAATGGACAGGAGAACAGCAAGAAATACTGTTCCAAGCAGAAGCAAGGACACCGACGGAAAGCGTCTTGTTTCTCTTCAACACTGGTGCGTGAGGGCAGGTCACTGTAACGAGGAGGGCTAGGGGCAATGGTGACTTGGTGGACACCCCAAGTGTCTTTACCCAATAAGTCAATCAAGCACCTTCCCTGGCGCCTTCCCCGTGGCAGGACCAGGGGGTCTGGCTCAGTGGGTCACTCTCCCTCTGGAGCTCAGAGCCCTCCGGCTCCTGTGTGCAGGGGCTGTCCCTGCAGGGACACGTTCGCGCCAGATCGGGGCACCTACTGGCTGACAGACGTCGTGCAGGAAAGGGGAGTGGGAAAGAGGGAGGGCCCGGGTCTAAGCGGACAGAGGAAGGATGCGGAGCCTGGGTGATGACAACGCCCTCATGTCCCTGGAGGGAGAAGAGGGCTGGTGAGAAGGTGTGTGGGGCTGAGGGCCGCCCTGCTTCTCTGCTCCCGCTTATCCAGTCAGTATTTCCCAGGACTGTTAGGGCGCGCGCGCGTGTGTGTGTGCGCGTGTGTGTGTGTGCACGCGCGCCCAAACAGTCCTGCGCACGGAGAGCGGGGGCCGCTCTCGTGGGCATAGGGTAAACCTGGCACAGAGGTCTGGGCCCAGGTCAGCCCTGGCCTGGCAGGCTCTCTGCCCACGGCAGCTCCTTCCCCTCGGCCTTGGCCATTTTCCTGCTTCTCTCCTTTACCTTGTGCCTCACCCCTTGTTCCCTCTGCACAAAGTTTCCAGGAAAACAGGCTGCAGTCCGCTGCTCCTGTTCCCTCCTCAACCCACTCCAGTCTTGCCTGTCCCCCCCACCAGTGAAGCCACAGTCTCTGAGTCCCCCTTGACCTTCTAAATGCCAGCCGCCAGGTGTCATTGTCAGTCCTCACCGCCTGCCCTTTGCAGCTTTGGACAGAGACCTCCTCTTTCTTCACCGTCTTCCCTTTTCCTCTCCACCCCTCCTGTAGTCCAGGTCCCCCCCTTGGTCTCCTCCAGGGGTTCCCTTGCTGCTCTCCCTCCTCAAAGGAGGCTGTTCCCCAGGGTTACACATTTAAAAATGTGAGGAAGACTGTCCCCGTGGCGGAGAGATGGGCCACAGACGCACAGCTTCCTCCTGCCACATGTTCAGAGGCCTGTCTGCCAGGGAGGCTGTAGAGGTGATTCTTGTCTTTGGGATCTTTTGAGATCCTAAGAGACTGAATATGCAAATAAACAATGGCCAGAACATGTATGAAAAGAGAACTCTGGCTCATAACCAGCCTGGGAAGACAACCCCTTATCTATAGTCACCCGCCCGGGAAGCCAGCCCCTTACCCACAGTCACCCTCCCGGGAAGCCAGCCCCTTACCCACAGTCACCCTCCCGGGAAGCCAGCCCCTTACCCACAGTCACCCACCCGGGAAGCCAGCCCCTTACCCACAGTCACCCACCCGGGAAGCCAGCCCCTTACCCACAGTCACCTGCCCGGGAAGCCAGCCCCTTACCCACAGTCACCTGCCCGGGAAGCCAGCTAGAAGTCACAAATGTAGGAAATCAAACAATGCCTGTCAACAATCAGCCCCAATGGCCAGGACTTGATAATACCTGACAGCTTTCTAAAAGTTGTCCTTGCTTCCAACTTGAGACCAACCAGGAAAAGTCAAACTGCTCCCCTAACCAACACACAGGAGCCCCGAGTCAGCCCACCTGCAGCATCCCCAGGACAACAGCCTCCAGGCAGCCCCCCGCCCCAGGCCTCCCTTTCTCCCAACATAGAGCTTCCCACCCTGCCCGCCGGAGCCTCTGCCAAGACGGCTGACTCCCTTCCTACGGGTAACTCAGAATAAATAGCCTTTGCTTTTCTCCTTTGGTCTCTATTTCCATAACCCTTTCGGATGCTGAGAGCGAGCCGGGGAGACCGTGTCTGTGACCCGATGCCCGTGCAGATCGTGCGCATCCGTGTACGTCTGTATAAACCTCCTGCTCTGTTCTTGCCTGTGGGGCCCTGGCTCCTGGGCCCAGCTCCTTGCCTTTCTGAACCTCAGGCCAGTCCCTGGGGCCCGTGAAGTCATGTCCCTGGGCTCATCCCTGGTTTCAGGGCAGCTAAGGGTAGAAAGTTCCATGTGAGCTCAGATTTACCTGTGCTGACAGAGTCTATCTGCAGAAGGTCCGATTTCTTCCTGGTTGAGGCCCCAAGGCCTCGGTGCCCTGCAGGAGCTCAGCCTGCAATCGCCCTGAGTTCACCCCCACCCTATCCTGGGGAACCCCCACCAGGGAGAAGGGAGCCAGTGGATAAAGGCGCCCACCTGGAAGCCCTAGGAGGATCCGGCCCCCACCGAGGGAACACATTCCTTATTGCCTTCCCTGCTGGCCCTCCCCCTCCCCCACCCCTCCCGCCTCCCCCACCCCTCCCCCCTGCTTGTTGAATCACCTCCCAAATAAACCACTAGCAAGCAAGACTTTGCCTTGGGCTCTGCTTCCTGAGGAACCCAAGCCAAGATGTCACTCAACATCTTAGGACTTTCTCTTTCTCCTCTACAAAATAAGGGGTTTCCTGACCCTGGGCCTCAGGGACGGCACTGCAGGAAGGGGGACCTCCCCGGGCTGGTGAGGCCCAGCCAAGGGCTCCGCGCGCGGTCTCACAGAGGAGCCCCACCTTCAGCTGGCGTGTGCTGCCGTTCCACGTGGGGTCACTTCCTCCGAGGACTTGTGCTGGGACTTGTTGGAGCCCCACGGGCTGTTGCGGGAAGGAGAGCCCCGCCCCGGGCGCCTGCTCCGGCAGAGCCCCTCACCCTCAGGGAGGCAGCAGGGAGGGGCCTCCTCTCCAAGGACACGCGCTTCGCGAAGAAGCTCGGGGTTAGTCCATGCCCTTGGCTGGATATTTCCAATACATTTCTAGACATTCCTGTCTGGGATGGATTTCTTCCCACAGGAGGATTCCCAGGCACCAGAAATCCCCCTGGTTCATTAACTTGTTGATTCCCCTATAAATATCAAAGCCATCCCTTCTATGGGAGTCCAGTGATGTCTTTGAAGTGGCAGAGGCCATAAATGGGCAGGGCCGGGAGCTCAGCAACCACCAGAGAGCTCAGCTCCTTGGAATCTAGCCCCAGCTCAGCAGGAAGACGCCCAGTGGGAGGGCGAGGAGGCCCATCCAAACCGGGGTGATGCATGGAGGGTTTCCTCACCAAGTGTGGGCCTGGTGTAAGGCTAGCACAAGGACTAATGCAGGGACCGGGGCCCGAAACAGCAGAGTGGAGGAGCATCTACTATCCAGGCCAGTTGACAGGGGGTGCAGTCACCTGGACCAGAATCTTGTAGAGAGAGGTCTCTGGAGAGGATCTGTGACTCTTTGGCCAAGGGACAGCCAACCCAGGTCACCTTACTGGGGACATGCCAGAGGAGTGAATCCTAGTTTCGCTCTCCTCCATTCCTCCAGTCTTCTGAAAGCTCCCCACTAGCCAAGCTCAACTGGAGGCCGGCCAGCACAACCCCCCTCCCCCCAAGCTTAGCCTCCAGGACACAGAGCGGGGCAAAGAAGGTGGGGAGCAGAGCTGCGGAGCACAGAGCAGATTTGGAGAAGTACGGCAGGGCAGAGAGACCCCCTTCTCTGCTGCTCCTTGCTGTGTGGCCTTGGCCAAGTTACTTAACCTCTCTGACCCCAAAAAGAGGTTGAGGCTGAATACCTAGGAGTCGTTGCAGAACGTATTTTGCTGTGGCTGCCATTTCCTAGAGAGTGAGTAGCAGGAGCAGAGGGATGGGGCACAGGGGAAGGCTGAGGCAGGAGTTCGGGGGAGGAGCCGAGAAAGAGCCACCGGGGAGTTGACAGTGTCCTCCTCTGGGCTCCTCTGGCACTTTTTCTTCAGCTTCTCTCACAGGATCTTCTTGTCCCTGTTTCTGTGAGCCTCCCATCAAAGTGTGAGCGCCTTTGTCCCTCAGCCATCTGGGCTGACAGTGTTCAGTCCTTGGTCGAGTAACTGAATCAGCAACACTGGGGAACCTGCCCTCTGAGACCTGGGGATGGGTCAGCGGCTCCCGCAGAGGATAGAGGACAGCCCATGGAAGGAGGCAGGGCTCAGGCTGAGGGGTGGCCACCAGCCCCTGCCTCCACTTCCTAGGGACGCCCCTGTGACAGGCACTGCACTCAAGACCAGAGGAGCCCCTTGGACAAGCATGACAGGTCCCCCATAACAGAGCTGTCCCCGTGGCCTCTCTGAGCACAGAATGTTGGCAGTGTGGGAGGTTAGGCAGGTTGGGAGGTGAGGGAAGTTGAAAACCATCCTGGGGATGAGCAGGGCCTGACTCGGTGGGGCGGCGTGGAGAGATGTGCAGAAAGGAGCCCAGTTCAGTGTTTAGAGCTAAATTTGATACAAGGAGAGATGAGATTGGAGGAGCTTGTGGAGGACCTGAGAGTCCAAACTTGGACTCCTAACCAGTCCAAGGCACTGGGGACCTGGGACAGGCTTTGAGCAGGGGAAACGCAGTCAGGTGTGCTTTGGAGGGAGCTCCCAGGTGGTCGTCACAGCAGTAGTTACTGTGATGAGGCTTCTTCACGTGCAGCTTGCGGACTTGCAGACAGGAAGGATCAAGGTCCCACCCAGCCCACCCAGCTGAGGAGCAAAGCCCAGGTTCCTGGGAGGCAGGCCACTCAGTGAGCCGGCCCTCTGGAAGCTCGCCCAGCCCCGTGCGCCTCTGGCACCGCAGCCGGCTCACTGGTCTAGGGGCCCGGCTCGTCCTAGAGGCCTGTCCACCGGGAAGAGCTAACAGGAGCACAGCCCGCCCAGCATCCCCCCTGTGGGGTTGGGGGGTTGGAAAATTGACATCTTTTGACCTTGTGTTAAGTACTCTCAACCTTGTGTTAATGCATTCTCGGAATCCTAGCTGGGGGGTGGGCCAGGTGTACTGGGCACTTCATTTGCATGTGAATAAAGGTTTGTTATCTTTTGGCTTCAAGGTCTCTTCCGGTAAAAAGCAAGAGACAAAGCTGGGGGTATGCAGTAATGCCATCTCAAGGAAATGAATTACTTAAATCCACTTGTAACCTGGGGTACCGGCCTGCAAATAAATGGGACTGCGTCCAGAGATCTGGAGCGTTTGCTACCTTGCAAATCTCCCCCTCACTCCAAGCAGCGTGCGCTTGTAGGTTCATTGCGTTGCACCGATCCCGGCAGGCCGAGAGACGGCACCCCCTCTGCGCCCCGCCTTCACAAACCCCCAAGATTTCCCGGGGACTGCGGTCTGTGCGTAGCCACGAGGAAGCAAATGGTTGTTTGCCAGTCCCTGGAAAAAAGCACAGCACGAGCCGTGGACACACTTGGGAAGAAAATTCCAGATGGTCAGAACACGGCGTTGCGGGAGCCCCGGAGCTGCTGATGGAGCCCACGGTCAGGACACGGAGCCAGGGGCTCGCCCACAGGAGGGGTGCTGTTTCCGCCGGGTGCTGACCGAACGAGGCAGTAAACGGAAGCTGCAGTGGGAACACTGACACCCCGAGCTTCTTCTCTGTGATAAATGCGCGCTGGCCGTTTCCCACGCAAATACGCAGCTGCACCCCGTGCTAAAGCCCCCGGAGCCCGCCCCGCGCGGCCGGTGGCTCTCTCCTTCTCATTAAAGGCGAATCCTCCCATTTCTGAAGCTGCGGAGAGCTTGTGGATGGTGGCTTCAATGTATTCTTTAATCCACGCACTTTTATGCATTTGAAATATTTCAATAAAAGCAATTAGATTAAAAACAAATAATTCTCTTGATGGCAGATTGGCGAACTTCTCCAGCATGGGGACATTTACTACTGTCTTCTTTTCCCCAGGTAGGACTGAATGACAATGCCTTTTCTTGGGGAACAGGACCAGCGGGCTTGGAGCCTCACAGCTGGGTTCTTTCAGGCAGGGGGGTCTTGGGAAGCTGGGCGGCCAAGGGACACAGGACAGGGGTACAGAGCTCTGCCCCTTGTCTGCCCTCAGGAGGAAGGGCCCCCTCAGGACCCTGCTTCAAGTAGTCCTGCCCAGAGGTGGGAGAGAGAAAGAGAAACGTCAATGTCAGAGAAACACATCGACTGGTCGCCACCCACACGACCCCAACCTGGGCCGGGGAAAAACTGCAGCTGAGGTACAAGCCCTTAGCGGAACCGAACACTGACCTCTCTGGTCCACAGGCCAACATTCTAACCGCTGAGCCAAACCGGCCAGGGCACATCTCGTTTTTTTTTATGTTTGTTTGTTTGTTTTCAAAATCCTCACCCAAGGATATTTTTTCCATTTATCTTCAGTCAGTGGGAGGGAGCAAAGGAGGGAGAGAGAGGCACTGACGTGAGACACACTGATTGGTTGCTTCTGGCAGGACCCTGACCAGGGCCAGGGACCAAACCAAAACCAAAGTAGGTGCCCTTGACCGGAATCAAACCCGAGACATTTTTTTGTCCGCGGGCCGATGCTCTAACCGCTGAACCAAACCGGCCAGAGCGACAGATCTAGTCTTAAATCAAAAAATGGTAGGAGCAGCCCAGCCAGTGTGGCTCAGTCGGCTGGATATTGCCCCTGTGCACCAGGACGTTGATCACTGTTTTCTAGTTGGGGCACATGCCCAGGTTGTGAGCCTGATCCCCACTGGGGAGCGTTAGGGAGGCAGCCGATTGATGGTTCTCTTTCATTGGTGTTTCTGCCTCTCTCTCTCCCTTCCTCTCTCTGAAATCAATAAAAACATATAAATATATATTTAAATATGTTTTTATTGATTTTTTAGAAAGAGAGGAAGGGAGAGAGAGATAGAAACGTCAATGTGAGAGAGATACATCAATCGGCTGCCTCCTGAATGCCCCTACTGGGTATTGAGTCCAAAACCAGGCATGTGCCCTGACCTGGAACGAACCAGGACCTCTCAGTCCACTGGATGATGCTCAATCCACTGAGCCACACCGGCGGAGCAGACCATTTTTTTTAACTCATCTTTATTGTTGAATGTATTACAGATGTCTCCTGTTTTTTTCCCCCATTGACCCCCTCCTCCCCAATCCCGCCCCCTCCAGCTTTCCCCACACTATTGTCTGTGTCCGTTGGTTATGCACATATGCATATAAGGTTTTTGGTTTATTTCTTCCCACCCCCACCCCCCTTCCCTTTGAGGTTTGTCAGGCTAACAACCAAATTGTACTTCTTAATCCCTTCACCTTTTTCACCAGCCCCCACCCATCCAGCAAGCAACAAAAAATTCTCTGTATCTATAAGTCTCTTTTCTGCTTGCTCATTTTGTTTGTAGATTCAATTGTTGATAGCTATGTATTAATTGCCATTTGATTGTTCATATTTTTATCTTCTTTTTCTTTAAGAAAATCTGTCAACATTTCATATAATATTGGTTTGGTGGGGAAGAACTTCTTTCGCCATTTCTTGTCTGGAAAAATTTTTGTTTTTAAATGGTAGGACCAGAGCCCTGGCTGGTTTGGCTCAGCAGTTAGAGCATCGTACCTTGGACCAAAAAGTCTCGGGTTTGATTCCTGGTCAAGGGCATATACCTCAGTTGTGAGTTCATCCTGGGTACTGGTCAGGGTTGTGCGGGAGACAACCACTCGACATGTCTCTCTCACATTGATGTTTCCCTCTTTCTCTCATTTTCTCCCTCCCTCCCTCCCTCCCTCCCTCCCTCCCTCCCTCCCTCCCTCCCATTCTATCTAAAAAAATTAATTAGAAAAATATCCTCAGTGAGGGTTTAAAAAAAAAAATGGTAGGACCAGAAAAAGACCCCTTGGCTCTCTTTAGCTCAACTTCATCTACCCCAACCCTTCCCAGCCAAATACTCAATGGGAACTTGGCATACCATTCCTTCCTGTGCTTATAAACAAGGCCAGGCCAACGCTGGCTGGTCGTCAGGGAGCCCAGAGATGTGTGCTGAGTCTGAAGCCATCTCTGGGCTCCATGAGAAAGGGCACCAACACTGACTGGTATATGCCACAAGTACGGATGAGGACCATGTATATTCTAACCAGGGGACTCTACTCCGAAATAATCCATTTATACAGGAAAATTTCAATGAGATAACAAACACAGGCTCAGGTCAGTGGAGTTTCAACTCTCCATGGGAGGCCGCAGGTGTGATTTGGCCTCCATCACAGAATTGAAGTCTAGCAATGACGTTAGCCTCCCGATCAGGCCACCCGGTTGGACACGCCAGTCCTCCCTGTGAGAGCTATGGGTCGTTGGTGATGGGAATAGGGTTACAACTCATCCATGCTTTCTCCATCCCTACTGTTCATGGAATAAACTGCTTTTAAAAAAAACCTTTGGCAAAGAAGCCAGGGCTGAACCCTGGAGACCCTGCCTCCTGGGACTCCAGTCCTTTTTAGGGAGGTCACCCCACCCCGGCCATAGGCCAAGCACCTTCAGGCCTCCAGGTCTCAAGGTCAGTGGTTCCCATCATGCCCCTGAAACATCACCTGAGAATTGTCTCCCAAAGGCACACTGCCCTGGGAGCAGCCTCCCGTGAAGGACACCCTATCACAGATGTTCGGTCTCTCTCCCTCCATGTCCCTCTCTCTCTACAATGAGCTTTGCACAAGATAACAGGCCCACCCTGAATAGAGTTTGGCAGGTTCACAGACAAAGGGGGTATGTGTCATTTACAAAGCAAATCCCTTGGGTATAAACAAGCTCAATCAGCTGGGGAGGACCTCAGTGTCCCCGGAAAGGAGGCATATGACTGGACACAGAAGAAAATAAAGTTGGGGAGAACCTGCCTTGGATGAGAGTCAATAAGCGAGAGACTGAAGATCAAACTGATGCAGGGAAACGTTGACATTATACTGTCGCATGGAAGAAGCTGGAAACAAAAAAGAATAGACAATGTGATTCCATTTTGCACGTGTGTGTGCACACACTCAGAGAGAAAAAGATTGAAAAGAAAGGAACTAAAATGTGAATATTTTATCCTGGCAAAGAAGAATTGCTAATGGACTTGGGTTTGGTGTTATTTGTCTTGGTGGTTCATTTGTCTTCGTACATTTGTACATTTTCTTATTTATTTATTTATTTATTTATTTATTTTTTATCCTCACCCGAGGACATTTTTTCATTTTCTGTTCAGATAGAGTGGGAGGGAGAGAGAGGAAGGGAGAGAAACATTGACGTGAAAGGGACACATCGAGTGGTTGCCACCCGCACAACCAACCAGGGCTGGGGACAAACTGCAACCGAGGTACATGCCCTTAGCAGGAACCGAACCCGGGTCTCTCCAGACCGCAGGCCCACACTCTAACCGCTGAGCCAAACCAGCCAGGGCCATTTGTACATTTTCAGTCTTCTCTTTGAGCGTGAGTTCTTTTTGTCATAGAACACTAAGTAAATGTTACTCTTAAGTAATTATAAAAGGGCAGAAAAGGAAAATTTTTTAAAGAACTTGAGTTTGGGGATTATTTAGAGCTTTTTGGCTAGTCTCCTTGGACAAATTACTTATTTCCCTGGGCATCTGTCTCCTCTCCCTGAACCACCCAGGACGTGCTCAGACAGAGAAGCCAGGCCTTTGCTTGTATGGTGGTTGGTTAGTTTTCAGAGCAAGGGTTGCTGAGCAGCCAGCAGAAGAGGGTTGTGGTGCTAGGAAGAGATTTTTGGTTTCCTCTGCGGAAACTGAGGATGTAGAGGAGACGTGAGGCAGCCTGGGGTAGCCCAGAAAATGGCACAGCTGGGAGGCGCCCACTCTCCCCACCAAAGTGCCAGAAGGGCCTCCCACCAGGCACAGGGAGTGGAGAGCACCCGACACCTTCAGGACTTCAGTCAGCACGATCCAGCCCCATCTGTGGCCGTGACTAATGTGCACAGACCCTTGAGTCTGGGACGCGGTCTCCCCGCACAGCCGGGGCGTGTGCTCTGAAACAGTGTCCGTGCCCACAGTGGGGAGCTGGGCTGGGCCAGGAGGGGCCAGATAGACGGATTCGCCTGCAAGCTGGTGAGACTCAGTCCAGGGACACATAGGGACACTGGGGTGGGACTGAGTGTGGCTCCAAAGGCTTTGGGGACATTGCACACCATGGGGAGACGCGGCCACATTCGCAGCGGCCCAGCAGGCCTCCCAGAGGGAGCAGTCCTGGCTCCATCCGGCCACGTGAATCTGCTCCGAAGCACCGGAGTTCACTCCAGCCAGAGCTCCCCAGAGCTCCCAGCTGGGAGTCTCCTTTCGCCGTCCTAACGGATCACCCAGAGTCCTCCTGTCCCGAGAAAAACAAGAAGAGGACAGCCAGAGCTGTCAAGAAATTAATTGAAAACAGCAATAAGAGTCTCATGAATACAGACTAAGCCCGTGACTTGCTCCTTTTTCGGAGGCAGACTTGGAGTCTGGGAACCTCCCTCCGGGCCTGCTGACCACCCTCTCACAGCCGTTTTGGGGAGCAGCTGCTCCCTTTCTGGTGAAGCTGCGAACAGTCGGTCCTCAGCCCGGCAGCTGTCACATGGCTTTCAGGGTGGCTCTTCCAAGAAAAGCAAGAAGCAAACGCTTCTGTCTATTTAATGCTCCTGAAAGAGGTTCTCCCCTGTATCCGTTGTGTCTCACTGTCATGTCTACACCAGCTCCTTGGAAAGCGAGTTCGAGTGACTCCTTTCTTGTGCGGCTGATTAGACCAAACTGGAATTCAAGCATTTTAGAGCTGGAAGGAAACCCGATTAGACAGCAGCCCCAGTGCCCAGCACAGAGCCCAGGACTTGGGTGCAAGGTCCTCATTTGATGGGTGAGAATATGGAAAAATCACGGGACTGGTCATGGTCACAGACACAATGGAAGCAGGTCGGCTGCTCCTAACTGGTGCAACCACACTGCTCTTTCTTTCGATTCTGTTTGACAAACCGGAACAGAGGTGGCAAAGATGAGTGAGACAGAGTCCCTGCCCTCAAGGGACTAGTTGGAAAGACAAGGGCATAAATGACTGTGATGTTAAAAAATAATACTAACCATCCAAATCCTGGATATAAGGCCACGAAAAGACAGTCTGTCTTTTGACGTCATTTAGCCATTGTTTCACTAGCCCACCCAAGAACTACTAAAGACCTAGGGGGTGTATTTCTGTGTGCCTTGGCGATTTACCATTAATTAAGGGCTCAGGCTCTGTTAAGTTACACAGTAACATGTAGATCGAGTCCAGTAAAAGACAAACAATTTATAACCAATAGAAAAGAAAACACCAAAGATTATTTAGCTGCCCTGTAGGACATTCACCAGTTTTGTTTTCTTTTTTAATTGTTGTAAAATACACATAACATAAAATTTTACTCCCTTAACTGGTTTTGAGTGTCTAGTTCAGCGAATGAAGTGCATTCCCATCATTGTGCAGCCTTCACCACGGCCATCTCCAGAACCCTTTTCATCTTTGCCAAACTGGATGTCTGTCCCATTAAACACTGACCCCCGCTCCCTCCTCCCCGGCCCTGGCTGTCATCATTCTACTTCCTGTCTCTAAGAGTTTGACCATTCCAGGTGCCTCATATCGATGGAATTATACAGTATTTGTCTTTGGGCTGGTTTATTTCACTTAGCATAGTGCCTTAAGGTTCATCCATGCTGTAGTGGGTGTCAGAATTTCTTTCCTTTTAAAGCTGAATAATATTCTAACCACCTTTTGCTTATTCATTCATCTGTTAATGGACATTTGGGTTGCTTCCACCTTTTGGCTATAGTGAACAATGTTGTTGTAAACACAGGTGTACAAATATGTCTCAAGACCCTGATTTCAGTTCTTTCGGATATCTACCCATAAGTGGAATCGCTGGGTTATATAATTTTGTTTAATGTTTTGGAGAACCACCATACTGTCTTCCACAGAGGCTGAACCATTTTATATTTCCACCGACAGTGCACAAGGGTACTCAGCCCATACACATGAGGGCAATCAGCTTTGTTTTTTAACCTAAAGTTTTTACTCAAACATCTCCTTTTAAATGTTTAGCAATATCCAGTTCCTCAAACTGCTCTTCGACCCAGCTTTGCCATCTTACTGGTACTCCCATGCCGTCTCTCGGCCTGTCGGGATCGGCGCAACGCAGGGAAACTACAAGCACACGCTGCTTGGAGTGAGGGGGAGCTTTGCAAGAGAGCAAATGCTCTTGATCTTAGGATCAGGCCCATTTATTTGCAGATTCGTACCCCCAGGTTACACGTGGATTCATGTAAATTATTTCCTGAGATGGTGTCTCTGTAAACTATACAACCTAGTTTTGTCTCTTACTTTTTATAGTGGAAAGAGACTTTGAAACTAAAAGATAACAAACGCAGACATTCTTGAGTCCTAAGACCCATGAGTCCACCCACGCAAACCTTATCTTATTCACAAGCAAATGAAGCACTCAGTTGCACCTGGGCTGGCCAGCTAGCGAGAATACATTAACACAAGGTTACAAATTGTCCACCATCCAACCCCCCAACCCCACAGTCTCATCCATGAGTTACCAAATCTTTGACACCTGTCCATTCCCTACTTTACGGAAGAAATGTTTTGAAATGTTCGAACAGCATGCTTTGACAGTAAGAGTGCTGTAGGTGTCAGGGTGAAGATCACTTCTATTTGGGAGATTCAAAAATCCTTTCACTTTTGAGATAGGCCTTATGGTTAATGGGTGGACTTTGGCAGGTAGAAAAGGTTTGGGGCACACATTTCAGACCCCAGGAATGGCACGAAGATGCTTTTTTATTTGCTTGCTGTCACATGTGTCTTAGTGAAATCTATGGGCAATACGGTGTGATACTTTTACATGCAAAAGCCTAGGAAAAGAACTTCCTGCCCCGTATGTTGTTTCTCTTCACAGCCCTTCACAGAGGTTCCCCCTCCAGCTCCAGGTAAGGCCAGCCCTCCCATGCCCCCACCGGCCCTTCACCTCCCTACCCTGCACAAGAGGCTGAAAAGAACCTGGGCCTTTCCATCAACACTTTAGATTCATCTCTGATTCCGCCTTAACTGGGGAATCGCATTTCCTGGCTGACTCCATCCCACCACGTGGAGCATCCATGAAATATCTCCCTGACAGGCCCCAAATGTCACCAGCATCGATCACAGGGATAAGTTGCAAACAAGCTCGAGACAGAGCAGCCATCTCTGGTGGGTCCAAAGTGGCAATAATTAGAAAACATATTTCTGGCCACAGAGGACAAAACTGCAGCCCTCTGTGACCTCTGCCTCAGCAGCGTGTGCCACCAGCCAAGGCTGGTGGCCAAGCCCTTCCATTGGGGCTCTTTACTCCAGAGGGTGCTTCTGCCCCTGGATGAAGTAAAGAACCAAAACTTACTGCGGAGATTGTGTTTTCTGAGAACCTCGAGTGTGCACATCCCTTTTTTGGTTTTTGAAATCACATTGTTGTGGTCTCTAGACTACCTTAACCTTAACGTCCTGACCCATAGCCATGACCTTTCCTCGGGCTCCCAGCAGCCTCTGCAGCCTGCCTTGTGGCTGGACAATATGGATGGCCCAGTTCCGACTGACCGAGACCGGCTGACCTCACCTCTCCTCCACTGAGCCTGAGCCCATTGCGCTGAGACCCACTGCCACCCGCTGCCCGCCCCTCCGCCCCTTCTCCAGCCTCAGCTGTCCAGACACCCTGCTGAGGCCTCCAGGAGGTCCAGCCTCTACCAGTACAGGGCACATTCCCCCTTGGGGCCAGCAGGGCTCCCTAACCGGACCAGGGAGGGAGGGAATGGAGTGGAGAAAAGGCACAGGGGTCTCAAAGCAGAGCAGCCTGGGCTTCTCAGGCTAACAATGTGCACATACTGGGTACATCTGAGGGCAGGCAGGCTCAGGTCAGCCAACTGTCTGATTTCACCTTCACTAGCTGAGTGGCCTTGGGCAAGTCACACAACGTCTGAGCCTCAATTTCCACATTTGTAAAACGGTGCTAATAAGAACACCTAGAACGCTGCAGGATATAAATATAAAACACTTAGTACAGCCCCTGGCAATAATCAATCCTCAACAAATGTGGGAAGTGGATTTTGTCCTGTTTGTGTGGATGTGTGTGTATAAAAACAACAAAATATTAGGAAAAGGACAAAAAGCCGGAGAACTTGCTCATTTCCCTAGACATTCTCTTTGCTAATCGATGTTTCTGTCAACTCATAACGGAGGTTAGTCCCAATTTCATATTCGCTGTCTAGAGAGTGATAAACTGTTGTCTCCCTAAAGTAATCTGTGCTGCCTTCAGATGGCCTTCTCCACCTTGACGGATGGGATTAGATCCCCACTCCTCGGGCAAGTGACAAGATCAATGAGACATTAGTCTCCATGCCTCTGACTTTCTCCTGGGGAAATGTCAATGGTCCAGAATTAATGTGGCGATTGATTTACTGGTGGTGTCTAAAGGCACAGGTGTAAGGTAGCCAGGTGCCGCCGGTGGGAGGTGGGAAGAAACCAGAGAGCCAAACAGCCGAATAAGCAGAAATCAGGCTTTATTGGGTACACCCCGGGCGGGTTCACAGACTCGGGGGTCGAGTCCGAGAAGCCGCGCCCGATGCTGGGGTTTGTGATTTTTATATCTGCGCCTGTGGCAGAGGGAACTTGTTGTTAGGTTAGGTCCTGAGGGGCTACGCATGGGGGCCCCCTGGAATGTGAATCTATTGTCCCGGAGCGAACAGTTCCTGGACTAGGACAGGAGAATGGGACAGGAGTTGATCTATGAGTTTGGGGCAAACAGTTCCTGAAACAGGGAGGGAGTTTAGGTTGGGTAAGCGAGGTAACGCTGAGCAGTTTGCCTGGTGCCAGTTCCCAGGCTCTCGGACATTCCCGACTCTGTGATATAGGAACAGGGGCCAGGTCGTCTTTCTGACTACTTCCTGCTGGACGGGGGCGGCGTCAGGGGAGGGGTGCCGAGTCGGTGTGGTCCGAGTTCGGGGGACTGGTCAAAGGCTGGTAATGTTGTAGCATCATTTGGTGGACCTCTATTGTCCGTGTGAGCTGTGCGAATCTGTCCTGGATGAAGCGGAGAAAACAGGGGGCAATTAGCAGTATAATTATTATGATGATGGTTGGGCCAAGGAGGGGGAGGAGTAAGGAGTACATGGAGGAATTCCACCAGGAGGAGGCGTCTACTGAGAACTTTTGTTTTTTTTAGTTCTGAACTTAGCTGGTGGAGGGTTTCAATGCGGGTTTCTACCAAACCTGATTCGTTGATATAATAGCAACATTCTTCCCCAAGAAAGAACAGGTTCCTCCGTGTTCTGCTGTGAGGAGGTCCAGGGCCCTTCGATTCTGCATCGACAGCTGGGCCAGGGAGGTGATCTGCCTCTGGAGAGAAGCTAGGGACTCAGCCGAGCTGTCAATAGCAATCTGAAATTGAGATTCTAAGCGTTCTGAGGTGACTAAGGAGTGTGCTAGGGCACCCCCTCCCAGTCCAGCAGCAACAGCCGAGGCTGAGAGGGAGAGTCCCACTAAAAGGGGTAAAAAGATTGCCCGCTTTTGTTTCGGGTTGTAATATATGTATTTCTGTTGGAATTCGGCAGGTGTGTAGACCATGAGTTGGGGGGTTAGGGTGACAGGCAGGCAGAGAAGAGTGGGATCCAAGGGGGTCGAGAGAGTTTTCGATAAGGTATGATTACACCAGAAGAAATAGCCTTTAGGGGCAGTTAAGTTGAAAGTGGGAGATTGTGTGACATTGCAAAGGTTGGATGGACTGTTACTGTAACAAAAGGGAATTTGAGAGAGATCAGGAGGCATATATAGGGCTACATCGGCAAGAGGAGTCATAAGTTTTGGTGCGGTGGACATCCCGGAGCAGTTGAGAGCGATGGGATAAGGGACCGCAGTCAGAGGAGGTTTTCCTAAGGTTGCACACATTAAACAAGATGAGAGGTTGCCTGCCCCAGTGAGATTGGCTAGTATTAGACCTTCCTGGAGGAGAGAGAGCCATGAAAAGGGGGAGGTTTGGGCAGCTAATTGTCTGGTGAGTAGGGATTCCTGGGTCTGGATGTCATCGTGGACTCCGCCAGTAAGTTGGACTAGGGCTCGCCAGACATAAATGTGGGAAGATGGCATATGGGAGTACCTAGAGGTGTATACGGCCCCCCTCTGAAGGGTCACCCATTTGGAGTCAGTCGGATCAGAAATAATGAGGGAGAAGGACTGTGTGCGGTTCATGGTGCGGCGATAGAGGGAGATTCCTGATGGGGATCGGGGGGTATTGGGCCTCTGGGCTGCATGAATGTTGCAGCTGCTCCATTGACATCCCATGCAGGGATGCCAGGGGCTGGAGGGGGACTGGCAGTGAGTAGGCTGATCCTGAAGGAAGCAGACTGCGGGAGCCCATTGGTTCTGTGTGAAAGGGTTTTTGAAGTCAGTGAAATTTAGGAAGAGAGGGCTTTTGCATCCCGTGGATGGGCAGTCAGTCGGTGGTAGTGAGTAGCCATCCCTGGGTATAGTGTCCCTCTGGATTTCGACAGATTTTAACAAATCCAGTCGTGGAATTTTCTGTGAGATAAAATCTCCAGACAAAGGCCTTAGTCTGGGGTCCTGCGTTTGAGTCTGAGAGACAGAGGACCAATAGGAGTAGTGATCCAAGGGGGGTCATCCTGAGGGATGGCCTTCTTTATCCTGGAGAGGTGAACCCACGTGGAGATGCCCAGGACCTTTGCTGCTGATGGGGTGGTTAGGATGATCGTATAGGGTCCTTCCCACTTAGGAGCCAGGGGCTTTGGGGAAAGGGTCTTTATAAAAACCTGGTCCCCTGGGGCGACCTGCTCCGTCGTTCCTGCCCCCGGGCTGGGCTCAGGAAGGGTGGAGTTAGCGTGTTCCCGAAGGAGGGAGCGGAGAAGGGAGAGGTAGGGAAGGTATGAAGCCAGAGGAGGCGGGTGTGATGGGGATGGGGCCGACAGGAGGAAAGGTCGGCCGTAGAGGAGTTCGAAGGGGCTCAGTTGGGAAGGCCCCCTCGGGGCAGCCCTTAGGCGGGTCAGAGCCAAGGGGAGAAGAGTGGGCCAAGACTGACGGAGCTCTAGGCTGAGCTTGGTCAGATGTTCTTTGATGAGCCCGTTGGCCCTTTCAACTTTACCAGACGACTGAGGGTGGTAGGCCGCATGCAGTTTCCACTGTATGTCGAGGGAGGTGGAGACAGCTTCTGTGACCTTGGAGATGAAGGCGGGCCCGTTGTCTGACTGGATGGAGATAGGCAGGCCAAAGCGAGGGATGATGTCCGGGACCAGGTGGTCAGCTACAGTCCCCGCAGTTTCTGAGGTGGTGGGAAAGGCCTCAGTCCATCCTGAAAAGGTATCAACCATAGTTAAAAGATATTTAAGATTTTTGTGTCTGGGCATGTGGGTAAAATCGACCTGCCAGTCCTGTCCGGGGAGATGGCCCCGCATCTGGTGAAGTGGGCGGCGGATGTGGCAGGCCCCCTGGCTGTTTGTCCTGGAACAGGTAGAGCAGGAGGAATGGACAGCTTGAATGGTTTGTTGGAGGCGGTTGGGGTGGAAGAGGGGAGAGAGGAAATGATAAAGAGCCTTAGGTCCAATATGTAGGGACTTGTGGATGTCAGAGATTATCTGGTATTTCTGAGAATCTGGGAGGATGAGGAGGTTGTCCTTGAATGCCCATCCATCCTTGAGCTGGATTTCTGGGGAAGATTGAAAAAGGTCTTGTTCTGTGGAGGAATATTGTGGTCTGTATGTTTTTGAAAGAAAGCATATAGCAGAGGTGGGGTGTGCACGCGCTATGGAGTGAGCTGTCTTATCGACGAAGGCGTTTCCCTTAGCAACAGGGGAATTGGAGGTCTGGTGGCTTTTGCAATGCATAATGGCCACCCGCAAAGGGAGTTGGATGGCCTGAATGAGCCTAGAAATGAGTGTGCCATTGAGAACAGGCGTTCCCTTGGTCGTGAGGAAGCCTCGTTCCTTCCAAATCATACAGTGGGAGTGTGTGATGAGAAAGGCATATTTGGAGTCTGTGTATATGTTGACTGTCTTATTTTTGGCCCAGATGAGGGCTCGGGTCAGGGCGACTAGTTCGGCCTGTTGTGAGGTGGTCCCTAAGGGGAGGCTGTTAGCTTCTATGACCTGGGTGTCAGAGACGATGGCATAGGCGGCCCGCCGGGGCCCCGGGGGTTCGGAGATTGAGCTGCCATCTATGTAAAGGGTATGCTGGGCTTCTGGCAGGGGATGGGCCATTAGGTCGGGTCGGGGAGATTTAGATTCCTCTAAGATTTCGAGGCAGGAGTGTGTAGAGACGGGCAGGTCAGAGACAGGAAGGAGGGTAGCTGGATTAAGAGGGCTACAGTTGGAGAGGGTGATAGAGGGGTTTTCTATAAAGAGGAGGTGGTACAGCTGGAGTCGGGAGGGCCCAAGATGGGCCAGAGCCTGGTGTGAGAGAAGGTCTGTAAGGCGATGGGGAGAGAAGACCTGTAATGGTTGTTGGAGGTTGATTTTCAGAGCCTCGGTGGTGAGATCGGCTGCAGCTGCAAGAGCTCGGAGACAGGGTTGCCATCCGTGAACCGTGGGGTCCAGCTGTCTGGAGAGATAGGCTACCGGGACCAGAGTTGGACCCGTCGGTTGGGCTAAGACTCCAAGAGCTAAGTGGTGTCTCTCCTCAGTATATAGGACAAAAGGTCGTGAGGGATTAGGTAGGGCCAGGGCCGAGGCTGAGCAGAGGGCCTTCAGGAGGGCCGAGAAGGCCTGGCGAACAACTTCGGGGGATGTCAAGGGCCCCTCGGGCGTTTCTTTGGCTGCCAGATAGAGGGGTTTGGCTAGAAGGGCAAAGCCTGGGACCCAGTGGCGAAAGAAGCCTACCAGTCCCAGAAATGACTGGATTTCAGCCGCCGAGTTAGGGGGCTGCAGGCCCCGAAGAGCCTGTAGCCTGTCGGTGGTAATGGCTCGATGGGTCGGGGTGACTAGGAGGCCAAGGTAAGTGACAGACGAGGTGGCTATTTGTGCCTTCTTGGCGGATACCCGATATCCCTTGCTGCAAAGGAAATTCAGTAGGAGGGTGGTGGCCGTGAGGCAATCGGCCTTGGTTGGTGAACAGATCAGAAGATCGTCTACATATTGTAAAAGGGTGGAGGGAGTTAAATTGCAAGCAAGTAGGTCTGCAGCTAATGCTTGTCCAAATAGGTGAGGACTGTCCCGGAATCCTTGGGGGAGGACCGTCCAGGTCAGTTGTTGAGCGGTGTTGGAAACAGGGTCCTCCCAGGTAAAGGCAAATAGGAAGTGGGAATCTGGGTGGAGGGGTATAGTGAAGAAGGCATCCTTGAGGTCAAGGACCGAAAAATGGGTGGTGGTAGGGGGAATGTGAGAGAGAAGGGTGTAGGGATTAGGGACTACTGGGGAAATGGGGACGACCGCCGCGTTGATGATGCGGAGGTCCTGAACAAGGCGGTACTGTCCCGAGGCCTTTTTAACGGGGAGAATGGGAGTATTACAAGGTGAATTGGTGGGGATCAGGAGGCCTTGTGTCTTAAGCCTGGTGATGATGGGCAGGAGTCCCATCCTATGAGCGTGTGAGATGGGGAATTGCGGGCGGTTAGGAAAAGAAGATGGGTCTTTGAGTTTAATTAAAACAGGAGTGTGGTGGGAAGCAATGGTGGGGGTATCCGTGTCCCAGACCTCGGGGTGGACTTCAGGTAGGAGCTGGACGTTGGGGTCTGGGTCAGGCTCAAGGTCGGGGCCTGGCACCAGTGCCAGCAAGAAGGTCTGTTTCGGGGAGAATGAGATGCTTGCCTGGAGTTTGGACAGAATGTCTCTCCCCAGGAGGGGGACTGGACATGAGGGCATGACTAGGAAGGAGTGGGAGAACGGGTGACCCTCAAATAGGCAGTTAAGGAGGGTCGTTCGTTGTGGGGTTGAGGGTGATCCGTCAATTCCCATGACCGAGACCTGGGAAGGAACTGTAATGCCCGAATGAGAGGGAAGGACAGAGTAGGTAGCCCCCGTGTCTACCAAAAAGGAGACAGACTTACCCGCTACCTGGAGCGTGACCCTGGGCTCAGAGGGTAACCGGAGTCGAAGAGCCAGGGCCCCCTCAGTCGTCCATTAGCCCCAGCAGTTCTAGGGCCAGGAACGTCTGGTTCTCAGTCCCCCTGCATTGAGGTGCCGAGGGCTGAGCCATGGTCGGGCAGTCTGACTTCCAGTGGCCCATTTGTTTGCATTGAGGGCAAGGCTTGTTGGGGGTCCTAGGCTGCGGACAGGCCTTCGCCCAGTGGCCTTCCTTTCCACATTTGAAACAGGCGCCTGGGGGCGTGCGCTGTCCTCCTTTGGAGGTCAGTCTTTTTGCCGGTTCCCCTGCCGGCCGGAGGGCCGCTACCAAGGCTTGGGTCTGGAGGCTAACTTTCTGTTGCAGCCGCGCCTGCCGGGCTGCTTCAGCCGTCTCCTCCCGGGCGTTAAAAACTTTAAAAGCCATTTTTACCAGGTCTCGGATGGGAGTCTCAGGGCCCTCTTCAGCCTTTTTTAGTTTTTTCCTGATATCTGGGGCGGACTGAGAGATAAAGTGAGATGCTAGGATTGTGGCCCCGTTGCGGGACCCCGGGTCTAGGCGGGTGTAGCGAACCAGGGCCTCCTGCAGGCGGTTGAGAAAAAGGGCCGGGTTCTCTTCGGGGAGCTGGGTAATTTCTCTCAGTTTGTCATAGTTAACTACCTTATTGGAGACTGCGTCCATACCCCGAAGGAGGTATTGGAGCATGAGGTTCCGGCGCGGAATATTAGATCCAGGGCCGGCCTGATAGTTCCATGCAGGATCGTCCTGGGGAACTGCTTCATTGCCGAGGGGGACTGTATTGTCTATTAGGTGGTCTCTATCTGCCTGCTGCCTGGCGGCAGAGAGGATACGCTCGTGTTCCTCAGGGGTGAGAGTGGAGGTGCAGATTACTTTGATGTCATGCCAGGTCAGGTCATAAGTCTGGGACAGGTATCGGAACTCTCTGATGTAGGTTGAGGGGTCAGCTGAGAAGGATCCTAACCTCTTTTCAATCTGAGAGAGGTCCTGGAGGGAGAAGGGGACATGCACCCGCACCAGTCCTTCTGCCCCAGCCACCTCGCGGAGAGGGGCCAGGACAGCAGGCGGGGGTTGGGGAGTGCGAGATCGGGTATGGGCTGCTATGGGAGAGTCGAGGGGGTTAGCGGGAGGTGGGGCAGCCGGAGCCGGGTCAGGACCAGGGGGGTCTTCTCTGAGGAGGGTTGGGGGAGGCGATAGGTGATCAGGGAGGTCATCAGGCAGAGAGTAAGGAGGGGGATCTATAGGACGTGCCTTTGGAGGAGGAGAAGTCTGGGCTAGGAGAATCTGGAGAGTAGAGCAGTGTGAGCAAAGGTCAGGGCGGGAGCGGAGGTCCCAAAAAGCCTGAATGTATGGGATCTCAGAGTCCTTTCTGGTCCGTCGGCAAAAATTGGCCAGGTCCCAGAGGACATTAAAGTCGAAAGTACCTGTAGGTGGCCAGTGAGACTGGTTGTCTAGGGTGTATTGAGGCCAAGCGACCTGGGACAAGAAGATGAGTTTCTTCTTGTGGAGGGTCTGAGAGTATCCCAATTTGGAGAAATTTATAAGAAGACATCCCAAAGGAGTCTTAGGGTCTATTTTGGATTCGGAGTTTCCCATAATTTAGTGGCCTTCCGGAACCCTAAGTGTCGGAGGAGAAAGGGTATGAGGGAGGCGTCCCTTCCAGATACCCGTCTCCGGATAGAGATAGAGGGGTGACTGAAAGGCGTCCCTTTCAATCAGTCCCCCTATATAGACTCCAGGAGTCGTGAAGGGAGGGCTCTCGGCTTGGCCAAGTCTAGGACGAGAGACCCCGGCGGGGACACAGGATTCCGGCAGGAAGGGAAAGGGATCGAATTACTTACGGTTGCAAGCCGTATCTGCAGGGAGCTCCAAATTCAAAGCGGTGGAGGGCGGCACGAGGCAGGGAGAGAGAGAGGGGGGACTCTCGCCTCAGCCTGCAGGGACTGAGGCGGGTCGCAAAACCCCTCTCCCGGGTTTCGGCACCAGATGTAAGGTAGCCAGGTGCCGCCGGTGGGAGGTGGGAAGAAACCAGAGAGCCAAACAGCCGAATAAGCAGAAATCAGGCTTTATTGGGTACACCCCGGGCGGGTTCACAGACTCGGGGGTCGAGTCCGAGAAGCCGCGCCCGATGCTGGGGTTTGTGATTTTTATATCTGCGCCTGTGGCAGAGGGAACTTGTTGTTAGGTTAGGTCCTGAGGGGCTACGCATGGGGGCCCCCTGGAATGTGAATCTATTGTCCCGGAGCGAACAGTTCCTGGACTAGGACAGGAGAATGGGACAGGAGTTGATCTATGAGTTTGGGGCAAACAGTTCCTGAAACAGGGAGGGAGTTTAGGTTGGGTAAGCGAGGTAACGCTGAGCAGTTTGCCTGGTGCCAGTTCCCAGGCTCTCGGACAACAGGGACAAGTCCTCCCGCTGCTGGGAGGAGAGGAGAAGGCACCATGGCCACCGGTGGGGCTGACTCACGGGCCTGTGCTGTCTAACCTGGGTGAGAAGCCAGTCGCAGCGGGGCTGACCCACCGGAGACCTGCGTCCTGGAGACTGGCTGGCCCTGGCCTTAAAGTCCTAAGGCCATGGACTCTTTCAAGTTCTATGACCTTGCTTGACATGGGGGCTTGGAGCTTTGTCATTGGTAGTGACTTCTCTAGACCTGTTTCTTCATCCACAAAATGGGACAGAGATTTCTCAAAGGATGACTGTGAGATTAAAATGAGATGATTTGTGTGAGTGGATGCGCTTGTTAAAAGGTCTGAGTCGGCGGGAGATCACATCCACCACGCAAGGCCAATGTAGAGCAAAATGGCTTTATTGCATAGGCCTGGGTGCAGGCGGGCTGAGCCGAGAAGGGGTCAGCCTCGAATTAGGGTTGGGATGCCAGTTACATACCCTACTTTTAGCTTCTGGCAGTTCCTGCTGACGTACTCTGCATGGCCCATTGTCCACTTTGCAGTTGGACTGGTCTGGTATCTCGTCCGGCATCTGCTGGGTTATCCATTGCCTTGCTGGGTTTATCCAGATAAACTTTATCCATATTCAACAGAAGGCTGAGCAAAGGTCATGCAAGCAACACAAATTCCACAGTCTCCGCCTTTTACAAATTTTTACCTTCACTCTTTAAAATATTACTAACCCTTTCACTTGGTAAAAGTTAATTTTTCATCTTCAAACACATGAGTAAGTGCAATGTTCTTGCGTGAGAAACTGGCCAAGTTTACAGATATTAAAACTAAGGCTTAGAGAGGTGAAAAGCAGAAGTAGGTCAGGAAGACTGCCCCCCGCCCTCACTGCTGTTGACACAAGTGACTGCCCCGCTTCTCCTGGTTCCTTAGGGGCTGGGATAATGTGCAGAGGACGGCTGGAGAGGGTCAGTGTCCCGAGATTCCCACGGGGGAGTTCTTCTCTTACAAAGCAGACACTGACTGGGCACCTTCTGTGTGCCAGAGGCACCTTGGGGGCAAAGACAGCACACCCAAATTCTGAAAAGGCCTTGACCCCGAGGGCTTGGTGTTTGTCTCTTCTCCCTTCCCTCCCTCTCTTTCCCAGAAGCAGCCCTTCCGAAAGGCGCGGCAGGGAGCCCGCCTGCCCACTCAGCCCTCTCCTTCAAATCTGGCGCCTGGAAGGCAGCGCCGGCCCCGGGCTCCGGGCAGGGCCCAACACACAGGCTGTTCCCAGTCAGACCTTTGGTCTGAAAAGTTTCTCTAATCCCAAAAAGACCTTGGGTTTTTCCATGATCTCTAGCTTATTTACCATATAAAACACAAGCTCCTTGATTGAGGAAGTTCCGCCCAGTTTACTATTTGCTCCCAGCACAGAATCTGACGAACTAGGAGTGGGAAACAGAGCGATGGACCTGCACACACAGTGAGCCACAGCTCGAAGCTGGCAGACAAGCCGACTCAGGTGGTTTACAGCCTTTGTCTGTGGAGCATAAAGCAAAAGACAGAAGCTCTGGAAGGCCGTATCTACCCTCGGGCAGAGGAGAGGGCGGGAATTACTCCCTCCCTTTGCCAGAGTGCACCGTGGTGCCCTGCGGCCCCTGAGCGGTGCCAGCGGTTAGCGGTGCCCAACCTAACAGTAGGTCCTTATGCAGAGCAAGAAGCCCTGTCTAGGAGACCTCTGAAATGCTCCCATGTGAAGGCCTTTGCCATATTCAGGGCACTTTCAAAACAAATAGAGAAAGCAGAACACTTCCTCTTCAGCCTCCTTTGCAACGAAAGCCTAGCACGTGACCCAGCCCACTGCTCACACCCCTGCACAAGACTGCCCTTCAGGGCCACCGGGAAATTCCACCTTGCTGGCAACGCAGCACTGAGCAGGGGCACAGGGCAGTAGGACTACCTCCTTCTGCAGGGGCGACATTGGCATAGCACACTGCTGTGGGTGTGGTCCAGCCAGTGGTGGTGGCGCCGGTGTTTTCCTCATGGGGGGCTTAAAGCTTTGTCACTGGAAGTTTAGACTGGTTCTCCAGATGCCCCCCACCAGTAATCTGGGTAACCACGAGCTCCCCAATGTCATTTTTAAAAACTTCCTTTCCTGCCCTGGCCAGTTTGGCTCAGCCGTTAGAGCGTCGGCCTGCAGTCCCGAGAGACCCAGGTTTGGTTCCCGCTAAGGGCACGTACCTCGGTTGCAGTTTGTCCTGGGCCCTGGTTGGTTGTGTGGGTGGCAACCACTCGATGTATCCCTTTCAGGTCGATGTTTCTCTCTCTCGCTCTATCCCTCCCACTCTATCTGAACAACAACAAAAAACTTCCTTTCCTACTCCAGAAGCCAGTCAGCTTCTGCTGCTGCCACTAGAACCCTCAGTGACAGGCTCATTCAGGTTTGCCTGGGCTGCCATTTCTTGAGGTCCTGGCAGCAGCAACAGCAGCTGCCATTTGTTCAGTGCCTGCACCGGTCCTAGGAACCGCGCCACGGGCTCTGCACATGCTGTCTCTGGAATTCTCACACCGCCATGAGGTAGGTGCTGTTTTTATCTCATTCATAGTGGGAGAAACAGAGCTATCACGGCATCAGAGGACTAGTGCAAAGTCTTACAACAGAGTCATGCAATGTCGTGAGAGCAGACAAGCTCTTGAAGCTAAATATGGATTCCAAGAGAGAGGGAAGCAGTCAACAGGAAAGCTCTCGCTCTGCTCTCCGCGGCGGGATGGGCAGAGCTGGGCGGCTCGTCTTGTCCTCACATCGTCTTCTGAAGAAAGGACCAGTAGCACCCTACTAAGCTCCCAGAGGGTGAAATAACTCAGAGATATCTCACTGTCCAAGGGTTTTCCCAGGACAGTGGTAGATGTTACTGGCAATGGAATGTCCTGCTACCCAAGTGTATTCTCTGAACCCACCAGGGCTGAGGGGACGGACAGTGGTGCATGGCAAACGGCGGCGCTGCAAGCCTGCATTCGGCGAGCACCGGTGCGCAGGTCTGCCTCTCCATCACGTGCTAACACAGGTAATTCTTCTCCATTCCCTTCCAGCACTTATTTGGTTTGCATAATTCCAAGGCCAATAAATCTTAGCATTAAGGCTGATGTGATGTGTGATGCAGACAGCCTAATTTAGTTGAGGTGTTTTATCAGCTCCTCTAAATTTTTTTTCTCTGGTCTACAATATTTTATACTGGGTTGATCTTTTTTTTATTCATAAGGGCTTCATTCCGACTTGTCATGGCTGAATTAACAGGGCAGTTAGTGATCACTTAGATGTGGAAGTCTACATCTCATTTATCCTCAATAGCAAAATTAATGAAGCAGCAGAAAAATAGCTTCCTGTGCTGGAACTTCTCTAGCCAACTGAGTCATCTCAAATATATTTCACTCGTGTCTTCCAGAATCGGGCTCAGCTGTAAATTCTAGGAGACAGTGTCCAACTACACCTGCCATTGACTGACAGCATAACTCACTGCTTAGAGGGGCTTGGATCAGGGTGGCCAGGGGTGTATTCTCCCACTCATTCCCACCACACACATTTAGTGAACACCTTCCACAGGCCAAACTCTGGGATATAAAACAGACTCAAGGTCATAGTCAAATGGATCATGCCACCATGTATGCCACCACTGTTGGCCAATGTAAGAAAAATATCTTAGTCAAGTATCAAGGTTGGGAGCAAGCTGGAAAGAGTATCTGCTCTATCCTTTTGCCTCTGGGAGGGTGACCCTCCCAACTAGTTTTTCTATTACATAAGGGCTCCCAAATGCTGGTGATATCACAGACAGTGACTTTGGTAGAATTTATTAATATATGTGTAGTAATACATTGGCTTCCCAGGGCTGTCATAACAACATACCATAAACAGTGGCTTGAACAACACAAATGTATTGTCTCACAGTTATCAGCACTCAAAACTGAGACTCAAGAATCATCAAGTAGCTTGGCCAGTGTGGCTCAGTGGTTAAGTGTTGATCCATGCACCAAGAGGTCGCCGGTTTGATTCCTGGTTGGGGCACATGCCCAGGTTGTGGGCCAGAACCCCAGTTGGGGGCATGTGGGAGGTGGCCAATCTCATCGATGTTTCTATCTCTCTCTCCCTCTCCCTTCCTCTCTCTCTAAAATCAATAAAGAAAAAAAATTTTTTTTAAAAAGAATCATCAAATACTCCACAAGCTGAAGAAAGTAGGTAACAATTAGGAGTTAGACATCTCCTCCAACCATCAGCCAGGCCCCAGCACTTCGCCCACTTAGGTAAGCTACCTGGTTCTGTCTACTTGCCCCGGGGAGAAACAGCAACTGGGCAGAGAAAGGGGATGGGATAGAGTACCTGCCCTCCCTCTCCAGTGTGGCAAAGATGCTTGTGGTCTTCCTCTTCCTATGATCATTTTCTGTTTCAGGGGCCTTCCTTACAGCTTAAAACATGACCACCAGTTTTTCTGAGAATCCTTTAATCACTGATCTGCCGTTGAGATTATCAGGGGTACCCTGGTGCAACCCTGGCCAACATGGTAGCCACTAGCCAAACGTGGCTATTGAGCACTTGAAATTTGGCAGCAACTCTGACTGAAAAGTGCTGTCAAGTAGAAAATATAAGTCTGGATGTTGAAGACTTAGCTGGGGGTGAGGGGGGGAATATACAATATTTCAGTAGCATTTTTAAAAATGATTACATGTTAACATGATATTTTGGACATATTATTTGGATAAACAAAATATATTAAAATTATTTTCACCTATTTTACTTAAAAATTTTTTCTTTATTGACATTAGAGAAAGAGAGGAAGGGAGAGAGAGATAGAAACATTCATGAGAGAGAACATCGATTGGTGCCTCCTACATGCCCCCCACTGGGGATTTGGCCCACAACCTGGGCATGTGCCCTGGCTGGGAATCGAACCCGCGGCCTCTTGGTGCGTGGGTCAGTGTCCAACCACTAAACCACAGGCCAGGTTCACCTATTTTACTTTTTATTGCTGTTACCGGACCACTGAAAATTATGGATATGGTTCACATTATATTTCTATTGGATGTCATTGCCCTGTAGGTTAAAAAACTAGAGGTTGGGAAGCGGGAGCCCAGCAAAACTTTACAACGCCGGGGACCACAAGGGGGCAGTACTGCAGCGCCGGCTGCCTCCGCAGGACTTCAGGGGGAAGCAGTCTGGCTCCCAACATTTTCAGTCTAAGGCTCTCCTAACTGAGCTACTTCGGCTCAGCCTTGGCTCCTAACATTTTCTAATGCTGTCTTTTAAGGGTAATTTTAAACTGCCTTTTCTAAAATTTAAATGGTCCATATTATGTTATCCCTAAGTTTAATAATAGTAATAATAATAAAATAGTAATTTCTCTAGAGCAGGAGTTCCAAACTCCTGAATTACAACACTGAAGACGGGAATGTTAAGGAAGCTGCAAGTTTCACTACCACAGCTAGGGAAGAACTAGAGGCAAAAACTATAAGCAACCCAACTGCACCATTAATAAGGGGCTGGTTGACTCAATTAAGGTACAGCTATAATGTGGAATATTTTGTATTACAATCGATGTAAATGAATACTTATCAACACGGAAAGACATTTATGCTAAACTCTATGAAAAAGGACAGCTACAGAACTGTATGCCCCATATGTATGTCAATTGTACTTAAAAATGAAAAACAAACAAACAAACATTAAAAGCATATATTTGCAAAGACGATGGGCCGAGAGGATCTTGTCCAAGAGATTAACAGTCATCCCAGGACAGATTGAGTGGCTTTCTTTATTTTTACACTGCTTTATAATTAACTTTTAAAGTTATTTTTAAGTTGTCCTACCCATTCTTCTTTTCAAATGCCACCTTCTTTCCCAAAGTGTCCTGAGCCCTGGCGACAGTGAGAACCAATGTCTTTGTTAAAATCCCGACACGTCCCCTGTACCTCGCTGGGGTTTTCACCCTGCTCCACCTCGTCCTCTAGCCCTGGGCACGTCGTCTCCCCGCCAGGCCTGCGGAGGCCTCCGCCGGGGTCCTGTGTCTATTCCGTCCCTGCGCCGCCCTGGGGCAGATCTTGCTTTACTGACCACCGCGTTACGGGAAAACTAATACAAGATCTGGCCGACGTCTCAGAGTCGGTTGGACCAAAATCCCAAGGTTACATCCCTGACACGAGTGAGCGATCAGGCACCGACGCTCTGGGGGCCGGCTGCAGACCTCGCCCCTGCGGAACAGCCGGCACGCCAGGCTCCGGAGCACCGGTCACCGCTCGGGAATCGGCCCCTCGGGCGCGCGGGGCAGGACCGATCGAGCGCTTCCGGTACACAACGCGGAGGCTGCGCGTGAAGTTTGTCCCTTCGGAGGTGCCGTCCGGGGGCGCGCCCCGCTTGTGTCACGAGAGCGAGGAGCGCTTGAGGCCAGTGCTGGAGCAGGAAGTGGTGCGCGGCGGGGTCCTGGTCGGGCTGGGCCGCTGGCAGGATGGAGGCGACTTTGGAGCAGCACTTGGAGGACACGTGAGTGGTGCGGCCTCTTCCGAGGTCGCGGCGCGGGCACTTGAGCGGGACAAAGGCGCGAACTGCGAGGCTCGGCCGGGCGGCTTGCAGACGCCGCGCGACCCCCAGGCGGCAGGTCAGGCGGCGAGCAGTTCCCGGGGCCCCAGGGACCGGTGACCCGGAATGAAAACTCCGCCGGGGCCCCGCACATTCCCTCCGCCGCGAGTCTCCGTGGCCCGAGCCCTGAGCCGCGCGTCCTGAACCCCTGGACTGGGGTGTTTCTGCGCAAGTCCAGGAAATGGGTTCACTTGGGGGAAGGATGCACCACTTGTGCAGACGAGCCCTGCCTGTAAACACACCCCCACACACACGCCCCTTCCGTGTGTAACCAGTGATTTGGTGCTTAAGAAAATGAGAGCCATCCCTTCGGTTTTTCAACGAGGAATATCCACGCAGAGTTCAGAATAAAGGCGGGCAGGGAAACACCTCCGTCCGCAGCCGCGTCCCCCAGGTTCCCCGCTCCTCCAGGAGGCAGCCGGGGCCTTGCGTGTCCGGCCGTTGTTTTGAGTTCGTGTGTTACAGCGTGCGTTTTTAACAAGGGCGACAGAATCCTAGCTGTGGCAATGTTTGTGGCCCTCCAGAGCTCCCTGACACAATCTTTCCTGTCACCAGAAAGAAACTGGCTCAACTAGTTAATTCTCTTCAGGGTGGGGTGGTGATAAGAAAGGTCCAGGAACGTTGATTTAAGCACTTACAACAAAGCCTGGTATCTAGAATGCCTGTGTGTTGTTGTAATTGTTTCATTTTCTCACATCATCTTTTCCTGGAAATAGAATGAAGAATCCATCCATTGTTGGAGTGCTGTGCACGGATTCGCAAGGACTTAACCTGGGCTGTAAGTGTCTCCCGTCTGCCCTTTGGTGGGTTGCACAGCATTTGAGGTTGACTGGGAGGCGGTGTGCTGTTATTCTGCCACGTTCTGGCTACTTTTGTGAGAATAGAGATTATCTACAAATAATGAGGTTAGAAAATTGAAACTTTTCACTTGGTACTTAGGAAGTTAGAAATGTTTCTTGCACTACACAGTTGTTTCTACTAATAGTGTTTGACTCATTTCAAAAAGTGGGTTGGGGAAGGACCTCAGAGGATGACAGCAGTTACAGTGATTGAATGTGTGCCGTCTGCTTGCACTGCCAGGTTTCATTCCCTGATCTCAGTTTTCACGTGAATCCTGCAAGATGCTATTTTTTAGTCTGAGTACACTTAATAAGTGAGTAAGCAGTAAAAATGGGGCTTCAGAGTTGGACACACCCAGGTTCAACCCCCTGCTCTTGTTTGCTGGGACCCAGAAGAACCTTTCTGAGCATCTTTTTTTTTTTTACTGGATTGTTGTTTAATAATGATAATAATTATTGAAGTGCATTTATTGAGCTTTTACTGTGTGCCAGCCAGCATTCTAAGTGCTTTACATATACTAAGTCATTTAACCCTCGTAACATGAGGTAGATAAAGAAATTAAGTGATTGCCTTGGCCGGAGTGGCTCAGTTGATTGGCGTGTTGTCAGGGCATATGCCTGGATTGCTGGTTTTATCCCCCGTTTGGGCGCTTACGCAGGCACCTGATCAATGTTTCTCACATCAGTGTTTCTCCCTTTCCCTTCTTTTCACTCTAAAACCAATAAAAACATATCCTCAGGTGAGGATTTTTGAAAAAGAGAAAGAAATTAAGTGGTTGAGCTGGGATTTGAATCTGGCTCCAAAGCCTCTTAATCACAATACTATAAGATTGTATAATATGTGTAAAACACAGCACACAACCCAGATGTAATGCTCAATAAATGGTAACAATTACAGATGAAATAAATCCAGAGAGATACATAACTAAAGCATTCAGCTGATTAATATCAGAACTAATAGCCCAGGACTCCTTACTCTTTACTGCAGGAGTGTTCAAGTTCTGAACTGTTGCTGGGAGGGTGACTGAAAGGTAATCTGTGTAACTAGGGTTTTACACACACAGTGAATTGAGAGAGAAAAGGCAAGGGGGGGGGGGCGGGGTACGCTTGCCAGGCTCACTAATGAAAATTCAAGGAAATATAAAACTAAATGAGTTCTTTTGAGAAATCTTCAAGGCCAGAAGGACTGCACTGTCTGTTCAGTTAATGTTCTATATACCAATAGTGAACCTGACAACTCTGCCATAGTAGCATGTTTGTTACCTGACAGTAGCTTACATTGCCCTTATATATGCAAATATATCATAAACTTAGTAATTACTTTTTGTACTTGCCAACCAAGATTTAGTTACTATCTACAGGCTGACGCAAACAATAAAAAGCCAATTCTGTTGCTATTGGAAAACAGCCAGCTTATTCTAGTGGGACTAATTGCTCACAGAATATCCACATATGCTGTCAAGGTGATCTTTACAGCTGAACTCCTGAGTAAAGACTTTCATATCCTTTGAGGTTGAGCTCAATAAAGGGAAATCCGATTTCCTATGAGGAATTAGTTTCAACGGGTCTCTTGCCCTTACTGCTTTTTGTCAATCTCACCTCCAAATTTCTTGTCGGTTTCAGCAAGGTTCCTATAAAATGAATTTATGACTTTCAGATAGACTTGAATTACAGCTTCCTTATATGCTTAAGAAGGTGTTTAGAGATGGTGATGGGAATGACTGAAAATTGAGTGTTATGGCTTCATTGATTTAGGAACTGATATCTGGCTTTCTTGCTGATGGAACCAGCTGAGTACAGCAGAACAAAACCATTTCATGTCAGTAAATAACCTAAGGGACCATGAACTGAACTCTCCGTGAATAATTCAATGAGAGGTACTGCTACAGCTCTGCACTGGTTTTTGGACAATCAGGCAACATGATATCTCTGTCTTCCAGGTCGTGGGACCCTGTCAGATGAGCATGCCGGGGTGATATCTGTTCTAGCCCAGCAAGCAGCTAAGCTAACCTCAGACCCCACTGATATTCCTGTGGTATGTCTAGAATCAGATAATGGGTGAGTAGAAGTCAGGAGGTCCCTTCCTTTCTTTTTTCTTCAGAAAAATCCCTGGGAAACTTGACTGGGACCTGCCCAGTGTTCCTCAGTGATTCTTCATTCAGAGGGCTTTAAGGACGTTCTTCAACCTTTGGTCACCCTTTGGACCGGAGGTGAAGATAGGTTGATCTCTGAAGCTAGAGGGCTTTTAGACCAGTGACATGTAAATGAAGAGGAAGAATTGTCATGAACTATCGGTCTATCAAGACAAAGAAAGTAGCCCTGGCCAGTTTGGCTCAGCGGTTAGAGCGTTGGCCTGCAGACCAGAGTGTCCCGGGTTCGGTTCCGTGCCTGGGTTGCAGTTTGTCTCCGGCCCCGGTTGGGGTTGTGTGGGTGGCAACCAGTTGATGCATCTCTCGTGTCGCTGTCTCTCTCTCTCTTCTTCTCTCTCCCCCTCCCACTCTGTCTGAAGATAAATGCAAAAATGTCCACAGGTAAGGATAAAAAATTTTTTAAAAAGTAAAATAGGGGAAGACCAATCAAAGAACAGTAAGTACTTCTGTAGTAATAGAAATACTAAAGATATTCCAAGTGAGTGTGCTCAGAATAACTGTGACACAAGCAGCATACAAACTATGTACAATATCATCACAGTTTTGTAAAAAGAGAAAAAATGTATACTAGTATACATACAGATAAAACCAGGAAAATATTAATAGTGGTTGTCTCTGAGTGGTAGGGTTGTAGGATTCATTTCATTTTTGTAGTTTATACTTTCTGTGCTTTCCAAATGTTTTGTTGTGTTCATGTATTGCCTTTATACACAGAAAAACAATAAATATATTTTTTGTTCCTAAACCAAACTGCATCATTAATCTCACACTGCCACCCGCCTGGACCATCTGACTGAAGATCTTCCGCTTTGCCTTTCAGGAACATTATGATCCAGAAACACGATGGCATCACAGTGGCAGTGCACAAAATGGCCTCCTGACATCTCGCAGCAGTTCCCCAGCAGCCGTCACAGGGGCTCAGCCTGTCTGTGTTAATTGTCTCACACACTGCTAACGTGTCGGTGGTTAGGCTATTCACCGTGCTTTGGGCACCTCTGATTTAATTTTAGGGTAAGTTGCTTTTGACATCAAAATGTTAGTAAGAAAGGATCTTGTTTTGCAGCAGCAGGTCCAGGTGACTTTGTACATAGAATTCTGTTATGTTCAATAAATCTGGTTGGAGGAAAGCTTGGATCTTTTCTGGATTCTTTAAACTCTTATCAAATGTTCATTTTTTCAATTATGAAATTGAAAATTATTTAAAAGGTGTCTGTGCCAAATTACTGTTTTCTTTCAGAAGTTTCCCGAAATACATATATTCTCAGAGAGGTGTCCATGGATATTTAAAACAAATTGAACAACCAGGCCATGAGAGAGAACATTGATTGGCCAACTCCTGCGCGCCCCACCTGGAGATTGGGCCCACAACCTGGGCATGTGCCCTCGCTGAGAATTGAACTGGCAGCCTCTTGGTGCATGGATCAAGGCTCAACCACTGAGCCATGCCAGCTGGGTAGAGCCAGTACTCTTAATATCCAGACCACTATGGAAGTTGGCTAGAAAACATTCAACCATTTGAAAGTATAGCCCTAGCCAGTTTGGCTCAGTGGTTGGAGCATCATCAGCCTGCAGACCAGAGAGACCTGGGTTTGGTTGCCACTGGGGGCACATACCTTGGTTGCAGTTTGTCCCTGGCCCTGGTTGGGTCGTGTGGGAGGCAGCCACTCAATGTGTCCCTTTCATGTCGATGTTTCTCTCTCTCTCTCTCTTCCTCTCTCTCCCTCCCACGCTATCTGAACAAAAAATGGAAAATGTCCTCAGGTGAGGATTAAAAAAAAGAAAGAAAGTACAGAACATTATCTTCTTTATAACCCTCATAATTCTCAACACAATGGTGCCCAAGCAGGCATGAAAGACCTCATTTTGTTGAATTTGCAACTTCTGTTGCTTTTTAGCAATTTAATATTTGACAGTATAAAAAATTTTCCTTGCCCAGCTGGTGTGGCTCAGTGGTTGAGCGTCGACCCATGCACCAAATGGTCACTGGTTCAATTCCTGGTCAGGACACATGCCTAGGTTGTGGGCCTAGTTCCCAGTGCGGGGCGTGCAGGAGGTGGCCAATTGATATTCTCTCATATCGATGTTTCTCTCTCCCTCTCCCTCTCTGAAATCAATAAAGAAATAAAAAGAAAGAAATACAAAGGGGTTTGTGGTATGAACTGGGCCTTTCCAGGTGGCGGAAGTGGCAATAACAAAGACAGGTGATAAACCAAAAGGAATATTTATGTAATACTAAGTGCTTTAGTTTGTGTGAGGTAGGAGGTGGAAAAGCAAAGATAGGGCAGCTACCTCAAAGAACTTGAATATTTGCTTTTTTTAAAAAAAGAATCCTAGGCCTTACCCTGTTAGAAGATGGGCTTGGAATAGGTGAAAGGCAAAGTTGAGCTTTAAGAGTAATCTGAGGTAGACTAAACTCATTTTTTCAAGGAGAAAAACTTCCTCTTGCTTATCTGTGTATCTCTAATTCCTAGGCCAAAGTAATGACAGCTGACCTTTAGTGAGTTTTTGCTACATGCTAGATACTGTAAAGCAATTTATAAGCCTTTAGCTCATTTAATCTTGAGAGGTATTCTCTCCATTTTAGAGAGCAAGAAATAAACTCCACAAGATAAAGTAATTAGCTCAGAATCAAAATACAGGAGACTAAAAACTAAACAAATTTGCAGAAAGGTAACAAAAGAGAATGATTAAAGGTAACTGAATCATCTAGTGTAGAAAAAAGAAAGAACTGAGTGCTTTGTAAGTCATCTTGGGAAGGGTTACAGAGAAAAGATGGCTGGGTTTCAGCTTGGATCTGTTGAAACTTCTGACAGGACATCCTTAATGCTCTTAACAACCACATTGGGCGCTCACTACCAGGCACAGTGCTAACCTCCCTTCAGAGACCTTCCATTGCATTTAGAACGAAATCCAAACTTCTTATCATGGTCTCCGAGGCCCTATATGATCCAGCCTCTGCCCACACCTTTTACCCCATCTCATGCCACCCTCTACCTACACATAACCCTCTGTCTAGACAATGGTTCTCAACCTTCCTAATGCCACGACCCTTTAATACAGTTCCTCATGTTGTGGTGACCCCAACCATAAAATTATTTTCATTGCTACTTCATAACTGTAATTTTGCTACTGTTATGAGTCACCATCAGAAATATGTGTTTTCTGACGGTATTAGGCGACTGCTGTGAAAGGGTCGTTCAACCCCCAAAGGGGTCGCGATCCATAGGTTGAGAACTGGCTAGCACATTGCCTGGCACATAGGAGGCAACTTTATTGCATGAAATGAATAAGTGAATGTACTTTCTTGTTTATTCTTCATATCTTTTGAGGTAAGGTGTAGTGCACTCAATTCTACCAATGAAACTATAAAACTTGTGCTGGAAAGATCTCAGGGCTGATTTTTAGTCTGTACAGAGCTGAAGCTCAAATAGGACTATATGGGGATTTCTGAAGACCACCCTGTAATGGTTAGTTTTATCTATCAACTGGACTGGGCCTCCGGGTATCCATATATTTGGTTCAACTATTATGGGTGTGTCTGTGCCCATGTTTCAGGATGAGATTAACATTTGAATCAGTAGCAAATTACCCAGTGTGGATGGGCCTCATCCAATCCCTTGAAGGCCATAATAGAACAAAAGGCTGAGTAAGAAAGAATTCTTTTTCTCTGCATGACCATCTTCAAGATAGGACCTGGATCCTCCAGGATCTTCTGCTTGGACTCAGACTGAGACTGAACTACACCGTCAGCTCTGACTGCAAACCTTGGACTTAGCCTCCATAATTACATGAGCCAGTTCCTTAGAGTAAATCATTCTCTCCCCGTCCACTCCACACACATAAATCTCCAAGGTTTTCTATTGGAGCCTGATCACATAGGCTCCCTCTCCCTGGAATTTGCTTAAAATTCTAGACTCCCAGAAGGAAAGGAAGTGTTTGGCATAAACCATATTTTTTGCACAAATAGTTTAGCACAGTGATCTACTCATAATTTAGGGAATGGTGGAAACCCTCAAAATCTAAATTCCCAGATGCCAGCCAAAGGGCAACCTTGTAAGCAAGCCTTTCGAAAAACAGGAGTCTCACCCTGGCCGGTTTGGCTCAGTGGTTGGAGCGTCGGCCTGCAGACCAGAGAGTCTCGGGTTTGGTTCCCTGGGACACGTACCAAAAAAAAAAAAAAGACAGGAGTCTCAGGACAGCTATGATACCTCTTTGTGCCAAGATGGAATGAGGACAGAGAAAGATTCAGCTAAAAATAAAATCTTTTAATTCTAGATGGTAGTGCTGTATTATACTCTTAAATCCCTCAATGCTAAAAATTATTCATGGGCTATATTTGATAGTGGAGTGAGGCTAATAGTGGCAATTTAGGAAACAAGCTGCAATTCTTGCTGAATAGCTTTTGCACCAAGAGGTAGAAGGTCAGAGTTAAGGGACTTATTTATGTTTACTTAAAGACCCTATAAGTTTTATTAAGTCGACTGGGTACAGATGCCAAAATGCTAATATCCCATTGGTGGCTCAAGGATTCTTTGCTTTTGATATTAGGCCCCACCTGATTAATAAGAACCATTTTTAGTGAACTAAGTACCAACAGTTGAGTCTAATAATGTGTAGTCATCCTATATATATATATATAGTCAGTCCTCACAACAAACTTGCAAAATAATAACCACATTTTACAGGTACGGAAACATACTCAGAGAGGGTAACTGGCTGAGTGTTTGCAGGCTTAAAATATGGCAAAGTTGAGATTCTAACCAAGTCTGCATTTCCCACTACACCCCACAGCTTCCTCTGTGAAAGCTGTTTCAAGGGGTTCATCTCTGAGGACGCTACCGCCCTCTAGCTTCTGACTTGTTCTGCCACGCTGCAAATCTGACCCAGCCCTCAGCATCCCATCGGAGCTCTCCATCATGTAAGGCCTAGCCTCATCTTATCCTGTGATCAGAATCAAATCCCTGCTTTAAAAATAAGTAGCACGCCCTGGCCTGTCTGGCTCAGCAGTTAGAGTGTCAGCCCTCAGACCAAAGAGCCTTGGGTTCGATTCTGGTCAAGGGCATGTACCTCAGTTGCGGTTCAGTTCCTGGCCCTGGTAGGGGTTGTGCAGGAGGCAACCAATCAATGTGTCTCTCTCACATTGATGGTTCTCTCTCTCCCTCCCTCCCACCCACTCTGTCTGAAAATAAAAGGAAAAATATCCTCAGGTGAGGATTTAAAAATAAACTAAAAATAAAATTTAAAAAAAGCAACAAGCTCCCCAAAATTAAACCAGTCCTACAAACGTTTACTAAAAAACTGGTTTCCAGCATATGTTCATAAAAACAAACAACACTCTGAAAAGTGTTCACCTTCTTTCATTGGGGGTTTTGCTTTCCACTGGGGAGGTTTATTTGGTCCTTACCACCAGCACACATAACTGTACCATCTTTCCTATCACTACACTTACAAGGTGTCTCCCAAACCACTAAGCTAGGGTTCTACTAGCACATTCATCAAAAAGTATTTAAATTTCATTTTAAGAGTCTGAGAAGCCTCTTACTTTTTAAAAAGGAGCATGCATAAATATGATCAGGTTTTCCAACTATAACAAGAAAAACACACTTTGGCCTAAAATATATTCATTTGGAACCAGGAATGTTGGTAAGGGGAGATGAAAGGCAATTGCCTGTTGACTTTTATTTTAGATTGAGGGTAGAACAGAGAGGGGAAATGGGATAAGAAGGCTGAATCATCTCAGTAATTTTCTAGGAGATTCAGCCTTAATTATTTCCAAAATGCAATAAGAAAAAAGTTTCATTGAAATTCAAGTATACACCTTCTCTGGAGGTGTTTGGTGGTAAGGTAATCAAGCACAAAAAGACAGCAATTAAAGTGGGGCCTGGTACCCAGCTGGGGTGGCTCAGTGGTTGAGCATCAATCCATGCACCAAGAGGTCGCTGGTTCGATTCCTGGACAGGGTACATGCCCAGGTTGTGGGCCTGATCCCTAGTGGGAGGCAACCAATCAGTGTTCTTTCTCATTGATATTTCTATCTCTCTCCTCCCTTCCTCTCTCTCTAAAATCAATAAAGAAAAAAAAGGGGGGCCTGGAACTCTACATTACTATCCAGATTCTTTAGTCAATACACCAACGTTCACACAAATGGCCTTAACTTCCTGAGGGTTGTCATTTATATCCCAGGAAATGGACTTCCCAACAGTGAAGAGGGGTATGTCTTCTGTAAAATAAGCATGTCCTGAGGAACAGCAGAGGCATGGCTATCAGAGTCCTGGGGCCTCATTCTTTGCCTTGAGCATAGTGTTAAAAGGTAAACTGAGGCATATTAAAAAGTTTAAGAATTTATTTGAGCAAAAATCTGTTTGAATCAGGCAGCACCAAACCCCAAGTAGTTAAGAGTGCTCCACCAATAGCAGCTTGGGGAGAGGCTTTTATAGAGAAAAGGCAGAAGCAAAGCAAGAAAAGGATCAGCTATCACTTAAGGCCTGGTTGGCTGTTTGTAATTGGTTGTCCTTGGGTTTCAATTTCTTCACCTTGAGGCATTTAAAGGCTTAGATTTGGGTTTGCTTACGTAGCCACCGCAGCGCCAGAGCCACCTCTGTGCTGACCTCCTTGTTTAATTAATTCAACAGTAGTTACCAAGAGGATTTTCTACTTGGTTTACTCTGATGCCTGCTTTCGAGCCTGTGGTGAAACACTCTACTTCCTCCATCAGGGTGGGTGGCGGGAGGACCCAGAATGATGTCAAATCCTCCTCTCCTCAGGAAGTAAAGTCCACTGGCAGGGGAGTCCACATCGGCCTTGGTGTCCTCGGCTCCCACAATGCTCACTTGTTCTCACGGTACAGCATTATAAACTACCTTGGGAAAAGAGTAATGTTAGGGAAAATTGCAGTTTATTTTTCTTCCCCGAGTGTCTCATCTGTAGAGGATTCCTTTGCTGAGCACCACGTCAGAGGTAAGATGAGAATAGAATTTGCATTGAGGTTGGTTTTCTATGTTTTGAAAGATCCGCTGGCTTCTCTCCCAGCCCAGCCACTCACCACTCAGCCATTCCATATACCCAGCCAGTGGATCCTCCTTCCAGTAAGAAACAGCCTGCTGCCGACCTGGCAGTGGGAAATAAAGGATGTTGGGCCCCTTCCTCAGGACACATACATTTCCTTTTTGCTATTGCTCTTTATACTATTTGTGAGGAGGTAGCCGATGTGACACTTGGCTCCCAAATCCTTTTGAGCACCTTCTCCTGCAGAACCACAAGACCACCCCACTCAAGAGATTTAACTTCATCTGCGACAAAGTCCACATCCAAACTTCTCCAGCTGACCTCCCAAAGTCCTTCACAACTTCTTTCTGGTCCAGGGTTCATTCAAGGAATAGTTATGAACAGTAATTGCATTTTGTGGTCATGTCTATTTAGGAACTTAATATATTTCCATTTTAGCAAGTGCTTTGTACATGAAATTCCTGAACCAGAGGCACCTGCCCTTTTTTATTTCTCTAACATCAAGAGCTCACCCAGAGGACCAGAGGAGGATGCATTTTCCCCTAGGATCTGGCTTGCAGACCTCAGGGGAGGACACCGAGGACAGTGCTATGAGCAGCCACCCCACAATCGGTGAGGTCAAGCTTTGCAGTTAACTCCTTTGAAATTCCTGCCTGCAATAAATTGAGTGGTCACGTTGCTGCCATTCAAACTGGTGGTAGAGATTTCTCTGCAGTGGCTTTGAAGTCTCTCAAATCACTGTCTATCATTAGCTTTTTTTCCCTTCTCCCATGATTCTGCCTGGATCGGGATTACAGAATAAGCAGGGGTAGGGGACATTATAGTCAGGCAGCCTGTACACGATTAGGACTTGCTTCAGGGGCACTGTCAAAGCCATGTGAGTTTGCAGTGGAAGCCAGGCAGCGGGTCTGCAGAAACGGTACAACCTGCTTGCATTTTTCAGGTTGAGACTAGAGTCTATAAACAACTTTAGAAACAGGAGGAAATCATCTATTTTTAAAGTGGTGAGCTAAAAAAAAAAAAAAAAAATTTACAGTACAAGTGGTTTTATACCACAGAGAAAAAATAAAAGTTTAGATCTGTTTCTTGCCAACCGAATCCACTACATCTTGGGTTCATCACAGGGACTTGTGTCATGCTGAGGAGGGCAAGGAAGACCCAACCTTACACCCAGGCCCCGGATGGAGGTGGGGATGGATGACTGTGCGTCACTTCCTACTGCCTGAAAGCTGGAGAACGAGATCACTTATGAAATCACTGGCATTTGAATGGAAAGGGGGCAGAGCAAGGCCAGACCCTGCCAGCAGCTGCTCAGGTCAGTGGCCCACAGTGAACCCAGAAGGTTGAAAGGCCCACCTTGAGCAGAAGCAGAAACACCGCCATCTGGTCTCCTCCTCCGCCTCCCTCCATTCCTACACCACAGAATGCTCCAGTCACCATCAACAGCTCTGCCCTGCCCACATGGCAATTAGATTTGGGGACAATCATACATTTAACCACCACTTGGAAGTGTTAAAAAGTGTTTTGGGGTGAGGTCCCCAGCTCAGCCCAGCAGACATAATTGATGGCCGCTATCTCCTTCACTCACAGGGGATGGGAATATTTCCTCCGTCCTACCTGCCATTCACTTCCCAACCCTTCCCCACCAACCACAAAGTTTGCTAGAATTGGGCTGCATGTGTACAGTCGTCTCTCGCCACTTCACGCTTCGACATTCGCGACTTCACTCTGTCGCAGTTTTTTCAAATACTATACTTGAAAAAGCCGCGACAGAGTGAGCCTTGAGGGTGGAAGCGCCAAGCGCCGGGTGGCTATGTATAAAGAAAGAATCCTGCTTCACGGAAATTCATTTATCGTGGGAGAGTCTGGAACTGATTAACTGTGATAAACAAGGGCCAACTGTATTTCTACATGTCTGGAGAGGGAGAGGATGTAGATTCTGAAACAGGAGCCTGGTTTTTCTTTCATTCATAAGCAACTGGACTAGGTACTCATTTCTTTTTTTTTTTTTATCCTCACCGGAGGACATTTTCCCATTTTTTTGTTCAGGTAGAAGAACAGAGAGAGAGAGAGAAACATCGATGCGAAAGGAACACATCGAGTGGCTGCCACCCGCACGACCGACCAGGGCCGGGGACAAACTGCAACCGAGGTACGCGCCCTTAGCAGACACCGAACCCGGGTCTCTCAGGACCGCAGGTCGACGCTCTAACCGCTGAGCCAAACTGGCCAGGGCGAGGTACTCATTTCTTAATGACCTTCTCTCTCCCTCATCCTCCGAAGCTCTTGGGGCTAAGTGACAAAGCAGTTGTCCAAATCATCAGCATGGTCATGGTAATTCTAGAATATTGGTGAATCCTATCATAGCTATGCCTCAAACAACCCTGCAGATAGGCACTAGCTCCACAGGTCCTTGTGTCCCCAAAATCACTGAACTTTGAGATGTGCTCATGCAGATACCCTTTCCCTCCTGATCCTCTCTGTCCCCCCAGCCCTACAGTAGTTCATGCCTCCTCAGCCAGGACTTGTGTAATACAACTCCCTAACCAGATGACTATTTGTGAAATGTTAGCATCATTGCCAAAGAATGTGGAATCTCAATGTTACTAGTAATCAAGCTAAGGACACCCTAAATCTGAGATCCCTTCCTGTGGCTGAGCTATCCCACTCTCCAATCACAAGCTTTGCAGGACTGGAATTGTTGAAGATCTCCATCTGGCTTTCCCATCTTTCTCCCTAATAACCACACTTATTTTACCTAGATTATCCTCTGACAATAGGAAGTTATTTATCCAATATAGTTGCTGATAAGAAAAATTGCCTCATAACCAGATTAATAAACAATGTCGCACTTTTGGGGGATTTGATGCTGCTTATAAAAGCATAAAAGATATATTAAGCCCTCAAAATGTTAACAATTAATTCCGGCTAACGGCCTGCAGTGGTGCCATGGACACTCAGATGACTGCTTCAGTGAGTGCATGTGTTACAAGTATTTTTCTACAACAGATGAGCTCCTGAAAAGGTGAGTGAAAAATCCAAGTACAAAATGTCCTCCAGGTGCTCCCTACATTTTAAAAAGGCCTCGTTCTAAGCCGACACTTTATATACTGGCAGGTCTGCTCTCAGTAGTGTCTCTCACTGCACTGGACCACGTGTTCGCTCACCACTGTATGCTCAGTACTGTAGTAAGCGCAGACCCTAGTTAATAGCCTGGAACATAGTAGGCACTTAATAAATACCTGTTGGTGGGTGGACGGACTAACTGATGAACAGACTTATGAATAAACAAGATAATACATGCTGACATTGGAGATGGGCTGGGGACTTGTATGGCATATTAAGAAACTTGGTTTTTATCTTGAGGTTCTGAGGAGCTAATAAAAAAAAAAAAAATGAAGCAGGAGAGTAATGGGATCAGATTTGCACTCCAGGAAAATAGCTCTGGCTGCAGGGTGGATAATGGATTGCTAGGGGATAGGCCTGGAAGCAGGGAGCTCCGTTGGAGCGATGTAATAATCTAGGTGGGAAACAGTCAAGTCCTAAGTTATGGAAGTACCAACAGGATGGAGAGAATACAGATCTGAGCGATATTGAGGAGGCAGACCTGTAAGACTTGGATAGTAACTGCAGTTCAGGGAAAGAGAGTCGAGAGTCCTGGGTTGTCGGCTAGGGAAACTTGGAGGATGATGTAGGCCATTCACTGAGCTGCGGGACATGGGAAGAAGCTGGGAAATCTGCGGATGGCTTGGATGATTTGATTTTTTTTTTTATCCTCACCTGAGGACATTCTTCCATTTTTTGTTCAGATAGAGCGGGAGAGGGAGAGAGAGAAACATGGATGCAAAAGGGACATTGGATGGTTTGATTTTTGAACACAGTCTGAGGGACATGTGGCATAACCAATGTGTTCAGCATAGTCTGTGCATCTGGAGCACAGGATCTACACCCTGAAATCAGAGTCATCAGTATCCACAGTAGTTTGAATGATGAAGCAGAGTAGGTCAAACCACCAGGGAGAGGGAGAAGAGCAACTAAGAGCAATTAACCCTGGGGAAGCAGATGTCTAGGGGACGGGTAGAGTTGCCCAGAGGAAACCAAGAAGCAGTCAGAAGTCAGCGTGGTCCAGAAATGCAGTGTCACCGAAGCAAAGGCAGAAATGTCTAGAAGTGATGAGCAGATGCTGCTGAGAAGTCAGGTACCACAGAAATGACAAGGGGCTCTTAGTGTAGCAACAGGGAAGTCTCTGATAACCTTGATAAGAGCCAGTAAAGTGGGGTGCTGGGATGAGTGGAAGTGGAGATAACCTAACAGACTATTTTTTTATTTTGTCTGTGAAGGTCAGGGATCTAAGGTAGAAGAAAATTTGCTATTAAACAATAACTTCTGACAAAGCCTAATACTCTATATTCAAAAGGGGCCCCTGTGGCAGACTCAGTCCCAAGACAGTATTTTAATTAAAATGATCTGGGTGAGGAAGCTCTCATGAGGCTGAGGTGTGCTCTTAACGATAAAAAGGAAATGACAGGGCTGAATCAGCCATAGGAAAATTTCTAGGGGCTTGTTTTGGGGGTGAGCCCATTGACACTGTCTGATGTGGACTCTGGGACAGGACTGTAACCCAGCCACCTTGGTCCAAAGCATGGGGTGAAATACAGATTTATCTAGTCTGCTTAACTAAGGGAAAATCCAGGCTTTTGGGAAAAGATTTTTAATATCTTTGAGTCAAAACAGAAACAAAGTTGGAAGGTTACAAGCTAAGGCAGGGAAGCAGGGTAGGTGCAAAGGCTGATCTCGGCTTTCTTGATTCCACAGTGAAAGACACAGACTCAGTTATTAGACAAGTCGTATCACTCATTGCTGTTTTGCCCAGACATCAAAGATGGACCAGAGAGGACAGGTCTGAACTGGGGGGACCAGTAGCTAGCCACATTCAGGATGCAAAGGTCAGCATCCTTTCGATGCCAGCACAGAATCCACATCCACAGAAAAAGAGGGTCTTTTCCGGAATGATGCCTCATTGTACGTTCCTTGCTTATGACAGGGCGCGATCACCAGGATGTGTATTTTGAACAGACAGAAACAAGTCTGGGTCGTTTGAGGTTCTTTCATGTTCTGCAGCCCCATTTTCCCCTATAGAAACACCTTTGGGAACATTTGGATGACAAACTGTCGGAATGAGGGCCTAATAAAATGTTTCACTTCTGAATACGTAGCCCTGGTGTCCACAGCATTGTTCACTCTAAACAATGACAAACTGGTAGCTTCCATCAAATCAAAATGAAAAAAATATATCAAGGGACCTCTTCTTCACCACCCATAACTTTTGCAACCTTGGAGCACCACCAGATTTAAATCCTTTATCCCAGACAGGAAATAATACTAGTCTAAAATACAAGTCCAGCTGGGGACGAAGGGGGAAGGTCTTATTTAGCAGGTAGGGGTTAAGGGAATGAGGTACCTAAGAGGAGGCAGGTTCTGACTCAACTGAGTGGGTAGATGGTACCAATCGAGAGAAATGAAAAGTGGGCGTGGAGTAAGAGAAAGCTTTTCATTTGGATGAGTTGACATGAGTTAGAGAGATATGGTAGGCAATTATACACTCAAGTTTGAGATTCTTAAGAAAGCAGAATGGTTACACAAGATAATAAAATCGTAGTTAATAGTTTTGAGTATTAAATGCTACTTCATGGTCCCTGAATTACGATGGCTTAACTTAATGATTTCCTGACTTTTCGATGGTGCAAAAGCAATAAAGACATGAGATATCCAATGCTTAATAAAGTAATGTTAGATGATTTTGCCCAACTGTAGGCTAATGTGTCCCGAGCACCTTTAAGGTAGGCTAAGCTATGATGTTCAGTAGGTTAGGTATATTAAATGCATTTTCAACTAAGGATATTTTCAACTTCTGATGGGTTTATTGGGTGGAACCCCAGCATAAGTTGAGGAACATGTATATTAAGTATTTTACCAGAACTTTCTCAATTCAGTCCTATGAGCTAGCTAATATTTACTTCATTTCCACTTTACAAAAGAGGAAGCTTAACTTCTGTGAAGTGGCTTGCCCAACACCACACCCCTAGTAGGAAGCAGAGCCAGGGTTCAGGCCGAGGAGGCTGACTGTGCAGAATGGTACTGTAACTACTGCACCTTGAGTATGTGGGTGGCAATGAAAACTGTAAGAGTGAGTCTGGCTGGTGTGGCTCAGTGGTTTGAGTGTTGACCCATGCACCAAGAGGTAGCCGGTTGGATTCCCAGTCAGGGCACACGCCCAGGTTGTGGGCCCAATCCCCAGTGGTGGCATGCAGGAGGCGGCCAATTGATGTTCTCTCTCATCGATGTTTCTGTCTCTCTCCCCCTCTCACTTCTCTCTCTCAAATCAATAAAGGAAAAAAAAAAAACTGTAAAAGTTAATCACTTTTTATGGGACTGATATAAAATAAGGTGAGATGACTACAAAAACACTGGAAACTTTTTATTAGATGGACAGAGAAATCAGGGAAAGGCAACTCTGGGTCTGTGATTCTGAACCAATGCATGGCCAGACTGAAAGCAGAGAAAGTGCCTTGGAAATCCAAGGCCACTGAAAAAAGGAAAGGGAAAGACAGGAAGCGCATGGAGACAGTGCGTGCAGAGTCTGACAAGTGGCTTCCCTTGGAGTTCTTCCCTCCTGACTCCTGCTCTTCACTGCCCTAGGCCAGTCAGAATTCCAGGAAACAAATGCTAGCACTCCACAGAAAGAACACCTGACCTCAGAGAAGCGTTCCTCCTAATGGATGGGAAGAAGTGATGCAAGTAAGGAAGGTTAGGTGGGACAAAAGGATGGGCACATGACCCAACCAGGTCACCAGGTGGACCCTTCTTGTTATGGCACAATATCGCTCCCTTTTGCTGTCAAAAGTTTCAATTTGGATAAATTACACTTTTTTTTATCCTCACCCGAGGACATTTTTGCATTTATCTTCAGATAGAACAAGAGGAAGAGAAACATATCAAGTGGTTGCCATCCACACAACCCCAACAAGGGCCAGGGACAAACTACAACTGAGATATGTGCCCTTAGCAGGAACCGAACCAGGGACTCTCCGGTCCGCCGGCCGACGCTCTAACCACTGAGAAAACCGGCTAGGGCCATGGTCACACTCTTTATATATCAAAGGAGGGAGTGTACTTAGCTCAAGAGCAGTTAAAGCAAAGCTAACCTAAGAACTGATAGAAACAATTCATCTTTTAGATCAGCACGCTTCTCTCACAAAGGTAACTAGACCTGACTATGTTTAAGATATGTTCTTGTAACGCAACAGTAGGGTAGTGGTTGGTCTGGATTTAGTCAATCTGGGTTCAAATCTCAGCTCCAGCATCCCCATCTTGAGCAATTTATAATCTAAACCTCAATTTCCTGATCTGTAACACAATAGTGATACACCTTGCGAATGATTCAATGAAACACTTACACGTAAAGTGCTTAGAGAAGCTCTCAGGAGATGACCACCCCCCAAAAACATAAAATGTATGAGGAATTGCCAGACAAACTGGTAAATGCTGGTGAGTAGAGGGAATCAGAACCTCAATCAGCTGTAAACTCTCTAATGATTCACTCTCCACCTGTCTTGGACTCTGGTCTGCTTTGATTTAGATCAACGTGTTTGTGTTGGGGATGATCAAGACATCTGCGATCTTCTTTGTGGTTTTTCAAGAAGAATTTGAAGGTACCTCAGAGCAAACTGGTTGGATTGGCTCTTTCATGTCATCACTCAGTTTTTCTGCAGGTATGAAGCCAGCAATAAGCTCACTGTTCAAGGAGGACCACAGAGGGTAATTCCAAGACTCATCTGTCAGTCATTCACAACAGAAGCATTGCTAAACTCAGGTTCATTATTATGTATAACTGAGAAAAGTAAAAACTCGCAGTGTTTAAGCCTCCATTTAACTTGGTAAAATGGGAAAAATTACAGAGTTCAAACAAAGAAAGTTGAAAACTCCAACTATTTAATTCCATGATTGAATTTTTCATGCCATGTTTCTTGCCAGTGCCTTAACCTAGGTTTAGTGAGCCAGCCTGCCAACTGGGAAGTCAGGCCATGGAGTTCTGATCTGATCATCTAAGCATACTCAAAACAAGTGGAGAACCAATTCCTTTTCCTTTAGTTCTATTTGGAGCTATCGTGTGCAGATTAACAAGCAAACCTTGTTCTAGGCATAGGCTACCTTATGGTTCTAGGCAAACCTTTTGTGGAGGTTTTACAATGTATTTTCAATAAGCTTCCCCTCCAAACTTGCTTATTTACAATCCTTTCCTTAAGAAACAAATGTATTCTTCTTCCAGAAAGCAAAATAGTGTGGGACTGGGAATGGTAAGAAACCCAATCCAGACATCTTTTTGAAGGACACACAATACTCCAAAATGGAGTTCCGTTTTCCTTTGGCTGCTCATTTCAACTGCATGTCAGGAGATTAAGGGATGCCAGAGCACACTCACTGTGTGCTGCTTTTCTCTCTTTTCCCAAGGTCCTCTGGTTGCTATTATCTGTGACATATATGGAGAGAAAAACACATCCATTCTTGGGGCTTTTCTTATTTCTGGTGGATATCTGATCAGCAGCTGGGCTACAAGCATTGCCTTTCTTTGTGTGACTATGGGATTTTTACTTGGTAAGTCCACTGTAAAAAAGCTATAGAAAGGGAACTAGGAACCTTCCCTTTTACTGTCCATGGGTCCAAAAGGCCTAGTTTCATGATCTGAAGTCTAGGAGAATATCTGGTCTGGTACCAAGCCACTTTATGTAAGTGATTCCAACCTATTACATTTTTTAGGTTTGGGTTCCGCTTTCTCATACCAAGCATCAATGGTGGTAATTAGCAAATACTTCAAAAAACGATTAGCACTTTCTACAGCTATTGGCCATTCAGGGATAGGACTGACATTTCTCTTTGCACCTTTTACAAAAGTCCAGGTAGATCTATATGCCTGGACAGGTGAGTCATTGTAAGTTTCTAACCTATCAACTGCAAGATTTCAAGTTGTTTTCTCCCTTTGGTGACTGGAAGTGAAGATGCTTGGGGTGAGAGTGGAAATTTCTCAAAAAAAAAAAAAAAACGCTCCTCCTCGTTGGAGAATACACAGTATAAGTAAGATAGCTTGAACTACTTGGCGCACGTATGTTGTGGGCTGTGAATCACCCTGCAGGGTCAGCGATACTCCTGGGGAGAAAAGGACACCCCTCTCCTCCCTTTCCACCACCAAAGCACTCTTTTCAAATTTTCCCTTTTAAGAAAAAAAATGCCTCCTCCATTAGACTCACTAAAACCAAAAAAAAAAAAAAAAAAAAAAAAGGAGGGAAAAAAAATGGTTAAAAAGATTATGTTCCTTTAATACTTAATCTTTTATATACTATCAGCTATAAATTTTCACAAATGAATGAAAATCATTTATTCTACAATCTTCTTTGTGCCTTAGATAAAATATCTGGATTGAATAATCTTACATTACTGGGAAAATAAGATATACACATATGTATTATGTCTATTTCCAGAGAAACAGACAGATTCACAGAGCAGTTTCCCAGCAGCCTCATGGTGAACAGGACCCGCTGAGTCCATCACAGGATGGCAGATCCCAGAAGCACCACACACATTATAGCTTTAGTCAGGCCATGCTGAAACCAAGAACTACTCAGCTTCAAAGGCAAAACTGACATCTCTCTTCTTTCAAGGAAATTAAAATGTCATGAGATCAAAGGCTGTCCCTTCTTCCAAGGCAGCTTCCAAATGATTCCCATCATCAAATTCTATATTTACTATACCTAAATTTATACCCATTACACAATGTAATTTTCTAACATTTGTAATACCTTCCCCTCCCTTATTTTTTCCTTTAGCACAAATACTACTCTGTCCTTCCACACCATCTATTTGGTGCAGCTTTCTGGTATTGTATTTAGAAAGGACACCATTTTCACAAGGATACAGCAGTATGTATGGCTAACAAGTCATCAGATTAAATACTTTTTTTTTTTTTATCCTCACCCGAGGTTATTTCTCCATTTTTTGTACAGATAGAGTGGGAGGGAGAGAGAGGAAGGGAGAGAGAGAGAGAAACATCGATGTGAAAGGGACACATCGAGTGGCTGCCACCCACACGACCAACCAGGGCGGGGGATAAACTGCAACCGAAGTACGTGCCCTTAGCGGAAACCGAACCCGGGTCTCTCCGGACCGCAGGCCGACGCTCTAACCGCTGAGCCAAACTGGCCAGGGCAGATTTAAATACTTTCAGTTAAAATCAGGAGACAAAGTAGTGTATCTCAAGGAATAATCATACTATGAGTATTTAATAGTGGGGCTCTTCTGAGCCTAAGAACACAGAGTATTGGTGAAATAGAGGTAATTTTTAACAACTTCTCAATTTCTATTTAGGTGCCCTTATGTTACTTGGCGCTATCACACTGAATTTGGTGCCTTCGAGTATGCTTTTTTTTTTTGTATCCTCACTCGAGGATATTTTTCCATTTTTTGTTCAGATAGAGCGGGAGGGAGAGAGAGGAAAAGAGAGAGAGAGAAATATCGACCTGAAGGAACACATCAAGTGGCTGCCACCCGCACGACCAACCAGGGCCGGGGACAAACTGCAACTGAGGTACATGCCCTTAGCGGAAACCGAACCCGGGTCTCTCTGTACCGCAGGCCGACGCCGCTGAGCCAAACCGGCCAGGGCCGAGTATGCTTTTGAGACCCATCCGCATCACAAACAAGAGCAATTCTGATAGGAAAGATAAAGGTAGCAGTCTGGTTGCAAGTGGTCCAGAGGCAGGGTGTGGGACAGACACACCACACTGCAATGAGTTTAATAGACTAGCAAAATCAAAATGAAGAGGTCAACAATAGGCCAAACAGGAACACTGTTCCTAATAACTAATGAAGCAAGTTCTGAGCAAAAGGTTATTTGGTGGAGCTGTAAACAAACCCTCTGTGGTATTTCTCTTTTAAAGAATCCTTTCTTCTGCATATTTACCTGGTCTCTTCTCTTCGGTCAGTGGGCATATTTTATCCCTACCTCCCACCTGGTAGCCAGAGCCAAAACACTGGGGATTGACATGATGGATGCCTCCTACCTCATTTCCTTAGCTGGTGAGAAAGCCTACTGCAGCCCTGACCGGTTTGGCTCAGCGGTTAGAGTGCCAGCCTGCAGTCCAGAGAGACTTGGGTTCAGCCCCTGCTAAGGGCATGTACCTCGGTTGCAGTTTGTCCCCGGCCCTGGTTGGGTTGTGCGGGTGGCAACCACTCAATGTGTCCTTTTCACGTCGATGTTTCTCTCTCTCTCTCCCTCCCACTCTATCTGAACAAAAAAAAAAAAAAGAAAAGGAAAAATGTTTTCGGGTGAGGATTAAAAAAAAAAAGAAAGCCTAATGCAACCTCATACTCAAACAAAGGTCTTGTTAGTTTTTCATAGATGTCTGTCTGACACAGTAGACTTTAAGTATTCATTGAAAGATTGTATTTTAAAAAGCTAGTGCTTAGTGCCAACTGCCACTCAAGAAGGCAAAATTCCCGGTAAACAGCATAGTGCAGTGGTTGAAAGGTTTGATTCTGGAGCTAGACTTTCCAGGTTCAAGTTTTTGCTCTGTATGACCTTGGGCAAGTTACATGCCTTCTCTGTGCCTTGATTTCCTCATCTGTAATATAGGGATAATAGTACCTACCCCAATAAGGTTATTAGGATTAAACAAGTAATGCATATGAGGTTTAGGATAGTGCCTGGCCCATTGTAAGTGTTCAGAAATGTTCTACTAATATTTGTAGCTAAGTATTCTTCCCCTTGAACTCATAGTAAGACATAAATATACCTGCTGAGGCTAGTCACTAATGGATTGGCTGATATTTAAAATAAATTAGAATGTAAGTTAGAATTTATTTGAGTGTAAAAATGTATGGAAATAGGATGCTTGATCAAGAACAAATATGTTTTCTCACCTGACAAAAGAAGTCTAAAAAAAATGAGAGGGGATAAAACAGAATCGGTTTGCTCTAATTATCTGGAAATTCTCAGTAGCTCAACACTGACTCTTCTCTTGTTAATTTCTTGCAAGACTATTTATCAAGCCCTTACAAAACTGAATGCACTCTGTGCCCAACTGCAAAGGTACTCTGCTTAAATCAAATAAAGCTTATGTATACACACAAAAAACATACATAGCTAAACTGCCTTTTTCACTCAAATGGCTGGTAGTATCAATTTATATCAGATTAGGGCTATACAATAGAACAAAAGAACATAACATAAAAACTCAATATGTGTCCTAGGAAACAACTGTAAAAATACAGAAATGGTAGTATTTTGTATTTTTATTTCCTTTTTGTGTGTGTATATGGTGCAATTTCTGTTTCAACCGTAGGAAGGATTTGAAGTATAAAATCACAGCTCACCTACTCTTGGTGAAAATCTCTTAGTATTTAAACATTACATTAGTTTATAACAGGATAAAGGATAAGAACGTTTTGGTATCATGAAATTAAACAAAAATGCGTTTCTTACATTTTATTCCAGTTACATCGTAGCTCAAATGTTCAAAATATGATTTCCTATTTCTAGACTTTCCACATACTTTCAAATTAAGCATAATAACCTTTGGAGGAGGAATTATCGAAAGCTCATATGCAATTATAAGAAAGAATCCCAACATCTTTTTTTTTTTCAAACATACTTTATTATGTTAAATGATTTCCCTATGACTTCCCTAGGGCAATGGCCTGAGGGCCTAATAGTTTTTAAAGAAATCACACTTTCTCACCTGCAAAACCTCTTTGAGGAAGGTTTCCTGAGCCTGAAGTCCTCTGTAAGCAGGGATTCCCAGCTTGGTGGTATAAACTTTCTGGTATGTCATTAGATGTGTCTGGAATACTTAAATAAATGATATATCTATTGGTAGACAAATGAAACCACCTTTTTCTCCAACGTTCCAGCCTCAGGATAAAGCCATATTACTTAGGAAAAGAAGCCTTAGGTATTTACATGTATTACAGGAGCTGAGAAAATGGAATTAGGATTTCATAAGACCTTTTCAAAATTGTTCCAGGCATCACTGAGGCTGTCAGCCTGATCCTCTCTGGATGGATTGCTGATCAAAACTGGACCAAAAAGTATCAGTACCTCAAGTCTTACCAGGTCCTCTGCGGCATCACCAATCTGCTCGCTCCTTTAGCCACATTCCCACTACTTCTGACCTACACTATCTTCTTTGCCATGTTCTCTGGTGGTTAACTGGCATTGGTACTTCCTGTACTGGTGAGTAGACACATTCATTAACATCGTTACACCATTTAGCAAAAGCAAGGATTAATAATAATCTTGCCCAAAGAGAATCCATAGCCCTGGCTGGTTTGGCTCAATGGTTAGAGCATCGGCCCGTGGACCAGAGTCCCGAGTTCAGTTCCCGCTAAGGGCACGTACCTTGGTTGCAGTTTGTCCCCGGTCCTGGTTGGGGTTGTGTGGGTGGCAACCAGTTGATGTGTCTCTCTCACATCGATGTTTCTCTCTCTCTTCCCCCCTCTCTCCCTCCCACTCTATCTGAAGATAAATGCAAAAAATGTCCTCAGGTGAGGATAAAAAAAAAGAGAGAATACATATTTTATATTAATTTTATAATTAAAAAAGATCACAGCCAAGGCCCAGAAACCCTGTAGCTATATCCTGGTCCAGTTATTCATCTTACCTTGGGGGTTGGAATGATGGGAGGACTGTCCACATGAACAGGCAAGAAATGAAAACTTATGGGACCGAAGGATTCCATTTTCCTTATCAGTTTCCCAGGTTAGGCTTCTGTTCACTTCTTCTGTTTAGTTCCAGAAACTTCCTTGGCTCCTTCTAAGACACAATATTGAAGAGTTCCTGAGAGAAAAAGGGCCTTGCTGACCAAGGCGGCTTGTCTCTTGAGAGTTCATTGTATTTCAATAGGGACATTTAAAAAAAAACTCTTCTCCATTTTACCCCCAACTGACTGGACCCAAATGGCACTGACATACCAATTTCTGGGTTCTTCTCAGCACTAGGTCCCCCGTGTGCTGGAACACAATCCCTGGGAAAATTCTGGCTTCACAGTGATACTAGTGTCAGTGCTGCAGGTCATATGAGGCTCAGGCAAAAGCCAACCTTTCTAAAGTTGAAATCAACTCCTCGTAATATCTGATTTCTTATAAACCAACGGTCAGTACTCAGCCTGAGGTGGATTCAAGAAAACCACTGTCAGCTAGATTGTAAATAATATTTTCTAACAGAGCTAAGAGCTGTGTGGTTCAGGGGAAAAAAGTAACCCCTGAACCACCAAAAAACTTAAGGCCACCCAAATCACCCAGAAGTCAATGGTTCACAGTTTGAGATGACATAAACAGTATTTGTCCCTTGGTAGGCATAGGTCTCCACAGAATTTCACCCTCAATCTGGCTAACACTGAATTCTAATCTCTACAGGTTGATCTATCTGGAAATTGTATAGTACACAGATTTATGAGACTTGCCAATTTCTTTGTTTGGGATAGCTGTCCTTTCTGGGCCACCTATAGCAAGTAACAGCTTAGCCATATTCTGAGCAAATGAAAGAAAATGATGAACCGAGAAATATGTAATGACAATATCTATCAAGTTAGAAGAAATGGGTATCTGTGCTGTCCCTGTACCGACCCTCACACTCCAACATCAGTCCAGGAGAATCTGAGGGTTAAGTCAACAGACATGCATTAAGTAGGTTCTTATCCTCGTGGGCATCTTAGAGCAGGGACTGTTTACTTGTCTGGGAAGACAATATAGTTTTATTGGCTTTTCAAAGATCTATGATGCTTAAAAGAGAAAGAACCACTATCCTTACCTAAGCAGGAGTCACTTTTATTTAGCTTGAAACTGCAAGCCTGACCTCCTCTGCTCTTAGCCGTGTCCAGGGCTTCTCAGCATCTCCGATTCTCAGAGAGGGACGGAGGCCCTTCACTTTCTATCTGTACCAAAGGTGGTAGGATGCTTGGCCTAAAGGCCAGAATCTCTGTGGAGAGGATATATGGTTATCTGGTGAAAGTTAAATAGAAGTAAAGTAAAAACTGGGAGAGTTCTGATCATGTAAGTTAGCTTTAAGACTGAAGTGTGTTGTTTTTCACTCACTTTTTACCTGACTGGACATTTAATCCAAGACTTAAAAGACTACTCACACAGAAACATTTTAGGGAATGACTTAAACTTTGGTATCTTCTATACTATAATTGTCAATATATTTGAATTACAAATTACTACAGCATTTCCAACCACCCACAAAAATTAGACCTAAAACTTACATTTGCCTCCTTTAGTCCTAAAGGGAGACAAAAAAAAGATCCAATCTTGCCCACTATTGTTTTTTAAAAACTAAGTTATATAGTATTAGGTTTGCACCTCTATAAACTTAAGACTTAGAAAAGGCAAATATCAAAAGAAAATGTTAAAAAAAAAAAAAAAGTCTAATAACAAAGACTATTACTGGAAGGGAAAAAATGCACCTTTCTCTGAGGATTAGCTTAGGTGTACCTATTCTAAAAGAAAATTTTATACAAATATATAACCAAATCCTTATTTGCACGAATGAACACACATCTTCCCATGTTGTCTAACTCAGTCTATACCTCATACCTGGCGAGCAGGCTAGAATTTAAGACTCAAGCCAGAATTGTTCTACAGGGACTTGTAAAAGGAGACCGAACACCAGAAATGCCTGGAGAACTACTTTATGGCCAGTGCCCAGGTCAGTGAGGCACAGAAAACAGTGTCCAAGTACAGTTTGCCGATACATTTCTTTCCATCTTGATCCTTGATCCTTCTTCATTGGCTGTCATCCAATGATGCCCTGGAACTTTGCAGCCTATTAGGCCAAAGGTATAGGGAGATAACACAACCAGTGCACAGAATATCTCCTTCAAATGAAAAAGGCAAGTAACAACCACATGTTTAGAGATTTTATGTTCTGGTTTTTGTATACATCTTAAAATAAAATATTCAAAGAGTTCAGTATATTAGAAGACACAGCAAGTTTTGTGAGGATCACTACCTGAAAAGGAAAAGTAGTAGATGTGTGGTGGGTCTTGAAATCAATTTGTTGGGTTGTGAGCTTTTTATTTATCTTTTAATGAAAAAGGCAGACTACAACAGAGCAGATTAGAAAACAGTGCATCACTTTATTGTGAAACTCTTATTTTACACACACACACACCTATGTATTTTAAGTCTACGTAAGGTACATTTCTTATTGTCAATGAGTCAAAAAAAAAAAAAAAATTTACGAGACTTTTGTTAACCAAAGCACAATACCCTGGGCTCTGTATGTGGAGGGAAAGGAAGCTCATGACAGAATTACCTGCCAATTCTGAGTATATTATTTAGGCAACTATAAATTTTATAAGTTCTAAAAAAAAGTCAAAGGATGTGTTAAGGCAGCTGCTGAAAGCTTATGTACAGAACTTTTTTCTTTTTTTTTTGGTACATGCCCTAGCGGAAACCGAACCCGGGACTCTCTGGTCTGCAGGCCGATGCTCCAACCACTGAGCCAAACCAGCCAGGGCTTATGTACAGAAGTTTTAGTATGAGAGTTGCTCAGAGTATCTTAAACAAGGTGATGATAATATCTCTATACCATGAGCTCTCACTGACTGCAGTGTTGTACTGCACACTTGGTGGAAGGGAGAAACTTCAGGAAAGTCTTTGCCTCTGTAAACTAATTTCTCTGTGAAATGACAGGACTTGACAAAGGCCATTAGAGTGTATTCCTAAATCTGACTCTAGCAGCAACTGCCAAAGAAATGTCAGAAATGCTGACGTACAGATTCACTCAGTTCTCAACAGTTCCATTACTGTCTTTAACTTTATATAAATCAACAGGTTTACTATTTGCAAAATATTAACTTCTCAACAAAAATCTAGATTGTATGAGATTCTCATGTTTTTAAACTTACCTGTTAGCTCTGTTATTACCAAATTGCAAAAGGTGTAATTCCTATGAAAGATTACAGGCATTTTAAATTAGGAGTCTAGCAAATAGTAAAACTTTCCACAGTAATCCTCAAACACTAGTTAATAATGGTAACATCGGTTACCTAAACAGTATTTTTCTCCTTCCTGTATGGAAACGAAAAAGAAAAATAAGTTAGTCCTATACAGCACATTTGAATAAAACAAACAAATGGGGGAAAGCATAAAAACCCAAAGGAATCATAACTTAGTTTCTTAAAAATATACTTTTTTTCTTTTAAAAAAATGTAAATACAGCATGTGGGCAAGAAAATTATTTATACACCTTTAAAAACCATGATTATGGTAATATAGTAGCAACAAAATTCTTTATCACACCTTTGCTGAAACTCTCTGACCAGGGAATGAAATGGAGAGAAGTTTAAAATTACTCCCCAACAACACACACCTTTCCCTCCACAAGCCACGGCTATGCCCACTACACCCCACGGCCCACCCCTCCAGTTCCTCTGCAACACTTAGTGACAAATTCATAGTTAATAATATGGCCTGCTTCAGACTAGGTCAGCTTGAGGGTTGTTCTGACCTAGGCTGATCAGTAGATTTAAGTGTAGGCCAAATGTCATCACTTATCCAAACCCAACAGCTGGTTTGTTTTGTTTTTGTTTTTGTTTTTTGGTGGTAGCTGACAACCAGATCTACCTGTTGGCATCAAGATGGAAGCCCTGGAAGGTTGTGGAAAAGAAAAATATTGCTATTTTAAAATATTATTGTATTTCTAGAAGACTCTGTTAACAACAGTGAACCTGCTAGAAATTAATATAAATACAAAAATAGTGCACTGGGCAAAAAAGCAACTATATAATGAATCATATTCTCCAACATACAAGTCAGATGTAAGCTACTTATGTGAAATTCCTAATCTTCTATCCAAAGACATTTGGCATGTGAGCTCAAAATACAAAAGGCTGCCCTGACTGGTTTGGCTCAGCAATTAGAGCATCGGCCCACGGACTGAAGAGTTGCGGGTTTGATTCCAGTCAAGGGCACTACCTCAATTGTGGTTCAGTCCCTGGCTCTGGTTGGGGTTGTTTGGGAGGCAGCAAATCAATGTGTATCTCTCACATCAATGTCAATGTGTGTCTCTCTCTCCCCCCCTCCCTCCCTCCCTCCCACTCTGTCTGAAAATAAATGGAAAAATATCCTTAGGCGAGAATTAAAAAGAAAAACAAACACAAAAGGCTCAGTTTCAGGTAAAAATAAAACCAAGGGTCTATATTAGCTGACTATAAAACTGAATGTAGTTCCCTTCTCCTCCACATAACCCCCATTCCCAACCGATGACTGTATATAATATGCTCATATATATTTAAATCAATCACACTTATCTTCTGAAAACTCCCTTAAAACACAATTATTTGATAACTCAGTATCCATTCACTAGTCACCAAGAACCTTATGAGCCCAGCTCTGTTAGCTGCTACGTGGGACACAGAGAAGACACGGTTGCTCTCTTACTGTTCCTCCATAGCTTACTGAGCACCAGCACAGCGCTCACTCAGCCACACACACTGACAGGACTTAATACTGAAAACAGCAGTCTGCAAGCTCTAAAACAGAATGAACAGAATGGGCATTCTTCTTCTTCCACTTCATTAATAGAAATTTTAGGTAAGCCATTGTAACCTACGTCTCCATTTTCTTACCTTAAATGAAGACATTCTAAGCTGTGGTATAGAAAGAATGACCTTAAGTTATACTAAAGCTGCACTCAACCCAGCAGGTACTTCACAAAAGTGATTTTTTTCCGACAACTCAAGGAAAGCCATTTCTAATACAAAATAATTATAAGTGGATTGTATGCTAGCACAAGTTCAAGTTAACCAGTTCCTAAAGGAGTACATCTCTCTCTTGTTATTATTTGCCAACCTCACACCTCATCAAAAATACCATGGATGCCCTGGCCAGTTTGGCTCAGCGGTTGGAGCACTGACCTGTGGTCCAGAGAGATCCGGGTTCGGTTCCTGCTAGGGGCATGTACCTCGGTTGCAGTTTGTCCCCGGCCCTGGTTGCGTTGTGCAGGTGGCAGCCACTCGATGTGTCCCTTTCACATCGATGTTTCTCCTTCTCTTCCTCTCTTTCCCTCCCACTCTATCTGAACAAAAAAATGGAAAAATGTCCTCAGGTGAGGATAAAGAAAGAAAAAAAAAACAAGGAGTGAGACTGGTAATTCTGCACTAACTCTTTATCTGTGTTTTATAAGAAAGGACACTGGCTAGATGGAAATTCATCCATCTAAATTTGCCTCTGTCCTACTAACATAGCTAAGTTCATCTCCTCATGAAATGATAGGTCATTTCCTACCTCTCTTCCACCCTCACTTTAGATACAATATTAAAACATTTTTTTTCTTTATTGATGTTAGAGAGGAAGGGAGAGGGAGAGAGAGAGAGAAACACCGATGACAAAGAACACTGACTGGCCACCTCCTGCCTGCCCCATACTGGGGATCAGGCCCACAACCTGGGCATGTGCCCTGACTGGGAATCGAACAGGAGACCTCTTGGTGCATGGGTCAACGCTCAACCACTGAGCCATACAAGCCAGGCTAGATACAATATTAAACAAATATTCCACCCAGTTCTCATTCCACCTGTTATCGACCACACCATCTACATTTATCAGTCATCTTGGCTTATCAGTTGGGAATTTCTCTATGGCCTTAAATTGTATTTGGAAAATAAACAAACAAAACAACTCAACCTTTTGGTCTGTTATAAATGCCTTTGGAGGGTGGGAGTATGTGGGGGACAAGTAAGAAAGCAAAATCCTGTCCTCTAAATCTCGAGGGATGTATTATACCCTGAAGAGGCAAAGGAATATGTACATCATTTCTTTATGCAGTGACTTCCCCCACAAACCACAATGCCACACAGAATTTTATTTTGATTCAGTATTTCTAGAACTGATGAATCCCTACAGAAATATCAAAAATAAGTTCCAAATACTAAAAGAATCCTACTTCGTGAAAATTCATTTATCACAGTCGAGCCTGGAATTGATTAACCGTGATAAATGAGGGCCGACTGTAGCTCTTTAGTATGTTTAGAAAGGGGGGGGGGGGGTGTTAATCCTTCCCTTGCAAATATATTCCTTTGCAAGGCCAAGGAATCAAGCTTCAAAATACTAACACAGACCACAATCCTTTTAGTAAAACCCACAGCACAGAGCCAAGTATGCCCAGTAAATCTTACTGCAAGTGTCTATCATGGGGCCTTTAGAGAGTTCCGCTCTTAAAAGGCACCGAGGTTGAAATTTGCTAAACCACATCTCCCAAGATTATCGAAAATATCTGTACATATTTTCCCATCATGGCACATACAGAAAATATTTGTATAGCACACCCAAAGTAAAACATGGCTGAGCGCTCTGGTGACCCCAGGGGGATGAGAGATCACTGTCTCTGTACACCTTGGAAGCTTGCGCCTGTACTGTAGCCCATCAGCTGCAAGTTCTGGCTCAACACCAGCTAGTTACTTACAGAATTCTCAACTACTGTCTTTAATTAGCGGCAAGGAATTTTGGAATTAAGGGCCTTTTGAGTGTTATTTCAAGTTTTCACAAGATGACCAATAATGCACTTAATAGTACTAATAAAAAGAATTCATAACTGAGCTCAATCAAGGTCTGAGATATTACAGGTATGAATACTTTTTATTATTTATTCATTCATTTGGTTAATCCTCACCTGAGGATGTTTTCTCATTGATTTTTAGAGTGGAAGGGGGGGGGGGGAGAGAGACAGAGAGAGAGAGAGAGAGACAGACAGAGAGAGAGAGAGAGAGAGGGAGGGAGGGAGGGAGAGGAGAAACATTGATGTGAGAGAGACACATCAACTGGGCCTGGGAATCAAACCTGCAACCCAGGCATGTGCCCTTGATTGGGAATTGAGCATGCAACCAAAGGCAGTCTGCAGGCTGACACTCTAATCACTGAGCCAAACCAGCCAGGGCAATATGAATACTTTTTAGACAGGATGTTAAACTCATCTTTAAACATGTATGGCTTAACCCACAAAATGATGCTGAATAGTTTTAAAATGTTGATATTTTATCAAGTGAATTTAGAATCCTAGATTACATATCAAATTTGACAGATTATTTTAATCCCTTGTGTGTTGACTGTAAGAAAACTGTTTTGCAATACTACTGAAAGAAGCTGAGCCCTATCTTATTAGTTGTTTTTAAATTATCACAGAAGCCCGGCTGGTGTGGCTCAGTGGTTGAGTGTCTACCCATGCACCAAGAAGTTGCCGGTTTGATTTCAGGTCGGGGAATATGCCTAGGTTGTGGGCCAGATCCCCCAGTGAGGGGCATGCAGGAGATGGCCAACCGATGTTCTCTCTTATCGATGTTTCTATCTCTCTCTCCCTCTCCCTTTCTCTCTCTTTAAAATCAACAAAGAAAAATAAATAAATAAATAAATAAATAAATAAATAAATAAATAATTAATTAATTAATTACAGGAAACATTATTAGACATTCTTGCCCAAATCATGGGTTATAGCTATAGATATAAGGAAGTAATCTGAAGAACAATTTTTTTGTGCCTAAGAATCAACTAGGTGCCATCCAGGGTGAAGTACACTTGAGGGGAACCAACAAATCTACACGATTAACATGCATCTCAGGTGTCCAATGCAGGCAGTCTGGACACACCAAGGAAATGCTCACAGGGCACTGCAGCTTAGGAAGGTGCAAGCGTACCTCCCAGTGTTGGCTACATACAAGAACACCAGCATGGAGTGATACTCAGATGTACACATACTTTCCTGAATTGTGGCTGATACCTAGTCATGACTTCCTGTGCCATTCACAGTGCTTTTACTATGACCACAAAGTAACCCAGTCTTTTGAATGTCAACTTATGCGTGTGTTTCCATTTAAAACAGTTAAAATACAGTGGCTTTTAAACTACCTATAATAATTTATTTAAAAAATATATACTCAAAAGCATTAAACTATTTAGGGTTAAAAGCATGCTATTATACAGCTTTTTCATACAGTTATCAAAAAAGCACAGAGATCTGATAAAATCAAACCAAATATACAAGGTTCTTTTAAATTTTCAGTGGTGAGGAAAGGCTAATTATTCCAACCAAATAGAGCAGATATTTCAAATATTAACAAAGTTCTGAATTTAACTTACCTAGAAGCCACTTAAAGCTAAGCCTGATTATGACAGCTAATATTTTCCGACCCCTTGGTGCATGGGTCGACGCTCAACCACTGAGTCACACTGGCCGGGCTTGTCATCAGACAATTGATCAACAACACAATATAGTCCTGCATCCTACGTTTCACCTCCTATTTGCTGTTACAAATGGACTCCTAAAACTAAATACTCAACTGTACATTATAATCCTATCAAATGGCAATGGGTCTTAAGAGGTAGGATAAAAATATATACTAATATCTCGATTATCAAGTATAAATAGGAGAAACAGATGTAAAACAAATTACTTCATTAAATTTTGCATGGAAATACATGGAAACAGTTCTAGAATATTCTAAGTGACACCCTACCCTGGTAAGAAAATATATTAAATATATTTTAATCTTTAATGTTTCTAAAGCAGCATTCGGACTTTAAATGTGTGCATGTGGGTGAAATGAAAGGCTTATAAGCAGTTTTCTCTTAAACTGTTTTAGGCCCTCTGGGATTTCTTAAAAACAACAACCCATCTTCATTATTTTTTAGCTGTGCTCTCTTGACCTTTTAGCACTATTTATCTCCACACCTAAGAATTTCTAGTCTTTTCCCATAGTATTATTTTTAATACTGCTGTCTCATAACTTATAGGTTATGTGTATACTAGTAAATTTGGTGTAGTGGTGGGACTAAGTAAGGCAAGAATGACAAGGGATAAAAGGGGGTGCTGCTGCTTACGACATTCCCTCCTTTCTAGAAATTTCTAGAGGAGTTTTGAGAGATTGGTAACCTATTTCTCAGGTATATAATGGTCAGTGACAATCAACATAATACAAGGACTTGTCCCAGTCAGTTTCACTCCACTCTTTCTTAACTCCAAGAAACATTTGAGGTCACTGATCAAACAAGGAGTCAATAAGTAAAAAGCAACTTCAAGTTAGCTGAATTTAAGAGGCTACAAAACATTCCATTCATTCAATAAAGAACAAGAAACATAAAGCTAATGAAACAACAAATAAAAAAAATTCAGTATCAGAGCCAAATAAGAGAACAAAGAGAACAGGAGATACTCTATACTTCCAGTGAGAAATCATGTTCCAAGATATAAACAAAAATCAAAAGACACAATGTAAGCTCCATAAGGTCAGACACATTCCCATCTATTTTGTTCATGGGTATACCCCAGTACCTGGAACTGTGCCAACATATAGCACCAAAATTTTTTGAATGAGTGATCAGAATAATAACTTTACCTTTCTAAGTTTTGGGGGGAGGGGGTTAAATATAAAAGTCATAATGTAAGCTTGCATCTACATATATAATATGCATATAATCTCTAAAAAAGGGGCTGTCAAGTGTGGTTAGTGGGCCCCTCAGAAGGTCTTGAGACCTTTTTTTTTTTTAAATGACTTTATTTGAACTAATACATTGCTAGCAGATTACATCATTTTTCAGAGTTAGAGTAACATTATGATCTTGAAAACTATAGCAAACAGCTCGACAGAGCAAGAGTACATATATTTTTATTTTTTAGTGAGTTGAGACCTTTTTAGGAAGTATGTGAGGTCAAAATTATTTTCATACCAATACAGAGATGTTATTTTAGCCTTTTTCACAGGGTTGACTTTTGCAACAGTGTTTAAATACTGGTACTTTGCAAATATTCTTTGCCACCACAGTTTTCTTAAAAAAGTGTTTCACTTTAAGTTCTAGTATGTGCCTTTAGCCAAATGATTTTGAGGACCCCTCCCCATTCTTGCTTTGAAAGAGTATTTCAGGAAGAAGTATAGTCATCATTTAACTCACTTGACCAAATAGTTCCTTTTCATATACTATCAGGGCATCCAAATCTTCCCTTCATAGCCTTTATTACTGTGTAATTTATGTGGTTAACACCTAACCTTCCACTACACTGTACAGTGTGTGAGGTCAGGGACCATGTCTGTTCTGGTTCATTAATGTATCCTCAACCCATAAGCACACTGCTGGGAACACAGTAAATACTCAAACATTTGTTCAGTGAAGGAAAAAAGAAAATCAGTTCTCTCATTTTCTTTCTTTGGAAAACATTAGAAATTCACAGTTATTTTCTTTGTAAGAATGGTGGCATTCCAATAAGATTCACCATAAAATGAAATGGCAGGCATCCCAAATTTTCTCCAGCTTCCATGCTAAGATCAGAGATGAGTTCTGGGTCCACAATGACTTTTTCTCCACGGGTCAAGTCCCTAACTCAGGTGGAACTGATAGAAGTAACTCCCATCAGTAGAAAATAAGACAAAGTAAGGAGCTGGACTAACTTTCTAATGGGTCACAATGCAGACTGGTAAGTACCTGAGGCCTCTTTCTTCGAGGACAGTTCATAGGTGAGGGTGACTAATGGGAAGGTTTGGCTAATGGAAACCTTTCCTTCCTTCCAGGCTGGTTATATGATTACACTCAGACCTACAATGGCTCCTTCTACTTCTCTGGCACATGCTATCTCCTCTCTTCAGTTTCCCTTTTCTTTGTACCACTGGCTGAGAGATGGAAAAGCAGAGTCGGACCAGAAGGAGAGAGGACTACAATCAAGTGTGAGCTTAACAAAAGAAAGACTAAACTACTAAATCACTGGAAACAAAAGAAAACCTATAGGAATGTCACCAGAAACAAAAGCTCAGAACAGTTTCCTCACTTGTAAAATAAGAAGGGAAACCAAATAGTTTTTAAGGTTCCCTTTTCTTTAGCATTCTGAAGAACGTCTAACTGGTGGTAAGAAAGGGGTATCAGCAATTGAAATCATGCCATTTGTTAGTACTTAATAGGTAACACTTTTAATCAGTTAAAACAGCTATCTTAGATATTAAATAAAAATCAGAATGTACTGTAGTAATAAATTAACCCAATTTTCTTGTGCCATGGTAATTCAAACAATAAGATATGTGAAGACAGAAAACTATTTTCCTTAATTTAAAAAAGTATTATATATATCCACTGACTGACTAGAACACTGCAATCTGAATGAATATTAAATATTATACACACTTCCCAAAAAGTTCATCTTTGCTTATTGAGAAGTATTCTTTATTTTCTATGCATTATTTTGTTTCTTAAATTTCCTATGTAATTAAAAAAATAAGAATTGCTCAGAAAATATCCTTTATTTCAAGATAATTTGAATAGTATTCCTGTCTACCCAAACAACACTACTTTTTCACTACATCTAATTATCTGAAATATTCTAGCTAAATATCTAGATATGTCTTTAGTACTATAAGTTTTATATGAAAGTTGAATAGGTGGCTTTTAATAGGAGCTATCCTTAAACTAAAGGATATTTTTTAAATATGAAATAGTTATATTATCTAATGTCACTTAGACTAAGAAATTACATGTCAATAGAAAGCCTTTCATTATTTGGTAATTTTAAGAAGGAAAAAACACCTCGAGTTTTCTGTTAAAATCAACCTCATTTAGCATCTCCTTTAGCTTGCTCCTTTAAACTACTATAGTTGTAATTGTTATTATTATTACATTCGTCCATTCTTTTATGTTTTAAAATAGCTATTGATTCCCTATAGAGAAAAATCCTAAACTGAAAGCCTGGTTTTAGCTCCAAAGTGCCATAGCTTCTCACTCCCTGTGGATGCCTTGGTTCCAGGTTTGCCACCAGCTACAACCCCAAAGACTGGTTTTCCCTCACCAGGCTCTCACCTGTTCTCTCCAACCTGATTCACTCAAAGGCCACCTCCTCTAGCATTAAGGCATTTTCTCATCTGGAACCCCATCTAACTTTTAACAGAGTATTATGTGAGCTTACATGTCAACCATCTCTATCAGTCTGCAAGATCAACAAGATGGGTGTTTTATTCATTTTTGCATTCCCCAAGGCCCAGTATAAACTTTGAATCAAATTAATCCAGGTTTGAAATCTCAGTTACCTTAAAAAAATAGTTGATCCTACTTAAAATCTAAAGGGTTGAAGACTTCCAGTCAAGATGGCAGCGAAGGTAAACGGTTATGGCCTCCTCCCACAACCACATCAAAATTACAATTAAACTACAGAACAACCAGCACTCAGAACTGCCTGAAATTCAGGTGAATGGAAGTCCTACAACTACGAAATTAAAGCCGTGCATCGAGACAGGTAGAAGGGGCGAAGGCGTGGACTGGCTGGTCCCACACCCAAGTACGTGTGGCAGATAAAAATCAGAAGGGAGCCCTGGTTGGTTTTGCTCAGTGGTTAAAGCGTTGGCCTGCAGACCAGAGAGTTCCGGGTTTGGTTCCCGCTAAGGGCACGTATCTCGGTTGCAGTTTGTCCCCGGCCCCGGCTGGGGTTGTGTGGGTGGGAACCAGTCGATGTGTCTCTCTCACATCAATGTTTCTCTCTCTCTCCCTACTGCTCTATCTGAAGATAAATGCAAAAATGTACTCAGGTGAGGATTAAAAAAAGAGAAAATCAGGAGGGATATCTCGGCTGTGAAGGTCCTCCCTGAGAAGTGAGAGGTCCGGGTCCCACACCAGGCCCCCAATTCGGGGTTCCAGTGCCAGAAAGAGAAGTCCCCATGACTTCTGGCTATAAAAACCAATGAGAACTGAGGCTGAGGGAGGCTGAGGCTGCTGAAGCTCCAGGCAGTTTCTCTTAAAGGGCCCATGCACAGACTTACTGGGATTTGTACCCTCTAGGCTCCAGCATGGGGGAGGCAGCTTGAAAGGCACCAGAGCCATACAGTGAAGAACTGAGTTGTCTGGCATCTGGGCGAGAGCTGGAGGGGCAGGTTTCTTCAGGACAGACGTGCTGGCAGAGGCTGTTAATCCTTTGGTGAGCCTTTCCCCAGAAAGAAAGATGGCCACCATAACTGGGATTCCAGCAACCTGGCTCACACAGGTTGCCCCACCCTGGGGGTTCCCTGAGGCCCTGCCCCACCCAACTTTCAGGCCCACCCACGCTGTTTCCAATGGCATTACCATAGGATTGGCCTGTCTTGGATGCTGCTTCAGAGTTTCCTAAAATCTCTCAAACAAGCAGCATCTGGTCTCAGAGAGCCCCATACCTCTCGGTAAGTGGCCCCAGGCCTGGCACTAGAAGCGGCCAGGCTTGGTCCACAAATTGGCTTTTACTGGGCACCTCCAAACCCAGCACAAGAAGCAGCCATCTGCAGATCACTTTCTGGCTTATGCCTGGTGGCCCCAGGTAGAACATAGGCAGGGGCTGACTTTGCCCCAGAACCAGCACACCCAGTGGACAGCTTCAAACCACGTTGAAGCACCACCATCTAACCACTTCCACAAGTGACACACTCAATGAGGGGGGACTCAGTGGGTACCAGAGTCCTGCTGAAGTAAGTCTTGCTCTGTGTGGTGGGCCCCTCCACAGCTGATCCTCCAAGGTAGAGGCCAGAGGTCAGTGGGCACAGGCAGTCCTTGCAGCTGATCAGCCCGAGTAAATCCCCCCCACATTGACGTGCCAACAGCAATCAAGACTCAATTACTACAAAAGGGTGTACAGTCCACACTAGGGGTGCACCTTGAGGGCGCAGCTAAGGTGATCAGGAAGGCCGTGCCACTGGATCCTACAGGACACTTACAACAATAGGCCACCCTATGAAGCCTAGAAGACATAAAACAACTCTACTTAATACATAGAAACAAACACAGGGAAGCAGCCAAAATGAGGTGACAAAGAAACCTGTCCCAAATGAAAGAAAAGAACAAAACTCCAGGAAAATAACTAAACAAAATGGAGATAAGCAATCAAGCAGATGCAGAGTTCAAAACACTGGCTATAGATATGCTCTAGGAACTTAGTGAGAACTTCCTTAAAGGGAACTCCAAGGAACTTAGTTCTGAGAACATCAACAACATAAAAAAGGACCAGTCAGAAGTTAAGGATGCACTAACTGAAATAAAGAATAATTTCTAGGGAATCAATAGTAGAGTAGGTAAAGCCAAGAAGCAAACCATTGATTTGGAATATAAGGAAGTAAAAAACACGCAATCAGAACAGCAAACAGAAAAAAGAATCCAAAAATATGAGGAGAGTGTAAGGTGCCTCAGGGACAACTTCCAGTGTGCCAACATTCGCATCATGGGAGTGCCAGACGGAGAAGAGAGAAAGCAAGAGATTGAAAACCTATTTGAAAAAATGACAGAAAACTTCCCTAACTTGGTGAAGGAAACAGACATACAAGTCCAGGAAGCACACAACAAGATGAACCCAAAGAGGTCCACACCAAGACACATCTTCATCAAAATGCAAAAGATTAAAGACAAAGAGAATCCTAAAAGCAGCAAGAGAAAAGCAGTTAGTTACCTACAAAGGAGCTCCCATAAGACTGTCAGCTGATTTCTCAAAAGAAACTTTGCAGGCCAGAAAGGAGTGGCAAGAGATATTCAAGATGATGAAAAGCAACAACCTACAACCAAGATTATTCTATCCTGCAAAGCTATCATTTAGAATCAGCGGCCATATAAAGAGTTTCCCAGACAAGAAAAAACTAAAGGAGTTCATCACCACCAAACCAATATTATATGAAATGTTGAAGTGTCTTCTTTTTTTTAAAAAAAATTTATCCTTTATTGATTTTAGAGAGAGAAGAAAGGAGATGGAGAGAGAGATAGAAACATCAACGAAAGAGAACATCAACTGGCCGCCTCCTGCATGTCCCCACTGGGGATTGGGCCCACATACTGGGCATGTGTCCTGACTGGGAATCGAACCAGCAACCTCTTGGTGCATGGGTTGACGCTCAACCACTGAGCCACACCGGCTGGACTGTCTTCTCGAAGGAGAAGAACAAAAATATAAACAATAAAACGGCAATTAATACATATCTATCAACAATAGAATCTACAAACAAAATGAGCAAACAGAACAGAAACAGACTCACAGATACAGAGAATTTTTTGTTGCTTGCCAGATGGGAGGGGGTTGGGGGATGGGTGAAAAAGATGAAAGGATTAAGAAGTACAAATTGGTTGTTAGACTGATGAACCTCAAAGGGAAGGGGGGAGGGAGGGGAGGATAAGATAAACCAAAGAACTTCTATGCATATATGCATAACCAGTGGACACAGACAATAGTGTGGGAAAGGCAGGAGGGGGGCAGGATTGGGGAGGAGGGGGGTCAATGGGGGAAAAAAGAGGGGACATCTGTAATACATTCAACAATAAAGATAAGTTAAATAAAATAAAATCTATAGGGTTTAAATTTAAATGCAAATATCTAACATTCTTTTTATATTTTGGATGTAAGATAATAAAACAAACAAACAGAAATACCACTCCTCTCACACACATACAGAACAGCAAATATAGTTAATACTAAATTCCAGCTCTGTCCCTTGTTACCATGTGACTCCACCTAAGTCCCAATTTCCTCCTCTGTAACCTCAGGATAATGTCACCAACCTACCTCACAGATATACTGTACAGATGAAATGAAAATATACTTGTACCAAGCAAAACATCCCTCATACACAGTAGCTTCTAATTTCCTTTCTTCTGCTTTGTATGTCAAAAAAGCAGATAAAATAAATCAATAAATTACTAGGAACCACTCTCTTCCATTCCACTTTCCCTTTTGAGCAATAATTGTTTTCAAATGAGTCTTTAACTACCCAGGGCAACTCTGCTTTCCTCCTATTAAAGCAAATTGTACATTTTAAGCAGGACCAACTAGAGACCTCCAAGTTGAATTCTGATTTATGAATCTTATGCAACAGAGCTATTCTTCATCCTACTCAATGGGAATAGTCCTCCTAAAGCTGGGTGGCATGGACTAAGAAAAAGTCTGAATAATTTGTAGACTATAGGAAGCTGAAGACTTCTATAGCTAATGTATTCACTGTAATTAACTCATGATGTTACTGTTCACTTACTACTTTTCTTGGACAATATTATAAGATGTCAACACATTTCCCAGCTCTATATAGGGTTTCAAGAAAAGCAAAATAGTACACTTATTTCCGTTCCCATTTTCCCTCAAGTGGACAAAGAGAAAAACAAGTATTAGACTTTGGTGATACCAGTATGTGTGTTTGGAGTGGCAGGACAGTGAATAACTATTTCAACATCTAATACATAGTAGTTGCTGAAATAGGCACATTATATATATATATATCATATTTAATCTTCAGCAGATACTATGATGCCCATTTTACAAATGAGTTAATGGTCCAAGAAATAAAACACCCTGTAAGTGGTGGAGTCACAATTCAAACACACTGACACAAAACCCTATGCTTTCTTTCCTCTCTAGATCACTCTAGTTCTTGGCAGTACCAGAAGTTTATGAAGCTAATTTAATTGAAAGCAGTTATCTTATAATAAATTTGTTCTAACTCAAATTGGCATAAAGTTTTAATATCTAGATTGAAATGAAAATGGAAAGTACCCAACAACCAAAACAAACACATCTGCTATAATGCAGTAACAATGCAGTTGCTAAGTTTTTTAGGTCTCCCAATATTCACCAAACCTGACCAAAGAAGGCAATGCCTAAGCATAAGCCATTATAACTCCTTAATATGAAATTAGCTTTAATAAATAAATAAATTTATTTATTATAAACTTACAATAAACTGTAAGCCTTGAAGTATATATAAGTATATATTTTATTACAACTATGATAATTTGAACATAAAAGTTCAGTACATTTTCTTCTCAGCCAGTGACTGAGTTATATTTAAAACTGTTGAGATACCATTTCTTGCTGCTTACTTTTTTTTAATTAAAAAAAATTTTTTTTTCTTCATTGATTTTAGAGAGAGAGGAAGGAAGAAGGAGAGATAGATAGAAACATCGATGAGAGAGAACATCATTTGGTCGCTTCCTGCATGCTCCCTACTGGGGATCGGGCCCATATCCTGGACATGTACCCTGACCAGGAATTGAACTGGCAACCTCTTGGTGCATGGGTATACGCTCAACCACTGAGCCACACTGGCCGGGCTCTTGCTGCCTACTCTTAAGAAAATGCCATGCCATCACTGTTAAAGACAGAATTTTCTATATAAGTCATTATATACTATTTCTGACACTAAAACTACTTTTAACTAAGTTCTTTCCTACCTATGACCTCATTATCATCATGTTAATCCTGTGAGGAAGCTAAAAATCTATTATTTCTATTTTATAAATAAGGAACAAAAGCAAATTAAGACCAAGTTATTTGCCTCAAGTCATGAAGCTTATCCTTGACAGAGCCACTTCTGAAACCTGATTACCAGTGTTCCTTAGATCATGGCCCTTGGCTTCTCTTCTTTAATGATTCTCTAGTTTAACATTTAATAAAAGCAACAATTATATTTAAATGGACTGAAGTGATAATTTTGTAATCTTTTCAAATAATCTAAGCATATTAATATATATGATGCTATGTTTGCAAAATATTAGCTCCTTAGTGAATAAACATGCCTAACGGTAAAATAAGCTCTTTCCATAAGAGAAAAAAACAATCTATTAATATTTTATTTTAACTGTTTTTAAAAGAGACACAATACAAAACATGGACAGTGGTTTCTCTAAGATCGCAATATAAAACCAAAGCTCAATATTTTTTAAAAACCCTGAGTGGTTTCTTTTAAGCCAGAACCAACTTATATGAGGTTTACTGTCTACATATTTGCCTCATTTGGCTATTCATTTGCCACAAATATCTACCCAATTGTCTCACATTTATCACCTCTGGTCTTAACATATAGAAACAAATAAAAAAATAATGAAGGTCCTTGGAATCAACTTTTAAATAAATCACTTTAAAATTCATGTCTTAGCCCTGGCCAGTTTGGCTCAGCGGTTAGAGCGTCGGCCTGTGGTCCGGAGAGACCCGGGTTCGGTTCCCGCTAAGGGCACGTACTTTGGTTGCAGTTTGTCCCCGGCCCTGTTTGGTCGTGCGGGTGGCAGCCACTCGATGTGTCCCTTCGCGTCGATGTTTCTCACTCTCTCTCTCCCTTCCTCTCTCTCCCTCCCACTCTATCTGTACAGAAAATGGAAAAATATCCTCGGGTGAGGATAAAAAATAAAATAAAATAAAAAATTCATGTCTTATTTCTGAGAAAGGTAAGGGGCCATTACCTAGGATCACTGAAACACATCTAACAAGCATTTCTTAAAAAAAAAACAAAAACAGCCCTGGCCGGTTTGGCTCAGCAGTTAGAGCGTCGGCCTGCGGTCCTGAGAGACCCGGGTTCGGTTCCCGCGAGGGGCGTGTACCTCGGTTGCAGTTTGTCCCCGGCCCTGGTCGGTTGTGCGGGTGGCAGCCACTCGATGTGTCCCTTTCACGTCGATGTTTCTCTCTCTCTCTCTCTCCCACTCTACCTGAACACAAAAAATGGAAAAATGTCCTCGAATGAGGATAAAAACAAAACAAAACAAAACAAAAACAAAAAACTTAACCCCTGGTATGTTCTGACAGAAGCTAGAATATTGTGAAATGTCCAAAATAATCAATAACAACCTTGTGAGGTCTTTTCAGGGATGCAGAGAATAAACTAAGAAAGGGTGACCAACCATCTGGGTTTGGCTGATGAGGGAGCTCCTAGGACTCGGACTTTCAGTTTTAAAACCAGGATGAGTTGGCCAACCTTACACTGAGGACCACCAGAGAACCCATATGGATACTTGATATCATGCAGACAAAAACTAAAATTTTTTCTAATCACCTTCTCCCTCAAAAATCACAAATTCAATTATATTTTGCCTTTTAAGCCACAGTGAGCAAAGAGAAATGAACAGGATACACGGTAGTTAAGGAAGGGAGGCATACATTTTTTAATGAGAATTTACTTTTAGGCATTAACTTGTGAAGTGAAATTTTAAAAAGTGAATTCACTTTCCCTATTGAAAAACTTCCTTTCATTTCTTATGCTATTTTTACAAATGCGACAATTTGAGTTGAAATAAAGCCAAAATGTCCTATTCTGTGGTTTGTGTCAACCAACATTAATGTTCATTTAGCAGGGAAAAAAGAAGTCTACAAAAACATTTTTATGAGTAGCAAGCCAGGACCAAGGAAATGAGACAGATATGTTTTAAAGGACAAGAGCTAATTCTACCTTCCTTCCAATACTTCAAAACTAGTCAGTTTAGCAGGTATCGTTTATATACACCAACCCGTGGATCATAGCTTCTTACTCTTGGTTAAACAGTTTCAAGCCTAAATGCCCCGGCTATGCAGCATAGCCCTCTGAAGCCATAGCAATAATTTGACTCACCAACTGGTAGGTGTCTTAGGTTCTACGAATAATGGGTGTCTGCCTGGATGAGAAGAAATGTTTGTGCCCAGCAGATGACCCCATCCTGCTTAGCTAAGAGAGGAGAGAGACTAAAAACTGGTCAGTAGTATAGTACTTGTTTTATAATGTAAAGAATCGGACTTTGCTCCAAACAAGAGACTTATAAATCATGTGGACTTTTAAAATGTCCTCTGTACTTAGTTTATATTCTAATGTCCACTTAACTGAAGAGTACAACAGAGTAAGATCTGAAAGGATAAAAATCAATTTTATGACCCCTAAATTAGAAATAACTGAAAGCAAGAATTATACAAGTTGTTTCAAGAAATTTGAAGTCAGAGTCAGGAGAAAAATATATCCATATTTAAACCCTCCTATGATATTTAATGACTTGATGTCAGTTTCCACTCAAGTGAAAATTAGTTCATATTTAAGTTCAAGTTCCCTGATGGATATCCTTATGTGAAAACTGACACCATGTCACAGTTAATAAGATATGGGTTTATAAATATGGAGTTTAAAAGAAACTTACCCTTTCCCTCTGTGCAGCTCTGACTTCCAACCGTTTCTATAGAAACAGGAGGACAAGTGCCAGTGCCAGAATTCTGCCCATTGGAACTCATCTTTTAGTTGCTGAATAATAAGGCCATATCCCAAAGTTGGCTATAGGTTTTTGATTGTCAGTAGTTCCTAAAAAGAAACCCAGGAGGAAAAAAGACATTTAACCAATTACTGTACTTAGAAATGCTCTCTCCTTTAAACATGGCTATTAAAGTAGAGGAGGTAGATCCAAAAATATGTATTTTTTAAAAAATTGTATTAGGGATTCAGACATCTATAAACATAGGGAGCAGCAAACAGAAGCAAGTGTCTTTGAAGGTTCAAAATACCTTTAAATCAATATATTAAAGCAAAAAAAAAAAACACTCTTGTATCACAGAAATAAAGTCTTTTCAACCACCAACTTTGAAGTTCAGATGAATTCATTCCTTTTGTAGAATGAATTTTCAGTAAGATTATAACACTGCAGAGGGTAAACTTCACAAATGAAATTTCTCAGGAGAAATAAATAGGTAAGTCTCCACTAAAAATAAACCTCTCAGGTATCAAGAGAAATCTATAATTCACAAATAAACCCTAGAAATGTTTTCTAGAGATGCTGACTTGATGAAATCCCTCCAAAACACATACACCAACTGAAAAACTGTGGATGTAAGAAGAGTCTGGCTGCAGTTTTTCATTTGATATCAACATGGTTGTTTGGCAAATGTATTTCAGAATCTTTGATCATAAAAATGAACATACTAAAAATATCATTCCTGTATCAAACTGATACATTACAGGTTAGAGTATTCTCTGAACTGTCATACTGGACCACTCCCATTAATATATATAAATCCTAACATTTATTATGTTATTTGTCACTGTGAACTTTAAGATGAATTAAATATAAATTAGATTTCTGTTTCTTATTGCTATGTGAGGAAAATCAGTTTATTTATGAAATTACTATAATATTAAAATTTAAAAACAAAGGCCAATAAGAACCACTCCTCAGCCCTGGCCGGTTTGGCTCAGCGGTTTTCTAGAGATGCTCACACTGCTGTGCTTGATGAAAAATCCCTCCAAAACACATGCGCCAACTGAAAAACTGTGGGATGTAAGAAGAGTCTGGCTCAAGAGTCCCGGATTCGATTCCAGCCAAGGGCACGTACCTTGGTTGCGGTTTGTCCTGGCCCTGGTTGGGGTCATGCAGGTGGCAACCAGTCAATGCGTCTCTCTCACATTGACATGTTTCTCCCCCCCAACTCCGTCTGAAAATAAATGTTAAAAAAAAAAAAAAACCACTCCTCAATCCTCCCATTGAAAGCTCTAAACCTACCTCTACCAAATTTACTAAATTAGGGGACATCTATCATCAAACTGCATCTCCGATATCCTCAACTGTACCTATAAAAAGTAACATATTCTCTCTCACAATGAAAAGAGTGGACTAGAAAACAATAGGAAGGACAGAAAAAAAACATAAGCACAACAAAATAATCAAGAACCAACCAAGTAGGACAAACAATTGTAACCCCTCCCTTGTCTTGGTGCCAGAGACCTTTATCTCTGGCCACCAGAAGTTCACTACCAAAGAACTCTTTTGTTCCTACTTTTCTTGTTGAAAAAATATATATATATTTTTTTATCCTCACCCGAGGATATTTTTCCATTTTTTGTACAGATAGAGTGGGAGGGAGAGAGAGGAAGGGAAAGAGAGAGAGAAACATCGATGTGAAGGGACACATCGAGTGGCTGCCACCCGCACGACCAACCAGGGCCGGGGACAAACTGCAACCGAAGTACGTGCCCTTAGTGGGAACTGAACCCGGGTCTCTCCGGACCGCTGGTCGACGCTCTAACCGCTGAGCCAAACTGGCCAGGGCAAAAATATTTTTTAAATGCTTTAAAGTAAATGTCATTGACTAATGCACAAATCTGAGCATCTTACTCATAAAGGATAAAAGTCTAATCCATTTTTATTACACAGAATATTTATGTATCTACATCTTAAGCAGTGCTTCTCAATCTTTAAAGTGCATACAAATCACCTGGGGAATCTCAATCCATTCAATAGGTCTGGGGTGAGACCCTGCCAATTGTGTTTCTAACAAAATTTCAAGTGATGCTAATGCTACTGGTCTGAGGACCGTTGCCTCTGGCATGATCCTGACCAGAGCCAGGGATTAAATCTACAACCCAGGTACTGCCCTTGACCAAGAATTAAACCCGAGACCCTTCAGTCTGCAGGTTGATGCTCTAACCAATGAACTAAACTGGCCAGGGCAAAGACCACACACTTTAAATAACAAATATTCTAGAAGACTAAACAATATACCTGGCTGTACTGAACCCAAATGATACTCTGAAAATTTTGGGTTTTCATTTTCAAACAGTCCTTAGAGGGTGATGGTGTGTGTGTTTGTATGTTTAAGATTTGTCTCTGGAGCAATGGTTTTCAACCCTGGCTACATAGTAGAGTCACCTAGGCCATTGAAAACGAAACAAAAACAATACTGGGAACTTGGCAGAGTTGCACTTGACCTAAATTGCTAAACAAAGCTCTGAGCAAGTGTCCCAGCTATTGATATTAAAAAGCTCCTTAGATCACCCTGGCTAGTTTTGCTCAGTGGTTAGAGCACTGGCCTGTGGACCAATGAGTTGCGGTTCAATTCCAGTCAAGGGCATGTACCTCGGTTGTGGTTCATCCCTGGCCCTGGTCGGGGTCATGCGGGAGGCAACCAGTCGATGTGTTCCTCTCACCTCGGTGTTTCTCTCTCTCTCTTTCTCTCTCTTTCTCTCTCTCTCTCTCTCTCTCTCTCTCTCTCTCTCTCCCTCCCTCCCTCCCTCCCTCCCTCCCTCCCTTCCTCCCTCCCTTCCTCCCTCCCACTTTATCTGATGATAAATAGAAAAAATATCCTCGGGCGAGGATAAAAAAAAAAAAAAAGTTCCTTAGGTGATTCTAACGTGGAGTCAGGTTTAAGACTTCTGCTAAAGAATGCAGAAAAATTTGAATTAAGGTGTATAGATTACTGAAGTGTTTCTATATATAAAGAATATACACACACTAGGTTCTTATCTTGGGAGCAAGGTAAACCTACTGTCAATTTCTGTATGCTGAAATACAAATTTTATGGAAGACCAATTTTCCCAAGATGCCTTAAAAAAATAAAACTATATATCTATGTAGCACCTCCAAGTGTTAATTTTGCCTGTGATGACAGTTCTACTCCGGACATAGATGTATTAATATGCTTATGCATAAAATTTTTTCATTAAGTTCTTTTCCTGGGTAAAATAAAGTCTGTTGGTCACCTGGAAAAGGTCAGATACCAGTTTAGCACTTAAAAATTGTATAAACACATGTATCTGGTTTGCACAGGATGACAGCCATTCTATAGAAAGACCCTCTTAAAAAGACTTTCAATAAGGAAATCTGGTTTGATACCATTAGAGAAATTTCAAGTTATGAAATATAGAAAGCATGGTCAGTATGTTATAGCATAAACTATATGATGACTACGTATGACTATGGCGGAAACTCTCATGACAGTCTGATGAAAGCAGAGAGAATAAGAAATAACATAAGAGAAAATGAGGTACTAGGAGCAAGATGGCTTTGAAACCTCAATGTGGCCAACAATTATGAGCCCGAAGAAGAAATAAAATGTCTATTATGGCCCTGGCCGGTTTGGCTCAGCGGTTAGAGCGTAGGCCTGCGGTCCTGAGAGACCCGGGTTCGGTTCCCGCTAAGGGCGCATACCTCGGTTGCAGTTTGTCCCTGGCCCTGGTAGGTTGTGCGGGTGGCAGCCACTCGATGTGTTCCTTTCACATCGATGTTTCTCTCTCTCTCTCTGTTCCTCTCTCTCCCTCCCACTCTATCTGAACAAAAAATGGAAAAATGTCCTCGGGTGAGGATAAAAAAAAAAAAAATGTCTATTATGGTATCTAAAAGTGGAACACTGCTGATCTCTGAAGAACACAGGAACACAGTCTTACAAAGAATCTGAAATGATAATTCCTTTGAAGGAATTATCTTTGACTTGTAAATGGTAGAAAGAGTGAATTATCTATACTGGTTTACTATCTTCAATTAGTGTAGCTAGTTAATTAATTCTTCAAATATCTGGGTACCTACCGTATACCAGGCATTATTCTAGATCTTGGGAATAATTGAAGGAAATTTGTGTTACTTTCCTGAGACAGGCAATTACATCATTCCTCTGCTTAAAACCTTCAATGGCTTTCCATTGCATTCAGCAGTTAGAATGCAATCCAACCCTTTATTCCTTGGCAACAAGGCCTAACTTATAGTTTACTATCTCCCTTCTTCCATCAGAATGTAAGCTCCATAAGAAAAGAGAACTTGTCTGTTTTCTTCACCAATATACTCCCTCAAGATCTAGAATGCCTGCTATATAATAAGTACTTAAATATCTGAAGAATTAGCTACATTTATCGAAGAGACACAGTATAGATAATTCAAAATAGAAAATCTTTCAACCATTTACATGTCAAAGATACACTCAACTTTATTTATAATTCCATTGTCTCCATCCTATTGGTAACCTAGTTCAAAGGTAGTAGATAGGTGAATGTTCATTCATGAAAAACAACTTGTATGTTTACATACACATGCAATCTTAGAATCACCTCCAATTTTAATTTAAGTTATACTATAGTCACATTATTTTTAAATTAACATCTGAAAAGTCAAGGATATCTCAGTCAGTTCCTGGCTGTGTATCTCTTAGTCAAGTCACAAAACTTCTGCTATCCCTTTAGCAGTCCATAAACTAAACAGTGGCCCTTATTCACTAACTGTTATAAGGCAAAATTAAATACTAAGCAAGGTTGAATTCCCTGGAGAAATAATTACATGACTATAAAACTGTTATTTAAGTGACACTTTAACTGATAAATTCCATAGCATTTAGTTTCATTCTGCTTGTCTCTGCAACAGCTTTGAATTCATCTTCTGGAAGTGCCCCCTTCTCAGCTTCAGAGACAGAACACTATTCTGGCTCTTCTACTGGGGACTTTTTCCCAGCATCATCTTCCCTTCCCATGTCTTAAATGTGACACTACCCCAGCTATATACTTTAGCACTCTATTCACTGGGCCAGTGTTGCTCAACATGTGGCTACCGACCATAAACTATATCAGAATTTACCTGGGGGCTTGTAAAAGAACAGATTCCTGGGCCATGCTGGCCCTAACAAATCCCAGAATGCCTGGGGTTAAAGCCAAGGGCCTGTATGTTTCCCAAGAACTATGAATGTCGATATACTCTAGAGTCTGAAATCCACTGTCCGTATTCTCAAATTTGCAGCTTTAATCCCATCCCTGCTCCAAGAAAGAGCAGTGAAGTGTGACAGTACAGTAACAACAAAGGCCTGGTTAGAACTCTGGCTCTGTCACTTATTAGCTATCAGATTATGGTCTGTGGTGAGACATGAGATAATGTGTATAGAACTCAGCAGAATGTTGGCCTGAAGGGGGTATTTCACAAATGATTGTTATTATTAGTACTGTTGCTTTTTATCAACATGTCTCAATTGATTATGCATTTTCACTCCCTGCCCTCCTCAAACTGGCTTGTCCTCAGGATTCCGTTTTTTGTTGACCCATTTCCAAGCTTCAGCCTGCATCTTTTCCATCAATCAACAGGCTGCTAGATTGTTATTCATGCTTGTCAGCCTGACATCTTTTTTTTTTTTTTTTATCCTCACCCGAGGATATTTTTCCATTCCTTGCTCAGATAGAGTGGGAGGGAGAGAGAGAGAGAAACATCGATGTGAAAGGAACACATCGAGTGGCTGCCACCCGCACGACTGACCAGGGCCGGGGACAAACTGCAGCCAAGGTACATGCCCTTAGCGGGAACCGAACCCAGGTCTCTCAGGACCGCAGGCCGACGCTCTAACCGCTGAGCCAAACCGGCCAGGGCCAGCCTGACATCTTAATCCTAATCCAACTAATAAATTCTTTTGTAAAACCTTTCTTTTTTTTTTTTATCCTCACCAGAGGACATTTTTCCTTTTTTTTTTTTTTTTTTTGTTCAGATAGAGTGGGAAAGAGAGAGAGAGAAAAACGTCAACGTGAAAGGGACACATCGAGCGGCTGCCACCCGCATAACACAACCAGGGCCGGGGACAAACTGCAACCGAGGTACATGCCCTTAGCAGGAACTGAACCCGGGTCTCTCTGGACCACAGGCCGATGCTCTAACCGCTGAGCCAAACTAACCAGGGCTGTAAAGCCTTTCTTGACCATACTAAATTAATCTGTTTATATATTCATTCATATACTCATGTCATCTGTAAAAATTAATTAGCAAATCAACTCAAATACTGTGACATCCCTCTTATAGTTGGTCTTAAACTATGAACTTTTCCCCTGATATTTAACTATTTACCTGTTTGTATCTACTTTCCCCAATTAGAGGGTAACTTGCTAACTGAGGTACAGACTACCTGATACTTTCTTCTATATGCTCAGCACCTTAGTTCTTAATATACGACCAACATTCAAATGATTACACAGAAACCCTACCTGAAAGCTTAATATGATAGCATTCTGGTAGAAGCATGTTAAGTCACTTTACTTCAAGGCCAAAATATCTTCTTGGTTGCTAAGAACAATCTTGCCTGAGGTTTGAAGGAATTTTGTTAATTGAGTAAATTCCTCTGCTAACAATTTAAAACTAGGTTATAATTCAAGTTATTAAGTAAAAGGGTCTTTTCATCAGGGAAGCTTCAAGAGAGTAAACTGGGAGATAAAGGTGGTGGTCAGACAAGGCATAATCAGATAATCCTGTTGCAAAAAGAAAAATAGATGCTATACAAGGCATAAGCACTAAATTTACTGAGTCGGATAAACAACTTGGAAAAAATGTGACTTAATTATAAAATCAAGGTTTACCAAAGTTAGGGTAATCCCTATTTTCAATTTTAATACTCACAGGCAGGCTTTCCAAAATGAGCACAAGTCAATTCAGAGGTATTCACGGAACTATTTCCTTTAGAGTAGAACCCTAAATTCAGATCATAATAAAGACACTAGGAAACCACACAAATATTTCAAAATGTCAGTTTCCAATTTATAAAACTAGAACTGTAGATCTAACAGTCAACGCAATTAGTCTTTTCTTCCCAGTGTAGCTGGAAATGAAATTTCTTGAGTACTTTCAAAATTGTCATGCTGTGTACCTTTCCATTTTCCATTCAGTTTCATATACAACTAAACAAATACCCTGATACATTTCTTCTTGCTTCTGAGAGGAAGCTTGAGATCTTAGAAAGATATCAAACATGTAGAAATATGTAAAGTGTAACAATCTTCCCCAAATTGCTACAGAGATATAAAATCCTTGTTCAATAACTGGAAAAATTACTTAATGGGCTCTCAGTGTGAACCAGCCAAAGAAAATATACTGGAAACTGACATTCCCAACAGGAATAAAACCTTCAGACATGTAGATAAGCGATAATTTAGCAAAGCTTTAGATGGCAGCCAACTCATAAGCAGATGTTTTAAAATTCTTGTGAAAGACACACTGAGAACCTTTAGAAAAACTGTACACTTCACTTTTCCCCTTTGGAAAGAGATAAACAAAAATTTCATAAAAAAGAAAAATTCTACTCAAAAATTTCAATCCCATTTAAAATAAAGAAAACCTAAATTGCATTATATACATTAAAAAATTGTGCTTGTGTTAAGTTGCCCAAACCTCACACTTAATTAATGTTGGGGGGAGGAGCTGGAAGGGCTCAGAAGGCTGGCAGGACTAAATGGACCATGAAAATGATGGTAATAGCATTTTCAACATTGTCTATTTACTCCCCTAGAGTTGTAGTAGCCTAATTTTATAATTAAATTAATCTTTGTGGAACAACAAAAAAAAACCTAACCATTTTGGCTAAATTATCACATTTTTCTTTTTTTCTATATACTATAATTTTGTTAACTTGGAAATTTATAGCAGGAAATTCTTCCAGCACCAGTAAATCACCACTAAGGGTGAAGGTCAAGGCTAATAGAAAATGTTAAAATTTTAAAGGACATCAAGGCTGTAGGTCCCAAATCCATAGCCAAGATTTCAATGCTTTGGCTCCCACATTAAAAGAATGTTTCCAAAAAAATAAAAATATCATTAGAACAAGCTCTGACCTTGAATTTTACAAATACAACACTTTGGTGAAGGGGAGGTAGCTAGTAGTATCAGCAGCAGAGTGCCTGATTTCCAGAGAAACATACCCCCAACATTAAAATCCCTCACCCTACTAATTATAATGCATTTTTGACCTCTAAAAACCGTCTTACCTGTTTACAAGAGTTTATACAGCTGTTTGCCACTGGAACACCACCTTGCAGAGTATAAGCGTGGCATCCTTTGTTGGTAATCACCTGTTGCCTAAGTAATCATCATCCCGCATGGAGACAGACAGCACTAGGGCTCTTCCATCCGAAGTTAAAATTCAAAACAAGCCCAACAAGCCTGCATTTCAAGGTGGTCTTCGTCTGCAACTAGTTAAGTTTACAACTGGCAAACAACAATGGTGTCTGAAGCCAATGGTGCAGCATGGCTGGCTTCCTCTTGAACTCCAGCGTTGTCACTGTGCACCGAAGTCTCCTGCTGCAAACAGGGGAGTTGTTCTCCTGTACTGGGAACAGCTTCCAAAGCTCAGGAACCCCTGTGCAGGATAATGCAGGAACTAAAGGCAAACACTTTTTTTCCTCCTTAAGGATGCCTCCATTTTTTTCCTCACAATCTGTACTACCAACCGAGGTGACTGGGCCTGAGTGTGCGTTCGTACCTACGAAACCGTCACGATGCATGCACATCCAAGGCATGTGGAACCACAGGTCAAATAAGGCACAGATACCAAGTAACGGTTCTAATTACAAACGCTAGCTCTCAGGAACTCTTCATCCATTCAGAACTAAACCCATCACTGCATACCTCTGGTGAGAAGCCCCTGGAGATGGAGGAGCTCCTCAAATGTGTCAGGAAAGGCTTTATTAACATCATCATTAACATTTAAAAAGCAAACGGAGCATTCTCCTTCTTTTGGCAATTTGGTGCAAATGTTAAGTGCAAGATAAAGCAATTGCAAACTTTTCTTCAAATTAAAAATGAAACTAAGGCCAAACGTGATGGGTGAACAAAATAAATCAAAACTTAAATTTCAGCAACTCCGGCTCTTCAAACCAGCAAAGCCCCCGACTCGTGCACTGTGGTGAGGCTTACGGTGCTTGCCCCGGCTTCTTGCGTGCCAGCCAACAGCACCATTTCCTCATCAAGTTGAGGACCGAGAAGCAAATGATCCCCTTCACTGCAAACAAAGGGGGTCACAGTAACACTAGTGATCCTTCAGAATTGACACACCGCGACAAGTCAAAATGATGGTCTCCCTGCTTCTTGCTCAAGACATACAAGATCTGAGCAGCAGCAAGTAACGCCTCAGCTGCAAACAAAGGGGTCAAAGGTTTGCCGTCAATTCACTTCCAGGCAGAAAAACATTTTCCTCAAAAGAAACAATTTATTTAGAATAAAACAAAAGCAGCTCAACTGTGAGCGCATGTTTGAGTGACAGCTACTTTTAAGCTGTGTGAGCCATAAAAAGGGTTTTTCTTTACTTTTCCAGAAATCTTGTGTACACAGCACAAAGCAAGAGGTCATTTTTCCACTTAAAACACCGGCATTGGCATCACAATAGCAGATACACAACTTTAAGCTGCCATTTTAGTAAAATGCACAAATACTAAACAGATTAGCTTTCTTCCATCAAGAGGCCCATGTAAACTCCACATAAGCCACAACTTCTCTTCGAAAAGTTCCATTAGAGCTTTGATTTCCGAATCTTCATCCACTGTTCACCAGCTTTGCTTGCAGGAGGGAAAAAAAGGTTATTCAGTAAAAATTTTTACAATATTAAAAATATATATATTTCCCCTATGCCATCATAGATGAACATAATGTTAACAAGACCTTCCTGGATAGTCCACCTTGACCTCAAAAAGCACCAATAATACCCATTGGCACAAACCTTGAAATGAATTTACTGTATGAACAGACAAATAACAAGTAGAATAGGGTGGATTTTTTAAAAAGAAGGCAATTAAGTGAGGATTATAGGACTGAAAATATCCTTTACACTCATAACTGAGTAAAACATATTGGAAAAAAATTCAGAAGACAGCAAGTTTATAATCAACTTGTGATCAATATATTCGACATATAACTTAAAAAAAATGAAACCGTAAAAAGGTGAAGTTTAGTCAAACTTTTACCCCCTCTATTTTCATTCTGTAATTTATATGGAGCAATACAGAACTGCTCCATTATTACAGAGAGGGGGCAAGATACAAAGCCATTTAAAAATCCACCTTCATCTGTGTTACCAAAGACAGCAACTATTATTTCAAGAAAACACTCATACAAACCATTGCTAAACAGCCAAAGAACACTTTAGGACTTTTACTTATTCAGTGCTGTTTAAAATCACACCATATAAAACTTTTCATTAAGCCGGACAGTCCACTATGATCACCTGAAATTGTCTTCTCCCCTTAGGGACATCACTATAACCAGAATGTTAACAGGGTCACATCCATTTTTCCTCTACTTGTTCAAATACCTAACTCCCATCTATCTCAAAACCATGCACTGTGGCAGAGACAGAAAAAAAAAATGTGCAGAAATTCTCTCCAAAAATTTTTTTCACATGAAAAGTCATAAAGGCCCTCTTCTCAAGAGGATTTCCTAATTCTGTTACCACAGAGTTTTTGGTGAATGGTTCCTATATGAACCCAAACTGCAATTCAAGCTACACCTACATAATGAGCAATTTCACTGTCTAAAAAAAATGGATTAAAAAAAAAAAAAAAAAAAGGCTGTCAGTGAAAACCTGCCCATAAAAGTTTTAAAGTAAACCTAAACAGTGTTTGACTCTGAAAGCAACAAACACACATCTTACTTTTACTACTGTAACCCAAATGATCTAGTTAAGAAGGGCCGGAATATATATATTACCTTCAAAATGTAACAAAAGCTTACACTAGCCAGAGGATGGACATTTTAAGATATAATCCTTAAAGGGAAGTCTATCTATGTTCAATTAAGAGTCAAAGTACACATCTTAAACCAGGAATTTAAATTTTTGTGTGGAAAACTCTTTATGAATCCCGGTTACAACCAACAAAATAATACTAAAAAATTGGCTAGAAACTGAAGGCTTGCTTAATTTTCCATAAGCTTTGAAGTGGTGGTCCAAAAGTCTTAATTAGCTTGATGTTTTCACCAGTAATACTTAATAAGTCATTAAATGATATACTGAAAAAATTCTTTCCATCCATTTGAACCAAGTTCCAGAAACATCAACTAAACAAAAGCATTTTTTTAAGTATAAGAAAAAGAAAAAAAATTGGTTGTTACAAAGAACACCCAATGCTGAGATTATGAAGTTCTGACTAATCAGTATCAGACCCAGACAGTTTTAGACTTTTGCTTTCATTCCATTCTGCAAGTTTAACTCAATAGTTTACCAGTATTATAAACCTGCACAACAGAATGGACATCACAAATAAGAGATTCATCTGAAGATGGCACTCTGTAGGTAAGCACCAAACTAAAACATAATTCATCATTTATAATACATACGTTTAGAAATGGTATCAAGCCACTGTTTCAAAAATATTGAAGCACAAGTTTCCCAGATCTAACAAAGCTGCAATGTCAAGATTCAAACAAACATGGAGCAAGAACCACTTTAAAAAAAAGGAAAAAAGAAAGGGAAAAAACCACACACGGTTTGGATGATCATAAAATTAGATGTCACTCCTCTACAAGAGCAAAATTATTTGTCCAGCCATCTTATCAAAAGATATTCAAAAGTTAATGGTTAGTGAGATTTAAACTGGAAAAATGTATCTAGCCAAACTGTACTTTGACCTCATGTATGAAGACTGCACACTTTCTGAACAGGTTCTACGCCATATTACCATGTCAAGCTCAGCATTTGAAAAACAAAAAGCACCCAAAGCCTTAACTGTAGGACTTTAGGTATTTTCCCTACAAGCTAACCAAAAGCCTTTGTGCTCATAGCCTAGTATTCTCCTTCTCTCAAAATCACTAGTTTTTCCAGTTTAAAACAAAAGAACCCAAAAAAACTAACTCTAAATCTAAAAAGAAAATTTATGAAGGCATAATAAAATCCCTCCCCTCTAAGACACAGCAATGATGAGGCTTTCATGCTGACATGCATTAGACACCTGTCATAATGGAAAATAAAAAATTACATGACATTTCCCTGGGTTATTATTGGTGCTATTTTAAACTACCAGCTTTGATAACAGAAAGAAAACAGTTGGGTTCTGCCAGGCTTTCAATAAGTCACTTTCACAGACTGGAAACATGATCATGATCCAAAAGGTCCTAAAGTTTCTAATCATAATTAATTATCAAGGGCCTTCGCTAAAGTCCTCAGCGTTTAAATCAAGTAGGGAAAATATACTAATGACCTGAGAAACTAGGAGTGGAGGCTAAAAGATAAATGGGAAGAAAAAAAATCATCCATTGCTGTTAAGCAGCAAAAGCCCTTGTTAAGAACCAAAAATCGTTATTATCTTCAGCTTTGAAAAAAAACATAGGAGTGGGTTATTTTCAATTAATTCCAGATGTCTGGGAAAATAAAACAATAAAAAAGGGTTTTTCTACACCAACCCGAGTGAAAATATTAAGCACAAGATTTCAAAGATATTCAAAACATTTTCAATAACATAATGTCATCCCTACCGCTTAAAATTTTTAGAGCATGTCAAAGGCATTTCACGATGACTGAAAAATTCTGCAATCTAGATATGGCTGATTAATGCCTACTGAAACAAAAGATGACTTATGAGCCTGCAGACAACAACTCTTCTTTCTATTATTGAAATCAGAAATTTGAATGAGTACAAAAACAAAAACTCTTCTTTGATAAGAAACACTTAAGTTTTGAAATATGCACAATTAGAACTGTACCTGCTACACTTCCCTAAGTCAGTAAAAACAACCCACACCAATAACTGACCAAAGAATTCTGATTTTAAAAGCACCTACTCATTTCTTGCATACTAGTATAAGCATAAGACATATGGTTTGTAACATACTCAATTTTTACTGAACAGTTACGGCTACAAACCAAAAGTGCATATACGGGATACAGAACTCAAGAACCAGTGATAAAAATGCATATGTTAAAGTAAACTCTCTGGGAATAAACCATGTATTTTTAGAGAAATACTCAAATACCTGATTAAAAATAATTACATTGCTATACAATTTACCAGCTTATACTTTGAGGTCCCTGACAAAATTTTTTCATGCAAGTAACATTTTTGGTATAGAAATTATTTACCTACATACCAATCAAGCCATTTTTAGGTGTATATTACCATCTTTATATAGTCAATGGGCTTTTTCCTCCAAATTTTGACTTTTCAAAGTTTTGGTTTTGTGACTTTGAGGATTTTTTTTAAGCTCAAAAAGAAAAAAAAAACCAGGAGGAAAAGAGTTACTCATAAGAATGGGAACTGCTAATTAAAGTAAACCCATCTGCTTGCTACCTCCAGGGCATCTTTCACTTAACAGCTAAACTGTCCTGATGTCTATTTTAAAGAGGTTTATAAAAATATAAAAAAGAAAAAAGCTACAACTGAACAACTAAAAAGAAATTTTCATCTAATGCTTGTATCCCATTATACATCACAAAACAGGAACCATATCAAAGTAGTAAATACAAGTTACACATGGACTTTAGGACGCACCACGGACAATGATCATGACCAGGTAATCTTCTTCAGATTTGGCCAGAGCCTTGGCAGGAGAATCCAGGAACTGCTGGGAGAACTCACAGGGTGGGAAGGCGTGAAGGACCCCGGTGTTTTCCTTGTCTTTGTTGCCCCCCACAGGAAGGCTGATCACCCCAGCGGCCTGCTTTTGCTTTAAATAGGACACCAGGTTCCTAAGTGGCCTCTGAGTAGAAGTGGCAGTGTCTGATGTGGCTGAGGAAGAGGATCTGCTGTCAGAACTTCCAGGCACAGCCAGAAGAATGGCATAACCATTGGGCCCTGCCACTTTGATGCGTCGAGTTACTTCATCCAACTTGGGCTGGTCCAAACGAAGACGCTGAGTGATCTTGAGCTGGGCAACTTTGCCTCCACTTGAGCCCTCCACAAGAAGACTACTGGCCACTTGGAGGTCACCCTGCAACAGATGCATGTTGGAAGGAAAGTTGCTGTTCTTCAACAGAAGCATACCCTGCCAGGCCAAACAGAGCTTGGGAGAGGCTGCTGCAGCAGGGGCTGTCCCACCATCCTGTTTCTGGGAAGGGGACTTTAGCTTCGAGGAAGCAGTGCTGGTGCTGGCTGCACTCCCATCAGACCGGTCTTCTTTTTTCAGAGGGCTTTTTCCCTCAGCGGGAGCAGCTGTCCGGTGCTTCCTATCACGTTCAACTGATGCAGAGTTTTTGCGGTCTCGCTTGTCACCCTGGCTTTTCTCCAAACTACCTCGTCTGTCTTTGATTGGAGAGTGCCTTTCCAAGAGCAGAAGACGGGAAGATCGATCATTGTCACTGTTGTAGCGATCCCGGCTACTGCTCAAGTCTGGACTTCGGTCAGGAGAAAGAGCGCAGTGACGTTTTCGAGGACGATCACTCTCAGGGGACCTATCTAGATGCCGTCCCCCACTTTCTTCAGGCAGCCTTCGCTTCCTAGGCTGGTCTCTGCTGCTGGGCAGATCTCGATCACCTCTGTCCCTGTCCAAGGACCAGCCATCTCGCCTGCGATCCAGGCTATCCAGTGGCTCATAAGCAGGCACAGCAGTAGGGGCAGTCCGAGTGCTGCGTTCCCGGACTGGGGGTGGAGGTGGCACCCAATCAGAATCAGTATAAAGGTCCCTATCACGATCTCTGTATAGTAAGGGGGGTGTCCTATCTCGAGCACCCCTCAAAGGGTCTTGTGCTCGATGTCCAAAAGCATCTGTCACCAGCTCATAATGAGTTAAGGGCAGAGGCTGCAGATACTGCTGCTGGTACCGATGTTCTGTGTCTGCAAAGTCCACTCTAAGGCGACGATCTGGGCCACCAAGTGGAAAGCCCCGCATATGGGTCCAGGCAGCATGAGCTGCATCTAGGCTTTCATACTGGATATATGCCCAACTATCACCTTTTCGGTAGTCTATGGTGCGTATGGTGCCAAATCGGTCAAATTCTCGTGCCAGGGCAGCAAGAGGCACCCAAGGTCCCAGGCCACCTACCCAGAGGCGTGTGGTGGGTGTAGCTTTACCATAACCAATTTTGATAGGATTCCGAATTATAATCTTGCCAGACATTGCTAGTTTGGCACGGTGAGACATGTCTAGGTTCTCAAACTTGAGAAAGCCATAGGTACTGGTCTGGCCTCTAGAAGGCCTCTTAATGTCTACTTCTGTAATAACTCCAAAGCGATCAAAAGCCCTTCTTAGATCACTCTCTGTCACAGTGATGTCTAGGTTGCCCAAGAAAAGCGTCCTGTTAGCTCGCTGATCATCCTCCGGTGAGATCTCATCCACTTCTCGGAAAGGAGCTGCACCTGCCCCAGCTCCCACCCTTTGCTCAAGACTGTATGCCGGACGTACTCTCTCATAGAACGGGTAGTCTCGCTCCCTCTCCAGGTCTCGGGGCAATGGTGGCAGAGGTGGAGGGGGCAGGCGGCCAAGAGCCAACTGCTGCAATCTGTAGTCTCTGTATCCCAAAGCTGCCCCACCAGGGGAAAGCGATCTCTGGCCTCCACCACCTCCTCCAGGAGGGTGCCGATGACCCCCTACAGAGGCCCCGACCACGCTGGATGATGGAGGATAAGTATCTTTGTCTAAGGGGGAGCGGCTGCGGCGCCGGCTCACATACACAGCTTCTATCTTCAGGGGCCGGTCATAGAGCACAAGGCGGCCTCTGGCATGCTTGGCCGCCCGCGCGTCCTCTGGCCGCCGGAAGTTCACAAAGGCTACGCGCTCATCCCCGCCGCCAGAACCCGAGAGGTGGCTGATTTTGACACTTACATCACCGAAGCGTTTAAACTCGTGAAACAGTCCGTCCTCCACCGCTTCGTCACTCAGCTGGGACCCCAACTCGCTTATCTTCAGTGTCTTGTACTCCCCGCCGTCAGGAGCTGAGGAGGCGGCCCCAGAGGAACGTGACTCCCCGCCTCCACCGCGGGAGCTGCTGCGCGACTCGCCCCCGCCCGAGGAATTTTTAGTGCTCGGGGAACTGTAACTATGTAAGCGGCTACTGGAGCTGCCCCCACCAGTATCATACTCGCGGCTGCCACCTCGGCTGCTGGACTTCTCTAGATGAAGGCTGCGCCGCGACCCGCCGCCGCTGTCGGTCTTTCCGCTGTTGCTCCCATTGCTGCCACCAGAGCCCCCTAACTTCTTGCTACGCTCCCCGCGAGAAGTCGAATCCTCACCACCACGGGAGCGTTTGGACTTGACTGGAGAGCGCTCTTTTCCCTTCATTGTTGCGGGTCGTCGGAGGTCGTCTCCGCGGAGCTGATTAACCCGCCGCCCCGCGCTGGTTTCACACAGCGGAACCGCATGCCGCCATCTTGGACTCCGCCGCTGCAAAGGATCCCGCCCCGCAGTCTCCATTGGTCAAGTAGCTCCTGTCTCCTCCAGTCTCATTGGGAAAACTACTTGTCTGTCTTTACATCTCCCCGCGCTCCGGGACGGCGCCCGCCCGACCACTGTTATTGGGTTCCCAACGCCTTGATCGAAGTACCTCATTGGTTACATTCATTGTCCATCTTAACGGTTCCTCGCGCCAGGCTGTAGCTCCGCCCCTCGCACTCTATGGCCACCTGAACCAAAGTCTGGAGGCGTTGATTGGTCAAAAAGTGTGTCCTGTAACGGTACTTCTTGCGCTCTGAAAGCAATGATCCCACCTTCTCATCCCTTTTCGTGGTATTCGACCCCGTCTTTTAACCCACTATTTGGGAAGTCAGGACATCTTTTCTGGCATTTTTTCCCCTGAGAGGCCGCCTCATAGCGATCTCGCACGACAGAGCGTCTCCTCTTTCGACCTCTTCTTCCAACTCCTCCGGCGGCTGAGAGAAGTTTAAATCTGATTGGATAGTGACGGGGAAGTTGATAGGCTGAAATAACTGCCCATCACTCTCTTAAAGGGGTAGGCCCACGTACTGAGGGAGTGGACTGAAGGTGAAAGTGTGGAACACGCGATTGCTGTGCGACGTCACTTAGACGTCGCGAGATGGTGACCAGGATCCCGCTCCGCCTCTTCGCGCTTTCGGCGTTTTGCCCTCACACATTTGTTCGGTTCGGCAACGTAGTCTGCTGTTCTTCTGCCGTGGGAGCGCGAAATTTCTGGGCTCCCCGGTTGCCGGGCCCACAAAGCGTTCCGGGCCGTGCCCGGGGCGCCCAGCGGACACCATCTTTGTCCCTCTGGCCTCTTCGTGAACAGCCAGAAAAAGCCCTACTCCCCGTGCGCGCGTGTGCGCCGCCTGCAGCCCCCAGAGCCCGCGGCCGGGCCCAGAGTTCCCAGCTCCCAAATCCGGGACCACGTTAACGCCCCGGGGCGGGGTGAGGGCGGGCGCCGCTCTCGGGTCCCGCCGCGGGGATGCTGCGCGGCCCAGACGCACCCTCGCTCCGGAGCCCGGCTCGCCTTGCGCTCCCAGTTCCCACACAAGTGCCCCGGGTCACCGAGGGAGTGACCGACGCGCCCAGCTTCGCCGTCCGCGGGCGTGGCCGTGGGCTTCCTGTTTTATGTTACGAATTCACGTGGATTTGGGCTTTTGTAGTCCTGTGATAGAGCTGTTTGTTGTGTATATATTCCCCTCCCCGCTAAATAATCAGGTGAATTTTACGCTCCATGCAGATGTGTCGCATATTTTTTCAGTGGCTTCTTGCCCCTCCCCCTCCCCGCCCCACTAATGTATATTAGAACCCAGTGGCGCAACCTCCTTGCTGTCTGTAAATCCACCTCTTTGGGCTCCCTCTGTCGTTATTTGCTTCAAAACTCAACTTTCACTCTTTCCAGAGACCTTAATTGTGTTAGACAACAGAGTACCTGTGCGAAGTGCTGGTGAGACAGATCAGAACAGGTGCAGCCTCTGTCCTGCTCACCCACCAGTGAAGGGTGGTAGTGCTGAGTTCATCAGAGCCATTAGGCTTTCTGCAGTCCTGCCAGGTGTGCTGTGTGCAAAGGTTATGAGGATTCTTGTATCGATCCTCTCTTCGACCACATCTCTCAAGGTCCAGTATGGAGTAGAAAATATCAGATGTTTTTAAACATGATCTTTTTCAAGGTAGCAATAATGTCCCCAAACTGAAAACCTAAACTTGAAAATTCTTATGAATAGGGACTGCAACCTGTTTAGCCCTCCTTATCCGTGCTTGTCTTCCTAAATAATCTTGAGGAAGGTGAAGATGTCGGCCTTTTGTTTTGATTAGATCAAAGAAGCTTGAAAGAAGCCCAATATATAAAAGCATAAAAATTTACGTTAATGTAGTCCATAGACATACTCATTGTGTTAAACTAGCTGTTAAAACTTTATAAGGCATTGAACAATTGTATAGTATGCTGCCACTTGTGGTTTTAAAAAATGACGTATGTGTATATATATATTTTTTTATCCTCACCTGAGGACATTTTTCCATTTTTTGTTTAGGTAGAGTGGGAGGGAGAGAGAGGAACAGAGAGAGAGAGAGAAACATCGATGTGAAAGGGACACATCGAGTGGCTGCCACCCGCACAACCGACCAGGGCCGGGGACAAACTGCAACCGAGGTACGCGCCCTTAGCGGGAACCGAACCCGGGTCTCTCAGGACCGCAGGCCGATGCTCTAACCGCTGAACCAAACCAGCCAGGGCTGTGTATATATTTTTATATGAAGAAATTTCATTGAGAATCTTGGGAAATTGTTACAAGAACATGCTGAGGAGGGGGTGCCTCCTGTCTAGGTCAGAGAAAGACTAAACTTTTCATTGTACAATTTTATGTATCATTAAAATAAAACTTGTTTTATCATGTGCATGCTGTTATTGTTTTGTTTTCTTAATAGAGATTATTTTTAGCTTTCCCAAAAGCTATTTTATGGAAAAAGTAAAAACTATACAAAAGTAGAATACTATAAAGAACTATGTACCAACCAATTTCAACATTATCTCATCAATCTTGTTTCATCTATACTCTCTTCTCAGTTTTGCCCCTCTTGATTATTTTGTTCCAAGTTTATCTGGTACATTTTCTGTCCCAGATATGGAATCAGTCATTTCTCCAAAGAGTTCTGGCTCCTTTTAGTGGGAAATGATATTTCAAGATAAAAATCTGGATACTAGAAGATAAAAAAGCAACAACAACCAATATATTATTTCTATTTTTTTCTTTATTGATTTTAGAGAGAGAAACATCAATGAGAGAGAACATCAGTTGGCCACCTCCTGCATGCCCCCCACTGGGGATTTGGCCCATAGCCTGGGCAAGTGCCCTGACCAGGAATCAAACTGGTGACCTCTTGGTGCATGGGTCGACGCTCAACCACTGAGCTATACTGACTGGGCGAATATATTACTTGTAAAAGTACAAAACACTCAAAGAAAAAACTTTACATAGGTTTTAATCTATTTCAAGGTTATATTAATACAACACAAAATCGAACTTAAACCATTATCTGATTAGGTAAGGTAATAGCCAATGCAAATAAACCAGGCTCCAGAGTGTCTATTTTTGGCCTAAATGACCTGCTTAGGGGACTCATTGATGGAAGAAAAAGATAATGACCAGATCAGTATAGTTCCCCAAATCTCATGATAGGGAGTGAGGGAGTACAAGAGGGAATTCAGGGAGCTGCCACCAGTATGTGCCACGGTGCCTTAGTTTCTGCCAGGCTTAGTGGCTTGCCGTTTGAAATGCCATCGAGCTTAATGGAAGCTATTGCCCATAGCTGGCTGCAGCAGGAAGGCTTGCCTAAGGAGACTGATAACCTGTCTGGTGTCAAGAGGACTGGTAAGTTTAATGGGTAGACAGAAAAAGCCTGGATGCCATTATGAGTAACAGAGCCAAAATACAGCCTGTCATATGCGTGTGTGTTCATGACAGAACTGAATGATGACATAATATGTTAACCCATGCTATAGTCAAAATAGTAATTTTTTCATTTCCTTTGTATTCTTTAAAGTATGAAGCTACTTAGTAAGGTTGAAGCAGCTTTTTTTCGCACATGCGCATTGGAGCTAAGAGGATGAAAGTGACCTATGGTTTAGAGGGCCAGGACTTTGAACCCTTTTACTGGTGTTGGTGATGGTGTCATTGAGGTTTTCATCTGATCTCCTTGTGATCTACGGCCAGATTTGCGATGGCAGCTGACCTGGGCAAGGAAGATCTTTTCAGTGGTCAGGAAACCAAAGTTAAGCTACCAGCAGATTTCCTGAGCATCAGAGCAGTCTTGGCCCCTTGGAGCTGTACAACTCAAAAGGCCAAGAGGACACAGCTCAGCGGGAGAACGGCCATAGCTAGCTTTCTATATAAAGTACTTTATCTCCTTTAAATGTTTTGAATTTAAAAGGAAAAAGCAAAAATAAAAGTTATGTACATGGAAGAAAACTGTACAATTAAAGAATATATCTATGTGTTCAATGAAATGTCTTCTTTCCACCCTCTTTCTTCCTAGGTTTTATTGTTTGTATATTCTCAATAGACACACAGACAATCATACTTGCAATAGCAAAGGTATCTTGGGAGCTGAGAGCTATTCAATTTCCTGGCAGATACAAAAAGGCCTGAAACTGGGAATTGAAAAAATGTTCCCACCCATAACAGTGGATTAAAATGTTCTATTCCTTTATAAAATGAATGGTCTCCTGGTAGTGAAGTTTGTTTGGTCTGCAAAAAAAGCATGTATTTTACTCATAGACATATAATAAACCCCTAAAATAGCCAACAATCTTTTAGTACCCAGTTTGCATTAGTCACTTATTTGTGGTTTGTGGATTTTTCTTTTAACAGCTTTATAAAGATATAATTTATATACCATAAAGATCACCCATTTAAAGAATACAATCCAGTGGTTTTTTTAGTAGGTACTGCCAGAGCTATGCATGCGGTTCATCCTTTAATATTATTACAGAAAACACTCTGCTATAACTTCTCCTAGGTGACTAAGACCTAATATAATGATCTCTTTCATTTATCCAGACACCTTAAAGGACAGTGGTTAAAAGCATGTACTCTGGAACTAAGCAGCCTAGATTAAAATCCCAGCTCTGCTGTGGGCCTCTGCTGGTAATTTCTCTGGGCCTTGGTTTTCTTATCTATAAAAAATCATAGAATCTCTTCACTGGGAGGATTAAATGGGATAGAACATACACAGAGCTTAGAACAGTGCCTGGTACATGGTAAACGTTATATAAATATTTGCTATTACTAATATATTTTCTCTTTGTACTTGAGTTCATAGAATTGGATTAATCATAATCCTTAGTTCATGACACACAATCATCAGTAGTTCATCCATGGGCCCTTCAACTTTTCATTTATTTATTTATTTATTTTTATTTTCATTTATTGATTTTGGAGACAAAAGAAGAGAGAGAGAGAGAGAAAGAGAGAGAAACATCGATGAGAGAGAACATCAATTGGCCACCTCCTACATGCCCCCAACTGGGGATCAGGCCCACAACCTGGGCATGTGCCCTGACGGAGAATTGAACCCGCAACTTCTTGGTGCATGGGTCGATGCTCAACCATTGAGCCACACCGACTGGGCAACTTTTCATTTATTTATCAAGAACATAGCGAATATCCACGAACCTACTACACAATCCAAGAAAAAGAAACGTCTACCTAAATGCTCCTCCCTTATCCACTGCCTACCCTCATAGGTAGGTAGCTACAATCCTGAATCTGGTATTTAGAAATTCCTTGTTTGGTTTTAAGAACTTTTAAGAATATTTTAAAGGAAATTTAAAGTATTTATATATGTGTGTGTTTGTGTCTGTGTGAGTGTGCATGTATGTACATATGTGCATACCCATGCACCTTAAATTATTATTTTATTTTTGCTTGTTTTTTAAACTTTAGATACATTTATATTCGAACAATATAGTGCTTACAATCTTCTGAGACTTGCATTTTTCAAACATAATATTACTATGATTCTTTCATGTTATCATATGCAGCTATAGTTTATTTCCATTACTGTAAAATATTCCATTGTATTGAATATACCACCATTTATATATGCAGTCTTCTTTTTAAAATGTTTTTATTGTTTTTGTTGTTGTTGTTTTTAGAGAGAGAGAGATAGAAACATTCATGTGAGAGAGAAACATCAATTGGCTGCCTCCTGCACGCCCCCTACTGGGGATTGAGACGGAAACCTAGGCATGTACCCAGACCTGGAATCCAACAGGGACCTCTCAGTCCATGGGATGACACTCAATCCACTGAGCCACACCAGCCAGGCTGCAGTCTTCTTCTGATGGACATATGGATCCACTCCTATTTTTGTGCTAGTATGGTCAGTGCTACTATGCAGATTCTTATTCATGTGTCCTGAGGTACACAAGCAAAAATTTCCCTAGGATAGGATAGGGAGGTGGTGGGTAGGTGATACTGAGGAGTGAAATTACTGCACTAAAGGGTATATCGAATGGTCAGTTTTTCAAGATAATACCAAATTGTTTTCTAAAGGGTTCTAAAAATCAATATACAGTCTCACTGGCAAGGCATAAGAGGTCTTATTGATACACATCATTGGCATTTTATAACTTTTATTTTTATTTTTATTTTTTTTTATTATTTTTTTTTAATCCTCACCCGAGGATATTTTTTCCATTTTTTTGTACAGATAGAGTGGGAGGGAGAGAGAGGAAGGGAGAGAGAGAGAGAAACATCGACGTGAAGGGACACATCGAGTGGCTGCCACCCGCACGACCAACCAAGGCCGGGGACAAACTGCAACCGAAGTACGTGCCCTTAGCGGGAACCGAACCCGGGTCTCTCCGGACCGCAGGCCGACGCTCTAACCGCTGAGCCAAACTGGCCAGGGCGGCATTTTATAACTTTTAAAAAATCAAATAAATGGGCATCAAATAGTCTCTCTGTGTTTTGCTGTTTTAGTTCCCTGATTAGGAGCTAAGCTGTGTACATATCTCTTTATAAGTGTAAGGGCCATATACGTTTCTTCATCTATGAAATATCTATTCATATCTTTTGCTTATCTATTGAATTATCTTTCCCATATGTGTAGGAGTTATTCATATAGTCCTGATTCTCATCTTCTGTAGGGTATATGGCAAATATCTGTTCATTTAGTTTGTGTTTTAATAAACAAAAATTTTTAATTTAAATAAAGTTGTGTTTAATAATCTTGTATAGTCAGCACTTTCTATATCTTGTCTAAGAAATCCTCTTCACTTCCCCCGACCCTGTCACCAGTATTTTTACCTATATTATTAATGTTTTGTTCTTTCTCATACATTTAAGAATCAATTCATCAAGTTCCATGAACAGCTATGATTGGGGTGTCATTAAATCTATGAGTTAACTTAGGAAAAGTGACATCTTTATGAAATTAAATCTTCCTTTCAGTGAACAGGGATTTTTTTTTTTCATTTAATTAGGTCTTATTTAATTTTGCTTCAGCAAAAGGTTTATAATTTCATGAGTACTCTTGAATGTCTTTTATTCTGGTTTATTACTATTGTTAATGGTGTTTGTTTTGTTTTAAAGAAGGAGGCAGTAGAGTCAAAGGGAAAAGATCAGTCACCCAATTATGGAGTACTAGCTTCTCTAGACAGAATCTACCTCCCACACAGTCCTATAAATTCTATTCTGGAACTTCCTCTCCTTTTCTTTTTTTATCCTCTCCTGAGGACATTTTTTGTTTTTTGCATTTATCTTCAGATAGAGCAGTAGGGAGAGAGAGAGGAAGAGAGAGAGAGAAACGTCGATATGAGAGAGACACATCAAGTGGTTGCTATCCAAACAGCCGGGGACAAACTTCAACCGAGGTACGTGCCCTTAGTGGGAACCGAACTGGGGACTCTCTGGTCGGCAGGCGGACGCTCTAACCACTGAGCAAAATCGGCCAGGTCTTCTGTGATTTTCTCAATCAGGCACTTAAATCTACAAGGTGTGGGACAGAACACAGGTCCACTGACTGGCACTGTGGGACGCTTTCCACTGCATCTCATATGAACCGGGTAGTTGGAAATAACTTGGCTCCCCAGCAGCAGCCTCTCCTTCCCACGAGTAGAAATCTGAACAAACACATTGTATTAAATAATCCATTCATGAATAGATAATAAAAATAAAAGTCAGCCTTTATCGGGCACATAATACATACCAGGCACTCTGCTGAAATTTTTCTCACATTAGCTTACTTTACCCTCACAACAACCCAAGGGGTTAGGTAGGTTTATAATCCCTTTTCTTTCAGGTAAGGAAACTGAGGCTTAGAGACCCAGTATATTTTACAAATATTTAATTTAAGAAGAAGAATATGTATACTCTGAAAGACTGTTTTGTTTTGCTTTTCTCCAGTCTGTGAAAGCATTTGATTTGAAGTCATCCTTACATATATATTATGGGTGACACTGCCTGTTGCCTAATCAATATCCATTCTCCCATCCCTTGTTGTGAACAGGTGCAGTACTCTGATGGGGAAAGTTTATTTATTTATTTTTATTGATTTTTTAGAGAGAGAGGAAGGGAGAGATAGAAACATCAATGTGAGAAACATCAATCAGCTGCCTCCTGCTCTCCCCCTACTGGGGATCAAGCTGGAAACCGGGGCATGTGCCCTGACTGGGAATAGAACTGGGACTTCTCAGTCCATGGGAGGAAGCTCAGTCCACTGAGCCACACCAGTGGGGCTGATGGGGAAAGTTTTAGAACAAATGGTCTAGATGATTTCATAGGTCACGAATAGAAGCTGCCCCATTAAGAGAAGGATGGATATTCAACACAGTTTATAGCATGATAAATGCTTGTGCAAAGAGTGAGTGGAGGGAGAAAACATCTGAGGTGATAACACCTTAGCTAGTGGTCCCATCTTCTAATCCAGCGGTTCTCAATCTGTGGGTCGCGACCCCTTTGGGGGGGTCAAACGCCTCTTTCACAGGGGTCACTTAAGACCACTGGAAAACACATATTTCTGATGGCTATTCATAACAGTAGCAAAATTACAGTTATGAAGTAGCAACAAAAATAATTTTATGGTTGGGGGTCACCACAACATGAGGAACTGTATTATAGGGTTGTGGCATTAGGAAGGTTGAGAACCACTGTAATCGAAAGGATAACTGTATGGTCAAACTCCAAATTCAAGTGTGAGGAGAAGACATTTAAACTTGATAGCTAGTGTGTGGACATCTAAACTAGCTATTTAGTGAATTAATGGCATAATAAACCACAGGGTTCAAAGGAGCTTACTCAGTAACTGGATTTAAAGAGGCACCACCAGCACTCTAAGGGTAAGTAAATACTGCTCTTCACTTATTTATTTTGTGATAAATATTCTGTCAATGGCTAGGATTTCACATTAACTTTTTCTTTGTCAACTTCACTATTTCCCCCACCCCCACCCCCAGTGTCCACCCTCCTTGATCTTTTGGTATCTGTCTGAGAGCATTCAACAACCCTCCTCAAAATTCTCTCTGTCCTTGTTTCTATGCTCTGTACATTCAACTCAGTTGCATTTCAACCAATATTTATTGATCATCTGTGATATGCCAGACACTGGGCTATCATCATTCGTTTATGAGCTCATTTATCAACATTAATTGAGTTCCTATTGGGTCAGGCATGGTGCCAGTGACTGATACAAAGAATGAACAAGAGAGAATCCCTGACCTAAGAATTGCATGGTCCAGTGAAGGAGACAACTAACATATCATGGAATGACGAGGCTTCAGTGGAAGGACAAACTCAGGGGCTGTGGCCCTCAGACAAAGAATCAACTGCTTCCCTCTGGAACTGGGGATACACTGCATAGCACAGTGCCTGGCACGTGGTAAATTTCAATAATTATTTGTCAAAAGAACAAAAAGCCCTCCAGGCAGACAGACTAGCATGACTAGGGAGTCTTCAGGGAGCCCTACTGGCTGAAGTTATGGTGTTCAACTCAGTGGGGCAGAGGATCAGATTCTCTGGGGGTGTGGAAAGGTCAGTGATGGGGATAATGTTTATCTGAAAGAGAAATTTTTTGTCCTGTTGTAAATGTTATGCATGTGCGTATTTAAAAAGTACATAACATAAATTATTGACACCTTTAATTTTATACATCTATTTATCAAGAATGAGAATAACATTGTTTTCATAATATAAATTACAGGAACTAAAGCTAAAACTAAGAAAGCTCGTAGACAAATATAGAGGGTACAGAGGTTCTGCAGCAAAGTCATCGTCCTCTTGAGGGGAGTAGTGAGATTTTTATGTTTAACAAGAGGGGAGGGGAGGATTGGCTTGTGAAGAACTATATCCTGCCCTGGCCGGTTTGGCTCAGTGGTTAGAGCATCGGCCTGTGGTCCGAAGAAACCCGGTTTCAGTTCCCGCTAAGGGCACGTATCTCGGTTGCAGTTTGTCCCTGGCCCTGGTTGGGTCGTGTGGGTGGCAACCACTCGATGTGTCCCTTTCACGTCGATGTTTCACTCTCTCTCTCTCTCTCCCTCCCGCTCTATCTGAACAAAATATCAAAAAAATGTCCTCAGGTGAGGATAAAAAAAAACCAACAACTATATCCTGTAGGTTACGGTTTGCCAACCAGCATCTACCTGGGGATCACGTTTGAAAAAGTCAATTCCTGGGCTCCACTTGTATTAATTAGAGTTCTCCAGAGAAACATATATGTAAATAGGTTATATACAAATATATATAGCTACATATTTATAGCTAATGGCACCTGTTACTATGGCTACCTAACAAATGACCCAGTGCTTAGCAGCTTGACACAATCGTGGATGAGGAATTTGAGAACGGCTCTGCCATTGCTGCAGTCAGATGTTGGCTGGAGCTTCAGTCACCTCATCCAGGCTGGCTATCCAAGATGGGTCACTCACATGGTTGGCAGGTGACATTGGCTGTCGCCTGCTACCCACGGCCTCTCCAGCAGAGTCATCCGAGGGTCTTCAGACTTCTGTGTGGCATCTGGGTTCATTCCAAAAGAACCAGGCAGAAAGTTGCATGGTCTTTTTTTGACCTAACCTCAGAAGTCACACAACCTAACTTTCACTGGATCTTGGGTAAAGATATCACAAATCTGCCCAGATTCCAGGGCGTGGGGTATGAAATTAGACTCCACTTCTTTTAATTTTATTATTTATTTGTTTACTTTTTTAGACTCCACTTCTTGATGGGACAGTGACCCAGTCACAGTGCAGAAGAGCACGTGGGAGGGGAGATATCCTCGTGACCATCTTTGGAAGATACAGTCTGACATCGCTCCCAAATCGACCTCTTCCATCCTGTTTTAGATACACAGCTACCCAGAAGAAATCTCCGCTTGCAAATCTTGTCAAAACAAACTAAAATCTAAAACAATTTATCACAACCCTCCATTCCAATAATCTCACTGTTTCGGTAATGTGATAACCTAAAAAACCAACAGCCACATAGACTAACCATTTAATCTTTGACTTTTCTTTCTCTGAAAAGAATTGGCTACCCAGTCCTGCCTTTTCTTCCTTCACATTGGCTCTTGGGTTCTCTTCAGCCCCTTCCATCACCCTGGTCCAACTTCTCACCTCTTGGCTCCCCAACTGGTCTTCTCACTTCCACCCTCTCCCTTGCTCCTACCCATTTTTCATGCCCCAGTCTGCTTAGTTTTCTCTAAATCCCACATCCCAGTTCCCTACTAAACATGCTGTAGAGGGCCCCTAATGAAAGTCCATTTATCTGATTTTCTGACAGTGGTTTCAGTGCAAAGTGAACTCAGAGTTTAGCATGCAGGGTGTTTCTTCAAAAGTGACTTTGAGATTGACACCTGTAGAAGGGAAGAGAAGGAACCAGGATTGGGAAGAAGAAAAAGTAGAGCTGCACCACAGACCCTACAACAGCCTCCAACCCCCTGGAGAGCTCTGGAGTTAGCATGAACCACTAATTAGTGGCCTTCAGAGTTTTCCCTACTTCTCTGTTCAATCGTTAGATACATATCTGCCCACAAGATATCTCTACTTAAAAGTCTTGTGGTCAACTCAAACTCAAGTCTAAAACACAGTTTTTCCCATAGGAAGGAGCATTACCTTGGCCAAAGGAGCATTACTGTTACCCTCAAGTGGCTGGTGTGCACTCCCAGGAGCTGGAGCAATTCCTCCACTGAGGGACAGTGGGAGCCTGTCCCAGAGTCCCCTGTGTTCACCAGTATCCTTGGCTCCTCTATCACACCACCCATGGCACACCTTCTCTTCGGTGCTTCTAGGCTCAACTTCAAGTCCTTCTTTTAGTTGACCTTCAGCAAACCTCATTCCACATTGCTCTTCACTTGACTTACCCTCGGATCATCTCACACACTTTTGTGTTGCCTCTTTCTACCCCAGCTCGGTTACACATTCTTTGAGGCAAGGAATGGAGGCATGCCCTTCCCCAGGATGTTCAGCACAGGGGTGGGGACATATATGTTTCTAGTCAGAGCTCAAGAGATGTTCGGGGGCCCATTGACCCGAGTCTCTTGCTAATGTAGGGACTGTACTGGTTTCAGTGCCCATCACCACAGCAGAGTGAGTGGTGTAGGAAACCACCACCACATTGTGTTTCCGAGGGAGAAGAAAGAAATCCTTGCTAATGACCAGCACTTGCTCTGCTGGGTCTGGAGAGGAACCAGGGCCTGGGAACCAGCACTACTTTGATTTGAATGATAGCCTGACTTCCTATTCCCCATCCCTTTGTTCCCAACCCCCGAAACAAAGCCAGGGATCTTTCTTGGACTCACAGGGAGCTGTGTACATTTAACTAATTAATGGTGATAGAGTGTTGCCCAAATGCCAAGTGAAATTACAGTGAGCAATTACCCTTGTCTGGAGAGGCAGCATTCCAACTGTTATCAAAGGAGGGAGATACGCTGTTTTCCTCCCCTCAGAAGATCTGGAACCGGGACATAGCTTTCTGAAACCCAGAGCACACCTAGGCAGGACTGCCCCGCTGGAGCTCCTTGCAGCTTTGAGGAGAGGTACGGCATTCCAGAAGTGCACTGCTGGAAGCCACCATGGAGGCAGCTTTGGTGTGACTGCTGTGGTCAAGGAACTGACAAGGCCGTTACAAGGTAGACAGGTCAGACTTCTGACTGACTCACTCAGGAGGCATGAAAATGATAAGGTGAAGGCCATTCTTTTGATTATAGCTCTCAGAAAGTGAAAAGGGCTACTCTGAGAGCTAGTGAGTTCCCTGTCACAAGAGGCATTCAAGCAGAAACTTGAGAGCACTCGATAGAGATGTAGTAGAGGAGAATATAATGAGGTAGGAGGGGAGGAACTAGAGCTTCCTAGGAAGGCTGCATGCCTGGGGGAGGGAGCACACAGGAAGGGAGAAAGCACTGCCAAGGGCAGGGGCTGGAGGCAGCCCTGGCTCGGCTAGGCCAAAGTCACTGTTTTGCCAAAGGCAGTCTCTATTTCTTCAGAAGCTTTAGGCCCCAGAGCCTGTAACTGTACACAATCCACTCACTCACTCAGTTAATTCAGCAAACATTTACGAACCTGAGAGGCAATTCCCCACAGTGAGCCCCTTGTGGGATTGTCGATGCTCTCCAGCCTCCTGCTCAGTGACCGGCAGAGGACAGCAGAGGCACGCGGATGCCAAACTGTAGCCCGCTGGATCAGCTTCCCTGTCTGGGAAACTGGGTCACTCGGTCCTGCCAAGCGGCAAACATGCGGAGGGGGGTGGGCACACTGGGCTTCCCAGCAAGGGCTGTGCAGCCCAGATGCCACCTGATGGGGCCATCAGAGCTCTCGGGCCTCTGGCCTGGCAGAAGCAGCTGCTGCTTGCAGAAGAAAGGGTGAGACTGATAACATGGGATGGCTCAGGGCTGGGGGAGAAGGCTGGAGGGATCCCATCCCAGCAAGGGGTTTTGTGGAGCTGAACACATTCCTAGGTTGGGAGCGGTCCACCAACATTGGGATGCTTGGGGTGGTTTGCTTCAGGGAGCACCTGGACCTCACTAAGGAGTGTGAGGCTCTCTTTAGGGCTCCTCACGGAGGTGGGGAGGGGCTCGCGGCTGGATGTGAGTCCGTGAATGCGAGACCTGCTAGCTCAGTAGTTGGGACGCACGTTTAGGGTCAGATTTACTTTTGTGTCCTGATTTTGCCACCTATACATTGTAGGACTTGGAGGAGTGCTTTTCAGACCTGAGTTTCCTTTTCCAAAAACAAGTGGCTCTATTATGAAGATTAAGTAGAAGGCTGATATGAGTGTGCCTGGGTATTGTTCTCCTCCCCAGCCCTCCCCCATCCAGGTGGGCACCATCTGCAGGGGAGAACAATGGAGGCAGAGTCCTGTTGAGCACAGCAGTGAGCAGGGGATGCCCACAGTGCTGTTAGTCTGGGCAGGGTGAACTCATCCTGCAGGGCTGCTCTCTCCACACCCCTCTCCACCCCGTAGCACCCTGCTCCAGAGAGATGCAAGGGCCTGGGGGACGCAGCTCTGCCGCTCCCAAGCCTGGTCTCTGAGGCCTTTGAGAATCAAGAAGTTAAGGAGATGCAACAGACCTGGAATGAAGGGACCTGGAGGATGGAACAAGGAAAGAGCTGCTTCTCAAACTCCATTTCTTCCCATGGACTCTGTGATGGCTAGAAGGGCCGCTCGAACCCAAAGTCAGAGACCTGTTTATATATTCTTCCAATCTGCGCTTCCTCCGTTCACCTAACCTTGAAGCCAAGACAGCGCTGCCCCTTCCTGCCCCACAGAGTGATGGTAGGGCCGAGGCTTCTACAGGAGGGCTCAGCTCAGTGCTGGATCTTGCTGGTTGTTGATGAAGGAGCAATTCTGGAGCACTGATGTGAGCCTCCAGTTTTACGGATTAAAACCAACCAACAAACAAACAAGCAAACTGAGGCTCAGAGAACAGTGGGACCAGGGAAAGGAAAGTTCCTGCCCTTTTCAATTGCTTCTAGAATCTTTTATCTGTGACTGTTTGGAGAAAGTGGCTGGATCCCTACAGTGAGCTGCCCAAACCCAAGAGTCTCCCCGTCTCCTTGGGGATTCCCCTTTGCCTGTGTGCTCCCTGTCCACCTCTGGCCACTGCGTACACTGCCCAACCTCAGCCATGAGACAGACTGAGTTCGTCCGGCGCAGCCTGGCCTATGCAGTGTGATGAAGCCGTCTGCCTCATTTGGAACCCTCCCCACCCCACTGCCATGTACTAGCTGTGAGACCTTAGGCAAGCTCCTCATAGCTCTGAGCCTCAGTTTTCTCATCTATAAAATGGGGACAATAATAATATTTTCATCAGAGATACTATTCTTCCCAGTCCCTCTTAATCTGAAACTAAAAGCAATAATAAACCAAAGAGCCATCTTCTTCCCTGGAAAAGCCAAATAGCAGGACCAAGAAGGAAAGGGATGGAAGTCAGACTTTAGAAACTTCCAGTCCCGGTACAGGGAGCTTCAGGATGGCAGAAATCGCTCAGGGGCCCAGCATGTCTCTGCACCCCCTGAGATTCTCAGCCACAGAGCTAGGCCCTCGTTCTCTGGGATGCAGCCCAGACCTCCTACAGCCACGGCAGCTAGAGGCAGCACTTGGCTGGGCTCTGGCCCACGGCCCAGAGGTCTCACTCAGCCCTGGGGAAGCCCCTGGTTTGCTGGTTTGGATGTTGTAAAGGGCCAGGCAACAGGAACTTTTGCCTATTGGCATCTGGCTCCAGCCAAAGCTTTCCAGGGAAGGATGAGGAGGAACAGCAGGGCTGGCAGAAGCTCACAGTCTGTGGCCTTGCTTTGAAATCCACAACCTCAGCCACCTGGGAAAGGAAGACCTGGAAGGAAACGGTGGCTGCGAGGCCAGGGGAAAGCTTCCTGGTCGAGGGCCGGGTAGGGATGAATTCCACGTGCGGGCAAAGGATGGCAGGGAGCTCTGGAAAGGCAGAAAGCAGGGGTGCTCCGTCACTGACTCAGTCTGTCAGTAAGCAGTGATTCAGCAAGTTCTCTGTGTGTGGCACTGGGTGGCAGCTGTGGGGGTGTCATCAGAGGGGTCAGAGAGGGCTGGCCTGGGAGGACTTTATGATCCACAAAAAATGTATGTGGTGTGGACCGTTCGGTGAGGCAGGGCAAGGTGGGGGGAACTGAATCCCAGGGGCCCCCAGGAGGTGGTGGGAGCTGGTTGCCCTCTTCTGTCAGAAGGCAGGTCAGTTTTCCTCCCCGGGCAGTAAGCCATCCAGAATACCCACCTCATTCATTCAACAACAACCGGGTACTATGAAGTGCACCCCACATATTGTCTCGTTGGCTCTAGGGACCACTCTCCAGAGTCGCTGGAGGCCCGTGTGATTATGACCCTCCTTGTCTGCAGACAAGCAAACTGCAGGCCAGTCAGAAGTGCCTCACCCAGGTCAGCTGCCGAGGCTGGGAGCTGGGATTTGAATCCATGTCCAACTATCTTCGAATCTCAGGTCCATTCCATTAAGATGCCCAGTCCTACTATTGCCCCCCACACCAACTCCCCGACACCCAGCCCATGTAGTCTGGGCAGATTTTGCCAGAAATGTAGACATTCCCAGGGAAAATTGGCTGCTCGTGGTTGTCTATCCCCACTGTAAGCAGGAATAGCTCGGTATTTGCAAGGCCACAGGAGAATGGTAGGTGGCCCTCTCCTTTCCCAGATACTTCAGCTGGGAACCCAATGTCCTCCGAAGTCCCCTGAATTTTGATGCCTTCACTCCCACTTGGTGACTTCACTCCAGGACTTCTACATGCAGAGGGGAAAACATGGCTTTTCAAAGGCAGAACCCACTGGTGAAGGCCTTTCAGTGAGCAGATGACCGTTAGCAAATTTCAGGGCCCTCTGAGCCTGGGCTCCCGCCTCTGTTAAGACAACAACCACCACGCCAAACAAAACTTACAACTTGGTTCTGAGAATTGAACAAGTTAACTTGTGAAGTCACCTTACTCTAAGAAGATATTTAATAAATACTATTCTTCAGGGGATAAGAGTGAGAGACTTTGTGACAAAAAGAAAGATTATGGGAATGACCATCTCTGAGTCTTAAAACATAGTGCAGGTACTCTGCTCAACCCTTTCCTTATACTGTATTATCTAAGTAAGCCCCCCAACACTCCCGCGAGGCAGGGAAATCTCCCCATCTTGCAGATATAGAAACTGAGGCTCCAAGATGATAGGTTACTTGCCCAAAGTCAGGGTGATCAAGAATCTGACCTAGAGCCCAAGAGCTAAACATCTACGCCGTTTTGCAACGATTTCCACGCTCCTGCCGTGTCTGGAGGAAAATTTGCTCTCATTCCATCTGCAGATTTGTTTAGAGTAACAAGACCCTCCTGAAGAGAGCTTCACACCCCTCATGCTTATTGTTACTCCTTCTAAGCATTCAGAACACTGCGGTTATGTTTATCCCTCACACTTTCCGTGTAGTACAGGTACTTACACATCTTCTTGACGCTCTCTTTAGGGGCGTGGACAGAATCTTGTTTTATTTCTGTCTCCTCTCCAAGTAACTATTTCCCATAGTGCTTTGCATGCTGTAGGTTTTTGATAAATGTTTGTTGACTTCAGGGTTGGTGAGTTAGGCAGAGTGAGTAGAGAGCATGACAGACCTGGATCCGAAGCCCTACTCCCACTGACTGTGTGATCCTGAGCAAGTTGCTCAACCTCTCTGAGCCTCCCTCAGTTTTCTCACCTCTAAAATGAGATAATAGTATCTACCACCACGGAGTGTTGTGAGGATGAAATGAAAAAATGCAGCAAAGCACTTACATAGTGCCTGGCACATGTGACACAGTCAATGACACCTGAGGGGGAGGCTGGACAAGGTAGATGGTGGTGACTACGATAGAAGGAGGCAGCCCCAGGAGACAGGCAGAAGAAACAAGATCACGACTAAAGACCAAACTCGCTTACTTCTTAGGGCACAGTGGACTAGATAGATAAAAGGGAAAGAGATATGTTAAGGAAATTTCAAAAAAATGGAGAGGAGCCAAAAAAATGAGTGCCAGGCTGCTAGGGCAAGAGGGGGAAAAACTGGTGAGAAGCCAGAGAAGTGTGGAGCAGCCCCGCAGAGACTCCGTCCAGGAGGAAAGCAGCAGCCTGGACAAGAGGGAGACGCGCGCATCCAACCAAAGTAAGAAGCAGGCTGGGAGTCGGGGTAGGGTGGGGGTGGCTGGGAGGACGACATTACAGAACAAGGTGGCTGTGGAAGGAGTAGTTTTTGGATCCCAGTGGAGGATCTGAAAGCCAAAAAGGATGAATAATGCAAGTGTCGGGCTCAAGGCGAGAGGCAGCTGTTCATTTATGGCTTGATGAACACTTGACTGAGCCTCCTCAGCTGGTTAAGTGACTCCTTCTAGCAGTTGGACTGAGATCTCTTTAGCTGGAGCATGCGCCTCATGAAGACCCGGCAGGAAGAGAGCAGAAGTCAGTGGGAGCAGAAGGACCCCAGACCTGAGGACACAGTTCATGAAGACTGCCCCCTGCTCTCAGCCTGGGATGGGCCTCTTGGTCCCCTTAAGTGGAGCCTTTCTGAGCTTCAAATCTCATCTTGGCAACTGATCAAAATATGCCGACATGGAGGCTTCTGCCTACAAGAAGTGGGGGGCGGGAGGAGGTTAGGGGCCTCTTTTCGTCTGGAAACAGAGGCTGCTCGCAACCAGAGCCCTGGCTCTGTCCTCACCTTCACTTAGCTCTGTTCTCCACAGCGAGCGGGGAGAAGCTTGCCAAGAGGCCGGAGTCGAGTCATTAGCCAGCCGCAGGGCCATAGATGTCTCTGACCTCAGGACCCGAGGGAGATTGTCCAAAGCAATTTTCAGACTAACCTGAAAGGTGACATGGACAGAGAAGCATCTAGGGAAGGAAAGTTCCTTCGTCCACAGAGCTTTGGGACAGATGTGCCCTGCCTTTTGGCCAGAAATAGTACTGGGAGCAGAAGCCAGAGGAGCTGCTCCTGCCAGGAGTCAGGGGACCCTGCGACGGGCTGAGCGTGTGTGAGGGCCCTTCTCACCCCAACGCAGGCCCAGGTTGGTGGGTTGGGTTTCTGCTTTCCTCAGTTACTCAGGGACTCTGGGGGCCTTGGTTTTGCCATCTTCCACACAAGGCTGCCCTGAACTCCAATCCAGCTGACAGGGAAAGAACTTGGTGACTGCACCTGGGACATCTTTATGGTCAGGCCCAGAAGTGGGCACACACCTAACACGCCGCTGGCTGGAACTCATCCCCAAAGACACAGCTCGGCTGCAAGGGAGCCTGGACATGAAGCCTAGCTGTGTGCCCAGGAAAAAGGTGGACCGGATTCGGTGATGTGTCAGCAACCTCTGCTATATGCCCAAATCACATGCGACAGCTGGTGATGGAGGCTTGGGAAGAGGAACCAGAGACAGATGAAAGAGACACGTGGGCCTTGCAACAACATTCCACCTTGAGGTGGCCTTCATAGGTGGCCCTCATAGGTGGCCCCTTCCTTAGCCTTGGGGAAGGGGCCTTGCAGGAAAGACACGGCAGGAGTAGGAGTCGGGTAAGCTTTTACTTGGAATGTTAGACGTGGGGAGCTATTGGCCTGGGGGGAATGTGCTCTGGAGGCCTAGAGAATGTTCTGAAGAGAGGGCCAGATCTGGAGTCAGATGAGATAGGTACCTAAGGTCCAGCCAGGTCACCAGGGTAGAAAAGAAGGCAGGGGCCCAGGACACACGCTCCACACTGAATGCCCGTGTGCAGCTCTCCTGTGCCGCATCTTTGTGGAAGGAGAGCCAGGGAGCCAGTGCCCAGGAGGACGAGGACCCTGAAGGTCAGCAGACAAGAGGAGTGTGACTGCTCAGGGGGGTCTGGCCAGGAGAGCAGGGAGCCCCCGAATCTGAGCAGGAGGGGCACTGAACTGGGAGAAAGGGAAATGGAACCGAAGAATCCTCTTTGGACACGGTGTAAGAGGTGTGCTCTTGACTTTGACGCTGATGTCGTTACTTCGGGGCACCACAGAGCTGTGCAACAGCACTTCCACCACGCAGATGGTGTTCTCCAGGGGCACTGCCCCACGTGGCAGCCACGAGCTGCACGTAGCGCTGAGCACTTGAAGTGTGGTTAGTTAACCAAGGAGCTGAATTTTAAATCGTATTCCATTTTAATTCATTTAAATTGAAATAGCCACATGTGGCTCATGGCTACAATACTGGACAGCGCAGGTACAGTTTCAGCTCAGCAGAAGTAGGGATGGGTTGTCAGTAACTTCAGCTGAACCTCCCCATCTCTGTCACTCCTGGCGCCCCATCTTTGCCCTACAGATGAGCCCTGAGTGGCAGGTTTGGGCCTCTGAGATTCTTCCCACTTCCCAATTCTCATCCCCGTGGGTCTCTGAGACTGGCCAGCACAGTGTGGGGAGAGAGAGATTAGTTAGAACGCAAGAGAGCTGGGGGCATTCTCACACCTTCGTGTCTTTGTTCTGAGCTCAAGAAGGGACTGGGACCCCGCGTTCTCTGCCTTTGATTTCGAGGTGTCGGTAGGAGGGTTGAACCCCCGAGGGCTGGCCGGGGCACTCTTCAGGATGCTCGGGCAGTGTCACAGCTCTGGTCAGGAAATGGAATGACACCTGCCACTCACCTGCTCTGACCCACCTTGTCCAATGGGTAAATGCTTTGATGCTCGCTAGTTTCCACCCCTCACTCCCCCAATCTTGCCCTGCCCCATGGCTTCACTGGAATCATCAGCACTTTGTTCCTTTCCAGCGCAATCTCTCCTGGTTCCTAGTCCACTGGGTGCTGTGTGCCAGGGGTAGGTGCAGGGATGGACGATGAGTGCGAATGACGAACCTCACACAGGTGCTTTGGCAGAGCCCAGAAGGACCGCAGCCAGAGGAAACAGCTCTGCCCCCACGGCTGTTGTCACTGTCCGTCATCCTCTCTCATCACATCACAATACTGAAGGGGAACATTATTGATAGACGTGACTGTCTCTGTCCCTGAGGGGCCCCCAGGCCCAGGCCTGCCCTGCCTGAGCTCGGGCAACGCCTGAGCAGCTGGAGGGGCTCTCCCCTCAGGACTGCCCCGCCCACCTCCCCGCCCAGGAACAAGCTGGAGGGGCCAGGCTGATAGCAAGTCCTTCTCCTCTGCTCTCAACACACTTCCTTCTCTGGGAAGAGCTGGTGTTCTTCTTCTCTAGGATGCAACACTGGCTGGGCCCCAGAAGAGAATGTGAAGTTTTCGAGAGGGTCTCAGGAGGGTGGACACAGTGGCTGCAGGGCCTGTGGGCTGGTGCAGGCGGGGTCTGGTCTGCGTCCTGCCCCCACACCTGCTCAGCTTCTCCTCAAGCCCAAGCTGTCTTCCAGCCTCAGGCTGCCCCTAAGACCTGAACTGAAGCCACCCTCAAGCCTACGTGAGTCCCCTGCCTCTGGTCTCACTAGGCCTCCCAGACCTTAGAATGGGCACCAGAAAGCTCTTTCTTTTTTTTTTTCAAATTCTCAACCCCAGGATATGTTTTCATTGATTTTTAGAGAGAGAGAGAGGAAGTGGAAGAGAGAGAGAAAGAGAGAAACATCAATGTGTTGTCTCCTGAATGTGCTGCAACAGAGGATTAACCCTGCAATCTAGGCATGTGCCCTGACTGGGAATCCAACCTGGTGTACGGGGCGATGCTCCAACCAGCTGAGCCACCCGGCCAGGCCCAGAAAGCTCTTTCTAAAGGGCAAAGCTAAGGTATCTTGCCCCATGTAATGTCTTCCAAGGGACCCTCGACGGCTCCTCAGTAAAGGTTGCAGTCCTCAGCGTGTCATACAGGTGTGTCAAAACCCATTCTTCATCTCCAGCCCCATGTTCTAACCAGGCCAGGTACTCAGCTCCTGTTCCCTCTAGTCACACACGCAGTATGATGGTCCTGTGCAGGTCTAGTCCTCTGGGCGTAGCCAGGATTCTTCAGCCCCGTGTGAGCTAAGTCCACTCATTTCTCTTCTGCTCAAGAAACGGCCTCACTCTGCATCACCCTCCAGCTGCTCAGGCACACCACCTCGGGAAGAGATTCCTTGTCCCCCTAGCACCGGACAGCTGGCTGTGGTCCTTCTCGGTTCTGCCAAAGCACCTGTGTGAGGTTTCGTCATTCTCACTCATTATCTATCCCTGCGCCTACCCTAGCACCCAGCACCCAGTGGGCTCATTCCCATCAGCTGGTTGGATGGAATGAAGCCCACCCTGATCACCAGCACAAGAGGCTTTCTCCCGGCTGGAAGCCAGATTGCAGTCCTGGCTCAGAACGGACAGATGAGAGAATGAACCCAGGACCTGCAGTTGATGTCATCTACCAAGCGCTCTTCACACAACGTCTGGTCCTGACAGCTGTCGATTTTCCTGCGTGCGCCCCCTCCCCCACCCGCCCTCTCCTCTCTGAAGAGTGAAGACCCAGTTAGGGCTGGTATGGTCCCTTTCACGGAGCAGATGCTCCATAAATATTTATTGGATGATTAACTCCCAGCGCTCTGTTCTCAGGATAATGCTGGGCTCAGATTCAGTTTTGTCGCTGTTGTTTCCCTCTTTGTTTTCTGGCCTACAGGGAGGTGCAAAGGATGGTCTCAGGGAATGAACGTAAGCCACTTCTCTGCCCACCGCCTCTTCTAGCTACAGAGTCGGGGATTTCAAAGGGGGGCCCAGCAAGCTCTCCCGCTCCCTGGACTGCTCTCTTGGGACCAGCTTCCCACAGCCTCCCCCGTCCTCTGGAACAGCCAAGACATCTTATTCCTGGATGCTCCTTCTGCGCGGGCTTTGGCGGTGGCTGCTCCTGCGCCACTCTGCCGCGCTCCATCGGGTCCCTGCCAAGCTTCCTCCTCCACACCTGATGGCGCACCTGGCCGGCTTCTCAGCTTCACTTGGAGTGCTTCTGTGGTTCCCAGTCAGGTTGTCTCTCCTCTTCTTGGAAGGAGCGCCCGTGGTGCCTGGACCACCACCAGTTTGCCACCAGACTCCTTTTCCGTCCTTGGAAGGAGCACTGCTGGGCTCGCCTCATGCTGTTTTTAGCACCAAACCACTTGGCCTCCTTGAGTTTCGATGGAATGCTTTATCGCCCTCGCCCTGCTGTGCACTCCTTGAGAGCAGGTCTGGGATGAAGTGCAGCTCTGTAACCTCCCACAGTCTCCGTCCTCTCCCCTAGGACCTTGCCCACGGTAAGCTTTAATGCCTCTTTATTGATTACTCCGAAGTGGAGGCTCATTAGGGGCTTTGTGAAACATGGGATCTCTTCCGCTAGGACGATGGGACTTGGGATCGCTTCCATTAGGACAATGTTTCCCGAGGCGAGTTCTGCGGGCTGCAGGATATTAATAGGTGTTATAGGATAAGGAGATCCATGATCAACTAAAACACATTTCTTTGAGCTCTTAATTATGTTGGTGTACACTGTGATTTTCCAAGAAAAAAGATGTGGGAGCCGAAAGCCCCCAGGGATTAGGGCCTGCAGACAGGGGACCCTAGGACAGGTACTCAGGCAGGTAGAGAACGTCTACTTATCTCCAGCAGAGGATACAAGGTGACTGCTTAGGGCAAAGACTAGAGTGAGGCCGCACGTAGCGCCAACCTCACAAAGATGCACCTGGACCACCGGCTCACACAACTAACACAGGGGGGGTCCTGTCAGTGAGGGGAGCACGACTCTCCTCACATTCGGGGGTTTTTCTCCCCCAGCCCTGGGAGGGGGGCGGCTACCATCAATAGCTTAACCACTAAACCACCATTCAAACCACCATACACTGGACCCAACAGCCAGATTCCAGAGACGGAATTTCTAACTGATCAAGAAATGTTCTAAACCAGGGCTTACAGCAAAACAGGGGCCTTCCTGAGAGGCTGGACTGGCCACAGCCAGACAAATATGGCTGAAAAACCCTTATTTTCAAAACACCTCATGGGGCTGATGTCCTAAGAACATGTCCTAGAGGCATCAGGGATGCTGACAGTCTTGACCATCAGGGAAGAAGCGCCTCTGTGGTCCTTTTGTCCATAAAGTACCTTTGGGCATCTATCCTGTCATATGAGTGTCCCACCCTTTCCCTGGATGGAGAGACCAACACGCCCATGGTCCCCATCACACAGGTGACAGAAAGCAGAGAGGGCCCTTGGAGAGAGGGACCTGAGACACACACATGTGATTCTGCTCTGCCTGTCACTGTGTGTGAGCTAGCTATCTCTGAAATGGGAAGTCCTCTCTCACAGGGTCACTGACAGGATGAGAGGAACATGTGTGTGAAACAGCCCTCCAACATGCATGTAGCAGGCCCATGTTGTGTGGCTCCCCAGAAAGAACGGCAGCTGGTCCCAGGGAGCCTGTTGGGTGCCGTGCGCTGTTCTCAACATGTTCCGTATGCTATTTCGTGTCATTCTCACAATAACCGGGTGTGGTTGGAGGTTGTAATCCCCATTGTATAGATGAGGAAACTGAGGGTCTGAGATTTGAGGAGATATGCCCAAATTCATGTACCTAAAACAACAGTCAGAAAACTTGAACTTGGAGCCAAACCCAAAGTCCGCATTCCATGCTCTTTAACATTAGAACCTAAGACACTAGTTCAAAAAAATAGAGTCTACTGCCCAGCTGGTGTGGCTCAGTGGTTGAGGGTCAACCCATGCACCAAGAGGTCGCTGGTTTGATTCCCGGTCAAGACACATGCCCAGGTTGTGGGCCTGGTCCCCAGTGAGAGGTGGCCAGTCCATGTTCTCTCTCATTGATGTTTTCATCTCTCTCTCCCTCTCCCTTCCTCTCTCTCTAAAATCAATAAAGATAAAATAAATAAATAAAGTCTACCCTGCATGCAAAAACAAGCAAACACAAACAAATTTAAAAATGCTGGCCCTGGCCGGTTTGGCTCAGCGGTTAGAGCATCGGCCTGCGGTCCTGAGAGACCCGGGTTCGGTTCCCGCTAAGGGCGTGTACCTCGGTTGCAGTTTGTCCCCGGCCCTGGTTGGTTGGGCGGGTGGCAGCCACTCAATGTGTTTCTTTCACATCGATGTTTCTCTCTCTCTCTATGTTCCTCTCTGTCCCTCCCACTCTACCTGAACAAAAAAAAAATGAAAAAAAAAAAAAAATGCTGGTTCTAGGCTAGGCTGTACATGGTTCTATGGAATAAACGTGAACAGTATTAATGTGACTCTTTAAAATTAAAAACAGTAAGTTAGTGTTAAAAGATGTCCAGCCCTGGCCAGTTTTGCTCAGTGGTTAGAGCTTCGGCCCGCGGACCAGAGAGACCTGGTTTCGGTTCCCACAGGGCACGTGCCTCGGTTGCGCTTTGTCCCCGGCCCCGGTTGGGGTTGTGTGGGTGGCAGCCAGTCGATGTGTCTCACATTGATGTTTCTCTCTCTCTCCCTCCTGCTCTTTGTGAAGATAAATGCAAAAATGTGCTCGAGTGAGGATTAAAAAAAAAAAAAAAAAGAAGTGTGTCCAAAGCTGAGTTCCAGGACTCCCTGGCATAGCAAGTCTTTTTCCTCTCTGTCTCCCATTTCCCCTCTCTGGAAAATGGGAGGAATTGTCACTATTTCCCAAGGCTGCTGCAGGAAGAAAATTGACCTAGAATATGCGAAAGCAGCTCCAATAGAGTCTGGCTCTTGGCAGACACTCAATAAGTTTTAGCTGAATGAGATTCTTTGTAGCTTATGATCTAACAATGACGCACGGACATACTGTAGATATACTGATTGTTAACACCACACACAATACCAGCGGACACACGAGTGCTCATTTTTATAGTTGCATTTTAACCATCTAGTGGAAAGATATGAGGGCAGCGCAGGAGCAGGCGGAGAACCTAGGGGTTAAGAGCCCCTCGCAAACTGATCCAGTCCACTGACCAGCTTTGGGCCCTTGGAAAGGTGACTCGGCCTCTCCATACTTGTTTCCTGGTCTGCAAAACGACAGGGTGGTGGTGAGGACCGAAAGAGTGAATCCATGCAAATGCTTCGACCTTGACCAGCGCAGGGTAAGTTCTATGTAAGTACCCCTTTCCCTACCAGCTCTCTCTCCCTCCACAACCCTGGAACTCTCATAAATGCCAATGTCAGATAAATCCCATGCATTGGTTTTTCTTTGGAGTGGACATGTTTTATCACTCCTACTAGATCTAAGACTTTGAGGGCAGGGTGATGTCGGATTCAGCTCACACAGGGCTCACACCAAAATAGGTTCTCCATAACTGCTGTGGAATCAGCAAAGAAAACAATGACTTAAAACACAGCTTTGGGTCCCGTTCTGAGGGGTACAGGGGCAGGGGGCTGCTGTGTGCTTCCTTCTCCCATCCAACTTCATGGCTGGGCCCCTCACCACACTGGCACCCCTGGGTTTCTCTCCTTCTCTCCTCTCGTCCTGGCTCCAGAGGTCCCCAAAAGAGCATCTGTGCTCTGAAGGGGCTGGCTGAGGCCTTAGGGATTCCACTGCTGCTCCCCACAATCATGTGGCCAGTGAGCCAGCCCCTGACACCACCGGCCTGCCAGACAGGCCTACAGATTAAGTGTTCAGAGCCCCCGGGTATTGTGATGTAAGAAAGTGCTCCCTCGACCATGGCCTGAAAGCCCACAGCAGCCCTCCGGACACCCGCAGAGGGATGAGCCCACGGAGCCATTAGCCCCAAGGCTCTCCGTAGCTCAGGGTGCCAAGAAAAGTGGTTCAGGCCCCACGAACTCGTGATGGGAGGAGGAAAGGAGGCTCCTGGACCCTGGGAAGCAGGATTGCTCTCTCTCCTCTCCAGGAGCCTGGGAATCAGGGAAAAGGAGCTTAGAGATGTTCAGTGTCCAGTCCTCCTAGGGAAACGACCAGAGATCGCAGACTATATTGTTCACACATCTGTTCTCGGCTCATTCTTTTTTGTACCTGAGAATATTTTTCCATTGATTTTTAGAGAGAGAGGAAGGGAGGAAGGGAGGGGGGGAGAGAGACACACATCGATGGTAGAAAGACACATTGTTTGGTTACCTCCAGCATGTGCCCTGACCGGTGCTGGAATGGAACCTGCAATCCAGGTACGTGCCCTTGACTGGGAATTGAGTCTGCAACCCTTGGTGCTGGGGCCGACACTCTAACCACGGAGCCACACCAGCCAGGGCGCCGGGCTCATTCTTCACTCCTGTCTTCCCATTCGCTTCCCGGCCTCCTCCGCTGCTGTTCAGCGCGTAGGCCGTCCTTTCAGGAGGCCACCTGGCGTGGCTGCCCAAGCCTGAGCTTTGGGAACAGTCAGACCTGATTTCAAGTGAGGACTCTGCCAGTTACTGTCCGTGTGCGGCTGGCCAAGTTCCTTAACCTCTCTGGGCGAATTGGACTATTCCAACATTACAGTTTCACAATATTATTGAAATTGATGAGAGCTAATTACATTAAGTCTCCAATGGTGCCTAGCACGAAGTAAGTGTTCAGCAAATTATTACTGGGGGATACAGTCCCGGGTCTAGTCATATAGTACAATCTTCCTTTCCCTCTGTTTTCATCCAACTGAAAGCCAGCCAGAGTCACAACAAGACATTTGGCTGCCAGGGGTGGGCGTGGGAAAGCAGGACAACCCTTCCTGTTGTCTGGGTGACCTAGTGGGGGAGGACAAGGGAGAGGTTCAGGCTGAGTGCTCAGCTGACCTCGTGTCTGCATGTGTGCTGGCCAGGGGCATTTGCCACCCAGGCTGAGCCATCCTTTTGCCCTGAAACTATCCCCTCTGGGGTAGCTGCCTGTCTCCTCCTCTCCTTCCCTACATGCCTTTCTGCAGTTAAAACCTTGGGGTCTGAGTAGGGGGGTTGGTTCCTTGATGCAGGGCAGGGCATCGCAAGACATAGCAGTAACGATCAATAACAATAACAAACTTTTTGAGGGCCAACTCCTTGGTTATTAGCATGACCCTAAGAGAAAAATGTTTATTATCCTCATTTTATAGATGAAACTGAGGCTCAGATAGATCCAAAAACTCATCCAAGGTCACATAGCTAACAAATTGGAACATGGGATTTGAATTAGTCTGACTCCAGGGCCCACCTCACTAGCTGCCTTTACTTAATTTCTAATCTTTACGACAATCTTATGAGCTGGATATTTCCTTTTGACTATTAAGAAAACAAAGTTACAGAGGATAAGTGACTTACCCAAGGTCATGCAGCTGGTAGCTGGAGCCTGTGTTTTCTCCAGGCTTCAGATTCAGCAGAGCCTGGAAGGGGAAGTCTGAAGGGAAGGGACGCTGACCTTAATAAGCTCCGAATACATGCTTGGCACTTTCACGTAAGGCACCTCATTTAATCTTCGCAACCACTCCATTAAGAGAATATAATTAGCCCCAAGAAGAAAACCAGGCTCAGAGAGGTGAGGTGACTTGCTTAAGATCACACAGCTATGCCAAGTTCCTTAACTTGTAAAATCAGAATTTATAGCCATTAACTGGCTCCTGAGGACTTGCTTTTTCTACTGGGGTTTACCATCTACAACCCTCCCTCTGCTGGCTCTGTGATTTGCTTTGCTCCCAACCCAAGACCCATATTCCATCTGCTCTATGTTCCAGAAGAGTGACTGACCTGTCTGCATGCTCTCCCTCTGCCTTCCGGTTCGGTTAGACGGACGGGAAGCTGCGGCAGCTCGGAAGCCATCAGAAAGCAGTCAGGTATTTGCTCTGTCACCCCTTCCCTGGCAGAGTCTATGACTGCAGCTCCTTCTGGGCATTCCCTTGCATGGTTCCAACTCTTTTTGTCCTGAGAACACCTTTCCTCGGAGCACCCCTTCAGGCTTAGGGAACGGCCTCCTGCTGATGCTCCTCTCTAGCAGCCCTAACAGTCCTTGTTGATGACCTGCAAGTGTTCTTTCATTCCTTCCTCATTTCATTACCTTTTTAATCCCAGCTGAGTGTCTTTCTGTTTCCTGCTGGGGCCTGACCAACTCTCCTAACATCCATCTGAGGCTACTCCTCTTGGGGCTACTTGGAAGGAAGGCCAATGGCTTTTTGGCTGGCGAGACAGGTGCAGGGCTTTCCCGACTAATTAGTGATAGATGGGACAGTGGCCAGGGACTGGAGGCTGGCTCCTGATGGTGTCCTTGCCTCTGTCCATGTGGAACTCAGCCTGGGGCCACTTGGCCTCTCCACTTTCTCCTCTTTAATACATGGGGTTTAAGCAGAGGCTCTCTCTGCTGCCTCCCAGCCCCGACACCCAGAGCGTAAAGGACTTGCCGACCCTGCACAGCAAGGCGGTGGAGTGAGGGCCAGAACTCCTGCATCTTAAATCAGTTGCTGGTTTTCTGCTTTACTCTGCATGGATCAATAAATATGTCATCAGTGGTGACTCAAAATTATCGCCCCCTTCATGCCATCCCAGACAGCTTAGAACCTAGAAACTGTCACCACTCATTGACATATCCCTTTGCTTTGCCTACCAGGTCCCCATCCTCTCTCCTGCCTCTGGCTTCCCTCACACGAGAGAGCTGGTTGAAAGGCCCATTCCCAGATGTTACCGGGGAGAAGCTCAGGGCGAAAGGAAGAAGACTGATCTTCAGGTGAAGACAGGCAAACGAGCTGCCTCCAGCCACCTGTATCAATACCTAGAGGAGCTGAAGTGGCACTCTGGGAGATCAGCTGTCTTCTGGGACGGAAATACCTCCACTGATTGAATACATAAGCCATTCTGGAAAACATGGTCCTTAGCCGATCCTGCTACTGGGCTGTGAAAGCTAAACGGCCTTTGTTCCCAACCCGTGGTCCTGGCTTTGTGGATTTTTTAATATGCTTTTATTGATTTTTTAGAGAGAGAGAAACATCAATGTGAGAGAGATACATTGATCGGCTGCCTCCTGCACGCCCCCTGCTGGAGCCTGCAAACTGGGCATGTGCCCTGACCAGGCATCGAACCGGGACCTCTCAGTCCATGGGACATTGCTCAGTCCACTGAGCCACACGAGCAAGGCTGGCTTGGTGGATTTGAGAAACAGCTGGGGAGACGGTGAGGAGGAAGCAGGGCCCAGGATGTGTCTGGGAAGGGAGTGTGGGCTGGAGATAGAGATGGTCAGGGGGCTATACCCCTCACATGGTTGGCAGTGGGGGGCATATAGAATGGCCTGTGGGGGACTGTGCAGGGGCTAACGAGGTGGGCACAGGGCCAGAGCCCTCTTAGCCAGGCCCTGTGTATGGGAAAATGTAGCTTCAATGTTGCCTCTCCACTCCTCCCTCCACACTCTTCCCTGTTCACACATTAAGAGGCCATGTCTGAGGTAGGGGTGAGAGGACCCCCAGCAGCTCAGCTAGGAAGCTCCTGGGAGGGGGTACTAGGAATCAGCCTGGACCAGGGCCAGAGAGGAGCCGGAGGGAGAAGATCAATCAAGGTTCGGTCCTCCGGGGGAGGTGTGCACTGCAGGCAGCTGGATGTGCAGCCCAAGGCCAGCTAAGGGGAAGGCCTGGGGGGTGAGCTGCTGGCGGAGGGCAAACGGGGTGAGCCGAATGAATGGGGAGCCGAGCTTCAGGTATAAGACGGGGAGGCACTGTTCCCCCATTTCCCTTTGGGCTTTTGCTGTTTAATTGAGTAATTCCTGGCCCTAGGGCAACTCAGAGAGTTTCTCTGGCTTGCACTAGAGATGTCATTTAATTGCCTTAAGATTCTGCTTGAGGTTTTTCCTTCTGAATTTCCTCAAATAGCCCGGCTTTACCCTGACTGCCGTGTTAGTGTGTTCTGTTTTCTCTGCCAGCTAAGGTCCCTGAGGTTCCCAGCAGAGCACACTTTTCTGAAAGGCCAGACCAGGCCTGGGAAGACCCACTCATGGCTCCTTGCCGCTCTCGCCCACCCAGTGCCCTCCTTCCCAGAACACAGACTCGTGGGCAGCGTCTGAAATGCCACTCAGTTTTTACCTGATAGTAATTCCTCGTAAGAACAGGTAGGCTCCTCTTTTGACCTTGGATGAAAGCAGACTTGAGGCAGGGTAAACTGTCCTGCTAGCTGAGGGTGGGTCTGTTGGCCAGGCAGCTTCGTCCTCCAGGAGACACTGACCTGAAAGAGACCTGGGACTGCTCTCTCTCTGAAGCTTTCGTCCAAACATGTCACTCTCGGGCCTCAACTCTGTCCTTTCCGCTTTCCCCTCAACGTGGCGTTCTCCCTCAAGACTTCAGTCCCAAGCCCCGGGAAGCTGTTGTCCTCTCCTGACCTTGCAGCTTTCCTACCTAGGCCTCCACTCTCTGGTTGACCATTTAACCCAACCTCCACCAGCCTCCTGTGGTCTGGCTGTCCTGACAAAGTACCATAAGCTGGGAGTGGTTGGGACAGTGAGTTTATTATCTCAGATCTGGAAACCGGAAGTTCAAAATCCAGGCTTGGCAGCACTGCTGTCCCTCTGAGGGCTCCCCCAGCTCCCGGTGGCTCCTGCGGACCTTGGCTGATGGCAGCATCACCCCAGTCTCTGCCTGTGTCTTCATATGACCTTCCCTGCGTGTCTTTTTCTGTCTCTTAAAATGAGCCATTGGATTTAGGGTGCACTCTAATCCAGTATGTCTTATCTCAATTCTTACCTAATTGTATCTGCAAAGACCCAGTTTTCAAAGAAGGTCACATTCTGAGATTCTGGATGGACGTGACTTCTGGGAGGATACTATTCAACCCATTCCAGACCGCCTTTTTCCTTCTACGGCACTGCCTTCCAAATCCCCAAGCTTGGCTCATGACCACAGTCAACATCTACCTTTGGAACTCAGGGCTGCTGAGCCCAGCTTCTTAGCCCTTCCATTCTTCGCTGATCCTCAGTCAAAAGTGGTCCCTCCCCAGCCTCTTCTCTCCTTTCCCTCAGGAATCAGGCTTCACAGAGATCATGGAAATCAGTGGGCAGGAACTCCCTCAACTTCCAGCCCTACGGCCCTACAAGAATATCCCTCTTTTCACCTTTCCTACCTTCCTTCCATCTCACTGAAGGCGCTAGGTGTCCCTCCTCTTCTTGGAGCTTCATTCAGACCCTCCCAACAATCGTCTGGCGTGTAGTAAATTATACAGACTATTTTTTTTTTTTTTGCTTTCATACTCATCCCAGTCTTGCCTCTCCTCTTACACCATTTTGCTGCTTAAAAGCCATTCATTCATTCATTCGTTTATTCACTCACTCACTCACTTATTTGTCAAGTGTCTACTCTGTGCCCGCCATGACACTCACTCCAGCACTCCGGACCCATTTTTTTTTTTTTTTTTTTTTTTACAACCAGTGAGACCATTGCCTTTTCACAGCTTATAAGTAGAGAAACAATTTTCCATGGCTGTGCTACAAGATCGAGTTTACGTTCTTTAGGTTATAGATAACCACCTTAATACATGATCCAATCTACCTTTGACCTCTGTCTCCCACAGTCCACTTCTCTAGCCAGGCCACGTAGGTCTCTTATACTTCTGCTGTGGTGTTTTCCTCCAACTGAAATGCCTCTCCTGTCTGCCTGGAAATCTCCTAGTCATCTTCAAAGATTCCGTTCTAATGTTGCCACCTCCTAAAAGCCTTCCTGGACACCCCTCCCCAATTTTGCCTCATAAATCTCTTATTGCATGAATCACAACTGCCTTGTGATGATTTGTATACATGTCTGTCTTTCTTTTCCCTTAAAGTCAAGGACAACATTTCGTTCATTTTTATATCCTCTGTCTCTGGAATATGTAGACATTTTTAAATGTTTAAGTGTTTAATATAAGGGGTGGTGAAAGACTCAATCCAGCTGAAAACTGAACCTGCCTAGAAGAGTTGGAACCTCTTCACTTTACTCCACCCTTGCACTTGACCTCACTGTACAGTCTCCCGGGCTAACCACTGCAACAAGGGTCAAATGGGTTAATGGAAGGTTAGAGGTCAAATTCTGTTCCCCCCACCAAATTCATACATTGAAGTCTTAACTCTTAGCAGCTCAGAATATGATCTTATTTGGAACTAGGGTGGTCGCAGATGCAATTAGTTAAGTTGAAGCCACACTAGAGTAGGGCGGGCCCCTACTCCATCATGACGGTGTCTTTACAAAAAGGATAAATTGGGACACAGACACACACGGGGATGCCGAGATCAGGGTGGCGCTCTCCATGCCAGGGAACACCACAGGTTGCCAGCAAGCCCCCAGGAGCCAGGGGAGTGGCGTGGAGCAGACCCTTCCCTCATAGCCTGCCGATGTCCTCGTCTCGAACTTGTGGCCTCCAGAACTGGGAGACAATACGCTTCTGCTATTTAAGCCACTCAGTTTATGGCTTTTTATTACAATGTCCCAGGAAACTAACACAGGAGAGAAAAGTGCTCAGAGAAGACAACCGTTTTTATGTCTTTGATCCCACATACGACAGTGAGGCAGGGTCCTCAGTAATTATTAACCCCCTTTTCTAGTGTTTAAAATAAAATACATAAGATTATAAAGGAAATCAATTCCTTTAATATAGCTATCAAAGTATTTAAAAATTGTGTGATATACTATTGTGTGATATACTATAACATTACTATTATATTAAATAACATGATCTGGCTTCAGATCTTATAACTATTGTAATTTTGAAGTAGCGCTGAAATATATGGTATTTCAAGATATATCTAAAATCACTATAATGTGTTATGAAAATACGCATGATTTCTATTTATGACAAAGCCAAAATATTGCAGTACTTCTATGCCTTGCTGTGTATATCCATAGTTGAAGTAAATGGTAACTTTTAGTTAGTGGGTTAGTGCAAATGAAGATGTGACATTTCTTTTCCCCATTCAAGTTCATGGTTCCAGGGTCAGAGCCTGTGCATATGAATCTCCTGGGGATTTTGTTAACATGGAGATTCTGGTTCAGTAGGCCTGCGGCAGGCCTGAGGTTCTGCATTCTTTACAATCTCCCACGATGCTAGGCTAATGGTTCCTTGGACAGGGACACACTCTGGGTAGTAAGGTGCTAAGTAACGGTCACCACCCAGAACCATTATCAGGAATCTGAGAGCAGGAGCATCAGTTGCTGAGCCTGAGGGTGGGGTTAGGGCCTCAGAGCTATTGAGAGAACTGTCACTTGACAGCAGTCCTAAGGTGACAAGGACATCCTAGCATCTCAACTGAAGAGAATGCTGAGGACATGCCTGGTAAAGCTTCAGGAAACCTGCCATCTCTTTAATGCTCCAGCTTGAAGGGCTGAGCCTTTAACCTGTGGGATCTGACGTTTTCTCCAGGTAGGTAGTGTAAGAATTTAATTTGATTGAAGGACACCCAACTAGAGTAGGAAAATTGCTTGGGTGGTTTGGGGAAAACCCCACACATGGGAACTGGTGTCAGAATCACAGGACCCAGTCCATTCTGAGACACAGTTGATCCTTCCTTACACCCTGTGAGACCATCATTAATATCACCATTTTGCCCTGAGAAAACCATGGCTTATGGAGGTTTAGTGACTTGCCCAAAGTAACACAGCTGGCAAGTGGCTGACCCAAGCCTCAGAGACCTTGGTACACTCCAAAACAGCATAAAAATCATCCGGAGATTAGGTGGCTTGATGTATGGTTCATTAAAAGGACTCTGTGTACCGGGGGGGGGGGTGGAGGGGGGGCTAAAGAAAGATATTCCCAGAACCTGGAGCTTAAGTCATTTTCAAAAAAGTAAAACAGGTAATAATTAACAAAAAATTGATACATTTAGCCATTTATGGAAAATATTCACTCTAAATGATGCTTTGTAAATGTGAAATGAAGAGATTGGGAAATACCCAAAACCCAAAAGGTGACCAGGACTAAAAATGTAGCTAGAGACATATGACTCAATCAATAGTTCTTGAACTGACTGAAGAAAGGGTATGGTAACTCAAGGTCTGTGGTCTGCCTGGAGCCCAGAAAGGGGATAATCAAAAGAGTACACCAGTCAGTGTGTCTCCAGCTCTGCCTGCAAGATACTTTCTGGCTCTGGAGAGAGACACAGTGCTGCGGGACAGGCATAATTCATCACAACTTTCTAAAGCCTTGACAACATGTCCCTTTGCTCTGTCCTCTCTAAACAACCTTCCGATTGTTAGTTTTCTGGTTAGTTGGATACCAGAAAAGATACCTGGTAGGAATGGTCATCCCTTTGACATTTGCCTTGGGTTTCTCAGTCTTTTAGGAGTTTAATGATTGTGAATCAATCCTTCTTAAGCTTGGTCTCCAGTTTGATACTGGCCTCAGATTCATCAGTGTCATATGAATTCAGTGATTGTAAGTCAATGCTTCTTGAGCTAGAGAATATACAAGCACGTTTAGAAATTCACTGTCTGGAACTGCAAATCATCCATGGTCCACAGCAACCCTGCAAAGGTGCCCTTGGAGATCCCCAACATGTACACGGATATCTGTAATGAGATTTCTCTTCCTTCGGCCACATACCTGCAGAGTCCAGTGAGGTGCACAGGTCACTTCAGTGATGCCCTGAGCTAAAGGGATGCTCTTGGATGCTCAAAATAACACTGACTTATTGGAAGAGGACAATGCTACAGGTATTCAATACCCCAAGGTAGGGGGAAAACAAACAAAGGCTCTCGTCATTTCCCTCTGCCTGGTCAGACAGGCGTGAGCCCTGCTCCCTTCCCTGGGCAGGAAGAGAAGGAAGCGGTGAGGTGACAGATGGAGACTGAGCTCAGGGGATACTAGAGTCTTGGTAAATATTGGAGGCTGTCTCCCCTCTGGGGAGAAGTCACCCAGGTTGGGCGGGGTGTTCCAGCTCTACTCAATGGATGACAGTTCCCTTTTGTCTCTTTCTCCCCTCTGGGATTTAGGGAGGGATTGAGATAATTTAGCAGTTAATGTGGGCAGATGGCTTAATTAAGCAAAATCGAAAGGCATTAGCAGCAGGCTCCCAGTGTGTGACTGACTCGGGGCGGGTAGGACCCTGGGAGTTTCCTGCCAGATGTGCCCTCGGCCCTCTGCAGGGTCTCCTGCTTGGTCCCCAGGTGCTGGGGTGCATGGTGCCCATGGGGTGACTTGCTTGGGAATTCAGGATCATGACTTTGGAAGAAGGTTTCTCCTGCAGCCTCAGTCAGAGCAGCCTGGGCAGGTCCCCGCTCACACTTTGACTAAGGCCTCTGGTTCTGTGGACAGCCCCCAGATCTAGGAACAGCAGCCGCAGAAGGAGCTGGATTCACCTATAGGCTGGTGAGTTCTGGGTGCTCAAATACCCAGGCTGTGGAAGCCAAGTTCCTGCCCTCAGGGAGTTCGTGGTGGGGTGGGGATACCAAACTCCTGGGCCTTTCCGGGGAAGGACTGAGATTCTGGTCCTAAATCTGACAATGGAGCCACTGAGGCCTAGACAGGGAAGCAACTGACTCACAGTGAGTTGCAGAAGAGGCATGAGCACCAACTTCCCAACCCCTGTGCTGGGAGCATGTGTGTGTGCACGTATCACGTGTGTGCATGCACACCTGCACGTGGGGGTGAGAACACAGAAAGCACAGCTTCTCTCCTCCCTCCTCCCAGCCCCACTTCCTGTCTTCCTCAGTCATGGGGTTCCTGCCTGAAGGCCAGCGGTTCCCAGCTCTATAGCTGTGTCAGAGAGGAGAGCCGGGAGCCCCTGCAGGCAGTGAGCTTCCAGGATCCTGCAGCTCCAAGCCCGGGGCTTCACAGCTTTCGAGAACAGGCCCCAGGTCTCAGCATCATTTCCGGGGTGAATTCTTCCACAGCTCATTAACCTGTCCTGTCTGCATTTGGGGAGAAACCAACAATAAACCACCCTCCTCTCAATCCCTCCCACCCTCACCCTCTGAACACCTCAAAATGATTGTTTGGCTCAGAGCCAGGGAAGTGATGTTTTCCAAACCGCAAGGCACCGTTTCTTGGTTCATTAGCTTCATTATTTTGCTGGCCAGAAGCCCCTTCATCATGCCCACGGGGAGCCTGAGTCTTAGACAAGGATGCCTAGGGCCCAGTCCGCAGGGCTGCAGCTGTTGCTTTAAGGAGGCCTCCAGGAGGCGCTCAGCTAGGAGAAGATCACCAGGCACCTCTGGGCAGGGTGCATGGCACAGTCACTCAGGGACCTGTGTGGGCCAGGAGTTTCCACTGGGGATAGGAGGGCAGGGGAAGAGAGGGTGGTGGATCTATAAACCAGGGCTTACAGGGTGTCTGTACACCCCATCCTGGGCCCCTAAGTCGTTCCTCTCCCACCCTGGGGAGAGTCCCACAGTTAGGTGGTGAGAACCTAATTCCTAACCAGGCCAACAACATGGGGCTTTTTTTCTGCCTTCCCTAAGGTCGCAAGCCCTTGAGCTGCTCCCCTGACACAGGCTTGGCAGAGAGACGGACTGCTGTCTCCTCCCACCCTGTAACCACTAAGCACCAGCACCCAGATGCCTTCTCTTTGAAAGGCATATGAACACCAGCTTTGGAGGCACACTGGCCTGGGTGTGAATCTGAGCTGGGGCACCCACTAGCTGAGCATCTGGGCATGTAATTAACTCTTCTGAGCCTCCATGTCTGAGAAATGGGGGTAAAAAGAGAGCCGACCCATTGTGATCAACTAGTGGGTTAATGTTTATAAAGCTGTTAGAACATAGCACTCAATAAATGATAGCTTCAAATGCCAAAAGCCCTCTCATCACCACAGGGAACCAGGAAACAGATAATAAAAAATAATAAATGTGGGGAAGTTACAAAAGTACCAGATTCTTTCAAAGTTCTCATTCACAGCCATTACCCCTCTTATTAAAATAATGGAAACCAGCCTTCCGCAGTCCCCTTTGTACCTGAGAGTAGAGCTCACTAAATCACTTCTCCTCCTTCCTGCCTGCCCTTCCCCAGGATGGCTCTGTCCAGCTGTAGATCAGAAGATAAGCTATGGGTCAGAGACCATTCAGCCCCCGGAGCCAAGGGGGCAGCGTGCATCATAGGGAGATCACAAGCTGGGAGACTCTTCATTCCTTCAACAAACTTTTATTGAGCTCCTCCCATGTATACCAGTGAATGAAACTGACCTTGTCCTTGTCCTCATGGAACTTACAATCTAGTTAAGGGTCTCATCTCCTTGCTAGTTCAGAGACTGAGATGGCAAATTGGTTACACTTCGAATGCCATCTCTGATCAATTGGAAGTGGCTATGCTGTGTGTAGCCATGCTCCAGTTCAATGGGAAAAGGTTTGTGATTGATTAGTGATGTCTGCCATGAGTATAGGAGGAACAAGTGGTACCATGTGCCATTGATATACACATTGAACATTTCCTTGCAAGGCAAATCTTGGGGTAAGAGCTCACAGTTTGCAGACTGGTATCCTTTTTAGGACTGAATCCAAGTCTCCTGAGTCTCCAGCTCAGATACAGGTGAGTCTTGCAAGCTGGCAGACATAAGTCCCAAAGGAGGAAAGAAATGGACAATGACATAAGACCACATTTCTAGGCACCTGACAGATGGGAACAGAGTTCACCAGATAATGAGAGAAATCTGGCAGTGAGAAAAGTCCAGTGACAAGTGACAACCTAGCCAACTGATGGAGTGATGCCACCCTGGTCTTTGTCCCCACTCCCATCCGGCTTCTCTAACTGGGAATGCCTTCTTGATGACGAATGTGCTGCTAATGTTGGGGATGATACATAAGGTGACAGCAGATGGCCTTGGGTCTTGGCTTGGAAGGTCAGCCCCAGGAGGTAGGGACAAAAGCCAGGTTCCTTCCTGGTACCTGAGACAAGGCCTTGGGCCTTGCCATCAAAATTCAGGGGGTCCCAATTATGCATAGTAATGTGGGTTTTTAATACTCATGCAAAAGGGCAGATACTCCTGTAGCTCAGAGGGAACTTAGATAATGAACTTCAGGGTTTCTTAGTCTAGACACTATTGACATTTTATTCTTTTTTAAAAATTGATTTTAGAGCAAGAGGAAGGGAGAGGGAGAGAGAGATAGAAACATAGATGAGAGAGAACATCAATTGGCCACCTCCTGCATGCCCCCCACTGGGGATCAGGCCCGCAACCTGGGCATGTGCCCTGACCGGGAATCGAACCAGCAACCTCTTGGTGCATGGGTCGATGCTCAACCACTAAGCCACACCAGCAGAGCAAGACACTATTGATATTTTAAAGCAAAGAATTTTTTGTTGCGAAGAGCCGTCCAGTGCATTGCAGGATGCCAAGCAGCACCCGTAGGTACCAGCGGCACTGCACGCTCCCCCATAGTGTTACAACCAAGAATGTCTCCGGCTGCTGCCAAATGTCCCCTGGGAAACAAAGGCATCCTGGTTGAAAAACAGACTCAAACCATCTTGATTTATGGATTAAGAAACTGAGGTCCAGAGAGGAGACCTGTCCAAGGAAACTTTGGCTTTTCTTTGGGAACTGTCCCTGGAGAATTCTTCTATAACACCTTACCCAATTAGGCTTGCAAACACACGCCTAATGTCATCGTGTTTCAAGTACAACTATGTACAAACGTTTAGAGCCAGTTTACATGTAATCCTCTACCTTCCCCTGGGGTGGGGCCGGGCTGGGGCCTTCCCCAGTAGGTCTTCCCACTCACACCTTCCTGGGATTTGTTTGGAACAAACTGCACCAGGCTTTAGAGACGGAAAGTCACTCTCAGCCCCCACGGCAGTCCTGCTGACTTGACTGTCAGACTTTACAGGTCTTGGTATCGAAGGGAAACGAAGGACCTTGATTTCACCAGGAAGGGAAGAACTCCTAGGCTAGTAGCAGGTAAGTTATTTCAGGCGGAGAAGACTGAATAAGAAATGTGGCGGGCTGTCCATTTCACTAGTACATCTCATTTCCTTTTTCTTAAACGAAAGAACACCCCACTGTTAATTTGTGAGAGCCCAGGGTTGCCCAGAGCCTTAAAGGGGGCACAGGGAATAAGTAGTGTGATCTTTCTATCATCCTCCTCATGCAGGCAAGACCTGCTCCTGCTAGCCCATTTCACATTTCCAGCTGGAAAGCAAGCAATTTCAAGGGCATTTTGCTGGCCCTGACCATTTTCGATGAATTTTTATTTATTTTTTTGTTACAGATATTTTACCTTTTTACCCCATTGGCACCCCCCACCCCACCCCCCCTCCACCCTGTCCCTGGCTTAGTTGTCCATGTCCATTGGTCATGCATACATGCATATAAGTTCTGTGGTTTATCTCTTCCCACTCCCCCACCCCCCATCCCCTCTTCTGAGGGATGTCAGTCTGTGCCCTACTTCCATGTGTCTGGGTCTACTGTATTCCTCAGACTGTTATGTTCATTATATTCCATATATAAGTGAGATCATGTGGTATTTGTCTTTTTCTGCTTGGCTTCTTTCACTTAGGATAATACTTTCCAGGTCCCTCCATGTCGTCTCAAAGGATAAGAGATCTTTCTTTCTTACCGCTGCGTAGTACTCCATTGTGTATATGTACCACTGCTTTTTTATCCATTCGTCTACTGGTGGACACTTGGGCTGTTTCCAGATCTTAGCTATTGTAAATAGTGCTGCTATGAACATGGGGGTACATATATTCTTCCTGATTGGTGTTTCAGGCTTCTTAGGGTATATTCCCAGCAGTGGGATCACTGGGTCAAATGGAAGTTCAATTTTTAATTTTTTGAGGTAGCACCATATTGTTTTCCATAGCGGCTACACCAGTCTGCATTCCCACCAGCAGTGTATTAGAGTCCCCTTTTCTCCACACCCTCGCCAACACTTGTTGTTTGATGATTTGTTGATGGCTGGCCCTGACCATTTTCGATGATGTGTTCTTTCTTGATTTCACTTATAATACCACCCCATCGAGTGAGCATAAGCCCCTGGGCTGATTGAGATAGAAAAGAACGTGCTAAATTGAGAGTTTGCAGGGTGTGGTGGGTAATGCAGAAAGCAGAGGCTTCAAAAAAAAAGGACAGTTTACAGGTCCTTTGAAATTCACCTCAACTTGAGACGCTAACTAATGAAAAATGTGTGGACCACACTGGTAAATACTGCTGAGCCAGGTCTCACCATTGTGAACTTATTGGGGGAACTGCCTGTCATCAACTTAGTTCTGTTTGTTGATCTTTAGTTTGTTTTTGGCTTCGAGGTGACTCACTGTTTTTGCCTGAGGTATTAAGCTGTTGGGGCTGTTGGGACACTTATTTCTATGCTCTGTTGACTACAAAATGCCCTTCTCTGCCCTCAGACAACGCTCTTGCATTCAGAGGCACTAGAGGACTAGCTCATGCCAACTTGATGGTAAATCAGAACTGCGTTGAGAAATGTCACTCCCAAACCTGGCATGAAGGGTTTCTTGGGTGGTCTTGAGGCTGAATGTTGGGGCAGGAGGTTGGTTTATGTTTTTTTTTTTGTTTTTTTTTTTAGATAGAGTGAAAGGGAGGGATGGGGGAGAGAGAGAGAGAGAGAGAGAGAGAGAGAGAGAGAGACATTGATGGGAGAGACACATTGATCAGTTGCCTCCCGCATGACCCTGACCTAGGCTGGGGATCAAACCTGCAACCCTTTGGTCCACGGGCCAACACTCTAACTGCTAGGCCAAATCTGGTCTTGTTTTGTTTTTTAATTTTTATTTTCTTTATTGATTTTTAGAGAAAGAGGAAGGGAGAGGGAGAGAGAGATAGAAACATCGATGAGAGAGAACACAGCCACCTCCTACATGTCCCCCACTAGGGATTTGACTCACAATCTGGGCATGTGCCCTGACTGGGAATCAAACCTGCAACCTCTTGGTGCATGGGTTGACACTCAACCACTGAGCCACACCGGCTATATTGTGCCACGGGAGTCAGGTACCTTTATCTCTGCTCTAGAAGGATTTCTGTCAAGGGGTCCAGGTACCCAGGTGGGGCTGGTCAGGGCTCCAATGACAAAGTTAGAGACATGAATGTGCATTGGTTGTGTTTGTCTGGCCACCGTGAAAACCATTCATTTCTACTAGTTCATCTTTTCTGTATACAGGTCACAAAGCATGCATTCCGTTCTTAATGACATTTTAGTCCTGGGGGCATTCACGTCCCTTTACAACTGGTTAGACTTTCCGGTCTGGATGACCCTCTCAGAACACATAGAGCAGCCAGTGAACTTTAGAAACTGGTTTTGCTCCTGACTCTACTCACAGAGAAGTGGTTTCATCTGTCAGTTTAGGAGGCACCTCTCAACATACCCAGAGGGCATGTGCTCCAACTCCTTCCCCCAACATGAATCAGTGGTTTCGCTTGCCTTCTTCACCCTTCCGTGGTCTCCTTTGTGACCCAGGAGCACACATTTCCAAGATTTGCTGGTCAGGGCCAGGGCGACCATCAGAGGACCTCAAGGAGGAACACAGTTCAAACCCACAGCCCAGACCTTCCAGTCAGTTAATTCTCCAGTCACTTCCCGAGAGCCAGGCTCCACACCAGTCTCAGTGTGGGGGAGGACAGATGATAACTCAAAGCCCCTGTTCTTTCTGGACTGTTCATCTCACAGAATAAACCATCACAGAGATAGATACTGCTCATGAAGGCAGACCATACGGAAGGCTTAGTCACAGTCCCAATCAACCAAGTACTCACGCATTTGTCTCCCTTACTGAACCGTGAGGAGAAACTGTCTTAGCGCTCTGTTTCCTCAGTAGCAGACCGAGGGCCAGGCCATATCTGTGCACAATGGTGTACGTAGAATGAATGGAGGAACCAGTTGAGGAAACGCAGGGCCTTCATCTCTTGGGACTAAGCCAAGCCAATGAAAGCCATTTTCTCACTCTAACTAGATGCTGTCCTCTTTTAGCTCCCAGGTTCATTTTCTCCAGGAAACTTGTTATACAGTTACAGACGTGAGCTTTCCTCCTTCCGCTCCTCACTCTGCTTCTTAATGATCCTTCTTTCTGCCAAGGCAATTGTCATGGGAACTGTGGAGACTTAGGCAGACACCACCACCAACTCCAGGGAGATTGGGGAGTGATCATCTTTATAATACATGAAATCAGATTATGTGGAGACAGAGCATTTAGGATGGATTTACTGGATGCAAAGGACAGAAAAGCACTCATGCCAGCCAGAATGAAGGAGGCAAATAAAGTGCAGCCCAGTTTCTTAGAAATTGGATCTGGGAAATCTGAACTCTGAAGGCTTGAGGCAGAAACTCCCTTCGGGTCTCTTTCTCTGGGGCCTCTGTGGTGTCTCATCTATTTGCAAGTGTGTGGCCTTTTCCTCTCTTCAGCTTCCTGTAGAAGCTTCTCAGACTCCTGGTGACTTCGGCCTGTTCACAGCTTGGTTTATGGGGGCAGTCCCCAACTCTCCACAATCTCTGGATTGAGGTCTGGCTCTGTAACACTTACTTAAAATTTTTGAGAGGATGAATCTGATTGGTCACTGAGAAGCCAATAGATTGTACAGCACTGAGAGGACCTGATTCTGGTCCAGTCAGCTGTAGCTGGGGGTCTCAGGGAACAAACAGTTTAGGCTTATGCTTTCAGTGGGCTTTATAGACTAAGACAGATCTCAGGAGAGAGATCCAGGTACCCCAGAACAAAATTGCTATGTTAGGTCTGTTTTGAGGTCATCAAAGGTCCACAGGTTTAGGGAAAACTGTGGCAGGAAGAGGGCATTGGTGTTGATGAGCTAGAGGAATGTAGGGTAAGGATGGTGATTGTGTGGTATAAACTTCAGGCCACTGTTAGCCTTTTATATGTAAGCAGAGCCCCCTCCTCCCCCACAAGCTGCCTCCCTGAGTCACTCATTCTACAGCTGTCAGCAAAAGAGAAGACTCCCGAAGCATGCGCTGGGACAGTCTCCTTCCCCGCTCTATAGCCCACCCCCTTCTGTCATAGCCTCAACTAGAGACAACCCCTCGCGGCTGTTTGTTTCCCAGCAATCTGGGCCTAAATGTCTCCAGGAGCAGCGAGCCCACTGGAAATGTCTTCTGAAGAAGGAGAACTGTCCACGTGCACCACACCTGAGGTTTAAACCCTTGTAGCCAGAGGCTACGTAAATGCAACTATTTTGGATAGGAATGAACCCGCCAAAGACAGACCTGGGCTCAAATGAGTCCAGCTTCCCATTTTTAGCTTCTTACTCTTTAAAAGGTTTTCTAGACTAGAGTTTCCTGATGAGCTGCCAGGATTCTGATTCAAAATTGCACTCAGCAGAGTCCAGAGACCTGGGTTCCAGTTTTCTCTCTACTTTAGCTGTGTGCCCATCGGCAAGTCCCTGCCCTACCCTAGGCCTCGGATTTCTCGCCTGCAGATTTTGGAGTAGATGATCTCTCTGTTTTTTAAATTCTGAACCATCTCTCTCTCTCTTTTTTAAATCCTCACCCAAGGATTTTTTTTTCTTTTTTCTATTTATCTTCAGATAGAGTGGGAGGGAGAGAAAGGAAGAGAGAGAAAGACATCAACGCGAGAGGGACATATCGACTGGTTGCCTCCTGCATGACCCCGACTAGGGTCAGGGACGAACCACAACCAAGGTACGTGCCCTTTACTGGAATCGAACCCGTGACTGATTGGTCCATGGGCCGACGCTCTACCGCTAAGCCAAACCGGCCAGGGCTCTTCTGGGCCATCTCTGGTTCACCTTACCAGGACCACACATCAGCACTCACCTGTCCTCACCTCACAGAGACACGCCCAGAGCTCACAGCTACCCCACCTCTGAAGGTTTAACTCCTCTCTTCTCTTTGCTCAATGTCTCCAGCATCTGGGTGTCCTCTGGCCCTGACCAGGCTGCACAAGGGGAACAAAATGCCCTTGACTCTGGAGAGTCATGTTTTATTTTTCTGTTTAGTTCTACCTTCCACCAGAACTGTGGTCCTTAGCACGTGCCCAACAAGCCCTCCTGAAATGATCCTTCCGGAAAGTTCCAACCAGTATTCAGTAGCTAAATCTACTGCAAGGCTGGCCTTCTGCATCAGTAGACTCTTCCATTGTCCCAAAATGTGTAACTCTGAACTGAGGCCACTGCAAAACGAGTCTGCAGGGGATGAAAGGGACACTGTGGCCACCAAGCTAGGCCAGGCATCCTGTGGTCAGACCCTCAGGCCCTGGTTGACTGCTGCCCTCTGATACTGTTTGGCGGATCAGAGGGCCCAGGCCCACTCTGGCAGGTGATCCTGCCCCACCTTGCAGCCTTGAGTCCCCATCACATAGTCCCTCTGCTTGTCTTCCTCATCCCCAGCTCCCCACAGCCACTTCTCTCTGAGTTCATCTTTTCACCTTCCTGGTGGGTGCTCACACTCTCCATTGAGTGGTTATCTCCCTAAAGAAGCCTGGTAGCCACACTATGGGGACAACTCACAGGACTCACAGTGAATGTGTGGATTCAGGGTCACCAGGCTGGTGGGCGGCCTCACTCTCTGTTCACCCCGAGGCACTCAACTCCTTGGCTTTGGTTTGAACTTCCCAGGCAGAAGCAAGAAACTGTTCCTTTCCAATCCCACAGTCCTTCTATCTCCCCAAGAGATTGTGCCTGGGGATTCGCCAGTCATGACCTGGCACTAGACGGGAATGCCCTCTCTGCACCGTGTAGTCCCAAAAGAAGGAGGATAATAGCAGGCAGCACTGTAAGAGAAAGGGACCACAGAGAAGACTCTGAGGGTGACATGACTTTAAGAAGGGGCGAGGACAAGCCCTGGCTAGTTTGGCTCAGCGGTAGAGCGATGGCCCGTGGACTAAGGAAAGGGTGAGGACAGAGGTGGATCAGGTACTGTCCTATGCCTGGAAGGGAGTTGGTTAAATTAAAGTATTTTTCCAGGTGAGAGTGATGGAGCTTTAATAGCTCTGTCCTCTAGAAATTGCCAAGTGGCCTGGACAGCATTCATTCATTCATTCATTCATTCATTCATTCATTCATTCAAGGGATAAAGATTCATGGGGCTCCTCCCTGATGTAGTCTGTGTAGGTAGCGTAGAAATAAACAGATCCCATTTTTGCCCTCTAGATCTTCCACCTGCGGGAAAGAAACACAACTAGATCACATAGCACATCTTTAGGCTGGGTGGAAGGTGGGCTGGGGAAGCTGACAACACCCAATGCAGGTGAGGATGTGGAGCACCTGGATCGCTCACACATCACGGACAGAATGCAAAATAAGACTTCGGAAAACAGTTTGGCAGTTTCTTAAAAGTTAAATATACACTTACCTTACAATTCAGAAATCCCATTCCTAGGGATTTACCCAAGAGAAATGAAAAAAGATGTCCACAGAAAAACCTCTACATAAATGGCTTATAGCAGCTTTATTCATAATTGCCTGAAACTGGAAACAACCCAAATGTTCTTCAGCTGATGACTGTATAAACAAACTGTGGTACATCCATACTCTGGAATACTACCTGGCACGGCAAAGGAATGAACTCCAGACACATGCCACACATGGATGAATCTCAGAAGGATTGGGCTGAGTGAAAGGAGCCACGCTCCTGATTCTACCTATGAGACATTCTGAGAAAGGCTAAACTAGAGGGAAAAAGAAAGTCCACCCTGATTGGTGGCTGCAAGAGGTGTGGTTGACTATAAGGTGTGGTATGAAAGAAATTTTGGGGGTGATGAAATTGTTATGTACCTTTTTTTAAAATATGCTTTTATTAATTTTTAGAGAGGGGGGAGAAACAATGATTGGCTGCCTCCTTCGCCCCCCCTACTGGGGATCCCCCACAACCCAGGCATGTACTCTGATTGGGGATGAAACTGGCGACCTCTCAGTGCATGGGATGATGCTCAACCAACTGAGTCGCACCAGCTGGGGCCGTTCTGTATCTTAATTGTGGTGATTATATGACCGTAGGTGTTCATCAAAGTCGTAGAACTGTATGCTAAATAAAAGGTGTATTAATTATACCTCATTAAAACTGACAAAACAAGCAGCCCTGTGGTTTAGCTACTATGTCACAGGAAGGCCTGGGGGGAGGTCTATGGGAAGAGCGGCAAGGAGATTCACCACGGCCTCTGAATGCAGAAGCTGGTCCTGCTAAGGGGAAGAGAATAAGGACCACAGTGGCTAAGGACATGGCCGAGTCCTAGAGGGGCTGCAAGGTTCCGGGAAGGAAGCAGGAGCCAGACTCTAAAGTATTTAGGAGTGTGTTTATGGCGGGGTGTGGGGGGCATCCTGAATGCACAGATTCAGGAAGAATGTGGGGGCCGTGGGCAACACGGACAGGCCTTGTCCTCAGCTGAACCCTGTGTGTGAGCACAGCACTGAGCCAGAAATGCACTTCCGTGCCTGGGAGCCCACCAGTTTGCTTCAAAGGAAACCCTAGACAGCAGCTCCAGTATCAACAGCAGACAAGCAAACGCCACGCTCCTCTGCAGCAGAGTGGAGCGAAGATGTTGGCCCAGAAGCAGCCGAAGGCCTGAGGGTGGTCCGGCAGCAGCCCCACTCATTCCCCGCCCTCCAGAAAGCCCTGCTCCCCAGCAAGCCCCACCCTGCACAGGTGCCTGAGCCAATCGCAGCCAAAGGATGAGGCCTTGCAGCCCTCCCCGAGGACACGAGGACACAAGTACACGCTGGAGAGGCTGCTGGAGAGGCTGCTGGAGAGGCTGCTGGAGAGGCTCGTGGGCAGCTTGCTGGAAAGAAACGTTGGAGACCTTGGGGTTGCGACTGTTTGCTATGCGGCAGGCCCTGGGCAGATGCTGTTTGCTCTGGAGATAAAGTGGGATGCCCCAGGGGAACTAACCAGGAGATGGTGAAGGGACCCCAAAAAGAGCAAACAGCCCCATGACAACAGTGCATTAAGGCCTGGGGTCCTCAGGGGATGAGGGAATTCGTGATTTCAGGGATCTCCTGTATTGAGGTACTTTGGGATACAAATGCCAAGGACTTCAGGGGGGAAAATGGGGCCCATTACCAAGACTGAATTTGAAACAAGTGCTGGTGAGGGTGTGGAGAAAAGGGGACTCTAGTACACTGCTGGTGGGAATGCAGACTGGTGCAGCCACTATGGAAAACAATATGGTGTTTCCTCAAAAAATTAAAAATTGAGCCCTGGCCGGTTTGGCTCAGTGGTTGGAACATCGGCCTGCCATCCAGAGAGACCGGGTTCGGTTCCCACTAAGGGCACGTACCTTGGTTGCAGTTTGTCCCCAGCCTTGGTTGAGTCATGTGGGTGGCATCATGCAATGTGTCCCTTTCAGGTTGATGTTTCTCTCTCTCTCTCTCCCTCCCTCACACTCTATCTGAACAAAAAATGGAAAAATGTCCTCGGGTAAGGATAAAAAAAAAAACTGAATTGCCATTTGACCCAGTGATCTCACTTCTAGGAATATACCCTAAGAAGCCTGAAACACCAATCAGAAAGAATATATGTACCCCCATGTTCATAGCAGCACTATTTACAATAGCTAAGATCTGGAAACTGCCCAAGTGTCCATCAATAAATGAGTGGATGAAAAAGCTGTGGTACATGTACACAATGGAATACTATGCAGCTGTAAGAAAGAAAGATTTTTTATCCTTTGAGATGACATGGAGGGACCCAGAGAGTATTATGTTAAGCAAAATATGCCAATCAGAGAAAGACAAATACCACGTGATCTCACTTATCTGTGAAATATAATAAACAAAAAAAGCTGATGAACAAAACAGACCCAGAGACATAGAAAGGAGTACGGTTCAGACTGACAAACTTTAGAGGATCAGGGGCGGTGGGGAGGGATGAGATAAACCGAAGAACTTATTGCATGTGTGCATAACCAATGGGCATAGACAACAATGCTTGGGAGTGGGGAGCGGGATAGGGAGGAGGGTGTCTGGGGCGGGGAGGATAAACATCTGTAACAAAAAGAAAGAAAGAAAGAAAGAAAGAAAGAAAGAAAGAAAGAAAGAAAGAAAGAAAGAAAGAAGAAGGAAGGAAGGAAGGAAGGAAGGAAGGAAGGAAGGAAGGAAGGAAGGAAGGAAGGAAGGAAAGGAAGGAAAGGAAAGGAAAGAAGGAAAGGAAAGAAAGGAAAGGAAGGAAAGGAAGAAAGAAAGAAGAAAGAAAGAAAGAAAGAAAGAAAGAAAGAAAGAATGAATTTGAGCAAAGGGGCCAATCAGGGCCAGTGGTGGCCAGCATAGCTAAGGGACCGGCTGCACCCTGGGGCTGTGTGTCCTCAGGCAAGTTGTCCAACCTTTCAAGGCCTTCTGTGCAACATGGGGGTAGCCTCCCCCTCCCAGGGTTGGTGGAGACACAAAGGAATTGTTTCACTCATTCTCTCAGGGAGAGTGGGGAGCTTTGTACTCAAAGGAGAGGCAAAGCCCAGAGGTAGAGGTGCTCGGGAATTGGCATCCACAAATGAAGACTCCCCAGCCCCCTCCTCACTAAAGCTTGGAAGAGTTTGGTTTGGTTTTGGGGTCTTGTTTTATGGGCCTGTATTTGTTTCCCAACGTAGTCTTCCCATCAGAAGAGCTGTTTCTTTTTCTACGTGTAAAATTTGACCTTGGAACTATCAGTCCCCCCCATGAAATGTCTTCCTGTGACCGGGCTCCTTTATGTAAGGGCCACTTTGAACCCCAGAACAACTGTGGGTCAGATGACGGCCCTGTTTGAAGTGACCCATCTATTTCTGGGTGTCTGTCTGCCTGTCTAGTCCAGATTTGCTTTTACTTAACCTTGCTAATCCTTGTGGGATGAAGGATGCCGGAATAAGTATCGGTTGTTCTATCTCCACAGCACTCTTAGGTGGCCAGAGAAATGTCAGCCACAGAGAATAAATAGCCCTAATATTAGCCCGGACACAAGGACATGTTCCCCCAGCAGGTGTGGAAAAAAGACCCCTTAACTTTTCATGTGTTTTCAAGCAAACCTAATGCACCCAAATCTCCTAGGAAGTCACCAACTGAACCGCAGTAATTACTGTAACTCTTACCCCAGCTGTGAGCCAGCACCCGGCCCTCACCTCAGGTCTCTGGGCTCAGGGTAGCCGGCTGTCCCCAGAACAGGCAGAGCAGCTCATGTCTCCTGACCCCACATGCCCCCTCTACCACCAGGACAGTGATTCTGTCCTTCCACCACAGAAAATGTGCACATGTACAGATGCAGACAACTGACCACACTGTCACGCTGTCATCGGTGAGCATTTACTGTATACAGGTGTAGACCGTCCAGTAAGGCACGGAGCTGTGCACAGTGTGCTCGTGTTCCCACGGCTCTGGGCTCCGCGCTGGGGCTACTCCGAGGCTCGCGGCCCCTGCTCACAGGTTTGATGAGACAAGACATCCTCACCGTAAGTGCTGACAGCTCCAAATAGTGCAGATAACTGCTGGAGAAAAGCCCTCAGGGGAGGGCCTGGGAGGCCAGGCCAAAAAGTGCAAGAAAGAATGGATGTGGGCAGGGTCTGTGCAAACCCAGACCTCAGATAAGTAGGGTGGAGGAGGGCTCCTGGAGAAGAACCGAGAAAGGCAGGTTTGATGAAGTTGACAGAGATCAGGTCAGGCTGAAGTATAGAAGTTAGGGTTTGCCTTGTGGTCATGATGGAGCCAGAGTAGGTTAAAGAAACAAGTCTGAAAGTGTAGGCTGGAGGACTGGGAAGTCCCTCCGGGCTTGAACTTCACGTTCCCAGTAAAAAAATGTGGCCCGTGCAGAACGATAGTGGGGCAAGACGAGGGTGGTTGGGCAGGGGAGACGAGAGGGAGGGACAGGAGAACAAGAAGCCGTGGCCCAGCTTCCTACTGGGGCAGAGACAGGTGCCCTCCGGCAGGGTCAGACAGCCAGCACTATGAGGCATTATGCTGGCGGCACCACGTAATTGCTCTAACACCCAAAGTCTGTTCTTTTTAGCAAACAGAAACATTTCTGTAATTATTTATTATCATATTTTTATACTCTTAATAAAATGAAGTCAAAATCTATGGAGGCTTTTCATTTAAAAGATTTAAAAACAAGTTAGAAAATTCTGTTTTCAGCTCTTTCTTAAGGGTACAGATAGGAGAGAGTTAAAGGTATGACAAGCAGGGCTTTGGGCAAAATTGGATAACAATGGAAACATCCAAACATCTGTTTTCAAGTGCTTTTTCTTAGCATGAGTATATATTTTTAAGAGGCGATAAAGCATTTATTTGGAAGGGGCAGATTAAAAGTGCTTATTAAAAAAATCTGATAGCCATTTGTCATCACAGAGAAGGGCAATAAAAATGGAACATTTGTCTTTATAGGGAAAACATGTGATTTATCTTTAAATTTGGTAACTTTTAAGAACTTGCTGTGAGACTGTAAAAAAAAGGAACTCTTGCCTTTTGCAACAGCATGGATGGACCTGGAGAGCATTACGTTAAATGAAATGAGCCAGTCAGAGAAAGACAAGTACCATATGATCTCACTTATATGTGGAATCTAATGAACAAAATAAACTAACAAACAAAATAGAAACAGACTCATAGATACAGAGAACAGACTGACAGCTATCAGAGGGGAGGGGGGTTGGGGGACTGGGTGAAAAAGGTAAAGGGATTAAGAGAAAAAAACTCGTAGACACAGACAACAGGGTGGTGATTACCAGAGGGAAAGGGGGTTGGGGGAGGTAGAAAGGGGGCCAGATGGAATAAATGGTGATGGAAGGGGACTTGACTTGGGGTGGTGAATACACAATACAATATACAGGTGATGTGTTGTAGAATTATACACCTGAAATCTATATAATTTTATTAACCAATGTCACTCCATAAATTCAATAAAAATAAAAATTAAAATTAAAAAATAAAAGTTTGGAGACTGCAAAGCCCCCCCCCCCCCCCCCCCCCCAAAGAACGCGCTGTGAGAAAACTGGAGAACTTCTCATGAAAGATCTCTCATGATAGATCTTTCTGGTCACTCCATATCCCATTAGAAAGTGGCATAAAGATTTGATTATATTTTAAAGACCTTAGTTTTATAAAATTAACATCAATGCCATTCATATGCACATCTGGACTTAACTTCTCTGCTGCCAAGTGAATGAATATCAAGTGTGGTTCTATCTTTGTAAACTCACCCCAGGTTCCTTTCTATTCAAGTCAATGTTTTCTCTTAAATCATCTTTTTAAGGAAGTCATGGACTCTTCTCCCACGCGTCTTTCCTTCAGTGGGTCAGAAATAGTTTTTTCTCCTGTATTTCTAGTATTTAAACAGAATCTAGCAAATCCCGTTAACTGAGATGTTAGAAATCTCTATTTTTGTTGTTGTTGTTGTTAGTCCTCACCCAAAGATATTTTTTCCATCGATTTTTTAGAGAGTGAAAGGGAGGAAGGGAGGGGGTGGGGAAGAGGGAGCGAGTGAGAGAGAGTGAGAGAAAGTGCCCAGACCTGGCCTGGGGATTGAACCTGCAAGCCAGGCACATGCCTTTGACCAGGAATTGAGCCGGAAACCCTTCCGTGTGTGAGCCAATGCTCTAACTAGGGAGCCACACTGGCCAGGGCATAAATCTGTGTATTTTTAATCAAACATAAAGCAATCTTCTTACAAGGTATACTTTGTCCTAAGATTGGTTCCTTAACATTTTCTATACATCTTTCTATAATGTCTGCTGACAAAAGATTGCATTTTTATTGCCATATTGTTTTTCATGTATTATTTCAGCCATTTTCCATGGTAGAAAAAGCAAGTGTTTCCCTAAGGGCATGTGGCTTTTTGTGTTTAGCAATTATTAAGAAACACCGGCCCTGGCCAGTTTGGCTCAGCGGTTAGAGTGTCCGCCTGCGGTACGGAGAGACCCGGGTTCGGTTCCCGCTAAGGGCATGTACCTCGGTTGCAGTTTGTCCCCGGCCCTGGTTGGTCGTGTGGGTGGCAGCCACTCGATGTGTCCCTTTCACATCGATGTTTCCCTCTCTCTCTCTTCCTCTCTCTCCCTCCCACTCTGTCTGTACAAAAAATGGAAAAATGTCCTCGGGTGAGGATAAAAAAAAAAAAAAAAGAAACACCGAAACACTCTTGTATAGTTTATGATTACATTTAATGAAATTGTGTTAAATACTGGGGTAAGCGTTGTAATAACCTCAAGCATCAATAAAATAATTGAGAAGGTTTATGTTCACAGTCTGGATACTTACTTTTTAAATATCTTACTAATTGGTAAGATTCCTGCTATCATTAGCTAATATTTCAGTACAAAAACTCTTAGGTCAATAACCTTTTTAAATAATAACTGTCAAACATATTTCAAGGAATTATCTTGAAAATGTTGCATTTTCTTGTCAGTTTATTTTCAGAGCCATTGAAATTGTTATTGCTTTTGTAATATGGCTAACAAAGAGCTTATCCAGAAACAGAAAGATCATTTTCTTATTGTTTCTTATGTTTGCATTACTGATCTTATCTTGAATCTAGATGTCTTTGCAGGACTTTTTAAAAGCCATTTGCTCGTTTTGATTATATAAATACAGAGTAGGCGCTCAAAAAGATGTTGAATTGAGAAAAATCTCACAGATGATAGTCATCACTTCCTCCTTACAAAGCCCGAGATCTTACAGATCCACCATCTATGGGGCTGCCCCTCAGTGGGAGCAGTCTGATGCCCTCAGTGGTATGAAATGGTGAGGGCGAAGGTTCTGTTCCTGGGTTTGGGAGGGGACAGAACCAAGACAACAGCGCATGTTGGTTGGCAAGGCTGTGATCACACAAGAAGGCACAAACCTTGGGAAATCCTTGGGCACCAGTTAGAACTGCATTTGGCTTTCTGTAACAGAAATCCACACCGGCCTCCCCAAATTGGGTTTTTATTTTTGTCATTCAACAAGAAGTGAGGGGGTAGGTAATCCAGGGATTTGCCAAGGAAGTCGTGGAGAACCCAGGCCCTTCTGGCTCTCCGCTTGGCCGCCCTAGCATGGGCTTCTCCCAGGGACGTGCGCTGGTTGTGCCATTTCCGGGCATCTCCTCACTCAGGCAGGAAGAAGGGGGTGTGAGGCCAAGATGCAGTCTCCTCCTCCTCAGCCTTCGCCTTTGTGTGGGGATGGACAGCCTTCCTGGAGACGGTTACCTCTCTTTCATAGCCCAGCCTTGAGGACATCTGCAGCCGAGCCCGAGAGAGCAGACATTTCCCCTGAGCATATGACTGCTCCCAAATAATCGGTGTTCGTGTGATACGGATTAAGGGAGGATGGATTCTGGGATCCACTAGGAGTGTCTGACCTGATCTCATGCATGAACTACTGGTACAGTACTACAATTCCACACTGCATAGACTGATCCTTGCCTTTCCACGGCCTGCTCTCAAAAACCTTTTCACCATGACTTGGACAATATAGTACGTAGAAATATTGTGGAGAAGCACTGCATGGGGTGAGTTCTCTGTGCTCCGGTCGTGGCCCGTGCTGGCCCACGATCCACTCCTTCAGTATTTCCGTGGAGGTGGCAGGAGTCAGGACGCCTTGGCTCCAGCTTTGGTTTACTCTGAAGCTCCTCCATGTTCTTGACCTACCTGATGGTCCTTGAGGAGGACACTTCCAATTCATAAATAACCCATGCCACCTGTGAGAGGCTAGGCTGAGCCCTCCTGGTGGATCCACGTGTCCACCCCGGCTGTTCATCATGACTCCAGGTGGGCGTGCAGCCCAGCGGCCCAGCAGCCCGGCGTTGGATTTCAGCGTGGATGAGACCGTATGTGGGAGGTGCTTCCAGACAAGAGGAGCTGGGGGCTGTCATCAGGGGGAGTCTCAGGGCTGGGGAGCTGGCTTTGCATGAAGTTATGCTTTTCTCTAGCTCCTTGGTGGATTTGCTACTTCTATTCCAAGTCTCTTCCAAAGGTGATATATACAAGGTCTGTAGATTTCATTCAAAATGCACTGAATTTATATTAAGTTTGTTCAAATCCTGTTTTAAGAATTTCTGCACTGTCCTCATGAAAGTAGTATAACATAGGTGACTCTGGGCAAGACTAATAATCACCTGTGGGGAAGGAGGAGGGTGGATGGGTAGTTTTGTGTGTTTTTCTCTCATTGTCAAATAAATATACACATACTGCACAAAGTTTAGAAAGCACAGAAAAGTTTTAATAAGCAGGAAACAAAAAACCTTCATAAATCTTGGGCCCATACCATATATATATATATAAAATCATACCTCGCCTAGTGAAACGCCTAAGGCAGAAATTGCTGTTTGCTCCCAACATCATTCTTCCATTTTCTCATTCCTATCATAATTCCAATTTTATTTAGGTTAGCCATGTGCTCAGGTAAAAGATGGTATTTCTTAACCTCCCTTGCAATGAGTAAGTGTTAATGGGTTATAAGTGGAACTGAGATGGGCTTTCAGGAAGACTCCTAAAGAAGGGAGTGGGTTAGACAGGGCAGGCACACATGCCCTTTTGTTCCCTTTTCTTCCTTGTTTTCCTACCTGGAATGTAGATGTGATGGCTAGAACTCCAGCAGCCATCTTTGGTATTTTAGGATTGAACCTATGTACTAAAGACTATGTACTAAGGACTGATGCAGTCCAGCCGGTGCGGCTCAGTGGTTGAGCGTCGACCCATGCACCAAGAGGTCTCTGGTTCAATTCCCAGTCAGAGCACATGCCCAGGTTGTGGGCCCGATCCCCAGTGGGAAGCATGCAGGAGGCGGCCAATCGATGTTCTCTCTCATCGATGTTTCTCTCTCTCTTTCCCTCTCACTTCCTCTCTTTCTAAAAGCAATAAAGGAAAAAAAGACAGTGATGCAGAAAGCTAGCGGGAACTGCATCCTTGAGGACTTTGTGAGGCTGTCATAGCCCTGGAATACCTGCCTCTGGACTTCTTTTTTGAGAGAGAATAAATCTCTAGTTCGTCGAAGTCACTGTGGTCATGTCTCTGGTAACAACAACTGAAGGCAAATCTTAGCTGAGCTAGTACCTGACACAGAACAAGTGTCCAGTAGAAGTTTGGGGTGGCACATTTCTCTGGAAAGAGCTTTGCGTGATGTGAAGAAGAGTGTCAAAGAATCCTGGCCCTCCCCCACCAACTCCTTGAGTGACCACATTTTGGGCTCTCTCTGGGCCTCAGGTAATTTTCTGTGAACGCGACGGTCAGGCCAACTGCTCTCTAAGAGCTTCTTTGGGCTCTCATCCCTCTGACGCTATGGGCGGACAGACCTGAGCGCTCTTCTGATTCTCTTGCTAGCTTTGTGACTGTCGGTGGTCACTTGGCCTTTGGAGCCTCAGATTTTCATCTCAGTTGCCTAGAGTATCAGGCACACAGGAACTGCTTGTTGAGTGAATGAGGAAAGGGGGCCGTGCCACCTGTCTCAGCCGCCTCCCCGGATGAAAGCAAGGATAAAGTAAGACAATCTCACAGAGTCACCCAGAAGAGTGGGTTACGATAACTCCTTGGCTCCAGGACTAGGTTGACCTGGCTTCCCCCCGCCCCATACAGAGCTTGTGCTCTAGGTATTTGCCAGGGCTGGTTTCTGCTACAAAATGGCCCTGCCACCTCCCCACCACACGGCTTCCAGGCTGCTTCTTGGATGGCCGAAGTCCTTGGCAGAGGAACAGGGAGAGAACCAACCCAGTCCTACGGCAGGTGTGAGGGAGACAGAGAATCCACCCCTCCCTGGATGAATTTCCACAGACTGTGCTCCCTCTAGCAGCTGACCCCTCTGAGAATACCAGGCCTCTGCCTTCAGGTGAGGGAGCTGTTACCATCCAAGGAGCTCCTGGCTTCCCCAGTGGCCCAGAGATGTACCTGGGCCACTGTTTCCTGACAGGAAGTTCAGTTGCCCTGGCCCTCAGTCTCCATGGCAACCCTTCCTTCTGAGACACTGAGTGGAAACTGCTGGTGTGGGGAGGCCAGTAGCAGAATACTGATTTACCCAGATGTCTGTAACGGCAACTGCATCTCAATACCTTTCCAGATATCCGAAGAGCTAAAAATACACCCAGCTCCGTTTAGGGCCCTCCACCAGGCTAAGCATCTTCAAGTGCATTTGGTGACAGTGACGTGCTCCTATTATTATCTTTGGCAACTTGGGGAAGTTGGAGTGGGGCGCTGCATGTAAAACCACAGAGCACAGGTCTGGGGTGGGGAGTATGTTGGAAAGAAGGTGGAAAGCTGAGGAGGCTCTTTTGAAAGGAAACTGGGGGGTTCTGGAGAGACAGTCGGCAGCGAGCTCATTGAACCCAAACTCCCTGCGGGACTCTGGTGAGCACGCTGGTCCAACTCAGATGACCTGGGCATTTGTTCATTTACTCATTCAACAAACGTATATTGAGCCTTACTCTGTTCCAGGCTGTCAGGCACTGGGATGACAGGTGTGAATGACAGCACAGGCGTTCCTTGTTCTCAACAGAGCAATGCTTGAAATCAGCGTTATTTCTGAAAGTACAGACATACTGCGTGTGTGCCTGGACATCTTTGCTATGCAGTGAGTCTCCCAACATGACTATTTTGCTTACAATGCTGGCAGTGTTTTGGCACATAGTAGGTGATGAGCCAATATGGAATTAACCGGAACAGGATGGGACCGAACGGCACTGCCGTGCAGCTGTGGCCTGTGCTATCCCAGGACAGCGGCCCTCTCTGGGGGCCTCCCAGAGGCTCCCCCTCTGCAAAGGGCATGCTCAGGCTGTGAGGTACTGTATTTGGGATAGAAAATGTGACTGCTCCACTGACACCTGCTCAGGGAGCTCAGTATATAGTGACAGGTTGAATTAATTCCTAGTCTCCTTGGCAGGATCGACAGACAGTCCTCCCCCACCCCATCTCCTTCCCGTAATCCTGCACATGTCATTCAATTAATTGTGCATTTCCCAGAGCAGGAAGCTGTGCAGAGTGTAGAACAAGCAGTCCTTGCCAGGGCTGCTCTCACAAAGCAGGTGTCACACAGTCAGCCCCAGTCCCAGCTCCAACCCCGGCCTCATCCACGCGGTAGGAGAGATGGAAAGTGACTACGACTCTTTGGGACGGTCCTGCGATATACAGTAGGTGCTATGCAGGCATATGAGGAAACCACAAATGATGCACCAGCTCACTTGAGGGTGCTGTCATGACCCTGACCACCCTCCTGAGCCTTAAAGGGGTCAGATCCAGCAGCTGACTGGTTGGCTTGGAACAGAGAGAAGGGGCTGGGCTCCTGGAAGCATTCCAAATCCTTTGGGCTCTCCAGCTGTGGCGGGAATGGTTCCATGCAAACTAATCCTCATTTTCGGGAAAACAGATATGCCCGGTGGGGGCACCCACTGTCTGAGGGGGCACCCATGGTTCTGCTTCTGGTTCCTTCCTGCACCTCTGTGGGCAAAACAATTGCACCTCCTTCTTCCTTGATTGCTTCGTCTGTCGAGTGAGGCAGGAGCATGTCCATGGAGGTTTTCCTTCCCCCTCCTGCAGGAGGAAGGATGCTGTGGTTACCCGGGGATTGATCTGTAACTGATCACCTGTCTTTACTGGGGGCTCTCCGCATGGCCGTGAGGTGAGGCAGGGACCTGCAGACCAAGACCTGACATGAACCCTTTGGAGGGCAAAGGGAGTGTCCGCTCTTGGGCCAGGACCTCACCTTGCCAGGTGCTGGACTCACTCAAGGCTTCACCTGAGATGCTTCTTACCACCCCACTCTCTGACCCAAGCTGCCCTCAGAGCCAGTCTGGCAACACCCTCAACAGGGCCCCAGCCAGACCCTCACGGCTCTGCGGAAGAAGAAACAGGAGAAATCAGCTGGTTAGGGACATGGTTCCATGAAGCACTTGATTACATGTGTGTGGCCAAGGGTCAAAGTCTGGGTCGCAGTCCTGCTGCCCCACTAACCAGCTTGTCACCTTAGCTATGGCTAGCCCCTCAGGACCTATACACCCATCTCACCAAGTTCTCAGAAAGACTCATCAAGATAATGACATTCAGGCCCTGGCCGGTTTGGCTCAGCGGTTAGAGCGTCGGCCTGCGATCCAGAGAGACCTGGGTTCGGTTCCCGCTAAGGACATGTACCTCGGTTGCAGTTTGTCCCTGGCCCTGATTAGGTCATGCGGGTGGCAGCCACTCGATGTGTCCCTTTCACGTTGATGTTTCTCTCTCTCTCTCTTTCTCCCGCTCTATCTGAACAAAAAATGAAAAAATGTCCTCGGGTGAGGATAAAAAAAAAAAAAAGATAATGACATTCAGGCCCTGGCTAGAGCATCAACCCAATACGCCAAAGTTGCAGGTTTGATCTCCGGTCAGGGCACATACAAGAAGCAACCAATGAATGCAGAAATAAGTGGAACAACAAATCAATGTTTCTCTCTCTCTCTCCCTCTCCCTTCCTCTCTAAAATCAATTTAACAAAAGATAATGGACATCCAAATGCATCGAACAGTGTGGAATTTATTTAACATCTACTTTGTGTTTGCACAGCGCTGGACGATGTGACAGATACCGAGGGGCGGCCTGCCCTCAGGAAGCCTGGATCATCTGGAACTGACTCTCAGGGTCATAAGCAGAATGATTTCTCCGGTGACGGGTTGTTGTTTAGGGAAGGCAGGAGGGGCAGGAACACTGTGGAACAAGCTGAGGACACACAAACAGATCATAATTAAGTGCCTTCTGTTTACAAAATGCCATAGGAGAGTGGGAAGGAGAGAAAGAGCCCGCTGTGTCCGGCTCTGTGGGGGAAGCCCATTCTAGGCTGGACTGCACCGATGGGCCGGGAAGGTAGTCACTCCAGAGCTGGCTGAGAGGCGGGGTGTTGAGGGTGGAGGGGACCTAGTAAGCCACGGTAGGGCCCACTATGGGTGTCTGAGGGAACAAGCCTGCCCGAGGCAGTCAGGAAACCACAAGCACGCTCTGGGCTCTGGTTGTAGGTCCGTCACTGAGTCGTTTGCCTTGGACATGCCGCTGAGCCGTCTTAGCTCTCTCACTTAGAAAAGCTGAAGACAACAGCGACCTGAAATGACCGGTGTGAAGATTCTTTTGGATCCCGGCCACGGTTCTACAAGTCACTAGCTGGCTGCCCCACCAAGATAATTTCTCTGAACCTCAGATTTCTCATCTTCAGAGAGAGGTTACACCACCTCCAAAGGGAGACGAGCTAATGGATTAACTGCGCTAACGGATGTGAGATATCGGCACAGAGGAGATGCCCGGGGAACGTGATACACGAGGTCCTCTCTAGGGAAGTGGAGCATTGGGAAGCTCTGAGCAAAGAGGAAGGGTCTGAGCCGAGCCCTCCATTTCTGATGCTCCAGCTATCGGAGGGAGAGTCCAGTGGGGAGCAGAGCCTCTCTCTACCCCTCCCAGTTACCCAGCTAATCAGTTAACTTGAGTTAACCAGGCCAGCCACAGCCCTGAGGGGTGGACTTTCATGCCCTGAACCCTAATGATCAATTTAATGGCTGTGAGCACGGCAGGAAAGGAACTCAGAGAGGGCTCTCCTCTGGCAGCCAGGGACGGATGGTCAACCTCATTTCTTTGTTGGAAAGAAAAAGAAATCGCTTTAGATGATTTATTTTCTTGCGGGCACACTGAGTCACAGACCTGGACCTCTTCCTCCAGCCACGGAGCCTTTCGGTTCCCCGAGCCACCTCTGCCAATGCCGGGTAAATAAATGCACTCAAACTGCCAGGGTCACTGGGCCATGGGCACCCACAGGAAGAGTAGGGGGAGGGTGGACTGCACAGGTTCCAGGGGACCCAGGGCCTGCCCTCACCCCTGGAGCAACCAGATAGCTCAGCATCATGGGCTTGGTCTCACAGTGTGGGACCCCACTTGCACTCACGTGGTCAGAGAAGCAACCATGGTGTGAGCAAGGACCCTGGACCACGGTCAGAAACACTGTCTCCTTTACCGATAACTGAGGGGCTGTTTTCTTTGCCTGCACAATGGGGTGGTGCCCTCCCCTGCTCATCTATTAGGGTTGATGAGAGGACAATGGGGTTAATGTCGTCATCCTAACACCTTACCGATAATCATGAATGATCAAATCATTTAAGGGCCTCCTGTCTTGGGCAAATAAGCTCAGTCCTTGCCCTCCAATTAAATTCAAATCCCATCTCTTTCTGCTGCACATTTTCAGGTTCCTAGCCAGTGAAGCTGTGTAAATGGATAGGCACTCCCTTCCCCTCTGGATGTAAGCAGTGGCCACACCAGACACCTGGCTATGTCTCTGTGCCCCTCCCTGTGTCCCCACCCCACCCCTGCATGCTGTGTGGCCCTTGTCCGTCTGTCCTGCCAGCAAAGCTGGAGGATTAGCCCAGCCTGCAGGTGAGGCGGGTGCTTCCCGAAGTTCAGGGCCTGGGCTTCAGAAACAGCCACCTGCTTCCTGCCCAGCCTCTGTCTTCCTCCCAGAGAAGCCCTGGGCCTCTCTGGAAGAATGGCTGTTGTCTGAGCACACAGCATCTCAGGAGTGGTGCTAACCTCCCCCTTTTCTCTCAGGTGTGAGCCGGGTGCTGAGCTGGTGTCTGGCTCAGAGCAAGTGGGAGTCTGATAATTGCGGTGACTGTGGGAATGAAGGAATAAGTCATTGCACTGAAGGTCTCACATACGGTTTGTCCCCTGGGGCTGTGGTTGTCCTCCAGACGTGAAATCTCACGCGGAAGCCCCCTCCCTCCTTCCTTGGGCCAACCATGTGTGCACAGATCTCCAGGAGGGTAGTTCCATCACTGTTCCTGGGAGTTTCCAACCCTCAAATTGCTCAGGCTTGTGCAGTGGTGCCCAATGTGGCACAGAAGTTATTTTGAGCAACGCACAGCCTGTCTTACACAAATAGCAAAGTAGAGGAGGAGAGCTCTGGTTTTCTCTTTCTTCATTCCTGTCTTCCCCACTGTCATTGATCGGGTGAGTCACTCATTCATTAATTCCAACAGCTACAGAGCACTGGGCACGGGCAGGCACAGGTATGCAAAGTGTGAACTGAGCCCTGAGGACCTTGCAGCCAGGAGGGCGTTAGTGGGTAGACCACTAGTACAGAGTGCAAGGAGGCTGGAAACCCAGGGAAGCAAGGAGGAGGGACCCGCCCTCTCCAGGGTGCGGCTGGAAAGACTTCTGCGTGGAGCTGAGGCTTGAGCTGAGTGCAGTGGGCCTTAGCCATAATGACGGAAGGGAAGGTGGGAGGTCAGGTCAGGAGGACCTGTAGCTGGGAACCATCTGGAAAACAGTGTTACATTATGAGAAGACAGTGATGACCCAGTCTTCTCTCAGCAACTGGTTCCTGTTAAGGTGTTAATTGTTAATTAGGGAAAAGTGTTAGCAGGCTGCTAACAGCCTTTAAGGTGTGGCCCCTCCTTTTGAGGACTATGTTTGTTTTCATTCCCCAGCCGCCTGGGAAGAGTGTGGCTTTGGAATCAAGCTGACCTGGGTTCCAAACTTGACTGCTGCTCATTACCTGTAACCTCGAGCAAGTCATTTAGCTTCTGGATACTTCACTTTCTGTAAAGTGGAGGAGATACTCTGCACCCGCTGGGGTTGTTGTGTTGATTGAAGAAGATGTCATAGGGACAGGGCCGAGCTCTGAGCCAGCACAATGTTTTCGTGCAGCCATTGTTCACAAGAGCCAAAGCTTGGGTTGAAAGCCACCCAAGGGCTCATCAACAGGGGAATGAATAAATAAAATTATATATACACCGTACTCCCTATTTGCCAATTTGCTTTTCCCTGTTTCGGTTATGCACGGTCAACAAAGTTTGAAAATATTAAATGGGAAATTCCAGAAATAAATCATTCAGAAGTTCTGAGTAGCGTGATGGAATCTTGTGCCATTGCGCTCAGGATGTGAGTCTTCCTTCGTCCAGTCTCACCTGTTCCCCACCTGTTAGCCGCTTAGAACATCTCGGTTACCAGGTCACTGCCGAGGCTGCAGTGCTTGTGTTCAGGTGACCCTATTTTACTTACTAATGGACCAACGCCATTCACATAGCTTTTACTACAGTGTATTGATGTGGTCTGTTTTATTATTAGTTACTATTGTTAATCTCTAATTGAGCCTAATTTGTACATTATGCCTACAATAAATATCTACATATAAGAAAAAACATAGCCCTGGCCGGTTTGGCTCAGCGGTTAGAGCGTCGGTCAGCGGTCCAGAGAGACCCGGGTTCGGTTCCCGCTAAGGGCGTGTACCTCGGTTGCGGTTTGTCCCTGGCCCTGGTTGGTCGTGCGGGTGGCAGCCACTCGATGTGTCCCTTTCACGTCAAAAAAAAGAAAAAAAGAAAAAACATAGTGTGTATATATGTGGGGTTTGGTATTGTCTCCATTTCAGCCGACCCTTGGGGGTCTTGGCACATATCTCCTGAGGATAAGGGAGATTACTGTCTACACAATGGCATATTTTCAGCCTTAAAAAGGAAGGAAATTCTGACACATGCTACAATGTAGATGAACTTTGAGTACATCATGCTAAGTGAAATAAGCCAGTCACAGAAGGACAAATACTACAGAGTTCCACTTCCACAAGGAGCCCACTCGTCTAACTCAGAGACCGGAAGCAGAAGGTGGCTGCCAGGGCGGGAGAGGGGAGGACAGCGAGCTGCCGTTTGACAGGCTCAGCGTTTCGTTTCTACGAGATGAAGAGTTAGGAGGATAAACGGGGGTGTGGTTGTACAATGAGTGTGCTTAGTGCCACTGAACTGCACACTTGAAAATGGTAAATTTTGTTCTGCATATTTTACCACAATAAAAAAAATGTTGCTTTTATTCTCCTTCTCCAGCAGCAGAGTCTCTATCAATGATTCTTTTCTTTGTAAGGAGAGTGGACAAGAGCAGGCTTAGTGACACTTCTAAAAGGTCACCACCCTGCGCTTGAGGCCTAATTATCGGCATGTCCAGCCCGGACTCCCAGCGGGGATGCTGATGAGTCTGTGCTCTGCGGGGGCCGGGGCTCTGGCCGGGGCTCATGGAGGGAGGCTGGCTTCAGGATGGAGCTGACCGAGGGAGGAGAGTGGAATAGCATTCACAGAGCGTCCCCTGCGTACTCCCAGCAAAGTGCTCAGCAGGTACCAGACATACAAATGACACACCTGCCCTCCAGAAATTCTCAGTCAACTCTACCCCAACCTGCCAGTCGGCCATTCCCACTGTGGAAGTGGCAAGCAGGGAGAAGAGACCTCGTTTTGCAAGTGTCTGCCTGGACTCAGGACCCAGAGATTTTCCAGGGCCTCCTGCGCCCTGCTGTGGAGTTTCAACACCAACGTGCTTCTGTGCCCAGACCTTGAGGAGCAGCCTGCACTGTCTGGTGGGACCTTCACGCTGCAGAGGTTTTCGGAAAAGGAGGGGCGTGGCCAGACTTGTCTCTTAGGAAGACCCTTTAAGGAGCTCTGGGCCCTGTGGCTGGCGAAGCCTCTCAGCTTCCTACCCTCTCATTGCCCATTTGTGAATGGGGATGGAGTCTGCGTCATCTTTGGTAGCTAAAAATATTTTATAGGCATCAAGTTACAGATGTGATGCCCAAATCCAGAGTGAAGAAAACATGGGGGCAAGGTGGCTTCTGAGGTCAGGACAAAGCGAAGATGACTTTTATGGGTTGGTGGTTTGGTAGCTGACACCCTGGCAGCCTTTGGGGCAGGTGGGTACTGGGTAAGAGAACTCTTAGCCTGGCCTGAACTCAGCCGCTGGCCAAGTGAGGCAAGAAAGAGCACGTGTCTGCGCTGCTCTGGTCCCGTCATCTGGATGGAGAAGAGCCGGCTTTATTTCTCTGGCCCTTTACTTCTGAGAAGTTCCGAGTACTTTAGGGCATTGCCTACGATGCTGGTCTCACTCCCGCAAGAGGCAGCTCGAACAAGGGCAGGCAGAGCTGAACAGGCACACATAGTGCAAAGGACCACGAACTCCCGAATTTCTGAAACATCCCCCTTGATCCCCACCTCACCGCTGTCAGAGAGGAGGAACTGACTTGCTTTACTTCCAGTTAGTCCTACCCAACATGCACAGAACAAGTGACTTCAGGCCGAGAAAAAATGGAGAAGCAGTGTGGGGAAGGAGAGACTGCAGGATGGCCTTTCAATCAAGCATCCGTCCGAGTGATGGGTGCACACATGTGCAAAGAGCGGGGGCTGTGGGGGTTTCAATCAGCCTCCTTATGGCTAACGTGTTTCTCAGCAGCCAATCTGGGAAAGCAGATGACTCTATGGTCCTATTTCCACATGGGGGTTATATAATGTTCAGGACTAACCATTCAGTCAAAGCAGAAAAACTCTGATCTAATCTCCGTGGAGATAAGACTTCCCCTCGATGTTTGCCATGAACTGATCACCAGCTGGGGCTTCGAGTGAATGTCTTCCGATAAAAGCTGAGGCCTAGAGAAGCCGGAGTTTGGGGGAGGGGCCCAGGCCTGCCAGGCCCAATTTCATGTTAGGAAATGAACTCTACAAAATGTCAGATACCTGGTTAAAGGCCAGTCCAGTGTACAGCAGTTGTGCTCCAAATAGCAGAGGTGGGTTTGGTCACCTCTCCACCAGAGCCGAGACCTTCTGCTCACTCAGATCTTCCTTCCCATCCTCCACCAGATCTAAGCCTCCAGCCCCAGCTCCTGCTGGAGAGGCTGTGTGCTGACCTGTTATTTCTCTCCCCAGCTTCGGGTTCTGCAAAGGGCCTCTACCTGCTCCGTGGAATCTACCTATCAAATTTGGAAAGGGCCTTGGGGTTCCTCCAGGAAAGAAGGGCGAGGGGAAGTAAGGAAATGAAGCTTTATAAAATGTCAGTTACTGAGCTAAGTAGTAGAGACACGAGATCACACCTGAGCTTGTGAGAACCTGCTACGGTGGGCAGTGTTATCCCCAGTTGTACAAATGGGGAGCTGCCGCTCAGCCAAATCAAGCAAGCGGCCCAGGACTGCACAGCCAGTGGTGGAGGCCAGGCCAGAGACCCAGCCCCAGATTCCTGTCCACCTCAGTCCCACAGTGGAGCTGACCCAAACTCCAGAGAATTCCGTGACGGCGCGAAAGTTCCAAAGTGAGGAGGACTCCTCAGGCCAGGCTAAAAAGCAGTCGCCAGAGGGTGGGATCAGGAGGAGGGTGTCTGGGGGGGGGGGGGGGGGACGACACATCTGTAACAAAAATAAATCAATAAAAATTGCAAAAAAATAAAAAGCAGCAGCCAGGGGCCATGGGCTCCTGCGACCTTCACAGCCTGTGCTGGCCCAACCTCTAACGTCTAGATATTAGTTCATATTGGAGTAGGGTGGGGATGGGCACAAAATCTCTGAGAATCTGATGAAAGGGCTGGATTCTGTCTCTAGAAAACGTATATTCACACACGCATGCATACATACAACTTTGGCTGAAATTTTAGGGGTTTCATGGGCCCCGAGAGTCAGCAAATTCTCTTCGTAACCCAGGAGTCTTCATGGGGACCTTGTTGGGGAAGGAAAAAGTGGAAGAGGGAAGAACAGAGTGCTACAGAGCCAAGAAGTGGTGCCCCTGGTGGTCAGCACATGGCAGAGCCTCAGGTGGCCTTTGTTGGCATCAAGTGTGGTCATCAAAGGCATGGGAGCCCCGGGGTGGGGGCTGAGAGAGGCAGGCCCCCCAGGCCAGTCCTGAGCCTTCCGGGAACTGGGCTTATTCTAATACTGGAGGTGATATTCCATCACACCGCTCAGATTCCTAAATCTCCTTTTGGAAAGCAGATTAAGATCCCTTCCCCTGAAGTCTGCAGCATCCACAGTTAGAACAAAAACCCTGAGTGGTCTTGGTTTCAAAGTAACCCAAAGCTTCCACGTGCCAAGGATGGGGTGGCGTCAGGCTAATCTAGCCACCAAACCAGCCTGTTAAAAATAATGATTACGTAAAGAAAACATCCTCAGAAAAAGAACCCCGGCTAATCTGGGCTGGGCTGGAATGAAGGCCTCCTGCTCTGACCTACCTCTGTGGTGAAATGATCTATTCCTTCCTTGAATGGCGCCCCCAGGTCTGTCCGTTCACATGTCGCTCAGCAGACACCCAAACAGAGCGTTTTGGGTTTGCCCAGCTGTTCTATTTCCAGCCTGTTCAGTTCATTTTAGGTCTCACTGTCTGGATTGGTCCCTCCTCCTTCCCCCTCTTCCCCTCCCAGTCTTTCTCTTCCCGCTTTTTTTCTCCTCCTGCCTGGTTTCCCCGCCCACACCTCCATCTTCCACTCTTCCTTTCCCCCTCCTCCCCTCCCCCCCACCTCCTGCTCTCCTCCCCCCTCCCCCCTCCTCCTTCCCTTCCCCCTTCCCCCTCTGCAGAGCTCCCATTCTCTGTCTCTTACCTCACTGCTTCCTTGTTTGCCATTCCCAGTGGCTCAAAGGTGTGTGGGAAAGACTGGGGGCAGCTCCTGACCCCCAGGCCGGGGAGAGAAGATGGAAGGGGAGAGGGAGGTGGTAGCCTCTGGACTTCTCACTGCTTTGGGAGGCAGGGACACAGGTATCACTGCTCGAGTCACCAGGAGGGAAATGGACCGCCTGCCAGTGCGTCAGCTCATGAGCAATCCTGTCCCAGGGCCCTGCATCAGGCTGCAGCAGCCACCAGCCCATCACCTGCATGGTGAGTGGCCCTAGCAGGGACATTCTGGAAAAGGGTTTCTAGTACTTTCTGTTGTAGCAGTCAGGCCTGCCTGCCCCACTCCCCTGACCGGTTCTCTAAGTAGAAATGGGGAAGGACACACGCTGAGCACCATTCACCTGCCTGAGGCAGGCCACCTCCAGTTACTCCTCCTGGCAAAATCTGCAGATGTATCATTTTCCCCACTTCACAGATGGAAGACCATGCTCAGAGAGGTTAAGTCCTTTACCCAATGTCACACAGTTCATAAGCGGCAAACCCGGTGGCAGTAAATCAATGAGAGTGGTGCTGAGGGCCAGCTCCTACCTGTAGCTGTGTGTGGCCATAGAGCCAGGGCCCAAGCGCATGTGCAGGGGCCAGAGCCAGGCTGGATGGGTTCAGGTCAAAATCAGGCTGTGAAATCTACTGTGAGATCTCTGTCAATCTCATTTCTGTGCCTTGGTTTCCTTGTCTGTAAAATGGGCGTGATTACAGAAGCCCTTACATCCTGGATTTGTTCTGAGGATTAATCCGAATAGAAGGCTTAGAATAGTGCCTGGCCCATCGTAAGCACTCAGTGTTAGCTATCACTACTTCCTGAGTTACCAGCTCTCTGTCCTTACAGGTCCCAGAAGACCCATCCACCCACTTTCTCATTTAACCTTCATATCACCCTTGGATAAGGGCCAAGGAGATTTAATTCCCATTTCACAGATGTAGAACCTCTGGCTCGGGCCCCTGTGGGAAAACCCTTTCAGTCTCTGTCTCTGTGTCTCTCTCTGTGTGTCTCTCTCTCTGTGTCTCTCTGTCTCTCTGTCTCTCTCTCTCTCTCTTTAAGCAGCACGAATTTTGCCCAAGAGGGAAAATCTGAGCAACCACACTGGCACTTGGAGAGCTGGAGAAGGCACCAGGCTCATAAAAGAATACCTCATGAAGACTGAGGAGGAGGAAGATGGAGAAGAACCCAGGACATGAGCCCCTGGTATTCTGAGTGGGCTCAGTGCCAGTCTGGAGCCATGAACAGCATGAAAGAAAGACCCAGCCTGTCAGAGCCTGGGAAGCTGGGGGGAGTGCGAGGCCGTGGAGGGGGTGCTGATGGCCGTGGGGGATAGACCGGCTGGCACACGCTGGCCAGGAGGAAGAGGGAGAGGCCCAGCAGCCCACAGGCTGTTTTGGACAAATGAGACCCAGACATGGGCTGGAATGGTAAGTATGAATGACAGAAGTCAGCAGCAAGCAGCTAACTCATTCATTCCTTCATTCATTAGTTCACTGTTGAGATCCTGAACACTGAGCAGGGGCCGGAGATGGAAGCGTTAATAAATGAAGCATCTATAAACAAGAAAACAAGCAACACACTATCACTGTGATAAGTGCTCTAATGGAGGAATATACAAGGTGCTGTGAGAACTTAAAGGAGGAGTCCAGGAAGGCTTCTCAGAGGAGGTGACAGTTGCATGGACCTTGAGGAATAAATGAGTTTGCCAAGCAAAGGACTCAATACTGGAATGTAGAAGAGAAACAAGCAGGAGAGGATCTTCGGTCCAGAGGGAACTCCTATTGTATATCATTTCTGATTTCCCTTTTATGCTCCATTTCTTTTTGTTAACTAGAGCCAAGCCAGAATTCCTTGTAGAGCTCTGTAATTTGACTTACACAAGGAAAGCGCTTGCTTTCTTTCTCCTCTGAACAAAAAAAGTATCTACCCTGTTTTGAGCTCTCTGGTGCTAGGATTCCCTGTAACAGAGAACAAGGCTTTCATTCCATAAATTGACAGGGGGTCTAGTAATCCCATGTCCTAGGAAATAAAATATACATGAGCCCCAATTTATACTAGAGTGTGGTTGACTGATATATGCATGAATCAGAAAATGGAAAAAAGGTGAAGAGAACAGAAGGACCCTGGAAGTGTGTGTGTTTAAAGATCAGTAAGGGGGTGGCAGTTAGTGAGAGCCCCTGGCAAAGGAAGAGAAAACCCCAGGAAGAGAGATGAAGAGTACTAGAGATCAGCTTTCCAGTCCTGTCCAGGGAGCCCAGCGTGTCACAATCCAGCACGCTGAGGCCTAGAGGGAGAATGGTAACACTGGTGCCTTCCTACCTACCCTCTACCCGCAACATTCCACCTTGAGGGCCCTGGGAACGGGTAGCCACCTCTAGTGGAGTCCCGAGAGAACCGAGGTCCCTGATCCATTTCCAGACGTACAAACAGTCACACCCCAGGGGAGGAGGTCCTTCTGAGGCACAAGTGTGGACGCAGTTGGGGTGCTAAGAAGGAGGCTGGTTCTAACTCCTGTTCCTCGCTCGTATGGTTGTCTGGTGCACTGAGAGAGTGTCACAGGCTGGCCACCGGGCTGATCATCCAGAGGCCTAGAAAGGGTTAAGGATCCTGGGGCAGCTTCTCTAGGGTGTTGGTGTTGGCAAAGGCACAACTCTGCTCCCATAACAACTTGGGAGTCACCACCCCAGGGAGGGCCTCCATGGCTACAGCTAGTCCTGGGGCAGCATCTCTGGGCCTCAGAGCTTTCTGGGCTGGTCTTGGTCTTCCCCAGGGGCATCTGGCCCAGCCCAGGCCATGAGGATGGGGCTGAGGGCTTTTGTTTGTCTCCCTTTGTTTGCTCCAAACATTTAATCACTGATACTGAATTTGAAGGAATTGTCTTTAGACCTGGGGCCTAAATATGAGGATTGGAAGAAGGGGCTACAGAGGGTGTCTCTAGGGACTTCAGGGTTAAGGAATCTCAGCTCCGGTCCCTGTAGAGGCCTCTCAGGGGCCATCACACCCCAGAGGCCCCAGAGTCTGTGCTGAGGGTTCAGCATGCCCCTGGAGGATCCCCAGTGTCCCATCCAGAGGCTTGAGCAAGATCAGGAGGCGCTGAGCTCAGGAAAGATTGCATGGGGTTGGTGGGACTGGCTTAGGGCCATGCTGGGCCAGGCAAGTCCTGGCTCCAGGTTTTCCTTCCTTCTTTCCCACCTCACTTCCCTCCACCCTTCAGTTCTTCTCTCCATCACTCCCTTGGTTCCCCTCCCCCTTTCTTCTTCCTCATCCCTTCCTTTTCCAGCACTTTCTTCATTCCCTTGGACATTTCCCTGAGCACCTACTGTGCTTGGAGCTGCTGGGACCTGAGAGGGAGCCAGGATGAATCAGCTCCCTGGGGAGCTCACTGTGGGGGTGGGGGAACCTTACAAGTACGCAAACCACCAGATACAAATGCTAAGTTCCAAAGGAAGAGAAAGAAAGGGCCATGGGAACTTCTCTCTCTCTCCCAACCCTTCTCATTATTCTGATAGTTTCTCAGGCAGGAAATGCATAATGTAAAGAGGAAGCTTTCGAGTTGCTCCCTGGGGCTCCTAGGAATGCCCTAGAAGTGAGGTACAAAAGCCAGCTGGAGCCGGAGCTGGGGAGGAAGCCGGGGAGGCTGAGCTCAGCAGGGCCATCTCCACGGCCATTCATTCATAAAAGATTGATGGGGCCCTGAGCACTGTGCTAGCCCTGCTCTTGCAGGGAGCAGGCAATAAGCAAATATGCCATTCTAAGGGGTCTAAGTACCACGGAGAAAATGAGCCAGCTGCAGTGACAGAGAAAAACAAAGGGGGGAAAGGGGACAGCCTCACCAAGGACGTGACATTTAAAGCCAGACCCGAAGGATGAGAATTCAGCCAAGTAAAGGAGTCAGGGGGAGTTGGGGTTCTGTCGTCTGCATGAGGGATCAGCGTGTGCAAACAACAAAGGTGGAAGAGATGTGAGAAAAAGGCTCAGGCAGGAATGCTTTGCAGGGGCAGGCAGGGCCCTGATGAGCCTGTTTGAATTTTATTCGAAATGCAGTGGGAATCCAGCCAGGGGTAACACCATCCGGCTTCCAGCTTCCGTTTTAAGACGGCGCTCTCTGGCTGCTGGTTGGAGACTGGGTGAGATCAGGGTAGGTGGGACCCAGGGAGACCAGGCGAGAGGCCGTGGTGGAGCCCCACTGCTGTCTGTGTTGGCGTGAGAACAGGAGATGGGGATTATGCGAATGTATTTCAGAGCTAGGAACGATAGAGCTTGTTCGAATGTGGAAGATGTTTTTGTTTTTAAGTGGCTGATCTTTGGCTTATTTGCCCCATTAAACTGTAATCTCTGTGAGGGCAGGGATCCTATCGGTCTTGTTCATTATTGGTTCTCCAGAACACAGTCCAGTCATTTAATAAAGATTTAAAGCATGGTGAGTGATTGAATTAATGAATGAGAGGGCAGACTTAACAATGACACCCCAGTTTCTGGCTCAGCCTTGGGAAGAAGGATGAGGGTAGCACGCAGAGAGGGGAGGGCCAGAGGCAGAGGGTGAAATCAAAGCCCAGGGTCAGGGAAGCGGTGGAGGTGCCAGCAAGGGGCCGAGCAGGCAATGTGAGTGGGTGTGGAGAGCAGGAGCGGGAGGGGATGGTTATTTGGGTACTACTGTACCCCCAGCATAGAGAGCAGGATCTGGAATAGAGGCTCAATGTGTGTTTGCTGAATGATGAATGGATGGATGGATGGATGGATGGATGGATGAATGAATGAATGGAGTTGGGAGGAGAGTTCCGGGCTATAAATGTGGAACTATAAATGTGGCTGTCACCAAAACCTGGAAAATGTTTAAGACTGTGGGAGTGAATGTCCTAGGGACATTACCTAGGAAAGTGTGTAGAGAGAGAGAAGAAGGGACCCCTGCTAGCCACCCCATCTCCCCAAGCCGGGTATTGCTGATTTAGGAAGCAGGGTCCCTAACCCAGCCCAAACCTGAGCCCTACAATTCTGGTAGACACTTATGGGGTAACCCTAAAGGCAAATATGACAGAGGGCGGGGACTGGCCCCACAGCCCAATGGGAAAACAAGGAGAAGCTTCCAGAACCAACAGAGAAGGCCTCTGAACCCTCTGACCTGGACCCACAGGTCTCGTCTGGCTGCTTCTCCTCAGACTATGAGGCTCAACCGAGGTCGTCCAGGAGAGAGCAGGTCCGAGCCCTCGGGAGCCGTCGCTGGCCTCTGGGGCAACACGTGCTCTCTGGGCACAGGTGTGATTACACAGGCCCAGGTGGCTGAGCCGGCTCATGTGCCCCCTACTGTGTGGGTGCCAGTGTGCACAGAGGCCTGGAGCTGGGCATGAGGGTGGGTGCTCCCTGTGATAAGGCTGGAGGGGGAGGCGTGCTGGGTACAGGCTGTCGACCCAGGCCCAGAGTATCCCAGTCCCTGCGGACTAGATGCACCACCAATGCCGGCCTCCACCCTGCCGTACACCAGGGACTGGCCAGGAAGAGGCAGATGGGGAGTGTAGCAGGGCATTCCACCGAGAGTTAAGGACCTAGAGGAAAATCATGCTGGGAAAGACCTTAAAGAAGTCCTGTTCAGACCTGGGTTCTGGGCTTGCCTTCACCACTAACTACCTGGGCGGCCCCATGTGTCAGAACCTCTTCCAATTGGAAGAGATCTAACTCTACCTTCCACGATGAGCAGAAATTCTTCCCACAACCCCCTGGCACAGGGTCATCCAGCATCTCTCCAGACTTCCAGGGCTGGAAACTTCTCTACCCGCAGGGCAGTCCCTTCTTATTGGGCAGTTGTTTTTTTTGTTGTTTGTTTTTTTGAAGTCCAAATAGCCGCTTATTAGCTGGCCGGCGTCTGATTCCTAACACCCTTGTGACAGTCTTTGGAATCAGCCTATTGGGCAGTTTTGTTAGAAAGCATCTAAGCCACTGGAATGACTCAGTTGAGCATCATCCTATCTGGGCATGTGCCCGGGTTGTGGGTTCATTCCCGACTGTGCAAAAAGGCAACAGATCGATGTTTCTCTCTCTCTCTCCCTTCCTGTCTCTAAGCATGTCCTTGGGTGAGGATTAAACAAGAAAGTATCTTTTTCAATGGGCCTGGAAGGACCCAATACCAGATGTCAACAGTGTCACCTCCAGGGAGGAGAATGGGTTTGAGGGGGAGGGGTGTTGCCCTGTTAATTTGGTATGAGATGCTTTTGATACCATGTGTTAAATATTCAATGGCAAGTAAAACAAAAAATAAGGTTCTTTATTAGAACCCAGTCTGCCTTCCTAACATTCCCACCTACTGGGTTGAGGTCTGCTCTCAGGGACCAGAAAATAATCTAAACTCACTTCCCCTTGGATGTCCTTCAAGTACTTGAAAGTGGGGATCACGTTTCCACTGAGTCTTCTAACTTGGTTTCCAGACAGGTCCCCACTGGTCATCCCTTCTGAGCACAGACAGTAAAACTCAGAGGGCTGCAGAAGGAAGGAACCAATCGCTTCTTGAGTTGGGTATTACCTCCTGCTAATTAAGGAAGCCCGTGAAAACATCCTTCTTCCTTGTATGTGTGTGTGTGTGGGGGGGGGGGGTTTGGCGGGGGCACGATCAGATGGCTCTTTCCTCAAGCCTTAGTTTCTTATCTATAAAAGGGAAAACAACACCTTTGCTATGAGAATCAACTGATAGTAAGAACATAAAGACATTAAGCAGCACACATCCCTACCCTAGGGGCTATGTCTTAGGTTCTCCGTTCTGTTCAGACAATAGCTAAGTGTTGGGCCCAGAGAGCCAGACTCCTTGGGTTCAATCCCAGCTTTGCCACTTATCGGCTGTGTGACCTTGGAGAGGTGACTTGACGTTGCTGTGCTGGTTTCTCCTCTGTGAAACAAGGATGACGACCCCACCAATCTTGGAATGCATTTTTAGGAGCATTAGAGGTACTGCCTAGCACACAGTATCATCTGTTTGGTATCATGACCAAGTCTTACTCCTTCACCAGGTGTCACCGAAATGAGGCTAAGTCATAGCAGCTGTTGAAAAGCAAACCCATCGTGTTATTGAGGTGAGCTGTTCACACCTCCTCCCCATGTTTATAAGCAACGGTGGTGAGGTGGGCACTATGCTCAGGACTCTACATGTTCTGCCTCACTGAACTCGCCCAACAGCTTCAGGACGTCGAGAACATCGTCACCCCCATCTCACAGATGAGGACATAGAGGGTCACATAGCTTCAGTAATGTGCCCAAGGGCACACAAGTAAGGAGTGATGGAGCCAGGACTGGCACCTGACCAACGACTGAAGTCAGTCTCCATCACCAACTCTTTTTCTCGATCCTGTTCTTTTTACCATCTCCCTAGCTTGGGCTTCCCACCAGTTTCCGGGACCAAAGGAAGCCAAGCCTGGTCCCCCTCCTGGACAGAACTGCCTGCGGTTTCTAGAAGGCGGGAGGAGGGGCGCTCTCCTGCTTCTCACTGAACTTCTGCCCTCATGCACAGGGCCTCTCCCCTCCAGGGTCACCAGAATCCCAGCTGCATCCTTGGGTCCTCAGGACCACCCTGGCAGCTGGTACCTGGGACTGCTTGTTGGGTTCTCTGCCCTGATCATAAAATGGTTCCACATGATCAAAAAAGAGAGGAAAAACCCAGACATTCTGGACATGGGCTCTGAAGCGTAACATCGTTACGGAGCCAGCGGTACATCCCACCCATTATCACTGGCCAAGCTTCTGGAGGCCAGCCGGCTGCAAATTGCTTTCTCCTGTCTGGGGTTGGTGGGGGTTAAAGCCCCGTCTCAACCTCCACTGCCGGAGGAGAGATTTTATCTTTAATTGACAACTGGCGGCCTGCCATTGCCTTGCCTCTGTGGGCCCAGGCTCCCAGCCCAATCTTCCCTCCCGCTTTAGGAACAGGCTTCCCCTCACATCTTCCCTCCCCTCAGCCCTGGCGTGCTCATCCTCTGCTCCCAGTGTGCTCTTGTCCTCGCTTGGTGTGGCTGGACCTGGAGGTGGCAGAAATCTGGGAGAAAAACCCGAGAGCTACAGGAAAGGGGTGGGGCAGGAACTGATATCATGGTGCATCTACTGTGTCATATATAAACAAAGGACACTGGGCCAGGTCTTTCCACCCGCCGTCTCTGAAGTAGAGGCTACCATCATCCCCATTCTACAGACAGGGAAACTGAGGTTCAGTGAGTTGTCCCAAGAGACCCCCTAGTAGTGGCAGGTCCAAACACGAAACCGAGGCCCTCATGGCTCGTATGCCCGGAGCGGAAGTAAGAAGACAGACAAGAGGAAGAACAAACACGCACCCAGCCCTGGTGGTGTAATTCACAGGGCCCAGGGCCGAGTGAAAAGCCAGGGTCCCTTCTTCAATAATTATTAGTCATTTCAAGATGGCGACAGCTGAGATCAACTCAAGGGTGGGGCCCTTTGAGCAACTGCCCAGGTCACACACCCATGAAGCCAGCCCTGTGTGTGCCCCTATGTGAGTGTGACAATGAGGGACCATGTCTGTCACTTCCCACCCCCCACCCCCTCTGGGCCCTGGAGGCGTTCACTCCCAGCCCTAAGAGGTCCCCGCTGTGCCACCAGTCCCGCCAGCCTCGGTTCCAGCCTCAGTCCGCCAGCCATCCGGGCATCGAAAGACTGGCGTCCCCAGGGCCCTGCCACACAGAAGTGGTGCGACTTCAGGAGGGGAGGCCCCCGCACGAACAAGCAGGAATCCACTGGACTTGCCGAAACACACCGGCCTTTTCTTTGGTGATGGCAGGAGGCCACAGGCGGCAGCGGGGCTCAGAACACTGCCTGGGGCGCCGGGGTCCCAGCCTAGCGTGTGACCTGGGCAGATCACGTTCCCTCCGAGCGGCAGTGTCTAGCTCCCATGGATGCTTCCTGGTGGGGTGGGGTTATGATAGGGGAGTGCCGTCTTCTCAGGCGTTGGGATGGAAGCCCAGGGAGGTCCCCACAGACACAGAGCCCGAAAGGAGAGGCGGAGGCAGTCAGTCACACAGCAGGAGCAGCTGGACGCTCCAGATGTCTTTATTGGGGGTCAAGCACAGCATGAGTCAAAGGCATGCAGACAGGGTGACAGCGCCCTGGCCTAGGCTTGCCTCAGACACACAAGAGGGGACAGCTTTAGAAAAGAACTGACCAACACCAGGGAGGGGCAGGGCGGGTGGGAGTGGCGAGGGAGGGCAGAGGCCAAGGTTGAAGGGGTCGCCTGGCCTCTGCTATTGCACGCGTCCCCTGGCCACCGGCCAGGAAGTACAGTATTGCAACTGGTCTCCACTCGCCCGATGCCTCCCCTTCTCAGACCCCTGAGCCCAGTGGGCAGACAGACCCCTTCCCTGCCCATCTGCCCAGCAGCATCTTTAAAAACAAATGGACGAGGGAGACAGAAAAACCAAAAATTAATAAGAAACAAAATTCTCCCCAGTCAAGGACAGAGGTAAGGTGGAAAAGGGGGGTTGGAAGAAGCTGTAGAGAAACCCCTGGAAGTCCCCCCACAACTGGGGCGTGGGGTGGGAGGTAGAACCCCAATCTGGAGTGGGGAGGGGCTAGTGGAGCAGTGACCCTGGGGGCAATCTGGCCTTCGACAGGCCACCAGCCCACAGGGGAAACACCCCCAACAGGGGGAGTCTAGCCTGGGACCACCCAGCTAGCCTGGCAGTTCCCAGGTACACTTTTCCTAGGACATTCCACACGCGGCACGTACAACAGAAACAAGGAATCAGTAAAGGGAGGGGAATGGGGGCCGGGGGAAGGGTAAGGGCTTGGGGAGACAGCCTAACGAAGACAGACCACCAATAGCACGTGCACTACACACAAGAGTACAGTATGTATGGATATAGACACATGTGCATACAGATCTCCTCAATGTACAACAGAACAAAACGTCAGACCCAGGCAGCTCCGGCCGAGGGCCACGTGGGAGGTTTTCAATCAGTCCTGTGCAAACAGGGATATCTGAGTCTTTCCCAGCAAAAGATTCTTGCCTGGGTTCCAGAGTTCCCCTAAGCCTCTGGCTTTCTGTCTGTCTGCCTGTCTCTGTCACGTTGGTGCCGCTTTAAGACAGGGTGAGGACTTCAGCTTGGGCATAGTTGGATGACAGGGCGTCTTGGCAGGTCTCTGTGTTTAAAGAGCACAGGTGTGAGATACTGGGAGGCACACTTTCGGCTCAACATTGCCTTCAGGGGATGGAGGGCAAGGAGTTCAGCAAAAAAAAGGGAGACACAAAGAATGAGATGTTAGAAGGCAGGCAGCTGCCGACCCACAGGCTGTGGGCTAGAGAGCAGGCCAGGAGCAGGGCTGGACAGCATGGGGACCCAGGGCTAAGGCAGAAGAGAAGGGATGGGTCAGAGTATGGGGTGAGCCCCTTCATCAGCCCTCTGCTGACCCAGCTCTGGGCCAAGGTGACTCCCAGGTGATGCTACAGCTCATCTCCACACCTGCTCAGGTGATGAGCTCCAGGAACCACTAGCCCTGGAGAGAGGGACCCCAGTCCTGCAGCCTGGCATGAAGCAGTGGGACAAGTTCCTGCCGGTCCTGTAACCCATGAGCCATCTCCTGGGCTGCTGCCTGCCCAACCTGGGCTCCCCCACGGCTCCATCTGCCACCACCACCTGGGGCCCTTCCACTGTTCCAGGGGGCTGAGTGCGCTGCCACGGACGCCCAGCCCCCTTCCTCAATCTGGCAGGGAGAGTCCCAGCGGCAGAGGGTGACAGGGAGGGTCGCAGAGCAGGAACGTGCCCACCTCAGGAGAGTCGGCCAGAAAGCAGCATCTTGTTGAGAAAACCACTCCCCTGGGAAGCCCTGGGGGCTGAGAAGGGGCCTCCGGGCTGCCCGTAGCTTTGGTACAAACTGGAAGGTAAGGTTAACAACCCCTACCAGTTGGCTCCCCTGCTCTGTGGGGACAGGCTGGGCCCCAGCGATAGAGAAAAGGCTTCTAGAAACCAAGTAATGGGTACAGGTCCAAGTCAAGAGCCAAGGGGAAGTGAACGGGGCTCTCAGGTTGTGGGGGAAGGGAGAGCATTCCCTGGAGGGTGGGCCAAGGCCTGAGCCCGCCAGAGGCCAGCAGGCAGCTGCCTCCCCAGGCAGAGCCCGGGTCTCCGTAAACTCCAGAACGTGCTTTGCCCTTCCCCGGGACCCCAGGACCCCAGGAAGGCCGAGGTCCTGAGAGGCAGAGGCAGGCAGCTCTCCCTCAGCTGGCTGCTGGGTCCCCCTACAGAGGCCAGGGGGCCAGGAGGGACATGCAGGAGCCCCTCTCCCAAGGCACTAGGGCTCCAGCCTGGCACTCCTGCACCATGTGGCCCAGGGACATCTGTGCCCACACAGGGGTGCCGTGAGCATGCCCGTCGATGTGGGAGGAAAGGAGGCGGTGGGTGCCGTGGAAACTTGGGCTCCTGACAACTTGAGGGCTGCCACAGAAATAGCCGCCTCAGTTCCCTGAACCAGAAACACAAGTCAGAGGAGAAAATAGCTGTGGCGCCCGTGCTAAACTGGACACCTAGCTCATGGCGTCCCCGTCGGAGCCAGGACCCAGGTGCCAGGAAGCCCTGCAGGGCAGGACTGAACTGTCCTCACGAAGGGGCAGCTGGGCCCTCGCGCTCAGCTGAGGGGAGAAGGCACCTGGCGTCTCCATCCTGATCTTGGGCTTTCCTGTCCCTGTCCGGGACCTGCTCCTTCTCAAGGGTGGTCGCATGAGTACCCCTATATCTTCTCAACTCTTAAGGGCACACTTCATTCTGAGAAAGTGGGAGCCAGTCCCCAGAGACCACAGCAGGGCTGGGCTATCCCTGCTCCCACCCGGAATACATCTTTCTGGAAGGCACATTCTGTGTCTGTCCAAGGCTGAGGAGACTGATGGGATGCTCACGCTCTCCATGAGATGTTCTGACCTTTCTTCCCAGTTCGCCCAGTGTCTTCCCGAATCTGCCCTGCCAGACCTATCTTTGCCCACCCTGGAAGAAGCAGATACAGCCCTTACTTAGTCATCCCCTCAACAAAGTTGCATAATCCGACTCTAAAAATTGCCAGGCACACAGCTACACTGTCAGGTCTCATTCCCATCAGGTGGCACAGGAAACGCCTGGGCTGTGGTGCCCTCGGCCCTGCTGCGGAGGGCCTGCCTGAGGAGCCCTCTGTGCGCTGCTGGGGGAGGGGAGCCTGCGGTCAGTCCTCCTGGGGATGGCAGGGTGCCCGTGCTGGAGTGGGGGGCAGACTGGCTGTCCCCACACTACCCCTCGCTGCCCCTCCCCAAGGTGAAGCCCTGCTCACACAATGACTCAGAAACCTGTTGTGCTCCTGGGCTCGTTAGGAAAATGAACACACTTAATTATAGAAATTAGATGAGTCTCCAGTTCTGGCAGCGATGCAGAGCAGAGGCTGGGCTGCGAGTGCGGGGCAGCGGGCAGGGAAGGAAAGGCTGTCGTGGGAGCAGAGGAAGCAGCAGCCTGGTGACAGGTGCCGAGGCTCGGGGTGCAGATGGGAGCCTGGGCTCCGTGCTGGGTGTCACCTGGAGGAGGGCCTCCCCATGCCCACGTGACCAATCCCGGGGCTCTGACTCTAGGGTCCCCACCTGCGCCCCAGCCCAGAGCTGGAGAACATCAGGCCTCTTCTCCTAGGGTGGCAGCGCTCCCCGCAGGAGACAAGCCCCCTGGGCACCAGCAGAGATGCCCCTCGGGACAGTCTTATTCCTTGCTGGGCTGGGTGTGGGATGAAGACAGAGACATTGGTTGCAGGCTGTTTGGTTACGGTTGAAGGCCACAAGGAATGGAAATGTATTTGCTGTGATCAAGGTGGGACTCTCTGGGGGAGGCAGGGCACAGACTCAGGTCCTGGGGGTGCTAGCCTCTCCAGCTCAGGATGGGGGGCCCCAAACCTGAGCATTTGGGGGAGCTGGGTGCTGTGGAGGGGAGGCTCAGGGGCTTGAATGTCCCTGTATCCCATCGAGCTCGCTCAGGCCCCAGGAGTGGGGACTAGTGGGCATGAGCGTGCCTGCCTCTGTGTGCAGCTAAGGGGCCGAGTGTCCAGGAGGTGGACTGGTGAGGGCGGGTGTGGGGAGGGAGAGCAGCTCTCTTGGAGGGTAGGGCAAGCTGTACTGGGATGCCAGTGGAGACAGCCGACTGGTTCCAGCTGCTCCGGCTGTGCTGTTTAGACTCCCGGACTTTTCACAGCCTTGGTGAGAAAAGGCACAGGGGTCAGCGGGCATACTTCTCCCCTGAGTGGCTCCATGGCATCTGGGCTCCAGCAGGCAGCCCAGGCTGGGCGGAGGGGCTGGCCCACCTGGGAAAAGCTCCCTGACTTTCCCTGGTCTCTGGGTCACCTGGGCTCCTGAGGACAGAGTCCAGGGCCACATATCCAGCTGACCTTTGCCCTGCCGTTGTTCCCAGCTAAGTTCCCCTCCAGATGCACGAAGATCCCAGCACCCTCCTTTCTCAACCCTAAGAAGCCCTCCTTAGCACCTGCCACCTTCTTCCCAGGGAGTTCTCACTCTGACGCATGGGCAGCGACAAGCTAACGACGGGGTCTGTGCCAGCAGCTGGAGGAGACCTGGGCCCACTCACTCCTGGTCCTAAATGGAGCCCGGGTGCAGAGCAGTGAGCGCAGCGGGTCTGGCACAGGGAAAAGTTGCCGAGAGCGCACTACACGGCTGGTTTCCCGGCAACCCACCTGTTCCCTCTCGAAGGTCATTCTAATTGGCTGAGTTACATGCTTGTTGCCAAGAAGCAGTGTGGAGGCATCTTGAAAATAGAGCAGCCGGTCCTCACAAGCACCCAGAGATATAGTGGCGGGTACGGTCCCATGCAGGCACATGTGTGACTCCTTCCCAGGGCCGCGGCGCCCCACACCTCACAGCCCCTCCCGATGTGCACCCTCACAGCCTCTTCCACTCCATTACCTCCAGTGAGCCCCTCAAACACCGGAATGAAAGCAAGGGTACTCCAGTCCTACTTGAGGTTGGGGTCCACCCTCTTTATATTCTGGGCTGGCCACTTAGTGAGCTCCAGCCGGAGTAGGGTCTGGGCCTGACCGGAACACAGTGGAAGCCACTGCATGTTTGGGGTAGGGAGCAGCAGAGCCACTTCCAGAGCCAAAGGATGGGGTGCACGCAGAGGCCAGGGGTTACCAGAGGGACACAGGAGAGGGGGCAGCGGTCTGTGCACAGCCACCTGCAGCCCTTTAGCTGGGGCCTCTGGGCCATCTCCTTCCAGCTGCCGGACCGAAGCTCCTGGTTCTGACACCTAGCAGGACTTATGCCGACACACACCTCTCAGGGCCTGGTCGGGGTGAAGGCGCATGGGGATCTGTGGGAACAGTGGCGCTAGGGCTGGGAATGGGGCCCGGAAGGTGGCTCTGGAGGCCACAGAGGCTGGACAGGCCAGGGGACATCCTTGGGGGGATTGAGGCATCACAGGCTCTTCCTGCAGCAGGCACTGTCCCTGCCTCATTCAACCCAGACTTGTTCTGGAGTTTGGGGACAGTGGGAGGGATCGGGCTGAAGGAGGGCTGGTTAACAAGCGGCCCAAGCCCGGCTGGTGTGGTTCAGTGGACTGAGAATCGTCCCATGCACGAAGAGGTCACAGGTTTGATTCCCGGTTAGGGCACATGCCCGGGTTGCAGATTTGATCCCCAGTAGGGTGTGTGTAGGAGGCAGCTGATCAGTATTTCTCTCTCATTGATGTTTCTCTCTCTTTCCCTCTAAAAAAAACCCCAAAACATATTAAAACAAACAAAAAACAACCAAGAAGTGGCCTAAGAACCAGGGGAAGGCTTTGTTTGGGGAAAGTCAGGGTTGATTCTGAAACTAGGCAGGGTGTTTAGGGAGATCAGATCACAGGACAGGGCAAAAAAGACCCCCCAAAAAGTGATCAGGGACTGAGCAGAAGGAGCATCTGGTCCTGAGATCTCGGTCCTCAGCCACTACTGGCCCTCAGCCACCCTTAGTCATTTCTGCCCCCTTGCAGGCCAGGGACCCTGGCTCCACAGCGCACTTCTGCCAGGGCCTGTGCAGGCTTGGGGTCTGCTGATGGCATCGCAGCCTTCTGTGGCAGGAGGCCATGGGCTGCCTCTCTGCACTCTCCAAATCCTTCAGAACATACTTCAGAGGGGGCCCACTCTCCCTGTACACCCCTCCCTTGTCACCCTCTGTGTTTACTCAAGTCACATTCCAGGGACTGGCAGAACTGGGTCAGCCCCTCCCGGGCTCCAGGCCACCCCCCACCCCTGTGCAGGATGGAGGAGGTGGGCCTATGCCAGGGGACCTCACGCCAGCACCCTATTCTTACCCTGACTCCTGAGCTACTTACTTGAGGAAGCCTCAGCTGTGTTTAAGGGAGGCCAAGGGAAAGGCAGGCGGTAACCCTGGGAAGCCAGGACTGAAGGTCACAGCAGAACCCAGAGGAAGAGGAGGAGACAAAACGGAGGGGAGTGGCAGGGACCCCGGTCCCATGTCCCCTCACAGTCAGCTCTAGTCTTCCCTGTGGCCACCTGGGAAACGGGCTGTGTGTTCCTGCTGGGATGCTGCAGGCCTTCCCAAGGACAAATGGGACTGGGAGATCAAGGTACCCATCGTAAAAGTGGGGGTGCATCCAAGGCAGAAGAGATAATGGCCACGGCCTCAAGCTTTGTGGGGGACACTGAGGAGACCCAGCTCCACGGGGGCTCTCCACCTGCCCAGCCTGGGGAGCCATACCTTTCCGGACACTGCCATCGGCACAGGCATAGTCCCCAGCACTGAGCAGGAAACAGGCGGCGGCCCTCTTGTTTCTGTCTCGAGTGCCGGAACGTCGCAAGGCCCGGCGCTCCTCTGAGGTGGGGGCAGAGGCCAGGGGCTGGGTGAGGCCAGCGGCCTCCTCATCAGACAGCATTGCATTGGCATCTCCATTCTGCTTGGAATCTGAGGGTCAGACAGAGAGGACGTGTATGAGGGCTGCTTGGGCCTTCCTCACCGGGTCACTTGGGGTCGCCCAGATCCCAGACCTAGCATGTCACTTCTCCAACCTGAGGAAGGGACCCAGGGAGTGGGCCACAGATGCCCTAAGCAAGGACTCCCCAAGGCCGCTGCTCCACGAGACCGGGCCCGGCAGGAGGCAGACTGCTTCCTCCTTGGGTCTGGCTCAGGCTGCCGGTCGATGAGTTTGTATTCCGTCAGAGACTGCCTGGTTTGCTGGCGCGACAGTGGCACCGCCAGGGCTATACCGACAGTGGCTTTCACAGCTATCTGCCTGGGCCACCTGAAGGCAGTTACTCTTGTTCCCAGGGCATCCACGCTGGAGTCGAGTGTCTGAAGGATTCAGACCTCTCTGCACTTGGGGCTCACCTGCGTCTGGGGGACCACGGTGGGGGGAGAGGCTCCAATTCAGCTCCCACTGCTGTGGGCTCTCGACCCCAGGCTCCTGCTCCGTTAGGCAGCTGCCCAGGTGAAGCTGGGCCCTTGGATCCGGAGAAAGGGGACTGTTCGGTCTGAAGGCAGTGGCCCCGGCACTGGTCTGTAATGCCCTTACCGAGGGTCATGGCCGATGGCCACAGGTTACTGTGCGCTGAGCAGCTGGCCTGTGGACTTATACCCTGTAATGTTAGTTTTCCCTCTGAGCCCTGAATGGGCTTTGGGGCAGAGCTGCAATTCCCTGGGGGTGCTTGCTGGAGATTTACATTCAGGAACAGGGGAAGGGGGTACCACTTTGGTAGGAGAGAAGAGGGGAGCCTGATGGGTGCTCTTCTATCAAGGTCTATGGAAAACCCAGACCCCTGAATGGCCCCTGGCAATGAGTGGCCTCAGCATGTATAATGGGCACCAACCAACAGGCCAAAGGTGAGTGCCCCAAGGCAGACACCTGTCCTGGAGGACAAGTCCCACTTTGCCCACAGAGCTCAATGTCCTGGCCTATCCCCAGCTCCGCGATGGCCTAGCACCCAACGGTCCCCCATAATATGAATCCCAACTTCCCTCAGGAGCCCATCCCATCCCCAACAGTTAGGTTCCTATTCTCTGACCCAACTCCACATTGCCAAGGAGTAAGCCAATCTCCTTTCCCGTCTCCAGACTCAGGTGGAAGCAAGCTTTTCTGGCTGGCTTTTCCCATCCTTGAAGAATGGGGTTCAGATCCTCAGGCCCTCCCCTTCCAGGATGCAGACACCAGTACTATCTGAGCTGCTGCCTCTGGGTTCCCGTCTGTCCATCCCATGTTACACCCCAAGCCCAGGACTCGATCTAGCTTGTGCTGAACTGAAGGCAGCCTCCTGCTGCTGCCATGTTATTACACTGATTCGGCCAAGAGACAGCAGACTCAAACGTTTGGAGAGAAATGATTCATGAGTACATACACCTTGGAAGAACAGCTGCCCCGCTCTCCAGCTAATAACGACAGTGCCTGATGTTTGCAGAGCGGTTTTAATGTCTCAGAGGACGTTCATATCTGTCATTTGTTTGGGGCCCATCAAATTTCTGGGGATAAGATAGTAACATCATTCCTGTTTTACAGGTGAGAAATCCGTGCCCACAGAGGGTGAGTGACTGGTCTCAGGGCACAATGAAGCGTAGTTAAGATGAGATTAGAAACCTGGGCTTCTAATTTACACACCCATGTATGGTCTCCTGCAGCTTAAGTTCAGTGGGATACTCACTCCACAGACCATGATGTTCAGGAAGCTATCAGAACCAAAGGATAGGAAAATCGGGCCTCGGCACTTTGCCCTCATTAAGGCATTACACTTAGGCAAGCCCAGAGCAGTAAAGCAGATTTTCAGATTCCCAGGGCTGAGGAACACCTGGGGACTCCCCTGGCCACTGCAGAGGAGGTGGCCTTCCTTCCCAAACTCCAATCTCACCTGCCCGTTTCCTCTCGACCATACCCTCTTCTTGGCCAGCAGGGCTGGTGTCACTGTAGGTGCTGTCCCGGGGCGAGGTCTCCTCGGACTTGCAGTAAATGGGTGACTCGAGCTGGGGCGGTCGTGGTACATGCTTCTTTCGTTTCTTGGGCAGCTTCTGCTTGGCCATGGCTAGGGAGTAGTACATGCCGAAGTTGTTGACAATGACCGGCACCGGCATGGCAATGGTGAGCACCCCGGCCAGTGCACACAGCGCCCCCACCAGCATGCCTGACCACGTCTTGGGGCACATGTCCCCGTAGCCCAGCGTCGTCATGGTGACCACGGCCCACCAGAAGCCGATGGGGATGTTCTTGAAGTCGGTGTGGTCATTGCCCCGTGGGTCGGAGGGCCGGGCGCCAATGCGCTCGGCGTAGTAGATCATGGTGGCGAAGATGAGCACGCCTAGGGCCAGGAAGATGATGAGCAGCAGGAACTCGTTGGTGCTGGCACGCAGGGTGTGGCCCAGCACGCGCAGCCCCACGAAGTGGCGCGTGAGCTTGAAGATGCGCAGGATACGCACGAAACGCACCACCCGCAGGAAGCCCAGCACGTCACGGGCCGCCTTGGACGACAGGCCACTCAGCCCGACCTCCAGGTAAAAGGGCAAGATGGCCACGAAGTCGATGATGTTTAGCAGGTTCTTGACGAAGTCCAGCGTGTCTGGGCAGCACACGATGCGCACCAGGAACTCCAGTGTGAACCATAGCACGCACACGCCCTCGATGTATGTCAGGATAGGCTCTGTCTCCACCTCCCGCCGAAAGTGCACACTGGTGGTGTTCCCCACACGGTGGATCTCAGTCACGTTGCGGTCAATGTTGAAGGCCTCATGGGTCTCCAGGCAGAAGGTGGTGATGGAGACCAGGATGAAGAAAAGAGAGGCAAAGGCCACCACCTGTGGGTGGGGTGGAGAGTGGGGGCAACTGTCAGACAGGGAAGGGTGGGCCCAGCAATGACAGGGACCTCTGCTTGTAGAGGGTGGGGACATGGGTCACCAGGCAGTCCTTTAGCTAGATGGTGAGAGGGGGGGTTCAAGTATAGTCAGGAGCTAGAATTCCCTCCTCATAGGGTCTTCACCCATCTGCTTGGGTGCTTTAAGACAGTACTTCCCAATCTTTGTCACAGTGCCTAGAAGTTTAAGGTTGTTCTTGGCTGGAAGCAACTGCCTAGCTCCGCCCATCTCTAACCCAGTTGTGCTTTAGGGCTTCTCAAACTGGCATGGGTGTGTAAATCACCGGGGAATGTGTTAAAATGCCATTCCGACTGTGGTGGTCAGGGCAGGACCTGCAAGTCTGCATCTCTAACAAGCTCCGAGGGCTTGCTGCCTGTCCACAGGCTGCTTGGAGCAACTAGGCTTTAAGCCAGGGTTCCTCCAAGTGGGGCCCCGGACTGGCAGCATGGCATCACCTGGGAACTAGTTAGAAATGCAAATTCTCAGGCCCCACCCAAAGCTACTGAATGAGAAATGCTGAGTGGACGGCCCAGTAATCTGTTTTAACACATCTTCCAGATAATTCTGAGGCACACTAAATGTTGAGGTCTACTACATATGGGATATGCCCTGAGGCAGGGGGCTAAAGGGAATGACTCTGGGCCTCTTTCCTATTTATTTATTTTTCTTTATTGATTTTAGAGAGAGAGAAGGGAGAGAGGGAGAGAGGGAGAGAAACATGGATGAGAGAGAACATCGATTGGCTGCCTCCTGCATGCCCCTCACTGGGGATTGGGCCCACAACCTAGGCATGTGCCCTGCCCAGAAATCAAACTGGCGACCTCTTGGTGCACGGGTCGGTGCTAAACCACTGAACCACACTGGCCAGGTGACCCTGGGCCTCTTTCCATCAGCTGAGCCTATTAAGCTCCGGCCATGACCCACATCCAGGAGCCCCAAGTCCAAGCCCCTCTTTCTTGCCTCTCACCTTAGGATATCCCAGCCCACTGCCCCGATGGTGAGAGGTGCCTGAAGGAAGACAACATACTCCACAGCAGGAAACAGGGTGGTGTGCCCAGAATATCCACCCCTCCCCCTCCCCAGAACTGCTATTTCCTGGACCCTGAGCTCCAAAGAAAAATAAACTGCACCAGTAGGATCAGAGCCCAGCAGCGGCTGGTCCCGACAGCTGCTGGTATCTCGGCTAGAGTGATGACAGTGGCACTCGGCAGGAACGGCTGGATTTAAGTGTCCAATCATTATGAATGGAGATGAAATGCATGTGTAATAACACCAATTATGGAGCCTTTATCTGTTATTCATGTGATGCCATTCACCACTGTCAGGGTACCCGTTGCTGGGGTTTAGGGCCCATGATGCTGCCTGTTCTGCTTCGTGGATGGGGGTGGGCTTCTTCCCTGAGCACAGGGTTGAGAGAGAAGCATGGCCACTTGGCAACCCTTATGTCTGCACCCATGCCTCATTTCTATCTGCCCTATCTAATGATGACTCTGAGATCTGCTCTCCTCCCTGGGAGTCTGCACCAGGATGGGGGTGGGAGGTGGGGCAACATCCTTGCTCTTACTGCCATAAAACACCAGTGGAAACACAAAGGGACCCGGGAAAATGAAGCAAGCAGCAGCATTTCCATGGTTTCTGGAGCAGGAGCAAGTCTGAGGAGGGAACTTTGAGAATGAACACGCATCAGCTCTCTATTCTGTGCCCGGCACAGTGAGACACTCTGTGTGCTATCACCTCCAGTCCTCCGAGCAGTGACCCTGTGATGCAGGCCTCATCATCCATTTTACGAGGCAGAAACTGAGGATCAGAGAGGTCATATACTTGCCTAACATCACAGTCTGGAAGGGGTAGAAACAACCTGAACTCAGCACTGCTTAACTTCAGAGTCTATCCCTTCTCTTCATATCAGTCTGCACCACCTCCTGGCCAGGGTCAATTCACAGGTCTGGGGAAGTCTTCTCTGAATTGTCAATACTGCTCCCTGATGACTATGTCACCCTGAGGGATGTGGACCTATGGCTTAGGACAGACACCTATCACACACTAAGACTTATCTTATTTACTTATTTATTGATTGATTTTAGAGAGGGAGGAGAGACAGAGAGATAATCATTGGTGTGAGAGAGATGCATTGATTGGTTGCCTCTCGTATGCACCCTGACTGGGAAGCAAACTCATGATCTTTGGGTGCATGGGACAATGTTCCAACCAACTAAGCCACACCAGCCAGGGCAAGACATCTTATTTACACTCGAACACGGATAGGCTGGTCAGGTAGCGCATGGAAGGAAAAGGCTGGTAGCAGACCAAGGACACTTCCCCACTTGACAACTTTGCTGGAGTTTCTCCTGCCTCCTTTTCCCCCATGAAGGTCAATTGCAAGTTCCTTTCCTGGCCTTATTGTTCTCCCCCTGAGAAATGCGCTGTCAAGAAAATACAAGCTGGTGTGGGCATTGCATTAGGCAGATTGCTCCAACCTATGAGTTCTACATGGCCATCCAGAGATGAGCTGTCTAGTGGCCACGGTGATGCTGGGAACCTGCAGTCTTGGTGCTGCCCCTCCCAGCTCTGCCAGGGAGCATGGGAAGGAGGAGCTTGCTCTCTCTGAGGTAAAGTTAGCCAGGAGAATTGGCCCACCTGGGAGCTGAGTGTGAAGGTAATGAGTGATTTGGAAAAACAAGTTCAGGAAGAGCTGCCAAGGGGTGGAGCAGAGGGTACAGAAGGGGAAGGGAGGGAGGAACCTGTGGCCTGGGCTACTCTTACCCTGCAGGGCCAAGGAGCCTGCTGGTGCCTCCCTCCCCTGCTGCCCCAGGGTCCTTCTGCAGGTGAATGCAAAGCACCCCTCCTGCGTCAGGAAACAGCCCCTGAGTTCCTACAGTGTGCACTCACTTTAGCTTTTTCTTTTTAACAGAACTATACCATCTAGACACTTCTACCCCTCACCTCCACCTCTCAGAAGATGAGGGCAGGTAAAGAGGAGCCGCATGTGACCATTTCTCAAGGGCAACAGAGGCACAAGAGGGCAAAAGAGTCACTCAGGATCAAACCGAGGCCAGGTCTCCCGCCTCTTAGCTCGGAGCTCTGTTCAGCCGGCCCTCCAACCAAACGAGTGGGGACAATCCGCTCCTCCGGGGTGAAACCTGGTGGGGCCTCAGTCTCCCCCTGGGCTTCTCCAGGGCTGGCAGCAGATGCCAGGCAGGCCCCAGGAAGCCCTCACTCCCCGAGGAGTCAGGCACACCTGAGTCTGAGCTGTGGCAGAGGACTCTGGCACGCTGCCCCAGGTGGGTCCCCCTTCAGGGCCCAAATTACTCCTTCTCCCTTAAGTCACTGTCCAGTCAGAACTGCTTTGTGCCCTGGCCAGTTTGGCTCAGCGGTTAGAGCGTCGGCCTGCGGTCCTGAGAGACCCGGGTTCGGTTCCCGCTAAGGGCACGTACTTCGGTTGCAGTTTGTCCCTGGCCCCGGTTGGTCGTGCGGGTGGCAGCCACTCGATGTGTCCCTTCACGTCGATGTTTCTCTCTCTCTCTCCCTTCCTCTCTCTCCCTCCCACTCTATCTGTACAAAAAATGGAAAAATGTCCTCGGGTGAGGATAAAAAAAAAAAAGAACTGCTTTGTAAGTGATGGCTGTGCTGCAGTAGGGGCCCTCCCAGGCCGCTCCCTCTGGTGGCAAGCACAGTGCTTTCTTTCTCCTCTCTTGATTGGGGGCTTCCTGGGACATAAAAGGCCCGGGGGGATGCAGCATCACCCTTGTTAGAGGTCAAGGCCCCAAGCCTCCTGTTCAGCCCCCACCAGGCCATCCCACACAGCTGGCAGTGTGCACTAAGGCTTCCTTCCCATCGGTCCCTACTAAAGGCGACTGTGGGCCTCAGGGAAGCCAAGATGGAGGGCGAAGGACAGCTATGGAGCCCCGGCGTCACACTGCCCGGGTTCCTCATCCTGGCCCGCCGCTCCACCAGCTAAAGGGTGTCCTTTGTGCCTGTTTTCTCTCTACAAGGTGGGTCAATACTAGTACCCACCTAGTACATTACTGTGGGATTAAATGAGCTTCTATGTGGCAATTGCCTGGTGCACAGTAAATGCTCAATTCATAGTGACTGAGCTGAGGAGTGCGGGCCTCCATGACCCTGTGTGCAGCTTCTGAAGGCAAGCTGGATCTGAAATCAAAAACATCACAAAATCCTTGCCTTTTAGAAGTGAGAGAGATTCAAAAGGTCACCCCGTTCAAATCCCTTCCTGCTGCTTTACAGGTGAAGAGATGAGGGCCTGGGGAGAAGTGACTTGCCCTGGTTTCCGTGGCCGAAGCTGTCAGTTCCTCCCACTGCCTGAGCACGCAGGGCACAATTCTGCTGGAAGCCAGACCTGCCCAAGCGGAAAACTGCTCTGTGAACTGGCTGAACGGGTGTTGACTCCTCTCCTCTGGCTGGGAGGGTGCAGGAGGGTCTCCCCACCCGGGACAGGAGGTGCCTTGGCGCTGGGCAGGAGACTACTGCTCCTCCAAGCTTCCTGCTCCTTTTGGGCCCCTCACGCTGACTGGCTAGGGACCCACCTGTCCCCAGACACCCGGGAATTTCAGCTAGTGGGCCAGCCCTGTGACCAGCCTCTTCCACCAAGCTCATCCTAGGATGGTCCTTGATGGAAATATAAAATCACACACTTCTAGGTACAAGTTGGGCTTACTTTCTGGGAGACCCTGGGCAAGTTTCTTAACCTCTCTGATCTTTGTTCATAAAAGGGAAAGTTGAACACCTACTTAGTGCCAGACACAGTTTGGGGGCTAAGGAATGACAGGAAACAAAACAAGACATCCCTGTCCCTTAGACCTTACATTCTAGTTGAGGGAGACTGTCAACAAATAAAAAAATAAAATACATGGTATGTCAGATGGTATAAGCATTAGACAGAAAAATAAAGATAAAGGTGGTAAGGAGTGTGAAGGTGGGGAGCTACTTCAAATAGGGTGGTCAGGCAGGGCCTCAATGCCAAGGTGACATCTAAATAGAGACTGAATGGGGGAGTTATGAGACAGTCAGAAAGAGCTGAGAGGCAGAGGAACAGGCAGTGCAAAGGCCCTGAGGTTATAGCATGCTTGATGTGCTGAGAGGATGAGAACAGTACTTACACTTACCTTAGAGGGCTGTTTTGAGGATTAAAAGAAATTATATTTGTAAAACTCAGTACAGAGCCTAGAGTGTCCCAGGAATCTGGCACAGGCCAGGGGGTGGTTGGGAGGTGACAGACACCAGTCACTGGGAACTGAATACAACCAGCGGGGGCAGGGGAGGGGAGCCCAAGGAGGAAGGGCCAAGGAGACAGATGGACAGATAAACATAAGGAGACTCATGCCCAAAAACCTATATTAAGGATGAAGTGTAGGAGAAGAGAAATTTGAGAACACAGCCAAAGACACTTGCAGAGGAATATCTGTGGAGATGAGATGAGGAGCTGAGCCTTTTGGGGACGCAAGATCCTCGTGCCCAGGAAGTGCTGGGAAGGAAGTGGGCAGCCCTGGGTGCTAAGAAAAGGCAAGGAGCTGCAGTCTGCAAGGCAAGGCACCGCTGAGCTGTCCCCGAGCTCCTGGAGGAGGGCCTGCACTATGAGGCCGCGGTTCCAGTCAAGGGACCCTCGCTCCCCTAGGAGCAGGGCCTGCCCCTGGGCCCTCCCATCCTGGGCCAGGACCCACTGGTTCCACTGTCCAGCGCCAGCCTCTACATAATCCAGCACTTGTGGCCCTTCAGGGCCACTGAGCTGCCCACAGCCAATGAGTCCCTGCCCCAGAAGGAATTCAGTCCAGCCCAGATCACTGGCCAAAAACTCATCAGCCAAATACTGCCCATCCGTGTCCCAAGCTGTCCTATCTGCTCAAGCCAGGAAGTTCCCCTCTTCCCTAACTCTGCATGGGTAAACACTACCCACATTGAAAACTAATTTATTTATAACCTGCCTCCTTCTAGTAATTATTTAAGGACGCGAAGTCATTACCCTGCAGGGCCTCCCCAGCTTACCTTCTATTTCCTCCTAGATGCTTCCTTGCACACCACCCCCAACCCGGTTCCAAGCAGAGGGAACGTGTCACTTCCTCCTCTTACCCCTACTGAACTTTGTTTTCTAAGACTACTGGGACGCCTCTCTTGGTCTGTCTTGTATTATCATTACTATTTCCACCGACTGGCACCTACTGTACCTGACTGGGCTCTTTTCAGGAATAAGCACCATCTCTGATTTATCTTTATGTTTATAGAGCCCAGCTTGGTGCCAGGCATGTAGTAAGTGCTCAATAAATGTTTTCTGAGTGACTGGAGCCAAGGAAGCTGCCTGCTCTCTCCCCTGGTCCTGGGGAGCCTGTCATGAGGAGAGAGAGTCAGCCCCACTAACTAGGGCTAGATGTGGCACAGGTTCCTGGGCCAGGAACACCTCCGGCACCTAGGCTCTTACAGTTGGGCCAGTCTACTGACTGATGGGGACCTCTGCCAGGGGCCAGGTAACCATCACCCAGACTGAAAAATCCCAGCCCGGAGCTGGGCAGAGGTCGTGACCAGGCACAAGGATGGCATGAGTGCCCTGGTGCCCAGCATACCAGGTCGATGGTGTCCATGGCAGAGGGGAGGGGCCTGAGGACTCCCTGTTCCCAAGGCCCAGCTGCCTGACTCTGCTCTTGCCTGCTCTTCCCCGAACTCCCCAAAATAGCCCAAGTTTATTTTATCCCCTCCCCCACTTTACACCCAACCCCAAACGGTGACAGAAACACCTCATCATCCAGAGACAAATGTTCAGGAGGCAAATGCTGGGCTGTTAGAACCAGAGAAGAAAACACAAAACCAACCCAGGAGGACACAGAGGCTGCCTCAGCGCAGGTGCTGGGCCTGACACTCCTCTTACTCCCTCTGGGGGCTTGGGGGGGGCAGGGCAGCCAGCACCTGGGCTGGCTTGCTGGCTCTCCCTAGCCCAGAGGGCAAGGGATCAGTGAGTCCTGCCCTCATTCTGAAACCTGCCATGCCCATGGACCAGCCGGTCCCAGGTAACGCCCGGGCTAAGAAGCCGGGGACCTTCAGCAGGGGCAAGAGAACTGAGTTCCGCATTTCCTTTCTAGAAGGCTTCGGGTCAGTCTTCTGCCTGGGCCAGGGACGCCTAGTCTCCTTTATTTTTGTCCTATAAAAGTCCTACAGTGAGAGAAAAGAGAGTGAGCAAGCTCAGATGTGAGCAGTTCCGGGGATGGAAGCTTTAGTTCGGAGAGAGGAGAGGGAAGAGCAGAAGGAAGGGGCAGAGGACAGCAGAGGGCCCTCTGAGCCCTCCTAAGTCAGGCCTCCAGGCGGAAGCCGGGCAGCGGTGGGCGCGGGCGCAGTGGTAGAAGCGGGCGTGGATTCGTGAGATCTGGCTTTGGATACTAGTTTACCACCAGCTGAGTGACTTTGAGCAAGCCCCTCTGGGCCTAAGTTTCATTCTCTGTAAACTGATAATCCCTGCCTCACACGGGCCAGATGAGGTATTAGAAGAAAGCAGAGGTGACACCTGACGCATAGCAGATGCTTAATCGATATGAAAACGCAGCTCCAGCTGCCTTCCCGGGGCAGCGGGCATCCCGTGCATCACGTCCTCTACAGAGAAGGGAAACATTGTGAGGAAACTCAATCCAGGTACTGATTTAGCCAAAGGAGCACTATCATCCTTAAGAAAGTTGATATGTGAGTTAGGCCAGCTCAGACCCTGACACCTCTGCAGACTGGGGGCGAGTGTCCTGGGTCCCATTCATCAGGCCTCCTGTCCACCCAGAAACGGAGGAAGGCCCGAGATTCTACAACTCTGAATGCTGCCAAAACTGCCACTGGTCCCTCCTGGGAAGCCACCCAGGCTGTTGCTGAGCCCCGCTCTACCTGGGACTGAAGACACAGGGCAGGTGGGGACAAGACCAGCCTGCTCCTTGTGCCCGCTCCCAGGTCAGGCCAGAGAAACAGAACCACAGCACCGCAGCCCAAGGGCCTGGCCACAGTGAAGGGAGCAGGGGTGAACACTCCCTGCCTGAACTAAAAGGCTGCCTAGGCCAGGCCAGTAGCTAGGCAACAGGCTCCCACAATCAGCTCAGTTCACTTCCCGTTGGTATCTGGTTTGCTCCTGTCATAATGCACTACTCAAACCAGATGCTGTGTTCCAAGAGATGCCGGGGGCAGAGCCCTGCTCCTGGGCCCTGTTGGCCCTCAGTGAGGCTCCTGAGGCCGCGGGTGCAGTGCTTCAGGCCCCTGCCAGGGAAGGTATGCAGAGACCCAGGTGTCAGAGGGGAAGGGCACAGCCCCAGAACCCCGGAACCTCACATGGGCCAGATGAGGGGTAAGAGAATAAGTGTTGCTTCTGATGTCACTGTCTGCTCCCAGGTTTGCTGTCATCCACAGGAAGTGCAGCCCCTCAGAACACTTCCCAGGCCAGAGAAAGAAATGAACCACCTTTCCACCTCAAAAACAGCCTCTTTCAGTGGATTAAAGATGTTGTAATGGGAGGAGTGGGGACTTGGGGGTTGGGGAGCCTTGGCTTTGACTCACAGCCCGCCACTATCTGGATCTCAGACAAGTTATTTACCCTCCCACAGCCTCAATCTAGTAAATGAGGATAATACTGCCACTGTAAATTTACCAGGAGGATTAAACATTAGTGCAAAGTATATGCATGGAGTGCTCAATAAACAGCAGTTATTAATAACTAATTTTTTAAAATCCTGCATTTTCACTTGAGTCCCAGGAACAGCAGAAGGCTTGCTTTTGCCTGGACTCCTTGGCAGGAGGCAAGTGCCCTTTGGCAGGGGTGCCACCAAAGTCCCAGAAAGCTGCATACATCAGTCTCAGTAACCAGAAGGCTGGAAACTCAACTCGGGGTGGGTTGCTGGCTCTGCTATTAGTTCACTGTCTTTAACAAGACACTTACTGGCTCCGAATCTGGTTTCTGCACTGCTTCAATGGGGAGCATGAATCCTGCCTGGCCCTAAACTTCCAGCCTCACCTGGAATGACCTGACTGATGTGGCTTTACACCAAAAGGGCAAAGGATGTTGGGCTCCTGGAGGACTTACTCAGAGTCCCCTGGCTGGACCGCTCTTTGGTGAGTTGAAGAGAAAATAAACTCATTGATGGCAGGGCCCTTTGGAATCCAAGAGGGAAAAACCTGAGAAAGTGAAAAGTCTCCAGAGACCCTAGAATGCTCAGGAGTAGGGCCTAGCTCCCAACCGCCTCCCCCATTCCCGCCTCCCATCTCTATTCAACCTAAATCTGCCTCCTGCTCCCCGGCCCCTCACTTTGTGAGAGCTTGAATTATCTGTACTTGTCTCTCCCCTGCTAGTACACAGCCAAGAGCTGACACTAGCAGGGTTAGGGAACTGCACTGAGGCCCATGGAACTCACAGCAGACCCAGGCTGGGGACATGACTGTGCCCTACCTTCTGAGTTGGTCTGGGGCTGCAGGGGAAGGAACAAGGGCAGGTGACCCTAGCTTCACTCTCAGTCCTGAAGAAGGTCCCAGCCTTCCAGGGGCCGCCCTGGGAGGCCTACAGCCCCAGCCTGGAATGCCAGGGCCACTGATATCTCTGCTCCTCTCTTCTCTTCCAGGCAGAAGATCCATCTATCTTGGCCTAACAGTCCAGCCTGACCTCTCCCTGTAGCCCCATTTCCCCATCTCCTGCCCGCCCCTGGAAGGAGTGTGGAAGGGAACTTTTCCTTCCATGACCAGGTTGAGGCTCAGCACAGAAGGTGCTGGGGAGGGCAGCAGGGCTCTGAGACTCATTAGCATGACAACTTGGGATGCCAGAGGGGACAGGACCAGCTTGTCCAGACCCAACACATCGTGTCCCAGACAGACCCCAGCCAGGCTTCAGGCTGCCAGCCATGAGATCAGACCATAGTTGTAGTTTAGCTGCCCAAGCATATCTCCCCCATCATCCCCTTCCACCTAAGGGGTTTAGAGAAACTGGACTGACTTGGGGAGGGGGTTGTGGGAAGGGACTAAGCCACCCCCAACCACCCCATACACCCATTTTGAGCAGCACCCTGAACCAGGGCTTTCTGGGAAGCCTAGAGGTGCTGTAGCAGGAAGAAGTGGCAACAAATCTGGGCTCATCACCAGGAAGCCTGTGGCTGGCCACTGGCTGTGGGAGCCTGCGGGGCCCAGGTATCAGGTCCTTCCTGTCTAACTCTCCTTTCACCCCAGCTGAGGCCGGGCATCCCAGGTGCCCAAGAAGCCTTAGGGGCATGGTATAGGGCGGGCATCTTGTCACTCTGAAAAGAGGCCTATCGCAAACCAGGTCCACAGGTGTGAGTATGGTCCAAGATCTCCCTTTTATGAGCAAAAGAGGCCAAAGCTGGTGTCCCCCTCTCTAAAATTCCTAGTTCCCAGCACTCTGATTTGCTGGAGGATTTAAATGAGGTGGACTACCTGGAGGCAGCTAACCAAGGCCTACCACAGAATAGGTGTTTAACACTCTTGTTTTCTTCCCCGAAACCCTGCCTGACCCAAGCAGAAGGCCTCACTGCAGTTCTCCAGGACCCTGACCCTGTGGAGGAGTGGGGGTTGGAAGAACTCAGTTAGGGGCACCCCACTCGCTAGAAGGGAATGCAGCAAAGCAGGCTGTTTCAAGAAGTAAGTCAAGTGTGTGCAGTCTACTGATGAGGTATGCAGGGGAGACGTGTGTGTGTGTGTGTGTGTGAGAGAGAGAGAGAGAGAGAGAGAGAGCGAGCGCGAGAGAGAGATCCCTGTGGGGCCATGGAAGGCAGGGGAAATTGGGAGGGAAGCAGTGGAAAGGAAAGTCGGTTTTGATGAAGCTCCTCCCTGCCCCTACCCGCCACTATGTGCCCCCTTGCAGACCTGAGAGATGACCCAGGCTCCTGCCACTCACCCTGGCCGCCCTGGAGGAATAGGGATCCTCGAAGAGTGCCCACATGCGGGGTTGCCAGCCACGGCAGCCGCCGGACCCAGCGCCAGGGCCCGCGCCTCCCTCGTGGGGCCCCAGACGCTGCAGGGCCAGCTCCCGCTCGTCGTCGCCGGCCTCATCACCGGGCCCCGCTCCACCGCCGCCTCCGTCGGGGTTCTCGAAGATGTCCAGCGCCTCCTCGGCGTCGCGGTGCTGCCGGTACGTCATCCAGCAGCAGGGCTCCACGTCGGTCTCGTCGATGCCCCAGAAGGTGAGCTCCTCCTCGAAGAGCGGCCCGCACACGTCAGCGGGGCAGTGCAGCTTGCCGGTTCGGTAGTAGTTGAGCACGTACGCAAAGACGCCCGGGTGCCGGTCGAAGAAGAACTCGCAGCCCCCACCGCCGCTGCTGCCGCTGCTGCCCGCGCCGCCGCCATCGGGCTCGTGCCTGCCCCCGCCGTCCGGATCAGCCAGCCAGGCGAGGCGGGTGCCCGGTAGGGTGCGCAGGGTGCTGCGGTAGGTCTCATGTCGCGTGCCGCCCACGTTGATGATGATCTTCTCCGACGCCTCGCCCTTGGCCATCTCCTCCTTCAGACATGTTTTGGATGGAGGCTTGTTCCCCGACTTGCGCCCGCGGTAGGAGGAGACACACACCGAGCTGATCATAAGAAGCGCTGCGGGGCTTCGGCTTGGGGCGGCCGCTGCCCTCCAAACACCCTTCCCGAGGAGGCAGCGTCAGACGGGGGAGGGGGAGGAGACGACAAGGAGGCAGGAGGCGGCGGCCCCCTCTGCGGCGGTGGCCCTGCCCCTGCCTCCCCACAGGGCGCGGAGCCGGAGGAGTTGGGTTTCTCCGGTGCACAGGTGGTTGGGGTTTGGGCACGCAGCGCCGGGGAGGGAGGCAGGAGGAGGGAAGAAGGGCCAAGAACCCCAGCGAAGGGCCAGAGGGGTGGGGGGCGGAGCAGGAGCAAGCACACACACAGTCCCCAGCGAGGACTGGACGCTCAGACGCTCTGGGCCCGGGGCACTCCTCCCCTTTACCCAGCGAAAGACGAGGAGGCTCACAGTCCAGGAGCAGTGCGAGGCTCCGGGGCGCGCGCGCTCACACTCACACGGGCCGCTGAGCCCCGGGAGCGGCCGGCTTCCCCACGGTAGCGGCGGCGGTGCAGCAGCAACAAGTCCTCCAAGCGGCCCCAGGGGCCGGGACGAGGCTCTCACGGCAGCCGGAGCTCCGCGGGCCCGGGCTCCGTGCGGTCAACACGACGCGGCGGCGGCGGCATGGGGCCTCTTATCCCCATTCATAAATCCAGCGCCGGGCACCGATGGCGGGCGGGGTTGAACCGAGTGCGGCGATCTGGCGGGCTGGGGCTGTGCAGGGCGAGGCGGCCGCAGAAAAACAAGCGCGCCCGCAGGAGCGAGCCTCCCGTCCTGCGTCCGCGGCTCGGCAGCGGCTGGACGCTGCGCGGCGGGGGCTGCGCTGGGGCAGAGGGGGCCTCAGACGGGGCGTCCTGCGCTGCGCCGATCCCGGGAGGCGGGGCTGCTCCGGTGAGCGGGGCTCTGGGCACCCGCGAAGGAGTCTCCCGGGCGGCGGACGGGCGGCCAAGGACACCTGCAGGCTTCCCAGGCTGCGCCTAGCGGGAGCCTCAGCGCAGCGCCCCAGCACCGGGCTCCAGCGATCTGGCGGTGTTGGGAGCCACGCCATCCACGCGTCTGCCCATCTCCGGGCGGGGCGCCGGCCTTGGCTCGCTGCAGGGGGCGGGCAAGAGGTGGCTTAAGGCAGGAGAAGGGGGGCGCCGCGGCGCCGGGGGGCTGGGGCTCCAGGGACTCTTCGTCTCCCTCCGGCGATGCTACCGGACACCACTCTCCAGTGGCGCCTTTTCTTCTAGGCCCCGCCTCGACCGGGCGCGCCCTCCGCTGGGCGGGGTGGGCGGGGCGCGGCGCGGGGCCGACCGGGCTCGCTGCAGGGCCCCAGCGGCCCAGATCTCAGCCTCTCTCCGCCTCGCCGAGTCCAGCCGAGGCGCGTAACCCTCTCGCCGCCAGCGCCCAGCCGAGCGCGCCACCCTGCGCGCCTCCGCCACCTTCCCTTCTCGCCCCCCTCCGCCCGGCTCTCTGCCTCCTCGGACCCCGCAGCTCCTCCCACTGCAGCCCGGGTGACCGCCAAGCGCTCTCCAACCCTGACCTCTAACCTCCGCTCGCCCTTCTGGCTGCTTCGGTTGTTCCCTCCCCGCCAAATGGTCGCATTGTTGCGGTTTCATTGCAGCTGACTGGAGGCAGAGGAAGAAAGCGAGTGGAGAGGCGATGTGTCGAGGAGGAGGCAGCCCCCTCCAGACAGTGTTGGGGCCTCCTGACCAACCCGCCCCCATCCTGCGCCTTCCAGGCCCAACAGGCCCCAGATGCCCGTGGTCTTGATCCTTACCGTGTCTGTCACACACTCATCGAAGCCCCCGTGGTGGAATGGGTGACCCACCTGGCTCCTGGTATGGGTGGAAGGGAACTGGAGTCCTGGTGGTGTTATGGGTGTTAGGTGGGTGGACCTAAAAGATCATTAAGTTAAGCCAAGGCTCATAGTTGCCTGGGGACACAGAGAAAGTGCCTGGTCCTGCCTTGTGAGCCCCCTCCTGGTTCTGTTGTTTCACTCATGGCAATTTGACTTTGCCCTTTTTACGCCTTATCCACCTCTCTGACCCTGAGCTCTTCCAGGCATTGCTTTTTCATCTTGATAGCTCCCACAGTGCCTGCCTCTGAGAACTTGTTTGCTAAGTGATTGAGAAGCTGCCATGCCCAAAACATTAGGCATTGACCGACTTTGCTGGCCTCATCCCAAGAGCAATTTCCAGATTCATTTGTTGTTATTTGTTTTTAAGTCCAGAACCTCTTCTACATTTTTAGCCTCATTTTTTAAAAACAGTTTCAGAGAGCCTCTATATCCGTCTGGATGATGTAAGGAGGTCATTAAGGCAGAAATGCAAGGTGATTGACACACCTGCCCTGGACACTTGTGCACCATTGATTTACAGATTAGGAGTACCTGGTGATACTGGGACAAACAAGACAAGGGCCTGGGAGTGCTCTGAAGAAAGGTTAAAAAAAAAGCCCAGTGCAAATTCAAGGGATTCTTATAAGCAAAAGTCTCATTAATAATGAATTCAGAAAACCAAAATGGCAATCATCTTTGATGATATCTATATACTAATATGCAGAGGAGGTAGGTACCATCTGGACTGTAATCAGACACACAATGTTACTGGCACCCCTTTTGTGTCTAGTCCCCCCATCCCTTGGACCTGATGTCTGCATTTGAGAGTTTAGGTGGCTTTGAGTTTGCTGCAGCAAAAAAAGAAAAATCTCAAATGTGACGGGGAAGAGAACACCCAGAGCTGGCCAGGAGCTGGAGTGTGGATGGAAAAACCATAGACTATATGAATGGCTGTCAGTCCTATCTGGTTGGGTACTGGCAAACTCCCTTGGGATCTCTCCCCCCGCTTTCTGTTCTTTAAGCTGCTCGAACTCAGTCATTCTAAGGAAGGGAGAGGTTGGTGGGAGAGGTGAAAACCCATCCTACTCCTGAGTCATTTGTTCATTTAATTAGTATTTCTTGAATGCCTACTGTGTACCAGAAGCTGTTCTAGTCACAGAAATCAATCAATAAAACAGCCCCGCCCCCATCCTTGCCCTGGTGAATCTCTGCCCTCTTGTTGTTCCCATTCTGGGCTGTTTTCCCATGGTGATAGGCCTGTGGGGACATGGGTGGAGGGAGAAAGCTGCCAGGGAAAAAGGAGGCCTGGAGAGGAGATCAGAAGGCTGGGGTTGAGGGTAAGGAATCCAGGAAGGAAACCAGCGGGCCCAGCCTGGGAGACGCAGCAGGATGGAGGTGCCCTGGGTGGGAGGGCCTCTGACTCAGTGCACTGAGGAGCTCCTGGATTGGGGAGCTCAGCCTCAGGCCACCACCCTCCAGAAAAGGCCTCACCACTTTCTGAAGGTTTTATTCTAGAGCTGTGGGCTAACCTGTTACCTGGGCCTTTCTGGAATTTTGGGGGAATTCAGTGTGCTGCAGTTTGTCCCCATCAGTTCTGTGTGTATGATGTCATGCTATTTCCCCAAAGCACAAAACCCAGGAAGGGGAGGAGAGCCCCCTGTTTGCCTGCAGTGAGTCTACTGTGGATGGGAGGGTGCTGCCCCCTGGTGGTGCTAGGAGACCCTGAACCAGACCTCACCTCAGCTCTTGGCTGTGGTGATGAGAAAAATGGGCTAATGGGCTGGGGTGACAACTGGCTCTGGACTTCCTGTCAATTCCAGGACCTCATGTATCTCTGGCAGCATAACTGTCCCATCTGGGACTTTGCCTGCTCCTTCACTTTCCATTTCTCCAAGACCCGATAACCAACAGGCACAGTTGGAAATTCCTAAATCTGCAAGTTTCTTTTCCTCCATTATCACCTTTTCTCCACCTTTGTTTCCTGGGTCCTGTGGTATCTTCTGGCTGACGGGAATGAACATCTGTCTAGGGGCCAGTTTAGGCTGAGGTGTCAGCCACAGTAGGCTTCTCTCACCAGGAATAAAAGTATGGAAAAGAAGTTTTGATTCTAGAGCAACACTGATGGGGGCTTTTAAGCAGCTGTAGCTTTTCTAGAGGCCGTCAAATAAGGCCCTTGTTCTCAGAACCGAGACTGAGCCCACCATGGGGGAAGCTTGAGGGCCTGATAGCAACGCCATTTTCCCTTCCCCTGTCCCTGTGGGAGCTTGGTGTGGGGCTCAGCTGCTTTGGGGTGACAGAAGCCATTCAATCTCTTTTTTGGAATCTGCTTGTTTTGAGGGGCTCCAGGCCCAGGAGCAGGACCCATGGCTGCCAAGGCAAGGTCCTATTTGTTGCCACTACCTCCCCCTATTGGTATTCTAGCTCCTGCCAGGAACCAACCCCTTCTCCCTCAGGTCCAAGTCAAGGAGCCAGCATCCTTTCCCAGCCTGCCCTGCTCTCCAGCCTGGTTAATTGGATTGCTTTATCAGCCATCATCACGGAGGGGAGGGTGATAGGGCCTTTCCCCTCAAGGAAAGAGAAGAGAACAGAGGGTGAGAGGAGGCTGCAAGCTTCCAGTGTGCTTATCAGTTGATTTAACTCTGCCTCCCACCCCCACCCCCAGGCAGCCTGCAGAGACGTGCAGGCTCCAAATCAGACGCGGAGAGCCTTCCGGGGAGGGGCCTGGGGACCCAGCCTAGAGGACAGCCCACAGGCCTGTGAAAGTCAACTAGTATGGCTCTGCATAAGGGCTGAAGGCAGGGTTTGGGTTGCTGTGAGAATCCTAGTGAAGGTGCATTTGGGGCTCTGGTGAACTCCAAAGATGGCCTTTGATGGCCCAGCTTTTAAAGGACCAAAAGGGTGCAGGCCACAAGCTCAGGCCTACCCAGGACTCAGAGCCTCATAAACCATGGACTTGGAATCAAAGGACTGTAAGGGACCTGAGTGCCAGCTCACAGGCACAGTCTCCTTGAGAGACTTCAGGCCTAAGGAGCAGCAGTAAGCTCTGGGAGACCGAGCTGGGCCTGGGACTGGGCCCAGGGCAGAGAATGATATAGGGGCCCTTGTAGCCTCTGCATGCAGAACAGTGTTCATGGAAATCACAGGACTAGGGCCAGCTAAGTGACCCCCAGAGTCCTCCTTGCTCAAAGCTGCTGGGGTAGAGACCCACCCAGCCTATGGCCAGAGAGCATGCATGCACAGACATTAGCTCAGGGCCCAATTGGCAAGACTGGTTGGTACTCAGCAGGTCTCCATCTAGAAAAGTACAGATTCCTTCCACCTGGGCTAAATTCCAGCAAAACTGTCATTCCATTAGAATAGTTCATTAGTCCTGATGGACCCGGTGTCCTGCAAATGCACAGCTTCTCCAGCCTGGCAGTCTCAGGGTAGCTGCACTTCTTACATGGCAGCTGGGTAATCCCAGAACCAGTGCCCCTAGAACACCTCAAATGTCACAGAACATCACTTCTGCCATACTCTTGGTCAAAGGAGGCCTTTGCTCACCCATATTCAAGGAGGACATGCAGGATCAGTGAGACCCACAATCTGATACTCCCTTTCCTGGAAATGCTGCCTTCTCTTGCCTCCTTCCATGGCTTCTTTGGGTTTTAGACTGAAACAGTCCTTTCTGGGAGAAGTCTCGTTGCATGGGTGATGGGGCCTCCAGGATGAAGCAGGCCCAAGGACTTACAGATTGCGAGAAAGAAGCTAATATTTAATGAGTACATACTATATTCCATATGGAAAAGCATTCTATACTATATTCCAGAAAGGGTTCCTTTTTTTCCCCTCACATCGTCCTTGCAAGAAAGATTTTATTGTCATTCTCCTTTTACATTAGAAAATGCAGGTTCAGAGAGTTCAGTGGCTTGTTCAAAGTCATACGGCTGGGGACAGAGCTATGATTCAGACCTCCCTCATGCCACCCACTTTGGGCAAACATGAGGCAGAGGAAGCTGTCTCTCCTGTCCTCCCATATCCTTCTCTTCCTCCCTGTCTGCTCCCTCCAACCGGGGCCCAAACTCAGCCACTCACCTCCCTGTCAGAATGTCCCTTTCTGTGTCTCTAAGCTGATATCCCCTTACGAGAAAGTACCCTCCTAGGGGCCAACGACTGGAGGTCCCTAGCACCCTGGAATAGGCCCATTACTTGGACAGTCACACGTTCTTTGGCCCCCTTCCTATTGACCAGTGGGGTCACCATGCCTATCCATTAACCTTGGGTAGATGCTGTGACTCATAGTATATGGCAGAAGTGACAGTGTTCCATTTTTGAGGCCCAGGCCTTAAGAAGTGGCAGCTTCCACCTCCTGTCCCTTGAAATGGTCTCTCTGGGCACCCTGAGTCATCACAGAAGTCTGCCACCCAGAGCCGAGTGATGCTCAAGAGGCCAGTTGTAGGCGCTCCCCTGGTGAGCCGGCCTTGTAGCCCTTCTCAGCGGGGTGCCCGCCAGGAATGCCCATGAGTGAGGCTGCCCTGGATCCTCCAGACCAGCTCATCTGCCATTTGAACACCACTAAGTGACCTCAGCTCCACCAGGAGAGTCACTCAGACAAGCTCTGCCTGAATCCCTCACTCAAATGCCACAAAATATAATAAAACAACTGTTTTAAGCCACTAATATTTTCGGTAACTTGGTACACAGCAATATGCATCGTCTCATTTCAATCCATTCATTACACCTGTTTGACAGAGTCGGAAACGTAAGCTCAGAGGCCTGGGTTTCCCAGGAAGCAGAATGCCCCGCCGGCACTGGAGCTCGAACTTGGGAAGTTGGCTCTGTAACTCCCTCACACCCAAGCCCTTGTGATACTGCTTCTTAGTGGGTTTGTGTGTCCCTCCTGACAGGACAGTTGACATTTCAACCAAAAACATTACCTTCAACCAGAGGGTTGATTAAATTTTCAAGGAGTGACATTTCCAGCACTAAGACATTCCCATTTGAGAGACATCTGGGGAGATTTGGAGTCAGGGTAGGGGAGCGGGTAGAAGAGAGGGTCCCTTCCCTTTCCCATACTCAGGACAGTGGGGGATGATTAACTTGTCTTTGTGTGTTCATAGCTGGCACAGAGACTCTCACAGTGGATGCTTAAAGTATGTTCTGCCCTGGCCAGGTAGATCAGTTGGTTAGGGCGTAGTCCCAGTAGGCCAAGCTTGCGGGTTTGATCCCTGGTCAGGGCACATCCAAGAATCAACCAATGAATGCATAAATAAGTGGAACAACAAATTGTTTCTCTCTTTCTCTCTCTCCCTCCTTTCTTCTCTCTCTCTAAAAAAAAAACAGCCCTGGCCAGTTTTCTCAGTGGTTAGAGCATCAGCCTGTGGATCAGAGAGTCCCGGGTTCGGTTTCCGCTAAGGGCACATGCCTCAGTTGCAGTTCGTCCCTGGCCCCTGTTGGGGTCATGTGGGTGGCAACCAGTCCATGTGTCTCTCTCACATGGATGTTTCTCTCTCTCATTTCCTCCCTCTCTCCCTCTTGCTCTATCTGAAGATAAATGCAAAAATGTCCTCAGGTGAGGATAAAAAATAAAATAAAATAAAACAAGATAAATATTTGCTCCACAAATAAACCAACCCAAAAAGGACTAAGTGATGGAGTGTGAATGGACCAAGATCTGGACAGAAGGGTTTTCCTGCCATCTGCTGGCTATTCCTAGAACAACTCTTTCTTGGCGGGGGAAGGAAATGGAAAGTTCCTTGGGGGATCTTGGCTCTGTGTAGACACCAGGCAGCATTATTCCAGGCTGGAGAAGGGTGGACTGTGGGTGGCCTTCGCCCTCCCTGAGGACCCAGACCTCCTGCTTCCTCGGACCTCTGCGCTCCTTGCGGGCAAGGCAAGCAGAAGCACTCCCCATTCCTGCAGCTCCTCGGGTGCTTAATAAACACTTGCGATTGAATGTGAGCAAATAGGTAATGACAAGTCCTCTATTTCTTCTTTACCTTCCATTTGAAGAGAGGTCCGCTCCCTCACAACTTAGAACATGGCTTGCTCCCATGAACCCCGGAGTCCCCTGTTGTCCCCTACCTGCCCCTCAGGCCTGCCCAGCCCCAGCGCTTCCCTGAGGTGAGTCTCCATACACCCACCCTGCCGAGCTGACAGGTATAGCTCTTCTTGGTAGTAAGACAGGGCAGGAATTTCCCCCTCAAGGCCCCTAAGTTGACACCAAGCACCATCCTCACATTGATGGAGCCTCATGTTCCTCAAATGGAAAACCTGGACCACAAAAACCTGGATGCCAAGCCGACCTTGAACAATGCAGTCAGAAACCCATGTGTGGCCTGGTCCCGTATAGAAGTGGCACAGAGCAGTGAGAGACAGTCTTCCGAGCTGCAGATGGAAAGTTCTGTCTGCGACCCAGAGTGGTTGAATTCCTAGATGTGAAACCTGCGATACGGAGAGCCGACTATATGTTCATTGGGAAAAACCCATGTATAAGTGGTGCCGTGCTGTTCAAACTGTTGTTCACGGGTGAGCCGTGTCTTCCTCAGAGAGCTGTCGCAAACATCACCCGAGACTGGATGTGTAGAGTACTGGCAGCCCAACAAGGCTTGCCACAGGACACCCAGGACAATTCCTAGCAGAATAAATACACGTCCCTCCTCATCCTCCCCAAGTTCCCAGCCACCCGCCACACCCACAGCTCCCACAGCATCTCATCTACCTTTCACCCCAATGCCCATCCCCTCTCTGATCCCCAGCACGTCAGAAAGGCAAGAGGGGGTGGTAAGAACAGACACTTTATTGCACACCATGGCGGGGGGGGGGGTAAGGGAGGAAGGAGGGGCTCCAGCAGGACAAGCCTCATCCCCTCCCCTGGGCTGAGTCAGCCACGGGGTACGCGGACTTGAATGTTCTGAACCTGTGCCAGAACCTAGAGTGATGCTCACCGTGTGCACTTGGGTCTGTACAAAGCAGTGCTTAGGATGAGGAGGGACCCTGGGCCCTCCTTCCCCTGGCCCAGTCATTAGGCCCCAGCGCAGAAGCAGCAGGCCCTCAGTTTCGGGGCCTAGTGGACACCCAGGGAGTCAGGTGCCTTCCAACCTGTTCAGTCTCTTCTCTTTCCCACTGGGGAGAGCATCCGGGAGCTGGGGCAGGGTGCAGCTGCGAGGGCTGCAGGAGGGCTGCGGTGCCCGTGGTGCTGCAGGCCTGCTCCGGCGGGGACCACGGGCTCCCAGCCCCAGCATCCCGGCCGGCGGAGGGCCGGCGCACAGCGCCTTCTCCTGGCACCAGGAAAGCAACAGTCTCTGCAGATTTATTGCTGGAGGGCAAAGCCAGCCTCACTGGCACCAACTTGTGTGCCCCACCTGCCCAGCCCCATGTGGGCCTCAGGCTTCAGGTTGCCTCAGGGGAGATGGCTCCCTGAGCAAGAAGCTGGGGGTTGGCTGGACAGCAGGGGCCAGGGGACCCTTTCAGGCACAGCCCTGCCCTGGCGTCCTCTCTGCCTTCTGGCGCTGCATGGGCAGCACCAAAGCCGGGGTGGGGAGGCCCTGTACTGGGCCGTGGGCCCACCTCCTGCTCCCCGGGGACACCTGGGGCTGGATCTTACCTGAGCAGAGGCCCCACCTGCCCTGGCCTCCCCCTGCTTGCAGCTCCCCTGAGGAGTGAGCCAGGTGTGAGTCAGAAGCACGGGTGACAGCAGCGGTCCCCTTCTGAACGCTGTTAGGACTGCCTCTAAGACGGCAGGACACGGGCGCTGTGCGTGCCCTTTTGGGGGGGTCTCACCATCTTAAGAAGCCAGGACTTTCCTCAGGGTGAACAGCTGTGACTCTAGTGGGGACGGTAAGAAGGTAACTGGAAAGTAAGTGTGGGGGCTTTTCCAGCCTCCCCAAGGCTTGTCCAGTGGTGGGAAGGCAATGAGTCCCGCAAGGGAAGCCTGCCTTCCCCACACAGGGGTTCCCAAGGCCCTGCCCTGAGGCCTGGCTGAGAGGGGGAGGCAGGAGCGCGGTGAGCACTGGGATTCACAAATCAGCACCCTACGCACACCCATACCCACGTATGTGCACACACCACACACGTACACGCACGCACGTACACCGAGCTCTGGGCCCTATGACTAACACAGCAGAGACAGGGCTGGACAGGCCGGCCTACAGCCAAAGGCTAGGAGCACACCCCAGGCCCCAGGGATCTGTCGCAGACTGGCGGGCTGGGGCCTGGCCCAGCTACAAGCTACAAAATTAAAAATATATCAAATATACAATGAAAATAGATCTGTACAGCACTGAGGATGAAAATAGTCCAGCAGCCACAGTATAACATTGGGTTTGTCATTTAACAGCATTTATACCCACATGTACAGATTGAATATACAATAGAAATAGAATACACAGAAGAGTATATATAGCAGTGTCTCTCCTGGGGCCTTGCTTTTCCTGTTGCTAAACTGGTGGGACTAGGCATGGGGCCAGGCAGGGGGTGTCGCCAGGTGAGGGGCCTAAGGCAGCTGTTGGGCTCCAAAGGCATGTCTCTGGGGGGACGAAGGCCTCCTCTCCCCTCACACTCTGGAGGGGCAGGTGGGGCCGAGGGGGCCAGAAATGGAAGGCGCGAGAGGGGCCAGTAAGGGAGATTGTGGGTGGGGGATGGACCTCGAGGCAAGGGGGGTCACGGGACTAAGAAGTGAAGGAGGGAACCTTGGGCCTAGGCTGTCCTTCCCTCTGCGCCTAGTGCTGAGAGCAGTCAATCACAAGTGACTCAGGACCCTCTGTCAAGGAGCCCAGACCTAGCACTGTGGCCTGCTCCCTCCCTGCCCACCACAGCTCTAAAAGAGGTTTGCTGTCCCAGCCAGTGTCCTTCCTTCCTACCTTCCATTTATCATCCATTTACCATCCATCCATCCATCCACACATCCATCATCCATCCATCCATCCATCCATCCATCCATCCATCCATCCTCCCTTTGGTCCATCCACCACCCTGCAGACATCTGTTCTCTGGTCAGGTTCTAACCCTCCCAGCCTATACTCTGAGGGCAGCTCTATTCCTGGTAGGCCAGAAGGTAAGAGTGGGGGTGGGCAGAGACCCAGCCCCCCGGGCAACCTCCCCTCGGCACTGCCTGTGGCCCTGACCACCACGGGTCGGATAGCTGTGCTTATACAACAGAGGGTGAGTGGGGACCCAAAAGGGCAGTGGAAGTATCTGTTTCCCCAGGTGCGAGGCTTCCTGTGTGAGGTCCCCTGAACTCCAGGGACCCCGTTCCAGGGGAGAAGCTGCCACTAGAGAGAAAGTTGGGTCCCAGACGGGAGGAGGGGGTTGTGCAATTGTGCTCCAAACGATCCAAATTGTGCTGTGGACAGCGTGCTCCGGAAACCTCAAGAAAAAGGCAGAGGCCACCACTCGGGGCTCCAGGATGGGACAGGGGCGGGAAAGGACAGGGAGATGGCTAAGCCCTAATGGACGCAGGGAGGGTTCAAGCCTAGTCATTGCCCTCCCAGGCAAGATGTAGGAGCACACCCCACCCACCCAGGCAGGCCTAGGACATCAGAGATCCCACCTAGAGCTGGGGGTGGCGGAGCCCCCGCCCCTCTGCTACCGGGCACCATCTGCCTGACACAACAGAACTCCACCCCAGCTGGAGCCCCGGGGCCCAGCATGTCTGTCCCATCCGCAGCCTTAAATCAGGCAGCCCCTGGGACATCCCGCCCTGCCCCCGTGGCTTCACCACCACACCACCTGGCAACAGAGGCCTCTGAGACCTAAGAACTGCAGATAGCAGGTTAGGGGGAGAGGAGAGTGGGGTGACCCCGAAAGTGGCCACTTGGAGTCTCTCCTGTGCTGGGAATCAGAACTTCTGGATTGTTCCAGTTATTCGGCTGCCATTTGGTGAGAGAACCTTGGAGGGTTAGAAGGCGCGGCCCCCACTCAGGTCTGGGGAACAGAATCGGCTGGGACTGGGGTGGGGGCTGAGGCAGGGCAGACCCCTCTCCTGGGAGGAGCAGCCAGGCTGGGACGGGGGCTGGCTGGGCATGGGGGAGAGGCGGGCAGGGGTGGGGTGGTGGTGATCACAGCTCCGACTCTGGGGTGCTGGCCAGGAGATAGCCACTCCCATAGCGTCCACTGGGGTCACCACTGGGCTCCAGGGGCGACGTGCTGCCAGGCCCCAGGTAGGAGCGGTGAGTGGGCATGGGGGAGGGCGCCTCGCTGGGCACCTTGCTGAGGATGAAGCGGGTCTCGTCATTCTCTTCCAGGTTGGAAATGTCCTTCATCATGCGGCCCTTCTTGTAGGACACGGAGAGGGTATTGGAGCCGTCAGAAAGTAGGTGGAAGTGCCGCAGGATGAACACCACTGGGATGGGCAGGGTCGCCACGACGATGAGGGTGACCAGGAGTACCATGGCCCAGTTAGGGAAATACAGGTAGCGCTCGGCAGCCTAGGGGCGGACGGGGTTAAGGCTGCTGCCCGACCTCACCCGCTCACGACCAACTCTTCCTGCCCATCCCACCCACCACCCCGGCACCAGCAGAGACGAGGCTCAGCAGGGTTGCTACTTGATTAGCTGGTCACCTGCGTCCCAGGTTCTACACTTGTAACAAGGATGGGTGATTCCACTCCACACACGGAGAGAAAACATGGGTTAGAAAGACTGGACAAGTGCGTCAGCCTTTCTGACCCTGTCTCCTATCTGTACAGTAGGGATAATGTCACCTCTCTCTGGGTTGTTGTAAGGTTATAGGTCAGGTGTGCATGCCCCTGGCAGGGCCTCGCACATAGCAGTTGCCCTATAAAAGACCTAGGAAGGTACCCATGTCCCTGGGGTTCTGGGCTGCCACCTCTCACCTCCTCTTTGACCCAGGCGCTGTAGCCCGGGGGCGTGACCCCCAGCTGGATGATGCTGGCTGTGGTGAGTACAGCCATGCACAGTGGAGACACGAACTTCCACATGTAGAAATAGAAGCGGTAGGGCCGGAAGCCCAGCATCTCAGTCAGCTCCTGCATGAACCTGCCAGGTGCAATAGAGGGCCCAGGAGTTGGCACCCCCACTGTGCCTTCACATTACTGCATAGCTTCCTCCTCCAGGAAGCCTTCTCGGACCATTCCATCCCTCCCAGACTCTTCCATTCTTCACATTCAATGCTCCTGGTACATTATCTGTGGCCCGGCTGGCCTCTGGGAAGGCTCTGCTGTCTTCCTCTAACCTCCCCTGACTACATGAAGTCACATCCCACCCAGGGATATGATACAACTCTGCCCCCCCACCCCCCACCCACCCACCCAAACACACACACTGGCCTGGCTCTACACTCCCCCTGCTGGAACATAGGTAGAAGTGCACCTTCTCTAGTGTCCAGAATGCTGCCCTGACTTGGGGTTTCTATCTACCCTGCCTGTGGGTAGAATTCTAGGGCGCTAGCAGGCTGTGCCCATGAATGGCATTAAAAAAGATCACCTTTACCTCAATACCACCTAACTGAAATCTTGCAATTATTTCTGTTATAAATGCAAGCAACTACAGTAGTATTAACAATACCTGTAACTCTGTCAGCAACTGATTAAATCTGGTATTTTCCTATCCATTACAACTGAAGATACCTACAAATATCATTTATGCTCACAGCTACTTTGAAATAATCATTGTTATTCGAGCCATGGCTAGATCTTGTAACTTAATGCAGTAAAAATGAAGTACACAGATATTGCTACATCTCAGATTTGAAACATTACTTTGCTAATTTTCAATATAATGAGTTGTCTTACAATACTATATATTTTATCATTGCATTTAAAAATAATATTCTGAGACTGCCAGAGTCAGCTCCTTCTAGCAGCGTGTTCCAACCCTGGTCACGGGATCGCTCCGTCTTGTCACCAGCCCCTCCTGCACTCTCCCAGGAAGTGGGGGACCATATCAGCAACAGTGAGAGCGCCTGATTCCAAGACCGGGCCCAGACATCAGGGGCGGATCAGGCTGAGTGGTTAGTGGAGCCCTGGCTTTGCTGAGCCAGTGAGAGGCACCTGGTCCTGGGCTTTTGGGGATTCAGATTAGTTCTTAAATGAGGAATGAGGCCAGAAGCTGACAGTGAGCATAGTTCTGCCCTCGGCTCAAGCCAGTCCTTTCTTATTGCTGAATTCTCTTACCCACCCAGATCCCAAACTTAGTACCCAAACCACACCCGTCTCACACCCCCATGTAAATAGCCTTAGGGCTGTGAGTCAGGCTGCTGGAGTCTATGAGCGCTTGGAGAGTAGGGCCCCTTGTTACCCACTGGGTACTTAAGCTTCACAGAATTCTGAGAAGTTGGTACCAGGAAAGGTGCTCTGGTAATTTCATGTAGTTTAGGGTGATGTTAGGACCTGGACCCAGGAGACTCGCACCCTTAACCTTGCTCTGCCTCTCCCCAGCCAAGCCTCTTGAGCAGTGATGTCCTCTCTCTGAGCATCAGTTTCTCTAGCTGACCTGCAGGAGTAGGTTCGGCTCTGACTTCTGACTCTGTGATCTCCTGCCCCATTCACAGCAGCTCTCAGGGGAGTCGAGTTGGGACAGACCCCTCCTCCTGTCCCCACCCCGCCCCCACAGCCCTCTTACTTCTTGGTTCCATAGATCCAGGCAACAGCGATGTTCTCAAGGATGACAATGACGGTGAGCGGCAGGGTGGCTGAGTAGTCATCAAACATGGTGACAAAGTAGTTTCCGGAGCGCTGGACGAACAACAGCCCCACGAGGAATGCAAAGACACAGCAGCCCACTACAGAGAGCCGGGAGGCCGGTGTGGCGGCAGAGGTGCAGGTGGGTGGGGCCCTGGGGTCTTGGGGGCACCCAGGCCTCTCCCATTTCACCCCTCCCCCCAGCAGGTCTACAACCCACCCTCCAGCAGGTCCAGCCCTGTGGGTCAGGAATGAGTCAGTCAGAATCCAGTGTTTCTAAGTCAGAGCCACAACCCCGTCAGTGTCCCCAAGGGCAGCCCACAGGCCAGTGGAGGCTGATAGAGGAGTTGTTACCTGTGAACATCTCCTTGGGCACCTTGAAGGTGTCGATGATGGGCGTGGTAATGCCCGCCATGGTCCCGATCATACTGCCCAGGCCCAGGTTGATGAGCATCAGGAAGAACATGACGGACCAGAACGGGGAGGCAGGGAAGTGTGTCATGGCCTCGGTGAAGGCGATGAAGGCCAGGCCTGTGCCCTGCACGGACTGCGGGTGGAGGTGGAGAGCAAGGGCTCGGTGAGGGCCCATGCCCACCCTAGGAGCCCCTTCATTCATTCTCTGCCCTCAGAGCTTTAGGATTGACAATTCCCTCTTTCCTAGGGGTCTCCACCCCCACCTATATCCTGCTGCTTTGGCCAGTGGGTCTCAGACTTGAGTGAGCATCAGAACCCCTCCCCCACCAAGGGAGTAAAACAACCAATCCTGGAGTTCAGTTGCGGGGTCTGGAATCTGCAAGTTGTACAAGGATCCCAGGTCATTCAGATGAAGACGCTCACTTTTAGAAACACACCCAGCTCAAGACATTCTTCCTCTAAGAAGTCTTCCCTGATTGCTCCCAGCTCTGAGCTCCAGACCTTAATGTAGTGATCTCAGCCTTCACTGCCCCATGATCACAGTGGAACCTTTAAAGGCACCAATGCCTGGGTCTCACCCCAGGGGCAATGATTTGATTGGTCTGGAGGTAAAGCTGGGTATCAGGGTTTTCTAAAGCCCCCAGGGACTCTGATGGGCAGCCAAGGTGTAGAACAACTGCAGCAATGCTTAGGCCCCACACATGGACATCACTTGTACGTTGTCCTGTACTGTCCGGTGACTGTAGGGAGCACCTCCCCAATTGTGTGTGTACTTCTTGTCATTTGGATGTGATTAAGGTTGCAGCATATTGCAAAAGCCTGCTACGATCCTAGTTTTATTCAGAGGACCAGGTCATGCCCGGGAGAATGGGGCAGGGTCTCATGGAAGGGAGAGGTCCTTGATGCTGCCGGTCACTGGGATGAAACAGACAGGGCCCTTTTGCTCTCGCTCGCATGGGAACAGGACATGGGACACAGAACACAGCTCCCTCCGTGTCAGGATGGTGTCTGGAGCAGGCAGCTGACTTAATGTGGAGCTCAGATATCTCATAGGGACTGTCGCCTTCCTCCGCCCTGGAGAAGTGCAGGGTTGGCTCAGGTGGGAGGGAGCTGGCTCTGCCCCCGGTGAGCCTTGGTACCAGCTGGGTCCTAAAACCCTGTGGGTACGTCTCTCTCCTGTTCCCCCTTCTAAAAGAACAGTCATTTTGAAAGTTTACAGCTGTACAAATAGGGACAGAGCAAGGGTCCTGGACTGGGCAGCGGGGACAGCGGGGGAGGTGGCAGCTGTGAGACCCCGACAAGCTGCCAGCTTACAGGCTACTCCCCGTAAAACTGACAATATTAACACTCAACTCAGCACACCGTCAGGAGGGCCAAGGGGGACAGCAAAGGGCAGATCTAACGTGCACCGTGGTTTTCTGTGGCCGTGTACAAGGCAGTGTTCTGAGTAAGACGCGTGGCAGTGACTGGTGTGCAGGAAACCACTCAGTAGACTTGGAAGCCATCCTGCACACTCCTGTGACTCCTGTGATGTGTGTGTCAGCCTCGTCCCCTCCCTAAGACTCAGCTTACCTCAGGGCAGGGCGCTGGGCTGATACCTTTCCTTTCTGGACACATAGTAGGTCCTTGCTTATCAAGTAAACGCACGAGTCCCTGTTGGCTTTCTGGAGCCTGTGCCCAAGCCCCAGCCACCTCTGGCCTGTGCCTCCCGCCTGTCCCGGGCAGGGCAGCCTGTCCCATACCTTGTCTAGCTCGTCCTCCAGCAGGCAGGGATCGAGGCCCAGGGCTGAGAATTGGTCCTCTTTCACGGTCATGATGACCTTGTACATTTCCTCGTAGTCCTTGGTGGTCAGGTGGGAGAAATTGACGTGGGGGGGGATGAGGTCCTGGCTCAGGACGTTGCTGTGGAGGTACCCCAGGATTTTCTCGGCATTCCTGCAGCATAAAGGGGAGAGGACAAGGTAGAAAGGCAGGGGTGAGTACGATCCTGGGGGTACCTCTCAGGCAACCAGACAGGACCCCCAGCCATCAACACAGACATCTGTGAATCTGCCCTTGCGGTCCAGGACTGGGGACAGAGAACTCCTCTGATCACCACCGTTCAGCCCAGGGAGACAGGGACTCCCTGTCCACAGCCCACCTGCCCCTCCTGGGTAGGGTGGAAGGAGGGGAAAGGACAGGAGAGGTGCCACCTACTCAACCACGCATTTCTCGTTCATGATGTTGGCCTTGAAGCCCAGCACAGCAAACACCACGAGGGTGGCCAGCACCGAGGTGAAGAAGTTGATCAAGGACACCAGGGCGGCATCAAAGTGGCAGTTGTTATCCTGCTTGTTGTAGCTGGAGAAGGCGATGACGCCCCCAAAACCCAGCCCCAGGGCGAAGAAGACCTGGGTGGCCGCCTCCCGCCATACCTGCGGGTCCAGCATCTTGTCCAGCTATGCGGGAGGGGACATAGCAGGGGAGAAAAGAGACACACAGTAATAGTTTTATTTGAGTGCAGTGGAGTTCTCACCACACCCCTCTCTCACCTCAACAGAGTTCAGAGGCACCATGGCACAGTGGGAAAGAGCTGTGGCTGTGTGACCTTGGGCAAGTCCCCTAACCCCTCTGTAACTTTCCCCATGTGCAAAACACAGCTACCAGGAATATCAACTTCAGAGGATCATTTCAAGCTTAGGTAGGATAAACTAAACACTGCGTGCTGGCACAGTACGTTCTCAGTTCATGTGAACTGCTATCATTGCTTACCACGGAGCTATCATATGAAGGAACATCACCAGGGCCATCAGGTATGACGTGTGGTGCACAGCTCTAGGGAGTGCCACTCACTTCGACTGGAGTGTGAGTGGTGCCTCCTGGAGTTGTCCAGTGTACAGCCCGCACAATAGTACAAGAGAACTGAGAACATCAAGGCCTCCCTGAGACCTCCTCCACCTCAAACCATAAACAAAGACGCCAACGTTTTCCTCCTGCCCACCTGCTCTCCTTTTCCCGGAAATACAAGGCCCAATGTTCATTCATACACACCTACATGCTCCCGGTCAAGACGAACCCCACCTCACACAGCCCAACCTGCAGCACAGGTCCCAGACACGCCCCCGAGAGAGAAGCCCCTGCCTGACCCCACCTGCTCCCAGACCTGGCAGGACCCTGAGCCCCAACAGCACGGACATGGCAGTGGCACTCTCCAAAGCATTTCACACCCATCCTTCTTTTACTTCCTGTTCTCAAAGCAGGGGCCACAGCTTGGACCCAGCACAGGGCTTTAGAGTCAGACAGGCCGAGCTCTAACTCTGACCCCGTCTTCACTTAGCTGCGAAGACTTAGGTGGTAAGAACTGTTTTATGAGCCTCGGTTTCCTCACCTGAAAAGTGGGGATAATAGGAGTCTCCCTCCCAGAGTGAGAATGGAAAGTACAGCCAGCAGTCACGGCTGGCACACAGCAGCTCTGAGCTCCGCCGAATGCCTCCCCTAGGCGGGTCGGGGGCTGGGGGAGGGGCAGGGACGATTATCCACATTCTGAAAGAGTACACTGAGGCCCAAAGGTGAAATGACTTGCCCAAAGTGATGGGCTTGCCAGCTGGGGCAGAGGAGTTTCTAAAAGACAGACCGTCTCCCGCTAGCCCAGCGCCCTCCTAACACCACCTCCTGACTCAGTCGGCCTGTAAAGCAGGAGGCGAAATCACCTGCTGGGGGCCAGGTGTGCTGGGAGGGAAGGTCTGACCATTCAGACAGGTGAAAGCGCTCTAAATGGTCCCTGCAGAGCATGGACAGTGAGGCCACCAGAGGAATGGAGCAGGTCATCTTCATTCCAAAAGGGATACGGCCCACATTTCCTTATGCACAGGCCCTGGGGCCAGGCTGGTTTTGGAAGGCAGGCTTCTGTTGATGGTCTTGTGGTAGAAAGGTAACAGGGTGCCTATACCACATAACTTCATAGAGCCCAGGCGGGGTCTGGGACACACCTGTAATCAAACACATTCATATTTTTGCCGCAGGATTATAACTATTCCCACCACGTGAATCAATGAAGACTATAAATAGCCTCACATCTGCTCAGGTCATTTTGCCACAAAATGAGTTAAGAAAGAAAGAAAGAAAGAAAGAAAGAAAGAAAGAAAGAAAGAAAGAAAGAAAGAAAGAAAGAAAGAAAGAAAGAAAGAAAGAAAGAAAAAGAAAGACACCACTTTTTGTTTTTCAGGGCTATTTGCATTCGGGCATTGTAAATAAGGAGATAGGGGCCTCATGCCCCTAATAGAAGTTTGAAGAGTTAAAAAAAAGAAAGAGAAAACACAGTAGTCCTTCCTTACCAGTGGTTTTCCTTTCTGTGCTTTCAGTCACTTATGGTCAACTGTGGTCCGAAAATATTAAATGGAAAATTCCAGAAATAAACGATTCATAAGTTTTAAATTGTGCGTCATTCTGAGCAGTACGGTGAAATCTCACGCTGTCCGGCCCGGGAGGTGAATCACCCCTTTGTCCAGCAAATGGATGCACACAGTATTGTTACTCGATGGTTAGTCATTAGAGCCATCGTATTTACCAGGTTGACTGTCACGGTAGCACATATTTGTGTTCAAATAACCCTTATTTGACTTAGTAATGACTCCGAAGTGCTAGAGTGGTGATGCTGGCAATCAGATGTGCCAAAGGGAAGCCACAGTGCTGCTTGTAAGCGAAAGGGTGTGTATGCGTAGGGAGCACTGTGGTACATGTAGGCTTTGGTACTATGCACAGTTTCAAGCATCCACTGGGGGTCTTGGAACGTATCCCCTGCATATATGGGGGGATGTTGTAGCCATAGTCCCACTGGTAAAGGACTTCTGCATCTCCTCTCTCCTGGGTGGGTTTTTAAAAAAAGATCCTCCCAAAACATTCCAGAAATGGGCAGAGGGGTTACTTATGCTGGCATTCACTGATGTGATAGATGTCAATCATGACAGTTCTGCCAATCTGGAACCTGGCACCTCTCTCGGGCTAGAAAACGACCTCGTGGGAGGGCTCTGGGTGGTGAGTTCTAACTAGAAAGAAGCAAAAGATGTTGTAACAGAGGGCAGGTTAAGCTGGACCTAGCTCTGGTCATGCCGTTTGCTGTTGAAAAACCTCTGCTGGTTCCCCACTGTCAGCTAGAAAATTTCTCCCCCTCTGTTTTGAACTCTAACTGCAGTGAACTTACTATTCTTTAAAAGCATCATGATCTCCTACCTGCGGTCTTTGCCCAGCCTATTTCCTCTGTCTGGAATGCTCCTTCCTCCTACTCACTGTCTGGTGAACTCTTATTTATATCTCAAAACCCAGCACAAATATCACCTCCTCTTTGAAGCTTTTCCTGACTGCCTCTAGTCATGGTCGTAGACTCTCACAGCTCATCGACACCCACATTACTGGCATGTGTGTCTGTCTTCCTTTCTACACTTTGTGCTTCTTAGGGATGAAGCCCACCTGCTGTCATCTGTATGAGCAGAACCTGGCACATGGAAGAAAAGGAAAGAGTGGGGTAGGGTGGGGGGACGAGAGAGACAAGCGAAGGCTGACCTGTGTTCTAAAGTGAGCTGAGTCAGGCACCTTCAGTACTGAATGCTTGCTGTTCCTTGAACTTAGAGGGGCTCTTTCAGGATGTCTGGGGTGATGGTACATGATTTCAACAAGGTCCTGATCATAGTGGCAACAGAGAATGAACCCATGACCAGACCTAAGGAAGCTCAGGGTCCTTTCCAAGCATCAGAATGTGGCTGCGGGGGAGATGTGGCAAGCAGGCTTTTCCACCAAAGACAAGCTCATACCCTTCTCGGGGTGCCCCCGGCAAACAGCAATGGCTCCCTGTCATATCCTTGGCACAATGGCTGAGTCACTTCCTCATGCAGGGAACAAGGGGTTCCATGCCATTGGACTCCTTGGCATGAAGAGACTTTTTGAATCCACAAGCAGCTGCTAGTACCCAGCCTGAGCGGGTCTGTGACAGGAGCCCACACCCTTGTTCCCTAGCACTGCCGGGCACCTGCCTGTGTGCGAGAGCCAGACAGCCCACAGGACACCAGGTGGCACTGGAGCGCCCGTTCCCACTGCCGAGGAGCACGAGAGTAATAACAGCTGACACTGCGCCCTCTGCACGCCAGCAGCAGCCCTACGCGGGCCCTCTCCTGACAACTGCGACAGCCACCATGGTTCACCCCATCTTGCAGCTGAGGAAACTGAGGCCCTCAGAGGCCAAGAAATTTGCCCTCTAACTGCGGAGCGATGAGCTGGGATATGGACGGGATCATGTGGCTCAGAGCACGCCCTCTGCCGACAGGCTGGGCTGCCCTCGTCATCCTGCTCAGAAGCCTCGCTCTAACCCGGAGCCCACAAGGTCCCCCATCTGCCTCCACCCCGGGCCTTTGGGACGTGCAGGAAGCCCGCTCTCTTCTCTAAGGGTTCACACACACCCTGACCCTTGACCAGTGTGTCTCCCTGCCAGGACTGCTCACTTGTCTAGACCCCAGAGGCAGTAACACCCGAAGCTCAGCTTGTGCTGGTCCCAGCCGGAAGGCTGGTGTGGCTTCTTCCATTGTGACTGCTTACAGGTAATGCAGTCATGTGGTTTAATTCTTTTTTGAATCCTCACTCGAGGGTATTTTTCCATTGAGTTTCAGATAAAGTGGGAGGGAGGCAGGGAAGGAGAGAGAGAGAGAAACATCAATGTGAGAGAGTCATCGACTGGTTGCCTCTTGCACGACCATAACCAGAGCCGAGGACCGAACAGCAACCGAGGCACATGCCCTTGACTGGAATCAAACCTGAGACTCTTTGGTCCGCAGGCCACCGCTCTAACTGCTGAGCCAAACAGGCCAGGACAGCCATGTGGTTTAAAACTCCAGAAGGGGAAAAGGGTCCACAGTAGGTCTCCCTTTCCTCACCTGTGTCCCAGGTGCCCTCTTTCCTTACCTACACGTAACCGTGACATCAGTTTCTTGCATGCCCTTCTGGTGATATTTCATGCTCTCCACCCTCCTGGGCCACCGCCCTAGCCTCCAGCCTTGATGTTTCCTCAGTGTGCTGAGCTGGGAACCTGCAGAATTCCAGGGCTCCTGGCAAGCTGCCCCCTAGGCCCCTCACTGCCTCATCCCCACGCTCTGCCCAAGGGACCACCGGGCCTGGCCCCTCAGTCCCTGGGCCCCATGTACCTCGGCTGCTGCAAAATGTCCATGACTCCAGGGTCGTCCTTCTTCATCTGGACTTTACCTGGGATGACTGGACCTGTCCCTGCTCTGACCCAAGCCTCCACCCCTGCCTAACTGCTGGCACCCTGCCATCCAGCCCCTGGAACTGTCTGGCATCAGCCAACCCCCCATCTCCACACCCTTCTCTGGAGGCTCCTGCACCTTCTGGCTCCGACTCTGGGGTTCTCCAGCCTGGCTGCACATTAGACCCTCAGGGCGAGCTTAGAGGAACCCGGACACCACCTGGCTCCACACCTGTGCTCAGATGAACTAGTCCGCTCGCTGGCTGTGATTGGCAGGGGTCGGCCCGGGCACTGCCATTCCCCTGTTGCTACAGCTCCCGGGAACCGGCTGGGCAGGGCAGGGCGGAGCAAGCCTGGCTCCAGGGGGCAGGGTGCCGGCAGTCAGGCAGGGTGGAGGCCCGAGTCCCAGGCTTTCCCCGCACCCTCTCAGGGGCAGGCTGTTTTCTGGCGCACCCATGGGACATTTGGGCCTGGAGGTGGCCACGGTGCTGCCTGTCCATTCAGGTCACTGCCCCACAGTCCACTGTGCATCTCCTCCTCTCTTTCCAGTGTAACCTCAGCCTTCCTGCTGCGTGATTTCAGTATCTGTCTGCCTCTCGGTCCCTTCACCACCTCCCGTCCACTGACCTTGGCCCTCCCCCACTCCTGCGGTCTTTGTCATAATGTCTGTGCTCCAACTATGACTTTAATGTTAAGGACCCCACACTGCAAAGCACCCTGCCTTTTCAGCTCACTTCCTCTGGTACCTTGGCTCCAAAGCCTTCACCCCACTGGGATCTGCCCTCACTCTCTGCCATTCACCCTGTCTGTGTCCTAACTTCCCCTCCTCGCCAGCTTAGTCCACGGGCCGTCCTTCAGTCACTCTCTCGCTGACATTCTCAACTCCCCTGCATCTCTCCATCGTCATCGCTTGACAAACTCCTCACCCTGGTGACACCCAACCCCCATCTACTTGGGGCTGTTCCCAAGCAGCTAAACATATCAGGAGAATTCACACCATGCACACCTGGGGCCCTGGACAGGTGGGACCTTGGACAAGTTAGTGTACCTTTCTGTCCTTCCGTTTCCTGCGTGCAAAATGGCGGTAACAGCAATGTCTACATCCAGGATTGGTATGAGTTTAAATGAGCTAATACACGGGAGGTGTGTATACAGGGCCTGGCACACAGTAAGCACCGTCCACTGTAGAACACACAATTGTTCTGCCTGACCAGTGTGGCTCAGGGGATTGAGCATCGTCCCATGGACTGAGAGGTCCCAGTTCGATTCCCAGTCAGGACACATGCCCAGGTTGCAGCCTGGATCCCCACTGGGGGTGTGCAGGAGGCAGCCCATCAATGTTTCTCTTTCATATTGATGTTTCTATCTCTCTCTCCCTTCCTCTCTCTCTAAAAAAATCAATTAAAACATATTAAAAAAAAAAACCACACAATCGTTCTAAGTGCCGTGCTGGCCCACTTCACGGCACACTCCTGACCCCTCCCCTCTGGGGACCCTGGGTGCTGCACGCATTCCTCACCTCGTGCACGGATACTTCACACGCACCCCCAGGCCTCCAGCCCTCCTCCACCATCCTGCTGTCAGCTGGTGACCTTGCTTCCTGCTTGGAGAAAAATGACACGAGCAGCCGAGAGCGCCAGCGACAGCAGCTCCTCGCCGCAGCTCCCAGCTGCCAGCATCTGTGCCCACGGCAGGCCTGTCCCTCCTGCTCCCGTGGGGACGGTGTGTGCCCCCTCGCTCCTGCCTGTTCAAGGACATTGGCTGCCTTCTTTCTGATAGCATCAATTTCCCCCTTTATTGGATTTGTTTCCTGTGTAATTCAGTGGTTTCTGATATATCACAGAGCCGCGCAGCTGTGGGATTGTGGTTGGTAAGATACTTGGTCTTCATCCACAATCCCCCTCCATCCACAGCTCCTGAAACCCTTGGAATTTCCTGTGCGGAGAGGGATAAAGGTGCCTTGTGTCATGAGTAAGGTGACTTTTAGACCCTAACTAACGCTGGTGGCTGGTTGCCAGGAGAACCGACTAGTGATCAGAGGGTTGCAACTTTCAGTCCCCCCGCCAACTTCAGGGAGGGGAGGGGGACTAGAGATTGAATCAATCACTAGTAGCCACTGATTTCATCAAACGTGTCTGTATAATGAAGCCTCCATAAAAGCCACAGAGGACAGTCCTGAGAGCTCAGGCTGGTGAACGCGTGGAGATGAGGAGACAGCAGCCACCTGCAGGCCACGGAAGCCCGCGCCCCTCCCCATACCTTGCTTCGTGAGCTCCCGTCTGGTTGTTCCTGAGCTACATCCTTTATAATAAACTGGTGTCTCTGAGTTCTGCGAGCCATTCTAGCAAATTAACTGAACCCAAGGAGGGGGTCAAGGGAGCCTCTTATTTATTTATTTTGTATCCTCACCTGGGGATATTTTTCCATTTATCTTCAGATAGAGTGGGAGGAAGGGAAGGAGAGGGAGAGGGAGAGAGAGAGAGGTACACATCGAGTGGTTGCCTCCCATATGACCTCAACCAGGGCCGGGGACAAACCACAACTGAGGCACGTGCCCTTGACGGGAATCGAACCTGCAACTCATTGGTCCGTGGGCCAATGCTCTGACCACTGAGCCAAACTGGCCAGCGTGGAACCTCTTATTTCCAACCAGTAACAACCTGGGTTTGTGACTGGCTTCTTCAGTGGGGGCAGTCTCGTAGGACTGAACCCTTAACCTGTGAAATTTCATTCTATCTCTGGACAGTCTGAGAATTGAGCTGGATTGAGTTGAGCTCTCAGACACCCAGCTGGTGTTCCGAGAATTGCTTGTTGGAGGTGTGGGAGACACTCTCCCCATATTGGAAATTAAGTCTCAGAACACAATTTAACAGCCATCACCACAATAGATTTTAGAACATCTAGCAGCCATTACCATAATCAATTTTAGAATATCTTCATCGCCCTGAAAAGAAAGTCCATAACCATCACCAGTCACTCCCCATTTCTCCCCCAGCCTCCCCACAAACCCGGCCCTGAGCAACCGCTAATCTGCTTTCCGTCTCCACAGATTTGCCTATTCTGGATGTTTCATGTAAATGGAATCAAACAACATGTGGTCTTTTGTGACTGGCTTCTTTCATTTAACATAATGTCTTCAAGGTTCACCCATATTGTAGCATGAATCAGTACTTCATTCTTTTTATGGCTGGATCATGGTTCCACTGTAGGGATATACTGTCCTTTATTTTTCCATTTGTCTGTTTATGGACATTTGAGTTGCTTCTACTTTTTGGCTATTGCAAACAATGATGCCATGAACACTTGTGTACACGTTTTTGTGTGGACATATGTTTTCAGTTCTCTTGGATGTGTGCCCAGGAGTGGAATTGCTGGGTCATATGCTAACTCTGTCTAACCTTTTGAGGAACTGCCAGATTGTTCTTCCAGAGCAGCTGCACCGTTTTACATCCCCACCAGCAGTGTATGATGGATTATTTTTATCATAGAAAATTCTGAAATAACACCTTTGATCCCATGGCCCTGTCCAGTTAGCACCCCATTTCTCATGTCTCTGCCCCTTTTTACAGCAAAACGCCTGAAAATAAGTAGTGTCTGTTGCTTGTCTCCAATTTCTCACCTTCAATTTTCCCTTGAACCTATTACTACAAGACTTTGTCCCCAGCATGCCACCAAAACAACTCTTGTCAAGATCACCAGTGACCTCTCTGCTGTGAAGGGCATCCACTGGTCATTTCTCAGGCCGCATTACCTAGTCTCTTGGAAGCTCTGGATATGGCTGATCATTCCCTTCTTCTTAAAGCACTTTCTCCACTTTGTCTCTGGGATGGATGTCTCCCCCTCCTCCTCCTCCTCCTCCTTCTTCCTCATTGGCTATCTTTCCCCCAAACTCTAAACTCTGGGACCACTTCTCAGACCACTTCTCAATTCTCAGACCACTTCTCTGTCTCCCTTCATCCTCAGGGTGGCTGTAACCAGTCCACGACTTTAAATTCTTAGACTCCCAAATTTATACTTCCATCCAACGTCCAGACTCATCTATCCAACCACCCACTCAACATTTCCACTCAGATGTCAGACTTCAGATCTGCCGTGTCCAAAACGGTACTCTTGGTGTTCCCCACCACACCTGCTCCTCCCACCATCTTCCCCCATCGCCATCAATGTCAACTCCATCCTAGGTTGCTCAGGCAAAAGGCCTTGGGGGTCGTCATCCCTGACTCCTCTCTTTCTCTCACACCTCACATTCAATCCAATAGCAAATCACAGGAAGTAACTTTGCTTCCTTAACGTATCTTCCATCTGACCACTTATCATTCCCATTGCCATTACCTGGGCTCCAACCACAGGCGCCTCTCACCTGGAATGCATTCACCTGGATGCAGCCTCCTAGCAGGTCTCCCTGCCCCGCCCTTGACCGCTCAGGTTCTCTAAGGCAGCCAGTGATCCTTCGAAGATAAAGTCAGATCATGTCGTTTCTCTACTCAGAACTCTCCAGGGGCTCCCATTTCACCTAGAATTCACACCTAAGTTCTTACCTGGCCTACAAAATCCTCATAATCTGGCTTCCCACTGCCCCCTGACTACGTCCTACCTCTCCCCACTCCTGCTCCAGCAACACTAGCCTCCCCAAGTGTACAGACACATCCAATGTCAAGGCCTTCCGTGTACTGTTCTCTCAATGGAATGTGCTACCTCAAGTATCCACACGGCCTGCTTCCTCACTTCCTTCGGGTCTTCACTCAAATTCACTTTCTCAACAAGGCCTTCCCTGAGCACACTGTCTAGAGCAACCCCTTCCCCCGGTACCGCTCAGTCCTTTTCCCACTTTATTTTTCTCCTTACCAACATGATCCAGCATCTCCTTATCTCATGTAGTCTGTCTCCACCACTAAAATGCCAGCTCCAGGAGCTTTGTCAGCTTTGCTCACTGCTGGATCCCAGGACCCACAACAGTGCCCAGAACATAACAGGCATTCGTTGAACCTTTGCTGAATGAAGGAATAAATGCATGATAGTCATTTGGGTTTTCAGTCTTTTGCTGCTAAAACAAAATGCTGTAACGACCGGTACTGTGCATAGATCACTTTGCTTGCGAGTAAGCACATCCAGGAGTGGAATCCCTGGGCCGAAGGACATGAGCACTTGCAATTTTGATAAACATTCCCTCGAAGTTTGGAGGGTTAAAAAATCTGCCATAATCCACCACTTTATGTTGGGCAAATCACATGATTAATGGCATGGTACCCCACATGGACTTATGTTTTTAACTGGATAGAAAGAAAGCAATCAGGAGAGAAGTGGCCTATTCAAGAAATTCATTAGCCATTAACATGAGTTAGTGTCCCATTAAAAATGCTACTGGTCATCATGGTATCCTGACCACAGCGCATTTGTCATACTCAGGAACTACTTGAAGTCATGGGCTGAAGTCCAGGTCCTACAACTTGGATTATCTCAGATGTTGGAACACTGTGCAGGAGGAAGCACCTTCCAGGTCATGCAGCACATCCATGGCGAACCCACGTTTCTTTCAGGATTCTGAGATGCCTCGGCTGAAAATCTTCTTGGACTCTGACATGGCTGCCAAATGGCACGACTGTCGTTTACATTGTAGTTTTTGTGAATGGGCCAGTGCACAGCCTGGGCAGCTGTGTGCAGCCGTGACCCTGATACTCTGTAGCACCATTCCAGGGCAAGAAGTTAAAATGGTTCCAGGGTCCTCACATCTCACCGGTCCGTGCTGGGACAGCCACGGCTCTGCAGCAGGAGTCTGCCACGTCTGGGCTGTCGGACAATTGTTTCCAGGAGTGGGTATTTTTGCAGCTGACTCGGAGGGATTTTTACATAGGAGCCTCACCCCAGCCATTACTACTAGCCTTACCTGCCTCACACAGTGGCACAGGTGGTGTTGATGATCCTTGATGGAGGAGTTTGGCCTCTGAGGCCCTCGGGCCCCCTTTCCCTGCTGAATACATCCCTCCAGGGTCAAGGGCAGGAGCTGCTCCACAGAACTGCTCAGTAGGCAAGGTCTCAAGATGGGCCCCACAGATTCCGTCCATACTGAAAGTCACAAGAGCTAGGTGGGCTAGGGGCACACCTGCTGGTTCTTGGTGACCTGGCTCCTCTAGAGCCTTCTGGATTTCTTTCTTTCTATTGATTTTTAGATAAAGGGAGAGGGAGAGAGAGAGAGAAACATCGATTGGCTGCCTCCTGCATGCTCCCCACTAGAGATGTGGCCCACAACCTGGGCATGTGCCCTGACCAGGAATCGAACTGGTGACCTCTTGGTGCATGGGTTGACGCTCAACCCCTGAGCTACACCGGCTGGGCTGGATTTATTTCTTTATACTTTACCTTGTGAAGACTCTGGCCTCTGCAAATGCTGAAGTGGAATTAAAGGTTTCCTGAACATCCAGGACAGGGTTTTGCAAAGGATGGCCCTGCTGTTCAAAGTGCACACAACCATTTTGCACCCATCTGGTTGACAATAACTGAAGTCTAACCAAAGTGGAGCAACTGGTGCTCTCATATACAATTGGTGGGAGTGTTCATAGATGCAACCACTTTAGAGAGCAATTTGGCCAACATCTAGTAAAACGGAAGATATGCATAACCTTTGGGATAGCAATTCCACTCCTAAACACATACACCCTAGAGAGACTTGTGCATACAAACATCTGTGTAATAATGTTTATCACAGCATTATTAGCAATGGTGAACACTGGCAAAAACTTAAATGATCATCAGCTACAGAATGAATAAATCAATTTTAGTTCAGTGCTATAATAGAATACTATACAGCAGTGAAAATGGATGCACTAGAGCTACATATATCATTAGAGCTAAATCTTGAAAAACAGTGTGGAGCAAAAATAAAAGCAAGCTGCTGAAGTTTGCATAGAAAATGATGCTATTCATATACAGTTTAAAAGTGTGCACAAATGGCTATATGCTGTTTATGGATGTACATATCTGTATTACAAAAATTTTTTAATGTTCCAGCAGGATAAATCCCCAATTCAGGATAGTGGTTACCTTTGGGAGGGAAGGGAGTGGGATCAGGGCAGGCTATAATGATCTGTACTATTTTATTTCTTAAGAATGTTTATTATATTATTATGTATGTGTGTTTATATGCCTGAGATATTTCACAAATAAAAAGGTATCTTAAAGAGTATCTGAGCAGTGTTGTCTGTGCTGGGACCAGCAGCCGACATGACTCGGTTCCCTTGCTCCTGATTGAACACCGGGCCTTCCCAACACCCCACAGGGCTCATCTAGAGACTGAGCGAGGCTCCCCCTTTGCCACCCTCTCCAGAGGATCTCATTTCCTCAGAAAGCTCAGTAAAGTGTAATTGAAAGACTCAAGTGTACACTTTAGACTGATTCTAGAAATACAGTTGAAGTCACTCATAAAACAGTTGGTTTTCTTCTCATAGCTGGTTTCCCCCAAAGAAACCAAGTTTGCATTTTCTCTCTCTTTTTTTTATCCTCACCCGAGGACATTTTCCCATTTTTTGTTCAGACAGAGTGTGAGGGAGAGAAAAGAAGAGAGAGAGAGAGAGAGAGAGAGAGAGAGAGAGAGAAACATCGATGTGAAAGAGACACATCAAGTGGCTGCCACCCACACGACCCAACCAGGGCCGGGGACAACTGCAACCGAGGTACGTGCCCTTAGCGGGGAACCGAACCCGGGCCAACGATCTAACCGCTGAGCCAAACCGGCCAGGACGCATTTTTCTCCTTAGTCAGACACCACGTTTTCACAACAACCCTGCGCCAGCCACGCGGCCCAGGAGTCACACTCGGGCCTCTGGAGATTCACTAAGTGCTTCATGAAGTGGACCTCCATGGTGGTTCCCATAGAAACCTGAGGAGTGTCTTCCCAGCATGCCGAGGCGGTTTCTGTGGTCTGGCGGAGACAGAGCCCTGGGTCTTGCACACTGCCACCCCAACCCCCCAACACCGGGAGCTGGGAATTTCAAACCCCACTAGATCAGGATTCTTCTCCCTGTGTCATCTGCAAGAACTTTCTGTGTATTTTAAGTGTGAGTGTGTGTGTGAACACACGTGTGACATGGCACTGTTGAGGGCCAATGTTAAAGCCTCAAGCTGGCAGGGTTGGGACCCACATCTGTGCAATGGAGTCCCACCAGGCCCCTGCCAGTTGCTGATCGGTCAGCTGACATTTGGAGGTGGGCTTCCCAGCCTGCCCAGCAAGGTTGCTAATTACATTGCTTGGGGCGCCTTGAAGGACACTCCAACCTGCATTGGAAATTCTCTTATTCCTCAGTGGACTGGCTCATGCCAGCTGTGCCCAGTGGTCTAACAGGGATAGAGAGGCAGGACACATGGTGTGCAGAGAGCACTGGGAGGAACCTTGGTGACCATCGCAGGACTCCTGTGCAGGCCTGTGAAATGGGCACAGTGGTCCTGCTTCGCCCCTTTTCTGGGCTGCTGGGAGGACTGAATGAGAGGAGATGTGGATGGATTTGGTGAGGGTAAAATCACTGACCATGTGGTCTGTTACCGTTAATAAAACAGTGACATTGTTCCCCTGATTTGGATACAAGCTGGGCTTCCCCCTGGAGCTTCCTTCTCTTAGGCATCTTCTTGGTTTCTGCTGTCACCGATGCACCCCAGGAAACCCCCACCCCTCCCTGTCCCTACGCCCCACCATTGTCTCAAGCACACCCAGTGCTTCTCCGGTCTGGCTCCTGTGGTCCCTTTGACTGCAATGAACTTCTGACGCTCACTGAAATCCTATCTGCTTCCGGAGCCTCAGTTCATGAGCCACCTCCTCCCTGAAGCTGCTTCTGAGTTCACCCAAATTAATGTGATATCCCTTTCCTTGGGACCTGAGGGCAGGGCCCACGCTCACCCCGTGCACCCCTCCAGGGCCTGACCCAGCAGGGCCTCCGCGAGTTATGCTGCATGGGCTGACAGGCTGCTGGAGATGTGGGCAGCAGACACCTACCTTGGGAGTGAACATGTGCAGGATGCCATCGACGGCCCCTCGAAGCAGCAGCCCCCGGACCAGGAAGCAGGCCAGCACCACGTAGGGGAAGAGGGAGCTGAAATACATCACCTGTGGAGAAGACAGGGACCCACCGTGGGGCAGGGCCCTCCTGCAGCTGGCACTTCCCTCCCCACTCACAGCTGGGGCACATGAGCCTCCTCTGAGAGCTGCAAAAAGCAGAGCCCTAGGACCCCTGGGCACGGGGCCAACCCCACCGCATGTCTGGTCTGGAGCCAAGGCAGAAACAGGAGCACAGAAAAGCTGGAGTCAGCATGGCTGGGCCTGGGGCTGGTTTTCTCCTTTCAAGGGCTGGCGGGGCTGGGCCCACAGCCTCCTCACCCCCAAGGGCTGCCAACGGGGCGAGGAACCCTTTGCTCTCCCTTCCTGTTTTTTTCATGTCTCAAGCCTGCTTTTCTGTCCCTAGCTTTAGCGGACGCCCTGAGGGTCTCCCCTGTCCTTAGAGCTCCACGGACAGAAGGCATCCAGGAGGTTACGGTCATGGCTCCCAAGCAAAAACATCAGAAGGTCCTGCCTCTTGTGATTATAAATCATGTGCTATTTTCTAGCATGTGTGTTTCTTACGCATTTCCATATCCCCACGTGCCTGGCACAGAGACTCACGCAAAGAAGATGCTCGCACAATGTTGGTACTGAAACAAGTCGGGAGGGCTGCTAGGGCAGGCTGGTGTGAAGGCCAAGAGCGTGCGTGTCCACGGTGGGCCGCCTGCGTTCTCATCCTGGCTCTACCACTTGCAAAGCACCTGACCTTGGCCTATGAATCTAGCCTCAGCATGCGTCCATCTCCTCATCTATAAAATGGGTACAATAACTCCCAACTCATAAGGTTGTTGTGGCTCTTATCATACACTGATAAGCACCACAAAGTGTCAGCTACTGTTTTGGCCTTTAGAGAAGGAAGAAGGTGGCTGAGACCACGCTACTGTTTCAAGGCTTTGCTACCTTGCTCTTCAACTCTGGAAAAGAACCTGGGGCCTCAGACAGACAGCCAGGGCTCTAACTCCAGCTCCAGGACAGACTGCCTACATGATCTCAGGTGAGGTGATTTCCCCTTTCAGCCTCAGTGTCTTCGACAAATGAGTGAGTTGGGCTACAGGATCCCTAACATCCTTTCCAGCCCTGGCAGTCCATAAATACTGACAGGGGACAAAGAAGAATGAGCGCTGTTTGGAGGGGATCCGAACTGCGGCGAGCAGGTGTCCGGGGCTCGGCTGCTCTGTACCCACAGAGACCTGTGAGGAGCCACTCAGAGGGCTGCCCACCAGAAACAGTACTGTGGCAATGACACTCCATCACCCCCTCGGGGCCTGTGTCCTCCTGAGTCATCCAGAGGCCACGCCCACCCACGAGACCCTGCACGGGGCAACCCAGACTTCTCGGCCCCCTGCCCTCCATACCTTCCTCAGACTGTGCGGGTCGGAGTGCCCCCTCCCGACTCACCTTCCCTGAGGACTGGATGCCCTTGACGACGGCCATGCCCACAATGGTCCAGGCCACAAGGAGGCACAGGGTCATCTTCCAGTTGAGGCCCCCGCTCTCCGAGATGGAGCTGGAGATGTCCAAGGCCTCTCGGTACCAGAAGTAGGTGGTGGCCGAGCTCCTCTCACACTCTGCCTCCACCACTGTGACAGCAGCAAAGGTGTCAGTGGCAGGGCTGCAGGGCCGCCTCCTCTGCTGGACCCCTCCCAGGGCAGCAGTGGGCAAGGGGACAGCTGAGCCCGGGCAGCAGGGAGGGTCTGCCAGGATCTGACAGACCTTGAGGACTCCTGGGCTCCCGACAGGGCCTGGGAGGCTTCAGGACACACTGATCTAGATTCCCACTCGTACCAGCCGTGCCCAGGCCCACCTGAGCCGGGCAGGAGGGGTCAGGCAGAACTGGCCTCTAGTTCCCGGGAAGGTCCTGAGCTGGGCGCTGAAGACCTGGATTCCCTCTCTTGGTTAAAGCAGTGGTGTGACCATGGGGAAGTTGTTTCTGGGCCTCAGTTGCCCATCTGTGAGGTGGAATAAATCACCCAGACCTTTATGGAGACGGCATACAAACTAAGGCTGTTTTCAGAGAGGGGGAGATTGAGTAGCACAGGGTAGTTGACAACAACTAAAGAAGAGTGCCTCCTGCATTCACTAGTTCATTCGGTCCCCACCAGAACTCTGTGGGACAGGCTGGCGAGAGGGCATCGGAAGGGAAAATGAGGATCAGAGAGGGCAGGTGTCTTTTCAAGGTGACACAGCAAGTCAGTGCAGTCCCAAATCTGTGCCTCAGCCTCTGAGGCTCATTTGACTCTTTCCACAAACAGGGCTGGCCGGGGTCCCCAGCTGGTCATGCTCAGGGGCTCCCATACTTGCCTGCCATGGTCCCATTCCTGACGACAGGACATTCACTCCAGGGCAGTGGGTACTGGAAGGACTTGAAGAAGTAGAAGATGCTCCACCCGATAATCACATTATAATACAGTCCAACAAAGAGGCAGACCTGAGGATGGGGTCCAAGGGCATGGGTCATGGAGGCGGCAGGGCACTACCACCCTCCCCCCCACCCCACCCAAAGCGTCCTGCTGGGCAGACTGCACACAGCTCATAGCGCAGCCTTGGAGGAGGTGCAGAAGGGGGAGGAGGGGGAGGGGGAGGAGTGGGAAGAGGAAGAGGAGGGAGAGGAGGAGGGGGAGGAGGAGGGAGAGGAGGGGGAGGGGGAGGAGGCGGAGGAGGGGGAGGAGAATGGGGAGGAGGAGGGAGAGGAGGGGGAGGAGGGAGAGGAGGATGGGGAGGAGGAGGGAGAGGAGGGGGAGGAGGGAGGAGGCGGAGGAGGGAGAGGAGGAGGAGGGAGAGGAGGAGGGGGAGGAGGGAGAGAAGCGGGAGGAGGGAGAGGAGGAGGGAAAGGAGGGGGAGGAGGGAGGGGAGGAGGGAGAGGAGCGGGAGGAGGGGAAGGGAGGAGGAGGCGGAGGGGGAGGCGTGGGAAGAGGAGGAGGAGGGAGAGGGGGAGGGGGAGGAGTGGGAAGAGGAGGAAGAGGGAGAGGAGGAGGTGGAGGGGGAGGAGGTGGAGGGGGAGGAGTGGGAAGAGGAGGAGGAGGGAGAGGAGGAGAGGGAGGGGGAGGAGGGGGAGGGGGAGGAGTGGGAAGAGGAGGAGGAGGGAGAGGAGGAGGGAGAGGAGGAGGGAGAGGAGGAGGGGGAGGGGGAGGAGGGGAGGGGGAGGAGGGATGAGATCAGGCAGCTGAAGGCCCCTCCTAATCCTCCTTCATCTGGTATTCAAAGAATCCACAGAGGAATGTTTGCGATATTAAAGTTTTCTCCTTTAAGCAGTAAACTCCGAACATGTTAATCCTTCCAGTATGAACTTCTTCTAAGATGCTTAAAGCACTTCCCCATCATTTCCTGATGACCCGCGTCACAGTTCCAGTGTGGCCCCAGGACCGTGGGGACATGCCCAGCTTTGGCCTCGGCAGTCAACTGCGCCCAGACCACGGTGCCGTCTGAGACTTTCTGGACGCTTCCTCTTGGTTTCCTGTGTCCACCCTTCTCTCAGGACACTGCTCTTCAGGCTCCTCCAGAAAGACGTCCCTTCTCATTTCTTGGCAGCGTGATAACTGGCTTTGTAGCTCTGACAGAGGCCCAGGTCCAAGGCGCGTCCTTGAAGGCAGTCATGCTGCACAGATCTGCTGCACGGATGGTGACAGGTCCCTTCCACCTCCCAGGCCTCGGTTATATTAGGCATCGGTGACACTGCTGGTCAGTGTGACAGCTGAGGGCCCCTCGCTTCATCCACTTCAGCTGAGCCCTGGTGTGTGGGAGCAGACATTCCTACAGCACACGTCATTGGGGACAGAGGGAGAGGACACCCACTGCCTTTACTTGGGTGCTTTCAGTCCAAGGGGGACCCCGGTCACACTCGTGGCCGACCCAGCCAGGTGGGCTGTATGCGGCCATGTCCTCCTGGGCAGAGGCGATGCCCAGCATGAGAGGGGCAGCTGCACAGACCCTCTCCGGGTCTCTGCCCAAGCCAGGTTTGGGCTGGCCCAGCTGCCATGCCTGACAGAATCCTTAGTCCCTTCCAGAAGCAGATTCTAGTTTTTATCCCAGGTGAGAGCATGGGCATCTGCGGGCTTCGTCCCTAAGGGAGGCTCTGAGCCGAGAGCCCTCACGAAGCTCCCCATCCAGGGCTCTCCTGCATCCTGCTGTTCCAGTCTCCCCGCGCCCGGGTCGGCTCCTGTCTGTCCTCCTCCGGCTCTGCTCATAGCTCAGCAAAATGGCAAGGAGCCCCATGCCAGGGCTGCCTTTTCCTGCCACCCACTTGCCCAGTGAAAATATTCTTTAACCAAGAAAAGAGGGGAAGGGTCTCTTGGCAGGAGCTGACGGGCTGGTACGCAGACAGGGGTATCCGGGTGGTCTACACGCCCACAGAGAACCCAGCAGAGATGTCCCAGCCTTCCCTCCTTAACAACAATCCCAAATTTATATCCTGCTTCAGGCAGTGGAGCCAACTTTCAGTTTAGGAAATAATGTGATCCTGAGACACCAGCTGGGAGCAATTCCCACGCAGAAGTTCTTCCCTGCCCCAACCTGGCCCAGGACTAGTCTGGAGACCCCGTACCCAAGAGCGGCCCCTCCACCCCCAGTCAGTGCCCAGTGCCAGCTCCCGACTCACAATGCAGCTGGAGAAGCCGATGCCCCCCAGGCGGGGACACACGTAGTGCCACACGCCGATGCTGCCCCGGCGGATCCTCTGGCCCACAGCCAGCTCCAGGAAGAAGAGTGGGATCCCGATGGTGATCAGCAGCACCAGGTAGGGCACCAGGTAGGCACCTGAGGAGGAGGAGAGAGGTCAAAGGTGTCTGAAGCACGGCACCAGGGTAAAGGAGGGCTGGCAGTCAGGTCCTGCAGTCCTGCCCATGTCTCTGATCATCTCAAATTGTCACTGGTCCTCGTGATCCTCCAGGGATGGTCTGGTTCATACGTGTGACCTGCCACACACTGGTCACCTCCTTCTTCCCCTTGATGCCCCTGACCTTAAACACTAAGGGAGCATCCAGACGTACATCAATGCCTCCTGCTTACAAGGCTAGCCCCAAAGACAGACAGAGAGACAGGCAGGCAGACAGACAGAGACTGTCCTGTCTCTCAGAATCCACATGTCAAATCACACGCCAACAGACACACTGACCTCGTGATGTACTCTGTGGACACCTGTTCACACCCCTCCCACCCACAGAGCAGCAGCCCAGATGGAGCGGGCCCCCCGGAGGCACAGATCCCGGGCACAGCCTTCCCTGTGTTGGAGCCAGATGCTGACGCAGCAAACTGGGCAGCTCCGGGGAAGCAGAGCTTGGAAGCTCTCCAGGGAGAGAGGTTCTGACCAGCACAGCCATTAATCTATAGCTAATTGGGAGGAACGGGAGAGAAATTAGCAGTTCAGGAAAGTGTAGCTGGGAGGACCATAAAGGAGAGAATGGGTATCGCTAAAGATTCCAGATGATAAATGAAACTCACTGTCCTGGGCCTCAGTGCAGACACAATCTTGTCTCCAAGTGACAGGGCATTTAGCAGGAGAATTAAAACCATGTCTGGACACAGACGAGCGATCCCATTGAGAGCTGTGCCAATGACCTAGTCCTGTTAGCAATGCTGCTGGCACAGCCCTGCCTGTGTCTAATGGTGTCAGACCAGCACTGGTCACCAGGGCCCTGATGGCCTCCTAGCACCCCCAGACCAAGCCCTGTGAGCTGGGAGTCTCTAGAAGACCCTCTAGCCACACTACTCTGCCCCCCATAACATGACATCTCACGTGCTCCCCAATATGTGCTCAACCAGCCAACAAAGAGATGGGCATCTCTGGGCACATGACCTGACACTTGGCAATGGTCTGCTGTTATCCACTCTGTACATATACAGTGAGAGGACATCAGGACAACAGAGGGCTCAGACAGTGTTCCAGGAGAGCTGGCGGGACCTCCAGCTTCACATGAGCAATGTCAGCACGTGTAGGTGTGTGTACACACACACACACACACACACACACACACGCAGAACCAACTGACAAGAGAGCTACTTGGGAAGGGCTTCCAGGGCAGGCAACCTCCTGAGCCTGACAACAGCATCCAGTTCACTAACACAGACGTGCACAGTCACACACACGTGACAAGCAGCCCCACTGTGGCACCGGAAGGAGGCAGGTCCTGTCTTTTAACCTAGTCCTGTCTCTCGGTCTTGGACTCGGGGAAATGGAAGAGGACAGGAGTGACCTGCAGGACGGCAAAGGGACACAGCCACACCGGTGTATATTTCTCCTGCATGTCCTTGGGTGGGCAAGACGTTCAAGGAGATGGTTTCAGGGTATTGGAGAAGTAGGTTGGCATCTTCTGTAGATGTTTCTCTCCTCTCCCCAAAGAACCAAGGAAAGCCTCTAGGTAAGTACTGTCCAAAGAGGGTCCTGCAGAAGAGACCAGCCACCCGCACCCTTCCCTCAGGCCCGTGCACCTCAGCCCGGCCCCAGGCGCTGCCTGGACCGCTGCTCTCCCCACCGGCCGAAGCCTCGCTAACTACAGTGCTCAGGGGATGCGAGCTGGGAGGGCAGAATTTCTGGGTGATCAGAGGTGCTTTTTCATATCAACCCTTGTTGAAATCATTTGGAAATGCACCCTCTTTCACCTTAGAAAGTACAGCTAGGCTGCACCTGGTTCCTTTGGTGTCCAGGGCCTTCGGGAGCCCAGGCATCGGTTTGGGCAGCAGGGGGCGCTGCTCAGGGCAGCAGGAAACAGCGGATATGGCTGTCGGAACTGGATTCCAGGATCCCTGCGGTCTCTGGGATGGCTGACAGCCCATGTTTCGGTCTACATTCTGGGTCTCATTTCTGCCAACCCCGGGTTGTTCCTGGGATTTGAAAGACCACCTGGGTCTGGGGGGTTGAGACCAGACTCTGGAGAGCAGAAGGGGTTTGATACCAGAGTAGAATATGCTAAGGCAGTGGTGCTCAGCCTTCCTGATGCCGCGACCCTTCGATACAGTTCCTCACGTTGTGGAGACCCCAACCGTAAAATTATTTTGGTTGCTACTTCATAACTTTAATTTTGCTACCGTTGTGTCTTAGGCGGCCCCCGTGAAAGGGTTGTTTGACCCCCAAAAGGGTCACGACCCACAAATTGAGAACCACGGCTCTAGGGGGATTCAAATGCAGGGGGGCAGCATGAGGGCCCCTTCTACCTGGGAAGCAGTAGGTGTGGTGATGGTGTGCGGAGGCCCCGGGGCCAAGCTGCCCAGGTTTGAATCCTGACTTTATCACTAGCTGTGTGACCTTGAGCAAGTTAGCTAACCTCTCTGTGCTCAGTTTTGCAGTCTCTAAAATGAAGATGACAATAACATGGGGTTGCTGGAGGGATTCGATGGTTGAACCATATGAAACCAGTGCTTTGATTGTTCCAAGATGCTCAAATATCAGCAGTTTAATCTATTTCAGACTAATATCCTATCCATTAAATGCTTAGGACAGTGCCTGGCACCTTGCAAGCACTTAATAATAACGGCCAGAAGCTGCTCTTTCCAATGTGGAAGACACCATGTAAAGCATTCTACGTGCAAAGCATTCTACATGCAAAGCTCTTTTCATCCTCCCAACTATCATGTAAAGCAGGAATTACTATTATTCCCATTTTACAGATGAGGAACGGAGAGGCAGAGAGATAAAGCTGCATGCACAGAGAGCAGGCTGGCTGGCCAGGGAACTTGACCCAGGCCGTCCAGGTTCTTAATAGCTCTCAGCCCTGAGCAATTCCTGAGGAATCTTACTCTGCAATCCAGAGCTTCAACCTACAAGGTCCCAATTTGGCCTAGGTCAGGGGGTGTTCCTTTTCACCCCTCAGCCCAGCCCACATGCAGGGCACCCCAGGGCCAGTAGGCCTGCCTCTTACCGCCTCCATTTTTCTGGCACAGGTAGGGGAACCTCCAGATGTTGCCGAGGCCCACGGAGAAGCCGATCTGGGCCAGGATGTACTGCAGCTTGCTGTTCCAGGCCGGCCGGTCCTCAGCGTCCAGCTCCTCCTCCGCCGCCCCCTGCTTGCCACCTGCCCCGCCTGCCACATTCAGGATGCTCTGCTTGTAGTCCACGGGCTCCTCTAGGGCCAGCAGGTCGGCCACCGACTCCGTGACATGCTCGTTGCTGTGCTCACGCTGGGTCACCTTGCTGTTCTTCGGCATCAGTGCCCCTGGGGCCACGCGGCCCTGCTCCCCAGCACAGAGAAGACGGGACTCACTGCTGTCAGCTCCTGCTCATCCAGGACCTGTGAAGCCAGGTGAGCAGGAGAGGATTAGCTGGCCAGACCAGTGAGGTGGGAAGCTCAGGTGGACACAACCAAATCAACTCCTTGTCACATACACAGAGCTGGTCAGTGGCATGGAATATTGAGCTGGCCTTCCTCCCCATCGGGGAGCTCAAGGTCTGCAGACTCAGTTTCTCCACAGGCCTTATCTGAGCATCATTAGAAGGGCAAATGGAATGAGGCAGAAGAGGCCACACCAGACACCAAACCCAAATCAAGGGTCATCCACGGCAGTGATACCCACTTTCACAAACGCAGATCCGAGTGCTCAAGACTGTGTGGGGGTCCAACAGCCTTCCACTCCCAGGACTGAGCAGGTTGTGCTAAGTCCAAGTCCTCTGTGTTCTACTGAGACCCACCTGGTGGGACCCGGGGAAGCCAGCGGCTTCCTTCTCTAGGGCCTTTCTATTCAAACATAGTGGTGGGCCAGCCACGTCAGCGGGGCTGGTGAGAGATGTCAGGCCCACTCCAGATCCACTCAATCTTTTTTTGAATTTGTATAGGATCCCCAGGTGATTCAAAGGGATATTGACATTTGGGGGGAAAGGGTTAGAGTTCTCACCGTGAGGCCCCTGGACACCAGCACCCGTGGCTCCTTCATTCCCCAGGCAAGAGCGCTGACCAGGCTCGGCCAAGGATCTGGCACCAGAGTCCTGGAGGTGTTTGCTTGGTGCCAACAAATTCTGGGTCATCACTCAGCAGTGACATTATCTGAGGGCCACAGCAGCCAAGAGCTGGTTCTCCATCCTTCAGTAACAGTTTTACAGCAGATAATGTCTGCGCAGTGGGGGCGGAGGAGGCAACACCCTCCCCTGCCATTTCTCATCCGTCTTTCATGCTTCCCCTTAAAGAAATAAAGCACCAAGGAAGCGAGTCTTTGAAGGATCCTAGCACTCTGCTATATTTCAAAGCACTTCCTCATTACGGGGAGGTCAGAGAATTTAAAATTAAACACATGTACACCTGGCCTGCAGTTGCCCTGCATCTTTCCAGGGATGTAAATTACCCAGCTCTGTAATTACTTAACTAAGGGAGGAGTTGCCCCTGGAAGCCGGCTCCCGTCTGTTCTCCTCGGATATGCCACCTGAACGGCATGGGCTGGGTCTCTGCACAGCAGAAGCATGCCTGGCTGCCCTCCCTGCTGGGCTGGACCCAGACCTTTTGACTGACTCCAGCAAAAACTGACCTTTGAGCCCTGGCCAGTTTGGCTCAGCGGTTAGAGTGTCGGCCTGCGGTCCGGAGAGACCCGGGTTCGGTTCCCGCTAAGGGCACGTACTTCGGTTGCAGTTTGTCCCCGGCCCTGGTTGGTCGTGTGGGTGGCAGCCACTCGATGTGTCCCTTCATGTCGATGTTTCTCTCTCTCTCTCCCTTCCTCTCTCTCCCTCCCACTCTATCTGTACAAAAAGTGGAAAAATATCCTCGGGTGAGGATTAAAAAAAAAAAAAAAACAAAAAAAAACTGACCTTTGAGGGGACCTGGCCAGCCAATGCTGCTAGCGAAGCCAGGAGGCCTGGCAAGGGGGACAACTCTCCATGCTGGTCTGCAGGGTTAGCCAACCCTTCCAGGCCAGGCCTTGGACCACATCAGCAGGTGACATTTCCCTGCCCTCCTCATCCAAGTGGGACAGTGAGTCTTTAGTGACTGCCCCCAGAAACTCCAGGAACAGTCAGGGTCTTGGGCTTTGGAGTGACTGGGACAGAGACAGCTTGTCTAGAAGACCCCAAAATTCCCTACAAGCAAGGCAGCTCTCTGTTGGGACTCCACAGTGGGTCAGCTGAATATCCCATTGTGTGCTGGAGATGCACCAAGGTGGGACTGCGTGTCTGTGTCAGTCCTCAGCCTTGGCAGGCTGCTGCCCTGCCCATGCTACCCAAGCAAATGGTGCGGCAGGGCACTGTGCAGTGGGGAGGCTGGTGTCCTTCCAGGGTGAGCCCCTCCCCCTTCCTCATCAGCGGGTCCTGGTCCCCAAAGCACTTAAATGAAGCAAATCTAAGGCACATGCAATGGCTGCTTATCTAGCTACCCCACCTCCACTACAGCTGACATAAAGAATTTTTATTAAAACTAGAGCTGGGGAGAAGGGCCGGGGTCCTGCTGGAGACTGCAGTCGGCAGGGTGCCTCAGCTCAGAGCCAGTCTCCAGGTCTGCCTGCAGCAGGATCTGATCAGAGCGATCTGCAATGCATTAGGTTTGATTTACTGCACATCCTGCCACAACTGAAGAAAAGCAAGAGGGATTCCGCCAGTCTGCAGAATTTATCTTGATGCTGACCCACTGGAGAACATGCTTCCCCATAATAGCCTAGTGAGTGGCAGCTCTGGTCACCAATATGAGAAAGGGCTGGGGGTGAGGGTGGGGGAGCATTATTTGAAAGTAGGAGGACTCAAAAACAAAATTAGCACATTGTGGTAAAGCCAGAGAAAGATACCACAGCAGCATCACAAAACCCACAGGAAACAGCTCAGTGCGAGCTGAGCTTCCTCCTTCTTCTCAAGACATCACTGCCATGCTGAGCATACCCTGCAGTGCAGGAGGGGGTCCAGAGGCCTCCTGTGCCATCAGGTCTGCAGGATGCAAAGTGCTAGTGTAAATGTGCAATGGGGCTGGGCTGCAATCATGGCTGGAACCTTCTGTGCCCAGTGAATGTGCTCAGGCGACAACACCTGAGTCTGACACTTAATATGTGAAAGCATGCCTGGCAGGTGGGCTCAGTGGACTGAGCATGGTCCCATGGACTGAGAGGTCCCAGTTTGATTCCTGGTCAGGGCACATGCTTGGGTTTCAGACTCAATCCCCAGAAGGGGGTGTGCAGGAGGCGGCCAATGGATGTTTCTCACATTGATGTGTGTCTCTCTCTCCCTTCCTTTCCCTCTAAAAAATCAACAAAAACATATTTTTAAAAAACATGAAAGCTTGAGGGACCTTAGCACCATTCTCATTTTGTATAAGTGGAGAAAGAGGCGCAGAGAGAGGGGAAGAACAGCCTGAAGCCACCGGGTCAGACTCCTCGGGGTGGGCACAGGGAGAAGGTGGTGGTGGTGAAGGTCAGGGGCTTTGAAGTCAGACAGGCCTGGGTTTGAGGGCGCTATTTCATTCATTCATTCGCTCATTCATTCACTCACTCACTCCGCCACTTGACATACATTCAGCTTGACATACATTTCCTGAGTGCCTCTGCTCCAGTGTGCCCTCCTCAGGATAGCATCCCTACAGGTTGCAACCCCCTGGTCCCACCCCATGTTAGTTCTCTTTATAGCAAGTATCACCACTGGCCCTTATATGTCAATTTCTTTCTTTAGTACCTGACCGTTCTATGAGAAATATATAAATTCCACAAGAAGAAACATTTGGCTTATTTTGTTCGTGGCTGTATCCCTTACACCTAGGACAGAGGGAAGACCGGGCACCACACACACGGCACAGCTGTCAGCACCCGGTCTCCTCACTCCTGTGCTCTCTGTGTGTTTAAAGGGGAGGTAGTTCCAGCAGTGACGTGGAACAACCCTCCCTTCCCAGTCCCCCCCCCCCCATCCCTGGAGTTCCTGTGCTGGTGACGGTCAGCTTTCAGACCTGCACACGGGAATGTGTGCCCAACCAGTGACCCCTAGCACGGCCTGGGACAAGCACCAGGATCAGAGAAGGACCCAGGAGGGGCGGATTCCTCTCTGGTCTTCCCTTTGCAGGTCAGGGAACCAGCCATGACCCAGGTATCAGGAGGCTGGCGAGGTGCTGGGCCTGACTCACCACCAACTGACCATGCAGACTGGCACCATGCCCTGACCTCTCAGAGTCTTGGTCTCCCTGTGGGTAGAATGGGTTGGTCTGGATGATCTCTGAGCCCTTTCAGCTCTGCATATATATCCTGGGAGTGCCCCTCGTGCATGTGGGTGTGAGTGAGGCCTGCCGTGCCTGGGCTCTGGCTGCTCAGTTGCTTGGGCCTGTCATGCCACCTTAGTCAGTCGAGAGTTTGCTGGGGTGTCATGGGGATGCTTGGACAGCCAGCCCGGCTGAGCTGGAATCATCCCCCGGGAGTAGCTGGGTGGGTTTTAAGGTGCTTTCATGAGCAGCACATGAGATGCGGCTCCACCACGCTCGGAAAGGAAGGCCTCCATCACCTCAACGCAGAGGGGCTCGGAGCTGCGCGCCTCCGCGGTCACCAAGCAACGAGCAGCGCACAGCTCAGAGCAGCCGCGTGAGAGGCAGCACTGAGCCACTGAACTGTGCACCTTCCTAAAAAGAGGAAAAAGCCATGGACTGACTAGGAGGCAGACAAGTAAAAATATCTCCTGCCTGGGGGCTGGGGCTCCACAACTTTTCAAGCACAATACTCAGCAGTTAGCTCAAGGGTGCGGGTGGCTGCTCACCCGCCAGGGCCAAGCCGGAGCGCCTCCAGCCCACATAGCCAGAGGCCCTCGGAGCACCCGCCTCCTGGGGTCGGGGTGTCTCTTCCTTGGGAAGGCTGTACCATGTAACTCAAGGGGTCGCTGTTTCCCGGTCAGACCCTGGGGGAACTGAGTGGCGAAGCCACGGGCTTCGGGAAAGCAGGCAGCTGTCTGCAGAGCGCACAGTGCCCTGCTTCTCCCAGCCCCGGGGGGTGCACCCAGCTTTGTAGTCTGGGTCTCGCGGCTCCAGAACGAGTGCTACACTTCCCTGACGCAGTCCTCCAGTGGAGGGAGCCCAAGCAGCGGAGAGTCCCGGGCCCCAGCCCTAAGCCAAGGTCCAATTCCAGACCAGTCCGCAGCGAGAAGGAAGCGAGGTTGGCTCCCTGTCTCCTAGAATTGACAGCTTCCCGATTTCCGTGACCAGCAGTCTCAGCCCAACACCTCTTCTAATCACCTCAGAGCCTCTGGGCTTCCACCGAGCCCAGAACATGCACTGTTATCAGAGACGCAAATTGTCCTCCAAATTATTTTTGTTTTACTAAACCTCTGGCAGTCACCTGGGGCCAACTGCTCCTGACAGGCCCTGGCCTTGACTTGGGGGTTGCTCTCGTGGGTTTCTCGCCCTGGACACACAGGCAGGGACCCCAGCACTATTCAATATATATATATATAAATATTCCTCACTTGAGGACATTTTTGCATTTATGTTCAGATAGAGCGGGAGGGAGAGATGGAGGAAGAAAGAGAGAGAAACATCGAGTGGTCGCCACCCACATAACCCCAACCAGGGCCGGGGACAAACTGCAACCGAGGTACATGCCTTAGTGGAAACCAAACCCGGGACTCTCTGGTCTGCGGGCCGAAGCTCTAACCGCTGAGCCAAACTGGCCAGGGCTCCCAGCACTATTCTTGACCTCGCCCTCCTGTATCTTCCATCCAAAGCTGCCGAGTCCTATCAGTGTGTTCAGCTCTGTCCTCTGTGCCACCCCTCACGCTCGAGTCCAGACCCTCCCTCTGTAAGACGCAGGCAGCAGGCTCCTGCTCACCTTCCTGCTGGGCCTTCAGAGGCACCTTCCTGACATACCTCGCTGCCTGCCTCCCACGTGCTGTGCAAGTACATCTCCTCCCTGGGCCTCCGTCTCCATCCCCCACCCACCTACCACTCCCTCTGCACGAACCCTCCCCGTCCTCTGTCTACTGAAGCTGCCAGTGTCTGCAGGTGCAGCTCAAGGCCCACCGTCTGGCCTCCATGACACTATCGGAGGTACTCTAAGTGAGAACGAATGTCCTTTCCCTTCTCAGCCAGCTCCTTGGAACACTCTTTCACACTTTAACCATCTGGCTTTCTAGTACAGCTGGTTGTTTACATGACTGATTCCTTCTCTAAGTGTCATGCCCGACACACACAGGATGGAATGTGGTACCTACAGATGTCCCAGGGTCCCTGCCTTCCCACCCTCCAAGAACAACCTGCTTTCTATGTTGAAATCCTGTCCACTGCCTTCACTTTGAAACAAAAAGGCAGGCCTGGAAAACGAGCAGATCTGACTAGGGAGACAGTGAAACCTCCTAGGAGGTCTGCACGCCCAGCTGGGGGAGACTGACGGAGCGCAGCCCTGCAGCACATGTGCGGAGGACCCCGGGACTTGGAAGCCAGCTCTCCATTCCTTATTCATCTGCGAAATAAGGAACAGTCTTACCTACCAACTGTGTCTGGTTACCACATGCACAGAAGGGCAAAGAGAATGAAGAGCTGATCGAGAAGCTGAGCAAAGAGAACGGTCACCTCTAACTTCATTTCACTGATTTGTGGGGGCTGACGCCATCCTTGCTTCTACAAGGCCAAACCCTGGTGTCCTACTATTACATGTGCTAATAAATATGGTAGGAATGAGTGAATCAATGACCTGATGCTTGAGCGCTCCAAATTTTCTAGAGTCTGATGTAATTTCCAGCTTTAGTTTCCCCCCCTAACTTCTGCTGCGATATTCTGGTCCCGAGAACTTCGAATGGCCACAGAGGCCCTGAACGAAAGTTCAAAGCTAAGGTAGAAGTCTGGCTGTTGCTCATCCACTTGTTCCTTACAAAGGAGCCGCCCACTTTCTCCACTTTGTAGACAGCTTCCATCCTCACCTCTGAGAAGTGAACACCGGAAGGGCACAGCCTGGGCACAGAGCACTGCGGGGGGCTGGCGGGACCATTCCGAACAACAGCTCAGGCAAAGCAGCCAGTGGAGCCTTCTGAGCCTGACCCGCCTGCCTGTCACCCTCTCCAAGCATGTTCTCTGCGGCCGGTATTTTGTTTTCTTAGTCCAGGAGGAAGGGAAGCAAGAAAGCAGGCAGATGGTTGGGGTAAGGGGCAGGAACTAGCACTGGAAAATGTAGGCAGGGCCAGTGCAAACCAAATCTTTTGGTTCCATTTTACCATGTCATCTAGAAGAAAATCCGTGCCCGCCATGTGGCCTCGGGGTGGGTGCAGCAAGACTAGCACCAGGGCTGCCCCACAGATGCCCTCAACCTTGCACTAGAATTCAGGTAGAGCGGGTGCAGTAGTAATAACAACGACAACATCATACAGGTGATACTTCTTGAGGGCTGACTCTAACTGCCATTGTGTGGAACAGCCATATTTCCTTCAACCCACAATAACCGTCTTACAAATGGAGGAGAGGCTTAGAGGGATTAATGACCTATGTTTCATTGAACTTAAGGCCCTTTGATGCAGATACTTCATCTTGAACTTACCAGAAAAGCCAATGGAAGGTGTTTACCCAACTAGGTCACCACTGCCTTCTGACAATACTCGACTTGGAACGTCATTGATTGTACATTGTGTCCTGATTTTAAGATGTATATGACAATGTGTGAAAATATGCATCTTGGAACTGATGAAATAAGGCACACAGTCAGACAGCATCCATCCAGCCTCCGAGAAGTAAACACTGATGGGCACAGTCGTGTGCACACAAGAGGCTCCCACGCCCGGCCAACCATCTGACTCTAGAACCACAACACCGTCACAGAAAGATCACGGGTTTGGGATCTGGGGGAACTTGCGTTTGAGTCCTGGGGCCTCTTACTAGTTGTGAGTCTTTGGGAAATTACACAGCCTCTCTTGATTTCAGCTTCTGGATCTGAAATGATGGGGATGAGGCTCCTACTCACAGGGTTGTACAGGGATAAACTGAGATAGTGCAGGGGACACGCCACAAACCAGCAGCAGGTCCTGTGAGAACACAGGGATATGGGCTCACCAGGAAGAGAAGCGCGCCCACCCACCGTCCCGCAGTGTCCTGAGAGATGTGGAGAAACATGCGGGTGCCTGAGGATGCAGGGGCTGGTGTGGGATGCAGGAGCCCGGTGCTCCAACTGCCTGTCAGCATCCCTCCTGGGCTGAAGGAGAATGGAGCCCAGAGACTCTTGTGAACTAGAGAGTCTGCTGAAATAGAAATACGGGATTCTAGAAACCCCTCTCTATATTTCCCCAACCTCTCTCCCTCCTTCCTTTCCTCTACTTCATTCAACAAATATTTACTGAATATGAACTATGGACCAGGCCCTAGTAGAGCAGAGAACAGAGCAAACAATGTTCTGGCCCTGTAGGATTTATATTCCAGAGCAGAGGGACACATGAATCAGACAAATATGTAGTTAATAGTGTATAGATATATACTGTAACTATAATATATAAATATATAAAATAAGTATATAATAGAGAGTAGGAGGGGAGGTGTGAGGCGGGGATGCTACAATGTGTAGGGGTGTTAGGAAAGCATCTCTGAATAGACCTGATGGAGTGGGGGAATGAGCCATAGGGAGATCCCGGGCAAGCACTCGGGCACAGCAAACAGGAGGAGAAAAGGCCCTGACAGGACCAGGCACGCTTAATGCCAGCGCATCCCTAGCAAGGGAGACGTGGGAGGCGCTGAGACAGGAGGATAGCCGGAAACCCGCGCGGGCAGGACTCAGGCCATAGAAAGGACCTGGGTTTCCTCTCAAAGCCAACAGAGAGCTGTTGGGAGTCTTTGAGGAAGGAAATAATGCGACTCACCTGTATTAAAAGGGATCACTCTGGCCCTGGCCTGTGGAGCTCAGCGGTTAGAGTGTCAGCCCACACACCAAAGGGTTACGGGTTCAATTCCCAGTCAAGGGCAGGTACCTGAGTTGGAGGCTCAATCCCCGGCCCTAGTAGGGGCGCATGTGAGAGGCAACTAATCAATATGTCTCTCTCACATCAATGTTTCTCTCTCTCCCCCTCTCTCCCTCTTTCCTTTCCACTCTCTCTAAAAATCAATGGAAAAAATATCCTCAGGTAAGGATTGACCAAAAAAAAGGGATCACTCTAGTACAAGTGAAGAAACAAGGAGGGTAGGTAACAGATGATGGGCACCTAGGCCAGGCTATTAGATGAAGTTTAGGTTTTAAACAAAGAGTTAAACAGATGACTCCAGGGTGCTGAAGGGCACTCCAGGGCCCAGACATCTGATTTTTTCAAATCAGATGTGAAAATTAAAAGTCCAGAAGGGATGAGTGAAGGCCTCCCTCTCTTCTTCCCTCATTTCACGGGAGGCCCTTGGTGGTGACAGATGGGTACTCACAGCATCTGCCCAAATCCTCTGACCTGGATTTTTCTTAAAGCCATTATTTTCTGTTGTCTCAGAGAGAGAGACAGAGGGAACTAAGGGTGTCCAATTACCTGAGTTATCCACCAGACTGCTGAAGAGCACTTGAAGGAATAGTGATCAGAAACCCTTAATTACAGTCCCAACATGATGTTTCTTTCCTGAGAACCAGCCACGTTTGCTTCCTCACCAGCCATCAGGGCAGCTTTGTGGAGGGCTGGGCAGAAGAGCAGTCCTCTTAGGAACAGGTCGTAGGACACAGCCAAGGGAGCAAGCATCTTTGAAGACCTACTATGCTTACATATGTTATTTGTCCCCCCAACAGCGTGGGGTAAAATGTAATTTTCATTTTACAAACAAAGAAGTCTAGGCTAAGACAAGATAAATGTCAGGTACAAGATTACCCAGCCCTGAAGGGGAAGAAGGGGAATTTGAACTAAGATCTCCCAAATTCTGCAGCCCACGTTCTGTCCAATATACTAGTGCTGTTTCCAATCTTTTGCATGTCTGACCCACCGGGAAGAGCAAACTGGTATGGCACACTGGGGTACATGAGGGGGCTCCACTACCCTTGGCTGCTCCAGGGTACTCCAAAGGATGAAAGCACCTGATTCCTGGGCCACATGCCACCCATGTGGCCCTGGTAGGAAGTCCCCCAATGTACCATGCTGCACTGTGAAGCAATACACCTGAGTCTCATTTAGCAAGTCAGCAGTGGGACAAGTCCAGTCACCATCATTTTCCCCTGAGGTCAGGAGCCTCCTCACTTGGTCAGGTCTTTTCCCATGCCAATGACATAATGCAGTTTGTGAAACTGGTTAAGAGATTTTTTCTGGCTGTTCTAAAGGAGTCCCCAAATTACCAGCAGGCAGAGGGTCTCAGCAGTGTGCAGGACCGTGGACAGCGCCCACCAGGCCCTTCTGGGAGCCAGTGCCGGGGTTGCCCAGCACAAGAGAATCCACTCTGTTCTCTCCTTTAGACACATGGAGGGGGAGTGTCCATGTCCTCACGGAATACTCACCTGGAAACATCTGACAAAGCCACTCCCCCAGGTGAGCATCCACATCTCCGGAAAGGGAGTGTGTCAAACAGTGCTCCCCACCTCGAGTGGGATTTAAAACCACAGGAGCACAGGAGTCTTATGATTAAAAAGAAGATGCAACCAGTAGGAATTGGGACTATGGACCAATGAAGTCTATTTGCAACTGAAATAGGTGGCAAATTAGCGGCGCACAGAATCCAGCAGAAATTCTAATTAAACTGGTAGTTAGAAATGATGGACCACAGAGACAGGCAACTTGTTATCTTGCGGGGAGCCCTGTGCTGGAGGGCAGAGTGGCAGCTCCGTGGGACCAGTGTGGCTGGTGAGAGGACCCCAGGCCTGGGAGCTGGGGCGTGACTTCCTCTGGCCCTATGCTCTCCCCTCGAGGCCACATGAGGGCCTTAAGTCTCACCTCCAAAGGTGGGGACTCGACTCGGGCTGCCCAGGACTCACCTGACCCAGAATTATCCTCTAACGAATATACCTGGTTCTGAATGAGAATGATGCAGTGCTGTAATCCACCTTGCACTGGAGTTCCTGTCCTCACATGTGAGTTTCTGTACACCGCAAATATCTAATTAGGTCTTTAATACCTGGATTTATCCATCGATGAACAATGTTTTAATTTTTTTAAATCAGTCATGCTGGGGGTGGGTAGCAAAGGGCTGCATCTCCACAGAGTGGCTGTCTATGGAGCACGGGTGTCTGGGGAGACCCCCATGTGTACTCTGGGGGTGGGGAGCATGGATGCTGACATTCCAGTTATCACCCTCACTTACGGAAACTTCCTGCTGAGATCAGGGTGGTTTGGAAGAGCCAGGCAGGCTAGGACAGTATGGGCCTGTTCCTCCAGGGATGGTGATTTCTCAGAGAGGGAAGGGATGGAGAAGCTGGAGGAAGCAGATGCCAGGTTTCCCAGAGTGCCAAGGACACAAAGGGCAGAGCCCCAGAGGTGAGGCGAGTGGGCTGTGCAGGGGACGAGTTCAGGGAACAAGCACGTCCCTCTGCAGCGCATGCTGGCAGCTGCCATAAATAGCCCTGAGAGTTAGCAGTTCCGCTCAGGGGTCTCACCAGAAGCTGCTGTCAGCCCTGGCTCACTCTCTCGAGCAGAGAAACCTGACACACTCAAGTTCCCACTGCGACTGGTTGTCCTGACTCTGCAGATGCAGAAATCCTCTGGGCCACATCCAGTCTGTGCTGACTCTTCCCCTCACCGCTCCCAGCACCAACCCTGGGCTTGGACAGACCACGAGCGAATGAGGTCAGGGGAGGCAGAAGTCAGGAAGAGAAAGCCAGACATGACCATAAAGCACCAAGATGGAACCTGGGCTCTTATTCCGGACTCCAACCCACGTGGAACCACGTACCACACTCCCCAAACCTGGCAAGGTTAGGTCTGCTCATTCTCTACCAACTTCCCACTCATTCTCTACCAACTCCCTTTCTCAGGGATGAGCTCAAAGAACTGGACCTGCAGGTTTAGACAACCTCATTTGGGTAAATGCCTGGGTGGTCAGTAAACATTTACAAATAACTTATGATGGAGACATAAGTTATAACAAATAACTTATGATGGAGAGCAGGAAGTTTGAAATCTGACGGACCTGAGTTCCAATTCTCAGGTTGCCACTCGCTACTTGCGTGACCTTGATCAAGTTATTTAACCTCTGTGAACCTCAAGATTCACATCTGTACAACTGCCAAGAGCAATAGCTGTCTCCTGGGATGGCAGCAAAGATTAAACAAGATGGTGTAGGAATAAAGCACTTAGCACAGAGCGAAAACCTCAGTACAAATCTGGATATCATTGCTGGGTGCCAAGCACGCGTGAGCTGCTGGAACCACACCCACCCTTCCTAAAAGCTCACAAAGTGGGCCTTTCCGCACAGATCGTGGTCCCACTTGAGTCTGGGAGAGTGCACCAACAGACCTACCCACGGCACTGTGCTGTGGGCCCCTGAGAGCCCAGGACACGAGCTGGACTCGGGGGGGGGGGCCAATAAGTTATTTTCCCCACCCCAGCACTCCAGATGTGTGGCTGTGAAGACTTCTTGCAGCCCATCCTGGCAGGGAGTGATAACTCAGACCTGGTTTTAGGAGGAAAAAAAGCCCAAATTCATCTTCTCTTTAAAGTATTCTGCTGCTTATCTCAGCAGCTTTAAAGGGATTCACGATGAATTGTCCTCCAGCAGCAAGCCCAGACAGGAAAGGGGCATGAGAGAAAGGAAGGTACTCAGGCAGAAGGGTACCTCTCATCTGTCTCTAGCACCCATGGAATTTCCAGATCCAATAGGAAGGGCATCGATTTCCAGGGTGCACATGCCGCCTCCCCCCCCCCCACACACACACACATTTCCAGGAGCAATTGGAGTCCTCTGGCTCAGCATGGTTTTCTTGCTGCAGTGGGGATCCCCTTATATCCTCCACTCTTGAGGCAAACGCATCTTAGCTTAGCACCAAGTCTAGACACATTACAGAGGAAGGAGTCAGTGGCTCAGGGTCCTTCAGGGAAGGCAGGGAACACACTCCATTGCCTTGCAGCTTGCAACTCCACTACAGATGGGACAGGTGGGAAGGAGGATAGCAAGACCTGACCAAAGGGCAGAGACCCCTGCAGTCCACCCAGCAGGTGCTGTAACTTGGGACTAGGCCACAGTCATGAACAATCTTAAAGAGTCAAGGTCTGTGCCGAAGTCTCACCCTTGAGTCATCACTGACATCCCAGGGCACCCAGCAGACCCAGCACAGCTGCCCACCCCTCCCCAGTAGCCTTGCTCTTACTCCAGCTTCCCCATTCAGGGTCTTTGGGAGAAATGAGGGTTGGAAGTAGGTCAGTTTGCAGCTGAGTTGCTTACAGGTCCTTCTCAACCATGTGAGAAGCCCTGTCACTTTCTTTTGTCTCCACCCCCCTCTCACGCAAAGAAGCAAAGGCAGGGAGAGAAAGAACTGCTTCTAGTTAAGGCCCCTAAAGAAAGAGGTGGGGAACTCACATTTAATGAGCATCTGCTACATGTCCAGACTGGGTTCAAGATAAGCCTGCAGCAAAGGCACCATAGGCATCCCTGTTTTTCAATGGAGAAAACCCAGGCTCCAGAAGTAAACGGACTTGCCCAGGGTCACCCCGTGCTGGCACATGGCAGAGCACTGGGCCATTCTGACCACAATCACAGAAGCTCCCCTGAAGCCTCTCCTCCACCTCCCCACCCCCAATGTGTCCCTGCTTGCCTTTCCCAGGGGTCAGAGCTCTAGAACCCTTACTCAGGAGCGAGGCAGCCTGAGTTCTGCTTAGCTCCCTCTGGGGACTTGCCCACTTCTGGCTAGTGGCCCCCAAACACTGGGAGCTCTGGCTGTTCCTACTCACAAGTCCTGGTACTGAATGCCATTCAACTCACTAGCAGCTGACACAACTCTGCCTGTGACTCAGGCCAAACAAAGTCACTCCAGTCAGAGCAGGTGGGCACCATTTGCCTCCTGCACTGAGTCACCTCCAGGCTAAGCTGTAGGAATTTGCCAAAACTCACCACCTACTTAGCCACAGTAGCTCCATTTGAGAAAAAGCCAGCAGAGGAGCTGGAGCCTCCAATGCTCCCCATGGCTGGGCCACGGCCAAGGAGAATGAAGTGTGACCTCAAAGCCCTTCCTGCCTAGGTGATGTGTCCACCTCACCAGACCATGGGACATTGTAAGCACAGTGTGAGACAGAGAACTCCCACTGTTAACCCTCCACACATCTGACCTTGTTCTCCAGACATCAGTCAGTAAGTCCTAAACAGCCTAACAGGATCTAACTAAAGTTTTGATTGAATTTTTTTGCGTCGTTGCAGGATCTTCTTAGTTTCTGAAAGTTCCTATTAACAAGGGGAGCGCCCTGGAATAAATCTTTCTATCTTCCCGACCCCACCCCACCCCACCCGCTTCGTGTTCACAGCTGAATTGCCCCAAAGATAGCCCTGGTTAGAAGTGTCCAAATCCAAAGAATTCGTTAAAATATTTCTGAAAGGAAAGAGGAGTGGAATCAAATTGGTTTAAAAAAATTCCTCTTGACAGCGACTGGGTCCTGTATGGTGAGTGGCCTCAGAACTTCCGATCACTTGGATCCCTGACCCGGCTGTGTGGGCTTTAAAAGGAAACACCGGCTTCCTTCCACCGTGGCGGGGTCCCTGGAGTGCTGTGAGCATCAGCATCGCTTGAGAGCGCAGACCAGGGCGCACAGGTATAAATGTGGCAGAGGCCTCTCTCCCGAGAGGAAGCCCCTTCAAGACCTGCGCCCCGCGCACGGTCCCCATCTCCGCCATTCCGCTCCCAGATGCCCTTCCCTCCAGGGAGCACGGGCTTCCTGCTAGCTCCAAATTCAGCAAGGACTAGCCCCAGGACTGGGAATTAAATATTCATCTCGGGCGTGAGCGGTCTGCTTCTCCCGCGAATGATACCGTCAAGGTCACGGGCCTGAAGCCGAGCTGCCAGGGCTGGGGTCTCCAGCCGCGCGGGAGCCTCCCGGCTGGAACTGCGCCCTGAGCGCGCGGCTTTAGGCGGTGAGACCGGCTGGGCCTCCTCCCTGGTTCTACGCGGACACTTGCCTCTTCAGCTCTGCCTCATTACCTCCGGAGTTCTTGGGCCCATCGAGCCCCGGAAGCTGGCGTCAGGTGTCCAACCCGTGAGCACAGCGCTAGGCACCCCTGATGCACCGGAGGAGCGCGGCCCCGGGGCGCCGTCGCCAGGCAACGGAGGCTGGAGAGGCGGGAGGAGCCCGGGCCCGCGCAGAGCCGAACGGATACCTGGAGCGCCGCCTCACACCCCGGTTCTTAGGCCTTGCTGGCTGGGGCGGGGCCGAAACAGCAAAGTTGCGGTTGCTGACCCGGTAAAGCCAGGCAGGGCGCGGCCCGCGACTCACCTGTCCCGTGTGGACCGTCGCGTGGACTCGTTCCCTGCGCTCCCGCGGAGCAGCTGCTGTCCCCGACGGGTGGCGGGCGCACAGCCCTTCCCAGGGGCAGCCCGAGTCTGGCGGTGACGGGCACCTGCCGGGGCTGGGAGGGGACCCGGAGCCGTGCGCCTGCGACTCGGCTAGCTTCTCGCTCCCTCCCTCGCCGCCGCCCGGCCCAGCTCCCGCCTGCGGCGCACTCAGCCCTCTGGGGAGCGGTCCGGCGCCCCAGGTCCCGCGGTGGAGGGAGCGTGTGGGGCTGCGGAACCCAGGGCCGAGTGCCGCCCTCCCTGCGCCCTGGTCACTCCGACTCTGCGGAGCGGAACGGAGCTGGGCGGAGCGCAGCTTACACTGTTCCCTCGCTTTCCGAAAGGCCACCCTGGCGGCGGGGCGCCGTGACGCAGGCTTGACTCACGCGCGGGCCCGCGTCAATGCGAGACTTTGGGACCGTGAGCGAGGCTCTGATGGCCGACGCAGGGGGAGGGGGTGGGCAGGAGGGACAAGGGCTGCCCCGGCAGTAGCCTCTTGAGGCCCCTCACCAAGGAAACCAGGCCCTGGGCTTCTGCCCTCAGAGAGGAATGGGACCCTAATAGCCAAGGCCCTCCTGAGTCCTGGGCTTCATTTCTTCACCTTTTCAGGCCCATCTCTTTGCCCCACCCCCCTTCATAAACTCAGTCCCATCCAAAGTGGTTCTCCCGTCCTAGCAATTTGCGCCTCCATGCCTTTGTTCCCTCTCTTCTCCTCCCTTGGGATGCCTTTGCTGCTCCATGGTCCTTCCAGCCCACCATCCAGCAGGACCATTCCCTGTGCAAGTCAGCTCCTCAATGCATCATTCATCTATTGAGCTCCTACTATATGCATGGGTTGCAGGAGTTGAGATCACAGAAATGATGGTAGGGAACCTCTAGGAAAGGCAGAGTGGGGTTTACCCAGGTAGCCACAATACAAGGCAGAAGGACTGAGGACCCTAGAAGATAAGGGAAGTGGGGGACAGTGAAGAGAGAGGAAAGTTCTGGCTGGGCTCTGGGCAGAACTTACAGGGGAGGTGAGACAGGGTCCTGGCCTCAAAGGATATAAGGGGAGAAGGACATCCCTTGTGTGTGTGTGTGTGTGTACAGCACGACAAGAGCAAAGATACAAGAGAATGGAGGTGTGCAGAGGGGAATGATTGTCTGAGCTGGACAGAGGTGGGTGAAGGTAGGAGGTAGGAACCATGCTCCAGGGCTGTTTATGGAGTCTGGAGTGAATTATCTCTGGTCTAGAAGACATTAAGGAGATCTTGGTATTTGAGGCCATGTTTGGGAAGGATGGGAGGTGGAAGCTGTCTCAATAGTCCTACTGAAAGGCAATAGAACTATGGTCATGAACTCCAAAGGCTCTGAGACCCTTGCAATCTAACAAGTTAGCCCACCATGGTTTTATGGATGCTGACAGAAGACATGAAACTTCTGGGCCAGTGACAGAGGACTTTATTGCTGAAAGCACAGCAGGAAGCTTGAGTTTCACAGTCAGATCAGTTTATCTTAACCCCAAGTCCATGGGAGGAAGTGGTGCTCTGCTCCAGTGATGCTGCATAAGCTGGGGAACTCGGAGCTTAGGAAACCCCAATCTTTTCTAACAGGCTGCAAGCAAACCTTCCCAACCTTTGCCCTGGATAGTGTTATATTTATTATCATTATTATACTGGACAGCAAACAAAACTGTCCTCCATTGGGAAGACTCTATCTCCAACTTCCAAAGCTGTTTGCTATGCAAACATCCTCAAAAAGAGAGTCTGGAACAAAAACCCATTAGTGCCTCTTCTTTTAGAAGCACAAAGATGAGTGCACCCTTCTCAAGCTTGCAGTTTTGCCCCCATCTTTAACAGGTCCTTCGAGGCCCCTCGTCATCCCTAGCCTCATTTCACACCCCTCTCCCCATGGCCTTTCCCGCAGCCCACTAGATACACCCACCTCCTCTCAGCTCTCCGACTCGCCCACTCCTTCCTGACTCATGTGCCCTCTCTGCTGGGAAACCCTCCTCCTCTTCCCTCGCTCCCTGCCCACTCACCCACATCCTTCACTTCAGACCGAATTCTTCAGGCCTCTCCTGACCATGGAGAAGAATGTGGTCAGTCTTCCAGGTGGACATTTTTCCTCCTTAGTAGCCTTTGTCACAGTTGTAGTTAAGTATTTAATGGCGTGACAGGCTGCCGAGTGACAGTCACTGTGGCTGAAGGGCACATTCCACAGAGCAGAGACCATGCCCATCTTCAACACAAAATGGACTTTCCGTACAGATTTGCTGGAAGAATAGATAAAACGTGGTTAGAAATATGGGTGTCAAGTCCTGGAAAGAGGGCTAGAGAAACAGACTTGGGATCATAAACATAAAGAGGGAAAGATGGCCCTCCAGGGGAGCAGGGGAAGATGGTCAAGAGGACAGAAGGGGGCAGCGCTACTGCTCAGGGGTGGGGGAGCCAGGGGGTCAGGAACGGAGCCAGAGAGGAAGAGCTGGGGGGTGAGAAGACAGTGCCTATCACCGAAGAACCAGAAATGTTTGAGAAGAAAAGGTGGTCCACGGCGTCCAAATCTACAGCCAAGTTAAAGAGGAAGCCTGGACAGTATCCTTAATGACAGTACCCAAAGGGTGGTGGGCAGGATGCCATCCTGAAGGCCCTGAGACAGAAATAGGAAGTAGGGCTTCCTAGTGAATGAAGTCTTCCTTCCAGCGCTCAGTGACCACCTGTTCTCTAAATATCTAGAAAAATGATTCTTCCTTTTACCAGGCGTATAGAAATATATTTAAATTATATAGTATAACAGTGTGAGGTAAGCACTATTAGTCTCCTCGTCTTACTAATGTGGAGACTTAGTGTGGTTAAATAATCTGTCCAAGTCATACAGTGAGGTCCATCCTGGTCCAAATGTCTTGCTCTCGATCTTGACATTGAAGGCTATATAATGTAGGTCTCTCTTTATATGTCTACGCCCTGCCTCTCAAATTAGAGTGTGACTGGGACCTTCAAGGGCAGGGACCTTTCCTTATTCATCTTTCCATGCCTCACACCCCAGCACAGTGACTTACACACAGCAGGAGCTCAGTCAGGGCTAACCAGGTTGGGCAGCCCTTTCAAACATGGTGGGTCGAGCACCATGAACTAATCCATTCTTCTCTCAACACTGGTCACCTAAGTTGAGTCTGTGTTTCTGAGTCTCTTAAATGCACAGATGCTAAGCTATGACCTCTCCTTTATTCTACGTGACACAATTACTAGTTTTACCAGGGTGGATGTCTTTAAAAATGGCCCCCAGTTCTTTGACCATGCTCTCTTCAAGAAGGGAAGTCTGTATCTCCTCCCTTTGAATCGGGGCTCTGTGACTTCTTGAAGAGAAGTAATGCTGTGCCTATTTCTGGACCCAGACCCTAAGGGAACTGTAGCTTCCGTTCCTTCTCTCGGGATGCTTGTTCCTTGGGCTTCCATTCTGTGAGGAAGCCCAAGCTGCCCACGGAGAGGTGCACATGGAGAGGAACTGAGGCCCCAGTCCCCAGCCCAAAGCTGGCCCCACCTGCCAGCCATGTGAATGAGTCAGCTGGGAAGCAGATGCTCCAACCCATTCGATTCTCCCCAGCTGATGCTGCACGTAGCAGAGACAACCTGCCCAGCCAGGTCCTTCCCAAATGCCTGACCCACAGAAACCATGAGAGATGGAAAAATAACCATTGTTCTATGCCACTAAGCTGTAGGGTGATTTGTGACACTGCAGTAATAACCAGAACAGCCTTGCCATTGCTGAACAACTGTGGAAGTAGCAAGAAGCTCCAGGACCACGTGCTACTCTCACACCTTTGAGAACTCCGTCACCCCTGAGCTGGAAGCAGTGATGGCCTCTTCCCACAGCCACCCCCAGGTTAATTGTGTTAGGTCAGCAAAGAGCATGAGCGAACCTCACCCAATGAGGGTGCAAAATCTAAAACACAGCGGACGAGAAGGTCCCCACCCACCTCTGTTAGCAGGTGTTTCTTTAGAAGACATGCTAGGCTCACTGTGGCTCCCTGAGATGTGGTTCTGTGCGGCGTCTGAGGGTCAAGCCAGCTGCTGTGTGCATGTGGAATCTGACCTGAAGGAAGGGGCAGATGCCAGCTTAACTCCCAGAGGGAAATGGAAACTGGAAGCAGGAACATGAGCTCCGGGTAGCTGCAGGGCTGGCCCACATCCGTGGCATTTCTGACTCCTTACCTCCCTCCCCTGGCCCATGGCCGCCCTCCCGAATAAACCGGTTCGCGTTTCCACTGAGACACTGCTTGGCTTCATCATCTCAGCCTCTGTTGGAGTCAGCAGAAGACACAGATCATATTTGTGGTCCTGAGTTAGGAAATGAGAGAAAGTGAGGTGTCTGCTCTGCAAGGTGGGAGGAGAGAGCAGCAGAGTCCCCACAGAGCAGTATGGTTCCACAGTGCATGTGTGCATGCGTGCATGTGCGTGCCTGTGTGCATGTGTGCGTGCGTGGGCGTGCGTGTGTTTGCATGTGCTGCAGAGCTTCGTCCCTGAACGTCATGGTTCAGTCTCACCCCTTAGTACCAGAGTGGGACCCCTCAGGGCTGCGGTGTCCTCACCTGTGAAATGGGAATAATAATAGTGCCCACTCATAGAGTATTGGGTATTAAATGAGATTTTGCCAAGTAACACATTTCTATGATAAAGGTTACATTTCAAGTGAATTGGGGAAAGACAGATTTTTAATAGATGGTATTGCCTTGGCCATTCGAAAAGAAGTAAATTTGAATCCTTTTTTTATTCCTTATACCAATATAAATTGTAGATGTATCGAGGCTAATGTACAAAATAAGCCAGAAGAATGCATCAAAAGCAGTACTTAGAGGGATATTTATTGCCTTAAATAGATATATTAAAAATAAATAGACTGCAAATCAGAAAACCAAGCAACCATCTCAAGAACTTAGGAACAGAAAACAGAGGAAGACAATGATAAAGTCAATATCAAAATTAATAAAATAGGAAAGCAAACATACAATAGAGAGGGTCATCAAAGTCCAAAACTTATCCTTTGAAAAGTCTAATTTTTTTTAAAAATGGTTTTTCTTTATTGATTTTAGAGAGAGAGGAAGGGAGAGGGAGAGAGAGATAGAAACATCGATGAGAGAGAACATGGATTGGCTGCCTCCTGCATGCCCCACACTGGGGTTTTGCCCCACAACCTGGGCATGTACCCTGGCCGGGAATCGAACTGGCAACCTCCTGATGCTTGGGTCAATGCTCAACCACTATGCCACACAGGCCAGGCAAAAAGTCTAATTTTTAAAAATGATACCATAGCCCTGGCCGGTTTGGCTCAGCGGTTGGAGCGTCGGCCTGTGGTACAGAGAGACCCGGGTTTGGTTCCCGCTAGGGGCATGTACCTCGGTTGCAGTTTGTCCCCGGCCCTGGTTGGTCGTGCGGGTGGTGGCCACACGATGTGTCCCTTCACGTCGATGTTTCTCTCTCTCTCTCTCTCTCCCTCCTGCTCTATCTGAACAAAAAATAGAAAAATGTCCTCGGGTGAGGATAAAAAAAAAAAAAGATACCATAAAAGTACTAAAAGAAAACACTGGAGAGATTGTTATAATATTGAGTGGGGAAGCTCTGTCTACGGATGACAGCATCGCCGGCACTCCGTTTTCTGTTCTGCACATCACTAGTCATCATCTGACACTCAGTTCACATTCCTGTGTATTTGCTGGCTGTTGGTTCCCCAACCAGATAAACACTGCATCACCAACACCTAGAACAGTCCTGCACTATTGTAGGTGTTTAGAGATATCTTTGAGTGACTGTTTAAAAATTGGGGGAGGGCCTGGCCAGTGTGGCTCAATGGCTAAGCGTCGACCCATGCAACAAGAGGTCACAGGTTCGATTCCCAGTCAGTGCACATGCCCAGGTTGTGGGCCAGATCCCTGGTGGGGGACATGCAGGAGGCGGCCAGTCGATGGTCTCTCATCAATGTTTCTATCTTTCTCTTTTTCTCACTTCCTCTCTCTCTAAAATCAATAAAGAAAAAAAAGCGGGGGAGGTATTTCTTTAATGTACAAAGAGTTTCTAAAAATCAATAAGAAGAGACAGAGACAGGAATAAAAAGTTCAGAGACGATAAAATACAAGTGGCTCTTACACCCACGAAGCACACTCAGTTTCATTCATAACAGAGAAACACAAATTGAAAAATGAGATACCATTTTTACCTACTTAATATGTTGGCAAATCATTTTTAAAAAGGTCAATAACACATGTGCTAATGGGAGAAGAGTTTAATTGTACAATCTCTGTGGAAGATAATTAAACCATATTTATCAGAATTATAAAGGTACATAGCCATAGCCCATTAGTATCTATCTATCAAAGCTTTGAAGGCATAGCCTTTATGTGTTTTTGCACATGTGTTGTCAAAGACATTCATTTAAAGATAAGCCTTGTAGCAGTGCTTGTAATTTTAAAAAATGGAAACAATTGAGATGCCTATGAACAAGGAAATAATTTACGGTATGTCCGTGCACTGAAATTCTTTGCAATCATTAAAATGAACAAGTCTGCTCTCTATGTTCTGATTTGGAAATATCTCCAAAATGTACTGTTAAGTTTAAAAAGGAAACACAATGGTATGAGAGGAAGTGACCATTTGTGTATGCTGCACATACTTGTACAGACATAAAATATTTCTGGAATGATGCATAAGAAACTCGTAACAGTGCTTGCGTCCAGGCTGTGTGGCTGGGGCAGGCCTGGGAGAAAGATTTCCTTTTGATCACATACCTTTTGAGTTTTATACTATATTCGGTACCACGTATATTCGACGTATCCCTCTCTGCTTCTGTATGCATATGAGACCCCTGGAAAGGGATGCCTGAAACTGGCCACAGCGAGTTCCTCTGCGGAGGGGCCTGGAGGCTGGAGGCCGGAGGACCCTGGGAAAGGAAACTTGGTAGTGGACTGCCCTTCGTTTTGTTTTAATTTTTCTTTGATCCTGTGCATTTATTACCTGTTCATTACAATAGCAAAATGCATTTCTCCTTGCTCCTCTAGACTGCCCCTCTCTCCTGGATCCCCGCCTACTCTCCGGTCCCCTCTGTTCCTCTGCGTGGACTGTGGAAGCAGCCAGATCAGGGTTCTCATTCTGGCTCGGAGCTCCTCGTCCTCATCTGTAAAATGGGGATCAGAGCAGTATCTATATCACTGGATGTGGTGAGTGTTAATAACATGTACCTCGTGAGAGTTCAATGAACAAGAGACACTGAGCGGTACCGGCTTTTCTGGAAGATGGCTGTAAGCCCGGAAGGACCCGGAGGCTAAACTCTTCCAAATCTTGCTTCCAAGCATAGGATGTACACTTCCTCCGTTTACAGTTCCTCCAAACGTAGAGGGAAGAAAGAAGTGACCAAGGCTTTGAGTAATCACAGTATCTTCTAATATTTACTGAGGGCTGCGAGGACATTCCTCTTGTGGTACTTGGGGGAGTGGTGAAGGAGGGTGTGCCCAACTGCCCACATGCCCAGCATCCTGGGGCCCTTAACTCCCGACTTGGGAGGAAGCTTTGTTTGTAAACAGAAGGGGGGTCTGCTGTAGTAGGAGCAGCAGCAGCTGGGAGTGGGGTGGAGAAGGGAGTGTGCCAGGACACAGAAGAAGGGAGGGGCTGTGCACCCCCAACCCCGGCTGGGGGAGGGAGAGTCAGATGTAAAACCTTTTTCTCCTAAGAGCCAGTGTGGAGGTTTCCGTACCTGAGTCAAATATAGACCCGTTTCCATAAAGGCAGCAGCCTGCTTCTATAAATACCTCAGCCAATTTTCCGGGGCTCTCATGTGACTTTGATGCCTACCTCGGTCTGCGGGGATCCGTTGCCATGGTGACCAGGCCATGTGACCAGCCACTCTTCATTCAAGGCAAGTTGCCGCATCCTGGATTGGGGGTGGGGTGGTGAAGGGGGGCTGGAGGGAGGGCTGAGGATGGGCTGAACAATGAATAAAGTGCCTGGTCTTGGGGGGAATGCAGGGTGCCGGCCTTGCTGCAGGAATGCTCTGAAAGAATTATTGATCTCCCCACGCTGCTTGTCAGGGGAGGGACATTTCATCTGTGCAGCTATGGACATCTTGTCTTTGAGTCAGAGAAGCAAAGGTTCAGGGCTGGAAGGCACCTTAACAATCCTCTAGGCCACTACTCTTGTCAGGTGAAGAAAGTCAGGCCCAGTGAGGTGGAGTGACTGTCCAAGGACACACAGCAAGTTGGTTGCAAAACTAGGGCAAGAACCAGAGTGTGTGTCATGAACAGACTCCTCTCCACCTGACTCAGACTCAGCTCTGGGCTGGGGGTTGCCAGGGCCACAGAGATGTGTGGCTCTGGTGAGTGGAACTTTAGACACCTGTGCTCCCAGGTTGCCCCACCTGGCTGGAGTCATAGGGCTTCCTAGATAGGTGAAAACAACTCATTTAGTCTGTCCCAGGACTCAGCCCTGGCCCCCACCTCCATGATAAATGAGGAGAGAGGGACTAATAAATCAAGAGAAGCCCCACAGTGCCGAGTAAAGCAGGTGTCATCCTCAGTAACCTGGGGATCATCTAGCTAAATCCTTCAAACATCACCCTGTCCTCTGTCCTTCCCCGCTCAGTGCTGGGGACGAGATGAAAAGGAAGCTGCCATGCTCAGGTACATATGGAAAGTAAATAGAAGAGAATCTCGTTAACCAACAGCTGTGCTCCGGGGACGTTCGGGTCTGAACGTAAGGTGGGTCACAGAAGTCAGGAAAGGTTTCCAGAAAGAGGGGGAGGAGGACCCAGCCTTGCAGGTGGATGGGGGGCATTCTCAGAGATACCTGCTGGCGGCAAAGGACCTGGGTATTCGGGCGGGAGGACGGTGCCCTGACTGAGGTGGGCAGAGGGGGAAATGCTGGCCAACTCTTGGGATCGGACGCTGCCGACCTTGGGCTGATTCACGTGATCCAATCACATGGGCTCGAGCAGCCTGCAGTGAATGGGCCAGGAGAAAACGGATTCAGATTAGACAAAGAAACGTTAGCCTTGGAATATTCCTGAAGGAGACAGAGAACAAAAGCAGACATCGGCCGTGGACTCTGTCACCACCTGGCCTTGGGAAAGATGTCCAGCAGGCTCCATGGAGATTAAAACCCCCTGGAGGCTGGCAGCAGCCGAGTGGACCAGGACAAGGCTCGGTCTCCCTTAGTCATCACCTATGCCACACCAAGCAGGCCGAACAGGGGACTGCCGCCAACCCCCAAGGTGAGAGCAGTCAGTCTGCTGAGAGAGGCTGTGCTACCCTATGTGTGGGCACAACCAGCTGAGCAGTGTGTGTGTTTACCAAGACCTCCAGCTGCCGGAGTCAGACAGTGCCCAGCATCTTTCTATAACCCTCCCCTGGCTCACAGCAGGGCGTGGAATGGCAGCACAGACTTTCAGGGCTGGTTGGGGTTAGCTTGGGGGTGCAGACAGAGCAGTGCTTTGGAGACAGACCTGACTCAGTCCTGGCTCTGTCCCCGACTCGTATGGCCTCAGGGAGCTTGTCGACACTCTCTGGGTCTCAGTTGCTTATCTGTAAAAGGGGATAATGTTACTTAGTTTGAAGAGCAGTTGTGAAAATTAGAGACAGTGATTACAAAGTTTCTGGCACATAGAAAGTGATCTTAAAGCCGTTGCCTCTGTTCCAGTGGGTGGGTGAATGGGTGCACTTCCCCATGGATGGGTTCCCAGCTTCCACCCTCGCTCACCCCAGAATTCTCCTGGGTCTTCCTGTGCACCAGCCAGGCTGCCTAGATGCTTCTCCCAGGTGGCTTCACTCAGCAGAAGCCTTTTTGTCCCTCAAAGCCCTGTTTCCATGCCACTATCTTCTGCTGTCTTGCCCGGTCCCCTCCAGCCCACAGAATGTCCTGGGGCAACTCTGGCAGCCATGGTGCTGTCCTTCAACACAGAACACACCCTGCCTTTAATAGCAACGATAACACGAACGATCTTTATAGAGCACCATTTACTGCACTAAGAACCAACACTCGTGAGACTCAGAGAGGGTGAGTGGCTTTTCAGTGGTCACACAGTAAAGGCAGCGAGTGGGATAACCCAAGTCCACCTGGTTCCACAGCTTCTGCATCCTCACTGTTGATGTTACTCTAACTTGACATCTTCACTCTGTCCAGTGAGTTTATAAGCCAGTGTGGTATGGCAGGAAAAAACCACGAATCCTGGAATCAGCTAGAAATGGGTTCAAAGCTCGCCTTTGCCACTTGCTACTCACAAGTTGAATGGGTGACCTTGTATAAGTCCTTAAACTCTGCAAATCTGTTTTTTCTTCTGGAGTTGTGAGCCGTTCGGTTGGATGATATGACATAGAGCGACTGGCAATCTTTTTTTAGAAACATTGATATGAGAGGGATACATCGACTGGTTGCCTCCCGCACGACCCCAACCGGGGCCAGGGATGAACTGCAACCAAGGTACGTGCCCTTGGCCGGAATCGAACCCGCAACAGGTCTGCGGGCTGATGCTCTACTGCGGAGCCAAACCGGCCAGGACGGGACTGGCAATCTTATAACAACCAACACTGCCACTCACATGCCACCAGGGGGCAGGCTGCTCATCAGCGTGGGGCTGGGGCTTGAGCGCAGACCTGTGCCTGCACCATTCTAAGGGCTCCTGCGCACTGTCTTCCCAAAACCACACCACGAATCAGACACTCTTAGTATCCCCACTGCACAAACCAAAGCTGGAAGAATTAAGAAACTTGCCCAGTGTGACCTACCAAGCAGCGGGGTTTGGTTTGCCCAGATCCAGCCGACCGCGAGTCCATGCGGCGTCTCCACAAGGTGAGCGATGAACGATTCCTCTTCCACTTCTGCTGTGAGAGAGTTTGAGCAAGAACCACAGATTCCATTTCACAGAAGGAGAAGTAAAAGCCGGAGGGTGGTAAGTGACTTGCCCAAGGTCACGAGCCAGCTGGTGGCAGAGTCAGGTCTAGAACTCAGGACTCCTAAACGCAGCGCTCTGCTTTCTCCCTCACTCCCTGCTGCTTGTGCTGATTCTCAAGATGGAGACACGGAGCATCTGGGACCTGGGCCAGGAAGTTGGCCACAGGCCTCAGCCTGGGCCCAGGAAGCTTCCAACCATGGAGGAATTTGCTTTGAAGACAAAGGATGACTGACTCCTGGCAAGGGGAGTTGTTCTTATTTCTGCTCCAGACAAATGGGAAGCTGCCACCGACTCCATGATAACTCTCTTTGCTAAAGATGATGCATCACTCTGGGATGGTTGTGTGCACAGTCTTTGGATGTATTACAAGTCAATTACCAAGTTCTCAGCACTAAGCAGAGATATGTTCATTGAGTGGTCATAACGGAGCCAGAGCTTCCTAGGGATCCAGCTGGGAAACGAATCCACTTCAAGCTGATGGGGGTGACAGCACAGTGGTGAGACTGCCAGGGAGCCTCACAGGAAAGATGTCCCCCAGTCCCACCATGATGGCTTCCACTCTGTCCCTGAAGCCATCACAGGCTGCTGGGCCAGCCAGGATTAGTCTGCCCATTTTAGAATCACGAACTTAATGTGCCCTCACTGTCGGCTGCCGGGACTTGGGAAAATAAGTTACTATTCCAGGCCAGACGCTAAGAACAGAGCTGCAGACAGGGCCTCGTTTCCCCAGCTCCGAGTCTCGGAAGAACTTCCCGTACCCTGCCGAGCTCCTTACCTGAGCCCTGAACACTTCCAGTCATCATTCGGTCCCCACAAAACCTCTCTGGCATCGTAGCTTGCTGAGGCTGACCCCTGGGAACTGCTCTGGGCCAGCAGATCGGCCTCCCCTCCCTACCCCCAAACCCTAAGTGAAGCACACACTGGTCCTCCAAGGCCAGAACCTTTAACCCTAATGAGTTTGTTGCTCAAAGTGGGCCTTCCTCTGGCTTGACTATGCCATTCAGTGTTTCAGGACCAAGGTCTGAGATCCTAGCAAGGACCTGGGCTTCACTTACTGCTGCGTGACCCTGGGCAGGTCTTTAACCTCTCTGTGCCCCAATTTTCTCATCTAAAAATGTGACCAATGTTTTTTCCTAGATCCAAAATGCGAAGATTCACCCTCTGAATTTCCAAGAAAGCAGCTGAAGATGGTTGGAGCATACGATGAGGGGGTTAGGGTGGTAAGAAATAGGGAGGGGAGAGAATAAACAAAGAAGGCAGAGGTCTGAATCTCAGAGAACTTGAATGTCATGCTTAAAAGCTTAGGTTTTATTTTAAAGCTAATGGAGAACCAGGGGAAATTTTAAGCAAGGGAATAGAGTTGCCAGACTTAGCAAATAAAAAATGCCAGACATCTAGCCAGATTCGAACTGTGCCTTCTGTATTTTATCTTCACTGCCCAGGAGTGATAGAGAATGCCTTTGGCCACTGGGTGGAGGACGTATGGAGGGGATAAAACTGGGAGCAGAGAGACCATCTAGGAGGTTATTATTTTTTCCAGGCAATAGTTACAGAGTTTTGTGGAATGCTTATTTTTTTGCTAGGCACTGTGCTGAGTATGTTATATGAATAGATTCATTTAATTCTCATAACAAGGTGTAGGATCTAGCATCAGTCCCATTTTATGGGTGAGGAGACTGCAGCACAGAAAGGTTCAGGGGCTTGCCCAGGCCACACAGAACTGCGATGGAAGTCCTAAGCCCACATGCTTAACCAGTATGACATACTGCCACCTTTGGGGGCCATGAGAACCTGGCCACAGGCCATGAGTGGGAACTGGGTGAGAATCAGAAGCAGTTTTGAAGCCCCAGTCCCTGGGTGGGGGTTGGGATGCTGTGACTGGTGGAGAGAAGGGAGGCTCAGGGGCCTGGCTGTATTCAAGTCACATGCTCAGATCACTGGGTATGTTTCAAAGCAGGAAGAGGAGTGGGTAAGAAAAAGAACCGCCCTGGCCGGTTTGGCTCAGCTGTTAGAGCATCGGCCTGCGGTCCCGGGAGATTGGGGTTCGGTTCCCGCTAAGGGCACATACCTTGGTTGCAGTTTGTCCCCGGCCCTGGTTTGGTCGTGCAGGTGGCAGCCACTCGATGTGTCCCTTTTACATTGATGTTTCTCTCTCTCTCTCTCTCTCTCTCTCTCCCCCCCTCCCACTCTATCTGAACAAAAAAAAAAAAAGGAAAAATGTCCTTAGGTGAGGATTAAAAAAAAGAAAAAGAAAAAGAACCAATGCTTCTTCAGCATCTACCAAATACCAGGCAGGTGTACAGCGGTCCTCCAAGTACAGAGGAGGCACAATCAACAGGATGTGGGGTGAAGGGGAGAGTGGGGTGAAGGAGGATTGCTTTGAGAGGGCTGGGGACAACATTACCAGAGACAGCGTTTGAGATGATGAGTAGCCTGGGGTCTGGGCCCCAAGTGTGGGGGTGGAGAGAAGATGGGTTCAGTTCAGGGCATGTTAACCTACCATGTCCAAGACAATGAGGCAATCGAGGACCAGAGAGGTTAAGTAACTATTCTGGAGTCACACAGAGGTAGATGTTAGGATAGAAACTGGGACTGAAGTCCCTTGCCTGTATCTGGGGTGCCTGGCACAGACAGAGCCCTATTCTAGGTTCAAAAATGGGGTGAGAATGGAGACACCCCCAAACACAAGTGGTGGTCAGTATTTGGGGGGCCACTGTCTGATGCAGATTGTGTCCCTTCAACTCTGAAACTGCAGTGCCAGCTGAGGGCAGAGCTGGGCTGAGTTTTGGGCACTGTGAGCCAAGAGCAGTCTTTCTGCAACAGTCTTTCTCCATCTGTTAAAAGGGAACAATATCCACAGCAAAATCATTACGAGGATTAAAGGAGGGAAATAAATAGAAAAGCGATGCCTCGGCAAATGTCATTTGTGATTATGCTATTTATTCTGTTCTCCTGCCTCTGCCACCACCCTTCACTCCTTCCAGCCTCCTCCATTTACCTCTCTCCCCAACTCCACCAACCCATGTCCCCATCTTCCCTCCCTCTTTTTAGGTCCTGGACAGAGCCTGGTCCAGGGAGCATCTGCAGGGCTGCAGCTAGAGACAGCCTGGGGCCGCCCCCTCAACCTGCCTGGCTCCCCCCCGCCCCCCCCCCCACACACACTCACACACACAGGACAGCCCACCACCTCGCACCAGCTAGTCTGCCCCCCTCCAGGTGACCAACCCGTAGGCTCCCCTCCCCCACCCACCCCTGGCTTTCAGGGAGCCCCGCCCACTGTTGCCCCAGGAACCGGGAGGTGGCAGGAGAAATGACAGGAGGCCCCAGGGGATGGGGAAGCTCCAGCCCTGATGGCCTGGAAATGTACAAAGCCGATCCTGGAGGCCAAACGAGAGAGTGACGTCAAACTGAGGCTGAAAATATAGTCTAGAAAGTCACGCGGCACCATGAAAAACGAGCCATTCTCCCGCCAGAGATGCACAGGGAGGGGAAGAGACATAAACCCGCAGGCAGGCTCCTCGGAGCTCCCACGGGAGAGCTGGCCCGGAGCCTGTGGAGAGGTCACGGGGCCACGGACGCCCTATTCGTGGGCCCAGGCACCTGCAACACCCCCATTCCAGAGAGCAGCTAGCTGGCACTCTGAGACTTGAGGGGTACAGAGGTTCTAGGGGGTGGTCCAACGCTCCTTTCTCACCCTCATCCCTGCCCAGGGTGTCTCAGGCTAAGCCACAGTGTGGTGGGGACACCCAGAGGGCCCAGAGAGCCAGGACCAATGCCTCCATGTGGGGTCAATGCCCTTGTGGGCACTAAGCTGTGACATCTTTGTCTCCAGGGAGCCTGCCTTCCTCTCTATGTTCTCCACCAGCTCACTCCACAGTACTTAGGAGCTGCCCCTTTAATGCAGGAGGAACTGAGGTCTTGTGTTGTTGAGTGGCCCTGTGCCTATAGGCAGTCCCTGTCACAGAAGGCCCCAGAATCCTTCGGGGGATGTGGGTCTCAGAGACCAGACTTCCTGCCACTCTCAGATGTCCAAGTGTCCCCTCAAACTGGTGTGAAAGGAGCAGAGGACACCAGGCCACGGGATCGGGGCTTCCTGACAACCAGCAGGGCCTTCAGGGCCAGGAGGTCGAAGGCCGAGATCCTGCCCCCATCCCTGCCTCACCCCTCCCACCACCTCCCCACACCCTGTCTTCAACCCCCACCTCCCACTTCTTGGCTCTCCATAAGCTCCCAAGAAGTGACACAGTCCCGGGGAAAGTGATGGGGTTTCACCCCAAAGTGACTCTAGCAATAAAGACAAGAGAGGATTTAAGCTGTTTTTTAAAAAAAGAAAATGTGCCCTGGCCGGTTTGGCTCAATGGTTGGAGCGTCGGCCTGCGGACCAGAGTCCTGGGTTCGGTTCCCGCTAGGGGCACGTACCAAAAAAGAAAGTGTGATAATTTTCACCCCTGAGTTGGAAATTGAGATTCTTACTTTCCACACACGTTCACATCACTGTTCTGATCTGGCCCTCCATCCTCTCTCTTTAACCCCCAGCTCCAAGTTGTCCACCATCTGAATGCCCCCCCTCGTCCCACACCCAGCGCCGAGACCTCTCCACAGGAACCGCTCTCTCCTGGGAGCTTCCCCACAGGTGGCCTCACACCTCACCTCGGGTGTCACCGCCGGCTGTTGCGTGCGCAGGACTCTTCCCAGCCAGAAAGGCACCTCATCTCTGCGACCATCAGGGCTCAGCCCAGCCCAGCCGAAGGAGGGCTTGGCTCACATTCTGGAACCTAACCTACCAGGTTCCCTGGGGCCGGCACTGGTGCCTGCTGGTGCCCGGGAGCACCCACTCTTCCTCAGGCCCGGAGCACGGACCAAGCAGCCGCTTCCCTCCTGAAGTCTGTGACCGGAGTGTTGCTCAGGACAGCCGGGTCCAGCCAGGAAAGCCAGTGCCAACCCGCAGCTTCCTGAGGTCCAGCATTGGTCCTCGCCCTGTGTACACCCCACCCGTGGGCGTGAGCTCCAAGAGGGCAGGGCAAGGATCTGGTGGCCCTCTCTTAGGTCCCCATCCCCAGCACTGTGGCCTGGCCCAGGAGAGGCACCTGTCACACAGGTGCTGGAGCCCTTTCTATTACCCCAACTTTGTCACCAAAGCCCCCCAGAGTCCCTGTTCATGTCTGTGTGGAAGTGCACTTGGGGCTGGTCCGGGAAACGAAGTGGGAGGGAGCTGGGGGCCTGCGAGGTGAGGCTTTCTCCAACGCAGCAGCATCCAGGCGGAAGGAGCAGCCCTGGTCTGAGGTTGTCTGGATGACAAGGGGAGCAGGGTGTCTCCAAGGGCCTCCCCCGCCCTCTCTGATGGACAGGGGCTTTGGTCCTGGGGTCTCTGGCTCATAAATAATGCCCCAGCACGGGTGCCCCCCCGGGACCTCTCCAAGGGCAGCTGGCTGACGAGGCCGCCGTTCGGCCCCGGCGGGCAGGCCGGCGCTGCAGTGGGCTGCAGTGGTTCAGCAGCAGCCAGCAGACAGTAGTTACCGCAGATTTATCACCCTTCCATGAGGGCAGAGGGAGCTGCTAAAGGCTGCCCGGGAGCTTTAAATCACCCTGATGGGAAATGCTGTCGCTGGGGGCACAGGACCAGTAGGCAGGAGCCATCCTGGGGGCTGGGGCTTCCTGCTGGCTCCTCGAGTTACAGTGCTTTCCAGGGGGTTTACAGCCCCAGAGCGAGCAGTCCCCAGGAGGAGCCAGGAGGGCTGCAGGAGCTGAGCCGGGAGAAGGAGGATGCCCAGGGCCTGTTGCGTCAGCCTGGGCAGAGCCGTGACAGGAAGCACAGGGAGCCGACTGTGAGAGGCGGCTTGCTGCCACAACCACTCTGCCCGGCTGTCCCACCTTCCCAGCACACGTCCATCTGGGAGCGAGGCTGCTGTGGCCACCCTGTGTGTGCAGATGTCTGGGCCATTCCTGGGTGTGGTCTGTTCTGAAGTTCATACCAGCAGAAACGCATGTGTGACAATGAGGCCATTTTGCATGGTACCTGAGACCTGGACTGGTGGAGGCACTGAGTGTTAGCACTGCACCTGTGACAGGTGGGGTGGAGGCTGGGACATGCCCAAAGGGAGCGGGATGTGGGCCCCTCCTGTCCATGCCTGCCCACTGCGTGAGTCTGGGTGAAAACAAGAGAAAAGAGCACAAGGGAGACGGGAGGAGAGCTGATGGTGTTTAATACAAGGGCAACTACTGGAGAAAGGAATGGGAGGGAAAAGAGGGCAAGGGTGGGTGGAAGGGAACAGAGGGACAGAGAGGGAAAGGAAGCACCCAGATGTACACAGCACAGCCAACTCGTCCCCAAATGTGGTCAGAGAGAATGGAGGGAAAGGTAGAGAAGAGGTATAGGAAGAAAAGCAGAAAAGACGGAAGAGGAGAAAGGTGACACAAGAGGAAGGAGGGGACGAGGCAGCCGCAGGAGCACCATACTCCAGAGGGCACCAGCCAGGGCTCTGCAGGTCAGCAAGGGCTTCCCCACCCCTCGGCTGTGCGGCGCAGCCACGGACAGCAGGGGGCGAACTTCTTGCTAATGGGCTTTCTAGTGAGACTCGGCTCCCGGTCTACACGAGCCTGAGTCCTTAGCACATATTAGGCTATCATCCACGTTCACTGATGGAAGAATAAAGGACTGATGAAGTAGCACACGAACCAGAAAGACTACTTTGCCAGGAATCTGGGGACCGAGGGTGCTGGCCTTCAGGTGATACAGGGCAGAGCTAGGAGAAGCCAGATTGCACTGCGGATAGGAGCACAAAGCTGGACACCTGGACGTGTGCCTGTCCTGAGATGCCTCCTACTTGAGCCAAGTTGTTACCTGTAGGGACTTGTGTGTCCTTTCCTGGTAGGAGCGAGGTGCTGCAGTTTAAAAAGAGTGTCACCCCCATTCCCACCATCCCTCCAGTAGAGACAGCAGAAAAGGGAACAGGGAGCCTTCGGCTGGTTTGCTGGCACAAGTTTATATCCACCTTTGAAACAAGGTGAATCTGGGCACAGAGGAGGGTCTTCACGGCAGGCAGCCCACGAGCTGGGGTTCTCCACACCAAACAGGATTTGAACCCACTGCCGGAGCACAAGGGGCCACTCTGCCTCCAGCCGCCCAGTATAGCTCGACCTCCAATTTCATCCAGGGAGAAGGGACAAACAAGTGCCCATTAAGTTCCAAGTGCTCCTACACCCTGGGGAGGGACAAGAGCGGGGTGGGGGTGGGCCTTGGAAGGGGGGTCCGTGGGGAGGCTGCCAAGGCACAGAAGGACAGAACAACTGTCCCTCCTCCCGGTGGGACCGGAGTCCTCCGCTGCAGCACCGGGGACGGGCTGTGGAGGTGGCTGCTCTTAGCCAGGACTGACACTCCCACTGACTAGAGAGAAAATAAAGGCCCCCACACAGTCCTTCATGCCAGCTTCTCTCAGCAAAAGATATAAAACGGTCCACTTATTTTTATCGCTCACAGATTTCCTGGGAAATGGGCTATTAGTTCCCTTAGTGTAAAGATAACAGGCTCATCCCCCTTGCAAATGGCACAGCCCCAGCACCTAAGCTCACAGAGCCAGCAGGAGGCCTTCTGCAGGGGACAAAGGGCCTGGGAGCAGGAGCAGGAACCAGGACGTTGGGGAACCCAGGGCGTTGGCTGCAGCCGCCCAGCGCTGAGTTGTTCGAGCCCCAGAAGAGGTCATTTATGTCCTCGGAGTCCCCGACTTTCCTCTCCTCCTGGATGACGGGGACAGGAAATGGTCATTAGCTGAATAAGTGTGGTCACTGCACGTCTCCCTGGCAGGGTGGCTGTCGAGGTCAAAAGAGGCATGCCAACTTCCGGTCAAGAAGGCGGGTAGGTAACCACGGGATCGCCTCCTCCTACAGCCACATCAAAGTGACAACTAAACTACAGAACAACCATCCTTCAGAACCGCCTGACATGGAGCTGATCGGAAGTCCTACAACTATGAAATTTAAAAAGCCACATGGAGACTGGTAGGAAGGGTGGGGGCATGACGGGCTGGTCCCACACCCACGGGTGGCAGATAAAAATCAGGAGGGCACCTCGGCTGGGAAGGTCCTCCCTGAGGAGTGAGGGGTCCCACACCAGGTGCCCAGCTCAGGGTTCCAGTGCCAGGAAGAGAATCCCCATCACTTCTGGCTATAAAACCAGTGGGAGCCCTGGCTGGTTTGGCTCAGCAGTTAGAGCGTTGGTCCACGGTCCAGAGAGACCCAGGTTCGGTTCCCTCTAAGGGTACATACCTCAGTTGCAGTTTGTCCCCGATGTTTTTTTCTCTCTCTCTCTCTCTTCCTCCCACTCTATCTGAACAAAAATGGAAAAAATGTCCTAGGGTGAGGATAACAAAAAACAAAAACATGGGAACTGAGGCTGAGGGAGGCTGAGGCTGCGGGAGCCCCAGGCAGCTCCTCTTAAAGTGCCCGTGCATGGACTTACTCAGACTCCCACCCTCCAGGCTCCAGCATGGGGGAGGCAGCTTGAAAGGCACCAGAGACATACGGGGAAGAACTGAGTTGTTTGGTATCGGGGTGAGAACTGGAGAGATAGCTTTCTCCTGGACTAACATGCTGGTGGAGGTCGTTGTTCCTTTGGTGAGCCCTTCCCCCACAGGTCAGACAGAGGGCCACCATATCTGGGATTCCAGCAACCTGACTCACACTGTTTGTCCTGCCCTGGTGATTCCCTGAGGCCCTGCCCCACCCAACTTTCAGGCCCACCCAAGCTGTTTCTAGTGGCTTTATTACAGGATTGGACTATTTTGGCCCATGCTTCAGATTTTCCTGAATTCTCTCAAACAAGCAGCATCTGGCTACAGTGAGTACCATATCTCTCGCTAAGTGGCCCCAGGCCCAGTGCCAGAAGCAGCCAGCCTTGGTTCACAGCTTGGCTTCACCTGGGCACCTCCAAGCCCAGCGCATGAAGCAGCCATCTACAGGTTGCTTTGTAGCTTATTGTAGCCCTGGGTAGAACACAGGTAGTGGCTGACCTTTCCCCAGAGCCAGCACACCCAGTGGACAGCTTCAGACCACGTCAAAACACCATCACCCAACCACCTCCACAAGTGACACACTCAAGGAATGGACTCAGTGGGTACCAGAGCCCTGCTGAAGTAAGCCTTGCTCTGTGTGGTGAACCCCTGCACAGCTGATCATCCAAAGTAGTCAGAGGTCAGTGGTTAGTGGGCACAGCCAGTCCTTGCAGCTGATCAGCCTGAATAAATCCCTCCCATTGGTGTGCCAACAGCAATCAAAACTCAATTACAACAGATGGGTGTACAGTCCACACGAGGAATGCACCTCAAGGGACCAGTTGGGTGACCAGGGAGGCTGTGCCTCTGGACCCTACAGGACACCTACTACAACAGGCCACCCTAGAAAGCCCAGGAGACATAGCAGATCTACCTAATACATAGACAAACACAGGGAGGCCGCCAAAATGGGAAGACAAAAAAACATGTCCCAAATGAAAGAACAGAACAAAATTCCAGAAAAAGTAACTAAATGAAATGGAGATAAGCAATCTAACAGATTCAGAGTTCAAAACACTGCTTATAAGTATGCCCAATGAACTTAGAAAGGGCCTCAAGAGCATAATAAAGGACCAGTCAGAAAGGAAGGATGCACTAACTAAAATAAAGAATAATTTACATGGACTTCCGGTCAAGATGGCAGGTAGGTAAACGCGGTATTGCGTCCTCCCACAACCACATCAAAGTTACAACTAAACTACAGAACAACCATCATTCAAAACCGCCTGGAATCAAGCTGAATGGAAGTCCTACGACTACGGAATTAAAGCAGCAGCCACATCCAGACTGGTAGGAGGGGCGGAGGCACGAGGGGCTGGTCCCACACCCACATGTGACGGATAAAAATCAGGAGGACACCTCGGCTGGGAAGGTCCTCCCTGAGGACTGAGGGGTCCCCGTCCCACACCAGGTGCCCCACTCAGGGTTCCAGTGCCAGGAAGAGAATCCCCATCACTTCTGGCTGGAAAAACCAGCGGGAACTGAGGCTCAGGGAGGCTGAAGCGCTGGAGCCCCAGGCAGCTCCTTAAAGGGCCGGCGCACGGACTTATCGGACTCTCTCCCTCTAAGCTCAGAGGGGAGGCAGCTCCAGGGGAACCAGAGACATACAGGGAAGAATTGAGCTGTTTGACACTAGAGCGAGGGCTGGAGAGGGGGCTTTCTTGGGGACAAACGTGCTGTCAGAGGCCTTTGTTCCTTTGGTGAGCCCTTCCCTGGGGCGGCAGACAGTCGCCATATCTGGGACTCCAGCAACCTGGCTCACACTGGTAGCCCCGCCCTGGTGACTCCCTGAGGCCCCGCCCCGCCCCACCCAACTTTCAAGCCCACCCAAGCTGTTGCCACTTGCTTAACCATAGGATTGGCCTGTCTTGGATCCTGCTTCAGGTTTTTCCTAAATTCTTCCAAACGAGCAGTATCTGGTCTCAGCTAGCCCCATACCTCTCATTAAGTAATACACTGAAACAAACACAGGGAGGCAGCCAAAATGAGGAGACAAAGAAACAGGTCCCAAATGAAACAACAGAACAAAACACCAATAAAAGAACTAAGCGAAATGGAGATAAGCAACCTAACAGTTACTGAGTTCAAAATACTGCTTATAAGGATGCTCAATGAACTTAGTGAGAACCTCAGTGAACTTAGGGAGGGCCTCAAGAGCATAAAAAAGGACCAGTTAGAAATCACAGATACACAGTTAGAATTGAAGGAGGCATTAACTGAAATAAAGAATAATTTACACAGCTTCAATAATAGAGTATGTAAATCCAAGGAGCAAACCATCGATTTGGAATATAAGGAAGCAAAAAATGCCCAATCAGAACAGCAAAAAGAAAAAAGAATCCAAAAAAATGAGGATAGTGTAAGGAGCCTCTGGGACAACTTCAAGCGTGCCAACATTCGCATCTTGGGGGTGCCAGAAGGAGAAGAGCGAGAACAAGAAATCGAAAGCCTGTTTGAAACAATAATGGCAGAAAACTTTCCTAACTTGGTGAAGGAAACAGACATACAAGCCCAGGAAGCACAGAGAGTCCCAAACAAGATGAACCCCAAGAGGCCCACACCAAGACACATCATCATCAAAATGCAAAAGGTTCAAGACAAAGACAGAATCTTAAAAGCAGCAAGAGAAAGGCAGCTAGTTAACTACAAGGGAGTTCCCATTAGGCTGTCAGCTGATTTCTGAAAAGAAACTTTGCAGGCCAGAAGGGAGTGGCAAGAAATATTCAGAGTGATGAAAAGCAAGAACCTACAACCAAGATTACTCTATCCTGCAAAGCTGTCATTTAGAATCGATGGCCATATAAAAACTTTCCCAGACAAGAAAAAGTTAAAGGAGTTCATCACTACCAAACCGTTATTATATGAAATGATGAAGGGTCTTTTTGAAGAAAAAGATAAAATGTATGAACAAACAAAATGGCAATGAATACATATCTATCAACAATGGAATCTACAAACAAAATGAACAGGTAGAAAAGAAACATTCTCATAGATACAGAGAACATTTTGTTGGTTGCCAGTTGGGAGGGGGTTTGGGGGAATGGGTGAAAAAGGAGAAGGGATTAAGAAGTACAAATTCATTGCTAGACTGACAAACCTCAAAGAGAAAGGAGTTGGGGAGGGGGGGTGGGAAGAAATAAACCAAAGAACTTATATGCATAACCAATGGACACAGACAATAGTGTGGGAAAAGGTGTGAGGGGGGTGGGAGTGGGGAGGAGGGGATCAATGGGGGAAAAATGTGGAACATCTGTAATACATTTTACATCCAACAATAAAGATTTAAAAAAAAATAAAAATAAATAAATTTTAAAAAAAAGAGAATAATTTACAGGAAATCAATAGTAGACTAAGTGAAGCCAAGAAGCGAACCATCAATTTGGAATATAAGGAAGCAAAAAATACCCAATCAGAACAGCAAAAAGAAAAAAGAATCCAAAAAAATGAGAATAGTATAAGGAGCCTCTGGGACAACTTCAAGCGTGCCAACATTCGCATCTTGGGGTGCCAGAAGGAGAAGAAAGAGGGCAAGAAATTGAAAATCTATTTGAAAAAATAATGACAGAAAACTTCCCTAACATGGTGAAGGAAACAGACATACAAGTCCAGGTAGTACAGAGAGTCCCAAACAAGATGAACCCCAAGAGGCCCACACCAAGACACATCATCATCAAAATGCCAAAGGTTAAAGACAGAGAATCTTAAAAGCAGCAAGAGAAAAGCAGTTAGTTACCTACAATGGAGCTCCCATAAGACTGTCAGCTGATTTCTGAAAAGAAACTTTGCAGGCTAGAAGGGAGTGGCAAGAAATATTTAAAGTGATGAAAAGCAAGGACCTACAACCAAGATTACTCTATGCTGCAAAGCTATCATTTAAAATTGATGGCCATATAAAGAGTTTCCCAGACAAGAAAAAGCTAAAGGAGTTCATCACCACCAAACCAGTATTATATGAAATGTTGACAGGTCTTCTTGAAGAAGATAAAAAAATATGAATAATGAAATGGCAATAAATACATATCTATCAACAATGGACTCTACAAACAAAACGAGCAAGCAGAACAGAAACAGATTCATAGATACAGAGAACTTTTTGTTGGTTGCCAGATGGGAGGGGAGTTAGGTGAAAAAGGTGAAGGGATTAAGAAGTTCAAATTGGTTGTTAGACTGATGAGTCTCAAAGGGAAGGGGGAGGTGGGGCAGGAAGAGAGAAACCAAAGAACTTATATGCATATATGCATAACCAACAGACACAGTCAGTAGTGTGTGTGTGTGCAGGGGGACATCTGTAATACATTCAACAATTAAGATAAGTTAAAAATAAATAAAAAGAGTCAGGTCACGACCCCCAGGACCTAGCAGAGTGTCTGACCCACAAAGACTTTCCGTGTGTGTTTGTATAAACTTGTCAATGTGAGCTCTGTCACCCAACTGTTGGGGAAAACCGCATGGCACCTAGAAGCGTGCCCAGGAGATGATTCCCTCCAGCTGGGGTGATCCTGGAGCGAGCTCTGCTTGCCCAAGTAAGCAGGCAAAGCAGCCCTGTGCAGACCTGGCGGCCAAGGGGAAGAGGCGCGAGAAACGCTTGCTGATACCTGGGGGCTTGGGTTTTGAGGAGTCTCCAACCACTGCCTAGGGCTGCACAAAGGGCTCATCAGAAAGATCCTTACAACTCTGCCCACCTGCTGCCTGAGAAAGTTATCAGTCACTGCACTTGGATAACCACAGGCTCACCTTCTGGGCGAGGCTGGGGGAGAAACTGAGAGGCACTGTGAGAAACTGAGAAACAGTGATGGAGATGAAGTGAGCAGAAGACAGACAGATGGAGCAGCAGAAACAGTGGACAGGGGAGGGGGGGAAGACTCGGAGGCTAGGACAGGAGATGCTTAGAAAGGGAGGAGTGCAGAGGGAGGAAAGGGAGATGGGAGGAGAGAAGGGCAGAAACAGCGCACCGGGCAGAGCAGGAAGGTCTGAAAGGACACTTGTGCCAGGAAGGAGAAGACAGGGCAAAGAAGGTGCAGGCAGGACTTGTTCCTGCATTTAAATAGTGCAACTCTGTCCGGCTGGTGTGGTTCAGTTAGTTGAGCGTTATCCTGTGCACCGAAAGGTGCCCACTCAGGGCAGATGCCCCAGTCGTGGGTTTGATCCCCAGTGGGGGGTGTGCAGGAGGCAGCCAATCCGTGTTTCTCTCTCACATGATTACCCCCCATACACTCCCTTCTTCTTTCTCCTCTCTCTAAAATCAATAAAAACATTTAAAAATAATAAAATAAATAAGTAAAAAGTGTCCAGCTGGTGTTTCTCTCCCTCCCTCCCTCCCACTCTATCTGAAGATAAATGGAAAAATGTCCTCGGATGAGGATTTAAAAAAAAGTGCACGACCTCTGTCGGCGTCCCGGCTGAGAACGCTGTCCCTGTCCCCTCTCTGACTGGCTGGAAATGGCTCCTGAAAAAACTTGGGCAAAGAATGTGGAGTCCGGGTAGCTGTTCATTGACAGAGGGTTGAGAGCCTGAACTTGTGGGTCCAGCACCCCTGCCTCCTCCCCCCATGCCAACCCACCATTACCAGCATTTCCTGAGCACCCACGACATGTGTGCACTTGGCAAAACCCTGCCATGAAGACAGATGACCAGCAGGCGGGTGACTCCAGCAAGTCCCCAGACACAGACTGTGGCAAGGGCTGCCCTCAGCCCCACCGCCATGCTACTCAAGACCCCATTCAGCCTGTGCCACCTCCTATAGCGGTCACCAGGGACCCCTTCCCCTCTGAGGGGCCCCTGGGCTGCTCTGTGCCCAGCCAGGCCTGACCCAGGGCGGGACAGGCAGGCTCTCAGGCTGCCTCTAATTCCTGGCTCAGAGTAAGTGCTGTGTAGATAAAAGAGGCCCACCGACCGCCACTCTCCACTGGCTGGAACGGGCTATCTCAGCAGCTACGCCAAAGTGGGTCTGTGGCTGCTCCAGTGAGGACCCCAAAGCCTCCAACCCTTGTCTTGGGAGCTGAAGCTGAGGCGGATGGGCCGGAGCCTGGAGCTTGAGGGCAGCAGATGGCATGGGGCCACAGGAGCTATCCCGGCCCTGCCCTCACTGACTGTGGGTGGCCCAGCATCTGTCCAGGCCTTGAATCTGGCACCCAACCCAGGTGTTGCCCTGCACTGCTGTCCTGCAGCCCCTAAGACATCAGACACTGGCTGAGGCAACTCAGAAGCCGGCCCAGACACCACGTGAACTCAGACTTATCTTCTGGAAAACCTCTCGGGGTTGTGTCCCACTGTGACCACTAGATGTCACTGGTGACCTCCCAGGCCAGCTCCAGAGTCTGAGGCCAACCAAACAGCCTGGGGTTTCCACCCGCTTGGGGCCTGGGACCCAGGCCTGGAATGGGCCCAGAGCCTCATTCAGACGTGAGTCCCCTCCTCCAGCAGGCTACCAGGCATCCCCTGGCGGCCATGCCCAGTGTGCACCCTGAGATGGGCACTGTGCCAGGGGCTGAGGCAGGAAGAGTAAGGCACGCCCGTCCCTGGGGGGGAGCACACACCAACCCCTCAGTTTAGCCTGTGCATAAGCTTTACCACGGAGGGGAAGGAACTCCTGGTCCAAGAGGAGTTGGGGCCAGGCGGAGAGGCTTCACCAAGGCGGGCCCTTGAATGGGTCAAAAAGGACTGTCTCGGTGAAGAAGGCAAGAAGGGCATCCTGGCTGAGGGCCCCGCACTGACAAGTCCTTGTGGAAGCCTGTGGGACTCAGTGGGGGGTGGGATGAGCAAGGGGTGAGAGAGAGCGTGAAACAGGCAGGGGCCAGGCACCTTCACAGAAGTGTTCTTACTGGGGCCAAAACTTCTCTGAGTTAGACACGTCACACCCTATATCCCCCTGGTGCACAAAGGAGTCCTAAAGGAGCAGCCCACAGCTGTGGCTCGCTCCTTCTTAGGCACACACATGCACACGCACGCACACATGCACGTGTGCACACACACGCATACACTCTGCCCACCTAAGCAGGGATCAGTGAAGGAGCTTTCTTCCCAGACTCTCTCTGAGCTCTACCAGGGCTGCGGGAACACCAGGACTCCTGCCCAGCACTGCACTCCCAGGGGTGCTGCGCAAGGTGTAGGGTGCTTCAACCATGACCTGCAAGGGGCATGCATCCCCTCGACCCATCTGCATTCAGGGCTGTGTGATTCCAGCTGATAAAAAAGATTCTGCTTCAGGCTGCAGCCCCAGTACTGTGCCATTCATTTCAACAAACTAAATGTGCTCTGAACTTTGGGGTGTTCTAAACCCTCAGGGGCTGGGAGTCAGCAAGACACCTAGGAGACAGGACCCCCGCTGAGCACTGGGTCGGGAAGGCCCAGATGGGCAGGGCGCAGGGCTGGGTCCTCACTCACACGTCCCTGATTTCCACCCAGACAGTCTTCACTCGCTAAGTATGTGCCAGGTGTTTGCACTGAGTTGTGGAGAGTAATCTCTGCTCTGCAAATCAAACAGGCACAAGAGTGCCGGCCGGTGTGGCTCAGTGCTTGAATATTGACCCCTGCACCAAGAGGTCGCTGGTTCGATTCTGGCCAGGGCACATGCCCGGGTTGTGGGCTCAATCCCGGGGGGAGGGACATGCAGGAGGCAGCCAATTGATGTTCTCTCTCACTGATGTTTCTATCTCTCTCCCTCTCCCTTCTTCTCTCCCTTCCTCTCTCTTAAAAAAAAAAAAATCAATAAAGGACAAACAGGAGCAAGAGGTGAAGCTCAGCCTGGACTTGGAGTTGGCAGGTGGGACAATGAAAGGGGTGGGGGGAGGAGCAGGTTTCTTCAGTCCGAGAAAAAAAGACAGGCCTGAGAAACTCCGAGGGGAAGCGGAGGCAGAGCCCCCCTTTGCCAGCTCCTTTGTGCCCCTCAGGACAGAGGGACTGCTGTGGAGAGCCTTCCTCCAGGCCAGCTGAAGAAAGCCTGCGCACCCGCTAGGACAGTGATGGGGGCGGGGTGTCTTTGGGGCCAAGCAGGAGAGTGCCTTCCTCACTTGGGGCCAGGAAACGGGAGAGCTGAGGGGCCCTGGTGGCGGAGGCGGGGCTGACTGGCCAGGCCAGAGATCCTGACCGGGAGATTCTGGTGCATTAGGTATTCTGACTCACCCCTGGCCTCGGGGTCCTGAGTACGAGTTTCCCCTTATAACGTGCTTCCTGAAAAATCTATAATCTTGTCCTGGTTGCAACAATAAGAAAAACAGATTTATTCACATCTAAGCCAGATTAGTGGAGAAGCAAAGGGACTCCTGGGTCAGAGACCCAGCTGAGGGCCAGGGGGATCCTGGGGGTCCGACATTGCCGGGAACAGCTTTGATGAACGCTCTTCTCCCTCCAGGGGTGACTGTGCCTTTGAAGATCTGAGTCATCAATCAGAGTGACAGGAACCCTTCACCATGCAGCAAAGAACAAACATGATGCATGGGAAGTGAGGACAGGGGATGCCCACAGAGCCCCGCCCTGAACACCTCCTGCTCTCGCTGGTCACCCAAGTCCACAGCCAGGTCTGGATGGAGAAGCCTGTGGCCACCGGAAGATGCTGCCATACTGGTTCCAAAGGGGCTCCTCGTTGCTCCTGGCGAGATGCCAAGGCTGGTCCTTCAACAGGGCAGCTGGGCCATCTTTCCACCTCGCTGTTGGCCTAAGGGTGCTAAGGCCAGTCCTTGGATGAGACCAGGCTGGGTTCTTCGCCAAGCAGGAACCAATGGTCCAAAAATGGGGTCCGGCAGGAATTCTATGCGCTGGCCAATAGGCTAGGCTATCCAAGCCATTTCAGGGTCTCAACATGCTTGGTGCAGGAAGCCCTGAGCCCAAAATCACAGTGCACCCTCCCAGGCTCCCACTTACATCTGACCCCTTCCCACCTGCCAGCAAGGAGACGGGTGACAGGAGACGTAAGTGGAGAAGGTTCAGGATAACATTTAGGGAGACATTTCTAACATGAGGCTGGAATTCTGCTTCCTGTAAACGTTTAGCAGTAAAGAGAACAAGTCCTGTTTAATGGAACCCAATAGCCAGAAGCAGGGGATGGGCAAGATGGCCATGACCAGCAGATGACCTTGACCAGCCTTCACGGCGAACGCAGACAGGGGTGCCCAGGAAGGAGGACCCCTGCACTTGTCCATCAGGCCTCATGCTACTGTGGACATGTTCTCCCTCACTGTCAGCTGAGATGTAATCACCCAGCAGAAGAGGTGGCCCAATGGTCCTGCTGCAGCCTGGCCTGGGGACACCGGGTTGTGGGATCACAGCTTAGCAGAGGGGAAAGGGGGCTGAGAGAGCAAGTCCTGATACCCCATCAAGAAACTGGGGCCCAGGGAGGTAACTGCCTCACGGTAGCCCTGTTTCGGAGGGTTTCCATGCCCATGGACCCCTGAGGTGAATCCTTCCAGGAGAGGAGCTGGCACCAAGCCCAGGGAAGTGAGGCAAGACAGCCGTGGGGAGCTGGGTGTGGGGAGTGGTCCCCAAGGCCCCGGCCAAGTTTCTGGGCCCCAGATGAAGAGTGAATCACTGGTTCCCCCTGGAGGGGACCAGTCAGTCACTCCGTAAAAGTTTATTTTTATTCATGTCTGATCTATTTCACATCCGCTCCGATATTTTGACACACATACAGGAAATGTAATTCTCCCCCATATGGCAGTGTTTGGTTGACCAGACCTGGGGAAACTCAATAGGGTCACAGAGGAGCAGAGGGGAGTTGCAGCATCAGGAAAGAATGCCAGAGGCCCAAGGCCACGGTGGGCACCGGGGCCAGCGGGCTGGGGCAGGGATCACGGCGAGGTCAATGCAGAAATCCCCCTGCCTGGGTACAGGAGCCGGAGTGTGCTCTGTCTGCTGCGCCCCAGGAGGGATGGGCTGAGGGTGAAGCGAGGAGAGGACACCGGAGCAAGAGGCCCAGGACACGGACTGTTAGAAAGACAAAGGCCAAGACAGCACAGGGTCAGCAGAGGAGCAGGGCTCCCCAGTTCCCAGCATCTGGGGGCAAAGAGGTGAGACTGACAGCTCAGGAGAAACAAAGGACAGGGCAAGGGCACTGCCCGCCTGGACCGTCCCCCGTCACCGCATCTGTGGGCCTGTTTCCTCGTATACAAATTGGGGTTGATGTCACCCAACTGGGGGCTGAGAGGACGGAAGGGGAGAATGCACAGACTGCTCCTCCACAGGGTCTGACCCGGGGGGGAGCTTGGCAGGTGCCGGTTGTCACGCTCCGGAACTGCAAACTGGGGGATGGGCAGGCATCGCCCTCACAGGCAGGGGCAGGATGGAATGGGACAGTGTGTGGATCACTGCGTCATGCCTGGCTCGGGGTGGCCAGGAACCTTGGTTTCCTTCAGTTCTGGTCACCAGGCACCGAGCTCACAGGCTAGAGCGAGAGAGGCCCCAGCGGGTCTTTAAAGGATGAGGACAGGCCCTGCGGGGGTGTGAGCCCGGAGCACTGTGGAAGACCAGGATGGGCCACCTCTGTCCCCATAGGCTCAGGGAGGACCCTTCCCAGCTCTCCCAGGGAGAAAAGTAAACTTAGTAACACACTCATTTGGGGTGGGGGTGGCACTTTCAGGTTTAAATTCATGGACATCACATTCCTGCAAGTGCCCTGTGGAGGCACGTCCCTGGATGGGCCTTCCTAGCTCACGGAGCCCAAGGGGTAGATGCCTGCCCTCTGTCCACGGTCCCCTAGTGTTGGGGTCCTACCTGGGGCTGGGCAAGACTGGCTGTGGAACATTCTCTCCAGGTGAAGCCATTGGGGTCGTCCTAGTCTCTACACGCTTGAAAAACACAAGCTACCTGGTGTCCCGTGTACCAAAAGGCCTTGGGTTCAATTCCTGATCAGGCCACATGCGCAGGTTGTGGGTTCGATTCCCCATTAGGGAGCATACAGGTGGCAACTGATCAATGTTTCTCTCCCTCTCCCTTCTGCTCTCTCTAAAATCAATTTTTAAAAACAATAATTTTTGAAAGCACAGTAGCCTGACCTCTGCTTCTGTCTCCAGGGGCTCCTTCCCCCTGCTGTGGGCACTGCTGGTCTGGAAGGCGGCACCGCCTGGGCTGCCACTGTCCCAGGGAGCTGGTTCAGCTCTCGAAGAACCAAGGTGGAGGCTCCCGTCCGTGCTTGGAAAGTGGACGTCCACAGCCAAGAGTTGCCAAGCGCCCCTTCTTCCTTCTCCCCTAGGGGAGTGTCAGTAGGTGGAGGCTGCACTTGGCCTTACCTCACCCCGTCCCCACCCCCTCCCTGTAAATCCTGGCAACACAACAGGAAGGCCCTTTAACTAGCACATAAAGGGGCTCTGCCTTTCAAAGGCCCACTCTGCATTTATGGGCTCCGAGAAGTTTATGGGCCATTTCCAGTCCCCTGCCCCATGACCCACTGATGCGACTTGGTTTCTAGCTTCGGTGTGGGGAAATGTCACAGCCCAAACTTGGTGACCATGGGGCAGGGAAGGATGAGAGGCCCCCGAACCTGGGAGGCGAGGCCAGGCTGTCTGCTGGATCCCCCTGACTGGCTCTGTGCTTCAGAGAGGGCACACAGTAAGGTCCCCCCGAGTTGTTACTTTATTGTTGACCAAATGTGGCCACAGTAACCTAGGTCAGGCCTGGAAGGGCCCCGTAGACAGCTCTGAAGGGCAGTGAGGGTCCTGCCCTAGGAGAGACAGCCCGTGCTGGGGGTGGCCAGGCAGACGAGCTGTCCAGACTAGAATTCACGATGGATCTTTGCTATCTGGTTCAGCCCCAAAGACTTCTAGGGATTGGGGGGAAAGAATTATTAAGCATCTCCCCCATGCGGAGCTAGAACTTCTCTAGGTCAGTAGTCTTGCAGAAGGACCTCTGCTTCTAGCTGGTCCAGGGGCCCCTCTGGCTCTAAGTGGGTGAGGGGTGCAGGGGCAGCCTTCCAGCCTGAGAGCTGCCAGCAGCTGGAGCAGGGGAATGACCAGGATCTCCTCCTCGTGCCCTGAGACCTCGGCCAGACAGACGTCCGAGCCCCAGGGGCTCCCCACCCCTCCCTGGGGTCTGCCAGCTGTGCCCTTCCCTGGGCCCCTTCCCACCTTCCCCAAGGCCCTTCCCTTCTCGACTCTCAAAAAAAAGCTAGAATCTAGCTTTTTTTTTTCTTTTGGCAGTTTTTCCTCTCCCTCCTCTGCTTCTCTTTTCACGTTCTTTAGCCTCATTCCTGTAGCCATTCTCCGAACCACTCCATTTTGTCTTTACCTTTCCTTTCTCCTCTTTTCCTTCCTGTCTTTTTATTTGATGGATTATCTTCCCTCCTCTCCTGGACAACATTGTTGCTCACTTAACAATGCAGTCGCCTAATATTTAAGATTCAATAAACACATGTCATGCACAGTGTCGGGCTCTTAGTGTTTATTATGACAGTTAAACCTCAGCACCATCCTCTGAGGTTGAGTTTGCTCCCATTTCACAGACACTAAACTGAGGCTCAGAGAGGAGGCATGAGTGACTTAGGACCACACAGCTATTAGATGATGGATCTAGGGTACCTCGACCTGCCCTCGATAATACAGGAATAATACAGGAGTGATCAATAATACAGGAATAATACTGGAACAGCAGCACACAGTGTGGGGCCAGCCTATAATCCAGTAGGTACCGGACAGACGCAGCACACGGCACAGTGCACTGTTCTCGGCGTGTGTCCTGAGCACACGTATTCTCACAACAACCCTGTGAGGTAGAAACTACCACTGACCCCACTTCACAGATGATGAAACTGAGGTTCAAAGAGATTAAATGACTTGCCTGCAGAGCCACGACTCACAAGTAGCAGAGCAAGATTTAAACCCAGGCACGTGGCCTCCAGACTGTGTAGACTCCTCACTGGACTCTCCTCCGCTCGGTGACCGGGGTCCCTCCATCAGGAAATTGAGCCTCCGGTTCAGACAGTGACAGAGTTCCCAGGGCCCGTGAGCCTCGCCTCTGAGGGGAGAAGGCACCCACGGTGTGTGTCTGGGTCTGGGTCCCGAGGAAATCCAAGCCCAAGTGTTGGGGAGACATGTCACCAGACAGGGTCAGCTGAGACAAGAGGATCCTCTGTTTCCAGACCACGGAAGAAGGGCCTTTATTGGGAGCCCTTGGCCCCCATCTGGGAAGGCCCTGGAGAGTGTACCCTCCCTCCTGCCCTGGGCAGCAGCCGAGTCTCGCCACTGTGGCAGCACCTCACTTGGACCCTCAGGCTTCCCAGCCCCTGGGGGCTTCCTGGCCGGTACCTGGGCCGGCTCCCCCCTGGCACAGCCAGGAATGCGCCTCTGTCATCCTATCCTCCCACCCGGACCCCAGCCCAGCGCAGAATTGGATTAAGAACAAAAATATGAGCTATGTTTGTTTTAATCAGCTTCAAGACATGGGGGCCTTTCAAGGGAAGGAGAGCTGGCCCCGGGCGGCGGGCGCGGCTCTGCCCTCCCGGGGTCAGGGCAGCTGTGCAGGCGGGGCCCCTGCAGCTCAGATCCCGGGCAGATAAGGGCTGTGGGGGAGGACCTGGGGGCCGAGGGCGGGGCGGGCGGGCGAAGGAAGGATGGGAAGGAGGAAGGCAAAGACACGTTTCCCTGAGAGCGGCCACCACCCCATCCTGGAGTGAAGGGGGAGAGGGAGGAGGCTGAGGGAGCCCCTCCCGCCCTGGAGCTTAGCAAAGCCAGCAGGGAGCAGCAGGGAGCAGCAGGGAGCAGCAGGGAGCAGCTGGGAGCAGCAGGGAGCAGCTGGGAGCACTTTCTTCCAGAGGAGGGCTTCCTCCTGGCCTGTGGATTGAGGGATGATGGGAAGGAGGTGAAGGAGGGTCAGTGATGGTCTCCACCATCCAACCCCAGGAAGAGCCCCAGCCAAGGTGTCTGGACTCTCGGTGTGTGCCCACATGTGCAGCACCAGAGGGGACAGGCGCTGGCATTAAGTCAAACGTGGAAATGGGAGGGCTAGGGTCTGGTTGCGAGAACAAAGCCTGATGGGACGAGGCTGGGAGAAAAACGACATCCCTGTGCAGATTTCAAGGTCAGAGAGGACCTGGAGGCTACGGGGTGTGGGGGGGGGAGAGCTCTGAAGTGGGAGCCAGGAACCGGAGGGCTCTGGGGTCCCGGGCCATTTAGCAACTTCTTCAAAAGAAGCCCTTGTGGCCATGCAACTTGCTACAAGTGGCTATACTCTTATTCCCCATTCAACGAAGCGGGGCCCAGAAAGGTTCAGGGACTGGTCCAAGGTCACACAGCCAATCTGAGAAGAGGCTAGTACAGTTAGCTAAAGCTCAGGATATCTAACGTGTTCCATCCTCCGTTGGTAGAAACTTGACTGGTTCTCAGGTCAAAACATCCAGATAGAAACAATGACATCATGAGGCAGAGCTCCCGGTGGCCCTTCCCACCACCCTCCCGTTCCCCTGGCACCAGGCACCAGAAGGGCCTGGAGGGCTCTGGCCACACAGCAATCACCCTCCAACACTTCGGGCCGCCCTGCTGGAGGGCACTGTGAGGTGATGGCTGGTGGTCGGGCTAGTCCCTGCTCCCCTAGACCAGGGCACAGGCTCCTGGGTCTTCTCATTCAGGTCACAGAAGGGTCTGGGTCCTTGATGGCGCTTTTCTCAGTCTGAGGTAAAAGAGAAAAATCAGTAGTGAATTCTTTATTTGGTTAGAGTTAGTTATCTTTTAAATTTGACATATTATCCCTTTTCTAATTTTCTTTTAATCCTTACCGGAGGACATTTTTGCGTTTATCTTCAGATAGAGCAGGAGGGAGAGAGGGAGAAAGAGAGAGAAACATCGATGTGAGAGAGACACATGGAGTGGCTGCCACCCACACGACCCCAACCAGGGCCGGGGACAAACTGCAACCGAGGTACGTGCCCTTAGCGGTAACCGAACCCAGAACTCTCTGGCCCAAGGGCCGACTCTCTAACCACTGAACCAAACCATCCAGGGTTTCCCTTTTCTGATTTAAAATGCTCTGTCCTTCTTGTCACAAAATGTGTTGAAAGTAGGACTTCTAGAAAGTCTATTCTTGGCAAAACTAAAATGTCAAACCTGTGTTCATCCCTTCCGTGAGAAGTGATTTTTTTGTTTTGTTAATCCTTACCTGAGGATATCTTTCCATTGATTTGCAGAGAGAATAGAAGGGAGGGAGGAGGGGAGGGAGGGAAAGACAGACAGGGAGGGAGGGAGGGAGGGAGAGAGAGAGAGAGAGAAAGAGAGAGAGAGAGAAAGAGAGAGAGAGAGAGAGAGACATCAATGTGAGAGAGATACATCAGTTGGTTGCCTACTGCAGGACCCCGACTAGAGCAGGAGATGGAACTTGCAACCCAGGTACATGCCGTTGACCAGGAATCAAATCCACAGGCCCACACCCCCACCACTGAGCCAAACCAGCCAGGGCTGAAAAGAATTTTTTTTCTTTAAATATGTTTTTATTGTTTTTTTTTTTTTTTTTTTTTTTTTAGGGAGAGAGAGAGAGAGAAACATTGACGTGAGAGAGAAACATCAATCAGCTGCCTCCTGCACGCCCCCTACTGGAAATCAAGCCCGAAACCCAGGCATGTCCCCTGACTGGGAATTGAACCAGGACCTCTCAGTCCATGAAATGATGCTCAATCCACTGAGCCACACTGGCCAGGCTGCAAAGCAATTTTAATGGGTCCATAAAACCCCCAAGTTTGGGAACAACTGTATTATTTTATTTGGAAACATTGAGACCTGGCCTGGGGTGCCGTCCAGGGCTCTGACGCTGGAGTCTTGTTCACAGAGCCTGGGATGGGGAGGTCTGGGGTCTTGAACCTAAGCATGTTACTGCCTTTTTAGCCTCAGTTTCCTCTTCTGCAAAGAGGAGGAGACAGGACTACCAGGCGTCCCCTAGGAGGGACCCCAGCAGCAACATTCCACAGCTCAAGGAAGGTGACTGAACTCCTGGAACGCAGAGCCCGGGCCAGTCTAAGTGCTGAGCAGGCCGCTGCGCCCCAGGAGGAAGACGCAGTGGGGAGCAAGTTCTCCCCACTCAGCCACCCCCGCGAGAGAAGTTCTGGTGACAACAACAAAAAGTCTGTCGACCAAGAGAAAAGAGCTTCACTGGACATCAACCAGGACTTAAGCCCAAACCAAACGCATGGCCACTTGACCGCTGTCCTGAACCTCGGGGTGCATCTCCCAGGCCCTGCAGGCCAGGACCAGTCTCAGAGCCTCCCTTCCACCGTGCGACCTGCCACGACCCCACTGGAGGTCAGCATAATCCAGTCCAGTGCAGCACAACTGGACTTAGCCCTGCTCTGTGCTCAGGGCGGGGACACACCTCTATCCAGGGAAGCTCCATATGGCGTGCTGAATCACTGAGATGTAGAAAGGATGTATTCATATGTATCTACTGTATCCAAGCCTGTTAAGAGGCAATTAGACTATATAAAATGTGACCAGTCTCCGCCCTCGAGGACCATCCAAGTTACCTGAGGGGGATACAGAGGAGAGGGGAGACCCAGACCTCCCCAGAGAGCATTCTGGCTAACATAGAAAGTGCACAGAACCAGCAACGAGGTGAAACCCGAGGCCGAGGCTCGGACTGCTGGCCAGTGATGGGGCCCAGGACAAAGACGCCTCTCTGGGTGCTGGAGGTCTGCTGGGATGGCAGGGAGGGCTGCGGTCGTCTGCCCCTCCCTGAGGCAGGGCCCGCACACCACTGGGGGTCAGGGGGCTTGTGCCTGTCCAGCAGGGCACTGTCACCCCAGGCGCTGCCTCCAGCCTTTCCTGGGAGCCAGAAAGAGGCATCTTCACCAGGCTCCTTGGATGCCAGGGAAGTGGGCAGCAGCGACTCCACTCAGTGTGGAAGGGAAAAGGCAGCTGTGGGGGCAGGGCAGGGGCAGTGCCCCCCAACTCCCGAGGCAGCCCAGCTCTGTACAGTCTCAGTCCCATTCCCCAGACACCAAGGGACACCCGCTGCTGACGCCATGGCGTTGGGTTTCCCTGGACTGGTTCAGGCTACTGTCACCAGGCCTGCCAGGAAATTGCTGCTGACACTCTGGGAAGGGCCCCGGGGATGGGAGGCTGGGGTTGTGAAGGCGGTGAGTTCTGAGCAGGCTGGAGCAGAGGAGACCGCTGTGGGTCTGAGGGGGTTCTGGTCACGCAGGGCGGAGTCCTGAGTCCCTGCCCTGGCCCTGCCCCTCTGGCTTCCCCAGGAGGCCAGGGAATCTTGGAACTTGTGACCAGCCTGGCTTTGTGGGGTGCGATGGAGGGGAAGGAGCAGCAGTGTCTGCGGTCACAGGACCCTCCTCCACAGACATGCCCCTTAGCATCCATCCAGCAGGAAACTACGCCCCACCCCAGTTAAAAGCCTCAGTTCTAGGCTCTGACATTGTCCACAGCTTTGATCCTGGACTGCCCCCAACTCCAGGCAGGAGGAAGAGGAAGGAAGCCCAGAGGTGGCTGTAGCGCCCATGTTAGTATGGGAGGGGCTGGGAGAAAGCTACAGGGCAGTGAGGCCTGGCTGCAGGGTGACGGTGGTGATGGAGACAGGCTGTGGAGGGGGCATCTGTGTGAGTACGGGGTAGGGGTCATAAGAGTCCAACCCTGTGGTGATGGACAGTTCATGGTACCTGGGCATTTGATCTTACCAACCAGCACCTTGGAGCCTCCACCCCAGACAAAAGCAGGCCTCTCTCTGCAAGGGCAGGAATGGGTCATCCCCACGGAAGACCAACCCATCCATCCACCCATCAGCAGGTGCTTTAAATACCTGCCACAGGCCCGACACTGTAACAAACATGAAGAATTGTCCCCCAAAGCCCACTTCCATCCAGGAGACTTAGGAAGCCTTCAGAGGAGGACAGGAAAGGGGGTCTAACTTAATGGTTTCCACATTTGGTATTAACAGACTGCGAAAGTATAATGTAATGTTCTCACTTTTCATTTACCCAAGAAAGAAAATTAAAGAACTGACAAAAGGTATTTTAACACTTTTATTTTAAATAAAGAAGATAAAATAAAAGACCATCCTTTTCCATATCAATGAGTGACAGAGGTTAAACTCAGAGTCACTTTGGGGGACCCGACTGAAAGGGACACCAGGAGGTCTGGGGCGCTGGTCAAGAACTAGTTCCAGATCGGGGAGGTGGTCACACAGGTGTGATGTACAGAGAAATAAGCAAATAAGTATATAACACAATGTCATCAGAGAACACCAATTAGGATGAGTACCCAAAAATCTACATGTGGGTATACCATTTCAAACTGCAGAAAATCAAGACAAATAGCAAATCTTGCAAGATGGCAGAGGGGAAAAACAGTTCACCTATAGAGGACCAAGAAGAATCACTTAGGACTTCTTTTCAGACGACATGCCGGCCAGATGAAAATGGAACACATTTAAAGTATTGAAAAGAAAAAACAAATAAACTAAAATTGTACGTGCAGTAAAACTGGCCTTCAAAAGTGAAAGAAATAAAAACGTTCTCAGAGGGGAAAAGTGGGTTCAAGAGTTAGGGAGCGTGAGGAAGGTGCTGACCAGGGAGCGTGGGAGAACTCGCGATGGAGGTGCCATTTCAGTGGAGACCTGAACAAGGACAGGAGGGTGGCAGCCATGTGAGGGCCAGGAGGAGCTGCAGGCGGAGAGGATCGCAGGGGCAAAGGCCCTGAGGTGGGATGGAGAGTTGGAGCAACAGGAAGAAGCTGGTGTGGCTGGAGCACAGTGAGCCGGGTGCGAGATGAGGAAGGAAAGGCCCCGGGCTCAGGCCACGGAAGGAGCTTGGGTTGTGTTCTGGGAGCCACGAGAAGCCACTGGAGGAATCCGAGCTGCAGGATCATGCAGTCAGATTTACATCTTCAAACCACTCTTGGCTCTGGTGTGTTGACCAGGGAGGAGCAGGGAGACATACTGTCCAGGCAAGAGATGGTGGAGCATGAACCGAGACGGTGGTTTATGCCTCGGGGATGATGGATGGGTTGGATCTGGGTGTAAGGACAAGAACGTGGCTGATTGGGTTTTGGGCTCGGGCAACTGGAAAGTGGCATGTCTTCAGCTGAGCGGGGGACCGGGGAGACAAGCAGGTTTAGGGCGGGGGCTCAAGAGTTCTGCTTTGTTTGGACATGGTCACTTTGCAATGCCTGCTAGGCCTGCGCGTGGGGAGGACAAGTGGGCAGTTGGACAGACACCTCTAGAACTCAGGGACATGGACAGAGCTGAAAATACCCTTGAGAATAATCAGCGGCAGGAAGTGCCACCCCAACGCCCTGCTTGCTCCCATGCTTGGGTTTTTCTTGTAACCATTATGGAAAATTCCCTGTAGCTCTGCTAAGGAAAGTGGAAACAGTCTTCCTAGGGTTGTCTCATTAAGGTTGGAATATTCTGGGCAACATCAGAGAAGGCAAGATGGCCCCCCTCCCCACCTCCAGCAACTTCATCAGGTCAGTCCCCTCCCCGTGGGCAGAACAAGGCACAGGTGGGGCGGATCTGAGGACAGAGAGCTGGGGGCGGGGACGGGGGCAGGGGCAGGGTCAGCTGAGAGGGATGCTTTAGGCCAGTGGCCAGGGAGCAGTCCCTCCTGGGCAGGCCCACCGAGTGCTCCTGGGCGAACCTGGACAATCTTAGGTGGCGCCCTGAAGAGGGAGTGAGAAAATTGTTCCTCTCCAATTCTCTTTCATATGTGATTACGATGTGCCCTTTCAGTAATAGCTGCACCTGGTCACTAAAAACATGGCCAGTGGGGCTTTAACACCCTCTAACACTTGCTGACATTCCTGTGTAAGGAAAGAAAGCGGACCTGAGCCTCCGAGCCTTCCATAGGCCACTCTAGCTACAATATAATCACGCTGCTACGATTTTCATTTTATTTGTTTTTATGGCTACTCTGTTTATGACAAGTGCTACTAGTCTTCCATTTATGGTAAGGATGTAAAATTTCCTCTTAAAAGATATTCCTCTGTGTGTGTGTGTGTGCTGAGTTAATTTAAAGAAAAATGTTAATAGTGCAAGTGGTACTCAGATGTGGCCAGAATCGTGAAGGTGCTATTCACGTGACTAAAATCTGAAACAAAACATGGCTATAAAAGATGCAGGGATGAAAATCAGAGCCCTGAGCCTCACATCCATACACAAAGCTCATAATCACCCAAACCACTCCCTTCTCCCTCCCGGCCCCGCAGGCCGCAGGTGGACGGCCCTTGCCTCTTGCGTGTTGCTGTTGGTGACTGGACTTCACTAGAGGGGCACCCTCTAAACACTCAGTTCTCACCATCTCCTGGTCACAAAATTGATGCTGGTACCAAAGATATCCCCCCGAATGCTGCAAATTCATGAAATGCCTTCTGAATCAACACAGATTGCAACATGCCCTTTAAATGACAGCTGCATCCAGTCACACTTCCAACCCATGGAGATGGAAGTTCTGGACAATACGTTCCCCAAATGGTGGACCTGGGCATGACTCAGAATCTTGAGCACGACCTGGCCCAGACCAGACCTCAGCTGGCCCGCGAACAGCCCCGGCCGTCCAGTCAGATGACAGTGGCCGTGCAGGGCCACAGACCCAAGCAGAGAATGGGCTGAGGAGGAAAGAAGACAGAAGGCGTTCAAATGCCAGTCCCGCTGACCTCTTGGATCCTCACAAACGCCACCACACCCTTCCCTGGAGACCTTTTGGCCCAACAATGTTATCCCAAAAGCAGGAAGCATGGGTCCGGGTTCTCAGCACCTCCAGCTGCACGGGGCTGAGGGAGGCACAGCTGTCTTGCCCAGGGCTGTGTCTCTTGTGAAGGAGAAACATCCGGCCAATTCCATCAAGAATGTCAGTCAAAGCGCAGGGGAGCACTCGGTCAGCCCGGCCATCCTGTTCAGCCCTTCTTAGGTCCTAGAGCAGGAGCTTGGACCATCCTCGGCCAGGACAGGGGGAGGCCCATCTCCCAAGGGCTGTGGCCTTTCCAGTCCCCTCACCCCACAGTTCTTGGGCTGGTGGCCTGCAGCCTGGGGGAGGCACGGGGACCGGCAGGACGTGGCCCAGGATGTGGGGACGCGCAGGCGAGAGATATGCGGAGGTGAAAGGGCAAACCTGTTTCTAGTCTCCTTATCAGGAATGGCTGAGCGAAAGGGAAGTGGGCAGCCCTGGAGGTCAGGCTGGGGGGTCATGACAGGGGCAGAGCTGGGCCCAGGAGATCTGAGAGGAGACCCTGCTGGGCAGGAGAGGAGAAAGGGTAAGATGGAGGGAGGGCCAGGATGAGCCAGCTGCAGGGACCTTTCCGAGGGGAGCAGCAGGCAGGGTGGCCAACCATCAGGTTTGCCTGGGGCTGAGGCTTCCTGGGGGACAGGACTTCAGGTTTAAACCCGGGGTGCAGGGTCACCCTACAAGTAGCCCTGGCTATGGGACTGTCAGACAGCCCCCTTCACTGTCCCGGCTCAGCCCACCACCTTGTGTGAAAACCTCCTCCCGTCTCCCGCTGCCTCTGTTCACTTCACAGGCAGCGGTGAAGCGCCTGCGGGCCGGGCTCTGGGGGCAGCAATGAAGTGCCGGCTCCTGTTCCAGGGCTCGAAGCCCCACCGGGACCCTCGCTCCCTCTGCCGCCTGCTCGCGGGCCGCTGCTCAGCGTCTCGGGCACGTTTCTGGAAAGCTCTTTTTTGTCTGTCCCTCCAATCCCCAAGGCGGAGTCTGTGTCTAAGTCCTGGCTCTAGCTTCCATTGAGCTGGGCAAGGGCCCTGGCAGGACAGGTGCTAAGGTACTGAGGGCAGGGTGCAGGTGGGGACACTTTGGCCAACGGAGAATGCCCGCAGCCCCTCACCCATGCCACCCCGCAGCACACACATTGCACACAGGGCACGCCTAGTCTCTGAGGGGCAGGCCTGTGGGCAGACCCCAGCCTGGACTGGGGGAGGGTGGTCCTCGGGGTAAGGAGGGGACAGGAGAAGGCTTGTTTCCCCCAGCGGAGAGGTCTTGGCCTCAGGATCCAGGGCCCTGTCTTCTCAGGGCCTCTCCTGCCGGGAGTCAACAATAGTCAATGTGTCCCCTGTGTGTCTGGGATCACCATGGGGAGGCAGAGCCAAGCCTAGGCTCCCTTGGCCTTGGTCCTTGTAGCTGGAGAAGCCAGTGGGGACTCTGAGCAGAGGCCAGACAGCTGGGACACAGCAGGGACTGCTGGGAGGAGAGGGAGGTTGCTGGAAGAGGCTGGCGTCCAGTATAACCCTAACAGACTCCGCTCCTACTTACGGAGTGAGGGACTATATCATTGGAGTCACCATGAGACTGGAAGCTTCTTGCAGGCAGCGGCTGCGTGCACTCATCCTTGGCTCCCTGGCAGGGCAGTACTTAAGTGGGCTCTCCACATTCTCCATGGACAACACCAAAATCAAGCCAGGCTCTCAGAGAGCAGAGCCCTACGTTTCTGTCCTGCCCCCTGGTGGCACTTGGTCACATTGCAACTCACAGAATACTGGGGAAAAAACTTAACGGCTGGGATTTCTGACTGGGGCTGAGATCAGGCCACAGGACATCCCCACCTTTTGAACCTGATCTTGGGGTATCATTAGTACAGGACCCCTCAGTGTTCTGGAAATAGCTCGAACCCAGTCACTCCTAACCAGCTGGGGAAGGGGGGGAAAAGAGCAGGATGTGCAAAGACAAGACAAGAGAACACACTGGCCTTGGACCTGATGCTCTATCCATGGCCGCAGACAGGGAAAGCAGAGCAGGGACCTTGAGATCTCTTAAAATTGAAAGTCTGTGCTCAGAGGAGGAGTATGGCCCAGTCATAGTCTTTGGTTCCCGATACATTCTCATGCTTCCAGTTAGTTAATCTTTCATTTAGCTATTTTTCATCATGCACAAGCACCTATGAACCTGGAGGTTTTTTCTTTTTTCTGTTCTTTTAAGCAGCAGAGCCCCACCCCTCCTTTTCTTCTAGAGGAAATTTCACATTGAAGCCGGTACATAAAAAGTGCGACTGCTCCAGCTGCAGGGAGGTGGGGGCTGGCTGCTGCCTGCTGGGCTGCCCCTCTCACTGCCCAGCAGCCCCCAGTAAGTTGTGCCTTAGAATTCTGCAGAAGGTGATCTATGCCAACAGTGCCCAGGAGGGCAGGGATCTGTCTCCTCCATTCTTATCTCCCCCACACCCAGCGCATGCCCAGTTTGGTGCCCCGGTTCAACAAATGTTGGGTGAAATGAATTGAATGAGAGATACTTGTTCCATCAACTACCCAGGTAAAATTTGGGGAGGAGACACCTCTGCCTCCAAAGTCTCCCCCAGCAGCCTACCACAGTGCCTACCATTCCCCGATGACCACACAGTCCAACCCCGCATGTCCTCAGGGACCTCCAGAACAGACGCTACCTCCACCATGAAGCTTTCCCAGATGTCCCCAGCCAGTCATCTTGCTGCCTTGGAATGCTGGAGCCACTTTATTACACCTCTCGCTTCCATTTCTCACACTCACTCAGCCTTCAGGCCAAGCTATCTGCATGCATGCTTCATTTCCGCAACAAAGCCGAGGCTGCATTCCTCAAGGGTGGGGGCGTTTGATTGACTTCTGCGCCCATCTCGGTGCCTTCACAGTTATAGCCAATGAATTTGTTTGAGAAAGAAAATCTCCCGATGCTCCTGAGGACACCGTGTCTCCAGAAGGGCCTGTTAAAATCCTGCAAGAGTGGCACCTGGAATTCATTTGACCTACTAAGACATTAGTGTGGTTTATCGACTCCACAAACTGTCACCAAGCAGAGAGCATGAAAGGGATTTCGGACAGGGACGTTTTGGTGAAAAAGAGACATCCAGGACCCCACTCATGCCAGAGCTGCATGCAGAGGATGGGTCCCTGGCCCCGAGAAAGAACCAGAAGGCGTGGCCAAGGAAGAGCTGCAGGTAGGAGGAGGGTCCTGGGTCCTGAAACACTTGAGTTTGCCTCCTCGTGCCTGTCTCCAGTGCCTGGCTGGCTGCGATGGTGGAGACTAGTTCCCTTTTTCTCCCCAGGACATCTGGGGCTGCATCAGACATAACGATCTGGTAAAGAAAATTGTTATGGAAATCTGTAACCGTGAGACGTTATCAAAGGCGTCTTTAAAGTCCCTTCTCAACCCCCAGCCGGGTGGAGGGAATTGGAAATTGGAAAACTGGGAGACGATTATAGGACCATCAAAGTGGCCGAAATTCAATCCAATCTGCAGGTTTAAGGATGGCTAGCAGACCCCTGCCCCAGCCCAGAAGGCTGCAAACCCACTGTTTAAAAACCAAATCAACGGCATCACCAGATCCGGGTCTGGAGCAAACAAACGGAGCCCACAAAGGCTTCCCTGGATTTCCCTTGCGCTGGGGAAATCTGAGAAGCCAGGCCCTGGGGAGGCACCGAGACCTGGGAAGGCTCCCAGCTTCCAAGGCTTGTATCTTCTCCTCCCCACCCCACCCCACCGCAGCCTGGGCTCTGGCTCTTTGTCTCTCATCCCGCTTGACGTCTGTCTTCTACTGCTACTCTTTGTCCTGCGTCTGCCTGTCTCTCTTCCTCTACTTCACCTCGCTTTATATATTTCTTCTTCTAGCAGTGCTCTCTCGTTCCCTTTTTCTGTTTCCCTCTCATAATATGCTTTTTTTTTTTTGGTGATAGTTTCATCCCTTTTGTCTTTCAGCACTGTATCTGTACCTTTACATTTGTCTTTGTCACCTGTCTCTCTCATTATTTCACAGCAACAACCTCTTTTCCTTGACCTCTCTAATTTTTCTGCCCTTTTCCTGCTTGTGAATTGCCTGTAATTTCAGACTTCAGATGAGCTGGAATCCTCCTTGGCTGGTTTATTTACCAGCGTGAGTCTTAGGTATTCTCCCCAGGTGTCCAAACACAAATGGCCCTCCTTGCTTGCCCATCCAGGGACCCTCTCCCAACGCCTGTCACCACGAACTGTCTATGGTGGCAATGTAACTGTGCCAACAGCACATACAGGCACTCAAAATAGACATGTGGTTTCACCTAGAGCAGGCTCTGCAGACATGGAAATTTATGTCCTGGTGGGTGGAATGCTACAGCACATAAAACTGATACACGTAGAAAACGCCCGAAATTTACAGTTCCTTTTTATGTGGGGTGAGAGAAAGAGGCTATAATTTTTCTGCTAATAAAGTTCTCCATATTTATCCTCAAGAAGTGAGGGTGTATCTTCATTCACATTTTTCCTGGTGGCAACTTTGAAAGCTATTAGATGGCAATTCGTAAGTCTCAATGCAAACCTCAGTGGCTGTATTTCCGACCTGCAAAATTTGTCAGGGAGCACGAGAAAAAAAGCTCCCAATTGAGTCTTTCACCTTAGAAGAATCGGGACTGAAAGCAAGCCCACACGTCAGTCTATGGAAGAATGGAACTGAGAAGGGCCGGAGAAAACGAAAGCGGACGCCCGCCCTCGCCGCAGGAGCCGGGGAAGGCGCGGGAGCTGGCGCCGCAGGGACCACCGACGGGCGCGGTGCCGCGCGGCCGGCCGCTCCCCACAGCCTGGGCCGGACGAGAGCGGCCGTCAGTGCAGCAGAGTCCGGGCAGTTGGCACCCGCCCCTTGTCTGTCCGTCTGTCGGGTCATCTGTCCATCTCGGACCCCGAGCGCCGCGCTCCCACCTCCTGTGTCTCCTCGGCCGCCAACCCCCTCTCCGCGCCCCGCTGGCCTGGCTGCGCGGCCGGCAACCTGCACGCGGTCCGTTCACAGGCCCCAGGTTCGCCGCCTGGTGCCGGTTCGCTCGGCCCGGCTCAGGCCCTGCTGGAGAGAAGAACGCGCCAGGCGGCCCCGGGCAAAACTCTCGGGGCTCCCCGGGCCCCAAGGCTCCCGGAGATCGGGGAGAAACTGAGCGCCTGCTCCTTTTGATCTGGTTTTATGGACACGATGTGGACCTGAAGTCTGGATGCTTTTCTCCCCTTCAGTCGTGTTCCAGCTCCGGAGAGGGGCTCCTGGGCCGGCCGGCGAACCTCTCCTGCGGCTGGCGAGGCACGCGGGCGGGGCGCTGCTCTGAGCACGGGACTCGGCGGGGAGCACCAGGGCGCGGGGCGACGCTGCGCACGGACCCCCACCCACATCCACGCGCAACTCCCGCTCATCCCCCGCGCCCCGCTGCCCACTCTCCCCGCAACGCCGGCGCCGAAGGCGGGCGCTAGGCTGCGGCGCAGACGGCCGCGCAGCGCGAGGGAGCGGGGCTGGAAGCCGCTGGCGCACCGCGTCCTCCCCGCAGCCCCCACACCCTCTCCGAGAGGCGCAGTGACGTGCTGAATGAACACATCTTTCGGGGCAGGGAACCAGTTAACGGGGGCCCAACTCAAATCGGCGGACTTCACGTTCATAAAGAGAATGACTGCCCTGAATTCCCGCTCGGCTTTGGTGGAGCCGGGAAAGGAGGTTCGGGAACAAGGTGTCTCTTCCTGGGATGATACTGCCCTTGGCTGGTGGGGTGACCCAGAGAGTCTCCCAGTCTCTTTCTACCTCCGTTCTCCGCACAGCAGATCGGAATCACCATTACCCCGCTAGGATCTGGAGCCCGTGGAGAGGCCCGTGGAAACAGAAAGCGGGCTCTTCCTCCCCGCCCTCTTTCCTCCTTTGTCTCCATCATCCGTTGCCCAACGTTCTCTTCATCTGAGATTTCCAAACCTGGTTTTGCAACACTCCAGGGAAACTCCAATTATCTCTAGGGCTTTGTGAAATGCTCAAAATGAAATAAACGTTAATTAACTTTAATTATTTAACTGCAGGTTAGGACCCCCGATGGGGCGGGAGACCTTCACAAATCAAACACACCATCCCAGGGTGTCGCAGCTCCCTGAAGGTGAGGGTTTCAGGGCTCGGGAAACGGATACCCAGTTCCCAGGAGGGCAGAGGGTTGGTTAGCGTATGACAGTTTGGGGCCAGGGACTCTGTCCTGCTCAGCACCCCCACCTCTTGCCAACCATCTCCATCTAGGCCTGCCTCCCCTCTCCACTCCCATTTAAGTCTTCAGTGGCATCCTGTTCACACTGGACGCAGCAAGCTGGTTCCTTCCCTGTTTGCTAGGAAATTCAGGCCACAACAGAGTGTTGGTATGACTTGCTCAGGCATTTGGGCTGCTGTAAACATGCACTCTATCATGGTTCTGTTCTTTTAGAAGAGTTACTCACCCCAAGTCTCAGAGGACCCCTCACTCCTCCTCACACCACCAGGTCTAGGCAACTGCCCTTCTGAGTTCAGGGATGGGAGCCCCCAAGAGGTGACCAGATGGCCCTGGTGGAGGGCAACTGGCTCGGCTGACAGGGCCCACATGTTTCCCTGACAGAGAACAAATCTGCCCATTAAAGCGTTACTCCGTTGGGGAAAACTCTGATGCAATATTGGAAACATGCTGGGCCCACTGAGAGCCGGAAGGAGAGGAGGTCTTCTCAGAAGGCAGCAAAGGCCAGTGGGTGAAACTGATCCTGCGTGTCCACCCTCGCATAGCCACACGAGGGAGGGGTTACTAACCAAAACACCCACACTACGCAAGCCTGCGGGCCTGGCGGTGTAGTTTTAGAGACAGCATCTGGGGACAGACAGGGGAAGAAGGTGCTGGTGACATGGGGACATCTGGGGGATAGAGGCCTGGCTGCCTGGGCTCAGGCCCAGTTGGAGAGTCCACTTTCCAGAGCCTAAACTTTATAGCAAATACTTCCATGGTTTGGGCCCCAGTGACTCTGCTGATCTAAATAGCTTATTAACAAACGGAAAATATATAAACACATAGCAATTGCCTCTAAGAAAAAAAAATCATTAAAATCCCCCCATGGTATTTGGAAAAGAAATAGCTGAGACCATATGGGTGAGGAGAAAAGTGGTCGAGTCCTAATTAGCTGTATGCTCTTGGCAAAAGTCCCCTCTCTGGGCTTCTATTCCCTCATTTTGAAATGAAGATGACATCCTAGATCAGTGGTTCTCAAACTGCATCAGTATCACGCGGAACAATATTGTAAAAAATAAAGCTCCTGGGCCCCACCCCCAGGGTTTCTGACTTAGAAGGTCTGGGGGAGGGCCAAGAACCCACCTTTGTAACCAGTTTCCTGATGCTGCTGATCTGGCCTCAGGACCACACTTTGAGAACCTTTGGACTAGGTGATTTTTAAGCTGCCCCCCGGAGCTAACATTCCATTTTATCTCCATGCCCTCGCATTTCCCCACACCAAGTCTGAGAGGGCTGGTGGTTTTGGAACTAAATAGGAGAAGGCTGATGTTTTTACACTCAAGCTTGTAGCCCCTGTCATCAGTACTGAATAAATCTTTCAGGGGCCGGTCACCCTGCCCACTGAGGGATTCCTGACCCCTCGGTGTGATCATTCCACTTCGAATTAACCCCAGCTGGCTGACTGCAGGGCCTGCGTCTCCCAGTGGAGAAGGCTGGTTTTCCTTTGTACCAAGCAGGGCTGGGCCTAATCCGAGCGAAATCCCAAGCAGGCCTGTTGTGTGGAGGACTGCCTTCAGAGGGGCTGGCAAGAGCCCAGGGTACATCTCCAGGCCCCTCGATGTGGCCTAGTGTCTGCCAAACACTTGTCCCAATACACACACATGGACACGCACACACTTCGCCACACACGGAACCCCTGGTCGTCATGAAAACTCCTTTGACTTTGATGTACCTCTCTCTGCACATTTGTTTCAGCCCCTCTCTTGGAGCCATGGCCTTATTTATCTTCTTGGCATGGGTTCTTAGAACACTTCCATTCAGGCAGCAGCAAAATCACTCAGCTCCACCGTTTTACGAAGTTTATCAAACAGCAGAATATCCGGTCTCTTTGTCCCATGGATCTGGCGTGAATGTGCCTACAGAACGGCTTTCCCCAGGCGCAGTCACACACACCTCCCCGTGCGGACCCGCAAACCTCAGGGCTTGCCTGCTTAGGCTGCGAGGGCCCCCAAAGCAGATGCAGGGCTTTGAGGCTTCCAAGTAGGGAGACGCAGCCACACCATCCACACATGCACACACTATGTTCACACGCCACCAACAGGGCCTTAGGCTCCCAAGGCAGGCGAACAAGCCTCTGCTCCCCTCTCCTGTACCCTGGCTGCCATCGTGCCCTTGCCCTCAAAGCAGGGGCTGCTTCTAACGTCATCACTGTCATTTCCATCCCAAAGTTTGGGACCTTTGTGGAGACAGCCACCTCCCTTGCCGCTGAGAGCCTGGGCCCTCCCCACCCATTTAAAGGGACCGAGTGTTTCATAATCTCCGCAGGTGGACTCAGGCAGACACAGGCCTGGTCTTCTCCACTGCTTGCCTCCTCCCTCCAGGCATCCTGCTGGCTTCCCAGGAACCATGCCAATCCCGGGCTAAGTTCTCTACCTCTAACCCCACCTGAGGCCTCTCAGCCAGGACTGGGGGCAGGGAGCTGTCCTCTCTGAGGGACCAGAGAGCCAGCAGCCAGGTCACTCTCACTGGGCACCTGGTGTGCCAGTGCTGTCACAGGATGGCACCAATCACTGGTTCTAGAGCTTGGCAAGTCCATTCAGAGCCTTCCTTCCTCTGCCCCCAAGTCCAGAAAGTAGCTGGGGCTTTGCAGATGCCCCGACTCTGTAGGTGACAATGTATACTGAGGGAAGGACCCCTTTCTAGATGGAATCTATCACAGAGGTTCAACTGTCCCCTGAAAACATATCCCTGTGACCTCTCTCTGCAGTCCCCCCTTCTCTGGGTTGGTGACCATCCATCGCCTCCACCTTGACCCATGTGGCATAAGTCTGGTCATTCTTCCTACTAAATACCTCTTCCCTGCAGCCGTTCTTCATTCCTTTGGCCACACCCCAGTCAGCTCATGGCACCTGGACTGCTCTCTCACACATGGACTGTGTCCCCTTCTCCTACGTCCCCTGGCTACTCTGGGCAAGTTATTTTCTCTGTGCGCTGGTTTTCTTATCTGTAAAATAGAGATAATGGTATCTCCTTCATAAGGAAGTTAGACACGTCTGCTGCTTCTTCACAGAACCCTCCGCTGGACCCCCGCCCCACTCAGCCACTGCCTCCACTCCATCTGGCCACATGTTGCTAGCCTTCACCGTTTCTCAGGCTACAGTCCAGAGAGCTCCAAGAATCCTCTGTGACAGGGAGTGGCCTTTTGCACTAGTCCCCGGGGCTATGCAGCTGGGGCCCAGGGACTGGTGCTGCTATGCTCACAACCACCCAGTGGTTTTCTTCTCCACTTGGAAGTGACCTTGGAGAACACCTGCCCCTTCCTGTGCATGTCTGTTCCTCTCTTACTTCAGAAACATTTTGTATTACTGCGCAGTTGTCCACGTGTCCAAATCTTGTGTCCCCAGAAGGAAAACGCCTAGTAAGAAGCATCTACCCCAGCTTTGGAGTGAGGGTGCATTTTTAGCACCCTGCTCCCTTCTGCCCAGCACGGTCTCTGCCCCACCAAGTGCTCTGATCCATTGAAGACAAGCAGCAGGACACGCTGGAGATGGTGCCAGCTCCTGGGGCCACCTGCCAGGGAGTGCCTCCTGTTCCATCACTTAGGAAGTATGGGACTGGTGGACAAGTTAATTTCTCTGCACTCTGTAGCCTCACCTGTAAAGTAGAAGTAATATAGCTACTTCCTGAGCAGATCATATGACATTTTAAAATATAGAGAGCCCAGTTTGGACCTAAGTCACGTGGGCTCTCAGCACCACCTCCCTTGCCCATCACTCAGCTCAAGGGCTAAGGTCAGGGTTCCCTTTGCTAAGCCCTGAACAATGCGAATAGGGGATTATAACACCCTGCTCAGAGAAAAGGTGAGTCTGCTTCCTTCTTTCACCCACATGAACGAAGAGCCCCCGAGGAGCCCGAGATCAGCCCACCGCGCTGAGGGAGCCCCTCGGAGCTTGCCTGCTGTGACAGCCGAGCACTCGGGCTGCAGAGGAAGGCAGGGCACAGCTTGTCCCCATCCTGGGACCTCCTCAGCCTTCCTCAGGACAGGCAGTGTGGTTCTCACTGCCCAGAGGGCTATGCCATTTGCCTGCCAGACACCCCATCATGCCCCTTTAGGTCCTCTTCTTCACCCATCAACACAGCCTCTCCTTCGGACCCCACACTAGTCCTTGGAGCCTCACCTTAGGCAACTGGGTTAGAATCCCAGCTGAGCCGAGCTGCTGTGGGGCCTGAGCAGCTTTCGAATCAGTCTACGGGAACAGCCTCCCCCATGGCCACACTTGTGGGATCTTCTGCATGAAATCTACACGTGACCAGTAGCATACGGCAGGCGTGATAGGCTATGAGTTTCAAGGCCTGTGTCATAAAAGGCGTCGCAGCTTCCACCTCGGTCTCCTGGAGCCTTCGCTGTGAGGGAGCAGCTGCCAGGCTGGGAGGACACGCAGCAGCCATGTGGAGAGGCCCACACGGAGAGGAACTGAGGTTTGTCATCAGCAGCCACCACCAACCTGCCAACCACCTGGGAAGCAAATCCTGCAACCCAGGTCAAGCCTTCAGAAAATTAACCCTGCCAAGATCTGGCCTGGGGTCATGAGACACCCAAAGACAGACCACTCAGCCATTCTGCTCCTGAATCCCTGGCCCACGGTCAGTGACTTAGTTTGAAGTCGCTACGTTTTGGGCTGCTTGGTTACACAGCATTAGGTAACTAATACCCAGGCCCATCTCAGTTTCTTCTTCTGTGCAATGGGAATATTAATATGGACTTGATAACACTGGAAAGATGAGATGAGACGGCAATGGCCTGGCACCCTGCAGGGGTCTGTCAGGCTGGATATCATTACTATCACCCATCCCCCACCTCTCCTTCTTTGGGGACTCCAGAGGCTGGGCAGAACACCCCCTTCACTCGCTTTTCTCCTGGTCTCTGGTCAAGTTCAGGCCTAGTCCTGACTGTCTCTCTTCCTCGAGCATGAAGTAGACCCTGGACTGGAGTGGGTGTTGGATGTGCCTGATTTGGTGGGGGCTCCTCCAGAACTCTGGGGTGGGTCCCAGTGCCATTTCTTAGGGTGCTCGTTGGTGTGTGCTTGCATTCCTTAGAAGGGCCCAAATGTGATCACTACACACTTGTTGGCCCTGTAAAATGACAGATCTGGAATCTGCACTCTGGACCCAGTGGGTTCCCGGTGCCCTGACCCGCTTTCCCGTCAGGGCCAAGCTCTGCCCAGACGGCCTTGCAGGTTGCCCACCGGCGCACATCACGGGCTCCTCGGCCCCCCACTCGGCTCTCCACCTCACAGCTCCCACAAACAGATGTGCTTCTGTCGTTGTTGATACATTTTCATGTTTTCTTAATATCTCCCTGCTGGGCATGGTCCTGGGTTCCCCCTTAGAGCAGGGGTACTTCTAGAGCCTGGGGCTTCCTCCTCCCTGTCTCCCACTAGTGGGTGCAGAGCCAGGCTTGGCAGACATGGACCGATGCCTGTGGATCCATCCTGCCCTGCCCCCGGAGTTCCACTTGATTTCTGTGAACACCACTGTCTCTCTTCCTTCCAGCCCAACCTCAACTCTTCCTGCCCAGGCTCCAGCAATACTCAACACACCAAGCTCCCAAACCTGGCTTCCTTTCTCCCTGGAATGCCCTCTCTCCCTGCCCCCTCCGCACACCTTCCTCTGGTTACCCCCACCCCAACTTGGAAGCACCCCATGACCAGCTGCCCCCGACCCAAGGCTGGGGCAGGTGCCTGTCTCGGCTCCCGCGATGCCCTGCGCTCTCCCGCGGGTCTGGAAAAGTCCTGAGAGGACGAGGTGTGTGCCTGACTCTGCCCTCCCGCGCTGCCCCACGTGGCAGGCATTCAGCACAGGCTCGGTGGATGAATGAACGCACAAGATTAATTGATCAAAGTGCTAAAATTGCCAAGAAGTTTAAACGTGCCCCCTTCTGTTTTACACCAAGCATGAGCTCATCAAAAACTCCCCCACGAAATGACTTCTGGTCCACGCCGGCACTTGCCACGGAACCATTTACAAACTTCACGCAAAGGCAATGAGGCAGGCGTCAGGGCAACCCACCCGCAGGACACAGCCAGATCCAGGCACAGCGCTGCCTCAGCCCCGGGAGGTGGGCAGAGAGAAAGAGCAGAGAACCAGAGCTTCAGGGAGAAGTCAGCTCAAGAAATGTCTGGTTCCATCCAGTAAAACTGAACTGAGAATCATTCCTGTCAGTTTTCCGGGGGAGAAGGTGAGGCACAGACAGGGTAAGGGCCTCTCCCAGGGAAATGGAGCAGGTCGGCAGAAGGGAAGAAATAGCTTCCGAACTTCCTAGAAATCTTACTCCAAAGCACCGACTTCAGCCTGGGCTGTGAGAATCACAGGCAAGGATTCTGGGAATCCACAGCCCACAGCCTTCCCTCCCCCTTCCTTCTTGCTTTTAAATATCATGGGCTAGGAGGAAGCACTGGATCTGAACGTTTATTTACCATTCCTTAGCCTGACCTTCCCGGAAGAATGTCACTAATGAGAAACAATCTACTTGGGCTCCCAAACCCAGAATTTTCATAGGGATCAATTTAGGATTTCAGAGCCTAAACACAGCAAGAGTAATACGGACTGTCTTCTCTTCGAAGGGAAAAAAAAGCAACTGAGTTTTTCCTGTCAGGAAGGAAGTTTTGTATATGCCAAACAAATGTCAGCATGAGGTCACATCTTTCCCTTGTTCTGACCCCTTCTGGTCCTCCACTGGGAGTAGGGAGGGCATCACCTTCATGTGCTGTGGGTGGAGGGAAGTCGAAAGGAAAGGAAAGTGCTAGTAGAAACTGAAGTTTCCCTGATTCAAGAACTGACCTCACAGGGGGGCTAGGGCCAGGAACTCTGCTCTCGAGACCAGAGTCCAGTCTCATTCACATCCAAATGATGATTGTTGTGTTATGGAGGAGACACTGCGTCCCAGCGGAGTGTACACTCCGTGAAGACGGGTCCATCTGTCTTGATCTCTGCTCTATCCCAGCGCCCGCAAATGCCTCTCACATAGTAGGTCCTCCTAGTAAATGAGTGAATTAAACAATTAGCCAGTGCGAAACAGCCACATAGAAACAAATAGAAATGGTATCATTTCCATTTGAAAAGGAATTTTTCTCAGCGGGTACAGAGATTTCTTTTTTAAGTTTTCCACAGCAGAACCTAGAATTTTCTGGCTCATCTGGTCAGTCCATCTCACTTGGTCTAGGAACAATACATCAGTGACCAATGCTACTGTAACCCAACTGGTTATTTAAACCGTGTGAACGGTGAACTCACAAATTCTCTTTAAACTCTGCCTCCCATCTGGCTGTGTCGGTGGGTCATAAAACCTCTCAGGTGTTAGATGCTCTGTTTCATTTAGTCTCAGCTTAACAGAGACCACTCTGCACCTACTGCGGGGCTACCACAGCTGGGCATCCCTAGGGTCTCAATAAATGGCCACTTGGTATCAGAAGGCAGCAGTATGACTCCCTCCAGGACCAGCTCTGTCCCATAGCACTCTGCCATCAACTTCTTCCCCTTCAGGAAGAAGCCCTGACTTCCTTCTCCTGGGAAAAGGGGGGTGCCTTGAGTGGTTTAAGCTGTGTTGTGTGAGCTGCAGACGGCCTGGGAGACCATCAATGTTGGGTGAGAGACCATGGATTTGAACACAAATTCTGGTTCTGCCACTAAGTGGCTGTGTCCACCCTGGACAGCTGGCTCCTTTCTGTGGCCTGTCTCTTTCTTTGTAAAACAGCGATAATTGTGCCTACTTCGTGAGGTAGTAATGAGACCTAAATAAATCAGAGTTTACAGACTATGTGAGACAGTGCCTGGCACACTGGAAGTACTCTGTGTTAGTTAGTGTTTCTGTCTGTACAGTGACCTCTGGTTCTCCGGGACCTCTCTGTCCTCCTCAGCAGGAGAACTCAGTAACCGCCCTGGCAGGTTTGGCTCAGCAGTTAGAGCATCCTCGCTCGGACCTGAAGGTCTCTGGTTTCATTAACTGGGTTGCAGGTTCAATCCCCGACCCCGGTTGGGGTCATGCTCAAGCTTGTGCGAGAGGCAACCTATCGATGTATCTCTCACATCGATGCTTCTCTCTCTCTCCCCTTCCCTCCCTTTCCACTCTATCTAAAAATCAGTAGAAAAATATCCTCAGGTGAGGATTAACAAAACAAACACACAAAAACCCCAGTAACTGCAGTTGCCATTTCTGTGTGTTTTCTATGCACCTGCCTCATCAAACTCTTCATAGACCAGCTGTGGATCAAGGTAAGAGCTTGCACTAGTGATTTCAAAGGGGAACAGCCAAAGCTCCTCTATGGACTCTGTTTGGCATGGTCCTAGGACAAAACCCCCCAGAGGGGCAACTCCAGATACCCATGCGACCCGAATGTAAATCTATCTGGGGCTTCCTGCTGCCTCAGTTCAACTGGCAACACCATCTCAACACGGAAATTGGTCTGTCCAGAGAGGGAGAGTAGCAGGAGGAGAAGTTCTAGTTCTGGGTTTGGGAAGGGGTGGAGGTCCCTAGGTATCTCTGTTGAGCCCCAGCCTCTGGCTGTTCAGTCTGGGGTCAGGAGCCTTCCATCAATTCAGTGACATAACCTAGAAATCTGGGCTGCTGTTTCTGAATATTGTCACAATGATAATAATCTCTTAAATTAACACAGTTCATCACATCCATTGAAACACAAGTACTTTTCAAATATCTCTCATCGATGTGCGTGGCTCATTTTTATGATGAAAAACCTAAGGCTTAGTTTATCAGCTGAGGCAGAACACTTGGCCTTTAAGCCAGGCTGCCTGTTGAAACTGCTGGTGGAGGCTTCTGCTGTGTCACCCTTGCGTCTCCCACAGCACTCCGCTTGCTTCCTTTGTTGAGCAGATGAAGGTGGCCTGAATCGGCACTAACATCCTCCTAAAAGGAAAACAGTATCCACAGTGCAACCCAATAACTATTGAAAGACATTATGAATGGTCCAAAGTGATCATACAAGTTGCTTGCCCAGAGCGGGGATCCACTGGATCCCAAAGAATGGATTCCCATGGTGAGGCCAGAGAGGAACTTAATTCTGAGCCCAGCCTTCCTCTTGGCTGGAAATCCCAGCCCCAGGTGCTCTCATCTCACTGCCCGTCTGCAGTCTGTGATTAGGGGCCCTAATGGCCATAATGCCTCCAATGTGGTGTTTAAACCAATAAGGCTTCAGAGAAGTTACGGTATGTTTAATAATGGCTTAATGACTACTTGCGAGATGCAAGGCTTCTGGTTCCTGTTTGGCCTTGATTTATAGCCCGACTCCGGCTGAGGACAGCCAAGAAACCCCCCCGAAGCCCCCAGCGGAAGAGGGAGGTGTTCACACCAGGCTTCTTGGATTCCTTTAAAAACTGAGAATTCAAATGAAATACAAATGATGTTTGACTCCTCACCCTTCTCACTGGTCTCTTGAGGCACTGTAAATTTAAAATGGTGTGACCCATACTTAGGACTCCTCAATCCACAGAGAGGGCCCTTTGGTATTTCTTACCCCATCTTAGGTAGGGTGGGGGTTGATTCTCTTTTCAGAAATTCTAAGCTACTGTGCTAGTCCTATGCTTCCTTTTGGCTGGAGAGTCCCAATTCTCAGATGTGACCCTACTCTCCCCTCCCTGCAAAATGGCAGCCAGGGCAGCAGAGCCCTAAGGTCCAGGCTGCAGGCAGCCTCTCTGCAGTGGGGTCCCCAGGCACTTCCAGGTCATTTGCCCACTGAAAGGCATTCACTCCATGCCTGCTGTTCAAACTCAAAACCCGGTACATACTCCACCACCTGCTCCAAGGGCCGCCTCTCTTCAGTCCCGAGTTGCCTCTGCAAGTCTCCCTGTCTGCGCCAGCCCAGCCACTACTTCAGACCCACCCGGAATACTTAAAAAGACCCTGAGGATGGACTTGGTCTAACCTCCACAGTTAGATGAGGACAACAGCATGCTGTTTCCAGGTCCCACTGCTAAGTAATGACAGTGCCCCCCACCCCAGCCCCCATTCCCAGACCAGAGCTATTTCCACACAACACTCCCAATAACTCCTATCCCAGCGAGAAACAGAGATCCCTAAGGGAGGTGTTTTTGCTGGAGGAACGTTTACCCAGCTCCCAGCCAAGAGTTACGAGAAGTCCCAGCCCTTACCTGCCTCGGCCCTCATCCCAGGCTGTCAGGAGACTAGGCCTACAAGTTCTTTTTGGGGGGATGGAGGGAGGACTCTACCCCAAGCTGCCTCACCCCTCTAGAGGCAAGAGCCTCTAGACCGGATATCAGGACCAAAGGTACTGCTCACCAAGATGGGCAGACAAAAGGGTCTCTTCCCTGCTCCTCCAACTGCCTCGGATACGCGGGCTGGGGTGAATCAGGGGGCTCCCGGGCTCCGAGGGGTTAACCCGCGCGGGGCCGCACGTGACGTGGATGGTTCCAGCGAAGGCGCTGCCCCCTCCCATGTACCCCGCCCCCACCCCCGGCGGCGCACGCCGCTCCCGGGGGCTCCGCGCCCCCGCGTCCAGGTCCCTCCCCCTTGGCGGGTTCTCACAGGCCGCGCGGGCAGCGCGAGCCCCGGAGCCCCGGCGGCCTGTGCGCCCCGAGCCGGCATGAATCCCGAGCGCTGCGCGCCTTTCGGCGTAGAGCCGGGGCCGGGACCCGACCCGTATGCGGCCACGGGGGACGAACCCCCAGGCGCCCAGGGAATCTCCGCCGCTGTGCCTCACCTGCACCCCGTGCCGCCCCGCGGTCCGCGGCTGACCCGCTTTCCGGCCTGCGGGCCCATGGAGCCCTACCTCCCAGAGCCAGCCAAGCCGCCGGCCAAGTACCTGCAGGACCTCGGGCCCGGCCCGGCGCTCAACGGCGGCCACTTCTACGAGGGCCCTGCGGAAGGTAACGCACAGTGCGGGGTGCAGCGCGCAGCCGGACCCGCTCTTCTTCCCTCCCCGGCCCGCCCCAGCCTCCCTGCTTCCCCTCCCGTCCCGCTCGCCCATTTCTCAACTCTGTGACCCTCTCGCACCGCGCCACGGCTCCCTCGGAAGCGGGACCCGCTCTGGTCCTGGCCGTGCAAAAGCTGGCGAGGTGCGGGAGACAGAGCCATGCGTGCCTTCGGCTGCGGGAGTGGGAGGCGGGAGGTCGAGAAAGGGTGGAGCGGCGAAGGCTCCGGGCCCAGTCGGGCCCGAAGGCGGCCAGAGTCGGGAAGGAGAGCTCCTGCTTAGCCGGAGTGGGGCTGGAACTGTCACCTACCCAGAAGCCCGGACCGGGCCCAGGGCCCGGGCGCCACATTGAGCCTTGACCCCAACACGGGGAGAGAAGAGCAGCTTTTTTGTTTCTAGCTCCAGCTGCAGCCCCGAGATTGGGCCCCGGCCCAGAATGGCCAAGCCGGCACCCCCGAGGGCTGCGGCCTGGCCTCTGCCGGCCTGCCCAGGCCCAGCCTCCGCGCGGAAGGCGCTCGCGGGGTTACAGCGGCTGGTCCCGCAGTGCCGGGGCCATGCTCACTACGGAATAACTGTGCTCTTATTTCTTAGACTGACCTGGCCTCCCCGTCGTTATGCACGGCGATGGCCATCCTTCTCGCAGTCCTGGCTTCCTCGCACTGGATCGTCACCTCTGGGCCGTCGGGAGCAGCCTGGGCGGCCTAATCGCCGGGCGCCTCGGTACCCTGTGTGCTAAGGCCAGTTGAACCGCGCCATCTCCTGAGATCGCGCCGAACGCCGGGGCCTGGCAGGCGGGTCCGCAGCCCCGCCAGCGCCTACTGCACGGGCGGACCTGTAGGAAACTTGGTGCTCCCGCCCGTCCCCTGTGCGCTGCCACATCCCGCAGTTTAGGCCTAGAACTAGATCCCCCGAGATTGGCCCAACCCACCTCCGCCCCGCCGGCGCCTCCCGGGCCTCCGCGGAGTGGACAGGCAGCCCGGCCTTCGCCCAGCCGGCGGTGGGAATGTGTAGAGGAGAGCGGGAGGTGTGTGGGGGTCAATGGAGGAAATGAGCGAGGCCGCGGAGCTTCGTGTCTGTGCCCTTTGAAAGAGGCTCTCCTGATAAAAACCACAGTTGGGACTTAATGAGAAGCAGTTGGCCTGGCTCCTCTGATCCCAGCCAGAGGCAGCGGTCGCGCAGCGCCGACAGCACCGCCGGGGACAGGTATCCAGCCTAGCTGGGCGCGCGGCGTCGGGCAGGGCCCACTCCCCCGGCGCGTGTCCCTGCTGGGCGCGCCGGATCCCGCACGGACCGCGGGGGCCAGAACCCGCCTGGCGCAGAGCAAACCGTGGAGAGCGCTGGAGCAGTAGGAGCCGCGGGAGGAACAGGCAACCGCGAGTGGGGTCAGCAACGAAATGCGCGGAAGGAAAACCAAAGAGTGTAAACAACCAAAAAGAAGAGAAAGGGAATTGAACAAACATCGGAGGAGAGGGGCGATAACGAAAGGCAGAGGCGCTCGGCGAGCTGGGCAAAACGGAAAGGAACAAACGAACGAACCAGAAAAAAAAGCAAGCGGAGATCGAACGACGCGGGTAAACGGAGGAGGGAAAACACGAAGAGAGTAGGAGCAGACAAAACGAAAGAAAATGGGGACATCCTAAACGAACAGAAAATAGCAAAATGAGAACAAGTGGGAGAAGAAAATAAACGATTCAAGCTGAGCGGAGACAGGCCAAACGAAAAGGAGACGCAGCGGGTGCGAGCGGAGCCTGGGAAGAGCCCTAGTGTGCCCGGTGCCCCGGCTGGTGCTCGGCGGGCGGGCGGGCGTCCCTGCGGCGGAGCCGGGCGGCTGGGGAAGGGGCCCTCGGAGTTCGGGGCGCGCAGTCTTCGCGTGGGACATGGCGGGCAAAGGGGGAACCCGCCTTATTTCCCGGCTTTTAAAATAACGGGCACGGATGTTTCCAGTTCAGACCAGTGAGCGCGCAGCTGCTCCCCATCTGCGGCGCGATCTTGGCCGCGGCCGGGCAGTTGCGCGCCCCAGAGCCGAGCGCACTGCGCGCCTCTATTGCCCTTGGCCAAGAGCGCTCAGCCTAGCTGTGGACCCAGCTGCGCCCACGCGGTGCTGGTCACCCTGGTGCCCTATGCGTGTGGGCTGCTCAGAGCACCGGAGAGATGCCCGGCGGGTCCTTCCTGCTGTGCCCGGGACCGTGCAGTCTGTCCCGTCGCTTGGCCCCCTGACCTCAAAAATCGTCACCTGGCACAGAGACCCTGAGCTGGGTAACCGTAGGGGCCGCGCTCCCGGGGCGGACCTGCCTCGAGGAAAGTTCCAGGTCATCGCCCGGCAGAGGACTCTAGGCCAAGGCTGGGAAACTCTAGGGATAGCACCAGGCCCCACAGGGGTTTCACACGCGGCATTTATGTGGGAGCCCAGGCCTCCGCTAGCACAGAGGGTCGCTTGGGAAATGGCGTGGGCACCCTGCAAACTACCACGAAAGCTCAGAGCCGGGTGATTGGTCCTGCGGCCTCAGTGGACAACATCGTGGGGGCAGTGGGGCTCCCGGGAGGTGATCTGAATGCTGCACCCCGCGGGGCGGCCCCTGCTCGGAGACTGAGGCCAGCAGGGGTTCCGGCAGAGCCGGGAGCGGTGGGAGTGCTGCAGAGTGAAAGCGAGGCAGGGACCGAGCTCCGTGGTCCCTCAGAGGTCCGTGTTCCTGGCTCCTGTCTTTCGGCAGGACCGATGGCTGCTGTGGTGCTGCGGTTGTGCAGGCCCCGACATCCAGGCGCTGAGCTCCAGGCTCCCAGGCTCCAATCCGAGCACTTCCCCTTCACCGCCCAGTGTCCCCGCCAGGTGCAATTCACCTCCACACACAGCCTGTACACCCTGCGCCTTAGAGCACATCCTTCCCTCCGGAGCTTACATTCAAACTGCTGGCTTGCTGGACTGCTCTGCCTCTCACCTCCACCTCTTTTCTGGGCATCCATCCTGGGGAGGCTGCTTGGTGTTCTTTGAGGCCTGCCCCTATCTCCCAGAGAGGGGGATGCTCCAGGCAGATGGGGAAGGTTTCCAGGGCAGTGGCAAGGAGGGAGAAGTTTTCTGGTGCCCTGAGAAGTCTAGAATGGGCAGGCATGGGAGGCCACCCAAGGCCAGCAGGCTATATTCCCTTTTGGGGAAGCTATCCTGAGAAGTCCTGGTGCACACTCATCCTTGATCCTGGGGGGCTGATGGTTAGGAAGGCGAGTCCCACAGCTCCAGATCTGGTGACTTCCTCTCGGTAGATCCCTTTGGAACAGATACCGAGGGCCCAAGAGGCGGAAGAGCAAGCTTCAGAGGGAGCTCGAGGTGATGTCACTGCCCTCTGCAGCGAGGACCGCACTGCCCTGGCCCCCATCCCTGAGCCACACTCACCCTTTTCTCCCAGAGTCAGGCAGGACCTCCCGCTGAACCCCAGACACCAAGACCCTTCTCTCTCAGGCCTGCTGTGTGTGGGGATCCCCTTTCAGGCTGCCAGTCTCCGACCATTTCCATCTATTTGGTTCAACTTCCATAAGTCCTTCTTCCTAAACTTCTACCACATGGAATTGCCCTAGAACAATGAAACATGTGGCCCAGCATGGAAGCAGGGCCTGGAGCATTTTCTCCACTGTGCTCCCCCTGAGCGGTGAAGGAAACCTGGGCCTGGCCTGTCATTTGTGCACAGCCCAGCGCAGGCCCTACCTGACTCTCCCAAGCCTCCAGGACACACAACATGGAGCTTATTTCACCACCTGGGTGGTCCTGGGAGGTCTTTGACCACCTTCCAGCTGAGGGGCACCTTGTACAACTTGTCCTCCACAATGCAGACAGGGATTCGTCAGACCCAGAACCGCAGAAACCCATCTCTCCAGTCCCAGCCTCCCCTAACCACAGCTGGGATCCTGACACCAAGTCCTGAGGAAGAAACTGCCTCCTGGTGCCAGCTCGCTGGGCCTCCTGGGAGTCAGGCCCTGCTGGGGGTGGGCCCAGGGCCAGGGAAGGGGCTGTCTGAGTCAGTGGGGTGTTTTTGTTGCATGCTCCTCTTATCCCAGCAGACCAGAGTGGAGATTTCACAGTGACACTGCTGGGGGTCCTCACCAGAGGAAGAGAGCAGGGCAATTGGGGTGACCTATTTCTCACTGTGCCTGGCAGCGGCAGGACTCCACCAAGCTTCTGGGGTGAGGGCTAGCGCACTGGAGCGGGGCTGCTGGGGACTGTTCCCTGTCTGCAGTCAGGTCCTCCCTGTGTGGCAGAAGCTCCGAGGATGGAGGGGATAGACGTGATGAGAATGATGGAGTTGGGAGCTGTGCCGTTTCAACACTGGCCACCCAGCTCTCTCCAAGCACAGCTCGTCTCCGGCCTCTGCATTGCTGGAATTATGTCCTTACCCAAATATCACAATTTTGGGAGGAATGACACAATCCCTCCGGAAGCTTCTTTCATACCCCAGGTCTAGGGAATTTGACTCGGCCCCGAGACCTGGGGTCCAGAGAACGAGGCACAGCCAGACCAGCCAAAGGTTGCCAGAGCATCCCTGTCAGTATCCATGTCATGGGCACGAGGACATGGGAAGCAAGGGCTGCAGAGTCAGGGACAAGGAGGCACTTTCTGGCCGGGGCGGGGATGGATGTCAGCTGCCCATCCTCACCCCTCCTGCCGCCCCTGCTCGAGGCCCTGCCATGGCGCCAGTCCTGGCACCTCCACGCCCTGTGGGATGTGCCACCACGGAGCGCTTCCCCGAAATGAAACCCCTCCGGCCCCAGCAGATCCGCCCAGACCACAGACAGCATGGTTCCCCTGGGCCCCCTCCCCAGCTGGAGGCTCAGCAGGAAGGCCTCCTAATGCCAGGCTCCCTTGGAGGGTGGCTGCTGGAGGAAGGGAAGAAGAGGGAAGGGGAGGCGGGGACTGAAGCGTCAGCAGTCTTCCCCTCCCTTCTCCCACCCACAAAACCCTGGTTCGGTTTCCATCCTCCTTTCTGTGTTTCATTGCAGCCGAGGAGAAGGCCTCCAAAGCTACCAACTTCCCCCAGCTGCCCTTGGACTGCCGAGGGGGCCCCAGGGACGGGCCCTCTACCCTGCAGGGCTCCCCAGGTCCTTGCCTGGCTAGTCTGCGCATCCCTCTGTCCCCGGGACTCCCTGACTCCATGGAGTTGGCCAAGAACAAGAGCAAGAAGCGCCGTAACCGCACGACCTTCAGCACGTTCCAACTGGAGGAGCTGGAGAAAGTCTTCCAGAAAACCCACTACCCTGACGTGTATGCCCGGGAGCAGCTGGCTCTGCGCACAGACCTCACGGAGGCCCGGGTACAGGTGAGGCACCCTGGGCTCTCTGGCTGCCTTGACCACCCAGGCAGCGGGCCAGGCCATGGAAGGGCTAGGAGAGGCGGGCTGCACCTCACAGAGCGGCCTTTCCTAGGCGCCTGCCCCCAGCCTGCCCTCCTGGGCTTGCTCTCCATGCCCAGCTCTGCTGGGGCCACAGGCTGGCAGCCCAAGTGGAGGCTCATGCCTGGGTCTGGAGGTGATGGCCTCTGGGAGTCAAAAGACCGTGTGGCAGTCCCATCTCTGCCACATACTAGCTGACCAGGTGATCTGGGACATGCCACTGACTGTCTCGGTCTCAGTTGCCCGATTTAGGAGGAAGGACAGCACTGCCTACCTGGGGAGTGGTCTGGAGAAGCACTGATGGGCGGCACCTGGAGGCAGGGAAATGCTGAGCGGCATCAGGGCTGCTCCAGAGGGGGCTGCCCTGAAGGGGTGGGGCCTCACTGGGGGTCTTGGGCGCAGTGATACCCAAAGCCATTCTGAACCAGTGACCTTCAGCCCTACCCACATTCAGACCCTGGCCCAGAGCCCTGCCCCACCCAGCAAACCCTCCCAACAGGGATCAGGCCCCAGACTTCCAGGTGGGGCTGTGGCCAGCTTCATGAAGGGTGGGACTCAGCCTGTGGGGATGCAGGTGGGGATCGAGGGGTGCTGGGAGCAGAGGAGAGGGAGAAAGGAAGTCCATGTCTAAGACATTTTGGAAGTGAGAATGAACTTGAAGGTGGCAAGCAGGGGATGGGGAAGGGATAGGAGGCTTCAGTGAGTCTGGCTCATGAGCATGGTGGTCTCTGTCCCCTTGCTGTGAGCTGGCTTGGCTCACAGCAGGTCAGTGGGAGGCCGTGGGAGAGGGGATGGTGTGGGCCTCTGGGAAGAGGCGAGGAGGTGACCTCTAGACAGGAGACTTTGTAGGAGCAGAGCTCACTCTGTCAGCCCTGTGCGGGGCCTCTCTAGAGTCTGTGAAGTCATGGGGCAGGGCAGCTCTGGCAGAATATGGGACTGTAGGCCAGCTGCCATCTAGCAGAGAAGGCCCTGCAGCTGGATTCCACTTAGGACCAGAGGGGCTTAGGCCGGCTCCCCTTCTCTGCTGGTCCTCCTGCTTCCATGTTCCTTCCAAAGCAGAGCCTGGGGCCACAGGGCCCGGGGCCGACAGAGTGGAATGGCCCAGCCACGCAAGTCAGAACAGCAAGTCCCCGGAGGCCTCAGCCGGCCTCTAGGCTGCAGTCTGCTGGCTGCCCCTATGGAACTGCTTTGGGACATGGACCCCACTCCTCTCCTTGGCCTTCCCAACCCTGGAAGGGTGCGGGCATAGCCACAGGCCCCAGTCCAGAAGCTTCCCCGATGATCAAAGCCCTGGAGAAGGGGTATTTTCTCTGACGAGGAGGTGTCACTCACCCACAGGCCCCACTGTGGAGAGGAATGATAAGGCCACGTGTGGATAATACAGAGGGCAGGTCCGCAGTGCAGGTGGCAGCCTGCAGTGGGGACTAGGGAGAGCGGGCGACACAGGGAGAATTCCCAGGAAGGAGCAGCTTCTCTGCCTGCAGGGGAGGGAGAGGAGAGAAAGGGAGGCAGGAGCTGGGCAGGTGGGCTGGCCCTTCCCTGAGCTTGTCCAAGCCTGCTGTGGGGTCTCTGCAACAGAGGCCTGAGGTTAGGGGGTAGGGGTGTGCCCAGCTTCTTAACTCAGGGCCTTACCCACCTGCGTGGGTAGAAGGACTGTGGGAGAGTGTGAGGGGCTGGGGTGGGGTTACTTTTGCGAGTACACGCGTGCACACGCGCGCACACAGAGCTGCTTCTGTTGCAGCCCCAGCTGGATTCCCTAGAAAGCAGGGGAATGGTTTTGGTTTGGTTCAGTTTTGGTATTGCCAATGTCTAGCCCGGAGGCCGACACATAAATGTTCATTGAATGATGGCAATGCTAATGCATGTGCCCAGACACATAAATATAACAGTCCTGGGCCACACACCCAATGGCAGGTCCACCATAGACACGTACACAGATGTGCACAGCACACGACATGCCACCCCCAGCTGCCAGGAGCTCACAAATGAATGGGAAAGAGACTCCAAAACAAAGAGATGCTGGGGTATCGCGGAGTCCGGCGGACGGTGTCCAGCTCAGATGCGTGGAGTTCAAGGGGAATAGGTAGCGCAGGCAGGGAACCTGGCAAAGGCAGGGAGGAGCAGGGGGGAGCATTTCAAAGGCCAGCTGGGGTGGAGGCTCCTAGGAAGGACGGAGTTGCTGCCCAGCAGGAGATGAGGCTGTGGAGAGAGGCAGGGCTGGGGCTGGTTCAAAGCTGGGCTCTGAACTGAGACCTCCAGGAAGCCCCGAGGGTTTAAGCAGGACCAGGACCTGAACAGAAATATCTTAAAGATTCCTCAGACACCAAGAGGTAGGCAGACTGGAAAGGAGATGAGGCAGGGGGCTAGAAACCCCACCGCCTGTGCATTGCTACCCTCGGAAGAGGCCACAGAGCCTCCCGATACCCTTACCGGACACCCAGGCTGGAGAATCAGCCTGGGGAGTGGAGGTTTCTCCCAGGCCCCGCTCCCAGGCTCTGAGCACGATGTAGATTTACAAGCTCCTAACTTTCAAGATGTTCCAGCCCAGAGCCAGCTCCCACACTGTGGGACACAACCGTCAACTCTCTCCCCACCCTGCTGCAATCCTCAGGGCCTCTTTATCACCTCCTCAGCTTCTCCCCTGTGCCCCCAGGTCTGGTTCCAGAACCGCAGAGCCAAATGGCGGAAACGGGAGCGTTATGGGAAGATCCAGGAGGGGCGGAACCCCTTCACATCTGCCTATGACATCTCTGTGCTGCCCCGAACTGACAGCCACCCCCAGGTGAGAGGCCCCCTCTCATGCCCAGAGTCTGGACTTGACCATGTCCCATGGGGTAGCCAGTAAGAGTGTGAGCTCTGGCCCTGCGGAGACTTGGTGTGGCGTTGGGTCCTGTGTAACTGTCGGCAAATCACTTCCTCCTCTGCCCTGTGGGGCCCTCTCTGCGCCCGGTGATGCTTACGGGCAGCGGCACGAAGGAATCACGGAGGAGAGCCTCGCTTCCAGAAGCAGGGGCAGGGGCCTCCTGAGCTGCCTCTGCGAATGTTGGGGGTAGGAGGGGAGCAGAGTCCAGGCCTGGGCTAAGTGGAGGCTTCTTGGAAAGTGTCTGGAGCCCTAAGGGCGAAGAGAGAGCCCTAGTTAGGGAGGCAGCCCCCGAGCTCCTGGTTCACGAGCCTCTTTCTTTCTCTCTTTTCAGTTGCAGAACTCCCTGTGGCCCAGTCCAGGGTCTGGGAGCCCCGCCGGCCCCTGCCTCGTGTCTCCAGAGGGCATCTCCTCCCCGTGCATGTCTCCATACTCCCACTCACACGGGAATGTGGCTGGCTTCATGGGGGTGCCGGCCTCCCCTGGAGCCCACCCTGGCATCTACTCCTTCCACAGCTTCTCCCCCGCCCTGGGGGACCACAGCTTTGAGCCCTCCCCAGATGCCGACTATAAGTCTCCAAGCCTTGTCTCATTCAGGGTGAAGCCAAAGGAGCCGCCCAGCCTGCTGAATTGGACCACGTGATCAGACGTGTGGATGTGCAGACTAAGCTGCCACCCCTCCTGTTCCCGGCTGCTCCCACCCACCCTGGCTGGGATGCCAGAGAGGACACACCTCTGCCTCCAAGACCCAGATGGGCCCGGGGGGCCACGCAGAGCAGCTGGGACCCTCCGCCTCTCACTGAGTCTTTTCTCTTAGAATACGGTGGGGCTGCCCCGGAGAAAGGGGACTTCGAAGCTGGTAGGACTCTTCCTACCACACACTGGGTCCCCTCACCCAAACGCTGGGCTGGGCTGGAGAAAGACACCGTCCTGCTTCCTTCAGACGCGTCTGAGTTTCACGGTTCCTCCTCCAGTGAACCGGCTTCATTGGCTCCTCATTCAGGGAATGCAGGAAATGAGAGGAGGACACAGGTTGAACCAGGAAGAGTTCTTGTTGTGACAGAGGAAACCAGAATCTTGTATGACCTCCTAGGGAGCACTCACTCCCCGCTCCCACCACCAGGGGGCGCGCACCCAGCGTCTGGCGCTGACAAGGGTCAAGTGTAAAAGGTGCCCATGTCTCCCTTGCTCCAGCCATCCCTTACTTTGCTCCTGTGCCCTCTCCCCAACATGCTGTGGCGCCCTCTCCCCACTCCAGAAACCACCAAATACTTGGCTTCTCCTCCATGGGGTCAGGCCAGAGATATGCCATGGAAACCCTAGATCCCCTTGGTTCACTCACTGGGCCTTGGTAAGAGTAAAACAGATTCCCATAGACTCTGAGCTCCTGAGATTCCAACCCATACTTTTGTAAAGATGCTTTTGTACAAAAAAAAAAAAAAAGTGTGCTGCCCAGCATAATAAAGGTGGCAGAGTTTTTGGAGCTGGTGACTGCATGTATCAGTTTGGCCCTGGGGTGCTCCAGGACTGGTCTGTGCTCTAGGACTGGTCCCTGCCGACCAGGCCATTCGGAGGGGCCAGCAGGGACACCCAAGGCTGGGGGGGGGCAGCAGAGCCTGAGGAGTGGGCCAGGCCCAGGTTCTCTGTGACCTGGGCTGGTGTGGGAGGCAGGGAAAGAGCTCAGCTCTAGGGCGGCCAGGCTCACCAGGAGGGAAAATAGGGCGGGAAGAGGAGTGTGAGCAGAGTAAGCTTGTGGCTGAACTGACAACGGAAAGGGAGTGAAATGGAAGACCAGGGAGTCCACTTAGGGCTCTGAGTTCTCCTGGGCCGGACCCCAGAGCCGCGGGGGTGGGGCAGCTCCCTTCCCCAGACGCCCCAGGAGCATGTCTGAGCTGTAGGGCAGAGACGAAAGCCAGGACTCTTTCTTGTGGTTTCAGAGTATTACCCGTTCTATCCTTCATCCCCACTTTCTGCCTTATCTCCGCAGCCCCAAGGCAGGAAAAAGCAGAGCTGGCCCTCCCACCCTCCAGTAAATGCCACCACATTGCTCGGAGCTCAGCGCCCTGCGCCCCACCACCCGGCCTCCTCTTCCAGGTGCACGCAGAGCCCAGCCCGCTCCCTCCCGGCACAGCCAGCAGTGCTGGGCTTATTCCCCAAAGGGAGCTGTCCCCTATCAGATGGCTCTTCCTGCCAAGACTGTCCCTGGGACTAGGAAACCAGTGCCCTCCTTCTCCGCCCTTCCCTTCCCTTCCCTCCCGGCTTGGCTTCTGGTGATTTCTCTCCTCTCAGGGGAACCTGGCTCTGAGCTCCAGGTGAGCCCTTGTCCGGCAGGAAGGGTGGGTCTGAGTGCAAGGGAGAGGCACCCAGCCACCTCCACGGGCTGGTCAGTGATGGCCTGGGGCACAAACCCACATTTCTAAGTGCAGGGCTAAGGCCACTGTGCCACAAGTTTCTTCTCACAAGGAGAGGCCAGCAAACTCTGGACTTTCTGTCCCACCAAGTCAGAGATGCATAGAGAGTAGTTTGTTCTACAGATGAGGATTGAGTGCCTACTCTGTGCCAGGCATTGCGCTGGGTGCCAGAGAAAGAGCAATGGTCAAGCACAACTTAGAAAAAGATGGATAGGGGAGAGGCGAGGATCTGGGGAAGCGAAGGGAGCAGAAGTGGGAACGGACAGGCAGGAGAAGAAAGTAAAGCTGAGCCTGAGCTCACTGCCCGGAGTGGGAGGCGGGCAGAGGCCGGGAGGGGCCCGCGGGGGAGGGCACAGAGAGGCCGGAGACCAGCCACTGGCTCCCATCCAGGGGCATCTGCCCACAGCTCATATTTTTCTGTCCAGTGACAGCTAAATGAAGGGAAAGCTAACTTTACAACCGCCCGCTTCACACATAATGAATATGAATGGGCATCCCAGAGCCTGTTCCCTGGGATTATCTGTGCTGACGGGTCTCCCACTGACGGGCCATCCCCACCGGCCTGTCCCTTGGCTGGGACACAGGCACCCTTCCACCTGCTTCCCATTAGCCATCCTCCCCTCCCCCCTCCCCCACACTCTAGGCCTCTCACACTAAGGCACAGCCCCCAGGTCTCCAGATGCCCCGGCCCAGCCTCCCTCTGGAGATGAACTCAACCCTCGGCCTAGGCCCCATGCTTCTCCAAGGCCAGGCCGAGACTCTGGTCGCCTCTTCTGGAAAAGGAAAGGGATGTGGCCCCTCCTGGAACCCTAACTCCGAGACAGCGGCTAGCCTTTGCTAAGGCTCCTCTCTGCCCCGTGGGGCCCACCTGGAGAAGTCCCAAGTCTTGGTCCCGGCAGGGGCACTAGGCCCAGAGTGCAGGGCCCTAGCCAGCAGGCCCTCAGGCCGGCTTCTAGTTTCAGTCCAGCACCAAATGCTTCTCACGAGAGGTATTCGATCTTCCTTCCCACCCTCCTGTCATTCACACATGGACCTGAGTCACAACCCTGAAGTGCAGGCTCATCCCGGCCGGTGCACCACGGGGACAAGGAGCCAAAGCATCTACACTCGGGCCCTTGTTCCTGAGGCTGGGGCCCCTCCCTTCCCACTCTCCAACTGCAGGCTCCCCTGCCCAGCCTCTTCTCCAGCAGGACCTGTGCCGCCCTGCAGATGTCTCTCTACATTACTGCTCTCACTGGTGTTCATGGCCATCTATCAGCCGTGAGCTGGTCAAGGCAAGGAGTGTTGGGTTCTATTCTCCTGGACACCCAGGGCACCTGAAACTGGCTGGCCCAGGACAGGCCTTTAAGGCACGATAGCAGGCTTGCTAGATCAGTGGCTGACTCTTTTTGGGTCTTCTGAATTCAGAGCAGTGAGCTAAGGATCGGGGCTATAAGAGGTCCCTTGAAGGGACACAGGAAATGAATGCAAATTCATAGAAGGTTAGAGTTGGAAGGGCCATTAGCAATACTAAGAATAGCTGCCATTTGTTTATTATCTGTGTTGTTTCTTGCCAGCCAGGTAGGTCTGTTATCCATTACCTGCTCAGGCCTCACCACCACCTTGCTGTTTCTAAGCCAACTTTTACAGAGGAGTCAGCTGAAGCTGAGCTTGAGTTCAAGGTCCCGCAGTGATGAAACATCAGAGCCTGGACTGAACGTCAAGGCCATTCAACTCCCAAAGGTGCTTGTTTCATAGCTAGCAGCCTGAGGCTAACTGTGCCAAGTGCCAAGTGACTGGCACAGCTACTGCTTCTCTGAGAAGTCAGGTCATCAGATAGATAGAAAGCCAGCATCCCAGGAGACAAACCTAACAGGCATGACAGAGGCAGCCACGTACAAGTCCTCTGGGACCTGGGAGAGAAAGACATTTAGGCTCAGACAGTAAAGGAAGAAAAATAGCAGTGATAGCCCCCCAAGTTAGCTTGAGGGGGCTACATTTGGGTCACACTAGGGGCCAGGCTAAGGCCAAGTTTGGGTGGCCAGTTAGGGCCTAAATCAACTGACATTTGCCAAGAATCTTTCCAGGGCCCACGCTTGAGCAAACACTAAGTACTGACTAAGGCGAATCAATAAGCAAATGAAGACTCTGCTAGGGAGTAACACTCAGGAACAGGGGAAGGGTGTGTGGAGTGGAACACACACACATTGCAGACCTGCGTTTGCGTCCATTATTCTGTGACCTCGGGCAAGTTCTCTACCCCTTTCTGTGCCAGTTTCTCCTCCGCAGAACAGGCACGGCAATAACGCTGTCTCGGGGCCACCATGAACACCACGACTGCACAGGAGTGCTTCGAGCGGTGGCTGGCACAGTGAGCGCTCAGCAACTGCGGACGGCTGGCTGCCGCGTGCAAAGTGGGCTTTCAGAAGGCGTCAACAGCCGCCCTGGTGGTAACTCCTGATTGACAAGTCAAGTTCCCGTCCTGAGGATATGGCCACGGGGCGATCCGGTCCTCAGTGCACTGAAGGAGCACTGGGCCCGGAGCTGGTTAGCAACGATCAACCTTTCATGTACCTCAGCCATTTACAAAGCACCTTCACATCCCCACCCATCTCACGACCCAGGCGAGATATAAAGCCACAGAAAGTGAGTGGCCACTGGTTCCAAAAGCCACTTCTGTACAAAGACCGGAGTCAAACGGCCAATCTGCCATGAGCACACTCTGGCTGAGGCTGGATTCCCGCCCAGGCTCTGTGGCCCTCAAGCTTTGCAGTCTGTGTTCTGTTAGCCCACATTTAGAGAGAGATTTACAGACCTCTGCAAACCAAGAGGGAAAACGGCCCCTCCAGCTCAGGGCAGCTTCGGAGGAGGGACTGGGAAAATCAGAAGAGAACACAACCTCAGGCAGGCAGGTTGAGTGGCTAGGCTGCCTGTACGAACGGGCAAATCCGTCTTCCCCAAACCAACCTCACAGTACATACTTCCTCTAGGTCCTGGCAAGAAACAGCAGAAAATCCATCACGCACACACGAGTTGTGTCAAATTCCCTTGTTCTGTGCAAGTTACTTTGGGGCAAAACGCCAACCAGTCCCCCCATCTCAGAGGCGTGTGACTCACGTAAGCAGCACACCGCTGGCTGCCACCCCTGCTCCTCGCCACGCTGCCACTTCGAGGCCTGTCCCGGAAGCCCCGCTCGGGGCCTGGACCGGGGCTCAGCACAACACTGACCAGAAGAACCAGCACAGAGGAGGTTCCCCTAGAACACATGTCCTTCAGAAGTCAAGACCCCCTGGAGACTGAGACTTGGACGCGTGCCTACAGGTAAGATAAGGGAACTTGAAGAGTTCTGAAAAGAGGATGCTCCTCTCACCAGCCATCAGAATGGGAAGATTCCCAGAAATAGACTTAAGACTGAGTGTGGAGGAGGCAGACACGACCAGGGCTCTGAAGGCCAGGTGCAGGCTCCAGGCCTCAAACCCACAGAAGGTTTTCCTTGCTTCCCCCTCAGCCCCGGGCTCCGGGGCCCTCCGACACTCTCCTTTGCACTGTGAGGCTGAGGCCGACTCCTGATGATCTACTTTCCCAGGCTCAGGGCACATACGTTTCCTCTCAGTCCCAACCATCTGCCCCAGTGAGGGCCCAGAGCACTGCCCCCTCTCTGACCAGCCCCTCCCTCCCTGGGACTGGCAATGGTTTGCCTGAGGTCAGCTTAGGAGTATGATCCAGAGAAACATGGGGCTCCTGACCGAATGACATCAAACTCGGGGGTGCAGAACAACATGTCACTCAGCAACCCAGCGCCCTGGAGCTCAGCGGCAGCCACTCCAGATTGATGTGGGGAGAGAGAAAAGTTTGGAGAAGTGTCTACTCCCCCCGCCCCCAGATGGGAAAGGCAGGCAGCTCGGCAGAGGACAAGTGGGACCTATGAATACTAGCAAGAAAACCCACTTTCCAGACCTGGAAGAGATATTCAGGGGCCATATTTTCTGCAGACAAAGCCACTGGGATTATTTTTGCTTCCTTTTAATGTAAACAGAATACACAAACACAGTAAAAACCCCACATGACACAAGAGAATACACACAGATTTATATATAGATATTTACAGACCCTTGCAAACCATGAGGAAAAATGGCGCCTCTGACGAAGGCAAGCTTCTCTTCCCACCCAACCCTGTCCAGAACCCAAGTGCTGAGGGAGCTGCAGGAGCCTCTGCAACTGCTTCTGGAGGAAACAGCAGGAGGCTGGAATGACATCAGAAACCCCCAAAGCAAAACCAGGATTCTGGCTTTCTGGCCCTGGCCTTAATCCTAAACCCTCCTCCTTGGCAATTGGGCCTGCCAAGGATTTGCATGTCTCAAGGAAAGTCAGCGTGAGCCCCGAAATTCAGATGTGATGGGTTCCCACCCCATCCCAGCTTTTCCCAGCCTTGGGCTGAATGAGAAATGAGCTGCAACCAACCATGTCCAAGAGAGGAAGGTGGGAGGAGTGAAGAGAGAGGATGGGAAGCAGAGATGACTGCTCCCATGCAGGATGCTGGGATCAACCAGAGGCCAAGTCCAGGGCTGTCTGGGGAGGGCACAGAGGGGCTGTGCTGCCACCTGGAGGGGGACGTGCACACTGCAGTGATCCAGGACAGGCCGGGGCAGCTGGACATCACCTTCTTCCCTCGTTAGTCCCCTACCCAGGAGCCTCACTGAAGCAGCTCTTCCCAGGAAATGGGCTTGGAGAAGACCTCCCTTTCTAACCAGAGGTCATAGTTCATCTGGAAGTCTTCAGGGAGGTCCACCCGCTGGCCCAGGACGCTCTGCAGGCAGTTGTCCACAGGAAGGAAGTCGGGGTTGCTGTGGGCCCGGTCGTAGCGCCGGGCGTTGAAGCGTTCAATGTTGGCACGGAGGGCACACTCCTCTGCCTGGAAATCCCAAGGCCGGGCATCCAGATCTGGGACAAGGCAGGAAGATACAGTCAGGAGCCAGGCCCTCATGGCAGCTCCCCCTGCGTTCATAAGTTAACGGCCTGACAACCCCCGCTTGACACATTATGTCCACCTCCAAGCCCCCTCCTCAGGAACACTGCCAGGATTCCTTTCCAGACACGAAGGAACGTCAGGTGAAAGGAGAAAAGCCACATCTATGGAGGAGGCCACACTGCAGTCTGTGTGGACCAGCGAGGGAGAGTCGCAGGTACCACACGCTTCTCCGAAAGCTGTCCTTCCTGGCTCTGGGGTCAGAGAAGTGTGCGGATTCCCTCAGCAGCACTCTCAACTCCCTGCCCAGGTACAAATTTAAAGGGCGATGGGAACGCAGGCACTTGGCCATGGTGCGCTGACTCAGGAACTATGAGGGTGCAGCAGTGTGGCCAGGGGACACGGCGAAGAACCCACTCTGTCCAGGAGGCTGAGGGCGGCTGCCCAGACTGAAGAAAACCCACAAAGACACAGGACGGTTGCAGGGTGTGTGCGTGCAGGGGAAGCACCATGCTGGGAGAAAGGAAAGAAGTGGGGACCACAGGCCTCCACACACAGACTGAGTGCCTGTGCCGAGAGCCCGGGTGTGACAGGCTGAAGAGAAGCTGGGTCAGATCACAGCAGCAGAGGGAGGCGACGCGGCCTCATGTGCCTTGCTTAAGTTTGGCTGTAATTCTAAGGGCAATTGGAGGCTGTGAAGCGCCTGACTCGGGTGCTAGCGGACCCGCACTTTGGAAAGATCACTGCAGCAGAGTTTGAAGCACTGATAGAGGAGAAACCATTAGGAACTGAAAGAATTTGTGGCCAAAACCAAAGAAGTTTGGGGGGGAGGGGCTCTTGTGACAATTTCTGGAAAAGAAAGGACTTCTAGGGAGGGACAGAGGAATGGGGGATGCTCAAACACCAAGTCTGGGCAACTTCTCAAGGTCCTTCCTAGTGCTCCCATCCTGACTTCTCAGAGGGAGCCTAGAGCAGAGAGGGCAAGATGTTACCTCCCGACACCCCCCGCGCCCAGGGTGCAGAGCCTCACCGTTGCCGTAGGCCCAGTCGTCATTCAGCCGATGCCGCACCTTCTGGTAGATGGCAGACATGGTCTTCATGTTGCTCTTGCGCCACTGCCGCCCCAGGTACTTGGTCTGCACCTTGAGCAGCTTCAGCACATAGAGCTGCATCATGGCCTGCTTCACTTTCAGCGCCCGCTTCAGGATAGGGGCGGACTTGAACACCACTAGCATCTGGAAGGGCACCAGGCAGGCTCAACTGGAGGGCACAACTAACACCTACACCCACCCCTTTTGGAGTCATGGGCAGGGTGACCAACCATCCCAGTTTTCCCCAGACTGAGGAGTGTGCTGGGACATGGGACTTCCACTTCTAAAACCACCCAAGTCCCAGGCAAACCAGGATGGCTGGCCACCCTAATTATGAGTCATTCTGGAACACGAAGAAAGCTATGACTTCCTTCAGAAATACTGCTATGTGCACACACCTACAATTTCGGAGGATCCGCAGCCCTCCCCACCCCAAAGGCACCCACAGACTCAGGGTTAAAGGAGACTCCCAGACCCTGGTCAGAGGGAAACCCCTTCTGTGAGTGTGATTTGTTTCAGTGCACAGCCAAGTTCTCCAGCCTCCAGTTCAACTAGCTCATCAAGGAACCAGGAGTCAGCCCTTACGATCAAGGGTGTGGCTGCAGGGAAGTTAGGAGGGAAGGATGGAGCCACTCCTGTGCAGAGCAGGGGATGGGACGGGCGTGGCACTCTGCTTGGAGCTCCGGGTCCCAGTCCTGCCGACTGCGCTCACTCACCATTGTCCTCGAATGCTTCCATTTGGTCAGCTTGTTCAAGATCCGAAGGAGGTTGATACAAGAAAAGAGGTTTCTCCAGCAAAACTGGTTATTGTCACCTGCTTCCTGCAGGAAAAGCCCAGGAACAACCATGACCCTCAGCAGCAGCTTGCAGGCCCTCACACGTATGACCTCAGAACTACGGGCCTCTCCATGCCCGTACCAGGCACCCCCTCCTTTCCTCAGCCCACGGGAAACTCCATCCCAGAAGTTGGCAGGGGGCAGTGAGGGGGGGCTCCCTAGAATTTTCCTGCAGGAAACAGAGCATGATATTAGGGGCTGTGGCCTCAGCCCCACGACCTGGGGTTCCACAGAGCTGTGGCCCCGCAGAGTTCCAGTGTGGGGGAGAAGCAACTCACCCCGATGAGCTCTCAGTCATCAGTCCCTGAAGTCCATGCTCTCAACAAACTAATCCCTATAACCAAACCTTTCTGCCTTGTAAGCGCCCTCCCCGGCCCTTGCATGCAATTACAGTGCTTTAAAAGCCAGGTACTCAACAAGGATCTCATCTGTGAAGACCCTTCTACCGCAGTGTGGAGGGGCCAGGCTCCGCGCTACAGACCCTCACCCGAAGGGGACAGCCGAGGAAGGGCCTCGGCACTCACCAGGCTCTCGGCAGTCAGCTCCGGCAGCTCGTGCACCACGCAGTGAGGGTAATCCAGGACGGAAATACTACAGAGGGCAGAAGGCAGGCGCCCACCATGAGCACAGGTGGCGGCTGGCTCCTGGCTTTCCTCTCTCACTTGTTGGAACAGAAGCAGGAAACTACCTTGTATGTACCACTCTGGTTTCCCAGCTCTAAAATGAGCAATACCTTCCAAGAGAAGTTGTGGGTCCCTCTGGCCAGAGGCCAGCTTGTAACCTTATAAGGGGTGGAGACCCTGCTTTCCCCACAGCAATGAATCTGGGACTGGGGAGGGACTTCTGAAGGAAATGAATTTATCCCAAGCCCTTTCGGGAGACAGAGCCTGGCTGAGGGCTCACCCTGTGATGTACACACTGATGAGCTGGCACAGTCAAGTACAGCTGAAACCAGGCGAGAGGGGTGGGGGCTGAGTCAGCAGACAGGGCATGACAATGCACATGGCCGAGATCCTTAGAGAGAGCAGGCAGCCTGGCTGGTCTCCTCAAAAAAAAAAAAAAAGGCACTGGAGCCCAGGATGAGACCCCTTCCAGCCAGGCACAGCCTGAATCACCTGTCACTAGACTAGCGAGACTCAAATCTGACACACTGGCATTTTCCACAGGCAGGGACCATGTCTCATTCATCTCAGAAGCCTGGCAGAGTACTGGCTTGTAGGTGCTGAGTGGACTTAGGGAGCAGCCAGCTGGGAGCCCTGCCACCTGGCCCTGTACCCACCCCTCCTGATCCCTGGTCCTTATCACCTGTTCTTGGCAGTGATGTAGGACATGATGTTTTGATTGAAGAACTTTAGAATCAAAGGGATGCAGTTGGCAAACACCAGGTGCTGGGCCATGTATTCAAACTGAAACCAACAGAAAAGAAGTAATAAGCATGCCCCTTGGGACCTCGCCATCTTTCATCCCTCCAGTGATAAAAGGCCTTGGTTGGAAGACTGAGTCTTAGAACATTCAGGCAGAGCTCAAGGGTGTTTGAAGGCCAAGTCCTCCGTTCTTCAGGCTGGAGGAGCAGCACTGCCCGAGGCCCTGGCCCAGGGGACAGGAAGTAAGGAAGGCCTTACGAGTACCTGGTAGACATGGTTCAATTTAAAGTGCTTGAGCAGCAGCAGCAGGACAGCGGAAATGGCCTTAACAATGACCTCTTTGTGGCGGTTCACATCGACCCCCAGCTTCATGCTCTGCAACACCGTGGTCCTAGAAACACAAGTAGCTGGGTGAGCCAGCAGCCTGTGCAGTGCCCCTCTTAGGTGCTCACAGGAGAGGGGGTTCTTTACAACTTCCACCCATGACATCTCAGAGGCCAGGTCCAGGGTTCCTCCTCCCTCCCTCCCAAGCACAGCACAATTTTTCTTCCTTGTGATGCCCCCAACACATTCTTAGCCTATTTCCCTGCTTTCCCTCCAACAGTGAACTTCTCTTCAAGATCTCCCCTAAGCTTCTGCCGCCATGTGAGCTGTGTTCTCCAGCGTGTTCTGTGGATACCACCACATGGACATGATTCATGTGACGGGGAGAATGGGTTTAGAGTCAGATCCACTTAGGAAGCAGTGAGTTAAATCAGTTTCTTTCTTTTTTAAAATTTATTTTTCAATTGTACTTGACACACAATATTATGTTAGCTTTGGGTATACACCATAGTGATTAGACATTTAAATCAGTTTCTTAATTCAGGACTGCTCACTGTCAGTCTTTAAAAGAGGAGGTATATTTGACTCTGGAACCCCCTTTCCAAGGACCATCACAATGGCCATGTTCTGTGACACCCGCTTTGTATTAACTAAGTCTCGCCTCATCCCTCACCTGGCTGCCACACCAGACTCCAGGAGCCCAGCCCCAGGGAACTGGACAGTACTGGCAGGCAGGCAGGAGCCCAGGTCAAGGCCAGGTCCCTCTCAAAGAACACAATCTCTGTTTGTACTCTCACATCAAAGAGACGCGATCAGTGCTCCAGGGAGGAAGAACCTCTAGGGTTTCACTGTCACCAAGATGTTCATAAATATCCTGCGGGCCAGTTCACTGGTGAACGGGAGAAAACCACACCCCGATGAGGCTCAGCTATTGGCTGGCAAACTGTTCCGCAGCTGAATCTCCACATCCTGGATGTCCCAGCCATAAAAGCTGTGGCATGAGGGTTTTGGGAAATGCTGAACCCAACCTGACTCACTTTGTAGAGGGGAGATGACCCTCCCAATTCACTCAGGCAGAGTCGACACTAGAACCCAGGCCAGCTGGACTAAGCCTTTTCCCCAACCAGTAAAACGAAATATTTCATCCAGTACTTTTGTTTTCTTCTAAGCCTGGAATACCCTCAACTTAACCGGCAGAGTTGAGTCAAAAAAAGAAAGCAACCTAGCAAACAGTGGGACGGAAAGAAAAACACTTCCTATTCTGCGGCCTGGTCCTGCTCCATTCACAGGCTCAATGATACTCAATTCACAGGCACAATGATACGCACGGCATCTCCTCAGGCAAGACGTCTGCTAGGATGTTGATGGAGTCTGTTTTGGCTTTTGATGTGGGAGCTGCAGCCAGCAGGATCTTCAGCAGCGCGATCTGGGGAGGATGAGAGTGCCCAGGTGCAGGACTAAGCCCTGAGCAATGGTCCTTCTGGAGGGGCTCAGTGGCAGGAGGAGGGACTGAAGGACACTGGCAGGGCATGCTCCCAAGGCCAGTGTAGTGGGGAGGGTCATCTCATGGCAAGTACCTACTGATGGCCACCAAAAGGGTCCCAGGGCTGGAGCCCTGAGGAGGGGGCACTTACCATGTACTGAGGCAGGCTGGGGAGCAGGCCTTGGTAGAGGGTTTCTGCGGGGACTTGCTCAACTTCCTCTTCTCCCTTTTAACACAATGGTACAAATATGAACCTCAATTCCAACCAGTCTCCTGAGCCAGCTGACTTACTGGCTGGAAGAGAATCTGTAAGTATCAATGTAAATAATGATGTCAATAATGATAGCAGACCTTGAACGATACAATGTACCAGGCATTTTACTTGTAATAGCTCAGTTAATCCTCACTACAACTCTGCGAAGAAGGTGCGATTATTATTCCCATTTTGCAGGTGAGGAAACTACAGCACAAAGAGATCCAGTCTCCTGCTAGGTCACCACGCACTAAGTGGTGGAGCCAGATTCAGAGGCAGGTGACTGGCTGAGTCTGTGCTCTTAACCTCTGCACTACACACAGGCCATCCCCGCCGTGGAGTGAGACTGGAGGCTTTGAGGGCAGGGACGGGGGCTGCTTCATGGTCTAGGCCCAGCACTGGGCCTAGGAAGGGCTAGGGATCGTGTTGGCTGAAGAAGGCCCCAACTCACCCCTGAGAGAGGAGAGCGAAGGTACTCCTCCTCCATCTGTGCCTGGACCTCTGCAATCGACGTGTACTTGTGCTGGAGAAAAGACAAGGAGGAGCTGGGAACATCTCCCATTTTCTCACTAAATACCCCACACCCTGGGCAAGACTCCACACAAGTTTCTTCAAGCACAATCTCCACAAAGATTGCTAACATCCTGAACCCAAACTATTTTTCTTTTTTAAATTTTTTTTTCTTTATTGATTTTAGAGAGAGAGTAAGGGAGAGGGAAATAGAAACACTGATGAGAGGGCACAGTGATTGGCCGCCACCTGCATGGCCCCCACTGGGGATCGGGCCCACAACCTGGGCATGTGCCCTGACCAGGAATCAAACTGGCGACCTCTTGGTGTATGGGTCAATGCTCAACCACTGAGCCATACCTGCTGGGCCCAAACTCTTTTTCTAAGTGAGTACCTGCCTCTTAAAACCAGTGTAAAAAGCATTCAAAAGATTAGAAAAAAGCAAATTAAGGGAGAGCAAGGGGCTTTTAGATAGTTATAGTGACAGAAAAACTAGTACAAGCATAATCAAGTACTCAAAAAGTCTAGCTGCAACACATTTCAGAAATACATTTTAAAAACAAACATTTACACTTGAGGTATATTGTTAGGGGAGACAACTCTTTCCCACTATTTTTTTTATCCTCCCCCGAGGACATTTTTCCACTTTTTATTCAGATAGAGCAGGAGGGCGAGAGAGGAAGAGAGAGAGAGAGAAACCTCAACGTGAAAGGGACACATCGAGTGGCTGCCACCCACACTACCAAATCAGGGCCGGGGACAAACTGCAGCCAAGGTACATGCCCTTAGTGAGAACCGAACCCAGGTCTCTCCAGACCGCAGGCCGACGCTCTAACCGCTGAGCCAAACCGGCCAGGGCGCCCCACTATTTTTTTAAAAATATTTTTTATTGATTTTTTTTTTTTTAGAGAGAGAGAAACAAACATCAATCAGCTGCCTCCTGCACACCCCCTACTGCAGATCGAGCCTTCAACCAGGCATGTGCCCTGACTGGGAATTCAACTGGGACCTCTCAGTCCATGGGACGATGCTCAGTCCACTGTGCCACACCAGCTGGGCTCTTTCCCACACTTGATGTTCTCTGCCATGTGGAGGCACATGCATGTGCAAAATACCCCAGTCTCTCCCAGCCCCTCCCACACACCCCTGCCTTGCTGACTGGTGAGTATAGGAAAAATAGGACATTCTTAGTCCACCCCTTTCTCTTTTCTCTTTAACAAAAAGAAAAGCCTGTGCTCTCTTCTGCTGCTGTCGCAGGCTTTGCAAGGTTCCAGCACTGCCTGGGGCTGGGTGGAAGGTGGGATTAGGACACCTATCGCTGCTGTGTCCTTCGCCTCCTTCTCCAATTGCGCTGTCAGCCACAAAGCTGGAGTTTTAGTTATTTATTTTTTTTATCCTCACCCGAGGACATTTTTCCATTTTTTTTTTTGGTTCAGATAGAGCGGGAGGGAGAGAGAGAGGAAGAGAGAGAGAAACATTGATGTGAAAGGGACACATCAAGTGGCTGCCACCCGCACAGGGCCAGGGACAAACTGCAACCGAGGTATGCACCCTTAGCGGGAACCGAACCCGGGTCTCTCTGGACCGCAGACCGACGCTCCAACTGCTGAGCCAAACCGGCCAGGGCAAAGCTGGAGTTTTAATCTCCATTTGCCTACTCCTCTATCTCAATTGCCTTAGAAATTCAGCAAGGAAAGGAGGTAGGCTATTTAATGGGCCCCTTAAAATTCCAACAATTGTCAGGTAATATAATCTTTAATAAGCCACCAGTAAGTCCCCAATAAAAGCTCAGCTAGAGTAAGTAAAACTTAGGAAAAACTGTTGAAAGGTAACGCCACAGTCTACCCATCCCACCAGCCCAGGTTTCTTCAGGCAGACAATAGTCCAAATGGCTTCTCCCAGTGGGCTAGTCTCACTTTACTCACTTGGGACCAAACTAGGCCAAAAGCTTACCTGTTTCAGAGTCTTGATGCTTTCGTGGATTGGCCTGGGCAGCCCCACCACTGTGTTTGTATCACTGGAGAAGAAAGAAGGCCCTGTGTTAATCCCAGACATCAATCCACCTGGGTCCCCAAACACCAAAGGCCAAGAGAGTGAATTTCTCAATACCTTTCTTCAAAGGGAACTCAGATCACACTCACCTGCCCAGAGTGTAACCTATGAACTTGCTACGGCTGGACTCGAGGAACATCTCAATGTCTTTCTCTCTGCCAAAGCAAGAGAGCAAGCTTTTTATTAAACATTATTTCAGTGTGTCATGGTTAATAAAGTACAGAACAGCCAGAAATCAGGAAGCCAGAAGAAAAAGTCTCCCACAATTGTTTTTCTTTATGGAAAAAAGAAAAACACAACTAAAACCTTCAGACTATTTAATGTCCTTCACAATGTTGTTGAATCAATAACCTGAAATTATATTACATGTAACTAGTTTACTTGTAAAATTAAAGTGATACATCAAATTAAAAGTATACTTTATTTGGATATTAATAACTTTGTCAATAGAACCCCTCAAATATTTAAAGTTTTTACAACGAGAGCTGTAAGTGTCTGATTTTTTTCATGAGTCACATTTTCCTATCTCAGTCAGCCAGCATATCTTGCATTTTCTGATGACCTGTGTGTATTCCTATGGTGGATCACTGAAAACTGAGGCTTTACCTGGATCAAGGAAGTGACTTCTGTATCCTCTCACATGGTCACCTAGTTCTTACTTAAGTTGGTGCCTTTTCAAACAGATACCATTTCTATATATCCAGGTACCTTTCCATCCATTGATTCATGCACATATATCTCAAATATCTTAATTATGGTTCTAAAGAAGCTCTTCCTTAATCTATAATTTTTCTGTTAACCATAAAGAACCCCAGGGTGCATGGAGCTGGGTTCATTTAAATGTCCTTGTTTTCATTTTACTCATCCCCCTTCATGGTTATCATGTCTAACCAAGAGCCAGCTCCCATTACCCACTCAAGAGCCATAAAAGGGCCTTTTTGTGTAAGGCCAGCAAGGTCAGCCCCCAAGACCCGCAGGCCAGCACAGAGTACTTTCAGAGAGGCTCATCCCAGAGCCAAGTCAGCCTGTCCCAGCAGAGCACCTCTTGTGACTCAGGCCAGTGCTAGGCCTGCAGGTATGAGGGCTCTGGTTTCAGAATTAAGAGTGTTCCAAAAGTCTGAGACTCACCTGACCTTGGGTGCCCATGGGAGCCCCTTTGGACAGGTAAGCCTGTCAGTCTGGGGGTGCTGTAATGGGGGAGGCATCACTTCGTCCCGCTCAAGGGGGAACGTCTCCCCCTCCAGACTGTTGTCATCATCATTCTCCTCTTCCTCTTCTCGAGAATCGTCAGTCTTGTAGGGATCCCGCTCATTGAAGGCATCCAGGTTGTCCTGCTTTATCAGAGCCTTAAGATGGAGGGAGGGGAGAGCAGGCAATGAAGCCAATGGAGGAGCAAGAAAAGGACAAGGAAGCTATAGAGGCTGCAACACACAAAGGTGGTAGGTGGGGTGCCAAGGGCAGTGGAAAACCAGACAGGAAGTCAAGGTTGGGGCCAAAATGACAAATCATTTCTTGCCCTCGTCCCTCAAAGCGCCATGTCCTGAGTACATACTGTGAACTGGGACCCTGGACTGGGGATGCAGTATCCCTGCCAGGAGGTCTTCATTTTGACTAGCCGCTCAGAGATAATTCCCAACCACGCTCATCCAGGGACCATGCGCTGTGTGTGTGCACCTTGAAAGCCCTTGGGAGTCAAAGGGACCTCTGTCACCCTCACCTTGTGCTCCCGGCGGCCCCGTTTCTGCTGCTGCTCGATCAGGTCGGAGGCAGATGCTGGTGGAGAGGCGGCCCTCATGTTGCGGATCACTTTGATGCTGTCCTCAGGCAGCGGGGGGAGGCCCAGCATGGTGCGCTTCTCGGCCTTCATGCTCTGCAGTTCCTCAAAGCCGCCCAGCGTGCACTGCATCAGACGGGGAGCAGAGCTGGGGTCAACATGCCCACAGGCTGTGTCAGTCTCGGGAGCACCCATGACTCACATCTTTACAAAGACCCTCATGCCCTCTGAACAAGGGACTAGATCCACTCACAGGAGAGTTCAGGAACATGGGAAGAGAAGGAGAAATAGGGGCTGACTGAGCCTAGTGCACAGACACATTCAGCTCTACATGTACAACATGCTCTTCAAGTGAAAAAAAAGGCAGACTGAAGAGCCTAACCCATCAAGCTCCTAAAAAGCCTGTGAGACTCATGCTTCAAAAGCTGTACATGTCAGACTTTCATTTATTTATTTATTTATTTTTGTTCAGGTAGAGTGGGAGGGAGAGAGAGGAACAGATAGAGAGAGAGAAACATCGACGTGAAAGGAACACACTGAGTGGCTGCCACCCGCACGACCTACCAGGGCCGGGGACAAATTGCAACCAAGGTACCTGCCCTTAGCGGGAACCGAACCCAGGTCTCTCAGGGCCGCAGGCCGATGCTCTAACCGCTGAGCCAAACCGGCCAGGGCACATGTCAGACTTTCAAAGTCAAATTGGAAACACAGTTGACCCTTACGCAGGCGTCAGGGTGCCGATACCCCACGCAGTTCAGAACCCATGTGTAACTTAAGTTGGTCTTCCACCTATGGGGATTTGAAACTGCAAATGAAAAATACAGTTGACTCTTGAACAACATGGGTTACAACTGCAGGGGTTCACTTATAGTTTAAAAACCCACATATAAGTGGACCTGCACAGTTTAAACCCGTGTTGTTCTATGTTTAACTGTGTATCGTAGGATGTTCAAATAAAAAAATTTTAAAAAGCATCCCTGGCTGGGGAGCTCAGTTGGTTAGAGCGCTGTCCAGACACACCAAGGTTCCAGGTTTGATCCCTGATCAAGGCACATACCAAGAATCAACCAATGAATGCTTAAATAAGTGGAACAATAAATTGATGTTTCTCTCTCTCTCAAAATCTATCAATAACATTTTTTTTTTAAAAAGCTTCATCTAAACATCCCCCTGGAAGCCAGTAGTATCCAGCAATTTCAGGCCACTCAGTTTCACTGTTTCTGAGCAATTCAGCTTTCCTCTCTGGCTTCGGTGAGGCTTTGGGAGGAACTGACGAAATGTGTGGCCAAGATCAAACGTGTAGACCACTCTAAGAGGCCGTAGCCTCCCTGAGCCCTGGCTCCACAGGGTTGGCCCATTCTGAAAAAAGGAAGGGTGAGCCCCAAGGGAAACAGTAGTTCAAGCCCCTCTTCTACCCTGTCCCCAGCACCTGGTTCCCCTTCAAGGAGGTGCTCACCAGTACTGTCTTCCAAAGCAGCAAGAGAACCTTCTTCATCGGGAAGTGAGGCGCATGGCCACTGCAAAATTTGGTCACCATCCCAAACAGCATGATGGCAAATGGCTCATTGTTGTATAGCGGGGAACCTGGAGACGACACAAAGGCCTCAGGAGCACAGGCAGAAACAGAACCTTCCTAAAGCCCACCAGCCTTGGCAACCACAAAGGGACTCAAGACAGGATCCCCAAGGTCCTACCCAGCTCAGCCCTGAAGGTCTGTCGCATTGCCCTCCACTCAGCTTTATCGCTCTCACACTCTTGGTGAACGGTCTCCACAATCAGATACATGATGTTGAGCAGGACCCTGGGAATGAGATAACAGGGCAGAATGGGGGATCAAGGGAGCACCCTGGCTTCCTTAACACTCCACTGACATGAGAAAAGCCTGGTCACAAAGGCTAGCAGATGGGGAGAACTATAACCTTCAGGAAACCTAAGTCCCACAGAGCACTTAGTGCTTCCTTCTCTGTTCCGTGTTGCTCAGGTTGTGACCAGATCTGCTCTGTATCTCTGGTGTCTAGCAAAGTGCTTACTCAAAGCAGGTGCTTGGCAAATGGTTGCCGAATGGATTAACATGAACAAGAATGACAAATGCATTTACTGCCCTGAGTTTCCTGGAATGAAAATGACAGAGGTGGGAGTGAGCTGTAGGAGTGGGGGTTGGATCCACGGATCAGGGTGGAAGTGAGAACAAGACGTGTTTGCCATGGTGAGTGCAATCAGGAGTGAGCAGGGTGATGCATGGGGCCCTAACTACAGCGAGGACACTAACACCCAGTTTGAAAACTTCCAAATGCTCAGACAGACTCTGATCCTCACAGATGGGCAACAGTGCTCTTGCTCTTGAGCAGTTGTGATTACTTCAAGCACAGCCATCATGAGTTGTCAGGACCAACCCTATGTAGATGGGGGTCAAGCTGTACACAACAAGGTGAGAGCCCAAGGGGTCTCATCGTGTGTTCCTTCCAATACAGAATGACATTCCGAGCTCTCAGCAGCACTGTGGTCCTGTTATAGGTGGCTTCACCCCGGATTTCTTCTGGGAAACTCAACCCAGAGCTTCCCTAGGGAGAGCCATCAGCAGGGCCGACTACTCCCACATTGAGCCCATCACACCTGCAGGTTAGTGCGTGAGAAGGAACGCGCACACATCCCACAGCAAGAAAACCCAAGGACCCTCCCCACGCCCTGCTCTGACCTCACTCTGACGAACAGGGCCTCACCTCAGGTCTGTGCTGTCCGCCAGGGAGATGGCCGGCTTCCTCACCGCACTGCTGCAGGCGGCGCTGTTGCTGCAGGGGAGACTGGAGTCAGTGCCTCCCTCCCTCACCCCCAGGAAGAGAAGGGGTTCCCCTGACCAGGTCGGCCCAATCAGGGAAATAAAACACTATGACGTGTGTTTAGATGGCACAAGACTCCACAGGACTGAGTAAGAACTCAGGCCCACGACCAGACTCTCAAGACCAGTAGTTCTGTAGCCACCCCGCAAGCCACTCAGGAAAACTCACTCTATTTCCATGTTCAGAAGCTCCACCAAAGCATGGAACGTGCCCACCTCCAGGAGCAAAAAGATGTTGTAGCGCATCCAAGTCTGCACCTCTGCCTCTGAGCTGCACTCCCCGAAGGTGCCTGCAGACCCAGGGCACAGCTCAATGAGCCCCTCCTGTATCTGACTGGCCCACATCACTGAAGAAGGTGCCCGGAGCCCTGGGTGCCCACTCAGTACCTTGGGCAACGTAGAGAATTGCCCGAGCCACCTTGAGTCTCTTCTCCCTGGCAGTGACTTCCAGGCCGTCCAGGAGCCTCATGGCATGGGTCCGGTGCTGGTTGGTGTCCAGCTCGGTCCACTTCTTGTCTGTCACTGCAGAGCAAGAGACCAGTTACACCAGAGCCCAGAAAAATCCTCATAATGGACCAGATCCCAGGTTAACCCACCAAGCGCAGGACTGCAACAGGACCAGAAAACTCAGAAAGGTCAGTTACTCTCTTCGTAAGGGCCAAGGCCCACTCCTGCTCTACGACTTTGAATTTCCAGAATGAAAAAAATGCCATTTTTGGTGCAATTTTAATCACATAAAGTTTCTTTTTTTCCTAATACACTCTGAAAAGCCACCACCAGAGTGCTTGCAAGCTCACCCTAACTGCCACATCTGGCCTGGAACATCTGTGGCTCAGCAGGCTTTGTAAGCCACTCCAGGATGACTGAAGTGATTCAGATGACTAAGAGAAACCCTGCAGCTCTCATGATACAGGGTGAAAGGAACCAAGAAGTGGAGGGAGTCATCTCACCATGGATCCGGAAGTCCTCTTCAAAGCATTTTCGATTCATCAAGAATTCTGGCCCTTCCGTGTAGCTGTAAAGCTCTGTTAAGAAAAAAGTCTCATTAGCTCTGTGCCCAGATTCCCCACCAGGCCTCACATGTAGCAGACAAGGTAAGGCGTTTGCTTCTAGGCCTAACTCTGTCCCTGAGCCACAGTCACTCCTGAACTGTTTTGTAGTTACTAAGGGGGTCTTAGTGTTCTGATGAACAAGATGGAGAGAATGCTGACTTCCCTCGCAGCTGACCACCAGCATGACAGTCCAGCACAAAAGTGGGCATTTCCCATCCGGTGCACACTGATCCCAGCATGCTGTGCTAGTGCCTGACTGCCGTCGTGAACGTGTGGCTCTCAAGTGGCTGCTACCTCCTGAAAGAGGACCTGTACTACGGAGGCTTGAGGAGCGGCTTGGGCTAATCACATATTACACATGAGCAGTAGTGGCAGTGACAGATGTGCACAGATGCAGGCACACTCTTCTGAGAAAGACCACTGTCAGAGGGACAGGGTATGGCCAAGGAGCATCTCTGTCCACACTGGGGTTGGGCCACAGCCAACTGAGCTGATCACACAGAAATGCTTCATGGAAGTAAAGGACAAGCCAAAGTTATGAGATACACAAAGCCTGAATGTAATAATTAACATGTTTTATATACATCATTACTAAGACTAACTAGGGGAAAAAATAAACTCCAAAATGACATTCACTCTTAATTTTATTAAAGACCAAACAGGAAAAAAACACCCCCAAACGACACCGAGGCCTACGCTGTACCGGAGAGCTCCGCAGCCCACTTGTCTGTGTCAGCGTACTCAAACTCCAGGTCTGGAGACTCGGAACAGCCCTGCTGGGAACAGGGGAGGGAAACAAAAGGTCGCCATGTTTTCCAAAGGAAAAAACATGCTTCCAGAGACACTGTTGTGTTAAGAACACCACTGCCTCCACTTTTCTGATATTTTATCACAACATTCTACCTCCTGGGCTAACTCAGGTCTCTGAGAGCACCTCGCACTTTTCCTTCAGAGCACTTATCATCTTATAATGATACACTGGCATGTGCATTTGGTAAGTGTCTGCCTCTCCTTGAGACTGCAAGTTCCTTGAGAGGCGGAACTCTGTACACTTTGCTCACCAATGATTTCACAATGCCCAGCACACTACTTGCCATGAATGAGTGAATGAATGAATAGTTTATACTCAAATAGATACTTTTGAGTGAATGAACATAAAGCTTCTATGTATTCTATGCAGTGAATGACCATTCATTCCATATGGTGCTAAGGTTCCAGAAGCCTCAGTTCTTCAGAGGCTAGTGGGTTCTGGACAGAATAAATACTGACACCCTTGGTCTTCCTGTCCTTTTCTCAAATTTCAGTGAGAACTGACGGACAGAGAATGCAGCAGCTGAACAGAATGGCTTCCCTCCCACACACAGGAGAGAATGTGACAAAGAGAATCATTTTATTGCTGGGGACAAGTGATCACTGAGAACACATCACCTGGGAAGCCTTATTCTGGGAAGAGAGAAGTAAAGAAACAGGTGAAGTTCTCAGGCTTAATTACAAGCTACTTGGGAAGACAGAAGACCACCCACAAAATGACCTACTATACCCACAAACAGTGAATGACATGAAGAACGCTACTTCCCATTCAGAGGCAAAAGTGTACACTTCACAAGTACTGAACTTCAGTTACTTCATTTATGGAATGGGGGTGGCAAAAATCTCCCTGGAAGGTTTTTAAGCACTACAGTCGTCCCTCGCCACTTCGCGCTTTGACTTTTGCAACTTCTCTCTATCGCAGTTTTTTCAAATGTAGCATAGTATTTGAAAAACCTATGATAGAGTAAAGCCACGAACGTCAAAGTACGAAGTGCAAGTACATAAATAAAGAATCCTACTTCGTGGAAATTCATTTATGGCGGTAGAGTCTGAAACTGATTGACCGTGACAAACGAGGGCCGACTGTAATCGGGTAGGTAGCCCACTGCGGGCTCTCTTCCAGTGTCGGCCTGTCCCCCAGCCACTGCTCAGGCTCCCAGCCTACTGATTACAGCTATGACTTAAGAATGAGCCGAGACAGCAACAGTATCTCTAAGATGAATTTTGACAGGTCTCTCAGCTTAAATGTGCTCACTGACTGACCTTCCTTATGCTGAGCCCAAATGGAAATTAAAGGATAGAAAGAAAAATTTAAATGCATGAAAGGGTTATTATTTGACCATTTATGGCTACTTAAGAAAATGTGAAACTCTTTTAAACTATAACTCCTCCCTTGATGAAGGCAGGCTCACCTCCACCGCTTTCACAATCTTCCACATTGAAAAATTAAGTAATGGCCACTGACGTTCCATCACCCCACCACGCAAGGGCTCCTAAGAGCTGGGTTTCTTTGCTTTTTCAAATAAATCACGTAGAGCTCAGTGACTATCTGCTTTAGCCTTGTCAAGTTTTGACATGTTTTACCAGAGGTTTGCACTTACCAACAAAAACCAAAGCTTGATTTCACATGTCCGAAATGAGTATCACTCTCTGATATGACCTGATACATGGGACAGCGAGGAATTCCCTCTCATCAGTAGTAGGTGCCTGACTGGTGAGCCTCAGGACTGTCACCGTCACGGTAAGTGCTTTTGGGGAACGTGCTGATTAAGAAACCCCAAAACACTGCGACAGGAGTGTCTTCATTCATGAATTCTACAATGGGAGGCAGTGGGAGGAATTATTTAACTCGGGGAGAGGTGACTAGTCAGCTCCAGACTACGGTGTCTCCGGAAGGGGAGGAACAACCCACTAGCAAGAGAGGAGGGAACGCTGAGCCTTCATTCCAGTTTAAAATGTGTATTTTGATCTCTAGCAGTTCAGCACCGGGCGCACCACCACCGGGCACTGTCACACCGTGGCCTGAACCTCCCGGCTCAGATGGATGGGATGCTCCCCCTCCTCCTCTCGCCAACTCCGGGCGCGAAGTGCTATTAGTGACAACTAGCTCCGTCTGGCCCCCACAGGGCCAGAGGCGGAGATGAGTAAGGGTCGGGGTCAGCCCCCTGGCCCCCTGGAGCGCGCTTGGGCCCCCGGCTCTTCACGCTCGAACTGGGGGGGGCGGCTTCCCAGAGGCTGGGGCTCCAAGGGCGTGTCCACGGTCCGGCCCCGGAGGAGCAAACGACGAGCCGCCGGCTCCCGGAGGTTCCCCCGGGCGGCGGACCTCGGGAGGGGATCCCGGCTTCGCGTCCCCGGCCCCGGGGTGCCAGCCTTACGTTCTGCTCCTTTCGCTGCAAAGTGACAACTCCCGGCCAGGCCCTGGCGAACCCCCCGAGAAACCCAGCTTGGACCCGAGAGCTGCCCCGGGCCCGGGCCCCCCGCCGCCGCCCGCCGGTGCTAGCCTCGCCCCCCGAGGCGCCTGACCTCCGAGTCTTTGCGCTGGTTGCGGTTGAACTCTCGGGCTTTGCCCCCTGGCAGGAGACCCCCGCCGGCCCGCGGTGCCCCGGGTGGCGGCTGCGCGGTTGCCGGCGGCGGAGGTGGCGGCGGCTGAGGTTGCTTGTTGTTCATGATCAGCGGGCCGGGGCCGCCGGCTGCCGGCTCCATCTTGGCTGTTCCACACCCCCGGCTCAATTCACGGACAGGATCTGTGAGGCCACTCTCGCGAGATTTCTTCCAGGAACGCGCTCTAGGCGCCATGTTCAGTGTGGCGGCCAGTGCGGAAGCCATCTTGGCTGCCCAGCACCTCGCGAGATTCCCTCTGCTTGAAATCTCGCCTTTTGGGGTCCTTTTGGTTTCCGCTTCGTTTCGGTCCCAGTTTAGATGTCCATTTATCTGTGAGGCATCCTTTAGCTCCTTCAATCATTTTATTTGCCCCCAACTTCCTTTAACATGGATTTTCATTTGTCATTTTTATAGTCCTGTTCAATCCTTAGGGGACATAGTGAACAAAATGGACACCTTTCCAGTCTCCATGGAGTTGACGTTCATATGGGGGAGATATGTTTAACAAACGAATACATCAATAAAACAATTACAGTCGTGACACAGTCATCATTCACTTAACAAACTTAGAACGTCTCCTCTGTGCTCGGTCAATTGCATCACAGTGTGTGGGAGAGACGATGAGCATAGACATGTATTAGAGGAACAGGTGCAGGAGACACGAAAAGCAGTGGCGATGGGAGGGGCATGGTGTCAGGGAGGCTGCCCAGGAAGGCAAGCCTGAGTGTGTGATCTCGCCTAAGTTCTGAAAGAAGAGCCCCGCAGAGATGCCTGGAGGCGGTGGGCAGCGACCCAGCTCACTGAAGAGGCCCTGAGGCTGGGGTGACAGGAACTGAATGAGCCAGAGGAAGCCTTGTCGGAGGTGAAGGCCAGATAATGGTGGGGCCAGATAAATGCTGGGCCTTGAAGGGCATGGAAAGGACTTTTATTCTAAGTGAAATGGAAAGCCATGGGAGGTGTTAACCAGGGAAATGTTATGGTCTGATGTTTAAAAGACCAATCTGGCTACTTTTGGAGAAGACATAGAAGAGTTGCAAGAGTGGATGGAGGTTGACAAATTAGGAGATTATACAGATGGAAATGATGGTGGTTTCCACCAGAGTGCAGCACTGGGTTGATATATTTCTATATTGTGTAGGTAGATTCAACAGGACTTGCTGAAAGGCTGGAGAGAAGAATAAAGAGTGAGTCCTAGCCCTGGCTAGTGTGGCTTAGTGGTTGGCATGTTGGCCCAAACACCAAAAGCCTGTGGGTTTGACTTCTGGTTAAGGGCATGTACCTTAACCTGTGGGTTGCAGGTTCAATCCTGGCCCCAGTCAGGGTATGTACGAGAGGCAACTGATGGATGTGCCTCTTTCACATTGATGTTTCTCCTCTCTCTCCCCCTTCCTCCCTCCTACTCTCTAAAAAAAATCAATGGAAAAAAATATCCTCGGGCAAGGATTAACAACACAAAAAAAGAATGAGTCCTAGATTTGGGGCTTGAGAAACTGGGTATGTGGTTATATTGCTTATAAAAATAGGGATATCTGGGAGAAAAAAAAACAAAACTGACTTATGGGGAAGATCAAGATTTCTGTTTTGACCATGTCAAGGTTGAGGTGCCCATTAGACATCTTTAGAGGTGATATGTAATAATTACATTACTATGCTGTGAGGTCCTTACAGGCATTTTATCCATCTTTCGCTCTCCAGAACCACATCTTGCTTAGCTGCTCCACATCTCTGAACTTAATTCTCGGAAAATCTCTGTGATGCAACTTTTGCATGATTTCAACCCAGGTCTCTCCTAGTAGGTGCTTCAATGTAAATGGGCACTTCATCCAATTTGGGCTGGACCAAGTTTATGGGAAAAACTAAGGAATTTGCAGGAAAAGGACCAATGCTGAGAGGCTTCTGAGACAAAGTCAGCAAAGCCCACATAACCCACACACAACTGTCATCTAGTTTAATGACTATAGTTTGGTGAAGTTCTAAGACTGACCTACAGTAAACTCTGTTACCTGGGGGGGAAAAATTCTGACCTCTAAAGACCCTACACTGTTTTGGCTGTATTTAGAATAGGGACAATTTTGGTTCAGTAATTTCATTTCTAGTAATAGATCCTAAGGAAAGATTTAGACAAAGATATATGTATGCTGATGTTCCAGACAGTGTTATTTTCAGTAGTGTAAAGTTGGGACCAACAAAAACAACAAATTGGACTTCATGAAAACTTTTTAAATGTGTGCATCAAAAAGGCACTATCTACAGAATAAAAGGACAACCCACAGAACGGGAGAAAATATTTCCACATCACACATCTGATAAGGGATTAATATCCAGAGTATATAGAAAACTCCTAAAGCTCAACAAAACACCCAAACAACCGCATTAAAAAAATGGCCAAAGGACTTGAATAGACATTTGCCCAAAGAAGATATACAAATAGCCAATAAGCACATGAAAAAATGCCCAACATCACTATCATCAGGAAAATTCAAATCAACACAATGAGATACCACTTCATATCCATTCAGTTGGGATGTCTACTCTCAAAAACCAGAAAACAAGTGCTAACAAGATGTGGAGAAATTTGAACCCTTGTGCATTGCAGATGGGAATGTAAAATGGTACAGCTGCTGTAGAAAATACTATGGCAGTTATATTTTTTAAAATCTAAGTTACCATATGATCCAGCAATTCCACTTCTGGGCATATACCCCAAATAATTGAAAGCAGGGTCTCAAAGAGTTATTTGCACACAGATGTTCTTAGCAGCATCTTACACAATAGCTAAAAAGCAACCCATGTCCATGGATGGATGAATGGATAAGCAAAATATGGTACATACATATAATGAAATATTATTCAGCCTTAAAAAGGGACTTCTGCAATAAGCTATAACATGAATGAACCTTGAGAACATTATGTTGAGAGATAAGCCAGTCACAAAAAGACTAATACATATAATTCCACTTATTTGAGGTACCTAGTCAAATTCTTAGAGACAGAAAGTGTAATTAATGGTAGTTGTGAGGAGATGGGGAGAGAGGGCAATGGGGAGTTGTTTAATAGATATAGTTTCAGTTTTACAGGATGAAAAGAGTGGAGGACAGATGATGGTGATGGTTGCACAACAATGTGAATATAGTCAATATTACTGAACTGTATCCTTAGAAATGCTTAAGATGGCAAATTTTATTATTTTTCCACAAAAAATTTTAAATTAAAAAATCAATTGAACATAAACATTTCTGGAAAAAAATGGTAGAGGTTGGGATCTTCATATTATTTGGTTATATTTTCATATGACATTTGAATTTGAGAGGAAAGTCAGAAAAGAGCAAAGACCTTGTTGACTAGACATTAGCAACCCCCCTGCACAGACAGGAAAAAGCCACAGGTACTAGTCTGCTCTCCATTGTACGTGTGGCAGAGAAAGGCGGTTCCCTCCTTATCATCTCTTACCATTAGACTTGAGATAAAAGTCTTTGCTTGAAAACAAATTTATACAGACCCATCCCATTGCCAAACTTCCTCGAAAGCAAGCAGTAAGAGCTAGGGCACCTCAAAGGATGCCATGCTGCTGACCTTCAGTAGGGCAGCTTGCTCCTATTATCCAGTTCAAGCTCCTTGCTAAATTCCCCACTAGATAAGTGACCCTTTGGAAGTAATGTGCCCAGACGGAAATACAAAGGCAAGAGAATCACTGAAGAAAACAGACCTTTTGTTTGGTGTTTATGCACTGAAGTAGTGGATTCAGTGATGAGTATGTGTGAGAACTTTTGTGATTTGAAACTGGCCAAATCCAGTGCACCAGGGCCCAGTTGCTTATCAGTGAATCTTGGGGTCCCAAGAGTGGGTACATTGCAAGCTGGCTCTGGCTTCAGGAAGCAGAGCTTAGTGGACTAGGAGGCAGCAGGTTCCCTGGGTTGTCAGGACTATTCAGGAAGCATGAGAAAGTCACGGCATCTGCAGTTTGGGTCTTCATGTCCACGCCGTTCTTCTGCTAAAAAAAATCTTTGCTGAAAAATGACATCCTTAGGGAAACTGCCTGAAAGTACCCTTGGGAAGCCTCAAGGTGACAGAAGAGCCACAGGGAGCCGGAAAGACTTGGGGTCAAATCCTAGCTCTATCAACCACACTGTGCCTCTGGAGAGATATTTAACTTCTTCATGTCCCAGAGAGTTTGTTTCAGTAGGTCTGGGACAGGACCTAGGAATCTGTATTTTTAACCAATCCTACATGTAACTTTGATATTAGAACCCTGGTTTGAGGCTGTTTCCTAGAATCGATATGCCCAATGGTAAGCATGGACCCTAGAGCCAGACTATCTGGGTTAATTCCAGCTCCACCAATTTAGGAGTTGTGTACCCTTGGACAAAAGTTACTTCACCCCACTGCCTCAATTTTCTCATCTGTAAAATGGGGATAACAGTAGTACCTATCTCATGGGATAATTGGGAAGATCAAGTATGCTAACTGTGCAAAGCATGTAGAATGGAGCCAGTTACACAACACTACATAAGCGTTACTTGAATTATTCTAGAGCTACAAGCCTTTATTTACAACTCCAAAATTAAAAAAACAAAAAAGACTTTCCCTGTAGTTTGGCAAAAATTAATTTGGCAGGAAAACCTGATCTGAACTGATAGGAGGCTATTAGTCATTGTTATTTTTCCCTTATTCTGTGAATATTAATAAACTTAATTGAAGAAACATTAACATTTGATACAGACTACTACTCCACATCCCCCTAATAAGTATTACCTAAAATACTGTATATTTGTGTATTTAATACAAATCTGAAATATTCTCAATTTCAAAACACAGGGGGTTCAGAAAACGGATTGTGGACTTTTATTATCCTTTGTTGGCCAGAGATCCTGCATGACAACCAGACAATGTGAGAAAATGCGCCATCTGGCGGTTGAAGTGGAGAACCATAGCTAAGGACGGCAGGATGAGGGGGCAAGGCCAGAGGATCACAGACAAAATACCTACCCTCTGGCCCACAATCCAGAACAATACTTTTTAGAGGACATTTTAAAATGTCTTCAAGGGCTGCTGTGTCAGTGCAGAAGACATCATTTCAGTTAAAAAAAATAACATGCAATTTATTAAAGCAATAAATTAAAAACATTACTTAGGCTTTTATTTTTTTAAATGTTTTTTTTATTGATATTTTTACAGAGAGAGGGAGAGATAGAAGAAATATCGGTATGTGAGAGAAACATCAATTAGCTGTCTCCTGCAGCCCCCCCACCCCAATTTAGGATGGAGCCAGCAACCCAGGAATGTGCCCTGACTGGGAATCAAACTGGAGCCTCTCAGTCCATGGGATCAGTCCATGGGACAATGCTCAATTCACTGAGCCACACTGGCTGGGTATTAGTTAGGCTTTTTTTTTTTTGGTACGTGCCCCTAACAGGAGCAGAACCCGGAACTCTCTAGTCCGCAGGCCAATGCTCCAACTGCTGGGCTAAGCCAGCCAGGGCTAGTTAGGCTTTTTTTTTTAATCCTCACCCGAGGACATTTTTCCATTTTTTGTTCAGATAGAGCAGGAGGGAGAGAGAGGAAGAGAGAAACATCGATGTGAAAGGGACACATCGAGTGGCTACCACCCACACGACCAACCAGGGCCGGGGACAAACTGCAACTGAGGCACGCGCTCTCAGCAGTAACTGAACCCGGGCCTCCCAGGACTGCAGGCCGACGCTCTAACCGCTAAGCCAATCTGGCCAGGCACTAGCTAGGCTTTTAAAAGTTGTTTATAGCCCTGGCCAAGTGGCTCAGTGGGTTGGAGCATCTTCCCATACACCAAAAGTGCAGGTTCGGTCGGGGTGTGTACAGGAGGCAACCGATCACATTGATATTTCTCTCTCTCCCTTCCTCTTTAAAAGAAATCAATAAAAACGTATCCTTAGATGAGAATTAAAATAATAAAAAATAAAAATAAAAATTCAGCTTATAGATCTTAATGTATTTACAAATTTAGGAAATGTTAATCACTTTTAAGGGGATTTTGAATAGCCAATTTATAAATGTAAACACCTTTAAACATTTCCAAATACATTTATGCATTTAATGTATATACTGTTTTTAATCCAGCACCCATTTTTATTTACTTACTTATTTTTTAGCGAGAGTAGTAGGAAAAAAGGGAGGGAGTAAGGGAGTGTGAGAGATAGAGATAGAGAGAGAAAGAGAGAGATCAATGTGTCCATCGATCAAACCTATAACCCAGGTATGTGCCCCCTTCACCAGAATCTAACCTGTAACCCTTTGGTCCACAGGCCAATACTCTAACTGCTACATTTAATATATTTGATTTCCTTTTCTGAGCACTTCAATTCCAAACCAAATACAAACAAAAATAGAAAACAAGATACTATTAAACGTTCCAATAGTGTATAGTGTCCAGTAGTACATATGTGTATTATGTATATAATTGATTGCAACTTAAAACTAATTACAAAGTCTAAATTTATTACTCAATTACACATTCTAAATTGGAATCATAAATTCCTTCCCAAGTAATTTTTAAGTTGCATTATCAGTTTGCTGAGATTTCCTAATCCCAGAGTGAATCCTGACCAGGATGCAGGTGGATTTAGCATCTGCTACCTAGACTAGAATTCTTTGATCTTTTAATTTCTAATGCTTTTTATTCTCTTGGTTTCGGTCTTCAAAGAGATTCCCTCTTATTTCCTACTAGAATGCAAATCCAACGCCTTCCAACACATCTTTCCCTTTATACCTAACAATCTTCATGCCTGGATCAGCAACCTTTTCTGAAAAGGGCCAGAGAGAAAATATGTTGGACTTAGTGGGCCACTGGTTTCAGCTACTCAAATTTGCCACTGAGGCATGAAAGTAGCCACAGAAACTACATAATGAATGAGCAAGGCTACATTGAAAACTTCTGAAATTTGAATTTGGGTTCATGTGCATGAATGAGGTCTCACAGAATGAACAACACTCATTTTACTGTCTGTGCAGAAATCATCAACATTGTTTGGGACCAATTTAACAAAATAGAAAAGGTATTACTTTAGAACAATATTAATAGACAGACACATTGTCACGTCAGAAGACAAAATGACCACTTCAGAGATGGGGACAGGAGCTTCAACTTACGCAGCTCTGGAGGCATTCTTTAAGGAAAGAGTTAGGTATAGGCTTTTGGAAGGGGAGGATGAAGTGCGGAGTCCTGAAGTGTAAGCAGCAGGTCTGCTTCTTGAAGGAAGCGAGGGCGGCCTTGGCACAGAAGAGGCATACAACACTTAAGATATTACTGAGGAGCTGATTCCAGCCTGTTCCTCTATTAGGTCCTCAACAAATCTCTATTAGATACTGCTGACTGACACTTGTCCCAGCCTAGAAAACAGGTTCTAATGAAGTTTTACTGTTCAACCAAGAATGACATAGACTTCCAATAAGGTCTTATCATTTTAATTGACTTTAATGATTATTGCTCATCTGCAAGGATTAATATTGCATTCATTAAAAATCATTCAATACAAAATAAACTTGTTCCTCCCAAGTTGCTCTCCACATGCTCCCTCTGATGCCAGACATTTTCCCACAGTGTCCTTGTTACATGGCTTGACAGAGACGGAGCCCTTACCTATTATTCCTATGGACACAGTAATAGATATGGGAGCAGGGGCAGGCCAGAGGGCAGTAGGACCTGTAACCCTTCCCTCTAGCAGAGCTGACACAATGGATACCCCTGTTGGCCAAGTTACTTCCCCTAAGGATGTGGTGTTCTGACTGGCTGGTTACATGCCCTGGGAAAAAGGACTTGAACCATTAGCATCTACAGAGAAGCAAGCATGGTCACACTGGCAAGGAGTGGGAAAGGGCTGCGTGGGGAGAAACAGGAGAGGAAAAGGAAAAAAGTTTGGCAAGACCATTGTCCCCTGGTAGGGAGTGGCAGGGTGAATGCTTTCCTTTCTTATATTCCTGTTTTAATGTCTGTCTCTCTGATCAATGGCAAGAGAGACACGAAAATTCCTAGTACCTAGCCCTAATGTCTGACCCGATTGTGAAGGATCACAAGCTAGAACAAGTTGAGGATTTAGGATCCTGGATAATATATACTTAAAGCTCACGAGCACAAAGCTCACATGACCATGCAGAAATGCTGGTGAGCAGATGCACGGCACAGGGACACATCTCTCTGACCCTGGCAAGAGCCTGTCTGGGGAATTCTTTCAGAGCATGAGCCAGGATGTACTGATCACTTTCTCTCCACACAAACTGCCCTTTAAGATCTTAGTTCAGAAACTTTTTGTGACACATGTCAATCAAAAGTGGTACCACTTCTGCAAAACTAATGCTATATAGGGCCTAAAGTCCCAGTAAGTTATCCAAAGCTAGCTTTCCCTAACCATGGCCCAATGTAGATATATCCTTCCTCCTCCCCCCACATCTCCTCCCTTTAAATATTTTAGGTTGCAGAAGCATAGCTGACCAGAAATTTGCTCTTGAGGGATAAATCCTAAAGATAGAGCTCAGTGCTTTATACTGAATCAGGGCTCCAGAAACTCGCCTTCAGCACAAGCAGCATGGAGCAGAGCTGATAGAATTAGCATTATGGCCCCAGTTCAGTGAAGCTATAAATTGTGGGCTAGAAACAGAGATTTATCAGAGTTTGAGACCCACATTTCTCTAGACTCAACTCTGCCCTCTTAGCCCCAAAGCTTTAAAAGAGAAACTGATATCAACTAGCCACCCAAGCAGTTTCTCAGCATTAACACTAAACACATCTCATGTTTTTTTTGGTACAACAGAAATAAATGCTAGAGGACAAAATTCAACTTAATAGAGTGCAGTCTGGTTAAAAACCTGGAAGATGAGAAGGTCTGGTGGGAGTGGAGGAAGGGCTGTACTAAGCCACATGGGCCTACTAGATTAACACTCACTAGTGCACATCTCTGAACCAGACACACCACCTTCACATGGGAAACAGGGCTTGGACATCTAGGGGGAATTAACATGCACCACCTATGTCTAACCTACCTGGCTGGTAGGTACCATCCCTGCTCCTCTGAAGAAGTTAAAGAGCACTGATTTCAGCAGCTAAGAAATGGGCTCTTTTAAGGCAATTTAGACATTGCAGATTGTTCCACCTATAAGGTACCTTACATTTCCTATTGATAAGGTACCCAATTAAGACTAAAGTCCCCAGAAATGGTAAAGAAAGAATCACCTTTCTGGGCTGGGAGAGTAAATCCTTTAGTGCCTAAGGTGAGGACCCCTGAACCTCAGTTTCATCTAAAGAGCCATGAAGCAAGTTCCTGTGTAGTCTGCAGAACTTGAATAATGAGATGAAAAAAACAAAAATGAAATTATAGAAAAAAAATTCAAGAGGAAAGGAATAAGAAGAAAATAAAAGTTATCTTAAAAAAGATTTCTTTTAGACTTGTGTGGTTCATATGGACTGGTCCTTGGTAATATGGTCCATTAGTATCTGTAAAGAAAGAGATGGATTGCTTAGCACTGTGTCTTCCACATGGGAGTTCCAAGAGAAAAATAAGAAATAGACACACTGTGCAGGGTCCCTCCCCAGGACCACACTTCCCTGTGCTTCCACAGTGTGTCTGACAATGCCACCTCTGGTTTCATCCCATTTCCCGATAATGGGAGTCAGTGGTTTTCAACTATGACTGTACATTAGAATTATCTGAGGAGCTTTTACAAAATAAGTCTGGGTCCTATCCCAGAATAATTGCAACAGAATCTCTAGGGGTGAGGCCCAAGCTCCAAAATTTTAGAAAACCTTTACTTCCTTACATCTGCTAAGAGATATATAATTTCTCTGCCCACCGTGTCTGTTTGGGCAGGGTTCTTGAACTCTTCTAATTCAGGTATAACATTAGCTTTATTTAAGGAAGCTGGATAGTTGCCTTGGTTTAATATTGGACAGAAAAGCTTTCCACTTGCTTTCCCCAAAGTTACCTGTAATAATTGGGTTTGAATGGCCCATTTTTGTTGAGTCCCAGATATTTTGCTTGGTCATCCGTCAGCTCTGTCAGGTGTGCATCAAATGACGGCAGGTGCAAGCTGGCAACATATTCATCTAGGAATAATAAGGTGACCGTGGAGCAGACTCCATTTCAAATATGCCTCTTGAAGTATGCCTCCCTCTATTTCCAGCTGAAGCTTTTTGAGAACAGACAAGGGATGGAGTACCTCTGAAAGAATCTACAACTTGAGAATTTGCTTACAACCCTCGGCATTGCCTTTGTAAGCAGTGTATTTCTCTCAGTATATCCACAGTGCATCTAGAAAGCCATGTGCCAGGGTGACAACATGGGGTAAACCTGTATATCCCCATCCTTCTCTGGCAATGCGTTTGGCTTCACCATAGTGTCCAGCATGCCATGAACTACTCTCACCTTCCTGTAGCACCGTCCCTAACTGGACTACAGTCAAGTTATGAATCAAAGTAGACACTGGGGTGCTCAAAAGGGCCTTATGCCATCAACACTGATTTAGGACAAGAGCCACGAAACCCTCTAATCTTAGGATCAGAGATTTCTAAGGCAGCTGGCACAAATTTATTACTTTTCCATGGATAAGCTTCCTAAACTTTATCTTTATGAATATAAATAAAAAAAACAAAAACAATCTCAGGTAAGGTATTGGAGGTGATAAGAACAAGAAGTTTTTCAGCTTTGAGAGGACAAGGCTTTGAGGTGATCAATTATAGATGGGAGGTGGGCACACAAATCAGGAAGGTAAAGAACTAGAGATGATGTATTATGTCACACGAACACAGCACAGCTGTCCTCTGGAATGACAAGAGGTTGTTTGCAAATCTATACAGAGGATGAACAATAAAGCCGATATTTATTCTTTTTCTCATTTTGGTCCAAAGCTGTACTCAGCAGTAGAGTGGGAAGTTTACTGAACTTCCTAAGGCTTCACAGAATAAGAGCATCTGCCCATATTCATTGTGTTGAGCACTTACTCATTAGCTGTTAAATTCTTACTACAATTCTGCAATGTCTGCAGTAGTCTTCTCACTTTACTAACAAAAAACAGAGGCTCATGGAGATTAGAACTTGTCCTGAGGCCCAAAAACCTCAGTGCTAGAACTCTGACTCTAAATCCCAAGATTTTCATCGGTCTCCAGGATCAGTAGGGGTTTGTACTGTTTCTCACTCACCCATTTTCTTAGGAAGCAAGTATACATCTTGTTTGTAGCGTCCCTCAGGTGCATTATAGAGCTCTATCAGCGCCAAAGCCTACGATGGGAAAAGAGGGTCAGAAAACACAAAAACACTTCTTAGCAACACAGCAGGGCCCACTCTCACTGGCATGCTGTCACGTACCTGTGTGGTAGCTGTGATGGACAGAACAAAGGTGGGAACTGTGGAACAGCTCAGGTTGAGCAGACGACCCTGGAAAGGTAAAAGGGAGCCCTGGGATGAAGTGTGCTATCCCTTTGCTTCACATTCCAACGTCTCATTGGTTGAGCAAATGCAGGAGAAACCTGTATATCCCTCTGGACACAGTTGGTAGAGGGAGAGTTACAGTTCCAGACCAGGTTTTGTCTCATTTTCTGCAAGTCCACTGAGTCTGACAATCTGAAGACTCAGTTGCGGTCAGGAGGTAGTGACTTGGTAAAAAGTAGATATTGTTGTGATTCTATTCTGGGGACCAGATCATTTGAGAAACAGATCACTACCCAAAGACAGAGGCCAGGGAAACAGACCCAATATTTTTTCCCTGCCTCCCCTCTCCCCCAAGATCTATCTACAGGCCTGTGTGGCTCTGGAGAAGCCCTACTGTGTGTACCTCTGCCAGGAGGACGACACGTTTGCCATCTGGCCAGATGACATGATCCACCTGAGAACGGACTCGCTCCCACGTCAGCTCTGGAGTGCGGAGGCTAGTCTGAAAGGCAGAGGCACAGGTGACTGACTGGCTCACGTGGAAGAAAGAGGACAAGACCTAGCAGGAAATGCGCGAGAAGCCTCACCACATCAATTTCCGTGTTGGAGTGGCCCATGTTGCAGACGATACAGCTGTTTTTCATGCGGTCCAGATGCTCCCGCGTCACTACATTCTTATTTCCTAAAAGTACAGGAGGGTGGCTGAAGAAAGAGATGCCGGGGAACAAAGGTACTGAGGAGTTTTCAGTTGGAACACAGAGAGGAGGTTTGCTGGCATTAAAGGGCATGTACACACTGTGAGAAAGTATGCACTGCATAGCAGCTCTTTAGGCTACATTATTTGGTTTTAAAACTGAGCAATATAAAAAGCCATCAGGGAAAAAGGCTCTTTGTTCTGGAGAACATGTTAAGGTTCTGATAGTTTCCTCTAGTACAGAGACTTAGACTGACCACAGGTCTCACTTTATATGAAAGTCAGTCTGATCACTTTGAAGACAGCCCCAGAGTGAACACTCCTCCATGCAGGACAAAGCACTGATACTCACCTGTGCAGGTGATCACGACATCAACTTGCCGGATGACTTCATTTAGCTTTACTACCCTGAACCCATCCATGCTGGAAAAAAAGGAAAGACACTATGAGCAAAGCAAGGAGGCAGGGGGATGGAAGATGGTCACAAAATGAGACTAGTAAATTCCTTTCTAAAGTAAGATCTAGTGCCACCCCTCAGGGATGGTAGTGACAAGCTATGCTAAACTACACACACTGGCCTCTTCAGACTCCCCAGGATTCCCCCAAGGAAGGGAAGGTGCCAAGAAGCTCCAGGAGGCCCTGGGATTACAATGGAGGGACAGAGCAGTTGCTGCCTCCTTCTCCTCCTGAGAGATCTTGGCAAGGAATGGTTAATATGATCACTCATGAATTCTCAGAAACAAAGAACCTGGCGTGAATCGAATACTCTGCTCTTACCAGGCCTGCAGAGCACAGATGGGGTCAATTTCTGTGATGTAGACAATTGCTCCCAGGGCTTTGAGAGCAGCACAGCAGCCCTTTCCCACCTACAGAGCATAAGAAAGAAGTCAGGTTGTCAGGTCCACCAAGGCCTGGGTACTGGGGCAGGGAGGCTCTTTGGGAGGCAGGAATTAAACTTTCTGAAATCACCAATCATCTATTGAGCCCCTGCAGGAAGGCTCCAACCCAGACAGAGCAGAAATAGATCCAGATTATGCTGTGACCCTTAGTCAGACATTCCATACTTCACAGCAAGGGCTGGGGCTTGAGACAGTATAACAGATCAAGAGAATAAAAGTGTTGTCATTAGGAAAGCAAGGCCAAGAAGAGTAACTAAACCTCTAGTTTCTTAGTCCAGAAAGACCTGGTCACTCTCATTTGAGTTGCATCAAACTCAAGGACAGCCTAGCAGCTCAGGAACTTCTGTGGACCATTGCTGATGACAATGAAATCTCTTTCACCTACCACAGTTTAGAGACAGTCAACTACATGCCACTTTGGATTCTACCCTTCACTCCACTGCCAATCACTTGTGGGGCTAAAATGCTCCATATACACTTGAATAAAGTCTCAGAAAAGGTTGTTGTAAATGGGGGGAAATGATGTCAACATTCCATTCCACAAAACAAAGTGGTGAAATCTAAAAACTCAACTCATTCTGCATGTCTTTATTCATAAATCTGAATAAAGAACTTTTGCTGTTTTTTTGAGATACGTTATCTAAAAGGGTATTTTAAACGCTGCTTCAGTGATTCCACCCTGACAGCTTAAGTCTTAACTCAGAATTTCTGGTAAGTCCATGAAAAGACAGGCACTGCGGCCCAGCTATTTACCTCACCATAGCCACACACCACCACTTGCTTCCCACCAAACATCACGTCTGTGGTCCTCTTCAGGCTGTGGAAACAGACAAGGGCTCAACTTGAACATTATTAGCTCAAACACAGTCCCTCCGCACAAAATGAAAAGTGTGGGGCATGGCCCACAAGAACTGCAACCAGAGGTTGGCTGGACGTGGTATGAAACGAACCCCTCAAAGTCAAAGGAAAACCAGGGAACAAGACTGGACTGACACAGACTAACTGCAACCCAATGCAAATCCACGCCTGTAAGCTTGAGTATCTGAACTCTTCAACCTACCCATCCAAAATGGATTCTCGGCAGCAGTACAAGTTATCAAACTTCTGTTTGGTAACAGAATCATTGACGTTCATGGCTGGAACACAGAGCTTCCCAGCTTTGGAGAGCTGATACAGCCTAAAGGGAGAAGCCACAAAAACAAAAACAAAGTTAGCTGGTAAAACATAGTATGTGGCAAAATCTGCCTAATTCTCTCCAAGCTCCATGCTGCCCTCCCCAGCCTTATTCATGCCCCAGGATATTAGTAAAGAAGATGATTTCTTTGTCATCCCTCCTCACTTCATCTTCTCCATCCCCCTTCCCCCTTTTCTGGGAAGGAAAAAAATCCTTCCAGTTGAAGAAATTTACTTCTCTTCCATAAAAGGGGATGTATTTCCTTAGACCAGCATTTTCTCAGTCTTTAAAAAACCCATGTCTACTTCTGATAAACAGAGATGATCAATGATTCTGATACGGTTCCCTGTGTGTGTGAGAGCAACGTGCCATGTGCCCCCAGCTAAGAAACACTTTACAGGTATCTTTTAGGTACTCTGACAAGCCAAAAATATTTTGCCCAGTTTTACTTTTTGTAGCATATCTAACATCCAGTTTTACAATAGAATTTTTTCCTATTTCAAATATAAAATTGTAATACAATATTGAATACAGTTTTCTAAGACATACTCACTTCCTACCTCCCAACACTGGTTGAGAATCACAGTGGAATAAGTGGGAGAGAAAAATGTGTAAACTAGAACCTGAAATAACTGCCGTTAAGGGTCTCCTTGATTTTTCAGAGTAAACTCAAAATGTCTTATCTAATGAAAACACTCACACTGGGTTCCTACAGGTTTGAAACACGGCCCTGCAGCCTGAGAGAGCCCAGAAGAACTTGCTGAGGCAAGGACACAGGGGCAACTACTCGAGTCTGTTACCTGTGCACACCAGTCACGCTCTCTTCCACAATGCCTCGGATCTTCTTAAACACGTTTGGATACTTCTTATAAACCCAGTGGGTTAAGTCTCCCCCATCATCCAGGATCTACAGAACAGCCAGAAGACTTCTATGGGCATTCAGGCTGCTAGAGCTGGGGGGAACTTTGAACCCACTTTCTGTACTACTAAGAGAGCCCTGTATGTTTTGGAAGAGCACTCCTCAGAGCTCCTGAGAGCAGGTTGGGAAAGTGTAAACAGTGAAATTTGTTGGTGTAAAATAGTTAAAAAGATTCCTAAGTTTGTTCTAGGCTCTACTGAAGAATATTAGGCTAGTCATACACTTATTTTTAGTCGAGTCTTGAAATATATAGCCCCTTTGAATGCAAAAGAGAGCTGGGGCAGGAAGGAAGAAACGAGAATCCTACTCCATAGAGTTACCACATCATTTCCTGCTATTTCATTCTGCTACGTTTGAGCCACATGTGTTCAGTTTGTCTTACCATGCCCCCACCTGTCCATTCAGTACTCAGACCCATTCTGAATAGGTATCAAGCTAAACACTTTGGCAACAAAGTAAGTGCATCAGACCGAACATCCAAAACATATTCAGGGAACCATACTTTGAGTGCAAAAAGGAAACAACTGTCTTGTCAAAGTATAGGATGAATGTGCATGGTTACCATGTTGGCTTGCCACCCGTCCATGTTCACACAGCGGTCAATACACCACCAGAAGTCATCTTCCGACTCGCCCTTCCACGCAAACACTGCAACTCCTGTACAGACGACACAGATCAGCGGATTCCTCCTCAGGGCACGTCCTACACCAATAGCACTTTCTGAAAAGGGCTACAGAAACTATACTAGAAAGGAAACAACTTAGGAAGGGCAAAAAGTCAAAATAGCACCTATGAAGTAAAATCACATGTCAAAGTAAAATGATGCTACCAAAGTTTTCAGTGACAGGGAAAACTACTTGTGATGTTATACTTAGGTTATAAAATTGTATACATATTGAGATTTATTTCATCTCTGTAAAAACTGAATAGAAAAATGAAAAACATTGTCAAATATTATTATCTCTGTGTATCAGGATTATGTGTTTTGTTTTGTAACCTCCTGAAATTTTGCAATAAATATAAGAAAAGAGTGAATAAGAAAAACAAGTGTTTTTATAAAGCTGCTTTCTGAGGATCCTAGGGAGATGCGAGATCCTTAAACTTCATGGTGATTTTCTTTTGAATATTTTAACAGTAAAAATAATTTTAGGTGTAATTGAACTCATAAGTGGCCATATATTTTCCTAGTAACAGTGAATACCAACTTGTCCAATGTGCTATCAATACAGAAGGCACTTCTTGTGTTCTCTCAAAAGAGATGAGACTTTTGGTGAAAGGAGACTTGCTGAGCTCCTACTATATAAGCTCATATATTTTAACATTCTTCCTCGTTCATGTAACATTAGAATTGAGCATTTCCTCATGCAATTAGATTCTTTTCAAAGATCACTGTTAATGACTAATTCCATCATGGATATGAACCTTAATTTTATTATCCATTTTCTTCCTGTTGATATTTTTATTGTCCTCCAAATTTTACAGCCCCCAGACAGACATGACACTGTAAAGACAATTGTGTACATAAAAATGATGTTTGGAGGCAAAGATGGTAACAACAACAATAACAACACAAGTAGAACTTACCAGCCTCAGCCAGTGCCGCAGCCACTTCATTCTGAGTGGAGTAGATGTTGCAAGCAGACCAGCGGCACTGAGCCCCCAAGGCACAGAGCGTCTCGATCAACACCTACGCAGATGAACAGAAAGACTGGGTGAGCAGGAGGGCAGGCAGGGAGTGCTCATAAAAGAACCACACCCAGCAACTCCAAAGCAACAGGTGTTATACTGGGAAGTTATAAGAGGGTGTAATCCATCAAGGCAGCACATTGTATCTAACATTACCCAAAAGATATGTTCCTAAAAGTCTTTATAACATTTTTATAACAAGTCAAATTTTGTAAATCTAGATCTCCCTAAGTCAGGTTTGTTAAAAGTAGGTTACACCCATATAAACAAAGTAAAAAGCTCCATTATTGCATAACAGGGAGGTCCCGCCTAATAGCATTTGGAGGTTGGATAGATAGAGAAGGAAAAGTAAGTAAAAAAAAGTTGTTTTTTTCCCCCCCTTCATCAAAAGTCCCTCTGTTTTCTCCCAACAAACTCACCGCAGTCTGGGCTGTGATATGTGTACAGCCCACTATTTTAGCACCAGCCAAAGGCTTCTCCCCCTGAGCACGTTTCCTGAGTGAAATCAGAGCAGACATGTCTGTGAAAGAACAGAGGATTTGAGCTAGGTCTGCACTAGCAGCATCACCAATTCCTGCCCAGCAACAGTGAGGGCGGGTCTGGATCTGTTGAGATATGGTGAGATAAGTTAGAAAAACTCTAAGCATATTTCTGATCTGATAACTGCCAGCTTCAACAGCAAAACAACAGTGGAGGGTTGTTATCCAATCACTTGGAATTTCTCTCTTCCTCTATGGCAGGGGTGGGGAACGGCTAGTCCACGGGCCACATAACGCCCATGAAATCAATACCAGCTCACATCACATACCTCATGAAATTAGCCTGACCAAATATAGCAGGCTGTTTTTTTTTTAATGCAGGCTAATTTTTAAGTTGATAATTTTGTATGGCCCAAGAATGCTGTTATAAATATCCAAATGGCCCTTGGCAGAAAAAGGTTCCCTACCCCTAGTCTATGGTTTCAGCTTTATATACAGAGAATGAAGTAAATTCTCAAAACTGACAAAATGGAGGGTGAGTCTCATCATTCATTTGGGAGGAGAGGGACTTAGTCAAGGCATTGGCTAACTGGCTCCTATATATAACCACTGCACCAGGAAGAAAGGCTCTCCTCTCAGCAGAAGCCACATGCTTCTGTTTTTCTATGCTGTTTAACCCTATTCTCTCAGTCTCTTTGGTTTCTGTACTTGGTCCCAGTACAGAACATGCTTTTGATGGGAAAGCAACACAAGGATAAGGAGACATTACTGGGTGTGGGATGGAGAAACCAAGATTTAATTGTCAGTCACTTTTACTCTTGCTCCAGCAGAGGGTGCTCAGGACTGCAGACCAAATGAGACCCTAGGTCGCCGTGTCCTGCTGAAAACCCTCCCATATCTGCTGCTTCTGGGAAATCTGGGTCTCAGAGATTGGCAGCTATGGCAGGATCCTGCGGATTTAACCACCTCGTAACAGTGATCCCAGACTTACTGACTCTGCAACTAGATCTCTGGATATGGTGCTATGGGGGTGGGGTGAAGTGGGGGAACAGAAACTACTCTGTCTATCACCACATGCTGAGAACAGGAAGCAGGGAAGACAATAAGAATCCTGAGGCTCAAGCTCCATACATAGATCTGATTGTCCAAAAGTCTGGGATACTGGGTTTTCCCAAGAGATTTTCAAATTAGCTTTCAAGCCTCAAGCTGTTTATTGATCCCGATGACCAGCAAGTGGTTGCTTCTAGTCGCCTACCCACTCCCTCCCTTTACCTTGCTCTGCAATCTCAATCTCCCGGCGTCCAAATTCTGCCTGCTTGATGTTCTTCACACAGAAATTGCTGCTGCCCTTGGAGTTGGTTTGCTGCTTTTCTCGGGGGGAAACCTCATCATCAGAACTATCCGTGTAGGACGCAGCTAAAGCCAGGAAAGAGAGAATGAGGACAGAAAAACCTTAATGGCCCCAAATCCACAGAGTGTGGCCCCCAAGGGACTCTCATGTAAATTAAGCTGACACTCTTCATTGCAGCCACCTTGACATCACTCCCAGCTCTGCTCCTCCAGGGTCTAATAAATGGCAGGAATGCAACTGTTTTGGACCTTTCAGGGCTGTGGCCCTTTACCCACTGCGATGATACTCTGCCATTAACGCCTGCGACGAGGAGCTACTGATCCCAATCTGGCATCAGTTCTAGTGAATCCCAGATAATTGGGTACTTGGTCCCCATCTGAATTGGAACCAGACATGGCAAAATGGAAGAATAATTTAGGGCACATAAAGAATGGTATTTCTACAGATAATGGGTCTCAAACTTATGCACCTAAAGCATCTACCAGAATCACGTGGAAGGTTTGTGAAAACACAGTTGGCTAGGCCCCGCCACCAGAAACTCCCTTCAGAAGGTCTCAGGTGGGACACAAGACCTGGTACAGTCATACCTCGGTTCTCGAACATAATTCGTTCCAGGAGGATGGTCGAGAACCGAATTGTTCGAGAACCGAAGCAATGAAACCCAATAGGAAAGCGTGACTCCACAAAGCGTGACTCTCTCTCTGCACTCACACTGATGACGCAAGCAAGGCGCGCTGGGCCGAATGAACGCCATTCGGCTCAACTCGGCTCATCTCGGAAGTTCGAGTTCCAAATATTTGTTCAGATTCCGAGACAAAAGTTTCTCGAATCTCCTGGTCGAATACCGATTTGGTCGAAAACCGAGGCGTTCGAGAACCGAGGTATCACTGTATTTCTAACAAGTCCCCAGGTGGTGTTAATGCTGCTGTTCAGAGGACCAGCATCATTTGGAAATGATGAAAAAGGTATCATCTTACAAGGGCTTTTATGCTGGGTTGTGCTCAAGGAATATAGCAATGGAAAGAAAAGGCACAAAAGATGAGAAGCTCTGGTTCTAAAAAGCAGCTTCACATAAAAACAAAAATTTCCTTTCAGACAGATATGCAGGAGGATATATAACAATCACTCCTTACCTCTGAAGTAATTCTTTCCTGTCTGAATGGACAATTTCCCTGATCACTGTCTCTGCCAGTGCACCAGGTCTCTCTTACTGACTTCTATGTATTACCAGCAACACACGTAGTTCTGTCTAGATAGCAGACACTACTAAAGGTACCTACCCCACTAGAACAACTTGACTGTATCACTAAGCTTTGAAAAATGCTCTAGTAGGTTCCTATAACACACAGCCATCAAGATCTTTGAAGACTTTGTCAAAGCCTTCTTTACTCATTCCATCTTTCTTCCTCTTATAACTCAGTCCTTCACAATTAATTCTTTCTTAGCTATGAGTAGGCTTGTCACCCACCACCTTTTGTATGTCACCCCAAGACACCTTTTCGTCTATGACAGCCATTATATTTGGGACCTCTTCTTGCGCACACAGGCCCACAGTGAATCTGTATATTCATTTATTTCAGTACTTGACCTTGTGTACCACCATTTGCCCTAGTCTGCCTATCTTGTCTATACTGTGTTATCAGTGGCACAGGATGAAGAATACGTTTTTTTAAAAATATGTTTATTTGTTTGATTTTTTACATTCCGTGTACCTCAAGCCCAGTCCTTAATAAGATAGTGCAAACAATATTCTGACAAAAGACAATAAATGGCTTTGGTACAAATCTCTTTGTTGACATTAATCACAACCTCTGACCATGGGCAAACCTCTCAATCTTTCAGCAGTGCTTCCTCAGTAGAACAGGGAGCCTGGGTGAGGTGCCCCTGGGCATCATCCAGTGCTATGTCCCTCCAGCACGAAAACCCTCAGCTTCTACATCCTTTCCAAGTTACTCTTCTAGTACCCCCTCTAAAGGTGAGAAGGGCACCAAAGACCACCTACATGGGGCTAAGACAGGAAAGAAGAACTAAGAAACAGTAGAGTAGTTTGAATCTCTCCTACTCTAGAGGTTAACAGGGGAGGATACTTCAACAGAAAGAATAACCTAGTAAATGAAAGAAGCCAAAATACTAATGTTCACTGGCCCTATTCAAGAAGTCTTGGAGACAGGAAGGAAAAAGAAAGGAGGCAGGGTATATCTCATATGAAGAAATTAGAAATTATGCTTTCAAAGTACACCTCTTGTCAAGGCCAGTTCTGTCAGCCAAAATACCATCGATTTTCTCATTTGGTAATGTGGGCGGATGAACAGAGAGACGTGGGAATGGGAACCCGCCCAGAACTACCCACCAGGCACTGGCCACAGACCACACACAGAGACAATTAGGGAAGAAAGCCTCAAGATGACAAAGCATCCCCAGCAACAAGGCTGGCTGGGAACATTCCCATTGCCCAACCACTAATTATCAGCCTTCAGCACAAAGATGGACAGCCCTGACAGGAGGTGTTTTCAGATTCTAGATAAGAGCCCAGGGAGAGAACTTGCTTCAGGCTCTAGAACAGGGCGAGAGAGCAGCATGTACTTGAAACTCACACCTACCTGAACTGTAGCTGTCAGTGGAGGACTGAGAGATGGACCGAGACAAAGATCGGCGGCCAGTCTTGGTGGGGAATTTGGTGAACTCCTGCATATCATCAGCAAACTGGATTTGCTATAAGAGGAAGACAAAAGTTGCAAGCTTACAAGGATTCTATGAAATGTTCCATTTTTAAGGCCATACGTTGTCTTCCCTGAAAGCTGTTATCATGTGCTCCTACTACTAAGCCAGCAACTCTCCCATCAGAAATGAGGACAGGCAGAGGCTACCTTCTGACTCTTCCCAAAATGCCAATTAGTGTCTCTGCCCAATTGTTTCAGCAGAATTGGGGGGGGGGATGGGGGTGGGGAGAGACTTAAGACCCTTCTTTTGGCTTCTGTCCAATTTCACAAATTTTACTTCCCATATTCCATAAAGTTTTCTTTCCTCTTATATCCTTCATACTTTAAACCCTTTACATACACCCTATCTCCCAACTCAATAAAAAAACGGGCATAATCTCAAAGTGCTTCTGTTTTTTGTTTTTTTTAATCCTCACCCAAGGACATTTTTGCATTTATCTTCAGATAGAGCAGGAGGGAGAGAGGGAGGAAGAGACAGAGAGAGAGACATTGATGTGAGAGAGACACATTGAGTGGTTGCCACCCACATGACCCCAACCGGGGCCAGGGACAAACTGCAACCGAGGTACATGCCCTTAGCAGGAACCGAACCCGGGACGCTCTGGTCCGCGGGCCAACATTCTAACCGCTGAGCCAAACTGGCCAGGGCTGGGTTTTTTTTTTTTAAAGAATACTCTCTTTTAGCACGTTCTTATCCTGAAGTTAGCAATGGTCTTTTTGGAAAGAATTGTGAAGAGATGCCTTGAAGGTGATGAGCACCGGGGTCAGAGGCCAAACATACACCTACTTCACAAAGCCAACGTAGTAGCCCAGAACCTTCCATATACAGTAAAATGCCAGAATACTCTAATGAAAGAGAAATTAAAAAACATATACACCACAGTAAATTCCAACTAATTGGGACTAATTTGAAGGAAGGAGAAAATAATGACTTGGTAAACTCGGCACTAAAAACTTCCTTCAATGAAATAAACCAGAACTCAGTAACTGTTTAAAAGATACTTGGAAAACTGGCTTTAATAAACAGCAAATAGCTTATAATTAACAATATTTATAGGCAAATTAATGGATGTTTCTCAAGTGTATGAAAACACTTTCTTCTGTAAATGGTTTAAATCTTCATCCTGAATTCCTATTTACACTCTGATAACCCTTTCTTTAAACTTCAGCCTCCTGAAAAAAAAATGGGTTGAGAATCTGAATTGAGACTTTCCTCACAGTCTGACTAAACCTGAAAAGGTTCTCATGGAGAACCCACTAAGCTGTCTTCAGCAAACATCTCTGGAAATGTAAGCGATCACAGGTCAAAATCTTCTCTCCAGAATGCTAGCAACATGGTCAGAGCCACTTGAAGCCAGAAGAGTAAACTGCCCCTTAGTTACACATCCAGAAAGTCCCCGTCCTGTCACATGTATACTCTGGCCTGGGTAGCATCAGTGGCAGTATGAGAAGCAGGTTAAGTGTGCAGTCTCGGCCTGGTAGCGAACACGAACAAACCGGCTAGGGAATTAGGAGGACTCCACAGGTAATGAAGCCGTAGCTCGGAACAGACTTGGGTTTCACAACAAGAGTGAAAGCAGAGAACTGCCGTTCGGTAACAGTCACAGATACTACTTCGGGCAACAGTACTGAGAGAAAAAGCTGAGTGTACTTCTACTTAAATCCCACTTGAATCAACATCCAACTAGGCAAGTTTTCTTCTTTAGGCTACTAGATGGAGTAAGGAGGGAGAGTCCACAGCCTGCTGCACTGTCTAGGTACAGATCCTAAAGGCAAGTTGGAGAAAGAGCTACACATCCTGGCATGTAGCCCAGGGCCTGGCACATAAAAAGTGTTCAATAATTATCTACAGAATAAGTGAGCCCTGCAAATGTTTTTTCTGTAATATCAAATCATTAAATTTCAAAAATAAGTAAACAATAAAGACTCAAGCTAAACAACATATACTGCATCAGAATTTCTGAAGCCTCTCATTCTAGGTGCTAAACTTTTAACTTTAAATAGCTTAAATGTGTCCAGCCAGTGTGGCTCAGTGGTTGAGCGTCAACCCATGCACCAAGAAGTCACTGGTCAGGACACATGCCCAGGTTGTGGGCCCAATCTTCAGTGGGGGGCATGCAGGAAGTGGCCAATCGATGTTCTCTCTCATTGATGTTTCTATCTTTCTCCCCCTCTCACTTTCTCTCGCTCTAAAATCAATAAAGGAAAAAAACAACTGCCCTCCTCCCGACTGAAGTGGCCACAGCTCGGCACCTGCCCTTCTACACAGGATTTCCCACTCCATGTTCACATGACTTCAGGAAAGCTAGTTTTACTGAGGTGACTAATCCAGGACCAAGGTAATAACTTTCAGCCCAATATGCAGTTATTTTGGTGGCAGGAAAAATACAGTCAAGAGACCATCGATGTCTTTGAACGCTCTCCAGGTGTAGCCCTTCTTCCCTCAGCCCTGTTGTTCTTCACTGCTCACTTTTTCTGGCTGTTACATTACATAAGGCTCCCTCCCCTGTTCATCTGTTTTGAAAAGGTTCCAGGTATATTCCCAGACACCTCCTACCAGGGGTGGGGAGGAAACTGCAGCAATGTTTGCAATTTTTAAAATAAAGAAATAGAGGGGCAGCTGTGGCAAGATAGGAGTGTGTTTCTTCAGCACCCTAAGAACTGAACAGTCATCATCCACCTTGTATTAATGTAGCTCCTCAGTCGCCTATAGTTAGCAAACCTTTCTCATCTAAAAATATTAGACTGGGACTGTGTTACAAGCAGCTTACGAATCAGTGCAGAGCCCCACCCCTTAAATGATAAATACAGTCCATACTTGAAGGGCAGAATGTTAACTCAAGCCATGACATGGATGGGTGGCTGTCTATTCTTGCAGTTATTTGATATTTTCACTGCTTTATAAGGCAGTCCAGCGACTAAGATGCATGATGACCTGGACTCTTTTCCTACCCTCAAACCTCCATGCTGAAGAGAATTTGTATCACAAATGCACAGCTAGGAGCTCTGTCTTCCCTGTGGAGAAGTACCTCCTGGAGTGTTGTTCAACCTCACAGTATAAATAAAAACACTGTTGCCAAAATCAATTTTTAGACATCATAAGGTTTTCTCTCTAGTGAAACCATATCTCAATAACAGCTTCTAATTGGGTTGGCCTCACTGCATTTAAGCCAAGTCTGACGGCAAAGTTGTTCCGTTTACAATACTTCCCATTATCTTGATTTCTTCTAATCATTATTAAATCTTAAATAGTATCCTTTAGTATTTCTTCAAATCCAGATCCGTAGGGACATGCTAGGACTAAATATGACATAGGATGGGGAAGTTGAGGAGGGGAAAGGAGATAGGTAGTTAAAATCTAAAAAGTATCTGAAAATCAGAAAGTCCTGCTAAAGAACTATCTTGTGTTTGGATACTCACCCCCTCATAAAACAGCCTTACCCACAACATACACATTAGTGTTCCATTCTTGAACTACTACCACATCTGAGACAGGCTAGAAGGTCGGATTGACCCATTCTTCAAATACATCTACTTGCTGTGCCTTCAAAACTCAATTAAGTATCAGGCCAATTTAACATGCTATTTTAGAGCACCTCTTCAAATAGCTTAGTGGGTACAATAGTTGACTCTCTTCCATGTGTTACTGAGAATGGTAAAGAAAAGCTTTATGGAAGAAACAATGCGGGGTATGGTACACCCACCTACTGGTAAGTCTGGTGACAGAGCCAGCTGCAAGAATTGCTATATAGAACTCACCAAGAAAAAGGGATCACAGGTAACCTCAAACATTTGTAAACCTCCAGAGAAGAAAAATGGTTACATACCACTCATTCAGTTGATCCTAATTGATTTTTTTTTTTTTTTTTTTTAGCATTAGAAGCTGAGAGGTTTACTTCCACAAATAGAGCATCTGTCTACTAAGATGTTAAATAGCTTAGCTAAACTACTTTCCAGGTCCCACCCAATTCTGCCTTCTAGCTCCTGAATCAGAAAGAATTAAAAACCACCAGAATTCCACTATGACACACTGGCCAAGGGATGGTGATCAGGATAATACTCACAGAGTACACTCTTCAGTCAACACATTTGGTAGGCACCGACTAAGCACCCAGTGCCATTCCAGGAAAGATCTATGGAAGGAAATACAGTCCTTTCCAGTCTATAGATGTGCTCTAACTCACAGTGTAATTAATGTTAACACAAATGGTTTTGTCATAGAATATTACTGCTTCTTTAGGAATATACTAAATAATGGTATCTTCACAGCCTTATCTGGGTTTTTTAAACTCGGGCCTCCAAAAGTCAGAAGTTAGGCTAGACATCTTATAAAACCTGTTACTTCACATGCCTATCTAACAGCTTCTAAGTTCCTCAGAAAGTTTCCCTCCCAAGGGTGAAGAACTAGATTCAAGGTAAACAGCAATTATTAGAGAAACAAATAATTAAGAAAGCAGAGCTAAGTGAGTAGAGGGATCAGTCCTTACTGCTGAGGATTATTTGAAAGAGCCAGTGTCCCTCCTACGGCATGCTTTCTGAGACATTCCCAAATGTATATAATCTGTCCCAGTCTCCTCTAGCATACATGTGTGCAGATTTTTCTTTTAAAAAATTATGGTCAGCATATTCTTTAGCTAACATTTAGCAATTGAGCAAAAAAGTGATTATTAGAAGCTAGAAATATGAACAAGGTCCATTACTGAGCAATGTGCTGTAACACCTCCCAGGATTCCCACCACATCTCCTGTAAGCCCTCTTTCACACATCTTCTGGCTAATGTACTCTTTCTCTATAGGTTCTTCTCTCACGGGCTCATTTTTCAGAAGAAAGGAAGAGAGTATGGCTGTCACCCTAAACAGGTTTAAGACCTTTCCTTGATACCACTGATCAGTCTAATTCCCAATTCAACTGAATCCAAAGAAACAGTTACCAACAAACACCAACTTCCTGGTATGAAAACTTTGTAAGTCCAAACATCTTTCAGACTTTCATTTAGGTAAAAGAAATGTCCCCAAAAAGGACATCCCCTTCCCAACACGTTGCCTTTGGGTACACCCCCAAAAAACAATTAATCTCAAGGGAATCATGCTCAGGCCACAGAGTCGAACTGACAGCCCTCTTCAGTCACTTCCTCCCAATCCTAGAACAGAAACCAGTCTTTTGAGAAACCAGGTCCTCCCTCCTGGTTTCAAGTTTCTTAAGTTCTCAGTTTCCCCGGATGGGGCCTGAGCTTCTGAGGGGTAGGGACTGGGCAAGCTAATCACAGCACATGTCTCTCCCCCACTGCACCCGCCTCCGTGTCTAAACAGTAACAGGATATAACACACACTGCCAGAATCCAGTTCCAGTCAGAACACTCCTTTCAGAATGGGATTCAACTTGATGTTTCATCAGCGTCCGGAGGAGGAAGGGAGAGGCAATACCAGGGCCCACACTGCTGAGTCACTTAATGGTGAGGAAGGAACGTAAAGCCTGAAAAATTCTGCCAAAGAGCAGTTTTACCCTTATCAACTACTCCATTCTCTTCATAGGAGACAACATACTTCACTGGTTTCTATTATCTCCTAAGCAGGGGTGGGGAACGTGGGGCTCTTGGCTGCATAAGGACCACAAAATCAATACCAGCTAACGTCACATGCCTCACCAAATTAGCCTGACCAAATATAGCAGGCTAATTTTTAAGTTGATAATTTTGTATGGCCCACAAATGATGTTATAAATACCCAAATGGCCCTTAGCAGAAAAAAGGTTCCCCACCTCTGTACCTAAAGTGATACAGTAAAAATGAGTGATCTGGGCTTCCCACTGCCAACTAGAGGTAAAATAAAGAGGTTAAAAATGGCTACCAGTAGGGCAGGGAAGAGCTTCCTAATCTTTTGAAAACCACAATTTACAACAGAGCACAACACATATCCAGACTATGTTTCTATTTGGCTATCTACCTGTCCATACTTTCTCATCCTCAAGCCACTACCAGTACAGTACTATATGAAAACATGTCAGTCATTCTTCCTTGCGCCTGACATTGAATTGTCAACTCTACATAAACTTTGTTTTTTTTTTGTACAGCTGACTGAAGAAATCTAGGTTTCTGGAACAGAACCATGACTTTAGTGATACACCAAAGGACCCACCCAATCTTACCCCACCACCACCGCTGTGGCCCTTTCTATTTATTTTTCCAAGTTCATTATGATCATTTTCAACATACAGAGATTTTTAAATAATAATATAACAAAACCTATATCCCTCCACCTACACTGAATCTTTCCATTTTCCATATTAGGTTTCTTTCTCTGTATATATAGACATACAGATGCATACTTTCAAATGGTCCTACAAAAAAAATAAAGGTGGCAAACGTGAAGGTTCACCAACAAATTCTTCAGCATGCAACTTCTAAGAGCAAGGATATTCTCCTACAGAACCACAATGACATTATTCTTAAGAATATTAACAACAATCCTCCGTCATCAAATACCCAGTATACATTCAAACGTCTGTTATCTCAAGAATGTCTTTCATAGCTGTAGACCCAACAGCCTCCTCAACTCTTCTAACCCAGGATGGAATCAAGGTTCACTAAATGCATTTGGCTGTTAGGTTCCTCTAGTTTCTGCTATCCAGAGCAATCCCCCGCCCCCCTTGCCTTTTTCTCCCTCCTTGTGATACTGACTTTTCTTGAAGAGTCCAGGCCACTTGCCTCATAGAATCTCCCATTTCACATAGTTTCCTTCCTATAAACTGGAAGTTCAGTTTTGAGGTTTGATTAGAAAGAGGTTAACGTTTTGGCAGGAATACTTCACAGATGATGTTGTATAATTCACTTTGCACCATATCAGGTGACACACAGCATCAGGTTGTTCCACTATTAGTGTCACTAAACTGAACCCTTGGTTAAAGTGAGACTCAGTGTTTGAAAGGTATATTTTCTCCTTTGCAAATAATGGTTAATTTGTGGAGTGATACTTGTCAGCCTGTGAATATCCTGTTCCCTAGTGACTTTACCATCTGTTCATAATCCATGCCCAAACCAGTTATACTGGGGGTGGGGGTGGCTTATAGAATCATGATTTCTTCTTCTATCATCCCTTCCAAATATATTATTAGCTGGCATTCTTTGGTTAAAAAAAAGAAAAGATTTTTTTCTCCCTATCTATTTGTCACTTGTCATTCATATTTTTATGTACTCAATGTTACAGTCTATTACACAATGAGTGCAATTGTCCCAAATTAGACCAGAGGGAGCCTCCTTCAAAGAAACTCTTCTGCTCTGCTCTTCTGACATGACCCCATTTGAGCACTTCTTTCCTTTCGGACACAAGATACACCAGGCTCGCCTTGTCCTTTCCCTGCTCAGACCTGAAACTGGCCACTTCTCCAAGGAGCCCTGACTTCTTCCAGAGGGGAATGGCATTTTGAAACTGACATCTGGGTAGAAGGTGTGCTAACTGCCACCAGAGAAGTCAGTGCTTCCAGGTTCTTTCAGTGGAGACAGAAAATCTTTTTGTTTTACTCACAAATTCATAGGGATATTTCCATTTCAAATTTAACATGACCATTTCTGTGTTTTTTTTATCCTCACCCGAGGACATTTTTGCATTTATCTTCAGATACAGCAGGAGGGAGAGAGGGAGGAAGAGAGAAAGAGAAACATCGATGTGAGAAAGACACATCAAGTGGCTGCCACCCACACGACCCCAACTGGGGCCAGGGTCAAACTGCAACTGAGGTACATGCCCTTAGCCGGAATCAAACTCGGGACTCTCTGATCCATGGGGTTGATGCTCTAACTGCTGAGCCAAACCAGCCAGGGCTGACCATTTGTTTTTAACTTAAAAAAAAAATTTTTTTTTCTTTATTGATATATTAGACACAGAGGACGGGAGAGGGAGAGAGAGATGGAAACACTGATGAGAAAGAACACTGACTGGGTGCCTCCTGCAAGCCCCCCACTGGGGATCGGGCCCACAACCTGGGCATGTGCCCTGACTGGGAATCGAACCAGCAACCTCTTAGTGCATGGGTCAACGCTCAATCATTGAGCCACACCAGCCAGGCTGTTTTTAACTTTAAATTTTCCTGTTTGTAACTCTTTCCTTATGTTGACAATCTTGGTCTCTAATACAGAAGTTAAATTGGCAAGGTATGCCGGTGTATTCTTTAAGATGAAAACTTGTCAACTGCTTACAAACAGGTAAATCTGTATTCTTCAAATGATTTTTATGAGAAAAAAAGTTAGTTCTGAAAGCAAGCAATCAGTGGATAGCTCCAGAAGGAAGATGGAGTCTCTCAGGCATTTTGGAAGGTAGCCATGCAGACTGAGTAAATGCCACATGTATAATGTCTTAGCCTACCAAGAAGAAACAGAGTGGAGACATGTAAGAATAATTCTTTTTCCCTTGATCTGGAAGTCTAGCTTAAGTGAAGTTGAAAGTTAATTACATCCTATGAATTCAAACTCTCTTCACATATTTACTTGAGTAACTCCCACCTGGAAGTCAGCTCAGCATTTGGGAAGGCCATATCTAACTAGAGGTGAGCAACATGCAAGTTCTTGCCAAACAGTACATAGCAGAAGAACCACAAGCAGTTCCCAATAATTGGCAGCTGAGTCCACGCAGGTCAGCTTTCCAAACCCTAGACTAACACCCAATAAAGTTAATGAGATGGAAACCATACCAGTTTTTCAGTCAGCATCCACCATGTCCCTCCCATAAAGTAGAGGCTCAAGGGAGGAAAGAGCCATCAAAACTCAACACTAATAATCTAACTTTAAAGACTTAAATGCTAAATACTAACTATGTAATAACAGGTGTTGTGAGTGGGATGGACCTTTCAAAATCCATTCTGTAGTGAGACTGGATATTTTCAAGTCCAAAAAGCAAGGTGAAATTACTTTAAAGATCAGCTAGCTGCAGTTGGCTTTAGTTTCCACAGTTCTTGAAAACAAAACACAAGAAAGCCTTTAGAAGGAGAGACTACAGACACAATACATGGGCAAGAATCTATCAAAGATAGTCACGTCAAAAACATAACTGTGTTTTTCATTCTAGAGAAGGAATATTTGCCATCCTTCTTGTAACTTGAGATGTGCATGTTCAATTTTATTTATTAAAAAACTTTTTTTTGTAATCCTCATCTGAGGATATTTTTCCATTGATTTTTCAGACAGAGTGGGAGGGAGAGAGAGAGAGAAACATTGATTGGTTGCCTCCCGCATGACCCTGACCAGGGACGGGGACCGAACCACAACTGAGGTCCATGCCCTTGACCGGAACCGAACCTGCAACTCTTTGGTCTACAGGCCAGTCTTCTAACCACTGAGCCAAACCTGCCAGGGCTGTATGTTCAATTTTAGATAAAAGTCTCAGTATAGCCCTGGCTGGTTTGGCTCAGCATTTAGAGTCAGCCCATGAACCGAAGAGTCTCGGGTTTGATCCCGAGCCCCAATTGGGGCCATGTAGGAGGCAACCAATTGATGTGTCTCTCACATTGATGTTTTCCCTCCCTCCCTCCTACTCTATTTAAAAATCAATGGAAAAAAATATCCTCAGGTGAGGATTTGGAGGAAAAAAAAGTCTCAATATAAAATCATGATCTTAGCCTATAAGAAGCAAGCTGGATGAAAGGAATTATTGCCTATAACTTCTTTGGGGCTATTTAAAAAGAAAAGCTACCCCTTTGCTTGGTAATGAATATAGTACACTGTCATCCTCCAGACCAGAATATACAAGCATGGGTTTTCTTGACTTAGGACTTTCTGAACAGCCATTTTTCTAATGAGTAAAGTAGACAGGCACACAAGGATAAAAATCTCTTGCTTTAGGCTGTATGCACACCGAAAGTCAACATCAAATGCTGTAAAAGAAAAAAAGTCTCAGCAACTTTTATCAATAAAGAATACTACTAGAACATTACTGATCTATAGTTTCAAATCACTTTTGCTTAAATCTTGACAAAAAATAACAAGTAAAACCACTAGTAAATTAGGATTTTTACTTAAAGTGGATTAGAAGTTTGAAATCCTTACCTACTAGTATTTGAAAACCAATGCCTAAATGACTAAATTTCTATGACTTTCTAGTTTAAGCACTCTAACATTAGTAGCTTATGGTTATGACTTCCTTATACTAGAGGATTCATATTTTTCAAAAGATTTTGGAATCCTCTGGATGCCAGATCTACCCGTCACAGATGACAGAACACAACAGAGGTGGGGGTTAAGTGATTTGCTCAAGGCAAATTTGCTTCCAACATCAAGATTAAAAAAAAAAAGAAAAAGAAAAAAATAAACAAAAAAAATCCTTCCCAAACACTGCAAACCTAGTACTATTATCCGTCTTTTGAAAAGGCTGGGGGAAACAGCAGCTTTCCATTTATTTTCAATGGGGTCAGCTTACAATGGTGTACTACTGAGGCCTTCTGTGTTTATACCAGATGGACTTTTGTCAGCTTAGGTAAAAAGAAGAATTCTCTCAGTTCCAAAATTTAGACTGATGTAGGGAAGAAGTAAAATGATGCAAAAAATGTAATATAGGGTGTCCCCACAACTTTGAATAATTATAAAGCCAGTGTTTATTAAAATACATTTCATTTTCAAAATATAATAGAATATACAGACACCCTGTATACATTTTTTTAAAAGTTGCCATTAAGAGGTACTGCTGCTTAGACTTGGAAAGAGTGAGAGGGGAGAACAACAGAGCCCAAACACTCATTCTGGCATATGCTTCCACTGCTTTGGGGGAGAGAGGGAGAGGAGAATGTCTGGGCGGTCTAATCCTGACCATTTTACTAACGATCCAAAATTTCCTACTTGCACCATAAACAATTTAGCAACACCACCTGGATTTATTTACATAAGGTTTTCAATTTCTTATGGTTCAAACTGACCAATGATTTTTTTTTTTCTTTTTTCTGTCATCTAGGAAACTTGCTGGCTATTTTTATAAGAAATGAGTATTCTTTAAAACAGGCAACAGAGCCCTGGCCAGTTTGGTTCAATGGTTAGAGCATCATCGCCTGTAGGCTGAAGGGTCTATGATTCGATTCCTAGTCAAGGGCATGAACCTGGGTTGCAGGTTTGATCCCTGGCCCTAGCTGGGGTTGTGCAGGAGTCAACTAATCGATGTGTCTCTCTCAAATCAATGTTTCTCTCTCTCCCTCTCTCTCCTGCTCCTTCCCTTCCACTCTATCTAAAAATCAATGGAAAAATATCCTTGGGTGAGGATTAACAAAAATAAATAGATAAAAAATAAAACAGTCAACAGAGAATATATTTTAAATGTGCTTTTTAAGGTACTTTATCCCATGCAGAATGGTGACGGGGAACTTTTCTTTCACACCAATACTTAGTACAAACAGACAACATGCCCTTAAATTGAGAACACTGCACGAGGTTCCTTTCTCATCTGTAGGCTACCACTCAAACAAGACCCCTCCAAGTCACCTTGCATCTTACAACATGTCTCAAAGATCTAGCAAAGTTGGATTTTTCCCCAATACAAAACAACTTATATTAAATTTGGGGACCCCAAGTAAAATTTTTTTCAAAAGAAACATTTTCTTTCCCATTTCCCTGACTCCACTACAACTAAAAAAATGTTCTTGTAAGATTGTCAATTTTATTGAAGTATTCTGGGTTTAAGTAACATGATATGTGATTGTTGAATCTTGGTTTCATGTCCACGGTAGACATTTATTTAAAGTACTCATTTACTGAATGAAGAAAAAAATTCTGGTTATATGGTTTTTAAGAATAGAATTTTTCTAAAAACTGAGTAGCAGGGTTTAACTATATAGCTCCACAAGCTGAACAGAATCTCTAAACAGACCCAGGAAGGGAGGTCTGAAATTCCTTTGATCATTTTAAGGGGTTTCTTTAAAAACAGAAAACAAAGATAACTGGGTGTGATGATATTCCCCTGGTTTAGGTAGCTTTGGCTTTAATGCATCATTGAGCAAACAATGAGATGCCCTTACAGTAACATCAGGTTGGAAGGTTTCACAGCAGAACAGTTTTTCCATATGCTGGAGAGCAGTTTCTAGAGCCTCCTGGCTCCTCTGGGGAGGACTGTGGGCTCTGCTCTCTAACGGGCTCTGAGTTTACAGAATTTTGGCCCGAAGGCTTTGAATACAGCACTTATTCTGCAATCCTTCCATGTGGGTCTGGAAAGCTTCCCTTAGACCTCAGGCAGAGAAACAAGAATATCCCTGTAAAGACCACCTGGTTACACTAAAGATCAGATTTCAGGGAGGTGAAGGAAACTGGCCCAGGACTCTGCATGCACTTTGGCTTAAGAAGGAACCTGCTCTCCTGGCTACCTGGCTTACCAGCTCTGTCAACTGTCTTTCTGAGCTCCACCCTGCTTTTTTTCCTACTGTCCTCTCTCTAATCTTTACTCTTTGACTATTTTCTCAGCTCCTCAATCAACTCCTTCTGTGACTTTCTGTGTTTTGAAGCCAGAATTTCACTAAAATGCCCTCTCATGATTTTTATAATTTTACTATCACTATTAGTCCAGGAATTCATAACACAAATGATCATGTTAAGGATATTTTCATATTCTATCCCGATTTTTAATCCATTGCGTCCAAAAAGCTTAGCCAACCAGAAACTAGAGGAGAAAATGGAGGCAGGGAGTCAAAATCATCCTTAGGATTTTAAAGAGAACAGACTCAAGAAATGCTACTGTTTTAGTGGAGGCCTAGCCATTCCTCATACTCACTTTTTCTAGAGACACCCTCAGGGTCTTTGCAAATTGCCTTGGCTGTACAGGTAAAGTAACTACAACCAGGTCTGGCTAGGAGATAATAGTCCTAAACACTCAGCTCATGGCCTGGCTTTAACCACATTCTCAATTCAAGTCAAGCATTCTAGGTTTTAGCCTGGGGTCCAAGGATGGGCTTCAGGCTGCCAACTCTCCCTTATATGCAAATTATTACCTACATGTACACATTTCTGGAAGACAAACAGCTCTGATAGAGCTCCAAACCCCAAATGATTAAAAACTGCTACACAAGACTTACATGACCCAAATAATAACCACAGAGGAATGTAGCTGCACAGGATATGAATCACTGTACTCTTCACTGATGTATTCTAAGTGTCCATCACAGGCTAGGACACAAGGCAGCATGGTTTCTGGTCACAGCTCACTCTGAGTATCTTGGAAAAGATTAAGTATAGGTCATTTCAAGACCTCTCACATGGGACACATGATTTTTCCTCAAGGCCAAAGTCATCCAAGATAGGAGGTAGCTGCATCACCATCCCAATGTCAGATTTCATAACAATTTTGGCCAGCCCTGCTAGGCAATCTAAGAGTGTGGTTCCAAATCTGGGATCCTTCAAGTTCAGGCTGTTTTACAATGCAGGTTCCATCACATTCTCTACCTGCCTTTTACCCTCAACACCTCCCCATTCTGATTAAGTAGGTCTGGTTTAGGGCCCTGGTAACAAATACTTTGAAAATGTTCCCTAGATGACTGATACCTTCCATTCCTTCCCAATCCATGAGAAGTACTGATCAGGGACAGTTTCAGCAGAATCTGAAAAAGCAAACTCAGACATATAGTGTTTACCAGGCTCTCAAGAAATGCAGGGAACAAATGGGTTAGCCACATCTTGTTCAGATATAAAATAAATAAGGTAAAGGAAGTAGAGAATCTGCCTTTAATAACACCTCCACCTGTCAGGTACAGACAATCCATCAGAGGGATCCAAAAGGGGTCAGGAGAACATGACAGAGCTTGTCTGAGGAAGAGACTATATTTTCACAATAGCTTGATACAAATTCAGTAAAAACTGGCAAGGTGCTCTCATTCCACACATGCCCAGCACTCAGCTAATCCCCTCCCTGTGGAGTAAGAAAAGAATGTGCAGAATTCTGAACCCTCTACTCCCCAGATAGGAGGGGTTCCTTTCCCTGAATGCAAGGGTTGAAACTAATCTCATCAACTCTCCACCCCCAATTACAAACTAGGTAGAGAACTGAGGTGCCTCCCAACATGGATGCTCCCCTTCTAATCTTTATGATTCGGAAGCAGCCTTTACCCCACATCTTCTTACTAAAAGCCAAGCCTCTGCCAACCTCAATTCATCCCCAACTGGCAAATAAGAACAGAAGCACCTCCAGAGTAATGCTTCCCTCTAGGAAATCCTGGGGAAGGGGTGCAATAGGGCCAGTCCCTCCAGTACACATTTTCCTTGGACTCACAATACAGTTTATTACACTCAGAACACCATGTTCCCAACCAGCTTGGTCTCTTTTCTGTAACAAGCGTGAAGTAAACAGATTCTACAGCAGCTACAAGTCTGTTACCAAGGCCACTGTATTGATCAGTATAATTAACAGTCACAATTCATCTAATCCAGCACAAGCCAGCTGGGCTGCTCTCCATAAGAACTGAACATTGGGAATCTTCGTGTCTTGCTTGCCAAGAAGTCTGGTGCTCTGAAGCTGGGCACAAAAAATTCAAACAGTGAACCAGAAGTTGGAGACCACCTGGCCATCCACAGGAAACAATCCGTTACTAGAACAAATGAACACATTTGCCATCTCTATGAAGCACCTATTTCTTTTTTTTTTTTTTTTTATCCTCACCCGAGGATATTTTTCCATTTTTTGTACAGATAGAGTGGGAGGGAGAGAGAGGAAGGGAGAGAGAGAAACATCGACGTGAAGGGACACATCGAGTGGCTGCCACCCGCACGACCAAGCAGGGCCGGGGACAAACTGCAACCGAAGTACGTGTCCTTAGCGGGAACCGAACCCGGGTCTCTCCGGACCGCAGGCCGACGCTTTAACTGCTGAGCCAAACGGCCAGGGCTGAAGCACCTATTTCTATTCCCAAAGCTGCAAAATTCTGAAGGTCTCCCTTTTCTCTGAATCCTGTCGAGGTCACATACTTTAGGGAAATGCCACACACAAAATCCTCAGTGCCAGCTAGAGTCTGAGGTTTCTGGTTAGGATAAGCACTGGCCCAGCTCCCAGAAGACTGGAGCTCTAAAGAAGGTATATTTCAAAGACAAGGGTATAATATAGCTTTTGAACATTCAGCTCAGCCTTTGGTTCAGAAGGGCAGCTGGGGATGCAGAATGAGAAGAATCAGAAGTCTGCTCATCACTGCTGGGCAGAGCTGCTGTTTATTACTTCCAGGACTCCAACACACATTCCAAAATGAAACTGTTCAACTCACCACTGGTCTTCAATCTCAAACATCGTAAGAGTAATAAGCCTCTATTCTTTAAATCAAGTGCATGTGAAAATCAGCCTACCACTTTCAACTTTAGTCAGGGTCCCTAATGCTAAGGGTTTAAAACTTGATGGCAAATTTGTTACCTTTTCCATTATGTCTAAGGATAGGTATCCCTAAGCTTCCAGCCTCCTGCCCTGTAGTTCTCATGCTACTGAGCTGAGAAGCTTGGGGCCACATATTCTCAAGTCTCCTACCTTATCTATTTCTGGCAGTACACAGGGATCTATTAAGGTGTTGAAAATTCTCATCAATTTCTCATCTGCAGCTGTTGGTTCTCCATTATCACCCGCGTGGAAATGGTCTAAGTTAGAAAAAGAGCCTGGGCCAACAGAAGGAAAAAGGGAGCCAAAGCCACCAAGTGAATCCAACTCACTCTCTCCTAGGGATAATCATCTCACAGTATTTCACTCAATAAACAACTACTGACAGTATTAGGTGCAGGCACCACATACCATTCATATATGTGAGGTACGGTCCTCACCCTCAATATGCTTGGTCTAGAAAATGCAAATGAAGAATAAGATTTAGATATTAGTCAGTGTAGTTAGCACAAACCCCCTCAGGGTTGCTGGTTTTAGTGTGCACAAGTTCCCGAGGTGAGCCTTCAAGGCCCTGCTAATAATGAGTCTCTTAGGAAGCCAAGGAGCATCCTAAAGAAGAGTGACAAAGAATACCAACAACTTCAGCTTTGTTCCAAAAACAAACTATGGGCTGGAAACTTAATCTCAGCAGTTTCTGGATCTGTAAAAGAAAGAGAAACCATGGCTTAGAAGCCTGATTTCTAAATCAAGAGTTTTTAACCCAGGATCCACAAAAGAATTTCAGGGAATACCATAAATCCTCTGAACGTGTATGTTAGTTTTTGTGCTCCTGAATTGTCCTGAGGAAAGACCCATGATTTTCATAAGATTCCTAAAAGGATCTGTGACCCAAAGATTAAGAACCATTGTTCTAGTCTCTTAGTCTAGTGAACATCTCAGGAGCAATCCCTCAAACTGGCAAAAGAGAAATCTATTTAAGTTCTCCACCTTCCACAGAGATCTATACTGACCTCTCTTCCGAAATTAGAAATAGAGATGAGATGCATATTTTGAAAATTCAAGGCAAGAGCTCCTTTCCACAACTCCAAAATAAAGCTAACTATATGAGAGCCCAAAGAGGTTTCCTTAAAGCCTTTGAGGAAAGCTATGGAATGGAGGTGGTCAAAGAGGGTGGAGCAGAATCTCTGTCAGTAACTAACTTCCCTGACAGGTCCCTTTTTTATTTCGGGATGCTAAGATCATTAACAGAAACAAGTCACAGCCCAAAAATTTTGACTTGAGATCAAGTTAGTCTTGTGGGAAAGGGATACAGTACTTTCCATTATGACCATGGAAACCTGTGCCCCAAAGGTTCACCTTAATACAATTAATTGAAGTACCAGAAGAGTTGGAGACATTTACTAAAAACTTTACAAATCCTGAAATTACTCAAAGCACAGTGATATGAACAGCTTCACTCACGACGCCAAAATGAATGAAACATGGTTACTCTCATCTCCTCCAGGCCTGTAACCCCTTCATTCTGCCACTCATTAATTCACCTGCCAGCTCATAGTGCTGCACACCATGCAGATCAGCACCTGAGCCGTTCCTTGGCACCTTGAGCACATAGGCTCAGTGGGATTCCACTGATACTACTGCACATACAACGGGTTCAGGAGAGAAGAGAAAAATATATCAACAACAGGGCTTGCTCTGGCTGGACAGTTCTTCGGATTGTAAAGAACTAAGCCTGCAGCATGTCCAAGATGAACAGCATGGAAGTGGGCAGTCTCCCTAGCCCCTTCTGTTTAAGCCTCATTGTAGTACACAGGTGAGTACAAGGTATCCATTTTAAAAGATGTGAACTGTTAAAGGAGAACATTTTAAGTCCAGTCAGCCCTCAGAATACAGGTTGAATATAGATGCACATTAGCTGAGGCACTGAGGCTTTTGTGGCAAGAAAGCCAAATAGCGTATGATTTCACTTATATATGGACTCTAAAAAAACAAAACAGAAACAGACTCACAGACACAGAGAATGAACTGATGGTTGTCAGAAGGGAAGAAGGGGGAGGGATGGGCAAAAAAGGTGAAGGTGATTGACAGGTACAGTTATAAAATAAATAAGTCACGGGGATGTCATGTACAGCATAGAGAAAATAGTCAATAATATAATAACTTTGTACAGTGACAAGTGGTTACTGGACTTACTGTGACCACTTTGTAAGGTATATAACTATCAAATCGCTGCGTTGTATCCCTGAAACTAATATAATATTGTATGTAAACTATACTTTAATTTTTTTTTTTTAATGGAAGAAACACACTTAGACAGTCCTAGATTTATGGTTCTGCCAAAGTCCTTTCCACTCTCTACCCCAGCACTCCAAATACTACCTTTTACCAGTTAATTAAGCTTTTTTCCTTTGTGTTCTGTTTGGGCAGTAAATGATTAAGCCCCACTGTATACTGCTAAGCAGTACCAATCATTATATACATTCTGAAATCTAGGCACTGTACTGAATCCTCTAGAAAAATGAACAGAGATAAGAACAAAAATGAAACCAGTCTGAGTGTCAACAAAGGCCTGGGTGTTCCACCCTAGTTGTGTAATTGCTGTGGAGCGAAGGCCACACATTTCTGTAGGAGAAAATCAGTTATATGTAATTAGGAGCGGACTGTCTGGAGCAGAGAGAAACACTGCCTGGGGGAGGACGCTGCAGAACACAGAGATGCGATCTGAAGGTGACTACATAAGATAAAGTCACAGCTCAGAGGAGTCTTTGGAATGGTTTCATGTAATTCCAGGATTGCAGTTTGGGAAGAATCCCAAACTATTGCAGATTGAAGAAATAAACTCCTGGTCTCAGCTAACCCAGAGTCTGACAGACACCCACATTCTATGCATCGTGTGGTGTGGGGCATGGGGTGGCAGAGTGCTGGGGTAGAGCAAATCCCACTTCCATCATAAGCTCTAAGTTCTCCCATTGTCTCTGTACCTCCTGAAAATCAACAAGTACTTTAGTGTTCAATAGGCATAAGCTCTACATAAAATAACATTTCTGTCAGGGAAAATTTTCTTCCTATTGAAAAGATGTTCTAATAGAAACATCTTTGTTTTGGCTCTTTAAGGGTATTTCAAATAAGCCAGGGTACTTTTCACAGTGTAAGAAGGCAATTATGGAACAGCATGCTGGGATAAGAGGTATAAACCAGAACTGTACCAGACAAACCAGCATATATGGTCATCTTAGTTATAAAGGAGTAAATACACCAAATAGCTTTTACTAAATGCTAATCCCCTCAACAATCCTGTAGTGCTATTACTATTCCTTATTTTACAGATAGGAAAACAGAGGCTCAAAGTCCACGTCCTTGACCAGTCATATGCAGTTGTAAAAAAATTAAAAGAAGCTAAAAAAAAAAAAAAAAAAAAGGAGTTGTTTACAGATCACCTGCAAAGAAATAATTAGAAAGACACTGACTTTTATTTAGTGATATTAAGGCCAGGAGGTAATAGCAACATACCTTCAAAGTGTTGAGAAAAATAACTGTCAACCTAAAATTGTGTACCCAGCAAAATTATCTCTCAAGAATGAGAGTGAAATAAAGTAACTTACAGATAAAAAAAAAAAAAAAGAAAAAAAATGATATAAAGAAAGAAAATGAGGTTCAGACAGGTGAAGTCATTTGTTCAGTCATAATTCTTTTAGATGGTAGAGACTGAAGGTAAACCTTACTCTAAAAATTCAAGTGCTTGACTTACATTGTACTACCCTGTTTTAGGAACAAAAAGGGAAAGTTAAACGTGTTTCATGTAACAGCCAAGTAACAGTCAGAAAGCAAGATAACTCCCTGAATAAGTCAAAGGGAAATATGGTATCAGAAGAGAAAAGGTGACCACAATCCTATATGAATTTTTAACTGCTTGCCATATGCAAGGCACTGACACTGTTGACAGGCGTCGGAAGGAAAACTTGTGGTAAGAATTTGTCTTTAAGTTTGGATTCTCAGATTTCAGGTTGGAAAAAATTCTGGTCAGTAAATATATGTTGTTTTTCATACATGATGGGGATACTTCTGACCCATCTCACTATGGTGTGTTCTGAAAAAATTTTTAAATGTTTGCTTTCTTTTTTTTTTAATCCTCACCCGAGGACATCTGTCAATTTCTTATTCAGATAGAGCGGGAGGGAGAGAGAGGAAGAGAGAGATAAACATTGACATGAAAGGGAAACATCGAGTGGCCACCACCCGCATGACCCGACCAGGACCAGGGCCAAACTGCAGCCGAGGTACATGCCCTTAGCGGGAACTGAACCCAGGTCTCTGTGGACCACAGGCCAATGCTCTAACCACTGAGCAAAACCGGCCAGGGCTGTTCTGAATTATTATACCCAGAATAACAAGGGTCCTTCTTTATAAAAATTTAATATTCAGATTCCCAAACATGAGAAACAGATAGGTATAAATGATACTCCTTTACTGGCCAGTTCCTTTCTGTAACAGCCCCAAGAAAGCATTCACATGCCTGTTTACAGATGGTAACTACATGAGGTGACAAAGTAAACTTACTAGGAGTCACAAGTAACTAAAGATTTACATTATATGTATCAAAATACATTAAAAACTTTGTAAATAACTTTACAAGAATATTACATTGGGTAACACCACTGGATCCAAAATGATACCCTCCTGGTAAAACAAATGGCCCACATTTGTAATCTTGTCAGCAAGAGACCTATGCAATGAACAGATTGCTCTCTGTCACAAGCTAAATGTTTAATGAACTTAGAACAAAGTGATATGGAAACTAACTAAACAGAATCAAATAGGAAAAAAGAGGTGATGTGTATCTGTGGAGAAATCTAAACAAGATAGGATCTTCTTACACATCTGACTCTTGTTCAAAGACTGCCACTAAAACAGCAGCCATTCTTAAGAGAATCAAGAGATACTAATGATGTGTGGAGAAGACAGGAGGAGATGTCAACTTATTAAATCTCTTCTCGGTGACTCTAAGGGTCTAAGTACTGGTGTAAATGCTATAAAACTGCACAAGGATTGCACCGAATAGGTTAACATCTAAGCAGCACTCACTGGGGTTCTTCTGCCTGGTATGCTTCCTAATTCAGCTGACCCCTTTGATATATATGCTTTATTCAAATAAAGAATATCCTACAAGCAAAAGTAACTTCTTTTGTGTTCTTTCTCTTCTTGCCCTTCTTGTACTGGTGGTAAAAGTCTGACTGCATAAATCCTAGGGCAAATGCCTAATGTATCACTCCGAAGAGTCCCTCCAAATGTTCAGAAGTACAGAGAAGAGCAAACATCCTGATAGGCCTTCCAGAGAAACATGTCTATTTTAGTAAGTTTCATCAACAAGCTGGACATTTGGTTTTATACTATGGGAGGGAAAATCAATTTGATACAATGTCAATTTCTAAAGGCCCAAGGACTGCTATTACCTCTGCAACACAAAGTAATAGAAAAATGGGGGTAAACAACCAGTGATTATGGGGAACCAGATGACTTGTTTGGTTCAACTAATAACTGCCAACATTAAACAAGGATCCTCTTTAGTTGTGGTGCAATGTACAACTAACTAAAGGACTCCTTTTTTCACCCCAAAATTCCTGGCCATACCATCTGAAATCACCAGTGACCACCATGTTGAACAAGCCTCACCACATGAATCATACTACAGCTATTAATGCTGTCCTACAAAAATTTCCTTTGGATCTTAGTATCAGCTCAAGTTGTCTTCCTGAGGAATTGGTATTATTTCCTATGTCTGCTAATGAGACTATAACACTGGGATTCCCTTTACCCTTGGGCTCCTAGGAAGCGTTGAGTTACATGTGGTGATCAGCCTCACCAACTGTCTTAGCCCTCAGGGTTAACAATGTTTTTGCTTCTTTCTATAGTTTTGACTTCCTATCTATATTGTACAAGTCCTGTATTATAAGTAGCTCAAATGCGCACTAAAAAGAGGGAGTGTAACATACTAACAGACTTCTTTTAAAAAACTACTTTTGCTTGGTTCCCAATGTGTAACTATTTCCCTTGCTACAAACAAAAAGCACTTATTTGGTAGATGAGGAAACTGAGGCACAGAAGCTCAGTTGCTTGAGGTGGCAGCCATTTAGTCGGCTTCTTGACACCCAGGTCAAGTCTTGAATTAAACCAACAAGTTCTATTATTTATATAGCACTGTGGCAGACCCCGAGGCATATAAAATTGAGAAAGTTATTATAGCTGAAGAATCTCAATATCTATGGTTTTAATTGATGGACATCCATTCTTCCCCAAAGTGAATAAAACTTCACCAGTTACACTGGAATCTGATCTGAGGACCATCAAGGTCACCCTGAAGTAACCTACAGCCTCTGACTGGTGCCAGGAATGTCCTCATTTCCCGAGGGGCCTAAGGGCTTGGAATGATCCATGAATTACTTGGTCTGAAGCCACACTGGAACTCTCCCAGGTGAAGGACAACATTATCTGAAGAGGCCTTTTTCTCCCACCATTCAGTACGCGCCAAGCTACATTTTTTTTTCTCTAGGTTTTTCATGCTTTCTCACAGTATCAACACATGGCAGAGGTACAAAAGTGCCTTAGGTCATAATGTTCAATTCAGCTGAAGTTCTGAAAAAACGATCACCTAGGACTTGCTGCTATATGACCTTGACTAGTCCTCCACCAACTCATTAACTAAATAAATACTTTTTATCAAGACTAGGGGAAAGGTAATTAGTTATCACAGAGCACTTTAATAAAGTGCTGTGTAAATGCTAAACAATAAAGCTCAGAGAGAGCAGGATTAACAAGAAACACAAGGATACATTTACCAGCAAATGGAAATTTACACGTGGTCTTCCCACATTCCTACCCCAGACTGCTTCTGTCAGCTAATGGAATAAGAGTCTTTAAAGTCATTAGCACTTGGCCTGACAATAATACACATTAGCAATATTACTCTAGGGAAGAAAAGAGGAAAATGGATATTTCTTCCTGCCATACAGACATCTGGATTACTAGTTAGCCAGGTGGGCAATAAATATTTGAGTACCTACTATATGCTAGGGACAAAGCCACAACAATGCATACAGTGGTGCACAAGAGTCCCTGCCTTTATGAAGTTTACAATCTACAATAAAAACTTTGTCTTATTAATAGTGGCACTTGCAAGAATAAAGGCAAGCACAGATAAGAGAGCCTAATCCCTGAAGCAAGGAGACAAAAGATATGCTAAGTGGACAAGGAAGCGTTCGGAAGTTAGGGTACCAGGGCTTTCCCAGCCTTTCCCCTAACTCATCAGAGGTACTACTACTCTTTTAAGGATTCTACTTATAAAGGTTGTGATTGTCTCTAAATAGTGCAGATTACAAAGGATTACTGCCCCAACAATGAAGTCAGCTGAATTGAGAGCACTAAAAATAAGATTAATTAAGGTATCTTCCACAACTTTTTAAAGGCATGCCATTGGTAAGATCTCAAGTTCGTGGGAAAATGGAGCTAAAGCACACAATAGTGACCTGCATTTGATTTCTGGAGTGTTAGATTAATTTCCTTAAAAAAAAAAAGCCATCTCTCCCACTTATGACAGCATAACCAGTGCAGGTGTAGGAACCTCAAAGACTGTAACTGTTCCTGCAAACCTGGCTTTGTTCAGCTTATACAATCACTGCACCCATCAAACACTGCAAGCAGAGAGAGAGAGATACGGCCTTGAAACACTGTTTTTATACCTGTGGGAAATATTTATCCACGTTCTCACTGGTCTCAAAGGTTCTCTGGTCTACTGTTAACTGGGTGCCAGGTATGTGGAAAGTCAAGATGTGGTTGGCAGCAAATGCTCAGAAAGCACTGGGGATCCCAGTTCCACCACTCTGAGAGCTAGTTAGACTGAAATCTCTAAAGCTTGCCATTTACTCTTCCACTACAAGAGAATGAGAAGGACATCCTTTGAGCTCGACCCACAGCACAACAGACGAAACTTGTTCTGCCTCCCCAAGAGCAGTCAAGAATGAGCAATCATGCCTACCACCCACCCGTCCAACTCACCCCAGCTCCCTTCTCAAGTGATCTATTCGCATGACTACACGATCAGTTTGTATCCATGACAGTGTCTGCTGTCACCAACCTCCAGATGCTGATGTCTTACGTGCGGAAGAACTAGACGACCTGAGAAGGTGAAAACCTTAGTTTTGTTTTCAATCTCATGCTGCCCCTATTGCTTCCACGGATTTTCCTCTCTTGCCTTCAAGCTAGCACGCAGTTGTTGGATAAAACGGCCACTGCTCCCAAAGCAGCTCTACTTGACTTCCCCATTCACCTGAGGGGAGGTTTTCTGTATACCTCCATCCCCTGGGGCCGGTTACAGGGGTCAACTGAGTTGGTTCACCCCCTCCCACTCTTCGAGGCCCTTCCTCCGGGAAAAGCCAGGGGCAAATTGAAGGCCCGGCCCTGTTGGGTTTCAGAAAGATCCCGGAGGATTAGGGCCTAGGGACAAAGAAAAGTGAGGTCAGGGGCGGCCTTTCCAGCTCCGGGTGGGCCTGGAGGGCGGCTCACCCGCCACCCCCACACCATCCCAGACATCGCGTGCCCCCACACCTCGTTCCTGAAGTCGGGAAGCAGCTGGAGCGCGAGGCTCGCTCGCGCCCCTTCCGCCAGGCCCCAGCCCGGGCCCCCGCCGCCACCCAGAGACCCCGCACCTTCTTGGGCGCCTTGGTGACGGTGGCCATGAAGGAGTACTTCTCGGCGTCCTCGATCTCCTTGGCCTGCTTCAGCTCCTCCCCGACCCCGGGCAGCGGCATCGCGTCAGGCATCGACATTCCCCGGCCGGCCGGGCCCGCTGCTGCCCCGCCGCCCCCGCCTCTCTCGCTCTCGAGCGCTCGGCCGCCCGCCCGCGCGGCGCCCTCCGACACGCGCTCGCCCACCCTCCCGCCGGGCCCGGCGCCGAGCCGCGTCGGGTGCCGAGGTGCTGGGGCGGGCGCCTCGTCCGCTCGGCCGTCCAGGACAGCCGGACAGCGGCAGCGGCGACAGGAGCACCAGAAGCAGCAGCGCGGAGCTCCGACCGGCCCGCGCTGCCACCTCCGCCGCACGCACACACGCACGCACAGTAAGGGTAAAGGGAGGTGACGCCACGTCGGGTACTGGCAGCTCCGGGGAGGGGAAAGGGGCGGGGAAAAGGCGCTCGGTCGTGACGTCACCACGCTGGACCGAGCCGCCGAAACCTCCCCCTCAGTTTCCGGGCCCAAAGGGTGAGTCAGACCCTTTGCGCCGCCAGGTGGCGCCATCAGCCCTGTGAGCGGCGCGTGGTTCCTGCAAGGAAACCGCAGTACTGGAGGGTCTTTGGGCTGTGGGGTTCCGGGAATACTTGGGAGCAAAGACCAGAGCCCCACGTGACACATCCCGCAGCCAGTGCTGGAAACATCTGCGGCCCAAGACAGCTCACTCACTCAACGCCCCCGCCCCAGGGCCTTTGGATGAGAAGCCCCTAACCAAGGGGCAGCGTTTGCTTCCTTGACTCTAAGGATGGACGCACTCAGAGCAATGTGGTTTCTGCACAACCTCCTCCACCACTGTCTCCCCTGGGCCTTGCCTTACAAACTTTTAGGCCACAGAGTTGCCTTACAAACTTTTTGCCTTAAAAACTTTTAGGCCACAGAGTTGATGTTATCTGGCCATTGGGATAGGGCGAATGGGTCAGAAGATGGAGGTAGGAGGAGAAATTTCCAGATTGAATGGTTTTCCGGCTTCAGCGCCCCTCCTCCCCCCACAAACATCAAACTGTCAGTTCTCGGCGCGGCACCGACGGTGTCCATGGGTCGTTCACATGCTTTTACTGGGCCCTACTACGCGCTTTCCCCTTGCGGCCCTGGATGGTAAAGAGGCATGTGGTACATTCCATGTTTTGCAAGGCTTAGTCCAGCTGGAGAGGCAAAACCTATTTGTAATCTAATGTCAGCTGAGGTAGCATGTCCTTTGAGATTCAAATGACATTGGCCTGAACTCCCATGTCCTGCGGAAAGCTCGATGCCCTCCCCAGGATTTCTGTGAATTACTGGGGGGACTTCGAGTTTGTGGTTACCTCTGGCTCTAGTTTTCTGCCTCATCAAAGTTTTATTCAGTATTCTGGTCTTGTGGCTGTTTCTTTAGTTCCTGCCATCAATTCACATAGGAACACAGACCCTGTTCCTTCCAACCCCCACCCCAATTCCAACCACAGAAAGAATGCTGTAACATGTAGCAGAACTTTTAATGAAAATTTGTTGGCCGCAGGGGAGAGATTACATCACACAGCAAACAATTTAAAGTCACATTTCTGAAATGTTCTGAAAAGTTATTTTGGCTTTCCGGTCACCTGGGATTTCTCACTGGCCACACCACCCCACAAAGCTCCCTGGCCCATTTCGTCCAATCTAGCCTCCCCCGTTACACCCGTCCCGTCCTCCACCTCACCTCCCTTCCTTGATTGACTCTGGGAAGCCAGATTCCTCCCTACTGTGCTGAGAATTCAGGTCTTTCCAGAGTTTTCCAAATTCCCACCCCCCTCAAGCTCACATTTTTATATCCAGAATCCCATTAGGTTTCTCAACTCTTTCAAGAAAGAGTTGTGGTTTGAAGCAACACTTTCCCCACTAGTTTACGTTCAAAGTTGGGAAAAGTGAAATACTTGCCTCTGGGGCCCCAGAAGTCTTAGTCAGAGAACCCCTGTTCCAGCCACACAGCCCAGGAGGCCGTCGGTTTGAAGGGCCTGCGGGAGCACCTGGGAGGACATGCGCGTCTGCAGATCCTAGGCTTTACCTGCTGGGCTCTCATCTGCCCATTCTTCCAAGCCCTCGGCTTCCCTCTCGGGTATTCCCGTAGCAGAAAGGACAGAGAGATGGGGACCAGAATACCAGATTCATGCAGAGGTGCCAGACTGGCACCTTTCTCCTCACCTCTCAGCTGAGGCCAGGAGCCACGACTGCCCACCCAGGACACTTTACAGCCTGAAGTGGCTTTCATTCTGTGGGTTTCCCCGAACTGTCGTCAGAGGCCAGGGAGCAGAGCTGTCTGCTCAGAGAGCAGAGGCAGAGCCACTGGGAATAGAAGTGAAACTCCACATCCTTTGAATAGGAAATCAGGTGGCTTAAGTTAGCTTATTTAAATGAATAAATAAAAGCATACGTGTATCCCTGCCCTTTGGATTTGCTGTTTTAAAAGTCTTATTGTCAGAGAGGTTAGCATTCGGACAATGAGATTCAACCTCTCTTTTACTCCTGGCGGGGTGGGGGGAGAGGTACCAGGTTGTCCCTAACACCAGGCTCACAGAAGGGGCTGTCGCTGAGGATGGGGAAGACAGGGCCAGGGCCAGGCCCAGAGGAAGCAGTACCTTTACAGTTTGAGTTAAGAAGGAGACCAACAGGTTCAACTCCACTTACCTGAGTGCCTGGCCCACGGGAGGCTGGGGAGGCTGACCTAAGGGCGTTGGGAGTGCTTTGACTGGGAGGTGGGATGGGCAGCAGGCCAGGGCCAAGGGCATTCCTGGAACCAGCCTGCTGCGGAGGACATGGGTGGCTGCCATCCCCTACCGTGTGTGAGCTGGAGATCAAAGAGCTTGCCCAGCCAGAGAGCGTGATGACATAACATCTGCGAGAAGCATTTCATGCCATCCCCACCACTCCTAGACAACCCCACATGGCCCAGCGAAGGGGTTGCTGCTCATGGATGACAAGATTGATCTGTCTTCAGCCCACCCCACCACCTACCTGACTCAGCACCTCTGCACTGAATCAAGTGGGTGAGTCAGGGCTCACTCCCCTGAGTAGCACAATCCTCACACGGATCAAAGACCAGGGGCCAGTGTTTGAGAAAAGCAGGGACCCAAGGATTGTTGCAACTGTTGTGTGTGGTGCTGGGTAGGGGGGGTTTCCCAAGGGCCTTGAGACCAGAGGGGATCCTGCTCTAGAAAGGGGTGGCCTGAAGGTAGACATGCCTTTGGAAATGTCACCAAAAATGTGGTGGCACTGGGGTACCACACGTGGGCTTGGTCTGGTTAATCAAATTCACTTTGTCTACCACTAAGATTGCCCTTCACATTCATTTTCTTTTCTTTTTTTTATTAATAAGAAGGAGGAAGAGAGAGAGAGAGAAACATCAGTGTGAGAGAGACACATCAACTGGCTGCCACTCACAGGACCCCAACCAGGACCAGGGACAAACTGCAACCAAGGTACATGCCCCATAGCGGGAACTGAACCCGAGTCTCTCTGGATCGCAGGCCGACGCTCTAACCGCTGAGCCAAACCGGCCAGGGCACATTCATTTTTTTTACTTCATAAAATATGCATCAAATACTGAAGACATGCCAGGAGCGGCACTAGGCACGGGAATGCAGAGGTGCTCGCATAGTGCTGTCTGCCTGGGGACAGAGGGTCGGTGAGGTGGGGTGGGGAGGAAGGGAAGAGCAGAAAGAGTTCACAGACAGCGATGCTGCCTAAGCTGACTCTTGACAGATAAGCAGCCAGACAAGGTAGAGAAGGGATTCGATGCTGAAAGAATAGCATGAGAAAAGGCAGGGCAGCAAAACAGCTTGGCATATTACGGGAACTGTAAATGTTTCAGTGTGGGTGGAGCATGGGGTGGGAGGCAGGGTGTAGTGAGAGCTGATGCCAGGGACAGGTTCTGCAGAGCCCGGTAAGCCATGGCGAATGGTGGTGCCAGCCACCAGGATGGGGAACACAGGAGGAGGAGCAGGTCAGGGTGGAGGGGCTGCTGAGATGAGGAGTCAGCCTAAGACGTGTTGAGTTTGATCGGTCTGTGAAGAGCACCGTCCCTGGGTCCCAGGGGAGCCTAGGTTGGTACCTTTCACACCTGCCTGCTCCCTGCAGGCTGGCAGCCTCCAGAGCAAGGTTGTGCTCTCTCTGTAGGCCCTTCGCCTCCTGTAGGCCAGGTCCCACTTTAGTCCTCTGAAATAAAAGGTGCAGAAAGCTTGCATAAGATCTTGGGTGACATCCTGTCTTCTTTCTGTCCCAGAACCACCATGGTGCACAACTCGGAGGCACCACTGACATTGCTAATTTGTCCCACTGGTTCCCAGGGCCTCCCAGGGGCATCTCTGCAGCCCTGGGCACGGGCTGCCCCGGGGGTGCCTGCCTCCTCCTTCCCACAGCCCTGATTCCCCTGCAACCCCTGCAGTTCGGCCCTTTCCAGAAAGCGGGCAGTCCCCCGGGGGCACAGAAAGACTCCTCCTTCTCTGCTTATTGTGATATTTATTTATTTTGCTCTTTATTACTGATTTGAGGATAATCTTTATAGGAAATATAAACTCCATGAAGATAAAAATATCTTTACATCTCTCTAAGTCCACTTCTGGTTCTTATCCATTTGCAGACACTCACTTTGACATACCTGTGATCAGCATGTCATTTTGCTTTGATCAAATCACAGCATTTCGAAATGCATTCTCCGTACGGAGGTCACTTGCATACTTGTCAGCATGTCCTGAGCGTTCCCTCATCGCCAGGAGTCTGCCTAACTGTTTTCTTTTGTTGGGCACTTGAGTGGTTTCCAACTTAGTGCAATATAAACAGTGTGTCGGAGTAGGAATCAGAGGGGGATGGCTTTCAGGAAAAGGGACAAGGTTGGGTCACAGCACCAGGTCCTGCCAGAGAGAAGAAGCAAAAACGTAAATAGTGGGGCCAATTGTACATAGGGCCTGGGAGAGGGCACTTTGTGGCTATAAAGGGACATGAGGTGCAGTGCCCAGAACTCGTGACAGCTGACTCATGGGGAGGCTGCCTGGCGTGGAGGGAGGCGTGGAGATGTGGCCTCGAGTCTTGACTCTGCTACCAACTTGGCCACTGGAAGCCTGGACCTTTCTGGGCCTCTGTTTCCTCTAGCAAAACGGGGTAACAGTTCTCCCTCTAGGGCTTGGGATGATCCCATCCAACAAAATAATGAATATGAAAGAACTTTGAACAAGTTACAAGTACTGTGCAAATGTAAGTTCCTAAGATGTGAAGCCAGGTTAAAAATCTGGAGGGGAAAGGGGTTATTGTCATGAATTTGGAATTCCCTCTGCACCCTACTTCCCCGAAGGACAAGAAGCAGCAGAACCTGCTCGCTGCCACAGAGGATGGTCATTGCTGGTGCTGAGCTTGTTCATGCTGGCATTGGACTTCCTTGAAAAGAAGAGACAGAATTGCCCCAGCCATGAGCAACTACCACTACCCTGGCCCCAGGCCTGGCTGCTGCGTGCCCAGCAGCCCCCCAGAGCTCCCTCACATTCTTTATTCTGGCTTGCACCAGAAATCCTGATGTATCTTTCTTCAGTTCCCTAAGCTGCAGCCTATAAAAGTTAAGGCTGAGAAGCATCTAGACATTGTAAACACTATTCAAGGAAATCTTCTGATGATGAGTCTTTGTGCTACTTTGAGTAGTTTTCTGTGTCTGTGTGTGTGTGTGTGTGTGTGTGTGTGTGTGTGTGTGTGTGTGTTGAGAGTCTACCACAAAAGCAAACTGCAGAAATTGTGAAACGGACCTTGGACTTTAGCCTGCCAGGTCTCTGCTGGTTTGTTATTTATGAGCCCAGGCTTTGTGTCAGGGAGTGTGCTAGGTGCTGGGGAGCCTACATGCAGTCAATAAGAGAGACACAGTTCCTGTCCTCACAGGGCTTGGAGTCAATAGCAGGACTTGGTCACAAAATCTGGGCCCCCCTAATACCTTCTCAGAAAGGGGCTCTCTCCTCACTCTGTCCTGTGCCCCACACTGCAAAGTCCTTCTTAGAAATAAATGGCATACTCTCCCTGTCTCTGAGACTGTGCCAGACCCCAAGATGGGGACACCAGTCTATCTTGAGTTCAGATCAATTTTCCCACCTTTGGAATTGCCCTGCAGCATTTAGAAGTTTCTGGAATACAGTGATTCTGGCAGATACCCTGCCCAAGACAGCAGAGGGTGGGCTGGTCAGGTGGAGGTGCCAGCTTGCATGGATCAGGTGTTGCTTTGCCTGTCTGTGCTCCTCACAGGCACAGCCTCTCCACCCCTGCCTGCTACCTGCCCTAGGACTGGAACCGGTCCTGGAATGGGCAGAGATGCGGGTCAGCTGCACCGATTAGACACCCTGTTGAGGGCTAGCAGAAGGGTTTGCCTTGACTGGAAAGGCATGAAGAGGTGGATGGAGTGGGACAGGCAGAAGCGGCAACTTCCCAAATCTTGGGTAGCCAAGGTCTTGCCCACTTTGCCCCAAAGGCCCTGCCCTGTGGCTGGTTTGTCGGAGCTGGGGGCGAGTGGTCCGCCTTCGGGAGCCTGCCTTCCTCACCCTCTCTGGTGTGCAGGGCGGGTCCCATTGCATCACCCTTGGAGCCTCTGTTCCTGGCTTTGCAGCCAGCTGGGCCCCTGGAGGAGGGACTCTCCTTGTTTTTCAACAAACCATTAACCATTTCACCCTCCTAGTCCTCCCCATGGCCAGCTTGAGTTCCCAGGGCTGTCCCTTACGCCTGTCTGCCTGGACCTCGGAGACCTCCCTCTGCTCCACGATGCACAGGGCTTCTTCCCAGGCAGCCTGGTGAGGGCTGCAGGCTCCACCTGACCCAGCGCCAGCCTGGCCTCTTCCCCAGGAAAAGAGTTAACCTCCCTCAGCCCCACCCTCAGCGTGTGTCCCATTCTGCAGCAGTGAGGGAAGACTCAGCCCATAGGATGAGCTCATGCCCCTTCCACACTCCAAACAGCCCCGACAAAGGGCCAACACAATGTTTTAGACCAAGAGCAAGCGTGGGGCCCAAGCCAGAGACCAGGAGCTTGGACGTTGGCTCTCCCCACAGCCCCTCTAACCTGCAGACCCACTTGGGCCTCTGCCCTCTTTGGAGGGACCCAGGGACAGAGTGGGTGGAGCTGGAGTCCTAAGGGACCCAAGTCTGATGGAAGAGAGTCCCAAGGACAGTGTTTCCTGCTCTTGGGGGACTGGTGGAGGAGAAGGCGGCAGCGAGGACGGCAGAGGCCTTCCAGTCACGGAAGAAAGCTCAGCCCCAGCACTGCCTTCACCGCCCCTGCCGTCCCACCCCAGGGCCTGGAACAGCCAGAACCACCATCCAAGCCGAGGCCTGAGAGTCCCTGGCTGGGCCCCTTGGGGAGGCAGGGATGAATGAGGCCCAGCCTGTGCTTCAGGGAGCTTGCAGAGCGTCCCCGGGCGGTCAAAGGCAGGGAAGCCTGTGGGTGGAGAAAGAGGGCTTCCGAGGGAAGAAACAGGCAGCCTGTGAGGAGAGTGGTTTTTGTTGAATCTTAAAGGATCATCAGGATGTCAATAGGCAGAAACGAGGGGCACTCATTCAAGGGGAACAGCAAGAGCAAAACTATGGAGGTGCCAGTATGTTCCGGAACATTGCCCACCGTCCGGTTTGACTGGAGCACAGGGAGAAGATCGACCTGCTGACAGTTCCCATGGGCGTGTCATTTACTTTGCCAGTGAGTCTGTCTGGACTCCGATGGGCCGCGGGCTTCCAAGGGGCAAAGACCTACTGGTTCCCAGCTCTGTACAGACCAGAGAGTGGAGGCGCAGAGCTGAGAAAGCTGCTGGGAACCATAAAGGACATTAGTGGTTTACGTGAGTGATTAGCGGTTAGTGACTGAGGACCAGAACCAGGTCCTTTCTGTCTTGGCCCAGATCAGGTCCCTTAATCCACAGAGCTGACTGGTCCAGCAGAGCTTGTCACCCTGACAGGCATAGGAGACATTTGAAGCGAACAGCCTGCAATCGAGGAAGAACACAGAGATTTAGCCGCGTGGGCCTTCCTCGTGGTGTTGCAGATAAGGAAGGGACGAATAGCTCCATGACGCTTGATGGGAAAGAAATGACAATATTCTCTATTTTTTCGATCTGGTGAGAATAGCTCCATGACGCTTGATGGGAAAGAAATGACAATATTCTCTATTTTTTCGATCTGGTGAGAAGGTTAATATCATCATTAGGGCTTCCTCCCTTGGCTTATTGAATCTTACAGAAATAAAAAACAAAACCAGAAATCCCCAGATAAGCAAAGGGCTGGATGTTGTGGAACTGGGCAGCTGGTCCCTCATCGGTGGGAGTGGTCACAGTCACAGCTGCTCCTGTGCTACGTGTTCAATGCTGGTGCTTCCTGTGTGTGGCACTACTTCCCCAGGCTACTGAGCTGCCCGCTCACTGGCCTCTGCCAGCAGCTGGCCACCTAGTGGTTTTTCTTTTTCCAGCCTCCTCCTCACAGTCATCTCCATACCAGGTCTTGGCATGCTGTGAGGTGAGCAGATGTTTGCATGCCAGTGGGGTTCTCAACTTCTGCCACTTGTGGGGTACCCTCTTCTGTGGTACGGGAAGCCACTGCCCCCACAGGTGAGGCTGCTCCCACTCTCGAATGGGAAAACCAGCTCCATCCTCTTTGCTCTCCAGGGCTGGAAGCTCGCTGCCTCCTGGGAGGATGTGGGGAAAATATTTCACATTCTTTGCTGAAGAATTCACAGCCAAGAAAACCAGATATGGCTGATTTATCAATCAAGTTATTCTGCCACACTCAATGTTTAATGAATCACCCTGTTCCACTTCCAATAGCAAAAGGAAAGTTCAGCCGGAGACAACCAAAAATACAGTAAATGGAATACTGTGCAAGCAGGCTGTGTGGTGACATGGAAAGATGGCAATGATGAAATTACTAGCTGAAAAAGCAGCTTTTAAAACAGCATTACAGCCCTGGCTGGTGTTTCTCAGTGGTTAGAGCGTTGGCCCATGCACCGAAGGGTCATGGGTTTGATCCCCAGTCAAGTGTACCTGGGTTGTGGGATCCCGGACCCTGATCCAGGCGTGTGTGGGAGGCAACCAATCGATGTGTGGCTCTCACATCTATGTCTCTCTCTCTCTCTCCCTCCCTCCCTCCCTTCGACTCTTTCTAAAAAATAAAAATAAAAAAATCCTCTAGCGAAGATCAACAACAACAAAAAACTACATTACAGTTTTTCATTAACATCAAATTACATATTTAGACTAAGATAAAAGAACTGAGAAGGTAAACACCAAAATGCTATGTCTTCTGCATGGTGAGCCTACCGAGCATTTTTCTTTACCCGTTTGAGCTTGTTTTCTTGTCCTAAAAATTCTGCAGTGAGTGTGTACTATCTTTTCTTGGTGAGTATTTGAAGAAAAATTTATTTTCAATGATAAAACTAATGCAGAGTCATAAAAAAAATCTAAGCAAACAGATGTGTATGTTCCATAAAAGTGAAAACCCTCTTTCTTGATTCTACAACCCCTCTTGTGACAGTTTCCCAGTAAAATCCAGACAACAATGACATCTTATGGGGTTTTGTTACAATTAAGTGAGTTAACATCTGTAAAGTGATTAGAGCAGGGCCTGGCATATAAAAAGCATACATTAATTTTAACTCTTTGAACGTATTTCTTATTTCATTTTCCATTCAACTTCACAGACATCTCTTTATATTAGGACCACATCAACTGAATACTTAGATAAAATTTTAAATCATTTTTAAAAAATGAAATAAAACAAACGAATAGCTAGCTGACTTCTTACCTCTTCCTCCCATCAGTTGGAGAGGTGTGGCCGAACATTCCCCCTTTGTCTACTTTCACACTAATGACCTGGGCTGGCCTTTACCATGGGCCTCAGCTAGGCTACCTATTCAGCTAACATCTGAACCACAGTCGTCCCCCCTACCCACAGGAAATAGTTCCAAGACCCCCAGTGGATGCCTGAAACCGTGCCTAGCACCAAACCCTGTATATACAATGTTTTTTCCTGTACATACACACCTTTTCACTTAAAGGAAGCACTTGATGGCATCTCTTTGGCATACTATTCCAATCTAATTTTAATTTGGCGTATTCCGAGCCAGCATTACTTCTCTTACACTTTGGAGCCTTTATTAAGTAAATAAGGGTGACTTGAAAACAAGCACAGTGATGCTGTGACAGTCAATCTGATAACTGAGACAGCTACTCAGTGACTAATGGCCGGTAGCACATACAGCACAGAAATGCTGGACAAAGGGATGAATCACATGCTAGGCAGATGGAGCCCGAGGGTGCAAGATTTCATCACAGCACTCAGAGCTGCATGCAATTTACAACTTGCAAATTGTTTATTTCTGGAATTTTCCATTTCATGTTTTTGGGCACAGTTGACCTCAGGTAACTGAAAGCACAGAAAGTGAAGCCTCAGATTAGGGGGGACTACTGTGTTTACACCTTCCTGGATGAGAAGGAGTAGAAGCCCTTCTAGAAATCTACGCAGTTCTAAACTGCACAGAAGCTTTAACTCACCTGGTTGGTAGATTTTATCTCACTTTAGCTGTGGCTGCAAAACAGAAGAAGGAAAGAGATCAGGTTGACAGTGCAGCTGTAGGGAAATGTAAATATGTGTTGCATCAATCACTGAAATTGTGTCAGCAGGGAAGACCAGTTTTAATAATTGGCAATAAGATAGTGTTATTACAAAAGTTGGTTGTCACTGCAGTCGACATTATTACCATCTGTATTTTGGATTCAGGAGCAAAACATAAATGAAATTATATCCAATTCATAGCCCAGCAAATGTCACTGACTCAGAATCCAGGAAGTGTCTTAACTAAGATGTTTGCAGAATCCTTATCATTTCTTAGGTTCTATCTTTTTTTTTTTTTTTAAGCTGGTTTTTAAAAAAAAAAAAAAAATTTCCTTTATTGATTTCACAGAGAGAGGAAGGGAGAGAGAGAGAGAGATAGAAACATCCATGAGAGAGAACGTTGATTGGTTGCCTCCTGCATGCCCCCCACTGGGGATTTGGCCCACAACCTGGGCATGTGTCCTGACTGGGAATCGAACTGGTGACCTCTTGGTGCATGGGTTGATGCTCAACCACTGAGCCACACCGGTTGGATGGGTTCTATCTTTTTTAAAAGAAAGGATTGGTTCATTAATAGGATATTTTATACTCACATCAGAAAAAGATACCACAAGAAAAGAAAATTACAAACTAGTATCTCATGAACACAGACTCAAAAATCAACAGAATATTAGAAAATAATAATAATAATAAAAAAGAACAATATACCATGCCATTGGGTTTATCCAGGGAGTGTAGAGCTTGTTCAATATTTGAAAATCAATCAATGTAATTCCTATATATACTATTTAAAGAAACGAAAAAGCATGATTATAGCAGTTGATACATAAAAAACATTTGATGAAATTAAACATCTACTGTGATTTTTAAAATAAATAAAAAGCATATGAACTGGAAAGAAAGAAATAAAACTGTCCCTATTCACAGAGAAGCCCAAATAATTCACACACACACACACACACACACACACAATCACCCAGAACCAATAAGTGAGTTTAGCAAGATGGCAGAATATAAGATCAACACATAAAAATCAATCATATTTCTATATACTAGCAATAAAAATTTGAAACCAAAAATTTAAAAATATATCATTTATAATAGCTTAAAAATGAAATATTTAGATATAAATCTCCTAAAATATATATAAAATCTATATGCTAAAAATAAAAACACTGACGAAAGAAATCAAAACTGCAAAACACTGATGAAAGAAATCTAAATAAAAGGAGAGACATCCATGTTTGTGGATTAGATGATTCAGTAGAGGGTAGATTTGACTCTCTCCAAAGGGATAAACTGAATTCAATACAAATAAACACTTTAGCAGATTTTTGGTAGATATACACAAATGTATTCTAAAATTTATACTGAAAGGCAAAGTAACTAGAATAGCTAAAACAATTTTGAAAAAGAAGCACACACACACACACACACACACACACACACACACACAAGAAGCACAAGGTTGGAGGAATCACCCTATCTGATTATAAGACTTACTAAAAAGCTACAGTAATCAAAATAATGTGGTATTGGTAATAGGAGAGACATAGATCAGTGAAACAGAAAGACACACAAACATGGTCAGTTGATAACTTAGAAAGGTGCAAAGGCAATTCATTGCAGAAAGGGATATTTTTTCCCAACAAACTGTGTTGGAATAGTTGCACATCCATATGCAAAAAAACAAAAAACAAAACCTCACACCTTATACAAAAATTAACTCAGAATAGACCATGAATTTAAAACATAAAACTACAAAATGTTTAGAGAAAACAGGATAAAATCTTTATGATCAGGGTTAGGCAAAGGGCTCTAAGACTTCACAAAAAAAGCATGATCCATAAATGAAAAATACAGATACATTGTACTTCATCAAAGTTAAAAACTTTTGTTATAAAAGAAACAAGGACAAAATAACATGCTACAGACTTGGAGAAAATATTTGCAAATCATATGTTCAACAAAGGATTTGTATCAAGAATATATAAAGAATTCTCAAAACGTGATAGTAAGAAAGCAAATAATCCAATAAAAATGAGCAAAAGACTTACACACTTTGCTAAAGATAAACAAAGCAAATAAGCACATACAAGTATTTCTACTATCATTAGCCATTAGTAAAATATATGTTAAAACCTCCATGAGATAACGTATGTTAGAATGGCTGAAATAAAAATGCTAACAATACTAAATGCTGATAAGGATGTTCTTATACATTTGAGCATTGTTCCAATATATTGCTGGTGGGAATGCAAAATGGTACAGCCACACTGGAAAACAATTGGACAAATTCTTATAAAATGAAACGTAAATTATCATATGACCCAGCAATTGTACTCATAGCTGGTACCTTAGAGAAATGAAAATTTACCTTCACACAAAAACCAGTTCAGGAATGTTTATTGTAGCTCTGCTCATAATTGCCAGAAACTGAAACAATCCAAATGTCCTCAGTAAGTAAATTATTTTCAAAAACCATGGTTCATCTATATAATGGATTAAAGTGGAATAAACTATTCACACATTAAATAACTTTGATGAATATCAAGGCATTATGCTGAGTAAGAGAATCTACTCCCACTTTCATTTTTTAAAAAAATATATTTTTTTATTGATTTCAGACAGAGAGGAAAAGAGAGAGAGAGAGAAACAGCAATGAGAGAGAACATCGATTGGCTGCCTTCTACGTGCCCCCCACTGGGGATTGGGCCCACAACCTGGGCATGTGCCCTGACCGGGAATCAAACTGGTGACCTCTTGGTGCATGGGTCAGCACTCAACCAGTGAGCCACACTGGCTAGACTACTCCCACTTTCTTTTGATTAGTGTTACCATGGTTTATCTTTGCCCATTCGTTTACTTTTAATCTATATTCGTATTTATATTTAATCCATATTATACTTAAAATGGGTTTCTTATAAACACATACAGTAGTTGTTTTTGATCCACTCTGACAATGTCTTTTCATTGGCATATTTAGATCATTAACATTTAAAGTGATCACTGATACATTTCACTGATACATTTCAATTAAGATCTACCATATTTTTACTATTTTTTATTCATTATTTTTATTCTTTGTGCCTATTTTTGTCTACTTCCTGCTGCTTCTTTTTTCAATCCTCACCTGAGGACATTTTTATTGATTTTTAGAGAGAGGGTAAGGGATAGGGAGAGAGAGGGAGAGAGAAAACATTGATCGGTTGCCTCCCATATGAGACCCAACTGGGGATGGAACGTGCAACCGAGGTATGTGCCCTGACCAGGAATCAAACCCGGACCTTCTGGTGTATGGGACAATGCTCCTATCAACTGATCCACACTGTCCAGGGCTGGCTATTGTGGTATTAATTGAGTGTTTTATATGATTCCATTTTTTTCTCTTTTCTTAGTATATCAATTATACTTCTTTTTAAATTTTTTATTATTTTTTTAATCCTCACCTGAGGATTTTTCCATTTATCTTCAGACAGAATGGAAAGGAGGGAAGGAGAGAGAGAGAGAGAGACAGACAGACAGACAGACAGACAGACAGACATCGGTTGGTTGCCTCCCACATGACCCTGACAGGGCCTGGGACAAACCGAAACCAAGGTACGTGCCCTTGGCCAGAATCGAACTACAGATTCTTTGGTTTGTGGGCCGATGCTCTAACCGCTGAGCGAAACCGGCCAGGCCTTAAATTTTTTATAGTGGTTGCCCTAGAGTTTGCAATATACATTTACAACTAATCCAAGTCAACTTTCAAATAACACTATACACTGCAGAAGTAGTGAAACTATCTTATAATAACAAATATTCCTAATTTCTCCCTCCTGTTCATTGTCTTTACTGTCATTCATTTCACTTATACATAAACATATTATGTGTGTATATATAATAGGTGTATGCATTACATATATACGCACATAATCAAATACATCGTTGCTATTATTATTGAACAAACTGTTATCTGTTAGATCAACTAGAAAAAGAAAAGTTTTAATTTTACCTTTACTTATTCCTTCTTCAATGCTCTCCCTTTTGTAAAATGTAGATTTGACTTTTTAACCTATATAATTTTTCTTCTCTGTGAAGAACTTCCTACAAGTCTGATCTACTGGTAACAAATATCCTCAATTTTCGTTTGTCTCAGAAAGTCTTTATTTCTCCTTCACTTTTGAAAGATAATTTCATAAAGTACAGAATTCTAGGTGGGTTTTTTTTTCTCTCTCTCAACACTTCAAAGATATCACTCTACTGTCTTCTTGCTTGCATGGTTTCTGAGAAGTCAAATTAATTCCTATCATTATTTGTTTTATTATTATTATTATTATTACTTTGGTTAATCCTCACCTGAGGATATTTTCCCACTGATTTTTAGAGAAAGTGGAAGGGAGGGAGGGAGAGAGAGAGAAACATCAATGTGAGAGAGACATATCAACTGGTTGCCTCCTGCATGCCCCCAACCAGGGTGAGGATTAAACCTGCAACCCAGATACGTGCTCTTGACCAGAATCAAACCCAAGACTTTTTTGTCCGTGGGCAGAAGCTCTAACTGCTGAGCCAAACCAGCCAGGGCTTAACTCCTATCTTGAATCCTCTATAGGTAGGGTGTTTTTCCTTTGGCTTCTTACAAGATTTTTTGCATCTTTGATATTTATGCAACTTGAATATGATATGCTTAAGTGTGGGTTTGGGGGCATTTACCCTCACTGGTGTTCTCTGAGCTTTTTGGATCTGTGGTTTGGCATCTGACATTGATTTGGGGGAAGTTCTCAGTCATGACTGCTTCAAATATTCCTTCTGTTCTTTTCTCTTTTTCTTCTTTTGGTATTCACATTATGCAAATTAACTCTTTTTATATTATCCCATAGTTCTTGGATATTCTATTCCTTTTTTTTCCAGTCTTTTTTTTCTCTTTGATTTTTATTTTGGAAGTTTCTATTGACATAGTCTCAATCACAGAGATTTTCCCTCAGCAGTGTCCAGTCAATTAATAAACCCATCAAGCACATTCTTTTGACCTATAGCATTTAAAAAATTCTTTCTTAGACTTCCCATCTCTTAGTTTACATTACCCATCTGTTCTTGCATATTGTCTGCTTTATCCATTAACACCCTTAGTATATTAATCATAGTTGTTTTAAATTCCTGGTCTGATAATTCTAACATTCCCTGCCATAGATCAGTCTGGTTCTCATGCTTGTTCTGTCGCTTCTAACTGTAAATTTTGCCTGTGGTATGCCTTGTAATTTGTTGTTGTTGTTGTTGAAAGCCAGACCTGGTATTTGGGGTAAAAGGAGCTCTGGTAAATAGGCCTTTACTAGTGCGGTGGTGAGGTGTGGGGGAGGGGGAAGTATTCTACAGTCCTGTGATTAGGTCTCACTCTTCCAGCAAGTCTGTGTCCCTGAGCTGTGAACTTCACAAGTGCTTCTCAGTTTTCTCTCCCCTCTGGTGGGACAAGGTGGCTAGGGTGGGCTGGAGTTGGGTATTTCCCTTCCCCAGGTTAAAACCTCAACAGGTTCAGCTCTGGTAAAAATAGTCTCTCCTGAAAGCAGGCCTTGTGAAGAACAGAATGCTCCGGCATATTTTAACCTGGTCACTTCCCCTCCCCCTGCTGGAAGCATGAGGGCATCTTCCCTCTGAGAGCCTGGTAGAGCTTCTGGAGCTAAAACAAAACAAAAGCACAGGGATCCCCCATGCCTGACCCCCTTGGAGTTTTTAACTCAGGCCAGTCAACACTTAGCCCCCAACAATCTGTCAATTAGATTTTAGGTTTTCCTACTTTGCTGCTGGTTCCCACGGAGGTTTCTGCTCTGGTAAATTGTGTCATCTGTATCTGCCTGCCTATTTTCCTAATTTTGAGGGCAGCAGTTTGCCCTGTGACCCTACTTCTCTGCTGAATCTAAGAGTTGTTGAATTTTCAGTTTGTTCAGCTCCTTACTTGTTAGAATAGAGTGATGATTTCCAAGCTCCATACATATGCTGGACCGGAAACCAGAAGTCAACTTTATGCTAATTAAAAAAATACAAGATTCTTAAAAATGGTTAAAAGGTAAATTTTATGTTATGCATATTTTACCACAATAAAATTGTTGTTGTTGTGAATCCTCACCCGAGGGTCTTTTTCCATTGATTTTTAGAGAGAAGAGAGAGATACATTAATTGGCTGCGTCCTGCACGACCCCAACCAGGGCTGGGGATCGAACCTGCAACCCTTCTGTCTGTGGGCCGACACTCTAACCACTGAGCAAAACTGGCCAGGACATAAAAATGTTTAAGTAATTTTTAAAAAGAAAGGAATGAGAAATTATAACTGGGCAACAGGTTGTAAGGAATAAGATGATTTTTCCAAATGCTTGCAAGATAGCTCTACTTGATAATACCACCCACACATCAAATTAAACATATTTTGAATCCCTTTAACTTACTTTATCCCCTATGTTGCCCCCCCTCCCCAAATTCTGTGTTCTTGCCTTTCGTTACAATGACGCCTTTCTGCTGGTCACCCAGGCTCTCACCCTCCCACCACCTGGACCACGCTCTCTCTCAGCCTGCCTTTCTGTTGCCATGTCATGTCTATTAGGTGTCCATAAATCAGCTGCACATCCATTTCCTTCCCTCCTGTTCCTCCTCCATTCATTACCAATTGTCAGGACTTTTGCAGTTGCTTCCTAACACCTCCCTCCCTTAAGAGTCGGCTTTGGCATGAGACCAATCTTTAATTTAAATCCTGGCTCTGCCACTTATCACCATTTGACTTTGGGCATTTAATATTTAATCCCTTTGAACCCCAGGCATTATTTGTAGAATTGAGGTAATGATATATTCCACTCACAGGGTGATTGTGAGGATTGGAAAACACCATATGCCAGGCACTTAGTCTTAAATGCACTATTACCCTTATTGAATGAGACAGTGTATATAAAGCACTTGGCATGGTGCTAGGTGCATGGTAAGTACCCAATCATTGTTGGCTGCTTTATATAATTATTCTTTTGTCTCAGTCCATTCTAGGCACTACTGTCAAATTAATTTTTTCTGATGAGCAGTTTAGATTGTGTCTATCTCTTGCTCAAAATCTTTCTTGGACTCCCGCTTGCCTATAGAAATAAGCCTAAACTCCTTTGCCAAAAAACCAACAACTTCTTGATTGGTATCCTGTTATCTTCCAGATTTTATCTACTGAATTCCACTTCTCACTGGGCCTATTACATATCTCTGGCTTTCCTTCCTCTTTAGCTTGTTTAAACTGTTCTCTCTCCCTGGAATGTCCTTCCTCCTCCCCTTTTGCTCAGTAAATATTTGCTGAGTAAATAGATGTCCTTTGGAACAGCTCGCCTAGAGAAGCCAGTTCTTATCCCTACCACATACCCACTGTGTGGTGGAGATACACAGGGCAGGTTACGTTTGTTTTCAGCAGGACTCTCAGTGAGGGAGACATAGACACAAATGGAGAAGTTTTAAAGAAGTCACCCCAGCTTCACAAGCCCCTCAACCCTTCCCGGATACCGATGCCACATAATACTGATGCCAAGAGGTGAGACTGCTCAACTCCTCCTGTTCAGTGAACCCCTCAGTTCAGGAGATACAGTACCTACTGAGCACCTGCCAAGTACTCTGCAACTTACTGGGGGCTGTGGGAGTCCAAGCACAGGTGAGACCATCCAGCTGGTGGAGAGAAGGCTTGCGTGACAATGGCAAACAGTGCCAGGAATTCAGAATTCAGTTCTAAGTTCTGTGACGCCAAAGAGAAATCTTTGACCAGGATGAGCCTGGGCATTGACAAGGGGTAAAGGGGCTGCAGGCAGAGGAAGCTTTGTGACTGACAGCCGTACCTGGGGTGAGTCTCCATGTCTTGCATGCTTTGAGAATGCATGGTATGCTAAGGCAAATATCTGATGTGTGCTGGGGAAATGCAAACCAACGAAATTCTCTATTCATGTCACAAGCCAGGCAGCTTTCTGAAAACCAGTGGTAACATGCTGCTGCTGATGGGATGGGTATAGGTGAAGACCTTTTCCCCCCAGAACCAGCTCTCCACACCCACTATAGTCCATTTAGTCCCACATAATTCAGTGTTTAAAATGCTAAGACATGTTTAACAACAGTCGGAGCAATAAGAACAAGTCGATTAAAAAAAAAGGCAGGGACAAATGTAGCCTTGGACTTTACTCAAGACCTTAACCCAGCTTAACTCACTGCCTAGGTTTCTTACAGTTCTTGAAACTAGACTTTATTCCCAGAAGATTCTCAGATCCTGGGTTATTCGTATAGGTTAAAGTTAAGCCTGGAGCACAAACTTTGAAACCAGATGGATTTGGGTTGAATCCAGCTCAACCCCTTACCAGCTCCCTGACCCTGAAACTCAGAAGAGTGCTCTGAGGTTCAGTTTCCTCATTTTGGCAATTGGGTGATACCACCGATGTTAAGGTATGTTGTAAGGATTTCGTGAAATGATGTGTGTGGAGTTCTGGACAAAGAAGGTATTCAATATTTGAAGGTAATCATCACCATAGCAATTACTGGAGGTCCCCCCCAACCTCCAAAACTCTATTCTATGCCCAAACTATCTCTTCCAAAGTTACCTAAACTCTAAATTTAGCATCTTCCTCCGTATATTCCCTACACCTCCTAATAACAATAAATAAGAATAAGAATAGCAACAGGACAACTATTATACAGGGCATACTACATGCCCTGTGGTGGGACTTTCAAAACCTTATATACATAAGTTTTCTCTAGAATTGTTTGGGTCTACCTTCCCTTCAGAACCTCAGTTGCTTGCTCAATGGAGTTTCCTGGCCACTGCCCAAGTTGCTTTGTCCCCAACAACTCTGCCTAGCTTGTCCTCCACCAGGATGGACTAGGGCCACAGTTGCATTGTTGCTGGATCTGGAAGGTGTGTCTCTCCCCTCTTCTAGGCTGAGATGAAGCACTGTGCAGCAGGACATAGGATCTGACTTCCCCACCAGCTGTGCAGTGTGCTGCAACCCAGGAGTGCAGGGCAGTTTATGCCCTGCAGGGCAAATGTTGACCTACGAGAGGAGGCAGATGGGAGGGAATTGACGAATAAAATCCTTTCCTCTGTTTCTGTTGCCTTAGGTGATGTATCAGTGAAAATTCTGCTGCGTATGATGTCTGAAATTTTGTTGCCTACATTTTCTTCTAGGATTTTTATGGATTCATGAGTCACATTTAAGTCTTTTATCCATTTTGAGTTTATTCTTGATCCCACTTCTAGGAATATACCCTAAGAAGCCTGAAACACCAATCAGAAAGAATATGTGCACCCCCATGTTCATACCAGCACTATTTACAATAGCTAAGATCTGGAAACAGCTCAAATGTCCATCAGTTGACGAATGGATAAAAAAGCTGTGGTACATATACACAATGGAGTACTATGCAGCTATAAGAAAGAAAGATCTCTTATCCTTTGAGATGACATGGAGGGCCCTGGAGAGTATTATCCTAAGCAAAACAAGCCAAGCAGAGAAAGACAAGTATCATATGATCTCACTTATTTGTGGAATATAATGAACATAACAGTCTGAGGAACAGGGTAGAACCAGAGACTTGGAAATGGGGTACAGACTGACAATCCCCAGAAGAGGGGGTGGTGGGGAGGTAAACCACAGAATTTATATGCATGGATGCATGAACAATGGACATGGACAACAAAGCTGGGGACAGGATGGGGAGGGAGGGGGAAGGGGTATCAGTGGGGGGAGAAACATCTGTAACAAAAATAAATTAATTAATTAAATTTAAAAAAATCCTTTCCTCCCCATTCTCACCCTCCCCCAGCCCCAAATTGACATAACAGAGATGATCTGTTTGATTGTCTCTGTTTCCTCCTGAGTACGTGGCCAGCTCCTTAATGTACCACTTTGCATTTGCTTTCCCTTCCTCGTGGCCTCCCCCCATCTCCCCCCACTCTGCTGTCCTGAGCTTGTGCTCCCCCAGCAAAGCACGGGCGTGGAAGGTTTGTCTCAGCCTCCGTGTCTAGGGAATCTGAGCCACGGCCATGTATGAAGAACCATTAGAAGACAATATGAAAACGACCAACAACCCTATAGAAAAGTGGGCAGATATGAATAAATAGTTCACAAAACAGTAGCTATGCAAGCAACAATCAATAACTTTTTACAAATGTGAAAAGATGATCCATCTCACTCATAGTAAGAGAAATACAAGAGAAAATTACAATGGAAGATACTTTCCCACCCATCAAATTGAATAGTCTGATAAGACTGTGTCAGCAAGGGTGCACAAAAAATAGACACTGTCATTGCTGATGAAAATATGTATTAATATAACCTCTACGGAGAGTAATTTAGTAGTATCTTTAAAAATAAAAAAAACGCACATACTTTTTCTTCTTTTTAATCCTCACCTGAGGACACTTTTTGCATTCATAGAGCGAGAGGGAGAGAGGGAGAAAGAGAGAGAGAGAGAGAAACATCCATATGTGAGAGACACGTCGAGTGGTTGCCACCCACAGGACCCCAACAGGGACCGGGAACGAACTGCAAATGAGGTACGTGCCCTTGGCAGGAATCAAACCCAGGTCTCTGCAGACCGCGGGCTGATATTCTAACTGCTGAGCCAAACCAGCCAGGGCAAAAAAATGCACATACTCTTTAGCCGAGCAATTTAAGCTCACTGTTGTTTCCTTTGGGAAAAAATTATAATCTAATGTCCATCATTTAAAAACTGGTTTAATAAATTATGGTATAGCCTTTAAAGGGACAAATAAGAAGAGTTCTTTTTAAATGTACTGATGTACCCCTGGCTGGTTTGGCTCAGCGGTTAGAGCATTGGCCCGTGGACCAGAGAGTGTGGGGTTCAGTTCCCGCCAAGGGCACGTACCTCTGTTGCAGTTTGTCCCCAGCCTCTTTTGGGGTCGTGTGGGTGGCAACCAGTCAATGTATATCCCTCACATCAATGTTTCTCTGTCTCTCTTCCTCCCTCTCTCCCTCCTACTCTATCTGAAGATAAATGCAAAAATGTCCTCGGGTGAGGGTAAAAAATAAAAATGTACTGATGTAAAGATATTTGATTTATATTAAGTAAAAATATCTCTGGAAAGGTGCACTGGAAACTCATTGGTAACAGTGGTTGCCTCTGGGATGAGTTGGACTTTGTGCCTTTTGTATCTTTTGGATTTTGTACCATGTGAATCTATTTTTTCTTATCAACTTTGTTGAGGAATAATTTATATAGAGTTAAGTCACATACATTTAAAATGCACAGTGCAATGAGTTTTGAAAATTGTATATGCTTGTGAAACCACCACCATAATCAAGAGACAGAACATTTACATCATCCCCCCAACCCAAATTCTCATCCCCTTTGCTGTCCATCTCTCCACCCTGGCCCTCCACAACCACTGAACTACCTGTCAATAGAGGTTAGTTTGCATTGTCTGGAAATGGAATCATACAGTACGCACTCTTTTGTGTTTGGCTTCTGCATGCTGCATGATTTTGAGATTCATTCATGTTGTTATGGGCATCAATAGCTCCTTCCTGAATAGTAGTCTATTGTGTGGTTATACCACATTTTGTTTATCTAGCCAACTCTTGATGAACATTTGAGTTGTTTACAATGTGGGCTATGCATATAATGTTGTTGTTAACTTTTGTGTACAAGTCTTTTCGTGGAAATCTGTTTTCATTTCCTTTGACTAAATACCTAGGAGTGAAGAGGCTAGGTTGTATGGTAAGTGTATGTTAACTTAAGAAATGCCAGTTTTCCAAAGTAATTGGACCATTTTCCATTCCCACTAGCAGCGGATAAGAACTCCAATTGCTTTACATTCTTGTCAAACTTGGTGTTGTTGGTCTTTTAAATTTTATGATGAGTTTATACTGGTGTATTACTTATTTTACAAGAGACATTTAAAATTAAAAATAAATAAATAGATACTTACTTATAGCCTCTGGCTCCCCAAATCTGTAATTGATGTGATAATAAGAAAGTTGGGTGTTGAAATTTTGAGAAGGGAGATGTATTCATTTTCTGTTGCTATGTAACAAATTATCACAAACTCAGAGCTTAAAACAACATGGATATATTATCTCACAGTTTCTGTGGGTCAGAAATCCAGGTGAGGCTTTGCTGGGTCTTCTGTTCAGGTCTCACAAGGCTACTCTCCAGGTTTCAGCCAAGACTGTGTTTGTTTATGGAGCTCTGACTCTTCCCACTCAATGGCTGTTGGCAGAATTCAGGTCCTGTGGTTGTAGGACCAAGGTCCTTGTTTCCTTGCTAGCTGTCATCTGGGGCCTGCTCTCAGCATCTAGATGTCACCCATGCTTTCCGGCATATGGTCCTTTTATGAGCTCTCACAGCATGACAGCTACTTCCTCAAGGCCAGCAGAGGAATCCCTCTCTAGTCCTCTGAGACAGTCTTAAATTACATAACGTAATCACAGGAGTTATCTATTGCATCACCTTTGTCATTTTCTTTGGGTTAGATGCAAGTCACATATTCAGCCCATACTTAAGAGAGAGGTGGTACACGAGGACATGACTCATTGGAGGACAGACACCCCATGGTGTGTTCAATATATAAACGGGATGGTGCTGAGTAACCAGGAAGCGCAGGTTTATTGAGGGAAATACCTGCTGGGCTGCCTCCAAGTAGAGCACAGCAGCTGGTTCATACAGACTAACGGTTTTTAAACTTCGGGCTGGGGTGGGTGGTTGCCTCACTGAGGAGTCATGGTCGTCCTTGAGTGGTCGGAGCTGGGGTCTTTCCGAGAGTTGTTCTTCTCATCGAGCAGCTGTTTAGGTTTGGGTGGGGGGTTCAGGATACTGTTCCGCCTGGCTGGAGCAATAAGCTTTGGTTTCCTGGAATAAGGGGCTTGGGGTGAGGTTAAACAATAAGAGACTGGGGGTAGTAATATGGAAGTTAAAGTTAACATTTCCCGACTCTTAGTTAATATAAGTTGGAAGGTTAAAAAAAGTTTGTGTTGATCGAAATTTTGGGTTGACCCCTAGGGATGGCCTCTCAGGCAAGAGTGTTCTTCTGTAGCTACTTCCTGCTGTTCTCCCTATGGGTTGCTTTTCCTGGGGGGTCACCCTGGGGTAGAGGACTGTAAGTTTGGAGTAGTAGTTGGTGGTGGGCTACCCTGGCAAGTTCGGTTATCCGTGTTTGCAAAAATTTTAGGAAACAGGGCAGAAGCAAGAGGAGGAGGCAGATAATTATCAATGAGCTGATGTGCGGGGCAATTATGTTAAAAAGGGGATTAGACCACCATTGGCTTAGAGGTGAGGGTTCCTCATGTCTGCGGGTACGGAGCCTCTCCTGGAATTTTCAGAGAGAGTTAATATTTTCCTCTACTATACCTGATTCGTTGATATAGTAGCAGCATTTTTCTTGGAGGAAAAGGCAGGTACCTCCTTTTTCAGCGGTGAGAAGGTCCAGGGCCCATCGGTTTGGGAGAGCGACCTCTGCTTAGGAAGTAAGTTGTCATTGTAGGGAGGCTAGGGAGGCAGCCGAGTTTTCGAAACCTCTTTCTAGATCCGCCTGAATTTGTTCAGTCATCTTAAGGCTGTAGCCGAGCCCAGCTCCCCCAATTCCTAGGGCGGCTAGGACAAGAAGAAAGAGAGGCCCACAAGAAAAGGGAGAAAAATGGCCCACTTCTGGCGGGGGGTTGGAGGTTTCCGGCTCCCTCATCCTCAGTGTAATAGAGAAGCTGTGGGGTGAGGATTGCCGGGACACATGGGCCCGGAGAGGTGGCGTCAATGTGGTTGGTTAGAGAGTGGTTACCCCAAAAGAAAGTTCCCCGAGGACTTGTAAAGTCAGAGGTAATTTGATGAGTTTGATTGCATGTCGGGTGGGAGACGGCCTTATGTAGCATAGATTATAGGTGTTATTTGGGGTGTAAAAGGGCACGTGGTCTAGGGAGAATGAGGAGGCAGGCGGGTTTTAGAAGTGTTTCAGGGGTATGAGAGTGGGACTGCAGCCATCGGTGGTTGGTCTAGGAAGGCACAGAGAAGGCTCTGAGAGGGCTCGACTTCTTGGGTTAGGTTTAGAACTTGGACTCCTTTTCTTATTAAATCGAGCCATGCAAAGAAGGTCTGTTTGTTGGAAAGGAGTTTAGTTAAGGAAGTTTCTTGGGTTAAGATTTTGTGGGTGAGATCTTCCCGTTTTTGGACTGTCGTCCTTTGCTGCACTTCTGGTCAAAGGACATATAGTATTTAGAAAATCCTCTTGTAAATATTCCGTTTAGGACTTTTTGCCATTTAGAGTCCCAGGGATCTCCGATGCTGAGGACCCAGGGGGCAGTGGGGGTAGTGTATTTGCAGTGAGTTATTTTGGTATCTGTTTTGGTAAATATAATTGTGTCTCCCCAGTAGAAAGATGACGTTGTGCAAGGGGCAGAGGTGGTGAGGTGTGGCAAGACAGTCCTTGAGATTGTTGTAGGAGCAGAGCCTCATCCCTGTATAGCTTTGAAGGTGGGATTGGTTTGTGATGAGTTTACGAGCCATCGGACAACCTGTCAAGGGGCAGTCTGTGGAAGCAATTATTTGGGAGGGAGGCCAGGTAGAGGAGACATTGAGAAAGAATCTCCAAACGTGCAGCTCAGGTCCGGAGCCTGAGGAAGAAAGTGGTCTGTGTAGGGTGAGAGAGAAGGAAAGATCCTCTGGGCGAGTAGACAGAGAAGAAGAGAAGAAGAAAAGTCTGTTTCAAAGGGCTCGAATTCCTGAAAGGCTCTTTGCCAGGTGAGATCCTGGATCCAGGTGAGGAGTTCTTCTACTTCCGGACTGCGGGGTCTCAACCAGGCGATGTCTTCCAAAATCTGAGCGAGGAAATAAAAAATCTTGCAAGGCAGAGGCTGTGCATTGCTAGTTGAGTGTTGGTTATAGTGTGAGCTGTGAGTATGTTGTGTTGAGCGAGTCTCACAAGAGAGTCTGGTCGTGTTCTTCTGCAATCAGTGGACATGAGGAAATGTTGAGGGATAGGGGACCTGTGGAGTGGAGAAATAATTTTTAGGACTCTGTGGAGTGTACGGTTTAATACGTGAGAGATGTGTCCAGTGAGAGTCCCTTCAGTTGACCGCCGTGGGAGTGGAGAGGACTGTGTGTGGGCCGGTCCAGATCGGCTGCAGAGGGTTTTTCCCGGGTTCGTTTATACACCTGATCTCCTGGCAGTAGGGCGAGGTGAACCTTGGTGGTAGGAAAAGGTTGAGGTAGGAGTTTATTTACCTCTGAGTGTAAACTGGACCTCACATAAGCCAATGCTGGGAAGCAATCTCCGATGGCAGGGTCGGGTTAGTTAGAGGACTGGAGTCTACGACAAAGGGCCTTCCATACATTATTTCAAAGGGGCTTAGGTTGAGGGGTTTCCTTGGCATGGCACGAATTCTCATCAGAACCAGGGGGAGGAGCTGGGGCCAGGGAAGGTAGGCCTCAAGAATGAGTTTGGTAAGGTGGTGTTTGAGAACTTGATTAGCCCGCTCTACTTTGCCTGAGGACTGGGGACGGTAAGGTACGTGTAGCTGCCATTTAAGTCCTAGATGAGTTGCCCTGGCCGGTTTGGCTCAGCGGTTAGAGCGTCGGCCTGCGGTCTGGAGAGACCCGGGTTCGGTTCCCGCTAAGGGCATGTACCTTGGTTGCAGTTTGTCCCCGGCCCTGGTTGGTCGTGCGGGTGGCAGCCACTCGATGTGTCCCTTCACGTCGATGTTTCTCACTCTCTCTCCCTTCCTCTCTCTCCCTCCCATTCTATCTGTACCAAAAATGGAAAAAATATCCTCGGGTGAGGATAAAAAAAAAAAAAAAAAAAAAAAAAAAGTCCTAGATGAGTTGAGAGTGATGGGTGATGTGAGAGATGAAGGCTGGTCCACTGTCTGGTTGCAATGCTGAAGGGAGGCCGAACTGAGGGATGATGTGCTCGGTGAGGATCGCGGCAACCTGGTGCACGTCCTCACGTTTGGTGGGAAATGCCTCAATCCGGCCGGAGAAGGTGTCGACTAGAGACAATTATCTGAGCCCCTTGTATTTGGGCCGGTGGGTAAAGTCTATTTGCCAATTTTGTGCTGGCAGTTGTCCCTGGGTTTGGTGGGCGGGGAATGACTTGGGATGAATTCTTCCTTGAGGGGTGCAGGGGTGCAGGTCTGGCAGGAGGAGGGTATTTTCTTGAGGATTGTTGGGAAGTTGTGTCCTGTCAGGAAGGTGGAGATGTAAAGGAGTAGGGGTTGGTATCTGGCGTGGAAAGAATTATGTATGGATTGTAGGAGATCCTCTGCCTGAGACTGTGGGAGTCAGAGTTTGTTTTTCTGTATATACCAACCATCCTTCTGAGGCAAGGAAGAGTAGGCGGCCTTTTCGGTGGTGGAGTATGATGGAGTGTGAGAGGTCAGGAAATAAATGTGGGCTCCTGGGGGCTGAGTGGCTGTTTTCTTCGCCACTTGGTCTGCTATGTTGTTTCCCATGGATATGGGGGTGTTTTTCTGGTGTCCTCGACAGTGGATGGTGGCTATTCAGTTCGGCAATAGAGCTGCCTGAGGTAGGTTTTGTATGTAAGAATGGTTTTGGAGGGGGTCTCCTTTGGTTGTGAGAAAGCCCCGCTCCTGCCAAACAGTTGCAGCCGAATGTAGGATGTGGTAGCAGTATTTTGAGTCAGTGTATATGTTGGCTGTTTTGCCCGAAGACAGAGTTAGTGCCCTTGTGAGGGCAATTAACTCGGCCTGCTGGGAGGTCGTCCCCGGCGGTAATGATTGAGCCTCGAGAATAGAGTGTTGCCCAGTGGTGATGGCATAACCTGCTCGGGTAGATCCTCGTGATGTTCTAAGGGAACTTCCATCTATAAATAGGGTGAGGTCCGGAGCAGGGAGGGGGTAGAGGTGAGGTGGGGAAAGGGGTTGGGAAAATGTGTGAGTGTTTCGATGCAGCAATGAGTGGGGGGTGAGGAGGAAGTCGGTAGGAGCGTGACAGGGTTTAGGCTGGAGCATGGCTGAAAGGAAGATTCAGGGTTTTCAATGAAAATAATGTGGATTTGTTATAAACGGGAGGGTGATAAGTGGGTTAGGGCTTTGTGAGACAGTAGGTCTTGAAGGTTGTGTGGGGCTCTAATAAGCACCCTCTGACCAAAGGTAAGTTTTTTGCTCTCAAGGGCCAGGAGGGCCGCTAAGGCCCTGAGGCAGGGTGCCCACCCCTTGCATGTTGGATTTAGTTGTTTTGAGAGGTAGGCTACCAGTGCAAAGGGTGGTCCCTTTTGTTGTCCAAGGACCCCGAGGGCAAGTCCTTGCTTTTCAGTAACATAAAGTATAAAATCTGAGTTTAAGTCTGGAAGATGTAGGGCCGGAGCCTGAAGGAGGGCCTGTTTAAGTTTAGTAAAATGTGTTTGTACAGGGAGTCTGGGGTCTAGTTGTTCCGAGAGCTCTCCTCTGGTTGCCTCATACAGGGGCTTTGCTAGGAGGCTATAGTTAGGGATCCATGACCGGAGGAAGCCCAGGATTCCCAGGAAAGAAAGGAGCTCCTCTTTGGTTGAGGGAGTCGGTATAGAGGCAAAGACATGCTTTCCATCGCTGGAGAGAGCTTTCTTTCCCGGGGTCAGTTGTATTCATAGGTAAGTGACTTGGGGTAGAGAGAGCTGTAGTTTGGAAAGAGAAGTTGAGAAGCTGGATGGTATCTGACAGAGAGGCCTCCAAAGACGGGCTGCAAAGGAGGAAATCATCGACAAACTGGATGATGGTGCTGTGGGGAGGGTGAGCTTGTTAAGATCTGCTGCTAGGGCCTGGCCGAAAAAGTGGGGGCTGTCCCAGAGCCCCTGAGGTGGGACTGGCCATGTTAGTTGCTGGGAGCGCAGGGTGTCTGGGTCGGTCCAAGTGAAAGCGAAAGGATTCTGACAATCTGGATGTAGGGGGATGGTAAAAAAAAAAAAGGCATCTTTGAGATCCAGGAGTGAAGTGGGAGGTGTTAGCGGGAATGGTAGAGAGGATAGTATATGGGTTGGGTACTACCGGGGTGATGGGGAAGACGGCCTAGTTAATAGAACATAAGTCCTGTGTGAGTCAGTAGGTGCTGTTTGGTTTGACAATGGGGAGAATTGGAGTGTTGTAGGGGGAGGTAGTGGGGATTAGGAGTCCTGAGGTTAAAAATTTGGAGATGAGGGGTTTAGGCCCTGGAGATGTTTATGAGAAATGGGGTACTGGGGTACATTTGGAAAGAGAGAGATGTTTTTGAGGTTAATTGCAATGGGGGTATGGTGTGTCACTATGGAAGGCTAACTAGTGTCCCAAACTTGGGGGTTAACAATAGAGGGGGTTATGGGAAAGGAAGCGGAGGGATGGGAGGAATCAGGGGTGTGGCTGTTGTCCAGCAAGCAGAATATTTTAATACTTTGAGATAGGGTTGTAGGTATCTTTGGAGGGAAGAGTTGGAGGGTAGTATGGAATTTGCTTAAAATGTCCCGTCCCAGAAGGGGGTCGGACATTGAGGCATGACTAGAAATTGATGTGTAAATGAGGTTCCATCTAAGATACAAGTTATAGGAGGGGTAATAAGGGGGCAGGAGCGCTGACCTGAGACCCCCCACTACGAAGGTTTGAGAAGAGCTAAGAGGGCCATTAAATTCCGGGAGGGTGGAGAAGGTGGCCCCAGTGTCTATGAGGAAAGAGATTTCCTTACCTGCTATGCGCAGGTTTACCCTGGGCTCACTGTTGGTGACGTGTACTGGGGCCGGTGTCCCAGGGCCTCCTCAGTCCTCTGCCGCCAGTCCCAGAAGTTCTGTTACTGTCCTGGGTGGGGCGTTGTTGGGAAAGGTCAACCCGAATGCCCTTTGGTGCTCGCAGTGACAGTGCGGGCAAGGCGCCGGTGGGGGGCGAGGGTTTGGGCACTGTCTTGCCCAGTGGCCTGTTTGTTTGCATTGGAAGCAGGGACCAGGAGGACTTGACTGAGGACGTTGTCCCCTAGAGCCTCGGCCCTTCGGACCAGTGTCCCCTTGAAGGGCTCTTGCCAGCATAAGGTAGCTCTCCTGTTGTCTTTTCTGCTGCTCTTCCCTCTCCGTTTCCTCCCGGTTGTTAAAGACCTTAAAGGCAACACGTAAGAGCTCTCTCTGAGGTGCCTCGGGTCCGTCCTCAAGGTTTTTGAGTTTGCGTCTAATGTCAGGGGCAGATTGGGAGATGAAATGGGAGTGGAGGAGGGTGGTCCCAGCTGGGGTGGTGGGGTCCATACGAGTGTATCTACGAAAGGCCTGGGAGAGTCGTTCTAGGAATTCTCCTGGATTTTCTTGGGGCCTCTGAATGATTTCTTTGATTTTGTCATAATTGACGGCCTTATTAGCAAGTTTTTCTAAGGCCTGAAGAAGGTAGTCTATAAGACGGTTGCATTCCCTAAAATGAGCATGGCCAATCTGATAGTTCCAATTTGGGTCATTGGGGAGAACTGCTTCGCCCCCAGAGGGAGGTTATTGTCCCAGGCATGTGCCTCATCTGCTACTTGATGGGCAGTCGCCCACACCCGATCCCTATCGTGTGCAGAGAGGGAGGAAGTAAGGATGATAGAAAGATCGTGCCAGGTAAGATCATATGATTGATCTTACACTGGAACTCGTTGATGTAGGTGTCGGGATCAGAGGAGAAGGAGCCAAGGCGGCGCTCATTTTGGGCTAAGTCAGAGAGGGAGAAGGGGATGGCTACGCGGACTATCCCCTCAGCTCCCGCAACCTCACGGAGTGGATCTAGGCCAGGATGAGGAGGCTTATGTGGGGAAAGGCTCGTCTGGTGGAAGAGAAAAGGTATTCAGATAAGGCAAAGGCGGAGTGGTTGGTGTGGCGGGAGAAGGGGGTGCATCTGTGACAGGAGGAGGAGGAGAAGGAGGAGAAGGAGTGGGGGCTGAGTGGTCTTGAGGGTCAAAAGAATCAGTCAAAGGCAGAGGGCTTGGGATCGGGCTAGAAGGACTTGGTATGTGGAGCAGGTGGAGCAAAGGGAAGGGTGTGAGTGGAGAGAGAAGAAAGCCTACACGTAAAGAATTTCTGAGGCCTTGCCTGTCTGGTGGCAGAAATTATCTAAGTCTCTTAGAATCCTGTAGTCAAAAGTGCCATTTTCTGGCCATTGAGAGTTATTGTCGAGTTTATATTAGGGCCAGGCCATATTGCAGAGGAATATGAGTTTGCAGGGCCTCAAATCGGAGAGGCCGAGGTCGTTTACATTTTTCAGTAGACAGCCAAGGGGGCTTGAGTGAGGCGGTTTCGATTGAGACGACCCCATTTCGTAGAGAGGCAATGACAGGAGAGGGTGTCCCTGTCTCCAATCAATGCCCCGGGAGGACAAGCCAGTAGGAAGGACAGATCAAGAAGGAGTGGTCACCCCGACTTGAACGTCCGAGTAGCGAGAGACCCGACTAGGTACCTAGATTTTGAGGTGAGAGCCAGACGGACGGGCCACTCAGTAGATAGGGATGAGTCAAAATCGAAACCGTGCGTAGGTAAAATAAGGGAGAATAGAGAAGGAGAGAAAGAGTGTGAGAGAGAGAGAGAGAGTGCGGGGGCCTAAAATTTGGAAGGTCCACCGGAGAGGGGAGGAAGAAATTCCCTACCTCCTGGTTCGGCAGGTAGGAAGGAGTCTGGGATGGGTTGGAGCCGGCCAATCCACCCAAACCACAGTCCACCCAGAATCTGGGAGTTAGCCCAGGCGAGCTGCCGCAGCCCACTGCTTCCCAGGTAGTACGGGTGGTCTGTGCTGGGGATCATCCAGGCTACCAAGCTCCCGTCCCGGGGTTTCAGCACCATTATATAAGAACTGCATGGTGCTGAGTAACCAGGAAGTGCAGGTTTATTGAGGGAAATGCCTGCCGGGCTGCCTCCAAGTAGAGCACAGCAGCCAGTTCGTACAGACTAAGGGTTTTTAAACTTAGGGCTGGGTGGGTGGTTGCCCCACTGAGGAATCGTCCTTGATTGGTCAAGGCTGGGGTTTTTCCGAGAGTTGTTCTTCTCATTTAGGTTTAGGTGGGGGGGTTCAGGATACTGTTCCTCCTGGCCAGAGCGATAAGCTTTGGTTTCCTGGAATAAGGGGCTTGGGGCAAGGTTAAACAATAAGAGGCTGGGGGTAGAAATATGGAAGTTAAAGTTAACACAATACAAGGAGCATGCTGTGTCCAACTTGAGCAGTGGTTCTCAAATTTGAATGTGCATGAGTCACCTGGGGGACCTGTTAAGATTAAGTTCAGATTCCTGGGGCCAATCCCCAGAGTCTGACTCAGTAAATCGGGATCAGGCCCAGGAATCTGTTTTGTTAGTGAGCAATTTCTCAGCTATGTCCGAGGCAGGTGGTCCCTAGGTCACATCTACAGAAACACTATCATGGGGGTAATTGCACAGCTTGGAGAGGGGCATACTTAGATATGAGCCTCCCCTTCGTCAATAAGCAAGTGAGACTGACCAATTCAGTATTCTCCTCTTGAAAACCAAATGAGAAGCGGATACTGCCTATCAGCAGAACTCTACAGAGGCAGAGATCACAGCCAGGGATAAAGAAGTTGACAAAGTAGAAAAACCCTTAGGACAAAGTCATGCACTAGGACACTGCTGCATGAATCAAAGTAAAACCACCGGTAATATATTTAATAAAGTTTAAATTATGGTTCTACCACTTACTAGATGTAAAACATTAATCACCCTCTTAAACTTCCCAAGCCTCAAAGTCTGCAAAATGAGGATAATAAAACCTATTTTCCAGATTTGTTACCACATATCAAGGAGACACTGTTGGCCAAAAACAAAGATACACACAAAAGAACAGCCTGCCTTCAGAATTCAGACATTTGTCAAATCCTGCCTAAAAAACTAGACTCTCAAAAAAGGATTCTAGACTGTCAAAGTATTATTACAAAGGTTGGTACTTCTGTTTCTCCACAGAGACAGGGAACTTTTTTTTTTTTTTTAATGATGCCATGAAGATAAATATAAGGGACAATGAAAGAGCATACAAGTTTATCGTTTATATTACATGTCAAGGAGATAAACTTCCCTATGAGAAGAAAATAAATTTAAAGATTGGGTTATAAAATAAATATAACTAGTCATTACCTGTAAGAAAAATAATGAAAATCAAAAGATTTTAATACATTTAAAATTATGGGACTATTCTAAATTCTCTCATGAGTGTGTAATAAAGTAGATTTTACAGTTACAAATAGTAAGGGTGATAACATACCTTGGACAATGAATGCCTACCAATTCTCAAATCTGAGGCTCTAAATAATGTAATAATACTGACATGCCAAAAGCTGGTAAAAATGAAAGGGTAAAACAAAAATATAATTACATTTGGATTCCTTAGCATGTCATTAACTAGCTCATTTTCATTTTAAAAAGAGAAAAGGGAGAAAATTAAATCATGAATGGACAAGAAAAGCAATTGTAAAGCATATGATCATATATTTAATAGCTGTGGAAACAATAGTAAATAAAGCTTAATATTTAATTCTTCTTAAAGCTTTGAAATAAAGTGTGGAGATTTTTATTGTTTGATGGAAAGAGCCATGTGCTCATTCTGAAGAGCCAGTGTCACACTTCCTAGAGATGTACGCATTCCTCGCCTTGAACGTGGGGCCAGAAGGCTCACCCAGAGCTATTCTTTCCAACATGGCATTGGGAATGCTGGTAATAGCTATTTGGGAAGAACATAAAAATATAGAAATAAAAAAATTACTACTTTCGAAGTTGACATAATTATATAGCTGAAAGTTCCAAGAAAAGCAGCCCCGCAATTACTAGAAATAATAAATAAATTCAGCAAAGATGTAGCCAAAAGAAACCCACATGGAACAATCGCATTTCTATCTGTCAGTGAAATAGAGCTGTATGTTAATAAAAATATAAAATAAAAATAGAGAGCCCTGGTCAGTTTGGCTCAGCAGTTAGAGCGTTGCCCCTTGGATCGAGGGGGTCAAGGGTTCAATGCCAATCAAAGACACGTACCTAGGTTTCAGGTTTGATCTCAGCCCCAGTTGAGGTCATGCAGGAGGCAACCAATTGATGTATCTCTCTCATCTCTCTCTCTCTCTCTCTCTCTCTCTCTCTCTTCCTCCCTTCCTCCCACTCTCTCTAAAAATCAATGGAAAAAATCTCCTAGGGTGAGGACTAACAAACAAACAAACAAAAAATTGGAGAAAGATTCCATTTATAACCAAAAATAAATTTACTTGAGGATTTTGTTTGAGCCACCTGATTTATTCCAAGAATATTATTAAACCATAACAGGAAAAGTAAAGGAGAATGTGAACACAAAGAGAGATATACCAGATCATTATTAAGAAAACAAAATTGGCCCGGCTGGTGTGGCTCAGTGAATTCAGCATCATCCTGTGGACTGAGAGGTCACAGTTTGATTCCCCGTCAGGACACGTGCCTGGGCCTGGGCCTCAGTAGGAGGCATGGAGGAGGCAGCCGATCAATGTTTCTCTCTCACATCGATGTGTCTATCTCTCTCTCTCTCTCTAAAAAATCAATAAAAACATATTTTAAAAAAATTTTTTGAATAAATGTGACAGGGCTTTCAATGTTAATAGCTGTAATGCAGTATTAGTTTAAAGCCTTTTGGAATAATTACAGAAGCTGAATAATTGATATAGATTTTATAGAATAATAGGAAAAAATAAGGACCCTCTCACGAGATTTCAAATGCTTTACAGAAAGCACATCTATCAAAACTATAGGTCAACAAAGAGAGAAAGAAAAACACATCAGTGGAACAGCTTCATTTGGTATACAGCTTACGCTTAAAACAGGGCCAATTCCAAAACACAAACTGTTCCTCCTACACTCTAGTGCATCTCAGTAAATGGCAAATCCACCCTTCCAGTGGTCTGCCAAAATATGTGGAGTCATCCTAAGGTCAAAAATAGAGCCAGAATCGCCCTGGCCAGTTTGGCTCAGCGGTTAGAGCGTCGGCCTGCGGTCCGGAGAGACCCGGGTTCGGTTCCCGCTAAGGGCGCGTACTTCGGTTGCAGTTTGTCCCCGGCCCTGGTTGGTCGTGCAGGTGGCAGCCACTCGATGTGTCTCTTCACGTCGATGTTTCTCTCTCTCTCTCCCTTTCTCTCTCTCCCTCCCACTCTATCTGTACAAAAAATGGAAAAATATCCTCGGGTGAGGATGAAAAAAAAAAAAAAATAGAGCCAGAATCAACCACTTCTCACAACCTCACCTCCACCACCCTGACCGAAGCCACCAAGACCTCCTGCCTGTACTACTGTTGGGGGCCTCCTAATAGATCTTCGGGTTCTGCTGCAATCCCCCGGGCTTTCTCAGCACCATAGCCAGAACACATCAGACACCTTGGTCCTTAAGGAACTTAACGTTCCCTTACAATTGCTGTTCTCTCCACTGGAACCTACCCCCCCCCCAGGTATTTGCATGTTTATCCCCCCATTCCTTCAGGTCCTTGCTCAAATGTCACCTCCTAACGTTCCTCATTAAAAATTTCAACTTTTTACCCCCACACCAGGCTTCCTATCATTCATTCTTTCTTGCTTTATTTGTTATTTATTTACCATCTATCATCTATTCTTAAAATGTCTCTCCCTTTCCCCACTCCTCCAACAGGATGTTTGCTTTGTTCACCATTGTATCCTGAGCACCTAAAATAGTGCCTGGCACATAGTAAGGCTCAATAAATATTTGTTGTGTGAATGAAACAACAGAAATTCCTGTAGCATGAATGTCCTACTTTATATACTATTTACAACAAAGGAGAAACAATGCAATGCAGAGAGATTTCATTGCTAACTAATTGGGCAATGGGATAAATAGAAAGGAAGGTAATTACTCTAGAGTAATACATTACATCACATGGAATAATAAATTATAGATAGATTAGAGTAAAACATACACTGGTATTTTTTTTAAAACTTATTTTTATTTTTATTTATTTATTTTGTTCAGATAGAGTGGGAGGGAGAGAAAGAGAGAGAGAGAGAGAGAGAAACATCAACGTGAAAGGGACACATTGAGTGGCTGCCACCCGCACGACCCAACCAGAGCTGGGGACAAACTGTAACCAAGGTACATGCCCTTAGTGGGAACCGAACCTGGGTCTCTCTGGACCGCAGGCCAATGCTCTAACCACTGAGCCAAACTAGCCAGGGCCATACACTGGTATTTCTAAGAATTGGAAAAAATAACATGGCCATCTCACGTTTGAAGGGCTGATAGATGGCTGACTATTGAAGAGATTAAAAATATTGTTAAGGACAAGATGTGAATATATAAAGAGTATTCTAAAATTTATGGTAGATTCATATAAAACAGGGCTATAAAATAAAAGCTATATGAAAAATACAACTATTAGAAGTTTATTTCAAAATAGGAAAGAGTTGATACAATTATATAGTTCATGTCTAGATTTCAAAGGAGATGAATAGTTTATTCCCAAATAAAAAGAAAAAACAAATATCACAGAAAAATATATAGCCTTGAAAGCAATGAAGAAAAGTATATCTAAACAACCTGAAGATGTTCTAGATGGAGAGCAGACTGACAGCTGTCAGAGGGGAGCGGGGCTGTGGGGCTGGAGGGAAAGGTGAAGGGGTTCCCGGCTGGTGTGGCTCGGTTGGTCAGGCTTTGTCCTGTGCGCCGAAAGGTTTCAGTTTCCATTCCTAGTCGGGGCATATGCCCCAGCTGCGGGCGCAGTCCCTCGTAGGGGGCATGCAGGAGGCAGCTGATTGATGTTTCGCTCTCACATGGATGTTTCTCTCATGATCAATAAAAAATCTTACAAAAGAAAAAGAAAAAGGTGAAGGGATTAAACAAAAACACAACGCATAGACACAGACAACAGTATGGTGATTACCAGAGGGAAGGGGGGGGGACAAGTTAGAAGAAAGTATAGGGGTGACAAATGGTGGTGGAAGGGGACTTGACTTGGGGAGGTGAACACAGTACAATATATAGATGATGTATTATAGAATTGTGCACCTGAAACCTATATAATTTTATTTACCTATGTCACTGCAATAAATTCAATAAAACAGATAAAAAAGATATCATTCTAGAACCATTAAACTAGTAAAAGCAAATAAAAATGATAAATTCATGTTAACAGAACTGTGGGGAAATATATTGCTGATAATAAGATGTTTGTGTAATTCCTTAAACAAACAATCTAATTATATATCACAAGCTATAAAAATGTTAAAATGTTCATATCTCTGGTCTATTTATTTCACTTTAAGAAACTTAACTACAAGGAAGTAAATAAACCAAAAATTAAGCAAAAAAAAAAAAAAAGTAATCTATGTTATACTGTGTAGTAAAGTGAAAAATTGGCAATGACCCAAGTGCCAAACAATAGAGGAATTTCCAAGCAAACTTTCTTATAATAACACAGTGGACAATTAAAATGGACAATGTGGAGCCCTGGCTGGTCTGGCTCAGCAGTTAGAGCATGGGCCTGCGGACCAAGGAGTCACAGGTTCGATTCCAGTCAAGGGCACATGCGCCAGTTGCGGTTCATCCCCAGCCCTGGCTGGGGTCGTGCAGGAGGCAACCAGTCTATGTGTCCCTCTCACATCGATGTTTCTCTCTCTCTCTACCTCTCTCTCATTCCACTCTATCTGAACAAATAAAAAAGGAAAAAAATCCTCTAATGAGGATTAAAAAAAAAAGGACAATGTGGAGAGTTTTTAACATGTGAATATTAAATGTGAATGACAACACAGCAGAGCCACCATCTGAGACGCTGAACTCACAGTGTGATCTTTCTGTACTCTAGCTGATGTCACCTGGGATCAGAAATCTAATCTTTGGGATAATGCACCGAAGGTTAGATTGACTGTACCAGGTGAAGCACCACCTCACCCAGGGTTATGCCAACTCTTCAGACTGAAAGTCTAAGAAACTTCCTGGAGAAGCTCATAACTGGGAGTAGGTATTCAGCATAGCTTTTAGGTGCTTTGAACTTGGCCTCATGGACACACTTGTCCTTCAGTAAGTGCAAGGAAGGAACACGGCTGGACAAGAAGGACTGGAAAGTTTGGAGGCTGAGCCCAGCCTCATATGTAGACACAGAACCCTCTGCCTATGAGGCAGGATGCCAGAAAGCCATATAGAACACATGTCAAGGTGGAGTCCAACTCACAATCCAGGTAATTAGGAAGATGAGGTGTTTTGCCTAACTGTGTGCCAGACTGCCTGGAGGTGAATTCTGACTCTACTACTTGTTAGCTGAGTGACCTTGGGCAGGTCACTTAAACTCGCTGTGGGTAGGTTTCCCCTGGGAAAAATGTAGGATGACAAGAATACCTACCTCACAGGGTTGGTGTGAGGGTCAGGTGCGACAAAGCAGGTAAAACTCCTACATTGCAACTCTTGTCATTATTATACCCCTGGGTGACTTGCACACACAGCAAAGTGCCTATAAGCACAACTTGGAGAATCAGAAAGGACCGGATCACATCAGAGCATCAGGAACTTATAGCTGAGAGTTTCTGAACCAAGTGAGATTTCACCCAGACTCATATTTTTGGTTGATGATGTTAATTTGGGAGGAGGAAAAGAAAGGTCTTCAAGGAGATGCTGGGCTGGCTTAGGGAGGTTGGACGTTCCTGAGAACTTTGGGCCAAGTGGGCTGCCAGGCTGACTTTGCCCCTCACCAGAGGCATCCTCAGAGTCAGCCTCAAGTAGTTCCCCTTTCATTGCTTTTTTGCGACAGAGGGCTGGTCCTAAATATGCTCCAAATAGGACCGCTGGGGACTAGACATGGATGCCTCACAGACCCTGCTGTGGCAGACAGATCCAGGAACACACCCAAGAATTTAGGAAGTGGATAGTCTTTTTTTTTTTTTTTTCCATTAGTGATAGCCTGCTGATTGGTTGAGAGTGGGTAGTGTCAAAATTAAATCCTGATGCTTGTGCATTTCCCTGGGAACAATTACAAATTTGGCTGCCGGGGGCAGTGGTTGGGCAGGCGAGTGGAGAGACTGAGTGAAGGGGCCTGGAGGAGAGGGAGAAATGTCTCCAGGGTACTTTTAGGAAGCTTTGCTATTTAATGGGCTGCGTGACTTTCTTCTTAGGTCTCCAAGAGAATTTTGCTAAAACTGACTCATATTTTAAGGCTTTTTTTGAAGTTAGATTTAGATTTCTTTGGAATTTGTACTGTGATGGCCCTTCAGGCAGAAGCAGTCCATAAACATGATATTCTTTATTCATATAATTATTTATGAAGCATTTACTGTATACGAAGCACCAAATATTAGGAGCTGAAATATAGAAGTAAATAAGATACAGTCCTTGCTCTCAAGTTTATGAGAGTATGCTAGAGAGAGGGAAATCCACAATTAAAAGGTAAATTTTAAGTGTCCTAACTGTTGTAGGCTGAAGAATGCCTCCTAAAGGTGCCCAAATCCTAATCTCTGTGAATCTCACCTTATTCAGGTGGGCCTGGAGTCACAGGTGTCCATAGAAGAGAGAGGCAGAGGGAGATCTGGTACAGAAGAGAAGGTGCTATGGGGATGGACGCAGGGCTTGGGTGATGCACTCTGAAGACGGGGAAGGGGCCACGGCAGGTAGGTGGCCTCTAGAAGCTGAAAAAGGCTTCTCCCTTGGAGCCTCCAGAAGGAAGCAGCCCTGTGGACACCTTAACTTTAGCCCAGTGAAACTGATTTCTGACCTTGACCTCCAGAACTAAAAGAGAATTAATTCATATTGTTCTAAACCACTATGTCTGTGGTAACTTGGCACAGCAGCAACAGGAACTGAATACAATCTGTTCAGTGGAATAAGGGGACAGAAAAGGATGGAGGCCCTGCCTAAATTCTTGTTGGCACAGTGCATACAGGCATCAGAAGGGAATTCACAGAGGGGTTGCCATTGCCTTCCACACTAGGAAGGACTGGTAAAGCTATGTTACGTCGTATTCTGAGGTATGGACAGCGATGGCATCGTCCAGGGTCCTACTTCATTCACTAAGCAAACGTTTACGGAGAGTCTGCTCTGGTTGAGTTTGATGGGGATCTGAAGGTGAATTCAGCAGAGTTCTTCTCCTCAAGGAGCTTAGGGCCAGCAGGGAAACACTTGGCATAAAAGCCCTGGGTTGTCATTGTACAGACATGCGACTTAACCTCTTTGGGTTTAGATCCTTTAGTGTAAATCATCAAAAGAGCTCCTTACACAACAAGTGATAAAATATGTGCAAAACTGAAAGTCTGGTGAATCCCAGCCTTTCTTCTTAATCTGCAGCTTTCTCTGGGCTGCCCCATGTCCACCACAAACCCGGGCTGTGTGACTCCAATCAGGACACGACTCCATGCTGCCTCCACAGCAGGCATATGATTTTGTTTTTTAATTTTTTAAGTTGATTTTAGAGAGAGAGGAAGGGAGAAGGAGAGAGAGATAGAAACATAGATGAGCGAGAACATCGATTGGCCACCTTCTGCACGCCCCACACTGAGGATTTGGCCCACAGCCTGGGCATGTGCCCTGACTGGGAATTGAACTGAGGACCTCTTGGTGCATGGGTTGATGCTCAAGTACTGAGCCACACCAGCTGGGCAACAGGCACGTTTTTATTAGTCTTTTTTTTTTTCTTTTAAAAAAATGCTGCTCAAGTAAAAAAAAACAAAAACAAAAAAATTTAATGGGAAAATCACTCCTTGTCAAATCATGTTAAAAATGAAGAGAATAGTTTCTGGGCAAGATGATCTATCATGGTGAGCCAAACAGTCAAATGCTGTTTAAGTATGTTCTATTTGGACCTCTGCTGATAGCCCCGTATCAGGTTACATTGTGCTGACAAAATAGTGAAGAATGCCTGCCCTGGAACCAAAGTCCCAGCTCAGGCTTTGGTTCCTGGTTAAAATTCAGAAGGAAATCATTGATCGAGAAGTTAAAGTTGTCTTCTCTTTCTGATCTGTTCCCTTCGGCTCCACAGAGGTGAGCTGAGTGCCTTCTCTGACCAGCCGGGTGCCTCAAGGTGGTCAGTGAATGGAGTTCAAGTCCGGTGAAGGGGGTAGTCAGACGTGCTTCCTCTCCCTCAGTATTTGAACTTTTAAATCGAAGCGTTGTGATTTTTAAGGAAGATTCTAAAGCCCATTTCAAATCTTTCCTCCTCTGTGAATTATCTGATCATTATCTAGAACGACTCTGTCTCTGTCTCTCTGTCTCTTTTTGTGTCCCGTTGTCTCTCTTTCTCCCTTCCCCACCCCCTTCTTCCAAGGGCAACATTTAGTCTGTGTCTCCCAGGACAGTTCAGATTTCAAATATTTTGCACCAGAATCCCTGCATTAGAATGTGCTAGAAATGTAAATATTTTGACAACCAAGCAACAGCTTCTGAAATACTTTGTATCCCCCCAAGTAATACAACAGCAAACACTTGCATAATGCTATTTTCTAGATAGTGTAGAGACAAGTACTCTTTCCATCCCCAATTCACAGAAGAGGAAACTGAGGCACAGAGAAATTAAATGACTTGCCCAAGGTCACCTTGGTCAGATCTTGTGAACCAACTTTCAGCTCAGAAACCGTGGTCCCCATAGTCATCCTTCCTGACTTTCCACTCCCCCTGGCCTGGTCTGAAAGCTTTTTGTGTCTGATTTTCTTCTCCTCACCAATAGAAACGTTGTCATAGTCACATGCCTTTGAATGTTCAGAGTACCAGCCACATACATACTGGAACCTCAGTAAATAAGTAGCTTGCTTAATTAGCTCAGAAAAACACAGCAGATAAAGATTAAAAGGATATCTACACAGAATTGTAATGATGTAGGAAAGAGTTCTTGATTATGATATCAAGTATAAAAGTGACATAAAGCTGCCCTGGCCAGTTTGGCTCAGCAGTAGGGCGTCGGCCCGCAGACCAAAGAGGCACAGGTTTGATTCCAGTCAAGGGCATGTGCCTCGGTTGCAATTTGGTCCCCGGCCCTGGTCAGGGTCCTGCGGGAGGCAGCGGATCAATGTGTCTCTCTCAAATCGATGTCTCTCCCTCTCTCTCTCTCTCTCTCCCATTCTGTCTGGAGATAGATGGAAAAATATCTTCAGGGGAGGATTTAAAAATAAATAAATAAAAATAAAAGTGACACAAAACTGTATATAGAATGTGACATCAACTATATAAAAATATAAATACACTATTCAAATACTGGAAGGAAATACAACAAAATGGTGGTGGTGGTTATCGTGGAATGGTGTGGCTAAGACAGTGATTTCTGTTCTTTTATTTATACTTTAAAAAATTTTCCCACTTACCTGTAATCAGCTTGTGCTAATTAGATAAACAGAAAAAAAAAGTTTTAAAAATATCATCCACTTAAAGACACAAGAACAACATGCAACATGGAAGAGACTGGGTGGCTGAAGAGTCACCTTACGGTCTCCCCTGGGAGTTGAACTGCATGAGTGGAACCTGGGTTGTCATGTGGCTCTTACCAGCCGTGTGTGTGTGTGTGTGTGTGTGTGTGTGTGTGTGTGTGTGTGTGTGTGATCTGTGCCACAATGTAATGGTATACATGTGAGGGCAATGTTTAAATGATCACTTACGAATGAGGGGGAAATCTCTCTCTCTCTTTAGCAGAGTTCAATGGCCCAGGAACTTTGGACCGGGTCCCTGAAAGGATTAGAGTGTCAGAGCTGGAAAAGGGCCTCTGGGGATCTTTAAATCTAATTATCTGTTCATGTAGATCAATATCTGATGCCTGCTTTGTTCAGGATATTGATCTGAATTAACCTAGACCGGGAAGCAGAAGGTTGAAATCACAAATGGAATTCTCACTTCTATCTTTGTTTGGCCCAAGCCTACAGTCTGGTCCCGCTGTCCTGGCCGAGGGACCGCCAGCATGCCTGTGATGGTGGGCTGCTGCCCTGGTCTAGCCCTGCTCGAGGCACTTGGAGTTGTCTCCAGTTGTCCTCGCTGCTGGGGGGATTGTGTCTCGGTGGTTGTATGTGTGAGGATTGTGATGAGTGATTTGGAGGAGGGCTCAGGGCAGTGGCACTAGGCTTTCTGAAGACCCAAGCCCACCAACCAAACCAGCTCAGCCAAAGGGTCTTCCCTGCTGGCCTTTCTGATAAACTGTTCTCGCCTCCTGCTGGGCCCATGTAACCAGCAGATTGGTCTTTGTAACCAAAATCAGCATTCAGAGTCATCAAACAGCCAGTGGCCAACCAGCAACTGACCAGTAATTTGTTCAATTGGTCAAACCGCCTTGTATGTTTAGATTCCGCCTCAGGAGGTAACATTTTGTGGCCCTGTGGATGACTTCAGGAAAATCATAAAATGACATACAGAAGTTTTACAAAATATTTTAAATTATTTTTCTGATTATAAAGTAATAGGACCAGGCCTGGCCAGTTTGGCTCAGAGGTTAGAGCATCGGCCTGAGGGCCAATGAGTCTTGGGTTTGATTCCGGTCAAGGGCATGTACCTTGGTTGTGGTTCAGTCCCTGGCCCTGTTCAGGGGCATGAGGGAGGCAACTAGTCAATGTATCTCTCTTACATTAATGTTTTTCTCTCTCTCTCCCTTCCACTCTATCTGAAGATAAATTGAAAAATATCCTCTGGAAAGAATTTTAAAAGTAAATAAATAAATAGAATTAAACAAATAGATAGATAGATAGATAGATAGATAGACAGACAGATAGATAATAGATAGATAAAAATAAAGTAATAGGGACATACTAAAAATTGAAAACTACAGAGGGAATAAAGAAAATAAATCACCACAATTCTAATCCTAGTAAAAGCCTCTGTTAGCATAATTATTTTTCTTTCTTTTTAAATTTATCTTTATTGTTGAATGTATTACAGATGTTCATCATTTTCCCCTTATTGACCCCCTCCTCCCCACTCCCGCCCCCCTCCTGCCTTTCCCAACACTGTTGTCTGTGTCCATTGGTTATGTATATATACATATAAGTTCTTTGGTTTATCTCTTCTCCCCCCCACCCCTCCTTCCCTTTGAGGTATGTCAGTCTAACAACCAATTTGCACTTCTTAATCCCTTCACCCATTCCCCCAACCCCCCTCCCATCTGGCAACCAACAAAATGTTCTCTGTATCTATGAGAATGCTTTTGTTCTGCCTGTTCATTTTGTTTGTAGATTCAATTGTTGATAGATATGTATCCATTGCCATTTTGTTTGTTCATATTTTTTATCTTTTTCTTCAAGAAGATCCTTCAACGTTTCATATAATAATGGTTTGGTGGTGATGAACTCCTTTAGCTTTTCCTTGTCTGCGAAACTCTTTATATGGCCATCGATTCTAAATGATAGCTTTGCTGGATAGAGTAATCTTGGTTGCATGTTCTTGCTTTTCATCACTCTGAATATTTCTTGCCACTCTTTTCTGACCTGCAAAGTTTCTTTTGAGAAATCAGCTGACAGTCTTATGGGAACTCCCTTGTAGGTAACTAACTGCTTTTCTCTTGCTGCTTTTAAGATTCTCTCTTTGTCTTGAACCTTTTGCATTTTGATGATGTTGTGTCTTGGTGTGGGCCTCTTGGGGTTCATTTTGTTTGGGACTCTCTGTGTTTCCTGGACTTATATGTCTGTTTCCTTCACCAAGTTAGGAAAGTTTTCTGACATTATTGTTTCAAATAGGTTTTCAATTTCTTGTTCTCTCTCTCCTCCTTCTGGCACTCCCAACATGTAAATGTTGGTAGACTTGAAGTTATCCCAGATGCTCCTTACACTATCCTCATTTTTTTTTTATTCTTTTTTCTTTTTGCTGTTCTGATTGGGTGTTTTTTGCTTCCTTATATTCCAAATCGATGGTTTGCTTCTTGACTTTATCTACTCTACTAGTGAACCTCTGTAAATTATTCTTTATTTCAGTTAGTGCCTCCTTCACTTCTGACTGGTCTTTTTTTATGCTCTTGAGGCCCTCACTAAGTTCATTGAGGTTCTCACTAAGTTCATTCAACATCTTTATAAGCAGTGTTTTGTTCTTTTCTTTCATTTGGAACCTGTTTCTTTGTCTCCTCATTTTGGTTGCCTCCCTGTGTTTGTTTCTATGCATTACTTAATGAGAGGTATGGGGCTCGCTGAGACCAGATGCTGCTTATTTGAAAGAATTTAGGAAAACCTGAAGCAGGATCCAAGACAGGCCAATTCTATGGTAAAGCAACTGGTAATGGCTTGGGTGGGCCTGAAAGTTGGGTGTGGTGGGGCCTCAGGGAATCACCAGGGCAGGGCCAATAGTGTGAGCCAGACTGCTGGAGTCCCAGATATGGCGGCTGTCTGCTGTCCCAGGGAGGGGCTCACCAAAGGAACAAAGGCCTCTGATGGCACATCTGTCCAGGAGAAAGCTGCCTCTCCAGCCCTCGCTCCAGTGCCAAACAACTCAGTTCTTCCCCATATGTCTCTGGTGCCTTTCAAGCTACCTCCCCCACGCTGGAGCCTGGAGGGTGCAAGCCTGAGTAAGTCTGTGCACGGGCCCTTTAAGAGGAGCTGCCTGGGGCTCCAGAAGCCTCAGCCTCCCTGAGCCTCAGTTCCCGCTGGTTTTTCCAGCCAGAAGTGATGGGGATTCTCTTCCTGGCACTGGAACCCTGAGCGGGGCACCTGGTGTGGGACAGGGACCCCTCAGTCCTCAGGGAGGACCTTCCCAGCCGAGGTGTCCTCCTGATTTTTATCTGTCACACGTGGGTGTGGGACCAGCCCGTCCCCTCCGCCCCTCCTACCAGTCTGGATGTGGCTGCTGCTTTAATTCCGTAGTTGTAGGACTTCCGTTCAGCTCGATTCAGGAGGTTTAGAATGATGGTTGTTCTGTAGTTCAGTTGTAACTGATGTGGTTGTGGGAAGAGGAGATACCGCGTTTACCTGCACCACCATCTTTACCGGAAGTCAGCATAATTATTTTTCTTGCAATTAGTGGTTTCTTTTCATCTTTTCCCTCTGTATAGATATATGGCATACCATAAATTTTTTATTCCTTCCTGTTTTCTTAACATTATGTGATAAGCCTTCCCCATATCACTCAATATGTTTTGAAAACAATTATTAATGACTGCATAAAATTTCACTGTAACAATGAACTATCATTCCCCAGTATCAGACTTTTAAACTGTTTCCAAGTTTTACAGATAAAATGTCGTGAGGACAAAGGAAACAATCAGCCCGACAAACTTCCTGATCTAAGTACACAACAGCACCCACAGAGAATGCCTGTCAAAAACCGAACCTGCATCTGGTCGAGTCTTCAGATTTAACTTCCCATACAGGAACAGAAGACACCTAGTAACACGATGACAAAGGACACATTAGTGACACTATGGCCCTGCAAGCAGAAAAAATCCACATTCTGGGAAACGATACAGCACAAATGAACTTTTTTTTTTTTTTCCACCAGATAAATTGCTTGGGGTTGGGAGGAACGAGAGGGGAGGGGGAATATATAGAGGAAAACTACCAATTGCAATGTATGCATAATATTTGGGTCCATATTCAAACAAACTCTAAAAAACTATTTGAGACAGAAATTGAAACACTAACTTAGATACTTGATAATATTAAGAAATCACTGATTTTTCAGAAGTGATAATATATTTGTGGTTATATTTAAAAAACAGATCCTTACCTTTTAAAGACCTATTGAAAAATTCACATTTGAAAGGATATATTTGAGATTTGCTTCAAAATAATGGGGGGCGGGCAGGGGATAGTGTGTGGGGATATAGAAGGGTTGAAATTGGCCATAACTGTGGAAGCTGAGTGATGGGTCCATGGAGGTCCCTTTTACTATCTCTTTACTTTGGTTCATGTTTGATATTTTAGAAAAAGGAACAAAGGACAAGGAAGCCAGCATCTTGGTGGCCAAGTGCTGAGCTGAACTATGGAGGAAGGAGCCGTTACTTGAATAAGACAGACCTCATTTTAGTCCCACCTTTCACTCTTACTGTCTGTGTGTCTTTGGGCTATTTACCCAACCTCTCTGAACCTCAGAGAGTTCACTTATAGCACTGATATTATAAAGCCTGCTTCACAGTGTCGTTGTGAAGAGGAAACATGGTCTTATTTGATAAAGTGCTTGGAAAACTAAGGAACATTGGGCATTTTATCTTAAGGGATGGGTGGTACAAGAGGTCAGGGGGCAAGGAGAATAAGCACCCTCCACTCCTCAGGTAGTTAGGGCTCCCCAGTGTTTCACTGACAACTGGACAGTGAGGCTTTCAAAGAAAAATACTCAGATATATCATTTTAATTCCCATGTCATTTCTTTTATTATGTATTATCTATTTTCTTTACGGTTGCCCTGGGGATTACCATTAGCATCTTAAGTGATAACAATCAATTAAATGAACATCAGTTTAATTCTGATGGTATACAGACTCTTTCCTGGGCTCCTAACAGGGACAACCTGCTCAGCCCAGGTGCCTGCCGACAGCGGCTTATCGGTGTGGGCTTTCCTGTGTCCTAAACCTGGGACGGGCCCCAGCCCCTGCAGAGCCCTGGGAGCGAGCCTCTCTGTGGCCGGTCACTTTGCCACGGGGCTTTCCAGGCCGGCATGGTCCATCTTGCTCCCTCAGCAGTCCCAGCCTCCAGGGCGGCAGAGCCTGCTCAACCCTCTTGCCAGAAACTGGAGCGGAAAACCAGGGGACAAAAATGCTGCCCTAGCAGAGGGCACTTCACCGGAGTGAGGAAACGTGAGCTCTTTCCCCAGCTGCCCAGCAGCTGACCGGGCCTCGGGGCTGCCTGGTCACTGCCCACACTCCAGTGACTCTCACGTCTTGTTCAAGGGGTCGTCAGACACCCATCAACCTCTTCCTTACCGTGGCCCACTGTCTGCATGAGGTTAACCTCAGGCTTTTTCCTGGTCTCCTCTGATTCACTTTCCTTTCTCTGGCCGGAAACAGTTTGGGGTTTGGCTGGGCCCTTCTGCTTACATACTTGAAACCAGAGTTTCTGACCCTGCCTGTTAATGGGCACCCAACCCATCCCAGGGCCACTTTCCCCCCTGGCCCCCCTCCAGCCAGAAATCCCTGAAGCATCCGAATCCTTACTCCAGCAGGAAGCACCCAGCTCTGCCACCTGCCACCGAGAACAGCCTGGTATCATCCTGGAACCCAGTGCCTGCCCAGAGGGGGCTGTGTTGGGTCCGGGCACCGTGAGACCCACTGGTGGGGCAACACCAGAACGTACTTAATTGGGGGGCAGACCTTTGGAGTGCCTGCCTTAATTTAAGCCTCAGACCAGGTGTACCTGCCTATGTCCTTAAAGTAGTTCTACAGATGAGAAACCTGAGGACCAGAGGTTAAACACCTGCCAAGTGTACATGGCTAAGCAGTAAGGGATCCAAGCCAGCTTCCCAGTCCTCTGCTCTGAGTCCAGAGTGACCGTTGTTCTGTACACAGGACACTTCTCAAGCAGCCCGTGGTGTGAAGCCCAGGAAAGGCTTGCCGACATCCTCTGGCCTCTGTTTCTGGATACCTCCTGGGACTTCTGGAAAGGCAGAGGAGTGGCAGGGTTTATTTGGTTTGGAGTTTTTTTGTTTGTTCTGCCAATCCTTGCTTAAAGGCCTTGAAACATACATTCCACCCACAGCCCATGATCAGTCAGGGTTTTAACCTAGCCCCATCTCCATCAGAAGTGGGGAAACCCTTCTGCTGACAATACCTTCTCTGCTTGGCTAATGAGTTATAGTTAATCAACATATATGCCACCGGCTAATACCAGTAAGGCCCTGGAAAAGACCAATTAAATCTGATCAGAATTTGCATCACTACGCTCCTGTTCATGCATTCAGGACTGTATCAATCTTTTACTGAGTGCTTACTGTGTGCCAGACACTCTCAGACCCTGGAGGGCAAGGCGCCGAGCAGGAGAGTTCCTGCCACAGTTCAGCCTGGTGCGACAGACAGACACACGGACTCGGGGCCTGGGTCCAGCTGCAAAAGCTTCTTAGAGGAGGCAACTTTTAAGTTGGGCCTTGAAAGAAAGGACATGAGTAAGTTTCTTTCCTGAGGTGCTTTTGATAAAAAGGGAAGAGCTATCTTAAGGGAAATCATGAGGACAGGGTGGTAGTGGGGGTCATGGGCACAAGGAGGGATGACTGAGACACCTGGGAAATTAGATCCTGGCCCAGTTTGCTGAGTGCCAGTCCTTGTCATTTAACCTTGGTCACCTAAGTGCAGGGACCCAATGTTTTGGGCAGCACTGTCCAATAGGAGTTCCTTGATGATGCAAATGTTCTGCTTCTGTGCTACGGAACCTGTGAAATGTGGCCAGTGCGACTGAGGAGCTGAATGTTCACTGATTTCATTTTAATTAAACTTAAAATAGCCACTACCTGAGCTCTATGTGCCTCACTCCAGATCACATTTGAATCACTTGAGATGTCTTTAAAAGTGTGTGATGAGGGTCTTTGGGAAGCACGGATGCGGGGTTCTGGTGACAAGGCTGGAACCGGGAGGACGTTCCATCCCCCGTATGGAAAAGGCTTTCCGAACGAGGTCTCACCCAACAGCTGATGCCCACCCACTCCCATTTTTGCCACCCACACCCCAAAACGACTTTTCTCAGGACTCACACGTGGCAGCTTGTGCACTTCTTTTATTATTAAATATATAAGCAGCTTCCTATTTCTTAAATAGATATTTAAATGACTTTATATAAAATAATTCACCACTTCCAAGTGTAAAAACAAACTCTCACAGTGTGTGAGCCAATGTTCCCCCTCGGCTTTCTCAGAGAAGGGGTTCCTGTGCAGGTGGCCGGGGAGCCACCCAGAGTGGCTCTGGGCCCTCCCGTACCTGGGTCAAGAAAGCAAATCCAAGTATTGCAGAAGCTCTTTGCTTTCTTGACTTGGAAAATACTATATGTTTAAGGGGTGGGGATGGAGAAGGAATGCCTTTTTTCTGTTTTGTTTTGTTTTTTTTCCCTTCCACTTTTAAATACATACTTTTTAGCATCAAATATAGTCTGTGACTAGAAGGAGGAGCCCCCTGCGGAAATTCTCTGTGTCTTCCTTCGGCTGTGGGCAGCGGGCAGGGGAGGTGGGGCAGGGGACCTTCACTGTCAAGGGTAGGGAGGGAAGGTGGTGGGCCCTGCCCAGTAGCCAGATAGGGCGAGGTCCCCGTGGAGGGCCCAGGCAGCAGGAGAGGAGAGACACAGCAGCACATAGGGACCAAGGTCAATTGACAGCTCTGTCACCTGCTGCCAGTTCTGGAACCGCAGCCTCATGGGCTGGCCCAGGAAGCTGAGGCCCTCAAGGCACACTTGGAGGCAGATGCCTGGTCCCTCTCCCACCCTGGCTTGCCTGGTCAGAGAGATAGTGGTCGTGGGTGGGTGGGTGAGGGTGAGAGCTGGAGGTATCACTGCCTACCAGGCTCTTAACAGGGACAATCCACCCAACCCCAGGTGCCTGCGGGCAACGGCCTTGCAGCGGTGGTTGTGGCAGGGGTCTGCTACTGGGGTAGGGGTGGGGACACCTTCCCCAACCTCAGGGGCATACCCATAATTCAAAGACCCTCCCTGTGTCTGTCTCTGCCCTTCCCACCCTCCCTCCCTCCCACTAGTCACTTCCCTCTTGGGAACTTCAAAGTGCAAAATGCAGAAACCTGGTCCAATGAAACAGCCTAAAGACCTGCTCTGGCTGGTAGCCCAGGCAGTTCTCTGCCCCGATCCACCCCAGGGAGTCACAGGTCGGATCAGCAGAAGGTCAGGGCTCAGGGTCCCTCAGTCGACAGGCGAGGCCGGCTCGAGCACTCAGTGCAGAAGCTGGGGAGAGGCTGGAGGGCAGGAGGACCAACAGACCACGTCCACGGACGGCTGGGCAGGCTGGGCAGCAGGCAGGTCCAGTCTTCACAGTGCAATGGCTTCCCTTGTGAGGGGAGCCCCTGTGTGGCCTCCCGGAGAAGCTCTGGCAGGTGCTGGGGGGGCAGCAGGGCAGAGGCCAGACTTGGTCTTCGCCTTGGCATCACGAGCCAAGCAGGTCCTGAGGCAGGGCTGGCCTCCCCTCTCCGCCCGGCACGCAGCAAGGACTGCCGAGCGGGGCGGCGGTCAGTGCAGCCCAGGCCTTCTCTTCCTGTCTCCTGGGCCGCACACCTTCCAGGAAGCCCCGCCGATGCTATCCCGCCTTGCAAATCTCATGCATCGCTCTCTGCGACAAGTGCCTGCTCGTTGGGGCAGGGGTCCATCCCTTGGCACCAGACAGGTCCTCTGGGCACAAGGGCTCTTCCACTCCTCAGTGCCCACCCTGTCGTCCACATCCACGTGCCTCGGGGTCCCCGGCCCAAGTGCTGGTTGGAAGGGAGCGGGAGAAGAGCACAGCCCCTGAGGGCCGGAGGGTCTTCAGCCGGGCTTGCCAGCCTCCCTCAAGCGGATGGGAGCCTCCAGGGCCCACGATAAATATCAGCAGCATGGGGGGCGTCCTTTGGCCCCCTCTGAGTCAGTCCAGACCCTGGGGGTCAAGGGTGGACGGACCCCAGCCTGGCTTCTCTGGCCTAGTCCTGGCAGGCAAGAGCTCTCATGGTGGGCAGGCCATATGCCCAGGAGAATGGCTGAGGAGGAGGGGTGGATGCCCCCATGGCGTCTCCTGCCATGGAGAGACTGTCCTGTGCGCCCACCTGCAGAGGAGAGAAAGAAAGGCCCGTCAGCTGAGTGGGGGTGGAGGGAGGGGTCGCTGAGGACACGGGGGGGGGGGGGGGGGGAGCGTTTCTGTGGGCTGTTGGTGGTGCTGCAGGCAGACTTCCTCCCGTCCTTTCTCTCGTCCTCCCAGCCACCCCAGACACCGCAAAGAACCAGGCAGCTTTCTCTGGCAGCACTCCAAGCCGCTGGCCAGACTGCCCTCACCTCCTACCTCCTCCTGGGGAACCAGGGACCACAGAGGGAGGTAACAGGGCCTGATGGAGGTCTGAGCAGGGGTGGGGGGCATTGCTTAAGCAGAGGGGTTTGACAGGGAGGGAAGGGTGCACTTGTGTGTCCTTAGACCCCTCCGCAGGCAAGACCATCTCGCTAGCCTTGGTCCAATGAGCCGAGGGTGAATCCCACTAACCCTGGCAAAGAAGATAATTCTCGCTCCCACCTCTACACCAATCATCACAGAGGTCGCCACACACAATATTGGTGACAGCAGAGCAGAGGTAATCAAAGAGGAAGAACTAAAGGTAGTTCCCAGATAAGGAAACCCCTCCCTATCAATTGGCATGCTCACCCCTAAATAGCCTTCCTTCCGGATTGGCCTCCCTGCATCTTCCCTGGGAGTCAGGGCCCTGCTCTCTCCCCACCCCACCCCCATCCTTGTCCCCTTGCCCGGCATCCTCAGAACGCTTTGTTCTCAGACCAGAAATCCCCTGGACTCTGGCCAGCAGTTTGACTTTGGACCCAGTGCGGAGCTCCCCTCCTGACCGTCCATAGGCCCTACTGGCCAAGCCTGTGATGGGCAAGGGGAAAGATGGGACCACAGTCTCTGGCTCCCAGCCCATTCCCATGCTCTGGAGGGAGAGGAAGGGAACCATAAACTGGACATGAGCCACGCTGGGTACAGCTGGGCCACAGGCACTGCTGGGGCCAGGAGGCGAGACGGACCAAGTGGGCGAGCTCCGGCCTGTGGCCCTGTCTCCTGGTTCCCCAGACTGGAGGAGCTGGTGTTGTTTTTTCTCTCTGGGGGCCCCTCTCCCACCTCTCTTGTCAGAGTGACAATTAGTCTGGGGTTGGCCTTGAATCTCCCTGAGACTCCTAGTGCCTGGCCCAGCGGCCACCCTGCCAGTGTCCTGTCTGACCCACTCTCTTGTACCCACAAGGTAGACCCCAGGATTCCAGATGTTTTATTTTTGCTCTTTTCTGAATAGGCTCCCCTGGTTTAGAACATCTGTCAGATCCCCTTTCTCCTAAGAGTGGCCCAGACCTGTCACCCCACACCTGGGATGGCCCTAAGGTGCCGGCTTGCATTTGGCAGGGGTGTGACTGGAAACCCTCAGCACTCAGCCTGCTCCTCAGTTTGCCAATCAGCTCCCCACCAACAACTAACCAGTCAGGCGGTTACTAGCTAGTCAACTGGTCAGCCAGAATCAGTTAGGTAGCTGGCTGACCGGTTAGCCAGAGGCTGGTCAGTTAGAGACAGCTGGCCTGAATCGATCGCTCTTGTCAGCCCTGAAGCCGGTCGGTCAGCGTTTATTGAGTTTTTGGCAAGTGCAGAGAAGCCCTCTTTGTATTAGAACCCGGGATAGAAAAATAAATGCCAAAAAATGGAAGACATGGTCCCTGCCCTCAAGGGGCTTACAGACTTCTTAGGGGTGCGAAATGTACACGTACACATAAAGTAAGAATTGAAAATGTATAAAAACAACATCCAGGTAAGTGCAAATTCATACAGTATTAACCGAAAACAAGAGAGCAGAGGGGTATGAACGAAAGGAGGGTGGTGGAGAGAGCAGGAAGGAAGACTTCCTGTGGCTAGTTGTGGGTGGAGGGGAGGGAGGAAGAGGACGGCCGCTGGCCCCAGAGCCAGAGGCACGGGGTAATGAGGGTCACATCTTTATCAACAGTGTGGGCGAGGGCAACAGAAAGCACCCATCAATGTGCAGGAGGCACACTGGGAGGGCCAGGAAGACAGCATTAGGATGGAAAACAACTTCAGTAGGCTCGGGTGATGGGCAGAAACCAACGGGGTGATTTTAACAAGGATGGATATAAATTCCTGCTCTTTGGTTAAAACAATTAAGCTGTCCAAGTACAGGACAGAGGTCTGGCTTGACAGAGGTTTATGGGAAAGGGAACTAGGGGTTTTAATAGATCACAAGCTAAATATATGACAACAGTATGATGCAGCTGTTAAAAACACAGAAAACTAATGCAATCTTAATCTGTACAAATAGCAGAATACTGTCCAGATCAAGGAAGGTAACAGTCCCACTGTACTCTGAGCTGGTCAGACAACGTCTGGAGCACTGTGTCCAGGGCTGGGCGCCACATTTTCAGAGGGACATTGACAAACGAGTGTGTCCAAAGGAGGGCGACCAGGATGGTGAGGGGTCTGAAAACCATATCATATAAGGAATGTTTGAGGGACTTGGTCACACTTAGCTTAGAGAATTCTTAAAGGGGACATGGATACCTGACTTCAGATATGGGAGGACTCTCATGACCGTAGGAGGGGGGACAATCGTGGGGGTGGGGGATGGCAGAAAAGCCAGTTAGGCTTCACATGAGGAATAACTTCCTCGTAGTGCTGTTGGGAATGACCAGCAGCTCGCCTGGCCCTCAGACCGCATGATCGGACACTCTGACTCCCGGTCAGGGAGGCAGAGCGGGGAGGCCCCTTTGGGGTGGGACAGTGGGCAAATGACCTCTGAGAGCCCTTCCAAGACTAAGGTTCTATGGTTCCATGAATCTAAAAGCAGGGAGGCAGGAATCATCTTGGCTGGGGGGAGGGTGGGACCACAGTGCAAGCAGAGAGCAAACTGGCCAACGAGATATGTGGGGCAGTAGCTGCTGGAGGAGCTTGGGAGCCGAGCGGAGAAGGCAGGTCTGAAGTGGTTGGCAATGCACAGCTACGGAAATTCTCCGGGAGGATAAGGCCTCACACAAGAGGATCTGGAGGCTCTGGTGTGGGTGGTGGCAGCAAGACGAGAAGCGCAAGGCAGCAATGATAACCCACCACAGAGGGAACAGTGCGCGGCTCAGACAGGGCGGAGGGGAAGGGGGCCCTGAGGACCGGAAAGGGGAGGGCCGGCCAGTCCTGGCGATGGCCGATGGCCGGGAAGAAGAGAGAGGTGCGAGTTACAGGTGTGGGCCTCCGGGGAGCGGGTGGTATCACCCAGTTAGGGTGACTGGAAAAGGATGTAGCTTATTTTAAGGGGTAGAGAGAAATCCAAACTAGAGTCTTACCTTAGAATTCCCTCTACACTGGCATTTCCACCTGTCTGTCCTCATCCTGGGTCAGGGGGCTGTGGGACGAGCACAGGGCTGGCATCAGACTCCAGCGGAGGCTGGGCAGTGAGGAAACCCCTAAGTTGGCCCCCACCCCGCACATGTGCTCTATCCCTCTCAGGTTTAGGAGACCCAGAACTGCCTAACCCTCTGAAGAAGTCAGGAAAAATCCCAGCTATCTAGGACAGAAGAGACCCTCCCTCCTCTCCACCCCCCATCCTGTTCCGAGCTCCACTGCCTCAGAGCAGGTGGCAGAAAGTCTCCCCCAAATCTAGAGGGGAAATAGATGCCAACACAGGTCCCTGTGCTTACAGAGCCACCCCAGCCCAAACTCTCACCTGCCCTCTGGTCGCTCCATGGGAGAATCCACTGTCTGAGACTCTCGATGGCTCTGGGGGCAGAAAAGAGCAGGCTCACTGAGGAGCTGGGGAAGCTGGGGTACCATGGCCCCATCCCCAGGCAGGGCTGTCCGGGCAGTCGATGAGAGAGTTACCAAAGTCTGCGCCAGCTGCCCAGAAGTGGGGATCAGCCACAGGGCCAAGGGAGCTTCCTGAGGCCTCCCGCTAGTGCCTTGTCTCCTCCGCCCATGCAGGTTATCTCCTGTCCTAGGGTCCCCTGGCCCCAGGCTCTGCAGAGCTCCAGGGAACACCCTGCCCTGGCGCCCACAGCATCACTCTCCTCCCACCTGCTTCTGGCCCGGGAATATTCTCTCCTACTCCCTGCTGCTCCCTTCTGGTTGACCTTCTAGCCTCAGCCCTCCCCAGTTGTGAAGAAACCCTCCATTTCAACCTCCCCACCTCTGTGCTCAGTCAGCCTCCTGTCTCTGAGCGTCTGAAGAGCTCAGGCTGAACCCCAGCCAGCCTGCCACCAGCTGGACCTGCTCCTCCACCCGGTTGTGCCACTGTCCCCAGGAGGGGCCTGCCTCTCCATCAAGGGGCTCTTCTTACCCGCCGCCTCCACCTGTAGAACAGCAGGCCTCCGACGGCCAGCAGGACCAGGATGACGCCAGGCACCAGCAGGCGGAAGACAAAGCTGCGGGGCTGGGGGTCAGAGGACTGCTGCACCTGGCCTGCGTCAGTCAAAGGAACGGAGTTAAAATGCGCGCGGGGCAAGGCCGCCCCCTCACTTGCTCGTCCTCCTTCCAGCCTGGCAGAGCTCCTCCGTTCCCTGGTGCTCCTCCTGCCCTGCAGCTCCCCCAGGGGCAGCATGTCGCCCCAGGCGTGGCTGCTGGGAAGCCTTGGCTGAGCAGAGAGCGTGGAGAGACGGATGAGGCCTCTTGGGTGCAGTGACAGGGTCCTGGCAGAGCCTGGCTCCTGATGGTCTCTGGGTGACACAGATGGACGGTCTGTCTTCTCAGGTGTGTGACTTCGGGCCTGGCCAGTGGGTCTCACAAGGCCCACCTTGGGCAGGGGGATGCCAGTTCCATCTGCTGGGGGCTGGCCCTTGGCCGATCTAGGGAGTGGAGATGCTGAGATGAGGTCGCTGGGTCTGGTGGCCTCTGCCTGGACACTGCCTCCTCCCAGCCTGGAGGAAGGAGGCTCTGACCCTCGAGGTACAGGATCCTCACTGGCTTCTCCAGAGGCCTCTTCTAGGGCCCAGTCAGTGCTCAATGCAGAGTCAAGAATGTCCTCCATCCCGAAGACGGGGGCTCCCACAGAGGGGAGGGGCTGAGGTAAGCCTCCAGTGGGGCTTTCCTTGATGCCCGGGGTCTCTGGTGACTCAAAGCTCTGGCAGGTGCTCCTGGGTGGTCGCTGCTTGGCATTGCCCAGGTCCACTGTGCGAAGGGGCTGCTCACTGGGCAAGAGGGAGCTGCCCTCTGTCCCCTCAGAGTCAGCCCAGGTCAAGCCAGCCATAGGGGCCATGGAGGGGGCAAGGGGCTGCTGAGGGGAGACAGAGGCCAGGTCACTAGGGGCGGCTTTGGGGTACAGGCAGTTGCAATCAGGCTTGGTCACCACATCTGAAAGAACCACAGAGGAGAGAGAAAGACGGGAGGAGATAGAGTCACGAGCCTCCAGCACAGCGTTACCGAAAGACTGGAGAGGGGCTGTGGGTCTGGGGGTCCCCGCACCCCCTAACTCAGCCCTGGGGCTGAGGACAGGACAGGACAGGACAGGACAGGACTGGAGCTGGGTCACTGGCGCAGGCAGGGAAGGTGCAAAGTGCAGGGTCTTATGGGCAGAGAACAAAGCAGGGTTTAAAGGCACAGCAGGGGTCGTGGGCCGGGAAGACCAGAACGCAGCCTTTCCTGGTGTTCCAGCCGGCCGGACACCAAGCCAGGGCTGAGCGCAGGCCGGGAGGCTGAGCAGTGGACTCAACGACTAACACAAGACACCCTCAAGCCCCAAAGACACAGTGTTGGCTGGAAGCACCAAGGTGATTTCATGCACAGCGAGGGCCATAGCCAACAGGTGGGAATAGGCTGGGGCTGGACTGTGGCCACGGCTTGAGGCCTTGGGATTCAAACAAGGAGACTGGACGTGGCTATTGGCAGGTGGCAGGGCTTCAGTCCCTGCCTCAGGGAGCAAGGTTGCATGGAGGAGGGCACATGTGACACAGGACGCGGAGACGAGGACACGGAGGGTGCACGTGTGCAGCCGGTGCCAGCACTGGGAGAGTTTGAATGATGCTCAGACTTCAAATCCAGCCTGTCCCTTGAGGGGACACTCAAGGCATCCTGAGGACTTCTGGAGCCAGGGTATCCTGGGGATTCGCAGCAGGATTCCTGGAGCTAGGGCCCTGACTCCCAGATGGAGCCTCTGCTCTCTCCACGGACCCCCCCTCGCTTTTGGCCAGCCTGCAGAGCCGGGAAGCCTCCATGCCCACAGGGCTCTCCGGGCGGGGCCCCTCTCCCGCTCCCTAATCGCACAGCCACCAGCACGACCCTTATCGGTGCCTTGACATGCAGACACGTGTAGGCGTGCGCACACATGTCAGAAGAGACATGTGCCAAGGACTACCCAGAGGTACACGAAGCCACATATGTACACAAAACAAGCACAGCTACAGACACAGGAGCACGAGTAGCAGCCAGGCTGACTCCCGGGGGTCCCTCCAGCCCCATGTCCTACCTCCCAATCCCTGCTCTGTTCCACACGCCCTCTCCCCGCCTCATACTTGCTGGTCCCTTTGGTGCTTACCTGGGATGGAGCATTTAGCAAAGCTGTCGCTGCAGTTCTTGCTGAAAATGTCCTGGTCCTTTTTAAGGAGATTCTTTGTTTCATTAAAGACATTCTTGATCTTCTCCAGCAACCAGAGGGGTGACTCAGAGAAATTTTGGACACAGGCCTGGAAGGAGAGCAGGTCCCCCTGTGTGAGAACAGGTCTCCCCATGTCTCCAGCTTGTCTGTCTAACTCCCTCTGGCCTTTCTCACATCTGCCTCCCTTTTCTCTTTCATTTTCTCCCTCCCTTCTCCCCTGGTTTGCGGCAGAAGCAGTCCTGAGGCCACGTTTACTCACAAATATATGTCAGGCGTATGGTAAGGACTGAGAATCATGCAATGAACAAGAGAGGTGGCCCCTGGCCGAGCTGGACACTGAGTCCCGCAAGGCGCAGGCACGAAAGCCATTGTTACAAGTGCAGCGACTCCTGCGAAGGGGTACTGAATGATCTGAGAGTGTGTAACAAGGGGGAATGGCCCTAAGAACCAACTAAAAGATGAGCAGAAGTTAATCTGGAAAGGAAGCAGAGTTGGAGAGAGCTGTCTAGGCGTGGGAACAGACGGTGCAAAGGTCCGGAGGCAGGAAAGAGCCTGAACTGTTGAAAGACTAAAAGAGGGCTAGAATGGCTACAGTTCTGCCATCCAGGGGGAGTGTGGTGAGAGATGCAACTGAGAGAGGTCAGCAAGGGCCGGCCTGTAAGTCCTTGTTGGCCATGTCAAGAACAGTTAACCTTATCCACAGAGCAAAGAGAACACATCTGAGGGGTTATGGGGGAGGTGGGTGGGTGGTGCTACAGTGTGGAGAGGCCACGGGGCTGTGAGTTCTTCCCTGGTTTTGGTGTGTCTTGGAAGGAGCCCTCTCTGTCAAGGTAGGGTGAGGGCTCTGTCTTTTCTCTTCTGCTCAGGGGACCCAGGCTTCCCACACCCACTGGAGCTCTGAGAAACCTCACACACACTCCTGGCTTCCCTCCCAATAAGTTATTACTTCCTAACTTATCCATTTTGGGCAGCTCCTTCTCAGTGTCTAGACCAAACTCCCCTCCTCCACCTGATTTCTTTTTTTTATCCTTACCCGAGGACATTTTTCCATTTTTTGTTCAGGTAGAGTAGGAGGAAGAGAGAGGAACAGAGAGAGAGAAACATCGACGTGAAGGGACACATCGAGTGGCTGCCACCCGCACGACTGACCAGAGCCGGGGACAAACTGCAGCCGAGGTACGTGCCCTTAGCGGGAACCGAACCCGTGTCTCCCAGGACCGCAGGCCGACGCTCTAACCGCTGAGCCAAACCGGCCAGGGCATCCACCTGATTTCTAAATGCTGGCATTCCTCAGGGGTCTGTCCTGGGCCCGCCTCATGTGTCACACACACCACAGGGTGCCATGCACACCTATGGCTCATCTCTAACCTACTTGCTGATGACTTTCAGAGACGAAGCTTTCCCTCACTGAGCTGCACAGGGAAGAACTTTACAAGGCTGTGAAGCTGTAGGCATCACTGCATGCCCATGGCCTGTGCACAGTAGGCTCTTAATCAGGGTTGACCAGATGCACGATGAAAGGATGTGGGCGTGAGAAGACCTGGGCTCAGTTCCATAGCTCACTAGCTAAGTGACGCTGGCCAAATGGACTATCCAGTTTGGTCCCATTTCCTCATCTGTAAAGAAAGTCAAAACAACGGTCCCTGCCAGCCTCCCCCAGGCTGTTGTAGAAAGAGCTGCACTGGCTCTCCTGCCTTTCTTCATGGAGAAGACAGAGCGCATCAGACAGAAGGTCCCGATGCCCACCTGTGTCCATAGAAGTTATGTCTTCTCTCCTGGGGAGCCCCGAATCCCTCCCCAGACGTCCCCACGGGAAATTAGGTCATCTAGTGTCCAGGGCTTTCTTATTTAAAAAGGTTTCCTCCCTCAATCCCACAGTCCCTCCAGCGACCTCTCTCTTTGCGTCCTTCGGAGCCGAGTTCCTCCACAGTGTTGTCTCCACCTCCTCTCTGTTCACCCTGATCTGGCACCATCCACCTGCACTGACCTTCACGTGGCCAAATCTAGTCTCTGGCTGGGGCTTCCTGCTGGTCTCCCAGCCTCCAAACCTGCTCCCACGGTCCATTCTCTGCACAGCAACCAGAACAGTCTCACCACAAAAGTTAGGTCAGGTTGCTGGCCTGCTCACCATGGCTGTCTCACTCCTTAGACCAAATTTCACATCGCTAGGACCAGGTGACCTGGCTCCCACCTCCTCTCCTCTCTACCCTTCACCGGCATGCCTTGGCCATGCTGCCCACCCTTTGGGTCCTGAATGTGCACGCTCCGGCTCACCACGAATGCTTCGTGCAGAGCAGTCTTGGTTCTGGAATGCTCTGACCAGCCTTATTACTTCCTAACTTATCCATCATTGGGCCTCCAATGATTATTTTCTTACTCAGAAGGCTTCCCTGTCTCTTCCTTCCCACCTTCTTTTAAATTGGAGTCCCCGTCTCTCCTCTCAGACGGGGCCCCTTCACGGCTCCGCCCTCACCTCCTTCGGGTCTTCCTGTCCCTGGTTTTCTCTTCTGCAGACAGCTCCCACCATCCGACATACCACACAGTTGATCTACAGTCTGTGAACTGTCTCACCGCCTCCAAATGTCAGCTCCGTGGATGTGGGACTTTTTGCCTGTCCTTTGTCCCCTAGTGTCTAGAACAGTTCGTGGTACACAGTTGGCACTCGTTTACTATTTGTGGAATGAAGGGAGGGGCCTTATGGTTTGTAATTCTGTTTGCTTGTGTGATTGTTTGTATAATGGCTCCAATCTCACTTAACTACAAGCTCCATGAGGTCTGGAGCCAGGTCTCGCTCATGAAGAAATTGTCAAGGCCTAGCACTGCGCCACCTGCACGGTAAGTCCTCAGCAAAGGTTTGTGGGATGAAGAAATGGATGAGAGTGTGAGTGAGCCCTGCCTAGACTCAGGGTTCCCGGCTCCAGGACCCCCTACCTTGTCCTGCTCTTCATAGATCTTGGGGAAGCAGTCCTTCAGCCTCACGGAGAGTTCCTGGAGCTTCACGAGGGCAATGGCATTGGAGGTGTTGTCTTTGAAGCTTATGGTCTCCTCCATTATGTCTTGCACCAAGAAGAATGCTTTCTTAATATAACACACGGGGTCTTTCTGAAAAAAGAGAACCTGGAGTTGATGGTCTGGCTGATGTGGCCCAGGAACTCCAGCTGTGCGCCTGAGGTGCCCACCCCAGCAGATGGTGGGCTGCAGCCTGCCCTGCTCCCTGACCGGGGTGCATGGGAAGAGGCCGCACCATGCGTGCTAAGGAGGATGCTGCCCTCAGCTCGCCTTTCATTCTCTCTTTGGGACTTGGCACTGTGGGCACAGGGGCACAGGGAGGGAAATGTGGATTAGAGAGAGCTTTGGATTTCTGAAGGAGCATAAGAAGGGTGGGTTCTGGGGAACTTCTCTCTCTGTCTCTCTTTTGGCTTGCTTTTACATAAAGTCATTTACCACATGCTTCCTTCTAATCCTCCAGGCCACAGAGGTCCTGGAGATGCCTCATGGTCCAAGGAATAACCTCAGTGTTTAATCTCCCTGAAGGATGGTAGTTGTCTCAATAGAGATTCCGCTTTAGCTCTGTATTCCTAGCACTAAATGAATGAAACCCAGAGGGCATTCTTTAGAGTGGGAGGTGGTCTCCAGATCTAACAGAAGTATGTATGGGTCAGGTGTAAAGAAATTTAGAGATAGGAACAACTTCTGAGCTTCAGGGCGACTTTGGATGAGGCACAGAGATGAACAAACTTGGGATAAGGGCTGGGGCAGGGGGCGTTGGCATTACAGGCTTGTGCAAAACTTAGGGGCAGGAAGGAACAGGAAATGGGGGTAGTGGGTAGGACTGTGTGGTAGAGACTGGTGCTTGTAAGCCCCAGGCTAAGCAACCTAGCTTGTTACAGGGAAGAACTATTTAATAGAAAAAACAGGACATGTCTCCTGTGGGAGGTAGTGAACTCCCTGTCATGGCAGGAATTCAAGCAGAGGCTAGACAAGTTCCAGGGAGTGAGGGGGGCCCCTGACAGGTTTGGGGAGGGAAGAGGACATAGCAGGTTAGGGTTCCAAGAGCTCCCCTTAGTGGCAGGATAAGGGGTGCACTGGCAGCAGCAAGAACCTTTGGGAAGCTCTTGAAATTGTCCAAGCAACTTATGGGGAGGCCGAACTAGCATCCCTGGGTGTCTGGTTAGGGGTGGGGAAGGAGGAAGAGGGAAAGGGCTGGACTGATCGTCTGGCTGCTGGTCTGTCTGCTGGGTGGAGGTGACCTCCGTAAACAAAGCATGTGACCCAGAAGTATTGGTTGCCTTAGGCCCTAGAGCCAGCCTGCCTGAGTTCAAATCAGAGCTCCACCACTTACTAGCTATGCTCCCTTAATCTCTCTGGGTATAATAAGCAAGACAAGTGTACCACACAGTGGTTCCATCAGGATTACATTAGCAAAGCGCCTGGCCTTGCCATGTGCCAGGCTAGGAGCCGGTAGCAGCAGGGGACTTTAGCCCCTCACCCTGCCCAGCCCTGGAACCTGGCACCCCAGACTTAAGCACCCAGGGATCCTCATACCTCACCTTGCCCAGCTCTAGGGTTTCTCCAGCCTTCACGCGCCCACATATACCCACCCTGAGAAGTGTATCCCAGCTGGGCCTTGTAAATGACCATAACTCACCAGCTGGTCCTGGGCTACAAACACAAAGGGAATTTTGCACGAGGTCTCCATCTGACTGTCAATCTGTAAGAGAGAGCGGGCCAGTGGTAGCAGGGTGTCCGCAGCTTGGCTGAGCGTGCCTAGCAAGGGGACTAGAGTCCTGGGTGGATCAGGGTTTGATCCTCATTCACCTTCCCCCAACCACACCTGGAAAGACAAACAGGGAAAGACCGGTGCCTCTCACATGCCCCAGGGAGGGCTGTAGAAGGATAAGAAGTCTCTTCCTTCTACCACCCACCCCATGAAATCTGCCAGCTGCCAGCTTGTTACAGGGAAGAACTATTTAATAGAAAAAACAGGACATGTCTCCTGTGGGAGGTAGTGAACTCCCTGTCATGGCAGGAATTCAAGCAGAGGCTAGACAAGTTCCAGGGATTCAGGATCTGCGGGAGCTGAATTTAAATGTCCTAAAAGCCCCTGTTGGCCCCCCAAGAGAGGTGCCTCTGTGATTCTAAGCCTCAGAGAGTGGCCCCTGGGTTTCTGTGGCAACTACATGCAGGAGGAAAAGTGTAGGGGTTAGAGAGGCAGGACACCCAGCCTATAGGCTTGGACAAGCTCAGGGCCCTGCAGGTGGCCTTCACCAATGGTGCCCCACCCTGCCTGGCTGGCCAGAGGGATGGTAAAATCTCTTCTGAGCAGGACAGCAGCCATGACAGCAACTTGATTCTGCTTGGCTGAACCACGCTCAGAATTGTCGACGGCTCTGCTGGTCCGATCAGAGTCACAGGCTCCTTCATGGTCAGGGCCAACAGGCCATCCTAGCCATAGGGCTTGGGCAAGAGCCAGAGCTATGAAGGCAGAGGGCTGGGAGTTCGGGGGAGCCTCTGCTTTAAATCTGGCTGAAGACATGGTGCCAGGCTGCAGTCACGTTTGGGAGTCCAGGAGCTAGAGACAACATCTGGACACAGCAGGCAGACTGGGCTGGCTCCGCAGAGGAAGCATCCCATTGAGGGACAGACAGCAGGCTCCAGGAGACTTTTCAGAATCCCCAGTTGACATTCCAGGCAATCATTCCCCTAGGCAACTAGCTGGAAGCCCACCCTGTCCCCTGCCTGCAGGGGAGTTAGAGGGCCTGACCTTGAGATGGTCAATGAGGGGAGCATCAGTGGAGCCATGTCCTGCACTGTCCTATTTCTCTGCCTGCCACCCCTCTCTTTGACCCTGCTCTTTGGCTCCCAACTCAGTTTCCTCAGTGGGGAGAAGGTAGGATAGGCTTGGCCACACACTCACCAGCTGCTGCAGGAGCTGCAAGTGTCCGTCCCCAATCATGTGGCTACAGTGCTTCGACTCCTCCTCGGTAATACTCCTGCTCACCAGGAGACAGACCAGCAGTAACCGGGGGCCCAGCCATGTCTGTGATAGAGAGAGCATCATTTCTCCTCCGCTCTTCCTCCCCAGAAACTCCCATGCCCTCATACCGACAAGGCTACAGGCTCTGCCCCTCACTCCAGGATGCAGTGTTCCCCAAATCCAGCTTTCTCAGGATTGCCTAACAGCCACAGCACAACCTTGCTCTCCCTCCATGACAACCCAAATGTCATCTTCTCCAAGAAGCCCTCCCAGATTAACCCAGGCCAAGCCTTACTACACGTTGAACTGTAATGAGGACATGGAAGATATGCTACCAGTCTAAATTCCAGTTACACAGACAATTCCCTGAGTGCAGAACTTGCTTCTACCCATTTTTCTGTTCTTGCAACATCAAACACTGAGCCAGTCTTCTTGTGAGCTGCCCATTCCTCTCAAATTCATGTTTATGCACTGGCTTCCAGACTTTGAGCCAGAGACATTTCCCTTGGGCCCAGCCCTTCCTCCCACCTGGTTCCACACAGGTCTGGCTCTGCTACTGGAAAAACCAGGGGCCCAAACTCAGTTTCACTGGGGACATATCCCATGCTAGGGACCTTTGGAGCCCAGGGTGTGTGTTTGTCAAAATTAATCAGAGGCAGCAGCAGTGTCAGCTCTCGGCCATCCCGGTTGGCACCTGCCTATCAGAGCCCCATCAGGCTGCACAGCCAGCCAGCCAGCTCTTAAGATGGCCAGGACGCTTTCTGAGATCTCTCCTGTCTTTCAGCACTCACCTGGCGCAGAAGCTGCTCACCCCTGGAGTGATGGGTCTGGCTACTGACACCCTGTCATTCCCCTTCCTTCCTCTCAGCCCTCTCCCTGGCCCTAAGTATCCCCTTCTTCAGCCAGAGGTAGAGAGAAAAACCCTTGGGCATTCTTTCCCCAGCTAGAAGTCACCTCCTGGCAGCTGATGCCCCCAGATTCAGAGAAAGGATGTCAGGGTGGGATGAGGGCTGGCACTTCCCTGGGCTCTGGGCTCTACCTCAGTAATCCAGATGAGACAAATACTGCAAATAAATAGTGCATTGGAAAAGCTCAGGGAGGCTATGAAACAGCTGATTTACACATAACTAAAAGCTTAAATGTTTGTTTGCCAGCTCTTACCAGGAAGAAGGAGGCCTTGGCTGGGCTACCATGGAGTTTGCAGGGAGGAGGGGCCTGGAAAGATGGGGAGAAATTGATGGCCGAGAGAGAAGGGAGGACCTGAAGGGACTGCACAGCATGGCCCAATCCCATTCAGCACAGGATGTGGTGAGGGTCCTGGCCTGACTTAGGGGAGGGAGCATGTGAAAGAGAGAGGAGAGTCATGGTGTGGGGGGCACCTCTGGCTCTGGTGGGCAGCGAAGAGGGAACCCTGGGTGGGAATGATTGTCCCGGTCCTCAGGAACCTCTGGTTCAGGACCCACTGGGGGAAACAGCTACGCAGAAGATGTATCTGTCTCAGTGTGGCTGCCTCTGAGGGCCTGGTGTGAGTAGTATGGAGGAAAAGACCCAGGGGTAGGGGATGCTCAGGAAGACATCTTGTCCCAGGCACTTCAAAATAATGATGTTTGAGGACTTGCAAAGGGAGGGCAAAGCTTAACCTCAAGGGCTGCCTGGCTTTTGGAGCTATTTCAGGCGTAGGTGTCAGAGTGCAGCCACCACGTGGGAGGCGGACTTTGAAGAAGGCCGAAGGGGGCCAAGTCTGCCCCTGGAGCTCCAATATTGCCTCAGAGGAGGATCGGGATGGGCACGCAAGGGTTAACACTCTAGCTTGCATCTGGCAGGGCTGCCTCTTCTCCCCCTTCCTTTCTTCCTCCCACCCACCAGCCTAGGCCTCTGGGGCACCCAGGAAGGAGTCTCTGCTGAGGGCTCAGAGAGATGCTGGGACGTCTCTGCCCAGCTGTATATCCTCACCTGCCTCCCATCATGTTATATTTTCCCCATCCACAAAGTCCCTGCAGAGACCTTGGCATAAGCGGACCCTCAGGCTGTGCTGTTTAAAACTAGCCCCCTGCCTGGGCCAGGTGACTCGGTTGGAGCATCATCCCATACACCAAAAGGTTTCAGGTTCGATCCCAGTCCTGGTCAGGGTGTGTACGGGAGGCAACTGATGTTTCTTTCCCACATCCATGTTTTTCTGTCTCTCTTTCCCCCTTACCTCCCTCTAAAATCAATAAGAATATACCCTTTGATGAGGATTTAACTAACTAACTAAATAAATAAATAAATACATAAAATGAAATAAAATAATTTTAAATGAAACCAGCCCCCTTTACTTTCCACCTCTTTCCTCGTGGTCTCACCTCCAGCCCCTTGTCTTGGTCTTGCTGTCTATCAGCTGCCCTCCATTTCCCTCCCCGGCCCTATCTCCTCTCTCTCACAGTGGATCTGCTCTGCCCTCCCCTCACCCACCTGCAACCCCCTCACTGACCCTCCAAACATTCTTCCCTGCTTCTCTTCTCCCAGGTTTCTCCCACTCTCCTCCAGGGCTCCTCAGAAGCAAACCCACTGGGAGACCACTTACTCTTCCTTAACAATGCCACCCTGCACTTTCTGGGAGCTGTGGCAGCTACGGCTGCAGCGGGGGGCAGGACTGTCCCCATGAAGTCCTGAGCAGCCCCCGGTCCCTGTCCATAGTTCCCCAAAACCAAACCTCTTCCCACCTTCCTCTACCACCACCAAGCCCAAGATCTCCCCAACGAACTGAGTTTGCATAACAAGGATTCGGAGCTACTAGCCTCAGACAACTCTGGGGTCCGATTCCCCCAAAACAGACTTGACCCAGACACCCAAGTCCCCAACAGCTCTATCTGTGAACTGGAACAAGTAGCGGCTTGCCCGGCTCCTTCTTTCTGCCAGCAGTTCCTTGGCACAGCCCTGGCGTTCTATAAGCTGATAACCGCTGAACTTTCTCCATCCAGAAGCGCCCACTCCCCAGCAGGGCCTGGAAGAATGCGCGGGGTCCATCGGGAAGGTAACCGCCGGGGAAGGCGCCCCACCGGGAAGGCGCCACACTCAGCTCACAGCCCCTCTGCCTGTGCCTTGGCGGTAGTCCGTCAGAAGGGAGAGAGGCGGGGGCCCCTGGCTGACACGGAGCCCCTGCCCGTGGCTGCGAACCCCTCTCTCCTGCCAGCGGGTAGCTCAGTGTATTCCTCCGTGCAGTGGGGTGAGCAGCCTTCCCTTTCCCAGGGAGGCGCCGCAGCCCCCGGAGCAGCTGCAGGGCCGCGCCGGGTCTCGGCACCGGCGCGTGGGGCCGCGGGGCAGCCCGCATGCAAAGGTAGGAAGGCGACCGGAGCCTCTGCAGCCGGGGCCGCCGGGGCGCCTCTGCAGCCGGGCCGCCGGGGAGCCTCTGCAGCCGGGGCCGCCGGGGCGCCTCTGCAGCCGGGCCGCCGGGGCGCCTCTGCAGCCGGGCCGCCGGGGCGCCTCTGCAGCCGGGGCGCACGCGGGCAGCCGGGGCCAAGGGGCCGTGCGGCCGCGGAGCTCCAGCCCCAGCCCGGCCCCGCGCTGCACCGCCGCTTACCGTGGGAGGGCAGCGCCCGGCGGCGCCGCGCGCGGTCATACGGGCAGCTGAGTCCCGGCCGGGCGCGTCGGCCGCCCTCGCTCGCTCGCTCGCTCGCTCTCTGGCCGCCGCGGAGTCCGCGCCCCGCCGAGGGCCGCGCCGCTATTCCCGGAGTTCGGAGAGCCGGCGGCCGCACAGAGAGCACCGAACTTTCACTTTCCCCAACCGGCTCCGCCGGCCAGCTCCTCGGCACAGCCTTTTAAGCGACTTAGGCATGTGGTTTATGGGAAATTACGTTGGCGGGGCGCCAGGCACACACACACACACACACACACACACGCACAACACACACACTCCAGGGGCCCACTGAGCCGCCTCCCCACCCCCACCCTCGGGCTGGGCTTCCCCGCTTGTCCTCCAGTCGCCTCTTCTGTGCTCAACTCCGAAGCCTTCGGGAAAGTTACACGCCCTCCACCGCCGCGCGCCCGCTGCGGACAGAGCTTCCCTTTCCTTCCGCGCTCTCTAGGCGGATCCGGTGCTCTCTCTCTCTTTCTAACATTCCTCTCAAGGGACTTTCCCCTTAGGCCAGAAAATTCCCAAATCTGAGCAGGAAATGGGCTGACAGCAGGGGCAAACACTGAAGACTGGGGCCTCCCTGGCTGTGCACTACGCGGCACCTGGTGGAGCCTGAGTCAGCAGGTTTTCAGGCGGCTCTCTCCTTCCTAGGAGCCCCCACGCCGCCCGCCCAGCTTCTTGTCTCCAATTCTGAGGACAGGGTGAGACAGGGAGGCTAGCTACCTGGCCAGGAGGGGCAGGACTGTGTCCTGGAACAGGGGCCTGGAAGGCTCTGCTGTGTCCCAGGTGACACTCCCTGCACTCTACCTGAGGATGGTATAAAAGCTGGCTGGTATCCTGCTCCCTCCCGACCGCCAAAACCTGGGGCGATTGGCACTTGGGCCCTAGATTTCCTTTGGTGTTTTTAGAAATAGGTTTACTGAGAAAATCAATCACATGTCTCTACACAGAATGACTCGAAATGAAGTCTAACAGGATGAGTCTATTAATTATAATGCCAACTTCAGGAGCTTTTCCTTTCTCCAATTCATTATGATTCAATGCTTCAATCACATTTTGAGGCCACCCACATCCACCTCCTGGGAAATATAGGATATATGGCCTTGTCCCAAAGAGGCATCTCTTGTCACTTGCTCCAGCTTCAAGCAGGAATTTTACACCTACATGCCCTTGTTCACTACTGGTCCCTCTGCTTGAAATGATTCTTTCCTGCACCTCTCTTTACAGCAAACTCCCCATCCTCCAAGGCTGAAATCACACTACGTCCTCCACCAGCAAAGCCTTCTTTAACTTCCCAGACAGATCAATGGTTCCTTTTCTTGTATTCCCTCTGGACTTGGCTTCTTCCTCTCTGGTGGCTCTGATAAGTTGTTTTTCATTCATTGATTGATTCATTCTCTACATTATTCTAAGAAGTATCTAAGGTGGTACTGACAGTTATAGTATGCCGCCACTCTGGACTGAGACTTCCTCCAAGCTGGTCCCATGTTCACATATCTCCTAATCAACAGTGTCTGGTATACAATGTTACCCAATTAATAGTGATTGAGTGGAATGAGGCCATGAGAGAATCACTCATTCATTCATTCAGCATATGTGCACCATGTGATAACTATGTATGTGGTGGGCACTGTGCTGGTCCTGGGCATGTGATAATGGACATGCCCACAGGGTCCCTGTTTTCATGGACTTGGGAGCAGTCAGAGCTAGGAGTGTAGGGTAGCAATGGGTGCTCAGAGTCTTGAGGAAGGATGGTTAGAGACCAAGCCCAGCCAAAGGAAGGAGGCTGAGGGTTTACTTCCCCTGGGCATGTCTGTCAAGTGGTCCCTATACAATAATAATTTAAGATAACAGATTGACATCACAGTTCTTAGGACTGATAAGCAGTTAAAGGAAGTATAGTAATGTGAGGAGATAAACCTCTTGATTTGTTGGAAAGGAGTCAAATTTTACCTGCTTCCTCCTCCACCAACCCAACACTGCCCCACACTCAGTGAGGGACAGATAGTCTGCCTCTGGATCGCAGCCATCCGCCCTGTCAGTACAAGGCTTGGATCCCCCTTCCCTCTCAGCCGTAATTCTTTACATACCCAGGTTTGAACCCTGACTCCATGAGCTGTCTGACTTTGACACCTCCGTCACTTGTGGTGTGACTTCAGACAAACATCTCTTGGCCTCAGTGTCTTCTTCATCTATGAAATAAAAATGTTAATTTATCTTTTTCACCAACATGTTCAGGAAGGAATGGGGCGATGCCTGACAAGTGTTTAGCACAGAATCCGAAGGTAGTAAGTGTTATTCTTCTTATTATCTGTCACTCACATGGGTCTTAAGCAGTGACACAACATGGTGCCAAGGATTTGGGAGTCCCAATGCCAGATTTTATTACCAGCTCTGCCGCTCATTTGCTGTGCAACTTTAGACAAAGTCCTTCATCCTTCTGAGCCCCTCTTTCTTCACTTGTTCAATAGCATTGATAAGCTCTTTTCCCAAGAGTGATGGTGAGGTCAAACATGACATATGGGGTCTCCAGGGCAATGAACAACACAGAAGAAATGCTAAGTTATGAAAGAATCTTTGGAATTGTAGGCTGTGGGATGCTAGAGCAGTAGAGAGGTGACAGGCCCCCTGAATAATTGTGGCTCCATGGAGAGAATTGCAACTGTCTCATCTCTTTACTGTAAAAGGAGAGGTTGTGAATCTGCTTGACCTCAGACGAGCTTTACCACCAAACAAGGGGCCATTGAGGCTGAAAATGCTGATAGTGTGCCTGTGGGGCCCCTCTAAGCAGCAGTGCTCCTCATTCCTACCTCTGGCTGGCTGGGAGACCTTGGGCAGGCAAGTCCCAGCTGGATCTCAAGGCCAAGCCAGCAAGATGGTGTCACCTGCATGTGGCTCCTTAGCTGGTCACACCTGTACATTGCTTGGATGAGTGAATGGAGGCCAACAGGTGTAGCCCCCTCCTCTAGAGTCATGCATGACTTGGCACAGTTTAGGATGAGGCCTGGGGTGAACCAAGTCCCTCCCATGAGCTTTCCCTGGTCATATTAGCCGCTGTTCTCTCGGCTGACTATCAGTGGAGTCATGTCCGGAGCTGGTCCTGGGGGAGGCATGGAGGAATTTGGAACAGTCTGAGATTTGGGGTTTCAGTGATTTCCTAATGTAACATCATCAAGAAGGCAGCACTCAGCTGACCTGGGAGGAGGGCAGAAGGGAGTACGGGAGGGCTCTGCTTGTCAGAGGAATGAACACAGGGTGGGAGGAGAAAGATTGAAAAGAGAGAAAATGGAGATGGATGGCAGGAAGTGGGAGGAAAGCTTTATTTGCTGGTTGTCGAAATGTCGTTTCCTTGAGATTATTTGACAGGCAATTTCCCCTTGAGAATTTTTCGAGAGAGAGTTTAGTTCTATCACAAAGAGCTTGTTCCTTTGCTTTGCTTTCCTTTTCTCTTTATACCCCTCCTTCTCTCTCTCCCTCATTCCTTCCCTCCGCTCTCTCTTTTCTTATTTCTTTCCCCCTTCTGCTTTCTCTCCTTCTCTTTTCCTTCCTCCATCTCTCTGTCCCTTTCACCCTCCTTCTTTCTCTCTTCCAAGTGGCCCGTGGCTCTTTGCGGTGGACAGCAGCAGCCTTAGAAGCCTGGGGCTGCAGAGGACATGCTGCTTTCTGTCCCCGTGTTCCTGGCAAGGTGCTGCAGAGAGAGCCAGGGTGTGCTGAGATCCCGGCCTCACCCATCCCCGTCCTGCCCACCTGGGCCTTTGGCACCGCAGGGTGCCTTTTAATCATGTCTTTTTGTAGCAGCAAAGGTGGTAAAGCAGCTGTAATGGAGGGAGGGACCTTTGGATTGGCTCTCTTAATTAAATGGGAATGGTGGCTCCCAGCCGGCTGGCTTTCCAGGGCTGCTGTGAAGTCCTTGTGTTTGGAAAACCACCAGTGTGGATGTTGAGACTACCCTTTGCCCTGGCTGGAGGACAGCCAGCTGTCCTCCTGGTCCCTACAGCTGCAGCAACACCTGTGCTGGCTTCAGGGAGGCTGTCTGTTGCAGAGGCCCAGCTCTGTCCTCTGCCCAGAGTTTTCTGCCACTGTCAGGCCAGGCACTGTCTCCTAGGTCCTCTCAGGGGCTCCCAGGAACCCCTCAGAGCTAGTCAGAGTACCACAAAATCGAGAAGTAGTTTATCCACAGTGAATTTTGGTTTCCTGAGTTCCCTCCCTATCCTCTAGAGTCACGACCGCTCAGCTGAGGATCCTTCTGGAATGAAAGTTTGTTCCAAACTTCATGGGGAAAAGAGAATCACAGAGAAAGCAGGCCCACTTCCTGTCTTTGGCCTTGAGTGACTTCAGAGCAAACTAGCAGAGAATTACCTGGAAATGAGAAGGAAGAGCCTGCGCTATCAATGCAGTAAACACGGGGTGCCTGCTGCGTGGGGTGCCTGCTGCGTGCGGTCCGTTAAATTACATGCCCACTCTGCTCACGACCACAGGGGAGACCATGGCAGGGACAGTGCCACATGAGGCCGTGAGTGTGAGGATGGGGAATGTCTGAGGTGCCCCAGGGCATGAGTGGCATGGCTTCTGGAAGTCACTGAAGACAGCCATAAGCCCAGAGCAGAGAAGAGCCTGGGAGTTGGAAGGGTTCAGGCCCCACATACACTTGGGGGACAGACCCCTTTCTTCCACCTCATGTGATTTAAAGTTGTTGCTGGCCTGGGTTCTCATTCTTGGTTCTCTCGGTTGCCAACTAGGGAGGCCAAAAAAAGGCTTCCTCCCGTGAGCGCCCGCCAGGCTGGGCGGATGCGGAGAGACTTTGCAGGGTTGCTCTGGGTGAGGGGAGGAGAGGCCCGAGGGACCCCCACCCCCGCTTCCACATGCGTCTCTGCAGCTGCCCCAGACCCCTGGCCAGCATCCCAGCCCAGCCCCGGCCCTCCAGCCGGGTGGCAGCCTCCTTTCCCTAGGCTGATATATGACACTTCACCCCAGGGAGTGTGGGGGTGCAGAGTCAGCTCTGCTGCCATACTTCTTGGGTGACATCCCATCTCTGCTTTGTGCCAGCTTTGTGACCCTGGGTAAATTACTTCACCTTCCTGTGCCTCAGTTTCCTCATCTGTAAAACAGGGGTGATAATGGCATCTTTCTCATAGGGCTTCTGTGAAGCTGAGGTGTAAAATGCTTAGAGCTTTGCCTGGAATACAGTGGGTGCTCTCTGCAAGCGGTGGGTGGCGTGGCGCTATCATTATTGACCAACGAGTGAGGCCGGAGGGCACTGTACCTGCTGTCTGGTCGATGCTTCTGCAGGCTCAATTCAAAGATGACTCTAGGACACTGTTGTTGCTGGGGAACAGTGGGGGTGGGAGGGGGCACAGGGGCCAAGGCTTCTTCCACTCCAGGAAAGCCCTTTCCTGCTGTGAATGTCCTCAGGATCCTGTGTGGGGGCAGGGAGGCTTAATCCTGGAGCCAGAGATGGACGGGACCTGAGCTCACACTCTCTCAGAGCACTGGAGATGCTGACAGGAACAGAAATGCACTGTTCCTAGGAAGCTTCTTCCCTTCCCCTAACCACTATTGGCCCACATAACTGCCACCACCGCTTGTCCATTCATTAGAAAGCCTCCTGTTGGGAGCCCAGCACAGCGCCCTCCCCTCACATTCCAGTTCCTGGTGCTACTGGGCTGCTGGCCCTAAAGCAGCCTGGCCATCCGGCCTGGAGTGTCCTTCCCCTTTCCTTCCAGGGACAGGAGGCTGGGGCAGAGTCCTGGCAGGGACACGTGTGGCAGGAGGGCTCCTTGGGGCTCTTAGTGGAGAATTCTGTTCCCAGAATTGAATCCCTTCTACGACACGACAGTGCCCACCTCTGTGCTTGAAGATTTCAGAGGCCACACTAGATGATCCGGCCCTCCACGTGCTGCAGCAGAAGGAACACAGCACTGGCTTCAGCTCAAATCTTTGTTTTAAATCATCATCTGAGGATATTCTTTATTATTGATTTAAGAGAGAGAGGAGGGAGAGGGAGAGAAACATGGATGTGAGAGAGAAACATCGATCCGTTGCCTCCCCTATGCACCCCGACTGGGAATCAAACCTGAAACCTAGGTATGATCCCTGACCTGGAATCGAACCCATAACCTTTTGGTGTACGAGACAACAAACGCTCCAACCCACTGAGCCACCTGGCCAGGGCCAGCTCAAATTTTGGTCATATCTTTACTAACAGAGACTTGTGACAACTTGCTGGAATGCTCTGAGCCTGTTTCCCCATCTGTAATATGGGGCTTGTGATCGGTGTAATCTCAACGTCATTAGTGACAGGATCAAATAAGAAATTTCCTAAAAAACACTCTGTACCCTGGGAAGACTCCTGCCAGTGTTGGCTATCATTAGTAAAGGACTTCGAGTTTGAATTAGAACTCTCCATTCAGATTGCAGATCTGCTGGCTTCTAGCTGTGAGACCTGGGCATGTAGGAACCTCCTCTGAGCTCCAGGGTCCTCACCTGTTAAGTGGAAATAATACCACCTATCTTAGGGAGTTTGTGAAAAGTCAGTACAGGGTATCGTCCTTGTTGCAGAGTGGATGTCCAGTGAATGTTAGTTACAATTATTCACAGGAGTTATAGCGACGATATGGTCAGAAGGAACCAAAAAGTCAGCCAGGTTCACTCGCATCTTCCGTTCCACTTGGCTGCAGCTCCTCATGCTGGGATCACTCAGATGTTTGCTGACTGACTGAGGATGATTGATCCTGGACTCCCATTACGACACCCCTTAAAAACACTGGAAACCCAAGCCTCCCGAAGCCTGCCCTGGGCCGTCTCCCCTGGAGCCCTCTCCCCTCTCTTCGCACCACCTTTGGTCAAGTATTTGCTTCCCTGAAAGCTCCCAGAACATATTTCTCCAAAGTGTGCTTTCACTTTCCCAAGAAGACTGCCATGCCAAAGTCATTTTATTATGAAGAGAGCAGAAACCCATAGAAAAAATATTTTTAGAGCACAACAATAGAAATCATATTCCAATATTTTTCTTAAATTTAAAAAATAAGATCATGGACTACATATCTAATTTTGTTGTTGTTTTTTGTTTGTTTGTTTGTTTTCTTAATCCTCACCCAAGGACATTTTTACCATTTTTTTGTTCAGATAGAGTGGGGGAGACAGAGAGAGAGAGAGAAACGTCGACGTGAAAGGGACACATTGAGTGGCTTTCACCCGCACGACCCAACCAGGGCCGGGGACAAACTGAAACTGAAGTACATGCCCTTAGTGGGAACCGAACCCGGGTCTCTCTGGACCGCAGGCTGACGCTCTAACCATTGAGCCAAACTGGCCAGGGCTGTTGTTGTTGTTGTTAATTCTCACCCGAGGATATTTTTCCATTTATTTTTAGATAGAGTGGAAGCAGGGTGGGATGTGAGAGAGACACATAAATTTCTTGTCTCCCTACTGTGGCCGGGGATCAAACCCGCAACCCAGGTATGTGCCCTTGATCAGAAATCGAACCCGTGACCCTTCAGTCCACAAGCCAATGCTCTAACTGCTGAGTCAAACTGGCCAGGGCTACATGCCTAACTTTTTAAGGCCTAACAATTTCAGATAGGGGTCTTCCTGGAGCTAAGTTTTGGGGGCTCCTGGAATGTGGGCTCATGTCATCTTGGACACTCTGTGCCCCTAGGGAGTTTCACCCCTTTTTGCAGGTGGAAGCCAGGACTCGAGAGAGAAATTGAAGCTGTGCTCTGAAATCACTAGCATTTCTCCAGACATTCATTAACTCTTTCATTTCATGAACACTGAACACCTACCAATTGCCAGGCCCTAGGCTTTAGGGCTAAAATCATTGAACAGATCTATCCTACCCGCAGGCTTGTAGATGCATTGCTCCCACAGAGAGCAAAGTGCTGGTCGGGAGTCAGGAGAAGGTGCTGGGCGTGGGAAGAGTCTGGAGGGCTTCCAGGAGGAGGAGACATTTGAGCTTCATTGAGAGCCCAAGTGCATCACATGCAGAATGGGAAAGGGACGATCCCGAAGTGGGACCAGCATGCACAAAGGCCAGGAGAGGTGAGCAACAGTATAGCGAGCTCTGTAGAATTATTCTGGAATGATTGCAGCTGGGAAGGACAAATAGAACTGGGAGAGAGGCCAGATCAGCCCCCTTCCTCGGGCGCCTGTAGGTCACACACCTGACATTTGACTTCACCTTGTGGAGCTGCTGAGGAAGCTGGGAGTTGACGGATCCGATCCATCCATTCATGAGTGTTTTCTGAGCTTAGGGTGCTACCCCTATGTTCTGAGGGGCCTGTGGAGAGGCATATGTGCCACTTGCATGGACTTTTGTCCTCAGGAAATACAGCATCCACTCAGGGGGATTGGAGGGAGGAGGAACATACCAGAGACTTAACCACATTTAACAGCTACAGGGAAGGACCCCAGAGGAAAGAGGCTAAACAGATAGACAGAGGCCCCTGAAGGAGGAGGGTTCTGGGGGCGGGCAGGGCTAAAATCAAGGGTGCAAGGAAAGGTTTGTGGGTTCAGGAGAAGGGATGTTTCCCCTTTGAGGTTAAAGATGTGGGTTTGGTCGAAGGAAAGAGGTCCAGGAAACTAAGTGGTGTTAAGAGAAGCTCAGGTGCTTGGTGGTGGGTCCAGGTGGGAAGGGAAGAAGAAGGGACCAAGAGAAATTCACTGCCTCCTTCAACAAACAAGACAATGATTACTGAGCACTGCCAGGGACCAGGGACAACCAGACCTTTGTTCCCACTCCAGGAACTCTCCATCTTTCTGCCTAGCCTGCTGCCGTACCCCACTCCTCCCAAGTCCTCATGATGAAATCATGTTTTTAAGGCCATCTGAAGTTCCCCTCCTCAGGAAGTCTGTCTGCTACTTCCTCCCTCCTCTGAACCTCAGGGTGCTCTGGTCTCTGTCTCTCTTATGTGTGTGTCTCCCTTTTTCTGTGTACACTTCTTACCTGTCCTGCAACTAATCTACGAGATTCTTGTGGATAGAGACAGCTTTTTATCTCCCCCAGAATGCAAATATGCTAGTGCTCCATAAACGGTTGTTGAATGGATAAATGAATGAATGAATGAATGAATGAACTTCAAGAACCCAGGTCATTTCTGATCTTCCCTAGTCTGTTCCTAAGCTGAGCTCCTCCCTTCCACCCCACTGTAGCCTGTCCCAGAGCTGGCTGCTGTATCACAGGCTTGTCACAGGCCATCCGTACTTGGGTGAGGTCATGGGCTCTGGTGGGATGCCCGAGCTCACTGTCAGTGAGCCCAGGTGTGACCAGCACCTGGGGGCCTGTGCAGGCTCACCAAATGCTCCGGAGACCTGCGCGCTCACCAGGATGCTGGAGCCACCCCCCGGCCTTCCTCCCTGGTGCTCTCTCCTTTCTCTGCTCTGACCCTCATGTCCCTGCAGGCTGATCCTGTCAGGGCACCGACAGCCACCAGGCTCCACACGCACCCTTGTCTGATGGCAGGTCTCCCTCAGGTCGGTCCCAGTCCCTGCTTCAGTCTGTCTTCTGTCATCTACCACAGGCCCCACAGAAACTGGATAGCCATCCACTTGATAAACCTTGGTTCAGTGTTGACTATGGCCTGGCCCGGGTAATTGATGGAATTTCCAAGCTCAAGCGCCGTCGGCTCTCAAGGAGCTCACAGCCCAGCCGGGCGGGAAGGGCGAGGCAAGTGAGCGGCCGGCTGCACAGCTCTCCTGCCCGTGGCAAGAAGCCCGGTTGACATGGAAGCCCCCGAAGAGAACAGGGAGTCAGGAGGGTTTGCAGGGGATGGGTGGGGAGAGCCACAGGAAAAAGTCAAGGGGGGAGGAGAGGGGCGGTCCAGGCAGAGGAAGCAGCAAAGGTGGAGGGGCAGAGGTTCTGGGTGGCCTAGCATGGGGACCGGAGGTTTGACAGGAAGGGGACTGGCAGGGCGGGGCCACGGAACTGTCACTACTCCATCCCCACCTGTGGGAAAAAACCCTCCTTAAAGCCCACTCAGCTGCCACCTTCAAGAATTCCTATTTCACCAGCCTCCTTCGCAGGACCTGATGGCATTGGCATTCCTCTGATAGCCCCTTGTCATGTCCCGGCCTCATGTGTGTACCTTCCCTGGCACGCGCACCAAACAGGAACTCCATGTCAACCAGAGCCGGACATGTCATTTTGTTACGCTCCACAAAAATCCAGAGAGGACCTATGTAGGCCAGCACTGGGGTCCTGGGAATGCAGCAAAGGCCAGGAGAGACAAATTGAACAGAATGCCTAAGTCCCCACCCGGATCACCTCTGTCCCTTTATCAAGCTCTCGAGTGAGTCATGGGGGGGGGGGGGTGTTGCTTGATAAGCAAGGAATCTGTCCAAAAGGAAAGGCAGTTGTGTGGTGCCACTTGCTGTGTGACTTTTGGCAAATCTGCAACCTCTCTGACAGCCTTAGCACTAACTCCTCCCTCAGGGCCTCGCCCTGAGCAAAGGCGATAACAAGTGTGGAAGAGCTGTCTCTTCATGGAGATATACTTTACATGCCCAAACCCATGCCTACTTCATGTATACAGTTGGTGAGTTTGGACATGTGCATATACCTGCGAAATCATCACCACAGTCAAGGTAGTGGACATCTCCATCACCTCCACAAGGTTGTTTGTGGCCCTTTGTGTGTTGTCCGGCTGTGCTTTGTTCTCGTGGTAAGAACATTCACCAGGAGCTGTACCCTCTGCACAAGGCTGGAAGTGCAAACGCCGCGTGTGCTCCACACACGGCAGCCTCCGTAGTCAACGTCTGGCTCACGGAATCCTGGGGATGGCCTCGCCCAGGACCCAGGCCACTCGCGTGAGGTCACATTTGTTTAGGACAGATTCTCAACTCCAACAACTTTTGGAGTTGGAAGCAGCCTGCTGCTGTGATGGCTGTAATGGGTAAGCTTTTGCCAGTGTCTAGTCAGAGGGACACGTTTTCTGACTTGGTCCCAGCTCCAGCTTTTACCCTCTGGGGTCCTGTAGCCCTCTGTCCCCTCCTTCGATCCTCACTTTTTTTAAAAGGTTTTTTTAAAATTGCTGTTTAGAGAGAGAGAAACATCAGCTGCCTGGTGCATGCCCCCCTACCAGGGATCAAGCCCGAAACCCTGGCATGTGCCCTGAACAGAATCAAACCAGCAACGTTTTGGTGCACGGCATGATGCCCAACCAACTGAGCCACGCTGGCCAGGGCTGTTCGCTCTTCTTTAAGAAGACTTGCCAGACTTTGTCCCCAACTCTGATGTCCTCACTGGCTCCAGCATCCTCCTCAGAAGGCATGTCTCAGAGTAGCCTGGGGCTGGAATGGCACCTCCTCTCTCCTCTGGGCCCTCACACCTCCCCAGCTGGCCGTGGCGGGGTTTCCAGGGCAGCCTGACTCACCAACAATTGATACTGTCAGGCTGGCTGTCCTGTGACACATTGGGTACCAAGAGAATAGGTGGGCAGCATGGACTGGGGCAGACGCCCCGGGCCCATTCAGGGGGCCTCCCTCCCGCTCTTTGTTGTCCTGTGTTGCTGTCTTGGTACCCAGGATGCTGGCCCTGGGAAGGGAAAGTCTGACCTCTCTTCCTGTCAACAATGACTTTCTGCTTGGAGCTGACCCCTCTGGGGTGAGTCACCAGGAAGGACAGCAACCGTCCCACACACACCTCGTGGAAGAGGAAGCACTCGTTTGAGAGCCGAGGCTGCCAGATGTCTGCAGCTGGAGGGGCGTCTTCCAACTGAAAGAGGGGCTCAGAACAGGCTCGCTGGCCCCCCAAAATGGAGATGGTCTCCAGATGCGCCTCTCTCCCCTAAACCTTGTGGTTTGACCTGCAGGCCGCACCAGATTGTTCTTAAACATGGCATTGACCGTGCCAGTTTGCCTAGACTCTTCGGAGGTTCCTCACTGCCTCTAGTCTGAAGTCCAAATGCTTTAGCTAGACCCCAAGCTCCCTTTGTTTTTTTGTCTTTTAATCTTTACCCGAGGATATTTTCTCATAGATTTTTTTTTTATTTTTATTTTTAGATAGAGTAGGAGGGAGGGAGAGAGAGAGAAACTTCGATGTGAGAGAGACACATGGACTGGTTGCCTACCCCCACCCATGACCTCATCAGGGATAGAATCCAAAATCGAAGTACGTGCTCTTGGTCCGAGGGCTGATGCTCTAACTGCTGAGCCAAACCGGCCAGGGCTCCAAGCTCCCTTTTGACCTCCATTGCTTCATGCCCCTCATAGCCTGCGCTCCAACCAGGGCGGCCTCCTCTGCTCCTGCAGGTGACAGTGCTCCTGGCCATCTCCACGCCCCTGCCTTTGCTGTGCCCCGTCTCTGTCACTCCCTATGCCGGAATGCCTTCTCCTTTCCAGATGCTTCCATGCTTTGAGCCCCATTTTCATTCTCATGTCATCCGCCCACCCATTCCAGAAATATTTGTTGAGCACCTCGACATGCCAAGCCCTGTGCCAAGAGCTGAGGTTTCTACCCCCGCCAAGCCAGGCAGGCTCACGGACATGCTGGCTGTGGACGGCGCAGCGGCATCAACAGGCCCTGCAGTGCAGCAAGTGGGCTCAGGGTAGAGAAGGTCATGGAGGGCTTGTTGGAGGAGGTGACTGCTGGTTTCTTGAGGAGCGAGGTGGAGTTAGGTGGGCAAGGGCAACAGGGAGAGAAGGGGGCAGCAAGGGTGTTGGCGCCAGGGGAAGCAGAAAGCTGAGCAAGAGACCGCGTGTTCAGGAGCGGAAGGTTGGTGGAGTCCGGACTGAGGGTGAGGGGGTGGCGAGAGGAGCTGAGCCACCCAGGGCAGGCACAGCGTGCACTCATCCTCAGAGCCGTGAGAAGCAACGCGAGCGGCAGAGGCTCACGGTGAGCAGATCTGCGCCTTAGTGGTCCAGGTGACAGGAGTGTGGACCGCAGATTGGAGCAGGGCACGCGGCCGGCTCCAGGCCCAGGAAGAGGCCATTTATGTGGTCTGGGCTGGAGGCAGTGTTGGCTGGAACCAGGTGATGGCCAGGGAGCTGAGGCAAAGAGGAAGGGTCCAGAGCCCTTTCCAGTTGACAGGACTTGGTGGTTGCTCGGGCACAGGGTGGAGGGCAGAAGAGCTCAGCGTGGCTCCCAGGTTCCTGACTAAGTGGGTGGTCAGTGGGGCCATTTTACTGAGGGAGGCAGGTGTGTGGGCAGGGGGATGATGAGTGAAAACTTGGATGTGTTCAGTGTGAGCTTCCAGAGGGGTAGTGGTCAAGCGAGTGCCCAAAGGGGTGGACAAGGCTAGGTCTCCAGAGAGAGGTCTGTGTTGGACGGATAGACTCGAGGCCCCCACTATATATGGTCATTGATCTGGGAGAGGATGAGATCGCCCTCTTCCATGAAGTTAGCCCTGCTCCCTCCGGCTCCCTGCACCCAGCCCTACCTACCCCCCCTTGACATATTACATGCCACCTTGTGCTTTTTCGTTTTTCTCTATGTATCCTCTTTCTGATCAAAGAATTCCCAGAGGTGTCCTTATGACAAGGATGAGAACCTGACCCAGAGAGGAGAAATGTTTTAAAAGGGGGTTAGTGGGACTTGCAATGGCTATGTGTGTGGGGTGAGGAAGAAAGGAGTTGCAGCTATTCCCAGCTTCCCAGCACGGGGCAGTTTAGACCAGGAACAAGAGGAGGAGCAGGTTTGGGGAGGAAGAAAACAGGTTAGGTTTGGGACCCACTGAGTTTGTGGTGATGCCTGCAGCACCCCTGGCTGGAGAGTGCCAGTACGTCACAGGACACTGGAATTGGAGGCTAAGAGAAGGCTCTAGAATTATAACAAGGCTGCTTCATCCACCACCCCGTCCCTCTAATGTGGCTCCAGCCACGTTAGCCTTCTTTACAAGCTCATATTTACCTCAGGGCCTTTGCACATGCTCTTTCCTCCACCCAAAACTCTCTCTCCTCAGACATTCACATGGCCTGTGCCCTCAGATAATTCAGGACTGTATCTGGAGCAGCTCCTGACCCCATCCCTCTGTCTGCTTACTTCGCTTTCATTTGCATCACGGCATTCATCACTCCCCAACTCCCTACCGTAAAGTTGCGTATTTGTTTCTCTGCTCCCACTTCAGGACAGTGGTTCGGTCTGTCTGGTTCACCTTCACCTGGAAGGCACCCGAGGAGTGCCCAGAGTGGGCACGTGGCGAACCCTGGTGACAGGGTGACTCACGGGGAGTGTGTGGGACCGCTGAGCCGGCAGCAGCGGCAGGAGGGTCTCAGTGGAACCAGGACCACAGTCAGAGAGGGAGGGCAGGGGTCTGGGGAGAACTTGAGGGCTGCAGCACCGTCTCAGGCAGGGGAGAGGCCAGTCGAGAGGGGACCTCCTACAGGCGTTTGTGTTGCACCTCGTGCGGGACCCCTCACGGGATGGGCAGTGCCAGGACGCCCGGGCACTGAGAGTACCAGCAGGAGGGGCCAAGAGCACAGCTGCTCAGAGAGGTCTAGCCTGGAAAGGCCCCTGGAGTAGGCCGCTGGTGGCAGTTTCTGAGCAGGGTGGGGACGGGCTACAGGCATGGTGGGGAGAAACCCAGTGATTGGGAGAGAGGAGGAGCTGACACTGTGCCAGGCTCTGGGATGGTAACTGGGGGTGGGTATGGAGGTGCAGCTGAGTCAGTGGTGATACACGGTGACCACAGCCTCCCAGCTGCTCTCCTGCCCTGGCTTTGGCAAGGAACTTCCAGCACAGAGTAATCTTAAAGGTCTAAATCAGATCGTGTCACTCTCCTGCTCAAACTCATTAGTTAGAATAAAACCTAAACTCCTAACATGATACACAAGGCCCCACAGGCCCCAACCCTGCCTTCTTATCTGAACTCTCCCCCTCTGGCCCTGCTCACTCCCTCCAGCCCAACAGGCTCCACTGGTCCTTGAGCCAAGAGCCTCCCTGCCTTGTGGCATTGGCACTCCTGTACCCTCTGCCTGGCAGCTGTCCCCAAACTGTCACCTGGCCCTCTCCCTTCCTATATTCAGGACTCAGTCCAAAGATCACCTCCTTCTTAGACGCTTTTCCTGAGCCTCCTAAAATGGAATCACCCCACCCTCTGTCGCCTTACCCTGCTTGGTTTTTCTGCACGGCAGTAAATTATGTTCATAATATATTAAATACTGATTCACTTGTGTTAGTCTCTCGTCCCTGTTCCCCATGACAGCGGGAGCTCGGGACAGGAACACTCGTGCCTTGTTACTGCTACATCCTCAGCTCGGAGAGCGGCGCGGGGTGTAGGAGGTCGCTGTCAACACTGCCCGGGAGGGAGGTGTGATCACTGAAGGACCAAATCTGCAAGGCTGATTTGCAGGGAGCCCTTAGGTACAACTCTCCACAGCGGCTGTGCCAAGAGGCACCCTCGTGTTCCAGCGGAGCAAGCCTAGGCGGGCAGCACGCGACTCCCCCAAGCAGACCCAGCGCCCATGAGCCCTGCAGGCAGGTGAGCACAGACCGGCCCAGCCCCTCTTGCTGTGAACCCTGTGGACCCCCTGCAGAGAAGGACACCTGGAACTTCCCTCTTTCTCCTAATCCAGGTGAGGAGGCGAAGACTTAGAGAAATAAGGTTGTGCCAGAGAGGAGGTTTGGGAGGGAGGAGGAGGAAAAGGAAGCTTGAGGAGCCAGGAGGGGTGGGGAGAGGTTGAGGTGGGGCACCTGCCTTTCGTGGAACCGGGGAACCGAGCACCCTATTCTATGTCTGGAGCCTGGAAGGGGTACCTTTGATCTCAGCAGCCACTTCTACCTCCAGGGGATAAGCAGGGACTTGCCTCTGGAGAGAACGCCCTTGACAATGAAGCCTTGACCTTCTGGTGCTTTCTCTGCTCCCCCCTTCAGAGGTCCTGGGAATTCCCCACTTCCTGGTAGAAAAGTTAGAGCGCTGGCGGGATTTTCCTCACCCCAGGAATTTAGGACACTTTCCAGCTTTTTCAATAACTTCACCCCTGCATACCAGCTCCCCCCACACAAATGGGGGGGCAAGAAGGGGGAGGGGAGAGTCTCCTGAACTCTGCCCCAGGAGCAGACCCCTCTCCGCACATCTTCCCCAGCACAGGGAACAGGTCCTCTCTGTCCTCTCCTTAAGGTGGTGACTCAATGGCTGACATCACGGCTGTTGATCACACAGCCTCCCCAAGCAGGATGGGACCCAGTTCACAGCCAGGGACCGGTTTCTCCTGGCGTGTCTCGGCCCTCCCCTCTGCTTTTCCAGTGACTTCCTGACCTGCCCCTGCTTGCCAGGGGTGTCCCTTCCCTGCGCCTGGCCGCGCGCACCAGGGAGTGGCTCCAGCATGGGCTGGGAGGTCTCGGTCAGCCAGCCAGCCGGGGCCCACAGGGGTGAGCAGTGACACCGGTGTCTGGGTTTCAGCATCAGTCACATGAATCGTGAACATATCCCAGGCCAGCTGTTTACTCACAGGTCCCCAGAGCACCTGCTAATTCTGAGCAACTCTTTCTCTTAATTCATCTCAGCAACTGCTGACTCCACCGGCCTAGCACAGGTATGGGAAGGGAGAGGAGTGGAGAATGAAGACCACACAGCTCCTACCTCCCAGGAGCCTGAGGTTCCCCCTAACAAACACATAGGGTGCTTCTGTGACATGCCAGGCTCTGGGAGGGTAAATTAAACATCTTTCTAAACTCAATGGCCTTAGATTCTAGCTGTGGAGACAGACATAATCTGGCAACTACGTGCTGGAATTACCTGGTCCTTCCCTATCTCAGCATGTGCCACAAACAGCATCACGCTTTGGCATCGCCTGTCAGCTCACCAGCACCCCCACCAGGACACGAACACCTTGAAAGCAGGGACCAGTCGTCTGTCTTTGGAGCCTCAGCATCTCACACAACTAAACATATCTGTAGAAGTGTTGCATGAATGACTTCTAAACAGCTACCCATTATTATGAGACTGAAAATACATGCTAAACAGAGATGCTGGCAATTTCCCACCTTGTTAGAGAAAGGGCTGGTTGTTCTGAGCGGGGAGGATCAGGTGAGGCCCCAGGAAAAAGGTAAGATGTAGCTAAGCCCTCCAGGCTGCCTATGGTGGACAGAAGGACATTGCTGGCTGAGGGGACAGCAGATGTGAAGTCTCAGAGTCAGGAAAGAGCATGGCTTATTACAGCCCCCAGGGTACACGGAGGTAGGGGTAGAAGATGTGGGTGGCGAGGACCATGGGACCAGGTCAAGAGCCATCGTGAATACCATGCTAAGGAGTTTGAGCTTTGTTCTGTAGACAGAGCTCCCCTGGGAATTTTGAGCACGGGAGTCACATAAACTAAGCTGTGTTTCAGGAAGATGATACTGATGGCTGAGTGAAGGGTCTATTTTGAAATGGCATTGCCAGAAGTGTCCTTTCCTTGGCCTGAGCTTCTTAGGAAGTGGGAGACACTGGGGAAAGTTGGGCGGGTGGGGAGGGAGTGGAGACATCACTTAAGAAGCAGATGACAACAACATGAATCAGAACTGGACAGCGTGAATAGAAAGGCAGAATTCGTGATCAGTTGGATATGGGAAGTGAGACTGGAATTTGGAGCTAGAGCGGCCAAAGGAACACAAGAGAAGGAGCAGGCTCTGGGGGCCGGGGTGCAGGATGCTGAGGCACACCGTTCTGGGCTGTTACCAGGACACAGAGAGAAGTAATTGTAGGGGATTCTCTTAGTCCCTACGCATGCAGATAACAGGCTACGGATGCCTTCAGCCCAGGAGACTCAGAGGACTGGGTTTTGTCCAAAGCTTACACATACTTGCTTTCTATGGAAACATTTCACCATCCCCTCCCAGTTTTTACCCCACCACCTCCCCTCTTCCCACCCACCACCATAGCAACCCATGTGGCCTGACAAACAGGGAGGGGTTGCCAGGAGAGGTGAGATGTGTGAAGGACACCGTAGATGACCTCAGTGTCTATGAGTGACCCGGCCCACGCCCTCGCCCTTCAGTTGTTTGGCTGGCCCAGCGCAGACAACTTCTGTCCCACTGTGTCTTGGCCACTCACTCTCATCACCACTCCCCAGACTTAGTCACCACTCAGCATCCCCTATCTCCGAAGTGACCAGTTCTGGCCTCCTTCTGTTCTCTCCGCTCTTTCCCTCAATCGCTTTGCCTGCACCTGTCCTCTGACCCCTGTACTGTCTCCCAGCCCATCAACCCCCTTCTTTCTCCTCTCTCACAGCTCACATGGCAGAGCTCAGATTTTTCTTTAAAGCCACAATTTATAGATTAAGAGCAATCAAAGGTCCCGCTTCAAATAGTTCATGGCTTGGGGACTCAGCTGGCTTTGTCTAACATTTTCTTTCCATTCTCAATGAAGTGACCCCTCTTGAGTGGGGTTTAAGCCTCACCCCCTTTGTGAGGCCTTCCCAGGACCCCAGAATGTTATTCACTTTCCCCCGTAATGGAGCACCTTGCATGATGTGAGCTGCGGATGAGCCAGCTCTCCCTCCGAGCTGAGCTTACACGGCAGGTGACAGCTGCTGGAGAAGAGCTCACCGGCAAGCTGCCTGGGTCCACAGTGACAGTCACCAAGCTTAACTGGGTCCTGGACACTGCCTGCTATGTTTTCCCTAATCAACACCTACTCAACCCCTTGTACAACCATGTTTTTAAGACTTATCCCCTGTTCTCAAACCCTCAACATATTTCTTTCCAACTTAATTCTTAGATGATATCACCTTTCCCTTCAAAGATAAAATGTGAGCCTTGAGGCACAAAATCTTTCAATATCCTGCGTCTCCCTCCACAGCCTGGCTGTACCTTCCTTTCCACATTGTCTCCTGTCTGATGAAGGTCCCTCCAACCTCACCACTTACATTCTGAGTTCCAGCCCTTGCTGCCATCTCAGGGACCTTGCCTCTCCCCTCTTTTCCTTCATGTTCAACTTCTCCCTCTATTCGTGTCTTCCCATCAACATTTAAACAAGATCAAGTTTCTAATACTAAATCAAGCCCCCACTGTTTCTACCCCTTCCTCCAATTACCGCCTTCTCTTTTATAAGAAAACATCTCAAACCCTCTCATTTGCCCCTCAACTCACTCTGACATGTTTTCCCCCATCACAAAACACACAGAAACTGCTGTCACCAAGGCCACTAATGACTTTTCCATACATTCAGTGAATGTGTTTAACCCTTGGGTGGTTGATTTTCTGCTATGGATAATTTTTCTTTCTACTCCTCTTAGCTTCTGTGACACTCTCCTGTTTTTCCTTCTCCCAAACCCTAAGTGCTGGAGTTAATTAGATGTCATCATAAGATTTATCTCCTCTCTATATTGAGCCCAAGTCCCCTTACACATCTGATGCTTCAAGTTCAGCTCTCTGCTGACAATAGTCTCTGTCTAGATTTCTCTCTTGAGCTTCAGATCCATGTATACAATTTCCTGTAGGGTTGTCAGATTTAGCAAATAAAAATATAGGATGCCAGTTAAATTTCAAATAAATGATGGAAAAAATTTTAGTATGATTATGTCCCATGCAATCTTCAGGACAGATTCACACTAAAAAAGGTATTTGTTGTTTAATCTGAAATTCAAATTTAACTGGACATCTTATTTTATCTGGCAACCCTGCGTGACTTCAACGTCTTTATCTGAGGCCCCACAGGCACCTTCGCTCCAGGTATTCACACCTGAACTTCCCATGGGACAAAGTGACCAAACGCTGGGTTATACAGTTGAAAAAAGCAAAATTGTCCTTGACTCCTCTGCTCTTCTGTAACTCCAGAATCCTCCTAAATATCCCTAAAATCTGACCACTCCTTTCCAGCGACAGCTATCACCCTAGTCCAGGCCACCACCATTTTTACCCACCACAGTGTCCTCTCTTTTGGTCCCTGCTAGACTGCCACATAGTAGCCCAAAATATCTTATTGAAATGTACATTTCATCATGGCTCTCACCGGTTTAAATTCTAAAGTCTGAAATCCATGTCCCTCCCAGAGCCTGCGTGACGCGGCCTTTGCTCACCCCTCCCTCCTCTTCACGGGCCACGTTCTCACATCCTGCAGCCACTCTGAGCTTCCTTTAGTTCCTCGCAGTGCTCAGCCCGCGCTCGCCTTGGGCCTTCCCACACGCTGTTCCCGCTGCCTGGAACCATCTTCTCTTCTCTTTTCTTTTGGCTCTCGGTAACCCACTAGCCTCAGCCCCTGTCCTTCACTCCTCCTCAGTTTCATGCTTCTCCATGGGGACATGTGTCACTTTCTAATCACCTGCTGGATGCTGGTCCTCTGTTAGACTGTGAGCTCCCTGAGAGCAGGACCCTGTCGGTCTTCTCCATTGTATCCTGAGCTCCTAGCACAGTCCCTGGTCCAGAGCAGGAGCTCAGATAATATTTCAGGGATGAACGAGTACCTTTCTCCCCATTCAGCCTGGGAGGTCTCCTCTTATCTTCCTGTGAGCTCTCAGGACACAGCACTCCCCAGAAATGGAATGGTTTCCAGATGGATTTAGAATTTATTCACCACTATGTCCCCCAGTGGGGTGTCTCCGTCCTCCAGGTCCAGCATCAGTAACTGAGGCCCTGTCAGGGTTGTCTTAACCCTGTGTGTCAGTAGGGGAACGCAGAAGGCAGAGTGGCCAGAGACAAGAGCCTCCTGCAGGATGATGGTGGGCCTGATGCTGGTGAACCAAGGCAAAGACCCAGCCACCAGGGCAGCCTTGTGTCCAGGCCCAGCTCCTGCAGTGTGGCCTCCAGCATGGCTCTCCCAAGTCCCATGGAAGCTCCCCAATAATGGATATATTGAGCTTTGGGATTGTGGAGGCTTCTAAGTGCACCTGTCTAGCAGGCTCTTGCCAATGAAGGCCTAGAATTGCAGGAGTGCTCAGGGCTGCAGAGTCACCAATAAGCAGGTGAACATCAGCACTGTACGAGGGATGAGAGCACCCAGAAGACCATGGGATGTCAAGGAGAAAAGACCAACGATGGAATGTGGGGACACCTGTCTTAAGGGATTCAGGAAGAAGAATGAACTACCCAAGAAATGGAGAAAGAGGAAGTGGAGGGGTAGAGGGAGAACCAGGAAGGTGCAGAGACCGGAAGCCCGGCAGATAACGTTAAAGAAGCACAAAGGTTGAGCAATGGTCAGCTGCCCCAGGAGGGTGAGTTCTGAAAAGTGGAAGCTGGGGTTGGAAAAAGAGACGTCAGTGCTAACCTATGAAGAGAAAGGTTAGCTTATCTCTTTGGTTTCAGCCCTTCTCCTTTCACTCTGAAGGCCCCTCCCTGGGCAGGAAGGACGCTGTTCCACCTGCCCATTTATAAGGGGGAGAACTGTTTATGATTTGGGGACTGGTCAGGAGGAGGAAAAAGTCGATATCAATCAAGCAAGGTCATCACCAGCCCACAGTTAGTGTTCCGTTTCCAGAGCCTGAGACTTTGCTGAAGAAGGTGGGGTGTGGTCCCCACATTTCAGAGGCTTGCCATCTAATGTAGGTTTCCAAGCACTGCTGCTCAGCTTTGTCCCTTCTCAGGACAGGGGGTTTCCTGGCTGACCCTTTTTTTTAATCCTCACCGAGGATATTTTCACATTTATTTTCAGACAGAGTGGGAGGGAGAGAGAGAGAAACATTGATGTGAGAGGGACACATCGATTGGTTGCCTCCCACATGACCCCAACCAGGGCTGGGGAGCAAACCACAACCGAGGTATGTGCCCTTGACCGGAATCTAACCCGAGACTCTTTGGTCCTCAGGCTGACACTCTAACCTGAGCGTCAAACTGGCCAGGGCCGAACCTTTTATCTTAAGAGGGCTACTGCAGTCCTCCTCTGCACCCCTTTTTGCCACCACTCACTCTTTTACCCGGCATTTGCCTCCCAACTCCCCCTTCTCAGATCCCCAGAACCTGCCTGTAGAAAGGGCCACACTCTCCCCTGTTCTCCACTTCATTTTACCCCCAAGACAAATGCACAGTTAAACAAACAGACAGTTAAACAAACCACCAGTTCACCCTGGTTGGGAGTTAGTAATAAGGTCTGACAACCTTCCAAAGCATGTCGTTCTAGTCTTTGCTCCTGATTCCTCCTGGGAGTCTCCATGGGCCTTGACCTCGTGGCTTTGTTCCTGAGGGTAAGGCCTCCTTTTCTTCTCCACCTCAACTCAGACATGCACACCTCTGTCCCAGTGGCCTCATCTTCAGCAGGTACTCTGTCCCTTGGAGCCCTTAAGACTGAGAGACCTCATTCCCCAGAGCTTCAGACTCATTCGTAAATGTCCTAAGAGGAGGCATTCCGTCCCAGAAGGACACAGGACAGATGAATCTTTCACAATCATATTTATAAATGCCACTTTTATCCATGACACTTCTATGCTCAAAACCTTCCATGGCTCCCTGTGGAATGGGAGCTGGGGTGGGGGTGGAGAAAGGTTGGGAATCCTTCCCTGGTGGTTCACTCTATCAGGCTCCAGGAGGAGAAAGTGCCTTCCTTGGGGAGGAGAGAGGTAAGAGGGAGTCCTCTGGTTTCTCTTCCCCAGAGGCCCCACTACACCAGGGCATGGCCCCTCCCCCACACTCCCCAGTGGGCTTCCAGCACACACTGAGTGGCAGTTTGGCCAAGGGGGAGAGAAGGTGTCTGGAGTCAAGAGTGAGCTTAGAGACCTTGGCCTTGGGCTCCTGTGTGGCCAACTGTTCAGGATTAGAGAAAAGCTCAGCAGCTGAGCCTCCAAGGCCTGTCTGAACATCTGGCCCCAAACTGTGGCCCAGAAGTCAGGAGGCCTGAGCTCCATCACCTCTGCCAAGAGCTCCCAACAGACCTTGGGCAAGTCCTCTCTTCTATAGCCTTAGCCTCTTTAAATGAAGACGAGGGAACCAGAGCCTTTGACCCAGTCCAACTCGACCATCCTACAACACCATGAGTTGGACTTTTCCCCCTCTTTTCGAAAGAAGCCTTCCAGCCTAATCCATTTCCTTAGGTCCCTGAACACCCTAGGCCAGAAAGGGCCAATAGACACATCCTCATGTGCCAGCTTGGGCCCGCTGGTGATGGCGCATTGAAAAGGCATCTGCATTCAGAGTTGGTGGGAAACAGCGCCATAGTCAATTACCAGTGGATTCCATGGTGCCACACATGCCATGAATTTGCCAGACTCAACCTACCGTCTTTCACCCTTCTGCCCGGGACTCGAGCGTTCCCCTTCCTGGAATTCTCTCTCTTCTCTGCCTGTCCTACCCCTTTCAGAGGCACGTCCTTCAAGACGCTGGGGTGCCTCCCAGCCCTCCTCTGCACTTTTGAAAGGTAATGACTTTTGGGGGCCCTTTGGTTTGTTTTTGGTTTTTAGAGATGGTGGATAGAGCTGCTATACACAAAAAATTAAATTAAAAAAAAAGAAAAGGGTAATGAGTCTTCTGCTCATTTGACATTGAGCCCGGGCTGCCTTGAGAGGTTACATTTATTCTGGTGGGTTTATGTGTTCTCTCCCCGAGAATGTGACTTCTGGGCAGCCCGGCCTCCCCTGTCCCACTTTGTCTCCTGCTGATGTAGCCCAGACGTAGGCACGGAGCCTGTGTCAGAAGAACTCGCTGAATGGAAAATGTTATATACAAGACAGACCAGACGGCCAGATCCTGGCCCGTAGGGACTGACAGGTGGGTTCCTGCGCTGAATAGGCAGACAGGAGACAGACTCGATGGGCTTAGTCAGACCTAGTGAGACCTAGATGCCGTTTCCCTAGAAGTCAGTTTCAAAATAGGGGAGGAACTTATCTGGGAGAGGAGGTGGGGAAGTTCCAAATAAAGGTTCAGAAGTGGGAACTAAAGAATCTGCTTGGGAAACCTCACTGGAGACCAGTTCCGATTCTGTTCCTTCTATACACAAAGCCGTCTGCACTTTGCCTCATTGCTGTTTTTTCCTGCCTGTGTCTCATCTTTCCCCAGCCCATGTGTGCTGGCTGCCCCCACGCTGATAATCAGTGCATCAGTCTCTAAATGGGAGACGGTGGTGGTGCTGGGGTTGGTGGGCAACAATGTGAGTGCCCTGAGAGCTGCGAATTCAGGGGTGAGCTGGGATGTTGCCAAGGCCTCATCAAGCCTTGATTTATGCTGGCTTCTGCTGGCTCTGTTAAGTAGGGACAGTGTGGCTGGCCCCGGGTGGGGGGTGGGGGATGGGGAATGGTAGAAGGAAAGAAAGGAAATAAAAGACCAGATGCCTGATGTTTAGGCCCAGTGGGTAAGGACCCTCCTCCACTGCCTCCTATTGTATTTGGTCTCCCATGGTTTGCTACTGAATCATTCTGAACCAAGACCTGATTTGTGTGTTCTTGTTTACTACCCAGACTATTTTATAGGCCGCTGAAAGGCAGCCACTGGCTTCTATTTCTGGGATCTGCCCCCCACCCCAGCCCAGCCAGGCTCCCAGCGAGACCCTGGGCTCATGAGAAGTCTGGATACTGCCAGTTACTGGGTTGACTGGTTGGCTGAGTGGAGAATAACAGGGGTTAATTAATCCTAGAAGGAAGGCCTCCCAGAAAAGCCCCAGCCACCTGCTCCCCAAGCCCACAAACCTCTCTGTGGCACCCTCTGCCAGCTCAGTGCCTCCCTTGCCTGATCCTGCCACTGCTGGTTCCCTCGGGCCTCACCGCACCACCCTGCCCACCCCCACCCCCGGGCTTCTCTGGGGAGACAGCGCTACTCTTAGATCGGCTCTGAGTGTTTCTGCTGGCTCAGTGAGCAGGGCTGCTCCAAAGCCAATCTGAATGCATTTGGCCACCTCCCTGTTTTTGGAGTCCTGGCCCTACAAACAGCTCACTGCCTTCCTGCATGATCCGTGGCTCCACTTCCTCGGAGAGAGACAGCCTGAGATGTCTTTAGCCTGTTTCTTCTCCAGGCCTTCACTCATCCCCTTTCTCATCGGGCAGAATTTGCTGGGCCCTGACTCTGGGCGTGAGTGGGGCAGTGACCTGGGCAGAGGTTAAAGAAAAGCAAAGAGAGGCCCTGCTCTCCCGCAGCTCCAAATCCACGGGGTGACCAGACACAAAGCGCATTGCGAAACCCTTCGAGGCAGCGCTTGCTTGATAAGCACCACATGTGTGCAGTCTTATCCCAGCCCAGCCTGGGCTCTCTTGGGTGGGCCAGGGGCTGGGAGGGACCCATGTGAAAAAATAGAAAGAACCTTTTTCCAAGAGCACGGACAGCCAACCAGTTAATCTGCTCATCAGCTATGTGACTTTGGGAGAGTCACATAACCTCTCTAGGTTCGAGTTCCTTATCTACAAACCAAAGCTCCCTGACAGTCTAGAATTCTGACAGTATATGGCACAGAGCTGCAGCCCAGATGCTAGGCAGACAGGGGTCTGAGGACTCAGAGGCCCAGGCCAGCAAGGATGGGAATAAGACCTGACTTGCCATGACCATTAGGAGGAAGGGGTCACACTGAGAGGCCATGGAGCCGTCCTCCGAACCCCAGTTTCAAGGCTACAGTGGCAAGGAAAGAAGAAACCTAACTGGGGGAGGGGGTGGGGACTGCAGGAGCCTCATCAGCATCAACCAGGACAAACAAAGACAAGCTCTTCCTTTAGCTTGAGGCTGTTTATTTGCAAACAGCAGTGTTTGCACTGGCCACTGTTCTCTGGCCTCCCAGGCCAACAGAGGCTGTCTGTGTGACTGCCCCACCCCCTCCCGGGCTTGTCTCTGGCCTCCACCAGGGCCTAATGCCTGTGCAAATCCCCTGGCTCTTTGCAGGGACGCCTGCACTTGGAATCTGAGCAGACTCCACTCCAGACCAGTGGACTAGTCAAGGGCAGTTGAGGAGGGAGGTTGGAGGGGAAGGCATCTGGCCTTAGGGGACAGCCGGCAGCATAGTAAGCAGGGAAGGCGGGTGTTCTGTCACAGCCCAGGTGTCTGACTCTGACCTCACTCAGCATCCCCATTCCCACTTGGCGTCTCAGGGCCAAGGCTCAAAGACGGGGCCCTGGTCATCGTCCCGCAGTGCTGGAGATTTAGGGCTACGAGTATCTCTGAACTGGCCTCCTGAGGTCCCGAAGCCCTGAACCCAGGAGGTCAAACCTCCCTGAAGTTTGGGCAAAGTTGGGGGCGGGCTCTGCAGTGTCCCTCTGGGGGGTCACACAACCTTGGTAGGGCTTTGTTTGGGCCAGTGACACAGGCTTGTGAAAGAATTCACAACAGAGAGAAGAGAGAAAAGAGGACATTTATTTTGTCTTTCCCCATAGACAGGGACAGGGCCGATGCGCTGTCGGGCATACAAGGGCCGCACTGAATTCTTTCACAAGCCCGCGTCACCGGCCCGAACAAACCTCATTCCAACAACTCTGTCCTTTGGGATAAGTACCTTCTCTATAGGGCTGCGTCAGGTAGGCAACTACATGTGGGAGAGGTACTCCCAAGCAAGAACGTGTTTTCTTCTCTGAAGGAGAACTTGGCCTGAGATGCTGGATAGGGTCCAGGGGCTTGGGCAGAGGAGAGACACACAGGGGAAGGGGGAGGGAGGCCCAGCAGCAGGGCCAGTGGGGACACTTGGTCTCCCCTTGCTGGAAGTGAGCCCTGAGAGATGGGTGTCTGGCTCTGGAACGGGGCTTAGGTGTGGGATGAGGAGAGAATTAGTCTGATGATAACAGAGAGGATAGGGGTTCAACCCAGGACCATGCCCTTTCCTGCCCAGTTGCTCGGTTCCTGACTGCTCTCTGCCTCAAAGGACAGGGAAGTCAGAAAACTTCTGAAGCTATGCCAGCGCCCATCCCTCCCTGCCCATTCCCAAGGCTTTGGCCACCAGCAGGCTGACCCCCTCCTGGGACTGGCGGGAGGCTGCAGAGACAGTGAGGCCCCCGGTATGAGAGCCGGAGTGGCCCAGGACAGCTTCTCAGCACACTTGTGGGCCCAGACAGGCGGGGTCGGAAGGGGCTGGGGTTTGGGTGCTGGAGATCTCAAAGACCGTGCGCCTCAGGAGCTTTGAAGTCAGGCAGCTGAAAGGACAACCAGTGACCCCAGCTGTGTGGCCTCTGAACCTCTCTTGACCTCTGAACTTCAGCTTTGTTCAAGTGAGAATGATCCCTACTCCACAGTTATGAGAATTCAAGCAGGGTGTGTGTGTGTGTGTGTGTGAAAGTGCCTGGCACATGCCCTGCCAGTTTGGCTCAGCGGTTAGAGCGTCAGCCTGAATCCCGAGAGACCCGGGTTCGGTTCCCGCTAAGGGCGTGTACCTCGGTTGCAGTTTGTCCCCGGCCTAGTTGGGTCATGTGGGTGGCAACCACTCGATGTGTCTCTCTCACATGGATGTATCTCTCTCTCTCTCTCTCTCTCTCTCTCTCTCTCTCTCTCTCTCTTCCTCCCTCCCTCCCACTCTATCTAAACAAAAAGTGGAAAAATGTCCTCGGGTGAGGATAAAACAAATAAATAAATAAGAAAGCGCCCGGCACAGTGTCAGTGTTCATACACACTTACAGCCTCCCTCACGACTGCAGGGCTTTACATCCAGCTCCTTAGCACGGCTTTCGGGAGGAACCGGAACCCATGCAGGGGCCCGAGACTGAACTCGCCCAGTCGGCCTGAGCAGCCTCATGTGGAATCTTTGCACAGGGCCGGGCCCCGGAGGGCAGGGCTCTGTGCTGACTTGCAGGAGAAGCCTCTCTGTGTCTTTCTGGAAGTTGCCCTCAGAAGGAGGTCCAGGGTGTCCCTGGGCTTGGGTGGTGACATTCAGGTTCCTGAAGTCATGCTGTGCTTGTGGATTTCTTTTTAATTTTGTTGTTGTTGTTGTTGTTAATCCTCAACAGAGAATATTTTCCATTGATTTTTTTTCTTTTAGATAGTGTAGAAGGGAGAGAGGAAGATAAATATATATATAAGAAAGAGAGAGAGAGAGATGTCAATGTTAGAGATACACATGGACTGGTTGGCTCTCACACGACCTGACCAGGGCTGGGGATCAAACCTGCAACCCGGGGTCCATTTCCTTGACCTGAAATTGAACCTGTGACCCTTTGGTCCACAGGTGAACTCTAACCAGTGAGCCAAACCAACCAGGGCTGTACTTGTGGATGTCCATCCTTCCGATCTCTCCTCCCTACACACACGCACACGCATGCTCACACACAGGCACTCACTGTCCCCATACCTGAGTGAGATCGGGGCCACCCCTCTGGGTCCCTGCTTTGCCCGTAAAGCATGGAGCTCACGGTCTGGAAAGGCAAGGCGGTCTGAGGGAGGAAAGCAGCACCTCCAGTGTGGGCGCTGTGACGACGGGCGTGGTGTCTCGGGGCTGACTGTATTCACAGGAATCCCACATTTGTACTTCGACAGCTGCTGATTCTCCCTGCATTCTCCACCCCTTGTCACCTCCCTGACTCACGGGCCACCTGTCTTCCCAAGACCTCTGAGGAAGTTCCCAAGCATTCTAGTCCTGGCCACCCATTACTTAATTTCACATGTCCAAATAAGGAGCTTTAAAGTGTGTCCAAAGAACCCCAGCATATCCAAAACATCAGGCCTTGGGTGCTCTGTAGCTTGGAGGCAGCTTGATGTAAGGGAAAGAGGAAGTGAGGTGCAAGGTCAGACAAGGTCAGGCAAAGTGCGGGAACTGGTGTCTTGAGTCCTGGGGACAGGATGTCTCAACAACCCATGGGGTCAGATCAGCTTGGGGCATCCTGACTCTGCTACCTACCTACTGAGTGACCACGATCAGTAAGTGACCCTCTCTGGGCTGGAAGGACTAGTTCCTACTTCCTGGGGCTGTAAGGATTGAATGAGATCAGGGTGCAAAACGGCTGACCCAGGCCCTGGCCTGGAGTAGGCGGTCAGTAGCTGCAATAACATGCATGATCTCAGTTAATGGCAGCTCCGTCCTTCCACGAGCTCAAGCCAAGAGGCGTCATTACTGACTCCTCTTTCTCTCACATCCCCCACCCAATCTACCAGCAAACCCTATTGTCTCTCCTATAATCCATCATCCCCCCTCTTCTTGCCACCTCCTAACACTCTGCAGGTCCAAGCTGCCGTTGTCCCTCTCCTGCATTATCACAGCGGTTTCCCGTCAAGTCTCTCATTGCCCCTTCAGTCTTTTCTCAGCACTGGAGCTACAGGATCGAACCCTCCATGGCTCCCGATTTCACTTACCAAGTCTTCGCAGTGGCTGCTCGTGATCTGGCCCCCGCCATCACCTCTGCTCCCCCCGCTCTCCCCTCTACCCCCCGACCAACTCCTGTTCCTCAGTACTTAGGGCATGGTGTCCCCCTGCCTGGGCCAGGGGTGCACGTTCTCTGTACCCATGCGACTCAGGTCTCCTTCGCTATGAGACCCACCTCAATCACTACAGTTACATTGCCCCTCACCCCAACCCAGAACCCTCACACCCCCTTACAGTGCTCCCACAGCACATAACACCTTCTAGAATGCCGTGTGACTCACTGACTTACACTGCTGAATGCCTGTGGTCTGTCCTCTCTGTAGACCATAAGCCACATAGACCTTTGTTTTGTTCCCTGATGTATCCCAGGTTCCTAGAACTCAGTAAATATTTGTTGTGTGAATGACAGAATCTCACCACAACCCTATGGTGTGGTTAAGGCCAGCAATTGCTTTTAATGACAGAAAACCCCAGGCTTTCTACAGTTAAGTTCTGATCATCCCCTGGTACCTGGAGTCAGTGGAAAAATGGCTCCCTGTTGCCTTGGTCCCCTCCTCTTCATGGCTCTCCTGCCCTGGGGTGCTGCCCCTTCAGCACTCTGGTGCAAGCGCAGATGCAAACCCATATCTTTGGCTCCTCCTGCACAGCTGAGGCCAACTGGAACTTTTCCGCATTTTTACTACTTCCTACCATGGGAGAAAATTGGGGAAATCAACACTAAAAACACAAGAATCATAAAAACGGTCTGGTTTATGGAATGCATAACTCTGGTCCAATCCATAATGTGTAGACTCATCTTGTTTCCAGAACCTTCTGAGATGTCAGCATTCTTGCCTCAGGTGCCTGGCCTGGGTTCCCTCCTCCCTGGGTCCCACCTCCAACCATGTACCTGCCTCCCTCCTTCTCCCCGCTGCCTCTGGAGCTAGAAACCTAACCTCCCTGTTTTCTAGTCATGACCTAGAGAAAGTCACTTCTTGGGAACAGTCTCCTCTTCTGTAAAGTGGGCAGGGGTCATGCTTGGAGGTTCCACCAAATCAGTACAAGATCCCAGGGGAGCTGATGCCCTGGGAGGGGTGTCTTTGGAAACCAAATCCCTTCACCTTCTTGGGAAACCTTACTTGGCATAAGAAACCCCTGAAGGACCTGCTGTGTGTCAGGCGCTGTGCTCAGTATTAAGGATACTGCAGTGAACAAGGTGGACCGGGCTGCTGTCCTCGTGGGGCATACTGTCTTGAGGTGAGGTGGACATTAAGCAAATGCACGAATAATTATTAACCACGGAGGCGAGACCTCAGGAGAGGCACCCAGTGCCATGAAAATGTACAACAGGGGGACTTGACTTTGTGCTAGGTGGGGGAGGGGTGTCAAGGCTTTGAGCTGAGAACTGGCTGCAGGGCACTGTTTCTAGCAAGTCAAAACTGGACTCCCCATGTGTCCCTGCAGGTGACTGGACAGAGAGTGAGGCCCTGAGGCCCTTGGCAGAGGTCAGACCCCTGGGTAGGGGATAAGACCTGGCTGTGATGGGGCAGGGAGGTCCTGAGGGTACATCCTGGGCTCTGTCCCACATTCCTTCCAGACCCAGCCCAGCCTCCAGCACACCGAGCCAGCCAGCAAAGACTGCAAGATCCTGGCTCTCAGCCAGGTAAATGCAGCAGGGCAGGGCTCTGTGACCTCACGGTAATGGTGTCCTACAATCCCGCCAGCAGGAGCAGAAAACAAACACTGAAAAGTCCCCCAACACTCCCAGATGCCTGTTCAGGAAGACTCCGGGCTCAGGCTGTGGGCAGTGTGCCTGGCTCAGGAGGCCTGAATGGAATCTGAAAGTGCTTGTTTCTTGCTGAAAAATACCAAAGATTGCTCAACATTCCTTTGACCCCAGGAGCTGGGATTTGGCAGGAGGTAATGAGAGCTGGGGACCTGGAGCCTGTGGGCCCGCAATATGGCTCAGGACTGTCAGCAAGCAGCCCTTCTGCCCTGCTCCTTGGGAGGAGGGGCTGCTATAAAGACCCCTCTCCACATACACACAGGGGTACTGAGGTGGAGTGGATTCTGATGGGTCTGGAAGGAGGATGGAGAAACCTGCAGGCTTCAGTAGAGGAGAAAAGCCCCAAATGACCTGTCCTCTGATGACAACTGCCATGTTCCCAAGAGGACCTGAGACTCAGGCTCTGGTGCAAAGGCCTGTTTTTCCAGCTCTCAAGAGTAGCTCTCAGAGATCAACTCTCTGTGGCTACCAGAGAGATGAGCTCTCTCTTCCCAGATGTCTGTCTGAGCAGCTTGGCTCAGATGCCCCCTCCTCCAGGCAGCCTGCTCTTTGCCTGGATTGGAATCATCTCTAATAAGGCACTTACCATAGTACATCTCAAATTGTACAGTGCCACTAAATGACAAGGAGACATTCTGAGAAATGTGTTCTTAGGTGATCTTGTCATTGTGCAAACATCACAGAATGCACTTACACACACGTAGATGGTACAGCCTCCTACACACCTAGGCTCTATACTGTAGCCTATAGCTCCTGGGATGCACATCTGTACAGCATGCTACTGTACTGAATACTGTAGGCAATTGTAACACAATGGTAAATATTTGTGTGTCTAAATTTGGAAAATGTACAGTAAAAATACCGTGGAAAAGATAAAGTGGTGTACCTGTGTAGGGCATTTACCATGAATGGAGCTTGCAGGACCGGAAGTTGCTCTGGATGACTCGGTGAGTGACTGTGAAGGCCGAGGGCAGTACTGTACATGACTGGAGACTTTATAAACACTGTACATGTTGGCACACTACGTTTATAAAACAGCACAAGATTAAATCAAGCACAAGACAGAGTGCTGCTATCAAGAGATGTGGTAAACATGACGTATGAGGCTGCTGCCAGCGTAGCCCAGCACGCTGCTTTACAGCAAACCACGTCTATAAGTAGAAAGAGTACACTCTAAAATAATGATTGAAATAAATACATAGTTCGGCCAGTGTGGCTCAGTGGTTGAGTGTCGACCCATGCACCAAGAGGTCGCTGGTTCGATTCCCGGTCAGGGCACATGCCCAGGTTGTGGGCCCAATCCCCAGTGTGGGACATGCAGGAGGTGGTCAATTGAGGTTCTCTCTCATCGATGTTTCTATCTCTCTCTCCCTCTCCCTTCCTCTCTCTAAAATCAATAAAGGAAAAAAGTAAAATAAAAATAAAAATAAATACATAAACCAGTCACATAGTCATTCATTATCATTATCAAGTGCTCTGTGCTGTACGTAACTGTAGGTGTTTGCCTAGGACTGGCAGCGTTGGTTTGTTCCCACCAGCCCCACCACAAACGCGTGAGTCATGCATGCGCTTGTTACGATGGCTACGATGCCACCAGGTGATAGGAATTTCCAGCTCCAATACAATCTATGGACCACTCGAATATGCGGTCTGGTGTTGACTAAAACATCGTTACGTGCTGCATAACTGTGGTTGTCTCTCTAAATGTCTGCTCTCCTCCACTGAGGAAGAAACGCTACGGAAGGCAGGAGCCTTTTTGTTCACATCTGTATAACTGCGGGACCCAGAGGGCTCGAGCTGTGGAAGCAAAGTGCTCACCCGGCGTTGCTTACAATAGTGGGAAACAGCGAATTATCTACATGCTCAAGAACAGGAATTCGATTAAATGAGTTAGAGTGTACCCATAAGTTGGAATGCCAAGCAGTCATTGGCAATTGCATTTTTAAAAATATTTTAAGATATGGAAGTATATTAAAATCTGCAAGCATCCAACTGACAGAGCTAACTGCTATTAATCTTTCAGTGTGTTTCCTGTATGTATTTTTTCCTATATAGATATACAAACTATCAAATTCTACCAGAATGCGCTATGTGTGGGGATAAAAATTAAATTGTGTTAAGTGTGGGGTTACATTATTGTGAAAATAACGGAAAATGGCAATTGGGGTGGAATCCATATTGTCACAAATGGCACAACATGAAGATGTTGAAAATTATACTGCACTCAGCACTCTGCACACTGGACTGAGAAAAGCCCCAAATGACCTTGAGGCTCTCACTTCCCAACCCCACCCACCTCATCCTCAGAAGGGCAGGGCAGTGGGTGACCAGTCTGAGAATGAGGGCCGGTGCGGCTGGGGGGGAGGGAGAGTGGAAGCCCATTGATTATACCCAATTTTGCATAATCACTGAATTTGACACTTGTAATGGTTTTAGAATCATACTGTATTAAATGTGTTTCATAGCCTCTCTTATTTAATATTATATATTAAGCAACATTCCATCTTATTAAATATTATTTTTAAATGTACTTTAACTGTCCTTGCTTTAAAAAAGTCTTTTTAATCTGTGGTACATATACACAATGGAGTACTATGCAGCGGTAAGAAAGAAAGATCTCTTATCCTTTGAGACGACATGGAGGGACCTGGAAAGTACTATCCTAAGTGAAAGAAGCCAAGCAGAAAAAGACAAATACCACATGATCTCACTTATATACGGAATATAATGAACATAACAGTCTGAGGAATACAGTAGACCCAGACACATGGAAGTAGGGCACAGACTGACATCCCTCAGAAGAGGGGATGGGGGGTGGGGGGGTGGGAAGAGATAAACCACAGAACTTATATGCATGTATGCATGACCAATGGACATGGACAACTAAGCCGGGGACAGGGTGGAGGGGGGGTGGGGTGGGGGGTGCCAATGGGGTAAAAAGGTAAAATATCTGTAACAAAAAAATAAATTTAAAAAAAAATTCATAAAAAAATTAAAAAAAAAAGTCTTTTTAAACTTATCTTTATTGTTGAATGTATTACAGATGTTCCTCCTTTTTCTCCCATTGACTCCCTCCTCCCAGCTCCCACTCCGCTCCCCTCCTGTCTTCCCCACACTATTGTCTGTGTCCATTAGTTATGCATATATGCATAAAAGTTCTTTGGTTTATTTCTTCCCACCTCCTCTCCCCCATTCCCTTTGAGGTTTGTCTAACAACCAATTTGTACTTCTTAATCCCTTCACCTTTTTCACCCATTCCCCACACCCCACTCCCATTTGGCAACCAACAGAAAGTTCTCTGTAGCTTTGAGTCTGTTTCTGTTCTGCTTGTTCATTTTGTTTGTAGATTCAGTTGTTGATAAATATGTATTTACTGCCATTTTATTGTTCCTATTTTTTATCTTCTTTTTCTTCAAGAAAACCCTTTAACATTTCATATAATAATGGTTTGATGGTGATGAACTCCTTTAGATTTTTCTCGTCTGGGAAACTATATATCCATCAAGTCTAAATGACAGCTTTGCAGGATAGAGTAATCTTGGTTGGAAGTTCTTGCTGTTCATCACTTTGAATATTTCTTGCCACTCTCTTCTGGCCTGCAAAGTTTCTTTTGAGAACTCCTCTGACAGTCTTATGAGAGCTCCCTTGTAGGTAACTAGCTGCTTTTCTCTTGTTGCTTTTAAGAGTCTCTCTTTGTCTTGAACCTTTTGCATTTTGATGATGATGTGTCTTGGTGTGGACCTCTTGGAGTTTATCTTGGTTGGGACTCTCTGTGCTTCCTGGACTTGTATGTCTGTTTCCTTCACCAAGCTAGGGAATTTTTCTGTCATTATATTTTCAAATAGGTTTTCAATTTCTTGCTCTCTTTCTTTTCTTTCTGGGTCCCCCGTGATACAAATGTTGGTACACAGAGGCTCCTTATGCTAACCTAATTTTTTTTGTTGTTGTTGTTCTAATTGGGTGTTTTTTGCTTCCTTATATTCTAATTCAATGGTTTGTGTCTTGGCTTTACCTACTGTACTATTGATTCCCTGTAAGTTATTCTTTATTTCAGTTAGTGCCTCCTTAATTTCTGACTGTGCATCCTTCATTTCTGACTGGTCCTTTTTTATGCTCTTGAGGCCTTCACTAAGTTCATGGAGCATCCTCATAACCAGTGTTTTGAACTCTGCATCTGTTAGATTGCTTATCTCCATTTCATTCAGTTCTTTTCCTGAAGTTTTGTTCTGTTCTTTCATTTAGAACATATTTGTTTGTCTCCCCATTTTGGCTGCCTACCTGCTTCTTTCTATGTATTAGGTAGAGTTGCTATGTCTCCTAGGCTTCCTAGGGTGGCCTATTACTGTAGGTGTTCTGTAGGATCATGTGGCACAGCCTTCCTGATCACCCCAGCTGGTCCGTCGAGGTGCACCCCTCATGTGGACTGTATACCCTTCTCTTGAAATTGAGTCTTGATTGCTGTTGGCACATCAATGGGAGGGATTTACTCACTCTGATCAGTTGCAAGGACTGACTGTGCCCACTGACCACTGACCTCTGACTACCTTAGAGGATCAGCTGTGCAGGGGCCCACCACACAGAGCAAGGCTTACTTCAGCAGGGCTCTGGTACCCACTAAGTCCATTCCTTGAGTGTGTAGCTTGTGGAGGTGATTGGGAGGTGATGCTTCACAGTGTTCTGAAGCTGTCCACTGGGTGTGCTGGCTCTGAGGCAAGGTCAGCCACTGTCTGTGTTCTACCCGGGGCCACCAGGCATAAGCTACAAAGCGATCTGTAGATGGCTGCTTCTTGTGCTGGGCTTGCAGGTGCCCAGACAAAGCCAAGCTGTGAACCAAGGCTGGCTGCTCCTATTGCCAGGCCTGGGGTCACTTAGTGAGAGGTATGGGGCTCACTTAGGCCAGATGATGCTTTTTTGAGATAATTTAGGAAAATCCAAAACAGGAGCCAACACAGGCCATTTGTATGGTAAAACCACTGGAAACAGCTTGGGTGGGCTAAAAGTTGGGTGGGGCAGTGTCTCAGGGCCTCACCAGGGCAGGGCAAACAGTGTGAGCCAGGTTGCTGGAGTCTCAGATATAGCACCTGTCTGCTGGCCCCATGGGGAAGGGCTCACCAAAGGAACAACAGCCTCTGCCAACACATCTGTCCAGGAGAAAGCTGCCTCTAGCCTTCGCTCTGATGCCAAACAGTTCAGTTCTTCCTCGTATGTCTCTGGTGCCTTTCAAACTGCCTCCCCCATGCTGGAGCTTGGAGGGTTCAAGCCTGAGTAAGTCTGTGCATGGGCCCTTTAAGAGGAACTTCCTGGGACTCCAGAAGCCTCAGCCTCCCTCAGCCTCAATTCCCACTGGTTTTTACAGCCAGAAGTTATGGGGACTTCTCTTCCTGGCACTGAAACCCTGATCTGGGCACCTGGTGTGGGACGGGGACCCCTCACTCCTCAGGGAGGACCTTCCCAGCCGAGGTGTCCTCCTGATTTTTACCCGCCACATGAGGGTGTGGGACCAGCCCCCGCCTCCACCCCTCCTACCAGTCTCCATGTGGCTTCTTCTTTAATTTCTGAGTTTTAGGACTCCATTCAGCTAGATTTCAGGCGGTTCTGAATGATGGTTGTTCTGTAGTTCAGTTGTAATTTTGATGTGGTTGCGGGAGGAGGTGATACTGCGTTTACTTACGCCGCCATCTTGACCGGAAGTCCAAAAAATCTTTGTTCTTACCTTTGATTTCCCTTTCCTCTTATTCATAAGGTGTGATTACTGGGTCAAGGGATGTAAATATTTTTAAGATTATTGACATATATTTCAAAATTTCCTACAGAAAAATTATTCTAAATTACATTCAGCAACAAATGAGAATGTTGCCTGCAGGCTGTCAATGGATGGGTCGGATCAGAGAGACACACTCAGGTGGAATTGATGGGATTTGATGGCTGCTGGAGTTTAAGCAAAGAGTTCACGGTATTGAAGTCCTTGGCTTGGGTGTGTGTAAAGATGGTAAAGCTTTTAGAAGAGAAAGGGGGGGGAAATGAAAGAGGTTTGGGATCTGGAGAATAGAAATTTGGTTTGGGAATACTGCATATTTAAAAGAAACAAAGAAAAAACCCACATAAGACCCAAGAGATAAATAAGCAAAAATTTTTCTCCAAAAGGAAGCACACAAACAGCGAAAGAATAACCGAGTGTCAATCTCATCATTCCATTAACTAAGATTTCATTGGTTGAAAATAATAGTAATTTGTCTGGCTGGTGTGGCTCAGTGGTTGAGTGTCCACCCATGCACCAAGAGATCGCCAGTTTGACTCCCAGTCAGGGCACATGCCCAGGTTGTGGGCCCGATCCCCATTGGGGGGCATGCAGGAGGTGGCCAATCGATGTTCTCTCTCATCGATGTTTCTCTCTCTCTCTCCCTCTCTCTCTAAAAAATCAATAAAGAAAAAAAATAGCAATTTAAGTCTTACAAGTTTAGTTAAAGTAAATAATTTAGAGAAGCTTCACAGAAGACTAGTAGAGCAGAGGTACAGCTGGGACCAGATCCTCACACACTGACAAGGTTTACTCTATCTCTTGTCTGTCTTTCTCTACAGGTCAACCTTATTCTCTCTCAGACTGGTATTGTCCATGTGGCAGGAGTGTGGCTTTAGAAAGAATCTGTGGCTCACTGCTCACAGATTTGCCTCCAGAGAGCGACTAAAACCTGCTCTCTCTGGTCTCAAGGTCAAAATGTCAAGGAAGGGCTCTTATTCACCACACATGGTCCATCAGCCGAGGCCTGGGGTAAACTATTATGACTGGCCACCTTAGGTCAACTACCCTTCCTTGGGCTGATCAACAACGTCTGGGAGCAGGATTCAGAAGAGAATGGAGCTTACATGCGAACCACGTGGTTAATCAGGAGAAAATGCTGCTCAGAAAATGGCAATGCTCTCCTGGGCACACAAAGCAATAGACAACTGGATTCTCAGCATATCCTCACAATTTTCTTTCCACACAGACAATGCCCTTTAATGTTCTTTCTTATCCTAGTGTAACCAGCTCCTTCCCAGTAGGATGTAACTCACGGTCACCCAGCTACTGTAACTCCAAGTCCAGAATCTAGTAGATGGAAAATCTCTTTTTCCTCAGGTAGTTTTCTTTGCTGTTGCTGTTAATCCTCACCAGACGATATTTTTTCCATTGATTTTTAGAGAGAGTTGAAGAAATTGAGGGATGAGGAGAGGGAGAGAGAGAGAGAGAGAGAGAGAGAGAGAGAGAGAATCATGGATGTGAGAGACACATCAATTGGTTGCCTCCCACACGACCCCGACAGGGGCTGGGATCAAACCTGCAACACTTCGGTCTGCAGATTAAAGATTTTTTTTGTTTAGTTTATTTTTGATGTTCTGCAGATTTAGAGTAGCATGTACAAGTGTGGATTTATTACTTATTCTATTCAGCATCAAGTGAGCACTTCTGTCTGAGGATTCTGGAGACTTTTTTTACTGTCATCTCTTCAGTCTTCCCCATGTGCTCTAATCCTTCCTTTTGAAACTCCTCTTGGATGGAGCCTCTCAAACTCTTTTCCATGTCTCCGAATTTTCATAATTTCCCATGTTTTTTAGATCTCCCGTGATTTTGGGTGAATTTCTCCATCTTCCAAAGCACCAGTTATTTATTCAGTGTTTCCCTCATCTGTTCAGTTTTTATTTCAAGTCCTGAATTGTCTTCATTTCCAGGGTTTCTGATTGCTCCTCTTCCATATCCACTGACTCATTCATTTCTCCCCTCCTCTTCTGAGGATTCAAAACACGTGTATTTTACAGTCATTTTCATCTTGCTCTATTATTTTCTTTTCATCTGGAGGCAGTTTATCTCCTGCTGATTGCTTTGGTTGGCAGTCTTTCATCACATTAGTTTTCCTGTTTCTTTTGTTTCCTAGCCACTGAGATGTTTATCTTCTTTTGAAATATGTCCTTGTATTTTCCTCTCTTTCATATGTCTCTCTTCCACTGCAGAGGGAAGGCTCCGAGCTCAGGCTGCCTGTGTGCACATCGGGCCCCATGGCCTAACAGCTGCCTGACCTTATGTGGATTTCTTCATCTCTCTGAGCTCATGCCCCCGTCTGTAAACCAAGGGGCAATGATAGCACCTACCTTAAAGAGCTATCGGGAGGATCGAGTGAGCACTCCAACAGTGCCTAGAACATAGTCAGTGTTTCATACATGTAAGGTTTTATTTCTACATATTTAGAAAAAAAGAGTGAGCATAGGTGTGGATAGGAGTGTTGTTTGAAGCATCAACTTAGAGGCCGCTTGACACAGCATGTCCAAGTCCAGGACTCCTGAGTGTCTCTTCCTCATTGTCAAGTCTTCTCCTGGCTCCTCACGACCTCGCCCTTGTTGACTGTTTGATTACTATACCCACTAACCATCTCCAACTCACCTCATGTTCAACTCTGGTGGGAAACAGGGCAACTGCTGTAAATGCTGCCATTTAAAGGGAGGCGACAGACAGTGGTCTCTGGTCCAATTTTTAAACCACACTCGGCTGGCAGGGATGGTGAGGTCAGGGCTGTGGCTGGTGAATATCGCTACATCTTGTCACAGAGGGAGTTAGTTCTCTGGTCACCAGTCTGCTGGGAACATATCCCTCGCCCACATTCACAAGACCCCTCATGAGAGCAGATGGGGGAGTGTGTGGAGAGGATCCCCCTAATCAGGGCTGTGCTATCTCACCAACCACTTCCTTCAGTCTAGGTACCTGGGAATTAACCTCATGAGTTTCCCAAACCAGCTGGATGGTAGGAATCTTCTGGGGAATTTGGTGAAAATACAGATTCTCAGTCACACCGCAGTTTCACTAAATCTCCAAGAAGAGGTGCTTGGGAATCTATTTTTAATAATCATCCCAGGTGATTCTTATCATCAGGAAATTTTTAAAATAACAGCCTTCGAGGTTAAGCAATCACACAGCTCAGTTTGGCAGATAGGTGTTTTGTTTTGTTTTGTTTTGTTTTGTTTTGTTTTGTTTTAGATCTTCATCCCTGAAAACCTTAATCATCTGACTGTTTCACTGACTGGGGGTCTCTGTTAGCCAACAACCAACCCCAGAAAGTTGGAGGGCATGAGTGACACACTGGACCCCACCCACATGACTCTAGCTTCTTAGAGCAGCTTGGAAGCCTCTGCCCTGGCCTTGGGGCTCAGTAGGAACCATGAGGATGAAGGCAGGGCTGCCCTGTTCTCAATGTTTTCCTTGCTCAGGGACATTCATATCCCATTGGGGGGTGGGGGGAGAGATTGGGAATTCCTCCTCAGGCAGGAAACATGAGGTGCTTGGCTGGTTGTGTCCTTCCAGGTACTACCATTCCAATTTCCAGGATTTCACAGCTTCTTAATCAGTACAGAACTTTTAGTGTGGGGCAGAGTATTAGACTTTTGCTTTTGAGAAAAGAGCCAAAGGTCGTGAGTCTGTGACCTTGGCCATTTGGGACTGCTGGCTCCAACCAAAGACCTCTCTCAAAGCTGCGTCTGTCTGCCAGCAGCTCCCTGATTGCTCACGTCTCCCGTCTTCTCTTTCTCTGTCTCACATCACTGATGCAGATACTTCTAGTAGCCTGATATTTTCGTGCCAAGGCTCCCAAACTGTAAGTCTAAATGGCACAGGGTCTGAGTCCCAAGAGCCCTTGGAAAACATAACTAAGGAACACAATTTTCCTGGCCTAGGATCTGCACTTGCTCATGGCACCACGTCAATTCATCCAACCTTGATTCAGCCGTTGGGGAGCTCGTCAATTTCCATGCCCTAGTCCAGGTTCCAATTCCTCTTATTTTAAATATGTTTTTATTGATTTTTTTTTTTTTTTTTAGAGAGAGAGAAAGAGGAGGGGAGAGGGAGAGCGAGAGAGAGAAACATCGATGAGTGAGAAATATTGACCAGCTGCCTCCTGCACACCCCATACTGGGGGTCAAGCCAGCAATGCGGGCATGGGCTGACCAGAACCGAACCTGCTCTTGGTACGTGGAATGACGTTCAACCAACTGAGCCACCACGGCCAGGGCCAGGTTCCTATTTCTATATTAAGATTCTTTTAAGTGGTAAGTGACAGAAACACAGATTAATTTCTGTAAAAGAAACATATTGCAAAGGTCACGCTGCCAGAAGAAGAGCAGGGACGAGCTGACTTTGGTGACCATGACGGCTGAGACGGTCTCCTGCCCCTCCCCTTGGCTTTCCGCTCCACAGCAGCGTCTTTCTCTCCACCAGGTTTTGTGTGAGGGCAGAAGCATGCCCCTGGCAGCTGCCACGACTCATCCCTCCCCCTGCAGCGATACAAAAGGATGGGGCTTGTTTTCTCTAACTGTAAAATGTCAAATGACAAAGAAAGGCTCTAAAAGGCTTAGCTTGGCTCAGGTACCCAAGGGAGCACTTCCCAGAAGTCTTTTCTGTGTGTATGTGCTCTACCTCCAAACTCAAAGAAAAACAAATGACACTGGCAATTAAATACCCTTGGAATGGAATGAAATGAAGATACCATGTGTAGGTTTCCATTGCTGTGATAACAAATCACCACAAATGTAGTGGCTTAAAACAACCCAAATGTATTCTCTTACAGCTCTGCAGTCAGAAGTGTGACACAGTCTCGCTGGACTGAGATCAAGGTGGCACAAGGCGGGGCTGTGTTCCTTCGGGGGTTTCTAGGGGAGAATCCATGTCCTTGAGTGTTCCAGCTTCTAGACATCTCCCACATTCCATGGCTCGTGGCCTCTTCCTCCTCCTTCAGAACCAGCAGCAGGGTGCTGAGCTATCCTCACACAGCATCTTTCTGGTTCTCTTCTGTCTCTGCCTCCCTCTGCCACTTCTAAGGACCCTCGAGATGACCTTGGGCCTGTCTAAATAATCCAGCATAATCTCCCCATCTCAAGTTCCATTGATTAACAGTCTTTTTTTAAATTATTATTGATTCGAGAGAGAGAGAGAGAGAAACATCCATCGGCTGCCTCCACTATGCACACTGACTGGGGATCAAACCCACAACTTGGGTGTGTGCTCTGACTGGAAATCAAACCCAACACCTTTTGGTGTATGGGTCGACGCTCCAGCCAACAAAACAGTCCAGCCAGGGCCTGATCAACAACCTTAATACCCCTTTGCCACCTATGGTAACGTACTCATAGGCTCCATGGATTAGACGAGGACTCTTTGGGGAACGTTCCTCTGCCTACACTGCTGGTAAGGGCAGTGAGCAGATCCTCTCAAAGTCTTCTAGTAAAAGTATATATTTGCATAAAATTTCTTGGAAGTAAGTTGGTAGTTTGGTAAAATAAGCCTTAAAATATTCATATTTGACCCTGGCCGGTTTTGCTCAGCGGTTAGAGCGTCGGGCCTATGGTCCAGAGAGACCCGGGTTCGGTTCCCACTAGGGGCATGTACCTCGGTTGCAGTTTGTCCCCGGCCCTGGTTGGGTCATGTGGGTGGCAGCCACTCAATGTGTCCCTTTCACGTCGATGTTTCTCTCTCTCTCTCCCTCCCACTCTATCTGAACAAAAAATGGAAAAATATCCTCGGGTGAGGATAAAAAAAAAATATTCATATTTGTTCATCCAATAATTCTAATAATCTTTCTTAAAGAAATAATGCTAAATACATGTGTGTGTGTGTATAAATATATGGAAATTTATACAGTAAAATGTTCATCTCCACTTTATTTATACCACCAAAAAAAGAAATTGGAAACAAACCTAGCGTCCAGGGCAGAAAGGCTAAGTAAACCACTTTCTATACATATAAGGAAACATTATGTTGACAATAAAAAGTTTTGTTTCCGAGAAGCTTTTAATGATGTGAAAATATGTGTATGCCTGAATGTTAAGTAAAAAGAGGAGAATGTCTGTCCTTTCTGCTCAGTTTCACTGTGAACCTAAAACTGCTCTAGAAAACAAAGTCTATTAATTTAAAAAAAAAAAAGGAGGCCCTGGCCGGTTTGGCTCAGCAGTTAGAGCGTCGGCCCGTGGTCCAGAGAGACCCCGGTTCGGTTCCCGCTAAGGGCACGTACCTCGGTTGCAGTTTGTCCCCGGCCCTGGTTGGGGCTGTGTGGGTGGCAGCCACTCGATGTGTCCCTTTCATGTCAATGTTTCTCTCTTCCTCTCTCTCCCTCCCACTCTATCTGAACAAAGATGGAAAAATGTCCTGGGTGAGGATAAAAAAAAAATTTTTTTTAAAAAGGGGGAGAATGCAAAACAATCACGGATACAATATAATTTTAAAAAACAAACAGACAGATATACAAAAAGCCTGGAAAGAAAAATGTTAACATGGGTTACACTATGGATGGTGGGATTATTTGCAAGCGATTTTTTCCTCCATATCTGCCTTTAATTTATTTTTCCATTGGTCCTTAGGAGCACAGAATTGGGTTCATTATAATCCTTGTCTCATGATACTTTTTTTTGTTGTTGTTAATCCTTACCTGAGGGTATTTTTCCTTTTTTTTTTAGATAGAGTGGAAGGGAGGCAGAGAGAGAGAGAGAGAGAAACATCGATATGAGAGAGACACATCAATTGGTTGCCTCCTGCATGACCCCAACCAGGGCTGAGGATGGAACCTGCAACTCAACTATGTGGCCTTGACCGAGAATCAAACCCAGGACCCTTTCATCCACAGGCCAAACCAGCCAGGTCTCATGACACATTCTTATCATTAGTTAAGGCATGGCCACTTTTAGTTGTTTATTTGGTTAGTTTGCTAGTTGTTTTGATCATGAAATAAGTACCCAGGATCCTTACACTCAAAACAAAACATCTCTAACCCTAACCCCCCACATACATACACACCCTCCAGGCAACTCTCCCTATTCCAGACAACCATGATCTCAAACCCCGTGTTTATCTCTTCTTTGCTTTCTTATATAGTTTTATTGCATCCAGTGTGGAATTGCTGCTCTAAACATTTGTGTGTGTGTGTGGAGCTAGTCTTCAACTCGCTGTGGTAAATGCCAAGGAGTAGGATCTCTGGGTCCTATGGTACAAGGCTATTTAGTTTTATAAGAAACTGCCAAACTGTTTTCCAAGGTGGCCACACTGTGCTGCATTCCCACCAGCCACGAAGGACAGCTTGAGCAGCTCCACGGACTCACCAGCATTTGGTGTTGTCAGTGTCCTGGATGTAGCCATTCCAAGAGATGTGTGATGTTATTTCACTGTTGTCTTAAATTGCAAATTCCTAATGACTATGATGTTGAGCATCTTGTCAGATGCTATTTACCATGCGTGTATCATCTTCTTTGCTGAGGTGTCTTTCAGCTCTTTTGCCCATTTTTTTAACTGGGCTGTTTCCTTCTCCCATTTTGATTTCAGTAAATCCTTTCTACCTATCCCTTAGATCTTAACTCAGTGATCCCTTCTGCTATATACCTCTTCTTCTTCACAATTACAATAGTTGCAAACTTATAGGTATTTGTTTACTTTTTAGAATGCTGACTATTTCCCTGCATCTGTAAGAGCAGGCACCAACCCGGCTTTGTTTCCTGGACGTGCCTCGTGCTGTGCCTAACACGTGGTAAGTGCTACACAAACATTTGTGGATTGAGGAATAATAATAACCTCATTGAGAAAGAAGGTGGAGTGGGGGAGGAGGGGTTATCTAAAGAAACCACTGTGAATGCATAATGCGACCAGAATTTCAAAGAGTGTGTATGACTGTGGGAGGGGGCAGAGGGCCAAAACCAAATGCCAAAAAAGCACAAACCTGTAGGACTGGTGTCCGGAATGCTAATGTGTAAAATGAGCTGAGGCTTAAACATATGACTAGGACTGCAGAAAGGCTGTTTTAGAAAATTATTTGGAGCAAGAAAAATAACAAGGAAGAGTCGGGCCCCACACTTAGTGGAAGGGGCATCACTTCTCATGCATAATGTTTTCCCCCTCAAGGACAGTAACTCTCCTATCTGAAGGTGTAAAGGCAAATTCCAGAAGAAGACGGTCAAGTCCCTGATCAGTGGCAAGGTGTGGCAACCTCTGGGAGCCTCTGGCCACATCACATGAGCTTCGGTTTGGGATGAATCTTCCAGAACTTGGAGATATGATTGCAGAACCAGAGTTTGTGATTTGTGAGAAATCTGCAAAAGGCACCAATAGCAGGGAAGTGTGAACTATTGCTCAATTTTCAAAAAGGGAAAGAATATACATTCCGGTAAATTTAGTTACTCTGACTTTAGAGCTTGACATTGATTCATGGCAGAGAGAGTTTGGAGAAGGAGCTCACGTGTGGCCCATGCAGACAGCTGGGTGTGACCTTCTGTTGCCAACAGAAAGAACCTGGGTTACCTCGGCCAAGCACCGCACAGACTGGACACCCACACTCAGGCAGCAGGGAGAGAGATTTTTGTTTAGCCAGTTACTGGACTGAACAATGTTTCCTTCTCCCCTGCAAATGTATGTCCACCTGAAACCTCAGAATGGGATTTTATTTGGAGATAGGATCATTGCAGATGTAATTAGTTATGATGAGGTCACACTGGAGAAGGGTGGACCCTGTATCTAATATGACTGGTGTCCTTACAAGAAGAAAGGCGAACACACAGAGATAGCCAGGGAAGAGGGCCACGTGAGCACAGAGGCAGAGGCTGCAGTGAGCATCCACGAAGCAGAGAACGCCAAGGACTCTCAGAACCCAGAGCCAGGGCAGAAGCAGACAGCACATTCTCCCTCAGTCTCCGGTGGAACCAGCCCACCAACACCTTCATCGCAGACTTCTGGCCTCCTAAACTTGGAGGGAATCTATTTTTGTTGCTTTTAGCCACCAAATGTATTATGGCCATCCTAGAGACCAACTGATGTGCGCGTGCAGGTATTCCAATTAATCTGGAAAATGAAATCATTAAGCAGTTGCATTATCTGTTTTGATAAGTCAAGAAAATGTGAAATAACATCTTGTAGTATTTCTGTGGAGGAAGTAGAGAAGTGTGGGTGAGATGATGATGCGGGTATCAGGGTTTGCAGCCAGCTCAGCTGGACCCGTTCGTGCTGACCTGCAGAAGACTGCAGGCCTCGGCCTTTCCAGTGACTCGGAAACACTTGACTGTGATCTTATCAAATATCTAGCTAATACAAAGTTGGTAGGGATGATAAGATAGATGTCAGATTCCACATTTAAATTGATCAAGAGAGCTGAAATGATGAACCAAAAGCCCCTAGACAAAATTTTATGGGGAAATATAAAGTTAAATCTTTAGGCTCAAAAAGTCCATTTGCAAGAATGAGCTAGAGGAGACCTAGATTGAAAACAACTCCTATTGGAAATTTTCTGGAGATTTGCAGTTGATACACCAGCTTCAAAGTACATGGCAATATGACCTGGTTACTCAAAAAAGTAACAAAAGCTTAGACTGCATTGATCTAGATGTACTAATAACATTAACTCGTTAGTCAAGTTCCTTACCAATAGATTAAAATAATTTAATATAGTTCATCGAAGAGCTTACTGGGAAAACCAGACAATTAAGGAGTCACGCTGATACACGGGTGTAACCAAGTGAGTGTACCTGTGAGGGGAGGAAGACAGTTTCCTGGAAAGTGCTTAGCTTATAGGAAATATCAAATGAGCAGCCCCAAGATCCCAAACTGTTCCTTCCCAGTGGTGCCCTTCCAGGCCCATGAGTCAGAGAAGCTGAAGTTGATCAGATAGGACCTGCAGGTATGGCCACTGCCCCAACCAACAAGGTAAACCAGCAGCCAAGCAACAAGGCGCGAGCTGCAACAGCGCCTCCACCTGTCCCGACCTGCCCAGCACTCTCCCTTCTGCCTGCTCATCTCTCACGCACACAGCTCTGTAGCCCACCCAGCTCCCAGCTATGCAGAGACGGGAATTCTGGGGAATATAGTTCCAGCTAAATTGATACTGTGCAAATCAACATAACACAGAAAAGACTATTCTGTACCTTTTCACCTAGAAATAGACTTATAGAAAAAAAAATTACAAAAAGAATTTCTGTATACCCTTCACCTAGCTTTCCCAAATGTTAACATCTTACACAAGCATAGTATCATTATCAAAACTAGGAAATTAACCTTGATACGACGAACAGATTTACAGATCCTAGTCAAATGAAGTCAATTGTCCCACTAATCTCCCCTTCTGGTCCGGGACTCAATCCAGGCTCCCTCACAGTACTCATGTGGCACATCTCCTTCAGCCCAGGACAGTTCATCTTCATCAGTCTGCAGAGACTTGCTGAGTGAATGTGGTGAACCAGAAAATGTCTAGAATGGTGAGGGTCTGGAGAGCAAGGACCCAGGGGAACTGTTGCCAGCATGAGCTGTCAGCCTAGAGAGAGAAGTCTTAAGGGGACACATTAGTTGTCTTAAAAGTCGACTTCAAACACTGGAGGACTGTCCTGCAGAAGATGGAGTAAGTGTTACCCCAGGGGATGGATTGAACCAAGAGGTGCTTGGCACTGTGCAACGCAGAACATTCTATCAGTGAGAACCAACTAACTGAACTCTGGGCCTTGGCAGCACCAAGCTGGATCAGGGCACACAGATAGGACTGAATAACAAGAAGCCAGGCAGAGGCAGGTCAGGGGTGCGGGGTTGGGGGAGGAGAAATAGTCATAGAGTAGCTGGCCAGGGCCCTGGTGACTTAGGGCTATCAGACTTGGGGGAGAACAGAGCAGACAGAGGCTTGATTGGCAGGCCCCACAAGAAGGTCTGGAGACAAGAGCAGGAACAAAGGGCACCTTCTCTAACAGGTTTGCAGCCAAAATCCACTATTAACAGGCAACTTGAGACATTGCCAACAGACCAAGCAGCAGGCCATCTGTCGAGTCTGGCCACTCTTACAAGTTCTCTGACCTCTCGTGCGAGCGAGGGTGCCTCTGAAGGGGAAGGAATTGTGTTCTTTAGTCCGGGGATTCTGAGTTGGGAATAGAGGCACAGAACATCTCCCAGGGGGTACTGAGGCATGCTGGGGGCTGCAAAGGTCACCAAATCTGGGACACTGACTCAAGTCTGGGAAGTTTCTGTGGCTTCCTGGCCAGGGCCCTTCAAAGGGCTGTTAATCACATGTATTTAAAATGCATATCATCAATGAATATAATAAAGCCAACTAAATGGAGCAAGAAAAAGCAATTAGCTAATGCAGAAGTAAATATCTCCTTTACATTTCTGTTCTTCAAAATCAATCAAAAGTTGAATTTTTTCTGCTAGGCTAGCTCAAAAAACATTTAGTTTTCTCCTGAGAAGTAGCTAATGACTGTGTCATAATGCAGCACCCTCAATACTGTGGCCTCATCCACCTACCTGGCCACAGATCTGTAGGTCTGACATTCATCCATCATCTGTCCTTCCAGCCATCCATTTATATATTCATCCATCGAGCCAACATTAGTTTAACTTCTACTACGTGCCAGATTCTGTGTTGACTGCCGGAGGCAGAAGAAGAAGAAAGAGGAGGAGGGGGAGGGGGAGGGGTGGGGGAGGAGGAAGAGGAGGAGAAGGGGGAGGAGAAGAAGATGTTTCCTGATCTCAGGGGGCTTATGGTTTAGTGGAGGGTGGGGGGATGGGGGTAACAAAACAATGAAACTGTCGCTGGGTGAAACAGACTTAAGCTGAGGAAGATTTGATTTCCATGTAAAACTTACCCAATTGAACAATTATTATAGATGATTCAAAGTCATCTGTAAGGAATAAGTAAAGTTATTTGAATTTCCACAGGCAGGTTCCGATTTTATGTGACTCACAAGACATGTCTTGGCACTGGAATCAGATTCAACGAGAGTCAACTTAATAACTATGTATTGACCGCCAACTAGGAGAAAAAGGATCCATACCTCAAAGCCTCCATTTTCAGACTCAAGATTATGAGAACCTCTCTGATGAGCTGACAAGGTCCCACCTGAGGACCACTGGTGGGAAAAGCCACCAAGAGCTGCCATCAGGAGGAAGGGGACTTGAAGAGGTGAGCTGACTTCTTCTGACCCAGTTGCCCTAGCAAGGGGCCAAGCGCAGAGCTTCCTTGGCTAGGCGGGGCACTGAGAACATGGGGTGTCTCCTCCTGAAAACCACCAACGGATCTGAACTGTCAACACCACTGCAAATCTGACCTGGGTGAGACTGTCTGCGGTCAACGGTAAACACTCATAGTCAACAGAGGACCTGAGTTCCAGGCACTTTTCTGTCACTCACTGGTCGCCTGAGTTGGCTCAAATCCCAGCTATAAACTAGGGACATTACAATTAGTTTTTTGGAGGCTTAAAAGCTAGATTGAGAGGCTACGTGGAAAGGCTCTCTGTGACTAAAACAAGGGTGTGTACCTTTTCACATTCTTAGGTAGGTAATCGCACCACCTCGTACTAATTTTCACTTTGATCTTGGGAGAGAAATTGTTGACAGAGCCTTTCATCATTCATTGTGTTGCCCTACTTTAGACAATAGCGTTCTTTGCTTTTTTTTTTCAATCTAACATTTCTAAACCTAACTTTGCTGTAAAAGAGGGCAACTCAATGTACCTCAAGGGTGATTGTAAATATTAAATGAGGTATCAAATGTCTACCACAAGGCAGGGTGTGCTACAGGCTTGCTATGTGAAATCCCTGCCTTCCCCTCTGGTCTTGATCAAGTCATTATGTATGCAGAGCAGATACTTAGAAACAGTTAATGCCCAGCCAGTACGGCTCAGTGGCTGAGCGTCGACCCATGCACCAAGAGGTCGCTGGTTCTTTTCCCGGTCAGGGCACATGCCCAGGTCGTGGGCCCGGTCCCCAGTGCAGGGCATGCAGGAGGCAGCGAATCAATGTTCTCTCTCATTGATGTTTCTATCTCTCTCTCCCTCTCCTTTCCTCTCTCTCTAAAAACAAAACAAAACCGTTAATAACAGCAAACATTAACTGAGCACTTTTTAAGCCAGGCTCTGTGTTATGTGTCCCTTTTTTTCTTTTACTTTTTTTATTTATTAATTTATTATTGTGACAGATGTTTCTCCTTTATCCCCCTAGACAGCCTCCTCCCTATTCTGCCCCACCCCCATAGGTGCCCCTTTTGTGTTAACTCATTTTATTCTCACAACAGCCCTATGGGATGTGTACAAGTACTGTCCACAGTTTACAGAAAGGAAATTATACAAACCCACAACTCTGGCCCCAAAGCCCTTGCTCCTGAGTGCCTTGTCATTGTGGTGGAGACATAAATCCAGTCCCAACTCAGCTGGAAAGTGGCTGAGAGTAATGAAATGTAGTTTTCTTTGAATTTGTGCTAAACCTCGGCCAAACAGGACCTGGTTCCACCTGTTTTTCTAAATCATCTCAACAGCTTGTCTCCCTTAATTTGTTTGTGCTGCTCATCTCAAGTCAGTGCTAAATGGTCACTTTAATGGTGCTAACTGGTCACACGCAAGAGAGGGAGAGGGCTGGGGGAGAGAACAAGATTAACATGATACCATGTATTATAAATAATAGCTTGGGTCCAGCTGGACATAAAAACTCAGGCCAAATAAGGGGAAAAATGAGGATCCTCTTTTGAGTAACATGTTCAGAAATTAACATTATGCCCCTGAGAGGCATAGTGGAAAACAAGATTTTCCCATGTCAAAGAAGCCTGGGAATGATCGGGGCAGGGCCCCAGAGATGATCAGTATGAAACAGACAGAGAAGTCCGATACCCTTGGTACCAAGGTGAAAAATGCAGGAAGGAAAGACATAGAAGCAGGCAGGAAACCATGTCACCGTGGAAACCATGTCACCGTGGAAACCCACGATGCTGGCAGATGCTGCCCAGAGCAAAAGGGAAAGGAAACAGGCCAAGATATGGGTGAGCAGGATTTACTCCAAGGAGCTCTTCCTGGCTCTGTGCCCTAGTGTCAGAGATAGGACCTACCCTGGTTTTCTTAAAAAACCAGGTGAATTCTCCCACATTTATGCTTTGAGCACTGATTGGGCATCTGCCCCTTAGTGAGACCAGGATTCAAAGATGAACCCAAGATTGCACTGCCCTTGGGAAGTTTGCCATCTCCTGGGACAGAGAGCGGTGGGCATGTGATGGCCGTGTTGTGTGCTGATTGCTTTTGTGGACTTGGGGAAAGAGGACCAAAGAGGAAGCAGGTCCAGGTCCAGGGAAAATAATATCTGGGCAGCAACTTGGAGAATAACATGGTGTTTTTTAGGTGGGTGACACTGACCTGCCATCATTCCTAGCAGAGGGAACTTCATCTGCAAAGACACTGGAACCTGAGCTAGTGTGGCCTGTTCTGGGAGGCATGTTGTTAGGTTTGATGGGAGTAGAGGGTCTATGTGGGAACATGGTAATGGATGGGGCTGGGGGAGGTGAGCAGAAGTCAGATCATAGGTGATGATCATTAGTTTATCCACTCATCTCTGATGGGATGTTAAGAACTCTGAACAGGGCAGACTTTGCCCATCTGGGTGCTACTGTGCTGAACTTGACCGTACTTTTCAAAATATAGGTCATGCTTGGCCGATGTGGCTCCGTGGTTGAGCGTCGACCCATGCACCAAGAGGTCACTGGTTTGATTCCTGGTCAGGGCACATGCCCAGGTTGTGGGTCTGATCCCCAGTGGGGAGCATGCAGGAGGCAGCCAATCAATGTTCTCTCTCATAGATGTTTCTATCTCTCTCTCCCTCTCCCTTCCTCTCTCTCTAAAATTAATAAAGAAAAAAAAATCAAGCTATAGGTCATAATTCATTCACGAATAATAAAATCAATTTAGTGTTTTAGAATTTATTTTAATAATGAAATTAACCAGAACATTGTCTTTCACATGATCTCTCATGGACAATCTGCTTCATTTTTAAAAATTCCAATCTGTCACGGACCCATGCTTTCATAAAATACAATCAAACAATAAAAACGAATGACTAGAAAAAGGATCCTGCTCTTGGACGTCACAACAATGTCAAATTGCTGTAAAAAAATTTTAAAACACTCTGTTATTTAGCAGCTTTATGGAGGTATAATTCACATATCATATTAACCCATTTAAAGTGTACAATTCAATGGTTTTCAGTATATTCACAGAGTTGTACCCCATCACCACACCAATTTTAGAACATTTTCATCACCTCTGAAAGGAACCTTCTGCCCATTAGTAGTTAATCCCTTTTCCCCTCTAGATCCCTACGCACCATCTCATGGCTGCACCCCGATCCATCCGTCATCAGTTAATGGACAATTGGGTTGTTTCCACCTTTTGGCCGTTATGAACTATGCCGCTTTGAACGTTCATGTTGGGGCGAACATCTGTTGTCATTGCTCTTCGGTAGATACACCTGGGAGTGAGGCTTCTGAGTCCCATAGCTCTGTGTTCATCTTTTTCGGGAACTGCCATCTGTTTTCATAGCAGCTGCACCATTTTACGTTCTCACGCAGTGTCTGAGGGTCCAGCTTCTTCACATCCTCACCAGCACTCCTGACTGCGGCATCCGAGCGGGCACGAGGCCGTATCTCACTGTGGTGGTGTTGGCATTCCTTTGATCGCTGATGATGTCAGGCATCTTTTCGTGCGCTAGGCACTAACTCTGAATTTCTGCATGTTATGTTCTTGCTGGCTGGTCATAAGCAGTTCACAGACCGCATTTCGAGTAGCACTGGACTAGAAAGTACGAGAGCGCCTCATGGAATGAGGTCAAGTGTGGTTTTAGTGTTCATTTCAGTTCAATATGTGTATTTTTGTGTTCATGATCAAGATATAAAATGTACTTGTATTTCTTACTGCTTGAAAACCTTCCCCACATCCATTTTCAGCCAGAGCGGAACAGGCCACCCTTGAAGAGGGACATTGTCCTTCCAAACACAGGGTATGGCCAAGTGCCACTGCCCAAGCCCTGAGGAAGTCTGACTGGCAGCTTCAAAATATGAAGCTAATAAAAAGGGTTGAAGTCCAAACCAATATAATTAATAAAATAGACTCACTATTTTTAACTCAATGAGACATTTCTAAGAAAATTTAAAAGACTATTTCCATTGTGCTTTGATGCTCTGTGAATTTGATATAAGTTTTGAAAACCTGACATTATTTCATGAAAATGTGATAGCTGAAAAGAGTTGCTTTGCTCTGAGAAATTCCCAGAGGCAGGTCGTGCCTGCGCGTACCCTCGGTGGGGGCGTGTTCACGTCTTCCCACAAACATCTTTGCCTTGAAGACGCTGCTGCTCACCCACGTTCGCAGAGCGTAATGCGCAATGCTAAGCGGTGGAAGCAATCCAGATGTCCGCCGAAGGGTGAATTGATTTTTAAAATGTGATGCAAACATCCAATGGAATGTTATTCAGACTTTAAAAATTAGGAAATTCTGTCACATGACACAACATGGATAAAACTTTATGACATGATGCTAAGTGAAATAAACCAGGCACGGAGAGACAAAAACTGTATGGTTTCACTGACAGGAGGTACCGAAAGTAGTGAAGCTCATAGACAGAAATGGAATGGTGGTGGCCCCGGGGCCGCGGGAGGGGACAGTGGGAGTTGTTATTGAGTGGATACAGAGTCTCAGTTTTGCAAGATGAAAATATGCTACAGATCAGTTACACAATGTGAACATACTTAATACCTCTGAACTGTACACTTAAAGATTAAGATGGTAAAGTTTATCTTCTGTATTTTTTTTTACCACAATTTAAAATTTTAAAAAAAAAATTTAAAGATGATGCCACACAGAAGTCACACCACTAAACAGACACAGAACTTGGGTGTTGGGTCGTACAAAACTGGATTTAAATCCCCAGGCTCCCTCTGCAGAGCATTGTCAGCCCTTGACACCTGAGTGCTTTCGAGTAAGTCAGAGAGCCGGTTCTCAGTGCATCTGGAGGGTTAGCGCAGAGTCAAGTGGCTGGTAAAAATGGAGCGAAATCCAAAGAGCTATGCTTTCCATGTGCTATGATATGCAACCTCCAGCCCCTTCCCATTATTCTCATGCCTGTCTGTCTTTTGGTCTGGGAGCCAGTGGTGCGGAGCAGTGGTGGGACCACCTGGAGTCCCTGTGCAACACAGTGAGCCTCTCTGGGGACAGCCTCCTCCACCACAGTCTACGTACCCCCTCTGCACACAGGACTTTCTGCTCTTTGGGAAATTCTCTGAACTTCTGTGGGATCTGGACTGGGGGACCCTGGTGAGAGTCTTTTGCCAGCTTAGCCTGACATCCAGCCTCATAGCCAGAGACCTGTCATGGGATTTTTAGGTGTGTTCTAAGAGGACCATCGGGGACTTTCTGTACCCAGGAAAACTCTGCAGCCAGTCAAGACCTCATTTCTTGGCTCTAGGCTTTGCTCTCATAAAATGCATGCATTCCTGAGATCATACTAATACTCTTACAATTAAATAACTTCAGTTTCCTAAGAGTTTCCATGTTCAGAATATCCATCCAACCTTATCACACACTGTGATATTGGGTTATAATCTCTGCTTTTACAGATGAAATTTTGAATGAGCACCTATTACATGCCGGGCACTGTTCTAGGCTCATTCTCCCAAGTTATCTTCCTCCATTTGGTAAGTGGCCGGGGAGGGCCCGAAGCCAGTCGTCAATGCATGGTGATTTTCCCAGAGCACCCTCCAGTTGTTTCTGCCTCAGTGTGACCATCAGACCCCTTGCAGACAGCAGGTTTTACTGGAGCAAATCTATGGCAGGAGGGAGCCTAGAAGAGACAGGCCTGCCAGATGGAGGAGTGTGCGGTCAGAGGGGGCAAGATGACAGGCTCTGGAATGGGACCCCAGGACTGTGCTGGTCTCGACTCTGAGCCAGCCACCGTGCTTGCGTTTCCTGGGCTCTTGGTCTCTAGCCTGAGACCGCTTCTCTCTCTGATGTAGTGAGCAAGGTCATTGGCTTGAGAGGCAGAAAGATCTGGACTCAGGTCTGTGCTAAGTCCTGGCCTCCCCATCATTACAGTGGGGATAATAACAGAACCTGGCCCTCGGGTGGTTGTGAGGATTCAGAGAATGGCGTACACGAGGTGTTCAACCCCACTCCCGGCACATGGAAGATCTCAGTACATGCTGCTGTGGCTGCGTCAGCCCGCCCTCAGTGGACTCCGAGCTCTGGTCCCACCACATGTTCCTCTCTTGTCCCTCTTGTCTCACCAGTCCTGCTCCAGCCACACCTCCACCCTTGAGAACTGCAGAGAATTGCATAAGAACCAGGGAAGTGGCTAGGTCAGGAGTGACAGAGGCAGCAATGGAGTCCCTACCATGTCCTTCTCCTCATAGAGGACAGGCTGACCCTCAGGCATGGCCTTCGGCACTAAATCCCAACTCCCTTTTTTCTGTTGACTCCATCGGCATACCATCATTTAACTTGGCCCAAGGGAGAGGAGCTGTGGGTTCAGCCTCGGGCCCTCGGCTGAGAAAGCCGCTGGTCCCAGCCTCCCAGGGGACTGTCCCATCCTGCACAGACAGGCTAGCAGCAGAGGAGATTTGGAGCCACACAAGCCAGAGGACCAGCCTCGCTGGGCTCGCACCCTCCAAGGAGCATTCTGCACATTCTCAGTCTGATGGGGGTTCCAGCACCTCCGCTAGTGCTGGTAGTGACATCCCAGAGAAAGTCACCAGTCCTTCAAAGTCCTGCCCCGCTTCCTACCCCCCTGTCCTAGAGTCTCACATGCCTGGAACAGTTTCACCCTGTGAGGGAATATCCCACTGTCATTCATGAGGAGGTGCCTTAACTCACACCCCATCCAACTTGGGGCCTCTGCAGCAAGACTGTAAAGCAGTGGTCTCAGTGTGGCCCTGGCGTGACACCACGGGAAACCGTGGGGTCTGCAGCCACGCTACTCACTGCAAGTTCTTCAGCTCCGGGAACCTCCGTTTCCTACGTCTGTAGAGACTAGAATGACACCCACTCCACAGGTTACTGTGGGGGTTAAATAACACATAATATGTAAAGTACCCAACACACTGGGCACAGATAAAAGATGCTCAACAAGGTGTTCTCCCACTTCTTCCGGAGTCCATAGCTTACTCAGTCTTGGCCATAGCTCTGTCAGTCAGCCACAGCTTAGCCCTGGCCGGTGTGGCTCAGCGGTTAGAGCGTTGGCCTGCGGTCCAGAGAGACCCGGGTTCGGTTCCTGCTAAGGGCATGTACCTCCGTTGCAGTTGTCCCTGGTCCTGGTTGGGTCGTGCGGGTGGCAGCCACTCGATGTGTCCCTTCCACGTCGATGTTTTTCTCTCTCTCTCTCTCCTCTCTCTCTCTCCCACTCTATCTGAACAAAAAATGGAAAAATGTCCTTTTGTGAGAATTTAAAAAAATCAGCCACAGCTTAGTCCAGGGTGGGGAATGTCCGGCCCGTGGGCAGAAGAATGCCTGCAAAATCATACCCACTAACATCACACGTCTCACCAAATTAGCCTGACCAAATATAGCAGGCTAATTTTTAAGTCGATAATTTTGTATGGCCTTCAAATGATGTTATAAATATCCAAATGGCCCTTGGCAGGAAAAAGGTTCCCCACCCCTGGTTAGTTAATCAGCCAGTTAGCATCCTATCCCTTTCAGAGTGTTACTCCATGCCCTAGAAATGATCAGAGGGAGGAGATATTGTCTCGGCCTGGAGAAATCCCCAGGTGGGTGAGGGGAGCTGCAACACACTCTGTGCCAGCCAACCAAGATGGAGCCAGGCAGGCCTCCCCTGCCACCTGCAGACATCGGGAGGCACGGCTGCTGCCAGGGTTCCGGGCTGGCACAGTCGTGAGGAGTGGCTTTCTGATCACAAGTGGAGGCTGCAGCACTCACTGAGGGCACGCTGCCCTCTTATTCCGGGAAGCTCCCCAGACAGATCTGTTACTATCCAAGTGCCTCCTCTGAGACGGAGCTAGGGTTTTACGAAGACTCTGGCAGAGATGCGCCTCTGCGAAGGAGGCTGCTGTGGACAAACGTGTGCTCGCTGAGGAAGGGACAAGGCCGAGGAAGGGCTCTGGCAGGGTTTCTCTCCATTTGATCCCCAGGCCAAGGGTGGGGGCCCTGAGGACTATTTCTCGAGAGGCCGGTGAGACTCTAGGCACAAGCACAGCTGCTAGAGAACCCAGGGAACAAAGTGAGGTACAAGCTGGGAAGTGGCAGCACTTCTGATGGCTGTGCTGGTGGTGTCTTGCCCTCCTGATGCATTCCGTAGGAAGTAGTTGCTGGCACACAGGGGAGCTGACCACAGCAGGGCCCCAAGTGCCTGGGTTTGGGGCAAGTCTCTGCCTTCACTGCCTTGTCTGCATAAGAGGACGGTAGTCCCCCTCTTGGTAGTGGGTAGGACCTGGCACAGCGTATGTGCTACACAGTGGCAGCTGTCAGTTCTGACCACCTAAAATATTTGCCTTTCAGTGAATTCTCTCATGTTTTCTAGTCATGAGATTGTATCATCAATGAATAATGAAAAACTGGCCAGTTCTCTTCCTGTTATCCAACTTTCTATTTTCATTCCCTGCCTTACTTCATTGGCTATAACGTAGGCCCGTTTGGGGAATGGTGAACCATGTGGAAATTTCCAGCAGCTAAGGGAAGGAAGGATGTGAGACGAGAGTACTTTCAAGCAGAGTGACGTCGAGGAAGCTGCCGAAGCAAGTTCGTGAGATGGGACCATGGCTCGCTGTGAAGGGGACCCTAGCAAACAGCTGGGAGACACCAGTTGAGACACCTATGAATAGGCTGGCCGATGGTGATGGTACTGAACATAAAAACAAATGACTAAGACTGACCATCAGAGCAATTCTGTTACAAAGTATTCATCTGAAAAGAAAACAAAGGAGAGAATTTGGGAGACTTTTTAAATACTTTTGTTTTCTACGGGATCACCCCCGTTTGCCACAAATTAGCTATTTCCAAACTAGTTTGCAATTCGTGAGTGTTTGGAAAAGTGTTTCTAGTTTACAGAGCAAACTTACACATGTAGCCTTATTTTATCTTCCCCAAATCCCTATGGTAATTAGTCTGCAACTATTAAAATGTTGACTGTTGTTCAAAACTGGTTTTGCCCATAAAATGTTCCAAAAAGTACTCCTTTGATTTTACAATTCAAATTTTTAAATCATCCCCAAAAGAGAGCTGTGCCAAAAGAGAAAAAATTGGTGGGGGTGATAAATATACAGTTTGTTATAGTTTTATGCTGGCATTACATAGGTCTCAATAGTTCTTTTTTTTATCCTCACCCGAGGATATTTTTCCATTTTTGTTCTGATAGAGTGGGAGGGAGAGAAAGGAAAAAAAAATTGATGTGAAAGGGACACATCGAATGGCTACCTCCTATACGACCCCAACCAGGGCCGGGGACAAATCGCAACCGAGGTACATGCCCTTGACTGGAATCGAATCCATGACTCATTGGTCCGTGGGCCAATGCTCTAACTGCTGAGCCAAACTGGCCAGGGCATCTCAATATTTCTATAATAATTTTTGTAATGGTTTTAAAAAATCTCTATGGTAGATATTACTGACGCATCAATGTGAGGCACTGTAACATAGTGATTAGGAACATGGACCCGGACTTTAAAACCTGGCTTAATAGCTGTGTGACCTTTTATAAGTCACTTAACTTTTCTGTGCCTCAGTTTCTGCATCTATAAAATGGAGGCAATAGTATGATTCTTGTCATTGGGTTGCTCAGTACTATGGTAAGTTCCCTACAAAGGTCACGGTTCTTATGAATGTCTAGAAACGTTATGGCTTGCAAAGCTCTCTCCCTCTCTGACCTCCCCTGATGTCCACCACCCATTCCCTTGCAAGTCACACTACAGTTAACCTGTGGACCATCCCGCTACCTGTGTACCTCGTGAATCAGCCTCAACCTTGAAACCTGCTTCAGTCAGGAGACGGAGGCTCCCCTGAGTGCAGGAGGCTGAGACCTTGGCATGGTCTTCGAGAGACCAGAGGTGTGGATCTCCTGCTGGGCCCTGGAGGCATGGCGTGCACTCAGTTCTCTACTCGTGGGGACCCATGACAGTCCCTCTGATTAGGGTGGCCATATATATAACTGTGAAATATTGGTCCAGGGCAATGGGTTAGAGCCAGACCTGCCCTGGGCAGCCAGGTCATGTGGCCGCCTGGTCTACGAGAGAGGCTTTCTCCCCACACCACAGTCTGGGTCTCCCGTGGCTCAGCCTGCCGCCAGCCCTTTGCCTTTCTGTCGCACATGGGCACACAGGACACTGCTTCAGGGCCTGTTCACCTCAGTTACGCCACTGAGACCCGCACAGAGGAAGGAAAAACCATGAATAAACAGATGGCAGAGGCCACTGAGCAGCTGCCAGCGCTGTCGCGTGGTGCGGGTCCCGGGGAGGCTGCGGGACACCCGGGAAGGGGCAGGTTTTGAGGAGCCATCTGAAGGGTTCTGGGAGGAGCAGTTCGTGGGCGGGAAGAGACGGGGCGCAGAAACTGCCCAGGCCCATGCAGGGCTGCGAGCAGCTATTTGGCTGGTGGAAAACCCCAACCAGAGTCAAGAATTCAGTTCAACGAATACTTATGGCACCTGCTCAGTGCAAAGAAGAGTGCTCAGCCGGGTCACTGGGCAAGGCCCTGTCCTGGCTCCTCGGCGCTGTTCACAGGAGCGACAGGAAGCTCAGAGAGGCTACAGAGCCAGGCTGGGTGCTGAGGACCCGAGCGATGCCTGGGCCCGGTGGGGACCTGAGCCCAGCAGCCAACTAGGGCCCCACCCTTTGGCAGAGAATCGCTGAGTCATGGACCGCTGGGGATACTGCCCAGGCTGAGGGATACTGGGGATGGCAGGGATGGAGGGGACACGATTGGCTACCAAAATATAGCATGGGGCCAGCAGGCCTGAGAAGAGGCAGCAGCAGGCACTCGAGCTACAACATCCACTTCCTTTCTCCCCTCCAGCCTCACCTCCCCAAACTGAGGATGCTGAGACTTGGGGGTGTGGGGCCGTGGGGGCGAGGGAGGTTCAGGGAGCACTGAGGCCTTGTGTGTCCTTTTCTCCACAACCCCATGGTCTGTGTCACCAACCCACTCCCAGCCTTGCTCACCTGCTGCCCCACTACCCTATTTTGCCACAGGGTCCCTGTCCCACTGTGTATATGCCGGCCCTCTCCTGCCTCACTGCCCCAGAGCTCATGGCCCCAAGACCCAGAGGTAGCACCAGAGCATCCTTCAGTTCTAGATTCAGGCTGCCGTCCCCTTCCCCGAGCTCCCCACAGCACCCCCAGGCCCTGGGTGGGCAGCAGGCGTCCCAGGCAACGCAGCCCCCAGAGGGCCCGGTGGATCAGCACGAGCGCAGAGTGTGGGGAGCAGCGCTCCCGGCGTCTTCCAGGGAGTGGCACCTCGGAAGATCCGTGCCAACGCGGGCTGTGCTGAAATGCCATCCCAGAGGCCTCATGTTGGCAGAGCAAGTTCCAGCCAGCAAAGCCCTGTCACAGACACCCCAAGTCACAGTGCTCCCACCGTAGAGATGAGGAAACTGAGGCTCAGTGATGTTACGTGGCCAACCCAAGTTCAGCAGCTGTTACGTCATAGGATCTGGACTCGAACCCAGGCCTGTCTGATTCCACACTTCACATTAGCCCCAGGCCCTCTCTCACGCTTCACCCGCCGTCAGGGCCAGATGATGGGTTGCAGATCGCTCCCATCTAAGGCAATCGGGTCTGCCACTTCCGTCCTAGCGCCCCGCACACCCTGCAGGCAGCTCCCCCGCGCGCCTCTTTCCGTTGCCCTGACCTTGGCGGGGAAGGTCCTTGCCCATTCTCTCCTTGCAGCCAGTCACTACTCTTTCTTTAAGAAATGCCACCTCCTCTGTGAAGCCCTCCCTGTCAAACCCAGCAGAGCCAAACCCTCTCTCTGGGCCCCCACACTCCTCTGCTCCGGGACCTCGGGGTGCTGTGACGTGGCCCCCCTGGACAGGAACCCCCACTTGTGCCCGTGCCCTGCACTCCCCCGGCAGCCAGGAGCCCTGCTCCTCCCTGTCCCCGTGGCTGCTGAGGAAGGACAGGGGAAGGGAGCCCGTGTCGGGTCGTGTGTCATCCAGGAGGGCGCCCTGTCATCTAGCGGAGCTGGAGAAGCCGAGACCAGCAGAAAGAATGACTTCACTGGCCCTCAAGCCACCTGAGGGTCACATGTCCTGCTCGTTTTGGCCCTCCCCATGAGGACATTACTCAGCAACCCCTCAGCTCCACCCACCCCACATTGCTTTACTCAAGGAAGGGACAGCTAAAGGAGTCATCTTCCCTTCACTGCCCCTGGAATCTCCCTGGAACCACCTTGTCCCCCAGCCCTGTCCCCCGCCTCCGGAGAGCCAGCCTGGGCTCTCCCTCAGACCTCTCTCCCGCCCTCAGATGGAGCCAGGGAAGCAGCCAAGTCGGAACCGGTGACTCACTCCAACCTCTGGGGCCCTGTGTTTGGTGAGGACAATGGCGCCAGTGGTCTTCCTAACCTCCTTCCCTCCAGCCAAGGGTCAATACCATGACCCTCCCTCCTGCAGAGCCAGCCCGCTCCCCTGGGGGACCCTTGGAGCACAGCTCCAGGGAGCCTGAGAGAAAGCTACCCCAGCTCGTGGCCTGAGTAGCCTCAGACAGGCCCGTGTGCACAGGTGTGCTCCCCTCCACCCGCTGACACTCTACCCTGAGAAGCCCTTTTTCTGGGGAGGCCTTAGCTACAGCCACCTTCCCGGGAGGGCCAGCTGATCTTGCCAGAGATGGCAGGCAGGTCTGGAGGAGGCACCAGCTCCTACGCGTGGCTTCAGGGCCACAAGTGGCTCCGGGATCCCCAGGCTGGCAGAGCTGGAGGCCAAGGTCATGTTTCCATGAGACAGAAAGGAGGTGGAAGCTTGACCTCTCGGTCCTGCCCGGGGTGCCCCTGGATGTAAGGACTGGGAAGGATGGCAGGACATGACATAGTTGGCACTGGAAGGGTTAACCTGGGCTGCCCAGCTTCCCTGCAGAAAGAGTCTCCCAGAACCCTGGCCTCCTTGTAGAACCAAGGGTGGTCTGGGTGGTTCTCTAGTGGGGGCTAAAACACACACACACACCCTCCCTATTCCTTGAATCCTTGTCCCAATCCCAGGAAGCCACCAGTGCTGGCCCCGAGCACAGGCAACTGACTCACCCGCACCAACGACAGCCTCCTCGGCTACATCCCTCCAGCATCTGTTTCTCAGCTCCTGCTCAGCCCTCCAGCCAAGCCGGCTCCCCTGAAGCTGAGGGCAGGACAAGCATCTGGCCCAGGCCTGGACTGTTGCCCCAGTGGCCCCAGTCACTCGGGACACTTGTCGCAGAATTCTTCCACGAAGTGGATGCTGTGCTGGTTCACCTCGGAACTGCTCTCCACACGCCACTCCTGGCAGCCCAAGTGGGCTTTCCCCAAAGCAAGTGTGACCACGTCGCACTCCTGCTTAAAGCACTGAAGTGGCGGCCCGTGGCCTGTGGCATAAAGGCCTTGCCCTACCTCCTGGCATTCGGGGCCTCCATGGTCAGACGGCCAGGATGCCATCCACACCTCCTCTGTGCCTCCCTTCCCATCTCCTCTGCTCCATCCACCCAGAATACCCACAATTTCCTGAAAAGGCTCTGCTGGGTCACCTGCCCTTGTCCATACTGTTCCCACCCATGGCAACGCCTTTCTCTTCATTTCCGGTCCGGCTCTTACATTCTGAAAGCATGTGCGCTCCGGGCCTTCCCTGACCTCAGCAAGGTAAGATGCTTCCTGCAGCCACTGCTCTTGGGAAGGCAGGAGCCACGTCCCAGCAGTCTCGGGAGCTCATGGTGCTACTTGTAAAGACCAGCGCATTCTGTGACCATTTGGGTTCCTCAAAACCGTTGTCCAGGACTGTGGGGGAGAGCTCTTCTCTTGGATCCCCACCCTTCGCACAGTCACAGTGCTCCCAGCAGGGGAGTCAGGATGGAAGGGATGGATACAGGGTACAACATGCACTTACTAGCTGGGTGGCCTTTCTGTAAAAGGAGGAGGACATACCCCTCCCAAGGACAGAGGCACAGCCATCAACCTACTCACTGGTAGGAAGCTTGAGGTGAAGAAGGGGAGTCTGTCTCTGTGCTCAGACCTGCAGAAATTGAGCTGCCAACCTGCCTAAAGAGACAGGACAGGGCCAGGCAGCATGGGACACAGTGCCCAGACAGAGGTCACAGGATGAGGACAACACTGGGAGCTCTTGTCCCTAAAGGCAGACCCAAGAAGATACAATCTTTTAATTACATGCTCAGGCTTCCTGGGCTGCTGGCCAGGGTACACCCAACGCTCGGCCTCCACCTCGGGCCCAGCAGGGACACTGCCTCCCTCTGCCTAACCCTTTCGAGAGAAAGAGGGGTCTAGGGAGCCCAGGAGAGAGAAAAGGAGAGAGCAGACCCAGCTGAGGCGGGACTTGGACTCTTGTCCCTGGGGGAGCAGAAGGGGGTAAGGGGAGGTCAGTGGGGTTCAGATCAATTCAGGACTCCCCTCATAACACACCCACTCAGGCTCTGCCAGACTTGGGTGGGACTGGATGGAGCAGCATCATTCCTGCCTCCCTGGGACATACAAACCCTCTGGTCCAGATTCTCTGAAAGCCGACTCATCGCCTGTGCAAGATAGCAGGGAGGGGTGGACTGGGGGGGCACCCATCCTCTCCCGCCCGAGGTTCTCAAAAAGGGTTTTTAATTTTTTTTTTAATTTTTTTAAATTTATTTTTTTAGAGAGAGAGAAAGGGAGAGAGAGATAGAAACATCGATGTGAAAGAGAAGCATCAATCGGCTGCCTCCCGCATGCTCCCTATTGGGGATCAAGCCCACAAGCCGGGCATGTGCCCTGACCAGGAGTTGAACCAGGCCCTCTCAGTCCATGAGATGATGCTCAATCCACTGAACCACACCAGCCAAGCAAGAAAGACTTTTTAATGTGCCTGTTTATCCAGGCAAAATAGTGTGGTCAGGCCTGTACAGGTCAAAGCTGCCTGCCTGTGACCCCTTCAGTTAGTTTCCTGTCATCTCCAGAGATCCCAGCACTGACCCCTCCAGCCCCATCTGCAGCCAGGGAGCAGGAGCCGGCTCTGGGGGTCCCACAGGGCAGACGCTCTGCCCTTCCGGCAGGAGCTTTCTTGGGCAGTGTCTCTAACTCAGGCAACTACTCTGAGATGAGTCTTTTCTAACCCTTCCTTTGCCAGTGGGGGACAGAGCCGGTGAGCAGGCAGGGGTTGCGGACAGCGAGGGCTGGATTTCCCTACTGGGGCTGCTGCCTCTCAGGAAACAGCACCGCGCTTAGCTTGCAGAGCTGTACGATTTGCAAAGGGCTTTCACATATCAAAGCACCCTGATCCCTTGGCTTACAGGGGAAGTCTGGGATAGACAGTGATACCTCCCCTCAAAGCTGGGAGGACGAGGACCAGAGGCCAGGTCTCCTCGCTCCAAGCTCTAGGCTCTCTGTTCATCTCAACCAGCCCAGCCCGCCCTGCAGACGCAGCCAGCATGGGTGCCGGTCCTGTTCACCCCAGAGTCCCTGGGAAGGCTGCTCCTCCCCCGCTCTCCTCCTCAACTTCCCCAGGGAAGGCAGAAGAAGGAGGCTGCTGGGGTCACCTTCTGGTCTCAGCACCCATGCCATCCTCAAGGGACCTGGTGTCTTTATCCACCCACTGTCCCGCCACCATGAGCGGGGAAAGTAGGTTTGGCCCACGCCCCAGGCTGAGGACTCACCCTGGTTTCTCGCCAGCACCCATCTGAGGGCTGTGTCCCGAGTGTGAGGGCTCAGATCCCACCCTGCTGAGCGCAGCCTCTGCAAAGGCCCCAGCGGGAAGAGAACATGGACAGCACGGAAGTAGAGAGGATGCTGGGGGGACGCCTCTCCGGGCCCCCGCAGCCCTGACCTTGAGAGGCCCAAGTCTTAGCCCGGCCCCTGCTCAAGACAGCTAACTAGGCAGAAAAAAGGCCTTGGCCACCAGTTGGCCAGTTGTAGCCCCCTCAACCCACCCCAAAAGGCCAACATACTGTAGAAGCTGAGAGGACCCTGGAGCCCTTCAGCCTGGGCTCAAACCCCAGCTCAGCCACCCCTTAGCTGTGGGACTTCGGGCAAGTTCTTAGCCTCTTTGTGCCTCAGTTTTCTCACCCTCGAAATGACTACAATAATATAGTACCTACCCCACAGGACAGTCACGAGAAGTGTATGAGTTAATACAGGTAGGTGCTTAGGACACATCGTAAGAGCTACATAAGTGGTTGACTTATTATTACTACTATTGTTATCATTATTTTCTGACCCAAGAGAGACTATAAATATCAGAGCAGGCAAAAACCTAACGCTCTTGGGAGGGTTCGTGGGAGGAGGGGAGGAAGCCTGTTATGCAAGGGACGGTCACCCTCCATGGGTGGGTGGCTTACCAAGGAGGTTACATCAGATGAAAATTGCAATTAATAGTGGTTCCTTTTTGGGCTAGTCACAAACCTACGGAGCACAAGGGGGTGAGAAATATTACTATCATGATCGTGGAAACTGTTACCACTGGGCAGCATTCTGTTTTTAGAAACTGGGAAGTTATTTTGAGTGGAAAGTTGGTGTTCGTTGTTTTTTTTTAATAGCCTCTGCACTCTAACAATACAGGCATGTACTTGCTTTGGGGAGAAACCAGGGCACAGTGGGGAGCCCTGCCATGCTTCTGTGGTTGCTAGGCAACGCGTCTGGCCTCCTACCCCAGCTGGTGCCTAGTGGAGAGCCAAGGGTGGGCTCCAGGAGCCCCCACAGCCCCTCGTCACAAGGGCCAGAGCACACGCGATGTCTCTGAGGCCCTCTCAAGTGTGTCTAGAGAAAGCGCCTCGTTTTCTCCCGGCCTGAGCGGTGTGTGATGAGGGAGGCGCTCCACAGGGAAGAGACTGTATAGCCGCGGGCCCGCCTCAGTGTCCGGAGCTGTGTGTCCTAGTTTCCTGTGGCTGCCGAAACAAATTCCCATGAACTCAGTGGCGTCACAGAAATGAAATGTGTTCCTCTTGGTACTGGAGGCCAGAAGTCCAAATCAGTATCCCTGGGCCCAAATCAAGGTGTCAGTAAGGCTATGCTCTCTCCAGAGGCTTTAAGGACAATCTGACCTGTTCCTTGCCTCTTACAGCTCCGGGCGGCTGCCTGCATTCCTTGGCTTGTGGCTGCATCACTCCAGCCTCCGCCTCTGTTGTCGCGTTCCCTTCTCCTTTTCTGTGTCAAATGTCCCTCTATGCCTCTCTTATGTGGGCCCTCGTGATTACATTTAAGGCCTACCTGGATAATCCAGAAGCATCTCCCCATTTCAAGAGTCTTAATTTAATCTTATATCTGCTAAAACCTTGTGCAAGGTAACAACTGTAGACTCCAAGGGATTCGGATTTGAGATTTTTGGGGGGTCAATACTGAGCTCATTATCCAAGCCAATTATTTCCTCCAATAAAATTGGATAGTGAGTCACCCCTGTCTCCCTGGCAGCTGCCCCACCACTCTACCTGGCACCACATGCCAAGGTAGGGACAACTGAGCACATGGTGCTGACCCCAAGGCCCTGCCAGTCCTGGAATTGTCTTGTATGGACCTGAGACAGGTCAGGCCTGGGGCTGTGCGGAGGGTGTGGGGCTGCATGCTCAGGCAACGGCAGCTCCCTGGGGCCTCCAGTTATTCCCACAACAGAAAATAAAAACTAAAAATCAGAGGCCAGAACTGTAAGAACTTTAGCAAAAAAGCTTTATTTGTTATTGCACCATAAAAATTCAATAAAGAAATGGAGAAAATAGAAAATTGTAATCCTTCAGAATCCTAGCCTCCAGAGACGATAATAATTTTAAAAACTTGTATAAAGCAATCTTCTTCCTCGACCTTTTTCTATTCAGATAGAATGAGATTATACTTATGTTTTTAAAAGTGAAAGCGGAGCCCTGGCCGGTTTGGCTCAGCGGTTAGAGAGTCAGCCTGCGGTCCAGAGAGACCCGGGTTCGGTTCCCGCTAAGGGCATATACCTTGGTTGCAGTTTGTCCCCGGCCCTGGTTGGTCGAGCGGGTGGCAGCCACTCGATGTGTCCCTTTCACGTCGATGTTTCTCTCTCTCTCTCTTCCTCTCTCTCCCTCCCACTCTATCTGAACAAAAAAATGGAAAAATGTCCATGGGTGAGGATAAAAAAATAAATAAATAAAATAAAATAAATAAAAGTGAAAGTGGAATGCCCTGGCCAGTTTGGCTCAGCGGTTGGAGCATCGGCCTGCGGTACAGAGAGAGCCGGGTTCGGTTCCCACTAAGGGCACGTACCTCGGTTGCAGTTTGTCCCCGGCCCTGGTTGGTCATGCAGGTGGCAGCCACTCGATGTATCCCTTCACATCGATGTTTCGCTCTCTCTCTTCCTCTCTCTCCCTCCTGCTCTATCTGAACAAAAAATGGAAAAATGTCCTCGGGTGAGGATAAAAACAAAACAAAAGTGAAAGTGGAATTATACTATACATTCTGTTCTCTGACCTGGTATTTTCAATAAATGGTGTGTTTGCAGTGCCTTCCATGACAGTACCTGTAGCATTTCTAAAGGCTGGTGAAGATACCACTGTGTGGCTGGACCATAAGTTACCCTATTGATAGGCATTTGGGTTGTTTCTAATTTTTCTGCTGAAACAAATGGGGTGAGGTAATTCAGTGAGACACTAGTATCTGACTTGCTACAGGAGGCTCCCAAAGATGGGGAGGCATCTTTCTCTTTCCTCCACAGACCATCCCAATCGCTCCAAAGCAATCAAACCTTGGGTGAAGGAAGTCAGGACTTCCCTAGCTCCCAGGAAGAATTAATAGGCTTTTGTTTTCCAAGGCTGAGCCTCACAGAGACAAGGAAGCAGATTGTCTAAGAGGGGGAAGGGCTCTGTGTTTGTGGGGAGGCTTCCACAGCAGCACACAAACATCGCCTCCCGAACTGACTTAGACAATGGAGGGAATGTATCGCCTCCTGTGTCAGAAGAGCCCAGGGGCTGGGTAAGATTCAGGTGCGGTTTGATCCAGGGGTTCATGACGTCATTGGACCCTGGTTCCATTTTTCTGTGAGTCTTTTGGCTCAGTTCTGCTCTGTGGGTTAGCTTTGCCCGTAGACTCATTTCCTGCTAATGGTTAAAAGGGCGATAGCAGTTCAGGGCCCACATCCATAGGAAAAGAAAGTCTCAGTTTTAGACTTCCAGCCAAACTCTCTAGATGCATCCTGAACGGACCAGTTCAGGCCATGTGCCCCTCACTGAACAGTCACTGTAGTGGGAAGACGGAATGTCCTGACAGCCTTAGTCTAGGCCAGCCAGTGGGGTTAGAGGTGCAGATGATTTTCCAAAGTAAGAGGGATTTTCCAACAAAAATTAGGAGGTTGGAAAAGAGGAAGTAGTGTAGGGTGGGAAGTGAGGAGGTAACCAACAGAAGTTTGTAGGAGTTATTAGGGGGATTTTATGGACTGAGTAAACCCCATGCCTTGGTGCCTGAATAATCCCAAGCGGGTAGAGCCCAAACACAGTGCATGAGGAGCAAATCCAACTCCCCAAAATGCACCATGAGCATCCTGGGGTGTGAGAGTATATACCCTTATTCTGGGATAAATTTCTATAAATTCAAATGCTTGGTCAAAGGGCTTGCATATGCAAAATTTAATAGATATTGCTAAATTACCCTCCAAATGGCTTTTACCCATTTCTCCTTCCAACAAGATAGCCTATGAAAATGTCCACTAGCCCGCATCTTGGCCATACTAAATATTATCCACCTTCCTAATGTTTGCCATCTTGATAGATTTAATTCGGTTTTTTTTTTAAACTCCAAGGTATGATGGCCATCTTTTCATACACTTGTGAACTGATTAGGGTTTCTCTTCTGGGAATTACCTGCTGGGGCCTTTGTTCCTTCATACTGACTTATGAACGCTCTTTGTAGATGTGTTTGTACACATAGAGTTTGTACACATCAAGTGGCTGCCACCCGCACGACCAACCAGGGCCGGGGACAAACTGCAACCGAGGTACATACCCTTAGCGGGAACCGAACCCGAGTATCTCCAGACCGCTGGCCGATGCGTGTCCCGCTAAGGGTATGTACCTCGGTTGCAGTTTGTCCCCGGCCCTGGTTGGTCGTGCAGGTGGCAGCCACTCGATGTGTCCCTTTCACGTCGATGTTTCTCTCTCTCTCTCTCCCCCTCCCACTCTATCTGAACAAAATATCAAAAAAATGTCCTCGGGTGAGGATTAAACGAAATAAATAAATTAATTAAATTAAATACATTAAAAATAAATAAATAAAATAAAAGGTTTTGTCCTAAAATAACCAAACAAATGGCCACCCAGGTTTACTTTCATGACTTCCGTGGTGTCTTTAGATGTTTGCACTTCTTCTCTACCTGGAAGCTATTTGATTCTGTTTCCTACGTGCGAGGCGGGGATGAGTTTCTGGTTTTGCAGTGGGTAGCTGATCACGATGTAAGGACTTTGTGAGACTGCGCGGCCGCCGACTGTCCAGGGCTCTGATTTTGGTGAGCATCTTGTTTCTATCGAGCGACTAGAAAGGAATTAGGAGAGTGGCTGCTGCTTGCCTTCACGTTCAGGGCAGCCAGGAGGCAGGGTGAAGTGAGGCTGGGGTGCGGTCCCCAGACAATGCTGAGGGAAGGGGTGCTGTGCCCAGAGGTGGGCAAGTGGCTGAGCCCCTGCATCGAAGAAGCAAGGAGGGCAGAGGAGTCGTGCTCCTCTTGAGAAGAGTCCGAGGAGTCAGAGAAAGGTGTCGTGGGGTCCCCCGCACCCATCCCCCATCCCAGGGCGCTGTCTGTACTGTTCGCCACCTGCTTCCCAGTCCTTCTGCCCAGAAGTCTGGGCTCGTGAGTGTGTGTTCTTTCTGCAAGTATTTACTGACCACCTGCTCTGAGCCCAAGAAAGGATCCCGGTGTGTGGTTTAATGGTAATGGGAACACTTGTGGGGAATCTGCTGTGACACTGGAGGTAGGAATTCATTTTAGAAAGATTTTCTTCAGACATAGCTTTTAAAGTTTTGCTCTTTCAATCTGAAGAAGGAACTCCCTGACGGCTGGAAAACTGAAAACGGCTCAGTCACTAACAGTCGCACCCACCTGTGCTGTCCCTGAGGGGTCGCCCTGGCTGGGCTACCTGCCTCCTTCAAGGGAGACCGGAGGGCAGGAGCGCCCCGAGGAAGGGCACCGTCCGCAGAGCTATCCTGCCCTCCACAGGGGCTGGAGGTCCAGGGCTGCCAAGCAGCTGGCCCCGCAGCTCCCACAAGAGCATGTGCACATCTCTGTCCCTGCACGCCCCCAGTGCCGCGGGGTCACCTTACCGGACCCTTCCCCAGCGGGAGGCACAGGGCATGCGCCTTGGTGAGGCAGTGCTCCACGAGTGGCTGAACGAACGCATGCATGAACGAGGCAGTGCCGTGTACAGCAGGGTGAAGTTCTGGGCCACGGGGCCGCCTGTGCATCCACCCTGGCTGAGGACGTTTCGGGCAGAGGCTCACAGCGGGTAAGGGAGGCCTGAGCACAGCCTGTGCGGGAGCATGACCCCTACATCTGCTTCCTCGCAAACAGGGTTGGCTGAGAACTGGCCATCACCACTCAGTAACCCTCTGTCCCCTGGGTGGGGACCTGTAACAGGCAGCCCCTCACCATGAAGGGCAGCTGCCCCTCTCTCAGGAGCTTCAGCAGCCACAGGCCTTAATGGTCACCACCACCCCCCGAATTCCCTGAGCCCTTTCTTGCTGACTCACTACAGGCCCTGTCCAAGCTTCCTGCCAACGGGGCCAGCAGAGGCTAGAAGGGAAGGGGGGGCTAAGGAGACTGCATCAGGACCCAGGAATGCTCTGCAGGGCGGGAAGGGGTACAAAGGCCCAGTTTTTGCAGCTCTGAAGGAAACAGACTGTCTGAGAGCCCTGGTGGGCCTTCCTTGTCTCTGACTCAGGCACAGCAGGCCCTCACAACCCCCTTTTCAAAGCACAAGCCTCCCCCAGCCCCTCCCCCACTGCTGTGTTAAAGCATCACTCGCCACCACCGCCTGTGATGGCATTTCCCACACGATTGCCTGTGACCCTGTGCAGTCATGTGAAATTGCCTGCGATTGTGTTCTCGTGTGCAGGTGAGTGTGGCCAAATGTGACTGCAGCTGTGCAGAGTGGTGTGAGCCTGTGTGAGTGTGTGTAACTCAGAGCCCTGTCACACAATCCCTGGGCATCGTGCTGTCCGGTTGTGTGTGACTGCCAATGAGTGCATGCGTGTGGATCACTGTGCGTACGTATGTGACTTCGGTGGCTGGGTCCTGGCCTTGCCTGTCCTCATGGGTGATTCTGTGCAGCTGTAAGCCGCTGTCACCGTGAGTGGTGGGGCGTGTTTGTGGGTGGATGGGTGTGACTGATGACTTTTGTATTACTCTTCAAGACCATATGCGTGTTTTGTGCCACAGGCCCACGGAGGTTAGGGGTCTGCAGCACCCATTCCATGGTGGGTGGGCTCAGGTGTGTGTGTCTGTTGTGTGCTCTCCCCTTTTCTAGGTTCTACCCCTCAAGTGCTCATGATGGCTCCCACTTATGAAAGGGAGTGGATGGAGCTCCACCCTGGGGTCACGGATAGGTTTTAGAGTGTTTTCTTGGAAGCCTGGCTGGGGTAATGCGGCCCATCTGCACCCTGGCTCAGGCCCAGGCTGCCTCGCACCCCCGCAGGGACAGCCAGCTCCCCCCCGCCCCCCGCCGGCCGGCAGCGCCCACCCTCCCCATACCTAACGTGGGTGTGAAAGCAGCACAAGCACCCAGATGCCCTTCTTTTCCCACCTGGGTCAGTCTATTTTGTGTACTGGAGAAGGTTGTTGATTGTTTTATTTTTTTTAAGGCTTTTTTTGTTTAATTGCTCAGACATTACATGCCTTTAAAGGGTTTAGTTCACCACCAACGCCTTCAGGGAATGCAGAGGGCCCAGTAAAATCATCCCACACAAGGGACTTCAAAATGCTTCCGATGTTTTTGGTTAATCTTCACCCAAGGATATTTTTTCCATTGATTTTTCTTTTAGAACAAGGGGAAGGGAGGGAGAGAGGGAGAGAGGGAGGGAGGAAAGGGGAGAGAGAGAGAGAGAGAGAGAGAGATGTGAGAGGGATACATCATTGTTGCCTCCTGCACACGCCCCACCTGGGGCTGGGGATCAAACCTACCACCCAGTTATGTGTCCTTGACCTGGAATCAAACCCAAGACCTTTTGGTTCGAGTGCCGACACTCTAACCACGGAGCCACACTGGCCAGGGCAATGCTTCTGATTTTAAACTCTCTCACAGCCCTGGCCCCTGGACTGCACCTCCACTTTTCTTCCTGGTGAGCAGGGGGGGCTCGTGACTGACGTGCCTTAAAGGGGCCCTCCCTCCCCCTGACAAGCGAGTCCACCCAGGCAAGATCTTGGCTCACCACCCCTCCCACAGCTGAGGCGGCCCCTGCCTCTCTGAAGGGACTCCAACTCTCAGAGCTATGGCTCTGCCCAGAAATGATCCTCTGGTCTGTCTTCTGCCGCTCAGAGTTGGTCAAAAGCTGCCCAGATGTGTAAGCCTCAAAGTGCTTCTGCATCTGCTGGGAAAGAATCTCTGTGCTCGGGGTCTCCGTGCGTGCTCTTCGTCTCTGTGGTGGGCATGGGTGGGCTGAGGATGAGTGCTAGGGTGCAGAGCCAGCAGGAGGTGGGAGCACCCCGACTGGGGAAAGTGCTGGGAGCAGGGTAGAGGAGCAGCAGGTGCAATGGAGGGTGAGGAGCCAGGCCACCCTGGAGAGACCTGGGCCAGGGTGTTCTGCTGGCACCTGTGGGCCTGCAGGCCCAGTTGGCAGAGCTGTTGTAGAGACAAAACCCTGGACCAGCAGTTCAGGATACCTAGGTTCTGTCCTAACTCTGCCACCAGGAGCTGTGTGACCAGGAGAAGCCACTGTCCCTCTCTGAGCTTCAGTTTATCCACCTGGAAGACTGAAACAACAGAGGAAGTAAAGATGCGAAGTGTAGAGCCCAGAGGCACAAGTGGGTGCTGGACAGACAGGACTCCTCACCTTAAAGATGGGATCGGACCCCTTCCCAGCCCAGGTGGTCTACGTCTCTGAAAGAATCCATCCTTTCTTCCCCATTAGAACTGGCCAGGTCCCCACACTCGGATCCCACAAAGACCTTTCTCAGGAGGGAGGTGGGCAAACATGGCTGCAAGGGCTGGGGCACTCGTACCTGCCACGACCCTTCCTGCTCCTTCCTGACTTGTCCATCCGACCTGCACTGCTCCCTCCCTCCTCACCACCCACCATGTGTTCCTGGGGCTATAGCTCTGGGCTCAACTCACTCTGGTTGATGCTGTGGCTCAACACTCATGGAGCATCCAAGCCCAACTCCTCATCCTAAACCAAACAAGCTAAGCACCAGAGGCTGGAAAAATTAGTAAGACACAAGCCTCACCTTTCAAGAACTTTTAACGACAATCGTAAAAACACCTGTTGATTGTGAGTTAATACCACGTGACAAATTCAACTGCCTTTGATGTTCAAACAAATTATGTAAATGGCTGAACCAGCCCAGTGAAAGCCAGTGGGGCATGGTGGGGCCTGAGGACCAGCTGTGAACCAACATATCCTATTTCAGATGGGGTCAAAGAAAAGACAGCTGCTTCTAGCTGCCTTCTATGACATTGTCTGAGTTAATAAGTGCCAGGCACAGTGTGAAACACTTCTGTGCATTCTTTCACTTGACTATCTCAAAAATTCTAGGAGACAGAGATCAGTATTGTAAGAGACGGACTCTAAGGTGACCCCACAATCCCAGCACCCTTGTGTTTATGTCTTGTGTCTTCCCCTCCCCTCAAGCGTGGCCAGGACCTGTGACTTGTTTCTAACTAACAGAATTACCAATATGCCAGTACTGTATCCAGCCAACATTGGCAAAGGTGGGGGATGTCACCCCCAGGACAGCGCTATGCTGTGAAGACCCGTGCGTGCCTGCAGACTGCACAGAGCTGCCGTGTGCTGAGGGCTAGGAGAGTGCCCCGTGGCAAGGAACTGGGTGGGGGCACTTCTAGGAACTGAGAGCCCCCAGCCAACAGCCAGCAAGATTTCAGTCCCGTTACCACAGGAGATGAATTCTGCCAACAACCTGCATGAGCCCGGGGCACAGCAGGGACCACAGCCTGGAGCACAGCTCTCTCAGGACCCAGCTGTCATGCGAGTCATTGCTCTCTCAGTGACCACCTAGGCACAAAGAAGTGACCTGAGCAGTATCAACCGAAGGATCATTTTTCCATTTCAGTTCAGCAATGCGTTGCACCCTCGCCATGTGCCCCGCTCTGTGCGGTCCTGGGCATACAGTGGTGAGCAGCACAGACACAGACCTGTTTGGAGAAATGATGTGGAGGATGTGAGCAATGGACAAGGGATGATGTCAGTATGATAAGAGTTACCAAAAAAAAAAAAAAGTAAAAGGGCTGGGCTGGGCTGGCAGTATGGGGCGGGCAGCCAGCCTAAGCCAAGGGCCAGGGGCAGCCTCCTTGAGGAAGTGATGCTCCGTCCCTTGGGAGTGGGCCTGGTGGGAAGTCAGCCCCTGTGTTGCAAGTGCTTGAGTGAGTGGGTGCTTGAGCTTTCTGGTCAAGAATCCTCAGGGAAGGGGAGTCTCCCAGCAATGTGACGTCACCCTGTTTCTGTGCACTGGCTTCCAAGACACCTTGTCCAAGGACCCAGGGCCTCTATGGCTGGCCTGCGAAACCCAAGACCTTGGAGCACCACTTCCTGGACGCATCATGCGTGGACGGGGTGGGGGTGGGGGCTGCTTGGCTGTGACACTCTTCCCCTAAACATCCCTGGACATCTGGCAGGGAAGAGGCAGGTAGGGGTGGAGGCAAAGCAGGCAGATGAGGGATGTGGGGGGATGAGCAGTGCCAAAGAGAAGAGCGGGGACGAGGAAGGAGTCCCCAGCCTCCCGTCCCAGCTTCAGGCCATGCTGACTCAGCAGATCTGGGGTCCTTGCTGGTGAGCTGGCAGATCCCAGAGGAAGCAGAAAGCACATTCCATAAAGAGACTTTTTCTTCAATTTTATTTTTCAATTACAGTTGACATTCCATATTATTTTGCATTGGTTTCAGGTGTACAGCGTAGTGGCTAAATAATTATATACTTTACAGTGATTCTTCTGATAATTCCAGTACCCACCTGGCAGCGTACATAGTTATTACATTATTATATTCTTACATTAATATATTATTATATTCTCTGTGCTGTACTTTACATCCCCACGACTGTTTTGTAACTGACAATTTGTACTTCTAATCCCTTCCCTTTTTTTACCCAGTCCCCCCTCCTCTCTGGCAGCACCAGTCTGTTCTCTGTGTTTATGAGTCTGTTTCTGTTTTGTTTATTTTTATTTTATCTTTTTTTTTTTGTATTACAAGATTTGTTTATTCTGTATTCGTTAAGAAAAGTAAATAAGTAAATGTCATGTGAAGTTGTGAGGAACACACAAAAAAAATACACTTGATTTTTAAACAGGGCATTTCCTTTTTTTTTTTTTTTTAAATAATATATTATAAATCCTTTTTTCATTTACCGAAGTTCATTAAAGAAGTCCCCAAAATATTAAATCATCTTCATTCGTCAGGATTTATTCATTCACAGAGCAGACCACCATTTCCTATCTTAAGTTCCAGGGCTCTGGCGGCTCCTTGCGGGCCTCGGTTAGGCGTGCACGCGCGCTCCTCCTTTCTCAGCGATGCGCGTGCACGCATCGCGCCTTCTTGGTCTCTGGGCAGGCGCAGCAGGGCTTCAAGGCTGCTGCTCCTGCGGCTCAGAAGGGGTAGGGCTTGCGGCCTCCAGACCCGGCGTCTTGCAGGCTGAAAGCCTGTTTTGTTTATTTTGTTTATTAGACTCCACACATAAGTGAAATCATATGGTTCTAAAGAGATTCTTTTCAAAGGTAAGGGCAGGGCCTTGGAAAGGATGCAGAACCTGCCCCTGCTGGGGAGGTAGCCAGACTGTGGCAGCCCCACAGGGGTGTCGGGAATAAGAGTAAGTGCCCCGAACTCTCTCCCCTCTCTGCGTCCCGAATGCTGTGGGCGTCCCCGCTGGTCAAAGCCACCATAGGCCAGTCTCCCAGGAGGCATAGCAGGTAGGAGAATTTGGGGAACAGACCTGGAAATGAGAAGAGACCCAATCCTAACTCCACCAGCTGGGCCTCTAGACAAGCCACTCAAACTTCCTGGGCCTCGGTTTCCTTTTCTGGAAAGGATGGATGGCCAGCGTGCTTACATTGGTCCAAATTTGAAATGTGATCGTCTATTTAAGGATATCAACTTAGAGCACCTTGTGTTGGCTGGCTGCCAGCATTTGGTTTCTAAGAGTCAGCAATAAGAACACAAAATCGGGGCCACTGAGTTGCGAGAGGCCAGCCTAGAAACCCTGGCATCTGAACAATGCATCGAGAGGCCCACTTTGCAAGTTGTGCAGTCCCTGCCAGGGCTGAAACCTAGAGACCTCTCTCTGCAGGGCCTGAGGGGCACACTCACTCAGTCACACACACACTCACACCCAGCCTGCAGCCTCGTAGGCTCTCTGGAGAGAAGCAGCATCAGGCCTGCCCAAAGCCCAGGGGCTGTCTCAGGTGGCCGGAGGGGCAGACAGCAGGACCAGGTGGCCCGTTCTGCCTAGTCATAGGCCCAACTAGGAGGAAATTTGCAGCACTAGGCACCTCCCATGCACTCCTGACAGGTGTAATGTAGGTGGGACCCTGGAAGCAATGGGGAGGGAGCTCACACCCCACAGGGCACCCAGGCAGCTGGGCGGACTACCAGAAAGTACTGCCTGCCTCTGATGCCCCCTGGCATAGAAGGGGACCAGCCCCCAGCTGTGCCTGGAAGAGCCTCCACCCCACCTCTGCCTGCCTGTGACGTTGCTTCACTGCCCGTAACAAAGAGCCTTGGTGACAACCACAGACCTCTGCCCTTTATTTCTTTATCACCACAACTCAAGTTCACAGGAAGAGGGTTTCTTAAAGCATCAAAGTCAGGTCTCTACTGCGGTCAGATTTTTCAAAATAAAGGAAACTAAAAGGGATCAAACAAGTGCAGTGCAGCAGATTAAGGTTCTGCCAGGGGTGGAGCGGGCAGAGGGGGCAGAGGGAAGGGTGTGAATACCTGGGGAGGAGGTTGGCTGCTTGCCCAGCTCCCCACGGCCCAGAGGTGAGGTGGAGGGGCAGCTCAGTCTCCCTCCAGAGAAGTAATGTGGGAAAGGGAGAGGCAGGGCTGCCCCCACTGCTGTTGAGGCTAAGAGATGACCCCCCTGTGAAAGGACCAAGCACAGCTCTGACCAGTATAGTTCAGTGGTTAGAGCGCCGGTCCGTGCATCAAAGAGTCACAGGTTCAATTTCGGTAAAGGTCATGTACCTCAGTTGCAGGTTCGATCCTCGGGGAGCCAACCAATCGATGTGTCTCTCTCACATCAATCTCTCTCTCCCTCCCTCCCTCCCTCCCTTTTACTCTCTCTAAAAATAAATGGGAAAAAAAAAATCCTCAGCTGAGGATTAACCAAAAAAAGAAAGGACCGAGCACAGAGGAACAAGGGTCACATGGAGGAGCGCAGCCCTGCCCAGCACCCACTCCTCTGCCCAGGGAGGCCCTGTCGGAGCTGGGGTAACTTGGAACTGGGGTAACAGCCTCCTTTTCCCCACACAGCCAGAGCTCTTGCCAGCTCTCGTCCGCATCCAGTGCAGCCTCCTAGCTTCATTGGCCGACTCCCTTTCTCCAAGTCACATCATGTCTCGTGTTTGTTACACCTCAGGTGCGTCCTAGAACTCAAATGAGAAACCTAAGTCTCCATACGGCCTGTGGGACTGTGATTACACTGACCAAGTTGCTTATGAGCAGGGCACCTGCTGCTGCGCCGAGGCTAGAAACTTGTTTACTTACTGCCCTTGTGTTCCCTTCGCTTCATCTTTCTGGCTCTTTTTCATATGTTTTTCTTATTATATTGAATGCATTTTTTCTTTAAAAACTTTTTTTTTAATGTGGAATGTTTCAAGTATTTGGAAAAGCATAAGGAAGTATACAATGGGCAGCCTGGTATCCACCAACCAGCTTTATCAATCCTTAACATGTTGCCAAGTATGCGTTTTTTTTTTCTTTTTACTGTGGTAAAATGTACTAACATAAAACTTACCACATTAATCATTTCTATTCCCTTTAGAAACTTAACACTTTATATACAGTTAAAGGGCCCTGTGACCTCCCGCATCCCTGTTCCTGCGCCATCTACCGGAGCGGTCACCATTGTTCTGAATGCGATTCTCCTATCAAAGGGATGCGTGTTTTCCAGGGAAAACAAGCCACAGGGTGGGGAAGGGCGTAAAGCAAAAGTGAGGGATCCTCCTGCTCCCCCTCCAACCTCAAGTTCGCTCCACTTAAAGTAACCATTGTGAAAACTCCCTATGACTCATTCCAGGTTTGTTTGTTTTTAAATCCTCACCTAAGAATATTTTTCTATTTATCTTCAGATAGAGTGGGAAGGAGGGAGGGAGAGAGAGAGAGAGAAACACCAACATGAGAGAGACAGATCAACTGGGTGCCTCCTGCATGACACCGACCAGGGCCGGGGACCGAACTGCAACCAAGGTATGTGCCCTCGAACCTGAGACTCACTGGTCCACAGCCAACTCTAACCCCTGAGCAAACTGGCCAAGTCTTTCCAGGTAGTTTTGTACCTAGAAATTATATGAGCTTGTTTTCTTTCTGAACACAAATGAATTTACACTGTGCGTACCATTTTCCAATGTACCTTTGGTTTCCACATTTATTGCTCTTCCTTGGACTTTTTTCCATGTACATATTAATAAATCTACCGTATTCTTTTTAACAGCTGTGTGTGATTCCACTTAATTTAATAGTTTCCCATGAATGGGCATTTAGGGGGTTTCCAGCAGCTCGGCTCTTCCAAATAAGCCTGAGCTGACCATTCTTGACGAATGGTTTTGCTCACTTGTAGGAATTCTGTACACCTATAGAATAAATACCTACAAGAGGAGTTTGTGGATAAAAGGGGGTTGAACACTGGATGGCATGAAAGATATTGCCAAATCGCCCTGCTGAAAATGATCAACTTAGACACCAACCAAGAACATGTGACAGTTCCCACCTCGCACATCCTCAAGAGCACACCTCTTTGTGCCACTGTCAGCCTCGTTCTTGAACTGCTGGCTTTTATCCTTGTCCCCGATGGAATTAATTTTAGATGGAGTGAAGTAGCCACTCTCCTCAACTAACATGTATTGATGTTCCTACTCTGTAAATGGATTGAATCAAGTACCAAGATAAAGGAAAAGCAGATTTCTCCCCACTCCTAACAGGCCACGGTTACCTGATTCTGCCTCTCCACTTAGAACGCGCTCACCTGGAGGCTGTAGGTTGAGTAATGGAACATCCATGATGGACACAGGTGTTCTGCAAGCATCCAGTCAAGTCGGTCATTCCAGTGGCTGCCGTCATTGGAACTTTGGTTTTCCCCAAGGGAAGAGGGGTACACACCTGTCTGGTGGCCAGAGGAGTGGACCGTGACAGACTGCAAACAGTCCACCCAAATCCATTCTCCCTCTTCCATTGTAACAGAGTTGATGCTGGGCGCATGGCTGCCAAACTAGGTACAGCGTGTTCCAGGTTGTGCATTGAGACGGGGCATCTGACTACGTTCTCACCAAGAAAATGTGCCCCTTGGTCTACCATGGTTTTAAAACTTGACACAAATTCTTCAGACCTCTTCCTGTCAAGAGGTGGGAAGAATGTACAGGCACCAGAAGTGGGTAGAGCATGTTCAAAGGCTCTGAGTCAGGAAGGAAAGGGTGAATTTGGGCGGGGGAACCAATGTGGGCCTTACGGGTCAGGCTAAGAATTTCAAATGTGATCTCTAAGAAATGAGAATTTGCCCTGGCCGGTTTGGCTCAGCGGTTAGAGCGTCGGCCTGCGGTCCTGAGAGACCCGGGTTCGGTTCCCGCTAAGGGCATGTACCTTGGTTGCAGTTTGTCTCCAGCTCTGGTCAGTCGTGCGGGTGGCAGCCACTCGATGTGTTTTTTTCACATCGATGTTTCTCTCTCTCTCTCTCTGTTCCTCTCTCTCCCTCCCACTCTACATGAACAAAAAAAATGGAAAAATGTCCTTGGGTGACGATAAAAAAAAAAAGAAAGAAAGAAAGAAATGAGAATTCATGGGATCGTTCCAGGAGAGTGACCCAATCAGGTCACCCTGTGGAAGCTGTGCGAGGAACAGACTCGGCGCAGTGAGACCCCCAGAAAGCTGTGTGTAGTGGGGGTTGCGGAGACAGAGAGAAGTGATTAAGTTTGAGAGAGATCAGGGAGGTGGTTGATAGGATTTTGGGGGTAAGGAAAACTTGTTGAGAGACAGAAGTCAAACATGAAACACCAGTGAGATGATGTCTGGTCTATGAGTAAATGATAATGTCATGGCCAAAGGAAACCTAGATATGCCCAAGTTCAAAGACAGCTCAGAGCAGGAGAAGGCGGATTGGATTTGTGAGTGGGTGCCTTTGAACAAGTCACATTTCACATCCTTATATCCTGGTCTATAATATGGAAACAGTCTACTTCATGGGACTTCATCTACAGCACAGCTTTAAGCATAAGGCCAATGGCTGCATTCTTCACCCAAAACCATTTAGTGAGTGGTGCCTATGATGTGCAATAAATAAAATGAATACATGAAGTGCATGGTGTGTTAGTGACAGTGTCAAGGAACATACAAAGTAGGGGAAGGAGATGGAAGAGGTCAATTTTCAGATAGAATATTGAAAATATAATTCTGGACTTCCGGTCAAGATGGCGGGTAGGTAAACGCGGTATCGCGTCCTCCCACAACTACATCAAAGTTACAACTAAACTACAGAACAACCATCATTCAAAACCGCCTGAAATCAAGCTGAATGGAAGTCCTACAACTACGGAATTAAAGCAACAGCCACATCCAGACTGGTAGGAGGGGTGGCGAGACGGGCCAGTCCCACACCCAAGCGTGGCGGATAAAAATCAGGAGGACACCTCGGCTGGGAAGGTCCTCCCTGAGGACTGAGGGGTCCCCGTCCCACACCAGGTGCCCCGCTCAGGGTTCCAGTGCCAGGAAGAGAATCCCCATCACTTCTGGCTGGAAAAACCAGCGGGAACTGAGGCTCAGAGAAGCTGAGGCAGCTGGAGCCCCAGGCAGCTCCTTAAAGGGCCCGCACACGGACTTATCGGACTCTCTCCCTCTAAGCTTGGAGGGGAGGCAGCTCGAGGGGCGCCAGAGACACACAGGGAAGAACTGAGCTGTCTGGCACTGGAGCGAGGGCTGGAGAGGGGGCTTTCTCTGGGACAAACGTGCTGTCAGAGGCCTTTGTTCCTTTGGTGAGCCCTTCCCTGGGGAGGCAGACAGTCGCCATATCTGGGACTCCAGCAACCTGGCTCACACTGGTAGCCCCGCCCTGGTGACTCCCTGAAGCCCCGCCCCACCCCACCCAACTTTCAGGCCCACCCAAGCTGTTGCCACTTGCTGAACCATAGGATTGGCCTGTCTTGGATCCTGCTTCATGGTTTTCCTAAATTCTTTCAAACGAGCAGCATCTGGTCTCAGCGAGCCCCATATCTCTCATTAAGTAATACACAAAAACAAACACAGGGAGGCAGCCAAAATGAAGAGACAAAGAAACAGGTCCCAAATGAAAGAACAGAACAAAACCCCAATAAAAGAACTAAGTGAAATGGAGATAAGCAACCTAACAGATACTGAGTTCAAAATACTGCTTATAAAGATGCTCACTGAACTTAGTGAGAACCTCAGGGAACTTAGGGAGGGCCTCAAGAGCATAAAAAAGGACCAGTCAGAAATCATGGATACACAGTTAGAATTGAAGGAGGCATTAACTGAAATAAAGAATAATTTACACAGCTTCAATAATAGAGTACATGAATCCAAGGAGCAAACCATCAATTTGGAATATAAGGAAGCAAAAAAATGCCCAATCAGAACAGCAAAAAGAAAAAAGAATCCAAAAAAATGAGGATAGTGTAAGGAGCCTCTGGGACCATTTCAAGCATGCCAACATTCGCATCTTGGGGGTGCCAGAAGGAGAAGAGCGAGAACAAGAAATTGAAAACCTGTTTGAAACAATAATGGCAGAAAATTTTCCTAACTTGGTGAAGGAAACAGACATACAAGTCCAGGAAGCCCAGAGAGTCCCAAACAAGATGAACCCCAAGAGGCCCACACCAAGACACATCATCATCAAAATGCAAAAGGTTCAAGACAAAGAGAGAATTTTAAAAGCAGCAAGAGAAAGGCAGCTAGTTACCTACAAGGGAGTTCCCATTAGGCTGTCAGCTGATTTCTCAAAAGAAACTTTGCAGGCCAGAAGGGAGTGGAAAGAAATATTCAGAGTGATGAAAAACAAGAACCTACAACCAAGATTACTCTATCCTGCAAATCTGTCATTTAGAATCGATGGACATATAAAAACTGAATACATATCTATCAACAATGGAATCTACAAACAAAATGAACAGGTAGAACAGAAACATTCTCATAGATACGGAGAACATTTTGTTGGTTGCCAGTTGGGAGGAGGGTTGGGGGAATGGGTGAAAAAGGTGAAGGGATTAAGAAGTACAAATTCATTGCTAGACTGACAAACCTCAAAGGGAAAGGGGTTGGGGGGGTGGGAAGAAATAAACCAAAGAACTTATATGCGTAACCAATGGACACAGACAATAGTGTGGGAAAAGGTGGGAGGAGGGCGGGAGTGGGGAGGAGGGGGTCAATGGGGGAAAAATGTGGAACATTTGTAATACATTTTACATCCAACAATAAAGATTTTAAGAAAAGAAAGAAAATATAATTCTGAGCAGGGTAATCCTGTTTTTCAAATTTCACACACAAAAAATATGTGGCCATATAAATAGATTTTTAGGGCCATGGATGGAGCAGGTGAGAGGGGCCCAGAGCATAAGCTTCAAGGGTTTCTCAGTAAGCCCAGCTCCACCTGTGAGTAACAGAGCTGTGGCAAGGGGCGGTGTGCAACTGTGGGTGTCACATAAAGAACCTGCTTTCTGACTTAGTCATTCAATTACTCTGACCCTCAATTCCTGATCTGTAGATAGTGAAAACATTATGTCCTTATAAGGTTTTAAAGAGTCAATAGGGAATGTAAGTAAAGTTTCTGGCTTATAGAAATAAGTGGTAGTTGTTTTGAGTTTTATTCCTCCCACACACAGATGGTGAACGATAGTCAGCCTTGGGGAGGGACCAGAAAGAAGCAAACTAAGAAGGGGATGAGCCTCCACAGTAGGCAGTGCGGGGCTCAGTGGCTCCAGGATGTACACACTGTGTGGCGGCTTTGACCTGTGTGTGGTCTGTGGTCTGCGGCCATGGCCCTCACGTGCTACACTCTGGAGCACAATCCGGGGCTCACATGTCCAGTGAAGACCCAGCTGCCCCTACAGGTGTGGATGTGTGAATGGCATGAGCAGAAGAGTGGAGGGTGGGCCTGCAGCTGGCTGACATCGTCTTCTGCACATGGCTTTTACAATCGTCCCCAGACACTTCTCTCCCCTGTGGGCAATGGCAACTCTTAAGGAAAAACTGATTGTTGCAGAAGAAAAGGCAACAGCCCCAAACAAGAAGGTCACTGTAGCAGTATCAGACAAGTTGATATGGCGTGTGCCAGCAGCATTCAGGAAAAGCCTCTGGCTGATGAACTTGCCCTTGTGGGTGTTTTGGAAAATCAAAGGAGAAATGATGCACCTACAGCGTGAGAGCTTCTTTCTTCAGACACGTAGGAGTGTAGCAGATAAAGATGGCTCTGCCCACCAATTCTAAGATTGTGTAGTAGCTGAACCGTCCTCTAGCATGAGGGGAAACGTTGTCTTAGTCTGATGCAGAGGAATGTTAATGTCTTCAAATTCGTTATTCCTCAGCTCATCAGGTCTAGTCCTGATTGCATCATAATTGTGGTTTCCAACCCAGTGGATATTTTCACATGTTACCTGGAAACTAAGTGGATTTACCCAAGCACCATGTAATTGGAAGTAGGTATGCTCTGGAATCTGTTGGATTTCCCTATTTTATAACTGAGAAACTGGGCTTCATCCCAGCAGCTGCCACGGACGGACTTGGGGGAAACATGGCGTCTCAAGTGTGGCTGTGTGGAGCAGAGCGAACGTGGCAGGCATTTCTCTCCAGCAACTGAATCCAGAAATGGGAATGGAAAAGGATAGTGAAAATTGAGAGGAAGTGCATCAGGTGGTGGTTGAAAGTGCCTATGAAGTCATCAAGCTAAAAGGACACACCAACGAGACTGCTGGATGAAGTGTGGCAGATTTCACTGAGTTCATTGAAAATCTCTCCAGGGAATACAAGGAATGTCAACAGTGAGGGGGTGGGGGGAGCATATGGCATTGAGAATGAAGTCTTTCTGAGCCTTCCATAGATCCTGAGGGCTCAGGGATTAACCAGTGGTACCAGCCAGCAGCTGAAGGGTGATGAAAAGTACGCATACCCTGTGGGACAACCAGAAGGACCTGAAACACCTGTGACTTCTGGGTTCTAGGCTATAGAAACTCAAAAACTCCAAGCGTTTAACTATGAACCTTTAGTTTTTTATTGTTTTGCTTTTGTTTTAAGGCTTTGGTAGTTTGGGGTTTTTTAAATTTTTTTTTTTTAGAGAGAAAAGAAGGGAGAGAGAGATAAACATTGATATGAGAGAAACACCGATTGGCTGCTTCCTGCACACTCCCTACTGGGGATCAAGCCTGAAACCTGGGCATCAGTCTTTGACCAGGAACCAGTCTGGGACCCCCTCAGTCCATGGGACAAAGCTCAATCCACTGAGCCACACCAGCTGGGCTAAACCTTTAGTTTTTATTTATGTATAAAGATCACAATTTGCTTTTATTTTCCTAGATATGTTAATTAGGGCTCACAGATCCAAAACCCAGACTTGGTTTAATGCTTGCAATATGAACACTTGAACGAGTAAAATTGACTATTGTAGCCCTGGCCAGTTTTGCTCAGTGGTTAGAACATCAGCCTGCAGACCAAATTGCTGAGGGTTCACTTCCAGTCAAGGGCATGTGCCTCAGTTGCGGTTCAGACCCCAGCCCAGGTCGGGGTCCTGCGGGAGGCAACCGGTCAATGTGTCTCCCTCACGTCCATGTCTCTCTCTCTCTCTTTCTCCTCCCTCCCACTCTGTCTAAAGATAAATAGAAAAAAATATATATCCTCAGGTGAGGATTAAAAAAAAAAAGAAAATTAACTATTGTAAAAAAGAGGGGGGTGCGCAGGCAGCCTGGATCCCAATCCTGCCTCTGCCAGCCTGTGAGCGCAGCCGGCGCCGAAGGTCACGCTCGGCTCGGGGACGTGCGGATGTGAGGTCGCTGCCCCCTTTTTTCTCCTCCCCACCAGACACACCCCAGGACCTGGACCAAGCTGGAGCCGAGGCTGTGAGGGCCTCAGGCACCCGGTAACTGAAAGTGCTCCCAGACCCAGTGTACAGCTGCCACAGCAAATGCTCTCAGACATATGACAAAGCAAGCCTGGCCCGTGGTGGGTGCTGGTGACATTCAATGACCTAAAACAATGACACCCACAATCAGAGGGTTCTGACTTGGCTGCTTGTGGGTGGGTTTACCATGAGTGACAGTCATCTTCTGGGAGTGTCCATGGGCCATTAGAGTTCTATTGCTAAGAGATTATGAACCAAATGGTGTTGCCAAAAAAATAAGCACTGTAAAATGTTCCAGGATAGAACCATAATAACAGCCCAAATGGCACAAATATACTGTTATTGATAACACCTTATAAAGAGCTAACGGATGGGGCATCTGGGAGGTAGCCTGGCCATACACAACCTATCTAAATTACTGGTTTGCCAAGGTTTTGAATATAACAAAATAGCCTCAGTGAGAAAACTGTAAGGGACGTTATATAACATCTTCATGATTCCAAGAGTTCTCCAATCAGACAAGATGGGTTTATCAGGGGCCTATTATCTGCCTATTCCGTGCAAGTGTATAACCACCTCAGTTACTTATAGTCACAGGCAGTGAGCAAGTCTAACATAGTTGTAACCACCCCTGGTTGGCACAGTGCCTGTGGGCAACAACCAGACAAGTGATTTAACACAGCTGTTTAAAGCCACCTCTATTATCGCGCTGTTGCTGGGGCAACAGGAACCAGTCACCTAGCAAAAGCTCAAGAGAGAGCAGGATAGAGCTGCCATCAACAGGATGTCAGCAAACAGGGCACTGGCAAAACAACACTGGGTGCCATCCGGCACCTTGAACAGCTCTGCCAGTGGGATTTTCCTGGGAATATGCAGCTATTCTGCGCTGTATCCCCACCAAAGGCTCCTGGGTCACCTCCAGGTGATTGCAGCAAGCAGATGGATTGATGCAAAGCAGCTGTCATCTGTTAGGAAAGGGAACCCTAACAGATAACACCTCTGCCTCTCTCCTGACCTGGGAGTCAGGCAGCATGATGCCAGCCCAACACTCCTTCCTCCTCCCCCTCAACCTCCCCACCAGCTCCCCCTGCTTTCTATCTGGCCAGGTCCCTGGTCTATATTTGACCTCAGCAGGTAGGTAAGGGAAGGCAGTATTCTTCTCTCTCATTTTACAGCGAGGGAGCCAAGGTCCAGAGGGACAAAGTGAAGTTTCAATGTCTCACGGCTAGAAGTCAGGAGGCAGACACGTGCTCCTAGCCCCGAAGACCCCAAACACCCTGCAGTGCATTGCATAGGAAACTGCCAGCTATTGCAACGGCTCCCAGAAATGGGTCACTCTTTCCATGGACCAACCCTGGTGACTCTTGGTCACTGTGAGGCACCCAGGGATGAGGGCAGAGCCACAGGCACTCTGCCCGCTTCCTTCCTCCTTCCTTCTTCCTCCTTCCTCCAAGGGGCAGAAGAAGGGGGTCATGAATCAAGCAGCTTGTTAGGATCCCAGCCTTGGAGGCTTCTTCTGTACTCACTACCTGGGTGACCTCAGGCTAGTTACTTCATCTTCTACAGTGCTGTTTCCTTTCTATAAAGTAGGACAAGACTAGTACTAACCTACTTTATAGGGTTAGAATGTATGAGATCAAAGAGGCAGAAGTGGTTAGCAGGGTGCATGGGAAAGACTGTTTATTGCTAACAGCAGCAACAGCCACAGTTATAACAATATTGGCATGTTCACCATCACCATCCTCTACTTCCACTCAGGACCTGGGGTGCCAAGTGGGCAGGAGGCTGGCGCCAAGTGGAGTGCCATTGTAGTACCGGTGGTGACTGGCCTGTGCCATGAGGGCATCTGGTGATCAAGGGACACATTTCCCCAGGGTGCCTATCGATCCTTTCTTTTATAGAAGCTGGGCTCAAGGGTAGAGAAGCAGCTCTGTGAGTGTCTGTGCCTGTCTAAACACATGTGCTTCCAATTGACTCTTCTGGGCTGGAATTCCCCGGGGCCCAGCCCAGGCCAGCTCCCCCTGCTGCCCAGTGCCCCCACCCTCCATCATGCTGGGCTCCTGCCCTTAGCCAGGCCTGGGGGCTCAGCAGCAGGCTGCTTCCTCCCCACATTTATCAACTCCATCCCCATGAGTGGGGAAGAGCCAGCAGCCAGGGCCCCTCCCAAGTCTGTCTGGAAGCACTACTCTGAGAGTCTGGAAACCCTGCTTGGAGAGCGGCGTCTAAAGCAGGGCTGGGGGAGGGGCGCTGAAGGGGAGTGGGTTGTCATGAATTCGCCAGTCCTGCCAGTTGGCACCCACCCCCAACTCTGTGGCTCCAGTTATCCTGTGGGGTCAGGATGCTGTTTCTGCCGAGTCATCCTTTCTTGCCCAGAGGGATGCTGGCCCAAAGCCACATTCCTAGTAGGGTCTGAGTGCCACAAAGCAAGGAAACATCCTTTCTCACCAGTCCCCAGATCCCCAGCCCCACACACAGGCCGGTCTCTCAGCAGCCTCTGCTGGCAGCAGGCAATTCTCCTCCAGGCTGTGCCCCCCCAGCTCCGGCCCACCCTAGACCCTGAGCTGCAGGAGAGCAAGAACATTCCACAGGAGGGAGCATGCTGGGGTGCCAGTGCCAGAGGGAAGGGAGGAGAGGGGACAGGGGGTTGAGGAACTATTTATAATTTTTGCCTACTTGGCAGTCCTCCTGCCATTGGGCGTCCAGCAGGCCCATTGGGAAGAAGCCTACTGTCCCAAGACAGGCCTGGGCAGGGACCAGATCTCAAGCTGGGGTCTAGGAGGCTTCAGCCTTGGGCCCAAACTGCCCCCCACCCAGCAACTTCAGCATCCCCTTACTGTGCAAAACCTCAGTGTCCCAGACAAGCAAGCAGGCCACACCTTCTGCAGAGCTCATATCTCAGGGACATGATTTGAGCACCTACTATGTGCCCAGCATTGTACTAGCCCCTCCAGAGTGGACCAGGCACATGTGGCTCTGTCCAATGTCTCCCTGTCGTTGCCAGGCCCACCATCCGTGCCTCCACTCGGGATCCCATTGCAAACTGCTTGGCTCCCCACTGCTGGTTGTGTGACCGTGAGCAAGTTACTTTACCTCTCTGGGCCTCCACTGCCTCATCTACTGAATGAGGGCAGGTTGATACCTACTTCACAAGGACATTTAAAAAGGTAAATGGGTTCATAATATATGTGAGATGTTTAGAACAGTGTGTGTGTGTGTGTGTGTGTGTGTGTGTATGTGTGTGTGTTCTTGACTGTGCATTTGCTCAGGCTGTTCTCTACCTGGAATGCCTTTCGCCTTTTCTGTGGGAACCTGTAAGTTCAGCCTGGGCAGAATTCCCAGAAGGGGGGACCGGGGATCAGGCCCAAGGTCAGGCCATGACCCTGCTAAGGTCACCGACAGCAGCAGAGCCTTATCCTGTTTGCCACGGGTTCTCACATCCCTGTGAGAGGATGAGGGAAGGGGGCTCCGGGAAGGGCCCCGCCGAGCTCGTGGTTCTAGGCAGCACTGCAGGTAGCCGGTCCCTGCCCCACCTCCTAGTGCTGGTCCCTGGGCACCTTCAGACACCTGAGCCCATCCCCAGCATCTCCAAGCTCTCTCACAGCTCAGCACCCAGAGGACGGGGACTTCCGGCCGCTCAGAGGCCCTGGAGCCAGAAAGGGCCAAGGAAGATCTCAGGACAAGGGGCGCTGGCCTCAGGACAGGGGTGCTGAACTCAGCACAGGGGTGCTGGCCTGACAGAGCCCTGAGCGGGCCCCTGCAGGAGGAGCCCAGCCCAGGAAACTCTGAGCAATGCCGGCAGACCACAGGGCCCCCAGGCTTCCTGCCTTCTCCACACAGGCTGCCCTGTCAACGTCAACGGGTTTGTGAAATGCTGTCGGGCGGCCAGTGGGAACACGAAGGGCCCCAGGGTTCACTGTCTGTGGTCATCTTGTTCCTTCGCAGTCCAGGGAAGGGTGGCTTTCTAAAGACCACTGTCCACACTGTAATTGGACCCAGCTGCTGCGGGTTACAGGCACCTGATGGTGGCCCCGCCATCTCGGACCCTGGCCTCCAGACCCCAGGGCTCCCCCCGAAGGCCCATATCTCTGGAGCTTCCACAGATGGCGGGATTCCCTGGGCACAGCTTTAGCGCGGGATCTGGTGAGGGCTTTGGAGTGAGGGAACATGCGTTACAAGCTCAGTGGATCACTCTGCTGGCCGTGTGGCTTTGAGCAAGTTGGTTAACCTCTCTGCCTTGGTTTCTTCATGTGTAAAATGGTGATAAAAAGCACCTAGCCTGTTGCAAGGATTAAATAAAATAATGTAGCTGGCATGCATGAGCTCTCAATAAATAGAAGCTGCTATTTTAACAGAAAATTGGGGTGCAATACAGGGTTTTAATTAAAATTGCATTTCTTTCATTTTTCGATTTTAGTTAAAACCATCCAGACCTGATTGACTGTACCTGATGGAAGTCGACACTTCCTCTTGAAGCTTCCTTTCCCTTTGAATTGTTCAAGAACCCCGCGTCTTATATGTGCTCAAAGGGGGAGGTCGGGGGACTCTGAGCATCCACCACCTGTTGACACTATTCCCACTTAGCAGAAAGAGGAAGCTTGCCCTGTGCCGCTGAGGCCCCGCAAGGCCACATCCGGGAGATGACTCCACGCGTGGCTCCCAGGGCCACTGCCCGCCCACATGGCTTGTTCATGTCCATACGTGGCCATTCCCAGTGCGGGGTCCCTTTTCCTCCCCCAGGCCCATGCTTCTGCTTTCCAGACCCTGCACCATGAGCAATCTCATTATTCCTATGTCCGAAAGTCCCCAGAGAGCTCACGGCTCAGCCACCCCCCGCTCCCGCCCTCGATGGTTCACCTCGGTGCCCATTCCTCTGCCCACAGACTCCCAGGGTACCTCGTCGCAGACCAGAGAAGAGCAGTGTCCGGTGGGGCTTCCTGCCACGTTTTCATCTCAGTAACTAGATGGCAGGGAGAAGGCAGAGCTGAGGCCAGGGCAGCAGAGGCGGCTTCTCCTCCTCATGCTCCAGGAGCACCACCTGGAAGCATCTGGAACAGGGGACAAGAAGGTTGCGTTCCGGTCCCCCAGTGTCTGGTTCCAGTGTCTGAACCCCACCAATATGACCACACGGCTCAGTGAATGCCTGTCAGGGTGCAGTCAGGGTGGTGCTAGGGAGGCACCCTTCGGAGAACCTGGCGATCTCCGGGCTCCTCGGGCGCACAGTGGGGCTGGGGAGCATGATGGCAGGACACAAGGGGAGGGGTGGGCAAGGGGCTCCCAAGGGGATTCAGAGATAGCCATCAAAATCATAAGTCCCCTCTGTGAAGGGACCCCGGGCGCGACAGCAAGTACACCCCTTGACAGTGTCCAGAGCTCAGGCTGCCTGAGAGGGTCCTACTACCCAGAGCTGCTCCGCCATTCTCAGGGCCCAGCCAGTACCTGTGCTAAGACTGGTCCCCAGGAGCCTCTGAGACTTGAGCACCTGAGCTGACCTGGGAGCAATGGGCACAGGGCATGTCTGAGGGGGACAGGAGCCACAGCCAGGCTCCTGCAGAGGGCCATTGGAGTCATGGCCTCTGGATCCCGGTAACTGGTTTAAATGCAGTGCTGACTGCCACCTACCAGCTGTGTGACACAGGACCCTCCCTGTGCCTTGGCCTTGTGAAGCTGCTTGTCAGGATTCAGTGGGAGGACAGAAAGCATTCAGCACAGAGGCCAACACACGGCACATAGGACAGTAGTGGCCTATTTGCGGTTATGCTGGTACAGGTAACCAGGTAAAGGTGACAGAGACCCCTCCCTGCTCTGTGCCTTCCAAGAACCTACTGGGTACCTCTCCCTCCTCCAGGCTGGGCCTTGGCCGAGGAGCCCAGGAGGTTTCTCACCGTGGCAGGGAAATTGCTGGGTTGGGGGTGTGGGCAGCCACAGTGACCGTCTCTCTGCAGGACGGATGCGGCTTTGCTGACAGAGAGTCTGCGGCCTGGACATGCCAGCGGTGCAGGTCTGAGGTCAGCAGTGGGGAGCCAGGCCCACCCTGGCCTCGCCCGCGCCGCTCCGGGCAGGGCCCCACGGGGGAAGGCATCTGCTTCCAATCAGGCCCACGGAGAGAGCCGGGGGTTGAGACCTCCTCCCAGGCCCAATTTCTCACCACACAGCATGGACACCCAGGCAAAGAAGGCAAGGAGGAGCTCCAGAGACCCAGGTCAAAGAGCAAAGGACTTGAAATAGAAGGTTATTGGTTTTAGGTTCCTTTGTTAGCGCCCTTTTAGGTTTTTTGGGGGGTTTTTTTTGGTTTTTTTTATCCTCACCCGAGGACATTTTTCCATTTTTTGCTCAGGTAGAGTGGGAGGGAGAGAGAGGAACAGAAAGAGAGAGAAACATCGATGTGAAAGGGACACATCGAGTGGCTGCCACCCGCACAACCAACCAGGGCCGGGGACAAACTGCAACCGAGGTACATGCCCTTAGCGGGAACCGAACCCGGGTCTCTCAGGACCGCAGGCCGATGCTCTAACCGCTGAGCCAAACCGGCCAGGGCTGTTAGCGCCCTTTGGTACGGCCATGCCTGGTCAGCCCCGTCAGCCCCAGCGCCTCCCAAGCTGGGCGCCCGTCCCCACCCTCTGCACGGCTGACATCCCACCCTTCCTGACCCCGAGTTTGAGCCTGTTAAACAACCCTGGACGGCTCAAGTGGCTTTGGACTTCTGTACAGAGTGGGCAAAAGCAGGTTTACAGTTGTGATTACACAAAACACAGTTTATTCTTCTATTAGGATGTACTAATTATTGTGTTATTTCCATATGAATAACTGTAAACCTACTTTTGCCCCACCCTGTATTTATCTTGGTCTAGTTCTCTAACTTCTCATGTTCATTCATGCCTGTGAGCGCTTGCGCAAGTGGGACCTCGGCCTGTGGTGCCTGCCCCCATTGTGGGCACTTGCTAATGCCCTCTGGTCTCCAGCGGAGGCTCACAGCCAGCATGGGGGTGGAGCCTCCTGCTGCCCATCCCAGGCAGGGCCAGAGCCCTCTGCACCACCAGGACCTGAGCGCCCCAGGCTACCCACGCCGTCCCCATGCTTTCTGCATTGCCCCACCGGCCAGCAGCTCAGGGGTCATGGGAATCATGTCTTATTCTCCCTTCATGTCTGGGACTCTCAGGCCTGTGTGTGGACCTAGAGCACAGTATCCTGGGCTTAGCTCAGTACATTCTCTGAGGGAATGAATTAAACAGAAGCCTTTGAACTCATGGGTGGCAGAGGCATTAAAATATCACCAAACCACACCAGACACATTGAGAAGCCTTAGGTTTATTGCCTTATCACGGGCCACATTTGCTCGCATCTACCCTCAACCGCACACACCACTCAGGCAGCTCCAGGACAGACCCTGCCTCGACTGGGCCAGCTCTGGAAAAATGAGAAAATGGGACAAATATTATTTTTGGAGACTCTACTCCACACACACACTGACATCAGCCACACACACACACACACACACACACACACACGCACACACGCAGGGCCACACCAGCTGTGCCCTAACCCTCACAGCAGCCCAGCAGTGGGTCCTGCCAGGCCCCTTTTGCAGCTGTGAGACCAGCCCACAGAGCCAGCTCCCACGTGCCAGCGCCAGGTTTGCTTGTCGTCTGCTGGCTGGGGCTCTGAAGCTGCCATGTTTTGAGTGTCAGCACCTGCTGTGACAGGTGTGACGAGGACCAGGCTAGAGGAAACAGAAGCCAACTACTCAGAATACAACTACTGAGTCTCGCTGTACAGGGAAGCGCTGTTACAGTTCATTGTCCTGGTCTCCTTGTATGTCAGGGAGATAATCCCCCTGGAGACGAAAGCAGTCCATTGGGAGAAGGGGCGGTGCTTTCTCACCACCTCCTCAGAGATGCCGCTGGGCCAGGTGCGCTGCCCGAGCCAAGGAGATAACATGTAAGGAGCAGAGTCAGGCTCTGTCTGATACCTCCTGGCCCTGTTTTAAAGACTAAGCCCAGGCTCCACAGCTAAGTCACTTGCCCAGGGAAGGCCCCCGGGACAGAACCCAGGTGGGTGGGCCTGCCTCTGGCCCTTGCCCTGGCTGTGCGCCCTCCCGGCCTCAGGTCTATGAACAGGGCAAGGCCTTAGGCTGGAAGGCTGGGGGCTCCAAAGGGAAGCGGCAGAAGGACTTCTCCCCCACCTCAGCCCAAGTAGGTGTCCTGGGTTCCGAGGAGATGTGGCCCCTCCATCGCCCGCACAGCCCTGGGAATCGGGGCTTCGGAGATATCAACTCTGAGTTCTGCCTCCTGCTGCTCCTGCTACCATAGCTAACCTCATGAGTCACCCTCACAGGCCACCCCCAGGAAGGTGGCAGGCTCATAAAAGTCAAACCAACCAACCCCGAGACTTCCCAGTCAGCCACAAGGCTCCACCAGGTTTCTGGCCTCCCTCGGCGCTGTCCTGCCCCCACTGAGACTCAGAGTCACCTCCCACCACCCCAGAGCCAAGAGGAAGCAGTGTCGCCGGGAGCCAGGTGCCTGGAAGCCTGAAAACAGCCTCCCCCCCCCAGAGCCTCCCCTCCCCACCTGCTCCCACCCTGCCCCCATTTCTCCTCAGAACGTGTCTAGCTCCCCACTCTTCAATCTGGGGTTCTGCAAACCATGTCCTCCTGCCCCAGGTCCCACACCCACCCTCAAGGAGGTAGCTCTGAGGGATTTCCCTAAGGAAATGCAGAGGCCGGAGGGATCGGGGCCACCTGGGAAGCTCGGACTGCCTCCATCCTGTCCTCCATCTCCTCCACTCCCCAGGACTCAGTCAAGTCCCACTGGGCCTGGCCTGGGGGCAGGCTCGGGCCTGCCCAGGGACTTTTGGGAAGGGGAAAGGGACCCACACCCCTAAGTGCCTGTAAACCAAGGGGAAAATATGCAAGCCACTTAAGATAGTTCAGAAAACCTACAGACATCCTACATGTAGCCATGCTAAGACTTCTGAGATACACAAAAATTCCAGGGCCTTGCTTTTGGCTGGAATGACATAACTCACTGCAGAAACACTGCCACTTGTGCTGATAAACATCCTGAGGGGGAAGTAATAACTGAACTGCCTTCTCACAGGGTCTTTTCAAACATGGAGCTTGTAGTAGATGGATCTGAGATGCTTGTTTATTTAATACACAGAGAGCTCTTACAATTAAATAAGAAAAAGATGACTTCCGGTCAACATGGCAGCGCAGGTAACCGCAGAATCACCTCCTCCCACAGCCACATCAAAGTTACAACTAAGCCCTGGCCGGTTTGGCTCAGCGGTTAGAGTGTTGGCCTGCGGTCCTGAGAGACCCGGGTTCGGTTCCCGCTAAGGGCGCGTACCTCGGTTGCAGTTTGTCCCCGGCCCTGGTCGGTTGTGCGGGTGGCAGCCACTCAATGTGTCCCTTTCACGTCGATGTTTCTCTCTCTCTCTGTTCCTCTCTCTCCCTCCCACTCTACCTGAACAAAAAGTGGAAAAATGTCCTCGGGTGAGGATAAAAAAAAAAGTTACAACTAAACTACAACACAACCATCCTTCAGAACCACCTGAATCGAGCTGAATGGAAGTCCTACAACTACGGAATTAAAGCAGCAGCCACATGGAGACTGGTAGGAGGGGCGGAGGCGGACGGGCTGGTCCCACACCCACGTGTGGCAGATAAAAATCAGGAGGACACCTCGGCTGGGAAGGTCCTTCCTGAGGAGTGAGGGGTCCCCGTCCCACACCAGGAGCCCCGCTCAGGGTTCCAGTGCCAGGAAGAGAATCCCCATCACTTCTGGCTGGAAAACCAGCAGGAACTGAGGCTGCTGGAGCCCCAGGCAGCTCCTCTTAAAGGGCCCGCGCACGGACTTACTCAGGCTCGCACCCTCCAGGCTCCAGCATGGGGGAGGCAGCTTGAAAGGCACCAGAGACACATGGGGAAGAACTGAGTTGTTTGGCACTGGGATGAGGACTGGAGAGGGGACTTTCTCCTGGACAGACGTGCTGTAAGAGGCCTTTGTTCCTTTGGTGAGCCCTTCCCTGGGGCAGCAGACAGCCGCCATATCTGGGACTCCAGCAGCCTGGCTCACACTGGTAGCCCCGCCCTGGTGACTCCCTGAGGCCCCGCCCCGCCCCACCCAACTTTCAGGCCCACTCAAGCTGTGGCCAGTTGTTTTACCATAGGATTGACCTGTCTTGGATCCTGCTTCAGGTTTTCCTAAATTCTTTCAAACAAGCAGCATCTGGTCTCAGATAGCCCCATACCTCTCATTAAGTGACCCCAGGCCTGACACTAGAAGAAGCCAACTGCAGATCACTTTGTAGCTTATGCCTGGTGGCCCTGGGTAGAACACAGGCAGTGGCTGACCTTGCCCTAGAGCCAGCACACCCAGTGGACAGCTTCAGAACACTGTGAAGCACCACTACCCAACCACCTCCACAAGTGACAAACTCAAGGACCGAACTCAGTGGGTACCAGAGCCCTGCTGAAATAAGCCTTGCTCTGTGTGGTGGGCCCCTGCACAGCTGATCATCCAAAGTACTCAGATGTCAGTGGTCAGTGGGCACAGCCAGTCCTTGCAGCTGATCAGCCTCAGTAAAACCCTCCCATTGGCATGCCAACAGCAATCAAGACTAAATTACAACAGAAGGGTATACAGTCCACACTAGGGGTGCACCTCGAGGGCCCAGCTGGGAGATCAGGGAGGTTGTGCCACTGGACCCTACAGGACACCTACTAAAAACAGGCCACCCTAGGAAACCTAGGAGACATAGCAACTCTACCTAATACATAGAAACAAACACAGGGAGGCAGCCAAAATGAGGAGACAAAGAAACAGGACCCAAATGAAAGAACAGAACAAAACTCCAAGAAAAGAACTAGGTGAAATGGAGATAAGGAATCTAACAGATGCAGAGTTCAAAACACTGGTTATAAGGATGCTCAATGAACTTACTGAGAACTTCAGTGAACTTAGTGAGGGCCTCAAGAGCATAAAAAAAAACAGTCAGAAATGAAGGACGCACAGTCAGAAATGAAGGAGGCACTAACTGAAATAAAGAATAATTTACACATATTCAATTGTAGAGTAGGTAAAGCCAAGAAGCAAACCATCGATTTGGAATGTAAGGAAACAAAAAACACCCAATCAGAACAGCAAAAATAAAAAAGAATCCACAAAAATGAGGATAGTGTAAGGAGCCTCAGGGACAATTTCAAGCGTGCCAACATTCGCATCTTGGGGGTGCCAGAAGGAGAAGAGAGAGAACAAGAAATAGAAAACCTATTTGAAACAATAATGGCAGAAAACTTTCCTAACTTGGTGAAGGAAACAGACATACAAGTCCAGGAAACACAGAGTCCCAAACAAGATGAACCCCAAGAGGCCCACACCAAGACACACCATCATCAAAATGCAAAAGGTTCAAGACAAAGAGAGAATCTTAAAAGCAGCAAGAGAAAAGCAGTTAGTTACCTACAAGGGAGTTCCCATAAGACTGTCAGCTGATTTCTCAAAAGAAACTTTGCAGGCCAGAAGGGAGTGGCAAGAAATATTCAGAGTGATGAAAAGCAAGAACATGCAACCAAGATTACTCTATCCAGCAAAGCTATCATTTAGAATCGATGGCCATATAAAGAGTTTCGCAGACAAGGAAAAGCTAAAGGAGTTCATCACCACCAAACCATTATTATATGAAACGTTGAAGGATCTTCTTGAAGAAAAAGATAAAAAATATGAACAAACAAAATGGCAATGGATACATATCTATCGACAATTGAATCTACAAACAAAATGAACAGGCAGAACAAAAGCATTCTCATAGATATGGAGAACATTTTGTTGGTTGCCAGATGGGAGGGGGGTTGGGGGGATGGGTGAAAAAGGTGAAGGGATTAAGAAGTACAAATTGGTTGTTAGACTGACAAACCTCAAAGGGAAGGGGGGTGAGGGGTGGGAAGAAATAAACCAAAAAACTTACAGTCGGCCCTTGTTTATCGCGATTAATCAGTTCCAGACGCTACCGCAATAAATAAATTTCCGCAAAGTAGGTTTCTTTATTTATATACTGTATATGCATATATGTATAGCCAATGGACACAGACAACAGGGTGGGGTAAGGCAGGAGGGGGGCGGGAGTGGGGAGGAGGGAGTCAATAGGGGGGAAAAGGAGGAACATCTATAATACATTTAACAATAAAGATAAGTTAAAATAAAATAATAATAAGTAAATGAGTAAAAGATGAATAATAATCATGCCCAAAAGGCCAATAAGAGGGATTCAGAAAAAAATGAAGGAAAAAAGAAAAGAAATGTAAATAGCCAACAAATACAGGAAAATCTGCTCAGCCTCACTCTTAAAGGAATTTTTTTTCATTTTAATGAGATATTATTTCACCTATCAAATTCGCAGAGCTAAAAGTTTGCTAAGGGCCGCGAAGCTGCAGATGGGAAACAATGGGTATTTTCATACACTGCTGGTGACACTGTAAACCAAGGCAGGGTTTTTAGAAAGCAGGTTGGAAGCATATATTCAAATCAGTCAGCCGACAATGAATCTGCAAATGTAGTTGCTCACCTCAGCACCACTTGTAATGGCGAAAAAAAGAAGCAGCCTAAATACCCATCAAAAAACAAACAAACAAAAAACTGGTCACTCAAGTCTTTACAGTGGACTTTGCAGTCATTACAGAGAATGAATGGGTAGATCTACAGATATTGACATGAAAAAGATGTGACATTAAGTGGGGAAAAAAGTAAGCTGTAAAACAATGTGGTGTGGTCCCATTTTTAAAGAGCACATACAATGACTTGTAGCTGTGTATGCTCATCTCATGAAGAACTGTCTTAGGGATAAACAAGAAATCCTTAAGAGTGGTTCCCTGAGGAATAAGATGGGGCAAGGGGAAAGGGTGGGTAGAATGCTTTTAATTTTTATATGCTCTTCTCTATTACTTGGCGAAATTTTTATAATTTTAATTGATTTTTATTGAGGTATGATTGCTATATAACATGTTAGTTTCGGGTATATAACATAATGATTCGTATTTGTACATAGATGGTTCTTGCCCCTGGCAGGAACAAGCGGAGTGCCCCGGGTTCGAAGGACTGGAAGATTACTAAGGAGGCACCATGGAGGACTCGAGGCTGGCTGCACCAAGGCCCAGAGTGGGGAGGCTTGCAGGGTCCTTTGCAGAAACGGAGCCCTGTCGGAGCAGGCCTCTCCTTCCTCTTGAAGAGGATGTCCATGGAGGGAGATCTGCCCTCGCAGCCCGCCATCCTACTCAGACAGGAGGCCAGTGTGGACTGGGGAGAGAGGCCAGCTCTGAGATCATAGACAAGCCTCGAAGGGGCAGGCTGACTTGCCCTGGGGATCTGATCCAGCCCTCACTTCCCCCAGGGTCCTCCTCTTTCTCTCCGACCCAGACCTGAACAAAATATCTGACCCGCAAGAACAGGGTTTGCACAAGAACTTCTCTAAAAGGAAAGAAAAAGTGAAAGAGCCAACAAATAGATGGCTGTTCAAGAACAGGCTTCTGTCCAGATCGTACAGCCTGGCTGGAGATTCTGGGGCCAAGGGTGGGTCCTCGGGGTGAGGAGGACTTCCGAGGTCTTTGTGCGACTCCTCCTGCCCACCCACCCACCCTAACTCCAGTCCCATGGAGGCAGAATGCCCTCTCTTAGGCCTGACTCGGATGCCAGCCCTAAACTTCTTACCGGACTGCCGCTTTGCTTCCCTGACCCTCAGTCTTTTCTTCATCTGTCAAGTGGGGCATCATGGCACCTTGAGGGTCGATGTGAGAATTAAAAATAACATAAATAAGATATATAGCACAATATTTGCCATGCAAGTGGTCATTAAAAAGCACATTGTTAACCAATCTGATTGTGGTAATTATTTTGCAATATATACATACAGGGTGGGACAAAGTAGGTTTACAGTTGTAATACAGGAAGCACAGACATTATTATTATCTTATTCATTCATTACTGTATTATTTTCTATACAAATAACTGTAAACCTGTTTTTGCCACACCCTGTACATGAATTCATGTTGCCCACCTTAAAATTATTTAACGTTACATGTCAATTATATCTCGGTAAAGCTGGGGGAAGCATATATAACTATATCTGATCATCGATGTTCTGTAAACAGCCTCCCCTCTGTGCCTGTGCCCGGGCTGGGCCCCTGTCCGAGGTGGCCATCCTTTCTCTCACCTGGCAGAATCCTAGTGTCGCAGGCCTGGCTGCACACCACTCCTCTGGCGGGACTTCCACAGGCCCGGCGAGCAGACGCATTCTCTCCTCCTCTGGGCGTCCGGGCACTCTGTTCCTAGCCCTTCCAGCCCTTACCGTTGAGTCACAGGAGCTGTTTATCCTGTGTCCTGGGGGCCCTGGGCCATATCTGCCTTGGCTACCTTTCCATCTCTGTCCCTGTCCCCAGCACAGAGGCCACTGTATGTCTTTGTCAAAGCCCACGGGAATGACTTCCCCTCATCCTGACAACCTTCCCTCAGCCTTCAGCACAGGGGCGGGACTTCCTTCTCCCTGGTAGCATTCCTGGATTTGGTTTGGTTCCCAAATCAGATACCTACTGATGCTGGGCTCCCTCCACTGGGTGGGAAGGACTTGGATAACAAAGGCAAAGGGGCACAGCTGGAGAGCTGACTTGGGTGGGGGTGTTATGCCCAAGAACGGAGGGTACCCACCCTAGGGCTGTCCCATCAGGTCACCTGACCTGGCAGCTCAGTGGCCCCACACTGGCCTTTTGAGGAATGGAGCAGACCTGCCCCACCCCCACCACAGCTGTGCACAGCTGGCTTATTCCCGCTGGACCTGGTGCTCCTCCCCACTCCCAGAAGGGCCACTCCACCCCAGACCTGGGCTAAGAAAAACATTGTGGGTCAGTCCTGCCCCCTGCTGGCCTCTAAGGGAATGGTGAGGTTGGGAAGAAGCTGCCAGACCTGGTTCCAAAGTCCCTTTGCAAACTGATTTCCCCATCACTCTTTCCCAAAATGCCTGGCCTCAGGAAAAGCAGCTGTTGTTTGTCCCTGAACACACTCACCTGTGTGCCCTGACTTCTCACCTCTGCACAGACCATCCTCTCTCCAGCAATGCCCTTGCCTCAACTCTCTGCTCAAGATCCGGTCCAAATCTCACTTCCAACTGACTACCCAGCTCCAGGTACCCTCACCCTGCTCCCTTTGTCCACTAGCACTCCATCCTGTCCTCTGCGGCTTGTGCCCATCCTAGTTCCATCTGCAACTAGACCAAAGGATGATCCCACTGGAGCGTGCACAAGCTCAGGGGGTCAACACAGGGTCCTGCACATAGTCGGCGCCTAATCAGTGCTGCATGGGGAAGATGATCAAGCCCAACACTTTAGGCTTGGATTCCACCAGCCCCAAGAGCCCTGGGGAGGCTGGCTGTCCCTCTGGACAAGGATGGTCTCAGTTTAATGTGTAGGTACCTGATCGACCTCCAGACCCCTTGACCTCTGGGAATTGGTGTCCAGGAATCACCAGCTGTCAGGGAGAGACCGGAAAGGGGGAGAGGCCCCTGACATGCAGCCGGACATGGGAGGGATTTGGGTCCAAGAGATTCCGACCCCTCTTCAGAGCAGTCTCCTGGGTCACTCCCTCCTTTCCACCCCCTCTCCTATCTACCTTCTTCATTCATTCATTTACTCATTCATTCATTCACTCGTGGTCACCTATGAGATGCCAGGTACTAGCTTGGCTATGGGTGTTACCCAGGAAAGACAAAAGCCTATTGTCAAGCATCTCGTTGTCTAGTGGCAGGGGAAGTAAGATCTTTACCAACATCCTGCATTAAGACCTCTGATGAGATATAAGAAGAGAGCACATCTAGATCACAACCCCTGGAACAGCAGAAGGGTAAGTGGGGGGAGGGGAGGTCCAGGGCACCTTTCGGCTGAGGGCAGGTTTGAGAGATGGGAGAATGGAGAGGCCTTAGCCAGGCAAGTACAGGGGATGCAGACGCCAGGTGAGGTCTGGTCTGGAGTCCGGGTAGGAAGGGTGTGAACTGGAGGAGGCAGAGGCAGACCTCAAGTGCCATGGGCAAAGCTGAGGCATTTGATTGTTTGGGGTGTTTCTTTTTCTTAATTTTTTTTTTTATCCTCACCCGAGGACATTTTTCGATATTTTGTTCAGATAGAGTGGGAGGGAGAGAGAGAGAGAAAGAAACATCGACCTGAAAGGGACACATCGAGTTGTTGCCACCGCACAACCCAACCAGGGCTGGAGACAAACTGCAACCGAGGTACGTGCCCTTAGCGGAAACCGAACCCAGGTCTCTCTGGACCGCAGGCTGACGCTCTAACCGCTGAGCCAAACCAGCCAGGGCCAGTGTTGCTTTTCTTAAAACAATGGTAGCAACTGAGGCATTCGTAAGCAGGGGCGTGATGTGTGTAGATCTGAATTTTAGAAAGATCTGTTGGCAGAGGTGGGAAAGGCCAGAGGAGACATCACTGAGGAGGTTTGGGAGACTGTGGTGGAATAAGAGGTTGGAGGGGGGAATGTCTGAATTAAGGCAATAACAACAGAGACGGAAACCCCTGAGCAGAGTGGAGATTTCAAGAAGGAAAACACGGGACCCAGTGGCAGGCTGTGGGAGTGGATGGTGGCACCACAGACCAAGATGGGGGTGCAGGAGGAGGAACAGGTGGGGGCCGGGGGAGAGCAGACTTGCTGGGATCATGGTGAACTTGAAATGTTTGAGGGACATTGGCCGAAGGTGACCAAGAGATGGCCGTGTAGTTGGGTCAGAGGTGCAGAGATACCAGGCCTGAGCCACCAGTGGGGACATCTTCAGCTCCCAGAACATGGCTGAAGCCACAGGGTGAATGTGCTCGCGCAGGGACAGCGAGTAAGGAGGGGAGGGAAGTCGAGATGGGAGGTCCTGTTCGTTTTGGGGGCTCCATAGCTGATCACTGAGGGGTAGGGGTGCAAGAACAAACGAGAGGCAGTGTGTTCAGTGGAAAGGCATTCACATCAGAGAACATGAGTTCACACCCAGCTTCTTCTTGATGTGTGACCATCTCCCTACCTCTCCAAGCCTCTGTTTCCCCATTCATGAAATGACCCTATTAATAGCCACTTTGTAGTATTACTAAATGGAAACTGGCCTCCATTTTTTCTTCTGTAAAACACTAGGCCGGACCAGGCCATCTCTGAGGTCTCTCCCTGGGACTGGAATTCCCCCTTGTCCTCTGCACTCCTGCCTGCGATTCGCCTAACTTCCAGCAGAGGGAGCACGCACCTCTTCCAGGAGGCCTGGAGCCTTCTTACTGAAACACTGCTGTGCAGGGCATGTGCCATGCTTAGTGCAGTGTCTGGCCAGGGCCAGCATTCAGTAAGTAATAGCCGTGGTTGCCTCCATTTCACAATGAGGAAACTAAGGTTCCAAGAATTTAATTTGGACCCAAGGGTTCTGGCATTGATGATAATCTGGGTAGCCTCAGGAGAGCGTGATACTACCTCTAAATATCTGAAGGCTTGCCTTAACAGAGGGGCCCATTGAGTGGATGTTCCCGGGATGCAGGCCTGATGCTGGCCCAAGGAAGACTGTTCTATTGGTCAGAGCAGGACGGCTGGGACAGGGTGTATTTCAGGAACGAAAGGATGGGGGCGTCTAACTCAGGCCCCCTCCAGCCCATGGGGCCACGTTCTGAGAAGACTGAAGGGCCAGGCTTCTGCTCTGCTCCACCCAGGGCCTTGGTCTCAGGCTGTCCACACCTTTTCTCGGATGTAGTCAGCTTCAGGGCTGAAGGAACCTGACATCTTCTCTGCAGGTCGGATCCCAGGCACTGGCTGAGAGGCAGCCCCCACCAGCTGTTCCACAGCTGGCCCCTCCTGCTGAGGGCCTGTTTCTAGAATCTTGGGCGGGCCTCTCAGAGGTCTTTGCTGGCCTGGGCTCTGGGCTCTGGGCTCTGGGCTCTGGGCTCTGGGCTCTGGGCTCTGTTCATGGAGCTCAGAGCCCTCCAGCCTGCTGGGGAGGACAGCAGAGACACTGATCGGCTAGTCAGGGCCATTCTGGGAGCCCCGCCAGGCTGTCTGCTCGGTCCTTTTCATCGACGGACATTCTAGGACAGTGTGTGGGGAGGTCGGGGCTTCTGGCCCCAGCTGCTGCGCAGTTTCAGAGCAGAGCATGGCAGGACGCCAGAGGGACACCGCCTGTCTGTGCACAGGTCCACTCAGGGGCCTGAGTGGGGAAGGCAGGAGGCAGCCAGAGGGACAGCCTCTTGGGTCCAAGCTGGCCAGGCAGAAGCCTAGCACTGGTCACTTCTGGGCTATACACTTGAGGCAGGACATTGCCAACTGGAGGACAGCGGAGCCCCGAGGAGACTGTAAAAATGCGCGTTCCGGAACGCCTTCCTGGGCCTCCACTCCTGGAGTCTACTACTGGCATTTTCAGCCAGGCTTGCCAAGCATTCCCACGGAGCCAGCGTCTGAGAAACTGCTCCAGAGGGACGAAGATGGCACCCCCTGCACCCCGAGCTGAGGAAAGCCCTCCCGGGGCAGCGAAGTGGGTGAGCAGGGGCAGCGGGAAGGGCGTGCAGTGAGACCCACAGCACACCGCCACGGAGCCCTCCCCGCTCCAGCGTGTGACCATGCGGTCACGTGTGATCCTCACAATCGCCACCAGCCCTCTGACATGTGGTGAGCCTGAAGCTCAGACAACTCAGCTTCCAAGGCCACATGGCTAAGAGCCAGAGCCAGGGTTCGAACCGAGTGTTTCCAACTGTCAGGCCCTCACTCCATGAGGTGTAGAGTCCCACACGGCCTGCACTGCCGCTGAGTAGTGGGCACCTGGTCACTTGGAAGCCCCAACAGCAGCTGGATGCTGCAGGGGGAACCTTGCTTTGGGGTGTGGGGGTATGCAGGCCAAGAAACAGAGGAGAGGCTTCCAGACCCCTCGGCTGGCTGTGTGCTCCCACCTCCCAACACACACACACACACACTCTCTCTCTTCCTCTCTCTCCCTCTCTCTCTCTCTCCCCCCACAAGGCTCAGGGAAGGGCAGGGCCATGTCCATCACCTCTCAAGGCCAACCAGGGTGATGCCTGGCCCCAGCCCAAGACTTGGGTGTCCTCAGTGGGGAAGCCTGAGATTCCTTAGGTGCACAGCCCAGTACCTCTGAGTCCCCCCAAGAGGCCACAGGGGGAGAGCTGAGTCTCCCACTGGCCTTTCCAGGCCCTAGGCCACTGATCTCAGCCTTCAACAACCACCCCTGGGCAGGACAGAGCCCCACGCTGCAGGAGAAATATCTTCCTGGGGTATTTATGATTTGTTTTGTTACTTTAAAGACTGCCATTGCCCAGCTGGTGTGGCTCAGCAGATGAGTGTCACCCCGTGGACTGAGAGGTCCTGGTTCGATTGCTGGTCAGGGCACATGCCCAGGGTGTGCTCTCGATCCCCAGTGGGGGGCGCGCAGGAGGTAGCCGATCGATGTATCTCTTTCACATCTGTTTCTATCTCTCTCTCCCTTCCTCCCTCTCTAAAAAATCAATAAACACATTTTTTTAAAAAATAATAATTGCTATTGATTTTGTGTGAGGGTGTGGGGGGTGGGAATGGAGAGATATTGGTTGCAAAAGTGATGTGCTCTTTGGGAAAAGGTTGGAAAACATAGAAAACCATGAATAAGAAAGTAAACCACATAGAAGTCCCCATGCAGCCCTAGAGATAACCGATCACATTGCTTGTGGTGTCTTTTCAAGAGAGGCTTCCCAGGTTCAAGTCACGCACCTGCCATTTACGGGGTGGGGCCATGGGGCCAATGACTTACCCTCTCTGCTTCTTTGTACCTCGGTTTCTTCATTTGTAACTTGGAAATGAAAATAACAGAACCGTCTGGCCGGTGTGGCTCAGTGGTTGAGTGTTGACCCCATGTACCAAGAGGTCACCAGTTTGATTCCCAGTCAGGACACATGCCCAGGTTGTGGGCCCAATCCCCAGTGGGGGGCATGCAGTAGGCACCCAATCAATGTTCTCTCTCATCGATGTTTCTTTTTTTGTTTGTTATTTTATCCTCACCCGAGGACATTTTTTGATATTTTGTTCAGATAGAGTGGGAGGGAGAGAGTGAGAGAGAAACATCGACGTGAAAGGGACACATCAAGTAGTTGCCACCTGCACAACCCAACCACAACCCAACCAGGGCCAGGGACAAACTGCAACGGAGGTACGTGCCCTTAGCAGGAACCGAACCCGGGTCTCTCGGGACCACAGGCTGACGCTCTAACCGCTGAGCCAAACCGGCCAGGGCTCTCATCGATGTTTCGATCTCTCTCTCTTTCTCCCTTCTTCTTTCTCTAAAATCAATAAAGGAAAAAAATTTTTTAAGAAAATAACAGAACCTACTTCAGAGAGTTTCTGTGATACTCCACATGAAGCATTCAGATGGGGGCTAAATAGACACCTAGGTTCACATGATGACATTTTTTCTTTGTTTATATTTTCATGATTACAATTTGTTTTTATAAAGTTGAGTATTCATTTTGTAACAAGCTTCTTTCACTGAATACATATCATGAACATTTTCTGTACTGAGATTCACCTGACAGCAATGTTTTCTGTTTAGATTTATGGTATTACAAGTTTTGTTTAGATTTCTTCTGTTTCCATGTATATGATTTTTAAGGATTTATTTATTTCACAGAACTAGAATCGGACGGTAGCTACTATGTTGTAGCCTGTCTTTTGCATCTAACACCACACGGCAACCTTTGCCCTGCATCACTGAATAGCCTTTCAGCGTGGTTTTGAACTGCCGCATGGTGGTCAATGTTTGGGCAGTGGTTTGAAGTGAAGGCAAGAGCGGACCGGCTGGTCAGGCCCCCTGCCCTGCTCAGCCATGGCAGTCTTCGAGGCCAGGCCCAGCGAGGGTGACCCAGGGTACTGTCCTCGTAGGGATGGGACAGAAGGGAGTTAAACCCAGTTCAGGCCCCTCCTGAGGTCACTGAGGGAATGCCCTCCCCAGAGGCTGCCCCTTCCGTACCAGCTCTTCCCAGCCTGGCCAATGGTCCTCTCCAGCCCAGCTTGCCTACAGGCCTGTTCTGAATCACAGTCCAAGGTCAAGGCCTCCTGTCAAGGGCTTTCCAGACATCCCTGAGGGCCTTTCCTCCAGGGCTGTCTGGGCCAGGGGAGCTGTGTGCATGGGGGCCCAGGGACTACCTACCACCCTGGATTCGGGGTGGGATGCAGAATGGAGGGGAGAGAGAAGGAGGCACGTGTTGGAGTCACTCAATGGATCCAAGGCTGGAGAGAGGCAGACCCAAAGTCACTGAGAAACATCTAGAATGACATCCTAGTGCCAGGGAGTTACAAACAAGTAGGGGAAATTAGGCCTGAGTGCCGGCTTTAGGTTTGAGAGTTCAGAAGACAGGGTCTCGAGTAAGCTAGGCAAATGGAGGGAGGTCTGAACAGCCCAATCTCCCAGTCCCTGGAAGGGACAATTCCAGGAGTATCTAGGGCTCAGCCTTTGATCCTGAGAACTCAAGACCCTGACAGCGTACTGGTCCCAGAGACCTGACCATAGGCCCTCAAGTCACCCCTCCCTCAGCCTCCTCCTGCCACCAGACCCCCGTCCTTCCTCTGCCTGTGTGGGGATGGGGAGAAGGAGAGGAGGGAGCAGAGTTCCCCAAGGTATTCAGAGGCTATGTGCCCAGGAGCCCCAGCTGGCTTGGGCCCCTTCTTTCCCAGTGAGGCCCGCTCTGCCATCTACACTCTGGACCCCATACTCTGGCCCCTTCCCAAGGTCTGCATCTTCCAGTATCTCTGCTGTCTTGCTGGTAGCCTGTTCCCACTAGCAAACATGCTATCTCCCATCCTGGGTCTGTGCCTCTACCCCACTCCTCAGCAGCCTCTCACTGTGCCCTGAGAATCAGCGAGTAGCAGAGCCTTCACAGGAGACAGGACACCAGCCACATTCTGGACACACTTTTGTGCAAAACCACTCAGTGACTCCGCTCCCTGCCCACTGATAGACACACATGTCCCATCACCTGACACCACCTCCCTAACACACACGCACACACACACACACACACACACAGTTCACCCTCTGGCCATACCCAACTTCTCAACATGCATTTCACCCATCCACCCAGCAGAATCGCTACTCCCTCCTCCTGACCTTTCCTCCCCACTTCATCTCTTGGTGGGACTCCTACTTGATTTTCCAGAGCTGGCCCCAGCATTCTCTCTTTTAGGAAATCTTCCCTAATGCCCCAAGCTAAGTATGCTCCTTTGCGCCTGGGATGTCACAGTGCATATATTTGTCCACAAGTCCCTTTTTTGTTCCTCTAGACTGCAGCAAACACTGCCCCCTTGTTCTCAGGGAGCCTAGTCTGGTAAGGATGTGCTCCTCCATGTGACTCATGCAGTAAAGGAGGGACAGGTTTGCAAGTTGTCTGGGAGCCAAGGGCCAGAGTCTCCAACAGTCCTGGGCAGTGGGAAGGCTTCCAGAGGAGGTAGAGTTTATATGAAGACATGAAAGCATCTTAGGTATTTCCCATGAGTAAGGACGAGTCACACATTCCAGTCAGAGAAAACAGCTGGTACCTAGGTTTGAAATCACAAGTCATTCTCTAGGTTGATGGTAAAGTTCAAATGGCAGGGAGTGGGGAGAGATAAGGCTGGACACAGAGGCAGGAGCCGCTGGTTCATGAAACCATTCCACTCAGTTGGAGATAAGGTGCTGTTTTTGACATTTGGATAAGAGTGAATACAAATCTCTCATCATCTATTCAGTATTTCATGGTCCACTGCTGACTAATTTATCAAGGCTATGATTCAGGAGCAAAATTATGCCAAAGTGGTCCAAGTCCCGGTTATCAAAGAATATAATACTGAAAGTTTTTATTTTATTTTTTTACTTTTATTTTTTATTTTTATCTTTATTGGTGACTGTATTACAGATGTTCCTCATTTTTCCCCCATTGACTGCCTCCTCCTCACTCCTGCCTTTCCCTACACTGTTGTCTGTGTCCATTGGTTATGTATATATGCATATAAATTCTTTGGTTTATTTCTTCCCACCCCTCACCCCCCTTCCCTTTGAGGTTTGTCAGTCTAGCAACAAATTTGTACTTCTTAATCCCTTCACCTTTTTCACCTATTTCCCCATCCCCCCTCCCATCTGGCAACCAACAAAATGTTCTCTATGTCTATGAGAATGTTTCTGTTCTGCTTGTTCATTTTGTCTATAGATTCAATTGTTGATAGCTATGTATTCATTGCCATTTTGTTTGTTCATATTTTTTATCTTTTTCCTCAAGAAGACCCTTCAACGTTTCATATAATAATGGTTTGGTGGTGATGAACTCCTTTAGCTTTTCCTTGTCTGGGAAACTCTTTATATGACCATCGATTCTAAATGACAGCTTTGCTGGATAGAGTAATCTTGGTTGTAGGTTCTTGCTTTTCATCACTCTGAATATTTCTTGCCACTTCCTTCTGGCCTGCAAAGTTTCTTTTGAGAAATCAGCTGACATTCTAATGGGAACTCCCTTGTAGGTTACTAACTGCTTTTCTCTTGCTGCTTTTAAGATTCTCTCTTTGTCTTGAACCTTTTGCATTTTGATGATGATGTGTCTTGGTGAGGGCCTCTTGGGGTTCATCTTGTTTGGGACTCTCTGTGCTTCCTGGACGTGTATGTCTGTTTCCTTCATCAAGTTAGGGAAGTTTTCTGCCATTATTGTTTCAAATAGGTTTTCGATTTCTTGTTCTCGCTCTTCTCCTTCTGGCACCCCCAAGATGCAAATGTTGGCATGCTTGAAGTTGTCCCTGAGGCTCCTTACACTATCCTCATTTTTTGGGGGGGCTTCCTTTTTTCTTTTTGCTGTTCTGACTGGGTGTTTTTTGCTTCCTTATATTCCCAATCAATAGTTTGCTTCTTGGCTTTATCCACTCTACTATTGAATCTGTGTAAATTATTCTTCATTTTAGTTAGTTCCTCCTTCATTTCTGACTGTGCATCCTTCATTTCTGATTGGTCCTTTTTTATGCTCACTAAGTTCCCTGAGGTTCTTACTAAGTTCACTGAGCATCCTTATAAGCAGTATTTTGAACTCAGCATCTGTTAGGTTGCTTATCTTCATTTCACTTAGTTCTTTTCCTGGAGTTTTGTTCTGTTCTTTCATTTGAAACCTGTTCCTTTGTCTTCTCATTTTGGCTGCTTCCCTGTGTTTGTTTCTATGTATTACTTAATGAGAGGTATGGGGCTATCTGAGACCAGATGCTACTTGTTTGAAAGAATTTAGGAAAACCTGAAGCAGGATCCAAGACAGGCCAATCCTATGGTTAAGCAAGTGGCAACAGCTTGGGTGGGACTGAAAGTTGGGTGGGGCCGGGGCGGGGCCTCAGGGAGTCAGCAGGGCGGGGCTACCAGTGTGAGCCAGGTTGCTGGAGTCCCAGATATGGCGACTGTCTGCCTCCCCAGGGAAGGGCTCACCAAAGGAACAAAGGCCTCTGACAGCACGTTTGTCCCGGAGAAAGCCCCCTCTCCAGCCCTCGCTCCAGTGCCAAACAGCTCAGTTCTTCCCTGTGTGTCTCTGGCGCCCCTCGAGCTGCCTCCCCTCCGAGCTTAGAGGGAGAGAGTCCGATAAGTCCGTGCGCGGGCTCTTTAAGGAGCTTCCTGGGGCTCCAGCCGCCTCAGCTTCCCTGAGCCTCAGTTCCTGCTGGTTTTTCCAGCCGGAAATTATGGTCACTTCTCTTCCTGGCCCTAGAACCCTGAGCATGGAGTCTGGTATGGGACGGGGACCCCTCAGTCCTCAGGGAGGACCTTCCCAGCCGAGGTGTCCTGATTTTTATCTGCCACACGTGGGTGTGGGACCAGCCCATCTGCCTCCGCCCCTCCTACCAGTCTGGATGTGGCTGCTGCTTTAATTCCGTAGTTGTAGGACTTCCATTGAGCTCGATTTCAGGCGGCTTTGAATGATGGTTGTTCTGTAGTTTAGTTGTAACTTTGATGTGGTTGTGGGAGGATGCGATACCGTGTTTACCTACCCGCCATCCTGACCAGAAGTTCTGAAAGCTTTTATAAGGAATTCCTTCTAAATCCTTTGAAATCTAATTCCTGGAACTTCTCATTTTCCTAGAGTTAATAAGAATGTATCCCATAAATGGTAAATATCTTCAAAGTTTTGATAGATTTATGCATCAAGGATGGGTTCTAGATGGAGGAGTGATCAAACTTCCAGTTCAGGAATATGCCCTGCCTGCAGGAGAACGAAGGAACGATAAGAACAAGAGTGTGAGCCCAGCTGGTGTGGCTCAGTGGTTGTCACCCCATGCAGCAGGAGGTCACCGGTTCATTTCCCGGTCAGGGCACATGCCTGGGTTGTGGGCCGAATCCCCAGTGGGGGACGTGCAGGAGGCGGCCAATCCATATTCTCTCTCACATCAGTTTCTATCTTTCTCTCCTTCTCCCTTTCTCTCTCTCTAAAATCAATAAAGAAAAATTATTTTTTAAATAAAGAACAAGAGCTCTGGCCGGTTTGACTCAGCAGTTAGAGTGTCAGCCAGCGGACCAGAGAGTCCCTGGTTCGGTTCCCACTAAGGGCACGTACCTCAGTTGCAGTTTGTCCCCAGCCCTGGTTGGGGTCGTGTGGGTGGCAACCACTCGATGTGTCTCTCTCACATCTATGTTTCTCTCTCTCTTCCTACCTCTCTCCCTCCTGCTCTATCTGAAGATAAAAATGCAAACGTGTCCTCGGGTGATGATTAAAAAAATAAAAATAAAAAAAGAACAAGAGTGGAGGCTGGAGCAGTGTGGGGTGAGTGGGGGGTGGATCTGCAGTAACTTGCTAAGGAGTTAAGGCTCAAAGGATGGGCAGTAGGGGCGGAGGGAGGACACAGGGATGGTCCCAGTCCCATGCTTGGATGCTTGGATGGGTGTTGGTGCCTTTGTTGAGCCAGGAATGTGGGAGGAGAGGCTGGGTGTTTAGAAGGAGATACTGAACTCAGGCTGAGTTTCAAAGTTCTCCCAGCATCTAGCATAGTGCCTGCCAGACAAGAAGTTCTCAATATATAACTGTGGAGTGAATGAGTGAATGAATGAATGAATGAGGTCCCACGGCCTTCATAGCTTCATAATTGAAGAAAATGCCCTCTGTCCCCACTTCCTTCCCCTCCCACCTGAGTCCTAGCTCCTGGGGCCCCAGCCAGGATGACTTTGCCAAAGCATTACTCTAGTACCTGAAGCTTTCTTTGCACAGAAGCATCAGTTATGGCCCCAAACCCCAGGGGTGGGTGGCCTGGCCTCTCCATCCCTCCTACTATCCCTCTTCCCTGGAGTGGCTTCACTCTAGCAGACATCCACAATGCCTGGCCCTGAAAAACCCCAGGTCCAGCCCCACCCAGGATGCAAAGTGTTCTCAGGGCCACCCCTACAGGGTGCTGCAGAGGATAAGACACTGAGGATACCTGGGGGGTGCCTCTTTGTTTCCCTGCCTGAAGGTTCCACATGCATCCCTGCGGGGGGGAAGGTTGCCCCTGCCGCAGCCCTCTGCTCAGAGAGGGCTGTGGGAAGGATAGGACCCAGCCTGAGCTGGGCAGGAACCAGGTCTCGGCTGGGCACCCAGGGCAGGACTGGGACTGGGAGAGGCAATGAAGGGACAGGCGGTCCTGTCCTGAGAGAAGCTGAAGGACCAAGAGGCTGAGACCCAGAGAACAGAACCCAGGGAGGTCATGAGGGCTGCTTCCCATGAGGCCATGGCTAGGGGCCAGCCCAGCAGGCACTTGGTCCCTGGGCCCCTCAACTGGTTGCCCGACGGAGTCTCGAAAGTGGTAATGCCCCTGGCCAGGATCCAACCCCTGGACTCCAGGCCTTCCAGGACAGTGTTGACTGGGGAGGGGGCAGGAAATAGACCGAGATCTCCCTGGATGGCCCTGGGGAAGCCAAGGAGGGGGGTGAGGACGCAGGCTGTGCTCCCAGACCACAGGACTCCATCACAGACCCTCACACCCACAGGAGCCTGGACCGTCTGCCCACGAGATCCACCACCACACTGGGATCTCCCTCCTCTCCTCTCCTCCTGCCTTGCTCCCTTGACTTCGGTTTCCATGCGCTGCCTTCCTTGTTAGACTGTGAGCTCCCAGAGGGCAGGCAGCCTGACCCTCCCTGGGTACCAAGGAGTTTTCAAATAGGAAGCACAGGGACTGGGTAGGTTCATGAAGAGGGTCAGAGGCAGGCCTCAGTTTCCCACCTTTGCCCAAGCCAGCCAAGCATCGACCAGAGGTCCAAGGGCCTGAGGTAGAGTGGAGGAGGTAAGAGAGTAGAAGAGCAATAACGGGAGGTAGGGTCCCTGCTGGGGGGAGGAAACAGGAAGGACGGAATGAGGTGGGCCCTGTCTGAAGCAACCCTCAGCCCTCCGTGTGGCACCGACAGTGGTCGCAGCGCTCTGTCCCCATCTGCTCTTACAGGAGCCGTTTCCTGCTCCTAGACACCACCCAGGCACACGTGACTGCACACTCCTGGGCCGTGGGTGCCTCTCCTCTGGTCCCAGTGCCTGATGCTGACCTGGGGCCACAGAAGAGGTACTAAAAGGAAGAGGGACAGGGAGCCACCCCTGAATGCCAGAGGCAAGCAGAGGAAGCTGGGAAGCAGGGTTCCTGACTCAACTTGGGACACCTGTCGGCACACACAGTGCCTCGGCTCCAGGCGTCAGTGTTGGGCTGATGGTAGCCTAGGAGGCCTCCCCACCCACCAGAGTCCAAAGAGCACAGGTGTGGCCTCATCACGGTTCGGCCCGCCTGCTGGGCCAGGGCCTGCCCCATCGCCTGTCTAATAGGGCCTCTGCCTGTGGCACTGGAAGAGAGGACGCGGCCTTCCTTCCACGGGCGCCAGCCCCACAACAGCCCCCTCAGGGGACCAGCCACCAGGCCTCACTGGAAGCCAGGTAAGGCCCGGGGTTCAGGAAGCTCAGGGCCCTGATAGCTGCAGGGGACCCCTGGGTGGTGGGGGCTGCTCAGTGACTTCCCAGGCCAGGGTCTCCAGCCCACTCCTAGATGCAGCCAGGAGGAGCGTCCCCACGAAGGGCCTGGGACTCAGCCGTTGCCTGGCTGGCTGGGAAGAAGGCAAGAGAGCCAGAGCTCCAGAAGTTTCTCCCAGTGGTCATGATGTAGACAGCCCTTCCCTACTCCAAGCCCCTAAACTCAGGGGTAAGTGGGGGAAACTAGACTACCATAGCCCCTCCCCCTCTAGGCACAAGACGGACCAGAGCTGCCTCGTCCCCTCTCCTATTGTCGGGGTCTTGAGCTACGGAGCTTCAGCGGGGACCCAGGGGGATCCGGGGGACCCACAGACTATTCTGGCGTGGAGGGGACAGGTGCGGGGTGTTGACCATGGCAGAGCTTATTTTCTCTTCTTGCTCTTCTGTATCTAGAAGCAGGAAACGCTGCAGCTGGGGGAAGGGTGTGGCTGAGAGAGGGGGCACAGGCTTCTAGAACCCCTTACCCTTGGGGAGGAAAGGGGTGCTCCCACACAGGAGCAGAGGCCCAGCGCCGCCTCCACAATGCCTTCACTGTTTGCTAGCAACTCATCTCCCCACACTGAGTCATCCTATCAGATCCTCAGATATTTTCATAACAGTCCCAATAAATAGGGGTGTGGGACGCTCTCTGATACTTTGCCCAGGATACTCCAGGGCTTCTGTACGACACAGGCATACCTCATAGATGCACGGACACCCACAAACCTGATACGTCTTCATGATGCCTCATTCAAACAACACATACCCTTGACCTACAACCCAGCCTGCACGAACAAACACACACACATACCGTCACCCATTTCAACGTCTCTGTTTTCCAGGACCCTTGCTGGAAAGACACTCGGGAGACAGCAGGGGCAAGATCAGTCTGTCCTCAGACGCTCACAGCCCAGTGACAGAGGCACACATACGGACAACTCCAGCATGGAGTTGGCAGCCAGGCAGGGCTGGGTCCATTCTCTATGGAATACCCACTTGAAACCTCGGGCCTATTACCCTTTTTGCGCCCCAGTGTCCTTATCTGATAAATGAGATAATAACAGAACCACCAAGTGAGGACATTTTGAGGATAAAACAAGCTGATGAAAGTAAAGTCCATAGAGCAGTGCTGGGCACAGGGAAGTACAGGCGATCGTAGCGAGAATCCGATAACATGTTCCTCGGGGCCTTGGCACCAGCTCGCAGCACTAACTGGGTGGCTTCTGTTGTTAGAGGAACAGACAAGGGTCTGTCTGGGTGGCATTAGGAGGGCACTCTAGGAAGGATGAAGTGGACTAGTCAAGGAGGGCTTCACTGAGGAGGTGATCCTTGAGCTGAAATTTAGGGTTGAGGGGGAGGGGCTCTGGGCAGAGGGTTCAGAGTATGGAAAGACAAAAAGAAAGGAGACTCCGTAAGACATATGGGGGAATGCAGATCCCCATAAATGTGCATGCCATGTGCTCACGTGCGCACACACCCCTCCTAAGCGGTCCCCAAGCTGAAGAGCCGACATTGACCTCCCAACTTGCAGAGCTGAAACAGGCTTAGAGAGAGGCTTGCTTTGGCAGGAAGGTGGCTAAGCCTAATTCCTTGCCCCAGAAGCTGGGGGCAGCCCACCCCTCTGGCATCTTTCACACTATGGCCAAGGATAGGATCTGATCCCAGGTCCCTGTCCACCCAGCCTTCCTGGGCCCATTGAAATGAGCTTTACTGACCAAATAATGGAGGCCAGGAGCCTGCCTGGGATCTCCCAGGCCCAGCCAAGATGGGGGCTCCTCTAGGGAGGCATGGCTGGGGACAGCTCTGGAAAGGCCCCAGGCCAGGGCTTTGGGTCTGGTCTCAGAGGCCCCAGGTGCGAGTCTGGTGCAGGCCTCAGGCTGGATCAAGGACCAGGTGAAGGATCAGCATCCGGCCCCGCTCTGCCCTGGGGTTTCTCTCCCCAGCTGATGGCTGTCCCTTTGGCTCAGTTTCGATCCTAGGGAGTCATCTCAGCAGCGTCACCATGTCCCGGCCCAGCAGCAAAGCCATTTACAGTAAGCTCTCCCTCTGGTCTCCTCTCCCTGGCCCTCCCCCTGAGTTCTCTGAACCCCAGCCCTCCCCATCTCTCCATCATTCCCATGCTGCCCACCCCCTGCATTTGCCTGTGTCTCACCTGGTTTTTCTGCACCCCTTACATTGTGGCCCACAGTGCACCGGAAAGAGTACTCACACAACCTGGGCTCAGAGCCCACCTGCCTGCAGCACAGGGTGGAGGTGAGTAACGGGGCCCAGATGGTTTCCTCACTCAACCCAAGTGCCCTGTGTGCCCAGCACCTTGCGCTGCCCCAGAGCAGACATTCAGATAAGTCCTGCCATGGAAGCCAACAGCCAGATCAGCTGGGCTTGGGTCCCACAGACTAACTGAGCATCAACTAAGTGCTGGGGAGGCCCGGGCAGCTGGGCATCAAGAGGGAGGCCAGACTGGAGGTTGAACAGGAAGATGTCCTACCGGTAGGCAGGAATAAGCAGTGGAGGCTTGGGTCAGGAGGCACGCGCAACCCCACCCCCACCTTTCTCCAGACCCACCTCCTGCCACACCCGCTGGTCCCCAGGGAACTACTCTTTGCCCTGGATCTGGCAGGTGGGAAGAGGGAATGTGTGAGGTCAGCAGTCCCTGCACGGGAAGTGTCTGGGCTTGAGCTCCCAGGCATGAGCTGCTTGGAGGTTCTGGCCCTGCCTGGGAGGAAGACACTGGCACTGTGACATCTGCTGCCTGAAGGGCTGTGGACACAACTGGCACAGCACAGACTAGAGGACATGGGGAAGAGCAAATACCTGGGCACAGCAGACTCGGGGCTGTCCTGGAGAAAGAGGGGTCCTGGGGGGACAGTCTGGAGGTTCCCAGGGCAGCAGATAGGGCTCTCCCTGGGCTTGGGACGCGGGGTCCTGGGATTCATGGCAGGGGTGTGGGTTGGGAACTGCCTTCACATAGACCCAGCAGGTGAGAGCAAGAGGAGGCATGTCCAGGATGCCAGGGTGTTTGCTCATGATGCCAGGGGCCCCAGAACATGCCAGCAACTCCTCCAGGAGAGGAGCTGGGACCTGTGCAGAGAGCAGGGCGATGGGATCAGGGGCAGAAGGCAGATGGCCCTCCCCCAACAAGGGCCTGGAGGGGACGGTGAGGGGCAAGACTGTGACTTGTGAAGGCTGCATGTAGATGGGAAGAGGAGTCTCTTCGAGGAGGGAGAATAGCAGCAAAGACCTGTCAGGTGAACAGACCAGCTGAGTGAAGGGCCCGAGCGGAGCCTGAGATCAATACAGACCTCACTGGGCAAGAATCAGGGAGAAGGTGGGGCCTGGTCTTCTTCCCAAGGCCCTGGGAGGTGCTGGATGAGCAGAAGTGGGAAGGGATATGGGCACCAGCATGAGCAGAGACCTGGAGACAGCAATGCTAGGTCAGTGAGGACCAGGCTGGGACAGTGGATTCCCAAAGGAACAAAGGCAGCCAGGGACAGAATTTGAGGGTCCTATGTCCCACCAGAGCAGTGCACACTTTATCTGTTGCACGGCTAGAGCCCGCACCTACCGCCATCCCGCGCCTCGGCTGGCCTGGACTGCTAAAGGCCGTGTCCTTCCTCCGGAGCCCTAAACCCCACCGTGCAGCCCGTCAGACTCCGTCTGGGGGCCCATCCTAGCCAGCTCTGGCCTTCACACTGGCCCTTGACGGCAGCTTTGTGGGAAGCCTTCCTTTCCCTGACCCTGTCCACCCCACCCCCGGGCCCCCCCCAAACCTGTTCCCAGTCCTGGGCCTCTTCCTCTCCTCTCAGCACCTGATGACATGTAAGCTGGGGACTCAGAGAGTCCGGGAGCCCAAGGACGCCATGCAGAAGCTGCAGGAGCTGGACGCTCAGGGCCGTGTGTGGAGCCAGAACCTGCTCCTGCAGGTCAGAGATGGCTGGCTCCAGCTACTGGACATCGAATCCAAGGTCAGCCCTCCCACCACACCCCGTGATGGTCATAGCTAGCCCACCCTGTGGAAAAGCAAGCACCGGGCATAAGCTCCACACCACCCCCCCATGCCCCAAACAGCAGCCAGCCCTCCCCATGTGCAATGCACATCCAGGCCTAGAAAGAAACTGGTCAGAGGCCCAGGGGTCAGGGGAGCTAATACTCCAGCCTCAGGCCACTGGAGGGCTGGGGCGTCCCAGGTCAGGAACTCCCAGGAGCCACCCTGGCTCTCAGTGACCTCACAGCCGACCTTTCCACCTGACCCAGGAGGTGCTGGACTCTTACCGCCTGGACAGCATCCAGGCCCTGGACGTGGTGCTCAACTCCTGCTCCTACAACTCCGTCCTGTCCATCACCGTGCAGGAGCCGGGCCTGCCAGGCAGCAGCACTCTGCTCTTTCAGTGCCAGGAAGTGGGAGTGAGTGGCCAGGGGTGGGGTCGAGAAGAGGGGGCGGCCAATGACCATCACTCTCCCCCAAACACACACACAGCCTGCCTAACTGCTGCTTCCTCCAGGCAGAGCAACTGAGGACCAGCCTGCAGAAGGCCCTGAAGGAGGAGCTGGAGCACAGGTAGGCAGCCTCTGCCCAGCCCGCCGCAGGATCTCAGAGCTTGGGCCTGGCTGGCCAGACCCTGGCCCCACATCTGGGTAAGCCCAGGAGCCTGTAGCTCAAGGAACCGGGGCCTGGAGCTGGGGAGGGGCCAGGCCAGAACCAAAGTGTAGATGGGCCGGGGCCAGGCCCAGGTAACACCAGAGACTGTCCCTGGAGCCTGACAAGGTACCTGAGAGAGCTCAGAGGCAGGCAGATGAGGCAAGGTGAGTCAGGGAAGGTTCCAGATGGACACCTGGAGGAAAGTGTGGGCAGAGCCTCTGTCCCAAGAACACTGTCAAACCTGTGTCCCCACCCTGTTTTCAACAGACCCCGATATGGAGACCTTCCCCAGGACAGATGGAGGGGGGCTCCTCTGGAAATGCCACTGCCCCTGGAGCAGGGCCCCCCTCCAGAACAGCCCCACTGGGTGGCCACAGAGCACAGTAAGTTTGGGGTGTGGGGACAGGTGGGAGAAGGTCTAGATCAAAGATCAAAGAGGCCATGGTCTTCTTACACTGCAGACATACCACCATCCCCAAGGCCCCTGCTGCGACACTCCAGTGCCCGAGAACCAAGCACCTTCCCCCTGACTCCTCCAAGGCAGCCCCCGCCCCCGGAGGACCCAGCGAGGGACGAGGTAACTGCAGACTGTCGGGCTAGCCGAGCTTCCTGAGCTGGGTGAAAGGGAAGATGCCGACCCCTCCCCTCCCCCTAGGAAACCAGGTCCCAGGATGGCCAAGGCAGGCCTGGTGTGAAAAGGGACGAGGAGGCTCCGGCAGGGGCGGGGTGGGGAGTTCCAGGCTGGGCCTGATTGCCTGCTCAAGGCCCAAAGCTCTCTGTGGTCCAGGAGGTGCTGAACCACATCCTAAGAGACATTGAAGTATTCGTGGGACAGCTGAAGAAGGCCCAGGCCAACCCCAGTCTGAAGAAGAAGAAGAAGAGACAGGACATGAAAAAGTACATGGATCAGCAGGGTGAGTGCTGAGGGCCAAGGGAGAGGAGTGGGGGTCTTGGGATAATCTGTGACCCATGGGCTTCTCCCCTTCCCCCATAGGGGTGATACGGGCCCAGTACTTCGATTGCTTCCAGAAGTTCAAGTACAGCTTCAACCTCCTGGTGTGTAGCTCCCCACAAGTTCCCCAGCCCTTCCTTGAACCACCACTTCTAGTACCCCCTCTTCTCTGGTTTCATAGGCATCCCAGGCTCCTCCAGCTTCTCCCCCGGGACCTCCCCTGCCCCCTCAGGACTTTCGGAGAGTGTCAGGCTCCCAACCAAGGCCAAGAACAATAATGGGCCCTGGGGTCCTGGTGAAGGTGTGATGGGATAAAGGGTGGTGACAGTGTCCCCGTGTGTCCGCAGGGGAGGCTGGCCGTCCATCTGCAGAATCCCAGTGCCGCTGAGCTGCTGCACATTCTCTTCCATACTCTGGGCTTCGTGAGTTGGGGGAAGACAGGGTGGTGAAGGGGTGAGAACTGAAATGTAGACAAAGCAGAGGCCAGGGTGGTGGGCACACCGTCCCCTAGAGGCCTGGGGTCGGAGCCAAGGACGGCAGGGCTCGGGGGGAGCCGGGAGGGAGCAGCAGCCCGAGGCGGCGTGGCCTTGCAGAAGTGGCACAGGGACTCGGGGCTCTTCCCACTCCAGCTGGGCCCTGCAGGAACCTGGGTCTCCGGACACCTTCCATCCTTCCTGTAGGTCCTAACCCAGTGCCCTGAGCAGGACCTAGCAGCCCAAGTGATCTCACCCCTCCTCACCCCCGAAGCAGTCAGCACACTGCAGTGCTACCTGAGCCCACCTGACAGCAAACTCTGGAAGAGCCTCGGCGTGGCCTGGACCACCAGCCAGTGAGTGAAGACAAGGCCTGAACTGAACTTAGGGAAGGGCACATGCGGGCAGAGGGTAGGACACTGGATGTGGCAAGCTCTGTGCTGTCATAAATTAGAAACATCTCAGGACAAATTGGCAGACTGATGGAGTCCCAACTCTATGTTAGATTAAGTACAAACAATTTCTTCTTCTTTTTTTTTTTTTTTTTAATTTTTTTTTTTTTCCTCACCCGAGGACATTTTTTGTTCAGGTACAGTGGGAGGGAGAGAGAGGAAGAGAGAGAGAGAGAAAGAAACATCGACGTGAAAGGGACACATCGAGCGGCTGCCACCCGCACGACCGACCATGGCCGGGGACAAACTGCAACCAAGGTACATGCCCCCAGCGGGAACCGAACCCGGGTCTCTCAGGACCGCAGGCTGATGCTCTAACCGCTGAGCCAAACCGGCCAGGGCCAAACAATTTCTTCTTAAAACCACCACTTGCCATCACCCACCACTGAAGGAAAGGCATTCTCTCAGAAAAAAAAAAAAAAAAAATTCTTCCCAAGAACATAGAGTTGGCAACCTTCTACTAAAATATGTTCTCATTTTCGTCAAGGACAAAGTGAAAACTTTGTCTCAATCTGGCCCAGAATTTAAGAATTCCTGCTGGAAGAGAGGCTGCAAATGTAACACCTGTAAGACTTGGCAACCAACTGGCCGGGGAGTTAAGAGCAAAAGTGAGCCCTGGCCAAGTCGGAGAGCTTAGAGCATCGGCCCTTGGACCAAAGGGTCTCAGGTTCAATTCCCAGTCAAGGCCACATACCTGGGTTGCAGGTTCAATCCCCGGCCCCGGTTGGGGTGGTATGGGAGGCAACCAATCGATACATCTCTCTCACGTCAATGTTTCTCTCTCTCCCCCTCCCTCCCTTCCACTCTACCTAAAAATATCAATAGAAAAAAATATATATATCCTTAGGTGAGGATTAAAACAACAACAAAAAAAAGTGAGATTGCATGTCCATGTAACCATGAGATGGGTAGTTGGACAAGGCCAATGCGATGAGAGCCATGGGGAGTGGGGGATAAAAGCAGCTTGGATGTGCTGAGCTGAGGTATCAGTGGGACCTTCCCCAGCGACAGGGTGGCCCAGCCCTCAGGTAAGAGGTCCAAGCTGGCTATGTGGGTTTGAGAACAGTCAGTAGAGAAATGATGGTTGGTGCCACCTAGAGGTAAGCACTCCAGTGGGCAGCCCTGGAGCTGACCTAAGAAACAAGGTTGCTCTGTCCCATGAGAGAAGGGAAACTTCTGTGTATAGCTGGAAAAAGGAAAGGGGGTTAAGGAAGCAAAGAGAAATTCCTGAAAGTTAAAAGAAGAAACAATCCCAGTCAGTGTGACTCAGTGGATTGAGTGCTGGCCCATGGACTGAGAGGTCCCAGTTTGATTCCCAGTCAGGGCACATGCCCTGGTTGTGGACTCGATCCCCAGTAGGAGGTGTGCATGAGGCAGTTGATCAATGTTTCTCTCTCACATCAATGTTTCTCTCTCTCTCTCCATTCCTCTCTCTCTAAAAGAGAGAGAGAGAGAGAGAGAGAGAGAGAGAGAGAAATATCAATAAAAACAAAGAAGAAGGAACAAAAAAGTAGAGGCATAAAAACCAAGGGAGACGAGAATTTTAGAAAGAGAAGCCAACCAGGAAATAAGCCTAGTATCTTGCCCAGTGAGCAGTTCCTTTCAATTCATCCCCATTAAAGGGTTTGTTGTTCAACTCATCCAATGACATAAATTATCATTCGATGTAATCTATCTCTTTAATTGTGATAAAATTTACCTTTTTTTTTTTGTTATCCTCACCCGAGGACATTTTTCCATTTTTTGTACAGATAGAGTGGGAGGGAGAGAGAGGAAGAGAGAGAGAGAGAGAGAAACATCGACGTGAAAGGGACACATCGAGTGGCTGCCACCCACACCACCAACCAGGGCCGGGGACAAACTGCAACCGAGGTACATGCCCTTAGTGGGAACCGAACCCGGGTCTCTCCGGACCGCAGGCCAACGCTCTAACCGCTGAGCCAAACTGGCCAGGGCTACCATTTTAATATTTTAAGAGTATAATTAAATGGCATTAAGTACTTAACAATGTTGGGCAACCATCATCACTATCCTTTTCTAGAACTTTTCATCATCCCAAACAGAAACTCTGTACCCTTTCAGCAGTTAACAAAACTCCGTACGGATTCCTCCCTCTCCCCAGCCTCCAGTCATCTCCTGCTACTTTCTGACTATTTTTCATTTTAAATATAAAATTAGGTCCGATGTGCCCTGAAATGTGTCCTGATTTCTTAAAATAACAAGAAATTAGTGAATGAATGAATTGAAAGACAAAAATACAGAAAATAGGCTAAAGAGGATGTAAAAAAAAATAAACCCTTAAAAGAGTTGAATTTCAGGCAAATTATATTTAGGTGACTTGATTTGAGGCAAATTGACCCAAAGCTATAAATAATGCCCAATGCTGTGGTCCAGAAGGGTTTGGATCATAGAAGCCCATTGAATATGGCAATCAGAAGATGATCGGGACTTTAGGAAAAACTTGTTTCAGTAGAGTAATGGCAGAGGTAAAAACCAGTTGCAAGGAGTAATAAAAAAAAAAAAAACCAGGGGAAAGAAATGTTGTAAAGATAAGGTAATAGGACAGCTTAAAAGCACTAGTAACAGGGTCAAGACAAGACCTGGGCATGTTTTTAGGGCAAAGAGAAGGAACTGTTTAAAAAACTTCACACCCCGACTGGTTTGGCTCCACAGTTAGAGCACTGCGGACTGAAGGGTTGCTGGTTTGATCCCCAACCGGGTCCGGGTCATGCAGGAGGCAACCAATCAATGTGTCTCTCTCACATCAATGTTTCTCCCTCCCTCCCTCCCTCCCTCCCTCCACTCTATTTTTAAAAAGCAGTGGGAAAATGTCCTTGGGTGAGGACTAACAAAAATAAATAAATAAGTAAATAAATAGCCCTGGCTGGTTTGGCTCAGCAGTTACAGCTTTGGCCTGTGGTCCAGAGAGACCCGGGTTCAGTTCCCGCTAAGGGCACGTACCTTGGTTGCAGTTTGTCCCCGGCCCTGGTTGGGTCGTGCGGGTGGCAGCCACTCGATGTGTCCCCTTCACGTCGATGTTTCTCTCTCTCTCTCTCTCCCTCCCACTCTATCTGAACAAAAAATGGAAAAATGTCCTTGGGTGAGGATAACAAATAAATAAATAAATAAATAAATAAATAAATAAATAAATAAATAAATAAATAAATTCAGAAAAGAGAACAGTTTATTTGTTCCCACTGAATAAATATTTGTTAGCCGCTGCCTATGGACCCTCCACTGAACTCAGAATAAGAGCTCTCAAGGGACATGTGAGTTGTGTGCAGTACAGTGTGAGAGAAGCAATAACCCTGGGTGGCCCAGTTCCGTGACAGTGCAGAAGAGGAAATACGCACCTCTCCCCCCAACTTAATTTGAATCTCCAATCAGTGCAGCCAAGTGCCCAGCGTGTTCTTGTGGAGTTAATATATCTGAACTTCACGGGCAGAGGTGAAGCTGGCCACAGATCCCTGCACTGTGGGGTGTGTTCTTTGCTTCTTTGTGGGTGTTCTGGGGCCTTTTCATCTGGGCTGTGTCCTCCATCACCTAGGAGACCTCAAGGCTACCTCAGTCTAGTCCTCCATCCACATCCCACAGCCTGGCACTGAGTGGACTCAGCTTGGTTCTCTCCCCAGGAACAACTGGACAGGCCATGAGCCCCCACCCTACCAACCCACGTTCTATGATGGTTGGCAGCTTCCAGAACCTTCCAACCAGGTAAGGGAAGCTTAGCACAAAGCTCTACTCAAAGCCCTGGTCTCTGGCTAGTTTCTGCCTTCTCAGTCCAAACCATGGTTCCATGGCAACTGGGTATCCATATCTGGGTGGTGGGCAGGCAGGCAAGGGGACGTGAGGTAGCTGTGTGAGTTATCTGTGGTCTGATGCCAGCTCCCTGCCTCCACGGGGGCTGATGCCCTATCCTCACTCACTCTGTTCTGCCCCCACAGACGCCCTCAGGATATCAGGACTCTGCTTCCCTCCAGTAAGCATGGGGCTTAGTCGGGACCATATGGTTATGGGGAGGGTGAAGCGGGGCCGACCCTGTGGACCTGTGGATGCTACATGTCAGAGACCCTCTGGGCTCTCTTTTAGCCAGAGATATACATGTACAAGCACATCCCTCCCCCACCTTGGGTGAAGAGCAGGTTTTTACCTTCCCAGGCTTCAGTCCCTCTTCTGCCCATCCCTGCGCTCTGGGACACAGGGCTCAGAGGAGAGCCCAGATATAGGAAGGTCCACCGCTGAGTCTTCCGAGATCAGCCACATTTCAGACCCTGCTGCCTGCAGAAAGCTCCCTAAGCCCCACTGACACTGACCTGTCATTAAACTGTGGAAACCTAAGAGTCACCTCCAGACTCCAGGTGGGAGACAGCTGGGGCTCTGGGGCTGGGCCGGGGGCTCCATTTGGAGGCCTATTCTCCAGCCATCCGGACTCTCTCTGAGGGTGAGGCAGAACTGCTAGGTCAGAGAGCACCTCATGCTTGGCCCAAGAGGAGACATAATCATGGCCCTAAGTGTGGGACTTCAACCTTGTTCCCTTTACCCCAAGATCTGTCGCGTCAACCCTGAAAATGCAAGTCTTATATGAGTTTGAAGCTAGGAACGCAAAGGAGCTGACTGTGGTCCCAGGAGAGGTGCTGGAGGTGAGGCAGGGGCTTGAACCTAGAAAAGGAGGGGGTGGTTGGTGGGAGCTACAGGCAGCCTGGGGTGGGTGGTGCAGAGGTGGGGCTGCTGAGGTGGGTGGCCTACAGAGGGAGAAGGAAAGTGGGGAAGGGCCGGAAGTGATGTGGGTAGGGGGAGACCGGCCGGCAGAGGCTCATGTGACTGAGGGTGACTCTTGACAGGTTCTGGACCACAGCAAGCGGTGGTGGCTGGTGAAGAATGGGATTGGAAAGAGTGGCTACGTTCCCAGCAACATCCTGGAGCCCCTACAGTCAGGGAGGCCCGGGAGCCAAAGCCAGTTGGCCCCTCAGGTACTACTTAGCCTGAACTATCCAGAGCTCTGAGGCCTGAGTCCGGGGTGGGGGTAGGGAGGAGTCAATGACAAGCGGAGAAGGTGGTCCTGGTTTGATTTTATCTGTATTATCACATGCTTACCGTGTGCCAAGTTTGTCATGGAACCAGAGCAGAGACTAAGCCTGGCCTCTGTCAGACAAGCAAACCATGGAATGACCTAGTAATCTGATGGCAGCCCAGAGAAGGGACCCAGATGATGGGGGATATGGGTGGCTCTGAGAGGAGACGACCTCTGACTCCTAGTGCCCCCAATTCTAGGCTCCAGTGCTTCGACTTAGCTCAAGGCCCGAGGAGGTCACAGCCTGGCTGCAAGCAGAGAAATTCTCCACCATGTGAGTGCCTAGCCCCACGGGGTGTGTTGGGAGAACCTTTCTGAAGGGTTCAGACAGTAACCAAGGAAACTCAGAGCCCCAGAACATACCAGCTGCCCAACACAGTACCTAGGAGGTACCCACATGGTACATGACCCTCGCAGTTGCTGCCCTGTCACAGCACAGCCTCCACCGAGTTAGACAGCAGAGGAGGGCTGTGTTCGTGCCTCCATTAGAGCGCTGAGTGGGGACCCCCTTGCCATGGGGAAGGTGGCAGGATCAGGGAACTAAGGAAGAACCTCGGCTGCCACCCCCCCATACTCCCACAAGATTCTCTTCCAGGGCACCTCTCCCTTCCAACCCAGGAGTTCTGAAATTGGTTTAAGCAAATGTGTGTATCTTACTCCTTCACCTATTACCCTTCACCTATCACCAGATACCCTATTCCATGAATTCTCCTGTAACTCCAGCCTCCAAGCCCAAACAGCTCATTCTCTACCCAAAGAATCGGGCCCAAGTCCTTCTGCCCCACCACTGACAGCTTTTCTGTCTTTGTTCCCAGAACGGTGAAGACCCTTGGGTCCCTGATGGGGACCCAGCTGCTTTACATGAGCCCGGGGGAACTACAGATGCTGTGTCCACAGGAGGCCTCACGGGTTGTAGCACGGCTGGAGGCCATGAGAAGGATGCTGGGGGTGAGGACACCCTGGAGTCCTAACTCCCATTGGAAATGTGGGGTGATCCCTGGGTGACAGTGACAGTGCCGGGTAGGCAAGCCAGCCGGCCCAGCCCTGGAGTGGAACTGAGTATGCTCAGGCAGGCCTGGAGGCTCCGAGCTGAGTGTTAGCATGAGCTCTGGGGGTCCCTTCCCTGGCACCAGCTTCATTGCCATCCTTCTTTCCTCAGATAAGTCCTTAGGCACCAACTCAGACATCTCCAAGACCAAGGCCACCTCACAGCAAGATGGAAGATCTGATCCTCTTTAGAGCCCCAATAATTCCTCTTTCAGGTCTCCAGTTTGCAGTGAACCCCACACCCAGCTCACATAGCAGAGGACGAGCAAGTCCAAAGGTTGGGCGAATGGTGCTCCCTCTTGCTGTGTTGGGAGCCCTCTCCAGTTACCATCTATTTATTGTCTCCGTCCTAAGCCTGGAGCACGTATGCCTAGATTTGTCAGGATTCTGTTTAGCCCTCTCCTCCTCAATAAAAGCATCTTCAAGCTTGGCGTGTGCCTCCTTTGCAGCTTCTTCTGGGCCTGATGGGGGCCAAAGGCAGGGAGGCAGGAGGAGCTAGGACGTCACGGCATGACACAGCAGCCCTATATCCACCACTGGACCGGACTGAATATGAGTGGGAGTTCCCACTGCAACCTGGAGAGTCAGAATTTGAGAATTATGGCCCAAGCTCTGCTTCCCTTCTTTCTAAACAAACTCCCAAATAAAGGCTATGCTAACCATCTTTGTCCTATGTACATTTCTCCCAATATATTCCAAAGCACCCAGCAGAGCCGAGGGCACAACACTTCACAGGAGCAAAGAGTGCCAGGGCTGTTGACAGTGGTAGGTTTTGATCAGCCGTATAGGCTGATGGTTCAGGGAAGCACTAATAAGCATGTCAGGTGCTCCAGACTCTACTTGGTAGTTTCCTCTTCTACAACTTTTGTTCCTTCCTGTTGGGTGAGCCAACCTTGAGCTTCCTCCCCAGCTTATCTCTAGTGGAGAGTACAGGGAACATTGGACTGGAAGTCAAAGTCCACCAACTGGTTGGCAAGGCATTTTCTCAAAGGTAAGTGAAGAGTTTGGGACCGTCTGTGGTTTCTAGGATTTAGTATACACCAGTCTTTAATCTCATAAATGTCATGGACTTCCCCCTCTCCCCTTCCCCAACATAACAGAGTTTGTACTTTTACTGATTCAGTCTACACATAAGGCTTGATGTACCTGTGGATCAAGGGCCTCTTCGGGGTTCTTGAGATGTTTCCGTAAGTATCTCTTAGCTGAATTTGTCTAGGACCTTAACATTGCCTAGGCCCCGGATTACCCTAGTTTTAGCCTGCCTATGTCATTCCCTCAGAAAATCATCTCTTGTCCCTCACAAAAGAGAAAACAGGTGAGACCCTCAAAGTCTCACTGTCAAGGGCAAAAGTTAATCAGAAAAGTTAACTAACGTATTTGAAAATCTAGATGATTGATTACCTGGCATATCATCAGTATTCAATGAATGTTAGTCTTATACCTCAAGTTAATTTGTGACTGGCCTTTTGTTATCTTGGGAGGAGAGATTCGGGCATTATTAATTTATCTGTTACTCTGGGTTGTACTTTTTTCCTTTCTTCTTTTAGTGAAACATCCTTGTTAAAAGTTCCAACCTTGCTTCAGCCAGACTAATGGAGAAATATGATTTCCCACTCCCGGGCGACGGGGGGTAGGGACTTCGGGTCCTAAGTGGCCATGCTGTGTAGACCCCGGGGCCAGGAAACTTGTGAGTAGCTCTGGACCCCTGCCCGCCCACCAACATCATGCACACCAAGGATGCACAACATTTCCTGGTGGTCAGTGCCACGGTCTTGCCCATCTTCCTTCGACCCCCACCCCACTGGGTAAATATTTACAGTGTGAATCTCACTCTCCCGGGCCCTCACTGCTTGGGCTGTTGGCGCTCTTCCCACCCTGACTGGCTCTATTAACGGCGCGCGGCTTCCACTCCGGGGGATCCCAGTCCCAAACCCAGGTCCCCCAGCGCGCATGTTGCTCCCCTCCCGGGTCTCGCCTCGCGGGCCGCAGATCCCACGGGACTGCAGAAGTCGTGCCTGCGCTTGGCCCCGTGGACTCGCGTTAGGAGGGGGAACCCGGACCGAGGGGGCGTGGTCAGGGCCCACGTTGGCCCCGCCCACTCACGTCGGGTATAAAGCCCCGCCCTTTCGCGCTCCACCTCGCGTCCCAGAGGTACCGAAACAGCACCACCATGTCCTCGTCTAAGTCCGCTATGGTTCTGGGTTACTGGGATATTCGCGGGGTGAGTGCCCTCTGGACGGCGATGGTCAGGGAGATGGACGCAGAGACGGCTGGGGTCTCAGGGCCAACGGTGTCCCCGAGAAGGGGCTCTCTTCGGAGCCCAGCCTCCCTCGCTGCGACGCGCCATCCCCGCCAACCTCCCAGCCGCCCAGGCCGACCCCTGCCCCTCCCCTGGGGTCCCGGGCCCCGCGGAGAGGGGCTGAGGACGGCCAGCTGCCGGGGCTGGTCCCGGGCGTGCCTTAACGACCATCAAGGCGGGATGCAGGGCTTCGGGTGGGGGACGTTGGCGGGCTGCGGTTGGGGTCGGTGGGAGCTGCGCAGGCGCCGACCCGGGGCTGTCTTCCCCAGCTGGCCCACGCCATCCGCCTGCTCCTGGAGTTCACGGGGACCTCGTACGAGGAGAAACGGTACATCTGCGGGGGAGGTAAGGCCGCTCTGGGTGCCGTGTGCCGCCGCGCTCGGCCAGGCGGGCCCTCCACAGTCCCTGTCGTCTTGTGTCCCGAAGTGGCATCACTCCAGAGTGGGGTGGGACTAGTGTCAGGTCACCTGGAAGCTCTTATCCAGAGCTGGGATTCTTCCTCTGCCCAACCCAGTCTTAACGCTTAATTTAATCGGTTCCAGAAATTAAATGGTTCAGTATTGGGGGCCTGGGAATGTGAGTTATCTAGACTATGTTATTTCTTTAGATCTTTCCACTGGCCTCAGGTGGGATATTAAGGAGGTTGGGTCCCGCTTCATTCTCTCTCTTACAGCTCCTGACTATGATAGAAGCCAATGGCTGGATGTGAAATTCAAGCTAGACCTGGACTTTCCTAACGTAGGTGGTTTAAGAGAAGGGGGCAAAAGGGAAGGCTGTCATGTCTATCTTTGCTTCTTCCCTCTCTGGTCTAGAGGGAATCTAGAATAACGGCTCTCAACCAGGATAGAATAAATAAAATTCAGGGGTTCTTGATCTTGAATGGAGAACGATTTATTTTTATTTCCATTAATCACTAACTACAAGTTAGCAGCTCCTTCTATTGTGAGTATAGGCAATAAGTGGCACTAGTTTTTAGCCATGTCTGTGACTTTGTCACTAGTAGAAATCAGATATTTTCATATTCTATTGGATATGTTGTAGATATTATAAATAAATATTTACATTCTTCATGCTTTGAAATTGTGGTAGTTATTCCACCTGCTTCTTATTTAATTCACTAATAGACACATATTACTCTGTTACAACTTTGTTTCTTAATGTTTCTATAAATTGTGTAAATATATGTAATTTGCTTAATGCATTTAAAAAACTATTCTGCAAAAGGGTGCAAGAGGCGTGCGCGTGCGGGCGGGCACGCGCGCACACACACACACACACACACAGAGATTAAGAACCCTTGTCTAAATTCAGGTAGGGACCCAATCACTACCTTCTACTTACTTGCTTCTTCCTCCTAACACAGCATCTTCCCTGCAAGTCTCATCTTCCCAGGAGACAGAGTCAGGTTGTTCATTTGTCCTTTTATTTCCAGCTGCCCTACCTCATGGACGGTAAGAATAAGATCACCCAGAGCAACGCCATCTTGCGCTACATTGCTCGCAAGCACAATATGTGTGAGTAGGGTAGGGTCGGCGAGGGAGAAGGCTGGTGCTCACCTGGGAGTGGATATGCCAAGAGTGATTTCTTGTTGTTTGGCCTACAGGTGGCGACACTGAAGAAGAAAAGATTCGAGTGGACATCATGGAGAACCAGATCATGGATTTCCGCCTGCAACTGGCTCGACTCTGCTACAACTCTGACCATGTGAGTTTCCTCAGCAGGCAGGCAGGCACCAGGAAAGGAGCTTTCAGGAACCTAAGGTTAATTCTCCATTCTGTTGCTGCTACCTCCCCAACCCAATCTGTCAGAATAGAGAACAGAACTCCTATTTGGTGGGGGTTTGTTTGTCGTATAACTCTGGTGTTGGCGTCTCTTCCTTTCCAAACCCCTCCCTTCCATCCTGCCATCCCCACCGAAGGCAGTGAGAGAGGAACGCACCTGGAGAAGGCACCGCTGAGCGTCCACCCCTGGCCCCGGCCCTGATAGCTATGAGTACAGTGACAGCTGTTCTCACTCTCTCCCAGGAAAAATTGAAGCCTCAGTACTTGGACCAGCTACCTGGACAACTGAAACAATTCTCCTTGTTCCTGGGGAAATTCTCATGGTTTGCAGGGGAAAAGGTACAAAGAAAGGAAAGGGAGAAGATACTTTTATCTCTGTGGTGCTGATGAACTCCCCAGACCTCACCATCTTAATTGTCCCTCTAGCTCACCTTTGTGGATTTCCTCACCTACGATGTCTTAGATCAGAACCGTATGTTTGAGCCCAAGTGCCTGGATGAATTTCCAAATCTGAAGGCTTTCATGTGCCGTTTTGAGGTGATGGATGCTCCCTGCACCTTTCTCTTACAAAACACTCAGACTCCCCTGGGCCCCAAGGGACCTCACTGTGATAGATTCTTGCCCAACACCAGCTTTTGACTAAAGGGATCAATGGTTGGGTACCTCCAGACCTTTAAGTCTTGGGAAGGGCCTGGCTTCTATATCCTGCAGTCATTGTCTACAAGAAATGGTGGGGGTGCCTGGCCGGTGCGGTTCAGTGGTTGAGCGTAGACTCATGCACTAAGAGGTCACCAGTTCGATTCCTGGTCAGGGCACATGCCCAGGTTGTGGGCCAAATCCCTAGTGTGGGGCATGCAGGAGGTGGCCAATCGATGTTCTCTCTCATCGATGTTTCTATCTCTGTCTCCCTCTCCCTTCTTCTCTAATTCAATAAAGAAAAAAAAATTTTAAAAAGAAAAGAAAGAAAGGGTGGGGAGGACAGGCAGCATGTGAGTGTCACTGGTTTGAAATGGGTCTGTTGGGCTGCGCTAGTCTTACAAGGTCTGGTGTGCTTTCCCTTCAGGCTTTGGAGAAGATTGCTGCCTACATGCAGTCTGACCGCTTCTTCAAGATGCCCATAAACAACAAGATGGCCCAGTGGGGCAACAAGAGAATATGCTGAGCAGGAGGCCTACTTGCACTGCTTTTTCTGCCCCTCCTGCCCCCAGGGCACCTGTGATGCTTTCTTCTCTGCTCTTTTCAATAAATAGCACTTAAGCTACTGGTGTCCTGCTGGATTTCTCTTGGGAGTAAAGGCCGGAGAAGAATGAGGATATGTGGAAAATTACCGAGATGTGACTCAGTCCCTGCAACATTGACACTCACCCCCAATGGCATTCAGCAGCTAGAGGGTCTTGCCCACGCCTTGAGGGTGAGCACTAGAAATAAAGGTGAGATTGCACAGTTGTAGAGAACAGGCGTGTTACATAGGACTGAAGCCCCTGTGACAACCTGGTGGTGACATCGAGTAAAACTATGGTGCTGTGAACAAGTTCAGAAACACACCCCTATCTATGGGAATTTAGGGTGATGTCAACAGTATTTCAAACCAGTGGGCTAACCAACAAACACGATTGGGACAATTGCTTAGCAATTGAAAATAATAGAACCCTACTTCACACTACTCACTCCAAAGCTGGAGAAGTATTAATGAAGGGTATTTGTGATCAGAGGGTAGGGAAAGACAAAAAGAAAAGCCATAGGAAAAACTTGAACAGTATCAAGTTTTTATTTTTTTATATATTTTTAACTTTTGTTTTCTTTATTGATTTTAGAGAGAGAGGAATGGAGAGGGAGAGAGAAATAGAAACATAGATGAGAGAGAACATTGATTGGCCGCCTCCTGCACACCCCCTACTGGGGATCAGGCCCACAACCTGGGCATGTGTCCTGACAGGGAATCGAATCGGTGACCTCTTGGTGCATGAGTGCACCACTGAGCCACACCAGCCAGGCTAACAGTATCAAGTTTTTAAAACTTTCATGATAGTGAGCAAAGAATAAAATTCAACAAGTGAGATGAAAACTAAGGACCCATTCAAAGACCTTATAAAGGACTCCTATGAATCATGAAGACAACTCAATTTTTAAAAATGGACAAAAATTGCCCTGGCCAATTTGGCTCAGCAGTTAGAGCGTCGGCCTGCGGTCCAGAGACCTGGGTTCGGTTCCCGCTAAGGGCATGTACCTCGGTTGCAGTTTGTCCCTGGCCCTGGTTGGGTCGTACAGGTGGCAGCCACTCGATGTGTCCCTTTCACATCGATGTTTCTCTCTTCCTCTCCCTCCCTCCCACTTTATCTGAACAAAAAATGGAAAAATGTTCTTAGGTGAGGATAAAAAAATAAATAAAAATAAAAATGGACAAAAATCTATGAACAAACAATTTACAGGAATAGAAATCTATTCATAACCCCCCAATGTTTATAATCCAAGGAACTGTAAATTATGATAGAGGCTATTTTTCCATTTTTCAGATGAACAAGAAGTCAAAAGTTTACAAGTATCGGCAAGGTTTGGGAAAATGATACGCATTTCCTTCTGGGGAACTTAGAAATGGGTGTCGCTACTTTGGAGGACAATTTGTCAATATCTTCTAAAAATCAAGTGATATCCAGTGACCCAATAATTCCATTCTATTAAAAACACACACCTGCCCTGGCCGGTTTGGCTCAGAGGTTGGAGAGTCGGCCTGCGGTCCAGAAAGACCCGGGTTTGGTTCCTGCTAAGGGCATGTACCTCAGTTGCAGTTTGTCCCCGGCCCTGGTTGGGTCATGCAGGTGGCAGCCACTCAATGTGTAGCTTTCACGTTGATCTCTCTCTCTCTCTCTCTCTCTCTCTCTCTCTCTCCCTCCCTCCCTCCCTCCGGCTCTATCTGAACAACAACAACAAAAAATATATGTGTTTACTGATTTTTTAGAGAGGGAGGGAGAGATAGAAACTTTGACATGAGAAACAGATTGGCTGCCTCCTGCACGCCCTCTACTGGGGATCGAGCCTGCAACCTGGGCATGTACCCTAACTGTGAATCCAACTGAAACCTCTCAGTCCATGGGACTGTTCAATCTGCCGAGCCACACCGGCTGGGTGCCAAAAGGGAATTAAAGAATGAGACTGAACTGTATGAGCTAGTGTGGGAAGATCCCTGAGACATGCTGAAATTTTTAAATTAGAATGCAGATTAATATGTGCAATATAAAACCTTTTATGTTTTAAGAAGGTAAACCTTAAGGTAAGCATTTTCTGTAGATACATTTCTGTAAGTGGAACGCATAGAAAAAGGTCTGGCACCCCTAACTAACAAGAAGGCTTGGGAGAAGGGCCCAAGCTCCAGATGGAGTTAAAGGAGACTTTAGAGAGATGCTAAGGAGTTCTTGTTTTTCTTTTTCTTTAAAAAACAATTTTTTTATTATTGATTTTAGAGAGAAAGGAAGTAAGAGAGAGAGAGAGAGATTGGCCGCCTCCTGCATGCCCCCCACTGGGGATTGGCCCCCAACCTGGGCATGTGTCCTGACTAGGAATCGAACCGGCAACCTCTTGGTGCATGGGTCCCACCGGCAGGACTCTTTTTTCTTTTTTAACTGGGGAAATACATTCATGTATTACTGTGTAATAGAAGCTAGTTTTAAGAAAAAAATGCAGACTTAAGGGAAACTGATTGCTGTAGAGATTGAATTGGCACCACCCTCCATATGCAAAGTCTTTGAGTAGTTTTCAGCCTACAACAGTGACCTGAGGGCCAGATTTCTGTACCCTGATGACCAGGAGACAAAGATCTCTCTAGGGAGAGAAGGACAGAGGACCTCGGTGCCCAGGGGACCAGGTGATGTCAGGAGGGCTGCCTCAGGAGGGATTAGTACAAACACAAGACAAGCATTCAGTTCAACTCCCACCTTTTGCTACCAGTAGTCAGATATCCAGGCCAGTGTCTGGAGTCCAGGAAGCCTTTGGCCAGAAGATGTAAAGCTGGGAGTTTCTCTGCCCTCTGATAGCTACCGAGGTGAATTTCCACAGTGTGAGAGCGAAGTGTGCCCTAAGGCCTTGTAGAGTGGGGCAGAGAGGTTGAGGATACAGCTGTAACTGGATAACTGGATAAAAGGATATGATCAGAAATCTGAAAGGGAATGTATTATTTTTTGCTGTGTAACAATAGTACCACTAATTTAGCAGCTTAAACCCACACACATTATTTTACAGTTTTTGTGGGTTAGGAGTCAGGGCACAGTTGCACAGGGTCCCCCGCTTCAGGGTCCCATCTGAAAGCTGAGCTTCAAGTGTCAGCCAGGGCTCGGGTCTCATCTCAAGGCTCAATGGGGGAAGGATCGGCTTTCTGAGTTCACAGGATTGTTGATGGAATTCAGTTCCTTCTGACCTGTTGGACAGAGAGCTCCAGGTTCCTGCTGGCTACCAGCTGGAGGCCACCCTCAGTTCTTTGCAAGGGGGACCTCTTGATTCATCCAAACCAGTAAGGGGGATGGCTGCCTGGGGAGACACTACAGCCCTATGAAAGGGAATGCAAACATCCCATCACCCTTGCTGTATTCCATTAGTGTGGTCCTGCTCACACTCAAGGGAGAGGATTTCATAGGGCCATGAGTACCAGAAGGTGGGATTATGGGGGCCATCATAGTCTGTTCACCACAGGAAGAAGGCAGGCAAACAGGAAATCGGCTCTGTGAAAAGAGTTCTGGAAAAGGCAGATGACAGAAGACAGCAACATGGCAATTGGAAGGGAGCAGTTTAAAAAGCTCAGATCTGCAGGTGGAATGTATATCCCATGAATTCCAGATAGACAATAAACAAATTACATGTTTCAGCTTTTTCTAGTTACCAGGTTTGTGAGTGAAAATCCACTTAACAGTTCTTTAAAAACAATGACCTTGACGACCCGGAAAGCCGGGAAAGGCGCTGAGAACGGATCCATCCCACAGGAGATGTGCTTCCCCCAGACCTTGGACCCCCAACTCTGACTCAACATGGGCCAAGAAGAGAATGCTGTCACAGTAGCTGCCTTCAAGCCAGGAAGAGAAGTGGACACCCTATCATCCCAGAGGCTCAGACACCACACAAATGTTGAGAAATTAAGTATACTAGTGATGGCTTTGTGCAAACACCATCAGTAAGAGCTATTTAAAAATGCGATAGGAGCAGTTCCCCACAAAAGCATTAGAGATGCTACTTTGTATTCCTTGTTGAAGGCTAAGTGACTGGATTAGGCATTTCCAGTTCAAAAGGCGATAGTTTATGTGACTCGAGAAAAATGAGTTGTGTTGTTTCACTGATGGGATGGGTGGAATGTGAGCCACTGACATGTATGGACATGGCTCTGCCTTTCGAGCCAGCTTAAGGGCTTAGAACACCGGTGCCTGGGCTTCGAAGAGAAATTGCACATCCCTTATCCTTCAGCAGCAGGGCTAGGTTGAGCAGTGAGCCGCACCGATATGAAGGGGTTTAGGGGTTCTGAAGGAAAGAACTGGTGTTTAGTCAGTGATTTTTCCAATGTGCAAATTTACTGTCTGCCCAGCCAGTGTGGCTCAGTGGACTGAGTGTGGTCCCATGGACTGAGAGGCGCTGGTTCCATTCCCAGTCAGGGCACATGCCCAGGTTTCAGACTTGATCCCCAGTAGGGGGCGTGCAAGAGGCTGCCAATCGATGTTTCTCATATCAATATTTCTCTCTCCTTTCTTCTTTCTCTAAAAAATCAATAAAAACATTTTTTTTTTTCATTTGCTCATGTCAGTCTCCTGCTTAAATACAATTAATGGATTCTTAAGCCTCTGTGGGAGGGCAACAATCTCTTCCAGTTTACAAAATCCTCCATAATCTCTCCACTTCCTGTCTAGCTACATCCCTTGGTGGGTGCCGCCTGCCCCTGTCCTGGAACACGGGTTCCGGCCTTTCTGAATTCCCTGGGGAGCCACACAGATGCTGGAGTCAGACTGCTTGGGTTCCGATCCTGGCTCTGCTGCAATAAACTGGCTCCCTGCCCTCTGATCAATGAACCCTCCTCCACTGGGTTGTCATGAGACGTACTCTTTCTAGAGCCCCTAAAACAGACCTGTGTTATATAAATGCATACATATAAGTTATCCAAAAGCACCAGGTTCTCTTTGATCTTCGTGCTTTTTTACTGCTGTTCCCTCTGCCTGCACTGCCTTTGCCCTGGCCCCTCAGCCTGCCTAATGCCTGTTCATCTCCCAAGGTAAGCTCAGAAGTCACTGCCTCTGGAAGGCCGCACTGATAACCTGTGGAAAACGTCAGCGGTGGTCAGCACGTTCCTGCTGCTTCCCTTTGCGAAAGCTTCCCGACCCTCTTGAACTTAAGTGCAGCTTTGTGACTTGCTTTGGCCGGTGAAAAACACTCATTTCCAGGCAGAGTCTTTAAGAGCCAGGTATGTGTCACCACTTTGTCTACTTCTGACTGCTGTGAAGACAGAGCTAGCAGGTGCCCAGTTGAAGCCCCCATCAGTCTGGGTCTCTGGCCCACCACAAAACAGCAAGGCCCCCGTTGACCACATGGGACCGAAGCTTGAGTTAGAAAAAAAAAACATATTTCAGCCACTGAGATTTGTTTTATCCTGACCAACGTTCTCCCAGCTCCCCAGGCTAATTTAAATGCACCCGTTTTAAATCTGTTCTCATAGTATTCGACCTTTCCCTTGATCAGTACTTACCACAATGAGCTCTAATTATTGCTCGTTTAAATGTGTCTCCACCACTGAACTGTAAGTTGCCTGAGAGCAGGGACTGTGTTGTAGGCCAATTTGTGTAGGCAGTGCTTGTGGGGAGCCCACACAAAGCGTTGCTTCCCTTAGTTCTGATGAGAATTGGGGCGAAAGAGCCAATCCAGAGATTGGCTGATGTCAATAAAAATAAAAGCTTTGGTTCACAATAACTCTTCTGAATCATCTCACCAAAGGAGGGCACCCTATGAGCATCGTAAATAAACGCAGACCAGTTCATCTGCAAACCGGAGTGCAGCTGCTTCCTACATCACAGAGCTCACCTTATTTTCCCTTTTTTTCCACCTCCCATTCCCTAACCTTTTTATATAGGGTGAACTGGGGCTTGTTGACATTATGCTTGAGTCTGTCATTTTCAAAATATCAATCTGAATGTTACCCAGAGATCCCCAAACTTGGAAGTGGGCACAGTAGTTGATGACACTTTGGGTTGTCTCTGTTTGGGGCAAAAGAGGGTGGGTGTGTTTTTGTTTGTACGGGGATGGCTGCATGATGTTAGGTGGGAGCATTTTCTGGTGGTGGGTATCATAATGATTGTTTGGAAATGCACATATGGAAAAGAATATGTGTGTGGTGGGCATCTGTCATCTGCATCCGTGAAACATCCTTCTTTTAGGTGGGGAATTTCTCATCGTGAGCACCACCTCCGCAAGATAGAAGGCTGATTAGCTGACTCTCAATATTCACCTCCCCATTGTTGTAACCCAGGAGAATCAACTTCACTCGGACACAAAGTAATTTTGAATATTAGGAGCTTTATTACCTGCATAGGAACTGCAGCCAACCTACACAGAGGAGAACTGCAGCCCCGAGCTCAGGGGGAGGGTTGCTTATATAGGACAGGAGTTACTCAAGAGTTTAGCAGAGCAAGCAAGCTACATGAACAGAAGTGGATATCAGCAGTTAGTAGCTGCACAAGTTGTCTATTTTATATTTCTTAACATTTATTAGATCCCAGCCTTGAATGTCTCATTGTCCCATCTGGCTTCTCCTGATTAGTTCAGCTCATGGTCAATACCCTTGTGGTCATGGCTGATGCATACCTTCCTCTTCAAGAATTTTTGCAAAAACAACTCGGGTTCAAGGAACTCAGGAGAGGTTCCTTCTTCTAGTGGATGGAGAATTACTGGGTTATAACACCCATCTTCTAGTTGTCATATTTCTGCTGGGCACATTACTTCTCAGGCAAAAGATACCATTTCCTTTATGATTAAGTTATTGTCCGAGAGCCTGGGAACTGGCGCCAGGCAAACTGTTCAGCCGTTACCTCGCTTACCCAACCTAAACTCCCACCCTGTTTCAGGAACTGTTTGCCCCAAACTCATAGATCAACTCCTGTCCCATTCTCCTGTCCTAGTCCAGGAACTGTTTGCTCCAGTGTTGTAACCCAGGAGATCGACCACACTCAGACTCCATTTTTCAGTTTGGGGGGATGTTTTATTACCTGCGCAGGGACTGCAGCCAACCTACACAGAGGAGAACTGCAGCCCCGAGCTCAGGGGGAGGGTTGCTTATACAGGGCAGGGGTCATTCAAGAGTTTAGCAGAGCCAGCAAGCTGCTTGTACAGAAGCGGAGGCAGTCAGCGATAAGCAGGAGGGAACGGAGGTGGGAGGGAGCTGAGGTGAAAGGGAACTGGGTGAACTGGGTCAGCATACATCTATCCTGCTATTCATTCCATTATCCAAGTTTTAAAAACTAACAAATTCGAGACGGATATCAGTGGTTAGCCAGGTGCAATACACACATGTTGAACAGTTACAGTTTTATGGGGTAAAGGGAGCTTCAGTTTCTCCCTATCAGTTTCTTTACAGAGCATGCAGGACACTCTGGCCTTGGGGCCGTTTCTGTCCTCCCTTTTCTTGAAGGATGTTGCTTTTCAAATTCCCAGTGAAGGTCAAACTCTGGTTAATTTTTATGGGGCTAAAGCCCTCTATAACATTCCCCATTGTTCATCTTGCTGTCTCTGAGGTTGTTAATTAGGGCAGCTTAAAGACAAGTTGGATTCTAAGGACAGTGAGCTACAACACCAGGACAATAGACTCACATTCCAGGGGCCCCCATGCGTAGCCCCTCAGGACCTAACCCTAACAACAAGTTCCCGCTGCCACAGGCGCAGATATAAAAATCACAAACCCCAGCATCGGGCGCGGCTTCTCGGACTCGACCCCAGGAGTCTGTGAACCCGCCCGGAGTGTACCCAATAAAGCCCGATTTCTGCTTATTCGGCTGTTTGGCTCTTCGGTTTCTTCCCACCTCCCACCGGCGGCGCCTGGCTACCTTACAGTTATATAAGTAAAAGTGTTGTGTTATTTCCAGGAAGTTTCCTTAAGAGGGGAAGAACAGCCCCCATTCCTCTTTCAGCCTCCTGATGCTTGGAACGCAAATGCGATGAGGCTCTAGCAGCCATTTTGTGCTATGAGGTGACAGAGAATGGAGACTTCATACTGAGGATGAGGGAACAGAAAACTATGAAGCTGAGTCCTTAAGGCTACTATAAAGTCAATGTTGCTGGTGCTTAACTGTCCACCTTCAGATCTGTCCTATTTTAAGCCACTGTTGTTGTTTTAATCATACACAGCAGAACTTAATTTTTGCTAATTCACTTGCTCGTCCAGCCTCCCTATGGCTCCGGCATATGCCTGGGATCCAGGCTCTGTAAATTGCACACAGGTGTTCAGGACTTCAGTCTTAAAGGAGCAGGCCCTGAGAATTCGTTTTCTGGCAATGATTGGGATTTTTGAGACCGCAGTGGCGAGACATTGCACCTCGGGCCACAGGTCAGGGGCAGGACCTCGGGTATCTGTACCCAGCAATGGCTGTGGGGTGTTCTCTAGACCAATCCCACAAATAATTAGGCCCACTCCCAGGCCAACCCCTTGACCCCCCCAGGGACTCCATGTGCTACCTGATACCTCTAATAAATCCTTTTCCTGTTTCAGCCACGAGAAGTGATATGCCACTCCCCTTGGGCGTATCTGAACATAAGATCTTATCTTTAATACCTGACCCTCTATCCTACCTACTTGAAACAACTGGCTTAACCTCCAGGTTTCCTCTGGACTGGAATTTAACTTTAATCCCCACTTTTCTGGGTGTGGGAGCGACTGCAGTTGGCCACCAAAGTCCACTCTTTTGAAATTGTTACAGGCAGCTTTAGCCCCGTGAGAAATTAACCAGAGTTTGACCTCCACTGGGAATTTGAAAAGTCTTCAGCTGTAAATAAGGAGAAACTGAAGCTTCCTTTTTAAGAACATATGTACTACACCTGGCTAACTCTCTGTACTAATTAGTGCTTGTTTAGCCCTAATTATAAAAGGGCTGAAAGTCTGCTGCTGGGGGCTGCAGTCCCTGTGCAGGTAATAAAGCTCCAAATATTCATAATTACTTTGTGTCCGAGTGAGGTTGATTCTCCTGGGTTACAACATTTGGAGGCCCCCGTGAGAACACCGCGAGAGATCCCCCTCCCTTTGGGGTAGACCTCCTCGGGCTGGGGAAGGAAGCCTCCACATCCTTCACCTCAAATTGGCTTTTGATTGGACTACGAGCTTTTTGGATCCGTCCCGGGACGTCTGGAGGTAAGGGAACCACCATCCCTTTCCGTCTGTTTTCGGTTGTTTCCTCGAGGGCTGTATCGGTTCGGCAGGCGGGACGTCGCAGAACTGCCTCACCCCGTTGGGACGGGACGCCGTTCCCCGACTTCTGGGAATCCGCTTGCGGATTCGGTTGGTGTGTGAATGGAAGTGGGCGCTCACTGTCTGTTATTGTCTGTCCTTGTGTTGTTGTTGTCGTGTGCTGGCTACTTTTCTTCCCTACAGAAGGGGCAAGCCGACTGGAAGGCCCGAACCCTGCTCCAGTGCCTGCTGAGTAACTTCTCTGATTTCTTTAAGCTCCTGCGACCACGGGAGCCGGCAGACCCAGGCTTCCTCAGGACCCTGTGTGCATTAGAATGGCTGGCGTTTGGTGGCCACCTGAGGGGTCATTTGACCTCTCCCTATTGTTTGCTGTCAGAGCTATGATATATAAGGTTCCGCACCCCGACCAACAAATACATATAGATGTGTGGATAGATATAGCCCATGACAAACCGGGCTATCTAAGAAAGTGCCTAGCACCCTCAAAAATGGAGGGGAAAGAAATGAAAGCCAAAATCGGGCCGCACTCCATCGGCTCCTCCCCCGAATTTAGATAGTCCCCCGCAGACCCGCCGAGGAACCCCTTACAGTAAAAGGGAAGATATCCCAGACCCCTCGGTCCCAATGTTGCCTCAATGAGGTGCCCCCACAGCTAGGGGCGCCTCCAGGACAGCGTTATATCTATGTCCCTTTGTCAACCAGTGACTTATACAATTGGAAACACCAAAACCCCGCCTTCTTGGAGAAGCCCCAAGAATTAATCTCCTTGATGGAGACTATTTTCCGTACCCATCAACCGACATGGGACTATTGTCAACAGATTTTGCAGACGTTATTTACGTCAGAAGAGAGGGAGACTATATAGGGAAGCGGTGAAAAACCTTTTGGGGGAAGGGGACACCCAAGTGCCCCACCAAGAAATAGAGGAACAACTCCCCACACTTCCCCCTAACTGGGATCCCGACTCCAACGCAGGGCAGGAGGCCCTACGCCATTATCGCCGGTCTCTGCTTAGGGGTCTAAGGGTAGCAGCTAAGAAGCCCATAAACTTTAATAAGATGCATGAAGTTTTACAGGGCAGGATGAATCTCCAGCAGCCTTCCTAGAAAGACTTTGAGGCCTACCGGACCTCGTCTCCCTTGGACCCAGAAGCAAATGAGAATAAACGTATTGTTAACATAGCTTTTGTCTCCCAGTCGGCCCCAGACATCAGAAAGAAATTACAAAAGATAGAAGGATTTGAAGGAAAGAATCTTAGTGAATTGTTAGAAATTGCTCTAAAAGTCTTCCAGAACAGGGATGATCCCATAACGAGCCAGACAAAGCAGCTAACTAAAATTCTACTAGTCGCTCAGGGCAGAAAAATAACCCCAAAGGAAGGCCTCCCCTTAAACCAATGTGCTTATGGTAAAGGAAAGGGACATTGGAAGAATGAATGCCCCAAGAGGATCATGAAGGAGAGAGAACCGGCTAATGACTCCCTTGGCATCCTCTTTGAGGACCAAGAATGAAGAGGCCGAGGCTCCTACAAACTTGGCCCTCAGGAGCCTATGGTAACTTTGACAGTTGGGGACCAACCGATCGAAATTGCAGGATGAAATTCCAGGTGTATGGGCTGAAACTAACCACCCAGGCTTAGCTGCACACCAACCGCCAAATTTAGTCCTTGGTGTAAAGTTGTGCATTTGTAAACCTTCATGCTGTAAGCATATCAGAAGACTATTACAGGCAGGTATTCTCCGGTCCTGCCAGTCAGCCTGGGACACGCCCTCATTCCTGTGAAGAAACCAGGACAGGAGACTATCACCCTGTCCAGGACTTACGTGAAGTAAATATTAGGATAGAAACCACACATCCTACTGTGTCCTTACACCCTTTTGAGCCTCATACCACCCTCCAGGACCTTCTACACGGTCCTGGACCTGAAGGATGCCGCCTTCTCCCTGCCTTTCCTTTGAATGGACGGATCCTGAGGGGGCATTTTCTGGCAAGGATTTAAGAACTCCCAATGCTGTTTGATGAAGCTCTCAGCAGGGACCTCCTCAGCTTCTGAGAAGGCCATCCACAGGTAACCCTTCTGCAACATGTAGATGACCTCCTCCTCGCAGCCTCTTCTTGCAGGAATGCCTAGAAGCGACACGAGCCATCCCAGAGGAGCTGCAGAAACTGGGTTACCGAGTATCGGCCAAAAAGGCTCAACTATGACCTCGCATACCAACTAAAGGAAGGTAAGAGGTCCCTCTCGAACAGGATTGAAGCCATCCTCCGGATCCTTACTCCAGCCACAAGAGACAAGTATGGGAATTCCTAGGGGCTATTGGATAGTGCTGACTATGGATTTTAGGCTTTGCAGAAATAGCAAAACCACTATATTCCAGCACTAGGGGAAAGGGCTCTGAACAGAACAAAAGGCATTTGAGGAACTCAAAAGGGCCCTAACCTCCGCTCCAGCCCTAGCCTTGCCAGACATTACCCAGCTTTTCCAGCTCTTTGTAGCTGAAACAAGGAATTGCAAAGGGAGTCCTAACCCAAACCCGAGGGCCATGGAAAAGGCCAGTGGCCTATAGACCTGATCCTGTCGCTTCTGGCTGGCCAAACTGTAAACGCAGGCCCACCCGTACCCCCAGCCTCGGGAACCCGTGAACGCGAGCCTGGAGAACATTGGGAATTAGACTTCACCGACATGACACCAGGAAAATTTAACTACAAATATCTACTTGTCTTTATTGATAGACTGAAGCATTCCCCACAAAAGGGGAATCGGCTCATATCGTCATCAGGCATCTCTGGGATCATCCCTCGATTTGGCCTTCCCTTAGCACTGGGGTCCGACAGTGGTCTGGCATTCATTGCCAAAATATCTCAATTACTAGCAAACACCTAAGAGATTGGAAATTACACTGTATTTACAGGCCTCAGAGTTCAGGACAAGTAGAAAGGATGAATAGGACTGTAAAGGAAACATTAACTAAGCTACACTTAGAGACAGGCAAAAATTGGGTAAGTCTCTTGCCCTTTGCACTATTGCGCACCCCTTGCTTACCTTATCTAAGGAAACTCACCCTCTTTGAAATTGTTTGGGTGAACCCCTCCCGTTTTACCTAAGCTTAGTTCTGAACAGCTTGTTGAATTTCATAACCGAGATCTCTTAAAGTCCTTACAGGCTATTCAACTCCTTTGAGACGAGACTCGACAGCTCCTTCAACGACCTGAAGGACAGCCTCTGCCATCCCCCACTCAGAAGTACAACCCAGGGGACTGGGTTTGGCTGAAGAGACACCACCCTGAGAACCTTGAACCCCAGTGGGACGGACCATATTTAGTTATCCTATCTACTCCAACTGCTGTCTTGCTGTTTTTATGCTAATAGATCAGGAGTCATCAGAGAGAGTATTCAGGTTCTTAGCTATAACTGGTCCCCCTGGCTACCTTTAATAATTTTCATGAGAGAGAGTCCAATCTGTCAAATTATTAGTCCTAGCCTCTCATTGCCATTAGATGAACAACAGGAATCAAATATTTGATCTGTACATAAGACCAGTGGGGAATGTTATAGGCAGCTTTAGCCCTGTGAGAAATTAACCGGAGTTTGACCTCCACTGGGAATTTGAAAAGTCTTCAGCTGTAAATAAGAAACTGAAGCTTCCTTTTTAAGAACATATGTACTACACTTGGCTAACTCTCTGTACTAATTAGTGCTTGTTTAGCCCTAATTATAAAAGGGCTGAAAGTCTGCTGGGGGCTGCAGTCCCTGTGCAGGTAATAAAGCTCCTAATATTCAAAATTACTTTGTGTCTGACTGAGGTTGATTCTCCTGGGTTACAACAGAAATATGGTCTACCCCTGTATCTAGGTAGAGTCGCACATCTGAACCTCACAAGTAGAATGTGAACAACTGTGACATATACAACTTCAGCCTGGCTTGCAGAGTGGGAAGTTGTTTCCCTGGGTTTTCTCTATTTTTCTTCCCATACTCTGACGTAGTTTTTCTTGTTTTGTTTTGTTTTTGTTACAGATGTTTCTCCTTTTCTTCCACTGATTCCCCCTCCCCCATCCTGACATTGCTTTAACCAAGGAGATGAGGAAGCACCCTGGGGATGTCAGAATCACAGGAAGGAAGGGGCCTTAGTCCCCAAATAACTTCATGGAGCAGGGCTGCCCCAATAGCCTGGACTATTCCCCATGGAGCATGAAAGAATAAACTTCTATTTTCTATAAGTTGCTATCCTGGGGCCTCTATCAGCTTTGCTTTTCTCTGCTAATACAATAATAATGGAGGAACACTGGGCAGGGAACTTGTAATTAACAGGTGATTAAAGACCTCTGCAGGGGACACCAATGCTGTGTTCTCAGTGTGTCCTGTGTTCCCATTCTAGAAGGGGCAGATATACCCTGAACAATGTCCAAGCACTGTCACAAGGCAGCAAAGAATCCCAGGTCTTGGGGCCTCTGCTGGATCTACCACAATCAAATGTTTGGTTGCCTGTTTTGTGGTAGGCAGCTAGATGTGAGCAGAGCAAGGACTACGGGCCAGGTACAGAGGGCACCAAAGTGAAAAGCCCCGGATGCCAGTAAACGACAAATGTAGGGTGGGACCTCGCCCCCAGGGTGACCTTTTCTCCCCTAGCATAGCGTTGGTTATGCGGTTTGGACCCCTGACCTTTCCTCCCTAGAGATAACATCTAGGCTTCAGTTGTATCTCAGGCCCAGGCCAAGAAAAGCAGCAAAACCAGACAAATGACCCCAAGCTGACCTCAGGACCAGCTGCATTGGATGACCCCCTGCCCTGATGCTGACCAATCAATCAGTGGTGATCTAGACCCTGAAAGGACACTTGAAAAGCTGAACAGGCTATTGAGATATTCCCCTAGGACCTCCCCGAAACTCTCCACCCTTAAAACCCTTCGGACCAAGAACCCCTGTGTTCTCCCTCCTGGGAGCATGGGCACATGCCTCATGCTTTCCCCCTCCTCCTCCCCTCCCTCTTCCCCCAGCTGTGTCACCTTTACCTTCCTCACTTCTAAGCTCCAACGGCCCTTCCTTTGCCTCTGTAATTTGTTTCCTAAGCCCATTTCTTCTACAAATTACTTCTTCCAGCTCTGCGATGTTATAAGTAAATGTTCTCTTATAGTTTAAGTCTGGACTCTGAATCTTTCCTAGCCAAACTCAAGTACCACAGTTGCTGCACCTAGGTCTGGTCTGACTCCGCCCTTCTAATGCCTGGTGCTGTTCCCACCACCCCCAAGAGCTTGAAGTACATACATTCTACTATTTCTGCCTCACTCTTTAAAATATTTAGCTTTTATAATTTTGACCACAATGTTTAGAAAATTATTTTCATTTGTGACTGTCTTTGTTATCACATCTTCCCTCCCTTTTTTTTTTAATGTGTTTTTACTGATTTTTTAGAAAGGGAGAGAGAGGATAGAAACATCAATGTGTGAAAGAGACACCCGTCAGCTGCCTCCTGCACAACCCCCACTGGGGATCAAGCCTGCAGTGCAGACATGTGCCCTGACCAGGAATCGAACTGGAACCTCGGTCCACGGGACCACGCTTAATCCACTGAGCCACAACCGGGCCAGGCTTTTCTCCTTTTTAAGGATTGAGTTCTTTTGTCCTTTTTTTTCTTTAATAATGAACTATTACATTTCAAATATAATATTTAGGCTTTAATATAGCTATGCCCTTTTAACCTGAGCTTCCAGATCAGGAGTCGGGAAGCATGGGCCATCTGTGTTTTTAGTTCTGTTGGAATACAACCCACCCATTCATCTATGTATTGTCTATGTCGATTTTCACAGAGACCGCATGACCCAAAAGCGAAAAGTATTTACTATCTAGACCTCTACAGAGAACATTTGCCAGCCTGTTCTATTTTACTCTGACTTAATATTTTTATTATCTCTGCTTATCTTTTATAGTGTCACCCCTAATTTCTATTACTTCCCTTTTTTAACCCTTACCTCTCCTATCTTTCAGTTAAAGTCTAATAAGCTTCTGGCATAACTAACTTTTATGTTTCATAAACTTTGATTAGCTTTGCTGAACTTTTATCTTACCAGCTCTAACTTTAATCATTTTTTCTTCATAATTTTTAACATTATTCCCATGGCTCCCTTTTTAATAACTGCAAGTATAGTTGCAGAGATCATCTGGACAAATGCCCTAGAAGACTTTTCTTCAAGTCTCCTGCTATGAGCCAAGTCTCAAGACTGTGCCTTAATAAGGTCCAACTCTGCTACCCAGCCACTGCTTAAGGACCATGCTCGTCCGACGGCTATCCCAGGAATCCTACACCTTTGAAGGTGTCCTACTATCAATGCCCACACTACCTTCTGACCACAGGTTGGCTGGCATCTGGCCCAGCACACTAGGCCTGCTGAGGTCAGGTTCAGTTATTCACAGAACAGCTAAAGCCTATTTAATGCTTAAGTTAGAAAGAGCTAATAGCTCATTCTCCCAGACCTGTACATGTAAAATCTTCTGAGCTTTATTTTGTATCTCTGGTGGCTGAGACAAACTATATCCAGAAATCCTGAGTCCCAAGAATGGTTGTAGAGCTTGCCAGAGTCTTACTAGATATAATTCAAATTTCCAACTGTTGGTAAATAAAGTTTCAGGTCCAATAAACATGGATTCTCTCCTCAATGAATTTCTGATAGAGCTGGAGAGGAAAGCAAGTCAAATGACCATTATAATATAGTGGGGTGTTTTTTTTTTATCCTTACCAGAGGACATTTTTCCATTTTTTGTTCAGATAGAGTTGGGGGGAGAGAGAGAGAGAAACATCAACGTGAAAGAGACACACCGAGTGGCTGCCTCCCACACCAACCCAACCAGGGCCGGGGACAAACTGCAACCGCGGTATGTGCCCTTAGCGGGAACTGAACAGGGCCTCTCTGGACCGCAGGCCGACGCTCTAACTGCTGAGCCAAACCGGCCAGGACTAGTGGGCTGTGTTTTACTGAGATACGTTGTAAGAGCAGAGGAAGGGTGTCTACAGCACAGAACATTCTGGGAAAGGTAGGCTGCTAGGACGCCATACCCCTCCCCCACCCTGAGAACTCCCTGAACCACGAGAGAACTACAAGCTTACGGGCGGCATTCTCCAAATGCTGAAATTAAGGAGGGACCCAGGCACAGGAGGCCCCCTCTTCAGCAGAGACCCCAGGCTGAGGCACACGGAACATGGAGATAGAAATGAGTCAGAAACCTTATAATCCTACCTGTCCCCTCCCTGCCACACCCCACACAGACATCCCCACAGCCCAGCCACTGTGTACAACAGAGAAAATGGACACTCCCAACCCCAACGCAGACCGTTGTGAGTCCGGTGGCCAAGAAGGAATTACAAGCCAAGCAGGTGTGATTCGGCTTTACTGGGGATCAATCAGGCAGGGCTGGGCAGGAACCACTCTGGGGAGCAGGGCCTGCACACCCAAGCAACGCTCGGCTTCAGGGCAGTGGTGGGAGGCAGGGCTGAGCTCCTCGGGCCAGGCGTCCGGTTGGTCTCCTCAAAGCAGCGCCATCGGTGAGGGGAACGTCGGTCTGGTTGGCTTTACTACAGGAGGGTCAGCGTGGGCCAGGGTAGGAACATCACTGAGGAAAAGTGGGAGCTGCAGCTTAGAGGGCTGGATGGAAGAAGGCTGGAAGAGGGACTAAGAAGGCATCTAGTCGGGGCAGGAAGGGGAGAGAAGGGAGGGAAAAGAAGCAAAGCTGACAGGTGTAGGAATGCAGAACCGGCCCAGAGTGCTCCTCGCTCCACCTCCTGCACTCACAGCCCCTACTTGTTGCCCCACATGGCCATCTTGGAGTACACAGGAGTGGGGAGGGAGCGGCTGGACTTCATGTAGGCAGAGATCTTCTTCAGGCCCTGAGGGTGCAAAAAGAAGACCAGATCTCAAGTCTGCTGCACAACTGGGCTCACACAGCCCCACTTCAGACACGCCAAGTTCAGGATCCAGGCAACACTTCCTTGTGGGGTCAACTGTGGGGGCATAAGACAGTCTTCCAGGGGTGCCCAGCTCTGTAAGTTAACTCTTACAATTCCCTGCAACTGGTGTGATAGCTCAGTAAGTTACCACATGACACCCTACACTGTGCTAGGTGCTTTATATCCATTAGAGACCAGGATACAGGTTTACAGCCTCCGCACCACTGCCTACAAAACAGGTTGGTCTACCACCATTTTCACAAGGGAACTGAGGCACACACAGCTGAAGCCCCCTCCTCATGTCACACTGCTAGTTAGTGGATGGGCTGGAAGGCAGCCTGGCTCTCTCCCCCATCTGTGCTCTTTCTGCTGCACTCCCCTTCCCCCCTCCCACACAGGAGGCCTTGACCCTCCCAGTCTGTACAAACAGTCTCCTTTCTCAGAGGGAGGCTCCTGGCTTCCCAGGGGCTGCCCAAGGAGGGACCCCAGGGAGAACAAAGGGGCTCAGAATGTGCCTGTGCAGCTTGCACAAGAGGCCAGATCTCACCCAATGACTCAGCAAAACAGGGATGAAAGCTGATAGGGGGATGTGGAGCAAGAATGCCAGGCCAGGGCCTAAGGAGTCCACTCAAAGGAGAAAGTCCAATTGTTTGGCCTGGTTCCTGAGCCCAATCTCACTGGGCCTTCTCCAGGATTCAAAGGTCCTGGGACCGCCTATAACCAAGGCCTGGCCCCCACAGGCCAGACTACAGCCCACAGCTGTCCCTCATCCCTCCCAGCCAGTCAGTCATCCCAGCTCTGGCATCATATCCCAGGCTGATCACCCGGGACCAGAACCAGAGTAGATAAGAACTAGCTGACAGCCCTGGCCAGTTTGGCTCAGCGGTTGAGCGTCGGCCTGTGGACCAGAGAGTCCTGGGTTCGGTTCCCACCAGGGGCACGTACCACAAAAAAAACAAGCCCTGGCCGGTTTGGCTCAGCGGTTAGAGCGTCCACCTGCGGTCCGGAGAGGTCCGGGTTCGGTTCCCGCTAAGGGCATGTACCTCGGTTGCAGTTTGTCCCCAGCCCTGGTTGGTCGTGCGGGTGGCAGCCACTCGATGTGTCCCTTTCACATCGATGTTTCCCTCTCTCTCTCTTCCTCTCTCTCCCTCCCACTCTGTCTGTACAAAAAATGGAAAAATGTCCTCGGATGAGGATTAAAAAAAAAACAAAAACTAGCCGACAAAGCTGATCTCTCTTGATGGGGAGTGGGGAAGCTGAAAACTTCTTGGACTAATAATGCCTCAAATTCCCAAATCTGTAATGAAGCCAACTTTACTGATCCTCTGTGAGTTGACCACGGGTGACTAGTGATGAGCTGTGAGGTGAGGTCTAGACTGTGCACCTCCACCACCCAGGTGGAACCGCAGTACACACAGCTGGGACTCCTGTACTTCTCCAGCTGCACTGACACCCAGGAGGGGGTGTGCCATGGCTGGGTCACCTTTGCACACTCTCTGTGTTTGACACAGTGCCTCACACAGAGGAGAAGGGCACGCCAGTGAACATGACTGAAAATAAATGCACTACCTCATCTCTGAGACAGTATGTTGGATAAAACATAACTGCGGGGAAGAAAGAAAGGGAGGGAGCAGGGGAGGGATGTGCCCACCACAGAAGACATCAACATAAAATCCTTCTGCGGGGCACCGACATGTGTTCTCAGATCCCAGCACCGGCAACAGCCCAGAAATCTCAGCACTGCCCAGAAGGGATCCCATTCTGAAAGATGTCTGGAGAGAGGGAGTTAATACTGTCTGTGCCTTCGGGCTTCATATCATTCCTACCGTGGCTCAACTCTACTAATTCTGCTACATACAAACTCCTGAATGTTCTGCTTCATCCACAATGTCCGGAGCAGTGGCCACAGGCTGGAGAAGGACCTGAGCTCCTCTTTCTGGCACAGGAAAGGGGGAGCCACTGGCTGCTGCCCATGGAGCCAACGCTGACTGGGAGCCCAGCACAGCCTGCACTCGCTCTGCAACCTTGAGCAAATGACTCCCCCTGTCAGCCTCATGTCATCATCTGTAAAAGGGAGGTGAAAACTCTTCTACCATGTAGCAATGTTTTAAAGATTAAATAGAACCCAGCATAGGTAAGATGCTGATCAAAGATCCTGGCATTAAGCAAGTCCTCAATGAATGCTAGTTGAGCTTCATTTTAGCTCCGGGACTAGAAAACATGAGAGAAAAGAGAGACAAAAGGGATGAAATAGTGGGAGGGTCAGTGGAATCACCTCGAAGCGGACCAGGAAATCTTTCAGGTTTGAGAACACATCCAGGCACTTGGGCTCAAACATTCGCATTATATCCAGTAAGTCATAAGCCAGGAAATCCACATAGGTAAGCTGCAGACAGGCAAAAAATGAATGGGCACCAACTCTGTAACTAGAAACATGTCAACTCCCCACCCCAAAGCCTTCCCCTTACCTTGTCCCCTGCAAACCAAGACCTCTTCCCCAGAAACTGCGAGAAGAGCTTCATCTTTTCAGGAAGCACCTTCAAAAACTCAGGCTTCACTTTCTCCTGAGGCACAAAACAGCTGTCACCACCTACAGACAGACTCCCTGGGCAGAGAGGCAGGCCTCCCAGGGCTGTTCCTGACCCCCAGCTGCCACAGATGAGCAGCCACGGCCCCCAAGGGAACCTGAGTCAGTGCCCAGGATATAATTTCATCCAACCTCTGTTCATTAGACTCCTACTGGGTACCACCTCCCATCTGTGACACACAAATGGGAAGGCAGAGAAATACCACCTTTTCCTTGAACATGTCTCCACTCATCTCCAAACACCCTCCCATGGGTCAGACCCAGGAGTGCTGTGAGAACCTGGCAGATGCCTGGCCTCGGAATTCAGGTGGAATGGAAGAAGTGATGAATTAAAATATTCTAGGGAAGGTCATGCAGCTGGTGGGTGAACGAATGGACACTTGAGCACTTTCTGGACAGACGGGGAGAATCTGAGAGGCTGAAAGGAAGAAGGGACAGGCACAGAGGCCCTGTGGGTACCCCGAATGCCTCCTAGGAAAATGTGCTGATGCCCGTGGGTTTCAAGGAGGAGGTACAGGGCTAACAAGCAGAACATACTGTTAGACCCTGGGAGTCTAACCTCCATATAAAGGTTGGTGGGAACAGAGTCAGAGATTTCATTTGAGACAATTGGGGGTTATGTGTGTTACTCTGCTGATAGTATAGAGACCTGCTTGGAGGATCGGAAGCTCCCAGGAGTTCAAATGGCAAACAGGACCAGCAGATGGGACACAAAAGTCCTATGTCCTATCAAAATCTATCAAGCCTAGCCTTGCCAGAGGGGACTCACATAGTCAGGGCTGTAGCAGGTCCTGATATGGTACATTCGAATGTCCATGATCTCATTCTCCAAAATGTCCACGCGAATCTTCTCTTCTTCCGTCTCCCCACCTGCAGCCACACAGCAGACTCTCCGTCAGCATCCCACCTCAGCCAGCCCAGGGGCAAGGCCACCTGCCCCTGCACCCACCCCCAGACCCACTCACAGAGGTTGTGCTTGCGAGCAATGTATCGAAGGATGGCGTTGCTCTGGGTGAGCCTGTGAGCCCCATCAATTAAGTAGGGCAGCTGGAAGGGGAATAGGGCCAGGTCAGTAGGCCACAGGCTCCCTGGAAACCCCTCCTTGCATTTGGGGCAGAGATGACACCCGGGCTCTCAGTGTCTGGCACACAGTAGTCACCAAGCAAATATACTATGAAAGTAAAGAATGAGCTGGAACAAAGAGTGTCGGAGAAAAGCAGTGACAAGAACCAAGAAGCTGAGGGGCTGAGCAGAGGCCTCCAGATCCTGAGACCCCCACCAAAGCTGGGAAAGGAGATCTCAGAGTAGAGACCAGGTTCACTTACACCCACTGTCCCCATCCCCTGCACCTACATTAGGGAAGTCCAGGCCCAGCTTGAATTTTTCACTCAGCCACTGGCTTCTGTCAAAGTCGGGAGCTGCGATGGAGAAGATGGAGTGAAACCCCAGCCCTTGAGCCCAGCCCTCTTTCCCCGCATCCTACCAAGGAGTCAGTGGCCAGGCCTCTGAACAGGTGAGTCTGAAATCTGAGCATTAAGTCCCTCATTCAGATGTGGGGGAAAGAACGCTTAAAAGTCTCCGGAACCCACATGGATAAGGCTTCCCAAGTGTGGGCAAACCCTCCGGGAAGCCGTCGCACTTGCAGACACGGGGTCCGCAATGCCCTCTCCAATCCCCTCTCGGTCTTGGTCTCGCCTGGAAGGCCAAGGCCCACCCCCAGAGGGTAAGGAAGAGGCAGCGCCCTGCTCAGCCTGTGGGGGGCGGCATAGATGAGCACAGGTGGCCAGGGCACGGGTACTTGGTACCAAATCAGCAGGAGTCGGGCCGAAGTCGGAACGCGACAAGAATGGCATTACCGTCCCCCATCGTGTACTTCTTCTCCTCATAGCTGGAGTCTGTGTACTCCAGGAGCAGGCGGATGGCGTGTGCCAGCTGGGAGGGAAGGCGGACACAGGTCACGGACCCAGGGGCTCCGCTCGGGGCTCCCTCTGCTCCAACTACCCACCCCCAACACACTGACAACGCCAGGGGCCCGCGCCCTCGCCCACCTGCGGACAGGCGGCGGGGTGGGGCCGGGTCCTGCCAGACCTGAGGACCCTCCAGATAAAACCCGCCCGGCTGCTCAGCATGGCCGCACCCGCCCGGGCGGACCCCTCTCTCACCCCTCGGATGTCCCAGTAACCCAAAGTCATGGCCATGGTGCTGGTGTTCGCTCTCTGAGTGAAGAGACTCTTTCAAGCTGGCCTTAAAAACTCTGCTCAGGCCGAGAGGAAGGGCGGGGCGGGGCCTAATGTGCACACAGCCCCTTCTTTTCGTCCCTCGTCAACGCCCCTACGCCCGCCCACACCTCACAGCACCCTATCCCTGAGACCCAGTGACTCCGGCGGGCTCCAGCCTCAGCAAATTGGAAACAGTCCGTGTCCGCCACGCAGCCTCGGGAATCGGGGAGGACGCCACAGGCGCCGGGCTGGGCTGCCTGGGTGCCCGGCCAGCTCCGCGTGTCCTCGCCCGCACACACCTTGGCTCGGGCGGAGGAGTGGGCAGTGCGCTTGGGAGACAAATCTGAATCGCAAAAACAGAAAGGCCCGGCTCACTTCCTTTCCCCTCCAGGCGTCGCTCTGCTTTGCCTCGGGGCTGCAGAGTTCCCAAGGGCTCAGGGAGGCTCCAACTGCCAGTTAAGCCCAAAGAGCGGTGTCCCTCAAATCGGGAGTTCAATCAGCACCTGCCACTGGTAGACAAGCCAGTCTGAAAGCTTCTCCAAGACCTTAGAATACCTGATGGCACGTGTCTTCCAGACCACACGATCAGTAGGATGGGAACACCCAGGACAAGGACTGAGAAAAGATGTGGTCTCAGTGTTTCCCTTTCTGGGACTTTGGAGGACCCAGCTCTTACGTCATGTGTCTAAAAGTGATAATCAACTGTAAATTAATTGGATTTATGCTTGAAGTTGTTTATTAAAATCCAAAACCAGCCCTTGCAAAGAGGCAGGATATGGAAGTGCAGCCCCAGAGATGTCCTGCCAGCCAGCTAGACGTCCCTGATATTGAGCAGAACAGTAACCAGGAGCATGGCGGGCACACAGGTTACAGGAGTGAAGTGGGAAGAGCTGTCCTCAGGGACCAGCTGCCTGTGCTGCTGCAGAGGGCATCAGAAATGGGTCTGGGGGAGGTCAGTCAGGAGCCTGGAGGACTGCCCCCAGGACCACAGTGTGGGTCTTGCAGACCCTCAGCTGTCCAGGTCCATGGATTCCAGCCCTGACCCTGGATCCTGACACACATGTGCTCTGAGGTATGAAAGAGTTGCTCAGGTGATCTTTGAAGTCCCTCTGTGATCTGTGGCCTGTGGTACAACCTCCACAAGAATATGTCCTGCCTGCCAACTTCTACTTGGAAGGTAGAACACTATATGAAAACTAAGAGAATAGGACACAGTTTGAGTTGTGGTTGTCTTCTGTTTTTTAAAGGATATTACAAGGTTGAGTGCACATGTGAAAACAGATGAGTGGAACTTTTAAAAACAAATGCACTCATAAGTTAGAGACCAATTTTAGCTAGGAAGAAGGAGACCAGAGCATGCACTGCCCTGGCCACCACCTGTCTGCAGGGAGAACCTGGAAACAGTCTTGCCCTGGGGTTGCTGGCAGGGTCAAGACAATGAGACTTGGACAGAGAACGTGTTTAGACTGGCCTGGCAGCCTGGTCCTCCAAGATACACAAGTGGTGTAACTCTGGCTGCCAGACAGCAGGCTCCTCAAACTCCTGCACACTGTTGCAGGGCCAGGCATACTGGGGCCTGTGTCTGCTAGGGGGAGAGACGGACGATAAACAAGAACATGCAAATAATATCATATACAAAACAACATGTATATATAGACTTCACATGCAGTAAAGTGCTCAAATTTTACATATTCTATGGCTTTTTACATACAATACTCTTATGCAATCACCACTGAGGATGAAACAGAGACCATTTCCACCCTTCACAAGTTCCCTTCAATGAGCCACCCCACACACAAGGTTACCATTTGGCTGACCTTAGTCACCTTAAATACGAGTTTTGCATGTTGACCTTAAGGTAAATAAAATTATATACTATGTACTTTTTGGTATGATGGATCCTTAAGAACTGAAGGACAGCCAAGGACGAGTTTCCTATGTGATCTTACAAGCGAAACATGCAGATTAAGGAACTGCAAGCAGTTCCTGAAACAAATTCTTGAAACTGTCTCAATGCTTCATGAGGCCCATTGTGTTTCCACTACAGAGTAAACAAACCATAAAACTTAAAAATTAGCCCTGGCCGGTTTGGCTCAGCGGTTAGAGCGTCTGCCTGCGGTCCGGGGAGACCGGGGTTCGGTTTCCGCTAAGGGCATGTACCTTGGTTGCAGTTTGTCCCCGGCCCTGGTTGGTCGTGCGGGTGGCAGCCACTCGATGTGTCCCTTTCACATCCATGTTTCCCTCTCTCTCTCTTTCTCTCTCTCCCTCCCACTCTGTCTGTACAAAAAATGGAAAAATGTCCTCGGATGAGGATTAAAAATAAATAAATAAAATAAAATAATTCTAATCACTCTCTCCCCCATTTAAAAAAAAAAATTAGCCCTGGCCGGTTTGGCTCAGCGGTTAGAGCGTCGGCCTGCGGTCCTGAGAGACCCGAGTTCGGTTCCCGCTAAGGGCATGTACCTCGGTTGCAGTTTGTCCCCGGCCCTGGTTGGGTCGTGTGGGTGGCAGCCACTCGATGTGTCCCTTTCACGTCGATGTTTCTCTCTCTCTCTCTCCCTCCCACACTCTATCTAAACAAAAAATGAAAAAATGTCCTCGGGCGAGGATTAAAAAAAAAAACTTAAAAATTAAATAATAACGGCATTGGAACCAGTCACTGCTTGACTAGTATTATTTGTGCACATATAAAGGTTAGATATTAACCTAAAGATAATCTGTTTGTTATGCATTGTTTGTGCTAATGTAGTTACTCACATACTCTGCAAATGTAATTGTTAAACATTGTGATAAAAGCCATGGTGAGCTTGAGATCAATGCTACATGCCAGTGTAGCCCTCCGTTCATCTTGAATACATCTTGCCTGCTGATGCTTTCTTCGAGTCTCCGATCATTTTGAATGCAACATTGGTATCTGCATGCTTTTCATCAACACTGTATCTGTGAAAGTCATCCATGTTGTTGCATGTAGCAGTAGGGAATTTATTTTCATTACAGTATATTCACTGTAGTATTCCATCATATGAATAATGGAATCATAGTAATAAACAAAGATTATCTGTCCATTCTCCATTAATAGACATTTGGATTGGTTCCAGTTATTGGCTATTTCAAATAAAGCAACCTTGAAAATTATAGTACATGTCCCTGGAAGACATAGCACTCATCCCTGTTGGACTATAACAGGAAGTGAAATTCCAGGGGCATAGGGTTGATGTACATTTAATTCCATGGATATGCTGGTATTCCAAAGTGGTTGTGCCACCAGCAATGAATGACAGTTCCAGTGACTCCATAAATTAACAGTTGTCCATCCTTTTATTTCTTTTCCTATGTGGGTATGTAATAGAATCCAACTGAATTCATAAGTTCTTCAATATCTAATGATGTTCAGCACATTTTCACATGCCAGTCGGGCTCCTGAGAGCAGAGCAATCAGTGTGGGGAAGGTAGGTCTTGTTGGCTTTAGTGCAGGAAGGACAGTGTCAGGGGGAGACTTCACTGAGCAAAGGAATGCTGGAGAGCTTTAAGATCCTGGGTGAACTGGGATTGGGAAAGAAAAGGGCACCAAATAGGATCTGAGTGTGGGTGAAGGAAAGAATAGGAGAAAAGAGTAAGACACCTGGTTCCATGAGTCCAGGGAGGGCCAGCTTTCTCCAGGGCCCCATGTATTCTTTGCTGCCATCTACTGGACTTACAGGCCCTACTTGTTGCCCCACACAGCAATCTTCGTGTAAATAGGGGTTGGGAGGAAGCGGCTGGACTTCATGTAGGCAGAGATCTTCTTCAGGCCCTGAGGGTGCAAAAAGAAGACCAGATCTCAAGGTCTGCTGCACAACTGGGCTCACACAGCCCCACTTCAGACACGCCAAGTTCAGGATCCAGGCAACACTTCCTTGTGGGGTCAACTGTGGGGGCATAAGACAGTCTTCCAGGGGTGCCCAGCTCTGTAAGTTAACTCTTACAATTCCCTGCAACTGGTGTGATAGCTCAGTAAGTTACCACATGACACTCTAAACTCTGCCAGGTGCTTTATATCCATTAGAAACCAGGATACAGGTTTACAGCCTCCGCACCACTGCCTACAAAACAGGTTGGTCTACCACCATTTTCACAAGGGAACTGAGGCACACACAGCTGAAGCCCCCTCCTCATGTCACACTGCTAGTTAGTGGAAAGGGCTGGAAGGCAGCCTGGCTCTCTCCCCCATCTGTGCTCTTTCTGCTGCACTCCCCTCCTCCCTCCCACACAGGAGGCCTTGACCCTCCCAGTCTGTACAGACAGGCTCCTGGCCTCCCTCTGAGGGAGAACAAAGGGGCTCAGAATGTGCCTGTGCAGCTTGCACAAGAGGCCAGATCTCACCCAATGACTCAGCAAAACAGGGATGAAAGCTGATAGGGGGATGTGGAGCAAGAATGCCAGGCCAGGGCCTAAGGAGTCCACTTAAAGGAGAAAGTCCAATTGTTTGGCCTGGTTCCTGAGCCCAATCTCACTAGGCCTTCTCCAGGATTCAAAGGTCCTGGGACCGCCTATAACCAAGGCCTGGCCCCCACAGGCCAGACTACAGCCCACAGCTGTCCCTCATCCCTCCCAGCCAGTCAGTCATCCCAGCTCTGGCATCATATCCCAGGCTGATCACCCGGGACCAGAACCAGAGTAGATAAGAACTAGCTGACAGCCCTGGCCAGTTTGGCTCAGCGGTTGAGCGTCGGCCTGTGGACCAGAGAGTCCCGGGTTCGGTTCCCACTAGGGGCACGTACCACAAAAAAAACAAAAAAACAAAAACTAGCCGACAAAGCTGATCTCTCTTGATGGGGAGTGGGGAAGCTGAAAACTTCTTGGACTAATAATGCCTCAAATTCCCAAATCTGTAATGAAGCCGACTTTACTGATCCACTGTGAGTTGACCACGGGTGACTAGTGATGAGCTGTGAGGTGAGGTCTAGGCTGTGCACCTCCACCACCCAGGTGGAACCGCAGTACACACAGCTGGGACTCCTGTACTTCTCCAGCTGCACTGACACCCAGGAGGGGGTGTGCCATGGCTGGGTCACCTTTGCACACTCTCTGTGTTTGACACAGTGCCTCACACAGAGGAGAAGGGCACGCCAGTGAACATGACTGAAAATAAATGCACCACCTCATCTCTGAGACAGTATGTTGGATAAAACATAACTGCGGGGAAGAAGGAAAGGGAGGGAGCAGGGGAGGGATGTGCCCACCACAGAAGACATCAACATAAAACCCTGTGCAGGGGCACCGACATGTGTTCTCAGATCCCAGCACCGGCAACAGCCCAGAAATCTCAGCACTGCCCAGAAGGGATCCCATTCTGCAAAGATGTCTGGAGAGAGGCTTCGGGCTTCATATCAGTACTACCGTGGCTCAACTCTACTAATTCTGCTACATACAAACTCCCGAATGTTCTGCTTCATCCACAATGTCCGGAGCAGTGGCTGCAGGCTGGAGAAGGACCTGAGCTCCTCTTTCTGGCACAGGAAAGGGGGAGCCACTGGCTGCTGCCCATGGAGCCAACGCTGACTGGGAGCCCAGCACAGCCTGCACTCGCTCTGCAACCTTGAGCAAATGCCTCCCCCTGTCAGCCTCATGTCATCATCTGTAAAAGGGAGGTGAAAACTCTTCTACCATGTAGCAATGTTTTAAAGATTAAATAGAACCCAGTATATGTAACATGCTGATCAAAGATCCTGGCATTAAGCAAGTCCTCAATGAATGCTAGTTGAGCTTCATTTTAGCTCCGGGACTAGCAAACCATCAAGGATAAGAGTGAACACAAAAGAGATAAAATAGTAAGGGGACTGGTGGAATCACCTCTATGCGGGTGATGAAGTCTTTCAGGTTCGGGAACGCATCCAGGCACTTGGGCTCAAATATGCGGTGCAGGTCTAGGATGTCATAAGCCAGGAAATCCACATAGGTGAGCTGCAGACAGGCAAAAAATGAATGGGCACCAAAGCCTGAAACTGGAAACATGTCAAGTCCCCACCCCAAAGCCTTCCCCTTACCTTGTCCCCTGCAAACCAAGACCTCTTCCCCAGGAACTGCGAGAAGAGCTTCATCTTTTCAGGAAGCACCTTCAAAAACTCAGGCTTCACTTTCTCCTGAGGCACAAAACAGCTGTCACCACCTACAGACAGACTCCCTGGGCAGAGAGGCAGGCCTCCCGGGGCTGTTCCTGACCCCCAGCTGCCACAGATGAGCAGCCACGGCCCCCAAGGGAACCTGGGTCAGTGCCCAGGATATAATTTCATCCAACCTCTGTTCATTAGACTCCTACTGGGTACCACCTCCCATCTGTGACACGCAAATGGGAAGGCAGAGAAATACCACCTTTTCCCTGAACGTGTCTCCACTCATCTCCAAACACCCTCCCATGGGTCAGACCCAGGAGTGCTGTGAGAACCTGGCAGATCCCTGGCCTCGGAATTCAGGTGGAATGGAAGAAGTGATGAATTAAAATGTTCTAGGGAAGGTCATGCAGCTGGTGGGTGAACGAATGGACACTTGAGCACTTTCTGGACAGACGGGGAGAATCTGAGAGGCTGAAAGGAAGAAGGGACAGGCACAGAGGCCCTGTGGGTACCCCGAATGCCTCCTAGGAAAATGTGCTGATGCCCAAAGGTGTCAAGGAGGCGGTGCTGGGATACCAAGTTAGACACACTGTTAGAAACTGAACTTCCACCCTGGGGCATCTGCACTCTATCCTAAGATTGAAGGAAACTGAGTTACAGATTTTATTTGAGGTAGTTGGGGGTTTTGTGGGTCACTCTGCTGACAGTATAGAGACCAGCTTGGAGGGTCAGAAGCTCCCAGGAGTTCAAATGGCAAATAGGACCAGAGTAGATAAAAGTGTCCAAGCTCCTTTCAAAGCCTGGCCAGTCCAGCTCAGCAGAAGGCAACTCACATAGTCAGGGCTGTAGCAGACCATGGCCAACTGATTTGACGTGTCCATAGCCTCATTCTCCAAAATATCCACGCGAATCCTCTCTTCTTCCGTCTCCCCACCTGCAGCCACACAGCAGACTCTCCGTCAGCATCCCACTTCAGCCAGCCCAGGGGCAAGGCCGCCTGCCCCTGCACCCACCCCAGACCCACTCACAGAGGTTGTGCTTGCGAGCAATGTATCGAAGGATGGCGTTGCTCTGGGTGAGCCTGTGAGCCCCATCAATTAAGTAGGGCAGCTGGAAGGGGAATAGGGCCAGGTCAGTAGGCCACAGGCTCCCCGGAAACCCCTCCTTGCATTTGGGGCAGAGATGACACCCGGGCTCTCAGTGTCTGGCACACAGTAGTCACCAAGCAAATATACTATGAAAGTAAAGAATGAGCTGGAACAAAGAGCGTCGGAGAAAAGCAGTGACAAGAACCAGGAAGCTGAGGGGCTGAGCAGAGGCCTCCAGATCCTGAGACCCCCACCAAAGCTGGGAAAGGAGATCTCAGAGTAGAGACCAGTTCACTTACACCCACTGTCCCCATCCCCTGCACCTACATTAGGGAAGTCCAGGCCCAGCTTGAATTTTTCACTCAGCCACTGGCTTCTGTCAAAGTCGGGAGCTGCGATGGAGAAGATGGAGTGAAACCACAGCCCTTGAGCCCAGCCCTCTTTCCCCGCATCCTACCAAGGAGTCAGTGGCCAGGCCTCTGAACAGGTGAGTCTGAAATCTGAGCATTAAGTCCCTCATTCAGATGTGGGGGAAAGAACGCTTAAAAGTCTCCGGAACCCACATGGATAAGGCTTCCCAAGTGTGGGCAAACCCTCCGGGAAGCCGTCGCACTTGCAGACACGGGGTCCGCAATGCCCTCTCCAACCCCCTCTCCGGTCTTGGTCTCGCCTGGAAGGCCAAGGCCCACCCCCAGAGGGTAAGGAAGAGGCAGCGCCCTGCTCAGCCTGTGGGGGGCGGCATAGATGAGCACAGGTGGCCAGGGCACGGGTACTTGGTACCAAATCAGCAGGAGTCGGGCCGAAGTCGGAACGCGACAAGAATGCCATTACCGTCCCCCATCGTGTACTTCTTCTCCTCATAGCTGGAGTCTGTGTACTCCAGGAGCAGGCGGATGGCGTGTGCCAGCTGGGAGGGAAGGCGGACACAGGTCACGGACCCAGGGGCCCCGCTCGGGGCTCCCTCTGCTCCAACTACCCACCCCCAACACACTGACAACGCCAGGGGCCCGCGCCCTCGCCCACCTGCGGACAGGCGGCGGGGTGGGGCCGGGTCCTGCCAGACCTGAGGACCCTCCAGATAAAACCGGCCCCGGCTGCTCAGCATGGCCCCACCCTCCCGGGCGGACCCCTCTCTCACCCCTCGGATGTCCCAGTAACCCAAAGTCATGGCCATGTCAGCGTTTCCCGGCTTCGGCGCACTCGAGCAGCGCGGGGCTGAAAGTTCGTCCGAGGCCCGGGTCAGGGGTGGAGCCTTGGAGCCCCGCCCCCTCGCTCTGCACGCCCCGCCCCTGCTATTACCCAATCTCCTCGGTCTCCCGGTGACGCGGCACGCTGAGGCCTAGGGGCGCGGCGTTGGGCCCCCGGGCCGCCGGGCGCAGTGCGGCTCCGCCGCCGAGCCGCGGGCATTCGGGTACCGAGGTCAGACGCCGCAGCCCGCCGGGCCGGGCTCGCCTGGGTGCCCTGGCCGGCTCCGCGCCTCCTCGCCCTCATTCAGATCTCGGCTGGGTCAGAGGAAGTGGGCAGTGCGCTTGGGAGACAAATCTGAATCGCAGAAACTTCCTTCCTCCAGGCTTCGCTCTGCTTCGCCTCGGGGCTGCCCAGGTCAAGGGCTGAGGGAGGCTCCGACTGCCAATTAAACCCAAAGAGTGGAGCTGCTCAAATCGAGAGTTTCAATCAGCACCTGTCACTGGTAGACAAGCCAGTCTGAAAGCCTCTCCAAGACCTAAGAATCCTTCCAGACCACCGGATCAGTAGGATGGGAACACCCAGGACAATGACTGAGAAAAGGAGATGTGGTGGTCTCAATGTTTCCCTTTCTGGGACTTTGGAGGACCCAGCTCTTAAGTTATGTGTCTAAGAGTGTTAAGTATGAAATGTAAATTATTTAGCTTCACCATCTAAATCCAGAACCAACTGCTGCAAAGAAGCAGGGTGTGGAGGCGGCTCCAGAAATGTTTGCCAGCTAGCTAGATGTCCCTCGCCTTCACAGGGACAGTGACCTGTGGCACGGTGAGCACAGAGGGACTGTGAGGGAGGGTTAAGAGCTGTCCTCTGAGGGGCCAGGCGCCTGTACTGTTGACAGAGCGCCAGAGGTGCCAGCAGCAGCCTGAAGCACAGCTCACGGGACCACAGACAGTGAGGGCCCTGCAGACCTGCGGTCCATTTCCATGGATTCCGGCCCTGACCCTGGCTCCTGATTTGGGTAATGAGAGAGTGGCTCAGATATGCCAGAAGGAGACCATAAGCCAGGAAGAATATGCTGGAAAGCTTCAGAACAGTGCATTGGGGCATAAAAATGTCCCTGGGCTGCAAAGGCCCTTTGTAGTGAAGCTTTGGGCTTTTGGACAGCATAAGATTAGTGAACCTCTAAATACAAAGAAAGTGTGCAGAGAAAGGGTGGGGCAGGTGGGCGAGCAATCAGTTGGATCTAGCAGAAGCACAGCAGGTTATATCTTGGCCCCAAGAGGCAGGAGCTGGACCTTATATGTGTTCAGGAGGTCTGACCTGGGGTGGGGGAGAAGCAGGGATCCCAAGCAGCTATCATGGGGGGAGAGTGCTCTGCCAAATGTGGAGCATGGGAGAGGGGTCCCCAGAAGATGGACAATGAGATTTGGGGTCTCAGTGGGGATCTGGGATTCCAGGCTGACTCCAGCCTGGCTGAAAACTGTCCAATTAAACAGGAAGCAGAGGTGGGACAGGCTCTTGCAGACCTGGTGCGAAGGAACTGCTGTGGCTTCTGGCTTGGAGGGGTCGGGACACACTTCAGATTCCCTGATCCCAAACCATCAGCAAGGAGGCCAGCCCCAACCCACCAGTGGCTGGGTCAGAGCTTTGTCAGGCTGGGCCTGCTTCTCTGCGTTGGCTGGTCTCTGAAGGCTTTGGCAAGGCTGTTGGTGCAATACTTGGGACTGGCTGAGCCCTCTGAGCTCACTGTCAAAGGTGCAGCACCTCCTCTAGAGTAGAGGGGGACAGGCAAGGAACGGACAGAGAGGAGCCTGGGGGGATCCTCTGACCATGGGTCAGCACCGAGAAGACTGGTGAACCCCAACATATCCCATATTTTACTAGATCACCTGGTCACCCGAATAGCTGCAAGTTTAAGTAATTGGTACTTTCCTAAGTCTCTGCCACATTCCTGGGGAGGGCCGCTCCAGCAGCACCCCCTGGCGGTCAAGTGTGCAGCTCCCAGGAGGAGAAAAGTCCCATGGGTCCTTCCTGCCTAGAGAACACCCAGCTTCACCACCCAGAGGCTGAACCCCACTCACCCATCAGGCTTCCCACAGACCCCTGGGCAGCTCCCACCTGCTCCACTGATCCTGCAAGGACACGCCTCTGGCTACATGACAGGGACAAAACATTGGGCACCAACTCAGTCATCAAGATGTTCTAGGTTTTTTTTGTTTTGTTTTGTTTTTTATCATCCTCACCTGAGGACATTTTTCCATCTTTTGTTCATGTAGAGTGGGAGGGAGAGAGAGGAACAGAGAGAGAGAGACAGAGAGAGAGAGAAACATCGACGTGAAAGGGACACATCGAGTGGTTGCCACCCGCACAACCAACCAGGGCCGGGGACAAACTGCAACCGAGGTACGTGCCTTTAGCGGGAACTGAACCCGGGTCTTTACGGACCACAGGCCGATGCTCTAACCGCTGAGCCAAACCGGCGAGGGCAAGATGTTCTAGTTTTTCATCTAAAAGGTCTTCAGGAGCCCGGCAGGTGTGGCCCAGTGGTTGAGCATCAGCCCATGCACCAAGAGTCGCTGGTTCGATTCCCGGGTCAGGGCACATGCCCAGGTTGTGGGTCAAATCCCCAGTGGGGGGCACGCAGGAGACAGGCAATGTTCTCTCTCATTAATGTTTCTGTCTCTCCCTCTCCCTTCCTCTCTCTAAAAAACAATGAAAAATAATAATAATAAATAAAGGGCTCTGGCCAGTTTGGCTAAGCAGTTAGAGCGTCGGCCCACGAACCAGGGAGTCCTGGGTTTGGTTCCCACTAGGGGCACGTACCTCGGTTGCAATTTGTCCCCAGCCCCAGTTGGGGTCGTGTGGGTGGCAACCAATTGATGTGTCTCTCTCACATCGATGTTCTCTCTCTCTCTTCCCCCTCTTCCTCCTGCTCCATCTGAACATAAATATAAAAAAAATGTCCTCAGTGCAGATAGAAAAATAAATAAAATAAAAAATAAAAGGTCTTCAGGACATGTGGAGTTGACCCTTGTGAATGGTGTGAAGTTAGAGTCAGCATTTTTCCATATGCTTATCTAGTTGACCCAGCACCAGTTGTTGAAAAAGCCACCCTTACCCTGGCCAGTGTGGTTTAGTTGGTTGGAGCATCATCTCATACACAGAAAGGTTGTAGGTTTGATTCCTGGTCAGGGCACATACCTAGGTCGTGGGTTTGATCGTTGGTCTGATATAGGAGGCAACCAATCGATGTCTCTCTCTCTTTCTCTAAAATCAATAAACATATCTTCGGATGGGGATTGAGTTAAATAAGTGTGTGTGTGTGTGTGTGTGTGTGTGTGTGTATAATTCTTTTTTAATTAAAAAAAAAAAAAAAAAAGCCATTCTTTCCAGACACGTTTTGGAGTAGGTGATGATAGCAGTTTCTCTTGGACTCAGGGCTGGCAGGGAGGGGGTGGAAGGCATTCTGCTTTCTCTAAGTCTTGAAAGAGGGTTGCACTAAGGGCTAACGGAGTAACAAATAGTCCCTAGGAGGAAAATAATTCTACCTAGGAGCCGGGAGGCAGTAAGGGAGTCAAGGAATGACCCCAGGGAAGAAGAGGCGTGTAGGTGGGACGTTCACAGGGAGCCCAGGGATGAGGTTTGGGCTTGGCAAGTGTGAGACAGAGAATGGGGATTAAGAATTGCCCCTAGCCCTGGCCGGTTTGGCTCAGCGGTTAGAGCATCGACCTGCGGTCCCGAGAGACCCGGGTTCGGTTCCCGCTAAGGGTGCGTACCTCGGTTGCAGTTTGTCCCCAGCCCTGGTTGGTCGTGCGGGTGGCAGCCACTCGAAGTGTCCCTTTCACGTCGATGTTTCTCTCTCTCTCTCTGTTCCTCTCTCTCCCTCCCACTCTACCTGAACAAAAAATGGAAAAATGTCCTCAGGTAAGGATAATAATAATAATAAAAGAATTGCCCCTAATTTTGACTGGGTCACAGAGACAGAGCAGCCCCAGGGGTCCATCCTAGAGAGCAGGGGTTGTTGACCAGGGCCCAGGGCTGCAACCACAATCAAGATGGCCTACAGGTGGAAATGCACTGAGAGGAGTTGGTGAGGCTCAGGACCTTGATCCCCTGGTGCACAGAGCACAAAGGAAGAGACAGTGGGCACATAAGGTATCGATAGCATTGCCTCTGGAACCACACCTCCTAGGTAGGAATCCCGGGCCCACCACTTACTAACAGTGACCCTGAGAAGGTTACTTAAGTTCTCTAAGCCTCCGTTTCCTTCTCTGTAAATGGCAATAACAATAGCACCTACTTCATAGGGCTGATTTGAGGATTAAATGAGATCAGACATGTAAAGTGCCTAAAACAGTGCCAGGCATATAGTAAATGCTCAATAAATGTTGGCCATTGTCACCATTATTCCTGATGACTAAATGCAGGGCCCCAAACTTCCTGCCAGTGCTATTTACTGGGCACCCACGGGGAGCAAAATACTGGACTAAGCACCATAGTACCAGCCTCCCGTGCCAGTAGCCCCCAGCCCCTGCTTCTAAGAGAGGCAAGGAGACCCCTCCAGTTCCCATCCCAGGGAGGCACTGGCCCATGTAGCCTTTGAGACACTGACCCCACACCAGAAGGTGAGGGGGAGACAGCCCCAGGCTTTCTTCATCTCTCCTTCTCCTCTAGGCAGGTTCTCCCCACCCTTGCAGAACCTGGTCAAAGTCCACCTCCTCCTTTGGGTCTTGCCCAAGTGCCCCAGACTCCAGAGTCTCTCCTCTGCCCCCCGCCCATATGAGCCTCTGCAAGGGCTCTTAGTAAGGGGCTCCATCTCCTCAACTAGGACTGGGGTGCGACCGGTATGGGGGGTGGTTGCGGGGGACAGTTAGACCTTTCTCAAGGCTCTGGGGGTCATAGGGAAATCCACTTGGGGGAGACAAAGTGAGCTCCTGCAGAAATCTTCACAATGAGAGGTGTTCCGAGGAAGAGCTGGGGCAGTCTGGAAGCCCAAGCAGGACTTGCTGAATGCAAACGGTGTGGCCAACACGTGTGGCCCCTGACGGAGGAATGTAACGAGAGAAGGGGTGATGCCAGGGTCTAGGACAGCACAGCCAAACGGCCAGGGTGTAGGAGTCTCCAGCCTTGCCCAGGAGAGAGGGTGTCCACATCAGCCGGCCCCTGGGCAGCACTCCTCCTAAGGGACTTAGAGCCTACGCCATAGCTCTCGCAGGGGGGATTCATATGTGAGCCAGCCTGTTAGTGGGCTGGGACTGCATGAAACAGAGAGCATGAGTGATGTCTGGAGAGGGTCCCCATCAGCCCCTAGCTGAGCTGCAGAAGCAGCCACAGTTCTCACGATGGTCTCAGTACCGCCACCCTATGGAAAATCTGGGAACTGCAAAGAGCTACCCGTCAAGGGGCAAGTGGAAGCTGAAATCCAGCCTACAACCAGGAACTTGATCTAGCGCAGCTGCAGCCACCTGGAGGGAGGGACACTCCTTTCTCTCCCCAAAAGTGCCATGGGTTCTTTGCGCTATCAGAGCTGAGCCTGCTCAGAGGGTCCACCTTTTCCTAACTCACACAAAGGTGGCAAGCGGGCGAGCATCAGCCCTGGGTTTGTACATGACCCAGGTGCCCAAGCAGCCCAGCAATGTACCTGCTGCACAAAGACAGGCTGTGCAGGATATGGTGGAGGGGAGGGAAAGAGCCACGCATCTGGATGCTTCACAGTGGGGCCTCCAACACCCAAGGCAGACTGCCCTGGGGATACCTGGGAATGAAAACATGCACACCACCCCCAACAGCACTGAGGCACCCAGGCAGCTCTGTGAGCACTGAGCCTTGTTCAGCTACAGACAGGACTGGAACGGAGCAGGGGTGACTGTAGCTTCAACTGATGTATACACCCCTGTAGGGTGCTGCCGAGAACTCCCAGGTGTGGGTGCCAGTACATCAGTGATAATGCAGCTGCACGTGTAACCTCAGGCTGCGGGTGCCCAGGGACCCCAGGACCAGGTCATCACCTACATTAGGCAGGGTATGCCGACAAGAGCCCCTAGGTGATCAGGGACCAAGAGTCAGCCTGTACTCTGCTCGCCAATCTATGCTCCCTGGCATGAGGCTGTGCCTATCCAAGGAAGGGGAGACCTTTTCTAAACACACAAAAGCATTCTATGAGCTAGCTGGGCTCTGCCCAGGGGCACATGGGGGCAGAGAAGGAGGCCCAGGGCCAACAAGGCTGTTCACCACCCTTGTTTCTTTCTTTGTTTGTTTTTAAATATATTTTTATTGATTTTTTTAGAAAGGAAGGGAGAGATAGAAATATGGAGGTGAAAGAGACACACTGATCAGCTGCCTCCTGCTCGCCCCCGACTGGGGATCGAGCCTGAAACACAGGTATGTGCCTTGACTGGTAATCAAACCAGACCTCAGTCCATGGGACAATGCCCAATCCACTGAGCCACACCAGCTGGGCCACCACCCTTTCAACACACTACTACCAAACCACTACTGGGGGAATTTTGAAAAAAACCTTGTGCTTGGAGTTTTGATTCCTCAATGCAAGCTGGTAAGTAGCTTCCCAGGTCTGCTGCACATCTCCTGTGAGCTGGGTCAGAGGGAGTCAGTCTCTGTGCACTGGTCATCTCGACACTGTGACAGAGCGATGCTCTGGTTTGCAGGGCCACCTCCCTCCCCCAGCAGCCCCTTGAGCACCGGCTCCATCTCCAGCTTGACCTCTGCTAACCCATTTACCCACTGAGGCCCCTAATGAGAACTGCAAAGGAGCTTCCCCCTTCTCTCCCCTCCCCCACCTCTGCCCAGCACAGGCCTCCATCCCAGCAAATCTTGCCGACTCTGGGGTGTGAGCACAGAGCAGCAGAAGGCATTGGCCCTGTGGAGGGTGGGCGGAGGGGGGAGATGGAGACCGCAAGGAAATAGGACCAGTGGGAGTGGAGTCACCCACGCCAAGAGGCAAGACATTTTCCCGGGAAAAAAGCAGTTGATGGGCCTCAGAGATATCAAAGAGAACAAAGCAGAGAACTGGCCTTGGACGGGAGCCCAGTTGGGACAATCTGAGAGATGAGGCAGAAGCCCAAGGGTAGGCGGGGGCAGGGGGACAGTCTGAGAAGAAAGAGGCTAGGACGGTGCAGGTCACTTTATTAAAAAGTTCTTCAGGCTCACCCTCATGGAGCGGATAGGGCTATACATAGGGTGGCCCCGCTCTCCTCACTGAAAAAGAAAATGCGGGCTGCTGGTCAAAACAGGCTGCTCAAAGGATTGACACAGGCAGCCTGTTGTGGGTATTGTCCCAGGTGTTCCTCTTCCCCTTGACAAGACCGAAAGGCAAGTCATCTCAGCAGCTGGAGGTCACTGTGCCTCAGGTGATGTGGAATTCAGATCTCCCGGACAGGTTGGTCTTTCAAGATTCTGGAGTTTCCCAGTCCTCTAGAGACGTCACCTGTGCTTCAGCTGGGAATTTGGAGTCAAATAGACTTGGATTCGAATCCTAGCTCTACATGCAAGGCTGGGAATGGGTTATACTCTCTCCTTTGCACAGCACCCTAAACCTGGGAAGTCAGGGGAACAGGGGGCTTGCCCCGCTAATAAATGAAACACTCAGGTTTCAAATCCAGGTCGCTTTCTTATCTGCTGAATGGAGCCAGAGCCTCCAGCCACACGTGGTCACTCACAGATCTCAGAATAGGTGCTCTGAATCTGTGCAGCCTGGTTAGGACACCGGGGCCAGGCTAGACCAGAGTCTGAGCTGGTCCTGCGCCTGGAGAACTGAGGGCAGGGCCTTTTCGGCCCTTCACAGACCCTGCCTCAGATTCTCCAAGGCCCTACCCTCCTGGCAACAAAAGTTAAAATGCACCCACATTCCCTCATTAAATATAACTCTTCTTGGCTTTCAGTGTAACAGGGCTTTTATGAATTTGCTCTTGAAACTACTTGATGATGAGTAACTCATTTAATTTACTATTGGCTATGATGTCTCTTTTTTTTTTTCATCTTATGATTTCTCTTTATTCTGCATAGTCTGGAACTCTTGCCAAAAACACAATTTACAAATTGTTTTCAAATATAACATTTCTGTGGATACCAAACTTAGCCAAGATTAAAGTTGACATGCAACTTTGAGAAGGCATTTAGTTAAACATTTATCAATTGTGATGTTGTGCTTTTCATATTTTTCAGCCCTCAAAGTTTTTCTTTCCAGTCTTCACCATTTCCTAGGCCTTTGATATCAGCCTGCCCCCTGGATAGAAGCCAAGGCACTTGGATCCTCCCTAGCCCCCTGGAGGCACAGAGAGGGGAAGTAACTTGCCCAAGGTCACACAGCCAGAAAGCAGTATGGCTCCAGAGTGAATACTCACAACATTAGGCCATAGTTTTTCTCAACCAAAAAGAGTTATGATGGCAAGTTTGGTGAGGCTCACCATAGGATAGTGAACAGTAATTAAAATTTATATTTATAAATAGCATTTTCATGAAATATGGAAAGATGTTAAAATATTTTAAAAACCACAAAATATACATATATCTCAACTCAAAAACGCCTTTTTAAAATATATTTTCAGCCCTGGCCGGTTTGGCTCAGCGGTTAGAGCGTCGGCCTGTGGTCCTGAGAGACCCGGGTTCGGTTCCCGCTAAGGGCGCGTACCTCGGTTGCAGTTTGTCCCCGGCCCTGGTCGGTTGTGCGGGTGGCAGCCACTCGATGTGTTCCTTTCACGTCGATGTTTCTCTCTCTCTCTCTCTGTTCCTCTCTCTCCCTCCCACTCTACCTGAACAAAAAATGGAAAAATGTCCTCGGGTGAGGATAAAAAAAATATATATATATGTTTTCATTGCTTTTAGAGAGAAAGGAAGAGAGAGGGAAAGATAGAAACATTGATGAGAGAGAAACATCAGTTAGCTGCCTCCTGCACATCCCGGTAGGGGACTGAGCCCACCACCCGGGCATGTGCCCTGACCAGGAACTAAACTTGCGACCTCTCCGTGCATGGGACAATGCTCAATCCACTGAGCCACACCTTTTTAAAAAAGAACTGAAAATCGCTACTCAGCCTTTTGGCTACGATCAAGTGTAGTATCTGTTCTTATCAGTTTAATAAAAAAGAACTGAAAGAAATATATAATATATTGTAAAACATATTATCTCAAGCATGTAGATGATCAGCAAGTATTTGTTGTTATTGGTAGATGAGTGGGCTTTTTTGTTGTTGTTGTTCTAACTTTTGTATATTTTCCAAATTTCTGGATGAAAATTATTTTCTTTTCAGACAGGAAAAAGTATTAAGGCCTTACTATTTCAAAATTATTTTCTCTCATTAAATGTTTGAAAGAAAAATTTCAGAGAACCAAAAAATCCAGAAGCAAGTTGTTTAAAAAAATAAAAATAGTGGGGAGTTTTCTAAGAAACTCTTTAAATTGGTAGTGTTCTTAGGGCTGGGTCTCAGCACACACTGTTTAAAGGATGAGAAAATGGCATGAAGTACTCTATTATATGACAAATTCAGAGTAAATATGGAGTCCTTGCTGTCTAAAGTGCTGGCATGAGACAGGCAATTATTCCCTTAAAGGAACCTCTAGAAAGATCCTCTAATCCTGCTCTCTTATTTTACAAATGAAGAGAAGACAGGGTACATTTTTATTACATGTATAGAGCTCCTTGAAAAGTAAGTTCCTTCACCTGGAAGAGCAGTTTCCTTCAGGCGGAGACACCCAGCGTGGGGTGGAGGGGCCCTGGACACCGAGTTCCCCTGGCTTCCAGTCCAGGTTCTGCCACAGGCCACTTGCACCTCGTTTCCCCAACAGAAACCAGCCAGAGCTGCACGGTCTCTAGCTCCTCACCCAGCTCTAACACTCAGTTCTGATATGGCAATGGCTACAAGAAATCGACAAGAAGCTTTCTGGAGACTGAAGGACCCTGGGTCTTGGCCAGGAACGGAGCCCCGCCCTCCAGGGCCCTCAGGAGGCAGGGGCATCAGGAGAGCTGCTGCTCGGGAACGCTGTGCGCGTGTCATGCCAGGAGGAAGCTGGTGCAGACACAGCAGCTGGGCCAAGCAAGCTGACAGGAGGGGAGGAGGAAGCCAGCCCCTCACCAGGCCCTCAATTACTCAGGCTCACGGTGTTCTAGGGCTAATTGCTTCCGAAGCAGCCCGCCTGTCATTCACCCCACTCAGCAGCAGCAGCAGCTACAGGCTTCTCAGTGCCAACCCAGGACCCTGCATGGCACAGGGAACTCTACTTTCCTCCTTGGAGGTGCTCCAGAAATTGTGTATTAAACATGGAACAAACTCAAGTTGGTTAGATTTCGACGCAACATCTTCCATTCACTGACTCGGAATCCGGGGGTGGGACCTGGAAATGGATTTTAAACAAGTTCCCCAGAAAATGCAGACGTCCACTGTTTGAGGACCACGGGCCTAGGTCTGCTGGTAAGTGCATACTCCCACATCTCCCAGGCGGGGAGTAGATGGGAGTGTCCCCTTCAGCGGGGCAGGCTGGATGAGGGCATGGGGACAGCACATGAGCCCCCAGGGGGCCTCTTCTCCCTCCCACAGCCTCCACGTGTACAAGCACTCAGCCCAGCTCTGCCCACCAGAGTGGCGGAGCCCCACAGACCCCCAGCAGCCCCGTGCCCACAGCAGATGTGTACAGACAGGCTCCACCTTGCACTTCAGCCACGTAAACAAGCCAAGCCTAGTCGCACCCCTCAGAATTCACTGTCCCTCCACCCAAAGTGCTCCTGGCCCCCACCTCAGCCACCCCCAACTCAGCTGTCCCTCTCCCAACAGAGAGCCCATCTGCCTCATTACTTAAATAATCTTTATTTGTCATGCACTAGGGAAGATGGTATTGTATGAAACACTGCATTTCACAGCAAAGGCCTCGGTCCAAAAAACACAGGGGACCAACCAGGATCCAGGTCTGGTCAAAACTATAGTGACCACATTGGGGATACCATGCCCTGGGCTGGTGGCAGACCCAGGACCCTCCAGCTATAGTGGCCCCAGACATGGCACAGTGCGGCTGCCCCACCCCCAACAGAGGCACAGGAAGTGGACACCAGAGCACATGGACCTGAGGAAGGCGGAGAAGGGTGCTGGGCACTGACTCGGCAGAGGCCGTAGTCCAATACCTCCCAGGCCCAAGTCCCGGATACCAGGGCTCCGCCTGCTGTCAGCCCGGCTCCGCCCACCAGAGCGGCAGACCCCACAGACCCCCAGCAGCCCCGTGCCCACAGCAGATGTGTACAGGCTCCACCTGGCACTTCAGCCACGTAAACAAGACAGGGGCCTAAACAAATCCCTGGCCAAAGTTCAGACTTGCCCAGGCAGGCCTCAAAGGCTGGAGGGGCCAGCCCCCCACAACCATTTCTAGCCAGGTTTCAGGATCTTAGGACAGGGCCACCAACAGGGCAGCTCTCAAACTTGGGCCATCGGGTGCCACCTGAGCCAGGAAAGGGTAGAGCACATCCTGGGCCCTGCTTTCACTGGGGAGGCACAGAGACAGACAGAGGTCGGAGACATGCAGGGCAGAACAAAGAAGAATGGACACATGCAGAGACCACAAGAGGATGGTAGGGGTCCAAGGACAAAACATGGGCAGGGTGATGTGGGGGCACCGTGTGGCCAGGCTCACTGAGGCCCGGGGCTCATGGTGAGACCTGGCTCCTCCGGGATGGTCTCCAGCATCTCACTCTGGACAGCCTGTGTGATGAGCGCCAGCTCCTGACACAGGGTCTCGTGGCGGTAGCCCACACGGATGTCTGGCACGTTGGTGCGGCGGATGTCATTGCCCTCGGGGCCCTCTTTGGTGTAGTTGGGTCCCAGCCAGTGGCTCTTCACCTGCAGGGTGAGGGGGGATGGGGCAGGTTGCAGCTGGCTCTGAAGGGTCATGCCCCAGGACCCTGGGACCTTCCCAGTACACAGGCAGGGAGGGAGAGGGGGTGGTACCTTGTGGGAGAAGCCGCTCATGAGCACACTGTTGCGGGCCAGCTCACACATGTCACAGGAGCTGAGCTTCCACACCTGGGTGGCGATGCTGTATTCCTCCATCAGCGGCTCCTGCAGGGGCCAGGTTCCCTCAGGCAGGTGTACCAGGCCATGTGGCAACATCCCTTCCCGGGGATTCACCCTGTCATGCTGCACTCCACCAGCAGGGGGCAGCACCAGTCCTGAGACCCCAGTGCTGGGGTGTCCTGGCCTGTGGCCCTAAATTCTGACCTTGGTGAAGTGGAATTGCAAGGGGTCATCGGTGGACAATGAGACCATGAGGCCGCGGGACAGGTACTCGGGCAGTGGGTTCCGGTGATAGCTGAGGAAGAGGCTGTTGTTGCTGAGTGGGGACATGGCGATGCCAATCTGGGCCAGGTAATACAGGTACTGCAGGACCGGGGCCTGTGCAGGGGACAGGGAGGGAGAGCCGGTCAGGTGGCCTCGGGGCGGGACAGCGTACTTGGTTCTGGGGGATACAGGCAACAGTCGTGTTGCAGGGAGTCCCAGCTGGGTCTGATCTGTGGAGGGTCAGTTTCAGCAGGCTCCAAGCCCGGATCTGTGTGGAGGCTGGGGCGTGGAGTAGTCCAGATGGGCTGTTGAGGAAGGTCAGCTGCTGAAGGGGCCCAAAGGGTCGGGAGGAAGGGGACCAACTGGGAGGGAGGCTGGGGGTGCAGACCTGACCTTGCGCAGAAGCAGCCCATGTGAGATGTTCTCAGCCAGCATGTAGGCCGACACCAGGTGGTGGATGGGCCCAGCCTCCCCGCAGTGCGGCCGCAGCACAAACGTGTGGAAGCCCCTCTGCCTGGGGGCATGAAGACCATGTCAGCTCCCCAGCTCAATGGGCTTCCAAGACCCCACCCTGAGACTGTGTGGGCCTGGGAGAGGGGGCAGGGATAGAATATTGGCCGAGAGGTGAGAGCCATGGAGCCCCAAGGGAAGAGAAACAACCATCAGGTCCACGGGTGGGGAAGAGGTGGGCCAGTGTTTAGTGGGCCCAGCCCAGGGCAGGCCTGTGGGTGAGGGAGAGACGACAGGGCAAGCAGAGCTGTGGCCCCGGCAGAGCCCACACCTGCGCAGGTGGTTCAGCATGGCCATGTTGGCAAAGGTGTAGTACAGGTAGTAGGCGTAGGGTGGGTTGTCCTCCTCCACCCAAGCCTCAGGGAGGGGGCTCTCCAGGTTGAAGACATGGTTCTCGGGCTTGGACTCATCATCCACACTGTCAAAGCCATCCACCTGGCACAGGACCCTGGGGTCAGGCCCGGAGCTGCCAGAGGGCCTGAGGCAGGCCGTCTCCCCCACACCCAGCTGTGTACCGCCCCCTCACATGCTCCAAGAAGAGGTGCAGCTCTGGGTGGCTGGCAGGGTGCACAGTGGCCTCGAACAGTGGCAGGAAGATGTTCTCCAGCATCTCCTGAAAGTTCGCCAGCTGGCCCTTGGTACGGTACACATCACTGCAGGTGAGACATGGGCACACAGGCGCATGCAGGTCAGGGCCAGTGTGAAGACACCAGCAGGTCAGGAAGGGTCGGAGCTTGGCCCGAGATCACAGAAGCACTTGTGAACCGTACTGGGTGGGCCAGGCTGGAGAGACCACGAGTGGAACCAGGAAGAGTCCTCCTCCTACTGAGAGGACTCAGCTGGGACAGGAGACAGTCAGCCAACCCAGGAGGGCAGGAGGAAGGCCCTTGCCCCTTGAACTCTGTCCCCCATATTTGCTCCCACTCCCAAAGACACTCACAAGAGACGGGGCACCTGCACGAGCCAGCGCACGTTGGGGGAGTGCACGCGGTGCATGACAGCCCAGCGTGCCAGCTTGTCCCACTCGTCCCTCGAGCGCCCATAGATGGAGAGCCGCAGCTCCGCGTTCTGGTATTTGCTCTCTTCCAGGTCCGACATCACCTCCTAGAGACGTGCACAGGGCAACTGTCATACTGGGCTTCCCAGAGGGCCCTGTGTTTGTACCCACTACTACTACCTCCTCCTACCTCTGACCTACCCTGCCCACACACTGTGGAACCCCCAGATACCCAGGCTCTCGCTGAGGCAGAGGGAGGGCTGTCCCCATATCTGGGCCCTGGCAGCCACACGTCCTCACCTTGATGATGTGAGCAAAGTACTTCCCAGAAACCCTGTTATCCGTCTTGATGAAGATCTCTCGGAGCACAGACTCCCCGATAGGGTTGTATTTGGCATTGAACTTGTCAAATCGATGAAAGGTGTTCCTGTCCTGGGGGAGATGAGCAAGTCAACCCCTGACCCCTAGCCTGTAGGCTGACGCCGCCCCTCAGCGCCCGCCGCTGGGACAGACCGCGTGCATGTCGAGCGTGTCCACACTCAGGTCATAGGCGGTGAGGTTCATGCTCTGGAAGACCTCCCGCAGTGTCTGCTCGCGGCCCTGCTCCACGTGCACGATCTCCTCCAGGTGCCGCTTCATCGCCCGCTTGATGAAGCGCAGGAGATGCTTCTGGTTCATGCAGGACGAGGCATGGATGTGCGTGTCCACCTGGGATGGAACAGGGGCTGCTGGGTCCAGCAAGGCCAGGAAGGTCCAGGGCCAGCAGCGGGATGGAGAGTCCTCTCCTACCTGGTGCTGGGTGGGAACAGGCTGGGCAGAGGTGCAGGCCCAGCCCCAGGTGACAACCCACCTTTCGGATGTTGTAGAAATCTCGGTGCGGCACCTTCTTCTGGGCAGCCAGCTCCTTCATCTCGTTGAGCAGCACGTGCATCTGGAACTTGGAGCTCAGGTACTGCAGCCGGCGGTAGCAGAACGACTTTCTGGCAGGATGAGAACCAGGCAGGGCTCAGGCATCTGGGAGGATGCAGAGTTGAGGCTGCCAAGGGGGCAGCAGACAGTGGAGAAGTCTAGGACCGGTGACTTTGAAGTGGGAGACTATTGACAGGGATGGGGCGGGACTGGTGGGGACTCACATGGGGCCATTGATAATCAGGGCCATCAGCACATTGACATCAGCCACAAACTCCTGCAGGTCAGGGTACGGCAGCTCCACCTCGGAGCAACTGGCATGTGGGGGGAGCTTGGGTGAGGAGAGCAAACCAGCCCTGCAGGCCCCCCAGCCGATGCAGTGCCCCCACAGCTCCCCCCCAGCACACTGCACCCCCTCTTACTGCTCATCGGGCTCCCTGCGGGTGTAGACGTGCACTACGCCGCGCACCATGCGCAGACCCAAGCCCAGGTCCCCAGGCATGGTGCTGGGCTCACAGTGCTCATACGGGTGCTGCTCCAGCGCCGGGGGGTGCACCGGGGCGTCTGCAGGGCGGAGAGAATGGAGCCAGGGTCAGGGATCTTCAGGGCCACCATGCACTGCCCAGCCCAGAGGCCCCCAGAGGGGGAGACATCAAGGCCCTGGCAGGATGGATCCTGCCCCTGCCTCCAACCCCACACCAGGAGGCTGGGTGTGGGAAGAAGCAGGCAGGGCAGAGGTTCCTGGGCTCCAAGCTCAGGGAGCCTGGGACACAGGACACTTGGAGCTAGGCAGGGGTGGGAGTCCCACCAGCGGACACAGGGGTGTCGGGGCCCTGCTCGTAGGTCCGCGTCTCCAGAGGCTTCTCGGCCAGCTGCTGCAGGTACCGGCGGGTGGTGGGGCAGAAGCTCTGCAGAGACAGCGCCATGTACTTCTCCCGGATGAAGAGGGCCCGCACCACACTCTTCGCTGCGTCCAGCAGGTCTGTGAATGGCACCTACAGGCGAGGACGTGTGATCACTGTCCTTGGTCTCAGACCCAGGCTAGGCTCACTCTCACCTGTCCCCTGAGGCCTTGACCTCAGAAACACTCACACCTTTCTGCTCCCAGCATATCAACTAGCTCCCGAAGCTTCCAGAGAAACAAATGCCCTCTCTAGACTCAGCCCCAGCTCCTCAAACGAAGGAAGCCCACAGAGACCCACAGCCCTGCCCACTCACCCCACACTTCTCCTCCCCGGAGATGGAGACACGCTGAAATTCCCGTTCCAGCACGACGTCGCGCTCTCGCAGGCCCCGGTCCCCTTGCCCCTCGCCCTGCTCCTTGTAGAGCCTACCAGGAGGGAGGTACAAGAAAGGGGCTGGAACCGGCAGTGGGTCAGGCCCCAGCCACATGTCCCCAGTGTCCCCGCACCCCTCTGGCCTCCTCACTGGAGGTCCGAGTCACTGTCTGTCTTCAGGAAATCTTGCTTGGCCCGAAGCAGGATGTCTGGCTCCAGCCTAGAGGCGAGAGGATGAAAGGGTGGCAGATGACCAGGGAGGGCCCTTGCTCCCAGGTCCCTGCCGCGAATTAGGTGCTATGTGTATGCTGTCACCGTGGTCCTCACGGGGCTGTAGAACCCGCACTGTGGGTGCTGTTGTTGCCCCGCGCTAGAGATGAGCACACCCAGACATTAAGCGCCATGTTCCAGGCTATACTGGTGGCAGAAGACAGCACCAGAAGCCAGTAGGCTGACCCCAAGGCCTGCACTTCACCCCACTGCCCTGTGCTGCCTCCCCATGGGCCTCCAATGGGGAAGGGGTAGGAGAGGAACAAAGGTGGAGCTCTGAAAGCATCCAGTGGAGACAAAGATGGTGAACAGGCAGACTACCCTGTGCACCCCCCCAACACACACACACACAGCTGCCTGGCTGTGCCCCCACACACACACACACACACAGCTGCCTGGCTGTGCCCCCACACATACACACAGCTGCCTGGCTGTGCCCCCCACAAACACACACACAGCTGCCTGGCTGTGCCCCCCACACACACACACAGCTGCCTGGCTGTGCCCCCCCCCACACACACACAGCTGCCTGGCTGTGCCCCCACACACACACACACAGCTGCCTGGCTGTGCCCCCACACATACACACAGCTGCCTGGCTGTGCCCCCCCCCACACACACACACAGCTGCCTGGCTGTGCCCCACACACACACACACAGCTGCCTGGCTGTGCCCCCACACACAGACACACACAGCTGCCTGGCGGCGCCCCCCCCACACACACAGCTGCCTGGCTGTGCCCCCCACATACACACAGCTGCCTGGCTGTGCCCCCCCACACACACACACACAGCTGCCTGGCGGTGCCCCCCCCCACACACACACACAGCTGCCTGGCTGTGCCCCCCACATACACACAGCTGCCTGGCTGTGCCCCCCCCACACACACACACACACAGCTGCCTGGCTGTGCCCCCCCCACACACACACACAGCTGCCTGGCTGTGCCACCCCCCCACACACACACAGCTGTCTGGCTGTGCCCCACCTCCCCCACACACACAGCTGCCTGGATGTGCCCCCCACATACACACAGCTGCCTGGCTGTGCCCCCACACACAGACACACACAGCTGCCTGGCGGTGCCCCCCCACACACACACACTGCTGCCTGGTGGTGCCCCCCCCACACACACACACAGCTGCCTGGCTGTGCCCCCCCACACACACACACACAGCTGCCTGGCTGTGCCCCCCCCACACACACACAGCTGCCTGGCTGTGCCCCACACACACACACACAGCTGCCTGGCTGTGCCCTCCCCCCCCACATACACACACAGCTGCCTGGCGGTGCCCCCGACCCAATGGCTGCCTATGGCAGGGCTCCAGGCCCAGGGCTCACTTGACATCCTGGCTGATCTGCCGCTCCAGGCGCTGCCTCCGTTCCTCCAGCTGCTCAATGGGGCTCTCCTCGGGGAACTCATACGGGGCACTGCGGAGCTCGCTCTCAGCCAGGGAGCGGCTGAACAGCTCCTGGTGGCAGGAGGGAAGGAGGAGGGGAAGCTCAGGGAAGGCTCAGTGTGGCCTGGCCCTCAGGCCTGGGCCCTCCCTTGCAAAGTCTGGGGAGGAGGTGAGGGCGGCAGGAGCTGGGGTACCAGGGAGAGGCTAAGGGTCAGGGAACAGCCAAGCATGAAGTCAGGGGACGGGGAGCAGAGACAGGGCACGGGGACAGCATGGGGAACACAGGGTGAGGTGCCAGGCAATACCTCCGCTATCTCCTTGCATTTGCCATCCATAGACGTGCGCAGGTCGAGCGGGAAGTGCTTGAGGCAGGGGGCAGGGCCTGGCAGGGATCGGGCAGACTGCAGCGGAGGGGCCCCCAGCCCACCCCGAGCCTCTGTGGAGACAGTGACACCAGGGTCAAAGAGGGCAGGACCGGGTGCACTGGAAGCCCTGGGCCCCTGCCCACCCAGGCCAGCCCCAGAGAGAGGCCAGCACCTGGAAAGTGGGTAATCCCTTCTGAGAGGCTGAGGAGTGAGCCTGTGTCTCCCAAAGGACCTCACCTTCACAGTCAGCACGGGGACCCCTCACCCCTCCAGGCTTGGGGGTGGGAGTCCCAAGTCTGCTCCTAGAACAAGTGATTCATTCACTCCAGGAATCAGAATCTGAATCCTGGACTAGGGGCCCTCCCTCAGACCACGACAACCTCCATGTGAGTACCTCCGGCACGACAAGGACCTGGTAGCCACAGCAATGCCAGCCTGCAGCCTCCAGGGTAGGCAGGCCAGGATCAGACCTGCCCCTGGACTGCACATCCTCTTCTCAGAGGGCCAGGGCCCACACCCAATGTCCCAGACAGACAGAGCACGAAAGCCACAGCTGCCACTCAGCTCTGATCTAGGGACCAGCCCTCAAGGGAAGAGGAGGTGGGACATGGAGGACCTGGTTGGCAGCAGGAACCCTGTCACCTCCCCGGAGGCCTGCCCTCTCCCCCAGGACCCCAGGGCTGCCAAGACGTGGCCTGGCCCCAGCCTGCCCCTCCCACTGCTGGCTGCCCCTCTAAAGGGAGCTGCCACAAACAGTCTGCGCCACTCAGAGGTCCCGGGATCTGGGCCAGAGGCCCCAGGAAGGGCCTGGGGAAGGGGGTGTCAGAGACCAGGGTCTCTCCTCACTGAGGCAGAACTCAGCTGCACCACCAGGAGGCTGGCAAGAAAGGCCTTGAAACTGCTAGTCTAGAGGGGCTGCCTGAGCTCCCAGCCCACCTAAAGGACCCTCCCTGGGCTCAGCACCCCTATCCTCCCAGCAGGAAGCTCTTCACACCCAACTGGGCTCTCCCAGACAGCTGGGGGGTCCTCTTCTCCAACACTCCCCTTCCCTCTCCGTACCATGGCTGAGGGACTGACTGGAGGCTCTGCCCAGGTAAAGCAACTTAAAAGTCTCTAGGCCCACTCCCCGATGCCCCAGAGTTGGGTCCCAAAGCTGGACAAAGGGAAGGGGAGGTGCCTGCTCCAGATCCAGGACCCAGCACCCACTCATCCTCATGCCTGCCTGGGTCCTACCTTCAGAGTTCAGACAGCACAGGCCAGCGGCCCTGTGCCCCTTGCCTGTCTGTCTGCTGAGTGGCCAGCAGCCCTGTGCCCCTTGCCCGCCTGTTTGCTGAGTGGAGCTGCAGCCAGTCCCCCAGGACAGCTCAGGGGCCGGCACGGGCTGTACCAAGTGCAGCTGCATGCAGGGGAGACCCTGGAATGCCGGTGAGCAGTGGGCTGGGGGAGCTCAGGGGAGCCCAGAAATCAAGGGAAGGAGAATCGAAGTTTGGGGATAAGAGCAACCCTAGAACGGAACTGGGCCTTAACCTCTACAGTGCCAGGGTGCAGCCCAAAGTGGGGCCCCCAAGGGGGAGGAGCAGGGTGGGCTGATATGGGCAGAAGAGGCTGGCAGGGAGGGACCAAGTCATCTTCAAATGTACTGCTCTGGGGTACAGTGAGTGAGTAGGACCTGGCTGCCCAAAGGAAGAGGGGGGCAAAGAAAGGGGGCAAGCAGCCCTCATCTCCACACCCAGCAGCCCCAGACGCGCCTCCTCTGCCTAGTGGCTTTGTTTTCCTTACCACTGACCTCTGGGGCCCAGTCTATGGGGTCCCTTGGGAGAGACAGGGCCTCTGCCTGGGGAAGGAGCTGGCTGGCAGCCGGGAAAGTAGCTCAGTCCAGGTAGGAACGGTCACTGAGCCTCCCTGATGCCTACAGGGCTGGTTCATGGAACCCTAGACCTCCAACCCCCTGTTCTAAGACTATCGTTGGGGACAAATTGCCCAGGAGAAGAGAGAGGTTTGGGAGAAGGGGTACTAGAATTTGGAAAACTTGAGTCTGACTCTGTTCCCACTTACTCTCAAGTCTCTACCTACTGGAGGCTTCAAGTCCCGTTTATAATGGGGTGATAAGTGGGTCATGTCCTGTCTAGCCACAGCTGCCATAAGGCTCACAGAGATACGGCTCTGTAAGTATTCTGTAAAACACCATAATCTGCGATTATGAACTCTTGGAACCCTCCAAACACGTCCCACACGCAGTCCCACCCACTGGGGAGGGTGGAGGTGCTTGGGCCCAGCACAAGCCAAGGCTACTGAGCAGTGAATGACAAGGGAACAGAACTTGGCAGGGGTGGAGATGGGGGTGGGGGGTAACACTGTCTCTAACTTGGAAGAGGGCAGAGCAGGAAGAGGAGGAAAGATGGGTACCTGCTCTACGCCCAGGATGTAAGACAGAGCCTAAGGTCCCTGCCTGCCCAAGAACTCTGACCCTACACAACTTCCCACTTCTAACCTCCTCCAGGGAAGGCCAACCACAACCCCCCAGGGGTGGTCTGTAAGGGGTCAGCAGGAGCTGAGTCAAAGGCACCAATCTCAGCCTCATCTCCTAGCAGGGTGGCCCAGGGCCTCCACAGAAATGCTGGGTGACCAGGACGGGTTCCAGCAGCCAGAGCCACCCCTTAGGCCTGCCAGGCCACTGCATTGGGCGGCCTGAGTCCACTGGAGGTGACAGACAGTGACCTCCACACTCCATGAGGCCAGGCCTGGAAGACCCAGCTGCCTGCTGGTCCCTTCTCCCAGGGTCTGTGCATAGCACCACACAACACACATGCTCTCATGAGGGTGGCGGAGCCAACCAAAAGCCAGCCACTCCCACTCCAAGATTCTTGCCATCCTGTCTGCCCTCTTAACCAGGAACCCCCTCACTCACTGCAAGGATTACCTCAGTAGGCAGAGAGGTGCCCAAGGCTTTGACCAACCAGTAGCAGATGCTCCCCCATGTGACCACCCCAAAGTATACAGATCTAGCCCCAGGGGTCACACTCTCTGGACTGTACAGACCTGAGCACAGAGAACACAGACAACCCTCAGGACAGTACAGGCCAGGCCAGCATCTTCAGAGTCATAAAAAAACACAGAAGGTGGATGGCCAGGCTACAGGTATAGCTGCTGAGGGTGGGGGTGTGGGGGGAGATGGCTCAAGCTAGTCACCAAAGTGGGGGTGGTCTTTCCTTAGCCACAGGCCTGGGGACAGCAAATGGCAGATAGATATCCCTCAGCAAGCACAAACCCAGGCAGCAGAGCCCTTAGGGAGCTGGGCACAGCCACACCACACTGTTTGCTCCAAATGGTGCAGAGATGCCTACCAGAGTGGAAGCCGAACCAAAGGTGCAGGAGCATAGTGGATGGGCAACAGGCCCAGCCTGAGCCCCATACAGCCCAGCCCAAGGACATCCCATACTTCTGAGGAAGCTCACAAGATAGACCAAGAAGGAGCATACACAGCAAATGATCCATACAGTTGAACCCCCAGCCCTGGGACTCCAAGCAGCAATGAGTGTGCCCTAACATCAGACCCCCAGTGAGGGGAATCTGAGATCTGGGGTCCTAGAAAGAGAAACTGGCCTCAGGAAGACAGCCTGAGCCTGCCTGGCAAAGGCCCAGCCGCCGGCAGTGTGGCCAGTGGCACACAGGCAGTGCCACTACCCCCACTCCATTCACACACTCCACAAGCAAACAATCTTAGCACATCCGCATGCTGACACGTGTGCAAATACACCTCTTGCTTCACCCACACCCACACCCACTCCTCGTTACAGAGGACAGCGTCCCTAGCATGGAAACCTGTCACCCTCCACCCCCCTCTCTCTCCACACCACCTCCCTAGCCAGCTGTCACTTGGACTCTGGACAGCGAGCATCACCGCAGAGAGAGTGCAGAAGGGGCCTCCCTCTGAGGGGACCAGTGGCCAGCGAGAGAAGTGGTAGAGCAGAGCCGGTGCCTGGGCCAGGATGCATACACTCACCTGGTACTGCAGAGGAGGCCTGCTGGCTGGCACGCTTCTTAAAGGGATATTTGGCCTTGGGTTTGCCTGGGCCGGATGGATAGGATGCCATGGCTCTGGCCGCGGTGATGGCGGGGGAGTCAGCCGCACCAGCTGGGCCTGCCTCTGCCACATCTAACCCCTTCCTCCGCCCCGCCCCCAGCGGGAGTGACTGATGCAGGAAGCCGAGGCCCCGCCGGCGGAAGAAGCCCCGGCCACGATTTCTGATGTTGTCTAGGCAACCTCCGGGAGGGGGGCCGCCATCCTGCCCTTGATCCCTCCCTTCCCTTCCCTCCCTTCCTCATCCCCGGAGTGACGTAGGCCTGGAGTGTGGAGGTGAGGACAAGACAGGGAAGGGCCGGCACCCGGCACTCCATAACCCTCCCTGGAGCCCTCGGTCCCTGCCAGGGCTCTGAGGCAAGGACTCAAAGTCCAGGCTAGCTGGTCCAGCCAGCCTGGGAGAAAAAGATAATAATAAACAGGAATCCAGTCCAAGCTCAGAACACATTCGGCTCAGGGCAGGCGCAGTCCGTGAACACCAGCCCCTCTGGGGCAGAGTCCCCGTTCAGAATTCTTCTCTCTCTGAACCCCAGTCCCCGGGTAGCCCAGCTCTGGGAGGATGGGGATGAACCGAGAACCCCAGCCTGGTAGGGAGGAGCCTGTTTGGGGGAAATTCCACTGTCCTGCCAAAGCTACCTTCTAGGAAGGCAGGGAGGCCAAGGCAGGGGCTTTGCTGGGGTCAGGGAAAAAGACCCTGGTGTCTTCCGACTCTTCCCCCTCTTTCCACACTCAGGCTCCGCTCTCCCAGGCCCTCCCCAGGGGGGCTGGCCGCCTTCCCTAGGTCTGCTGGCTGTGCTGAGACTCCCCACCCTCTTGTCACCCTGAACTGCACTTCTCTGTCCCAGAGCCCCTCCCCCCAACACAGACACGTACGGACACACTCACCTGAGGCCATGCTGCCCGAGCCCTGAGGGGGACCGGGGAGGCTGTCTGCCGGGGTCTGCGCGGCCGGGAGGCCCGGGTCGCGAGGGAGGGGACGGGGGCTGGAGTCACCCCGGCCAAGTCACTCCAAGAGCCCCTGCCCTGGCACTGAGATGGGGAAGTAAGGCAGGTCCTTCAAAATTACCGGCTGGCAGGAGGCGGACCCTTGCTGACTTTGGCCGCTGCACTGGCCTGGAAGACCCCCAGCCCGGCACTCGAGAGGCGGGCAGGCCACGTGCTCCCGGCAGAGCGGGGCCGGGAACTCGCCTGGGCTTCTCTCCGCACACTCTGAGAGTTCGGGGTCGGCCCACTGTAGCTGGATCGTGGGGTAGTTACGCAACAGGTGCGAGCCCACCGAAACCTGGCCGGCGCAGTCCCACGTCTCGGCAGCCCCAAGCCCCGCCCCTATCCGGCCGGCCCCGCCCCCGCCATCTTTTCTCTTCCTGGCACCACGTGGGCTGCTGCCCCTCCGCTGCCTGCCCCGCGGGGTTACTGCAAGTTCTGTGCGTCCGCTTTCTCATCAGTAAATGGGATGGGGCAATTGCACTACCTCACTCAAAGGAGTTATTGCACAAAGTCAGCGCCCAATGAAAGACAGCTATTATTACCGTCCCAGGATTCACTTTTAGCAGAAGTCCTACCCCCGCATTCTCACTCTGAGTGTCTTGTTTTCTCCTGGCAGGCGTAGGTAGGCAGGGTGTGCCCTGCATTCTGGCTCCCCTTCCCACATTTATTTCTATATTTGTTGGTTAAGATCTTAGGCTCTGTGGCCAGAATGCCTGGGTTCAATTCCAGACTCCTCCACCTACTTCCTGACTGACTTTGGGAAAGTAACTTAACTTAGCTGAACTTCTATTTTCATCTGTAAAATGAGAGAAAGTGACCATGCTTTATATGGTGGTTAGGATAAATGAGCTAATATAAGTGCTTGGAACAGTGCCTGGCCTGTAGTGACTACCCCATAAATATTTGTGTATTATTGCTTTGGCCTTGGCATTGGTTCCCTATTAACACTCCCACAGGTCGATTGACCTTGCAGCCTACAAAGAAGTGGAGTTGGGCTGTTTTGGGGACTGCAGATACCCCACCCAAGCAGCGCCCTCACTCCCAAATGGCTGAGAATACTACTCAAAGGGAACTTGCTGAGGAAAGTCCCTAAGACTCCACTGAACATAATTGAGTGTATTAGCAGCAATTAGTCTTTTTCTGATTTCCCCACCTTGTGGGAGCCCTTTGCCCCCCACACCCAGTTGTACTAATGCTGTTTGTCCAGCTCCTCCCAGTTCTTACCACCCCCACAGCCAAATTCTTTCCCAAACTGCCTCCCCCACCTCTCCCCAGGCTGCATCTGGTGTCACCTCTGTTGACCCTCAGGCTGGACAAACTAAAAAAAAAAAAGGCCCCCATAAACATGGGGTGGGTTCACCTCACAAAGAATCAATAAAACTAAAAAAAGGACAAGGAAATACCACATTCACCCACTGAATTAGCAAAGATTAAGGGGAGAAGCCCTAATACAGGCAAGAGTGTAGTGAGCTGGGAGACACAAATATACTACTGGTGGCCATAAACATTGACATCATGTTTCTGAAGGCCATTTAGTAATATAAGATCAATAATCTTTTTAATTTTTTTCTTTATTGATTTTAGAGAGAGAGGAAGAGGGAGAAGAGACAGAAACATGGATGAGAGAGAACATCAATTGGCTGCCTCCTGCATGTCCCCCACTGGGGATTTGGCCCACAACCTGGGCATGTGCCCTGATCGGGAATCAAACCAGCTACCTCTAATGCATGGATTGACACCCAGTCACTGAACCACACCGGCCAGGCTCAAGTATCTTTTTAAAATTCATATATTTTAACTCAGTTATCCCACTTCCAGGTAATTGCACTTCCAAAAAGCACTGCTGAAAAAACACGCACGGAGTCGTTGATCACTGTAACGGTTACACAGATCACTGTAATGGTTGATCACTGCAATGGCAACTTAGAGGTTCCACATTAGGGGAATGTTCAAATTATGTCATGTACAGGCCTTGAAATACAGCCATTAAAAATTATTCTTGAAGAATTTCTTACAGAGGTGGAAATGTTTACAATGTAACACAAGGTGAAAAATGGATGTTAAAATCTGTACACACAATATGACCCTAATTGTGTGACATATATGCATAGGAAATAAACACATCAAAATGCCGATAAACAATTACTTGTGAGTGGTAGTATTATGGTTTATAATTAATTTCTTCTTTATAGTTATCTGCATTTTTAAAAATTGTCTACAGAGCATATTCATTACTTTAGTAATCAAAGGAATGGGGAAAAAAACAGTCTGTAAAAATATTTAATAGCCTCCATATCCCACCCCCAAAAGACTCTCCTGGGTCTTAATCCAAGACTAAATTGGTCTTGGAACCCTTAGGAATTTTTAAGCCATTGGGCTCCCAACAATAAATAGAAAAATACATTTCAAAATTAAAAATCAACACCAGATAACCACATAGAATGTCAACTATCTTCTGATAAAATGCAAATTTTGACATAGTTTTACAGGGTGGTATCTTGCATTGGGCCAGGTCTCTTTAGGATTCTCCCTTAATCCAGACCTACCTACCTACCTACTTACCTAACCAGCCCATAGTTTGCAATCCCTGCCCTCCACCCTACCCAGGCAAACTGGTTCACTAGTCCCTTCATGCTCCTCCCTAGTCCCACGTGCAACACACCCTTCACCCTGTAACCCTCCCCATTTCCAGACCATCTGGTACACTGTCCCTGCTAGGAAGTCTGCCCTGATTACAGCTAAGCATCAATCTCCCCACCTACACACCACCAGCAAGCATCTCAGTGGGGTTCCAGTGTCTATGTAAAACACAGTTTGGGAAATGAAGGAGTGAGTCATCCCCTATGGATGTTGGGGCCTCAGTGTTGTCTTTTTGCCGCTGGGATCTTCCCCTACCTCTAAACACAGCTTCCTCCCCTCCTAGCCTATTCACCAGATGGTTCCTTAAATGACCCTCCCTGAACCGCAGCCCCCACTCCGCTGATGGTACACTCCTTAATTTTTCTAAGATCTGCTTCTCTGAGCTCTGGACTGAGCTCACTTGTGATGTCCGCTTCCTACCTAGGCCAGACCACTTTCTGCAGATTGTAGACTTGGAAGAGAATATCTGCAGCCTCAAAAAGATCCTTGGCCAGGACAATGTCTCAAACCATGCTCTATGCCTAGATCCTTCTAGAACCAAACTATTCAGCTTGTTTCTCAGCTTGTCCCAGCAGCCACCCACCCCCATCCCAGTCACCCAGCATTGTCTATAGCACCATGTAGCTGTGCCCATCTGTCCTTGTTTACACGTCTTCCACGAGTTTTAGCCACTTTGTTGGTCAAGACCCTTCGCTGGCTAGCCCCAAATTCCCTTTGCTGTTCAAATCTCCCAGCCCGCCACTCCATGTACCTTCACCCTTTTACTCCAGTCCACTCACATCAGACCTCCCAATCTTCTCTGAGCACACTCTGTACCTTGTGTCTCCATGCCTTCCTTTTCTCGTGCTCTTTCCTGTCCCTTGTTTCTACTGTGTTCTGCTTCTCCGTTGAAAGTCTGTTCACTTTACAATCACGCCCTCCCTTCTTCTAGTATAGAATTTGTTAGTCTGACAGCTGCGTGGATCATTGTCTTTCCTCCGGGGTGGAAGCTAGGTGTTAAACAGCTCTGAATTCTCTAGCAGAGCACAGTGTTCCTTTCATTAAGTTGTTTCTCTGTGAATTCACCCTACCTCTTTCTTTGGCCCGAAAGGTCCTGAAGGCAGTTCTTCATTCTTCATCTCCCCCTCTTCCCACGCCAGCTGAGACAACACTTTACCCAAGTTCCTACCACTGGGTGTAAGACAGATCCTGAGATTTCCCCTTAGCTCAGAAAACAGGACCAGATTCATTGGGAAATGGTGATTCTTTTTGTATTTTTCCATTGATATTTTGAGAGTGGAAGGGGAGAAACATCAATGTGTGCGATATACCAGTTGCCTCCCACACGACCCTGACTGGGGCCAGGGATCAAACCTGCAACCCAGGCACGTGCCTTTGGCCAGGAATCAAACTCTCAACCCCTTGGTCCGCTGGCTGATACTCTAACCACTGCACAAACCGGTCAGGGCTGGTGATTCTTTTTTTCACTCAAAATTATTTGGTTATAAGGGCCGTGAACTAGGACACCTGAGCTCTAGCTGGCTCTGCTAAGTTGTTTATTAATATTGAGACAGTACAGGGACTTGGGCCTGGGAATGGAAAAATACCCAGATGGCCAGGAAGCCAAGTTGAGACCAGGTGGTCAGAAGATGTCAAAACCACTGTTCCACCTGTGCAGTTGATCAAGGTTTGGCCACTATCTGACCTTCCTGGGGTGGCAGTAATGAGCAACACCACCATCTTGGCCTCACAGCAGAGGCACCAAGCAACCTGACATAAGGAGGAAGTAACCCCACCCTTACAGGTTAAATTCCACTCCTCGAAAGTTTCACAAGCCCACCTTTTCGAGAAAGCCCACGAAAGACTGCTTTGTTTCCATCCTGGAAACACAGCCAAGAGCCAGTTCAGAGGACCTTTCTTTCCTCTGTGCTGCCTCTATTGTGCTCGAACTTAATCTATTTCTTTTTTAATCCGCATCAGAGGATATGTTTCCATTTATTTTCAGACAGAGTGGGAGGGAGAAAGAGAGAAAAACATCGATCGGTTGCCTCCCACACGAGCCCGACCAGGGCTGGGGACCAAACCACAACCAAGGTACGTGTCCCTAGTGGAAACCGAACCCGGGACTCTCTGGTCCGCAGGCCGACACTCTAACCGCTGAGCCAAACCGGCCAGGGCTTGAAACTGGTTTTGAATTTGATCTAGAACTGGCTGATTAATCTGAAAGTATTGTATGTTTCGGTGGGGGTAGGAATGTATGAACGTGTGTAAGTGAAATATGTTGCTTCTTTTTGTTATTTAAATAATTTGACTTTTAGGAACTATGTTTCTTGGTGACCAGAGCAAACTCCTTTGGGAGAGCCTCGTGACCCCATAGAAGACACGCTCTGCTCTTTCCCTCTGGCCCCTTGAGCAGTTCCCGGGGGGACTTCACACGCTCCTCCTGGGCCTTCATGTACATGGCAAAGCAGCTAGCAATGGTAGCCTGTTGGGGCTCCCGTTGTCAGTGCCAGAGAGGAGTCCATATGGCAACATTCAGACGTTAACCCACACCTCCCTGGGTTCTACTAGATTGGATCTGGTGTCTTACCGTGGCAGCCCCAGTTCAGTTCCCAGTCAGAGTTTATGCCATGGCTTGTTTGCTGCCCGCTACCCCGAAAGGGGAAAAAGCCCTCTCCTTTTTGCAGTTTGCCCCCAATGAGAGGATCAGACACGGGTAAAATGGCATCTGAGGTTTCTTCCCTCCCCCACCTCCATCTCCAGACAGGTGGGTGGCTGCCACCCTGTGCTCAGGCTCCATCCCAGCGCCATCTTCCTCTGTGAAAATCTGCCACTGGAAATGCAGGCGTCCTCAGGCCACTCCTTTTACCCGCTTGGCTTTCCAACTTTATCGTGCGCTCCCTTCCCATGCTCTGTCCTTTGTGTTTGTCCACAGATCGACCTGAGGGCGCACCCTTGCAGGAGAGGATCCCAGGCCTCTGAGACAATAGAAGGCATTCTATGATTGGTTACAATTTTAAAGTGGCTTTAAAGAAATTCTTACAGCATGCGCCCTGGCCGGTTTGGCTCAGCGGTTGGAGCGTCGACCTGTGGTACAGAGAGACCCGGGTTCGGTTCCGCTAAGGGCATGTACCTCGGTTGCGGTTTGTCCCCGGCCCTGGTTGGTCGTGCGGGTGGCAGGCACTCGATGTGTCCCTTCACGTCGATGTTTCTCTCTCTCTCTCTCTCTTCCTCTCTCTCCCTCCCGCTCTATCTGAACAAAAAAGGGAAAAAAATGTCCTTAGGGAAAAAAATGTCCTTGGGTGAGGATAAAAAAAAAAAAAAAAATAAAAAAAAAAAAAAAAACAGCCCTGGCTGGTTTGGCTCAGCGGTTAGAGCGTCGGCCTGCGGTCCGGAGAGACCCGGGTTCGGTTCCCGCTAAGGGCATATACCTCGGTTGCAGTTTGTCCCCGTGCAGGTGGCAGGCACTCGATGTGTCCCTTTCACATCGATGTTTCCCTCTCTCTCTCTCTTCCTCTCTCTCCCTCCTACTCTGTCTGTACAAAAAATGGAAAAATGTCCTCGGATGAGGATTAAAAAAAAAAAAGAAATTCTTACAGCATGCAAAGCTTTGGTCATCTGAGCCAAACCTTAAATTAGTAACAGGCGAACCCAAATACTCTCATAAGTTCATGTTATCTCTGTTGCAAAATTGTCAACAAGAAAAATAACTTGGTATAATAAAAATTTTCCTAAGTAATCTAAACTTAGTTGTTAGAAACAGGTACATTAAATAAATGTAAATGGGATAGAAAGTTTCTTTTAGGTTAACTCTTTAACAATAATTATATTGTAATTAAATGGTTTTATATATCTCTTTGGTAATTTAAAACTTTAAAGTTTTGCTAGCTAAATTAAATGATAGACATTCATTGAATAACTATACCATTCCCAAATAAGATAAAATAATGAAACATTAATTACTGAAATAGGTTTATCTGTTTATGATAGAAAAACCAAAGATATCTGGGTCCACTAGTAAACATGTCTTATGCCACATTAAAAAAAACTGGACTATGAGGAAATATGTTTTTTAAAATCGTGTTCATAAGTGTATCAATTTAAAGAACACGAATTGCTTACCTTTTAGTTGACACTAGAAACTGATGTTCCTAAGAGTTAAGATTTCTAATTAAGAAATGGCATGTTTTTAGTAATAGAAGGCCTAAGGAATGGAAATATATTTTGAGGGAATTAAAAGAATGTGGTTTGTCCTACAATGAGGTTGGTTATTTCTGAATGCAGAAGAAGAGACAAAGTAAGAGAGACTAAGAAAGTTGTAGAAGGTCTGTAGAAAAGGAATCCTGAGAAAGGAAATTTTATGTAGAGTTTAGGTCTTTTTCACTCTGTTAAAAAGAAAAAGTTTTTCTGTCTTTGTTCCACCACATAAAATTATGAAAAGATTTCTATCTACCATAGCAATCAGACAAGAAGAAATGTTTTAAAAATTCTGCCTAGAAAGCACAAATTCTTCATTTCTTTAAAATAGTTTTGTTGCCCTGGCCAGTTTGGCTCAGCGGTTGAGCGTCGGACTGTGGACTAGAGAGTCCTGGGTTCGGTTCCCACTAGGGGCATGTACCACACAAAAAATAAATAATAAATAAATAAAATAGTTTTGTTGTCTTAATCAGGTCCTTGATTACTTAAGAAAACAATCTAGCCCTGGCCGGTTTGGCTCAGCAGTTAGAGGGTGGGCCCTCGGACCAAAGAGTTGAGGGTTCAATTCCAGCCAAGGGCATGTATCTCAGTTGCAGTTCATCCCCAGCCCTGGTCAAGGTCGTGCGGGAGGCAACCAATCGATGTGTCTCTCTCACATTGATGTTTCTCTCTCTCTCTCCCCCTCCCACTCTATCCGAAGATATTTGAAAAAATATCCTCGGGTGAGGATTAAAAAAAGAAAAAGAAATCAATCTTCCCAATACTAAGAACTAAAGTTTTGCTAACCTGTATTTTTGTTTGATGCCTTTTTATTGTCACTTTGGGTAAATGAATAGTTTAATATTGTTTCATAATGATATATGATCTTTTTGAGCAAGTGTGTTTGACAGACTTCCCAGGGTTTAACATTTAAAAGGAGGCTTTTTCTTAACCTGGAAAGTTTTGGCTTGTTCCAATGGCCCTTGGAACTCCTCAAAGGATGTGTTTTCTCTCCTTGCAAGGGAAAGGTTTTAAACTAATTAGGTCTATTTGACATGCTTGAATTGCACAGGAAGCTTTGTCAGCTAAGGAAATAATTTGGCTGTACTTGTGTATATATGTTCTTCTTATTAAATGGATATTATACTGGAGAGTGTATGATAATCTCCAAAAGTATACAAAGTCCTGAAACAATACTCATTTGTAATTCTTGTTACCTTAAAATGTTATGTTATACAAAAGCAAAGTTCTTTGTCAACTACATTATAATCAGCTCTATAACCATGTCATTTTAAATTTTGTCATTTCAGGTAGTCATTGTTGACTCTGATGCTTTTGCAAATATGTCTCATTTCCAGAAAGATTTATGGAGAAGACTCTGGCCTATTTTAAAATACAGGTTTTTAAGAATTTTTGATCATACCTTTAAACTAGATGAGGAGTTATAGAACGCTAAGGAATAACTAAATGCATAAAATGCTGGTAGTTGACCAGAATAAACAAGAATTAATTTTATGGCACTGAATAAACTAAGAATGATTATAATTTTTATAACTTTTTATTGGAAATATTGCTGATTTTTAATCTTGTTTTCCAGATATAAAAAAACTTGTTTTCTCTTAAAATACCTATGATTTAGTTTGGTAAGTTATACCTTTGTGAAATAGTGAAACATTTATATTTTTCTCCCTACCTAATCCCTCCAGGAGTTAGGAGACTCTGGATGAGTATCATTATTTTCATGGCAATATCGATAGAAATCCGTTTTCTTTATAATAATAGGACACACTGGAAACTCTTGATGAGGCTTTGACGGAATGCCATGTTTAAAAAAGACACACATTGCCCTGGCTTGTTTGGCTCAGCGGTTAGAGCATCGGCCCCCGGACCAAAAAGTCGTGGGTTTGTTTCCAGCCAAGGGCCAGGGATAAACCACAACCAAGGTACGTGCCCTTGACCAGAATCGAACTAGTGACTCATTGATCCGGGGCCAACACTCTACCACTGAGCCAAACTGGCCAGGGTGAAGAACAGGGCATTTTGAGAAACCTTGAGAACCTGAGTAATGCACCCGAATTGGTAGGTATTATAGGAACGCGCTGATGGTAACTATGTGGCTTGACCTCTTAGCCCTGAGAGGCTAATTAAAGTTCAGTTTGGAGATTCCTTATGAAAGTCCAGCAAAGCAGATTTAAAAAGAGCCCATATGAGCCCGGCTGGTCTGGCTCACTGGTTGAGCATCAACCCATGCACCAAGAGGTCACCGGTTCGATTCCTGGTCAGGGCACTTGCCCAGCTTGTGGGCCCGATCCCCAGTGGGGGGCATGCAGGAGGCGGCCAATAAGTGTCCTCTCTCATTAATGTTTCTATCTCTCTCTCCTTCTCCCTTCCTACCTCTAAAATCAATTTAAGAAAAAAAAGTTTAAAAAAAGAGCCCATATGATCAACTGCTATTTTTGTTGTACTTATGCAAATACCAAGCCAAATTTATTAAAACTAGACTTATACAATGAGTTAGTCTTCACTTGGCTATTAATAAAATGAGGGTGATTTTAGAGAGAAAAATTATGTTTTAATGGAAACTATAATATACCTTTGTAGATACTAGATTTTAGTGCTGTTCACGTTTGCGTTTTGTTTTCAACTTGTAAACTGGACTAGATCCTTAATTCTTCTAGTTTCCTCTAATATCTACATATGATACTCTAAATATGTTTCTAATTTTTCTCCCATCCTTTGCCTTGGAATTATTGAGGGCTAATACTATTTTTTTCTGAATCTCCCGATTACAGACTGCAACTAGACAACATCATGTAAACTTCAGAGAAATCATCACAACAAGCTACCTGTTTAAAAGGAGAATACCCTGAGCCCCAGAGTTCAGTCAACATAATGTAGCTATAACAGCTGATAAGGGAACTCCAAAGTTGAAATAAATGGTGTCGACAATGAGGACCTATCCAATATAAAACTATAGATATTTTGAAAACATTAGCTCATTTGGTTGAGCCTCATGCAAGCAATCACTCAAAACTGAAAATAAATGAAAAATCTTGCTAAAAAAAAAACCCTGACAACCCAACTCAAATCTGGGAAACCATTAAAGGTTACCTGCCCTTGCTTACCTGGTTCCTTCTTTATTTTTTTTTAATCCTCACCATTTAGCTTTAGATAGAGTGGGAGGGGAAGAGAAAGAGATAGAAACATCAATGTGAGAGAGACACATCAACCAGTTGCCTCTCAGGGCCAGGGACGAATCACAATTGAGGTACATGCCCTTGACAAGAATCCAACCCGTGACTCTTTGGTCCTCGGGCCAACACTAACCGTTGAGCCAAACCGGCCAGGGCTGGTCCTGGCCTCTTAACCTTTTTGTAATGTTTGTGTCTTCCAGCCCAAGCCGGACAAGGAAGACATGGGTCCTTGCTGCACTTGAAATCAGACAACAAGAGAATTTATGCCTCCCAAGTGTAGGGACAATGCCCTTGTTCAGAAAATAGTAGTTACAGGAGACCTCTGACCCTAATCCCTTAAGAATAAGGAGAATTGCCCTGGCCAGTTTGGCTCAGCGGTTGAGAATCAACCTGCGGTCCAGAGAGTCCTGGGTTTGGTTCCCACTAGGGGCACGTACCACATAAAAAAAAAAAAAAAAAAAAAAAAAAGAATAAGGAGAATAAAATCTCTCAGGGAGGAAATGACAGTACACGAACTTGGGCCCAGGAATGGAAAAGTACCAGATGGCCAGGAAGCCAAGTTAAGACCAGGCGGCCAGAAGATGTCAAAACCACTGTTCCACATGCTCAGTTGATCAAGGTTTGTCCAGTGTGCAACCTTCCTACAGTGGCAGTGATGAGCAGCACCATCTTGCCCCCACAGCACAGGCATGGAGATAGTTGCCAAAAGAAGGAAGACAAAGTAACCCCCACCCTGACATGTTAAATTCTACTCCCTGAGCCCTTCACAAGCCCACTTTTTCCTGCAAGCCCATCTTTTTTTCTGTACAAGCCCACTTTGTCCCCAGTTTATAAAAGCAGGCAAACAGAGCCAGCCCCTGAGCCAGCTTAGTGCTTCCTCCTTTGTGCTCGAGCATAAACTTAATAAAGTCTGTCCGGGGATTTTTCTGGGGCTTCCTCTTGATTTCTGTCCTGGGGAACCCAAGAACCCCAATGCCATTAACAATATGAGGATCACTTTTCTGTTATTCTGGTCACTTACCTCTCAAATGGGAATAGTACCTACATGCTTTCCCTATTCCACCAGGACACTGAACTCAAATGGAATAATGAAGTAGAACTGCCAGAGGTAAGGCACAGGAGCTGGAGACAGGAGGCAGGTCACTGGCATCAGGATGGTGCCTGCGTAGCAGCAGGTTTGTACAATCAGACCAGGTGAGAACCAGGAGTTCCCTTGCTCAGCAGAGTCATGGAAAGGGGAACCAGCAGGCTAGGAAGCAAGCAGAAACAGTACAGAAGTTTGCAGAGGTGGTAGCTGGAAAAGGAACAAACGCAAACATTTTCCCCTTGTGTGAAACGAGTCGGGAGTTCCTTTAACAAGGCAAGTGCTGCTGTTATGAAGCTCATGCATTTGCCTGTCATTTTTGCCCAAGTGCTCTATCTTTGGCTGCTTCTGTGGGAGTAATAGATCACCTGGTATGTCTGTTTACTAAGCTTTATGACATTGAACAAGTTACTTAACCCTCAAGTCTCAGTTATCTGATCTGTGAACTGGTTACAAGAGCGCTCAGCTTGAATTTACTGTGAGAATTAATTGATATGAGCCCCATAATTGTCCTAGTACAGTTCTTGGCAGTCCCTCGCTGTGGACAGTGCAGGCTGCAGCACAACTCTGGCCTAGGTGTAAGTTAACAATATTGTAGGTAGGGTAGGGCAGGTATTACTGAAACCTTATAGCCAAGATTCCTAGACAGTCACAATTTCAAAGACACTCGCCTGTTTTCCCGTCAGTAAGCACTTGTCAGCTTTTGATTGGGAAAACATGCTCACCACGGATGGCACCTTGGTGGGTGCCTATGTCTCCATCGGCCCGAGAGTCTGGGCTCCAGGCCAGTGCGTCTCAGGCAGATCCCCAGGTACGCAGCTGCAAGGCAGTGGGAAGGAGGAAGCTGGTGAGCAGGGGCTCAGCGTTCCTGCCTGGTAGTGGAGACCTAGGTTCTACTTCCCCCTTTCTCAGTCCCACCGGCCACCACTGCACAATCCCGGCTCGAAAAGGAAAGAGAGAGTTAAATCCTTTGAGCTCAGTGGTTCCCTACCTTGGCTGCACATTAGAATCACTGAAGGAGATTTTAAAATCTTCATGCCTGGACTACATTCCAGACCAATTTTTAAAAAAGCTCGTTAAGTAAACTCCAATGTACATCAAAAGTTGAGAACCACTGCTCTGGATCAGGGTTTTCTAAAGTTGCCACGTGATGATAATTACCTATATTACTTTAAAATACAGTTGCTCTGGCTCTGGAATTAGCATTATTACCAGAACTTATCGATTCTAAAACACACCCTTTTAAAAACATGTATAGCCCAGCTGGTGTGGCTCCGTGGAGTGAGCATCATCCAATGGACTGAGAGGTCCTGGTTCGATTCCCGGTCAGGGCACATGCTCGGGTTTCTGGCTCAATCCCCAGTAGGGGGCGTGCTGGAAGTAGCCAATCTGTTTCTCTCTCACATCAATGTGTCTATCTCTCTCTCCCTCCCTCTCCTAAAAAATCAATAAAAACATAGATAGATAGATAGATAGATAGATAGATAGATAGATAGATAGATAAAAAACATGTATAGCCCTGGCCGGTCTAGCTCAGCAGTTAGAGCGTCGCCCTCGGACCAATGAGTCACAGATTCGATTCTGGTCAAGGGCACATACCCTGGTTGTTGTTTGTCCCTGGCCCTGGTCGGGTTGTGTGGGAGGCAACGAGTTGATGTGGCTCTATCACATTGATGTTTCTCTCTCTCTCTCTCCCTTCCTCCCTCCCACTCTATCTGATGATAAATAGAAAAGTATCCTCGGGTAAAGAATAAAACATAAAAACATATAACATTGGAACATCTTTGAAATCAGATCATCTTCCAGTCAGTAGTACCCAAGTTTTGATGAAATACACAAGCATTCCAGGTGATCCTTATCATTAGGCAAGTCATAGGATAAAAACAGTCCCCTAGTACTTCCTACGCAGGGCTTTCCAGTCCTTAATGTCCTTGAAGTCACCTGCAATCCTATTGACAATGCAGGTTATGAATGAGCCCGTCTGGGTTAAAGCCCAAAATTCTGCATTTCTAACAAGCTCCCAGGTGTCTTGTGCTGGGCCTTGCACCACATTTGGGTAGCAACGTTCTAAAGTATCTCCTTCTGATGAGGCTCCCCCAGCTACTCATTTAAGTAAACTGAAAGAATCGGTACAGAGAAACACAACCAATGAAGAGGGTTTCGATATGTCTGTGAGGCAATGGCCAGACTGCTCTCGTGTCCCCAGGATGTGGCAGCTGGGCTGAGGGCCAGGGGGAGGGCTGCCCCAACCACTGAAAAGCCAGAGGCTGGAGTCCAATTTCCCAAAGATGCAGTTTGCTACATGAGGAGCACGACCCCCAGCAAGTGGGTCTCAGCTGGCTTTAGTGGGTCGAGAGGAAGCAGCCCCATTCTTTCTACCACATACCCTTTTTCCTTCCTTCTTCCTTCCCCAAACCTTTATTGTGGATCCACTAATAAACCACAAGGTCTGAAGGATTCAAGGAGGAGTCAGATTTGGTCTCTGACCTCCAGGGGGAGGAATTCGGTCTGGGGGAAACCCATGTGTCACACAAAGTACAAGTAGTAAGGGCTCCTGTCAGAAGTGTATACAAGATGAGCCAACAGAAGGAACAATGCTAAGAGCTTCCTGGGACAGCAGCCACTGGAGGAGCTGGGAGAAACATTTCTATCTTTCCAAGGAAGGGCAGCAACCCCAACAAAATTCCTTGCCGGGACCAGCGGCTGTGACAGAAGAGAGTGCTTTGATGGCTTGAAGTCCTTGAAGACAAGGCCCTAGAATCTGGACTCTGGAACTTCCTACGTTTGTGCCTCTGATCTCTAGCTCTGAGATGCAGGTGAATCTGGAAAGACTTTTAGGGAGTCCACCCCTCAAAAGGAGGGGCAGCTGTTCTCTTGTCCCAGAGCTCCAGCACCCACATACTACCTTCCTGTGTCCGAATCGGCAAATCACTTCACTAGTCACAGAAACTCAAGTCTTTGCCTTTTGTCATACTGAGCTCTTAATTGGCTTGGCCCCAAACATTGCTAGATGTAAAGGCTACAATCCCCAGACTAAGTAGGTCTCCAGCTGGGGTAAAGTCTCGACCAAGACGAGCAGTGAACAAGACCTGGAGCCTGCTCCCTCACCAGCCCCCTGTGGACCCACGTTTTAGGACTGAGGAACTGGTACTCAATCCCAATTTACTTTTCCCGTCTCTTCCTTCTCACAGATAGGAAGCCCTAGAGACGTGCCAGGGCCGGAGGAAGCAGCCTGGGAGGAGACAGCGGAAAGATGGGGAGTGGAGTCAGTGCTGAGGACAAAGAGCTGGCCAAGAGGTCCAAGGAACTGGAAAAGAAGCTGCAGGAGGATGCTGACAAGGAAGCCAAGACCGTCAAGCTGCTGCTGCTGGGTGAGCGAGATGGGCTGAGCCAGAGAAGGTCCTGCTCCTTCCTGCCTGTCCTGGATGGAGGTGGATTCCAATCCACCCCCATGGGGAGGCGGGAGGAAGGGTCACTGTTCCTCTCCTGACTCAGTCTCAGGCTAAGGGGTCAGGAGCTCTAGGGCTGAGCACAGCCACCCCAACGAGATGCAGCATGCGAAAGCTACTCTGAAATTATTTTGCTAGTCCTTGAACCAGGAACAGAACCTGGGCCAAGATGGACCTGCCCATCTCCAAATCGAGCTAAAGCTAACAACACCTAATGGCTTGGCAAATACCATGAACCCTGGGCTTGCAGACAGAATTCTGAGTCAAGGACTCAGAAGAGGACAGTGGACTCAGAAGTCCTGCCATCTATATAATCAGTGTCACGAGATCTCAGGGACAGGCCCACTTGCCAAGGAAACTGGTTCCTTCTTGGTCTCAGTAAAAATACTAGAAGTGGGAGCCCTGAGAGGGAGGAACGGTCTTAGCGAGGGCTCTGCTCTGCTGGCTTCTCTCCAGCAGCTGCCTCTACCGCCGCCAGACAGGTCACACACTGATGAGCTCCCGAGATCAGGGGTTTGGGCTGGAAACAAAACACCCCAGTGGTCAGTCAGAGAAACTAATCATGGCTGTAAATAAAACCAAGACAATAGAGTTTGGGACACCTGGTTTATTTACTTATTTATTTATTTATTTATTTATTCATTTCATTTTTATTGCACCCACGCACCCACCCACCAAGCGGAGGTTCCCTCCTGTCTTGGGACACCTGGTTTAGAAAAACCCCAAAGGCAGGAGAGAGGAATGCAGCTGGGGCAGGTGGGCTCTGTGCAGCAGAAGACAAGCTGGCTGAGCAGGGGGTCCAAGCCCTGGAGCAGCCTGGGAACTGGAGCCCCAGGCTAAGGCACCTCCCCACTCCCCTGAGGTGTGGTATCACCCTAGGGACACGCTAAAGGAGCACACCTCTGTGAACTGGGCCCAGACTGCACAGAGCGCGGGAGGCTACAGAAGAGGTAGAGAGGGCCAGGCCACTAAGAGATCTTTTAAGCCTAAGCAGCTTTCACTACTTTCAGGATAAGCAGCTCAGAGCAAACAAGCACAGGCTAAGGGGGAGGGGGTAAGGCGCTGGGCAGGTGTAGCCTGGGGGAGAGGGCGGAAGGGCCTGTGAGTGTTGATGGAGGGAGAGTGGAGTGTGAAGGAGGCTATTAGGGCACTTTAGTCAATAAAGAAAACAGCATGACAATGAAAAAAATAGTATTTCAGTGAAGGGATCCAACTCTCTCCAATCCTGCCCCAAGATTGCTCTTCCAAGTAAAATGGTCAGAGAGGAGAAATGTGTTGAAGGAATTCCTCTGAATCTATCAGTAGTTCTCAATGAGATTTTGTCCCCACCCCACCATGGGACATTTGAGGGTTTGGAGGCATTTTTGGTTGTCACAACTGCAAGCACGGAGTGCTACTGATGACGAATGGGTGGAGGCCAAACATGCTGCTAAACACTCTCGATGCACACGACACCCCGCCCCAAACAGAAGAACCCTTCAGCCCCAAATGCTGAGAGTGCACAGGCTGAGACGTTCTGCTCTGAATGCAGATCGAACCCGGAGCTCAAGGCTGGCACACACTGAAGGCAGCAGCCATCCCTGGTTGTCCCTCGCAGGGCTCCCAGGCGAGCATGGGTCTCTCACTGGAGGGGGAGGGGTGCAAATCTGGAGCATGAGCATTTCTCCCTGCAGGTGCTGGGGAGTCAGGAAAGAGCACTATCGTCAAACAGATGAAGTGAGTAGGAACAAAACCCCGAAGCATCCAGGTAGGGTGAAGAAGTCACAGAGCCAGCAGAGGCATGGAGGGCGGGCTCTTTGGTCTTAAGAGACCCTGATATAAAGGATATAAAGGACCTGATGCCCCTCACCTGCATGTCCCTTGCCCCTCTAACTCTCCGCTTTGGGTCAGCAGTAGAAATACAGAGCCCTGGCCGGTTTGGCTCAGCGGTTAGAGCGTCGGCCTGCGGTCCAGAGAGACCCGGGTTCGGTTCCCGCTAAGGGCACGTGCCTCGGTTGCAGTTTGTCCCCGGCCCTGGTTGGGTTGTGAGGGTGGCAGCCACTCGATGTGTCCCTTTCATGTCGATGTTTCTCTCTCTCTCTCTCTCTCTCCCACTCTATCTGAACAAAATATCAAAAAAAAAAAAAAAGAAAGAAAGAAATACAGAGATAAGGTTCTCATGACTCTTTAATCCTCCCAGATTCCCAATCCCCGAGGTCTGACTGCTCAGGTCCCGCTAAGGGGCGGGTGTGTACTCCCTGCAGGATCATTCACCAGGACGGCTATTCGCCGGAAGAATGCCTGGAGTACAAGGCCATCATCTACGGCAACATGCTGCAGTCCATCCTGGCCATCGTCCGGGCCATGTCCACGCTGGGCATTGCCTACGCCGAGCCAAGCCGCGCGGTACGTGCTGGACAGTATGTGGTTGAGGGTGGAAGGGGAGAAAGGCTAATAAGAAGTGGCCCAGCAGCCAATAAGCCATGAGGAAACCCGGGTCAGAAAAGTTTGGTATAATGAAAATCCCACCTGCTGAGCTTCAAATCTTTTACTTTGGTCACGGAGAAGCACGCAATTCCTACCTTTATAGTATATGTTTACAAAAATCTGCTGACCGTTTTCTCTGCCTTTTTGTCTGATTTTACCATTTAAATTACTCCCCTTGGGCTCCTCACCCTGGCTATGGAACTTTTATAAGCTCGATCCCTAGTTCCAGTATTGGCCTTTTCCTACACTGACGGTGACCGTCCCTTCTACCATCACGTCTACTTAGTGGTCAGCCTGGCCCTGACTTCTGGGCTCCCTGCAGCAGAGGCCTGTTCTGTGGCGGCATGCTTTTGGGCTAAGGATGGAAGATGGAAAAACAGAGGAAGCCCCTGGGACCTCTGCTATCCTCTGGGCACCCAGGACTAGATAGACTGCCACTCTCTACATCTCAGAACCTATTCAAAAATTAGTCAGTATGTTTTCTTAGATAGACTTCACTGGACACCACTCCCCCTGAAGGCTTCGGCAGTGATGCAAAGGCTGCGCTTCCAGCAGAATTCCCAGGAGCCTCCTGGGAAGCCAGGATCCTGTGTAGTTCTCAGCCAGGTTTCTGCCTTACAGGATGACGGGCGACAGCTCAGCCACCTGGCTGACTCCATTGAGGAGGGTACCATGCCTCCCGAGCTGGTGGAGGTCATCGGGAAGTTGTGGAAGGATGGTGGGGTGCAAGCCTGCTTCGACAGAGCTGCGGAATACCAGCTCAACGACTCGGCGTCTTAGTAAGCCTCAGGGGCAAGGGGTGGGATGAGGCACAAACATCTTCTAGGAGAAATCACACCCAGCCTGAAATTCCAGGCACCGAAAGCTGGAGACCAAGGACCCAATGCAGCCTTTGTACCTGTTAGGCTTCAGCTGTGTTTCACTGTGCTTTGAATTTAATACCTTTAGACCAGGACATGAGCCACAGTTCCCACCACTTCGTATTGATTTACATTGGCCTACAAAGCTGAAGACCTAAAACTCTGAACACAGGTGTGCTATGGAGCAACCTTCACCTGTCCCCTTTATTCATACATATAGCCTCTCCCTTCAGAACCACGAACACTAAGGAGGCCCTGCAGTCTGTCACACTCCCCCAGAAGGCCCGAGATTCATGATGGCCCTTTGAGGGCTAAATCTTCTAGTTGGTAACCCAGGCTCTACTTAGACCCCTAAGCAGAAATAAAAGTCTCCTTCACTCCTACCATCTTGTGCCAGGGTGCCAGGGCATGGGGCACAGAAATTGCCAGGGCAAACCAAAGGTAACTTGGTCAAGGATTAGAGGGAAACAACTTTGAAAAGCTGGCTACAAAAAGATGAGGCACACAGCATTTACCTATCAATCTACCTCAAATAGCAAAGCACCATAGACAGGCAAGAGCTTCATAGTCGAGTAGACCTCGGCTCAGCCTTGTCCTGTCACTTAATCTTGTAATAATATGGTTACCCTGTACTGTCCCTGGAGCACTCACTCCGGGGCCTGTGCACTGTTAGACACGCTAGGTACACCATCTCACGTAACCTGAGTACACCTTCAAGGTAGACCGTACTTTTTTTTTCTTTATTGATTTTAGAGAGAGAGGAAGGGTATGGGAGAGAGAGAAACATGGATGAGAGAGAACATCGATTGGCCGCCTCCCGCATGCCCCCCTGGAGATCAGGCCCACAACCTGGGCATGTGCCCTGACCTGGAATTGAACCCAGCAAGCTCTTGGTGCAGGGTCGATGCTCAACCACTGAGCTGCACCGGCCGGGCGATAGATCGTACTTTTTATTAGCCCAATTTATAGATGAAAAACTGAGGTTCAGATAAGTTAATAAACTTGCTTAAAGTCATATAAATAAATGGCAGAGGCTGGATTTGAAGCCAGGTCTATTTGACCATAAAGGTGATTTTTTTCTTTACAAACTACCACAGTGCCTCTTGACCCTGGGCAAGTCATTTAACTCTTCTGAATTTTTCCTTCATCTGTAAAACGGGATATGAAACTTAGTCTTATGGGATGAAATGAGAATTTAAATGTGAAAATGCCTGGCATCCAGTAGGCAGCTGTGTTAATTTTCTTTATTTTTTCTTTTTAATTGATGTTAGAGAGAGGAAGGGAGAGATAGAAACATCGATGAGAGAGAACATCGACTGGCCGCCTCCTGCATGCCCCCCACTGGGGATCGGGCCCACAACCTGGGCACGTGCCCTGACCGGGAATCAAACCAGCGACCTCTTGGTGCAGGGTCGACACTCAACCTGAGCCACACTGGCCAGGCTGTGTTAATTTTCATTCCCTCTTTCTCTCAGCCCCTTCACTTCACATCTGCCTTCCTTCCTCTTGCCCCCATCTCCTTTTTTAAATTTTTTAAAAATGGTAACTGACATATACAAAAGAAGAATACAGTGAATCACCTAGCTTCAACTGTTATCAACACATGGCCACTCTTATTTCATCTTCATCCTTCACTGGATTATATTGAAATAAATTCCAGATATTCTGTCATTTCATCCTAAAAATTTCCTTATGTATCTTTAAAAATAAGGGCTTTTAAAAAAAGAAATCATAACATAATCACTACACCTAAATATTTAATAATTCCTTAATGTCATCAAATATCCATTCAAGTTTCCCCAATATGTCATCTGTTTTCCCCACAACTGGACTCAGGATATAAACAAGGTCCACATATTACAGTGATTCACATCTCATGAGTCTCTCTGTAGACTTTAAAATCCACTCCTATTTTTTTTTTTTTATCCTCACCCAAGGACATTTTTCCATTTTTGGTTCAGGTAGAGTGGGAGGGAGAGAGAGGAAGGGAGAGAGAGAGAGAAACATCGATGTGAAAGGGACACATCGAGTGGCTGCCACCCGCACAACCGACCAGGGCCGGGGACAAACTGCAACCGAAGCACGCGCCCTTAGCGGGAACCGAACCCGGGTCTCTCAGGACCGCAGGCCGACGCTCTAACCGCTGAGCCAAACCGGCCAGGGCGCTCCTATTTTTTGATGGAACTTCTGGCACCCATTCAAACCACCAAATCTCATTCCAGAACCTAGAAAACCCTGCAGTCAGGGGAAATGCATGAAAGTTATTGACTTGACTTAAATGAGGCAGAACCATGGCCTCAAATGGTCTTGGCCCTCAGCCTACCCCACACCTCCTTTTGAAGGACACATGAGGGGCTAAAGAACCCTAGATTTAACAATATGGACTCTAGCCGGCCAGTGTGGCTCAGTGGATTGAGCGCCATCCCATGGACTGAGAGGTCCTGGTTCAGGGTACACGCCCAGGTTGTGGGCACGATCCCCAGCAGGGGGGCGTGCAGGAGGCAGGCAATCGCTGTTTCGCTCTCACATCAATGTTTCTATCTCTCTCTGTCTTCCACTCTAAAAAATCAGTAAAATCATGAAAACAAAACAATATAGACTGCAGTCCTGGTTCTATCACCAAGTTAGTTGTATGTCTTTGGGTAAGACTTGACCTTTCTTGGCCTTGGCTGTGGAAAATTTGATGTCATCAATGCCAATCACTTTTCTCTAGCTACCTGAACCAATTAGACAGGATCACGGCCCCTGACTACCTCCCTAACGAGCAAGATGTGCTACGATCCAGAGTCAAAACCACAGGCATCATTGAGACCAAGTTTTCTGTCAAAGACTTGAATTTCAGGTGAGTATGTGGTCCCTGGAAGGCACCCCAGATACACCTACAGTTCCCTGGGGGCATCTCAGATATCAGAGGGCATGGGCATGCTTCCCGACATTCACTAAAGCCCAACCTGAATCAGAGTCCTACCCCCCCCCCCATCTTACTGCCAACTGGCCCCAAAGTGGCCACCTCCCTGGGGGTAAACACCCAGAGCATACGGGTAAGAAGCTGGGCATACCTATGAGAACAGCTGTTCCTTCCCTCAGGATGTTTGATGTGGGAGGGCAGAGATCAGAGAGAAAGAAGTGGATCCACTGCTTTGAGGGAGTCACCTGCATCATTTTCTGTGCAGCCCTCAGTGCCTATGATATGGTGCTGGTGGAAGATGACGAAGTGGTGAGTGGCCTTTGCACCTTGCAACCCTGACAGATAGTTCCTCCATGACCCTTCCTCTAAGCTTTGTGTCACGCCAATGCCCCGACTTGGGTGATTTCAGCTAACAGTGACACTCAACCAATCCTCTGGCAGACCAATCAATATCTAAGCAAATAATTCTAGAAACACCTTTTCTTCTGCAAGTCCAGGTTCTAGATTAGCACTCCAGAGCTCCAGATTTACTGAGAGCAAGACTGTTCTCGGATGAGACATCCAGTTATCACTTGGACAGCACAAAGCTTATGAGAGGAACTGAATATTAAAGGGATAGGGATCATCAACTTGGCAAAGCAGATGATTTAAACTTTGTACTCTCCCAGGCTGCCTGTGGAAGTGAAGGATAGGAGATGGAAATGATAGAGTAGAAAAAACAACAGATGACGTGCACACAGGTCCCAGAAGAAATAGCAAACAAGTTTCTTACGTGCCACTTAAATCGGCAGCTGGAGGACTGCCTAGGGGTGATTCTCTTGAGCCTGTAGTTTTATGTCAGGAGCTCTGCAGGACAAGTGTCCGCCCAGAAAGCTAAGACAGAGGATGTCAAATGTATGGATAACACAAATTTCCCGTAAGTATCCACTCCATAAATGGAGGCCCAGAGCTTACTGACAAGACAAAGCTCTATCCTTTGCTCCAGCTTTTCTCCCTTCTCCTTGGTAGTTCAAGTTCACATCAGAGCACTCTAAATACCTTCCAGCCAAAATGTCTTACAAATCTGTTCATTTTCCAAGATTTCTTCAAGTCTACAAGATCTAACAGGGTTTTACAGGAGTTATTAGCAATGAGAAAAGGCTACAAATTAGATTTTCTTTCTCATTAGATGAAAAGATAAAACCAAGTTAGCTAACAGCATACTTCAAGACCCTAAAGGCTGCTCCCTGAGAACAGGCTGGTCTGGGGCACTGTGCACCCTCTGGGCTCTGCAGAGACACAGCACCATTTCTCCCTCGCTCAAAGTGGCCCTCAGCGCAGGGTATCGGCAGACATGCTTGTGGCATGGCACTGGGAAGTTCTCTAGCCTCACCATTTGACACCAGAGCCAAAGAATCCCTGTTACGTTCCTGCCAAAACTGATATCTGGGACCCCATAACAGAAGCCTATCAAAATCATCCCGGAGATGCAAATGGCCACATGCTAATTCAGGTTCAGTTTCAATCCTGTATCAGTAGCACTTACGGACGTCAAAATCCTTAGCTGTGCCCTGGATGCCAAAGACCTGCATAACATTCTTGACCTTCACTATCACAAACGTTCTCCATACGTGATCTCATTTAACTTGCATAATAACCCTAAGAGATAGGGAAACAGGCTCAGAAAAGCTAGATAATTTTCCCCAAGTCACACAGCCATGATAGAAAGAGCATTAGAAGGAAGCCAGATTTCTTTGGCTGTGCTAAAAAGAAAGAAGCTATTCCCTCTCTCCTTGCACAGTTGCAGCACTAGTCTCTCCAAGAACAGGAGGCAAACAGATCCCTATAAGCCCAGCCTGATATCTCTGATGGTATTTCCTCTCACTAGAATCGTATGCATGAGTCGTTACACCTGTTCAACAGCATATGTAACCACAAATTCTTTGCGGCTACTTCCATTGTCCTCTTTCTCAACAAGAAGGACCTCTTTGAGGAAAAAATCAAGAAAGTCCACCTCAGCATTTGTTTTCCAGAGTATGATGGTAAGTGTCAGGGGCTGGAGACAATGGGGATGCTTTCTTAGTCATGCCTGGTGATTGCCTCATTTCCTATACCAAGGAGAAATGAAGGAACTTGTCTTTGAGGAGTACTAAGTAACCCCACCCACTGCTTGTGCCAAGTTGATGATCACTTATCCCTTTAATACTCCTTCCTCTTAGGAGCTTTGTATTGTCCAAGTGATACTTGGATGTCTAATCTGAGAAACGTGGGCATTCAGTTAAAGGTTTAAATTCAAATGTCTGGACTAGCAGACATTAGATGTGGGAGACACCGCCTACTCCAGTGGCATCTGCCAGAAACGAAGGGTGGAGACACGCGTCCATTTCCTTGCTCCACTCAAGTGAGAAATGCTGCAGTGAAATACAGGAAAGGACCCTCTCTCCCAAAACAGGCCCCCGACTGCAATTAACACAACATTTTTGAGGGTCAAGTCAGTCACCCAAAAAGTAAGTGAGCAACTAAGAAGGGTTAATTTCTCCCACTTCGTCACTATTTTTTCTGGAAAACCAGGAAACAACTCTTATGAGGATGCAGGGAATTATATCAAGAGTCAGTTCCTTGACCTCAACATGCGAAAAGATGTCAAAGAAATCTACAGTCACATGACCTGTGCTACAGACACACAAAACGTCAAATTTGTATTTGACGCAGTTACAGATATTATCATCAAAGAAAACCTCAAGGACTGCGGGCTGTTCTAATCTTCATCATTTCTCAAGTATACCTCCTACAAACAGGCTTGGAATCTGGGTGATTTCAAGTAGAAAATGACAGGTCATGACACCTTGACATAAGGAATGAATGCATTCTCCCTTGGAGATGGAGTATGCATGATTGCGACCGTCTCTCCCACATTCCTTTCTAAGCAGGGTAGCTAGTGCAGTTTAAAGAGCCCAAGGCCAGAAGCCAGAAGACACTGGTTTCAGTACTGGTTCTGCAACTTACTACAAAATGTAAATATTTCATTGATCTGAGCCCTGAGTTCCTCACCCATAAAATGAAGATAGTTTCTGTATTACTTACAAGATTGTTCTGATGATCACACTAACTGAAGGGAAGGCATGGAAAGACTGTATGGTTAGAGTCACAGAAATAAATCCTATGTAAAAGCTGCCATTTATGAAATTCAACACCAGGTTTGTAGATAAACTATCCCAAGCAAAAGAGAGAGAGAGCAAGCCCTGGCCGGTTTGGCTCAGCAACTGGAGTGTCGGCCTCCGGACGAGAGTATCCCGGGTTCGGTTCCTGCTAAGGGCACGTACCTCAGTTGCAGTTTGTCCCCGGCCCTGGTTGGGGTTGTGTGGGTGGCAACCAGTCGATGTGTCTCTCTCACATCGATGTTTCTCTTCCTCCCTCTCTCCCTCTTGCTCTATCTGAAGATAAATGCAAAAATTTCCTCTAATGAGGATAAAAAAAAAATTAAGAGAGAAGAATAAAAACAAACCCTTGATAAACCCACCACCCACTTTTACTTACAGACCTCCATGTGCCTTAGCTCAGAGATCTGGATCACTGAATAAAAGAGGTGTTAGTTTCTAAGGCACATATATAAAAAGCCATTTTATTGAGCATAAACCATCCCTCCACTCCCAAGCTGCCAAAAAGACCAAGTCTCCTTTATCTATAAGTAACTGTTTTTCTGCTATACAAAACACTTTCTAAATTAACTTGGAGAATATCAACACATTTTCACCTGGAGAATTAAAGATTTTATTGCTGCTACTTCTCTATCATAGAAGTTAGAACAAGTGAGCAATCCTAAAATTCTCATTTCAACTGCTACATGTTTCAGAACAAAAAAGGCAGCTGATCTTGCTTTAGGCTTTGCAGTTGCGTTCACGTCATGCCTGGCTTAAAACATCTTCCCAAACAGACCAATAAGTAAATTATTCCTTTTAACTCCTTTGAGGGGAAATGAAGCTTGCATTTATCTTGACAAGAGGTAGTGAAGTATGTATTTAGCATTTACAACTACTAGTGAGGAAGGTTCTTGGCATCAATTTTTTGTATATAAAAGAATGCATCAATTAAAATGAAAATATGCTCCTTGCCAGAAACACACACTCACACTTAGGCGGCTACTAGCAATATTGATGTTGGAGAGCCATATGAGCTTGAAATACTGAAGAAGAAATTTGCAGCTGTTAAAATTGGATTTATTTAATAGTCCGATTCCTTGAAAAGAAACCAACTTGGGAGAATTATGAGATAATTAAGGGAAACTACTCAGCCTGCTGTTGATTTAAAAATTTAAGCCAGCCCTGGCCGGTTTGGCTCAGCAGTTAGAGCGTTGGCGCACGGACCAGTCTTGGGTTCGACTCCAGTCAAGGGCATGTACCTCGGTTGTGGTTCAGTCCCCAGCCCTGGTCAGGGTCGTGCAGGAGGCAACCAGTTGATGTGTCTCTCACACATCAATGTTTCTCTTTCCTCTCCTTTCCACTCTATCTAAAGATAAATGAAAAAATATGCTCGGGTGAGGATTTAAAGAAAACAAAACAAAAACTTAAGCTGAAGAGAAAACCTGGGTAAGACTTCTTGTATCCAAGAGCTGTTCAAGGACTTTTCTAAATGGCTTGCTTCGACTATAACTTACCTGTTTGCTTTAATTCCACATACAGGGGTTCTGAGTCTTCACTGTTGTTTTTGTATATGGATCCCTCTAGCAATCTAACAAAACCTATGGCCCTTCTCAGAATATTTAAAAAGGCATAAAATAAATTCAGAGAATTACAGAGAAAGTCAATATACTGAATATAGTTCTATCTTTGCAGCTCTGAAGCACCAGGTTAGAATCCTCGCTATAGCTATGACCTTGTCTACACAGGCCTCAGGCCTCAAATGTAAATTTATCCCATTTAATCCATCTTCAAATAGAGAAGCCCCCACCCCCCAAAATCATACTGGTTTGCTTCTTTGATGAACTTTTCATTGACCTGACTCTAGGCAGGAATTAGTGATGGGCCAAACTATTAAGGCCTAACCCAGGCTCCCTGGTTACTGATTTCCTATACAACTCACCCTACAGTACAAGCATGGAAACAGCCAGTGGGACAAGTCTCCTGGTAGAACAATCTCTAGCAGAATAAAACAGTGCTTTTTAATTCTCTTTTCCTCTGGCTGACATCCCAACTTTTAACTGGTAATAAGCAAATTCACACAAGTTACCTTGTATGAACACTCCACAAAGTTTGTTTTGGAGACAGAAGTAGCAGCGCCTAGATCAACTGTGTTCTACAGCTGCTGCAGGATTGGTTACTCATCTCATGCTTTCAAGCTCAAACTCCTCTAGCAAGTCTGCATGGGATAAAACTTTGGGGCGTTGGTCATCCATTCACCTGTACCTTAGGACAAAGTCAAAATAATTTTCTGAAAATTTTAGCCAACATTGGGCTCTCCTCTGAGTAAAGGTCAAATGTTCTGGGATAGGCTTCCCAAAAAGGCATTTGTCCTTACCCCAGCTTAACTGTCAGGCCCAGAGATGGCCCCCACACTTTACACTGTTAGAGCTAGAGACAAAGAGCACTGGTACTTCCACACAACTGATTTATTTTTATCTCACAAACTTTTTGATTAGTGTGCATAAAAAGTTCCCCTTGCACAAAATAGCAGTTAGAAAGCTTAAAACCAAAATTAAGCCATATACTCACTCTGCTGTCTTTGTCTTCTTTTGCTTTATTTTAAATTTACACTACACCGTTGAATTTCAAGTACTTTTATAAGTGATCAGAAATTCTTTTTTGTATCAAGTTAGGTCAGAAACAAATATTCAACCCTACTTTCATCAACTGCCACCTTAATTCTTAGAATGTTAAAGCTAGAAGGAATTTAAAACAATCCAGGCCCATCACTAGCAATTTATAGATAAGAAATGACGGTCCAAGGAGGTAGAATGTCTTTATCAAGATTATACCGCCAGGAAAACAATATGGTGTTTCCTCAAAAAATGGAATTGCCATTTGATCCAGTGATCCCACTTCTGGGAATATATCCTAAGAAGCTCAAAACACCAATCAGAAAGAATATATGTACCCCTATGTTCATTTTTTTTTCTTTATTGATTTGAGAGAGAGAGAGAGAGAGAAATGTCGATGAGAGAGAACATCCACTGGCCGCCTCCTGCATGCCCCCCACTGGGGATGGGGCCTACAACCTGGGCATGTGCCCTGATCGGGAATCGAACTGGCCACTTCTTGGTGCATGGGTCAACACTCAACCACTGAGCCACACCAGCTGGGCTGCAAACCCTATGTTCATAGCAGCACTATTTACAAGAGCTAAGATCTGGAAATAGCCCAAGTGTCCATCAGTAGATGAATGGATAAATAAGCCATGGTACATATACACAATGGAGTACTATGCAGCTGTAAGAAAGATCTCTTACCCTTTGAGACGACATGGTGGGACCTGGAGAGTATTATGCTAAGTGAAATAAGCCAGTTAAAGAAATACAAGTATCACATGATCTCACTTATTTGGGGAATGTACTGAACAAATTAAACTGAGACATGGAAGTAGAGAACAGACTGACAAACCTCAGAGGGAAGGGGATGGGGGCAGGAAGAGATAAACCAAACTTATGTGCATACATGTATAACCAATGGACACAGACAACAGAGAAGTGAAGGGGGGGGGACCTCTGTAATACTTTCAACAATAAAGATAAATTTAAAAAAAAAAATCTCACTGCTAGAGCTATAAGAAAGAAAGATCTTTTATCCTTTGAGACTACATGGAGGGACCTGGAAAGTATCATCCTAAGTGAAACAAGCCAAACGGAGAAAGATAAGTTTCATATGATCTCACTTATTTGTGGAATATAATGAACATAACAGTCTGAGTAATGGGATAGTCCCAGAGACGTGGAAGTGGGGTACAGACTGACAATCCCCTAAAGAGGGGGGTGGTGGGGGAGAGATAAACCACAGAACTTATATGCATGTGTGCATGAACAGTGGACATGGACAACAAACTGGGGAAAGGGCAGGGAGGGATGGGTAGGGGGCAATCAGTAGGGGAAAAAGGAGAAACATTTGTAACAAAAATTAATATAAAAAAATTTTAAAAATTAAAAAATAAATAAATAAAAATCTCACTGCTAGGAGGTAGCAGAATGAGAATTTCAAAACAAGTCTTCTGAATCCAAAGTCATGCTACCAACAGCCCAGCATACACCATAAAGTCTACGTCAATTTCCTCATTCTCCTAAGCTCCTTCCATTCCCAACCAATTGGTTATTGTTTAATTGTGCTATCTCTAGATCAGAGATATTTAACAAAATCAATTTCAAAATAAATACAAATAGGTCTCAAATGAAATGTGAAATTAGCATAAGATGACAAAAATAAAAATAGCATTGTTTGTTGAAGGTATAATTTCCTGTTCACATCCTTAGAGGGCAGAAACCATAGAGCACTTCCCTTGCATTTCATGATCACTGATGACAGTAAACCACATGTAAACTAGTTTCCATGTCATATGTAAATCTGATAAAAAATTTTTTTTACAAAAACACAATATAATCGACACAAAAGGACTTATGCCACTTACACGAGGTAGAATGACAGTTACCGTGGGCTGGGGGGAAAGGGAGTTAGTGTTTCATGGGGAACAGGGTTTCAGTTGGGAAAGATGAAAAGTTCTGAAAATAGATGGTGGTGATAGTTATACAACAATGAATGTAGTTAAGGCCACTGAACTGTATACTTTAAAATTAAAATGGTAAGTTTTATGTCATGTATATTTTGCCATAATAAAAAAAGGGAAGACATACAATATAATTGGAAATGCGCTTTTATGTTTCTGTGGATAAGGATGGATGAAAGCAGCACACAAATTCAGTCTTAAAAGCAATGTTAAAGACTGACTTATAACAGGCTCTACCCTGATTAAAAAAAAATTCATTTACATGTACCCCAAGCAGTCCAAATCAGGGCAGCCCCATCCCCAAGGTGAGAAATAACAACATTCAAAACCCTCTCTACTTGGTGATGTGCCGTAGACCACAGTGTGCCAGCCGTGCTCGGTGGAGGTGGCGAAGGGTGCAGAGCTCCTGCGTCCCACTGCCCCCTCTACCCAGCACAGCTCCCGGAGCACAGGTTCCAGTAGGACCTCTGTGTATGGCAGGGCGGGAACTGCAAGTGTGCCAGAGCCTCTGGTGGTCCTGCTAGGTCGAAGTGGGAAGACATTTCAGTGAGGTTAAACAGACACATGACAAATTCCAGAAGGGAACTTTCTGCCTTTTGGTCATGGAAAAGTAAGCAAAAAAGTATGAACAGAAAATAAAACTGGCCCGGGCTGGTTTGGCTCAGTGGTTGGAGGATCGGCCCACGGCCAGAGTTGCGGGTTCAATTCTGGTCATGGGCACGTACCTCATTTGCGGTTTGGTCCCCAGCGCTGGTCAGGGTCATGCAGGAGGCAGCCAATTGATGTGTTTCTCATGTCAGTGTTTCTCCCTCTTTCTCTCCCTCCCTCCCTCTCTGTCTGAAGATAAAAAACATCCTTGGGTGAGGATTAAAAAAAAGAATTAACTGCATTTAAATGCAAAACAAAGACATTTCACCTGCCCCACATAGAGTTGAACTTCATTTCAGGTCTTCAAAATGAATATGGGAAATGATGCTGGAAAAGACAACTGGCTACAATGACTTTTTTGTAGTGCAGTATAATCTTGAGTATCATGAATATTTACAAAGCACTTTTACTTTTTTTTTATCCTCACCGGAGGACTTTTTTCCATTCTTTATTCAGACAGAGCGGGAGGGAGAGAGCAAGAGAGAGAGAAACATCGATGTGAAAGGGACACATCGAGTGGCTGCCACCCGCATGACCAACCAGGGCCGGGGACAAACTGCAACCAAGTTACATGTCCTTAGCGGGAACCAAACCCGGGTCTCTCTGGACCGTAGGCGGTGCTCTAACCGCTGAGCCAAACTGGCCAGGGCCAAAGCACTTTTAAATGTTATTTCTATTTGATGAGAACCATGAAACATCATAGTTGGAAGATACAACTAAGCCCACCTTTAGTTAACAGAATAGGGATGTAAGACTAGAAGAGTTCATAGCTAGTTGGAAGCAGGGAAAAAAAACAGAACCCAGCATGTCAAACTCTCCCACCTCCCAAGATTCTGGGGTCTCAGATTAGAACAGGTAATTTCCTGCGACTTGTTATATTTACTGGGAACCTCTCATACATGGAATATGGGCACAAGATGGAGGGTAATGAGGTTAGGAGACAGAAAACTCTGGTTGTACAAAATTTAATATTCCAGCTCTCAAAGATCTTAACAGCTTAGTGAATGCTAATCCACTGAGAAGGTGCATCCCAGCTGTGCACTTACTGATTATTTTATTGTTTCTGCTCCCTTGTTGATTCCCACTAGCCTTTAGGCAGAGAAAACATTAGCACTGGGCATACAAAGCCTTTAATATTTGACTCCTCAATCATTGCTTTTACCCACCCCTTCCCTGGTCCTCTCAAAAAGACTTTCACTCCACAGTTTAGGCTAGCTAGCTTTGCTCTTTATTCACCAATGGTGAATATTCATGTTACAGTCAGCCCTTGTTTATCGCGGTTAATCAGTTCCAGACTCTACAGCGATAAATGGATTTCCGCGAAGTAGGGTTCTTTCTTTATAGTCGTCCCTTACCACTTCGCGCTTCAACTTTTGCAGCTTCCATCTATTAAACCGCGATAGAGTGAAGCTGGGAAAGTAGAAGTGTAAAGTGGCGAGGGACGACTGTATTACATCCACAGCTCTGTCACAGGAGGCTATCTTTACTTTGGTATGCAAATCTTTAAATGTCCACTGCGTAAATAAATGCAGTGAAATAAATACATGTTTAGAAGCCCTCATTTCTTATTTTGTCTTAATTTTGTATAAAAACTACATACTTTGGTCTGGCCTGTGTGGCTCAGTGGACTGAGCATCGTCCCATGGACTGAAAGGTCCTGGTTCAATTCCCAGTCAAGGCACATGCCTGGGTTGTGGGCTCAATCCCCAGTAGGGGGCGCTCAGGAGGCAGCTGATCAACAGTTCTCTCTCACATTGATGTTTCTCCCTCCCCTTTCTTCTCTCTCTAAAAAATCAATTAAAAATAATAATAAAAAAATAAAAACTACATACTCTGTATCTAAAATGTAGAAATAGCCCTGGCCAGTTTGGCTCAGCGGTTAGAGTGTTGTCCTGCGGTCCAGAGAGACCTGGGTTCGGTTCCCGCTAAGGGAACGTAACTTGGTTGCAATTTGTCCCTGGCCCTGGTTGGGTTGTGCCGGTGGCAGCCACTGGATGTGTCCCTTTCACACTGATGTTTCTCTCTGTTCCCTTCTCCCCCTCCCACTGTATCTGAACAAAAAGTGGAAAAATGTCCTCAGGTAAGGATAAAAAATAATAATAAAATAAAATGTAGAAATGTTGTTTGACCAAACAGTCCTCATACTAATTTTTTTTTTTTTTGGTGGAAGACACTGTAAGTCATGTACAAAAGGAGCTTCTTATTGGCAAATAAAAATAACAGTTGTTCACTAGTGACTTAAGTTACCTGTCTACTATTTGTGTTCATTTAATATTAGTTCCTACTCAGTTATCCTCAAACGCTGGCCAGGTTAGCTACAATGAGTACCACCTAAAGAATTAATTTTAATTTTTTTTTTCCTTTATTGATTTTAGAAAGAAGGAGAGGGAGAGGGAGAGAGAGAAACATTGATGAGAGAGGACATCGATTGGCCGCCTCCAGCATGTACCCCCACTGGGGATTTGGCCCACAACCTGGGCATGTGCCCTGACCGGGAATCGAACCGGCAACCTCTTGGTACATGGGTCGATGCTTAACCACTGAGCCACACCAGTCAGGCTAAAGAATTTATTTTAAAATACATACTCCCACCCTGACTGGTTAGAGCTTCGGCCCATGGACCAATGAGTCTTGGGTTTGATTCCGGTCAAGGGCATGTATCTTGGTTGTGGTTCGTCCCCAGCCCTGGTCAGGGTCATGAGGGAGGCAACCAGTTGATGTGTTTCTTTCACGTTGATGTCTCCGCCCCCCGCTCCAATGCTGTCTGAGATAAATGGAAAAATATCCATCACAAATTTCCAGCATTCTTCACAGACAAGACACAAGGAAACTTTTAGTTTCTTTGATAACAAATATCAATCCTTTTTCTCCAGGCTAGCACATAGGATGTTTCATTCCTACATTCTAGCTCTGCTATAAGAAAAATATTTTATTTCAAAATATGATAGTGATCTGAAGGGCTGATGATCAGAATAACCTTTTTAAAGTTACAGCTTGCTAGCCTGCTGGCCAAGAGTCAATCTGAGATGCATCCAGGTGATTTTAACCTAAGACATATTTGAAAACCACCGACTTAAACTGTGTCCCTGTGTCCACAAGGAATGTACATTTAGGTAAGTCATCTGGTATGGTGGGTAGAGGTTGATCTTCATGTAAATATAGAACAAGTGTAAACAGCAGGAAAGTGGAAAAATACTATTTTTAACAGAAGGGCTAAAAATGAATATATCAGAAGTATTCAAAATGAAAATACAAAATGAATTTCTAGTAAAATTAAATTTTTGGGGTTATCTCTTATTTTGGGTTATCAACACCACCATCCCATTAGCCAGACTATAGAAAGACTACAGTTAAAACAACACTGGAGCAGTTCTCATTTCCAGATGATTCTATTTACAAAATACAATAAGCAAAAGAGATATTCAAAACAAACAAGAACTATCAACCCTATTTACATTGTGGGCATAAGTCAATCACTAATTAAAGCTGATAATTTTCTTTCTTTTAGATCCAGTGTTCCCAACCCTGAAAAAAAACAATGTTAGATAACACAGTTCACCATATGCATAGTTATACTTTTCCAAAAGAATAAGAAAAAAGACAATCTACCAATAAAGGCACTGAACTACTGTGGCTTCCTTTCTGAACCAGCTGTGATGACCACCAAACATTTTTTTCTTTCTGAACTAGTGAAAGGTCACATCAAAAGATGAAACAGAATCCAATGCTAAAAGATTGGACCCCAAAAGGCACTGCTTAAACTATTGATATGGAATGCTCAGAATGTATTCTCTTCATCTGCTTCCTCAATGCACCATTCAATATGTAATAACATTTGCTGTACACTGTACAAAAAGACCTGTAGGCTGAGGTGAATATAGCTCTCCACACAACCAAAATGTAAATCTGGAAAAAGGACTGTGACTGCATGTCACACAGATGGAACATAAGATCCTCCGGCTGGCCAAGATTCAACAATCCCATTACACTAGCCCTTCAGGGAGCCTTTCTACCTAAACCCATTCTCAGACATAGGCCAAAGCACACTCAGCAGGGGCAAAAAGAAACAGAAAAATATTTCCAGAAAGGACTACTTACAAACAGGAACAAACCTGGACTCTTTACTCACCATTTTAATACTGCTGCCATCTATAACAGATTAAAATCTGTACACACGACAAAGTGGGAAAAGGTCCCAAAATGCAATGGTTTCGGCAAAAGAACGTACTGACTAAGGATTACTACAATTAACATTGCTACAATAAAAACAATGGCAAACAGGGATTTGGCACCACATTTACAAAGTAAAAGCATGCACTGTTAATACACTTTAGATGTTTCCCAACAGAAAAAGCCATAGAAGATGAAAAACAAGTGGTATCAGTTACAAAGTTCCCTATGACTGAGACAAACAAGCAAGGATCAAAGTGGCCAATTTAGTAGGGATGTAGCAGCAAAGTCACTGGTTCAGTTTGAAATTTAGCAATTTGCATTTCTTACTGGCAGCTGCCCTGGGTATGTTTGTGTCCAAGAAGTTGACTTTATCATACTACAGAAGCATTTATTTAGTAATTTGGTAATCAGCATAAACCCGGTTAAACTTCAACCCTAAGCTTAAAAAAAAGAGTTATACAGAACTCTCCAATTACCATTTAGAAACCATAATGGTTCTTTCAACAGGATAGTAACACAAATTTCATCCAAAAAAGCTGTAATCACAGCCCCAATAACTAAAGAATTACATAATTACAGAAATATTATATCTGACCATACCAAGAGTTAAAAAACAAAGAGTTCCTACTAAGAGGAATATTTTCAAGATGATTTGCTCATATGATGTGCATAGTTAAGACTGTGTGTGTTTTAATAAAGATTCTTTTGCAAACAAAGAAACAAAATTTAGTAGTAATTCTTGATGGAAACAAATTTTTTAAAATACACTACTGATGGTTTGTTAACAAGGAAAAAAAAAGAATAAGCTACATATTGAAGTTCTGGAATGCAGCACCTCAACTTCACATCTGCCCTAAACATTTGAGATTATGAAATCCAAGTGATGTCTTGATTCATACTTTACAGTTTGCCCCAATTCCAATATCTGACTTTAGCATCTCATGTCAATTAAGTTCCCTAATACAGAAGATTGTGCTAAAGAGTGCTAAGATTCTGCATGCTGCCGCCATCCCTGGTCCCGTTCATGCTCGCTGCCGCCCATTGAGACAGCAAGAGAAGTCTGGTCTCAACACTCCACACTGTCATAACTAGAAAAGAAGAACATTCTTAATTAGAGAAAGTTGACTAAGTCAAGAGACATCACTGCAGCACTGTTAATAAAACTGTCCAAAGTTTTACCTTTTAGTCACATCCACACATTTTAATAAAGTCCACACTCCTTTAAGTTGTTTTTAATGATGACATCTGTAACAGCATCAAAAACAAACTGCACATTCTTGGTGTCTGTGGCACAGGTGAAGTGGGTGTAGATTTCCTTGGTATCTTTTCTTCTGTTCAGATCTTCAAACTGGCACTGGATGTAAGCAGCTGCTTCTTCATATGTATTGGAACCTGAAGCAAACACCCAATATTCTCAGCTCAAATTAAATTCAACTAAGTCAAGCCATCATCATTTACTGATGGACAGGGAATATGAGCCAACTGAATATAGACAGATTTCTATATTTCTATAATCACTATTAGATGTTTCTTTTCTTTTTTTTTTAAATTGGGCTGTCTTTTTATTGTTGAGTGTAGGAGTTTTTTTTTCTTTTATCCTCACCCGAGGACATTTTCCGATAGTTTGTTTGGATAGAGTGGGAGGGGGATAGAGAGAGAAACATCGAAGTGAAAGGGGCACATCGAGTAGTTGCCACCCACACGACCCAACCAGGGCAGGGGATAAACTGCAACTGAGGTACGTGCCCTTAGTGGAAACTAAACCCGGGTCTCTTGGGACTGCAGGCTGATGCTCTAACCACTGAGAAAACCAGCCAGGGCTTTTTTTCTTAATTTATTTATTTTTGTTACAGATGTTTCTCCTTTTACCCACTGATTTCCCCTCCCCTTCCCTTTCTACCCTCTCCCCAGCTTTGTTGTCCCTGTCCATTGTTCATGCATACATGCATATAAGTTCTGTGGTTTATCTCCCCCCCATCCCCTCTTCTGGGGATAGTCAGTCTGTACCCCACTTCAACATCTCTGGGATACCCCATTCCTCAGACTGTTATGTTCATTATATTCCACAAATAAGTGAGATCATATGATACTTGTCTTTCTCTGTTTGGCTTATTTCGCTTAGGATGACACTTTCCAGGTCTCTCCATGTCGTCTCAAAGGATAAGAGATCTTTCTTTCTTACAGCTGCATAGTACTCCATTGTGTATATGTACCACAGCTTTTTTATCCATTCGTCTACTGATGGGCATTTGGTATTAGATCTTTCTTGAGAGCACACTCTTATCATTATAAATTAAACAAAATCATCATACACAAAGATCCAGGACAACAAACTTTAAGTTTCCCTTAACCCTCTTCATTTAGACTTTTTGACTAAAAACTCAAAATGAAATTAGGGGTGTAGGAAGATATATTTCTATAACACAGTTGTTTAAAAAGTCACAAAGCCTGTACTTCTTAAAGTGATTGTGAAATAATTCAAAAGGTTAAGGTCATGTTTCTTTTCAAAATCATCCCAGTGTTGAGGGGGCTTAGCCTCAGAGCCTTATGGCCATAATTTAAATAACCAAAGGTAAACTAACAGATACAAAGGGTGCTGAATTATACACCTCTAAGTAGTCAATTTTCTGGTATGTGAATTTTATCTCAATAATGCTGTTATTTTCTTAAAGGTGGGGGGACCAAAAGTAAACCCCATTTTCAACATTTGTAATTAACACCCTTAATCACCTGTTTCCTACACTATCTTATCTACCTGTGAGCCTTTAGAGTAGCCCTAGAAACTGGCTGCAGAACCAAGGAAATCCAACAAAAACATAGTTATTCCTGTGAACCAGAGGCTATTTTCAGTGACATTAAGCATGACAAAAAATACCAGCAATTAAATATATAAACACTAAACAAAAAAATGGGTATTATTTCAACAAAATATTTTTTAAAATGAAGGATAGCTTGGTAGGTGCTTGAAATGGTTTTCGTGAGATCTGTAGAACTTCTATAATTTAAAGGAGACAGATGATTGAAAAGGTAGAAACAGCCTGGCTGGTGTGGCTCAGTGGTTGAGCATCGACCCATGCACCAAGAGGTCGCCGGTTCGATTCCCGGTCAGGACACATGCCCAGGTAGTGGGCCAAATCCCCAGTGGGGGGACATGCTGGAGGCAGCCAATCGATGTTCTCTCTCATCGATGTTTCTATTTCTCTCTCCCTCTCCCTTCCTTTCTCTCTAAAATCAATAAAGAAAAAAGAAAGAAAAGAAAAACAGAAAAAGTAGGAACAGATATTGAGACTTGGGAAATCAGGACTGTGAGATTCCTTAAAAATAAAGTCAACGGACAAAGCCACTGGTAATCAAAACAGCCTGGTACTGACACAAGAACAGGCAGACAGATCAATGGAACAGAATAGAGAACCCAGAAATAGACCCAAGACAATATGCTCAATTAATATTTGCCAAAGGGGGCAAGAGCATACAGTGATGAAAAGACAGCCTCTTTAATAAATGGTGTTGGGAAAATTGGACAGCTACATGCAAAAAAATGAAACTAGACCATCAACTTACACCATGCATAAGAATAAACTCAAAATGGATAAAAAACTTAAATGTGACTTGTGAATCCTTAAAAATCCTAGAAGAAAATGCAGGCAACAGAATTTCAGACATCATACGCAGCAGAATTTTTACTGATACAATATCTAAGGCAACAGAAACAAAAGAAAAAATGAATACATGGGTCTACATCAAACTAAAAAGCTTCTGCACAGCAAAAGAAAAAACCATCAAAACAGAAAGGGATCCCACTATATGGGAGACCATAATCGTCAAAGATGCATCAGATAAGGGGTTAATTTCCAAACTATATAGAGTGTCCATACAATTCAACAAAAGAAGACAAAGAACCCAATTAAAAAATGGGCAGAGATGCCCTGGCCGGTTTGGCTCAGCACTTGAAACGTCGGCCTGCAGACCAGAGAGTCCCAGGTTCGGTTCCTACAAGGGGTACATACCAAAAACAGAAAAAGAAAAAAAAAATGGGCAGAGGACCTAAATAGACACCTCTCCAAAAAGGACATACAAATGGCCAAGAGACATATGAAGAAATGCTCAACGTCACTAATCATTAGAGAGATGCAAATTAAAACAACTATGAGGTATAACCTCACATCTATCAGAATGGCTGCCATCAACAAATCATCAAACAAGTGCTGGCAAGGGTGTGGAGAAGAGAGAACTCTAGTACACTGCTGGTGGGAATGCAGACTGGTACAGCCACTATGGAAGACACTATGGTGTTACCTCAGAACATTAAAAATTGAACTGCCATTTGACCCAGTGATCCCACTTCTAGGAATATACCCTAAGAAACCTGAAACACCAATCTGAAAGAATATATGTACCCCTATGTTCATAGCAGCACTATTTACAATCACTAAGATCTGGAAACAACCCAAGTGCCCATCAGTAGATGAGTGGATAAATAAGCTGTGGTACATGTACACAATGGAATACTATGCAGCTGTAAGAAAGAAAGATCTCTTATCCTTTGAGATGGCATGGAAGGACCTGGAAAGTATTATGCTAAGCGAAACAAGCCAAGCAGAGAAAGACAAATATCACATGATCTCATTTATTTGTGGAATATAATGAACTAAACAAAGTGATGAACAAAACTGACCCAGAGGCATAGAGGTGGGGTACAGACTGACAAGCCTGGGGCGGGGGATATAAACCACAGAACTTATATGCATGTATGCATGACCAATGGACATAGACAACAAAGCTGGGAATCAGGGGGGGAGGATGGGGAGGAGGGTGTCAATGGGGGAAAAAGGAGAAACATCTGTAACAAAAACAAATCAATAAAAAAATAATAATAAAATAAAAAGAAGAATAAAGTCAATGGAAAATAGGCTTGAAAGTTCACACACACAAAAAGCTGTGACACTGAGGGCTCTTTGCTATGTGTGAAGACGATTCCCAGCTGGAACATTAATGTCAATCCTTTTATCTGTCTTAAGAAAGACTTCTCGCCCTGGCGAGTTTGGCTCAGCGGTTAGAGCGTCAGCCTGCGGTCCGGAGAGACCCGGGTTCGGTTCCCGCTAAGGGCATGTACTTCGGTTGCAGTTTGTCCCCGGCCCTGGTTGGTCATGTGGGTGGCAGCCACTCGATGTGTCCCTTCACGTCGATGTTTCTCTCTCTCTCTCCCTCCCACTCTATCTGTACAAAAAATGAAAAAATATCCTAGGGTGAGGATAAAAAAAAACAAACAAACAAAACAAAACAAAACAAAAAAAAACAAAGACTTCTCTCTCACCCTAAAACCTGTCTACTTTCTATATAAACTCACCCAGCTCTCACCTCCCACCTCACTCTAACAGATGACCACATTCCCAACCTCCCTGAGAAAAAGAGGCCGTGGGGTTTAACCTATAATCTTAATCTTTTCGCTCGACACCTTGCTTAAAAAGTTACTGCTATCACCCTGGCAGGTTTTACTTAGCGGTTAGAGCATCAGCCCTCGGAGACCAGAGTCTTGGGTTCGATTCCGGCCAAGGGCATGTACCTCGGTTGCGGTTCATCCCCAACCCTGCTGGGGTCATGTGGGAGGCAGCCAGTCAACGTCTCTCTCTCTCTCTCTCTCACTCTCTCCCACATCTATCTGAAGATAAATGGAAAAATATCCTCAGGTGAGGATAAAAAAATTCTTTAAAAAAGTTACTACTATCTAAACTTATTTTTGTACCTTTGGTCTTAGAGATATCTTCCCTCTGGTTCAAAATTCAATTGCTCTACCTAGACTCTCTTTTATTTTAAGTTGAGGTAAAATTCACACAGCATATAACTACTTTAAAATGTACAATAAGATAGCATTTCCTGTATTCACAATGTTATGCAACCACCACCTCTCTCTATTTTAAAAACTTGTTCTATCAGTACTTTGTTCCTTTTTATGGCTGAACAATACTCCATGGACATGCCATTCTTTGTTCATCCATTCATCCTACCTAGACTTTTTTTTTAATGTTTTTTATTGATTTTAGAGAGACAGAGGAAGAAAGAGAAAAACAAAGATGTGAGAGAAACATCGATTGGTTGTTTCCCCACACACCCCAACTGGGGATCAAACCTGCAACCTGGGTATGTGCCCCAACCAGGAATTAAACTGGCACCCTTTGGTGCATGGGACGACTCTCAACTGAGCCACACTGGCCAGGGTTCTACCTAGACCCTTGATTTCTTCTTTTCCCACTTGCTTGCAAATCTCGCTCCATCAATCACATTGACTTTTTTTTTTAACTTTTCTTTTGCTATAGGCTCTTACCTCTAAGCCTACAAACATTCACCCTGGCTCCACTCTCATCACTCCACTCACACTGCTCTCAGTAACAGCCAACTCCAGAGGCCACTTTTCAATGTGTATCTTACTTTATTTTTCTGCATACAACATTGTTGACCATGCCTCACTTTTTTTTTTTTTTAATCCTCACCTAAGGCTATTTTATCATCAAACAGGTTGGGGGTGAGGGGAGAGGGGGAGAGAGAGGGAGAGACAGAAACATCTATGTGAGAGAGACATATCGGCTGGCTGTCTCTTGCACAACCTGACCAGGGCCAGGGACATACCGCCACTGAGGTACATGCCCTTGATCAGAATCAAACCCATGACTCACTGGTCCGCAGGCCAACACTCTAACCACAGAGCCAAACCAGCCAGGGCCACCTCTCACTTCTTAAACTCTCCTCTTAGTTTTTGATACTTTGGCTCTTCTGGTTCTTCTCTTTGGGTCCTCTATAAATCTTTCTTTCTCTCCTGCCAGTACAGGCTGGTACTCTCTTCTTTCATCCATCCTTTTCTCTCCACATTCTATAACATTATCCTAAAGTTGTCGTTTTCATTTCCACACTGTATTCCTATCAATATATCTTAACCCTCAACCTCTCCCCAAGCTCCAAGGCCATGTATATAATTGCCTATTAGATATCTCCACCTGGATGTTCCACAGACACTTCAAAATCAACATTCCTAAATATGAATTTAGAGAACACCATCAGCCCTGGCCGGTTTGGCTCAGCGGTTAGAGCATCGGCCTGCGGTCCAGAGAGACCTGGGTTCGGTTCCCGCTAAGGGCACGTACCTCGGTTGCAGTTTGTCCCCGGCCCTGGTTGGTTGTGCGGGTGGCAGTCACTCGATGTGTCCCTTTCAAGTCGATGTTTCTCTCTCTCTCTCTCTCCCTTTCTCTCCCTCCCACTCTATCTGAACAAAAAATGGAAAAATGTCCTCGGGTGAGGATTAAAGAAAAAGAGAACAGCACCAGCACTCAATCAAGACAGCGCCTCTGTGAGTACCTTTACTCTTCCCACTTCCTTATACTAGCCTTACTATAGAAAGCATTTACAGTGTCTGCTCAGTGAATAAGAGTTCCCCTTCCCTGGACATACCCAATTCTGATCTAAAGGTCATAGTAGTGCAGCCCTGGCAGTCATGTCTTTTGCAGGAATTTGAACCTGGGGCAAACTGATTCCATTTTAGCATGGTCTTTAAAATGGAGAAGATATAGAAACTGTGGAAGGACCATCTTTTATTACATAAACAGAGCAGCAAAGTTGGTAAGAAGAGAGAAGAATAAAGAAAACACAGAGAGAGGAGGAGAAAAAGAAATAGGGAAAGAAATATTTCAAGGGTTCTTAACAGCTTTGCATTTCCTAGTTCTAATTGCATTCATAAGACATGTCTGTATTCTTGTTTTTGGCTTCTACGATATAACTTTATATCTTTTTTTTCTTTATTGATACTAGAGAGAGGGAGAGGGAGAGAGACAGAAACATCGATGAGAGAGAATATCAATTGGCCGCCTCCTGCATGCCTCCCACTGGGGATCAGGCCCACAACCTGGGTATGTGCCCTGACCGGGAATCGAACCAGCAACCTCTTGGTGCATGGGTCAATACTCAACCACTGAGCCACACTGGCTGGGCCTCCTACCATCTATCTTTATTGCCATTTATTACATAATCTTTTAAAAAAATATTTATTGAATTTTTTAGAGAGAGGCAAAGGGAGAGATAGAAACACCAATGTGAGAGAGATACATCCATCAGCTGCCTCCTGCATGCCCCTACTGGGCATCGAGCCCACAACCCAGGCATGTGCCCTAACTGGGAATGGAACCTGGACCTCTCAGTCCATGGAAGGACACTTAATCCACTGAACCACGGACGCCCAATCCACTGAGCCACACCGGCCGGGCTACATAATCTTTTTGAAGCAAAGTTCCGACACTATCATGTATCCTAATTAAAATCCTTCAATAGTTCCCTACTTTCTCAGCATGAAAAACCAGGCTCTCCATGAACATCCCTGCTCATCTCTTTACACCACTTAAAGCTCCAGCAATACTGCCCAACCAGTATGGCTCAGTGGTTGAGTGTTGACCAAGAGGTCTCCAGTTCGATTCCCAGCTGGGGCATGTGCCTGGGTCGCAAGCTTGATCCTCATTGTGGATGTGCAGGAAGCAGCCAATCGATGTGTCTCTCTCATCTACGTTTTTCTCTCTCCCTTCCTCTCTCTCTAAAAATCAATAAAAACATATGAACAGTCTGGCCAGTGTGGCTCAGTGGCTGAGTGTTGACCCATGCACCAAGAGGTCACTGGTTCGATTCCTGGTCAGGACACACGCCCAGGTTGTAGGCCAGATGCCTAGTGGGGGGCATGCAGGGGGCGGCCGGTTGATGTTCTCTCTCATCGATGTTTCTATCTCTCTCTCCCTCTCCCTTCCTCTCTCTCTAAAATCAATAAAGAAAAAAAAATTAAAAACATAAAACAAACAAACAAAAAAGCTTCAGCAACACCAAATTCCTTCTAAGTTCCAGAACAAATGATGTCATTTTGTTTTTACCTCTGTATATTCATATATGCTATTCCCTCTTCCTAAAATGTTTTTATGCCTTGGCTGGTTTGGTTCAGTGGTTAGAGCGTTGGCCTGTGGACCAATGAGCCGCAGGTTTGATTCCAGTCAAGGGCACATACCTTGGTTGTGGTTTGTCCCTGGCCCTGGTCAGGTCGTGCAGGAGGCAACCAGTTGATGTGGCTCTATCACATTGATGTTTCTCTCCGTCTCTTTCTCTCTCTCTCCCTCCCACCCACTCTACCTAATAAGTAGAAAAATATCCTCAGGTGGGGATTTAAAAAAAAATGTTTTTATTCCCCCATCTGCCTGGTGATTTCTAATTCATCCTCTTACTGTCTCACTCCAAGTGTAATTTTCTCTAGAAAAAGACTGCACTGACCTCATCGAGGTAACCACTGCTTCTGTTCTTCTATTAATGAACATTTTATATTACAATGAAATTCTTCGTGTGTGTCTCTCTCTCTACAACTAATGTCAGTTTCCTGAGTGCAATGACTGTACTTTATCCTTCTATTTTCTTGAATGTATTTATAACAAATTTTGATTTTTATCTTTCTCTATGTTCCTCAAAAAACGAGAAGGACAGAAATATGAAACAAACTGGTATACTCAGCCCTGGCTGGTTTTGCTCAGTGGTTAGAGCGTTGGCCCTCAGACTGAGGGTCTTGGGTTCGATTCCTAGTCAAGGGCATGTACCTGGGTGGCAGGTTTGATCCCTGACTTTGTCAGGGTTGTGTAGGAGGCAACCAATCGATCGATATTTCTCTCTCCCCCCACCACCCTTCCACTCTATCTAAAAATCAATGGAAAAATATCCTCCGGTGAGGATTAACCAAAATATACAAAATAAAACAGGTACACTCATTTATGTTTGGAATGGCACTTTAGACTTAAGGGGTCTAATCACATATTTATGTTGATACCACTACCCATGAGGATAACAGGTATTGTTAAAAACAAAAGGCAGTTGTAGAAATGTCAATGAAGTGCTGATCTAAGTTGGGTACCTGTAAGCCAAGTAGAAAAAGAAAAATACCACATAATCTCACTTATTTATGGAATATAATGAATATAACAGTCTAAGGAATAGGGTAGACCCAGAAACATGGAAGTAGGGTACAGACTGACAATCCCCAGAAGAGGGGGTGGGGGAAGGGAAAAGATAAACCACAGAACTTATATGCATGTATGCATAACCAATGGACATGGACAACAAAGCTGGGGATGGGGGAGAGGAAATAGGGAGGAGGGTGTCAATGGGGTAAAAAAGGAGAAACATCTGTAACAAAAATAAAATAAAAAATAAAAAATTAATTAAAAAATAAAATGGGATGACACAAGGTGGGCAAAAGTAGGTTTACAGTTGTGAGTATGCAAAACAGTGCATTCTTGTATTATTTTATTTATTAATCACTGTATTTTCCATGGACAACTAGAAACCTACTTTTGCCCCATCCTGTATAAAAAGAGAGGGAGAGAAAGAAAGAACAAATACGACAAATAGAAAAGAGTAAAAACAAAATAAACAAAAAGGTGGGTACCTGCAACAAAATCCTTCATGACCCCTTACCTGTGTATTCTGGATAACAGATAGTTAATGGACTCCTCTTTATTTTTTCCTCAAAAAGATCTTTCTTGTTGAGGAAGAGAATGATTGAAGTGTCTGTAAACCATTTGTTGTTACAAATGCTGTCAAACAGTTTCATGCTTTCATGCATTCGGTTCTAAAAAAGAAATAAAGGATGCAGGTCAGTAACAAAAAGTAAAGGTGGATGAACTGTTCATTAAATAAACAGACCAACAAGTTTTAAAAGCACTGAATGGCACTCATGGAATCAAGTCAGACACTGATAACACAAAACTGAGCCAGTCCTCTTTTTTTTAATCCTCACTCGAGGACATTTTTGCATTTATCTTCAAATAGAACGGGAGGGAGAGAGAGAGAAACATCGAGGTGAGAGAGACACATCGAGTGGTTGCCACCCACACAACCCCGGTTCCCAACTGGGGCCGGGGGCAAACTGCAACCGAGGTACGTGCCCTTAGCGGGAACCGAACCCGAGGCGCTCTGGTCCGTGGGCTGATGCTCTAACCACTGAGCAAAGCAGGCCAGGGCAATCGTTTTTTAATTCTTGGAAGGTGGGAGGTGGGAAGAAGGACTGGCTGACAAGGGGACTTAATCTTGCCGATATCCTCAATGTGCTGTCATTGTCATCTCTTAAGATTTAATAGGGCATGAACGAGTATTTCGAAAATCTAATCTCACTGCCCTGGCCAGTTTGGCTCAGCGGTTAGAGCGTCGGCCTGTGGTCTGGAGAGACCCGGGTTCGGTTCCCGCTAAGGGCACGTACTTCGGTTGCAGTTTGTCCCCGGCCCTGGTTGGTCGTGCGGGTGGCAGCCACTCGATGTGTCCCTTCACGTCGATGTTTCTATCTGTCTCTCCCTTCCTCTCTCTCCCTCCCACTCTATCTGTACAAAAAATGGACAAATATCCTCGGGTGAGGATAAAAAAAAAAAAAAAAAGAAAAGAAAATCTAATCTCACTGACAAGGAAAATGGTTAAGGACATTAAGTTTTGATTCGATGAGCACACAGATGCACAAAGTCTTCCTAAGAGTTATTTTCCATTTCCTGGACAGGTAAGGCAGGCTTTTTACCAGACGCTCCAACATACCATCTCCTCATCCTCAGCCAGAACAAGGTCATAATCACTGAGGGCCACACAGAAGATAATTGCTGTCACTCCCTCAAAACAGTGAATCCACTTTTTTCGTTCTGATCTTTGGCCACCTACATCAAACATCCTGAGTAAGGGGAGGGAAAAAAACACAAACTCAGTAAGATCACACACACACACACACCTCTCCCTAAATTGAAATTGTTAGGGAATTTCCCACTATTGCATATTCTAAACCCCATTTGTAATAGAGAAAACAAACAAAGGAACAGATAAAATGTAGTTAAAATATTATCTGTGGTTAAAAGTAAAACAGAACATGAGAAAACAAACTTTCGGAATAATCAAACTTCTCATTTTAGAGAAATAGTTGAGCATCCTCTCTATCACAGCTTGTATCAGATGTGCCAAGCAAGCAGAATAAGCATTGAAATGGATTAAGGGAAGGAGAGGGGAAAAAGGCAGGAAAAATAAAAGGCTGAATGATATAACTTAAGACAATAACAATAATAACTAACATTTTTTGAGTGCTTACCACGATGCCAGACACCATCCTAAACATTTTAAGTACATTAATTGAATTAACCCTCATAATGCTCCTGTAAGTATATCCATTTTAGAGATGAAGAAATTAAGGCACAGATATGTTAACTAATTTGCCAAAGGGCACACTACTAATAAATGGGGACTGGGGATCTGAATCCAGGCATTCTAACTCCAGCACCCAAGCTCTTATCCACAACACCACTGCCTCTCTCAAATGGTTTACCTCTTTAGTTAAGAGAGGACAAAACAAAATATAAATTCCCAACTTGTATTCTCTTCCATAACCTCTCCCTACTAATTCAAAAGTTTGTTTTCCTTACTTTTTTCTTTTTTAAAATTGAGATATAACTAAGATATGTTTTCCTTCCTTAAATAAAAAATATTTTAGAGATTATGGAAAAAAGTAAATTATATTTTATGGTAGGACTCTTAAGAACCCAGTATCACCAGCCGGTATGGCTCAGTGGATTGAGTATTGTCCCATGGACTGAGTGGTCCCAGTTTGATTCCTGGTCAGGGCACATGCCAGGGTTTCGGACTCGAACCCCAGTAGGAGGCATGCAAGAGGCAGCCAATCGACGTTTCTCCCTCACATCTATGTTTCTATCTCTCTTTCCCTTCCTCTCTCTAAAAAATCAATAAAAACATATCTTTTAAAAAAAGAACCCAGTATCTAAAACAAAACTTAACAAATGTTTCTCAGTCCCAAGTTTTATTTGAACCTAATTAATACTATCAAGTCTCAAGTGTTGACATATTTATGTTCCATCCAGATTAGTTTTAGTTCACTGCTCCCTTCTGGAGGCTTACTTGATACCGTGAGCCAACTTCTGTCAACAATGTCCTCATCTGTCTCCTGCACCACCAGAAGCACCAGCACAGCTGTGTCTCAGCTGTTACTAGGGTCTGAGGAGGTAGGTTAGATATTCTTAAGATGTACGTTTGATGATGGTGACAAAATGTTTAAAGGTAAGTTAAAACTGCCAAGCTGGTTTAGTTTATCAGATCTATAATGACTAGGGATCTAGTTCTAGATATTACTTTTCTCCTCAGAAATTGAGAGAAGAGATAGTTGAGTAATTTCTCAATGTGTGTTTGAAGAAAATAGTCATCTTATCTCCTTATGACCCAACTTTTTCTTCTGATTGATCTTACAGTGTTTTTCAACCTTTGGTCATGATTCCTACAATAATGCAATCATAAGTTGGCTTTAATACAGTGTCATACTATAGGTTTTAGGAAAGCTAACATCATATATTTCACCATGGAAGTCTTTCAAGGGGAGACACACACTGGTACACCAATAATTTTAGTTTACTCCTCCATTTACTTCTAAAAAGTCTATATAACTGGTCGAACACTATAAAGTTTCCAACGTGGGCTTTTAGGACATATTGACATTTACAGTATCATTCACTAACATATCAACATTTTATAAGCATCACCTAATAACCGAGAGGCAAGTAAGCAATTACACAATGCCTTGCATATAGTAGATGCTCAATAAATGTTTGAATAAATGGACAGTGGTTTTGCCTAGAGAGAAGAGGAAAGGAAGAAATGACAGTCCTTTGTAAAAAGATGTCTACATGCCAACAACAATGTGGGTGTAGCACCTTAATTAGATCTGGCTATTTATCCTGACATAAGACCAGTAGGATTTATTTATCTAACTAATGATCAATCTATGTCAACAGCAAGGAAGTTTCCCACACTAAATAAAGGTCGTGACATTTAATTATAAATGGATTGTTAATCTTTTTTTATTGATTTTTTTTAGAGACAGAGGAAGAGAGAGAGAGAAAAATCAATGTCAGAGAGAAATATTAATCAGCTGCCTCCTGCACGCCCCCTATTGGGGATCAAGCCTGCAACCTGGGCATGTGACCTAAGCAGAAATTGAACCAGGACCTCTCAGTCCATGGGATAACACTCAATCCACTGAGCCACACTGGCCAGGCTGGATTACTAATTTTATAGTACACAAAGAGACAACTCATTCTTATGGTTTCATGGGTGATTTAAGTGGACTCTGCTACTCTTTTTTGTGTATTTTTTAAATCTTCTTCTGAGGATATGTTTTTATTGATTTTTAGAGAGAGGGAGAGAGAGAGAAATATCAATCGATTGCCTCCCAAATGCACCCCAACCGGAGACTGAACCTGCAACCTGAGCAAGTACCCTGACTGGGAATTGAACCTGCAACCCTCCGGTGAACAGGATGACACTCTAACCCACCGAGCCACACCAGCCAGGGCCTCTGCTACTCTTGTTAAATAAATTCACCAGTTCTCAAGATAAGTAACTCTTCTATAAATATTCAGCTGAACTGCTATTTCCTGTATTTCCAGGTTTCAAATCTAGGTGTGTTAAGATCTTAAGACCTCAACTGGTATCTAGTAATACTTAAACCGTGTGGATTTCATAAATCTTCTGAATCATTTTTTTTTAGAGAAAAGAAAACAAGATCTGAGCTAAAAGTTACATTTATGTGCAACAGTGCCTACTATTACCTTCTACATACAAGCATAAAGAAGTAGCTAAAAAGAACATCATATATTGAAGGGGGAAAGTTTACTTCTAATCTCAAAGGTCACAAAAGCAGAAAACAGGAATCAAAGACAGTTCCAATATTTACAATAGACCATAACACAGAAAAAAGCTGAAGCCTGTTTTAGAATTACAAATGCTGACGAGAAAATCCTTTGTATTAAAATACTAGAATTTTCTCTAAAACAACCACTGTTTAATATCATACCTCCCCAAAATATCTTTATCCCCAGAATGATTTTCCATTCTGCACTGTATTACAAACTGACTTGTGCATGATACTGTGCACACATCAGTCCAAGAGTCATGACTACATTAGCTCCACTCCACTAAATTTAAAGGGATATGCAACCGGAAGGATGGACACTGGTGAAAAAAGCATTTCTACTTTAATGTTAAAATGGCGGAACAAAACCAAAATGGTTTTCTGCCCTTTTAGTATTGTTGTTACCCTTCCAAACAAACACTCAAAACCTGTTTTGGTGGTTCCAACAAAAAAGCTGCTGAAACGAATTAAATTAAAAATAAAATACATTGGCAACCATACGACTACTTTTATTAGTACTTAAGTTACAGTTTAATTTGAATTTAGTCCCTCCAAAAATGGGCAAAAACATTTATGCTACTTGGAGAAAAAAGAAATGCATGTTACCCTGATTAAGAGATACCAACTAAAGAAAAGATGTTTGTGTTTGGCACATCCTACCAAAAGGCTAATGACTTACTTGAAGTAAAGCTCTTTGAAGGTGAAATGCGTTTCCACAATGCCTGTGGTCTTCACTCTTGTCCGCAGGACATCTTGCTGAGTTGGAATGTAGTTGGTTTGGGATATTCTATCCAAATCATTTAGATAACTAAATAAAATAGACGTTTATTTTTACCTGGTGAAGCCAACCATGTGTATAGTAAGTCAAAAGACTAGTTTCTTGCCAAAAGCAATTCCTGAACTAAAGTGGCAGAATAGAATCAGATTTTCAGTATCACAGAAATGATACGAAGAAATTGTGAACCTAGCACAGAACATACAATCAAAGGTTTTCTATACACTACACAAAAGTGGTTTTAATTCTGCCAGAATTCAAATGTGAAGGCCAATTAAAAACAAACAAATATGGAAATGTTATTCTTCTTAAATAAAGACTCCTGAAATTTAATATGAATTCAACTGTGCATTGTACAGTACAAAAATCAAAACACAAAAGTCTCCAACATTTAAAGTTAATGGTCATTTGTATGTTTAAACATTTGATAGGATTTTAGAGAATGGTGTTTGAATTACTAAAAAGAGAACTATACACAGTAAGAATGAGAATTTCCTGTTTTTATTTTTGAAACTCAAAGTTGTGGTTTTTTTAAAAAAAAAAAAGTAAGCCAAAACAAACTGTAAATACCTTCAAAGAAATTTGTCAGTAATATAATTAAAAGACTGCTTCAAAGCTAAATAAATTCTTTACTATTTCAGGGCTTCTAAAGATTTTTGGCCAGACAAGTGAAGAACAGGTGGCACCATTGTAATAAATCATTCATAAGGAATCAGTTGAACTTAGATCTACAATTATGAAAAAAAAAAAATCTATAAATCACATGCCTTTAGGTGTAGTTGGAGGATAAAGAGTTTACTGAATGTATGATGGGAAAAAAAAACAAAAACAATTACAATCTAGCTTTGATGACTACTGGGAGGATTATTTAAACTACCAATATATACAATTTTAATATATTATTAAAAGATAGGAAAGAATCCAGAAATGCTTCTCAAATCAGATTTTCTCATAAAAAATAAGCAAGTTTTCAAATATAATTTACTTTCTTCTTATAACAATTTAAGCTAGAATGAGGATGGGGAAAGTAGGAAAATATAATACTGGAGAAATTATCTTGATGTTTAAAAGTTTCTTCATTTAGTAAAGAAATGAATACGAGTAAGAAGAACTCACCAAGCCCCCCAAATGCATGTTAAAAAACATTCTGAATATAGATCTTATAAGTAAACATGTTGTAAAAGAAGCAAAACAGGATAGCATGTTATAGCTTAACAGAAGTATTAATTACAAATTTTCTGAAACTACATAACACCCAAGAGAATTTTTTTTGAAAAGCAGATGCTTCAACTTCATTCCAAGACTCAACATTCTTTCTATATCAAGTCTGCTATTGTGATCTGGCAAAAGATTTATAAGTGGTGACTAGTACAAGAGAAATCCATAGTGCAACTCAGATACAGAGTTAGATGCATGAAAAGGGATGTCACAATTCTAAATTACCTCATTAGCTGGCAATTAATGCAAAGCCCTGATGCAGACAGAGTGAACTTACTGAGCTGGAAGAGAACCAGAACCCAGCTGCAAGAGATGTCTCATCAATTTCATTTGCTGATTATAAACTACCATAGAGCTACTTTCGTGGTGCCAAGTTTCCCACTTACATTCCACGAGGAAACATTTTTCTCCAAGTCATACAAAATGACCAAGGGCTCTACAACTAAAGTGAAACAATCAAGACTGTCTGCTCCTCCTTTTCTCAAGAATGGGCAATGAACTTTCTCTAGAGTCACCAAGTTACTTTCTGTGAGTTTCATGGAGGAAAATTACTTACTATGAAGCAGAATCATTGAGCTGGTACTCCCTGGACCTGCAGAAGCAAGCCTGCACGCCACCATCTCTCCATAGCCGTCTAATCACTCCTGCCAGTTCTGGGGTCATGACTCCTTCCTCAGCACTGCCAGCTAAGACGAATAACTGCCGGGCATCATCCTGAAGAGAGAGAGACAGATGACTCTCTAGTTCTTAAAGACTTGACAAAAGTCTCTTACTTACACACTTACACGCGCACACACACAATATGTCATTATTTTTAAAGAGGCATTAAAGAGATCTTTGCTGGCAGAGAAGTCAGAGAAATCACAATGAAGTCTCACCCCTTCTCCACTATAGTTAGAAGTGCTGAGCCGAGGAATGGTTTCGCTCCCTCTACCCCTTCCTATCACTTCTCCACAGACCACCATCCCCTGCAAAGACCTCTTCTAACTGACCTACAAATCTCCATCCTGGTCACTTGGAAATTTTGACAGAAAAAAACTGGCCCGTGAGACAGATACATGTAAGTCATTTGCTTTCTGTTCAAGAAGATACATGTAAGTCATTTGCTTTCTGTTCAAGAAAGTCTCCAATAAAAATAGAAATGAAGACTAGCAGGTAAGAGGTGAAGTCTACACTTGTCAAAGGGAGCAAAACAAGTTTCAGGAAAAGTGTTCTCATCTTTCCCCTTCAGGTCAGACAGAGGAACAGGAGGAAGTGGAGACTGAAGCATATTAGAAGTCTGGAAGCCTAGTTGGGGAAATAAATCCCTCAGAGAAAATTCAGTCTTTAGATTTTCCCAGAGGAATAATAACCCTCTTAATAAAATAGGGGAAAAAGGCGGCAGGAGGAAAAGAGAGTTACGAAGAGAGATTTGATCAAAACTTCATGAGTCACAGACATAGCTTTATAAGTGGTTCCAATTTTTAAACCTAAACTATGGGAGGGGGAAGAGTACCGAGATGGGCTATCAGAACTGTTAACTGTTTTGCTTTCTTCTTCTCAGCCCGAACTGTCAGTCTCATGGGATGATTCCCCACTCAAATCTAATACCTGCCTCAGGAGATTTCCAAATGACTATACAAATGCAGATATAAAAAAGCATATTTTGGGTAAAGAAAAAGTAAAGGGCCCTGGCCAGTTTGGCTCAGCGGTTAGAGCATCGGCCTGCGGTCCGGAGAGACCCGGGTTCGGTTCCCGCTAAGGGCACGTACTTCGGTTGCAGTTTGTCCCCGGCCCTGGTTGGTCGTGCGGGTGGCAGCCACTCGATGTGTCCCTTCACGTCAATGTTTCTCTCTCTCTCTCTCCCTTCCTCTCTCTCCCTCCCACTCTATCTGTACAAAAAATGGAAAAATATCCTCGGGTGAGGATAAAAAAAAAAAAAAAAAGTGAAGGGGGAAAGGGAGAAATCAATTGTATCACAGTGGCCTGCAAAGAGCATTTCCGAGCATAGGTGCAATCACTGCCAAAACCTCCTGAGACTTGTGTATCCATCTACACAAAGCAAAACAAAACTAACCAGGGTGCAATTAATTCTGCCAAACTCAGGGTCTTCGGCCTTATGGCATTTGACAAGTAATATTCCTCCTTTAAGATCCTTTACTATATTCTTTATTGTATTTTGTAAGGCCCAACCCTCTCTAAGAAACTTTATCTAACATCTGCATTCTCTCCCTCTCTTTTCAGAGATATTTAACATAAAGGAATGAAAGAGAAAAGCTGAAAAATTACATAAATTGGCAAGTACTCAGCAGTGAGCAGGCCCTTCTGTGTAGATGGTATAGTGCTTTATTTAATATCTGAAGACTTTGTAAGTCCCTTGGTTCTGAAATTTGATTTAGACTCACGCAGATATTAATAAAAACTCAGTAAGTGCTACTTTTTAATATAATACCGTGATTCTAATAGAAACTTCAAAATAAAGAGAGCACTATTGCTACATAATTTTGCTGTCCTGACTTTGTAAACACTGTTTTAGGAGGAAACATTTTCTCTTTAACACTTACCAATCTCTTCCACTAACCAATCTTGCTTCCTCACACTAAACCTTCCTTATAAAGGCCTATAAAGAGGGCTCTCTCTTGCCCTGGCTGGTTTGGCTCAGTGGTTGGAGTGTCAGCCTGCGGACCAGAGAGTCCCGGGTTCGGTTCCTGCTAGGGGCACATACCCCCCCTCCAAAAAAAAAGAGGCCCCTCTCTGCAATGAACTTCATACCTTCACCCTAAGCAGACATGAAAAAGCAACCTGTCCCACATCCAGCTCTAGCCTTTCCCATTTTCCCTTTAACCTACCATAAATTACTAGAGGAGGATAATAGAGGAACTATAAATACAAATTATTACACATAGAAAAAAGAGAGAAACTTCAAAAAATTATATTGAATTGCAGATTAGGACGGGTGGATGCTGGAAAGCTAGATGATTCAGGAGGCCTGAGAGGAATTAATGACGTCAACTATTTATCTGGTGACACAGAAGTGTTAGGATCCAAAGATTAATGATGCTGATTTGATAAACTAAAGAAATGAAAGAAGGGATGATATGGTCTAAAGGTTCATGTCCCTCTCCCCCATCCAACCCCAGGCCCAAATCCTAATGCCCAATGTGATGGTATTAGGGGATGGCGCTTTTGGGTGGTGGTGCTTAGGTCATGAGGATGGAGCCCTAATGAATGAGATAAATGCCTTTATAAAAGAGACCCCAGAGAGATCTCTTCTTCTTCTACCATGTGAGGACACAAAGATGTCTGCAACCTGGAAGAGCCTATTGTCCGACCATGCTGGCAGCCTGATCTTGGACTGCCAGCCTCCGAATGTGTGAGAAATATTCTGTTGGTTATAAGCTATGATATTTTGTTACAGCACCCAAACTGACCAGGACAGAAAATGTCCACTTGCATCTGGTGACAAAGGAGTGTCAGGACCCAAAGATTAATAACAATTAATTTTATAATGGAAAGAAATGAAAGGAGGGATGATCAAGAGTTATAAAGGAGAACAAAGAGTGAAAAATAAAAAAAGAAGAAACTAAGAGAAATGGTAAATAACTGAAATGAAGAAAAAGCCAACAAAGAGAGGGGAGAGAATAAACACAGTATTACTGACCAGTTACTGGACACTATAAATACAGGGTGGGGTAAAAGTAGATTTATAGTTCATATGAAAAATAATACAATAATTAATAAATAATAATATAAGAATAAACAGTTTTGTGTACTCATTACTGTAAACCTACTTTTGCCCCACCCTGCACAACAGAGAATAAGCAGTTAGGAGATGAGAAAAGAGAGGGAGAAAATAAACACAAGAGAGAGCTGGTAGAAAGAGTAAAAAACTGGAAAGAAAAGAAAATCAGAAGGTGAGAGAATAGAAAGAATTAAGACAAAAATAAAGTACTTATTCCTGCCTTAGTTATCACATTTTCCTTGCTCGGAGTCAAGGAAATAAAGTCTCTAATTTCTGTGATGTAGCCCCTTTTTACAAAAACCTCAAGAGTCATGCCTCATACATTTCCTCTTTCCTTCTTCTTTTGCTATCTTCTCTACATCATTTTACAATCCTTCCTCTAGCTCCTCTCTTCCCTTATGCCACTTCTAAGACCTCCTAGTCCAATATCATCCAATTATAGCCACTCTTGTATTATTTTTCCCTTCAACGATTTCCCCGCTTATCAATATTAATTTGCATTTAATGAGTTGAGAGTTGCTTAGAAGAGTCCCTAAGATACTTCACTAACATATAGGCTTTGCCTTTTCAGAAAGCCTCCCCAAGTTACTTCCTTTTATTGCCCATAGTAGCTAAGTATGACACTCTGAACACAGCTGATGACTACCTTAGTTCTAGAACATCATTTTATTTTATTTTATTTTTTATCCTCACCCGAGGACATTTTTCCATTTTTTGTACAGATAGAGTGGGAGGCAGAGAGAGAAGGGGAGAGAGAGAGAGAGAGAGAGAGAGAGGGAAACATCGATGTGAAAGGGACACATCGAGCGGCTGCCACCCGCACGACCAACCAGGGCCGGGGACAAACTGCAACCAAGGTACATGCCCTTAGCGGGAACCGAACCCGGGTCTCTCTGGACCGCAGGCAGACGCTCTAACCGCTGAGCCAAACTGGCCAGGGCTAGAACATCATTTTATATATTCATAGCTTTCTCTGGGAATTTAGCTGACTATGATATAAAAGATCCCATGCCCTCTTTGGCCCTTTCCACACTGTATCAAACATCCTAATTTACAAACACAATCTTCAGAGCCCACTAAGTATTATAATGAATCAACATAACTTCTGACTATCTGCCATGCACAAGAATTATACTAGGACATGGTAGAATCCAGTTCTACAGCCTACAGTTCAATGTAGTAAAGGGATACAGTCTTCTTGTATACCTGAAAATGGCCTCCAAAATTTAGACTTGGTGTTCATGTCCTTACCAAGTATATTCTTGGAAACTGAAATTTGCCTTTAATCTACCTGTAGAAAGCAGAGCTACATATCATGGCAACCTCTTTTAGATCATATCAATTTACTATCACTTGCTACTATACAATAATAAACAGTGATGTAAAAGAAGTGGGTGAATAAAAATTATTCCAGAAACCTCTAGTATATCCAAAGAACTCATTTCCTAGATTCTTCTTTGTGTGGTAATCTAATATGTCCTAAACAGATTGCTAACACTTCTCAAATGAGCACATATTACTTTGCTACATCTTATCTAGTTGCTTAAATTCATTTCCCTAAAACACGAAGCAAATTTTGCTTCACTGCACCTACTGAAAAAGAGCAAGTGAAGAGGAAATGAGAAACACTTACTGCTCTGGCAGCTTCCCCAAAGTCAATCTTTAGACGTCCCATGGCTCTTATGATCGCAATAATGGACTGTATCGTGTTGCTGTAGACAACCACTTTATACTGTTTACATTCTTCCTCTGAATAACCATCTTCATGAATGATTCTTTGAAAAGAAGAAAACCACAAATCATTACCATAGACCTAAAATGAAAAGATAACATGGATTTTGCATGTGTTATGAGGAAATGCAGCCTTACAAAAGGCCATGTCTCAACTTACTTCATCTGTTTCACGATGGTGCTTTTACCAGATTCTCCAGCACCTGAAAGAAAATAAAACCAGACTTTGAATTCATCTGGATTCAAACACAAAAGCATGAACTCAACATGAATGATAATTCATGGATTAATGGAAACCACAGGTCCTAGGGAAAACTTTGGTGAGGCTTTCTATCTATCAGGAAAAACCAATGAACTTCTCCATTAGAGTTTTGTTTTCTGTTGTTTTTTTTTTAACTTTTTTTAACTTTCTTTACATAACTCAGCAACCAAAAATCTATATACCACTTGTGTAAAGCAGACATTCTCAAGATGAGCCAAGACCTGTAGGAACTCATCCTCTACAAGAAACAGGATATAGACACTGAACACAGGCAAAAATGAAATGATTCATTTTGGGCCTATTCACTTTGATTAATTCCCCTGTCAACACCCAGGGACCTGAACAATGTTCCAAGAGCAATCCTCTCAGCCACAGGACTGAAGAGTTCAAAATAGAAGCAATAGCCCTGGCCAGTTTGGCTCAGCGGTTAGAGCGTCGACCTGCAGTCCCGAGAGGCCCGGGTTCGGTTCCCACTAAGGGCACTTACCTCGGTTGCAGTTTGTCCCCGGCCCTGGTTGGTCATGCGGGTGGCAGCCACTTGATGTGTCCCTTTCACATCGGTGTTTCTCTCTCTCTCTCTCTGTTCCTCTCTCTCCCTCCCACTCTACCTGAACAAAAAAGGAAAAATGTCCTCGGGTGAGGATTAAAAAAAAAAAAATAGAAGCAGTAGTCCACAGACCGAAGGATTGTAGGTTCGATCCTGGCTCCAGTCAGGTTCATGCAGAAGGCAACTAATTGATGTGTGATGTGTCTTTCTTGCACTGATGTTTCTCTTTCTCTCTCTCTCTCTCTCTCTCTCTCTCTCTCTCTCTCTCTCTCTCTCTCTCTCTCTCTCTCTGATTAACAACAAATAGAAGCAGAGGAGGCACTGTCCCCAGCCCTTTTTTACTCTATACCACCCTCACCCTCCACCACAGTTCCCTCCTCATCCAGTTAGAACTACTTTAATGATCAGTGTCAGATGGGCCCTCTGAAATCCTTGACATTCCACCTGCATTTCCCTAGCCAATTCATTCTTCCACCTTCCAAGATGCCTGCTTCACACTACTTCCTCTCTCTCAATCCTTACAAACCTCTTCCCACTTCTGACTCTCAGGTGATAAACCTGCCTCAATCTCTTTTTTTTAACCCTCACCTGAGGATATTTTTCCTGTGGGAGGGAGAGAGAAAGAGAAAGAGAAAGAGAAAGAGAAAGAGAAAGAGAAAGAGAAAGAGAAAGAGAAAGAGAAAGAGAAAGAGAAAGAGAAAGAGAAAGAGAAAGAGAAAGAGAAAGAGAAAGAGAGAAAGAAACACTGATGTGAGAGAAACACATCGACAGGTTGCCTCCCACAGGACCCAGACCACCGACCAGGGCCGGGGACCGAACCTCAACTGAGGTACGTGCCCTTGACCACAATCAAACTCGCAACCCTTTGGTCTAACAACTGAACAAAACCGGCCAGGACTAACCTGCCTCTCTTTTATTGAAAAAATTAAAGCAATAAAAAAAACCCTCATTTTATCATAACCAAATCCACCAATCTACCTGTACCTCCATGAATATTCTTTACCTTCATCAATGGATGAACTGTCTCTGCCAATGTCTAAGACTAATCTCTTCAACTATGCACTTACCCATCTCATTTTATCTACTCAAGGTTTGGTTGCTACAATCATTCCATGTCACTCAAATATAATTGAGTTTTCTCTTCCACTGGGCCACTCTCATCAGTACACAAACTTACTTTCCATCTTAAAATCAACAACACCCTACTCCTATCTTCCCTGATTCCAGATATCTTCCTCTAGCTACCACTCCTTTCTCTTCCTACCGGAGATCGAGCCTGAAACCCAGGCATGTGCCCTGACCAGGAATCAAACCAACAACCTCTCAATTCATGGGACGATGCTCAGTCAACTGAGCCACACCAGCCAGGGCTCTCTTCCTCTTTATATCAAAATGCCTGAGTTGTCTATACTCATGCTCTCCAGTTCTGTGCCTCCAATTCTCTACTTTACCCACTCCAGTCAGGTGTTCATACTCACCATTCTACTGAAACCACAGCTCAAGGTCTCCAACAACATTCACCCTAATAAACCCAATGGTCAATTCTCAGTCCTCATCTTTTTTTTTTATCCTCACCCGAGGACATTTTTCCATTTTTTGTTCAGGTAGAGTGGGAGGGAGAGAGAGGAACAGAGAGAGAGAGAGAAACATCGATGTGAAAGGAACACATCGAATGGCTGCCACCCGCACAACCGACCAGGGCCGGGGACAAACTGCAACCGAGGTACGTGCCCTTAGCGGGAACCGAACCCGGGTCTCTCAGGACCGCAGGCCGACGCTCTAACCGCTGAGCCAAACCGGCCAGGGCAGTCCTCATCTTAATCTCTTAAGCAGAATATGTCCAAGTTGGTAACTTCTCCCCTTGAAATATTTTCTTCACTAGGCAGGCTTCCAGAACCCACAACCTCCTAGTTTGACTCCTACTCAATTCCTTCTCAGTCTCCTCCCTCCTGTCTCTGAATTTTAAAGTTGCTATTATTTCCTTGGCCCTTTTCTCTATCCACATTCATTCTCTAGATCATCTCATCTAAACTAGTGGTTTTAAACACAATTCACAAACTGATCATAATAGTTAACATCTAGTGAGTATTGAGTGTCAGACAGTGTTCTAAGTACTTTGCTTGCATTAACCCAGTTAATCCTCACCATAACCCTGTGTGATAGATACTATTATTATCCTCAGTTTATAGATGAGGTAAATAAAGCAGAGAGATGTCAAATTAATTCGTCCACAATCACAGTCAGTAAATGACAGAGCTAAAATTTTGCATTCAGTTTGGCTCCAAAGTTATTGTATATTGCCTCTATGCTAGTGATTTCCAAATTTACATCTCTAATCTTCGCTCCAGACTCATCTATCTAAGCCACCTACCTGATATATCTATCTCATTAGATTTCTATTAGACATCTCAAACTTAAAATGCCCAAAACTGAGTTACTGCTTCCCCATCTTCCTACCAACCTGCTCTACCCTGTATCGTCATCTCAGTAAATGACATCAGCACTGACTCAGTTGCTCAAACTAAAAATAGTAAATGACATATAACTAACATACAGATGAAATGTGGATGCCAGAACCAATATGTATATTAAATATTTGGAAAGTTTAATAAAAAAATTTTTTTTATTTGTTAATCCTCACCTGAAATTATTTTTTTCATTCATTTTTTAGAGCAAGTGGAAAGGAGGGAGGGGTAGGCAGAGAGAGAGAGGGAGGGAGGGAGGGAGAGAGAAACATCGATGTGAGATACATGGATGGGTTGCCTCTTGCATGCATCCCAAATGGGACCAGGGATCAAACCCATAACCCAGGTACATGCCTTTGACCGGGAATCAAACCTGCAATCAGCCCTTTGGTGGTTTGTGCTCTAACCACTGAGCACACCAGCCAGGAGAGGAACATTTGTTTAAATAAAGAAATAAATATATAATTCTAACAGGCTCTTCTTGCACCACAATGGATCGTTATGAGCACAACGGAAACCACAGGCTATTACTGCAAAAGCTTCCTAAATGCTCCAATGCTTCAGACCCTGCCTTTCCGTGGTCAGTGTTCCACTCAGTAGCAGGAATGAAGTTTGTAAAATGTAAATCAGATTGTGTCACAACTCTGCTCCCAACTTTTCCTATGGCTTCCAAATATACTCGAAAAATCTGTGAGCAGGAAGGCCCACTGTGCTCTGGCCCCTACCTACCTCTTCACCCTCAACTCCCATCATTCTCCATTTTGTTCTCTCTGCTCATCAGACCAGCTTTCTTGCTTTTCCCCCAAACATACCAAACTGGTTCTCAATGAGCTTGATCCTGACTCATGGTTTTTGCATTCACTATTCCTTATGCTTGAAGTTTTTACAAAATGTTCTTCCTTTAGAACAGCCTTCCCTGACTAATCTACCTAAAAAGCCCCACCCCAACACCCTCTCTCCCGTCACTCTATTTTCTTCAAAGCACTTGTCACTTCTTCACAATTCATATTTGTTCTTTTCCTGTCTTCTCCCTTAAAATATAAGCTCCACAAAGGTTTATGCGTCCCTGTAATCCCAGGGCCTAAAACAGGACCTGACATAAATTAGTTATGCAAATAAATATTGCTGAACAGACAAATGATTAATGTTTAATACGCATGATCCTTTACTAAATATTTCTCAACTCTATCAACCAAAGATGTTAGTTAAAATAAAATTCAAATAACTTAAACATTCCAGACATCTACATTCTTACAGAATCAAAAGGGACATTTACATGTGACATTGATCTCTGTTCTTATCACCTAATCAATGATCAGGGGTAGCACTAAAATAGTTAATATTCACGTAGAACACAGAGAACTTTCTAATGACACTGTTAGAAAGAAGTGATTTCTCCCATGCATATCTTTAAAAAAATGCTAATGATTCTATTTCAAGTCTGGGAAAGAGAATACAAAAGTATACCCATTATATTGTAAATAGTTTAAAAGAGAATTACCAAATTATCCCGTGTTTTCAACAGCAACTAAATTAACTAGGAAAAGTAGAGATTAATGAATTAAGCTGCAACATTCCTTTATATGTTAAAAACAGCATTTCTACCATGTATGTTGGATTATTTTGAGTGAAATAATCAATAACTCTATTAATCTCAGAGTATATTTCTATCCATCTCATTAAGTTCTATCCTATGAAGGTGCTGATTAATATATGTAACTATGTTGCCCTACCAGTTTTCCCACAGCTTCCTGATAAAATGTCAGTTGGTCTCTCTTCATTATGACACTACATACTTGTGTGTGTGTGTGTGTGTGTGTGTGTGTATTTTTTCACCCAAGCTTTTATTAGGTACCCAGTTCCATCTCTTAAAAGAAGGCACCTCTTACTGACCACAGAGTAGAGTAGGATTTCAGTGGCTATTCCAGGGCATTTTATACAAATAAAGACTCATGTACTTTCTACCAAAAGTCTTGGACCCATTCAGCTTCTAGATCACCATGAAAAGTGCCACTATCTTACCTTTCTTCCAAGCACGAAATCTAAGAGTCACCTGGAACCCACTCACTCTTCTCTCCTTACATCAAGCTGTAATAAAATCTCTCTCCTTATGCATTTCTCAAATTAATCCTTTCTAACTCCTCAGACGTCTAAGCCTGACATTGTACCTATTGTATACTGCTGCTGTAATTTTCTCAAACTTCTAGCTCAAACCTCCCCTTTCCTTCTCATTTCCAAATGGCAGTATTTAAAAAGCACCAGTTTACATAATAATTATCCAAATTCTAACATTTTCTATAACCCTTTCTTATTAGTTCTGAACTCTTCATTTTTACCTCATTCCTCTGTGCTCTACTGCTTCAATAGTGAGTTCCTCCTCTAATATCTCACTCCCAGGTTTTCCCCACGTTGCTTCCATGTCTCACCTCCCTCTCCCAATACATACATGGTGTGTGGAACTTCCTTATTTTATCTACATCTAGTTTACCTACCTTCCTTCAAAATTCATCACAAGTTTTAAGGGGAGATTCATCTGCCCATCTTCAATCTACCAGGGTAGTAATCATAAGGATATAAAGAATGGGACTGATGCAAAGGGAGTGCAAAGACAGAACCTATGGCTTGGAGAGAACTGAAGAGGACTCCGTAGACTGGGGTGGGGAACCTTTTTTCTGCCAAGGGCCATTTAGATATTTATAACATCATTTGCCGGCCATACAAAATTATCAACTTAAAAATTAGCCTGCTGCCCAGCTGGTGTGGCTCAGTGGCTGAGTGCCTACCCATGCATCAAGAGGTCACTGGTCCAATTCCTGGTCAGGGCACAAGCCCAGGCTGCAGGCTCTATCCTCAGTAGGAGGCATGCAGGAAGCACCTGATAGGTGTTCCTCTGTCATTGATGTTTCAATCTCTCTCTCCCTCTCTCTAATAAGCAATAAAAATAAAAACATAAAAAAATTAGCCTGCTGTATTTGGTCAGGTTAACTTGATGAAGCATGTGATGTTAGCTGGTACTGATTTTGGGCCACATACAGCTTGAAGGCCAGACATTTCCCACCCATGCCATAGACGGAAGAATGGAATTGGGCAGGGGGTAGGGTATATAGGAGAGAAAAGTCTGAAAGGTCCCAGAGACAGGAGGGAATGAGATCAGTTCGATTTAGAAGATTTATCCTTAAAACAATATATAGCTAAATGTCCTGTATCAATAGGAAGAAAGAATAAGAGGTAAAGCTACAGAGATTTTTTTAAAGAAAAAGGGCAAAAGAAGCTAAGTTAGATGGTCTCACTCTCAATACAAGAAGCAAGGCACCCTGGCCAGTGTGGCTCAGTTGGTTGAGCGTCGGTCCAGTGCACCTAAAGGTTGCTGGTTGGATTCCTGGTCAGGGCACATGCCCAAGTTGCAGGCTCAATTCCCAGTAAGGGGTATGCAGGAGGCAGCTGACTAATGTCTATGCCCTCCCCCCCCCCATCCCTTTCTCTCTCTAAAAATCAAAAAAAATTTTTTTCTTTATTTTTAGAGAGAGAGGAAGGGAGAGGGAGAGAGAGATAAGAAACATCAAAGAGCCCTCGCTGGTTTGACTCAGCAGTTAGAGCATTGGCCTGCGGTCCAGAGAGACCCGGGTTCGGTTCCTGCTAAGGGCATGTACCTTGGTTGCAGTTTGTCCCTGACCCTGGTTGGTAGTGTGGGTGGCAGCCACTCGATGTGTCCCTTTCACATGGATGTTTCTCTCTTTCTCTCTTCCTCTCTCTCCCTCCCACTCTGTCTGAACAAAACAAAAAAAAGGAAAAATGTCCTCGGGTAAGGATTAAAAAAAGAAAAAAGAAGCAAGCAGTAAGGCAATCTGCAGCAAATAAAGAGGTAGAATTAATTTAGAAAATCATCTTAGAAACAATCAAACAGAAGAAGTGTGTGTACAGGTTAGCATAATCACCAACACTGATGAAAGACCACTTACCAGCACATACTGTATTCTAGAATCATTATATTTACCCAAATACCGCCTAAATTTTATTTTTAAGGAGTTCCTTAAGAGCAGGCACCACATTGCACACCCTGCCCCATTTCTTCCCACAACACATACTACATTATGGTGATGAAAAATGAGACATGCTTTCTTTGCAAGATTTTTTTTTTAAATTACTAACATAAATAAATTACTAGCATAAATAAATCATTAACACAAAAGTAAACATGTTCAGCTCACATACACACTGATTTTGAAAATTAACCCTGAAAGATGGCTGATCCTAGAAAACAGTGTTATCTGATGCCTTCTCTTTTTGCCTCTTTCATTTTGACTAAAAGAAAACTTGCCTGGCTGGTGTGGCTCAGTGGTTGAACGTCGACCCCTGCACCAAGAGGTCGCTGGTTCAATTCCCGGTCAAGGTACATGCCCAGGTTGTGGGGCAAATTCCCAGTAGGGGGCATGCAGGAGGCGGCCAACTGATGTTCTCTCTCATCGATCTTTCTATCTCTCTCTCCCTCCTCGTCCTCTCTCTCAAAAAAAAAAACAAAAAACAATAAAGAAAAAAAAATTTTTTTAAAGAAAACTTAAAGCTAGTCCACAGAAAGTACATGAGTATATTCTGTTCCTTTACACCTCTGTGCCTTCAGGAGTAAGATTTACTTACTTGATGTTAAATTGTCAACCGAAGATGCGTAGAACAGTGCCTGATACTCGACAGATATTCGATAAATATTAACCAGCTTTATTATGAATGCTGTTTTCACTGTCAGAATATCACCACATAATGTTAGGGCCCAAAGAATGTAATTTAATAAATTCTCCTTGGACATTGATATTGGTTCAAAATCCCAGTAGCAGCTGTTTCCCAATAATCAAACCCTAGATGGAATCTGGATTCACACTCTTAAAGAGCAACTTATAACCTAAAAATGACAGCAAACTATGTCAAAGCATGAGTCATTTTTTCCACTCCACCCAGAGGAACAACAACAACAACAAAAAACCCCTCTCTTCCTTAAATATATTTTCAGTTCTAGACAAGCCTGTGTACTACCTCCTCTCCCACACTTCTCACCTATAGGTAACCTCTCCAGCTCTTCCTTGTGTTTCCTCCTTGTGCCACAGCCTTATGTACCAATGGTTATTCCAGTGACACCTGAAACATCTTCTTCTCCTCTTCCTTTTAAATATTTGTTTCTGAGGAGAACTTTTGAAGTTTCTAAAAGCCCAGAATTATAATTAGAGCACTGCCCCTTTTCTGGAGGTCTGCAGAGTTAAGTCCTGACAGGGCACTATGTGTGGTTAATTAGCCCATGCTAGACCAAGACACTCTCTGGGTCTCTCTACAGGACCACATTATCAGACATATGGGAATATAGAATAGGGTAGACTTCTGTCCCACAGCAGTTTGAAAACTTGACCAGCAAATAAATTTGATTTTTCTTTCTAACTTATCCTCACCTTTCATTTACAACTCAGGCACTTCAAAACAGCATTTAAGCCCTGGCCAGTTTGGCTCAGCAGCTACAGCATCAGCCGCGGACCAGAGAGACCCGCGTTCGGTTCCCACTAAGGGCACGTACCTCGGTTGCAGTGTGTCCCTGGCCCCAGTTGGGGTTGTGTGGGTGGCAACCACTCAATGTGTCTCTCTCATGTTGATGTTTCTCTCTCTCTCTCTCTTCCTCCCTCTTTCCCTCTGGCTCTATCTAAAGATAATGCAAAAATGTCCTCGGGTGAGGATAAAAAAATAAAATAAAATTGTTCCTCAGTCTTTTTTTCACAAACATTTTTTTTGTGTATGTCAGAAACTGCTAGGCAGAGACTTCAAATACAGATAAGCTTACAAATTTATGGTCTCGTGGGAAAAGTTAGAAACTACTTCTTGTGTGAAATTAGCAAGTTTCCTTAGCCTAAAATACAAGAATGATTTTTTTCCATCCAGTCCACTGTCCCTCCAAACATGCCCAGCGTCTACATATAAACCTCCTTGAAAATCCCATTCAGTTCAAACTTCAACTCTTTGCTGAAGCCTTCACCATTCCCTCTGCACATTGCTACTCCCACTCTGGTGGCTGGCGTAGATTATTCATTGCCTTTCAACATCCGTCCCAGAGGTTAATTTCCAAAATTAAGTTCTAAAACTGTCCCTCCCAGTCAGCTCACCTTATTTTTATCTCTAGCCAACTCTGGCTACTTTATAAAAATTATTTGACTATCTTCCCAGCTCCTAATCTCCTCACTTTTCTTAAGCTGCTAATTGGTTTTCTTGGTCTTGATTAAAATGTCAATGAAACTCTTTTTGGTACCACCTGAAAACCGTTCCACATCTGTGTACTCCTCCCTCAAGAGCACTCTGATCAGACTCAACCTGATCCTACAGGCGAGCGTCAAACACCATCACACTAATACTTGGTTAAATTATTGTGATTAATTGGGTTTGTACTTGTTTAGATCTCCAGTAGTCCTATGCTCAAAAGCACACTCTTCAAAAGCACAAAACAGTACCTTCTTTTTGTGTGTCCCTCCCCTCCACCCCCTGCATCTAGCCACAATCTAGGACAGGTAGGCACATGATAACTGCGGGAATGATGAATGGCTCGAGTTTCCATGAGATTCAGTGGTTACCTAATCATATTTTGCAAATGCCAATTGCAATGGGTGGAATTTTCAATGTGGGCAGTTAACAGAAACAGAAGACTTACATTCCTCTGCTATTTTTACTCAGCCCCACACCCATTTCTGGCTATGCCCTCACCTCTCATCCTACAACTATACCTGACAATAAATTTGGACTCGCTCACAAGCCTCCTCCTGTTCTTCCCGCTAAACCTTACTCTAAGCCTGTCCCAGTTCCCTTGCACCCACCAACCACTTCAGTGGAAAATGCTACGAATCTGTCCTGTCCACCCCATATCCCAACACCTAAAAGAGTGCATGAAACACAGTGAGTTCTCACTGAATACATGTTCAGTGAATGAATACCTTAAGGGTAAAAGATGGCAGTGAGTTGAGACTGGGACAGAGAAAAGATCTCTTCTCTAAAATAGTTTTTCTAGGAAGCAATAACCAAAAAGTCTTAAAGTATATGTAAGAAATTTTTGCTAGAACTTAATTGATATGTCAGACAGAATCTCAAAATATCTACCCTCCTGTAACTACTACAGAAATCTCTAGTTTGATTCCTCAGTGGGCAATGGCCTACATGACCTGGGCCGCACCCCTCCCTAGGACCGGATCAGGAAGTAAATAAATATCTGACACAGGCTATAAAGCAGTAAGCTAACAGCCACTTTAAGATTCATAAATCACCTAAGGAAGATGTTGGCTTGATTAAGAGGGAAAAAAAGAGGCAGCTCACTTAGCCAAGGAGTTCTCCTCAGAACACTATCACTTGAGAATATGAAAGAGGTAACTTGAGTTCTGGCAAAGATCAGGTGTTCTCTTTGGGCAACTGGCCACATAACAGGGACAAGTGGGGGGCTCCTCCTCACTTTTGCAGAATATAAAAAGAATGCCTGAGGGAGCAGTCACTTGTGAGCAAGGAGGGGGATAAACCTTTCTTGCTACCTCAGTGTTCTAATTTTGGCTTCTGGTGAGTAAATTTCCTTTTACTTCTTTGAAAGCAGGTCAACAAAAAGCCATTTTGATGCTAACCCTAAATTACATGGTATGTACACATGACATCACTAAAAACTAATTTTGCAAAGGTACATTTCTTATGAGCTGTGCCTCAAAATGTTGTGAGTTAGAAATGTAAAACACTAAAATCGGCACTCCTCTAATCCCCTGCACACCTTTCCAGACCTACCTCCTCCACTCCTATACCGACCCTGCGTTCCAGGAAAATCTAATTATTTGCTCACAGATATTTCTGAGCTTTTATACATACTATTATTCCTTCTGTCTGGATGTGCTTCTTTCCAGTCTCTGCCTTAAGGGTTCCTATTTATCCTTCAAGGTCCATCTCAAACATCGCCTCCTCTGGGAGAGCTTCCTTGATGTCTCTTCCTCCTCCTCCTTCCAGAATTTGGCTACTCCTTCTGTTACCACATTCCAGATATATTATCACTGTTTACTTGTGTATCCCCACAGCTCAAATTGCTTAAGAGTTCTATTTCTTGGTTATTTTTCATCTCTAAGCTAGGAAAGTACCTGTGCACATGTAAGGCGATCAGAGATACCTAATCATAAGTAGCTTAATAAATGAGCCTCCTTTGGACAGTGCAACACTAAAAGCCAAAAGGCTCAATTGAAAGTGGTGTTGACCAAATACAATGCAGTGTCCTAGATTAGATCCTGGAGCAGAAAAAGGACATTAGTGGAAAAACCGCTGAAATCCCAGTAAAGTAGAAGTTTAGTGTTGACAAACATACTACTGCTATGGAAGATGTCAACACTAAGGGAAACCAGGTGAAGAGTATACAGAAACTCTATGGCCCTGGCCGGTTTGGCTCAGCGGTTAGAGCATCCGCCTGCGGTTCAGAGAGACCCGGGTTCGGTTCCCGCTAAGGGCATGTACCTCGGTTGCAGTTTGTCCCCGGCCCTGGTTGGTCGTGTGGGGTGGCAGCCACTCGATGTGTCCCTTTCACATCGAAGTTTCCCTCTCTCTCTTTCTTCCTCTCTCTCCCTCCCACTCTATCTGTGCAAAAAATGGAAAAATGTCCTCGGGTGAGGATTAAAAAAAAAAAGAAAAAGAAACTCTATGCACCATCTTGTGGCTTTTCCATAAATCTAAAATTATTACAAAATAAAAAATGTATTAAAAAACTTTTAAGTAATCTAGAAAAAACTGAAAGAACTACAAAATACTGATAAGAACATGACTATGGATTTAATTACAACCATAACAACAGAAATACACTTCTCTTCTTAGAAGTAGAGGAACGAAAGAAATTAATTTTTAACAATCTGAAATGAACTAGAATATGTGAGGATTTATTAATGCTGCAAAATGGTGAAAATGATTTCCATTATTAAACCAAATTAGTTCAATTTGTTATTTTCCAAAATAACGTAACTCAACATCAAAATGATTTCCATAAAAAGTTTAAGGCTGCACTAACATATCAAACATCAGAACTACACTAACTATGTAAATCATGCTAGTAATTATATCATTACCTCAAACAGAGTCCTGTTTTGAAGTTAATGATTCCCATGTTCTAATGTCAGGAAACAGAGGGGTAAATGTTCTATTAAAAGTATGTCCCTCTAGCCCTGTCCGGTTTGGCTTAGCGGTTAGAGCGTCGGCCTGCGGTCCAGAGAGACCCGGGTTCGGTTCCCACTAAGGGCATGTACCTCAGTTGCAGTTTGTCTCCGGCCCCGGTTGGTTGTGCGGGTGGCAGCCACTCGATGTGTCCCTTTCACATCGATGTTTCTCTGTCTCTCTCTCTCTCTCTCTCCCTCCCACTCTATCTGAACAAAAAAATGGAAAGATGTCCTCGGGTGAAGATTAAAAAAAAAAGTATGTCCCTCTAAAACAATTCTTCTGGCCCGGCTGGTGTGGCTCAGTGGATTGAGTGTTGTCCAATGGATTGAGAGGTCCCAGTTCGATTCCCGGTCAGAGCACATGCCTGGGTTGTGGGGGATATGTAGGAGACAGCCGATCAATGTTTCTCTCTCTCTCTCTCTTTCCCTTCCTCTCTCTCTAAAAAAAAAATCAATAAAAACCTATTTTAAAAAAATCCTTCTGGCCCTGGTCGGTTTGGCTCAGCGGTTAGAGCGTCGGCCTGCGGTCCGGAGAGACCCGGGTTCAGTTCCCGCTAAGGGCACGTACTTCGGTTGCAGTTTGTCCCCGGCCCTGGTTGGTCGTGCGGGTGGCAGTCACTCGATGTGTCCCTTCACGTCGATGTTTCTCTCTCTCTCTCCCTTCCTCTTTCTCCCTCCCTCTCTATCTATACAAAAAATGGAAAAGTGTCCTCGGGTGAGGATAAAAAAAATATATATATATCCTTCTGTAACTTAGAGTAATTTCTAAAATGTAATTTTCGAGGTCCTGGGCAACATCAATTTCCGTACAACAATATCTATTCAGTAAGAAAATATTTTTTAAAACGAAGGACAGCAATACATTACTACAACAGAAAACCACATACAGTGCAACATTTCCATAAGTTTTTAGAATTCAATGGAATACTATTTTAATTTTAAAATCCAACTATTAAGGAAGATTAATTACAAGATGACAAAAATCAAGCTACTGCCCTGGCCGGTTTGGCTCAGTGGTTGGAGCAGCGGCCTGCGAACCAGAGAGTCCCGGGTTTGGTTCCCGCTAGGGGCACGTACCAAAAAAAAAAAAAAAAAAAGAATCATGCTACCTCGCTAATTTTAAAGAAGTCTGATTTAAATGGTCGTTATATCACCAGTGTAGTAAGTGTTAACACCAGGCCACATGAACAAAGCAGAAGATACAAGCACAATTTAAATATACAAATAGAATGTATGTTTTGATCATGGTGAGACATGCCTGACTCCACAGCTACAGATTTACATGAGCAGCTGGAAAAAATTTAGAACACTGTCTACTTTTAAGTTAAGCAATTCTGAGATGTAAAATACTAATTAACATCATTCAAAAAACAAAGGCTTTTGTATGAATATTAAAAGCATTAACCCATTTAAGTAGACTTAATGACAAAAAGAAATACATGGCAGCAAGAAATGAATACAATAATATCTCAGCTAATCCTTAACAATCTTTCTTAAACTTTAAAGAATCTTCCAAGTCTGACTTGGAAATCAAAGGAAATTCATGTCTAAAGTCTATATTCTCCTGAAACTTGGCTTTAAGGTGACTAGGCTATTTGTCAGGTACAAGTCAAACAAATTTGATCTCTTTGGAATCCTGCTTTGCTTAGTTCATATCAGATATATTCATTTCTGTTACAACTTAATATCGAAACATGGAAAATAGGATATTTCATTTACATAAAGCACTGTATCAAAACTAGAACAATTAAAAAAAAAACTCGAACAATTAAACAGAGATCCTAATACAACGTTATTCAATTCAAGTAGGTTGAATTACAGAAATGATACAGATGATTGCTAAGCAGGTAACAGAATAGCCTGGATAGATAAAGGCTTAAAGATAACTCTAACCTGCTAAACACTGAAAAAGAAACATACAAAAACTAAGTTTAAAAACTGGAGGTTACAATCAACTACTAGAACAATTTCTTTTCTTTACATTCTCTTGAACATTTACACTATGGGCACTTTATGTTAATTTATATCTTTCAGGTTTTTAACCAGTTTTTAACAATCTTCCCAAACAGCTTACGTTAAACTAAGTTCAATCAAACTCAAGAATAAGAGAACTAACAGTGTAAAAACAGCCCTGTTTATAATTTGCTTTAAGATTCCAACTAGTTGATAATATTAACCCCACAGACAAAGGACCCCTGAGATCAGACCTCATTATGCAAAACAAGGAAAATGAAGGTCAGAGATCTCCCAATTTTCAGTCTCCTTGCTTTTTTAAAGGCCTTATACTGCATGTTACCTCCTATTTTTTAATTGAGTTACCAGTTCAAAGAGATTTATTTTATTAGTGCTACCCTACTGTATTCTGTTTAAAAGCAAAATTTAAAACAAATTCCAGTAATCTGAACAAATTTAGTGTCCACTGCTCTAGACATTTCTTATGAGACCCACACTGCTATTTTTTGTCTTTACGGCTAACATCCTAGGTCTCGAGTACTCAAAGCCATCTCTTCTTCCCCACTTTCCCCTAAAACCCTAACCCTTGATAAAACAAAACTATACTACCAAAACATAAGACAAAACATGATAGCTCATATCTTTGAGCAGTCTGCTTTGTCAAATGTTTTTACCTACTCCCTAAAAAACAACAACAAAAACCCTCTAAGCAAGACTTTTTTCTTTATTGATTTTTAGAGAGAGGGGAAGGGAGAGGGAGAGAGAGATAGAAATATCACTGAGAAAAAACATCGATTGGCCACCTCCTGCATGCCCCCCACTGGGGATCAGACCCACAACCTGGGCATGTGCCCTGACCAGGAATTGAACCGATGACTTCTGGGTGCATGGGTCGATGCTCAACCACTGAGCTACACCGGCTGGGCTAAGCAAGATTATTAACAAGGAGCAAAACAGTTTGTTTTGCTTTGGACAATTTTTACCTCTTCCCTTTGCTTTGGACAATTTTCTGGTGCTCATAAAAATAGTAGGGAGAAAAAACAGCCAGGAAAAAGCAGGGATTATGAAGCACAAACCCTGTACTGATTATATGCATTAAAAAATTAATTCCTGAATTAAAATAGAAAGTAATTAAATTCAAATGAATTTAATTCAGTTATATTCTAAGTTGGATGTGTTGATAATGGGAGTTTAAAATCCTGCTCCGGGGTGGGAGTGGGGAGGGAGGATGTCAATGGGAGGGGAAAAAAAAGAGGAACATCTGTAATATTTTCAACAATAAAGACATTTTTTTTTTAAAGAGAAAAAAAAAATCCCTGGCTGGTTTGGCTCAGCAGTTGGACCAGAGAATCCCGGATTCGGTTTCCACTAGGGACATGTACCCCCCCCCCAAATTCCTGCACCCTACTTCAAGTTGAATTTAATTACATGCACCAACCGTACAAAATGGCAACTTAATATTGAGAATTAGCAGGCATGTTCTTGTGAATTAATAAAAAACTAAAGCAGGGAGATGTTTAGTTCTTCAATATTTCATCTCACTTCATTAAGTTCAACTTGTATTTTAAGAAGTGTTTAGATGGTAGGACTGTCATCTACTAATCATGAACTCTCTATGCATGCCTTTTTAACAGAAAATTTGACCCACTCAGTCCTTGAAAGGGTCAGTCTTATGGAACTCATAATACCCATCAACACTGCCATATTCCCACCACAGCTGGCTAGATAGTGGTGGGCACCTGACACAGCTGGGCCAATCTGATATTTTTTTCCCAGGAACCTGAAAAGGGGATCCTAGGAACCTGAGTCAGATGACATGAAGCACTTGAACTACCAGGTCAGGCAGTGTGTGAGCCAGAGGTGTCAGAGTAAGCCAAAGCTGAAAACTGGGGTGTGGGGTTGAGGGCAGGGGCAAAGAAGTCATAAGTGAGCAGAGAAAGCTCATCTGAAGAGTTGATTTAACTACAAAGCAAAACAAGTGACCATTCTGTTCTCAGAGAAATGGCACCTATCACAATCCTTGCACAGGCAATCTGGCTCTATTTCATTTCTTCTCTATCCTTGGATATCTGTCTGATGCCTGTGAAGTTGCCCACTGTGTCCTTTCAATAAATTCCTCCTTGATTGGAACAAGTATGAGTGAGTTTCTGTTCTCTACAGGCAAAACACCTCAGCATTATATCAGCACATATAACAATGAGAAATACCTAGTTCTCTCAGCTCTCAAGGACCATGTAGTTAGGAGCAGCTAAGTATACAAATAACCATACTATAAGGCAGACTGACTAAAAGAGGCATAAAAAGTACTATGAGCCCTGGCCAGTTTGGCTCAGTGGTTAGTGCGTCGACCTGCGGTCCAGAGAGACCTGGGTTCGGTTCCCGCTAGGGGCATGTACCTCGGTTGCAGTTTGTCTCTGGCCCTGGTTGTGTTGTGCAGGAGGCAGCCACTCAATGTGTCCCTTTCACATCGATGCTTCTCTCTCTCTCTCTCTCTCTCTCTCTCTCTCTCTCTCTCTCTCCCTCCCACTCTATCTGAACAAAAAAAATGGAAAAATGTCAAGTAAGGATAAAAAAAAAAAAGTACTATGAAATTTCAAAGAGAGGGACAGATCACAGCCAATCCAGAACATCAAAAAGGTTTCACAGCCCGGCCGGTGTGGCTCACTGGTTGAGCGTCAACCCATGCATCAAGAGGTCGCCAGTTTGATGCCCAGACAGGGCACATGCCCAGGTTGTGGGCCCAATCCTCAGTGGGGGGCATGCAAGAGGTGGCCAGTCGATGTTCTCTCTCATCAATGTTTCTCTCTCTCTCTCCCTTCCTCTCTAAGAATCAATAAAGAATAAAAAAATTTAAAAAAAAAACAAAAAGGGCCCTGGCCAGTTTGGCTCAGCGGTTAGAGCGTCGGCCTGCGGTCCGGAGAGACCCGGGTTCGGTTCCCGCTAAGGGCACGTACTTCGGTTGCAGTTTGTCCCCGGCCCTGGTTGGTCGTGCGGGTGGCAGCCACTCGATGTGTCCCTTCACGTCGATGTTTCTCTCTCTCTCTCTCCCTCCCACTCTATCTGTACAAAAAAATGGAAAAATATCCTCGGGTGAGGATAAAAACAAACAAACAAACAAACAAAAAGGTTTCATAGAGGAAAGGGAACTACATAGTAATCATAATAGATGGCACTTTAGGATATTTTAAAAATGTATTGACTAAGAAAAAAGAAAATAATGGAATCCTCAGTCAGTCAACAACAAAAACTTAATTTTACTGGTCCATGAAATCCAAAAATCTGGTAGCAATGGAGTCATAGGACATGGCAATTGACTGGTTATAAAGATGAGGACAAGAGGAGAGTTAAAACTGAATTCCATTTTCAGCCTAGATGATTTTGAGAAAGATGATACCAGAACAGGCAATTCATGACAGGTAGACTTGGGAGAGAGAAGTGAAGTGAGGAAGTAAGTTCTGTATTGGATTTATTGACGTGAGGTAAGCGGCAGCCAGTAGTACATTAATTCACTGGGGAAACAGAAGAAAGATGAGCCATCTGAAGTACAGAAAACAGATTTCTCACAAATTCCAAGTAAAAAACTGTCCTCTAAAAGGGGAACTAAAGACTCTTCACAGTGTCTAGGTTTTTTCTTTTGCAGTTTGAACTTTCCATTTTTGCATAGCTACTGATTTTCCTGGTCACAGTGAGGGACTTGAAAGAATAGAGGGTAGGTAGTATTGTGGAAGAAGAATTTGATGAAATGTATGGCTCCTCTCCCAGGAAAGTTGTATAACCACAAATTTTGCTAACAATTTTTAAAAGCCATGGGTCTTCTGAAGCTCTAAGTGGTACACACACCCCAGGTTGGGTTTTTTTGTTTGTTTGTTTATTGATTTTAGAGAGAGAGGAAAGGAGAGGGAGAGATAGAAACATCGATGAGAGAGAACATCGACTGGCCACCTCCTGCATGCCCCCACCAGGGATTTGGCCCACAACCTGGGGCATGTGCCCTGACCGGGAATCGAAACAGCAACCTCTTGGTGCATGGGTCGAAGCTCAACCACTGAGCCACACCAGCCGGGCTTGTTTATTTTAAAGCATGCTGTGGAAGAAACCAGTAAGAAAAAGAGAGGGCTGGGAAAAAACAGGAAGTACCTGCCAATCCCATCCACTCCCTTTTCCTTTCCAAGGAACTAGGGGATGAGACAGGTCAGCACCATGGGGAGAAACAGTAAGGAGCACAGGTCTTCAGGTTTCACCAACCTTCTCTAAAAGAGGAACCGCTTTCATTAGAGACAACTGCCACAAAACTAAGACTTTTTTGTAATACTGCAAATAAGTTAGTAGGCTAAAATTTATTTGTAAAGAAACAAAGATGCAGCCCTGATTAAAAGGTTACATGCCCGCCCTGGCCAGTTTGGCCCAGTGGTTAGAGCGCTGGCCTGCGGTCCCTAAAGACCAGAGCTCGGTTCCTGCTAAGGGAATGTACCTCAGTTGCAGTTTGTCCCTGGTCCTGGTTGGGTTGTGCGAGTGGCAGCCACTTGATGTGTCCCTTTCACGTCGATGTTTCTCTCTCTCTCTCTCTCTCCCTTCTTCCCTCCCTCCCACTCTATCTGAACAAAAAAATGGAAAAATGTCCTCGGGTGAGGATAAAAAATAAATATAAATAAATAAATAAATAAAAGGTTACATGCCCTGTAAATTCTAATAAGTACTTAAGCACCCTACTCTCTGTCATCACTACAGAATTAGGCTATTCAGGAAAGATTACAATCTTATAATTCCTAAAAAGGACTACTCTGTCAGACTGAAGAATGATGAATGCATTTAAACAAAAGACACAAAGAACAGTAAGTGCTTATAAAAAGCAAACCCATTTTTAAAACGTGAATTTCTATTTTTTATGCCAGTTTTTTGTGTGTTTTTTCTCAGACACAAGATGCATCCTCACAAGAAATTCAACAACCATCTATGAATGTTATGCCAAATAATGGCAAACATTGTAAACAATGTCATCCTTTAAGGATAATGTAATATGGTATTTATCAAAGGACTGCTTTATATTCTTTTTATTCCTCACTCGAGGATATTTTCTATTTATCATCAGATAGAGTGAGAGAGAAGGAGAGAGAGAGAGAGAGAGAGAGAGAGAGAGAACATCAATGCAATAGAGACGCATCGACTGGTTGCCTCCTGCACGAACCGCAACTGAGGTATGTACCCTTGACCAGAATCGAACCCGAGACTCATTGGTCCATGGGCTAACACTCTAACCGCTGAGCCAAACCAGCCAGGGCAGGACTGCCTTATTTTCAATAAGCGTATTCAGCCAGTGATATGCAAATACTTAAATGTGAATCACCAACTATATAATACAGGGTTTAAGTGAATTAGATTATTACAATTCTCTCCATGCAACTTAATTTTTGCCATGCCACCAAAATGGCAAAATCCTAAAGAACAAAGCAATCTCATTTTGTATGTTTTCTCAAGATCTACTAAGGGGAACTATCAAGAAACAAAAATCTGCCCTGGACAGTTTGGCTCAGCAGTTAGAGTGTTGGCACGGACCAGAGAGTCCCGGGTTCGGTTCCCACTAAGGGCACGTACCTTGGTTGTGGTTTGTTCCCGACCCTGGTTGGTGGGGTCATGTGGGTGGCAACCACTCAGTATGTCTCTCTCACATAGATGTTTCTCTCTCTCTTCCTCCCTTTCCCCTTCCTACTGTATCTGAAGATAAATGCAAAAATGTCCTTAGGTAAGGATAAAAAATAAAAATAAAAATCTGGAGATAGCACAGGAGATCATGCAAATAACTTACGAAACTAAATGATAATACAAGAGATTGATACTTATTAAACTTCCTTAAAGATCTTTAAAAAGAGCCCTGGCCAGTTTGGCTCAGCGGCTGGAGCGTCGGCCTGCGTTCCCGCTAAGGGCATGTACCTCGGTTGCAGTTTGTCCGCGGCCCTGGTTGGGTCGTGCGGGTGGCAACCACTCGATGTGTCCCTTTCACGTCAATGTTTTTTTCTCTCTCTCTCCCTCCTACTCTATCTGAACAAAATATCGAAAAAATGTCCTCGGGTGAGGATAAAAAATAAATAAATAAAATTTAAAAAAAATCTTTAAAAAGAGTATATTAATATTTGAAAAATAATTAAATATCTGCCTGAAACCCTTGAAAATAGTAGTAAAAACGATAAGCTTTACAAACATTGTAATAACAGAGGTCACCATTTACTGAACATTTGTCCACTAAGCATTTTACATACATCATCTCATTTCATATTATAAAATGGGCATCATTATCCCCACTTTATAGGTGTGAAAATTAAGGCTCATATGGTTAAGTTACCTCTTACTCATACAGTTAATAAATGGAGGTGGGAATTGAATTCTGTTTTACATGACTGCAAAAGCAGTGCTCTTGTCCATTATAGCAATGCTTCCCAACTTTGTTACATCATGGCACACACTGAAAATGATAATATTTGTGAGGCTTACTGAGGTAAGCTGGAGGGCTTGGTGAAAATAATATTTATTTTCATATATTAATTATGGCATGAAAAATAAAACACAAAGTATTACAGATGATATCAAATACTAACTGGTATAAACTTTCCAAATGAAAATATTTTCAATATCAAATTCAGAAATTTTACAAAAGGAATCATAACAAAAATATTTCAACTCTTGTAATGAAAAATTATAAAATATGATTTAAAATTTCAAAACTATTTTAAAATTTTGCTAACAACACACTTGTATGCCATCCTATGTAGTGCACTCTGGTTGGGAAGCTTTGCAAAATATAATTTTGTCTTTCAATAGAATATTATGGCCCTGGCCGGTTTGGCTCATCGGTTAGAGCGTCGGCCTGCGGTCCTGAGAGACCCGGGTTCAGTTCCCGCTAAGGGCGCGAACCTTGGTTGCAGTTTATCCCCGGCCCTGGTCGGTCGTGTGGGTGGCAGCCACTCGATGTGTTCCTTTCACATCGATGTTTCTCTCTCTCTCTCTCTGTTCCTCTCTCTCCCTCCCACTCTACCTGAACAAAAATGAAAAAATGTCCTCGGGTGAGGATAAAAAAAAAAAAAAAAAAGAATATTATGCTTAATCACTAATTTGGCATATCGAGATACTCCAAATAACAGATCTAAAGGAAATTCAAACCAAAAGTAATCAAAGAATTGTAACAGTGAAGTCTTCCTTAACTAATTCAGCCCACACTAGTTTCTTAATCTGAATTTCATAGTACCTGTCATCTGTAACATTCATTTTTATTTCATAACAACAAAAATAACTAATAGCCACTGAGCTAATACAGTATATCAAGCTGTGTCTACTTCACATTATTACCATATTTAACCCTCACAGCAATCCTATGAAGTGCCTCTATTTTCTGCATTTTAAAGATGAGAAAACTAGTCCGGCAGGTGTGGCTTAGGGGTTGAGTGTCGACCCATGCACCAAGAGGTCACCAGTTCGATTCCTGGTCAGAACACATGCCCAGGTTGTGGACCCGATCCCCAGTCGGGGGCATGCAGGAGGCAGTCAATCGATGTTCTCTCTCATTGATGTTTCTATCTCTCTCTCCCTCTCATTTCCTCTCTCTGTAAAATCAATAAAGAAAAAATAAATTTTTTTTTAAAAAAGGAGGAAACTAAAGAAGAGAGAAATTGCATAAATAACCTTCCCAAGGTTGGAGCTGGTGAATGGGAATTAGAATTTGAAACAGTCTGACTTCAAAGCCCATGCTGTTAAACATATGCTAAACTACATCCCTGCAAGGAAGAAAACACAGTAATATTTAATGAACACCTATTTGTGCCAGGAAAGACAAGAGCAAGTAAATAGATCTCAACTTCGACTGCATTCGATTGCTTCACAGTGATGCAGTAAAAATGATTTACGTGTACATCAAAGGAGGTATTCTACAGCAAAAAGAAAATTCTTTGTATACTGTTATGGGTGCATTTTGCTTATAGAAATAGTAAGGGAGAAAACTTGAATTTCTTATGTGCATTATGACTTGATTCAAGCAACAGTAGCTGTAACCTATTTGAATTGGTTGATTAAACTTGTTCAAGAATAATAAAAAATCTTACTTAAAACAATGAAATGGATAAAAATGAAAAGCAAATGCTTTAGTATTTGGATTTTTTTTTTACTTACTGCTTTTGAGGTTCCCTAAGTTATCATGTGTTTCATTTTGTTTTTAATTAAATGCACTATTTATAAAGCCCTGAATAAAAATTTTTGTAGACACTTGGACAAGTTCTGCCTGCCAAATCTTGCCACTTGGAAGAAAGTCTCACAGTTTACAACTCAATTATAACAGGCTAATATCCTGAGGGGATCTCTGATGGTCAATATAAATCAAAACATTCACAAAATATGAGATACACCTTTAATTTTATAACCAACTAGTCAATATAGACAATGCTAATGCCTTGAGTATTGTGGTGTATACCAAACACCTGAAAGGTCCCATGGGGCAATGTCCAACATAAACAGTATTTAAAGAGCATGTGCCAGGGACCATGCTACCTCACAAATACTTGTTACAGAGAGAGTGGCTGTCTACAACTACAATTTGAATTCATGCTTTCTGAAATATCAGGTATTCAAACAGAAAGCCCAAGCTCTAATGTGTAACTTTCCCTGCTACATCCAAAAAGTTGTTACCAGTGCTTCTACAATCTACAAATCACCAAAAAGGTTAATATGAAGAGAACAGCATGAGACCCAACACATTTTGGAGTACAAAATTAGGTTATGGTGGAGCACCTCTCCTAAAGCAACCTTTGCTCAAAAATCAATCGTTTTAAAAAGTAAAGTTCTGCCCTGGCCGGTTTGGCTCAGCGGTTGGAGCGTCGGCCTGTGGTACACAGAGACCCGGGTTCGGTTCCCGCTAAGGGCACGTACCTCGGCTGCAGTTTGTCCCCAGCCCTGGTTGGTCGTGCGGGTGGCAGCCACTCGATGTGTCCCTTCACGTCGATGTTTCTCTCTCTCTCTCCCTCCCGCTCTATCTGAACAAAAAATGGAAAAATGTCCTCGGGCGAGGATTAAAAAAAAAAAAAAAAAAAGTAAAGTTCTCCTGCTTACAGAAACCATGACTCCTACTTATTCTTCTCCAACAGATCCCTAGAGAATACTTATAGTGAAAAAATGTGACTTGGTTTATTGGTAAGCTGATGCTAGAGTACTTTATAGGGTTTACTGAGCCTCTAGAAGCCAGCCTCTCAAAAAATTTTAAAACTAGCCCTGGCCGCTTTGGCTCAGCAGTTAGAGCGTTGGCCCTCAGACCAGAGGCCTGGTTTTGGTTCCTGCTAAGAGCACGTACCTAGGTTGCAGTTTGTCCCTGGCCCCGGTTGGAGTCATGTGGATGGTAGCCACTCGATGTGTCTCTCTCACATCGATGTTTTTCTCTCTCTTCCTCCCTCCCGCTCTATCTGAAGATAAATGCCAAAAAAAAATGTCCTCAGGTGAGGATAAAAAAGAAAAACTAAGCACACTGAGTAAAATGCATATGACTGTACCTAAAATCCACTGAAAACGAACGTGGGGTAAAATAAACAGTAATTTATTACCGAAGCCAGCGTTTTTCATTTGAAGCAACCAAAAAAGATAAAACACCTCACCAGAAGTCTGTCAGTCTTTACAGTAAATGTGTCCGGCTTCTTAACTTATCCTAAAGTAACTCCATTCCCACTGCACATCATCCCTAACAACTATTCAGCAACCACCAATGTGTAATTTATCACTTACTATGTCTTTTGCCACAAACATCAAGCAAGGCAGTCCTTAGATTCTCTCAGCTCACACCATCTCCTCTTTTTTTGTGTGTGTGTGGTTCGTGCCCCTAGCAGGAACGGAACCTGGGACTCTGGTCCACAGGCCGACGCTCAACCGCTGAACCAAACTGGCCAGGGCCATACCATCTCCTCTTTACAAAACCAAGAGAAGGGGGTCATAAAACCTTAGAGAGCCAGCAGGTGTGGCTCAGGGGATTGAGCGTCATCCCATGGACTGAGAAGTCCCAGTTCCATTCCCGGTCAGGGCACATGCCCGGGTTGCAGGCTCCATCCCCAGTTAGGGGCATGCTGGAGGCAGCCCATCAATCTAAGTTTCTCTCTCACATGATGTTTCTAGCTCTCTCTCCCTTCCTCTCTCTCTCTAAAAAAATGAATAAAAATAAAAAATAAACAAAGTTTTAAAAAATAAAAACCTTAAGAAAATAAAAGTGATAGAAAAAGGTGGAAAACAATAGGCAGCCTCTGCAACCAAGCTCTTTTCCTTTATACCCGAGAACTTGTCATTTAGCTAGATAAGCTAGGGTTCTTCCACTTTACCAACAGTTCGAACTGCCCACTCTCTAATAAATGAGAGGATCCTTTTGTGACTACTCTGGCCCAGCCCCTCTATTGATATTAATCATTCAAGCCACCCAGCTCTAACCTGTCATAAAGTATCACCACGCTCCAAACTCCAAAGTCATTATACAAGCCCAACACATTCTATCCGGTCCTCCTTGCTACCAACACACTCCAACCCCTTGCAAAACCCTCCCTAATAGTCTTCCCTTTCTTTGTTAGCTTTTCCTATCTATCTAACACAGTCTCAATGTCCTATTTCCCCACACTTCCAAACTTTCTTCGCTAAATGCATTTCCAGCACGGAGTCACACCCTCTCTAGCCTATAACCTGAAAACCCCACCCGCTCATCACGCCCTCCGGAGCCTCAGCCACCAACCCAACACCCCACCCCACGCTCGTCAGGCCCTCCACCCACTTCGGGGTCCTTTCCGCCATCCCGGCCTGACTCCCCTCAAAGCCCCCAATAACCTAGGCCTTCCCGAAAGCCCCGCCAGCCCCGCCCACAGGCCCTCACCGAGTAGCAGCAGCTTCACTTCTTTAGCTGCTTTCTCCCCGTCCTCACGCAAGTTGCGGTCGATCATCTTGCTCCGCTCCACCGCCGCCTTGTCTTCGGCGCTCAACGTGCAGCCCATGGCGGCGGCGGGAGAGGGGACCGGGCTGGGGCTCACTCACACACCGAGAACTGAGCTTCCGCCGGCTGAGACGGCGTCTACTGCTGGGCGGCGGCCCTCTCCGTCAGCTCCTGGAGCCCCTGGAGCTCCCGGATATCCGGTGTTTACGACACTTCCGGCAGCGCCCCGCTGCTGTTACTGCTCAAGCTTTTCCAGCTGGAGGAACAACCGGAAGCGGAAGTACAGGGAGGGAGACGGTGAACCCCGCCTGTGGTTCCGCTGACTATCCAGGTCCCGTGAAGCTCGCTTTCCGCTGCTTAACCTTAGTCTTTTTTCATGTTTTCGGTTGTCTTAAAAAAAAACAAAAACTAGGGACTGTCTTTTTCAGTTCATAGCACCCTTCCAAGGTCACATAGCCCTGCTTTGGATGAGCGGGGTGGGGGGTGGGGGCGGGATACCCGGTAAGAGCCCACCATCCGCACGGAAATTTCTGCTGGGAATTTCTCACTGGCCAACTCGGGGTCCCTGGCCAAGTGTAGGACACGGTCTCTGCCGGGGTTTACTCAGCCAGATCTATGGGATGGGAACAGACTGCAGAGCCTGGGTCCTGGCCACATCCGACATCTGTAAGACCGACCACGCCTAGTTTAGCGATCTCTTTCTACCTTCTCAGGCCCACTGCCGCCTGCTCGCCGGTCCTGGTGCCGTTACGTGCACATTTCTGTGGGCTTGAGAGTTGTCCAGCTACTATGTTGTTGGCAAAGGGCATCCTGAAATCGCTAGCAGATTTTACCTGAAAGGTAGCCGTGCAGTTCCTCCATAAAATTTCCATGCTGCCTTTCCCAATACATAAAAGCCCGTTATAGCGCTCCACACACAGATCGTTCTGCGTAAGGGGCTTAGGACTTGTACCAAGATTAGTCAGCCTCGGCCCCACACCCCAAAACAAACCAGTGCAACCTGTGAATCTCCTAAAATTTACTGTTGCAGTACCACATAAGAAGGGAACGTCTAGTAAAATGTGCCTTTCAGTTCTCACATTACTTGAAAATTAATAAACCCCCTATGAAAGCCCCAGACTGATAGCTTTTTTCACTTGTAATCCTGGGTACTACCATGAGGGTGACCCTAAATTACCTTTCCCACCAATAGCCCCACAAATACTCTTCACCATACAGTCTAAGGAGGGAAACTCTTATAGCCCCCGAAACCTTTTCCTGTGATTACAAAATTTTTCCCTAATATAATCTAAACCGTAGAATATAAGGTCCCAACAGAAAGGTCTATATGGTGATGATTTAATAATTAGAAAGGTTTCATGAGACCCACCTTAAACAACCTCAACCCCATAACTTAATACCAGTTTTTCAAAGTTTGAAAAGACTCCTAGTCATTCCCTAATAACTGTCAGAATAAAAGGGAATGCTTTCCCATAATCAATACTTATGGGGAAAAAGGGCAAGAGGAAAGGGAAGAAAAACCAGTATTTATTGAGTACCTATTTGCTAGGTATGGCTAGGTGCTTCCACATGTTATCTTTTTTAATCCTCACAACAACCCTGTGAGGTAGGTAATGTTAGCCCCACTTTTACAGATGAAGAAATAGGCTCAGAGAAGTTAAGCATCTTTCTCAAGTTCACACAGTAAGTAGATCTGACTCTCAAATTCACCCCTTTTCTATCATGCCACTGTAAGATGTCACATGGGGAGACCTGACAACAGAAGGTTTTCATGGGGATTGAGAGTTACCCCAACACCACCAGGGTGCAGGAAGAAGCAATTGACAGGCCGGTTGTCTCCACCTGCTGATTCTTCAGGGTATTAGGGAGGTCAAATTTTGTCCAGGAACAACTTTCACAGCTAAGGATTACATATTGAACTTTACCAAGTGACCCTGGCGACTAGAAAACTCCTGGAAGGTGGTCATAACAGAAACTATTGGGAAAGTTCTTCGCATAAGAGAAGAGAAAGTTTTATTTCCTTCATGATCCACTCAGGAAAAAATAAATGGCAAACGAACCAGTGTATGTCAAATTCTGTAATTAATGCCAGTGAGATCACAGTGTCAGGAAATTTCAGCCTGAATTAGAGTTATCCTTGCACTTGCATTTTTCGTCTTTGATGTATGGGAAGGAAGGGTGGCAGGGCAAAGTCAAGGGAAAAGGCAAAATAAATTAACAAAATGGCTGCCAGGCAATGTTTAATGCCCTCCCCTCTCCACCCTTCACCCTCCCTGCTCCTCCCCTCTACAGGCACCTTACCTGTTTCCACTGGATTCACACTGCCATCTACTGGCAATACTTAGGGCCTACTAGCAAATCAGTGATGTTTGGAAGAGTTTTTTTTTTCCCTACCTAGGAATGAGAATTCACCTTGAGGAATTTATCTTAAAAGGGAAGAGAGAGGAGAATATGTTTTGCAATCACAAAAGACTCTCCTGGGTGTATATAGTATCGAAGGGATTTCCCCAATGTAATAGACACTAGACTAGGAAGACAAAAACCTGGGAATTTTTCTAGATCTAAAGGGGGAAAGCTGTTTGCCCGGTTTCATTTAATAGATTTTTTTTTTTTAACTAGGGTTTCATTTACAACTTGCACACTTTCCATAATATGCAGGGAACCTCCATGTATGCAGTATCTTACTGCAACTAACTGAACTCTCAGAACTTAAAACCATTAATATATTTTCTCCAGTATATTTTTCACACAACTCTATGGAGCTTTACCAGATGTAAATGCTCTGTAAAAATATAAGGTAGTTGGTCAAATTAGACTATGAACTCCTTGAAGACAGTGACTTCACATCCCCTAAGTGGGACCCAGAGAATATTAGATATTCAACTATGATGCACTGAATTGAACTGAAGGAGTCAATGTTGATATCAGTATAACCTTTATAATAAAAAGTATTTATTGGCTGTTCAAAGGGGAAACTATCCCACTCCCACCAGGCAATCTTCCCCTTTGATGCTCAGTGAGCCAGGACTTGGTTCATATACAGACCACACCACCTTCTTGGTCCTGCCTCAACCCTGTAATGTTTCTGATTCAGTTGAGGGAAGTAGATGGACAAGTAGTTCCAGATGGATGTCCTGTCCTGCTTGCAATAATTCCCCCTCCCTTGAAAATACCACCACCAATACCAACCAACACAGTTCCTACAGTCTCAATCAGTGAACAAATGAGCCCCACTCCTGTGCCCTATCCCCAGCCCAGGTCTGTGTATAGGAGAGAGATTTACGTTTTTGTCACTGAAGCTAATTTTGAGAGCGATGAATGGTAGTAGGGAGGCATTTAATGGATCATGGAAACCCCACCCGACCCATTCCCAACCTTAGTCTCTGTACCCGGTTGTCCAGGGGGCTGGAGGTGGGTCACTGCCATGAGGAGAGAGATCAGGGAGGCCAGTCCTAGAAAAAAGAAAAGATTTACAGTATTATTGGTAAAGGTGATGACCTAGCCTCTCTGTATCCAACCACCTTAGCAATTCAAATACTAGCCCTGGTAGGTGTGGCTCGGTTGGAGCCTCATCCCATGCACCAAAAGGTGGTGGGCTCGATTCGCGGTCAGGGCACACACTCAGGTTTCTGGTTTGAAACATGTGGGAGGCAACCAATTGATGTGATGTTTCTCACATGGGTGTTTCTCTCTCAAATTGAAAAAAGCTAACCCCCACCTTCAGCCACCCAACCCTCAATCTTTCTATTTCTTCATCCTAAAAGTCAAGAGTCTTATTCTTGACTCTACTGAGATAAATCCCCAAGCTTGATTCCCATGTGCAGGAGAGAGACAGAGCAATAGAATAGAAGGGCTGTTCCTGTAGGGTAGGAGAAAGAGAGCTGCAGTCAGCTTTCCTGTCTTCTCCTCCCTGTGCCCTGATTGCTATTTCCCATTGCTTCTGGCCAGACTCAGGAAAGAACTATATCCAGCTCGTCCTCTCAGTTTAAGGAAATCGCAGATCTAAAGCTAGAAAAAGGCCCTGGCCAGTTTTCTCAGTGGTTAGAGCATTGGCCCAAGGACCAAAGGGTCGAGGTTTTGATTCCTAGCCAAGGGCACATACCTGGGTTGCAGGTTCACTCCCCACCCCCATCTCACATCAGTGTTTCTTCTCTCCCTCCACTTCCTCCCTCCCTTCCACTCTATCTAAACACTTGGCTGTAGTAGTTGTTTTTAAACCTAGCAAGGAGATGAGAAGATACGTGTCATTTTCTTACCTTGCTTGGGTGCAATTACTGACACAGACAATTACACTGAAAAATGAAATATCCTAAAGCGTCCCCAGAATAACTCCAAACCCAGTGTGCTGCCCTATATCCTCCAACTCCTACCCATACAGAGTTTCCCCGCTTCCTGAGGCATGAAAAGTTCACTGGTTGAAAGACATCAATCTTCTCACCTTCGTGACCCTTTACTCTCATCACCATCTCACCAGGTTCCCTCCCCCAATAGTCAGGGTTCATAGCCATGTCCAAGGCTTTTGCCACATGTCCATCCTGTTGGCTGTGTTCCTGACCCAGAAATCACTAAACAAAAGCTGTGTGCAGAGAACCCAGCCCCAGCCCCAACTCGCTGGGAAAAGTGATCCCACAAGGTGCTCCTTGCAGTCCTAACCGGCCCCAGCCCCATCTCCCTCCATGTGTCCAGCAGCCCATCATGATTCAGGTCAAGGTGAGGGGGCAGGGCGGAGGTAGCTGTCTGACATGATGATGTCACTGGTGAGTTGTTGCTCCAGGAACTCAGAGGTCTCCTCAGCTATCTGGCCTGGAATCCGAAAGTCAACAGCAGCTGGCTCCTGCTTGGGGCTGGGTAGGGGTCGGGAAACCCAGGACTCGGTGGAACAGCCAGTCCCCTGAAGGAACTGCAGGAAGTTCTCCTCAATGGAGCCCTCCCGGCTAGGTAGCCTCAGCTCCTCCTCTGGGGCCTGCTTGAAGAAGCAGACAAACTGCTTGCTGAGCTCCCCGCGGATCTGCCGGTTGAGACATCCATAGAAGAAAGGGTTGGAAGTGAAGCAGAAGTAGCCGATCCAAGTCACCACATTCTCCACTTGCCCGGTCGACATGGGCTGAGCACTCAGAGCAACATATAGGTGGAAAGAAAAGTAGGGCAACCAACAGAGTAGGAACTGTCCCCCAACAGCCAAGAGGACCACTGCTGCCTTCCCTCCCCCAAACGTCCGGTGCGGGGTGGTCTGGTGGGCCCCCGAACTGGTGACCATAGTGGAGCGGCTGCTAAGAGACTCAGAGCGCTGCCGGGGCGTCTCCATCCACGTGGGCAGTGGTCCATGCTGCATGGCAGCCACACGGGCTACTCGGAACATGCTGCAGTAGACCACAAGGATGAGGAGCAAGGGCAGCAGGAAGTAGAGGACAGCAAAGACCACCACGAAAAGCTGGCAGTAGGCACTGCGGCTCCATTGGAGTGAGCAGCCTGGGGGGATGCTGGGAACTCCTTCCTCCCGGGAGACCCTTCCCAACACTGGCACAGAAGCCATGGCCAAGGCCTTCACCCACACACCCACTAGCACAGAGGCCACCAGCCCCAGCGTCATGCGCACCTCGTAGCGCATGGGGTGGACCACATAATAGTAGCGCTCCACGTTGATAGCAGACACCGAGAGAATGGCCAGGCTGACAAAGCATATGCTCAGGAACAAGTAGAGGCGGCAGGCGACCTCCCCAAAAAGGTCATGGTCAAAGAGGGCGGAGCTGGAGAGCATGGCCAGGGGCATGAGGGTCAGGGCAGCCAGCAGGTCCACCAGGCAGAGGTGGAAGACGAAGACAAATTTTCGGAGGGCAGGTGTCTTGGCGATAACAGCCATCACAGCAGCATTGCCAGCCACAGCGGTCAAATCCAGCAGGAGCATGAAGAAGAGGGCCACAGATTCTGAAGCCACGTCCCGCAGCCCCACTTCTGGGACCCCACTGGCAGTAGAGGGACCTGGGGTTTGAGGGGTCCTCCCCAGAGTGGAAGAGTTCCCTGATGACTGGGGGATGGGTGAAGACTCCATGGGGCCGAAAGAGGACACCCAGGGCACCTCCTGTCACAGGCCCATCCCCCATCCTAGTCCAGTGACCCTGGGATGGCAAGCCCAGGCCCAGGCTTCCCAAAGCTGTGTGGAGGTGGGGGGGAGAGAGCACCTCCTGCTGGAGTCTCTCAGGCAGACTCTAGTGGCCAGCCTTGGAGGCTGGGCAGCTGGTACAGAGGGCCAGGCCAGTAGCTGAGGGCTCAGGAGCTCATTTCTCTGAGAAGAGGTAGCTCCGGGTCTGCCTTGGTGACTGTGACAACATAGGAGACAGACATGAGGGAAGGGGGAGTATCGCCCACTCAACACTCCACTTGCTGACTGTTCTCCGGCTCCTTCTTTGCCACTTTCTGTCCTCTGTTGTCCATACCCATTTCCCCTTTCAAGGATTGTTATCCAGAGATTCTACATCCTCTGTTCCCCTTTCCCAGGGTCCCGCTGAGCTCTGGGACAGTGCCCCAGTTCTAAGGTTGTTTATGTAAATTTCCTGATTTCTTGTCTCCTCAGAATGGCAGATGCTGTTGGGGGCAGAAAGAACACAAGATTTGGCTTCCAGTCCCAGTCTGGGAAGTACTAACTCAGTGATGCTTCTGAACTTCAGTTTCCTCATCAAGGCATCTGTAAATGAAGGGAATAATACCTGCTTCACAACCGTGTTTGGAGGATCCTGTGAGATTTATTAATAAGAATACTAGTAATAAGAAGTGTCATTATATATGCTTTCCACATGCCAGGCCCTGTTCTAAGCACTCTGTATATTAACTCATTTAATTCTCACACAACCCTGTCAGGCAGATATTATTCTTATTCCTGTTTTGCAGTCAATGAAACTGAGGCCTAGAGAGAGTAAGTAACTTACCGAAGGTCACACAGTGGTGCCCTCCACAGTGGCTAGAACGTATCAGCATTCAGTAAATAGCTGTTGAATTTGAACCATCTCTAAAAATGTCTCTCGTTGCTCTGGAGCTACAACTGGGAGGAGAGTCCATGAAAAGGAGACGGACTGTACTTTAGTCTGCTCTAACAACATCCCTTACCCCAGACAAGAGCGGACACTTTGATGGTGTTAAAAAGGAACAGCCAGGCCCTGGCCAGGTAGCTCAGTTGGTTAGAGCATCATCCTGATAGGCCAAGGTTGTGGGTTTGATCCCCGGTCAGGGCACACAGAAGAATCAACCAATGAATGCAGAAATAAGTGAAACAACAAATCAATCTCTCTCTCTCTCTCTCAAGTCAATAAATACAAAAAATTTAAAAAGAAACAGCCAAACAAAACATCCCAGCTGGAAGGAAACTGAGAGGTCAGTTCATTGAACTTCTACTTCTCCCAAAGCTGGAAGGGCAGAAGTCACCAGGAAGCTGTCCTTCTGCACCTACTCATTAACTTCTCAAGGCCACCATGCCTCTGCAGGTGGGAGAGGAGCTGTCCCTAACCTCTCACTCCCAAGGGCCCCAGATCTCTGGTCACTGGAGGTGACCCCTGGCCCAAAGCCCTCGTGTTCTGAGACTGTTACCACATCACAGAAGGGGGGGCAGGTATCTGGTAAGGTAGGTGTGAGAGTGGGTAGATGACTGCAATTGTGAAAGTGGGTGAGCATGAGCCAGAGAAGAAACCGGAAGAAACTGGGAAAGGAAGTCAGGGGTTTCAGTGTCTCGCATGTCTCCTGATCAAATGGCAGATCAAATCTGTTTCATGTGCCTCATTATCCATGCTGAGTTTACATACAATTGAAATAAGTTGCGCAATGTAATTTTCCATTTTTTTTCATCTCCATAAACCATTCCTGCAGTCCAGATACCCCCAGTTAGTGTGCTAAGGTCTGCAACTGAGAGGCAAACTGGGGACATGCCGAGTCAGATGGGCTTACTGTAGACAAGTCACAGGTTGCCTGGGTCCCAGTTTCTTCATCTGTAAAAAGGGAGGATTGGACTGTACGACCTCCAAGGTTCCCATATATGATAACATTTGATGGATTGTGAGCTCCTGGGCTACAGAGGGCCTAGTGGTTGCTCAGTTTAAAAAAACATTATTTCTCTGACTGTAGTAAAGAGGACCATGTGGGGCAGACAGGTCCCAATCCTCCTCCATAGTCACAGCCAGAATCATCCTTGGTTTTGGGAATTACCACCAACCTTGTACCAATTTAACTTCAAGCATGCCATGCAGGCAATAGGTGCTCAGTACAATTTTGTGAATTGAATCAAACTCAAATTGATCATTTGAATTCCTGCCGCTGGTACATACTCCAAAAACAGTCAGCCGTGTGCTAGCCAGGATCCTCTCTCCTGGAAAGGGTAACCTGGGCTCCTGGACACAAGGCAGCCCTAACTTTGGACAACTGCCCAGAGACGTGCCTCTCCCCGGGGATAACAGAAAGCTCATTTCACAGTTAAAATGGCCATGTAGACTCAGGCTGCAGAGAAGGCGAAGAGAGCCCCAAAGTGGAGGCATCAGCTTCTCATAAGACAGTCTACTAGAAAAGAATGCAGACAGAAATACTCGGGGAGGCATCCTTGCCCCTTACTCTCCATGTCATGACTTCCACCCCTTCTACCTAGGAGTAGGGCCCAGGACACGTGGCTCCGAGGCCTGGGAGCTGAAGGAGCAGAGGCCCACCAGGTCTGCATGGACATCAAGAGACTGCCAGCAGGGCCCACCAGGGTCCCAGACTGAGGGAAGCAGACATGGTTGCCATGGCGCAGGGGTGTGTGTGCTGTGCTGACATATGGAGCCCAAGAGGAGAAAGCTTTGGACATTCCTCTTTTCCATAGTTCCCCCAGCCTTGCCAGGATCTCCATACTGACTCCTAAATTCCAGGATTCCAATTTACCTCCTAACAAATGGACTGATATACCTACCTCCAGCACTCCCTCGCTGAGGGGCTGAGGTTGAGGAGCTGAGGGCTGTGCTGTACCGGTGTCTGAGGGAAGCCTGAGGCCTCATGCTCTCCTAGCTCATATCATCGTGCCTTCTCAGATGTTCTTATCCACTGTTCCTTCCAGCATCCTGCCCCCACCCTCATCTCAGGATTTCTCAGTACCTGAAGGCTTTGCCACCCTAGGGGCTGAGGTCAGGCCATCTAGCAAGGACATGGTCAAGTACAAATACCCTCATTGCTGAGTGCAAGATACACATCATTGCCCAGCCCAAGGCCAGAGGCACTGCTGGGCTGCGCATGCACCTGTTTCCCAGATGCAGAGCTGCCATCCCAGGGACCCAAGCCCAGCCTTCCTTTAGATAAGAACATGCCCCTCCTAGGTCAGGGGAGATTTCCAGGGCTCTGCAATACCTCTCCCCAGCAGAGTTGCCCACGCCCAGGACACAGAGTTGCTTATCAGCCTAGATGCCGAAGGACCCATTCCTAGGATGTGGGGGACCCATCTCTATGACATAGAATGAGATAGATGGAGAACCCTGTCTGCCTGCAGAATGTGGGTACTCCTGATGGCAGATCAACCCCCATCTCCACACCCTAGTACTGCCATAGGGATACCTCGGAGCCATCCCTGGCAAAGGGAGGCTGGGCTGGTTTTTGGGTCACAGAGTGACCCTTCCGTAGGGCACCTCAGCGCCCAGCACCAGGCCCCAGGTCTAGCCCCTGTTCCTGGCCTAGTCAGCATCTCCTACCTTTGCTGAGCAGCTCCAGGTTCCCATGTGATAGCTCCTCCTGGCTGATGCTTCTCCAAGGCTGCTGAAGCCACTGCAGTGAGTGTGAGAGGCAGCCGGCAGAGCAGGATGCTCCGAGAGCCTCTGGGTCCTAATGGCCTCCCATTTCCCACCCAGCCCCTTGGAGCCACTTCAGGCACCATTGCCCCCAGGCAAGGCACCAGGAGCTGGCCTTGTCCTTCCCACTTCTCTCCGGGCTGCTAGAGTGACATCTCAAAAGCCTAGAGGAGCGGCATGATGAAAGACCCTCCTGGTCAGCCAGATGAAATAAAAAGAGTACTGGGCATCAGAAAATCCACTTGTAAGGCCTGGTGCTGGGACTTACTAACAATGTGACCTTGGGCAAGTCATTTCCTGTTTCTGGCCTGTCTTTCTTACCTGTTCAAGGAGATACAGGATAGATGATCCCCACGGCTCCTTACAGCTCTGGGTTTGCATGGTTCTGGGCGACCTCAGAACCAAGGTGCTTTGTAGCACACCAGTCAGTGCAGACCCAGAGCATGGGAGGGCCGAGGCTCCAGGGACGACGCCCAGAGTCTGGTTCCTTCAGAAGTTCAGAATGTGTATGGAGGGCAGGTTTCAGAGTGGCGGTCAGGTTTGAAGGGGTGCTACAGGCCTTGTCCTAAGCCTGCTCTTGCCCCTCAAAAGCACATTATTATTGTTTTCTTGGGTAATATGTGAGAGCTGATGGAAATGAGGGATCTAACATCCCCTTGAGCCACCCTGTGGTGCCACCACAGCCGCTCCCTGAAGGCAGAGTCAGGCACTCAGGAAGGCTCCGATGGGTCTAGATCTGTAGGATTGGAGGGTCTGAGGCTGGGTGATGAGCCTTTGGAGGTGAGAGGAAGGGGTGTGGCTTCCCAGTAGCTATGAAGAAAATGGTCAATGCCCCTAGGTATAGAACTGACACCCAGGACAGGATCCTAACTTTGTAGAGATGTAAGATCCTACAGGCCAAGGTGTCATGTTTCTGAGGACCAGAGGGGTGAAGAGATTGCCCAAAGCCACACAGGGCAGAGCCATGAACCTAGACACAGAATTCAGGCATGATACCCACTCTGGAGCCCTCTGCCCTTAGATATGCCCATCCAGAAACTCCTTCTTTCTCTAGAAGGGAAGAAAGGGAATTCTGGAATTATTTACCAGATCCAACCCAAAGAGTCGTAAGAACAATGAATTACTCAGGGAACTCAAGAGGGGGCAAGGTAGCTGCCCCAGGCCCCAGATCCACAACAAAGAGGCAACTGACCAGCCCAGACCTGACACAGTGATTTCCTCTATCCCCAGCAGCCCTTTCTTGAGCCCATATGAGCACCAGACCCTTGCCATATGGTCCCTCCAATCCTCATACCAGTTCTATGATGCAGCCATTACTCACCTTAGTTTCCAGATGAGGAAGTGGGTGCCCAAGGTCATGTGACTTTCCCCAGATCACATGGTGAGTGCCAGAGCCAATATTTGAACCAAGGTCTGTTTGAAACCAAAGCATTTACTCCTTGGCCCATGTCTCCATGGCCTCTCTGGAAGCCTAATGTGAGACTCTGGGCTGAAGCCCTTAAGTGGCCACTGTCTTCCAGGAAACTGGATACTCCTGACTACAGGAAAATAAAATTAAAATGTCAAATTAAACCCTGTGGACAGCAAAGTAATTTTTATCAAACCCTATGCTGGTGTGTTAGCAGGATCATTTTGGTGTCAATCAAATCCTCTGGGATCAGGTAAAGCCTGTGCCTGCTCAGCATCATCCTCCCCGCAGGGGCCCAGCCAGCCTGGCAGGGCCCCCTTCCAAGGGTCCAGAAGAACCAGAGCTGACTCAGACTCATCAAAACGGGATTAGAGAAAGAGCACTGGATTGGTCAGAAAGCTTGGTTCTAACTGAGCTCTCCTCTATTAGTTGGTGGGAAGATCTGGCCTGGGAGTTGGCCATCTGTGCCTTAGTTTTTCTATCTATAAAATGGGCAAAATCGGCCCGCCAGGTCCTGAGGCCCCTCCCAGCGAGCCTTTGGGAAAGGGGGCTTCAGGAGGCAGTGGATGCTAGAGGGTCCTCTCGGTTGCTAGAAGCCTTCTTGGCTTGGGGGAGCAAAAACTGCCTATCCTGGCCTGGAGGCAGCTGACGACAATGACAACGATGACGATAATAAAAATAACAATAATGATGATAATGATGATACTAGTTATTGAAGACCCAATCTGGGGGGGGCACTTCTGTTGTATCTCATTAAATTATCTCAATCATGGTTTGAATAGTTGTTGAAATTGCATCCCCACACACCACCCTGCCAGTCCTTTCTTTTAGAGCCTAGTCCAAGGGAGGAGGTGGGAAGGACCAAGGTGGAGAAACGAGGTGGTGCCACAAACCATGTCAGAGACCCATGGCCCGCACGCTGCATGCATGCCCAGGGGTGGCTCCCGTTACAGGTCCAGGGCAGTGGCACCCCTCTCTTCAGGATGGTGCTGAGGCCTGCTTTCTCCAGCCCAGACTTCCTCCTTGCTCAGCCCTGCCTACCCTTGCCCACCAGCATTCCTTGACAGGGCTATGTCCACCCTCCACCCCCCTCCACCCCCCCACACACACACTCCCACCCTTTCCTGTCCCTTTAGATGATACCTTGAAGTGGACCAAGTTCATCTTATCCATCATCCATTTATTCAATAAAATCTATCGAATGCTCTGTACGCGCCCACAGCCCCCTCCCTATCGCCCTCGCAGGTTTCCTGGCACCCATGCCCTCCTCCTTTGCTCTCTGCCTCTGTCAGAACCTGCTCTCAGGAAAGAGGCGGATACATCCATTCACACTGAGCAGTTTAACGTGTTCTTTCCCAGGAATATTAACAATTTAACAGGGAACAGGGAAGGAGCTGAATGCTGGGATTCCAGCACCGGCCAGGGGTGTCCCTGAGATCCCATATCATAGACTGCGTCTGTTCAGCCGCCTACTCCCAGCAAGCCTCACACCCAGGATGCCAACACTAGGTCCTCCCTGCACCCACCTCCATCTTCATGGACACCCAACCCTCTCCCACAAATAGCAGGCTCACAGCTGGAACCTGCCCCTGCAGCTCGGCTCCCAGCTGTCCAGGGCCCCCAGTGCCTGCTCCCTAGGCCTCACCCCTCTGCCACCATTGGGGGCCAGGCTGAGGGACTGAGGAGGGAGATGAGGACAGCAGAGGTGAGAGCCTTTCCTTTCCCTTTATTCCCCTACAGTCTGGCCTACACCCCCTGCCAGGAGCCAAGATCCAATGGTATATTCAGCCTGCAGCTGCCACTGGTCATGTGAGCCCATTGCTAGGTTACAGGGACCCAAAAATAAATCCTTCCCAACAAGATTAGAAACTGGGGGCCTCAGATGAACCAGGCTCAAAAGAGTGGCAGGAACACCCACAGTGCCTGTGCAGGCCAGGCCTGCTATGAGACCAGGGAGCCTTCCCCAGGCCGCCCACCTTCATCCGTCAGCTGGAGCTCAATGCTGAACCCCCAGAGAAAAATCCCCAGAGAGATCCTGGGCCCTTGAGAACTACATAGGAACTAGATCTACAGGCAGAGTGGCCTTTCCTCACTGGCAGTCAGGGACTACTTGGAAAATACCCCTCCTCCTGTCTTCCCATCCAAACCTCCCGCACTGGCCTGACCATCTGAATGCCCTACTCCACCCCCAATGCACCATGAATCATTTGTTCTGTGGCCTGCCAGGCAGTCTGTCCCAGGTGTCCCCCTCCCGACTCGGAAGGGAGATTAGCAGTAGGCACAGCACTGGGCATCTTCACATGAGTAGTTTTATAACAATCTTCTGAGTTTGTTTCAGTAACTCCATTTACAGATGTGGAAACAGGCTCAGAGAGGCTAAGTGACTTTCTCAGAGCCACACAGTTGAGCAGCTGGGATTCAAATCCCAGATCTGTATTTACTGAGTCTGGGAATTGGGACAAGGAAGCACAGTGAAGGGTGTCCCCGTAAACCCTTCCCTGGAGCCTGAGAGCTGGGCACTTCACTTGCTCTGAGTTGGAGGTGGTATTTCCCCCTGCCACCCCTCCAGATTCTCTGAGCCAAGCCATAGCTTACTCAGGCCACATGTCACCTTCATGGCCTTGGACTCTGTCACCTCCTCTAGTCCAGGACCTAGGTGGAGTCATTCCTGGTGCTCAGGCCTGGGTGGAGGGAGTCATGTATAAATATCCATTGAGATTTACCCCTCTACTGCTGGACCTCAAAACAGAGTCAGAATAGCAGAGCTGAAAGGATCACCTCCCTGAACAGGTCCTTGCCTCCCCATTCTGAGCATACTCCTATAGTCTCCTGAAGCCTCGGAGCACCCCTTTCTACCTCCTTCAGCTCCCAGCAGCCCAAACTGCAGGCTCCCTTTCAGTCAATTCAAGATATGTTTATTGAGTATCTACTAAATGTAAAGCTGTGTATAGTGGGTAAGAGAAAGGAATACATAGATAAAACAAATACAAACCTTGCCCTTTGGTGCTTATAAACTAGGATAGAGATAAAGCAGATTATAATCTTCAAAGGAGAGTCAAAGTGCTATGGAGATTCAAAGGAAAAAGTGAACCCACTCCCTCAGGAAATCTGGGAAGGCTTCATGAAGGAAGCATCCTGGGTCTTGAAGGATAGGGCTTTAAGTGGGAGTTTGAAGGAGAATAGTCCAGGTGGAAAAGTAGGCCTAGCAAAAACATGGAGACAGGCAAATTCATGGAATATTAGGGTACTGTGGGTTGTCCAGTTTGACTGAAAAAGTATCTGTGTGTAGGGCAGATGTAGAAACAGAGAGGTAGACTGGCTGGACAGTGGAAAGCCTGGTAAGCCAGACTGAAAGGTCAACACAATAAAATGTTTTGAGCAGGGAAATGGAGGGCCACAGATGTGCTCACCTCCTGTATTTTAGTGAGTCAGTCAGTAAGTATTTACTGAACCCACAGGTTCCAGAGTGAGGAGGTGAACTCAAGGCTGGGAATTTTCCTTGTCCTTCAGGCCCAGAGGGAGGGGAGAAAAACATATGGATCATCAAGGAGGTAGTGCCTATGAACACACGTCAGAGGGCCTCAGAGGAAAGGGGTGGTCAGAGACGAGGGCTGGAGAGATCAAGGATACTCGTGCTTCCCAGGTGGGGCCCTCAGAGGACTGGGACTCCCAGAGCACCAGCTCAGGTCCCTGAGAGTAACCTGCATGTCCATTCTGTGGGGGAGGAGGCCAAGGGTGGAGTGGTAATTTGATTGTCTGGGAATTCTCCCCTCTAGATTCATGGTGTCACAATAAGTTGCTCAGCCTGAACTACAGGAACATGGCACCCTGGAGTAGCCAGCTGCTCATTCCAGCATGGGCCACCAGCTCCTGCCAGGTCCTCCCTAGCCTATGAAGTAATCTGGGCTGACTTTCCCAACTTGGGCACTCCCAGCAGTACCTGATCTCTGACTCTGGGGGGATCCCCTGCTCTACATCTCTGGGACAGTTCCCTCAAAGTGACCAGTCCTCAGCCCAGCCAGCCCTACTGAGCCCTTGGGCAGCCTGGCCCTTCCTTCTGCATCATGGGCACCGCTGGGCACAGGGATCTGGACCCTGTGGCCACTTTCCCAGACACTCTCCGTTCCTTCAAAGTCCTCTCCTTGCATTCTTGACCCACCTAAAAACAGACACCCCCCTTCATTTAACTCTCATGCCCCTATGTCTAAGGAAGGGCCAGACCCCTAGAACCAGGGCTCCTTAAGAATGGGGAGATGGCCTTTGAGTTCCTGGGTGGGGGGGTGGCGATGGTCAGTCCTGGCCCATGTACCTGAGGACCGTATTGGAGAACGGTGACTGAAAGCTCAGTCTCGCAGATAGCCTAGCCTGGAAGGGTAGCCCTGGAAAGTCTAAATCAGCCCTGCACCTGGATGGTGAGGACCTGGGTGAGAAAGAGGAACCAACCAACTATACCATTTCAGGGCCCATAGGCTACCCTGACAGTCAGAAGCCACATGAGGGCAGTGTTGGCCAACAAGCCACAAAGCATCAACTGCAGTCTTGGGGGATGCACCTCCCTTCCAGACCCACAGGCTTTGCCCCTCCTGGGGACTTGCTGTTCTATGGGCCCCACATTTCACTTTTTGACCTCCCACAATCTCAGCTTGGAGGGTCAGGCAAGAAGGCCAAGGCTCCCAAGAGAAAATCCCTCCTACTCCCAGGAGGTGGTTAGGAAGAGATGGACAGGCAGGTGTCCCGGAATGACCACTGAGCTCAGAGCCCAGAGGCTGTATCTGCCTAAGTGTGCAGAGCACCTGGGGCAACTCTCCTAGCTTCTCAGAACCCCAGCTTCGAAGGAGGGATTGAACTAGCCCTGTGGACACTCACTAAGGTTCTCTGCACTCTGGATCTTGAGTCTGAGTCAGCAACTCCTTGAGTGACTTATTTCTCCAGGGCCCTGACAGCTTGAGAGATTCAGGCCAGGGGGTGGGGGTGGGGGGTGGAGTAAAGCAGGGCGAGGGTGCAGGAAGTAGCAGGGGGCACCTCTGCTCTCCACAAACCAGATCATTCCTCTGAGAATCACAATCAGGAAGAAATTCCATCTTAGGACTGGGAATGGGCCCTGGAGGGATGACCAGAGTCAGTTGGGTCCCAGAAAGACCCCTTGAAGTGGCTCTTATCTGATTGGTTTGTGTGTGACTATGTGAATAGTAGGAGGATGGGAGGCTGACTAAAGAATATCCCCTCCAGCCCAGCCAGTGTGGCTCAGTGATTGAGCATCAACCCATGTACCAAGAGGTCACCAGTTCAATTCCCACTCAGGGCACATGCCACATTGTGGGCCAAATCCCCAGTAGGAGTAGGGGGCAAAAGACGGCCAATCGATGTTCTCTCTCATTGATGTTTCTATCTCTCTCTCTCTCCCTCTCCCTTCCTCTCTCTCTAATATCAATAAAGGAAAAAAAAATTCTTTTTAAAGAATATCCCCTCCAGGCCCAGGCTACCAAAAGCCACAGGACCAGATTAGGCTGCCTAAATTGGAGGCTGCAGAAAGCCTAGACCCCCTCCCGCCAGCCTTTTCACTCCAGAGCCCCCAACAGTCACCTACTCTTCTTCTCCCCCACATTGCCCTGACTCCTGCTTCCAGCTCCTTGCCCGCACCCTCACCCCCAGAAAGCAGAGCCCATAGGCTTGACCCTAGGGGAGGGTCTCTGCCTAGCTTTCCCACCTCTAGACTCCACCACCCCCTCTTCCCTCCACACAGCTCTGTTCCCTGTGCTGCTTTGACCCCAGGCATTCTCTCCTGACTCCAGTAACTTCCCACCAGGCCCCTGGACACTGCCCAGCACCTCAGCTTCTCTGACAGGGCATTTGATCGGGCACCTGGGGCCTGACCTCACCCAGCACAGGGTGTCCTGCTCCTTGTCTCCCATCTCCTCTTTCTTCCCTGGTGGCCCCATTTCTCACTTTTTCTGTCTCTTAGTTGGCATCCCTCATTTGATCACTGTCATCTACTCTCGTATCCTGCTCTCAGTACTCTCTGAGTCTCATCCTCCTAACCTCGGCCTCCACTCCCCTGCCCCTCTGTGTCTCTGCCTTAGTGTACACCTTTCCCTTCCCATCTCTCTCTCCACCCTCACTTCCTCCTCTGCAGTGAGTACATAGAGAATCCAATCCATCCCTCCCTGGACTGAGGGTATAAATAGCAGAGGGAGACCGGGCTGGGAGCCAAATTTGCTACCAGCCTCTTTCCTGCAGCCTGGGATGAGGACATCCAGGACCAGTGGTGGGGAGGGTCCTGGGCACGGCTTCAGGGGCAGGGAGTTGGAGGGTTGGGACAGAGTGACAGACCCAGGCAGAGAGAGGGATGTGGCAGTAAGCTGGGGGTACAGAGAACTTCACATGCAGGCCTGGTTCTCCCCACCAGCCTGTCCACTCCCTCATGACATGGTTATGGAGTTAGAGACAGGGCCCTGCATCTCCCCAGGGCTGCTCTATGGCCCTGTCCTCTCTTCCAGGGCACAGATGCATGGGCCCAGGTGGCTGCCAGCAGACAGCAGCTGGGGACCGGAGTGGAAGTGGTACCCTCAGGAAACAGGCCACACTCTCACCCCAGCCAGCTCCCAGGCCTAATTAGAGACCGGAAGGGGCATTGATCGTCCCTGAGCTCATTATGTCACAGCTGAGGAACAGCTGGCCAGTTTTTTCCAGGCCATTAGCTGCACCATGAAGTGGAGAGAGGGAGAGGCGTGCAAAGGATCAATACCCCGTCTGTCTGTGGGGGAAGCTGCCTGGTGGCTGCCTCCTTTGGCACTGTGGGCTGTACTTCTCTCCAGGGGTGCCCTATGCCGAGCCACTTGGAGTTCACACATGAAAGCTCATTCTATTCTGGAGCCTGGGCAGCCGGACTGACTTGTGGTTTCTGGACTGACCCTGACCTGTCCCACTCGGACCCTCTGAGTCCTCTATCTCAGAGAATTAGAAGTACAGCAAAGAGGTTCAGGTTACCCACACTGATCTCAGATGAGACCTTAAAAGTCCAGTTCCTCCCCACCCCCACAGCAAGATGACACCTAAGGCAGCTGTTTCTGCTGGCCCAGAGCCCACCGCTCTGCACCCCTGGGCTCAGCCGGGTTTGGTTTCTTGTGGGTGGGGAGACAGTAGGGGATGCTCTGACCCTTGGGGTATGGCCAGTAGTGGAGGAGGGAGGGAACAGACTATAGTTCTGACTCTGTTTCTCCCTTTCCCTGGCCCAGGAAGCAGGTCAGATGGGCAGCATCTGAGGCAGGGGAAACTCCACACTGCTGACCCCAGGAGGCCCACTGTCAGAGTGTTAATGAGTGAACTGGCTCTTTACATATGGAGTTATAAAGTGTCAAGAAAGGAAGCCATACCTCTCATTTTGGAGGGAGAAAGCAAGCTCTAATGTGCCTGGCTGCCTGCTGTGAGTGCTTCGTTCCAATCCCGTCTGTTCCATACAGAGTGCTAATACAGCCAGGGTCTCTCCAGCCCTGCTGGTGCAGGTTTGGCTCACCAGCAGAGTTTTGGGGTCTGTGGGCTCCCCTCCATGCTGCCTACACCACCCCACCCCAGCACCACCATGGGGGACAGCACCAACTGCTGGCAGTCCTGTTGGGTCCCACTGTTGGGTTCCTGGGCAGTTTCCCTACTCTGCTGAGCATAGGCCAGCCTGGGCACAGTGCCCTCTGCTCCCCAAACGCCCCACCATGGCCTCTGCTTTCAGAATCAGTAGAGACTAGAGCACAGGAGTCAGAGGCCTGGATTTCAGACTTGAGTTCCTCCCAGGCCTTGGAGAGCCAGTAGACTATTATAACTAGAAGTCCATAAAGGCCAGAGGGGCCTTAAAATTGATTCCTCACCTTACGCATGACAAAACTGTGTCCCAAGGATGAGGAGGGATTTGCTCAAGGACACCCAGCTGCTGGAGGCACATTCGAGACCTGGTTTGCCAAATCCCAGGTAGTCAGTGTTGGTTCTATTCTGCCACGGGGCCTGGGCTCTAAGTTCAAAAGCCACCGACTAGAGTTCGGTGACTCACCCTCGACCCATTCAGAGTATCCCAACCATCCAACACACCAATCCCTAACAAATCCAGAGTATGCCAACCATCCAACACACCAATCCCTTCTCAGGGCTGTCAGGACAGAGAAGGGACCTGGGCCAGGCAGAGTGCATGCTGGTCACACCTCTGTCAGGTCAGGAGAAGCTGCTTTCCAAGGGATCGAGCCGAGACCAGAGGCTGGGTGCTCTGCTGTGTCTAGTGTGCATCTGTCTGTCTGGGTGTAAGAAGTACTTAGGGCAGAGGGAGCCTAGTGATGACCTGGCATTGTTGGAACTTCCTCTGGCCTGATTCACAGTGATGGAGTCAATTAGAAGGAGTTAAATACTGCTCCGTCTGCTGGCACTGTGAAGAGAGAAATGTCCACACGGACTAGGAGATGACACAGCAGCTGGCCTGGGAATCAGAGAGGCACATAAATGATTCCTGGGGCCAGCTTCTTGAGGCCACTGGTAGGAAGCCTCACCCTCATTCTCTTCTCTTGGCTCCAGAACAACCTTAAACAGCAGGGGCTAAGATGCTGAATCCCTGCCCAGCTGGTGTGGCTCAGTGGTTGAGCATCGACCCATGCACCAAGAGGTCGCCGATTCAATTCCTGGTCAGGGCACATGCCCAGGTTGTGGGCCTGGTCCCCAGTGGGGGGCATGCAGGAGGCGGCCAATCTATGTTCTCTCTCATCGATGTTTCTATCTCTCCCTCTCTCTTCCTCTCTCTATAAAATCAATAAAGAAAAAAAATTAAAAAGCTGCTGAACTCTTGTGCTTCTAGGCAGAACGTGCAGGGAAGGAGGTAGTCAGACAGCCTGGAGAGGGAGCCCAACATAGGGTGCTTCTTGGGGGTGGGGTGGGGAAGGTAGAGCCTTGTGGCAGAAAAGCTCTGAGAAGCCAAGGGCAGTGGAAGCAGCGCCCCCTCAAGGTGGCAAAGGGATGAGAGAGGTGCCATGACAAGCCCTCTCTGGTGGGAGTGTTGTTCAAGTCCTGGCTTGATGTCCCAGCCGTGTCATTTACAAGCCCTGCAGACGGGCAAGTCATGGTCGCTCTGACTGCTAGGCTGTTCTGACCTGTGAAAAGATGCCAAGAGCAGCACTTGCTGTAGTTTTAAGGCTCCCAGGAGGGACTGGCAGTGAGAGGTTTCAGAAAGCGTATAAAACAGCAATGATGATTTTTATTACCCCATGCTGCCATCTATCAGCCCATCTGTGTTGTGTGGCATTAGGACCCTAAGTTGCCAGAGGATGGTTTGTGTCACAACACCATGTACACAGTATTTTGCCAGGAGTGACAAGCAAAGAGGCTTTCCTTCTCGAAGAGACTACCCAGGCCCCACTAGCAGGTGTTTTTGAATTTATAGCAGCATCATCAGTCCCCACAGTGTCTCTCTGCTCACAGGCTTCCAGGACACGTGTGCATGCACACGCACATGCACACACAGATGCAGACACATGCATCATGGCAGTTTCCAGTGGCTTTGCCATCAACTGTTCCCTTTCCCGGGCACCAGGCCTTCTCAGTTCTCAGTCCATAAAGGGAATAATCTCTCTGAGAATAACAACATCATGATGGTAACTAGATAAAGAACTAAAAGGCATGTCAGGACCAAGAGATGGTTTCACATTCATTAGTTGTAGTTTTCTAGGAGAAAGAAGATACTACGAATGATTTATATTCACTATCACGTTTTATGACTTACAAAGAGCTGCCACATGCATTATTATTGAAGCCACATGACACTCTTATGAGACGCATACTATTATCAGAGGCTCAGAGAGGTGGAGTGCCTTTTCTGGATCACCTAACTGGTGGGTGACAAGATCAAGAACCAATCTAGGTCATTTGTCCCCAACCCTGTGAGTTTGCTGTTTCTCACCTCTTGTTAACTTCCACTCTCACCATGTGTCTCCCCTGCCTGAGTCCAAAGGCACAGAAGTTCTGTATGTTATACAGTCTGATCTTTTTAAACTTTTTGTTTTGCAGTCATTTCAAATTTAGAGAAAAATTGCAAGAAGGATACAAAGAACTCCTGTATACCTTTCAGTGAGTTCTCCCATTTGTTTTGTGTTTCAAATTTGAACACACTTGCCTCCTTGTGTAGTCCCTTCCCTCTCTCTGTCCCCCAATATATACACATATGTGTACTTTTTGATCCATTTAGGAGTGATGCCCCCATTAGCTCTTAACACTTCAGTGTGTATTTCCTAAAAGCAAGGGCATTCTCCCACTTACCTGTAGTACAATATCACAATTAGGAAACCGACATTGAGACTCCATTGAAATGTCACTGATTATTCTAACAACATTGTTAATAGGCCCAGGATCCAATCCAAGATCATGGGTTGCATTTGGTTGTCTTGTCTTTTTAGTCTATTTGCATCTAGAACAGTCTCTCAATCTTTGCTTGTCTTTTGTGATCTTGGTATTTTTGAAAGGTATAGTCCAATTACTTTGTAGAATGTTCCTCAACTTGGGCTTGGCTGTTGTTTCCTTACGAGAGGATTCGGGTTCTGTGGTTTTGTCAGGAGTGCTACAGAAGTGAAGCCCTAGGTTCACCCAATGCTCATTTCATAGACAGGGAATTAAGGACCAGAGTGATTAAACAGCATGTCCAAGGTCACGAGGTAGTCAGGTAGGACTAGAATCCAGACCCATCAAGTCCAATACTAGTGCTCTGCACCTTTCTCCTCTGCTTGCAAGTCTGATGGGAACCACTCAGTTCAAACAGTTGGAGTAGGAAATGTAATTAGGATACTAAGTGCTAGAAAGCGTGGTCCCTGAAGACCCATCTCTCCATGGCTTGGGCCAACCCCCAAGTTTCCATGAAAGCCTTTCCCTGCTTCTACTAGAAGCCCGCTCCCATCACCCACCAAAGTCTGACACAGCAGTGTGTCTGGAGTAAGTCTGAATTCCGAGGTGAAGCAGGAGTGGAAACACCTCCACTCAGAGCTCCAGAGCAGCTGGGAAGGGAAAGTGTCTCCAGACTGGAAAAGCATGGACACTTCCCTGAACCCTGAAGCATGCTTGGAATAAGATCAGCTGCAGCGTCACTATTCCAGCCTGGCCTTGTTAGTGAGGCAAGCCGCAATCAGGAGATAATTAGCTTGCTGTTATTTATTCCCTGCACTAATCAGCAGCCCATGGTGGAGAGGGCTCCCACCCCCAGAGCTTCTTAGGGACCTTTAGTTACCAGCCAGGAAACAAGTAGCAGAAGACAAAGGGCTGGGAGAGGTAAAGAGGGAGGAGGAGACCTGACCACAGGACCCAGACGCTGCAGGCTTCTTGCACAGCACACAGATCCCTGGGGAGAGGTGGCAGGATCACCAGGAGCCCCAGGCAGCTCTACACTACTCTTCACTTTGTTCTTGGGGTTGGGCTCAGGTCGATAAAGCGTGGCTGCCGTTCAGCTTCCTGTTCTGCCTCACTGCAGTCAAATTGCCTTTTTCCAAGGCGACTTTCAAAAAAAAAGATGACATTTATCAAAGCCTGCTGAGTGGTGACCTTGGTAGGAGGGAGAGAGGGCGGGTGTACTATCTGTGAAAGCAGCCAAAGAAAATGAGGAAGGAAATGCTTTCAAACCTCAGAGTTGTCGGGACAACCATGGGGAGATGGCTCTAGGTTTGAGGTTGTGCTCCATGCACACTCCCGCCTGTCCCCTTCCTCATCCTCACCAGCATTCATCACTGGCTGTCCCTGCCTCTCCTGCCCAAATAGTAAACTGAAGATGGGCCATTCACATAACAATCTTTGGGAAGGGCTTGGACCTGTGACTTGATAGCTTTGCAAAATATAGAACCTTAGGGTGAGTAGCAGTTCCAAAATTTCTGTATAAAACAAACTAAGAGACAGTCATTTGGTTGAGAGGCAAGGGAGTGAGGGGAGCAAGAAGACTTGTCCTGAAGCTGTGCTTGCATAGCAAGTACATTGGGCTTTTTTGTTTTGCTTTTACATAAGTTATATATCTGTTTGGAGTGGCTTGGATGAAGCCCTCCCAGGTCACTCCCTAGCCCCAGCACTGCACAGGATACCAAAGTTGGAAGAGAATTTAGGAGTCATCTGGTCAACCTCTAGCCTTACATAGGACTCCTCCACAAGTGTACTCCCTTCTCTTCTCTGGCCTCCTAAGCCCTTTACATACAGATTCTTATATCACCTGTCACCAAGCTTTGTGATCACCTGTGTCTCAGTTTCTATCACCAAACCATGGCACCTGAGAACAGACAGTTTCTTATATGCCTGTCTTTGTATTTCACTCCTAAACACAGACGTTCCTCTTATATGTGAATGGGTGTGTATGTGATAGAATGAATGAACACATAAATGAAGAGGCATCTGTGCAAAGGAATCACCCAGCCTTTACTTGAATGCTTTCTGTGATGGTGAATTAATGAAGTCAAGATGAGAAAAATCCATGATTGGATAGTTGAAATGTCAGAAGATGTTGCTGTACATGGGGTGGAAATCTACTCTCTGACACTTCTACCCAGTAGGATACTCCTTCCCTATAGAGGCTCGAAAGAACAGGGATCCTCAGTCTAGGAGTCCATGAAGAAGCCTTACGAGATCCATGCCCTCAAGAAATGTGTGTAAGATGGTTTCTGTCTGCCCAGGTACATACAGGACAGAATCCATTAGTTTCACAAAGGAGTCTGTATCACCAAATTTTAGAGCCACACTTCATTTGTTTATTCCCTCTTCCTTATGAAAATGTATACTAGACAGCCCTGGCCGGTTTGGCTCAGCGGTTGGAGCGTCCGCCTGCGGTCCGGAGAGACCTGGGTTCGGTTCCCGCTAAGGGCATGTATCTCGGTTGCAGTTTGTCACCGGCCCTGGTTGGTCGTGCGGGTGGCAGCCACTCGATGTGTCCCTTTCACATCGATGTTTCCCTCTCTCTCTCTTCCTCTCTCTCCCTCCACCCTGTCTGTACAAAAAATGGAAAAATGTCCTCGGATGAGGATTAAAAAAAAAAAAAAGTATACTAGCCAAACCAAGAGGTCTCAAAATACTTACTCTTAGCTTTCCCTCCTTACTTTTCTAATGAACGCAGATCCCAAGTTGTTACTTAGCTTGAGCAAAACTAACTCTGCTGCGCTAACCACAGATGATTGAATGGGGATTAATTCACATACTGACGTTAACCATGTTTGGGTGGGGCACACAAGAGGCCAAAAGAAAGGGCTTCAGCCCTGGCCGGTTTGGCTCAGCGGTTAGAGCGTCCACCTGCAGTCCCGAGAGACCTGGGTTCGGTTCCCGCTAAGGGCATGTATCTCGGTTGCAGTTTGTCACCGGCCCTGGTTGGTCGTGCGGGTGGCAGCCACTCGATGTGTCCCTTTCACATCGATGTTTCCCTCTCTCTCTCTCTCTCTTCCTCTCTCTCCCTCCCACTCTGTCTGTACAAAAAATGGAAAAATGTCCTCGGATGAGGATTAAAAAAAAAAAAAAGAAAGGGCTTCACAGAAATTTTGTTCAAAAGGGTGCTCCATACTGGATGGTAGCAATTTGACTCACTCAAAATCTAGTGTTACCCATACAAGATGGGTACCTTTGGGGTTGCAAACCTCTTTCTGCCACTTTAAACTACTATTTTAATTCTTCAAGTCTTGAATTCAACTTCCTAACTACAATAAACCTCTGTGGGGTCCTGCATAAGTGGTTATTATGACTTCTTCCCAGAGTAAAATGTTCTTCTTGCTAAGCCTTCCCTTATATATGAGCTACCACAGTATTCACGTACATCCTCAATCCTCAGAAAAATCCTATCATGGTGGTCCTCAAGTTTGGGGGTACAAAGGATCACCTGGCTTTCCCTTAAGTATAGATGCCCAAGCCCCCAACTCCAGAGGTTCCTAAGCAAGTCGGGTGGGCCTTGAAATCCTATTTTGAAACAAGTCCTTTTGAGATTCTGAGGTAGGCAGCCTGAGGCCGACACATTTTGACCTGATCAAAATGCTTCTCAAACTCCTCCCATGAAAATTCTGACTCAGTAGATCAGGGGCTCTGGGATTTGTATTTTTCTTTCTTTCTTTTATTGTTTCAAGTATTATAGATCTCCCCCATTTCCCTCACACATACACTTTACCCACCCTCCACCTAGCCCCTGTCCCACCCCAGGCCTTCACTACACTACTGTCTGTGTCCATGGGCTATGTATATGTGTACAGAAGTTCTTTGGTTAATTTCTTCCCAAGTATCTTCCCCCTCCCCTAGGAGCTCTGTCAGTCTGTTCCAAGCATCCATGCCTCTGGATCTATGGGATTTGTACTTTTAATAGGATAGGTATCCGAACTTCCATTTTATATGTGAAAAAACTGCGGCTGAGTTACTTATGCACAGTTGTTCAGCTGGTTGATGACAGGGGTGAGACCAGAATCCAACTCTCTTGACACTCAGCCCAGTGCTCTTTCTATTGGGTCACAAAAGCCATACCACCTACATAGAGTCCTAAACATAACAGGCAATTGATATATGTTTGTCAAGTTGAATAGAATCCACATACTTTCTTTCTGTGTCCTAGAGGGAAGAAACTATTTCTAAAGCATATTTACACCCTCTCCACCCAGCCTCACCCCAAGTATATAACACAGTGGTCTGCCCTAGGGGCTCAACAGATGTTTGTGAGACAATGCCTTATGACATGATTACTGGACTGTGTGCTGCTTCATCAACTACCTCTGGCTGTGCTCCAGACTATCAGTGAGCCGCACAGAAATGAACTTGATACACCAGCTATGGTCTGACCCAAACCGAGTACATCAGGAGCTCCTTCACCTGTGTGTTTGTTTTTTGTTTTGTTTTGTTTTTTAATCCTCACCCAAGGATAGTTTTCCATTTATCTTCAGAATGAGAGGGAAGGAGAGAGAAAGAGGGAAGGAGAGATGGAGGGAGGGAGGGGGAGAGAGAGAGAGAGAGAGAGAGAAAGAGAGAAAGAGAGAGAGAGAGAGACAGAGACAGAGAGACAGAGGTGAGAAAGACACATCGATTGGTTGCCCCCTGCATGACCCCAACCAGGGCCGGGGATGAACCACAACGGAGGTTCATGTCCTTAGCCAGAATCAAACCCGAGACTCTTCGGTCCACGGGCTGATGCTCTAACAGCTGAGCCAAACCAGCCGGAGCTGTTTGTTTTTTAGGCAAATTTTAAAAACTTGATTTGAGAGAGAGAGAGAGAGAGATCTATGTAAGAGAGACATGTCAATTGGCTGCCTCCCACACATGCCCCAACTGGCGATAACACCTGCAACCTGGATATATACCCTGATGTGGAATTAAACCCACCACCTTTCCGTGTACGGGACCATGCTCCAACCAGCTGAGCCACACTGGCCACGGCTCACCCGTGGTTGTACTGCCTGTACCTTGCCCTTCCTTCTAGTCTGGTATGTGTCCTCATGGAACCAGCAGGAACTGATTGCTCTCTTACTGACTCTGGGCCCTTCTCACGCCCCAGCCTCTACTGTGGCTTCCTAACCCTAGCTTCCCATTCATCATCAAGACTTACATAGTCAAGACTTAGAACCCCGCTGTGCTCAGAACCTGGGCCTGAGACCTCTGGAGAGCACAGGCCACAGATTTCAGCTCTCCCCCAGTTCTGCTTTGCACTATCCCTGGAAATGGTATGGTGCATTGAAAACGAGGGTGAAGGACACAGCCCAATTCCTCCGCCCCATATGTACAGAGTGCTGCCTGTGTGTTAGAGAATTTGTTAGGTACATAGTTCTTTAAATCCTCACAACATGAGTATTCTTATTATGTACATTTTACAGATTAAGTAACTGACTCAAGTCACTGAGTGGCACAACCAGGATTTGATCCCAACTACCCTAATTCCAGAGACTCTGCTCTTAATCACAAGCTACACTCCCTCTTCAGGTTAACTCAGCTCTGCTGTAAACTAGCTTGTGAACTTGACTGCTAAGGTACCCTCGAGCACTGGTAGTCAAAACCTATTTCATTATAAGAAGAGCCAGACAGCTAATATTGTGATTAGCTGAGAAGAAACTTAAGAGCAGAAACTTCAACATAAATGACTAGGTAAGGACTCAAAGAAATTAGTCAAATAGCCTTAGATTAGGAGGTGGAAATCCTTAACTATGAGTTTAGCATTTAGTTTAACCATACTCCTTCCCCAAGTCCTAAAATAACTGGTTTCCTAAACTGGAATATTAATTTTCTAAATCGACTGCAAACTAGTCAATAATTCATATGATATGAATTAGCTGAGAAGTCTCACATTAGTTAGGATTTAATTGTATATATAAAGCTTTTAGAAATCAAAAGAGAGGGTTGCACATACAAGAAAAAATATTGTCAGACTTATGACAAAACCTCTTAATAACAAAATTACTGCGCTCGTTTTGAAGAACCTCCTGGTTGCCCAGGCCCACACTGCAGGAGCTCCAGGTGAATCATATTTGTTACAGGGCCTTGGAACCAGTCTTCTATCTCCGGGATGTCTGGTCAGCTGCAGGCTGACTGTGGTGGTAGAACCCCACCCTTGAAGACTGAAAGAACATTTTGAACCATAAACTTATTTGTCAGCAATATTTCAAAGGTGCATCTATCTGATGACTCAGTGCAGGACTGTTTCAAGATGACCATATGTGGGTGTCAAAAGTCAAGAAAGTGCTCATGATTTAGCCATCAGGAATGATCAGCTCTGTGGAAGCAGAATAACTCTGACCATAAACATGAGCTGTAGATTTAAAAAGGTGCCTGACAATTTATTTGACAAACCTGAAGAGCCCAGGACACTAAACAGTGTCTATGGCACCCCTCCACCTGTAGTGATTCCTCTTCTGCCCCCAGTAATATCCACACCATGTGGTTTGTGCAGATCGACTGTACAGGGTTGGGGTGGAAAAGGGTAAAAAGTAGCCAAAAGGGTGTCAGATGTCAGTTGTCCCAAAAGAAGAAATATTTGCCTCTTTGAGAGAAAATAATGGATGAGTATACTAAAGGGCAAGTTAAATGTTAAAAGGGTCAGTGAAATGAGTGACAGTTTATGGAGGTGAGGATGGGGGAATGGCAACAGGAATCTTCCAGACTGAGCAACTTCAGGGACAAACCAAAAATGGAAACATGGGTGAACTGCTGTAGAAAGGGCTCAATTCAACGGTAAGGTCTTAAATTCCAGTGCTTTAAGCAATACTTAACAAAGGACTCATCTTTATTGCAGCTCCTCCCAGAAATAGCTTCATTTAGAGTCCCCTCTTTTTTGGAGATACTCCAAAGCCTACGAAAACTGTGCTGTTATTACTAACATCACTGGGGTTCTCCACAGAATGCAAGAATGTTTTTAAATAAAAAAAATTTTTTTTGTTTTTATTTATTTATTTTTGGAGAGTGAGGGAGTAAGATAAAGAAAGAGAGAGGGAAACATCAATTTGTTATTCCACTTATTTATGCATTCATTGGTTGATTCTTGTATGTTCCCTGACCGGGGATCAAACCTGCAACCTTGGTGTATTGGGATGATGCTCTAACTAACTGGGTTACCCAGCCAGGTCCTTAACTTTTTTAAAATCAAAATTATATTTAAAATTTGTAAGTATTTTTAAATTATAAAAGACAGTTAAGCCCCGGCCGGTGTGGCTCAGTGGTTGAGCATTGACCCATGCACCAAGAGGTCGCCAGTTTGATTCCTGGTCAGGGCACATGCCCAGGTTGTGGGTGTGATCCCCAGTGGGGGGCATGCAGAAGGCAGCCAATCGATGTTCTCTCTCATCGATGTTTCTCTCTCTCTCTTCCTCTCTCTCTAAAATCAATAAAGAAAAAAAATAAAATAAAACCTCTCTTTAAAAAAAAAAAAAAGATAGTTAAGCCAGAGAGGGAGAACTTAAAAAATAGGAATGAATCTTCAAAACAGGTTACACCCTAGAATGTGGCAACAAGGCAGACAGTTGTGTAAGGTAATCTGTACACACATTGACATCAAGACTGGGCTCTCCTAACTCTGATAAAGAAAACTTAAAATTTTTAAAGGTAATACTTATGTCCAGACGGTATGGTTCAGTGGTTGAGCACTGACCCATGAACCAGGAGGTCGCTGGTTTGATTCCCAATCAGGACACATGCCCAGGTTGTGGGCTGGATGCCCAGTGGAGGGCAGGCAGGAAGCGGCCAGTCAATGTTCTCTCTCATCGATGTTTCTATCTTCCTCTCCCTCTCACGTCCTCTCTCTCTAAAATCAATAAAGGAAAAAAAAATGTTTTTAAGGTAATAACTTATAAACGATAAAGCACTTTCACAACTGTTAGTTCATATAATCCCCCAAATAACCCTATGAAGCTCAGGTGCTAGTCTTGTTTTCATTTAACAAATAATGGAATGAAGATTTGGTAGAACAAAGTGAAATAACCAGTCACACAGCCAGTATACAGCTGTGACTTGTCCAAGTCCAAGCCCTATACTCTACCCTTATTTCTATACCAGGCATCAGGACTAACATATAATAAATATGCTAATTTAATATAACTATCAATTAATGAATTCATTCAACAAACATATTTTGAATGCCTATTAAGAGCCAGACCTAGGGCAAACCACTACTCTTGAGGAGCTTGCAGTCTAATGGGGAGTTGGACATGTAAGCAGACAAAATAGTAGATAAAAAGTTCTATAAGGCCAAATACACAATGTGAAATGGACACCTAACTGTGCCCAGCATATTAGACTACATTGTTCTAAAGCAGTGGTTCTCAACCTTCCTAAAGCTGTGACCCTTTAATATAGTTCCTCATGTTGTTTGTGGGCGTATCTGCATGTGGGCGGGCCCACATGCAGATGGATAGAGGAGCAATGTCTGGTTCCTAAGACCATCGGAAATATGTGTTCTCCGATGGTCTTAGGCGACCCCTGTGAAAGGGTAATTCAACCCCCAAAAGGGTCGTGGCCCACAGGTTGAGAACCGCTGTTAAAGAATGGTGGCCAGCCACATGGAGTCTTTGAAAAGGAGTCAACAGGTAACTTTTTTTATTTTTTAATCCTCACCTGAGAATATTTTCCCATTGATTTTCAGATAGAGTAGGAGGGAGGGAGGGAGAGAGAGAGAGAGAAAGAGAAACATCAATATGAGAGAGACACATTGACTGGCCACCTCTTGCACAACCCTGACCAGGGACAGGGACAGAGTCAGGGCCAGGAATCGAACTGCAACCGAGGTACATGCACTTGACTGAAATCAAACCCACAAGTCTTTGGTTCTTGGACCAACGCTCTAACAACTGAGCAAAACCGGCCAGGGCAACAGGTAGCTTTTTAAAAATTTTTTATAAAGAAGTTGGAGCACAGCCACCTTTTTTTGTTTGTCTGTTTATTGATTTTAGAGAGAAAGGAAAGGAGAGGGAGAGACAGATAGAAACATCGATGAGAGAGAACATCGATTGGCCACCTCCTGCATGCCCCCCACTGGGGATCAGGCCCACAACCTGGGTATGTGTCCTGACCAGGAACTGAACCTGCGACTTCTTGGTGCATGGGTCAATGCTCAATCACTGAGCCACACTGGCCGGGCAAATAGGGTGTCTTCCTGCAGTCTTCAGCTCTGACTGTGATGCCCAATACTAGTTACTGAGAGAGAAAAAAATACTTCTAGTATTTTTATTATTATAGAGAAAAGCAATTCATTCAGTCTCATAACCTGGTAGACATAGCCAACCTCTTTTGCTCAAATGCCCAGCTAGTCTTGGCTGGTTTGACTCAGCAGTTAGAGCGTTACCCGTGGACCAAAGGGTTGTGGGTTTGATTCCGGTCAGGGGCATGTACCTGGGTTGCAGGTTCGATCCCTGGCCCTGGTTGGGGTCATGCAGAAGGCAGTCAATTGATGTGTCTCTCTCACATTGATGCTTCTCTCTCTTTCTCTCCCTCCCTCTCTTCCATTCTACCTGAAAAAAATCAATGGAAAAACATCTTTGGGTGAGGAGTAACAACAACAAAAAAATGCCGAGCTAACCAAACAACCTTTTATGTAGGAACAACTGGGTTGATCTATTCCAGCAAGAGGAAATAAATACTCACTATAAACAACCTGTTGCTATTTATCCTGCCAAGGTTCTCTTTTTGTTGTGAATTAATAGGTGGTTGTTCTGGTCTAGAAGGCAGCTGTGGGAAAGTCACTGAGAGTCTGTTTTCTATGCACTGCTATCCAATGGAACTTGCTGTGATTATGTTCAATAGTGCAGCCAGTCGCATGTGGCTATTGATCGTTTGAAAGGAGACTAGGGAAACTGAAGAAGTGATTTATAATGTTCTTTAATTTTAATTAATTTAAATAACCACAGGGAGCTAGTGGCCACCAATTTGGACAGCACAGCTCTAGACCCTTGGAATTCAAAGTGTGGCCTGTGGACCTGCAGTGTCTGCATCACCAAGCTTGTTAGAAATGCAGAATTTCAGGCCACACCCTGGAATCCTCATGTTAACAAGATCCCCAAGTGATCTGTACACACATTTGAAATTGGAAAATGGCATGGTTATTTCTGAATGAGCTGGGGAGTGGGGGAAGGAACGACTAAGGACCATATCTGTGGTGACCTCGCCAAACTGCAGACAACCACACCGGAGACTGGTGTCTAGCATGAGGGGTCTTCTTTCTTTGTATCTGTCGCTCCTCCATTCCTTAAACATAGCACAAAGGGGGAAGGTGAGAAAGAAAGGGCCTGGAACACTGCATCTAAGGGTAGTTAGAGGGATGGCATGGGGGTGAGGTGGGAAAGGTATGTGTTTCTCAGGAACACATTACAAAGTAAAATGATGAGATGTCCTTAATACTTTTTGAATAGGGATGGTGGTTTTATGGGAATTCACTATATTATTTTCTCCACTTTTGTGCATGTTCGAAATTTTCCAAATGAAACAATAGATGTGATTTCAGAGATGATGTGTGTGACAGCCAACTTCAATGATCCTCTCCTCCTGGCATTCACCCCTTGTGTACTCTTCTTCCATACTGAATCAGGGCTGGTCCATGTGACCAAAGTGGAGGTGACAGGTGTGACCTCAGAGGGCTGGATCAATGTGACTTCTGCCTTGCTATCTCTTGGATATCTTGCTCTGAACGAAGTCAGCTATCAGGCTGTGAGGACACTCAAGCAGTCCTGTGGAGAGACCTGTATGAAGAGGAGCCAAGGCCTCCTGCCAACAGCCAGCCGCATGAGTGAGTCATGGAAGTGAGCCTCTGGAAGTTCATTCTCCAGCCCCAGCTAAGCCTTCCAGTGATTGTAGCTCCACCTGACATATGAAATGCAACTGCATGAGAGACGCCCCCACCCCCAAAAGCCCAAGCTGCCTGCCAAAACACTCCTGAATCTTTGACCAACAGAAACTGTCTGTGCAAGACAATAAGTGTATATCATTGTATTAAACCACTGAGTTTGGAGGTAATTTGTTATGCAGCGATAAAAAACAGATACAAGGTCATTTCAGGATTTTCCACTTCCTGATACCCTCTCCACCTTATCACAGACACCGGGAATGAACAGGAAAAAGACCTTTTCACACTATGCATAAAGTTAGCATGCTAATATCCCTTAAAGAGATACTGCATTCACTTAAATTCATGGTAAAACATATGTGACAGATATAAATTTTCTTTAAAACTCTTAGCAGGCTAATGTACTGAGACATTGCTCTTGCTGTTGTAAGAGACTAGAAGGAATAAAAAGGTAATTTCTTCCTCAGGGTCTACCACCCCAATAGCTAAAATCTTGAATCATAAGGTCCAGGCTCTTCTTACATGTCCCTCACCCAGAGCCTAATCCCCAATAACACATACTGTGAACAGTTTCTTCACAGAAGAAAGAAGACACCCCACCCTTCATCTTAATGATTAGGTAACAGAAAAACCACGCTGGAATACTGCTCCAGAAGGGGAGGTGAAAGAGCTGGCATTGGTTCAGAAAGATTGCCAGTGGGCAGGCCTAAGGGATGAATGACCCCCACCCCCAGTCTGGGGCGGGTTTCTAAGTTTCTAGGAATAGAAACCTGTCCCTGGCTTGTATGCTGCCCTGTGTGTGTGTCAGGGGTGGAGTGGGAATTGCTGAATGGGGTGTCCGAGGAGGGGCATCCTGGGGCTTGAGCATGCCCCAAAGACCTCCCCTTACCCTCCCCTCCTGCCTATCTGCCTTGCAGACTGTGGAGCCGTACCCTTCCTTGGTACCCCAAGAGTGGTGGAATAGTGGCATCAAGACTGGGGGGGGGGGGCTTCCCTAAGTCTTTCCACAAATTGTGGAGACTTCGCAGCCCTAGAGAGAGGGGAGGAGGAACCTAAAAAAATTTCCCGCCAACATTGAGCTAGATTTCTTTAATTTGTAAAATTAAAAGACCTGTAACGCTCCTTGCCCAGGAGTCAGTTCAGCTAACTCAGAGTTACTGTTCCTGAGAGCGGTTTGGAGGGGCGGAAGGAAGAGGATGGAGGAAGGTGGAGGAAGTAATACAGCAGTGAAGGGGCGAGTCTCCTTCCTGACAGTTTCCGTCATCAGATAGGTCCTGTCACCTCATAGGTCTCGGCCCCCGACACTTACTCAGAGCCACTGACCCGCGCCGCCGTCCGTCCAGCTCCTACACAAACACACGCACGTGCGCCCCGCCCCCGCGCGCGCACGCGCCCCGAGGCTCCGGCGGCAGCGACGGGCACGCGCGCGGTGCTCGCTGCCCTCACGCCGCTCCCTCCGCTCGGATCGCACGCAGCACCTCCGGCTCTCCGCACCGTTCCACGCCGGACCCGCGGACCCGAAGGCGGTGGCCGTGGTCGGTGGGCTCCTGCGGGCGCAGCGGTGCAGGCGGAGGCTCCCGGGAAGGGGCGCAGCGGAGCGCGGCGAGTTTCCGGGAGGGATGTCGCTGGGCGCGGGCCCCTGCGTAAGGAGGGCGCCGCGACAGGCCGGCCGTGGAGGCCGCGACGGAGCGCCCGGACCTGCCATGGGCTGAGACACGTCCTCGCCAAGCAGGTGCAGTGACCAGAGGTCCCGGGGGGAGCCCACCCCGACAGGCCCCGGGGATCCTCAACCCCATTGGGACGCCCCTGCACAGCCGGTGCCCTGTTGACCTTCCCAAGGCACTGGAGACCCCGCCTCCAAACCTGCCCAGGCAACCTCTGTGAAACCAACAATGCTTGACATCCCGGGCATGTCTCCATCCTACACTCTTGTGACCCCGGCCCAGCAGGCCTTTGTGCCCACCTCCTCCTCTGTCCCAGTATTTTGAGCCCACTGCCTGCACAGTGCCTGGGAACTACCCGCACCTCTTCCTTTGACTTCTAGCCTAATTGGGGTGGGGGTGGGGGAGCGAGTCCTTCTCTCCATTGGACCTGGTGACCATAAACCTATTCTCTCTTAAGCCTGTAGTGAAAATGACCCTTCTTTACCCCACCAGAACATGCCTGGGTGACTCCCTCCCAGATCTTCCTGGTGGCCTTCCTCGCCCTCCCCAGTGACACTATGCAACCCCTGTGTGACCTGCGAGGCCTCTGGCTCCTGCTGCTGTCCTGGTTCCTGCTCCTCTTTGAGGTGGCCAGAGCTGGCCGGCCAGTGTTTAGCTGCCCTGCTGCCTGCCTATGCGCTAGCAACATCCTCAGCTGCTCCAAGCAGCAGCTGCCCAATGTGCCCCACTCCTTGCCCAGATACACCGCCCTGTTAGACCTCAGCCACAACAACCTGAGCCGCCTGCGGGCTGAGTGGACCCCTACACACCTTCCCTACCTGCACTCCCTGCTGCTGAGCCACAACCACCTGAACTTCATCTCCTCGGAGGCCTTCTCCCCAGTACCCAAACTGCGCTACCTGGACCTCTCCTCCAACCAGCTGCGGACGCTGGACGAATCCTTATTCAGTGGGCTGCAGTCATTGGAGGTGCTGCTGCTTTACAATAACCATATCATGGCAGTGGACCGCTCAGCCTTCGAGGATGTGGCCCAGCTGCAGAAACTCTACCTAAGCCAGAACCAGATCTCCCGCTTCCCTCTGGAACTGGTCAGGCTCCCCAAGCTGACACTCCTGGACCTCTCCTCCAACAAGCTAAAGAGCTTACCGCTGTCCGACCTGCAGAAGCTGCCCGCATGGGTCAAGAATGGGCTGTACCTGCATAACAACCCTCTAGAGTGCAACTGTGAGCTCTACCAGCTCTTTGCACACTGGCAGCACCGGCAGCTGAGCCCCGTTGTGGACTTCCAGGAGGACCTGCACTGTGTGAGGGCCAAGAAGCTGCAGAGTGTCTTCAACCTCAACTGCAGCGAGTACAAGGAACGTGCCTGGGAGGCCCACCTGGGTGACACCTTGACCATCCATTGTGACACCAAGCAGCAGGAGATGACTAAAGTGTGGGTGACACCCAGCAATGAACGAGTGCTAGATGTGGTGGCCAACAGCACAGTGAGAGTGTTTGAGAATGGCAGTCTTCATTTCCAGCGGGTGCAGGTCGAGGATGAGGGTGTGTATACCTGCTATGCCATGGGGGAAGCTTTCAATGAGACACTGTCTGTGGAGTTGAAGGTGTACAATTTCACCCAGCACGGACACCACGACACCCTCAACACAGCCTATACCACCCTCGTGGGCTGTATCCTCAGTGTGGTCCTGGTCCTCATATACCTGTACCTAACCCCTTGTCGCTGCTGGTGCCGGGGTGTCGAGAAGCCTTCCAGCCACCAAGGAGATAGCCTCAGCTCTTCTATGCTTAGTACCACACCTAACCACGATCCTATGGCTGGTGGGGACAAGGATGATGGTTTTGACCGGCGGGTGGCCTTCCTGGAACCTGCTGGACCCGGGCAGGATCAAAATGGCAAGCTCAAACCCGGCAACACCCTGCCGGTGCCCGAGGCGACAGGCAAGGGTCAGCGGAGGATGTCAGATCCAGAATCCGTCAGCTCAGTCTTCTCTGATACACCTATTGTGGTGTGAGCAGGATAGGTTGGTGGGGAGATTCTGCCCCAGGAGAGGTAATGCACCCCTGAAAGATTTGAGGGGATGGAAGAGAGGGCTGGCTGCCCAAGGGAGTGGGTTCCCCCTGGCCTGGAGAATTGGTCACGGGTACAACAGAAGGCAAGACCCCAACCATGGTGTGGCTGCCATGATTTTCAAATATGGATATATCAGTCCTCAGATGAATGCTACACCCGTCCCCAAAGCCCTGGCATTTGTCAAAGTGGTGAGGAGGAGGAGCGTGTCTGAGTTGGGTGGGAATGAGGAAGGGTTGGGGGAACAGCAGACTCCCTAAACTTTTTTGAGGTCATCCCTGGCTCCTTAAGAGAAACTCATTTGTAGGGGGAAATCATTTTTTCTCTATCTCTGCCCACCCACATTTGTGATGTTGGGTGTGTTGGGGGAGCTTCCACAGGAGCTATATGGGGGGAAAGCTCTAGTATCTTCTCAGGCCAGGAAGTCACACTTCACAGCTGGGGAAATTAGAAACCTTTGGCAAAATGAGTTAGGAAAAAATGGGAGATCTCAATCAATAGCACTCCCCCAAGCTGCTGTGAGACTTCCCATAATGCCTTTGTTTTTCCCGAGGAGCCTCGCTTGTTGTCTGTCAGAGATGGCAGTGATGTGAGATGAGGTATTGTGCCCGGTCCTGGGATCAGTGGCACAGAGGGGTTCACACCACAGCATAGGTGCAGCACAAAACTTGTAGATTGGGGAGTGAACTCCAGATTGGCTCATTTCCTGGTTGGTGAAATTCTGGATTAGCATTGGGTTCTAGCACCCATGTGTCAGGCCAGGGTGGGGGCTGCTGAAAGCAAAGCTTTTATGGATAGATGCCTGCCCCAGACGTGGGATGGAGGGCTACAATACACGAAGACTAGAAGGGTACATCAGTCTCACACAGGTAGCATCCAGCTGGACCCACCTGACTTTCTGTGTATACCATCTCTTCATTTAGTCTCCTTAGCAAGCTCAGGTGGGATTCTGAAGTTTCCCTAGTATGCTGCTCTGCGGAGGGTAGAGTCCTGAAAAGTCTGGCCCCAGCTAGGTTAGACTGGGCTTGGGGACACCGGGGGAACCAGTTATGTACCTCCTGTGTTGACAAAGCTACCTTGCTTCGCTCAGAGATCTCACTCCTGCTGCAAAGCCAAAGCATGGGATTCCATCAGCCGAGGGGTTGGAATTGTGTGATCTTTGCCCCAGAATGGCATTTTGGAGTGTGGCTTAGACTTCTGTATCTCCACAAGGTTCCAGGCAGTCTTGTAACAGAGACAGCCAGTGGCACTAAACTTTCCGAAGGGAAGCTCTGCCACCCCCAGCGCTTTCAGCCTGAGGTCTGTGCACTTGTGGTCGGCAGACCAGAGGAACTTAAGAACAGGCCAATATTCCATTCCATCCAAGGTTACAGAGTACTTTAGTATGGAGATAGACACTCCCTCAAACTTCTCCCTTTGACTAGTGGAAGCCCTGGGAGACGGCTGCTCTAGGCTTTGTCAAGGGCATGAGCAGGGCAGAGGTAAAAGTGTTCTCTGATGTTGGTCTTTTTCAGTCTGTCCCCTCTCTCTTACCAAGTTCCTTGTCCAGTGGAAGTTCTCCAGATCTTCTGACCTGTTCCTTAGATTCCAAGAGGTGTTGTTTACCTGTGGGTGAGGGCTGCTTGCTAGGAAGGCCTGACTCCCGCAGCCTGTTAAGATTGGGGAAGGGGACTGGGAGGTCAAGGCTGCTGTCCATCCTTTCTTAGCACCCAGTTTTGTTGAGAGGTGCAATGTTTCCCTCAAGTACTTGCATGCTCATAGGTACGCATGCTTCTAGGTATGCATGCACACCACACCTTGACTCCCATCAAGACAGTGATTCTTCAGTCCCCACTACGATCCATTTCAGAATGGTCTCCACCTATGTGCACAACTTCAGGCACACAACTTTCTTGCCCTGTAGGAGACAGTGATCATGCCAGGCTCCCCAAATAAACTCTTGTACTTTTAATTAATTCTGGACTCTCTGAAGCTTCACCCACATCTCCATGGCACCAAATAACTTCTCTGCAAGGCCTGGAGTTAGGAGAACCACAGGCTGAGGACCATGGGAGAAGGGGTGGTGAGGAGCTAGCCAGTTCTTCAGACCCTCAGAAACCTTCCTTGGATTAAAGACAATAGATGAGACATAGTGTACAATTAGGTCAAGGAAGGACCCAGAGGAAACTGGCAGGGGACCAAGCAGCTTTCAGTTGCTCTTCCTTTTATCTGCCCTGGTAAAACGGGCAAGGGGGTAAATTTGTCTGGTTAAGTTCCGGAGGCCTGTGGGGATTTTGTTACTGGAGCTGGAAGAACCAGGACTCCCTGCTCACTTCCCAGGGAGCCTGGGGAAAATCTCATCTCTGTGCTGGAGTGTCCCCTCCAGGAGCTATCTAGGGCGCTGAAAATCTTAAGTGAGTATCAAATGAAGCAGGCCTAGGGCTTTCTAGCCGAGTTCCTGAGGACTAAGGAGGGCCATTTTCTTCAGCAGTCCTACCCAAGTTGGGGAATAAGAAAAGGCCCCGAGCCCGGCCAGTGTGGATCAGTGCTCGAGGGTCAACCCATGCACCGAGAGGTCGCCGGTTCAATTCCTGGTCAGGACATGCCCAGGTTGTGGGCCCGATCCCCAGTGGGGAGCATGCAGGAGGCGGCCAGTTGATGTTCTCTCTCATCGATGTTTCTATCTCTCTCTCCCTCTCTCTTCCTCTCTCTAAAATCAATAAAGAAAAAAAAAACTTTAAAAAGAAAAGGCCCTGAGGCTGTAAGTCTCCCTACTCTGTCCACTAATTTGAAAGGCTGGTAGGTGTGCCTGGCTGCCCCCCGACCCCCCGCCGCCACATACTGTAGATTAGCCTCTTCTGTGGCTTCAGCTGATAGAACCCAAAGGTCGCTTTCTCCTTGGGGGACTGAATATTCAGCATGTGTAAGCTCCCTAGAACCCTGTGTAGGAAAACTGCCAGGTCTCGTTCTAAGAACAGGCTGAGATCACCCCCTTCACTCCCCCTCACCACACCCAGACATGTCTCCCAGAAGCAGGTGTTCCTGGAGACAGTACGACAAGGCTCAGCAGTCTGTCTGATTGTGACCTTTTTTCTTTGCCTGTATGTATGGGGCTCCTAGGAAGAGGCCAGGAGAAGGTACACACCAGCTGGGGAGGGCAAAGCTGACTGATTAGTTTTTCTGTGTGTTCTTACCTCTGTACTTCCTCGGAGCCCTGCTGGCAAAGCAAGCTGGCGTCCCTGTGTCCAGGACCCTGTTCCTCCCACTGTGTATACCCAGGTTGGCAAACCTTGGAGCCTCTGGGCTCCGAAAACTAGACAATGATCATTAAACCTGGCTTGAGTCTCTCTGTTTGGGCACAGTCTGTGAGTGGTTTATTTCTCTTTTCAGCCTGTGGGTGGGGTTCACTGTACCTCTGAAGGGTGTGGCCTGTGTAGGGAAAGAATATTTCAATGCTATCCTAAGGGCACGAGTAGAATTCACATCCAGGCATTAAGACAGACTAGGGGTCAGCAAACTTTTTCTGTAAAGAACCAGATAGCATGCGGTCTTTGTGACAACGACTCAGCTGTGCCCAGTGTAGCAGGAAGTCACACACAGTAAATGAATGAATGAGCGTGGCTCTGTTTCAAACTTTTTTATGGACATTGAAATTTGGAGTTCATATCATTTTAACATGTCTTCTGCATTTCTTCAACCATTTAAAGTGCAAAAACTCTTATTAGCTCATACCATACAGACCATACAAAACCAGAAAGTGGGCTGGTTTGGGCTAGCAGACCATAGTTTAGATTCTCAAAAGAAATGTCACTGGCTCCTTAGCAGGAGAGTTTAGAAATTCCATGATATGGGCAAGAGCCTATAGATAATGGAGGCTTCCTGGATCCCTGGGGAGGAGGCTGGCCTCCCTGCAGAGCTCTGTTAGAAGTCTAGAACAAGCCTACTCAAGGTACGGTGGGAAAATGCTTGGACTGGGTTAAAAGAAATGGTAGGAGCAGCTCACTTTCACAATATTTGATTACCTATATACTTTCACCTAAATGGTGACTATCTTAGTTTGGCTAAAAGTCTATTCACCTAACGGGAGGTTAATAGTCCCTGATAGTTAATGTGTACTCAGCATCACATAGAACAGAGAAATGACTTCCCCATTTTCTTGGTACAGGCACAGCCCACCAGAAATTGGACTGGATTCTACTGAACTCTGAACATGCAAATTCTTTGGCCACTCTCTTGGTACTTCTGGAAGGGGACTGTCATGGTAGAATATTACATAAGGGGAGAGGAAATGGTATAAGGAAAAAAATGAAAAGAATTCAAATTTGAAAAATTACCTAATTTTTTCCATTGATAAAATATTAACTAAAGGGCAGCCCTCCTCTGTCTGGAACATTCATTGTCTTTTTCTCGTAGGGAGGAGCAACCCCAGTGGTGAGGGATGGAGACACCTCACAGACACACCTCCCTGGCAGTCAGTGAAATGATGCCAAAGCACCCCCACCCCCAGTCTACATGTAAAGCATTTTCCATCTTTTCAGAGAAGTCTTTGAAATGGCTGAGTTTGACCAAGAGGATGAAGCTGGTAGAGAATGTGTCTGGGGCAGACTACTGGGGGCGCCCCCTCTCTTTTGGCCTGTGCCGAGCCCTGTCTCTGAGCCTGAAAAGTTTTGATACTTCTTTCCCCATCATCCCATGGAAGTCCATGGATGCATCTCCTCCCCACTCCCCAACCACTAGCTTCTGGCCAAGATGTACACTTTCACCTGCCATGTCTACAGCACTTTCCCTAGCTCCTCTTAGGCGGTGCCTGAGGGGAATGGATGAGGATAATGTGACAGCCTCACCTTTCCTTGTCCTGATCTCTCAACTCCTTCCCTTTCTGCAGTTGTAGTTCTTGGATGGCTTTTCTTGTCTCCCAGGAAACCAACATGAAGCTTCACTGTCCCCACCCACACTGCACAAAAGGAAAGCTCCAGCCTGTGTAGTGGGATGGTGGGCTTTTCTGGTCTGGCTACAGTGAGCCTGCTGGATGCTTCCTCTCCTGGGAATTGAGACAAGGCAAAAGCAGCTGCAAAGTTCAGCCCCTTCATCAGGCTTATACACTGTTGGGTGGAAAACATCAAGTGATAAAGATACTTAAACCTGCCCTGAGGCCTCCCAGTCTGTATCCAGCCGAGTTACTGTCCCAGAATCAGAGCAGGTGGACCCATGCCATTAGTAAGCCAGGGCGTGGAGCCCCATAAGGGGACTTCCAGGCGCGCTACAGTGCTAGCACACAGGTCAAAGTCAGTGACCCCAGAGTTAAGGCTCTGTGTTTGCAAGTGCACATGTAGGTGCACAGATATGCACGTAGGTCAGGAGCATCATATCTGGATGGAACTTGTGCTGCTTTTCTCCCACCTCCCCGTTCCCTCACTTGGCTGGAGTTGGCTTTGGTGTGGGTCTAAGCAGAAGGGCCTAGTCAAGTCCTGGGCAACCTTAGAAAGCACCGTGAAATAATTGGGACTGTGTTTTAAAGAGAAGGGAGTGGCCCTGGCTGGTTTGGCTCAGCGGTTAGAGCGTCGGCCTGCGGTCCAGAGAGACCCGGGTTCGGTTCCCGCTAAGGGCATGTACCTCGGTTGCAGTTTGTCCCCGGCCCTGGTTGGTCGTGTGGGTGGCGGCCACTCGATGTGTCCCTTTCACATCGATGTTTCTCTCTCTCTCTATTCCTCTCTCTCCCTCCCACTCTACCTGAACAACAACAACAAAAACAAAAAAAAAGGAAAAATGTCCTCGGGTGAGGATAAAAAAAAATAAAAAAATAAAAATAAAAATAGAGAAGGGAGTGGGGTCCCCTTATGTATACTCAGTGAGACAGAGTTGAATCCTCGTACCAAAGAATAGCGTGAAGTAGCTGCTTAATCTGCTTTCAACAGATTTAAAAAATCATCTAGGGGAATAATAGGAGGACATCTGTAATACTTTCAACAACAACAACAAAAATCATCTGGGAAATTCTGATAACAACAGGTAGATTTAAAACTGGGACTCTTGGTATGGCGCAGTGGTTGAGCATTGACCCATCCACCAAGAGGTTTCCAGTTCGATTCCTGGTCAGGGCACATGCCCAGGTTGTGGGCCCAATCCCCAGTGTGGGACATGCAGGAGGTGGCCAATCAATATTCTCTCTCGTCGATGTTTCTATCTCTCCCTCTCCCTTCCTCTCGCTCTAAAAATCAATAATAAAAAAAAAAAAATCAACCTGGGCATGTGCCCTGACCAGGAATTGAACTGGCAACCTCTTGGTGCATGGGTCGAAGCTCAACCAGAGCCACACCGGTCGGGCAAGAAAAAATATAAAAAAAAAATACTCTTGCCCTTGCCAGGTGGCCTCGGTTGGTTGGAGTGTCATCCCATACACCAAAAGAGTGTGGGTTTGATCCCCAGTTCGGGCGCATACGGGAGGCAACCAATCAGTGTTTCTCTCTCTCTCTTTGTTTTTTTTATCTTCACCCAAGGATATATTTTTAATTTATTTTCTGAACCACACCAGACAGACCACACCAGACAGGCCCAAGGATATTTCTGTCCATTGATTTTTTTTTTTTTAAGAGAGACTGGAAGGGAAGAAGGGGTGGGGGTGGGGAGGGAGGGGGAGAGAGAGAGGTAGGTAAACAATGTGAGAAAGACACATCAATTGGTTGCCTCCCACACACACCCTAAACAGGGCTGGGGATCATCCTGCAACCCAGGTACATGCCCTTGACTGGGAATCAAACCTGAGACCCTTTGGTCTGCGTACTGATGCTCCGACCACTGAGCCAAACCAGCCAGGGCTCGCTCCCTTTTCTCTAAAATCAATGAAAGCATATCCTCAGGTGAGGATTAAAAAACAAACAAACATAAAAAAAATCCTGGGACTCTTATTCCCTGCACAGTGGTGACTAGCCAAGCCTTGTGTGTGGCTAGAGGTAATATGTGCTTTAATCTTAGTCGGTGCTGGAGAGGGTCCACTTCAAACCACCCCCCAGAGTGGCCCAGGGGCACTGTCCTCCTGCCTGTAGGCTCCGTTTTCCCAGTGCCTGTGCTGCAGATAATTGCTGAGGCTATGCCCACAGTGCCTGACTGGTGGTCCATTCCTGGATCCTGGGCAGAAAAAAACAACTCAGATAGAAGAGTGAACCTGGAATCCTCTGCACAGAGGTTGTTCCTGCCTCTGTCTACTCTGGGCAGACTGCTGGCTGTTCTCAGATGAATGGAATGGAAAGTATCCTTCCCTAATTTAAAATTTAAACAGAACTGCTTTCATGAGGTGAATGTGTGTGTTTTAATTCCAGTGAAGTGCTTCAAGGAGGAGGGGACTGTGACCTTACTCTGAGAGTCTGAAACAAGGAAAAGAGAAACCTGTGGACAGCCAGGGACCATGTCTCACAGCTCTGTGTCTCCAGCACCTGGCATATGGGCCTGGGATGGGCAATACTCAGTCTGTGACACGGGGTGGGGGTTGGGGGTTGCAGTGCTGTGTCTATGACTGCTCCTCCCTCCCATCCTGGTTTGTCTGCTCTTGTCAGAAGAGCTGAAGTGTGTGGGAGAGAGACCAACCAGCCCAGGGGCTCCAGGCTGGCCCCGGGGGATAACTGACTCCCAGATTTCCCATCAGGGCCATGACTTGAGGACCCCAGGTAGGAAGCACTGAGGGCAGGCTCCTGAGAGTTCCTGGCAGCAGTGGATGAGAGCTGACCTTGCATCCAGAAGGAGGAAATGGGTGTGCCCTCTCACCACAGCCAGCATTACAGCCCTTCTGAGACCTGGGTCCCCTAAGTATCATCCATAACTGTTTACTGCCTCCCTCAACGAAGCATAGAGCCCAGGCCAGGCAAAGTGAGAGAGGGAGGACCAGAATGTAGAAATATCACCTGTTTACATGTGTTTAATGCTTTGAACTTTCCAACGTTGATTAACATGCATTCCTCTCACCCTCACAACATCCTTGGGAGGTAGGCTGAAAAGTGATTAGCTAGCTCATGGCCACACCCATATTAGGAGTCAATCAAGAGGGCAGATTTGCTGGTGCCTGGGCCAGCCCATTTTTCACCTCCTGACAGAGACTCTCTGCCAACCAGACACTGGCTGCGGCAGCCTCCTGCTCCCTAGGCCTGCAGGGGGCCACCAGAAAGGCTGAGTTGGGGGATCAGAGCCAGGGTGTCCTTTGGAGGGCAGGTCAACAGGAGGTCGGGCAAGAGTACTAGCAGGTCAGGGTCAACAGCCGCCAATGCCACTACCAGCGTAAGCAGGGCATGCACCATATTCCCTCCATCTTTACCTTTGTCAGGTGAAAAAGCCTTATTTGTGTACTCAGAGGACTCTCAGGGCCCACTGCCAGAGGACAGCCGCCTCAAGCCATGGCTGGGAGGTGGCAGTCCTGACCTCTCCTCCCTCCCACAGTGCCTCCCATTTGGTGACACTCCGAAGCCCAGGAAGAGGGGGAAGGTGAGGGCTGGCTGACTCAGCCCACCAGTGCCTGGAGGTCTGGAGCTGAAAGGCCCAGCACTGTTCAGCTAATGATTATTATTAACTCTGAACAGACCTTGGCACGGCAGCCAGCTGGCTCTAGGAGGACGCCTGGATCTCCCACAGTGAGGTTTAAAAACAACACCCATGGCAGCCGTGTGTGGGGGTGGGAGGGTGGGGACATGAGAAAGAAGGGACAGACCAGTGTCAGAGAGCAGGGCCGGGTAGTCTGCCCTGTGAGAGGGTGGGGAGAGAGGAGGCCCAGCCTACCTTTGACGCAGCTGCAGACCCAAGATAAGGCTGGCAGACTTCTCCAGATGCAGAGCTCCTACTATTCAACTGCCCCCTCACCCCCACCCCTGCCATGGTGGGGCTCAAGGGAAAGGGAGCTTCCAGAAAAGATGGGGCTGAGGGCATCTGACCCCAGAATGGTAATCCTATTACCATCTGAATCTAGATACAAAACCCTTCTCTATCTTTAATGTCCTCAAGGTTGAGTTTCAATATAATTATATTTGGAATCAGGACTTAGTGAGCCTGATATGCAAATTTGTGCAAGTGACATGCATTTTTTTTTTTTTAATTTGAGCACCCTGCCTTTTTTAAAAAAAAATGCTAAACAGGCTGACTACTAGCAGCTTTCCTTAGGGGACAAGGGCAAAAGGGCAGCTATCTGCTTCTCCCCCAAGGCCTCTACCTCTTCACTGAGGCACCCAGCTACCCCAGATGGGGAGATGCAGGAGGTGAGGGGAGGGCTCGTGGGGAGGAGGCATGTGCAGCCAGCTGGAGGATGGGTACCCTGGCACCAAGGGCTAATGGTGGTCCAGCTGCTGCCCAGGATGTGAAGGCAGGTGGTGAAGGAGGGAGAAATGCAGAAGGGAGGGGAAGGAAGTCCCCCCACAATCTGGTCAGCAGGGAATAAGGGATCCTCCTGGTGACCTACTCCCTATACTGCAGTCAGACCGGCTCAACAGACTACCTATGCTTGTCCTCTACCCTCTGCCCTCTGCCCCTGCCCTCCTGGCCTACTGGTCAGAGAGGTTACAGCTGCAGCCCCTTATTCCTGCAGAATATAAATGACTTCCCCCTTCCTCCCGAGGCTGGGAATAGACATCAGCTGGCATTGCCCACGCAAACTGCCGGCTGTCAGCCTGCCTGCCTGCCCGCCCGCCCGCCCGCCCACCAGCCCTCAAACCACCTGGGAGGAGGCAACACCTTAGGCAGGCAGGCTTTCTGGCATCGCCTGCTTGGTTCTTATAGCAAGCTGGGGGACCTTACCCAGCCCTCTTTCCCCGCTGCAGACAGGGTGAGATTCCCAGCACTGGTTGTAACAGGTGCAGAGGAGATGGCATGCCTGATCAAAGTGACCCCAGATGAGACTCCACACTGCAGGGCCTTCTTCAGATGAGCAGGGTCTAGAGAGCTCCTGGGAGATGCCATTGGACCCAGGAGGAGCCCAGTGAGTCCACTCAGGGGATGCTTCTGCCCTTGTCGTCTCACTCCTGTATTTCTGAATCATACCAAATCCTTGCTTCTAAGCCACCCAGAGAGGAGGTCTTGAATCTTCAAAAGACCTGGGACTTCCTAAATGCTGCCATCTAGGAACACCGCCCCCTGGTCCCAGGACCTGGACCTCTAGCCCCAACACCTCAGGCCTCCCAGAGGCCCGTGAGCTGTTATCACCTGCCTCAACACCAGCTCTCCTGGTTCAGCCACCTTCAGTCCTTGCCATGATCTATGGGGATCCCACTGCTCCAACTGAGACAGATCACAGTTAACCAGCCTGGCATCCAGCCCTCATCGCTGAGGGCAGTCTGGGGAACTGCTTTCAGTTTCGAACAAGGAGGGGTCTCTGCGGGGAAAAGGGCCTGGCCCTCATTTGCCAGCTGGCACCAAACTCAGTCCCCCTATTGGGCCAAAGAGCTGGCAAGAGACAACAGTGAGGAAAGCTTCGTGATGAGAAAGCGGGATCTTCGCTGGATTAGAAGAGCTCTGCCCTGCTTTCTGGGCTCTTACTTTGTTCTAAAAGCTTTGGGATAGCTCCACAAAGCTACATCCTAAGGCAAGAACCTGAGCCCAAGAAGGCAAACGAGGTGCTCAGGACTACTTTGCCACCAAGAATGGATGTCAGGGGAAGAAGCATACCCCTGTCCTGTGGCCCTCAAAACCCAGATCCTGAGGTGAGTTGAGAAAGATCTTAACTGAGCCAAGCAGCCCAGCCAGGAGCCAAAGGCTTAGGTAAGCCAATGCCCTTCTGCTCTCCCAGAACTTTAAAGTGACTTTAGTGCCTTTACTGTCTTGGAGTTCAGGGGACTCTCACTTGAGTCCCTTCCCTTCACAGTGCCTGACGCTTTGTGCCCTGGTCTGGGGCCAAGTCAGCAGAGATTCCTGACAGGCCATGAGGGCAGACCTGTTCCTCCAGAGTGGTAAGGGGATAATGAATGTAAGAATTACATCCTGAGTCTTCTGAGTGGTCCAGCCCATGCTCCAGCACTGGAAGAGTGTTCTGTGACATCAACCTGACAGACACTGAATGTTAGAGATCATTTAGAAACGCTCATTACACAGATAAAGCAATCGAGGTCCTGAGACATGTGACTTGCCTAAGGTCACACAATAGATCCTATGGGACCAAAACCCACAAATAAGACCCATGGGCTCTGTCCATTAATACCATACTGCTTTCTCAAAAATGACTCAAAGAACCACAGCTGCCATTCATAAGTTACAGGAACCCAACCCTTCATCAGGCATGTATCCAAGAAATGACTATACTACCATCACCACCAGTGCCCAACCCTTCTGTCTCCCATTTAGAGTGGAGGCTTCAGGATCAAGCTCCCCATCACCTTTTACTTGCTCCCAGTACATTTCCCCATTTCGGTCCACTGAGTCATCCATCGTCAGTAGCAGTGGGTTTATACAGCCCCAGGCCCAGCTAAAAGTATAAAAACCCTACCCCTTTGGAAGTGGAGCCCTTGAAGGTCACCAAAGAAACCATTGAAGTCCAAGGCAAGTGTGCATCTAGATTCAGAGTTCGGAGGGAATCACATTTCCGTTTTCTTCCGTGGCAAGTAGGAGCTGGAGATTTGGTGCATGATCACCAGGGCTGGATAGAGGGGCAGCACCAGGCACAGGTACCAGGCTGCACCTTTGATCTGGGCCTGGAACCACACGGAGTACATACCCAGGAGCACCGTTACTGTAGCCATCAGGTAGACCACCAGTCCACATGTCAGATGGTAGAGTTTGAGGCGAGCCACCCTTGAGACCCCGGCTGCCCGAGGAAAGAGGAGGCAGAGCCCACACAGTGCCTGGCCCCCAGTGGCCAGCAGTGTCAGAGCCCCTACCCAGCTGTGCCAGGATACCAGGTGGGGCAGTTCACTGCGGGTCCTGCTGGCGATGATGAAGCCCAAGCCCAGGGCTGCACAGAGGATGGCTAGGGTTTGCCCCACCCAGTGGAGTCCGATCCGGGCCTTTCGGGAGCAGAAGAACAGAGAGTGCTCAGGTGAGAAGAGCAGGATGGCCTCGGCCATGCAGATGCAGAACTGTGAACAAGGAGAGGGCCAGTGAGCCTGAAGCCCAGCTTAGAGGCCTAAGAACAAGGAGGTGCTCTCAGACATCCAAACAAGGAGGGCAAAGGGTAGGGGCTAAAGAACTCCCACCAGGACCTCCTGCTTCACAGGTCAACATTGCTGGGCCCAACTGGGAATCTACGTGTAAATGAAAGTCTCTGTCATTCAGGCTGACATCCAAGTCCATGACCCCCCCACACCCACTCCCACCCCCAGACAATGATTCCCCATTTCTTGGCCAATGGAAACAGCAAATGTTAAAAACTTCCTCCTGGATTGGGGGGGAAGAACAACTGGATATTGCCCCTTCCACTTCCTCCTTTTAGGTCCTAGAGGATAAATACCTTCCATATCCTCCCACCCCCATTAACTACTTGACACAACCCAGCCCTCCTTGTTTCCCAATCTCAAAGGTTGCAAGGAAAGTTGGAGCCCTGCCTGTTTCCCCCACCTCTATGAGCCTTAGCAAAGCTGAGCCTTCTGAAGGCTAGATGTTTCCCTAGGGACATAGCCAAACAAATCAGCTGCACAAAGAAGCCCAAACTCACCGCCAAGGCCATGAATACAGGGTGCCAGGAGAAAAGACCTAAGAATCAAAGAGAACAGACTGACGGCTGGGCACCATTGTTTCAGCCCCTGAGGCTGGCTGGAGCCCAAAGAATCTGGCTACAGGGGACAGGTCAGTGTACAATCCCCAACCCCAATCAGGAATCAGGATTTTGGGGCAAAGTGGAGCAGCCAAAGGGCTTTAGGGTGAGCAACCATGAGGATGAACCCACACCAGTTCATCCTGGGTTCCCCATTGGGCACCTTGCAGCTGTCAGCCCAGTACCCCCAGACTGGACCTCAGCTTCCCTCCCTCCCTGTATCTTCTATGAGGAGCTCTGCTTATGAACTAGTGAGTTCAGTTCAGTCGTCTGCCTCTCCTCCCCAGCACCCAGAGCTATGCCCCACCAGCCTTTAGTACCCCTCATCAGTCCGTCCCTCCACTACAAAGGTCCCCACTCCTCGTCTCCTGGAGATCCCAAGCGCTGCCCCTGCAGCATCTCGGCTCCGCCCCATCCCTGGCCCCGCCCCGCCCCGCACACTCACTGGTTCCCGGCCGGGACAGCACAGTCAGAAAGATGGTGAAGCCCAAAGCTACCAGGTGTGCCAAGATCGCACTGCCTCTCCGCAGCCAGCAGGTCAGTCTCGGCTCCCTCGCTGGAGCGGGAACCAGACCTACCTCCAGGGTGTGCATGGCCGGACCGGGCCGGCACACACTCCCGGGAGCCAGAGCGCGTCTTCCGGGTTTGCGATCGCCGAGCCGCCCCGGCTACGGGAGAGGCTCCGCCCCGGACGCCTGGCAGTGCGTCGGATGTGCTCACAGCGCCCCCTGGGGGCCGGGGGGGGGAGTGAGTCGCCCGAGAGAGCCCCTAGGGCATAGGGCACTGGACAGCTCCTGGCCCATTACGTTTCTTAAGCCAACCTCATAGTATACTAGTCTACAAGGGTTTATGTCTCATGTAGCCTGTGGAGATTATATTTATGGCATTTATGGCAACTGATTTCACCCAAACCCCAAATCACAAGTTTGCTACGCTGAATCAAGACTGGAACCAGTGTTTTGAGCAGCCTTCCAAGAATACTGGAATTCCCTGGCTGCCCACTCTCTCCTACCATCCCTTCTGTCTTGTTAAGGGAATAACATTCCTCCCTGCCTTAAAGCAAGGAGATGAAAAGGAAAGGACAGGGGGAAAAAATAGTGTCCCGCACCTAAGTGACTCAGGTTTGAGGACCAACAGTCTGATACTCTATCTGCACAATAGTTGTCCCCAGTGAGATAAATGGAAGAACTAGGACACTCCCAGTCCCTGCCACCTCCACACCATCCACTCAGCTCTGGGGAGCCAGGTGATCCTAAGGAATCACGACCTCCCACGCCAAGGGAGTTCTGTAAGTGATCGTATCATTTCCCTTCCTGCCTCCCAAAAAAGTGTGGTTTGGCTCAAAGAGGCCTACCTGGGAGAGGCTATACCCCTTCCTTAAGGGCAAACCCACAGGCCAGGGGGAGAAGAGGCCAAAATATGCAGGGACATTCTGAGAACTGCTACTATCTCAATCCAAGCTCCCACTGTGGTAGAGAAAATGAAGCTGTTAGTAAGAGGCCGGAACAGCTGAAGAAATGAAGCAGTGATGTGGAGACACAGTGGAGGCCCAGGGTTGCTGAAACTCCATGAAAGGGCCACAGGCCGACTCCCACACTCTTAGGGCAAAGATCTAAGAGCAGAACCAGAGATGAGGCTCCCATCCCCATCAAGCTCCCTTCCCAATGGGGCTAGTCGGCTCTAGGGTCAAGATTCTGGGGAGCCTTACTCACTCAGAGTCATGCCTCATCATCCTGTCTGGAAGGAAGACTCCCCAAAGATACAAACCCCAGCCATTTCCACGGTTTCCAGGGGCAAAGAGATGGAAGTTGAAGTCTAGCTATCTATCATCTCAGCCTCCTGGGGTATGGTTGGGAACAGTAAGGACACTCATTTTGTTACATTTTTCCCCTTCTTTTTCTATGTTTCTGTTTTTATATTTTCTTAGCAGCAACAGAACAGGGAGACAGTCTTGAGGTATTTTAGAGTTTTTTTTTTTTTTCTTAAAAAAAATAATATAAAGTTATAAAAAGCGGCAGCAGCCTGGGGCCCGGATCTGGAAGGGAGGAGGTGCTGGCGGCTCCATCGCAGTGGGCAGGCACTTTCTCATTAATGGGCTTTTGACTGCAGGAAGACAAGAGGCAAGAGACAGGGTCAGGCTGGGGGCCTACCAGCCCTCCTACTCAGTGTACTGTGTGGACCACAAGAGCTAAGGCTTCATTTCCTCCTGCTGGCCTGGTGAGTAAAGCTGGGCACTGGGGAAGATGAAAGCCAGCCCCACAGGGGCAGCTTGGAGAACACCCATGCACACATGTGAACACACGCAAACTCAGACCCTGTGCAACTGTCACACCACTCTCGTATGGGTACCAGAGGTGTTGGTATGCATCTCGCCCGTGCCTAAACCAGGAGATCATCCCCCTTCCCCACCCCCAGTAACTCCCTCCTGGCTGCAATCCTATGGACAGCTCCTAGCATGCTACTCCAGGGCTCCATCGACAGAGGCAAAAAAAAAAAAAGCACCTGGCTGCTAGCTTTACCAGAAACCCTGGAAAACTTGCCTGGCACCCAATAACCTGGAAGTGGAAACATGTGCAAGGTGGGCATGCACATACATGTGGACCTTGAGCTGTGTCCCTGCCCTTCTGTGCCCTGATGCCCACAAGCAAAATCAATGAGACCGGCCCACCACCCTGCTGTGCAGCATTTAGGCCACAGCTCAGGGACCCAGGCTCAACCCCACTGCCCAAACCTTTCATATCAGAGTTCATGGAGTCCAACTTCCTTTCCTTCAGGGAACAGAGGTAGCTCCAGTTCCTGGAGTGAAGGCCACAGCCATTTCAGAAAGTGGCCTTTTGATTACAACAAAAGTCAGGGTGGGGAGAGGGAGGCAGAGGCAGCATCTCCTCAGCCCGAGGGAGAGGGCAAGAGATAATGAAAGGCCCATCAAGTGAAAGCTGAGGTCACCTTGCTATAAGCTGACCCACTTATCTCTAAAGATGGCCCAGGAACTCTCTCAACCTCCCCTTTCCTCCCCTCCCTGCACATTTACTCAGCACCTTGTCTGTGTCAGGTTCCCACCGTGCACTCCACCCTCACCCATCCTGACCCCTCCCTGCCCATGCTCTTCAGGGAGCTGGGCAGGTACCTTCAGTGCAGAACACTTCTCCTCAAAGGCCAGGGCTGGACCTGGCTTCTTGCGGCGCACAGAGCAGGCCGCATCGGCTGGGGGGCCAGCCTGGCAGTGCTTGGCCTTCACTGGCCGGCAGTAAGTGGCCAGATTTTTCCGCTTCTTGGCTACCTCCTCCTCAGAGAGGCAGTTGGTCGGCAGGGCCTTGGCTGGGTGTCCAGCCGCTCCCCGGTTGTCCAGCTGAGAAGCCTTGACTGGTGTGGAAGGCTGATGAGGGGAACCCCGACAGTCCAGGGGCCCTGACCGCTTCACTCTTGGCCCCACCGTCCCATTGAGCCCCATGCCCAGTGCTGTTTTAGTCTTGGCGGAGAGGCCCCGGCAGCCAGAGGGTTTGCCTTTTCCAGCAGGCTCCAGGATGCAGGTCCGTTTGAAAGTTGTGGGGCCAGGGGATAACTTTCGCTTTCGGGACGGGGCCTCCACCTCAGCCCCATCCTTGCCTTTGGATGACTTGCTGGCCTTCGAAGGTGGGAGCTTGCTGAAGGACGGGGAGGGCGTGTTAGCAGGAAGTGGTGATGTGATGGCCTGGCTCCCGCCCATGCACTCCGCCTGGCTGCAGGCAGCTGCCACACTGGGGGAGCCTGCAGGGTAGCTGGAGACAAGGCTGTCCTTGGTAGGGGGCATGGAAGCTAGGCAGGCAGGTCTGGGGGGTGGGCCTGGCAGGTGGGGGCAGTTGCCCATAGAGGATGGGCTCAAGGGAGCAGATAATGGGGAGCTGGCAAGGTGGAATGGAGGCTCAGCTGCCGGTGGGATCTTCCTGCAGCAAAAAGAGAGCACCACTGTCATGTCAAACAAACAAGAGGGCCTCTCCATCAAATTACACCAGTCTCTCTGCCCCACCTAGATATGGCCCAGAGCCCTGGCATGCTGCCACCTGCCGGGAGACACTGGAACTGAGGGTTAGGAAGAAGGCACAGGGATAGCCGGGCAGGAATGAACTAGGATGGAGACCCACTGAGAACATCATTTAAAATGTTTGCACATCCACTAACCCTAGTTACCTAAAGGCTACTGGAAGTGATGGATAAGAGTTGAGAGTCACTCCCAGACCACCATTCATGCCCTGCCTTAGCCCAACTCCAGGCTGCCAAGTTCCCCCACCTCTTCCCTCAAGCTGGGGTCTTCCTGGCAAGCAGCCAAACCACATCAATGGGTACTTGCGAAGAATTAGGACTTCTGAGGCCCACGGATGCCTGGGGTCTGGGGAGGGAAGTTCTGAGCCCGAGAAACTCACTTCCACATGTGTGAGCTGAGGTGCCTTTCCAGCATGGAGCTCAGTGCCGAGCAGAACCGGTCCAGCCTGCGGCTAAACACATAGCACCCTGGACTCACCAGTCGGCTCCCAAAGGTGCAGAACTGGAGATAGAAGGAAGGTAGATGGTTAGTGGGCCCTGAGATACAGGGTGGGCCTGTATCTGACCTCCCCTCACATTGTGGGTAAGAAGGGCTGGGCCACATCCCCCCCAGGTCCCCACCCCAGGTCCTTACCGCCTGTGGCCTGGGGGGCCGGGTTGCATAATGGCAGTCAGAGGGGAGGTGGAGGTCATCAGATGTCCCTTCCTCCTCACTCTCCTCGCTGGAGGCCTGGGCCCCACCCCGGGGCAGGGGGAAGGGGAACAGGCCTGGGTCCCCATCACCACCACAGGGGCCTTCATCATCCAACTCACTCTCAGAGGAGGCCCGGGACCTGAAAGCGCCAAAGGGGATGTGAGGGCCACGTGACAGGAGTGGGTCAGGGTGGGGGTGTCCCTGAACCCGCCAAGCTCAAAAAGCTAGGGTGACACCCTGCTGGGCCATCAGACAAAAAGGAAGGGAGAGGAAGGGAGGGAACAACAGAGCTCACAGAGTAAGAGCCAGAAAGGTCAGGGGCCACAGCTCCCAAGGGATTCTCTCCCCAGCCCCTTCACTTCCCAGGCCCTGCCTCCTGGGGGTGTAGAGAGGAGGAAATCTGCTCCAGATTCGCCTCCTCCAGAAAATCTTCTGAGTTTAACTGCACCCAGCTCTGGTCAGCCCAGTCAATTGTCTCAACCCCCTTCTTGCATCACATATTCCTGTGAGCCTGTCTGGGAGCTGAGCCTGTGTCTCGTGTCTGCCCCTCGTGTTACAGGCAGAGAGGCGTGTGTGTCTCCTTCGGCAAGGTAGGCTCTCCCCAGGGTCCAGCGCAGCCTCTGCACACGAAGGGGCCAGTGAATGAATACATAGTAGGATGGCTTCGCCCAGGACCCTGACCCTTTCAGTTCCCTGACCCTTTCGGCTCCCCAGTTACGTTTTGGCCTGTTGGAAGCAGCTGGGAAAACGATTTCATCCTGGGTGTTGGAACTGGCACACTACAGAGACTGGGGCACCGTGGTATGCTTGGTTAGAAACAGGGAGTCACCTACTTCACAGGGCCCCAGGTTTCCCCCCACACTTGGGGAGGAGTGAGTAGCACCTTCCAGCACGCTCCCTGGGCCTGTCTCCAGGGGTCCCTGATGGCTTGGGGCCAAGTGACCCCAGGTGAGATGGGGCTGGATCCTGGACATACCTGGGCAGTGCACAGTATGGGTAGGTCTGCTTGGCACGAGCAGAGAAGGTGCTACTGGGAGCAGATGCCACTGCCACAACCGGGGCGGAGGAGGGGATCTCCTGGGAGGGGCGCTCAAGAGACGGCTCCTTGCGCCCTGGGCTCTTCTCCTTGGGGGACTCCCCTTTGCGGGAGTTGGCCTTCAGCTCTGCCACTAGCACGTCAAAGTCCTTAGCCCGGCCCTGGACCTCCCGGCGCTGGTGCACCGAGTGGATCTAGAACATAGCAGGATGGAGGGGTGGGGAGGGGGGTGTGAGCTGAGCAGGGGTGAGGGGCAGCGGTGTGCTCTGGCCTGGGCAAGCGGAGAGAGAGGGGGTGTGAGTGTGTTTGTGGGTGTGTCTGTGTGTCTTTGTTTTACTCCCCCACAGGGCCAGAACCCTCCTTTGGGACAGGGGATCTGGAAGCCACCCCCTGCCTGCTGCCCCCACTTTGGGCCCACTGGGGGCATCCTCCACTCCCCTCGCCTGGTCTGAGCTTCACCCACATCCCTGGAGCTGGATCTTAGAGAACATCTTGATTCCTCTCCCTGCCCAGGGCCCATGTCTGTGCCATGCTCCTCCCTGTGCAGGGGGAGGGGGTTACCTTGCAGGTTAGCAGGCGGGTGCAGATCTTTTTGGTCTCTGGATTTATTACCCCACACTGCCTGTTGAGGTCGCACTCCTTCCCTGTTGGGAAAGCGGTTCCAGTGAGCCTCAAGGCCATTTCCAAGAGGCCCACGGGAGGCGAGCTGGCCTAAGGCAAAAGCCGCCAGCCCTCCAGTCTGAGGCTGCAGCTTTCCAGAGAAACATCTCTGGGCATCAGCAGCTCTCTGCTGGGTACAAGGACCATCCCCGTCCCCATTCACAGCCCAGATGCTCCTTTTGGGGACTCCGAGCCCAAAAGAGGACAACACATATCAAAACACAAGAGCAGTCACAGACCTCTCGGATGCCAGGGAAACCAGCTGTGGGGGGTCTGGTGCCCTGGGTCTAGGTGAGAAAAGATACAGGTCACCAGCCCAAGGTGAGGAAAAATAATTTCACCTGCTTGGGCATAGGCTCCTTAGCCTTGATTAGGAGACCTGGCTGGAGAGAAGCTTCCCAGAGAACAAGCAGGTCAAATCATGGGGTAATCAGGGGCTCCTGTACCCTGGCAACCTGTGATGGCCAGGTCCTCTCCTTTCTGCCCCATCTCCATCAGGTCCAAGGACAGAGCAGCAGGAGTCCCCACTCTACCTTCCTGACCCGCAAGGCCATGACTACTCACGAGCCATCTTCCGGTGGGTTTTAGGGGGCAGCCTGGCCCCACCAGGCTCCTTTTCAGGGGGGCTGCCTTCAGCCCGGTGACTGGGGCCCTCGCTGGGGGTTATCTTGATGCTCTCTCTGCCAGGAAGTTCCTTGGAAAGGGGCGCCATTGGGTTTTTTCCAGGGGAGTCCTTGGTGAGGCTGCCTGGCTGGCTGAGGAAAGCAGAGGGCGGGGCCACCCTGATTCCATGTCCATCGGGCTTCGGGAGACCGGACATCTTCTCCAGATTCACCACAGGCACGAAAAGGCTACACATGGAGAGAGGGTGTGGACTGGGGGCAGGGAGGCTGGGCCTGGGTCCTGGGCTCCAGCCCAGAGCCAAATCCTTCCCAGCCCTGGAACTTGGGTAGGCTCCAACAGGGATGCAGAGCATGGGAAAAGGGAACCCCATATTCCCTGGAGCACATGAAAGGGGGCTGCCAATGGAGCTGGCTGCCTGCTGCTGACAACAGCGCCCATCGACCCACAGCTGCCTCCATTTGTCAACCCCTCCCTGGGCTGGGGTCAGGACAGTCTTTAGGAATCTGCAGCCTCTCCTTACCAGAGGTTGTCCTTCTGGGTCTTCTCAGGAGGTTGGTGGCCACGGCTCCGGGACCCCTGGCCCTTCTCCCTGGAGGAGGTTTTGGTGGAACCTGGGGCCCTACAAGCTGGGCCCTGCCCATTCACTACATGGCATTTCTGAGAGCTGGCAGGGGCTGGAGGTGGGGGTGGGGCCCGGGCGTAAAGCTTGCTGAGGGGCCCATGTCTTCTTTCTGTCACCAGGAGGTGGAGAGAGTAATCAAGGTGAGTAACCAACTGCCTCCTTCCCAACCTGCTAACCCTGCTCACAGACTCAATATAGAGAATCTGGAGTTCAGATTGCAAATGTGTCTCCTTCCCCTCAGAATCTGAGCCTTCAAGACTCAAAATTCTAGGACCTAGCTTCCTGAATCTCTCAGCTCTTCTCTTAACTCCACCAGAAAGAACTACTGGAAGTTTTTTCAAACTATAACCCCAACCTGCCACAATCTTCTGAAGCTGCCCCCCAGGACCTTCCAGTCCCCAAGGCCTCCCTCCATTACACACATGACCTCCCGACTGACCCTGTCCTCAGAGTTCCCGTTCCACCTGCCCCTGCCCCTCTATCTCCTCCCTAGGGCTCCCCTCACCGCAGTGCTTCTGGAAAGCTTGAGGCTTCACCACTTGGCTGCAGTGGTTACACACAACCAAATAGAAGTCATCATGGGCAGGGCAGTGCCCGAAGATGGACATGTCTGCAATGACAGAAGCCCTTATCACTGGGGCTGGGGACCCCAGGGTTTCCCTGTAAGCGAGCACTCCCACCCCATCACTTAGAAGACATGACAGGCTTTATGCTGGAGGCTCCCAGCGTCCAGAGTTCAATTTAACCAATCCCTAAGAATGTGGGCTTTCAGGTGAGTGGGAATCAAACCCCTATGTTTAGGATCTCCTACAAAAGGTCACATCAGCCAGACGAATGGGTGGACTCAGACCTAACACAGTAAGGATCCCAAACCTGCCCCTTCAAGCAGCCACCTCTTGGGATGTGGTGGAAGAGGGGAAGGTGGTCCTGTCTGCCCTGGGCCCCAGCCCTAATGTACTGACTCCCACCTTCTTTAATGAGGGTCATGGCATCCAACTTCTTCGTGCTTTTGTTAGTCTCCTCCAGCTCAGCCCCTGGAGGAGAAACACAGCTCAAAAGGACCACCCTCTTTCCAGAAGCCCCATCTCCTACCCAACCAGGGCTGGGGCTGGGGCCAGGGCCTGGAGCCTGCAGCCAGGCAGTAGGAAGCCCACACTCCCTGATGAGGTCCTGATGCTTAGGACCACTAGGAGAACCTTCAGTGGGTCATTCTCCAGTGCCCCTTCTTCCTCCATCTGCTACCTCTGGAAGGAGCTGGTCCCATTAGGAGGGATCCAGCCACCTTATAGACCCTTTGCTTCAAGGTGAAGTTCAGGGTTCTACTGCCAAGTAGTTGAGGGACTGTGAATAAATACCTTCCTCAGTTAAAAACAGTCCTTAATGTATTTTACTATACATCCCTGAGTCCCTTCTTGAGATTTCTCAGATGGGTCCTTTCTGCTACTCTCTGGCATCCCAAACAGAAACTCTCCCAGGTCCCCAACCTCATGAACTCAATTTTGTTCCACCTGGGTTACCAGGGTATTGTCAAAGTTACACCCAGCTTCTCAGGTCCTGCATTGTTAGGATGGCCACAGAGCAGAGAAACTATTGTCTTGGGGCCCTCTGGCATCTTCCAAGTCCCCTTGGTCAGTGATGCAAGCCCCTTCACTCTTTAGGGGGTTTTGGGCAAGGGTGGCCTTCGTACCTCCCAGTTTCTGGGTGGATGACAAAAACATCTTAGCTGTGCAAAGCAGCTTTTCCCCCATCCCCCTACCTTACTCCTCTCCCCTCCCTCCTCTACAACCCCTCCCTGTCCCTTGGAAAAAAAAAATCAATTCTGAGTCACCAAACCCGGCTGATTCCATTTCCGGTTCTCAATGCACCCAGACCCTGACAATGGCCCCATCCTAGCCCACCCAGCATGGGGCAGTCCCAGGTGGCCTGGGCTCCCACTTAGGTCTGCTTCTGACACCTATTAATAGATTTGCCCCTCTCTAGGTTGAGAAAACTGTTGACAATCTTATATAATCTCCAGATATGAGGGGTGGTGGGTTAGGCATGCAAGAGACAAGGGGCAGCTCCCACTCTCAAGTCGTTTAAAATGCAGTGATGGACAGAACTGAGCTGGGGGAGTGGGACGTCTCAGAGCAGAACAAGTGTCATCAGAAACCGCATGGAGCAGTCCTCCTCCTCCACCTCTTCTTACTTGCAAACTTCTTCAGGGGCGTGATGCCTGCTGTCACCCCAAAGGCCACGAGGCCAGGTGCCCTTTGGGGCCCAGGAGACAAAGATCAGGATAAGGGGGCTGTCAGCCCGATCACCAAAGGCACCCAGGGGCCTGGAGAAGGTGGGGTTCAGGGGAGAGAGACAAGAGGCAGGGCAAGAGGCCCGGGAAAGGACGGTGGGTTGGAGGCGTGGAAGGATGGACAGAAGGAGGGAGAAAGGAGGATAGATAGATGGATAGACCAACGAACTAACGCAGAGAAGGCGGGGGTCCTGTAGCACCTCAGCCAGCAGGCAAAAGCCGAAAAGGAGCAGGAGGTGTGGGGCAGAAGGCGAAGGAACAAGGGGGGCTGAGAGTGGGAGGAGGGCACAGAAGTGGGGTGCGTGGGAAACACGTGGAGAGGACTGTTGCAGATGGGGAAAGCCCGAGGCAGGTGCAGGAGGGGCAAAAGCTGGAGGACAGCAAGCATGGAGAAAGATAAAAGCAAGCACATGTGGGGCAGGTATTGGGCACCGGCTGAGGCTGAGGTGGGCAGGGTGGGCTGCAGGCGGCGAGCCGGCGCTAGGACCCGGAGGCGCGAAGGAGGGGAGCGGGCGGGCACTAGGACCCGGTGGGTCCTTTGTTTGGGGGGCCGGGGAGCCGGACGGCGGCTCCTGTCGGCAGCTCCCCTCTGCTGGCGGGGACCCGGAGGGGGGGGAGGGGAGACAGTGATGGGGTCCCCGGACTCTAGGGGAGCTTCACTCACCGTCGGCCGCGGGCAGGTCGGCCCGTTCCACCCACGAGCTCCAGCTCTGTCCCGCGAAGTCATCGAGACTCGGCACCCGCCGCTCCAGAGCGGCCATTGCTGCCGCCGCGCGTTCACGCACCGCCATCACCGCCGCGGACGCGCGCCCGCCCCGGCGCCGCCGCCGCGCGGCCCCCACCCCCAGTCTCGCCGCGGGCACGCCTCTCCTCTCCCTCCCACCTTTGCAGCTCACTCTGCACAAGCGCAGCACAGGTCGCCTTCCCCTCACCCTCCCTCCTTCATAGCCTTCTGGGAAATGTAGTCTGGAAGGTGCTGTTGCCTACGGAGCTTGCGGCGAGAGCCCCTCCGAAACGCATAACTGCGGGGGAAAAGAGACCGAAGCCCCAGGACCTCCTTTCCCAGCCCTTGTACACACTTTCTTTCTGCTACCAGGCCACTCAAGTTCACGGCGCACACGCCCCAGCCCCTCTAAGCCGTGCCTCCGCCAGCTGGCTGGCGCCCTTTTCCGGGCTGGCGGCTACCAAGCGACTTCGCTCCCCTGTAGAGGGAAAGGGGTAGGTGCAGGGAGGTGGGCGCTGTGAATCAGAAGGGCATGGTGAGGGAGTCTGTAGGATGTGCTGAAGGACACAGGGTTGGAGTGGGGGAGGGTCCGCGGCTCCCGTGTTGTGCCTCCTCTGTGGGAACCCCACGCTGATGCAGAGCAGAGGGTTGGAGTAGCGTTGTCTGGGTTTGGGGGACCTAGCTGAGCTGACTGAGATCACCTGTCAGGATGACAGAAGGCTACCTCGGAGCCAGAGCCAGCCTCAGAACTGGGTTTGCAGCATCTCTGCTGATCATCTCTCTCCTCCTGAGCACTGCGATCGATACCCTGTACCGCCTCTTCCCAAACCCTGGCTGGACCCTGACTCCATCCATCACTTGGCTTCTTTTCCTAATGAATATTTTCTCTGCTGGAAGGGCTGCTACCAGAGCCTCGGCATAGGGAGATTTCTCATCAGATCTGTCATTTTCCTTGCTAAGGACTGGAAAATACCTTAATCATCCACCTCTTTCTTCTCAGCTGATAACATTTTTTCCCACCCTCACACAATCAAGAGACAAATGCCTGCCCCTCCCTATCACATCAGAAGAAAGATACTAATTCTCTTTTTCCTCCAGCCCTCACATTTCAGCCCATATTCATGCCTTCGGCTAAGGGGGAACCAAATCTTGTAGGTAAATAAAGCAAGGTCCGTGACTTCAAGACCTCAGACTTCTTCTCACTTTCCCCTTAAGAATGAACTCTGAAGGCAGGGATTCTTAACCTGAGAACCAGAGATGATTCCGAGGGTGTCCAGGAACCTGGTGAAATTGAATGTAATGTGCCCAGGTGTATTTTTCTAGGGAATATAAATGTAGCATGTGACTGTCAGAAGGGGGAGAGAGGTGCAAGTTTGTTCAGCAAGAGCCTTTATAGTTAAGAGGGCAAGCAGCCCTGGCCGGTTTGGCTCAGCGGTTAGAGCGTTGGCCTGCGGTCCGGAGAGACCCGGGTTCGGTTCCCGCTAGGGGCATGTACCTCGGTTGCAGTTTGTCCCCGGCCCTGGTTGGTCGTGCGGGTGGCAGCCACTCGATGTGTCCCTTTCACATCGATGTTTCTCTCTCTCTCTCCCTCCTGCTCTATCTGAACAAAGAATGAAAAAGTGTCCTCGGGTGAGGATAAAAAAAAAAAAAAAAAAAGAGGGCAAGCATATGGCCCCCTTGACTCAACAGGAAGCTTGTCTGGGTCACAGATGGTAGGAGAACAAATGAAAAGAGCATTGTGGAAGCCTCTCTCTCTCTCTCTCTCTCACACACACACACACACACACACTCACACACACACACACACCTTTTTAGTTTGCTCTACATTTGTTAATGAGGCTCAGTTACTTGGGACTAATTGATGTCACCAAAAGAGATGTCACCAGACTGGGGCTGGCCAGGAACAACAACTCAGTTTGTATACTTTACTGCTTGGGGTACAGAGTGGAGAGGGGTAGAATGTTTTGGTGGAAATGCAGATATTTGTCCAAGAACTTAAAGTGAGGGGGGGGAGAGAAAAAAAATCCCCAGAAGGGCTCCAGGCTTGGCTCCTTCATGGCAAATGCTTGAAGCACTGTTTATTCCAATGTGTGATAACAAGCACCAGAAAACAACATGCAACATTCTCTCCCGTCCCCGGACCTGCAATCCCAGAGAGAGAGGAGACCTATGACCATGATAGTGGAGGGAATTCATGTTCAGGAAAGGTACTAGGTGGCAACCTGGCGAGGTCAGAGTTTACTAGGACAAAGGGCCCTGCCTGTTAACCTCCTGCAGCAGCTGGAGAAACCAGACACCTTCTTCTACCTCTGGCCTCACTAGGCAAAGTGGTGATGCCAGCCCTGGTTGGAGGGACATGAATCCTATGAGGACAGCCCAGTCCTTGGGCACTAGGCCTACCCCTGCCCTCTGGAGGTAATGAGGTGAAGTAGCCTTTCCTCTTAGGGAGAGAGAGGCCATAACCTAAATCAAGGCTCTTCTGGCTGAGCCAGCCTTTTGAGGAGAAAGAGCTTTCTCTGTTCCAGGGGAAGTTCTGGGCTAGGAGTCCTTGGCAGAAGTGCATACCCACCCACTCCCATTTCCTGAGTGAAGGGTCAGCTGCTAACTTCGGCCCCCAAATGAGAACACTTTATCCATCACATTTTAAATAAATTATAAATACGTACACAAAATCCAAACAAAGTTCCAGTAGAAGCTGCTCACAGACCCCTACAGGGGCCAGTTTGAAGAAAATGAAGGCCACCCCTTTGTTCTCTGTATCTTTGGAGCTGTAGGCAAAACTATTCTCCCTTGTCCTTGAGTAACCATGGGGACAGCTCAGGACAGAGAGAGGTTCAGACTTAGAAACACTCATCCCTGTCTCCTCTCTTCCCTCCTCAAATTCCTTCCCCCAAATAAAAACAACAACAAAAAATCTAAGTCTTGAACTGGATTCTGCAGCATTTGAGGGTGTAAATCTACCCCCCTGTGAAGGGGGGGGGTACTCAGCCCCAGGGAAGAAATGATTGGCTCAAAGGCAAAGGTCCTGACTCCTGGGTGCCCCAGTAATGCACATGTTCTTATGAATGGTGTTTAGGGAGGTGAGGTGGGAGGGGTTGACTCAGTCCTGAGCAGAGACTGGCACAGGGTACATTCGCCTTTGGGATGATAATGGGCTAATTGGCATTGGATTGGAAAATGTCTGGATTCAACCTTCTTCATCCTTCCCTGGGCAGTCCTATGGCCAGGACAGACTGGGTAGGAGCTGGGTAGGGGACAGATGGCCCTTACCTAGTTGGCACTGTGTCTTAGGCCCTGGGGTCTGGAGACAGACTGAAGGAGGTATCAGGAAGAGGAGACATACCAAAGACAAATATGAAACTGGGTCCCGAAGTGAAGAAGCACCAATAGCATCGGGCTGCCCTGGACGGGGTGGGGGTGTAGAGCCTGAGAGAGATGAGGAGGGAGGGCAAAGGGAGAGGGTGTGTCTTTTCTAAGGTGAAAAGGGGAAGTATAAAATAAGGGACAGAGAAGGAGCAGTGGTGGGGGTGGGGGCAGAGAATGAGGATGAAATAGGCCCATCCATCCATGTTCTGGGGTTCTTGGGCAACTTAGCCTCCTGATGGTCCTTTCAGCCCTTCCAAAACCCCTGTCTGGCTCCACAGGAATGAAAGGAAAGCCTAGCCAGACTTGGAAAAGGATCTTGAATGCCTCAGATCCAAGAGGCGGGGGGAGGGACATGGGCAGAGAGATTGGGGGAAGGCTGAGATGGGCATGCTCCTAGACCCCTCCTGTTGTGTCCCAAGTGTGAGCCAAGCCCACGAAGGAGGACAGAGAGGAAGGTAGGGAGTTTAGGGCCAGTGTGAGTTTAGAGTGTTGGTGGAAAGAGCCCCAGCTTGGAGGGGCAGGAGGACTGTGGGTATAGAAGAAACTGACACCTCAACAAATTTCCTGGCTTTAGTTTCTTGAATTTTAAAGCAGTTGCAATTTATCTGCTCCCCACTGAGTCTGAGGCCTCATCGGGACCCTCTGAAGGCTGTTTTCCAGGCTAGTGGGCCTCCCAGGTTCACACATGGTAGGCTGAGTGGCAAGCAGAGGACAGAGTGGGAAGCATATTGAGCTATGGCTGTCTAGAGATCAGTGCAGGCACGGGGCCTAGATGGCATCCATTGCAGAGGGGTCTCTAAACCACTGGTGGGCCCTCCATGCAAGGGACCAGGGAGAAGGCTGCCAGCCAATTTTCCCTTCCCCTACTTTTATTGAAGCTGGACAGGTTGATAGAGGTGGCTGCTAGGAACCAGTCTCAGGACTCTGGTCTCCTGCCCTCAACCCTCACTTGCAGCAGAGGCTGTGAGGGTCTGTCGACCCCAAGTAAGATGCCTAGGTCCAGACAGTAGACAAGAAGCACTGAGTTCCTGCCATCTGGGGTTCCAGCAGGAGGGGGGACAGGAAGCCACTGGGAGGGCTGCCCAGGTTTCCGACAGCTGCTGCCTGCCCATCCATCGGTGACTTCTCAAAGCTCAAAGCCCAGAATGGTGGGGGAGGGGAGTTGGAGAAGGAAGAAGAGGGAGGTCCTGGAAGCCGGAGGTGGTTGAAGAGGTGCTGTCCTGTTCGGGAATAGCTGGGTGGGGGCTGCTTACTGCTTCTCCACGGCTCCCTGTTCAGCTGCACTCTCTTGGCTGGGGCCCTGGCCCTGGTCCTGGCCCTGCCCGTGCCATGGGGTCTCCTTGAACACAAACCAACAGTTCCCAGCCCACAGGAAGAAGTTGATAAAGCCGAAGAGCTGCAAAGACATCAGGGGAGTATATGAGAACAGTAAGGGGGCATGGTGGGAACAGGGAGGGGAGTACCTGTGGTGGGGGACAGACAGGGAGAGGTACAGAGGGCTACAAAACTAAAAGAAAACTGGATATTGAGACAGAGTTCAAGGCCATCTCTCACTAAGGGGTTCTCTGGTGAAAGTGTCGAATTCTGTGTGCAGATGCACCCAAGAGGTGGCTTGGTCACTAGGAGACTCTAGCTCCTGGAGCGGAGCACTGTGCAGAGTGCAGCAAGGAGCAAGGGGCCTAGCCGCTCTTCCCTCAGCTCCTGTGGGGCCCTGTTCCTGGAGTCTTCTGTGGGGCGGGTGTGGCCAGAGCTGTCCAAGGTGCTCCTTCCCTAGGGTTACATTCAAATACTCAAAATATTTAAAAAACTATCAGCAGGAAGTATTTAGGGGGAAGTGTACTGATGCTTCGCAATTAGCTTTGAAACGCATTAAAAATCAGACAGATTGATAGATGGAGAGAGGCGGACAGGACAGATACGTGATAAAGCAAGTCAAGTAAAATGTTCATGGTACAGTCTAGGTGATGAGTATGTGGGTGTTCATTGTAAAATTCTTTCAACTCTGCTGTATGTGTGAAAATTTTTACAATAAAAGTTGTGGCAGGGGGAGGGGTGAAACCTATCAGCAGGATTCCAGCAAGGTCTAGAAGGCTCCCTGATGTGTCAAACATCAGCCAGTGGTTCTCAACCTTCCTAATGCCGCGACCCTTTAGTACAGTTCATGTTGTGGTGACCCCCAACCATAAAATTATTTTCGTTGCTACTTCATAACTGTAATTTTGCTACTGTTACATCTTAGGCGACCCCTGTGAAAGGGTAGTTTGACCCCCAAAGGGGTCACGGCCCAGAGGTTAAGAACTGCTGCATTAGACCCTTCGGTTGCTGGGCCTTGGGGAGGTTCAGGCCATTTTCAGGGTAGGGCTGAGGTGGTTGGGATGACAGGGGACATTAGAAAAGCTCAAGGGCTCAGCTGTTTACCAACTGATATGAAATATTTCAACTCTGTAACAACAGGGATGGCCAAAAATGTGCATGCCAGCTGGACCCACCACTTCCCAAAGCCCTTTTTCGGTCTAGAGGTCTGAGTGACAGTGAGCCCCGTCTCATGCACTCTGGGTCTGCTCCCAGCTTTTAGCATAGCCCAGGCCCTGGGCTCCCCTTCACACTCACACACATGCAGAGGCAGGAAGAGTTGGGCATGATGCCTGGAGGTGAGGAGGAGAGAAGGGCAATGGGGAGGCAGTGTGCAGAAGGAAGAAGGGACAGGAGGCTAAGTGGCTCTCAGGATCTCCCTATTCCAAAATGTCTTCTCGTGGTCCGCTAGGAGCCAGCAGCCAGCAATAGGCACAGGGGGCACTGACTCCAGGTGTAGAGGATACCAGCTGTGGGGACACACTCTCTGTTCTCCTCAGAACCTGCTGCCGGGACCAACCTGGGCAGCTGGGATAGTACTGCCTCCCCCAGACCCTCTGGTGGCCGCAGGTCTCACCACAGAGATGTTGACCAGGCCCATGGAGGGCGTGGCCCCGTCACTGCACACTGCTTCCTCTCCATGGCACACGGACATGGCTGCGGTCAGGCTGGATGGCTGTGTGGCCCCCTTGACGTCGGTCAGGCCCTTGCCCCAGGCAGCTGCAGCTACCAGCCAGAAGAAGGTGAAGGAAACAGTCACGCAGAAGTCCTGGGAGGAGCAGAGGGACAGGAAATACAATCATAGTCCAGGACTCCTTATTTCTTTCCCTCTTGCTATAACCCACTGGAATCCTGGGGTCCCAGGACAGTTGCCTCTTCCCATTCTACCTAGAGGCTCAGGGAGCCCGATTGTCTTCGGGAACCTGTTCACTGCCAGCAATCAAAGGAATCCTACCACCAGGACTACTCCTGCCCATGTCCTCAAGCTGAGGTCAGGTAACAATGGACCAAGTCATCTGCTGGTCAGTGTCACCCCAAAACCCAAGTGGCCTAAACTCCACACTCTCCCTTCCCTGCCTTTACTTTTTTTTCCCACATTTTTTTCCTTTTTTTAAACTTATTTTTCAATTACGGTTGACATATACATTATATTAGTTTCAGGTGTACAACATAATGATTGGACAGCCTAGCCTCTCCTTTGATCAACCACTGCCCAGCTACAACTTGGGAAACTGCAGGAGACAAATGGGGTCCCTCTCCACCCTGCACGCCTGGGTAGAGAGAAAGTAAAAGGGGAATAATATTAATAATATCTAACACTGCTCTGGCCGGTTTGGCTGAGCAGTTAGAGTGTTGGCCTGTGGTCCAGAGAGACCCGGGTTCGGTTCCCGCTAAGGGCATGTACCTCGGTTGCAGTTTGTCCCCGGCCCTGATTGGGTCGTGTGGGTGGCAACCATTCGATGTGTCCCTTTCACATTGATATTTCTCTCTCTCTCTTCCTCCCACTCTATCTGAACAAAAAATGGAAAAATGTCCTTGGGTGAGGATAAAAAAAATAGCTAACACTTAGCAAGGCTAACTATATACCAGACATATTACATAAATTTACATTTCATCCCCCAGAACACTATGAGATAGGTATTATTTTATTCCCATTTTATAGTTGAAGAAACAGGTTTAGCAAGAGTAAAGAACTTTTCCAAGAGCTAGTAAGGGACAGTGCCAGGATTTGAACCCAGGCAGTCTGAGTCTAGAGCCAGTTTGTGTTTTTTTTATGCTTTTATTGATTTTTAGAGAGAGATTAAGGGAGAGGGAGATAGAAACATCGAGCCCACAATCTGGGCATGTGCCCTGACTGGGAATTGAACTGGTGACCTCTTGGTACATGGGTTAACATTCAACCACTGAGCCACACTGGCCAGGCCCAGAGCCTGCTTCTTCATGCTATTGTGCCTCCTGTGAGGAGGCCAAGTGATAGGAGGTTGGCAGATGCAGAGTCCTGAGACTTGGGTCTTCCACTAGCCTCAGGAGCTGTGGGAGCCACAGTACCTGAAGGGGCCAACAGCAAAGAGCTGGCAGGTGTCAGGGAGCCAGGAAAGCCACCAACTCTGACCTCAGTCTCTCCACCCCATCCCTTCTGGCTTGTGTCCACTCACCACCAGCGGGAAGCGCTTGTTCTCTGTGTAGAGGTTGTGGAAGCGCAGGTAGAACACCAGCGCAGCCATGGTGTAGAAGAAGGAAAAGATACCCAGGGTCACGAAGAACTCGGCGGGGGCAGAGAAGTCCCCCAAGAGTTGCATGGTCTTGGAGGTGGACTCATCGTCACAGAGGGGCATCTCATACTGGACCCGGTTCAACCTGCAGGTGGCAGGGGAGACCTCCTGAGCTCCAGGCAATCCTGCCCTAGGGATCGTCTGTGCTCTTCTTACCCTGAACTCTTACAGAGCCAAGAAAGAGATGTGGAAAGAGGTATGTTCCTGGAGGGAACTTTACAACCAAGATAGGAACTTCCCTGGGATTCTGGCCACCCCACTCACTGGTCATCCCATTCAGCTGCCACCCCACACTTATCCGCCCTGCCCAGGTATGGTGACCCTGTATTTCCAAGACTCTCCAGGGCCCTTTGGGTCACAACCCCAATATGTACAGTCCATCTATTTCTGGTAGCCAAGCCACCAGAAGATCAGCTTCATTCTACCCCAGGGAAAGCACAGGCCATGCTGGCCAAGTTAAGGCTGGACTCACCCATTCCCAGGCCTTCTCTAGGCCCCAGTGAGACTATACTGGACAAAACAAAGAGAGGAAAACAAACATCCTAGTATATACAAGAGATAGTTAATCGAACTTGGCTGCTACTACTAGAAATTTCTGAAAAGGTGAGCCCTGTCCCCATTGTGCACTGAACACTTTGGCTCTCCCCAAATACCCACAAAAGACTATTCTCCTGGGTACCAGGTAAGCATCCATATCAACTCTTTGGGATCTAAGTACTAACAAGCTTCCTTACCTCCAAGGCAGGAAGGAGGCTGCTAAGGGTCAGAGAGACCTGTCTGACTTGTCCAGACTTCTGCAATCCTCCATGCCAAACTGCATGGGTTGTTTCTATAAGGCTGTTGTTACCTGCTATTGGTTATCTGTGGACTGGAACATTATTACAACCATGGTCTATCTGATTTCCCTTATGTTTTTCTCTGGTCAGTATGTCTGAAATTTCTAAAGGGCAGGAAGGACCCCAATCTGGAGTGACACACCACGAAAGGTTTGTAGGTGTCTGGAAGAGGAAAAGATCTAGCAGGTCCTCCAAGCCATTGAGAGAGTCTGTGCGGGTTAAAACCAATGCCGCTCACCTGAAGGGATAGCCGAACAAGACAATGATGGAGCTCACATCCTTGGCTTCGTTGTTGCAGCGAACCATTGCTCCTGTCTCCCCGCTGTAGGAGCCACAGCACCCGAAGGCGAAAATAGCAAAGAGCTGAGGGAGAGTGAAGCCCTTTGAGTCAGAAGGCCTCAATTGATTGAGGTCTATCCCTTCAAAACTACCCTCTGATTCTATGCAGTGCAGAGATTGGTGTGTGTGTGTGTGTGAGTGTGTATGTGTGTGTGTGTGTGTTCCCTTTAATCAAGTCTCTCTTGGGCAGAGACCCATGGCTCCCACTGTCTTCCAGCCTCAGGGTGCTGTTTTCAATGCACAGAGTGCTGGACCAAATAGCCAAATTAATAAGGCTGACTCTGAATGGTGTCTAAGAGGGAAGAGAGAAAAATGGATAGTTCCCAGATCTCCCCATTGGATGTGACCTTGGGCACCACAAGTAGCCTCCAGGTGATGATTTAGACTTTTGGAAACTTCTAGCTCAAAGTTGGCCTCAAATTTCCTTCCCAATAGAGAGGCACCCTGGAAACAGATTCCCTGCACCAACCTAGATTGGGCACACTTGGAGTTCTCTCCATTTCTCCTTTGAAGCCGTCATTGAATCTTGTTATTACCTTGTGACTAACTTCCAGTGGCTTCCTGCCTCAGTGAGGGCAGAGATGAAGGGGATAATTTCTGCCAAGCCTTCAGAGGGGCCAGGAGGGTAGGGGCTGTGCTGCTGTCCCACAGTACTGCCAGCCTACCCCCTCTTCCCCTAGCAGAGCTGGTTGGGGCAGTGCCAAGGGTCTTGGCTCAAACCCTGAGAAAAGCACCTTCCACTTGCCTTTCCAGCCTCCTCTATTTCCCCAGTGGTGTCTGCCTTTGTAATCAGTTGATGCTGCCATTTCTCAGGGTTAAGAACCAGAGGTGTTTCAGGCCACTTGAATTGTTTTCCTCTCATTTTACTAAAACTCCTGTCTTAAGTGAAATGAAATGCCCTCCTTCCATGACTTTCTTTTCTCCTTTTTAATTTTTACTTTTTTAAATTTATTGACTTGAGAAAGAGAGAGAGAGAAGCATCGATTTGTTGTTCCACTTATTTATGCATTAATTGGTTGCTTATTGGTAGCTTATCCTGTTAATTGTTTTCTGTATGCTTCTCTGTGACTCAGTCTCTTGGACATTAAGCACCTAGAAGATAGCTAATCCACACCCTCTCCCTGCACCCAGAATTGGAAATACAGTTGTGTGCACATTATTTGGCTAATGCTCAATAACGTCATGGAGTGAGAAGAGACCTGCATTAGGAGTCTAGAAATCTGGCCCTGTCGCAAATTAGCTGGGTGACCTCGCTCTGCTCTTTGAGTCTCAGTTTCCTCCCCTGTAAAATGAGGGGTTTGGAGGAGGTAATCTAGAGGCCTTTCCAACTCTGCAATTCTCTTACTTGCTGAGGATGAGGCTGCCTGTGTAGTGTTGGCAGGACTTGCAGCAGCTGCGCCTGGCCCCAGGGCAGCGTCAAGTGCCACAGCCCCGCCCTGCATAGCCTGTCCTGGCACATCTTCTCCATGTTGGAGCCATTGACCTGCCTTTAAAGGTCATAATGGGCACCTCTCTCTTTCTAGGATGTTTAGTTCATACAAGTAAGAACTGTCTCCATTTTTCAAACATTCAGGGAAGGAGACAGTATTACCTCTCTCCAATGCCTGAACAACCTCCTCCTCCGGATGAAATTTCCGAGGCTGCTATAGAGCACTGAGTGCTCATCTTCCTGACAAAGCTGCAAAGAAGTTGCCCAATGCCTCTTGTCATTACCCTTTACATACTCCCAGTCGCCTCCCTGGTGTCCCAGTGGAACTTGTCTCAGACACATTCTCTCATCTTTTGTCAGCTCTGTGCTTCTCTGATTGCTCTTAGAAGTTTCTTTATTCCTCTTGGCTTCTGATATCCAACTGGACACAATTAGGGTGTCACGTTCTAGGAAGGGCAGCACGATCGGATGTGTTTTGAACCATTGGCAGTTAGTCAGTGAAAGGCCCCAGATCAGTTCCCTGAGAATGTAGGGACAGTATACCTAACTTAGGGCAATGGAATGGGCAGTTATGAAACCTTCTCTTCACCAGCGTGTACTCTCTCTCTCTCTCTCTCTCTTTTTTTTTTTTTTGGTACGTGCCCCTAGTGGGAACCAAACCCAGGATTCTCTGGTCCGCAGGCCGACGCTCCAACCGCTGAGCTAAACCGGCCAGGGCTACCAGCATTCTCTTGAAAGGCACTTCTGACGTCTTCAGAAAGATGACATTTATTGAGCATCTACTATGTACCTGGAATTGCTCTAGGCACTAATACTTAGCAGTGAACAAAAGAGAAAAAAATCTCTGTCCTCATGGAGCTCATATGCCACAACAGTAACTACTAGTCAAGTATGCCTATTTAAATTTACGTTAATTCAAATTTAATAAAATTTAAAACTCAGTTGTTCAATCACACTAGCCACACTTCAAGTGCTCACTAGCCACATGTGACTAGCAGATGCCATACTGGATGACATATTATAGAATTCTTTCATTATCACTGAAAGTTCTATTATGTCTAGCTGACAACCTTGAGGTTCTGACAGTCCTGAACCCTGGGTATATTTTATGGGCAAATATACCCATAATAACTTTCATCCTAACTGTGTCCTCTTCTATTCTGATTCTGTGAAAGTCAGGAATCTCTAAAGACCATAAAGAACACTTTATTAACCAGAATATATGATTAAGTCTGAACATCACAGTCAGCTGGTGCCAGGTAACAGATGGTTTGCTATATAAGTGAAGGAAGGGAGAACTTGGGGGAGAATCTCACAGGTTCACAGAGCAGCTGAGCAAAAAGGATCTCAGATATTATCAAGTGCCATGGTCTCATTTCAAGGAGGTGGAAACTGAAGTCCCAGAATATTAAGTGATTTTCCCAAGGTCACACTTAGCCAATGTGAGAGCCAGGCTTAGAATTTACATATCCTGATTCCCTGCCCAATGCTCTTTCTACTGCATTCATTCATTTATTGACAAATTGCCTTTGAGTATCTACTTTGTGCCAGGTACACAAAGGTAAATAAGGCTCTGCTTGCTCGTAAGAGTTTTCATCCAGAAAGGAGAGTGTCATGCTCACACAAACAAATAAACACCCTGCATCACAGAGTTACTAAGGTTAAAAAAAAGAGATCTTGCCCTGGCCAGTTTTCTCAGTGGTTAGAGCGTCGGCCTGTGGACCAGAGAGTCCCAGGTTCGGTTCCCACTAAGGACACGCACCTCAGTTGTAGTTTGTCCCCAGCCCCAGTGGGGTCATGTGGGTGGCGACCAGTCATTGTGTCTCTCTCACATCAATGTTTCTCTCTCTCTCTTTCCCCCTCTCTCCTTCCCACTCTATCTGAAGATAAATGCAAAGAAAATGTCCTTGGGTGAGGATAAAAAAAGAGAGAGAGATCTCTACTACGTGCAGAGAAGATTGTATGGAGGGAAGGTGTAGTTCTGACCTGGGATGCAGGAACACAGAAAGACACCCCTCCACCTTTCTGCACCTATTTTGCTTTCTTCTCTAACTGTGCCAGATGACTGAGCCACAGGGATGAGCGGGAAAGGACTGAAACCACCACTGTCACCAAGCACAAGGCTCTGAGTTGAGCCAAATGGTCATAAAGAACAGGAACCAAGGAGAGATGAAATTCCTGAGACAAGGAAGGGGTGGGGTGGATCTCTGGAATTATGGTGCCAACCAGCTTTCCTCCTCTTGGATATGCAATGCTGGGGATACTGATGACACTGCCCACAACCTCCTCTTCCTCCTGCCTCTGCATCTCCTTTGGAATGATGTCAGAGTAGCCTTGCCAGTTTAAGGCTGTAACTCTACTTGGGTGCTAAGTTGCTTGTTGGGGATACTCCTGTGTCAGTCCCAAGAACACTAACATCCCCAGTTAATGCCAGTGTTCTAACCAGGAAGACAAGTTCTCCCCCCAAATCCTATTTCCACCATCATCTCATTGGTTTCATGGGCTTTGATGGGTTGCTTTCACATTCCGAACACTTATTGAAATATCTGCTTTTTATTACAGAGACCCCAAAGCCAAATAAGTGATTGTGGCACCTCAAAGGTGAATTATAGATCTGGGGTAAACCCAGTTAACGATAATATGACTTCTTGTGGCAACAGTGACTCAGTAATCCAGGAGATTCTTTTGTATCTTACCCTCAAAGTGAGGATTTGGCAGTGACATTTGAATAATCTCACCAAAGGACAAGTCTAACTGACAGTCTGAAAGTTAGGGGACAGGGAGGTTTGGGAATAGGAAGGAAGGGAACCAACACTTATGGAATATTCCTTAGACTGCCAGGCTCACCATGGTCTTCCTGAATGCTCCAATGCTTTACAGATATTACCTCCTGAAATCCTCCCAGTCAGCCCATAAGAGATCTTACCCTCATTTACAGATAAGAAACTAAGGCATAAAGTTTGATCACTTATCCTAGGTTCCACGGCTAGAAAGCAGAAGAGACTGGATTTCAACCAAAGCCCATCTGACCTCAAAGTCTGCCTTTCTCTTTAAAAAAAAAAAATTAATTCTCCAACAACTGGTCTATGCCCACATTATTTCACTAGCTTAGTATAGATTTAGCGAGACCAGGATTTGAATAGAGGTGAGATGAATTTTTGAATTTTAAAGACACACTAAACCAAGTTCCTGACTAATAAAAATATAACATTACTTTCTTCTCACCAGGATTACAGTAAAACCTTTGCTTTTGGCAATAACGACAACAAAAGTTTTCAATTATCAAGATTTGTGGGGTTTTTGTTGTTGTTGTGTTGTTTGTTGTTGTTTTTTTCTTTTCTAATCAGAAGCATTTGATCCCTCCAAGCAGGAAATGAGTGAAAATCCCAAATGACATTTCACTGTCATTTCTGGTGCTAGTTTCTATGTACTTTTACATTAGCTCATCTGCAGAGACTCAGGGTAATGAAACACGCTCTGAGGATGGCAGTAAAAGCAAATCAAGTCTCCTTAAGATGCTGCCCTTCTAATGAAGGTTGAATTCACATTCTAGCCTTGGGCCCCTGGATTTAGCACTATGGGAGAAAGGCATATCTGCTCTCTAAGAGATTGCAGATCATAAAAAGGTCATCAAGATGGGTCAACTCTTAGGAATCAGTACTGAACTTGGAAGAAGACTGGATCATTCTCCTAGGCATTGCTTTGTGCAGCCTTTGTAAAAATGTTGCATGTATTGGGGGCAAGGGGTGGGGGAATAGTTGAAAAGAAGATAGAAGGGTTGAAGAAGGAAACTACAGAATCTCCCCTTGGAAGATGATTCCATGGTCTAATAACCTCATTGTTTCCCTCATCCCTTGACAGTCTTTCTCAAATTTCCCTTAGATCCATTTGTCTAGTTTAATGATAAAGTTGTACTCTTATATTTCAGGCTCTGCTCCTCCAGATCGCACATAATGGCTCCCTAGTTCTAGATGGCAGTCACAAGGAGCCTGAATATCATTCTTATATGGCCCTCTCCGGTACTCAAGTGGTGGGTCAGAACAGGAAAGTGGGAGGAGGTGAAAGAGCTCAGTCAGCAGTTTATCCAACTGCTCTTGAGGCAACAGGGAGAATGGAAAGTCCCCACTGGGTCCCAGAGTTTGCACTTGGAAGCTCTGCAGGCTGGCTAGTGGCCCCAGTCAAGGTCTCAGATATCCAGAGATAACCCCAAATGCACTATTGTCCCTGTATTCCAGATTTGATGAATCTCATCCAAACGATGACTTAGGAATCAGTGACACTGTGTTAATTCCTGTCTCCACTGAGTTAAAAGCCCTTTAGAACTCAATCCTCCTTAGTATTAATGGTAACTTACTCCCTAGCTGAATTCTGTGCTGAAAGCACATTAATAAGTTCTCACACAGCATTTGGTGTGTGGATGGCCTAATTAAAATCTCTTCTGTGATAGTACACTAAATGCTCCCAATATGTCTTTATGATTTGAAAGACTGACTGCACCTGTCCACATTCCTAACTTATACTCAGGAGGCCTTGGACACTGGGAAGGACAAAGAGCATGACAGTGCCTCAAACTACCAGTGAAGCAAGGAGAATGTATTTCCCCTAGACCATTACAGGAGAAACTGAGGCCTGGGCAGGTGATTTCTTCAAGGTCACAGGGTAAGTCTAATGAAGGGCAATATTCTAGCATGCCAACCCATTTAGAGCAGAAGAGGACCCTAGGGTTGTTATGATCAACATTTGACTAATGTTGGAAACTAAAGTCCAAAGAAGTGACTTGCCCAAGGTTACATGGCTGGAAAAGGCAGGTCTGGGTCTGGAACCCAGGGCCCCAGCTTCCCAGCATAATGGTCTATATTATTCTACAAGCCACATTTTGGCCACACTGAGATTTTTATTCTATCTTTTTTTTCTGTTATTTAATCCTGGAGTCATGAACTCCATTCATTCATCCATCCACTCCCTCACTCAGTTACAGGAACCCAGATTACTCTAGTGACGTCAACAGGGCAACCGCCAGCCAGGACCCTGTTCCCTGAGTGCACCTGCAGGATCAGCCAGGTCCTGTTGGGTTTGGGTGCAGATGGTTTCCATCCTCTGCCTCCTTCCCTCCTCTGCCCTCCGTGGCGTTCGTCATCCCCTTTGTCCTCCTCCCCCTCCTGCCACCGAGGAGTGGTATGTGCAGGATCAGAGTTCTGGAAAGGTTACACCCGGGTCCTCTTGCCTGTGTGAAATGTGAGCGCCTTGGGCAAAGGCTCCTTGCACATAGAAGGACCGAATCCCAGACTCCGCATGCCTCACTTCTCACCCTCCTGCCACCAAGTGCTGGAGAAGCAACGGCAGCCCGCCCCTCCCCCGCCCACCTGTCGCCGCCCCCCACCCTTCCGCGGGCTGCGGGCCGCAGGACCTCCCCCCCCCCACTCCGGCCACATTGCTTCGGGTCAGCGTCACAGCCCATGCTCCCGAAATAGCCCACGGTTTGGGCAGCAACTCACCCACTGGAGAACTTTGATGAAGCCCAGTGGCTCCTCCAGCCGCTGCCAGCGCAGCCCCACGAGCAGTTGGTCCACCTGCGAAGACAGGGAGGTCCAGGGGTCAGGGCGGTGGAGAACCCCGAAAAAGCGCTGGTCCCCCTCCTCCTACCCACACACAGGAGAGGGCACAGAATAAGGGTCCCGACACCCAGGAGGAGAAGGGCGGTGAGAGAGCCCCAGGGGCGCGTGGGGAGTACCTGCTGGCGCGGCGACTTGTCCGCTGGGCGACTCGAGCTCTCGGTGGAAGACATTCTGGCGCAGCGGGGCCCGGGCGCGGCGCGGGGGCTCTGTTCCCTGGCCCGGAGGCTGCGGGGGCCGCGGTCGGGCGGGGGGCTGCTGACCAGCGGCGGGGGACGCGAGCGGCCGGCGGCGGCCCGGGATCCAGGCTGGCGGGGTGGGTCGCGGGGGCGCTACTGCTTGCGCTCGCGAAGATCGCGGCCGCCGCGCTGCCCCTCCGGCTGCAGAAAGCCCCCGAGTCCGATTCAAACTTCTGTCAAACTCGGTAGCGAACTTGGCCGCCCAGTCACGTGGCGTGCGCTCGGGAATTCTCTCCTCCCGCCCCCTGCGCCCCTTTCTCAGCCCGCAAGGCTCCTTAAAGGGACCTGTGGCCTCTCCTGGGCGTTTGGCCGCGAGGGGGCTCAAGTTCTTTGCCAAAAGCCTCCAGGGCCAGACCCAAGGGAAACACCAGGACTTCTCCAACCCACCCCCAAAGTCAGAAACTAGTCTGGCGCTGGGATGCACCGATTCCTAGCATATCTTTCCCTATTTCCCTGGATTTGGAGCCGTTTTTTATTTCGTCCACATCGCAATACGCAGAACCGAAAGGATTTTAACAAGGCATTATCAGTGCTGAAATCTAAATCTAAGGTTACAAATCTAAGGTTAACAAATCGCTCACTTCCAAAATCTCGGAGAGCCAATTCAACCGAAAAGGGCAACGGAATATAAATTGCTCATTTTTTATTCTGTCGTTAAGCGTTGCTTTTAATCTTTTAACAACAAAAGGCATTTGTATGTCATTATTTAAAAATTATTAATCTTTTAAAATTATAAACTCAATCTCCTTTAAAATAGCCATCACGAGTTAAATTAGAGTGAAAATAAAGTCTGAGGAACTAGGGGGCTCAGAGAATATAATTTGTAATGAAAAGTTGGCGTTGTTGCCCTGGCCGGTTTGGCTCAGCGGTTAGAGCGTGGGTCTGCAGTCCAGAGAGACGGGGGTTCGGTTCCCGCTAGGGGCACGTACCTCCGTTGCAGTTTGTCCCTGGCCCTAGTTGGGTCATGCGGGTGGCAGCCACTAGATGTGTCCCTTTCACATCGATGTTTCCCTCTCTCTCTCTTCCTCTCTCCCCCTCTCCTCGGGTGAGGATTAAAAAAAAAAGTTGGCATTGTTAAATCGGTCCCTAACTTTGAAAAAGTGTTCAACCCCAAGTGAGCACTGAAAAATTTTATACATTCGGGTTTGTAACTGTGCCTTAGGAATATGACTCTGGCACCAACTGTATCAGTGATGTAAGCATATAGCTTTCCTTCTTAAAACAACCAAGACCTTTCAAGGCTTGTGCCAAGGATATTTCAGAAAGCAGAATTTCTAGGCAGAATGACATGTCTCTGAAATTGAATTAACAAGATTCAGAGGCTACTCTGCGAGTCAGGGAAGAGGGAGCCCTGAATGCATTACTGTTTCTATATTCTACTGTACTATTTTTAAGCACTGATATTCAGGTATTTTTGTTGGTGTAAGACCATTATCTTAGAAAGTGGTCAGCACTTAGCTCAGTCTTCAAACCCTCCTTTCTTCTCCTGCCCAAACCCCTCCTCATCACTATCACCACAAGCCCTCCCATCCTCTCTTTACCACCCAGTTCCAGCCTCTTCCAAACTCCTTCACCCTCTACTACATTCAGCAAAAATGCTGACCTAGGACTCAGCAAGAGTAGCCTTTGAAGTAGGAAAGCTCCACATAGGGGATGGGGAAGAGTCAGACCCAGCTAGATCCATCTCTCTTGGGCTCACAGGAGAGAAATAATTTTCAATCAGAGGCAGTAGTCCTGAAAACTCCATGGGGAGCTTAACTAGGCAGGAACGTCTAGAACTTTTCCAGGCAAGCTACATCAGAGATGTTGTATGTGTGAGTGTGTGTGTGTAGGGGCAAGGGAAAAGTGGAGAAAGCAGTGAAGTTGCAGAAAGCCACAGAGCAAGTGGTGGCCAAAAAGACATTTTGCGAGGTGTTCATCATTTTTGTTTTAAAATGTGTTAAATCATATTTACTTTCATTAACTAAAAAAATTTATAAACTCATGTGAAAAATAAAACCCAGTATTTTGGCTTTGCAGGAAATTGAAACAAAAAAAAATTAATATAGTCCTGGTCAGTTTGGCTCAGCAGTTATAGCATCAGCTCTCGAACCAAAGAGTCACGGGTTAGATTCCAGTCAAGGGCGCTTACATTCCAGTCAAGGGCGCTTACTTCGGTTGTGCTTCTATCTCCAGCCCTGGTTGGGGTCATGAGGAAGGCAAACAATTGATGTGTGTCTCTCACATCTCTCTCTCTCTCTCTCTCCCTGTGTCTCTCCACCCCTCCTACTCTATCTGAGATCAATGGAAAAATATCCTTGGGTAAGGATTAAAAAAATTAATAATATAGTTTTGCTCCAGTATTGTAACTACTCACTGAAAAAGGAATCAAAGATGGTTTAAAGTGTGAAAGACTGTTGAGGACAGTTATAAAAATAGGGAATGTGATCAGTACTATCAGATATTGTACTGTACTGTAGATATGGTGTTATGATTAGGGTCCCAAGTGTTTTCATTTTTTAATGAGAGAAAGAGAGAGTGATTGATTTTGTAGTTTTCCTTTACCTTCCTTTGGTATCAACACCAAATACCAAAGCACTGAATTTTATTTCACTAAGTGTTCAGAATTTATAATATTTAAAAGAATCAGTGAAACTGCTAATTCACATGCCTCCAAACAAAAACCTTCTTCTATTGTTGCTTCTAATGTGTTTGATCAGAAAACTAGATGAATTAGTTAAGACTCTTTCAATGCAAACACCAAACTCAAACAGGCTTAAGTAAAAAAGATAATGTATTGCTTCCTTTAACTGAAAGGTCCAAGAGTTTTAGTCATGACTGGGTCTAGGGCCCCAAATGATAACATCAGAGCTGGGTTCTATCTCTCTGTCTCTCCATTCTCTGCTCTGCTCTCCTCTACGCTGGTTTTGTTTTCCAGCTAGATTCTCCCCCATGATAGCCCACATCAGTCCAGCCTTTCCCCTTGACCTAGCAACCCCAGGAGAGTTTCAGGCAAAGTTCTGGGCAGGGTTTTCAATAGCCCAGATTGGGCCGCATTCCTAATTCAGAATCAATCACTGTGGCCAAGGAACTGGCCAGATCTTGGTCATGTGCCCATTCTTGGACCTTGTGGGTAGTACCAGTCTTACCCAAACCACAAAGCTGAAAATTAGCGATAACTAATTTCCCCAAAGGAAAATCCAGGTGCTTTTGCCTAAAGAAATAGCGAACAAACAAAAACAACAGATGTTCACTACTTCAGATAACTAAACCTGTTAGAATTGAATCTAGAACCATGGCAAATAGGCTCTAAGTGAGGCCCTAAGAATGTTTCCCATGAATAAAGTCTATGAACCCCTGATATATAAACTTCATGACAGTGTTTTGGTAGTTTCCGGTAGTTTTGCAGAGCTCAGGGCATAGGGACATTCTTTTGAAGAATCATCTTCCTCTGTTCACTCTTTAAGTGTGGTCATTTCTTAGGGTTTTATTCTCTGAGTAATTGCCATACAAATGATGTCTGGAGAAGATGAATTGTACCATAATCTGACAAGCTACATTTCTCTCTTTCAGAATTACACCAGCAAATCACTAGGTTGCAAAAAGAACCTCACAGGATACTGAAGCCCAATGGAGTACAGACAGACTAACACAAATGTAGAATTTAAGAACTAAAGGAATCTGGGATTGCTTTCCAGAATGCAGCTAATTTCAAAATGAGGAGTCAATTGAATAAATATCAACTGACACTGTTTCTTTTTATTATTATTATTTTTATTTTATTTTTAGGGGGGAGGGGAGAAGGGGAAGAGGAGTAAGGGAGGGAACTTGGGGGAGGGGGAGGGGGGAGAACAACTGAACACTGTTTCATTACTGCTTCCACAGTATTCATTTCCCCAGTTTTCCAACAGTGTCTAGATTTTGCTTAAGGCAAGCCATTCATGGCCAAATGGTGTGGGTAAGATAAACCTTATCTCTGGTTTTAGAAATAGTCTCTGATTGACTTATGACAATACTCCTGGTCATGGTAATTCATTTAAGGATGAGCATATGACCCAACCCAGCCAAATGGACATCTATTTGAATGTACAAAAATCAGTCTCTCTCTCTCACTGGATGTAAATCCATGAGCACATAACTTCAGGAACTACTGGCAACCATCTTGCACCAGGAAAAGAGAGTTTGCTGAGAATGAAGCCAGTCTTGAGAAAAAGTGAAAGAGAAAAGCCAGATCCCGGTCACATTATTTGAGTTGCTGGATCAAGCCATACATGAAACCATACACTTGTGGTCTTTGGGTAATGTGTACTAATAAATTCCCTTTACTTTTAAAAGTCAGTTTGAGTAGAACTATTACCTGTTATTCTGACACCAACCCCAACAGTAATACAGTTCTGGAGTGTCACACTCCACAGATTTAAGGGCAGAGTCCTTAGCAAGACTGCCTTTACTTCAGGTGTCAGCTACACTTTAAGGACCCCAGGCCTCTCACACTTCTGACCAACTGGTGAAAATTCAGGAATTCCCATGATCCCCTCAGGTTCAATAACCAGCAAGAATGACTCACAGAACTCTCCTTGGCCGGTTTGACTCAGCAATTAGAGTGTAGGCCTGTGGACCAATGAGTCGTGAATTCGGTTCCGGTCAAGGGCAGGTATCGCCTTGCGGTTGATCCCCGTAGGTCATGCAGGAGGCAACCAGTCGATGTGACTCTATCACGTTGATATTTCTGTCTCTCTCTCTCCCCCTCCCTCCCACTCTATCTAGTGACCTTCCCAGCACACCTGTGTTTACTAACCAGGAATTCCTCTGAGCCTTGGTGATCAGACATTTTATTGGGATTTTATTATGTAGTCATGATTGAATCATTGGCCACGTGATTTAACTCAATCTCATTGTTAGAGATGTTTCCTCAAGCTCTTCCTCTGTGAGTTCTCTAGAAATTTGATTATTTAGGTCTGGAGCTCAAGACAGAGGTAGGGATGGAGAAGCAGATACTGGAAATATGGGAGTGGACAAAATTGTTTGGGGAGAATGAAAAACAGAAGCCAAGGGCAGAACCCTGAGGTATCAAAAATTTCAAGGGAATAAGGGGAGAAGATCCAGTAAGGAGGACTGAGAGGAATGTCCTCTATTTTCCAGTTATTTTTATGCCCATAGCACATGGCACATGGCTTCACCTTCCCTTCCCTGGATTCATACCCATCTCTCATAGGACTTTATACAAATCTTTTTTTTTTTTTTTTGATACGTGCCCCTAGCGGGAAGCAAACCCGGGACTCTCTGATCCACAGGCCGACGCTCCAACTGCTGAGCCAAACCGGCCAGGGCCATACAAATCTTTATTAGTACTTATTTCACTGCATTTACATTATATGTCTGCTTCTTCCACCAAACTGAAAGCTCCCTCTGCCATAAACTTTATTCATCTTTTTATCTACAATTCTTAGCATAATACATAGTAGGTGTTAAATGAATTGATGCATGCAGCTGGGAGAAGTTAGTAATCCACAAATAGTGTGTAATATATAAGCATCAGAAAGTGTGAATATGCCTTTCTAAAAGAAGTAGACATGTTGGAAAGAATTCACCAGCAAAGCCATCTGGAGCTTTCTTTTAAGAAAGGTTTAAAATTATGAATTCAATTCCTTTCAAATATAAAATTTTATATTATTGTTTTGTTTTTCAACAAAATTTTCCCTTTCATCTGAATTGTCAAATTTATTGGTATAAAGTTGTTTATAATATACTCTTATATTTTTAATGTCTATAGGATCTGTAGTGATGTTCCTTTTTTTATTGCTGATATTGGTAATGTGTTTTCTTACATTTTTCCTTCATTAGTCTTGCTAGGAGTAGGTGAATTTAAAATATATATATTTTTGATTTTTTTTAGAAAGAGAGGAAGGGATAGAAACATCCATGTGAGAAACATCAATTGGCTGCCTCCTGCATGCCCTGAACTGGGGATCAAGTCCACAACCCAGCATGTGCCCTGACCGGGAATCAAACTGGGACCTCTCAGTCCTTGGGACTGACGCTCAATTCACTGAGCTACACCAGCTGGGCAAAGTAGGTGGGTTTTTGTTTTAGGTTTTTTGAAGATTAATAAGTTTTGATTTTGTCAGTTTTCTTTCTTGTAGATCTGCTTTTTATTTCATGGTTTTATCTTTATTTCTTGCACTTTGCATACATTTACTGTTTCTTTTTCTAAACTTCCCTCTGAGTTCTGAATCCTATGGTAGTTCTCTTGCCAAAGGGGCCCATTAAAGGAGTCCCCAGTCTTGAAGGAATGAGGCTGCATTATTACCCTACTATGCTCAGTCATTAGCTAGGAACAGGTTGTGAGAAGTGTGGCCTTAGTTGTGAACACATTGGCAGATCCAGGTCAGTAGCTGGAGACAACAACTATGCTGTGCACAGCAGGAAATCCAATGGTCCATTTTCAGAACCACCATGGTTCACTCCTTTGCCCCACAGACCTACTTCCTCACGCAGTTTTGGGGAGAAGCCTTCCATGATTCCCATGGGCCTTTCTTCCTGAAGGGAAACTTAGAAGAGAAAGGTCAGTGGAATGAGCTACAGCAATTGGCCTGGAGGCCACAACTGATATTCATCCTTTCCTTTTCCAGTAGCTACTTTAAATTCCCCTCACCCTCAGCTATCATCTTAGCAGGTCTTGGTGGCTTATGTGGTGGTATGATTCCAACCTTTATTCCTGAGCAGTCTGAGCTCCTAATAACCATACTCTTCTCAGGTCAGGGTTGCTGCATGTATTCACATTTACAATGGGGCAAGGGAATATCAGGAGATGCTCAAGTGGACCACATGGATTCTGTAAAGAGCAGTGCTACAAGGGTCAATTATCCTTGTCATGATGATGACACCATTTTTTGCCTATTGGTGCCTGAAATAAGTCCTAAGTGCAGCAGCAGTCAGAGGTTGTAGTTCAATGAGACCCTTGCTGTGTTCCTTAACAGGAGTGCAACCCCTTTGGGGACAAGTACTTCCAGCCCTATAGATCCCAGATTTGTGGATATGGGAAACACAAAACCTCTAGTGGTCATCGGTAGTGAAGTGGGGCTATTCTTGCATCCACTCCTTGGTAAGTGGACTCGTATTTTTTCCTGTTGGGGGTCATAAAGCCCTTTGATGTAATGAGGATAATATACTCTAAATGATGGCATCCGACTTTTTCAGAGTGTTGCCTCTGACTGGCATTTCACCTGTGCCTTTAGAAGGTCATTCTAGTCCTGGCTGGTTTTGCTCAGTGGTTAGAGTGCCGGCCCGTGGACCGGAAAGTCCCGGGTTCGGTTCCCGCTAAGGGCGCATACCTTGGTTGTGGTTCATCCCCAGCCCTGGTTGGAGTCATGTGGGTGGCGGCCAGTCGATGTGTCTCTCTCACAACGATGTTTCTCTCTCTCTCTCTCTCTCTCTCTCTCTCTCTCTTCCTTTCTCCCTCCCTCCTGTTCTGTCTGAAGATAAATGAAAAAAAAAAAAAAAAGTCCTCAGGTGAAGATAAAAAATAAATAAAATAAAGAAATAAAAAAGAAAGATATTCTAGCTCTCTATGAGGTTGGCTCTTTCTGGATGGTGTGATATGACCAGTGGATCCCATGGTCATGGGTCCACTCCCAGACCTCTTTTACCATGAAGCATGTGACCTGTCAAATGCTATGTTTCACAGGATTCTAGGCATTCCATAAGCTTCAATATAGTAATGGTGGCTGAGTATCAGGGGCTAGAAAGAACCTGATGTAGTCAACTTGTCACCAAATAGCCAGTTGGTCTCCTTGAGTAGAAGTGCCATATTGGGGGCTCAGCATTGGTCTCTGTTGTTGATAGGTTGAAACCTTTAGGTATCAGTAGCTAAATCAGCCTTGGAAAGGTGGAATCCATGCCTTTGGGCCCATACTTAGCCTCCATCTCTGCCACTGTGGTCACTCCATTTATGTGCCTCTATTAGTTTCTTATGGCTGCCTTAACAAAGTACCACAGATTTGGTGATTTAAACAACAGATATTGCCTCACAGTTCTGGAGGCTACAATTCTGAGACCAAGGTGTCAGCAGGCTTGGTTCCTTCTGAGGGCTGTGAAGGAAAATATGTTCCATCCTTCTTTCCTAGCTTCTGGTGGTTTGCAATCTTTGGCATTCCTTGGCTTCTGCTGCACCAACCTGATCTCTTTTATCTTCACATGGCATTCTCTCTTTGTATCTCTGTCTTCACATGGTGCCTGCTTATAAGGACACCAGTCATGTTGACATAAGGGCCCACCTTACTCCAGTGTGACATCATCCTAATTAATTATATCTACAACAAAACTATTTCCAAAGAGGGTCATATTTTGAGGTATTGGGGTTAGAATTTCAACATATTATTTCTTGAGGGGCTTGCAAGAATCAAGGCTATTAGCCGGTGTGGCTTGGTTGGTTGAGCATTGTCCCGTGCACCAAGGGGTTGCAGGTTTCAATTCCTGGTCAGCTTGGGTTGCAGGCTTGATTCCCAGTGGGGGGCATGTGTAGGGTAGCTGATCGATGTTTCTTTCTCTCCTTTTCTCTCTCCCTAAAATAAATAAAAACAAAATTGTATAATATAAAAAGAAAGAAATCAAGGCTAGTTAAACCTCTCAATATCCTTGGCTAAAAGTCTTTGCTTATTTTTATTTATTTATTTATTATTATTATTATTTTTTTTATCCTCACCCTAGGACACTTCTGCGTTTATCTTCAGATAGATCAGGAGGGAAAGAAGGAGGAACAGAGAGAGAGAAACATGGATGTGAGAGACACACATCACACTGGTTGCCACCCACACAACCCCAACAGGGGCTGGGGACAAACTGCAACTGAGGTAAGTGCCCTTAGCGGGAACCAAACCCGGGTCTCTCTGGTCCGTGGGCCGACTCTCTAACTACTGAGCCAAATTGGCCAGGGCAAGTCTTTGTTTACCTTAAAATATTCTTACAAAATGCAAAATAAAATAAAAATCATACAAGGTGAAGCAGATAAACCTAAAATGTCTTTTTGTGGAAATAACAAGTTGTGGCTGCTAGAGGTAAATGTGGAGTTGGATTTGGAGGACACAATATTTAGGAAGAACAAAAGAACCTAGATCAGATTGATTTAAAATCCCTTAGAAAGCCCTAGCCAGTTTGGCTCAGCGGTTAGAGCGTCGGCCTGCGGTCCAGAGAGACCGGGGTTCGGTTCCCATTAAGGGCATGTACCTTGGTTGCAGTTTGTCTCCGGCCCTGGTTGGGTCATGCGGGTGGCAACCACTTGATGTGTCCCTTTCACATCAATGTTTCTCCCCCTCCCGCTCTGTCTGAACAAAGAATGGAAAAATGTCCTCCGGTGAGGAAAAAAATAATAATAATAAAATCACTTAGAAAATTCTCCACATAAGTTTCTTTTCTGTCATCTGACACAAAGTAACCAAAAGTGACTTTTGCTAACAAATTTGAGTATTTCCTATATTTATTGGGATGCTGACTTTACCAAACTACTTCACTTACTTCCAGTGGAATTTCAAGGCTTCTAATCTATAGATGAAAAAGTATCGCATTTTATTGTAGTATAGTCTAGACTGCCGTGATTCATCTTTATGGCAGCTTTCAATTAGGGGATAATTTTACTTTTTTTTTTTTTTTGCCAAAAATGTGCAAAAAAGTACCAAAATATCTGAGAGCTCTCATTCTGTGGGTGAATACAGAACTTTTATTAATGTCCAAATGATCTGCATTTCTTCAAGAGGAAAGTCTTTCTTATCTCTCAGTACTTCACCTAAAGTGATTGTAACCAACAAAATTCTATTTTACAAAAAAAAAAACACACAAAAAACTACAGAGGGAATAAAAGAAAAAGAAGAGAAATGCCAGTTTTAAAGTGTCAATTTGAAATACTGACTTTTCTACTTATTCTGACTCTCCAAATGACACATATATTAATCTATATGTGGCTAGTACATTTATAGCAATCAATAAATACTTGTTTATTTACTCAACAAATATTCTTAAAACATCTACTAGATACTAGGTGCTAGGCTGAATAAGACACTGAAACACTGATCCTCAAAGAACTCACATGTGAATTACTTTACTTTAAAAAAAAAAAAAATTTTTATTATAGTAAAATACACATAACATAAAATTTACAATTTTAACAACTTTTTTTTTTTGCTAGGGTCTACCACATTTATTTTCTCTCTCTAAGGGATTATAGTCTTGTGCTACTGATTATCCAATAAAAACAGTTTTTTCTCAGATATTTTGTTCAGTTTTATGGTCATTTATTACATAGGGGCTAACCTAGTGCTCATTACTCCACCATGGCTGGGAGCCTGTATAACGAACTTTGAAATCAAAGTCATGTTGGTCTATATCCAGATATACCATGTAGATCTGTATGAGAAGTGCTCACTAAACAGAAATTAGACAAAGGAATTCTCTTTGTGAATATCTGTAAGTTTGGACTTTTGCCTGAGAAGATGCTTATTTATTGCTTTAATAGTTTCTTTTTCTTTTATTCATTTACTTTTGTTACAGATGTTTCTCCTTTTTTTCCCCATTGACACTCTCCTCCCTATCCCCCCCACCCCGTCCCCAGCTTTGCTGTCCGTGTCCATCGGTTATGTGTACATGCATATAAGTTCTGTGGTTTATCTCTTCCCTCCCCCCACCTCCCTCTTCTGAGGGTTGTCAGTCTGTACCCTACTACTTCCACATCTCTGGGTCTACCCTATTCCTCAGGCTGTTATGTTCATTATATGCCACAAATAAGTGAGATCATGTGATATTTGTCTTTCTCTGCTTGGTCTGTTTCACTTAGGATAATACTTTCCAGGTCCGTCCATGTCGTCTCAAAGGATAAGAGATCTTTCTTTCTTACAGCTGCATAGTACTTCATTGTGTATATGTACCACAGCTTTGTTATCCATTTGTCTTCTGATGGACACTTGGGCTGTTTCCAGATCTTAGCTATTGTAAAGAGTGCTACTATGAACATGGGGGTACATATATTCTTTCTGATGACTGTTTCAGGCTTCTTAGGGTATATTCCTAGAAGTGGAATCACTGGGTCAAATGGCAATTCAATTTTTAATTTTTTTATTTTTTTATTATCCTCACCTGAGGATATTTTTCCATTTTTTGTACAGATAGAGTGGGAGGGAGAGAGAGGAAGGGAGAGAGAGAAACATCGATGTGAAGGGACACATCGAGTGGCTGCCACCCGCACGACCAACTAGGGCCGGGGACAAACTGCAACCGAAGTACGTGCCCTTAGCGGGAACCGAACCCGGGTCTCTCCGGACCGCAGGCCAACGCTCTAACCGCTGAGCCAAACTGGCCAGGGTATTTTAACTTTTTGAGGTAACGCCATAGTGTTTTCCATAGTGGTTGCACCAGTCTGCATTCCCACCAGCAGTGTACTAGAGTCCCCTTTTCTCCATACCCTCACCAACACTTGTTGTTTGATACTTTGTTGATGGCGGACATTCTGACAGGTGTGAGGTGATTCCTCATTATTGTTTTAATTTGCATCTCTCTGATGATTAGTGATGTTGAGCATTTCTTCATATGTCTCTTGGCCACTTGTTGTGTCCTGTTTGGAGAGGTGTTCTATTGAGTTCCTCTGCCCATTTTTTAATTGGGTTCTTTGTCTTCCTTTTGTTGAGTTGTATGAGTACTCTCTATATATTGGAAATTAACCCCTATCTGATGTATCATTGGCAATTATGCTCTCCCATATAGTGGGTTGCCTTTCCATTTTGACTATTGTATCTTTTGCTGTGCAGATCTTTTGAGTTTGATGTAGTCCCATGTGTTCATTTTCTCTTTTGTTTCTGTTGACTTAGGTGATGTATCAGTGAAAATTCTGCTGCACATGATGTCTGAAATTTTGTTGCCTACATTTCTTCTAGGATTTTTATGGATTCACGGGTCACATTTAAGGCTTTTATCCATTTTGAGTTTATTCTTGTGTATGGTGTAAGTTGATGGTCTAGGTTCTTTTTCTTTGCATGTAGCTGTCTAATTTTCCCAACACCATTTATTAAAGAGGATGTCTTTAATGATCTTTTTAGGTGTACAGTTCAGTGGTATTAAGTACATTAACACTGTTGTACAATCACCACCATAATTCACCTCCAGAACTTTTTCATCATCCTCATACTGAGATTCTGTACCTATTAAACAGTAATTTTCCCATCCCATTTTCCCATACCCCAGGTAACCACTATTCTACTTTCTGTCTTTATCAATTTGATAATTCTAGGTTAACTCGTATAAGTACAACTATATAATAGTTTTCCTTTTGTGTCTGGCTTATTTCACTTAACGTAATGTCTTGAAGCTTCATCCAAGTTGTAGTATGTATCAGAATTTCAATCCTTTTTAAGGCTGAATAATATTCTCTTGTATGTATATACCACATTTTCTTTATCCTCAATTACTTTATTTTTTAAACATCTAATCTTTTATTTCTTTCAAAGAGACACCACCAGGTTTTCAAAATTACTTTTTAAAGGTAGTATATATAGATTACAGTAGCTGTCCAGATGCCACCACCTGCTTTTGCTGCCACCACCCAAAGTATGAGGTGCTTTCTTTTATGGTTTGAATCTTGGAAACAATTCCAGAAACTTTTCTTCTGTATATCTCTTTGAGTCATCAGAACAGTTGCACACTTTTTTTTTTATCCTCACCCGAGAACATTTTTGCATTTATCTTGAGAGAGAGAGAGAGAGAGAGAGAGAGAGAGAGAGAGAGAGAGAGAGAGAAACATGGACGTGAGAGAGACACATCAAGTGGTTGCCACCCACATGACCCCCATCTGGGCTGGGGACAAACTGCAACAGAGGTACGTGCCCTTAATGGGAACTGAACTCGGGACTCTCTGGTCTGTGGGCCAATGCTCTGACCGCTGAGCCAAACTGGCCAGGGCGTTATGCACACTTTTATGTGTCCTTTTTTTAATGTAATAATTTCTAGTTTACCTACAATCAGAAACATTTACAAGTCAGGCAATTTCGGGTACATAAAGAATTAAGCTTGGCACTCAGTTTTTACTGGTTTCTTTATTTGGGTAGTGCCTCCAGTCCATCCTGACTATTCTGCCAGTTTATTTTGCTTCAGGACCCATGTGCTTAGCTCTCCAGAATGTTTATATACCTTTTGCAGTTTCTGAATATAGCTCATTCTCTCATATTTTTTTATATTCCTTTCCTTTCTGTCTTCTATGGCTCCTATATTATTTTCCCCAGAGGAACACCTGGTTCACCTAGAACTTTACTTAAGATACAGGCTGAGGTTAAGGACTTGACCAATGGTATCATATTAACTGGAAATGGAACCCTGGCATTTTCCTTTTAGTCATATACTACCCATTAAGTGACTTAACTGGTTCTTTTTCTTGAACAAATTATTTACGATCTTTCTACGAAGCTGTCAAGTTGCTCTCTCTCCTACTCTAGGGAAGGGAAACGAGGAGCATAAAAATGGTAGCACCGTTAGCTAATTCTTCATGAATAACAGAAAAAACAGTGAACAATCCGAATTCCGGATCTGGAGCTGAATCACCAGGTCTAAAACCCGCACGAGGGGCGGGGCATACGCGAATGTAAGGAAATGCTGGTAAAAGTACCTGACCACGTGGAAACTTGAAGATCTTTGAACATCCTAAAATCTACCACTTTTCTCAATAGCCATAGTAGGGGAGGTTGAAGCGAACAGACTACAGCGCACCCAACACAGCCCAAGTCCAGTCCTGGAGCCCTCACACAGCCCTCACCGAAGACCGCGCCAGAGCAGCAGGAGTCGGGAATGAAAGGGCGGCTGAAAAGCTTAGAAAAAATGGGACAACGCGCTCTGGCGGGGATTACAGGAGCCGGCTAGGAACCTATCAACTCAGAATTCAGACTGCCCAGCTCTCATACCTTCTCTAAAAGTACAACTCTCACCGTACGCCTACGGTTCCGAGCGCCCCTAGCAACCACCGGCAAATTAAAGCGGAAACACGACACTTGTTCCACCCTCCCTTACCAACCAAAGCCTGGCGAGGCAGCTCGTTGGTCCAATCATCTCAGCGGGAACTACGAACAACCAATAGGAGGCAGGCACAGGGAGGCGGGTTGAAGGGGTCGCGGGCGCACGCGCAGTTGGGAGCAGGGCCTCGGTTCTGTGGCAGTGTGGGGAAGTTGGGTGCCGGTGCACTCGTGTTGGCCCTCAAAATCCCCGCGTAGCTGCTGCCGCCTGCTCCTACCCTCGCCATGTTCCTCACCCGGTCTGAGTACGACAGGTATGTGCGGCAGGGAAAAATGGGGCTGGAGTTGTGGGTGGGCAGGACAGGGGCCCAGCCTCGGCCTGTGTTCTGCCGTGTCATGGGGCGCCCCAGGAACCGGTGTTTGGCCCAGCGAGGGGAATCTCTTGCCCACTCCGCTGCCCGCTGTGATTCCCTAAATTAGACTTATGCCAATCGGCCACCCTTGTCCTACCGCTGAGTCATTGCTGGGTCCTAACTTGGTGCGGAAGCGAGGAACTCCGCTTTGTGCTTGGCACAGAAGTCTGGGGGGCGGTACTCCGACCTTTAACCCGGAGAAGGCCAGGGTTCACCCCCTTCCTCGTTCATCTTTTCGTGCCGCCTTTTTAAAATGTAAACGTGCTGCTTGGAAGAAAAAGCAACTGGAGAGTCTTTACTGGATTTGATCAGTTCAGCTCTTTTTTTCTTCTAGGAGAAGAACCTCGTTTTCCATGTTCAAAAAAAAAACTTTTCAGGTCTTGGAAATGTTACGTAATATTAAATTGCACGTATGCTGCAGACATTTTTACTTTCAGTTTCAGTTTTGCTCAATTAATTTCCATGGGATTAGAGCAACCTTTCTGTTGATTGAGGTGTAACAGGACGTACTGGGACGTATAGCTTCTGCAAAAGCGCAAAGGCAGCCCCAGTTGTGCCCAGATACATTGCCTGGAAACTGATTTTATAGGGACTGGTCATTTAGAATGGTTCTGAAAAGTTTCCTCATCATGCTGATTCCACTAGCTCTAGGCTTTTCTGACCCTTCAAAGAGTTTAAAGCAACTTGTGTTGAAGGCCAGATCTGTTTCTAAATCAAAATTGAGATTGTATTTATAAAAAAAACTTTTCAGGGCTTGGAAATGTTATTTAATATCAAATTGCATGTATGCTGCAGACATTTTTACTTTCAGTTTCTGTTTTGATCAGTTAATTTTAAACACAGCTTAAAAATCATTTTTTTAAAAGTCTAGACAGATACTTTCTTTGTACTAGGTGCCTAGAGAAACTGCCTTTCTTGTCAGGTTTTCATAGACCCTGTGAAAAGTTTTATCACCTGGAACTACATTATCCTTTTACTGACTCAGAAGATGTATGTGGAGTTTTATTTTATTTTATTTTTTTTTTATCCTCACCCGAGGATATTTTTCCATTTTTTGTTAAGGTAGAGTGGGAGGGGGAGAGAGGAACAGAGAGAGAGAGAGAGAGAGAGAAACATCGACGTGAAGGGACACATCGAGTGGCTGCCACCCGCACAATCAACCAGGGCCGGGGACAAACTGCAACCGCGGTAGGCGCCCTTAGTGGGAACCGAACCCGGGTCTCTCAGGACCAAAGGCCGACGCTCTAACCGCTGAACCAAACCGGCCAGGGCGATGTGTGTGGAGTTTTAAAACTGACATCTTTTCCTGCTGTCCTATAAAATGACTTTGTTAGTATTTGGCTTCCAGAGCATTGAAGGTTCACTAACATTTATTGCTGCTTTATGTTATTCATTTTTGTATCTTCCCCAAAAGGGCTAAAATATAGCCTGTTTTTATTGAAAACTTAGCTAATGTACTTGGATATTTGCTTTGTACAAGGCACTGTTCTAGTTGCTGGTCATACAGCAGGCAGTGAACAAAATCAAGAGCCTTGCCTCATATGGGAGAATGTCTTTTAAAGAACTATTGACAAATGTAAATACAGTATGTATTCATGTCATTGGAGAAATTCAAATCAACACTGGGAATTTTGGTGAGATTACATTCAGTATTAGGGGATCATGGAAAACTTCACAAAGGAGCTATTTAAACTGAGTCTTGAGAAAGCAAGATTTTGATAAATATGGACAAGTGAAAGTCAATAGTTTTGAGGCAGAGAATATAGGATTTAGGAAATTCCAGTCTGTCTGGAACATAATACATGTATGGGAATAGTGGGAGATGCAGGGAAAACAGGATGGTGCTAAATAGTGAGTGGTTTTAAATATGAAATTAGGGAGTTTGGGTCTTATTCTGTAGGTAACTGGGTGCCATAATTGTTGTTTTAAGAAGTTACTCCCTGGCCAGTTTGGCTCAGCGGTTAGAGGGTCGGCCTGCGGTCCGGAGAGACCCGGGTTCGGTTCCCGCACCTCGGTTGCAGTTTGTCCCCGGCCCTGGTTGGTCGTGCGGGTGGCAGCCCCTTGATGTGTCCCTTCACGTCGATGTTTCTCTCTCTCTCCCTTCCTCTCTCTCCCTCCCACTCTATCTGTACAAAAAATGGAAAAATATCCTCGGGTGAGGATAAAAAAAAAAAAAAAGAAGTTACATAGTCCATCAACCCATGCACCAAGAGGTTGCTGATTTGATTCCTGGTCTGGACACATGCCCAGGTTGTGGTCCAGATCCCCAGTATGGGGCTTAGAGAAGGCAGCCAATCGATGTTCTCCCTCATAGATGTTTCTGTCTCTCTCTCCCTCTCACTTCCTCTCGCTTTAAAATCAGTAAAAGAACAAAATAAATAATAAAAAGAAGTTACATAGTCATAATTGTTTTATAGCAATTAATTGACTGGATTAGGGGAAAGAGTGAGTCAATACCAGTTAGAAGGCTATTGTAATAGGTGAAAGGTAATGAGGGCATTGAGAATGGAAGGAAGAGAGTACTGAGTTACTCTGTGGGAGGAATTGATATGAATTGATATGGCTTGTCATATGGTTGATATGGGAGAAGATAGGGAGGAATGAGTCAGATCATTAAGAACTTTCTAGCTTGGGAAACTGGGAGATTGGGGGCGTTTTCAAATAAAAATGAAGTAGGAATGGCAGGAGATGGAGTTGATTTTGCAAGGACAGTTGGATTTAAAGAGATACTTCAGACTGGAAAATGTTGAATGTTGAATGCTAAGGGGATATCTGAATGGAAATGCTCAGGAGGCATTTAGATTAATAAGGGAAGAGGTCAAACTGGTAATAGAGCCCAGGCCAGTTTGGCTCAGCAGTTAGAGCCCACAGACCCAAGGGTCTCGAGTTCCATTTCTGGTCAAGGGCACATACCTGGGTTGCAGGTTAGGTCCCCGGCCCCGGTTGAGTCGTGTGGGAGGTAGCCAGTCGATGTGTGTCTCTCTCTCTCCCCATTCCCCTCTCCTCCTTACCCACTACCCTTCCCTTTCTCCCTTCCACTCTATCTAAAAATTAATGGAAAAATGTCCTCTGGTGAGGATTAACAATAACAACAAAAAACTGGTAATAGAGATTTGGAAGTAGGAGTTGGTATTTGGCATAAACGAAATAACCCATGACAGCAATCAAGTCTGAGAAGAGGGCCAAGAGTAGGGAGGACATAATAGTACCTAACTAGAGTTGAAATTCCTGAATTAGGATGAAAATACTACATTGGAATAGTACTTTACACTTTACAAAGTTATTTTACACTCTGAAATTCAATACTGATTGTCTTGTGACAGAGGCAGGGTTGAGTTTGTTTTTTGTTTTTCTGTTTGAGGGAATTAAAGCTAGTAAGTGGCAGAACTAGAACTTAACCCCAGGTCTTGTGTGCTTGGACTTTTCTCCCAGTGGTTTGAAAAACTGTTCCCTGGAGTCCTAAACTTCCTTTTCAATGACCTCAAGGATGTTACCAGATGGCTGGGATGGTGGGATTCTCCTTTCACCCCTGATTTAGCCAGAATAATTCCCAGAGGCAGTCTAGTGGAATAGTTGAAAGCTTGGTCTCTATAGTCAGATTGCCTAAATTCTAATTCCAGTTTTGCCTCTTCGAGCTGAGTAACTTTGGGCAAATTGCTCAACTTCTTTGTGCCTCAACTTCCTCATCTATAAAATAGTGTCTACCTTAGAATACTACTTCATAGGATAGTTTTGAGGATTAAGTGGGTTAAATCATTTAAAAGTTTATAACAGTACCAATTTATTTTTTTTTTTAAATCCTCATCCAAGGACATTTTTCCATTTTTTATTCAGATAGAGTGGGGGGGGGGGGGGAGAGAAACATCGATGTGAAAGGGACACATCGAGTGGCTGCCACCCACATGACCCAAGCAGAGCTGGGGACAAACTGCAACTGAGGTACATGCCCTTAGCGGGAACCGAACCCGGGTCTCTCGGGACCGCAGACCGAAGCTCTAACCGCTGAGCCAAACCGGCCAGGGCAGTACCAAATATTTTTAAAGTGTCCATTGTGTGCATGAAAGCTTTTCAAACTAAGACCATTATCAATGCCTCTTCTCTATAGAAATTTCCAACAGACTGGAGCAAGGAGGTGGGGAGGTATTTTAGAGAGAAAGGCAGTCTGGAATGTAATTGGTATAGATATACTAGTTTTGGTTTTAGGAACTACACAGATCTCAGTCTGTTATTAAGGTAGCAATACTAATGCACACAAATTAATAGAGAAAACCTGTGACTGACTTTTACTAAGAAGTAAGATATTAACATCATATACATGCAGTGGGAAGAGGATAAGAATAAATGCACATTTTCTTGGGAATGGCCTGATAGTTTGGGGGCTTGAATTTTTTAAAGGAATTCCAGATTGATTCAGGATTGAGGCAGAAAGTTACCTCCTCTCATTAGATCAGTTTGAAGACTTTCTGGGAGTGGGGCAGAAGTGTTCTCTATATAGGTTTCATTTCTTGAAAGGCTGTTAATGCAAAAAAAAAAAAAAAAAAAAGCTACAGATTGTTGTGGGAAAGAAGAATAATGACGGTGTGCACATCGTATGGCCATTTGAGCTAGATGTCAAGGGACTTGAGTTTAGTGTCTCTTTGCTTATTTTTTCTGACAGTTTTTAATACTCCCCCCCCCCTTTTTTTTTAACTATAGGGGTGTGAATACTTTTTCTCCTGAAGGAAGATTATTTCAAGTGGAATATGCCATTGAGGCTATCAAGGTATAGTATCAAGTGGCATAGTTTTTGAAATTTCATGGCAAACCAAAGCTTTCCTGGCAGAACATTTAGAGTAAATGTGTTTTTTCTATTCCTTTAGAAAATGTTATTTATCTCTCGTTAGCCAACAACCATTAACATTTTAATATCAATTTTAGTTCCATTCCTAAAATATTATTTTAAAACTTTTTGAGCAGATAATGGCTTCATAATTATGTCAGTTGCTTTTTCTCAGTGGATTGGGAGGGATACATTTGTATTGAGAATCTTCTTGGCTATAAAGAGGGGGATACAGAAGTCCAGAGTTAGCACCTGGGAGATATGTTTAACAAATTGTTTAACTATCGGTAAGATTGTAAATTTGTGTTAGACTGAATAAGAGATGTGTTCTATAATCTAGTAACAAAATGGAATAGTTCAAAACCAGTATTCAAAAAATTAGTTAGAAAATAAGCTAAAGTTCTCATGTAGGAACTATATTTGTTGGGTTATGGATGATCTAAATTCTGATTTAGGTTGTCCAGGATAAGGTCCAGGCATCAGTATTTTTAAGAACTCCCCTAGTGATTCTAATGTTGAGAATCACTGACCTAGTCCAACCCTTCACTTTGTGCTTCAGTCACCTCTGTATCCCCAGGACAGTTTCTCTTTGTATAGTTTTAGTGACAAAATATATTCTCGCTATATAAATCATTCTGTTTGAAAATAGTTCATAATGTTTTAGAAATTTATCCTTGGATTAAATCAAAAGTCTAACTTCCTGAAGCTTCCTTTAGTTCTAGTTTTGCTCTTGAACCACACAGAATGCTTAAACCTTTTCCATAAGACATTTCCTCACATAATTGAAGAGAGCTGTTGGGTTTCCTTTTAAGTTACTTCTTCTCGAAAGAGTGTTTTGGCGGAAATGGTTGTATGAGAATCTGGAAAAGGGGGAAAGAGATTCTGATTAGTGGGAGACATAGAAGTGAAGGAGGAAACATTGTGATTGATAGTGGGACAGAAAATGATGGGCCAGCTTCAAGTGCCTGCTTCTGTTTCTGTTTCTGATCATCTTTGTGCTATATTGAACCCATACATTACTATGAAGTATGAAACTATCAGAATTCCAAGCTGTGGCATTTATTTTGAGCCTCAGGTAAGACAACAGTTCTCCCTAGATGTACAAACCAAGAGTAAGTAAGCCTCAGTTTTGGGGGTTCTCATTTTTCCTTACTGCTAATAATTTCTAGATTGTTTGGTGATAATGAGATGGTATCTGATCTCTTTAGCCCTACGTTGGGCTAGGATAGAAATAGTGATGTAGCCCTTAATGGATAAAATTTAACCTTTGTAAAAGTTCAGGCTCTTTGGTGTTTAAAATAGCCTGGCTGTTGCTTTGACAACTTATGAATAGCTGATGATAAAGTAGTTTGATAACTGTAAGGATTTAGTAGTATGAAAGGAGCTGGAGAAATGACTAAAAATGGCTAACAAGTAGAAATATCACTTGGAGGTACCGTATGGATGGCATGGATGAGATATAGGCAGCAGCGGTGGGGGCAATGCCTTTAGAATAGGTTTCTTGGGAGAAGGAGTAGAAATCTGTGTCAGTGTCAAAATTATTGTATTATACTGAGCATCTGGACATTAATTACTATTCTGATGAGTCAGTTTAGATGTTCCCTCTTCTCCCTCTCCAGTTTCCACAAAGGGGAGGGAGGCTGAAGTTTAGGCAGAATTGTAATGTGGAAATATCTGGGAGTAAATGTAAGTGTACAAAAGAAAGTTATCTTGATTTTGATATATTTTATAAATAGTGTGTCATGGAATTCTTTGGAATCCTGTGCAATAACAGCTTCCAGGCATCTGATGCTCACACTGGCAGTCACTGTTTTGTAGAACTAACTAAAGATGATGATTCAGAGACTAGAGCACATAGTCTTGGAAGGCTTTGTGAATGATGGTAGATTTGGATAGGCAGGGAGACAGCATGAGCAGAGGTGCAAGGGTAGGGGATAATACAGCATAAGAAAATGGGTTGGGCTATATACCTGGGGGATTTTGTTGGAAAATAATGAGTAATAAAGTTGGAAGAGAAAAGTAAGATTAAGTTTTAAGGGCTCTGGAAGCTTATTTGGATTTGGTGTCACAGGCAATATAGGGAGATATTAGTTTTTCAGAGAAGTAGTATAATGAAAATAGCATTTTATTAAATCCGTCAGGAAAAGTACATTGGGGAGAGAAATTAAACATGGGAGACTGAGTAGGAGGCTGTTTAAGTAAGGTAGGCAAATAAGAATAGCTAACATTTGTTGCTTATTTATTATGTGCTAGGCACCATTTTAATGCATTAATTTACCCTTTTCAATGTATTATTATCCCCATTTTGCAGACAAGGAAACTGAGACAGAGGGGTAGGTGACTAGGATGGTGGCATGGAGATGGAGAGATAAAATTATGCCAATATTGTGGACTGCTAGTGACCTGGAAAAAATATTTTTACTTTGGTGGTGGTGTTTCCTTTTTTTAAAAAAATTTTTTAATCCTCACCTGAGGACATTTTTTTAAATGTATCTTCAGATAGAGTGGAAGGGAGGGAGGGAGAGAGAGAAATATTGATGTGAGAGGGACATGTCTACTGGTTGCCTTCCGCATGACCCGTCCAGGGCCGGGGACAAATCACAACCAAGGTACGTGCCCTTGACCAGAATCAAACCTGTGACTCTTTGGTCCACGGACCGATGCTCTAACCACTGGCCAAGGCTTTCCTTTTTTTTTTTTTAAGTAAATTATTTTTCTGGAGGTCACATAGATTTGAGGAACATCCCCTTTGGGAACAGATTAAGATAGCAGAAGTGAAAAGAAACCAGGTCCAGAAAAAAAATTAGTTTTATTACTTCCTTGCCCACTATGTTAAGAACTTTAGAATCTGTTCCTCTCCAAAATTTGGCATTAAAGTTGATAATTTTCCAGACATTTTCAAGACCTTGTTGAACTTCTCCTTTAGAAGCACAAAATTCTGTAAATCAATGCTCTTGCCATCGACAGGAGCAGTACATTACTGTATAGGGTGCTTCTTATTCTCTCTGTGGACTAGCTATGGCTGGTTGAAGTGTCTATCTTGTGAAGATACACAGAAAGATTCCTGGTGAGTATGTGAGACTGTTCTTTGACATGTACATGGTAACCATAACTTGTTTCTCTTTAGCTCGGTTCTACAGCCATTGGAATCCAGACATCAGAGGGTGTGTGCCTAGCTGTGGAGAAGAGAATTACCTCCCCACTCATGGAGCCAAGCAGCATTGAGAAAATTGTAGAGATTGATGCTCACATAGGTAAGGAACAGGGAAAAGCTGCTCTGTAGGAACTGGCCTAGGTTATTTAGTCATCTTTGATGTTCCAAGGGAGGTTCATTAGATGAACGTCTTATACCCTTGTTAGCTGTTGATTTCCAGGCAGTAGGCGAGTATGCATAATATGGGAGTAGGAAGCAATTGGGCTCACTTGTTCCCAGAAGTTCCTTTGTCCTTCAAATTTAGATTCTGCAAATGTGATGGTTGTTGTAATATGTAAAAGTTGAATCATAGAGCAGCTCCCTATGATGTCTGGGTCTTCATTGATACATAACATTAGCCCAAGTAGGAGACCACCAGGAGCTGAGCATTCTGGTGAAGCAGAGGATGGTGTAGGAAGCTTGGGGTGTTCACTAAGAAAAGAGGAATTCTGCCCTGACTTGTGTGGCTCAGTAGTCAGAGTGTCAGCCCAAGCACCAAAGGGTCACTAGTTCAGTTCCTGGCCCCAGTTGGAGTGGGTTCGGCAGGCAGCTAATTCAGTGTCTCTTTCTCAATGTTTCTCTCTCTCTTTCTCCCCCTTCTACTTTCCCTCTTCCTCCCTCCTTTCCACTCTCTCTAAAAATCAATGGAAAAAATATCCTCGGGTGAGGATTAACAAAGAAAAGAAAGGAGGAATTCTAAGGATCTTCAGAGTGACTAAGGTTCAGAGAGTATAAGAATAATAACAGACTTTGCCCTGGCCGGTTTGGCTCAGCGGTTAGAGCATCGGCCATGGGTTCGATTCCGGTTAAGGGCACGTACCTCGGTTGCAGTTAGATCCTGGCCCTGGTCGGGGTTGTGTGGGAGGCAACCAGTCGATGTGGCTGTATCATATTGATGTTTCCCTCCCTCCCTTTCTCTTTCCCTCCCCCTCCCTCCCTCCCTCCCTCCCTCCCTCCCTCCCTCCCTCCCTCCCTCCCTCCCTCCCTCTCTATCTGATGATAAATAAAAAGTATCCTCAGATGAGGAATTAAAAAAAAAAAGAATAGACTTTGATGAGACCAGTTCTCTTCCTCTGTTTTCAGATTTATCTTTTTTTTTTTTTTGCAAATTGGCAATATATTTATTGTTGAGAATACTACAGATGCCCCCCCCCCCGCCTTTTTTTGCTCCCTATCTCCCCCTACAACCCTTGCCCCTGTTTCTTTTGTTGTTGTTTTTGTCTCTGTTATAATTCCCCTGCCTTAGCTTTGGCATCATTGTAGTGAATAGTTCTGCTTATTTATAGCATGGCATTTTATTTGGCTTTCCACATTTTTTTAACCTATCTAGTCATCTAATTAATGAAACATTGGTAAAATAATTAATTGCTGGAAGGCAGCAGAACCAAGTGCCGTAACAACTCTGGGAGCGCGACATGATCTCTTTCATAGACACAGAAACTGAGATTTAGTCTTTTAAGATTAGAATATGGTGTCAAATTATCTCAGGTCACTTGTCTTTTAGAGGTAGGTCAGTGTCACTTCAGTCAACATATTGAGAGCCTACTATGTGCCAGACATTGTGCTCATGACCATGGATACAGAGAGGAATGAGACATGGTCTTTGTCTTCTAGAAGCATACAGTCTACTCCTGGAGGTAGACATACAAATAAGTAAATGCAATTAAGTGACATGGGTATTAAGAAAGGCTGTTGTATGTGTTCAGTAGGGGTACAAAGGAGGAAATAGTTCTGCCTGAAGTCAGTGGTGTTGGGGCTTTCAGAAAAGGATTCCATAAAGGTGTTGCTTGAGCTGAGTTGAATTCTACAAGATAAGGAAGTTTTACCGAGTGAACAAGTGTCTGGCTATAGCAGAGGAGAGCATTCTAGTCAGAGGGGATGGAAATGAGCAAAGCCTTGTTGTGTAAAATATAAAATATCCTGCATAGCAGTTTAATATGACTGGGAGGTAGGTGGATTGTAGCGAGAAATGAGCCTGGAAGCAGACAGTAGAAGTCCTTTTTACCATGCCAAAGAGCTTAAACTTGATCCTTTTACATTGATGGGAAAAGTTTTAAGCATCGAGGTAATGCCAGATTAGGGTTTTAGAAAGACCATTCTGGTAACAGTGTTGAAGGCAGAGTAAAGTGGGCTGAGACTGGTTGCAGGGAGACCAGCTAAGAAATTGTTTTTAATCCAAACAAAGAGATGAGGGCTTTAACCAAGGCCAGGGCCAGAGAATGGAGAGGTAAGGACTAATGCCAGAGAGGTTAATCGCATAGAGATTGGTAGAATTTGGGATCTGATTGGTTGTGGGGGCCAAGAAAGAAGGAGTCTGAAGTGAGTCTGTGGTATGTCCAAGTAGATACATTAAGGGAGTCATTTGGCTTTATAGGCCTGAAACATTTAAGCGAGACCTGGGCTGGAGATTTAGATTTGTCATGGCATATGAACTAACAGCCATAAACTTGTAATCTTGGACCATCAGGCAACTTCCCCTCTAATATACTAGTTGGTTTGTGTTTGGTCAGGAAAAGGAAAAGGCTTTGATTTTATTCTAGGATCTTTCATCGAAGCTCATAGTAAGATAGTTATTTTTTTCCTTATTTCTTCTGTTGAGGTGTTGGTGTTGCTTAGTTTGAAGGTGCATCGTTGTCTACAAAGAGTGGTAAAGGGATACTTACCGATGTAATATGTGGAAATTCATGTTTGATTAGCTGTTCTTCTCTGTCTTCTGTTTAATCACTGGACCTCTGTGTCATTGTGGATATTTTTTTATTTGTTTGTACTATAATTATACTTAGAGTTCAGTGCAGATAATTTTCCATCTGATCTCTTGGGTATATTGCTGTGGGATTGCTGAATGGCACCATGGTTCCACTCCAGAATTTCAGTATTTCCTGAGTGAATGAAAGAGTTCTACAAGGAATTGGCCGCTGGGTCACTGTTGCTTTTGCATTACAGGTTGTGCCATGAGTGGGCTAATTGCTGATGCTAAGACTTTAATTGATAAAGCCAGAGTGGAGACACAGGTAAAATTAGCATCCTCTCTCCTTTCTACCATGGTGCTTGACTTCCTTGTTTAGTGATGCTATAGCTGTGTGAGCTGTGTTGCAGGTATCTGTGCTCCCATCAGATGTAGCTCCTGGGCGTGATTTGGGTAGAATCCCTAGTTATAACTTTCTGAGGCTTGGAGTCTAGCCACCCAGCCATTGCAGCTTTAAGAGAGCCTTGGTAAATAGTGCTGACAGTCTCTTGCTTCTTTTTGATTTGCCTTCTATAAAGCAAGCATCACACTACATTCTGTTCCCTAATTGACTTTCTGTGGGAGCACCATAGCAGGAGGTCAACATAGCTAAAGGGCATTTCCCCTCAGCTTCCTTTGCTGCTGGGCTTGCAAATAACATCTCTCCTGTGGTGAGTAATGATAGGTACCAGGTGACAAATGCTGGTCAGGAACATAGATTTTTTTTTTTTTTAACTGAGCACCTGCTGCCTGGAGAGCAGACTAGTAAGAAAAAAACATGTGATGGGTAAAATTTTTTGCACTTATTTGCAAGTTTGCTGTCCTTGCTTATATGAAAATAAGTAATTTAATTTAAACACCAATAGAAGGATAAGATAGGGAAAGCGGCACTCAGCTATTTGCATTTACTTTGTGAAAAGATGAAACTTGATGCTGTGAGGGGTTAACTGTTATTCAAAGGAATAGTCTTCCAGTCCAGCTCTGCTTAGAGTCCTTTTGGTAAAAATTTATCTCCAGAGCTATTTCTCTTCCTCTCATGTAGTTCCATGCATTTGAGTTTAGTGTTGGGGAAAATACCCTGGAGTTTGAGGCTTCAGTGTCCAAGCACAGTTCAAAGCGGGATGTGTGTAGTTGGCTGGTGGAGCTGCTTTAATGTCCTTATTTGGAAGGTAGACCATGCTTTGCTCCTCTTCTAGAACCATTGGTTTACCTACAATGAGACAATGACGGTGGAGAGTGTGACCCAGGCTGTGTCCAATCTGGCTCTACAGTTTGGAGAAGAAGATGCAGATCCGGGTGCCATGGTGAGTATGAAACTGTGTTAAGTTTTCTTGCTGTTCTATGGGAATTAGGACATTTGTCCTCTGAGCCAATTATCTTAATACCTCCTCTTGTTTTTTTATTCTAGTCTCGTCCCTTTGGAGTAGCACTGTTATTTGGAGGAGTTGATGAGAAAGGACCTCAGCTGTAAGAACCTTTTTGCCACCCTGGCTGGTTTGGCTCAGCGGTTAGAGCATTGGCCTGCGGTCCAGAGAGACCTGGGTTCTGTTCCCGCTAAGGGCACGTACCTCGGTTGCGGTTTTTCCCCAGCCCTGGTTGGTCATGCGGGTGGCAGCCGCTCAATGTGTCCCTTTCGCGTCGATGTTTCTCTCTCTCTCTCTCTCTCTCTCTCTCTCTCTCTCTCTCTCTCCCCCTCTCTCCCTCCCACTCTATCTGAACAAAAAAATGGGAAAATGTCCTCAGGTGAGGATAAAAACAAAACCTTTTTGCCGTACATTTCCTGCCTCCATTTTGGGAGAATTTTAATTTGGGATGGAGACTGGTAGTTTAAATCAACTGAGAAGATTATTGTAGAGTTGTAAGAAGCGAAGGGCTTCTAACTCTGTAAAAATATAGATTTGGGGATCCTCTGAAGAACTTCCCTATTGGAACCAGTGCTAATTCTGGAAATAATTAGAAGTAACTTTGTTACTGTAGTCAGAAGATGTGCTTTGGAGCTTTGTTTTGGAATGTTGAGGATCCCTGTCCTCAAATATTATTTAGATAGGCATACCCAAGTGCCATATTTAAATATATTATACTTCTTTCTAAATCCCCCTTTTAAAGATGCTTTTAGTTTTAAACACTTTTTAAAAGATTCGGTTTCTGCGAGCATAGAACATCTTTTGGATCTGTGCCTCCATATTTCGGTGGAGTTTCCTGACTGCAGGCCAAGCATTTATATTTTTTTAGGACATGTTTGTTACATAAAATGCCACCACTCTTAAGCATTTTAATCTTCTTCTTTTGGGGGGTTTTGCAGGTTTCATATGGACCCATCTGGGACTTTTGTACAGTGTGATGCTCGAGCAATTGGCTCTGCTTCAGAGGGTGCCCAGAGCTCCTTGCAAGAAGTTTACCACAAGGTAATTAAGCACTCTCACTTGTGGTATATACATCTATACCACATCTATACTGATAAAAATTCTCATTTTATTATTTTTAAAATTAAAATATTACTTACATACAATAAAGTGTACAGATAGTAGAGTTCTACAATTATATATACCCTTGTCTCCACCAGCTAAGGTATAGAACACTTCCATCACCCTTCAAGATGCTTGTCTCGCCCTGGCCGGTTTGGCTCAGCGGTAGAGCGTCGGCCTGCGGTCCTGAGAGACCCGGGTTCAGTTCCCGCTAAGGGCGCGTACCTCGGTTGCAGTTTGTCCCCGGCCCTGGTTGGTCGTGCGGGTGGCAGCCACTCGATGTGTCCCTTCACGTCGATGTTTCTGTCTCTCTCTCCCTTCCTCTCTCTCCCTCCCACTCTATCTGAACAAAAAATGGAAAAATATCCTCGGGTGAGGATAAAAAAAATAATAATAATAAAAAAAAAAAAAAAAAAAAGATGCTTGTCTCTCCCCCTTGCAACCACACTTATTGCTATAGATTAGTTTTGTCAGTTTTTGTACTTCTTTTTTGAATCCTCACCCAAGGATATTTTTCCATTGATTTTTAGATAGAGTGGTGGCAGGAAGGAGGGAGGGAGGGAGAGAGAAAGAGAGAGAGAGAGAGAGAGAGAGATTGATTGCCTTCTACACGACCCCTACAGGGCCAGCATCAAACCTGCAACCTGAGGTGTGTGCCCTTGACCCGGAATCGAACCCAAGAATCATCAGTCTATGGGCCTATGCTCTAACTGCTGAGCAAAACTGGCCAGGGTGCTTCTTGTACTTTTTATAAATGGAATCATACAATTTGTATTTTTGTGTCTGCCTTTTTTGTTCAACATGCTAGGTTTTCTGTTTGTTTGTTTTTTGGTGGTGGTTGTTAATCCTCATATGTGGTTTTTTTCCCATTGATTTTTAGAGAGAGAGGTGGAGGAGAGAGAGAAACATTGATGTGAGAGACACATCAATTGGTTGCCTTCTGCATATGCCCTGACTGGGGCTAGGGATCGAACCTCCAACCCAGGTACATGTCCTTGACTGGGAATGGAACCCACGACCCTTTGGTTTGAGGGCTGATGCTCTAACCACTGAGCAACACCAGCCAGGGCCAACATGTTGTTTTTTGATCCATTCATATGTTTGCACACATTAGTAGTTTCTCCTTATTGTGGAATGGAGTGCTACGGTGTAAATGTACCAGAATTTGTTTATCCTTGATCTTCACATCTCTGCCTAACAGGTTATAGTTTCTAGTCTGCCTCTTGAAGCAAGTGGGCTTTTGACACTTTTTATCTTTGTGGGATGGGAAGACTTGGTTTGGGGTAACTTTGCCATCATTTAGGTGGTTCATACAGGGATCACTGCTCATGTCAACCTCTAATAGTATTGATTTTATGTCTGGAGGAAATGAGGCACAAAACGTCATAAAAAAGAGCAGATTTTCTAAACCTTTGGGCTACCTTCTTAGATCATTTAGGAATTATTATTCATAGTATATCACCAATATTATCTTATTTCTAAATTAAAAGAAGATAAGTATAACCCTCTCCCCTTCTTCAAAGATCACTTACCATATGAAAGTTGTTTTAATGCAAAGTAAGAGTTTTTCTCTGAATAAATGTATTATACTTATTTACCATTTATTTGCATTCTGGAGGTACTTGTGATGCGTTGTACTTGTTAAGTGTTCGATTTGTTAATATTTGCTAACTCGTTTCTTCAGGGAGGTATAGGGAAACTCTCTGAAGGAAGGAGGGACTCTACAATTAATGGCTACTCTTCTTACCCTTTTTGTTTCAAGTCCATGACTCTGAAAGAAGCCATCAAGTCCTCACTCATCATCCTCAAACAAGTAATGGAGGAGAAGCTGAATGCAACTAACATAGAGGTATTTTCTGTTTACTGTTTGTTATTCAGATATCTTAGCTCCCATTGCTGAATATTGAATAGATCAAGAAAACAAGAAAATCCCAGTTTTGTATGCTCAGGTCTTAAGAAGTTACTGATATCTTTTGAATAAGCAACTTTAGCAAAGCAGTAATGGCAGAAGCCAGAATTCGATGAGTTCCAGAATGAAAGAGAAGTGGTGAAATAGACCAAATAAGAGTGTGCTGCTTTCTCAAGATGCAGTGACAGCAGAGGGCAGCATTAAAGAAACAGATTTTTGTCTTTTTTATTATTATTATTATTATTATTATTTTTTTAATTTTATTTTTGTTACAGATGTTTCTCCTTTTTTACCCCATTGACACCCTCCTCCCCATCCCCCCCACCCCATCCCCGGCTTTGTTGTCCATGTTCATTGGTTATGCATACACACGTATGAGTTATGTGGTTTATCTCTTCCCTCCCCCCACCACCCCTTCCTCTGAGGATTGTCAGTTTGTACCCTACTTCCACGTCTCTGCGTCTACCTTATTCCTCAGACTGTTATGTTCATTATATTCCACAAATAAGTGAGATCATGTGGTATTTGTCTTTTTCTGCTTGGCTTGTTTCGCTTAGGAAAATACTTTCTAGGTCCCTCCATGTCATCTCAAAGGATAAGAGATCTTTCTTTCTTACAGCTGCATAGTACTCCATTTGTACTGTACCACAGCTTTTTTATCCATTCTTCTACTGATGAACACTTGGGCTGTTTCCAGATCTTAGCTATTGTAAATAGTGCTGCTATGAACATGGGGGTACATATATTCTTTCTTTCTTTCTTTTTTATCCTCACCTGAGGATATTTTTCCACTTTTTTTGTTCAGATAGAATGGGAAGGAGAGAGAGGGAGAGAGAGGAAACATTGACGTGAAAGGGACACATCGAGTGGCTGCCACCCACATGACCAACCAAGGCCGGAGACAAACTGCAACCGAGGTTCGTGCCCCTAGCGGGAACCGAACCCAGGTCTCTCTGGACCGCAGGTCGACACTCTAACCGCTGAGCCAAACTGGCCAGGGCCATATATTCTATCTGATGGCTGTTTTAGGCTTTTTAGGGTATATTCCTAGAAGTGGGATCAGTGGGTCAAATGGCAATTCAATTTTTAATTTTTTGAGGTAACACCATAGTGTTTTCCATAGTGGCTGCACCAGTGTGCATTCCCAGCAGTGTACTAGAGTCCCCTTTTCTCCACATCCTTGCCAACACTTTGATGATTTGTTGATGGTGGCCATTCTGACAGGTGTGAGGTGATACCTCGTTGTTTTAATTTGCATCTCTCTGATGATTAGTGATGTTGAGCATTTCTTCATATGTCTCTTGGCCATTTGTATGACTTGTTTGGAGAGGTGTCTATTGAGTTCCTTTGCCCTTTTTTGTTTTTTTTTTAATCCTCACCCGAGGACATTTTTCCATTTTTTGTTCAGATAGAGCGGGAGGGAGAGAGAGGAAGAGAGAGAGAGAGAAACATTGATGTGAAGGGACGCATCGAGGGGCTGCCACCCGCACAACCAACCAGGGCCGGGGACAAACTGCAACCGAGGTACGTGCCCTTAGCGGGAACCGAACCCGGGTTTCTCTGTACCGCAGGCCGACACTCCAACCGCTGAGCCAAACCGTCCAGGGCCCTTTGCCCATTTTTTAATTGGGTTCTTTGTCTTCCTTTTGTTGAGTTGTATGAGTACTCTATATATATTGGAAATTAACCCTTTATCTGATGTGTCATTGGCAGTGATGCTCTCCCATACACTGGGTTGCATTTCCATTTTGATGGTTGTTTCTCTTGCTGTGCAGAAGCTTTTGAGTTTGATGTAGTCCCATGTGTTCATTTTTTTCTTTGTTTCTGTTACCTTAGGTGATGTATCAGTGAAAATATTGCTGTGTATGATGTCCGAAATTTTGGTGCCTACATTTTCTTCTAGGATTTTTATGGATTCATGGGTCACATTTAAGGCTTTTATCTATTTTGAGTTTATCTTTGTGTATGATGTAAGTTGATAGTCTAGTTTCATTTTTTTTGCATGTAGCTGTCCAGTTTTCTCAACACCATTTATTAAAGAGGCTGTCTTCACTCCATTGTATGCTCTCGCCTCCTTTGTCAAATATTAATTGAGCATAATGTCTTGGATCCATTTCTGGGTTCTCTGTTCTATATGCCTGTTCTTGTGCCAGTACCAGGCTGTTTTGATTACAGTTGATTTGTAGTATAACCTGAAATCTGGTAATGTGATCCCTCCAACTTTGTTCTTCTTTTTCAATATTGCTGTGGCTATTTGGGGTCTTTTTTGGTTTCATATGAACTTTTGAAGTATTTGTTCTAGTTCTGGGAAATATGTCGTTGGTATTTTGATGGGGATTGCATTGAATCTATAGATTGCTTTGGGTAATATGGACATTTTAATGATGTTAATTCTTCCAGTTCATGAACAAGGTATATGCTTCCACTTTTTTATATCTTCCTCTATTTCTTTTTTCAATGTCCTATAGTTTTCTGCAAATAGGTCCTTTACTTCTTTGGTTAAGTTTATTCCTAGGTATCTTAATTTTTTTGCCGCGATGGTAAATGGCATTGTTTTTTTTTCAGTTTCTCTTTCTGTGAGTTCATCATTGGTGTGTAAGAATGTCGTCGATTTCTTGATGTTAATTTTTATATCCTGCTACTTTGCCAAATTCATTTATTAAGTCTAGTAGATTTTTGATGGAATCTTTATGGTTTTCTATGTGTAATATCATGTCATCTGCAAATAATGACAGTTTCACTTCCTTCTTTCCAATTTGGATCCCTTTTATTTTTTTCTTCCTGTCTGATTGCTGTGGCTAAGACTTCCAGTATGTTAAATAAGAGTGGTGAAAGTGGGCATCCCTGTCTTGTTCCTGTTCTTAAGGGAAATGCTTTTAGTTTCTGCCCATTGAGTATGATGTTGGCTGTAGGTCTTTCATATATGGCATTTATTTTGTCAAGATATGATCCCTCTATTCCCACATTGCTGAGCGATTTTATCAGAAATGGATGCTGGCTTTTGTCGAATGCTTTTTCAGCATCTATTGATATGATCATGTGGTTTTTATTCTTCATTTTATTTATGTGGTGTATCACATTTATTGATTTGCGGATATTGTACCAGCCTTGCATCCCTGGGATGAATCCCACTTGGTCATGGTGAATAAATTTTTTTATGTATTGCTGGATCTGATTTGCTAGTATTCAGGATTTTGGCGTCTATGTTCATCAGGGATATTGGCCTGTACTTTTCTTTCTTTGTAGTGTCTTTTTCTGGTTTTGGAATTAGAATTATGCTGGCCTCATAAAACGAGTTTGGAAGTCTTCCTTCTTCTTGAATTTTTTGAAATATTTTGAGGAGAATGGGTGTTAGTTCTTTTTTGAATGTTCTGTAAAACTCCCCCGTGAAGCCATCCTGGGCTTTTTTGTTTGCTGGGAGGTCTTGATTACCTCTTCAGTTTACTTAGTTGTTATGGTCTGTTCAAGTTTTCTATCTCTTCCCGGTCCAGTTTTGGGAGACTATGTGTTTCTAGAAATTTGTCCATTTTGCTTAGATTGTCAAATTTGTTGCCATATAATTGTTCATAGTAGTTGTTAACGATCTTTTGTATTTCTGTGGTGTCAGTTGTTACTTCTCTTTCATTTCTGATTTTGTGTATTTGGGTTCTCTTTGTTTCTTGGTGAGTCTAGCTAAGGGTCCATCAATCCTGTTTACCTTTTTGAAAAACCAGCTCTTTGTTTCATTGATCCTTTGAATTGTTTTTTTGGTCTTCATGTCATTTATTTCTGCTCTGATCTTTACTATTTACTTCCTTCTACTTGCTCTGGGGTTTTCTTTTTGTTTGCTTTCTAGTTCTTTAAGTTGAGAGGTTAGATAGTCTACTAGAAATTTTTCTTGTTTCTTGAAGTAGGCCTGTAGTGCTATGAACTTCCCTCTCAGAACTGCTTTCGCTACATCCCACAGATTTTGTATTGTTGTGTTCATTTTCATTGGTTTCCAGGAAGTTTTTAATTTCTTCCTTGATCTCCTCGGTAACCCATTCATTGTTTAATAACATGTTATTTAGCCTCCATGTGTTCCAATGTCTTTGCATGTTATTGTTGCATATGATTTCTAGTTTCATGCCATTGTGATCTGAGAAGATGCTTGACATGATTTCAGTCTTCTTGAACTTGTAGAGATTTAATTTGTGTCCTAACATGTGGTCTATTTTTGAGAATGTCCCATGTGCACTTGAGAAGAATGTGAATTCTCTAGTCTTGGGGTGTAATTCTCTGTAGATATCTATTAAATCCATTTGGTCTAGTGCTTCATTTAGAGTCTCTGTTTCCTTGCTAATTTTTTGTCTAGAGCATCTATCCAGTGATGTCAGCAGGGTGTTGAAGTCCCCTGCTATGATTGTATTGGTGTTGATTTCTCCTTTGAAGTCCTCTGTGAGATTTTTAATATATTTTGGTGCTCCTATACTGGGGACATACATGTTTATCAAGGTTATATTTTCCTGTTGCATAGATCCTTTCAATATTATGTATTGGCCTTCTTTGTCTCTAGCTATGGCCTTCATTTTGAAATCTATTTTATCAGATATGATAAAAGCTACCCCAGCTTTTTTTCCTTTCCGTTTGCTTGGAAGATTTTTTTCCATCCCTTCACTTTCAGCCTATGTGGGTCTTTTGTTGTGAGGTGGGTCTCTTGTAAACAACATATAAATGAGTCATGCTTTCTTATCCAATCAGCTACTCTGTGTCCTTTTGTGTGTGTGTGGTACATGCCTCTCGCAGGAACCGAACCCAGGACTGTCTGGTCTGTAGGCCGACGTTCAACCCCTGAGCCAAACTGGCCAGGGCTACTCTCTGTCTTTTTATCAAAGCATTCAATCCATTTATGTTTAAGGCGATTTTTGATATGTACTTATTGCCGTTTTTGTTTAGTGTGGTTATATTTTTCTTCCTATTTCTCGTACTAATTACAGCAGTCCTTTTAACATTTCTTGCAGGGCTGGTTTGGTGCTAATGTATTCCCTTAGCCTTTTTTTGTCTGGGAAGCTCTTTATTTGACCTTTTATTTTGAATGATAGCCTTGCTGGGTAGAGTAGTCTTGGATTCAGATCCTTGTTTTTCATGACCTTGATTACCTCATGCCATTCCCTTCTGGCCTGTAGTGTTTCTGTTGAGAAGTCAGCTGAGAGCCTTATGGGGAGTTCCTTTGTAGATAACCCGTTGCTTATATCTTGCTGCTTTTAGGATTCTCTTTGTCTTCAATTTTTGGCATTTTAATTACTACGTGTCTTGGTTTGGGCCTGTTTGGGTTCTTCTTACTTGGGGCGCTCTGTGTTTCTTGAACTTGAATGCCTTCTTCCTTCACCAAATTAGGGAAGTTTTCTGTCACTATTTCTTCAAATATATTCTCTAACCCTTGCTCATTTTCTTTTTCTTTGGGGACTCCTATGATGCGAATATTATTACGTTTCCAGTTGTCCCACAGTTCTCTTAAGCTGTCTTCCTGTTTTTTAATTGTTTTTTCATTTTGTTTTTCTGATTTGTTGATTTTTTTCTACCGTCTTTTAATTCACTGATCCAGTCCTCAGCTTCTACTCTGCTGTTTAGACCTTCCAATGTGTTCTTTATTTCTGATATGTCATTCTTCATTTCTTCTTGGTTGATTTTCAACATTTCTGTTTCTTTACTTATGGTGTTGATGTCCTTACTCATGTTGTTGAGCTTCCTCAAGATCATGCCTCTGAATTCTAGCTCTGTTAACTTGCTTAAGTGCTCCTCATTTATCTCATCTTCGGTAGACATCTCTTGTTCTTTCATTTGGTATTTGTTTCTTTGTTTCACCATTTTGGCTATCACAGTGGGTTTTGGAGCCTGCCAAATTTTCCTTGTGGGTGTTGGAATTCTGCTATTTGTAGTTCCCTCTCCTGGGTTTGGATGAGCGTGGGAGGACCCATGTTAAACACCACTGTCAAGTCTTACCTTCCTGGGCAAAGTTGCAAGCCCAGGAATGGTTCAGTTATCCTCTAACTTTTTGCCTAGAGGCTATTAGTCGGAGTTACTTGAAGAGCCTTGGGTTCTCAGTGAATGAAAAACTCTCAGGTGCTAGGTGTAAGAGGATTTCCCGAGGGTGGGGCAGATGCTGGTTGGTAATGAGCCTCAATTTGCATTTCAATGGCCCACTGGGTGGGGCTGAATCTCTGAGGGAAGGCTGCAGCCTCTCCTCAGAGCCCTGGGAAAGAGTAAGATGGCCACCCTCCTGTGTCAAAAGCTCTGAGTGCCCTCCAAATCCCGAGTGGCTTCACACGGTTCCAGTCCAGTCTTCCCTCCCTCTGCCAGAGCCCAATGTGAGTGGCTGTGGCTATTTTAGCATGTGTCCCTGCACTTTGCTATGGAACCGCCTGGGAGTGTAACCCCAAGGGCGCTGCTCACAGCTAAGGCAGCTGCTGACCATGGGCTCGCAGCCCCCCTCTTGTGCCTCCACAGTCCTACCAGGATCGAGTCAGTGTCCCTGGTTATATGGTCCTTGCAAGCTGCTTTTCTGTTGCTTTTTCCCGACACTTTGTCTTCATTTTAGTTATAATTCCAGTTTGATCCTGGGAGACAGTCTGTGTAGCTTCCGTTCACTCCGCTGCCATTTTGGACTCTCAGATTTTTGTCCTTTTTAAGTATGGAGAGAGATTTGAAAATACCTTGTGGACTGGGAAGAAACCAGTGGATAGAAAAATGTTAAAAGAAAAGCAGAGATTAAACAGTGATGGAAAAGTTCTAGAAGGAAGGAAGGAATGGTACAAATGAAGGAGTTATTTTCGAAAAGTAGAATTCATTCAGCACTATATGTATTGAATACCCATTGTATGCCATGTACCACGATAGATGCCAGGGATACAGGCACAGAAAATCCAGTTTCCATTCAATTTATACACTGTGTAGTATAGAGGATATACAGATAATAATAGCTTGGGCTGCCACTTCTTTAATAGCGGTAAGAATGGATTGTCACAAGGACATATAACTTACACTGGGGCATTGGGAAAGCTTACTGAAAGAGAGTCTCTGGAGAAAGGCTGAGAAGAGTATTCCAGGAAGAGGGAACAACCTTGTGCAGAGGCTCTGAGATGTAATACAATATTGTGTATAGAAGGGAACTTTGAGGGTTTTGTCTGAATGCTGGGGTGTGAGATGTAAGATAGGGAGATGGCAGGAGATGACACTAGAGCAGATTCTGAATGCCCTTATTTAGGATGCTAAGAGTAGATGGGAGAAGCCCTGGCCGGTTTGGCTCAGCGGTTAGAGCGTCGGCCTGCGGTCCGGAGAAACCCGGGTTCGGTTCCCGCTAAGGGCATGTACCTCGGTTGTAGTTTATCCCCGGCCCTGCTTGGTCGTGCGGGTGACAGCCACTCGATGTGTCCCTTTCACATCGATGTTTCTCTCTCTCTCTCTCCCTCCCTCCTGCTCTATCTGAACAAAGAATGAAAAAGTGTCCTCGGGTGAGGATAAAAAAAAAAAAAGAGTAGATGGGAGAAAAGGAGGCAATGAGTAAAGAAAAGGTAGGTTTGGAGGTGAATTGGGAGAGAGGTCTCTGCTGAGGATGGGTAGATACAACAGCGAAAATTAAGAGAATGGGAAATATTTGTGAAAGCCAGATGGGTAGGGAAAAGGGAAGATAGGCATGAAAAAAAAGATTGCTGGGTCACATTAAAATACTAGCTGAGCCTGGCCGTTTTGACTCAGTGGTTAGAGCGTTGGCCCATAGACCAAAGAGTCTCAGGTTCGATCCCTGGCCCTGGTTGGAGTCATGCAGGAGACAACCAGTTGATGTGTCTCTCTCACATTGCTGTTTCTCTCTCTTTCCCACCCTCCCTCCCACCTACTCTATCTGAAAAATCATTGGAAAAATATCCTCGGGTGAGGATTAAAAAATACTAGTTGCGGCTGGAATCACAAAACAAATTGTAAAATCAGGATAGTAGTTATCCTTGGAGGAATAGTATGTATGTGTGTATAATACTTTTCAGTTAAAACTTTTTTAAAAGGCAAGTAAAGCTGTAACCACAAATCAGGAATTAAACCATTCTGCTCTTACCAGGATGTTTGTCAGCTGTATTCTGCATAGACTGAGAAAATGTATGTTTTTGTTGATCCCTAGCAGAGGATTGACTGGTTGAAGGCAGAAGAATGGAGACTACTGGGGGTGTTGTTGGATGTCTCACAGTAGAGCCAAGCTCCATAGGCTGCAGTGAATGGGGCAAAAGTGGGTTCCGGAACAAGGGGCTGGCCTAAGGAAGGTCTGAGAAGAGTTGGAGAGAGGATGGAGGGCAGGGTGGGGGACAGTTGGCTTGTGCCTTGAGCAGAAATGGGGAGAAGGGGCTTGGGGATAGAAATGGAAAAGCTTACTTCCTAAACATGTTTTGTTCACCTTCTTAGCAAAGATTTGAAAAATACTTACCTTCTTGCCAATTGCTGAGAGAGTGAGGTGCAGCACTCGTAGTGAGACACTGATCTTGACCCTCAGGAGATTTTTGTCTGTTCCTTTCTCGTACTTTGTTGTGTTTGGTACTGAATGAGATAGGGTGTTAGACATTTCTGTCAAGGCTATCTCCTTGCCACCTCAGAGTAATTCAAATGTAGCTCTGTTCATTTCACAATGAAGGTTGCCAGGCCTGCTGTGTTCAAAGGTATTCAATAGCTCACTCAATTTCAATGCAGGTATAGTGCTGCTTTGAAAAGAAGTGAGGCTCATCCATGCCCTACCATTAACTGCATTCATTCCTGACTAGAGTTTCTCTTCACATTAGAAAAAGGGCACTTCAATTGTCTGAGATTGTTTATGCCACCTGTGCTCCAACTCATGGTTTCTAAAGCTGAATGTCCTTCAGTCTTTGGAAATGATGCCCAGGCCTGTCTGTTTTTGAAATCTCCATGAGCGATTCTGATGGTCAGCCTCAGGTCAGGCATTAAGCAGCCACTGCTCTAGAGCCCATCTCCTCCATCTCTTTAGTCCCTGCTCCGCCAGCCGTCCCTGGAATCACCACCTCTCCTTCGCTATAGCTGCTTCCCCTTAAACAGGAAAATGTCTAAGTTCTTTCTTTAGAAAAACAAAAATGAAACCCACCTTTGTTAACCCTTCTTCTTTCTATCTAGTATCTTATCTTTTTTTGTTTGTTTGTTTTTAATTCAACTTTGTTGGAAATATAATGTACCTCCTGTAAAAGACGCCCATTTTAAGTCTACAGTTCAGGGAATTTTGACAAATGTGTAACTCTGTCTGCCACTACCATCAAGACATGGAACATTTCCATCATCCCAGTTTCCTCATGCTCCTTTTCAGACACTTCTTTCCCACTTATCTGCTCTTTGTCACTGTGGATTTGTTTTGCATGGTGTAGAATCTCATATGAATGAATCGTACTCTTTTGTGTCTAACTCTTCCACTCAGCATAATGGTTTTGAGAGTCATCCAAGTTGCTTGTATCGGTAGCCTGTTAGACTTTATTGCTGAGTGCTCTTCCATTCATCTTGTTTTTTTTTATTGCTAGGTTTCTTCCCAACAATCTATATTCACTGTCTTACCTCACCTCTCATTTAGTCCTTAATCACTATCATTTGTTTCTGTTCTTATTACATCCCTGAGACTGTTCCTTGCTGAAACAAGTCCTATTTGTCAGATTTTGTGGTCACTTTTTAGACCTATTATGTAACCTTTCTGAAGAAGACACCAATTTTTTTTTTTTTTTTTGGTCTGTGCCCCTAGCAGGAACTGAACTCGGGGCTCTCTGCTCTTCAGGCTGATGCTCCAACCACGGAGCCAAACCAGCCAGGGCGACACCTCAAATTTTTAACAATTCAAAAACTAAACTTATCTTTCCCCAAAACCATTTCCTCTTCCCATATTTATAATCCTGGTGATGGACCACCAGTGCCCCTGTCATTCACAGCAGGGGCCTGGAAGACTGACTTTGTATTCCCTTTCCTAAATTGTCTTTGCCTCCTTATGACTAACTCCTATCAGTGCCTCTCTATATCCCTACCTTCCAGTGCCTTCTTTTCTTCCAGTCCACATTTCCTCCTGCCTGTGGCCTTGCCCTCCTCCACTTCATTCCATTCACCCCCATCAGGCTGCTGAAGAGGATTTTCTGAATTGCATATCTAATCTTGATTGTTTTTCACTTAGAACATTTTTTTCTGGCTCCTGTCACAAGGTAAATTCCAAATTTCTTTTCATGGCATGATAATTCTCTACTTCGTAAGTCATGTTTAATTTGTTAGGCAACTTGCTAAGCATTTTACATGTAGTTATTTCTTTTAATCCTCAAAACAACCCTATGAGATATGTATTTCTGTTTCCATTTTACAGAGGAAGAAACAGGCTTTGAAAGGCTAGGACCTTCTCCAAAATAACAGAATTTTGTGGCATCAAGATTTCTTGTTTTTTTAATCCTCATATGAGGACATTTTTGCATTTATCTTCAGATAGAGCAGGAAGGAGAGGGAGGAAGAGAGAGAGAGAAACATCGACATGAGAGAGACACATCAACTGGTTGCCACCCACATGACCCCCACTGGGGCTGGGGACAAACTGCACCTGAGGTTCATGCCCTTATTGGGAACCGAACCTAGGACTCTCTGGTCCACAGGCCGATACTCTAACCGCTGAGCCAAATCGGCCAGGGCATGGTGGCATCAAGATCTGAACCCAGGTCTGGGTTTGGGTCCTTTCCCTTTCGGAGCTCTGACCTCCCACTCCATTTCATCTCTGCCCTAGCCATTCAGAGTTACTTTCAGTTTTGCTAATATACTTTGTTGTGTGCTTTTCTGGATTTGCACAGTCTGCCCTTCTGCTCCTTGACTGTCTAACCCATTCTTGCCATGTTTTAAGACCCAACTCAAATGGCTTCTCCTCGAAGCTTTCCTGGACTCCCCTAGATCACTCCTTGTGCTTGCATCTTACATATGCATAGCTCTAATACTTACCTGATATTGAAAGCATCTAGTATCTAGCACCCTATGAATAAGAGGCGTTTTTCATCTTTGGATCCCTGGTGCCCAGGACAACTGTAACAGGTGCTTAGTCATTAATTATTGATAGAGTCAATGAAAGAAAATATCACCTGCTTCACAGAGGTTTTTCAAAAGTAAAGTGAGATAAATAGAAAACTATCTTTCATATTCATTATGTAATTAAATTTATCATTATGCAAATACAAGGGGTTACTTTTACTCATCTCATGATGAGTACCTTTTTGAAGGCAGTACTACTTGGTTTGAATCCTATTACTATTGATTTGCAGCTGTTCTATTCAGCCATTCTGGTAGCCCCCTATAATGGTTTGGGAGGACTAGCCTATAAACCATGACTGATTTGACAAAACATTCTGTAGGCCCTCCCTCTTCTCTGGTTTATTGACCTTATATTCTATCCTCATGTCCTTAAAAGAAGCAGTAGTAACATTTCTATATTTTAATTTCCTTGGAATAGAACTTATGGTCTATATGGACATGAGTGAATTATTTACCATATTTTACAAATATATTTGGGGTTCTCTGACATTTCATGTAATTGGACAGATATTTTGGGAGAATCTAGTGGAGACTGCAGACTTTGTTCAGCCTGTTCCAGACCAGAACTTAAGGTGTTTTAGGATGTAGTCTTTTTCTAAATTTTATGTGAACATGAGGCAGAGAATAATAAACATCATGGAACTGGATTATGCTAATTTTGGAAGTTTTCAAATAATATTAAATATCAATAATGAATATTATTCAAAAAAATGCCCAAGTATGCTTAAAGTTAAAAAAAAAAAAAAAGGACCTGCCCAGGCTAGTGTGGCTCAGTTGGTTGGGCGTCGGTCCCATTCACCAAGACTTTGCCAGTTTGATTCCCAGTCAGGGCACATGCCTGGGTTTTGAGCTCAATTCCTGGTAGGGGGTGTGCAGGAGACAGCCATTTGATGTTTCTCTTTCTCTCTCTCTCTCTCTCTTCCCCCTCCCCCTCTCTTCCTCCCTCCCCCCTCCTCCTCTTCCTTTCTCCCTGCCTCCCCCTCTCCCTCGTTCCCTCTCTCTCTAAAGTCAGTAAAAACATATTAAGAAAAAGTGTGAGAAAATTACATTTAAAACAAATGAAAATACAACAACTTTTTAGGCAAAGGTGAAGTGGCACTGTTCCTCAGTATTGCCCCCAAATGGGCACTGTGTTTTAGTTAAGTTTGAAACTAACCATCTTCGGACTATAGTTTTTTATTGCTTAAATGGATTATATACTCAACTGCTTTGTTATTGCTAATAACTTTAATTACAACTAATTTCCTGTCATTGTTAATAGAATCTTTTCATGGCTGGTCCTTTTTAACAAGCAAAACAAAACCTTTTTATTAAGTTACCATATAGACAGTTTTAAAGAAAATAATCCCTAACAATGATATTTGGTGCTTATTATAATATTCTAAGCACTGTTCTAAGCACTTTACATATACTGACACTTTTTTTAATGTTTTTTTTAAAAAGATATGTTTTTATTGGTTTGAGAGGGAGAGAGAGAGAGACATTGACCAGTTACCTCCCCTGCGTGCCCTGAGTGGAGACTGAGCCTGCAACTTGGGCACATGCTCTGACCGGGAATTGTACTGGCAACCTCTTGGTGTATAGGACAACGCCCAACCAACTGAGCCACACCAGCTAGGCTGTTAACACATTTAATCATCATAATTACTTTATGAATTAGGTGCTATTATTATCCCCATTTTACCGATGAAAATTGAGGTAGAGGGTGGTCAAGTCACCTGAGGTCACACACACAAGCTCAACTTGCAAGTGTGTAAATATGCTTTTAATATATTTCTGAAGGAAGCTTTAACAAAAAAAATATTGACCCCATGTAACTGGCTGCTTCTTTTGTGATCCTTGTTGAAGTAACTTCAAGAAGTGACAATGACGATAGGTTTAACCTAAAAATAGAAAATTTAGTCGATAAAATTTTTATTTTGGAGTCAAAGAACTATCTTTGGAAGCTGCTGCCGGAAAGGATATCCCTGGGATAGCAGATCCCTCAGGTCCTGATGACCAGCTGTATCACCAACACAGCTTCTCTTCTCATCAACAGGCTGGCCCAGCTCAGCTTATTAACCCTTCACTGTTTTCTTTACAGCTAGCCACTGTGCAGCCTGGCCAGAATTTCCACATGTTCACAAAGGAAGAACTTGAAGAGGTTATCAAGGACATTTAAGGAAATGTGATTCTCAGAGCTTCTCTGGGACAATTTCAGTTCTCCTGATTGCTCTTAACTTTTATTTCCAGCTCCTATTCCTTGAAAAATCTCCAGTGTATGTGCATTTTTTTATGATGTCTGTACATAATGGCAGTTCTGAAATAAAGAAAAACTTAAAATATTTGTGAATAGAGTATTCTCTTGTAATACAGTCACAGTGTTTATGTTGGGCAAAAAATCAACATCTTTCCTAAGGTTGTCTTAATGGCTTTCCACAATAGAATCAGCTATATCATGAGTCCTGGGTGCTGGCAATGAACTTAAAACTAATCCAGCTCCTGCCAGTGGTTTAAGATATTAATACCACTGTAAACCCATTTCAGTCCTATAGTGAATCTTAAGTAAATAGTTATGTTTGCTTCTCTCCTTATATGAAGAAGATGCTACTAATTGACCATCAAAAGAACATGTTTTGAGGTCCTCCCCAAACACTGATGGGTTGGAGTAAGCCAGCTACAATATTGTACCAGCTCTGCTATCTTAACAGACCATTGGGAAAGAGATTTTTTTTAAAAGTGAAGTTAAGGACTATAAAAATTGAATTCCTGATCTTGGCCTCATTGGCAATCAATTAGAAATCAGGAAGAGAGAATGGTAAAGTCAGAAGTAGTTTACATTAAATTTGGAATGTACTATGAACTTCCCCCATTAGAGCTGCCTTTATATGAGACTGGTTGAGATTAAAGAATCAATCTATTGGAGCCTCAAAAATGGCCATATGAGGTATATATTGTTGTTATACTTAACAGATGAAGAAACTAAGGCTGTGTGACTGGACGCAGAAAATTAAGCTGGTGGGAACTGAACTTAGATTTTTCTGGTTTTGAATCAACTCATGATTTTACACCAGGTCTCTTGTAACCTAGCAACCTACTCAGTAATAGGGAAATCTCATTGAGATTTGAAATGTACTTGCACTACCCACGTGTGGAAATGGACGGAAGTGCTGATTTAGGGAGAGGTGAGAGTTGTGTGAGGTCATCTGTATTACGTAGAAATTAAAAAAAAAAAAACCAACAAACTAAGGAATGGCCCTAAGCGTGTCTCTTAGCTTCCGCTTGTACTGCCTGGGCAGTGTATTTGTACCATAGACAACTGCTGAAACAAATTTCATACCCTCTGATTCTAATTTTAGAATTCTTGAAATAGAATTATAGCATTCTTAAAAGAGAACTTTGGTTTTCTGTAGAATTTTAAAATTTTCTGCAAGATTTCTTGTGTACCTTTTAAAAAGAATCAGAAAAGTGATCTTACTAGGATAAGGGTTTTGTGATGTGTAACTGCTTTCTATTTATCTTTAATAATAAGACAGATTCACATGCCCTGGCTGGTTTGGCTCAGCGGTGAGAGTATCGGCCCATGGTCCAGAGAGACCCAGGTTTGGTTCCCACTAGGGTCATGTGCCTCGGTTGCAGTTTATCCCCGGCCCAGGTTGGGGTTGTGTGGGTGGCAGCCAGTTGATATCTCTCTCACATTGATGTTTCTCTTTCTCTCTCTCTCTTCCACTCGCTCTATCTGAAGATGAATGCAAAAAGTGTCCTCTGGTGAGGATAAAAAAAGAGAGACAGATTTACATATTTTAGTCCTGCAAGTCAAGTAAGATTTTATGTACAGTATTTCACAAAGGAGATCAGACAGTGCAACTTTTGTATTTAATGCCTGTGCCATTAGACTGAAATATTAAAACTATTCACTCAAACATTTTCTCAGTGCCATATATAAGATACCATGTCCCGCCCCACCAATGTGGCACAGTGGTTGAGCATCGACCCATGCACCAAGAGGTCGCAGGTTCGATTCCCAGTCAGGGCACATGCTCAGGTTGTGGGCCAAATCCCTGGGGCATGCAGGAGGCAGCCAATTGATGTTCTTTCTCATTGATGTTTCTACTTCCCTCCTCTAAAAATCAGTAAAAGAAAAAAAAAATTTTTTTTAAAGATACCATGTCCCCAACAGCTGATAAAGGTTTGAGGAAGGAACTGTATATTCTGTAAGCATATAATAACTAAAAGCTATGTATTAAAAAGTGAAGGTATAGATAATTGCAACAATACTGAGTTAAAAAGTGTAAGTGTATTTAGTAATTTCTCCAGGAGATGGCACTGTTGAGTTGGCTTTTCTTTTCAGACAGGAAGACAATAGACCATTCATCTTTGTGTCACTAGACAAAGAAATATTCCTGTATGGCCCCTCTTCTCCCCACAGCTAATCACATGCTACTGGAACAGACTGTCTTGTGATCTACTCCATAGTTGGCATGGATTAAAAAATAATCTTTTAAAAAATAATCTGACACATGGTCATTGATGGAAAGGAACACATTGTTCACGTTTTCATCAAGCTTTTATCTTGTCATTTCAGTAACTCAGAACCAGGAAGATATTATAGTGATTTTTGCATCCTGCTCAGATGCTATTCAAAAATATTTTGGTGGGTGGGAAGAGATAAACCAAAGAACTTATATGCATAACAAATGGATACAGACAAACAGTGCTGGGAAGGGGTGGGGTGGGGCTGGAGCAGGGGAGGAGAGGGTGTCGATGTTAAAAAAAAAAGGAACACCTGTAGTACTTTCAACAATCAAGATAAAAAAAAAAATTTCATTTCTCTTGTCTTACTATGGTTGTTGGGGGGGGGAGTAAATTTGTAAATCTTTGCAAATTAATGTGAGTAGGATTTTACTGTAAACATTGGGTTGGGTGCAGTGCACCATTTTGCTATATGATGAATAGATTCACATTTGGGTTTACTTCCAGTTTATAGTTAAAAGTAATTTTTAGTAGCTTTCCTTATCTGGGAGTTACCTTTTGTATTCTTGGTATCTTTCTGTTTGCTGCCTTTTCTGCTGAACAACTTCTAGCATTCTGAAGGGATGGAATCAGTTAAAGATCCAGAACTGGCCCAGCTGGCCAGTGGTAGAGCATCGACCCATGCACCAAGAGGTCCTCGTTAGATTCCTGGTCAGGGCACATGCCCAGGTTGTGGACCAAATCCCCAGTGGGAGGCATGCGGGAGGCATGCAAGAGGTGACCATTGATGTTTTTCTCACAGATGTTTCTATCTCTCTCTCACTCTCTAAAAGTCAATAAAGAAAGAAAAAAAAGACCCGGAACTGGTCTTACCTGGGCTGCATGTTCTAGAAGTTATGAGTACAGTTTCTGCAATAAAGGGAATGGCATAAGAGTTTTGTTTGGTTTAGTGTGGGCGGGGTGCTAATTTAGGGCACATCATATACTGAAAAACCAAACTTATACAGATGAACCCTGCAGGGTTCAGGCACTTTGGCAGAGATAAATATACATCTATGAAATGATCATGTCTGAAATAGGCATTGGGTGATCGTCCTGCTCACTTTGACCTACCCCTCATGTTTAAGCTACTTTCTACACCTTTGGCCTACCTCCATGCAGAAGACGAAGGTGAGTGTGAGGCCATACGTGGTGGAGGGACTTTCAGTTCGCATGAGTCACGAACGCCCTGATTCTATCTTCTCTGTAGGCTTTAGCTCACACAGTTCACATTCACCTTCTTGGCAGCAAGGCTGCTGCTTCAGTCAACAATGGGTGCCCCAGTGCGCGGGGCTTAAAACCTGAAGCACAGGTTCATGACGAAGCCCCGTTTTCCAGCTAAGCGAGCTCAGGGATTCCCTGGGGAGATTTACCCGGCGCTGCCACAACCCAAAGAATTTTGGGGGTGTCTCTGGGGGAGAGGAAGCGACTAACCCAGCCCAACTCGAGGGAGCCGCCAGGGGTCGGGCGCCCCACAGAGAAAGCTTCGCGGGCAGAGGGGAAGCTCTACCAACTCTGGAAGTTCGGCCCCAGAGACGCCGGCGAGGCGGGGGATGACCTCAGCCGTTTCTGCCACGTTCCAGCCAATCAGTCCCGCATCTTGGCATCCGAATCCAGGACCCCCGAAGCCGGAGGCGACACGAGCCAATGAGGAGCGCGCAGGGAAAGAAGGACAGGAGGCCGGCCTATGGAGCGGGGAGGCCCGGCTGCGCGTATCCAAGGAACGCCGCGCTCGGGCTCGGGGGTGTGGCGCGGCGCCGGCGGGGGTGGGCGGGCGCCGGGCGGCAGGTGTCGGCGGCGACGGCATTCGGCGGCGATGGAGCGGCCCCGAGCTGCTGCGGATGGCCTCTCGCGCTGGCCCCACGGCTTCGGCCTCCTCTTGCTCCTCCTTGGCCTCCCGCTGCTTCCGCGGGCCGCGCTCGGCCAGGACCGCTTGGACGCGCCCCCGCCGCCCGCTGCGCCCCTGTCGCGCTGGGGCGGCCCCGTCGGGGTGAGCTGGGGGCTGCGCGCGGCCGCGCCCAGGGGCCCGTTTCCCCGCGGCCGTTGGCGCCGCAGCGCGCCCGACCAGGACGGAGGCTGCGGCCAGGTCCCGGACTTCGTCGCCAGGCTGGTCAACAACACGCACCAGGTGAGCGGGCGCCGGGCCCAGGCGCCGCTGGGACTGCGTGGTGCCGCCCCGCCCGCGCCTGGCGTCTCCGCGGAGCCGACCCCGGCCGCTCGCCGCCTGCGTCCCCCGGGCCCCGGCCCCGAAACTGCGGCAGGAGGGCGGGCGGGGTCCGGCCCGGGAGCGGCCCCAGGACGCCACGGCTCGCGCGGCTGTGTTTCGTCACAGGGGAGGCTAGCTGAGCCTTTCTTTTTAGCAAGTGGTCAAGACGTCTTGAGTGTCGTTGTTTTTCGTCTGTATAAATAATCGGGACCCAGTAGCGCTGTACCTCACCGGGAAGGTGGAGGAGTAGTGACCTCTGAAGTGTTTGCAGAAAAGTTGGGCTACGCAGAATCCAAGGTGTGTCCTCTGGGTCAGTACTTTCTGGGCGAGTAGGGGGTGTTCAGAAATCCCAGAGCAGTTGTTAGGTTGCCGAGTTTGTTTGCATAAAGGAACACGTCTGGAAATGGGATGACAGTATATATGTCATCTCTCTTAAAAACGCCTTCAATTTGACCTTCTGTGGTGGCATCGGATTCTGAGCCGGAAGTATGTGTTTTGTAACAAGGTTTTCAGCAGCTAAGAAACACGTCGTAGATCTTCTGCTTTGAGATAGGTCCTGGTGGAAAAGTTTTAAAATCGTGGCAGTCCTGTCCCTGGAGACAAGCAGGCCAAGACCCTTGCGCCTCACTGGATTGACAAAGCCAATTGTGCCAGTGCAATTTGGGCATCTTCCTCTTGTTTTTTCTAGCAGTAACAATTTAATTGTTGCTACCCACATTTACATAACATATGTTCAATTTAATATATTTTCTCTGTTATATCCCTGCCTCTCACAAAGAAAGATACACACCGGGACAGAGATGAGTGGCTAACTGCACTTGGCCTTTTATAGCCACGTTCAAATCAGCTGAATTTCAGTTTCCCCTTGAACTGTCTCCCTCTGCCGGGACTACTTGTTACCTGTGCTGAATTCTCAGATCTGAGATCCAGGACAACTGCAGTCAAGGCACAGGCAGTCAGGATTAAGTCCGATTAATGCAGTCCAAGCAGCAGCTGCAGAAAGGTGGCCAGGCTAGGGTGGACAGGTGGGCAAGTTGGGCGCAGATAGGATGGAATGAGTACTGGAAAGTCTTCCTTTTTGATGAAGGGGGAACTTTTTGTAGACTTCCACCTCTGTGCAGTGGAGTTCAGAAAGGCTTGGAAACACAGATGCTTAATATATAACGGACCACTTCCTTCCTTGAGCCTGCTGGACACAGCATTCTTACCCCACATTTCAGACTCTTCTCTTCCTGGTTGATAGGATCTGCTGCTACTTTTGGATTCATTCCTTTGGTTGAAGTCTTCCCTGGTTAGTTGGAATTGATAGGTGATTTGTAATACATTGATTTCTGTAGCAAGAGGTTGATAAAACTGGCTTGGGGAGTTCTTAGGGCAAATCAAGAGCAGATGTGAAACCTTATTAGAAGTCTGGTATGTAAAGAAACTTCCAGTTTCTTTCATTTTATTTAGCTACTATCTCCAGTGTTTTTTGTTGTTTGTTTTTTTAAGATTTTCTTTTCCGCCCTGGCCGGTTTGGTTCAGCAGTTAGAGTGTTGGCCTGAGGTCTGCAGAGACCCGGGTTCGGTTCCAGCTAAGGGCACATACCTCGGTTGCAGTTTGTCCCCAGCCCTGGTTGGGTCGTGTGGGTGGCAACCACTCGATGTGTCCCTTTCACGTCGATGTTTCTCTCTCCCTCCCTCCCTCCCACTCTATCTGAACAAGATATCGAAAAATGTCCTTGGGTGAGGATAAAAAAAAAAAAGATTTTCTTTTCCCCCTGGCCAGTTTAGCTCAGGGGTTAGAGCATCTGCCTGCAGACCAAAGAGTCACGGGTTTGATTCCGGTCAAGGGCATGTACCTTGGTTGCGGTTTGGTCCCTGGCCCTGGTCAGGGTCATGTTGGAGGCAACCAATGTTTTGTTTCTCTCACATCGATGTCTCTCTCTCCCTCCCTCCCTCTCTCTCACTCTCTCCCTTTCTCTCCCTCCCTCTCCTTCCCTCTCTCTCTGTACCTCCCACTCTGTCTGAAAATAAATGGGGGGTGGGGGGGAGGTTTTCTTTTCAGTCTTATTCCAGTGACCTAATTTTAAATTGCTACTTTTGCATTTGCTAATCAATCGTGGTCAGACACACACACACACACAAGAAATAAAACAAAAAAATTTAAAAAGAAAAATGAAAGCAAAACAACATAAAAAGAAAACGAAAACAAAAATATCATGGTCTCTTCAGAGATCCCATCCTTTTTGGACTGTGCATATGTGGTAAAAATGTAGCCACAATGAATAATCTTCACTTTGAACTGTCATGTAGTAGTAGTCTGCTCTGCTTTTCAATTCTGTATTTTTAACAGTCATAATAAATCATCCTGAACTGTATTGAAGAGATCTGATATTTTAGAACCCTTTATAAACAAAGTGAAATAAAAATATCAGCATGCCAGAACCACTTTTTATTAGTGATGTTGTATACGTTTGTACAGCTGGCAAAGTGCCATTTAGAGTCATTTTTCATAAGATGACAGGATTCATTTCCCAAGAAAAATCAGAAGTTCTTGGTTCTCTTATTACTTGTTATAACTGTTGCTCATGTCAAGCCCCATTAATTCATAATGTATGTGAATACCCTCCAGATGTTCAAGGCACACTAGATGCTGGGGTGCTGAGACCTAAAGGAAAGACACTCAGACTGGAGAATTTGGCTTGTGGGAATAAATTGGCGTTTAACTAATCATTTAAAGAAAGCAAAAGTAGAATTAAAGCCTGATAGTGCTTTTTATTCCTCTGGTTTTAGGAAACCTGTGACCTAGTGACCTATAACTCAAGTTTCTTCACTCATGAAATCCAACAAGTGTGTATGTGTATTTATAAATGCTCTTTTCTTACACTTGATAAATAACCTTCCTTTTGCCTGTAACCCCAAACTGTTTTTTATTTTTTTATCCTCACCCGAGGACATTTTTCCATTTTTTTGTTCAGACAGAGTGGGAGGGAGAGAGAGGAAGAGAGAGAGAAACATCGACGTGAAAGGGACACATTGAGTGGCTGCCTCCTTCATGACCCAACCGGGGCCAAGGACAAACTGCAACCGAGGTACGTGCCCTTAGCGGGAACCCAACCTGGGCCTCTCTGGACCGCAGGCCAACGTTCTAACCGTTGAGCCAAACCGGCCAGGGCACCCCAAACTGTTTTTATGACACACTTTTAACTGATTTTTTTCCTTTAAGTGCTTGGAGTGCTCATGCCATGTATAACCTTTGTTTTTTGTTTTGTTTTTAATCCTCACCTGAGGATATTTTTCCATTGATTTTCAGATAGAGTGGGAGAGAGGGAGGGAGGAGAGAGAGAGAGAGAGAGAAACGTTGATGTGAAAGAGACATACAGATTGGCTGCCTCCCGATCAGGGTGGGGGAATTGAACTACAACCGAGGTACATGCCCTTGACTAGACTTGAACCCGAGACTCTTTGTTCCCCGAGCCAATGTTCTAACTGCTGAGCCAAACCGGCCAGGGCAAACCTTTGTACATGAGAGAAATAAAGCGAGCCTAGAAGATTTTATTAATGTTGGTTGCTAAGTTGCATTTCTTCAAAACATTCTTCCTGTAAGCACCCCTTTGAGGTTAGGCATGAAACTCTGTCTTAAAGAAACAGATGAAATGCCTTGGCCAGAGTTGCAGTGGTGGCTGACATAATTTCCTCCTTTCTCATTCCTGTGTTCAGATCATTTGACAATGTCCTTAAAACGTATGATTAATAAAACCAGGAACTGTTGCTCATTCTCTGTCCTCTCTCTGCTCCTGTCACTTACTACTTCTTTACATATTACTTCCCAACTTACACCCCAACATCAAAGCATCTAGTTTCTTAAATAAACAGGCCCCGTGGAGAGGCCGTGTGGAATAGGATGTCAGCCCAAGAAGAATGTATGTTTGTCTGTTGGTGCTGGCAGAGCTGTGTTCATGCTGACAGCACTGAATGTGCCTGAGGGAGGCTTCAGGGGGCTGCCACTCTTAGCCTGTTGTGGATCTTGGTCACACCTGGAAATCTGAAGATCGGTGCCTTGAACTCCCGAAACTTTCTGACTGCCTCCTTTCAGCCTCTCTTTATACTGCCTTCCCCAGTACTCCCACCCTCACCTTCCAGTTCATCTTCTCTTGAGTCCTATTTCATTCATTCATTTTGCGGTCAAGGAATAGGAATTCTGTAGGATCTCCTTCTTGGTCCTGGTCGATTCTGCCCCTGGGCAGGAGAGTGATCAGACCTTTGACCCGGAAGGGATGTTAAAATGACTTAGGCATTGGGAGTTTCAGTTAGAAGTATCAGCAGATTTGATGAAGTATATTTATCTGGGCAAAAGTTAGTCTTCAACTGAGGTTTGGTTGGGGTGAAGGTAGAAGGCTAGCCAGATGGGACAAAGGGCTCAAAGGGAAAGCAGTGTAACAATTAGGTGGCTTCTCTGCTGACAAATATTTGACTCTGTGCACAGTGATTTTTAATTAGAAATCTGAGTCTCCTGTCTGAGGAAATAATTGGAAGAAGGCTTATTCTTCTGGTCAGTCACTAATGCCTATTTTCTTTTTGTAATGATAACAATAATAATAGGCTCTCCATCCTGCTGTTTCGATCTGGTCTTTCAGGTCAGGTTCACAGAGGTTATTAACAGCTCCTCCTTCACTCTGCTGGTTTCCAATCAGCTGTTGCCAGCAAGCTTTGGATTCTCAGTGGGTGGCTGCATACACTGTGCTCTCCAACTTTGTCCTAGGTGGCTTGTTACCCTTGTGTGATTCTCACATGAAGGGCAATGCTTAACAACCGAGTTGTGGTCAGAGCAGGAGGGTTGATGCTCTCCCTCCCTTCCCTCCCATCCACCACCACTCCTCAAGTTCTGTCCTTACAGAGAGGGAACTGAGTTTTGAGGCTAGAGAAATCATGCTCAGATGGTTTATATGCTTAGAAGCTAATATTAAGGTAGACAGAACCATCAACTTTGACATGTAATTAAAGTGGCTGCAAAAATATTATGAAATAGATACTGGATTTGTAAATTTCTAGACATTTTAAATTCCCTTTTAACCACTGTTTCTATTGCATCTTTTACTCTTTTTTTTTAAAACTTCATGCAAATTTGTTCTTCCCACTGTATGTGGCCTCACTGATCTGTATGTATGTAGGTGGCTTTGAGGACGAATGGGGCTTAAGGAACAAGCTGCTCAGTTTCAGTCCATTCTAGGCAGGTTTTTTAATTGTCATTGTAATGGTGACTACAGTCAAAGTGATGTGTGGCTTTGAGCCAGCTGCTTTAAATGGCTCTTCATGACAGACCCTTCAATCCTATGGAGGATGTTAGTGAATGCTGGGCATGTGGGGGTGTTTAGTTTTGTTTTGTTTAAGGATTGAGGCTATTTTACCCTCTCTACCTTCAATCCCAGCCTCAGGAAACTACAGTAAAAACAAAATCTTCCATTTAGAGCCTATGGTGTTTTACTGAGAAACTTTTCTGTGAATGCAATTTATTTTCTGTTTTGCACTTCAGTGTCTGGCCCACAGTTCTTCATCTACAACGTGAGAGGTTTTGGACTAGATTTTTTTTTTTTTAATCTTCACCCGAGGATATTTTTCCACTTTTTGTTCAGATAGAGTGGGAAGGAGAAAGAGGAAATGAGAGAGAGAGAAACATCGACATGAAAGGGACACATCGAGTGGTTGCCACCCGCACGACCAACCAGGGCTGGGGACAAATGGCAACTGAGGTACATGCCCTTAGGGGGAACTGAACCCGGGTGTCTCTGGACCGCAGGCCCACGCTCTAACCACTGAGCAAAACTGGCCAGGAGGGTGTGGACTAGATTTTAAATGTCTAAAATAATTCTGTGATTCATAAGGAAGAGGAAGCCAGAGGTTGTGATCACAAATTATTGGTTGATTCCAAATTTAGAAGCAAATTGGGGCTGTTCTGCTTCCTACCTAAACTTGACCATAGCCTGGATTTCACATCTGGGGGTAATTTGTTACCACCTCCACAGCTTGCTTCAGTGAAATATGGGTGTTCTTAAAGATAGCAGGAGTACTTTTTTTCCCCATATAATCAAGAAAGACATTTGACTCTTGTTTTTTGGTAATACTTTATTGTTCCTTGTCAGCTGAAAAATCTATAATCTAATCAAAGCTACTAGCTGGGATAGTCCAAAAACAAATCTAATAGATATATAGCAGTAAATTTGTTTTTTTCTTTCCTACAAGTACTTGCCAAAACAGGGGCTTTGGGAGGGATTTCTGGCTGATTGTGTATTTGAAAGTAGATGGTCAGCTTACCATTAGTAGACTCAGCCCTGTGCTGGTTGGAACTTTGTGTGTCATTGGCTTGGCTTATTTTTTTGTAATCCTCACCCAAGGATGGATGGATGGATGAATGGATGATGGATGGATGTAGATATAGATATAGATATAGATATAGAGAGATATAGATAGATAGATAGATATAGATATAGATATAGATATAGATAGATATAGATAGATAGATAGATATAGATAGAAAAGATCTATATCTATATCTATCTATCTATATCTATCTATATCTATATCTATCTATCTATCTATCTATCTATCTATCTATCTATATCTGCAGATAGAGTGGGAGGGAGAAAGGGGGAAAGAGAGAAACATCGACATGAGAGGGACAAATCGAGTGGTTGCCTCCCACACGACTCCGACCAGGGCCAGGGACAAACCTCAACCGAGGTACATGCCCTTGGCCGAAATCGAACCCACGACTAATTGGTCCATGGGCTGACCTCTACTGTTGAGCCAAATTGGCCAGTGTGGCTTGGTTTATTTTCATCAGAAGAAAATGGATGTTCTTTACCTGTTAGGGCTTATGACTACTCTTTCTCTCATATTTGCTTTTGTTGAGAGCTTTGTTCTTTTCTTCCTGTATGTTCAAAAAAACGAAGTGCTAATACTGTACTTGAGCTAGCTGGCAAGTCTGGTTTAACAGTAAGAGCAACCTGAAGGACCAAGAGAAATTGGATGGGGAAGTAAATTTTAAATTAACTTTAGTATTTCCTAGACAAGATAGTTCAAATCAAATGTTTATGTGGTACCTGCTGTTTATCAAAGGCACTCAAGTCATAGACATATTGTAAACAACTACTCAAAGGAGATGTCTCAATAACCAGATTGAGTCGTAGCTCTGCTGCTTCATGGCTTTGTAACCGTAGACAATCACTTAACTTCTCTGACTTCATAGTTTTGGGTTTTGTTTGTTTGTCTGTTTTAACTAGAGAAGCAGCTGTAGGGTTATTTGGAGGAGCAAATGAGAAGTGTTGTGAAAATGTTTAATTAAATGTAAAGTATTTGCATTCATTTAAAGTAGATGTCATTCACTGAAACACCTACTGAACTATGGACAGTGGAGTTCAGACCTGTGCAGAAGCAAAATTAAACATAAAGATATTCGCTTTGATACTATTGGAAGGATTTAGGTGTTCAGAAAATGCTGGCTGAGAGTTTGGAAGAATTTGTGGAGTAGGTATGACCCCTACAGTGTGGTGGTCTGGGAAGGACTCAGGAGTGAAGAGAGGATCAAGCTATGAGATCTATTAAGACATGGAGATAAGAAAATCCAGGACATGCTCAGGCAAGATTTTTGTTGGGGAGAAGTGGTTGATGAGTATGACTAAGGTTTCCAGGAAAACATTTAGAGAGGTCAAAAAAGATAGCTCTTTGGGTGGGGGGATGGAAAGAGAGGGAGAACAGGTGGGGAGTTTGGTATTACAACTTACTAGGGAAAGTGTTTCAACATAGTGCTAGTTATGAGGCTAGCTAGAGCTGAAGAAGCCAGAGGTGGAGAATGGGGAGCCAAAAGAGTTATCTTTGTAGGGGTTGACCATTGCCTGTGGTCTTGGAAGAGGAGAGCAGAATAGAGGGCAGGGTGGACCATCTTGTACACTTGATGTGCTAAGGATTTCAGGGAACACTCTTTAACTCCTGAAGCTTATTGAAAGGCAAAGTGAGCCAAGACATAAGAAACATAGGAGCTATATGACAGTGAAGCCCATGAACACACTTATCTTTTCTGCATATTTGTGAAGAAGGATAAGCTTGAATTCTTGCTGAGAATGTGCTTAATTGAATCACAGATTGTTAGGCTGATTAGCTGGTCAGGTCTCTTTTACTGATGAGGCTAAATGACTTGATTACAGGCCAAGAGCTGGAGGTAGAGCACATGTCCTGACATGGTGCTCCTCCATTTGGAAGTGTTTCATAGAGGTGCTTCTTTTGTTTTGTTGTTGTTGTTTTAATGTAAAAAGTTGATTTCTGTTTTTTTAATTGAGTTTATTGAGGTGACATTGGTTAATAAAACTATATAGGTTTTGGGTATGATTCTATAATATGTCATCTGCATATTATATTGTGTGTTCACCAACCCAAGTCAGGTTTCCTTCCATCACCATTTATTCCTCCCCTCCCCCGCCCCCTTTACCCTCTCCTACCCCATAGAGGTGTTTTAAATCAGTGCATTTGCTTTAGGGATAAGGCCAAATTACAGACCACCGTTTTAAATTATATTTTTCTCTGTTTGTTAAAGGTCATAGTACCCTCAACAGAGCTCAATGAGCTTTTCCAAGCCTCAAGTCCCCATCACAGAAAATGATGCATTATCACGAGACTTTGAAGAGAAAATGTTTTGAAAACCTTGAAGTACCATATACATGTGATTTATGTCATTTTTTCATAAGCCTGTTGAGCTATTACTGGGTCCATGGGGCCCAATTGTCAGCCAAATAATCCTAATAAATACCAACTCCAGAGGAACATGTCCAGAAAAGAGCACAGATGAGGCATAAATGTATTTGGTTTTATCATTTGGCAGGGTTGGGTGACAGGCTTGGGTGGGGTAGCAAGAATGAGATGAGTCAAGATCGGCAGAAATGTAAGAAGCGTATGTTTTCTTTTTTTAATCTTCATGATCACATCAAAATTTTAGCTTGTTAATGTGATTGACAGTATTTGGAGGCAGTGGTTAGTAGGGAACATGGTCTCGGGTTGGACCCGCATTCACTCGTCAGTGGTGACCATGGACAGATTACTGTCAGAGAACTTTGGCTTTTTCATCTATAAAATGGGTATATAATACCTGTCTCTTACTAATCCCATCATCATTAGGTACCTGGTCATCTGGTTATGATAGTTTTAAGTATATAAAGCTATTTACTTACAGTTTTAAAGAATTTACAGTTGTAAAAAATAAGACTACTTATAATTTAATAACTTTTTTTTCCATTAAGATTTAGTTTATTGCCCTGGCCGGTTTGGCTCAGCGGTTAGAGCGTCGGCCTGCGGTCTGGAGAGACCCGGGTTCGGTTCCCGCTAAGGGCACGTACTTCGGTTGCAGTTTGTCCCCGGCCCTGGTTGGTCGTGCGGGTGGCAGCCACTCGATGCGTTCCTTTCACATCGATGTTTCTCTCTCTCTCTGTTCCTCTCTCTCCCTCCCACTCTACCTGAACAAAAAATGGAAAAATGTCCTCGGGTGAGGATTAAAAAAAAAAACAAACAAACAAAAAAAAAGATTTAGTTTATTGGCGTTAGTGACTGCTTTTACATTGATTGCTCTGAAATAGCACCCTGTTGATTTCACCCTCATTCATGAACTGAGCAGCCACAGTTGGCTTTCACTCTACTAACCTCTGTAAAGTTTTATAAATATTAATGAGATATGGTAGGTACTTCTCAAGAACTTTGGAAGCATAGAAGACCAGAATGTTAACCTAATTATTTTATTATGTGCTTATCTCTTTAATATTTCACCACTCCCTGGCCTGTGTTAATCCTCCATTCCAGGTAAAATAACCTTCTCACCAGTTCTTTGTGCTTGCTCACCAGGTGCTATGCTGCTTCTTGGCCTTTGTTCAGAGGGCATTTCTCCTGTCTGAATGTACTTCTAGCTGATTTGTTTTTCTCGTCTCTCCTACAACATTTAACTATACCATGTAATCTAGCACTTAACTATAGTATTCTGGATTGTGTTCACTTTCATTTATTAAATGTTTATTCCCCAGATTATAAACTCTTTAAAGGTACAGGCCATGCTTGTTCTAGGAGTCCTTCATTACTTCAGTCTCACACAGTTCTGGAGAAAGAGTAGTCATTAAGTGTGCAGCCTGGAGTCAGACAGATGAGTCTGAATCTTTGCTCTGCCACTTACCAGCTGTGTGACTTTGGGCAAATTACTTAACCTCTCTGAGCCTGCTTCTTCATCTATAAAGTAGCAGTGGTATCTTATATATCATCAGTGTTCAGTAAAAGGTACAGTACTACTGCTATCCTTTAGTTCAACAGTTGGTTATTGAGCACCTACCACATGTTGGGCATTGTACTGGCTCCTAGTCCTGGGAGCAGATGTGGAACACCGCAGACAAGATCCTTGTAGAGAAAATAGACATACAGATATATAGTTATCGATATGATAAGTACCAAGAAGAAAAAACTAACTACAGGAGAATGATGGAGGGAGGTCTTTTTAGTCTGAGACAATAGGAAGGACTTGCTGAGAAATTATTTAAACTGATAATTGAAGATGAATAGGATTTTTGCCAATAGGAGTATCCCAGGCAGAGAGAACAGTATGTTCAAAGGCCTGGGGCTAGAGAGTGCTTGGTGTGTGCCCAGAGGTCTGGAAGAAGGTCAGCGTGGTGGTATAGGGAATGAGGAACCTTTATGGTTCTGTCAGCTGGCGATTGGGACACTTCTTTTCATCATTTCCTTCTCTGAAATGGGGCTAAGATATAAGAATTAAATGCTGACAGTTTTGCAGTATAGTTCATTTATTGGCCATGATTTGAAATGAAATTATCCCATGAAAGTGAATTTTTCAGAAACTAAGCTTACCCTTTTGGGTGCCAAAGGTTTTGTTTTTGTTTCAATGGAAATTTTTCTAAAGTACTTCTTTGCCTTCTTAGTCATCCGAGTGACCCGAATCATTGAGATTACATTATACTTTACCACAACTCACATTAATGGCACTGATGCCCTCAAGGACTGATAAGATATGTGGGGTTATTTTCTCCCCTTTTGAGCAGCTCAAAAGTCTAGTGCCATTGTCTTCTTGCTGAAATTTACTTTTTTCCCCTGCAGAAATGATAGTTCCTTTTGCTTCTGCTCCTGTCCCTACATACACTACCCCCAGATTTGATTTGCTTCTTCTAATGTACACTAAGAAAACAGGTGACTGATTTTAGGCAGTTCTAACAGGCTTAGCAAATTGATTTCGAGTGATGGTCTACAGGTTTCTCTTAGAGGTCAAATGCATGAATTTTTATTGCATGAATGGTGACGCCGGAGATCTCTTCGCTTCCTCCCAGTGAACGTCCAAGTTGTTGAGGCATCTAGACGGTGGAGATTGCTGTTGCCCTTTGTTTTCAACATTATTGTCAGGCAGGGAACTGACTTTTTTTTTTTTTTTTTTAATGAAGACAGGGCAGTGGAAAAGCAAACTGAGAGATTAAATTAATGATGAGTCATAGAATTTTAAAGCTTATAGGGACTAGAAATGTTGTCATTCCAGCTTTCCTTTGCCTTGGTGGTGAAGTCAGGTTGAGCTGCTCAAGTTTACAAGGCTTTAGGCACAGCTAGAAATAAAATGCAGGTTCACTACTAGCCCAGTGCTTGACTTTGTAACATTCTGCCTTGCAGACAAGTCTGAATAATTGAACAGGTTTGAAAACTTGAACAAGAGTTTATGTTTAGCCTTTTCATTTCTAAGAATAGTCTCCCTGAGAACTAGAACATTTGTGATGTTATTTTTGGCTCATGTTTTTATACCCTAGCAGTGCCGTACTCAACAGAACGATATTCTGGTAAGACTTTCTTCCTGTCTGCTAGAGCATCACCCAGGTCCTATTCCAGGCCTCTCTTGCACATCAGTGTGTCCTATCTATCCCTGTTAGGGTTGGGAAGCCTAAATCTTTTTTAGGCTTCCTATTCTTTTTTTTTTAATCCTCCCCTGAGGACATTATTGCATTTATTGGCAGATAGAGTGGGAGAGAGAGAGGAGGGGGGAGAGAGAGAGAGAGAAACATCGATGTGAGAGGGACACATCAAGTGGTTGCCACCCACACAACCCCAATTGGGGCTGGGGACAAACTGCAACCCAGGTACGTGCCCTTAGCGGGAACCAAACCCTGGACTCTCTGGTCTGCGGACTGACGCTCCAACCGCTGAACCAGGGCTTAAATTCCCATTCTTTGTGGGATCACCAGTGCCTTACCTTTGAATGTTATTTCATTTGATTCTTATTATTCCAGTGAGTGAAACAGCATAATTCAGTTTTACTCCTGAGGGAATGGATTCTCAAGAGAGAAAATGGCCCTGGCCAGTTTTGCTCAGTGGTTAGAGCGTTGGCCTGTGGTCCAGAGATACCCGGGTTCGGTTCCCGCTAAGGGCACGTACCTCGGTTGCAGTTTGTCCCCGGCCCTGGTTGGGTTGTGCAGGTGGCAGCCACTCGATTTGTCCCTTTCACACCCATGTTTCTCTCTCTTTTCCTCTCTTTCCCTCCCACTCTATCTGAACAAAAAAATGGAAAAATATCCTTGAGTGAGGATAAAAAAAAAAGAGAGAGAGAAAATGATTTGTGCCTACTTCCCCAACCAATTAGTTACTGTGCTAGGCTTTAACACCCTTTTCTAGCTTTATTTTCACTGGGACAGGCTGTGTTCTATAGATTAAATGTCTAGCATGTTTAGCCTTAATTTTTAGACTTCTGTGAGAAGTGTGTTTCAAGCTCCATGAGCACAGAACATGCTGTTTCCCCAGTACCCCAAGTAGGGTCCTGCACATGGTAGCCCCCACATACTCTCCATGTATTTGTTGAAAGCAGAAGTGTGTGTGAAGGATGCCATCACTCCCTTGTTTACTTGCCAAAGAGGTTATTCCTGTTGGCAAGATGGCCATTGTGTCTTTTTTTTTGTAATTGAGTTTATTGGGGTGAAATTGGTTAACAAAACCATGCAGGTTTCAAGTGTGTCACTCAACAAAACATCATCTGCACACTGCATTGTGCACTCATTGCCTAAAGTAAAGTCTGTTTCCATTCCTATTTATCCCCACTTTGCCCTCTTCCCCCCCCCCGGCTATCACCATACTGTTGTCTGTGTCTATGCATGTGAGATATATATATTTTATTTTGGGCCTAATCCATTCACCTTTTCACCCAACACCCGCAACCCCCATCTCCTCTGACAGTTGTTAGTCTGTTCTATGTATCTATGCTTCTGTTTCTATTTGTTTGTTAAATTATTTTATTAGATTCCACTTATTAGTAAGATCATATGGTATTTGTCTTTCTCTGACTGGCTTATTTCACTTAGCTTAATAATCTTCAGGTCCATCCATGCTGTCACAAAAGGTAGGATTTCTTTTTTACAACTGAGGAGTATTTCATTGTGTAAATGTACCACAGCTTTTTCACCCACTCATCTACTGATGGTCACTTGGGCTGTTTCCAGATCTTGGCTATTGTAAATAACACTGCAATGAACATAGGGGTGCATAGATTCTCTTGAATTGATTGGTGTTTCAGGTTTCTTCGGATGCATTCCTGGAAGTGGAATCGCTGGGTCATAAGGCAGATTCATTTCTAATTTTTTGAGAAAACTTCATACTGTTTTCCACAGTTACTGCATCTGTCTGCATTCCAAACAACAGTGCATGAGGGTTTCCTTCTCTCCACATCCTCGCCAGCACTTGTTGTTTGATTTATTGATTTATTGGTAGTCATTCTGGCAGTGTGTGGTGATACCTCATTGTAGTTTTAATTTGCATTTCTCTGATGATTGGTGACATTGAGCATTTTTTCATATGTCTATTGGCCATGTGTATGTTGTCTTTGGAGAAGTGTCTGTTCAATTCCTTTGCCCATTTTTAAATTGGATTGTTTTCTTGGGTTAAGTTATTTTATTTATTTATTTTTTATCCTTACCTAAGGATATTTTTTTCATTGATTTTTAGAGAAAGTGAAAGGGAAGAAGGAAGGGGAGAGAGAGAAAAATCGATGTGAGAGAGACACATCAATTGGTTGCCTCTCGAATGTGCCCTGATGGGCCAGGGATCAAACCTGCAATCCAGGTATGTGCCCTTGACCAGGAATCGAACCTGAGATCCTTTGCTGTGTGAGCTGACACTGTAACCACTGAGCCACACTAGCCAGGGTGAATTCTGTAAGTTCTTCATCTATTTTAGATATTAGCCCATCATCAGATATGTCATTGGCAAATATGTTCTCCCATACAGTGGTTTGCCTTTTTATTCTGTTAATGGTTTCTTTTGCTCTGCTGCATGTGTCTTCTAAACTGGGACCTGCCATGTGACACTGACCCTGCTCTGGTGTGCCTGAGACAGTTCGTTCAGTATTTAATTTTGATTAGGTGTGTAACTAAAGATAGACAGAAGTTTCTCATTACCGAGTTTTTTCCAAGCTTACAGTGACTCTTGGGACCAACTTTAAGTTCTGCAAGCTCTAGTAACAGTAATTTAATTAGGCTTCTGGTTTAATTAGATATGAAGACAGAGTTATTTCCATGAAGAATGTTGTGTTTTAGGGATTAGCCACATAACCCCAGAACCGGACATCTGTGTTAGTTCATAGCTCTCAAATGTGGGTCTCTCTGGCTTTAAAATGACAGGCAGTAAACACGTGGATGAGTCTTGCAGTCAGTAGCTTTCAAGGTGGGCATATTTCAGAGGAGGCAGTACAAGCTTTCCCCCTACTTTCTAACATAATGACCCTCCCCTCAAAACCAGTGACTCCCCGCTGCCTATAGCTCCCCTACTAGGGGCAGTAAATGGCTGTCAGTGTCATCTGGGACACTGGAAATCACTGTTCAGGTGATGAAAAAAGACTCTGAATGTGGCTCTGGAAAGGTCAGTGTGTTAGCGAATAATGATGGTAGGATGCCTACCTTAAATTAAATGGAGACTACCAGTGTTAGTGTGGCTTGGTGTAGCAGGGGCTCTCTGACCTAGCCTGTAACCTTGTTTCATCTGTTAGCCAGTGTACCAGAAGAATACACTGACATTGTCTCTGAGTACTTTTTTTTTTTTATCCTCACCCGAGGACATTTTTTCATTTTTTGTTCAGATAGAGTGGGAGGAAGAGAAGAAGAAGAAGAAGGAGAGAGAGAGAGAGAGAGAGAAACATCGACGTGAAAGGGACACATTGAGTGGCTGCCTCCCGCATAACCCAACCAGGGCTGGGGACAAACTGCAACCGCGGTACGTGTTCTTAGGGGGAACCGAACCCAGGTCTCTCTGGACCGCAGGTCGACTCTCTAACTGCTGAGCCAAACTGGCCAGGGCATGAGTACTTTTTTTTTTAATCCTCACCGGAGGATACTTTTTCAGTTTATCTTCAGATAGAGTGGGAGGGGAAGAGAGAGAGAGAGAAATATACATGTGAGAGAGATACATCAGTTGGCTGCCCCCGAAACTACCCCAACCAGGGCTGGAGATTGAACCCACAACCCAGGTATGTGCCCTTGACCTGGGATCAAACTCACAACCTCTTGGTCTGCGGGTTGTCGCTCTAACCACTGAACAAACTAGCCAGTGTATAGTTATATTATTTTCTTTAAATGATTCCTGCTAATTCAAGGTGGGATGGGGAGTAATTCAGTCAATCCAGAAAAACTATAAGGAAAAAAGCATCACCACTTAGAGATAGTTGCTGTTAATATTTTGAAGAACATCCTTCCACATACCTTTTTCAGCATAAATACCCACAGACAGGATTTTACATGCTATTCTGTAACCTACTTTTTACTCAACATGCTATGAATATCTTTCAATGTCAGTAAATACCTGAAAGATTTTTAGTAGCATCTGGTGTATTGTTTTATTGCATAACATAACAAAGTTTCAGTTCTTCATCTAGAAGAACTGATACTGATATGGTAATATCTTGGGGGGTTGTTATGTGGATTAAGTGATAATGTGTGTAAGATGCTTAAGACAGTAGATGGATGGCCTGTAGAAGTGCTCAGTAGTTGTTAGCTTTAGTGAACATCCAGGTATATAATATCTTTAGCAAATGTGTGTGATTTTCCCCCAAGGATAAACTCCCAAGAGTAGCTAGCATTTTTGGGTCACATGGTGTGGGTATTTTCAGTTCTGATTCATGTCACCAAATAGCTCCCCAGAAAAGTTGTAGCAGTTTATATATTTTCACTCACAGTGCACACAAGTGTTCTGGTTACCACCCTTGCTGATAGGTACATTTTTGTCAAGCTTTCCTGAAAGGTGGAAAATATCATTGCATTATCTTTTTTTGATTTTCTTTTGATTACTAGTGAGATTAAATAGCTTTTCATATGTTATTGACCATTTCTGTGTGTTTTTTGTGAATTGCTATTTTTCTTTTGAGGGCTTTGCCCCCCCCCCCCCTTATTGATTTTAGAGAGAGAGGAAGTGAGAGGAAGAGAGAGATAGAAACATTGATGAGGGAGAACATTGACTGGCTGCCTCCTGCATGCCCCCCACTGGGGATCGGGCTCACAGCCTGGCCATGTGTCCTGACTGGGAATCGAACCAGTGACCTCTTGGTGCATGGGTCAATGCTCATCCGCTGAGCCACAGAAAAGGCTTTGCCTTTTTCTTATTGATTTGAAAACTCTCTCTAAATTAACCCTTTGTTATGTTGCAAATAATTTTTCCTAGGTTTTGTTTTTTTTTTACTTGGTATATTGCCATTAAATTTTTTTTATATAGTCAAAGTCTTCTCATTTTAAGACTATAAAAATCTTTACTCATACTTCTAGGATTTTTATGATTTAACTTTTTATATTTAAATCTGTTCTATGTGGAATTTATTTGGGAGTGATGATAAAAGGGAGTTAGAATATGTCTTTATATTTTCTTCAAATAGCTAGTTTTTCCCAGCTCTTTGACCACTAACTTGCAATGCTAGCTTTATCATACACCAGCGATTTTCAACTGGTGTGCCCCAGTGTGGCAAAGAATTTTAAAACATGCAACACCTGACTGGTCAGGGGCACTGACCTCTTTTCTCTTAGATTGTCAAAAAAAAATGACAATAGCCAACACAGCAGTACCCACCCGGTGTGAATGAATCAAAATTATACTTATTTTTCTTGTCAGATTGGCAAAAACATAGAATTTTTTTCTTTTTTTTGGTGTGCTGCAGAATTTAAGTAATTAGTTTGTGTGCCATAAGATGAAAAAGGTTGAAAATCGCTGTCATACACTAAATGAAACTTCACCTAGTCTTGCACTTTGGCTTGTTTCTTCCTGTGCCAGTAACTGTGCTAATAGATCAAGTGACATTTCACATAGCTAGTCTTAAACTTTCTGGTTTCTGAACTTCCTACCCTAGGATGTGATTAAGTAATCTTAATTACCCTATTTACCATGTGACCTCTCTGGATACTGGCTTTTGGCTTGTTAATCACATAAACAGCATATTTACACGCTTTTTCTTTTCTTTAAAAACATTTTTTATATGTTTTTATTGATTTTTTAGAGAGAGAGGAAAGGAGAGGAAAAGATAGAAACATTGATGTGAGAGAGAAACATCAATTGGCTGTCTCCCGCACACGCCCCACTGGAGATTGAGCCTCTGACCAGGAATGGAACCCCAAGACCTCTTGATGCACAGGACAACACTCAATCCACTGAGCAACACCGACTGGGCACATGGTTTTTCTTAATTTTGACTTTCTAGAACATACATTTAGCTGACTGCTTAGGAATATGTAGTGGCCAGATCATGTTCTCTTTATGCTAAATAATCTATCTCTTATGTATACTACATTAGAGCAATACCACTATGTTCCCCAGAAATAAAACATGCTTCAAATCTCCTCCACCTTGTCCATTTCAGTTGTCATGTACACAGAACAGGTAACACATAGGATCATTTTGTAACAGTGCCTGAGGTAGACATTCACTCTGCCTTCAGTTAGCTGGACTTGATTCCTAAATGTTTTTGTATGTTCAGTATTTTAACATATTTTTATTCTATATTTTAATATTACAGGATATTCATTGGTTGTCTTGTGTTATAGGTTTGGGGTTTTCCTAAAGAGATTATTCTGCCTTTCAGTTCTTGGGAGCTACAAGCTTTGTCCTCTGCTTGTATTTCTTTTTTTTTATCCTCACCCGAGGACATTTTTCTATTTTTTTGTTCAGATAGAGTGATAGGGAGAGAGAGGAAGAGAGAGAGAGAGAGAGAGAGAGAGAGAGAGAGAGAAACATCGATGTGAAAGGAACACATTGAATGGCCGCCACCCGCACAACCCAACCAGGGCCGGGGACAAACTGCAACCGAGGTACATGCCCTTAGCGGGAACCGAACCCGGGTCTCTCTGGACCGCAGGCCGACGCTCTAACCGCTGAGCCAAACCTGCCAGGGCTCTGCTTGTATTTCTTTTATTCGTCTTACTTTGCCTTGATTAGAACATTGAGCCATAACTTACTGGTTGACGTGTTCAACTATATATACCATTGGAAACGATTCTGTTTGAGCTGTGATCCTGTGGCCTCGTCTCAGCTTTCTTGGGTATTTCAAGCAGAAGTACTTTTCTTCTCACACACATTTTCTTTTCTCTCTTTTTATTTCCTTTTGATTCCCACCTTAATTTTGTTTATCCTGATTTGAAATTCTTATTTAACAAATACTTATTAGCATCTACTGTATACTCAGCACTTTACTAGTTGGCAATTTTAATATATTTCATTTGTGTTAAATTACCCTTTAAAATTTTTCAAAATCCTTATATGTCTTTATGTTTGTTCTTCCTGCACAACTACCTTCTACCTGACATCTTGCTATTGCTTCTGTAGGCTCCCACCCCTGTAAGCCCTGCTTAAATCTCAGTGTGCAGACTTTTATTTCTTCTTACTCATATATATAGTCTACTCCTGGCCAGTGCTTCTAAACACTTTGATGGGTTCAGGGCATCTTTACCAATTTGTGACCATGTGGACAGGGTTGATGGGAGCTACAGTTGATGGTGGCTATAACCTTTCTGTCCTCCCCAGACACCAGCTCATTTCTTCAACTGAAGGAGACATCTGAGCTCTGCCTGGGTTCCCCTTCCTGCACTGTGTCCTGGACATTCTCTCCAGACAGTAATTCAGGGCAAATGTAGGCCCTTATTTGTTTCTTGCCTGTCAGGAATTACTCTCCTTTGTTGCCTGAAGTCCATTGTCTTCAAAACTATCGTTTTAGTCCAGCCAGTGTGGCTCAGTAGATTGAGCATCGTCCCAAGTACTGAGAGGTCCTGGTTCGATTCCCAGTCAGGGCACATGTCCAGCTTTCAGGCTTGATCTCCCATTTAGGGATGTGCAGGAGGTGGCCGATCAATGTTTCTCTCTCTCTAAAAAATCAATAAAAATATATTTTTAAAAAAAAGAAACTATCATTTTATATCATTTGTGTTTTTTCTGTTGCTTCAGGTGGGAAGGTTAATCTGATCCCTGTTGCTCTTTGTTGGCCAGAAGCAGAAGTCCTCTCAGAACACAGCTTTTTATATTTTATACTAATTTCTGTCATGGGAAAATTAAGTGGGTCTGGCCTTCCTTATCTTTTCATCATCTTCCTTTCTGAGCTTCACAAGTATTAAAGAAAATGAGTTTAATATTTATTGAGTGCCTTTCATGTGCTATGTTATATATGTTTTCTAATAAGAATAGGCTTGGTCCCTGTACCAGATGGGCTTCAGGTCGGGTCATGGAGACAGAAAATGTTCTCATTGTTATAATTAAAAGTAATACATATGCCCTGGCTGGTTTGGGTCAATGGTGGAGCGTCGCCCTCAGACCATTGAGTCACAGGTTTGATTCTGGCCAAGGGCACATACCTTGCTTTCGGTTCATCCCCAGCCATGGTTGGGGTCGTGTGGGAGGCAACCAGTTGATGTGTCCCTCTCATGTTGATGTTTCTCTCTCCCCGCCCCCTTCTCTTCCTCTCTCTTTATCTGAAGATAAATGGAAAAATATCTTCGGGTGGGGATTTAAAAAAAAAAAAAATATGTATATATATATATATGATACATATTTCACCCTGGCCAGTTTGGCTTAGCACCTGTGGACCAAAGGGTCTCGGGTTTGATTCCTGGTCAAAGGCATGTACCTGTGTTGCAGGTTCGATCCCCAGCTCTGGTTGAGGTCATTTGGGAGGCAACTAATTGATGTGTCTCTCTCACATCAATGTTTCTTTCTCTCCCTCTCTCCCTCCCCCTCTTCCTCCTTTCCTCTTTCTTTTTCCCTTCCATTCTATCTAAAACTCAATGGAAAAATATCCTTGGGTGAAGATTAACAAGCAAACAAAAAAGTAATGTAAATTCTGAAATATTTATGATGCCACTACAATGTAGAGTGACATATACATTATGTTAAATAGGATAAATGATTAAGCATTAGGATTGATGGCCTTTAGCTGACACTTGTCAATTCTATCTCCTAACCATGACCAGGGTTGTTCACCCTTTCCTGGACATCTGTAATCCTCCCAATGAATGGGGTAGAATTATATCTGTGCTCTTGGTCCCCCAATTCCCCTGGATTTATCTCCTTTCTGCATGACCGCTTCTCTCCACTTGAGCTGATTTCTTTTTTTTTTTGCCTTTACTTCCACCAGTATAAGAATGTCAAAGACTGAAATGTAAAAATTGGCTGTATTTGCTGTAGAAGGATGAGTTTGTTTATTTTCAAAAGTAAAATTTAATTGCCTTTTGGGAAGGGAAGGGAGAAAAGGTTAAGAGTAGTAGAAGACCACAATTATAGTTAATAAATCTGGCCTACATTTCCAAAGGATCTCTTTGGATGATGAATGAAGTGAACTATTCTTTGAGTTGTTTAGGTGAATCTGCGGGTTGCTAGTGACATGTAATCATCTTCCCGCTTCTGTGACTGGGCACTAGGAAATGTGAGGAATGCCATTGTGCACTGACGAGGTCTCAGAAGTGAAAGGTGCTGGCTGATTGGTTCAAGATGAGCAATGCGTGACCTAATCAAGATAGCCAGAACTCCAGTGGTGGGATTTTTCTTTTCTCCTAGTCACTTGCTATGACCAGAGCCTTCTTTGGAAAGATTGCCCACGTTTAGATGACTGTTAGCCTATGTGGTCTCTCTGGTGCTTATAGTAGCTCTGGATATTTCTGCTTCTCCTCAAGGAGCTCATTGATATAATTTCAGACACTATCCTCACTCAAAAGAACATGCCATCTTGCTCTGTGTGGAATATCTTACAAGACACATTGCTGTGTCAGTTTTTATGCTTCTGGTTCCAGATGTCTCTAGCAGCCCTCCTCTTTTGCAGACGCTTGGCCAATGTGTGTGTATGAATAGCCTTTCTGTCCTGCAGAGGCTATGAGAAGCTCTGCCTGAACATTTGAGAATTAACTAGCATTTACTGAGCAAGCCCTCTGTGCGGCACTGGCTGTACATCTTACAGAGATTGTGTAAGAGACTCTGCTGACCTCAAAGGTACTTACAGTCCGGAGGGGAAATAGCATAGGTGAATTCAGAGGCCAATTCAGGAAGACCACCAAAGAAAATTAGAAGATAAGCGAAACAGTATTTTGAGCTCTGTTTCTTCAGACATCTCTGTTGGGACTGGCAGCTCGAGTGACCCAGAGACAGGCATCCCACCATTTGTAGACCTATGCTATTTTGAGATTGAGTGTGTGGTTTGGGAAGGATGTATAACCATTTTCAACAAATGCTTATTGAGTGTGCAAAGTATCATGGTAGGCACAGGGAACACCAGTAAGTTACAACAATAAAATTATTATCTTCTCCTAAGAAACTGCTCATGTTTTGAAAGGCAGGACATGTTTAAGATTTTAAAAATCTTAAGGAGATATAAGTCTTCATAAGTGAAAAGCATTGAACAATTAGTAGAAAAAGCATGTCAACAATTAGTAGAAATATATACTAAACTGTTAACTCTTCTAGGGAGTGGGGCTTGGGTGGTGGGGCATGTGGCAGACAAAGAGGAAGGATCTTCACTTCTTCTATACACATTTCTGTATGGTTGGGAATTTTTATTAAATGCCAATTTTGGAATTATTTCTTTATCAGCTAAAAAACAAACAAAACCAATAGAGACTAGAAGATTATAAACATAATGTTAGCCTTGAATATTTCTGTGTGATAGAATTATGAAAGATTTATATTTTCTTCATTGTACCTCCTATTATTATCTACGTTTTCTATAATGGATATATATTACTTTATAAATAGAGAAAGAAAATATTTGAAAACCTAAAAGCACCTACAGTGATTATTAAATCTGCATTTCAATATGCTTACCATATTTTGGATACAGTATACCAGCTTTCCTTTTTTTGTCTCCTCACTCTCACCCAACTTTATTAAGGTTCTATTATTATTATTATTATTATTATTACCATCATCATCATCATTAGCCTTACTACTACTGTTTAAAAAGGTGAAAGAAGGTCTCTCCCTTGTCATTTTGAGTGAGCCTAGAAGCAAAAGGATTCTAGTTATTAACTATGCACCTATACTATGAAGGCTGCCTAGAAAAATTTAAATTATGCTGATTGGGTTGCAGTTATATCTGTCAGTGTGGGCTCTGATCCCTTGTTTTAAAGCATCCTAAGAATACTTTCTACATATTTATATTTAGTACTATTGGAGAAAGCAATGAGATTATCCCATTTCCCATCGGGTGCAATGAAGAAAACGGGTGCAATGAAGAAAACTTATCTGCTTGGCTTACTTTGTATGAGAGAGAATTAAAATCTCAAAGTTACTTATAATTCAGGTTAAGTAGTTAAGTCCTGTCCTCCAAATTTTGTACTGGGAATCCATGTCCCTTATAATATGAATTTAATTACTTTAAAAGTAATAGTGTTCTGAATTATTTAAGGAAGTCAAAGATTGAAGGAAAGATGTCATTTCTAAATGAATTTCTTTCTTTTTTCTCCCTTACAGCATGTGTTTGATGATCTCAGTGGCTCAGTATCCTTGTCTTGGGTTGGAGATAGCACTGGGGTAAGTAATATTTTGAGGCTGTGAATTCAACTCAGCAAGAAGAAGATGGAGATTTGGGGAGTTTAAGCACTAAATGCTGTCACTTTCTGAAACTTTCTCCAGCCTCAGTCACAGAAATGCATGTGTCAAGGACAGAATCACAGGAAACTGGTTGGTTTGGTTTTGCTGTAGAATGGGAAACATCTTGTAACCACCTTTTTCTGTAATGGGAAGATAGATACCTTTTGACTCCTTGGTGGCTGCTTGGCATCAAGATGAGCAAGAAGAAGAAAGAGGGAAGAGGGTGCTGTATGATGAGAAGTGAGCCTCACAACACTTGGGAAAACCCATGTAGAAGCTGAAACCTGCACATTGCACATCTTGGCATTTTTTCCTCCAAACTGCATTTTCCCCACGTCCTTTCGCACAGTTAGTGTTCAAGGACAGTGGCGCCCATGGGTTCATGGCTTTTTAGCTCCATCTGTTGTCCCTTCCCCTCCCACAATGGAGATGCTGCCAGGATTGGGGGAATGGAAGAAGCATCACTTAGCTCCTTATCCCTCCTAGTATGTAGTCCATCTCCCAGTAGGAGGGTGCACTGAGGACGCCTGGCCCCAGGTCTTGAATCCGGGCTTAGTGTTAGCTGGCTCTGTTATTATCCTGCCTGAACAAGGGCGGGGCCACATCGCATACCCTCTGGATTCCATTAATGTGTGTATCAGCTTTGAGGCACATGATGGCTATGTCAGGACCTCAAAGAAATATAGTTTTGGTGCTGAAGAGCAAGTTGTACATTCATTATCTTAATTAATTTTTAAACTTCTAGTAGAATTTCTTTAAGCATGCCTTAGTTTCTTCTATAATTTGAGTTGTGCCCTAATTCCAATGATTAATCCATTTATATAAGATAGTATCTCCAAGATTTCTTGTTATATGACTGTTTGAGACTCCCTCTTGTAATGATCTCTCAGAATTTGTCCTCATGCATATTTTTTACCTTGAAAAATATTTATTTAAGAAATTAATTTCCTGGAGAACTAAGAGCAGGGGGCAGAAAAGGAGGGCTATATGTGACACAGTGATTTCTGTCAGAGCGTCTGCACTACTCTAGTGTCTGTGCAGGAAGAGGGCTGATTCTTGCCTAAGATATATCTTACAATGATATGGATACAAAATAGTTCATTCCTTCCTTTATTGTAATGTGTAGTTGATTAGTTATGCCTCACTACTTCAAGTATATGTGCTAGAACCATCACAACCAAATGAGTTGAGACCTTGAATCATTGCGGGCCCTAGTGATTTTTTGGTTTTCTGACATATTATAGTATAGGCTATTGCAAAGCAGACCTATTGGCAATCTTTGAGATGTTGATTTAATCCCATCACAGGCAAGCATGTGATTGGACTAGCTTTCTTTTTGATGTCGTGCTTTTCTCTCTCTCCAGATCATTCTAGTCTTGACTACCTTCCATGTACCACTGGTAATTATGACTTTCGGACAGTCCAAGCTATATCGAAGGTGAGATGAATAACGTGATTGTGGCATTGAATGACTAACACATTGTGAATGTAAGTTCCCCACTTTCCTAGATATGATGGAGTCTAACAGTTGATTTAAAAGGTCTTTTAGTCATCTTAAATTTTTATCAAACTGTCATGTTCAGCACACTTTTAAATATTTACTTAACAGCCTTAAAAAGTATGAAAAGGAATCTAGTTCCAAGAAGATTAGGTTGACCTAACTGAATGGCAGAAACAATAAAGGAGACTCTATAAGGGTGTGTGTTCACTAATTTAAATGGATATTTATTTGTGGGAAGGTAGCATGGAGTTCAATAACTTTTTTATTTATTATAAGCACAAAATGGTTTTTATGACCCTGAAGTAACAATCCTCACTGTACCTTCCAAGTAAATATATTATCTAACACTATGAGCTTCAAACAGATTATTTCTAGATCAGGAGGAGGTTCTCAGGTCAGACCTACCAAAGTGCCTTATAGTGTTCATACCAGTAATATGATGGTGGCAGTTTATGTTCTGGAACCATACTGTGACATTTATAAAATTTTAGATTTGTCTTTTCAGAGCTACAGATTGGTTAAATAGTAGGTTCTTTTCCTTAACTGTTAGATGCAAGACAAACTAACTCTTAGAAATTGCTGATTGTCTTCTCAATCATTTTGCATGTCTAATTTCTCCCCAAGGGACCTAAAAAAAAATACGGCATTCTAGCAAATGACATAGAAACTACTCTCAAGGCCAAAGAATCCCCCAGCAGCTATTGTACTTTCTCAGGGGCCCAGGTGGGAGTGAACCCATGTAGAATCTCTGAGATGGATTACACCTTCCCCAATAGGTGTCATCTTGGTTGCTGATTCTGAGCCTGGAGCCAGTGTTCTCTGCCCTTCAACACAGTGATGTTGGCTTAAAAATAGGTTAAGAAGGAATTGTCATCCTGGAATTGCTGTAAGCTCCACGAAGCCAAGGTTCTTAACTAACTTGGTTTCTCCAGCAACTAGCCAAATGAGTGATACAGAGTAGTAGGCAGGCAGTCCATACTAATTGAATGAATGAATACCTTGGCTTCTCTATCATTTTTAGACTGATAATTTTCTTATTTGTTTGATAAGGATTGACAATGTATTATAGAATCCTAGTGCTAGAAAGGGCTATAATTTATAGGTGATTTTGTTTATTCAATTAGAATAGTAACAGAACTATTTCAGACAAATGAAAAGTGTCCTGTTTGGGGAGGAAAAACATAAGAAATTATAACTTCAAAACTCTTTCCAGTGTTTAAGAAACCTTGCTGTCATCAAATTTTTCATTATGATAGTTTTTTTTTTAACAATTTACCTTTCATAATAAAAACAGTATACTATGTGTATAACATTTGAGAATTTTATTTTATTTTATTTTTTTATCTTTATTGTTGAATGTATTACAGATGTTCCTCATTTTTCCCCCATTGACCCCCTCCTCCCCACTCCCGCCCCCCTCCCGCCTTTTCCCACACTGTTGTCTTGTGTCCATTGGTTATGCATATAAGTTCTTTGGTTTATTTCTTCCCACCCCCCAACCCCTTTCCCTTTAAGGTTTGTCAGTCTAGCAACAAATTTGTACTTCTTAATCCCTTCATTTTTTTCACCCATTCCCTCAACCTCCCTCCCATCTGGCAACCAACAAAATATTCTCTGGATCTATGAGAATGTTTCTGTTCTGCCTGTTCATTTTGTTTGTAGATTCAATTGTCAATAGATATGCATTCATTGCCATTTTGTTTGTTCATATATTTTATCTTTTTCTTCAAAAAGACCCTTTATCATTTCATATTAATAATGGTTTGGTGGTGATGAATTCCTTTAACTTTTTCTTATCTGGGAAACTCTTTATATAGCCATCGATTCTAAATGACAGCTTTGCAGGATAGAGTAATCTTGGTTGTAGGTTCTTGCTTTTCATCACTCTGAATATTTCTTGCCACTCCCTTCTGGCCTGCAAAGTTTCTTTTGAGAAATCAGCTGACAGTCTTATGGTAACTCCCTTGTAGGTAACTAACTGCTTTTCTCTTGCTGCTTTTGAGATTCTCTCTTTGTCTTGAACCTTTTGCATTTTGATGATGATGTGTCTTGGTGTGGGCCTCTTGGGGTTCATCTTGTTTGGGACTCTCTGTGCTTCCTGAACTTGTATGTCTGTTTCCTTCACCAAGTTAGGAAAGTTTTCTGCCATTATTGTTTCAAACAGGTTTTCGATTTCTTGTTCTCTCTCTTCTCCTTCTGGCACCCCCAAGATGTGAATGTTGGCATGTTTGAAGTTGTCCCAGAGGCTCCTTACACTATACTCATTTTTTTGGCTTCTTTTTTCTTTTTGCTGTTCTGATTGGGTGTTTTTTGCTTCCTTATATTCCAAATCAATGATTTGCTTCTTGGTTTTACCTACTCTACTATTGAATCTGTATAAATTATTCTTTATTTCAGTTAGTGCCTCCTTCATTTCTGACTGTGCATCCTTCATTTCTGACTGGTCCTTTTTTATGCTCTTGAGGCCCTCACTAAGTTCGCTGAGGTTCTCACTAAGTTCATTGAGCATTCTTATAAACAGTATTTTGAACTCAGCATCTGTTAGGTTGCTTATCTTTATTTCGCTTAGTTATTTTCCTGGGGTTTTGTCCTGTTCTTTCATTTGAGACCTGTTTCTTTGTCTCCTCATTTTGGCTACCTCTCTGTGTTTGTTTCTGTGTATTATTTAACGAGAGGTATGGGGCTGAGACCAGATGCTGCTTGTTTGAAAAAATTTAGGAAAACCTGAAGCAGGATCCAAGAAAGGCCAATCCTATGGTAAAGCAACTGGCAACAACTTGGGTGGGCCTGAAAGTTGGGTGGGGCAGGGCCTCAGGGAATCACCAGGGCAGGGCAAACAGTGTGAGCCAGGTTGCTGGAATCCCAGATATGGCAGCTCTCTGCCGCCCAAGAGAAGGGCCTCTGACAGCATGTTTGTCCAGGAGAAAGCCCCCTCTTCAGCCCTCACTCCAATGCCAAACAGCTCAGTTCTTCCCTGTATGTCTCTGGTGCCCCTTGAGCTGCCCCCACTCCAAGCTTAGAGGGAGTGAGTCTGGTAAGTCCATGCACAGGCCCTTTAAGGAGCTGCCTGGGGCTCTATCCGCCTCAGCCTCCCTGAGCCTCAGTTCCCTCTGCTTTTTCCAGCCAGAAATTATGGGGATTCTCTTCCTGGCACTGGAATCCTGAGCAGGGCGCCTGGTGTGGGACAGGGACCCCTCAGTCCTCAGGGAGGACCTTCCCAGCCGAGGTGTCCTGATTTTTATCCGTCACACATGGGTGTGGGACCAGCCCATCGGCCTCCGCCTCTCCTACCAGTCTCGATGTGGCTGCTGCTTTAATTCCATAGTTGTAGGACTCCATTCAGCTTGATTCCAGGCGGTTTTGAATGATGGTTGTTCTGTAGTTTAGTTGTAACTTTGATGTGGTTGTGGGAGGACGCGATACTGCGTTTACCTATGCTGCCATCTTGACCAGAAATCACATTTGGGAATTTTAAAGGAAAGAAATTTCATCCTAATGTCAAGTGTAATTTTAATTTATTTACAGTTGATTATCTTGATTTTCTCCTTTAATGTTATATCATATTGCTACATAGTTTCCAGACGCAACATGGTACAGTGTAAAGTTGCCAGGTTTTGTTGCAAATGGGCCTGGAATTGAATCTCAGCACTATCATTTGCAAGCAGAATGAACTTGAGCTGGTTACTTCACCTCCCTGAGATTTTTTGTTATCTAAAAGAAAGATGATAACAATGATAACCTTAGAGCTATTGTGACTTATGATTTGCAGTGTCTGGGGTGGAGTAAGAACTTGGTTAGCAGCTGCCATGCCTGCAGCCAGCAAAGGCAGGTAGCCAGACTGTACTGACACTGCTGTGCCAATTGTTAAAATGAACTGAAAGCTTTCTATGCCAGTTGGTAAAAGGTGATTGTCTGCCCCCAAATGCCTCCATGGCTTCTAGAGATGAATGTACACCCCTGCCCTGCCAACACACAAGCATCACTAATACTTAGCATTATGACCTGTATCTATTCTGATTGATGCTCATACCATGATATTTTTCATATCCCCTCTGCTAGTAACCCATCATTTTTGTTAGATTGATGGAATTTACTAAATAATTATTCTCTTGGACACTTAGGTTGCAGCTAAATTTTCACTATTAATACTGCTGTGATAAATATCACACACATATGTATAAGAAGATGCTAATTTCCAGTTCATTTTTTAGTAGCAAATGAAAACCTCTTTTCTTATCGACCTCTAGATGTTTTTGAAGGCTATTTACTAAGCTCCTCCTTCTCCAGGTTAAATGATCTTCTGTACTTGTTGCTTCAGCCACTTTTTTGCTTGCCTTCTGAATTCTCTACATTGCTATTTAATCAAACTGGACTTGACAGATTCCTAGTTAGACCCACAGGGAGTGAAATGTGTTTTCACGACCTTTTTCCCACCCTTTTGCTTTTCAATATTGTGCTTACTTTAAGACCACTAAAACCAAAAACCAAACTGTTTAAATACCTACCACCATCTGACTCAGCCCGTTTCATCCTCTATCTGTCTGGTCTATGAGAAACCCCCAGCATACACTTTACTAGCGAGCACTCTTATTTGTTTCTGGGATAGTGTCACGTTAACAACTAAGGTGCTTTTACTGCATGGTGTATAGCAGTTTTGATTTTTTTTTTTTTCTTTTTTACAAAGGCGCTTTTACTGCATGGTGTATAGCAGTTTTGTTGTTTTTTACTGAGGTAATTTTGCATATGAATTCTTTTTTTTATCCTCACCCGAGGACATTTTTCCATCTTTTGTTCAGATAGAGTGGGAGGGAGAGAGAGAGAGAGAAACATCTGATGTGAAAGGGACACATCCAGTGGCCGCCACCACACAACCCAACCAGGGCTGGGGACAAACTGCAACCGAGGCACGTACCCCCAGCGGGAACCAAACCTGGGTCTCTCGGGACGGCAGGCCCATGCTCCAACCGCTGAGCCAAACTGGCCAGGGCTACATATGAATTCTTTCTGCCTTGCTGTGAAGTGAAAAGTCTTCCAGAGTTTAGGTGGAAACTGTAAATCTGCCTCGTTGCCTCTCCGTCTGGCCAGGCCTGGCCTGATGTGACTCATGTCGTGGAACACGCCAGCCAAGAAAACATGTTCCTTCAAAAGCGGGAAAGGGAGGGAGCAGTTTAATCAGAATGACTATGTTGAGGTTGCCCAAATGAGAAATAAAAGAAAAGCCTGTTGAATCTACTCTGAAGACTTTTGTTTCTCACAGCTTTAATGCTTATATTACTTATTGGATTATCTTTCTCCACTAAATTTTATGTGGTCAGAGGTTTATTTGGGATTCAAATAAAGACAGCAATCACATGCCACGAGCTCTGAGTTGTACACCACGGAGGCTATCAAAAATAGAAGGAAGTTGTTTCTGTTACCTGTGCCCATTTTATTTATGATTTTTATTTCCTGTTGAGAGTTCAAATTTGGGAAATTAATAAGAGAATCTCTAAGAGATTTCACATCAAAATTTATTTCATAGTCAATGTAAGTTTTTTAGGAGGTTACTGAGGTTAAAAAAAAAGGATAACTTTCCCAGCCAGTGTTGCTCAGTAGATTGAGCACTGTCCCATGGATTGAAAGGTCCGGGTTCAAATTCTGTCAGGGCACATGCCTGGGTTTTGAGCTGTATCTCCAGTGGGGGGCGTGCAGGAGGCAGCCACTCGATGTATCTCTCTCATATCGATGTTTCTGTCTTTCCCTTCTTCACTCTCTCTAAAAATATATATATTTTATATATTTTTAATAAAAATATATTTTTTATATATATTTAATAAAAATATATATATTTTTTAAAAGGATAAGTTAAAGGTATACAACAGATATTGAAGCCAAGGACAGTAAACCAGCTCTTCCAGGGCATATTGTATGGCAGCTTTTTTAATGATATGCTTGGTTCATTTTTCACTGCTTTAAACAGTTGGGGTGAAAAAAGAGACAAGTATAATTAGGAGTTCAGAATTTCATAAATTGAAATTCTGTCAGTTTTGTTTGTCACTGTTTTCAGGTCTATGGTTCCATTGGCACATTTTAATAAGCTACATTCTCCCTACTGGTCTTTTTTTTTTTTATAATCCTCACCCGAGGACATTTTTCCATTTTTTGTTCAGGTAGAGTGGGAGGGAGAGAGAGGAACAGAGACAGAGAGAGAAATATCAGTGTGAAAGGAACACATTGAGTGGCTGCCACCCGCACGACCGACCAGGGCTGGGGACAAACTGCAACCAAGGTATGTGCCCTTAGCGGGAACCGAACCTGGGTCTCTCCGGACCGCAGACTGACGCTCTAACCGCTGAGCCAAACTGGCCAGGGCTCTCTACTGGTCTTTTAACTGGAAATCTCAATATAGTCAATTCTCATTCTTCACCATATTTATGTTCTTCATGGTCCCCGTGAATACTGGGTTAGTGAATACTAAACCATTGTTCCTAGGAGAAATTCTGGGGTAGGTTCTTGTAAACCTCTAATCACAAAATTCATTTTCATCAATTGATTAGTATATGACCTTGTTTTATGTGTATTTCTGATTAAAGTTACCTTATTTAGTGTATATTGTTGATTCATTAACATTGAGCTCACAACCAACTCATGTCTGAAAGAAGCTTATCTAACTAGCATATTTCTCATGCTCAAGAGCCCTGAGCCAGCACTTCAATACTATGCTTGGGGGTCCATTTTAAACAGCAAAATTGCCATAAAAAGCACAGAAATGCACACTGTGAGGTACTAAATAGACCACGACAAAGACACTTATTTACAGTGTAAGAGCTGAAATAAGAAGATAGAATGTCCTCTTGTTGGACCTCAGTTGGGAACATTGTGCACTGGGTGACTCAAATTTTTCTCCACCCTGCGTGTGTCTGCTAATGATGCTGAAAGTGCCAGAGTATTGATTTGGGGGTTACAAATAAATTTGTGAGTAGGCATAGTCACAAATACAGAATCCATGAATAATGACAATAAACTGTATAAGCTTTCCCAATTAGTGAAAACTACAAAACTATAATTATTATTATTTTGTTGTTAATCCTCACCTGAGGATATTTTTTCATTGATTTTTTTTTTTTTTTTTTTTTTTTTTTTAGAGAGAATGGAAGGGAAGGGGAAAGAGAGAAAAAAAACATTGATGTGAGAGAGACACATTGATTGGTTGCCTCCTACACAACCCCAGCTGGGGCCTGGGATCACACCTACAACCTGGGTATGTGCCCTTGACCGGAATCAAACCCAAGACTGTTTGGTTCCAGGGCTGATACTGCTGGGCCAAATCGATCAGGACTATTATTATTATTATTATTATTAATCCTCACCCGAGGACTTTTTTTTTTCCTCATTTATTTTCAGATAGAGCGGGAGGGAGAGCTGGAGGAAGAAAGAGAGAGAAACATTGATATGAGAGAGACACATCGAGCGGCTGCCACCCACATGACCCCACCTGGGGCCTGGGACAAACTGCAACTGAGGCACGTGCCCCCAGCAGGAACCACACGCCGGCACTCTAACCGCTGAACCAAACCGGCCAGGGCGATAATTTATTTTTTTTATTTTTTTTATCCTCACCCGAGGACATTTTTCCATTCTTTTTTTGTTCAGGTAGAGTGGGGGGGAGAGAGAGGAACAGAGAGAGAGAGAGAAACATCGATGTGAAAGGGACACATCGAGTGGCTGCCACCCGCACAACCGACCAGGGCCAGGGAAAAACTGCAACCGAGGTACGCGCCCCTAGCGGTAACCGAACCCGCGTCTCTCAGGACCGCAGGCCGACACTCTAACCGCTGAGCCAAACCGGCCAGGGCTATAATTATTTTTTTAAGAGTTTGTTGTCATCCCTGTTATTTTTATGTTGCAGTTTATAGTGACTTAACCATGGCAAAAATAAACTAAAGGAATGGAGAAATGGTTAGGCTTGAAAGCCAACCAAACCAGGTTATCTGTGTTGGTTTGGTTGTTGAGAAAAGTAATATGTAAGATTCTCTGAGATATTGTAGGACTCTTTTATAGTTACTTCTCATTAAATGTCTGTGGGTCAAATGCCTGGTGTCAAAGATTCCTATATATGACGAATGAAAAGTGCACAAAAACAGGGATGTAATTCTAGGCTGTGGACATTTGGGTTAAGTGTCAACATGTGAGTCTGCTGGAGAAACCCCGTTCTGAGTGCTTCATCTCACTAAGACTTCTAATATTGCATGTTACCAGAAGTCCATGTGATATGATGATTATTTCTTTTTTCATTTATTTCAATGATTTCTAGATTTTTCTTGTTCTTAGGGGGTATTAGGCTCTATTCTAAAAATATTTATATTCCACCACTATTTTCTTGAGTTATAAACATGCATATTCTTATGCAAGTTTATACCACAGATGTATGCAAAAGTGATCATTTATTTTTGGTCACCAGAAAGAACAGAGATTAAAGTTGATGTATAGAATTGTTTGTTAAAAGACTTGTTTCTAAATTAAATGGTTTCACAGGGTTTTGTTAACTTTTCATTTGACTACTGCTCATTACTCTGTTAATTATCATCTGAATTTTGAAAAGTAGAGTTATTTTTCAAGGTGTTTAATAGATTTCCTCTTTATGATATATGTTGTATGCTGATACATATGTTGATAGAAAATAAAACTACTTTTATTTTTATTTTTTTTATTTATTTTTTATTTATTTATTTATTTATTTATTTATTTATTTTTTTAATGAATTTTTATTTATTTTTTTGTTACAGACATTTTACCTTTTTACCCCATTGGCACCCCCCACCCCACCCCCCCTCCACCCTGTCCCCGGCTTAGTTGTCCATGTCCATTGGTCATGCATACATGCATATAAGTTCTGTGGTTTATCTCTTCCCACCCTCCCACCCCCCATCCCCTCTTCTGAGGGATGTCAGTCTGTGCCCTACTTCCATGTGTCTGGGTCTACTGTATTCCTCAGACTGTTATGTTCATTATATTCCGTATATAAGTGAAATCATGTGGTATTTGTCTTTTTCTGCTTGGCTTCTTTCACTTAGGATAATACTTTCCAGGTCCCTCCATGTCGTCTCAAAGGATAAGAGATCTTTCTTTCTTACCACTGCATAGTACTCCATTGTGTATATGTACCACAGCTTTTTTATCCATTCGTCTACTGGTGGACACTTGGGCTGTTTCCAGATCTTAGCTATTGTAAATAGTGCTGCTATGAACATGGGGGTACATATATTCTTCCTGATTGGTGTTTCAGGCTTCTTAGGGTATATTCCTAGAAGTGGGATCACTGGGTCAAATGGAAGTTCAATTTTTAATTTTTTGAGGTAGCACCATATTGTTTTCCATAGCGGCTGCACCAGTCTGCATTCCCACCAGCAGTGTATTAGAGTCCCCTTTTCTCCACACCCTCGCCAACACTTGTTGTTTGATGATTTGTTGATGGCGGCCATTCTGACAGGTGTGAGGTGATACCTCATTGTTGTTTTAATTTGCATCTCTCTGATGACTAGTAATGTTGAGCAATTCTTCATATGTCTTTTGGCCATTTGTATGTCCTGTTTGGAGAGGTGTCTATTCAGCTCCTCTGCCCATTTTTTAATTGGGTTCTTTGTCTTCCTTTTGTGGAGTTGGATGAGCACTCTATATATATTGGAAATTAACCCCTTATCTGATACATCATTGGCAATGATGTTCTCCCATACAGTGGGTTGCCTTTCCATTTTGATGATTGTTTCTTTTGCTGTGCAGAAGCTTTTTAGTTTGATGTAGTCCCATGTGTTCATTTTCTCCTTTATTTCTGTTGCCTTGGGTGATGTATCAGTGAAAATTCTGCTCCGTATGATGTCTGAAATTTTGTTGCCTACATTTTCTTCTAGAATTTTTATGGATTCACGGGTCACATTTAAGTCTTTTATCCATTTTGAGTTTATTTTGGTGTATGGTGTAAGTTGATGGTCTAGTTTCATTTTTTTGCATGTAGCTGTCCAATTTTCCCAGCACCATTTATTAAAGAGGCTGTCTTTACTCCACTGTATGCTCTTGCCACCTTTGTCAAATATTAATTGAGCGTATTGCCTTGGGTCCATTTCTGGGTTTTCAGTTCTGTTCCACTGGTCTATATGCCTGTTCTTGTGCCAGTACCAGGCTGTTTTGGTTACAGTTGCTTTGTAGTATAACCTGATATCTGGTATTGTGATCCCACCTACTTTGTTCTTCTTTTTCAAGATTGCTGTGGCTATTCGGGGTCTTTTTTGGTTCCATATGAACTTTTGAAGTATTTGTTCTAGTTCTATGAAATATGTCGTTGGTATTTTGATGGGGATTGCATTAAATCTATAGATTGCTTTGGGTAGTATGGACATTTTAATGATGTTAATTCTTCCAATCCATGAACAGGGTATGTGCTTCCACTTTTTTATATCTTCCTCTATTTCTTTTTTCAATGACCTGTAGTTTTCTGCAAATAGGTCCTTTACTTCTTTGGTTAAGTTTATTCCTAGGTATCGTAATTTTTTTGGAGCGATGGTAAATGGGATTGTTTTTTCAGTTTCTCTTTCTGTGAGTTCATCATTGGTGTACAAGAATGCCGTCGATTTCTTGACGTTAATTTTGTATCCTGCTACTTTGCCAAATTCATTTATTAAGTCTAATAGATTTTTGATGGAGTCTTTAGGGTTTTCTATGTACAATATCATGTCATCTGCAAATAATGACAGTTTCACTTCCTCCTTTCCAATTTGGATCCCTTTTATTTTTTCTTCCTGTCTGATTGCTGTGGCTAAGACTTCCAGTACAATGTTAAATAAGAGTGGTGAAAGTGGACATCCCTGTCTTGTTCCTGTTCTTAATGGAAATGTTTTTAGTTTCTGTCCATTGAGTATGATGTTGGCTGTAGGTCTTTCATATATGGCCTTTATTATGTCGAGATATGATCCCTCTATTCCTACATTGCTGAGCGTTTTTATCAGAAATGGATGCTGGATTTTGTCGAATGCTTTTTCAGCATCTATTGATATGATCATGTGGTTATTATTCTTCATTTTGTTTATGTGGTGTATCACGTTTATTGATTTGCGAATATTGTACCAGCCTTCCATCTCTGGAATGAATCCCACTTGGTCATGGTGAATAATTTTTTTGATGTATTTCTGGATCCGATTTGCTAATATTTTGTTCAGGATTTTGGCATCTTTGTTCATCAGGGATATTGGCCTGTAGTTTTCTTTCTTCGTAGTGTCTTTTTCTGGTTTTGGAATTAGAATTATGCTGGCCTCATAGAACGTGTTTGGAAGTCTTCCTTCTTCTTGAATTTTTTGAAATAGTTTGAGGAGAATGGGTGTTAGTTCTTTTTTGAATGTTCGGTAAAACTCCCCCGTGAAACCCTCTGGGCCTGGGCTTTTGTTTGCTGGGAGAGTCTTGATTACCTCTTCAATTTCCTTAGTTGTTATTGGTCTGTTCAAAACTACTTTTATTTTTAAAAAGTTTTTTTTTCTTTATTGATTTTAGAGAGAAAGGGAGAGAGAGAAACATCAGTGAAAAAGAACATCAACTGGCTGCCTCCTGCATGCCCTCTACTGGGGATTGGGCCCACAACCTGGGCATGTGCCCTGACTGGGAATCAAACTGGCGACCTCTTGTTGCATGGGTCAACGCTCAAACAACTGAGCCACACCAGCCGGGCGTAAAACTACTTTTAAATAAAGTGTTTTGTTAAAGTACAAGAGTGGTCAAAAGTAGGTTTAAGTTGTTCGTGTGGAAAATAATACAATACTTAATACATAATAATACAAGATAAGCTTTGTGCCCGGGCTGGTTTGGCTCAGCGGTTGGAGCGTCCGCCTGCGGTCCGGAGAGACCCGGGTTCGGTTCCCGCTAAGGGCATGTACCTCGGTTGCAATTTGTCCCCGGCCCTGGTTGGGTCGTGCGGGTGGCAGCCACTCTATGTGTTCCTTTCACATCGATGTTTCCCTCTCTCTCTCTTCCTCTCTTTCCCTCCCACTCTATCTGTACAAAAAATGGAAAAATGTCCTCGGGTGAGGATTTAAAAAAAAGAATAAGCTTTGTTTTGTGTACTCACAATTGTAGACCTACTTTTGCTCACCCCTATATCCCTGAGCCTAGTGTGGCCTCAACAGAACCCTACTTCAGTGCCAGCAGGTTGACCCATTGTGCTCCATTTGTTTAACTGGCTGCAGAACCAGAGTATTTAGCTGATGATTTTTTGTTTTGCTCATGTTGCTTTTTTTTTCTGAAGGGCAGAGATGTGCTTGTTGTGCCAAGTTCTTAAAAAGCTAGCAGACTTGCCAATAGGTTTGTGGAGGTTCCCCGGGGGGTGTGGTGAAGGAGGGGAGATTTATAAGCTAGTGATAATCAGGCTGCTGCCAGCCCCTTTGCAGATTGTCTGAGCTGTTGATGACATTAACATTGGAGAGCGAGGAACTTGACCTGCTGTCAGGAACATAGGAACCCGTCTTGTATTTCAAAGCCAAAAAAAAAAGTTGGAGGACAATATAGAAATCTGTTGGATTGTGCCTGATCCCTCTTTTATTTATCTAGGAATTTTGTGTGTGCATGCTAAGAGATGGGACATTATTCAGATGACTTAAAGTCACGTGTAGTTTGCTTTAGCATACTGTCAGGGTCCTAAACAACATTTGAAGATACTTCTCTCCTGTGTCTCCAGTTTCCTCTTAGCTGATCATTGCTGCCAGGTCATAAGCCCTGGCAAGTAGAGGAAAACTGCAGTTTGTAAGGGAAAAACTCCTCAAAAATCATTACAAATTGTCTCTAGTTTGGGGCTGAGAGTTAAGCGAATTGGATTATAGTTTCAATTTTGCCCTTACTTAACTGGTTGGCTTTTGAAAAATTGCCTCCTCTTGAACCTCCTCATCTGTGAAATGAGAGAGTTGGACAAGATGTTCCCTTCAGTTCCTCGCATTTCTCATGTTCTCTGGTTCTGTGATTATTTATCAAGGCTACTACCAAATTGTACCATGTTTTAAGTCATAGTCTATCAATGAAGACCACCGCACATTGCATTGGCAACTAACTTGCAATACAAAGTGGTCTTCACTTATAGACATTTAAATATAATGACTATTAAGATTTTGCATTCTGTATTACCTTTTTTTTTTTCCTGTCATTTTTTAACAGAATGGCACACATTATTAATCCTGTCAGAGCTATACAGCTACTGATATTTTTGCTTGTATTTTTCAAAATCTAAACATGGAATTGACTACCTCTCAAAGATATTATTTTTTTAATTGTATTTTATTTATCCTCACCCGAGGACATTTTTCCATTTTTTGTTCAGATAGAGTGGGAAGGGAGAGAGAGAGAGAGAGAGAGAGAGAGAGAGAGAGAGAGAGAGAGAGAAACATCGACGTGAAAGGGACACATCGAGTAGTTGCCATCCGCACGACCCAACCAGGGCCGAGGACAAAAACTGCAACCGAGGTACATGCCCTTAGCGGGAACCGAACCCGGGTCTCTCTGGATCGCAGGCTGACACTCTACCACTGAGCCAAACTGACCAGGGCTCAAAGATATTATTAAAATGAACTCCTGGGAAAATCTCTAACAACCAGAGAGCTAGGGTTAAGTTTCTGTTTCCCCAGCTGTGTTTTGTGTCCTGTGTGCATTGGAGACTTATGACCAGGAATGGTAACCTTTGGGGGGAAACTTCAAGTCTCCTGCTACTTAACTTAGCTTTATCATGAGTACTCTGCATTCATAGATTAGTTAGGAGGCCTCTTTGTGCATTCAGTAGAGATCTCAACTCAAACTAGCTTGAATAGTAATGGAATTAGTGACTCATAACTAAGTACAGAGGAAGGACAGGCTTCAGGGTTTGTTCAGTCTAGTGTCGTAGGTGCTGCTTCTCTGGATCCAGAGTTGCCTCTGCAGTGCTCTCCACTTACGTTGGCTTCATCTTCAGATTGTGCTCTTATTGCGCCAGGATGCCTGTAGCAACTTTTGGCTTTGCATTAACATACTCTAACGTTGGGGACTCTCATTCTGAGCACTGTGGACATTTGGGGCCAGATAATTCTTTGTTGTGGAACTTTCCCATGCATTGTAGGATGTTGAGCAGCATCCCTGGTCTCTACCCATGAGATGCCACTAGCATCTCCACCCTGAGTTGTAATCATCAAAAATGTCTCCGGATATTACCAAATGGTTGCTTGGAGGGTATGTGTGCAAAAATATCCTGGTTGAGAGCCATGGGTCTAAAGAAAGATAGATCGTTTATTTCATTAGGTGGCTGTCTGAGTGTGAGAAAATGAGTTTTTTAATAGATCCCAAATTTCCCCCTTTGTCTCACTGCCTCGATCTGGGTCACTCCCCCAATCTGGGTCACTCTCCCATTTCTGACTCCAGCACATGTGAGGGTGTGGACTTTCCTTCAGACTAATCAAGTCCACCACCAGAGTTAGGGATGGAATCAGCTTCTCTGAGACATGTAACTTGTCAGGGGAGGTTGAGTACCTGAATAAAGTTAGTGAAGGGGATGGAAGTTGGGTAGGAACCCAACAGTGTCCACTACTACTGCATTCTAAACTTGTCTGTATTTTTCCTCCTCTCAGTGAGGACTATGGAAAGAGCTTTAAGGATATTACAAATCTCATCAATAACACCTTCATTCGGACTGAATTTGGCATGGCTATTGGTCCTGAGAACTCTGGAAAGGTGAGATTCATTTGTGTGTGTATAGAGCTATGCTTGATACCATATACGGGCTGTCAGGTAGTAATATTGGCATGATCCAGTGATACACAGCAATGTATTGCGTTTACTACTACTTTGTTTTGAAATTAAACATAATTTAATACTGATCACAAAATAATGAGATTCAGCACACAGGTTCCTTTTGGCCCCTGTCCACGATGTACCCAAACTCTTCAGGTGGCAGTTGGTTAACATTGCAATGTATACTCAAGATAAACATTTAAAAAAAATTTTTTTTTTTTATTGATTTGAGAGAGAGAGAGGAAGGTAGAGGGAGAGAGAGATAGAAACATCAATGAGAGAGAACATCGATTGGCTGCCTCCTGCATGCCCCCCACTGGGGACGGGGCCCACAACCTGCGCATGTGCTCTGACTGGGAATCAAACTGGCGACCTCTTGGTGCATGGGTCGACACTCAACCACTGAGCCACACCAGCCGGGCAAGACAAACATTTTAGTCTTTGGGAAACTGGTTGATCTCAAACTGACCAGGCTCAAATTCATAGGTATGCACTAGATCAATTCAGGATATTATTATTATTATTTTTTTTATTCTCACCCGAGGACATTTTTCCATTGTTTTGTTCAGATAGAGTGGGAGGGAGAGAGAGGAAGAGAGAGAGAGAAACATCGACATGAAAGGGACACATCGAATGGCTGCCACCCACACGACCAACCAGGGCTGAGGACAAATTGCAACCGAGGTACATGCCCTTAGCAGGAACCGAACCCGAGTCTCTCCGGACCACAGGCCGACACTCTAACCGCTGAGCCAAACTGGCCAGGGCAGGATATTATTTTTGATAAGACTAATATTTGAGGAGTGGGGTGCACTAACTAATCTGTTTTTATAATAATTCTTACTCTTGGAACTAAAATTTTCTTAACTGATGTCTTGTGGAAGTGGTGTAAGACTTCCTGTGCTTTTATAGTGTTACACCCTGAATCTGATCTTTCTTCTTCCAAATCAGGTGATTTTAACAGCAGAGGTGTCTGGAGTAAGTCACAGAGGAAGAATCTTCAGATCGTCAGATTTTGCAAAGAACTTTGTTCAGACCAACCTCCCATTTTATCCTCTGACTCAGATGATGTATAGCCCTCAGAATTCTGATTATCTTTTAGCCCTCAGCACTGAAGTAAGTCTAGTTGAAGAACTTGTTTTGCCTTTTGTATTTTTATCCTCTCACAACATATTGTCTTAAAAGGACCCTGTACGTAATACTTTTTTATACAGTATTGGACTGCTTTCTAGTGACTTTGTATGTCATGAAGTATGTATTTTTATCTTTCTTTTTTCTCTGTTTGGTAAAAGGCACAATTTCCTGTGTTATGTATTCCAGATAAGTATGTCTAGTTGTCGTTACAATTTTTAAAAATTGAATAGACATGTGCTATTGGAAAAATGAATTAGGAAACAGTTTAATGTAATCATTCTTGTTCTGCGAGGGACAAGCATAGATTGTCACAGTCCTGATGTTATTGTTCCTTCCCAGTGGCCAAACCACATCTTTATGATTTTGACTTTATATTTGTTACATAGTATATCAAGCACATCGATTTCTGTCTTCCAACACTCATGCATTAAGTATTCAGAGTCTGAAATCCCTGCACCCCTACCACATTCCTGGACTCTCCCCAGAAACTAGTGCCCTTCCCCTTCTCCTCTACATTCCCTGAGGAGATATGCAGCTTTCCTTTCCTAAGCCCAGTCTCCTTTGTCATGGATGTCGCGCCCAGAGTGGCTGAGTTGCTAGACTGTGACAATCACACTATATTTCTATGGCTCTCTCTAATCTTATTTCTTAGAGTGTGTTCTACTGACCAACAACATCAGAAACCCTGGGAAGCTGGCTTAAGATGCAGATTCCTAGGCCCACCCTGATACAAGTACATCAGTGACTTCTGGTTGTGAGGTGGCTGTTGTTTTTAACAAGTTCTCCAGCTGAGCCATCCCAATAAAATTTAAGAGCCATTGCTGTGATGACCGTTCTGGGGACAGAAACAGGATTATCAGATGTGGACAATTTGGACTGAGCAAAGAAGGAGGCAAAGGGAAAGTGAGGGGTACTGGAGGACAGGTCTGGGTCCTGGGTCTCTGTGGGCAGATCTTTGAGCAGAACTGAGGCTGGAGGGCTCAAGGAAGGTCAGAGTTAAGCTTAGCCAGAGGAGACCAGAGGAAGGAAATGGCTTGCTGGGTAGGCCTCAGATCTTCAAGAAAAAATTCCTGGAAATTCCTTGCAGTAGCTTAAGCTGAAAGCCCTTCAGAGAGCAAAGCGACCCCTTAGGAAGGGACAGAACCATCGCTCTCCCCTTTGACCACTCCATCGCCATTACCAAGCTATCTTAAGGTTATTAAAACAGGATTTTATCCTTATCTCTATCTTTAGCAAGAGATGGGCATAATCTGCTTTTATACCTGACATTTCTTCCAATTAAATGTAAGTTTGAATACAACTATTGAGGTGGAGAAGATGGATGGACCAGTTTGTACTAATGTGCAAATAGGTGATATCAGACCCTTTCCTGTTTCTAAGTAGAATTAGGTAAATTAGAAATGTTGGGAAGTGAACATTATCAGAGGAGGAAAATTAAAAGAAAAAAGAATGGGGAAGGGAGAACACTAAAGGGAAATTCTGTCTGGAGCAGCCCCATTTAATTTCAGCTGTTCCAGGACATCTGTGTCCCGTCTCTACTGAATCTGGGTTCAGAGTAACTTGACCTAGTGAGTCTTGATCTTAGTCCCTCTGCTGCATTTGGAAGTTTTGGCTGTTCCCTCCTTTTGGGAACTGTGCTTGCTTGGCTTCGGTGGCATTATTCCCTTTTGTTCTTTCCTATCTTCTAACCATTCCTTCTTGGTCTCTTCCTTCGGCTTATTTCAATCTACCCTTAAATGACTACTGTCCATTCCACTCCTCAATTTCTTCCACTCATACCATTTTAACCACCACCATAACATGTAAGATTCTTGAGTCTCTGTCTCTGATCCAGGCTTCCTCGTAGGGCTTTTGATTCCTGTCTTGCTGCCCCCTGGGTATCTCTAGCTGGATGTCCCACAGGCACCTCAGGCTCAATCTAAACCACTAATTTCTGGTCTTCTCTCAGATATACTCCTCTTCTCTTAATCCTTGTACTGGTTGAAGATTCCATAGTGCCTCTCATCCCTCAACCAGAATCCCAGAGTGACCAACCGCCCCCCACACATACACATATCATCCTGCCCTACAAGAAAAGTCCAGTTCTACTGAACCTAACTTCTGCATTCTTCCTGAACCTGTTTCTCAAAGCCATGGTTTAAAGCCTCACTAACTCTTAATGAATGAAAAGTGACAGTTACTCACTGCTTTTCCTGCTTCTGGTTTGAACTCTGTGCGATCCATCTTCCCCACTGTCATCCAAGTATTCCACCTCCCCTCTCCCTGCATGAGCTGCTTCCCCACACCGTGAATTGTATCTCCAGCAACTGTCTGAAGGCTTTGAGCTCTTCTTGCACACAGTACCACGTTGATCACCTCTCGGCCTTTGCTAGTCCTAGTCTGTCTTTGTGCCCTAACATCTCATCTCCCATTTGCCTTCTTTTGGTTACACTGCTCATCGTTTAAGACTCAGTCCAAAAACCATCTCTGCTGCAGTGTCCCTCTTTTCCCTACTCTTACCCCAGAGACCATGTTTCCCTAACAGTTACCCCACGGTATCACACTTATTATCTGGGCCCCTTCTTAACTGTGAACTTGAGAGCAGGGAGTATGTCTTATTCTTCTTTGTATCCCCAGTGCAACGTCTGGTACAGTGCCTGGCTAACGGTAGGCACTTCATAAGCATTTGTTATTTGGAAGTTCCAAGCCCCCAAAGAGGTCCCTGTAAACTGTCTGTGTGTGTCTAGATCTCAGGCAGCTCAGATAGAATTTCAGGGTGTGTACTGTCCTGAATGATTAGATATGAATTATTAAAGGTCATACAAGCAGCTGCACAAGATAAAGCTGGAATTTTGATAAGTCATTTATAATCTTTCAGAATGGCCTGTGGGTGTCCAAGAATTTTGGGGGAAAATGGGAAGAAATCCACAAAGCAGTGTGTTTGGCCAAATGGTGAGTAACAGAAGACTCCATCTGTGCAGAGCCCAAACCTTTCCTGACAGTGCTGCCAAAAGTCACATGAATAAATATTGAGCACTTCCTATGTGCCAAGTACTCTTCAGGGTGCCACAAGGGATACGAGAGAGGGTATCACACAGAACTTGACCTGGAGGAGCTTCTAATTCTGTCAGGAAAGAAGACTTTATCTCACTAAACATTAGAACATAAAGTAGAAAACAAGGCTCGTGTCCGAGTAGCTGCTGCCTATAAAAGGTTTCTTCTCCATAAATGATGACATCAATTGGAATAGCATAAGCTACAGCTTTGATTCAGGAACTTACATACTTCTCACCCCCTTTATGTAAAGCCTCTCATCTAGAGATCCATTTATTTCAGTTATGTGGAATGGAGTGAAGAATCAGGAAGAAAGCCCAGAGAGCTTCCAGACCGCAGGAGTCACACTGTCTGCACAACAAAACTCATTCCCTTCTCTCAAGGGGACAGCCCCCCCCATCAGGTGCCTGCTTAAAGGTGGTGTAGAGGGGTTCTTACTAGGGAGTCAAGTCACCTTTGTCTTAACCTGGCTGTGCTGCCAGTCAGTGGCTTAACCTCTCTGGGCTTTAGTTTCTTCCTTCTGTCTATGCACGGAGATTTGTTTGAGGAATTTGGAGGATGCTTGAACAATAATTGAATTGAAGAGTCTTCATACCTCTAAAATTCTGATTAGGCTCAGACCTGTGCTTAGAGCCTCTTTGTTCTTTCTCTCTGACTAATTTCAGCAAATTTGTTCATCTGATTTCCCAGTCAATAGCAGATTTCTGCCAGAGGTGGGGTGTATGAGTGCTAACAACAAGCACATGCCAGGAGAAGTGTGGGAGCAGGCAAAACGGAGAGAACATAACAGGGTGCAGTGAGCTAATGCTAGATCAAGAGTGCACACAGACCGCAGGAGCCTCTAATGGGCACATTGTGTTATCATTTCATATGGTTGATGTCCAGTGGCCCATAATCCCAAGGAAGAGTTTAATATTTAATGTCCTCTACTTAGGGAGTCAGGGAAATCTGTAATATAGACATTGCCAAATATATCTACCAAAATTAACTAAAACACTAAAAAATGTTGCTTGAAGTGGGCCTTTTTCTAGAAAATGCTGGTTAAATTAGGTTGTTACAGCACCACTCTGGTACACGTGCCATATCTGCTTTCATTTTATGGGTTTTAATGAAATGTGTTTGTACCTTATTTGGCCTTTTCAGGAAGGAAGTCATTTTTAAAGTAACTAAGGATACAGTCAAGTAAGACTGTAGTAATTTTGATCATTAAAACTGATCTTTATGGCCCTGGCCGGTTTTGCTCAGTGGTTAGAGCATTGGCCCGCAGACCAGAGAGTCCTGGGTTCGGTTCCCACTGGGGGCACGTACCTTGGTTGCAGTTTGTCCCCGGCCCTAGTTGGGGTCGTGTGGGTCAATGTGTGTCTCTCTCATGTCGATGTTTCTCTCTTTCTCTTCTTCCCTCTCTCCCTCCCACTCTATCTGAAGATAAATGCAAAAATGTCCTCGGGTAAGGATAAAAAATAATAATAATAATAATAAAAACCGATCTTTATGTACATTTCATCACAATGTATACTAAATATCTTACAATTTCATTTGTCAATTATACCTCAGTAAATCTAAAAGAAACAGAAAAGTCATCTTTAAAAAGTTATTTTGAAATAGTATTTTATTTTATATTCTGTATAGGACTTTTTACTTTTGTAACTTCTTTCTTTGATTAGTGTCTAAATATGAGCAAATCGGGCTGCTAATAACAGTTGACTCACCTTTTAGATCTTTGATTTCTAGAACCTGACAGCCTAAAGTTCTGAAAGAACATGCTCAGAGATAGCCCTTTTGCTGGTACTAATCTATAAGTACTGTCAGGGTCTGAATTGAGTTCCCTGTAAACTCCCTTTCCAAGTTAGAATTTAAATAATTCAACCTCTGACCCAGTTGTCTGTTTGAGATGAAAGAACTAAATTATTTAGCTCATGTAAAGCATTGAACTAGGTTCTGAGGGGAAACAAAAAATCGTAAAACTTAGTACCTGCCCTGAAGAACCCAATGGTGTAGTCGAAGAGATAAAGCATATATTGTGTGATTAAAACCAGTAAATGGGGGACAAAGGAGTGCTGAGTGGCTGATAGGGAATGACATAGCGCTCTCCAACAGTTTCTCCCTCAGCACCAATGGCATTGTAGACCCGACAGTTCTCTGTTGTGGGGGCATCCTGTACCTTGTAGGGTGTTTAGCAGCATCTCTGGCCTCTACCCACTAGATACTAGTAATAATTTCCCTTCCCCCAATTGTGACAACTAGAGATGTCCTTTAGGGAGCAAAATCGCCCCTGAGAACCACTTCTCTAAAAGTTTGCAGCAAATAAAGCCTTGGAGTGACAGGAAAAGCTTCATGGAAGCACTAGACTGTAAGCTAGAAACTGAAGGCTGTGAGGGTGAGACTTGGTTACACGAGAGAAAAGCATTTTAAGAAGGAAGCAGTGTGAGCAAACGCAAAAGGCATATTTGGAGAGTGCAGACCAGTTTGAGCCGCTGGAAGAGCTGACAGAAGTGTAGTGGACTATGGCAAATGCCTGGGACCAGGCCGTGGGAAACCTTGACAGGAGTCTGAAAGAATCCGCGTGCAGTATCTGCGGTGGCTGTTTTGGCTAGTGCCTATGGATGAGGCTTATGAGACTTGCTTGGAGCTTTGTGACTAAGGTGGACACAGTCTGTTAACATCTTGAACCATGTGTTTTCTCTGTGTTTGCCTCATTGTAGGGGATCAGAAAACACCATCTTCTTTACTACCTATGTGAATGGCTCCTGCAGTAAGTATATTTTAGTCCCAAAAGAGTGTCCTGTCCATTCATGGTAAAATATTCTGGGTTGTAAGAGATACAAACATCAAAGATCCTTCCATTCTTCTATAATTTTAATAGCTAAAATAACTTAGTGACTTTTAAAATCTTGAAAGTACAACCAAATTACTGTTTTGTACCTAGATCATATAAAAATGCAAGCTGTACACAGACACTATACTTCATTTCAGCAGTGTATTTACATAAAGTAAATATTAAGCTATAACCAAGGACAAGTTGCAATGCATAGTGATTTCTGAAGAAGATCATGGATTGTGTTTGTCAATGGAAGCCAGTGGCTTTCCTATCAGTGGCAGTTTCAAAGCAGAAAGCACAGTTTTTTATTCATTCATTCAACAAATTCATTTGAGCACCTGAATTAGTATGCTAAATACTAGCAAAAGATGGAGAGAACAAACCCAGGCCTACTCTCATGGAGCTAAATTCAAGTAGGGATGATGGATGATCAACAAAAAAACAAAACTCAAGCAACTTAAAATAGAATAATTTCAAATGATGTCATGAAGAAAGTAAACAGGATGCTGTGGCTATGATGTTTTTATGCAGCACTGTTTTGGAATTAAGAAAACTATCTTTCTTCCCAATGTAAAACCTCACATGTATAAAAATAAAACCCAAATGTGAATCCCCTATGTCTAATGCCATATCAGTTTATATTCTCACTTCATTAACATGCATAGGATTAAAAATCCTATAGCTATAAAATTCAGAGCAATTCTAAAACAGTTGTTTGAACTAGAGGCTCACCAGTAAGTGAAATTTTAATTAATATTTTGTCTTGTTTAAGAAGCTGACCTTGGGGCACTGGAATTGTGGAGAACTTCAGACTTGGGAAAAAGCTTCAAAACCATTGGTGTGAAAATCTACTCATTTGGTCTTGGGGGACGTTTCCTTTTTGCCTCTGTGATGGCTGACAAGGTGGGTGTTTGTCTCTTCTCTTTGGGTTCTGATATTTCTGTAAATATGCCTCCAGTAGGTCCCTTTTACTGCTTATACTGACAGAGTTGCTTGCCTTTTTTCAGTATTTAATATCACTGTAAGATTTGGTGGTGGTTCTTTTTATAGAGGCTGATTGGCTCTTCTGGGCTTTTCTGTGCTTAAGCTTGTTATTACCACAAAAATTCTGGTATTTGTTTTGGGATATGTAGTAGACCCATGTTTGGGCTTTACTGAGACATGGATATCTGAAAAAAGCAATCCATTTGTTTGTTATCCAGTAATAATAATAGAAATAGGTAACATTAATTGAGTACCTAGCAGTAAACAAAACAGATAAATGTCCTGTTCTCAGAGCTTATAATTAAGGAGGGGAGATATGATGTAATATCAGGTAATGAGTAAAGCTGTGAAGAAATCTAAAGCAGTGTGAGGAAACAGAAAGAGACAGGAATCAGGCAGGGGTGTTTTAGGCGGGATGGTTTGGATGTGCTCTCTGAGACCTGACTGAGGCGAGAGCATAGCTGCATGGACATCTAGGCTGAGGGAACAGTGGGTGCAAAGACCATGGGCTGGAAGCACGCTCAAAATACTGAGGAAAGTGAGAAGGGCCGTCCAAAGATGGGGAGCCAGCAGCCAGATCCTACAGGGCTTATAGGCTGTGACTAAGACCTTGGCTTTTATTATTGTGTTGAGAAGCTATGAAAGGGTTGTGAGCAGGGGAGTGGTGTAATCTGACTTCTCTTTTGACAGAATAGTCTGTGTCAGGGCAGAGCAGCTAGGAGGCTGTTAGAGCAGTGTGAGAGGCGGAAGAGGGGGGAATGGTACGATGTGGATCTATTTTTAAATGTATTGCCAATAGGACTTGCTGATGGATTCATGTGGATTATGAGATAATGAGAGGAACGGAGGATAACTTTAGAGGCTTTGGCCTGAGCAACTGGATGAATGGTGGTGCCATTTACTAAGATGGCAGAGGCTGTGGGAGAAGCAAGTTTGGGGTATGAGATGCCTATTAGATATCTAAGTGGCAATGTCAAGTAAGCATTTGGGTATAGGAATCTCCCAGTGTTCTATGGTGTTTAGAGTCATGTGACTAGATGGTATCTTCGAGAGGACTGAGTAGGTAGAGAAGAGGTAGGAGGACTGAGCACGCCTTGAAGCACCCACCACTGAAAGGTTGGAAAGAAATGGAGAATCTAGCAAAGAAGCCTGGGAGGGAGACAGTGAAGCAGGGTAAATAGGACAGTGTGAAATCATGAAAGCCAAGTGAAAAGATGTTTCGAGAAGGACGAAGTGATCAGCTGTGCTAAACTCAACTGAGATGTTGAGTTAGATGAGTGCTGAGAATTAGCTACTGGAGTTGGCAGAAGTGGAGAGGATTTTTTGTTTGTTTGTTTCTTTGTTTTTAAATCACCCAAGGATATTTTTCCATTTATTTTCAGACAGAGTGGAGGGTGGGGAGAAACACTGATGTGAGAGAGATACATTGACTGGTTGCCTCCCACACGACTCCAACCAGGGCTGGGGACCAAACTGTAGCCAAGGTGTGTGCCCTTGACCAGAATCGAACCCGAAATTCTTTGGTCCACAGGATGATGCTCTAACCACTGAGTCAAACCAGCCAGGGCAGGGTAGAGGTTTTTTGTGGGCTTGACTGAGCAGTTTCATTGCAGTACTGAGGTTAAAAGACTGATTAGAGTGAGCTCAGAGAGACTTGGAGGTGGATTAGCAGACGTAGTAACACAGTAACTCCCTCAAGCAATTTTGGAATAATCCTCCCAACAACCCTATAAGCTTATACTGTTACTTTGATTTCTATTTGAGGGAACTGAGAAACTTGCCAAGGGTCACCCTGAGGTGGAACCGTGGTAGAAATCAGACTGATTTAAGGGGTAGCCTCCTACACTATACAGTCGTACCTCGCCACTTCACGCTTCAACTTTCGTGGCTTCACTCTATCACAGTTTTAATGAATGTATGTTCATTAAAAAGTTGATCTTGACAGTGAAAATGATACAGTGCGCACTCGGTTGTCTGAGTCAATTATACACCCCTGTATTACAATTAAAATGAAAATTACTGTACGTATGGACTGTAGGCCTATGTATTCGAGCACCCCAAGAATCCTTCAACGCCAGGTGCAACCACTAGAGTCTGGAACAGATTACCTGCGATAAATGAGGGACGACTGTATTGTTCCTGTCTACAACTAAAATTCCACTGTGTGCTTTTGAACTCTAACTTCTGCCTGTAACAATGAGTAAGATTCAAATTGAACATCTAGGTATAAGTTTTAGAAAAATAAGTTAAATGTACTTGTCACTGAACTTTAAATAGCATTTAACTATTTAATGAAGGCCCTGGGAGTCAGTCTCATACCATAGCTAATTGTGTCTTGTAGCTATTTTAAGCTATTTATCAAAAAGTAGGTGTTAATTGCATCCTTAACAGACTCCTTTTCACAGCTAAATCCCTGATCAGCTTCCTTTGTTAATTTATGATGCTCTTTGGCCTCTTCCTATCCTGTGCACAATCCCCTCATTGTGGCTGTTCTGAGAGACTTCCTTAGATATAGGTCACATCTTAACTTCCCTTGTGATCCCCCATTTTCTAGATCCTTAGTTACCTCATACTTTGGATTATCTCAAAGGGATCAGACCTTTATACAGCAATCATTATTTAAGAATTATCTGAGCACACACGTGTGAGTGGTCTCATCACACCCTTGGCTTTACTGAAGGAAATTGGAATGTCAGAGGTTAAGAGGATAGATCTTACAGGCCCTGCCAGAAGAAGCCAAAGAAGAATCCAAGATAGCTTTGCTTACAGTAGAATGGATTGTCCCATTGCCTGGAACTTTGCTAGAGGTTAAAAATTGCTAGATAGTTGGTACTAGGACCTTTCATTTTTGATAGTTGTACCCAGTGAAGAAATGGATAATGATATTTATAATTAACAATAATAATGTGCCTAGTTGGTCCCTGCTCATGGCACCTTGGCAATAAATTAAAAAGATAAATGTTGGCATTTGTTTCAGGATACGACAAGAAGGATTCATGTATCAACTGATCAAGGGGACACATGGAGCATGGCCCAGCTCCCCTCTGTGGGGCAGGAGCAGTTCTATTCTATCCTAGCAGCTAATGACGACATGGTGTTCATGCACGTGGATGAACCTGGAGGTGAGAGCTTTTTAGTGGCCCACCCTTAACCTCAGAGAGATTTAAACTTCAAGCTCTACTTTCAGTAGCTTTCCCTCTTTTATGTCTATTTTTCTAGGAATCGATTAGTGCCCTACTGAATATTCTGTCTTAAAATCTGTCACCTCGATTTAAAAGGCTGCTTGTTTTGACATTGTGTGGTTTGTGTGCATATCCAGTGCCTAGCGCAGTGCTGCTCAGAGAATGCTCAGAGGACTGGTGCTGATTTGCAGACTCACCAAATAAGTATAGGAAGTGAGAGCAAGCCATGTGACAAAGTAATTTTATATCTGTTGAATCTAATGATAAAAGAGTTGATGAATATATTTTATTTTATCTTTTGTATTTTCTTTTTCTAGTGATTAGTTTTTATTATATTTTACAAAAACATTGGTTTGTGACATAATGGAAATTTAAAAATTGATCCTTCATCACAGACAGTTTGAGAAACGTTCCAGAGTATAAAGATGTAGAGATGTTTAAGATGTAAGAAGAGCTTTTCTGTAGCATCTGATTAATTCATGCAGGAAACTCAGCATCTACCATATTTCTGGCACTACGTAAGATGGGTATAGAATTAAAGGTGGACATAAAAATCTTGAGTATCAAACCTTGATTGAATTCCAGGTCTACGTCTACATCATGAGGAGAGATGGTTGGCTAATGTGCGTATGGTTAGACTTGTTGCCTAACAACAAGTTATGTGTTGTATGGTTAGACTTATTGCCTCTCTATTCCCTCCCAAGACTTAGTGTTTTTGTTTGTTTGCTATTTCAGATACCGGGTTTGGTACAATCTTCACCTCAGACGATCGAGGCATTGTCTATTCCAAGTCCTTGGACCGACATCTGTACACCACCACAGGTGGCGAGACAGACTTTACCAATGTGACCTCCCTCCGTGGGGTCTACATAACAAGTGTGCTCTCTGAAGGTGAGTCTTGGCACACCTGTCCTTCAGCTGAATGTGTTGAGAATTGAAACTTTTGGAGAGACTGATGATCCTCTCCCCCAGTAACATTGCTTACCTGGCCAGCAGCCTGCCTATGTAAATTCTGGCTCTCCACTTTAAATAAGTTGTGGCAACTGGAACTAAGAAAGAGCAAAATAACCACAGGTAGAAAGAAAGATTTTTGGCACTCAGTGTTATTTAATCTATAAAATAAGTTTTCTGCATTGGGAGGTTTAGTCCTACGGGAGTGAGCCTGAGTTTGACCCTCTTCCTGCTTTTCTCCTTGTAGAGGGCACAGCAATAGCCAAGCTTCTTCTCGCCTTCTGCTCAGTGGTTCTGGAGTGCTCACCTTTACTAAAGTTCACCTGTACAAGTAAACACATTACTCTAAAGTACAGAGACTCACCACCCCAAGGAGACTCTTTTTTGTTTATTTATGTATTGATTTTTTTTTAATCCTCACCCGAGGACATTTTTTGTTGTTGTTCAGATAGAGTGGGAGGGAGAGACAGGAAGAGAGAGAGAGAGAGAGAGAGAGAGAGAAACATCGATGTGAAAGGGACACATCTAGTGGTTGCCACCTGCATGACCAAAACCAGGGTCGGGGACAAACTGCAACTGAGGTATATGCCCTTAGCAGGAACCGAACCCAGGTCTCTCTGGACCGCAGGCTGTTGCTCTAACCGCTGAGCCAAACCGGCCAGGGCTGTATTGAGTTTTTGATACGAGGTTGGGGTGTTTGTTTTTGTAAAGACCTCGCAGTGGTCTACAAGGTCAAGTGAGGTTGGCCCCGTTTCCTCCCCGACTTCCACTCCCACTCTTCTCTCCTCTCCCTCTACTCTAGTCACTTCAGCTCTCAGTTCTCTTCCAATTCCCTAAACCCATCAGGTTTGCACACTTGTGGTTTGGAGATTTGCACCCCCGACTGTTCTTTGTTTTCCCACATAGCTGTGGGGCTGACACCCTCCTCCTTCCAGTCTTTGCTCATATTTACTTTCTGAATGAGACCTGCCTTGACTATTTTAAATTTCTCTGTGCCCTCCCCCACTCACACACACTCTGTCAGTCCCCCTTTAGCTATGCAGGTTTTTCCATAGCACTTTTTTCTTTTTTAATATGCTTTTATTGGATTTTTTTTAAAGAGAGAGGAAGGGGGAGAGAGAGAGAAACATTGATGTGAGAAACTTCAATTGGCTGCCTCCTGCATGCCTCCTACTGGGGATTGAGCCTGCAACCCAGTCCTGTGCCCTGACTGGGAATCGAACTGGGACTTCTCAGTCCATGGGGCAACGCTCAGTCCAGTGAGCCACACAGGCCGGGCCATAACTCTTATTTTTTAATGTAATAAGTAATTTACCTATTTATGACGTTTAGTGTTTGTCTCACCCTGTTAACATGTATATTTCATAAAGCTTTTCTTCCAGTTTTGTTCACTAATATATTCCCAAAGGCTTACAACAGTTTTCACACAGTCGGCACACAAAAATATTTATTGAGCCCTGGCCAGTGTGGCTCAGTTGGTTAGAGCATCCTCCTATGCACTGAAAAGTTACAGGTTCGATCCCTGGTCGGGGCACATACAGACAGCAACTGACCCATGTTTCTCTCTCATATCAGTGCCTCTCCCTCTCTCTCCCCCTCTCACTGTCCTTCCCCTCTCTCTCTCCCTTTACCTCTTTATATTCATTCATTCATTCATTCATTCATTCATTCATTCATTCATTCCTCACCCGAGGACATTTTTGCATTTTTGCATTTAGCGGTAGGGAGAGAGGGAGGAAGAGAGAAAGAGAAACGTTGATGTGAGAGAGACACATCGAGTGGTTGCCACCCACACAACACCAACCAGGGCTGGGGACAAACTACAAACGAGGTACGTGCCCTTAACAGGAACCGAAACCAGGACTCTCTGGTCTGCGGGCGACGCTCTAAGTGCTGAGCCAAACCAGCCAGGGCCCTTTACCGCTTTCTAAAAAAATCAAAACATATCCTTGGATCAGAATTAAAATATATATTTATGGAATAAATAAATTTGCCTTGATTTAATTTCTTGTTTGATTTTCCTTGGAACACTCAAAGCATATTATCTCTGAATTTAAACCTGCAACAGTTTATATCATTGAAAATAGAGAATGGGGAAAAGACACAGAGAAGGAAAAAAAGAAAAGGTGTAAGAGGGATAGGATATGGAGTAGTGGAGAGACAAAATTTAGGAATTATTAATTCAGACTTATGCACATAAGTCGAATCTTGAAATTCCCTAAAACAAGCCCAGTATCATGGCCTTGTCTGTGAAGTTGAGTATGCCTTCCCATTGTGGAGTTTACTTCCAAAGCAAGCAAACAAGGAAGGAGAATAGATATCAGCCTGTTTGCATTGGTAAGGAGATAAAAGGTATCTTTTTTCAAGAGTGTCAGACTAGATGATTTCTGGAATCCAATGGGTCCTGTTCAGGTGGTAAGCCGCCTTCAGATACCATGTTAAGAGTGCTGCTCAGTTACTCATCAACACTGAGCCGGTTTGTTGGGTGTTATAAGCTTAGGGGATTCCAGGGTTACAATGAAGTTATATAGTCTCAGTTAGTATCAAGTTCTGCAATGAGAAACTGAACTTTATAGGATTTTTCCAGTGTATCAGGCTTAATGTCATTCTCTTCCCCTTTAGATAATTCTATCCAGACTGTGATCACTTTTGACCAAGGAGGAAGGTGGAAGCACCTGAGGAAGCCCGAGAACAGTGAATGTGACGCTACAGCAAAAAATAAGAATGAGGTTAGTTTTACTCCAACTGTCATATGTATTTAGATCAAAGCAGCCACTCTGTTCTGCTCTTATTGTGCCAGGCTTTTGAATAATGAAGTTTCCTACTTGACTAGGGTCCACAGGTAAAGGTGGAAAGTTTGGAAATGAGAGTAATGAAATTAACTTAGAATGTAGGAACTTGGAACTGCAAAGAAAGGCTAAAATACTCTGGATTGTTTATCTTACAAAGAAAAACAAAACTGAGGGCTAGCAGTTTGTGTTTTGCTAAACTGCGGAATGGAAACAGAATGGACAGAAGGGTCAGTGATGAGTTAGGAGTCAGCAGGTTGGCTGTGAGACATCAGGAATTCTACAACAGCCATATACCCAGCCGTTCGTGAGCAGTGCGAAGCTGTGCTGGCCAGAAACTAGAGCAGAGAGCTCGGCCTTGTCTTCCCTCTGCCTGGGTGCCCCACGGCTGGTGGGTGTGGGTGGCGACCCAGCAGTGCACGTGAAAGCAGGAGCTGACCCTCTGAGGAGAGGAGACCAAGCCTAAAAATGAAAAGGCGGATCCCAGAATCTAGGAGTGACAGGTCTTGAGAGGCATGAAAAGAGAAAAACAAGCTTTGTGTCTGGCTCTTTCAGAATTGGAGAGGAGCTTAGGGGAACACTAAAGAGTTCTTTAAAAAAATGACAGTGTCAATAGCTCTGAGTTCTTCTCAGCATACCTGTGGTTAATATGCACTCTGTTGTTCTAGGCTGGGTTTTCTGTTTTAAGAGCCTCACACAGTGTGAGATTAAGTATACCTGCCCCACCCCCAGCTCTCTCTCCCTTCTCCACACTCATCAGTGCTGTTGAGTCTCTCCTTCCTGCTCCCTTTTCCCCATCCCCCTTGTGTGCCCTGCCCTGTGCCTGTCCTCCTTACTTTAAGTCTTGGCTGCACAGTGGCCTCTCCTTACTTTGTTATGCTACCCTCATGCTCCCATGCTTCTTCCTCCTCAGCACTCTTCCTAGCTCCCATTTGCCTCTGAATAAAGTCTTTGACCTGGTGACTAAAGGTCCTCTCTTTCCCTGTAAGGCTCTCTTCCGTGTCATCGCCCATTTTATAACTGACATACCCCTTGCCATCTTCTGCTGCTCCTTCAACACCCTCATGTGCCCTGCCTCTGGGGCCTTGCCCATGTTGTTCTGGGAAAGCTGGGCCTGTCTCCCCCACCCCGATTCATCAGAATTTGTAGAAACCCTAACCACCCTTACTGCCCATCTTCAGTTAGAACTAATCATTCCTCTTTTTTTCATTAATAGTTTGCTTGAACCTCTTTTTTTTTTTTTTTTGCAGTAAAATATACATGACATAAAACCAATGTATACATGACTTTAACCAATTGGAACCTCTTTTGAAGCACTAACTTTCATTCCATTTTATACCTCAACTAGTTTCAGAGAAATATTCCTTAAAGACAGGACTGGGCCCTGGCCAGGTATCTTTATTGGTTGGAGTGTTACCCTGTATACCAGAAGGTTGCAGGTTCGATCCCGGTCAGGGTGCACACGGGAGGCAACTAAATGATGTTTTTCTTTATGTCTCTCTCTCTCTCTCTCTCTCTCTCTCTCTCTCCTCCCCCCTAAACATATCCTCCAGCGAGGATTTTAAAAAAAAATTGGACTAGGTCTTATTTCTGATCACCACCACATCTTATATAATACCTGAAATACATCAGGAGTTCATCAGGTTTATTTGTGTGGAATCATACTTCATATATTGACCAGAGGCTTTGGTGTAATGCAGGAATAAAATAAGCTAAGATTACACGTGAGAAAATAATTGCATATTGCTCTCAAATATACTAATGCTTCCAGAATCAGGAATTTCCCACTGAGCCTCTAACTCAAAAAAAAAACAAAAAACAACCCAAATTAAAAATGAGCAAAAGACAGTTCTCTAAAGAACATATACAGATGACCATAAACACATGAAAAGATGCTCAACATCACTGATTGTTAGGGAAATGCAAATCAAAGCCACAGGAAGAGATCACCTCACACCCATTAGGATGGTTGCTATTAAAAAAAATAAAAAGCAAGTGTTGGTGAGGATGTAGAGAAATTGGAACTCTTGCGCACTGTTGGTGGGAATGAAATGTGATACAACTGCTGTAGAAAACAGTATGGAGATTCCTTAAAAAATTAAACATAGAACTACCATATGCTCCAGTAATTCCACCTCTGGATATATATCCAAAAGAATTGAACAGAGGGCCTCAAAGAGATATTTGCACACCCATGTTCATAGCAGCATTACTCACAATAGGCAAAAGATGGACACAATCCAGATGTCTATTGACAGGTGACTAGATAAGCAAAATGTAGTGTACACTTACAATGGAATATTATTCAGCCTTAAAAAGGCAGGAAATTCTGATACATGCTACAACATGGATGAACCTTGAGGACATTATGCTAAGTGAGATAAGCAAGACACAAAAAGACAAATATGCTGTGGTTCTACTTACATGAGGTACCAAGAGTAGTCAAATTCATAGAGACAGAAAGTAGAATGGTGGCACTGGCCGGTTTGGCTCAGCGGTTAGAGCGTCGGCCTGCGGTACAGAGATACCCGGGTTCAGTTCCCACTAAGTGCACGTACCTCGGTTGCAGTTTGTCCCCGGCCCTGGTTGGGTCGTGCGGGTGGCAACCACTCGATGTGTCCCTTTCACGTCGATGTTTCTCTCTCTCTCCCTCCCACTATATCTGAACAAAATATGGAAAAATGTCCTTGAGTAAGGATAAAAAGAAAAGAAAGTAGAATGGTGGTTTGCCTAGGGCTGGAAGGGAGGGGGGAGGAGTAGGGAGTTACAGTTTAATGGGTACAGAGTTTCAGTTTTGCAGGATGTAAAAGTTCCAGAGAAGGATGATGGTAGTGGTTGCACAACAGTGTAAATGTACTTAACACTATTGAACTGTACACTTAAAAGTGGTTAAGATGGTAATTTTTATGTCATATGTGTTTTATCATCATAATTTTTTTTTAAATAGAGTATCCCACTGAGGTCTGGGTTAGGTTTATTAGAAGGCTCTGTGAGATGAGTAAAAATTATGCCTTTGGTTTTAATCTAAGCTTTGGTTTCTTTTCACAGTGCAGTCTTCATATTCATGCTTCCTACAGCATCTCCCAGAAACTAAACGTTCCAGTGGTCCCCCTTTCAGAGCCAAATGCCGTGGGCATAGTCATCGCCCATGGTAAGGGGCCCTCCCCTCCTCTTTCCTTCCCTCCCCTCCTTGGAAAGAAGTAGCTGAGCACACTGAAACTCAGACTTATTCACCCTATAAGAAAACCGCTGAACCCTGGCCGGTTTGGCTCAGCGGTTAGAGCATTGGCCTCGGTCCAGAGAGACCCGGGTTCGGTTCCCGCTAAGGGCACATACCTTGGTTGCAATTTGTCCCCGGCCCTGGTTGGGTCATGTGGAAGACAGCCACTTGATGTGTTTCTTTCACATCGATGTTTCTCTCTCTGTCTTCCTCTCTCTCCCTCCCACTCTATCTGAACAAAAGATGAAAAAATGTTCTCGGGTGAGGATTAAAAAAAGAAGAAAAGAAAAGAAAACCGCCAAACACAGCTTTTACCATTGTTTGTAGGATTTCTTGTGTGATAATGATACTTAGGTGTTTCATAGGCTCCCATCAGAGAGAATAACATGACTTCCCCCTTTCCCAAATTTTCATTGGCCTTTTTTCTATGACAAGAGGCATGATGGGAAATAAATTTACTCAAAATGAGCCTCTAGCAGTAAATCCTGTTTCATGGCTGATCTGTGCTGAGCTGGTGGATTGTGTTGCAGGTAGCGTGGGGGATGCCATCTCAGTGATGATCCCAGATGTGTACATCTCAGATGATGGCGGTTACTCCTGGGCGAAGATGCTGGAAGGACCCCACTATTACACCATCCTGGATTCTGGAGGCATCATTGTGGCCATTGAGCATAGCAGCCTTCCTATCAATGTGATTAAGTATGCATGAGCTCAGCTCCACCCACACTTTCTGCATAGAGGGCAGTTGTGGGAAATGTTTCAGTTTGTTGTGGGGAAGTTACAGATGCCTGATTTAAATTTGTGCATTCTGCACAACTGTAGGGAAGGTTCTTAAAGGGATTGCATTTAGAGCAACTCAGATTAAATGGCTTGCTTTTTTCTCTGACTCTCTTTAGTTAATACTTTTTGTCACTTTAAAAATATTCTTTCTCTCCACAAGAATATTTTGGAAGTGTCTGAACATTCTGGATTGAGAATGACTCCTTGAGTAAAAGTTCATATAAAATAATTTCTGTCTGTTGATTGGGAAGCCCATTCTTACATGGGTCACTATTTTCTCTTTCCTTTGAAAGAATGTTTATAAAAGCATTTTTTCCCACACTCTCTGAATGAATCCCTTTTCCTACCTTGTTAACTATAGGCATTCACAATTGATATAATTGGCCCTGGCCAATGTTGTTCAGCGGTTAGAGCGTTGGCTGTGGACCAAAGAGTTGCAAGTTCGATTCCAGTCAAAGGCACATACCTTGGTTGCGGTTCATCCCCGGCCATGGTCGGAGTCGTGCAGGAGGCAACCAGTTGATGTTTCTCTCACATCGATGTTCCCCCCTCTTCCTCTCTTTCCTCTCTAAAAATCAGTTTTGAAAAAATTTTAAGAAAAAATTGATATAATTGTCAGTCAGTAAGCCATCACCTAAACATGAAGGTTCTTTGGTTTGGGACCTAACAGCAGAGTGGTTTCCTGATAGTCCCATAAATGTTGATCCTCTATCATGATGTTTTTCTCACTGGGGTTTCAGGTTCTCCACAGACGAAGGTCAGTGCTGGCAAACCTACACATTCACCAAGGAGCCCATCTACTTTACCGGCCTTGCTTCAGAACCTGGAGCGAAGTCCATGAACATCAGCATCTGGGGTTTCATAGAATCTTTCCTGACTCGCCGGTGGGTCTCCTACACCATCGATTTTAAAGATATCCTTAAAAGGAACTGTGAGTGTCTCCTTTGACCTTTTCTACCAGAAACTTGTAAGCCCATTTTTCTAAAGAGCCAATTCAGTTTAATTTCTTTTCACTGGAAGAAGAAAATGCGTAAGAAAGAGGATGGAAAGATATTCCTTGTGGGGTAATCAGGCAGTGGAATTTGGACAAGCACTGTCCAAGAAAAATAAAACAAGGGCCACAAATATAACTTAAATCATTCTGTCAGCTACATTACAAAAATAAAAGAGGTGAAAGTAATTTTAATAATATAACTAATATATCTAAAATATTATCATTTCAACATGTAAGCAGTATTAAAAATTATCAGTGAAATATTTTACTTTCTTTTTCTTTTAAGTCTCAAAATCTGGTGTGTATCTTACACTTGTCCTCAAAGTAAGTTTCAATTCAGCCACATATAGCTACAGCTGTCATATAGGAGAGTATAGCTTTGCACTATTAGATCTCTGGAACATTTTATGACACTGTTTCTGCTTGTAAGGATAGTGCATGCTTGTGTTTGTCTAAAATTACTTCTTAACATTTGAGGGTTTAAATCCCTGATTACAGCAGAACTATAGAGGAAACTTGAGAGAAAAGTGTATTGCAAGCATGTTCCAATTGATTGTGTGTGTGACTTATCAAAATGTTGAACTGAGGAAGTTTTCATGCCAAGAATCTTGGCTTGAATGCCACTCACAGGTGAAGCTCTAGAATGGCTACTGGGCAGGTGTGGAACCCACACTGACCATTTCAGAGTTCCGTGACTTCAAATTACAAGGCATGTTCAAGGCCCAGAAAAGGAGTTAAAATGGTAATTGCAAGGTATTTCTAAAGAATCACAAGCACACCCAAGCCCTAATACCAAAGATGCTGACATTGTACTAAAAAATATGGAGGGGAAAAGAAAAACTGGAGAAGGTAACCATGCTGTAATCTGTAGTATTTGTTGGCATTATATGATAAAAGACTTAAAGATTCAAGACACTTTGGTTGAATTTTGGTCCTAATATTAGACTATATTACAGGTCCACTTCCTCAGAATGTTAATTCAGTGACTCCTGGAGGAAGCTGTCATTTGGACCTTATTTTTCTATAAGATATTTAAGTCCAGCCAGTGTGACTCAGTGGTTGAGCGTCAACCCATGCACCAAAATGTCGCTGGTTCAATTCCCGGTCAGGACACGTGCCCAGGTTGTGGGTCTGATCATCAGTGGGGGGTGTGCAGGAGTCAATGTTCTCTCTCATCGATGTTTCTATATCTCTCTCCCTCTCACTTCCTCTCTCTCTCAAATCAATAAAGGGAAAAAAAATTTTTTTTTAAAAAGATATTTAAATATGATTTAATACTGGAGAGTCACCATTATCTAAATTCATTAAGTAGGCTATAATGGAGCTGGCTTATGCGTTTTCCTTTCAGCAGGCAGCTCCACAGTTATCCCTCAAGTTTAACGTCATTACAAAATTGTTAAGCACCTGCTTTTTAATAGACTTAGTGCTGATCTTCTTACCCCGAAGGATAAAAACTGGATCCACAGTCTTTAGGCCATAGCCTGAGTCATTTTTCCAGGAGTGGATAATACAACATACTAAGCCAGGTTAACTGTCATCAGCAGTCTTCATTTGATATACAGTTGACTAGAGTTAAAAGTCTAGAAAGAGAATGTTTTCCCTTCTGTTGGAAGCAAACTAACCCATAGTGAAACTGAACCTATGCTTTTGCTCATTGGTGTCTTGTCCTAAAGGATAACATCTAGTTGCTGACCTCTGACAGTTACTGCTGACTGAGGGCACAGGTGCACAAGACATACAGCCAGCAGCCTCTCAGTTTGGAAGAAACCCTAGAGATCCTCTATCCATCTCCCCACTTCAAAACAAATAAGGGTCTTCCTAATACTCAAATGAGGGGTGAGATGCAAATAATCATCCTTTGGTATGAGGAAATGCAAATTACTAGTGGGCTCCAACCAATTAACTTTGGTTCACAGTTCCATAATGAAGCAATGGGTTCAGTCAGACATCCCCACGCTTTCTTTCCTTATTCCTCTTATCATCTGGCAGCGTCCTCATGTAGGTGGGTTATGTGCCATGTAGTTACCTGAACAACCTGTCTTTCCTTTAGGTGAAGAGAAGGACTATACCATATGGCTGGCTCACTCCACAGACCCTGGAGATTATGGAGATGGCTGCATTTTAGGCTATAAAGAACAGTTTCTACGGCTCCGCAAGTCATCCGTCTGTCAGAATGGCCGGGACTATGTAGTGACTAAGCAGCCGTCTGTCTGTCTGTGCTCCCTGGAGGACTTCCTCTGGTATCAGCATCCCTCAGATCCCTGTCAGCCCCCTTTCCTATGCTAGAGGAGGTGGAACACAATTGTCTTATAGAACTGAAAGATATTTCAACCCTTTTCTTTCCCTTCTTCCTCAAGAGCAGAGAATTGCTGCTTCTTGAGGAAACTGAGGCAAAGAGAAAGGGAACCAAAGTTGTTAATAATTGGACAGACAATATTATCATATTGGACAGTTAATTATTGAGCAGAACCAGCAGCAGCCCCCAGAAATCCTGACTTGGCCATGATAGGAAGGAGGGAAGCATATAAGGAGGACGAGAATGTAAAAAAAGAGAGAAGAGGAGGTGATAGGATAAAAACACCAAGGGAAGTGGTACAGGAGCCAAGAGGACATTGGACTTTAGCAAACAGCCTGACAGCCTGAGTTCAGCAGGTAAGGCACTTAGATTTTGGGTCATTTGCAAGACTGAATGCAGAAAAAGTGGTTCTGTCCTGAGACACAAGGTGACAGTAGTATATTTATGGTCCCTGTGTGCCATCAAGGTCAAGCAAGAGTTCAGGACCATCCAGACTTAAGGATCAGTTATGTGGTTGGCCTGGGGTTAGTTTGATTTTTTAAGGGCAAGAGAGTCCCTAGGTAGCCTAAGCAAGATAACTTAAGGCAAATAAGAGGGACTGCTTCAGATCACAGGTAGTAATCTTATGGAATTCATTACCTGCAAAAGATACTAACAGGAAGTGAAGGATTTAGAAAAGAAGGCAGGCAGATAGTCGTGTCTTCACATGTCATATTCTTTCAGACCACAAATGACAGAATACAGGACCAAGAAAACCCAAGTCTGACCCCGTTTGGGTCCTCCTGTGTGACTTATATCTGTCTCTGGAATGGCCAGGGGGCTTTCTCTCTCTTTTCCACAGGGAAACTATCACTCAGATCACTTAGTTTTGTTACAGTAGGGCTAGAGCTTGTTGATCCTGTGAAACTCTTAAGGGCTGGCTCTTCATTACTGAGTTTCTCCTGGTTTCCAGACATGCTGTGCTTCTTCAGAGCTCTGAGCCATTGGACACACTGCTTCACCTGCCTGAAAGTCTTTCCACATTCCCCGTTTGACCGCTAAACCTGGTGGATTCCCGTTTGGCTTTTAGTGCTTAGTTCAGATATTATCTCTTTTTTTTTTTTTTCTTTTAATTCTCACCTGAGGATATTCTGCCATTGCTTTCCAGACAGAGTGGAAGGGAGAGAGGGAGAACACAGAGAAACATCAATGTGAGAGAGACACATCAATTGGTTTCTTCCCATACAACCCCCACCCAGGCTTGGGATCAAACCTGCAACCCAGGCACGCGTCCCTGACTGGGAATTGAACCTGAGATTCTTCAGTCCTCGGGCCAATGCTCTAACTGCTGAGCCAAACCGGCCAGGGTCAGATATCACTTCTTTAAAGCCTTGCCCAGTTTTCCCTCCTTTAGGCTCCCACAGAACCCCTATCACAGCATTTACTGTGTTTTAATCATTATGTGTAGGCTTGCCTCCACCACTACACTCTAGACTCCTTGAGGGCATATTATATTTGATCATTGTATAGTAGTAATGATAGCAGCTGGCATTATTTGAGTACTAACTGTACTAGGCACTGGCTTGAGCAATTTTACACTTAACCTCAGCAGCCCTATGAGGTGGGTATTGTCATTTCCATTTCACAAAGGGAAGAAGTGAAAGAAAGTATAGAGAGGTTATGACTGACTTGCCCACAGTCACTCATCCGGGAAGTGGTGGAGCTGGGATGTGGACCTGGCAGTTGAGCCCTAGAGCCCATACTCTACCACATGTGCTTGAGAAACGTGCATATGTGAGTGGGAATGGTACTCTCCCAGAAATTTTCCCTTGTTCTTGAGTGGTGTCCTCTACATCTTTTGTTCTCCCTACCCTCTCCCCTAAATATTTGTCAGAAAAACCTTAATGTATAAGCGGCATCTCTATATCCCTCAAGCATTCATTGAGTATTTGCTGTGTATGCCCTGGCTGGTTTGGCTCAGTGGTTACAGCATCGGCCCGAGGACTGGAGTATTTGCTGTGTACAGGGCAGTGCAGAGTGAAAACAGAAGGTTTGTTGTGGACTTTCTGGGTAAGATTCACATAATTATGTTGTGAAACAGAAGATAGCAAGTGTCTCAGGGATTTGGGGAGGGAAGACACTGTCCAGCTAGAGCTGAAAGGAGGTGTGGGTCGAAGGAGGCTTTGCTGAGTAGGTGGCATTTGAGCTGAGCCCTGACAAGTGGTAGGATTTGACCCTCTTCATCTGGGAAGAAGCAGGTCATTAAAGCCAGTGGACAAGTGTGAGTGTGATTGGGAAGGGTATGCTGGAAAATGGGTCATGAGAGAAAGTCACAATAATCATGATAAAAAAGTGAATAGGGCCCTGGCCGGTTTGGCTCAGCAGTTAGAGCATTGGCCTGTGTGGTCCAGAAAGACCCGGGTTCGGTTCCCCCTAAGGGCATGTACCTCAGTTGCAGTTTGTCCCCGGCCCTGGTTGAGTTGTGCGGATGGCAGCCACTCAATGTGTCCCTTTCACGTCGATGTTTCTCTCTCTCTTTCCCTCCCACTCTGTCTGAACAAAAAATGGAAAAATGTCCTCGGGTGAGGATAAAAACAAAAACAAAAAGTGAATAGGGTTCATATTGGGGAAGGAAAGTAGCGTCATGGACAACCTAAGGAAATGATAAGAAAGGCTGGCATGAAGGAGAAAAGATGATGTGTTTGGAACATTTTATTTATTTGAGGTTCTGCTGGCAGATAATTTAGGTGGTGATGTCCAGCAGTTATTTGGAACTGGAGGATTAGAGCTCAAGAGAGGTAAAACCTGGAAGTTTTTGTTGCAACAGAGAGGAGATACAAAATAAGAGAATGAGCTATAGAACCATGGAAAACATCTGCATTAATGGGTTAGGAGGAGAGAAGAGCCCTTAGTGAAAAGAGAAACAGACGAGTAGTTTTACAGTGTAGAGGTGGGTAGGAGCATAGTGGTGTGTCAGGTGGTCAAGGTGAATGAGGCTGGAGAGGGTTCAGTGGGTTGGATGACTAGTGAGCAAGCCCTTGGTGCAGTGGTGGAGGGGGAAGTCTCGGACATTCATTTTCAAGGTTGCAGAGGGGGGTTGAAATCAAAATGCACAGAATTAAGAGTAAATGAGTAAAATAGAACAAGTGAAAAATATTTTTAAAAGGAATTTGGCCAATAAGGCAGATTAGGGTGAAGGGAGAGGACAAGTGCAGGCTAAGGAGAAGCCACAAGGTGAGTAGGACTGATGGTTCCTCCCACACTGTCAATAAAGCAAGGCCCCAGGGCAGTGGGAAGGATGAGGCCAAGGATTCTCTTGCAGGAGGTGAGCTCAGAGAGGAGGCAGTGTTATTTCTTTGGGGAAAACAGAAAAGAGAGCAGATGTGTGGTGCTATGGAGAAATGACACAGAATGGAGGGCACATCAGGGCATACACATTGGCTGCAAGGACCGTCTAAGAAGTTAAGAGGGTCAAAAGTGGGTAAGGCAGGAAAGGTTTGCACATACCCCATGGTATTCCTCCAAATAATGTAATAATGAGTTTATTTGTAGGTAAATAAAAGAATTGCTAAGTTTAGCTCTGTCTTAGTTGCATGAGTCCCTACTCCATGCAGGCTTCAGGCATTCCCTATCTGGAGCCTGCGATCTGTGCAGAACTCCCAGCCTTGGTACTTCCAGCTACTAGTCCAAAGTCCACCAGGCCCGATCCATAGCTATTTTCCCCCAGTTAAACCCTCTCTATGTCTGTTTTCCTAAACGGACTTTATAGATGCCACAGGCCTTCCTGAGCTATCTGGCAACCCAAGACTAGAATATTAACCACCCACTGCCCCACAAAAACCTTCAATAATAGTCAGTTAATGTCTTTCAGCAACTTTAAAAGATACTTCATTTGTGGACTCTTACAGTGATTTTGGCTACTTCCGTCCAGAAAATGACTCCAAATGTGTGGAACAGCCAGAACTGAAGGGCCATGACCTAGAGTTCTGTCTGTATGGCAGAGAGGAGCACCTGACAACAAATGGGTGAGTGGCATTTCTCCTTGGTGATAGATGAATCACCCTTGTTCAGAGTGAAAAGCTGCTTTTCTCCACACAGAGAGATGCTCAGTGTTTTAGGGTACTCTAGAAAATACTATCTAATAGAACTTTCTGTGATGGTGGAAATGTTCTATGATGTACTGTGTCCAGTATGGTAGCCACTAGCCCTGTGTGGCTATTGACACTAGTGAGACTGAGGACCTGAATTGATTTCAATTAATTTAAATGCAAATAGCCATCATATTAGAGTAGCTCCAGAGGCGCCTCATTGCCTTCCTCCCTGTATATTCTTCCCCTCTGATTTCCGAACTCTGTGTTAACATGCTTTCCTGGATCACAGTTCCTGGCACAGTCTCTAACGGCAGAAAGGCACGCATGTCCCTGCAGCAAGGCCGGGCATGCTTGCTCTGTTGAAGCCTGAAAATACACAAAATATCCCCAACACATCCCTTTGGATCTCCCCCCATGCCTGAAAGATTAGGTATAAGGATGAGAAGTTTTTCTTTCTTTCTTTCTTTTTTTAACTTCTCTTTATTGTTGAATGTATTACAGATATCCCCCCCTTTTACCCCATTGACTCCCTCCTTTCCAGTCCCACCCCTCTCCTGCCTTCTCCACACTATTGTCAGTGTTCTGGTTATGCATATGTGCATAGAGGTTCTTTGGTTCATCTCATTCCTCCCTCCCTCCCCCCTTCCCTTTGAGGTTCATCAGTCTAACAACTAATTTGTACTTCTTAATTCCTTCATCTTTTCACCCATCCCTCCAGCCCCCGCCCATCTGGCAAGCAACAAAAAGTTCTCTGTACCTATGAGTCTGTTTCTGTTCTGCTTGCTCATTTTGTTTATAGATTCAATTGTTGATAGATATGTATTAATTGTCATTTTATTGCTCATATTTTTATTGTTGTTCTCCTTCAAGAAGACCCTTTCAATTTCATATAATACTGGTTTGGTGGTGATGAACTCCTTTAGCTTTTTCTTGTCTGGGAAGCTCTTGATATGTCCATTGATTCTAAATGATAGCTTTGTAGGGTAGAGTACTCTTGGTTGTAGGTTGTTGCTTTTCATCACCTTGAATATCTCTTGCCACTCCTTTCTGGCCTGCAAAGTTATGTTGTGTTTTTTTTTTGAGAAATCAGCTGACAGTCTTATGGGAGCTCCATTGTAGGTAACAAACTGCTTTTCTCCTGCTGCTTTTAAGATTCTCTCTTTGGCCCTGGCTGGTTTGCTCAGTGGTTAGAGCATCGGCCTGTGGTCCAGAGAGACCTGGGTTTGGTTCCCGCTAAGGGCACGTACCTCGCTTGCAGTTTGTCCCCACCCTAGTTGGGTTCGTGTGGGAGGCAACTAGTCGATGTGTCTCTCTGACATGAATGTTTCTCTCTTTCTTCCTCCCTCTCTCCCTCTCGCTCTATCTAAAGATGAATGCAAAAGTGTCCTTGGGTGAGGATAAGAATAAAATTTAAAAAAAAAAAAGATTCTCTCTTTGTCTTTAACCTTTGGCATTTTGATGATGATATGCCTTGGTGTGGACCTTTTTGGGTTCATCTTGTTTGAGACTCTCTATGCTTCCTAGACTTGTATGTCTGTTTCCTTCAGCAAATTAGGGAAGTTTTCTGTTATTATTTTTTCAAATAGGTTTTCAATTTCTTGCTCACGCTCTTCTCCTTCTGATATCCCTATGATGCGAATGTTGATATGTTTGAAGTTGTCCCAGAGGCTCCTTATACTCTCCTAATTTTTTAGATTCTTTTTTCTTTTTGCTGTTCTGATTGGGTGTTTTTTGCTTCCTTATATTTCACTGGTTCACGGGCTGACACTTTTTTTTTTTCTATCCTCACCTGAGGATATTTTTGCATTTATCTTCAGATAGAGTGGGAGGGAGAGAGGGATGAAGAGAGAGAGAGAAACATCAATGCGAGAGAGACACATCAAGTGGCTGCCACCCACACAACCCCAACCGGGGCCGGGGACAAACTGTAACTGTGGTATGTGCCCTTAGCGGGAACCGAACCCAGATCTCTCTGGTCCTTGGGCCGATGCTCTAACCATTGAGCAAGACTGGCCGGGGCAGCTTCCTTATATTTAAAATTGATGGTTTGCTTTTGGGCTTTACCTGCTCTACTATTGATTCCCTGTAAATTATTCTTTATTTCTGTTAGTGCATCCTTCATTTCCGACTGGTTCTTTTTCATGTTGTTGATGTTCTCACTAAGTTCCTTGGAGGTCTCCTTCAGTTCCTTGAATGTCTCACTAAGTTCCTTGAGCATCCTTATAACCAGTGTTTTGAACTCTGCATCTGACTGATTGCTTATCTCCATTTTGTTTAGTTCTTTTCCTGGAGTTTTGTTCTTTTCCTTCATCTGGGACATGTTTCTTTGTCTCCTCATTTTGGCTACTTCCCTGTGATTGTTTCTATGTATTAGGCAGAGTTGCAATGTCTCCTAGGCTTCCTAGGGTGGCTTGATATTGTAGGTGTCCTGTAGGATTCAGTGGCACAGCTGCCCTGGTCACCCACCTGGGCCCTCTAGGTGCACCCCTAGTGTGGACTGTACACCCTTCTGTTGTCATTGAGTCTTGATTGCTGTTGGCACATCAATGGGAGAGATTTACTCAGGCTGATTAGCTGCAAGGACTGGCTGTGCTCACTGACCACCGACCTCTGACTACCTTGGAGAATCAGCTGTGCAGGGGCCCACCACACAGAGCAAGACTTACTTCAGCAGGGCTCTGAGTCCCCTCATTGAGTGTGTCACTTGTGGAGGTGGTGGGTGGTGGTGCTTCCATGTGGTCTGAAGCTGTCCCCTGGGTGTTCTAGCTCTGGGGCAAGGTCATCCACTGCCTGTGCTCTATCCGGGGCTACCTGGCATAAACTACAAGGTCATCTGCCAGTGGCTGCCTCTTATGCTGGGCTTGGAGGTGTCCAGGAAAATCCAAGTTGTAAACCAAGGCTGGCTGCTTCTAGTCCCAGGCCTGGGGCCACTTAATGGGAGATATGGAGCTCGATGAGGCCATATGCTACTTGTTTGACAGATTTTAGGAAAATCTGAAGTAGGATCAAAGACAGGCCAATGGTAAAGCCACTGGCAACAGCTTGGGTGGGCCCAAAAGTTGGATGGGGCAGGGCCTCAGGGAATCACCAGGGCGGGGCAAACAGTGTGAGCCAGGTTGCTGGGGTCAGAGCTGCCCCAGGGAAGCGCTCACCAAAGGAACAAAGGCCTCTGCCAGCAAGAAAGCTGCCTTTCCAGCCCTCTTCCCGAGGCCAGACAGCTCAGATCTTTCCTGTATGTCTCTGGTGCCTTTTAAGCAACCTCCCTCCCCTCCAAGCTCAGAGGGAGCAAGTTCGAGTAAGTTCGTGCCTGGGCCCTTTAAGAGGAGCTACCTGGGGCTCCAGAAGGCTCAGCCTCCCTCGGCCTCAGTTTCCGCTGGTTTTTACAACCAGAAGTTATGGGGACTTCTCTTCCTGGCACTGGAACCCTGAGCTGGGTGCCTGATGTGGGATGGGGACCCCTCACTCCTCAGGGAGGACCTTCCCAGCCGAGGTGCCCTCCTGATTTTTATCTACCACACCTGGGTGTGGGCCCAGTCCATCCACCTCTGCCCCTCCTACCAGTCTTGGTGTTTCTTTAATTTTGTAGTTGTAGGACTTCCATTCAGCTCTATTTTAGGCAGTTCTTTTTTTTTTTATTTTAATTTTTAAAAAAAATCTTTATTGTTGGATGTAAAATGTATTACAGATGTTCCACATTTTTCCCCCATTGATCCCCTCCTCCCCACTCCCGCCCCCCTCCCACCTTTTCCCACACTGTTGTCTGTGTCCATTGGTTATGCGTATAAGTTCTTTGGTTTATTTCTTTCCACCCCCCAACCCCTTTCCCTTTGAGGTTTGTCAGTCTAGCAATGAATTTGTACTTCTTAATCCCTTCACCTTTTTCACCCATTCCCCCAACTCCCCTCCCAACTGGCAACCAACAAAATGTTCTCTGTATCTATGAGAATGTTTCTGTTCTACCTGTTCATTTTGTTTGTAGATTCCATTGTTGATAGATATGTATTCATTGCCATTTTGTTTGTTCATATATTTTATCTTTTTCTTCAAAAAGACCCTTCATCATTTCATATAATAACGGTTTGGTGGTGATGAACTCCTTTAACTTTTTCTTGTCTGGGAAAGTTTTTATATGTCCATCGATTCTAAATGACAGGTTTGCAGGATAGAGTAATCTTGGTTGTAGGTTCTTGCTTTTCATCACTCTGAATATTTCTTGCCACTCCCTTCTGGCCTGTAGAGTTTCTTTTGAGAAATCAGCTGACAGCCTAATGGGAACTCCCTTGTAGGTAACTAGCTGCTTTTCTCTTGCTGCTTTTGAGATTCTCTCTCTGTCTTGAACCTTTTGCATTTTGATGATGATGTGTCTTGGTGTGGGCCTCTTGGGATTCATCTTGTTTGGGACTCTCTGTGCTTCCTGGACTTGTATGTCTGTTTCCTTCACCAAGTTAGGAAAGTTTTCTGCCATTATTGTTTCAAACAGGTTTTCAATTTCTTGTTCTCTCTCTTCTCCTTCCGGCACCCCCAAGATGTGAATGTTGGCACGCTTGAAGTTGTCCCAGAGGCTCCTTACACTATCCTCATTTTTTTGGATTCTTTTTTCTTTTTGCTGTTCTGATTGGGCATTTTTTGCTTCCTTATATTCCAAATTGATGGTTTGCTCCTTGGATTTATGTACTCTATTATTGAAGCTGTGTAAATTATTCTTTATTTCAGTTAATGCCTCCTTCAATTCTAACTGTGTATCCATGATTTCTGACTGGTCCTTTTTTATGCTCTTGAGGCCCTCCCTAAGTTCACTGAGGTTCTCACTAAGTTCATTGAACATCCTTATAAGCAGTATTTTGAACTCAGTAACTGTTAGGTTGCGTATCTCCATTTCACTTAGTTCTTTTTTTTTTTTCCCGACACTGACTGTGGGCCATTTACCCAAATCGTTTAATTCTTTTTATTTTGGACATTTGACTGTGGGCTAGTTCTTTTATTGGGGTTTTGTTCTGTTCTTTCATTTGGGACCTGTTTCTTTGTCTCCTCATTTTGGCTGCCTCCCTGTGTTTGTTTCATTGTACTACTTAATGAGAGGTATGGGGCTCGCTGAGACCAGATGCTGCTCGTTTGAAAGAATTTAGGAAAAACCTGAAGCAGGATCCAAGACAGGCCAATCCTTTTGTTAAGCAAGTGGCAACAGCTTGGGTGGGCTTGAAAGTTGGATGGGGTGGGGCGGGGCCTCAGGGAGTCACCAGGGCGGGGCTACCAGTGTGAGCCAGGTTGCTGGAGTCCCAGATATGGCAGCTGTCTGCCGTCCCCGGGAAGGGCTCACCAAAGGAACAAAGGCCTCTTACAGCACGTTTGTCCAGGAGAAAGCCCCCTCTCCAACCCTCGCTCCAGTGCCAAAACAGCTCAGTTCTTTCCTGTATGTCTCTGGTGCCCCTCGAGCTGCCTCCCCTCCAAGCTTAGAGGGAGAGAGTCCAATAAGTCCGTGCGTGGGCCCGTTAAGGAGCTGCCTGGGGCTCCAGCTCTGTCAGCTTCTCTGAGCCTCAGTTCCCGCTGGTTTTTCCAGCCAGAAGTTATGGGGATTCTCTTCCTGGCACTGGAACCCTGAGCGGGGCACCTTGTGTGGGACGGGGACCCCTCAGTCCTCAGGGAGGACCTTCCCAGCCGCGGGAGCCTCCTGATTTTTATCCACCACACGTGGGGGTGGGACCAGCCCATCTGCCTCCGCCCCTCCTACCAGTCTGGATGTGGCTGCTGCTTTAATTCCGTAGTTGTAGGACTTCCATTCGGCTTGATTCCAGGCGGTTTTGAATGATGGTTGTTCTGTAGTTTAGTTGTAACTTTGATGTGATTGTGGGAGGACGCGATACCGGGTTTACCTACCCGCCATCTTGACCGGAAGTCTTTAGGCAGTTGTGAATGATGGTTGTGCTGTAGTTTAGTTGTCATTTTGATGTGGTTGTGGGAGGAGGAGATACTGCCTTTATCTACCCGCCATCTTGACCAGAAGTCCTGGATGAGAAGCTTTTCAAATCTTGTTTTCAAGAAGTAGGCAAGAATCCAGGCAATAAATTCTTGCATTCTGTTAACAAATTTTCTCTGCCTTTCAGGTACCGGAAAATTCCAGGAGACAAATGCCAAGGTGGAGTGAATCCAGTTCGAGAAGTAAAAGACTTGAAAAAGAAATGCACAAGCAGCTTTTTGAGTCCAGAAAAGCAGGTATGTTAAAGTCAGTGTGGTTTAGATACAAGTGGGATTTCGTATTCTACCAGGAATAGTCAGGAATGCAAGGTGGCCAGACTACTCCCATCAGGCTTCCCTTTGCGCAGGAAAGTGTGAGAATGAAGGAGGGGTCATGTTAACCAGGGATAAGCTCATCTACTGAAAAGTTTTTTGTTGGGGCAAAAAATAGTATTCTGTGAAGAGTTGAAATTTCTGAGACTCAGGGTCATTTAGGAGAAAGACTCACGACGTTGGGCTGTAAAGGGCTGGAGTTTTACATGTGTGGAAAAGAAGAGCAAAGGACCATAAATAGGGTGGATCTCTATGCCAAGTCATGCTAGGTGTGTTCACAATGCAAAACTAAACTGTGGTAATAATGGGCTGTTTTTGATTTAGAAGCAAGTTATGGGCCTAACTACAGGTCTGTAGTACAGAACTGTCTGGCTGGGATTTGGGAGTATGGTAAAGAAGAAACCTCGATAAAGCAGCACTGGACCAGCAGTGAGACTTGGGGCAGTAAACTATGTGCCCCAGTTTCCTAATCTGTAAAATGAGAGGTGGACAAACTGCAGTCCCCTCCTCTCTAACTCTAAGGGATGAGAGCCTGACAAGGGGCAGGGTGAAGAAGGCAGTGGGAGAAGAATGTGTGGGTGTGTGTACTTGTCAGGGGGCAAGGTCCTCCTCTGCGCTCCGCCCTGCACTCCTGGTGGCTGTCCTCAGAGTGTTTGTGTGTGTGATTGCACAGGACTCCCGCCCACAGGGACACAACTTGTCCCAGAATCCAGCTCCGCCTCCTCTTGGATACATTGAAAACACACACTCCCTATCTCCCACCCAGAAGCAGGTAGGTCACACTCAAACAATGATATGAAAAAGCTTATTTGTAAAAACATACCAAAAATTAAATAAGAAACCTTGGTGTCATATGATGCCCTGCGTGATAGCATTGGCACAGCTTCTTTCCAGCTGATGACCCTGTTCTAGACTCATTCAGCCCACTGTCATCATCTCCCTTTCCTGCTCCACCCTTCGAGGCTCTAAGACTTAGCAGCAGTAGTAGTGGGGAACAGTTACAATTGCCATTTGATCTAGGAAGTTGCCAAGACCTCCAATGTAATTTCGACATTGAAATCGCTGAGTTCATTCTGACAGCTTCAAGGCAGTGGATGTTCTGGTGACCCTCTGCCAGCTATGATATTCTCCTGGTTCATCGTCCTGAGATGGTTCATTTGGGGGTTGGAAGAGTAACATCATGAAGTGCTTAGAAACCGCAGATCACTCAGAGGAATGAGGGGAATCAGCAACCTATTTGAATTCAGTTTTAGAATATGCACACCTGAAATGTTGTGTTTGTGTTTTAATTTGTCAAGAATTTCAAGTCAAATTCTGTTCCAATTATCCTGGCCACTGTGGGATTGATGCTGGTCACAGTCATAGCAGGAGTGCTCATTGTGAAGAAATACGTCTGTGGGGGAAGGTAAGGAACATGGCAGTCAATCAGAGGTGTTGCAGTCAAACCAGAAAATCAGCCAAGGACATATGGTTGAGTCTGCCCTTAATAAAAGAAGTGATGTTCCTGAAGCATCAGGCCCAAATCTTCTCAGATCTTGTATTTTTCCATATGCCAACTATGGCAGTGCTTCTTGTATGTGTGACTCATTCCCTGAGTGTATAAAACTTGGAAAATCCTGAGTCCTATAAGAAATACACCCCTCCTTACCACGTCTGGGTTAATGGCGGTTTCTCTCCGCAGGTTCCTGGTGCATCGGTACTCTGTGCTACAGCAGCATGCAGAGGCCAATGGTGTGGATGGTGTGGACACTTTGGACACAGCCTCACACACTAATAAAAGTGGTTATCATGATGATTCAGATGAGGTGAGACTATTTCTTCTTGAGGGATGATCCAGAAGTAAAAAAAAAAAAGTGATTTTTTTTTCCTATGCACAATCAAGATATGAGAGGCAAATGAGGGTATAAGCTGGAAGCAGAAACTTAATGACTGTAGACTCAGCCAGAAACAAGTTAATTGCTTTCAAAATAGGAAATTTTTAGTCTGTTAAATAATACGGTCTATGTCTTTTCAGGACCTCCTGGAATAGCTCCTCAAAGAAGCTGGGACTGAAACCTGTTACACTTCCTGTGGTTCCAACTTGGGGAAATAAATTTCCCATTTCAAGGGATCCAGCTCTGTTTCTGCTGCTTCCGTCAAAGCCAGAAGGACCTTCACTAAAGAAATGCAGGGGGAGGGGGTGGGGGCGAAACCCTAAACACTTACAATTGGCTCTGAGAAGGGGGGGATTTTTAAATCTTTAACTTCTTATTTCAAGTTCTGTCTTTTTGCAAAGTATGGGCTCTTTTGGTTTTGATTTTGTTTTTTAAGGGAAATGAAATGGAATTTTAAGGGAACATTTCACTAACTCTACTCCTGCATGTTTTGCATGGCGCCTGCCCCAGGGCACCTGCCAACTCCAGCTTCAACTCTCACAAAGGCTCTGCTGGTGACATGAAGCAGCTGTAGAGATGAACACAAAGGCTGTGGTGACTGGCATAACCTGGGCAGCCTTTCTGCGTTTGGGGACAGCCCTGCTCCAAGAGTGTTGCACACCAGCTCCTTGCACAGATCCCCACCTTTTTTTTTTCAGGGACCATAGATCACAGTGATTTTTTTATTTTTCCTGTTTAATTAGGCAATACCCTTGTTAATTGCCCTTTGGCGACTAACTTAACCATGTGCTTCCAAGATGCTAAATCAGGAGAACTTAAAGGGCAACATTTTTAACTGGGGGCAGGAAGAGGGGAGCAGCAAATAATTGATTAGATTTAGCACCTAGTAAAGGAGAAATCCTTCCCCTGAGATCTTTCAAGCCATGCTTTGTGTGAGTGCCTGTGGACTTGCTGAAGGACAGGGTGCAGGGCTTGCCCTGGGTTTCTGCCCAGGCTGGGTGATCTCTTTGCTAGAACTGATGGTGGCATACACGGTGCAGCCCCTGAGAACTGAACATGGTCTTCCACGTGCCCTTCTACCTGCTGTGTTGGCTCGGTGGTGAGTCATTCCAGTGGCTGCTTACTTGCTTCCTCTTAGGTGGCTTGTTGTACATGGAGCCAGGATGTTTTCAGATTTATAGGCTTTTTAAAAAAAAATCAGAATTTATTACCAGGTTCTCTTCCTTACCCCTTTTCCCCAGCTTTGCCAAGTAAGTTATTGGCATGAAACTTTTAGCTGAACCAACTGAAAATACTTCCAGTATAGATGATGTTTTGTGTGATATATTAAGTTCATATTTTAAATTGAAGGGAGTTTTCTATTCGACACTTTTTCAAATTAAATCATCTATAGAATGTAGTGAGGTGGATTTTTGAGTGGCCATATAGTCATGAAAAACTGCAATAATTAGTTTTAATACAGCTTCAATATTTGCTATACAGGGATGTAGTACGTTTTTGGTTTTAGCATACCTGCTATGCTGGTCACGGTTTCTCAATAATTATGATTGGGACATTCTCTGGTAACTGCCATTTTGCTGCTAGATCGTTTTATGGCCAGAAAGTCCATAAAAAGTAAATGTGCCAAATTAACTTTTGTCAGAATGCGGGAGCAGATGGCTGAGTTCTTTCCTGACCAGAATGGAATGACAGCAGTAGGGAAGGGGGGGAGTGGATGGAGAATTCTAGAGACTTGGAAACTACAGTAAATTAAATGAATCAGGGAGCTTCGGTTAGAAAATAATGTTGAGGGCAATTTTTGTGAAGAGAATTAATATTCATTAGAGCCAGAGAGCACTCATCTTAGTTAAAGCGCGTTCACTTCACATGGCTTTTAAATTAAGAATAATTCCAAAGATAAACCAGCTCACAAAGGACTTGGTGTCAGCCTTTGTCTCGGACACCCTCACCTCCTGCCCGAAGTGGATTTGGCCCAGGAAGGACTACTTCACCTACACCTTTTCTCCTGGAACATACTCCCTGGGTACATGTGCTGAGATGTAGTGATTCTCTGATCAACTTTAAGATGTAGAAAAGTTCTTCTTCTTCTCTAACCATATAAGAGTAGGGCTCTTTGTTTATAATGATACCTGGGATTTCTGTAGAAATTAGCAGTTTTCAGGACAGTTTCACTTGTAATATGTCCTTTGAACCTCAACATTTTTGTGAAAAGGGAAAAAAAGGCAGGGGTTGTAATCCTCATTTTGAGGAAATGGAGCTGCAGTACAAAAATTGAGTTACTGCCCTGGCCGGTTTGGCACGGCGGTTGGAGTGTCAGCCTGCAGACCAGAGAGTCCCGGGTTCGGTTCCGCTAAGGGCACGTACCAAAAAAAAAAAAATTGAGTTATTGCCCAAGGCCCTGTGTGTCACACGCAGCGCTGGCTGGCTGTCTTCAGGCTCGGGGACACTCCTTGTGTGCAGATGCTGCGTGCCTGGAGCAGGGCTCCTTCCTTACAGGCTGGCTGCTCTGTAGGCAGGAATCGGCGGCATTTCTTTCAGAGCAGTGTTTAGCACCCTTTTGCCACCTTGGTAAAAATTTTATTCTCCTGTATTTCATGGCTAAAAACAAAGTAATGATCATTTTGAATATGTGTTTAGAAACTGCCTCTCACCTCACTGAGGGCCACTGTTCAATAGTGCAGGAATGGACTTCCTCTGACAACACCTTCTCCCGTCTCCTCGTTTCCCATGCTGGCTGGCTAGCTGGCTCAGTTGATTTGAGGACTGCTGACAAGCCTGGCTTATTCCCTTTATCGTTCTGCTTACTCACAAGTATATGCCCTCAGCCAGTGAGTAAAACAGCCTAAATCCATGATTGCATCTAAGAAAAAAAGATCTCTAATTTGTGCTACTGATGTTAGGTTAGGAGCATTGTCTTTGAAAGTCAAGTACAGCATTTCATTGTGTCAAGTCCCAGGCTTGATAGTAGCAGAAGAGATGAATTTTGGTGGTTTCAGCAATAGAATTTAGCATCGTAAGATAGGTTGGACATATCAGACCATCCAAAGGGGTCTGAGCTTTTAAATCCAGGTGGAGAACTTGCCATCTTTCCTGCTCTATGGACAGGTGTCTTAGACCGTAGGGGGCTTTTGATTTTCAGTGAGACTAGAAACCAGAGGTACATACACCTAGGCTGTAATTTGAATGGAAACACAGAAGAATAAAAATGTCTGGAGGGTGTGGCAGTTCTAGGCTGGGCTCAGGAGATTCAAAAATTAGCCATAACTGAAATGTACAATTTGCCATCTGCCTCTGAATAGGTATGTGTCTCTCTCTTAGGTTTGTCTCAGGGCCTCTACATGCCCAAATTGGCCTTTCATCCCTGGCAGATTAGTAATACATTGGCCCCTCCAGCTCCTGCTGGTTCTCCCACGGCCTTTGTCACGATACCAGGATACAGAGAGGAGTGCCAGGGTGTCCACACCCACCCCAGGTGGGGGACTGGCCTGGCTTTAGTCATTTCTTTATTTCCCAAGCAAATCATCCAGGTAGAGATTCTTTCCTTTTAGGAGAGCTCTAAAGAGGCCTGTCCCTAAATGCAGTGGCTCAGAGCTCACCCTGCTCATTGTCGGTACAGCCCCCTTGTCCCACATGAAGCCTGGATACTTGGAACTGCTCAAATAGGAAGAGATTCAGCCTTTCCACTTGGCTACTACCTTCTCTCAAGCAGGAAACTAAACATGGATTTATATGTCCTTTGAACAAAACCAAAGTTTAAGATTTGCCACATGATGGAGTGGTTGGGGGGGCAGACTTTCAGCGCTGGTACTCAGCAGGTGCCAGGCTTTCTGTTCCATCTGCCACCCTTTGCCCAGCTCAGGCAGCTCTGGGAGCACTGTCCTGCCCTAGCAGAGCCCAGGCCTTACTCTCCTGGAGGATAATTGAAATTGCAGCAGCATGTTGATTTCCTGGTTATATCACATACAAGAATCAGAACATGCGTTTGAAATTGTCTTCAACTTGCTGTATGCATTTTTTTCACACCAGTGCATTCTTAAGCGCTCTTGTTTATAGAGAATAACATAAACTAATCTGTACCTTTATATATATGTACATATATACATGTATAAACTGTATAGTGTACATGCTAATGATTTATTGATGTGTCCCAAATCTTGACTGCTGTTCTGTTCCTCCGCATGCCCTGTTTCAGTCAGGTGACTTGAATGTTCCCTGATATTCCACCCACCTCCTATGTTTGGACATCTAGGGAAGAGGGTTTTAGTCGTGCCCTCCGTATCCTCATGCACAGAAATGCTCAGGGTCCCCATGTGCCTGTTTTCACCTCTCTCGTTTCGTGTTTGCTTTCTGAGCATGTGGTCCCTCCCTGTTCCATATCTTTTGTGCCTCTTCCCAAAATATGGAACATCTGCCTTCCTATTAGAGAGTAAAGCAGTGTTAAGATCACTACTGCATGTGTGCTAAAAAACAACCAGTTTTCTGTTCCCTTGGGACAGAAAATTGCATGTGAGGTGGGATAATCAAGTCTCAATGACCCATGTCAGTTGCACAACAAAGCCAGACCCCATAATAAAATTCCACAAAATGGAAATAATACTCACAGTTCTTTAGCATTGTGTAAATAAATCTGGATGTGTTTAACTTTGTACTGGTAATTTTCTGTATATTTGCAGTATTTGGGTTAGAAATAAAACAGACTGGGACTTTGTTACCTGACCTACTGAAATGACTAAGCTACAGTTTGTTAATATGATAGCTTTTCCAGTTTTCTAGCTTCAGCAATCAAACCAAACCGGAAAGTAAGCCAGTTAGAGCCAGGACTGCATTTATAGCATGAAAGGTATTAAGATAATTTATGGGGGAAACCACTCACTTTTTTCTTTCTCTTTATGTTCATAGAGATCTACTTCCCATGGGTATTTGTGAGACCAGCTAGCTTGTTTCCCCCAGAAAGTCTAACTGACCCACTCCACTTACCTTCTCAGGTTTCAATTCCTTTACTCTTCTGGACACAGCAACATACAATTACTCTCCTGAATTATATGTTCCTTATGGCAGGTTTGACAAATGACAGCACTGAAGTTTCTTCGGTATCTTTCCATTTGCTCCTCTTATATTTCTCTTGCTGCTCTTACCCACAGTCCTTACTGGTCCATTTCATTTGAGGACCTTCAGAGAGTTTGTAGCTTGCTTCTCTTCCAGATTTTCTTTTAGGAGAGGCTCCTGCCAACCCCCCTTGAGCCTTGAGGCTGAGCCAGCTCCTCAGCCTTCGTCCTGGGCGATATCTGTGGAACACTTGCCCTGGCATCGCATCTGGAAACGACGAGGCGAAGACCGTGCTCTTGAGGGGCCTGCTGTCTGCTGGGACAGTTCCTCCCCCGGATGGTTTAAGGTGGTTTTATTTTCAGGAATTTATCCAAAATAGTGTTCTTGGACTTCCTACACTGAGTGTAGGAAGTGTCAGAATCACTAGGTTGCTTTTAAAAATGCAGATTCCTGGGTCCCACCCAGACCTGTTAAATTAGACTGTTCTAATGGACAGACCCTAGGAGTCTGCATTTTCAGTTTGATTCTTAAACCCTTTGTTGCAGCCAAGGGCTAAGACTGAAAGCCTGGGTGTAAGAGGGGGTGTTTAGAGTCCCTGGTGTGGGGATTCTCTGTTCAGAAGGGCTCTGGCTAGGTCAGGAGACAGAAGTAGTCAGGGGCTTTCACACTGATCCTGATGTCCGCAGGTACAGCCTCTCACCAGCCAGCCCAGAGGTCAGGCTCCACGGTGACCCTGTTTGGCCATCCTTGCTCCTGATAAACAGGTTCCTGGGCCTGAAGTGTGTCCGCAGTGTCCTGGCCCCGAGCCCCTATATAAGTTACAAAGAGGGTTTCCATCCCACACCCCAAGGCAGTAACACAGACTCTGCCCCCAAATTGAGGACTAAAGGGGAAACACGAGTAAGGAGCCTAGCCTATTCATTCAACCACACACTTCTTTCCATGAAAAAATAAGGAACTGGCCTGGCCAGTGTGGCTCAGTGGTTGAGCGTTGACACCCATGCACCAAGAGGTCACCAGTTCGATTCCCAGTCAGGACACATGCTCAGGTTGTGGGCCCGATCCCCAGTAGGGAGCATGCATGAGGTGGTCAATCGATGTTTCTATCTCTCTCCCTCTCTCTTCCTCTATAAAATCAATAAAGGAAAAAAAAATAAGGACTTGGTGGAGAGGGATATATGGGAACTCCATAATTTCCATTCAACTTTTCTGTGAACCTAAACCTGTTCTGAAAGTCTGTATAGAAATATATACAGAGGGGATGCTGGCTTCTGGAGATAAAGACTAGGATAGGAAACCAGGTAATTTGGAAGGAGCTTACAGCACATGGAGATGGATGGTTTGGTAAACCTGGAAATCATATAGGACCTTTAGTTTGTAACTAACACCTACTGTGGGTTGGCCACTTCCCTACATTTTTATCACTTGATCCTCAGCCCATCCCTGGCCTCATTATCCCTTGTTTCATAGACCAAAGACCTGTGGTTCAGAGGGAGTGGTTTGCTCAGGGTCACCTTGCTATGAGTTAGCAGTGTAGCCAAGAGTCGCACTCAAGTCCTCTTTGCTCTCACTTCATTTGTACCTTATCTCATAGACGAGGGAGCTTCCAAAGGCGCAAGTGGCCTGACCTAAAAATAGCTCACATTTATCAAGCACTTAGTTAGCTACACTGCTAAGCACTTTACACAGATTACCTCTTTTCATCCTTATGACAACCCTATGGTTATCTCTATTGTTCAGATAATGAAACAGACCTAAGACAGACTGGGATGTGTTGTAAGTCACACAACTAGTTGGTGATGGGGCCAACGTCAGCCCTGGTGGCCTGGCTCCAGAGTTCGGACTGTACCTTCCATTGTCACTAGGGGGAGGTGGAGAGAATGGTCCCACACCCTTAAAGGTCCTGGTGACAAGACTACAACTCATTGAATGTGGGAGAAGAGAGAGAGAGCAGCTTAAAGGTGCGCCTGTCACTCAGCTAATCCTGGGGCCCCTTTCTTTGGACCTGAACACTCTGTCAGATGATCTGGAGGTCAGGACTCAAGATGTCACCCAATCCCACAGAAGCCAGAGGCCCCATTTGGATGGTCTGGGTGTGGAGAAGTGGGAGCTGTTAGAAGCTCGAGCTCTTAGCTCCCTCCCTGGTGCTGTGTGAGGGGTGTCATCTCCCAAGATAACGGCCACCTCAGCCCTCCTGTGGCTATTCTGGGCTGCTGTCTGATCCCCCTCTCCCCACAGCCCCTGCTTCAGCCCTTCTCCTGGGAGTAGCGGGGTGGGGGAGAGGCCAGCCCAAGTACATAACCCAGTGGCAGGAAACCCTGGAGAGCTTGAAGAGCAAGTGTTCAGCCCCTCCCTCAGTACCAACAGTGAAAATCTGCCACTGGAGCCCAGCCTCCTGTGGCCCAGCATGGAGGCGGCCACAGCAACGGAGGTGGCCTTGGGACCCGCGCTGAAGATGAAAGAAGCCAGCCCAGTGGATGCTGAAAAACCCCAGACTTCACCTCAACGGGGGGCCGACAGCCCCATTCCCCAGCTCCTGGCCCCTCTAGAAGGTGACCATGGGGATTGGGGAGCGTGGGGAGGCCGGGTGGTGGGAGTTGGAAGGGTACCCCGACATGCTGATGGCACCCCCTGAGGTTTGTGCAGTGCTGCGCAACTTCATGGGTGGGGACTGAGGACGGAGGACGTGGTTGGAGCCCCCACCCCCTTCCTTGGTGGATTCTTGCTATTCAAGTGTCTGCTGGGATTTTGCTTCTTTAGCTGAGAATTCAATGAATGATGTTTGTGGCACTTGACAGTGACTAAAAATTATCTGTTCATATTTTTACCTTTAAAAAATGGCTGTCACAGGGACTAGGAGGACCTCTGTACTAATGCTGGTCAGAAAGGGAATGGGGTGGGAGTGGCCGTCTAGATTAGAAGAGGGAAATGAAAAGCTTGTAGCGACTGGAAGGCTAAGTAGTGTCCGAGACACTCCTCTCCCAGGGCAGCGCCATGGGTCCAGAACCCACCCAACACCCCACTGGCTCCCACCAGAAATCCCCACCTCTCGGAACCCGAGCTCCATGGAAGCAGAGCCCTCCTGGGAGAGGCATTTGGCTTCCTCTGCATAGTGTTCTCCGAGCCTCTGCAGAGGCATTTGTGAGCTGAGGTGGGGGCAGTTAGCCATCTCCGTCATAGAGGCAGGATGAGAGAATGGGATGCTGAAAATTTAGGTTGCAGAGGACCTGCAGCTATTGCTCTAGAGAATGACCTGGGAACGAGGGGGAAGCAGGGAAGGACAAACTTCCTGGAGGAGTGGCAGGCACAATGTAAGGCCCTGCAGAGACTGGAAGGATGGCTGTTGAAATCCCCAGGATCTGCGCCTGGAGAGAGCCCTGTGAGCCAGGGCTGAAGCCATCAGCAGGAGGGAAGACCGCCACTGGGGAGGGTGGAAGTCCGCAAAGAAGTGCTGCCTATGTCTGTGTCCTTCTGTGTTTTCCGGCCTTAGTTTCCTGTCTTCAAGAAGGCACTTTGGTCCCTCACAAGGTGCTCCTGAGGTCACCACACTCCTTTCCCGTCACGCTCCTCCGGATGGGTTTCTGACAAGACAAGGCCACATCCTAAGCATCTGCTAATTTTTCTCTAAGAAATTCTGGTACTTTTTGGATCCCTGAAAATCTCTGGTTATGTTTCAAAGCCGTAGTTCACCTGGTGCGTTCACCCTCTTCTAGTAACCATTCACTCTCACACATACACATACACATACAGTAAGTCTTACACACACACACTTGCGTGCACGCACACACACCCTTCGCTCTTCAGATGTGTCCATCTTGTATTTTCACTCTCCAGACCATAATTAATACATCAATCAACTACACAGCCCTTAGGGAACTGCTGGAGGAGTCTTTAACCATGTGAAAGGAAATTATGAGAGGATATGAACAAATTTTCCCATGAGCAAAGAATAAGGAAATGTGCATGAAATTCAGCAGCATAAAATTAGGGTAGAACTAGGAGGAATTTTCTAAGTTAGAAGGGTCAAGATCTTTGGACTTTAGGTAGTCTTCTCTACTAATTTCTAAGAAAGAGACAACGTCCTGTCTGAGAGAAAGAGACACAGCTCAGAGCCAAGGGCTCTCAAATGACTTTAAAAATGCCTTTTCTCTCAAGACTCTGTGAAGGGAGAACACCAAGTGGTGGCTGTCTCACCCTTGGTCTTAGAAAATCTAAGTTCTGCTTTCGGGCTCCAGTCTTTGGTTCACTCCCCTCCTGGCATGTGGGGGAGGAGAAAGCCATGTTTACCCAAGGTCAGCACAATTAACACCTGGCTGGACTGTGGAGGTGTGAAAAGAGATGCCCAGATGCCTCCTATTAACATTCCCAGCAAAGGGTCAGATGGCTGTTTGCAGGGCAGACCAGGAGGCTGGCTTGAGCTGGGGAAAGGCTGGCTGCTGCCGGGCACCGGGAGCTGTCAAGCACTCTTCTGCCACCTCCCTCACTTTGGCAGCTGCTTCAGCCTTAAACCTTCCTCCGCCCTCCCACCGGGGCCTGGGAGCCTGCTGAAAGCCATATCCTCACCTACTAATCCTCAGTCGGAACATTCTAGTAACTTCAGTTTGTTCCCTGTTGATTCATCATTGTGTCAGGGAATCTCATTTATAAGCAAAGAACTGGCACAGGAGACCTCCGCGGGGAGACCACCACCTAGCTGTCAGCCTTTCTTCTCGCTCTGCCTCTGCTGGCCCTTCTGGGTCTCAAGGCCATTCTGCTCCTCCCCCTCCGAATACCCCCATCCTAGCTCATGTTCCACATAACCCTCTCTCTTTCATTTTTCTCTTTAGTTCAGGTGAAACTGTGCTAACATTTTCCAAGGTATTTTTCTAAGAGATAAAAGGAACACCAAGTGGGAACAAATATCCACGAGCACGCGTGGCCAATCTATAGAAGGCCTTGACCCCTGAAGTCTAAGCAGAGCAGAGCTCAGGGCGTAACAGCCTGGGCTCCTCTCTCACCTCAATCTCTTCAATTCTTGAGGGCGTCCCTTCTTTGCCACCTCCCTCCAGGGGCAAGATCACAGTCAGAGTCCTGCCCGTGGTGCCCAGTGCCAGGTGGACACTGGAGGACAGAAGGGTGGACAGATTTGCCATGCTCCGAGAATGGGTCCCTCAGACACACCCCTCGATGGGGAGGCAGGAGTCCTGGTCCACCACAACTTCCCAACCAGCCTTGACACTGTCAGCAAATCTGTTTCTCTCTCCAAGCCCTCTCCCCCCAGTCTGCGCCTTGTGCTGGGTACGCATCGGGCCCTTCATAACACAGATGTTCTGTCGGCAGAGCCGGGACAGCAGAGCCTGCTTCTCTCCAGCCCTCTCCCCAGCAACTGTGAGGGCTGATTTCCCCACCCAGCAGTCAGGAACCAAGCTCAACTAGATGAGGTTTTGACCCTCCTTTTCAACTACTGCCCTCTCTTTTCAGAAAACCCTTTAAGTCACATCCGCCTGTTCTCAATTCCTTGGTGGCTCGCCAAGTTGGCCCCAGGAGAGGAACATATCACACAAACACTTCTTCTGTTTTTCATGCCCTGCCCCCTCCCAAACCATCAAAGTCAAACAGAGGGCAAGCAGAGCAGGGTCACTCGGCTGCCTGGGCCTGTGGCTGTTGTGTGCCTACGGAGCCTGGCCACCCTGAGCAGCTGAGGCAGGACGGCTCAGCACTGGAGGCCCCGCATCCCTGCGTTCCTGCAGCGTGAGGTGCAGTCTGAGACAGCACAACCCAGGGGAAAACATAAGGCCACAGCAGGAAAGGAAACTAGGTAAATAAAATGGATAGCACTGAATATTTGTGTTTATGTTTATTTACAAAGGCCAGGTGACCTCGTGATCGTAATAGGGGAACTGTAGGGGTGAAATTATTGGTCTCTAGACAAAGATCGACAAATTGAGGTGTAGAAAGAACATAGCAGAACCTCTGTTTATTTTTAATTTCACCATTCAAAATTTTTCATGATATAATATACATATTTAAACAGTTCTATTTATACATAAACACGTTGGGGTGAATGCTTGGGAATGTATTTACACGGAAATGGATGCTATCAAAAAGTCTGGAACCCACTATCAAGCAGTTGTGCTGTTTGCCACAGTGTGTTCTCAGGGAGAGTTTTTCCAACTGCTAGGAATGCATAGTTAGGGGGAGGCTGGGGAGGTGGTGGGAACTGAGCACTGACACGTTCCACTTAAGAGAACAGTGGCGGGGGCTATATCTGCTTGAGAAAGGAGGAGACAGGAGCCCCAGGAAGGCTGGAAAAGGGTGTCATCTTAGCTCGGCCCCCAAGGGAACCCAGGTGGGATGTTTGCACTTTCTTGGTCAAGGCCAAGTAGGGAAATTACACCTGGTCATTTTCCAAACCTCACACTCAGCACTTTCCTGAGCATCTCCTGTCTTCATCCTGGAAGCCAATAAACATAATCTAATCTCTTCTCATTGGAACAGACCTGGGAGATCCAGGAGAAGTAAGCAGTGGACCTAATATTTCCCAGATTCTGTTTGTACAAAGCGATCCCCCACAAACCAGCAGAACTCTGTGCAGGCGCTGAGCAGGGCGGCCATGTAGATGAAGGGACCCAGACACCTGCAACCTCAACATCAGTGCTGTGCTAGTGGGGCCAGGGTGTTGATTCTGCCTGTGGAACGGAAAGGTTTCTTTTTGGGTCTGGCACCAAATGGTTGGGGGTGGGGTGCTGACCCTTGGAGGTCACGATTAACATTGAAAGTGGCCTTGACAAAAGGAGTGTTGTTAAGGCTAAATGTAGCAAATGGGTGGAAAAATAAACCACACGGACTGGACTGGTCTGTGCACAAACAGAAAAAAGAAATCTTAGTTGGAGGGAAGTCAGGGGCTGAGAGTTACAAGTTAGCAGCAGCCCCAGGCTCAGGCTCCGGTGCTCTCACTGAACTGAAGCTCTCCGGGGGTCCTTGAGCCAGCCGCTTGTCCCGAGACCCAGAAAGATGACAGGAGCAATCCTCCCATTCCCCATTCCCTGCAAGAGAACTTAATTCGCTGAGCAATGCCTGGGTCACCTGCCATCGAGCGCGGCTGACGGCAGCACCCACTCCCTCTTAGCGCCACTCTTCCCACCGTAGGAAGCTCACCAGCTCATTCTCTCCCTTTCCATCGCTCAGAGCAACCTAAGATCTGGCTACCTCGGGCCCTGAGGCAGACCTACATCCGGAAAGTTGGAGACACCGTGAACCTACTAATTCCATTCCAGGTGATCATGCCCCAGCCCACGCTGGGTCCATGGCTAGGACCAGCACAGGGTTTGATTTGGAAACAGATACCAACAGTCCTGCTAGCTGTGGGGCAGTTGTCCTGGCCTTCAACGAAGGGAGCCAAGTCGCCAGAAGTCTGAGGCCAAGTGGGCTTTCCATCTGTACTCCTGAGAGGGGGTTGGGTTGGGCCCATGTGATGAGGTTAATCCATGTCCTTCAGTCAGCAGAGGTCAGGGAGCTCTCAGTTGGGTGGGTTCTTGGGAGTCTGGGCAGCTATTATTAGTCCCAGCTGCCCCCCGTGTCCATGACCTAAATTCACAGAGGGTGGGAGACTCAAAGCCACCTCCTTTCCCATGATCCTTAGGCTGTTGCTGAAAGACGGAAGTCCCCTGGGAGAGTCCACCAATCTCTAACTCGAGGAGTTTTCAGCTGCAAGTCACTATGTGGAACTGGGGGGAGGATCAAGCCCCTCTTGAGGCTGCTCACAGACTTATCCCTATTTTTTAGGGGAAACCCAAACCTCGAGCCACCTGGACACACAATAGCTGTGCCTTGGATGCCAGTCGTGTGAGTGTGCGGAATGGGGAGCGGGACTCCATCCTCTTCATCCGAGAAGCCCAACGTGCCGACTCAGGCCGCTACCAGCTCAGTGTGCAGCTGGGCGGGCTGGAGGCCACTGCCACCATTGACATCTTGGTGATCGGTACGGTGAGGACAGTAGGAGACGGGGTGGTCCTCAGGGGCTCCCTCTCCAGGCTAAAGAGGAGCCATCGCAGAGAGCTGGGGAAGCCTGGGTGACTCCCCCGTACTGAGTGTGGAACACAGAAGTGGATCAAGGGAGGGGTAGCTGAGCAGAAAAAGGAAAGGGGCACTCCCGAAGCGATTTCCATGCATGTGAGTCGTACCATGTCCAGTGCCATACTTGGCCCTTTCAGAGAGGCCAGGCCCTCCTCAGAGTATCAAGCTGGTGGACGTTTGGGGCTCCAATGCTACCTTGGAGTGGACACCTCCCCAAGACACAGGCAATGCAACACTCCTAGGATACATGGTGCAGAAGGCTGACACAAAGTCTGGGGTGAGGCCCTGCCGGGAGGGAGGGAGGGAGGGAGGGAGGGAGAAAGGGAGGGTGGGAGGGAGGGACATTCTGGAATGTGACTCTGATAGCTCCAAATGGTGGGCTGAGGTGGACTGAGCTCACCAAACAGGTGTCTCATTCATGGCATCTTCTTGGGACCCCAAAGCTGTGGTTCACGGTACTGGAGCGTTACCACCGTACCAACTGCATAATCTCCAACCTCATCGTCGGCAACTCCTATGCATTTCGAGTCTTTGCTGAGAATGAGTGTGGGCTCAGTGTGACAGCCCCCGTCACTGCTGACCTTGCCCACATCCAGAAAGCAGGTAAGATTGTGAAGAACCTGAGCTGGGAAGTGAAAGATAAAGAATGAAAGGAGGATGGAGATCTCAGGCACTACATCAGGGCCCTTCTTGGTCACCTCAGCTACTGTTTACAAGACCAAGAGGTTTGCCCAGCGAGATTTCTCTGAAGCTCCCAAGTTCACCCAGCCTCTGGCGGACTGCACTACAGTCACTGGCTATGACACCCAGCTCTTCTGCTGCGTCCGTGCCACTCCCAAGGTGAATGGGGAGTCCTATGGGTGGCTGTGCCATGCTGCTTTCTGCACCTGCTCTAACCTTAGCTATGTTGAAGAGCATTCTAACCAAAATGGTTGTTCCCATCACCATCTGCTACTTCCACAACAGGTTCTGTAGGAACAGTCAGGGCACTTGGAGTCCAAGACAAGCCAATGTGGATAACATACCCAATATTCTTTTCAGTGTTTATTCCTCATGTATGAAGATGTCACTTTCTGACCAGCTGGCAATTGGCATGAGCTTCAAAGTTGCCTCTCTGGCAGGGGTGATGGAGTCCTGCTGGTTTCTCCGTGTTCACCCACTACATCTCGTCTGATTAGGACCATGCACATGCGAGCTTCCTAGAGTTGAGCCTTTGGTCACAACTCTGAGCAAGGTTGTCTGTTTACAACCTATTCATTCCACACATGGCATAAAAACCTTTACAAAGTACCTCTTGTGTATTAGTCCTGGGCCAGACTATGTGGAGATAACATCTCAGAAAGAAAATAGCAGTAAGTTCACACTAGAAACTACTTTCTAACCAGAGGGGACAGGAGTAACTCCCAAATCAACAGTGGGAATAGAATATGAATGATTCAATAATGTATATACTAAAAAGAGGTGAATCTGATGCCCAGTGCTTCTGGTCCATCAAAGGGCTGCTTAAGTAGGATAGAACAGAAGTTATCACGTCTCTTCTAGTCAGGAATGCTTGATGGTCAAGACAAGGTGTCAGGTGCTCTTTCCAACCAAGAGAAAGCATGGAGGCTGTTGAGGGCACTGAAAGCGGAACCTCTTCCCAAATATAATGAGTGGGAAGCCAAGGACAGGGAGCTCTTCAGAAGCCATTATCCCTTCTAGATTCCTGTACCATCTGTTCCTAAAGCCACCTAGCCCTCCTGCTCCTCTGGCCAGTGTGTCCCCAAGCCTTGTAGGCAAAGTGTCCCAGAGACTGAGTACAGAAAGAACAACGGGTTCTTACCACTCCTTGCTGCCCCCTCATCTTTATCTTCCAGCCGAAGATTATCTGGCTAAAGAACAAGATGGATATCCAAGATAACCCCAAGTACAGAGCCCTCACTCAGCTGGGAATCTGCTCGTTAGAAATCCGAAAGCCTGGCCCCTCAGATGGGGGCATCTACACCTGCAAGGCGATTAACACCCTGGGGGAGGCGTCGGTGGACTGTCGGGTGGATGTGATAGGTAAGGGAAGAACTTGTGCCTTAGGGTATCCTTTCTCCACAGGTGAAAAACTTGGGGTAGAGACACAAGCTTAGATGGATAAGGGCTTAATTTTCTTCCTGCTTCAGGCTCTTTCATCACTGTCAACATCAGGATGTACTGAGGAGCTGTTTTTATAATCCACGATCTCATTTCTCTCCATCATAATTCTACAATATAGGAAGAGTTGCTATTTCCATTTTACAAAAGAGAAACTTGAGATACAGGGAAGTGATTGGATTACTCAAGATGTCCTATGTTGGCCCTGGCTGGTTTGGCTGAGCGGTTGGTGCGTTGGCCTGCAGACCAGAGTCCCGGGTTCGATTCCTGCTAAGGGCACATACAAAAAAAAAAAAGATTTCCCATGTTGGTTAACTGAGGAATTGGCACTATGGTGGAAAGAGCCCAAGTTTCCTGGTCCTCACACAGATCACTTTTTTAATTTATTTTATTTATTTTTTATTTTTTATCCTCACCCGAGGACATTTTTTTTGATATTTTGTTCAGATAGAGTGAGCGGGAAAGAGAGAGAGAGAAACATCGACGTGAAAGCGACACATCGAGTGGTTGCCACCCACACGACCCAACCAGGGCTGGGGACAAACTGCAACCAAGGTACGTGCCCTTAGCGGGAACCGAACCCGGGTCTCTCCGGACCGCAGACCGACGCTCTAACCGCTGAGCCAAACCGGCCAGGGCTTTTTTTTAATTTTTAAAAAATATGTTTTTATTGATTTTTTTTCTTTATTGATTTTAGAGAGAGAAGAAGGGAGAGGGAGAGAGAGACAGAAACATTGATGAGAGAACATCAATTGGCTGCCTTCGGTATGCCCCCTACTGGGAACTGAGCCTGCAACCCGGCATGTGCCCTGACCAGGAATCGAACTGCGATCTCTCAGTTCATGAGAGGACGCTCAATCTACTGAGCCACGCCTGCTGGGCAGCTTTTTTTTTTTTATCCTCACCCAAGGACTTTTTTTTTTTTTTTTTGATATTTTGTTGAGATAGAGTGGGAGGGAGAGACAGAGAGAGAAACATCAACATGAAAGGAACACATCAAGTGGTTGCCACCCACACGACCCAACCAGGGCCAGGAACAAACTGCAACCGAGGTACATGCCCTTAGTGGAAACCGAACCTGGGTCTCTACAGACTGCAGGCCAACACTTTAACCACTGAGCCAAACCGTCCAGGGCAGCTTTTTTTTTTTTTAAACAATACAATCTTCTGACTCAATCCAGCCAGTGCAGCTGTTTATTGGACTTTTAAACAAACCAGAGGACTTTCCCCTCTGGTTTGTTAAAAGAAAAATATCGCACATCATTTCACCTCTTTTAAAGTATTCATTCATTTACTGTCACCTTGTTCAGATCTCCATCATTACATTTAGCACTTTGGTATATTTTTTGTTTGTTTTATCCTCACCCAAGGACATTTTTGCATTTATCTTCAGATAGAGCGGGAGGGAGAGAGGGAGGGAGAGAGAGAGAAAAACATTGATGTGAGAGAGACACATCAACTGGTTGCCACCCACACAACTCCAACCGGGGCAGGGGACAAACTGCAACCAAGGTACGTGCCCTTAGCAGAAACCAAACCCAGGTCTCTCTGGTCCGCAGGCTGATGCTCTAACCACTGAGCAAACGGGCCAGAGCTAGCACTTTGTTTTTATAATTACCAATTTACTGATCTGTTTCCCATCCATTCAAGTATGAATGCCATAAGGGCAGGGACAGTTTTATCCACCTTGGCCCCTCAGCATTGAGCCCAGTTTCTGACACACAGTGGATGTTTTTAACTGAGTAGAATGAATCAGGAATCAATGGGCTATTACATGTCCTATTCTTCCCTGTGCATAGACTCCTCATTAGCACCATGGACTCCCAAGAAAACAGTCATTCCCTACCCATGACTCCAAAAGAAGGTTTCTCAGATATTTCTGAGATATTAACATTGAGAAATGTCTGAATTCTTGCAGCTCCTCTTTGAGGTTCCCTAAGAGGACATGGGCAACCCTTGAGGAAGGTAAGGAAAGAGAAACAGGGTGTCTGAATTTATGTTTATGGCCAGTGTTGATGAGACTTGGACAAATGTGTATTGCTGAGCTTTTCAACCCTGCATTCACTGGTGACAACTTTTCTTTTAACTACTCTTTTTTTTTTTGTAAGCTAATACTATCATCCTCGTGGAAGAAATTTACTATAAATGAAATCTACTTTTGTTACATCCTTTACCTATCTATGCTCCTCAAGTTCATGATAGGAGTGTATTACCCTCTGAAGAAGAGTGGTGGTATCTGCCCAATTGTCAGGGGGATCTGTGGAAGGGAGTGGGCAGATGCTGTAAGAAAAGATGTCGAGGGAATAACCAGGAGTGGCGGCTGGATGAGGGTGGCAGCATGGGAAAGGAGAGAGGAAGCTGTTCTTGTCAATTAAGTGTTTCTACCTCAGTATTATAAGCATGGTGAGAAACAGATTCATTGCCTGTTTTTTAATTTGAAGTTTATGGATTCCTTCCCCTGTAAGAGAAGAAAATCATCACTATCATTACAAGTCAGTAATAACTAAAGATGTGGGTATGTGGTTCCAAGCAGCACATTACAGGCAAAGGGCAGCATAGATCATGTTTAGAATTTGATAGTGCCTTCAAATTCTAAATCATTCACAGTACAAATGTTGTGTACAAACTGATGAGTGAGGTGAAAAAGAATCTCATGAGAGAATTCAAGAGAATGGGTTCCCAATGTCTCCTCTGAGCTACAGCTCCAGGCTGATAAAAATTGAGAATGAATTCAATCCCAGAAGTAATTTTTTAAGCCTACCATTGATAAATAGCAAATGAAAACCCTAAAGGATACATTAAAAGTACAGACTTCTCACCCTGGCTCAGGTGGCTCAGTTGGTTGAGTGGCATCCATGCACCGAGAGCTCACCAGTTCAATTCTGGGTCAGGGCACATGCCAGGGTTGCAGGCTGGATCCCCACTAGGGGGCATGCAGAAGGCAGCTAATCCATTTTTCCCTCTCCATATATACGTATACACACACACACACACACACACTTTAAGTACAGACTTCTCAAAACTCTCTCTGCCAGTTGGCTTGCAAAGACTGTTCTTTCGCCAGTGTCGTTGGGTTCGTGTCAGCCTTCTTAGTGTGAGTTGTCCTTCCACCTTTCCCCAGCCAGTGCCCAGCAATGAAGCAGGACAGGTAGAGAATTCATAGCATGGGGTTGCCTCAGCACGCTGCATGTGCTCTGGCTCTGGCCGTTACGGCCATAACACATTCTCTCTTTTCTGTGCCTCCAGGAAGCCTGCCTGTGCTGAGATTGTTCTTAAGGAGATCCAGTACAACATCTGGTTTGGACTGATCTAAATAAATGTGAGGCTCCTCAGTGCACAAGTGTCCATCTGTTTGTGCCTTTCCATATGGGAAAACCATTTAGGAAGTTGGAATTCTTTAGCCAGACTAGATGGAATCTCAGAAAACCTCAGACTCCTTTTTTTTTATCCCATATCCACTTTCTCTTCCAGAGAGATTTCTAGCACTGTCCTTGTCCCTAAACAGTGTATGAAGAGCTGAGTTCAACTCTATTCAGTACCAGGTGCTGAAAGAGATGCTGAAGATAACTTGCCTCTTCCTCTCTGGGCTTTCCAGTAAAAGTTGGATAACAATAGGAGGTACATCTATCACAGAGACACAGACAGCAGGACACATAAACATATGCATAGCTAATTAGAGATAGAACACTAAAACTTGAGGGCTTGGAGATACTGAGGAGATTCCAGCATGTTCTTATTAAGCCCTTGGGAAAGAATTAAGGTGAGGTGTCCTTGCTTACATTTGTTTGTATTCTTATAATAAATAACATATTAAAGGCATTCTGTGGTGGAATCTGCAAAAGATAGAAACAATTCCTCCCATTGTAGGGTGGGCATGGTGATCTTCCCATCAAGAGTTGGCATCGCCCTGGCCAGGTAGCTCTGTTGGTTAGAGCATCATCTGATATGCCAAGGTTGTGGGTTTGATCCCCAGTCAGGGCACATACAAGAATCAACCAATGGGTTGCAGTTCGTTCCTAGCCCTGGTCGGGGTTGTGCGAGAAGCAACCAGTTGATGTGTCCCTCTCACATCAATGTTTCTCTCTCTTTCCCTTTTTCTCCCTCTCTCCCTCCCATTCTATCTGAAGAGAGATGGAAAAAATATCGTCAGGTGAGGATTAAAAAAAAAAAAAAAGGAATCAACCAATGAATGCATAAATAAGTTGAACAACAACTCAGTGTTTCTCTTTCTCTCAAATCAATTAAAAAAAAAATTGGCATCAATTTCTCCTTCTCATGAATCTGGGCTGACCATGTAACCTGCTTTGACCAAAAGAATGTAGTGGAAATGATGCTGGGACAGTTCTAGACCTGTTTTTGCAAGTTGGCTGCCATGTAAAGAATCTCAGAATAGATTGCTCAATTATTAAATGCCATATACAGGACAACCAGGCAGCCTGGCTGACTGACAGAACCAAGGCTGTAGACATATGTGGTCACCTTGGACCCTTCAGCCATAGTAAGTCCAGTCTACTCCTTGTGGTGCAGAGACAAATTGTCCCTGCAGAGCCTGCCCAAATCATGAAATCATGAGCAGATAAATGGTTACTGTTTTTCAAGCCACTGAATATTGGGGTGGTTTGTTACACATAGTAATGGGGGGGGGGCAAAAGTAGGTTTATAGTTGTGATTACATAAAACACAGAGTTTATTGTTGTATTGTTATTTATAAATTACTGTATTATTTTCTATATGAATAACTGTTAACCTACTTTTGCCCCAGTATGTATATAACTAAAACAGCCTTCTATGCAGCTGTCATTGAACTAAGAGCTTTGTCTCTCTAATATTCATTTTATAAAAGAGTAAACTGAAGCTCATACATTGCTCCAAGTATGCAGGTGGTAGTAACAGACTAGCATTTGATCCAGGTGCGTTTGACCTCAAGCCTTCCCTATTTCCTCTCATTTCTTTTACTCTGTGACCCCCGCTGTAGTATGTATGGACTTAAGAATAAAAAAGATTTCCAGGATCCAGTAAATATTAGGCAAGGTTTTGAGGCGAAAGGGGATGTGTTTTGGCTGAGAAGAGTGTGAAAGGCTTTTCTGTTCAGACCAAAGGTCTATTTTAAGTTGAGGCAAAGTATCTATTCCAGCCTTTCTCAACCGAAGTTCTATGAGAATTAAGTGCTAATGCCCCAAGGCATTCATTGTGTATCATAAATTAACTTCTTCCTATGCATCTAGAATATGGCTAGTTATGTACCATCCTTGGGAAAATTGAGAAAATAGTCACATAAATCATTTGTAAGGTCTAATGCATGTAACCCCTGCTGAGACTGTTGGGGGTGGGGTGGGGCAGAGTTCAGGGCCCGCCAGTCATATACACAAGGGCCAAGAGGGAGCTCCAGCCAAGCAGGGCCTAGGCCAGGAAGGAGTGAAATACTCCCAGCTATGATGCCCTAAGGATCAGTTATACCTCTGGCCTCAGCCCACAGACCCTTGCCTCTGCTGTTTGTTAAACTACTCAAGGGCCATCCCTTAAAGTTCATACATTGTTAACCTTCATGGTGAAGGGATAAAATTTTCACACTGAACAAGACCCCCAGTCATAGGTACTCTTTCTGAGTTCAAGAACTGCACTGGAATCTTTAATTTTTTCATTTATGCATTCAACACTGTTTAGCACCTTCTGAACTAAGGCCTACCATATGCCTGGGAAGGGGTGTAATTTCTTCATTAATTCACTTCAGTATTGATCCAAAAATCTTAAACACCTATTCATACATGTATATAATTTGCAGTTGAGCTAAGGAGGACAAATATTTCCCAGATTAGTGGCCTAATGCTAAGTGAAGAATTCTTGTGCCTAAAATCTGTTCTTTTCTGACTTTGTTGTCATTTGGAAAAGCAATTCCATTGCTTTTTTTTCCTGGTACTACAACAGCTTTCAAAATCATAACTCAGCAATAGAAAATTGGAGATGAGTTTCCTTAGGAGAAACCAACTTCCGATTTGCTAAAACTGCTTCCTCTGCTTACTTGTAGGTGGGTGAAGAAGTAAGTGCAGCGTTTCTCCACTCAGGCTGCTTCTAGGGGAAGAAAAAGTGCAGTTAATTAACAGCTTCTTTCCCCCAGATCTCCACTTTGCCACTGACTGGAGCAAGGGAGGTGTCTGGCTCTAGCTTTCCCAGAACCTGAATCCTATGAGCAACCAAAATTCCACTTTCACCAGCAAGCCTGGGGAATAAGGAGCAATCCTCCTCTCTCAGGTTTTCCTCACCTAAGCCTGCAAGTTCTGGGCCTCCCCACCCTTTCCTTATCACTCTGCTAAATTCCGGGCTCCTTTGCTACCTGCGGCATCACAGCAACATCTCGCTGCTGCAACCCTCACCATCTCAATGGCACCCCCCAAAACAGGAAGTAAAACAAAAAAGCCCATAAATGGCCCAAATAATGGTCACAAACGCTGGAGACTAAAGTTCAGGCTCTTTGTTTCCAGGAAAGGTCTTTGGCCACTTTTAGGACCTTTTAATTTTTAGAACATTTCTAAGAAGCCCTGGTGGCCCTGTCTATTCCCAGTCAATACCTGGAAACAACAGAGAGAAAATACCTAATAAGCAGGTTTAAGAGGTTTACAGACACAGCTTTGAGTTTAGAGGCAGTAAGTTACAAACCCCCTCAAAAGTCCCTAAAGCACACGATATAAAACTTGATATTCGCCGTGGCCAGTTTGGCTCAGCGGTTAGAGCATTGACCTGCGGTCCCTGACAGACCCGGGTTCGGTTCCCGCTAAGGGTTCAGTTCCCGCCAAGGTTGCTTACAGTTTGTCCCCGGCCCTACAGTTTGTCCCTGGCCCTGGCTGGTTGTGTGGGTGGCGGCCACTCGATGTGTCCCTTTCACATCGATCTCTCTCCCTCCCACTCTACCTGAACAAAGAATGGAAAAATGTCCTCGGGTGAGGATTAAAAAACAAAAAACTTGATATTCATAATTATGCTCTGAATCATATCACTGTGACTGTCACTATCTTTCCTTCATAGATAATCCAGGGGTCAAATATAAAAATAGACTCAAGCCTGCCTCCCATGTAAACCCAGGAGTCAGGGTTGAATTTGAACCCAATTCTCCCTGTCTTTAAAGCCCATTGTTTTCCTTTTTATTTCTTTCCCACTACTTTTACTTTATTTAAAAATGTTTTTCAGTTACAGTTGACATTCAATGATTCGTTTCAGGTGCATAGCATGGTGTTTCGATGTGCATATAACTTAAGAGGTGAACGCCCTGACAACCCTAGTACGCACCACACACAGTTATCATAGTATTATTGCCTATGTTCCCTGTGCTGGACCTTCCGTCCCCCTGGCTATTTTTTCTTTATTGATTTTTAAGAGAGAGGAAGGGACAGGGAGACAGGTGGATGAGGGAGGACATCACCGGCTGCCTCCTGCCTGCCCCCACCGAGGATGGGCCCGCAGCTCGGGCATGTGCCCGCCCAGAATGCAGGGCGCCCTCCTGGTGCAGGGTCCACACCCAACCCCTGGGCCGCGCCGGCGGCCCCCTGGCTCTTTTGTAACCGTCGATTGGATCCCTCGTTTTCTTCACACCTTGACCGCCCCAGGTTCTGAACGTTGCTTTAAAAGCCGTGGGAGATGTACTCCTCAGACAACCTCAACAAACTTAATGACCAATGTGTACAACTTGGAAAGGTCGCCCCTGAGGAAATCTGGCAAACGCGGCGCCAGCACCGGGCGTGAGCGCAAGGAAACGAATTTCCTCAGGCGGGGCGTCCGTTTCGGGGTCCCCCGCCGCGAGGGGCGTTAGGGGAACACACGAGCCCTTGGGGTCACGAGCCCGCTCCTCCAAACAGGACGAGGAAGAGACGACGTGGTGATCGGGAGCGAAACCCACGCTCATTGGCCCGCGAAGGCCTCCCGGGCACGCGCGCGGCTCGCGGGCACCCGCTCCAGCCTCCCGGATGGAGTCTTTCTGGGAAGCGCTCTCCCCGCCCCAACCTGCAGACTTCCGGCCAGCTGCCCTCCTCTGCCCCGCCCCCCGAGGGCTGGATGCAGGGATCCGCCAACCACGGCGCGTATGTGGTCGGAGTGGGTGGGGCCTGAGAGATTTGAAAGGAGCCCCTCCCCTCGGAGCTGAGTCCCGGGACTAAGTTGTGGGAGAAAATCCCTGTCGGCGGAACGTGTGGCGGAGCAGGAGTGGAAACTCCGTTAGGCTGTGGGTGTGGTGCCGCGAGGAGTGGGAAGGTGGCTTGTGGGAGGGGAAGAGCCCGGAGGACGGTGGCTGGGAGGAAGATAGGGAGCGTAGAGCGCCCCCAGGGAGGAGAGGCGGCCCGCAGAGGGGCAGGGAGGCAACCTGCGGAGGGCGATAGGGCCATCGGGGGAGCTCTGCACGACTTCCCCGGAGATAACGGTAGCAGAGCGAAGCAGGTGCTGCTCCTGGGACGCCTGCTTTACCCCAGCGGGACCCCAACCCCTGGCTTGCACTGAGCCTAGTCGGGAGCCTTGGGCAGGATGGAGACCTGAGGAAAGGTATGCTTTGTCCCCAGTTCAGGTCTAAGAAGACTTCTGCCCCTGCTGGCCGGAACATGGGAGATTTGCAGGAAGGTAAGGGAATCCAGGAGGGAAGATCGAGACTCCGCTTGAGAGCCGTGTTAGGGACCCACTACTGGCATTCATTCTTTCCTCCCCGACAGATGTAAAGTTTATAGTGGATGAGACCTTGGACTTTGGAAGGCTGTCACCATCCGACAGGTACCAGCCTCTTTATCCTACTTATAGGGTTTGGTAATTTAGCAAGGTTGGGTGCGTTGGAGCTGCTGGTGGCTGGTTTGCTTGGGCCCTTATGACAACACTACTGGGGAAGGGGAGAAGGGAGAAGTTGGAATGAGGTTGCAGGGTGTTAAGAAGGATAAATGGATTTGCTGCATCTTCATCCCTGCGCAATTTCCAATGTCATTAAATGCTAAAGGCCTGTTAGGTCTCATAGAAGCAGATCTCACCGGGAGGCCAGCGTGGGCATTGGGATTTGGGGTTGTGTCCCTGGCTCTGTTGTGTCCCAGTCTCCCTTGCACAGTCTCCTGCTCTCTTCTGTGTGGGCACGGTGCCTGGTTTGTTTTCTGTCTCAGTCGTGAGGAGGAAGACATAGCAGTGTTGGCGACTCCAGAGAAACCCCTCCGACGAGGCCTCTCCCACCGAGGTGGCCTAAATGCGGTGGCCCCCATCCCCCAGGGTGTGAGGTTCAGCTTAGGCCGCCTCAGCCCAGAGAAGCTGGAGGAGATCCTGGACGAGGCCAACAGGCTGGCAGTGCAGCTGGAGCAGTGTGCCCTGCAGGAGCGGGAGAGGACAGGCGAGGGCCTCGGGCCTCGCAGGCTGAAGCCCAGCCCTCGGCGGGAGACCTTTGTGCTGAAGGACAGTCCTGTCCGAGACCTGCTACCCACTGTGAGCTCTTTGGCTCGGAGCACCCCCTCTCCAAGCAGCCTGACACCCCGACTCCGGAGCAGCGATAGGAAGGGATCAGTCAGGGCTCTTCGGGCAACATCTGGAAAGAGACCCTCCAGCGTGAAGAGGGTGAGTTTAGAGGATCTGGGCTGGGTGTGTGGCCCCAGATACAGTACAGGCATAGAGTGGTTTTCTCGTTCGTAAAATGGGGATAGTGAAATTCTACCTCATAGAAGTGTTGGAATTCAACAAGATATCGTAAGGCATGCACTTTCCACTGAGTCTGTGCAGAGCTCTGTAACATCTGTAATAAGCTGTCAATAAATTGTGTTGGTGGTGGTGGTGATGTTAGCAGCTAACTTCTGCCCTTCCTTACTGGGTTCTAGGCAACTTTCCACCTCTATCCCTTAATCAGCCAGCAGAACAGATTCTCTTTCCATGTTAGTCTCTTTTTTCTCTCTCTCTCTCTTTGTGTTTCAGGAGTCGCCCACTTGCAGTCTGTTCCCCACATCCAAAAGCCCAGCATCTTCTCCCCTTGCCCGATCAACTCCTCCAATCAGGGGGAAAGCTGGACCCAGTGGGAGAGCAACAGCAAGTAAGAGGACCTGGGCAGCAAAGCTGTGGGTGAATGGGAGTAGGGAGCATGTGGAGCTTACCCTAAAATTCCTCTACCCTCTGCACTAGGCCCCCCTGTCCCCGTCAGACCAGTCTTGGCCCCACAGCCTTCTACCAGCAACTCTCAGCGCCTGTCTCGGCCACAGGGAGCAGCTGCTAAAGCTTCCAGTCGACTACCTGTTCCCTCAGCCATCCCCAAGCCTGTCAGCCGAGTGCCACTCACTAGCCGGATTGTACCACCCAGCAAAGGTGCCCAAACTTCAGATTCAATGTCAACTCGGAAAGGACTTCCAAGACCAAGCGCTGCAGGGCACAGAGGTAAGAAAGAATGGACATAAGGACGAGAAGTCAGAAGTAGGAATACCTACCTTTGCCCAGCTTGACTGCACCCTCCCAGAGTTGGTAACAGTGACCACTTTGTCCATCTTCATTATAACTCTATTCGAAGATGATGAGTTAAGGAGAGAATGTGGGCCTGAACCAAGAGTTTGAAGCTTGGTTTTCAAATACCTTTTCCTTGGATGAGAGGGAAGGTACTAAACCTAAAGTCACCCTGCCTTCATCCAGTATTTATCTTTGTGAGGAGGTCACTTGAACTGTTTGCTAACTCATTTCTTTTGTTAACCCCCATCAAGTTCCTGTTTCCCAGCGACCAAATCTTCCTAGTGCCACTCACAGCAATCTGCAGCCCCCCAGGAAAGTTGCAGTTACAGGACCGACCAGGTAAGGCTGGTTGAGGTGCTGTCTCCCTCCCCTGTCGTCTGGGCTTTGACCTGTTAAGCACATCAGCCATAATCCTGTGTGTCAAGTATGGGGAAGAGGAGGGGACCCTGGAGGTTCAGGTGTCCCATTTCTTCCTGAGAAACTTGAGCTCAGCTGGGTGACGTGGGCTTGAGGAAGAAGGGCAATAAAGCAGTTCCTTCTTCTGTCTCTAGGTAAAGAGATCAGGATAGCAAGCAAGAATTCAGTAGCAAACCACTACAGTTACTGCCTGGACTACCTCTTCTCCAGCCTCCCAAGTGCTCTCATCAGAGGCAGTTCCTGACTCCTGCAGATGCTGGCCCTGGGGCAAGAGGAAGAGATGCCATCAAGCCTGGTGCCCCAGGGAGATGGGGTGGATCAGGGTTGAGCTGGAGGCAATGCAAACTCTGGATTGAAAAATTAGGGGAAAGAGTCACACATCCTGACAGTGAAATTAACAAACAGATGAGCCCTAGCCAGTGAAATGCAGGAGAGTGGGTTGTCCTCATCCATCCCCGCCCCGCCCCCCTCCTGTGTTCATCCCCCAGAGTTTGATCTTCTTCCCAGGCAGTGTTCACTGGGCATTTACATGTGAATGGCCTCTGTAGCTAACCCCCTGCTCTCCCTGAATCACATCCTCTGCTGGACTCCAGCCTGTTTGGAGAAGCAGGGGCAGGCACCTGGCCTCCAGAACTTGTTTCCTTTCAATTCTGTGAATCTTAACAGGCCAGTTTATGATAAGCTTACTCCTTTGGCCTACATTTTTCTAAAATAAAATGAGTGTATTTTTATATTCTCTGTAAATGTGAAAGTAAACCCTGCTCCAATTTCTAACAAATTTGGAGTGAACGCCTCTGTAATTCCAATGAGGGAGCCAGGATGGGCCTTGAGATTCCAGCTAATCAGGATGTAACTGACCCTCTTGTTGGCGTTAGATGGGGACAGGCTGCCTTTTCCCAGGGTTTGAATGTTATGAAAAGGTTCAGATCAAGTTAAGTATAGCTTAATTCACAGTATGTGAGACTATCAAGCCAGGGTCTTGGTAGATTATTATTTATTATATCTTTAACTTGGGTGTCCTTACATGTCAAGAAAATGGAGTCTCCTAGGAACTCTTGAGCATCTTGTCTGCTGTACTTAGGGGCTTAGGGGGCCCTTCATTGGGTACCCTGGTATTCAGCCTCCCTTATTGCCGCAGGCGAAAGATACCAGGATACCTCCTCACATTCTCCTTTACTTCATTAGAATTGTTGGTGTTCTCCTCTTATCTTTATAGACTCAAGGACTGGCACCAGGGCCTACTGTTGTGATTTGTATGTGGCAGAGAATCTCATTCATTTATTGAAAAAATATTGAGTGTAAGATGGGTGGTAGTTCAATGAATGACAAAGGCTCACTTATAGCAGATTTAACTAATGGTTTCCCTCTTCTCATAGCCTTTGACTTTGCAACCAGAACCAACTCAATTCCTTGTGAGTTTTGAGAGAATATCCCTCTTGAAGGCCAGGCCATGACTTGAGGAAGCCAGCAGGCAACTGGGTGAAGGAAGTGGATGCCAGCTGGTGCCCACCCCACCAAGGTTTATACACCCATAAGCGCTATACTTAAGTACTGAAGTGCTCTTCCTCTGTTCCCAGGCCAGAGACCCTCCACTGCTTTTTTCTCTGTGGCTGATCCTCAAGTTCATTTCACACATTCACCTCTAGCACACTGAGATCTGCCTAGATATTAACTTTTCCCTCGGCCTCTGGCAGCTCTGGGATTCCAGGAACTGAGTTGGGGGAGAAGGTGTGAAGACACACAGTATTTGACTCCAGAAATTTGGCAGAGGTGTGTTTCCCAGCTGGATCCCACACTGGTCTAGTGAGCAGGGCCTATTAGTCACCACTGGCTCTGACAGCCCAACCCCTTAGTGCGTACATGTGTGGCAAGCCTAGGCACACACATAGGTGTGGCCAGCAGATGGCAGGTGTGGCCTGGGTCTGGACCAGGTCCTGGTGGGTCCTCAGAGGCAAAGGAGCAGCAAACCCATGTGCTGTTGCCACCTGGTGGCCAGAGAGGACAAGTCGTGATCCTTTGACCTTCGTGGTCTGTCCTGAGTTTTGTGCCCACCTCCACTCCTGTCCACTCCACACCTGCTTGAGCCACATGCAGTAGGCAGTGCCAGCCAGGGAGGAGGCCTGCCTGCCACAGCCATCCTTGTTCAGCTACCTGCTTGCTTCTTTCCCTTAGGTCTGGCTTTCTATTCTTCTCTTTATGCATCCACCCGTCCCCAGCCAGTAGCAACAAGGGAAGGCAACGTTTATTGGCCTCTTACTTGCTATGCACTGTGAACTGTTCTAAGCACTTTACATGTGTTAACTCATTTAATTCTCATAAAAGCTCAATTAGGTGGATGTTATTATCATCCTCATTTTGCAAGCAGAGAAGCTAAGGCCCAGAGAGATGAAGTCACTCAATCCAGTTCCTGGGTTTGTGTGTTTTTGTTACTGTTTTTTTATTTTATTTTATTTATTCACTTTAGAGAGAGAGGAGAGAGAAACACTGATCTGTTGTTACACCTATTTGTGCATTCATTAATTGCTTCTTGGATGTGCCCTGACCAGAGATCGAACCCACAACCTTAACTTATCAGGACGATGCTCTAACCAGTTGACCTACCCAGCCAGGGCCTGGGTTTGTGTTCTAATAACTACCCTCAATTGCCCCCATGTTAGCTCCTTACCTGGTTTGTTGAACAGACCTTTAAAAAACATAAAACTTGGGAATAGAAGTACTGTTACAGAGTACATAGTTGGCTTGGAGTATGAGTAGCTGCTTCATTTCCATTGGGGAAAAAACACAAAAGCCCAGAGAAGTAGAGTTAGGGGGTACCATTACTGAGCACCTTGAAATTCCCACCAGCTTCTCAACTCAGCCCACCCTGTCTCCTGAAATCTGCCTACAGGATGTAAGCCCTAAGGGGTTGGGCTGAAAACCTGCCTGCTCTATGCAGCCTCCACTCTAGCTATACAAGTTCCTTCTTAGGAAAACGATACTTTCCTGCCACATCTTCCTTGGAAATGCCAGGACATGGGCTCTGTGCTGATGGGCTATTTGGGGAGCACTGCTGGGATGTTGGTAGTGTCTAGTTTGTACCAGCAGCCAACCTCCTGGTCCTGCCTGCTCTTGTTTTCCAGAGGCCAGGCCTCCCTCCCTCTGGAAAGATGGGGTACCACACAGAAGCAATGGTGACGATGCTCAACCCACACAGAACTAGTTTATTCAGTAGTATGGGAAAATGAAAAAACAAAACAAAAACCACAAAACCCTACAATATTTACAGTAACAATCAAACTGTACAATCTGATGGTTAGTGTCAAGTTAGCATCCAGCATCTTTGTATTTTTTAAGTCAAGTCATCAGTAGTGAAAACCAGTGAAATTTTTAAACTTTTGCAGGAATTGCTGAGGGGAGGGATTGAGGAGAATCCATGGCAGGAAAGCCAGAGACCAGCCTTACAAATGAGAAACGAGCATTTGCACCTGCTCCAGAGGAAAGTCCGTGACAAGCCTGGAATACATGCTTAGCATAAATGGTGACTGAAATGAACAGCAGTTGGCAAAACTGAGAAGAGGGGAGGAGAGGGGGGGAGATGACAGCCTGGAGCAAGGGGAAGGGCCTCGGGGCCCACACCAGGACTGCTGGGTACACACCCAACCTGTAACAGCCACATCAGACCCCCGGGAACGGATACGAACCCATCCCAACACAAAAAAGCAAATAAATAAAAAATATATATTAACTCTCTCTTCGCAGGGAGCTGAGGTGGGGGGAGCAGGAGAAAGAGGAACAGGACCTGGTCCTTTGAAGAAGAGAGCCAATTCCCAGAAGGGGTTAAAAATAGAACACATTCCAGAGGCCACAGCAGGTCAGACAAAGTGAGGTCTGTCTGATCTTGGGGGGTGTGGGTGAGTGGACCCCAGAACCCAGACTTGAGACCGGTGCTGGGAGCAACTGAGCAAGCACTAAATTTACTCTTCCTCCCGGTCCCACCCACACAACAGCAAAGAAGCGCAACTTAACATGACTGGCCTTCCCCACGTGCGGGTCCGGCAGGGAGATGAAGCACTTTTGGGTCAGCAAACTGAGCAAACGCCTGGGCTGCAGCACATGGCCGGAGACCAGGAAAAGGAGAGGAGCTGGGGTGGCCCAGCCACCGCTGGGGCACGGGTTCCCCTCAAAATGTGTTCATGCAGCATTTGGGGGTCTGGGGGCACTGAGTCCTTCTGCCCCCTCTCCGAGAACGGGGCTTCGTCAGTTCCTGGGAGGGGTGGCACAGGCGGGGTGAGGCACTCCCTCTGCCCTGATACCCTCGCCATACTGAGGCCCGCCCGGGGCAGCCTGCAGGGCTGGGCGCCCTGGGTGCATGTGGCTTTGTCCTTTCCTTTTGGTGATGGCAAATGAGGGGAAGGTCCCCCTAGAGTCCCTCTCCTCCCCGAGGCACAGCAGATGGGAAACCGAGGAGAGGCTGGGGAGCATCCTGGGAGGTCCTATCCTCTTTGGGAAGGGAATGGGGAGTCAGTTTCCAGCATATAAAAAAAATTAATCCCTGAAGTCATGAAGAGTGGAGATCCTTTTTTAAATTCGTTTTTTCCGCTTTTCTGAAAAACTTTGTCTTGGAGATGTTGGCCCCAGGGGTCCAAAGTGCAGTGAGGGGGTTGGTGGGGGAGGGAGTTGGCACTAGATGGCCTTGGGTGGGGTGGGTGCCCCTCCTGGCAAGGCCCAGGCTCCTCAGATGGACGTTTCATCGCTGCGGGCAGGTAGGCAGGTGGTGGGAAGCGGGGGCAGGATAAAGCACAAGACAGGAGTGGGGGCATGAGTGCCGCTGGGGAAGGCAAGGGAGCCTCAGGGTGTAGGAACCACGGCCCAGGGTTAATGCAGGAAGTTAAAGAAGAGAAATCTGGAGAGGCAGGAAAGGAAAGTGACAGAAAAGGCAGACAGAGTTAGTCGGAGCAGAGGAGACAGTGAGAAGCTATCACCAGAAGAAGGAAACAGAAAAGCAACCCCAGCTCCCCACCCTCCCTCACTTTGCCTGATGCCAGGCTGCACTGACCCCACAGGGCATTGTGGTTTATGGGCACATCGCAGTGAGGGAGCTGGGAGCAAACTCTGCCCCTTGTCCCCTGACTGCCAACCAGAGCACGCTGGGAAAGCCTGGAGGCAGCTCGGAGCCCAGCGGGGCCACTGCACCCTGTCCCGCTCACCCAGCCACACTCACTCGGAGCCTGATGAGTCCTCATCCACCGTTCCTGCCTTGATGCTCATGGCAATGGGCATGACCCCATTCAGCTGCTCCTGGAGACTCTGTCGGGGTGGTGGGCGGGGAGGGGGCCCGCCCCGGCTGCCCTCGCTGGCTGAGGAGCCCCGAGAAGACGCTGTGCCCTGTTCCAGGGGTAGCCGTAGGAGACTGCTCTTCTCACTGATGGTGGGCAGACATTTCTTCTTGAGGATGCCTGTGGGCCAGGAGGGAAGGTGCCATGAGAAGCAGGTGGTGGGAGCATGGGGCTGCCCTCGAGCGCCCCACGGCCACAGGGCAAATGTGAGGTGTGAGGTTGCCCACTCACCTTTGTGAGGTTGGGCAGAAAGGCCTGGGAGGGGGCCCAGGGACCCCTCCCAAGGCAGGGCATCTCCATTCTCCCGAGGCCGCTCCTCAGAGATCCCATTGCTACCACTTTCCTTTGCTGTGGTCCCAAAGTCTGGCCAGGGGACCTTCCCGGCCCCTGGGACCCCATCTGATGGAGGAAGGAAGTGGGTGAGTCCCAGAGATGCCTGTGGGCCAGCTAAGAGAGTCACCACCCTAGTGCTGCCTCCCAGGAACCCCAGGCCCTTTGCCCTTCCATTGCCCCCAAAGGCCACAGCCCTGGTGCTGGCCCACCCTTGGGGGTACTGTGCAGGGGTGGTCTCTCGGCTCCGGGCCCCAGCAGGCTGTCCCAGCCTGGCTCTCCAGGGAAGGCGACTGCCTCCTCTTCTTCCTCCTCCTCTTCGCTGTCTGACGAGTGAGTAGAGGCATAGGAGCCACTCTGGTCATCTTCTAGGGACAGGTCACTGTCAGAATCTGTGTCAGGATCTGGGAAGTAGGAGAGAGATCACAGCCGGCCCACCTGCCTCTGCCCACTCCCAGCAAAACCCAGGCAGCTGCCCCCTGCCCCCCACCTGACTAGCCATCAGAGGCATCTGTCCTCACCATGCTGCTGGTCTTGACCTTCCAGGAATAGGCTGCTTGGGTCCCCCAGGCCAGGGGGCCCTTGACCAGGGTTCATTGTGGACTCCTCCCTAAGAAGACAAGACCATGCTGGAGGGGTCAGCCTGGCCCCTTGCCCAGTGTTCCACTCTCCTGGGTTTTCCATTTCCTGCCCTGTGTCCCTTTCTGCTTCTAATTCAAGTTGTCACCGGTGTCAGCCGTGTTGTGCACTCTCAGCAGCGGGCTGGCCTGGATCTGACATGACAGTGCTCTTCTCCCCTGCCCAGCCCTCCCATCGCCAGGGCTCACCTCAGCAAGAAGGGGATGTAGCTGGGTTGACTCTTGCCCGAGCGGCTGGCGCTGTGCAGAGAGCCAGCTGAGTCTCCATAGGGCTGGTACAGCCGGCCATCTGCATATGGGCTGGGGCAGTTGTAGGACTAGGCAGGGAACAGAGAGGTCAGTAAGAGGAGGAGCAAGATTTCTAGGCTAGAAATAAAGAGCTGAGGGAACCTACCCTAGGTTCTACCTCCACATCCCCAGGTCTGGAAGAGTGAGGCCCACATCTCTACTGCCCCCCATCGCAGGGCTGAGTAGTGCTTCTGGCTCTGCCATACCTGTGCAGTCCTATGCACCCCAAGTACCCTGGACTTGGCTGTGTACGGGCTTGTTGGTAAAAGATGGCACTAGGAACTATCTCCTGAGAGCATACTGGGAGGCAGAGAAAATTTACCAAGAGTCCCAGAGGATTCTCAGGTAGTGGGCATTCATGACCTGATTACCTATCTTGACCACTTCCTCACCTGACTCTTTCAAGTTCCATGCCCATCTCTCCCAAATCAAAACCCTCCTCTCCAGCCCTCAAGTCCCGCTTTTCCCAGGCCACACCTACCACTGCACCGCCCCTTCCTTCTTCCAGGAAAGGATGTAGGGATGGAGAAAACGTGGGGCCAGAGAACAGGCTCCTAGGGCCTCTTGCCTCTCCCCCGACCCTCCAAGACCTCTCCACCTCCCTGAGCCCCGGCCCCCTCACCGAGGTCAGGGTAGACTTGGTGGTCAGAGCAGGGTCCGGGCTCGGCTTATGGCTGCAGGCAAACTTGAGAGCTTTCCGGACCTCCTTGCTAAGCACCACGTAGGAGAGGAAGATGAGGGGGCCCTGGCAGGCAGGAGGTAGCAACTGTCTCAGTGCTTATTCAAGTACCCACAACCAGGCTTCTCCTCCCGTCTCCATGGGGCTCCCACATGGGCTAGGCTGGGCACCTGGATGCAGTTGCAGGCAGCAAAGAGGTAGTGGAAGAGGAGGGTGTCACTGTTGACGGAGAGCAGTGCCAGCAGCCACGCGGCACTCAGCAGCAGGAGGACAGCAAAGGAGGGCCTCAGGCCTGAGCTGCGGGGAGGGGCAGGCTGTGAGTGGGGCCCTGAGGCCCCCCACACCACTGCCCACCCACTGCCCAGGGACCCACACCCTGTACTCACACAGGGCCTTTCTTCTCAAAGCCCTGCCGATGGGCAGCACAGGATGCCCGGGCCGCCAGGATGTACAGGAAGACACTCATCTAACGGGAAGGGAAGGCATGAGGGGGATCATCACAGGCCAGATAGCTTCCACCTCACAGGGGCCTGGCAGCCTCGGCGGTTCAAGGACTCACTTACCCGCCAGCCTACCTTCCAGCACTTACCGAGACAGCAAAGGCCACGGGGCCAGCGAAACTCCAGATGAGGGTATCATAGATGGAGAGCCAACAGAAGTCGGGGTTCCCGTAGCCCTCAGGGTCCAGGCCCACGGCTAGACCTGGGAGCATGGTGACAGCAGCAAGGGAGGGTGGTCAGTGCTCAGAGTTCGTCAGGTGGCCAAGTGGGCTCACAGGGCCAGGACCAGAAAATGACGGGTGCAGCCCACCATCTGTCCATGCCATCCTCTCCAGGACGGGGGTCCCAACCCCTGGGTGGGGGCTTCAGGGACCGGGTTCAATCAGAAGGACACCTATGGAGAACCTGACCTACGGCATCAGGATGTGGGGCTTCTGGGCCTGGGATATGGGTGGGGAGAATATGGCATGATGGTGGACCACGAAGGGATGTAGAACCTCGAGATCCGGAACCGGGGTGCGGTACCTGTGATGAAGGCAGGCACACCCCAGCCCAGCATGTAGTAGAAGCGCATGGGGCCAGCATTGACGTCGCGCACCTCGGTGAGCGCCCGGTACAGGTGCAAGGCCTCCAGCAGAGCCCAGGAGAAGGTGCAGAGGAACAGGAAGTGCAGCAGGATGGCGATGACTGTGCAAGCGAACTGAGGGCCCAGGCCAGGTCAGCGGCGGGCACCCCCAGAGGTGGGCTTCTGCTCTCGTCAGGCAGAGGGCAAGGACCTGGGTTTTGGGAGGTGCTTCGGGGGAGTCTGGGCCAGAGGAAGGTGCTTATAGGGTGCTGGGGAAGTAAGGGGAGACAGGGAGAGGAAACCATGGGCCAGGCCTGGCTGGGCTCTTTGTCAGTTACTACTGCAGGAGCTGGGTTGAAAGTGGGGGTGGGGAGGTCTCATAAGGGAGCCTGAGAGCTAAGAGCACTGGGCACTGGTAAAGAGGGACATCTTACAGGGAGGTCAGCCTGGTTGATTCCCAGGAGGAAGACCAGCTGAGCCAGGCCCAGAGCAGCAGTCAGGTTCCGCCGGATGCCGTGCTGGTTGGAGCGCAGGGCACGCAGGAGAGTGAGGAAGAGGAAGGTGAGCAACAGGGCAGCCAAGGTGACCCCTAGGGCCACATATGTCAGTGTCTTCAGTGGCAGAATCTCCCCATTCTGCAGGGTGGGTGGCAAGAGACGGGATTAGGAAGAGCAGGGCCTGAGCACCCGGCACAGTGCCCTGGGCTCCCACCCCCAGCTCTGCAGGTCCCCTGTGGGTCCAACCTCCCGTCGGGACACATCCATGAGCACAGCGAAGCTTGTCATGTGGTTGCACTGGCAGCTGACATGGCTCTCGTTTCGGAAGACGACTTCACAGCCTCGGGCTGACCAGCCACCTGTGCCACTGACCCTGCAGGAGGGAGGCAGGGTCAAGAGCCAGGAGGGTGTGGTGCCCAGGGGCCCAAAGCCTCAAGGGGTAGGGCAGTGCAGGCTCACAGGATCGAATGGTTCCAGAAGACACAGATGGGCTTGGTTCGCTCCTCTGTCTCCAGGAGCCGGAACTGCACAGTGACTGGCTTGTCCAGGGCGCGGGGCAGAAGCTCTTCATCGTCATGGACACTGATGCTCACCACAGGCGTATTGATGACAGGACGTTTGGGAACCCTGACGGGGCAAGCAGGTCCACAATCACCATGGTAGTCGTGTAACTGGGGCACACCCCAACCCCTGGCCTTGCTCTATGCCTCAGCACTCACCCATCAGCCGCACCCTGACCCCCACTCCTCCTTCCCCTTGTCTCCCCAGCTGCTCACCTCAGGCTGCGTTTGTCCGGGTCATAGTTATGGGGCAGCAGCCCAGCCAGAGTGCGATAGATGATAACACTGGCCACAGCCTCACCGTGGCTCAGCTCTGGGTGCCGCCGCTGACGCCGTGCCAGCTCCTCTGGCTCCTGGGCCTCTCCAGGGCCTGCGGGCCTGACCACGGGGGGTGCTTCTGGGATAGGAACAATGTCCACTCAGCAAGGCCCTGCACAGACATTCCAGCCTGACCTTTGACTCACCCTTAGACCCCCACTGACCTCTGAAGACAGACTCGGGCAGAATGACCATTGTCTCTAGGTCCGGGGGCCGCTCCCCCCTCAGCGCCTCGTAGCGGGGCAGCTTGGCCCCAGCGAAATTTCCCTTGTCCAAGCGAACTACAGAGATGACTAGGGAAGGGATGCGGGTCAATCAGACCATGGGCGAGGCAGGCAGGGCCCCAGCACGGCAGTGCCAAGGACTCTCTCCACAAAACCCTCTCCGCCTCGGGCAGCAGTCTCACCAATGTTGGGCGTGACGATGGTGAAGGGGCTTAGGTAGGTGTGCCGCATGTTCTGGGCCAGGGCGCTGGCGTAGGCCTCATAGTGCTGGAGCAGCCAGGCCGTGCCGCCCTCTGTCTGCTGGATCAGCTCCCAGTGCCGCTTGTTGGCCGCGTCCAGGAGGGCACTGCCCACCCGCAGCAGATTCTGGGGGTGGGCATCATCACAGTGGGCTGTGCCCACAGCCCCACACCTCTCGTCCCCACCACCAGGCCCCAGCCTGTGCCTAGACCAGCCCACTTTTCCCTCCCTCTAACTCTTCCTCTTCATCCCTGAGAGCTGCCCAGGCCCTGTGCCTGGACCTGCCCAACGTATTAGACGCCAATTCCTCCCCCTGCTGGCACTGAGGGCAGAGAAGCCTGGTCAGACCAAGCTCCAATACAAATATTAATTTTTAAGGGCACCTTGCTATGAAGTGTTGGGAAGAGGTGTTCTAAGTTACCCAAGTGCTGGACCGTGGCTCAGGAGATCTCATGGTCTTGTGCCAGCTGGGAGCTGCCCAAAGGCAGGGGTAGGGAGTGCTCCCAACTCTGCCCCCAGGTTGCTAGGGGCAGACTCACTCACTGAGACCCCACCTAACTGTCAGGCACCACTGCCCTCTCTGAGCCCACCTCGGTGAAGTGCACGTCCTGTGTGGCCGACAGCCCAAAGCCCCGCTGGGCACTCTCGTGGGCCAGCAGCCGTGTGGCCAGCTGGTAGGCCACCTTGACATCGCTGCCGAAGTAGCCAGCTGTGTGCTGTGTGGCATTGCGCAGAAGCAGGGCCAGCCGCTGGGAGCGCCCGGAGTCCAGGCCCGACTCGTTCCGCTGCAGCCGCTCCGCCTAGGAGGAAGGCAGAAGGAAGGGGAGGCAGGGGGTCGGCGCGGAAGGTGGCAGTGAGGTACAAAGAAGGCGTAACTGGAATTCTGGAATACAGGGGCCTCAGCAAAGGAGGGAAACAGCTTCTCCAAGTGGGGGCCTCAGGAGGCAGGGGCTGGATCCTTTCCTCAAAGCTGGTGGGCCAAGTGAGACTGGGCAGCGGGGAGGAAAGGGAGGAGGTGGAAATGAGGAGGTTCACTTACAAAGCCCTTCAGCTCTGAGAAGGTGATTGATGTGCAGTTGAAGAGGTTTGGGGGGAGCCAGCCCCTGTGCTCGTCACAGTGGCGCACAGCAGTCCCTGGGGGAAGGAAGCCAAGAAGGCTGCCTCAGGAAGAGACCACAGGAGGCCACGGAAACCTCATGGGCTAGAGATAGAAGACAGAAAACAAGGGCCCTGCCCTCCTACAGCCCGGATAAAAATGGAAAGACAGGTATGTAGAACACTAAAGCCAAAGCCTCTGCCAGATCAGCCCCAACAAGGGCTACAGGAACACGGGGGCATGGCCTCTTTGAGCCCCCCAATGTCGCTGCCCTTCTCCAGCCACCACCTCTGCTCTCAGCCATGCTCTGCTTGAGAACTCTGTTCCTCGTCAGTCTGAGGACCAGCACCAACACCCATCCCGGGCTGGGTCTCCTGGGACAGTACCCAACATCCCCTCCTCCCCAGACTATCTGTCTAGTGGCATGATCCCAAAATGAGGTGATGAGCTCAGGCTGAGAACCCTGGGGATTCATCATTTTTTCTTTATTGATTTTTTGAGAGAGAGAAAGGGAGAGGGAGAGAGAGACAGAAACATCGATGAGAGAGAACATCAACTGGCTACCTCCTGCATGCCACCACTGGGGATTTGGCCCACAACCTGGGCATGTGCCCTGACCAGGAATTGAACTGGCGACCTCTTATTGCATGGGTCGATGCTCAACCACTGAGCCACACGGCCGGGCCTGGGGATTCATCTGTGAATCCCCACCACCCAGCCCTGTGCTGGGCACACTGTGGGCTTCTCAGCACTTTTGTTAAGAGTCCAAGATGTAGGCACCCTTCATATGGGCACCCTCGGGAGCAGAGGAGCCATGATCCAGGGAAGGATGGGACATGGAGTCTCCTGGACCTGGAGGCCAGAAAGGGGTTCCCAGGATCTGCAGCCAGGGGCTTTCCGCCCTCACCCCACCAATGAGAGGCTACGTCCTCCATATCACATTCTAGGCCTCCAGCACCTACCAAAGGAGCCTCTGGGGCAGGGGGCAGCAGCAGGGAGCCCGAAGCGGGTACGGGGCCACCAGATCCCAGCCTCAATGGCCCGCGGGCAGCTGTCGTAATTCACTGCAGGGAAGGACACGTGGTTACCCAGGAGCAGATCCCCTCTGCAGCTCTGCCCCGGCTCCCAGCCCTCCCTCAGGTCTGCCGCCAGGGCCTGCTTCTGGCCTTCCTGGGACACCAGGACCTGGCACACAGTGGGGAGGGCCACCCACCCATCGAGGGAGCCCCACCTTCACAGCCATTGGTGGTGACCTCAGCAAAAGGGTTGTCACAGTGGTCACACTGGCGCCCAATGACACCCGGCTTGCACGGACACTGGCCATCCTCGGGGTCACAGACTCGGGACAAGGAGCCCGTAGGGTAGCAGTCGCACAGGAGGCAGGTGGGGCTGCCAGGGGGCCGGTAATGGTTCTCCTGCGGGGGGGGGGGGGGGAGCGAGAGGGTTACTGGCTCAGGCTCTCCTTCCTGGATGCTCATGGATATTTTCAGGCGTGGCCCCTCTGGAGAGAGGCTCCCTGATCTCAGGTTCCGCCCACCAAGAGTAGTATGCAAGATATTTAACAACTGACAATAATTGGGAGTTTAGCCCATCAGTAAGACACCAACCAGTCAGAACAGGCAGCAAAACAACCAGTCCAGTTGGCGCAGAGCTCACTTGTTAACTATCATCCTGGGTCTCCCAAACTCCCAGACACATGAGGACAAAGAGCCACTTGCCCACCCCATTAGAGCAAAGGTACACAGCCCTCCGTCTCTGCAGGAAGTCTTTCCCCACTGCCCCCTCAGGGGCCCAGGAGGTATAGAAGAGAGGTCAAGGCCTAGGTCAGGGCTGTCACCTTGCAGTGGCACTCGCCACTTGTCTTGTTGCAGTCTGGGTCGAAGCCTTTGCTGACATCACAGTTGCATGGGCCGCACGTGGGGTGTCCCCACCAGCCTCGGGGGCAAGGCTGGTCAATCCTGCAGAGAGGGGCCCAGGCAGGCATGAACTTCTGCCATTCCTGACTGGTGTGACCTTCTGACCCTGGCTGCCACTTATCCAGGTTCTCAGTGCTCTGAGGGACACACCAGAGATAGGTAGGAGCCACCAGGACCTGCTACTGTGTTCCTATTCCACTTACCTGGTCTCACAGTATGGCCCAAGATAATTTTGGGGACACTCGCAGGTGTAGCCATGGGGGGCACTAGGCTTTCGGATACACGTGGACTGGTGCTCACATGGGTTCAGGTCACACACATTAGTACAGTTGTCACCATAGTAACCTAGGACCAGAAGGATGGGAGAGGCTCAGTTCCCACCTTCCCCTACCACTTTCTTCAAACCTGCATTCATCCACGTCCTTCCACTGTGAGCATCACACCAGTTGGCTATGGCTTTGTAGTGCAGGAGAATGAGGCTCAGAGACATGTGACTGGCCCCAGGTCACACAGCAGAGACGGAGTGAGACCTCAGGTACCTGCTAACCTGCCCCACTTCCTTAGATTCCTGGCTCACCTGGATCACAGCTGCAGGAATAGCTGTCCCAGTCATCGCTGCAATAGCTGTTGGCAGGACATGGGTTTGAGTCACAGGGATCTGGCAGGCTACAGCCCGGCTCCACATTGACGCTTTCCCCGCGGCTGGGATCCAGACTACTAACACCCTTGGGCGTCTCGCTCACCCGCACACCCTGGGAAGGACAGGAGCAGTGTGGGCCCTCCATGGAGCAGGCCTGCAGGTGGTGGTGGTGGGCTGGGAAGTTTGGGGAGGATGCTCACCTGCAAACAGCCCCGGAAGCCTCGAGCCACACCACTGGCTGGCCCAGGCACTCCTCCCACCGTGATGTTGCTCAGGTGCAGCCCGTGCAGCCGGGGGCCCAGGTTTCCCTCTGCCTGCTGCTGCCCATAGTCAAAGGACAGGATGGCATGGCCAGGTCCCCCGCTGGCTCCGAGTGCCAGCTGTGCATGGTGCCAGTCACCGTCATTGGCCCGGCCTGGCTCCAGGCGGAGAGATGAAGCCTGGAGCCCCGTACCCTCCACACTCAACACCACATGGCCCTCTCGCAGCTGGCACAGGGAAGAAAGAAAGGAGAGTCATCAGACCACCTTAATTGACTCTTTTTCCAGCCTATTGTCCCTGTTTCTGGACCACCAAACCCATCTTGCTTCCCCACTGAGGCCAGAGAGAACAAGGTGTGATTTCCTTTGAGCCCAATAGATGGCAGCAGTGACCCACCAAACCAATCCATCTGCCTTTTCATTTCCTGGAAAGAAAAGACCCTGCCTGGCCATCTCTAACCAGTCCCTGGAGGCTGCAGCAGCCCTGGCCAGGGCCCACCTTCCTCTATTCCTTCATGAATCACCTGCAGGGTGATGGTGCTTCGCCCCCTGGTGACAGCCTGCAGCAGGACACCGTTGGCCTGGCGTGTGCGGAACATGAGGCTGAGGTGCCAGGGCTGGGAGATGGGCAACGAGAGACCATGCCAGGCCACCAGGCTGCTGCCCAGGAAGCGCTGTGGGTTGGACATTTCTGGGGAGGCAGATAAAGGCAGACTGAGGGGTGGAGCAGCCAAATGCCTCAGGAGATAGGATGCTCGGTGGGGGTGGCTTCCTGGGAGGCAGGGTACTGCCTCTCCTAATGCCCACACCCTCATCGGCTCCACCCTCCAGAGCATTTACCTGCCCTGGTCCCCCCCCACACACACACACACACACTGCCCAGGCCTGTCTATCACTGGGCCCTTTGTCTCCTGTGCTACCTCTCAGGGCTCTGCTCAGACATGCTTTTCCACCCACAGCGCAGCTCGACTGGGCCCTGCCCAGTGCCTGTTCCTGCCAGGGTTCCCGGCACTGTTGGAAGCTCCCAGGCCTCGGCCTCTCCTCCTACCCTGGGCACAGCTTTTCCCCCCGAAGCCCAGAGGGCACTCGCAGCTGAACACCTCCCACTGGTTCACACAGGTGCCTCCATTGTGGCAAGTGTTGCTGTCACACACGTTCTTCTTGGCAGGGCAGCCTAGGATGGAGAGAAGGGGGCTCAGGCGGGGGTTCTGTGGCAGTGGCTGGAGGGGTTTTGAGACCCCGCATTCAGGTGTCGCCATACCAGGTATAGCCACTCCTCTGTGCATGGGGCTCCTGGCCTTGCCCCACCCCAGGCTCCCATACCAGGCACGGTGCCGTTGTTGGCGATGAAGTCGGCCATGTCCACGTGCCGACTGTCCACTTGCAGGTTCCGGATGCAGCCCACGAAGTGCCGCGTCCGGACAGGGAAGCTCTCAGGCAGGTCAGGCACCCCACCCAGCAGCAGGGGCCCTGTCAGATCCAGAGACCTGTGGGAGCAAAAATGGTGGTGACATGAGGCAGAATGGGCGGCTTGTGGCTCTTCCTTCTCCCCACACCTTGCTACAGAGAGGAAGGGCCTCAGAGTCCAAGGGACCCTGGAGAGCAGTGCCAAGGCAAGGGAAGCACCCCCAATCTGGAGCTGTTCCCACCTCAGACCCATCTCCTCTCTACACCAATCCACAAGGCCCTGCTCTGATCCCCCAGTGTTGCCTGCTCCCACCGTAGAGGGCTGAGCAGGCAGGGGAAGTAAGGTGATGGCAGGTCCCTATCTAGACTGGTTCCCATTTCAGGGCCCCCAAAAGCCTCCTCTCGACCATCCCTCCTTGCCTAGCCCCGTGCCTCACCCCAGCACTTGGTCCTCTCCCCTGCTTACTTCTTGCTGCCACCCTGGGTACCCTGGGCAGCACAGGAGTAGTTGCCCAGCACAGCTCCGAAGCGCAGGGCCACCCCTGTGTCACAGCTATCCACGGTCACCACGGCCACCTTCTGTTCTGATGGGCCCTGAGGGAGTCCTGTCTGGCCCAATAGTGGCTGTGGATGGGGAAGGGCAGAGAAGGGAAACAGTGGGCAAGGAGCCCACCAGGTTCGTGGGCCAGGCACAAAACACCAGAGCACGCTGACATCCCTTTGTGTCGACACACGCACACAAACGTGCATTCACACGACTTATGAGCTTAAATCAATGTCCATTCGTGTTTGGTCAGCCTAACTGAACAGGGAGTAGCTCGGATTACCCACTGGAATGGAAATGCCCCAGCAAGGTGGCAAATACCCACCCTTCTCTCCCTTTCAGCCAGAAGTGCCATGACCCATGCCCTGGAGGAAGTACCACCCAGGTCTGGGTGAGCACCTAGGACAGAACCCTCCAACTCCCTGGTCCCCTCGCACACCCACCTTATTGTAGTACTTCAGCTGTACTGTGTGCCACTGGCCATCACTGACCCCTCCGGGCACGAATGGGGACACGGTGGTGGTCGACTCCCCTAAGGAAAGGACCCAGGTGAGCTGGGACACCAGCTGAGGGCTGGGAATGGGGACGATGTGCTCATGGTTGGCCCTGCGCCCAGGTTTGGCTGGGAAAGTGTGTGACTTGGGATCTGGGGCTGAGAGGCATGGGCCTCTGGGAGATGGGCAAGGACACAGGGCACCAAGATCACCTGCAGAGAAGGTGAGCTGGATCTGTTCCTGGATCACCTCGAGGGCCACAAAATCATGCTTCTCATTGAAGCGCCCATTGTATAGCAGTAGCCCGTCACGCTCCTTGGTGGCAAACCTGTGTGGGAGGTGAGGATGGGGGCAGGGAATGGGGCATCCAGTGGGAGGCCAGCACCCCAGCCACCCAACTAACCTTGGATCGTACTCAGTACCATCCAGAGGGCCGACACCTAGAATGTGAAAGATGAGCCCAAACCAGAACCAGAACCAGAATCCTGGCAACCTGGCTCCCCACCCTCTAGGGCTGAATGGAGGAGTGACAGGTGGACCCTGGTGGGTGAGGAAAGTCTGCTGGCAAAGTGCACAGACAACTCCAAGTGCTTAGACCTGGTTCTGCCAATAGCCTGTTCCGAGCACTTGTGCTGCCTGCCCGCTCACCTTGTCTGTAGAACAGGAGGAACCAAGGCTCCCACCATTGCCCCTCACCCCCCAGGCCAGCCACTCACGAGAGGGCCAGGGTGAAGTGGAAGCGCTGGCGCAGGCCACGGAAGGTGATGAAGGAGCGAGCAGGGAAGCTGCGTGTGGTCACCTGGCAGTAGGGCTTCTCGAAGTCTCCCAACGGGCAGTCGCACTTGAAGCCACCTACCAGCAGGTTAACACAGGTGCCCCCATTCTTGCAGACACCTGGACTGCAGCGGCCTGAGCGGGCACTCACCTCACAGTGCTCACCTGGGCAAGAGGGAAGGCAGGGTGAGGCCCTGAGAGGAGGTGAGCAACTGGGACTCCTCCCTACCCAGTGATACCGCCCGTGGTCTCCTGTGACCCCACAATACTCCCAAACTCTCCTAGCATCCCTCTTCTTCTTCCATTTCCTCTGAGAAACCCCAGCCTTTCCCAGTGCTGTACCGGGCCCACTGGGCCATTCTCACCACAATGCCATATACTGCTCTCCTGCACGTCCCTTGAAGCTCCCAGTCCCTTCCATGCCCCAGTTGGGCCTCAAGAGCAGAGGCCTGTGAGGTCCCTGATCACAATGTCTAGGTCCTAGTAGCCTTTGGCACCAAGCAAGCTTGGGGGTGTTCTGGCCCCTGCATGGGTGAATGTGCATGGAAGGAAGAGCCTGCAAGTCAGCACGAAAGCTGGTGCCAAACCCCTTCCTTCTTCCCTCCTACTGGTGCTTTTGTCAGGCACCAAGATCAGTTTCCCTACCTGGAAGATGAGACCAGGCTTCCACTTGGATTTGTTGGAGTTATGGGAAATGTGTGTGTGGGGGGAAGGTGGGGACTCCCCAGTAATAGGTCAGAGAACTCCCACCCTGAGCTCTGGGGTCCAGACTGAGGACTTCTGTGCACTTGGGAGATGCTAAGTTCGGAACTGAGCCCTGGGAGCAGACCATGATTCAATGGAGGAGCTGAAAATTCCAATGGGAAAATCCACCCCTTTCTCTCCCTCCCCATTCCCAGATTCTAGAGATAGGTTCCCAGCTCCTGTGCCTAGTGACTGGCTCTTGTTTCCATGGAAACTGTTGTTCGCCTACTCTAAGCCCTCCCCCTTGTCATCCTCCTGGACAAAGACCCTCGCGCCCCCCCCCCTCCCACCCCCACCAGCGGCAGCTGAGAGGAGTCAAGTCTGGGAAGTTCTGGGCAGGAAGATGCAGCCGGAGAGGCAGTGGCGCCTGCCTGCCACTGCTGGCTGAGCCGTGGGCATGGCTCTGGAGGAGAGGGAGCCATGCCTAAGGCATTGGGAAGGAAGGGCCATGGGGGAGAGATGAACGGGTGTCCAGAGGAGAAATGAGAGCCTGCAGGGAGGGGTCAGGAGCACAAAGCTGAGGCAGCCATGGGGCGACTGGGTCACAGGCCAAAAGGGAGGCCTCCTGGTCAGGACCCTCTTTTATGCATCTGGGCAGGGTGGGGCTATCCTGCTCAGGGTTGCACAGGTGCAATGATCTGAAACACCCTTACCCCACACCTGAGCCCCTCCCGTGTTCCCAGCTCTTCTTGCCTTCCCCTCAATGCCTGGGGAGAAAACAAAAGCACTTGCTGTGCTTATACAGGTAACTTACCAGTGTGTGTGTGTGGGGGGGTGGTCAGGGTGGAGGCCCAGCCTCACCTCTAATAAAGGTGAGACTTGGAGCAAATCATCTGATCTCAGCACTCCCTTAAATCACAGCCATTTCCCACAGGCTGGCTCCTTCCATGTATCAAATTAGTTAAATTAATCCTCACAACTGCCATATGATATAAGTAGATTGATCATTTCCATTTTAAAATATGAGGCAGAGAGAGGTTAAGTAACCTGCTCAAGAACACACAGCGACTAGTGCAAAGCTGGGATACAAACCCAAGCAGGTTGGCTCTAGAGCTAGTACAGACCTCAGTTACACGGCTTGGGGTGCAGGGGGTGGCGGTGGAGAAGGGCTCCCTTTTGTGCCTTCCTCAATAGGCTAGTGTAAAAGAGCAAGTGGGGTTTGTGAACGGCCAGGCTAACCTGCACCTTACTCTGGAAAGGAACGAGGCAACACCTCGCTCGCTCACCCGTGTAGCCGTCGCGGCAGAGGCAGGTGTAGCCGCCCTCGCGGCTGCGGCAGCGCCCGTGGGGTCCGCAGGGCCGCGAGTAGCAGAGGTCCACCTCGGTCTCGCAGTAGTCGCCCGTGAAGCCAGGCGGGCAGCGGCAGCGCAGCCCCCCCACGGGATGGATGGGTCGGAAGAGCACGGACGAGGAGGCGATGAAGGGCGCCGAGGAGTCGAAGCGCAGCACAGACACGCAGCGCATGTAGTTCTCGCAGGGCTCGCGCAGGCAGATGTTGTCGTCGAAGGGCAGCACGCGCTGGGCCGAGATGGCGGTCAGCAGGCTGCGGTTGAGGTACAGGCGCTCCTGCAGGTCCTCCGAGGGCAGGAAGGGCGGCCCGCCCCCAGGACCCGGCGGCTGGCCCACCGACAGGCTCACGTTGAGGATGTGGCCGCCAGGGGCGTCCGTGTCCCGCTGCACGTTGAAAACCACCACGTGGTCGGGGGGCGTGGCCAACGTGGCCGCCACGGCCTGGATGAAGAGGCCCAGCAGCGGCGACAGGAAGCGCTCCGGCGACATGTCCTCCAGGCGCAGCGTGATGCTGTGCGTGAGCATCTCATCCGTGATGATGGTGACGCGCAGTGCGCACTGGGCAGTCACACTGTGCACACCATCTGCAGAGAGGCGACATGGGTCAGGACCAGGAAGAGGGAGTGAATGGGGCTGAAATCCGGTCCCGCACTCTTGCATTGCTCACTTGCCAAGGAGAGGCTCCCTTTTCTAATTGGCATAAAGTGCCCAAGGGGATATGTCCTGTAGGCAAGTCACTCCTTGAGGAACAGCCCCCATAGGTTATAGGGGATTCGATTTTCAGAAGTTCTCTTTTCCCAAACCCTCCGGCGTGAAGCCCCGCACATTTTTTAACATCTGTGCGCCTTTCCCTGCTCAGGCCGTGGGTCCTGCTCCCTTATACCAGATTCTGGTTTCCCGGCATGAGAACTCTATTTTGCCTTTTTCTCACCTCTCTCTAGGACCAGAACACCATGAGAGACCCACAAATTTAACACTCCCACCCCCTCAGCCTCTATATCTCAGCACTACCATAACCCTGACCCTGGCTGTGCTTTCCCCCTCCCCCACCCCAGCAGAGAGTGGGGGATGAACTGGGTCAGTGGGCCACCTGGTCCCTCCTCCCACTGAGCCCCATGGCTGCTTGGGCACAGGCCACTATCCCCATGGTAACACCCTACACAAAGCATTCTTCCCACCCAACTCTCTGGGCTGCTGAGGGTAGCCTGGGGGGCTCCACCCCAGGAAATCCAGCTGAGCCACTTAGCCAGTGGCAGCACCACCCACTGCTCTGATGCTGTGGGGGACTGGGGGACACAGATGGAAAGGCCTGGGCAGCAGAGACCCTAGACAGAGCTCCACCCAGCTGAAGTCTTCTCTGGCCCTAGGGCCTCTACTATTCATCACCCGCATGGCTCATGGCATTACACCAGTATGCCGGCCACACACTCACAAACAGCTAAGTGCTAACACACTCTGCTGTCTCACTCCACCCACACATCCTAAGCACAGCAATGCCATAAACACCTGAATGCACAGAACGTGGGAATGGGTTTTATGCACCTCAGAGATGAAAGCTGGAGGTAAGGGGAGGGGGAAATGGCTTGGCAGGGCTATAAGTAACATTCATATTTTTATTTACTACAATGTCCTGCATATAGGGGTTGTTCACTAAATATTAACATGTTGATGAGAATTTATTCAGTCTTCATCGTGAAGAAACGGTCTTTAAAACACAGCAGGAGGGGCCCTCAGAAGATATTAAAAAGGGGCAGGAGATGGTGTTTCTGGGGTTGGGTGAGAGTAGAAGAGGGTGGCTGAGTACATCAGGTGGCTCAGCGGAGGCTGGGAAGGCCATCTCAACCATGTCCTGGGCCCACTGCCCACCTGTCCTTAGCCTCATGGCTCGAGATTTTGAGGCCTACCTGCTCTCACAGCAAGCCCGCTTGTCATCACCCACTTCTGCTCCTCCTACTCTTGTCTTGCAGGCTATTCCTTCCTACCTGGTCTACCTAGACATCTACACTCACCTACTCCAGGAAGCCTACCCAGATCTATGACCTCTGGCTCTACTTTTCTCTCTTTCAGACCCCCTTGCAATCAGGTAGGGTGCTGGCACAGGACTCTTGTGTACCTGGGGCCTCTGCCTGATGATTCCTTGAGGTTATAGATCCTTCAGGCAGAAAGCAGCCCAAGAGTCTACACAGAGTGCTCCTAACTGGTTAGGGAGGGACAGTGAAGGCCAAGGAGCAAGAGAAACCTCACCACCACTCAGTCCTGGGAACAAGCCTCCTCCCTACATCCCCCCTCCACCATTCCAGGCCCTGGCCATGCCCCTCGCCCACTGTGTCTCTGTTGCTTCCCATCTGGTCCACCATCTGTGGCCACCTGCCTCCTCTGCTATTGTCCCCCACCCCCAGGAGTTAACCTACTGCTTTCTCCTTCCCTTTTTTAGTTCTTGTTTTCCCTTTACTGATTTTAGAGAGAGAGGAAAGGAGAGGGAGAGATAGAAACATCAATGAGAGAACATCGATTGGCCGCCTTCTGCATGCCCTCCACTGGGGATTTGGCCCACTACCTGCGCATGTGCTCTGACCGGGAACCAAATTGGCAACCTTTTGGTGCATGGGCTGATGCTCAACCACTGAGCCACACCAGCCAGGCTCTCTCCTTCCTTTTTGTTCCTCTCCCTTGCTTTGACCTGGGTTACTGCTCGGGTGTAAAGGCAGTGGTATGAACAGAGGTGGGAGGTGCATTGCCTCAGCCATCCTCCTGGGCACAAAACAGTTGGGATAGCCTCTGACCCCAGGAAACACTACCTGTGCCCAGAGCCCAGCCAGCCACACCTGGAAAAGTGCCAGGTCCCAGACTGTGGCAGAATCAGACTCCAAGTCTGTCTTCCCCTGGCAGATGTGCCAGTGGACTTTGTAGGTCTGGAGGAGGTTTGCCACTCTATGGGCTGAACAGGCCATGGACACACAGGAGGTCCTGTGTGTCCTAGCAGAGTATGAAAGCGGCAAGGAGAGATCAGCAGGACTGCCATCGGCCCAGGCTGGGGCAGCTGCAGCCAATGGGCACAAGAGAGGGGAAATTGGAGAGACAGAAACACGAAGACCAAACAGGGGAAGACAAAGGCACAGGAAAAGAGCCAGCAATGGAGAAAGTGGGAAAGGAGGAAAGACCAACACAGGAGAAGGGGAGAGGGCTCTGGAGAGGACAGTGCAGAAGGGCCCCCATGGGCAGGACGGGAAAGAAAGAAGAGACAAAGAACAAGAGAAGGAAAACAAAGGGGCAGTGGGAGTCAATTCCCCCTCACCCCAGCCTCCATGAACTTTGGGGTTGCCTTGGTGACTGCCTCCAAGGGTCAGAGCTGAGGGGAGAGGGTGGGGCTAGGGCTGGAGGGCCAGCTAGGCCTTCCCCTCTATCCCAGGTCTGGGGCTTGGCCCTGATAGGAGCCCAAAGGCTGGGTGGGGCCTCCTCTGTCCCCATCCCTCAGTGTTCTGCCACATGCACTAGGTCAGGCTGGGGTGAGGACTAGAGGGAGAGGTTATTCTTCCCACTGCTTGGCCTTCCAGCACAGTGAAGAACACAGGATATAGGAACTCCAGCCTCCCAACTCCTCCTCCTGGAGAGGAAACTGAAGCTTCGAAGGTATAGAGCCTAGTCCATGATCTCTAAAAGCTCCCATGCCCTGGCTCCCATGGCCACCAGAGGAGTGGGCAGAGGACGTGTCTGTCCAGGAAGGACCACGATTTGGAAAGAGACTGAAGCCATGCCCTGCATCTCTCTCCTGCCTCTTCCTCCCCTCAGGCCCAGACTCCCCTCCCTGTTGTGTCTGGAGTGGGGGTATGTGATCAACCTATTCCTAGGTTGCAGCTAAGTGGGTCCTCACAAGGACCCCAGTTGTTCCCAGGTTTGGGAAGGGGTTCAGCATCCTAGGGCTGGCCCCTCCTTGCTAGTGGCGCTCACTTCCCATAGCTATAGAAAAGACACAAGGCCACCCCCACCCCAAAACTCCTCCCCTTACCCTTCCATCCAGGGAGTCTACAGGCTGAGTGCTTGGCCAAGCAGCAGGAATGCCCTGTCTGGGTCCTGGCCAGGCTCCCACACTCCAGGACTCTGTTCTCTCCCCACCGGATCAGGGGGCTCTGCCCCCAAAGACCATGCATCCCCTAGCTCATCCTGGTCCCCACACCTTATTCCCAGAGCCCAGGATGGTCACAGCCAGCAGGGAATACTTGATATCTTAAGAACAACCTATGTGGTGGCAAGGGGTCCCAGGAGGTCTCAGCCTGCCCTGGGATTCACTGCAGCCCCTCCCCCAAGCTGGACCGAACCAGGGCCTTTGACAGTGGGGTCTGTTTGGACAGAGACAATGAGCTCTAGCCTTACTTCCTGTGGGAGCTTTGAAGGGGAGCCAGGCCAGGCTCTTTCTGCCTGGAGGGAAAAGAATGCTTGAGACAAAGTCCCCCTCAGCTGGTATGCAGCTCAGCCGGGAGCCAGAAGGGGCCCAAGAGGCCCGGCAGCAGGGTCCTGACCCTGTGGCGGCAACCCTGTGCCCCCATAGCTCTCAGCTCTGTATGAAATCGCAGGAGTATCCTGCTGGAGTGCGGGGTACTGAAGGGGCCCACTGGCCTCTCTTCCCCTCCTCCTGCTCTTTGCCCCCCTCACCCCCCCCCCCCCACGTGCCTTTTTTCATAATTCTTGGCAGCTGTAGCCAGGGAAGCCTCACAAGACTTCCTGCAGCACGTCACAGGCTGCTAGGCAGGGCAGCCAGCCGAAGCAGCCCAGCTCACCTCTAGTGGCTGTTGGGACCTGCACTAGCTGCCAGGACTCTTGGGGCTCCTTCCCAACCAGCTTCTGCCCCTCAACCTCTGTGCCAGGCACCAGGCAGAATGGTGGGTCAGCAGTTCCTCCTTGCTGGCTGCCAGGCCTCCCCCACCCACGTCCCCTGGGCCCTTCTTACCTGAAACCAGCACGCTCATGATGGCCTCCAGAGGACGATTGTTGTCCAGGGCCCGGCTCAACCTCAGCTCCCCGGTGGAGGAATTGAGCAACACCAAGCTGAGTTCATTTCCCCGTTCAAAGCTGTAAGTCAAGCTGTCTGAGATGTCAGGGTCATGGGCAGGCACACGGCCGATGGCACCCCCGGGGAAGCTGCTGGAGCGGTTGGTGACATAGTTGTTAAAAAGGATTTCAAAGTTGCCTAGCACTGGAGGGTTGTCGTTGCGGTCAAGTAGGCGGACGTGGACTGTGGCCCTGCTCACCAGGGGAGCCGATGTGGCCTGAATGACCAGGATGTATTCAGGCCGGTCCTCGTAGTCCAGGTCCACCAGAGCAGTTAGCTCCCCTGAGAAGATGTCCAGCTGGAAGACCTCAGGGATGTTGCCCTCTACAATCTGGTACATGATCTGGGCATTGGTGCCTTCATCAGGGTCTGTAGCTGTGACCCGGGCCACGGCCAGCCCAATGGGGCTGTTCTCTTCCACAAATACATCAAACTCATCCTGCTCAAAGACAGGTGGATTATCGTTCACGTCCAACACAGTGACCGTCACTTCCATGGGTGTGCGGGCTGGAGGCATGCCTTTGTCCACTGCATATGCCCGCAAGATGTACTGGGCCACATTCTCACGATCCAGCCTCCGAAGTGTCCGCACAATGCCCGACGTGGACTCGACGATAAAGTCACCATCTCCATCATCGCCCCCTTGAAAGGTGTAGAAGACCCTGCCATTAAGGCCAGAGTCACGGTCAGTGGCTGAGATCTGCAGGACACTGGTGAAAGGGGGCACATCCTCATAGATGCTGCCCTGGTAGGAGTCTCGTAGGAACTGAGGGGCATTGTCATTCACATCATTCACCAGGATCTCCAGGTAGGTGGTGTCAGACTTCTGGGGAATGCCATTGTCCCGGGCAGTGATGGCCAGGGTGTAGGATACCTGGTCCTCATAGTCCAGCTCTGCTTGAGTCGTGACAGCCCCTGTGTCTGCGTCGATACGGAACTGAGGGATGCTATCTTCCATAAAGTAGGTGATGCGGGCATTCTCACCTGTGTCCTCGTCTGTGGCACTGATCAGCACCACTGTGGTGCCTGCTGGCCGATCCTCATTAACATTCACCGTATAGTGGGAGCTCTGAAAGACCGGACGATGGGTGTTGGCATCAGTGACATTGACCACTACCTGTGCTGTGTCCTGCCTCGTGCCGTCGGAGGCAGTGACAGCCAGCACATATTGCCGCTCAAGTTTATAGTCCAGTGGCAGAGCGAGGGACACCAGCCCACCACCACTCTGGCTGGTGATGGAGAAGCGGTTCCGGGTATTGCCACTGGTGATCTGGTAGGTGATAACGCTGTGGGCATCACGGTCCACGGCTGACACGGTCACCACACTGGTGCCCACAGCTGCATCCTCATTGAGCCGCACCGTGTACTCTGGTTGGGTAAAGGTCGGGTTGTTGTCATTAACATCCAGGATAGTCACACTCACACTGGCCGAGGCAGTGAGTGCTGGGGTGCCATGGTCTCGGGCTTCCACCCCAAAGCTATAGAAATCAACTTCCTCCCGGTCCAGCTCAGCAGCCACAGAGATCCAACCTGTGCCATTGTTGATGGTGAAGGGGAAGTCAATCCCAACCCCAGCGAGGCAGTATTCCAGGCGGGCATTGTCACCAGCATCAGCGTCAATGGCCTGGATATGGAGAACCAGGTAGCCTAAGGGGACACTCTCCAGGACAGTAGCCTGGAAGGGGGTGCTGACAAAGATGGGAGCATTGTCATTGATATCTAGGACCTGCACTGTTACCAGGCCAGAGACATTGGAGAGCGGGGGGCGGCCACCATCCTGTGCCCGAACCCGTAGGGTGTACTCCTTAGTCGTCTCATAGTCAAGAGGGCTCACCACATCCAGAGCCCCAGTCTGGGCATCCAGGTAAAACTGTCCCCGAGCATTGCCACTCATGATGCTGTAATGCACCAGGGCGTTGCTGCCCTTGTCTCGATCTGAGGCTGTGACTCTGAGTACTGGGGCCCCCGGGGTCACATCCTCTCGCACCTGGACCACGTAGCGCTTCTCACTGAACTGGGGTGCATTATCATTGTCATCCTCCACAGACAAGAAAACGGCGGCTGTGGCACTCCGTGGACTGGGGTCCCGACCCTGGTCACTTGCTTCCACTGTCAACTGGTAGGATTCCACCTCTTCCCTATCCACAGGGCCACGGGTTCGGATCACCCCAGAACGAGGGTCAATCTCAAAGACTTCTGAGGGGCTGCCCCCAGGCCCCTCCAGCAGGCGATACAGAATATTGGCATTGGGAGGGGCGTCACCATCCGTGGCTCTGACAGTAAGCACCTCATAGCCAACCTCCAGGTTTTCCCTGAGGCTCTCCTTATATTCCTGCTGCTCAAAAACAGGGTCATGATCATTGGTGTCCGTCACCAAGATTGTGAGTGTGGCCAGGGCACTGCGTCGGGGCATGCCGTGATCCTGCGCAGTGACCCTGAACACGTGGGTGCTCTTGGTCTCTCGATCCAGCTCCTCAGCTGTGGTTACAGCGCCAGTGATGGGGTCCAGGGAGAAGAAATGGTTGGAGCGGCTATCGAAGAGGGCATCCATGGTGTACTCAAGCCGACCTGCTTCACCCTCATCTGGGTCAATGGCCCGCAGGGATGCCACAGGGGTACCTGCTGGCTGGTTCTCAGGCACTGTAGCCTGGTAGCTGGGGGGCTGGAACTGGGGTGCTGTATTTACATTCCTTTTCCGACGCCCGCCCGGGGATTCTTCTGCTGACCTTTCCCCTGCCCTGAACCCTGGGGTCTGCAACAGCTTGCAGGACTGGCATCTCAGCCTGGGGGCCTTCAAGCACGGGTGCTCATGGGGCAGGGTGAGCTTGCCCTGTGGGGAAACGTGGCCTCCAATGCCCAGGAGGTGACAGCGCCAGGGGCAGCCTTCGGGGGCTGGCGGCAGGGGGATGTGGGCCCCGGATTCTGGACACCAGACCCTCAGCCCATCGTGATGTGGCACCAGATGGCCAGTCAGCTCGGTCCCCGCATCCCTGCAGCGGCTGGTGTAGAGCCAGAGGTTCGAGGCTGAGGCCGGACAGAGCCAGCCCACGGGGGCGCAGGCCCCGGAGGAGCCCCGTCCTCCGGTCCCCAGGGAACGACAGGGCCCCACTTGGTCTCCCAGTAGTGGCGGAAGCAGCAGCAGCAGCAGCAGCAGCGGCAGCAGCGGCGGCGGCGGCAGCGGCGGCGGCGGCGGCAGCTGCGTGGGAAGGCGGGTGCGGGCCGCCCGGCTGCGCATCTCTCCCCGCTCCCGGCAAGCCGGGTCAACGGCGGCGGCGGCTCCTCCTCCGGCTCCTGCCGGCCCCGCCGCGCCTCATGCCCGGGCCGGGGCGCTGGTCCCCGGGGGCCACTCGTGCGCCCCGCGGGGCCTGCGCCTTGGTGCCTCGGCAGGGCCGGCGCTGTGCCTTCAGATGCGCTCGGGGTCCCGCCGGTCCCCGAACCGGGCCAGCGCCCGGGTCACCCCGACCACCCTGGGTTGGCGCTGCGCCTCCACTTGCGCGCCCAGCTCTCGCCACCTGCGCCCGCGGGCCCCAGGCCCTGCCGGCCCCCCACCCCCCGAGGTGCCCCTCCGCCTCGGCTAGGTCGCCCACCTGCGCCCGCGTAGCTGCACACCCGGATCCGGCCACCCCGACGGCTCCCCGCCGCCCGCTCGCGCCTCGCGTCCCCGCCGCGGCTGCTGCTGTCGCCGCGGCCCCGGGCCTAGCCGCACGCTCCCTCGCCTCCCCGGCGGGCCGGCGAGGTCTGCAGAGCGGCGGCGGCAGCGGCTCATTACCATAGACCTGCTCGCGCCGCCGCCGCCTTAAAGTGGCGACGCCAGCCGCACCGAAGGAGGTGGGCCCCACCCAGCGCCTCCTCCGCACGGAGTTCCAGGATTCTTCTTGTCCAGAACACCCCTCCGCACGCACACACCCCAGATCCCTACCCCCGTCTAGAGAGGAATTAACAATCAGAAGCCAGACAGCGAATGATAATAATAGTGGCCCTACCCTAAGTATGTTTAGAGGTTTTCAAAACATTTTGAAGGCTCTCAGAAGCCAAGTGCCCACCTTACACCACCTGTAACTGCTGGCTGCTGCTGGCTGCTAATAAGAACCCTCCTTGCTGTCCCTTCCCATAGGTCTCAGGACAGACTGAGCTAAAATGGCCTTTCTCAACAGTACAAAGCCTCCCCATCTCCCAGCGACACCCCACCTCCCTGGGAGTGCATAGTGTGGTCTTGAGCCACCCCCCTCATCAGGTTGTGGTCTAACCAGGTCGCCCCTTGGGGTCCCCCACTGCTGGGCAGAATGACCCCAGCATCAGTTGGACACTACCTGGGTTTTTCAGGGGGAGGTGAGCTGGGAGTATTGGGGCAGAAGCCAGCTAGTATAAACATGCCAATACTGCAGTTCTGAAGCCCAGAGAGGTGAAACTTGTAGAGGGTCACAAGCTTTAATACACCTCCCGGGTCCTAGACCAGTGCTTTTCACTGCCCAACAGGGCCTTCTGTCTGGATAGATGACCTCTTGCCCCTCCTTCCTTCACCATCAGTGTCCAGCTGTCACTCCCCTCCTTCTTCCCACAGCTTTGTGACCAGCACACAGCCCTGCCCCAGTGCACAGGGATCCTGAACCTCTTCACCTGCTGGCCCATGGACTGGGCCTTCCACTTGAAAGGGGTGAGGGAATTTCAAGAGTTCTGGGGGAGGTCCCTGCATGGAAGCTGACCGTGAAGAAGAGGCAGCCAAGGGTGCTCCAGAAGAGGGTCCCCTTTCTCATACCCCAACCAGGGCCACCATCCAGGAATTGCAGGGCCAACTGGGTGAGCAGCAAGGAGCCTGGCTGTTATAAGGGCTGGCTTGGGGAGGAGGCCAGGGCTTTAGTCCAGCTCCACTACTCTCTAGCTGTGTGACCTTGGTCAAATTCTTGTGCCTGAATTTCCCTTTTGTAAAATGAGGGGTTTGGATAAGGTCAATGGTTTTCAAAAGTTTATTTAGCAGTAGAACCCCCCCCCCTTTTTTTTTACCCAAGTAAAACATGGAATAGAAGCTCCAAATATAAAACAGATAAAGATAGTGTTTCGGGGTGAAAGAAGGAGTCAGAGACTTGTCCCATCTCCACTGTTCCCCCAACTAAAAAATCACTGGGCTACCCTGTGGGACCTGAATGCTGGAAGAACCCAATTTGAAAAGCATGGAACCAGACCCTCCCTTCCAACACTCTGATCACAGCAGAGTCACTCTCTGTGGGTCACAGCAGAGGAGCCATGGATCCCAGCCCAGGGCTCCCAAGCCCAAGGAACTCCCCTGCAACCTCACAGTGATGCCAAGAATGAGAAATCAGCTCTCCTCTTTTTCCTCAGGGGAAAATAAAGGAGATGGGATTTAGGGGCAGCAAGAGGGATTGGGGTTAGACTACATTCTTGGCAATGGTGAAGAACAAGGAGAAGAAAGTGGGAAGAGGACCCATGGCTCAGGGGAATCCTCTCCCTTTAACCAAGATGAACTTTCCTTTCCTAGTCAAGGCCAAGGGCAGTTCCAGAGACAGACAGGTGGCTCTGCCCCTATGGACTTCCTTTGACTTTGTGGTTTGGGAGGATCTAGGGGCTGCGTGGGCATTTTGCTCTTCACCTAATAGCTATGTTCGGAAATTATAACATATGTTAATTATCCTTTGAATTGGGTTGAGTAATGAAACTCTCATTTCTGCCGAAGGCTCAAGCCAACACAAGGAGAAACTGCAGCTCTCTGTTCATCTCTCTCCTTCTGTACTAAAATGAGCTCTTGGGTGGGAGAGAGCAGCAGCCTTGGATCTGGATCATAGAACTTTGCTCTGGAGCCTAGCACTGAGGCAGGGTTTGCATCCCTTCCAGGTGAGTGGCCTTCCTGCCTCAGGGCAGACAGGTTGAGGGATGCAAGTAACCCCTCCCTTCATCTCCAAGCAGGCTCTGCAAATAGTCCTTAATCCTCTCCCCGCCCTGTCCCCAGGGGCACAGGACAGAGCTGCCTCTCCAATTCACTCTCACCTCCTCAGCTATGTCCACTTCTCAAAAGCAGGAAGGAAACTTCCAAGTCTTCTATACATCAGAGTCTCAAACTAGGGCTTGCCCTGGTGGTGTCCTCCTTGATCCCTAGGAGAAGGGCTGCCTACTTCATGGAACTTTCCAGCTTTAAGGACTTTTTAGACCTCCCTCTTCTGTGGGACAAAACCAAGGTGCAGCAAGGTCCTGGAGTCTGTTCAAAGGGAAATTACTGTTCTTCTAGGCCAAGCCTTCCACTTGACAATGGAGGCTCTGGAAGGAAAATGACCTGTTGGGATAGGCCCATGGTGCCTGATCCTGTTTCTGGGCTCAGTGTTGTTTTATAAAAGGCACAGAGATGGGGAGGGGGGAGCCCAGCCAGGTGGAGCTCCAGACACTGTTGCTCTGGGACCATGGGGTGGGGTGAAATGGAAGGTGACAAGGAACCAGCAGAGGGAGGCAGGCCTTGCATGCTCAGTCCACTTTCCCTCACTTTTCCTTGCAACTGGAGGGGATGCTCCTTGAGGGTGGGCACTGTCGTTCCTCAGCACCTGACTCCTTGTCTGGCACGGAGACGGTGCTCAGAGTTGTGTGGAATCTCCTTATGGTTGCTTCCCCTCCCAACCAGTCTCCACTTAGCAGCCAAAGCAATCATTAATAAATGAGTAATGATTAAAGTAATCATTATTAAATATTTTTTAGATTTAAAAAAATCTCTCTCAATTTCTTATTTTGGAAAATGTCAAGAAAAAATTACCAAAATGGTATGATGTATCCCTGCACCTAGATTCAATAACTGTTGACACTGTTCTTTCACAATTTGTAGAGAACGAAGTGAAAGTGAGGTGCAAACATCATGACACCTCAACCCTCTGCCCCTCAACGTGCAGCTCTTAAGAGTCAGAATCAGACCCTCTCCCACACCCCACAGGACCCCTGCCATGCCCAGAATACAAACCATGATTCCTGGTATCATCGAATATCCAGTCGGATTTAAATTCCTTACTGTCTCTTAAAGGGCTTTAACAGCCGCTACTTTTTTGTAATTGATTTTATTTATTTATTTATTTATTATCCAAACCCAAGGACACTTTTCGATATTTTGTTCAGATAGAGTGGGAGGGAGAAAGAGAGAAACATCGACATGAAAGGGACACATCTGTTGTTTGCCACCCACAGGACCCCACCAGGGCCGGGGACAAACTGCAACCAAGGCACGTGCCCTTGGCGGGAACCAAACCTGGGTCTCTCCAGACCGCAGGCCGAGGTTCCAACTGCTGAGCCAAACCGGCCAGGGGTGCAATTGATTTTTTAGAGAGAGGAAGGGAAGGAGAAACATTAGTTGGCCACCTCCTGCAGGCCCCCCACTGGGGATCAAGCCTGCAACCCGGCATGTGGAACCGGGACCTCTCAGTCCACAGGACGATGCTCAATCCTCTGAGCAATAGCTGCTACTTTTAAACCAGAAGTTTATGCATTACATTAGGTCGTGTCACTTTAGTTTCCTCCATTCTTCCCTCTGTCTTTTCTGTCTCTCTTTCTTTCTTTTGATGTTGCATATTGACTGTTTGAAGAGTCCAGACTAGTTTTCTTGTTGAATGTGCCACAGTCTGGATTTATCTGATTCAAGTACCCCTCATGGTGTTCTTCAGAGAGTAATACTGTGAAATCAGAATCCAAGCATGTTGCTCCCTTCCTTAAAACCTTGCACTGGGCTTTTCTGTTGTGCCTTGAATAAAAGCCAACTTCCTCATACTGGGCCACAAAGCCTGGTATGGAGGGGCCCAGCTTCTTCTTACCCTTCCCCCTCCCTTCACTCTGTTCTGGGCATCCTGGCTTCCTTCCAGCTGTTGAATTTGGCAGTCTTAAATGTTCTCTTCTTCATGGCAGGTACAGCAATTTGTAATTAGGTAAAGTATTTATTTGTTCATTTACTTGTTTAATATCTGCTTCACCCATTAGCAAGCAGTAAGATCCAGAGGCAAGGACAACACGTGTGCCTTGAAATTTTGGCACCTGGCATGGTACCTGACACGTAGTAGGCACTCCGTAAATATTGGTAAGGTGGATGGATGGCATAGGGGAGTGACCAGGTGTCCCTCCATTCCTGGAGCACCATCTGGAAGGCAGTTGGGTCTCTAGGCTCCTCTGTGGACAGCCTTGTATTCACTCACTTGAACCACAGAACTGTATTCCCAATGCCAGCTGCAGTCAGGAATCATAGGCCTGATGTCCCAGCCAAGTGACATAGACTTTCTCTGAGGCTCATTAAAAGATGGCATTGGTTGTCTTAACCCAGTGATAGTTTCAACCCACAGTGCCAGCCCTGTTCGCCTAGGGTGGCTCAATAGGCCAGCATTCCATACAGATGTGCAGTTAGTCTAAGATTCCGCTGAGATCACTTTTGGCTCCTGAGCACAGAGGGGAAGAGAAGGAGCCAGGGGCTGAGCCGTGAGCAGCAAATCCCAAAACAACACCTTCAATCATTGAGTTGTTCAGTTTACCAGAGCAGACTGAGGTGTGAGAGGGATGCACATGAACAAAACTCCAGCTCTGGCCTCAAGGAGCAGCCAGTCCAATGTGGACAGAGATAAATGCGTTGGTTGAGTTGTATTCATTAATATTTCTCTGAGGGGTGGGAAGGGCTAGGGAAGGCTTTGGAAAGGAGGTGGCATTTGAACCCCCTTAAAGGGGAAGGAGGAATTCCACAGACAGGCAGCGGGAATGGCATTCAGGCAGAGGGCACAGCGTGAACACATATGGAGGGTTGCCATGCATGGTCAGTGCTGGGGGAGCTGAGCAGTCAGGTGGAGCTTAGAGCTTGAGGTGAGGACAAGCAGAAAAGGGCCTGTTCATCTGAACTGTGGCCACAGTTGTGTGGAGCCGGACTGTGCTGAGAATATCCCAAGTGCTTTGGGGGGGAGGGCAATCAAGGCTGTAGCATCCACAGACCACTCCAGCACAGGGAGTAGTCCCACGGGAGGAGGGCCTGGGGTCTGGCAGGCCAGCTGAAGGGACAGATCTGAGTGATACAGGGACTCAGTGGGACTGTGTGAGGCTGGCTGCTGCAGATGAGGGGGTGGTCCAGGGTGACTCCTGGGAGTTTGTTTTGGGTACCTGAATAGAGAAGAGTGGACCAGATAAGAAGTCAGACTTGAACTTTTGGTTTTGTGATCCTGGTGGTGAAGAGACTCAATGTGTATGTTGGGAGGTGTGTGTGTGTGTGTGTGGGGGGGATCCTGAAATGCATAATCTCCTGAGAGATCCTGAATTTGGGGTCAGAGGCGGAGAGCATGCAGAGAAAGCAGGGAGAGGCCAGCACCCTGGGGAACGTGAAAACTGGCACTCAGGTGTGGGCACGAACTCTTTATCCTGCCCACTTCTCTAGCCTCTATCCCCCTCCCCTCGCTCTGCACTCGAACTGGGGCCTTCTTCCTGCTTCTTCATGCTGTTCCCTCTGTCTGGAACATTCCACCTTCCCTCGGAGAGGGTGGAGCCCGGAATGTGGATGAGGCGCAGAGCCTAGAAGTGCCCACTTTTATCTCGCAGGGCAAGGAGCCAGGTGGGATCAGGGTTGCCAGCAGGGGCAGGGTGGCGGGAAGGCTGCTTCAAGGTGGGGGGATGTGAACGGGCTGCTGTGTTGAGGGGAGTGGGTGGGGAGGGGAGTGATGGGAGAGCTAGCTGAAGAACGGGGACTCAGCGACACTGGAGGAGGACGGTGAGACCCAGGGCACAGGTAGACAAGGGCTGGTGGGAGAAAGGATAGAAAAAAAAATTTTTTTTTTTCTCAGAGAAGATGGAAGGAGAAAAGGATTGAACGCTATTCTGAATGGGTACTAAATTCTTTCCTTTCTTCAGGGTTTAGACAACCAGTCTCCCTGGAGGGTCAGACCATCTTTCAGCAATTTACACTTCCAGGAAAACCTTTTTCCAGACCATTTCTGACAGCAGGTTTACTGGAGTGGTGGGCAGCCCAGTTCTATGGAGGGATCCGGACAGCTTTCCAAAATGCAGGGCTTGTCAGCCAAACAATCAGAGCAGTGAAGAGAAACGTCCCTTCCAGAACAACAGGCTTCTCAGAATCAGAGGTTGCTGGGACCCCTACCTCTGTCAGGAAGGTCCGGGGACCTAGAGGATGAGAACTGGCAGGGTTGGTGCCTGGGTCTCCTTTCCTGCAGGTGGATGAGGAGCTCAGTCCAGGGTTTCTGCAACATGAACCTGCCTGCAGCAACCCCGCCTCTGTGTGTGTGTGTGTGTGTGTGTGTGTGTGTGTGTGTGTGTGGAGGGGGGGCTCTTAAAAGGGCAATGTCGGAGGCAGCGGTGTCCGCCCCACCATCCCTCCCGATTGGAGGTGCAGGGTTGTGCTCCTCCTTCTGTGTGTATCTGGGAGGAGCTTTAGGGGAACCCCATGTGAGAAGTGAGGAGGGTGGAGCAGGCCCCTCTCCTGGCACAGGCTCTGACTTGCAGCACATTTCTCTGGGGCCCATCCCAGCTCTGCTTGTCACTCTTCCCCGGAAGTGTGCCCAGGGAGGTTTGGGGGTGGGAAGAGAGGAGGCTGTCTGGGGACCCTGGGCAAACCAGAAGGTCACAGGGCAAGTTCCCGGGAGTGATTTCACCACTGGGGCTGTTTGGCTCTTTAGTGGCTCCCTGACCCTCCCAGCAGATGGTGGGAGCAGGCAGGCTCCTCAGTCTCACCTTGGGTCCCCACACAGGTGCCCTCTCTAGAATTTTTCTGAAAGTCTGGTTCCTGGTTGTCTCTGTCTCTTGGTAGAGAGGCCTGATGTCTCCTCTCTTGCCTGAAGCACCCAGACCTGCATCTTTAGTTCTGAACTCCTAGGTGTGGGAACCAAGGGTTGGTGAGGGACCCAGGGCTGTGACTCATAGCACTCAGCCTGTGGGGTTGTTCGGTAACTTGGGCAGCTGAGATTGGAGATGGAGCAGGTCAAGGTGCCAGGGATGAGGGCATCAGCCGTGGGTTGCCGAGGTAACAACTGCCTGGGTAGAGTCCAGGTTATCCAGGCCTGTTCCCAAGTGCTCAGCTTCCAGGCCAGCCAGACATTCCGGAACAAGGCCTGCATCATCGGCCCATCCCACCGCTGCAGGGAGGGACGCTGTCAGGTTCTCAGCTCGCCCGAGCAAGGCAGGCCATACCTTTCCCAATGACTGCGAGTTCCTTGAGAGCAAGGACTGTGTCCCATTCTTTCTGGAACCTCTGCTTTTAAAAAATATTTAATTGATTTTTTAGAGAAGTGAGAGGGAAAGAAACATTGATGCGAGAGTGGAACATCGATCAGCTGCCTCCAGCACCACCTCACGGGGGATGGAGCTACAACCCAGGTATGTGCCCTGACCAGGAATTGAACTGGCAACCTTTTGGTGCACAGGATGATACCCAAGTAACTGAGCCATACCAGCCAGGCTGTAAACCCTGCTCTAAATGGTGCCTGGCACAGGGTCAGCCCTCAGTAACTAAGTATGTGTACACATATGCTCACCAGCTTGTATTCTAGTGATGGCCTGCAGGGAGGAGCCTCAGCCACAGGGTCACCCTTTCCTTCACAACTACTGGCTATTTTTCTCCTCTGGCTTCCGGAAGAAGGGGGGATAGACTTTCTACTAGCAGACTAGTTGGTCCACACAGCACTATATTTTTATTTTGAGCCTTCACGCATTCCTTTTCACTAGGCAGGCTCCCAGGCCAGTCCACACCTTGACCCAGCCACAGGGCAGGTAGGGGAGCTGGGCTGCCAACAGCTTGGGGCAGGAAGTTCTTTGCATAGAGCAGCAGGGAGTTTCAAGTGCAGCCGGCTCCAGTCATAGGAGAAGGCAGTCAGCTAGTGCAGGGCCAAGGGCTGAGCCCAGGGCCCCAGCTTTGCCTTCCTGGTGGAAGGTCACAGGCACCAGGAGCTGAAGAGAGGAGTGGGGAGCAGAGGGAGCAGCTGCAGTGACCTGTATGGCTGGATGGGAGTGCTAACTCCAAAGCCCAATGGGCTTTCGAACAGGAGGGCGTTGTGGTGGTGAGCAAATCCAGCCTCATGCTCCCTGTGTAAACTGTCTTTCCTCAGACCAAATAGTTGAAGCTACAGGAATGTGTTGCTGGTCCTTCCGAGTCAGTGGGAGCAGCGTGCTCTCGTCCCCAGCCCTGGCTGTTATCTCGGAGCTCAGGGCAAGGGGCTACAGTAGAGGCGGGCTGGCTGCGCCTGCCTGTGGCAAGAGCCACTGCAGTCACCCTTTAAGGTGCCCCAGTTTTGACAGCATTTCCAGCAGCAAGATTAATAAGATCAGCCCCAGGTTCCCAGTGGAAAATCAAGCACATGGCCGCTTTCCTGGATGCCAGGCTCCAGCAGGCCTGGGGAAATTGCTGCTTAGGGAGCGAGGAAGCTGAGATGACATGAAGGCTCCTGAGCGACAGGCCAGTCCAGAGTCCTCCTCTCATCCTCCCAAAAGAACACAAGCGTCAGAACTCCTGGCTTCCATCTGGCTGTGTCTCATCTCCCTCATCCCCTTGTACTCCATCTTCCATCCGAGGGAATGGATATAATCAGGTCCCCACCCTCCCTTCTGGCACTGTCACAAAGATAAAAGAGATCATCTAGAGCAAGTATTTTAGGCTCCTAGGAGAGAAGCACTAAATTAACAAGAGGTGTTATTAAAGTAAAGTGTTTGGAGATTGCAGATGAAAGGCAGCAGGTAAATAAAGAGCCTAAACATCACCCTCTCCAGAGCAAGGGTGAAATGGCTATTGGGCCACAGTGGGAGTGCCGAAGAGACTAATACACCCCCCTCCTCCCCACCCCCCACCCCCTATTCCTGCTGGCTATCCCCATCCTTTTGAGTTGCAGCAACAAGCTGCTATGCATTTGCTCTCCCATTTTGGAATGACTGGAAAGAGAAGCAGCTGTTAGTAAGGCCCTGCCTCATGCTCCTAAATCTAGGCCCTCTTGGATTAAATATAGTCTCATCTCCCCTGAGATATCACAGCCTCCCTCCCTTTCCAAAGAGCCCTTCTTAGGGAACAGAAGTGCTATGGGGCTTTTTATATCAACTGGTCTCTAACTAATCCTACTTAACTGCTTCAAACAGGAGATTTGCCTGGCTGGTGTGGCTTGGTGGATTGAGCATCAGTCCCATGGACTGAGAGGTCCTGGTTCAATTCCCAGTCAGTGCACATGCCCAGGTTGTGTGCTCAATCCCTAGTAGGGAGTGTGCAGGAGGCAGCCAATTGATATTTCTCTCTCTCTCTCTCTAAAAAAAAAAATCAACAACAAAAAAATAGAAGAACAGGAGCAGATTTATAAAAGAGGAGTCCTGGCCCTTGGCCCACAGGCTTGTGTGTCTAAGACTTCAAATTTTCCCTTGGCCCTTGAGCCTTTTCTAAATCTACCCCTGGCTTTACCTACCTTCTCAAAGGCTCTCTGACTTGCTAAATGAAACAGCCTTATCCAGAAGGAAAAGCAAAAGTGAATCTGGTTTAAGGGAGAACTGTGAGGCAGGGTTTAAGCCCCAGGCAAAAGACTAGAGGAGCCCTAGCCTTCCCCTAGAGATGCTTTATTACATGGTTTCATCCGTCATCAGTGACTGGATCCTAGGCCCATGTGAACAGACAGGAAAGCTTTGTTGTACATGGCAGATGGTTTCTGTTTTAGCAATGCAGTCAGACAGGGCGTGTGATGAGGGTAATCCTGGGCAGGCTCTGGATCCCAGCTGACAGAACTGGAGGAAGGAATGTTCAGGAATCGGTGACCTCCATGTTCCGCAGCTGGCTTTCCAGGGCAACCTCTCTCGCCGCCCCTTTCTTCTGGCTGCCCTCATGCTGCTTCTTCTGCTTCTTTGATGGCTCCTGGTCAATGGGCGCAGGCTTCACAAAGGGAATCAGTTCTTGGAGACCTGGAAGGTAAGAGCCAACCAAATAATCTATCGTTTTTCATGAGTCAAAGCCCACAGCCCTCTGGGGTGAGTGCCGAAAGACAATGATAACTTTGAACAAAGGGGCACCCACGATGGGCACTGGCTTCATTCGTTCATTCCTTCCCCAGTTTGAATTCCAGCTGCATTTCAATAGAATATCATGCCCATACTGGCTACTTTCTCAGCTCTGCCCCTGCAATGCCCAGCACCAGCAGACAGGTAGAGTTTTGGGGACTGTGTGTGAACAAGAAAACTGGGTCCATTCTGAAAAGGGGCCTGCTATGCAGAAGTGTGAAGACAGAGAAGAGGAGGCTGGGCTGGGCTGGGGTCTTACCTGGTGGCATAAACTCCTTTAACTTCTCGGGCACGATGATGCCCTTCTCTGTCTGGTAGTTCTCCAGGATGGCGCAGATGGTGCGCGTAGTGGCACACATGGTAGCATTGAGCATATGGACAAACTCCACCTGTGAAGAGAGTTCAGCTCAACCCTCAGCTGGTCTGACGGCCAGGAGCCATCACCCAGCCAGACTCCCCCACTGCAACCAACCAATTCAAAATCATGGCTTCTACCTGTTATTGAGCATTTTCTGAACCTGAATTCTGTTTGGTATTTACTACCTATCTGATAACTCCGGTCTCCATGAGTGACAAGACGTAGGTCTCAGCATTCTGAGGAGAGCTGGGCGCTTTGAGGGAGAAAGAAAACACTACCACAGGGGCCTCCCCTTTTGACCTTTTCAAGTTCCTGACTCGGAAAAGTGGGCCTGGAAATTGGGTTTAAAGAGATAAGCTGACAACTCAGACCTCCAGGGTGAGAAGAGGAAAGGCATTGCCTCCCGCTGGTCTGGGACCCAGATATGGGGATTATTCTTTATTTGGAGTGACAGAAAGCATAGCCAGAAAGAGGCAAGTTAGAATGATTTTATAGAATGGAACTGGATTCCAGTTTCTATCTAAAAGGACTCAGTCCTGATTCAGTAGAAGTCATTTTCAGGTTCCCTTTCTAATCCAGATGGAAAAGCCTAGGTTTCCCCATGGTGTTGGGAAATAATGTACTCCAAGGGCTGAGAAATAAGACCAATCTACTCTGCACCGAAAGCCCTGCTGTCCCCTTCCCCAGGGCCCTCTACCTTGTCCATCATCTTCTTGGTTTGCCCGTATCGGATTCGGAGCCGGCGAGCCTGATAGTCTGTGCAGTTGGAACAGGAGACTAACTCACGGAAGGCTCCTGAGCCCGGAAACCAGGCCTCCAGGTCAAGCTTCTTACTGGCAGCGTGATTCAAAGAACCTGTAAGGAAAAACCGCTAGAATTCATGAAGGAGGGATGGTATTTCAGAAGGCTAACCTTTAGCAAACCTGAAGAATTCTTTAATTCACATCCTATCCCCAGAAGTGAAATCACGCCCAGATATTCTTATCAGCAAACACTCCCAAGTGAGCAGAGTGTGCTCTTTTAATTAATGTGGGCAATTAATTGGATCGTGAGCTATTTCTTTGTGTGGTGCGGGTGGTGTTTGTGGGATGGAGGAAAGGGAGGCCGATACCTGAGACGATATTCACGATGTGGTACGGGATCCCCAAAGACTGGTAGAATTCCTCTGCAGTGGTAATCATCTCTTCAAACATCTCCCAGGACTTGTTGTCATGAGGTGAGGAGTAGACAAACTGTTCAATCTGCAAAGAGGGACCCAAGGATACAGTGACAATGGGACAGGGTGAAAAACTAAAGGACCAAAGTGGGAGATATTCTTGCAGTGAAGACCTCTTCCTATACCAGTGGGAGTCAGGCAAAGCTGGGGCCCCCAGCAAGACAGATGGGGCTGCACTGGACTGGGTGTGCAGCAGGAACACGTGCTTCTACAGAGAGCTCACTGCACATGTGCCAGGCACTGCTCTGAGTGCTTTTCATATTCACGAGTTTAATCCTCACAGTGGGCCCAGTGAGCTGGGGCCTATCATTACCCTCCTTTTACAGGGAGAAACCTGAGCACAGAGTGGTTAAGCAACTCGTCCTTGGTGACACAGCTGGTAGGTGGAGTTGGCATTTGGACTCAGGCAGCCTGGTCCAGAGTCTGTGCTGGCAGCCACTCTACCACGTGCTGCTCAGGCTCTTCCCCAGAAACAAAGACGTAGGTACCAGGAGGAAAGACTAAAGCCAGGGTAGGCCTGAGCAACATAGCTCCTGTCTTCCCTCCAACTTCCCCGGAGAGACAGACAGAGGGTCCTACTCCTCACCCTGACTTCTCTACTTACCTTCTCAAACTGATGGACTCGAAAGATGCCACGGGTGTCACGACCGTGGGAGCCCACCTCCTGGCGAAAGCAGGTGGACAGGCCAGCATACTTGATGGGCAAATCCTCCGGCCGTAGCCACTCATCCCGGTGGAAAGCAGCAATGGGCTGCTCGGAGGTGGCAATCAGGTATTTCTCATCATAGGAGTTGTCATCAGACCTTTCACTGCCTTTGCCAATCACCTGGAGGAGAGGGGGCCTTTACAAGTTAAGAGTGAGGGAGGAGGACCTCAGCTACAGCAGAAGCCACAGGGAAGATAAGAGCGATAGGACAGGGAGAAGTTTTCTCAATCCCTGCCTGGGAGTGAGCAGGGGACACTAAAGACAAGGAAGGGAATAGGTCAGTCCCAAATGGGGTCCCTAATAGAAATAAAAGAAAAGCAAATTAAAAAGTCTGATATTTTTAACTTATCTAATAAATAAATTTGTAAATGATATATAATGGCCAATGGTGGCAGATGTACAGTAAAACGTGAGGTGGTAGTAATATAATGCAATCCACTCAACAAATGTGAGTATTACTAAGGGCCAAAAAGTCCTTTTTGCCAATGCTGGGCAAAGGAGACATGGTCTCTGCTTTCTTGGTGCTTATGGGTTAGTCTAGGCAGTGGTTCGCATCTTCCTAATGCCGTGACCCTTTAATACAGTTCCTCATGTTGTGGTGACTCCAAAACATAAAATTATTTTCGTTGCTACTTCATAACTGTAATTTTGCTACTGTTATGTCTTTGGCGACCCCTGTGAAAGGGTTGTTCAACCCCCAGGTTAAGAACCACTGGTAGAGGTTATAACCCTCAATCACGTTGGTATTTAGTTGATTAGAATGACCTTCTGAACCTTGACTTGAACCCTCTGGCTCTCCCTGAGATGGTCCATGGTTGAGAGGAGCCACAAACTGGAAACATGTCTTGCCCTATGGAGGCTTCCAATCTGGGGTCAGGAGTGGGAGGATATGATAAGACCAGCCACTTCTATAATTTCCTTTCGTCCAATCACTTAATAAATGAGCTTTTTTTCTTTCTTCTTTTCTTTTAATCCTCACCTGAGGATATTTTTTTCCATTTTTGTTCAGATAGAGTGGGAAGGAGAGACAGGGAGAGAGAGAAACATAGATGTGAGAGAGACACATCAACTGGTTGCCTCCCACACGACCCCAAGCTGGGCCGGGGACAAACCGCAACCGAGGTACATGCCCTTGACCGGAATCGAACCTGCAACTCATTGGTCTGTAAGCCAAACTGGCCAGGGCTGAGCTTCTTTTCTAAGGTCATAATGTTAAAGTATGCTCCTTCAGATACATCACGCAGATTACCTGGGGAAAAGATCAAACAGGCTCTAGGTCTGCACTATCTAATATGTAGCCAGTGGCCATGTGCAGCTATTTAAATTAGAAAAATGTTTTAAATTAAATGTTTACTTCCTCAGTTGCACTAGTCACATTTATTTATCTTTAATTTTTAGATACAGTGGAAGGGAGGGATGGGGAGAGAGAGAGAGACAATGATGTGAGTTAGAGAATCACATCGATTGGTTGCCTTCCGCATGACCCCAACTGGCGGTGGGGATCAAACCTGCAACCCAGGTACATGCCCTTGACCAAACATTGAACCCACAACCCTTTGGTCCATGGGCCAACACTCTAACCGCTGAGCTAAACTGGCCAGGACTCCTTTTCATTTTTATTTTTGAACAAGCCATATTTCAGGTGCTCAAGAGTCACAGATATAGACCATTTCCATCATCGCAGGAAGTTCTACTGGACAGTGCTGCTCTGTATCTTTGAAGCGAAACTTCTCGACTGAAGAAGTCCTTCTGTTACACTGCCCCAGGCTACTCACCTTATAAAGTTCTTCATCAAACTGGCTGAGCTGTGCCACCTCCTGCATCACCTCCTTCCTCATGAAAAACGGGGTATATATGGGAACGTAGCCCCGACTTCCCAAGGTGCGAAGGGCATACTGGATGAGTGCCTGTTCCAGGAACACCAGGGCTCCCTAAAGGAGCAGAGACAGCACTGGGTGATTGGGTTCTGTCACCATCATGTTCAAATGCTAGAATTCACACTCAGAGGCAGCCGGGCCAATATGATTACCCAAGGGCACATGCTGAAATGTCAGAGTAATTCCCTTTTCCAGACCCCTCAGGGCTCACCCACCAGAGCACAGACCACAGAACCCCTCATTGTTATCTTGTTCCCCAAATACCATTTCCATGTCCTGTAAATGTTCATTGTTAACTATCCTATATCCACCAATGTAAAAGAAGTGCATGTCTCTCCGTTTTACTTTGTATCCAATCCCAGAGATTTCACCACTTTGCTTTCTCCTGCCTCCAATAAACCACCAGTGGATTTCATGTAACTCCCCTTATGCCTCCTCCTCTGATTCTAATGAATAAAATAAGCTGCAAAACTGCCATTCTCTTGAGCATTTTCTCAGTCTGTTGAGGTTTTGCTTCCCAACAAATGTCATCAGTTAGGTTCAAATAAACTCATAAAAATTCTCTACAGGTTTGGACATTTCTTATGTCAATAGCACTTATCACAGTAGTTTTTTGACTCTGTTACTTGTCTGACTGTCTGATTACACTGAGCTTTTCAAAGGAGAGACTGTTCTGATTCAGTCAGCAAAACATACATTCATTACGGCATCACGCAGTGGCTTTTGTTCTGGGGTTCCTGATCAGCACTCTCCTGCCTTGGAAAGAAAACTGCACTAACTGCCAATAAATTTGTAGTAGAAAGGTGAGCACAAATGATGGATTTGTGGGCCTCCTTATGTAGGTAATGTTTTCTGCATGGGATTTTTAATTAATTAATTTTTTTAATCCTCACCCCAGGATATTTTTCCACTGATTTTCAGATAGAGTGGGAGGAAGGGGGAGAGAGAGAGAGAAAGAGAGAGAGAGAGCGGAACATCGATGTGAGAGGGACACACTGATTAGCCGCCTCCCACATGACCCCAACCAGGACTAGAGATGAAATGCAACCAAGGTACGCGCTCTTGACCAGAATCGAATTCGAGACTCTTTTTTTTTTTTTGGTACGTGCCCCTAGCTGCTAGGGCCTAGCGGGAACTGAACCTGGGACTCTCTGGTCCGCAGGCCAACACTCCAACCACTGAGCCAAACTAGCCAGGGCTGAACCCAAGACTCTTTGGTCCAAGGGCCAAACCAGGCCAGGGCTGCATAGTATTTATTTATTTATTGAATTTTAAATTTATTTATTTATTGGGCTGCATAGTATTTAAATTCCTTCTTTATAATCCCATCTCCACTGGTTCCTGGCTTACCTTCAGGAAGTACCCTCGACTCCCAGCCACCACGACCCCTTTTTCTCCTTCAAAGCCATCAACCATCACCACCAGGTCCACGTGAGAGTATTTCTTCCTGACTGTACAATCACCCCAAATCCTCTCTACTTTGTTGTCCACATCCTAAGGAAACAAGACCAGGAGAGAAAGATACACACACTGAATTCTACAACCTCTATCTTTCCAAACCCCTTATTCTATGAACAACCTAGAGTTTTGTGAAGCCAAGGCTTAACTCAAACATGAGGATTTGGTCATCGTGTCCAGAGACCAGAGAAAGAAATTTGCTAGATAATTTGTGTTCAATACAGAAATAATCATTTTTAGATTTCTAAAAGTAATACTAGCCAAGAAACTGAAATCATGATTTTCCAAAAGATGTCACTTTTTTTTTAACCCTTTTAAATGCCCTGCACAAGAACACCTCTACCCTGGACAATCAACATTGCCTGGGGTGCAGGAGAGATTTCTTTTTCCCAGGCTCTCATTGGTCCCAGGGCCACATGAGGGCGGGCTCAGGGCCCGACCTCCCCAGTCTGCCACCCCAGCCTGCAGTGAGTTTAACATTCTGTTCACCAGGGAATGAATGAAAGAGGCACAGATGGGCCCCACTCCGGGCAGGGGTGTCAGGGAACAAAGGCTGGGCTCAGAGCAGCTTTGTGCTGGGGAAGCTCCCACTCAGCAGGAAACTTTTATCATGCAGATTTCCCTTCAACCTGCAGCTTCCCAGCAGGGTGTGGGTGAGGGGTGAGGTTGATTTAACAGATCCCTCCCCTCCCCGAGACTTGCTGCTACCAAGGGCAACAGTGGAGGACAGCAGCCTGATTTAGAAGAGATTTCTGTGCCAGGAGTCTCGTACCTGCGGTCTCGGCCGCTTCCCAATCAGGCAAGGATCTGATACTTTCAATTCTCAATTGGTGGGCAGAGCAAATACACAAAGGGCCTGCTTCTGATACAAGACCCATTATATGGAGTGTCAGTGTTTTCTTGTCCTCCGTCCAACAGAGGAGCGATGTTAGGCAGCTGCCGGCTGTAGCACCTAAGCCTACCTCATCATTACTGATGGGCACAGAGGGATGCAGAAGGTTCCCGATCTCTCGGAGGTTCTCAAACCGCTCTGCCTCCAGCTTTATCCGCTCAGCGTCACACTTCAGGATGGCTTCATCTATGAGGAGTCGGAGTTTTTTGATCTGTGACACTTTCAGGTTCTGTAGATGGACAGGTCAGGCCCACACCCAGGCCACAGTGAGTCAAGGCCAGAGTAGGAATAAGATTCTGTCCCCTAGCCCTGTTGTGCTCTGATGACAACCCTTTTAAAAACGGACAATGAAGGCTTTCAAAGCGACCTTGTCCTTACAAATCCATTGGCATTTCCTTTTGGGGTGCCTAAGGCAGAGATGGATCGATTCTGGCCACTCTTCTTGTTCCCACATATCTTGGGAATTTTAATACGTAGCTTTTTTCAGAGCTCTTTCTTTCTGATTAAACCACTTTAGCACTCTCTTCTGTACTGCACTCGACTGTTCTCTAGGAAGATTATACAGTTTTTAGGAGCGAGAGACTGTCTTAAGCTAATTTTGTATTCCTATTGCAGGTATTTCAAACTGTGCTCTGCTTTCTTGGGGGGAGCCCTTAACAGGTAGGTCTGCACAGGAGGAGCACCCCCAACCCAGCCCTTCAAGCACAGCAACACTGCTTTTTTTGTGTTTATGTTCTTGCTATGCTTTTGTGTTATGGGTTTTAAGAAAGGGTTCAGTGACTAAAAACTTGAAAATGACTGCTCTCGGCCTATTATATAGTGAGTATTTACTGAATTGCAGTACACTGAAAAATTCCTTGACTTTGTGAAAATAGAATAATATAAACTAAACATAATTCAGTTCCTTTTTTCTCTTCTCCCTACCCTTGACTTTTCCAGCCTATCTGTCTCCAGCTTTGCTGTCCCATAAACAAAGGACAGAGTATATAATAAGAGTCGCAGGGACATGTCCCAGCTACAGAAACTCAAGGACGCCACTATGCTATGTAGTGCAGTTTCAGCATTTACTTGTCTAAGAAGAAAATTCCAACCTAGAAAAGGACAATAACTTACAGCTAAAGTGTCTGAGGTGAGGTCATCAAGATTTAATACATTCTCTGGAATGGACACATCATCTCCCAATGGCTCTTTTTTCTGCAGAAAAAAAAACCCAACAAACAATACTACTAAATTTAAAAAAAATTGCGACATCATTTTATAAGTGCACACCAAATCAGTATCATATAAACTTCACAGAACTTCCTACATAACTCTCTAAAAAAGGCAACACCTGGGAGAAATATTAGTAAATTGGAAGTGAGAGAAAAAAAGTTTCAAGTCTCTGTTCTGCCACTTTCTAGCCTTTAAAAAAAAAAAAATGTTTATTTTATTTTATTTTTTGAGAGAGAGAAATATTGATATGAGAGAGAAACATCAATCAGCTGCCTCCTGTATGCAGCGGCTCAATCCACTGAGCCACGAGCCACACCAGCCGAGTGTAGCCTTTTTTTTTTTTAATCCTCACCCGAGGACACTTTTCCATTTTTTGTTCAGATAGAGTGGGAGGGAGAGAGAAGAAGAGAGCTGAGTCAAACTGGCCAGGGCGAGTGTAGCCTTTTTTAAAAAATCCTCTTCCAAGGATGTCTTTCCTTGATTCCAGAGAGGAAGGGAGAGGCAGAGAGAGAGAATGGATTGGCTGCCTCCTGCAGGGAGAACAACCCTGCAACCCATGGACCGACCAGGAATCAAACCCAACAACCTCTGGTGCATGGGAAGACGCTCCAACCAACGAGCCACACTGGCCAGGGTGCCACTCTCTAGCTTTTTAATCCTGGACCGATTGATAAACCCATCAGGGTCAGAGGGTCGACTTTGTATGCCCTGGACATACAAGAGTAATGGACACTGAGAACAGGCGAGAACTCTCGCATGCTGGGTACTCAAGAGCCAGCACTGGGGCAGAGGCCTGGGCAGGAACTGGCAAACCCCTGCCTGCCTACCTGCTAAGAACAGTCCCAGTACTGAGGCTTCGCCGGGAAATGGATGGGATGATGGGATGTTAGGGAGGCAAGGAAAACTGAATTTTTTAGGAAAAAAGTCACAAAATCTGGAACTAAATTTAGAGTAGTCAATGCAAGTTGGCAAAACAGCAGGGATGCACCCAGCACTGGATTTTCCCCCCTCCGGTTCCTTGCCTCACCCTTCTTTATGATATTCTGCCAAATCAATCATTTCTAATCCTGTCCACAGCCATGGGGAAGATAATTTTAATTAATAAATTAAATTATCAAAGGCCACTATAACAAGACATGTAAGACTTTAGCAAAACTTGTATAAGAACACATTGAGATTTAAGGTCTGCTTTGCAAGTATAAATAAAACAACATGTAGAAATCATATTCAATGTCTTAAAGATTTTTAAAATTCTATACACACAATAATAGGTGATCGTGTTTATACAACCTCATATCCACTGCACAAAGGATAAAAATCTAAGGGCAAAAGCATAGAAATCCATTAGACAAACTCATTACACATTCTCATCCACTGACGTAAGAAGTCAAGATTCAAACCATAACCCAACTCGCACCCTTCAGTGACTCAGCAAAATCATCTCAAAAGCTTGGGAAAGTCTGAAAATATCAGAACAAGTCTTAAGAAGAACAGGAACAAGCAAAGACTACTGAGGTAGGAAAAAAGTGGCCTAAATCTCAGTATTTTCCATTTGGTAGCTGAGGCTCCCTTGCTATCTGCTAATCCCTTGGGGCAGCAAATTCAAGTTCTGAGTTCAAGTTCTGACTCTGCAGCTAATGTAATTTTTTGTTAATCTTCACTGGAGGATTGATTTTTTATTTTTAGACAGAATGGAAGGGAGAAAAGGAAAGAGAGAGAGAGAGAGAGAGAGAGAGAGAGAGAGAGAGAGAGAAAAACATCGATGTGAGAGAGACACATCGATTGGTTGCATCCCATACAACCAGGACTGAGGATTGAACCTGCAACCCGGGTACATGCCCTTGACCAGGAATTGAATCCTCTACCCTTCGGTCCACAGGTCGACACTCTAACTGCTGAGCCAAACCAGTGAGGACTTCCCTTGCCTTTAAATAAGGCTGATAATTGTACTACTTACACTCCAGGTTCACACCAAAGATCAAAACCAAAATGAGATGTATATAAAAGGGTTTTTAATACTTTCAAGTGCTATACAAATGAAAGCTAGTACCATTCCAATGGACAGCAAACGAGAACACTCCTTATAGTGTTAGCAGTAAAGCAATCCAAGAATGTTACTGTAAATGAAAACACTCTCATCTTTGCTATGAAAAATGCTTGGCTGTCACTATCTGTGTATGTGTTTCAGAGAACACACAGGCAGGCGTATACATGGCAATTAACAGGTCATGAGGCCTCTGGCATGCAAATGATTAAGCATCATGGTTCCCACAGGCAAAAAACATTATGATTATATCAATTTCTACAGCCAGTCACAAGCTGAAAGCATAACAAAATACTGTAAAAGAAGAATTCAGACTAGCATGAAGTATAAGTTGCTAGAATCCCAGGGAAATCTTTTTGTTATGTTCTTTAATGGTTCAGGTTCCTAATTTTTAACTTTTTGGTTTAGTTTAGGGGTTTACAACTTAAAAATTAGACAGACTATTAAGTGCATTTAATATGTTTTTTAAAAAGTGATTGAGGGGCTAAAAGGGTATCTTTGAAGAAAGATTAAAAACATGTACTATTCTAGCCCTGGTCGGTTTGGCTCAGCAGTTAGAGCGTTGGCCGGCTGTCCAGAGAGACTCGGGTTCGGTTCCCGCTAAGGGCACGTATCTCGGTTGCAGTTTGTCCCCGGCCCTGGTTGGTCGTGCGGGTGGCAGCTACTCAATGTGTCCCTTTCACGTCGATGTTTCTCTCTCTCTCTCTCTCTCCTTCCCACTCTATCTGAACAAAAAACAGAAAAATGTCCTCGGGTGAGGATAAAAAAACAAAAACATGTACTATTCTGGATACCAAAGGAAAGCAGAACTGAAACTTAATTTTTTTTTTCCCCCCTAGATTGGGGGGGGGGGGCACTGATGTGAGAGACAGAGACATTGATTGGTTGCCTCCCGCATGACCCCGACCAGTGCTGGGGACCAAACCACAACTGAGGTACGTGCCCTTGACCAGAATCAAACCCACGACTCTTTGGTCAGCAGGCAAATGCTCCAACCACTGAGCAAAACCAGCCAGGGCTGAAACTTAACATTCTTTAAGCATGAAAGGATTTTCTGGACGGAGGCCATCCATTGTTACTTACAATTGCTGAATAACTACAATGTTCTAGGCAGAGTGCCAGTTTCTCTACATTTAAAAAATTTTGTTCTCACAATTCTGTTCTATGAATGTTAGTATTGTCATTTCAGATGAGAAAACTGAGGCTCAGAAGTTAACTTGCCTCAAGTCACATACCCAAGAGTCCAGGACTTGGAGTTTTCCAGAGGTGATTAGGTGAGAGGGCTCCCTGGCTCCTTCCGCTGTGTGAGGACACAGCAAGGGGACTGTTTATGAGCCAGGAAGTGGAGTGGGCCCTCACCAGATACCAAATCTGCCCTTGCCTTGATCTTGGACTTCCCAGCCTCCAGAACTGTAAAAAATAAATTTCTGCCTGGCTGGTGTGGCTCAGTGGATTGAGCATCGTCCCATAGACCAAGTGGTCCTGGTTTGATTCCTGGTTAGGGCACATTCCTGGGTTGCTGGCTCAATCCCCAGGAGGGGGCGTGCAGGAGGTGGCCGATCAGTTTCTCCCTCACATCAGTGTTTCTATCTCTCCCTTCCTCTCTCTCTAAAAAAATAAACAAAAACATATTTAAAAAATAAATAAATAAACTTCTGTTGTTTATCAGCCGACCAGTCTATGGCAGCCAAACGGACTAAGGCTTATCTGAATACAGAAGATGGACTCACTCCTTTAGTTCCTTCCCTGCCTTCTTTCCTTTCTTGTTAAAATAATTCACCCACTTTGGCAGGAAATTGGGTATCCCATAGAATTAGACACTAAATTAGAAATTATGTATTAACTAAGAATAAGATTGCCCTGGCCGGTTTGGCTCAGCGGTTAGAGCGTCGGCCTGTGGTCCAAAGACCCGGGTTCGGTTCCCGCTAAGGGCACGTACCTCGGTTGCAGTTTGTCCCCGGCCCTGGTCGGTCATGCGGGTGGCAGCCACTCGATGTGTTCCTTTCACGTCGATGTTTCTCTCTCTCTCTCTGTTCCTCTCTCTCCCTCCCACTCTACCTGAACAAAAAATGGAAAAATGTCCTCGGGTGAGGATAAAAACAAAACAAAACTAAGAATAAGATTAAACACCTCTCTGATGAAGTTCTCAAGGCTATTCGTTTTCTTACCTTCATTTTCTCTCCAATTGTCTTGCTGCATAGGTTCTTCAGCTTGTTCAAGTTGTCTGCCCGAAATCTGCCTGAAGAATAAAGAACCCGAGAATATTCCAAAGATAAGCATATAATTAAGATTCCTCCATCTCCTAATCATGGCTCTTTAGGACTGATCTCAGCCCAAGACCAGAGTGCAGGCAGAACTATGGGATGGATCTGCCTCATGAAGCTGTGAAATGTTATAGCTTTAGAGCTTTAGTTGGCATATATTATGACGACAGGGTTCTCCAGCATTTATGACAAGAAAAAGGCCGCTCTGAGACTGAACTTAAAAGTATCATAACCTGCCCTGGCCGGTTTGGTTCAGTGGTTAGAACGCCGGCCTGTGATCCAGAGAGATCAGGGTTCGGTTCATGCTGGGGGCACACGCCTCGGTTGTGGTTTGTTCCTGGCCCTGGTTGGGTCGTGAGGGTGGCAGCCACTCGATGTGTACCTTTTGCGTTGATGTTTCTCTCTCTCTCCCTCCCACTCTATATGAACAAAAATAGAAAAATGTCCTCAGATGAGGATTTAAAAAAAAAGTATCATAACCTGGATGGTACCACTGCAGAGTTAACACATCTGAGAAATCTGAAAGATAATCAAGTAACTATAACCTGTTTAATTATCTTTTTTTTTATCCTCACCCGAGGACATTTTTCCATTTTTTGTTCAGGTAGAGTGGGAGGGAGAGAGAGGAACAGAGAGAGAGAAACATCGATGTGAAAGGAACACATCGAGTGGCTGCCACCCGCACAACCGACCAGGGCCGGGGACAAACTGCAGCCGAGGTACGTGCCCTTAGCGGGAACCGAACCCGGGTCTCTCAGGACCGCAGGCCGACACTCTAACCGCTGAGCCAAACTGGCCAGGGCTGTTTAATTATCTTAAAATTCATTTAATAAACTATGCGGTGTGCAGGGGAATCTAGAAAGAGGGCAGTCATAGTTCTATTCCCATGAACTTAGTTGCTGCACTGTATGCTAGAAATGGTTCATGTTACTCCCTTTGCTTTGACACAATGCTCAGCTGGCAGCCTTTAATTTAATTTCTTAAATTTTGGTTTCTTTTCAGGAAGACAGGGTACTAATCAGCCTACAAAGGTATTCTGGCCCAAATTAACATATTGGTATGTTGTGTTTCATTAGTCTGACTCTTGATTCTAAGCTTTTGGAGCAATATGGTATAATTCAAGCTTTTAACAGGTAAAATGATGACTAGAAATGAGATAATATCTAGACACAGCTACTGTTGAAGGCTTTGCCAAACTAACTAAATTTAAACTACACTTTACACAAAATGATACAACTACCTTCTCATTCACTTAATCACATTGATTACAGAAATGGAGAACAGTTTAGTGGTTGCCTTGAGTTAGATGGGGCAGAGGTAAGGGAATGGACTACAAAGGTATCTCTGTGGTGGTGGAACACAAATCTACACGTGACAAAATCACCTAGAATAACACACACACACACACACACACACACACACACACACACACAAATGAGTGCATGTATAACTGGTGAAATCTAAATAAGGTCTGTGGATTGTAGCAATGTCAATTTCTTGGTTTTGATATTGTACCAGTTATGGCCCTGGCCGGTTTGGCTCAGCGGTTAGAGCATCGGCCTGTGGTCCAGAGAGACCCGGGTTCGGTTCCCGCTAAGGGCACGTACCTCGGTTGCAGTTTGTCCCTGGCCCTGGTTGGTCGTGTGGGTGGCAGCCACTCGATGTGTCCCTTTCACGTCGATGTTTCTCTCTCTCCCTCTCTTCCTCTCTCTCCCTCCCACTCTATCTGAACAAAAAATAGAAAAATGTCCTCGGGTGAGGATTAAAAAAAAGATATTGTACCAGTTATGTTAGATGTTCTCACTGGGGAAAACTGGGTGAAGGGTACCCAGGACCTCTCTGTGCTATTTTTGTAACTATAATTATTTTGAAATAAAAAGTTTAAAAAAATTTTAATTTAGTCCATCCCATTTGCAAGGCCCTGTGCTAAGGGTCAGTAATATAAAAGAAAACACTGTGGTAGGTACTGGGGGGGGGGGGGGGAAGCAATTAAAAAAAATATAGCCCTGGCCGGTCTGGCTCAGCGGTTAGAGCGTCGACCCGAGGACCAGAGAGTCCCGGGTTCGGTTCCTGCTAAGGGCACGTACCTCGATTACAGTTTGTTCCCGGCCTGGTTGGGGCTGTGTGGGTGGCAGCCAGCTGGTTTGTCTCTCTTACATCGATGTTTCTCTCTCTCTCTCCCCCCTCTCTCCCTCCCTCTGTCTGATGATAAATGTCCTCAAGTGAGGATTAAAAATATATATATATATATATATATACACACACATATATATATAACAATGTGGAATGTTTCAATTAATGAATACTGTATATCCCTTCATTATCTTTAATTTCAGCAATGTTTTATAGTTTTCAGCGTAGAGATCTTGAGTGTCATTTATTAAATATAGTTCTAGGTATCAGATGCTTTATAATTGTTTCTTGTTTATAGAAATATTACTAATTCTGTATATTTTATACAGTGATTTTGCTAAATTTACCTAATTTTAATAATTCAGCATCAAACAGTCATCTGCAAATAATTACAGATGACTTTGTAATTACTTCTGTTCCAATCATTTATTTCTTTTTCTTGCCTTATATAATACTGTCTAGAACCTTCAGCATGATATGCATTAGAAGTGGTGATAGTAGACATCCTTGTCGTATTCTCAGCCTCATGGGAAAAGCATTCAATATTTCATCATTAAGAATAACATTAACAATGGGTTTTCCAATAAAAACCAATAATCAGATTAGGAAATTTCCCTTCTGTTCCTAGTTTGCTGCATTTTTATCATAAGCAATTGGATTTCTACATAAAAAAATAAACTTTGATCCCTTTCTCATATCATACACCAAAATCAATGTGAGATAAATCATCTACCTAAATGTGAAAGGTAAAGTAACAAAACTTATAGAAAAAAATTGAAAAATCTCTTCAGGACCTTGAGATATGAAAAGATTTCCTAAGCAGAACACAAAGCACAAATTACAAAAGAAAATTATATATATAATTTTAAATATATAAATTATAAATATATAATTTTATATACATGTATTATGTGTATATATATAAATATATACATACACACAGGGTGGGGCAAAAGTAGATTAAGAGTTGTTCATATGGAAAATAATACAATACTTAATAAATAATAATATAAGAACAAATTTTATGTACTCACAACTGTAAACCTACTTTTGCCTAGCCCTATATATGTACTGTAAGTGTAAAACTATACACTAGATTTTGATGACCTGTAAAAAAGAATAAGAATGTAAAATAACTCAAATTTTTATATTGATTACATGTTAAAAAATAATATCTAGATCTATGGGTTAAATAAAATGTATTTCTAAAATTAATTTCATCTGTTTTTCTTTACATTTTTGTTGTTGTTGTTAATCCTCACCTGAGGATATTTTTCCATTGATTTGTAGTTTTTTAGAGAGTGAAAAGGAGGGAGGGAGGGAGAGAGAGAGACAAACATGGTTATGAGAAAGACACATCAACTGGTTGCCTCCCACACGATCCCAACCAGGGCTGAGGGTCAAAACTGTAACCCTGGTACATGCCCCTAACCAGGAATCGAACCTGAGACCCTTTGGTCCACTGGCCGATGCTCTAACCACTAAGCAAAACCGACTGGGCTCGTTTTTTGTTAATCCTTACCCAAGGTTATTTTTCCATTAATTTTCAGATAGAGTGGGAGGGAGGGAGGAAGAGAGAGAGGGAGAGAGAGAGAGAGAGAAACATGATGTGTCACACATTGATTGGTTGGCTCCAGCATGACCCTGACCAGGGGAATGAACTGCAGAGGTATGTGCTCTTGATAGGAATAGAGCCTGTAACTCTTTGGTCCTCCACAATGCTCTAACCCATGATGCTCTAAAAGGTGACACTCTCGGCCTGCGGTCCAGAGAGACCCAGGTTCGGTTCCCGCTAAGGGCACGTACCTCGGTTGCGGTTTGTCCCCGGCCCTGGTTGGGTCGTGTGGGTGGCAACCATTCGATGTGTCCCTTTCACGTCGATGTTTCTCTCTCTCTCTCCCTCCTACTCTATCTGAACAAAATATCAAAAAATGTCCTGTGTGAGGATAAAAAAATAAATAAATAAATAAATAAATAAGTAAATAAAAGGTGACACTCTAACCACTAGGCAACCGGCCAGGGCTCTTTACATTTTTTAAATGGCTACAAGAAAATTCAAAATTACTCCTGTGGCTCACACTGTATTTTTTTTGTTTTTTGTTCAGATAGAGTGGGAGGGAGAGAGAGAAACATCGACGTGAAAGGACGTGAAAGGGACACATCGAGTGGCTGCCACCCACATGACCCAACCAGGCCCGGGGACAAACTGCAACCGAGGTATGTGCCCTTAGTGGGAACCGAACCCGGGTCTCTCTGGACCACAGGCCGATGCTCTAACCGCTGAGCCAAACTGGCCAGGGCTCACATTGTATTTTTATCAAACAGATTTAAGGTATGTACGTCACTGCAAGACTTAAGCCTAGAAGCAAAATGATAAGATTTTCATTCCAAAAAGGTCACGTGTCATGGGTGTGGCCCAAGGCTGGGTGAGACTAGGGTGAAAGGGAAAGCAGTTAAGAATGTTATTCCAGCCCTGGCCAGTTTGGCTCAGCAGTTAGAGAGTAGGCCTGTGGTCTGGAGAGACCCGGTTCAGTTCCCACTAAGGACAAGTACTTGCAGTTTGTCCCCGGCCCTGGTTAGTCATGTGGGAGGCAGCCACTCGAAGTGTCCCTTGGCCCTGGTTGGGTCATGTGGGAGGCAGCCACTCGATGTGTCCCTTGGCCCTGGTTGGGTCATGTGGGAGGCAGCCACTCGATGTGTCCCTTTCATGTCGATGTTTCATTCTCCCACTCTATCTGAACAAAAAAAAAAAAGGAAAAATGTCCTCGGATGAGGATAAAAAAAGAATGTTCTCGTATGAGGATAAAAAAGAATGTTATTCCAATGACAAGGGCCTGGCTGGAAATAACCTCTGTTATTTCCAGAGGTTAAGAGGAAATAACAACTTCAATTTATAGTAAAGAGAAATCTCATTCAGAATAGCATTTTTGGGGGGAGGATAGAATTCTGGTAGTTAGCAGATTGAAAGAAAGGTGGAAATCTAGTGGCTTTGGAAGTAGTTGAGAGAAATGCTTATCATGTGCCCAAATGTGTCCTCAGTATATTACTCTGAATTAAAAAAGAAGAAATCACAGTTTGAATCCTTGGAATTAGAAAAGCCGTGGTAAACTCTTTGGTGCTAGGACTCCATGTTTTATCAGACCCCTTTGAGAGTCCTAGTGACACCGTGGAGGTCTACAGGCAGACAAATAGGTACAGTTGTAATGGAGGGCCTTGTGAAGCTTGCTGTGTGTCCTCAGGCAGGGAACATGACAAGTCCTTTTGTGGCTCAGGGTTAAGTCTTTGTTGCAGCCAATGACGGGAGAACCCCAACTTCTGATCTGAGGTTCGGATACAAAAGAACTTTGATAGAAGATCTGTCAATGTCCTACTCAGGCAGGGAAAAATCATTACTCCCGTTGGCTGCAAAGAGAACACTGGTAAGGAATGTCAAGTAGAAAATAATCAAATTGATAGATGTGTTGAAAATAAAGGAAATAAACTGCTTTTCATACAGAAGGGCAAAGTGCCCTGAACAGAAAAGATATTCATGAATTCAAAAAACCTTTGTCAAGCCCTTACCAAGGAGCAGGTGCAGTGCTAGGTACTGGGATTATATGAATACATGTATAACCTGTATGTATATGTATATCCTAGGTACTGGGACATACAGATGCATAAAACACAGCCATGTCCCTGAAGAACTCATCCCCTCACCATATATCCATTCATTAGGAAAGGATATTCATGAAAACTCCCTGTTGATTTGTATATTATACACAACAGGCAAGCTAACACATTCAAAGTCATTTAGTACTGAACAATGGATAACCTGATAAAAAATCTGATACTTCTCATTCAGTGGCCAGTCCTTTTTTTTCCTTCCAATTAATTTAATTCCACTGCAACTCAAAGCTTCATATTCAGGTGGTGGGATCTCACAGTCACAAACTACCACTTTAGAGAGACTGAGACATAGGCAATCAACAAACAATCTAAGTCTAACAAATACTCTATTGGTACCCAACAGTCTAATACATTTAGGAAAATCAATGTTCCCAATAGAAAGCCACCACACTCTTGGACAGTGACTGCCTTTGCAGTGTGCTGTCATAAACTTGGCTCCAGCTGGTTGCAGACTTATTGCATCAGACAAGACTATTCATGTGTACTTCACAGCATCCGGCCAATCAGTGACTACTCCAGTTAATCTAGGCAGAGCGTTCTCTAGTTTTATTTTCTGTTTCAGGTTTTAGCCAAACTCTGCCAATGTCTTTTCCGGAAAACTTCTACAAATCACAATTACACAGCCTCACTACTTACAAGCTTTTTCTTGTCTCGCTACACCCCTCTCCCCATGTCTACCTGCCACAAAAAATACTTTTCTCTATTTTTAAAAGCATGATCACAAACCAGGGGAATGGCTTTCCCCAAAGCTCCGGGATCACCGCTTTTAGGCAGGAGCGGCCTCCAAAGACCTCAAATACTTCCAATATGGGTGGAGTGAACCTATTAAATTGCAGATGTGATTCAGGCTGCAGTTTTTGAACCTATCTATATAGAAGACCACTCTGGCCTTGTTGAAGATGGAGAAAGACCGTAGGCGACCAAAGATGAGTGTTAGGAAAGGGGAAACCTCCCGCCCAGGGTTTCTTCTGGCTACCCTTGCGGAGGGGAGCCGTGACAGCTCTTGATGCGCACGCGCCATGCTCCTTTCCCAGACTTAGACCGGCGATTCGCACTGAGCGAGCGAGGAAGAGAGCTGGCACCAACCCGGCGGACAGAAAAAGTGCTGCGGTCCCGGCTACCCCAGCGTTTGGGGGGCTAGGGAAAGCCTCGGGGCCACCGCAGTCGGGGAGAGGGGGTCTAACGAGGAGAGGAAGCTGTGGCTTCAGGAGCGGTAATGAGGTCAGAGAGCTAAGTTGGGATTAGGAGGGGCATCCCGTGCATCCCCGGTACTCACATCTTCGCCACTCGCCGTCTGCCTTCACCAGCTGATCCACCAGTCCCGGGTCCTTGAAGCGCTTCTTTTGCGTCTCTCGGACGAGGGCTGGGTCCCCTCCTTTATCAACCCGAAACAAATCTAGATCCAGCACCATCCTTCCTCCTCCAGGGTCAACCAGAAGGGAAATGAAGATCGTAGCAAGGCAGGCAGCCTGTGACCGACGCACTGCGCCGGCGCGCTGACCCGCCCCACCCCGCGCAGGCGCGGCGGGAGCGCTCTGCACACCCTCTCCGCCGGAAGCGGCTGTGCCGAGGCTGTGCAGTGCCGGGCGGTGGCTTATCGGACTGTGTCCGGGTCGGCCCCGGCTCCCGCTTTGTGCCCCTGTAGGGCTTTTTCCCCAGCGCTGTCCCCTCTCTGTGGGAGCTCTCACTGCCCTGTGAAGGTGAGTGCCTCAGGTGCCTCCTCAGGTTAAAGGACATAGACAGAGGCCTGCCAACGTGATCGCTGGCGCCTCCCATAGATGCCAGTTACTGGCTCACAAAGTTGGGTCCTAATTCTGGACGCTCTCCCTGAATGAACCCCTGTTGTGTTCTCCGTCTTGGGATAAGAAAAGTATGGCTACATTTTTTAGTCCCCGGGTTCCCTCAAGTCAAGATTCCTGCTCTCCTGCCTTAGAGCCCTTAGAGCTAGGATGCGTTTCTTCTTCGTCGTCGTCTTCTTTTTTTCCTTTATTGATTCCAGAGAGAGAGGAAGTGAGAGGGAGAGAGAGATAGAAACATGATGAGAGAACATCGAGTGGCTGCCTCCTGCACGCCCCCCACTGGGGATCGGGCCCACAGTCCGGGCTTGTGTCCTGACCGGGATTGAACTGGCGACCTCTTGGTGCGTGGGTCGATGCTCAACCACTGAGCCACACCAGGCAGACCAGGATGCATTTCTTAGTCTGATTGTGGGTAAACCAGATTGTCCCTTTACCAATCCTTAAGATCCTAGAGTCAGGAAAGTGCAATTGGAATTTTTTGGAGAGAGACACGAGGAGACTTTTCCAAGGGGGAAGTATTTACTGTGAAGGCAGTACAAGGTGCTGAGGTCATGTCTTAGGATATTTGAAAATCTGAGCAAAGATTTCATCATACAGAGTTCTCTGAACTCTGAGGGCAAGGTCTGTTAAGGGGGATAACTGCCCTGTGTCAGCGAAGGCACTGCCAAAGTCTATTCTGCTAAGTTTCAGAACAGTGCTGGGTGTTGGGAGGAGGGCCACTGTGCCAGTCCTTTAAGGAAGTCATTAATATAATTGAAAGGATGGCCCTAATATTCTGACCTCTCCACATTTCCTTAGGGATTTTCACCATTAGTCTTATCATTAGATTACAAACATCTTCCTTTAAAGTGCTCATGTTGTCTGATAAGTATACAAAATTAACATAATGGCATACTTCATTTGTCAGGTTAGAATCATAGGATTTTTTTTTTTTTTTTTTATCCTCACCCGAGGATATTTTTCCATTTTTTGTACAGATAGAGTGGGAGGGAGGGAGAGTAAGGGAGAGAGAGAGAGAAACATCGACGTGAAGGGACACATCGAGTGGCTGCCACCCGCACGACCAACCAGGGCCGGGGACAAACTGCAACCGAAGTACGTGCCCTTAGCGGGAACCGAACCCGGGGCTCTCCGGACCGCAGGCCGATGCTCTAACCGCTGAGCCAAACTGGCCAGGGCTAGAATCATAGGATTTTTAGAGCTGGAAGGGAATCTTAGCTATCTGCTAACCTAATAATTCCTAATCTTTTCATCACTTGTCCCTTATGATTTGAAATACCTTTGTTTAACAAACATGATTTTAAAAACAATAGTTTGTTTTCCCTTCTTATTAAGACATATATGGTTGCACCTAGAATTTCTGATGAGCGGGGAATAATAAAGTAGTGACTAATTCTTGCCAGAGCTAACACAAAAGCAAATCAACATGATACTGTGGTCATAGAGAAATGGTGTGACACCATTACCACTTTTGAATGTGTGGTTTTGTTAGCCTTTCATATTGAGATGAGCTTATGGGTGCAGTATCTGAGGACTTGGGGGTTCAATGATCCCCAGCTGGAAAACAGGTAGGTCAAACCTTCTATATGAGGAAACTGAGGACAAGAGAAGTTAAGTAATGGAGCCCAAACGTGAATAGTGGTAAATGCCTAAGAGTTTCATTTTGGGCTTGTACCTTTGTTAATATTCTTTAGCAGAAAACAGGGCCTTGAGGAACTTGTTTAGTAAATATGGCTTTTTAAATAAGGCAGATACTGTTGGTTATTTGTATCTTTATCTCCACAGGACCTAGCACAGTGTCTGACACATGGGAGATGCTTATTACATCCCCATTGGGTGAGTGACTTGCAGGGAGAAGGCTGAGGGTAGAAGCTTGTTGCAGGTACAGGGAACAGAATCCTAGGTGAGCAGCTGCCCTGGAGGCTCTGGACAATAGGCAGCCCAGGGGGAATAAGCACCTGCAAGGAGGGAGCAAATAAAGGGGTGGGGAGCCCAGCCACTGGGGAGCCTCAGTGTTCCTCAGTTCAGAGCTGGCTAATGTGGGAGGGCTCTCTTTGGCCTCACTTTGGCACCTCTTTGCTCTTTTTGTTCTCTTTTTATTTTGATTTGGAATAGGATTTCTTGGTATTTGACAAGTAAGCCCTAACCTCTCACTTCCCTATTAGAAGCCTTCAGTGACTACCTGCTGCTCTCAGGAGAATGTTCAGACATAGCTTGCAAAGCCTTTCATGATCTGCCCCTAACATGTCTCCTCTTTATTTCTTGGCATCCCCCCTCTAGCTACTTATGGCTCCCCTTCTTTGCCTCTGAGCCTTTGTACAAGCTCCTTCTGCCTGGAACTCCTTCCCTCCACTTTTCCTACAAACTGGCTAATTCATTCTTCCTCCTGGAAGTCTTCTCTGATGTTCTCTTCACCCTCCCCCAAGACTGGTTTGCCACCCTTCTAGGTTCTCACAATATAGTGACATTTATTCTACTGTTTTAGGAGGAACTGACAACCCAACCTCCAATTCTTGGCTGCCCACTCCCTTCTATCAGAGAGACACAGTAACCAGAGAAGTTGATGTTACTGTCCTTGAGCAACCAAGGAGGAACCATATAAAAATAGCATGGTTCAGGGAAAGCTGCCAGAACCTGGGTGACTTTGATGCTGCCTCGTCCTCTGTTAGAATTGGAATAAAGTGTCAGTTATCCTACCACACTGTATTGGTCAGGGAATTGCATTTTATATGGGAATGTTAACTTCAGCACTAAAATGAAATTATATTCTAGACTCTCCCATAGCTCTTCAGTTATCTGTAAAATTTGGTATGTGCAACCCTCCATTAGTTTTTTAATTTGAGAGAAAGGGAAAGGGAGATATTGATTTGTTGTTCCACTTATTTATGCATTATTTGGAGATCAAACTCACAACCTTAGCATATCAGGACAATACTGTAACCAGCTGAGCCACCTGGCGAGGGCCTCCATCAATTTCTGTGGTTCTCAATCAAATGTCTTAAGTTTTAGACCGGTCATTAGTATCTTTTTGCCTGGTCCCTGACAGTGCCTTTCACTTCTTTGTCAGTGATTAGGAAGTACTTAAAATCATTCACACATTGCCCACCCCCCGTTTCAAGCTGAGTTATGTCTGCTTCTTGTTTGATGCATTGGGACACTGCATAGTATATGGTTGAATTCATATAAATTAACTGCACTATGCCCATATAATTTTTTCTTCCCTATTGTATCCCCAGTGAGTGAGCCAGGAAACGTTTCACAGTGGCGTGACTTTGGAAACCGGGTGAAGTCTATCTGGTAAAAAGGGGAGAGCAGAAGCATACACCAGGCAGGGAAGTGTGAAACAGCTTATGACTGAGGGACAGTCTAAAATTCAGTGTGGCCTGACCGGTGTGGCTCAGTGGTTGAGCATCGACCCATGCACCAAAAGGTCGCCAGTTCCATTTCTGGTCAAGGCACATGCCCAGGTTGTGGGCCAAATCCCCAGTAGTGGGCTTGCAGGAGACAGCCAATCGATGTTCTCTCTCAATGTTTCTCTCTCTCTCTTCATCTCTCTCTAAAATCAATAAAGAAAAAATAAAAAGTTCAGTATGGTTAGATTGTAAGTGTGGGCTGTTCTGGACCTTACATGCCTCTGTTAGAGGTGTATTTTCTTCATCTATTATAATGGAAATAATACCTGCCTCTAGGGCTGTTATGAGAACTAACTGGGTACTGCTATGAAAGACTTAGTTTAGACTTGACACATAGAAATGCCACATTAATAGCACTTTCTACTTTCCTTCTTAGGAAGAAGGTAAATATCACTCCTGCGTACCATATAAGCAGGGGTTATATTTAAAATATTTAACCACCAGTGCAACCCAGGTACCACCCAGTCAAAACAGATGTAGGTCACAACCAACCAGCTAAGGGAATTCCCAGCTATCCTGGGAAATGGTTCTTAAAACTCTCTAGGATTTTGTTCACATCTAGTCTATAATAATCCACCTCAGACCCAAACAAGCTACTTTCACTTGTGTTTGTGGACAGTTTATTATGTGGCTGGCCTCAGTGCCACCCTAGAGAAAGCTCAACTGGAAGGGAACTAACATGCTAAGTGTTTTATGTGTTCTCTCATTTGGACCTCACTTAATCTTCAGAGGTGAGGCATCATTAGATGTATTTTATATTGTAGAAACTGAGGCTTTGGTCGTTGGCTGATTCCTCAACAGGTTGGTAAGAGGCTGCTAGCCCAGGTTCATGTTGCTCCAGAGTGTGCTCTGAAGGATCCAGAATCCTTCTCTGCAGTTTAAGCTTCAAGCACATTTACCATTTCTCATTCACCCATTCAGCCATCCAATTCATGTTTAAGAAAAACAACTCGAAAGGTATATTTTTATTTCACACACAAAAATGTGACATGCAATGCCCATCCCCTAACAAACTACAAACTCTTGGAATACAGAGTAAAAGAGGAAATCTAACCAGTCTTGATGAGACAAAAATTTTGGTTTCACAAAGCTGAAAAAATCCATTACAAAGTCTCTGTTGTATAAATATAGTCAGTTTTATCTTTAATGTAGAGTCAGGAAAAAAAAAAAAAAAGAAGAAAAAGATTTTGTTGGCATAAGAAATCCCCTGGTCCTGACTATGCCACAATGCAGGTGACATCCATGTGATGAGAATTACTTATGTGTTCTAGGACTTCAGGTTACCAAATGGGGTTTAAATATTTTATCTCCTGAGCCCACACTGCCTCCCCCAATAGTTTATACAAACCACTATAGCCTTAGTTGAAGGGCATAAGACTTTTCCCACATACCATCTAACGTGACTATTCTAAAATTGATCGTGGTGGTATATGCACAGTTCTGTGAGTACACGAAAATCCATTGAATTGTACATTTTAACTGAGAGAATTGTATGGCACTTGAATTACAGCTCAAAAGAGCTATTAAAAAATATCTAGCCCGGCCGGTGTGGCTCACTGGTTGAGCATGGTCTCACGCACCATGAGGTCACCGGTTTGATTCCGGTCAGGGCACATGCCCAGGTTGTGGGCCCAATCCCCAGTGGGGGGCATGCAGGAGGTGGCCAGTTGATGTTCTTTCTCATCGATGTTTCTATCTCCTTTCCTCTCTCTAAAATCAATAAAGAAAAAATATTTTTTAGAAAAATATCTATCATGTTTTAGCAACCGGTAACCCCAATAACATAATTCAGGAGTCCCTGGCAGGACACAGGGAAGAGCCACAGAAGGCAGTACACTAAAGGATAGTAAAAGGAGATCCATTAAGTATCATGACTAAATCAGTGGAGTTTGAGGTTGCTCGGGGGCACTCAGTTTCAAGATGTCAGAAGAAAGAAGTCAACAGGGTATATATACTTTGTCCTACTGCTTCTAGAATAGTCTAAGGATTTTTTGTGACCTTTGTCACAAAAGCAAGTTATTCAGTGGGCAAGCAGATGCCCAGGGTGTTGCTGAGGCTACAGAAAACCTTGGGCTGGAGCTCAGGAGCTAGCTATCTGCAACCTTTTGGAGGAAATCCAACATGGCCAGTTTCTGAGATCCTGACTCCTACAAGAGGAGGGAGAATTTGGATATCCATAGAAAAGCTTTTAGATTTATTGAATCAAAGGGACAGCCTGCCTTCTGTCACAACAGGGCTCCAGTTCTCACTGACCCTTTTGTAAGACCATTTTTGGGACAGAAATAGCCAGTGAGACCAGCAAACTGTTTTTGTGGCAGGCAAACCACTTAGAAATGCCATGTCCATTCTATACCTACCATCTGGTCACAAATAGCCACTCAAGAAGGGAGACAGGCACAAGCCATGGGCACCTGGGTCCCTGACCAAGGGTTTGGTCACTCTAGCCTAGTAGGGAGGGAGAATTGTCAGTAGTAGAAAGAAAAGGGAAATTTAAACATTTGCTCTGGTTTTACCATTCTAGTTAAAGTTCATTATTATAGTTGGTATAAAAGTAGAGAAAAGGGACACAGAGGCCACTCATTCAACTTTCAAAAGAAATGCTGCCAGAAGTCGGGGTCAGAAATCTTTGTAACTTTTTGGCATGCAAAGAAAATTAGAACAGGAAAAAGGGACAGACATTGTCTTGAAAGTGTGAAGTGTCTTCCTGCTGGTGTAGCTCAGTGGATTGAGTGTCAGTCCCATGGACTGAGAGGTCCAGGTTGGATTCCTGGTTAGGGTACATGCCCAGGTTGTGGGCTCGATCCCCAGCAGGGGACGTGCAGGAGGCAGCCGATTGATGTGTCTCTCTCACATTGATGTTTCTCTCCCTTCCTCTCTCTCTAAAAATCAATAAAAACATATTTAAAAAGAAAAAGTATGAAGTGTCCCAGTTCAGTGAATACCTTGTTCAACTCCCCTCATTTTTCTCCTTAAAGGTTGATCTAGTTCTGCTGCTGGGGTTTGGGCCTGGGGGTCAATTACTGTTTTGGCCAGCCTAGAAGTTGTTTATTCTGTGGCTGAATAGATGACTCACGCTTATAAGCAGACACACCATCTCAGGTCTATTCTACTGTGGGCCGGGTCCCCCAGTATGGCCCCGTTAAAACCGTGGCCTCATGTTCTTTCAAAATATGGTACCCTTGTTACATGATATGGCCTCTAGGAATGGGGCACTCGAAGATGGGGAATTGTCCTCACTGGCAGGTTTGTCATCTCTGTGGGTAAAAGGAAATAGAACATACGGGTTTGGGGCTTACCTGGTTTTCTTTAGTGTCATATGGAGGTAGTGGGAGATTAAAAATATAGAGTAGATCCACCAGGGCTTTGTGCACTTTCTTGGTGAACTCTTTCCTTTGGCTCCAGTGAGAAATTTATCTTTTACTTAAGAAAAGAGAATTCAGTACCTACTTTAAAGAACAAAACAAAACCTTCCTTATTGCTTCTCTGTGCTTATCAAGCCTTTTCTTACCCAGGCCTTAGTCACTCAGCCCTCAGCCTGTCCATTACACTCAGTTTGAGCTATTTATCCAGGAGAGATGAATGCAGGTGACCATGAAGATGGCCTGTCAGGGACACCAATACTCTCCTCACCCAGCCTCTCCTAAAGAGATCGTGAGCCGAGGACACATGACCAGGGAAACTCCCAGCTGCTTCTGCCCTTAAATAAGAGGACAGAGGAATAGTTTCTATACTTGAGAAAAGAGAAATCTTTTCATTCTAGGGCTGTAAGAATTATGAGCAGATGAAGCTATATGGCTCTGGCGGCTGGACCATTTTGGGAAACAAGATGCAAGCAAGGGAGTAATATATGAAGTGTGGGTATATTTGGCAGGTTTGAGGCAAGCAGAAAGGAGGGTTTGGGTACTCTATAAAAACAACAAAAGATCTGAAAGTCAAACTTCTTCTGATAAGGCCACAAAGAAGAGATTTCCACAGTAGGTGTTGCAGGAAGCTGGCACCCAAATCTCCACAGGCTTGCAAGGTGGTGTGCCAAGGTGAGGAGGCAGGGAAGGCAGGGCAGTGCCTCTCACAGGTCCATGTCCGGGCCTCCTGAGGATGTCTTCAGTGGCACCGAGTCAAATCCATCAGGAGTCCTCTGAAAGAGAGATGGTGACAGGAACTGGCTGCTGCACAGGGACAAGTTTGAGGAACAAAGGAGAGAAATGGAAAATAGATGACAGAAGGAACCCTATAAAATTCCTGCTTTCAGTGGAAACACAGATATAAGGTACCCTCAAGCTCCCTTCAGTCAGCTAGAGAATAAGAAAAATCTTAAAAACCCTCTGCTTTGTATCTTTGCTGAAATTCCAGAAAGACTCAAGAATCCCAGGGTAAACTGTTCTCCCACCAATTAAAAAAAAAAAAAAAAATCAAGGTCAAAGGAGGCCAAGGGAGTCACCCTGGTAGGTCAGCACAAAGGAAATGAGATTTGATCTAAACACCCACCCTCCTTTTTTCCCTCACCATCCCTTCTGTCTTACCACCCTCCCTGCCCACACCTGTTTGGATGAGTTGGTTCAGGGCACCAGTGAGGTGTGGATGCTGGCTGAGTGGGGCTGCAGAGGGCTGTGGCCCACGCCCAGCAACAGTGCTGTCTGTCGCGTTTATGAGCTTCAAACTCACTCACCCACCCATGCAGGACTATGAGTCAGCCCCCAAGGGACCAGGGCCAAACATCTGCGGGACAGCACCCTCCACTGGCCAAAGGAGAGCCTCACTTCTAGCAGAAATTGATCCTAGAGATCACCTCTTCCCTTCCTTCCAAAAGAAAAGTAAGGGAGGAAATGATTCTTACAACACGGATGGTTCACTACTCCTTCCGGAAGTTAAAAGGCCCAAACAGTTCGTCAACTGGAATGCATGTTGGGAGAGAAAGAGCCTGATCAAGTAGCCTTGGGTCCTGGCTAGAGTGGCTCAGTTGAGCATCATCCTAAGCACTATCCCCTACACCAAACAGTCAGTCGCTGGCCCTGATTTCCAGTCAGGGCACATGACAGGGTATCAGGCTCAGTCCCCAGTAGGGGGCATGTAGGAGTCAGCCAATGGCTGTTTCTATGTCACAACAATGTTTCTCTCCCCCCCCCTTCCTCTCTCTCAAATCAATAAACATATATATTAAAAAAAAAAAAAAAGAGTAGCCTTGGGCCCCAGGGAAAAGAGTATTGGTGTGAAAATAAAGAGGGCAGAAGCCAGGATTTCCAGGGTGGTGCGATAGAATAATATGGCAGGTGGGGAGCAAAGTAGTGGTCCTGGAGCACCGTAGGGCCATTCAGCGAGCTAGGACTGGTGTCTTTTCCAGCCCTCCAGGCTGACCTCAATGCACTGGCCAGGCTCCCTACCTTGGAAGTAAATGATTTGATCTTCCCAAAGAGGGACTTCTTGCTGGTATAGATGAGGTCATCCTCCACGTCCTCGCCTTCCATGATGGCGCAGCTGTCAGCTGCTGGCAGGTCATAGTCCTTGAGGGAAGCATTCATCACCAGCTTGGAGTACTTGTACTCTAGTCTGTGAAATGAGGATGAGAAAGACAAGATACCAAAATGTGGAATAAGCAGAAAGAGGGAGAGAACATAGACTACAAATAGTTATTCCCATAGCATGGGTAAGGAAATTCAAGTCTAGCAAAGTGGTGTTAGGCTGGGCATATAGCTAAATAATCTTGGCTCCCAGGTCAGTGATCATTTTTCCTTAAGGCTGGCTGTTTCTTTGTTCTAAAAGCTTAATAGAAATATTGGAATTTTAAAGTCATTATTATTAACAACAACAAATTATGGATACTCTTTGCTTTTAAAAATCTAACAGCCATTTTTGACTGATTGGTGGTACCATCCCTGCTCAGGAGTCAGGACAACCAAGGCATACACTGGATAAGTGGCTCAGCAAGTCTCTGGCCAGAGTCACAGTGTCTGTGGCCAACTCCAGACAAAAGCCCCATGAATTTATCCTTCTAGATGATCTCCTCCCAGCTCAATAATCCAACTCTGTTCATCCCCAAACTCCAATACCCCATAATCATGTACTTTTGATTCTTTTTCCAAAAGTAGCAGGTCAAGACGGTGAGCAGGATGGCAGTACAGGTGCCTGCAGAGATGCCCACTTTCAGCCAGAAATCTATTGTTTTGCAGATGGTGATTCTCTGCTCAGGCAAGGAGATGCCACTCATGCATAGCTTTGGTTCTCGCCACACATAGGTAGTCTTCTATTGGGGAGAAACACAAGCAATTCAGATATCACATTCCCTTCTCTCCTGGGAAGTCTCCAAGCAGAGAAACCTACCTGGATCCCAGCCACACAGCTGCTGACGATAGCACGGTAGTCAGCAGCTGAGCAGATTGGACAAGCAGCTATGCTCTCCCACAGGAAGTGGAAGGTACAGCCATCACAGGTCCCATCTGAGCACGTGCTACAAAGCAAAAAGGAGACTTGAGCTCACTCACTGGACTGGTGGGGAAAATCTGCTTGGAGTCCTGTCATCTCATAGCTTGCCTGCCCAGTCCTCTCCTTGCCAAACTGATAGCCCCACCAGGATCCTTCCAACTAATCCTTAATTCAAGTTTTGCTCTCTAATTTCCGTGATGACAAGAGGCCTCTCTGACCTCCACTAGGCTCCCCACCCTGTTTGTTTCTGCTGACATCAGATGAGAACTAATGTAAGGTGTCTGAGCTCCAGCATGCTGCCCAACCAACCCCTCAGAGGCTCCTGCTCTCCCCATGGCACGTGTCATTTTGCAGAAGCCACTTGGATGCAGCTTTCTGGGGGTGGGGTTCAAGAATGGACTTTAGGTCCTGGATATCTGTTACTTTCCTGTGATGTTGACAACAAGAACAGTGATCTTACATTATTGGGTCAAATGTCCTGTTTTGCTCCCCCTCTCCCTGGTAGTTGTTTGAGAGCAGCGTTTCCCAAACTGTCCTCATAAAGGCACTAGTGCCCCTTGAGATGTTAGTTGGTGTTATGTGGAAAAAAAGGTGGGGGGAGGAGAGGTGCTGTAATCAAATTAGCTTGGGAATTCTCGATATACTGCACTCATCTCTTAAACTCAGAATTGGATCTTTTAATTGTGGAGAGATTTCTAGGATTCCCTAAACCTTTATTAATTCTAATTATAGCAAGTACATGCCAGGCACCCTGAGAAGTCCTCAAGTCTCATTGTCTCATTTAATTCTCACAAGAACCCCCTGAGGGAACTTGTTATCCCCATGTTATAAATAAGGAAGAAGAAGCCTACAGAAGGTGAGAAACAGCAGAGCTAGTGAGTGGAGGACATAAATCACATCTGGCTCTCAGCCCCAGCAGTTAGCCACTTTGCTATGCAGCCACTCCTATAATGGTCTGGGAATGTGAAGGCAACTTTGACTCTTCCTTCTGCCCCATTCTTGACATCTGAAGATTGAAGATTTGGAGCATGACCATGACCCCAAGAGCCCAATAATGGATCTCAGACTGTTTTCTCTTTTTTGGTAATCTTTGGCTCTTGGGATGGAACAAGGAAGGGTGACTTTGTTATCTCTTTACCTGGGCAGCGACAGACTTCCAGGGGCAGGTTTCATTGGACTGCATCTGACTCGGATGGTAGTGGATCTCCCAGAACTGCAGGACTGAGTCACCTCATTGGATCTACAGTGAAAGCCAGCCCCCATGGGGGGAATGAGTCACTCATTTGTGCCATTGGAGAGTCACTAAATGAAGTCAACATGGAACAGGCCCCTTGCTGGGGAAGTCAGGACTTGGGCTGTAGCTTGACACACAGGGAGTACATAGGCCTTGGTTTATACTTGGAGAGAGTAGGATCAGGAAGATCTGGTCAAGGGGAAATGCACTGGTCTAGGAAATGCACTGGTCTAACACGGAAGTATCCTTAGGTGGGAAGGGAAGTCTACAGATCATCATTTCTGCCTGACTCCAAGGCAGATCTGCCCCAGGAATACCCAAGAAGTTGGGATCAGGGAACTTCTACCTTTAGCTGTTATTGCTGTGCAGACCTGCTAGACCCTTGGACATGTTTTGGCTTGATAAGCATTAAGTGGCTGGGGGTGGAGGATGATACAACAGAAATTGTGGAGGAACCCCAAGTTTCACTTGCATTAGCCTGGCCTCACATATTCACCTATAAAAGAAGATCACATCTGGTATTCCCAAGGACTCCGGGTAGAAAAGTTCAGCTGGGGAGGTGATTCCATCCAGAGTCATATCTGTTGTCACCCCTGCCAAATCAGAACTCCTAATTAGTTCTCACTAGTCGCATTAGCTGGCAGCCACTTCAATTCTTTCAATACCTGTCAACATCCGACTTTCCTTCATCTCATCACATCCCCTAGTGGCTCACGAAAGAAGGAACTGTAGGTTTGTCAGAGGCCCCAGGGGCACTTGGCATTCGGAAGGACTAGAAAACAGGTCAGGAGGTTGGGCCCCTCCTCTGCAGCCCTTTACCTCGGAGCCTGGGAGCCTCGCTCTCCCTTACATGCATACACACTCAAACAGACTCGAGCAGTTGGGTTACTCACCGATAAGTCGATCAGCAAGGCTGACAGGCTGAGAGGACACTGCAGCCTTGTAGCCTGTCACCTCTGGAGGGATGATGAGTGCCTGGCAGACATAGGCTGTGATGGATCTGGAGAAACCTGACTCCCTCTCAGGGATCCTGAGGTCAGTGACATTCTCAGTGCACACAGATGCTTTCTTTCCCTGGGCAAAGAGGGAAGAAATAGGAAGGAGGGAATGGTCACAAAGGGAGCAGGGAACTGTTGTTTGTTTGTTTTTAATGTCTAAACTCTTTAGCTTTCTAATGGTATGTTGCAGTGGAATGATTTATCCCAGATCTAATTACAAGAAGCTTTAAAAAAAGGCTGAAAATAGGGCCTAGGTGTCCCAGTTTCTGGAACTCTAGCCCAGGGGACTCCAGTCTTTTTGTTTCATTGGAGTCATGTGGGGACCATATATGAGCAGGGTTGTAATGGTGGCAACTGATTTGGAGGTTTAATCTGTCAGTTAAGGGCCTTCCTTATCATAGTCCGTTTTCTAGAGAGCTGAAATATGTAACTGATCCCATGAAATATTTTGAACATCTGGCCCGGTTCACATTCCTTCTCTGTGTTTCCCTTGGTGCAGTGATTCCACCATGCTTGTCCCAGAAAGAACTTTCAGACAGAAACCCCCAGGGGTTAAAACAGGCCCCACAACTAGCCCCTTCCCTGCCTTGAGATAGGACATCTTAGGACCAATTGGAACCTATTCCTTTCTTTTTTTAATCCTCACCTAAGGATAATTTTTTAATTTATTTTCAGACAGAGTGGGAGGGAGAGAGAGAGAGAGAAACAAATTGATTGGTTGCCTCCTGCACAACCCTGACCAGAGCCAGGGACCAAACCGCAACCGAGGTACATGCCCTTGACCAGAATTGAACCTGCGACTCTTTGGTCCGAGGGCCGATGCTCTAACCACTGAACAAAACTAGCCACGGTCCTATTCCATTTTTTAAAAAATTATCAGGAGTCTGCTTCTTCAGTTTTTACCAGCCCTCATTGTATAGAAAATCTGGAGAAAGCCCTGGCCGGTTTGGCTCAGCAGTTAGAGTGTCGGCCTGCGGTCCAGAGAGACCCCGGTTCGGTTCCTGCTAAGGGCATGTACCTTGGTTGCAGTTTGTCCCCGGCCCTGGTTGGTCGTGTGGGTGGCAGCTACTCGATGTGTCCCTTTCACATTGATGTTTCTCTCTCTCTCTCTCTCTCTCTCTCTCTCTCTTCCTCTCTCCCCCTCCCACTGTAGCTGAACAAAAAATGGAAAAATGTCCACGGGTGAGGATAAAAAAAATAAATAAATCTGGAGACCGTAGGAGTTGAGATTCCTTCCTTGAGAATTTGTAATAGAGGAAATATTGAGATATTGTTCCCTCAAAAATATTAAATTTATGGAATATAATCTATAACTTGTTTTATAAGAGAAAATCATTTGTTTAATATTTTAAATTTAAGTGGACTAAGCATTTAGAATGTAGGATTTTCAATATTATACATTTTATTGCAAATCGAGCTAAATTGCTAAATCTGATATCTCAGTTTATTTTCTAGATTGTAGGAAATAAAGAACATGAGATCAGAAAGAAACCTTTAAATAATAAAACAATAGTATTGTGTTTGAACTGAGGGTCTGTAGTGTGACAGTACACAGTAAGCATTTCTGAACAGAAAAATGGAGTGGGAAAAAAAATGGACACAAACTTAAATTCTCCATCTTCATCTCTCCCAAATCACTGAATAAAACTTTTGCTATGTTGGGCTTTTGTTAGTCTCAGTTCCCAAGTTATCATTACCTGTCACTTCCATAGCTTTTACTTTTCCAAAGAATTTTTTAAAAAGTGTTTATTTATTTTAGAGAGGAAGGAGGACAGAGAGAGAGATAGAAACATTAATGAGAGAGAAACATTAACATCAATTGGCTGCCTCCTGCACATCCCTGACCAAGGATCAGGCCCACAGCCTGGGCATGTGCCCTGACTGGCAATCGAACCAGCGACTTCCTGGTGCATACGTTAATGCTCAACCACTGAGCCACACCAGCCAGGCTTTTATAAACAAGACAGAGACATCTATCTCTAATCTTTCACAGACTACTTTATTTCTTAACATGTTCTCCATATAAACACAATTCAACCTTTTTTTTTTTTTGCAGAAGATGGGTAGCAGCCATGTGGTTTCAAGGCCTTACCTCCACACAGTCACAAACTAAATCAAGATGCTTTTTATTTCATAACATTGGAAACTAACTTTCCAACTGCAAATCCTGGCTTGTTTGTAATTTAATCAAGTGTTGTAGTGGTGTGATTACCCATTTCTGTCTTTGAGTTTTGGATACAAAATATTTGCAGCAACATGAAATGACTGGTGCTAACATTTTTTTCTTAGCATATAAATAAAGCCTTTCATGTTACTTACTTTTGTACTGTCAGCAAAGATACATGTAGATGAACCAAGAATACTTTATTTTACCCACCCTCTAGGAAACAAATGACAAGTGCCATGATTACTGAAAACTGCCTTCTTAAGTAAAAAAGAAATCTTCCTCCTGCGTAGTTTTCATATACTCATTTTGAGGGAATGAAGGTCAGGGAGGAATAAATGCACACCTTATTTAAAACACTTTTATTTTCCTAAATATTTATAATCCAAATTATTTAATTTTTTTCCATTTGTCTTCAGATAGATTGGGGGGAAGAGAGCGAGAGAGAGCAACATCGACGTGAGAGAGACACATTGATTGGTTGCCTCCCACATGACCCGAACCAGGGCCAGGGACCGAACCACAACTGAGATATGTGCCCTTGGCCAGAATCAAACCTGTGACTCTTTGGTCGGTGGGTCAAGGCTCTAACCACTGAGCAATTGGCCAGGGCCCAGATGATTTCATTTTATTTTATTTATTTTTATTTTATTTTTTTATCCTCACCCGAGGACATTTTTCCATTTTTCACTCAGATAGAGCGGGAAGGAGAGAGAGGAAGAGAGAGAAACATCGATGTGAAAGGGACACATCGAGTGGCCGCCACCCACACAACCCAACCAGGGCCGGGGACAAACTGCAGCCAAGGTACATGCCCTTAGTGGGAACCGAACCCGGGTCTCTGTGGACCGCAGGCTGACGCTCTAACCGCTGAGCCAAACCGGCCAGGGCTCATTTTAAAGGAGAGAATACTCAAAGAGAATAATAATCATTTAAAAGCCTTTCATCTCCTCAATCCTCTGCTGCCTGAAGTTTTGTTAGCTTTTCTTCTGTGTCTATCTTTGGCCTCCGGTCCACTGGTAACCCCTTTCAATTCTCACACCATCAGTACTTGCACAGCTTACCTGGTTTCCACAGAGACTGAAGGTAAAGTGATGGAAATATTTCAGCCCTTTGGAAGTGAAGCTTGGCCCTCCAGCTAGGGAGACAGTGTTTGCCAGAGCCGAGAAGTTGTAGTCTAAAGTCCTGCTCGGAGTGCTGATTGAGAAGGTGCAATCGTTGTAGCACAGAGAGTGGATCTGAGGGAAAAGGGGTTGTCAGGCTGGCTGCTGGGACAGGGCCTTTGAGGGGACCACAGCAGAGACCCAGACTGGTCCAGCCCAAAGAAGAGGAAGTAAGGATTGCAGGTGGGCACTAGAAGCGAAACAGTGGCTGTGGGGTTTATGTACATCTTACCACTCAATTGTTAGCACATATATCATGTACCAACCCAAACCTGTTATTTTCCAGTAAGCAGTTGGATCAGATTCTATAGCCTTGTCCCTATGCTTAGATTATGCTTAGATTATGCTCTCAAGGTACAAAATAGCCCTTCTTCTTTTCAAGCAAAAGATGACGAGGTGCTAAGTGGAAGAAGGGAGTCCGGGATGGCAGGAGAGAAACTATAAGCCTTGACCCTCCCCCCATTTCAAACTCACTAAACCTTGCTTCCTCTTTCCCAGGGTCTTGGTAGGAAGCTGAATTTCAAAAGGGGGCATTCTTCCCCATAAACTTCCTTGTTCCATTTTAGGGTCCTCATTCAGTAGCTGCCTTATAAACTGTCATTCCTCCCCTTGGCAGCAGAGGGAGCCTCAGGGGAAGAAATGTGTTGCAGAAGTCCAGGGTGCCCCTAAAAGGCTGCCAGGGGTCTGTAGAATTGTTGCACTTACTGCACAGCTAAACTGAGCAACGTTTGCAGACTATACATAATACCTCACAGATGTATGTCCGAGTGGTTGTGGTCAGTAAAATACAAATTCACTTAAAAGCATTAATGAATGCTAGAGCTTTTAGTTACAGTACTTTCTTAGATTCAGACAGTACATGGCCAACGGCACTGAAAACCACTGGGATAGAACACAGCAATGTCAATTAACAAAGTGTTCCAGTAAAGGTGGGTTACCTTCCCAAAGGAGAGGGGGCAAGTTCCCGTGATAATAGGCTGGAATGAAGTAGATCTGAATTTGAGCCATAGATCCCACTATTTCTTCCCTTCAGGTATCTCACAGATGCCAAATAATCCTTTGGACCAGAGGTCACTAATCTCCCTTACCCATCTCTTGAAGATGAGACCTAGCTCCATGACTGAGGCCTACCTCCTGAAAACCAACTGCTACAGGTAAGAACGTGCTATCCATGGTTACAGCCTGGAAGGGTGTCCTCTAGGACTCTACCCTGGAAGTATGCTACAGGGAGTGCTTGGGGATCAGCCCCTCAAGAACCCCGTCTAGGACCTGGCACCCTCTGAGGTGGTTCATCCCAGAAGGCCACAGTTAGGATGTACAACACATGGCTGGCACCTTGTTGCTCTTGGTCCCTGGGCCGCAGGGCTTGCAAGCCTGAACTCCATAGGGCTGGTGGGCTTTCAGGATTGTGTTAGGGGGGCAGGTGTGGCAGGTTCCTGAATCCCGGTTAATGTAGTAGCCAGGAGGACAAGAGGTACAGGAGGAGCCCATGTCAGAGGCTTCCAGGGCACAGGGCCGACAGTAGGACGCCACCCCATTTATGACATTGGTGACATTGATGGAATAGATCTTGGTGATGTCATTGGTGTACTTTCTGCCCTGGAAAAAGGAAACAAGAGGAGAGAGACACAAGCAGCAACTGAGTTCTCTGAAAATAGAAAATTACAGTGATACCTCAGTTCTCGAACATAATTCGTTCCAGGAGGACGGTCGAGAACCAAATTGTTCGAGAACCGAAGCAATGAAACCCAATAGGAAATAATGGAAACTGGATTAATTCGTTCCAAGCCCCAGAAAATGCCTATTTACTGGCCTAATTTGTATATAATATGTAGAAAAACATAAGTCTCAACAAAAAATAAAAGTGTACAGTATGTCTAAGGGTTAAATTCAGTGTAAAGCGTGACTCTCTCCACAAAGCGTGACTCTCTCTCTGCACTCACACTGATGACGCAAGCAAGGCGCGCTGGGCCGAATGAACGCCATTCGGCTCAACTCGGCTCATCTCGGAAGTTCGAGTTCCAAATATTTGTTCGGATTCCAAGACAAAAGTTTCTCGAATCTCCTGGTCGAATACCGATTTGGTCGAAATCCGAGGCGTTCGAGAACCGAGGTATCACTGGTATTACTTTATTGTTTTTATCTTTCAATACTTGAGAAAAATCTGATAAGCATCTAATTCTTTTTTACTCACTTAACAGTAGCTCTTTATGTATATTTTGTGTCATGTTACTTTATTTTTAATTTTTTTTCTTTATTGATCTTTAGAGAGTGAGGAAGGGAGAAGTAGAGAGAGATAGAAACATCGACGAGAGAGAACATCGATTGGTTGCCTCCAGCATGCCCCCCAACTGGAGATTTGGCCTACAACCTGGGCATGTGCTCTGACTGGGAATTGAACTGGCGACCTTTTGGTGCATAGGTGTCAATGCTCAACCACTGAGCCACACTGGCTGGGCCATTTTGTGTAATTTTTTTTTTTTAATCCTAACCTGAGGACATTTTTGCATTCATCTTCAGAGAGAGAGAGAGAGAGAGAGAGAGAGAGAGAGAGGAAGAGTGGGAGAAACATCGATGTGAGAGAGACACATAGACCGGCTGCCACCCACACGACCCCAACCAGGGCCAGGGACAACTGCAACCAAGGTACATGCCCTTAGCGGGAATCAAATTTGGATCTCTCTGGACCGCAGGCCAACACTCTAACTGCTGAGCCAAACCGGCCAGGGACATTTTGTGTAATTTTAAAGCAAATCTGAACCATTTAAAAATGATATATAAAAATATTAAGTGTCATGGGGAAAATATGCAGTAGATGCTGTCATATGAAAAAAGCAGGTCTTGCCCTGGCCAGTGTGGCTCAGTTGGTTGAGCACTGTCCCATGCACAAAAAGGTTGTGGGTTCGATTCCCGGTCAGGGTACATACCTAGGTTGCGGGTTCAATCCCTGTTTGGGATGCGTGTGGGAGGCAACCAAGTGATATTTCTCTCTCACATCAATGTTTCTCTCCTTGCCCCCCATTCCTCTCTCTAAAATAATTTTTTTTTTTAAAAAGAAGGAAAGAAAAAAATCAGGTCTTTTCCCTGTGAAAGGAAAAAACAATTTGTAGAGTATCTCCTGGAGAGGAGATGATTAGATGTTAACTGGGTTATCTCTGGGTAGTAGGTGATTTATTTCTCCTTTTTGCTTCTTTCTACCTTTTATGTTTTCTGCAAATAACCTGCATTACTTTGCGTGAATAAAATAAAACCAGAGTTATTGTTATTAAAAACAACGACAGGGATGAACAGAGTGTACCGGGTGAGGCACCACACACGTCCTCAGGGCAGGGTCTGCCGAGGAGGGACAGGTAATTTAAGGAGCTTAGCTGGAAGTTATTTGGACAATGCTAGATGCTTCTCGGGACTGGAATAGGCAGTTCTCTGCTTGACTCCTTAGGAACCTAATCCTTGGATTCTGAACCTCATACTCCTACTTAAACTAATGCTAAGAAGCCTCCTGGGATCAGAGGTCTCTTCTGGGAGCCAGGGATCTGAGGAAGGGGAGGAACTCACTATCTCATGAAAACTGGTCCTCTGGAAGGCCCAGGTGAAGCTCACAGTAGCGTTCTTCTCAATGATGTAGGTAAAGGACTGCTTGCCTTTAGAACCTTTCCACGTCTCCACGGGGGTGTTGGTCCTAGAATTCATACCCTGAACCCAAGACAGACAAGTGAATAATGCATGCTGGCTGGGTGGCTGGTGGGGAAGAGGGTGCTCATCCCGTCACCCATCCCAGGGCCATCCCAGTTGGCCAAACCCACGTTAAACTGGGCCCTTCCTCTGTGAAATTATTATAAGCAGGGGTGTCTGTTATGTTGAGGCACCAATGGAGCCGAGGGGCCAATTCTCTCCGTAGCCCTCCCTGGGAACCTTACTGCAGGCAAAGAAAGGAAAACATACCACCATGAAGTAGAGCTCGCAATTCACAGAGCAGATGGTCTCGAAGACAAATGTGATCCTGGCCACCTCTTTATTCTCTGTGTCTGCCATCACTGACTGTGGAGGTCTGTGGGCCAGAAATCAAAAGTCAGTTCCAGCGGCCAGGTGGTACCTATTGAAGGGCCCAGCGAGCAGCAAGGGGTCTGCTGGGGTACAAGATTAAGTTCTGAGTATGTTGGAAAGAGCACGGATGAAGTCCAACTCTTCCATCTTAGCTATGTGACCTTGGTATAGCCGAACTGTAGTTTTCTCATCTGTAAAATGGAGATAATATCTTTCCTATTTGCCTCCCATCATTGTGGTGAGATCCACAGTCATAACAGATGCGGAAGTGCTGTATAAATGCTATATAGACGCACAAGCAGAGTGTGGTCCCCAGACCAGCAGCATTGCCATCACCTAGAGCTTATTATTATTATTTTTTAATGTTTTTTTCTTTATTGATTTTAGAGTGAGAGGGAGAGAAAAGGAGAGAGAGATAGAAACATGGATGAGAGAGAACATCAATTGGCCACCTCCTGCATGCCCCCCACTGGGGATCGGGCCCACAACCTGGGCATGTGACCTGACTAGGAATCGAACCGGTGACCTCTTGGTGCATGGGTCGACGCTCAACCACTGAGCCACACCGGTTGGGCATCTAGAGCTTATTAGACATGTAGAACCTCAGGCCCCTCCCCAGACCCCCCGAGTCAGAATCTGCACGTTGACATGATCCCCAGGTGATGCATATGGACATTAAAGGGTGAGCACCACCACTGTCATGAGATGCAGATTGCCTACATTCACTTAGCAGCTCTCCCTTTGGGATGGTGAGGGCTTTGCCTGGGTTGAATGAGCAGATAGTTCAACTTGTACTCTCTTCAGCAGAGTTCTCAGGCTGTTCCTTCCTTTGCAGAAGAGAGAGCCATGCCAAAGCCAAAGGGGTGGAGGAGGGTGTGGGGGAGTGAGTGGGGGAGGTGCAAAAGCCTTTACTGTGGTGATCAGATTTGCAAATCGAAAAGTACTTTTGGGAATGTTATCCTCAAAAAGCCTAAAAAAGCCCTGGCTGGTTTGGCTCAGCGGTTAGAGCATCGGCCTACGGACCAGAGAGACCAGGGTTTCGGTTCCCACTAAGGGCATGTACCTCGGTTGCAGTTTGTCCCTGGCCCCGGTTGGGGTCATGTGGGTGGCAACCAGTAGATGTGGCCCTCTCGCATCGATGTTTCTCTCTCTTCCTCTCACTCTATCTGAAGATGAATACAAAAATGTCCTCGAGTGAGGATTAAAAAAAAAAAAAGCCTAAAAAGTTTTCTTACCTCTCAAACATGGGATTTATCTGCTCAACCCTGAGTAATGTAAAGGAGGGGAAAGGACACTAATACCTTCCAAGCCACTACCATGAGCTGAGCACCACGGCAGGGATGGAAAGGAGGGAGGTTGAAGGTGGGAATGGAGAAGCCAGATTGGCAATGGGAAGACCATCTTTAAAGTGCACATGGGCAGCCCTGGCCGGTTTGGCTCAGCGGTTAGAGCGTCGGCCTGCGGTCCTGAGAGACCCGGGTTTGGTTCCCGCTAAGGGCACGTACCTCGGTTGCAGTTTGTCCCCGACCCTGGTTGGGTCGTGTGGGTGGCAACCACTCGACGTGTCCCTTTCACGTCGATGTTTCTCTCTCTCTCTCTCCCTCCCACACTCTATCTGAACAAAAAATAGAAAGAATGTCCTCGGGTGAGGATTAAAAATAAAAAATAAAATAAAGTGCACATGGGCAGAAGAGTTCACTTTGGCTTTGGAAATCCACTTATGGCTTTTTTCTGGCTTTGGCCATTTGCTTGAATTCTGAGGACCTGCAGGTCCAAGCTCCTGTCTACACAGCTGTGCTAACAAATGGACTGGACAAGTCATCTCAACCTGAGTGAGTCCAAATTCACAGACTGTCAATCCCCTTCGTTTTACAGACCAGGAGTCTAATGCCTGTACACAGTGACTCCCAAGTTCACAAAGCAAGTAGGTGGCAAAGTTCAAGTGTCCTGTCTTCCAGTCCAGTGCTCATCCCATTGCACCACACTGCCTATAGTGTTCTTTGTTTTGTTTTTTTCATGACAAACAAATGGCTTTTTGTCCTAGGTCTTCTTGGGAAAAGGGGATAAGTATAATAACAAGAACAATCTTCTTGCTCCAAAGAAAGATGAATTGTCTATGGGCACTTCTAGCCCTATTAAAAAAAAAAAAAAAAAAAACTTTAAAAAATCTTATCTGATGCTGTGAAGAGGAAGAAATTAAGTGGCACGTGGCCAGTTAATGCAAGAAACTAGATGGGATGGGAGAGTAGTAGGTGGATTAGCATGGGCAGCGACTCAGAACCCATGTCAGCGTCAGGTCACGTGGTCAGACCACTGCCAGGCTCCCTCTGTCTGAGCTGCCACTTCAGCACGCCAGGGCCCTCTCCCCACAACTTTCCAAGGTACGTGGGACTTGGATGTGGCCAACATGGTGGGGGCTTCCCCTTAGCTTTGTATTCCTCACCTAAATCCTGGAACAACCAGAGTGAGAATCATGAAGTCATTGTCTGAAGCTCCAGCGGCTGTGTAAATGTGATCACCGGCCACCTCCCAGCCTGGAAAGAGCAGAGAGTTAATGCCCTGGGGGTGTTGGCTGCAGGGCAAATTGTGCACCCAAATGACACTCTGGAACCACTGCCCAACATAAACCACATTACACTTATCCCACTACTTTAGTCAAAGACTCTGAAGCTCTCAGAGCAAGACTTTTGGAGGCGTGTGTGTGCTGTTTCTAGTTCAGTTTCTGTCTCTGAAATGAGATTTGGCAGAATATATGCCTATGAGGAGTGGGACTTTCCAGGGAACATGTGGTCTGATTAGCTCATTTTTCTCCAGACAGCAAGAGTATGAAAACAGGTGACACAGGAAGAGCCCCTGTGGGCGTGCAGGGAGCAGAGTGTATGGTAAAGGGAGAGGCCCTTACCTGTCATGCCCTTGTACTCAAAGTTGGTCCCACTGAGAACGGTCGTTTCCATGTTCGTGGGCAGCGTGTTCCACCATTTGTATTCAAATCCCACAACAGGTTCAGTCCCAGCTGGGCAGTGGCTACAATCTGGGGGGGGGTTGGGCATAAGACTCATGCACTCAGAAAGAACACTGCAGCCACCCTAACTGGAGCTGTGGTCACACAGACAAGTGGCAACAGTCATGGGCAGCCAAACAAAGGGGTGCTGAGCACTGTTGCACAGTTATATCAAGTTGACCAAAAACATTCTGGCAATGTATTCAACAAACTCAAACTGAAAACACTGACCCTTCCTTTCCATGTTCCAGCTATCCTCTTGCCCACCTCATTTTTCCTTTCAAAACTTAAATGTATCTTCTAGTCTGATCCATATAGTTCATATTATTTGTCATATTATGAGCAGTAAATGCCTTCACATGAATAGTTACACAAATTCCCCCCAACTCCTCTCTGCAGCATGGCTTACAGGCTCTTAAGTGTCAAGCTGGTCATCCCAGCTGGTCATCCCAGCTCCCCAAACCTTCTGGTTAGCATCCCTGCCACACGCTGGAAGCCTCTGTGGCGAGGATGGGGCACCTGCAGGCCTGAGTCACATCGCAGCTGGAATGGGGTCTCAAGTGTGGCTGTGACCTACAGACAGAGCCCACCCTGACTGCTCTTTTCCTGAACTTAGCCCTCAGGGGCATTCTGGCCCTCACTGCCTCCCTTGGAAGAACACCTGACCACCCTGAGCACCCACGCGGCCTGCTCTCGTGGGTGGTATGGGAACAAATGAGATGCAGGGACCAGGCGGTCAAGTGGTTACCAGAGCCATTGGAGTAGGAGCCATACGGGCAGGGCTCGCAGGTGCTGTTGTCGGTTTTGAAGAAGCCTGGGTTGCATGGCGGGCAGCGGGTCTTCACGCCAGAGGCAGGCAGCTTCACAGCCCCCTCGAGATCTTCGTTACAAATTTTCGGCTGGGCCCATTTGTACATGAGCTGCGTCTGCAGAAATGGATCAAGAACGGCTCAGCCTGTGCACAACTTACCACATCTTTAGGAAAATCGACTTTGAGGATGGGGAGATTCTGGGCTATAGTGAAAGCTCCAGCAGGGTGAGGACCTTTGTTTTGGTCATTGATGTATCCCAAGCACCTAGCCCAGTGCCGGGCACATGGTTGTGCTCAATAAATGCGTGCTGACCGGATGACGAGGGATATACCTAATGATGACTTGTGTGAGAGGGGGTGGGAGGACCAGTTGACTTAGAAGGCTCTGACTCCAATGTGGAATCATTACTACCAAGGGCACAGGAAAAGCAGCTGTTAAAAATCCCAGAACAGCCCTGGCCGGTTTGGCTCAGCGGTTAGAGCGTCGGCCTGCGGTCCGGAGAGACCTGGGTTTGGTTCCCGCTACGGGCACATACTTCGGTTGCAGTCTGTCCCCGGCCCTGGTTGGTCGTGCGGGTGGCAGCCACTCCATGTGTCCCTTCACGTCGATGTTTCTCACTCTCTCTCCCTTCCTCTCTCTCCCTCCCACTCTATCTGTACAAAAGATGGAAAAATATCCTCGGGTGAGGATAAAAAAAATAAAAAAAAATCCCAGAACATGCCCTGGCCGGTTTGGCTCAGTGGTTAGAGCGTTAGCCCACAGACCAGAGAACCCTGGATTCGGTTCCTGCTAAGGGCACATACTTTGGTTGTGGTTCATCCCCGGCCCCGGTTGGGGTTGTGTGGGTGGCAGCCAGTCGATATGTCTCTTTCACATCGATGTTTCTCTCTCTCACTCTTCCTCCCTCTCTCCCTCCTACTCTATCTGAAGATGAATGCAAAAATGTCCTCAGGTGAGGATGAAAAAAAAAAAAAATTCTAGAACACAAAAAAGCATGATGGATAAGAGGTGGCTTACACAGCCCCTGGGGAAAGAGGGGGTGTCCGAGGTATCCCGATTTGTCTTCTGGGTGTTTTCTTTGCTTTTTCATTCATTCAGTAGACACTTACAGAAAGTTAATATATCTTTATGCCAGACCTGGTGACTCAGCGATGAATGAGAGAGACATGGCCCTTGTCCTCCAGGAGCTCATTATCTAACAAGGGCAACAGTCACATAATAACAATCCACATGGGGTATGGCCACTGTGTTCTGGGACATCAAGGCAAGAAAGACTACGTTGGTCAAATGGTACAAACTTTCCGTTGTGAGACCATAAGTTCTGGGGTATAGTGTACAGCGCGGTGATTACAGTCACTAATACTGTATTATATACTTGAGAGTTGCTAAGAGTGTAGATCTTAAATGTGCTCCCCATAAAAAAAGAAATGGTAATTATGTGATAGGATGGAGGTGTTAGCTAACACTGTGGTGGTCATCATTTTGCAGTATGTGAGTGTATCAAAATCAACATGCTGTACACCTAAAACTTACACAGTGTTATATATCAGTTGTATGTCAATAAAGCTGGGGTGGGGAGGAAAGAGGAACAGCCATCAGGTCAGTGGACAAGAGAAGCAGTAGACGACAAATCTAGAAGGCCTTGGCCTAAGTGGGAGGGAGAGAGTGGGCGGAAGGGAGCAGACAGCCACATTCAGCCACATGATGTGCCCAGGGAGGAGCAGAGAAGCAGAGCTGTCCTCATGTAGTTGGTGAGTCAACTGAGGCCAAGAAAATGACCATTTTTACAAGGTCAAACAGAACAGACTCTCCAGAACTGAGTCTGAGGTGCAGCGGATAAGATATGCAGCCATTCTTACTTGGCTGCTAGGGAGGATGATGATGCTCCAAACATGAGGGCTGGGGTGGGGGTGGGGAATGGGATGACGGAAAAACAGTCACTGCTAGGACCAGCCTTTATCTTATGCCTAGCGGAAGAATGCAGGCAGCCAGCCAGCCAGCAGGCATTTATGCATGCTAATAGCCAAGCACATGCTCAGGGCTAGATGCAGATTTCCCGGCTCCTAATTCTGACTTCTCCAGAGGCAGACAGTTAGTTCATCCAGAGCGTCTGATCTAAGACACACCTCTCCACTCCTGCCCTTGAGCCATCCCTGCTCACAACTGCTGTTCCTCCAGCTCAGCAGGCACACGCCTGCCTCCTCTGCAGCAGCTGTGCCCTCTGCCTGGACAGTGCTACGGCTCTTCCCTTACCTCACTCAGGTCTCTGCTCAGTTGTCACCTGCCCCAAGAGGCCATCCCTGTCCTCTGTACAATAGCTGTACGATGACCTCGGTCATTCTCTGTCTCCTAATCCTGTGTTATTTTTTCTCTCTACTACTTATTACCATCTGATATTACACAGCCATCTGTTATTTATCCGTTGTCTCTCTCTCCACTCACTCCCCAACAAGAATTAAGTTCCCTGAGAGTAGAACTTCCCTTGGTTTTGTTAACTACTGCATACCTAGTACCTAGCACAGTGACTGTTGAAATGAACAAGTGACTTCCTCAGAGAAGCCTTCCCTGGGGAGTCCTGTCACTCTCTTCTGGGGTCTCAGTGCCCTGCACATCTTGTTGCCGTGGTCAGGAGCCTGTCAGAATCTCTGAGTCCCCCTCTGGAGCATAACGCCTGGCACAGAGGTTAATCCTCAGAACACGCAGACAGAGGAAGGCCCTGAGGCTGAGAGCCTGGGGGGAAGAGGGAACCAGCAGGGACCAGTCAGGCCGTTCTCCCGCGAGCCAGGAAGAGGGGACAAGTCTGATGAGTTCCATGGGGAAATGATGTGCATGGAGAGGCAATAACTATCCAGAGGGGCTAAGTGAAGGAAACAATCGAAAGAGAATGAAATGGCTTTTTGAAACAAAGCCTATGAAACTGTGGGGAGAAAAATGAGACAAAAACAGTTTCTGGCCTAAAAATGAATGAGGCCATCTTGTTTTGTCCCCACTGGCCCTGGAGTCACTCTGTAGGTCTGTGCGGTTTTTTCTGGTGCCAGCTTCAGTGACCACTGGAAATCCAAATGTGGAAAAACCCAGGGAGCGGGCAAAGGGGCCCCGAGACTGTGCTACCCACCTCTCCATTGGCATCACAGGCTGTGTGCGTGTAGAAGTAATCTTTGTCTGTGCAGGCTGGGCGCATTTTGCAGGAAGAGGATCCTTTCTCTAAATTGCAAAAGCAAGGACAAGTATTTGAAGTTACATAGAAAAGCAGAGCTCATGACCACTTGCTCATGACCCTGTGGACCTCAAGACTTTGGGGTACGCATGACAGAGATACTGCAGAAAGTAGAAAAGCCTGCACACAGACCTTGTCCTTGACCTCAGTGGCAGAATTCACAGTCCCTAAAGCCCTGCTCAGACAGCCCTATGCACCTGTCCCTGGTGCTGGTGAGAAACCACTGGGCCTCACTGTGGGGCAGGGCGTGGAGAAGTGGACTAGCCAAAGGACCAGCAATGAGGGTGGGTAGCTAGCAAGAGCATCTCACAGGTTAACCACCACCAACCAAGTTCCCTGAAACCCACCACCTTCCAGGTGCCTCAGAATCCTGACTGTGTGGTTTCTACTCCTGAGGGGTTGAAGTGAAACAGGAAAGCTCAGGACAGTACCTTCATGCTCCTACTCTAATTCTTTCTCTGAATTTTCTCTTAATATTTTCTTTCCACTCCCCCCACCCTAGGCATCTCTGCACACTCTCTGCACCTAATGAAAAATGTTAACTCTTGTTTTATTTATTCTGCTTTCTGTGTGTTCTCCTCATGTCCATCTTAGTTCTGCTCTAGCCCTATGAACCCCTGGATAGCAAGAATTTTTCAATAAATCCCTCTTTATAATTTTTAATTTTTAAAAAATTATACACTCTTTTGAGAATTTGAAAAAAAAGACCCGTTTTCTCTAACCAAAGATATATATATATAACTCATGCATTAAATTTCCAAGAAATTTACTTTCCTCAGAGTAAAAATCACTGCTTTATAGCGTGCGAGTACAATACTAGTACTGCTGCTGGCACCACTATCTAATATGACCACAGCGTCACCTGCAGGTAAGCACTTGATAATGTGCCTCACTCTGTTACCTGACAGGCAGTGGGTCTGGATCCCACCTACTTACTTAGTAGCCTTGTCACTTCAGGCACATTACTTGACCTCTCTGAGCCTGAGTGCTCTCCTGTGTAGAGAAGGAATAATGATATCTGCCTGGCTGGCGCCTGCACATTCCTGGCACATTGTGAGCAGGGACTCACTAAATGCTGATAACTCTTATTACCTGGGTTTGCAGGAATTATTTTTATTTGGTAACTATCACAGGATTTTTAATAAGGATTAAACGTCTCTTTGTCTCCCTTTCAGTTAAAGGCTTATTTCTCAACTGATCTCTTCTTCCCAAGGCACCAAATGAATTTCTAGATCAGCAAATGTCCCAATTACTGCCTTGTTGTCTTGTAGTGGGGAGTCCCCACAAGCACACATCTTCACACCTTTCTGTCCCCGTTTATTAGCTTGGGCAAGAGGGCTGAGAACAGCTGGGGTCTTCATAGCTCATTTACTTGGTTACCAAGCAGAAGGCCTAATTCAGCATAGAGGGATGAGCGACATCTGCTTTTGACTGACTTGGCCAGGAGAAATTTGGGGGGAGGTGCTGAAAACACACCAATTCCCAGGACCCTTGCATGTTGGGGTCTAGCATGCAAGTTGCCTGTTAGAAAGTGCACTCCACACAGGGGCCTTTCTCTGCTTGTCAAATATTTGCTCAACCTGACATGCTAGCTCCAGGTTTCAGCAAAAATAGTCCAGGTGTTTACACATTGACAACTGCTAAGGTAGTGTTAATTAATGATTAACCCAGATGCTGAGACAGACCTCACTTTCCTGGCTCAGATTTCATCATGGTGTTTAAGTTGGGTACTATTCAAATTTGAAAGATTGGCCTAGATGTTTGAGAAAATGAAAAGTGATTCCTGTAGGACTTGTCCTGGCCTAAACTGTAAGGAAATAAAGTTTATCTTGGGGGCTCCAACTCCTCTTTCTGCACCTTCCTCCTCCTTCCAGTGCCTTCCCCCTGCCTCTGGGAGTATAGCGTTCTCATTCTGATACACTTTATCAAAGGAAAACAGGCCCAGCTCAGCTACCACCTAGTCTCTGGGCAAATCTCTGAGCCTCTCTAAGCTGTTCTTTATTCGTTTGTAAATGGGGAAGCCCCTCTTGTACTATGCTATGAGTGATAAATGAGATAATATTTTGTAATTTGTAAAGAACTAGACAAGGGCCTTTCTCTGTTAACAATATTATTGTTATCTATTCCAGTAGTATCTCTATATTAGCAGAGGACTGCGGGGACAGGCCTTAATGTCAATGAACTGATAAAGTTAGGGCTCACTACATGCCAGGTACTGTACTAAACCCTTTTCCTGTGTTGTTTAATCCACTGATGACACTATAAAGTAGATATGATTACTGTCATTCCATTTTACAGGTGATGAAACTGAGGCACAGACAAATAACTTGTCCAAGGTGGCACAGCTAGCACATGGTGGAGCAGGGATTTGAATCATAGTAATTTAGTTCTGGGGTCCATGCTCTTATATCCCATGCTATTTTCTTAGGAAATGAATCCCTAACTATTAAATGTAACACAGAGGAATTAATCCTAGTGGTCGAATTTTAGGTATCAATGAGAAAGATGCCTCCAGTCAAGCCTTTGTCCTTAGCATCTCCACCTCCGATGGCTCTGCCTCAGTCCAGGCTCTGGATACCGGCAATGGTCCATGTTGCAAACTCTTCCGGCTGGGACCTTTCCTCCCGCCAGCCGCTCTTTTCTTCCTCCATTTTCCAAATGGCAGCTGCGGTGGTCTTTCAAAATTACAAGCCAGGTCATGTCCCCAGCTTAAAATTCTTTTATGGCCCCTGCTGCTGAAAGGATCAAATCTCAGTTTTTGAGCAGTGGCACAGGACTGATTCATAATCTGTTCCCTGCCCACCTCTCAGCCTTGGAGGTGCCTTCTCTTCAAGTAAGCAGCCATGCTAGTAACTCAGAGTTCCCCAAGCCTTCTGGCTTTGTCTCACACTTCTTCCAGAACATCCTGCCCCCTCAAATCACCAACTCATCTTTCAAGACTCAGCTCATCTCTCAAGACCACAGCCTTTCCTCTCCGTCCAGACAGGAGTGACCACTTCTCTTCTTTGCCTCCACTGCACACGACACTCAGCGCTCCTACCCCAGCACTCCTACCCCATGAAGTTACTACAATTAGATGTTTCTATAACCACGTTTCCCATTGAACATAAGCTGTCAGGTACCAGCTCTAACCCTAGCACCAAGCTCAAGTCCTGGCACCTACCAGGCACTCAGGACTTATTTGTAAATGGGCGACTAAACGTTCCCGGGCCTCTGTCACTTCCTTCACGGGCGTTCCATCACAGGCTCTCCGACTCTCTCTGCTTTTCCCAGTTTCCCAATGACCCAGTATTCTGGACAAGTCAAATCCCAAAGAAATGTAACTCTCTTTATACCCCAGCTGGTAGGTGGTTGACAAGCTGACCTTGTCCCTTGTAGTAAAAACTCACTCCCCAGCCAAAGGGGTGGAGTAGGAAACTGATGGCAGAAGAGACTCCAAGGGTTCAGACTCCCAACCTAACACTTTCATAACAGCTCTCTGGATAAAAGTCGCTTTGCACAGAGTTGATCAAAACACTCCTAGGCGGTTTTTCTAGAACCACCTTGCCATCCAAATCCTTGTACAACTGGGCTAGAAAGGGAGCCGGAGAGTTAGACTAACAAGGCTGCCGCTGACAGAGCGGAGAAAAGGAATAAGAAATTCAAGTGAAAAAACAGGAATTTAAACTTATAGGTAAAAACTTCCGCCAAGATATAAACACTCCTGTTCTTGCTGAAATCTATATCCCTTTGGCAAGATCTGTGTAGCTAAACAGGACTTTTGTTACAGGAATGGTGTAAAAATAAGCAGTTCACGAGGTCAGGCGGGTCTTAGCTGAGCAAACACATTCTGTTACACCTGTGTTAAGGGTGGGTGTGTCTGTTTAGGGATAGGGATCTGCTTGAGAGAGGGCCCCGAGCTGGGTTTGTATATGATTCTGTGGAAGAAAGAAAAAATGAAATAGTTGTGAGTGTTTGCAAGGGGAGAAAAGAGCCTCTCTCTCTCTCCCTGCTAGTTTTTTTCAGAACCTGTCTTGGAGATTGGCCCCCTTGCCAACCACTGGGCTGCCTGAGCACAGGGCCCTCTGGGAGCACGGCCTATCTTACACCAAGCCCTGCTGCCCCTGAGACCCCATCAAATGACTGGGTCCTGTTTCTTAAGTCAGGATGCTTTGGGAATCTATCCAGAGGCTATAGAAATAGGCTACTTCCAGCTGTTTTATTTTTCCTTAGAACAGTGGTTTTCAAAATGTGTTCCAAGGTACCCTGGACTTCCCCAAAAGTCTTGCTGTGAACTCAGTGGATGCTCAAGCTGATAAGAGATTGTAACTGCCATCTTTAGTCCTCGCTATCAAAGTGTTTTGTTCTTCAATACAGCCTCATGGGTCTTCTAAATTAACTTTGATAATAATTGTTATAAATTAAAATATACATATACTTCTTATCTACTGTAGCTATTATTTATAACTATACTCTTATAATACAGGTTTCATTTAAAATATTGTACTGCTTCCCTGGCTGGTTTGGCTTAGCAGTAGAGCGTCGGCCTGCAGACCAATGAGTCGTCGGTTTGATCCCAGCCAAGGGCATGTACCTTGGTTGCGGTTTGTCCCCGGCCCTGGTCATGTGGGAGGCAACCAGTCGATGTGTCCCTCTTATGTCGATGTTTCTCTCTCTCTCTCCCTCTTCCCCCTCCCACTCTGTCTGAAGATAAGTAGAAAAATGTCCTCGGGTGAGGATTAAAAAAATAATAATAAATAATAAAATATTTTACTGCTTAAAAAAAAAAGATTGCAAACTTTTTCCCTGCCTCTCTTAAGGTCTCTCATCGTAAGTTGCTTTTCCTTTTGCCATGCAGTTTTTACTGTCTAACATACAATATAAATTTTTATATATTTATTATTTACTTATTATAGTTATTTTTTATTGTCTGTCTTACCCCCTCCAGAACATAAACTCCAAGAAGACAGGGCGCTTTGTCTATTTTGTTCACTGGTCTATTCCAGGCCCCTGGAATGGGGCCTGGCAGATAGTAAAGGCTCAATAAATACCTATCAAAGTATTTCATTTTTATTTCCAGAGTGATTGGTGGACTGTGGATTGGTATGGTTTTTCCAGGCTCCACAAAGCAAGGGTTTAAGAATAATCTATCTAGAACTCGGCCAGGAGGGCTCTACTGCCCTGTTTCTCCCTGTGCTTGTCGATATCGCCCACCAAACCCTTCCTGCCCTCAGAAACATCACCTGAGTATTTGTCAGGGTCGCATTGGTGGCAAGAAGTTTCTTCCTTGTTTGAATAAGAGTTTTCTGGACAAAGTTTGCAGAAGGAGGAGCCCTGCTTGTCTGCATATGTGCCGGGTTTGCAGGGGAAACATTCGGAAGTGTAGGCCACCCCTAGGAAGGAAGAACATAGGAAAGTAAAAACTGAGCATAGAGACTGAGCCCCCTGGGGACAGAGCTCCACCCTCCTCCTGCAGAGTCGTTAGGCCAGCAATTCAGAGACAGACCCAGCCCCCAGCCCCACTTTCCGTACCTGTTATGACGATGTTTCTCACCAGCACGGGCTTGGAAACTTTGGACCACACTGAGAAGGCTGTGGTTCTCCAATAGAGGACGTTATTGCCTCGATTTAGCTTTACCTAAAGAAACACAGACAGGAAGAGTTAGTTCAGTCTCAGAGAGCTATTCCTGATGCACTGGATTAGCCTTTTACGGGGGGGGGGGGGGGCTCCTCTTACAGTCTGCATGGCAGTGCCCATTCTGATCCTCCGCTCACTTCCTCAGCTTTGCTCTTCCTCCCTTCCTGGCTTAGCTACTCTGTGCTTCTAAGCCTCCTCTACTCCCTTCTCCCACCCTTTCCTGCTTCTCTCTCAATCACATACACCGTGAGCAACTCTGTGGTGAGACCGAGGAAGGGACCTGGAATTCCTTCATTCTTCTCTGGTTCTTTTTATTCATCTCCCGTCCCCAGAAGACATGGCCCTTAAAGCTGGACAGCTGCTGATCCTTGGAGTGGAGCCGTTGGTGCGACAAGTCAGCCCACACCCACATTCCATTATCTCAAGAGGAGAGTGACTACAGCATCCTCATCATGTCAGACCCCTATCCTCTAGGGAGAGAGGGGTGCAAGCCCAGACTGGGAGGAAGCACTCCTTAGAGGAAAGGCCCTTGGCCCCTTTTCTGGGATTTCTAGGAAAGGTTGGCATCTCCAGCACAGGCTGCAGGAAGCCTGGCATGATACTCACACTGTGGAATTCCCATCCTTTCTCCGTGGTTCTCATCCACCTGGAGTCATCTGCACTGGGCTGGCACTGGTCATTCTGAACCTGAGGCAGCGGGAGTTTGGGATCAGAGTCTCAGCCTTCCTTTTTTTTTTTAAATTTCTCACCTGAGCATATTTTTCTACTTATTATTAGAGTGGGAAGGAAGGAGAGAGACAGACAGAAACATCGATGTGATAGAGCCACATCGACTGGTTGCTTCCCACACGACCTGACCAGGGCTGGGGACAAACCGCAACCAAGGTACGTGCCCTTGACCAGAATTGAACCCACGACTCATTGGTCCTTGGGCCGGCGCTCTAATCCCTGAGCCAAACCGGCCAGGGCCAAAGTCTCAGTCTTCTAAGGAAATGGGTTCCTTCCCCACACTGCAGCAGCTTTCCAGAGGCCCCTTCTTAGGGGAGAAGAGTTGCCAATTTCCTTTAGGAACAGAGCTCAGAACATATGAGCCTTGAACTAGGGCAGGAGCTAGTCACACGCACAAAATGTCAGTGCACTGACATTTTGGAACTCAGAGACATAACTTGGAACTCAGAGAAGCCATTACATGCTGTGTTCATGTCTCAGCACGGCAAAACCCCTAGATCTCCCAGACTCTACTCTACCCCCTCAGCGTCCCTCGCCTCTTGAAGCCTCAGCTCATTGTGCCCACAGTTCCCTCCGGAGGGAAAATAGCGATGGAGATTTCCCAAGCAGGACTGCACTTGTGGTTCCTGCAAACGATTCTGAGCCGTGGAGAGCCTTTACCTCCCAGCCTCCCCCTTGGCCAAGGGCTTACAAAAAACTCAAAGATGATGCTGGAGTCTGCGTAGTAGTATTCAAAGTTGACAGTGCCCGATTTCTTCAGGTTGACGGCATACATCAGTGTGGCTGTGCACTCGTCCGTGTTGGAAGCAATGTAGTCACCCAGGGGAGCCCACTTGGACCTGTGGGTTGGAACGGGGGTCAAGTTCATTGTTGGGGGCATGGCCCACCAGGCTTTATGTGATCTTCTGGGTCTCTCGTGGAATTCTAGATTTGCAATTCACAAGCAGAAGCTTAGACCTGAAAATGCTCAGTAAAGAATAACCTCTAGATCAAAGAACCAATAACAGGTGCTGCTACTATTTCACTGTTTTGCTTGAAACCAGCTCAGGTCTCCAATTATTAATAATGTCTCATTAAAGGGACCTCAGATTAGTCCCCTGGTCTCCCCCTGTGCTTGTCAGAACATGGAACTTCCAGCTCTTAAACAGCTAGTGCTATTCTTGAATGGAAGCATATCCAAAATACCTATCCTGAGCTCCTCTGAGATACCCCAGCTAAACTGATGGTATTGATTTCCCCTGTTAAAACGGCACTTAATGCTGGTGTGCTCCCCAGCATCGGCTATAAATAATTCCTGAAGTTGGATGAATAATTAAAAGGGTGCCATAAGTGGGTTACATTTGCAAAATGCATCACAATTTGGTGTTTGTCAGAGCTGCCTCTGTGAAGATCACAGTCAGAACAACATGTCTTCATTGATTTCTAGTGCCAGGCATTGCTTCAGATTCTTACACCTATCATCTCATTTAATTCTTGCCACAGTCTATAAGAGTACTATTTTTTAGGATGGGGAAACTGAGGCACAGAAGTCATTAGGACACTTGCTCATGGTCATTTAGCTGTGATCTTATACTTGCTTTGTTTTATCATGGCCCTGGGTAAAGAGAGGCAAGTATTCTTTTTTTTCTTTTTTTAACTTTTCTTTATTGATTTTAGAGAGAGAGGAAGGAAGAGGGAGAGGGATGAGAAAGAACATCGACTGGCTGCCTCCTGCATGCCCCCCACTGGGGATAGGGCCCACAGCCTGGGCTAGGAATCGAACTGGCAACCTCTTGGTGCATGGGTCAATGCTCAACCACTGAACCACACGGGCCGGATGAGAGGCAAGCATTCTAAGAGGACATGGTGGCCACCCAGACACCCCACCTGGCTCATGCTGTGTAGCACCGTTTTATAAGTTCAAGTTAGAAAGAAGAAACTGCACAGGAAAACTTAGAGGCTTCCAATATTGGAAAACCTTTTTAATGTTTACATCTATCTTTCTCTCATTCTTGTTTCACCTTCCCACTACTTGGGCTCTGTCTTTTCTTCTCTGCTAACATAAAACCTCCTTTCTATATCACTCCTTCTTCACTCCTATCCCCACTTGCTCACCCCAGGCTTGGATCTAGGGGCTATTTCCAGCACCTTGGCCCTGGGACATTTATCCAGTAACCAAGGCGGAGCCCCTGAAGGCTCAGGGTCTTTCCATGGAAACTCGTTGGCTTGGCCTCCTTTGTTACCAATTATTTATTTCATGTCGACTTTATGCCAGATGTTAGATGCTAACAACAAAAAACAAGACAGACCTGGCCCCTCCCTCCTGGAGCTTGCATTCTATTTATAATTGAGGAGACAGAAGCTTAACTAATCACACAATTCATCACATAGTAATAACTGTGATAAATGCCATAAGGAGAAATATAAGAGGATACAAGGGTGTGTAATAGGGGTCTGTGGGGTCAGGGATGGCTTCTTTGAGGAAGTGACATTTGCTAGAAGAGTTGGAGAAGAGTGTTCAAAGGCCCAGAGGAGTGATGGAGCATGGTGGCCAGCATGGCTGGAGCATAGTAAGCAAGAGGGAAGGTACTTGAGAGGTTGAAGAAATGGGCAGAGGGCAGAGGCCAGAAGGGACAGGGCCCTGCAGGCCATGGCAAGGCACTAGATTTTATTCCAAGAGCAATAGGAATCCATAGACTCCATAATTTTCAGCAGGAAAATACTATGGTTGGATTTGTGTTTTACGCTCAATCTGGCGGCTGAGTGGACGATGGCCTGGAGGAGGCTGGGAGTGGAAGGAAGGACTAGCGAGGAGGCATTAGAGGCAGAACAGGCTGCAGGTGATGCTGGCTGGGTTAGGTTGGAGGCAATGGAGGGAGTAAATGCCAGACATTTGATATCTTGGTACCAGTTCAATTATTGCCTTTGTGTGGCGTGGTGAGGAAATCATAAAACCTCTCTAGATGACCATCTGCTCTTCATTTCTGCAGAGAAGAAACATTTTTCCCTCACTTCCAGGGATGCCTTGGACTCTTTTGAGATCCAGGCCCCTCAGGATCTATGTCATGGAAACACTGTTTTTATTAACCAGCCCACACCCTGCCTTACTCAGAGGTAATGATTTCTGGACTTTAGTGCAGTCCCTAGACAGAGAAACTCTTTCTTTGCTCAAGTAGGAACTGATTGAGTGAGATAGGCCTGCACCTTGGTCGGGTCAATCATGTTCTCTATTAGAACACAGATAGGGGGTTGGTTGTCTTAACCTACACATTTCCTCTCCTTCCGGCTTTAATCCTCTCTGATGCAATGTGGTCATGCTAAAGATTTTGACACATAATTTGTACTCTAAAATAACATTAACTTTGGACTATGAAATACCTGCTACCTGGCTCTGACAATGATATTTCTAGGGTATTTAAGTATAAGAACGGGAGACATTGCTCCCAGTTTTAGAAATCCAAGTGTAATACAATTACTAACTCCTTTTTATCCTTTGATTGCTTGAGCATGAGAGCCATTTTTATGTACGTACTTTTCTGCCATATTCTTTGTCAATATTTAATGAAGAGCAATGATTGATTGTCTTTTATATCTATGCATCCCCCCACTTTTCTTCCCTAGAACCAAACATTGCCTTGCACACACTGAATTATTTGAAGGTAGCATCTTGGGCAGTAGAAAACTTGGCGCTAGGTGTGAATTCCAGACTCACCAATTGTAAGCTGGGTAACAAAGGATGAGTCACTTAACCTCACTCCCTGGCCCTCCAGTTCCTCATCTGTGTAATGGAAGAGTCATACCTAGTTTACAGAATTCTCATGAGGATTATAGAAAATAAAAGAGGTAAAGCATCCAGAATAGTGCCTGAATAGTAGAAGGCATATCGTTTAATTCCGACCCCTGAAATTATGTATATCCAAAGAGTTTGACCAGGAGAGCTCACCAGTTCTACCAGCACCCTGGGCTGAGCTTTTCAATTACTGGAAATATCTCCTTTTGAGCTGGAAAATTTTTAGTCACTGGGGTCTCAAGGATTTGAAAGATCTCAACCACCACTGACCAAAGCCCAGGTCCTTCTCTACCTCCCCGCACCCCCAAACCTATGAACTCAGGTTTGACAGACCAGTTTTAGAAGTTAGCACCAAAGCTAGGAAGATACCCAGTGCATTACACATTGTGTTGCCATCAAGTTGAGGATGTTTATTGGCTGATCCAGAATTCCATGGTAGAAATCCAACTGAATGTTGTTTTAAATCGACATCTAACCCTTGGCCATCTCATCTTTCTCTCTCTATTTCCCCATGTTTTTACCTGACACAAATGCCTGTCCATCACTAGTAAGCTTAGGTCAGAGAATGGGCTGAGGTGGATAGATGTCCCATCCAACAGTGCTTGGGGCCCTGCTCCAGGCCTGACCCTGGCAGTGTGGCTCCCTCTTCTCCATCCTCCCTTCCCAGCCTGCAGAGCAGGAGGAGTGCTCCCTGAGCCCTTTCCCCAGCACAGGGAGGAGGGAGCATGGAGGTGAGAGGACAGGGAGGGGGTGACTCACAAAGTGCAGTTCTCGGTGGACTCATTGGTGCTGTCATTGATCTCCATGTTGGTTGAGAGGCTGGCAAAGCCGTGGGGCAACTCGTCCCACTCGTCGAACCGGATGCCCGTGCCAAGGGAGTAGCGGCCCTCAGCGCAAGGCTTACATGACTGGTCCTTCATGTCCAGAAACTCCCCAGCTTTGCAAGAAAAGGCTGGAACACAAAGCAAGGACAAGGGTGGGGTGGTGGGGCCCTTGCTGCCCCAGGAGAAGTGGGCAGGTTGTGGGCATCCTAAAGGGAGGCACAGAGGGTGAAGATCTGGGCATTTGGTCCACTAAGATTTAGAGCCACGGCATGTCTTGTATGAGTCCATTAACAGACATGCAAATCCACAGAGACAGACAGTGAATTTGTGGGGCCAGGGACTTGGGGGAGGGGCATGGGGAGAGATTGCTGATGGATTTGATGTTTCCTTTTGGGATGATGACAATGTTCTGAGATTAGATAGTCCTGATAGTTATGCAACTCTGAATATTCTAAAAACTAGTGAATTTTATACCATAAAGGGGCAAATTTTATGACATGTACATTATATCTCAGCAAAGCTGTTATTTAAAAAAGAAAGAGTTAGGGCTGTGGAAGCTCTGCCTTGCTGAGGGATTTAGGCTCATCCCTGTCGATTTTGTTTCCTAAGGGAGTAGTCGTGGCCATTCTGAGACCTCTCCAGGGAAGAGGATGCCATGGTCTCTCGTGCAGACCCCTCTGAATGGCATCTGGACCTTCAGCTTTGAATTTCCTCCCTGAATCTCTGGCCTCTGTCACCTTTCTGGTTCCACTGCCACCATGCTGGTTGGGATTCTCATGACCTGTTAGCTCAACCTCTGCAGTGTCCTCTCCTAACTAGTTTCCTGTTTCTTGTTTCTACTCATTTTGTGGTCAGAAGTATTATTCTGAAACATTGATATGTATCATTACTCCTGTTAATTAAACAATAATCAGGTACTCCCCCCTTCAGTTATAGAATTAAGCTCCTAGCCTGGCATTCAGTCTCCTACACTTTTCCTGCAACCTAACTTCCCAGCTTATCTCCCGCTGCAGACCTTTCTCCCCGCAGCCCCATCCATCACCTTGCCTGTGTTGCCTTCATCCCAGATTACATGTTCTACCTCCAAACTTTTGCTCAAGTGGTTCTGATCCCTAGTAAGTATCCATACCTTCCATTCTTTTTCACTTTGTATTAACACATCATATTGATGGGAGCCTCCCACTAGGCTCTGAGCTCCTCCAGGAACAGTGGCTCAGTGACTGACAGACATAGGAGGAGCTCAATTAAGTTGGCCTACTTAACTGAAGATGGCTCATTTGTTTCCACTAGTCACACCTCAGTTCTGCTCAGATCTTAGCAATATTCATTCATTAATTTAACAGGTATTCACTCACTCTCTTATTGAACCAAGGAGACACTATGTATGCTAAGCTTATTTTAGAATTTAAATTCCCTCAGTCTCCTTTACAAATATTCACGTGTTCTAGGCCTAGCCGATGTGGTTCAGTGGTTGAGCTTCAACCCGTGCACCAAGAGGTCGCTGGTTTGATTCCCAGTGGGCCCAATCCCCAGTAGGGGGCATGTAGGAGGTGGCCAGTTGATGTTCTCTCTCATTGATGTTTCCATCTCTCTCTCCCTCTCACTTCCTCTCTTTCTAAAATCAATAAAGAAAAAAAAATCATAGAAAAACAAACAAACATTCAAGTGTTTCTTGATTCTAGTCCCTGATTTTTAGTGTTACTCCCTTTGCGTATCTAAAAAGAACGGTGCAGGGAAATGAGCTGCCAATTACAGAAAAGTTCTGACTATGAGTTACAGAGGTGGGGACAGAAGCTGCGGGCAAGTCATTGCCTCACTGACTGCACAGTTAGCTCCATAGCCAGGGAAGGTTCTTGGTCCCTGAAATGATGCCCAGTGCATTTTAAAGGTTTGTCTCTGCAGAAATTTATCTTCTCTGGCTTCCTTTTCAAGAAAGAAAGCAAATTACAATCTTTCTCATGACTGATTGTGGCTGGTGAGTGTAGATTGAAGGGATGCATAGGCCAAAAAGAAAATGTATGCACACTGGAAAAGATATCTGCATGGCACATAGCTGGAATTACTTATACTTCATACCCTAACCGGATTAAAAAATAAATTCAGATACCCAGTTTGCATCTGTGAAATAACATTTCTACACCAAATCTCAAAAGGGCCTAACTGGGAAAATGATCTGGTTCCTTAAGGCAGCTGCACTGTCAGGAAGGGCCTAGCTTGCATGGCAGGAGGCTTGGGGCAGAGGCCAAAGCTGAGTGACAGGGTGGCCCTGGAGCGGGATGGCTGCTTACAGCACTCGGTGCCCTTAACGGGGTCAGGGAGGCTGGTGCACAGGCCTGGGGTGTGTGGCACGGCGACCCTCCACCTGGAACCCGTGCTGTCACACGCGGTGTATTCGTAGTGGTACTCAGACTGCAGGGGCGAGAACAGTGGGCAAAATGCACATTAACAGTGATCAAACAGTAACAGCTTCTCACCCACTTCCTCCCCAGCGACATGGCTACTGACCCTTATCAACACAGTAATTGGCCCTGGGATCTTTGTGGGGAAAAGGTATCATGGGAGCTATAATTATTTGGACCATTCCTTTCCACCCAGCCATGGTCTAGCCCTTAAAACGCCCCCATTTTTTTTTTTTTTTTTTTTTTTTAGTGTGTCTCTCTTTGCTGTTGTGTATATGTCCTGATATATCAGAGGATTGTGAGAAGGTAACTAAAGAACAGGCTAGAAACAGGGAGTTTTTCTTATCCAAACTGTAGAATTTATGAGCAAGGACTGGCCCATGAAAAATTTTCAAAAGGATTGTCACAGAAGCTGTATTTCTTTTCCCCTGTATTCTTCACACTCCCTTCTGCCCAGAAAGACTATGAATTCCCACCTCACATTTTATGAAAATGTCATATTTAGACCAGGCAGGTGATGTGTTCTCATCGTGTGGGTCTATTTGTGCCTGATTTCTCTGTGCAGTGGGAAACTCACAGTTCAGTTGCCTTACCTGAACTAAGAATAAGCTAAATAACAACAAAACAGCCAAGCCAGCCACTAACTAGACAACAAAAACAATAAAAACCACCACTTGGGAGAGAGAAAACAGAACATATGTGCCAACTGTTCCCTAAACATTTATTCTTTTAAGTTTTGTAATAAACACAGCATAGAATTCATTGACTTTGGCTCTGACAAGTATTTTACAGTCTGCACTAAAACTATTTTCAAGTGCAGAACTACTTTGTATTATTGTGTCCATAAAAAAAATAGATTTAATGTCCCCTTTGAACCCATATGAAAGCATGATTGCATAACATGTATAAAGGCAAGGAGTTGAGCCTTAAAAATGAGAGTTAATCTCAGAATGCATAAGAAGCAAAAGGAGAAAGCTTTACCTTTGGAAGAGGTGAACATACTGCATTTCATCTATTCTAAGATGCCTATCTTTCCCATTTTAACATATGTGAAATCAAGATGTTTGGCTTATCACTGATACAACGAGTAAGCATTGTGTCATATTTTAACTGATAGAGCCTTTTCATTTTTTGTGGTACATAGAAAATGGTGTCTTAGGAGCAATGGCATCTCAGACTTGTGGAAATATGATAGATATGTTTCTTGATCTGTAGTTTTAGACACTTCGGATGACAAGAGAATAACTGTAGAGCTCTGTTTTTATTTTCCTCTACTATAAAAATTTACCAAATATATATTGCACAGCCACCGCTCACAGGCACCAGAGTCGTGCCCAGTGTGGTTCAGGACCACCACGCGTAAATGCAGCACTTTCACCCAGAGGGAAAGATGTAGAGGACAGGGGGACAGTTTGCGGAACTGTGGGCCTAACTTTTGATGAGAATCTTTGGCTTTGCATTTAGATGTCAGTGTCATCTAGGAAAGAAAGAGCACCAGGATGGGAATTCTTTGTGCCTTTGGCTAACATTTCTCGGGGTCTATTTTTCCTCATAATTCCAGTCTTTTTCTTATCTCAGAGAACTCTGAGATAAACAGGGCAATTCCACATACGTCAGTTCTAGGCCTAACAACGATGCTCGCCAAGGGTTTTGCTGCAAGAATGAGGGGTAAAATCTACTGTATGAAAATGAAATGGAGAATTGAGTGAAGCACGCAGAGAGGATTCGACGTTGGGCCTGTGAACATAATTATGCTGGTCATTTGCATAGGGCTTTCACAGTTCCCAAACACTGGCTCATTTGCTCTTCAATTTCCCCAAGCAGAGCAGGGTTGTTCCCTTCACTGTCCAGATGAGAAAACACTCTCAACTGGGTGAAATGTCTTGTCCAAGGTCACACAGCTGGTAAGTCACTGAGGCAGAACCCAGGCCTCCCCACCAGGAATCCTCCACCCTCATACCTCGAATCAAACACAAACTCACACTGGGCCAAATCTAAAAATTGAATAAGAGAGTGTTGGTTGTCTGCCAGCAGCCAGGCTCACTTCTGAGGCCTGGGAATTGGTGTTAAAATATCTAATCTGTTCGAGTAGATAATTTCACTCTGACTGCATCTGGTCCTGTGGAGACACATGGGCCAAGTCCATTTCTTTTCATGGTCTTTCATGGGATCCACTCAGTGGGGAGGTTTGCTGGGCAAATGGTAGTTCCAAGCCCTAGAAAATGTCACCATGTGCTAATTCAGTTCACGTCACTTGGGGATATTCCCACCATCCAAGGTGGCTGGCTCTGCTGTAGCTATTTCAGACCTGAACTACATTTTGCAATCTCACCATTCAAGACAAAAGCTTAGACAGATAGTTAAATCACAGACATAACTGGCAGCAGTTCTCAGTTATATTCTGTGAACAAATCAATTCCCCGACAGTACCTCAGTTTACCCAGTGACCTGTCTTTGTAAGTGTATAGTCTGAATAATACACAGATTCACAAAGGAGACACACAAATATATTCAGTGCATTTGTCCAGCACACAATTCCTTGCTCCCCCTGCACAATGACACAACACTACCTGAATCACAGTTTTAAATGGGGCACAGTAGGCAGTGGCTGCTGCCTGTTCATCAGGAAAAGAAGGGAAGGGTATTGAGGGATGGGCACCTTAGTTAATCTGCCCTCCCCGAAATCACCCAGCCACATGCAGTGTTCCCGGGAGCATGAGAAAGAAGAGAAAAAAAACCAAAGTTGGAATCTGCCTTGCCAAATATTGAGCTATCTGTAAGTAACACTAATCTTTTGGCCCCAGAGGAAGAAGGATTTACTCAGACCCACATGTTCTTAGCCCTTGCTGTCTAGGTATTGAGAGGACTGCTGAAATGATAAAATAATGGCCAAATCCGGATGTACCTGGATGGAAATGTGTCCTTCCTTTCACTGTCCCCCCATTCTTACAAAATAACATTTCTAGCCCTGGCCAGTTTGGCTCAGTAATTAGAGTGTTGGCCCGCGGACCAATGGGTCGAGGGTTCGATTCTGGTCAAGGGCTCATACCTCGGTTGCAGTTTGTCCCCTGCCCTGGTCGAGGTCATGCAGGAGGCAACCAGGCCATGTGTTTCTTTCACATCGATGTTCCCCCTCCCCCCCACTCCCTCCCATTCTATCTGAAGATAAATGGAAAAATATCCTTGGGTAAGGATTAAAACAAAACAAAGTAACATGTCTTAGTTTTTAAAATGATTATCTAAGTACTACATTAGAGACTGGTGGTAAACTATGGATTGGGTGCTAGAGAGGCATTTGGTTGTTATTCACTGTGGAAAGCGTAGAAAGTGTAAGCTGATGAGCAGGTGGCAAAAGGAGGCATGCTGGGCAGTGTGCCCTATCCTGGGGCTGATCTGCTCCCAAAGGAGGTGCCCTTTTTCCATATGTAATAGGTCAGTTGTGAGCATAAATGAGATGACATAGGTTAAGCATACGAAGCTTTTTAATCTTCAAAACAACCTAATGAAGTAGGTACTATTATTGTACCGCGTTACAGATGGAAAAACTGAGGCATTGAGAGGTGAAGTAATTTGCTCAAGGCCACACGGCCCGGAGATTACCAAACTAAGACTGAACCCAGGCAGCCTGTTTAGGGGCCAGTCATACTCACAGTATGTGTCTGGGCCCAGCACTGCCTCTCAAGCTACAGAAAGCTTTGCAAGGAAAGTCAAGGGTACAAAAAATACTTTGCAAACAGGCCCTAAGGGGGAAAGAGTCAAGTTCAGAGCCCTGTGGAATGGGGAGGCTGAAAGGCACTTTAAACCTCATTGGAGGACCTCCCCTGTCCTGGATGTTTGTTGTTTTTGCCTACCCAGCATGCACTGCCCCCTCTGGCAACACAGCCTCTCTTGGAGGATGAATCCCCTGCTTGTTATATTCAGTCTTGGTAGAATTGTCAAATGGGTGGGCAGCGCTGCTCTGCCAAAGCATGGACATATGCCCACATGAAGCCAATCAGATGCTCTCTAAAGGTAGATGGGAGATGCGATGAGGGAGTGAAGACATAGCCATGGGTAGGGATGTGAGGTGGATAGAAACTGAGGGAAGGATGGGGCAGGGAAAGGTCCTCAGGGAAGTGACCTTCAAGGGGTCATTTGACTGGTCATTTGACTTCTCTGAGCCTCAATCTTCTAATCTGTAAAATGAAAAAATTGGACTTAGGTAATTTCTAATTTCTAAGATTTCCTCCAGTTCCAATATCTTATTTTATGTCTGATACTTGCAAGGAAATCTGTTCTTCCTTCCACTCTCCCCTCCTTCAAAATAGCACATCTCAGATTTAAAAATAATCTTCAAAGTCATACATGTTAATTCTAGAAAAGATGAAAACACAGGCTAGAATAAAAAAGAAAATCTGGCCCTGGCCAGTTTGGCTCAGCGGTTAAAGCGTCGGCCTGCGGTCCGGAGAGACCCGGGTTCAGTTCCCGCTAAGGGCACGTACTTCGGTTGCAGTTTGTCCCCGGCCCTGGTTGGTCGTGCGGGTGGCAGCCGCTCGATGTGTCCCTTCACGTCGATGTTTCTCTCCCTTCCTCTCTCTCCCTCCCACTCTATCTGTACAAAAAATGGAAAAATATCCTCAGGTGAGGATAAAAAAAAAAAAAAAGAAAAAAGAAAATCTGCCATAAGCCAATTGAGCAGAGACCACTACCTATAATATTTTATTTTATTTTTTTATCCTCACCCGAGGATATTTTTCCATTTTTTGTACAGATAGAGTGGGAGGGAGAGAGAGGAAGGGAGAGAGAGAGAGAAACATCGATGTGAAGGGACACATCGAGTGGCTGCCACCCGCATGACCAACCAGGGCCGGGGACAAACTGCAACTGAAGTACGTGCCCTTAGCGGGAACCGAACCCGGGTCTCTCCGGACCGCAGGCCGACGCTCTAACCGCTGAGCCAAACCGGCCAGGGCTATAATATTTTAATGTACTTCTTTCCAGATTCTTTTTATATGCATGTATATACATTATAAAAACAAGATGAAGATCATATGGTATGTTGCTGTGTACTCTGCCTCCCCCCCCTTTTACATTTTTGGTCACAAGCACTTTCCTATGTCTTTAATGGTAGCACCATAGCTTCTTTAACCATTCTCCTCTTGTTGGACATTGACTTTTGTCCAGTTTTTAATCATTTTAAATAGCACGACAATGAACCTGTGTATCACTAATTATTTCCTTTGGATAGATTTCCAGAAGGGGAATTACTAGGGTAAAGAGTATGAGTTTTTTAAGATTCTTGATCAAGAAAGATTTCTAGAAAAAAAAATTTTTTTTCTAAGTCTCTTTTAAAAAAAACTTATGGGTCCAGCCGGTGTAGCTCAGTGGCTGAGTGTCGACCCATGCACCGAGAGGTTGCCAGTCAATTCCTGGTCAGGGCACATGCCCAGGTTGTGAGCCAAATCCCCAGTGGGGGGCATGCAGGAGGCAGCCAGTCAATGTTCTCTCTCATCAATGTTTTCATCACGCTCTTTCCCTCTCCCCTCCTCTCTCTCTTTAAAATCAATAAAGAAAAAAAACCTTTTTTTAAACTTATGGTAATTTTTATTTATTTATGTATGTATGTATGTATGTATTTATTTATTTTTTATCCTCACCCGATGACATTTTTCCATTCTTTGTTCAGATAGAGTGGGAGGGAAAGAGAGGAAGAGAGAGAGAGAAACATCGATGTGAAAGGGACACATCGAGTGGCTGCCTCCCGCACGACCCAACCAGGGCCGGGGACAAACTGCAACCGAGGCACGTGCCCTCAGCGGAAACCGAACCCGGGTCTCTCTGGACCGCAGGCCAATGCTCTAACCGCTGAACCAAACTGGCCAGGGCTAAACTTGTGGTAAATTTTAAATATATATTTTATTTATTTATTATTTTAAAAATTTTCCAACATATATTTTTTGCAAACAGAATATAATGCCCCCCATGTACCCACCACCCAGCATCAATACTTACCAATTTCTGCCATTCTCCACCCACTCCTCCACTGGAAGTTATTTTTTTATAGGTTTTTTTTAAGGTAAAATTTATATACATTGAAATCCACAGATCTTAACTGTACAGTCTGGATAAGTGGCACACTTGAGTGAAACACTGACAAGGCTGAGACTCGCTGCCCAGAGACTGCTTGGAGAAGGGACCGTTCCCCTGCCACCTCCACCCACGGACAGAGTCGACAGTCAAGCAGGTGCCTCACCTCCTGAGCCTTAGACTCACGGAGCCACTGATGCAGAAAGTCACAGCTACCCAAGGAAGCAGGGGATCAACATGACAGGTTTGTCTTGGCTGGGACACAGCCTGTGTCAAGAAACAGGTTCTTAAGTAAACCCGGATTTTGACTAGAGGCCTTAGGGTCTGGAGGAGGTTGTGTCCTGCACTTCCCCCAACTGCTGGCTGGTCCGCATCTCCTCACTGTCCTTGAAAACCAGAGAATGTCACGATGGGGGCAGGGTAGGCCAGGCAAATGCCCCAAGCTTGGTACAGTGGGGTCAAATAGATTTTGCCGACTCAGTTGCAAACACCTCTTTTGCTTGGAAAGAACCGGAGTCAGACAGAAGCAGGTCCCATTCAACAGTCCCAGCTGTCAAGGAGAGGCTAGCTCTTTGCTGCGAGGTAGGAATGAGCTAGTCGACTTATCACAGAGCATGGGAAACCAGGGGGAAATGGGTCAGAGTTTGAGCCTGCGACTTTCTCTTAGGCCCAGCCCTAGCTGGATGGTTTCCCAGACTCCTGTTCTTTGTGGGGGTTTTTGTTTGTTTGTTTGTTTGCTTTTGGAGTATCCTCAGTCAGGTTTTGGTTTTGGCTGAGGCTCAGGGCATAGTGACCTTGCTTTGTCCCATTGTGAAGGGTAGGGTGGAAGGCACAGGACCTTTCCGATTGTTCTTTAGCCAGTCAGACTGAGGAGTGCAGTAGGCCCTCTCCCTCCCTCCTTCCCACACTCATTAGAACTACTGACCCAGTAGCACGGGCTCCTGAGCCCCAAGGCCCAGACATCCCAGCTCCAGAGCTCTGGTGCCTAAACCTGCATCTGTCAGATCATCACTACTGCCTGGGGATCATGTTAAAAATTCAGAGTCCTGGGTTCTGCCCCACAAGATTCTCATTTTCCATTAGATCTTTTTCTGTCCTCCCTCTTTCAAAACTCACTCTTCTAAGCCTCAGGACTTAAGTATTTATCCCGTTTGGAAGCAAATCAGATAAACCAATTTCCCACAAGACAGGGCCTCTTAATCTACAGTCCTTAGATCACTTCCTCCATACAACCGAATGCAAAATTTTAGGTATGTGGGGGGAAAAGACAATTTTAGGTATGTGCATTTTTCTGGGCAAAGGGTCCGCAGTTTTCATCAAAGCCTCTCAGGCGTCTGTTATCTACCTTCCTACACACAGAAAACATTAAACTCTGTCATAATGTATTAGTAATTTAAAAATAGCTTAATATTTTACCGGCCCACGGCTGTTCACTTTTTAACAGAGGGCTGAAATATTTTAACTAGAGGATTTTCGAATTATGCTCCTGAGTCTCAGAATTTAGAAGGCCAGATACTTTGATTGGGGGAGAGGAGGGATTCAGAATTCCCCCTTCTAATGGAGCAATGTTGTTTTTCAATCTCTTTTACATGTTTATTCTTCTCAGTTAAGATTTCATTTGAAACAAGTTTCACACACACAAAAAGTTTAGCACAGTCTTAAGAGCAAATCTCTCTAAGGTGGAGTTGTAGGTGCTGAGGCAGACTCGGGGTCAAGCATGCCTTTTGACCTTCACCCCACAGAGTCATTTTCTTTACCTGAAACTAATGCCTTTCTCCCCCAAAGCAGGCACCAGACCCAGCAGCAGCCAAAGCAAACAGACCCCAAGCAGGCTTGCCCTGCTGACACCCTGATGATGGCCCTTAAGCTGTGGGCTGTTGCCTAGCAACACAGCGCCGAAAGCCCCAGGACTCCCAGTCTGAGTATGGAGGAGCCTGGTCTTACATCGCCCTTTTTCCAGCATTTGCTATTCTACTCTGGGTTTCCAGCTTCCATTTTGACTAAAAACAGCAGGGACAGTGCCTGGTCCCCCGACAGGGCCTGCCAGGGTTTGGCAGTGGACACATTACACAAAGCAGATTCTGGGTTTCAACACCCAGCTGAGACAGTTCATGCCACTAGAATCTGGGCCAAGCTGTCTGTAATTTAAGCTGCCTGTCCATTTGGGGCACAGCCTTAGTCTGGGGTCTCCTGGAAGACAAGTAGTGAAGAAGTGGGACAGGCGTGGTAATGACAGCCACCATTCGTGGGCACATGTGAGCACCCACGCTCCCAGGTTCCAGGTACTTCACATGCATCTTCCCCTTTTGCCCCCCAAACCCTCTCTGATAGGATCCCGACTGTTGTGACCTCCTTTTTCACAGTTGTAACAAGCTCCCCTTTGTCCCAGTGATCCTCACATCCCGATTGACATTTTTCCATAGCACTTACCACCTACAGACACACTTTATAGCTCAGTTGTTCAGTATGTGTATTGTCTATTTCTGCCCCGTCCCAATTCAGATCAAACGTAAGCTCCACAAGAACAGGGACCTTTGGTTCTGTTCACTGATGTAGCCCACATGCCCAGAACACCGCCTGACACATGGTAGATGCCAGTAAGTATTTGCTGAGTAACTGAATGGCGGGACAAGGGCATGACTCTAGCGCAGCTCTGGGGCTGTGCAAGGCACTCTGGATTAAAGCCAAAGAAATGCCACCCAAAGCTGCATGATCATAGACCCTTTACTAAACCTCCCCATGCCTTGGTTCCCTTGCCCGTAAAACAGGGATGATAACACTTTGCTAAGATGATTAAATAAATGCCGCCCCCCCCCCCCAAAAAAAAAACCTGAGTAACATCAACCTCTCAGGACAATAGATGATGTTCAGGAAAGCTCTTTGTAAACTAGTTACCAAAAAACAGCAGTCAGCTACTGCTGTGACCCTGCCTAGCGAGGGCTCACACAGGAGGCGCCCAGGCCTTTCTCTCCTCTTTTTGGCAATAGGGCTGGGATAAGAGCGATGATGCCTAACAGCGATGATGATAGCAGCGGTGAGACCCTCCCCAGGCCCCCTGCTGTTTACTGTGTGCCCTGACTCACCCTCGACTCTGATGCATCGTCTCATGCATATGAAACAACATCTGTCCTTTTTCCACTTTTCCTCCCCTAGCAACTCCCCCAAAGCTAATCTCTCCAAAAGAAAGGCTGTTCGCTGCCATTTATGACACTCAGTAACTGTGGCCAGTCCATCAGGGGCAGAGGGCTTTTCAGTATTGCTTGTAAATATCCCTGGGGTTGAAATGGCTTTGTCGCTAGGAAACGAAATGTCCTTTTATAAATTCCAATCCCTTTCTGATAGGTGAGAGTTTGGTACACACATCTGCCTTCAAGGCAGGGCTTTATGAGATTATATTTCAAAGATGTGCTTTTCTTGTTTTTTAATGAGATCAAAATGTTCCATTAAATTTTTTCACCTGAGCTTTTAAGCAATCATGAAAGAAACAGGTCAACTAGGTCCTGGCCTATGCAAAACTCTCCAAGGATGGCTTAGTGTTTTGATGTGCTAGCTGCTTATGATGGAGACTGTGAACCTGGAAGACAGACTCTCTGTCTTTGCTACCTCCTCTCCTCCAAGCCACTCTCCAGGCTACAGCCTGAGTGACCCATCTGAACTGCAAAACAGAATGTGTCACGGCCCCACTGCTGACCTCAGAGCAAGCATCAGACTCCCTGCCAAGTTTACAAGGCCCTCACTCCCTGGCCTGCTTCTCTCTCCAGTCGTGTCCCTCTTTATTCCGACTCTAGGCCCCACCATAATGCTTTGAGATGTCACCCACCTTACTTAAAAGTAATTCAGCTAAACCCTGGCCGGTTTGGCTCAGCAGTTAGAGCGTCCGCCTGCGGTCCGGAGAGACCCGGGTTCGGTTCCCACTAAGGGCATGTACCTTGGTTGCAGTTTGTCCCCGGCCCTGGTTGGTCGTGCGGGTGGCAGCCACTCGATGTGGCCCTTTCACATCGATGTTTCCCTCTCTCTCTCTTCCTCTCTCTCCCTCCCACTCTGTCTGTACAAAAATGGAAAAATGTCCTCGGGTGAGGATTAAAAAAAAAAAAAAAAAGTAATTCAGCTAAAAGTATTCCCTAAGTATATGGGGAAGGGATACAAGTTCAGTCAAAGCAGTCCTGGTATTTACAGGGACCACCGTGGACAGCTGCAGAGGTTGCATACTGCACAGGCCCTGAGTGTGCTATTGACATAATGGTATGCAAGGTACTGCCCTACAAGATCCATCCCATAGAATAAGAACACTATCAATATATACATAAACATAACACCAGGTAGAAAAGGACAGATGAGAAATTACATGCCTTAAGAATTTTTAAAAACAAGCAAATTTTTTTAATGCCTCCTAGTTTTCTTTTTTCCTCCAGTCTATATTTATAATCTCCTGGCTTAGAATTCAACCCCTTCAATCCTGGTCTGAAGAATTAAAATTAATTTAAGGGCACCCCTCATCATTTGTGTGTTATACTTCGATTTTGTGAGCAGCCCATTGTTCCATGAGCTTTCTCCTCCTCCCAGAGAGAGAGGCTGAAGGTCAGGGTTGCCATCATATCTTCTGTGTACCCCCAGTGTTACAGGGTGCCCCAGGTGTGCAAGCTAACTTCAGTCCTAAATCTGAAGGCAGCAAGGGCTGCTTCCCAGCCAGGAATGCAGGTTACAGGGAGGGCAGAGGTGGGAGGAACATTTTTTTTTTTCCTTTGGTACGTGCCCGTAGCGGGAACCAAACCCGGGACTCTCTGGTCCGCAGGCCAACGCTCCAACTGCTGAGCCAAACTGGCCAGGGCAACACTTTTTATTCTGTACCCCCTTTTGCTTTTTGAATTATCATGTAGATGAGCTACTTGTACAAACAATTTTCTTTCTTTTTTTTTTTTTTATCCTCACCCGAGGACATTTTTCCATTTTTTGTTCAGATAGAGTGGCAGGGAGAGAGAGCGAGAGAAACATCGACACGAAAGGGACACATCGACTGGCTGCCACCCGCAGGACCAACCAGGGCCGGGGACAAACTGCAACCGAGGTACGTGCCCTTAGCGGGAAACGAACCCGGGTCTCTCTGGACCGCAGGCTGACGCTCTAACCGCTGAGCCAAACCGGCCAGGGCCAAACAATTTTCCTAATCAAGTCCTTTTTTTTCAAGTTAATGCCTCTCTTGGAGAGAAGCTTTTTTTAGCAGGATTCTTGGAGCTGGGGGTGTGGGGCCTGCCAGGAGAGGGGAAGCCTGCAGCCTCATTCTACCGTCCTGGGCAGGAGCAGACACTGCTGTTGTGTTTCTCAGATGACTCTGACCCGTGACCAAAGGTTCTGTAGAGGGAAAATTAGGAAATCAGGAAGTCATAGCCTGCTGGTGGAGGGAGGGTGACAGAGACAGTTTCTCTTACTGTCTTTGAAGTCTTATCTGTGCCTCACAAAGGAATCTGGTCAGCTGTGGGCACTGAGTGTGGCGTGTGAGTGCTATGAACCAGAGAGGCTGAACAGACACCTGGGCGAACGTCTCTTGACCTATAAAATAATAACTGGTGTAGCTGTAGACACCCGAATTATTTGTAAAATCTCCAAATACAATTCCCAGGTCATTCTGTGGGTCAGTCTCACTCTAGGCCATTGCCAGGTGTCACTACCTGAAATTCTGACCAGCCTTCTGCCCTCCCTGGGAAACTGGAGATGGGTGAGTGGACAACCAGTTCTGGGCACCAGGCCCCTCTGGTTAACCTGATCCCAAAGGCTTACAAAAAGGGTTAATTTTATTTGTTAAGAAAGAACTGAATTGTAGCATCTATCAGTAGATAAATGGATAAAAAAAAAAGCTATGGTACATTTACACAATGGAATACTATGCAGCTGTAAGAAAGATCTCTGGAGGGACCTGGAGAGTATTATGCTAAGCAAAAATAAGCCAGTCAGAGAAAGACAAGTATCACATGATCTCACTTATTTGTGGAATATAATGAACAAAATAAGCTGATGAACAAGATAGAGCCAGACACATGGAAGTAGGGAACAGACTAACAAGCCTCAGAGGAAAAAGGGTGGGGGATGGAAAGAGATAAACCAAAGAACTTATATGCATAACCAATGGACACAAACAACAGTGCAGTGAAGGCAGGGGGTGGGCAGGAATGGGAATGAGGGTGTCAATGGGGGAAAAAAGGAGGGACTTCTGCAATACTTTTAACAATCAAGATTAATTTTTAAAAAGTGGATATGCACCCTGGCCGGTTTGGCTCAGCGGTTGGAGCATCAACCCGTGGACCAGAGAGACCCGGGTTCGGTTCCCACTAAGGGCCCGTACCTCGGTTGCAGTTTGTCCCCGGCCCCTGTTGGGGTTGTGTGGGTGGCGGCCACTCGATGTGTCTCTCTCACGTCGATGTTTCTCTCTCTCTCTCTTCCTCCGTCTCTCCCTCCTGCTCTGTCTGAAGATAAATGCAAAAATGTCCTTGGGTGAGGATAAATAAATAAATTAAATTAAAAGTGGATATGCTATAAAATTTTGCTAATTGAATCAATGTATGCACTAAATGTTTCCTTGAGCTGGAATATTTTTAAAAGGTACAAAGATTTCATTTTCTTTATTTTTTTTACTTTATTGATTTTAGAGAGAAGGAAGGGAGAGGGAGACAAAGACAGAAACATCGATAAAAGAGAACATCTATTGGCCGCCTCCTGCATGACCCCCACTGGGGATTGAGCCCACAACCTGGGCATGTGCCCTGACTGGGAATCAAACTGGCGACCTCTTGGTGCATGGGTTGATGCTCAACCACTGAGTCACACCAGCCGGGCACAAAGATTTCATTTTCATCACAATAATCAAGGTGGCAATGAGTTCAATCTTTGGTTAAGATTATGGATTATTTTTTAGTTAATTTAACTTCTTAACATATTTTTTAATTCCCCAGTATTCTATAATGAAAATACATTGCTTTTATAATAAGAAAAATAACTTTCATGGAATCTCTAATCATTCCTGATGAAATCAGGAAAAACTTGCAGATACTAAAAATACTTTTTCACACCCCCCCCAAAAAAACCAAAATCATCGCAGTCTTGATCCAAGTGATTTAATTATATGCCACTGCATCATACAAGAAAGTCTCTGTACACAGTCCTTGTGGCTCAACAATGTGATGTCAACAGTAGTGTCATGCATAAATTTTGTCAAAAGCAAAGGGTTTAACAGCTGCCAGTTTGAGTAGTTAATGATCTTGACTCTGAGTGTGGTGATCTGGTTTATCACTGTGAAGTGCGGTGGCTGAGTCTCAGCAACATGTTCATGAGGTTTTAAGAACTGTGGGATGGCCCTGGCCGGTTTGGCTCAGTGGTTGGAGCGTCGGTTTGCAGACCAGAGAGTACCGGGTTAAGGGTACGTACCAAAAAAAAAAAAAGAACTGCGGGATGACGTCAAACAGTTCGTGGAGATGAAGGGAAACCCGGCCAGGGAACTCAATGAGAGCAAGTGTGTGTGATTTAGCATTCATAGTGGACATTACCAAGTACCTTTCAGAGCTGAACGTCAAGCTGCAGAGTCCCAACCAGCTTCTCAGCTCCCTGCTTTCTTTTTTTTTTAATCCTCACCCAAGGATATTTTTCTGTTTGTCTTCAGATAGAGTGATAGGTAGGGAGAAAGAGGAAGAGAGGGAGAGAGAGAAACATTGACGTGAGAAGGACACATCGACTGGTTGCCTCCCTCACGACCCTGACCAGGGCCAGGGATGAACCGCAACTGAGGTACGTGCCCTTGATCAGAATCGAACCCACAACTCTCTGGTTTGTGGGCCAACGCTCTAACTACTGAGCAAACCGGCCAGGGCTCAGCTCCCTGCTTTCAAATGTGAAATCATTTGAAGCTAAATTAAGGCTGTGAAAAGTGCAACTTGAAAGGAATAACATGGTGCATTTCCTCGCTTGAATATGCTGGTGAATGTTGAAACTAATTGAGGCATTTAATGAAAAATTCAAGGATGTGAAAAGTAAGCAAATGGAATTGAACATCTTGGCTACACCGTTCAATGTGGAACCACCTGATGTGCCTGATAATCTCCAACACGAAATTATTCAGCTGCAAAGAGATGATGAGCTGAAAGCTAGGCACAACACCTCCCACTGCCTGAGTTCTATAAACATTACATAAGCAATGGTGAATTTCCCACTTTGAGGAGACACGCATTGAAATATGCATCTGTATTCAGAACAGCTTACTGCTAAGAGCAGTTTTTTTTCAAAACTCACCATCACTAAGAGTGGACTGCACTCCAGACTGACCGACACAAACCTGGAAAAGCAGTTTCGAGTAGCAACGTCATCAATACCAGCTGATATCACACTCCTCACCAAAGAGAAATAATTACAGCTATTACATTAGAGGTGAGTTAATTAAATGTTTGACCAAATAAAGCAGGCTAATTTTTTTTTTATCCTCACCCGAGGACATTTTTGCATTTATCCTCAGATAGAGCGGGGGGGGGGGGGGAGAGAAACATCAATGTGAGAGAGACACACCCAGTGGTTGCCACCCACACAACCCCAACTGAGGCCGGAACAAACTGCAACTGAGGTACATGCCCTTAGCTGGAACCAAACCCTGGCCTCTCTGGTCTGTGGACCGACGCTCTAACCACTGAGCCAAACCAGCCAGGGCATAGGCTAATTTTTAAGTTGATAAGTTTGTATGGCCCGTGAATGATGTTATAAATATCCAAATGGCCCTTGGCAGAAAAAAGGTTCCCCACCCCTGCCCTAAGCAAAAGGGTCAGAAGAGAGCATTGCACCCTCTCCTCCCATCCCGCAGAATGACCTGCGTAGTCCTCTTCACCCCTCACATCCCACCAGCCCCAGCTGAGGCACCCTTTCCTGGTCCCTCAGGAAATGGTCCCTGATCCTTCTAGAAGGTGAGAGCTCTGTCACCACGGATGCGGAGGTTTCAGAAGGTTCCCCTGGGCCAGCCTGGAGCTCCGTTGTTGGGAACTGAGTCCACATTAGCTTCCGGCTTTGTCAAAGCAGAAATGGCCTGGGGCGAGAGTGAAATTTGGTGGGAGAAATTAAGGCAGGATGCCATTCTTCCTACTTTGCAGAGGCCTCAAATGATCCCCCAGCTTTTCAGCAGTCACAGAAGGAAACAGAACACATTTTCCACCTCTGTATTTTTTGTTGTTGTTGTTCATCTTCACCTGAGGATATTTTTTCCATTGATTCTTAGATAGAGTGAAAAGGAAGGAGGGAGGGAGGGAGGGAGAGAAACATCGATGTGAGACACATGGATTGGCTGCCTCCTGCATGACACTGACCAGGGCTGGGGATCCAACCTGCAACCCAGGTATGTGCCTTTGACTGGGAATCGAACCCAAGACCCTTCGGTCCTCGGGCCAACACTCCGACTGCTGAGCCAAACTGGCCAGGGCTCCACCTCTGTATTTTTATATATACTGGTAAACAAGCAATCTTGCCTTTTTCTCCCACTCTAAGCAGTACCAATTTCTGTAATGGTTAATAGTCATTAAACATCATATCTCCTGCTATTTCAATTTGAGACCAAAGGAAATCACTCTGGCCATGTGAGGACACAGAGGGATGTGCAGAGGAAGTTACGTGATGATGGAGAAGGCCATGTGACAATGGAGGAAGAGATTGGAGTGAAGCAGCTGCAAAGTCAAGGAACGCCAAGGCCCACCAGCAACCACCAGAGAAGCTACAAAGACGCAAGGAAAGATTCTCCCCTTGAGCCATCAGAGAGTGTGGCACTGTCCACACTTTGATTTTGCACTTCTAGCCTCCAGAACTGTGTGGGAATAAATTTCTATGTTGTTGTTGTTGTTGTTTTCTGAACCCAGGAAAAGATAAGTGTGCATATATTAGCCACAACTGTACCAGGCCCCATTTTAAGAGCTTCTCATGGTCTGTCCCCCCATCTCCGATATGCACTATCATGAAAACACTTGTCAAACAGTCTGGTTCCTGAGAAATTTCTGTTGTTTGATACACCTAGTTTGTGGTGCTTTGTCACCAGAGCCCTAGCAAGCTAATACAACTAGTCAGTGTTCATATCTTATTTCTCATTTCTGATTTTCACAACAATCCTTCAAATTAAATCTGGCAGCTCCTTTGATAGATCAGCCTCGCAGCCAGTGAAGCTCCGCCTGGGACACGAACCCAGTTTCCAGAGGCTGTGCTCTGCCCACTGACCCTTCCTACTGGCCTTGTTCCATCATGCACTTGATCCGTGTTTGTGACCACTCATTCCCACAACTCTGTAATGTGCCTTCGGTGTTGGTTTCATCTCATATCTGTATCTCCTTCAGTCTATTATGTTCAAAAAGTACTTGGTGAATGAATTATTTTAAACTTGACAGGATTTAAAATAAAAAACATAAGAGAAAAATTAAGTATTTAGTGGAGAAAACATGATAATGGCTGATGATCACTAGAGCAGATATGTCACTGATGTTTTCAAACTGACAGTTTTCTGATAATATTCCTGCTCTCTGGGACTAGGTACCAATATGGACAGTATCCATCAAATTTCCCAAGAAGCATAAAAACAAAGGAAAGAAGGTGGTGGAATGAATGTCAGAACTAATGGAGCCAACAGGTAACCGATTGTGTTATTTAACAATTACAAATGTTTAAAAAAATAGTATATTTTATTCCAATGGTAGGAGTTTACTCTAAAAATAACAAGCTTCTCATGATCTGGGGTAAAAAGTACGCTTTTAAAAATATTTGTAGGACTTCTGGTCAAGATGGCGGGTAGGTAAACGCGGGATCCCCTCCTCCCACAACCACATCAAAATTGCAACTAAACTACAGAACTACCATCATTCAGAACAACCTAAAATCAAGCTGAATGGAAGTCCTACAACTACAAAATTAAAGAAGCAGCCACATCAAGACTGGTAGGAGGGGCAGAAACACGGATGAGCTGGTCCCACACCCATGTGTGGTGGATAAAAATCAGGAGGGACACCTTGGCTGGGAAGGTCCTCCCTGAGGATTGAGGGGTCCTGTCCCACACCAGGCCCCCAGCTCAGGGTTCCAGTGCCAGGAAAAGAAGTCCCCATCACTTCTGGCTTCAAAATCAATGGGAACTAAGGCTGAGGGAGGCTGAGGCTTCTGGAGCCCCAGGCAGCTCATCTTAAAGGGCCTGAGCACGGACTTACTTGGACCCGCTCCCTCTGAGCTCCAGCGTGGAGGGGAGGCACCTTGAAAGGCACCAGCAACATATGGGGAAGAGCTGAGTTGTTTGGCATCAGGGCGAGAGCTGGAGAGGCAGCTCTCACCCGGACAGACATGTTGGCAGAGGCCACTTTTCCTTTGGTGAGCCCCTCCCCCACAAGGCCAGCAGACGGGCACTGTATCTGGAACTCCAGCAACCTGGTTCACACTGTTTGCCCCGCCCTGGTGATTCCCTGAGGCCCTGCCCCACTCAAGCTGTTTCCAGTGGCTTTACCATAGAATTGGCCTGGTTCAGATTTTCCTAAATTCGCTCAAACAAGCAGCATCTGGCTACAGTGAGCCCCATACATCTCGCTAAGTGGCCCCAGGCCTGGAACTAGAAGCAGCCAGCTTTGGTTCACAGCTTGGCTTTGCCTGGGCACTTCCAAACCCAGTACAAGAAGCATCCATCTTCAGATCACTTTGTAGCTTATGCCTGGTGGCCCCAGGGTAGAACACAGGCTGAGGCTGACCTTGCCCCAGAGCCAGCACACACAGTGGACAGCTTCAGACCACATCGAAGCACTACCACCCAACCACCTCCACAAGTGACACACTTAAGGAATGAACTCAGTGGGTACCAGAACCCTGCTGAATTAAGTCTTGCTCTATGTGGTGGGCCCCTGCACAGCTGATCATCCAAGGTGGTCAGAGGTTGGTGGTCAGTGGGCACAGCCAATCCTTGCAGCTTATCAGCCTAAGTAAAATGCTCCCACTAACGTGCCAACAGCAATCAAGACTCAATTACAACAGAAGGGTATAAAGTCACATGAAGGGTGTACCTCGAGGGCCCAGCTGGGTGACCAGGGCGGCTGTGCCACTGGACCCTACAGGACATCTACTACAACAGGCCACCCTAGGAAGTCTAGGATACATAATAACTCTACCTAATACATAGAAACAAACACAGCAAGGCAGCCAAAATGAAGAGACAAAGAAACATGTCCCAAATGAAAGAACAGAGCAAAACGCCAGGAAAAGAACTAAATTGAATGAAGATAAGCAATCTAACAAATGCAGAGTTCAAAATATTGCTTATAAGGATGCTCAGAGAACTTAGTGAGGGCCTCAACAGCATAATAAAGAACCGGTTAGAAATGAAGGATGCACTAACTGAAATAAAGAATAATTTAACCCTGGCCTGTTTGGCTCAGCGGTTAGAGCGTGGGCCTGCGGTCCAGAAAGACCTGGGTTTAGTTTCCACTAAGGGCACATACCTCAGTTGCAGTTTTTCCCCGGCCCTGGTTGGTCGTGTGGGTGGCAGCCACTTGATGTGTCCCTTTCACGTCCATGTTTTTCTCTCTCTCTCTCTCTGTTCCTCACTCTCCCTCCCACTCTACCTGAACAAAAAATGGAAAAATGTCCTTGGGTGAGGATAAAAAAAAAAAAAAGGAATAATTTACAGGGAATCAATAGTAGAGTAGGTGAAACCAAGAAGCAAACCATTAATTTGGAATATAAGGAAGCAAAAAACACCCAATTAGAACAGCAAAAAGAAAACATAATCCAAAAAAATGAGGAGACTATAAGGAGCCTCTGGGACATCTTCAAGCGTACCAACATTCATATCATGGGAGTGCCAGAAGGAGAAGAGAGAGAGCAAGAAATTGAAAACCTACTTGAAAAAATAATGACAGAAAACTTCCCTAACTTAGTGAAGGAAACAGACATACAAGTACAGGAAGCACAGAGAGTTCCAAATAAGATGAACCCAAAGAGGTCCACACCAAGACACATCATCATCAAAATGCCAAAGGTTAAAGACAAAGAGAGAATCTTAAAAGCAGCAAGAGAAAAACAGTTAGTTGCCTACAACGGAGCTCCCATAAGACTGTCAGCTGATTTCTCAAAAGAAACTTTGCAGGACAGAAGGGAGTGGCAAGAAATATTTAAAGTGATGAAAAGCAAGGACCTACATCTAAACTTACTCTATCTTGCAAAACTATCATTTAGAATTGATGGCCATATGAAGAGTTTCCTAGACAAGAAAAAGCTAAAGGAGTTCATCACCACCAAACCAGTATTATATGAAATGTTGATGGGTCCCTCTTGAAAAAGATAAAAAAACGAACAATAAGATGGCAATAAATACATATGTACCTACAACTGAATCTAGCTGGTTTTGCTTAGCGGTTAGAGCATCGGCCCACAGACCAATGAGTCACGGGTTCAATTCCAGTCAAGGGCACGTACCTCTGTTGCGATTCGTCCCAGACCCTGGTTGGGATTGTGTGGGAGGCAGCCAATCCATGTGTCCCTTTCACACAGATGTTTCTCTCTCTCTTCCTCTCTCTCCCTCCCACTCTATCTGAACAAAGTGGGAAAATGTCCTCAGGTGAGGATGAAGAAGAAGAAGAAGAAGAAGAAGAAGAAGAAGAAGAAGAAGAAGGAGAAGGAGAAGGAGAAGGAGAAGGAGAAGGAGAAGGAGAAGGAGAAGGAGAAGGAGAAGGAGAAGGAGAAGGAGAAGGAGAAGGAGAAGGAGAAGGAGAAGGAGAAGGAGAAGGAGAAGGAGAAGGAGAAGGAGAAGGAGAAGGAGAAGGAGAAGGAGAAGGAGAAGGAGAAGGAGAAGAAGGAGAAACAATTTAATCTACAAACAAAATGAGCAAGCAGAACAGAAACAGACTCAAAGATACAGAGAACTTTTTGTTGGTTGCCAGATGGGCGGCGGCTGGAGGGATGGGTGAAAAGATGAAGGAATTAAGAAGTACAAATTGTACAGACTGACAATCCCCTAAGGAGTGGGGAGGTGGGGGAGGGATGAACCACAGAACTTATATGCATGTATGCATGAACAGTGGACATGGACAACAATCTGGGGAAGGGACAGGGAGGGAGGGGGAGGGGGGAATCAGTGGGGGAAAAAGGAGAAACATCTGTAACAAAAGTTAATCAATAAAAAATAAATAAACAAACAAAAAAAGAAGTACAAATTGGAAGTACAAATTGGTTGTTAGACTGAGGAGCCTCAAAGGGAAAAGGGGAGGTGGAGCAGGAAGAGAGAAATCAAAGAACTTACATGCATAACCAATAGACACAGACAATAATGTGGGGAAGGCAGGAAGGGGGTGGGAGTAGGGAGGAGGGGATCAAAGGGGAAAAAAAGGAGGGACATCTGTAATTCATTCAACAATAAAGATAAGTTTAAAAAGAAAAAGTATATATTTGTAATTGTTAAGCAACATAACCCACCTGAAGATAAGCACCCACTTTGCTATTTTAGGGAGCTGGGGAGGATGCCTTGGGTCTGCATCACCACCAAGATCCACCCAATGTCAGTATTTTATGAGGTCACAATTTTCTATCTAAATACTCCTTAGAGTGAACCAACATGTTGATCTCCTTGTTCTTCAGTTTCTGCAAGTATAAAATTAAGATCTTAATAGAAATGGGATGAGATCAATGACTTTTTAAAAAAAACTTAGATTTTTATGTTATCTAAAAATTAAAAGGATGTCTCCTCCTGCAGAGAAGCTCCTGAGCATCTGTTTGCCTACCCAGTGATATCACCATTATCCCCTCATATTCATTCATGTCCATTCCCTTCACTTACTCATCATCTGACTCAAATGTAAGATTTTCTCAAATCTTACATGATTTTTCTCCACATGGGAAAAACTAGCTGGTGAATATAAGAATCAGGAATAGCCTTTTAGATAATCCAGGACTCAAAACTCTGTATGTTCTTTTTAAAATGTGTCCCCCCACCCCCCCATAGTTCTTTGTTTTCTTCTGACTGCCTGCTAACTTGTTACTGACTTTATATTTAGGCCCAGCCCCTCTAGTCTGTGTATGAGCACAGGGCTTGATGTGCCTGACTTTTCCCAAGTGCTGCCCTGAGCCAGGACCATCCTTAGGAGAATTTGAACAAAGCCAGGTGAACAGATATAACTGATGCTCCCTTTCTCTTTTCTCTTGGTGGCTTACTAGCCACTCTTTATTTTCATATGATTGGGGTTGGAGATTGAAGTAATCAATTTCAAGCATAAAATTAGCTAATTTCAGTTTCCTTTCTAATTCAGAAACAGATTTCCTTTCTTATTTTTCATGTGGTAAGGAGCTGGATACTTCAATTAGCATGCAGGCTTATTACATTAAAGTCCAATTATTATGATTGTTGTTGTTATTTGGCCTTTTGTATCATCAATAAGATTCAGGTTTAGAAAATTGCATTAGGCCAATTTATTTATTTATTTATTTGAGAGAAGAGGGAGAGATAGAAACATCATTGAGAAAGGACATCAAGTGGCCGCCTCCTGCATGCCCCCCACTGGTAATGAGGCCCACAACCTGGGGCATGTGCCCTGACCTGGAACTGAACCAGCGACCTCTTGGTGCATGGGCCAATGCTCAACCACAGAGCCACACCGGCCGGGCTCTCGATTTATTTTTTACACCACTTTGTTCCGTGGGCCTTTTAAAAATGCCTTTAATAATACATGGCAAATCAAAGAAGAAAAATAAGTGATAACCTCATATTAGGCTTCTCAGGTTTAAGGGAATCTGAAAAGTGGAAAGCCAAGGAAACATGAAAAATGCATTTTCTTTTAGCAGCTGTCAAGCACTGTCTATAATGATCTGTTCTGTGCTCTATCTGGTATGACATAAGAAAGCTTAGGAAGAAAAGTGACAAATGGCACAATTTTTATCACTTACCAGAGTGACAATACAGACTGAGGAGCTATGAGTTTGACAAAATTGTTTTCAGAAAACTTGGCAAAATGAGCCATCAGGTCTGTTTGCTCTGACTGGGTCCAGCTGGCAGCTTGACAAAGCTGGCAGGCTCTTCAGCGGCCCTCCGTGTCACCCCCTGGGTTCCCGGGAGAATGAACCCAGGCAGCAGCCCTCACAGCCAGAGCTCCCCTCCCCCTCCTCCTGACTACAGATGGGGAAGACTAACGCTGTCTTTAAAATTCCATTTGCCAACCTGACATTTGTCTATCGAAATGTTAAAAATTTAGACTCTTTGACCCACAATTTCTATTTCTTTTAATTTTTTAATCCTCGTGCAAGGATATGCTTTTAAAAATTATTTTATTATTTTTAGATAAAAATGAAGGGAGAGAGAGTGAAACATCTATCGGTTGCCTCCTTAGTGCCCCGACCAGGGATCGAGCCTGCAACCTGACCGGGAATCAAACCTGCAACTTTTTTGGTGTAGGGGACGATGCTCCAACCAACTGAGCTACCTAGCTGGAGCCTCAGTTTCTACTTTTAAGAATTTATCCTACAGCCCAGCTGGTGTGGCTCAGTGGCTGAGCATTGACCCAGGTACCAAGAGGTTGCTGGTTTGATTCCCGATCAGGGCACATGCCCAGGTTGTGGGCCCAATCCCCAGTGGAGGCGTGCAGAAGGCGGCCAATTGATGTTCTCTCTCATCATTGTTCCTATCTCTCTCTCCCTCTCCCTTCTTCTGTCTCTAAAATCAATAAAGAAAAAAAAAATTTGTTTTTAAAAGAATTTATCCTACAGATAGACTCAAACAAGTATGCATCAATACACGTAAGAAGACGTGTTCTGCAGCACTGTTACCATGTAAACAAAAGGACTTGACCTTTTGTCAAGTTTCTATTTCAGTAAATTATGGTCCATACATATAATGAATCACAGTTTAGTTGTTAAAAGTACAGGTGTAGCCCTGGCCAGTTTGGCTCAGCGGTTGAGCATCGGCCTGCCGACCAGAGAGTCCCGGGTTCAGTTCCCGCTAGGAGCACATGCCACACACACACAAAAAAGTAGAGGTGTAGAACTATAGTAATGAAAACAGTAAAATACAGCCAAGGACTAATATTCTGTTCTGCTTTGTACAGAAAATAAAATAAGACTAGACAGATGTGCTTGTACAGACACTAAACATTTCAGGAATATATTTCAAGTGTTTTCTTTTGTTTGTTTTGTTAATCCTCACTGGAGGATTTTTTTTTTTTCTTTAGAGTAGGAGGGAGGGAAGTTGGGAGGGAGGGAAAGAAATATCAATGTGTCCACATTGATTGGTTGCCTCCCATGTGACCCCAACCTGGGCTGGGGATCAAATCTGCAATCCAGGTATATGCCCTTGACCAGGAATCAAACCCACAATCTTTGGGTCTTTGGGTCAGTGCTGTAACCGCTGAGCCAAACCGGTCAGGGCAATTACATCAAGTGTTGACAAAGGTTGCCTTTGAGGATTTGCTGGGGGTGGGAGACTTTTACTTTTCAACATATACCCTTTGCACAGTTTGGACTATTAGCACGGACAGGCAGGAAATAGCGTGGTGGTTATGAGTCCAGCTGCCTGACGTCCTGCTCTTTTACCAGCCAAATAACCTCGGATGGGCTAATCTTTCTGTGCCTTAGTTTCATCATCTACAAATGGGGATTCATTCAAGAAACTCTTTGAGTATCTACTATGTGGCAGGCACTGGAAATACAGAAATGCAATACTAGCTCTCAAAGGATTTCCATTCTAGTCAGAAGAGACAGACAATTAAAATACACACACATACACACACACACACACGTATATGTGTAAAATACTGTCAGGTGGCAAAGGGTACTATGGAGCCCTGGCTGGTTTTGCTCAGTGGTTAGAGCATTGGCCCACAGACCAAAGGGTCATGGGTTCGATTCCTGGTCAAGGGCATGTACCTGGGTTGCAGGTTCGATCCCTGACCCCATGATATTTCTCTGTTGGAGAAATCATAATGCTGCATTTTCTTGCTGTATTCCCTAAGCATTAATCTATACCAGCAGATATGGTGGTTAAAAATTCTCAGCTGTCATCTTTCCAGCAATATGCTGAAACTATATAAAAAAGATCCTGTGATATGCTGTAAATTAGTTCTCCTTGTAATAATCTCTTATCATATCTTTCACTTTTCTGTCATAGCACTTAACCAAATTTATAACTCTGAGTTGGCTGGAGTGGTTATTTGTGAGTATCAACTCTAGTTTTCACAGTGGTATACTGTAAAAATGGCAACAAAGTCTTTCCATCCCTATATCTATGCCCTTTCAACGTGACATTGCAGGGCCTCCCATCAAAAGGTGGAGTCTGGCCCTGGCCGGTTTGACTCAGTGGTTAGAGCATCAGCCCTTGGAACAAGAGCGCGTACCTCGGCTTTGGGTTTGATCCCTGATGGGGTCGTGGGTGGGGGGAGGCAACCAGTCGATGTGATTTTCTCACATCGATGTTTCTCTCTCTCTCCTTCTCTCTCTGTCTCCCTCCTGCCCTCCCACCCACCCTATCTGATGATAGATGGAAAAATATCCTCGGGTAAGGATTTAAAAAAAAAAAAGAGGTTGAGTCTGTTTCATGGCATGATCATGTGACTTGGTTTGGCCAACAGGACATTCACAAACATGGCACAAGCAGAGTCTTGAGAAGACCTTGCACATTGGGGCTTGCTGTCTTACTACACTTGAAACTCTGAGACCACTGCATAAATGAGTCTAAGCTAGCCTGCTGGAGAGTGACAGGCCACCTAGAAGAGAACCTGGGGACCCCAATCAACTGTCAGACATCTGAGCAAGGCCATCCTAGATTACCTAGCTTGTAGTTGACCCACTAGCCAACCACAGTCACATAAGGCAGCTCAGGAGAGATCGACCGAGCTGTACCAGACCTGAAGAACCACTCCTTCGACCTACAGAATTGTGGGCTAAAAATAGTTGTTTTGAGCCACAAAGTCTTGGGGTGGTTTGTTACTCAGCAAGAGCTAGCTGATGCAGGTTCTCTTTTATTTTTATTTTTCATTTTTTTAAATGTTTTTATTGATGGTTTAGAGAGAGGAAAGGAGTGGGAGAGAAGATAGAAACATCAGTGAGAGAATCATCAACATCGATTGGCTACCTTCTGCACATTCCCTACTGGGGATCAAGCCTGCAATCCAGGCATGTGCTCTGACCAGGAATCAAACCAGTGACTTCTTAGTGCACAGGTCGATGCCCAAGCACTGAGCATCCTCCCCGTAACCTCCCTCCCCTTTTCAATGGGGAAAAAAGGGGGACATCTGTAATACTTTCAACAAAAAGAAAGAAAGAAAGAAAGAAAGAAAGAAAGAAAGAAAGAAAGAAAGAAAGAAAGACAAGCCTAAAATGACCTTTCACTTAGCAATTTTATTTCTAGGAATTTATCCCAAGGAAGTAATGACAGATGTGTTGAAAGGTGTATGTAAGAAGAGGCTCATTTCATAACCACTGTGCTGTACACCTGAAACTAATACTAAATAATATTGAATGTAAACTGTAATTGAAAAAAATTTTAATTAAAAAAAATTTTTTTAAAAGAGGCTCATCTTAGCAATCTTCATAATAGTTGCAAGTTAGAAACAACTTATGTGTTCAACAACAGAGGATTGGTTAAATTCCATCAGTGAAATTCATGTAGTGATTCATCTGTTACATTCATTTATTGAAGGCCCACAATGTGCCAGATACTACGTTGGGTGTTGGAGAAACAGCATTAAACAAAACACAAAAAGCCCTGCCTTCTTAAAACAACAATGAGGGCCCTGGCCAGCAGTTGGAGTGTTGGCCTGTGGACCAGAGAGATCCAGGTTCGGTTCCCACTAACGATACGTACCTCGGTTGCAGTGTGTCCCCGGCCCTGGTTGGTCGTGCGGGTGGCAGCCACTCAATGTGTCCCTTTCATGTCGATGTCTCTCTCTCTCTCTCTCTCTCTCTCTCTCTCTCTCTCTCTTCCTCTCTCTCTCTCCCACTCTATCTGAACAAAAAAAATGGAAAAATGTCCATGAGTGAGGATTAAAAAACAACAACAACGAGGTATCACCTCACACCTGTCAGAATGGCCGCCATCAACAAATCATCAAACAACAAGTGTTGGCGAGGGTGTGGAGAAAAGGGGACTCTAGTATACTGCTGGTGGGAATGCAGACTGGTGCAGCCACTATGGAAAACAATATGGTGTTACCTCAAAAAATTAAAAATTGAATTGTCATTTAACCCAGTGATCCTACTTCTAGGAATATACCTTAAGAAGCCTGAAACACCAATCAGAAAGAATATATGTACCACCACGTTTGTAGCAGCACTATTTACAATAGCTAAGATCTGAAAACAGCCCAAATATCCATCAGTTGACGAATGGATAAAAAAGCTGTGGTACATATACACAATGGAGTACTATGCAGCTGTAAGAAAGAAAGATCTCTTATCCTTTGAGACGACATGGAGGGACCTGGAAAGTATTATCCTAAGTGAAACAAGCTAAACAGAGAAAGACAAGTATCATATGATCTCACTTATTTGTGGAATATAATGAACATAACAGTCTGAGGAATGGGGTAGTCCCAGAGACGTGGAAGTGCAGTACAGACTGAATCCCCAGAAGAGGGGGTGGTGGGGGAGAGATAAACCACAGAACTTATATGCATGTGTGCATGAACAATGGACATGGACAACAAAGCTGGGGACAGGGTGGTGAGGGAGGGGGTGGGGGGAGTCAGTGGAGGAAAAAGGAGAAACATCTTAACAAAAATAAATAAATTAATTAAAAAAAAAAAAAAGCCCTGCCTTCTTGGAGTGTTACTAGAGAAGAACAGTAATAAGTAAAATAAATAAAATATAAGGTATGTTAGGGAGTGGTAGCTGCTCCAGAGACAACAGAAAATAGGAGAGGAAGTAGGATGACATTTCAAAATCCTGACGGGAACCAGAAAATAAGCCGGACATCCTGGAGGAGAGATTTCCAAGCAGAGAAAACAGCAATTGCCAAGACCCTAAGGCAGCAGGTGGCCTGCAGGCCTGAGAAATAGCAAGGAGGCCTGTGTGGGTGCAGAGGAGAACACTGCAGGCAGGGCCTTGTAGGCCATTAAAAGGAGTTAGTTTCTGAGTCGGGGAAGCTTTGGAACGTTTTGAGCAGAGGAGAGACCAAATCTGTCTTTTTTTCAATAGATTTACCCTGGTTGAACACTAGATGATAAGTGGACAGGGTGGAAGCAAAGAAACCAGCTAGGAGGCTTTTGTGATCTTCTAGGTGGAGAGATGATGGTGTCTTGGAAAGGGTGGGTGGAAGTGGAGGCGTAAGAAATGGTCAAATTCTAGATATATTTTGAAGGTAGAGCTAACAAGATTTTCTTATGAATTGAATTAGAGAGTAGGAGAGAGAGGCATTAGGATTTGGGGCCTGAGCACCTGCAAAGATGGGGTTGTAATTAGCTGAGATTAAGAAGATTCTGAGATCCAACGTACGTGTTGGATGTTGGTGGGGAAATCGAGTGTTTTAGACATAGTGAATCTGAGCTGTCAATCAAATATGTACATAGAGAGGTCATGTATGTAGCTGGATGTATAAGTCTGGAGTTCAGAGACAAGGTCTGGACTGGAAGGATGAATTTGGAAGTCACTGATGTACAGATGCTGTTTAAAGCCATGATGCTGGAGGAAATAACCAAGGGAGTGAAAATAGAAGAGGATGGATAAAAATATAGATAGTCCTGGCCCGTTTGGCTCAGCAGTTAGAGCATGGGCCCACAAACCAAAGAGTCACCAGTTCAATTCCAGTCAAGGGCACGTACCTCGGTTGCAGTATGTCCCCGGTCCTGATTGGGGTCCTGCGAGAGGCAGTCACTCGATGTTTCTCTCTCTCTCTCTCTAAAAAAAAAATATAGATAGATAGATAGATAGATAGATAGATAGATAGATAGATAGACAGAAGTTCAATGACTGAGTCCTGGGAAACTGTCAGATTTAGAGCTCAAGGATCTGGGTGGGGGACCAATCAAGGACACAGGGAAGAACCCACCAAGGGGACAGGGATAAAAAAAAAATCACCCAGGAGAGTTGGTGTCCTGGAAGCCAAGACAAGAAAGTGTTCCTGGGAGGTAGAATGGTCATAGTTCTACCAAATGCTGGTAGATGAAGTTTGATTTGGACAGAGAAATTACCACTGGATTGAACAAGAGCAGTTTTGGAGAGTGGTGAGGCTGAAAGTCGGCTTGGAGTGGATTCAAGAGAGAAGAAAAAGAGTGAATTTAGAGACAGTGATTAGAGACAAGATTGTCAAGGCCTTTTGCTATAAAAGGGAGCAGTAAAGTGGGATGGAAGCTGGAGGGGGAAGTGACACTCAGGAGAAGTTGTTGGTTTTTTTTCTTTTTTTTAAGATGGGTGAAGATTGATTCAGTAAAAGGGAAAAATGGATGATGAGAAAGAGGAAGACTTGCTGACCTACATAGAAAGGTGAGAAGGGATGGTCTGAAGCAGGCGGTTGAAGTGAAGGGGTCAGCATTAAGGACTAGCCAGGGCAGTGCATCCATCGTTCCCCATTGGAATGATGTCATACAAGACCATTTCATGACTTACAATGAATTTCTGTTAAGTTTTTTAAAAACAAGTCATAAAACGGAAACCAGCACAACATTTATTAAACACTATGCTTAACTTAGTGCTTAAGTGCTATGCATTTTGCAAAGCACTTTAGGCATTATCTTACTTAATCTTCCCACCAATCCATAAAAGACAAGAACTAAATTATCCCTGCTTTCCTGATGAAAAATGGAGGTGAAGAGAGGTGAGTATCTTACTTCAGATAATGTAGCTGAAATGATCGTGAGGATTCGGCTGCACCAGACTTGGATGGCTATAAACTCTAGGCCAACACTGTCCCCTAGAAATAAAATGAGCCCCATACAAGATTTTTACATTTCCAGTAGAAATATTTTAAAAAGTTAAAAGACATAGGTAAAATTAATTTTAATAATAAATTTTATCTAGATAATATCTAAGACATTAACATTTCAACATGTAATCAGTATAAAATATTGACATATATATATTTTTTAATCCTCACCTGAAGACATTCTTTCCATTGATTCCCAGGTACAGTGGGAGGGAGAGAGATTGAGAGAGAAACATCAATGAGACACACAGATTGGTTACCTCCGGAATAACCCCAACTGGGGCCAGGGATGGAACCTGCAACTGAGGGAAGTGCCCTTGACAGGGAATTGAACCCGTGACCTCTAGTCCATGGGCTGACACACTAAATATTAGAGCCAGGGCTAAAATATTATTCACATATTTTACATTCTTTTTTCTTTACAGCAGATCCTCAAATAAGGTCATGTTGTTCATTGTTATTTTGTTATAACGTTGATGAGAAAACAACATGGATTCCCAGCCGGGCCCACTGTTCGTGCGGCGTTGGCTTGTTCTCCTCATGTCTGAGTGGCTTTCCTCCAGGTATTCCAGTTTCCTCCCACATCCCAAAGACGCTCATGTTAAGTGAATTGGCCTGTCTATATTGCCCTAGTCTGAGTGAGTGTGGTACGGGTGTGAGTGGCCCTGTGATGGAAGGGGGTGTCCTGTCCAGGGTGGGGTTCCACATTGAGCCCTGAGCTGCTGGGATAGACTCCTGCCACCTACTACCCAGAACTAGAATGAGGAGGTTGGAAAAATCATTATCTTACTTTTTTTTTAATTTTTTTTTTTTTTAGAGAGAGAAGAAGGAAGAGGGAGAGAGATAGAAACATTGATGAGAGAGAACATTGATTGGCCACCTCCTTCATGCCCCCCACTGGGGATCGGGCCCACAACCTGGGCATGTACCCTGACTGGGAATCAAACCAGCTACCTTTTGGTGCATGGGTCAATGCTCAACCACTGAGCCACACCAGCTGGGCAATATGTCTTTTGTTTGTTTGTTTTTTGGTACGTGCCCCTAGTGGGAACCGAACCCAGGACTCTCTGGTCTGCAGGCCGACACTCAACTGCTGAGCCAAGCAGGCCGGGGCAGGCAATATGTTTTTATTGATTATTTAGAGAGGAAGAGAGAGAGAGAGATAGAAACAACGATGTGAGAGAGAAACATCAATTAGCTGCCTCCTGCACACTCCCCACCTCCCCTTTGGGGAGAGAGTCCACAACTGCCCTGACTGGGAATCTAACCCAGACCTCTCAGTCCATGGGACAGTGCTCAATCCACTGAGCCACACCCACCGGGCTATCTCACTTGTTGTTATTAATCTTTCTTGAATATATGTATAGCTCAGGTTTATTTCAATGTTTAATATTAGAAGTGTTTTGGGTCTTTATTTAGAATTTTGGTGATGTTTTTGTGACCAGAAATATGCCAGTAGAAACTTAACTCTTGTTTATACTTATCAAAGAGCAGAGGGTAAAACTGGTTTCTTTATACATCATTTCACTTAAAGTTGCAGTTTTCAAAAACCTATCAATGACGTTACATGAGGATTTACTGTACTAAGTCGTCCAAATCTGGCAAGGATTTTACCCTTTACAGCACAACTCAACTTTCATCAGAAATACTTGATCTCTATTTAGATCTCATAATACGTAGTTAAGAAAGTAGACTCACATACCCAAGTTGTTACAAACACAGGTAATAGTTTTTTAGTAATGGAACTGAGTATCCATTGTAACTTAAACTTTAATGAATTAAAAATTTTATAAATCAGCCTTGGCTGGTTTGTCTGGTTTGGCTGGTTAGGACATTGGCCCTCTAACCAAAGGGTTTTGGGCTGATTCCCCGGTCAAGGGTGCCTACCTGGGTTGTAGGTTCAATCCCAGGCCCTGGTCAGGACACATGAGGGAGGCAACTAATCAATGTGACTCTCTCATATCAATGTTTGTTTTCGCTCTCTTTCCTTCTCTCCCTTCCATTCTCTCTCTCTCTATATATATTTTTTATCCTCACCCGAGGACATTTTTCCATTTTTTGTTCAGGTAGAGTGGGAGGGAGAGAGAGGAACAGAGAGAGAGAGAGAAACATCGATGTGAAAGGGATACATCGAGTGGCTGCCACCCGCATAACCGACCAGGGCCAGGGATAAACTGCAGCCGAGGTACATGCACTTAGCGGGAACCGAACCCGGGTCTCTCAGGACCACAGGCCGACGCTCTAACCGCTGAGCCAAACCGGCCAGGGCCCATTCTATATTTAAAAAAAAAAAAAATCAATGTAAAAAAATTAAATTTAAAAGATTAAAATTTCATATCCCCAACTGTATTCACCACATTTCAAGTGCTAACGGCCACAGGTGGCTGGCGGAAACCATACCAGAACAGCACAGCTCCAGACTCTTCTGCTACATTCTCTGGCCTTTCTTTACCAAACGCTCTCACTTTTTTTCTCAAAATATCTTTCACCACCTACTCTTTATTCCTTTTCAATTCAACTGACTCCTACCACCATTAAATTTTAAATTTTTACCACTATAAGACTATGTTCATTATACTTCCACTAAAAATCTATAATAGTCAACATTTACTGAGACTTACTATGCACCAGGAACAATTCTAAGCAATATACATGTGTTAACTCACCGAACTGTCATACTATAGTAATTCAGAGCACTCTCTTAATCTTCCCATTTTATTGTGTATATGTACCACAGCTTTTTTTTTTTTTTTTGGTATGTGCCCCTAGCGGGAACCGAACCCAGGACTCTCTGGTCAGCAGGCCAATGCTCAAATGCTGAGCCAAACTGGCCAGGGCTAATGTTCCCATTTTAATAATAAAAAAACTGAAGCATAAGGGGATTAAATAACTCTCCCAAGGTCATAGTTACTGAGTGGAAGAGCTGGAAATTGAACTGAGCCTATCCAGTTTTATCCATACCCCACCTTCTGTACCACCTTCTGGTTCTCTCTGGCAAATATAATCATAAAAATGGTAGAGTGGCCCTGGCCAGGTGTCTCAGTTGATTGGAGCATCTTCCTGTACACCAAAAGGTTGCAGGTTCCATTCCTAGTCAGGACACATACCTAGGATTCAGGTTCGATCCCTGGTGGGGGTGGGTATGAGAGGCAGCCAATCGATGTTTCTTTCTCACATCAATGTTTCTCTCTCTCTCAAAAGAAAAGCTTACAATGATTCTTTTTTTTTTTTTAATGAGAGAGTGATAGGATTATAGGTGATTTTTACTACTTTATTTTAAATTTTATTTTAATTTTTTTTTCTTTATTGATTTTAGAGAGAGAGGAAGGGAGAGGGAGAGAGAGAGATGGAAACATCGATGAGAGAGAACATCGATTAGCCACCTCCTGCATGCCCCCACTGGGGATTAGGCCCTCAAACTGGGCATGTGTCCTGACCGGGAATTGAACTGGCAACCTCTTGGTGCATGGTCGACACTCAACCAGTGAGCCACACCAGCCAGGCGACTTTCTTTTCATTCACCTATATTTTGCAATTTTTCTGCAAATAACATGTGTCACTTTTGTCACTTTTAAAGTTTTTTTTTCCTTTATTGATTTTACAGAAAGAGGAAGTGAGAGGGAGAGAGAGATAGAAACATCGATTGGCCTCTTCCTGCACGACCCCCCCCCCCCCCCCGGGGATCAGGCCCACAACCTGGGCATGTGCCCTGACTGGGAATCAAACCGGCAACCTGTTGGAGCATGGGTTGACGCTCAACCAGTGAGCCACACTGGCTGGACAAAGTTTGTTTTTTTTAAGTAAAGTCAGATAATTATCAGTCTGTTCAGTTTTAGTATACTCTTCCCTTGAAAAAGGAGAATAGATAAAATGGCTTCTTCAATGTTTTCAGATCTCAGGAAGCTATTATTCTTTAGCATTTATTGATAGTAAACAAAAACAGTGCTCCCTGGCGTGTTTGCCTTAGTGGTTAGAGTGTCGGACCGCAGACTGGAGAGACCTGGGTTGAGTTCCCACTAAGGGCATGTGCCTCGGTTGCAGTTTGTTCCCGGCCCTGGTTGGGGTAATGTGGGTGGCAGCCACTCGATGTGTCTCTCTCACATCAATGGTTCTCTCTCTCTTCCTCCCTCTCTCCCTCCTGCTCTATCTGAAGATACATGCAAGAGTGTCCTCGGGTGAGGATTAAAAAAAAACAACACAAAAAAACAGTGCATCTTGCTACCCTATATGTACTTCATGACAACTGGAGAATTTTAATTTTCTCTCTTCACCAAATAGGAAGGATGTTCTAAACATCCAACATTGGCGGTTCTCAAGGAATCATTTTTAAATCTTATGCTTTTGGTGAAACATTTTCTGAAAGCTCAGGGGTTCTGAATGTTTTCTAGATCTACCCGTTTCCCCGTGGAGTTCAAACCTTGAATAATGTGTTAGAACAAAACCAGAAGGAACTATCAAAGTCTAGGAGCTATGATCATGCGGTGAGGTAGTGTACCACAGTCTCAGGACCTCCCATTCACAGGAGCTGCTCCCAGGGAAGTCAGGACTGGAAAAGGCGGCCGCTGTTCTCCCAAAGCTGTTTTTTTCTGCATTCTGGAGAGTAGCTCCTACCACTGTCCACTCTAAAATCCTGGCAAAGATCCGTGGCTCACCTCTCCATCACCCTACACTTCAGTCAGTTGCCAGATCCTCTAACCTCTGCCTTCAGCATATTTTTCATATCTACACTTTCCCACTTATCCAACTGCCACCATCCCATAGTAGTCCCTTTGTTAACCTTCTCCTTGACCTCAATAACATCTTCTGACCTGGTTTCCTTGCCCCCATCTCTCTGCTCTCAGCCTCTGGCCTGCCTCAGCGGAGTTTACTTCATGCTCATGCTAATCCGCTCTCAGCAGGCTGCTGTCTCTGCTGGAAATCCTTCAGGATTCTCCACTTGGTTTCTGACTTTCCAACCTTGATTTCTAGTGTACCCTATACCTAGCCCACATTTCAGCCACCTGGTCTTCTTGCATTTCTCAGGTTCTTTTTTATTTTCTGCCTGTGGGCCTTTCCTCAGGCTCCTCCCTCTATCTAGAAAGCACCCTTTCTCCATCTCTGCCCATTAAGTTCTACTGATTATTCCAGGCCAAGGGCCAACTGTGTAAATGAGTTTTCCTCTGCTCCTAGCAACCTCTTATCTTGCCACTCCTACATTGTTTACCACAAGTTCACCTTATCTTGTCATTTATATGTCATTATTTGTAATACTTACCTTTTCTGCCTACCAGTATTTCTTATGCACCTATGACATGTCAAGGCTATGATGTACTAGGCACTTTACATGTTATCTAATTTAATTTAATTCTCACAACAGCCCTATGAGAGAGGTGTTACCATTCCCATTTTACAGATCAGGAATCTGAGGCTGTCAGAAGTTAATTAACTTGCTCAAAGTAGCATCCTTACTAAAAGGGAGAGTCATCACTCATTCAACAAATTTTATTCCAATCTATGTCTGGCTAACCCGAACCCGAACCCCATGGGTTTTTTCAGTGTAGACTGGGAAGTCCCCTTGGGGGCAATTAGCACTGGAGCCTCAGGACCAGGCAGATCTGTTAAAGGCAGTTTTCCGCTTCTCTCTTATTTGATTTGGGTTCATCATGCTATAGGAAATGGTCAGTCCTTTGGCTCTCAGTCAGCACTCAGCCTGGGCCAGCACAGGGCTAAAGAAATGATCCACGAAGACAAACTCCATATAGGAGGTAGTTCCACTGGTGACCCTGATGACTGGAAAACCTGACAGGAATGCCAAGCCCGAGAGCTCAAGTTTGGCAATCTAGAACTCCCCGTTCTAAGAAGTGAAAAAAAAAAAGGTTTAGGCCACATGCCAAACCTCTGTGTTCCCTGCTGAGATCCAAAGTGATGCCTCGGGTTTCAGAAATAAGGCTGGAACAGCATTGTTATCATTAGGGTCGACCTTGGCCTGGTGAGAGTCCCGGCTTTTAACACCGAACACAGACTCATAAGAAATTCATGTGCAGATATAGAAGAGAGAATGGCTAGTCTACCCTGAATTGGTTTTTCACCATTTAGGGTTGGAAGCCCAGAACCTTGTTGGGTCAGTTCATATTGCCAAATGAAGAATATTATAATAATGGGTTTATTCGCTTCCTTATTGTTTTGAAGTTGAGGGCGCTCTGCTGCCACTGTTTGCTCAAGGAGTGTAAATAGGACTAGTTGAATCCCATGACTAATGAGCATGAGTCCGGAGCCACTTTCACTCCGGCCTGGGGTGTGGATCTAATGGTAAAGAAACTGAATGGGGAAGGGGTTAGGTAACTCTAATTTGTGTTTTATTTGTATTTTCCTTTTAATCCTCAAAGCAATCCTTTTTGAAGTGGGTGTTACTAAAATACCCATTCTACAGATCCAAATACTGTAAATGTGTGGGAAATGACAGCCAGTGACTGGAATGCTGAAATGTTGAGTTCCACAGCTTTTCACAGCCTTAAGCTCACTCTCTATGGCAAGATCATTTGCTTAGGCAAATGTCAGTCATTTAAGAAGGACTAAAGGCAAAATTTGTAACCAAGTTAGAGTTCTCTGATATCAATATTCTTCCCTCCTTCCAAACTAAGATGATACAAAGTGTTAAGTTTTTTCAATGTCTCACATTTTACACAGTTGACAAAGATCTCAACAAAAAGTGGCAGTTGAACTGTAAGATTCTTACCTTCCACAATAGAGAGTCCCATATTGGAGTCTTAAGCAAGTGGGCTTGTTGGAACTGTTTGTCTTAGTTGGTTAGAGACCATGAGCCACCAAGGCCAGTAAGCCACAGTCACTGACAAAATCATCCTGTTCCCAGCCATCTTTAAACAAGTCATAAAGTGGCCGGGTGGAAATGCTGATGGCTCAAGGCAGATAGTCATTGGGAAGGATAAAAGTTTTCAAAAGTCCCACTAACTGGTCTCACTTACTTGTGTCATATTCATGAATGAAGTCAAACATGTGTACCAGACAAAAATTCTCTCCCTCGCTACTTCTTCATGATCTGTTATGTTGTAGACAGTCTATGGCTAGAACACTATAATATATTTCCACACGGAGTGGGTTTGTGGTTGCTATCCAGTTAACACTGATAACTTAAAAAATATATTTTGATCCTCTCTCAGGGCACATACAAGAAGCAATCAATAGCCCTGGCCAGTTTTGCTCAGTGGTTAGAGCATCAGCCTGCGGTCCGGAGAGACCTGGGTTCGGTTCCCGCTAAGGGCACGTACTTCGGTTGCAGTTTGTCCCTGGCCCTGGTTGGTCGTGCGGGTGGCAGCCACTCGATGTGTCCCTTCACGTCGATGTTTCTCTCTCTCTCTCCCCTTCCTCTCTCTCCCTCCCACTCTATCTGTACAAAAAATGGAAAATATCCTCGGGTGAGGATAAAAAAAAAAAAAAAAAGAAGCAATCAATAAATGCATAAATAAGTGGAATAATAACAACAACAAAAATATTTCAACCTTTCACCCTGGCTGGTTTGGCTCAACGGTTAGAGCATCAGCCCACAGACCAGAGGCCTGGGTTCGGTTCCCGCTAAGGGCATGTACCTTGGTTGCAGTTTGTCCCTGGCCCCAGGTGGGGTTGTGTGGGTGGCAATCAGTCGATGTGACTCTCTCACTTCGATGTTTCTCTCTCTCTTTTCCTTCCTCTTTCTCCCTCCCACTCTATCTGGAGATAAATGCAAAAAATGTTCTCAGATGAGGATTAAAATATATATATATTTATATATTAATAAATAAATATATATATATTTTTTAACCTTTCAAAACCTTAGACAAGAATGACATTTGGAATTACAGGGCTAGACCCTTGATATATTATGAAGTCTTTCACATTTCTCAGAAATAACAGAACAACTTTTGTTTTGCCTTCCCCTATGAAGTTCTTATATTTGTTGCTGCCTCTGACATATGGTTAAAAAAAGTTTCTCAGAGCACGACCAAATATTGTTATTTCAATACTATAGAGATGACTGAGTTTTGTTACTCCATAATATCTTTTTATATCTCCCCTAAAAGAATGTTCAAAAGGCCTTTTTGGCTGGAAGGCTTTCACTATTGTCTGAATTATTTTGACAACATTTTAGCAACACCTTAAAAAAGACTTATGACATGTCAGCAGAAGTCAGAGAAGGAAAGTAAAGATTAGCGGAAAGTAAGATACTACAGAACTCACAGTCTGGTCAAAGGTGGGCCATGTGCTATTAGGAACACTAAGCAAAGTGCAGGGGGGAAGCAAAGCTATAAAGAGGATCTGCAAGGTGACTGGATGTTTGATAAGGACGAGGGAGAGGTGTGGGACCTTTCGTCCCTCTCACACGTCTCCCAGCTTTCACACTCCTCTGAAGCCATGATAAAAGCACAAGGATTCCCACTCCACTCCTTTCCTCTGGCCTGCCTTCTTTCTTGTCTCACGTCTCCCCTTTCTCACTTCCTATTTTACCCCTCTGTACATATATAAGCTTTTGTTCTCAACCACTTTTAAGGTAATTTCATCCCAGCTGGAAAGGAACCCATGTCTTCTTCCCTTTTTACAAAGTCCAGGAACCCAGGTCCCAGATGGTGGACCCTTCTCCCTGAGCTCAGCTGCGTGTCCTCCAGCAGACTGGCCTCTCCATGACTCCAGTCTGCTCCTCTCCACCCCCCTCCCCGCCCCATCACCAAATAAACCTAAACTCCGTGGCCTCTGAAACTGTCTGTGCCTAGGTCCCCAAGGTCTCCGCCGGGATCCACGATTTTTCTGACCAAAGTGGGGTCAGGTCGGGGAGGACAGTACCTCTTTGCAGGCGTGAAGCTCTGGTTCCGCTCCCTGGATCACCTGAAAGGCGGTCCCAACCCAGAGCAGCAACCGCAGAAGCCGTAGCGCGCGCCACTCAGTTCTGCCTCTGCCTCTGGCAGAGGGATGGAAGCTGCGCCCAGCATCAGCCATAACGTTGTCCAGAGCAGACGGCAGCAGCGCTCAGGTGCTGCGGCTGCTGCTACCGCGGGCAGAAGGCGGAGAAAAGGGGAGGGAGGTTCACAGGGGGAGGATGCAGGGGGCTGGGCGCACTTCAGTCACCTCCGGGCGGCTCCGCCAAGGCCGCCCATCCTTCCTCCTCCCTCCTTCCTCGTCTCCTCCTACCCACGTCGTCTGGTCAACCGCCTTCTCTTTCCCTCCGCGCGGGTGGGGCAGGGACCACGCGATGCTCTGCCGCTCACCTGCCGGTCGCCATGGCAGCCGTCGCCGCTGGTGCGCGCCGCATGTAAATGCGCGTGCCAGGGGTCTGTAACCGGCCCAACGGGCGGGCACAGGGCTCGTGTAAAGAACCAGTGGAAGCATCTCTGAGCCATTGCCACCAAATTCAAATTTTCTACTGCCCTTTCGGACCATGGACTATTCATGAGCATCTCTGATTCTGCAGATGTGGCGCTCGACAGTACTGAACTAAGCACCTCCGGTATGTAAAGCGCTAGAAAGAAGATTGGGACGTCATCTCTCTTTTAGAAATTATAGCCTACAAGAGTGGCCTAGAAGATGTTACCTACTGCAAAGGCTTCTGGGGAGCTTACTTCCATCCCTGCTCATCCATCCGGACCTTTACAACTGGCTTGATGCAAAACCTTGAGACTCATAAAGTTAAACCGGGTTTAAGCAAGGAGAGCTTGCTTAGCCGGCAATTTGCCAAGCACGACATGTGGGTTCTTCCGTCTGTGGACATCCCCATTCTCTCATTGTTTTGAAAAATCCTTTTATTAGATGCCAGAGAGAAGGAAATTTCTGGGTCATCTTTTTGGATTCCTTTAGCCAACTGAAGTCTTTTGTATTAGTCTCGCACGCCGGAAGGCCTCTGTTTTTTCACCTAATGTTTGGGAGTGTAAATCCAGGGCTCCTGGGTGTATACTCAGTGGCGCTTTCCCTGTGTTCCAAGTAGCTTCCTCCCAAGGGGCCTCCCACGTTGGACCGCCAGGTGGCGCTCTTCTTGACGGGAATTCACCTGTCATAGATGGTGGGGCAGTTGCCTGGCAACCGAAAGTGGCCGTTCCAAACAATTGGCACTCCGGATCTACGCGCGCAAGGTTGTGTGCGGCTGCGCCGGCCTCCCATCCCTCCTAAGAGCTTATTTATCTCGTTGACCATTTTACCATGCCTCCCACCCGAGACCCTTTCCAGCAGCCTATGCTGAATAACGATGATTCCTACTTGGGGAAACCGAGGGCTTCCAAGGTACTGTGGTTTCTCTCGCAAAGTCCTAGCAGGACCGATGGCACACTTCTTTCTGTTGGGGGAGGGGCAGAGATGGTAACTTAAATTTTAACTCTGGTGAAGATACTGAGGTACTGAGGGAATTTGTTTTCTACCTGTCTCCATATCCCCATATTCAGGTCTGCTAACGTTTCAGAGATGCTTTTTTAAAAAAAAATTTTTTCCTTTATACATGGTCTTCACACCGTTTTTGTCTTCTGGTTAATGCTGGAATGTGTTTGTGTATGTGTGTCAGCGGTTTGGGAATTTAGATGATCCTTTTTCTAATAGAAATGTCTTGGATGTTTGAAGTGGTGCAAAATAAGGTGAATTAAATAGCCATTGTGGCTTAATAATAAAAGAGAGTTTCTCTTTGTTTATTCAACATTTATTATGTACTATATGCCAGGCACCACTAAACACTAAGGATATATAGATAAATTGGATATAGCACCTGCTCTAAAGAAACTTTATTAGAAAAGCCAGACTGACAACAGCAACAGCAAAAATGCTAGCACCATAGCACATGTGTGGTGACAGTTGTATGTAGCGTGTCAGGAGAACTGGAAGCTAAAAGGAAAGCTTTCCAGAGCGGGTGAGTTTTGACACAGAAATATGAGTGATCTGGGCCAGCTGAGGGAAGAGGTGAAATGTTGAGTTAAGAAGAAGGAAACAGGAACCAGACATTGGTTGTGAACAAGACAAAGGAAGCAGCAGGTGCACATACACCTGGAAAGGAGAGAAAGGATGACCTGTTTGGGGATCAGAGTCCAGAATGTCTGGAGTGTCGGTGTGAGGTGGAGAAGTAGAAAGAACAGAACCTGGATAAGTGACCATACTGGGCTGGGTGTGCTATGTCCACCATGCTAGTGAGCTAGAATTTCATCCTGGAGGTGCTGGGAATCATATTGGGTTTTAAGCACTGGAGTGACACAGTAGATGGATGTTCTAGAAAGCACAAGTGGCAGTGGATTGGATAGAGGGGGAGCGAGACAAGAAGGATCAGCTGGAAGGCAGGAGCCTCAAGAGGAAGCAGTCTCCAGGAGGACGAATAATGGACCTAAAGCCGTGATGCAGGGGATGGTGATCGGGTGCAGATGTGAGCGAGATGCAAAGGGAAGCACTGATGGGACTTGGTGGCTGACTGGATATGAGCCCAAGAGAGTGGCTAAATCTAGGGTAACGCTTAGGTTTCTGTGGAATTAATTGATACCATTTACTGAATGAGGCATCCAGGGGAAGCAGGTTTAGGGAAAAAGATGTTCAGATCAATTATATAGATGTCACTTTTGTGGTGCCTGTGGGACATTTAAATGGGGATGAATAGTGGGTAGTGTGGTTGATAGTTCTGGGTTGAAGATGTACACTCGGAAGCCACAGTATCCATATGGTGGTTGAAGCCATGGGAAGGGATGAGCTTATCCAGCAAATGTGAGAGTAAGGAAAGCAGAAACGAAACCCCTAGGGAATGCCACTGTCTAAGGAAGGAGCAGAGAAGGAAAACTGAGCTGAGAAGTAACAGTTAAAGGCAGGAGGAAAACTGGAGGAGCTGGACCCACAGAGGGTGGAGAGAATCAGAATCATGGTGCTAAAAACTGCAGAGGTCAGATAAGATCAGGTCTGGAAAGATCCACCTGATCTAGCCACAAAGATCATTGGTCACCAGCTAGAGTGGTTTCAGTGGGTGCTTGGGGCAGAAGATAGACTGCAGAGGGGATGGGAAGGAGGAGGAAGTGAAAATAGTAAATGACGATTCCTGAAAAAGTCTGTCTCTGTAAGGAAGACGATAGAGTGGTAATTAGATGGTTATAAAGGAATGAGAGAGAAGCTGGGTCCAAGGAATGCCAGCATGGTGCAGGTCTCTGAGGCACAAGGAAGGGCTGAGTTCAGGGGGAAGGGGTTATTCTTGAGTACAAGGGACTTCCCTTTCTCTGAGATGGAAGAAAACTGGAAATGAAGATAGCATTCATGCTTGACTTTCTCGTTGAGAGACAATCGCATCCTTCTTCTGATGGAGATGATGAGGCTTATGTAGCCTTTGAGGCATGGAAAGAGAGCTGCCTATGCTCGCATCATATGTATTTGTAGTTTTCTTGTTTCACTTTTCATCTTTCTTGGTGATAGCACAGTGCCTGGTACATACTGTTCAATTACTGTCTAATTGAGCTGAGTTGCACAGAGCTTTGACACATATGAGGAGAGGGTGGGGTCCAACATCAGTTAGATTGATGAGATTTCTACTAGGCTGTAGTTGTACTCACTGGAGTTGAGTCATTGAGTCGACCAGTATTTCATTTTTGGACACCGTGTGTTAGGTGGTTGTGCTAGTTACTGGGGATACAGTGATGGACAATATGGCATTTTACACGTAAAGAATAAATCAGCTTATGGAGTTTTATTTAGAGAACTGACTGTCCAATGGATTTTTTATTTTCAGAGAAACATTGATGTGAGATTGAAACTCCTTACATTGAGCAGTTGACTCCTGCATGGGCCCTGATCAGGGATCAAATAGGGGTATATTCCTTGACCAGAAATGGAACCTGCCACCTTTTTGTGTACGAGATGATGTGCCAACCAACTGAGCCACCCAGCAGGGGTTTCAGTGGACTTTTTCTTTGACATTCCTTTGGTCACAATGATCCTTCTCTGTTTACTGAAATATTTTTCTCACCTGCTTAGACACTGCACTCTCCTGACTGCCTCTTAGTGTCCTTTCCCTTCTTCCAGTTATAATATTGTGCTCTCACGAACCACTTCTTCCCTTTTGGTCACACTCATTTTTGCAGGCTTCAACCACAACTTCATGTGGACAACCCCCAGATCTCAATTACTAGTCCTGAGCTCTCCAACAAGTTGCACACTTCCAATGTTCTACCTGTTAATTGCATTAGGATGTCTAAACTTTTCCTCAAACTCAGGACATCTAAACCTGAGCTCACCATCTTTCCTATCTGCTCCCTACTGTCCTACTCCACCCCTTTCCCTATGTTCCTGGCCCCTTTCTGTCAGTTCTAAGATTGAAGACTTGGGAGGATCAAAAGCCTGGGGAGTCGTGCCTCACATTGTTCTTCTCTTTGCAGATGTTGCTCTGAAATTCCATTAAAATAGGATGAAGGGATGGATGTCACTGAAGCTACCATATCAGCAAGGACCTGTAACCAGGTAACCAGGTCCCCGTGTGGTTTTCCTTTTGCAGATACTGCCATATAAGAACCCAACTCACCTTGCTCAGCAACAGGAACCCTGGAATCGGCTCAACTCAACTCCCACGATCACCTCCATGAGGCGGGATGCTTATTTTTTTGAACCTGAGGTACCTAATCTTGAAATGCTATTTCTCTTTACTTCCAATTAGGACTCATTAATATCCTCTTTGAAAGGTAGTCTGGCCCTGACTGCTTTAGTATCTTTCCTTTTGTTCCCAATCCAAGATCCTACCAAATCTAAAACCAAATACCACTTTATCTGGTCTCTGGATGTCAGAGGCTTGGGTTCTGCTCCACTCAATTATCTGAAGCAAATAATTTTCTCACCAGACTTCTCACTCTTATTAAAACAAAGATTGACTATAACCATGAATAAGGCCCACTGAATCCAACTTGGGGACAGTATAGTGATTCTCATATCTACAGAGAGAGCTCACTACTCCTTAGACTTAACTATGAGAGACAATTCCATATTGACAGTTATTGTGTACAGTTTGCTGTGTAAGGAGTTGGTGGATCCAGGCCCAAAAGGGATGCACTCTACTTTAAAAATACATTTTTAAATGTTTTTTAATTGATTTTTTTAGAGAGAGAGTGAGAAAAACATCTATGTGTGTGAGAGAGAAACGTCTACTGCATGCCCCCTACTGGGGATCAAGCCCACAACCCAGGCATGTGCCTTGACAGGGAATTGAACCAGAACCTCTCAGCCCATGGGGCAATGCTCAATCCACTAAATTACACCCGTATGCACCCTGACTGGGGCCAGGGATCGAACCTGCAACCTAGGTATGTGACCTTGACCGGGAATCAAACCTACTACTCCTCAGTGCACTTGTCCACCCTTTATCCACTGAGCCACATTGACCAAGCAGTTCACTCTGCTTTTGAGGAAGAGTAGAACCCAACAGAACTTCACTAGAGATGGAGGCAGAACTTGACTAGAGTTAACCCTGGAGGGCTTGGCTTCCTCTGTAGATACCAAAGGATGATCTGGATTTCCGCTTAGCAGTCATGTACAACCACCACACAGGGGCGTTCAAGAACAAAAGTGAGATCCTAGTACACCAGGAGACCACTCGGGATACCCATGGGTAAGTGGTGGAGGTAGAGCCTCCCCACCCTAAGGATAATACCACCAATCATATAAGGTAAAGTGCCACCTGGGAAATAAAAATCAATAGGTACTTGTTTGTATACAGATTTCTGTATTTACATCTGTACCTGTAAATAATTTCTGTATTTTTACCTTTATTTTATTTTTTTGTTTTTACTGTTTCTTTATTGATTTTAGAGAGAGAGGAAGGGAGAGGGAGAGATAGAAACATGTATGAGAGAAAACATCGATTGGCCGCCTCCTACACACCCCCCACTGGGGACTGAGCCCACAACCTGGGCATGTGCCTTGACCGGGAATCGAACCAGCAACCTCTTGGTGCATGGGTCAGTGCTCAACCAATGAGCCACACTGGCCGAATTATATATATTTTTTCTATCACCATTTATCCCCAATATACTCTCTTCCACTGCCCCCTCCCCCCCCCCCAAGTCACCACACTGTTGTCCATGAGTTTTGTTTTTTTGCTCAATCTCTTTATACACCCCCAAGTGTTGTCTGCCTGCTCTCCATGAGTCTGTCTCTATTTTGCTTGTTAGTTCAGTTTGTTCATTAGATTCCACATATGAGCAAAATCATATGGTACTTGTCTTTTTCTGACTGGCTTATTTCACTTAACATAATGTTCTCTGGATTCATCCATGCAGTTGCAAAGGGTAAAATTTACTTCCTTTTTACAGCCAAGTAGTATTCCATTGTGTAAATGTACCATAGCTGTTTTATCCACTCATATACTGATGGGACACTTGGGCTGCTGTCAAATCTTGGCTATTGTAAATAACACTGTAATGAACATAGGGGTCCATATAGTCTCGAATTAGTGTTTTGGGTTTCTTCGGATAAATTCCCAGAAGTGGAACTGCTGGGTCATGACAGTTCCATTTTTAATTTTTTTGAAGTAACTCCCATACTGCTTTCCACGGTGTCTGCACCAATCTGCATTCCCACCAACAGTACACAAGGGTTCCCTTTTCTCCATATCCTCACTAACACTTTTTTTCTGATTTTTATTATCTGAAATGAACAGAGAACCTCCAAGATTGTTTAATCTTCAGTTAATTCCACAGGGATAAAAGGGGCCTTTGGCTATTTTATACTGAAGTTGCACATAACTCTTTCCCTCCTCACCTTTTTCCTGCTTGGTTTCATTCTTCCCTGTTTTTCCCCACACCATCATCTAGAATCATCAAGATCCATGGAGAAATTTTACCCCCTCCTCCACCACCACCCATCACTTCCCAAGCTATTAAACACTGGATCAGCCCTAAGAGGGATTCCATCCACAGCATCCAGGGGTCCATAGGTAAGTGTTAGGGCAGATGGGTGGTGCAAGTTTTCTAAATGGCCCCAGGAATCAGAGTTCAGGTGACTGGCCATGTGGGAACATGGGGGGGGAGGGTAACTGAGGGTCTTAAAACAGCAAAGATTAAGTTGGCACAGATAAGACTAATATCAGGGACTGCTGACTATGGAATGAATTCAATTTTTCCAAGCCTCTAACTCAGCCTTAGGTCTAGGGGACAAATATTCCCAGCAAAGGCAGAAACCTGGGAGTGGAAGACCTATAGCTACCTCCTATCTGTCCTGTATATACTAGTTCCCCAGCGGTTACAAGAACCTTCTCTATAGTACCCATAACTGTATGGGTGATTACAGGTCCCCCAAGAAGACAAAAGGATCTGAAATTCACAGCCCACTCCCTCTTTTCTCCACAGTGTCCCCTCACACTGCAGCCACCAATAGAGGCTATTCGCGAAAGAATGATGGTGGCTTCTTCTCCACCTAATGACAGGCTCCTGGATTAATTAATCATAGTGGAACATCCTGCTGCCCACCTCCATTAAAAAGAATTGTGCAAGATGAAGCCTGAAGTATCTTTTAACCACAGACACCAGACTACTTTAAAAAATGGGAGAAAAGTTTCCTAACTTCCAGAAACTAGTCTTGTTGGGCATATTTCCAAGGATTTAGTACAGAACAGCCCAGTTTCGGGCAGGAGGCAGGTATTCATATTTTATAAACTGGAGTCATACCAATCATACAGATACATACATTTATTATTTCTTGCAAACCTTTGTGTCAGAGATAAGTGTTGGGGAAACACACATGAAGATAGCCCATTGTCTTAATGAGCTTACAATCACTGTAATTTTCATAGCTCTACATAGCATTAATATTTACACTGATGTCACACTTAACAGATTTCCGACCTCTGGATTTAGTCATTGGCTGGCTTCTGCTTTTCCATGGGGAGACCTCCATCTCCGTGGTCCTGCCTCTTTACCATTGTTTTCTCTAAATGCTACTGTCTTCTTGCTGGGAATCAATTCCCTTGTCTTTGTGTCAGTTTGTGCTGCTGTTTGCCCCCAATTCTTATAAACATGGCCCAACAATCTGGTGCTTGGGTTTGAAGCTACCTAAAAATGATGCATTAATGTGGTTTCTAAAGTTACAAGTCACAGGAACCTGCTATTAAATTGGGCAAGAAACAGCAGGCCTAGATTATTGTATGACAAATTTCCATTTCTAAGTCTGGACAGCGTAAGCATTGTTGAATAACTCAGACAAGAAAAGGCTTCTTTCTTCCTGGTACCTGGGTGCAGAGTCCTTAAATACCACCAGTCACAGCCTCTCTCCCACTATTCAGATAGTGTACCTGCTGCCAGGTAGCAACAGGAAATTTCAGTTCTCATTATTTAGAATTGTTAAAATTGGCAGAGAGGGGTGACTCACTGATTAGTCACCTCATACAGGCTGATACTGAACATCAAAAAACTGATTACTGTGATACAGGCACAGAGGCTTTAAAAAAATAGATTCCTAGCTCTGGCCAAGTGGCTTAGTTGATTGGAGCTTTGCCCCATGCATCATCCTGGTCAGGGCACATACCGAAGTTTCGGGTTCAATCCTGGGTTGGGGTGCATACAGGAGACAACCCATCGATGTTTCTCTCTCTCCAAAACCAGTAAATACATATCCTCGGGTGAATATTATATATATTCCTAGACTTCCCTGATAATTCTAGTTCAGTAAGTCTGGGGTGGGTCCCTGGAAACTAATTCTTTAAAAATATATATTTTTCTTTATTGCCGTTAGAGAGAGGAAGGGAGAGGGAGAGAGAAACATCTGATGGGCTGCCTCCTGCATGCCCCCCACTGGGGATCGGGCCCATATCCTGGGCATGTGCCCTGACCGGGAATGCGACCTCTTGGTGCATAGGTCCATGCTCAGCCACTGAGCCACACCACCCGGGGCTGGAATCTGAATTCTTATTCCCCAAGTTCCTACGGAGAACTATATACATATAGAGACATACACACACACACACACACCCTATATCCCTTAGCAGCAGACGCTGTAGAGTGCCTTTAGGCCAGGTGCAGTACTGTTGGTACCACACAGTACTCAAAAGGCGGGCCCAAAGAAAAAAAAAGGGAAGAAGCTGGGGAAGAACAAAGCCTCGGTCCCCTTCCAGCTTCCGCTCCGCGGGCCTTAACCACCCTCCGCCCTGGGGCCCACTGCTGACCGCTAACGCGTCAGCCTCACACCACGGTCCGCCGTGCCCCGGGCCGGGCTCAGATCAGAATCGCCTCGATAATCAGCGGCCCGGGACAAGCCCGGCCTCGTCTATCTGATCAATTCATCACTTCTGAGCACCGGGTCCCGTAGGATTGGCTCCGGGACCGCGGCGCTGCCGCCACCCACGGGGCCTCTCTGCACAGCGCCCCGAGGAAGGGGCTTCGCAGGAGGGGAGCTTTTCATCTCGGGTCGGCCCGGCGGGCTGGAGTCACAACCCGATCAAATAAGATCAAAGTGTAAGCGAGGGCAATGGCGTAGGGGGGGGTCACGCACCCGCCTTGCACGCCCCACGCACGCTCACATTCACGCGTCCACTCACACACTCGGCCCGCACGTGTCGTCCATGCGACTCTGCAACACAGCACACAACACCCACACCCCAGGCCGCTCTCCCTCCAGTGCGGGAGCGGAAGTCCGCCCTCCCTCTTAAACCCTCTGCCCCCTCGGAGGATTCTGGGAGGAACCACCGAGCATAGGCCCTAGTCCAGAGCACCCTTTGCTGCCCTCGCCTGGCTCGGAGGGGAAACCATGTTGTAGGGACAGGTGGGACAAATGCCCACAAAACTGAATCGCGGTGCTCTTTTGAACTTTGTGCAAGCTATATATACATATATTTGTTTTAACCACTTTTTTTTCTTTATTTTAGAGAGGAAGGAAGAAGGAACGAGAGATAGAAATATCGATGACCGCCTCCTGCATGCCCCTCACTGGGGATTTGGCCCACAACCTGGGCATGTGCCCTGACTGGGAATCAAAGTGGTGACCTCTTGGTGCATGGGTCCACGCTCAACCATTGAGCCGCACAGGCTGGGCGCAGCTACGTATTTATATCCATATCTGTAGTTTTTCTTTGACCTTTGATCCAAGTTCTGGATATAAGATGATTCAATCTCAGTAATGGGTGAATGACTCCTTTCCCATGAAGAAGGCAAATCCTGGTCTTTACCTACATCAGTTTCCCTAGTTCCTTCTCCCAAGGGAGAAGGCAAAGATCATTTTACCAAAGGGAAAGGTGAGACTAGATTAGGTAGGACAGCTTATCCCTGTCCTCACAGAGCCCTCTTGCTCCCCAGCACTTGATGCTATGGCAGTCATTCTTCTGAACCTTCATTTATTTTCATATCCACTAAAATAACACTTTCAAACTCCAGAACGAGTAAAGTGAAAAACAGAAGTGATTATATAAGTAGAATTAGCTCCTTTTACAATCAGCACAATTTTAATGTGTTTCATCTTTTTTAATGAAATAGGTGTATGTGGGAAGACAACTAAAACTTTTAGAGATTTGCCCTGGCCGGTTTGGCTCAGCGGTTAGAGCGTCGACCTACGGTCCAGAGAGACCAGGGTCTGGTTCCCACTAAGGGCATGTACCTCGGTTGCAGTTTGTCCCCCGCCCTGGTTGGTTGTGCGGGTGGCAGCCATTCGATGTGTCCCTTTCACATCGATGTTTCTCTCTCTCCCCCACTCTATCTGAACAAAAAATGGAAAAATGTCCTCGGGTGAGGATTAAAAAAAAAAACTTTCGGAGATTAGTAGAAAATGATTTGTGCCCTACCGGTGTGGTTCAGTGGCTGCGCATCGACCCCATGTACCAAGAGGTCACTGGTTTGATTCCCAGTCAGGGCACATGCCCAGGTAGTGGGCCAAATCCCCAGTGGGGGGCATGCAGCAGGTGGCCAATCGATGTTCTCTCTCATCAATATTTCTCTCCCTCTCCCTTCCTCTCTCTAAAATCAATAAAGAAAAATTGAAGAAAGATGTGTGAAGTTCTAATTTATACTTCTGCCAGCCCTAACATGCACTTGAAATAAACACCTAGGGGAAAGTATTCAATATATGTCAGAATCCTATTGGCTTAAGGGTTTTCTAGGTATGTGCCTGGTTAACCTGACAAGATGATTTGAATGAAGTTTATGGCTGGTAAGGGCAGATGATACTTGCATTTTAATAGCAGTAGTTGGTAAAATGCATTGAAAAGTGTCATCTACCTTACTTGATACACCTCAAATATATACAGTATAGGCTGATATATATATATATCGGCCCTCCCCCAAAAGAGAAAGCTCTAATAGATTCTGAACTATATCATACATTTGGTGAGCATCACAAGTGTTAACAGGAATGATGGTATTAATTTAAATTAAAAAGGTATACTATGGTCAGGACCCAAGGGAATATTGAACAAAGTTCAATAAATTCAGCATGTGACAAATGAAATGGACAGAAACAGTAGGGAAAGAAATTTTATTTTCAAGGATTTGTGCAGACAATGGTGAATAAAAAATGTATTTTAACTATAAAAAGCTGACTTCATTCCACCCTGGCATACAGGGTTTATGGTGATGCCAGTTTAAATCTGGGGTGATACTGCAATCCCCATTCTTCCACTCCTAAAAGACTGTCTTAGAGAACTATAATTTTCAGTCAAAAAATGACACATCAAGCAAAGTAATGAGTTAAAACAGGTTTCTGCTTATCTTCTTACATAAAGTCAAATGAAATAAGCTGTGTAGTTGTATTTTTTGCTGTAAATTGTCTTCACTCTGTGCACTTTTTGGTACATTCTGGAATGAAAATATATCAAAATATTACAATTCAAGAGTCAAGATGACCCACCCAGGAGGCTGTAAAAACTGGTTTGAATAACTGAAACTGTGAAATGGAACTAGTTTAATATATGAAACAGCTCTAAGCACCAAATTTAGAGACATTAGCCCTATTAGAAAACAAGTCTTTAAAGCTACAAAATAACAAGTGCAAACATGCTGAACCTGTATTTCCAGGGAGTAACACTCCCGTTGGCCAATAGGTCCCAAACTCACACCCATGCGTCTAACCCTTTCCAGTCCTTTTCCTTTCTCTCATGTGAAAGATCCTCAGAAATGACCATGGAAAGCATATGAATCATTGAAATTTTACCCTGTGGACCAGTTCCTGAAGAGATAACAGCCACAACTCTGAGATGATTTGACATGTAGTGTTTATGTGATGACTTTCTATACTTGGAGAAACCCTCAACTTCTGAGCAGCTTTTTTCCTTTTGGAGTAAGACAAAAGACAATTTACTGCCACACAGGGGTCAACCATACCTACCTGTCCACAGTCAAGTTTTATTCTCATGGACAATTCAACTGGTAGACCTAATTACAATAATTTTAGACCAACTTTTTATAAAATAAAGAAGTTCTAGGCTTCAAAAATACATTCGATCCTTTTGCTGATATAAGGAGGGAATAAAGAAATCTTCCCTTCAAATGTTGAGTCACCCTCATTTTATTCATGGGCTCTATGAACTGTCCAAATATGCCTATGAATATCAGCAATTTCTCACTCATTCAAACTTCTCATGTTCTTATAATACAGAATTTACAAGGGATAGCTAAAGAAGATTTTAATATGACAAAAATTAAAAGTTGGCCAAGAAAAGCAAGTAATCAACTAAAAACTGCCATAATAATCCAGATTTAAACAAATAATAAATTTGTATCTTGGATAACATGATAAAACTTCCATTTAACATCACAATTTATACTAGACAACTTTACTAGTATATGAACTAATATACTAGATTTGTTTTTCCTACTCTAGCTGCAAATATATTAAACAATTATTTCTTCAATCGTTTCTCTTTTCCCTAGTGGTGGCTTTAAAACTGAGTAACAGTATTTAGTTCTCAGTAATTTAGAAAATATAAAAAGGCTTTAGGAAAATAGAGACAGTAGATTCATTTTCATATACCATTTGATGGGGTGAAGTTTCCTTTTGGGGATACTGGTAAATACAACATTTTTTTCTTGTCTGAGTTATTGCTTTCTGGTCTCATCACAGACACATAACTCCTAAATCTTATGTAGGCCCAGATTATCTTGACAACTCTCCAGCTCCCAGCACAGAGATTTCATATGTTCTCTTATGTTGCCAGATGGATATATGAAAGATAAATTTCCAAAGCCAAAAAATGTCTTGGCATTGTACAACTCCTGTTTCCCACCCCCCTCCAATTTGCCAAATTTAAATATCTCCTTCTAAGAGAAGTATCTCCTGAAAAGTATCTCCTCGTAAGAGATCTGAACACAGCTATGTCCTTTCCTAATGAGCCTTGGTTTGAAAAGATCCTGACAAGGGCTGAGAACAAAATAGGTGGTAGGTTTTTAAGCAGGAGGTATGTAATGTTATCACCCAGGGGTGTACTTTATCTGGACATTATATGCTGTCTGCCGAGAACTGATTTAAGGAAAATGGCTTTCTTGAGTCCCCTGAAGCATAAATAATGTTTGCAACCATGAGTTTTCCCCATATATGGGAGGGGCAGATACTGTGGTGTCATCCTGGGAACTTTGATGATTTTGGCTGAACTCTCCTACGCTGGGCCCAGGCCCCCAACAGGTTCTTCACCCTTGTCCCCTTGGTTGGCAGTTGATGACATGGATGCTTTGGAATTCATTTTATAAAGAGGACATAAAAGGCCATTACGACGCAGGTGATTGCCACAGCAGCATGCAGCCTGGTTCCAATCACAGCAGCTAGCAGACAAAAGTAAAAAGAGAAAAGAAATCAGAGCCTGCCCTTCACGTAAGTCTTCACCTTCAAGGTGATATTTTGAAATCTCTAGTCACAGATGAAGAGACCTACCAAAGGTCTCAAGAATCCACTTGAGGATGTATTTATTTATTTATTTATTTTTGTTCAGATAGAGCGGGAGGGAGAGAGAGAGAGAAACATCGATGTGAAGGGACACATCGAGTGGCTGCCACCCGCACGACCAACCAGGGCCGGGGACAAACTGCAACCGAGGTACGTGCCTTTAGCGGAAACCGAACCCGGGTCTCTCTGTACCGCAGGCCAACGCTCCAACCGCTGAGCCAAACCGGCCAGGGCTTGAGGATGTATTTAAATACTACCCTAGGCCTGGCTAGTGTGGCTCAGTGGTTGAGCATCGACCCATGCACCGGGAGGTTGCCGGTTCGATTCCCGGTCAGGGCACATGCCCAGGTTGTGGGCCAGATCCCCAGTGGTGGGCACACAGGAGGCATGCTCTCTCTCATCAATCTTTCTATCTCTCTTTCTCCCTTCTCCCTTCCTCTCTCTCTAAAAATAAAGAAAAAATAAATAAAAAAAAATACTACCCTAGGTTTAAGGTGAATATACCATTTGTTTATATTTTGCCCTATTTTGCAAACAGACTTGGGTAGTTAGGATTCCAGATGAAGGTACCCAAAATAAAAAGTAAAAAAGCATTTGTGTTAATAAAATCAAAACTTAAAAAACTCTGCCCGGCTGGTGTCGCTCAGTGGTTGAGCATCGACCCATACACCAAGAGGTCGCCAATTTAATTTCCAGTCAAAGCACGTGCCCAGGTTGTGGGCCCAATCCTCATTGTGGGGCATGCAGGATGCAGCCAATTGATGTTTTCTCTCATCAATGTTTTTTTCTCTCTCTCCCTCTCCCTTCCTCTCTAAAATCAATAAAGAAAAAAAAAAAAAATATATATATATATATATATTTTTTTTTTTTTGCATTTATCTTCAGATAGAGTGGGAGGGAGAGGGGGGAAAGACAGAGAGAGAAACATCGATGTGAGAGAGACGCATCGACTGGTCGCCACCCACTTGACCCCAAGCAGGGACAAACTGCAACCGAGGTACATGCCCTTAGCGGGAACTGAACCCGACACACTCTGGTCCACAGGCCGACGCTCCAACCACAGAGCCAAACTGGCCAGGGCAAGAAAAAATATTTAAAAGATCCCAATATATTCTTTCCAGAAATTCAGAAAAATTTTTCATCAGTAAACTATTCTTCCCAATAATTCCAGTCCAGTCTAAAATAATTTAATTTATATACTTGTCTTCCGTGGAGAGTATTAAAATTACTTTGATGCTAAAATAAACAATTATGTAGAAGTGGAACCAAATATAATCCTAACCTATCTCACCCTCACTTTGTAGCAGCTCACTGTCCAGAGATAGCAAGCTTCTCTTCCTGTGCAGATATGCTCTTACCTTTGTAAAACACACCCCAAACTCCCTTCTTCTCTGATAGCAGCCAGGTTTTGAGACGAGGAACTTTCTTGAAGTAGGCACAGGTACAAACAAAGAGCAAACCAAACACCAGAATCCCATCCAAGGAGTACACTGTTACAGGAAGAAAAGAAAGGCTTTGGTGTTAATCACTTTGGGACAAGTGATCCCACTGGAGAACTCCAAGGAGCAAAGTGTGTGATATACTATCAAGATGATAACCTTAATGGCAGTGCCAACCCTTGACATAAGGGAGCCAGGGTCCTGGGACTAGCAAGGTTACCTTACTGTTCCCAAAAGTTGCTTATAGGCATCCCCCTTACAATAATTTAACTGTGCCCTGCCCTCCCCTCCCCTCCCCTTTTAAGAAATACAAATCCTGAGAAAAGTGCATCACTTTACGTGGACTCGGACTCCCAGGAATGGCCAGTGCTGGCAAGAGGTTGAGAGAGTCCTAAGAATTCTTGGAGCCTTGCCCTGGCTGGTGTGGCTCAGTTAGCTGAATATCCTCCTGTGCACTGAAAGGTTGCTGGGTCGATTCCCACTCAGGGAACCAAAAAGAAAAAGAATCCTTGGACCCTCAGTTGGGATAATTAAGCATTCTTATTATAAATCATTCATGTATGCCCTGGCCAATTTTTTTTAATCCTTACCCGGGGATATTTTTCCGTTTTTGTTCAGATAAGAGTTTGAGGTAGAGGGAGAGAGGGGGAGAGAGAAACATCGATGTGAGAGAAATACATCCATTGGCTGCCTCCCACATGACCCTGACTAGGGCCAGGACCAACTGCAACCAATGTACCTGCCCTTGACCGGAACTGAACTTGCAACTCATTGGTCCTCGGGCTGATGCTCTAACTGCTGATCAAAACCAGCCAGGGCACCTACTTGTCAAAGGCACATACAAGGGCACGTACCTGGGTTGCAGGTTCCTCCATGGTCCCCAGTTGGCATACATGAGGCAACCAATTGATGTATCTTTCTCACATCAATGTTTCTATCTCTCTCTCCCTTTCCCTTCCTCCCTCTCTAAAATCAATAAAGAAAAAAAAATTTTTTTTAAATATCCTTGGATGAGGATTAACAAAAAAAATGAGAATTAACAACAACAAAAAATAATAAAAATATAAATAAATAAATCATTCATGTGATAAAAGATCTAGATATTTAGCTCTCTCAGATATGCATTTGTTGAAGAACATTTTAAAGCAAAAAGTGAAGCTTAACGGAAATTGCAAGTTAGAATCCATATGACAAGTTTCCTATGCTTGTCTTATACTTCATGCATGATACTCTACTTACAAACCAAATTTCTGCCAGAATAGCAACAGATTCTTGTAAAAGATATATATCTTTCTGAGGCTTCAACATTTCAACATAGTGGAAGAATTGTGGGGGGAAAACTTTGAACAATTCTATTTCTTATATATGTAAACCAAGCTATTTCTTGTACATGTAAGCACAATAAATCACCTAACTGCAAAAAGAGATAGCAAACCACAAAAGGGGAGGGGGACTAGAGTTTACTCAGTAATCATTACGCGTCAGACATCTATCTTACTCTTACTTCCTGGTTCAGATGATTTCTTGCTCTGGGTGATGTCCCTTCTCCTAGCCTAGTAATCTCAGATCTCTGACTGCTCAGAAAGCTCCAAAAAGATAATTTACATAAGCAGCTTCTGCCAGTTCTGGATCAGTCTATCTCCTTTTGTCCCTCCAGTAAAACTCTCACAGGGAAGTGTCACAAAAGAGTTCAGTAAATTAATATACACATTAAGTTTTAATGACGATCAATACCTATATGTGCTAGTCCCCCCCCCCCCCCATAAGTTACTGCAGTCAATGACAAAATTCACGATGTGAAATTTGAGTCTTTGGTGTCTGGCTATGGAGAAGGTACTTTTTTTTATTAAAAAATATTTTCTTTATTAACTTTACAGAGAAAAGGAGAGGGAGAGAGAGATGAAAACATCGATGAAAGAGAACATCGATTGGCCACCACCTGCATGCCCCCTCCTGGGGATGGGGCCCACAACCTGGGAATATGCCCTGACCGGGAATCGAACCTGAGACCTCTTGGTGCATGGGTCAATGCTCAACCACTGAGCCACACCTGCTGGGCTGGAGAAGGTACTTTTGAGAAATGCTTTCCTGTGCCCTTTAAATCATACTGCCTAAGAGGCTTTCTCTTCTTTCCTGTAAGGCTAACTCTAAAGACCATAAAAGCCTCCTGCCCTTCCCCAGAATTCGGAAATCATGTCTATAAAGTGTTTGAAGAGGCCTGGAAAATTGAGTCAGATAAACAGCGTGACAACTGCCTCATCATTGAGAAGAGACAGTCTCCAAACCCACCACTAGCCAGGGTCTCCAGATGGAATCATCCAAACAGAACTTTAGAATCTAACAAGAGAAAGCTGCCCGGCATTTTTTTCAAAAGACGACACTGTTTTAGGTTCTACAGTCACCCCCTCAAAGTGTGGGGCTTGAGATCCTTTGTGATTTCTTGGCTCCCATAACGAGCCTACCGTCGGAAAGTAAGAGAACGTAGGGGGTAAGAGCCTCTCTTTCCCCAGGTGCTAAACTTTAGCAGCTAAGGCATTAATTAGTTCAACCTGGAGTGGCCATTCCAAGAAGCTTGTAGGGCCAGAACGAACTTCTAGGAAGGGGAGAAGGGAAAGCACAGGGTAGCGACCGAGAACGCGGGGTGTGGGTATGAGAGGCACTGTGGTTCTACATCGGCACGGGACCGGGGAACCGGGGAGGGGTCTAGAGGACAGGAATCAGGGGCACCCAGAGAGGCCAAGAAGGCTGAGCCGGGAGGAGGCGGGGAGAACAGCCACGTCAGTCCCGGCCTCGCCTGCCACGTTTCCCCTCGTCCTTCCCTCCCATCCTCCGTTCTGGGCATTGGCTCTCACCGTTCGTCATGGCGACTGGGCCTGGGCCTGGCTAGGAGGTCTGGGATCAGCGGTGGCAGGAGCGAAGGCGGGAAACCCAGCTCCCGCTTGACACTTCCCGATCCCGGCCGCAGCGACGGGTAGGAACCGTAGTACGCAGACGCAAGGGCAGGGCGGCGAGCGCCGAACGCAACTAGGAGTGGCTAGCAGATTGCCGAGCTAGGGGACCTGTGTGGGTGGGGCTTGCGTGCTTACGCAAGGGTAAAATGCGGGCTGTCCGGATGGCGTCCTGCGTGGCCATGGTAACCAAGTCTTTTCCGGGTGCCTGTGCAGAATGAGTGTTGGGGGCATAACCTAACCCGTTCACGTCGTTGTGGGTGAAAGGTAGGGACCTTGCAGTTTTGCACTTTATTTTGTGCTATGGCAGCTGCTGTGTGCGTTTGTATGTCTCTAGCCTACCTGCGACAGAGAAGTCCCGGGTTTCCTCCGCTCAAGAGTCCTGACACCGGCCGTCAAGAGTGGCCCCTGCGGCCTCCAGGATTGCTCTTTCCGCGCGGCTCTTACTCATAAATCTGGATAGCCAGACTGCGTTTGAACTTTCGAAAGGAAATTATAACAAAAACAAGTCTCATATTTCAGATCCTAATGCTCCACGTTGTCGGGAAACATTCAGATAATTGCCTGTTGTATATATTTTTTTGAAACGTTCAGGAAAGTCTCGATTATCTTCTGTATTTAGTTAATGCTGGGATCACCTCTGCCACTTTCACCAGAAATCGGCGATTATTTAGACAGCTCTTCCCACATTTTCACAAGCTGATAAGAGATATCATCAGTTTTCAGTGGTGTAGGGGATAGGGACAAAGTCACAGATTCCATTTTGTACATTGAAATCCTTACCTGCACACAACTCGACCTGCTTTACTGGCTCCGGGCGAGAAAGCAACTCTGTGTCCTCCCGGGATGAAACTGTAAGGTTAACCATCGGTAGTGGTTGTCAAGCTCCTCAAGGGACTCTGCCGCCCTTGCCGCAGCGCCATCTGCTGGCTGCTGCCTGATTGGTCACGCATAAGAAAAGTCATCAAAACTTTATAAAGGCAAAACAAGCATGATGCAGCCTGGCTAGTGTGGCTTAGTTGGTTGAGCATTCTCTCATTCACCAAGAGCTCGCGTTGGATGCCGGGTCAGGGCACATGCCCGGGTTGCCTCTGATCCCCAGTAGGGAGCGGGCAGAAGGCAGCCAGTCGATGTTTGTCTCTCTCCCTCTCCCTTCCTCTCTAAAAATCAATAAAAACATATTTAAAAAAGTATTATGCAGGACAGACTCCTTGAGATAATACACATAAATGTAGAATAAAAAAACAAAACAGCCCTGGCCGGTTTGGCTCAGCGATAGAGCGTTGGCCAGTGGACCAATGAGTTATGGATGTTCTATTCCAGCCAAGGGCACATACCTGGGTTACAGTTCGTCCCCAGCCCTGGTCCGGATTGTGCAGGAGGCAGCCTATCACGTCGGATGTTTCTCGCTCTCCCTTTCTTTCCCTTTATCTCCCTCCTGTTCTATCTGAAGATAAATAGAAAAAAAATCCTCCGGTGAGGATTAAAAACAAACAAAACAAAAAAACAAATGGAAGATATTTGAGACAAAACCTAAGGAAAGCCAGACATATGCCCACACATACACAAACACATACACAGTGATTAGTTGTCTAATAACTATTTCTTTTTAGTAATTTTTTTCTTTGTTGATTATAGAGAGAGGGAGGAAGAGGGAGAGAGAGAGAGAAACATTGATGAGAGAGAACATTGATTGGCTGCTTCCTGCAAGCCCTCCACTGGGGATCGGGCCCACAACCGGGACGTGTGCTCTGACCAAGCCACACCAGCCAGCCAGGCTTTAAAAAATATTTTTAATTGATTTTTTAGAGAGAGAGATAGAAACATTTATGAGATATGGATCAGCTGCCTTCTGCAGGCCAGGTGACCTCTTGGTGCATGGGACAATGCTCAATCCACTGAACCACCTTGACAGCACTACCTAATTACTATTTCAAAGGACAGTGAAAGACCACAACATCTAAATGGTTATTTTTCACTCTGCTCGGATTTTACCCTTTTTTGTTTCTTCTTTTTTCACGTGTATATCTTTCTTCTCCTTCCTACTCTTTTTTTTCCTCACCCGAGGACATTTTTCCATTTTTTGTTCAGATAGAGTGGGAGGGAGAGAAAGGAAGAGAGAGAGAGAGAGAGAGAGAGAGAGAGAGAGAAACATCGACATGAAAGGGACACATCGAGTGGCTGCCACCCACACGACCCAACCAGAGCCGGGGACAAACTGCAACTGAGGTACACTCTTAGTGAGAACCAAACCCGGGTCTCTCTGAACCACAGGCCAACGCTCTAACCACTGAGCAAAACTGGCCAGGGCCTCCTTCCTACTCTTTTCCCCACTCATTTATATTTGTTTTCTTCCTCCACCATATTTTTTTCGTTTCTTGTTTTTATAAAGTAGTTTACCTTTTATTATATAAAGCAAATCTCACCAGATTTTTATTTCAAAATCAGTTATATAAAAATTTTTATATTTAAAAAAAATTATAGTATTTCTTTATCTCTGTAAAATTGGGTTACAGTGATTGTTCCTTTCTAGGGTTGTTGAAGAATTAAATGAATTACTGTTAATGACACCTGGCACAGAAGTGCCCCATTAAATGTTAACTACTACTCTTGTTGTTCATTTGTTTAAAAAACATTTACTAGCATCTACTACATGCTGGGCACTTTACCAGATGTGCAAGATTAAAGGCAAAAATGAGACCTGCCCTCAGGGAACAAACTTTATAGGAGAAAATATATGAATAAACACACTTTAGCAGAGCACAGGCATTTTTGTGTAAAGGCATTACCTTTGATCTTCACCACTGTTTTGCAGAATATTTTTTCAAGATGAAATCGGAGGTTCAAAGAAGGCACATGGGTGAGATAACATAGACAGCTAGGATCCAAAGCTAGGTCTGTCTGACTTCAAAGCTCCCTCCCCTGTTATCACACAGCCAGAATTAGGATGCTGTCACTGATACCTGTCTTTGATGATTTTGTTTCAAGCATTAGTGTTTCTGTCACCCTGGAAAGCCCCAGAGCCTCACATCAGGCCAAAGCCTGGGTCATTAGCTCTTGCAGCCCAACTGTGAGGAATAACTAGAGCTCAACTAACTGGGGAATCAATTCAGACAGTCCTCCCTCCGTTCATTTCAGCCTCCACTTGAGGACATGCAGTTGTTGCCAAATGCCTGTCAGTCAAGAACAGTAGCCTGTTTGTTAAGGTTGTTACAGTCACTGTGGCAAACAATCAGCCCTGACCGTGGCATTCTGGTTTAACCAAAGAGTAAATTCATTCCCAAAGGCACAGCTTGCAACAATAGCTTCATTTGAATTACAATATATTTGAAAAGGAATGTCAAACAGGCATTAATTTATGCTGCAAATATTTGTTTCAGGACATCTAAGTTTAAGGAATGTGCTAGCCTTTGGGAGCTCAGAGATGAAAGAGAAATACTCTATTCTTAATAAGTTTAATATTTAATAGGCAAGAAAAGCTGGGTGTATAAATAACCAGAAAATACAGTAGAAAGTGAGAAGTGTTGCAGGAAAATGCAAACAGCGCTGTGGGAGTGTAAAGCAGAGTGCTTTCGGCCGGAGAGCTCAGGGAAGGAAGGCTTGATGAAGGCTCATAATCCCAGGACTATGTATTTGTATAGTCTGTCATTTTATGCACAGTCCCATAGCAGGTGCTGAGCACTTTACATGTGCTTGATAAATATTCGTTTCATGAATGATTGAATGTGGCCTTGTGGAACTGAAATGTAGAATTCATGAAGGAGAACAGCAGGTCTTGCTAAAAGGTAGGTTATTGAATAAAAACAGCTGACACTTATGGAATGTTTACTACATGCCAGTTACTACCCAGAGCACCTTATAGGTATGAACAACACATCTAAGCCTCATAATAACCTTATAAGATTAGTAACTATTATTATCCCCATCTCACAGATGAGGAAATGGATCTGTGGAGAAGTCAACTAATTTGTCTCAAAGTAGAACAGCTTATTTCAAACCCAGCTCATTTGAACTCAGATCCTGTATGTTTAACCAAAGTGTATGGACATTATTTGGTAAACAAGCGGATGGTTTAAGATTGCATCAGATTAGCCCTGGCCGGTTTGGCTCAGCTGTTAGAGTGTCGGCCTGCGGTCCAGAGAGACCCGGGTTTGGTTCCTGCTAAGGGCACGTAACTTTGTTGCTGTTTGTCCCCGGCCCTGGTTGGGTCGTGCAAGTGGCAGCTACTCGATGTGTCCCTTTCGCATTGATGTTTCTCTCTCTCTCTCTCTCTCTCTCTCTCTCTCTCCCACTCTGTCTGAAAATGGAAAAGTGTCCTCTGGTGAGGATAAAAAAAAAAAGACTGCATCAGATTATTGCATAAATTCTGAAAGCCATTTCAAAAAATGACCCCACCTCACTAAGCCCCAAATGCAATAGCATTGCAGAGGTCTTTCTATACCCTAGCGGGGGTAGGGTGAAGGTGGGACTGCACAGTTTTGCCTAAATTTGAGGTCTGGCTGGTACTACCTGCCTGCCCTCTCCCATAATGCCTCAAGCCCACCACCCACCCTCCCATGTTCCTCTTTTCTGATAGTCTCACCCCTGCCATTCCTTGCGAATTATTCTCACACAATTCAGCTCTCTTCCCCTCTGTCTGTCCACCCTGTCTGCCTCTCTGCTGACTGCATTCTTCTGCGAACAAATCTCTTTAAAAAGTCATTCCCCCTTCCCTGGCCGGTTTGGCTGAGAGGTTAGAGTGCTGGCCCTTGGACTGAAGGGTCTTGGGTTTGATTTCCAGTCAAGGGCATGTACCTGGGTTGCTGATTCAGTCCCCGGTTCTGGTTGGGGTTATGCAGGAGGCAGCCAATCAAGGTGTCTCTCTCACATTGATGTTCTTCTCTCTCTCTCCCTTCCCCCATTTTCATTCTATCTAAAATCAATGGAAAAGTTTTCTTGGGTGAGGATTAACAAAACAAAACAAACAAGTCCAGCTGGTGTGGCTTAGTGGTTGAGCATCGACCCATGCACTAAGAGGTCACCTATTCGAGTCCCGGTCAGGGCACATGCCCAGGTTGTGGGCCAAATCCCCTGCAGAGGGGCATGCAGGAGGCGGCCAATCAATGTTCTCTCTCATCGATGTTTCTATCTCTCTCCCTCTCGCTTTTTCTTTCTCTAAAACCAATAAAAAAGAAAAAAAAATTTTAAATAAAAATAAAAAATGTGTTAAAAACAAAACAAAACCCAAACCAAAAAAAGCTTATTCCCCCTTTTTTGCTATAGTAAACACCTGGCTTTTCCTAGCAGATAGCTAAGCATCTGACAGAAATTGGCAGCCTTATTCATTCAGTAATCGTTTCTTCGGAGTCCACTCTCCTTGTTCCTACTGCCCTCTAAGGCTACTTTCCTCTCTTTGCTTTTCTACTCTTCACTATCCTTAACCGCTTATAATCTGGCTTCCATCTTCACCAATGCCCTCAAATGATCGTGTCCAGGTTATTTTGCCACCACCTATTATCAACTCCAGGCCTTTTCTTCAAGCGCTGAGCACACCAGACCACTTGCTTGCTTTTTAAGGGATTTTTCTCTTTTGGTTACCAAAATACATTCTCCTCCTCTCTCTCTTTCTGCTCTTCTTATCTTTTATCTCTTGAGCCATTCCTCAGTCTTTTCTTTTTTTTCTTTAATTTTAATTTTAATTTTTTTATCCTCACCTGAGGACTTTTTTCCATTTTTTGTTCAGATAGAGTGGGAGGGAGAGAGAGGAAGAAGAGAGAGAGAAAGAAACCGACGTGAAAGGAACACATCGAGTGGCTGCCACCCATACGACCTAACCAGGGCCGGGGACAAACTGCAACCGAGGTACGTGCCCTTTAGCGGGAACCGAACCCTGGTCTCTCTGGACCGCAGGCTGACGTTCTAACCGCTGAGCCAAACTGGCCAGGGGTCTTTCATTTTTTAAAAAAGAATTTTTTCCTTTATTGATTTTAGAGGAGAGGAAGGAGAGGGAGAGAGAGAGATAGAAACATCAATGAGAGAGACTATCAATTGGCCATCTCCTGCATGCCCCCCACTGGGGATCAGGCCCACAACCTGGGCATGTGCCCTGACTGGGAATCGAACTGGTGACCTCTTGGTGCATGGGTCTATGCTCAACCACTGAGCCACACCGCTGGGCTTTTCTTTCTATTGATTTACATTTTGTAAGGATCTGCCCTTTGCCTCCCTTCTCTCTTGCCTTTGTTCCTATGCAGTCTTTGACTATCTGTCACCTTTGTGTTTAGATCGCTCATGCCATTTTCTCTAGTCTTCATTTCTCTGGATTTCCAGGCCTGCCTGTCCATCTGTCTTTAGGACATCTCTAGACTCTCAAACTCAGAATGAACTCATTTTCTTCCTTCCCCAGTTGCTTTCCCCTTTTACATTCCAATTAATATTAATAGCATTCCATCAATCTAGATGTGAACATCTCTCTCCATAGCTCTCAGATTCCTTTGGACACAGGTCCTGTAAATCTCCTGATAAAGTTCCTTCTTCCTCTTAATTCAGGATCTAATTGCCTCTCAGCTCATCATAGGTGGTCTGCCAGCTAAAGTGATCTTTTATTTATTTATTTATTTATTTTTTATCCTCACCTGAGGATATTTTTCCATATTTTGTACAGATAGAGTGGGAGGGAGAGAGAGGAAGGGAGAGAGAGAGAGAGAAACATCGACGTGAAGGGACGCATCGAGTGGCTGCCACCCGCACGACCAACCAGGGCCGGGGACAAACTACAACCGAAGTACGTGCCCTTAGCGGGAACCGAACCCGGGTCTCTCCGGACCGCAGGCCGACGCTCTAACCGCTGAGCCAAACCGGCCAGGGCTAAAGTGATCTTTTATTTAAGAGATAGGGGCAGCCCAGCCAGTGTGGCTCAGTGGACTGAGTGTTGTCCCATGGACTGAGTGAGAGGTCCCGGCCACATGTCTGGGTTGCAGGCTGGATCTCCAATAGTGAGCGTGCAGGAGGCAGCCAATTGATGTTTCTCTCTTTTTTATCCTCACCCGAGAACATTTTTTGCATCCATTTTCAGATAGAGCGAGAAGGAGAGAGGGAGGAAGAGAGAGAGAGAAACATCGATGTCAGAGAGACACACTGACTGGTTGCCACCGCACGACCCCATCTGGGGCTGGGGACAAACTGCAATCTAGGTATGTGCCCTTAGCGGAAACCGAACCTGGGACTCTCTGGTCTGTGGGCCGATGTTCTAACCACTGAGCAAAACTGGTCAGGGATGATGCTTCTCTTTCACATTGATGTTTATATCTCTCCCTTAAATAAAAAAATCAATAAAAACATATTTAAAAAAAAAAAAAGATAGGGGCATATGACTCTTCTGCTTAAAGACCACCCAGGAACTCTGAAGAGAACAGACAAGGCCTCTCATACTCTAACTCCAGCTTCATCCCAGACTCATTTCCTGTACCCTACCCAACAAACTTGGCTTTGACAATCCACACAAAACACCTATAGAAGCACACCATGACTTTTCCCTCTCTGTGCTTTATTTCTGCTCTGCACATAACACTGCATTTTTTTCCCCCTTTATATCTTGGATCTTCATTTCAGAATGCTGAATTACTCACACTCCCTATTACTATCATAATTGGCCCTTCCAACGTCCTTCACTTGTTATTTATCTATGCTGTCCCTTCATCTCTATTCCCATTTCTCTGACCCTGCAACCTTTTTATTTAAATATAAATAAAATTAAAATATATTTAAATGTTATGCTTTCTTTATGTTCCTGTAAAAAATATGTGTGTGTATGTTTAATTTACATAAGTGGTATTATGTTATAGATCTTATTGTGTTTCTTACTATTCAAATTTAGCACGGTTTCTAATCACTGTCCATATTGCTAATGGATTGCTTCTGGTTGCTGCATAGTATTCCTTCAAGTGTATGCAGCACCTTTTACCTATTCACTTCCCTGATACAGAACACTGTGAATGCTTTATACCTGATCCCCTAATGTGTCCTTTATTATTCTGAAATGAAATTCACAGATGATATAACCTGTTGTTGTAGGCAGCCTCTCAGATAGCCCTAATGATGTCTGCCTCCTGGTATTCTCATCCTTGTGTAATCCCCACCCCTTGAGTGTGCGCTGCACTTATTGACTGCTAGTGAATAGAAATGATGGACTATTGCCCTGGCCGGTTTGGCTCAGTGGTTAAAGTGTCGGCCTGTGGTCCTGAGAGACCCGGGTTCGGTTCCCGCTCAGGGCATGTACTTCAGTTGCAGTTTGTCCCTGGCTCTGGTCAGTTGTGTGGGTGGCGGCCACTCAATGTGTTCCTTTCACATCGATGTCTCTCTCTCTCTCTCTGGTCCTCTCTCTCCCTCCCACTCTACCTGAACAAAAAATGGAGGAATGTTCTCGGGTGAGGATTTAAAAAAAAAAAAAAAAGAAAAGAAATGATGGACTATCACTTCCAAGATTAGGTTACAAAATGACTTGGATTCCGTCTTAGGTGTTCTTCCTGGTTTTGTCTCTCATCTACTCTGAGAGAAGCCAGCTGCATGTTGCAAACTGCCCTATGGAGAAGACCGTGTGGCAGATAACTGAGGGAGGCCTCTGGCAACAACCAGTGAAGGACTGAGGCCCTTAGTCTAATGCCCAGAAGAAACTGAATTCTGGGGACAACCAAGTGAATAATTTAGGAAGTGGATCCTTCTCCATCAGTACTTCAGATGAGACTGCAGCCCCAGCAACACCCTGACTGCTACATAAGGGAAGTTGAGCCAGAGGCACCCCGCTAAATTGTATCCAGAATCCTGACTCATGGAAACTGTGATAAATGTTTATTGCTTTTGCCACTAAGTTTTGGGATAATCTGTTAACACAGCAATGATTAACTAATACACTTAACTATCCATGTAATTTAAAAATAATATATAATACCCTAAATATAATATAAAGGTAAAAAAGACAGTCAATTATAATAATATATGTTTCAATGACTGTACTAGAAGGTATAATGATTTCAGGTGCTTGCACGTATATATAGAATCACCATGAATGCAGGAGCTTCAAATGCAGACTGATTCTGGTGAGTGTTGGCTCCTCAAATTATTACAAATGATATCGCCTTTGTAACATTATTTCCTGAAATTCTTCACAGCTCTTGATAAGTTCCAAACAAAACAAAGTACAAAATCCATCCAATTTCAAGGTAATTGCTATTTTGGGAAAAATTCCCAGTTCTTTCCTTCCTGCATGTGTCTTTCTCTTTTATTTTCATACATAACACTTTGCTTGTGACCCTTTTGGTCACCAAATGAGTGGGTATATTTTTTCCTCCACACCAAACAATTCTGCAACACTGGCCAGGTGTCCTACAATTTAACTCGATTCTGGCACTATCTACCTGGAGATAGTGTCAGAAGGTTAGGGTCTCATTCCCATGAGACTGCCTCCCACTTAAATACCATTTGCAGTAGCAGGTCCCCAGGATACCCTCAACTTCTGCTTGACTTGGCTACAAATCAGAGAGGTTCCTGTGACCTGGAAAGTGCTTATGTTTACCAGTCTGTTGAAGGATATGATCAAGGATACAGATGAACAGCCAGATGAAGAGATACATTAGGTGAGGGTTGGGAGGGTCCTGAGGTGCAGAGCCTCCGTCTACGTGGAGTTGGAGTTGATGCCCTCCCAGTACGTAGATGTTTTCCCCAACCAGAAGTCTCTCTGAACCTCCTACTATTGGGATTTTTCTGTCTCATGTGGGCACAATCAGTTAACTACATTTTTTTTTTTAATTTATTGATTTTAGAGAGAGAGGAAGTGAGAGGGAGAGAGATAGAAACATCGATGAGAGAGAACATCAATTGGCCACTTTCTGCATGCCCCCAGTGGGGATTGGGTCCACAATCTGGGCATGTGTCTTGACTGGGAATCAAACTGGTGACCTCCTGGTGCATGGATCAACACTTAGCAAATGAGCCACACTGGCCGGACAGTTAACTCCACTTCTAGCCTCTTTCCCCTCTCTAGAGAATGGGCAGGTGGGGCTGAAAATTCCAAGCTTCTAATCATGGCTAGGTCTTTCTGGTGACCAGCCTCCATAGTTACCTCATCAGAACAAAAGATGCTCCTAGTGTTCTTACTAGGAATTTACAAGGCTTTTAGGAACTCTTTGCCAGGAATCAGGGGCAGGCATATGTATGTGAATACATGTATATATGAACAACTTCTACTTAGGTTCTAGCCCTGGCCAGTTTGACTCAGTGGTTAGAGCTTTGACCTGTGTACTGAAGGGTGGAGGGTTCGATTCCTGGTCAAGGGCACCTACCTGGGTTGCAGGTTTTGGTCAGGATCGTGCTGGTGGCAGCCAAGTGAATTCTCTCTTTCACATTGATGATTCTCTCTCTCTCTCTCTCTTTCTTCCCTGTCCCTTAAAAAGTCAATGGAAAAATATCCTCAGGTGAGGGTTAACTAGAAAAAAAAAGTTAGATTTTAGACTCAGGTGATCATAAACAGGTTTTTAACTCCCTTGAATGTTTAGTAGGACATTCAGAAATAGTGTTTTGTGGGGCAGTTTTTCCTTGTGTAGCATCATCTCTTGCACTGCAGAACATTGTATATCCATAGCTTTAGATTTCTTTTTATTTTTTCTTAAATTTTTTATTAATTTATTTTTGTTACAGATGTTTCTTCTTTTTTTTCCCCATTGACACCCTCCTCTCCAACCCCCATCCCATAACCAGCTTTGTTATCCGGGTCCATCGATTATATGTACATGCATATAAGTTCTGTGGTTTATCTCTTCCCTCCCCCCACCACCCCTCTTCTGAGGGTTGTCAATCTGTACCCTACTTCCATGTCTCTGGGTCTACCCAATTCCTCAGACTGTTATGTTTATTATATTCTACAAATAAGTAAGATCATATGATATTTGTCTTTCTCTGCTTGGCTTGTTTCACTGAGGATAATACTCTCCAGGTCCCTCCATTCATCTCAAAGGATAAGAGATCTTTCTTTCTTACAGCTGCATAGTACTCTATTGTGTATTTGTACCACAGCTTTTTTATCCATTCATCTACTGATGGACACTTGGGCTATTTCCAGATCTTAGCTATTGTAAATAGTGCTGCTATAAAAATGGGGGTACATATATTCTTTCTGATTGGTGTTTCAGGTTTCTTAGGGTATATTCCTAGAAGTGGGATCCCTGGGTTAAATGGCAGTTCAATTTTTAATTTTTTGAGGTAACACCATATTGTTTTCCATAGTGGCTGCACCAGTCTGCATTCCCACCAGCAGTGTACTAGAGTCCCCTTTTCTCCACACCCTCGCCAAGGCTTGTTGTTTGATGCTTTGTTGATGGCGGCCATTCTGACAGGTGTGAGGTGATACCTCATTGTTGTTGTTGTTGTTGTTGTTGTTGTTTTTATCCTCACCCAAGGACATTTTTCCATTTTTGTTCAGATAGAGTGGTAGGGGGAGAGAGAGAGAGAGAGAAAGAGAGAGAGAAGAGAAACATCGATGTAAAAGGGACACATTGAGTGGCCACTTCCTGCACAACCCCAACTGGGGCCAGGGGCAAACTGCAGCTGAGGTACGTGCCCTTAGCGGGAACCGAACCCAGGTCTCTCTGGACTGCGGGCGGAGGCTCTAAACGCTGAGTCAAACCGGCCAGGGCATTGTTTTTATTTATTTATTTATTTATTTATTTATTTATTTATTTATTTATTTATTTATTTATTATGGTACGTGCCCCTAGCGAGAACTGAACCCTGGACTCTCTGGTCCACAGGCCGACGCTCCAACCGCTGAGCCAAACTGGCCAGGGCACCATTGTTGTTTTAATTTGCATCTCTCTGATGATTAGTGATGTTGAGCATTTCTTCATATGTCTTTTGGCCATTTGTATGTCCTGTTTGGAGAGGTGTCTATTCAGCTCCTCTGCCCATTTTTTAATTGGGTTCTTTGTCTTCCTTTTGTTGAGTTGTATGAGTACTCTATATATTTTGGAAATTAACCCCTTATCTGATATATCATTGGCAATTATGCTCTCCCATACAGTGGGTTGCTTTTCCATTTTGATGATTATATCTTTTGCTGTACAGAAGCTTTTTAGTTAGATGTAGTCCCATGTGTTCATTTTTTTCCTTTTTTTTTTTGTTGCCTTAGGTGATGTATCAGTGAAAATTCTGCTGCGTATGATGTCCGAAATTTTGTTGCCTACATTTTCTTCTAGGATTTTTATGGATTCGTGGGTCACATTTAAGTCTTTTATCCATTTTGAGTTTATTTTTGTGTATATTGCTGGTCTAGTTTCATTTTTTTGCATGTAGATGTCCAATTTTCCCAACATCATTTATTAAAGAGGCTGTCTTTATTCCATTGTATGCTCTTACCTCCTTTGTCAAATATTAATTGAGCATAATGTCTTGGGTCCATTTCTGGGTTCTCTGTTCTGTTCCATTTGTCTGTATGTCTGTTTTTGTGCCAGTACCAGGCTGTTTTGATTACAGTAACTTTGTAGCATAACCTGATATCCGGTATTGTGATCCCACCTACTTTGTCCTTTTTCAAGATTGCTGTGGCTATTCGGGGTCTTTTTTGGTTCCATATGAACTTTTGAAGTATTTGTTCTAGTTCTGGCAAATATGTCATTCGTATTTTGATGGGGATTGCACTGAATCTATAGATTGCTTTGGGTAGTATGGACATTTTTTTTTCTATCCTCACCCGACATTTTTCCACTTTTTTTTGTTGTTGTTGTTGTTCAGATAGAGTGGGAGGGAGAGAGAGAGAGAAACATTGACGTGAAAGGGACATATCGAGTGGCTGCCACTCACCCGACCAACCAGGGCCGGGGACAAACTGCAACTGAGGTATGTGCCCTTAGTGGGAACTGAACCTGGGTCTCTCTGAACCGCAGGCCGACGCTCTAACCATTGAGCCAAACCGGCCAGGGCTAGTATGGACATTTTAATGATGTTAATTCTTCCAATCCATGAACAAGGTATGTGCTTCTACTTTTTTTATATCTTCCTCTATTTTATTTTTCAATGTCCTGTAGTTTTCTGCAAATAGGTCCTTTACTTCTTTGGTTAAGCTTATTCCTAGGTATCTTAATTTTTTTTGCTGCGATGGTAAATGGGATTGTTTTTTAGTTTCTCTTTCTGTGAGTTCATCATTGGTGTATAAGAATGCATTGATTTCTTGACGTTAATTTTGTATCCTGCTACTTTGCCAAATTCATTTGTTAAATCTAGTAGATTTTTGATGGAGTCTTTAGAGTTTTCTATGTATAATATTATGTCATCTGCAAATAATGACAGTTTCACTTCCTCCTTTCCAATTTGGATCCCTTTTATTTTTTCCTCATGTGTGATTGCTGTGGCTAAAACTTCCAGTACTATGTTAAATAAGAGTGGCGAAAGTGGGCATCCCTGTCTTGTTCCTGTTCTTAAGGGAAATGCTTTTAGTTTTTGCCCTAGATTTATTTTTAAAAATTGTTTTATGTATTGGTTTTAGAGAGAGAGAGAAACATCGGTTTGTTGTTCCACTTATTTAGGCATTCATTGATTGACTTAAAAATTTTTTTTAAAATTGATTTTAGAGAGAGAAAGGGAGAGGGGGAGAAACATCAGTGAGAGAGAACATCAATTGGTCACCTCCTGCATGTCCCCCCAACTGGGGATTTGGCCCACATCCTGGGCACGTGCCCTGAACTGGAATTGAACCAGAGACCTCTTGATGCATTCCATGCTCAACCTCTGAGACACACCTGTCGGGCTTGGTTGATTCTTATATATGCCTTGACCAGGGATCAAATCCACAACCTTGGCATATCCAGAAGATGCTCTAATCAACTGAGCTACCCAGTCAGGGCTAGCTTTAGACTTCTAATGCCTGTGGTTTTCCCAACTCTTCTGACCCAAAAACTCCCCACAAAAGTTTAAATCCTTAGTCTAGGTGGTGGAACCGCTCCCTTCAGAACTAATAGTGAAGAACAGTATTCCCAGTAAACAACACAGAGCTTGGCATAAACAACGGTGGAACTCTAAATTGTTGAAATTGTTTAAATACACCCTTGGGACAGCTCAAGACCACTCACTGGCTAGCCCCACAATGATCCAGCCACAGGTTGGCAGTCCCGATTCCGATAGTGGTGACTCCATATGCAGAAGCAAACTTAGGGTGACAACGAGATACACGCCGCCTAGGCTTTCTTTTCTTTGCTCAAGTTTAATTCCTTCGGGATTTCAGAGCCACGAGCTCATCCCCATGTCCTTAAAGAGTATTCTGATTCCGTCCCTAGGCGGGTCACACGCATTACCCTTGCGGGCTGGCCTGGTGAGGCCCCGCCCCAGCCTCGCGCGAACCTGCGCGTCACCGGAAGTGAGGCAGCGGAAGTAGTAAAACCCGCGCAGAGCGAGGCGGGCGGGCTCTGTGGGCTCTGGTGGGATGGCGGATGAGGAAGAGGACCCCACTGTGAGTGACCACCTCTGTTCCAACCCGCTCTTTTCTTCACTCCCTCGGGTACAGTAGCGAGGGCCAAGTGCGGAATCGGGTCTGTCTGCTTTCCTTAGTGAATTCAGCCGGGAGGTCGGGGGCTGGACGCTGTGCTAGCCTTTCTCTTCTGTTCATCTTTTTAGTACGTGGGGCGGGACGTGAAGGGAGAGGGGCCATGTGGACCCTTGCTTTTTGCTTTTGGTCCATATCTGCCAGACACCCTTCGTAACGCCTAGAGAATCATCAGAGGTTAAAACTAACGTTTGTTAGGGCTCTCTGTGAACCAACAGTTCAACTGCTAGCAAAACTATGTACTTACAGTACAGTGTGGACCGCAAGTCGGAACCTGGGTTTCAAAATTTCTGTTCTTTGTGAGCAAGTTATTTAGCTTTGATCCTCGGTTTTCATGTTGTAAAATGGGGTTAAGTCTTCCTTAAGGAGAGTTCCTAGCACTGTGTAAGCAGCACTTAGCGTTTTTCTTGCTTTGATTCAGAACCAACTCTTGTAATAGTAAAATTGTCTAGCACTAGGCCAACTTAGTTGGTTTAAAAAAAACATGGTCATTAGATTATTTGTTAAGGACATTATAGAAGCCATTTTTTCTTGAGATGGAGGTTGGCCTAAAATACTATGGTTTCATGAGTTTTTGCTGCTTGCTTTAGGCTTTCTGGCATGATATCAATGTTGAAAATGGGAAATGTGAATTACTAAAAAATCAAATGCAGTGCAATTACTTGACATTTCTTTATATACATTTTAACTTCCAGTTTGAGGAAGAAAATGAAGAAATTGGAGGAGGTGCAGAAGGTGGACAGGGTAAAAGAAAGAGACTTTTTTCTAAAGAATGTAAGTAACATTTACAATGATTTTATTATAAAAATATTTCCCCTTTATTGATGTTAGAGAGAGAGGAAGGGAGAGGGAGAAAGATAGAAACATTGATGAGAGAGAACAGTAATTGGCGGCCTCCTGCATGGCCCCCACTGGGGATCAGGCTCACAACCTGGGCATGTGTCCTGACCTGGAATCAAACTGGCAACCTTTTGGTGCGCTGGATGATGCTCTACCAACTGAGCCCCATTGGCCAGGGCCACACTTTTTTTTTTTTAAGTGAGGAAATGTGATCAGTGTTTCAATTCTGGGCCTAAGAACATACTTCCATTTCTTTTTGGTCCCATACCTTGGCAGCAGTAGAAGCAAGGACTTATTTTGACTATAAGCCAAAAGTTAGGATGAATCCTGGAACAGGTGCTGAGGGTAAAAATTAAGTTGGAGCTCTGGACTAAGGCGGCAAGGTGATGAACAGTGTGGGGCCTTATGGTAGTATAGGGAATATAATGTATCCATCTTTATTCTATTCCCTCAATAGACAGGTTTGACCCTTTTTGTCAGCAGCACAAGGGACTGGTCCAGGCCAAACCCTGAAAGGCACTATAAGAATGTGTGCTCCATCTCCCAGTTCTGGTCTCTTACATATAGTTATGGCTGAGTTTTGACAGATGGGGCAACACATGAATACCTGTTTCATTTATGCTGAGTCAGATGTAAGCAGTTCCCAGAGGCTCTTGAAACTACAGGGTATGTCTTTTGCTTTTAATCTCAAATTCTTCTACATATCTCAATTTCTCACCTAAAGCTGACTGCTCCTTTTCCATCCCTGTTGCCATTTACTCCATTTGTATGTGGTTTTACTTCCTTTTTTTTTTTTTTTATCCCCACCCGAGGACATTTTTTGCATTTATCTTCAGACAGAGCAGGAGGGAGAGAGGGAGGAAGAGAGAGAGAGAAACATTGACTGGTTGCCACCCACATGACCCCAACCGGGGCCGGGGATGAACTGCAACCGAGGTACGTGCCCTTACAGGGAACCGAACCCGGGACTCTCTGATTCATGGGTGGACGCTCTAACCACTGAGCCAAACCAGCCAGGGCTGGATTTACTTCTTTTGTCAGCATATGATGGGGATTTCTACACCAGAGCACCCTGGAGTGATGCTTGCATAGTCAATTCTTAGCAAAAATTTATTCTATTTGGATTGCTTTATTTTAATTAATTAATTAATTTTTTGGTTAATCCTCCCTCAAGGATATTTTTCCATTTATTTTTAGATAGAGTGGAAGGGAGGGGTGAGGTGGGGAGAGACATCTATTGTTTACCTCCTGCACAACCCTGACCAGGGCTGGAATGGAACTGCAACCCAGGTCGTGACTGGGGATCGAACTGGTGACCTCTCGGTGCATGGGACAATGTTCTAGCCACTGAGCCACACCAGCAATAGGAATTATTCTTTTTTTTAAAAAATATCCTTAGGTGAAAATTTATTATCTTTTTTCTTTGTGATTTTAGAGAGAGAAGAAGGGAGGAGAGAGAGATAGAAACATTGATGAGAGAGAACATTGATTGCCCACCTCCTGCATGCCCCCAACTGGGGATCAGGCCCACAACCTGGGCATGTGCCCTGACCGTGAATTGAACCGGTGAACTCTTGGTGCATGGGTCAATGCTCAGCCGCTGAGCCACACTGGCCGGGCAGGAATTATTTTTAATGTACTCATTCCTGCCTTGGTAAGTGTTCTAGTTCCTTTCTTTTTAAAAATTTTTTTCCATATAAAATTTACAATAAATTGTACTAGTCTTAGGTGAACAGCTTGATGAATTTTACATGTATACATACACTTGTAACCACCACTCAGGTTAAGATAAAAAACACTTTCAGCCCTGGCCAGTTTGGCACAGCGGTTAGAGTGTCAGCCTGCAGTCCAGAGAGACTGGGTTCGGTTCCCACTAAGGGCACTAACCTCGGTTGTAGTTTTTCCCCGGCCCTGGTTGGTTGTGTGGGTGGCAGCCACTCGATGTGTCCCTTTCACATCGATGTTTCTCTCTCTTTCCCTGTCTCTCCCGGCCACTCGATGTGTCTCTTTCACGGCGATGTTCCTCTCCCTTCCCGTCTCTCTCCCTCCCACTCTAGCTGAACAAAAAATGGAAAAAATAAAAAATGTCCTGGGGTGAGGATAAAAAACAAACAAACAAACAAAAAAACATTTCCAATGTATAACAACGTTTTCACATTTATATGCCTCTGATAATTTGATAGGAGTTGATTTTTCTTCCCAGAAAAATGCACACACACAAATAATGTATAAAACTTTTGCATATAATTTTTGGACGACTCATGGACTTAAGAGCTTGTCCATGGACTAATTGGGAGTTTTTATACTATAGGATAACAATCCATATGGATCTCAACTGCCCTAAACTACCAAGAAGTATAATACTACTATTGGTAGAAATATAGACTCTGGAGCCAGATCATTTGAGTTCAAGTTCAGGTACCATCTCTTACTATCTATGTGACTTTGGGTAAATCACTTAACTTGGTGCCTCAATTTTCTCATTTATATAGAACAGGGATAATAGCATCTACTTGAAAGAATTGGGTTTGTTTTGTTTTTTTTATCCTCACCCGAGGTCATTTTTCCATTTTTTGTTCAGATAGAGTAGGAGGGAGAGAGAGAAACATTGACATGAAGGGGACACATCGAGTGGCTGCCACCCACACAGCCCAACCAGGGCTAGGGACAAGCTGCAACCGAGGTACACTCCCTTAGCGGGAACCAAACCTGGGTCTCTCTGGACTGCCGGCTGATGCTCTAACTGCTGAGCAAAACCGGCCAGGGTGAAAAAATTGTTTTGAGGATTAAATGAGTTATATGTGTGAAAAGCTATGTAAGTTTTAGCTATTAACAGTTTTTATTTTTTAAATAGGTTTTTATTAATTTTTTTTTTTTTAGAGAAGAAGGGACAGAGAGGAACATCCATTTGAGAACACATCCATCAGCTGCCTCCTGCACGCCCCCTACTGGTGGGTCCAGCCTGCAACTCGGGCATGTGCTCTGACCAGGAATCAAACTGGGACCTCTCAGTCCATGGGATGCTCAATCCTCTGAGCCACACCAGCAGAGCTATTGTTAATAGTTTTTTTATTACTCTATATTAGATTTCTCTTTTGCATTTTTTTGGTTCCTTCAGATGAAGCTTGAGAGGGCTTTGCTGGCAGTTGTATTGATCTAGATATGTCAAGATTCTGTAGTAAGCCCTTTGCTATCTCTTTTGATTACTCCATTCTTCCTATAAGAAGGTAATTGGGAAAACACATTCTCTCATGTCCTTTTCTCCAGAAGCACAAAGTTTCCCACCTTTATTTTAATGTCTTCGATTTCAGAGTGATATTTGAGTCTCTAACTGTTTGCCATTATACTACCATCCCTGAATTACTTACTGAGTAATGTCAGAAAGGATTTTGTCTTCTGTTTTCCAATGCTCCACTGACAGGCCAGTCCCCCCCTTCAGTAAAGGCTCGTTGCTACTCATCTTGTCCCTGCCTATTTAGAGGTATTGTGGGAAGGCTGGTGAGTAGGTGATAGAGGTTAGGGAAAGAGTATTGATGTCAGGGCTCAGTAGCTGGGAGGGAAGGGGAGTTCCTACCAATTAGGTAGAGAAAGTTGGTTATGAGATTGTGGTTTGTGGTTAAAACCTTTAACACCACCTGGCTGGTTTCGCTCAGTGGTTAGAGCATCCGCCCGCAGACCAATGAGTCTTAGATTTGATTCTGGTCAAGGGCATGTACCTCGGTTGTGATTCGTCCCCCGTCCTGATTGGGGTTGCATGGGAGGCAACCACTCGATATGTCCCTCTCACGTTAATGTTTCTTTTTCTCTCCCCCTCCACTCTATCTGAACGAAAATGGAAAAATATCCTTGGGTGAGGATTAAAAAAAAGAATAAAAAACCTTTTACACCAAAATCGTACTTGGAGACAAGTACAATGTAAATATATTTTTATACCAATATACTCTATAACTTGGTTTAATTCTAATTTGAAAAAAATGTATTGGTCAAAATTTGTATTGGCTAAATTTGTCCAAGTTAACAAGAATGACTATTCTTTTCTAGTACGATGTATGATGTATGGGTTTGGGGATGACCAGAATCCTTATACTGAGTCAGTGGATATTCTTGAAGACCTTGTTATAGAGTTCATCACTGAAATGGTAAGGTTTTTTTTTTTTTTGTAATTGGTCTTAGTTAACTGAGGAACAGATTTGAAATTCTTTTAGATAAGATGAACTGTGGCATCCTTTAGAAATAAGCTATCCATTTGAGTACCTGTTTTGTGGAAGTTATTTATCATTAAGAATGGAGATTTTGTTTATATATATATACACACACATATATGTATATGAACATATATAAATATATGTATGCACACATAGAGACAACTAATGCTAAGATTTTGGTGAATCTTTTGTCTTTAAAATTTATAAAAATTGAAATCATATATATAAGTCTTATAATCTATTTTTGTTTTTGTTTTTTCCATTTAGGTAAACCTAGAATATTTTCCTTATGTCATTGCAAATACTTTTTGTATTTAATGGTTTCGTAGCATTAATTGAATGGATGTGCTCAAATTTATTCATTTAAAACCTTAATATTTAGTTTCTCTTTTTAGTCATTGGAGATAATGCTATGATGAACCTTTGTTTTTCCACAGGTTAAATATATAATGATAGGGATTCGATGGGTTTTAAAACCCACCAATACTGAGATGGACACAAATTTTATTTTATTTTATGTTTTTATATTTTAAAGTTTTGGTATCTTTCTTGTGTGTAGTTTTAACAAACATTCACTGTGTGCACATTCTACAAATTTTAAATGAAATGCGTGATTACAAATTACAAAATTATTTTACACAGTGAAGACAAAAACTACAAATATCAAAAAAAAGAAACATCAATAAACTTGATAGATTTGATGTCCTTAATATTAAAAAATGTCTACAAGGCATTAAGAGAAACATTGCTAATTACCCAGTAGAAAGTGGACAGAGGACATGAACAGGAAGACAGTTCACAAATGAATATGTATAGTTAGAACAGAAAATTCTTCAAACTCACCAGTATTAAATACATGCAAATTAAAAGTAAAATATTAGATTTTTAAAAAATTAATTGAATTTAATGTTTCTTTGTAATAGACTCACAAGGCAATGTCAATTGGAAGACAAGGGAGAGTACAAGTTGAAGATATCGTCTTCTTGATTCGAAAGGACCCAAGGAAATTTGCTAGGGTTAAAGACTTGCTTACTATGAATGAAGAATTGAAACGAGCTAGAAAGGCATTTGATGAAGCAAACTATGGATCTTGACGACTTTTGTACTTTCTGAAGCTTTATTATCTTCTGGGGAGACCATATATAATGACCGTGTGTTCTCCATAGTAAGTTCCTAATAACTAGCCATGTAAGTGAAAGATGGAGAAGCACAAAGTTTCTCACCTTTATTTTCATGTCTTTGATTTCAGAGTGATATTTGAGTCTAACTGCTTGCCATTATACTACCATCCCTGAATTACTTACTGGGTTTTAATGACCACATGTAAGTTGAAGGACCTTGCAAACCATGTAGTATCTTCTGACTTTGACTATCTAAACAGTGGAGTAGTATTCATATATCAGATGTATTTGTGCCATTGCAGGCCATGCTGTTTAATATGTGCTATCTAAATGGCACCTTTGGCTTTATGATAGCTAAGACATGATAGCTATAACTCTAAGTTTTAAGACTGCAGTAATCTGGGAGGTTATTAAAAGATAGTGAAATTGTTTGTGTTTCCGTTAAGGAGAAGATAGAAGAAAATACAGTCTTTTGTAGGAGTGTTTATCTGTCTTAAGGTAATAATTTGTTTTAATATTTTTTCTTTTTGATAGAGTGATTTTTAGGAGAGAGAAACTAAGTTTCATGTGAATGCTTCTGTGTTGAAGGATTTTTTGATTTAAAACCTTTTGGGCTTATATTATACTATTTCTCAAATTTTAAGAAGATTGATTTTCCCATATTAGATTTCTCTTCTATATAAAAATAAATGCTTTTAGTAGCAGGGATGGATTGCTTAAAAAGGTGACGGCAGGATAAGCATTTGGGTGGTGTTTTAATTAACATTTGTTAGTACTTATTCATTGTGGAAATGTGTACTTGACTAAAACCATATATGGCTACGGAAACCACTTTTGCAGATCAGGATATACAGTTTTTGTGTGTATTTACCTTATTGTATTAAATTATTATTGTACTTAGCTAAAAATCAGGATTAAAATTGCATTTAGAGGGATCACTGAATATTACTCTTTGTGAAACTGAATGTCTTATGTGCCACTTCTAAACACTATAAACCAGTACTTAGGAAAATGTAACTTTCTTAACCTATTTATACAGGATTAAAGTATGAAAAATTAAAAAAGATTAATACTTTAATTTAACTATGTGTGATTTATCAGCTTTTTTCTCCCACTTAAAATATAATTCTAGCCCTGGCCGGTTTGGCTCAGCAGTTCAAGCGTCGGCTTGCAGTCCAGAGAGACCGGGGTTTGGTTCCCACTAAGGGCATGTACCTCGGTTGCAGTTTGTCCCCGGCCCTGGTTACGTCGTACAGGTGGCAGCCACTTGATGTGTCCCTTTCACCTGGATGTTTCTGTCTTTCTCTCTCCCTCCTACTCTATCTGAACAAAAAATGGAAAAATGTCCTCGGATGAGGAATAAATAAATAAATAAATAAATAAATACTTCTAGGTGCTTAATCTCACTAAAAACTTTTCCTTTATTATTACTATAATGCACTTGAATTGATAGTGAGATTCAAGATAGCTGGGCTGATATTTTTGTTATTTAAAAAAGTAAAAACCAGTTGAAAAGCTACCCCAGTCTAAGCTGAAATCAAGAATGGGAGCAGAAGGGGGACCATTGGGGAATATCTGTAATACTCTCAACAATGGAAAGAAAGGGAGCAGAGTGCTAAATTATTAGCATATCACTGTTTTTGCTCATCAGGGTCTACTTCACCTGAAGAAGGAACTGGTAGTAGCCAGGACCTGGGCAGTTGTACTGGGTGCCTGTATTACTCTGCCAAGCTGCCCTAGCACATGTCAGACTGCGTGGTTTAAACAACAGGTTTATTTTCTCACAGTTCTGGAGGCTGAAAGTCTGACCTGGTGCCAGCATGGTCAGGTTCTGGTGAGGACTTCCTGGATTGCAGATAGCTGCTTTTTCATTGTGTCCTTACATGGCTGAGAGCTCTGTTGTCTGTCTCTTCCTCTTCGTAAAAGGGCAGCATTTCTGTCACATCAGGATTCCACCCTTATGACCTCATTTAACCTTAATCACCTCCTTAAAGGCCATATCTCCAATATAGTCAGATGGGGTGTTAGGGCTTCAACATACACATGTTGGGTGACACATTCCGTCTACATAGCAGTGCCATTAGTCTTACTATTTTGCTAGTGACCCTAGCATGTAAGAAGACTTTTTTTTTGAGACAGGGAGAGAGAAAGATCTGCTGCATGCCCACTACCAGGGATTTAGCCTGCAACCCAGGCATGTTTCCTGACCGGGAAGCAAACCGGCCGTCTCAGCGCACAGGACAGCACCCTACCTGCTGAGCCACACTGGCCAAAGCTAAGTTTTTTTTAATGGGATTTTGTATTAAGACTTTTTAAGGTTGCAAGTGATAGAATTTAACTCAAAAATAACATAAGCAAAAAAGAGGAAATTATTGGCCTATCTAACCAAAACAAGGGAAAGAAGAACTTGAGAATCCAGACTCTGTCCATCTATCTAAATTTTGGCTCGACTCTCTCAGAAACCTCAGTGTATCAAGGAAACATGATGATGGCTAGGAGCTCTAGGGTTCCATCCATATAACTCCTAATCGAGGAAGCTGCTTCACTTCCTGGCACAGAGAATTCCAAGCAAGGATCATGATTGCCCTGGCTTTGGTTATTCTTGGACCAATCCCTGTGGCCAGGAAGAAGCTGTACTATAGCCTGGATTGTAAACCCTACCTCTGGTGAAGAGCTTGGAGTTGATAGGGGAAGCTGGGTACCGCTATTAGCAGGAAAAGAAAAGAGGCTGGATGGACGGAAATAACATGTGCACTGTCTGGATTCATGAGCTTATTAACTGAATCCTGATATTAAAGCATCATGGCTCTCTTCCAGTATCTAGAGCTGCACTGTGTAATATGGTAGCTACTAGCTACATCAGGCTATTTAGCTAATTAAAATGAAATCAAATTAAAATTTTTCTATTGCACTAGGTATATTTCAGGTGCTCAGTAGTCCCATGAGTAGTGGCTACTGCATTGAACAGTGCTGATAAATAACATTTCCATAATCACAAAATTACTTTGGACAGTGCTGATCTATAGTGTTCAGGTGGTCTCTCCTCAGTTACTTCACTTTTTGTTTTTTAACTTACAATGGAAAATCTCAAGTATATACAATAAGAGGATAGTATCATGAGTACCTTCGACAGCTAGCCAGCCTTTTGCTAATGTAATGTTTTACCTATTCTCCCACTGTTTTTAGGCGGGAGAGGGGCAGTATTTTAAAGCAAACTTCAGAAACTATATCATTTCATCTATAAATACTTCAGTATGTATCTTGAACAAAAAGTTTTAAAAGGTAGTTCAAATATTATTATACCCTAATAAAAATGAACACTAATTCCTTAACGTTCCATTTAATACCCAACCCCTGCTTATATCTCTTGATTTGTTTCAAAGTATCTTTTTGAGTTTGTGTATTAGTATTTATTGCTGCTATAACAAGTTACTGCAAATTCAGTGACTTAAAATCATTATCTTACCAGTTCTCCAGGTTGGAAGTCTGACATGGCCCTCACTAGGCTAAAATCAAGGTACCAATAGGGCCACATTCCTTTCTGGATAGTCTAGGAAATAAACTGCTTTTTTGCCTCTTACTTTCTAGAGGCAGCATTCCTTGGCTCATGGTCCACTCGCATCTTTAGAACTAGCCCTGTTGCATCTCTCTGTCCCTTCTTCCGTAGTCATAGCTCCCTCTAACCCCAGCTGGGCAAGGTTTTCTGTTTTTAAGGACCCATGTGATTATAATGGACCCACCTGGGTAACCCAGACTAATTCCCCATTTCAAGGCCCTTTAACTTAATCACACTAGCAAGTCTCTTTTACAAATGTAGGGTAATACGCAGGTCCTGGGAATAAGGACGTGACATCTTTCGGGGGGGGGGGTGGGTGGCTATTATACTGCCTAACACAGTTTGTTTGGAAAAGGCTCTTAAACAAGGTGTCACCGCATTTGGTCAGTATGTCTAAATTTTTATTTTTATTTATTTAAAAAAATCTTTTTCTTTATTGATTTTAGAGAGAGAGGAGAGGGAGAGAGAAATAGAAACATTGATGAGAGAGAACATCAGTTGGCCACCTACTGCATGGCCCTCACTGGGGATTTGGCCCACAACCTGGCCATGTGCCCTGAACGGGAATTGAACCAGAGACCTCTTGGTGCATGGGTTGATGCTCAACCACTGAGCCACACCAGCCAGGCAATATGTCTACATTTTTAAAAATCCATAATAGCTCCCCTCCCAGATTTTGTTTTAAGTGGAGCTGTCTATTTAAAAAAGAAAAAATAATCGTACCTTTTATTTTTCTACTAGCGTGTTTGTTAGATGCTCAAGCAGAATGTCTAATACATATCTATGATTCACTTGAAAGTGTTGGTTTTATTGTATTTAAACTGGTCTTAAATAAAAACTGTAATATTAACTCTAAGTGTAGAAATTTTTGTTGTTAATCCTCACTCGAGGATATTTTTCCATTGATTTTTTTTTTTTAAGAGAGAGTGGGAGGGGGAGAGAGAGAGAGAAACATTTATGTGAGAGAGACACATCAATTGATTGCCTCATGAACCTGAAAGCCCGGTGTGTACCCTTGACCGGAATCGAACCTGAGACCCTTCGGTTCAAGGACTGACGCTCTAACTGCTGAGTTGAACCAGTCAAGGGCTAGAAACTTTATAAAGGGGGAAATAGTTCCCTTGGCCTCTCATCAATGAAAAGGGGTGTTGTCTGGCGAGTCATTTGGCTGCTTCCCAAGAGGCCTCGGGAGGTTGCATTATGTGGGAATGTGGGAGAATGTACTATATAGTCCAGAGTTTGATTTGCAGGACTACAGGCTTGGAAACATATTTCATCAGCAAATGGAGAGCACATCAGTTTCTTGGGGTGGATCACCAAAACCAAGGTAATAAAACTAATGTATGAAAATGGATGCCAATTTATAGGTGTAAAACTTGCAACAGTGGCTAGCAAAGTCTTCTCTAGACAGACCCATGTGGGATATTGAGACATAATTATAAGGGTGAATCAGAATGAGGGGAGTTAAACGAATTCATTGTCTAGAGCAGCGGTTCTCAACTTGTGGGCTGCGACCCCTTTGGGGGGGTTGAACGACCCTTTCATAGGAGTTGCCTAAGATAACAGTAGCAAAATTACAGTTATGAAGTAGCAACAAAAATAATTTTATGATTGGGGGTTGCTACAACATGAGGATCTGTATTAAAGGGTCCTGGCATTAGGAAGGTTGAGAACCACAGGTCTAGAGCTTCAGGTAAGATAAGGATAAAGTTAAAATAGAAATTGGAACAATGGCTCCCAGGGCCTGGGGACCTACCTTCAAGATTGCCTTGTTACTGACACTGGAGCTAGTCAGACTTATATTATGGGATAGGATCAAGGAAAACATGATAGACAAATATTTATTAAGCACCTATTGTATTTGAGGCCTAGCACAGATAGTATTTTGCTCTGTGGTATCTGGATAAATGGAATTCTAAAGTTATAAAGTAAGGAGCAAATTTCTTACACGTTACCTGTAGATTGATAAGCATTTCAATTTGAACTTCTATACAAAATCCCAATTCATATGTTGTTTGTAGTGCTGAGATTTCTATGCACATGCTTATTTTATTGTACTTAACGCAGAAAGCCTGGTAAACCGCCTTGAAATCCTTGGGTGTATTCAGAATAGGAAGAACTAAAACATAAATCATTTTGTCATTTGCCTTTGTGTGGCCATTTTAGATAAATAACTGAAAATTTATTAAGAAAGAGCTTACTGAGTTACTAACCAAACTTTAAAAAAAATGCTAATGCTATACTTAATTTTTCTGGAATAGCATTTTTGTAAGTTTTTTTGAGGGAGGGGAAGTGTACATGAACTTACAATAAGACTCATTCTGGTGAATCTCTGGTTTTCTTCTATCTTTATAGCAAGTTCTACTAAATGAACTCAAGTTTATTACTAGAAACTTACCTTATCCTAAAATATACCCATCCAAAATTAGGATGTTATGTGCTTTATGTATTAACATTTCCTAACATACAGCCCCCCCCTTTTTTTACTTTGAAGTATTTTAATGAAATTTTTTTCTAAAACAATACTTTAAAATTTTATTTTGAATATAACATCAGATGTTTACTATAAACAAAAGCACATCTCCTTTATGTTGAAACGATAATGTATTTTTCTTTATTCAGTTTACCCATCCACATACAATTTAAGCTTTTGTTTAGGGGTCTGGTCTAGACAGGAGCTTGAGTAGAGCTGGTGTTCTATTTCCAAAGTCCTTGAACCTGCTTGAAGGAGAAGCAGCAGTGGAGGTATTTTGTTCTCCCAGAACCAGGCCTGCTGGCTGGGAAGCATACAGCTCTTTGGTGTGTGTATTTGAGTGTGTGTTCTGACAATGAGAGTAGAAACTTTTAAAACAAGTTCCTTTATCCCCACTGACCTTCCCCTGAACAGCTTGAGGCAAGATTTCCTAATTTAGGCTTGTACTCAGATTCCTTTCTACTATTTGGGGAAAACCAAAAATTTTGATTCCCCAATTTAGAAGTGAGATTTGGGAATCTTATTAAAAGGGATCCACCTTAGCCTGCAGGCATTTATGTCACAAGGCACTATGACTCATTCTGTCAAGTTAGAACCTGCATTTTCAAATGATGCCTAACCTAGTTCCTGAGCCAGAGTAGGCACTCAATAAATATTTGGTGAATGATTGAGGCAGTACCTCGGGATCTAAGGACAGTCATTCATCTAAGAAAGCCTTGTCCTTACTGAACAATTCGCTGCTTTACAGCAACTAGAGTGAAAGACAAGCAGATCTAATCTTAACCAATGTGGCTGAGTATAGAAGGAAAGCTGATACCTTAGGCTAACAGCTATTAAGGTTGTAGTGTAACACTTGATGTTACACTAGGAAGCAAATATACAATCAATGCATTTGTCAGTGTACAAGTGATAAGATGTACCAGATGTCTTGTATTTCAGTGCCGTGTTTCTTTCCTCTTCCATCCCCCTTTTCTGGAAATAAAATGGTTATGTCTTTGCTTCTAACAATTCTGATTGCTATTTATTGAAAGTTGAGATGCAGATGACACTATACTGTAAAATATGGGGGATATAAACATGAATAAGACCTTTTATTTCCTCTACCTTGTCAGAATAAAGTCCACTTTCTTGAAGCTAAAATTTCCAGTTGTTAGAGTGAAGCAGAGTAGAAAAAGAAGATTTTAAGAGTCAGAATGGTTAGAATCTTGGCTCTGCTACATGTCAGCTGTTTTACCTTGGCCAAGTTATTTCCTTTAATCTCTAAATGGGAATAATTAACAGGCATTTTAAGGGGGATTGTGAAGTTTATTAAAAAAAACTTTTTTTTTTCTTTATTGATTTTAGAGAGAGAGAAAGGGATGGGGAGAGAGATGCCCCCTGCTGGGGATTGGGCCCACAACCTGAGCATGTGCTCTGATCGTGAATCGAACCGGCAACCTCTTGGTGCATAGGTTAGCACTCAACCACTGAGTCACACCTGCCAGGCGAGATTGTGAGGTTTAAATGAGAACATAGGCAAACACTTCAGTTTGTACTCAATGAATGCCAAAACCAATGTAGTACCCTAAAGCAGGTTCTTTTTTTCATTTATTTATTTGTTTATTTATTTATTTTTGTTTCATCTTCATCCAAGGATATTTTTCCATTGAATTTTAGATAGAGTAGAAGGGGGGTGGGGGGTGGAGATTTGTTACCTCCCACAGGACCCTGACCAGGCCAGGACCGAACCTGCAACCCAGGTACGTGCCCTTTACTGGGAATCAAACCCGAGACCCTTTGGTCACAGGGCCAATGCTCTCACTGCTGAGCCAAACTGGCCAGGGCAGGTTCTTTTTTCGTATAACACTCTGCCCTTATCCCTAATTAGTAACTCTAAATCCAACTGAACATTTAAATATGTAAATGGTTCTGGGTCTTGAAACTACTTTTGTTTGAGACTCAAGACTGAGAAGTGGTTTTTCAGGTGAACTATACTGGTCAAATAATTGACAAACTACTTCCAGGATATATCATATCTGCCCACTTTTTTAACTTAAACATTCTGTAGTTTTGTGGAGGGTTCCCCCCCCCCCGTCCCCCCAAGATATCAACACTTGGAGTATCATTAAGTTGTGTTTATATTTATTTGTTGGTCACTTATCACTGAGATAGTTCTTAATGAAGACTTTCTTCTAGGAGTTAATCAGAACTAGACAATTGAAATTTTGCAATTCAGCTTTTGGGCTTATAATGGTTTTTCTTGAATTTGTAAATATTTTTCTTAAAACCTTTTCCTCAAGCTATAACTTCTTTTTAATTGGATCAAATTCTTCCTTTCCAGAAATATTTTGATGTTTATTAATTTTTTAAAAATTGATTTGAGAGAGAAAGAGAGAAAAACATTGATTTGGTATTCCACTTGTGCATTCTTTGGTTGATTCTTGCATGTGCCCTGACTGGGGATGGAACCTGAAACCTCGACGGTCTAACCAACTGAGCTACCAGGCCAGGGCCAATTTGATGTCTCTTCATACAAGTCTCCTTTCACCACATTTCCCCGGCTTTGGGAGGCCCAGGTCACTCTTGCCTTTTTGTCTTTGTGAGGACGAGGTTTTTACAGGCTTGTGTCACTACATTCTTCCTTAGTTCTACATGATTTTACTCCCTGGATGCTTAATTCAGTTCATTTGAGCATCATGTACGTTTGTGGAATAGTAGTTATGAACCGAATGTAAACAATTCAGGAGGCTCTGGCTAGAAAGAAATGATAGACATTCAAGGGCTTTAGAGTTTGCAAACCGGAAACACGTAGGCAAATACCCAGAGTGTTCTGAAAAAGAAAAACTGAGAGTTCTTAGCTAAAAGTTCATTCTTGACAAGAATCAGTCCTGCGTTCCCCGCTTCTGGGTTGGTCCAGATGATGATCTTCCTGATGTGGGATGGGCTGGATAATGGATATCCTCGTACTGCACCGGAGGGGTGGGAAGTAGTGAGGTTTTGCTACCAAGGAACACCCAAAAAGGGGTGAGTATTAAGTAACTGACAAATGCTTCAAGGCAGATCATCACAAAATCAAGGGGGCAATTCAGCTGCTGGAACTTTCGGGAAGAATGGGGCTTGGAAAAACAGGAGGAGGCAGGATTTATTTCATTAGCCTTTATTAATAAATTATCCAGGAGGAATATTAAGAACCGATACTAATGCGCAGAGGACTAGATTGGGAGTCAACAGCCCACTATGCGCTTTGTTGGGATACTCGATCACGGCGGCCAGGTTTTGCGCCGAGGCTGCGGGTCTCACACAATCGCCGCGCCCGCTCTTCCTCCGGGTCCAGCCTATCCTCGGAGCGCTGGCCCGGAGCCCGTCGGCACAAACGGGTCCTCACCTTGCCCGGCTCGGGCCCTGTGGCCGATTCTGTTTTCTGCGCAGGCACTTGCCTGGCCGCCCAGCGCGGCGGGGTCCTGAGGCGCCTCGGGGGAGCGCGGTGATTGGCTGGGCTGGGGCTGGGACCGGGCTCGGCACCGTTTGACAACCGCAGTCGCTGGAGGCTGGGCTGAGGGCCGCGGACCTGGGAGGGGCAGACAGGAGGAAGGACGGACTGACGAACTGATGCACTGACGCGCGGTGGAGGGAGGACCGACGCCAAACCCAGGCCTCCGCTCTCGCGTACCCGCCCTAGCCGGAGCCAGCGCTTTGGGGCCCCGGCCGCTGGCCACCCCGCTGCTTTCTCCTCCGCTGCTTCTGCGGGTTCGCCCTCAGGTGAGTGACTCCAGGAGGCAGAGGCGGGGTCGGGCTGCGCCGCACACCTCGCGTTGCCATGGTCACCCGTCTCCACCTGTCACCACTTGCTGGGGTTCGGAGCCATGCGACCCCCAGGGCGGCGCTCGCGGCCTGGGAGAAGGGTTTGGTTAGGCTTGGGTGCTGACTGGGTGGGATGGGTCAGGCGTGAGGCCCCGGCACCGCAGGACGAGGACCTGGGAACTGCGAGCCGATGCGAGGCCGCCACCCCTGGACCACACCTTTCCCTCGCTGCGAGCCCCGCTCGGGTGCACGGCGACGCCCCGCACCCTGGTTCTGCCCGCCCGTGAGCACTTAGCGGCCACAGAAGTCGTGCCCACCTCGCTGCTGCTGAGAGGCGGGATGAGGGCAGACCGCGCACACTCTTCCTTCCTCGCCCCTCCGCCGAGCCCGGGAGAAGTGGGCACGCCTTGGCCGGGAGGAGCCTGGAGGAGCAGGGGCTGCGGGGCTGGGGGTGAGCGGCAGCTAGAGGCAGCCCTGCGGGGCGGGTTTGGCCGTTCTTGCATCAGTAGTCAATGGGAGCGGCCTTTGGAGGTCTGGGGGCGGCGACTGCATTGGGAACGGGTGGAGTCCAGGAGGGGGGCGCCTGCCTAGGAGACGTGGGAGGTCGTAGAGCTCACGGTGTTAAACTGGTTCTGTCTATCGGGGAGAAAGAGATTGGGGCTGTATCTCTGGGGCCAGGCCTTGGCCCTATGGGCTGGGGGCGGGGGCAGGCAGCGGCAGCCAGCATCTGATTTTTTCTTCTCTGTACCCAGACTCAACAGTCACTAACCACGCACAGTGTCTGAGCCGAGTGTTTTTTTGGCAACTTGGTTCTGCATAATGAAAGGAGAAGTCTTTGTTCCGCCCAGATTCATAGGTTGTGATCCTAACACTTATTTCCCTCCCTTTGTTATAGACTTTATTGAATACTTAAAGAAGTTTATGGCACAGAAATTAACATGTAGGTTTTAATGTGCTAGAAATCATTTTTTCACAGAAAATCCAAGGGTTTTTTGTTTGTTTGTTTTTGCCTCCAGTGTTGGCATGTGTTACTAGAAAAGGGGAGAAATGCCGAAGAGCTCATTTTCCTTTATATGGCATATTCTCGAGGTCTCATTTAGAAGGAAGATGTAATGAACAATTTTACCTTAGATTTTAGGGCATAGATTGCTTCCACACAGGAAAGAAAAAATATTATACAGTGATGGAAAAGACAAGCAATTAAGCTGTAACAGTATGCTGTTATTTTTTTTTTTTTAAATAAAAAACCTTGAATTTAGATGCCATTATATATAATTAAATTTTTTTCAGTTATAGTTGATATACAGTATTATATTAGTTTTTAGGTGTACTAAATATGTAAATTTTTGTGAAGGGATTTTAACCTGTTTATCTCCCACCCTCCAACTTCCTGATTCTTTTCTCTGTCTTTTAAGCCAATAATAAGAATGTTTCATAGAGAACAGGGGTACTACCCTATGTTCCTAGTTACATACATAATTGTGTTCAATCTCTTCTGTTTGTGAAATGGAGTTTATTAGTTACTTACTGAATGGACAGCATGTGATAGACTTGATATATGCTGCAGTTTAAGAAACACTTTAAAATAAGTATGAAAAGATGCAGTTTTGTTTTGTTTTGTTTTGTTTTGTTTTTTAGTAATCAGTAAACTGGAAGTCAGATTGCCAGGATTTAAGTTTCCCTTTGCTGCTGGTTACAATCTTGGAAGAGCTACACACCCTTCTATTGACTCTGATTTCTAGATCTGTAAAATGGGGATAATATATCCTATTGTTTTAGTCAGGGAATGGGCTCTGAAGTTGAACAAAATAATATATTTGAAAGCATTCTGGAAAATATTTAAGGCATCTGTTAATTACTTTTTAATAGAGTGGAGGATTGGCAAAATAATTAAAATTTTCTGCTTGGTCTATTTAGCATTTTCAGGTTCAGGACCTTATTTTGTACCATGGCCTTAAAAGGCTCATGGGAACTATTAAGGTGAATTTTTACTTCCCAGCAGAGGTTCTTTGTTTCTTCCCTATGTGTGGGTCAGGATTGCTTTCCTGCTTTCAGTAGGAGGTTCTCATATTTAGAAAATAAGGCTATGGCAAATAACTGTGACTTGAGTTTCATTTGGTATTAAATAATCCTCAGTGTGGATCATTGGTTCTTGATTTATAAAGAAACAGCTTACTTTGTCCTGTTTGACCTATGCTTTTCAAATAGGAGTATTTTCAGTGTTAGAGATAAGCTGCTATGTGCCAAGGGATAAATCTGTGGTCATATAACATGGCACACATTTATGGAGTTGCCATCAATTTCACTTGAAGACTTGGATAAAAATATATTGTTGTTTTAAAAGTAACAGCAGCCCTGGCCAGTTTGCCTCAGTGGTTATAGCATTGGGTCAAGGACCAAAGAGTTGTGGGTTCGGGTCTGATCAAGCGCACATACCTAGGTTGTGGTTCGGTCCCTGGCCCTGGTCAGAGTTATGTGGGAGGCAACGAGTCTATGTATCCTTCTCACATCGATGTTTCTCTCTCTCTCCTTCTCCTTCCTATTCTGTCTGAAAATAAAAATGGGAAAATGTCCTCGGGTGAGGCTTAAAACAAAACTAACAGCATTATTTCAAAAAATATATATTGATTGACTTTAGAAACGAAGGGAGAGAAAGAAAGAAACATCAATATGAGTAAGTGTCCTGACTGGGAATCGAACCTGCAACCTTTTGATGCATGGGATTATGCTGAACCAACTGAGCCACATTGACCAGGGCAAAGTAACACCATTATTGCCATACTACTTTTTTTTAATCCTCACCGGTGGACCTGTTTAGAGAAAGGAAGGGAGAGAGGGGGTGGGGAGAGAAAGAAACATTGATGTGAGAGAGAAACATAGATTGGTTACCTTCCGTACATACCCTGAGTACATACCCTGACTGGGAATTGAACTGCACAGGTCAATGCTCAACTAACTGAGCCACTCTGGCCTAGCAGTGTATATTGTTTTTATATTAAAACAAAAAGATGCCCTGGCCAATTTGGCTCAGTGGTTGGAGCGTCAGCCTGCAGACCAGAGAGTCCCGGATTCGGTTACTGCTAGGGGCACGTACCAAAAAAAAAATTCAGACTTCAAAAAATTTTCATGCTTGTCCTGCTAGTGTGGTTCAGTGGATTAAGCATCGTTCCATGGACTGAGAGGTCAAGGTTCCATTCCAGGTCAGGGCACATGCCTTTGTTTTGGGCTTGATCCCCAGTAGGGGGCGTGCAGGGTGCAGTTGATTGATGTTTCTCTCTCACATTGATTTTTTATCTCTTTCTCCCTTCCTCTCTTTCTCAAAAAATCAATGAACACATTAAAAAAAATTTTTTTCATGCTAAGTGTTCTTTAAAGATGTGTTCAGTTTCTTCGACCCCTATGGAGAAAAACTGAAGAAGCACTGCCTTAGACTTACTCAGGTAATAAATGGTAAATCACTACACAGCACAGGAAATAAGTTGAATTCCAATTTCTAAAACTTTGACTGACATTAGGCCCAAGATTATTGAATCCTAATTATTCCCTTTTGTTTTTACCCCTACAGATGTCACAATGTTGTAGTGGAAAGGTCACAGGATTGTAGTCTGATAATAGTCTGGACCATTCTTGCTTCTGTACTTTTTGCTGGGTGTCTTTAGACAAGTATCTAATGTCTCTGAGCATTAATGTGATCATGTGTAAAATAAAATTATAGAGTTGTAAGAACTACATAGATACTTACATAGATACTATATAGGAATATTTAGCACAGGGCCTCACATAATAGGTGTACAATAAATGTTAATACCCTTTCCTTTCCCATCTCTGCATTTTAGAATTTTAACAATCCTTCATACCCATTCTTAACAGGAATCTGCATTACCCCTCTGAACTTCCATTGTATTTCATTTGTAATTTTTTTGTATGGTACTCTACTTTTTATTTTACTTGTTTAGGTGTGTTCATTGTATAGTGCCTAAATCATAGGAAGTGTTAGTTTCATTGTATGCATATGCTGACCAGACCACACCTGGTGTATTTTGTTCAATTTGAGGTATTTTAAGAGGGAAATTAACAAATGTTAAGAGGAGAGTGACCAGAATGGTGGGGATCTGAAAACTGTGAAAAAAGGCTGAAGGAAGCAGGGGAATAAACATATTATTGTCAGATTTAAATATATGAAAGTTTTTTTAACATAACAGACTTGTATTATGCTTGCCCTGAAGACGTAACTAGATGAAAGTCACAGGTAGATTTCAATTCAATATTAGAAAAAACTTTTTTTTTCTTCTTCTTTTTTTTTTTAATCCTCACCCGAAGATATTTTTCCATTTATCTTCAGCTAGAGTAGGAGAGAGGGAGAGAAGGAGAGGGGAACAAGGGAGGAAGGGGGGGCAGGGAGAGAGAGAGAGTCATTGACTGGTTGCTTCCCGCATGACCCCACCAGGGCTGGGGACAACCTCAATGGAGGTATGTGCTCCTGCGCTTGACCGCAATCAAACCTGCCAGTCATTGGTTTGTGCTGACAGTCTAACCGTGGAGCCAAACTGGCTAGGGTGGGAAAAAACAAATCTTTTGGACTTGTGAAGAAAAAGTTCTGTATTATCTATTTTTGTGTAACAAATTGCCCCCAAAATTAGTGGCTTAAAACAAGAAATCTCACTGTTTTTGAGGGTCAGGAATCTGGGCACAGACCTGCTAGGTGCCTCTGATTTAAGGTTTCTTGGGATCCTAGTCAAGCTTCCACAGGGACTGTGGTCTCACCTGAAGACTTAACTTGGGATGGTCTCCTTCCCAGCTGATGTGGGCCTGTTCCTTTCAGGTTGTTGGACTGAGTGAGGGCTTCCTTTCTTCGCTGGCTGTTGCCTGGAGACTTCCCTTAGTTTTGTCATGTGGATCTTTCCACAAGGTTGCCTCGTGACATGGCAGTTGGCTTCTTCCAGAGTGAGCATTCTGAGAGAGGGCACGTGCCTGCACTCAAGAAGGATACTGCAGTCTCTATAAATCTCAACATTTCTGTACTCTTGAGTAGAAGTGAGTCACTAAGTCCAGCCCACACTCAAGGGCTGGCGACTACAAAAGGGTGTAAACACCAGTAGGTTCATTGATGACCGACCACGTTAGAGGCTGCCTTTCACAGGTGCATTTGGGGCATTTATGTAGAGGTTGGCAGACCATTTGTCAGAGATAACTATTTGGATATTCTGTACTAAATAAGAGAGTGGGCTGAGGTACCTTCCAACTCAATTCTGTGATAAATACACAAATGCTAAGGAAGTAGAAAAACTAAGGATGGAAAACTTTAGCAGGTAATTATATAGTATATACTCGATTATACTTCTTTCATTAGTTAATGCTTATATAATTTTGACTTTTTAATATATTTTCAAGTTTTTGTGACTGTTGATTATATTTTCTTATGTTTCCAAATGTTGACCTACTGACTTCAAAAATCAGTATTTTATGTAGTTCAGTTTTTGAGTCATATACAGACACCTTAAGTTTAGCTTTTCTCTTTGAAAACAATAGAGAAATGTGTGGAAGTAAAAACAAGTACATGAAGGACAATTTTAATCTCCTTTACAAAGCATACTTTTGGTACCTTGGCTTTAGATGTGACAGAAACTATACTGGAGGTCTTTTCATACAATAAAAGGTGAAACCATGTTCTCTGATAAAGCATCTTTTTTACCAGAAATAAATAAAGTAAAAACACACAAACAAATAAGGAAGACTATATTAATTTATGTGAATATTTTTACTTTGACCTTAGTTAATATAGCATTAATTTATGATTAGAGTGTAAAATTTTTATTACAAATATTAAGATTAAAAACTTTCTACATTTCTTATTTACATGTATTTATAGATTGATTCTGTTTAATAAACATTTGAATTTTCACCATTTGCTACTGTGATGATTTAAAAAAAATGTATTTAGTTACAGTTGACAGTTTCAGGTATACAACACAGTGATTAGACATTTATATAACTTCTGAAGTATCACCCCAATAATAAGTCTAGTACCCACCTGATAGTGTACATGATTGTTGCAATATTATTGACTATATTCCCTATGCTGATTTTATATCCCTATGACTGTTTTTGTAACTGGCAATTTGTACATCTTAATCCCATTCACCCTTTTGCTGCTATGATGCTTAAGGAATACTCTTTAAAACTTTCATTTTGCCTGGCCTATGTGTCTCAGTGGTTGAGCATCAACCCATGCACCAGAAAGTCACCAGTTCGATTCAGGGTCAGGGCATGTGCCCAGATTGTGGGCCCGATCTCCAGTGTGGGGCATGCAGGAAGCAGCTAATCAACGTTCTCTCTCATCGATGTTTCTCTCTCTCTTTCCTCTCTTTCTCTCTCTCTCAAATCAATAAAGAAAAAAATTTTAAACTCCTTTAATTTTTTCCATGATTAATAAATACCTAAAGCTTTTGGCTAAGTGTCAGGAGACCATGAGTTCTTAGCTCTGCCTAATGTCTAATAATTGTATAATTAAGTGGTGGCACTATTACTGACTGGTAAGTAGGATTCACACTTTGAATTGTTTTAAATAATGGACTGCTTTAATCTGTCCATACTTACCCACCAGGGTTCTCATGAGAACAGTGACACAATTTGTGAGTTTTCTGACTGGAAAATGTTCAATCTGAGACCAGAGAACACAGCAGAGGCCTGATAGGTTTTTTTTAATCCTCATCCAAGACGTTTGTTTTTTTGTTTTTTTGCATTTATCTTCAGATAGAGCAGGAGGGAGAAAGTAAGGAAGAGAGAGAGAGAGAAACATTGACATGAGAGAGACACATCGAGTGGTTGGCACCCACATGACTCCCCAACCAGGGCCAGGGACAAACTGCAACCAAAGTATGTGCCCTTAGTGGGAACTGAATCCCGGACTCTCCTGTCCATGGGCTGATGCTCTAACGCTGAGCCCAGGGCGAGGCCTGATAGGTTTTATTTTTATTTTATTTTATTTTATTTTTTTATCCTCACCCGAGGACATTTTTCCATTTTTTGTTCAGGTAGAGTGGGAGGGAGAGAGAGGAACAGAGAGAGAGAGAGAGAGAGAGAGAAACATCGATGTGAAAGGAACATACCGAGTGGCTGCCACCTGCACAACCTACCAGGGCCAGGGACAAACTGCAACCGAGGTACGTGCCCCTAGCGGGAACCGAACCCGGGTCTCTCAGGACCGCAGGCTGACGCTCTAACCGCTGAGCCAAACCGGCCAGGGCCTGATAGGTTTTAAACAGATCTACTGAACCATGTTCTAAGCAAGCGAGCTAAGAGAGTATATTATTTAAAAATAAAATTATCTACACATGTTGTTTTTAGAATTAAAATTCTTATGTCTTAAATTAACACCCTAATTTTGTTCGTTTTTTTAATTCTCACCCGAGGATATTTTTCCATTGATTTTCAGACAGAGTGGGAGGGAGGGAAAGAGAGAGAGAGAGCTAAATATTGAAGTGAGAGAGACACATCGGTTGGTTGCCCACTCCACAATCCCAACCAGGGCTGGGAATTGAACCACAACCAAGGCAATGTGCCCTTGACTGGAATGAAACCCAAAACTCTGGTCCGTGTGGGCCATTGCTCTAACCACTGAGAAAACTTGCTAGGACAACACCCCAGTTTTGCTTTTAGTTGTGCTCCAAGACCTAAATTATATTTAATAGTAAAACACTGTAGCAACAAGTTAAAATTTATCTAGATTTCTCCATATTTGGTGTGGTTTTTGATAAATACTTTAAAAACTGAATTTCGGCCCGGTGAAGAGAGGCAAAGGGGGGTGGGGGGGGGATAGGGGACATTTGTAATATTCTCAACAATAAAAATAAATTAACAAAACTGATGTTTATTTTAAACTTGAAAGTATACTCTAGAGTTCTTACATCTGAATTTTTTTTTTGAGGCTCCCTTCCCTCCTGCCAGTTTCAATACTGCTTATTTTTTTGATGTTTTGATGGCAGAATTCATTTAGATAACAATTTAAAAATTACATGAGGTTTATTCAGTAGGGGTTAGGAAATATATTTTATTAGACCTGGAGAGGTGTTTTTTTTTTTATCCTCACCCAAGGACATTTTTCCATTTTTTGTTCAGGTAGAGTGGGAGGGAGAGAGAGGAACAGAGAGAGAGAGAGAAACATCGATGTGAAAGGAACACATCGAGTGGCTGCCACCCGCATAGCCGACCAGGGCCGGGGACAAACTGCAACCGAGGTACGCGCCCTTAGCGGGAACCGAACCCAGGTCTCTCAGGACCGCAGGCTGACGCTCTAACCGCTGAGCCAAACCGACCAGGGTGAGAGATATTTTATTTTTATTTTTTAATATGTTTTTATTGATGTTTTAGAGAGGAAGGGAGAGAGAGATAGAAACATCGATTGGCTGGCTTCTGCATGCTGCCCCCCTCCCCCCCCCACACACACTGGGGATCAGGCCCATGACCCCGGCACATGCCCTGACTGGGAATTGATGAACCGGGGCCTCTCAGTCCATGGGACGATGCTAAATCCACTGAGCCACACCGGCTAGGCAGGGGATAGATATTTTACAATAAAAAGTAATCTTTAATTTATTTTAGTTTCTAATACAGTTGAGCTAATACTTTTTGTCTCTTTAGCTGAAAGCACATGTTTAAAAGTCTGGTTAGCCTGGCTGGTGTGGCTCAGTTGTTGAATGTCGACCCATGCACCAAGAGGTCTCCAGTTTGATTGCTGGTCAGGTCACATGCCCAGGTTATGGGCTGGATCCCCAGTGGGGGGCTTGTAGGAGGCGGCCAGTTGATGGTTTCTCTCATCAATGTTTCTATCTCTCCCTCTCCCTTCCTCTCTCTCTAAAATCAATGAAGAAAAAATACTTAAAAAAAATTCTGGTTAGATTGTTATTAATGCAAACATCTATATTATTTACCTACCTTGTTAACATTGTTTAATAGAAGAATAATATATAGAAGATCGTAGAAACATGGACTGCTGTTACAAAATTACTTCAGTACTATGAAGCCTTTTCTTTTTGGCATATTTAGGTGATCTGTCACCATTTTATGTTTTTTTCTTGTTTTCGCAAGGTATCTTTGCCCTTCCCTTTCTTAGGAATCAGTGTGGTGTAGTATAGAAAGAGCTTTAGAATCTGGCAGACTTTAGGTTCCAATCTTACCCTAGGGTTATAACCTTCAGTTACTGTTATTGCCTTCCTTTCTTCTCTCTCTTCTTCCTTTTCTTTCTCTTTCTATCTCTCTGTCTGTGTGTCTCTCTCTTTGCCTGTCCTCTGTCTCTTTTTCACAATCAGAAATTCTAATTAAAAAAATATATTTTTTATTGATTTCAGAAACAGGAAGGGAGAGGGAGAGAGAGAGAGAAACAGGGATGATGAGGGATACACTGATTGGCTGCCTCCTGCATGCCCCCTACTGGGATGGAGCCTACAACCAGGGCATGTGCCCTGATCCAGAATCTAACTAGGGACCTCCTTCCTGGTGTACTGAGCCACACCGGCAGGGCAGAAATTCTAATTTTTGTTGCTACAAAGCTTAAGATAGGAATTGGGGAGCAGACAGGTTCCCAAGATAAAGGCAGCCCAGCTGTTTAAGGAACTAATGAAGAGTTGAAGAGTTCTACTTGCTCAGATGTTTAAGGAACTAATGAGAAATTGAGCTAAAAATCAATCTAAATATATACATATACATATATTTGCCCTTTGTTTTGCTACTCTCTTAAATGGATTCCCTCTGGTACTTGTAAAAGATTTCCTTATTGACGTTGACATGAATGCTGATAGTAGGATTTATGTCCTGACACACTTCTAATCCTCACCCGAGGATATTTTTTCCATTTTTTTGTACAGATAGAGTGGGAGGGAGAGAGAGAGAAACATCAATGTGAAGGGACACATCGAGTGGCTGCCACCCGCACGACCAACCAAGGCCGGGGACAAACTGCAACCGAAGTACGTGCCCTTAGCGGGAACCGAACCCGGGTCTCTCCGGACCGCAGGCCGACGCTCTAACCGCTGAGCCAAACAGGCCAGGGCCTGACACACTTCTGAAAGAAGTGTTCAGCTGCTAGTGAGATACATGTTTAGCCTTAATGTAAATGCTGGGCTAATTTCTTAACCTTATAAAGCTGAGTGTCTTCATCTGTAAACTGGGATGAAATTTCCTATCTCATAGGATTGGTATAAGGATCAATTAAATAATATAAGTAAAGATTGTAGAATAGTACCTAGTAGTTTCTGCATTGTAAACGTAGCAGTTAATCCTGTTTTTTGGGATTCTACGCTAGTTGGTACCTTGATAGAGAAGAGAACCTTTGAGATCTAATCCTGTAATTTTTAACTTTGAAATTAAAAACTGTATTCATACAAGAAATGTATGTACAAATATACAAGTAGTGCATGGATATATATTGGTTGTAAACCGTTTACATATTACAGATGGTAAGAGTAAAAAAGTCTCCCTTAAAAGTCTCCCTTTAACCCCTTTCCTTTCTTGTTCCCTATCCTCCATTGAATCATAATCCTTTCTAAAGAGGTCATCACTGAAGAGTTTGATACGTATCTCTCCTGCCCATCCTTTTTAAAATACAGGGTGGTGGGGGCCCTGGCTGGATAGCTCAGTTGGTTAGAGCATCGTCCCATATGCCAAGATTTCAAGTTACATCCCAGTTCAGGGCACATACAAGAATCAGCTAATGAATACATAAATAAGTGGAACAACAAATTGGTGTTTCTCTCTCTTCTCTCTTTCTCCCTTCCTCTATCTCTCTAAAAATCACATTTATAATTCCTGAAGGACCAGCCATTTACAATTAAATGACCTGGCAGCAAGTTTTCAGAGTACTATTTCGTTAAAAGGATAACTAGCAGACTTCCTTCTTTTTCTTTTTTTTAAAGAAAAAGTACAGTAGTCCTATATTGTAGTTTGATATTTTTTTCAATAGCTTCACAGTACTTCATTTCTTTGTCTGCATTTTTGCCTACAAACTGGAATTGTAAACCACCATACCGTAGTATTAGGCATTCTGTAATAGTTGGAAAATTAAAGAGAGTGGTTTTTATTGTGTGGGATGGAGTTGGGGATTAATGGAGCCTTTCTTAAGTATTTTTTTGTGACTATAAAATTTATAGTGGCTATACCCCAATTTCCTTAACCTTATACTTTTTTTTTTTTAATCCTCATCCGAGGACATTTTTCCATTTTTTGTACAGATAGAGTGGGAGGGAGAGAAAGGAAGAGAGAGAGAAGGAAACATCGATGTGAAAGGGACACATCGAGTGGCTGCCACCCGCACGACCAACCAGGGCCGGGGACAAACTGCAACCAAGGTACATGCCCTTAGCGGGAACCGAACCCGGGCCTCTCCGAACCGCAGGTGGACGCTCCAACCGCTGAGCCAAACCGGCCAGGGCTTAACCTTATACTTCTTAATGATTCTTAGCTTTGTGTGTTTTTCTTCCTTCCTAATGTATATTAAAGTAAGTAAAGTAATCTCATTACAAAGGAACATTTAAATAATATCTATTTATATTTGGTTAGAAAGCTACCACTGATATTTTTTTCATGAAACTTTTTCCATATCTATGTATGGAAATGTATATAGAAGTTGGTATAGTTCTCTTACCATTATTTCTTTTTTTCTTATTGTTAACATTTTATCTTTAATCTTAGATTTCTAAAAGTAATTTTATTTCTGGCCCCTTAATACATTCTTCTAATCTTGTTTCACTAAGATAAGGATCAATATGAGTCAACATAGAGACTCCATCTGAAATTTAGTGTCTGTGGATATTGTCATCTAAGTACTAAAATACTAACTACTTTCTAGCTGGTTTCCAGATGTGCTTATTATTAAATAAAACCCTTGTTTCCTTACCTTCCCTAGTCCAAGTATTGGATATAAGTAAAAATGTATTTCCTAAAGGAAAGTGTTTTTGTGATTTTTTTTTTAACAGACAAATCTGTCATTTAATATGGAAATTAAACATTCTGATTTTTTTCCATGTTGTTTTCTATTTTCAGTGGAATACACTGTATTTTTTAAATTTAAAAAAATTTTTAAATATGTTTTTACTGAATTTTTTAGAGAGAGTAAGGAAGAAAGAGACCGAAACATAGATGCGAGAGAGAAACAGCGATTGGCTGTCTCCTGCATGCCTCACACTGGGGATTGAGCCTGCAACTCAGGCAATGTGCCCTGACCAGAAATTGAACCAACGACCTCTTGATACATGGGTCAGTGCTCAACCGCTGAGCTACTCCGGCTGGGCTACACTGTATTTTTGGCCCTACATAAATTCTGAATGGTGAGTAATCATGTGTACCATGGGCTGGCAGGTCTACCTAAGATGCTGTCAGAACTGTTTTTGGCTAAATACTAGTCAGATTGAAGGGCCAGAGCTCTATTTTTTTTAAATGGCTTTTAGAACAGTTGGAAATAAAATCTACTCTGTATTTTTGTTTTTTAATTTTTTTTTCTTTATTGAGTTTTAAAGAGAGAGGAAGGGAGAAGGAGAGAGAGACAGAAACATCGATGAGAGAGAACGTTGACTGGTTGCCTCCATCATGTCCCCCACTGGGGATTTGGCCAACAACCTTGGCATGTGCCCTGACCAGGAATGGAACCGGTGACCTCTTGGTACATGGGTTGACGCTCAACCACTGAGCCACACCAAAAAGTACTCTGTATTTTTTTTTTAGAGACATTTCTTTATTGATTTATTTATATATATATAGGTATACATATATAGATATATATGTATATATGTACTTTTTTTTTTTTTTAATCCTCACCCGAGGACATTCTAACATTTATCTTCAGATAGAGCAGGAGGGAGAGAGGGAGGAAGAGAAAGAGAGAGAAACATTGATGTGAGAGAGACACATCAAGTGGCTGCCACCCACATGACCCCAACCGGGGCTGGGGACAAACCGCAACCGAGGTACTTGCCCCTAGTGGGAACCGAACGTGGGACTCTCTGGTCTGTGGGCCGACGCTCTAACCACGGAGCAAACTGGCCAGGGCTGATTTTTATATTTTAAGTAACATTTTGTACTATACATCTCATTTTAAAAGATAATTTTAGTTGTTCCTATGCAAGTTAACAATTACTGATTTATAGCCTTCCTGAGGAAGAAGGATTTATTATTGAATTCTCTGAATTAGAGAAAAATTCTAGCTTTATAATCATTAATAGAGATAAAAAATGTTTATGAATTAAATGTCATTTTAAATATATATGTAGTAATCCCCCTTATCCACAGTTTCAGTTACCAGTAGTCAACCACAGTCTGAAAATATTACATGGAAATTTTTAAAATAAATCATTCATAAGTGTTAAATTGTGCACTATTCTGAGTAGCATAATGAAATCTTGCACAGTCCCGCTGCATCCTGCCCAGACATGAGTCATCCTTTTTCCAGTGTATCCACACTCTATGTGCTACTTGTCTGCTGGTCACTTAATAGCTGTGTTAGTTACCAGATTGACTGTTGCAGTACGTATTGCAGTGTTCAGGCAACCCTTATTTTGCATAGTAATGGCTCCAGAGCACAAGAGTGGTGAAGCTGGCAATTTGGATATATCAAAGAGAAGCCACAACATGCTTCCTTTAAGTGAAAAGGGATGTATGTATAGAAAAAAACACAGTATATATAGGGTTCAGTACTATCCATGGTTTCAGGCATCTCCTAGGGGTCTTGGAATAGTATTCTCCACAGATAAAGGGGGACTACTGTATATAGTATATAGTATAATTTCTAAATTATATAGCTAGGCTTTTGGAGCATCTAAAAATATTTCAGTGACACAAGAGTGGTTAGAAAAGAATAATTTTGGGATATAGTCATCAGGCTTATGCCTATATTTTATATTGTATACAGCAACAGTGAAGCTTATACGAATTAAAATTCTGGGTTGGTTGGGGAAAGCAGGAGAGGGGTGGGAGCAGGAAGGAGTGGGTCAATGAGGAAGAAAGGGGGTACATCTGTAATATTTTCAACAATAAAGATAAAAAATAAATAGAAATAAAAAGTTAACTCAGTTCTTTTTTTTTTTTTTTTGGTATGTACCCCTAGCCTAGGGCCTAGTGGAAACCGAACCCGGGACTTTCTGGTCCCCAGGCTGACGCTCCAACTGCTGAGCCAAACTGGCCAGGGCTTAACTCAGTTCTTAAAGAATCTCACTTACGCCTAAAGAAGAACATTAATTAATGGAACTGTCTTCATAATAGTAGGTATTTTTTCAAAACTAACTGTAGAAATAACTTTATGCTTCACGAAAATGCTGAACATGTACCAAACCTTTTATTTCATTCTTTTCTGTTTTTATGAGCTAAACCTAATGCAGTTATGTAATTTAGAGCTCTGTATCTAACCCCTTAGTGAACAATCATTTCCTGTTAAATCCAAATATTTCATACACATACACACACACAAAATTCTGTGTTGGGTGATTAATATACCACACATTTTCATTGCAAATTTCACAGTATAGCCCTGGCCGGTTTGGCTCCGTGGTTAGAGCGTCGGCCTGCAGACCAAAGAGTCCCAGGTTCGGTGTTCCCACTAAGGGTACCTACCTCAGTTGTAGTTTGTCCCCGCCTCGGTTGGGGTCATGTGGGTGGCAGCCAGTCGATGTGTCTCTCTCACATCGATGTTTCTCTCTCTGTTCCTCCTCTCCCTCCCGCTCTATCTGAAGATAAATGCAAAAAAAAAAAAAAAAGAAAAAAGCACAGTATAGAATTAAAACTTGTCTTGTAAAATTAATTTAAAAAATCTCTACTCTGCTAGTTTGACTCAGTGGATTGAGCAATTGAGCATTGTACCATGAACTGAGAGATCTCGGTTCAATTCCCAGTCAAGGCACATGCCTGGGTTGCGGGCTTGATCCCTGGTACAGGGTGTGCAGGAGGCAGTCGATTGATGTTTCTCTCTCTCTCTAAAAATCATATATATATATTTTTTCTTTTTTTAATTTGACTAATTCTAGGTTAACTAGGTTACGTTTTCTGTATCAACGTATTCAAAATTTATGTGTAAACTCAATGTAAAATATGTATTTGTAAGAAAGTATTTCTTCTCTTTGGTTTTATTGACTAGAAATGATGGCAGCATTAAACTTGTAGTTATGTTACATGCACATATGCATAACCAATCGACAGGGACACCAGGCTGGGGAAGGCAGGAGGGGGTGAGAGTAGGAAGGAGGTGATCAATGGGGATAAAAGGGGGACATCTGTAATAATGTCAATAATAAATGAATAAAAAAAAAAAAAAATAGGCCCTGGCTGGTTTGTCTCAGTGGTTAGAGTGTCGGCCCCCGGACCAGAGAGTCCCGGGTTCAGTTCCCGCTAAGGGCATGTACCTCAGTTGCAGTTTGTCCCCAGCCCTGGTTGAGGTCGTGTGGGTGGCAACCAGTCGATGTGTCTCTCTTGGGTGAGGATAAAAAATAAATAAAAATAAATGAATAAATAAATACAAAATAAATAAAAAATAAACTTGTAGTTATGATTTAGAATTTGACTATTGCTATAAATTTATAGTAATTCCAGAGTGAATGTTGAATAATATGAAGACTGAATGTTGAATAATATGAAGCCTATAAAATGTTAAATATCATTGTGTGTATTGAACAACAGAAAGTTGTAGTCTCAGTTCTGCACTAAGTTTTATGGTTGATACATAGTGATGTAAATGAAGAACTCAGAGATGGAGTGGGGAAATATGATTTTTTTCTGAGAGTTTAATTAGTAAAAGCCATTTCTTTTCTTTTTTTTTTTTTTTACCCTTACTCAAGGACATTTTTGCATTCATCTTCAGATAGAGCAAGAGGGAGAGAGGTAGGAGAGAGAGAGAAACATCGATGTGAGAGAGAGACATCGACTGGCTGCCACCCACACAACTCCAACTGGGGCCGGGACAAACTGCAACCAAGGTATGTGCCCTTAACGGGAACCGAACCAGGGTCTATCTGGACCACAGGCCGACGCTCCAACTGCTGAGCCAAACTAGCCAGGGCAGTAAAAACCATTTCTTTGCTAGGAAGAATTATCTGAAGATTTTGGGAATACTAAAATTGCTAATCATTGATCTAGGAGTAATTTCAGGGAGACAGTTTTGAAATGTGATTAGAATTTAGTGAGTGGAAATATCATTAATTGTACTGTCTTTTGGATAAAGTCTATGAATCAGGAGGATGGTTAAGCTCAGAAGACAGAAAAGGGAAACCCAAAGCATTAGGAATTGGGAGGCAGCCTTGTTGGGAGAGAGACTTGGGATTTTTCTGTTCACTAAATGTTTGACTCATATAATTATCTTCCTGTGCACTGTCCCTTGTTGACCCTACCATCTTCTCTATATAGGAGAGAAAATGTAATTTGATGTCAGTATTTTAGTTTGCTAGACATTTGTACTTCTCATTATGAAGAAATAAATTGACAAAATAGTAAACAAATTAGAAAAAAAATTAACCTTGTGCATATATGTATGTGTTTATGTTTCTGTGAGCTTGGTTAAAATTAGCTGATCCTGTGAGAAAGATATGCTTACAGTCTGTTTCATCTGATGTTTCTTTGCAGCTAGTTCCCTTAGCGTGGTAGTTTGTATTGCTCTGAGCCTTAACATTTGAAAACTGCAACAACTTTGACCATTTAACTTGTGTGACCTCATCTGTAAAATGAGAATGTTGTCCTTGTGATTTTCATAAGTCTTTCTAGTTCTAAATCTTTACGAATTCATGACCAATGTGCTCAGTTGTATCACTGCTTAAGGGATTTTAGAGAGTTGAAATATCATTGATGTTTAGATTGATAGTACCAATATGACTTAAAGTTGTACATTTGAACCAGCCTTGTTTTTTTTGGCTCCAAAATATAGGGTGCAGCATTTTACATGTTGCTGCTAGACATATAAGCTCTTAAGGACAGGGTCAGTGTCTCCTGAGTACCTGTCACAAAGGAAAGACAGTAAGTGCTTATGGAATGAGTGTGAATACCTAGGGCAAGGTATTTGTGACATAGCTAAACATGGTTTGTTTATTAGTAACTTTTTAAAGTATTCTTTATTATGGCAAATTTTAAACATGTAAGAGTAGAAAGAAGTAACATTGTTCTAGTCCAGTGGTTCTCAACCTTCCTAATGCTGCGACCCTTTAATACAGTTTCTCATGTTGTGGTGACCCCCAACCATAAAATTATTTTTGTTGCTACTTCATAACTGTAATTTTGCTACTGTTATGAGTCATAATGTAAATATCTGATATGCAGGATGTATTTTCATTTTTACAAATTGAACAAAATTAAAGTATAGTGATTAATCACAAAAACAATATGTAATTATATATTGTGAAATATTTATTTCTAATTACAAATAAATGAAATTTTGTCTTGAAGCATGGTGTAGCATGGGTAACAGTCTTAATATAACAACAGTAAACTACATTTTGCGACAGTATGCGTAAACAGCCAATGTCAGTGTGAAGGTTCTGATCACCAGATCAGAAATTCTCAGGGCAGTCTTTGCGAGAGCACAACGAAGATCATCTTCCACGACAAGTCTACTTCTGTATTTAGACTTGATAACCAACAAGCTGGAAAACCCTGTTTCACAAAGATTTGTTGTTGGACATGAGAGAAGAAAACACAGAACAGGATATGACTGCAAACACTTGATCCAGAATTTTGTAACTGGCATTGTAGAGAAGTCAGTTCTCGCTGCATTGCTGTTAATAAGTTCAATGAACTTCTCTTGTGCTGTCTCAGGAACATCTTCAACTTTGACTATGAATGGGCTTCTGGCAAGTGCAAATGGGGTGTCAGGTAGATTTGGAAAGTACGATGAAATTTTGTGTGCAAGCATGTGCAAGTGTTCTTTCACAGAAGTGATCATTGTAATCCTTTTGTCTGGTTCAATGTCATGTTCCTCAAAGCAGATAAGATAGGCAACATGTAAATTTTATTTTCATCCTCTTTTTTTTTTGCCAAAGCTGAAGTTTCATTTGGAATGATGGGATCTTTTCAGACAAATCAAGGCATGTTGCATTTGGTCCTTGCAGTGATAAATTTAACTCATTCAAGATGGCAAAGATGTCAACCAAGTAAGCTATTTTCTGCAGTTCACTTTTATCGCTGAAAAGTGCTTTGAAATCTCTGGTCTTGCTTTCTGATTAAAAAACATTTTGAGTTCATCATGAAGCTCAAAAACATGTTTTAAAACTTTTCCTGTCGACAACCATCTCACTTCAGTGTGAAATAGCAGAGCATTGTTTGGCATATCCAACTTGTTGCACAGTTGCAAAAACAGTCAACTGTTTAAAGTGCTCGCCTTTACAAAATTTACAGAACTTATGACACTTTTCGTTACTTCTTATAACTCTTGTGGCAGCATCTTTGTTGCTAATATTTGCTGATGAATCATACGGTGAGTTCCAACGACTTTTGGTGACTCATTCAGTACTAAATGTTGAAATCCACATCGACATCCTAGCATAGCTGGATCACCATCTGTGAAAACACCACAACCCTTTCCCCAAGAGATCTTATGCTCTTTCAGAAGTGAACCAACTGTGTCAAATACATCATGTGCAGTAGTTGTTGTTTCAAGAGGTTTGCAAAAAGGAAACTCATCTTTAAAGTCGCCATCATTAATATACCTCACATAAACCAGTAACTGTGAACAGTTTGCAACATCTGTAGATTCATCAAGCTGGATGCTAAATATTGGAAGTGGAGCAGATTTAATTTCATGGATTGCCTGATCAAGAATATCAGCAGACATGTCATCTATTCTTTTGCGGACAGTGTCGTTAGATAAGGAAATTGCACTCAATTTCGTAACAAATTCGTCTTCAATCATAACTTGAACAATGTCTTTTGGCCGCTGGCAACAGTAAATCCTTAGCAATGGTGTGAGATTTCATAGCTCTGGCAATTCTGAGTGCCACCAAATATGAAGCTTCAATGGCTGCTGTTTTGTTTGTGGTACTTGCCACCTGTGTCAAGTCTGGCTTTCTTGAGTCCATGAGCTTTGCTTCTAAAAATAGTTGGTATCCTTGCCGGCAAAGCTTGGATGCTTGCTATCAAAATGGCATGTTAGTTTGTTTGGCTTCATAGATTCAGCTGATAGAACTTCACAACAAATAACACATTTCGGTTTCTCAATTCCAGCTGTAATTATTGAGGTAAAACCATGCTGTAAAAAACCCTCACTGTATTTTCTTTTCTTAACATTTTCTCTACATGATCCATTTTCAAGGGATAGTTTGCTAATTAAAATAATATATAACAATAGCTTTAATAATACAAAAGATGATGCATGGCATAGTTTAGTCAATTCAGTTCATTAAAGTTTCCTATGATTTACCATTCTGTGTTGTTGTTTTTTACATACCTGTTACTATCACAAGGGGGCAGTATTCACATCAACCACAGCTGAATATAAAATGATTGATCAGCATCCAGATTAAGTTCTCATGGTACAGATATTTTTTTTTGCAGTAGTTGATGGTTTTACAGTACATGATTTTACATTTACCCAGTAATTATAATTCATGAAGTGTCATTTTACCTCCAATACTGCTGCTTTCAACACAGCTTTTAACAGAGTATCTGCTTTCTACACCATAGCTGCTGTCTACACATGTGTGACTGGTTCGCATAAGTACATTATGGTGCCAGCCCTGTCACATATACCTGTATTTGTATGGGGTGTATGCGATGGGGTTGGCGCAGTGATGTCATCATGCTGGGTACTTGTATGTGGGCGTATCTGCATGTGGGTGGACCCACCTGGAAATGGATAGAGGAGTGGTATCTCGGTTCCTAAGACCATCGGAAATATGTGTTTTCCAATGGTCTTAGGTGACCACTGTTAAAGGTCGTTCGACCCCCAAAGGGGTCGCGACCCACAGGTTGAGAACTGCTGTTCTAGTCCATTTGAACTGCTATAATAGAATGCCATAGACTAGTAGCTTATAAATAGCAGAAATGTATTGTTCACAGTTTTGGAGGCTAGAAGTCCAAGATCAGGGTGCTAGCTAGAATGGTACGGTTCTAATGAAGGTCCTCTTCCTGGTTGCTGACTGTTGACTGCTGCCTTCTCATTGTATCCTCATAAAGTGGAATGGTTGAGCTAGCTTTCTGGAGTCCCTTTTATAAGGACACTAGTCCCAGTCATGAGATCCTTGCCCTCATTACCTTATTATGTCCCATAGGCCCCACCTCCTAAAACCATCACTTTGGGGGTTAGGATTTCAACATATGAATTTAGGGAGACACAAACATTCAGACCGTAGCAGATGAACTTCCATTGCCCGTTACCCTGCTTCAGTAGTCATAAATATTGTTGTTTTATTTTTATCTTCTTCCACTCTCCTCTTCTTGTATTATTTTGAAGCAAATCACAGACTTTATATCAGTTAATCTGTAATTATTCCAGTGTGTATCTCTCAAACACAAGGACTTAAATAAATCATGGTCATACTTTTATTACACTTTAAAGAATGACTTAGTTTTGATAAGTATTAAAATTACACTTCAAAATATCTGTACTAAATATTTCTAAGAAACCTGTTATGTATAGTTTCCAGACAATAACACATAAATAAAACAATAGGACTAATTTTTGTTTTGTTCTGTTTAATATTTAGGCTATCAACATGACGGCTGAAGAAACAGTGAATGTAAAAGAGGTAGAAATCATTAAGCTAATTTTAGACTTCTTGAACTCAAAGAAGCTTCACATTAGTATGTTGGCTCTTGAGAAGGAAAGTGGAGTCATAAATGGCCTGTTTTCAGATGATATGCTTTTCCTGAGGTATGAATTCATTAGTACTGTAAGGTTTGTAACTCCTTTAAAGAAATGTTAAATATCAGAAAGGTAATATGTATAATACGGGTAGATCTTTATAGTCATGAAAAGGCTATATAAGTATCATTTAAAAAAATATTTGTCTTCATATTGGAACATACACAAAACAATGTTTTCTGTGGAATGTTTTCAGTAGTAAGATCTAGAAGTCCATTAAAAACACAAGAGTTACAGCTATATTTGATTAAGGAAGCAGTGACTCCAGAAAGATAAAATATTTCTGAAATACCATTTTTTAGTCATAGAAATAAAACATACTCATTACATAAGCATATTCATTATAGAAATATAGAAAAATAAAGAAAAATCACCCCACCACCCAGACACACTACTGATAATTTTCTGTGCATATTTATTTTTTTTATTTTTTATCCTCACCTGAGGACACTTTCCCATTTTTTGTTCAGATAGAGCGGGAGGGAGAGAGAGGAAGAGAGAGAGAGAGAGAGAAACATTGACGCGAAAGGGACACATCGAGTGGCTGCCACCCGCACAACCAACCAGGGCCGGGGACGAACTGCAACCGAAGTACGTGCCCTTAGCGGGAACCGAACCCGGGTCTCTCCGGACCGCAGGCCGACACACTAACCGCTGAGCCAAACCGGCCAGGGCTTTCTGTGCATATTAAAAAAAATAATAACAGCAATTATATTGCATTTATAGTTTAGTATCCTGCTTTATCCATTAACATCATAAGGATTCTCTATGTGATTACAAATTTACACTTTAAAATTTTTCAGTTTTCCTAATTTCCTAATGCTTTCTCTATTTTTAGACAATTAAATTGTTTTTAATTTTTCTTAAATAAATGCCCTACTGAGCATCTTTTTTTCTGTTATCTTGGATTAGAACAAGATTCTTGGAGGTGGAATTGCAGAGCAAAAGGGAATTAACATCTGCCAAAAAGGAAAGCTAAATATATCCTAACTTGAATTAGACAGAGAAAGAAAAACCCAGATTTCTGGACAGAAATGTATTTTATGCTTATGTGATAAAAATACTAACTATCCTTGATAAGGATTCTTAGACATGTGGCATTTTGTGACTTGGAAAGCCTTAAGAAATGAAGTGTTCCTAATTCATGAAAAAGGAACTTGGATAAAAAAGCTTTATTACAGCAGGGTATTTTATGTAAACTTCATTGATAGGAGCTTAGTCAACCATAAGGTCAGGAACCAGTATTCTTTTTTTTTTAAAGACTTTTTTTTTTTTTCTTTCTTTCTTTTTAGAGAGAATGGAAGGGAGAGGGGGAGAGAGAGATAAACACCAATGAAAGAGAACATCGATTGGCTGCTTCCTGCATGCCCCCACTGGGGGTTTGGCCCATAACCTGGGTGTGTGCCCTGACCGGGAGTCGAACCAGTGACCTCTTGGTGCATGGGTCGATGCTCAACCACTGAACCACACTGGCTGGGTGTGAGGCAGTATTCTTTTGGTCCTTCTTTCAGTTTAGCAGTAGCTCTCAAATACCTCCTCCAGGAACCTGTTGGTTTGTGGAGAAGTTTTGCTGGTCTGAGGGGAAATACATAGAATTATAAATTAGTAAGTTTTTCATGAAACTAAATATATTCATCTTAAAGGGCTGGCCTTTGAAATTGCCTCCTTCCTATGTCTTTAAATATTAAAATGACCCTTTATAAAATTATGTATGTTGTGATTGCTTTTTATTAATATTCCTTCTTCGCAGAATCAAAATGTGGCAGTGTTGTGTAGATCCTCCTGCCCATCTTCCTTTTTACTAATTTTTGTTGTTGTTAATTCTCATCTGAGGATATTTTTCCATTCAATTTTAGAGAGAGTGGAAGGGAGGGGAGAGCAAGAGAGAGATCAATGTGCGAGAGACACATCGGTTAGTTGCCTCTACTCCCACATGACCCTGACCAGGGGCCAGGATCAAATCTGCAACCCAGGTATGTGCCCTGACGTGAATCGAACCTGTGACCCTTCTATCTGAAGGCTGATGCTCTAACCGCTGAGCCAAACTGGCCAGGGCCCATCTTCCTTTTAAATATTTTTTTCTTTATTGATTTTAGAGAGAGAGGAAGGGAGAGGGAGAGAGAAATAGAAACATCAATGAGAGAGAACTTCGATTGGCTGCCTCCTGCATGTCCCCCACTGGGGATTTGGCCCACAACCTGGGTATATGCCCCGACTGGGAATCAAACTTGTGACCTCTTGGTGCATGGGTTGATGCTCAACCACTGAGGCCCATCTTTCTTTTAAAATTTTACTGTTCTAAATATCCAAAAGAAGGGGGAAATTGCTGTTATAAAACAAGAGCAGCAATAGGAATGCCTTGAAACTTAGAAGTTCCCATAGAACCTAAAGTAGGATGAAACCTGATCTTACACCTTCCTGTTGTCATTCTCAGAGTGTAAACTTTAGTACTAAATGCCTCAATGATGTAGGATTCACAATATAGAGCAGGATTTTTCAACCTCTGCATTATTAATGTGCAAGATAATTCTTTGTTGTGTGTGTGTTTGGGGGTGAGGGTATCTTGTGCATTGTAGGATGTTTAGCAGCATCTCTGACCTATACCCAGTAGATGTCAGTAGCACCCCATTTGTGACAACCTTTAATGTCTCCAGACATTGCCAAACTGCCCCCAGTTGAGAACCACTGAGACAGGAACATACCCACACACTAGCCCCTAAGTAACAGAGAATATCTTTAAAGCTTTAAAATAAATAGGAAGATGAAGGAATATTTAGACTAGTTCATTGTTTTTATATATATATATGAAAAAAACACACGTATATATTAGAATGAATGGTTGCAGATTCACAAGTTCTTCTTGTATAGCATATGTTGTTACAAATGAGTTGTGAAAAAATTATTTTATTACAGTGATTGATGAACAAAGTAAAAAGTTAATCTCATTACAGATGTTAGACTGAAGCTTTAATGCTATCCTGTCATCTATTCTGCTTTTAATTAATGTAACCCAAATTTGATAAATACATGGGTATTTCCTTTATATAGGCAGCTAATCCTTGATGGTCAATGGGATGAAGTTCTTCAGTTCATTCAACCTCTAGAATGTATGGAAAAATTTGACAAAAAAAGGTAAGATTTCATCTGAAGTTTTTAGTGTTTTTATTCATTTATTTTTCTTCACCCAAGGATATTTTTCATTGATTTTTTTCTGATAGAGTGGGGCAGGGAGGGAGAAAGAGAGAGAGAGAGAAACATCTATGTGAGAGAGACACATTGATTGATTGCCTCCCGCACGACCCCGACCGGGCCTGGGGATCAAACCTGCAACCCAGGTACGTGCCCTTGATCAGAATTGAATCCGTGACTCTTCAGTCCGAGGGTCAATGCTCTAACCACTGATCAAAACCCCAGGGCTGAAGTTTTTAGCACCTTTAGCAAAAGAAAACAATAAAGAACAATTAAAACAATTTTTTTTCTTTATTGATTTTAGAGAGAGAGGAAGGGAGAAGGAAAGAAGATAGAAACAGCGATGAGAGAGAACATTGATTAGCCGCATTCTGCATGCCCCCCACTGGGGATTTGGCCCACAACCTGGGCATGTGCCCTGACTGGGAATTGAACCGGCAACCTCTTGGTGCATGGGTCAACGCTCAACCACTGAGTCACACTGGCCGGGCAATAAACAACAATTTTTTTAAATACCATTAGTTTTCCCATTGATTTGGAGAACCTCTAGAGGACAAGTTGCATGTACTCCTGTTAGCTGAAAATCTGATATACAACCTGTTTAATCAACAATGTCTATAAACAGAAAGTCACAAGGGCCATATCTCAAAGCAATTGTTTCTTTATAATAGTATGAAGAATTTTATTTTATTTTATTATTTGTTTTTAATCCTCACCCAAGGATATGTTTTTATTGATTTTACAGAGAGGAAGGGAGAGAGAAACATCGATCAGTTGCCTCCCATAGGTGCCCCAACTGGGGATCAAACCTGAAACCTAGGTATGTGGCCTGACCGGGAATTGAACCCACAACTGTTTGGCGTCCAGGATGACGCTTCAACCAACGGAGCCACCCCACCAGGGCTAGTAGGATTTCAAAGATGTCATTCCATTGTCTCTTGGACCTCCATTATTTCTGACAAACAGCTGTATTTGTATCTTTATTCTCTTGTATGTAATGCCTTTTTTATTTTTCCTGACTGCCTTCAAGATTTTTCTTTAACTGAGATAGAGTTGACATTAGTTTCAGATGTACTACATAATGATTCAATATTTGCAAAATAATCACCCTAATAAGTCTAATTAACATCATTGCCATGAATAGTCACAAAATTTTTTTTCTTGTGATGAGGACTTTTTTAGCAACTTACAGATATGCTGTACAATATTAACTATAGTCACCATGCTGAACATTACATCCTTAAGATGTATTTATTTTATACCTTTGGGCCCCCTTCACCCATTTCATCCAACCTGCCTTTGGCAACCATAAGATTTTTTTTTTTTTTTTAACAAGCTAGCAATTTTTTAAAAATTTATTTTTGTTACAGATTTTTCTCCTTTTTCCCCCATTGACTCCCCCCCGCCCCCCAGTCCCAGCATTGTTGTCTATGACCATTGGTTACGCATACATGCATGTAAGTTCTCTGGTTTATCTCTCCCCCCGCCCAGTACCCCTCTTCTGAGGTTTGTCAGTCTACCCTACTACTACTATTCTCTGGGTCTGTTTTGTTCATCAGCTTATTTTGTTCATTATATTCCACAAATAAGTGAGATCATGTGATATTTGTCTTTTTCTGATTGGCTTATTTTGCTTAGCATAATAATCTTCAGGTCCCTCCATGTTGTCTCAAAGGATTAGAGATCCTTCTTTCTTACAGCTGCATAGTATTCCACTGTGCATATGTACCACAGCTTTTTAATCCACTCATCTATTGATGGACACTTGGGCTGTTTCCAGATCTTAGCTATTATAAATAGTGCTGCTATGAACATACGGATGTATATATTCTTTCTGATTGGTCTTTCAGGCTTCTTAGGGTATATTCCTAGAAATGGGATCATTGGCTCAAATGGCAGATCAATTTTTAATTCTTTGAGGAAACTCCATATTGTTTTCCATCTTGACTATACCAGTCGCAAGGTTTTTTCTTTATCATTGGTTTTCAGCAATTTGAGGGACAACCAAGGATTTGAGCATATTATACAATAGATTTTGGTGTATTTCTCATTGTGGCTTTCTCCTTGTTTGGATTCCCTCCCTCCACCTCTGTTTTTCAGCTGCTCTGGCAATACCAAACTTTTTGTTTACTCCTTAAGCTGGCAAACTGCAGCTGTCTGCTTGAGTTATAGCTGACACTCTGGACTGGGGAGTGCCCTCAGCTGGAATGCCTTCTATATTTGCTTTTGTAATTCTTCATTTATTTGGAATACTGTTTCTTTCACCTTCTCTTGCCTTTACATGGCACTCCTGATCATTTTTCAAGAGTCAGCACTTATAAGACTTTCCTTTTACTTCCCACCCTTTCTGGTAGTGTTGGTTTCACATGCCTTTGAGACCTTGCTGAACCCTATACATATTTCATACAATTTATTTGATGACTCTCTTTTTCAAGGCAAGGATTTTGTTTTATTGGATGCGCATTTGCTACTACAACAATGGTTTTCTTTCAGTTCTTAGAAACACTTTTTCTTTCTTTTCTTTTTTTTTGTCCTCACCTGAGGATATTTTTCCATTTATCTCCAGACAGAGTGGGACTGTTGGGAGGGAGGGAGGGAGGCAGGGAGAGAGAGAGAGAGAGAGAGAGAGAGAGAGAGAGAGAATAAGAGAGAGAGAGAGAGAGAGAGAAACATCGATGCGAGAGAGACAGTCCATTGATTGGCTGCTTCCTGCACAACCTTGACCAGGGCTGGGGATGAACTGCAACCGAGGTATGTGCCCTTGACCAGAATCGAACCTGCGACTCTTTGATCCTCTGCTGACACTCTACTGCTGAGCCAAACTGGCCAGGGCGAAACACTTTTTTTTTTTTAGTGCTGAAGACATCCAACATTTTCTTATTCTTAGACAAGTCAAGTAGACTCAGTGCTCTCCCCTTTCCTCTTTGAAAAGTCCTGCTTAAAAGTTTTAAGTCTTGCCCTGGCCAGTTTGGCTCAGCGGTTGGAGCGTTGGCCTGCGGTCCGGAGAGACCCGGGTTCGGTTCCCGCTAAGGGCACGTACTTCGGTTGCAGTTTGTCCCCAGCCCTGGTTGGTCGTGCGGGTGGCAGCCACTCGATGTGTCCCTTCACATCGATGTTTCTCTCTCTCTCTCTCCCTTCCTCTCTCTCCCTCCGACGCTATCTGTACAAAAAATGGAAAAATATCCTCGGGTGAGGATAAAAAAAAAAAAAAAAAAAGTTTTAAGTCTTTAGTTATTTTATGACTTTTTAGAAATGTTGTTCATTTCTCCTTATCCTTTCAGCTGTATTTTTATTAGACTATTCTCATGTTTGAAAAGAATAATCATATTTTGATAAGACAAATACATTTTAAAATTATAAGATTTTGCCCTGGCCAGTTTGGCTTAGCAGTATATATATATATATATATATATATCTTAGGTTACATTTGATATCTTCCATAAACACTTGAGTTTTGTTTAGAATTAATTTTAGAACTAGAAATCATCCCTTTGAGTATTAAATTGTGATTACTTGCTACTGAAATTATTTTTATTATGGCCTCAATGTGATAAGCTTCATAAAATATTTTAAGAATTTCCTGAAAGCAAAGGTACTTGAATTAAATTAGAAGTACATTTGATTTATGGGACATGGGAAAATTATTTTTTTAAAAGAAGTATTTACAAAAGAAGACACACTTGGCTTATTTTGCTTCAGGAACTTGAGTTCCATTTCCAGTCTTTGACATTGTTATAATTTATTTTAATGCTTCATACTTTATTTTTGCTTCATACTTTATTTAATGCTTCATACTTTATTTTTCACAGGTTTCGTTATATTATCCTGAAGCAGAAGTTCTTAGAAGCTTTATGTGTTAACAATGCAATGTCCGCAGAAGATGAGCCCCAGCATGTAAGATTTTTATTCCTGAAGGTTTGCGCCCTAGTCTTGTTTCAGTCATAAGTTTTTAGTCACTAACACAGAAGATTAGTATCATGAGTTTTTGAAGCTTTTTTGAACTGGGATTGGAGTAAGATCTGCTCTTTTGCAGTTGTAGTACTGTCAGTCTATAGTAAGTCTAAATTTGTTCAGTGATTTATGCAGAGAGATGGTAAAGGAATGGCCGGCCGGCAGGAGAGAATGTATTCCTCTCCAGTTCAAGGTGATTTAAATAGCAATAAATGTTTGATTTGATGACTCTCCATCAGTGTTTCTTTGATTGTTTTAGAGGTGGATTTTGTTTACCTCTTCTTTCAGCCTTTCAGTATTTCCTTTGATGCAGAAATGGTTTTTTGATAAAATGGTTGTCTTTATGACAATATAAATTTAATGATATTAAATTCCTTTTGATTAGAGAATTACTTTTTAAATTTTCTTTGTTGTTGTTAATCCTCAACCAAGGATATTTTTCCATTGACTTTTTAGATAGAGTGAAAGGGAGTTAGGGGGAGAGAGAGAGAGAGAGAGAGATCGATTGATCAATGTGAGAGAGACACATCTATTGGTTGCCTCCTGCCTGACCCCAACTGGGGCCGGAGATCAAACCTGCAACCCAGGTATGTGCCCTTGACTGGGAATTGAACCCACGACCCTTGGTCCATGGGCTGATGCTTAAACCTCTTAGCCAAACGGGCCAGGACATTTTTTAAGTTTTAATATTATTTATTTAATTAATGAATAATAATGAAACTTTTATTAAGTGCCAGTAAGTGTTCATTGAAATAACACTGGGGACACTCAGATGTAATAGAGAAATGTTTTCCAGATAATGATGTTTAAAAGTGGAAAGGCAGGGGAAAGAGGTAGGTGAGAATATAGAGAGGATAAATGATGATGGAAAACAACAAAAACAACAACAACAATAATAATAATAATAAAGAAAAAAAGTGGAAAGAGCAGTGGAATGTAAGTCAAAAGACCTAATTTTTTATTTTCTTAGTCACTAACTGAATTACTTTGGTTAAATCTGCATCCTAATTTTTCTCATGTGTAAGATGTAAAAGCTGAGTAATGTAAGCTGTAAAGGTACCTTACATCATTAAAACCTTATGGAAAAAATTTAATAAAATAAAAGCTTATGACTCTAAGATAATATTTACTATACAAATTACTATAATTTGTCTCTCAGCTAAGTTTCCTTTTGTGCTCTGTAATGTTCTTGTAGCAAATAGACTGTGAAATGTTCCTTCTTTTGATTTTCTTTCTTTCCCCACACAAATTTTCCTAACCTAAGTTTGAGAATGGCTCTTTTGCTTTTTGGATAAGGTGAAGTGATAGCAAGCTATATAGACAATTGAATATTGGTATGCTTCAGTTTTCGTTTTTAGAAAACTCAATTTCCCTTAAAAATTATACATTTGAAAATAATAGTCAGGCCTGAATTACAACACTATTTTTATAGATAAAAGCTCAATGTGCGCCCTGGCCGGTTTGGCTCAGCGGGTTCGGTTCCCGCTAAGGGCACGTACCTCGGTTGCAGTTTGTCCCCGGCCCTGGTTGGTCGTGCGGGTGGCAGCCACTTGATGTGTCCCTTCACGTCGATGTTTCTCTCTCTCTCTTCCTCTCTCTCCCTCCCGCTCTCTCTGAACAAAAAATGGAAAAATGTCCTCGGGTGAGGATAAAAAAAAAAAAAAAAAAAAAAAAGCTCAATGTGCTAGTTAACAAAATTATTTAATCATTTTATTTTATTTAGTTTTTAAAAGATTTTTTAAAAGATTTTTTATTGATTTTTAGAGAGAAAGGAAGGGAGAGATAGAAATATCAATCGGCTGCCTCCTGCACCCCCTCCATTGGGCATCAAGCCCACAACCCAGGCATGTGCCCTGATCGGGAATCGAATTGGCAACCTTTCAGTGCGTGGGATGACACTCAACCAACTGAGCCACACTGGCCAGGACTAATCTTTTTAGTTTACTAGTGAAAAACATTTTGGTTTCTGACTTTAAAGTTGTTAAATATCCTAAAAATTATATGAGTATTCTGTGACCCTAGAGCAGTGGTTCTCAATCTTCCTAATGCTGCGACCCTTTAATATAGTTCCTCATGTTGTGGTGACCCCCAACCATAAAATTATTTTTGTTGCTACTTCATAACTGTAATTTTGCTACTGTTATGTCTTAGGCGACCCCTGTGAAAGGGTTGTTTGACCCCCAATGGGGTCGCAACCCACAGGTTGAGGACCGCTGCTCTAGAGGTTATCCTTTTGCAATGGAATAGTTTATGAAAGTGTGTAAAGTATCTTTGTATTTGAATGAAACTCTCTCATTGTTTTTGTATCTCACAGCATCTCTTTATAATGATAACTTACATTTTTCTTACAGCTGGAGTTTACCATGCAAGAAGCTGTGCAATGTTTACATGCCCTGGAAGAGTACTGTCCTTCTAAGGATGACTATAGCAAGCTCTGTTTGCTTTTGACTTTGCCTCGTCTGACCAATCATGCTGAATTTAAGGACTGGAATCCCAGCACTGCACGAGTTCACTGTTTTGAAGAGGCTTGTGTCATGGTTGCAGAATTCATCCCTGCTGATAGGAAGCTAAGTGAGGCTGGTTTTAAAGCAAGTAACAATCGTTTATTTCAGCTTGTAATGAAGGGCCTACTTTATGAATGCTGCGTAGAATTTTGTCAAAGTAAAGCAACTGGAGAAGAAATTACAGAAAGTGAAGTGCTTCTTGGCATCGACCTCTTATGTGGCAATGGTTGTGATGATTTGGATTTGAGTTTATTGTCATGGCTTCAGAATCTTCCATCTTCTGTTTTCTCTTGTGCTTTTGAACAGAAAATGCTTAATATTCATGTTGACAAACTCTTGAAACCCACAAAAGCTGCATATGCTGATCTTTTGACTCCTCTTATCAGCAAACTTTCTCCCTATCCATCATCTCCATTGAGAAGGCCTCAATCAGCTGATGCCTATATGACCCGTTCTCTGAATCCTGCTTTAGATGGCCTCACTTGTGGACTGAGCAGTCATGATAAGAGAATCTCAGACCTTGGGAACAAAACTTCTCCAATGTCACACTCCTTTGCTAACTTCCATTATCCAGGAGTACAGAACCTCAGTAGAAGTCTCATGCTTGAGAATACAGAATGTCACAGTATTTATGAAGAATCCCCTGAACGGTAGGTTTTTGCTCAAAACAAATTAGGAAATCTCTACAAATGTGAGATGATCTAATTGTTGTATGGGTGTATGTATGTGTGTTTAAATTTTTTAAAATTGATTTTAGAGAGAGAGAGAGAAACATTAGTTTGTTGTTCCCCTTAATTATGTGTTCACTGGTTGCTTCTTGTATGTGCCCTGACCAGGGATTGAGCCAGCAACGTTGGTGTTTTGGGATGATGCTCTAACCAACTGAGCTACCTGGCCAGGGTTTTGTGTTTTCTTAATGTTCAACACACATCAAAGCTGACAGATATAAATACCCTTGACTTGGAATCAAACCTGCAACTGTTCGATGTGTGGGCCTGTGTTCTAGCCACTGAACTGGCCAGGGCGAGGATGATTTCTTAAAGCATCTTATTGTTCTATATTTCATATTTGAAAGATAAAGATGCTATGTAGTGATGAAAATGGTTGAGTATAATTAATATAGGAGCATCCTATTAGCTAAATCTCAAAGGAGTAGAGAATCTTGAGCACTGATAGAGACTATCTTAAATTTTTCTTAGACTTTCTAATCCCTTTAGAGAAAATTCCCACTGTGTGGGATGCTGGGCTCCAATTCTGAGGGAACTGCTGATATTCTTCTGAATACATAGGCAACATGAACTTCTTGGTCAGTATAATGAATGGCATGTCTGGACTTGTACATCAGAAGAGTTATCTTTATAAAGAGAAAAGACGCACAAAAATCTAGCCAAATTTGACCATATATGTGCTGTTGCCTATGTAAAGAAAGTAGTAGAAATTGAGGAATGACTGGATAAAGATAGAAAGAAGCAGAGTATAAATTATTAGATGATATAGAATAAGCAGAGAGGTAAAATGTGACATGTCACAAAGTAGGTAATATATGTGTTGTTAGCTGAGCAGCAGCAATAATGTGGAAAACATCTGTCATGCCTAATGTTTGGAAAACATTGGAAAACTTATGAAGCAGAGCACTGTGGAATAATGAATAGAGCATGGTCTTTGGAATCAGACTTGGGTTTGAACAATAGCTTTGCCATTTACTAGCTGTGTGACCTTGGGACAGTTATTTAATGTGAGCCTCAGTGACCTCTGTAAAATAGGGTGTTGACTTGCAAAGTGAGATAAAGCTTCTAGCAGAGTAGCAAGCATATGATTGGTACTTAAAAAGCATCAATTTCTCCCTTTCAGAGTTCTTACCCTTAGTAAGAACAATGTGTTAAAAGGGCCACTCATATAGGAGAGCTACTGTGCTGTGGATAAAGTATAAAAATTTACTTTGGAGAGACTTTACCTTGTTTAAAAAAGTAGTTGAGGTGTAAGTAAAACAATATTGGGAAACTCAATTAGATCAATTATGTTAACGATTCCACGTGAAGAGACTCCTACTTGTAATACATGTTTGAAGTCAGTATTCACTTAAAAATATTTGAGTGTCTTCCCTGGTCATTTTGGCTTAGCGGTTACAGCATCAGCCCATGGACTAACGGATTGAGGGTTTGAATCCTGGTCAAGGGCATGTACCTGGATTGCAGGTTCAATCCCCAGCCCCAGTTGGTGTTGTGCGGGAGGCAACTAATCGATGTGTCTCTCTCACATTGATGTTTCTCTCCCTCCCTCCCTCCTTCTTTTCTACTCTATCTAAAAATCAATGGAAAAATATCTTTGGTAAGTATTAACAACAACAAAAAATATTTGAGTGTCTAATACCTGCTAGCACCATGCTACATCCCAGGATACGATAATCGAGTTACTATGGTGAACAAGAAGCTAAATAGGAAAGAATGGATTATAAAGGAGTGTGTAGTATTTTGTTTGAAGGATATCTTTTCACTTGAACCGAAACTCAAAACAAAAAGAAAGAAAAATCAGTTGAAATATGTAAGCTTTTGCTATGCAAAGTAATTGTCTCACAATTAAATGTGCCCTCCTCCCAAAAGCCTCCCAAACCAGTTCTTAAGTATGGGCCAGCATTGGATTGGGAGTCTGAAGACCTGGACTCAAGTCCTAGCTTTATTTACTATCTGTGCAGTTTTAGGAAAATCATTTGTTTTTTAAATCTGTTTCCTCATCTGTGAAATGGGGGTTATAATCTATTTCACAGGTTATTGTGCAAGTTAAATGAGATAATACATATGGAAGTGTGGTGTAAATTTCAAAATTAAATCAAATGTTACTTTATGAAGGTCATTTGATTCTATCCCTATACAGTTAATAACTCTTACAAATTCTATTTTATCTTATAGTCATTACTAGTTTAAAGCTTAGTAGCTAAAAACTTTTCCTAGGTCTTTCTGTTTCCTCCTCTGGGTATGTGTGTGTATGTATGTTTAGATACTTATGAGCACAAGGCTCCTAACTAGTGATGCCTTTGTGAAAATGATTATCTAGCTCTGCTTTCCTGAATCCTAGACCTATTTGGATATGTCGGACATATCAAATATTAAATGTTTATTGTTTTTTAAAATATGTTTGTATTTTTTAGAGAAAGGGAGAAAGAGAGAAACATTGATGAGGGAAACATTGATCGGCTGCCTCCTGCACACCCCCTACTAGGATCAACCTGCAACTCCTGGCTGGGAATAGAACTGGTGACCTCTTGGTGCATGGGACAATGCTCAATCCATGGAGCCACACTGACTAGGGCTGGTTTAAATTAAAATTTCTCTAACTCAAATATATATCCCTTCATCCCTACCTCTTCCTTTTTGTTTTCTTGCACCTTTCTGGAAGAAGTGATACACCTGTTGAGGCACAGCAGCCTATCAACACTGAAATCCTGGGCCAGAATTCAGTTTCAGAAAAAGAGCCTGCAAATGGAGCACAGAATCCAGGACCAGCTAAACAAGATAAAAATGAGGTAATGCTTACTACACCCAATGTCTTTTAGAGTTAGTCTCTTTGTAAAAAGTAATAGTATTTGCTTGGATAGAATTTACAAAATTTTTTTCTGATATTTGGGAGTAGGAAACCAAATATCTAGATTTTCTTATTAATTAGCTCTTCTCCCCTTTCCCTTAAGAATATATGGTATTTTTAGTTGTCATTGTGTATTGTGAGCATTTTTAACAGATGAATTCATTAACAATCTAAAACACCACAGATGGCATTAATCTTACATATGTCAGGACTCAAGTGATTGAACTCACATTAAACATGGATAACTTGTCTTTTTAAGATATATGCTTTATATTTTATTAAATTTAATGAGTAAGAAATTATAACATCTATAGTATAGAATAATACATTTATTTAAGCTCTTCGAGTTCCAGATTATTTTTCTGTGGTGTTTTGGAAAATAAATTTGTAAAACAGGTATAAATTTTATCTCATATACCAATTAGAAAGGGTGAGTAGTAGTTAGTTTTAATAAGTTGAGTACATTTTTTGGTTTGTTTTCAACTAAGTATTAAGAATGAAATAGAAAAATTACTATTAAAAATACATTTTTGTACCAAACAACAGAACCCCAAAATATATGAAGCAAACATCGACAGAGTTGAAGGGAGAAATAGACAGTTATGCAGTAATATTTGGAGACTGCAACACCCTACTTATAATAATGGATAAAACACCTAAACAAAAGAACAATGATATAGAGGACTTGAACAACAGTATAAACCATCTAGACCTAACAGACATCTATAAAACATTCTAACAGTAGTGGAATACATGTTCTTCTCAAGTGCACATGCAGTGTCCTTCAGAATAAACCATACATTAGGACACAAAATAAAGCTCAATAAGTTTAAAAAGACTGAAATATTGCAAATTATCTTCTCTGACCACAATGTAATGAAGCTAGAAATTAATAACAGAAGCAAAATTGGAAAATTCGTAAATTTGTCTAAATGAAATAATACTCTTAACCAGTGGGTCACAGAAGAAATCACAAGGGAAATTAGAAAATACTTAGAGACTAATGAAAATGAAAAGAACATACCAAAATGTATAATATTTCAAACGTATGGGATATAGCAAAAGCAGTGCTTAGGGGGAAATTTATAGTTATAAATGCCTACTTTAAAAAAGAAGAATGATCTCAAATCAATAATCTAACTTTATGCCTTGAGGAACTATAAAAAAAGAGCAAACCCTAGCTGGTTTGGCTCAGCGGTTAGAATGTCAGTCTGCAGTCCAGAGAGACCCGGGTTCGGTTCCCACTACGGGCACGTACCTCGGTTGCAGTTTGTCCCTGGCCCTGGATGAGTCATGCAGGTGGCAACCACTCGGTGTGTCCCTTTCACGTTGATGTTTCTTTCTTTCTCTCTTCCTCTTCTCCCTCCCACTCTATCTGAACAAAAAAAGGAAAAATGTCCTCCGGTGAGGATAAACAAAAAAAAAAAAAGAGCAAACTAAACCCAAAGCTAGCAGGAGGGAGGAAGTAATAGAATTGGGCCCTGGCCGGTTTGGCTCAGCGGTTGGAGCGTTGGCCTGTGGTCCGAAGAGACCCGGGTTCGGTTCCCGCTAAGGGCACGTACCTTGGTTGCAGTTTGTCCCCGGCCCTGGTTGGGTCGTGTGGGTGGCAACCACTCGATGTGTCGCTCTCACGTTGATGTTTCTCTCTCTCTCTCTCCCTCTCACTCTATCTGAACAAAATACCGAAAAATGTCCTCGGGTGAGGATAAAAAAAAAAAAAAAAAATTGGAAGTGTGGTAAATTAAAGTAGAGAATAGGAAAATAATAGAGAGGATTACTGAAAAGATCAACAAAATTGACAAGCCTTTAGCTAGACTTACAAGAATAAAAGAGAAAAGACAAATAACTAAAATCAGAAATAAAACGGTACAAATTTCTAGAAACACACAAATTATATAAACTGATTCAAGTAGAAAATCTCAACAGACTTATAACAAGTAAAGAGATTTAATCAAAATAAAAACCTCCTAATAAAGAAAAGTCCAGAATCAGATGGTTTTGCTGGTGAATTCTACCACACATTTAAAGAAGGGTTAACACTCCGCCTTCTAAAAACCTTCCAAAAAGTATAAGGCCCCTGGTTAAGCTTACTGTCTGTCATTGTTGGCCAATTTTAGCGATGGTTGTTTTGTTTAAATGATCCATGTAATATGACCAGATTCCAGCTTGGCAGAGGACTCTTTCTTTGCCAACATTGGAATTCACTAAATATTTAAGTCCTGTGAGTTTGAGTGTTATACAGTTCTTTTAGAGGAGTAAAGTAGGAATGTTGAGACTGCTAAGTTCAACACTCATTTATTCCATTTGAAACCTGGATTATTGTTTTGAGGGAACTTTTATAAGTTTCTCTCTAGAGTAACTTATTAAACCATTTATATGCTTAAATTAAGTGTGTTGGATTTATTAAATATTAATGCAGTCCCTCAGGATTTTTTTCAAGTCGTGTAGGTAGATTCTTACTAGTCTGTTAACTATATTCATATTCTCTAACCATCTCCCACCATGACCACTATAATTTGTATTTTTATCCCGGGTTAGTAAAGGATCCAGCATGACCATTCATGTTGGTCAGTCTCTTGCTGTGGAAAAAAGCAAATTAACTGATCTACTTGGCTATTAAGACTCATGGTTGCTATACTAGTTTTCAAAGAGCAATATATTAAGTATTTTCTAATTATTAAATATAGCTACTTGTATATTTTATTCAGCGTTTGTAGAAGCTACTGTTGACTAGGGACATATGCAATCATAGTCTGCTCAAATATATTTTTCTAATATTTTTAAGCTTCGCGATTCAACAGAACAATTTCAAGAATATTATAGGCAAAGATTACGCTATCAACAGCATTTAGAACAGAAGGAGCAACAACGACAGATATACCAGCAGATGCTGCTTGAAGGAGGTGTGAATCAGGAGGATGGTCCTGATCAGCAGCAGAATCTCACTGAACAATTCCTCAATAGGTTGGTCTTTTAGTCATTTTTTAAAATATAAGGAATTACTTAAAAGCCATTAGAAACATAAAATAAGTGCTACTTTTCATGTAGGGTTTGAAATTTTAAGGCTTTTTAAATGTTTCAAGTAACGTGGAGTTACGTATCTTCAGTCACAGCATTCTGAGGGCTCATCTGAGTTGTGTCCTTCCCTTTAATGTCCTTTCACATCTAAGCAACGAGAGCCCCAGAGTGGTGGCTCAGCATACAGGCTAGAAGCAGACTGCCAGGTAGATCCAGCTCTGTCCCAGGGTAGCTGAGGACCTAGGGGAAGTTACTTAGATTATTTGTGTTTGTGCTCTCATCTACTTCACAGGGTTGCCATGAAGATTAAATGAGTTAACATATGTAAAGTGCTTAGAACAGTACCTAGCATATATAGTAAGTACTATATGAAGTGTTAGCTGTAGTTTTCATTATTTTGAGTGTTTATACTTTTATTTATTTAAAATTTTTTTTTCTGTTACTGATTTTGAGAGAGAGAGGAAGTAAGAGGGAAAGAGAGATGGAAACATCAATGAGAGAGAACATCGATTGGCCGCCTCCTGCTGGGTATCGGGCCCACAACCTGGGCATGTGTCCTGGCCGGGAATTGAACCAGCGACCTCTTGGTGCATGGGTCGATGGTCAGCCTCTGAGCCACACTGGCTGGATGAGTGCTTACACTTTTAGATTCTTTTTAATTCAATGTATTCAAATGATTCTTAAAATTTTTGCCAAGAGTAGAAACTTATATTGTTTTTAATTATAGGATACACACACACACATACACACACATACACACTTAAAAAAATTAATAAATTGGAATAGCCTTGGCCAGTGTGGCTCAGTTGGTTGGAGTGTCATCCTATACACTGAAAGGTTGAGGGTTTGATTCTGGTCGGGGCATGTACTTCATCCATTATTGGGTACGAACCCTGGTCCGGGCATGTATGGGAGGCAACTTGATCATTGTTTTTCTGTCACATCAATGTTTCTCTTTCTCTCAAATCAGTAAACATATCCTCAGATGAGGATTAAAAACATAATAATAATAAAATAAATATATAGACCAGAATAATGAGCAAGTGTTGTTGGAAGAAGATTAAATGAGTTAATGTATATAAAATTACAGTGATACCTCGGTTCTCGAACGCCTCAGATTTCGACCAAATCGGTATTCGACCAGGAGATTCGAGAAACTTTGTCTTGGAATCCGAACAAATATTTGGAACTCGAACTTCCGAGATGAGCCGAGTTGAGCCGAATGGCGTTCATTCGGCCCAGCGCGCCTTGCTTGCGTCATCAGTGTGAGTGCAGAGAGAGAGTCACGCTTTGTGGAGAGAGTCACGCTTTACACTGAATTTAACCCTTAGACATACTGTACACTTTTATTTCTTGTTGAGACTTATGTTTTTCTACATATTATATACAAATTAGGCCAGTAAATAGGCATTTTCTGGGGCTTGGAACGAATTAATCCAGTTTCCATTATTTCCTATTGGGTTTCATTGCTTCGGTTCTCAAACAATTTGGTTCTCGACCGTCCTCCTGGAACGAATTATGTTCGAGAACCGAGGTATCACTGTACTTAGACTAATTCCTGGCAAATAGGAAATGTGCCATAATTGTTGGCTGTCATCAGGATTATGATTAGGCAATACAGTGGTGACTGCCAATTCTTTACTTGGTTCAATAATATTGGAAGTTATCTGCTTGATACTCAGGCTTGTGCAAGAGTGAGCCTGAAATTGATCCTGTCTTCAAACCTTTACACAAGAAATATTTATAATGGTAATCTGAAGAGTCTAAGTAGGCCTCTCAACATTCAATTTGAGGATCGGTTTCTTATTCACCTCTGATCAAGTCAGTGGCTTTCAGAATTATCCTAATTTGAGCATTTGCCATTCTGGGTCTTGGATGTCTTCTTAATATTCATAAAAATCATGGTTGCAATTTGACTTCCTGTTTCATTTTTCAGTGAAAGCAGATATTTAGCATTATTTGAAGATGAAGTGGCAAGGTGTTGCCAGTAGTGGTGAGGATATACTTCCTTAGGAAAAAAAACTTAAAGATGGTTTATCCTTCCTTTAAAGACAATAGAATTAAAATTATTTCTTGTAATTTAGGTTTAATGTATAGCATATTTATTGTTTAAAAGCTATTCTCAATTTCTTCAGAGGTCAGAATTTAAAATTACATTAAAAGGTAAGTTATAAAAATCCATAGGATAACCAGGTCTGTTATAAATGTGAGTGATGTTTATCCTAAGCTTCTGTAAATTAGTTTACATAAATTCTCTGTTGTTCTTTTAACCTTTTCTTACCTACTCTGTTTTCTAACCTTTTAATATAGTACTTTTATTCAATTTTTTTTCTAGGCCCGTAGTTTTATATATCTGAGCCTATACTAGATTTTATTTTATTTTTTTCTTTTACTTTTTATTTTTGAACTATTTTTATTAATTTATTTTTGTTACAGGTGTTTCTCTTTTTTCCCCCATTGACATCCTCCTCCAACCCCCCCCCCCAGCTGTACTAGGATTTTAAAGTACTTGTCTAATACCAAGGACAAATTGAATAAAGATAGAATCTACAAATTAAAATATGCTTTTTCCTCTTAATGTTTTATTCTTCCAAATCATTCTAACAGTAGATCTTACTTTCCAGATTTAAATTTTGCTTCTTCGTTCTATGAGGCTTAGAAAAAGGAAGAGAAATAAGAATTATGTTATATAATAGATCTTACTGAAAAAAATCAGCTAAAGGGTGAAGTATTTTTATTAACAGTACTATATCACTACTTTACACCTTTTGATATTTTGTTTCTATTAATACTAATAATTAGCATCACTGCTTAGACACTTACTATTGGCATATTCTGCCCCTGCCCCATCCTCTGTACTTTAATTTTTTTCTTTTTTCTTTCTTTCTTTTTTTATTTTTTAAACTTATCTTTATTGTTGAGTGTACTACAGGTGTCCCACTTTTTCCCCCCTTGATCCTCTTCTCCCCAATCCTGCATCCGTCCTGCTTTGCCCACACTATTTTCTCGGTCTATTGGTAATGCATATATGCATATATGTTCTTTGGTTTCTCTCTTTCCACCCCACCTCTGCCCTTCCCTTTGAGATTCATCAGTCTTACAACTAATTGTATTTCCTAATCCCTTCATCTTTTCCACCCAACTCCCTTCCCATCTGACAACCAACAAAAAGTTCTCTGTATCTATGAGTCTGTTTCTGTTCTGTTTGCTCATTTTGTTTGTCGATTTCATTGTTGATAGATAAGTATTTATTGCCATTTTATTGTTCATGTTTTTTAATCTTCTTCTTCTTCTTCAAGAAGACCCGTCAATATTTCATATAATACTGGTTTAGTGCTGATGAACTCCTTTAGCCTTTTCTTGTGTGGGAAACTCTTGATATGTCCAGCGATTCTAAATGATAGCTTTGCAGGATAGAATAATCTTAGTTGTAGGTTCTTGCCTTTCATCACTTTAAATATTTCTTGCGACTCCCTCCTGGCCTGCAAAGTTTCTTTCTTTTTTTATTTAAAAATTTTTATTTTTCTTTATTGATTTTAGAGAGAGAGGAAGTGAGAGAGAGAGAGAGAGAGATAGAAACATCAATGAGAGAGAACATTGATTGGTTGCCTCCTGCATGTCCCCCATTGGGGATTGGGCCCACAACCTGGGCATGTGTCCTGACTGGGAATTGAACTGGTGACCTCTCGGTGCATGGGTCGACGCCCAACCACTGAGCCACATTTGCTGGACAAAAAGTTTCTTTTGAGAAATCAGCTGACAGCCTTATGGGAGCTCCATTGCAGGTAACTAACTGCTTTTCTCTTGCTGCTTTTAAGATTCTCTCTTTGTCTTGAACCTTTTGCATTTTGATGATGATGTGCCTTAGTGTGGACCTCTTTGGGTTTATCTTGTTTGGGACTTTCTGTGCTACCTGGATTTGTATGTCTGTTTCCTTCATCAAGTTAGGGAAGTTTTCTGTCATTATTTTTTCAAATAGGTTTTCAATTTTTTGCCCTCTCTCTTCTCCTTCTGGCACTCATGATGTGAATGTTGGTATGTTTGAAGGTGTCCCAGAGGCACCTTATACTATCCTCATTTTCTTGGATTTGTTTGTTTGTTTGTTTGTTTCCTTATATTCCAAATCGATGGTTTGCTTCTTGGCTTCACCTACTCTACTATTGATTCCCTATAAATTATTCTTTTTTTATCCTCACCCGAGGATATTTTTCCATTTTTTGTACAGATAGAGAGGGAGGGAGAGAGAGGAAGGGAGACAGAGAGAGAAACATCGACGTGAAGGGACACATCGAGTGGCTGCCACCCGCACGACCAACCAGGGTCGGGGACAAACTGTAACCGAAGTATGTGCCCTTAGCAGGAACCGAACCCGGGTCTCTCCGGACCACAGGCCGACGCTCTAACCACTGAGCCAAACCGGCCAGGGCTAAATTATTCTTTATTTTAGTTAGTGCATCCTTCATTTCTGTCTTGTCCTTTATTATGCTCTTGAGGCCCTCACTAAGTTCATCGAGCATCCTTATTAGCTGTGTTTTGAACTCTGCATCGGTTAGATTGCTTATCATTTAGTTCTCATGGAGTTTTGTTCTTTCATTTGGGACATGTTTCTTTGTCTCTTCATTTTGGCTGCCTTGCTGTGTTTGTTTTTATGTTTTAGGTAGCATTGCTATGTCTCCTAGGCTTCCTAGGGTGGCCTGTTGTAGTAGGTGTCCTGTAGGGTCCAGTGGCACAGCCTCCTTGATCACCCAGCTGGTCCCTCGAGGTGCATTCCTCGTGTGGACTGTACACCCTTCTGTTGTAATTGAGTCTTGATTGATGTTGGCGTGTCAATGGGAGGGTTTTACTCAATCTGATCAGCTGCAAGAACTGGTTGTGCCCACTAACCACTGACCTCTGACTACCTGGAATGATCAGCTGTGCATGGGCCCACCACAAAGAACAAGACTTACTTCAGCAGTACTCTGGTACCCCCTGAGTCCATTCCTTGAGTGTGTCACTTGTGGAGGTGGTTGAGTGGTAGTACTTCACAGTGTTTTGAAGCTGTCCACTGGGTATGCTGGTTCTGGGGCAAGGTCAGCCACTGCCTGTGTTCTACCCAGGGCCGCCAAGCATAAGCTACGAAGCAATCTGCCAATGGCTGCTTCTTGTACTGGGCTTGGAGGTATCCAAGTGAAGCCAAGCTGTAAACCAAGCCTGGCTGCTTCTAGTGCCAGGCCTGGGGCCACTTAGTGAGGTATGGGGCTCACTGTGGCCAGATGCTGCTTGTTTGAGAGAATTTAGGAAAATCTAAAGCAGGAGCCAAAACAGGCCAATCCTATGTTAAAGCCACTGGAAACAGCTTGGGTGGGCCTGAAAGTTGCATGGGACAGGGCTTCAGGGAATCACCAGGGTGGGGCAAATAGTATGAGCCAGGTTGCTGGAGTCCCAGGTATGGCACCTGTCTGCCTGACCTGTGGGGGAAGGGCTCACCAAAGGAACAATGGCCTCTGCCAGCAGATCTGTCCAGGAGAAAGCTGCCTCTCCAGTCCACCCCAATGCCAAACAACTCAGTTCTTTCCCATATGTCTCTGGTGCCTTTCAAGCTGCCTCCCCTCAGCACTGGAGCTCAGAGGGAGCTGGTCCGAGTAAGTTCATGTGCGGGCCCTTTAAGAGGAGCTGCCTGGAGCTTCAGCAGCCTTAGCCTCCCTCAGCCTCTGTTCCTGCTGGTTTTATAGCCAGAAGTTATGGGGACTGCTTTCCCTGGCACTGAAACCCTGAGCTGGGCGCCTGGTATGGAATGGGGACCCCTCACTTCTCAGGGAGGACCTTCACAGCTGAGGTGTCCCTCCTGATTTTTATCTGCTACATGTGGGTGTGGGACCAGCCCAACCATGCCTCTGCCCCTCCTACCAGTCTTGGTGTGCCTTCTTTAATTTCATAGTTGTGGGACTTCTATTCAGCTTGATTTCAGGCGGTTCTGAAGGATGTTTGTTCTGTAGTTTAGTTGTAATCTTGATGTGTCTAAATTTTATTTTGTTAATCTTCACCCAAGGATATATTTTACTGATTTTTAGAGAGAGAGGAAGGAAGAGAGAGAAAGAGAAAGAAACCTCAGTGTGAGAGAGAAACATCAGTTGGTTGCCTCCTGTATGTACCCTGACTGGGGATCTAACCTGCAACCTAGGTATGTGCCCTGACCAGGAATTGAGCCTGCAACATTTTGGTGTACATTCCAACCGACTGAGCCACCCTGCTAGGGCCATCCTCTCCACTTTTAGAGAGTCAAAATGATATGTTAGCAAAGTCAACTCTTTTTTATTTTAATCCTCACTCGAGGACATTTTTTTCCATTTTTTGTTCAGATAGATTGGGAGGGAGAGCGAGGAAGAGAGAGAGAGAGAGAGTAAAACATCGACGTGAAAGAGACACATCGAGTGGCTGCCACCCGCACAACCAACCAGGGCCGGGTCCGAGCAATCTCAACTCTTTATACTTAGCATTTCTTTCTCTCTCTCTCTCTCTCTATTTTTTTTTCTTTCTGAAAACAAGTTTTATTTAAATAAGGGTTTAAATACTTTACATAACATTAAAACTGAAGGAGGAAAAAACCCCCTAAAATCAGTTTGTTACTTCACATGGCATTGGGCAGCTGTTGCTAATAAGTTGCAAGCTCTATAGCCAGCTTGCTACATGTCTGACACATGAGTTTGAAATTTGTTCCCTTGTCAAAAGTTTAACTCTGATAGAAGGTTGGCCTCAAATTCTGGTGTTTGGACATTAATTAGCTAGAATATGTCTGGTCAAAAAGACCTTGGTGGCAAGCCAGATGTCCTTATCACCTCACTAAAGGGAAGGTGGCAGCTCTAAGCTGTGTCCACCTGGTCAGGCTGGAGATCTGTGACTACCGAAGGCTCCCTCTAGTGGTACAGATGCTGTTGCTGCCTTACCCCCCACCTCTCAGCTTCACTGAAGGCTGTTCAGGTAGTGATGTTCTCTGAGGGCAGGGAACTCTGGTGAGGAGCTTCTGGCCAGACATAGCCGTCTGTGACCTTGGGGCTCTGGGCTTGGCTGAAACATCACGTTATTGCTGTGTTTCAGGCTGGACACTGCCAGGTGCCTACTGCTTGACATGTTTAAATGAGGGATTTCAAGACTAGATAGCATGGCTCTTTTCAGACTATTGCATGAAGGAGTTACACTAGTCCAAGTTAAATGCAGACCCCAAATGGTTACATTATACAAGCTGTAAGGTTTTTAAACTTGTGACAAAGGACAGAAGGGAAATTCTAGTCATTGCAAGGAAATCCTCACTTAAGCTTCAGTGAGCCAAAAACACTTAAAACCCATGAACCTTCAAAGGCTGGTCGTCCTTAGCCAGTCCAATCTCTACGAGGAACTGGCATATGTTCTTACGTTGGTCACCCTGTAGCTGAATTACTTCTCTATATTCTGGATGCTCAATTATAGTACCATTGCAGGCAAATTTCTTTTTAAACGCCTTCACTAGTTTCTTTTTATCATAATCATCAGCGATCCCTTGGACAGTAGTAAGGGTCTTCCTGCCATTTCCCTGTTGAATTCTTATAAGGATATAATTCTCAGTGCCAGCAGGAAGCAGATCATCACCCTTACTACATCAGCAAAGGGATCAAAAGAGTGGAGGTTCTGGATAGCGGACATGTGATAAGATTCCTTTTCCTTGGTGGAAAAGGCCTGTGGAAGGCTGTGGCGGGAGAAGGCAGTCAGGGGGGATCGTCAGGGAGGTTGCTGAGTCCTCCCAGTGGCTCCTCAGTAACTGGGTCTTATACTTAGCATTTCTTAAATGTATTTGACCCCAGATTTTTTTTTTTATGGGGAGCATTTCACAGGATTAGTGTTTCATAGAACAATATTTGGTAAATGCTACCCAGTTAAAATTTTTAAAATGATAAATATTTAATAATGGCTACCATTTCCTGTAATAATATTCAACTGCTCTTTTAAAGTCTTATTAAAGCCTAACACACACACACACACACACACACACACACACACAATAATGTTAGTAAGTATAGTGAACCACAACATTTCTTGGTAATCATACCTCTTGTGCAGTCCTCTCTCATATTGAATCTAGGCTGCAGAAAATTATGCTAGGCCAGTTTTGGGTCTAAATCTCAAGAAAGCCTGGCAATTTTCTTTTTGTGCCCTTTTGACCTCTGAGCAACATGAAGGAGTCAGGCTACCCTGATTTAGAGACTTATGGAGGAAGAAAGACTCAGAGACTACCTTGTTTTGCTCCATGATTTATCTCCATAGTGCCTGGATCCAAGTCTGGCAAATAGTCTTTGTAGAATGAAAGAACGAGTGAATAATAGTTTACTTTGTCCCATCATGTCCTGCTCTAGTCATTTATTTCCTAGTTTACAATGAGTTTAATAGATAGATGAAATGAAAATGGCTTGTCATGTTTGTTGGTGGTACATTTTGGTAGTGGTAATATTTTTATTGCCTATTTTGGGAAACTATGTTTAAAATTGAAAATTAAACCAAAGTTGTACCAGAGAAGAAACAGACTTTTTTTTTTTCTGTTTTTATAGTGAAAGGTACTTTTAAAAGGTCAATGATACCCATTATATCTATCTCCTTTACAGTGGTATACTGTAGAAAAATGTGGTTCTTTGTTATGACATAAACTGAAGATAGTAATTTTTTAGTACTAAATTTGCCAGAGATTATATATTATGTGCATGTATTTATTTACCTTTTCATTTAATCTTCTATATGTTAGGAATGTGATTTAGTTTATATTTTAATATACTTATGTTTTTTATTTTATAGGTCCATTCAAAAGCTTGGTGAATTAAACATTGGAATGGATAGCCTTGGCAATGAGGTATCCACACTCAACCAGCAATGTAATGGGAGCAAAGGCAATGGATCTAATAATTCTTCTATCATTAGTTTTTCTACGCCACCCCAAGATTCTAGTCAGAGATTAACACATGATGCTTCAAATATTTATACAAGCACTCCTCGTAATCCGGGATCAACAAATCACATACCTTTTCCTGAGGAATCCCCTTCTTGTGGAAACCAAATGTAAGTGCTTTACTTTGTAAACCTTGAAAATACTAACTTCCTACTAATGAATAGAAATATGAAAATTCAAACTTCTCTTTGGAGCCTTATAAATAAAACATTTTGGAGCGCATTTACCTACCAATTTTTTTTTCTACTCTACCTTCACTTATCTATATTCTCTTCTACTAACTTGTCTCTTAGCAGTCTATATTTTTCTATTTTTCTCTTTATCCTCACCTGAGGACCAAATTTTTTATTTTTTTGCATTCATCTTTAGATGAGTGGGAAGGAGAGAGGGGAGAAAAGAGAGAAAGAAACATTGATGTGAGAGAGACACATCGACTGGTTGCCACCCACATGACCCCAACCAGGGACGGGGACAAACCACAACTGAGGTACGCACCCTTAGCAAGAACCAAACCCCAGACTCTCTGGTATGCAGGCTGACACTCTAACCACTGACCCAAACCCACCAGGGCTTTTTTTGCTTTCTTAATACACCTAGACAATTCTATTCTATTTTTTTTTTATCCTCACCCGAGGACATTTTTCCATTTTTTGTTCAGATAGAGTGGGAGGGAGAGAGAGAAAAAGAGAGAAACATCGACGTGAAAGGGACACATTGAGTGGTTGCCACCCGCATGACCCATCCAGGGCTGGGGACAAACTGCATTCTAGGTACGTGCCTTTAGTGGGAACCGAACTTGGGTCTCTCTGGACTGCAGGCCGACGCTCTAACAGCTGAGCCAAACCGGCCAGGGCAATTCTATTTTTTTGTAAGCCATTTTAGAGATAATACAGTTTTAGACTTTATCTTCTCCCTGATTTTCTTTTCTTTTTTTCCCCATTGGTACCTTTAAACAAATAATTTGATTCACAGACTTTCAGGGCACAAGAAGGTGTTTTATAACATGGTGGAATGATTGCTGCAAGACAGTCTTGGTAGCTCTGGTCATTATAGCAGTTGAAGACTTCTTGCATATCTGTGTTTTCACTAGTCAGGGAGAATTATTTATCTTGCTATCATAAGTAAACCAGTGTTAATTTATGCAGTGAGAAAAGTTAAGAACAATTATCTTCATCTATTACTAGCATTAAACAGCTTTGAGAGTGGTTCACTTGAAAATGCATAACTTGCTTTTGGCATTTGGATGCTTATAGGAATCAGCCTTATATATTTAGTATCAAAAACTCTGGTTTTATACTTAAGAGCATACATTTATCTAATATAAGTTCTTTATTACAGTTCCTATAACACATGCATATTTCCAAAAGAATTCAAATTTTAAAATTTGATTTTTATTTTTATCAAAGTAATATAATACATGGTTTAGCGGGAACCGAACCCGGGTCTCTCTGTACCGCAGGCCAACGCTCCAACCGCTGAGCCAAACCGGCCAGGGCTAATACATGGTTTAGAAAGACACCCTGGCCCTGGCCGGTTTGGCTCGGCGGTCCAGAGGTTACTGGGGTTCGGTTCCCGCTAAGGGCGCGTACCCTGGTTGCAGTTTGTCCCCGGCCCTGGTTGGTTGTGCGGGTGGCGGCCACTCAATGTGTCCCTTTCACGTGGATGTTTCTCTCTCTCTCCCTCTTCCTTTCTCTCCCTCCCACTCTATCTGAACAAAAAATGGAAAAATGTCCTCGGGTGAGGATAACCAAAAAAAAAAAAAAGACACCCTGGCCATTTTGACTCAGTGGTTGGAGCATCGGCCTGCGTACTGGAGAGTCCAGGGTTTGATTCCCGCTAAGGGCATGTACCTTGGTTGAAGTTTGTCCCTGGCTCCTGTTGGGGTTGTGCGGGTAGCAGCCAGTCGATATGTCTCTCTCACATTGATGCTTTTCTATCTCTCTTCCCCGCTCTCTTCCTCCTGCTCTATCTGAAGATAAACGCAAAAAAAATGTCCTCGAATGAGGAAGAAAAATATCCTCGGGTGAGGATAAAAAAAAGACAAAAAGGCACTTTTCAAGTCTTAATATAAAAGAAAAACTTATCTTACTCATCTTTGTCCATGATTTCTGCTTCTGGTAGGCTGCCATTTTCAACCCAGTTAGCTGTTCCTTTTGCTGTATATCTTCACATTTCTGATTAACATGCTTCTGTTATATATATATATATATTTTTTTAATTGATATTTTTTTTTAGAGAGAGAGGGAGGTAGAGGAAGAGAGAGATAGAAACATCAATGAGAGAGAACATTGATCGGTTGCCTCCTGCATGCCCCCCACTGGGAATCAGGCCCACATCCTGGACATGTGCCCTGACCGGGAATCGAACCAGCGACCTCTTGATGCATGTGTCGATGCTCAACCACTGAGCCACACTGGCCAGGCTTCTATTGTATTTTTATTGTTCATTAGTTCCTGTCAGTTATATTTAGCTATCATACTCCTCACCCACAACACACTCACTTTGTCTACTCCTTTCCAATATATATCCATTTTGTTTAAATCGGTATTCAGCATTTACATTGTAAATGTTGTTTACAACTGGGTCCGTAATATAATAGGATTACATTTTCCTTTGTTGCAACTCTTTGTTTTTCATGAGACAGTAATTGCCTCATTTTTGGTGTGCATGTATATATGTGCACATGCTTAGTTTTCTGAGGACCTATCACTAAACTATCTATAGATGCGTTGACAGAACTGTAAAATGATAAAACTTCTCCTACTACAGTAAAAAAAATATCAGGGACTGCCTCTTTTTCATTTTTCCCCCTTGGAGACATCCCTCCAAGGGTCATTCCTGCTTGATTTTATGTCCTTGCTTCTAAGCCATTGTATTCAGTCCTAGTGTCCTGGGGTTTCCCTTTACTATCCTCCTGGGAGTTTCTTTAGCCTCTTTCCTCTATTGGATCCCCTGTTTTCAGGATCTCATGTAGTTTCATGAAAAAAGGTTATATCAGAGATGAGGTTTCTGAGATCTTGAATGTCTACATATTTCACACGTGATTTGTTAGCATAGCTGAGTATAGAATTCTAGAATGGAAAACATTCCTCACAGTTTCAAAGGCATTGCTACGTTTCAGTGTTCTTGTTAAGAAGTCTGATGCCATTTTGATCTGATCCTTTATATGAAGCCTGCTGATTTTTCCACACTGGGTTTTATATTTCTGCTACCATGTTATTATTTTCTAAGCTCTTTATTATTCTCTGATTTTCCTTAAAATATTTCATAGATCTTTTTCTTGTTTCCTGGATTCATTATTTTCTATTATATCTCTAAGGATTTTAATTATATCTTTGTAGCATTTGTTTCCTGAATTGCCTCTCTTCATACAAACACCTTTTTCTATTTTTTTTAGTCTCTGGGTTTTATCTAGGAGGCTTTCTTTAAGTGTCTGGGAAATGTTGACTATCTGTAAAGAGTGAGGCATTAAAAAAACTGACTAGAAGGAAGGTCTACATATATGAATGGATCTGTCTACCTGTTGCCCTCAAAGAAGTGATTAAGTGGAAACATTGTTTATCATGGGACCCTCAATTGTCAGTTTCTAGTAGTCATTCCTCTTGGACCAGATAATTGTCATAAAGAGCAATTCAAGTTCCTGCCAGGGTAGGATTTATTCATTGCAACCAGGAATCTGGAACTAAGCAGAGGAAAGGTACTTGACATTTTACAAAAATTTGCAGACTTTGACTTAATCTCCTTTCCAGAATGGCTTCTCACTCCCTCCTTATGACTATGCTTGGTGTCATTGAGTCCAGAGCCACTTATTAAATGGTTCCTGAGAGTGACTTTGGGGACAGTGAGGGTCATTTGTCAAAAAAATAAATACTAGAGATTGAATGGACAGATTAATGTAGTTTCTGTTTTTATGTTCAGAGTAAACTTTATTTGAATTTCTACTCACACAGCTCATCAGAACATTTGGTCATTAAGCCACCTCTTGGAGATTCTTCAGGGACTTTATCAAGATCAAGAGGGGAAGAGGTAATACTTTGGGGAAGGAGGTTTTATTGTTTTTATATATACTTGCAAAGTTTGCTAAGGAATCTTTTTTTAATTTTTTTTCTTTATTGATTTATTTAGAGAGAGAGGAAGGGAGAGGGAGAGAGAGACAGCAACATCGATGAGAAGGAACATCGATTGGCCACATCCTGCATGCCTCCCACTGCGGATTTGGCCCACAACCTGGGCATGTGCCCTGACCAGGAATTGAACCAGTGACCTCTTGGTGCATGGGTCAACACTCAACCACTGAGCCACATCGGCCAAACTGTTAAGGAATTCTTAATTCAAAGAATGGACCATTATTAGAAATAACCATTATTATTAATGCTGGGATTTATCTAAAGGTAGTTGAGCTTTCACTGGGCTAAGTGAAGAGGTTGCCTCAGAAAACACATTTGAGAGTATTCATATTAATGGCCCAATAATGAGCTGAGGCTGTGCACTATTGAACCCAGTGGTTAATTTATTCAGATATTATTTATATTGCCTTGGGGATTTTCATCAATGCATGTTATTTGCTTTGGAACCAGACATCCTTCCCTAGCCAGTATAAGGCTTTACTCTATCTTGGTTTCTGTAGTTCACATTTTAACCTCACAGACAAAGTCATTATTTCAGATGCTAATGGGGCCAAACAGGTCACAAAAATGAATAAAACTGGATGTTTTTGTGACAAGCACATAGGAATATTAGTCCCTTGCACAAAAATGTATGCTTGCCTAGTGTTTCCAGTTCTTTTGATTTTCAAGAAAAGCTAGAAATGTAGATTTTTATCTGAACTCTTATTTTTAAATGGCAACAAATTTAAAAAGTTGAAAACATAATGGAAAAGAGCAAATAAATTTTATTTGTGGTTCTGCCACTTATGGTATAAAGCAAATCTTAGTAATTTTTATTAATGTGATATAGGCCATTTCCTCGGTCATTCCCCTCCCTTTTCGCCTTATCTAGCCGTGCAGTTTGTTTGGCAAACAGTCACATTTCTTGGGTATTGATTAATAGAAAATGTAGCATTTCTAGTTAAGTCAATTCATATGAATAATATAAGAATTCATTCAATTACATAAGACAAACATGTGACATACCAGACTTACCTCCTATTCCCCCAAAAGGGTGCATTGCACGAATACACAAAAGTTTGGGTAGCTCTCAGGATGCAACCAGAGCTGAAGTGATTTACCTTTGTGTGTGTACTTGATGTTCATACTTCACAAAGACAGGATTAGATTGGATTTGTTGACTACATCGAGTCGTAAGTCCCTGTTCTAGGTCCAGTCATTCCTGGTCAGGGTAGCAGGGTGGCTTCAAATGACACTGATAGCTGAAGTTAACAAAGCTTTTATACAGAACTGCTTCAGCTTGCCTTCCTCAGAACAGGCTGTGGACAGACAGGCTGACAATTTTAATTAAAAATGAGGCTCAAAATTAAATGTTATGATTAAAATAATTTTTATAATTTTAAGAAGTTTTTTTTAAACAATTTCAGTTTGAAATGTTAATGTATTAATTGCTGGAGATAATGGCAAACATTTTTTTTTAACCCTAAATGTATTCTACTTTTAGAAACACAAATGATGTTCTGTTGTTTTTGTAAGAACTATGTATGTGTGCTATATTTTTTCCTTGACAGTTAAAGGGAACTTAATATGGGAAGCATATTCTATTTTATCATAGTAAATGAAGAAAAACTTGAATTTCTATAAGCTATCTGAACTTAGGTTAGCAATGAGTAGCAAAAAATGAAAAATTGGGGTTAATTTGGATTTTCCATCTAAAAGAATATATGATTGTAGACAGTAAATATAAAGTGAATAATTTAATGCAAATGAATTGAAAATGAGATAAAGATAAATTCTTTCAAATTTATTTTTTTCATAGGATGACTTTCATATTTTTTTTCCATAGGATGACAAATCAAAAAAACAGTTTGTTTGTATTAATACCCTAGAAGACACACAGGCTGTTAGAGCAGTGGCTTTTCATCCAGGTGGTGGTCTGTATGCTGTTGGTTCAAATTCAAAAACTCTGAGAGTATGCGCCTATCCAGAGGTCATTGACCCAAGGTAAGGAGAGATGGTTGTACTGCCATTCTTGCTTCAGTTTTTAGTTTGGCTATATTGGTCCCTTTTTTAGAATTGTCATTCAGTAGTGTTTACTTTTTATTTCCTTTTCTTTTATTAAGTTTTTAATTTTTATTTTCAATGCTCAGGAAATATATATAAGAATCATTGATTAAACTATTTTCAATTAGGCCATCATTCACTTATTTAACTCATTTTCCTTATTTCCATGGTTTATGTATTTTGTTTTTGTTTTTTAATCTTAAAGATCCTTATATTTCAATTAAATTGTATAAGATGGAAAGAAAGAAATGTTAGTTATTGATTTTGAGAAAATAAAAATATTTCTTACAATAATGGCTTCAAAGAAGTATTAGGTTGAACTATATGAAATTGCTGATATTTGACCCTTTTGACCTACAGAAATTCCATTTTAATTTAGTCATCCTCACTATTTTATCCTCTTGTTTCAGCAGATAATGGGATTTGAACATAAGGTATATGTCTTCAAAGACATGTCACTAAAAATGGGAAGATGACCTTATCTATTAGGTGTACAACTAATTCTTAAAAGTTTCTAACGAAACAGATAGCTTAGATATATATAACCTCACAGAAAAATGAATTTGAATTTTTTATTCTTTGATTAGGTACTCTTTTTGTCAATTTAGTTGTTAAGGCTTTTACTACCACCATTGGTGTAATAAAGATTATGAGCTTTGGTAGATTTGTGATTAGAGAAATGAGTGCCACACATGGAAAACAGAAACAGTAGACAAAAACACCCAAACAGAACAAGTCATAAATCTTTAAAGGTTTAAATAAAAAAAGCAATACATGTTGTATATGTTCTGGAATTTTTATTTTTATTTATTTTTTTACCACTCTTAAGTCTTTTTTATTATAATCTTAGTTTGGAGAAGACAGGGGTGAGATTATTTAGTTATTTGCATTTTGGGAGGTATCTCTGTATCTGAAAGCAGAAATTTAGGCTTTTGGACTGCAGTAGCATTTAAAGGTTGGGAAAGAGAATAGGACTTATGTTAGATGAAAATATTGTAATTTATTGGTGCTTTTTGTGTTGGTAAAGTAGGAATACATGAGAGGAAATGGGCAGAATTCGAGATCAGGGAATGGAAAGCTGCACTAATTGTAGGGACAGAGCCAAGCTTGTATGTTTAGGGTTAACCTGACCTTAAGTTAACTGTTTCTCCTTTCTGTATTTCTTATGCTGGCATAGATGTTTCATAGAGTCTTTATGAAGAAAGTTATTTTTATGAAAATAAATTTATTTAACATAAATATTGAGCTCCTATGTGCTAGGTACTATTCTAGAATTTGGGGATAGTTGTGATTAAATTAACATGTTCATTAACTTCATGTCGCTCCTGGCTTAGTGTGGACAATGAACATGAGCAAATAAACACAAATATAATTATACATTGTGTTAGGTGTTATGAAGAAAAAGTACAAGGTGTGGTAACAGAGTAAAATGGAGAGTGAGAGGACTGGGGAGTCGGAATAAGGCCTTTTTGAGGAAGAGATATTAATGCTGAGCTCTCAGGATAAGTAGAACCCAGCCAGGTGAAGAAAAGGGACACCGTAGTAAACAGAGGGAACATGAAGTGAAAGAGTTTGACATTTGAGGAACCAAACTAAGTTCAGATCAGCTGGAGTGTTGTGAGCTGAGCGAGATGCTGCTGCAGAGATAGACATGAACTACATTACGCAGAGGTTTATGGCCATTTTGGATTTTACCCTGGGTGTAACGGGAAGCCGCTGAAAGTTTTGAGCAGAGCAGTGTTGTGACCTAAGCATATTTTGAAACCATCACTCTGGCTCTGTGTGGGTCAGATGACAGTAAGTGGATGCTGGGCGAAAGGCAGGAGGCTAGTGCAATGGGAGTGGAGATGGAGCAAAATGGATGGAGGGAAAATCCACTTAAAGAAATAATTAGTAGGCCTGACGATGAATTGGATGTGCAACTGAAAAGAGAATCTTTGGATCTGATCTATTTTCTAGATCAATATAAAGCACCTTCTAGGAACTGGAGATTTATCAGTCTTTTTTCTTGTTTTTAAAAATTCCTTAGTTATGAAAATCTTCAAGCAAACACAAAAGTAGAGACTAGTACACTGAAAGGCAATCGTTGTCAAGATTTTTGTCATATCACTTCATCCTTTTTGTTTGCTAAAGTATTTTAAGGTAAATCCTAGATATGTCATTTCATCTTTAGGCTGAATCTCCAAAAGCAGGTACATTTCTTACACAGGCTTGATGTTGTCATCATACGTTACTGTAAGTGGTAGTCATGACCACATCTACACCGGCCAGATTTTAACCTCTGGACAGAGCTCTTGCCCCCTTTATTTTTCAAACCTTTCCTTGCCTTCCCTCAGCCCCAGGCATTTGCTCATCATATTTAATAAATGCTTCTTGAACTTTTGAGTTTAGAAGCATTCTTAGCTTTTAAAAATTATTTTGTATTTCTGAGTTAAAGTCCATGAAAAATATGTGAAATGAAGACTAAAAAATAAATCCTGGTTTTTGTTGTTTTTTAAACTGAAGGAGAAAAAAACAAACAAAAATCAGTTTGTTACTTCATATGGCATTGGGCAGCTGTTGCGAATAAGTTGCAAGCTCAATAGCTAGCTATATGTCTGACACATGAGTTTGAAATTTGTTCCCTTGTCAAAAGTTTAACTCTGATAGAAGGTTGGCCTCAAATTCTGGTGTTTGGACATTAATTAGCTAGAATATGTCTGTCAAAAAGACCTTGGTGGCAAGCCAGATGTCCTTATCACCTCACTAAAGGGAAGGTGGCAGCTCTAAGCTGTGTCCACCTGGTCAGGCTGGAGATCTGTGACTACCGAAGGCTCCTTCTAGTGCTACAGATGCTGTTGCTGCCTTACCCCCCACCTCTCAGCTTCACTGAAGGCTGTTCAGGTAGTGATGTTCTCTGAGGGCAGGGAACTCTGGTGAGGAGCTTCTGGCCAGACATAGCCGTCTGTGACCTTGGGGCTCTGGGCTTGGCTGAAACATCACGTTATTGCTGTGTTTCAGGCTGGACACTGCCAGGTGCCTACTGCTTGACATGTTTAAATGAGGGATTTCAAAGAAAGAGCTCTTATCCTTTGAGACGACATGGAGAGACCTGGAAAGTATTATCCTAAGCATAACAAGCCGAGCAGAGAAGGACAAGTATTTTATGATCTCACTTATTTGTGGAATATAATGAACATAACAGTCTGACGAACAGGGTAGTCCCAGAGACATGGGAGTAGGGTACAGACTGACAATCCCCAGAAGGGGGGGAGGGAGAGATAAACCACAGAACTTATATGCATGTGGGCATAACCAATGGACATGGACAACAAAGCTGGGGACACAGCGAGAAGGGAGGGGGAGGAGGGTGTCAATGTGGGGAAAAGGAGAAACATCTGTAACAAAAATAAATAAGTTAAAAATAAATAAATAAATAAGGGATTTCAAGACTAGACAGCATGGCTCTTTTCAGACTATTGCATGAAGGAGTTACACTAGTCCAAGTTAAATGCAGACCCCAAATGGTTACATTATACAAGCTGTAAGGTTTTTAAACTTGTGACAAAGGACAGAAGGGAAATTCTAGTCATTGCAAGGAAATCCTCACTTAAGCTTCAGTGAGCCAAAAACACTTAAAACCCATGAACCTTCAAAGGCTGGTCGTCCTTAGCCAGTCCAATCTCTACGAGGAACTGGCATATGTTCTTACGTTGGTCACCCTGTAGCTGAATTACTTCTCTATATTCTGGATGCTCAATTATAGTACCATTGCAGGCAAATTTCTTTTTAAACGCCTTCACTAGTTTCTTTTTATCATAATCATCAGCGATCCCTTGGACAGTAGTAAGGGTCTTCCTGCCATTTCCCTGTTGAATTCTTATAAGGATATAATTCTCAGTGCCAGCAGGAAGCAGATCATCACCCTTACTGCATCAGCAAAGGGGGTCAAAAGAGTGGAGGTTCTGGATAGCGGACATGTGATAAGATTCCTTTTCCTTGGTGGAAACAGCCTGTGGAAGGCTGTGGCGGGAGAAGGCAGGCAGTGGGGACAGTGTCAGGAAGTGAGGAGGTTTTGAGGGGGAGGTTGCTGGAGTCCCCGTTGTCGGCTCCGTGGCAGGTCAGCAACTGGGGCCTTTTAAAAAAATTTTCTTTCTTTATTGATTTTAGAGAGAATGGAAGGGAGAAGGAGAGAGAGATAGAAACATAGATGAGAGAGAACATCTATTGGTCGCCTCCTGCATGCCCCCCACTGGGGATTGGGCCCACAACCTGGGTATGTGTCCTGACCAGGAATCAAACTGGCGACCTCTTGGTTCATGGGTTGACACTCAACCACTGAGCCACACCTGCCGGGCAAAAATATCCTGTTTTCTATGTGGTCTGAAATAAGAGTTACATTAGTATAATAATGGTTTATAATTTTACTTTTGGATTTTTTATTTTGTTTGTTAATCCTTACCTGCAGATATGTTTTCCATTGATTTTTAGAGAATGGAAGGGAGCGAGGGAGGGGGAGAGAGAGAGAGAGACAAACAAACATCAATGTGAGAGAGACACATCAATTGGTTGCCTCCCGCATGCGCCCTGGGAACTGGGGATTGAACCTGTAACCCAGGTACATGTCCTTTGACCAGGAATAGAACCTGCAATCCTTTGGTCCATGGGCCAATGCTTTAACCACTGAACCACACCGGCCAGGGCTACTTTTGGATTTTGAATATGCTTTAACTTTATTTCTTCTATGATTTTGAAAATTGTTATTAATATGTTGTCATATACCCTTTTTGCTCCCTCCCTCAAAAACGACCATAATATAGAACTTCAGAAATTGAAATATCTTTCTTTAATTTTTTTCTTTAGTGCACATGACATCCCTAAGCAGCCAGTGGTACGTTTTAAAAGGAATAAACATCATAAAGGATCCATTTACTGTGTGGCCTGGAGTCCTTGTGGACAGTTATTAGCAACAGGATCAAATGACAAATACGTCAAAGTACTGCCCTTCAATGCAGAGACTTGTAATGCAACAGGTAGGGCCCAAGTATGGAAGCAGTAGCTCACCAGTGTGTTTTTATCCTTTTTTTTTTTCCATATTGTAACTTTCATATATCTCTGTATTGTCTTTAGTAAAATCTAAGAATATAGCCTTAAGAATATTTTTACATTCTATTTTCTTAGTTGTATTCATCAGGCATTATTTTATTTATTTATTTTTTTTATCCTCACCCGAGGACATCTTTTGCGTTTTTTGTTCAGATAGAGTGGGAGGGAGAGCAAGAGAGAGAGAGAGAGAAACATCGATGTGAAAGGGACCCATTGAGTGGTCGCCACCCGCACGACCCAACCAGGGCAGGGGACAAACTGCAACCGAGGTACATGCACTTAGCGGGAACTGAACCCGGGTCTCTCTGGACCGCTGGCCGATGCTCCAACCGCTTAGCCAAACCGACCAGGGCAGGCATTATTATTTTTTTAGTAAGTTCTTACAGGTGGCCAGGTGGTATCTAATCCCTAGAAAGTTATTGTTACCAGAAAAATAACTTTTTTTTTTTAAACTCTTTTTTTTTTTTTTATCCTCACCCGAGGACATTTTTCCATTTTTTGTTCAGATAGATTGGGAGGGAGAGAGAGGAAGAGAGAGAGAGAGAGACATCGACGTGAAGGGACACATTGAGTGGCTGCCACCCGCACGACCAACCAGGGCCGGGGACAAACTGCAACCGAGGTACGTGCCCTTAGCGGGAACCGAACCCGGGTCTCTCTGTACCACAGGCCGACGCTCCAACCGCTGAGCCAAACCGGCCAGGGCAGAAAAATAACTTTTTAAAAATATATTTTATTGATTTTTAGAGAGAGGAGCAGGGGGAGAGAGAGAGAGAGAGAACCATCAACATGAGAATGCAACATAAATTGGCTGCCTCTTGCACACCCACTACTGGGGATGGAGCCCAAAACCCAGGCATATGCCCAGACTAGGAATCGAACTGGCAACCTTTCAGTGCATGGGACGATGCACAACCAACTGAGTCACACCAACCAAGGCAGAAAAATAACTTTTAAATAGCAACCAGAGCCCAGCTGGTGTGGCTCAGTGGTTGAGCATCGACCCATGCACCAAGAGGTCACTGGTTCAATTTCCAGTCAGGGCACATGCCTGGGTTGTGGGCTTAATCCCCAGTGTGGGACATGCAGGAGACGGCCAATCGATGTTTTCTGTCATCGGTGTTTCTGTCTCTCCCTCTTCCTTCCTCTCTCTCTAAAATCAATAAAGAAATACAAAAAATTAAAAAATAAATAAATTAGCAACCAGAATTATATTAATGTACATTTTCTAGAGAGTATCCGTCTTCTCTTTCATTTTCTTTGGAATAAAAGACAAGAAGATAACTCTCTGTATAGGTCTTTTGGAGATGATGACTAAACCGGTATTCGTTTTTTTTATTTTTTTATTTTTTATCCTCACTCGAGGACATTTTTGCATTTATTTTCAGATAGAGTGGGAGGGAGAGAGGAGAGAAGAGACAGAGAGAGAAACATCCATGTGAGACAGACACAGCAACTGGTTGCCACCCACAAGACCCCAACTGGGGCCGGGTACAAACTGCAACCAAGGTACATGTCCTTAGCAGGAACTGAGCCAAACTGGCCATGGTGGTTTTTGTTTTCTTAAAGATTTTTTAAAGTTGATTTTTAGAGAGAGAGAGGAAGGAAGGGAGAGAGAGAGAGAAACAATGATGTGAGAGTGAAAAATTGATCAGCTGTCTCCTGCATGCCCCCTACCAGGGATTCATCTTGCAACCGGGGCATGTGCCCTGACCTGGAATCGAACCAGCAAACTTTCAGTGCACAGGACACACCCAACCCACTGAGCCACTCCAGCTAGGGCTGAACCAGTATTTGGATTTCTTAAAGTTTGCTCAGTAAAGTGGAATTGATTATATCAGTCCCTGAGTGCAAATATAAACCATACCATTATGCCATTATTCTTGGTCAGTTTTGAGGCTTAGCAATCTCAAATTATCACAGTAAGTTGAGCAGCATCTTTTTGTTTTAATTCTTATTGCTGTTTCAGGACCGGATCTGGAATTTAGTATGCATGATGGGACAATTAGAGATTTGGCATTTATGGAAGGCCCAGAAAGTGGTGGAGCTATTTTGATAAGTGCTGGAGCAGGGGATTGTAACATTTATACAACCGATTGTCAAAGAGGACAGGGCCTGCATGCTCTGAGTGGACATACCGGTATGTGATATCAGTGTCAGACACTGCTTTTCTTTTGTTCAACCCATGCTTTCTCCCTTCCCCCTGCATTTCATTAATGGGGTAAATTTCATCAAAATGGATTTCCCCAGAACAGGACATTTTTCTTTTAGAAAGTTAAACTGTGAACTTTAGATAAAACAGTAATGATCGCTAATATTTCTCTGTGTGCTAAATTCTTTATTTATATGCGTAATTTCTTCATTTAACCCTTACAACAACCTTATAAGACAGGAAGTTTTATCTTCATCTTATTATTATTATTTTTTAATCCTCACTCAAGGATATTTTTCCATTGATTTTTAGATAGAGTAGAAGGGAGAGAAACATTGATGTGAGAGGAATTGGTTGCCTCCCTCATGACCATGACGGGGGCTGGGGAGCAAACCTGCAACTGAGGTACATGCCCTTGACTGGGAATCGAACCTGAAATTCTTCGGGTTCGTGGGCTGCCACTCTAACCACCGAGTCAAACCTGCCTGGGCTATCTCCATCTTATACATGAAAAAGCAAATGACTTGCCCAATATCTTATAGCTAAATGTGGCAGAACTGAAATATGACCTCAGGTCTGTCCCTTCCAAAGCTGGTGATCTAACCCCACAGTCCTGTGCGTCCTCTGTGAAAAATTTGCCATAATTTTAAACACACACACACACACACACACACACATGCAACCTTGGTATATCAAGATAATGCTCTAACAAATTGAGTGAGCCTACTTGGCCATAGCCCAAATGAAAATATTTTTTTGATGCTAATTGTGATGTCCTAAAATACTCAATAACCAAAAAGGATTATGTTTATTCAATATGTTTTTCAGTATATATGTATATATTGAACATATTCAATATATTCTCTTTCTCTCTCTATATATATATATGGAAAACCTCTACCACATAGTATATTTGATTAAGCAGACTATCACATGCCCAATAATAAGGAGTACTTAGCTCTGAATGTGTTATATAAAAGTACTTTTCCACAGTAATAACTAAATATATTATTTTTTTATAGGACATATTTTAGCACTTTATACATGGAGTGGCTGGATGATTGCATCGGGTTCCCAAGATAAGACTGTTAGATTCTGGGATCTTCGAGTACCAAGCTGTGTTCGTGTTGTTGGCACAACATTCCATGGAACTGGTAGATTTTTCTGGAATTTCTATGAATTTCTGTGAGAAAGAAACTATAAATTGCACTTGTGTACTTCCTCTCCTCTGCAATATATATGTTAAAAAAGCAATAGGAACAATAGTAAAATAACACTTGCTATTCTATGGATTACTTTAAGTTCTTTCAAAATGCTTTTATTTGTTACTTTATTTGTAAAAATAATATTCATCTTAGGAAACTGAGGCCCAGGGAGATTAAGTATCATGCCTTAATTATTCTGTTAGCAGGGCCATTTTAGAACTCAGAACGTGGTATTAGCAGTTATATTTTTTGTTTTATTTTCTTAGTTTCTATATACCTATCTTTATCCCTAACCTCTTCCCTTCTTGTCTAAATTATGTTCAACTCTTTTTCTCTCATTTCAGAGTCTTCAATTTTTTGGTCGTCTTCTCTCTTGCAACATTAGCATTGCCTTCTCTACCTTATTGCTGCTTCTCCACTTCTCTACCATATATGCACAACAACTTTATAGAATTGTTAATGCCCAAAAGTACCTTTTTTGACTTCCTTATCCCATTCCCAGCTCTGACCCTAATTTTTTGCATCCTTTTTTTTTTTTACCCTCACCCGAGCACATTTTTCCATTTTTTGTTCAGATAGAGTAGAGGGGAGAGAGAGAAACATTGACATGAAAGGGACATATCAAGTGGCTGCCTCCCGCACCACACAACCAGGGCCGGGGACAAACTGCAACCAAGTTACGTGCCCTTAGCGGGAACCAAACCCGGGTCCTCTCTGGACCGCAGGCCGATGCTCTAATCACTGAGCCAAACCAGCCAGGGCTTTTGCATTCTTTCTTACCCAGATGTCTCAAAAGTCTTGCCTACATATACTGTTCCCCATTTCCTCACCCTCGGTCTTCAACCTATTCTGGTCTGTCTTCTGCTGCAGTCACTCTAACGAGGGCTGTCTTTTCAAGATCTTCATGTTGCCAGATCACTTATAAATCCTCATTTGACTTCAACTCTCAGTGCCATGCAACAGTTGACCACTTTCTCTTTTCTTCTGGGCTTTCTACTCCTTTTACCTTTCTGGATAACTACTCTACTCAGTCTCTAAATTTTAGCATTCCTAGGGCTCAGGATTTTTTTCTTTTTAAAAAAAATTTTTGCCCTGGCCGGTTTGGCTCAGCAGTTGGAGCGTTGGCCTGTGGAGCAGAGAGTCCGGGTTTGGTTCCCACTAGGGGCACATACCAAAAAAATAAAATAAATAAATTTTATTTTATTTATTTATTTATTTCTTTATTGATTTTTGAGAGAGAGAGAGATAGAAACATCCATGAGCGAGACACATTGATTGGCCACCTTCCACATGCCCTCCACTGGAGATTTGGCCCACAAACTCGGCACGTGCCATGACCGAGAATCAAACCGGCAACTTCCTGGTGTATGGGTTGATGTTCAACCACTGATCCATACTGGTCCGGCAGGATTTTGTTTTTAAGTAATCCTCACTTGAGGGAGGATATGTTTTCATTGATTTTTTTTTTTTAAAGAGAGAGGAAGGGGGAGAGAGAGAGAGAAATATTGATGTGAAAGAAAAACATCCATCGGTTGGTTGCCTCCCATACGCATTCCAACCAGGGATCAAACCTACAACCTTTCTGTGTAAGGGACGACACTCCCACCAACTGAGCAACCCAGCCAGGACAGGCTCAGGTTTTGTTTCCTTTTTTCTCTAGATGAGCACATCTATTCCCCCGGCTTTAAGTGTAACTCTGCTGACAGATCTTAAATTTTTATCTCTAGCCCAAACTTCTTGCACACCAGGCTTATATTTCTTTCTTTTTCTTTTAATTTTAATTTTTAAATGTATCTTTTTTGTTGAATGTATTAAGATGTCCTTCCTTTTTCCCCCACTTGACCCCCTCCTCCCCTCCTGCCTTCCCCACACTATTGTCTTTGTCTATTGGTTATGCATATGTGCATTTAAGTTATTTGGTTTCTCTCTTCCCATCCCTCTTCCCCCCTTCCTTTGAGGTTCCTCAGTCTAACAACCAATTTGTACTTCTTAATCCCTTCACCTTTTCTTCCTTTCCCCAACCCCCCTTTCATCTGGAAACCAACAAAAAGTTCTCTGTATCTATGAGTCTGTTTCTGTTCTTCTTACTCATTTTGTTTGTAGAGTCAATTGTTGATAGATACATATTTATTGCCATCTTATTGTTCATTTTTTAAAAATCTTCTTCAAGAAGACTTGTCAACATTTCATATAATACTGGTTTGGTGGTGATGAACTCCTTTATCTTTTTCTTGCCTGGGAAACTCTTCATATGGCCATTGATTCTAAATGATAGCTTTGCAGGATAGAGTAATCTTGGCTGTAGGTCCTTGCTTTTCATCACTTTAAATATTTCTTGCCACTCCCTCCTGGCCTGCAAAGATTCTTTAGAGAAATCAGCTGACAGCTTTATGGGAACTCTGTTGTAGGTAACTAACTGCTTTTGTCTTGCTGCTTTTAAGATTCTCTCTTTGTCTTTAACCTTTGGCATTTTGATGATGATGTGTCTTGGTGTGGACCTCTTTGGGTTCATCTTGTTTGAGACTCTCTGTGCTACCTGGACTTGTATGTCTGTTTCCTTCACAAAGTTAGGGAAGTCTTCTGTCATTATTTTCAAATAGGTTTTCAATTTCTTGCCCTTTCTCTTCTCCTTCTGGCACTCTATTGATGTGGATGTTGATATGCTTGAAATGGTTCCACAGGTTCTTTATACTTTCCTCATTTTTTTTGGATTCTTTTTTCTTTTTAATTGTTTTTTCCTTTATTGATTTTAGACAGAGAGAAAGGAAGGGAGAAGGAGAGAGATCGAAACATCAATGAGAGAGAACATTGATTAGCTGCCTCCTGCAAGCCCCCCCATTGGGGATTAGAGCAACAACGTGGGCATGTGCCCTGACCGGGAATCGAACCGGCAACCTCTTGGTGCATGGGTCGATGCTCAACCACTGAGCCACAGCAGCCAGGCAGATTAATTTTTTTTTTTTCCTGTTCTGATTGGGTGTTTTTTGCTTCCTTATATTCCAAATTGATGGTTTGCTTTTTGGCTTCACCTACTCTACTATTGATTCCCTGTAAATTATTCTTTATTTTAGTTAGTGCATCCTTCATTTCTGACTGGTCCTTTATCATGCTCTTGAGGTCCTCATTAGTTCCTTGACATTCTCACGAAGTTCCTTGAAATTCTCACTAAATTTATTGAGCATCCTTATAAACAGTGTTTTGAACTCTGCATCTGTTAGATTGCTTATCTCCATTCCATTTAGTTCTTTTCCTGGAGTTTTGCTCTGTTCTTTCATTTGGGATATGTTTCTTTGTCTCCTCATTTTGGCTGCCTTTCTGTGTTTGTTTCTATGTATTAGGTAGAGTTACTATGTCTCCTAGGCTTCCTAGGGTGGCCTGTTATAGTAGGTGTGCTGTAGAGTCCAGTGGCACAGCCTCCCTGATTACCCCAGCTGGTTCCTCGAGGTGCACCCCCCCATGTGGACTTCACACCATTCTGTTGTAATTGAGTCTTGATTGCTGTTGGCACATCAGTGGGATAGATTTACTCAGTCTGATCAGTTGCAAGGACTGGCTGTGCCCACTGACTACCGACCTCTGACTACCTTGGATGATCAGCTGTGCAGGGGCCCACCACACAGAGCAAGACTTACTTCAGCAGTGCACTGGTATTCACTGAGTCCATTCCTGGAGTGTGTCACTTGTGGAGGCAGTTGGGTGGAGGTGCTTCAGCACGGTCTGAAGCTGTCCACTGGGTGTGCTGGCTCTGGCTTATATTTCTTTTTTTTCTTTTCTTTATCTTTATCGTTGAATGTATTACAGATGTTCCTAATTTTTGTCCCATTGACCCCCCTCCTCCCCCCTCCCGCCCCCCTCCTGCTTTTTCCCACACTGTTGTCTGTGTCCATTGGTTATGCATATAAGTTCTTTGGTTTATTTCTTCCCATGCCCCAACCCCCTTCCCTTTGAGGTTTGTCAGTCTAGCAATCAATTTGTACTTTTTTTTTTATCCTTACCCGAGGACATTTGCCCATCTTTTGTTCAAATAGAGTGGGAGGGAGAGAGAGAGAGAGAGAAACATAGACGCGAGAGAGACACATCAAGTGGTTGCTACCCACACAACCCAACCAGGGGCAGGGACAAACTGCAACCGAGGTACGTGCCCCCATCGGGAACTGGACCCGGGTCTCTCTGGACAGCAGGCCGACGCTCTAACCGCTGAGCCAAACTGACCAGGGCCAATTTGTACTCCTTAATCCCTTCACCTTTTTCAACCATTTCCCCCAAATCTCTTCCCATCTGGCCACCAACAAAATGTTCTCTGTATCTATGAGAATGTTTCTGTCTCCTGTTCATTTTGTTTGTAGATTCAGTTGTCGATAGATATGTATTCATTGCCATTTTGTTTGTTCATATATTTTATCTTTTTCTTCATTAAGACCCTTCATCATTTCATATAATAATGGTTTGGTGGTGATGAACTCCTTTAACTTTTTCTTGTCTGGGAAACTCTTTATATGTCCATCGATTCTAAATGACAGCTTTGCAGGATAGAGTAACCTTGGTTGTAGGTTCTTGCTTTTCATCACTCTGAATGTTTCTTGCCACTCCCTTCTGGCCTGCAAAGTTTCTTTTGAGAAATCAGCTGACAGTCTTATGGGAACTCCCTTGTAGGTAACTAACTGCTTTTCTCTTGCTGCTTTTGAGATTCTCTTCTTGTCTTGAACCTTTTGCATTTTGATGATGATGTGTCTTGGTGTGGGCCTCTTGGGGTTCATCTTGTTTGGGACTCTCTGTGCTTCCTGGACTTGTATGTTTGTTTCCTTCACCAAGTTAGGGAAGTTTTCTGCCATTATTGTTTCAAATAGGTTTTCGATTTCTTGTTCTCTCTCTTCTCCTTCTGGCACCCCCAAGATGCGAATGTTGGCACGCTTGAAGTTGTCCCAGAGGCTCCTTACACTATCCTCAATTTTTTGGAATTTTTTTTTCTTTTTGCTGTTCTGATTAGGCATTTTTTGCTTCCTTATATTCCAAATCGATGGTTTGCTTCTTTGCTTTACCTGCTCTACTATTGAATCTGTATAAATTATTCCTTATTTCAGTTAATGCCTCCTTCATTTCTGACTGGTCCTTTTTTATGCTCTTGAGGCCCTCCCTAAGTTCACTGAGGTTCTAACTAAGTTCATTGAGCATTCTTATAAGCAGTATTTTGAACTCAGCATCTGTTATATTGCTTATCTCCATTTCACTTAGTTCTTGTCTTGGGGTTTTTTTTCTGTTCTTTCACTGGGACTTGTTTCTTTGTCTCCTCATTTTGGCTGCCTCTCTGTGTTTGTTTCTGTGTACTACTTAACAAGAGGTATGGGGCTATCTGAGACCAGATGCTGCTTGTTTGAAAGAATTTAGGAAAACCTGAAGCAGGATCCAAGACAGGCAATCCTATGGTTAAGCAACTGGCATCAGCTTGGGTGGGCCTGAAAGTTGGGTGGGACGGGTCCTTGGGAATTCACCAGGGTGGGGCTACCATGTGAGCCAGGTTGCTGGAGTCTCAGATATGGCGGCTCTCTGCTGTTCCAGGGAAGGGCTCACCAAAGGCACAAAGGTCTCTGACAGCACGTTTGTCCCGGAGAAAGCCCCCTCTCCAGCCCTCATTCCAATGCCAAACAGCTCAGTTCTTTTCTGTATGTCTCTGGTGCCCCTCGAGTTGCCTCCCCTTTAAGCTTAGAGAGAGTGAGTCCGATAAGTCTGTGCACGGGCCCTCTAAGAGGAGCTGCCTGGGGCTCCAGCCACCTCAGCCTCTCCGAGCTTCAGTTCCCTCTGGTTTTTCCAGCCAGAAGTAATGGGGACTTCCTTCCTGGCACTAGAACCCTGAGCGGGGCGCCTGGTGTGGGACAGGGACCCCTCAGTCCTCAGGGAGGACCTTCCCAGCTGAGGTATCTTCCTGATTTTTTTTTATCCTCACCTGAGGATATTTTTCCATTTTTTGTACAGATAGAGTGGGAGGGAGAGAGAGGAAGGGAGAGAGAGAGAAACATCGACGTGAAAGGGACACATCGAGTGGCTGCCACCCGCACGACCAACCAGGGCCGGGGACAAACTGCAACCAAAGTACGTGCCCTTAGCGGGAACCGAACCCGGGTCTCTCCGGACCACAGGCCGACGCTCTAACCGCTGAGCCAAACTGGCCAGGGCTCTTCCTGATTTTTATCCACCACACGTAAGTGTGGGACCAGCACCTCTGCCTCTGCCCCTCCTACCAGTCTTGATGCTGCTTCTTTAATTCCATAGTTGTAGGACTTCCATTCAGCTTGATTTCAGGTGGGGTTGTTATTTATTTATTTATTTAATTAATTTATTTTTGTTACAGATGTTTCTGCTTTTTCCCTCACCGATACCCCCTTCCCCTCCCTCCACACCCTGTCCCCAGCTTTGTTGTCCATGTCCACTTTTCATGCATACATGCATATAAGTTCTGTGGTTTATCTCTACCCCTCCCACCCCTCTTCTGAGGATTGTCAGTCTGTACCCCACTTCCACATCTCTGGATCTGCCCTGTTCGTCATACTGTTATGTTAATTATATTCCACAAATAAGTGAGATCATGTGATATTTGTCTTTCTCTGCTTGGCTTGTTTTGCTTAGGATAATATTCTCCAGGTCTCTCCATGTAGTCTCAAAGGATAAGAGATCTTTCTTTCTTACAGCTGCATAGTATTCCATTGTGTATATGTACCACAGCTCTTTTATCCATTTGTCTACTGATGGACATTTACTTAGCTATTGTAAATAGAGCTGCTATGAACATGGGGGTACATATATTTTTTCTGATTGGTGTTTCAGGCTTCTTAGGGTATTTTCCTAGAAGTGGGATCACTGGGTCAAATGGCAGTTTAATTTTTAATTTTTTGAGGTTGTTCTGTAGTTTAGTTGTAACTGATGTGGTTGTGGGAGGACGCGATACCCCGTTTACCTATGATGCCATCTTGACTGGAAGTCTCTCTGGCTTATATTTCTAACTCACCTACTTTACCTCTCTTTTTGGATCTTTTATAGGATATCTCAAACTTTATTTATTTATTTATTTTATGTTTTAATGATTAAAAAAAATTTTTTTTTCTTTATTGATTTCAGAGAGAGAGGAAGGGAGAGGGAGAGAGAGATAGAAGCATCAATGAAAGAGAACATCGATTGGCTGCGTCCTGCATGCCCCCCACTGGGGATTTGGGTGCACAACATGGGCATGTGCCCTGACCAGGAATTGAACCAGCAACCTCTTGGTGCATGGGTCAACGCTCAACCACTGAGCCACACTGGACAGGCTATTGATTTTTTTAGAGAAAGAGAGAGAAACATCAATGCGAGAGCAAAACATCGATTGGCCATCTCCTGCACATCCCCCACTGGGGATCGAGCCTGTAGCCTGGGCATGTATCCTGACCGGGAATTGAACCAGGACCTCTCAGTCCACTGGACGATGCTCAATATACTGAGCCACGCCAGTCTAGCAATATCTTAAACTTTATATGTCTTAAAACAAACTAATGAATCATTACCCCTTCCCTTAAATGTAATGGCCCCAGACTTCCTCACCTAATGGTGCCACCCACAACACTGTTCTTGCCAGAAATTCTGGAGTGTCTCTGGGTCCCTCTCTCTCCTTTCCTCCAGTATCCAATCCATAAGCAAATCCTGTTATTTTAGCCTCCAGAAATCTATCTTAAACCCATCTACTACTTTTTATCTTTATTGCCACCACCAAGTTTCACAAAGGCAACACTTATACCTGCTTTATTTCCCAGAGTAGATTTAGCACCTACCATAGTACATGGTCCAAGGGAATAGTGATGTAATTACTCTGTTGAATAAATTAACCTGGATTTCTTTTGGCATCATAAACTTTGCATGCATAAAAACGAAACTCATTGTATTTCCCATGTAACTCAGCTATCTTTTCCATTTTTCTTGTTTTTGATAAAATTTCCCTCATTTTCTCTGGCAACTAGATTTGAAATCTAGGACTCATTTTCACCCCTTTTTATTTTTGCCCCATCCACGCAGTTAATTGCCAAGACTGTTGATTCTTTATTCATATATTTTCTGAAGTCTGTCTTTCTTCATACAAGCACTTATTCTCTTGTTACTCTATTATTTTATCTTGTCTTCCAGTGACCTCCCTTCTACAATCTGTCCATTTTATTATTATTATTATTATTATTATTATTATTATTATTTTATCCTCACCCGAGGACAATTTTGCATTTATTTTCAAATAGAGTGGGAGGCAGGGAGGAAGGAAGAAAGAGAAACAGCAATGTGAGAGAGACACATCGACTGGTTGCCACCCACTTACAACCCCAACCGGGGCCAGGGACAAACTGCAACCGAGATACATGCCCTTAGTGGGAACCGAACCTGGGTCTCTCTGGTGCGTGGGCCAATGCTCTTAATTGCTGAGCCAAACTGGCCAGGGCTACAATCTGTCCATTTTAATTTGATACACATTCACTTAGGTTCATCTTCTCAAAGTCCTACTTGGATCGTATACTTCTCTTCCTTATAAACCTGCAGTGATGTTTCACTGTACACAGGAACAAGTTCACACCCTGCAGTTTGGCATTCAAGATGCTTAATGGTCTGGCCCTCACCTGCCTTTTATTTATTTATTTATTTTTATTTAAAACTTTTTTTTCCTTTATTGATTTTTAGAGGGAGAGGGAGAGAGAGATGGAAATGTTGATGAGAAAGAACATCAATTGGCCACCTCCTGCATGCCTCTCACCCACCGGGGATCAAGCCCACAACCCAGGCATGTGCCCTGACCAGGAATTGAACCAGCAACCTCTTGGTGTATGGGTCAATGCTCAGCCACTGAACCACACTGGTCGGGCCCTCACCTGCCTTTTATTTCTCAGCTCCAAGCTCCTTTTTATGTTAACTTGTTAAAACATGTCACTCTGGCCAAACAAAGCTTCCTGTCTTTAAACATTTTTATACTTTCTCTGTAAATGTTTTCTTATGTAATTATTCCTGACCATAATAGCCCTCTTCATTCCATTATCAAAATTTTGAGCAAAGATTATTATTTTTTTATAATTTTTAAAATTAATTATTTTATTTAATTTATTTTTGTTACAGTTGTTTCTCCTTTTATTCCTCCCCACCCCCCCACCCCATACCCAGCTCTGTTGTTCATGTCCATTAGTTATGAGTATACGCATACAAGTTCTGTGGTTTATCTCTTCCCTCTCCTCACTACGCCCTTTTCTGAGGGTTGTCAGTCTGTACCCTACTTCCACATCTCTGGGTCTACCCTATTCCTCAGGCTGTTATGTTCATTATATTCCATAAAGCAAAGGTTATTTTTAATTACATATGTGTGTAATACATATAAATACACATTCTCTCTCTCTCATACCATTTATTATTCTTCAATATCTAACTTATATGCCTTTTTTTCTGTGAAGCCTTCTCAGGTCACTTTGGTCTAGAGTGCTCTTCAATCTTATTTTCATTATTTCCCCTGCCAAGGAGAAAAACTAAATTAATTTTTTTCCAAACAAGAGAAATTAAATACTAGGGAATGAGATTTTGTTGGATAGGGTTGAGCTTTGAAGGGCTACAAACCATTGTTAATCATTTTGCTCTCCTTTGGGAACATTATTGCCCCAGTGAAGATGCCTGGTCTAGAGTTAGGGCCCCAACCTGTGGACTCAGAGATCACTTTCTGTTCAGTTCCTCTTGGCAGTTAGTCATGTGTTGCTTAGAGACATTTTATCACAGTGCCCTAGAACTTATTTTGTTATTTAGTTTATTGTTCTCCCTACTAGACTGTAAGCTGGGATGGGACTAATTCTGGAAACTTAACAGCATTAGGAAAAGTAGTTCATCTATTGCACTATAGGCAATGCTGTCCCGGGTGGGGCAGGGGGTTCTCCCAAGTGACAAAAAAGTGGATTATCTCACTTTTCACAGAATCTTGCTTCATACCTTGCCCCTAAAAAGGATACAAGTGTTTATTGGTTGACTGTTAATTTGGACTTTCCCATAACTGAGCAGTGTGGGTAAGCTGCATTACATTTATAGAGTATGTATATGGCTCAGTGAACATAATTAGCTGTTGCAGTTTAGCTCCATTGATTTTTCCACATTTAACCTTCCATTCCTCCCACTCTCCAGGCAGTGCAGTGGCATCCGTAGCTGTAGATCCCAGTGGCCGTCTCTTAGCCACAGGACAAGAAGATTCTAGCTGCATGTTGTACGACATAAGAGGAGGAAGGATGGTACAAAGTTATCACCCTCATTCCAGTGATGTTCGCTCTGTCCGATTCTCTCCTGGAGCTCACTACTTGCTAACAGGATCCTACGATATGAAAATAAAGGTGACAGACCTACAAGGTGATGCAGATTGACTTCTTTCCTTTTTTAGTCTCTCCTATTCTATTTGGGATCTTTCTTTTTTGTTAATTCGGTGGGATTGACTATAAAACATTTCCAAATTTTAGTTTTATGGTATTTACTGACCAAATTGAGGTGAATTATAGCAAATCATTAAATAAATTGAGTGAATAGTCTTATTTTTATTGTTAAATAGTTCTAAAAATATTTAAAAGAACCAACATTTATTATACTCAATCACTGTGCCCTGGCCGGTTTGGCTCAGCAGTTGAGCATCGGCCTGCGGACCAGAGAGTCCTGGGTTCGGTTCCCGCTAGGGGCACGTACCACAAAAATAAATAAATAAATAAAATAAACTATACTCAATCACTGTAAGTTCAGTGGTGGTGGATATTAAAATGTGCACTTATGTACTCTTTGCTTCTACTTTAAAAAACTTAGTATGGGGACTAAGGGCTGGGGACAAACTGAAACCGAGGTGCGTGCCCTTAGTGGGAACCGAACCCAGGTCTCTCTGGACCACAGGCCGACGCTCTAACTGCTGAGCCAAACCGGCCAGGGCTATATGGCCTTTATTATGTCGAGATACGATCCCTCTGGGAATGCTAGTTTCAATAGGATAGAGTGAGTCTCTCCAGAGAAGTGCCATTTGTGCAGAGACCTGAAAGATGAGAAGGAACACGCCATGCCACTCCCGAGTGTAAAGGTATGGAGGCAGGAAAGAATTTGGCATGTTTGTGTCACTGCAAGAAGCCAGTGTAGCTGGGGAACCAAAGGAAGAGAGGGAGAGGGAGAGGGAGAGGGGAGAATAAATAAGGGTGTTTTATAGGCATTTTAAAAACACAGTGGGGCCCTGGCCAGTTTGGCTCAGCGGTTAGAGTATCGGCCTGTGGACCTGACAGTTCCAGGTTTGGTTCCCATTAAGGGTACGTACCTGGGTTGCAGTTTGTCCCCCGCCCCGGTTGGGGTCGTGTGGGTGACAACCACTCAATGTGTCTCTTTCACATCGATGTTTCTCTCTCTCTCTCTCTTCCTCCCTCTCTCCCTCCCATCTATCTGAAGATAAATGCAAAAATGTTCTTGGGTGAGAATAAAATAAATAAATAAAAGTAACTGTTAAGAAAACAAATAAACAAACAAACAAAAACAGTGCAAATCCTGTGGAAAACTTAGAGAGTGATATGATCTGAATTACATTTTTAAAAGATAATTTTGAGTCCTGTAGGAAGAACGGATTATAAGTATAATATATCAGTGGGGAGCCTATTGGAACCATTCAGGTGAGAGATGATGGTGACTTGGACTAGGGTAGTAGAGGTGGAGGTAATAAGAAATGACAATTTGGGATATACTTTAATTTGTTTGGATTCCTATTTTGGGGCACAAGCAACCAGATGGTACCATTAATTGAGATTGGGTTAAGACAGGTGGGGCAGGAATAGGTTTAGGAAAGAAAATCAAGACCTTGTTTTAAACAAGTTAAGTTTAAAATGACTGTCAGGCAACCAAATGAGATATCCAATAGCTATTTGGATATTACTCTGGAGCTCAGGTGAGAAGTCAAGGTTGGAGATGAAATACATGTAAATCAGGGACTTCTGGTCAAGATAACTGCATAGTTAAATGCGGTACTTGCCTCCTCACATGACCACATCAAAATTACAACTAAACTACAGAACAACCATCCTTCAGAACTGCCTGAAATCAAGCTGAATGGAAGTCCTACAACTACAACATTGAAGAAGAAGCCACACCAAGAGTGGTAGGAGGGGCAGAGGCACTGATGGGCTGGTCGCACACCCACGTGTGGCGGATAAAAATCAGGAGGGATACCTTGGCTGGGAAGGCCCTTCCTGAGGAGTGAGGGGTCCCCGTCTCACACCAGGCGCCCAGCTCAGGGTTCCAGTGCCAGGAAGAGAAGTCCCCATCACTTCTGGCTGTAAAACCAGCGGAAACGGAGGCTGAGGCTGCTGGAGCTCCAGGCAGTTCCTCTTACAGGGCCCACGCACGGACTTACTCGGACCAGCTCCCTCTGAACTCCAGCGCTGAGGGGTGGCACCTTGAAAGGCACCAGAGACATACAGGGAAGAACTGAGTTGTTTGGCATCGGGGCGAGGACTGGAGAGACAGCTTTCTCCTGGACAGATGTGCTGGAAGAGGCCATTGTTCCTTCGGTGAGCCCTTTCCCCAAAGGTCAGGCAGAGGGCCGCCATATCTGGGATTCCAGCAACCTGGCTCATACTGTTTGCCCCACCCTGGTGATTCCCTGAGGCCCTGCCCCATCCAACTTTTAGGCCCACCCAAGCTGTTTCCAGTGGCTTTAACATAGGATTGGCCTGTTTTGGCTCCTGCTTTAGATTTTCCTAAATTCTTTCAAACAAGCAGCATCTGGCCACAGTGAGCCCCATACCTCTTGCTAAGTGGCCACAGGTCTGGCACTAGGAGCAGCCAGGCTTGGTTGACAGCTTGGCTTCACCTGGGCACCTCCAAACCCAGTACAAGAAGCAGCCGTTGGCAGATCGCTTTGTAGCTTATGCCTGGTGGCCTTGGGTAGAACACAGGCAATGGCTGACCTTGCCCCAGAGTCAGCACACCCAGTGAACAGCTTCAGACCATATTGAAGTACCCCTACGTAACCACCTCCACAAGTGACATACTCAAGGAATGGACTCAGGGGGTACCAGAGCACTGCTGAAGTAAGCCTTGCTCTTTGTGGTGGGCCCCTGCACAGCTGATCATCCCAGGTAGTCAGAGGTCAATGGATAGTGGGCACAGCCAGTCCTTGTAGCTGATCAGACTGAGTAAAATCCTCCCATTTACCTGCCATCAGCAATAAAGACTCAATTACAACAGAGGAGTGTGAAGTCTGCATGAGGGGTGCACCTCGAGGAACCAGCTGGGTGATCAGGGAGGTTGTGCTGCTGGACCCTGCAGAATACCTACTATTACAACCGGCCACCCTGGGAAGCCTAGGAGACATAGCAGCTCTACCTAATACATAGAAACAAACATGGAGGCAGTCAAAATGAAGAAACAAATATGTCCCAAATGAAAGAACAAAACAAAATTCCAGGAAAAGAGCTAACTGTAATGGAGATAACCAATCTAACAGATGCAGAGTTCAAAACACCGCTTATAAGGATGCTCAAAGAACTTAGTGAGGGACTCAAGAGCATAATAAAGGACCAGTCAGACTCAACTCAGAAACCAAGGTTCTTCAAGTGACCGCTACTAATAGCCTCCAGGCAAAAAGGAAGAGGATAACTACCATTCCCTGGGCTAGCAAGTCTAACCAGGAAAGTTAGACTTGACAGTGGTGTTTAACTTGGGTCCTCCCTGCCTCATCCAAACCCAGGAGAGGGAGCCACAAACAACAGAACACCAACACCCACAGGGAAAATTTGGCAGACTCCAAAGCCCACTGTGATAGCCAAAATGGTGAAACACGGAAACAAAAGCCAAATGAAAGAACAAGAGACCTCTACCAAAGATGAGATAAATGAGGTGCAGTTAAGCAAGTTAACAGAACTAGAATTCAGAGCCATGATCTTGAGGAAGCTCAACAGCATGTGTAAGGACATGAGCACCATGAGTAAAGACATAGAAATGTTGAAAATCAACCAGTTGGAAATTAAAAACCACCAAGAAGAAATGAAGAATGACATATCAGAAATAAAGAACACATTGGAAAGTCTAAATAGCAGAGTAAAGGAAGCTGAGGACTGGATCAGTGAATTAGAAGATAGGGTAGAAAAAATCAACCAATCAGAAAACCAAAAGGAAAAAATAAATAAAAAACAGGAAAACAGCTTAAGAGAACTGTGGGACAACTGGAAACATAATAACATTCGCATCATAGGAGTCCCTGAAGAAGAAGAAAATGAGCAAGGGTTAGAGAATATATTTGAAGAAATAGTGACAGAAAACTTCCCTAATTTAGTGAAGGAAGGGGCATTAAAGTTCAAAAAGCACAGAGAGCCCCAAGTAAGAAGAACCCAAACAGGCCCACACCAAGACACATAGGAATGAAAGTGCCAAAAATTAAAGACAGAGAATCGTAAAAGCAGCAAGAGAGAAGCAACAGGTTACCTACAAAGGAAACCTCATAAGGCTCTCAGCTGACTTCTCACAAGAAACACTACAAGCCAGAAGGGAATTGCATGAGGTAATCGAGGTCATGAAAAACAAGGATCTAAATCTAAGACTACTCTACCCAGCAAGGCTATCATTCAAAATAGAAGGTCAAATAAAGAGCTTTCCAGACAAAAAAAAAAAAAAAAGGCTAAGGGAATACATTAGCACCAAACTAGCACTGCAAGAAGTGTTAAAAGGACTGCAGTAATTAGCAGGAGAAATAGGAAGAAAAATATAACCACATTAAACAAAAATGGCAATAAATAAGTACATATCAATAATCACATTAAATGTAAATGGACTGAATGCTCCGATAAAAAGATACAGAGTAGCTGATTGGATAAGAAAGCATGACTCATCTATATGTTGTTTACAAGAGACCCACCTCACAACAAAAGACTCACAGAGGTTGAAAGTGAAGGGATGGAAAAAATCTTCCAAGCAAACTGAAAGGAAAAAAAAGCTGGAGTAGCAATACTCTTATCTGATAAAATAGATTTCAAAATGAAGGCCATAACTAGAGACAAACAAAGCCACTACATAATATTGAAAGGATCTATCCAACAGGAAGATATAACCTTGATAAACATGTATGCACCCAATATAGGAGCACCAAAATATGTTAAAAATCTTCTGGAGGACTTCAAAGGACAAATCGATAGCCATACAATCATAGCAGGGGAATTCAACACCCCACTGACATCATTGGATAGATCCTCTAGACAAAAAATTAGCAAGGAAACAGAGACCGTAAATGAAGCACTAGACCAAATGGATTTAATAGATATCTACAGAGAATTACACCTTAAAAATAGAGAATTCACATTCTTCTCAAGTGCACATGGGACATTCTCAAAGATAGACCACATGATAGGCACAAACTAAGTCTCTACAAGTTCAAGAAGATTGAAATCATATCAAGCATCTTCTCAGATCACAATGGCATGAAACTAGAAATCAATTGCAACAAGAACATGCAAGGATATTTGAACACATGGAAACTAAATAGCATGTTATTAAACAATGAATGGGTTACTGAGGAGATCAAGGAAGAAATTAAAAACTTCCTGGAAACCAATGAAAATGAACACACAACAACACAAAACCTATGGGATGCAGCGAAAGCAGTTCTGAGAGGGAAGTTCATAGCACTACAGGCCTACCTCAAAAAAACAAGAAAAATCTCTAATGCACTATATAACCTCACAACTTAAAGAACTAGAGAGCAAACAAAAAGAAAACCCCAGAGCAGGTAGAAGGAAGGAAATAGTAACGATCAGAGCAGAAATAAATAACACAGAGTCCAAAAAAAAAAAAAAAAAAAAAAAACAATTCAGAGGATCAATGAAACAAAGAGCTGGTTTTTTGAAAAGATAAACAAGATTGATGGACCCTTAGCTAGACTCACCAAGAAACAAAGAGAAGAACCCAAATACACAAAATCAGAAATGAAAGAGGAGAAGTAACAACTGACACCACAGAAATACAAAAGATCGTTAACAACCACTATGAGCAATTATATGGCAACAAATTCGACAATCTAAGAGAAATGGACAAATTTCTGGAAACACAGTCTCCCAAAAATTGGACCAGGAAGAGATAGAAAACTTGAACAGACCAATAACAACAGAAGAAATTGAAGATGTAATCAAGACTCTCCCAGCAACAAAAGCCCAGGTCCTGATGGCTTAACAGGGGAGTTTTATCGAATATTCAAAGAAGAATGAACACCCATTCTCCTCAAACTATTTCAAAAAATTCAAGAAGAAGGAAGACTTCCAAACTCGTTTTATGAAGCCAGCATAATTCTAATTCCAAAACCAGAAAAAGACACTACAAAGAAAGAAAACTACAGGCCAATATCCCTGATGAACATAGATGCCAAAATCCTGAACAAAATACTAGCAAATTGGATCCAGCAATACACCAAAAAAATTATTCACCATGACCAAGTGGGATTCATCCCAGGGATGCAAGGCTGGTACAATATCCGCAAATCAATAAATGTGATACACCACATAAATAAAATGAAAAAAAAAAAAACACTACATGATCATATCAATAGATGCCGAAAAAGCTTTCAACAAAATCCAGCGTCCATTTCTGATAAAAACGCTCAGCAATGTGGGAATAGAGGGATCATATCTTGACATAATAAAGGCCATGTATGAGAGACCTACAGCCAACATCATACTCAATGGGCAAAAACTAAAAGCATTTCCCTTAAGAACAGGAACAAGGCAAGGATGCCCACTTTCGCCACTCTTCTTTAACATAGTACTGGCAGTCTTAGCCACAGCAATCAGACAGGAAGAAAAAATAAAAGGGATTTAAATTGGAAAGGAGGAAGTGAAACTATCATTATTTGCAGATGACATGATACTATACGTAGAAAACCCAAAGACGCCATCAAAAATTTACTTGACTTGCCCTGGCCGGTTTCGCTCAGCGGTTAGAGCGTCAGCCTGCGGTCCAGAGAGACCCGGGTTCGGTTCCTGCTAAGGGCATGTACCTGAGTTGCAGTTTGTCCCCAGTTGGGTCGTGAGGGTGGCAACCACTCGATGTGTCCCTTTCACGTCGATGTTTCTCTCTATCTCTCTACCCCCCCACTCTATCTGAACAAAATATATATATATATATATATATATATATATATATATATATATATATATAATTTACTTGACTTAATAAATGAATTTGGAATAGTAGCAGGATACAAAATTAACGTCAAGAAATCAGTGGTATTCTTATACACCAATGATGAACTCACAGAAAGAGAAACTAAGAAAACAATCCCATTTACCCTTGTGGCAAAAAAATTAAGATACCTAGGAATAAACTTAACCAAAGAAGTAAAGGAAACCACAGGACATTGAAAAAAGAAATAGAGGAAGATTTAAAAAAGTGGAAGCACATACTCTATTCATGGATTGGAAGAATTAACATCATTAAAATGTCCATACTACCCAAAGCAATCTATAGATTTAATGCAATCCCCATCAAAATACCAACAACATACTTTACAGAATTAGAACAAATACTTCAAAAATTCATATGGAACCAAAAAAGTCCTCAAATAGCCACAGCAATCTTGAAAAAAGAAGAACAAAGTTGGAGGGATCACATTACCAGATTTCAGGTTATACTACAAAGCCACTGTAATCAAAACAGCCCCGTACTGGCACAAGAACAGGCATATAGACCAGTGGAACAGAGCAGAGAACTCAAAAATGGACCCAAGGCAATATGCTCAATTAATATTTGACAAAGGTGGCAAGAGCATACAGTGGAGTAAGGACAGATTCTTTAATAAATGGTGCTGGGAAAATTGGACAGCTACATGCAAAAACATGAAACTAGACCATCAACTTACACCCTACACAAGAATAAACTCCAAATGGATAAAAGACTTAAATGTGACTCATGAATCCATTACAATCCTAGAAGAAATTGTAGGCAACAAAATTTCAGACATCATGCACAGCAGAATTTTCACTGATACATCACCTCAGGCAACAGAAACAAAGGAGAAAATGAACACATGGGACTACATCAAACTCAAAAGCTTCTGCACAGCAAAATATACAATCATCAAAACGGAAAGGCTATCCACTGTATGGGAGAGCATAATTGCCAATGATATATCAGATAAGGGGTTACATTTCAATATATATAGAGTGCTCATACAACTCCACAAAAGGAAGACAAAGAACCTAATTAAAAAATGGGCAGAGGAACTAAATAGACACCTCTCCAAACAGGACATACAAATGGCTAAGAGGCATAAGAAGAAATGCTCAACATCACTAATCAGAGAGATGCAAATTAAAACAAGAATGAGGTACCACCTCACACCTGTCAGAATGGCCACTATCAACAAATCATCAAACAAGAAGTGTTGGTGAGGGTGTGGAGAAAAGGGGACTCTAGTACACTGCTGGTGGGAATGCAGACTGGTGCAGCCACTATGGAAAACAATATGGTGTTACCCCTCAAAAAATTAAAAATTGAACTTCCATTTGACCCAGTGATCCCACTTCTAGGAATATACCCTAAGCCTGAAACACCAATCAGAAAGAATATATGTACCCCATGTTTGTAGCAGCACTATTTACAATAGCTAAGATCTGGAAACAGCCCAAGTGTCCATCAGTAGACGAATGGATAAAAAAGCAGTGGTACATATACACAATGGAGTACTATGCAGCTGTAAGAAAGAAAGATCTCTTATCCTTTGAGACTACCTGGAGGGACCTGGAAAGTATTATCCTAAGCGAAACAAGCCAAACAGAGAAAGACAAGTATCATATGATCTCACTTATTTGTGGAATATAATGAACATAACAGTCTGAGGAATGGGGTAGTCCCAGAGACGTGGAAGTGGGGTACAGACTGACAATCCCCAGGAGAGGGGGTGGTGGGGGAGAGATAAACCACAGAACTTATATGCATGTATGCATGAACAATGGACATGGACAACAAAGCTGGGGACAGGGCAGGGAAGAAGGGGGAGGGGGAATCAGTGGGGAAAAAGGAGAAACATCTGTAACAAAAATAAATAAATTAATTTAAAAAGTAAAATAAATAAATAAAGGACCAGTCAAAAAGGAAGGATTCACTAACTGAAATAAAGAACAATTTATAGGGAATTGAATGTAGAGTAGGTGAAGCCAAGAAGCAAACCATCAATTTGGAGTATACGGTAGCAAAAAACACCCAATCAGAACAGCAAAAGGAAAAAATAATCCAAAAAAACAGAATATAAGGAGCCTGTGGAACAACTTCAAGTATACCAGCATTCGCATCATGGAAGTGCCAGAATAAGAGAGAGGGCAAGAAATTGAAAACTTATTTGAAAAATAATAACAGGACTTCTGGTCAAGATGGCGGCGTAGGTAAACGCGGTATTGCGTCCTTTCACAACCACATCAAAGTTACAACTAAACTACAGAAGAACCATCATTCAAAACCGCCTGAAATCAAGCTGAATGGAAGTCCTACAACTACAGAATTAAAGCAGCAGCCACAGCCAGACTGGTAGGAGGGGTGGAGGCGCGAGGAGCGGAGGCCAGACAGGCTGGTCCCACCCCCTCGTGAGACGGATAAAAATCAGGAGGATACCTCAGGTGGGAAGGTCCTCCCTGAGGATTGAGGGGTCTCCATCCCACACCAGGTGCCCCGCTCAGGGTTCCAGTGCCAGGAAGAGAAGTCCCCATAACTTCTGGCTGGAAAAACCAGCAGAAACTGAGGCTCAGGGAAGTTGATGCAGCTGGAGCCCCAGGCAGCTCGATAAAAGGCCCATGCATGGACTTATGGGACTCACTCCCTCTAAGCTTGGAGGGGAGGTAGTTTGAGGGGCACCAGAGACATACAGGGAAGAACTGAGCTGTTTGGCACTGGAGCAAGGGCTGGAGAGGGGGCTTTCTCCAGGACAAACGTGCTGTTAGAGGTCTTTGTTCCTTTGGTGAGCCCTTCCCTGGGGCGGGTCTGCCGCCATATCTGGGACTCCAGCAACCTGTCTCACACTGCTAGTCCCGCCCTGGTGATTCCCTGAGGCCCCGCCCCACCCAACTTTCAGGCCCACCCAAGCTGATGCCACTTACTTAATCATAGAATTGGCCTATCTTGGATCCTGCTTCAGGTTGTTCCTAAATTCTTTCAAACAAGCAGCATCTGGTCTCAGCTAGCCCCATACCTTTGTTAAGTAATCCACAGAAACAAACACAGGGAGGCAGCCAAAATGAAGAGACAAAGAAACAGGTCCCAATGAAAGAACAGAAAAAAACCCCAAGACAAGAACTAAGTGAAATGGAGATCAGCAACCTACCCGATGCTGAGTTCAAAATACTGCTTATAAGGATGCTCAATGAACTTATTGAGAACCTCAGTGCACTTAGTGAGGGCCTCGAGCATAAAAAAGGACCAGTCAGAAATGAAGGAGGCATTAACTGAAATAAACATTAATTTACACAGATTCAATAGTAGAGTACGTAAATCCAAGAAGCAGACCATCGATTTGGAATATAAGGAAGCAAAAAACGCCCAATCAGAACAGCAAAAAGAAAAAAGGATCGAAAAAAAAAATGAGGATAGTGTAAGGAGCCTCTGGGACAACTTCAAGCGTGCCAATATTCACATCTTGGGGTGCCAGAAGGAGAAGAGAGAGAACAAGAAGTCGAAAACCTGTTTGAAACAATAATGGCAGAAAACTTCCCTAACCTGGTGAAGGAAACAGACATACAAGTCCAGGAAACACAGAGAGTCCCAAACAAGATGAACCCCAAGAGGCCCACACCAAGACATCATCATCAAAATGGAAAAGGTTCAAGACAAGGAGAGAATCTTAAAAGCAGCGAGAGAAAGGCAGCTAGTTACCTACAAGGGAGTTCCCATAAGGCTGTCAGCTGATTTCTCAGACAAAACTTTGCAGGCCAGAAGGGAGTGGCAAGAAACATTCAGAGTGATGAAAAGCAAGAACCTACAACCAAGGTTACTCTATCCTGCAAAGCTGTCATTTAGAATCGATAGCCATATAAAGAGTTTCCCAGAGAAGAAAAAGTTAAAGGAGTTCATCACCACCAAACCGTTATATGAAATGATGAGCGGTCTTAATGAAGAAAAAGATAAAATATATGAACAAACAAAATGGCAATGAATCTATCAACAATGGAATCTACAAACAAAATGAACAGGCAGACAGAAATATTCTCATAGATACAGAGAACTTTTTGTTGGTTGCCAGGTGGGAGGGAGGTTGGGGGTATGGGTGAAAAAGGTGAAGGGATTAAGAAGTACAAATTCATTGCTAGACTGACAAACCTCAAAGGGAAAGGGGTTGTGGGTGGGTAGAAATAAACCAAAGAACTTATATGAATAACCAGTGGACACAGACAATAGTGTGGGGAAAGGCGGGAGGGGGGCGGGAGTGGGGAGGAGGGGGCCAGTGGGGGAAAAAGTGAGGAACATCTGTAATACATTCTACATTCAACAATAAAGATTTAACAAAATAAAAAAATTTTTAAAAAGAAAAAGAATGACAAAAAACTTCCCCAACTTGGTGAAGGAAACAGACATACAAGTCCAGGAAGCACAGAGAGTCCCAAACAAGATGAACCCAATGAGGTTCACACCAAGACACATCATCATCAAAATGCAAAAGTTTCCAGACAAAGCGAGAATCTTAAAAGCAGCAAGAGAAAAGCAGTTAGTTACCTGCAACGGAGCTCCCATAAGGCTATCCGTTGATTTCTCAAAAGAAACTTGTGTCCATTCAATGTAGCTCAGTGGTTGGGCATCGACCCATGCACCGAGAGGTCACCAGTTCGATTTCCCGTCAGGACACATGCCCAGGTTGTGGGCCCAATCCCCAATGGGGGGCATGCAGGAGGCGACCAATCAATGTTCTCTCTCATTGATGTTTCCATCTCTCGCTCTCACTTCCTCTCTCTCTAAAATCAATAAAGGAAAATAAAATTTTCAAAATAAAATTGGCAATAAATACATATCTATCAACAATTAACTCTACAAACAAAATGAGCAAGCAGTACAGAAACAGACTCATAGATAGAGGGAACTTTTTTTTTCTTTCTTTTTTTAATCCTCACCCGAGGACACTTTTACATTTCTCTTCAGATAGAGCAGGAGGGAGAGAGGGAGGAAGAAAGAGAGAGAGAGAAACATCGATATGAGAGAGAAACATCAAGTGGATGCCACCCACATGACCCCAACCAAGGCTGGGGACAAACTGCAAATAAGGTACGTGCCCCTAGTGGGAACCGAACCCAGGAGTCTCTGGTCCGTGGGCTGACACTCGAACTGCTGAGCCAAACTGGCTAGGGCAATACAGAGAACTTTTTGTTGGTTGCTAGATAAGTTTAAAAAAAAAGTGAATCATACATATATTAATGGTCGTGGTACCATGATACTAGATGAAATTTTCTAGGAAGTGAGGGATAAAGGGAACAAGAAATCTGAGGGCTGATTCCTGAGATTTACTAAACTTGAAATCAGGAAGAGAAGGGAAACCCGCAGAGGAGACTGAGATGTAGTGGCATTGAAGTCAGGGAGAAGTCAACCTGAGTTTCTAGGAGCCAAGATTGGCAGCTGTGTCGCTGTGTGTGGTACTAAATACTACTAACAACTAAATATTCAGTAATTTATCTCTGTTTAAATCTTTCAATGTATTCTATTAATATAGTTTAGGATTTTATACAGTAATGTCTTAAAGTAAGGAGAAGTTTGAAATCTATGCATATACTTATTTTGTACTGTAAATCAATATCTCTTCTCTTTTTTAATATAGGAGACCTCACTAAACAGCTTCCCATCATGGTGGTGGGGGAGCACAAGGATAAAGTGATTCAGTGCAGGTGGCACACCCAGGATCTGTCCTTCCTGTCATCCTCTGCAGACAGAACTGTAACCCTCTGGACTTACAGAGGATAGAGTACACCCAGTGTCCGTCCAGGCAGAAAGCGCGGGAATCTACGACTACTGAGTTGTGACAGTTCCAAATTTGAAGAACAAAGACTGACCAGAAAAGTGGCTTAGCATGAGGAGGCCCCTTTGACCTTGTACCCCTTTGGTAGGAACTGTTGGGAGTGTTATTCTGCAGTGCTTTCGGTCTTCCACGTGAGCTCGTGCTGCTGTGACCTGCTGTGTGTCGTCTTGTTGCCAAAGTCTGCAGAAGAGCTCTTATGTTGTCAGTGTGCACTCCAGTCAAGGTGGACGATGTGTTTACGGTTTAGTATTAAAGCATTCCTTGGTCTTTGCCGAAATAACAATTTTATATACACATTGAAATGGAACTGTACTTTAAGCATATTATTACATGTAATGCAACCAAGTTCTACATAGATTAAACATAGGTGTTCAGAAGATACTTTTGCTTTTCTCAAGATCCCATGATATTGTATCACTTGTCAGCTAGAGGTCAGAATTTTATGTCTCTTGCAAGTTACATGGTTGTTTTTACTGAGGATCATTCTTGAGTTTAAAGGTGGATGGGAAACTGCTTCTTAGGTCATTATGTGGGATAGGACTTTTCTTTTTTATTAACCCAGGGATATAATTGCTGTTTTGTCACATCATTTTGTTTTAGGCTTAAAAGGTAAATGTGTTTGCTTCAGAAACTTGTTAATTTCAATATTTTGAATGCAACAAGATACCTCCCTTCCCAACTGTACTGTAGGAGCAGAGCAGCCTCGGATGTGAAGCAACATGTGACGGTACCGTCAGTTTACTGGTCAGCATTTTTCCTCTAAAAAATGAAAACTTTGCCATAGACTATAGCATGGCTTGAAATGCTATGTCTGCATGATAACTTAAAAATGGACATTTTAAACTTTGCACTCCAAAAGCTTATTTGGATTTTTTTCTTGCACTGTTTTGTGTAATGCAGAATAATGATTTTATTTCTACAGCAGTGTAGATCCTAACACTTATGTATCTTTATTTTCATATTGTACAGTAATTTTACTTTAAATTATTAAATAGGCTATTTTATTTATTTCAAATGCAGTTGAGTTGGTTCTAATTATTGAACTGTCTGTGCACTGTATGTAGCAAGCATTTTTAAGCTATTGTATACAAGTGGAAAGGGTATTAGAAGTGTAACTGTGCTATTATTTCAATAAAGACCTCTTGACACCTAAAACTAGTCCTGTTTCTCAGTGTCTGTGCCTTTCCATTTAAAGTGTTATTTTCTCCAGTTTACTTGGAGATAGTGTGGTCTGATGAATGAGCAATCAATTTAAGTTTCTTTTTAAAGTTCTTCCACTAATTTACTTTTTAACCCTTGCAACTGCATAACTTTTGTGTCCTCTACTTCTTTTATTCAAGATCTAGAGAACTTCCTATCTTGAATATGTGAAAGTTGATTAGTAAAAACTTGGCAAAATGTATAAATTCTAACTTAGACTACAAATGTGTTCAATTCAGTGCTCTTAGAAAGAAATGAAATCTAATTAGCTTGTGAATATTTAGGAGGTACACAGTTTCGCTACCACTCAGACATGCAGAAGGGAACTCGGCTAAAAATAGGCTACCGTCTCCTCTTTAGTTTACTTTCATACTTGATTTTACACATTATAGATATTATAGCAGGTCATTAGTGTTGTTTAAAACTAGGAAAAGGGCAGTTTCTCAATGAAGACCAGCTCAACTTCATGGTAAAAATGTTCAATAAATTTTGGATTCCACCTGGATCATTATCAAGGAGTAAACTTAAGATCCTCCTATATGTGGGATATGGAATCCATTTTACAGTGCATTAGCTAATAAGCACTAGAAGTTATCTTACTGCAATAAATACCCGGTTACATATGTCCTTCCTGTGCCTCCACAGTCTTCTGAATGGAGGTGAATAGATTCTGGGAGGTTCATGTGAAAGAGAAAATAAGAGAACTGAAGACGTATCTACATTCTCTGGACCCTTCTAAGTGGGGTGTGCCAGGAAGGACAGTGGGGATAGGAGGGTGGTGCAGAAGTTAACTCCTTGGTGAAAGCTTTAGAGATCTAATTCAAATTTAATTTTTATTTATTTATTTTTAATCCTTACCTAAGGACATTTTAAAAATTTATCTTCTGATAGAGTGGGAGGGAGGGAGAGAAGGAGAGAGAGAGAAACATTGATGTGAGAGAGACATCAACTGGCTGCCTCCCACATGACTCTGGAGGGCTGGGGATGACTGCAACTGAGGTATATGCCCTTGACTGGGATCAAACCCGTGACTCACAGGCCAACGCTCTAACCGCTGAGCCAAACCAGCCAGGGCTCAAATTTAATTTTTAAATGTTTGTTATTTAGCCCTGGCCGGTTTGGCTCAGCGGTTAGAGCGTCGGCCTGCGGTCCGGAGAGACCCGGGTTCGGTTCCCACTAAGGGCATGTACTTCGGTTGCAGTTTGTCCCCGGCCCTGGTTGGTTGTGTGGGTGGCAGCCACTCGATGTGTCCCTTCACGTCGATGTTTCTCTCACTCTCTCTCTCTTCCTCTCTCTCCCTCCCACTCTTTCTGTACAAAAAATGGAAAAATATCCTCGGGTGAGGATAAAAACAAAACAAAAAATGGGTAAAGGACTTGAATAGACATTTCTCCAAAGAAGACAAATGGTCAATAACAAGCACGTGAAAAGATGCTCAGCATCAGTAATCATTAGGGAAATGAAAATGAAAATCATGAGATACCTCACATCCACTATGGTGGCCACTATAGAAAGAAATTGTTGGCAAGGATGTGGAGAAATTGGAACACTTGTGCACTATTGGTGAGAATGTAAAATGGTGCAGCCATTGTGGAAAACAGTATGGTGGATCCTCAAAAAATTAAAAATAGAACTACCATATAATCCAGCATACCCACTTCTGGGTATATACCAAAACGAATTAAAAGCAGGGGCCCAAAGAGATATGTGTACACTCATGTTCACAGCAGCATTATTCAAAATAGCCAAAAGGTGCAGGCAATCCAAGAGTCCATCAACAGAAATGGATAAATGAATTTTGGTATACAATACAATGGAATGTTATTCAGCCATAAAAAAAAAGAAGGAAGATTTTGATATGTTACAGTATGGATGATCCTTGAAGATACTATGCTAAGTGAAATAAGCCAGCCACAAAAAGACACCATATTGCTTTCACTTATATAAGGTTCCTAGAGTAGTCAAATTCATAGATACCAAGTTGAATGGTGGTTGCCAGTGGGGAAGTGATGGGTTGTTTAATGGGTCCAGAATTTCAGTTTTGCAGGATGAAAGAGTAAAGAAGAAGTGATAGTGGTGATGGTTGCACAACAATGTGAATATTTAATGACAATAAACTATACACTTAAAAACAGTTAAAATGATAAATTTTATGTCAGGTGTTTTTGTTTTGTTAATCCTCACCCAAGGATATTTTTCCATTGATTTTTTAGAAAGAGTGGAAGGGAGGGAGGGGGAGAGAGAGAAACATCGATGTGAGATTGGTTGCCTCCTACACCATAAGAAAAAGGAAGAAGATTTTGATACATGTTACAGTATGGATGATCCCGGGTGGGATCAAACCTGCAGTGCAGGTATGTGCTCTGACTGGGCATTGAACCCAAGACCCCTCTCTCTGAGGGCTGACACTCTAATCACAGCCAAACCGGCCAGGGCAGGTGTATTTTAATTTTAAAGAATTGTAATAAGCAATATGCAATTAATACTCAAAAATGTAGTACTCAAGTACTACATTATATATCAAATTTATTTATTTATTTTATTTTTTATCCTTACCTGAGGACATTTTTGCATTTATCTTCAGATAGAGTGGGAGGGAGAGAAGTGGGAAGAGAGAGAAACATCGATGTGAGAGAGACACATCGACTGATTGCCACCCACACGACCCCAACCGGGGCTGGGGACAAACTGCAACCGAGGTACATGCCCCTAGCGGGAACTGAACCCAGGATTCTCTGGTCCATGGGCTGACGCTCTCTCTGACTGCTGAGCCAAACTGACTAGGGCAAATTTATTTATTTTATTTTTATTGTTGACAGTATTACAGATGTCTCCCATTTTTCTCCCTTTATGCCCCCCTTCACCCAACCCCTACCCCACCCCAGGTCTTCCGCATACTATTGTCTGTGTTCATGGGTTATGCATATACAGTGGGCCCTCGTTTATTGCGGTTAATGTTCCAGACTCTACCGCAATAAATGAATTTCCCTGAAGTAGGGTTCTTTATATCTAAATCTAATATTTTTGCAGTTAGAGCATAGAAAACCTGTTTGCCACCTTTTAAATACATTTTAAACATTATTAGAGCCCTCTAGACATGAAATAACACACTTTAGTCACCATTACACTCGTATTACCCAATATATTAGACAAAATAAGAGAAAATAAGACATATTAGACATTACAAATATCATATTATTTTTGTACATTTAATTACACATACACAGTTCTTACACACAACCACTAACCTATGAAAACAGTGCAACTTGTTTGATGATGAAGTGATGAAGATGAAGAGATGTGCTGCACAGCAAAGAAGAGCAAAGTTACTGCTCCTCTGAAGGCACAACCTCAGTAGGAGAGTCTTCAGGTGGTGCAGTATCTTCAGCAGGTGTGTCGTTGTCATCTTCTTCCACTGAAGGGGCACTAGGAGTAGGCAGTGGGTGTCTGGGTGCGCGGCTGAAGAACATTGTGATAGGCGGTTGCTGGTGCTGTCTTTTCATGTGTGAGGAGGCTTTTGTAGGGTTCTGTCGCTCCATCATGTGCATTCCGGAACCACAATGCATGCATCATTTGTGGGTCCCATTCGCCAATCATGTCCTGTGCTATCTTAATAGTTCTCACGACTTGCGAGAGACGCTCAAGTGCAAGGCCAACTTCCTCCTCCTGATCCCCAGGAACCTTGGCTGCTCTTCCTCCTCCTCACTCGCAGACTTAGTCATCTCCACCAGATCCTCGTCAGTCAAGGGATCCGAATGTGTCTCCAGCAGCTCATCCACGCCATCATGGGTCATATCTGTGAAACCTTCTCTTCCCAGCATCCGGGCCAGCCTGACTGCCTTATCCACTGCCAAGTTGCTTATATCCGCTGGGGTGAATCCTCTGTAGTCGTGGACAGTTTCAGGCCACAACATCTTCCAGCTGGCCATCACGGTCTCCGTTTTTATGTCCTTCAATGCAGCCTGGATGGTCTTCAGACAGGTCGCAATGGTATATTGCCACCAGTACTCCTTCAGCAAGAAGTTCTCAAAGTCCATGCCTTGGATGAGGTGCTGCAGGGTGTTTCATATGTAGAGGACCTTGAACACACAGGGGCTGGATCAGCAAAGTGGTGTTGGGAGGAAGGAACTCGATCCGCACACCGTCGTAGGATAGGTCTTGCACATGACCTCCAGCATTGTCTGTGAGGAGGACGTTAAACTCGAGTCCCTTCTCTGTGAGATACAGCTTGACTTGGGGGATGAAGCACTCATGGAACCAGTCCGATGACAGGTGCTTCGTGATCCAGCCCTTGTCGTTGTGCATCCAGTACACTGGCAGCAGGTTCTTGTTTTTATTCTTCAGGGCCCTAGGGTTCTTGGCCTTGTAGATAAGAGCAGGCTTGAGCAAAAATCCCTCAGCATTTCCACACATAACGATAGTCACGCGATCCTTATACGCCTTGAAGCCACGGACCTTGGCCTCATCCTTGAAAATGAATGTCCGGGAAGGCATTCTTTTCCAGAACAGTCCTGTTTCATCCATATTGAACACCTGTTCTGGATGATGCTCACCCTCCTCAAGGATCTTCTGGAACGTGTTGTTCACGTAGTCCTCTGCTGCAGGCTGGTCAGCAGAGGCAGCTTCTCCATGAAGAATGACACTCTTCAGATGATACCTCTTCTGCAACTTCTCGAACCAACGCTTGCTCGCCGTGAAATCCATGAACGTTGCAGAAGAGGGTCCTGGTTGAAGTTCATCGCCGTAAAGCGCTGATAGAGCTGCCTTGCCTTCTCCCGGATGACCAGCGAATCCAACAGAATGTTTTTCTTGTGGCTGTCGCTGATCCAAACGGCCAGGGCAGACTCTGTTTTCACTATGAACTTATTATGATTTGTCACGACGCGCTTTGCCTCCTTGTTGAAAGAGACAGTAGCTGTTGCACGGATGTTCTTTTCATCTTTACGGATGGAGCAAACGGTAGACTCATTCAAGTCGTAATGGTGGGCAACCTCTGTGATTTTCTTGCCATCTTTGATCATATCCAAGAGTTTCACCTGCTCCTGGATGGTAAGCATCTTCCTCCAGCACTTAGTTTCATAGTCAGAAGGCTTAGAAGAAGCAGCACGTTTAGGAGTCATCGTGGGGCTTAGATAAAAATTCTCAGAAATCGCAAACACTTACAAGAGCAAAGATGCTTCCAATGCATGGCGATGTAGAAGCGTGTATGAGAGAAACAAACTTGCATGAGGCTAAGCCAATCAGTGGCCAGGAGAGGAAGAAGATGGGATAGGCAATCAGTGAAGAGCACACTCTGATTAGCTTGGCTTCACCACACCTGGTTTTTTTGAAAAACGTTATTGCCCACACAAGGAGTGGTCGAGCTGTTGCACCTGGCATTGAAGGATTTGCAGGGGTGCTCGAATACATAGCCTACGGTCCATATGTACAGCAATGTTAACTTTAATTGTAATGCAGGGGTATATAATTGACTCAGACAACTGAGCACGTGCTGTATCATTTTCACTGTCTTTATCAACTTTTTAATGAATATATTTGAAAAACCGCGATACAGTGAAACCGCGATAGAGTGAAGCTGCGAAAGTCAAAGCGTGAAGTGGCGAGGGAGGACTGTATGCACATATGTTGTTTGGTTAATCTCTTCTTGTCCCTCCCAACCCCCACTGAGATGTGTCATTTTGTTCCATGTATCCATACCTCTGGCTCTATTTTGTTACATTATATACCAAATTTTAAGACACTTTAAAATTTGTTGCCAATTATAACTTGTGTACATCTCTCTGGTTTCCTTCTAAAGTGTAAAACTCATTCTTTTCTCTTTGGAGAGTTTCCTGGGATTGCAAGGCCAGCAGTTAAAGACAAAAACAAAACAATCCCTTTGTCCTTCCCCTTAGGACTACTGTTTCCATTCATTATAGCCCATTTATTTTTATTTAAAAATTTTTTAATTGTTGATTTTTAGAGAGAGAGAGAGAGAACATCAATTGGTTGCCTCCAGCATGCCCCCTGACTGGGGATTTGGCCCACTATGTGGGCATGTGCCACAACCAGTAATGAACCGCGACCTCTTGGTGCATGGGTGGACGCCCAACCACTGAACCACACCAACGGGGCCATTATAGCCCATTTAAAATCTTATGCTCAGCCCTGCCCGGTTTGGCTCAGCAGCTAGAGTGTGAGCTGCTGACCTGAGAGACCTGGTTCCGTTCCCCTAAGGGCATGTACCTCAGTTGCAGTTTGACTCCTGCCCCGGTTGGAGTCATGTGGGTGGCAACCAATCGATGTGTGTCTCTCTCACATGGATGTTTCTCTCTCTCATCCTCCCTCTCTCCCTCCCGCGCCATCTGAAGATAAATGCAAAAATGTCCTCTGGTGAGGATAAAATATATATATATATATATATATATATATATATATATATATATATATATATATAATGCTCAAAACAGATTTCTGGGTTTATTGCAAATGTTACACATTCAAAGTTATAAAATAAATCAAGATTTAGAAAATTCACTTTGTATCTGTTTTATATATTTGGTTTCCAAATAGGTTATCATTCGCTGCAAAGTTCTGCGGATGAAAATCAAAGCCAACCCACAGCAGCTGGCCCCGCCCACACCAGCCGGCCCCGCCCTTTCGGCGGACCCATCAGGGGCGCGTCCGGGGAGAACGCAGGGCTGCTGGCCGAGCGAGTCGATGAGCACTAGCTAGAGGCCCAGCTTCTGAAGCAGCTCTGGGCGGTTCGCGCCAGGGCTGAGCACCTAGTCCCGCCCGCCGGGTGGGCGTCTGTCTTCTTGGAGAGTCCGGCGGGGACCGCGGACGTGAGTGTCGCTGAGCTGGTGCGGCGGGCGGAGCCGCGGGGTCGGTTCCGGCGGGTCCCGCGGTCCGGGGCTGGGGCCGCGCTCCCGGCCTGCGGGGACTTGGGAGCGCGGGCGTAGCCGAGGCGGGCGAGTCGCCTGCGCCCTGGCCTCCCGGCCGGCGGGCTGCCTTATCTCCGGTTGCTGTTGCGTTTCCCGGTTCAAAGGGCGGCCCAGGAGAGCGAGCCGAGCGAGTGCGAAGCCGACCGGAACGGACGTTAAATTTTGTTGGCCTGGGTTATGTCTGAAAGCTTGACGCATCGTTTGAACAAGTACCGTTCGCAGAAGAGCCCGCATTCGGTGGGGTTAATTTTGAAAAAACTCCATATCTAATTTGAATGTAACAAGTTAGAGGCATGTTTCTGAGTGGGTGGTGAAGATCCAGTCAGGTTTTCTGTAGGACTGGTGATGCAAGTGTGGTCCCCGGACCTCTTCACCGTCGTCACTTCGCCCGGGAGCTTGCGAGACCGCACACCCTCCAGGTGGAGAGCCTGGCCGCAGGAGACTGCGCACGCGCACGAACTCCAAACCCCGACTTCTAGGCTGTGCTAGGTTCATACGGAACTTGACTCTACTCTCCCAATTAGAATGGTCTTTCTCATGAAACGTGTAAATTCACTGAGATCAGATACTTTTCTTCCAATTTCCACCGAGTAGCTGGCAGTCTCTTTGGAGATCTCGGTCTTTCTGGGTAGGTCTCCAGCCTAGTAGCGGAGGTCCCAAGCCACTCTGGGTGTTTCTTGCCGTGTAGACATGTGGATCCAGCAGTGTCTGCTCTCCACCTTCTCTGCATAGCCCCTCACGGCCACTAGCGTCTTGCCCCGCGAGGGCCAGGTTAGGTAGGACCAGTCTGGGCTCTATCACTTACTAGCTGAGTGGCCTTGGGCGCCTGCCTTGTGTTCCTAATCTATAAGATGAAGATAACAATAGTATTACCTCTAAGAGTTTTTTGTGAGGATTAAAAGAATGAATGAATGGCCCTGGCCGGTTTGGCTCAGCGGTTAGAGCGTCAGCCTGCGGTCTGGAGAGACCCGGGTTCGGTTCCCGCTAAGGGCATGTACTTCGGTTGCAGTTTGTCCCCGGCCCTGGTTGGTCGTGCGGGTGGCAGCCACTTGATGTGTCCCTTCACATCGATGTTTCTGTCTCTCTCTCCCTTCCTCTCTATCCCTCCCACTCTATCTGTACAAAAAAATGGAAAAATATCCTCGGGTGAGGATAAAAAGAAAGAAAAAAAAAAAGAATGAATGAATGCATGTAGCAGTGTTTGGCTCGTCAGAGACTAGTTACTATTATTATATATATTATAATGCAGATGAAAAAAATGATAGGAACTTTGGGAGAGAGACTATTACTAACAAATAGTAGACACAGGTGCCACCATTAAGCTAAACAAACACAGGATGGTTAGTTACTTGTCCCTACCACTTCTCAGAGTGTGGTCTGTGGGCCAGCATCTCTGCCATTACTAGGAGCTTTTTAGAAATGCAGAATCTCAGGCCTACCTCAGACTCAATCAGAATCCGTTTTTAACAAGGGCCCCAGCAGGTTTAGTTAGATGCAGCTTTGTTTAGAGGAAGTGTGAAATCAGTTGTTAGCTTTCTCAAGGAGTTCCAGCCTGAAATCAGTGACCACAGGGATTTAGCATTTGGTAGGAGGGCTGGAATTTGCAGCTGACTCCACTAATGGGCCTTACTTCTTGGTATTTCTTGTTTGTGTTTTGCTAATCCTAGCCCTGGATAAAGCTCTCCATCTTCTGCTCATTATTGAGAAAGGGACATATATGGTTGCCAATAGCATGACTTTGTAGGGGTCGTAGTCAAAACTCAGCTGTTTGACAGGCTTTTGAGTCATGACCCCTGGTATAATGTCCCCTAAGGTACTGTTTCCCCAAATCTCCCACTTAGTGGTTTTCTAGTGGCTGTTTCACCATCCTCTTGATGCCATATTACAATGTGAACTCTGTCAGCTGCTCTTCTTAGTGCATTACAAGTTTTATTTGTTCATTTATTTTTCTGTTAATCCTCACTTGAGGATATTTTCCATTGATTTTTAGATGGATTGGGGGGGGCGGAGAGAGAGAGAGAGAGAGAGAGATCAGTGTTAGAGATACACATAGATTGGTTGCCTCTCTAAGGACCCTAACCAGGGCCCCAACCTGCAACCCCAGTATGTGCCCTTGAGTAGGAATCGAACCTGCGACCCTTCGGTCCACAGGCCGACGCTATAACTGCTGAGCCAAACTAGCCAGGGCTACAACCTTTGTTGCCATCCCTTCAACATTTGTTTCTATTTATGAAGTAGTTTAAAACCTTGTTGCCTGGGCAAAGCCTTTCCTGCTGCCTTGATTTCATACCCTGCCATCTTTTCAGAGCCTCTGCACAGTTCAGACACTCGCTTTGCCATCTATTTAGCTTTTTTTTCAAAGGTAACTTTAAAAAAAAAATCCTCACCCAAGGATATTTTTCCATTTATCTTTAAATGGGGTGGGGGGGCAGGGGGAGAGAGAGAAACATCCTCCTCAACTGGTTGCTTCCTGCATGACCCCAACCAGGGCTTGAACCAAACGTGCCCTTGACCAGAATCGAACCTGTAACTCTTCAGTCCGCGGGCCGACTCTAACCGCTGAGCCAAACCAGCCAGGGCTCTATTTAGTTTTTAACTGTTTAAAAGACTTGCGGGACTAGTTTCCAGGTATTCCTGTCATTTAAGATTGTGTCCAATCCAGTATGTACTTAATAAGTGGTGACAAATTAGTGCTGAACTGTCCCCCAAAACTGTATTCTCATTCTGAGTTTCTTTTCAAGTTAATGATATCCTGTTACTGTTGGTGGTGGGCCTTGAAATCCTGGAGTCTAGGCTGCCACCAAGCTTTTCTTTTCCTTCTCCATTCACTCAGTTGCTGAGATCTGTAGAATTCATCATCAAAATGTGTCACATGTGTTCTTCCTGTTCTCATTGCCAGCACTCTTTCAGACCAACATTGTTTTTCTGCTTCAGTCTCCTCTTGGACTCTCTGCATCCAGTTTTTCCACATTCTGTACACCTCGTGCTGGCTTCATCTTCCAACATGTAGCTCCCATCAATCTTCACAACAGATGAAGTAAGTCAAGTTTTTCACTTTGGCAGTGTCCTACCTCTCCATCACCCTGTTCATCCTCCCGCCGCATCCATTTACTGAATGTCTTTCATGAGCCAGCCACTGGGTAGTGTTGGGCTTGGAATAATGTTGGGGAACATAATGAAGAGGTCATTGGGAAGGTGAATTCAGATTTCAGTGAGATGTCACCTTTCCCCTAAAAGTTCACATTATAGAGCAGCGGTTCTCTACCTTCACTATATATTGGAATCACTTGGGGAGCTTTAAAAATGCCAGTGCTGCCCTGGCCAGTTTGGCTCAGTGATTAGAGCATCAGCCTGTGGTCCAGAGAGACCCGGCTTCGGTTCTCTCGGTTACAGTTTGTCCTCGACCCTGGTTGGGTCGTGCAGGTGGTAACCACTCGATGTGTCCCTTTCACATCCATGTTTTTCTCTCTCTCTCCCTCCCTCCCTCCCACTCAATATGAACAAAAAATGGAAAAATGTCCTCGGGTGAGGATAAAAAAAAAAAAAATCCCAGTGTTGTCCTAGCCAGTATGACCCAGCAGTTAGATTGTTGGCCTTTAGACCGAAGAGTACAGGTTCAATTCTGGTCAAGGACACATGCCTGGGTTGCAGGTGCGATTCCCAGCCCTGGTCAGGTTTGTGTGGTAGGCAGCCAGTTGATATAGCGCTCTCACATTGATGTCTCTCCCCCTCCCCCCTCTTTCTCCGTCCCCTATTCTCCCTCCCCTATTCTCCCTCCCTCCTCTCCCTCCCTTCCTCTCCCTCTCCCCTCTCCCCCCCTCTCCTCCCCTTCCCCTCTCTCTTCCTCTCCCTCCCTCCCTGTCCCTTCTTCCCTTCCACTCTGTCAAAAAATCAATGGAAAAATGTCTTTGGGTGAGGATTAGAAAAAAATTCCAGTGCTGGGGTCCCACCCCTAAGGATTCTGATTTAATTGGCTGGGATATAGCCAGAAGGGTAAGAATTTTAGAAACTCTGCAGGTGATTATTCTACACAGCCAAGCTTGAGAGCCACTGTGTTCATTGAAGAGATAGACCAGCAAGGGGCTGATTTCACTGTATGTTGTTCCAGAAGAATAAACAGCACACTGGGAGTGCAGAGAAAGTGTGTAGTTTAGCTTAGAGTTACTTTTATTCTTACAACTACACTAAGCCATTGATGGGCAGGACCCAGGGCTTTCTGGTCTTGGGATTCCCTTACCTGATCCTTATCCGTAATAGGTATAAGACAGGCTGTTCAACAGAAGTTGCTGGGAATCTTCTACATCTACACTGTCCAGCATGGTAGGCACTAGCCACATGTGACTATTGAGAAGTTGAGGGGTTGCATAGTGAATGAGGAACTGAATGTTTTGTTTTCATTAATTTTAATTAATTTAAATATAAAGAGTCGCATGGATCTAGTGGTTACAATATTGGACATTTTTTTTTTTTTTTTTTTTTAATCCTCACCCGAGGACATTTTTGCATTTTTTGTTCAGACAGAGTGGGAGGGAGAGAGAGGAAGAGAGAGAGAGAAACATCGATGTGAAGGGACACATCGAGTGGTTGCCACCCGCATGACCAACCAGGGCCGGGGACACACTGCAACCGAAGTACGCGCCCTTAGCGGGAACCGAACCCGGGTCTCTCTGTACCGCAGGCCGATGCTCTAACCGCTGAGCCAAACCGGCCAGGGCTTGGACATTTTTTAATAGAGGAGGTAGTTAAGTGTTGAAACAATTTGACATTGTTTATATAGAGGCTTAGATGTAGCAGGTTCTGTTTTTCTCAGTTATTTGAGAATACAATCATCTCATTTGAATCTTAATTTTTAAAATAAAAAAAAACTTCATTGTAATTAACATACAATATTATATATCAGGTGTACAACATAGTGATTAGACATTTATATAACTTATGAAGTGATCATCCAGATAAGTCTAGATAAACCATCTGGCACCATACATAGTTATTACAATATTATTAACTACATTCCCTATGCTGTACTTTATATCCCTGTGACTGTTTTTACAACTGGCAATTTGTACATCTTTTTGTTTGTTTGTTTTAATCCTCACCTGAGGATATTTTTCCATTTTTTTGTACAGATAGAGTGGGAGTGAGTGAGAGGAAGGGAGAGAGAGAGAGAAACATCGACGTGAAGGGACACATCGAGTGGCTGCCACCCACACGACCAACCAGGGCCGGGGACAAACTGCAACCGAAGTACGTGCCCTTAGCGGGAACCGAACCCGGGTCTCTCCGGACCGCAGGCCGACGCTCTAACCGCTGAGCCAAACTGGCCAGGGCGCAATTTGTACATCTTAATCCCTTCCCCTTTTCACCCATTCCCCAATCCCCCTCCCAGCTTGCAGGCATCTGTATCCATTTGTATACCAGTGGACATTTAGGTTGCTTCCATATCTTGTCTATTATAAATAATGTTGCAGTGAACACAAGGGGTGTATACAGCTTTTCAAATTAGTGTTTTGGATTTTTTTGGATAAATAGCCAGAAATGGAATTGCTGGATCATACAGTACTTATATTTTTAGTTTTTTGAGGGACCTCCATACTGTTTTCTGTAGCGACTGCACCAATTTACAATCCCACCAACAGTTCCAGAGGATTCTCTTCTTTCCACATCCTCACCAACACTTGTTTATGTACTGATGTTGTTTGTTGATTTACTAATGTTATTTGTTTATAGCCATTTTGACAAGTATGTGGTTTTAATTTGCATTTTTCTGATGATTCAAGTGATGTTGAGCATCTTTTCATTTGTCTGTTGGCCATCTATATGTCCTCTTTGGAGAAATATCTATTCAAGTACTCTCTCCATTTTTCTAACTGGATTTGTGTGTGTGTGTGTGTGTGTGTGTGTGTGTGTGAGAGAGAGAAGTTGTATGAGTTTCTTATATATTTTGGATATTAACCCTTATGGGATGTACCATTGATGAATGTCTTCTCTCATTGAGTAGGTTGTCTTTACATTTTGTTGATGGTTTCCTTCACTGTGCAAAAACTTGTTAGTTTGAAGTAGTACCCTTTGTTTATTTTTTCATTTGTTTCCCTTGCTCATGGAGGCATATCCAAAACAATAGTATTACTAAAAGCAATGTCATGGAGTTTACTGCAACTTTATGTTTTCTTCTATGAGTTTTATGATTTTGGGGTCTTACATTTAAGTCTTTAATCAATTTTGGGTATTCTTTTTTTTTTTATCCTCACTCGTGGACATTTTTTGATATTTTGTTCAGATAGAGTGAGAGGGAGAGAGAGAGGGAGAAACATCGACATGAAAGGGACACATCAAGTGGTTGCCACCCGCACAACCCAACCAGGGCCAGGGACAAACTGCAACCGAGGTATATGCCCTTAGTGGGAACCGAAGCCAGGTCTCTTTGGACCGCAGGCTGATGCTCTAACCACTGAACCAAACTGGCCAGGGCTGGGTATTCTTATATAGGTGAAAGAATGGTTTAGTTTCATTCTTTTGCATTCTTTTGAAAGAATGGTTTAGTATCCCCGTTGTATATTATTGCCTCCTTTGTTATAGATTGATTATATAGGCAAGGGTTTATTTCAGGGCTTACTATTCCGTTCCATTGATCTGTGTCTGTTTTGATGCCAGTCCATGCTGTTTTGTTTACTATGGTCTTGTGGTATAGTTTGGTATCAGATAGCATGATACCTCTGTTCTTCTTTCTCCAGATTGCTTTGGCTTTTGGGGGTCTTTTTTGATTCCATAGAAATTATAGGATTATTTGTTCTAGTTCTGTGAAAAAGTGGTATTTTGATAGGGTTGCATTGAATCTGTAGATTGCTTTGGGAAGTATGGACATTTAAAAAATGTGAATCCTTCCTATCCATTAGCACAGTCTATTCTTCCATTTATTGGTATCTTTTTTAGTTTCTTCAATGTCTTACAGTTTTCCAAGTACAGGTCTTTTGCCTCCTTGGTTAAATTTATTCCAAGGTATTTTATTCTTTTGATGCAATGTTAAATGAAATTGGTTTTTTAAAATTTCTCTTTCTGATAGTTTGTTACTAGTATATAAAAAATGCAACCGATTTCTGAATATTAATTTTGTTTCTGGCTACTTTACTGAATTCATTTATTCTTGTTTTTAATGGACTGAGCATTTTAACAATTCTTAAAAGGCTTGTTTAAGAACAACTGTTCCATTTATTAGTTCCAGTGGTTTTTGTGGTGACTCTTAGGGTTCTCTATGTATGGTATTATGTCATATGCATGATACAGTTTTATTTCTTTCCAATTTGGATGCCTTTTATTTTTTATTTTTTTGTTATCTGATTGCTGTGGCTAGGACTTCCAATACTGTGTTGAAAAAAAGTGGTGACACTGGCCCTGGCTGAGCAGTGGTTAGAGTGTCGGCCCATGGTTCAGAGAGTCCCGGGTTCAGTTCCTGCTAAAGGGCATGTACTTCGGTTGCAGTTTGTCCCTGACTGGGTTGGGGTCATGTGAGTGACAACCAGTTGATGTGTCTCTCACATCGATCTTTCTCTCTTTCTCTCTTCCTCCCTCCCTCTCTCCCACTCTATCTGAAGATAAATGCAAAAATGTCCTTGGGTGAGAAATAAATAAATAAATAAATAAATAAATAAATAAAAAATAAATAAATAAATAAATAAAAGTGGTGACAGTGGACATCTTGGGTGATAAATAAATAAATAAATAAATAAATAAAAGTGGTGACAGTGGACATCCCTGTTCCTGATCTTAAAGAAAAACTTTCAGCCCAGCCAGTGTGGCTCAGTGGTTGCATGTCAACCCATGCACCAGGAGGTTGCCAGTTTGATTCCTGGTCAGGGTACATGCCCAGGTTGCAGGCCAAATCCACAGTGGGGGGCATGTAGGAGGTGGCCAATTAGTATTCTCTTTCATTGATGATTCTATCTCTCTCTCGCCCTCTCCTTCCTCTCTCTCTCAAATCAATAAAGAAAATTTTTTTTTCAGATTTTCAATTTCATATGTTAGCAGTAGATTTATCATATATGGCTATATTGTGTTGAGGTATGTTCCCTCTATTCCCACTTTGCTGAGAGTTTTTATCACGAATGGGTGCTGGATTTTGTCCACTGCTTTTTCTGCATCTATTGATATGATCATATGATTTTTATCCTTCCTTTTGTTTACATGGTGGATCACATTAATTGAAATGCAGATATTGAACCAGCCTTTCATCGGGAATAAATCCCATTTGATTGTGGTGTATGATCTTTTTAATATATTGCTAAATTCAGTTTGCTAAAATTTTTTTTTTTTTTATCTTCACCCTAGGACATTTTTCCATTGTTTGTTCAAGCAGAGTGGGAGGGAGAGAGAGGAAGAGAGAGAGAGAAACATTGATGTGAAAGGGACACATCGAGTGGCTGCCACCCGCACGACCAACCAGGGCTGGGACAAACTGCAACCGAGGTACATGCCCTTAGCAGGAACCAAACCCGGGTCTCTCCAACTGCCCCAACCGCTGAGCCAAACTGGCCAGGGCATTGCTAAATTTTTGTTGAGGATATTTATATCTGTGTTCATCAGAGATATTGGCCTGTAATTTTCTTTATTTGTAGTGGCTTTGTCTGTTTTTGTTGAGGGTACTTCTGGCCTGGTAACGTGAGTTTGGGAGCCTTCTCTCTTCTATTTTTTTGAATAGTTCAAGGAGGATAGGTATTTATACTTCTTGGAATGTTTGGTAAAATCATCTGAGAAGCTGTCTGATACAGGGCTTTTGTTTGAACTATTTTTATTACTGATACAATTTTGTTAGTAGTTGCCAGTCTGTTCAGATTTGCTGTTTCTTCCTGATTCAGTCTTGGAAGAGAGTATTTTTCTTGAAATTTATCCATTTCTTTCTGGTTGTCCAGTTTGTGAGTATATAATTGTTCATAGTATTTCCTTGTGTTTCTGTGGTGTCAGTTGTCACTTCTCTTTTATTTCTGAATTAATTTATTTGTTTTATTTTTAAACTTAGCTTTATTGTTGAATGTATTACAGATGTTCCTCCTTTTCCCCCTATTGACCCCCCCTCCTCCTTGCTCCTATCCCCCTCCTGCTTTTACCCACACTGTTGTCTGTGTCCATTGGTTATGTATATATGCATATAAGTTCTTTGGCTAATTCCCCCCACCACTTCCCTTTGAGGTTTGTCAGTCTAACAAACAATTTGTACTTCTTAATCCCTTCACGTTTTTCACCCATTCCCCCAACCCCCCTCCCATCTGGCAACCAACAAAATGTTCTCTGTATCTATGAGAATGTTTCTGTTCTGCTTGTTCATTTTGTTTGTAGATTCACTTGTCAGTAGATATGTATTTATTGCAATTTTGTTTGTTCATATTTTTTTAATCTTTTTCTTCAAGAAGACCCTTCAACATTTCATATAATATTGGTTTGGTGATGGTGAACTTCTTTAGCTTTTTCTTGTCTGGGAACCTCTTTATATGGCCATCGATTCTAAATGATAGCTTTGCAGGATAGAGTGATCTTGGTTGTAGGTTCTTGCTTTTCATCATTCTGAATATTTCTTGCCACTCCCTTCTGGCCTGCAAAGTTTCTTTTGAGAAATCAGCTGACAGTCTTATGGGAACTCCCTTGTAGGTAACTAACTGCTTTTCTCTTGCTGCTTTTGAGATTCTCTCTTTGTCTTGAACCTTTTGCATTTTGACGATGATGTGTCTTGGTGTGGGCCTCTTGGGGTTCATCTTATTTGGGACTCTCTGTGCTTCCTGGACTTGTATGTCTGTTTCCTTCACCAGGTTAGGGAAGTTTTCTGCCATTATTGTTTCAAATAAGTTTTCAATTTCTTGCCCTCTCTCTTTTCCTTCTGGTACCCCCAAGATGCAAATGTTGGTGTGCTTGAAGTTGTCCTAGAAGCTCCTTACACAATCCTCATTTTTTTTTCGATCCTTTTTTCTCTTTGCTGTTCTGATTGGGTGTTTTTTCCTTCCTTATATTCCAAATTGATGGTTTGCTTCTTGGCTTTACTTACTCTACTATTGAATCTGTGTAAATTATTGTTTATTTCAGTTAGTGCCTCCTTCATTTCTGACTGGTCCTTTTTTATGCTCTTGAGGCCCTCACTAAGTTTATTGAAGTTCTTACTAAGTTCATTGAGCATCCTTATAAGCAGTATTTGAACTCTGCATCTGTTAGGTTGCTTATCTCCATTTCGCTTTAGATCTTGTCTTGGGATTTTTTTCTGTTCTTTCATTTGGGACAGGTTTCTTTGTCTCCTCATTTTGACTGCCTCCCTGTGTTTGTTTCTATATATTAGGTAGAGTTGCTATATCTCCTGGGCTTCCTAGGGTGGCCTATTGTATGTAGTAGGTGTCTTGTAGAGTCCAGTAGCACAGTATTTGTTGTTTTTTAATTAAAAAGAAACATTTTAATAGGTTGGAGAGTTTTTAAACAACTGTTTTATTTTTAGTAAAGATATTTTGACTTCTTAGTATACATTCATAGCTTGTTCCCAACTCCCATCCTAATATTACCAAATATTAATTATATTGATATTGTCTTGTGAAGGTTTTAATATTTATATTCATTTTTAAAAATAATTAAAAATTTTTTCTATTTCAATTGACATACAAATTATATATCAGGTGTATAACACATTGATTAGACATTACTTATGAAATGATCCCTCAGGTAAGTCTAGTACTAGCCTGGTACCATACATAGTTATTACAGTATTCTTGACAATATTCTCTATGCTTTACCTTTCATAACTGTCAGTTTGTACTTTTTAATCCCTTCCCCTTTTGTACCCATCCCTCCCATCTGGCAACCATTAATTTGTTTTTTGTATCTATAAATTTGTTTCTGTTTTGCTTGTTTATTTTTTTAGATTCCAGATACAAGTAAAATCTTTTGTATCTCTGTGATACTGATTTTCACTTCTCTTCTTTCATTTCTGATTTTATTTATTTGGACCCTCAATTTTTCTAGATGACTCTGACTAAAGGTTTATAAATTTTGTTTATCTTTTTTTAAAAATATGATTATATTGATTTTATTTTTAGAGAGAGAGGAAGGGAGAGAGAGATAGAAATATTGATGTGAGAGAGAAACATCGATAGGCTGTCTGCTGCATGACCCCCACAACCCAGGCATGTGCCCTGACCAGGGATTGATTTGGGACCTCTCAGTCCATGGGATGAAGCTCAATCCACTGAGCCACACTGGTCAGGCATCTTTTTGTTTTTTTATTAATCCTTACCTGAGGATATTTTTCCATTGGTTTTTAGACATAGTGGAAGGAAGAAAGGGGCAGAGAGAGAGAGAAACATCACTGTGAGAGAGACACATCGACTGGTTGCTTCCAGCATGACTGGCCTAGGGCCAGGGTTCGAACCTGCAACTCAGGTATGTGCCTTTGACTGGGAACCAAACCCAAGACCCTTTGGTCTGCAGGCGTACGCGCTAACTGCTGAGTCAAACTGGCCAGGGCTTGTTTATTTTTTCAAACAACCAGCTCTTGGTTTCATTGATCTTTTCTTCCTTCCCTCCCTCCCTCCCTCCTGTTTTTTTCTTTCTTTCTTTCTGACTCGAGTTTATTTATTTCTCCTCTGATCTTTATTATTTCCTTCCTTTTAATCAATTTGGACTTTGTTCTTCCTCTTCTAGTTTCTTTAAGGTGTAAGGTTAGGTTGTTTATTTAAATTTTTGTTCTTTCTTAAGGTAGATCTGTATTACTCTAAATTACCTTCTTAGAACTGCTTTGGGTATGTTCCATAGATTTTGGATTGTTGCATTTTCATATTTGCCTCAGGTATCTTTTAATTTCTTCCTTGATTTCATTAACCTATTCATTGTTTAGTAGCTTTTTATTTAGCCTCCATGTGTTTCTCATTTTTTTTTTTTAGCGTTCTTGTAATTGATTTCTAATTTCATACCATTTTGATCAGAGAAAATGCTTGAAAGGATTTCTGTCTTCTCAAATTTATTGAAACTTGTTTTGTGGCCTGACATGGTCTGTCCTGCAAAATATTGTACATGCACTTGGAAAGAATGTATATTATGCTGCTTTTGGGTGATATGTGCTAAAAATATCAGTGAAGTCCATCTTGTCTAATGTGTTTTTTTTTAACTCTTTTTTTTTTTCTTTATTGATTTTTAGAGAGAAAGGAAGGGAGAGAGACAGACAGACAGAAATATCCATGAGAGAGAACATTGATTGGCTGCCTCCTGCATGCCCCCCACTGGGGATCGGGCCCACAACCTGGGCATGTGCCCTGAATGGGAATCAAACCAGCGACCCCTTAATGCATGGGTTGACACTCAACCACTGAGCCACACCAGCTGGGTCAGTCTAATGTGTATTTTAAAGCTATCGTTTCCTTGTTGTTGTTTTTTCTGGGTGACCTATGCATTGATGGCAATAGGTTGTTAAAGTCCTCTTCTATTACTGTTACTGTTGATCTCTCCCTATCTGTCAGTATTTGCTTTATATATTTAGGTGCTCCTATGTTGAGTGTGTAGATGTTTATAAAAGTTATATTCTTTTGTTGGCTTGATTTTTTTTTTTCTTAATCATTATGAAATACTCCTCTTTGTCTCTTGTTACAGCCCCTATCTATTTTGCCTGATATAAGTATTGCTACCCCAGATTTTGTTCTTGTTTCTGTTTACATGAAATGTCTTTTACTTGTAGTCTGTTTGTCTTCCGAACTAAAGTGGGTCTGTGGTAGGCAGCATGTGTATGGGTCTAGTTTTTTGTTTTATTTTAATTGTTGGGATAATATATTTTATTTATTTATTTTTGTTACAGATGTTTCTCCTTCTTACCCCATTGACACCCTCCTCCCCATCCCCCCCATGCTGTCCTCAGCTTTGTTGTCCATGTCCATCGGTTATGCGTATATGCATATAAGTTCTGTGATTTATCTCTCCCCCACTCTCCTCCCCTCTTCTGAGGGTTGTCAGTCTGTACCCTACTTCCACGTCTCTGGGTCTTCCCTGTTCCTCAGACTGTTATGTTCATTATATTCCACAAATAAGTGAGATCATGTGATATTTGTCTTTCTCTGCTTGGCTTTTTTCGCTGAGGATAATACTTTCCAGGTCCCTCCATGTTGTCTCAAAGAATAAGAGATTTTTCTTTCTTACAGATGCATAGTACTCCATTGTGTATATGTACCACAGCTTTTTTATCCATTTGTCAACTGATGGACACTTGAGCTGTTTCCAGATCTTAGCTATTGTAAATAGTGCTGCTATAAAAATGGGGGTACATATATTCTTTCTGATTGGTGTTTCAGGCTTCTTAGGGTACATTCCTAGAAGTGGGATCACTGGGTCAAATGGCAGTTCATTTTTAATTTTTTGAGGTAACACCATATTGTTTTTCATAGTGGCTGCACCAGTCTGCATTCCCACTAGCTGTACTAGAGTCCCCTTTTCTCCACAACCTCGCCAACACTTGTTTGATGAGTTGTTGATGGTGGCATTTCTGACAGGTGTGAGGTGATACCTCATTGTTTTAATTTGCATCTCTCTGATGATTAATGATGTTGAGCATTTCTTCATATGCCTCTTAGCCATTTGTATGTCCTATTTGGAGAGGTGTCTATTTAGTTCCTCTGCCCATCTCTTGATTGGGTTTTTTGTCTTTCTTTTGTTGAATTGTATGAGCATTCTATATATTTGGGAAATTAACCCCTTATCTGATGTATTATTGGCAATTATGCTGTCCCATAGGGAAAGGTTCCCTTTCCATTTTGATGGTTGTTTCTTTGCTGTGCAGAAGCTTTTTAGTTTGATGTAGTCCCATGTGTTCACTTTTTCCTTTGTTTCTGTTGCCTTAGGTGATGTACCAGTGAAAATTCTGCTGTATGATGTCCAAAATTTTGTTGCCTACATTTTCTTATAGGATTTTTGTGGATTCATGAGTCACATTTAAGTCTTTTATTCATTTGGAGTTTATTCTTGTATGGTGTAAGTTGATGGTCTAGTTTCATGTTTTTGCATGTAGCTGTCCAATTTTCCCAACACCATTTATTGAACAGGCTGTCTTTGCTCCACTGTATGCTCTTGCCACCTTTGTCAAATATTAATTGAGCATAATGAGTTGGGTCAATATCTGGGTTCTCTGTTTTGTTCCATTGATCTATATGCCTATTCTTGTTCCAGTACCAGGCTGTTTTGATTATTATGGCTTTGCCTGGTATATCCAGTATTGTGATCTTCCTACTTTGTTGTTCTTTTTCATAACTGCTGTAGCTATTTGGGATCTTTTTTGGTTCCATATGAACTTTTGAAGTATTTGTTCAAGTTCTGTGTAATATGTTGTTGGTATTTTGATTGGGATTGCATTGAATCTGTAGATTGCTTGGGTAGTATGGACATTTTAATGATGTTAATTCTTTCAATCCATGAACAAGGTAAATGCTTTCACTTTTTTATATCTTCCTTTATTTTTTTTTTCAATGACCTGTGGTTTTCTGCAAATAGGTCCTTTACTTCTTTGGTTAAGTTTATTCCTAGGCATCTTAATTTTTTGTTGCAATGGTAAATGGGATTGCTTTTTCAGTTTCTCTTTTAGTAAGTTTGTTGTTGGTGTACAAGAATGCTGTCGATTTCTTGACATTAATTTTGTGTCCTGCTACTTTGCCAAATTCATTTATTGAATCTAGTGTGTGTGTGTGTGTGCGCGCGCGCGCGCGCTTTTTGGTACATGCCCCTAGCAGAAACTGAACCCAGGACTCTGGTCTGCAGGCCGTCACTCCACCCACTGAGCCAAACTGGCCAGGACTGAATCTAGTATATTTTTGATTAAGTCTTTAGGGTTTTCTATGTACAGTATTATGTCATCTGCAAATAATGATAGTTTCACTTCCTCCTTTCCAATTTGGATTCCTTTTATTTATTTATTTATTTATTTATTTATTTATTTATTTATTTTTTATGTCTATTAGCTGTGGCTAAGATTTCTATTACTATGTTAAATAAGAGTGGCAAGAGTGGGCCTCTGTGTCTGGTTCCCGTTCTTAAGGGAAATGCTTTTAGTTTTTGCCCATTGAATATGATGTTGGCTGTAGGTTTTTTTATTTTTATCCTCACCCGAGGACATTTTTTACTTTTTTGTTCAGATAGAGTGGGGGAGAGAGAGAGAAAGAGAAAGAAACATCGACGTGAAAGGGACACATCGAGTGGCTGCCACCCGCACGACCAACCAGGGCCGGGGACAAACTGCAACCGAAGTACGTGCCCTTAGCGGGAACCGAACCCGGGTCTCTCCGGACCGCAGGCCGACGCTCTAACCGCTGAGCCAAACTGGCCAGGGCTGTGTAGAAATTTTTGTGTGGACATACATTTTCATTCTGGATATACCTAGGAATGGACTTGCTAAATCATATGGAAAATCCCTATTTTCTGTCTCAGTGAGAAAGAGAGAGAGAGAGAGAGAGAGAGAGAGAGAGAGAGAGAGAGAGAGAATGTATTAGGGAATACCATTTTACTAAGTCTTATTTTAGTTGTCAGAAAGAAAGCATTATCTTAGCACTAGAAGGAAGTAGATGTTATTACAATTTCTTCTAAAAAGAATTATATTTTATTATATTTATTAAAAGTTGTTTTTAGCCTTCATGCAGGATGCTGTGTTCGCTGCTCCTTTGTGAATGTCTGTGGCTGATAGCCTGCTGTGCTCATGATGATGACTGGATTGACCCCACAGACATGCTGAACTATGATGCTGCTTCAGGAACAATGAGGAAATCTCAGGTATCAGTCCTATGATGGAAATAATCTACTTTCATTGGTGTTTACTCAGAGCTGTGAGAGTCATATATCAATGATTAGCAATCATACAGGATCTTTTGTGACACTCTTAGTCTAAGATTATTCCAACCCTACCTGGTTATTTCTATTTTAAATTTGAATGTAAAGCCCATCAGGTAGGAAACTAATTTGATTTCAGTTCTTAGCTGGTATATAAATTTGAGACTCTCTCTCTTTTGGTGGTTCAGTATAGCTGAAAAATATAACCAGAAAAGTCATAAAATGATGAAATTAAAAATTTTGTCTTCATTAACAAGACATTTTTACAAGTGAACTATAAAGAAATATCTTTTTCTTCTCTGCTTTTAGACGAAATATGGTACACCAGAGAAAAAAGGGGTTAGTTCTGACTTCTCATATGCTGATGAATTGTCGGGATGTTACAGCAGACTTGATTCTTTAACTCATAAGGTTAGATTTTTTTTAATTCGTGAATTTTATATTATTTATAGTATGTTAAATTGTTCTCTTTTTCTGTGCTTGCTAACGTTATTTTTGTTTCTGTGTACTGTACAATTTATATATACAGTTGATCCTTGAATGGTGTGGGGGTTAGGGGCACCAATCCCCTACACAGTTGAAAATTCTTGTATAATTTTTTACTCCCCCAGAAGATAACTATTAATAGCCTACTGTTGACCAGAAGCCTTACCAATAACATAGTTGATTAACACATATTGTGTATATTATACTATATTCTTACGATAGAGTAAGCTAGAGAAAAATGCGTCTAAAGTACAGAATGCATTTATTGAAAAAAAAAACTGACTATAAGTTAGTGGACCTGAGCAATTCAAACCCATGTCATTCAAGGGTCAACTGCATATTATTTTTTCTTAAGTTACTCTAAGCCTTGGTTTTTCTTTAGTTACTCTGGTCTTTTTTGTTAAATTGTACTTTTATTTTCCTATAATAATATTTATCTCACTATATTATAATTATTTCTTTACCAGACTGAAAATGTCTTGGGACAAGGAATGTGTTTTTTTTATTCTTGATTCTCTGTCACCTGTCATAGTGCTGGAATATAGTTGACTCTTAATAAATGTAGAAAATGAAGAAATGGTCCCATTACCAGCTTAGAAGCATAAGAGTTACTCTTACAAATATAAGGGATTATTCTGATGCAGTGTGTGGTAGTCAGTCATTCATTTATTCAACCCTTTTATTTATGTGGCTGAGGTAGTGTCCACGAGAAAGCAAACAAGTCAGGCTGTTCAAGGGTTTGAACATGTGTTGTGTTGTGGGAACCATCCTCTGTAGTTGTGGGGGCTGGCTGAGCTGGTGGCAGAGCAAGGAGCCTGGGATGGAAAGGAGGTGGCTGAGGACCAGCAATGCTGATTGCTCAAACTGAGGCAGTGATGGGGTGAAGAGATGAGGCAAGTGTGGTAGCTGAGGGGGTAGGGGGACAAGTGTGGGAAGAGCTAGCATGAGGGAGGGAGGGAGGTTGGTTTGGTTTTAGGCTGAGAGGAGCACTTGTTCACTGAGATCCAGATGTATCTCAATTAGAGATAAACTCCTGCTTGTGGTTCTTCCAAGATATGACTGTCGTCTCAGCTGAATGCTAGCAAACAAACGTGTGCATGAAGTTTGCTTCCCTTTCTCTGCGTTTTGTGGTGTAGTGAGCTTTTGGCTGCACAGTAGGAAATGCAGAAATGCCTTCTTATAGAAACATTATTTTTCTTTTTTTTCTTTATTGATTTTAGAGAGAGAAGAAGGGAGGAGAGAGAGATGGAAACATTGATGAGAGAGACCATCAATTGGTCGCCTCCTGCATGCCCCCCACTGGGGATCAGGCCCACAACCTGGGCATGTGCCCTGGCCGGGAATTGAATTGGGGACCTCTTGGTGCATGGGTCGATGTTCAACCAGTGCAGGCTCTTTTTTTAAAATATGTTTTTATTGATTTTTTTTTTTAGAGGGAGAGGAAGGACAAGAGAGAGAGAGAAACATCGATGTGAGAGAGAAACATTGATCAGCTGCCTCCTGCACATCCCTTACTGGGAGTCAAGCCCTCAACCCGGGCATGTGCCCTGACCTGGAATTGAACCAAGACCTCTCAGTCCAACGCTCAATCCACTGAACCACACCGGCCAGGCAGAAATTTTTCATTTCATTGTTTGTGACTTTGGTTCAAACTTTGTAAAAAAACATGATGGATAAAATGTAGTCTTGAATCCGATTTTTTTAAAAAACATTATTTCTGCCCTAGTTGGTTTGGCTCGGCGGTTAGAGCGTCGGCCTGCGGTCCGGAGAGACCTGGGTTCGGTTCCCGCTAAGGGCATGTTACCTCGGTTGCTATTTGTCCCCGTCCCTGGTTGGGTTATGTGGGTGGCATCCACTTGATGTGTCCCTTTCACATCGATGTTTTTCTCTCTCTTTCTCCCTTCCCGTTCTATCTGAACAAAAAATGGAAAAATGTCCTTGGGTGAAGATAAAAAAATTAAAAAAAAACCCAAACATTATTTCTGCCCTGGCTGTTTTGGCTTAGCACTTAGAGCATCAGCCCTCAGACCAAAGGATCAAGGGTTCAATTTCCCGTCAAGGGTGAGTACCTGGGTTGTAGGTTTGATTCCTGGCCCTGGCTAGCCGGGAGGCAGCAAGTTAATGTGTCTCTCTCTTATCAATGTCTGTCTGTCTGTCTGTCTTTCTCTTTCTCTATCCTCAGGTGAGGATTAACAACAACAACAAAAATCATTGTTTCTCTTAAAGAAAATTTTAAGAAATTTAAAGGTTTGTAAACCTTGCCTGAAAGCAGAGGAAACCTCCACGTGACTTCTCTCTAGTGTCCTGTCCTGAGTTTGTGCACATCATTATCTTGTGTATTATCTAAGGCCCCTTTCTGTGCTCATGGTCCACACTCAGTTAAAAAAATAAGTTTCTTATCACAGGTTCTGAGGTGTGTAAGATAAGCCTTGCCCTCACTCGGTGACTTGACCACAGTGGTATTGGTAGAGCTAAGTTCAGAGGATGTCTGTCCAAGTGAAGATTTACATGCTGAAGGGTTGCCATGTGGACACTGGGGCAGAGCCATGGTTCCTGTCTTCCCGAAGCACCCCATGTAGTAGGGGATGATCGCTCGTTGACAGGAGAAGTTAATAAAAGGCCAAAAATGCCCTGGCTGGTTTGGCTCATTGGTTAGAGCGTTGGCCTGCGGTCCCAAGAGACCCAGGTTCAGTTCCCGCTAAAGGCATGTACTTCGGTTGCAGTTTGTCCCTGGCCCTGCTTGGGTCGTGCAGGTGGCAGTCACTCGATGCGTCCCTTTCACATCGATGTTTCTCTCTCTCTCTCTCTCTCTTCCTCTCTCTCCCTCCCACTCTATCTGAACAAAACAAATGGAAAAATGTCCTCAGGTGAGGACAAAAAATAAAAATACATACATACATACATAAGTAAATGGCCAAAAGTAATATGCACATACAAGAAATTCTTTGCTGTGTCCTCCTCCTCCTGGCTTTATCCTGTCTGTTTCTATTTGTCTCTATATATGCTTCCTTCCTTCCTTTCCTTTTCTCCTTCCCTCCTTACTCTGTCATTACGAAGAGACAGATTGGTCCCGATGTTCTGCACATCCACATTGCTGCCTCTGCTTTCTGATCGCCAGCTTTAACATCGCTGAAGGTCAGCGGAACAACTGCAGTCAAAGCTGGTGTGCTCCTTCGTTGTCTATTGCCCTTTGCAAAGAGAGAGCACATAGACAGCAGCAAAGTCTACATTTTAATGCAAGCTTGAGAAAAATAGCCAGCACTGCCCTGGTTGGTGTGGCTCAGTTTGTTGGGCGTCATCCCATGCACCGGAAAGTTACTGGTTCGATTCCAGGTCAGGGCACTTACCTAGATTGTAGGCTCCATCCCCGGTAGGAGGAGTGCAGGAGGCAGCTGATTGATGTTTCTCTCACATCAGTGTTTCTCTCTCTCCTCTCCCTTCCTCTCCCTAAAAATCAACAAAAACTTAAAAAAAAATATGCCTGGCCAGTTGCGGCTCATTGGATTGAGCGTCATCCCATGGACTGAGAGGTCCCAGTTTGATTCCCGGTCAGGGCACATGCCCAAGTTGCAGGCCCAATCCCCAGTGCAGGGTCAGCATGAAGCAGCTGATCCATGTGTCTTTCTTACATTGATGTTTCAATCTCTCTCTCCCTTCCTCTCTTTAAATAATCAGTAAAAACATTTAAAAAAATAAATAAGTAAAAATAAAATAACCAGCGTCTTATCTTGGTCTTGATGGGGCCACTAGGTTAGAAACTTGACCCTTACAATAGACGATGCTAACTTGATTTTTGTGTGTTTACAGATTGATGAATGTGAAAACAAAAAGAGGAAAGACTGTGAAAGTCAAAACAGTCCTGTTTTTAGGAGATACTTACATAAGATTTTAATTGAAGCCAGAAAGCTTGGACTTGTGAGTATTGATGGTGTAATATTATTCAGTGTAGTGGATATTTTCATTATTTATTCATTTGAAATTATGTAAAGCAGTGATAGAGCATCATTGCACTTTAACAGAGAATACCTGACTGACCCTTGTACCAGAATGTTTTTGTTCAGGATCCAAGGTAGCAGCCCACTTTGCAGAGGTTTGGTGGAAGGCAGTGCAGGCCACTCTTCTTTTCCTTCTAGTTCATGGGGATTGATTGATTTGGCCCATGCACTGCCAAACGACTTATTTGAGTTGGGGATTGGTGGTGTTTTAAATTTGCTATTTGGACTTTACAAAGCAGTTGGAAACTTAGTAAACTGTTGACTTGGTAGGAAATTCCGCCGGGCCCTGCTTTTTTTCTGCTACTTCCACACTTCCTTACTCAGATGATGGAAGGTCATTACATGGTAAGGAAGAGGAAAATGTGTTTCCTCCAAGCTGTTTACCGCGACAAGTGCTGCTTCTGTAGAATTGGATAATGCGAGCATGTTGTTCATAATAAATGTTAAGATTCCCTTTTTAATAGTCATTGTTTGCACTTCAGGAAGTCAGAAAATCAAGAAAACTTAAGGGAAAGGAGTATTAGATGCATAATTAAATAGTCCAACCTTATTTTGAAAGTGTAAGAGCAGATGTTCTCATATGTGCACCCTGTAATGCAAGTCTTATGAGTGTGTCCAAAGGGGAACAGAGCCTGTTTTATAGATGAGGAAATAGCCAGAAAATACCTAAGATGGAGATGCTTGGAAATACTTAGTTCCTGGTTTTTAAAAAATATTAATTGGTGACTTTTTTGTGTTTAGTGATTTGTGATTGACATGACACTGGTTTTTCTCATTTTATATTGCCTATTAATATTTGTACTTATATAAAAGACAAAATAATTTATCTTATTTGTATTAACTAGTTAATGAGTGTAAAATGTTTACCATGATTTTGTTAACCTGAACTCACACTAATAAAGATAGTTATATATATATAATGTATGTTCATGGAAACTCAGATTTTCTGCTTTTTGAGATCCCTTTTATTTTTCTAATGTGTAATTTTATCACTGCAAATTTTAGGCTCTCTGAAAACTGTCTGCAAATGGAAAGTCATAAACTGAATCATAAGGTAGTCGATTTTCATTATTGTGCATTCCACATTTGCAAAATCTGCCTAATTACTAAACCTTATTGGTAACCCCACAGTCAGTGCTCGTGGTCCTTCAGGGTGACTGTCGGACATGTGCAGAGCGGCAGACATTTGACTTGGTGGTCGCTGTCGGACACGCGCAGAGCGGCAGACATTTGACTTGGTGTGCACTGTAGGACGTACACAGAGCGGCAGACTTTTTTTTTTGTTCAGATAGAGCGGGAGGGAGAGAGAGAAAAACATCAATGTGAAGGGACACATCGAGTGGCTGCCACCCGCACGACCAACCAGGGCCGGGGACAAACTGCAACCGAGGTACATGCCCTTAGCGGGAACCGAACCCGGGTCTCTCTGGACCACAGGCTGATGCTGCAACCGCTGAGCCAAACTGGCCAGGGCCGGCAGACTTTTGATTTCGTAGTCACTGTTGGACATGCGCAGAGTGGCAGAACATTTGAGCTGCCTGATGAGCTGGTTGCCATCTGAGGTCCGGCAAGGCTGTAGTCTGCCATCTTGTTTTAGCCCTCAGACAGTAAACATGTACTTCTTCATGGTCTATTTAGTGCTACGTTTTCACACTTTGTGTGTGTGGTTATGTCACTTCTAAATCGTTCCCAGTGCAGTGCCGGCTAGTGTCTCTAAGCGCAGGAAGGCTGTGAGGTGCCTTGAGAGAGAGAAGGTACCAGTGCTAGAGCAGCTGGACTCAGGCTTGAGCTATCATGCTTTTGGCAGTGAGCTCATTGGTCATGAATCAGCAGTGTATGTTAAATAAGGTGTCCTTAAATAGAAACTTGCCTTTAAAAAGGTTTTGTATTTACTGGGGATGATGAAAACGTGTGCCCTGGAACTTAGCCCTGTGTTTCCTGTGGGAGCCATGGTTCAGCAGTTTGTAATTGAGGTGACTTTACAGGATATAACTATAGCAAGTACCAACTGTATTTTAGGAAAATGTACACTATTTGTATAGAGTTTTATAATTTTTGAAATGTTTTTCACATTTATTATATTTGGTTTTCATGCGGCCTGTGAGACAGATTTGTTATCCTTATTTTATGTGTGAAATATTGTGAACTAATTATATATTTAGTTCCAATTGGCTTTTGTCTTGAAATGTTTCACTGAATGATACAATAAAAATTCTCTTTTCTATTTGTTTTTTGGCAAATTTAATTCAGCCTGATGAAAATAAAGGTGATATGCATTATGATGCCGAGATTATCCTTAAAAGACAAACCTTGATAGAAATACAAAAGTTTCTCGATGGAGAAGACTGGAAGCCAGGCGCCTTGGATGATGCACTAAGTGATATTTTAATTAATTTTAAGTTGCATGATTTTGAAACATGGAAGTTGCGATTTGAAGATTTCTTTGGCGTAGATCCATATGATGTGTTTATGGTGAGCTGGGATGAGGGGAGCCTGATTAACAGAGTTTTCTATTTGTTTATTTTTTATTATTTACAAAAGTTGTTGTTAGTCCTCATCCGAGGATATTTTTCCATGATTGTGTTTTTTTTTTAGATAGAGTGGAAAGGGAGAGGGGTGGGGGTGGGGGAGAGAGAGAGAGAGGGAAAGGAGAGAGAGAGAGAGAGAGAGAAAGAAAAAGAAAGAAAGAAAGAAAGAAAGAAAGAAAGAAAGAAAGAAAGAAAGAAAGAAAGAAAGAAAGAAAGAAAGAAAGAAGAGAAAGAAAGAAAGAGAAACATTTATGTGTCTACATTGATTGGTTGCCTCCCACACAGCTGGGACCCAGGAACGTCCCCTGACCCTTGAGGTCTGCAGACTGACGCTCTAACCGATAAGCCAAACTGGTCAAGGCTTAACAGGTTTTTTTTTAAAAAAAAACTTAAAACTCCACCATAATTATGTTAAGAACCTGCACTAAGTCACTCATACTGTATTGTTGAACTTTCAGCAAAGTGGTACAAATGATTTTGTATATTTGAGTGCAGTTCTTTGTTTTTGTTTTGACCATTATTGTTCTGGTGGGGAGGACAGGACCGCTAGACAGTGACTCTGTGTCTCTTCTTTCTGTTTTCGAGGTGCTTCTGTGTCTGCTCTGCATCGTGATGTTAGTAGCTACCCAGCTCTGGACGTATGTTCATTGGTTCATCCAGTTGAAACGTGTTCTGTTTGTCAGTTTTATCGTCAGTTTGGGATGGAATTGGATGTATTTATACAAGGTACTAGTTAGGTGGAAAGCTTAAAAATTTTTAAATGTTACTTCATAATAAAAGAAGAGATAATCCATTTAAAGCTAGTATATAAACTTGTCTTAGATGAAGGTTGGAGATGGGGGATGTAATTGGCAAGTGCTTGGCTGTACCTGGGTTTTGGGTCCTTGACTAGTTAGTGAGGGGAAAGTTCAGTTCTGATCTTCAAAATCCAGTTCCTGATTAGTGGCATCTGAACAGCTAAGTCAGAAGTGAGTTAGCTAGACCACATTTGAATAATTCTTACATTAGCGATTCGTGATATGTTCTTTTATTTTTTGCTAAAAAAGATATCAAAATATTAGGTTTTAAAAGTTAGGTTATTTCCTGAATATAAACATGGTATGTTTAAGGTGGAGAATTTAGAAAAGATAAATACAGAGAAATTTAATTTTTAAATATCACCTAGAGGTAATCATTGTCAGTATTTTGAGGTATTACTTTACAGTCTTTTTTCTAAATTTTAATTATTTCAAAATTGGGATCATGCTGAACCCTAACTCGAAACCTAAAAAAAAATAAAATCAGGATCATACTGAATATAGAAATTTAAAAGAAGCACTGCTGTTCCTATCAGAATAGCATAATCATTGCAGGAAAATTTCAGCTCTTTCTAGCAGGGTGAGTCAAATAGCCAGATATTTTTAATGAGTTCATCTGATCAAATCATTGTGATTTTTTAAAAGCATTTTGCTTCAAGTTCCATAGCTTCTAGAATTTGTAATTATTGAAAAATTAAAGGAAGATTGGTTGGTTGAATTGTTATCTCACAGATTTTCCTTGGGGCTTTAATTTATAAAAGATATATTATCTTTATTTTTTATTTTATTTTTTTAATATTTATTTTATTTATTTATTTTAATCCTCACCTGAGGATGTTTTTCCATTTTTGTTCAGATAAGGAGAAAGAAACATTGACTGGTTGCCTCCCGCACAACCCTGACAAACTGCAACTGAGGTACATTCCCTTGATCGTAATTGAACCCGCTACTCATTGGTCTGCGGGCTGATGCTCTAACTGCTGAGCCAAACCGGCCAGGGCATATATATTATCTTTATACAGTGATACCTCGGTTCTCGAACGCCTCGGTTTTCGACCAAATCGGGATTCGAGAAACTTTTGTCTCGGAATCCGAACAAATATTTGGAACTCGAACTTCCGAGATGAGCCGAGTTGAGCCGAATGGCGTTCATTCTGCCCAGCGCGCCTTGCTTGCGTCATCAGTGTGAGTGCAGAGAGAGAGTCACGCTTTGTGGAGAGAGTCACGCTTTCCTATTGGGTTTCATTGCTTCGGTTCTCGAACAATTCGGTTCTCGACCGTCCTCCTGGAACAAATTATGTTCGAGAACCGAGGTATCACTGTATAGTCCGTTTGCGCTGAAAACCATCCAGAGCAAAACACCATTTTACCATGAAATGAGAAGTAGTCATTTAACATATATAGCCATATTTTGGGGTGTGGTATGAACCATATTTAAACTAGTTTTTAAAAATGATTTAGTGACAAGGTTCTCTTTCCTCATCCTAATTACTTGCAAAGAAGGCAGGTGCAGTTAGTTCTTTATCCGTACTTGATGCATGAAGACTGTGCTTTGCCATGAGCTGAAAAGAGCTGCTCTTTAGAAATAATAGATGTTTGGGGTGTGGAGGCGGAACCATTGTTGGCAGCGCTCATGCTCCCCTTTGGTGTTGGTAGCTGGCTTTCGCACAGCATCAGGCCGAAGTTGCCAAGATGGAGCCATTCAACAACATGTGTGCTGAGAGGATGGACTGGTCTGGAAGTCTCTGGGGTAAGGTGCTGCTGCTTCACTTGGCCTTATTTTGAATAGAATTTCTGAGAATGAGAAAACATATTAATAATTAAAAAGAAATGGTGAAATGCCAGAAGGAAGCTTTCTATGACTGAATCTTTAATATCAGAAGAACAAGCAAGAAGACTTAGATTTCAAAGGTTAATCGAGGCAAAGTCCAGGAGAAGAGACAGTCTTCTTCAGCCTTGAACAAACATCTCCTCTCTGCAGTACCATTCCCAAATTATAGATACACTTATTTATTTATTTATTTTTTTATCCTCACCCGAGGATATTTTTCCATTTTTTGTACAGATAGAGTGGGAGGGCGAGAGAGGAAGGGAGAGAAAGAGAGAAACTTCGATGTGAAGGGACACATCGAGTGGCTGCCACCCACACGACCAACCAGGGCCGGGGACAAACTGCAACCGAAGTACGTGCCCCTAGCGGGAACCGAACCCGGGTCTCCCGGACCGCAGGCCGACACTCTAACCGCTGAGCCAAACTGGCCAGGGCTAGATACACTTATTATACATTTTTTAAATCTTTTGTTATGACTTTTTAAATTAAATTTATTGGGGTGACATTGGTTAGTAAAACTATATAGGTGTCAAGTGTATAATTCTGTGATACATTGTGTGTTTACCATGTAAACACAAATTTTCTTCTGTCATCATCTATTTGACCCCCTTTCCTCTTTACTACCCCCTAGTAAAGGGAACAGGATTGTGTACTCACAACTGTACTACTTTTGCCCACCCCTGTATATTGTGCATTTTAATTATATTAAAATACTTTTTGGTTTTATTATATTTCCCTTATTTCATTTTTTCGGATTGGGTGGGGAAGAAAGCAAAGGAGGGGCAAAGACAAATGAAAAGGGATTTTTAGAGTTGAATAAACATGTATTTATATTTTTCCTAACTAACATGAAAATATTAAAAATGTTTGTCAGGGTTTTGATTTATAAAGTCAAGTTAATAAGCAGCATTAAATTCTTCCTATTAAAAAAAAAAGAAGTGTCTTACGTTTCCGACCAGTGAGTTTTGTGTTCATGGGACATCACAGGGAAGGACTAGAAACTATATTCGCTGACTCTGATATGCTCAGTCTTCCTCCATTAGACTCGGAAGGATGCTGTGCTCACTCTGTCCTTCAGCACAGTGTCTAGTCTATTCTGGGTCCTTAACATAAGTTTATTAAAGAAGTGAACATAAGTTTATTAAAGAACATGAATGTTCATTTAGACTTCATCTCCTTATATTGACTTATGAAATCTAATATTGTAGCTTTACTTCATTTTTTTCTTACAGATTTTTATAAACATTCTCAGTAATGTTGACTGCCTTTAGTTATGTGTATCTAGCAGTGGGGATAGTTTAATGTTCAAAGACACTTTATAAATACATGCAAGTCCCTGATGACTAATCCAGAATAGAATCTCAGCAGATTCTGTAATCAGGTGTCCAAAATTAATGTTTCTTAAAAAGTTCATGGGAACTAAACCAGTCCAGCCTGCTTCCTGGCGTCAGGGACAACCAATGCCTCCTCTGGCTCGGGCCAGCATATAATGGAAGCCTGATTTAGAGAAACTGGGAGAGCGAATGTTCTGCTTTATTTTATGAAATAGGGAAAGAACTGACTTTTAAATTGCAATTTTATTGAGATTATTGTAGATTCACAAGTAATTGTAAGAAATAATACAGAGATCTGTGTGCCCTTTCCCCAGTGGTGACATCTTGCACCACTAGTCCAATGTCACAGCCAGGACAGTGACTTTGATATGGTCCACCCACCTTATTCAGAGTTCCTCAGTGTTCAAATAGTTACATTATAGAAATCTTTATAACAATTTTTTATTTGCATAAGACTTATAGAATTTGGATTTTTAGAATACACAATTTGGACATAAGATGAAAACATTTTCAAATTGGCATTACAGGGAGTCTATTTTGTCAAACAATTTAAAATTGGTGGTGGTGGCAGGGGTAAAACCAAAATACTGTCTTATTTGGGAATGAAATGCAGCTTTTTAAAAATGACTTAGTGTTTTGTCTGTTTCTCTAAATAGAATGGTTTAGAAGTTCATGGACCTATAAGGATGACCCATGCCAAAAATACTATGAACTCTTATTAGTCAACCCTATTTTGTTGGTCCCACCAACAAAGGTATGGAATATATTTTATAAAAATTTCTTACATAAAGTAACTCAAAACACCCTTGCATATATTAAAATTTTTTTGTTAGTGTTTTAAATTTTATTTATTGATTTGAGAGAGAAAAACATTGATTTGTTATTCCACTTATTTATGCATTCATTGGTTGATTCTTGTATGTGCGCTGACTGGGGATTGAACCCCCAAATTTGGCACATTGGAGATGGTGCTCTAACCAGCTTAGCTACCTGGCCAGGGTAAAAATTGCTAGTTGGTTTTTGTTTATTTGTTTTTTGGTTAATCCTTACCTGAGGGACTTTTCCATCGATTTTTAGAGAGTGGAAGGGAGGGATGGGGGAGGAGGGAGACACACACACATATCAATTGGTGAACTTGCCCCCACTGGGGCCGGGGATCAAACCAGCAACCCAGGTACACGCACTGGACCAGGAATCAAACCCATGTGACCTTTGGTGCACAGGCTGACACTCTAACCACTGAGTCACACCAGCCAGGGTGCTAGTGTTTTTTAGTTATTTTGCTAATAACCATGTTCTAAAAAAATATATATTTCCATTACACAGTGATTCTCCCCCCTCACCTTTTTAAAGCATATGACAACATTTTAACTTATGTAACATAACTTCAGCCTCAGTGCCCAGTGAATTTTGGCTCATTCTATGTGCCTCACTCCTGTGAAGAAAAAATGAAGTTGCTTTTACCTTTTCTAGGCCCTGGCAGTGACGTTCACCAACTTTGTCACAGAGCCGTTGAAGTACATCGGAAAAGGAACTGGTGAATTTATTAAAGCGCTCATGAAGGAGATCCCAGTGTTACTTCACTTCCCAGTGCTGATCATCATGGCATTGGCTGTCCTGGTTAGTATAGAGCACCGTTAACAATTCACAGAATTTACAGAACAAAGGCAGTTCTGAATAATCAGACTAAGTCACACCTAATGGTATGAAAAGATGATTTGTAGGTGGTACAGTTTTATTCATACTTACTTGTATATTCCTATAAGCAAGGACGTGGTGCTCAAGGATGTGGATGCCATGGCAATGATTTCAAGTAAGGCCCTGCTTCCAGTTGGTTCTTTGCACATGAAATTGGTTGTTGACCTCCTCTTTGAGAAAGAGCCGCCTCTGAGTTTTTGTAGCCCTGAGTAGGGAAGAGCCTCGGGTTTACCAGCTTCAGAAAGGGGTGTGGAAGAGGCAGGTGTACCGACAGTTTGGGGATTCAGGAGCGGATGTTTATTAAGAAGAAATGTTACTTGTCACTCATCCATGGTCTTCAGCTCTTTATACTGTTGGTTTTCAGCCCTTACCCAAATAATGCTCTTGTCACATAAAACAAAGGGTGAAGCACTCAGATAGATGTGCCTAAAGGAATATCTTCCCCGAGGACATAAAATCTATTCCCTCTGAGATTGTTTCTGTTTTGGTTTTTGTTTCAGTTTCTGATTACAGGGTTCACTGATTTTAGGGTGTGGTTTTGTTAGGTGACATTAGTTGTATAGTTTAGACTCTGACACTGAAGTTATATGTAAAACAGTAGTATCTCTAGTTTACAAACATTTTGTTTTCAGGACCCTTGCATTCTTAACAATTGAAAACCACAAAGAGCCTTTGTTTATGGGGATTTTCTTTTTTGATATTTAACATATTAAGGAATAAAACAAAAATTTTAAATGCTGAGAAAATTTTATTAAAAAACATTTTTTTAAATCTCACCCAAGGCTGTGTTTTTATTTTTATTCATTTTTTTTAGAGAGCAAGAAAGGGAGAGAGAAACATCAATGTGAGTGAGAAACATTGATCAGTTGCTTCCCATATATGCCCCAACTGAGGACCAAACCCTCAACTTGGGTATGAGCCCTGCACGGGAGTCGAACCTGCAGCCCTTTGGTGCATGGGATGATGCTCCAACCAACTGAGCTACACTGGCCAGGGCTAAAATACTGAGAAAAAATTTAAAATACCATCTCTGCAAGCACACAGCCATCAGGGTGAGGAAGTCACTGAAGCCTGGAAGACTCTACACTCAGGAGAGGAGAGACTTGTGTCTTTGTGTTGTGAGAAGTGTTGACTTCACAGATCCCATGCAAGTCTCTTGCTCCTTCCTCCACGCCGTCGGCCCCACTTTGAGAAGTGCTGCCTAGTATTTCCCATGGACCGTAACTCAAGGCCTGTTGAATTATAGCTGTAGCTAAAACCAAGTTTGTAATGGTAAAAAAAATAATAACCTGTAGGAGAATGTTTACATAATGATGTACAACTTTGAACAATTTTCATCATTTACCTTATATATGACGGGTGTGAATATAGACAACATATTCGCCATTATCGATTAGTATCTGCCAAAAGAACTTTCTAGGCTTTAGCCTAACTGCCATTGTTATAATTCAATCAAAATACGTCCAGCTGATTGAAATGTCTACTTAATACTGAGTGATTTCTCAATTTGTATTGGCTACTCTGGCCTTGTATTAAAGAAGAGACCGCTAATGAAAAAAAAAAAAACAGTTAAATTAACATGTTTTGTCTATAAATGCCACAGGTTAAATTACATAATTTTGTTAGCACCTTGAATAAAAAGACCCTTATAATTTTGTTGTAAATCAGTCAGTAAGTCTCAGAAATATATATGTATGTCTTTTCCTTCTAGAGTTTCTGCTATGGTGCTGGAAAATCAGTTCATATGTTGAGACCTTTAGGTGGTCCCGGAAGAGAACCGCCCCAGGCTCTTCAGCCAGGTGACAAGCGCCAGCAGCGGGACATTGATTATAGACCCCATGGTGGAGCAGGTGATGCAGAGTTTTATTATAGGGGCCAAATTGCCCTCACTGATCAAGGCCCTTATAAAAGAACATATGAGGGTAGAAGAGATGTTTTGAGAGAGAGAGATGTTGACTTGAGATTTCAGACTGGCCACAAGAGCCCTGAAGTGCTCCGGGCATTTGACAGACCAGACGCAGAGGCTCGAGAGCATGGTGAAGTGATGCCCAGTGTAAGTCAGCGATGGTTTGTTTCTGTCCCTTTGCTCTAGGCCTCAGTGCTTCCTGTAGAACTTTGGTTAACTCTGACCTGAAATGTTACATGATATCACTAACGATATAATTATCCACATTCTCTCTTTTCCCCTGGTCAAAAGTTAGTTCAGCCTCCTCAGAAGAAATGAGATTTATTTATTTAATTTATTTATTTTTAAATCCTCACCCAAGGACATTTTTGCATCTTTCTTCAGATAGAGCTGGAGGGAAAGAGGGTGGAAGAGAGAGAGAGAAACATCAATGTGAGAGGGACACATCGAGTGGGTGCCACCCACACGACCCCATCCGGGGCTGGGGACAAACTGCAACTGAGGTACATGTCCTTAGTGGGAACTGAGGTACACGTCCTTAGTGGGAACTGAATCCAGGACTTTCTGGTCCATGGGCCGATGCTCTAACCGCTGAGCCAAACTGGCCAGGGTGAGATTTATTTTTTATGTGAAATACTCTTTAACAGTAGTTTCTTAGCACAGATGGAAATTCATGTGCTATTTCATAGGACATCAACCAGTGAGCATGACCGACAGACACCTTTGGAGAGAGAAGGAAAGCCCCACTGAAGGCCAAGCCCTGGGGAACCCACAGTAGAGCTCTGAGTCCTGGCTGGAAGAGAGGGCAGAGGATCAAGAACCTCACCTTCCCAAATCTATATCATTGGTTGGCGACACTATGCTTTTAACTTGCGGAATGTTGAAGCCTTTTCTCCCCACCATTATTATTATTATTATTATTATTTTATCCTCACCTGAGGACATTTTTTGATAGTTTGTTTAGATAGAGTTGGAGGGAGAGAGAGAGAGAGAGAGAAACATCGACGTGAAACATTGAGTGGTTGCCACCCACACGACCCAACCAGGGCCAGGGACAAACTGCAACCGAGGTACATGCCCTTAGCGGGAACCGAACCTGGGTCTCTCCAGACCGCAGGCCAGCCCGCTGAGCCAAACCGGCCAGGGCTCCCCACTGTTATTAAACATTTAAAGGGATATTTCCATTTTTGTTTGAGACAGTAATTTATATAGTTACTTTCAAAGTCTTAAGTTACAGGTATAAATAAACCTTTGAAAAATAGTTACAAACACAGTAGAGCTGAGGAAACTATAGATTCCCTTCCTAAGGAGTTCCTTATAAGGAGAAATATCTGCATGGGTTCTTTATCTGTCACCCATCCTAAGAATCCTCTTGTGACTTCCCATCGAACCTCACTTGGAGTGAAAGCCAAAGTTGCCACCGTGGCCCAGGGCCTCAGCCATCTGCCCATGCCCCACTTGGTCCCCTACTGATTCCTCTGCTTGCTCACTCCACTCCTGACTAGTCCTTGAACTCAGAGCCTTTGTGCTTGGTTTTCACGATCTGGAATTGTTCTCCACATAGCCATACAGTTCATTTCTTCAAGCCTTTATTCATCAAGCACCTTTCAGACCACCACTTCTGGGGTGAAGCTTTGTTAATTTGTTTGTTGCCTGATTCTCTCCTCAACCTCAATGTAAGTTCTAGTGAGGGCAGGGCTTTTGTTGGGTCTGTTTCCTGCAGTATCCCCAGCATCTAGAACTTAGCGTAAGCTCAGTAAATGTTTGTTGAATGAATTATTCTCACCAGGCAAGAGGAGTTAGCAGTATTGGTCCCAGTCCTCCTGACCACCTCGCATGTCCTACGTATAGTTCTGTGAGGCTGAATATTTATATCATTACAGTCTAGCACTTTGAAAGAAGTCAGATTTGCATAGAAACTTGTTAAACCTTCACATTATGTTACATAAACAGTTGAAACACCACGTACTTCTGTCCTTTCCAGCCCAGAGAGACTGGTGGCATCCTGAGAGAAAGTGCACCAACAGAAAGCAGCACTGAGAGCAGCCGGCCTCCTGAGTCTGTCTCTAGCCAGGAGATCCCAGGGACTGCGGAAGGTCCCCCTGCCGTGGGAAAGGCCCAGTTCAGGGATGACGACAAAGGCAGTCCCGAGGAAGGCAGCAAACCCAGCCCAGCAAGCATGGCTGCAGGAGCAGGTGGGAGGGACCTCGCCAGCAGCCCATGTGGCTAGAGGAACCCGGAGTTGGACCACAGCCCGGAGGTCATCTTTTTGTAATGTATACACTTCACAACTATTTACTACAGATATTCTGATATTCATAGTATGTTTGGCATGAGTCATCCTTATAGGTCCATGAACTTCTAAGACATTCTATTTAGAGAAACAGACAAAACACTGAATCATTTTTATTTATTTATTCTTTATGCTCACCTGAGGACACTTTTCCATTTTTTGTTCAGATAGAGTGGGAGGGGGAGAGAGAGAGAGAAACATCGACGTGAAAGGGACACATCAAGTGGTTGCCATCCACACGACTCACCCAGGGCCGGGGACAAACTGCAACCGAGGTACGTGCCCCTAGCGGGAACCGAACCCGGGTCTCTCTGGACTGCAGGCCAACCACTGAGCCAAACCTGCCAGGGCAACACTAAATCATTTTTAAAAAGCTGCATTTCATTCCCAAATAAGACAATATTTTTGTTTTACCACTGCCACCAATCAATTTTAAATTGGTTTACAAAATAGACTCTGTAATGCCATCTTTTTTTCTCTTTTTTTGTAACTTACAATGGATTTATTATGTAATGCCATCTTAAACATTAATATTTTTTCACCCTGGCCAGTTTGGCTCAGCAGTTGGAGCATCGGCCTGCAGACCAGGTTCGGTTTCCACTAGGGGCATGTACCAAAAAAAAAAAAAAATGAAACAAAAAAAATTAATATTTTTACTGACAATCAGAATTAACAAACACAAAAGTATTTCTGTTTAACTTCTTTTATGTTTTATTATGTATTCTCTTTGATGTTAAGATACATCCCATAGTTTTGAAGTATTAATTTTGGAACAGGATCTCTTGGATGAACAAATAATGGCAAGCATCACTGATTCTGAATAATTAAGGAAGCCAGTTGGAATTATGTACATTGAAAAAGAAGTCTCATTGTTTACAGGCATGTATGGGACCCAGGTAACCAAAGCGTGTGTTGCCTGGTAGAAGTCCTATGATACCTACTTTAGTTAAGACAATAATTTGTTAATTATACATAGCATCCCCAAAGGGTAGGTATTCACAAACCATTTTTAAGGAAAGCCCACTATAGCCAAGTCTAATTTCTTCATGTCCTTCAGCATCGTCATAGAGCTGTGGGGTCCTCATTACCAGCACCCATGTCTCTGCAGGCTGTTCACAGATGGAAGTAGCTTTGTGGTTTCATGTCCTACATGCAGCTCTCAACTCACAGCTGTTACTGGGGTTGCTTCCTTAACCCCCCACTCACCTTTCCTTAGCTAAGACAGAGTGAAGATTGCTGGAGGACTCTAGATAACAGTGTGTTAAAGTCGATGATCTCAGTTCTGTGTAGTGGATGTCCAAAGTGGCTTTGTTTTTCCCTACCAGTTGAAGTGTACAGGCTTTAAAAGACCCATTTTCCTCGCTATTCAGAATGCCAGCAGTGGAGATGTTAGAAATGACAGTGTTCTATTTATATTCTAGCAAACCATGTTGTCTAGATGGTAAACAAAGAGAAGAATACCATGATGGGGAAAACAGTAGGGTGTTTATCTTAACTAGAGAGAAGTGATACAGTCAGCATCTTGAATTAGTTATTCTTTTACAATTATAAATTTTGCTGGTTGGTATCTAGCTAGAAGGCAAATTTCACATACATTTAGGTATCCTTTGTTTTAACCTTCACACGAAAAGTTATGTCTAACTGCTTACTAAGAATGATACCAGTCAAGAATAGTCTTAACACATTTTTTTTCTTGTTGTTCAGCTAGAGTGGGAGGGGAAGAGAGAGGGAGAGAGAGAGAAACATCGATGTGAAAGGGACACACCGAGTGGCTGCCACCCACACGACCCCACCAGGGCTGGGACAAACTGCAACCGAGGCACGTGCCCTTAGCGGGAACCGAACCCGGGTCTCTCTGGACCGCAGGCCGACACTCTAACTAACACATTTTTGACCGCTCACGAGTTAACTCGTGTTTTCCTGCCCAAACGTTGCGGACCGCACACAAGTTAGCTCGGATTTGCACTTGCATTAGCTATTTCAGTTTTTGAAACTCAGGTAATATAGGATTATTGTATTTGTGACTCTTTGCCCTGAGGGTCGAAGTTCGAAAAACGGCACACTGTTCTCTGTTCTTGAAGTAGCTAGGGAATGGATATCTGCTGGTTCAAATGAGTGCAGCTCAGAACCTAACATGCAGTTTGCCCAAAAACGTGTGGTCCCTGGCATGTGTCTTAGGGATTTCTATGCGGTACGCAGTGTGTTAAAATTTTCCTTCAGGTATTTGTTCCAGAAAAGAAGACTTATTCAAAGCATTTCTTTCTGATATGTTGTTCTGTTTTTTATTTTTCAATTACAGTTTTCATTTAATGTTGTTTTGTATTGGTTTCAGGTGTACAGCATAGTGTTAGACTTTACAAAGTGCCCCCCCCCCCGATAATTTCAGTACCCACCTGGCACTGTACATAGTTATGACAATATTATTGACTATATTCTCTATGCTGTACTTCTGGTACGTTTTACATTGGGGGGACTCCTCAAAGCATTGCTTAGATGCTTTTAAAATTTTAATTTTATGTGTCATTATTATCTAGTTTAATATTGGAAACATCTTTAATATTTCTTCAGAGCAGTGGTCATTTTTTCCAAGAAAAACAAAGAGAATTGTGCATAAAAATTTATAACACTAGGCATGTAACAAATGAACTGAAAGGATGCTCACAGTTTGGAACAGATTTGGAATGCTGACACATATAATGTAGTCCTCTCTGGGAGCCAAACCTATTCACTGACAGGGGACCATGGTCCCCAGGTGGTAGACCATAACTGTGAGTGGAGTTAAGTGCTTTCTGTGCTCTGGACTGCTTTTTATCAATCCCAAAATGAATCTTTTAAAAGAACTTTTAAGTGAAATTTCATCTTTGTCTTCATTACAGATGACCATTTGAGGATGAAATCTACTCTGCAAGCTAGCAAGGCAACATGTTTGCTGTTGAATGTTGACAGCAATTCAGGGAAGACTTACTAAAGCAAGTTGAACATATCCAGTTTATAACTGGAAGAGAGAGGCTTATTGATTGTCTAGCCAGTGTTTACCAGGAAAATCAGAATGGTGTAAACAGCTTTTAAAAGCAATTTTTAAACGAAATAATGTTGAATGTTTGCAGGGCCTATGAACTACCATATACACAAAATAAACACCTTTTTATATTATTCTGGTTAGTATGCTTGTCTTTGCTCATTGAATATTCTTATAAGGCCCCACGAAACTTATGTGCACTTTTTAAAGGGAGGCAATTCTAAGACAGTATACCACATATAGAATATGTAAATCATAATATAATCCCGGTGTTGAGTACTTCTGACAAGAATAATTGTTTTCCTGAGCCCTTAATGTAATTCCAGATTGTGTAACTTTATTTTTTTAAACATTGGCTGTTTGGAGAAGTAGTTCTGTTTGTCAATCAAAATCACCTGAAGAATTTTTACAAAGAGCTCCCTGGATCCCTTCCTAGATGTGTGCAGAGTCGGAAGCACCCAGAGGTGGAGGCATTCCAGTTTGTTCCAGGGGTGAGCATTTGCCATGTGCAGTAGGCTTTAGGGTCCAGGCTCTGCTCTTGTTTTTGCTGAACTAACTTTATGTCATGTCCTGTTAAGTATCCTTGTAAACTCCTTTCAGTTTCTGGGAAGAGGCTTAATGACAACTGAGGCCCTAACCTACATCTTTCATACTGAAATTTTATGAGTTGTTTTGGTCAATGAAAGACCACTTATACAGTGGTGGTCCCATAAAATTATAATGGAGCTGAAAAACTCCTATCACCTAGTGACATCATAGCCATTCTAACATTATAGTGCTGGTGTAAACAAACCTGTGCTGCCAAAAAGTACAGCACCTACAATTACAGTACTGGCTGCACCATCTAGGTTTGTGTAAGTATATTCTACGCTGTTTCTACCGCATAAGGCATTTCCCAGCACCTATCCCTATCGTTAAGTGGCATGACTATATTTTTTAAACAAAGAGCCCCCAAAAGCTAAAAAAGTTTATTTCTTAAGAGTCTCTTTTATAATGGTTTTGGCCTAAAAATATATTGAAAAACAAAGCAAAACAGATTTTGCCCAGCCGGTGTGGCTCGGGTTGAGCATCCACCTATGCACCAGGAGGTCCCTGGTCAGGGCACATGCCTGGGTTGCAGGCTCGATCCCTAGTAGGGAGCGTGTAGCAGGCAGCCAACCGATGTTTCCCTCCCTCTCCAATCAATAAAAACATTAAAAAAAAAAAGATTTTGTTGGGGGGAGGGCTAGATTTTTTTGAGACTATATATAACTTTTCTACACGTTGGTCAAGTAGATTATTACTAGACTGCACAATTTCTCTCTACATCAATGGTTAAGTATAAAAAAAGCCATGGTCAATGAAGATTTTTAAAATAACTCAGCAAAATGATTAAAGTATAGTCTAGGATTCATTTAACTTTTTACGTTACAAACAGAGGTAAAGGATCTAACAAGTCGCCAAAGAACAGTCCCAAGCAGAAATCACAAAAGCTGATGAAGCACCTTGTCAGACACCTCCGCCGAAGCCCGTGAGTGTCCATTGCTCATTAGTACAATACTATAAAGATTACATATTTACATCCTTCTCAAAACATTATAAGCTGTATTACAGTGCTATAATTTCTCCTTTTAAGGAAAAAGAAGTAGGATGAATTTCTTTGCAGTGTTCTGAAAGGAAAAGGGTCACTTTAAAAAAATACATCTACAGTAGCTAGTGGTTCACTTACTTTCTTCCTGAATTTTTAAATTCCAACAGAGCATCACTTTGCAAACAGTCCTTCAGCCCAAATGCAGTGTCTCTGTTTTGATCTCTTTGTAAAAGAACTCTCTGTTCATCCATTCTTTTAGCCTGAGACCGTAAAATAAGGCTAAAAAAGTCCTCGTCTGGTACCGTTGGTCCCTTTGTGGCAGCTGGTGGTGGAGCACATCTTTGATCGTCTAATCTGGACCCCTGAACACACATGACAAAGAGATTAAAACCGAAATACTGCAGGGAAGGAGAGCACTGAGCTGTCATTCACAACAGGAAATGTAGCTTTAAACAATTCCTTTTTTTTGCCTCTTCAGAAATTTATTTTTTTTACATCTGAAGCCTAATAAACTTTTTTTTTTTTAATGACTTGTATAACAAGTATCGTATAGAAGTATAGCCACAGCTTCATGGCTTTGGTAAAATGACTCAGGTCCACTGTGTCCTAGCATGACAGATTATAATGTTGCCACAATAAGCACTGACAAATACAACTCACTGGTGCCTCAGAAATCCTTCCCATGGAACCCCACCCTCCACACACACCGGCTTTCATCTGTGCTGTCACAGTTCTTGGTGATTTCATTGTCTTCCAGGCCATCCAGCACTCACGCACTCTCAGTCCCTAGATCTCCCCTCCACGGGTGTTTTCATTCTTCTGCCTCATCCATGAGCTCCCACTGTCATGCTCAATAATTGCACCATCTTTAAAACTACAATTTCATACATCTCATGCTGACCACTGCTTCCTATTTTTCCAGATTATGCTCTCTCTCTAGTACTCCAGTAAATCCTTTTTTGAATTGTGACAAACATAAACTTTACCATTTTAACCATATTTAAGTGTCTGGGTCAGTGGCATTAAGTACATGCATGTTGTGCAACCATCCATCTCCAGAAGAGTTTTTTTCACCCTGCAGAACTGAAACTCTAAACCTATTAAAAAGTAACTCCCTCAGACCCTACAGCTACCAATGTACTTTCTGCCTCCATGAATTTGACTAAGTACCTCATTTGTCCCTTTGTGACTGCTTATTTCTCAGCATGCTTTTAAGGTTCATCCATCTTATAGCATGTGTCAGAATTTCCTTTGTTTTTAAGGCGGAAAAATATTCCATTCTCTCTATTCACCATAAATCTATTGATGGACTCTTGGGTTATAGGTAGACAGTTCACGTTCCTGTGGGTGTATATTCTGAATAGGATTGTTGGATCATATGGTAGTTCTATTGAGGAACTGCCATACTGTTTTCCATAGTAGCTGCACCATTTTACATTCTCAGCTACAATGCACAAGGGTTCCAACTTCCCCACATCCTTGTCAAGACATGTTGTTTTTTTAATAGTTGCCATCCTAATGGTGTGATGCTATATATCATTGTAGTTTTGATCTGTGTTTCTCTAATGATCCAGGATGGTGAATCTTTTCCTGTGTTTATCAGCCATTTGTATATCTTCTTTGTAGAAATGTCTATTTGGGTTCTTTGCCCATTTTTGAAGTTCCGTATAATCAGTTAAGTTATTTGCAGATGTTTTCTGTGGTTGCCTTTTTACTTTGTTGACAGTGTCCTTTGATGTACAGAAGTTTTACATTTTCATGAGTCCATTTTGTCTTTTTCCTTTTGTTACCCGTGTCCTTTGGTGTCATAACCAGGAAATAACTGCCAAATCCAGTACTGTGAAGATTTCCCCTTAGTTTTCTTAGAAAAGTTTTATAGTTGTAACTCTTACCTTTAGGTCTTTGATCCATTTGGAGTTAATTTTATATATGTTGTTAGGTTAAGGATCCAGCTTTTGCATGTGCTTATCCAGCTTTTCATTTGTTGATAAGACTCCTTTCCCCATTGAATGGTCTTGGCACCCTTGTCGATAATCATTTGACCATATATGTGAGGGCTCTCTAATCTATTGGTCTATGTCTATTCGTATGCAGTTTTTTGGTAAATGTAGCTTTGTAGTAAATTTTAAAATCATGAAGTCTGAGTCCTCCAACTTTTTCTTGCTCAAGATTGTTTTTTCGTATTTGGGATCCCTTGAGATTCCACATGAATTTGAGGATAGATTTTTCTATTTCTGTAAAAAGTCATTGAAATTTTGATAGGGATTGCATTGATTTGTAGATCACACTCTGCATGGTATCAACATTTTTGACAGTATTCTCTTATAGCCCTTGAATACCATTTATTTATGTCATTATTAATTTCAGATATATTTTATAGTTTACATTGTATACGTCTTTTACCTCCTTAGTTAATTCCTAAGTATTTTATTCTTTTTGATGCTACTGTAAGTGGAATTGTTTTCTTCATTTCCATTTTGGATTGTTTGTTGTCAGCATAGAGAAACAAATTTTTGGATATTGATTTTATATCCTGTTACTTTGTTGAACTTTTAGTTCTAACAGGGATTTGTGTGTGAAATCTTTAGAATTTTCTACATATAAGATCCTGTCATCTCTGAACAAAGATAATTTTACTTTTTTCCTTTCCAATTTGGATGCCTCCCCCCGCCTTTTTTTCTTGCTCAACTTCTCTGGGTAGAACTTCCAGTACAGTGTTGAATAGAAGTGGGCATCCTTGCATTGTTCCTGATGTTAGAAAAAAAGCTTTCAGGCCTTTACAATGTCATTGATTATGATGACAATTGTGGGTATTTCATAAATGACTTATGTTTTAATAGTTTCCTGATATTCCTAGTTTGAGTGTTTTTATCATGTCAGATGTGTTTTATACATCAATTGGGATGACTCTGTGGTATTTTCTCTTACGTTCATCAATTTCCACATGTTGAATCATCCTCAAATTCCATGAAGAAATCTCATCCTGATCATGGCATATATCCTTTTAACATGCTACTGGGTTCTGTTTACTGGTATTTGTTGATGATTTCTGCGTCTGTAGTTTTCTTATAGGGTCCTGTTAGTTTTGGTATCGGGTAAATATATTGGCCTCATGGAATGACTCCTAAGTCACAGGACATGTTTCTTGTTTTTTGTGGGGTTTTTTTGGTACGTGCCCCTAGCAGGAAATGAACCCAGGATTCTCTAGTCCACAAGCCAATGCTCCCACCGCTGAGCCAAACCGGCCAGGGCAGGAAGCATTTCTTTCTCTTCAGTTTTTTGGAAGAGTTTGAGAAGCATTGAAATTAGTTCTTTACGTGTTTGCTGGGATTCATCAGAGCAGGCATCAGGTCCAGGGCTTTTTGTCAGGAGAGTTTTGATTAAAGATAGAATCTCCTTACAAATTGTAGGTCTGTTCCTGATTTTCCATGTCTAGTTATGTGTCCATTTCATCTAGGTTATCTAACTTGTTGGCACATTATCCTATAATTTTTGTTTCTATCAGAATCAGGAGTAATGTCCCCACTTTCATTTCTAATTTAAGCCTTGATTTTTTCTTAGTCTAGCTAGAGGTTTGTCAGTCTGTTCAAGGAACTAGCATTTGGTTTTGTTGATTTTCTCTATTTTTCTGCTCTCTCTGCTCGATTGAGGTTTAGTTCATTCTTTTTCTAACTCCCTAGCTTGAGATCTTTCTTTTTAACATAAGCATTTATAGCTATGAATTGTTTCCTGTTAGTTTTAGAATACTCTAGGTTTTTTTATTTCTGTCTGACCCATGGATTGTTTATAATTTCAGAAAATCTGTCAATTGTCCATTTTAACTTCATCCCATAGTGGTTGGAGAAGATACTTTGTATATGTTAGGCCATAAATTAAGTCTAAACAGATTTTAATAGATATCCTACAGTCTCTCCTGGAGACTGTCCCATGTGCACTTGAGAAGAATGTGTGTTGGGTAGAGTGTTCTAATGTGTCTGTTAGATGTGGGGTTTATTGGTTGTTCAAAGCCTCTACTTCTGCCTGGTTGTCCTACCATTATTGAGAGTGGGGTGGATATTGATTGAAGTCTCCAACTATTACTGTAGAAATGTCCATGTTTGCTTTATTTTTGTGATGGCCTGTTTCTTTCTCTTTCACATTCCATTTCAAATCACTACCTGGCATGTGCTTCTATCCTGTTCTCCAGGCAAAATACCCAATTGTACTGACCGGTCTTACTTAAGTGGCCATGAACTTCAAGTGAGGCCTCAGCACAGGCCAGCAATCCTGTTACTTTCACTGGTCAGCACGCTTTCAGTTTCACAGTGTCAATTATGTTCCACTTCCTTTCTTTCCAAACAGTTTATGACCCTACTTTGCTGAGCAAATAAAAGCAACTGGAGAGTTCCTACTTGCTCCCAACTCCAAGTGTACACTCTCCTCTGCACAAAAACTGTGTTCTTCAGTTACTCGACTCTATCTACTTACTACCTTCCAAAGTAGGAAAAAACTATCTCCCTCTAACTAATGATTCATAGCTTGGCTTTCTTCCACAGCTGTTCTCAACCCCTTTGGGAGTTGAACAACCCTTTCACAGGGGTCGCCTAAGATATAACAGTAGCAAAATTACAGTTATGAAGTAGTTATGAAATAGCAACAAAAATAATTTTATGGTTGAGGGTCACTACAACATGAGGAACTGTATTAAAGGGCCGCAGCATCAGGAAGGTTGAGAACCACTGCTTTGTGAGGACAGCCCTCTATCTTTCAAAATTACTAACAGTCTCCATGTTGCCAAATCTAATAGCTCAGCCATCATCTTACTCGGCTTCTTAGCATCTGACACAGTTGAACATTCCTTAAAACACCTGCTATTTTTAGCTTCCACACTCCCAGATCTAATGCCAAATCTGGCTGATTGAGGGCTTGTTTCCTTCTTTTCTCAGGTCTAATCTCTTCCCAGGGTTTTAATACCAGTTATCTGATGACTCCCAATGTTACATCTTTCTTGGGGTCAGAATTTTATATCCAATTGCCTTCTTGAATGTCTATCAGATATCCTAAATTTACATACCTAAAGTAGACCTCTTGCTTTTTCTCTGACTTCATTAAATGGCACCCTTCATTCCACTCACTTATTCAAGCTAAAAAGCTAGGAGTCATCCTTGATTCTCTTTCTCATACCCACCATTTTAGTCACCACTGTCTTTTGCCTGAATTACATTAGTTTTCTAGCTGGTTTTCCTACTAAGCCAGAATGATCATGCAGAACCCTCCAATGTCCTCCCATGACACCTGGGCCCACTCTCCCCTACCCTTTATGCACTCCACACCAGTCACCTTGCTACTCCTTGAACCTGCTTAGCTTTTGGGAACTTGCTGTCGCTCTATAGCAAGTGTATCTCCAGAGTCTAGAATAGTACCCAGAACATAAGAGTTGTTCAGTAATTTTTTGTTAAATGAATGAGACAGATAAGAACTAAGGCCAGGCAGAGGAAATGTCTCTTCTTAGAGAAAACAATGCTTATTTTTCTCTTATTATTAAGAAAGCCAAAATAAGAACGCTATTGCAGTATGGACAAATGGTAAACTATCTAGACAGTACCCTACAATCACTGCACTGGTTGCTCTTGATGCTGTCACCTAAAATTAGGAAAGGGGGGGCTCTTTTTTGGGTTTTATCCCATTTCCTTTAGTCATCTCTCCACATCAGCAACATCTCACCAGCCAAAAGGACTACAAAACAAGAAGCTATCACTAATACTGCCAAAGCTCTTGACAGATATAGAATGATAAAGATATGCACATACTTGACATTTTACAAGGATGTCAAAGAAGTCTTCATCAGGCTCCTTGTTGTCATTAGTCATCAGGTGGCCCAGGACTGACTGGTTATTGTTTTGTGTCAGACGAAGGCCTGGCAAATTACTGAAGCTGGCCCTCTGGTCGTCCAGGCGGCGGCTCTGTGAGCTGGCAAGAAGATCTAGAAACTCATCCGTGTTGGGGGACACCACGGACACAGATGGTGCTACGGGCAGGAAAAACATTAAGCAAATTTAAATTAAGCTCCTTCCTGCTGTGCTCAGTTCAGTACCCCATCCTCCTGCTTGGCCTGTCACTGATGGGTGGGGGAGTGAATCCCAGACAACCTCTGATGATCCACTGGTGGTGGCTCAGATGCTATTGCATTTCCCATTGCCTGATGCCCAGCCAAATGTATTTTTACAGGATTCAGGGCTAGATTTCAGAAGGTAAATAAGCTTTTTTTACTTACATAATGTGTCTGACCAAGGTAAACGGGACAGTGTTTTTATTCCATGATCTGGACAGGAACCATTCAGCTAATTAAACTTGAGTTAAGGGCTGTGGATAGTCACCTATTTCAGACCTTTCTCCCATCCTAAGTACTAACCAGGCCCGCCCTTGCTTAGCTTCCGAGATCGGGCGTGTTCAGGGTGGTATGGCCATAGACCTATTTCAGACCTTTCTAAGGCTCGAACAGGCCTGAGATTCAGCCATAGGCAGAAGTTTCTCTTCAGTCTGTCTTGGCTTTTCTTCTTTAATCCAGATGTGAAGCATTTGCATTTTATAAGGTACATAGAACTATAATTTTTTTCTAACCCAAAGAAACTACAGAGGCAATGTGACAGTTAGTAGACCGTGCCCTGGACTAGAATTTCAGAGAAGCTTGGCAACTGACACAAAACCTTGTTCTGACCTGTACAAGTACCAGCATTTCAGCTATACCTGGATTGGGCTTCCGTTATTGTACAGTGATACCTCGGTTCTCGAACATAATTCGTTCCAGGAGGACGGTCGAGAACCAAATTGTTCGAGAACCGAAGCAATGAAACCAATAGGAAATAATGGAAACTGGATTAATTCATTCCAAGCCCCAGAAAATGCCTATTTACTGGCCTAATTTGTATATAATATGTAGAAAAACATAAGTCTCAACAAGAAATAAAAGTGTACAGTATGTCTAAGGGTTAAATTCAGTGTAAAGCGTGACTCTCTCCACAAAGCGTGACTCTCTCTCTGCACTCACACTGATGACGCAAACAAGGCGCGCTGGGCCGAATGAACGCCATTCGGCTCAACTCGGCTCATCTCGGAAGTTCGAGTTCCAAATATTTGTTCGGATTCCAAGACAAAAGTTTCTCGAATCTCCTGGTCGAATACCGATTTGGTCGAAAGTCAAGGCGTTCGAGAACCGAGGTATCACTGTACTTCCTATGATGAGAACTGAATTCTCAGAAATAAATCACAGGAATATCAAAGGGAGTTATTAAAACAGGGGGAGAAGCATAGATAACTTACTTTTTAGCATCACTCTCGGGGGAGTGGACGGAGCTGCGCTTGAAGCTGTCCCACAGTTCTCTTGTAAGCAGCACCTCTGATCATCCATCCGGTTGCTCTGAAATCGGCTTAACAGGTCAAAAAACCCTTCATCTCCAATAGTATCTGCACTGAGTTTCTGAAATATTGAGAGAAAATCTAAATATTCCAGCATTAGACTCAGATCATCAGTGGAACAATAGATAAAGAGGAAGATTATAGAGAAAGTGCTAATTTATATTTTTAAAAAGAATACCAGACAGCAATGTTATTATTAAAAAATTATTTCAATCCGCCCTGGCCGGTTTGGCTCAGCGGTTAGAGCATCGGCCTGCGGTCCGGAGAGACCCAGGTTCGGTTCCCGCTAAGGGCATGTATCTCGGTTGCAGTTTGTCCCCGGCCCTGGTTGGTCGTGCGGGTGGCAGCCACTTGATGTGTCCCTTTCACGTCGATGTTTCTCTCTCTCTCTTCCTCTCCCTCCCTCCCACTCCATCTGTGCAAAAAGTGGGAAAAAATGTCCTCGGGTGAGGATAAAAAAAAAAAAAAATTATTTCAATCCAACTAACAAAAAACATTTCTAGTTATTTTAGTTTTTTTTTTTGTTCAGGTAGAGTGGGAGGGAGAGAGAGGAACAGAGAGAGAGAAACATCGATGTGAAGGGACACATTGAGTGGTTGCCACCCGCACAACCGACCAGGGCCGGGGACAAACTGCAACCGAGGTACGTGCCCTTAGTGGGAACTGAACCCGGGTGTCTCAGGACCGCAGGCCGATGCTCTAACCGCTGAGCCAAACCGGCCAGGGCAAGTTATTTTAGTTTTTAATCCTTGTATTTCTAAGGGTAAGGAAATGTACCTTAGACTCAGGGGCACTGCTTCAGATCCTGAATGAATTATGTGATTATCAGTGAGACAGCCCTATATCCCAGGCTCAAAGTTTCCCCCTTCTCTTTGGCACATCCAAATTACTAGCATCACTACTCTTCCACATTGGGGCCACTATTAAGTAAAATAGGGTGACTTGAACACAAACACTGTGATACCTCAACAGTTAATCTGATGACCAGCTACTAAGTGACTAATATAACAGGCTGGGAGCATGTACAGCGTGGAGACACTGGACAAAGATGATTCACGCCCTGGGCCACACAGCATGAGATTTCATCACACTACTCAGAACAGTGTGCAATTTAAAACATGAATTGTCCGGGCACTGTGGCTCAGCGGTTGAGCACCAGGAGGTTACCAGTTGGATCCAGGTCAGGGCACATGCCCAGGTTGTGGACCAAATCCCCAGTGGGGCATGCAGGAGGCAGCCAGTCGAAGTTCTCTCTCATCAATGTTTCAATCTCTCTTTCCCTCTCCCTTCTTCTCTCACTCAAATCAATAAATAAAAAATAAATATATTTAAAAAAATAAATAAAACATGAATTATTCGGCCAGTGTGGCTCAGTGGTTGCGTGTCGACCCACGCACCAAGAGGTCACTGGTTCAATTCCTGGGCATGTGCTCAGATTGTGAGCCCGACCCCCCGTGGGGAGCATGCAGGAGGCAGCCAATCTGTTCTTTCTCATTGATGTTTCTCTCTCTCCTCCCCTTCTCTCTCTAAAAATCAATGAAGAAAAAAATTTTTTTAATTTAAAACAAATTGTTTATTCTGGAATTTTCCATTTAATATTTTTGGACTGCAGTTGACCATAGGTAACTGAAACTTTGGAGAGCAAAATATAGATAAGAGGGGACTACTGTACTTGTGATATTTGAAATTTTGTTTTAAATATACATACCCTCTGGGAATTTGGAATTCGGTGCTCAGAGTTACTGGCATCTTGGAGAACTTTAGTGGAGGAACTAGTTTTGTATTTTTTCCCCTTCAATCTGTTGACAAACAGTAGCTTAGCAGAAGGTTTGGCAATGAGAGGTTTTTGTTTAGCAAGGATTTCACTGTTCCAGTTCTGTACCTACAAAATTATAAACGTAAAGCAGGACATGAGAAAACAGTCTCTGGTTTCCTGTCATTGTAACTTGCCACCCATTCATTTAGTATTGGGGGAAGTGAGACTTAGATCTTTTTTTTTTTAATCCTCACCTGAGGATATTTTTCCATTTTTGTTCCCATAGAGTGGGAAGGGAGAGAAACATCAATGTGAGAGAGACACAATGACTGGTTGCCTCCTGAATGACCAGGCCCAGGGACAAACCGCAACCGAAGTATATGCCCTTGGTCAGAATTGAACACGCAGTGCATTGGTCTGTGGGCTGACGCTCTAACCGATGAGCCAAACCAGCCAGGCCTAGATTTTTTTTTCCTTATTGATTTTGAGAGAGAAAAACATCGATTGGCTGCCTCCTGCATGCCCCACACTGGGGATCGGGCCCACAACCTGGGCATGTGCCCTGACCAGGAATCGAACATGTGACCTCTTGGTGCATGGGTTGATGCTCAAGCACTGAGTAACACAGGCCGGGCCATCTTTTTTTTTTTTAAATCCTCACCTGAGGATATGTTTCTTAGAGAGACATCGAATGGCTGCCTCTCGTATGCATTGGGGATCAAACGCGCAACCTTTTGGTGAATGGGACAACACTCCACCCAACCAAGTCATCCAGCTAAGTCAGAGGCTTAGATCTTTTAATAAATTCCTCCTTGCCAGGATATTTCACTATTTTCAGCAGCTTGTACCAAATATATACTGTGGATTTCTCATTATCAGAACAATATGGTGGGTTTTAAGAACCTAAAAATAAGAAACAAAGTTGGCCCGGACCGGTGTGGCTCAGTCGAGCACTGTCCTGTGTACTGAGAAGTCACCGGTTTGATTTCCAGTCGGGGCACATGCTCAGGTTGTGGGCTTCATACCCAGTGGAGGTGTGCAGAAGGCAGCTGATTGATGTTTCTCCGTCACATCCATGTTTCTCCCTCTCCCTTCCTCTCTCTCTCTCAAAATCAGTTTAAAAAAACAAAAATCCTGCCCAAAATCCCATAAAAATAAAATTTGAATGGTCAGTGAAAAAGCCAGGGTTTTACTTTGGATGTCAGTCACTTAAATATCTATTACAACTAGAAATATTGGATGTATGTAAAAGTTTAACTGTAAAATGTATGTAAAAGTTTAACTGTAAAATTTAACATCTAAAACTTACACAGCAGAAGTAATTTTTTGTCACTCATCTGGTTTAAACATATGTAACAACCTTTTTAAAAAATAGTACAATAGATCACCTGGCCGGCATGGCTCAGTGGTTGAGCATCGACCCATGCACCAAGAGGTCACTGGTTTGATTCCCAGTCAGGGCACATGCCCAGGTTGTGGGCCCGATCCCCAGTGTGGGGCCAGTTGCAGGAGGTGGCCAATTGATGTTCTCTCTCATCAATGTTTCTGTCTCTCTCTCTCCCTCTCCCTTCCCCTCTCTCTAAAATCAATAAAAAATTTAAAGAATAAATAAAATGGTAAAATAGATCTAAAATTTGTCTTTTTCCTTTTTAAATTTTATTTTTCTATTAGAGATGACATACAATATTGTATTAGTTCCAGGTGTACAACATAGCGATTAGACATTTATATAACTTACGAAGTGATCCATCCCCCCAGTCCCCGCCCCGTTAAGTACCCACCTGGCACCATACACAGTTATTACAATATTACTGACTATATTTCCTATGCTGTACTTTACATTCATGTGACTATTTTGTAACTGCCTATTTGTACTTATTAATCCCTTTCACCCAAATGCCCTCCCATCTGGCAACCCTCAGTTTGTTCTATCTTTGAGTTTGTTTCTGTTTTGTATAACAACCTTTTGAATAACAGAGTCAAAATAAATATTTTTGGGGTGCAAAGAAAAATATTAAGTGTATATAGTAGCTGTGTGACATTTGCAGCTTTAACATTGTCTTAAGTGCAACTCTGATAAAAGTCCATGTTATGGAGTAATTGATGAGGCGCATTTTTTTGTAGGTACACACACAAATGCACAAATTGCAAGTGTGCAGTTGGGAGTTATATAACCACCCCCCCAATCATGACAGAACATTTCTTCAACCTAGAAAATTCCCCAATGAGGCACAAATTCCTGCACTGAGGCTCATGTACCTGAGTGAGACAAGTAGCTAGTAAGAGAACCAAACCAGCTATCTGCAATCACAATGGAGCTTGACTTCTTATTTCTCAATTCATTTTCTCACACAGATTATAAGGAAATTATCTGGTAGAGTAGATATCAAAATCTTTTTTTGTTTGTTTGTTACATTTTTTATTGATTGTTTTTTTAGGGAGAGAGAGAGAAACATCAGGGAGAGAGAGAGAAACATCAGTGAGAGAGAGAGACATCGATCGGCTGCTTCCTGCCCGGCCCCTGCTGGGAATCAAGCCCACAACCTGGGCATATGCCCTGACCTCGGGAATTGAACCAAGACCGCTCAATCCACTGAGCCACACCAGCTGGGCAGATTTCAGAATCTTTTTTTTTTTTTAATCCTCACCTGAGGACATTTTTGCATGTATCTTCAGATAGAACGGGAGGGAGAGAGGGAGGAAGAGAGAGAAACATTGATGTGAGAGAGAGACATCAAGTGGCTGCCACCCACACGACCCCAACTGGGACCAGGGACAAACTGCAACCGAGGTACATGCCCTTAGCAGGAACCAAAACCGAGACTATCCAGTCCGTGGGCCAACACTCTAACCACTGAGTCAAACTTGCCAGGGCAGATTTCAGAATCTTTTGATCTGAGAAAAAGTAAATGGCCCTGATGCTAGAACATAAAACTACACCTAAATCCCAAGCGGAAATGTGAAACATTTTAAATGTTTCCTATATAACTATTTGGACTTCTCAACAAAAACACTGAATACAGAGTGGAACAATGTCTTCAAAATTAAAAAGGAAAATTATTTCTAACAAATAATTCTATAATCAGCATAATTACCAATCAAATGTGAGAGTAGGGAAAAAAGCATTTTCAATCCTTGAAAAAGAACAAAGTGGGAGGTACCATGCCCCCTGACTGCAAACTACACTACAAAGCTACAATAATCAAACAGTATGGTACTGGGATAAAAACATATCTAGATCAATGGACTATCATAAGAACTCCAAAATAAAGCCTCACTTTTATGATCAATCTATGACAAAGGAGGTAAGGATATACAATAAAGACAGTCTATTCAATAAGTGGTGCTGGGAAAACAGAACAGATACACATAAAAAAATGAAAATTAGACCCCTTATATCGTATACAAAAATAAACTCAAAATGAATTAAAGACTTAAATGTAAGAACTGAAACCATAAAACTTTTAGAAGAAAACACAGGCAGTAAACTCTTTGACATCAATCTTAGCAGTATCTTTTTTGACATGCCTCCTCAGGCAAGGGCAACAAAAGCAAAAATAAACAAATAGGGTTACACATCAAACTAGTTTCTACATAGTGAAGGGAAGCAACAAAATCAAAAGACAACCTACGGAATGGAAGATACAAATGATACATTTGATAAGAGGTTAATATCAGAATGTGTAAGGAACAAACACTGCTTAACACACACACACACACACACACACACACAGACACACACACACAAATCAATTCAATGAAAAAGTGGGCAAAGGACCTGAACAGCCATTTCTTCCAAGAGGACATAAGGATAGTCCTCTCAGCATCACTAATCATCAGGAAATGCAAATCAGAACCACAGTAAAATATCATCTGATACCTGTCAGAATGACTATCATCAAAAAATCAACAAATAGCCGAGCCAGTGTGGCTCAGTGGACTGAGTGTTGTCCCATGGACTGAGAGGTCCGGATCGATTCCTGGTCAGGGCACATACCTGTGTTTTGGGCCTGATCCCCAGTGGTGAAAGAGGCAGCTGATCCATGTTTCTCTCTCTCTCTAAAAATATCAATAAAAACTTTTTTTAAAAAAATCAACAAATGAACAAGTGTTGGTGAGCATCTGAAGGAACCCTGGTACACTGTTGGTGGGACTATAACTGGTGTAGCCACTATGGAAAACTGGAAATTACAAAAAAATTAAAAATGTAACTACCCAGCAATTCCACTTACAAAGAAAGTGAAAACACTACTTTGAAAAGATATATGCATACCTATGTTCATTGCAGCATTATTTACAATAGCCAAAATATGAAAGTAACCTAGGTGTTCACTGTTGGACGATAGAGAAATTATGGATACAGTTCATGCACCACATGATGTTTTGGTCAACCATGGACCACAAATACAGTGGTGGTGCCGTAAGATTATAATGGAGTTTAAAAATGCCTATAGCCTAGTGACCTTTGTAGGATGGGGTTGGTGTAAACAAACCTACTGTGCTGCCAGTTGTATAAAAGTACTGGCACAGTTATATACTATACAGAACACTTAATAGTAAATGACTATGTTGCTGGTTTATGTCTTTACTGTACTCTTTATCTTTATTTTACAGTATATGCTTTCTACTTATTAAAAAAATTGTTTGCTGTAAACACTATGCTATGTTACAATGGCAGTAGCCTCATACATCTCTGTTTACTGCATCTCCTGACTGCATCATTTTCTCTTGTGCTTGATTGAATCTCTTGTCATTTTGTACAGTAACATGTCGTATAGGCTTGTGACCTGGGAGCAATAGGCTGTACCATGTAGCCCAGGTGTGCAGTAAGGCTGTCTTATCCAAGTGTAAGTGCACTCGATGATGTTCACACAATGACAAAACTGCCTAACAACACATTTCTAGAAGGCAACCCTGTCGTTAATCAGTGCACGACTGTATATATACAATGGAATATTGTTCAGCCATAAAAAAAAGAACGAAATCTTGCCATTTGGTAATATGGATGACCTTTAGGGCTTTGTGCTAAGTAAAATAAGTCAGACAGAGAAAGACAAATACCATATGACCTCATTTATATGTGGAATGCAAGAAAAACAAAGCAAAAAAAACCCCCCAAGTTCATCAGATGCATAGAATAGATTGGTGGTTGCCAGAGAAGAGGGGGCGGGGGTGTGAATGAAATGGGTGAAGGGAATCCAAAGGTACAAACTTCCAGTTATAACAGGTAAGTTTTGAAGATGTAATGTACAGCATGGCAACTATGGTTAGTCCTGTATTGAATATTTGAAAGATGCTAAGAATAAATCAGTTCTCATTACGAGAAAAAATTCTATAATTCTCTATGCTGATGGACGTTAACTAGACTTGTGATCATCTAATCAATATACCGTACACCTGAAACTAATATAATTTCAATTAAAAATAAACCATGAGATCTTACCTGGGGGAAAAAAGCACCAATAAATTTAAGTGAGTAGCCAACTCTGTGGAATCCACGAATAATGAGAATCAATTATACATTAAAACAAATTATATTGTAATATATATATATATATTTTGGTACGTGCCCCTCGCAGAAACCGAACCAGGTACTCTCTGGTCCACAGGCTAATGCTTCAACCACTGAGCCAAACCGGCTGGGGCTATATTGTAATTTTATTAAAAAAATAAACTTTAAGTTGAAAGTTACTAAAATATTTTAACAGTTCAAGAAATTTAAAACAAAAAATGCCAACCTTTTCTGGTGTTAACTTCATAAGTTCCATGTTTTCCATACTGTGTCGGCGTCCAAACTTGGGTCGTGCACCTTTGTAAAAAGAAGTAATTTAAATAAACCAGGGATACCTTAAGACTACAAACTCAGCATCATTACATTATTTGTTGTTTTACAGTCTGTTACACAAACCCATATGGAAGTAGTAAACAAACATGTTCTTTTAAGAATAATAATTTTCTGCCCTGGCCTGTTTGGCTCAGCAGTTGGAGCGTTGGCCTGCGGTCCAGAGAGACCCGTGTTCGGTTCCCACTAAGGGTACGTACCTCGGTTGCAGTTTGTTCCCGGCCCTGGTTGGGTCGTGCGGGTGGCAACCACTCGATGTATCCCTTTCACGTCGATGTTTCTCTCTCTCTCTCTCCCTCCCTCCCACTCTATCTGAACAAAAAATGGAAAAATGTCCTCGGGTGAGGATAAAAAACAAACAAACAAAAAGAATAATAATTTTCCATACCAACTACTCTCAAAGGCTTTTTTTTTTTTTTTTTTGTTCAGATAGAGCGGGAGGGAGAGAGAGGAAGAGAGAGAGAGAGAAACATCGACGTGAAGGGACACATCGAGTGGCTGCCACCCGCACGACCAACCAGGGCCGGGGACAGACTGCAACCAAGGTACGTGCCCCTAGCGGGAATCGAACCCGGGTCTCTCTGTACCGCAGGCCGAGGCTCCAACCGCTGAGCCAAACCAGCCAGGGCTTTTTTTGTTTTTTTTTAATTTTTATATAATAGTTTTTCTTTATTGATTTTAGAGAGAGATGAAGGGAGAAGAAGAGAGAGAAACATCGATGAGAGAGAACATTGATTGGTCACCTCCTGCATGCCCCCCACTGGGGATCAGGCCCACAGCCTGGGCATGTGCCCTGAGCGGGAATCAAACCGGTGACCTCTTGTTGCATGAATCGATGCTCAACCGCTAAGCCACACCGGCCGGGCTCAAAGGCTTTGATGTAGGATGTTACATTTTGGTTGGAAAATAACTTTGGTTACTAACACTATTCCTTAATTTAGAAAAGGCATTTGTAATCATTGGTTTTACACTATTGAGCCTCTCAAAAATAAACCTAACCTAACTGGAGAGTGGTTTAAATAAGTAAAAACATAAGGAAAAGGCTTTAGGTCTTCGATTTTGAGATAAGAATCAAAACAACATCCCCAGTACTATGTGACTTCAGAGCTACCCATTTCCATTTTAAAATCTCATTAGATGGCAGATTTACTGCCAGCCAGGAAATATGTTTAAAAAGTTCCTCCAATTTTTTTCCATAAAATTATCATTAAATATAAAAAACTTTCATTTTTCTTATCCCCTCAATCTTTTAAAGAAAGGCAATATTCTAAAAGACATAATATAAGGAATACATGACACCTACCCAGCTTAAAAAGTAAATTACCAACACATTAACACTCCCTACAATATCCCTATTCCTTCCTGTAATTTTTTATATTTTCATTACATAAGTATATATCTATGCAATAAAGCATAGTATATATATTATATAAATGGTTTCATACTGTACATATACTCTAACTTGGTTCCTTGGAGCAACCTTATATTTATGAGACTCATCCTAGTTGATATGTACAGTTTAGTTTAATTTTCATTGCCTTTTTAGGACTAGGAAATTATTTATTTATCCTTTCTACTGGGACAGATATTTAGGTTGCTTCCAATTTTTTATTATAAGCAATACCACTCCAGAAATTCCTGGACATCTCTTGGTGTGCACGAGCAAGTGTTTCTCCCAGTTTGGACATCAGGGTGTGTAACTGGAACAGAATTGCTGGATCGTAAGGTTGATACATCTTCAGCTTTACCAGAACGTTGCCAAATTATTCTTGAAAATATACTAATTTCTAGAAGTGGGATCACTGGGTCAAATGGCAATTCAATGTTTAATTTTTTGAGGAAACACCATATTGTTTTCCACAGTGGCTGCACCAGTCTGCATTCCCACCAGAGTCCCCCTTTCTCCACACCCTTGCCAACACTTGTTGTTTGATGATTTGTTGATGGCGGCCATTCTGACAGGTGTGAAGTGATACCTCGTTGTTGTTTTAATTTGCATCTCTCTGATGATTAATGATGTTGAGCATTTCTTCATATATCTCTTGGCTATTTGCATGTCCTGTTTGGAGAGATGTCTATTTAGATCCTCTGCCCATTTTTCAATTGGATTGTCTTCCTTTTGTTGAGCTGTATGAGTACTTTATATATTTTGGAAATTAACCCCTTATCTGATATATCGTTGGCAATTATGCTCTCCCACATAGTGGGTTCCCTTTCCATTTTGATGCTTGTTTCTTTTGCTGTGCAGAAGCTTTTTAGTTTGATGTAGTCCCATGTATTAATTTTTTCCTTTGTTTCTCTTGCCTTAAGGCATTGTATCAGTGAAAATTCTGCTGTATCTGATGTCTTCAATTTTGTTGCCTACATTTTCTTCTAGGATTTTTATGGATTCACGAGTCACATTTAAGTCTTTTATCCATTTTGAGTTTATTCTTGTGTATGGTGCAAGCTGATGGTCTAGTTTCATGTTTTTGCATGTAGCTGTCCAATTTTCGCAACGCTATTTATTAAAGAGGTTGTCTTTACTCCATTGTATGCTCTTGCCACCTTTGTCAAATATTAATTGAGCATAATGTCTTGGGTCAATTTCTGTGTTCTCTGTTCTGTTCCATTGATCTATATGCCTATTCTTGTGCCAGTACCAGGCTGTTTTGATTACAATGGCTTTGTAGTATAACCTGATATCCACTATCGTGATCCCTCCTACTTTGTTCTTCTTTTTCAAGATTGCTGTGGCTATTCGGGGTTATTTTTTGGTTCCATATAAACTTCTGCAGTGTTTGTTCTAGTTCTGGAAATATGTCATTGGTATTTTAATGGGGATTGCATTGAATCTATAGATTGCTGCACCCCTATGTTCATAGCAGCACTATTTACAATTGCTAAGATCTGGAAACAGCCCAAGTGTCCATCAGTAGATGAGTGGACAAAAAAGCTGTGGTACACATACAGAATGAAATACTATGCATCTGTAAGAAAGAAACATCTCTTATCCTTTGAGATAACGTGGAGGGGCCTGAAGAGTATTATACTAAGCGAAATAAGCCAGTCAGAGAAAGACAGTATCACATGATCTCACTTATTTGTGGATTAAATGAACAAAATAAGCTGATGAACAAAACAGACCCAGAGACATAGAAGTAGGGTTCAGACTGACAAACTTCAGAAGAGGGCTTGGGAAGGAGGGAAGAGATAAACCAAAGAACTTATGCATATTTGCATAACCAATGGACATAGACTACAGTGCTATGGGGGAGGGCAGGCACGGGAGAAGGGTGTCAATGGGGGAAAAACAAGAAACATCTGTAACAAAAATAAATAAAAAATAAATAAATAAAATGTACTAATTTCTATTCCAATCAATATTACACAAGACTGTGCATTACCCACATCATTTCAACACTGGTATTACTAGAACTTTTCTCTCTACCACACTGGCTTTCAGTATTACTTCACTGTGGTTTTCCCTCATTCAATGACGTTAAATATCTTTGAATACTTAATGGGCTGTTTGTGTTTCTTCTTCTGTTTATCACTTTTGTCCATTTTTTAGTTTGCTTATTTGTTTTGGTTCTAATTCATAGTTCTTATACACTGAGAATACAAATCCCTTTTTAATCATATGTGTGGCAAATGTCCTCTCAGTTTGTGTTTTATCTCTTTATGGTTTCTTTTAATGAAATGAAGTTCTTAATTTAAATGTCAATCTTTTCCTTAATGGTTTTATTTTCTGTCTTGAGACACCCTTCCCCTCCCTGGAATCATGAAGATACTCTATTTATTTTCAGAGGTAGTACAGCATACTGACTGGGCGTAGACACTGAGGCCAACCACCCACTCACTCACTCTCGCAAGTACTCGTTCTGATTCAGTCTTCTCTGTAAATAGCAATTGTGTGATAATTCATCACTATCTGTAAAGGGGTCGGTACAATGACTGGTAAGTAGTAAGCATTCAGCAAGTGTTAGCCAGCATTATTATTATTGCTTTAAATGTCTTCCATATGCCCTGGCCGGTTTGGCTCAGCGGTTAGAGCGTCGGCCTGCGGTCCGGAGAGACCCAGGTTCGGTTCCCGCTAAGGGCACGTACTTTGGTTGCAGTTTGTCCCCGGCCCTGGTTGGTCGTGAGGGTGGCAGCCACTCGATGTGTCCCTTTCACATCGATATTTCTCTCTCTCTCTCCTTCCTCTCTCTCTCCCTCCCTCTCTATCTGTACAAAAAATGGAAAAATATCCTCGGGTGAGAATACAAAAAAAAAAAAAAAAAAGAAATTTAAATGTCTTCCATATTTAAATCTTTAATCCAGCAAGAATTTATTTTTGTGAGATATTAGTTTCCATATATGCAAGGAATATAAATTTAGGCTCTATATTCCCATCTACTGGTCTGTCTCTATGCCAACAGCACACTATCTTAATTACTGTAGCTTTAAATCTTTGTATTTGGAGATAATTTCAATAAATGATCCCATTTCTTGTTTTTTCATCAGGAATGTTTTGCTTCAAGTTCTCAGACCTTTTCTCTTTTATATACACTGAATGAAAATGACCTCATCAAGTTTCCCAAAATAACTTGTCAACTGCTTGGGCAGTGCATTGAATGTATATCAGTTTGGGGATTCTGACATCCTATAAAATATTTAGTTTTCCGATCTGAGCAATTAGAGAGAGAAATCTGTTAAAATTTCCCATTATGATTCTGGATTTTCCCATTTCTCCTTTTATGTACACTGAAGTTTTGTTATTCAACTTAATAGGAACATGCAAATTTAAGACTTTTTTTTTATCTTCCTGGTGAATCATTAGCCATTGTGAAATGAAGGTCTTAAGTATATTTTATCTGATATTAATATAGCCATACAAACTTTTTTTAATGAGGTTTTCCATGGTGTGTTTTTTTCTATCCTTTTACATTAAGGCTTAAGATATTCTTACCTTTTAGATATTTCTCTTGCAATAGCTTGATTTTACTCTTTTTCTAATCTGATACTCCTGTCCTTTAAATGGAAGGAACATCTACATTTAATAAAATTAATGATGTATTTGAATATTTGGGCTATTTTCTCCTTTACTGTGTTTATTAGTGAATTATAGTAATTGATTTCCTATTGTTCAATCCACTTGCATTTCTGTTTGTTTTAAATACATTGCTGGATTTGGTTTGTTCTATCTTGTTTAAAATGTTTGCATCTATGTTCATGAGTAAAGATGGGCCTATAATTTACCTTTCTTGTATTGTTCTTGTCTGGTTTGGATATCAAGGTTATACTGTTCTTAGAAAGATTGGGAAAGTGTTCCCACTTTTCAAGTTATTTATAGAATTTTGTGGAAGATTGATATCAATTTTCTTGAATGTCTGGTAGATCTCACTTGTAAAATCATCTTGCAGGTACAGTCGTCCCTCGCCACTTCACCCTGCGACTCTTGTGGCTTCACTCTATCGCGGTTTTTTCAAATAACCGCAATAGAATGAAGCCACGAAAGTTGCAGTGCCAAGTGGAAATTCATTTGTTGCAGTAGAGTCTGGACTAATTAACCGTGATAAACGAGGGCTGACTGTATTGTGTTAATGGGAAGTTTTAAAATCACTAATCATTTCAGCCCTGGCTGGTGTTACTCAATGGTTAGAACATCAACCTACACACTGAGGGTCTTGGGTTTGATTCCGAGTCAAGGGCACGTACCTGGGTGCAGGTTCAATATCCAGCCCTCGTCGGGATGTATGTGGGAAGCAACCAATCAATGTGTGTCTCTCACACTGATGTTTCCCTTTCTCTCTCTCTCCCTCCTCCCCTCCCTTCCACTGTCTCTAAAAATCAATGGAAAAAATATCCTCAAGTGAGGATTTAAAAAAAAAAATCACTGAACATTTCTTTATGGTTTCAGGCATTAGTGATGTCATTCACATAATTTCTACCAGTAGACTTTTCTTGATTTAGTTTTTGGTAAGTATTTTTCTAGAAATTGTCCATTTCTGCTAGGTTTTCAAGTATCTTTTTTTACAAAATTATTCAGGATAATCTCTTACCTTTTTCATCTCTGGCTGCATCTATATTATATCCACTTCTTTCTCCTTTTTTTTCCCTTGAATAATATTGCTGTAGATCTGTTACTCTTTCTAAAGAACCAAATTTCAGCCCAGCCGGTATGGCTCAGTGGTTCAGCATCAATCAACCCATGAACCAAGAGGTTGCTGGTTCAATTCCCAGTCAGGGCACATGCCCATGTGGGCCAGATCCCCAATGTGGGGCATGCAGGAGGTGACCAATCGATGCTCTCTGTCATCGATGTTTCTCTCTCTCCTTCTCCCTTCCTCTTTCTCTAAAATCAATAAAGGAAAATAAAATTTTAAAAGAGGAAAATGGCCAATTAAAAAAAATGAACCAAATTTCGGTTTTTAAAAATTCTCCTGAATCTTTAAGTTCATTAATGTGTATTAATAACATGTTGAACTTCCTATGGTATATATTCCCTCTGGATATGGTAAACATATGATGATTAATTTAAATGTAAACCTTAAGGATGAAGTTGGGTTCTATTACCGTGCAAGTTGTCATCAATTTCAACATTTTCAGACATTACTGAATTATTTGTGCTGTAGCTCAGACCGAGAACCATCTGGAGATCTGAGAGATTCAGCCGCGCTGTCAGCTCACCGCTTCTGTCCCCAACCTGTAACCACAAGCATTTATATTTTAAAGACAAAGAATTGTGAAGATTAATTGAAAATGTTGTGAACCTAAAACTGAATGAAAATAGTTATATTGGAATTATGAGACTATGAATGAAATATTTTTTTTTAAAGAAGAAAGCAAAGGGAAGTTTCTAAAATATGACAGTAGGACAGCTAATTATATTCCATCAGTTCTTTCTTTCTCTAAATATTAGACTGCTCTTAATCTCTATTGTTATATTAAATAATAGTGTGGTTCTTCTGTGAGACATGAACTTGTCATCATATGAACTACATTTCCTTCGAATATTTTACTTTTATACTATATAGTAATAATTAACATTTATTTTTAAGCCAGCACTAGACATTATCTTAGGTGCATGCATATAGATTATAATCTCTAATCCTTACAATGACTTGTGAGATAGATAGTCCCATTTTACAGATGATAGAAATGAGGCTCAGAAAGGTTTCCCAGCTCAAATAGCCAGCAGGTGGCAGAAGTGTAAGAGAAGCCAGTCCTTGATTCTAAAAGCTGTGTCTTTCCTCCCACACATGCTGCGTGTCCATGCAGAAATGGGGGCGTGGCAGGGCATATTCCAGTGATCCTCATTCCCTGGTGCCCAGTTTTATCTTCCTACATCAAGGCCAGTGCAAACATACCTCTGATCAGTATCTCAAAATGCTTTCTGCAGTTGTGGTGCCTAGAGAACAGTATATAAGTACACCTATCACTCAGCCATACAGGAGCAATCCAGGGAAGCACCAGGACTATCTGCTGGTTTGTGAATCATAGCAGCACAGACAGCAGTTTGCTAGCTTCATACCTCTCTTGAAATTTCCAAGTGCTTTTCAGCAAAATGCATGGCTTGCTCATGATTTCCTAGGGCTGTGTAGGCGTTTCCTAAGCTCCAACACGCTCTTCCTTCACCAATTCTACAAAATGATCAAAGCAAATTTGCAGTTATCTGAAAGGAGGTCTGCAGGGGAATCAGGCTACTCAGCAGTAATTAAACTTACAATGCTCTGCATTTACTTGATATTTGACATAAAAAAAACATACTATCATAATACTAGAGACATATGAGAATACCCAGATAATACTGAAAACTCAGAGGTATTAAAACACCCTTTATTAAACATGCACTGTATTATAAAATAATAGTCTCAGGGACAGGTCTAGTTCACCCACCCCATTTTCTGTGCATCCCCATGGTAATCATTCACCCCATGTTTAAACACCATCAGGAGGAGAACCTACTGCCTCTGGGGTAGTATACAGAGAAGTTCTTCATACTGAGGTAAAGTCAATCTAGTGTCCTAAAGTAAACAACACAGATTAAAGGCCTGCACATATATGCTGTTATTTCTTTTATTTTTTTAATCCTCACCTGAGTATATTTTTTCCATTTTTGTTCAGATAGAGTGGTAAGGAGAGAGAGGGAGGGAGAGAGAAACATCGATGTGAGAGACACATCAGCTGGTCGCCTCCTGCATGACCCCAACCTGGGCGAGGGACAAACCATAACCGAGGTACATGCCCGTGACCAGAATTGAACCCACGACTCACTGGTCCACCAGCTGACGCTCTACTGCTGAGCCAAACCAGCCAGGGCTATGCTGTTTTTTCATTCATTAAAAAAAGGATTAGCCACCAACATTAAAAATCAGAAGACTTCATATAAAAACTCATGACTTCTAACTTCTCTTAAAAATAGGGGAGGCAAGCCCAGCTGGTGTGGCTTAGTTGGTTGAGTGTCCCCTATGGACTAGGAGGTCATAGGTTCGATTCCTGGTCAGGGCACATGTCCATGTTGCAGGCTTGATCCCTAGTAGGGGGTGTGAGGCGGCCAACTGATGTTTCTCTCTCATCGATGTTTCTATCTCTCCCTCTCCCTCTCTGAAATCAATAAAAACATATTTTTTAAAAAGGGGGTGGAGAAATGGACATAATGGACCCTTGTTCCTGTTGGCAACAATGAGCTGGAGTTGAGTAGCAGATGTCCCTGTCACACCAGACTGTATGTCTAAGTTCACTCCAGTTCCACACTGATATAGTAGGAGGACAATGGTTTGTGATCTAGTTACTGATCTGGGTTCAAGGCTATATGGAACCACTGTAATCCTCTAACACATGCTAGCCCTTCAAACAAGAATATACAGAGGATGTTGTTGAAACAGAAAATTCTTCCCTGGCCAATGTGGCTCAGTGATTGAGCATCATCCCATGCACTGAAAGGTCACCAGGTCGATTCCCATTCAGGGCACATGACCAGGTTGCCAGCTCAATCCCCAATATAGGCCATGCAGGAGGCAGCTGATCGATGTTCGCTCTCACATTGATGTTTCTCCCTCTCTAGTAAATCAATTAAAAAATCTTTAAAAAAAAGAAACAGGAAATTCCTTAAAAAGAAAATTCTAGGAATTGAACAATGTACCTATATATTGTACCATAACTACAGTAACAAGGTGTATAACTCACCTGTCTTTTAGCTCCTGAGCAATTGCTAAGTGCTTCAGATGGTAGTCGATGGCCTTGTCATAGTCTTGAAGCAGCGTGTATGTGTTTCCGAGGCTGTAACAAGACTGTGCTTCCACAGCTCTGTCTTTCAGCTGCCGAGCCAACAGCAGTGTCTTTCTAAAAGAAGAAATTAGTGTTTACATAACAATCATTCTATTTTTGGTTATAATCATCAAACAACACTCTTCCACCCGCCTTTAAAGTGAATCTGTTTTAGAGCCTAAGACCCTGCACTTTCCCCATTGCTTCCAGACAAAATGAAAAGACGCCTTTGAAACACGAAAAGCTTCTTTTTTTATGTGCCTGTCCAATTTTCACAACACCATTAGCAAATCCAGATTTTTATAATAGATCTGAGTCTTACGAATTTCCAGAGAAAAGGAGTAGGGACACATGAGATCAAGTGCTTCTAAATATTAACACAATATTTTTAACATTTAAGAAAACGTTTCCTGTTGTAGTGGTAATAACTTAAAGTAAGAGACATTGTTCACATAACCTCTCTTTTCAATCATACACTGACTCATGGAAAATATTAAGTAGTACACTTAAACATTGACCAACTTCTACCTAATGCATATGGAATCGTCAGAAGCTAGTACAGCAGTTAAGAGTATGGACTGTAGATCTAGATTTTCTGGATTCAAATCCCAACTTAGCTAGGAGATTGGGCTCAGTTATCAACTTCTTTATGCTAAGTTTCCTCCCATGTAAAATGGGGGAAATAGCTCATAGGGTTTTGTGAGGATTAAATAAATTAGTATATACAAAGTGCTAAGAATAGCATCTTGCTCACAGTAGATGCTAATAAATGTTAACATACTGTTTTGTTATTATGATGAGTGCTTAAACCTATAGATGATTTTGTATCCAATTACTATGAATCTTTCTTATAATTTCTGCCAAATAGTATAAATATATCATTTATAACTATATGAAAAATAAGTGTAAGATAATGGGATAGTTTTTTGTTGTTTTTTAAAATCCTCACCCAAGGATATTTTTCCATCAGATAGAGTGGGAGGGAGAGAGAGAGAGAGAAACTTCAATGTGAGAGAGACACATCGACTGGTTGCCTCCCACACAACCCGACCAAGGCCGGGATGAAATACAACCAAGGTATGTGCCCTTGACTGGTATTGAACCTGCCACTTATTGGTCTGCAGGCCAACACTCTAATCGCTGAGCCAAACTGGCCAGGGCTAGTTTTTTTTTTAAGCAATCAAACTTGAAATTATGTATTTACTGATGACACCTTCTAAGCTGTGACCTTGGAAACCTACGCACTTCCTCGAACATTGCCTGTCCTCAACAGCATTTCTGTTAACTTTTGCAGTTGCCTTCAGACCCTGTGGCATGACCCTTCCTGGTACAACATTGTTCTTTGAAAGAACAGTTAATTTGTAAATGGCCAGAAATCTTCCTGGCACCAAATCCAATGACTAAAGTAGGTTTAGTTTACTGCTTTCTATCCTGAAGGATATAGATCTATGTTGAGACAGTCTTCTTGTGAGGCCCGAAAATATTTCAAAAGGAGAGGTCCAAAAGTACTAGTTAAAAATATGTGTAGCCTTGGCCGATTTGGCTTAGTGGTTAGAGCGTTGGCCCTTGGACTGAAGGGTCGTTGGTTAGATTCCTGTTCAAGGGCATGTACCTGGGTTGCAGGTTTGATCCCCAGCCCCAGTCAAGGTTGTGCAGGAGGCAATCAATCATCTACTTTGTTACAGAACTTTTCACTATTTGATATAAATACACCATTGATTAAGACTTTTCTATGTCTTTTAGCTTTAAACTATAAGAAAGGTATATTTAAAGTCAAAATATATACTCTTTATATAGTGATATTTTTATTTGGGAAGATATTTCATATCTAATCAACCAACAAATATTAACCAATGAATTGATGTTTAAAGTAAGGTGGGATGGCGTTCTAGATTTTAGATGGCCCTAAAGCAAATTTACCTTTATAAAAATATGATAAAATATTTAGAACTCTCTCACATTGGATTCTTTAACATGAAAAAACAAATCAGTCACTGTGTCTTTGGTTCATTCAAACTGGCTTCTGCCCAAGTCTGTATGGGCCTTCACTCCCCACTAACTAGGGAAAACTCTAAACAACCTAAAGCACAGAGCAGGCCAACTTAGGCAGTCTGAACTCTGACAGATTAGAAAGACCTGCCACAGAAGGAGCTGGGATGGTCAATCTAGTGAGTGAGGATCAAGGTGGGCAGGCAGAGGTGTGATGGTGGGAAAAACCCAGTGGGAACTGGGGAAACGAGGCTTATTTTTGTTACTAGGCTTTCTTTTGGTCTCTCTGCAAACTGGGTGGAAAAAAGCATATAAATATACACACTACACATGCTAAACAAGTTAATAATTTAATCTGAAAACAGTTTTAAAGGTAGCCCGGCCGGTGTAGCTCAGTGGTTGAGCATCAACCCATGCACCAAGAGGTCACCGGTTGGATTCCCAGTCAGGGCACATGCCCAGGTTGTGGGCCAAATCCCCAGTGGGAGCATGCAGGAGGCAGCCAATCGATGTTCTCTCTCATCAACGTTTCTCTCTCTCTCACGCCCCCTCTCTAAAATCAATAGAGGAAAAAAAAAATTTTTTTAATTTTTAAAGGTAAAAAGTAATAGTATAAAGGGGTCAGACTGCTGCTATTAAATCTTAGGTACAGCCCTGGCCAGTTTGGCTCAGCGATTAGAGGGTCAGCCCGTGGACCAGAGAGTTACGGGTTTGTTCCGGTCAAGGGCATGTACCTCAGTTGCAGTTCAGTCCCCAGCCCTGGTTAGGTTGTGCGGGAGGCAACTCGTAGATGTGTCTCTCTCACGTTGATGTTTCTCTCTCTCTCTTTCTCTCTCCCCCTCCCACTCTATCTGAAGATAAATGGAAAAATATCCTCGGGTGAGGATTTAAAAAAAAAATTAGGTACAGTAATATTTACTGAGCACTGTGTATGTACTATGTTAAGTAAGTGCTTAATATAGTCTTTCCTTCAATTCTCACAACAACCTCAAAAGCAAGGTACTGATATCTTCCATTACAGATGAGGAAACTAGGCTTAGAAGCCCAACGTCCTATTGCTAATGTGCAGCAAAGATTAGGTTTTAAACCTGCCTGTGATTTAATAGGTTTGCATAACTACTCATTTTATTTTTAATATTTTTTTCTTTATTGATTTTAGAGAGAGAAAGAAACATCGATGAGAGCGAACATCAATTGGCTGCCCCTCCTGCATTCCCCTCACTGGGGATCAGACCCACAACCTGGGCATGTGCCCTGACCGGGAACCAAACTGGTGGCCTCTTGGTACAGGGGTCAACGCTCAACCACTGAGCCACACTGGCTAGGCATAACTACTCATTTTACATTTATCTACAGAATTATTGGACTAACTTGTAGTATTCAGAGGCCATTTCAAATTCACCAAGAAATATGTATGCATTTCCAAGATTGCTGTATGCTCTTCTTTCAGCTGCTTTATCCCCAAATTCTTTTGCTATAAGGAGACGCTGAAAGAGAAAATTTTGATTAGATATAGCTATAAAGTAAAGAATAATCTCATTACTGTGCAGAACACGGATGGAAAGAGGACTGGCTCCAGAGCCTTGCACTGTACCTGCTCATGAGCTATCACAGCATCCCTGAAGTTGCCAAGGAGGTAATGTGTGTTTCCAAGATTTCCAAAGGCACGTCCTTGGGCAGCTCTGTCACCCAAAGCAGTCACTAGTGACAGGTTTTCCCTAGGTGATAACAAAAAGTTGTAAAAAAAAAAAAAAAAAGGATTTGCGGGGGGGATTTATTATTTAGATTTACACATTTAAGTCTTTTTATCAGAAAAAAAATGTAACAAGCTTACAGCCCTAACGTGCCACAGTTTAAAGATGTGTCTATGATGGAGAGTGATTATAGGAACTGGCAGGATACATTTTACTAAACCATCCAGGGGGATTTCTGCCCAGGGTAAAGGCCTTAGTTAATCTTGAAACCTCTAAACTAATAAGTTCTATGAAATTCTATTGATAAGAGACTAAAATTACCCAAGTTGACTTAGACTAACCAATGATACTTCTTGCTTCTGCCACTAAGTGGCACTAGTCTGCAGCTTACATGGAAGCTTTCCTGGGGAGGGGATTACCACTAATTAGTCCAATTTGGTTTATTTTTACTTGCTATTCCATAATTCAAAAACCTTTGCCAAACATTGAAGCTTCCTATGGAACAAAGAATGTACAGCAGATCCATGGCTTAGGGGGCCACCCAGTGTCAGCACCACTCACTCATAAAAATCCACAGCTGCCTGCAGAGCGCTTCTCACTTCTTCCGGAAAGTCACCTGCGTCTTGAGGACCAGGGCAGCCAAAACTCTTCCCTTTGGCATGATACACATTTCCAAGATTGTAAAGTGCTCTTGCTTCTCCCACCTAGATGAAGATGGCAGCAGAGTTTTTACTTTTACTTTTTTGTTGTTGTTAATCCTCACCCGAGGATATTTTTCCATTGATTTTTCAATAGAGATAAAGTGGAAAGGAGGGAGTGAGGGAGGGAGAGACAGAAAGATATATATAGAGAGAAACATCATTGGTTGCCTCCCGCACAACCCCAACTGGGCCAGGATTGAACGTGAAACCCAGGTACATACCCTAGACCAGGAATTGAACCTGTGACCCTTTGGTCTGCGGGCCGATGCTCTAAACGCTGAGCCAAACCAGCCAAAGCTAGTTTTACATTTTGAACCCAGAGGTCAAGTGTTATAATGCCTATCACATACATTTATTTGTAATATCCTTGGCACTATAGTCAAGAGAAAGAAAGGTTTACAGTGGCTATCCACACGGAACCAAACAAATAGTTACTTATGAAAGAAGGACCTCTCATTATTTACTTGTCTCCTCTATTTAAAAATTTGTGTGTTTCTTTCCTTCTGCTTTTCTATAAATATTTCTTTTTTGCTATTAACTTTTAGATAAGCTACAGAATGATTAAACAGAATTAAAATACAAAGCAATAAATAAAAAATGTTTCCTTATTACCTTGTCATTAAGTTCTCTGGAAATATCTAGGTGTCGCTGACAACAAACTACGGCTTCATCAAAATTTCCAAGAACTTTTAAGGTGTTTCCCAGATTACCACTAGCTTTGGCTTCCCCCAGCTGGTCTCCAATAGTCCTGGGGGGTGGGAGGGGGAGAAAGCTAATTGTATTAAAATATAAAGTGGCCAGAATACAATTTTCTCTAGAAGACAATTAACATGCTTAAGGTAAGAAGACCCATTAGCCTTGAAACCTACTCTGAATAAAAATTTAAAACTTACACTCCTGTATTTAAATTTAAATCAATTTTCATTTACTTAATTAAACTCCAGGGTGATTTCACTACTATTCATTCATTTAATGAAATTCACCTTAAGGACTCATTTTAAAATTCAATGCTATTTAATTAGAACTCACTAAATGTATTGTTAGTTTTTTTAATGGAATACAAATATTTTGAAAGTGACAAAAATTTAGGGAGAAAGAACATTAAAAAGCTTCAAGTAATTACCTTGCAAGAGTTAAATCGTGATGGTGGTATTCTAATGCTTTGGCATAATCATGCAAATAGAAATAAGCATTGCCCAGCTGGCTGTAAATAGCACTGAGTGTTTTTAGGTCCTCAGTTCCAACTTGAACTGCAGCTTCAAAGAAGGACACCCCAGCACGGCAGTCTCCTGATTTACACAGCCGCTCCCCTTCCAAGGCCAGCTCCAGGCAAGAAGCTTCCATTCTACAAAATTACATAGGACAGACAATTATAACATTACATTATAATGGCACCACAGGGTTTTTCACTTCCAGTAACATAATTTAAATGTGGATTGTGGCTACCGTTGCTCAGAAGAGCTGTCTCTATAACTGAAGTGCATACACAGGACTGATAAAACAGTAAGCCATTATTTATAGCAAGAGGTCATTTGCCTATTCAAATGTCTGTGAGACTCAGGTCTTATACAGAATAGCAAAATATCTATGGAACCCATTTTCTTTGTTATTTAAAAAATTTTTTTTTTTTCTTTATTGATTTTAGAAACAGAGGAAGGGAGAAAGAGGGAGAGATGGAAACATCGATGAAAGACATCGATTGGCTGCCTCCTGCATGGCCCTCACTGGAGATTTGGCCCACAACCTGGGCATGTGCCCTGACCAGGAATTGAACCAGCAACCTCTTGGTGCCTGGGTCGATGCTCACTCAACCACTGGGCCACGCCAGCCAGGCTGGAGCCCATTTTAATTTATCCCCACCACCCAACACAGTGACCCACTTGACCAATGAGAGAAGCTAAAATTGTTTCCTAAACTGTTCTGAGTTGTGACAGACTATAGACTCCTGAGAGTTTGGGAGAATGGGGTGCCTGAGAAAAGTGAAGTTCTAGAATTACACTCTTCTCAATCTACTCACTTGTCCATCAACCCCTCCTCCCATCTCTCTCTTTCTCATACACTCTCACTACTCTCACTCACTCCTTCCTATTATTACCACCACCACACAATCACCTGTACCTTAGAAAAATAGAGGAGCAAAATATCTTGATCTACAAGGCACACTTCCATAGAGAACTAAGTGTCAAGAAACTTTTATGTTAGAAAGCAATGATAGTCCTGGCCAGTTTGGCTCAGCAGTTAGAACGTTGGCCTGCGGTCCAGAGAGACCCAGGTTCGGTTCCCGCTAAGGGCATGTACCTTGGTTGCAGTTTGTTCCCGGCCCTGGTTGAGCCGTGCGGGTGGCAGGACTCGATGTGTCCCTTTCACATCGATGTTTCTCTCTCTCTGTTCCCCTCTCTCCCTCCCACTCTACCTGAACAAAAAATGGAAATATGTCCTCAAGTGAGGATAAAAAAAAAAAGATTGGCAGAAATACTAATTCTCAGTCTATCACTGAATTTTATTTTTATTTATTTATTTATTTATTTTTGTTACAGATGTTTCTCTGTCACTGAATTTTAAAAGCCTGAAGAATTAAGTTACTGTAAATATATCCAGGGAGAAAAAGGACTGATACTCTGGGTTCTAATGCTAAAAGTTAGTAGATGCCCTTCACTGAAGTTGCTTCAACATTTTTGTGATTTCTGCCATGTCTACATACTACCTAATCGCTCACTTTATTTATTTATTTATTTATTTATTATCCTCACCCAAGGACATTTTTCCATTTTTTACCTAATCGCTCACTTTATTTATTTATTTATTATCCTCACCCGAGGACATTTTTCCATTTTTTACCTAATCGCTCACTTTATTTATTTATTTTTTATCCTCACCCGAGGACATTTTTCCATTTTTGCTCAGACAGAGTGGGAGGGAGAGAGAGGAAGAGAGAGCAGAGAGAGAAACATTGACGTGAAAGGAACACATCGAGTGGCTTCCTCCCGCACAACCCCAACCGAGGCCAGGGACAAACTGCAACTGAGGTATGTGCCCTTAGCGGGAACCGAACCGGGGTCTCTCTGGACTGTGGACCGACGCTCTAACCGCTGAGCCAAACCAGCCAGGGCCTTAATCGCTCACTTTAAATGGCTTTCTGTAATTTGTCCAATGCCCTTTAAAATGGCACATCATTAAAAAAATGATCTAGCTTCATCCAAAGCAGGATCTATGAGACTGAGTTTGATGTGGTACTTGTGTTTATTCTTCTCATGCACATTATAAAACAAATATGCAGCCTGGCCGGTGTGGCTCACTGGTTGAGTGTCAACCCATGCACCAAGAGGTTGCAGGTTCAATTCCTGGTCAAGGCACAAGCCCAGGTTGTGGGCCAAACCTCCAGTGGGGGGCATGCAGGAGGTGGCCAATCAATGTTCTTTATCATTGATGTTTCTATCTCTCTCTTCCTTTCTCTAATATCAATAAAGAAAAAAAAAATTCCCTTATGTACCATCACTGGCATACATATCACCCTTTGGAAAACTCTGGTGTAGTTCATCTGTTTTTGAGCAGCACTAAATGATGCCTCACTAGAATTAGCTTTGAGCAAGTCTAACTGAGCAGTGGGCCTTGATTTTGCCTGCACAACAGTGGAGCTCATGTGGAGCGCTTTTTAAAACCCTCAATGCTGGGTCCCACTTTCTGGGTGTGAGGTCTGACTGTAATATTTTTATTAAGTCCCCAGGTAATTCCATTGTACAAGCCAGGGTTGAAAATCACTGCCTTAACAGGAAATGTGAATTAAACATCCACTCATCCAAAATGCATTCAAATATGATAATACTTTTGTATTTCTAGTAGCAGGTCAATTAACATGTTTCTTCAGGTGCTGTCTTTTAGGCTCCTTAGAGCCATGAATTAAAATGAAATTGTAAAAGTAGACAATAAATCTGGTGAAGCCAAAAGAAAATCTGGACTAACAGTAACAGAGCCAATGACAAAGGTTCAAAGCTGACTTCTGGTTCAGAAGAGCAGGTTTATGTTGTCACCTCTGCCAAGTCTTTTTCAAGTTTTACACCCAGGAATATATATTTTTTTATGATTCAAGTGACTTAGCCAAAGGCTACTGTTTGTTCACAGTTAGACTAGTGATTTCAACCTCATTCATGGATCCAGGCAAAATAATGCAAGTAAACCTCTATTAACACTTTCCTTCAACATCAGACCAAGTCAATTAGATATAGGAGGGATGATCTAAAAGCACATGAAAAAGTTAGTTAAACCTTAAATTGTTATATTTAGATCATTTCAAATAAGTCTGTATTGTCTCTCACAAGTAAAAACTGTCCTTTAGAACTATATTTTGAAAATGAAAGAGTTCATAAAAGATTAGAGTATTTTTGTTGAAGGTTGTATGAGGTTACTGGTATAATATTCTATGTGTAAAGAGAAGTGAGAGTCAGAAAAACAGTAAGATGTAAAAATGTGATTTTATTAAAGGTTCTTTTGCTAGATGAGGTACCTTAGCTAGTTGTCTTTGTTTAAATACTGAAACCACAGAACTTCTAAGAATTATCATAGGGAAAAAATTCAAAAATTCAAAAAGCCACAGAATAGAGCCTGGCCAGTGTGGCTCAGTGGTTGAGCATCTACCCATGCACCAAGAGGTCACCAGTTCAATTCCTGGTCAGGGCACATGTCCAGGTTGTGGGCCCAATCCCCAGTGGGGGGCATGCAGGAGGCGGCCAATCAGTGTTCTCTCTCATCAATGTTTCTCTCTCTCCCTCTCCATTCCTCTCTCTCTTGCTCTAAAAATCAATAAAGAAAAAATGTATTAAAAAAAAAAGATATATGTAAAGGGTGTTCACAGCAGCAAAAAAATAATTTAACTATCCATCAATAGAGTACTGGTCAAAAAAATTCCCTGCCATCAACCAATGGAAAACTAATGTCAGCCCATGAATTCTCAGGTGTGAGGGACAGTTTCACACAGCAGCAGCAGCAGCTCAGGGTGACAAGGCTGCTGACCAGGACATCAGAGAAAACACAGAACCAGCTCTGCAGAGGTAAGACACGGAAAAATTATCAGTTCACAACAGTGTTGGCCTGTGTCCATATAAAACAGAGAGGTGTTTTCCTCAAATAAATGTCTTCACAAGTATCTGACCTTCTGGACTGAAACTTATACAACATGATACTGGAACTGTTAATCCAAATGATGATGCAGTTAACAAAATTTGGCTATTGTCTGAATTGTCATGAACTACAAATTTTTAAAAGGTATTTCACATAATTCTCATTAGAAACAGTGATAGCAAAGTGGCTACACAGCTAGCTGTTCTTGAAATCCATGGAGTGAGATTGTCCTATAGAATAAACTACCTTAGAAAAGTTATTTCAGTTACTAATGCCCAAAATCAAGTCCCAGACTGGAGTTTATGATTAATTCTAAGACATATTATGGCTCTGGTATATTTTATTAGAAAGAAGTTAATATTCTGGCAAAATCTCAAACACCTCAAAGAAATATATCTAATTGCAAAATAGTCAAGGCAGGTTGGTTTATAAATATTTTAGAAGATCATTAAATAGTAACAGAGAAAGTAATTTCATATCCTCTCTGTCTCTATGAGAGAATAGAATTACTTCATTTGTTTACCAGTTGGGTTGAAAACAAAGACAAACAGAGTAGAAGGCAAACCAGGAAAATATCTCTCCATTAAAATCCATCCCACATACAAAGTTTCCTTTATTCTTCCTAATGGCCTATCTAGTTGTATAATCAGAGAACATGCATTTCTAATAACTATAAATAATCACAGATGGGAATGTTTTCAGTTTTGCTAACTAACTGAACATGATAATTCCTCACTTTCTGCACAAACTCATGTTATTTTAATTTCTTTCCATTTTTATATTTTAATATTTTAAACTTTTCTTCCATACTAGATTTTTTATTTATCTCCTTAATTTTGGTTTCTTGCATTTGCAGTACATCAATGAAAGCAAAAGAGGTTTAGAACACTGATGATACTTCATTTTAAATGATTTAATACCTTTTATATCCAAATCTGACTCTTCCCTCAAAGGGCTCACAAATGGTGGAATTCAGAAGTTAAGATTCAAAACAAGACTGCTGTGCACCTTCCCACTGTGCTATCGAATCTCTACAGATCTTAGCTCCAACCTCTGCGTGTTCTTATTGGGCACTGACCTTTTCCACCATTAGTCCCGGCCCCCACAATTTTCATCCATTCAATTTGCCATGTTTACCTAGTGATTTTAGTTTATTTTGTAGAAGGAAGAGCAGTGCAAAATTATCTTGATTTAAATTCTGAGTGGTAACAGTTTTAAAAGTGATTTTACTACACATTATATCAAATTCAATTCTCAAAATAACCTTCTGAGATAGGCATTATTACAGAAGGGGAAACTGATGCTCAGAGAGGTTAGGTGACCTGCTTCAGATCATACAGAGGCAAAGCTGAGAAGTGAAATCCTGTCTGTCTCTAAATCCAGTGCTCTTTCCTCCATGTTATCTCAAACTATTTTCAGAAAAGAATATTATTTTTTTATTTATATTTATATTTTTATATATATGAGAGAGGAAGGGAGAGGGAGAGAGAGAAACATCAATGTGAGAGCAAAACATCAATTGGTTGCCTCCTGCAAGCCCCCTACCAGGGATTGAGCCCGCAACCTGGACATGTGTCCCTGATGGGAAATTGAACTGGCAACCTTTTGGTGTACAGGACAACACCCAACCAACTGACCCACACCAGCCAGGGCAAGAAAGAATATTATTAACAACTACATTTACCTAGCAAAATTGAAGAATTCAACACCGAAACAGTATTAATTTACAACTTATATGCAATAGTCTAATTTTTTACAATACTAAAAAGTATTGAAATGTTTATAATTCATAGTAACAAGTATGGACAAAATTTCTCAAAGAAATACAAAACTAGAGAAGTTAGTAAAATGAACCTGATATACCCAACATCAACAATTACCAATATATAATATATTATCAATGTTTCATCTCTACTTCCATCCTCACTCACCAACCCCAGATTCTTTTGAAGTACATTCCAGAAAGCATGATTTCATTTATAAATATGTCAGTATGTATCTCTAAAAGGAGTCATTTTCAAAAATATATAATCACAATACTAGTTATCATACCTAAAAAAAAAATTAACAGTAATTACTTAAAATTAAAGTTTAGAACTAATTCCATTTTACTATCAACTTCCATTTCCCTCTATCTTCACAATTATGTTGCAAAATATGTCATAAAACATTCTAATACCTCTCAGGAGGTGCCTTAGTGTCCAAAGAATTATTCCATATCAAAATTACAAACTCCAGGGGTAGATGAGAACCTCCACAATGAAAGAACCAGATGGACAAAACATTACATGCTAAGTGTTTACTACAGTAGAGTAATAACTTGCACTAGAGGCCATGACCCCTAACATAAGGGATACAAGCTATTACTTTCCATTATACAACAATCTGATCAACACAGAGAATGCTGATCTTAGAGCACTGATTAAACCAGAGATTTGTTTGGTACATTCTTACTAAAAATAGTTACAGAGTTTTAAGTTTCTTTTGGTGAAGTCCTATGCCAGTGTATAACCATGTTTGACATATGCTGTATCATGGAAAAAGGACAAATCTAAGACCTTCCTACAAGAAGAGCTACAATCCACTCCTCCTTAGCTACTGCTCGTACAGAATGAGGAGTATACCACTCTTGTTTTTTGTTTTGTTTTTCATCCTCACCCGAGGACATTTTTCCATTTTTTTGTACAGATAGAGTGGGAGGGAGAGAGAGGAAGAGAGAGAGAGAGAGAAACATTGACATGAAAGGGACACATCGAGTGGCTGCCACCCGCACGACCAACCAGGGCCGGGGACAAATTGCAACCGAAGCACATGCCCTTAGCAGGAACTGAACCCGGGTCTCTCTGGACCACAGGCCAACGCTCTAACCGCTGAGCCAAACTGGCCAGGGCGAGTATACCACTCTTGAAAACATTTAGCAAGACAGATAAACATCTTACTAAGTTCATCTCATGATTGTGTCCAGTGAAGTTCAATAATTCTATCAAATGTGGACTGAGTCCAGCTGGTGGCTCAGTGGTTGAGCATCTACCCATGCACCAAGAGGTCGCTGGTTTGATTCCGGTTCAGGACACATGCCCAGGTTGTGGGCCTGATCCCCAGTGGGGGGCATGCAGGAGGCAACCAATCAATGTTCTCTCTCATCGATGTTTCCATCTCTCTCTCTCTCTCACTTCCCCTCTCTCTAAAATCAATAAAGGAAAAAATGAATTTAAAAAAAAAAATTGTGGCCCTGGTCAGTCTGGCTCAGCGCTTAGAGTGTCAGCCTGTGGTCCCGAGAGACCTGGGTTCGGTTCCCGCTAAGGGCAGGTACCTCGGTTGCGCTTTGTCCCCAGCCCTGGTTGGGTCATGCGGTGGCAGCCACTCAATGTGTCCCTTTCACATTGATGTTTCTCTCTCTCTCTTTCCCTTCCACTCTATCTGAACAAAAAATGGAAAAATGTCCTCATGTGAGGATAAAAAAAAAATGTGGACTGAGCTAGACGACATGCTAGTCATCATGGCTGCCCTAAGGGAGCTAATGATCAAAGAAGGGAGTGGCAAAGGAAGAGGAGACAAATATCTGTTTACATAAACATATACATTAAATTTTAATATAGTTGGTGCTAAGATACGCACAGGAGCACAAAGAGGGCATGCAGACAAACTATGGAGTTTCAAAGTGGTTTCCAAAAGGAGATAATCTCTGAGCTGACTCTTGACTGTTAAGAGTCTAGATGGTAGATGAATCTGAGCAACACTTAGGAGGTAAACCTGTCTAGGCTTCGCACTGGGTACCGAGAGTGGGACGGGAAGTGCATATGTAACTCCCAGGCTTCTGGAACTATGCCCCAAAAGACAGGATGAGTGAAATTCATATATTAAAAGCTAATTTTAATTATGTTGAATATCTTCTATTTTCTTTTATTTGAAACTTTATTATTATTTTTTTAATCCTCACCTGAGGATATTTTTACATTTATCTTCAGACAAAGTGAGAGGGAGAGAGAGAGAGAGAGAGAGAGAAACACTGATGTGAGAGAGACACCTCGATTGGTTGCCACCCGCACAACCCCAACTGGGGCCGGGGACAAACCCAACTTAGGTATGTGCTGTTGGCTGGAATTGAACCCGGGACTCTTTGGTCTGCAGGCTGATGCTCTAAACGCTGAGCCAAACCAGCCAGGGCAAAACTTCATTTTTAATAAAAATGCCCTCACCTTATCTATACAAACTTCCTTGGCACTATGCCCTAAAATGAACTATGTGCTCCAAAGGACAATCTCACTGTTTCCTAAATATGTGTTAAGACATCTAAGGTAGCAAAAACTTTCATTCATTAGAGATTTTGAATATTCATTGCTATATGTTCTGATGTTGATTTAACATTAACCTGTAACAGTTTTGATAAAGAATTTATTACTATCTAATTGCCTTACTAAAAATTATGTCTTGTTCTAATATTTGTTTGTGTTTATTTTGCAGTTTAGTGCAACGACCAGAATTTCCAGAATAAATGTTAAATAATAATAATAATAATGAAGCAGATATCCTTGCTTTGTTTCCATATGTATCAGAAATGTCATTAATATTTTATCACTAAATATTAAACTGGCTATTAGCTTATCATGTTTAGAAAAGTATCCACACATTCCAATGTTAATACCCATTTTTTAAAAAGTTCATTTAGAAAGACCATTTAAAAATTGTAACAAAAAAATTAGGTCATTCAGCTGACCACATTACAAAATCCATCTTTTACCGCCAAAGACTTAGAAATATTTTTCAATTTTATATTTGCATTATAGAAAGTTACAAAACTATAAACTATTCATAAACTCTTCCACAAAAAAACAATAAACAAACTATAGTATATAATTGGTCTCTTCTACTATTTCTCTATAGAAAGGATATAAAAACTTAACAACCACCACAACAAAAGAAAACTTCGTTTATAGGAGATACTATGGTTGGTATATTTTGAATATTTACAAAGTTAAATCTGAAATGACCAGAGTTAAATACATATTTAAATAAGGATTAAAAATCACCCACAAAGAAAGCAGTAGTCTTACCTGTAACGAACATGAAAAGAATGGTCTTCCCTCATGCTTATCAAATTTTCCTCCATCGAGTCATATTATAAGCTGAGTATAATATGAAATTATTTTATTTTGTGCCAATCCAGTTCTTTACAATGTAGAATTGTTGCAGAACACTGTCCGGTTAGTATATAAATGAACTGGTGTTAATACATCCTAAGCTCCTGCTTCTTCTTTATTAATAATAAAAGGAGGTCAATGTCAGACAGCTTAAAGGTTCAAAATGTGTCCCAAATCCTTGCATCTCTGGCCCTTTCAGCAGCACTTCCGCAACATTTCTGCAAAAGGAATACAAGATGCTTTGCTTGAAGTCCTATTTTCAGAGAATAACCTAAAGTAATTCCAAGCTGTACACAATCACACCACTAACTCCACCGACTGTTCTGTCAATCACAGGAGAAAAACAGCCAAGAGCTTAGCTCTCACCATGAAGCTTCTAAATAAGGATGTAAATATGAGATTATTTGAGAACTTAAGTTTAATTTTTAAACTGAATTAAAATACAATTTCATGTGATATGTTCTGTTATAAACAAATATAGAATATGTATGATAGTTCTTTTTTTTTTTATCCTCACCCGAGGACATTTTTTTCCATTTTTTGTTCAGATAGAGTGGGAGGGAGAAAGAGGAAGAGAGAGAGAGAAAAAAACATTGATGTGAAAGGGACACATCGAGTGGCTGCCACCCGCACGACCAACCAGGGCCGGTGACAAACTGCAACTGAGGTACATGCCCTTAGCGGGAACCGAACCCAGGTCTCTCGGGACTGCAGGCCGACGCTCTAACCGCTGAACAAAACTAGCCAGGGCTGTATGATAGTTCTAAAAACAAAAGTATGATGCCTCAAGCTTTTAAAAACAAGTAAAATGAAAATTCAATAATTATTTGAACAAGTAGATTCTAAACTCTGTACATTTATTTCCTCAAAGAAGATATTTGTGCTGATATTTAGGTTATAATTGTATTCATTTGCTCTCAAAGTATATTCTATTTGAACTCATTATGGCCTTTAAAATATTTTTATTAATACTGAGTAGGTACAAAGACATTTAAGAAATATGTGTATGGTAGAATGAGGCAATAAACATTTATATACCACCACCCAGTCTAATATAAAGAACATTATCACTGCCTTTGAAGTCTCCTGGGTGCAGCAACCTAATCCAGCATATTTCTTTCCCCTCTAAGGTGGTACTGGCATCAAAACAGACATATAGATCAATGGAACAGAATAGAGAGCCCAGAAATAAACCCAAACTTATATGGTCAATTAATCTACGACAAAGGAGTCAAGGATATATAATGGAGTAGAGACAGTCTTTTCAATAAATGGTATGGGGAAACTGAACAGATAGATGCAAAAGAATAAAACTGGATCATTCTCTTACACCATATGTAAGACTGAACTCAAAACAGATTACAGACTTAAATGTAAGACATGAAACCACAGAACTCCTAGAAGAAAACATATAGGCAGTAAACTGTGATATCACTCTTAGTGATACTTTGGGGGAAATGTCTCCTTGGGCAAGGGAAACCAAAGAAAAGATAAACAAATGGGACTACATCAAAATAAAAAGTTTTGCACAGTGAAGAAAACCATCAACAAAAACAAAAAGACAAGCTACTGAATGGGAGAAGATATTTGCCAATGATACGTCCAATAAGGAGTTAATATCCAAAAAGATATGAAACCTCATACAACTTAACACCAAACAAACAAACAAACAATCTGATTTAAAAAGGGGGAAAGGACCAGAATAGACATCTCTCCAAAGAAGGCATACAGATGGCAAAGACAGATGAAAAGATGCTCAGCATCACTAATCATCAGAGAAATGCAAATTAAAACTACAATGAGATCTCCCTTATATGTATAATTTAAAAAAATAATAAATGAATAAACATAGCAAAAATAGACTCAGATATAGAAAAGAAGATGATGGTAACCAAAGAGGAGGAAGGGGACGGGAATTTTAAATAAAATTTTTAAAACAATAAAAATTAAAGGAAAAAATAATGTATAGAGAACCATTTTAAAAATAATTAAAACAAGAAGACAGAGAATGCTATTCACCATTTTACTAGGACAATTTATAATAATGGTTTTACTATTCTCAGAAGAAGAGTATCCTCAAAAAATTCACTCTTACATTACAATCTTAACAATTAAGTAACAGTTCTTATCTTAAAATTACTCATTGAACAAACAAGCAATTCTTGATTCAATGATTCATGTTGCAAGAACTCTCTTACCAATTTAGTAACAATGTGTTCATTCATGCTCTACATTGCATGGAGTTAGCAAATCCATTTCAGATTTAACACATACTTTATATTTTAGTGTATATCTATTATATATCTATTAGTGCTACTAATTTAACACTATTAAAATATTCAACAAATATTAAATTATGAATTGTTCATTAGGATAAGAAAATTTAATGACATGACCAGGAAATATAATGGAAATTATATTTTTTCAAGAATATTAATAAATAAATTTAACCTCCAACCTCTATTAGGACTTACAACTAATAATTTGAAAGGAACACATATATCCTTAAATAGCATCTCCCAGGTTTTAAAAAACAATGCTCTATCCGCAGCAGAATTTTCACTGATACAATGCCTAGAGAGAAACAAAAGGAAAAAATTAATAAATGGAACTAGCCCTGGCCGGTTTGGCTCAGCGGTTAGAGCGTTGGCCTGCGGTCCGGAGAGACCCGGGTTCGGTTCCCGCTAAGGGCACGTACTTCGGTTGCAGTTTGTCCCCGGCCCTGGTTGGTCGTGCGGGTGGCAGCCACTCGATGTGTCCCTTCACGTCGATGTTCCTCTCTCTCTCCCTTCCTCTCTCTCCCTCCCACTCTATCTGTACAAAAAATGGAAAAGTATCCTCGGGTGAGGATAAAAAATAAAAATAAAAAAAATAAATGGAACTACATCAAACTAAAAAGCTTCTGCACAGCAAAAGAAACAAGCATCAAAATAGAAAGGGAACCCACTGTATGGGAGAGTATAATTGCCAACAATACATCAGATAAGGGGTTCATTTCCAAAATATGTAGAGTACTAATACAACTCAACAAAAGGAAGACAAAGAATCCAATTAAAAAATGGGCAGAGGACCTAAACAGACATTTCTCCAAACAGGACATACAAATGGCCAAGAGACATGAAAAAGTGCTCAATGCCACTAATCATCAGAGAGATGCAAATTAAAACTATGAGGTATCACCTCACACCTGTCAGAATGGCTGCCATCAACAAATCATCAAACAAGTGCTGGTGAGGGTGTGGAGAAAAGGGGACTCTAGTACACTGCTGGCGGGAATGCAAACTGGTGCAGCCACTGTGGAAAACAATATGGTGTTTCCTCAAAAAAACAAAAAAAAAACAAAAAACACAACATATTGTCAGAGAAAGACAAATATTACATGACCTCACTTACTTGTGGAATTTAATGAACAAAATAAGCTGATGAACAAAATAGAGCCAGAGACACAGAAGTAGGGATCAGACTGACAAACCTCGGGGGTGGGGGGGTTGGGGAGAGAGAAGTGATAAACCAAAGAATTTATATGCATATAAGCATAACCAATGGACACAGACAACAATACTGTGAGGGTGGGCAGGATCCGGAGGATGGTATCAATGGGGGGAGGGGGAGAGGAGAAACATCTATAACAAAAATAAATTAATTAACAACACATTCAGAAAATAAGTTTTCATTTACCATCATAGGAGTTTCATCACCATTATTAAAGTTTGCTTCAAATGTCAAAATAAAATAAAATAAAAAACAATGCTCTGAAACCTCACTGCTAACAAAACTGTTAACTCACAGCATCTTTTGGTCTGACCATACAGACATAAAAAGAAAGCAAGTTTTCCACATCCTAGAAACTGACAGTAGCATATAGAAAGACAAACTAGTACATAACTCAGATTACCTCACATTTAATTACCTGATTGGGAAGTCAAAAAGGCAGACAGACTTCTGTCATACAGCCAACTGGACTTCCAGGCACTGTCCAAGGTACACAATCAGAGTCAACAAGTCCTAGCCCTGCTTGACTCCATTGGCAGTAAATAATTTGCAAACTAGGTGATGGAGGAAAATAGGAGATAGACAGTTACTTCTTTCAACTTTTCTAAACTACTCCTGACTGCAACTCAAATGCCAATAACTTTTGTTCTGATTCTTTAAGTATCTCTATAAACTGGCAACATCCATCAGACAAAAAATATAACTGACTTTTCTTGCCTATAGGTTAGATCATTTAAATTCTTTAAACTTCTCTTATCCTAGTAATTCCCTCTAAGGTTCAATACTCAAATTCTCCAAATCCCTTTCAGTTGTAATATTTCAAGTCAGATAAAGTAGCCCTTTATCAATGTGAGTCGAGATACATATTGAGGAAAAATCAATAATATATTTAAAATGAAGTTCTTTTATATTAGAATTCAGGGTGCAGCTTATAGTAACAAATGCACATCACAGTGAGAAGGGGGTAATGAAGTAGGGTGCCAAATACCCACTTCTGAATTAACTCAATTAACTACCCTAGATAAACTGGCTATCTTCTGTCCTATTATGTATCTGTAAACAGACACTTCTCCTCAGATGGACTAAAATATGACTTATCACTGATTCCAAACTTCTATTTCTAGTTACATTTTACCTGAAAGATATAGTGGAAACAAGATGGCAAGTATAAGGATCAACCAGTGGAAAATCAAGAGCAGGAAAGTAAAGCAGGAAGTTTACACAGAAAAATATGAGAAGATACAGGAAAAAGCAAAGGGTATAGTAAACAAAATCCAACAAAGAGAAAGTTCAGAGCTTGATTTTAGTGTGGCAGGTGATAAGGAGCCAATTAAAAGCAAGAAAAATTATTTTGACATCAGAATATATGACTGATATGGGAAATTACTACCTGAAGAAAGTCATGCCAGGCCCAAGAATGGCTGGTATTTGATTCAGTAGTCTGGCTAAGAGTACTAGAGAAAATGCTCATTGAGATGTGAGAGGCAAATGCCAAGCAGTGACAGAGAGCTTACAAGATTTCTAATTTTGATCACAGACAACAAAGCTAAAGGAATTCATAGCTGTTTTAGTTAATCACTAAACCAGTTATTACAAGAAATGTTAAAGGAATTTCTTTAAAAATAGATAAAACATATATATATGTATATATATATATATATATGAATAAGAAAATTCTCACTGACAAAGGCAAACAGTAAAAGCAGTAGGATCATCCAACTGTAAAGCTAGTATAGAGGTTAAAAGGCAAACGTAGAAAGATTAGGTGTAATTCCAACAATAAATTAAGGGATATACATACACACACACACACACACACACACACACAAAAGAGGTAAAATAAAATCATGACAAAAACATAAACATGGAGGGGGTAAAAATTGTAGTGATTTTAGAATGTGTTCAAATTAAGTGACCATCAAATTAAAATAGATGACTATAAACATAACTTGGTCTATACGAAGCACATGGTAACCACACACCAAAAGTCTACAGGAGATACACAAGAAACAGAGAAAGGAATCCAAACACAACACTATAGAAAGTCATCAACATGCAAGAGAATAACAGGAACAGAGAACAAAACTATCAGAAAACAATAAAATGGCAATAACTAAATACCTATCAATTACTTTAAATGTAAACGGACTAAATGATTCAATAAAAAAGGTGGACAAGCCCTGGCCGATTTGGTTCAGCGGTTAATGCGTCGGCCTGCGGTACAGAGAGACCCGGGTTCGGTTCCCGCTAAGGGCACGTATCTCAGTTGCAGTTTTTCCCCTGCCCTGGTTGGTCGTGCGGGTGGCAACCACTCGATGTGTCCCTTCACGTCGATGTTTCTCTCTCTCTCTCTTCCTCTTTCTCCCTCCCGCTCTGTCTGAACAAAAAATGCAAAAATGTCCTCGGGTGAGGATAAAAAAAAAAAAAAAAAGTAAAAAAGGTGGACAAAAGGTCCTGGCCAGTTTGAGAACATCAGCCTTCAGATAGAAGGGTGGCGGGTTTGACTCCCCGTCAAGGCACAAACCTGGGTTGCAGGTTCATCCCTAGCCCTGGTCAGGGTCTTGTGGGAGACAACCAATCAATGTGTCTCTCTCACATCGATGTCTGTCTCTGTCTCTGTCTCTCTCTCTGTCTCTCTGTCTGTCTCTCCCTCCCTCCCTCCCTCCCTCCCTCCCTCCCTCTCTATCTAAAAAAAAAATCAATGGAAGAATATCCTCGGGTGAGGATTAACAAAAGAAAAGGAAAAAAAGGTAAAGGACCAGAATACTTTTCTCCAAAGAGGACATACAGATGACCAACAGACATATGAAAAGATGTTCAACATCACTAATTATGAGGGAAATGCACTTCAAAACCACAATGAGCCCTGGCCGGTTTGGCTCAGCGGTTAGAGCATCGGCCCGCGGTCCAGAGAGACCCGGGTTCGGTTCCCGCTAAGGGCATGTACTTTGGTTGCAGTTTGTCCCCGGCCCTGGTTGGTTGTGTGGGTGGCAGCCACTCGGTGTGTCCCTTTCACATCGATGTTTCTCTTTCTCTCCCTCCCACTCTATCTGAACAAAAAATGGAAAAATGTCCTCGGGTGAGGATTAAAAAATTAAAAAAACAAAAACAAAAAAACCCACAATGAGATATCACCTCACACCAGTCAGAATGGCTATCATCAATAAATCAACAACAGGTTCTGGTGAGGGTGTGGAGAAGAGGAAACCCTCGTGCACTGTTGGTGGGAATGCAGATTGGTGCAGCCACTGTGGAAAACAGTATGGAGTTTCCTCAAAAAATTAAAAATGGAACTGCCTTTGAACCAGTGATTCCACTTCTGGGAATTTATCTGAAGAAACCCGAAACATGAATTGGAAAGAATATATGCACTCATTGCAGCATTATTTACAATAACCAAGATATGGGTGCAATATAAGTGTCCATCAATAGATGAATGGACAAAGATGTGTTACACATATTCAGTGAAATATACTGTGCCATTAAAAAAAGGAAGTCTTACCATTTGCAATAATGTGAATGGATTTGAAGGGTATTATGCTAAGTGAAATAAGTCAGAGAAAGACAAATACCATATGCTTTCACTTATATGTGGAATCTAAAAAACAAACTCAGAGATACAGAGATCGAATTGATGGCTGCCAGATGAGAGGGGAGATGGGGGCAAAGGGGAAATGGGTGGAAAGGGGGAAATGATTAAGATGTACAAATTGCCAGTTACAAAAACCGTCCCAGGGATGTAATCAATATAAGGAATAGAGTCAATAATACTGAAATCAAATAAAATTTGATAAATGGCAAAGGATAGGGGCACAGAAAGTAGAACTGAGTGATATTTCTGAATTTTTGCACATCTTTAAAACTATTTTTTAAGTACCAATGAGACCTAAATAAGTCAGTGGAAAAATTAAATAGAAATTGCAATAGGAGCCCTGGCCGGTTTGGCTCAGCGGTTAGAGCGTCGGCCTGCGGTCCGGAGAGACCCGGGTTCAGTTCCCGCTAGGGGCACGTACTTCGGTTGCAGTTTGTCCCCGGCCCTGGTTGGTCGTGCGGGTGGCAGCCACTCGATGTGTCCCTTCATGTCGATGTTTCTCTCACTCTCTCCCTTCCTCTCTCTCTCCCTCCCACTCTATCTGTACAAAAAAATGGAAAATATCCTCGGGTGAGGATAAAATAAATAAATAAATAAATAAATAAATAAAAGAAATTGCAATAGGAGAAAAAAAGCAATGCATAACAGTTCTGATTATTTATTTAATAATCTGTAAATCAAGAATATAATCTAGTCAAACTGTTGCATAATACTGAGAATTCAAGGTAACTCAAAGTTTTATGTGTATAACTATCTTTATAGCACTGAACATGATTTAAAATGTTTTTCTTTATTAATTTTTAGAGAGAGAGGAAGGAAGGGGGAGAGAGAGATAGAAAATTGATGATAGAGACCATTGACTGGCCACCTCCTGCATGCCCCCCACTTGGGATTGGGCCTACAACCTGGGCATGTGCCCTGACCGAGAATTGAACCGGTAACCTCTTGGTGCATGGGTCGATGCTCAACCACTGAGCCACACCAGCAGGGCTTGAACATGATTTTAATGTTAACTGATAATCATCATATATATCAAATATAAACCTGCAATCTTTATATGTGCCCTGACCAGGAATCTAACCCACAACCTTTTTGGTATGGGATGACACTCCAACCGAGCCACCTGGCCAGGGCTCTTGGCAGATTTATTTATTTATTAAAGAATAGTTTATTGATTTTGAGAGAGAGAGAGGAAGGAAAAGAAACACTGATGTGAGAGCGCAACATCAATCAGCTGCCTCCTACATGCCCCCCACCTGGGATCAAGCCTGCAACCAGGGCATGTGCCCTGACCAGGAACCGAACCCGGCATCCCTCTGGTGTATGAGATGATGCCACCCAGCCAGGGCTCTTGGAAAATTTTTTTAAATGCAGGTACAGAACTGTGGGCATTTAAAATGTGAAATAATGAATGCAACCATTTCAGCAGAGTAAAATCCAAAAACAATTCTAGTAACATAAAATAAGAATTTTTTCATTTTCAAATGTTTACACCTAAAAGCTCACCATTCTAAACAACTAACCCCCTTTTTGTGCAGTTTCAGTTACTACTGCTCAATGATGGTTCAAAAATATTAAATGAAAAAGTCCAGAAATAAACAATTCATAAATTTTAAAATTTTGCCATTCTGAGAGGAGTAGTAAAATCTCTCGCCAACCCCCTCCATCCAGCCATCCCCTTGGTCCAGTGTATGCTCCCCCCACCCCTCCTTAGTCACTTAGTAGTTTCTTCCTTATCAGATCATTATCAGATTGACCTGGGACAGAATCACAGTGCCTTAATTTACTTAATAGTGGCCCCAAAACACAAGAGTAGTGATGCTGGCAATTCAGATATACCAAAGAGAAGCTGTGAAGTGTTTCAAGTGAAAAGGTATGTATGTATAGGAAAAAACATAATATAGATAGGGTTCGATACTCTATTGTTTCAGGCATCCACGGGGGTGGGAGGGTGAGGGGGTGGTCTTAGAACCTACCCCAGAGGATAAGGGAAGTCTGCTGTATACGAAAATGCTTTTTTTTAAAAAACATTTTTTCTTTATTGATTTGAGAGAGGGAGGAAGGTGGGGAGAGAGAGAGAGAGAGAGAACATCGATGAGAGAGAACATCAAATGGCTGCCTCCTGCATGCCCCCCACTGGGGATCGGGCCCACAACCTGGGCATGTGTCCTGACCGAGGAATCGAACCAACGACCTCTTGGTGCATAGGTCAATGCTCCACCACTGAGCCACACTAGCTGGGCAACAGAAACATTCTTTTTAGTGAAGAACATTTATATTTTTATCTATCACATGAAGCTAAAAGGACACCAAAGAATTACACTCCCTGGATAACCAAAATACCAATAAAAGCCATATATGAAATTTCAAACTAGATAAATACTAAAACAAAATTTAATATACAAGAAAGAGATTTAAATATTTCTCAAATAAAGTTCAAAACAGCTGAAAAACTAAAATTAAATAAATAAATAAATATTTCAAGCCTTCATCTTAGAGTTGTTAAACAGCGAGGAAGGACTTAATGAAAAATGTTGATTATTTGTAATTCAGCAGTGGTTTCTAAGTCTTTACACAAGACACTATGGATATCATAATTACTGCATAAGCAGCCTCTCAGTTCTGAGGGTTTGGCAGCCAATGATAACTCAGGAAGAAGGTGACTAGTGAATATTTTTCTGGGAGGGTGGTAAATTAGAATGGGGGCTCTACTTTTAAATTATACATAGAGTCCATGTGAATTACGCCAGTGACTACACCAATTCAAACTGCTGTTTATAATTACTATCCTAATCACAATAATTCAAAAGTCCGGCTCCAACAAGATTATTTATTTATATATATAATATAAACACATTCAACTAAAGGAAAAAGATCTTACATATATTCAGTACTCATATCTATTACTTGGTTTTATTTCTCACCAAACTGAAGCCCGTAGTATAAATACAAAATGTTAATTTTACCTACTATAAAACTTTAGAAATGGTCCTTTTAATCCATTAGTAAAATTAATAACCTTTAAAAGTCTCTAACTTGCATAAGGAAAATGATTTCTAGTTTATTATAAACACAAAATTCTGAATACATAAAAGTATTATAATACCAAGATTATAAAAGACACAAAGATGACTTTAAAAAAAAGGGCATTCTAGCATGGCCAGTGTGGCTCACTGATTGAGCGTGGACCCATGCACCAAGAGGTCACAGGTTCGATTCCTGGTCAGGGCACATGCCCAGGTTGTGGCCCCAATTCCCAGTAGGGGGCATGCAGGAGGCAGCCAATTGATGTATCTCTCTCACATCCATGTTTCTCTCTCTCTCTTCCTTCCTCTCTCTCTAAAAAATCAATAAAAACATATTTTTTAAAAAGACATTCTAAATTTTAATCAATACCAATTATATTTTCAGTGCTTTCCAAATTACTGCATAGGTTATAAGACCAGGAGATCACAAGAAAATGTCTGCAGTGCAAAAATATTGACCATTCACGCTAAGCCTAATTTCTAAAGCAAAATAAAACCACAAAAAATCCTACATATAATATATGTAGTTCTTGCCCTTTCTGATCTGTATGTAATCTTTTGTTAATAAATATAAACTTATGTATTTATCTTTTTAGGGCCTATGCAAATTATTGGACTAACATGATGCAATTTATAGAAGCTCAAAGAAGTAAAATTCAAAAAAATCTTATAAAGACATGACTATGCCAGAAAAAGAGAAATACTTATTAGTAAACAATGGGGAGAACACAACTTTAGAAAAATTGGTTATCAAGTGACCAGAGAATATAACCCATAGCTATTTATTACTACCAATATTGTCAACCATCAGCTTAAATCAATTAATACATATATGAAAAACTCAACCGTGAAGTAGAAAAGAAGTGGTCTTTTCAACTAAGCATTGTTCTTAAGTTAGTAAATGACAATAAATCAGTTCTCTTAACAGGATTTTAACAAGGCAAAATTGCTTTCAATAAATTTTTAAGCAGAAATAAACCCCAAGGGCAAAAGGATTAAATTGCCTAAATAGGATCCCTAAAGAGTTTGAATTTAGATTTTTCATAGGAAAATATAACTGTCTTCTCCTTCAAAAGGTACACCGTTCTCTGCAAAAAATGATTCCATTCAATTCAGCAATGTTATGAGGTGATATGGGAAGGATAATCCTAAGTAAAAAGGACTAAGGAAAGCTTTGGGGAAGAAATGAAATCTGTACTGGACCTTGAAGGATAGGCAGACCTTATTAGCAAATAGAGGAAATGGCTCAAAAAAGGCGAGGAGGAGGGAACACACAGAATGTGTGCCAGGACAAGCACGTTGGGTTAGGAGTAGGGAAAGAGAAGTCAAAGAAGGTATTAAATTATGTGGGACTCTGAATATTTGACCATGTATTTACATAATGGGGAACCTTATAATTTTTTCAACAAAGGAATAGCGAAGTTGGATCTGTATGAGGAAAATAACCTGGCAGCAACATATAGGGCAGAACAGTGAGACAGGAAAAAGATACTGCAAAAATTCCAGAAGCAAGTTGCTTTGCACATAATTGATGTCCAACAAACTCTTTTGATTTCTTGCCTAGGAAGAACTGAACTATAAAGCAGCAAAGAATCTTTTAATGTTGAGAAAAAACACACTAATACCCTTCTGCTCCATAGTAAAGAGTACATTCATATTCATGTAAATAACTCAGGAAAGTCTTATTTGTTTAAATTGTTTTTATAACGATGATTAAGTGCTTGCTTCGGCAGCACATATACAAAGATGATTAAATAGGATATTGAAATGTTATGTGATTTATAAGATACTGAAAAAAAGACAGCAGTCCTAAAAGAAGGACTGAAATATTTCTGCATTGTTCACAACAAAACACAGCACCTTCAGACATCTTAAACATAGGATTATGTCCCTCAGATGGAATCCAGAGCCCTGGTAGAGATTCAAACAAACACATCAAAGCAATACAGCGTGTGCTCTGGAATCAGGCCCTGGTTGGAGTATCAGCACAGTGACTTATTAGTTATATGATCTTAAGCTAGTTAAACTCAGAGTTAGTTTGGGCATAAGATACTTAGCCAACATGTGCTGTAATGAGATATGATTTATAAAGCACCTAACCCAGTGCTTGGCTCTGGTACTTAATAAAAGTACTCCATAAAGCATAGTAGCAATAATGATAATAGTTATTATTATTATTTTAAAAGAACATGTTGATTAGATTAGATTTAGAATAGTCTAAATCTACTGCAGGTTTTCGATTTTGAACTTCCTGAGAATTAATTACAACATTTTATCTTTTCGGTAAATCTTAGAGATACTTGATGCTTAAGAACAAGGCCATTTTTAAACGTCTATATTCTGCCCGGATGGTGTGGCTCCGTGGATTGAGCGTCCCATGGACTGAGAGGTCCTGGTTCAATTCCTGGCCATTCATGTGCCCTGGTTGTGGTTTTCCGGTTCGCTCCCCAATAGGGGGCGTGCAGGAGGCAGGCAGCGCATCGATGTGTTTCTATCTCCCTTCCTCTCTCTCTAAATAATAATAATAATAATAATAATGTCTATATCCTATCTTTGCTGTAATTAGCCAAGTATCAAGTCTGAAATTTATATTAAAATATAATATTTGTAACACTCAATGCTGATTTAATAAAAGAAGAAAATACAACTGTTTATCTGGCCAAAGAAGATTTAGGGGGAAACGCCTCTACCCCAATATCACACAACTTTTACTTTGTATCTGCTCCACTCCTCGTGTAAATAATAGCAGAAGAGCTTGTGAGAATGGGTCCGGGGTAAGGTGTAAAGAAGCGTAGGTATGACACTGTCCCTCAAGCCCTGAGCCCCCCACTCTCTCCACACACACCCACGTCACCAGCAGTGATCTTTCTTTCATGTTGCTTACTCTATTCTAAGCAATAACCAAAGCTGCTTCTCGAATAGCGACAACGCAAGCAAGAGTGGTTCTCGTCGCGGGTAATCGCATTGGCGGTTATCGGGCCGTAAATCTTCGTGCAGCCTTCTAAAGTGGCAGCTTGAAAACTCAGCCGGGCTGGTGAGTTAGCTCGCACACGAGCCTCCTCTGCAAGCCGACAGAAAGGGCAGCCAGGAACCTACCTCGTTTAGCTCTCCGCAGGGTTAAATTATGCATTGAGGCAAAATTTCCGTCCTTACTCGTTTTCTTTAATTGATTTCAAACACTAGTTAAAAGGATCCAACTGGTTACCATTAAAACGCGCAAATTACGGACTCTCCACTTTTTACTACTCGAAGATTTTCTATAGATTTTCAGGAAAGGGCTTTCTTAACATTCCGTGCTTATTAAAACTTTTTGCAGCAACTACCGGTTTCTAAGGTCAATGGACAAGTGGGACCGACATGTGTGGAATTGAAAAGAGGTAAAGGCAGGTGTTTGACAAAAGCAGGCGGAGACCGCACGCACACGACTGCAGGTGAGGGCGGTCGGCCTGGGGTGTAACTCCACGGGGTTTCGGGGTTTCGATGTTTGCTACTCACACTCAGAATACGTGAGAAGTCACTGTGTCCCATTCTACCTTTTATTTTAAAACATCAGCGAACGCAACTGAGAAGCTTGACTCGCATTTAAAAACCTCCAACAAGCGCGCAGCTGAGTGTCGTCCCGGAGCGAGCGGCTCCTCGCCCCAGTCCCCGCCGACCACCCGGGCCTCCTCCCGCCCGGAACAAAGGCGGTCGCCCCAGACACGGACCTCGGACCCAAAACCTGCCCCCCACACGCTACACGCTCCCTGTCACCTCCCTCCGCGGGGCGCCCTCAAACGCCCCTCACAACTCACCTCCAGCGGGCGGGCGAGTCGGGAGAGCGCGGTGGACGCGGCAACGCTGCAGCAGCGGCCGCCTCGGGCGACGGGCGGGTGGCCGCGTCCCCTCCCCGCCGCCGCCGGCGCCTGGCCAGGCAGGGGCACCTCAGGAGGTGGGTGCGCGCCCCCCGCCCCGGGCCCCGCCCCCGGCCGGTCACGTGAGCCAGAGCTCCCAGGGCTCTCTTTGCCTACCCCGCTGGTCCCACCGCCACCCAGGGGTCTCGCCACCCCGCCCACCCCTACCGCGCCCTCTGCGCCTGCGCCACAGCGCCGGTGGCTCCCATTCAAACTGACAACGCCCCGCGTCTTTCGGACCAGCCAATGGCCAGCGCGGGGGGCGGGGCTGGGCTCTGCCGGTCAGTTGGAGCGGGACCAGGGAGCGCTCGGTTCTGCTCTGCTCCGGGACCCGTTTGCGACTACCGCGTAGTTCTTTTCTGTCCTCATTTTTTTCTTCAAATACTGATGGGTGGGTGGAGCGACAAATATCGTCCAGAAAGAGTTCTTCAGAGAGGGTGTGGCCCAGACCCCTTTAAAAGATGGGAGTCCCTAACCAGTGCCTCCTGCGCTAAGGCGTGCCCAGGCCTGGAGAACGAGCACCCCAAGCGGGATCTGCGGGTTAAGAAAAGGAGGGCTCTGTGAAAGGAACAGAGGGACCCGTATGAAATTCTGAACAAGGCAGCCTCAGTTCTGGAGGCTACCACAATCCTGACGTTTCCAGCTGTTGAAAAAGCAAACTTATGTGGTTCCCAGGAAGCTGGGTGACAGTTTTACCCAGTCACAGGACGCAACGTTCCAAACACTGGGAAGAATACATTTTCTTTCCATTCACTTCCTTTGCATATCAAGTTAATTTAAAAACAGAGGTCTCAGTTTGCTCTCCTCCACAAAAATACCAATACTGGAGTTTCTCTGTGCTACAGATTACATTTGAGTTTCATCTCTGCCATTTACTGGCTAACTAACCATGAACAAGTTACCTGTCCTTGTTAGCCTTAGTTTCCTCAACTGTAAAACACAGAAAATAAATCTTTCCATTAGGGTGGTTGATATGCTTTAGTGAGGTAAGTTTTAAGTGGTTAACATAGTGCCTGACTGCTCAATAAATGGTACCTATTTATCATTATTATCAACAACTACCTTTAATATCAGGTACTTAAAAAACAACAACCGAATTAGCTGGCTGTGCTATCTCAGAGGTAGGATTAAGATTCCTTCTTACTCATAAATTCTTTTCTGGGTGTTGATACAAAAGCCACAAAGGAAGTACAATATAACAAGTTTAACATGTCCAAATGAATCATTACTTCCCCCCTGCAAATCTTCTCTTATACATGGGACACTCTATCGCTCATACTAGTTATCTCCATCTTACTCAAGTTGAATTATCTTTTAAATGATCTCTTTAAAGGCGTAAATCAGATCATGTCATTCTTCTACTTGAAAAACTTTGGTGGCCTCACATTTGATCTAAAATAAAATCTAAATTCCCTACCATGGCCCACAAAGCCCTAAGTCACCTTGTCCTGCTCACCTCTCTACTCTCCTGTCTCCTGTCTGGCTCACTTCCCTCCGAGCACACTGAGAGTCGAGGTAAGAAAGTTCACTCTGAGAAGATGATATTCAAACTGAAATTTGAATTATAAGAAGGAGCCAACTCTCAAACAAAGCTCAGAGAACAGCACTTCAGGCAAAGGGCATGGCTAATGCAAAGGCCTGTGAGGACAAGTTCTGTGGGTTTGAGAATCTGGGCGAAGGCCACTGGGCCTTAAGTGAAGCGGGGGAGAGGAGACCATTCAAGATGAAGTCACACCAGCCCAGCCAATGTGGCTCAGTGGATTGAGCGTCCTCCCATGCACCAGGAGGTCACTGGTTCAATTCCTGGTCAGGGCACATGCCCGGGGTTGCAGCTCAATCCCCAATGGGGGTGCGTGCAGGAGGCGGTGGATGGATGTTTTTCTCTCACATCAATGTTTCCCCCTCTTTCTCTCCCTTCCTCTCTCTAAAAAAATCAATAAAACATATTTTTTTGGGAAAAAAAAAAAAGATGAAGTCATACCAGACCACACAGGCCTTTGGAAGCCAGGATAATGAGTTGGGCTTTCTTTTCTAAATGTTATAGTTGCCAATGGAAGATTTTAAGCATGGGAATAACATCATTTGTATGTTTTTTTAAAAGCACACTCTGAAACAAATCCAGAATTTGAGACAGTCTAAGTCCAGACTTTTCATAAACGTCATCGTTATGAAAAAACAAACAAACAGAACACAATGAATCTTGAAGGAGCCCTGAATCAGAGAGAAAGGGGTAGGAGGACCATAAAAGTCATTTAAGAAACAATTGGGGAAATTTGAATATAGACTGCATATCAGATGATATTATGGAATTACTGTTAATTTTCTTACATGTGATATGAAATTATGGTTATATAGTAGAATGTCTTTATTTTTAGGAAATGCAAGCTGAAATATTTAAGGGTAAAGCACCGTGATTCTGCAACTTACATGCAAATGGTTCAGCAAAAGAGATGGAAAGAGAGATATACAAACCAGATTTAACGATTGAGTCTAGTTAAGATGAATGCAGATAATATAGTATAGATAGTGTATATATGCTACACACACACACACACACACTATTCTTGTACTATTCTATTCATGTATTCTACTTTTACCTTTTCTAGAAATTTGGACTTTTTTAGAATGAAAAATAGTGGAGAAAATCACTCTGTAGATGTCCATGTCAGACAGTAATGAACTAGATACCTGATCCAGCTCTCCTGCTGAAAACAACTTAGAATGATTTTAAATATTAAAAAAATTGAAAATGGCCCTGGCTAGTTTGGCTCAGCAGTTAGAGCGTCAGCCTGCGGTCCAGAGAGACCCAGGTTTGGTTTCTGCTAAGAACACGTACCTCAGTTGCAGTTTGTTCCCGGCCCTGGTTGGGTTGTGCAGGTGGCAACCACTTGATGTGTCTCTTTCACATCGATGCTTCTCTCTCCCTCTCTCACTCCCACTCTATCTGAACAAAAAATGGAAAAATGTCCTTGGGTGAGGATAAAAATAAAATAAACCAAAAAGAAAGAAAGAAAATGTATCAATGAACTAGCATGAAAATAAGGATTACTCAGAAGCTAAGAACTAATAAAAGAAATAAACAGAGCACTGAGGCCAAGCTTCGTCTCGACTAAACCAGATAAACTCGAGTTTTAGTTCTCATGGTCTCATGAGGCATGGAAAGAAGAGACAAAGGCCAGGTCCTGCCAAGATGAGGATCTAGCCCTGGCCGGTTTGGCTCAGCGGTTAGAGCGTCGGCCTGCGGTCCGGAGAGACCCGGGTTTGGTTCCCGCTAAGGGTGCGTACTTCAGTTGCAGTTTGTCCCCGGCCCTGGTTGGTCGTGCGGGTGGCAGCCACTCGATGTGTCCCTTCATGTCGATGTTTCTCTCTCTCTCTCCCTTCCTCTCTCTCCCTCCCACTCTATCTGAACAAAAAAATGGAAAAATATCCTCGGGTGAGGATAAAAAAAAAAAAAAGATGAGGATCTAGTAAGAGATTCCACACATAGAGCTGGGATCTCCCAAAGGCCTTGCCAACCTTTTCCCATGGACTATGTAAGAGAAAATTGCCTGTAATCAGCCTTATATAGAATAGAAGGGGAAATATCTCCTGAGTTTCTATTTTTTTAACCAATGACAATAATCTACCTGGGTTGTCTGAAACACTCAGACACATAATTTACTTTAAAGTGGTTTCAGGTTGGTGGTGCCCCCAGTAAACTGGCAAAGATAAACAAAATCAATTCTCAGTTAGAGAAATCCAACTGCTATAAACTATATTTGTATGCCTCCACAAATTCATATATTTAAACCTAATCCCCAGTGTCATGGCATTTGGAGGTGGGGCCTTTAGGAGGTGATCAGGTAATGAGAGTAGAGCCCTCATGAATGAGATTAGTGCCCTTATAAAAGAGACCCCGGAGAGCAACTCCTCCCACCATGTGAGGACGCAGCAAGATGACGGTCCTCTATGAACCAGGAAATGGGTCCTCACCAGACACTGAATCTGCTGGAACCCTGATCTTAGGCTTCCCAGCCTCCAGAATACGAGGAATAAATGTTTTGTTTAAGCAAATTATGATAGTTTGTTAGCCCAAGTTGACTAAGACACCAACTTAACCCAGACTCCAAAAATTTAATTCCAAAAAATATAAACTCTCAACCAAATCAGAAATCATACAAAGAAACAAGGCATTTGCACAAGAATTAGCAGGAAAAACAGATAACAGAATCAAACTCGTAAAGACTTTGAAACTGGAATTATCAGCCATAGGTTTTAAATAAGTAGGTTTAATATATTTAACAAAATAAAATCAAAGAATGAATGTATAAATAAAGAACAAAGTTCTGCAAAAATAAAAACAACAGGCTGGTTTAAAAAAGAATCCAGCCCAGCAAGTGTGGCTCAGTGGTTGAGCATCGACCCATGCACCAAGAGGTCACTGGTTCAATTCCTGGTCAGGGCACAGGCCTAGGTTGTAGGCCCAATCCCAGTGGGGGGCATGCAGGAGGTAGTCAATAGATGTTCTCTCTCATCATTGTTTCTATCTATCTCTTTCTCTCCCTTCCTCTCTCTCTAAAATCATTAGAGAAAAAAAAAAAAAAAAAGAATCCAACACAACTTCTAGACTTAAATGAACATAATAATTAGAATATGAATTCAATGTACATGAGTAACAACAAATTAGACATTGTGAAGAGAGAATTAACAAACTGGAAGACAGAACTAATTTTTCATATAAAAGAGAAACATAGATGCTAGAGTGAAAAGATCTAACATGTGTCCAATCAAAATTCTAAGATGAGAAGAGAAATGAGCAATAAGCAGAATTTTTCATTTTTGTTCTATATTGATTTTTAGAGAGAGAAGAAGGGAGGAGGAAAGAAAGAGAGAAACATCAATGAGAGAGAACATCGATGAGAACATCAATTAGCAGCCTCCTGCATGCCCCCCCACACACACACTGGGGATTGGGCCCACAGCCTGGACATGTGCCCTGACCGGGAATTGAACCAGTGACCTCTTGATGCATGGGTTGACGCTCAACCACTGAGCCACACCGGCCAGGTGAAGCAGACTTTTTAGAAAGAAAAAAGAAATTTACACCTAGACAAGAGATAATAAAAATGCAGAGCACTAAAAACAAAGAAGTAACCTTAAAGCCAGTGAGAGGGAAAGGGCTGATTACCTCCCATGGAACAACAATCAGGCTGACAGGTGACTTTTCAATGGCAAAAATGTAAGCCAGAAGAATAATATATTTGATGTTATCAGATAAAATGACCTAGAATTGCCCTGGCCAGTTTGGCTCAGCGGTTGAGCATCAGCCTGCGGACCAGAGAGTCCGGGGTTCGGTTCCCACTAGGGGCATGTACCACCAAAAAAAAAAAAAAAAAATGACCTAGAATTATTTAACTGGTGGAAATATCTTTCCAAAACAAGAGTGAAAGACATTTTCAGGTGAACAAAAACTGGTTTTGCCATCACAGACCCTCACTATGTAAAGTTACAAAGGTTCTTTTTCAAGAAGAAAAAATGATCTCAGATAGATGTTTATAGATGCAGTAAGAAAATAATGACCATATTAAATGGTAAATATGTGAGTAAAATAAACAACTATTAATGGATGTCTTGTTCTTGCTTGCCTTGCAAATTCACTCATTCATCATAACACATACATTTAAATATCTATTATGTGCCCCAGACTATGCTGGTTGCTAGGAACACAACAGTGGGGTTTTTACTGTACCATTTCTATGTTATTAAATGAAACTCCCTAATGTTAACACCACTGACAGGCCTTCTTAAACCACTTCCTAGTGCCTTGGAGAAGGGGGAAAGTATTGAAAGTATGCACAGCTTTATAATATGCAGGGTTGTTAGGACAGACCAAGCTTAGCCTTTTGAGTTTTTTAGATAAAGCTAGGGTGGCTGGACTTTTCTCTGAGTTATAAATCACTCCACTGAATCTAGGCAAATTTGAATAACCAAGTAAGTAACCTTGTTGCTTTCCTTTCCAACAAAGTCTATCAGAGAATAACAGTGCTCCCTCAACTAAAAGAAAGTCAGACCCTGGTTGGTTTGGCTCAGCGGTTAGAGTGTTGGCCTGCAGTCCAGAGAGACCCGGGTTCGGTTCCCGCTGAGGCATGTACCTTGGTTGCAGTTTGTCCCCAGACCTGGTTGGTCATGCAGGTGGCAGCCACTCGATGTGTCCCTTTCACGTCGATGTTTCTCTCTCTCTCTCTCTCTCCCTCCCTCCCTCCCTCCCTCCCTCCCACTGTACCTGAACAAAAAATGGAAAAATGTCCTCGGGTGAGGATAAAAAAGAAAAAAAAAAAGAAAGTCGGAATATTGGGTGTGGAGGTTCCTCAACAAGAATGTAGACCTGGTAGTTTTACCTTTTGAAATAAGGGGGGGAAAGTGAGGCGGAGGGGCTTTCCAAAGGAATACCTAAGAAAAGGGGCATAGGAGAAGACTTCCTTCCTTCCTTCCTTCCTTCCTTCCTTCCTTCCTTCCTTCCTTCCTTCCTTCCTTCCTTCCTTCCTTCCTTCCTTTCTTTCTTTCGAGTTTATTTGAGCCAAACTGATACTATATGCTGGGAGCCAGATCTCACATGCTCCTGGAGCTGGCTTTTTGAACCTTTGTATTGGGGTGGGGTGGGGAGGAATGTAATTTCCCTGGGTGTGGCAGCTCCCTCTAGCAAAAACTCTATAGAGAGGGAGGCAGCTGTAATCTTTAGTAGCCAACCTCACAACAGCTGGGAGATGGGTGCACTGGTCAGTAAAGGACATCTGAACACCTAAACAGCATCCACCACACCTGGTCAATGGAAGAGCTTCTGTCTCGGGGGCCATGCTTTCAAACTCTCCTAATACTATCTCTTATAAAGAAAATGATAGCCCTGGCTGGCTTGGCTCAGTGGTTAGAGCGTCAGCCCGCGGACCAAAGAGTCGCAGATTTGATTCAGCCAAGGGCACATATTTTGGTTGTGGTTTGTCCCTGGCCCTGGTCAAGTTTATGTGGGAGGCAATCAGTTGATGTGTGTCTCACATCAATGTTTCTTTCTCTCTCTCTCGCTCTCTCTCCCTCTCCCCCCACCCCCTACTCTATCTGAAGATAAATAGAAAAATATCCTTGGGTGAGGATTTAAAAAGAAATAAGAAAATGATAAATGGAGACATGCGGCTGACAAAGGGTTAATGTTAAATACTTAGTATTTAAAGAGCTTTTACAATGAAACATCACAACAGAGAAAAAACAAAACAAAACAAAGGACAAGGACCAGCACTTTACAATGGAACTTCAAGGGACCACAATAAGCTCACAAATGAACTTCAGCTTCACTAAGTGTTTAAATAAATAAGAATTAAAACAATGGGATGCATTCAACAATAAAGATATAAAAAAATTATGCTAAAAATAATTGTCTAACAGGTAGAGCACAGAGGATTTTTAGGGTAGTGAAACCATTCTGTATGATACTATAATAGTGGATACATATCATCATACATTTGTGCAAACCTATAGAATGTGTAACACCAAGAGTGAACCCTAACATAAACCATAAACTTTAGGTGATAATGTGTCAATGTGGGTTCGTCAATTGTTACAAATGTACCACTCTGATGGGTGATGTAGATCACCAGGGAGGCTAGGCATGTGTATGGGCAAAGGGTATATGAGAAATCTCTGCACCTTCCTCTCAGTTTTGCTGTAAACCTAAAATTACTCTAAAAAAATGAAGTTCGAGACTTCCGGTCAAGATGGCGACGTAGGGAAACGCAGTATCGCGTTCTCCCACAACCACATCCAAGTTACAACAAAACTACAGAACAACCATCATCCAAAACCGCCTGAAATCAAGCTGAATGGAAGTCCTACAACTACGGAATTTTAAAAAAAGGCAGCTACATCCAGACTGGTAGGAGGGGCGGCGGCGCGAGGGGTGGCGGCAGCGGCACGGCGGCGGTGCGACGTGCTGGTCCCACACCCAAGTGTGGCGGATAAAAATCAGGAGGCTCCCGAGGCTGGGAAGGTCCTTCCTGAGGACTGAGGGGTCCCCGTCCCACACCAGGTGCCCCGCTCAGGTTTCCAGTACCAGGAAGAGAAGTCCCCATAACTTCTGGCTGGAAAAACCAGCAGAAACTGAGGCTCAGGGAAGCTGACCTGGCTGGAGCCACAGGCAGCTCCCTAAAGGGCCCGCGCACAGACTGGTCGGACTCTCTCCCTCTAAGCTCGGAGGGGAGGCAGCTCCAGGGGCACCAGAGAAATACAGGGAGGAACTGAGCTGTTTGGCACTGGAGCGAGGGCTGGAGAGGGGGCTTTCTCGGGGACAAACGTGCTGTCAGAGGCCTTTGTTCCTTTGGTGAGCCCTTCCCTGGAGCGGCAGACAGTCGCCATATCTGGGACTCCAGCAACCTGGCTCACACTGGTAGCCCCGCCCTGCTGACTCCCTGAGGCCCCGCCCCACCCAACTTTCAGGCCCACCCAAGCTGTTGCTACTTGCTTAACCATAGGATTGGCCGGTCTTGGATCCTGCTTCAGGTTTTTCCTAAATTCTTTCAAACGAGCAGCATCGGGTCTCAGCGAGCCCCATACCTCTCATTAAGTAATACACAGAAACAAACACAGGGAGGCAGCAAAATGAGGAGACAAAGAAACAGGTCCCAAATGAAAGAACAGAACAAAACCCCAAGAAAAGAACTAAGCGAAATGGAGATAAGCAACCTAACAGATGCTGAGTTCAAAATACTGCTTATAAGGATGCTCAATGAACTCAGTGAGGGCCTCAAGAGCATAAAAAAGTACCAGTCAGAAACGATCGCTGCACAGTTAGAAACGAAGGAGGCTTTAACTGAAATAAAGAATAATTTACATAGCTTCAATAATAGAGTACGTAAATCCAAGGAGCAAACCATCGATTTGGAATATAAGGAAGCAAAAAACGCCCAACCAGAACAGCAAAAAGAAAAAAGAATCCAAAAAAATGAGGATAGTGTAAGGAGCCTCTGGGACAACTTCAAGCGTGCCAACATTCGCATCTTGGGGGTGCCGGAAGGAGAAGAGAGAGAACAAGAAATCGAAAACCTGTTTGAAACAATAATGGCAGAAAACTTTCCTAACTTGGTGAAGGAAACAGACATACAAGTCCAGGAAGCACAGAGAGTCCCAAACAAGATGAACCCCAAGAGGCCCACACCAAGACACATCATCATCAAAATGCAAAAGGTTCAAGACAAAGAGAGAATCCTAAAAGCAGCAAGAGAAAGGCAGCTAGTTACCTACAAGGGAGTTCCCATTAGGCTGTCAGCTGATTTCTCAAAAGAAACTTTGCAGGCCAGAAGGGAGTGGCAAGAAATATTCAGAGTGATGAAAACCAAGAACCTACAACCAAAATTACTCTATCCTGCAAAGCTGTCATTTAGAATCGATGGACATATAAAAACTTTCCCAGACAAGAAAAAATTAAAGGAGTTCATCACTACCAAACCGTTATTATATGAAATGATGAAGGGTCTTTTTAAAGAAAAAGATAAAATGTAGGAACAAACAAAATGGCAAGAATACATATCTATCAACAATGGAATCTACAAACAAAATGAACAGGAAGAACAGGAACATTCTCATAGATACAGAGAATATTTTGTTGGTTGCCAGTTGGGAAAGGGGTTGGGGGAATGGATGAAAAAGGTGAAGGGATTAAGAAGCACAAATTCATTGCTAGACTGACAAACCTCAAAGGGAAAGGGGTTGGGGGGGTGGGAAGAAATAAACCAAAGAACTTATATGCATAACCAATGGACACGGACAATAGTATGGGAAAAGGTGGGAGGGGGGCGGGAGTGGGGAGGAGGGGGTCAATGGGGTAAAAATGTGGAACATCTGTAATACATTTTACATCCAACAATAAAGATGTGGGAAAAAAAAAAAAAAAAAAAAAATAAAGCTGAAGAATATTTTATTGTGTGGAAAAAAAAAAAAAAAATAAAAAAAATAAAAAAATGAAGTTCATTAAAAAATAAAAAAATAGAAACAATAGGACGCCTCATTGCTTATTGGATTGCAGATTTTAAAAGAATGGTTAGCCCTGGCCAGTTTGACTCAATGGTTAGAGCATCCACCCAAGGACTGAAGGGTCAAGGGTTCGATTCCAGTCAAGGGCATGTGCCTGGATTGCAGGTTTCCCTCTGCCTGGTGGTGGTGGTGTGCAGGAGGCAGTCAATCAATGTGTCTCTCTCCCATAGATTTCTTTCTCTCTCTCCCTCTGTCCCTCCCTCCCTTCCACTCTCTAAATAATCAATGAAAAAATACCCTCAGGTGAGGATTAACAAAGTAAGTGAATAAATAAATGAAAAAGAACAGTAATACTCACTGTTGGTGAGGATGCAATGAGAGCAGGCCTCTCACCTGCTGCTGCTGGGGCTGGAAATTGGTATAACCATTTTTGAAGGGAGATTTCCCAACATATATCAAAAGCTTCAGTACCTGTTGACCAAATAATTTCATTTTTTAGCATTTTACCTACATAAATGATCAGATAAGTATGTGAAATGAATGTACCAGATGTTCATCACATTGGTCACACAATCATTTTTAATTTGGAAACATTAGATACGACGGACATAAACAGAAGACTGGTGAAAACAGGTCTTGTTCATCCTTACAATGAAATATGATGCAGCCATTTAAAATGATGGCTTAGAAGTATGCTGGTTGACATAGAAAAATACTCACAATGTATTGGATTGAGATTTTTAAGGAGCAGGTTATAAAACACTGTAAATATCAACATCTTCTAATATATTTACCATGAACATGTATCAGTTTATGTAATAAATAAACTAGTCATATTGTAGATAATAGATAAATGATAAAAGGACTAAGATAATTTACAAATGAAGAATAAAAATGGCCAAAAAACATGAAAAATGTCCAATCTTACCAGTTATCAAAGTATTGCAAATTAAAGCAATATTGGAAGAATACTTTTTGTAATTGACAACGATTTTTTAAATGTTACTGTTTAGTGTTGCAGACTATATTAATATATCACGCCTGTGTTGTTTATACAGACTTTTTGAAATCAATGTTATGCACAGGGTGGGGCAAAAATAGATTTATAGGTGTGAGTACATGAAACTGTTTACTCTTGTATTATTATTTATTAATTGCTATATTATTTTCCATACAAACAACTGCATTTCTACTTTTGCCCCACCCCATATTTTTCAAAATATGTTTTTATTGATTTTTTTTTTTAGAGAGAAAGGAAGGGAGAGAGATTGAAACATTGATGTGAGAAACATTGATTTGCCCTGGCCAGTTTGGCTCAGCGGTTGGAGCACTGGCCTGCAGACCAGAGTCCCAGGTTTGGTACCGGTAGGGGCATGTACCAAAAGGAAAAAAAAAAAAAAATCCATCGGCTGCCTCCTGAACGCCCCCTACTGGGGATCAAGCCTGCAACAGGGGCATGTGCCCTGACCAGTAAACCCACCAGGACCTCTCAGTCCTGGGATGACACTCAGTCCACTGAGCCACACCAGTTGGGCCCCACCCCATATTTTAAGAGCATTAAAATATTTATAATCTGTCCTAATATTTTTCCACCAAAGAATCTATCCTGGGGAATTTTTTTTTTTTTTTTAATCCTTACCCGAGGATATTTTTCTATTTATCTTCAGATAGAGTTGGAGGGAGGGAGAGAGAGAGAAGCATCGACATGAGAGGGACATATCAATTGGTTGCCTCCTGCACGACTCCAGCCAGGGCCAGGGCCAGGGCCAAACCACAACCGAGATACGTGCCCTTGACCAGAATCTAACCCTGACTCATTGGTTCGCGGGCCGATGGTCTAACTACTGAGCAAAACTGGCTAGGGCAATAACCTAAAATACATACAAGGATGTTTACTATTAGTTTAAAACATTGAAAAATTGGATATAACTTAAATGTCTGTCATAGGGAAATGATTAATTATAGTACAGCCATGTAGTTGATATATTTATTAAAATAGGTATTTATTTCAAAGTTTTTAATAACATGGGGAAATATTCTTGATATTAAAATTTTTAGAAAGCATGTTGCAAAACTATATATTATGAACCCAACTATGTAAAATGTTTAATAAACACTAGAAAGATTCATACTGTAGCATTCTGACTCTCTACACTTTTCTCTACTTTTCACATTTTCTACAATAAGCAGAAAAACACAAAGCAATGAAGAAAGGTTAAAAACTAAGAAAAAATTACCATGGATTTGTATATTCCCCATAAGTGTGCCTCTCTGTCATGTCCTTGTGGCTTTCTATAAAAAATACTTAGCTATGAAACAGGATTAAGTGCTTAGGGATGAGGGGATAGCAGAGAGGTTGGGGTTGGGGGTTGAGGGACTCTGTCCTACACTAGGGTGACTAGCCATTCCCGAACGGAGGGAGTCCCAGGAGGCGGAACTCCCTACTTTAAATCCAGGACAGGAGTTCATAAAGGCAGGTGAGCATGGCAACCCTTTACATCTTGTGGAACAAAGAAGGAAGGTTTAGGAAGACTGATGAGAAAGAGAAGCCAAGTAAGCAGTTCAGGGCTTTACCCAGGACACATCCTGTGTCCTTCTGCAGGGTTGATTTTGGGGGTTCTCTAAAGTGGAGGTGGACAACATCACTGCTTAGCAGATCTGGAGGCTGCCTATTAGCAAAGCAATCAAAGGCTTTTAATTCACATGGGGTCTTGTGCAAAAGAAGTTGCCTAATGAAATGTGTTAATACCCTATAATTCTGAAGACCCCTTAGTAGGGTAGATTTCTTGGAAGGGAAGAGAGACTCCCACTACCCTTGCGATCTCCCACGTGTGTAACTTCTCAGTCTGTTTGCCTTTAGGATAGTATGCACACGCGATGCTGTCCTCTGAAGAAAATAGATACCTGCTATTTCATGACACTATTATCAGTCTTAATTATGGGATTGTAAATGTGCCCAGAGGATCATTTTGATAGGCAAATCATACAAATAAAAACTGTAGTCATTCAGAATTCTTTCTACCTTAGTGGCTAGGCTCCACCTCAGATAGATGTCACTGACCTGTCCCAAACGATTTTTTTTTTTTTTTTTGCAGGACCTCTGTAGAACCGTGGTCTCAGAGACATAAAGAACTAGGTAAGTTCTTTAGAGGTGCCCACCTCCCAGTTAACTCAGATTCCTTCCAAGAACCCCCGCGCAGCCCTCCCACGGGCACTTGCTAGCATGCTGACTGTGCAGGGAACAGTACAGCTTCTAGGACTGTTGAGTCACACAACCGCATCGGTGTCATTGCTTCTACTCAACACCCCTTACAACTGCCCACCCATGACCACGGGCTTTCCTTAAGACACTTGAGTTCTCAGAGCCCCTTCAACCCACCGAGAAGGCTATAGATGTTCTCCTTCCCACTGCACTAGGTATAAAGACTTTTTCAAGCACTGGCCAGTTTGGCTCAGCAGTTGGAGCATCGACCTGCGGACCAGACAGTCCTGGGTTCGGTTCCTGCTAGGGGCACGTACCAAAAAAAAAAAAGTCTTTTTCACTCCAGCATTCCCAGTTAAATTTCTACGCTTACATGCCCTTCCATTCAGGGAAGTGAAAGGGGGCGTGGAGAGATTTGACATTTACAGAACACCCAAAGGTCAGGCATTGAGCAAACCACTCTATATACTTACCACATTTAATCCCCACAAACACCCTCAATCCCCATTGGGGGACTGAGAAAACTGAGGTTCAAATCACTTAGATAACATACTCAAGGTCCTCAATTAACAAGGAGCAGAGCTAGGAAGAGATTGCTTTTTTAAAAGCAGCCTCTTTTCACTCTCCCCAAGCAGCCAAATGGGCCTTCCTTCCTCCCGGTTTCTCCTTCCCCACTCACTTTCTTCCGCCAGTGTTTTGTAATTGTTACAAATGCTATTAAGGAGATACACAGAGCGCTCGGAGTGCTCATCTCGGAGGAACCAGACCTAGTGGAGGAGATGAGGGAAGACGCTGGAGGAAGTGACGTGCTAGGGGATGGGACAGGACCAGGTGGAGAGGGGAAGGTGGGCAGACACTATGCGGGGGACAGCATGCTGGTGGGCAGGAGGCTGCATGTGAGGAACAGAGAAGTGAGTGCCGGGAGTGAGAGGCCAGAGGGTCACTCGGCGCTGGGCGGCAGGGGCCAAGCAGGGCAAATGCTTATAGCTGAGGACAGGAAGCTGGTCCTTCACTGCATGTACTTGGCATTGAGCTGAAGCCCTATGGGAAAGGAGTGTTTTTGGTCTTGAGAGAGAACACACTTTTTATCTTGTGTGTTTCTCAATAAAGGCCCCATTGGCACTTTGGATGTGATCATTCTTCTTTGTACAGGGCTGCTCTGTGCCTCCCTTCCACCCTGGTCCCCAGGTACTAAATGCCACAGCAAATTCCCTCCCCGCCCCCAGTCCAGCAGCTGTAATAACCACCCCGCCCGTGTCTGCAGTGCCCTGCAGTGGCCCTGCCTCCTGTTGAGAACCACGCTCTAGCTGGGGCTGCAGGAGGGTCAGTGCCACCACCGTCTGGCCGTGCTTCATCCCAGGCCCTATCAATATCACACTCCTCTTTTGGTGGCTGTCCTTCCCACAGACGCCCTACTGGCTCTGACGTTGGTCTCTATGACATACGGGAACGTTTCCAATTTCGTGTGATAACTGTTGAGTCTCTGCTGTGTGCCAAGGTTGGGAGGACAGCTAGGCTGGTGACTGAGACAGATGTGAAAAAAATTCCAATATGGTGGGGGAAATGCAACTGGGGAAGCTGAAAGAGGGGGTGGAGGTGGCAGAGGGGAATTGGGAGCTCTCCTGGTCGAAGAGGCCAGGGAGGAAGGGCAATCCAGGCAGAGAGGATGTGGTAGGAAGATGGGTTGGGGAGGCTGGTGGCCACAGTTCACAAAGGGTCCCATATGCCATGCTAAGGAGCTTAGATACTATGCAAAATAAACTCCCAAATGTGCTACACTCGCAAATCTTCATCATCCTGGAATGATAACATCTCGGTGCGGTGTTTAAGAAGTTTCTGAGCCCTGGCCGGTTTGGCTCAGCGGTTAGAGCGTCGGCCTGCGGTCCGGAGAGACCCGGGTTCGGTTCCCGCTAAGGGCATGTACTTCGGTTGCAGTTTGTCCCCGGCCCTGGTTGGTCGTGCGGGTGGCAACCACTTGATGTGTCCCTTGACGTCGATGTTTCTGTCTCTCTCTCCCTTCCTCTCTCTCCCTCCCTCTCTATCTGTACAAAAAATGGAAAAATATCCTCGGATGAGGATTAAAAAAAAAAAAAAAAAGAATTTTCTGAAGCGCCACATAGATAGGTTGCCGTAGTGTGACACAATTTCTCTCGGGCTCTGTCAGCTCATTTATGAAGTTTCTGTGTGCTTGGGGGATTTTAAAGTTTCTTTTCATATATTGATTTTTTTAACAGCTTTATTGAGCTGTAGCTGATATATGATAAACAGCACATATTTAATGTTCACAATGTATTAGGTTCTGACCTTTGTAGGATATATGTACACACCTGTGAAACCATCACCACAATCAACATGTTCATTATCCCAAAAAATTTCCTCGTGCCCCTTGGTATTGCCTCTCTCACCCTCTGCCTTGACACCAGGCAACCATTCATCTGCTTTCTGTCACTAAATATTACTTTGAATTTTGTAGAATTTTACATAAATGGAATTATTACTTTGTACTCTTTGGGGGGGGGGGCAGCGTCTGGCTTCTTTCAAATAACAAGATTATTTTGAGATTCATCCATGTAATTGCATGTATTATACTTTCCATTTTCTATTTTTTAAAAATATTATTCATTTGAGGTATGTCTTCTGGTATTTACTATATCTCAACAAATTTGCTCCATGAGATGACAAGGCTCCACGTTAGAAGGGGCTTTGAGGGAAATTGACTCCCTGGAGGTACAAGAGATACTGCTTGGGGACTAAATGATGAGGCATAGATCCTCGTTTTCTAAGAATTCTCCAAATACACAAAGAATATTCTGCTTAGCAAGATAATGGCCTCCAGAGACGTCCACGTCCTGATCCCAGAACTGTCAGTATGTTGCTCTACGTGCCAGGGGTCTTGAGATGGGGACGCTTTCCTGGATTATCTGGGTACCCCACTTTTGTAACCACAGCAGTCCTTATAAGTAAAAGAGGGAGGCAGGAGGATCAGAATAAAAAGACTCTGTGATGTTGGCTTTGAAGATGAAGGAAGGAGTCATCAACCAGGGAATGGAAAAGGCTAGGGAAGCCCCTCCTGGGCCTCCAGAAGGAACACCGCCCTGCTGACACCTTGGTTTTAGCCCAGTGAGCCCTGTTTCAGACTTCTGACTCTAGAACAGAAAGATAATTTGTATATTTTTAAAAATTCTCACCCAAGGATATTTTTCCATTGATTTTTCAGGTGGGGGGCGGGTAGAAAGGGGAGAGGGAGAAACTTCGATTGGTTGCCTCCTGCATGACCCTGACCAGGGCCCGGGATCTAACAACAACTGAGGCTCATGCTCTTGACCGGAATCAAACCCTCAACACTTTGGTCTGCAGGCTGACTAACTGCTGAGCCAAACTGGCCAGGACTAATTTGTGTTGTTTTAAGCTACTAAGTTTGTGATATTAAACTTGTTACAGCAGAAATAGAAAACTAACAGAATTACATCCTGTTAAAAAAGAAAAACTTTGGTGAATCTGACCATTTCTGTTTTTGCTTCCACTTAGGGACACATGGTCTAACAGGAGCAGAAGTGAGTTGGCTTTGGAATCAGACTGACCCTGGCTATTCCTCTGAGCACCTTTCTCATCTTAATGGGGGGTTGACATGGTGGTATTTATTTTGGGGGGCTGGAGAGGATGAATGAGATGATATAGAGGGCCTAGAACATAGTAGGCCCTCAATAAACATTCACCTGCTCCACTTCCCACCTACTAGTTGAATCCAAAAGACTCAATCCTCACTGCTTTGCGATTTGGGCTTAGTTGCTTCCCCTCCTCCCATCTCATCCCCAAGGTTAAAGGGAGATGCTTATTAAGTCTCTGAGAGTGTTTAGAGTTTCTAATGTGGCTGGATCTTCTCAGTTAAAAGTGTGATTTAGATGTAAAACACCGTTATCTTTTGAGCAGGTAATTATCTCCTGTCCTGAACTGCTGAGCACTGCATTGAGGTTCTGTCTCTGTGATGATGGTATCACTTGGCAGGTGAAGAGGGTGAAGAAAGACCTCACCTGGGTGGGTGCTGAAATTAATTAATGTTTATTTAGCCACACAAGCCTATAATAAGAGGCTAAATGTTGAGTGTTATTTACCCTTTCTGTAGCTGTCACTTCCAGTATTTTAATATAGCAGCTAATGCTGGCTGATAAAGTTGGCATTTTAGCATTGGATAAATAGGTAATAGTCACTTCACAATCATGGGTGTGTGGGGGGCATCTATTTGATTACTATTTAAAGTGACTTTTTAAAAAAAGGGTTAAGGAAATAGTGAGAACTATTGTTTTTCTACAAGGGCATAATTTACATTTCAAATTCTCTCTTATGTAAAACCAGACAGATTGACTTAAAAAGCTAAACTTTTGAAGTACTAAAAGATATAGTTTATGTAATAGTTAATAAACTTTTAAAAAATATGTTTTCATTAATTTTTTGATAGAGGAAGGAAGAGAGAAATATTGATGTGAGAGAGATACATGGATTGGCTGCCTCCTGCCGCCCTCTTCTGGGGATCGAGCCCACAACCTGGGCACGTGCCCTGACGGGGAATCAAACCGGGACCTCTCAGTCCACAGGACGGTGCTCAATCCACTGAGCCACACCAGCAGGGCAATAATTTTTTAAGGCTACTATTTATTAGATATTATGTGCCACACACTGTTAGAGACCCTATGTGTGTGTTAAAGCTCAAATAGGCATAACCCAAGTCCAACATCCCACACTTAGGTAGAGAGCATCCCTAGCCACATAGTTCGAAACATAGAACTCACTGGGCGAGGGTGAGGGTGGAGGCTCTGTGCAGTGTGAGGACTTTGGTTCCCCAGCCAATGGCTACCATTTGCCGACTGACTGCCTGACAGACACTGGACTTAGTAAATGCATTATTTTATTTTATTTCTACATTGACCCTTTGCAGTGGTTCTCAACCTTCCTAATGCTGCGGCCCTTTAATACAGCTCCTCATGTTGTGGTGACCCCCAACCATAAAATTATTTTGAAGTTGCTACTTCATAACTGTAATTTTGCTACAGTTATGTCTTAGGTGACCTCTGTGAAAGGGTCGTGCGATCCCCAGGTTGAGAACCGCTGCTTTAAGGTAAAGTTGTCCTCATCTTGCAAAGTGAGGATAAAAAAAAAAAAAAAAAAATGACCATGGCCAACACAGTGTGAATGAATCGAAATTATACTCTTTTTTTAAATCAGCAAAAAATATATTTTTCAGTGTGCCACAGAATTTTAGTAATTAGTTTATGTGTCCCATGAGCTGAAAAAGGTTGAAAATCGCTGGGCTAACCTATACAACAAAATGCTCTAATGAAGGTAATCAGTTTTGCATATTTTAAAATGCCATGTACATTTCCTTTTCTGTGAATTAATATCCTTTGCTGTCTGAGGCATTTTCTTACTGATTCACATGATATTATTATAAAATACTTGGAAAATACAAGAAAGCATGACAAAGGAGTCTCAATTAATTCCTCTCTTGTCCTCACCACGTTCAGAGCACATTGCCAGGTTCCGATGATTTTTCTCTCCGAAATATGTCTTGTATCTTGAAGACGTCCATCTCTTTGTTTTATTTATTTATTTTAATCCTCACCTAAGGATATATTTTTTCAATTGATTTTTTAGAGAAAAAGGAAGGGAGGGAAAGAAGAAAGGGGGCGGCGGGGGAGAGAGAGAGAGAGAAACTTCAATCAGTCGGTTGCCTCCTGTACATGCCCCTGATTGGGGATGGAAGCCGCAACCTAGGCATATGCCCTGACCAAGAATCAAAACTGAAACCTTTTGGTGTATGGGACCACACTCCAACAACGGAACCACATGGCCACGGCGACGTCCATCTCTTCAATCTTCACTGTCCCCACCCACACTAGCTCCTTTCAGATTCCCCAGTACAGTGTTCTTTTTCAGCCTCAGGCCTTTGCAGATGTGCCCCCTCAACCAAGAACACTGCCCAACTCTGCATGGCTGGTTTTGCATCCTTCTGGCTCCAGCTTGAAAAGCACTTCCTCAGAAAGTCCTTCCCTGCCTATCCTATCTCAAGAAAGTTTCCCCTTTCTTTTTCAAACGCTTTTCCTACCTTAATAGCATGTATCACCATTTACAGTGTACAATATTCTAAATCCTCTGCATGCAATTAATGAATTAATATTTGTAAAGTGTTCCAAACAGTATAAGGCATGTATTAAGTACAATGGATGTGCTCATTTAAAAAAATCCGTTTCCCAAATCCTCACAACCCTATATGGCAGTGTTATTTATATCCTCACTTTACAGATGGACAAACTGAGCAACAGAAAAGTTAAGCAACTTGTTCATGGTTGCACAGCTAGTGGGTAGTCGAGCCTAGCTACAAACTCAGTCTGGCAACAAAGTCCACACTCCTAACCATTTTCTACATTTCTTCGTCATCCCAGGACCTAGCATAGTGACTTGCAACTAATAGGATGTTCAATAATATTTTCTTAATACATAAATGAACAACTCTAATAAGAAAATAAAATTTGCCCTGGCCAGTTTGGCTCAGCGGTTGGAGTGTTGGCCTGCGGTCCGGAGAGACCCGGGTTTGGTTCCTGCTAAGGGCACGTACCTCGGTTGCAGTTTGTCCCCGGCCCTGGTTGGTCGTGCGGGTGGCAGCCACTCAATGTGTCTCTTTCACGTCGATGTTTCTCTCTCTCTCTCTCTCTCTTTCTCTTTCTCTATCTCCCTCCCACTCTATCTGTACAAAAAATGGAAAAATGTCCTCGGGTGAGGATAAAAAAAAAAAAAAGAAAGAAAAAAAAGAAAATAAAATTACCTGTAATCCTGCCACATTGAGATTTGGGGAACTCATCCTCTAGATTTTTGTTTTTCCTAATACAAGGATAGACTTTTTTCAAAATCATAACTTTTAGAAATCATTTTGAGGAATATAGATCAGGCATCAACATATGTTTGATATTATATTCATTATATATTTTTAAATTTATAATTTTAAGTCAATGTTTCTCCTTTAGACTGGGAGTAAAAGGCGGGGGAGAGAAAGATACGTTTTTAAATAAAAGAGAAATAATTTTTCTAAAATATCCTGGCTCTTCTTAGCTCTAGGCAGAGGTTGCCAAACTTAAGCTAAAAAGTTTAGGGAAGGGACAATGTCTTATTTAAAAATTATATATTTTAAATCAGTGTTTTAAATGTTGTTAGTAGAATTATTCTTGGGAAATCAACTGGCAAGAGTTTTCTAAATGTTCCCAAAGCACAGTGAATGTCCATGGCTTACAGAACAAAGTAGACCATCAATGATGATAAGAAGAGCACTGACCCCAAAGGGCAAGAAAAACAAGAAGGGCTGCTGGGAAAACACCAAGAAGAAGCTTCTCCAAATACTGGTTTGCTCAGTTTCAAAGATTTTTCTGTTCTGACTTTTAAAATAGTTTTGGGATAAATAATTTGTAACAGCTGGTCATCAAAGCCATGCGCACTCCCAGAAAGCCTACATCGCTAAGACTGACTGTAAATAATAGAGCCATCTGTCTCCTCAGGGAGGGCTGGATCGGTTTGTTGCACCATCAAAGTGCCTCCCTGCTGCCACTCAGCATAACAGACTGAAGCCACACTGCATGGTATATGGTTACACAGACCCTGCTGCACCGGTGGGCAGCCAGAGTTCTGAGATAAAGTTAGCTGATAGGGTTACCAGAGTGTCATCAAATGCAGTCACTGCAGAGGGAGTTTGTATCATGTTACCGCTGAAAATATTTTAATCTAGAAACACCATCCACTGGATACAAAATCCGTGAACACTGGACCTCTGGGTGTGGCCTAGCACACACTATTCCGAGACATCTCCGATTTGCTTTCATGGGCAAATAGAAATCTTGAGGTAGGAATAGAGGGAGAGAACTTGAGGATGAAAACAGCATCAAACTAAGTATTTCTGAACGCCCCACCCCCACCCCAATGAAGTTTAGGTCACACCAGCAGTTCCCTATGTCATCTTCAAACTGATTTCTTGCAGTGGAAGGAATGCAGAAGCAGACCCAGCATGATTTTGAAGCTTAGTTTTTATTCTGTTGTTCAATTGTAGACAACTTCCAACTACTGAAAAAAAGAAGGATGACTTTGAATTAAAGGATTGCTCATCTGTGTTTCAAGGCCCTTCGGCTGGTTCACTCCATGAGGTCCAGAGGGAGGTGAGTTTCTGTTGCTGCTGCCTTGTTTTGCCTGTTTGTGTTGGCTGCGGGGTGAGCTAGTTGAACACTTAGAGCAGCAGGTGCCACATGCAGTGCAAAATGTCATGGGGGTCACATACTTAAAGCTCCTAACTGTAGCCTATTCACGTTCTTAATGACACATGTGTGAAGGAGCAAAAAGAAATCGGATTGTCGAGACATTGCCTCCTAAAGTCAACTCCGATTTTCATTATAGTCAGTGGGCTGCTGGTAGAAGAGTGACACAGGGCCTGTGAGTGTGAAGTGGCTGGTACTTTACTGGAGGGAGGCAGGGAAGGGTGGGTAGACACAGCCCCTGCCTTCCCCCCTATCTCTGGGTCATATGCAGCCTGTCTGGAGGTTAGCAGAACACAGAGCAGAGGGTGCTGGGGATGAGAGTAAGAGACTCACAGGCACAAAGCCCCAGGGTTTTCCTTTGAAGATGGAAACACTCCTCAGATATATAACACTTGTATTACTACTAATGGGCTTAGTGAATAGAATAGACATCACGCACCAACCTGAGACAACGATTCACTGACCATCTCTGGCCCCTAAATACTAAGGATTTGGGATTTTCCATCTACAGACATTCTCAGTTGAATTCCCAGCCATCCTGGCCACGGTATCTTCTTCTCTTAACTGGCAAATGAGTCAGCAGTTCGGCCCCAAATTCAGACTTCATAATAAAGCAAACCACACAGGGAATAGCTGTCAGCATGCTGAGCACCCTGCTGTTCATTCCTGGCTGGGGCAGACGGCAGCGTTTTCACAGGGCGGGGCCACTGGGAGGTGCTGGCCTCACGTGCTCAGTGCTCACGCGCAGGGGGATCTGTGAGCTGTTGCTGAGCACATAATGGTCAGTGTAGCTGCATAAACAGTCACGGCCCCAAGTGTGTTCACCTGAACTCAGTGAGTCAAATTGGGTTCTGACCGGAATCTCTTTGAACAAACCTTTGGAGTCCAAGATGGAACCTGATATCTTTGTGGGAAGATGTTCCGATTCCTTCCAGCGACCTGTAAGGGGCCCATTACAATTCTAAGAATGTAGATTGTCCTTTACCAGAAGAACACCTTTTGCTATTTTGCACAGAAAGGAAATAACAATAACAGTAATGATAACAGAAGCTATTTTCCTGTATGTAACAGGAGAGTTACATACAGGCTTCTGGTTCATCTTGGTGGTCTCTCTCTCTCTCTTCTTCCTTAAGAATCCTAGCCAATGTTAAATGTTAGCAGTGTAAATAGAATGATAGTTAGGAACTAGGATCTGGCCAGCAAAGGGTCTTTTCTTCTTGGTTGGAAGGCCTTGGAGCTCTGCCGCTGGCACCTCAAGATACAGAGAAGGCATGAGGATGAGTCTGGGGCTGTAGCTTGCTTCATCGACAGTCCTGAAAAACTAGCATTTATCTTTCTCTTTTCTCTGTAGGCATTTAAAGATACTATTTTTTCCCCTCAAAACTTACACAATTTTTTAAAGAAAAATTGAAACCTATGTGACATATAACACTGTATAATTTTAAGGTATAGAATGTTAAGCTGATACATTTATTTATATATTGTGATACAATTGCCATTCTAGTGATAGCACCTCTATCAAGTTACATAATTATTATTTCTTTTTAGTGAGTAGAATAATTAAGTTTGAATATGATATTCTTGTCAATAGTCACTATACTGTGCATTAGCTCTCTAGGGCTTATGTAAACTGATAACTACTTGTTGTAAGTTTGTGCCCTTCAACATCATCTACCCTATCCCTCTCCCTCCACCCCAGCCCCTGGTTCCCACCATTTTACTCTGTTTTTACGAGTTTGGCTTTTTTAGATTTCACATAGACGTGATATCAGACAGTACTTGTCTTTCTCTGACTTATTTCACTTAGCATAATGTGCTCAACGTCCATTCACGTTGTTGCAGATGGCAGGATGTCCTTTCTTGTGTCTTAACATTTCATTGTATATATATCACATCTTTTTTATCCATTCATTCATTGACTTAGGTTTTTTCCCACCTCTTGGCTATTGTGAACAATGTGAATTGACATGGAGTGCAGATATCTCTTTGAGATCCTAATTTCATTTCCTTGGGGTATATACCCAGAAGTGGAATTGCTGGATTACATGGTAGATACATTTTTAACTTTTTGAGGACCCTCCGTACTATTTTCCATAGTGGCTGCACCGGTTCACATTCCCACCACAGTGCACGAGGGTTCCCTTTTCTCCACATCCTCACCAACACCTGTCTCCTGTCTTCTCGATGACAGCCATCCTCACAGGCGTGAGCTGGTATCTCTCTGTGGTGTTGATTTGCATTTTCCTGATGATTGCTGATGTTGAGCATCTTTTTTTGTACCTGTTGGTCAATTGGATGTCTTAGACAATGTTTTACTTAAAATTATTCAGTGATAGTTTTCACCATCAAACAAGATACTCATTTACAGGTAGATTTTAAAAATAGTTTCAAGGCTCTTATAGAGAGTGTGTCTCTTGCATGCTATTTTTTCCTTTGCTCTTTAAATGTCCCCATGGATAAAGAGTACCTCGCCTTCTGTACCTGGGCATCCTTCAGTATTCCAGCACTGAGGTTGGTTTTGTTTTTCATTTTTAAACTGCCATTTATTGAGGGCTCGCTCCGTGCCAGGCACTGTTCCAGGAGCGTTAGGTGCACTATCAGCTCATGTTCATCTCGCAATCCTGTGAACTGGGTAGTATTATTCCGATTTTTCAGAAGAAACTAAGACCCAGGAGAGTTAAATAACTTGCCCAATGGCGTATAGCTTGAGTGGAGAAGCAGGAATTCAAATCCAGGTCTTCCAACTCCTACTTTACCACTGTGCTTCTGACTTTCCTGGGGAGCACTGACCCTGTTCTTCGACTCGAGTTGGAGCTGTAACGCTGTTCGTGACGATACTGCTCCCTTCACAGTAAATAGAAGATGCTGTAAATAATTTAAAGGGACCCTGAAGTGATGATTCCTCCCACTTCCCCCTTCTTCTCTCTTTCCCTCTCAACAAAATATCTTTCCATTTGAGTTCTCCAACACTGGCACTTATCTATAAATCAATATTTTTGTACAATATTTAATAGATGTCTTTACTGCATTTAGTTTGTACTCCTTATTTTTTGGAGAGTTTAATTCAATTTTTTTGATCTAACATATTACTTTAGTTCTTTAGGTTACCTAATAATCACACTTTCGTAGACTCATAAAAATGTGGATAGGGAGAGGCCTCAAAGATGCACTCATCCAGCCCCATCATTATATGGGCAAGGGGGGTTGGCTGGTGGTGAGTCAGAGCCTGTTATTCCACCTAAAACTGGAGGAAATTTAAAAAATATATTCATACATTTTGTTTATTTTTTATTTCGGGTGGTAGCCTTTTTTAAAATCCTCACTTGAGGATATATTTAGTGAGAGGGAGAGAGGTGGGAAGAGAGAGAGAGAAACATCTATCAGCTGACTCCTGTACATGTCCCGAGGGGATCAAACCCGCAACGTAGGTATGTGCTGTGACCGGGAATTGAACTGAAACCCTTTGGTGTATGGGATGATGCTCCAACCAACTGAGCCACCTGGCCAGGGCACTGAAGGAAATTTTACTACTTTGAAGGAGTTATCCCATAAGTTCACAAATCAGGAAGAGATATCTAAATGGATGTTTTCAATTTTGTTTAAAAGAAAAAACAACATATCAAAAGGCAGCTGGTCTTGCTCGGAACATTGTCAGGAGTATCCCTAGGCTACCTGGCCGCTCGTCGGGCTGCTCAGAGACGGCAGCCTCGCTGCCGAGCTGTGCTCAGAAGGGGGATTCCTTCTGCTCCTCGGTCATCCTTCTGTCCACCCTTCTCTGCCTCTCCCCAGCACACCCAAGGGGAAAGCAGGAGAGGGGACCAGAGTGTCTTCAAGAATGGGTGAGAAGGCGGGTGGCTGTGAGCAGCCAGCCCACGTCTAATGCCACACCGTTCAGAGGCCCATCAGTGATGTGTGGGAAAGCGATGCCACAGGACTTGAAAGAAACCAGTCCTTGCATCCCAAGCTCCTGTCTGGGGAGAATAAATTCCAGGTGAATAGTATTTCCTAAGACTTGTTGATAAGCATTCGGTCACTAACCAGAGACCAGTGTCTTCCTCCATTTAACGAATGTGTCAGTCAGTCCCCTCCTTTCCCCTTGCGCACAGACATCGGGCATGGCCACGCAGTACTTAGGGTGGCTTAGCTCTCAGCTGAGCGTTCTGCCCTCGTGGTTATGACTACATCACCCTCAGTGAGAAGCCCCCGTTCTGTCCTGGCAGAGACACTGGGACACTCTAGTTCCGTACATTATTCTAATATATTTGACAACGAGGCTCTTCTCTTTTTGCACAGAACAGGACACATAGCGAGGACAGTCAGTGAAAACCAGATCTGTTGTCACAGAACATCCAGGGCAGGTACAAGGACGGAGGCCAGGCTGCCCACATGGATGAAGCCGACTTCTCCGAACTTACGACTTTGAAGCAACAGGAGGATTCGCCGTATGATGGGCATTTCTCCCAAATTAAGCTCTACAGTGATCGTAATTTGCCCTCGAAAAGTGACATCCTGGACGTCTCAGACCACGTGACTTCAGCAGTGGGGGCCCCGCGAGGAAAGGCTGCACGCGGAGGGCCGTGCAGACACACAGACCCAGCCCTGACTCTGGGTGAAACCGCTGTCCAGGAAAAATGTGATAAAGGGCAACAATGCACCCCGAACCTCCATATCCCAGCTCATAAAGGAGACCCTTCCAAGTCACACAGTTCTGATATTTTACAGCATCGTTTTTCCAAAGAGGAATTTTTAAAAGGCCAGAGCATTAACTGTGACGCTCTCCCAGAGATCTCTAGTGCTGAACGTCTTGATGAAGCTATTGTTAAAAATATTCTTTTGCGTTATATTAAGAGTTCTTGGCCACAAGAACAAACTCCAGAACTCACTGGCCAACTCAGCCCCACGAGGGACGACGGAAGCGGCAGTGGGCCCAGCCGCTCTCCAGCCACGGCAGAAGAAAGCACCCCCGAGTTGGAAGAGCCAGTGGCTGCTGGAGATGGCAGCCTTCCAGAAAGTTCCAATTTTCTAACTACAACGAAGAGTCCAAGCAATAAACAAAAAGGCTGCCAAGGGCAGACATGGCAGAAACTGCAGCCTGAAAAAACAAGATCAGGCCATGGGTTCAAATACGACCAAGTCCATTACCATTTCTCTGATTTCTCTAATGTTGCTTCCCAAGTGAAAATCCCTAAAAAGAACATAACTGATAAACTGCTTCCAGTGGATAAACAAGCCAGCTTTCCTCCTGAACTGGGAGACAGGTTAGCTCTTGTGCAGGATATGTTAGACAGTGTGTCTGGGTCACACTGTGTGGAGAGAGAGGAGCAGAAAAGGAAGACTGCGGACCCTTCACGACAGACAGAGGTAAGTGAACGTCGTCTCCGGGAAACACAGGCTTGGGGGCCCTCATCTGCCTCAGCAGGTCTCTGGAAGGTGATTGAAACTGAGGTTCCGGCCCTGGCCGGTTTGGCTCAGCGGTTGGAGCATCGGCCTGCGGTACAGAGAGACCCGGGTTCGGTTCCCGCTAAGGGCACATACCTCGGTTGCAGTTTGTCCCCGGCCCTGGTTGGTCGTGCGGGTGGCAGCCACTCGATGTGTCCCTTCACGTAGATGTTTCTCTCTCTCTCTCTCTTCCTCTCTCTCTCTCCCGCTCTATCTGAACAAAAAAAAAAAATGGGAAAATGTCCTCGAGTGAGGATAAAAAAAAAAAAAAAAAAGAAACTGAGGTTCCGGGTTCCAGTTCTGGCCGAGTAGTATGACCTCTCAGAAGCCCAGTGGGTGCCCTCATGCACGGACTGGACTAACAACAACACATCATAGAATAAAATCCAAATTCTTCGACCTGGAATTTGAGTTTACCCATCTTTTTTTTTTTTTTACTTCATCCTACCCTTTGAAACTGAGCTCCCCTGCCCCAGGAGTCATCCCCAGTTACCTGGCTGGTCCCCTCCCCTCGTCAGGCTCTGCGGACTCGGAACTCCTGCCTCACAAGGGTCAGCCCACCTCTGCTCACCAGAGAGCCGCTCGTCTTCATGGCCCAATTCCCCGCGGGCCACGGGACTTCTCAGAACCCCCAGCCACATCTTCTCCATCCTTCGTTAGTATTCTGCCAGGCATTTATCTCAGCCTGCTTCGAGTCCTAATAATCTGGACATCTCTGCTTCTTCCACCAGACTTGAAGACTCTGGGCAACAACCTTGCCTCACCTCTCCATTGCCTACCTTCCCCAGAGCCTGGCCTGTGCCCTCCATATACTACACCCCTAGTTATTAATGCTAAATTGAACTGAATTAATGCTAAATTGAAGATCTTTCATAATATCTTTCAAGATTATATTGAGCCCTGGTCGGTTTTGCTCAGTGGTTAGAGCGTCAGCTCGTGGACCAGAGAGTCTAGGGTTTGATTCCGGTCAAGGGCATGTACCTTGGTTGCAGTTTGGTCCCAGGCCCTGGTCAGGGTCGAGCGGGAGGCAACCAATCAGTTGTTCTCTCTCACATCAATGTCTCCCCTCCCCCACTCTATCTGAAGATAAATGGAAAAATATCCTCAGGTAAGGATTTAGAAAAAAAAAAAAAAGATTGTTATATTGGTAACTATTTCGTCCAACATTTTGTTAATATTTAATTTATACTATTTCCCTTTTACCTATCTTCCCATCCCCCCATCCAACTTCCCAACCTGAGGCTCAGGATCTCGTGGATTATTTGATGGTCAATAGGTGGGTAAATTCACATTGATAATCAAAGTCAATAGTTTCTTTTTCCTGGCACTTTGCCAGGACTGCATGTTCTTTCTTTTAAGCCTCGTATGAAGAGAACCCTGAGCCTCCCTGCCTGCCGCCATTTCCACCTTTTCATGCTCCAACCCCCTTCTTTGTCAACTGAATGCCCTGCTGGGGAGCTGAGCAGAAACACCCCCTCCTCCGCACACACACCCCTGGAGCCGCAGCCCATCTAGTCTGCACTGGGATGCTTCTGTAAGGCTCGGAGAAATCTGCACCCCTGTGACACAGCAATCTCGGGGTTCCTCATCCCGCCTGCAGGAGAACCCTCTGGGTGTGCACCTCTCTGTGCTGTGGTTAGCAGGAGCAGATGGGTGTCGGGCTCCCCTCTCCGGAAGTGGGAGTCTCAAGTCAGGTGTCGGGTTTCTCTCTAGTCCTCTCAGTTCAGCTTGGAGAACTGGACTCTCTCGGTTCCATATCCATCATACCACTGAGACATTCATAATAATCGTAGTCTAGTGTGACCACGACACTTTAGCTCCTGGCACTGGTGTGTTTCTGAGGTTTGCGTGTTGTGAACGATGGGCAGCCCGTCAGGGTGAATCACTCTGGAATTTAAACTCCTGCTCAGCCAGCGTGGTGAACAGGAGGGGGCGTGTCCTGGTAAAAATCAGGATCTTGACGCGTTTGGAACTGAATGGGCGCTACTGTATCGTCTTCCCTAAGTGTGGCTCCCATGAGATTGGCGCTCGTGAGAGCAACACACCTGCTGACAAGACCGCAGTGGTCTCTGCCCTCATGGAGCTTACGATCCAGTTTCTGGAGACAGTTTGCATGTCCCCCATAATAGTATCAGACATGACAGTACTGACAACTAACGTGCCTGATACTGTGCTAAGTACTTAACTTTTAACCCTCATAAGGACCCTGTGAGTAGGTTCTGTTACTGTCCCCATTCTACTGCTAAGGAATCTGAGGGTTACAGTGATAAGCAGTGGCCCTGGGTCACCCACAGATCAGTGTCAGAGGGTACTTCAGCCTTGGCGTCAGGCCCCAGCTCTTGAACAACGCTGGGCTGCCTCAGGGACCAGAGCCCATCAGGTGGTTCTGAATGATGGCATCACTGATCATTATCGACTGTAATGCTTTCTTATCCTTTAATTATTCAGATGGAGCCCGCAATACATATTCACCAAGAACAAGTCACAGGTACTGGCATTTTTTCAACTTCTTTCATTTAGGGACACACTTTGAAAACATTTTTAAAATACCAAATGGTGCCAACTTCTGTTTTCAGGACTTAATAAATCTGCAGTGAACTTGAGATGAATGGTAACCAGAACTTACTCTTCCTTATATAGGAACAGAATCTGAGAGAAGTCTCTTTAAGTTGTCAGCAACCTCTCAGAAAGACCCTTCCTCAAGTTCTTCTTACATATTCCAAAAGATATCCCAAGGGAAAAAGATGTGTCAGAAATTAAAAGAACAGACTGAGCAGCTGAAGACTAAAGTAACACCTTTAAAGCTTATTAAACAATAGAAGTAACTGAATTCAAACATGAGACCCCATGCCATTGATGAAATACTGCATTTTTTCACTGCAGGTGCAAGAATTTTCCAAAAGCATAGCACAGGACGCTCCCTGTCACGTGCAGGACAAGAGGCTGGTAATAAATTGTCCGGTTTTTAAATCTCTCCTAGGGAACCTCCCGGGTAAATACAAATGTCTTCTCTGCTTGGAGGGCGTGGAAATGCTCTGGCAGATGTTTTGCTGAAAGTTAGGGCAGCAATATTTTCTTCGTCTCTCCATAGCCAAATGTCCCCCAGATGCCTGGCCTTGTGTCATATATATATTATGCCCTTAGTAAGTAGTGCTAAACTGAACTGAATTAAGATTCTTAATAACATGTTTCAAGCTTGTTATCTGGTAACTATTTGGTACAAAATTGTGTTAATGTTTTTTTTCCCATTTATCATTTGATAGAGTGGGAGGGAGGGAGGGAGGGAGAGAGAGAGAGAGACAGAGAGAAATATTGATGTGATAGAGCCACCTCGACTGGTTGCCTCCCGCACGACCCGACCAGGGCTGGGGACAAACCACAACCAAGGTATGTGCCCTTGACTGGAATCGAACCCAAGACTCATTAGTCCTTGGGCTGACACTCTAACTGCTGAGCCAAACTGGCCACGGCTAATTTTTTTTAAAACTTATCTTTATTGTTGAATGTATTATAAATGTCCCCGCCTTTTACCCCCCTTGGCCCCCTCCTCCCCAATCCGGCTCTCCTCCTGCCTTCCCCACACCATTGTCCGTGTCCATTGGTTATCCATATATGCACAGAAGTTCTTTGGTTTATTTCTTCCCATTCCCCAACCCCCCTGCCCTTTGAGGTTCATCAGACTTAAGTTATGCTGTTTCCTCTCTTCCCTTCACCCCATTTTCTCATCCCCAAACTCACTTTCCCAACATCCTGATATCACTGATGATTTGAGGTCAGGGGCTTTGTGTTATAGGGGCTAAAAGAGCTTAGAATTCTATTTCTCTAGTGCTTGGCCCCCTCTCTTTCTCAGGGGCCTATTACTTATGGCTGTTTTCTGTTTACTTCGCCAGTCACACATCATAAATCTGAGACCAGGGCAGGTCCAAGAGAACAGCACACCAGCTGTTACAGAGGGTTAGAGAGCCCGTCCCATCCAAAGTTGATGGGTCCGAGAGGATATAGGTTATAAGAACTGCTAGTATCTGGCATCTCAGTATATAAAACTCTGAAAACTTAAAATTGATCTTGAAGCTGTGCTTTTCAGATCAAAATCTTTGGAATCCACATCCTTGCTTGTATTTAATCAAATCACTAATTTTTGTTGTAACCACCACAGCCCTATTCATCAGTGACTGGGTCATGGGAAGTGGGGGTGGAGCCTGGCAACGGGGCAAAAAAGCTGAGACCTCCAGAGTCAGAAATGTGCTAAGTTGAAGATGTAGTCCAAGCCTCTAGGTCAACAGTAAGGCAGGTGGTCACAAGTCCTGATGTAAAGGACATAAGCAAAGCTCAGGGCAGGCTGTGCTTCAGAGACTAGGAGGATCTAAAGGTTAAGAGACATGGTTCATCATTCATTCATTCATTCATTCATCATACTAATTAAGTCATTCATTCATTCATTCAACAAACACTTACCAGGTACTTCCTATGTCCCAGACCTCTATAGCAGGCACTAGGGATTTGGAGGTGATGAAACAATTTTTTTTTTTCAATCGGCTTATAGTCTCCAAGGGACAACAGATTGGTAAACAGACAAGTGATGTGCTTGAGAAAGGTTACAGATGATGCTAATGGCAGCCAAGAAGAGGCTCACCCTTTCAGTGAGAGCAAGGCTCTTTAGAAGGCTTCCTGGGAGTGGCTGCTGAGCTGGGTATTGTGGGAGGCATCTGGGTTGGCACAGTAGGGGCAAAGGGCTGTTCCAGGAAAAGGAACCAGCAGGTGCAATGGCTCAGGGACAAGAAAGTGCTGAGAGTGTGAGGAACTGTATGGCACTGCAGTTGACCAGATGGAGCTCAGGGTACATGTGGTGAAGAGGAAGGGACGAGACTAGAAAGGTAGACAAGGGCTACATCATGAAAGCCCTTTAAACCATGCTGAGGAGCTTGGATTTCATCCTGAGGTTAAGCGATGGGCAATACCGGAGGATTTAAAGCCAAGAAAAAGTGAGTACCACGGGGGCAAGACTGTAGGGACAGAGACTGGCTAGGCAGCCATAGCCAGAGAATAAGTTATGAGAACCGGAACCACGGCTAGCAATGAGGATGAGAAGGGAACAAATCTAAAGGATTAAGGAAGTGGTGACGACTGAAAGGGGTGAGTAAGGAAGGGAGGAGGCTTGGATTAATTTAAGAAATCTAGCTTGGGCAACCAAGGTCAGGAAGAAAAGTGGAAGATCCAGTTCAGAATGGGTGCGGGAGGCAGGCAGGAGGCAAATTCAGTTTGGGACATTGGAGTTCCCTATTGGACACCCAACTGGAGAGCTCCAGCAGGCAATCAGAGCAGTGGATCTGGACCTCAGAGGACTTGTTTGGGCCAAAAATGTAAATCTGGGTATTGTTGTGGGTTGACGCCATGGGGTGTCTGAGATTGCCCAGCCTACCACACAGAGTAAGCAGTGACGTCCAAGGTTGGAATCATGGGAAACAGCACCAGGGGCAGGTGGAAGAAGAGGGGCTCCCCAAGGAGACCTATGAGGAGTGACTCAAAAGGTCAAGGCAGACCTGGAAGGGGAAGAGCTGCAGAAGCCAAGAGAAAAGAGGGTTTTTAGAAGTGAGGAGTGGGCCACACCGTTGAATGTTCAAGGAAGGAAGGAAAGGAAGATTTGCATTGGGTTTGGCAGCCCAGAGGTTATAAAAGACCTTTTACAGCCAAGTTTCAGTGAAGCGGTGGGTCTATGGAAGCCAGATTGCAGAAGTTAAGGAGTGAATGATAAAGGTGATTTCCAGAAACCCAATCTATCAGGAAGCAGAACATAGAATTCGAAAGGGTTGAGCAAAGCAGAGGGACCTGGTTGAAGGCACTAGCCTTCTGTGCCCTTGAGTCAGGGTGTTTCTTCCTGGTGTTAGAGGGGATGTGGGGATTCGTGTTGGGACAGAGAGGCGAGGAAAGGTGACTCCTGACAGTACCAGCCTTAGTCTGAGAGTTCCAGGCCCCTTTGGGTTGGTGTTGGAAAACGGCCAGACAGGCTAAAACCAACCTTCTCGCATGAGCAGCACAACATAGCAGAAAGCATTTCGATTATGGAGCAGCCAGCATTAGTTCTACATATTGGCTCTACAGTCTTGGACATGTAGCATGTCTTCCATCTCAGAGTTGTTATGAGAATTACATGAGGAACATTTATGGCGAGGAAACTGTGCCTTGTCTTCTTCTGAGACATAACATGATTCAAAATCGAAGATCCTGAATTATAATTTATAATTGGCTTTCTTCTCTTTTCTCTTCCCTTTGAACACCTAGTGCTTTCTCGTGGCTTTAACATCATGTTTGTGCTCCCAATTCTTTAGTTTCTACTCCAGACTTCTCATTCATCTCGCCAAGTGTCTGTATCTTCACTTGGATAGCCCACCCTCACTGAGAATTCTCCCTTGTACAACATTGTAGAACTTGTTGATACTGATATCTCCATTCAAAGTTGTTAGCCTTTCCAAATTCCTCATTTCAGTCCGGGCTTTCACATTCTGCCCATCGCCCATGCTTGAGCCCTGAGGCACTGTCACAGAATCAGTCAGCAGCCTGGCAGGAACTAGGTGGCCTGCTCCAACGGAGTAATTGAGGAGAGTTTAATAAGGCATCATTCAACAACAGTGTGCGCAGCTTAAGGGAAACCAGTGAGCGACAGAAAGCATGTCATGTAAACAACAGTGGAGCAGAAGGGGTGGAGGAAGGACAGATGCTCAAGCCCAAGGAGAGTAGCTGTCGCTGTAGGAGTAGCTGACAAGTTCTGTGGCTTTTGGTAGAGACACGGTCCTTCTTCAGTTCCTCCTGTTGATGCCATCCATGAAAGGTCAGCCTCCTGGGTGGGGCATGGAGAAAGATGGAGGATGGATCTGGGGAGAAATGGAAAACATCTACCACACTTGCCATTTTTTATACCCAGTAGCCAATATATTTCCAAACTTGTTTGTTTTTAATAAGAATAATTAATAATAATGATAGCTTCCCTCTACTGAGTATGTACTATGCTCCTAACACTAAGCATTAGCTCATTTAATTTTCACAATATGAGAAAATTGAAGTTTAGAGTTCAAGTTCACTAAAATCATACAATTAGTAAGGTGACAGAATCTGAACTTAAACCCTGGTGTGTCTGATCCTTTAACCCCACTATACTATATTCTTGCCCTTGGGAATCTCTCTCCAACGCATCCTTTCCTCTCCATTTTCATGACCACTGCCTGGTCCAGGTGTTCCTGAGCATCCTTCAAGCCTGACTTAAGTCTCAATGTTTCCATTGAGCCATGGCAAAGTACTCCATTCACAGAGTCTTTTCTCAAGTGGAATAAAGTCCCTGAGACCAGGGACTGTGCCTGATACAATTTTTGAATCTCCCATATTTTCAACCCAGGGCCAGATGTAGGCAGTGCTCAGGGAATGTTTAACCACTGGGGCTGCAGGGTTGCTGCCTCTATATTTCAAGACAAGACCTTGACCTGCGCGGTTTGGACGTTCACCTGTGTAGGGCTGCGTGTGGTGGTGTGGTGACGTCTGGGACCCACTCGCAGTGTGGCTAAACTTCAGCTGCTCCTTCTCCGTCTCACCCTGTAAGATGCGAACCCGGGTCCTCGAAGCTCAGTTCCTTTATAAGATCTATATGGCATCAGACTCACTTCCTGGAGCTCCAGTTTCCTCCTCTTGGCAACATCTACAACATTGATGTGTAGATTAAATAAGATCATGAGTGGGAACATGCTCTAGAAGCTAAAAATTGTTCTGCAAATATGTAGGATTATTGTTGTCCCATTAAGGAAGTCAAGGAGGCCTCTGAGTGGTTCTGGGTGAGAAATCAGGAGAAATGGAACTTTTCTGCTTGTGCTATGGGGTAGTGTGAATGTTGAGATGGCGCCTGTCTATATTTTAGATGTGAGACCCTGAAACAAACCAATGGCCAGGAGAAGGGTGGTGGCGTCATTTTTGTTTTTTAAATCCTCACCTGAGGACATTTTTCCATTTTTTGTTCAGATGGAGTGGGAGGGAGAGAGAGGAAGAGAGAGAGAGAGAGAGAGAAACATCGACGTGAAAGGGACACATTGAGTGGCTGCCACCCGCACGACCAATCAGGGCCAGGGACAAACTGCAACCGAGGTACATGCCCTTAGCGGGAACCGAACCCGGGTCTCTCGGGACCGCAGGCCGACGCTCTAACCGCTGAGCCAAACCGGCCAGTGCCACCATTCTACTGGGCGGTGTTGTCATTTTGACACTACTGTAACGTACACCCTCACTGGTTTGGGGAAAAGAACCCCGCTCATGGGGTTACATGTGAACGACTCCAGTGGCTTCTCTGCTGCAGGTCCTGGAGAAACTGCAGGCACATTTTGAACTGCTGGAGCAGGAGTTTGTGGCCAACAAGGAGAAGCATCTGACTTGGAAGCAGCAAGCCCACAAGTATGAATCCCCAGCTGCCAGTGAGTTTGACCCAGAAAGGTCAGGTTTAAACGGTGAGAGGTGCAAAGGTCAGAGAAGAGATCTCCTTCGGGAGGGATTCTGATGTGGCTGCTGGTTTGGTGCCTGGAGAGCCTCTCAAGGTCCAGAAAGATCGAGGGTCAGTAAAACTGTGCCACCAATGGCAGGGGTCACCCGTGCAACAAATAGTAAGGAACCCCTGCTCTGTGTAAGGTCCCTTGCTAGGTGATGACCAGATGGAGAGTCCAGAATGAACAGCTGTCTCCTGGAGGAGACAGTTGTGCCGCCACCTTGCATGTCATTGGATGTCATTATAATTGGTTCAGAGACCAAGACGAGCACAAGAAAACCCTAGAAAGGCTCGCGGTCTAACTCCAGAGGCCTTCACCTCTCCAAGCTCCTTCCGTCTTCTCCTTCACCCCATTCCTGCTTTTATTTCTCCTGCCTGGTTCTTCTCTTTTGTCTCTTTTCTCCTTTCTTAACCACAGACAATTCCAAAGGGGCAGTGGGTAGGTGAGGATGTTTGTCAGGCTGGTTAATGTTGGGGTGAGGAACCCACCAATCCTGATAAGGGAAAACATTAAAACTCGAAGTCAGACGATTCGTGGGTACGTCCGCATTAGCATCTTGGATGCACACTCATACTGAAATTTCCAACCAGCCGTTTTCACAGCACCACGGTCCTCTCTCCTTCCAACCTAAACAGTTTTAAGATGTATTCCAGGAATCAAGACTAGGATTGTTTCCATATAATTTCCTGCTGTGAATTAAAAGAATCCATTTAGTGGGCTCAATATTTGTAAGTTCAGCTCTTTCTATTCATAGCATTTTAACACGAATCATTCTTGATGCCAAAATATTTTAATGGTTTATATTTTAGCACTTGCGTCCTGAGGCATTTTTCCCAAGGTACAATTTTACTTTCTTAAAATGAATGAAACCTCTGTCTACTGTTATTTTAATACCAAGTAATTAGACAGCAAGGATGGGGTTTCAATATTGATTTTTTCCCCCAGAAAAAAAAAAAAAAGATCTCCACATGCTTTCCCTATTTGTTTAAAAATGAATAGAGTAAGGACATTTATTTTCCAAGGAATCCCACTTGTTGGCAGGAGTTTTAAAGACAGGCCTCTGTGCACATTAAGAACAAAGTTACGCAATCAAAACCTTATTTATATCCCAGCTACACCCACACTGTGCCTGGCCTCAGTATAAGCCAAGAGAGTTCCAACTGCAATTATATCCCATATACAGGAGAGGCTTTCAACACCGGGGCAAGGGAAGGACCCAGCCTCTTCCCAAGCTCAGTAAAGCCACCTCAAAGCAAGCAAAGCTGCTCAGTTCGAGGCTCTTGCTCTCACATGGCAGAACCCTGTGCAACCCCTGAGGCGTTGGTATGTCGAGGACCTTCTGAGGGTTGAGGCCAAAGGTTCTTGCAGATAGCTTTCTGTAGGGGAGAGAATTATGCAGTTCATTGGCTGATCGCTTGTTGAAGTCAACTGTTGTGCTCTTACTAAATCCTTCTTATCATTGTCTTTAAAAGGTAAGATGCAAAAAGAGCTGCTTGGATTTCATGCCATCTTGCTTGTCAGAATTTCATCTGGAAGTTGCTTGACTTTTTACACACCAAAGTGAAAGAGCCGAGGAATAGGGGTCTACCTCCATCAAGTCCCGATATTATGGTCTTCCGCTTTATAGAAAAGATCAGTTTCCTCAAAAATGTCTTTTCTCCATCTCCAAATCTGTATGTTCACCCCACCCCCACCTTCTGCCTTCACTTACTGTCCAGCCTCTCCAGCCCCATCTCTGCCCACGGCCTGGGCCTCACTTCCTCATCCCTCTTCCTTTAAATGTTCAGTCTCTCCTTGTCCCCTGCTTCATTCTCTTCTGCCTACCGGGGTAGAAAATATTTCCCTGCATTTTGTTTGATAATCAATATGGTTTTCATGCTTAGATCTTTGTTCCACCACTTATTGAATTAGGCCTTTCCCCACTGGTTGAAAAAGCCACCTTTATCATAAATGTAATCTCCATGGGTATATAGGACTGGTCTGTTCCATCCCACTGATCTAAGTTTCTATTTCTATGTCAAATTACTATAGTTTAGTATATATTTGGAAAGGTTTCCTTCTTTTTTTTTTTATCTTCACCCGAGGATATTTTTCCATTTTTTGTTCAGATAGAGTGGGAGGGAGAGAGAGGAAGGGAGAGAGAGAGAGAGAAACATCGACGTGAAAGGGACACATCGAGTGGCTGCCACCCGCACGACCAACCAGGGCCGGGGACAAACTGCAACCGAGGTACGTGCCCTTAGTGGGAACCGAACCCGGGTCTCTCCAGACCGCAGGCCGACGCTCTAACCGCTGAGCCAAACTGGCCAGGGCAAGGTTTCCTTCTTTTAGCTATTCTTTTTTTTTCTTTCTTTATTTTAGAGAGAGAGGAAAGGAGAAGGAAGAAGAGATAGAAACATCGATGAGAGAGAACATTGATTGGCCACCTCCTGCACGCCCCCGACTGGGGATCGGGCCCACAACCTGGGCATGCGCCCTGACCAGGAAAGGAACCAGCGACCTCTTGGCGATGCTCAGCCCCTGAGCCACAACGGCGGGCTCTACAGCTATTCTTGCACTCTCTTCTTATTAAAACTTTATAATTAGCTCGACTGGTGTGGCTCAGGGGTTGAGCGTCCTCACATGCACCAAGAGATCGCTGGTTTGATTCCCAGGCTGGGCACATGCCCCGGTTGCACGCTTGATCACCAGTACAGGCCATGCAGGAGGCAGTCGATTTCTCTAAAAATCAATAAAAAAGATATTAAAAAAAACAAAAACACATTATAGTCAGCGTACCAAATTTTCTTAGAATTTTGTACTGCACTGTGTTGAATTTGCAGATTAGTGCGGGAAGAGTTAAAACCTTTGCTGTGAGCATTCCCATCAAGGAGCATGTTTTCTTCCTGTCGATTTTACACAGCTTTTGGTTAAAATCAAGACATTGGAAGCACAGAAAGATTAAGTGATTTACTCAAGGTACGCAGCTAATGAATAACAAAATAAGGATTAGAGCCCAGGCCTGTGGACTGGAACGATAAACAGGATGCCTGTCAGGGTGGGTACCCATTTTCAGTTCTTTCTAAAGACAGACTACTTTTGTTTGTTTGTTTGTTTATCCTCACCCGAAGACATTTTTCCATTTTTTGTTTAGATAGAATGGGAGGGAGCAAGGAAGGGGGGAAGAGGGAGAGGGAGAGGGAGAGGGAGAGGGAGAGGGAGAGGGAGAGGGAGAGGGAGAGGGAGAGGGAGAGGGAGAAGGAAAGGGAGAGAGAGAGGAAGAGACAGAGAAACATCGGCATGAAAGGGACACATCGAGTGGCTGCCACCCACACGACCAACCAGGGCCGGGGACAAACTGCAACCGAGGTACATGCCCTTAGCAGGAACCGAACCCAGGTCTCTCTGGACCGCAGGCCAACGCTCTAACCACTGGACAAACCGGCCAGGGCATGACAGAGTACTTTAATAATGTAGATCTATGCTATGTTCAAGAATTGTTGTTACTAAATAGAATGTTGATTGAATACCCTGTAAGATGCCTGTCTGCTGGCTTACTTAGAAAAGTGGAAGGTGAAATCTTAAACTTGGAGATGCTTCTTGAAGACGTGAGGGAGAAGATGGACGTGGGCAAACACGCTTCAGCTCGTCCTCTTCCCGCGAGTTCTCCAAGCATCCTGGACGGCTGGCCACCCACGTCCTCTCCACCCTCGGACGAGGTAACGCAGAAACCTACAGCTTCATTTCGCGCCAGGACACAAGGTGCATTTGTAGAATATTAATTCATGGAATTACAAAATTCTATTTTAATATTTCAAGAATATTTAAGTTCCCAAAGTCCCATGAATCATATTATTTAAAATGGAACCAGCTTGTAAAAACTAGAGCTATTTCAAGTGTTGGTTTTTGACATCTCCGATCAGTTTAGGCTGTAACAACGCAGTTTAAACTGATGAGACGCTGAAAAGCTCTTTCTTCTGGATGAAGTAACATTTCTATGGATCACTCCTGGAAGAAATCGTTCTTCTTCTTAATGGTTTTATATTATCTTTTCCAAATAGAGAATGACACACTTCGTGAAAGAATGATTTCCATGAATCCACATCTGCGTTCTCTTTTTCTCAAGTTAAATTCTTTCGGATTGTCCACAGAGGCAAGGGTAGGAATTCAGATCCATCACACTGTCTTTCTACCCTTTGTTCTTGTCGTCTCAATCAGAACATTTCAGACTAAATTACAATTCTGAGCAACAGAATCATCTGGATAATTGCCTCAAATTGATTCTTTTGTTTCAGACAGTTGAAGACTCAGCCTGCAGCTGATATTAAAAAATTGAATAGGTTTTTGTCAGAGTTAAGGACAAGATGATGAAGATTATACAGGGTGGGGCAAAAGTAGATTTACAGTTGTGAGTACAAGAAACAGTTTATTCTTTAAAAAAATTTTTTTCCTTTATTGATATTAGAGAGAGAGAAAGTGAGAGGGAGAGAGAGGTAGAAACATCGATGAAAGAGAACATCAATTGGCCCTGGCCGGTTTGGCTCAGCTGTTAGAGCGTCGGCCTAGGGTCCATCAGGTGAGGATTAAAAAAAAGAGAGAGAGAGAACATTAATTGGCCACCTCCTGCATGCTCCCTACTGGGGATCAAGCCCACACCTGGGCATATGCCCTGACTGGGAATTGAACCAGCGACCTCTTGGTCATGCTCAGCCACTGAGTCACACTGGCCAGACAGTTTATTCTTGTATTATTATGTATTAATTATTGTGTTAATTTTCATAAGAACTGTAAACCTACTTTTGCCCCACCCTGTATGAATGTTAGCCTTTCCAAAGAAGTGTTTGCCTCCTCAAAACACTTACCTTCCTGGCAAAATCTCATTCATTTTAAGGCTCAGCTTCAGAGTGAGGCCGCTTATATAACCTTCTCATCCAGCCCCCGTCCCACACCAGGCGGGGCTCTTTGCTTGGTCTGTGTCCCCAGCACTGTCTCATTTGTCCTGGAGCCTTTGTGCACGTTGGACTGAATGCCGGGTGTAGAGCGGATGCTCAGCACAGTAAACTGAGCCACTGCGAACGCTTCACAAGCAGCTTCCGAGATTCAGGGCATGTTATCCTCCAGGGGGGACCCGGAGTTAGCTTCAGGTGGTGTGAGGGAGCTCAGGGAATCAGCCGGCCTTCTGCCCAGCAGCTCCCTCTGGTCCCAGTTTGCTCTTCTTTACTTGGGCCCAAGATTATAGCGATTCTGTGCAATGATGAGAACTCTATAGCTTTGGGATGAGCAGCCATGAAGAGAGTCTGCTGCTAGTAGTATTGATTCTTTCAGCAAATGCTTACTGCTAAATGCTAGGCACTTTTCTAAGGATAGGGCATAAGAAACATAAACAATCACCTACCCTCAAGATGCTTATATTTCTGAGGGACACATACAAGGAACAAATAAAATCGACATGTGATTACAGAATGTTAAAAGAGCTATGCAGGAAGTAATAACACGTTCCTTGGTACTCTGAAGCCACACTGCCTGGGTCCAAACACTGGCTGTCACTCATCTGCTTTGTGATCTTGGGAAAGTTATGTAACTGATCTGTGCCTGTTTCCTCCCCAGTAAAATGCGGATAATTCCTGTCTGAGGTTCCAACTCCTCCTCCACAAAGTCTTTGCAAATTGTAAAGCTCTGAACCAACAGAAATATTAGTTTTCTGCCTATAATTTTGTCATCATTTTAGACACAGTGTTTCCCATTCCTAATGAAATCATCTCCAGCGCTTTCCCCGGACCAGCAGCAGCACCGCATCATCTGGGAGCTTGTTAGAAACTGTTGAGCTCATAGAGGCAAAGTGTTTAAAACAGGGCCCAGTGCAGTGAGCACAGTGCCTGGCTGTGAGCTATGGTGGCAATTAGGTAACTCAGGGTGGGAGGGGAGGGCCGCCAGGTTTTCTAAGGAGGTGCGATCTGAACAGAGTTCTAGGGAACAGGAGGAGGCAGCCGCAGGAGGAGTCCGGAAGAGGAATCCAGGGGGGTGTTGGGGTGCCCTGGGGTGGCATGGGAATGCTGAACTGCTGCTGAGTCACCCTCCCAGGACTGCAGCCCTAACACGACCCAGATTCCCAAGGAGCCCCCCAGGGGTGCCCCCGCATGACGCAGGAGGTCCCCTCCTCGGGAGGCCCGAGTCCCCAACCCGCAGGCCCCTTCCCCCGCAGCCCCGCCAGAGGGGTTCCGAGAGGCTCCATGGAGAAGGGACCTGCACCGTGGGCTCCCCCACCCCGAGGCTGGCTGCCCCAAGGCGCCGGAGGAACATCTGGGGGAGGCAGGCTGAGAGAGGATTGGCGAGTGACCACGGGATGCCCCCCACACTCCACCTGCAGGTGCCCCTTCCCGCCAACCCGGGGCGCCGGGCTTAGATTCCCTAGGGCTCTTCAGATGAAAGGAAAACCAAACAGTCCCCCCAAGTGGGACCCAGGTAGCTCCGGGGCTGATTCTAAAAGTCAAACTGGCCCCCTTGTCTTTTTAAAAAGCAGACCCACCTGATCAAATGGCCTCGAGGTTGCCTTCTGGTTTCAGGCTAACGTCCAGGGCCCTGGTCCCACTCCGTCCAGGTCACGCTGCTGACTCCTCACCTGGAACCAGTGTCCTGTAGTTGACCTGGAATTGACAGGCTCTGGACCACCCCGTACTGATGGCCCCTGCGGTGGGAGCCTGTAGCCGCCCGTCCCTGACATTCCCACTGTGGGCGCTCAGGTTCCCTTCTAGAGAAGGGTTCTCCCTCCGTCTCGGTCCTGTGCAGACCATTGAAATGCAGGCTCTGATTCCGGTCTGGAGGGCCCTGCAATTCTGCATTTCTAACAAGCTCCCAGGTGATGCCAGTGCCGCTGGTCAGGGGGCTGCACCTGAGATGTTTTCATTATGAATGAACTGGAAACACAGAGATTAAAACCCCCGGGTCTAAAATGGTGACACAATTATAAGCAGTAAAAAGTAATAATTCTATTGGTTCAGAGCTTTACAGTTTGCAAAGACTTTTTGCAGAAGAGCAGTTGGAAGCTCAGAAAGGTCAAGAGACTGGCTCAGGGCAAATGACAGGAGGCTTTGGATCCTCTGTCTCCCAACTCAGGTGCCCCTCCCTCCAGCCTGTGGTGTGGATCAGCTTCACTGGGAAGTGCAAGGTGCCTTCGTAGGTTAGACGTGATCAAATAAAGCAGTGGGGGGAACGGAGGGAAAATCTTTACTTTAAATGACAAAAGCACTAGACGCTTATCTCCCTCCCCCAAAAATCAGAAAATAGAGAAAAGTGTAAAGAATATTTAACTAAATGTTACGTTTTTCTTTTCTTTTTAATTTTTTGTCTTTTGTTGTTGTTGTTGCTAATATTTTAATATATATCTGTCCAGTCTTTTTTCTCTGCACACATATACATGTTTTTGAAAAAATGGGACCAATTCTATGTATTGTTTTGTGATCTGCTCTTTTTTTTTTCATTTTAAGTTTTAATGAAAGCTGTATGTAAGATTACTTTATTCCTGCATCTTCTCAATTGTTTCTTCCTTGTATTTACCCTCTTCCCTTCCTACTTGGCGAGATTTGGCTTTGCGTTCAAGGACCTTTTTGCCGGTTCTAGTCTGGTGACAACCACCGTGCTGGGGTGCCCACGTGAACAGTTGCACCATTAGCTTCCCCCGTTGCGCTCCTTCAGTGTAGATGACATGTTTCTTCCTGTAAACCTGGACTGCTTTGCCAATTCGCTGCTCTTTGTAATGTCCTCGAACAACCTGAACTTCATCATCCTTTTGGATGGGCATGAACCGAACACTGTGTTCTGTCTCAGCTCTTTGGAGAGAGGAGAAGACAATCTTCCTGTGAATGTGGGAAGGTGCATTGAAATGCCTTTTGCGATTCTTGCTCCGGTCGGAAGTCACAAAGGGATTGAACTTCATTTTGACCATGGGCACTTCTCTGTGATCTGCCCTTTTCATTTAACATTGTATTGTGGGGATCTCAACGCATCACTTAGAATAAGCCTACAGCTTCATTTTTAAGGGCTGCGTTGTATTTCATTACATGCATGTACCCTGACGTATTTAACCAATCCTGTAGTAATGGACATTGAGGTTTTTTCCCCCATCATTTTAAATGCAAATTTTTTTGTAGTTGATTATTTACTAAGACAAAAAACCTAGGAGTGTAGTTAGAGGTTCAAAAGGTACATATTGAGCCCTGGCCGATTTGGCTCAGAGGTTAGAGCGTCAGCCCACGGACCAGAGAGACCGGATTCGGTTCCCGCTAAGGGCATGTACCTCGGTTGCAGTTTGTCCCCGGCCTCAGTTGGGGTCGTGTGGATGGCAACCAGTTGATGTGTCTCTCTCACATTGATGTTTCTCTCTCTCTCTTCTCTCCTCTCTCCCTCCCCCTCTATCTGAAGATAAATGCAAAAATGTCCTCGGGTGAGGATAAAAAAAAAAAAAGGAACACATTGAAATTCTGATTCATTTACCGCAGCGAAGCGTGGGAGAGTATGTGCCTCCAACCTGACCCCACTCCATGTTTTTGGTTCTTTTTCTTTCTAATCTTTGCCAATGTGATAAGTGAAAACTGGTCGTCTCATGGTTTTGATCTGTATTTCTTTGACTATTTGTGAAATGAAATGTAACCCATTTTCCTATGTTTCTTGGCCATTTTCACCTTCTCTTTGACAACATCAACATTTTATGTTTGCAAAACTGAAACCACAGTCAATTTTCTCTCTAAAGGCAGACAACTGGAAACATATTGAGGAAATGAAGTTCAGTGCTGAGATTTTTAGTATACAAAGTGCTGTAAGGAGCAGGAGCGGGGTGAGAACACAGCGTACGGGGAAAGGGGCGAATCCCAGCTCTGTGTTGCTTGTTACTCTGTGTGACCTTGTCAGGTTGTTTCCATTCTCTGAGCCTCAGGTTACCCATCATTAATATGGGGACAGTGGGCCAGCATCTTGGAAGGGAATAAGGGGGTCACAGGAGAAGCGCCCGGCACATGCAGTCAACACATGCTTGTTTTTATTAATAAGAAAACACTGAAACCCTCCCAAAAATTAATGGACAAACGGTATGACCTAAAAAGTCACAAGTAAGAAATACAACTAATAAATAAGCATATGGGAAACATTTATCTCCTTTAAGAAGAGGAAATGCTAATTAACACTCAGTGCCACCACGCCCTCTTATTAAATTAACAAAAACATTTTCAGCAGATAATTCCTGATGCTGAGGAAGGTGAAGTCACACTGCGTGGCCCACATTGTTGGTGGCTGTGTAATCCGTAATTTTGTGGGAAGCAATTTGGAACTCCTATCATCACACAAACATGTTCGCAACCTTTGACCCAGACCTGAGGAAGTAATTCAAACATGGACAAAGCTCCCTGGCAGAGCCGCGTCTGCCAGCACTGTGTACGATGGTGGGAAAATGTGTTTATTTTCTGTTGACCTAAAGGGTAAAACCATCATAAGAAATACACGCTGGATGCTGCAGCCCTCCCAGGCCAGGGGTGTCGTATTTTGTGTTAAACAATTCCCTAAGCTTTGTTTTACTTCTTAGCCGAACATATTTCTTTGGGAAATCTTTCACAGTTCTACTAACCAATGGCCAGATCCCTAGTTTTAACAATTAGCTTCTAGCCCTGGCTGGTTTGGCTCATGGTTAGACTCTAACCGTTAGCGGGTCAGCCCAAGGACCAAAGGGACAAGGGTTCAATTCCAGTCAAGGGCACGTACCTGGTTGCAGGTTCATCTTCAGGGGTCACGTGGGAGGCAACCAATCGATGTGTTTCTCACATCAATGTTTCTCTCTCTCTCTCTCTCTCTAAAAATCAATGGAAAAATATCCTCAGGTGAGGATTAACAACAACAAAAAATTGTCTTCTAAAATCTATTCATTTGCGCTGGCCGGTTTTGCTCAGTGGTTCGAGTGTGGGCCAGCGGACAAGGGTCCTGGGTTCGGTTTCCGCTAAGGGCACGTACCTAGTGCAGGTTGTCCCCGGTCCCGGCTGGGGTCCTGTGGGTGGCAGCCACTCCATGTGTCTCTCTCACATGGATGTTTCTCTCTTTCTTCCTCCCTCTCTCCCTCCCGCTCTATCTGAAGATAGATGCAAAAATGTCCTGGGTGAGGATAAAAAAATTCTGCTCATCCTCTGGTGGCGCTTGGGGTAATGTGAAACCAAAGGATATAAAAAGGGGGAAAGTATCATTTCGTCTGGAAACTAGATTTTGAAATCTGTTGGAGGAGGAAGGAACCTGAGGCCTGCAGAAGGGTCTTCCTCTGAGCCTGGCATTGGGGCAGGGCCCCCAGTGAACAGCAGCTCCCAGCAGCCCTGACGTGGTGAGTGGGGCCGAGCCTGGGCTGCTGGCTGGGCTGTGCCCAGGGGTGAGTCACTTCCTCGGTCACACCACATCTGTGTGTGTTTCCCGGTGCAGGAGGACTCCCACAGCACCCCCGAAAGGCAGGAGCGTGCAGGGACAACCAGTCAGAGCTGTGCCTTCTGTCGCTGGGTCCTCGGATGGTGAGGGCTTCTGGCCGCTACACTCCCAGATTGGGCGGGAGCCCACCGGGATAATGACTCTAGTGAGAGTGGGTGTCGCCTCACTGGCGGGGCGCCAGAGCCACTGGCCCCATCACAGCTCCGCAGACCTCAGGGCTGGGCACATAGCCCAGCCTCCCTCCCAACATACTAGTCTCTGTAGCTGTGGTTCTCCACTGGGACAGCATCAAAGTCACCAGGGAGATTTTGAGATTTTTCAATCATGCACAGGCCTCAGCCCCACCTACTGCGTCAGCCTTGCCAGGGGTGGAACCCTGGAAGGAATTCTTGTTTTCATTCCCGTGTGTGTGTGTGTGTGTGTGTGTGTGTGTGTGTCCCTGATAAATCCCCTTGGTTAAGAATCACAGCACAGAGCTTCAGCACTCGGGGGTGGGTTGTGTTTGTAGGCTCCTATGAACACGGCCCAGGCGGAAACTGACATACATCACTGTACACCATCACTGTTCTCCTGTGAAGAGAGGAAATCTTCCCTGCCGCGTCCCACTCTGTCCCCTGGTCCCACCAGAAACAAACCTTATCCCACATCTCAGGGCTTGCTCCTCCCCATTACTCAGCAAGAAATCTTCACGGTAGTAAGGTGTAAAGTGTGTACCAAGATAAGAAATCCTAAGGAGAAATTCTTCATGTTTTAGAAATGCTAATTGGAGCAATTGCTAGCCCATGTGAATTCAGAATCATTTATTTGAAGCTTCTATCGGTTGTCAAGAGATGCCACTTCCAAGGTCAGGAGCCACCATGGACTAGGGCCAAAGCTTGGCTAATTTACCTTTGAAAGGTCGAGTCAAAGAGGGAGGAGCTGTTTGGCAACCACTGTTACATGTCCCTAATGGACTCAAATCGTAGATGACGCGCGCGGTCTGAAAGACTGAAGTTTCCTGGCAGAGAGCATTCCGCACGGGAATGGGCTTCCTCGTCAGGGTCCCACCGAGTGTCTGGCCCCATAAGCGGCAGCAAGGTATTTGTGCGGACACTTACCAGCTGTCACCTGGGGTGGCTCAGGACTTGAAACCAACATGTCAGTCATCAACTGATGGCGCTTACTCCCTGAGTCATCCCAGCCCTGCTATTTTAATTTATTGAATTAAAATCTAGATTTTTGGATTTGTTTTTAGGTTTTACTAAGTATAATAAAAATATTTTACATTTAAAAAACATTTTCATTAAGCATTCAAGGTAGTACATGTTTCTCTTCCAAATTCCTAGTCTAGACCCTAGAGGAACCAATGTTCTGGTTAAATGTACTCGTTTATGATGGACAAGATGGAGAGAAAAGTACAGCCAGGTATGAAATCAGATTCAGCAGCAAACCTCCTGCAGGGGAGTGATGAGATATCTGATTTGTAAATTGAAATCTCGGTCAATGACATAATAGTCCCTGAGGAATGAACTGAACAGAGGGTTACTCTTTCGTCTTTGAGAAGATTGGATGGCTCTCAGAGGGGCTGTATTCTTTACAAAGCTCACTGCTGGACGTGATGTCTGCAGGATGTTTGCAGAGCTGTGTGCGATGCAGATGAATGACATAGATGCTACACGTAAATGCTTATTCCTTTGTGTTATTTCTGCTGCAGAATTTTGGATTTAAGCCACTAAAACTGTCTTCTCAAGTAGAATTGCCCTTAGCTGTTATGTTTGGCAGGAAGATTTCAGCGCACAAAGAGGTTTGAAAGAGCAGAAAAAGAAAGTCGTGTTAGACTGCACTCACTTGAGTGAGATCCAAGTTTTCCACTTTGGAGAGCAGATGTTCAAATGCCCCAGAGGAGGAGGGTGGGGGAGAAGATGAGGTGTGAGGAAATGTGACTCAGGAGCACAGCGTGTTTTTCCAGGAGGAGAGGAAAGGCTTGGCTTCTCAGCCCCCCCCCCCCCAAACAGGCTCCGTGAGACCTGCATGCATTTGCCACGCAGCACCTCTGCTCATGCCCTTTTCCCTGGAATCAGGCAAGGTTCAGGATACCCTGGGCATGGTGCCCTCCACATTAAGAATAAGCAACTTCCCCTGGGGGCTATTACTGTATCCCGGGAGTTGAGCAAGAGCTTTAAGAATTGTTATTTGGACTCCTTTGGAGGAGTTAGAATTTGAAGGAGGGAGGCTGAAGCAACAGACAGGTCAGAGGAAGCATCTGGTAAATAATTGTAAGGCATCTTTCTGATGCCCCCTGGTGGCTTTGCTCAGATAAAATTAAGCCCAGATGCCCACCTAGCCTCTAGCTTCATAAATACAGGACAAAACTCACTTTCTGGACTCTGGGGATACATTCCGTTTGTACTTATAGAGTCAAAGCCATGCGACCCATAATGACATACAGCACGGCTTCTCCTGATAAAAGCTTATTTTGAAAAGTGAAAATGAAAAAAACTCAAAATTTTATAATTCCAAACTTCAAATTTTGATATTGTATATGTATGTATGATGATTAGATGTTAGCCTCTGGAACAAAACAGATTTACTTTTTTTTTTCCTTTATTGATTTGAGAAAGAGAGGAAGTGAGAGATAGAAACATCGATGAGAGAGAACATCGACTAGTCGCCTCCCACATGCCCCCCACCCAGGCATGTGTCCTGACCGGGAATCGAACCAGTGACCTCTTGGTGCATGGGTCAATGCTCAACCACTGAGCCACACCAACAAAACAGATTCACTTTTAATGTTTGGTGACTATGTTCTTATCAGGCTAACTTGTGTTGGGTGCCACTTCTTATGGGCAGGCTCAGGCGGGCGGGCAGAGGGGACCCCTGTGTTAAGGACAATGTGCCACTGCTGTGTCATCCCAGGCTCTGACGCAGGAAACTTGACTTTTCAGCTTTTACTTTCACCATCTCTATTAGAAGTCTACTGATCATTTGTGGGCTCTTATGCACCTTTTTAAGGAAGAAAAACATGGAGAAGAAAGGCTGTGGGCAGACCGGCTGTGGGAGTTTCCCATCACCCTTCAGGAAGCGGCACCGCACCCAGCTGCTCTTCGCAGTGAGTTAGGGGCCTGGGGCTATGGGTGCTCGGCCTCCAAGGTCCCTCTCTGAATCTACCCACGGAGGGTGCCGGCTTGCCACCTGCCACTCCAAACAGCGCTGCCAGGGCTGGGGTGTTGCATGTTTTTTGTTTTGTTTTGTTTTGCAAAAGGTAAAGAATTAAAAACTAAATAATTTAAATAACATGTGGTCAAGAAGGGTGAGCGTGCCAACACTTGTTTCTGGCTGGCATCGCAGGACTCCGGGGGCTGTCACTGGGTGGCCTCAGCTGTGTGGATCACCCTTTCAGCATGACCCACGGTTCGCACCCACCACACGAGAGCTGCTGCCAACTTGTCCATGCACATTTCAGAGAAGCAAAGAAAGTTAGAGCTGGGAGGAGACCCAGAGAGCACAGTGCACGGAATTCGATGATTTTTAGTCATAGTAGCTTTTCTCAAGATAATGCAAGCAGAAAAACATCCCCTGGCGGGCCTGCCCTGGGTGGGGAGAGGCAGGGCGAGGCCTGCCTGCTCAGGCAGCTCCTGAGCATGAAAGTCACCCCGAGCTTCATCTACCCAGTTCATGCACGAGGAACCCCGGGGCCAGAGAGCTCACAAGGGTTCCCTTCAGAGAGCTTAGCTCGTATCGCCTGTTACCCAGGAGCCCTTCCCCAGTCACTGTTCTGTCACAGTTAGCTCTAGTTCTCCTCTGTAGATGATACATTTTCTAATAATGAATATAGGTTTCACTGATTGAACACTTCCTATACCAGATACTATGACAGATTAGAGCTTTTCTTTCTTTATTGATTTGAGAGGAAGGGAGAGGGAGAGAGAAAGAGAAACATTGATGAGGAGAACATCAATTGACCACCTCCTGCATGCCCCCCACTGGGGATCAGGCCCACAACCTGGGCATGTGCCCTGACCGGGAATCGAACCGGTGACCTCTCGGTGCATGGGTCGATGCTCAAACACTGAGCCACACGGGCCGGGCAGAGTAGACCTTTTCAGAGTGTGGCCAGAAGGCCTCTGGGAGTCCCCGAGACCCTCAGAGGGGACCATGAGGTCCTGTCTTTCCTAGCTAAGTATCTGTGCAAGGACAACACAGTGGCAAGACATAAAACATGCCACTCTTCTCACTATTTATTTTCAAAAAGTTATTTTTTGTTTTATAATGTTTTGTTAATATGAAATGGGTTATTGTTGTTTTTAAATGATATAATAAATGGGGGGTGGGATCAGGAGGAGGGTTTCAATGGGAGAAAAAGGAGAAATATCTATAACAAAAATAAATTAATTAATAATTTTTTAAAAAATGCGCCCAGCTGGTATAGCTCAGTGGTTGAGCGTCGACCCATGCACCGAGAGGTTGCTGGTTCGATTCCCGGTCAGGGCACATGCCCAGGTTGTGGGCCAAATCCCCAGTGGGGGGCATGCAGGAGGCGGTCAATCAATGTTCTCGCTCATTGATGTTTCTATTTCTCTCCCCCTCTCCCTTTGTCTCTCTAAAATCAATAAAAATAAATAAGATATAGTAAGTAAAATATTTTTTAAATACCTCAGTTAAAAAAATTTTTTTTAAGTCTCAGGATACTCATTCAGTCTTGGAAAGACCTGAGTGATTCTGTAAGCAAAAATGATTTGAAATTTATATATAGATATTTCCCTACCCCTCCATCTCTGAAATCAAAAGTTTGAGAACTGTTGACAGTATATATAATTTGACTGTCACAACACCTCTGTAACATAGGAATTATTACCTTTATAGATAAGGAAATGGAGGCTCAGAGAAATTAAGTGCCAGGGTCAAAGAGGTGATGTATCAGTTATGTACAGCTAGGTAACAAAGAATCCTAAAACTGAATGGCTCAAAACAACCCACATTTACTATCCGGTTTCTGTAGGTCAGGACTTTGGGAGCAGCTTACCTGGGTGGTTTGGGCTCAGCGTCTCTCACGAGGTGCAGTCAGGGTGTTGGCAGGACTGACATCATCTGAAGGCTTGACTTGGGGCTGAGGATCTGTTTCCAAGATGGTCACTCACATAGCCATTGCCTGCTTGAGTGTCATTAAGAGATGGTAGCCAGCTTCCCCCAGAGCAGGTGATCCAAGAGAAAGAAAAGACTGAGAATGTCAACGTCCTTTATGACCTGATTTTGGAAGTCATACACCATCACTACCGCTTTATTCTCTCTGTTAGAAGCGAGTCACTTAATCCAGCCACTTCTTCAACAACATGCTAAAGAACATGTGGACATATGTCCAACCATCCAGCTAAGGGGCAGAGCTAGGCCTTAGATTCAGGCCTGTCTCAGTGTCTTGCTCTTTCCACTGTATAGCACAACCTTCCCAGGGTAAGTCCCTGTCCTCTGTTTGTAATTTTCTTGGGTTCAGGATCAAGAAGACATTCAATAATTATGGACTGAGTGAGATTTGGGAAAGAAAAAGACCTTTCTAAAGCTCCCTCCATTTGTGACTTACACTTTGAAAGCTGACATTACAGTGAGTGTGGTCATGAGTACAGCGAGGCTGGTGGCATCGGCAGCTTTGTCCCTGGCTCCTCTCTTCTGGAGCTGAGATGTTGCTTGGACACCTGAGCCTGGTGTGCTCACTGCCTGGCCCAGGCTCCCACACTAGGGCCTTACCTGGAGAGTTCTCCACCACTAGCCTCTCCATGGCACTGATGTGGGCAAAGCTATGATTCAGGTTCCTACCTGGGCTTATGAACTGACGTAGGGGAAAACCATCTTTCCAACTGACTGGTGACAAAACACAAGCTTGTGGTCACAGCAGAGACTAAGAAGAGAATGTAGATCTATTGGGGCAAATCTGAAAAATTACTCCAAATGCAAGATCAGTAATTCCGAGGGGCCAAACTCTCACAGATCCATCTATTCAGCAGACCTCTACTAGGCATCCACATGTGCTAGGCAAATCGAGACTTCATCCGAACTGTCACTTATCAGAACATCTCCCAGTTGTCAGAGTGATCACAGATGTCACCGCTAGGCTGGCAACGCCCTCGTCACACAGCCAGGAAGTTAAACACTGGAGAGCAAGGCAGACTTGCTCAGAGCTCTGCTCGCCGTACCGTATTGTGTGACTATAGTCAAGAAACTCAGAAGACTTCCGGTCAGGATGGCGGGTAGGTAAACGCGGTATCGGGTCCTCCCACAACCACATCCAAGTTACAACAAAACTACAGAACAACCATCATTCAAAACCGCCTGAAATCAAGCTGAATGGCAGTCCTACAACTACGGAATTAAAGAAGCTGCATGGAGACTGGTAGGAGGGGCGGCGGCGGAGGGGCTGGTACCACACCCACGTGTGGCGGATAAAAATCAGGAGGACACCTCGGCTGGGAAGGTCCTTCCTGGAGACTGAGGGGTCCCCGTCCCACACCAGGTGCCCCGCTCAGGGTTCCAGTTCCAGGAAGAGAATCCCCATCACTTCTGGCTGGAAAAACCAGCGGGAACTGAGGCTCAGGGAAGCTGAGGCGGCTGGAGCCCCAGGCAGCTCCTTAAAGGGCCCGCGCACGGACTTATCGGACTCTCTCCCTCTAAGCTCGGAGGGGAGGCAGCTTGAGGGGCGCCAGAGACACACAGGGAAGAACTGAGCTGTTTGGCACTGGAGTGAGGGCTGGAGAGGGGGCTTTCTCCGAGACAAACGTGCTGTCAGAGGCCTTTGTTCCTTTGGTGAGCCCTTCCCTGGGGCGGCAGACAGTCGCCATATCTGGGACTCCAGCAACCTGGCTCACACTGGTAGCCCCGCCCTGCTGACTCCCTGAGGCCCCGCCCCACCCCGCCCCACCCAACTTTCAGGCCCACCCAACTTTCAGGCCCACCCAAGCTGTTGGCACTTGCTTAACCATAGGATTGGCCTGACTTGGATCCTGCTTCAGGTTTTCCTAAATTTTTTAAAACGAGCAGCATCTGGTCTCAGCTAGCCCCATACCTCTCGTTAAGTAATACACAGAAACAAACACAGGGAGGCAGCCAAAATGAGGAGACACAGAAACAGGTCCCAAACAGGTCTGAAAGAACAGAACAAAACCCCAGGAAAAGAACTAAGCGAAATGGAGATAAGCAACCTAACAGGTGCTGAGTTCAAAATACTGCTTATAAGGATGCTCAATGAACTCAGTGAGGGCCTCAAGAGCATAAAAAAGGACAGTCAGAAATGATCGATGCACAGTTAGAAACGAAGGAGGCTTTAACTGAAATAAAGAATAATTTACACAGCTTCAATAATAGAGTACGTAAATCCAAGGACCAAACCATCGATTTGGAATATAAGGAAGCAAAAAACGCCCAATCAGAACAGCAAAAAAAAAAAAAAAAATAATCCAAAAAAATGAGGATAGTGGAAGGAGCCTCTGGGACAACCTCAAGCAAGCCAACATTTGCATCTTGGGGGTGCCCGAAGGAGAAGAGAGAGAACAAGAAATCGAAAACCTGTTTGAAACAATAATGGCAGAAAACTTTCCTAACTTGGTGAAGGAAACAGACATACAAGTCCAGGAAGTACAGAGAGTCCCAAATAAGATGAACCCTAAGAGGCTCACACCAAGACACATCATCATCAAAATGCAAAAGGTTCAAGACAAAGAGAGAATCTTAAAAGCAGCAAGAGAAAGGCAGCTAGTTACCTACAAGGGAGTTCCCATAAGACTGTCAGCTGATTTCTCAAAAGAAACTTTGCAGGCCAGAAGGGAGTGGCAAGAAATATTCAGAGTGATGGAAAGCAAGAACCTACAACCAAGATTACTCTATCCTGCAAAGCTGTCATTTAGAATCGATGGCCATATAAAGACTTTCCCAGACAAGAAAAAGTTAAAGGAGTTCATCACCACCAAACCGTTATTATATGAAATGATGAAGGGTCTTTTTGAAGAAAAAGATAAAATATATGAACAAACAAAATGGCAATGAATACATATCTATCAACAATGGAATCTACAAACAAAATGAACAGATAGAACAGAAACATTCTCATAGATACAGAGAACATTTTATTTGTTGCCAGATGGAAGGGGGTTGGGGGAATGGGTGAAAAATGTGAAGGGATTAAGAAGTACAAATTGGTTGCTAAACTGACAAACCTCAAAGGGAAAGGGGTTGGGAGGGTGGGAAGAAATAAACCAAAGAACTTATATGCATAACCAATGGACACAGACAATAGTGTGGGAAAAGGCAGGAGGGAGGCGGGAGTGGGGAGGAGGGAGTCAATGGGGGAAAAAATGTGGAACATCTGTAATACAGTCTACATTCAACAATAAAGATTTAATAAAAAAAATTTTTTTTAAATAAAAAAAAAAGAAACTCACACCTCCTTTGTATAATGGGTGTTCTCAGGTCCCAGCAGAGGCCCCTGCTGCTGGCCTCCTGCTTCTGGCGTTGGGCTGCAGAGCCGTGAGGGTGAGGCCTGGGGCACTGGGGTTCCTAACTCCCCAAGAGACTGCCATCGTGAACCACTTACAGGTGAGGCGACCAGGGGCTGGGGAGGCCTCGAAAGAAGGCAGAAGTGGGGACAGCTGTTGTTCCCAGGCGATGAGTCATATTTTTAATCTTTCCTTTTTAGAATTTCATTATAGATACAACACCCCAGGACAGAATTACTTCAATCATACAAAAGGAGGTGCTTTTGTCCAGCTCTGCTTTTTAAATGAAAATAAAAATTCTTCACCTTGTAAGTACATCTCCTGTATGATCCCATCTTTGTGAACAACAGAGTCTCCCGGGCATGGAAGACCCATATTACACGGGTGACTCCTTCCACGTGGGGGGCCCCTGCCTTCTCCTGTCTGCTACCCAGGTCTTCAGCCCGATGTCCGGATGGCAAGAGGCTAGGCTGGGGCTAGGAGATATGAAACCCTAGCAATAAAGGACTTTGAAGATTATTAAGTACTATGCCAGTTCAATCTGGTAATAAATCATAAATATTTGCTGAACAATGACCAACTGAATAATTGCCACTGTTACTGTTATTATTCAGGAGTGGCAAAAGCTTTAACTATACCCCCACTAACAGTCAGCATGAAAAGAAACAGGCTATTTTTACACTCCTTAAACATCATTGCTCATCTCAATGCAAAATTTTGCTTAGGAAAAAATTAAAATCTCACAAACGTTTATTTATAAAGTTGAATAGAACATGGCTCCTCCCTCCCCAGGAGTTTACAATCTACTGAGAGACCGGAACTCATGCCCAAACGAGGAAGGTTCATCGCAGAATGTGGTACCTGCGAGAGCAGGTGGAGTGCGCTAGGGACAGAGGCGGCAGGAAGTGCTCCTGGGTCTGCCTCTGGGCAGCTTTCCTGGTTCTGACATCCTTTCCTCGTGGGCGAGTTCACCCCTTCAGAGCGCTCCCTCTCCGTCTGGGGACAGGGCAGGGAAAATGTTTCTTACCTTTCACAACTGCCAATGTTTAAGACTAAAGGATGTCATTTCCCTGACTGACCTCAGCTGCCAAGTCCTCCAGTTGGATGTATTGTCAAGGAGACTGCGACTCGACAGCAGCAACAGGGCAGATTTCTTTACTATCTCCTCAGTGCTCAGGTTACAGCTCACAAGACCTATTACTCCAATGTCTGGATGAGGCAAGGAACTGAGTCATGGGAAATATGATGCTGAACTCCATTAGTAAACATATAGTGGCCAAGAGCATAGAAGTCACAGGAAGCATCGTTTGCTCAGTGTTGTTAAAGAACCTTCCAGAAACTGGAGGGAACAGGTGGAGCGGGCTGTTGTGGGAAGTCTCGAGTCCCTCTGTAGACTGGGAGACAGCGTGCTTCGTTAGGACGCTGTAGATATGAAGACTAGACTAGGTGGAACTGGACCAGACAACCCCATGGTCCTTTCCAACTCTGAGTTTCTATGTTTCAAATAAAACCCAAAATTATACCTGGAGACTATCAAAGGATGAAGATTGGGCTCTTCAGTGCTGTTCATCACGACTCCAGTCTAGATGGTCAACATGACTAAATTTGGACTTTCTGGAACTGCCCTGCCTTCATGCCCGAGGGACAGTCTCTCCCAGTTCCCGTGTCAAATGGAACCTCTCAAGGGGGGAGAAGCCTAGCTCCTAGAGACCAGGAAGACAGGAGACCTAGGAGAGAGGGGGGAGGAAAGAAGAGGGGTGACTACTACATGTATCTTCTCTGTTTAGTCTTTATTTTCTACAATTGTCTTAGTGACTTACTTGTTAGTTTCTGACTCCTACAACTTTGCTCCTAAAGTTGGAGAGGTCTTCAGGACTCCAACTGGGTCAACCTCTTGGAAGATATTATCCCTCCATTTTCATATGAAGCAGTTGAACCCAGAAAAGTTAGACAACGTGCCCAGGTCACACAACTAGTACCCAGGGAACCTAGACTCCTGGCCTCTTGTCTGCTTATAACTTCTTTTAATAATTGAATTTCTTTTCCTGAATTCTTTGAATTCAGAATACTTGATACAAAGTTCTTTGTTTTCTTTGTTCCCCATTTTTCTTATTTAATTTTTTAATGAAGTATTTCATTCATACCCAAAAGTTCAGGAAATGATACCTATACAGCCACCATTTGGGAATCATTTCCGACGCTCTGAGTTTAATCATAGTCAACATTTTCCAGCTTGTTCAAAGCCAAACTGGATCTATTCCCAGAGAGCAAATTCAAAATCCTCTCAAGATGAGCATGATCTCCTACCAGGAAAGTAAGTATTATTTTATTAGTAGTAACAATAACAAAAATGGTTACCTATTGGTTGGGTTCAGCCTGTGTGCTTGGTAATTTAAATTACCAGCCTAAGATCATCTAGATCCTAAGTAGTAGAGACAGGATTCAAACCCAAGTCTGGCTAATACTTCAATCTTCATTCATTCACTCCACAAACATTTGAATGTCAACAGCAGTGTGCTGTGCTAGCTGCTGAACACAGTGACAAAGTTGACTATTGTCCTTGCCCTCGTGGAGCTCACTTTTTTGGGAAGAGGAGGCAGTGTTTGTAAGTGCCAAGAAGGGGGCATTCAGTGACTGTTACCTAATTATGGAGCTCAGGGAAGCTCAGCTCCAAAGGATACGTTGAATGAACTAGCAAGGGGAAGTAGGGGGAGAGAACATTCCAGTCTGAGAGCTTCCTGATGTGGAAAGACCCTTGGCAAGTTCAGGACCAGTGTGGCTGGAGCCTTCAAAAGGGAGGGGCAGCGGGACAAGCTGGAGCTGGCGAGGGCAGGCAGGTGGAGGAGCTGGGCCAGACTGTTCAGGGGCTTGCCAGCTACGGGAAGGACTTCAGACTCTTAGCTATAATGGGAAGTCAGTGAAGTTTTAATCAGGGAGTTTTAAAAGCTTTTTAGTGTTTTAAAGAGATTGCTGTAGCTACTAAGTGAGGGAAAATGATTAGAGGAGTCCAATCTTGAGCAGAGGGGCCAAATAAGAGGCTAGAGCGATAATCCAGGTGAGATGATGGTAGCTTGGTAAAGGATGGTAGAAATGGCAGGAGATACGTCTAGCAGCATTCAGCTGTGTAAGAGGTAGACTCAATAGTGTAGCAGAGTGGTTAAGGGTTCAGGCTCTGCTATCACACTCTCAGTCTGAGCCCACTACCCTCTACCATAGCAGAGAGTGTGTAAGAACATGGCCTCTGGAAACTTCCTTGGTTTGCATCTCGGCTCTATGTCCTTGGGCAGGTTGCTTGACTTCTCTGAGCCTCCCTTTCCCCATTGTTTCTCTCCATTATTCCCCAAATGGGAATAACAACGATGCCAAGTCCACTGAGGATGGAGCCCGCACACTGAGAGCACTTAGAAAGGAAACTGGCGCATAAGCACTCAGCAAGTAGTGGCTATCATTGCTGTTGGGGTGACTGAGTGGATGTGGGGACGCAGAGGACCCTGATGCTCCACTTTCCCACTGCACTGCACTGTCGGGCCCTGCCCAGGGGTTTTCATTAGCTGGGGGCTCTGACGCCAAATCACCTCTCTCCATGGAGGATGGATCCAGCTGATGTTAACGTGGTAGGAGAAGAGGGATGAAGGGAGGCATCGAGGCACAAGCCCTTGAAGTCAGACTTTCCGGAGATGATATTGCTCATAAGAGTTGCATGTACCAAAGAAGTAATGCTTAGCAGAAGGAATCTCAAACCAGGGAGGAGGCGAGGATGGCTCCAGGCCTACCTGTCGAGCAAGGTTTTGTGGCACCCCTTGGGGCTACTACTCAGACTTGTGCAAAGCATAACTCAGGTAGCATCCTTCACACAGACTTTGTGAATGAAACTCCTCGAGTATGCGAGGCACCCCACGAGCCCTGGAACCCTCCTTCACCAAGGGCAGACTCTGGACCATCACAGAAACACTCATTTACAGTGTCATGGTCCAGAGCAGCCTGTTTGCTTGAAGAGGTGCTGCTTTTATTTCGCTACTGCTGCCTTCTTCCTGTGGTAGCTTACTCACTGGTGCAAGATGAACTCAACTAGAGTGTCTGCATTTGGCAGATTGGTCTGTATTTGTTTCATAAATATGCAGGGTAGGTTGACTCCCAAAACAATGAAAAGAGAAAAAAAACCTCTTTGGAGTTTTGCCTCTTTCTGTGCCAACAGAAAAGGAGATGGATTTCAGAGGAAAGGCCCTTGCTGGCCACGGGAACCACCTTTATCCGAAGCTCAGCTGTGGTCAGCCACCAAGGCGCGTGGGAGCTACTGAGGCCGAGGGTGGCAGCCTCCAGCACCAGCACGCACAGGCCACAGAGCCGGGGGCCACGTCACGTGAGTATTGATGTGCTTTTGCCTTCCAGAGAAAGTCTTAAGGCTTCCGGGACCTCCAGTTCAGACCTGGCTACACCCTTACCCCACTTCCACTCCTGCAGGATTTCTGGAAGCAAATTCTTCAGCAACGCTAGCAGTATCAAAGAAACAAAATCTGAGGTGAGGACTCAGAAAAACATTCTTAGAACCTTTGCAGCTTTTAAGTTTGGGCTTGCTGACCACAAAACGGATGGCTTTTAAATTACTACAGCACGGAGCATCCAAATGTGCTCTGCTAAAAGCGATCTGTGCTCAGCACTAACAAAGACGAATGGCCTGAGCAGCCACGTGGCGTGTGTGTGACTCCCAAACTGGTTCCAAGGAAAACTCCCTGGAGAGGGTGTCCTATGGGTGGTGGCTCAGCTACAGGATCCCCTGGCCCAGGTGTGAAGGCGCTGGAGACCGTCCCCAGCCGCGCACAGGCCTGCTCCAGTGCCACGAGTTAGAGCTGCCAGCCACAGCCTGTTTTCCGATCAGTAAACTAATCCCAGGCCACGTTCAAATGCTTCTCCTCCATGGGCGCTGTCTCTGTCCTCAGTGCGCTTATCCCTAAGGTAAGTCCCTCCAGCGGCCTGCGGAGCTTTTCTTTTCTCAGGTCTTTCTCCACAGCAGGGAAATGGCCTGGCAGGTTGCTGACCTCACCTCTGAATCACACTCATCAGTCACATGTCGGTCTTTTTTTCTGGTCTTTGCCCTAAAAAATACCTTCCATCTCAGACTGGTTTCCTAGGAAACCAACCCTCAAAAACAGAAACAGACCAGGTGGAAAAAACAGAGGGTGGAAAAAAAGAGCAGTCCAAATTCCACCTCGGTGTTTGATGAGAGAACCCAATTAACAGGAAAAGTGGCACGTTTATGTAACTAAAATGTGTGCACTTTTTCTCTGTAGGGTTTAGACTCGTCTTTGGATCATGCCCTTAGGACAGCAACCATTTTGAGAGAAACTACTGATCAAATGATTAGAACTATTGCAGAAGATCTTGCCAAACTACAGAGATGGAGGAATCGACTGAAATACTACTAGTTTGATGCGGATGACCAAGGGGAAAAAAAAATGCCAGGAGAACTTAATCTTCTCCCCAACATGTTTTACTTATTACATAATTTAGGAGGATGAATTTCAAGAGAAAATGGCAAAATAATAAGAAATGGGGAACACAAAGTACCTTAATGAGAAAAAAGGGACCTCTGATTCTTGAATCAAATCTACAAATATTTATTTAAAATAAATCTGTTATTCCTAACTCATAATAAAAGAAATGAAAACAATAAAATATACTTTTAGCTATTAGTATGGCAAAAAAAAAAAAAAGTTTGGAAAACCCAGTCAGTGAGGATGGGAGAGACAGGTACTCCCACACACTGCTGGTGGAAGTATAAATTTATGCAAATTCTACATGCACTTGACCCTGAGCAGCACGTGCACCACTAGGTGTTTACTTCACAGATGACTCACACAATGGGCCAAGAAAGGAACAGCCCCAACACAACTAATCTAAACACCCTGTGTGGCCCTTTGTAAACAGTCAGGCATAAATACTCCACAGCCATGAAAAGAATGAGGTGGGTTAAACCTGCAGGACAGTGGGGAAAAGAGCAAGATGCCTAATACACGTGTGATTTTTTGTGTGTGTTTTTCAAAGGGCATACACACTTTCTGGAAAGTACACAAAAATATTCAGTGGACCTCTAGGAGGAACTGGAAGTTCTGTGGGGAAGTGGACAGTTTTTACATTTACTCTCTGTACTGTATGAAATTCTTACAAAATGCTCATAAGTTATTTGATTAAAGATCTCTGGAAGTGAGAAATAGGCAAAAATGATAGACATAGCTCTAGGTTCATGAAATTTGGGGCAAAAGTGAAGACAATTCATTACAACTGTGTTACACAGACTCAATAAATTTATAACATTTTATGCAGAATGTCAGAATAAGGTTAGAATTTATTTCTTTAAGACTGATTTATACCTCCTTAATGACAGAGCAGCAAATTATTGGCTCTTTCTCTTTCCTGAGGCCTCCATTCACTCCAAATACCCAAAAAATGGTTTCCTACCCCCAGAGCTTTGCTCAGTGGGAAGAAAAGCCGAATCCATTCCCACGTTGAAGATTTTGTGGCCGCCATGGCAGCTGCTATTTGTCTAGCTGCCTGGAGGATGGCTTATTTTTAACTCTGGGGCTTGGAAATTGGTTTCCAGTGCCTTGGGAGAGAGAGCAGAGGCCAGAGTAAAGACTGCTCTGACTTTGTAGCTAAATTTACTTCAGGCTGTGGCACTGTGAGGAAGAGTGAAGACTGGTAGTATTATTTTAAGAGAAAAAAAAGGAACTTAAACTGTGTACGTGCTCAGAGGCTTTTAGATTCATCGCAGATCTAAATTTAATCACAGCTTGATAACCTGTTTTGTGCACCCAGCATCACTATCCTGTCCCTAAGTTTAAAATCAAACAATTCTCTGGCTTGAAGCGTTCTTATTAAACGATTCATGAGTCCTTAACTTTTGGAGTTCAGCCCTCTGAGAACCTGATGAAACCTGTGGAGTCTCGCTCCCTATGCTCCACTCTCCCATGGAAAAGTGATATATGAACACACACAACTTTGCACCCAAGTTTTAAAAGTCCACGGACATCTGAAGCAAGTCCATGGAACTGTGGTTAGAAAGGACTACCAAAAATGATGTTCCTAATCCCCTGAACTGACCGTTAGAGAAATTTATACTATAATCTTCTTGACTTAAAAATACAACCCATCTCTGCTTTGTTAAACCGTGCTGTAAATGCAGTTTTACATTTCCTTGATTGAGGCTCACTATGGATAATCACGGCAACATGACTAATCCAAGGAACACAAGCAGGGCATCATCCCTAAGGCATCTGGAAAAGGGCTAGGTAGGCTGTGATTTACAAAGATGATTTTCTTTTTTCTTTATTGATTTTAGAGGGAGAGGGAGAGATAGAAACATCGATTGGCTGCCTCCTGCATGCCCCCCACTGGGGATTTGGCCCACAACCTGGGCATGTGCCCTGACCAGGAATCGGACTGGCGACCTCTTGGTGCATGGGCTGCCGCTCAACCACTGAGCCACACCGGCCCGGCCAAGGAAAATTTTCTATTTACTGATTCTGTAGCCTTGGCCGTCTCCTCCTTCATGCAACTTAGTGTCAACACTGATAGACCTCTCTTCTAATTCTGCTGCAGAAATAAACCAGAAAAACAAGCCTGTTAAGTAAAAGTGATTGTATCTCCATATGCTGAGTCACAAATTGCTGAGGGCAGGGGTGTTGTAAAGGCACTTGGTAGCTTCCACAGCACAGAGGCCCTCTGTGCTTGCTTCCTGCTCGAGGCACCAGGATCAAAACAGCAGGGTGAGGGGGACTGCTTGTAGAATGCTCTCATCTCTTTAGAAGTTCTAGCCACCCGCTCTAGTTACCTACCAGAGTATACAAACGAAAACTCATCCTTTTATCATTCATTTCTACTGTAATCTTATTGATGGAGTATTTTAAATAGACCTAATTCATACTAAATATGAATATATATCTATATTTAATACCCAAAATGTTTGGTAGGAGAAATTTTACTGTGGAGGAAGACATTTCTTGCTGTTTTGATTTTAAAAGAAATCTGCCTGCATCCTGATGGGAGTCACAAAGGATACCAGGCACCCACACCACAGCTGAGTTACACAAGTATCACATCTTACAACATAAACTGCCAGGATGAGGGCTCTTTGGGCTCGAATCCAAAAATTTTTGTGTTGTGAATTGGTATTTTTCGTCTTTGATTTTTGTGAATATGGCTGAACAACATGAATCCACTGTACTTTACAGACCAAGCACGCTTCAATAGAAAGCTAAACTGTGCTTCAGAGATGGTGAATAAATGGTTTCAGTTAGCTGCAAGAACAAGAAAGTCTTTTTCAGGGTCTTGATATCAGAATCTGAAAATGCTAATTCTGGGGGATAAGAGATCAGATTACACCAAGGGATTTATGTGAGATGATCTCTTTTGTCTTCAAGCCCAGTGAGAGATTTAGAAAACAAAGAGTCTCTCCAATGCTAAGGGTCTCACATTAGTGCAAAAGAGCAGAGTGATCACTGAGGGGTTAAGTGACCGTCTCAGTGGGTCAATGTCTGCCGTCATCACACCGGGCACTGGATGAGTCTAAATCTCTGTGCCACGTGATGTTCTAATCCTGGACAGATAGTTACCTAGGCATAAAAGGATCTCAGATAAAATGCAGATACCAAAATGCCCTCTCCTGGCAGTGCACTTCATGTTCTCATGCTTGACATGTGGAGAGAGCTGCTTATTAATGTCGAGCCTTCCTCCCCACATACACATCCAGGTTATCTCACGTAACTTCTTTGTGCTTTAGTTTCCCCAGCTTTAAAGTGGAGATGATGACAGTACCTACCCTCACAGGATTAAGTGAAAAAATTAAATGAGGTAACATAAGCACTTAACAACACTGCCTGGTACATACAGAGCACTAAGAAAGCCGTTGCACATTATTTTATTACCATTACTTCATAAAATAGCAAGTTATTAAATTTATATATCAAAAACTAACTTTTCTATGTATAAAAAATTTGTTTGAAAAAAATATTAGAAAAGATCCAATTCACATGGAACCACAAGAGATGACACTATGGCAATATGTAGTGCGTATGTGAAAGAAAATGATTCTGCCAGGGCAGTGTGGCTCAGTGGTTGAGTGTCGACCCCTGCACCAAAAGGTGGCCAGTTTGATTCCTAGTTAGGGCACATGCCCAGTGGGGGACATGCAGGAGGTGGCCAACTGATGTTCTCTTTCATCAATGTTTCTCTCTCTCTCCCCCTCTCAAATCAATTAAAAAATAAATGAAAGGGCCCTGGTCGGTTTTGCTTAGTGGTTAGAGCATTGGCCTGTGGACCAGAGAGTCGCGGGTTCGATTTCGGTCAAGGGCATGTACTTTGGTTGCAGTTTGTTACCTGGCCTTGGCTGGGGTTGCGTGGAAGGCAACCATTCGATATGTCTCTCTCATTGATGTTTCTCTCTCTCTTACCCCCAACCCCCACTCTGTTTGATAATAAATGGAAAAATATCCTTGGGTAAGGATTAAATAAATAAATTAAAGAAAATGATTCTGAAGATCATAAAAATTTAGGTAAATGAATACAATCCATATTCCTGAATATCAAGTTTCGATATTATAGTGATATAAATTTTTCCTAAGTTAACCTAGAAATTTACTGCAAAACTAAAATACTAAGTTAACTTTTGGAATTAATAGAATGACACTGTTTGTTTAGAAAAATGTAATAGCCAGAGGATTTCTGAAAAATAACAGTAATTTAAGAGTAAATCTAGGAGTAATTTAAGAGAAAAATAACAGTATATATAGAGGTTACACCCATCATATATTAAAATATAAGAATTAAAATAGATAGGGAAAAAGAAATACAAACTATAGATCAATAAAACATAATCCAGAAACAGACAAAAATACAAATATAAATTTAGTCTATGATAAAGGTAGTATTTCAGATTAGGTGGGGAAAGGAGGAATACCCAATAAAATTTGGTACAATGTCTGGTTGTTTAGAAAGAAATAAAGCTGAATCCCTGTTAAATACCATATCAGTCAGGGTTCACTGTGGGAACAGAAATTCCTCTCGCTATTCCAAGCAGAAAGGGATTTCGTACAGAGAATTAGGTCCTTAAAAATCATGGAAAAAGCTTTTGGGACAGAAACTGGGGCCACCACGCTTTTAGACTCAAGATCCTATCACCATCTGTGATCCAGAGAACAGGAAGTAAGTGCTGCTGCCGCCACCAGCTTTGTCTCAAACCCATGAAGCAGGTGACAGGCACTAAAACATGGAGTCTGGGCGCTACAAACAACTCCTGTCCACTGGCACCGCCATGGTACATAGCCTCTGCCTCTTACCTCCCAAATCTTGACCAAGTGCAAATCATTAGTGGAATCTATTCTGTTCAGAACCCTACTTGAGTCTGCAAAACTTCACTTTTAGCCTTTCATCCCTTGTGGTATGGTATGGAGAGACATGGGACATAAAGCCAAGTACTAAAAGATAATATCTAGCATATATTCTCACATTAAAATCAATTCCAGATAGATGAATTACCTGTAAAAAATAAAATGAATATATCAAAATGTTCTAGAAGAAACAATAGGTGATTGAATAATCTTGGGTACAAAAGGTATTTCTACGTACAATATAAAACTCAGAAGCACCGTGGCCGGTTTGGTTCAGTAGTTAAGAGCATGAGACCGTAGACCAAAGAATCATAGGTTCGCTTCTGGTCAAAGGTACATACCTCAGTTGCAGTTCAGTTCCTGGCCCTGGCCCTGGCCAGGGTCATGTGGGAGGCAACCAACCAATGTGTCTCTCTCACACTAATGATGTGTCTCTCTGTCTCTCTGTCTCTCTCTCTCCCTCCCTTCCTCTCTCCCACTCTATCTGAAGATAAATGGTAAAGTATCCTTGGGAGAGGATTAAAAACAAAAAAACAAAAAACTCAGAAGTGCCCTGGCTGGTTTTGCTCAGTGGTTAGAGCACTGGCCCACAGACCAATGAGTCTCGGGTTTGATTCCAGACAAGGGCATGTGCCTTGGTTGCGGTTCGTCCCCGGCCCTGGTTGGGTTGTGCAGGAGACAGCCACCTGATGTGGCTCTATCACATTGATGTTTCTCTTTGTGTCTCTCTCTCCCTCCCTCCCACTCTATCTGATGATAAGTAGAAAAGTATTTTCAGGTGAGGAATAAAAAAACAAACAAAAAAATCCTCAAAAGCCACAAAAGATTTATATCACAAAAATTAAACAATGGTGCATCTATCAATATTTTAAGTACTTTGACAAGCTGTCACCGCTAGAAATTTATATTATAGAAATATTGTGAAAGTTTGCAAAAGTATGTACCCAAACAATGAAGCATTATTTGTAAGAGCCAACATGAAGATGAGTGATATATAAAAGTATGGCCCATCACATGACAGAACACTATGAGGTCAGGTAAAAGGATAGATTCAAAATAAAGATATTTCTTGCCCTGGCCGGTTTGCCTCAGCGGTTAAGAGCGTCGGCTTGCGGTCCAGAGACCCAGGTTCGGTTCCCACTAAGGGCACGTACCTTTGGTTGCAGTTTGTCCCCGGCCCTGGTTGGGTTGTGTGGGTGGCAACCACTTGATGTGTCCCTTTCACATCAATGTTTCTCTCTCTCTCCCCCTCCCACTCTATCTGAACAAAATATTGAAAAATGTCCTCGGGTGAGGACTAAAAAAAAAAAAGTGGGAAAAATAAAGATGTTTCTTTAGTGTAGCACATACTTCACATGTGTTAACACATGTTCCGTTTGTGCAGACATTTCCTCATATAGTCATGAGCCACATAATGATGTTTTGGTCAACAACGGACTGTACATACAACAGTGTTCCCATGAGATTCTGCTGGAGCTGAAAAATTACCATTGCTTAGGACATCGCAGCCATCATGTCACAGCGCAATACATTACTCATGTATTTGTGATGATGCTGGTGTAAACAAACCTACTGCAATGCCACCTGTATAAAAGTGTAGTGTGTACAATAAATACAAAATACTTGATAATAATAAACAACTATGTTGCTGGTTTATGTATTTACTATCCTTTGTATTGTTAGAGTATACTTTCTAATATAAAGTATTTTATTCTAGCCCGTGTGGCTCAGTTGTTTGAGCATCATCCCATGCACCAAAAGGTCACTGATTCGATTCCTGGTCAGAGCACATGCCCAGGTTTCAGGTTTGATCCCCAGTTGGGGTGCATAGAGGCAAGAGACTGATGTTTCTCTTTCTCCCCCTCTCCTTTCGTCTCTCTAAGTCAATAAAACATTTTTTTTTAAGTTTGCTGTAAAACAGTATGTTGTGTTACGCTAGTAGCAGCTTTGTGCATCTTGTTTACAGTGTCTCTTAATTGCATCATTTTCTCTTGTGCTTGATTTAATTTTGTGTTGTTTTGTACAGTAACATGCTTGCAGCCTGGGAGCAATAGGCTGCATCATACAACCCAGGTGTGCAGTAGGCTATACCATCTAGGTGTGTGTAATTGCACTTTGATGATGTCCACACAGGACAAAATTGCCTAATGCCACATTTCTTAGAACGTTCCTGTTGTTAAAGCAGTGCATGACAGTATTGCCCAATCTTACACATATATTACATTACTTTGTAAAAAGTCAATGGGGGAGCCCAGCCAGTGTGGCTCAGTGGATTGAACATTGTCCCATGGACTGAGAGGTCCCAGTTCAATTCCTGTTCAGGGCACATGCCTGGGTTTTGGGCTCAATCCCCAGTAGGGGGTGTGCAGGAGGTACGATAAATATATCTCTCACATTAATGTTTCTATCTCCCTCTCTCCCTTCTTCTCTAAAATATCAATAAAAACATAAAATAAAATAAAAAGTCAATGGGTGATCTTGGTGGGAAGATTATGGTGTATTCTTTTTCTTCTTTCTAACAACTCCCTGGCTTAGAACTTTTAAATTTCCTAACTTCCCCTACCACTCCCCCAAAAAACGAAGATAATTTTTGTAACTATATATTTATTTCCCCTTAGAATGTTCATGATTATTTTTGGCTTTCCAATTTAAACATACATGGTTTCAAAGTTATATAAAACTGTGTTCTTTAGAAGTATCTAGCAAGACAGTATATACTATGAAATCATTCTAATTTTACGAGTGAACTATTTTACACATAAAAAATTATGAATTGCAGTTGAAAAAAATTGCATTTGTAGAAAATCATTCTCTCATATATACACATGTACAATTTTAAATTTTATAACCTTCTGATTTAAAATCATTCTTTTCCCAAAAACTGTATTTTAGCACAAACAGGTAAGTATCTAACAAGTAATTAGTATGTACATAGGTGGCTGTGGAAAAATTACCCACAACTCTTATTGTTACAAAGGTGAAAAAAATTTCCTTAAAAAAAAAAAGCATTTTAATATTTCTTCTCATCATCAACAGAATATCAATGACATTTAAATTATTAAAGTGGCAAATCCAATTATATATAATCATAAGCAATCCTTTAAGAAATATATTTTAAAAGTCATTATTCCATAAAATATTTACATTGTTTAAATTGCATAACAGCAACACTGTCTTGATCTAGTTTAGTTGAAAGTATTAATAAGAACCACCCCACCCCCCAAATACTATTCATCCTTAATAATGGAGACTTTATCCTTGGATTTATTCAGCATCTTTATGTCATCCAAAAGCTTTTTGGGTGTTAAAATATGTGTAGAACCTGGTAGGGAAAAAGATAAATTTTCAGAGGTCAGCAGTTAAATCAATTTTCCTTGGCTAACTATATTGTCCTTTCAAAAATGCAAAGTTACTATAACTTGGGGCAATTTAACAAAATTTCTATAGGATACTTTCCTGAAATCTTCCTACTATAGTATTTCAAGCCGTCCTCTTCATTGAGCAGGCTCAGTAAACCTTCAGAAACATTGCCCACTCCTGGTACTTAGTCTATGCTGCTATATATTGATATACTGAAGAGCAAAAATGGAGGTTACTCTACCCTCATGACAGAACAATCACTGCTCAATCACAGAGAACTATTAGCAGAGCTGAGGATTGAGGCTTGGGTCAGTGGCTTTGATTAAAATTCTTAAAACTAAATTCCACATATAAGCCTTGACAATGTCAGGTCCATATTCACAAAATAATTTACAATATTTTTGGAGAAATGTCTCAAAAATTATTTAATGACCAGAGCAAGAAAAGCACAGAACATAACACTTTAAAGGACATATTTAATAATAGTTAAACAATGTAATATTTTGAAGCTCATTCCCACAAAAATAGAATACTTAAGAAAATTATCAAAAGGTCAACCAGGAAAAAACTCCAGTACTTCAAATAAAACACACTATAACTAAAACAAGTTGTTTTGCTTTCAACAATTTAGTTCTAAATGTAAAATACAAGATAAAGTTTTACATATATATTTTTGCATTTAGAGTTTGTTTAAAGAAATAGAAAAGAGGAAAACAAGTCTTACCAATGATAACTCCACAGGATTTGTGTGCCTGAGAAACTTCGTAAGCACAGCGCATTTCAGAGTATGTAATTCCTCCAATAACAAAAACAATCAGCTTGGACCCATTTTTTCGGTCCTCCAAATAATTAGCTCTGGGTTTCTGGCGAGCACTAAAAAATAAAATACAAACGCGTTACAAACACTTCCAAAGCCTATTGCTTACAGATGTTCCAAAAAGCCTAATTTAACCATATTTAAATTTGGCACCAGTTATACTAATTTTAAGGAAACAACTTAACTATGAAAGGACTAGGCACCAAGAATTAGGCAGGAAAGCCCCACTTCAAGTTTTATTTTGATCTGATAGTTCGGACAAATCACTCATAATCTAACTCAGCATGTTTACCTACAAAAAAAATAGAGCTTACACCCTCTTTTATTTATTTCACATTAAATAATACACCTGAAGTCTATGACTTCTTGAAATTAAAGAAATAGGGGAAGGTGGAGGTTAGAGGTGTGGGATTGGGAGGAGGGTTGTCAATGAGGGAAAAAGGAGAAACATCTGTAACAAAAATAAATTAATTAAAAAAAAATAAAGAAATGGGGGAAGTAGCATTGAAACAATAGGCTTTTAAAGATATGGGGGGTGGGTGTTGCAGGTTTGGAGCTCATGTGGTATTGGGACATCCCGAATTCAGTAGAGTATGATGATAGGAGATACTGAAGACATATCTGCACTCCCATGTTCACTGCAGCATTATTCACAATAGCCAAGATATAGAAAACAACCTAAATGTCCACCGAGAACAAACAGATAAAGAAAATGTGGTATATACAATGGAGTATTACTCAGCCTTATAAAAGAAGGAAATTCTGCCATTTGCAACAACTTGAACGGACCTGGAGGACATTTGGCTAAGTGAAATCAGCCGGACCGAGAAAGACAAATACCATATGATCTCACTTATATGTGGAATCTAAACAATCAAACTCACAGATGCAGAGAAAAGAATGTTAGTTGCCAGCAATTGAGGGATGGGGAAAATGAGGTGATGTTGGTCAAAGGGCACAAGTTTCAATTTGCAAGATGAAAATGTTCTACAGATCTAAGGTACAGCACAGTTAAAATTATTGTATACTTGAAATTCGCTAAGAGGGTAGATCTTTTTTTTTTTTTATCCTCACCCGAGGATACTTTTCCATTTTTTGTTCAGGTAGAGTGGGAGGGAGAGAGAGGAACAGAGAGAGAGGGAGAGAAACATCGACGTGAAAGGAACACATCGAGTGGCTGCCACCCACACAACCGACCAGGGCCGGGGACAAACTGCAACCGAGGTACGCGCCCTTAGTGGGAACCGAACCCGGGTCTCTCAGGACCGCAGGCCGACACTCTAACCGCTGAACCAAACCGGCCAGGGCAAGAGGGTAGATCTTAAATTAAGTCTTCTTACCACACATACAAAAAATGAAAGAAAACAGTAATTATGTGAAGTGATGGATATACTTGTAGTGAATTTTTCACAATGTATACATATCAAAACATCAAGTTGCATACTTGAAGCATATACAATGTAATTAAGTCAATTATATATACCTCAATAAAGCTGTTGAAAAGAGAGAGAGAGAGACAGAGAGACAGAGAGACAGAGAGAGCAAGCGTGCGCGAGCCCTGGCCAGTTTGGCTCAACGGTTAGAGCATCGGCCTGTGATCCAAAGAGACCCAGGTTCAGTTCCCACTAAGGGCGCATACCAAGGTTGCACTTTGTCCCCGGCCCTGGTTGGCTCGTGTGGGAGGCAGCCACTTGATGTGTCCCTTTCACGTCGATGTTTCTCTCTCTCTCTTCCTCTCTCTCCCTCCCACTCTATCTGAACAAAAAAATGGGAAAATGTCCTTGGGTGAGGATAAAAAAAACAAGAGAGAGAGAGAGAGACCTGGGTTTCAACTCTGATTCTGCTTCTTTCTAATTCAGTATGACTTTCAGCAAGTTACTTAACCTGTCTCTGAACCGCATGGTTATTTTCAGATTAAAATGAAGTAATGTATAGAACACATTAAGTGTGGAATCTGGCACCATGAAAATACTCAATAAATAGTAGTCATTATTGCTACCATTTCCTCCCCCCAGATTGCTTTAGATATGCACAGTCCAATACAGTGTAGCTACTTAGCCACTTGAGGCTACTTAAATTTAAATAAAATAAAATAAAAATTTCAGTTCCTCAGTCACACTAGCCACATAGCAAGTGCTCAGCAGCTCCATGTGGCTATCAAACTGGACAGTGCAGATATAAGACATTTTTATCACTGCAACAAATGCTATTGGGTAGCACTGATCTAGATATAATGGGGATCACCTATTTCCCCCCCATACCTCACTGGTAAAAATATTGAGCTTTTGTTTGAAAAGTAAATGAATATTTCAAAGTAAACATTTATATACATCTATTAAAATATATTAGTTTATAAATTACATATGTGTGTACTAATGTTTATCAATAAAACTTAATTTCTCCCTTTTTTAGGTAAAAATAAGTACCCAACAGATCATCTTGTTACCACTTTGAAAACCATGCTCTAGATGATCTTTAAGACCCTGCAACGTAGGATTCTACAGTACACTTTTTTCCCCCCGAACCAGGAATCAATCCAGCGACCCCTTGGTACATGGGTCGAAGCTCAACCACTGAACCATACTGGCCAGGCCCACAGTACGCTTTTAATAACATTCTTAGGCCCTGACTGCTCTGGCTCAGCGGTTAGAGCGTCGGTCCTTGGACCAAAGAGTTACAGGTTCGATTCTAGTCAACGGTCTCTGCAGTTCAATCCCTGGCCCTGGTCATGGTCGAGCAGGAGGCAACCAATGAATGTGTCTCTCTCACATCTTTCCCTCCCTCGATCCCTCCCGCCCTCTCTCCCTCCCACTCTATCTGAAGATAAATGGAAAAATATCCTCAGGTGAAGATTTAAAAAAGGAAATAATAATAATAATAATAAATAATGTTCTTAGTCTATCTGCCTTGGGACGGTAATTTCCATCTGCCATCTTAAGGAACAATGAGGTAATAACAGGAAAGGGGAAAGAGATTAGTTGATAGTTTTGAAAGATGGAACAAGAACAAAATATACTCTTGGTTCCCATACAAAATAAATCAAAGACATACTAAAAGTTTAAAAACTTTTTCAGAGTTTTGAAAAAGATAGTGGCAGGCAGGACTGGAGCAAGGGTGAGTGTGTGAGTGCGAGAGAGTGTGAGTGGATGTGAGTGTGGACAAACAACCTCTAGCAGTAAAGAAACATAAGGCAGAGGGTTCTGGTGCTGTGGACAGGGGAGCAGCCGACTATGTGGTAAGCAACTTGTCAGGACACTTCTCCCTGCTCAGGCAGAAGGCCCCACCATTTTGGAAGATCTGTTGGTCTTCTCTGGGAGGAGGCAGTGGGGAGCAGCTAGGGCTGAGTGACCTGAGTCCACCAGTGCACCTTACACCATTGGACCAGTGGACCCCGCTATGTCAATGCAGACCAGCGCACAGTAGAGGAACTTTCAGGGTACCTGCTCTCAGAAGCAGCAACCGGCTGGGAGCCGAGCACCATCCCCTCCAATAGCAGCAGAAGTAGCACCAGCTTGGAAGCAGAGCAATACCCTCAACAGCAGCAGCCTGATTAGAGCCAAGCACCACCCCCAGCAGCAGTAAAGCCAGCTTGGAAGCTCAGTACCTTCCCCACAGCAGCAGTGACTGGGCAGAGTGGAGCCCCACCCTCCCAGCAGCAGAGGCTCAGAACAGACATCCATCACATCCGTCCCTAGGCGGCGGCAGCGCACATCGGCAGCTGAGACCCATCCCCAGCAGCAATAGAATAGGCTGATCAGCAGCAGTGCCCCAGTCCAAGCAACAACAAGGCTCAGGCAGCTGAGACCTGCCCCTGACAATTGCAGCAGCCGATCTGTAGTGAACTCCCTTCCCCAGAAGCAGCAATGTTCTGGGAGCTGAGCATCCTCAGACCCCAACAGCAGCAGAGGATTGGGACCTGTGAGCACCACCTGGCAACAGCAGCAGCAGCACAAATCGGGAGATGACACTCACCCCCAGCAGGATCAGCAGCAACTGATCAAGAGTTGAGTGCCACCAGGCAGCAATGCACCAGCTGGACCCATGCACCCCAGCAGCACCTACCAGGACAGATCAATACCAGCTGCCAGTTGTCAAGCCTTCAGGACCCACAACAGGCAAGAGGTGCCACACACCACAACAGTCTGGGAGGCACAACAGCCTTATTTGATACACACAACCTGCCTACAAATCCCAACATCCCTCACTGGGCCTGGAACTAGCAGACTGCTAAAATGATGAGACAAAGGAACAATACCCAAATGAAAGAAAAGGAGGAATCACCAGAAAAGGAACTACAGGAAATGGAAGAAAGCAATTTGTCATGTAAAGAATTCAAAGCAATGATTTTAAGGGTGCTCAAACAATTTAGTGAGTACTACAAGCAACTCAATGAGAACTATAAAGAACTCAGTGGGAACGACAACAGCATAAAAGAAGAGGTACAAGCAATGACTAAAAATCAAGTGGAAACAAGGAATGACATAGCTGATATGAAAAATACCTCAGAAGGATTCAATAGAATAGAAGAAGCTGATGATAAAATCAGTGTCTTAGAAGACAAAGTAGAAAAAAACACCCAAATAGAGCAGCAAATGGGGGAAAAAAAAATTAAAAACAAGGAGGAGAGTTTAAGGGAGCTTTGGGAAAACACAAAATGTAACAACATTTGCATCATAGGGGTACCAGAAAGAGAAGAATTAGAGAAATGAATAGAGAACTTGTTGGAAGAAATAATGACAGAAAACTTCCCTAATTTGGCAAAGGAAAAAGTCACACAAGTCCAGGAAACACAGAGAGTCCCAAGAAAGATGAACCCCAAAGATCCACAGCTAGACACACCATAATTAACATTAAAGAATCTTAAAGGAAGCAAGTGAGAGACAGAAAGTTACCTACAAGGGAGCTCCCATTAGACTGTCGACTGATTTCTCAAAAGAAACACTGCAGACTGGAAGGGAGTGGCATGAAGTATACAAAGTAATGAAAGGCAAGGGTCTGAACCCAAGACTACTCTATCCAGAATGGCTTACATTCAAAATTGAAGGTGAAATAAAGAGCGTCACAGACCAAAAAAAGCTAAAGAAATTTACTACCACCAAACCAGCACTGCAAGAAATGCTAAAGGGACTGTTTGTAAGAAGTAGTAGAAATAGAGAGAGAAGAACACAGGCATAAAATAAAAATGGCAACTAATAACTATCTATCAATAATAACCTTAAATGTAAATGGCTTAAATGCTCCAATCAAAAGACATAGGGTAGCTGATTGGATAAAAAAACACGACCCACAGTCTACAAGAGACCCATCTGACAATAAAAGACTCTACACAGGATGAAAGTGAAGGGATAGAAAAAAATTTTCCAGGCAAATGGAAATGAAAAAAAAAAAAAAAAAGCAGGTGAGACAATACTCATATCTTGATAAGATAGACTTCAAAACGAGGGCCATAATAAGAGACAAAGAAGGTCACTATGTAATATTAAAGGGATCAACCCAACAAGAGGATATAACCCTGGTAAACATATATGCACCAAAATACATTTAAAAACTTCTGGAGGACTTCAAGGGAGAGATCAGTAGCAATATAATCATAGTGGGTGACTTTAACACCCCACTGACACAAGTGGATAGATATCCTAGACAAAAAATTAACAAGGAAACAGAGTCCTAAAATGACTAACAAGATCAGTTGAACTTAATTGATATTTACAAAACATTTCACCCCAATGCTGCAGAATATACATTCTTCTCAAGTGCATACCAGACATTCTCAAAGATATGACCACATGTTAGGACACAAAGTAAGTATCTACAAATTCAAGAGGTATGAAATCATATCAAGCACCTTCTCAGATCACAATGGCATGAAACTAGAAATTAATTACAATAAAAACATTCAAACACATAGAGAGGATAAATACATGTTATTAAACAACAAGTGGGTTACCAATGAGATAAGAAAGAAAGCAAAAACTTCCTAGAAACTAATGAAAACGAACTCACAAAATACAAAATCTATGAGACATAGCAAAAGCAGCCCTAAGAGGGAAGTTCATAGCAATACAGGCCTACTTCAAGAAATAAGAAAAATTTCTAATAAACTATCCAAAACCCAACAACTTAAAGATTTAGAAAGAGAACAAAAGGAAAAACCCAGAGTTAGTATAAGGAAGAAAATGATAATAATCAGTACAGAAATAAATGACATAGAGACTAAAAAAAAACAAAAGATCAATGAAACCAAGAGATGGTTCTTTGAAGAGATAAACAGGATTGATCAACCTTTAGCCAGACCTACCAAGAAATAAAGAGATAGAACCCAAATTAATAAAATCAAAAACAAAGGGGTGAAGAAAAAACAGACATCACAGAAATACAAAGGATTGTAAGAAAATACTATAAACAATTATGTGCCAATAAATTCGACAACCTAGGTGAAATGGACAAACTATTAGAATCATATACTATTCCAAAACTCAACTGGGAACTGTCAGAAAACCTAAACAGACCAATAACAATTAAGAAAATATAATAAGTAATCAATAAAATCCCAACAAACAAAAGCCCTGGTCTGGACTGCTACACAGGAAAGTTTTACCAAACATTCAAAGAACTATCATCCATTCTCAAACTATTCCAAAAAATTCAAGAGTAAGGAAGACTTCCAAGCTCTTTTTATGAGGCGAGCATAATCTTAATCCCAAAACCAGATAAAGACACTATAAAGAAATAAAATTACAGGCTAGTATCTCTGATGAACAAAGATGCCAAAATCCTCAGCAAAATCTCAGCAAATCGAATCCAGCAATATATTTAAAAAATCATACACTATGACCAAGTGGGATTTATCCCAGGTATGCAAGGCTGGTACAATATTTGAAAATCAATAAAGGCAATACAACACATGAACAAAATGAAAGATAAAAGTCATGTGATCATATCAATAGATGCTGAAAATGCATTTTACAAAACCCAGCATCTATTTTTGATAAAAACTGTCAGCTAAGTGGGAATAAAAAGATCATACCTCAACATAATAAAGGCCATTTATGACAAACCTATAGCCAACATCGCACTCAATGGGCAAAAGCTGAAAGTATTTCCCTTAAGAACAACAACAAGACAGGAATGTTCACTTTCACCACTCTTATTTAACATAGTACTGGAAGTCTTAGCCACAGCAATCAGACAAAAAGAAAAAATAAAAGGGATCCAAATTGAAAAGGAAAAAGTGAAACGGTCATTATATGCAACTGATATATTATACACAAAAAACACTAAAGACTTCATAAAAAAACTACTAGATTTAATAAATGAATTCGGCAAAGTATCAGGATACAAAATCAACATCTAGAAATCATTGGCATTTTTATACGCCAATAATGAACACACAGGAAGAGAAACTAAAAAAAAAAAAAAAAAAAAAAAAAATCTCATTTACCATTGCCACAAAAACATTAAGATACCTAGGGATAAACTTAACCAGAGAAGTAAAGGATCTGTTCACAGAAAACTACAGGACATTGAAAAAAGAAATAGAGATAGATAAAAAAGTGGAAGCTTATACCTTGTTCATGGATTGGAAGAATTAAAATGTTCATACTACCCAAAGCAATCTATAGATTCAATGCAATCCCCATTATAATACCAACCACATATTTCACAGAACTAGGACAAATACTCCAAAAGTTTATATGGGACCAAAAAAGACCCTGAATAGCCACAGCAATCTTGAAAAAGAAAAAAGGAGGAGGGATTACAATACCAGATATCAGGTTATACTACAAAGTCATTGTAACCAAAACAGCCTGGTACTGGCACAAGAACAGGCATATAGATAGATCAATGGAACAGAACAGAGAACCCAGAAATTGACTGAAGACATTATACTCAATTAATATCTGACAAAGGTGGCAAGAGCATACAGTGGAGTCAAGACAGCCTCTTGAATAAATGGTGTTGGGGAAATTGGACAGTTACATTCAAAAAAATAAAGCTAGACCAACAACTTACACCATACACAAGAATAAACTCAAAATAAATAAAAGACTTAAATGTGACTCATGAATTCATAAAAATCCTAGAAGAAAATGTAGGCAATAAAATTTCAGACATCCTGTGCAGTAGAATTTTCACTGATACAATGCCTAAGGCAAGAGAAATAGGAAAAAATTAATAAATGGGACTACATCAAACTAAAAAGCTTCTGTACAGCAAAAGAAACAAGCATCAAAATGGAAAGGAAATTCTCTATTAGGGAGAGCATAATTGCCAATAATACATCAGATAAGGAGTTAATTTCCAAAATATATATAGAGAGTACTCATACAGCTCAACCAAAGGAAGACAAAGAATCCAATTAAAAAATGGGCAGAGGGCCTAAATAGACACCTCTCCAAACAGGACATACAAGTGGCCAAGAGACATATGCAAAAATGCTCAACGTCACTAATCATCAGAGAGAGGCAAATTAAAATCTCACATCTGCCAGAATGGCTGCTATCAACAAATCATCAAACAACAAGTGCTGGTGAGGGTGTGGAGAAAAGCGGACTCTCGTACAATGCTCGTGGGAATGCAGACTGGTGCAGCCACGATGGAAAACAATATCGTGTTACCTCAAAAAATTAAAAATTGAACTGCCATTTGACCCAGGATCCCACTTTTAGGAATACATCCTAAGAAGCCTGAAACACCAATCAGAGAGAATATATGCACCCCTATGTTCATGGAAGTACTATTTACAATTGCTAAGATCTGGAAACAGCCCAAGTGTCCATCAATAGATGAGTGGATAAAAAAGCTGTGGTTCATGTACATAGTAGAATACTATGCAGCTGTAAAAAAGATCTGTATCCTTTAAGATGACATGGAGAGACCTGAAGAGTATTATGCTAAGCGAAATAAGCCAGTCAGAGAAAGACAAGTATCATATGATCTCACTTATTTGTGGAATATAATGAACAAAATAAGCTGATGAACAAAACAGACCCAGAGACATAGAAATAAGGTTCAGACTGACAAACCTCAGAGAAGGTGGGTAGAGGAGAGGGAAGAGAAACCAAGGAACTTATGCATATAAGCATAAACAATGGACACAGACATAATGCTGGGGTGGGGCGGTGCATGAACAGGAGAAGGGTGTCAATGGGGGAAAAAGGAGAAACATCTGTAACAAAAATAAATTAATTAAATATACTTATTTGCTAAAAAAAAAACTTTTCAAAAGAACAAAACAGCAAGAAAGCAAAAGTAAAAGAGAGAATATTGCTCAAAACAATTTATGTGATTCTAGACATTTTTACACTTCTGAATAGCAATTTTAGGACAATGGGGTTATATTTCATTTGTTTCACATACACGTGTAAGACACTATACTAGTATTTTACACTCTGATACAAAAATAATGACGAACTCACCAGATCCTAAAAACCTCACTCTAGAAAGCACCTAGAAGCATTGGTTGAAATAAGAACAAATATCTTTTAAAAGCTCAGCTTAAGGTAAACAAGAGAAATCTCCAAGGGTCAGCAGTAAAAAAAAAGGCTAAAAATTAGAGTGGTAAACTGATTTGAGGCTTGGTTTGCCTTGTGAAGCATTCGTCTAATCTTAGCAAACAAGGAGCTTAGGTGTTTGCCTGTTTAATAAACAAAGTAGACAAAGCCTTAGGTATCGGGCAAGGTAGGGATTGGGAGCTGATTCCTTCATAAGGTCAGGACACCCTCAAAAGCGAGAAAAGATGACAAAGAAGCCTCTCCCCCTTTTAATTCTGGCACAGGCCTTTCTCGTGAGAGTTCTAATTCCCACTACCTTCATGGTCTGGAGAACCAAACAGGAGAAATGAACACATTAAATAAAAGCCTCTGTGACAGCAGAGGCTAATTCCCAAAAAAGAGATCAGCCAGGTAGTCTGTGACAAGGAATGCATTCCTTAACCCACAAGCTTGAGGTGTCTAAACATAACCTCTGCCCAGATAACTGGTCAACCTCTAAAGTATGCAGACACAGGGGCAACTACTGGGAGCAAAGCAAAAAAATTACAATTGAAAACTTTATCAATGACTTCAGTGGCTACACACTGCAGGGAAGGATGACCCCACAGTCTAAGTTCACACAAGTTACTAAAACAAAAACCATTTAGAGTTGTTATAATTATTTATTTATTTATTTATTTTCTGGTTAATCCTCACCCAAGGACATATTTTTCATTGATTTTACATAAAGTGGAATGAGGGGGAGAGAGAGAGAAACATCGATGTGAGAGAGACACATTGACTGATTGCCTCCCATATAATACCGACTGGGGCCAGAGATTCAACCTGTAACCCAGGATGTGCCCTTGACCAGGAATCAAACCCTCCATCCTTTGGTCCACAAGCTGATGCTCTAACCATTGAACCAAACTAGCCAGGGCTGATACAATTCTTCATCAAAAAGGTCCGGTTTTCCACTCTCTCACTCTCAGAAGCATGCCTGCACCATTCCTGTCCCTCTCTTCTTCCCCCCAGGTGTGTTACCTTTGCCTTTCCCTCTCCTAAGCTCCAAAGACCCTTCTTTTGCTTCTATAACTTGTTTCCTGAGCCTACACAGCCCAGCTGGCTCACTTCTACTACCTCTGTAACTTTTTTTTTTTTAATCCTCACCCGAGGATATTTTTCCACTTTTTTGTACAGATAGAGTGGGAGGGAGAGAGAGGAAGGGAGAGAGAGAGAGAAACATCGACGTGAAAGGACACATCGAGTGGCTGCCACCCGCACGACCAACCAGGGCCGGGGACAAACTGCAACCGAAGTATGTACCCTTAGCGGGAACCGAACCCGGGTCTCTCCGGACCGCAGGCCGACGCTCCAACCGCTGAGCCAAACTGGCCAGGGCACCTCTGTAACTTTTAAAATAAACTTTCTCTTATAATTTGAAAAATAAAAGATCCAGTTTTCAACCAAAGATGAGTAAATAGGTAAAGAAACAAAGTATGATCCACACTTTGGAAAAATGCAGTAAACAGAAACTGACCCTGAGTGGACCCAGACAATAGATTTAGCAAATTTCAAAGCAGGTATTATAAATATGATCAAAGAATTAAAGAAGCCCTGGCCAGTTGGGCTCAGCAGTTAGAGTGCCAGCCCGTGGACCAGAGAGCCCTGGGTTCAGTTCCTGCTAAAGGCACATACCTTGGTTGCAGTTCATCCCCGGCCCCAGTAGGGGTCGTGTGGAAGGCAACCAGTTGATGTGTCTCTCTCATGTCGATGTTTCTCTCTCTCTCTCTTATCCCCTCTCTCCCTCCCACTCTATCTGAAGATAGGTGCAAAAATGTCCTCGGGTAAGGATAAAAAAAAAAAGAATTAAAGAAAATTATGCTAACAACTTAATCATAGGGGATCTCAAAAGAGGGATGGAAACTAAAAAAAATTCAAATGGAAATTCTAAATGTAAAAAGTACGATAACTGAAATGAAAAAAAAAATCATGAGATGGCTCAACAACAGATTTGAGATGTCAAAAAAATGAGAGAACTTGAAGATGGATCAACTGATATCACACTCAGAGAGCAGAAAGAAAAGAGATGAAAAGTAAACAGAGCCTCAGTAACCCACGAGACAATGTCAAACCTCCCAACATCTGGTAATGGGATTTCCTAAGAGAAGGAAAAGAGAAATGGGCAGAAAAAATACTGACTGAAAACATCCCAAATTTGATGAAAAGAATTAACTTGTAGATCCAAGAAACTCAACAATACCCAGATAGAATAAACATGAAGAGAACCACTTAGACACACAAACTGCTGAAAGCCAAAGACCAAGAGAAAAATCCTACAAAACTCTGTGCACTGTTTAGAATACAAATATATGTAGAAAACACATGAAGATACACAGATGAATGATAACACCAAATTCAGGATAGGGATGAGATGAGAGTGAGAAAAATATAAACAGAGACTAATATATAGGAAGCTTGAATTGTATTTATAATGATTTATTTGTTAAGCTGGACACTGAGTATAAGGTATGCATTATAACGTTCTCAATAGCTTTCTGAATGTTTCTACTATTTCACCACCAACAAATTATCAAACAGCATTAGGTCCTCTGCTATGTGAAGAGAGATGAGCCCTGGCTGGTTTTGCTCAGTGGTTAGAGTGTCGGCTTGCAATCTAAAGAGACCTGGGTTCGGTTCCCGCTAAGGGCACGTACCTCCGTTGCAGTTTGTTCCCGGCCCTGGTTGGGTTGTGCGGGTGGCAACCACTCGATGTGTCCCTTTCACATCGATGTTGTTTTTCTCTCTCTCTCTCTCTCCCTCCCACTCTATCTGAACAAAAAAATGGAAAAATGTCCTCGGGTGAGGATAAAAAAAAAAGAGGTGAGAGGAAAAACTTAGTTTCATGAAAATATTTTTCACTAGAGTACATTCTCAAATTGTTTCCCTGGACTCATTTAAAACAGGTTATATATACTCTGGTTTCTCTTCAGATCGCATAAATCTTTCGCCTTTTTAAAACAGGTTATAGTTAAAGAGAAACTGCCTCTTAAGTTTTTGATATGTTTTAAGAAGGGCTGCCAATGTAAAGAGTACCTGTGCCCCATTTCAAGTATCAGTCTGCAATATCATACTGAAAATGTCACTGACTTATTTACAGGTTTTACCTTACAGCTCCAGAGCCATTCCACACTGCTGGGCACTGGGAACAATATGGCCATTCCTTTGAATCTAGTCTATTATCAATGGCATCCTAGGGAAGAAAGAATTAACATCATAACGAAAATGTAAATTCCAAGATATTTTTATTTATTTGTTTGTTTTGCATAAAACTCAAAATTAGTATTTATAAGTAAGAAACATACAGATATATAAATACTCAATAAAATAAGGTTAGCCCTTCCTTTGAACCTGACAAATCTTGCTTAAAAAATTAACACAATCTTTTACTAACTTATTAAACCAATATTTATTGCATGCCTCCATTTCTTCATTGGGAGGGTCCCCGCATTGGTGTAAGGATTCCAGGCATCTTATCAAGACCTTTATGTCTAGAGTGCTAGGAATTTCTAAATACCATCTTAGTCCTGACATACCTCTTAGGCTACGGAGAGTCCAGGACTTGCCCTCCACGGTAAGTGACTCTACAACAGGATGTGAACCCCTGGCCCAGGCATACACAAGACAATCCAAAGGGATGAGGGATATTTTCATTTAAAATTTTTTCCTTTTTTTAGGGTTACATTTTATGATGTACTTATGTATATGGATGTACTGTGTACATAGATTATGTTTTATTAGTACAGTAATATGTAGTTTACAAATAAATAGTCATGCTGGTTTACAAATAAATAGTCATGCTGTAAGCTTATGCTCATTTTTTATGGTTAAGTATGTACATGATCAAAAAAAGTTGAAGAAAAAGAAAATGAAATGAAAAAAAAAGTTGAGGAGCACTGATTTACAGCATGGTAATACAAATGGTATTAATGAGCGGGTACAAGGAATTCAGTAGTCCAAGATATTTCAAAAAGACTGCAGGAAGTGAAAAAAACAAGTTTCAGGAGAAATCCTGAAGGCCTTAGATTGCCACTTAGCGAAAAGTATATTTTCTGAGTTTAACACACAAATCTTTGTTAAAGAATTCGAGAAAATCAATTCTTACTTTAAAAATATGAGCCAAAAAAAAACTAGTTAATTCTATATACTTATTATAATTAAAGAAAAAAATCTTATGCTACAGAAAATAAAGTCTAAATTCTTTAAACTTTTCATCTAGGATTAAACATTTGTGAGTGACATAAAATTAGCCAAGCAAAACAGAAAAATCATAGTAATAAATTGTACCCAATTAGATCCCAAAGGAGAGTAGAAACTGGTTTAAATAAAAGGAAAACTGAAATAAATGGAACTATGTAATTATGATTAAAGAATCAATGTCATGATTTGACTGAGTTCACAATACAATTTTTATTAGTTTGTTTTCTAATTTCCTATAATTACATATTTTAAAAATGTTTTTATTGATTTTTTTTTTTTTAAGAGAGAGAGGAATGGGGAGAGAAACATCTATCAGCTGCCTCCTACACGCCCCTTACTGGGGATCGAGCCTGAAACCTGGGCATGTGCCCTGACTGGGAATCAAACTGGGACCTCTCAGTCCATGGGACGACGCTCAAGCCACTGAGCCACACCAGCTGGGCTAATTAAATATTCTCTAAGTGAACAACACTAAAGGCACAGACCATCTATTGGATATAATAGCAAACTATAGTGAGGTTTACATTTTAATCACAAATACATTTCTAAGAATACTAGAGTCTAACACTTTCTACTAGTGGTCATATATAATTTTGTTTTGGACTTTCATTCACATAAATTATATATATTTCTGCTACATATAGTTATTTAAAACAACAACAGTTTTTTTCATAAAGCATGTGTGTGTTGATTTTTGTTTGTTTATTTATTTGGAGGCAAACAGTGGTATTTGTTTGAGGTCTTCAAGGGAAGAATCTTCAAGAGTTTCCTCTCCTCCCATGACCCTAGATATAGCCTTCTTTGGTGGACCCTCCCAATGCTGCAGAAAATTCCTGACCTGTAGATATGCACAGACTGATAGATAAACTTAAAAACAATTAAGAATGCTCTTCAGAAGGGCACTCAGGGAATAAGTAAAATTTAATTAATTTTACCTCCAAAATATCTTTGATATAAGGTGTCCATCGAGAGAGCTGAAAAGTTTCTTCTGCAGACCGATCCTTTCTTAATGGTTTGCTTTGTGTAGACTAATATAATTAGAGGGGAAAAAATTTAAAAACCAACAATTTATTTAGGGCTATTCTTTTATTAAGTTTTCTAACACAAATCATCAAATACTATGTTGTATTACTCAAACTAAGATTGGAAATACCCATTCAAATAATCTGAATAGGTGTGGACACATAACTTCACAGTATTTTTGCTTTAAGGATAAAATTTATAACTGTATCAGAAAATATGTTTACTCGAAAATGCTATAACACTCAATGGGAGTGAGATTCTAAACAGAGTTCTTTCAAAATTTGCTATAAATTAATCACGAAGAGAAAAGCATGAATACAAATTACAACAGAAGCCATAAGATATAAATTCACTAGAAAGATGTACTTGTCCAAATTACTCATATGTGAAAAACAAAATTTTAATTTTTACTTACCAAATCCACAGAGTAAAATTAAGAAGACTGTCCAGATAAATACCCATATAAGAAAACATTTAATGTAAACAACCACACATACATACATATAAGTATATACAAAATGTAAGATTTTTTTACCGGGGGGACAATGGGGACACCAAGATAACTCCAGTTACGAATCATGTCACTCTCATTTTCTATCTTTACATTCTGGATCAACCTGTCCAAATTTTCTTCCGTAGTTCCTTAGATAAGTAAAAATATGAGTCATATAACTGCTACCATAATCATTTCTAGGTTTTAGGTAGTACCCATGAATAACACTTTTTAAATAAAAAACAAACATTTAAGTTATATACCCATCAGTCTTCTCCCAATTTCATATCTTTCCTTTTATCTTAACCAATTTCAGCTACTACCCTTTGAATTTTCTTAGTAAACCACTCACTATAATGTGATTTTAGAGCTGGGTACTCTAATATATTCATGAAAATGAACAAAGTCTCCATTACCATTATTACTGAAGATATAGAGCAGGATTGCTCGTATTTTATCATAATTATCATGATTTTTGTTGAGTAGAACTGGAAGGAGCACTCTCATGGAATCTTTCACCTTCTGTCCTTCTGCATCAGTTCCAAGTGCCAGGTCCTTATAGAAAATGACACAGTCAGTGGTCCACAGCCCACGTTCATTTCAGTCAAAAATCTTGTTAAATTTTAATGGTATACAGGAAATTGTGGGTATCACTTGTAAACTTCTAGGTGTAGAAAATGTAAAAAGTAAAAAAACAATTCAGAGAAAAAGAAAACCATTACTATAAACCTGTGGGAACAGGGTAACCATGACTACATGTGGCTATTGAGTACCTGAAATGTGACTAGTCTGAATTAAGATGTGCTGTAAGTTACAATACCAGATTCTAAAGACTTGGTATGGAGAAAGGAATATATATTTCGCTAACAAATTTTTCATATTGATTTTATGATGAAAGGACAATATTTTGGATATGTTGATTGGATTAAGTTAAATGTATTAGTGGAATTAACTACACTTGTTTCTTTTGACTTTATTATTTTTTTTGTTAATTCTCAGCCGAGGACATTTTTCCATTTTTTATTCAGACAGAGCGGGAGGGAGAGAGAGGAAGAAAGAGAGAGAGAGAAACATCGACATGAAAGGGACACATCGAGTGGCTGCCACCCGCACGACCCAACCAGGGCCGGGGACTAACTGCAACCGAAGTACGTGCCCTTAGCGGGAACCGAACCTGGGTCTCTCTGGACAGCAGGCCAACACTCTAACCGCTGAGCCAAATCGGCCAGGGCCTTTATTATTTTTTAAAATACATTTTTTTTTTATCCTCACCTGAGGACATTTCTCCATTTTTTGTTCAGACAGAGCGGGAAGGAGAGAGAGAGAGAGAAACATCGATGTGGAAGGGACACATCGAGTGGCTGTCACCCACACGACCCAACCAGGGCCGGGGACAAACTGCAACCGAGGTACATGCCCTTAGCGGGAACCGAAGCCGGGTCTCTCTAGATCGCAGTCCGACACTCTAACTGCTGAGCCAAACTGGCCAGGGCTAAAATACATTTTTATTGATTTTTAGAGAAAAAAGGAAGGGAGAGAGAAACATCGATGTGAGAGAAACGTTGATTGGCTGCCTCCTGTGTGTGCACGCACACACACATACAACAGAGGGGATCAAGCCAGCAACCTGGGCATGTGCCTTGAGTGGGAATTGAACCAGGACACGCTCAATTCACTGAGTCACACTGGCTGAGCTCTTTTGACCTTTTTAATGTGACTGACAGAATATTTTAAATTACATATGACTTGCATTCTAACTCTATTCACATCATTGATTTAATAGCTTTGTATTATAGAGGAGACTCTTAAACAAGTTAAATGTGCCTGCACAGTCCTCTGCAGGATGCTACATTCAATACTGCATCCCTGAGAAAGGCCTGTCAACAATGCTACCTGAAATAATGCTCCAAATGCTCAAATCATCTCATTCAATAAAAAACTCATAATCACGACTAGGAGGGACTTGCTTACTATGATACCATACAGTGACTTGTTAATATAGCTGGGGAATGATGTATTAAATATGGCCTAAGAGAGTCTTCTTCTATGAGAGATTCTGTGATTCAGGACACACTGCACTGAGCAAAGTTAATTAAGTTTTACCTTAGAAAGCTAACTCAAAAAATCCATTATAAACATAGGTGTTTTTGACTGTACATACCTGTTCAGTTTTGCAAAGCTTTTCTATATTAGGCTTGAATTTATTCATGCAATCTTCTGCTAAGTTAAGATGAACAACTTGCTGAAAAACAAAAGAAATCAATCATTTAAAGCAGTGATTTTCAACAGGTGTGCTGCAAGAATTTTCAAAACATGTGTAACTGACTATTTAGTCAGAGGCACTGATTTCTTTTCCCTTAGATTGTCAAATAAAAAAAAGACAGCAGCCAACACAACAATAGCTATCCAGTGTGAATGAATCAGAATTATACGAATTTTTTTGGTCAGATCAGAAAAAAAAAAATTTTTTGGTGTGCAGAATTTTCATAATTAATTTCTGTGTGCCATGAGATTAACAAGGTTGAAAATCACTGATTAAAGCATTTTAATTTCTTTGTGTACAATATTAAACTTTTGAGATTGGCCTAAAGGAAAATATGGGCTTGGATGGAAAGAAGGTACCATGGAAAGCAATGAAAAAAAAGCTCAAAAAAAGGAGGAAAAAGTGAAAATTAACATGATCTACAGGGGATAATCAACAGATAACAAAAAATAAAATGAAAGGATTGAATTTCTGTTGGGTGAAAGGTGGAAAAAAAAAATAGTCCAGTCCGAAAAGTCCAGCAGAAAACAATCTCAATTCATATCATTAGTTCTTAATTAGGGTGCAGTATGATTTAAAAAAAGTATCTCTAGAGCCCTGGCTGGTTTGTTTCAGTGGTTAGAGTGTCGGCCCGCAGACCAGAGAGTTCTGGGTTTGGTTCCCACTAAGGGCATGTAGCTTGGTTGAAGTCTGTCCCCAGCCTCGGTTGGGGTCATGCGTGTGGCAACCCGTTGATTTGTCTCTCTCACATCGATGTTTCTCTCTCTTCTTCCCTCTCTCCCTCCTGCTCTACCTGAAGATGGATGCAAAAATGTCCTTGGGTGAGGATAAAAAATTTTTTTTAAAATATCTAAAGAGCGTTGGCAGTTTTCTCAGTGGTTAGAGCACTGGCCCATGGACCAGAGAGTCCTGGATTGGTTCCTGCTAAATGCACATACCTCGGTTGCAGTTTGTCCCCGGCCCTGGCTGGGGTTGTGTGGGTGGAAACCACTCGATGTGTCTCTCTCACATCGGTTTCTCTCTCTCTCTTCCTCTCTCTCTCTCTCCTGCTCTATCTGAAGATAAATGCAAAAATGTTCTCAGGTGAGGATAAAAAAAAAAATCTAAAGATTATTCAGCTAATAACTTGTAAGAATAGGAACAGCAAATAAATAGTGTATCTGCCCACATAGTTTACCTACTCTTTTTTTGTTTTGTTAATCCTCATCTAAGGATATTTTCCATTGACTTTTAGATAGAGTGAAAGGGAGAGAAGGAGAGAAAGAGAGAAAGAAACATTGATGTGAGAGAGATACACCAACTGGTTGCCTCCTGCACGAACCCAACCAGGGCCAAGATCAAACCTGCAAACAAGTCAAGGTATGTGCCCTTGACTGGGAATCGAACCCAAGACCCTTTGGTCCACAGTCCAGCACTCTAACCATTGAGCCAAACCAGCCAGGGTCAGCTTAACGACTCTTAAATCTACTAATGTATAACTATTAACTTAAAGAACCAAGTAGAGTAACAATCACTGGTCAATCCAATGTTGAATTTTGTTGTTAAGTTGATAAATGCTAAACATCTCTATATGGCTATTCAAGACAAAGATAAAAAAGTTTAAGTAGAATATGGATAAATCTAAATATCCTGAATACAGTTGGGAAGCTTAGTTACTTGGGATATTTCTCAGAACTAGAGTAAGGACAACTAACACCAAGTATTCCATGGCATGCACTGCTAAACCTGACTACAGAACTAGATGCACCAATAAATGATAAGGTATCTCACATACAATACTGCTTACCTTAGTAATCTGTTTTCGGAAATGCGGCATCTTTTTCATCAGTTGGGCAAGAGCACTAAGTGATATCTAGGAAAAAAAATAAAACATTTTAAAAGCAAACTTATGATTCAGTTATTCTACATAACAATTTTAAAGTCTTGTAATTTTAAATATTTGTTAATTTACAAGAATATCAAATTTTTTAAGAAAATAAACTTAAGACAATTCCAGTTTAAATCACAATAAAGTAGCTCATATCAAAATTACTCTCCCTCCATAAAAAAATAAATAAATAAAATTGGTTAAAGATAACACCTTGCAGGCAGTGAATAAAAATATGGCTCACAGCTAAGAAAATTGAGCAAAGGAAAGCACAGCACGTGATCCTGCATTAAACTTGGCTTTTCCCTGGAACATTTCCAGAACCCAATGAAAGAAAGTAGAGTTCAAATAGCAAGTCTCTCTAGACAGAGGAAAAAAAGATCACAGTTTGGAGCTAGTAAAGTAGGATTTTGGGGAAAGGGTACTAGAGAGGAAAAAGCCAGTTACAATATAACTCAAAGATGTTTACAGGGACTGCCTTTGGATCCCTGGCCAAATATCTAAGCTGCACATATAAGGGGCATAACTCTTAAAGCTTTAGTAGTGAACTGGTGCTGGGTAGCTAACTGTTGGACAGAGATTTCAGAGGGATTGTAGTGCTACAAAAATACTGGCAAAAGTACAGAGTCCTAAGTAAACATCCCAGACATTCAATCCTAAAACTATGTCTTCAGGCTAAGTGTAAGACTAAGTCACTCAACATAAGAAAACCTACAGGACATCTCAAAAGAATCAAGGTTAATCATGAGTGAATTAACTGTCTGCCAGAACAGAATTCAATATTCTTTGTAGAAAAGTCATCAAGAACCTCTGCAGTGTATCATCATCCATAATGTCTAATGTACAATAAAATATTATTCTGCATGTAAAACAGGAAAAAATGATCAATACTCAAGTGGTAAAATAGTCAATAAAAACAGACCCAAGATGAATCAGATGTTGCAATTAGCATACAAAAACTTCAAATAACATATTTATGTTAAAGAAAGAGAAGAAAAGATGGACTAAATGAATGAAAGGATAGAGTATTTCAACAGAGAATTAAGAATTTATTTTTTAGCCCTGGCCAGTTTGGCTCAGTGGTTAGAGTGTTGGCTTGCAGTCCAGAGAGACCTGGGTTCTGTTCCTGCTAAGGGCACGTACCTCAGTTGCAGTTTGTCCCTGGCCCTGGTTGGGTCATGCGTGCAGGAGGCACCCACTTGATGTGTCACTTTCACATCGATGTCCCTCTCTCTCTCTCTCTCTCTTCCTCTCTCTCCCTTCCTGCCACTCTATCTGAACAAAAATAGAAAAATGTCCTAGAACTAAATGTAATATTTGAAATTAAAAACATAATGAATAACTCTCATACAATCCTGGTGGGACTATAAAATGGTACAGCTACTTTGGAAAACAGTTTGAAACTTTCTTATAAAGTTAAATATACATTTACCATACGACCCAAAAATCACACTCTTTTTTTTTTAATCCTCACCCAAGGATATTTTTATATTTATCTTCAGACAGAGTGAGAGGGAGACAGAAAGAAACACTGATGTGAGAGAGACACATCAATGGGTTGCCAACCGCATAACCCCAACCAGGGCCAGGGATGAACTGCAACTGAGATATGTGCCCTCGGCCGGAATTGAACCTGGGACTCTTTGGTCCGTGGGCTGATGCTCTAACTGCTGAGCCAAAATGACCAGGGAGAAATCCCACTCTTAATTATTTACCCCAGTGAATAGAAACATCTATTCACATAAAACCTGAAAGTTTATAGTGGTTTTATTCATAATTGCCAATAAACTGAAAAAATAAAACTAAATGTTTACAACTTGTGAATAGATAAAGTGTAGTACATCCACATAGTCAAATACTACTAAGCAATAAAAACTGATGAAACTACTGTTACATGCAATGTGGACAAACGTCAAGTGCGTTATGCCAAATGAAAAAAAGCCATACTATCTTATTTCATTTAGATGACATTCTGGAAAAAGGCAAAACTATAGGGACAGAAAACAGATCAGTGGTTGCCAGGGGATCTGAGTAAGGTAGGACACAAGGAAATTTGGGAGGGGAGAGGTGGTAATGGCACTGTTCTATATCTGTTTGTGATTATATGATAGCATACATGTGTCAAAACTCATAGAATTATATACTGTAAGAGAGAACTTTATAATTCAATTTTTTTTTTTTTAATCCTCACCCGAGGACGTTTTTCCATTTTTTGTACAGACAGAGTGGGAGGGAGAGAGAGAAAGAGAGAGAGTGAGAAACATCGATGTGAAAGGGACACATCGAGTGGCCACCACCCACACGACCAACCAGGGCCGGGGACAAACTGCAACCAAGGTACATGCCCTTAGCGGGAACTGAACCTGGGTCTCTCCGGACCGCAGGCGGGTGCTCTAACCGCTGAGCCAAACCGGCCAGGGCTATAATTCAATTTTTTAATAATTCAATTTTATTTATTTTTGTTACAGGTGTTTCTCCTTTTTCCCCTCCAATGACACCCTCCTCCCATTCTTGCTACCCCCCACCCACCATTGTTGTCTATGTTTATATGCATAAGTTCTTTGGTTTATCTCTTCCCTCCCCTCTGCCCACTCCTCTGAAGTTTGTCAGTCTGAACCCTACTTCTATGTCTTTGGGTCTATATAACACAATTTAAAAAAGAATACACTTGATGGGTTTAACAGAAGACTGGACACAATAGAGAGAAAAACAGAAGACTGAAAAGCAGGTTAATAAAAATCCAATTAAAGCAGAGAGAAAAAAATGACAGGAAAAAACAAAAACAAAAGCAGGTAAAGGATGTAAATTATAGTTAAATAATCTAAAACACAAGCAACTGTGTCCTAGAATGAAAGGAGAGAGAGAAAATTACAAAATCAAGATGTGAGGAAATAATGGCCAAGAATTTTGTGATTCAAGAAGCTCAACAAACCAAAGAAGAATAAATATCAAGAAAAACACATCATAGTAAGGCATGTCATAGTCAAATGCTAAAAATCAAAGATAAAAGAAAATCTTTAAAAAGACACTTTATCGCCCTGGCCAGTTTGGCTCTGTGGTGAGAGTGTCAGCCCATGGACCAAAGGGTCAGTGCTCAATTCCCGGTCAAGGGCATGCAGCTGGGTTGTAGGTTGGATCCCTGGCCCTGGTCAGGGTCATGAGGGAGGCAACCAATCAATGTGTCTTTCTCACATTGTTGTTTCTCTCTCTCTCTCTCTCCCCCTCCCTCCTTACCACTCTATTTAAAAAGATACTTCATCAGAAAAACAACAGTAACATGACAGCTGACTTCTTTAACAGAAATTATAGTCAGGTGACATACTGAAATCTTTAAATTGCTGAAAGGAAAAGAAAAGCTGCCAACCGTGAATTCTAAATCCAGCAAAATTATCTCAGAAAATCTTGCAAAATAAAGATATCCTCGAGACTTCCAGTCAAGATGGCAGTGTAGGTAAATGCAGTATCACGTCCTTCTACAACATCAAAGCTACAACTGAACTACAGAATATCATCATTCAAAACTGCCTGAAATCAAGCTGAATGGAAGTCCTACCTACAACTACAAAATTAAAGAAGCCACCTCAAGACTGGTGGGATGGGCTGGTCCCACACCCATGTGTGGCGGATAAAAATCAGGAGGAACACCTCGGCTGGGAAGGTCCTCCCTGAGGACTGAAGGGACCCTGTCCCACACCAGGTGCCCAACTCAAGGTTCCAGTGCCAGGAAGAGAAGTCCCTATAACTTCTGGCTCGAAAAACCAGCAGGAACTGAGGCTGAGGGAGGCTGAGGCTGCTGGAGTCCCAGGCAGCTCCTCTTAAAGGGCCCGTGCATTGACTTACTCAGACTGGTACCCTCCAGGCTCCAGCATGGGGGAGGCAGCTTAAAGGCACCAGAGACATAAGAGGAAGAACTGAGTTGTCTGGCATTGGAGCCAGGCATGGAGAGGCAGCTTTCTCCTGGATAGATGTGCTATCAGAGGCCTTTGTTCCTTTGGTGAGCCCTTTCCTGGAGCAGCAAACAGCTGCCATATTTGGGACTTCAGCAACTTGGCTCACACTGTTTGCCCTGCCCTGATGACTTCCTGCGGCCCCGCCCCACCCAACTTTCAGGCCCACCCAAGCTATTGCCAGCTGCTTTACCATAGGATTGGCCTGTCTTAAATCCTGTTTCAGTTTCCTAAATTCTTTCAAACAAGCAGCATCTGGTCTCAGATAGCCCCATATCTCTTGTTAAGTAACACATAGAAACAAACACAGGGAGGCAGCCAAAATAAGGAGACAAAGAAACAGGTCCCAAATGAAAGAACAGAACAAAACTCCAAGAAATAAACTAAGTGAAATGGAGATAAGCAACCTAACAAATGCAGAGTTCAAAACACTGCTTATAAAGATGTTCAATGAACTTAGTGAGAACTTAAATGAACTTAGTGAGGGCCCCAAGAGCATAAAAAAGGGCCAGTCAGAAATGAAGGAGGTATTAACTGACATAAAGAATAACTTACACAGATTCAATAGTAGAGTAGGTAAAGCCAAGAAGCAAATCATCAATTTGGAATATAAAGAAGCAAAAAACACCCAAACAGAACAGCAAAAAGAAAAAAGAATCCAAAAAAATAAGGATAGTGTAAGGAATCTCTAGGACAACTTCAAGAGTACCAACATTCGCATCTTGGGGGTGCCAGAGGAGAAGAGAGAGAACAAGAAATCAAAAACCTATTTGAAACAATGACAGAAAACTTCCCTAACTTGGTGAAGGAAACAGACAAACAAGCCCAGGAAGTACAGAGAGTCCCAAACAAGATTAACCCCAAGATGCTCACACCCAACACACATCATCATCAAAATGCAAAAGGTTCAAGACAAAGAGAGAATCTTAAAAGCAGCAAGAGAAGAGCAGTTAGTTACCTACAAGTTCGTTCCCATAAGACTGTCAGCTGATTTCTCAAAAGACACTTTGCAGGCCAGAAGGGAGTGGCAAGAAATATTCAGAGCGATGAAAAGCAAGAACCTACAACCAAGATTACTCTATTCTGCAAAGCTACCATTTAGAATCGATAGCCATATAAAGAGTTTCCCAAACAAGAAAAAGCTAAAGGAGTTCATCACCATCAAACCATTATTATATGAAATGTTAAAGAGTCTTCTCGAAAAAAAAGATAAAAAATATGAACAAACAAAATGGCAATAAATATATATATATCAACAAACAAATTGAAGGTACAAACAAAATGAACAAGCAGAACAGAAATATTCTCATAGATACAGAGAACATTTTGTTGGTTGCCAGATGGAAGGGGGTAGGGGGAATGGGTGAAAAAGGTGAAGAGATTAAGAAGTACAAATTGGTTGTTAGACTGAAAAACCTCAAAGGGAAGGGGGGTGGAGGGGTGAAAAGAATTAAACCAAAGAACTTATATGTATATATGCATAACCAATGGACACAGACAACAGTGTGGGGAAAGGCAGGAATGGGGCGGATGTGGGGAGGAGGGGGTCAATAGGGGAAAAATGAGAAACATCTGTAATACATTCAAGAATAAAGATAAGTTAAAAAAAAAAAAAAAAAGATATCCTCAGATAAAATAACAGTTGAGCCCGGCCAGGGTGGCTCAGTGGTTGAGTGTCGACCCATGCACCAAGAGGTCACCGGTTCAATTCCCAGTCAGGGCACAAGCCCAAGTTGTGGGCCAAATCCCCAGTGGGGGACATGTAGGAGGTGGCCGATCGATGTTCTATCTCATTGATGTTTCCATTTCTCTTTCCCTCTCCCTTCCTCTCTCTCTAAAATCAATAAAGAAATATTTAAATAAAAATAAGAGTTGAGAGAATTCATCCAGCCCAGGTGAAAAAACTGAGGAACTGAATAAATAACATATTTCATAAATATGTGGGTAATATGAAAGTCTCTTGAGAATTTAAAGCAAAAAATAACATCTTGAATTTATAATGCATGTTTAAGGAAAATATATATGACAACTATAGCACAAAAGAGGAAGGGATAAATGAAGTTCTTGAATTATTCAGGACATGGCAAAAGCATACTTTTAGACTATAATAAGGATGTAAGAATACATTTTGTAATTCTGAGGATAATGACTACAAGACACTATAGGTAAAAACAAAAAAGCTCATATTAGAGATAAAACAGAAAAAGCAACTTAAAAAAAGACTTGATAAAAGGAAAAGAAAATATAGATAAAACAAATAGAAAACAAGATGACAGACATAACTACATCAATAATATATAAAACATATATGTACTAAACATTCCGATTAAAAGACAAAGATTGTCGCCCTGGCCAGTTTGGCTCAGGGGTTAGAATGTCAGCCCGTGGATCAGAGAGTCCTGGGTTCAGTTCCCACTAGGGTCATGTACCTCGGTTGCAATTTGTCCCTGGCCACGGTTGGGGTCATGTGGCTGGCAACCAGTTGATGTATCTCTCTTGCATGGATGTTTCTCTCTTCCTCCCTTTCTTCCTCCCGCTCTATCTGAAGATAAATGCAAGAATGTCCTCGGGTGAGGATTAAAAAAAAATAAAGACAAAGATTGTCATAATAAATAAACAGAAACCAACTACAAACTCTTTCTAATAAACACATTTAAAAAATAAAGACAGACACTTCAGGGCTTCTTGGTTTTCCACAGCTTTGGTGGGGGGACTGGTTCTGGGTTCAACTCCCTACTGATGGAATGCCTATCTGTCGATTATGACAAGAAATCCAAGCTGGAGTTTTCCATTTACCCAGCCCCTCCCCGCCCCAGGTTTCCACAGCTGTAGTTGAGCCCTACATCTCCATCCTCACCACCCATACCAACCTGGAGCACTCTAATTGTGCCTTCATGCTTGACAATGAGGCCATCTATGACATCTGTCATAGAAACCTTGATATTGAGGTTTCTACACTAACCTGAATAGGTTGATAGGTCAAATTGTCCATCACTGCTTCCCTCAAGTTTGATGGAGCCCTGAAATGTTGATCTAACCAAATTCCAGACCAACCTGGTGCCCTATCCCCGCATCCACTTTCCTCTGGCCACATACGCCTCCGTCATCTCTGCTGAGAAAGCCTACAGCTTTCTGTAGCAGAGATCACCAATGCATGCTTTGAGCCAGCCAACCAGATGGTGAAATGTGATCCTCACCATGGTAAACACATGGCTTGCTGCCTGTTGTACCGTGGTGATGTGGTCCCCAAAGATGTCAATGCTGCCATTGCCACCATCAAGACCAAGGATACCATCCAGTTTGTGGACTGGTGCCCCACTGGCTTCAAAGTTGGCATTAATTACCAGCCTCCCACTATGGTACCTGGTGGAGACCTGATCAAAGTACAGCAAACTGTGTGCATGCTGAGCAACACCACGGCTATTGCTGAGGCCTGGGCTCGCCTGGACCACAAGTTTGACCTGATGTATGCCAAGCATGCCTTTGTCCACTGGTACGTGGGTGAGGGCATGCAGGAAGGAGAGTTTTCTGAGGCCTGTGAGGACATGGCTGCCCTTGAGAAAGATTATGAGGAGGTTGGTTTGGATTCTGTTGAAGGAGAGGGTGAGGAAGGAGAGAAATACTAAAGTTAAAATGTCATAACGGTGCTGCTTTTACAGGGAAGCTTATTCTGTTTTAAGCATTGAAAAGTTGTGGTCTGCTCAGTTAATTTCTATGTAGTAGTGTATACTCTCACATACAATTACTGGCCTGTGCTTTAAAACATGATGCTTGGTTACAGACCCAACCTGTCCATTTCTCTGATGGGTTTGAATAAAGTATTCCCTGTCTTAAATAAATAAATAAATAAATAAAGACAGACAGACAGTTAAAAGTAAAGAATGGAAAAAGACATACTATGTAAATACTAACAAAAATAAAGCCGGTATGGCTATATTAAAATCAGACAGCCCTGGCTGGTTTGCCTAAGCAGTTAGAGCGTTGGCCTGTGGTCCAGAGAGACCTGGGTTCGGTTCCCGCTAAGGGCATGTACCTCGGTTGCAGTTTGTCCCGGGCCCTGGTCAGTCGTGCGGGTGGCAGCCACTTGATGTGTTCCTTTCACGTCAATGTATCTCTCTCTCTCTCTGTTCCTCTCTCTCCCTCCCACTCTACCTGAACAAAAAATGGAAAAATGTCCTCGGGTGAGGATTAAAAAAAAAAAATCAGACAAAGTGGGAATTTAATAAAATGTCGGTGGAGTGAATGGAAGCTACACAGACTGTCTCCCAGGACCAAACTGAAATTACAACTAAAATAAAGACAAATCATGGGAAAAACCAACAGAAAAGCGGCTGGAGAAAACCTATATAACAAGGGACAGAAAGAGAACATTAAATCTAGCCTGGTAGGAAATGCAGAAGCCCTGGCCAGTTTGGTTCAGCGGTTAGAGCATCGGCCTATGGTCCAGAGAGACCCGGGTTCAGAAATGCAGAGGCATGGAAGGGCGGGCAGGGAGCCAACAGACAGTAGCTGTTTTAGCTGTGAGCTGCTACCTCGTAGTTAAAAATCCCAAGCAGGCTTCACAGCGTAGAGTGCCAGGACAGAGCACTAAATTAGCTACAGCCACTCACTTTGGGCCGCAGCAGAGGGAGGGCAGACTGGACTGAAACTGTGTGAAGACACTCGGGAGTTTGGGAGTTTTGTGCTGCATCACTCCCTCATAGGACAGAGGCCACGTTACTAAAAGAGCCCCTTCCCAGAGCCCTAAGGAAAAGCAACAGCCCCTCCCTCAGGAACTTAACACCACAGGGCAAGGCCAGAGAAATGCAAATTGAAGCTTATTAACAGCCAGAAAGCCCCACCCACTGGAAATCCTCTTACCCTGATCACCTGAGGGATTTTTTCACTCAGCTAGGGCTACAACCTAAGGCTCATCAAGTAACTGAGACTAATAGCTAACAGGCAAAAAGTAGAGAAAAAATGAACCGTTGATTGACCTGAAAATCTACCCAGGAAATTAAGACTTCACAGTGGTGTATAATGTGGGTCCTGCCACACCCATCCAAACCCAGTAGAAGGAGCCAAAACCAGTGAACACCAACACCCACAAGGTAAATTTGGCAGGCTCCAAAACCCACTGAGACAGTTAAAATGGTGAAACAAAGAAACAAATCCCAAATGAAAGAACAAGAGAATTTTATAGAAGATGAAATAAAATGTAGTTAGGCAAGTTATCAGAGGTAGAGTTCAGAGTAAGATAATGAAGAAGCTCAATAGCATGAGTAATTATATAGAAACACAGAAAATCAACCAACTGAAAATGAAAAACCACCAAGTGGAAATAAAGAATGACACAGCAAAAATAAAAAACACACTGGAAAGAATAACCAGCAGAGTAGAGGAAGCAGAGGATTGGTTAAGTGAATGAGAAGACATGGTAGGAAAAAAATCACCCAATCAGAGAAGCAAAAAGAAAAAACAATTAAGAAACAGGAAGACAGCTTAAGAGAACTGTGGGACAACATGAAATGTAACAAGATCTGCATCATAGGAATTCCAGAAGAAGAAGAAAATGAGCAAGGGTTAGAGAATATAATTGAAGAAATAATGACAGAACAGAATTAGAACAAATACTCCAAAAGTTCATATGGAATGAAAAAAAGACCCTGAATAGCCACAGCAATCTTGAAAAAGAAGAATAAAGTAGAAAGGATCACAAAGTAGGGGAAATATCAGATTATACTACAAAGCCACTGTAATCAAAACTGGCACAAGAACAGACATATAGATTAATGAAACAAAACAGAGAACCCAGGAATTGACCCAAGACAATATGCTCAATTAATATTTGACAAAGGTGGCAAGAGCATACATTGGAGTCAAGACAGCCTCTTGAATAAATGGTGTTGGGAAAACTGGACAGTTACATGCAAAAAAATGAAGCTAGACTAACAACTTACACTATACACAAGAACAAACTCAAAATGGATAAAAGACTTAAATATGTCTCATGAATCCATAAAAATCCTACAAGAAAATGTAGGCAACATAATTAAAGCTATCACATGCAGTCGAATTTCCACTGATATAAGGCCTAAGGCAAGAGAAACAAAAGAAAAGATGAACACCCGAGACTACATCAAACTGAAAAGCTTCTGCACAGCAAAAGAAATAAGCATCAAAATGGAACAGGAACCCACAATATGAGAGAGCATAATCGCCAATGATACATCAGATAAGAAATTCATTTCCAAAATATACAGAGTACTCATACAACTCAAAAAAGGAAGACAAAGAACCCTGGGCAGAGGACCTACAAAGACACCTCTCCAAATAGGTCATACAAATGGCCAAGAGACAGGAAAAAATGCCCAATGTCACTAATCATCAGAGAAAAGCAAATTAAAATTGACTATCAGGTATCACCTCACACCTGCCAGAATGGCTGCCATCAACAAATCATCAAACAAGTGCTGGCAAGGGTGTAGAGAAAAGGGCACCCTAGTACAATGCTGGTGGTAATGCAGACTGGTGCAGCTACTATGGAAAACGATATGGTGTTTCTTCAGAAAAATTAAAAATTAAATGTCCATTTGATCCAGTGATCCCACTTCTAGGAATATATCCTGAGAAGCCTGAAACACCAATCAGAAAGAATATATGTACCCCTATGGTCATAGCAACACTATATACAATTGCTAAGATCTGGAAACAGCCGAAGTGTCCATCATGAGTGGATAAAAAAGCTGTGGTATGTACCACAATGGAATACTATGCAGCTGTAAGAAAGAAAGATCTCTATCCTTTAAGACGATATGGAAGGACCTGGAATGTATTATGCCAAGCAAAATAGGCCAATCAGAGAAAGACAAATACCACATGATCTCATGTATTTGTGAAATATAATTAACAAAATAAGGTGGTGAACAAAATAGACCAAGAAACATAGAAAGGAGTACAGTTCAGACTGACAAACCTCACAGAAGGGGGTCAGGGGGTAGGAATGAGATAAACCAAAGAACTTATATGCATATATGCATAATTAGTGGACATAGACGACAATGCCGGGGGGGGGGGGGGGGAGTCGAAGGAGGGTGTCCAGCAAAGAAAAAGGAGAAACATTTGTTAACAAAATACATTAATTAAAAAAGAAAAACAGCCCTAGCTGGTTTTGCTCAGTGGCTAGAGCGTTGGCCCGCGAACGAGAGAGTCCTGGGTTCGGTTCCTGCTAAGGGCACGTACCTCAGTTGTAGTTTGTCCCTGGCCCCTGTTGGGGTCATGTAGGTGGCAACCAGTCGATGTGTCTCTCTCAAGTCGATGTTTCTCTCTCTCTCTTCTTCTCTCTCTCCCTCCTGCTCTATTTGAAGATAAATGCAAAAAAAAAATGTCCTCAGGTGAAGATTAAAAAACGAAAAATAAATAAAATAAAATCAGACAAAGTGGACTTTAAGGGAAGACATAACTGCAAATGATTTAAAAATGACATTTTATGATGAGAAAAAATTCAACAGAAATATATCTTTAATTTATTACTGTAATTAACTTGGCCTCATCAGTTGATAAAGCTTTAAAAGTTAACAGTATTACGAGGAAAATGAGACCAATTCACAGTCATAATCAGAGATTTTAATATACCAATCTCAGCAACTGATAGAAAAAGCAAATAAAAAACTCAATAAAGAAACAGAAGGAGAAGATGATGGTGGGCAGGACTGGAGGGAGGGTGAGTGTGTGAGAGGGTGAGCATGCGTGTGAAAGTGTGTGAGTGGACAACCAAACCGAAGCACTGTAGAGCCACGGAGCAGAAAGTTTCTGTGCTGTGGACGGGAGCAGCCGGCTACCGCGGTAAGCGGCCCTTCATGGTGCTTCTAGCTGCACCGCAAGGAGGTCCTACCATTTTGGAAGATCCCGGGTCTTCCCTGGGAGGAAGCAGTGACAGCGGCTAGGGCCCAGCAACCTGAGCCCACCAGTGCACCTGGCACCATTGGACCAGTGGACACTCTTCGTCAACACAGACCGGTGCACAGTAGTGGAGCTCCCCAAGGTGCTGGTCGTGAAAGGCACAGACAGCCTGGAGCCCACTACCATCCCTCATAGTAGCAGCCCGATCAGAGTTGAGATATACCCCTAGCAACAGAGGCTGAAGAGCAGACATCCATCCCCAGGCAACAGAAGCACAGACCAGCAGCTGAGACCCATTCCCAAAAACTACAGCAAAAGCAGAGCAGGAGTTGAGCCGCACTGGGCAGCAGCACGCCCCAGCTGCCAACAGCGGGACCTGGGGCTCCACAGAGGCCTGTGCAGTCCAGTAGCCCACAAGAGCAGTGGGAAGCTGGAGCCTGAGAGAGACTGGTGCGACCCAGCTGCCCAGCTGCAGGACCTGCAGGGTGTGGGGGCACCAGAGAGGCCTGTGCGACCCAGCAGGGACTGTGAAATCTAGTTACCCATGGGACCAGCGGGATGCTGAATCACCAGAGAGGCCTGTGCGACCCAGCAGGGACTACACGAGCTAGTTACCCATGGGGCCTATGGGTACTGAAGCACCAGAGAGGCCTGTGCGACCCAGCAGCCCATAGCATAGGCATAGAGCCGGGTACCCAAAGGGACTGTGTGATTCAGTTACCTGTGGGACCTGCAGGGTGTGGGGGCACCAGAAAGGTCTGTGCAACCCAGCAGCGCACAAGATAGGCGTAGAGGATGTGAAAATAGAGGCGGAGTGAATACAAGCTATGCAGATGATCTCCTAGGACCAAACAGGAATTACAACTAAAATAAAGACAAATCCTCAGAAAAAAGCAACAGAAAAGCAGCAGGACAGGACTATATGACCAGGGACACTGGTAGGATCTGCAGAGGCACGAGAGGGTGGCTGGCTGGGAGCCCACGGACAGCAGTAGTCTTAGCTGTGAGCAGCACCCTTGGGGAATAAAGACCAAGCCCGCTCCACAGCGCAGAGAGCCAGGACAGAGCACTAAAATAACCATAGCCACTCACCTGGGGACTACGGCAGAGGGAGGGCAGACTGGGCTGGAACTCTGGGGACCTCTGGGATTTGGAGAACACTCAGAGTTTTTGCTGAGTTGCAGCCACAAAGGACGGTGAAGAGTGTGCTCCTTCCCCAAGCTGTGGGGAAAAGCAGCAGCCCCCTCCCCGCTCCTCTCGGATATTCAGCCTTTCCGAGATGAGGCAAAGAAATGCAAACTGAGGCTCATTAATAATCAGTATCTATCCCACCCTCTGGAAATCCTTTTATGCAGAACACCAGGGCTACATTCCAAGGCACAGAGTAAGTGAGACGAGTAGCCACCAGGAAAAAGCTAGAAGATAACTGAACCTTTCCTGGGCTTGTAAATCTACCCAGGAAAGTAAGACTTGACAGTGGTGTTTGATGTGGGTCCACCCAGGCTCATCCAAACCCAGTAGAGGGAGCCACAAATAGCAGAACACCAACACCCACGAGGAAAATTTGGCAGGCTCCAAAACCCACTGAGATAGCTAAAATGGTTAAACAAAGAAACAAATCCCAAATGAAACAACAAGAGAACTCTATCGAAGATGAGATACATGAAATGCTGCTAAGCTAATTATCAGAGGTAGAGTTCAGAGCCATGATCTTGAGGAAGCTCAACAGCATGAGTAAGGACATCAGCACCATGAGTAAAGATATAGAAACATTGAAAACCAACCAAGTGGAAATGAAGAATGACATAGCAGAAATTAAGAACACATTGGAAGTACTAACCAGCAGAGTAGAGAAAGCTGAGGACCAGATCAGTGAATTAGAAGACAGGGTAGAAAAAAAAAATCAACCAATCAGAAAACCAAAAGGAAAAAACAATTAAAAAATAGGAAGACAGCTTAAGAGAACTGTGGGACAACTGGAAACGTAGTAACATTCACATCATAGGAGTCCCCAAAGAGGAAGAAAATGGGCAAGGGTTAGAAAATATATTTGAAGACATAGTGACAGAAAAATTTCCTAACGTGGTAAAGGAAGAAGGCATTCAAGATCAAGAAGCACAGAGAGCCCCAAGTAAGAAGAACCCAAACAGGCTCACACCAAGACACATGGTAATTAAAATGCCAAATATTAAAGACAAAGAGAATCCTAAAGGCAGCAAGAGATAAGCAACAGGTTACCTACAAAGGAAACCCCATAAGGCTTGCAGCTGACTTCTCAACAGAAACACTACAGGCCAGGAGGGAGTGGCATGAAATAATCAAGGTCATGAAAAACAACGATCTGAATCCAAGACTACTCTATCCAGCAAGGCTATCATTCAAAATAGAAGGTCAAATAAAGAGCTTTCCAGACAAAAAAAAAAGGCTAAGGGAATATATTAACACCAAACCAGCACTGCAAGATATGCTAAAATGGACTGCTGTAATTAGCAGAAGAAATAGAAAGAAAAATAGAACCACACTAAACAAAAATGGCAATAAATAAGTATATATCAATAATCACCTTAAATGTAAATGGACTGAATGCTCCATAAAAAGACACAGAGTAGCTGCTTGGATAAGAAAGCATGACTCATCTATCTATATGTTGTTTACAAGAGACTCACCTCACAACAAAAGACTCACATAGGTTGAAAGTAAAGGGATGGAAAAAAATCTTCCAAGCAAATGGAAAGAAAAAAAAAGCTGGAGTAGGAATACTCATATCTGATCAAACAGATTTCAAAAGGGAGGCCATAACTAGAGACAAAGAAGGCCACTACATAATATTGAAAGGATCTACCCAACAGAAAGATGTAACCTTGATAAACATATATGCACCAAAATGTAATAAAAATCTTCTGGAGGACTTCAAAGGAGAAATCAATAGCAATATAATCATAGCAGGGGACTTCAACACTCCGCTGACATCACTGGATAGATCGTCTAGACAAAAAATTAGCAAGGAAACAGAGACTGTAAATGAAGCACTAGACCAAATGGATTTAATAGATATCTACAGAGAATTACACCCCAAAGCTACCAAATACACATTCTTCTCAAGTACACATGGGACATTCTCAAAGATAGACCACATGTTAGGACAAAAATTACATCTATACAAGTTGAAGAAGATTGAAATCATATCAAGCATCTTCTCAGATCACAATAGCAACAAGAAATCAATTGCAAGAAGAACATGCAAAGACATTTGAACAAATGGAGGCTAAATAGCATGTTATTAAACAATAAATGAGTTAACAAGGACATCAAGGAAGAAATTAAAAACTACCTGGAAACCAATGAAAATGAACACACACAGCACACAATCTATGGGATGCAGCAAAAGCAGTTCTGAGAGGGAAGTTCATAGCAATACAGGCCTACCTTAAGAACCAAGAACAATTTCTAATAGACTATCTAACCCCACAACTTAAAGAACTAGAAAGCAAACAAAAGAAAACTCCAGAGCAAGTAGAAGGAAGGAAACAGTAAAGATAATAGCAGAATAAATGAATAGAGACAAAAAAAACAATTTAAAGGATCAGTGTAAGAAGGAGCTGGTTTTTTGAAAAGATAATCAAGATTGATGGACCCTTAGCCAGACTCACCAAGAAACAAAGAGAGAGAACCCAAATACACAACATCAGAAATAAAAGAGAAGTAACAACTAACACCACAGAAATACAAAAGATCATTAACAACTACTATGAACAATTATATGGCAACAAATTCAACAATCGAAGCGAAATGGACAAATTTCTAGAAACACATAGTCTCCCAAAACTGGACCAGGAAGAGATAGAAAACTTGAACAGACCAATAACTAAGGAAATTGAAGAGGTAATCAAGACTCTCCCAGCAAACAAAAGCCCAGGCCCAGATGGCTTTACAGGGAAGTTTTACAGAACATTCAAAGAAGAACTAACACCCATTCTCCTCAAACGATTTCAAAAAATTCAAGAAGAAGAAAGACTTCCAAACTCATTTTATGAGGCCAGCATAATTCTAATTCTAAAACCAGAAAAAGATACTACAAAGAAAGAAAACTACAGGCCAATATCCCTCATGAACATAGATGCCAAAATCCTGAACAAAATACTAGCCAGTCAGATCCAGCAATACATCAAAAAAATTATTCACCATGACCAAGTGGGATTCATCCCAGGGATGCAAGCCTGGTACAATATTCGCAAATCAATAAATGCGATACACCACATAAATAAAATAAAGAATAAAAACCAAATAATCATATCTATAGATGATGAAAAAGCATTCAACAAAATCCTGCATCCATTTCTAATAAAAACACTCAGCAATGTGGGAATAGAGTGATCATATCTCAACATAATAAAGGCCATATATGAAAGACCTACAGCCAATATCATACTCAATGGGAAGAAACTAAAAGCATTTTCCTTAAGAACAGGAACAAGGTAGGGATGCCCACTTTCGCCACTCTTATTTAACATAGTACCGAAAGTCTCAGCCACAGCAATCAGACATGAAGAAAAAATAAAAGGGATCCAAATTCGAAAGAGGAAGTGAAACTGTCATTATTTGCAGATGACATGATATTATACATAGAAAACACTAAAGACTCCATCAAAAACCTACTAGACTTAATAAATGAATTTGGAAAAGTAGCAGGATACAAAATTAATGTCAAGAAATCAATGACAAGCTTATACACCAAAGATGAACTCACAGAAAGAGAAACTGAAAAAAATCCCATTTATCATCGTGGCAAAAAAATTAAGATACCTAGGAATAAACTTAACCAAAGAAGTAAAGGACCTATTTGCAGAAAACCACAGGACATTGAAAAAAGAAATAGAGGAAGATATAAAAAAGTGGAAGCACATACCTTGTTCATGGATTGGAAGAATTAACATCATTAAAATGTCCATATTACCCAAAGCAATCTATAGATTCAATGAAATCTTCATCAAAACACCAACAACATATTTCACAGAACTAGAACAAATACTTCAAAAGTTCATATGGAACCAAAAAAGATCCTGAATAGCCACAGTAATCTTGAAAAAGAAGGACAACATAGGTGGGATCACAACACCAGATATCAGGTTGACTGTAATCAAAACAGCCTGGTACTGGCACAAGAACAGGAATATAGACCAGCGGAACCGAACAGAGAGCCCAGAATTGGACACAAGACATTATGCTCAATTAATATTTGACAAAGGAGGCAAGAGCATATAATGGAGTAAAGATAGCCTCTTTAATAAATGGTGTTGAGAAAACTGGACAGCTACATGCAAAAAAACGAAACTAGACCATCAACTTACACCATACAGAAAAATAAACTCAAAATGGATAAAAGACTTAAATGTGACCTGTGAATCCATAAAAATCCTAGAAGAAAATGTAGGCAACAAAATTTCAGACATCATACGGAGCAGAATTTTCACTGATACATCACCTAAGGCAACAGAAACAAAGGAGAAAATGAACACATGGGACTACATCAAACTGAAAAGCTTCTGCACAGCAAAAGAAACAACCATCAAAATGGAAAGGCAACTTACTGTATGAGACAGCATCATTGCCAATGATACATCAGATAAGGGGTTACTTTACAAAATATATAGAGTGCTCATACAACCTAACAAAAGGAAGACAAAGAACCCAATTAAAAAATGGGCAGAGGAGCTGAATAGACACCTCTCCAAACAGGACATACAAATGGCCAAGAGACATATGAAGAAATGCTCAACATCACTAATCATCAGAGAGATGCAAATTAAAACAACAATGAGGTATCACCTCACACCTGTCAGAATGGCCGCCATCAACAAATCATCAAACAAGTGTTGGCAAGGGTGTGGAGAAAAGAAGACTCTAGGACACTGCTGGTGGGAATGCAGAATGGTGCAGCCACTATGGAAAACAATATAGTGTTACCTCAAAAAATTAAAAATTGAATTGCCATTTGACTCAGAGGTCCCACTTCTCGGTATATACCCTAAAAAGCCTGAAATACCAATCAGAAAATATATGTACCCCCATGTTCATAGCAGCACTCTTTCCAATGGCTAAGATCTGGAAACAGCCCCAGTATCCATCAGTAGATGAATGGATATAAAAGCTGTGGTACATATACACAATGGAGTACTATGCAGCTGTAAGAAAGAGAGATCTCTTATCCTTTGAGATGACATGGAGGGACCTGGAAAGTATTATCCTGAGCAAAACTAGCCAAGCAGAAAAAGACAAATACCACATGATCTCACTTATTTGTGGAATATAATGATCATAACAGTCTGAGGAATAGGGTAGACCCAGAGACGTGGAAGTAGGGTACAGACTGACAACCCTCAGAAGAGGGGGTGGTGGGGGAGGGAAGAGATAAACCACAGAACTTATATGCATGTACGCATAACCAATGGACATGGACAACAAAGCCAGGGATGGGGTGGGGAGGATGGGGAGGAGGGTGTCAATGGGGTAAAAAGGAGAAACATCTGTAACAACAACAACAAAAATAGATGCTGAGAAAGCATTTGATGAATGCAATACCTATTCCTGATTTTTCAAACCTGTTAGGAACTTAAGAATAGAAGGAAACTTTCCTCCTCCTTTTTTTTTCTTGTTAATCCTTACTCAAAGATACTTTTTCATTGATTTTTAGAGTGGAAGAGAGAAAGAGAGAGAGAGAGAGAGACAGAGATATTGATGTGAGAGAGACACATCTATTGGTTGCCTCCCATATAACCCCAACTGGGGCCAGGGATCGAATCTGCAACCCAGGTATGTGTCCTGACTGGGAATTGAACCTGAGACCCTTTGGTCCACAGGCTGAGCCAAACCAGACAGGGCTAGAAGGGAACTTCTTTAATCTGAAAAAGATGTATCCAAATAACCTAAAACTAGCATTATACTCAATGATAAAATAGTATCAAACACGTTTCCCCTAAGGTTAGGAATGAAACAATAATATCCTCTATAACCTGTTCTAGTCTACGTTATAGAGCTAGGAGGTATTAACTACTAACAAAGCTAGTTTAAAATAAAGGTTGAAAAGGCTAAATTTTCTTTATTTACAGATTATGTCACTGTAAACCTTCTGGAAAGATGAAAATGTTGTGCATCTTGATTTAAGTTGTGACTCCGCGTTTATTCAGCATACACTTAAGATCTGTGCACTTGCCCTGGCCAGTTTGGCTCAGTGGTTAGAGTGTCGGCCCGCAGTCCAGAAAGACCCGGGTTTGGTTTTCACTAAGGGCACGTACCTCGGCTGCACTTTGTCCCCGCCCTGGTTGGGGTCGTGTAGGTGGCAACCAGTCAATGTGTCTCTCTCACATCGATGTTTCTTTCTCTCTCTTTTCCTCTCTCTCCTTCTCGTTCTATGCAAAAAAAAATGTCCTCGGGTGAGGATATAAAAAAAAATTCTAAACAAACTTTAAAATTCACCTTCATCATTGTTTTGAAAGTTAAATAAGAAGACTCTTACCTTTCCTTCTGTTGCTTTTTTTGTTGACGAAATTTCCTTCATAAGCTTGGGAATTTCCCTGTCAAATTGAGAGAATTTTTTCATTTTCTAAGGTGTAATTCTTTACAGAGATATTTTAAGATTACAAAATGTACTTTCATGTAGGGTCCAAAAATATGGAATAAAAATTAAAATAGTTTCACATACTCTAATACTACCGCAATATGCCGATGTCGAATTCTGACCCAGAGGTCATCATCTTCTTCAAGGACTGCCTCCTTTTCTTTCCCATCTGTTTTATATCTACCAGTAGACAGAAGTATAACATTTTTAGATTATTTTCCCCAAAAAAAGTGGAAGAAACATTTTTACAAACAATAATTTTAAGATATAGCTCAAGAACTAAAGAGTACATGTCCACTATTTTGGGGGGATGATGAATAAACACCTACTCAAAACTAAGGTGTATTGTAACCCTTACATTAAAAATCAAAGTGCTATGCTTACCAAGACATTTTTACTTCCAAATGTTTGATTTAGCTATCATTATTATAAAGTTTTAGGTTAGCAAAATAGTATTTTATAAAACAAAAATTCAACGTTCTACAATCAACTTTAAGAACAAGACTGAGTATACTAATAATTTGTGTGCTATTTGATTAAACATGATTTTGATATTCTAATAATCATCAGCTCAACTATCAAATATCCATTAAGTGACGAACAGAAATGTCACCCATAATGTAGCCTATTAAAGACTGACAGTGTTTCAGAGCTGGCACAAAATTCACAAACATGTATCATTTGTTTCTATATCCTTCTTCCCTAACCCTATAACAACATCTCCTTTTAAGAATGGGAAAGGACCTGAAATCTATATAATTTTATTAACCAATGTTACTCCAATAAATTCAATTTTTAAAAAAAGAATGGGAAAGAAAATGAGAGAAAAACTAATGGAGCCATAACAAATTGTGATTGCTTTAACAAATTCTACTGAAGTGAGCAGCAAAGCAAGTTAAGGGGTTCATGACATTACTTAAAATGGGCTTCCTGACTGCTTCCCCAAATCCTCTCCCTTCTCTTTTCATGCAGACAGACTCCTTCCATTTAGGGAGTTAGGGAGATTCAATAATCTTGGGGACTGTCAATTTCCTGAACAAAGATTAGGAACAGCACTGAGTTTTCCCAGCTCTGGGCAATAAACAATAAATGTCGATTTCTGTTGCATGAATCCAATCACTTCCATAGCCCAAAATATTACAGGTCCCACCTATAAAACCATCTATCTATGTGGTCTTAATTACAGACGCCCAAAGGTAGAATGAGGGTGCTTAATTACAAGGCTGTACCTAATGATCAAAGCCCTTTGGTAATTTAAAATGCCATTTTGTACTTACAGAGTATCTTTAACCTCTGATTTACAAACAAAAATCAAGGTAGCAAGCCCAACGATACTAAAAGATGACAATTCCATTTTAAGAGTACATTCAAAGACGTCACCAAGATGAAAAACAGATTCTAGGAACTTAGCATTTCCTGCTTTGTATTTATTTCCATTAAAAATTCTAACAGAGCACAAACCATAGGAAGATCATGCCTCCATCTAGTCTTATTCCTGGACTTCTTTGATTCATTAAAAAAAGGAATTTTGTGTATTTTTAAAAAATAAATCTCTCGCCCTGGCCGGTTTGGCTCAGCGGTTGGAGCGTCGGCCTGCGGCACAGAGAGACCCGGGTTCGGTTCCCGCTAAGGGCATGTACCTCGGTTGCAGTTAGTCCCCAGCCCTGGTTGGTCGTGCGGGTGGCAGCCACTCAATGTGTCCCTTCACATCGATGTTTCTCTCTCTCTCTCTTCCTCTCTCTCCCTCCCACTCTATCTGAACAAACAAAAAATAAAAAAATAAATAAATAAATAAATCTCTCTCTTACTCTTAAAAAACTAAACCTTGCTTTGCTTGCTAGCAAACATGGGAAGATAAGTCTTTTAAATACTCAGAAATGTCTAAAATATATGTCTATAGTCTGAAACCAAATTCTTTAGTATCTATCAGTTTAATCCTTTTGTGAATATCTTGAGCAATGCAGGTTTAGAGACCTAAAGGATAGAGAGGTAGTAATAATCCCTTTAAAAATATACATATTTTTATTGATTTTATTTTATTTTTTTTAGAGAGAGAGGAAGGGAGAGAGAAATAAAAATACCAATGTGAGAAAGAAACATTGATTGGCTGTCTCCTGCACACTCCCTACTGGGGATTGAGCCTGCAACCAGGGCATGCGACCTGACTGGAATGGACCAGGGAGCTCTAGTCCATGGGACCCTGATCAATCACTAAGCCATACCGGCCAGGTTAATCCCTATTTTTTTTTTATTTCAGCAAAATTAAAATTTTATTTCTTTTTTAAAATTTATCTTTACTGTTTAAAGTATAATAATAATCTTTTTTGAAAATTCTGAATAAACTGCTTAAGGCTATTTTTATTTTTACTATTATTTTTTTTATCCTCACCTGAGGACATTTTTCAATATTTTGTTCAGATAGAGTGGGAGAGAGAGAGAGAGAGAGAGAAAAACATCGATGTGAAAGGGACACATCAAGTGGTTGCCACCGACATGACCCAACCAGGGCCGGGGACAAACTGCAGCCAAGGTACATGCCCTTAGCAGGAACTGAACCCGGGTCTCTCCGGACCACAGGTGGACACTCTAATCACTGAGCCAAACCAGCCAGGGCTATTTGACATTACTTTTAAAGTAAATATGCTTATATCAGAGTTAAGTCAATAATAGGTACCAAACTGGTAAAACTTTGTCTATCTCAACAGCCATCCTATTTAATCTTCTAATCTTTTAAAATACATTACATTATTAACATGTTACTTTAAAGAGAGTAACTATATTAGATACCAACAGCCAGCCTGAGTTAGAAAACAAACACTTGGTGGTTGGTTCACCAAGAACCTGCAAGGAGCCTTAGCAGTTTCATAGGAAGCTTGTAGACAAGGCCTCAACTTACTGTGCCACTGCTCCATGCTGAAAGTAGAAACTAAAGCAAAATCATATTTACAAAAGCTGTACCCTAAAACCAACTGATAAAAGTAAACGCTATGTGCCCAGCCAGTGTGGTTCAGTGGACCGAGTATCGTCCCATTGACTGAGAGGTCCCAGTTTGATTCCTGGTCAGGGGACAAGCCCAAATGGTGGGCTCGATCACCAGTGGAGGGCATGCAGGAGGCAGCCAATCAATGTTTCTCTCTCACATCGATGTTTCTATCTCCCTTCCTCTCTGTCTAAAAAAAAAATCAATAAAAATATATTTTTTTAAAGTAAAAAAAAAAAAAATATATATATATATATAAAACATTGATAAGAGACACATACAGATACTTTTGGGTGTATGTTTCAGAATAATTACAGCCTAACCAGTTTGAATATGGTTTTCACTTCAATAAATATAGTAGTAAGTCTGGTATTTACTCTTAAAATTAAGTGAAAAGTCCAGATTCCACCTGTTTAAATGTAGTTTTGTTATAGACATAGTTAAGGAAGCAAATACACCAAAAAAGCTTCAAAGCAGTCAAATTACCCATTAACTTACACGGTCAAGATATTTTTAATAGACTATGATTATAGGAGAAAGAAGGATAAAGCCTCTGAATAAAAAAGGTTACATCCCTGGCCTAGCCAGTGTAGCTCACTGGTTGAGCATCAACCCATGCACCAGGAGGTCACAATTCCAGTTGAGGGCACATACCCAAGTTGTGGGCTAGATCCCCAGTGGGGGGCATGCAAGAGGCGGCCAATCAATGTTCTCTCTCATCAATGTTTCTGTCTCTCTCTCTCTCCCTCTCCCTAAAAGAATCAATAAAAAAAGAAAAAATTAAAAAAAAAAAGGTTACAGCCCTGGCTAGTTTGGCTCAGTAGTTAGAGCATCAGCCCTCGGACCAAAGGGTCTCAAGTTCAATTCCAGGTCAAGGGCACGTACCTGGGTTGCAGGTTCGATCCCCAGCCCTAGTCGGGGTTGTGCAGGAGGCAACCAATTGATGTGTCTCTCTCACGTTGTTTCTCTCTCTCTCCCTCCCTCCCTTCCACTCTACCTAAAAATCAGTGGAGCCCAGCAGATGTGGCTCAGTGGATTGAGCAGCATCCCATGGACTGAGAGGTCCAGTTCGATGCACAGTATTTCAAGGACCCTGGTTGTAAGTTGCGGGCTCGATCCTCAGTAAGGGGCATGCAGAAGGCAGCCAATTGATGTGTCTCTCTCACATCAATGTTTCTCTCTCTCTCTCCCTTCCTCTCATTCTAAAATATCAATAAAAACATATTTAAAAATCAGTGGAAAAATATCCTCAGGTAAGGATTAACAAAATTAAAAAATAATTTAAAAAGGTTACAAGACTTTAGATTTCTGGTGCCTACAACAATCATTAATTGCTTATATCTTAATCCTGTTTGTATATGCCCTTTACATGCCCTTCAAGTTATACTTGCTTGTATGTATCATTCTCAATTGGCAGCAGATCATATGCCATTGCTTGAAACGTCAGTTCATGCAGGACAGTGGACACAGGATCAAAGCCACGATCGATTATTATGAGTTGGGAATGAGTTTTACCCTGGAATAACAAGATAAAATTATCTTAAGAAACTTCCATTTCTTTGTGTAGATACATTTTTACTATCTTAGAAAACAAAAGCAGACTTTTCCTAAGTCCTATTCCATTGTATTAAAACAGGAAAAGCTGAGTGGCACAATAGGGGGGAATAAACCCAAACTACAAAACCAAAAGTTTTCATAATTAGGTTGAGGATATGCTCAATAATATTGTGAAAATTCCTTTTAAAAAAGTAACATTTGGCTTGCATTAAATCTATTTTCTTAGGAATTCAGCTCCATAAACACTGATATAATGTATGAAATGTAGCTATTACTTGAGCTCTTTGTGTTACAGATTGCTGAGCAGAAAATACATATATAGTTATTTCTTATAGCAACTCTATGAGACAGGTAGTCTTATCTCCATTTGACAATGAGGGGATTAAGGCTTAAAACTTGCCCAAATCACATAGCTAGTAAATGGCAGAATGGAGATTCAAATCCAGGTCAGATTCACTCCACAGCCTGTGCTCTTAACCATCACACTATTTAAAAAGACTGATACAAGCTAAGATAATAAATCTTAATGAAAGTGAATTATTTTCACTAATTCACAAAAAACATTAATCATTAAACAGTGAATAACAGTGGTCGGAAAAATAATTGTTAACATCAACATCTTTCTTTTTAAAAAAATATGTTTTATTGATTTTTAGACAGAGAGGAAGGGAGAGGGGGAGAGACATCTATGAGAGAGAAACATTGATCAGCTGTGAACTCTCAACCTGGGTATGTGCCCTGACCATGAATCAAACTGGTGACCTCTCGGAGCACAGGATGACACTCAGTCCACTGAACCACACCAGCTAGGAAATATCACTATCTTTCATACTTCATTTTAAAAAGTAATAAATTATTTGGATTATTCAAAGCAGGAAGATAGACTTATAACTCATTAGATAAATATTTACTATTTATTTACATACAGCAGAGGTAAATTACATAGGATAGATCTTTTAAAAATATGTTTAATTAACTATTCACTCATTTAAATAAACCTTACATTGGATAGATCTGGGTTTGAGTCCAGTTTTGACCACTTTATGACTTTGGGTAAATTGCTTAACTTGTTAATATCTCAGAATTCTCAATTGTAAAACAAAATATAGTAAGAAACTCTGCTTATAAGATCATTGTAAAGTCCTGGCCAGTTTGGCTCAGCAGTTAGAGCATTGGCCCTCGGACCAAAGAGTCGCAGGTTCAATTCCTGGTCAAGGGCACATACCTCAGTTGCAGGTTCGATCCCCAGTGTCAATGTATTTCTCTCATGTCGATGTTTCTCTTTCTCCCCCCTCCCTCCCTCCCACTAGATCTAAAAGTCAATGGAAAAATATCCTCAGGTAAGAATTAACGACAAAAAAAAAAAAAAAAATCATTGTCAAGATTAAATATAGTACCATGAAACAATTAGCACAGTCTGGCACTGCATGAGCCTTCAATACATGTTAAGTTCTGAGTTTTCAGAAACAGAAACAGGAAAATCAACTGCTATATCAGGACTTGGGGTTACGACAGGATGGGGAGGAAGCCTCACTTGACCTGAAGAGTCAGGAAAAGCTTCAAAAGGGAGGTTACACTTTATCAAATCCTTGAATAAAGGAAAGAAAGGTATCAAGCATTTGAAAGAATATACAGTTTTCCAGGCAGGAGGAATGGAAAAGATGAGTTTTACTTATGTATTTTTGTGGATTGCCTTTTTTCACTGAAATCATGAAGGATTGAAGGATACTTATTAATATACTAATTATACACCTCTTCCCTCATTCAATAAACATGTATTGACTACTTACTATATTATGTATACTGAGCCATTGTCTTCAAATCTACAAACCACAACAGTTTTCACTAGATCTCCAAAGCAAAAACTTTTACATTTCTAAACTAACATTATATCTAAGCTTTAAACCCTCCATTCCCACACAGTACTTGCAAAACCTAAGGTGTTTGAACATGAATTTTGCCTTTTTCTCTATGCCTCTGCCCCAAACATCCTGTTATCTAAGCAATAAAGTCCCTCTTCCATCATGTTATACTCATTCTTCAAGCTCAAGGGCCTCTTCCTCCAGGATGCCTTCCAGGACTCCAGTTAGAATAAGAATGAACCCCAGCCTATGTTCCCATTACATTCTATGTATTCTTTTCTCATTCCACTTATCACATAGCATTGTAATTGGTGGTTTCCTTGCCCATCTCCTCAACAATCTCAGTTCTTTCTTTCATTCCTTAGTTACTATAATATGGCTTCCCAGCCCTCTGGCACCACCTCTGTAAGGCTCTTCATTCTCCAACCCATGCCTAAATGCTGGTATTCCCGGGTTCCAACCCTAGTCTTTGACTACTTTATACTATTTTCATAAGATACTAACAACTGCATTTATTAAACTACTGTATGTGCCAAACACATGTTAACTGACCTAATCTTCATACCAAGCAAGCAAGCAAGCAAGCAAGCAAGGTATATGTTATATCATCCATTTCAGAGAAGAAAATACAACTCAGAGTAAATAATTTGTTCAAGGTCACAGAGCTAGTAATAACAGGAATAACTGTATTTATTAAATGTTTACTCAGTGGCAAGCATTATTCTATGAACTTTACATATATTAACTCATTTAATCCTCTCACTACTTTATAAACTAGGTATTCTCTCATTACTCCCATTCTATAGTTAAGAAAACTTAGGCACAGAGAAGTTACCTAATTTGCCCAAACTGACATATCTATGAATTAAATGGCAGAGCCAAAATTTGGACACAGTACTTACAAAACCTGTATCTTCCCCACTAAACCCCACTGTCTATTAAGGTTTCCACTACCATTTATACTAATGATTCTCAAACCAATATTGGGGACTTATGTTAATGATTCCAAAATCAACACTGAAAAATAAACAATAGCTTCTTTGGTTTATAAAGAAATAAGTCAGACTGTATGCATAATCACTGTGTGCCTTTTATACATTACCTTTATTAGGCTCTTTTCATCTGTCTTATAGTAGTTTTCAAGTTTTTTTTCAACAAGTTGAGCAAGCTTACTGGCATTATCTAGAGGTTTACTAGAAATGGAAAAAATTGTCAATCACTTATCTTTCTTTTAAGACACTTTACAATATCATAAAGTTGAATTCTAAAATTAGATCATGCAATTTATTAATTTAAAAAATTTTATGAAATGGAAAAGTTCAAACAGTAAAATATCAAATATAATGTTATACCAATTTGGATTTTATAAATGTAAACTTTACTGTATGTACTTCAGATTTTTTTAATATAAAGAAAATATTATCAATAAAATTGCATTTCCCTTTACTCCTCTTCCAATTCCTTGTCTTCTCCCCTACCATTAACCCCCTACACCCCCAAGGAAACCACTATCATGAATTCAATGTGTATTCTTCCTGCCATTACTGTTTTATATATATATATATTTTATTAATTTGTTTTTGTTACAGATGTTTCTCATTTTTCCCCCACTAATACCCTCCTCCCCTTCCCCCCCACCCCATCCCCAGCTTTGTTGTCTATGTTCATTGGTCATGCATATATGCATGTAAGTTCTGTGGTTTATCTCTTCTCCCCTCAAACCCCCCTCTTCTGAGGCTTTTCAGTCTGTACCCCACCTCTATGTCTCTGGGTTAATTTTGTTCAGCAGTTTGTTTAGTTCATTATATTCCACAAATGAGATCATGTGATATTTGTCTTTCTCTGCTTGGCTTGTTTCACTTAGCATAATATTTTCCAGGTCCTTCCATGCCATCTTAAAGGATAAGAGATCTTTCTTTCTTACAGCTGCATAGTATTCCATTGTGAACATGTACCACAGCTTTTTTATCCACTCATCTACTGATAGACACTTGGGCTGTTTCCAGAGCCTAGCAATTGTAAATAGTGCTGCTATGAACATAGGGGTACATATACTCTTTCTGATTGGAATTTCAGGCTTCTTAGGATATATTCCTAGAAGTGGGATCACTGGGTCAAATGGCAGATCAATTTTTAAATATTTGAGGTAACACCATAGTGTTTTCCACAGTGGCTGCACCAGTCTGCATTCCCACCAGCAGGTGTACGTGAGTCCACTTTTCTCCACACCCTTGCCAACACTTGTTTGATGATTTGTTGATGGCGTCCATTCTGACAGGTCTGAAGTGATAACTCATAGTTGTTTTATATATATATATATATATATTTTTTTTTTTAACAATGTATGTTTTTACTGTTATATATATGTTTGAGATGTACACTGGCATATATATCAAATTTATTCATTTTAGTTCTATATACTTCTATCAAATAATTTTACTGGATGCTATGTATTCACTCCCCTAAAGGTGGATATTTAAGTCATTCTCAATTCTATCCTATTGCAAACAACAATGAAACAAACATCTTTGTACATATATTGCATGTACATGTTTCTCCAGATATATTACATCTAAAAGTATAATTGCTGAGCCCTGGTCAGTGTGGCTTAGTTTGTTGGAACTTCGTCCTATACACCAAAATGCGGTGAGTTTGACTCCTGGTCAGAGTACATACCCAGGTTGTGGGTTTGATCCTTCATAGGGGTGTGTATGATCCTCAGTCAGGGTGTGTGTGGGAGGCAACCGATTGATGTCTCTCTTTTTCTCCCTTCCTCTTTCTAGAATCAGTGAAAAATATATCCTCATGAAAGGATTAAAAATAAAAATAAAAGATAAAAAAATAAATGTAATGCCTGGCCAATGTGGCTCAGTGGCTGAATGTCAACCCATGCACAAAGAGGTCACTGGTTCGATTCCCGGTCAGGGCACATGCACAGGGTGTGGGCCAAATCCCCAGTGGGGGACATGCAAGAGGTGGCCAATCGATGTTCTCTCTCATCGATGTTTCTATTTCTCTCTCCCTCTCCCTTTCTCTCTTTCTAAAATTAATAAAGAAAATAAATAAATAAATAAATGTAAGACTGTAGCCCCTATATGACAACAGAGACATTTCCTCTAAGCATTCCTTAAACTCATGGAAAAACATGCCTGTAAGTTATACCAAATTTAAGCTCTGAAATTCAGTAACAGAGGCTATTAGTTACTCTGAAATTTAAACCTCACACTTTAAATCTTTAAGTACAGCATAATTTTACAAGGAAAATTCTGCAAACCAATCCACCTAAACACAAGACATTACTTACCTCTACATTGGAGAGCAAACAGAAAACATAACATAAACAGACAGTATTGAGTGCTTTACCTTTTAAACCTTACTCCGGGATTTTCATCAAGGCTAGCACATAAGGTAACTATCTGCTCAGCCATTGCTTCCATTACGGCATCTTTTCCATTTGCATTACTGGGGTCTGGACTGTAACAGTAATAGAATGCATCTGGTACATCAAGAGTATATACCTGAGGCCAAAAAAGTTACACTGTCAATGTGGAAACTTGATTTTAAAAAATGTATCAAGAAAAATGCAGCTATTATTTGGGCCATTAAAAAAAATACTTGCACTAACCATGCTGTTTTCTGAAACAACTGTGTCTTTACCTTAAGCAAATCTCATTTTCTCTGTCATCTGGATTTCACCCTTTCTTTTCTCACTGTCCTTTTCTGCTTAGCCTACCTCTCTCCTCCAGTTCTTGTTTCATATACAGATAGCATTGTTTGCTTTTCACTACCTGTGCAACAGATGAAGGAATCTGAGGTAGTCAAACTAAAATAAAAATCTAATACCTGGCCCTGGCCGGTTTTGCTCAGTGGTTAGAGCGTCGACCTGCGGTCCTGAGAGACTCGGGTTCAGTTCCCGCTAAGGGCGCGTGCCTCGGTTGCGGTTTGTCCCCGGCCCTGGTTGGTCGTGCGGTGGCAGCCACTAGATGTGTCCCTTTCACATCGATGTTTCTCTCTCTCTATCTCTTCCTCTCTCTCCCTCCCACTCTATCTGTACAAAAAATGGAAAAATGTCCTCGGGTGAGGATAAAAAAAAAAAAAATCTAATACCTGGCACAAAGAAATAGAACAAAGCCAAAATTGGTCTATATATTATTCTAGAGAATAACATAAATAAAAAATTTCCATAGTTGATATATATCTTCTTTTTTTGTTGTTGTTAATCCTCACCTGAGGATATTTTTCCATTGATTTTTAGATAGAGTGGAAAGGGGAGAGGGAAAGAGAGAGAGACATCAATGTGCGAGAGACACATTGATTGCTGACCTCCTGCATGACCCCAATCGTGGCTGGGGATCAAACCCAAAACCCTGTCACAGGACTTTGACTAGGAATTGAAACCTGAGACCCTGTGGTCCGAGGGCTGACGCTCTAACCGCTGAGACAAACTGGCCAGGGATATATCTTCAATTATTTAGCTTATACTTTTCGTGTCCTTAAAATAGAGATATACTTCCTAAAAAACCACAACATTGTGCCATAGTATTGGTCTTATCGTATATACAGTGACCTCACAGACATATTTACTCAACTAACAAAAGCATTTACTTATGTGCAAAGAGTAAGATTAGTGATTTACTATTATCATGTTATTTGAAGAATACGAAAGAAGTAGCTAACTGGGGTTGCGAGTTCCCCACTAAACTAATTTTTATTTTATTTTTTAAAACCAATGTGATCCCTCTGAGCCTAAGAAAACAGACTGCATGTAAAAGCAGGTATGGCCCTGGCTGATTTGGTTCAGCGGTTAGAGCACTGGCCCGCAGACCGGAGAGTCCCGGATTCGGTTCCTGCTAAGGGCACGTACCTTGGTTGCAGTTAGTCCCCAGCCCAACCCCAGCTGGGGTCGTGTGAGTGGCAACTACTTGATGTGTCTCTCTCACATCGATGTTTCTCCCTCTAGCTTCCTCCTTCTCTCCCTCCCACTCTATCTGAAGATAAATGCAAAAAAAAAAAAAAAAAAAAAAGTGTCCCCGGGTGAGGATTAAAAATAAAATAAAAGTAAGTATGTAATAAACATTATAGGTTAACTGATGAATTAGGAATTAACTTCCATTTTCTTTCACACACAGTCAGTCATTTCTCTGAACAGAACTGATCACAACTAGGTACAGCCTGAAGATGGACTGAGATTCAGCTGCAGCTAATCCACTTGTGTCTGTGCTGCTCAAAGCCATCTAACGAAGAATGTGTTCAAAATCATTTGATCTCTTGATCTGTGCTATAAACCTTGGCAAACACAGGACTTAGTGGCAGATATGAAATTTAAGCTCCACTTTCATTATTAATATTATATACTAATAAAGTGCTCATGTTCTTCCCTTCATTATGGGAAATGTTTATTTTCAATATGTTTTTATTGATTTTTTTAGAGAGAGAGAGAGAGGAAGGGAGAGAGACAGAAACATCGATGTGAGAGAGAAACATCAATTGGCTGCCTCCTGCATGCCCCCACTGGGGATCAAGCCCAAAACCTAGGCATGTGCCCTGACCAGGAATTGAATAGAGACAGACCTCTCAGTCCAAGGGCCGACACTCAATCCACTGAGCCACACCAGCTGGGCAATTATGAGAAATGTTTATTTGTGGATTGTTCAAAATTCACCAAATACATAAGTGAACTATACCTTATTAACAAATAAGTTCATAAAACAAAATTTTAAAATCTATTATGAACTAAAATTTAAAATAAAATAGAAAGTACCTGAGATTCAAGTGGAATGAAGGAAATATTTATTTCTTTACATCTTCTTATTGACTTGGAACAAGAAGCCTTAATTTTGTTAAAGAGACTATCAGGACAAACTGAGAAGAAAAAAGAAAATCAAAGCATATAACTCCATCTAAATTTTTACTGTTTTGAATAAATCATTCTAACATCTAAGAATATTTTTTTTTTATATAAATTACTGACTTTCACAACGCAATTTACTATGAGGACAGAGATAATAGGTACATATTGTTCTTCACTTTACAGAGCAGATATACTCTAGTCAAGACAACTATACCAGAAATTCCATTTTCCCCATTCATATTCACCATAACCTAAGATATATTTCCTTAGAAAGCTGCTAACACAACAAACTAAAACTGTCAGGATGGAAAATCAGGTCCCAACTCATGACTTAACAAAATTTTGTAGGACTTTCAGAACTTTTTAGGAATTTGCACTTCTTCTCTAGGTTGGTCACTAAGTGCAATCATACCACACAAACTGTTAATTCTTTCTTTAATTATAGGAACTTCTCTGGTGTCAGGAAATTCAAAGACTCTAAACTAGTACGTTCTGGACCTTAGAGCTCTTTTTCTTTTTTCCCTTCCCCCTTTTAACCTACCTGTTTATAGTTCCATTAAATCTAGGTTAGAATATCAGCCATTGGTTCCCAGTGTCTTTTAACATGAAGTTCTTTAGCCTCAAGATTCCTTATGTTAAAAGAGGCTTCACATTCATTAAATTTTATTAACTCCATAGACATGAATTTCTGTATAATAAGGTTTTGTCATTTGGGTAACCTTAATATACAGAAATTCATGGTATATTTTTAAAAATGCAAACTACTATTTGGTATGACATAAATAATAATTAACAAAAAAAAAATAATATACTACTTATGATGATGAATCTCTCATAGCAGAGACCAAGACCTAACTTAGATCAATGACATTTTACTTTGCAGTGTAATTATGTAATATATAACATAAAACAGAACTATTATGTGTCTATGAACTTCTCTATGATTCTTTCATTTAGGTGCTTTCTTTCTGAACATATGGCATAGAAACAGAAATGTGATCAATTTTCTCCCTTAATATTTACCAAACAGATGGCAGTTTATTCAGTGCCCTCCCAAAGGGTCTTATTTATCATCCCCAACTGAAACTTCGATTTAAAAAAGAATTCTTCCTGTTATCAGCACAGAATTTGAGGGATAGCCCTCTCCACCAACCCCCTACTTTTGTATCCCAGCAAAAGTGATCATCTTTTGATACTAGTTTGGGATGATCTCCTTTAATTTCTATGAATGAATTAGGATATATATGATCTTATATTTTTGATTCTTTGTAACCTAATTAGAATAAATAAAAAGTCACTAGTATTGGCATGTTATAAGGCTTTTAAACGAGGAAACAATGACTTTTACAAAGCTACTTACAGTCAGTGAAGTATACATATGCTGCTTTATATTTGTTCTCCGATTTACTTGGGAAATCACGTAAAAAACAGTCTACAGACTTAAAAAAAGGTTAGATGTTAATATATATGTTATTACATACAAATTTAAGTATGCTATCTTTTGAAATAACTGAGATTATTTTATTTCAATGTTAAAATAAAACCTTAGTTGTCTAAAAGTTTAATTTATAAACTTATTTTGCAAGATGCTATGTTGTCTAGCCAGTTACACAACAGCTAGAAACATAGTAAGTAGTAAGGTGATATGTATGAACTGAGTGCTGTTTGGTGAGTAGGGAATCTAGGAATGGTCAAGTGGCTGGGAAGCTGCAGCAACATAGAAGACCACTGGAAGACAATGGATCAAGGGACTGGCAGTCAACAAATATATTTCAAGTATTATCTACATAGATACTGAAACCTCTGAGACTATGACTGGAAAAGTGTTGAAGAAAGTGATAGTGAGCTAGGAGCTAAAATTGTCAAGGGAGTAAAATGAAAACCCAGAGGTTGGTAGATGATTGTAAGGAGGAGGAATAGCAGGTAATATAGCTGTTGGAATATGACTCAAAACTGCTAGTTTTAAAAATAAAGTGTCCTGAAAGCAAAAAATAACAAAGATTTAATTCTCTCTCATTCATCTGTCCCTTTTTCTCCTTCTGGAACTCCTAGAACCATAGTCTGTTAGATCTCATGGATCTATCCCGCAAGTCTCTTTCCCCTCATGATTTCTGGGACTTTGGTTGTTTTTTTGCTTTGAGATACTCCATTCTGATGTCCTAGGCTACTATTCAAATTTCAACAGTGATTATCCTCTTCTTCAAGTAACTGTTTAACTGAGAAGTCACACTTTTAAGCTTCAGAAAGTTTTTTATGTGTTAACTAGAATCTCATTATCTGTACTATTTCTCTGTTCAGATGGTCATTCTTCTCTCTAAGCAGCTATATTTTGCTAGATGTGCATTTTCTTTATTCTTACTGAACTTCCTCTCTCTAGTAGCTTGACCCACTTAGATGCATGGTTGCTCTTGTCAACTCACTGGAGGCTTATGTTTAATTACTAGAGTCTCTTAAACAGAGGGCACTTCCATCAAAGGAGGAAGGCAAAGAGGTTCTCCTCCTGAGGGCTATAGATATAAAAGCACTACGAGGGTTTTTCTGAGACACCCAATTGACCTTTCCCCTAGGATTCACAGATTTCTTAGGACCACACTCTTCCCCAAATCTGCTCATTTTATGATCCTTGCCCAGGAACTAGCTGATTTGGTCTCCTGGTGCTTGCCCAGCCCCTGAGAAAAGAAGTCTCACACCAGGTTTCCCCACCAGTGCACAAGAAGCCCAAGGTCTCACCTATACCAGAGACCTGTAGAACCCAACAAGTAACTGATTAAGGATAGAAAGAGAAAGGACAGAAAAAAAAACTGGAGTTGATTGTAGTAGAAATAGGGAGTCACATTCAGGTACCATTTTCTCTGAATCCTTTGCTCCTTTATTGAATATACAATTTTGTAACCTGCTTTGGCATGTAATATTAAAAATGTTAACTTTTACCTATATTACTTAAATTTCCTAGAAACCTCATTTTCAATGGCCACACAGCCTTTCATATCATTATTTATTAATGCTAGGAATTTAATTGGATTTATTTATTGTTAGAAATTTAATATGACCATTTATTTGATTACTTCTTTATAATAAACTTAAAGATATAGATCATTTTAAGGTTCTTGATAAACAGCAAATTATATCCCCAAAAGGCTATATCTATACTCTCACTAGCAGTTTATAGTAGTTTCTGCTCCATTACCCACTGATAGCTACAATGTGAGATTTATATATATATGTTTTAAAAAAATCCCTCTGTCAATTTAGTAGGTGAAAGATGGTGCTTTTAGCTTGCATTTTTCCTAATCATGAATTTTATCTTATAAACTGATATCAGGAATAAGATATAAAATGTTGTTAAAACTCACCAGCAACCAATATGTAGAAACTAAATAGTGAATATATGTTTTTTTTCCTATTGTCAGAGTTAAAAGAAAGAAAACTGGAATTGCCAAATTATCATTCTAGGTGGGAATTAGCCAAAGGATGTGTTGGAAAATGCATTCTCAAATATTGTACAGAATAAAGGAATTTGATACTTTATTTCACTCTAAAAATATAGCTTTAAGTATGAGTTAAAACATGGCTGAATTGTGTGTGTGTGTGTGTGTGTGTGTATATATATATACACATACACACACATACATATACATATATATGTGTATGTATGTATATATAAGTGTGTGTATGTATATGTGTGTGTGTATATTTATATATTTTGTTGTTGTTAATCCTCACCCAAGGATATTTTTCCACTAAGTTTTTCGATAGAGTGGGAGGAAGCGAGAGAGAGAGAAACTGCAATGATAGAGACATAGCAATTTGTTGCCTCCTGCACAACCAGACCTGGGCTGGGGATGGAACCGGCCATCCAGGCACATGCCACAGAACCCAAGACCCTTAAGTCTAAGGATCGACGCTCCAACTGCTAAGCCCAACCAGGCAGGGCTATATATATATTTAATTTATTGATTTTAGAGATAGGAGGAAAGGGGGAGAAAGACAGAAAGAGAGAGAGAGAGAGAGAGAGAGAGAGAGAGAGAGAGAGAGAGAGAGAGAGAGAGAAAAGATTTAATGGATTAAATTCTGTTTGTTTTTTGTTTTTTTGCAGGAGGCAACCAGTCGATGTGTCCCTCTCATGCTGATGTTTCTCTCTCTTTCTCTCGCTCTCTCCCCCTCCCTCCCAACTCTATCTGAAGATAAACAGAAAAATATCCTTGGGTGAGAATTAAAAAAAAAAAGAAATTCCTTTAACATAAAAAAATATATATATGTACACACACACACACACACACACACACACACACACAAACGCACGCATATATGCATACATACATGTGTGTAGGGAAGTCACTAAGATAAATAAATGATTAATCCAAACTATTTCTTTTAAGTACATTTCTATCCTCTTAAAAATTATGGCTGAGCCCTGGCCGGTTTAGCTCAGCGGTTAGAGTGACGGCCTGTGGTCCAGAGAGACCCAGGTTCGGTTCCCGCTAAGGGCACGTACCTCAGTTGCAGTTTGTCCCCAGCCCTGGTCGGTCGTGAGGTGGCAGCCACTCGATGTGTTCCTTTCGCATCGATGTTTCTCTCTCTCTCTCTTTCTCTGTTCCCCTCTCTCCCTCCCACTCTACCTGAACAAAAAATGGAAAAATGTCCTCGGGTGAGGATAAAAATAAAAAAAATTATGGCTGAATAGGAATGGCACAAGTAACAAATTGTTTTTTTTTTTAAAAAAACACTAACATTTTATAAATTAAATTCTGCTTTCATATATGGGGGAGATAATAATTTTTTTACTTTATATTCTTAGTGAGAAGAGTGCAAATAAAACAACCTTCTAACAGAAAAATGTTCCTAAGCCAATCAGAGTATGGCACTATTTTTCTAGTAAAGGGTATTTTACTACTACAAATTTTCAGTGAGAAAATCATGTCAATAGTGAAAATACTGAAGAACTTTTTAAAGATTCAAAATACTCACCTTTGATGTTGGAGAGATAAAATAAAGAGCTTTCATTTGTCTCACAGGTTCTCGATTCTTATAAATATTCTCTACAACTAACAACAAAAAAAGTCATTTTATATAACCAAATAGTTATACACTCAAAACATTTTTCAAATAAACTTTACTATACTTCTTATTTATAATAATAGAGAAACAGATTTACATATCTTGGGTTTAACACTTTGTTTTCATTTGATAAATTTTAAAAAGTCTTAAAACTGTGTTTCCCTTAAGGCTAAACTCTAGGCTAAGTGCTCATCATAAGAAAGAAAGACAGCCTGGCTGGTGTGACTCATTGGTTGAGCATCCATCCATGCACCAAAAGGTTGCTGGTTTGATTCCCAATCAGGACACATGCCCAGGTTGTGGGCCTGATCCCCAGTGGAGGATGCAGGAGGCGGCCAATCGATGTTCTCTCTCATTGATGTTTCTGCCTCTCCCTTCCTCTCTCTCTAAAATCAATAAAGAAAAAAAAAAACTTGTGCTCTGGCCCAGCCAGTGTGGCTCAGTGGATTGAGCATCATCCTATGGACTGAGAGGTCCTGGTTTGATTCCCAGTCAGGGCTCAAGCCTGGGTTGCAGACTCAACCCCAGTAGGGGCCGTGATCGATGTTAAACCACACATTAATATTATAAAGTATTTTTTCAACGATGAAATGATCACAATTCAATTATATTTCTGTTATTAAAATTAAGATTATAAAAGTACATAATATAAAGCAAAAGTGAATTTTAATAGTAAACTCTAAATTGTGAAATTATCAATTAAAGCTAAAGTATCATTCTACAAATAAAGAGAACCACCTTTCAAGACTCACATTGGCAAGGCCCTAGAAAGAATTAAAAACATTAATCTGACATGCAAGGGAGGATACTGTGGACTTTTCTTTTAAATATGATGATATTTTTTCCTCATTCCTAAATTTATATTGAAAAAGTGTAAGTTTATCACAGTTTCTTTTAGGTAGAATATCAAATAAGATTGCTAAGGAAATACTTAATTTTATTTTTATCTCCATCCCCAACAACTGTAACTTTATCTTTAAACAATTAAGTTAAATCTGTGTTAACTTATTTTTACTACTTAATACTGAAAATGAAAGATGTAGCAATGACGTTATACTATACATACTATTATGTTTGGTGAATAATGCACATGTTAAAGTGTTGTAAAAATACGTGATCTGATGTGGAACACAGACTTTGAAAATATTCTGAAATGTCTGATTAGTAAAAGCAGAAAGTGCCACTTCTTCAATTCATTGAAAAGTGGACATCTATCAAATGATGAAAAAAGAGCCCTGGCTGGTTTGGCTCAGGGGTTAGAGCACTGGACTGCAGACTGAAGGGTTGCGGGTTTGATTCCAGTCACAGGAATATACCTGTGTTGCACGTTCGATCCCTGGCCCTCCTTGGGGTTGTGCAGGAGACAGCCAATCAATGTGTGTCTCTCTCTCCCTCCTCACTCCCTTCCACTCTATCTAAAATCAATGAAAGAATATCTTTGGATGAGGATTAAAAAAAAAAAAACAACAAAAGGTTTTTATAGTTTATTCCTATAATAGTGACAAAAAAAATAATCTAACCCTGGCCGGTTTGGCTCAGCAGTTAGAGTGTCAGCCTGTGGTCCAGAGAGACCTGGGTGCGGTTCTCGCTAAGAGCACGTACCTCTGTTACAGTTTGTCCCTGGCCCTGGTGGGGTCGTGTGGGAGGCAGCCACTCGATGTGTCCCTTTCACATCCATGTGTCTCTCTTCCTCTCTCTCCCTCCCACTCTATCTGAACAAAAAAATGGAAAAATGTCCTCAGGTGAGGATTAAAAAAAAGATAATAATAACAATCTAATCCCCAGCCTATTTTTTTTAAAGGTTTTTACTTGACTCTACTCCATTGAAGTAGCATTATATGTGCATTTCTTCCTCATCCACTGTTTAAATGTCCAAGACACTACTGAACATTTTCAAGAACGACCTGAATAAAAATAAAGTCCGATCACTGAAGCTGCCAATGCCAAGTCTAACAGAGGGGATTCTCAGAAGCACATGTGGAACTCGAAAACACTGTGACGAGTTCTAATTAGTAGATATGATTATGATTAAACCACAATAAACCATACCTGAAACTAATATAAAATGATATTAAATGTCAACTGTAATTGAAAACTTTAAAAAACAACAAGACAAACACAGCAAACCTGGGTGACCCGAGGATATTGAGAACAGTCCAGAGCAATGTGCTCGATGACATACGTCCTACAAAATGCTTCTCCAAAAAAGCTTTCTGTGATCAAATAAGTTTAGAAAATTGAATACTATATCTGTACCCAGAGACATATAAAAAACTCCATCAAGTCCTAAGGAAACATGTTTAGCTTTGTTTAATGCTACTTCCCAAACTTACTTGGCCACAGAATCCTTTCCTTGAAAAATATCAACACTGAACACACAATAAGAAAGAATAGTCTACAAAAATTCAGTAAAACCTCCTTACAGTGCAAAATGGTTCTGCAGTTTCATAGTACTTTCACACTTATTATCAAATGGTTCTCACTCTAGATACACATTAGAATGACCTCTGGAAACTTAAAAAACTTAAATAGTTTAACCAATATTACACTTATCCAATTGTAGAAAAATTAAGGCTTTCATCTTCTGATTTCTAGCTTAGAGCTTTTCTACTGAAGGTAATAAACACCACAGAATGAATATGTAACAAATAATAAAATATTATTTTATTTTATTTTTTATCCTTACCTGAGGACATTTTTGCATTTATCTTCAGATAGAGTGGGAGAGAGAGAGGGAGGAAGAGAGAGAGAAACATTGTTGTGAGAGGGACACATCGACTGGTTGCCACACACACAAACCCAACCGGGACCGGGGACAAACTGCAACCAAGGTACGTGCACTTAGCGGAAACTGAACCCGGGTCTGTCTGGTCTGCAGGACAATGCTCTAACCGCTGAGCCAAACTGGCCAGAGCATAAAATATTATTTTATATATAAATGTCAAAGAGTAAACATTATGGGCCTGGCCAGTGTGGTTCAGCTGGATGGAGCATCATCCTGTACACCAAAAGGTGGAGGGTTCGATTCTTGGTCAGGGCACATACCCAGGTAGTGGGTTTGATCTCTAGTTGGGGCACATGAGGGAGGCAGCCAATCGATGTTTCTCTCTCACACTGATGTGTCTCTCCCCACCCCCCACTCTATCTGAACAAAAAAAAAGGAAAAATGTCCTCAGGTGAGGATAAAAAAATAAAATAAAAATCAATTAATTAAAAAAAAAATCAATAAACATATACTTGGGTGAGGATTTAAAAAAAAATTTTGCAGAACAAACTGAACAAAGCAACTGACTTAGTCTTGGTTAGAGGCACTTAATCATATGTCTCTGCTGAGGGAAAAAAAAGACCTGTGTTAGAGAGATTATTCTGAAGATTCATAGAGAAAAGAATGTCCAGTGTAATTATTATGGCGAGAGTTATAAAAATATATATAGCCCTGGCCAGTTTGGCTCAGCGGTTAGAGCGTTAGCCTGCGGTCTGGAGAGACCTGGGTTCGGTTCCCGCTAAGGGCACGTACCTTGGTTGCAGTTTGTCCCCGGCCCTGGTTGGGTCGTGTGGGTAGCGACCACTCGATGTGTCCCTTTCACATCGATGTTTCTCTCTCTCCCCCTCCCTCCCTCCCTCCCACTCTATCTGAACAAAATATCGAAAAATGTCCTCGGGTGAGGATAAAAAAATATATATATATATAACATAACCCCCTTAGAAACACAATTACTAACTAAAATTTATTAATACTTCAAACTTTCCCAACCATAAAAAATGCTGAGGACTGGTAACACTTACCAGTTATACCCTCTGCTAGAAGATCTGACATTTTGCAACACGATGCCAAAAGCTTGGTGGTAAATTCATCTAACAGCATTATCTTAAATTGAATATAAATTAAAAAATAGTATAAACATTTGATTGCTAAGAATTCACCAAAAACAAACAGAATTTAATCCATTAAATCTACTCAAATTTATAAACTTTTTATAACATAAAATTAAAATATCAGGAAGTATGCAAAATTATCTCAACTTATCTTTTATTGTGCATGACCCAGAGATTTAGTTTCTCAATATACGCACATGTAGTATTATATACAAGTGAGCAAATGAAAATATTTCCATTCTGAGGCAGAGAACATTCATTTTAAATTTATGTTATGTTTAGCAATCAATTTTCTTAAAATTATAAAGTGCCACTTGTAGAATAATTGTTCCAGACACTGTTCTAAAGCATTTTACATGGATAAATTCATTTTAATATTTACAACTTCTCTATGAGGTACTACCATCCCCATTTTATAGACAAGGAAACAGAGAGAGGAACAGAGAGATCAAGAATTTGCCCAAGAAGCCACAGCTATCAAGTGAAACTAGGATTTGAACACAAGTGGTATGGTTCCAGACTCTATACTCTTTTAGAAGTATAATAATGACAATACATTGAAGTTCTCAATATAAGGGCAAAATATGCAAATCCTACCTTCCATTCGTCTTCTTTCTTGCAGTCATCAAACACTGTTGCTTTTATTTCTGGGGGGAAAAAAAATCACTTAAGAATCTTAATCAACAGTTAGAAATATAATAATGGCCCAAGATGGCTAGGGAAATAGCCAATCTGAAATTCTGCTAAGCTATATAAAAAGTATATATACTTGTTAAACTGTATGTAAAAATCCAGTTCTCTTTAATACTTAACCTATATGGTAACATTTAAACTGTAATATATGTTTAAACTTTTGAGAATGAGAGTATAATTTAAAAAAAGCTAATATAATTAAATATATAAACATCTGGAAAATATTACTGAAAGTATTATCTAATTTGTTTTTCCCTATTTACTTAAATCCCCAGTAAACAAGAGGAAAACAAAAAACCCATAGGAAAATCCCTAACTAGCTCATTGGAAAATTACATCTGACAATCAAAACTAGATACTTTTCGCCCTGGCCACTTTGGCTCAGCGGTTAGAGCGTCAGCCTGTGGTCCAGAGAGACCTGGGTTCGGTTCCCGCTAAGGGCACATACCTCGATTGCGGTTTGTCCCCAGCCCTGGTTGGGTTGTGCAGGTGGCAACCACTCGATGTGTCCCTTTCATGTCGATGTTTCTCTCTCTCTCTCTCTCCCTCTCCCACTCTATGTGAACAAAAAATGAAAAAATGTCCTCGGGTGAGGATAAAAAAAAACAAAACAACAAAAAACTAGATACTTTTCTTCCTGATTTACTACATTATAATTTTTCAATAACTCTCTCTCTCTCTCCCTCTCCCACTCTATGTGAACAAAAAATGGAAAAATGTCCTCGGGTGAGGATAAAAAAAAACAAAACAACAAAAAACTAGATACTTTTCTTCCTGATTTACATTATAATTTTCAATAACATATATCACAGCACATACAAATATATATAACATTCTGTCTTGAATTATGATGATAATATGGTCCTTGCAAAGATTTTCAAAACTAATCTAAATACATTTTTTTAAATTAGTACACTATTTTTTTCTTATGTATTAAATAAAAAAATACACACAGGCAATTCACAAAAATATCTATTATTCTACTTTATAAGACAATTTCCCACATTTACTAGGTCTTATTAATTTTCAATTAATTTTGAAAACTGTAGTACTGTGTCGTATGCAATAAACAAAATATAATTAAAATGTAAATTATAGTAACTTTTGTGTCTTTCATTAATTCCTGGTAATGAGATGCTTATATAATTCATTTAAACTTTTCTATTTCTTAATTTATATTTGTTTTAAGTTAATGCTTTTAGAAATTACATCAAGTTTTTGGCATCATATTAAAGAGTAACATGTTCAAGTACAAGGTATATTCATTAAGGGTTACTAATACTCATCATAAGAATTGTGACCTGGAAGGTTTTATTGTGATTGGGAAGGTCAAAAGTGTTAAGAAATATTAGTTATAAGATGCTTATTTATATTTGCTAGGAAGATTATAATGTTATATGAGAATAGTGGCAAAAGCCTTAAGTATTTAGCTATAATTTAAGTCCAAAGCACTGGTTTCCGGTACTCTACAGGCATAGATGAAGAATTTTTTTCAGAGCTTAACACCGAAATATTATTCTTCCCTTTCTAATTCCTGTATACCTCAAATAAGCTGAAAATCAAAGACATTTGGCTTATCTTATTAGATTTGCGTCATTTTCCCAAGAAATGAATGCTCATGAAATTTATTATGGAGCCGACTGAAGCATTCACTAGGCAGAACTCATCTCTTTAGTCTTTAAAATATTAGAAACTGCACTATCCTATGCAGTAGAAACTAGTCACATGTGGCTAGTGAGCACTAAAAATGTGGCTAGCCTGACTGGGATGTCCTGCAAATATAAAATACAAACCAGGTGTATAATAAAAGGAACATAAAGTTTTTTTTCCTATTGACTACATATTCAAAAGATGGTTTTGGATATACTGGGTTAAACCAAATATATTAAAAATAATTCCACCTGTTTCTCTTTACTATTTTTAAATGTGGCTAATAGGAGATTCCAAATGTCTTATGTGGCTTGCATTATATTTCTGCCTTAAAATCTAAGGATACCTAGGATAGTCAGTGTAGACATTTTAAAAATAATGAAAGAAATAACTAGTTTTGTGGACAGAGATTAGGGGCATCCATAAAAAGTGATATGGTTACAGGTAAGGTATGTTTGGAGAGGAATAAAAGGAAACCACATCAACTAATATTACAGAACTAAAAAGGTATTTCCTTTAAATACGAATAAAAATTACCTGACCCATGTCCATTTGTCTAGCACTCTAAATATAGCTATATCCCAGGATTCAATTCTCTTAATTTTTGCAGTGCTTGCTCTAAACTCTTCCTCAGGGACCATACTCATCATCAAAGTTTCTCTTTTAGGTCAGTCCTTCAATTTCTTTTCCCCAGAGTTACTGAGATATAATTGACATATAACATTGTGTTAACTTGAAAGAACAGGTGTTGATTTGATACACATATATTACAATATAATTACCACTACAGTGTTAGTTAACTTCACCTCACATAATTATCATCTTTTTGGCGGTGAGAACATTTAAGATCTACTCTCTTAGCAACTCTCAGGAATACAGCACAGTATTGCTATCTATAGTCACCACAATGCTGTACATTAGATCCCCAGAACTTATTCATTCTCTAACTAGAAGTTTGTACTCTAACTTCTCCCCATTTCTAACCCCCACCAGTCCTTCAATTTCCACAAATCTTATAGCCCATCTCTCCTTGGATGGAATTACATAATATAGGACTAAGCACCTACATGCCTCAACTGGAGACTACAGTTACTTCTAAGTGATGAGAATGAAAAAAGATAAAACAAAGGTTAACTGATTAAAACAAAAACACATTTTATGCTTATATTTGCATGGAAAACTTCAAGAAGAATTTAGAAAAAAACCTAAGAGTGGTTATCTCTGGAGACGAAGGATGGGGATCTGGGTTGAGAGCTAGATTAATTTTATTATATAATCTTTTCTATTAAATATTTTGTCACATCAAGGTATTTAATGATTTAAAATGTAAACTACAAAGATTATAAAAGAGCATGGAAAATATGCTAAAGTTCTAAAAAAGGAAGTCACGGAATGACAATAAAAAATATATCTGGAGCAATATAGACTAGAAGAAAAATGTGAAGAGGGCAAGGTTATGATTTAATACATAAAGAAGTGGCTCATATACATTGTGATTACTTTTATAATTTCTCTAGGTTGATTTTTGCTAATGCTTCCTCTAAAGTATGAATTACAGACACTAGAATACACTACTGTTTATAAACAATAAAATAAACTGCACTGAATAAGGGGGGAAAAAAGGTGGCTTTCATGTGATTTTGGTTTATTTGACTACTGTTGTTTTGTGTTGTGTTTATTTTCTAAATAAACTTCATTAGATTTTTATTTAAAATTGTTTATCAGTGATATTTTTGCTGCCACTTCCCAAGCAAAAAGTGACAAATGAGAAATACCAAGCACTAATTGCTGATTTTAAGTATGGGAATTAGTTTGGTAAGTACTAAATGTAGTCTTTGCACTCAAAAGTTTTTTTTGTGTTTTTTTTTAAGGGTAGTCCATAGAAGCTGGTTCCTTCTCATGTTAAAACATGAGATGTAAAGGTCTCAGCTCAGGTGTCACCTATTTAGAGATACCTTTCCTGATCCACCTACCTAAAATAGCCCCTCTCTCTGTATCACAAACTGAAATAATCATGTTTATTCTTTATTATTTTCTATTATTTTGCACTTGAATGCAAGCTTTAAGAAGGCTGAGAACTTGTCTGCCTTCTACTGTTATATTCACATAGGAATTTAATAATATTTATGGAATAAATGGGGGACTTCAGGTAGCAAAAAATGGAGGAAATATATAAACTGATCTACTGTTTACTTTTAACAAGCATTGTTATCCATTGCATTCTGCTAGGGCCTGTTCTAAATTTTAAGCTCGAAAAGACACAGCAGTGAACCTGCCTTCAAGAAGCTTAACAAGAGACTCACATTAGGCAGTAGTGAGTCATGCCATTTGAGGATAAACTAAATGCTACAGAAATACAAGAGGCTGGGTTAAAATGAGAAGTCATTATGGAGGTTGTAGCCCCATTTGAGCTGAGATTTGAAGGCTCACTAAAATATGGATAAGTGAAAAATAGGGGAATTGGCATCAAGATGTGGAGGTAGAAGATTCACAGAGGAGTAAACAGTACAGACCAGCTGAATATCAAGATTATACAAGGGAAAGTAGATAACAAGGTAGTCTGGAGCCACGTTGTCTTCAAAAGAAGACTGTTTTAAATGATCTTTAGACAACTGGTGGGGGGCAAGAGGGTAGTCTCTGCTGGTCTTCAACAGATCACAGCACAGTACAGTTACAGAAAAATCATTCTAGTAGCTACTAGCCAGGTGGACTGGAGTGAGAACTAGGGCTTGGAGGCTCAGTTAGGCTATTGCTCTGAACTAAGGTTTAAATACGGAAAGTCACAGACAGGTCACACCTTAACTCTGCAGTCAAAGACCAAAATATGAAAACTACATCTAGCCCTGGCCAGTTTGGCTCAGCGGTTAGAGAGCATCAGCCTGTAGTCCAGAGAGACCTGGGTTTGGTTCCCCCTAAGGGTGTGTACCTCGGTTGCAGTTTGTCCCCGGCCCTGGTTGGTCGTGTGGGTGGCAGCCACTCGATGTGTCCCTTTCACGTTGATGTTTCTCTCTCTCTCTCTTCCTCTCTCCTTCCCACTCTATCTGAACAAAAAATGGAAAAATGTCCTCAGGTGAGGATAAAAAACAAGACAAAACAAAAAACTACATCTATATTTAATAGCTGTGTCAATTTTTTTAAATAGCTTTATTGAGATATAACTTGCATACCATATACAATGGGTGTCACTGCTGTGCAGTCAAAAATCTGTGATAAAGACCAGGACGGTGTGGCCTAGCAGTTAAAGTGTCAACCTGCATACAGAAGGGTTTTGGGTTTAATTCCTGGTCAAGGGCACGTACCTGGGTTGCAGGTTTGATCCCTGCCCAGATGGGGCATGTGCAGGAGGTAACCAATCGATGTGTCTCTCTCACATAGATGTTTCTCTCTCTTTCAGTCCCTCCCTTCCTTCCACTCTCTCTAAAAATCAATGGAAAAATATCCTCAGGTGAGGAGTAACAAGAAAAAGTATCTGTGTATAGCCCTGGCCAGTGTGGCTCTGTGTTAAAGCATCGTCCCGTGCACCAAAAAGTTTCAGATTCCATTCCCAGTCAGGGTACATACCTGGGTTTCAGGTTCAATCCCCAGTCGAGGTGCTATGGGAGGCAACCAATTGATGTTTCTCTCTCATATCAAGGTTTCTCTCTCTCTTTCTCTCCCTGTTTTCCTCTCTCTAAAATCAATGAAAAAAAGCATGTCTTCAGGTGAGGATTTAAAAAAAATCCAGCCCTGGCTGGTTTGGCTCAGCAGTGGAGCATCTGCCCACAGACCAATGAGTTGAGGGTTCAATTCCGGCCAAGGGCACATACCTCAGTTGCGGCTTGTCCCAGCCCTGGTCGGTGTCGTGCAGGAGGCAACCAGTCGATATGTCCCTCTCACGTCGATGTTTCTCCCTCTCTCCCTTTCTCTCCCTCCCACTCTATTTGAAGATTAATAGAAAAATATCCTCGGGTCAGAATTAAAAAAAAAAAAAAAAAAGCCCGACCGGTGTGCTCAGTGGTTGAGCATAGACCCATGCACCAAGAGGTTGCTGGTTTGATTCCCGGTCAGGGCACATGCCTAGGTGGTGGGCCAAATCCCCAGTGGGGGGCATGCAGCAGGTGGCCAGTCAATGTTCTCTGTCATCAATGTTTCTATCTCTCTCACTCTCTCTCTCTCTCTCTCTCCGTCCCCCTCTATCTGAACAAAAAAATGGGGGAAAAAATAGCTTTCAGTATATTTAGGGCCATCCATCTATCACCATGATCAATTTTAGAACATTTTCTTTACTCCAAAAGGAAATCATTCCTCTTAGCCAGCATCCCCAAATCCCTACCCCCTCACGTAAGCAACCACTCATCTACTTTCTGTCTCTATAGATTTTTCCATTCTGGATATTTTATATAAATGGAGTCATACTATATGTGGTTCTTTGTGACTGGTTTCTTTCATTTGGCATAAGTTTTTCAAGGTTCATCAATATTACAGCATGTATCAGTACTCATCCCTTTTTATTGCCTAATAATATTTCACTGTGTGAACATACCACATGTTATTCATCTATGGACATTAGGGTTGTTTTGACTTTTGACTATTTGAATAATGCAGCTATGATAACAGCTGTGAATCAGAGATTAAAACTTACTGCGTTTTAATATATGTAGAGTGCCTGGCACAGAGTAAATGTTCAAAACAATTAGTTCTTTTCTCCCTACTTTGTGTTTTAAACTGAAGGTTATTTAGCTTTCTACCTTACCTAACAGTACTATCTTCAACCTAGAAAAATCTTTTCCCAGTCAAATGAATGATTCTCCTACCTCTAAGGATAATGTTTCATTTCTTTCTGACTTGGTCATCTTTTGCTAATAGATCTCTGAGGCTCCCCCTTCTCTCTCCTCACTAAATGTTGAATGAATATCATCTTGTCTTTCTGCTTATGTTTCTATTTACACAAAGATTCTAAGAACTGCCCTAGCTGGCGTGGCTCAGTAGTTTGAGCATCATTTCATGCCCAAAAGGTCGCCAGTTCAATTGCCAGTCTGTGCACATGCCCAGGTTGCAGGTTCAATCCACACTGATATTTCTCTCTCCTTTCCTCTCTCTCTGAAATCAATAAAAACATATTTTTAAAAAAGATCCTAAGAACTACTTTTAACTCATATCTCTTTCCTTCCATTCAATCTCCTGACTTCTTTATCTTACACTCTATCTAGATACTCTGGTGCTTCCTCCTGTTAACAGCACAAGGTGGATATCTTGTTACCTCTAAACTCCCTCTCCTGCCCAGTTTCCATGCTATGGATACATTACTGTCATGAACCCTATTTTCTGAATCATTATATATGTTGGAAATTATTTATACAATACAATTAGTTACTCATTTTCATATAAATGTATTTAGCTGCCATCATTACCATATTAAAAGTCAGCCAGGGGTAAATCTTGAAAAACAATATGCAACCTTATAATTATCCAATTTTTTAAGATGTTTTCGTAACTTTTTTCTTTTCCTTTCCTTTTATACACTTGATTTTAGTACCTGGTGTGTTAAGCACAATGGCAGTTACTGATCTGGAGTTCTCATTTCACACAGGGACCTCTGTAACTCCCAGAATTTTAACTCAGTCGTGTGTGTTCTTTGCTCAACAAGCTGGAGTCAGAAATAATTAGATGCTGCTCCCTTCCCACTACTAGACTATAATTACTTTGCACCCAGCAATGCCAAACAATGATGGTTCTTCCTGTCTGGCGGTGTCATTCCTTCTCCAACCCGGCAGACCTAGGTTTGGAGCGACTTCCATGAAAGTTCTGGATGATATGGCAGAACATCAGGAACCAGAAAGTGGTACCGTCCTAAGAGCAGGGAGGGGCCCGGCGACTGAGAGCGGAGGGGTGGAGGTGCAGCTTGGCCCTTCCCAAGAAGTGCTGACAAAGTGGGCTTCTTCAGGAACAGGAAGGAGGGTGTGTTTTGACAGTGAGTTGTTGTTTTGTAAAGGACACTGAACACTACGGTTGTAAACCCCTCCTTGGTACTAACATGATTACGCAGGCGTGGGGAGCAGGGAGGGGCGGGACACCAAAACACAGGGCTGCGGCTGTCTCGGCGGGAGACGGCACCGACTGGAGCGGCCTCGGAGGCGCCCGGGGGGCACGGCCGGGACCCGCGCAGGGGCCGCGAGAGGGCACGCCGGCCGAGGCCGCTTCCCCGCCGCGGGGCTCCGGCCAGCGCCCGCCGAGGCGAGGCGATGCCCCACGCCAGCGAGAAGGCCGCGTCCTCGCACCCCGCCCATCCCGCTGCTGCCAAGAAACAGGGCTGGGAAGGGGAAAAGGAAGAAGTCATTCAGGGACCTTTGTCCCGAGGCAACAAGTGCCCGCGGCGGCTCCCCAAGAGGACGCCGGTCCGGGGCAGGAAAGCCAGCGCCTCTGGCCTTCTCTCTCTCAGCCCCTGCCCCAGCGCACTCACTCTGCCACACGACGCTCTTCAGCCCCCTTTCCGTCACCGGCGGCGCCATCTTCCGAAAGCTGCAGAGGAGCAGCCACCGCCTCCCGCTGGCAACGTACGTCAGCAGTGAGCGGCGAGCTCGGGGTAGCCCCGCCCACTCGCGGGCCGCGCCCTCCGGCGACGTCAAGTGCGTCTGCAAGGGATTTCGGCCCACCCCTGCACCGAGGCTGCGCAGTGCGGGTGGAACGCCGTGGGCAATCGAGCGCCCCCTAGCAGGAATCTGGGTCCTCCGAGGTTCCATGTCGGGTGACGTCAGAAGAAGAAAACGTGCCGACAGATTGTGAGCTGACAGGACCTAAGACATTTCGAATTCGCGGGTCGTATACGTGAGCAAGGGAGGGATTCTTCGCTTTACAAAAGAATTCTCTTTGCGGAGCGGTTCATAATAGACTTCACTCAGTGGTCAGTTCAACAACCGAACGGAAAATTTACCCCACCTCCAAAAGTTTATTCACTTTGTGTGCCCAGAACTGTGCAGGGCTTTCGAAGAAATGAGAAACCCTGTTCTGAAGAATTTATAGTCTAATTATGGAGCTCAATTACTGGCATGCTGAAAGTAGTCAAAAGTTGATTTAAAAAGCATGTCTTAATGATGATGATATACATAAATAAACCAATAAAACAATAATTATTTGCTAAACAAATTCACGTGCCAAATTATGTAGAAGAGGCTATCAACGCTTCAGGAACCAAAAAAAACAAAAAGGGAACTATTGTTGAAAGTTGATTCCCAGAGAAGATCATATGAGCTCAGACTTAGAAAGTTTAGGCAGAGCACTGGCCAGTGTGGCTCAATGGTTGAAGCACTGGCCCATTAATAATTGATGGCTTAATCATGATAATCCAGAGAAATATTTTTCATAAAGATATCATGGATTAGCAGGTCTAGGCAATGCTACATACTTACTTGGCCCCATGAGAATTTGTGTTTGAACTGGTTAGTTGTGTAAACGTGGGTGAGTTACTTGACCTTTCTGGATCTCATTTCCTTTATCTGTATAAAGGCGATAATATTATTTTCTAGCTCATGGGATTGTTACAAGAATGAAATGAGTTTATGGAAAGCACTTAGAAGTGTGTAATATTGGCCTGGCCAGTGTGGCTCAGTTGTTTGAGCATCCATGCACCAAGAGGTGTTTGGTTCGATTCCGGTCAGGGCACATACCCTGGGGTTGTGGGCTCAGCCCCCAGTAGGGGGCGTACAGGAGGCAGCCTATTGATGTTTTTCTCTTGCTATTTTTCTCTCTCTAAAATAAATAAAAATAAAAAATTCTAAAAATAGAAATGTGTAGTATTTGCAGATCCATCCCTGTTTTGGTTTTATGTTCACCTGGGGTGGACCACACTGACTTGTGTGGAACTCTGACCAAAGTAGCCTAGCTTTAGATCCTAGCTAAGTAGACAGTCATTTCATTTTCTGTGCCCTGGTGTTTATAGGATATGGGTGTTCTGGTCTCAGCCCCCCTGGTGTCCTAGGGCCAGGGATCCTGGCCTTCCATTTGGTCTTTGACCTCAGCTCTTTGGCTATTCCAGTCAGGCCACACTCTGGCGGCAGTTGGGCTTAGCACTGTCTCACACAGGCTCTGGACCATAGCCCGGAAAGCTGCCCCAGTTCATGGTTGCCCTTCCAGGGTATGGACCCAGTCTGAACCCTCCAGATTTTCTCATCAATCTTTCCCCAAAAGCACAGCCTGGTATCTTCTATTAAGTTAATTAAATAAGGAGGCCATTAGACTGGGGTAGTTCTAATACCTTAGTAGCCTATCTAAGCAAATCAAAACCTAAGCCTATAAGTGCCTCAAGGCTAAGAAATCAAAAATCTAAGGACAATCAATCACAAGCAGCCAACCAGGCTTTTTCAAATAAGGCAACAGCTTAAGAGATATCCAATCAAACAATATCCTTGCTTTGATTTGACTTCTTCTCCATAAAAGTCTTTCCTCCAAGCCCCCATCAGTGAAGGCTCCTAACAACTTCCACCTTGCTGCTGCCAAATTTGAATCAATTTCTGCTCAAATAAATCCAAAAATTTAAATATGCTTCAGTTACCTTTTAACATTTGTCAGCCTCACTTCACTGAAATTTGCTTCAAGAAAGAGCTCATCAAGGAAAGCCGTTTAAGGCCCCCAAATCTGGCCACAAGTCAGAATAACTTGGTGAGTTTGTCACAAATATAGATTCGCAGGCCTGGTCCCAGAGCTATGGAGTTGGAATATCCAGGGGTAGTACCTGGGAGTCTGTATTGAGTAATGAGTTCCCCAGAGTGATGTGGATGCACCTGTCTAAGTCCCATTCATTCACTGGAACTAAGCAGTCCTCTTCTGTGTGTGCCCACTGAGGCAGCAAATTCCACTGTTAGAGCTCAATGGCTTGTCCCTTTTTCAAGTGCAGATGCTCTGGGGAGTATCTCTTATCAGTGACACATCATGTATCTCTGATCATTCTTACACAGAACGGGAAAGGGGACAGAAACAAGGAAGTTTGCCTTCCTTCTCAATTTACCTGAAGCCCAATGCTCCAGTTCCTACCAGGCAGAATTCTGAGGTGTTTCCTAACTACAATTCTTGGCTCCACAGCTTTGCTTTGGAGGAGTGAACACTAGTTGTGTATGTGTTATACAAGTCCTACTTCTACTATTTTATAATAGAGTTACTGGCATTCGAAGGACACATTTTTTAGGTGCAACAGATTTATATTATATATAACCATTACTTTTCCTCTCCAAAGATGAAAAGAAAGTTACACTGTGAATGGGGGAAACAGCCAACAAGATTGATGGTCCTCCCCCGAAAAGGTGTACATATGTCAGTCTGCCACAGTTTGAGGCCCTGCCCCTGGCTGTCTCTCCATCTGAAATCTGCACACTCAAAAGCGTGGCTGTGATCCTTCTAGCAACAAGCCCAAAACTCCACTTTCCCAGGTGCTCCAGCAGAGGTCACGTCACCTCATTCTTTGGCTTGGCCAACCCTGCAAGCAGCTTGGCTTCTTCCAACTTGAAATGAGGGTGTTTGTTACTATAGGTGGGCCTGGAAGCTGCTGCTAGCCAGCCTATGCTGAAGTCCTGGTGGTTTGTTTGGGGATGAGCAGCATCTTGGTATGGTGGCTTGAGGTTGCCTTCTTTGGCTGTGACCCTTTCCAGTCCTTGAATAAGTAAAGGGCTACATGGCCAGTGCTGGTGTCAATGAAATGCTTATGAAATAGATGCGTCGGAGTCCATGGTGTGTCTGATGTGAAATCTCGGAAAGAATCTCCTAGGCAGAACTTCCACGTGTCCAGGACTTAACCAGCACAGAGGCTTACTCTGGCAGCCTTCCAGAGGACTCTGTCTCCTGAGTCCTCCCTGAAGCACATCTTGAAGTCCTGGGCAGGTGAGGACACACCTGATCTCACCCTCAGGAAGTAGAGTCAGAGCTGTTCTTCTAAAGAGCTTGTCCTATCCTAGATGCATTGGATATACTAATAGATCGGTTCCATCTCTAGTCACACTAGCATTTGAGACAACCCTGCAAAAGGTATGGAAAGAATTTTTAAACACAAAGACAAAAAACTATGCCTTGGAGTCACACCATGTGGATTCATATTACTCACTAGGTCAGTCTCTGTGGTCACTGTGGCTCACTCTTCATTCTGCATTTCTCTTCCCTCTGTAAATAACTGAGAAGGACAAAGGAGGGAATGAGCCACAAGATGCATGAAATATGCAGACATGTTCTTAAATTAAAAAGCCCTCAAATGTCTCTGAGATTTAGGTTAGTATTTTGACCTGAAATGCCATTTCACAAGAAGGAAGCCGGCAATGCATAGAGCCTGAGCTATTCAAAGGGCAAAAAGGAACTGATTAGTAGTCTAACCAACCAGGGGGATCTTGATCCTGCTGATCCTGCTTTGTGAAATGAATTCTCCCAATTCATGAAAGGAATTCTCCCAAAGATCTTCTTTGAGATCAGATTATGAACCCAGGACAACAAACTTTCCTCTCCACCCCAGGTCAACTACTGTGCTCTCTGGGAGCTCCAAAATTTTAATGGTCCAGGGAGAATGTTGTGTAGAGAAAGCGTAAACAAATTGCCCAGGGAGTTATGAAAAGGAAATGTCCTCAAATTTCCCTGGAATGTGTGCTGAAGCAGCGGGGTGCTGACTTAGATGGGCACCCCCACAGAATGATTGCTAACAGGCACAAGCCCTGCCTCTACCTGTAGTTAAAGCCCTGTCACCACAAACAGATGGTTTTTTCTCTCCCTCCAACCCACATCAGATTGCCAGCATCAAAGTAGCTCCCTTGAATTAGAGCGATGGTTCTCAAACCTTAGTGTGCCTCAAAATCAGTTTGCAGGCTTCTTAAAACAAAGATTGCTGGGCCCCAATATCAGAATTTCTGGTTAATAGGTCTATGGTGGATCCCAGAAATTGCACCTCTAAGAAGATCGCAGGCCCTGGCCGGTTTGGCTCAGCGGTTAGAGCGTCGGCCTGCGGTCCAGAGAGACCCGGGTTCGGTTCCCGCTAAGGGCACGTAATTCGGTTGCAGTTTGTCCCCGGCCCTGGTTGGTCGTGCGGGTGGCAGCCACTCGATGTGTCCCTTCACGTCGATATTTCTCTCTCTCTCTCTCTCTTCCTCCCACTCTATCTGAACAAAAAATGGAAAAATATCCTCGGGTGAGGATAAAAAAAAAAAAGATCGCAGATGTTGCTCATGCTATTGGCCCTGGGACCACGGTTGGAGAACCAACGAGTTAGGGTATTATGAAGACTGCGGTTAAAATGCAGATACCTTAGAAGTAGCACATTAAATGCACATAATATAACAGAGTGTGATATGAGCCTAAGCTGATCATGAATTAATAATAACTACCATTTATTCAGTGCTTACTATGGGCCTGTCATTGTGTCCAACAATCTACATCTCATTTCTTCCTCAGAATATCTTGTGAAGTGATTATTTATTCCAATTTTCAGATGAGGAAACCTAGGCTGAGAGATCATTGAAGCAATTTGCCTGAGGACAAGTGATAAGGGCAGTATTTGAACCCAGATCTGTCTCTTTAAAAGATCCATTCATGCTGTTGAGCTCTGGTCAGATAGCTCAGTTGGTTGGAGCATTGTCCCATATACCAAAAGGCTGCAGGTTTGAATCCTGACCAGGACACATATCTAGGCTGCGGGTTTGATTCCCAGTTGGGGTATATATGGGAGGCAATTGATCGATGTTTCTCTCTCACATTGATGTTTCTCTCTCTCTCTCTCTCTCTCTCTCTCTCTCTCCCCCCCTTCCTCTCTCTCTAAAACTCAATGAAAACATATCCTCGGGTGAGGATTAAAAAAAAGAGGCCTGGCAGATGTGGCTCAATGGTTGAGCATTGACCTATGTACTAAGAGGTCCGCTGGTTCAATTCCTGGTCAGGGCACATGTCCAGGTTGTGGGCCCAATCCCCAGTGGGGGGAATGCAGGAGGTGGCCAATCAATGTTCTTTCTCATTGATGTTTCTATCTTTTTCTCTCTCTCCCTTCCTCTCTCTCTAAAATCAATAAAGAAAAACATTTCTTTAAAGAGATCCATTCATACTGTTGAAAAGCTTTAGGATAAGAGATAATAATAATAAAAACTATTTAGGGCAATCCAAGAGTCAAGGGAGGCCGAAAGTCTTAGAGCAACAAGATTCTCAAGGCTGCCTTTAGCATATCTGGAGGCCACATGTCACCTGGGGACCTCATTTGACTAGTAGTCTGTGCAGAGAGGAAAAATGCTGACATTAGAGACATGATGAATTCTGTTTGATGTAGAGGCCCTCACATGACTCAGCTAATGCTTATTTTTGAAGGTCTTGCAAGATTTCTAACAAGGATCTAGTTAGAGAGAGAGGCAGATTTCAGGCTGGAGACTGAACCTGACTAAAGAAGAGAGAAGCAATGATTAGGGCAGCTCAGAGGGACAGGGGAAGGGGACAGCAGTGACCCAGAGCAGTCCTTCTCAAACTTCCCAAGTATCACAATCACCTGGGATCCTGATAGAACTTTAAGATTTACTCTTAGCTCTCCAGGAGTTTCTGATACATGCCAAAGTCTGAGAACTACCACTAAGCAGTGTTTCTCAGACTTGAACATGCATGTGAACCACCTGGGGATGTAGTAAATCAGAGTGGACCGGAGATTGTACATTTTGAACAAGCTTTCTGGTGAGAAAAAGTAGCAAAATCTAAGAGTGATGGTTTTCAGGCATTTATAAAAAAAACATTGCCACTCTCTCTTTAACAAAATCTTGGGGAAGGCCAGTATATAATACACGACTCCTCTCCTACGAGGAGCCCCCGAGACGCTTTAACTGCCCCTCCACAGTTCCTCCACTGATTAAAATCCGCTATAATACTGGAAATAGGTTCCAAGAATGCAGACCTAGTCTTCAGTGAAATGTACACTGGGAGTTTTTAAAAAGTAGTTTTTTATCATTTAGAAGTTTTTTTCAGTTTGTTTTCAATAAGCTAGGCCTGTTTCCCTGTAGTCACTAGAAACAGAAACCCTTTAAAAATTAATAGGGATTGTGCTTATTTGAGGCCTGCAGGTGTCCTGCTGTGCTCAGAGAAGCAGTAGTCTGGGAGAGGAAACAGAGACCTGGCAATGGGGAGAGAGTCCAAGCCTGTGGGAGGAAGTGTTGGATGGGAAGCTGGCCCAGACTGGGGGGCAGTTGGGCAGGGTTTGCTGGTAGGAAGGCTTCATTTCCACTCACATCCTCTGAAGTCAGCCATGTCTGACTGCGCATATGTGTGTATGCATGCATATTCTGGGGTTTATAAGATTCCCTGGGGGGTTTCCCAAGCCCTAAAACCAAGCCGGCCCCTAGAAGAGTGTGGCAAGCACTTCTCATGAAGCAGCACATGCTACTGAGTGGGGTGGCACACACAACTCGGAGAGGTCATCTCCACAGCCTGGTCCCACAGTAGCCTCCATGGGGCTCCCAGAGTAGCCTAGATGGGATCAGCCCTGAGCACACCCAAAGAGCCAGTGAGCGTTATCTTGATTCCAGTCTCCCTCTCGGCACCTCTTTTCTTCCACATCTGTCCAAGCAGACTGGAAGCAGACACCCTTGCATTTGCCTTCCTGGCTAATTGAAGAATCAGCTTTGATTCTGACTTCACTGTTACCCTAAAATGCAACAAGAAAACTCCCTTCTATTTCATGCATAAGGAAAATGACTTACCCATTCCAAGTGTACTTCCAGAGCAGGTTACTACAATAAATAAAAACACAGCATTTCAAATACACTTCTTCATATATTTAAGATGATAAAGATAAAACTTAAGCCCAGCCAGTGTGGCTCAGTGGTTGAGCATTGACCCATGCACCAAGAGGTTGCCAGTTCAATTCCTGGTCAGGGCACATGCCCAGGTTGTGGGCCCGATCCCCAGTGGGGGGCATGCAGGAGGCGGCCAATCGATATTCTCTCCATCGATGTTTCTATCTCTCTCTCCCTTCCTCTCTCTCTAAAATAAAGAAAAAAACTAAAAAAAAAAAAAAAAGAAGAAGAAAGAAAAAAGAATAAAGGGAAAATAAACCAAAGAATAAATAAGAACCAGTTTGGGTGACAGGAGAAGGAGATAACTACTAGCAGTATGACCTTGGGCAAGTCACTTCACTACTCTGTGCCTCAGTTTATCTATAAGTGGTAAGAAGAAGAATGCCAACTTCATAGGGTTGTTACAAGAATCAATTAATACATATAAAGCACTTATAATAGTGGCCATCATAGAGCCCTCAATACATATTAGTCATTATTGTCATTTACAGTATTGTCCCAATTATCAGAGTAAAGCATCACTGACACTGAAAAACAAAAACAAAAGCCAAAAAGTTCCCCCCAGATGCATGGTTTTTACCAGGGAAACTGAGCATTCAGTGAGATATTTTTTTGAGTATTCAGTGAGATATTGAATGTGAAAACACTTGACAAATTGTAAAACATTATGCAGATATGTTATGAGCTGAAGGCTCCTCTTCCTAAGAGCTCATCCCCACCCTAACAACCTATTCCTGTCCCTTCCCAGAGGGCCATGCTTTGGGCCAGCTTGTCCTGTGGACAAGATAATGAAAAAATAAGGAATCAGAGCATGACAGCCAATGGCAGTGAGTGCACCCCCTGAAGAGGAGCGGGCCTGGTTCCATCATCAGGAGCTCTCTTAAACCTTCTTGTAACTCACATGTCATTGGAAATTTCAGATTCTGGATATCAGTAAAGATTTCTGAGACAATATTTATTCCTCTTCCTGTGTCCTGTGTTCAAAGGCTTCAGCATCCCCTTTCTTTTTCTTTTTTCTTTAGATGTGTATGAAAAATATATGACTATGCCCTGGGCAAGGTGGCAGAAGACAGGTGCTGGAATACAGAGCAGGAGAATTGCTCATGCTTTTCTGCCAGCTCTGGTGAGGTGACACTTGCGACAGCCATGGGTTTTGATCACATATTGCCAAACCCAGCTTATGATTTATAAGTTCATTGTTTTCTGACCCCCCAACACTTCCTCAGTCACAAGTCTGAATCTGTGCACATAAAAGTTCAAGTATCTTAATTTCTAACATTCCAGGGTGTCTATCATGATCTCTAAGACTATGTTAAAAATCTGTCACCAGATCTCAGAGCAGAAAATCATTTTAGATCAGCTTCACTATCTAAGCAGTAAGCATTTGATCCATTTCCTGAAGAAGAGAGGGAGAAGAAAATAGAATGTTTCCAAATCAAATAATAATAAAGCATCATGACTCCAAAGAAGGTGGGGTCCCCAGCAGCCAGAATCTGCCTGCAGAATATAGAAATGTCACACCCTCTTTGACGTTCCTTCCCACAGGTAAGTGGGAGTGCTCTGAGTCTTCACTCACATACTGGGTGACAGTTAGTTTTAAATAAAGGGTTATAACTTGCTCTACCTGAATATATTTTTTTGGGGCAGAAAGTGAGCTTCAGTCCTGTCTCAGCCACTGGTGAGACCATCACGGTATAGACGTCCCCGCAGGGTATCTCAGTGATGTCACAGAAACTGAGGCCGGCACTTGGGGAACATGTGAAAATGCCTTTGGAGCCATAGAGGTCAGTACTGTAGTTGGCAGAGCCCCTGGCAGCTTGCCAGTCGATCCGGATGCCATTAGGACCCAGCCTATACAGTTTCACTCCCAATGGGCAGCAGGCACCTGAAGGATAAAAAATAAACAAACAAAATTGCTTATTCCCCCATCACACAAACATGGTCTTTATTACCATGGGGAAACAATATAAGTAACTAATTCTAAATAATACATGATGAGAGCAAGATTTGAAGAGGCACTCAGTTCTTTCCATGGTGAGCCGCGTAATTAGAAATCCATGTGTAAAAACAGTTAAGTAAATGCACTAGACTTTTAAAAAAGAGAAAAGAAAGAAAAAGGAATCCATGTGTGTGGGGGCATGGATTTCTAATAGAGAACAGTGGTGAGTCAAAAAAATCCACACTTGGCAGACACATGTTGTACATGACTCAAACCTTATGAGTCAAATGTACAGAATCCTTGTCAATAGCCCTCATAATGCCCGAGTTTTCATATGATTTTAGTGGAATTGGGTTTTTAAATAAAATTAACTGCCTTTGGCTTTCACTGAAAAGACCTGCTGTGCCGAGCTGAGCAGCATGACACCAGGGGAGCAGTCACTTACACAATAGGCAGGTGACCGAGCTGTGCTGGTCATACTTCATCCATGCTAGCTGACTAGCTATGAGCAGAGCACCAAATCATGGATTCCTCGGTAACTAAGATAAAGATGTTTTTGTATAATGATAATAAAAAATTCAGTTATAGATAATCAGGCCCATTGGATTTCTTCTTCTTTTTTTTAATCCTCCCCAAAGATATTTTTCCATTTATCTTTAGATAGGGTGGGAGAGGGGAAGGGAGAGAGGGAGGGAGGGAGGGAGAAGGAGAGAGGGAGAGAGAGAGAAAGAGGAAGAGAGAGAGAGACAGACACACACACACACACACACACACCAATGTGAGAGAGACACATCAATTGATTTCCTCCCACATGACCCCGACTAGGGCCAGGGCTGGGGTCCAAACTGCAACTGAGATACGTGCCCTTGACCAGAATCTAACTGGCAACTCTTTGGTCCATGGGCTGACACTCTAACTGCTGAGCCAAACCGGCCAAGGCCCACTGGATTTATTCTTTAAAAAAAAAAACTGAGGGTGTGTGTGTGTGTGTGTGTGTGTGTGTGTGTGTGAAGCTAAGCAAAGGGCCATATTCCCAAAACTGGATATCAGGGTAAGAACTTAGGAGGCAAATCTAGTAAAAGATAATGGGCCAGAAGATGGTATAAACCAGCTCACATATTAGTAGCACTCTGTTAATGCTTTCACATTATGATTATTTCTATTTCTCTTCCCAATGAAGAAACAGAACCAGGGAAGATAAGGCAGCATAGCTTATATGGAGCCATGTCTTTAGATTGCTAGTTGTAAACTCTTTCTACTACCCCTGGGATGGCAAAATTATATTTCCACTCTCCCATCTCATGTCCCACAACAAACATAACTATCACTGAACTCTTTCCCATTTAGCCTGACAGGCATTCTCATTTTTTTTCTTCAAAACAGTGCTCCAAGCAGCCTCTTCAGTGGACTAGATTCACACAAGAGAAATCCCATTTGCTGACCCTGTACCCCTTCTCCCTTCCCTGTTATTCCCTGATGATACAGTCTTTGTGAAGAATGAGATACAACACTGTCAGTAGACAGTGCTCTTTTAGCTTGTGGAAATAAGAAACCAAGAAAAGAAAAGAAAGCCCTGGTCGGTTTGGCTCAGGGGTTGGAGCGTCGGCCTGCAGACCAGAGAGACCCGGGTTCAGTTCCTGCTGGAGGCACATACCAAAAAAAAGAGAAAAGAAATAAGAAACCATAGAAGGAGCTGGAGCATTTTAGGAGAGAGGTAGTAGCATAATGCGAACAAGAAGAAAAAACTCAAGCCCAGTCTGCTCTAAATGCTTTCTGGAAATTCTGCCAGGCTGACTTACTCTGTGCTGAGGGTGGCTGAGTCATATAGAAAACTGTCCTCCCTTTAGAAAAGGTGTACTGGAACCCTGTTCCCCAGGGAGTTAATTTGCCACTACCAACAGAAGCCTCTGAAGCTTTGAGGTTCTAGGTCAAGAGGAAAACTCAACATTTTAGAAGATCATCTGAATTTATAATGCAAGGTAGGTGGAGATACAGCATCCTTTTAAATGAGAAGAAAGGGCTTATGCCTGGATTTAGGATGGATAGTCAAGGTCCTTATCGACACTGAAGAGCTAGAGTTGAGACTTCACTTACTAGAGGCGTAGCGTTGGTAGGCGCAGTCTGCAGTCAACCCGCTGGCACTAATTGCTTTTAAGGCCACTGTGTAATTGACGCCACATGTGATGCATCCCAGGAGGCAGTGGTTTTGATGAGTGTGACACTTAGACTGTCCAGTGTGTGCCTCCAGAACTGTCACGTAGGTTAGGGCCCCAGTCCCAACAGTCCAGCTCACGTTGATGACTGATTGGGTGACCTGAGTTACTGTCAGAGTGGCTGGACAGCATGGCACTTAAATGAGGAAAAAGAGAAAGAATTAGGGATTTATATCCACAGAGGGTTATTTGTGAAAAATGACCAAGAATGATATTTTGCCTTTGTTTCATTCAATAGCCTAAATTTCTCAAACCCTGCATTGTTGATGAAAATTTCCTTTTGTTAAGCAAAATCTCATTTCCTCTGATGTAGCATTTAACATAACAGAAAATATAGTGGGTGCCTTCCCCAAGAACACAATGCTCTAACTGGCTGTGGGTAATGAGGTTCTCTCCATGTTTTTCAGAATAAGGAAACCCTTTGTTGTCTCCCAACTTTAACAGTTCTAGGTGCAAATTTCAAAGCAGCAGTTGCACGCACCTTCTCCCAATATAAAAATTTGCAGCATTTGTAATTGAATGTATTTTGCGTTTCTCATGCATTTCATAGTATATAATTGACATAAAAGCTTGAAATATTCCTAGCCACCTAAGAACACCACAGCCAAGTCTCAATTTTTTAGGGACCCCTTATAGAGAATAGAATAGAATCTTCTTATGTATTTGAAGTTGTCTCTATTCTGTGGCTTTTTTTTTTTAAATGAAGTTTTATTTTTTATTTATTTTTTTCTTTATTGATTTTAGAGAGAGAAAGGGAGGGAGAGTGAGAGAGAAGCAGTGGTGAGAGAGAACATCGATTGGCCACCTCCTGCAGGCCCCTCACTGGGGATCGGGCCCACAAACTGGGCATGTGCCCTGACTGGGAATTGAACTGGCGACCTCTTGGTGCATGGATAGATGCTCAACCACTGAGCCACACTGGCCAGGCTCTATTCTATGGCTTTTTATGTTTCAGATTTTATAGTCCAAAGTGCCATCTGTCATTGTATATAAGAGAAAATAATGTCCAAAGGCTTTAAGTAATTTGCTAAATTTCATTCACACACAATACTAAGAAGCAGTAACAGCTTTTTTTCATCCAGCTCTTACTATGCAGCAGGTACTATGTGGAGAGCTTTGCAGAATTGATTAATTAATAGTCACAACCACTCAGTGAAGCCATCACCCACCGTTATCAGTTAGGAAATGGAAACTCAGAAAGCGAAAGCGCTGTTTGGAGAAAGTCTCGACAGGGCTGAGCCAAAGATGGAAACAGTAAACCAGCTCGCTCGGCCACTTGTTACTTGTTCCAGTAGATTGTGACGGGGGAACATGAATTCAAATAAATGTTCTTGCAGAGTCAGCCTTTTGATGTCAGTATATGAATATATTAGTCTTCTGATGATATGTTTACAGCGCCTGTGTTCAGATGGTGAAAGCTTTATTTTCTAAGACTGAAGCTACTTTTTTCAAAGGTTGTTATTAGAGAGAGAGAAGAAAGAGAAAGAAAAATTGATTTGTTGTTCCACTTCTTTATGCATTCATTGGTTGACTCCTGTGTGTGCCCTGACCTGGGATCAAACCCGAAACCTTGGCATATTGGGATGACTCTAACCAATTGAGTACCCAGCCAGGGCAAGACTGGGGCTCTTTGAAAGGCCTCTGAGTTTGATGTATTTCTATCACACTTAGGGTAGATAAAGTGAAAAAGTTCATGCCAGGACCCCCACTGAAGTCAATGTTCCGTGGTGGCTGCTGCATACCTGTTTCCAGGGGCACACTGTAGCTGGGCAGGCTCTGTCCTGCTTGTGTCTCGGCCACCGCGGTGACGGAGAACAGGGAGCCGCAGGGCAGGCCCCCCAGGGTACAGGACTGCCCCATGCTGCTGCACCGATACAGCCCTTCCTCTCCCCGGGCCGTCACCGTGTAGGTAGCGCCATCGTTACTGGATCTCCAGTGCACGTGAATCACGGAGAAAGCGTCCTTTGAGACACTTTTTATCTCAGGACTGCAAGGAGCTAAGAGAGTTTAGATTAATAGAAACAGTGAGAGTTAAAAATATCACCTGTGCCATTTGCTCTAAAACCGATTTTCTCCCCCCAGATAAGTTCAGTATCACTTTCAAGCATCCCAGGAGTGAAGGCCAAATTCATAGTCTTTGTGTGGTAACCTTGCTGCCATTGACATATGATTTTGGTTCCTACAGTGTCAGACCAGCAGGAAAATGCTAAGGAGTGTTTTGGACTCCAAAAGAAAAACTAGTTAAGACAAACATTTGTGGTCTTAACCTTCATGGTGTGAATACAGGCAGGGCCCTCAAAGGTAGAGAAAGTGAATGGCTGACAGGCAAAACCTTCCACCATCCCCATGGTCTCCTCTTTTGTTTTCTTTTTTCCCAATTTCCCTCTTCCATCTTCTCTTCTGCCTCCCTTTAGTAAGATGGACTCGAATGGTCCGCACAAAGAGGTGGGGTGGGCTGTGCAGACCTCAGTGAATGAAATCGTTGCGGTATCGTACCCGTGGTTACGAATCGGGAAGCACAGGACGTATTGCTGCCCCGGACTTCGCTGAAGGAATACACTGTGATGTTGTACTTGGTGTCGCACTCCAGAGCTGAGAGGGTACAAGCAGGAGCAGTGTCATTGCACTCAACCACGTTGAACCCATCCACAGCTTTGGTCTCATAAAGTTCGGCACCCCGGACAGGAGACCAGACGATCTCTACTCTGTCACTGGACACCAGCACAGGGTTAATGTCACTAGGACAACAAGGAGCTGGAAGCAGGAACAGAGAGAGGATGGGGGTCAGTCCAGGAGTAATGCTATCTGAGGAGGACAATGACGTTCCCGTGTACGGAATCTGAATTGCTCTCCTAAATTATTGCAAGACTCTCAAACAGGTCTGTCCAGCTTTGTACTTGGCCTAACATCCACTACATAGAAGATAAATCCTCTAAGCATGATATTCAAGTTCATTATAAGCTGTACCCCATCTGCATCTCCCTGGGTCCCCTGTCATGCCAGGCTCCTCAACTCCCCACCGCACTTGTGCTTTCATTTGCTTGTGTCTCAAAGACTGCTGAGCCCTCTGCTGGGATACTGCTCCCCTCTTCCACCCGACAAAACCATATTTCATCTAACTTCTAGATCCTATCAGTCTTTCCCGACACTAAACCAGAGAAAACTGGGGGGCAGAGGAGGACAGGCAGCGTCATTATATTAGTAGATTTTAGAAGAGACCCTACATGACCTCACAGCCAAATTCTGACAAATGTCTAAGCAGCTTGGAGTGTCTCTGGGAGGCTCTTGACCCACATACATCCCACCAATCCTTAAAGATGCAGTTCAAGGTCACTCCCTCTGGAAGACCCTTCCTGTGCTCCTGAGACCTGGGAGCCTCTTACTCCTAATTCCAAAGGCACCAATTATTTGATTCCTTCATCCTGGTAAAAGTATATTATAATCCAGCTAGTATTTTTTACATAGTTACATTATAGTATTATAATCTGTAAATATAGTTGAATAATTTTAAGTCACTCCATTCATTCTTCAAAAATCAAGCATCTCCCATATGCCAGTGACACTATGATAAGCACTGAGGACGATGAGATAAATAAAACACGATCCCCGCCTGGCCAGTGCGTCTCAGTGGTTGACCATCGACCTATGCACCAAGAGGTCACCAGTTCAATTCCCAATCAGGGCACATGCCCAGGTTGGGGGCCAGATCCCCAGTGGGGGGCATGCAGGAGGCAGCCAATCGATGTTCTCTCTCATGGATGTTTCTATCTCTCTCTTCCTCTCCCTTCCTCTCTCTCTAAAACCAATAAAGAAAAAAAAAATTAAGAAAAACAAAAAACACGATCCCTGCCCCAGAGAAGATGCAAGCCTAGTGGAGGAGATTAATAACAGCAACAGTAATAATGATGCTAATAAAAATATTTGCATTGTGCCTTATCACATACAAAGACCTTTTCATGTTCATCTTCTCATTATTTATCATTTGTCCCATTTTGCAGCAGAGGATACTAAAGAATTATCAAGGTAGATTGTCCCCATTTTATAAATAAGTTTGTGGTCAAGTTGGGACTTCGACCCAGGTGTCCTTCTGCAGAGGCCTCCACACTACATAGCATGTTTGCATATGTTCACTGGTATGGAGGAAGGAAGGAACTGCATCTCCTTCAACATCTCACACAAGGCTGAATACCAAGTAGACCTCAGTGGAGGGTTCAATTTTTCAGAGCGGGGTTTGAACAACTATATTCTTTCCCCTCTTTCTACTCCAAAACCTTGCCCCCTTTTTTCCCTTTATTGATTTTAGAGAAAGAAGAAGGAAGAGGGAGAGAGAGAGAGAGAAACATAGGTGAGAGAGAACATCGGTTGGCTACCTCCTGCATGCCCCTGACTGGGGATTTGGCCCACAACCTGGGCATGTGCCCTGACCAGGAATTGAACTGTTGACCTATTGGTGCATGGGTCTATGCTCAACCACTGAGCCACACCAGCCAGGCCAAAACCTTGCATTCTTGTTAAACTTAGATTCATGAAGCCAACATTTCCTAGTCTGGAAAAAGGTGAAAGAAGATATTCACTTTCTATTCTTGGCCCTAGAGTGACCCTCAGGGGGTCTATGTAATAAGTGATCCATTCTATTGCTAAGTGTAGTGAACTCAGAACTCCCTTTAGAAGCATAAAATGCGACTTACCTGTGGTGTAATTGAACACATCACCTAAAGGACTCTGCCCAGCCTTGTTATAGGCAAAAACACTGATAAAGTAAGTAAAGCCACATTCAGATAGGAAGTTGCACTGGGTGAGGGAAGTGTTGCAGTGAACTTCCAAGCCATCATCACTCTTCACAAAGGCCACATAGTAATCACCCAGGTCTACATTGGACCAAGACACAGACAGGTGGCCAGGGGGATCTTCTTGGATTGTCACTCTTCCAGGTGCACAAGCAACTAGGAAATGATGAATAATAAACAGTTGTGAGAGATGTTCTTTGCACCTTTAAAATTGTCCAGGATACCAGACACTGTGGACGAGGAAAACATCAAACAGCATGTGCAAACCAGTGAGCCATTCTCACCTGTCCTAAAACTTATCTCGCACAGTACATGCTACACCGACTGTGTCAGAAACAGGCATGGATTGGTTAACATTGCCTTAATATTGTTTCTGCATTAAGTCAATGCCAGGATCAGCACAGAATGAAGTCTTCTGAAGGAATGAATTCAACTGAAGTCTACTCTTCCAAGCTCTAAGCTTTTCAAAATTTAGTCATCTCTGGTGGAAATCTTCCTAAAATATACTCCACAGTTCTTGGCCCCAGAAAACACACAGAACTTTCTAAACAGTCCTTTTATTGATAAGTCAAGGTTGCTCCCATGATTGTGACTGACGGTGTTGTAACAGACTACAGTGGTGTCTCCCAGACTGCTGAGTGTGCAGGACTATTTCCATAGCACTTTACCCTGACTGCATGTTAGAATCGACTGGGGAGCTTTTACAAACTACTCATATCCAGTCTCCACTCCCAGCAGCTCGATGTCACTGGTCTTCAGTGCGGCCTAGATAATTAGGATTTTATAAAAAGCTCTCTGGATGCTCTTACTGTGCTTCCAAGATTGAAAAACACTGCATGGTTCTCCCTTGCATTAGACAACAAGCTCAGAACTGCTGGGCTTTTGAAAGTGTATTTCTTTCTCTCTTTTTTTTTTAGGACCAAAGTTTTATTTAAATATTTTGGGGAGGGAGGGGGCACCACACCTCTACTTAAGAGAACCATTTTTATCAGTACAGAGGTCTTTTTTTTTTTACACTTATCATGGCATGAATTCACAGGGAGTGCGTTCCAGCCGCTCTGGCTCCTTGCCATTGGTTCTCACCAATGTGCTTCCCTGGGCAGAGCAGGCTGGCGCTTCAGTGGCACCCAGGTACCTTTCTCTTTGGCTCTCAGGGCGCTTAATATGCTCAACATGTATGTTAATTCTCTTGGCAAGAATCTTGCCCTTAACTTGCTTGTTTACAACAATGCCCACCACATGCTGGGTGACAGTGCAGACTCTTCCAGTTTTGCCATGGTGACGTTGTGGGGCATTTCTTTTTGAACAGTGCCCATTCCCTCGATGTCTATAATATCACCTTTCACATAGATTCACATGTATGTAACCAAAGGAACAACTCCATGTTTTCTAAAAGGCCTAGAGAGGACATAGCAGGTGCCTCTTCCCTTTCCCTTTGTTAGTCATTGTGGCAAATGACTGGAAGGTGGCAGTTCTAGCCGAAAAGAAAAGTGAAAGTGTATTTCTTATCTTTTCCCTCAGCCTCAGCTATCCGTCCTCATAGTCATTTCCAATGTACCGTCCACATTAAATTAGAGTTGTTAAAAGAGAAGCCAAGTCACCAAGTTTTATCACAACTTTAACATGATTATGATTTTATTTAACATAACTAAGTTATAATTTGATTCGTTTATGATCTGAAGGCTTGGCTATGCTTTCTTCCTGTGACATAGTGTGTGGAAGCTTGGTGATGGCTCTTTTCCTCCTGCTCAGAAGCCTTTTCAATTTAGAATGACGTAATTGTTCATTTTAGGTAAAGTGGACATTACTGTAGTTATCTACATCTACTTTGGCTTAAAGAAATGAAATCAGACAAACTTGGGCTTGAATTTCAGAAAGTGCAGGAACTGTCTGAATGTCATTGGGCTCCTGGAAAAATTATTTAACTTCTCTGAGCTTCAGTTTTCTAAAAATGGAGATAATAGGATTTACCTCATTGAGTGGTCATGAGAATTAAATAAAATGATGTATTTATAATGCCCGGGACATAGTAGGTCTTCAATAAATGTTAGTTCCCATTCCCTAGACAAGTATCTATTTCTTTTTTTTTTTTTAATTGTTTTTTCTTTATTGATTTTGAGAGAGAGAGAGGAAGGGAGAGGGAGAGAGAGAGAGAAACATCGATGAGAGAGAACATCAACTGGCCACCTCCCACATGCTCCACACTGGGGATCAGGCCCACAATCCAGACATGTGCCCTGACTGGGAATCGAACTGCGACTTCTTGATGCATGGGTTGACACCCAACCACTGAGCCACACTGGCCAGGCTTCTTTTTTTTTTTTTTTTCTTTTGTTATGGATTTTAGAGAGAGAAGACAGGAGAGGGAGAGATAGAAACATCGATGAGAAAGAACATCGACTGGCTGCTTCCTGCATTCCCCCCACTGGAGATTTGGCCCACGACCTGGGCATGTCCCCTGACCAGGAATGGAGTTAGAGACCTCTTGGTGCATGGATTGGTGCTTGACCATTGAGCCACACCAGCTGGGCAACACGTATATATTTCTAAGTAGAGGAGTAAACTTCCACATCTGTATGTCTTTATGTCTTTGATTAGAATGAAAATGGGCCTTGGCCAGTTTTGCTCAGTGGTTAGAGCGTTGGCCTGCAGACCAGAGAGACCCAGGTTCGGTTCTCACTAAGGACATGTACCTGGGTTGCAGTTTCTCCCCAGCTCTGGTTGGGTGGTGTGGGAGGCAGCCACTCGATGTGTCCCTTTCGCGTCAGTCTCTCTCTCTCTCTCTCTCTCTCTGTCTCTCCCTCTCTCTCCCTCTCTCCCTCCTTCCCTCCCACTCTATCTGAACAAAAAATGGAAAAATGTCCTCGAGTGAGAATTTAAAAAAAAGAGTGAAAATGGGACACTCTCCCTCCCAGGAGTATACTTGTGCCTTTCCCTTGCCCCGCTTCTTCCTTCACAGGCAGCATCTCCTAAACTCTAAGGGACCCCACCAACTTGCAAGCAGGAAAGCAATGGACACTCATCCTGGGCAATCCGCTGGCCCAGCCCCAAGGCCTCCCTTGCTCTGACTTCTTAGTGAGCCAAAGCTGCCCAGCCAGGGCTCATTTCCCCACCTAGTCTCTCCTGTTGCTCTCCTATCCTAGGTCCTTCCTTGTGTCACTGTCCCCAGCTTTAATAAGTGTCGTCTCAAAAAAAAAAAAAAAAAAAGAATGAAAATGGGAAGATAGCTAAAGACATATTCAGAACTACAGGCAGCCAGCCCATCTTTATCTAGACAATAGCTCCCACAAGCCTAGGTCTGTGCAACACGATGAAAGAAGAGAGGCCGCTATCTATACTGCACAGTTCGAACTGTGCGTCACTCAAACAGGGTCTCAGAATTTTTACAACCTTTCAAATGGAAAAAAAAAAAAAAAAAACTAGGCGAGGAAGAATCTGCAATAGGATCCAGGCCTCCTAATTTTCAAGGAAGTGCTTTTTCTGACGCACAGTGTCTGGTTTCACCATCCGCATCACTCAAACACATCGGCACGTCCGACTCCGGCTTTCATTTAGACCAGGCTTGCGTTTTCGCTTCACCTGTTTCTGCAGGGCAGGCACGCTGGCGCGCCAGCCCCACGGCGACCTGGATCTGGTTACATACCGGTGGCCAGGGTCAGGGCAGGGGCGGATGTGCTGGAGCCGGCGTCGTTCCTGGCCGCGACGGCAATCAGGTACTCCGTCCCGCACCGGAGCGCGGAGAGGGCGCAGGCGCGCGAGGTCGTGCTGCAGCTCAGCTCCGAAGAGTCGCTCCACGCCGTCGCGGTGTAGTTGAAAGCGCCTTCTGTCGGGGCCCATGAAACAGCCGCCTTCAGAGCCCCGCTATCAAAAGAGACTTGGATGTCGGCAGGAGCACGAGGGCCTACATTTTTGAGAAACAAGATTTTGCAGTAGCCTCAAGAACCCAAGTAAGATTTGGCCTACCAGGTGCTTGGGTAGAGACGCGCAGGCAGAGCGCGGCAGGAGCGTCCACACCAGGCTGGGGAGCAAGGAGAACCATGTCCTAGAGGTGACTGGTTCCCTAAAGCCCTTCTCTTCGAGTGTTTCCCCGTGTTTCAAGTTTCAGAGACTTTGGATTTAGCCTGACTTTGCTGGGGCTGCTGAAACCAAGTACCACATATAGGTGGCTTAAATAACAGAAATGTATGGGCTCACAGTCCTGGAGGCTAGAAGCCTGAAATCAAGGTGTTGGCAAGGTTGGTTCCTGCCTGCTGAGGGCTGCGAGAAAGGACTTGTTCCTGGCCTTTCTCCTTGGTTTGGCTTGTAAATGGTGGACCTGGTGTTTATATGGTGTTCCCCCTGTATGTGTATGTCTATGTCCAAATTTCCCTCTTTTTATAAGGACATGAGTCATACTGGATTAGGGCCCACTCTAATGTCATCGTAACTAGTTACATCTGCTGTGAAATCAGCATTTCTTTATTCACCCAGTATGCATTTAAACTACCAAGGGGAAACAGTCACCGTACTATAAATAAACTCAGCATACATTTCAATAGCTGCTGCCAGCTGCTCTGTACTCCTCACTTAACACTACTCTTGATGGCTGCCATGCACAGTTCCTCTCACTAACAGAAAGGAAATTTGGGGGCTGAGCTGAGAAGTCTTACTTGTTCTCTGGTTGCAGGTGGAGTCATCCCCAGGGGTTCCATTGGCATTCCATGCATAGGCCTTTATGGTGTAGAGAGTCCCAGCGTCTAAACTGGTGAATGTCAAGGTGGTGTTTGTGGTATTCTCCTTCCATATTCTCCCCAAACCATTGGCTCGCATAATGGACACAGAGAACCCAGTGGCCATGTATACAGCTTCCCACCGCACAAGAATAGAGTCTGAACTTGGAGAACTTACTTCTAGAATTGGTGCAGCCAACACTACAATGACAAAAACACAAGTGGTTGCATTACAAATGTTTGGTAGAGGCGAATTTGTATTTAGAAATAGGTATTCTGAGGTTAATTATCCATGTTATGAAATAATGATTTGCTTTGCAAAAGGATTCATGACAGAGTTTCATGAAGAATTGCTGTTTAAAAAAACCATAAGGCCCACCGGTGTGCTCAGTGGTTGAGTGTCGACCCATGCACCAAGGGGTCACCAGTTTGATTCCTGGTCAGGGCACATGCCCAGGTTGTGGGCCCAATCCCCAGTTGGGGGCATGTAAGAGGCGGCCAATAGATGTTCTCTTTCATCAATGTTTCTATCTCTCTCTCCCTTCCTCTCTCTCTAAAAATCAATAAAACAAAACAAAACAAAAACAGCCCTGGCCGGTTTGGTTCAGCGGTTAGAGTGTCGGCCCGCGGACCAGAGAGTCCGGGTTCGGTTTCTGCTAAGGGCACGTACCTCGGTTGCAGTTTGTCCTCAGCCCCGGTTGTGGTCGTGTGGGTGGCAACCACTTGATGTGCCTCTCTCACGTTGATGTTTCTTTCTCTCTCTTCTTCCCTCTAAAGATAAATGCAAAAATGTCCTCGGTGAGGATAAAAAGAAAACAGAAAAAAAACAACAAAAAAACCCCCCATAAGAATTGCTATTTAAATGTGTATTAATTATAAATAGTTCATCATAAGAATGGGGGAACAGAGAAATTCTAATATTAGGCATTACTTTAAACTGGAGAATGTTAAGAAATAAGATAAAACATCCCTGTAATCATAATATAAGTCAGTGGAGGAAATGATGGTTTATACTATTTTATTATGCAGACAACCTTTCAGAAATATGCCTAGGTACAACTTATCAAATCCATTTAAGTTATGCTGATGACAAACTTCAAATATTTTTATTCTAAACAAGTCAAAGTGCAGCAAAATCACTTCTGTGTTCTTTATTCAGCATAGTCTTGATGGATAACCAAGGTTAAATACCTTTCTCAGAGATTTATAAGCAGGAATGGTTATTTTCCAAAGCAAAGCATCTAGAATTTAAATACCACCTTCTCGCCCTGGCCGGTTTGGCTCAGCGGTTAGAGCGCTGGCCTGCGGTACGGAGAGATTGGGTTTGGTTCCCGCTAAGGGCACCTACCTCGGTTGCAGTTTGTCCCCGGTCCTGGTTGGATCGTGCGGGTGGCAGCCACTCGATGTGTCCCTTTCACATCGATGTTTCTCTCTCTCTCCCCCTCCCACTCTATGTGAACAAAAAATGGAAAAATGTCCTCGGGTGAGGATAAAAAATAAATAAAATAAAATAGATAAATAAATACTACCTTCTCATTCTAGCCAGTTTGGCTCAGCCAGTAGAGCATCAACTCTTGGACCAAAGGGTCTTGAGTTTGATTCTCAGTGAAGGGCATATACCTGGGTAGTGGGTTCAATCCCCAGCCTTGATCAGGGCCGTGTGGGAGGCAGCCAATCCATGTGTCTCTCTTACATCAATGTTTCTTTCTCTCTCTCTCTCTCTCCCTTCCTCCCTTCCACATTATCTAAAACCAATAAAAAAATATCCTCAGGTGAGGATTAACAACAAGAAAACAATAATAGTAATAATAATAATAATAATAATACCACCTTCTCCACAGATAACCAAATTCCCAAAATACATCATTTGGTGACTTTTACTTCTGGGCCTTGAATCATAGGCACTCATGTGACACAAAACTACATCATGTGATTGCAGCCTCAGTATAACTGATCCAGGTCACAAGCAATGGCTCGACGAGAATCGGCATCCAGCTACCTGTGTTTGCCTGCTTTGGAGGTGAGGCCTGGCTTCTCCCAGCAGCACTGATGGATCTGACGGTGATTTGGTACAAGGTGGCAGCCTTCAGGCCTGTCACAGTGCCTGGGGAATTGGCCACTATGGTTTCAATGATGGTGTCCCCATCTTTGGCTGTGAGCAGATAACTGGTGGCCCCTGGCACTGTAGCCCATTCTACAGTGATACTGTTGCTGATTTTTGAGTATGCCTGATCAATAGTGGGTATTTCAGGAGCTGAAAGAGATTTGGAAGTTGTACATTAGCTAGAACACCTAGAAGAATCACTTCCTTCATCATTTTACTTTGCAAACTACATTTTTGCGCCATCTTTCAGACATAGACTGTGCCCTTACTTTCCAGATTAAAAAAAAAAAAAGAGCCTGGTTGGTGTGGCTCAGTGGACTGAGCATTGTCCCATGGACTGAGAGGTCCCAGTTGGATTCCCTGTCAGGGCACATGCCCAGGTTTGGGGCTCGATCCCCAGTAGGGGGTGTTCGGGACACAGCCCATCCATGTGTCTCTCTCACATGGATGTTTCTATCTCTTTCTCCCTCCCTCTCTCTCTAAAAAATCAATAATATGTATATATATATATTTTTTAATATATATTTTTTAAAAATTTTAAAGGAAGAAACACAGAAAAAGAAAGGCAAAGCTACTTTCCAGGAGAAAGCCAGAAAGCTAAAACCTTTCGTCCAGGAATAGGATTTCAAAGAGGTTTTTCCCACTTTGCTTCTAGGATAATCTGCACTTTTTGAAAATTTTTTTCTTTATTGATGTTAGAGAGAGGGTGGGAAAGGAAGAGAGAGCTGGAAACATAGATGAGAGACAACACTGATTGGCTGCCTCCTGCATGCCCCCCACTGGGGATTTGGCCCACCACCTGGGCATGTGCCCTGACTAAAAATCGAACTGGTGACCTTTTGGTGCATGGGTAAATGCTCAACCACTGAGCCATACTGGCCGGGCATAATTTGCACTTTTTGTATTTTTAAGAGTCAAATACGACTGGGGAGTGATTGTGGGAAAAGATCTCTGAAAGGAGAGAGGGTCTCTGAAGGGCTTCATTCCAGAAGATTCTACTCTAGTGTGGCACCCTGGGAATTTCCCACTGTTTTTTTTTTTGTTTCGTTTTGTTTTTAAATTTTTTCTTTATTGATTTTAGAGAGAGAGTAAGGGAGAGGGAGAGATAGAAACATTGATGAAAGAGAACATCGACTGGCCGCCTCCTGCATGGCCCCCACTGGGGATCTGGCCCATAACCTGGGCATATGCCCTGACTGGGAATCGAACTGGCGACCTCTTGGTGCATGGGTAGATGCTCAACCACTGAGCCACACTGGCCTGGTTCCCATCCTGTTTTAACACTGCCTCCACTCCCTGCCCCATGACTCTGCTCCATCGCATCCAGAGACATCCCACTTCCATCCCAACCTCTGCCATGGCTGAATCTCCATTCATGCATTTAATCTAATGGAGGAAGCAGGGAGAATTGAGTGTTGTTTTACAATTATGCCATTGTACTTTCTTTCATATTATTATTAGCATGAAAACATTTTCAGATTGTTCCATACAAAATAAAAATCAACTTTATTTACTCTTTCTCTATCAAAACGGGCTGCTTTGGTCCCTCCTCACCTGGGCCTGGCCATGGTTTGCCAGGGAGATATGAATGTTTATGTCACAAGCTCATACAAAGCATTCCTGGACTTTCAGTGTGGGATGGGAGACACAGCGTGGTAATCAGATTTGCTACTTTGCAAAAACAGACACAAAAATGCCCCAGATGGAAATCCAAGTGAAAGAAAAAGTCAAACAAAAAGAGCAGGGTTTCAGGTTTTAAATTGGCACCTGGCCTTTGTGTGTAACGTAGACCATTTGCTAGGCCAAACTCAAAACTAAAGGGCGAAACATAACTATAGGGCCAAGAGGAGGAAGAGTAAACACAGACCAAATGTGGGACTTGCCGGTATCGCCTCCCTCCCCCACCTCATCCCTATGTGCACGATACAGACCCTCTCTTTCTGCCCCAATGGCCCAGAGAGTTGGCTTTGGCAGTGTCTCAGAAATGACAAAGTCTCCACTGTGCGCTGGCCAGACATTCCTTGAACATCACCCAGGACTGTCTCTTTTGCCATCAGAAGAGAATGATGCTGGTTCTATAGGCTGGGGGTGGGGGGGAGTTGCAGGTCTGCCCATCTCAGCCATTTGCCAGCAGAAGCTGACTCTACAGGAAGTGCGATGTCCCCTCTTCCCCCAGCAGGGGCTCCCCCTTTCATCCCTCCCACACATGAATCCCTCTCCTGCTCCCTAAGTTATTTGTCTTAGAGGAAAGTAACTTTGTCCCCAAGTTACTTTCCTCTAAGTTTGTGGTGTCTCTCAGCTCCTTCTGTTTCCTTTGTCCCCATAGTTTACATAGTTTATCTTCTATGTCAGCCAGTCTTGTTCATGGGGATGGAATAACTTCCTGGCAAAATGGCAACCGAATTAGCCATTGACACAGGAGGCCTGAGAGTGCATTCAAGGAGTGGTTGGAAAGGAATATAAAAGACTAGCAGGTCACAGAGGAATTCCCTACAGGCCTGCCAAGGGCTTGGAAGAGCTGGGAGAGGTACATTTGCCCAGAAGGAGTAATGGATAAAGCTGGTTTCCCCTGCCTGAAACTCAGGGTCGGGGGTAGAGAATAGCAAAGGGTTTGGGTTCAGAAACTCTGGGTTTGAGCCATTTAATTTTGCTTGTGAACATGTACAAATCATTTAACCTCTTCTAGTCTCAGTTTTCTCCCTGGAGAATGTAGAACATTAATAATAACTACATATTAAAATTTACATTGAGCCCTGGCCGGTTTGGCTCAGCAGCTAGAGTGTCGGACTGCGGACCAGAGACCCGGGTTTGGTTCCCGCTAAGGGCACGTACCTCGGTTGCAGTTTGTCCCCGACCCCTGTTGGGGTCGTGTGGGTGGCAACCAGTCAATGTGTCTCTCTCACGTTGATGTTTCTCTCTCTCTCTTCCTCCCTCTCTCCCTCCCACTCTATCTGAAGATAAATGCAAAAATATCCTCAGGTGAGAATAAAAAAACAAAAAAACACCAAAAACATAACATTTACAGTGAAATGTAAAATACCTACATCTCAGACTGTTGGCAAGATTAAGTGAAAGAGAATATGTAAGGGGACTTTGAAAGGTAGGAAGGCCTAGTGTGTGTGTGTGTGTGTGTGTGTGTGTGTGTGTGTGTGTACCAGGACCAGCAAGTTTTGGGTTTGGAGAAGTCAGTCTGCATGGCACTGCCATCCATGGAGGGGTGCCAGGGAAGTCAAGATTCTGGGAAGTCTGGGTAGTCACAGGCCCGAGAGATAGATTGCCTGTTTTTCACTTGGTTCTAGGGTAGGATCTGAACAGGGACAGCAATAAAAGATCAACACCTCTCTACTGTCTCCTTTAAAGAGAAGAGAGGCTTGAGTGGGATGGCAAGGTTCCATCCATTAGAAGTTCTTCACTCTTAGTTCTGTTTGGCCCACTTGCACATTGATTAAAAAGAAAACATTCTTCCCTAGAGGTGCCATCAAGCATTCCGATGAGTCAAAAGTAAGACCCTTTGATGTTCCACATCTGTGCATTCTACTAACACAGAGATCTAAATTAGCCTGCATGGTCCCAGTGCCCAGACACCAAAGCCCGAAGAGAATCAAAATACACACATCCACATGGAAACCTCCTACATAGTGTCGACAAAGCGCTTCCATCTATAGAAAAGCCAGGACGAATCAATGAACAGCATCATCAGTACCTCAGCCTGCCCCACTCTTTCTCTCAAACAGTGAGGGACTAAAAAGAGCCTTGTTCTGGGGCTCAATGAATGTGTCCTGGGACCTCCAAGAGACAGCAGAGCTGTATTTTGTCCACCCAAAAGCCACTTACAAAAAATTGCTCTGCATATGGCTGAACAGTCCTTCTTGTAGCTTCCTGATCCATTCTGAAGGTTTCTCAAAAATAAGTGAATAAAGCCCTGGCCAATGTGGCTCAGTTGGTTGAACGTAGTTCCGAGCACCGAGAGACTGCCAGTTCAATTCCCAATCAGGGCACATGGCCAGTAGGGGGTGTGCAGGAGGCAGCCCATCAATGTTTCTCTCTCATTGATGTTCATCTCTCTCTCTCCCTCTCACTTCCTCTTGCTCTAAAAAAATTAAAAAACATAAATAAATAAGTGAATAAGAATAAAGCATGAAATGATTTTTAAAAACCCACTGTAGCCCTTCTTGTAGCTTCCTGTAGCTTCTTGTAGCCGGTTTGCTAAGTGGTTAGAGCATCAGCCTGCAGACCAATGAGTCACGGGTTTGATTCCGATTAAGGGCATGTACATTGGTTTTGGTTTGTCCCCAGCCCTGGTGGGGTTGTGCAGGAGGCAGCTGGTTGATGTGATTCTATCACATAGATGTTTCTCTGTCTCTCTCCCTCTCCCTCCCTCCCACTCTATCTGATAATAAATAGAAAAATATCCTCGGGTGAGAAATAAAAAAAACTTAAAAAAAAAAACCCTATTGTATATGTATGCATTTTATGACTCAGCTATATATCTAATATCAAATTTGAAATTGCCTTATTTATACTTCCTTTACTATGCTATACATAAAATGATAAATTAAAATTGTTTTTATGTTGAATTGGTATGAGAGTTTACTAGTGATATAATTGATATTTTAAGGTCTCTCCAGATCATCTAAATCTCATTGAATATAAATTTCCATTCTGGGGGCTTAGATTTCTAGAATGTATGAGCTAGGAAAGATCTTTAAAGGAAATTAACCATGCCTTCAGTCATTTATTCAAGAAAAATGGTAATAAAATAGTTTTTTTTAAAAAGCCCTTATTCAGCTCTGAGTTATCATTATCTATATTTTAAGGATGCAATATTAGAAGTGTGAAATCTTTTTTTATTAAAGTAGAGAATATTGAAATTTTAATAAAAAACATTTCTAGTTTTCTCCTTTAATTTCTCAGAAGACAAATAAGAAGTTACATAAATTAGATTCTTTGCTCTTTATGACTAAAATTTTGTTTCTTTGACTGAAATGATGTTCATTGTAACATTTTACTGATAAATACCTGTGTTTGAGAAAATCCATAACTTCACAACCCTAAACATCTCAGTACTAAATAAGAACATCTTAGGAAGACTTATCTTCGTTTGTTTGTTTGATGTTTGATCCATGTATTTGCCTTACCAGGTCCACTCATAGTGTGAGTGCCCAGAAAATGTCGACTACTTTTCCTGGTATGGCCTTTATACTTCAGGGTAGCCCAAGAATTCACAATGATTATTCAAATCATATATGGGGAGGGGAAACTTGTATTTTAGAAAACTTTACCTGTTTTTGCTGAAGCAACCTGAAAAGGAAAGTTTAGAAAATTAGAACCATAAAGAAAAACACCATTTGGGAAAATGCGAAAACATCTATCAGCTCGGGAATAAATTCATCACATTTTTACATATCGTGTGAGCCATCTTTTAATCCATGCAGAGTGTTTATTTGCACAAATCATTTCCCCACACTCAAATCTACTACAAAGCAATCCTAAATAGAATTTAGAGGCTGGAGACAGATCACATTACTATTTCATTTTTCTCCCTGAAACTGCCTATTGAACTAAGTCATTAGACGCTGACAGATTTTTCAGAAATCTTTGTTCTTGAAATATAATAATTTTGCTTTCTTTCTCTAGTAAATCGCATCACATTTCAAACACACAGACATACACAGTCGTGGTATGGTCCAAAAGTATTCTATCTCCTCACCCCCTAGGCCTTAAAAGAGAAAGATAGTGAATGTCTGCCCTCCCACCTAAATAGTTGCAGGTAGGTCAGAATGGTCAGCTCACCATTTTAAGACAGAGAAGACTGAATCCAATCAAAGACAAGCATTTCTTGGGCCGACCAGCCATCATGTTGGACACGGCACTCACAGGGTACACAGCGTAGCGATCCGGGGTCCTTGTTGGTCCCCAGGAGGGCAGCACTATAGGTCACTGGGATGTGGGGCTGTGGTGCTGGGAACAGATCCTGGCAAATAGCTCCTCCCTTTCAGTGTGGCGCTGACCTGTAACCAGGGGCACTTGGAGACTGGCAGGGACAGGTATTGCAAAGATTGAAAAAAAGAGTTGAAGAAAGCCACACCAAGCAGGCCAAAAAGCTTCTGTAACCTGGGTTTGAAGGTAATATGTAGAAGGCTTTCCTTTCCTTTTTTAAAAAACCTTTGTTTCTAAATAAAAATGTTACAAAGCTGTATAGAATATTGTTGAGATAGTGGAATGCTCATTTTCAATTTGGGGATCCTGACCAGTTTTATTCATCCCTTTTCACCTTTGTTGTTCTTATTGTCTTCATAGAAAGTGATCAGTCTGCTGTTGGGAGCAATTTGCTGTAAAACTTCAACTTAAAAGACAACAGGGCATGGGGCTGGGGTGGGTGGAGCATTTAGGAAGGTGTTGCTTAAGGGTATGAACTTATGACTAGCAGATAAATAAGTCCTGGAGATCTAACTCACAGCACAGTGATAATAGTCCATGATATTGTATTATAAACCTAAAAGAGACTAGATCTTAATCGTTCTCCACACAAAAAAGAAATAATTCAGTGATCTGATGGAGGTGTTTAGCTAATGCTACTGTAGTAATCACATTGTAATATGTGTCAAACCAATAGGTCGTTCACCTAAACTTACACATTGTATGTCAATTTTATCTCCTATTTTTTGTTGTTCAATTATATCTCAAAAAAAAGAAGGGCAGGAACATGTTCTTGTGCTGAGAAAGAAAAATTCTAGGAGCCAGTCTGATTCACTTACATAATTCTCAACAAATGTATCTGATTGAGCCCTTTGTACTAGACTACATCAGGGGGTTATCAACCAACCAGCCTAATGAAATGGCACCCTTATGACTGGCATCTTAATCCACTGTAAATGCCAGGGGCCAGTCAACAGGCAGAAAACACAGTAATTTGAACAGAAATTTTGATAAAATTACTCACCAGTAACAGAGGATTAATTACTAAGGGTAAAGAGAATGCTTAATAATACAGGAATAGTGGCTATAGGAGCAGCCACTACCTCTAGGGAGAGGATCCAAGGAACAAATTTGGAAGAGGTTCCCTTGTGAGACTGACGTTCAGACTTTGTTGGAGAGGGTGTGACTGTGACTCACTCTTTGCTGAGGTACTGAAGTCTGGGGGCTGGAGGGGAAGGAGTGTTAACAAAACTAGCTAGGAAGCCACCCATTGGGATGCCATTGAGACTTACTAGGAAGTCTGCTGAAGTACCAGCAAGAATTGCTGGGAAGGTGGCGAAGGGGATACCAGACGACTTGCTGGGAAACACCCTCCTGTGAAGTGCCACTGGATACGCCAATGGCCCTATACACTGCAGAAGGAAAAAAACACCAGAACCAGGAAGCAGTTTCTTTCTTCTGCAGCATCCTTTACTGACCAGTTTAATATTGTGTCAGCCGGCAAAAGAGAAACATTAAGGGCTCAGCTCCAGTATAACAATGTAGAGCAATGAAGAGTGGACTTGGGAGCTGAGGCTAGCTGTTTAATATAACTCGTGTTTGTGCCCTGGCCGGTTTGGCTCAGCGGTTAGAGCATCGGCCTGTGGTCCGGAGAGACCTGGGTTCAGTTCCCGCTAAGGGCACGTACTTCGGTTGCAGTTTGTCCCCGGCCCTGGTTGGTCGTGTGGGTGGCAGCCACTCGATGTGTCCCTTCACGTCGATGTTTCTCTCTCTCCCTCCCTCCCACTCTATTTGTACAAAAAATGGAAAAATATCCTCGGATGAGGATAAAAAAAAATAATAATATAACTCGTGTTTGCAACAGGTTGAAAGAATACCCCTCTCCCCACAACCTGAACACACCTTACCTGTGCATTACATTATGTATCATGATTATACCACAGAAATTCAACTAAGTTGAGAAATAATGGATTTCAAGTCAGCTATGATGCTAATATTTTTCAGTAGATTGTATTCATGCTGTCATATTCCTACAATAACCAATGTTGACAGCTAGTGATCCTAAAATGAAAAAATACTTCAGAAGTCAAACAGCTGGCAGACCTCATAGACTGCAATGGAGGAATTTCAGGAAGACTGTAACTATCAGGGAGAAATGTTTCCTTTCCCATAAGATCAGCTCTACTGAAGAGGCCCTGTAATTGGGTTTAGCAGTTGAGGTGACAGAATCAGATTAGGACCCAAACGAAGTTGAAGCTTATCAGTTGGCCAGTGTAACCAGAGTCCTGGTCAACTAGTCAGTGTTTAATCAAGGCCACACATTGGAATCAGTTAAACTGCCAACATCTAGGCCTCACCTCTATGTGTAAATAAAAAACTACTTATATTCATAAAGGACAACTCTTTTTCAGATGGGAATTAAGTGATTACCTTTTTTTTTTCTCATTTCATCTTGAAAACACAAACTGCTACTGTCGTGGGATTCTCCCAGTAACTTAAATTTGCTCTTCATTCCCCACTGGACACTTAATCACAGGTTTTTAAAAACCAGTTAAGTAAACAGCACAAAAGTCCAAGAGCAGTTTAGTCCTTTTGAAATCTCATACAAATTCCAGCTTTCATTTTACATATTTTTTCCCTTTTTTAATCCTCACCCAAGAACATTTTTCTATTTATCTTCAGATAGGGAGAGGGAAGAGTGGGACAGGGAGTGGAAGAGGAGAGGGAAACTCTTGTAGGACCCCGCAGGACTTTGACCAGGGCAGTAAACCAACCACAACCTGAAGTGCAACTGAGGTATGTGCTGGAATCGGAATCGAACCGGAGACTCTTTGGTCCACTGGCCAACACTCTAACCGCTGAGCCAAACCAGCCAGGGCTATTTTATATTTTCAAAAAAGGTTTCTATTTTAAAGAGTGGGCAAGAAACATCAGTTTGTTGGCTCCACTTACTTAGGCATTCATTGGTTGCTTCTTGTATGTACTCCAACCAGGGATCCAACCCACGATCTTGGCCTATCAGGACAACACTAACCAATCGAACTACCCAGCCAAGGTGAGCTCTTTTATTTTTCAGACATGATCAGTAGCTTTCATTAGATTCCTAAAATGGGGTCTTAACTCAAAGGTTAAGAACTAAGGAACTAAACTAAGAGGTTAATTGGGCAACATTTATATGGAAAATTCCTATTAAAATCTCAAGATTATTAATAGACTAGCACATGTAAAGAATTTAATTGCAAACTGAACATGGGAAAACAGATGAAAGGTACAATACATGGAAGGGTGAAACCATTTCAATGAGTAAAATTGGATGGTGGCTGCTAGTTACCAAAAATTTTTCAAGTTTTCTCATGTTCTAAGAAATAATCCTGAATATATTTGGCCTTAATATTATATGTTCTATCAAAATATTCCTTGAAAACACTCTGTTAAGTGTCATAAGAAATCAAATGCAGCTTGTGATAGAACTTTCACCTCCATTTGAAATAAATTCTACATTTTACTTAAAATACACTGTTGAATTAATAATTTAGGTGGAACTATATTCTAAGGAGAAGCACCATTAACTTAGATATACAAAAATATTTTCCATGTGAGATATCTACTGGTTTTCATTACTCAAAAATAGTTTTCTAATTTCTACATGTCAATTCACTCGATCTCAATTTAAAACAATCTTCTACTCTTAAAAAAAAAAAAAAAAAAGCATAGCATTTTCATAGAGAAATTCCTTCATTTAATGAGATTTTTCCGGAGTTAGGTAGGTACAAATGTTAAGCCCACACATGAAGGGCTGGCTCTTCCAATATACTTGTTTGCTCCATTTAACACGGTGCCAGGTGGCTTCTGAGTGCCCATCAGTTGGCCAATATAAGCAGCGAGACCAAATAGATGTTAATATGATAGGATTTCAGGAACACTCATGTTAGTCCTGGCACTGACCTAACCAATCGCTCTGAGCCTGTTTCTTTGCTCTAAAGAGTGAGTTAATTTATAAAAGCCCCTTTAAATCCAATTATGTGATCCAAGTGAAAAGTTACCTCAATAAGCACCTTTGATGTGAGACTGAGTCATCACCCAAACCAAAGAACAATTCAGTAACACAACACCCAAGAACAAATGGAACTGCCATTAAGAACTCAAATAAGGATTACTGAGTATCAATATGTCCAATTCTAGTCTACACGCTTAAAATCACTGAAAAATACCCCTACACACAGTGTGACTGTACTAACATTTTACCAATTTACACAAAAATACTTTAAAAAAATATTAACACATAGGGGAAAAGTCAACACCCAGGATAAAGGATTTAATCCAGTATTTATTCCACACTCATGATCCTTCTCTGTAATCAGAATACAAGTCATAAGAACAATCTATCAAATAATTTGCCAATAATCTTAAATAATGCAGCATAGCATTACTTTTAATACTTCTCTGCTCTAGATTAAGTTTAAAAACTCAACAGCACTCTTCATTATCAATAAAAAAGTTTTGAATTTTAAAAAAAGGACACTATATCAAGCTGTTTTATAATTTAAGTATTTTCCACTTATAAAAATGCTTTGGAAGCTTGAGGCTTGAATCTATTTCTCTACTCATCACCTGCCCCACCCTCTCCCCAATTTCATGTTAGTACAGGGTTGCTGCAAGAAATCTGGGCTTTAGACATTTTTCCCTTTAATATAGTACTTTAAAATCTGAGAAATTTAAAAGAAAGAATACATGTGATGTATTTTTTCAAATAAAAAAACCTAAATGAATAAATTTTAGGCATACTAAGTGTCCCTTTGAGGTAGAATGCTACAAGGACTTTTGATCAAATCACAGCCTAATTTAAACCTCTGTATCAGAAACTACTCATAAATTCTCCCTAAACAGTGGAGATTAATTGTAACATATTAACAAGAGCCTTCCAAGATAATATACAATGGACAAGAATGTTAATCCTACAACTGCTGCCTTCATGTACATTGAAAGCACATAATTCTCCTATTATAAACACCCAAGATCCATTCTCAAAGTCTTTAGCATTCTATTACGAAAAGCACAGCCATGCTAACTTTAGTACACAAACCATAATCCCACACCTACAAAGCAAAAATAGAATTAGTGGCAGTTTATTGCCTTATACAAATTTAACCAACATGGCAACCATGCCAAAGAAATTAAAACTTTTTCAGGACATATGTACAGACTGTACACCTCAAAAACAATTAAACAATAAAAATGCAAGAACAATCTGTGCATCATGTATCAAACTCAATAATTGGGTGAAAATATCAACGCAATAAATGGGATTACAAAGGCACTTCCCTACACAAAAGAGGAAATGAAAATGCAGCCTACAGGGAGCTTGAATAGTACATACTACTGCAACAATCTCAACTCGGGAGGGGGAAAAAAAGCAGATTTAATCAAAGATTTATAGGATTCAATGTGATCCACTTTCACAAAACATTTTCACACAGTCTCATCTTTGTTTTTATGTTGTTTTTCTTGGCTCTCTGGTTCTATACTTTGGCTCCTTCGATGATCATGTTTGTCAGACTGGTCCTTACTATCACTGTGATCCCGTTTGTGGGAACGTTCTTTGCTTCCACTACGCTTTCTAGATTTATCTTTGCTGGGGCTACGTTCCCGTTTTCTTGATTTTTCAACACTGTCAGTTCTTCCTTGACTGCCACTTCGACTCCGTTTATTTGATGACTTCTCCTTGCTTTCACTTTTATGCTTACTTGATTTCTCTTTGCTCCTGCTTCTACTCCGTTTCCCTGCATTCCTACTTCTACTCCTACTTCTATGTTTCCTTTCTCTGCTTCTGCTTCTACTGTGTTTTTTCTCTTTCTTGGAATCTTTTTTGTCATCTCTATGCCGTCTATCATCTTTGTCTTCTTTATGTTTTTTTTCTTCCACTTCACCCCTGCTTCTCCGTTCCTTGGACCGTTCTCGTGATCGCTCTCTCTCCTTTTCTCGGTCATTACCTCTTTCCTTATCATAGTCACGATCACGTCTTCTACCTCTCTCATTTTCTTTCTCTCTTTCCCGATCCCTATCCCTTCTATCTCCTTTCCTATCACGACTTCGACTACGACTTCTATGCCTTTCCCTACTCCTGCTATGCCTGCGCTCTAAACCCCGATCAATACTCCGGGATCTTCGCCTTTCTTTCTCTCTTTCTTTGGCTTCACGCTCTAGTCGCTGGCGTTCTTTCTCTCTCTCTAATTCTCGGTCAAAACTAGAGCATCCATGGCCTTCCCGATGATGGCTTCTACTCCTTGATCTTCTTGGGGACCTCCGTGGACTCAATGATCTTCTTGGAGACCTAATAATTAAGAAAGGGGGAGGAAAGACAAGAACTTGAATTAAACACATTGTAAAAGATATAACTTTCATCAACGTTATTTATTTAGATCCCTAGCTTACATAAACATGTCAAGAATAATTTTGCTTGTTCACATTTACAGATACATAATTTTGTTGAAAATGCCATGAAAGGCAGAAAATGATCTTTCAGGAGAAAAAGCGACAAACCCGTAAAATGAACACTATAAACAGAACTTGCCAGATTTTAAGGATCTTTGTATAAAGCATATTTTTAAAATTAGCTTAATTTAAGAGTTACATTACCTTGAACGTCTGCGTTCAACATGTCTGTCTACTTCCTCAGCACTTTCCTTCCCTTCTTTCTTGATTTTCCTAGGCCGTGTTTTAATCTGCTGATCAATATTCTTCTGCACTGGAACTGGAATTCTTGGAAATAAGGTAGAAAACCACTCCAGTTTTGTGAGAAAAGACCGCAGCATTTCTCCAATGGTCATTACACAGCCTCCACCAGCCTTCACATCTAGGTCCTACAGAAACACAAAAGATACCCTAGCCGTCAAAAATAATTATTTCAATATATATGATTACTATAAAAAAATTACCATCTTTGGAATCTCAAATACAAAAAAAAAAAAAAATTCTAAAAGGACAATTTCAATGTGTACCCTCCTGATCTGGTAATGAATGATACAGAGAAATACTTGGGCTTAATTCTGTGCATGCAGGTGCGAACAAATCCTGCAGCCTCCTGGGCATAGAGAAAACTGATCTCACTCAGTAAAAATATGAAACAGCCCCTTACATTACTTAACTATGTGGAAAAATCAACTTAAATTTGCATTCCACATACCCACTATGTATATAGTGATTTTTGTGGAAATGTTTGCACACATCATTCCTAGTACTGTGACCTAGCTACATATGAACTACTTCAGACAATTCCTGTCTAAATACTATCTTTCGACAGCTCTATTATAAAATGAAGCCCTAATAAAACTGGAAGCAATAGCAAACCAACTGCCATGAAGCAGTGAGGTTTCTAATTTAGAGTCATGTAGAAAATAAATAAATGAACAAATAATTGGAAACGCATAATCCATGATGACCATTGTCTCTGAAAAGGGTCATTACCGCATGAAGGCCTTCTTGCTATGCCCTCTCACAGCTCAGGACATGTTAGTCAGCTATTGTCAGTCCCAAACCTATAGTGCAAGCACACAAGGAAAGTGAGATTTGTTATCTAAACAGGAAAACAAGAGCTAAAGGTAAAACTGCTTGCACTCACACACATTTAAGTGTTCAGATATACAGTATTTCCAAATATAATCGCTGCAGATATCTAAGGAAGAAAACAATAAGTTAGCTTGAATAGAGATCCTCAGGTTTGTAAACATAATAAAAAACAGATTATGTAGAAACATTCAGAAACAAACCTAATACAATACCAATTATGAAAAGGCACATGCTTTTTAAATATAGAAGGTAGAAGCGCTTCAGTCTAAAATATCTCATCTAAAAAGAAAAAATATGTAGATTACGGTTTATCACCTAACACGCCTTTTGTTTCTTGGGGGACACTGCGCAACTCAGTAAATAGGCAAAGAAAGCAGACAAAAGTTTTCCATGTTTATATGAGTGAGAACTTTTTTAGGTGTGCACATATAACACACTAGAAAGATTTCTATTACAGCTATCCTTTAATTCAACAAATTCTTCAGATAAACTTTAAAAACAGACTACTGACTTATCCTGGCCTGTGCTTTCTCTGCTCCTCTTTGCTCAGCTTTGACAGGGGGGTCTGGCAGGACACACAGCAATCTTCCTGCCGTCCTGAGTATAGAGCTGGCTTTTAAAGGCACGCAAGGACAATTTAAAAAATGTATTAATAATAAAATAAAAACAAGACTACTGAAACATAGCGCTCAAAGTTTACTTTATGAACCTGAAAACATAAAGTAGTGTTAAGGGTAGATATATGGAAAATAAAGCTCACTATTAATTCTTCTTTGAGCGCTTGGGTTTCACTAGGTATGATTACCAATACATGTATGATTTAAATCTGACAAAGTCAAGTATCCCAAAGTAATTCTTCTTTTCAGAACATATGCAACCTGCTCAATCTTGTTTAAGTTCAAATGGCAAATTAAATTTATAATTAAAACAATATTTAAAATAATTTTAAAGAAAAGGTTTACTAGCTTTGTAAATATTTATAGTATAATAGGAGTCAGAAAGCTAGACTTGAAATATTATGGTCACCTTAAATAAATCATCTTAACTCTCAGCCTACTTAAGTTCCACCCAGCTCTTCAATTCTGCACTTCTATCCAAGCAAAAATATTAGAAAGAAGTTAAACAGTAAAGAACTAGAAAGTTCCAGAAAAAACAGTATAATTAGCATTCTATGTGCCTGTCTTATCACTTCAATCTTGAGCATGGTCCACCTTAAAAAGTCACAACCAACTGTACAAGACCAATACCACACACATAACATGAAAGGAAAAAAGTCTTAATAGTTATAAAAAAACATTTAACATAAAAATCAGAAAAGAAAACTTTAGAAAAATTAACCCGAGATATATAAAACCCACCAAGTCTTAGTAAAAGGACATTAATTCCAAAAGTATTTGAGTGAAATTAATTTAACTACAAAAAATTCTGGAAGACATTAAACCTCCAACAAACAAAAGATATTAAAAACACGAGAGTAATTAGAAAAAACTAATTATTACCCTTGCTGACATACCTCTTCATCATCAAGGAAGGATTCAAACCAGTCCCATAGATCTGTAGGGGGCTGCGTGTACCTAGAATAACAAAAGACTGATTAGGCTTATGTGAATTAAAATGAAATACTTACTGAAAATGTAGATAAATGCCCACTCACCTTATATACATAAATCCAAGGGCTCTAATATATGGTGAGTCTGTGTGTGTTATGAGACCCATTACTTGCTTGCGAGTTAACTTCAGAGTAAATAATTTATATAACAGGCAAAAGGCTGTAGAAACAATTCCTCCTGTTCCAACACCTCGAACCTTAAAGGGAAAGAATTTTAAAAAAAGGTAGTAAAATAATTAATGGAGTTACTTAACCCCAAATGATTAACAAGATATAATCCAGAACTGAGAAAGGAGTATAAAAATATAACTTCTAACTCCAGTCACAGGACACTTGAAATTAGATTAAAAACAAAAAAAAAAACCCCAAAAAACCCAACATCTAAGCTCTTCCAACTATCATTTGAGCGTGTAACTGACATAAGTATAAACTTTGTTATCAGACACCAAAAAACTGAAAAATGCACGTACTTCTACTTACCCCTCCGCACATCCCTGTTTGGCCTGCTGTCTTCCTGCTTCCTTTCTCCCATGGTTCAACATGTGTGACCTGAAAATAGAAAAGAGGAACACAACACACATTCATACTTCGAATTTTTTACAAGTATGATTAAAGTAAACTCAAGTCCATTACAGAGCAGCTCTTCCAAAAGTTTGGAATTGGGTATTTTGACATGGTTTATATATTTTGTTTACACACATTAAGTATGTAAACCATCTTTGAAAAACTGCTTTGATATTTAAAGAGCACCAGTAAAGCTACCAGGGTTTAACAAAAACTCAACAGCTTTACAGAGCAGAAATCCCATGAGCTTTGTAGAGAGCTGGTACATGTGGAGCCAGAACATTTCCAGTCTCATATACTTGTAAAAAAAAAAACCCACAAAAAACTGGTATTATACCAATTCGATTGCTTTTTATGAATTGCTTAAAAAATAAAGATTCTCATTTTAAAATAGATGAAAATCCTACTTAAAACAAAAACATTAAGTATTTAGTTTAAAAAATATTTTAAATACCCTTAATAGTTCAATTTTATGGTGATTTTTAAATTGAACATTAAAAGAAAAACGACCTGAAGTATGCTAAAACAGAAGTTATTTCTGATGCAAAATTTTGGAATTTTACTATTATTTTTTAACCGTGATCAGGCATTATATTCATTCCTGATTAAAGATGACATTACAAAGACCACACCTACAGAAATCATTCCTGTCAGTCAGCGTGTATTTTCAACCTAATTATATGAACCAATTTAATTGAATAAATGTGATTAGTCATTTCACTAAGTATACCCAAAGATTCAGTTTCATCTTTTTTAAGGTGGGCACCCTATAAAAACCACGTACTTTACCTAAAATATAGCAAAGAAGGCATATTAGCTCTACAAAAGATATAACGTAACAAGGCCTTTGGAAAGATAAGATCCATTGTTTCTTAAAAGCAAAATAAAATCCTGTTCTTTCACTAGTATTTCTAAAGCACTATTTCCATCTACCCATGGTTAGTTACATTTTAGTCTTTTTCAGTGGCTTCAGACAGGAAAAGCAGGCATTCAAATGTAAAGCACTAAACTATTTTGCTCAGCTGACTCCTGCACTGCTTCACTGTTGAGTTTCCTTCCCCCAGCTTGCTGCATAAAAGATGTTTCAATTCCTTAAAGGCTAGCCAAAGCAGTGGATGCAACTCAAAAGGGACTTACAAAATTGAAGCCTCCACATTTCAGTGATCATTTATGATCGAATGTCTTGATAAGAAAGCCTGGGGCTTTGGGGCTTGGGGGGAGCGGGGGTGTTAGTGTTGCAACTAAATTAAAATACTTTGTAGTAGAATCTTAGTCATTTGAAATTTGAAAACAAGCTTTTCCTCTATCACATTAACATTTACCTGATATTAAACAGAACCTGCCACAAAAAGAGCAGGAACCCAATTTTTAACTGTTTGAAGTTTACTACTAAATAAAGCTAAGGGTTGAATATTCAGTACACTGTCTGTATCCGTGCTGAAAAAGGTTTCTTTAAAACAACAACAACAACAACAACAACAAAAAAACACTAAAAAACCTAGTTGATAGAATTGCAATACTCTTGCAAAAGGATATCAAAATTTCAGGGTACTTTTTATACCCACAGCTGAACTGTATTCTCAAAATGATTTTTCTATCGAAAGGAATTGATGTAAAATAAACAAATAAATCCTTCTAACATAATCACTTAATTGGGAAAAAGGTGGACACAATATAACAGGAAATAAAAGTTAACTTTTGTTAACACCTCTACATATATGTTCAACTCAGAAAATACTTTATGTGGTCTATTAAGTGTTTTAAGAGTTAACATAGACAAAACGGATTGTATTATATTAGATGCTCTACCTAAAATATTTAAAAGATAGTCAATAAGTGTTATAAGTGTTCTTTAAAATATAACCTTAGGAGGCCCGGAAGACATCTTTAAAAAACTACGTAGTTTGCAGGAACCTGGTAAAAGCCTATCTGGTTGGTAAAGAAAAGACCAAAACCAATGGCCAAAAAAAATCTAATTAACTGTTCATTTAACCCAGGGAAATGCATTTATGGCGATTGAGCATGATTAATAGTGCATACCTCTACCTGCGACCCTGGGCTGCTCCGAGCCTCGCTGCAAGACTGAGTCAATCCTGCTAACGAAACAAGAACTGAGACAAGAGTGCAGTGAGGAGGCGCCAGGTGAGCTCCCCAGCACAGCCAAGCCAGCACCGACCCTGCCGCAGAAGCCCAGGGCCCAGATAATTTTAATAAGCCCAACGCACAGGTAACAAAGACCACTTACTCCTGACTTCCTGCTGGGAAAATTTCCAGGCCTTCTGTACACCTCCTGCACTGGCACCTCTCCACCCTCAACCCTCCCACCCCACCCGCACTGACCATTTCCCTGTCTGGATAGTAAATACCAAGAACACGAGGCCAACATTGAAGCAATACACTCCCTGGTCGGGGTGAGCGGGAGAAGCACCAACAAGTTGGCGCCGAGTAGATCCACATCAAAAGGAATAATTTTAAAGTTGTGAACTGGAGAGGCGTCAGTTACTCTTTTCTGCTCTCCCCCACCCTTCTTGTCCAACTCCCCCCAGGGGTGGGCAGGGGGTACGGGGGGTGGGAGGTGAGAGATCAACAGCGGCAGGCTCTCCTGGCCCTAAACATCTGAAAAGGAAATGAGGGCGGCCCCAGTCTGACCTCTCTCTGACAGACTACTGGCCACAGCCCCCCTGCACCCACCCAGCCTTCCCCGCACCCACAAATCTTCAGACCTCTGGGGCCGCCTGCTCTCGTTTCCTCCATACTCCCTTTTCCGAACTTGACTCCTGCTCGGGCCTAGACGCTTCATACCTTAAAGTAGATCTCGTCCACCACCTCGTGGTAGGTCTTCAGCTCGTAGAGCTGCACTTTGAAGTAAGGCGACGACAGGATATTGGTTAAGATCATGGGGTTGAGGTTCATAGTCTTCTCGTTGCCCCACAGCGGCAGCACATTGCCCTGTTTGCCCGAGACCGCCGGCTTGGTGGCACCGCCGCCGCCGCCGCACTGCTGCTGCTGCTGGGCCGCGGCCGCGGCCGCCTGGTGCTGCGGCTGCGAGTTGCCTGTCAGCGCGGGGCTGTTGTTAGCCATGTTGCGGCGGAAGGAGGGAGGGAGGAGGGGGGAGGGGGCCAAGCTCAATCGCTCTTCGGGACAACGGTCCAGGACCCTACTCCATGGAACGCCGTCAGGAGAGGGAGCCGCCTCGCTGTGCCCAGTCCGGGAGAGGGAGGGCGACGCGGACGCCGACAAATGAACTCCGGGTCGAGAGCAGACACCGAGACGCTGGCCGCGAGAACTCCCAGCAGAAGGCGAGCCGGCGGCCAGGGAGCGCAATCTCTTCCGCCAACTGCCCCGGGAACAAGATGGCGGGCCGGCGGATGTGACGCCACAGGCCCCAGCGTTCCAAGCTTAGTCGGCAACCAATCAGACACGCCCAGGTGGGCTGGCGATTCCTCTTCCTATTTCCGCCGCGCGTTCTGTGCTCTCCACAGTTACTGTGGTGGCGTTAAGTTTCTACTGGGAATTTGGGAGTCAGAGGAAGGCGTTGTAGGTCCAATTAGAACTGTTTTCGTATTTGGACTGGGACCCCGGTCTCTCCTCTCGAAAGTCGAGCAAGAGAGAGTTCGTATGGCTATGTGCTTGCAAATTCGTTCACAGTATTAAGATTCTCTGGAAGGGATGGTGGCCAGGGCCTCAGGCCTCCATGGGATGCAAGGTCTTTTTGTACTCTCTCGGGCTGTAGTGTCCGACCAGGTGTCTTGTTTAAGCATAATTTTATTAAACTGTAAGATCGAGATAACATCTTGCTAAGCATTAAGAGCTACAAACCTGGAGGGCCTAGTAGAATGCTGCAGGCATTTGTTAAGTGTGTTTTCGTTTGTTTCTACTCGCGTTCTTAAATTCTGCAAATGCAGAATGAGTGGTAAACCTTGGGCGAGGCACCGAAATGGGGCGGGAGAGGGCGGGAGAAGGTGGGGAAAAGTGTAAAAATGAGTCACAATCTGTCTTATCTCTTAAAAGCTACAGTTAACCTAGTGAGGCTCATATGTTTGGCAGTTAAGAGAATGCCACAAAAGACAAGTTTCTACACGTGGTAATAGTAGAGAATAGCCTGAATATATATATATACAAGTAGGGTAGATCAAGGCTTATTAGAGAGTAAACATCCCAGTTGACAGGAGCCAGGAAATATGCTTATGGGGGAGTAATAGCTGGATGGGAATTGGGCCACCGAAGTGCTGAGAATTTTAAGTGAAATCGTACACTATGTTCTTTTTTGCCTGGCTTCCTTGACTCAGTATAATTTTGAAATTCATTCTTGTTGTTTGTACCAACATGTTATGTGGTATTTGTTTTTGTTTTTATTACAGAGCAGTATTACATTGTGTGGGTTTATCCAATCATCTGTTGGTGATGGCCATTTCGGTTTCTAATTTTGGACTATTACAAATAATAGTTGCTATGAACATTTGTCTATTAGTCTTTACACAGACTTGTTTTTGTTTCTCTTGGCTAAATACCTAGACTTAGGCCCTGGCTGTGTAGCTCAGCTGGTTAGAATGTAGTCCAGACATCCAGAGGTTGTAGGTTACATCCCAGGTCAGGGCACATACAGGAATCAACCAGTGAATGCATAAGTGGGTGGAATAACAAATTCATGTTTCTCTCTCTCAAAAATCAATATAAGCCCTGGCCAGTTTGGCTCAGCGTGTAGAGCATCAGCCTGCACACCAGAGAGTTCTGGGTTCGGTTCCCGCTAAGGGAATGTACCTCGGTTGCGGTTTTCCCCCAGCCCTGGTTGGGGTTGTGTGGGTGGCATCCAGTTGATGTGTCTCTCTCACATCGATGTTTCTCTCTCTCTTACCCCCATTTCCCTCCCGTTTTATCTGAAGATAAATGCAAAAAAAAAAATGTCCTCAAGTGAGGATTAAAAAAAATCAATATAAATTTTTTTCTTTATTGATTTTAGAGAGAGAGGAAGGGAGAGGGAGAGGAAGAGGGAGATAGAAATATCGATGAGAGAGAACATCGATTGGCTGCCTCCTACATGCCCCGCACTGGGATTTGGCCCACCACCTGGGCATGTGCCCTGACCGGCAACCTCTTGGTGCATGGGTCGAAGTTCAACCACTGAACCACACCGGCTGGGCCAATATAAAATTAAAAAAAAAAAAATCACTTGACCTACCATGTATGGGTCTATTTCTGGACTCTTTGTTCCATTGCTCTTTATGTTTAGCTTTAAAAAAAAATTTTTTTTTTTAATCCTCACCCGAGGACACTTTTTGCATTTATCTTCAGATAGAGCAGGAAGGGGGGGGAGGGAGAAACATTGATGTGAGAGAGACAAATCAACTGGTTGCCACCCATATAAACACAACCGAGGCTGGGGACAAACTGCAACTGAGGTGCCCTTATGGGGAACTGAACCCGGGACTCTCTGGTCTGCAGGCCGGTGCTCTAAACGCTGAGCCAAACTGGCCAGGACTTTATGTTTATCTTTTAACTGATATCAAACTGTTTCTTGTTTTTTGTTTTTAATCCTCACCTGAGGACATTTTGTTTTTTTGCATTTATCTTCAGATAGGGAGGGAGAGAGAAACATCCACGTGAGAGAGACACATGGAGTGGTTGCCACCCACATGACCCCAACCGGGGCTGGGGACTAACTGCAACTGAGGTACATGCCCTTAGTGGAACCGAACCCGGGACTCTCTGGTCCACGGGCCGGCGCTCCAACCGCTGAGCCAAACTGGCCAGGGCTCAAACTATTTGGATTACTGTAGCTTTATAATAAGTTTTGAAATTAGGTAGGTTGCATCTTCCAATTTCATTCCTTCTCTTAAAAATTGCTTTGAGCCCTGGCCAGCGAGGCCCAGTTGGTTGGGTGTCGACCTGTGCATCTAAAGGTTGCTGGTTCAATTCCTGGTCAGGGCACATGCCTGGGTTGCGGGCTTGATCCTCAGTGTTTTGCTCTCACATAGATGTTTCTCTTTCTCCCTCTCCCTTCCTCTCTTTCTAAAATCAATAAAATATATCTTTAAATTGCATTGATTACTTAGTCATCTCCACCAGATTCTCGTCAGTTAAGGGATCCGAATGTCTCCAGCAGCTCATCCACATGTTCTGGATGATACTTGCCCTCCTCAAGGATCTGGAACGTGTTCATGTAGTTCTCTGCTGCAGGCTGGTCAGCAGAGGCAGCTTCTCTGGAGAACGAAACTTTTCAGATGATACCTCTTCTGGAACTTCTCGAACCAACCCTTGCTCACCATGAAATCCATGAACATTGCAGAAGAGGGTCCTGGTTGAGGTTCATCCGCCGTAAAGCGCTGATAGAACCTCCTCGCCTTCTCCCGGATGACCAGCGAATCCAACTGAGTGTTTTTCTTGTGGCTGTCGCTGATCCAAACGGCTAGGGCAGACTGTTTTCACTATGAACTTATTACTTGTCACAACACTTTGATTCCTTGTTGAAAGAGACAGTAGCTGTTGCATGGATATTCTTTTCATCTTTACGGATGGAGTGAATAGTAGAGTCATTCAAGTTTTAATAGCGGGCAACCTGACAATTTTCTTGCCATCTTTGATCATATCCAAGATCACCTTCTCCTGGATGGTAAGCATCTTCCTCTGGCGCTTAGTTTCATCATCAGAAGGCTTAGAAGAAGCAGCATGTTTAGGAGCCATCGTGGGGCTTAGATAAAAGTTCTCAGAAATCGCAAACACAAGAGCAAAGATGCTTCCAATGTGTAGTGATGTAGAAGCGTGTATGAGAGAAACGAACTTGGAGGGGCTGAGCCAATTAGTGGCCAGGATAGGAAGAGGCTAGGATAGCCAATCAGTGAACAGCACAATCTGGCGTGGTTTCACTAAACCCAATTTTTTGGAAAAAAGTTATTGTCCACACACAAGGAGTGGTGGAGCGGTTGCACCTGGCATTGAAGGAATTGCAGGGTGCTCAAATACATAGGCCTATAGTCCATATGTACAGTAACTTTAATTTTAATTGTAATACAGGGGTGTATAATTGACTCAGACAACCGAGCACACACTATCATTTTCACTATCTTGATGAACTTTTTAATGAATATATTTGAAAAAACCGCAATAGAATGAAGCCATGAAAGTTGAAGCGTGAAGTGGCAAGGGACTACTGTACTGGCCTTGCATATTCTGTAGTTGTCTGCTTATTTGTCATCTTCAGCCACCAGAGGGAGGCTCCATGCCTTCCAGCTAATCATTACCAGCACTAGGTACAATGATTGACACTCAGTAGGTACTAAGTACATTTTTTTTGGTACGTGCCCCTAGCAGGAACTGAACCCAGGACTCTCAGGTCCACAGGCTGATGCTCCAATCGCTCAGCCAAACTGGCCAGGGTGGTACTAAATAAATACTTTAAAAGAAAATTTTCTCTAATTACAACACTTTTGACAACAAATGTGTGAGGGTTTCTTTCCCCAAACCAACTCGTTGGACACCAACTGGGTGTCCTATAATTTAATTCAATTCTGACATTAACTACTTGGAGTTAGCATACTGCATAGGTTAAGGGCTCAAACCCACAAGACTATACTCAACTTCAGACACCAATCATAAAAGGTGGGTCCCCTGGTTACCTGTGATCCCCTCATTCAGGCTTAATAATTTTCTCTCAGCTCAAACTGGGGGTTCCTGTGATCCCCTCATTCAGGCTTAATAATTTTCTCTCAGCTCACAAAACTCAGGGAAACACTTCACTATTTTTTTAAACATTTTTTTCCCCATTGATTTTTAGATCGAGTGAGAGGGAGGAAGGGCGAGAGAGAGAAACATCGATTGGTTGCCTCCCGCACGACCCCAACCAGGGCCAGGGATTGAACCTGCAACCCAGGTATGTGCCCTTGACCAGGAATTGAACTGAGACTCTTTGGTCCTTGGGCCGACACTCAAAGCACTGAGCCAAATCGGTCAGGGCCACTTCACTTACTATTACAAGGAATATAAAGGATGTTATCCTTTATTATAAAAGATGCAAATTCACAGCTGGGTGGCTTGGTTGGTTGGAGCATCATCCTGTACACCAAAAGGTTGTGGGTTTGATCCCTGGTTGGGGCACACACAGGAGGCACTGATAGATGTTTCTCTCCCATCTCCCTCCTCTCCCCCCTTTCCTCTCTCTAAGCATGTTCTCAAGTGAGGATTTTTTTAAAAAGGCAAATAAGGAAGAAATTCCCGCTCTTATTAATTAGCATTCAGGAACAGACACCTATAAGAAAAAAAGAGCCTGGCCAGGATGGCCTAGTGGTTGGGCGTCAACCCATGCATCAGGAGGTCGCTGGTTCGATTCTGGTCGGGGCATGTGCCCAGGTTGTGGGCCTGTAGGGGGCATGCAGGAGATGGCCAGTAGATGTTCTCTCTCATCCATGTTTCTATCTCTCTCAAAAAAAAAAAAAAAAAAAAAGAAAGAAAAGAAAAGAAAAGAAAAGAAAAGAAAAAAGGAAAAGCGCTAGCACAGAAAGGAATCTTTAGGATTGTCCCCCAGAACCTCCAGGGGGAGTGCGGCCATCAACACCTAAATTTTGGACTTCTGGCTTCCAAAACTGTGAGAGAATAAATTTGTTTTCAAGTGGGGGAAGAAGAAAAGAATCTCCAGAGTAGGAAGAAACGAGGACAAGTTTTGCTTTTATGGGCACCAGTCCACATCCCCCAGGATGATAATTATTTTAACCCCTTTTACTCTGGTAACTTTAATCTACTAGAAGCTATGCTCATGAGAACAGACAAAAACTACAACAAATGTGACTGAAGAACGAGCTTATACTAGACAAGAAATGACAAAAACTAGAATGGAATTCCAGCAAACTGATTTGGACACAGAAACGAGTGGCCATTAGATTTATGGTCCAAAGGAGAACACAATCTGATTCTAACAGGAGCAGAGACTGTGCAACTAGGACCCATTACCACTGATGCTAAATTGAATCAACACCTTAGAGCATTTGGCAAACATAGTTTACAAAGACCTTTATTTGACTGGGTTGCAGCAACCTGGAGATTAAGATGACCTGTACCTAATATATTATCCCTTAAAACATCTCCATGGGAAAAAGCAGAGAAAACTACTACTGTTATAATAGGGAAATGAAGAATATTGACTATGGTTTATTAAAAGGGACAGACACCTTCACCACTACATGCAGAAGCAAGAAAACTAACTAAAAGCGTCATCTTAAAAGCTGTCCCCACAGGACAGAATAACACTATTTATAGTATTTGTAGGTGCTGGAAACACAGGAATGCTCATTGACTTGGTAAAAACAAGGCCCTTTTGGCCACCTAACGAGTTTAGACTACCACCCTATAATCCAACTTATAAAAACAAAGACCCAAACAGAAAACCAAAAAACTACAGTGGTAGAGAAACAGGCAAGGACAAATTTTTGAGAGACCAGAAACAATTTTTGTTTTACTTATTCATCACTCTTTGTTGTTCTGAAGAGATTTTAGGGGAAAGAGAGCAGAGGCAAAAAGCAGGGTCAGAATTTCAGATCAAGTCTGGTGGATTATGGCTTTAGCCCGATATAGCAGAGAACTAAGGAGTATAAATTATACCCCATTGTTCCCAACTTATGGCAAGAGCTGATTTTTATATATCCATACTAGTCATCAGCAAAAAGGCTACCTAGGAGAAAGAAAATTCTCAGATATTCCTGGCTCTAGGTGATTGTGAGCGGAGCTGCTCCAGTAGCCCTCAAGCAGTTAGCTAAAGTGGCTCAGCTGGGTCTGGAGGATTCACTTCCAAGCTGGTTCACTCATATGGCTGGAAGACAGGTTGGCACTGGCAGCTGGGGATGGGGGTGGGGGAGGGGCACATTTGGCTTGTCTCCCTGTGTGCCAAGGGGTTGCATGGGGTTGCTAGTTCTTTTAGCCTGGCATCTGGATTAAAGGAGTAGGTGTTCCAAGAGACAGGGAGTAGAAACTGGCAGTTTCTTAACACCTGGGCCTGAAACTGGCACTTTGGTATTTTATTCAGTGGTGAAATCACAAAACCCATCCAGATTCAAAAGGAGAAGAATAGACCCCATGTCTCAATATGAGAATCAAAGAATTTGTGCATCTTAATCAGGCACAAATTTTCTTCTGGCCACAAACTGTTTACATTCATTCCTTTCATTATTTTTAAAATTTTGTATTTATTGATTTTAGACAGAGAAGGATATATATATATATATATACATACACACATACATACATACATACATATATATGGGGTGGGGAGGGAGAGAGAGAGACCCTCGATTTGTTGTTCCACTTATTTATGCATTCATTGGTTGATTCTTGTGTGTGTCCTGACCAGGGATTGAACTCTCAACCTTGGGATGAACATCAGTTCAATGGTCTAACCAACTGAGTTACCCAGCTAGGACTACATTCATTCCTTTTATATGCAAAATACAACTGTCTTCTCCCAAACCCTCCAAATATTTCTTCCTAATCTGAGCATAGGCTCAAGTTAGTACACAGGATAATTTTGGACACTTATTGCATGGCTGACATACCTGCTAGAATAGAATAACCATAGAAGAAGGACCTTTATCTGTCTTTTTCATTCAAACCAGTACTTGGTCCACAATAGATGCACTAGGCATACTTACTGATGGATAATCTTATCTCTCATTTTCAATGGAATGAATCAACATTCAGAGAGGTTAAGTAAATTTCCAAAGGCTAGGATGTAAGGTCTGTTTGACTTAAAACTCATTCTGAAATTGTATAACATGGTCTGTATCTCAGTGGGACTCAGAATGTGGTGGAGGGAGGTAAGATTAGGTATAATGAAAAAACGAGATGATGAAGGGTAAGTTAAGGTATTGGCTGTGGGAATGAACAGATGCCACTGACAGCTTGAAGAGGTCAAGGTTTGGTGATTATCCAAGTGTGGGAAGGGTGGAAATGGATAAAGCCAAGGATGACTTCCAGCCTCTGAAATAGTAGGAGACCAGGAGAATGATGAATGAGACACATTTAGAGAGAGAGCTAGACATGAGAATTCAAATTTATAAATGAGCCAACTAGTAGGTAAGGCAAAAACTCTACATTCAGGAATCCTGTACAGATCACCTATTAACTTAATCAATTTAAATTGTGGTAAAAAAAACACCAAAAAACCTATAAAACTTACCATTTAAGGTCAGACTTCTGTTAAGATGACGGGTAGGTAACCATGGTATCGCCTCAGCCCACAACCACATCAAAATTACAACTAAACGACAGCACAACCATCCTTCAGAACTACCTGACATAAAGCTGAATAGAAGTCCTACAACTACAAAATTAAAGCAGCAGCCACATGGCGACTGACTCCCTCCTGTTGGCTTTGATGAAGAAAGCTACCATGTTGGAGAGGCCCACATAGCAAGGAACTGAAAAGGCCTGGCACTAGAAGCAGCCAGCCTTGGTTCACAGCTTGGCTTTGCCTGGGCACCTCCAAGCCCAGCACAAGAAGTAGCCATCTGCAGATCGCTTTTAGCTTATGCCTGGTGGCCCTGGGTAGAACACAGGCAGTGGCCGACCTTGCCCCAGAGCCAGCACACCCTGTGGGCAGCTTCAGACCATGGCGAAGCACCCCCCCCAACTACCTCCCCAAGTGACATGCTAAAGGAGTGGACTCAGTGGGTACCAGAGCCCTGCTGAAGTAAGTCTTGCTCTGTATGGTGGGCACCTGCACAGCTGATCCTTCAAGGTAGTCAGAGGTTGGTGGATAGTGGGCACAGCCAGTCCTTGAAGCTGATCAGTCTGAGTAAAGCCTGGCACATTGATGTGCCAACAGCAATCAAGACTCAATTACAACAGAAGGGTGTACAGTCCACACCAGAGGTATACCTTGAGGGCACAGCTGGGGTGATCAGGGAGGCTGTGCCACTAGGCCCTACAGGACACCTACTACAATAGGCCACCCTGCCAAACCTGGGAGATATGGCAACTCGACCTAATACATAGAAACAAACACCGGAGGCCACCAAAGTGAGGAGACAAATAAACATGTCCAAATGAAAGAAAAGCACAAAAGTCCAGGAAAAGATCTAAACAAAATGGAGATAAGCAATCTAGCAGATGCAGAATTCAAAACACTGGTTGTAAGGATGCTCATTGAATTTAATGAGGACCTCAAGAGCATAAAAAAGGGCCAGTTAGAAATGAAGGATGCATAGTCAGAAGTGAAGGAGGCACTAACTGAAATAAAGAATAATTTACAGGGAATCAATAGTAGAGCAGGTAAAGCCAAGAAGCAAACCATCGATTTGGAATATAAGGAAGCAAAAAATGCCCCATCAGAACAACAAGAAGAAAAAAGAATTAAAAAAAAAAAAAAATGAGGATAGTGTAAGGAGCCTCTGGGAAAACTTCAAGCATACCAACATTTGCATCATGGGGGTGCCAGAAGGAGAAAGAGAACAAAAAATTGAAAACCTATTTGAAAAAATGGCAGAAACCTTACCATTTAAGTGTATAGCTCAGTGGCATTAAGTACAATTACATTGTTGTGCAACCATCACCACCATCCATCCATAGAACTTTTCTATCATCCCAGACTGAAACTGTACCCATTAAATAATAACTCCCAACTCTGTGCTCCTCAGAGCCCCTGACAACCACCATTCTGCTTTCTGTCTCTATGAATTTGACTACTATAGCTACCTCATGTCAGTGGAATAATACTGAAGGAGAGAAAAAAATTATTTCCCTCTACTCCCCCCCCCCTTTTTTAATCCTCACCCGAGGACATTTTTGCATTTATCTTCAGATAGAGTAGGAGGGAGACAGGAAGAGAGAGAGAGAAACATCAACGTGAGAGAGAAACATCGAGTGACTGCCACCCACATGACCCCAACTGGGGCCGAGGACAAACTGCAACCGAGGTACATGACCTTAGTGGGAACTGAAACCAGAACTCTGGTCTGCTGGCCGACGCTCCAAAACGGCCAGGGCCCTTCTACCCTTTTGAATTCTTGGGTTGGGACTCCCTATAATAAAAGACAAACAGGAGAAAAACAGACATCACTTGTGTGTGTGTGTGTGTGTGTTAATCCTCACCTGAGGATATTTTTAGAGAGTGGAAAAGAGGGAGGGAGGAAGGGAAGGAGAGAAAGAGAAACACAAACACATGGAGCCCTGGCTGGTTTGGCTTAGTGGTTAGTGTGTTGGCCCATGGAACAGGGTCCCAGGTTTGGTTCCTGCAAAGGGCACGTACCTTGGTTGCAGTTTTTCCCTGGCTCCGGTTGTGGTTGTGTGGGTGGCAACCAGTCAATGTGTCTCTCTCACGTCGATATCGATGTTTCTCTCTCTCTTCCTCCCTCTCTTCCTCCCACTCTATCTGAAGATAAATGCAAAAATGTCCTCAGGTGAGGGTAAAAGAAAAAAAAGAGTGTTGGCCAGCGGAGCAGAAACACATGGATTGGTTGCCTCTTGTACCTGTCTGGATCGAACCTGCAACCCATGTATGTGCCCTTGACCGGCAAGTGAACCCATGGCCATGAAAAGGGTACAGGGAAATAATTTTTTCTCTCTTTGGTGCGCAGGCCAATGCTCTAACCTGAGCCACACTGGCCAGGAAGTAAAAAATATCTAGCTATGGAAAGGCCATGAATAACCTTGGCAACAAACAAGTGAACTTATTTGAAAGTAAGTCTCCTTTAATTAAATATGGCTGTTTTCACCCTGGCCGGTTTGGTTTAGCGGTTAGAGCATAGGCCTGCAGACCAGAGAGTCCCGGGTTCAGTTCCTCCTAAGGGCACGTGCCTTGGTTGCAGTTTGTCCCCGGCTCGGGTTGGGGTCTTGTGGGTAGCAACCAGTTGATGTTCTCTCTTCTTCCCTCTCTCCCTCCCGCTCTATCTGAAGATAAATGCAAAAATGTCTCAAGTGAGGATAAAAAATAAATAAAAAAATATGGCTGTTTTCAAATGGACTACATGAAATATAAACTTAAGGGATTCCTCATAGTTCCTCAATTACCCTAAAGTGACTTAATTTTTGTTTTTCTGAAACAGAATTTTTTTTTTTAATGGCCTGTTTCTGTGGCTGAATGTGGGGGGAAAAAACAAAAATCACCATCCTTAGTAAAGACAAAAGGAAGATATTGGGGTGGGGTGGGGGGCAGCCAGTTATGCGAGGTTACCAGGAAGAGCTCGGTAAATTTGTTTTGCAGATTTAAATCAGTGTCTTCTCCATTGATTAAGATTTCCTGTGATTTAGTCATCTTTCTCCACCTGGTTTAGAGGGGAGACACCCTTATAAGTAGAGATTTTCTTTATAAATGTTAAGTTCCCTTACAAAAGGGTAACTTCTGTGTTTTCAGAGCTTCTCTCTTGTCCGCTGTATCTTTAAATAAGTATCTCAAGACAACCCTCATGCCAAAGAGGCATATTTTGGGATGGCATATTCTGCTACCCATCATTCCTGCCTTTTGAAACTTCCCCAGTAAGTTTCACAGTCCAGAAGCTGAGTTGGTAGATTGTTCTGTATCTCACTAAATGAGTCTCTTAATCCTGAATTAAGTCAGAATTGTCTCATTTCAGGAGGTGATGTTGCAGGTGGGATTCCAAAGTTAGGCCTATATGGTACAAGCAACCAGGTATTTATTTATTTTTATTTTATTTTTTATTTTATTTTATTTTTTTAGCAACCAGGTATTTAAAAGAGGCTTTTCTATGGAAACAAACAAAGGTTAATGTTTACAACAGACTATAAACTCAGTTTTTGAGTCCAGAGGGCAGTTAGTCAAGAATGCTAACTCTGGTGGGGGTAGGAGCTCAGTTGATTAGAGAATTACCCCCATATGTCAAGGTCGCAGGTTCAATCTCTGGTCAGGGCACATACAAGAAACAACCAATGAATGCATAAATGGGTGGAACAACAGATCAATGTTTCTCTCTTCCCCTCCCTCTCTCCCTTCCACTCTCCAAATATTAATGGAAAAAAATATCCTCAGGTGAGGATTAACAAAGACCTAGGATAATTTACTTATTAACTTCTAAAGGTTCTGTTTACTTCTTTAAAAAAGTAAATCTGATTTTAAAAACTTTTTTAAAGACAGAGAGGAAGAGAGGGAGAGAGAGACATCCATATGTTGTTCTACATATTTATGCATTCATTGGATGATTCTTGTATGTGCCCTGACTGGGAATCTAACCCAAAACCTTGGCATATCAGGACAGTGCTCTAACCAAGTGAGCTACCCGGCCAGGGCTAAAGGTTCTATTTAAATTATATATTCTGTAATAAAGAATATGCTCTTTTAATGAAGATAGTCTGTTAAACTGGTTGTACCAGGCCAACAGGAACCTCTCAGTGAAGCTTACCTTGAGTTATTATTTTTTTTCTGAGACTAGACTCCTCCCAATACCAAAACCAAGAATTATTGCATCTTTTTGTGATACCCCAAAGCTGTTAGCACTGTGCTTTGCATGTTGTAGGTATTATTTGAAAATACACTTGACATATTATCTGTGGTATATTAACGGGCCATTAATTCATTAATAAACTCCAGCTTTGTCTTTTAAAATAGGACTAAAAAAAAATCCCTTCTCACAAAGGCGGCAACTATGATTCTCCTCTTCCCCTTCTTAAACTCTTCCATCACATAGAAGAAACAACTGATTTATAAAGTGTCAAGATGAAACTCTGCAGGGGAAGGAGGACCCGATACAGTGACGTTTCTGAGACCAGATAGTTGCGTCCGCAGCATGCAAAAGTTACCAGTTGGAGGTTTGGGGGCTGAAAGCTTTTCTGAGAATTCAGAGGTATTAGACCAGCTTTACCCAGCCCAGGGAATCCCTAAAGTCCCGGTGGATGGTCCTGGGGACCCGAGTGGCGGCTGACTCGGGCACTAGCCGCCGGCGGGCTCGCGCTCAGCCCGGCCGCTCCTCTGGCCGGGGACCGTTTGCAGCTTTGGCTGCGCACCAGGAGAGCAGAGCACCCAACAGCTCGCGGGCCACGGATGCGCGGGGGCGGCGGCGCCTCCGCTCAACAGTCGGAGCTAGACAATGGCTTTGAGCCATGCGCCAGAGCGGCCGTTAAGAGACACAAAACCGAGCTGGGAGCCTGCAGGCAGTGAGCTGAGCAACGGGCGGAGTACGAGAACACTCCGCGCAAAAGCCTACGACGCAGGCGCGGCCGCAGGCGGGTCAAGTCATGTAGCGAGACTGCGCGTGCGCGGCCGTCAAGGGCGGGGCCTGGAGTGAAAAACAGCGGCGGTTCTGCGCTCTCCGCTAGTTGGCGGCGCTGCGCTTCGCCAGCTGGACGCGCTTCCTACTCCCAGGCAAGACAGGCGACGGCTCATACTCAGGACTGTGATGTTGGGTAGCTGCAGGAGGGTTTCGGGATTCGAGTTAGAGAATAACTAGAAAAGTTAGACGATTGACATGTTGCGTATATTTTATTTTATTTTCCCCAGGGTATTAAAAAGTGACACTTGATCAACCCCAAATACCTCCCCATTCCACCTAACGTGTGCTTTCACTTCACCTAGGTCGTTGGTACCCAGGGAACAGACAGGTCTCTTGGTATAACAGTGTTTAGAACAAGGAAGATTGTTTAGTATATCAGGTGTTCTCAACCTTAGCCAAAAACTTGCCCCTCTTGGAGCACACTACCTACACTTGTGAGTCTATCGGCCACCTGCCTACATTTTAGACCAAGTTGTAGTTAAGAGACAGGCGTGCAATAGAGAATCGGAATTTAACTTAAAGTTTATCTGTGAATTATCGGATAGATATTGGAGCATCTCTAGCTTATTACATGGGACACTTTCCCCCCTGGAAATTTCATTTTGACCATGTGTGAAAGAGTAATCGCAAGCAATTTTAATGAGGTTGAGGGTTTTAATGAAATAGTCAAGCTTCTAGGGTTATCAAAGTAAATGAACAGTAAAAGGAAAGAATGGTGCCTTAGAGGTACCCTGGGCTACATTTAGCTGGGTTTGGCATAGTGCAGGTACTTAGATTTTCTGAGCTGTTGTCTGTTGTCCAAAACAATACTTACTGAATAAATTATGTGGGTTAAATGGTAACACGGAAAGAGATTGGATAACGCTTGCTTTCTCCCTTCCCTACTGATCTAGGTCACCATTTCATCCTGATCATTTATAACTGATCATTTTTTAAAATCTTTTTCTGTCCCCTATAACTGATATTTTAAAATTTACAGCCCAGTCACTGATTTCTGGAACTTGAGGATACATCCACATTATTGTTTCAAGGAAACTTCAAGAGACAAAAATGGAACAAAGCAATAACAAAGAGGTAGGTAATTGCTGCCCTTCCTAACCTGCTTATATGACTCTCAAGAGTTATTTTGGCAATTTTAGGATATAATGAGTTAATAAATCATTAAAATTACCCCTTAAAAATGTTTTTTAAAAGCAGGCTACAAGAAAGTTGCATATTTGGTTTGTATTTTTTTTCTCTTGGACAGAAGTGCCTTTTGGACTGGACTACTTTATAATACCGTTATTTAGGAGCAGAAATAGCTGTTAGAGATTAACCATAACTCCTTTTTCCTAATGGGGTCATGTTAAAGAAACATTCTGACATAATTATTAGGACTATTGCAATAAGAGCATGGCAGTTAGGGGCGAGACTGGGCTCAACTCCATATACAACAAAGACTAATGGATTTATAGCCTATGAACAGAGTGAAGGGGTTGAGGGGTCAGTTGATGGAAAAAAGAGATACCAAGAGTATGGGGATTCTTGCTAAATAATTTACAGATTTAATTCTTGCTGAAGGAAGGCCAAGGTGATTGCATACCAAGGGTAGGGGATTCTCTCTAAAATGACATAGTAGGAATCTTCTAAAACTGTACTAGGCAGGCCAAAGACAGGACAGGGTCCAGGCCCAGACCTAGTCAGAAGAAGTTGCAAAGGAGCTTGACTTCATTTTGGTCAAGGACTATGTCAGTCATGAACAGTTTCCAGCCTAGACTCCAGGTGTTGGAAGTTCACTAAAGAACCCTTGTGGCTAGGAGGCTTATAAATGTTTTATCAAATGCATTCATAAGTAATTTTCTGTTCAGCTGCCTCTGAGCTATGGAAAGCATAAGGCAAGCTTCTTAATAAGACAGGAGACTTAGATGAACTGTGGAGGAAATGCATTGCCACTTAATAATTTCAGAATAAAGGTGGTTGAAGGGCCAATCTGTCCTGCCAATTAATGGGGGTTAAGTGGTAACATGGGGATAAACCTATTTTTTTCTTATTTAATTCCAGAGGTCATGCATGATTTAGAACACTTTCTTTTTGTAAACTTTCAGCGCAACAATGTGATTGATGGTAATTTTGATCTTCCCATCAAGAAGGCAATTAATTTTTTCCCTCCGTTATACAGACAGCGTTACAGCTTTGTTAACGATCTAGTGAATCAACATAAACCCAAAAAGGTTGGTATTTGTTTTCAAACATTTAACTAAAACTGTCTTATAAAATATTTTGTCAAATACAGAAGTCTTGGTTAGTTATTGACCAGAGACTGTTTAAAAAGATTACTGAAAGGAGGGAAAAGATGAAAGAGAAAAAACTAAGCTTGAAAGAGCTGGGAGAGGGAAATGGAGTAAAAGTTTGGTTAACATGTGAAGTTAAACAGGACTTATTCCCCATCCCTCCACTAGGCTTATAAGTCTCAAGATTAATTTTCTCTTGTGTACTTTTTCTGCCAGAGAGATCCTTTCCTATGATGTTTCATTATGACTTCATTTTTGATACTCACTCCCTGCAAAAAAAGTCTCTGATAATACTTGACTTCTCTGGCTGTAAATGTCTTAAAATAACATTTGTCTCATCTACAGGTTGCAGACTTGGGGTGCGGTAATGCTTCGCTCATACAGATGATTAAATCACACAGTTGCCTTGAATTGATTGTTGGAGTAGATATCAATAAAGATAAAATAGAATTGCAAAGGTAGTACCTAGTTTCTGGAAGAATTATGCATTGACCTAAAACTAGTGGCACTATTAAATATACTTAAAGGACGTGTCAGTTTTATGCAACATATAAAATATGTTAAATGTTAAAATGTGTTGTGTGTTGTACACTGAGAGTCTTAGTTCACTGAATAGTGACTATGCCGTAATACTAATTAGCTGTGTACATTGTGAATACCTGTTTTCTACCAGTGTAGAAAGTACAGCTTCAATTAAGTAATTATAGTAGTCAATGCATTGCAAATTCAGTTTCAAATCTAATTATTTAATGCTGGACACCATGGTAACAGCAGAGCTTAGGCCACCACCAAAAATATTAAAAATGAGAGCAATATCAATCTTGTTCTTATTAGCCAGTTACTTTCTCTCATGAGGAAGTAAGATCTGGTGCTTAATACATTATGGAAAATGGGCCATGTCAAGACACACTGTTGTGGGTAGAAGATAATTCTCAGGTCTGTAGTTGGGATAATTCTAAACAGTTGTGTTCAAATGTCCTTACTTCTACAATAACACTTTGCAGGTGTAGATTGTCTCCATTCTCTGGGGATTATCTAAGTCCCCGGGATTTGAATTTGTCTATCATTTTGTATCATGGCTCTGCTGTGGAGAGAGACTCTCGTTTGCTTGGATTTGACTTAGTAACATGTATCGAGCTGTAAGTATTAAATGGATTCCTTCTGTATAAATTCATTAGAAAAATCTCACTGAATTAGTCTTGGTAAACTTTGTTTCCTAAATAATAATCTTAATTTTTATTTGTAAAGAAAATTGCTTGTCAGATGAGATTGGCTTTTTACCATTCTGTCTCATCCAGAACGGGTGAAGGGAAGGGGTGAGACTATTTTAGGTCACTGTTACATCTTCAAAGAAGGGATAAATCAATGTGGAGATAGACATTGTTTTGCCAAATCAATTAAGAAAATATTTGCAGGTGAGGCTAGATTTGATATCTTTCCCACTAACCATTTCAGAATAGAACATCTGGATTCAGAAGATCTGGCCAGGTTTCCCGAAGTTGTATTTGGGTACTTGTCTCCAGCCATGATTGTCATCAGCACACCGAACTCTGATTTCAACCCCCTGTTTCCAACAGTGACCTTCAGAGATTCAGATCACAAATTTGAATGGAACAGGAAGCAGTTTCAGACCTGGTGAGTTCTTAAGTGTGTTTTTTGGAACCCCATGGGAATTTAAAATCCTGTGAAGTAAATCTTTATACGTGACTGAAATGATTTGCTTTCTTCCAATAAAATTGATTTCCACAGTGCACCTTAGCAAAGTTAATAGGGAAGTTTGTTTTCTCTCTTAGGTCCCAGGCAAGTGTGGGAAGGGCAGGTGTGTGGGCCCAGGTGTGAGGGAGTCAGGAGTGTTGGTGCAGAGACTGGGAAACAGGACAGAGGGAAGGTGTGGTGCTGAGTGTGATGCCCTGGCCCAGGGGAGTCACCAAGGGGCTCCCCGGGGGCGTTCTTGGTGTAATTCCACACCCCAACAGGACTTGGGGTTATAGCCCTTTCGGTGTCCTTGTCCACTCCTCTACTCTGCTCCACAACTTTCCTTTTCTCCTTGTGCTTGTAGTTAATTAAACTTGCAATCATTGTCTTAATGCCCCTCAGAAAAACAAGCAGACGCCACAATGTGGCATAGTGTGGCGCTGTAAGAATTTGCATTTAGAAGCCTTTTTGCTTATTGTATTTTTCATGTTCCATTCTACTGGAAATTGCTATTTAATAGTAGCTCTACGTTTAGGAAAAAAGATCTGTCTCCTTGTTTTGATTTCAGGGCCTTAGGTGTGGCAAATTTCTACAGTTACTCTGTGGAGTTTACTGGGGTGGGGGAGCCACCAGAAGGCGCTGGGAATGTTGGATACTGTACCCAGATAGGAGTCTTCCAGAAAATCAGAGCGCCAGCAACCGAATCGTGCATTGTGGAGCAGTGTGGTCAACATGTTTATAAAATTGTGAGTATTCTTTGTCAGGTAGCTGTCAGGACAAGGAATACATTTACTATGGTGGTGAACTGTTTATCAAGAGTCCCCACTGTAGACGTAAATAGCGACCTTATTATGAGGTTGACATTGGGAGAAGCCCACCTGTCCCACAACTGTCAGAGCTTTGAGACCACCTGGCTTTTTACCAGGGTGGTCTTCTGAGCCGCTGGGGCCAACAGCGCCCCTTCTGTAATGTTTAGGATCCTCAGCAAGAGGAAAGCCAGCAGGTTTCACAGCTGGGCTCAGAAAATGACTTGGAATTGAGCCTCCAAAGGTCTCAGACCCCTTGGGTTTCAGGAGGGATGGTGAAGAATAAACACATTTCCCTTTTAATTAGCAACACTTTTTTAAAATCCTGTGTGTCAACTTTTTTTTTTTTAATCCTCACCCGAGGACATTTTTCCATTTTTTGTTCAGATAGAGTGGGAGGGAGAGATAGGAAGAGAGAGATAGAAACATCATTGTGAGCCCTGGCCAGTTTGGTTCAGCGGTTACAGCATCGGCCTGCGTTCCTGAGAGACCCAGGTTCGGTTCCCGCTAAGGGCACGTACCTCGGTTGCAGTTTGTCCCCGGCCCTGTTCGGTTGTGTGGGTGGCAGCCACTTGATGTGTTCCTTTCACATCGATGTTTCTCTCTCTCTCTCTGTTCCTCTTTCCCTTCCACTCTACCTGAACAAAAAATGGAAAAAAAATGTCCTCGGGTGAGGATAAAAAAAAAAAAAAGAAACAACATTGTGAAAGGGACACATCGAGTGGCTGCCTCCCGCATGCACGCCCCAACCAGGGCCGGGGACAGACTGCAACCGAGGTACATGCCCTTAGCGGGAACCGAACCCAGGTCTCTCTGGACCACAGGCCGACGCTCTAACCACTGAGCCAAAATGGTCAGGGCCTGTGTGTCAATAACTTGACTCCCATTATAAGTGTGGCATTTACAATTAGTAAGGTTTGACATTTAGACGTACAGTTAATTCTCTATGTGGTATAAAGGTACTACTAATGGTTTGGAACATTTTTCTATATTCTCAGTGGCTTCTTCCCTCCATTCAGGTTTATTCAGTTTCATACCCGAGTTTACAGCAAAAAGAAGTCCGCAAACTTGCATTAACAAATGAGGTGTCACGACAAGTCCAAAGCATGAGACAGAGATATGTCTCAAGTCTGAGTATACTTCAGAATGGCGATGACAATGGTCACAAGATAAATGACACTGGGCTCATCACATTTTCTGGACCAGTCTTCACAGAACTTGAAAAACTCAAAATAGAGAAGTCTCCCAAACCTTTCTGTTTTAGAAATAAGCTTTATGTACCGCTGGAAAGACTCCTGGCTTATCCCAAGGTGAACCGCTTATGTGATAACGTGGATGTGATGAGAGCGCTCATAGCTGACACAGTAAGACTGAGCAAGGATGGTTCTGCTGTGAAGATTGACCTGCGTGATGAGAGTCAGTGAGCTGTCTGTCCTGAAGGTCAGGGTCTCAGCAATAGATGGGCTCACTTAGAATGTTTTGGTGTGTCATTATTCAAGTAACTTAATTTCGAAATTACTTGATGTATTCTTTTTTTGGAAAAATAGGCTTGTTTTGTTTCTGGCTGTTTGTAGAGAGTTCCTGATATGATTTTTGTTGTTGTTGTAGCCATATATTGACATTAAAATTTTTTTAAGGAAATTAAGTGTTTCAAATTTTTTCCCAGGGAATAAGGATAGCTTTAAAATCTCTCTAAAGCCCTGGATGATTTTTCTCAGTGGTTAGAGCATTGGCCCATCCACCGAAGGCTTGTGGGTTTGATTCCTGGTGAAGGGCACGTACGGGGGTTGAAGGTTCGATCCCTGGCCCCGGTCAGGGCACGTGAGGGAGGCAACCGATCAATATGTCTCTCTCACATCCATATGTCTCCCCCCCTCCACTGTTTCTAAAAATCAATGGAAAAAAATATCCTTGGGTGAAGATTAAAAAAGAAAAAATATCTCTAGAATTCTCTACTGTAGGCTAAATTCTGACCTCTTATACTTAGCCTAAAGTATACAGAACGTGAATGCAGTGATTGAAGGAAGTGGAGGCCTCTGATATAAACACGGCCCATGGTATCTGAACACCCTCTTTGGCAGCTCACCGGTGGGAACTGGGGTGATAGTAGTGATGAAGAGAGAGTACCATTTCACATAATGGGAGGAAAACTGATTTCAGTGCGTGGCATTTCTTCCTGAGTGCGGAGGTAGGATGACAAGGCCTGCTCTGCTACCGTAGGGACTGACCAGTGCATCATGCTGTTGTCCCAGACTTGGCAAACACCAGGGACAAAGACAGGTGCTTCAGCTACCCCTGGAATATCCTAATCCAGCAGAAAGGATAAAAAACGAAGAAAAGGGACATAGGGCATTTGCTGGCTGTCCAGTAAGGTCTACCAACTGTTACCCAGTTGCTTGATTCTTGACCAGTTTGTCTTAACACATAATAGGAGCTGGGAGGTGGGTATTTTTTTTTAAATGCTGGGAGGCGGAGACTTCCGGTCAGGATGGCGGGTAGGTAAACGCGGTATCGCGTCCTCCCACAACCACATCAAAGTTACAACTAAACTACAGAACAACCATCATTCAAAGCCACCTGAAATCACACTGAATGGAAGTCCTACAACTATGGAATTAAAGAAGAAGCTACAATGAGATGGGTAGGTGGGGTGGAGGCGGAGGGGCTGGTCCCACACCCACGTGTGGTGGATAAAAATCAGGAGGACACCTCATCTGGGAAGGTCCTCCCTGAGGACTGAGGGGTCCCCGTTCCACACCAGGTGCCCCGCTCAGGGTCCCAGTGCCAGGAAGAGAATCCCCATCACTTCTGGCTGGAAAACCAGCGGAAGGAAACTGAGGCTGCTGGAGCCCCAGGCAGCTCCTCTTAAAGGGCCCGCGCATGGACTTACTCAGACTTGCTCCCTCCAAGCTCAGAGGGGAGGCAGCTCGAGGGGCACCAGAGACATACAGGGAAGAACTGAGCTGTTTGGCACTGGAGCGAGGGCTGGAGAGGAGGCTTTCTCCTGGACAGACCTTGCTATCAGAGGCCTTTGTTCCTTTGGTGAGCCCTTCCCTGGGGCGGCAGACAGCCGCCATATCTGGGACTCCAGCAACTTGGCTCAGGGTTTGTCCCATCCTGGTGACTCCTTGAGGCCCTGCCCCACCCAACTTTCAGGCCCACCCAAGATTGGCCTATCTTGGATACTGCTTCAGGTTTTCCCAAATCCTTTCAAACCAGCATCTGGTCTCAGCTAGCCCCATACCTCTCATTAAGTAAAACATAGAAACAAACACAGGGAGGCAGCCAAAATGAGGAGACAAAGAAATAGGTTCCAAAGGAAAGAACAGAACAAAACCCCAAGAAAAGAACTAAGTGAAATGCAGATAAGCAACCTAACAGATGCTGAGTTCAAAATACTGCTTATAAGGATGCTCAATGAACTTAGTGAGAACCTCAGTGAACTTAGTGAGGGCCTCCAGAGCATAAAAAAGGACCAGTCAGAAATGAAGGCGGCACTAACTGAAATAAAGAATAATTTACACAGATTCAATAGTAGAGTAGGTAAAGCCAAGAAGCAAACCATCGATTTGGAATATAAGGAAGCAAAAAACACCCAATCAGAACAGCAAAAAGAAAAAAGAATAAAAAAAAATGAGGATAGTGTAAGGAGCCTCTGGGAAAACTTCAAGCATGCCAATATTTGCATCTTGGGGGTGCCAAAAGGAGAAGAGAGAGAAGAAATCGAAAACCTATTTGAAACAATAATGGCAGAAAACTTTTCTAACTTGGTGAAGGAAACAGATACACAAGTCCAGGAAGCACAGAGAGTCCCAAAGAAGATGAACTCCAAGAGGCCCACACCAAGACACATCATCATCAAAATGCAAAAGGTTCAAGACAGAGAGTCTTGAAAGCAGCCAGAGAAAAGCAGTTAGTTACCCACAAGGGAGTTCCCATAAGACTGTCAGCTGATTTCTCAAAAGAAACTTTGCAGGCCAGAGGGGAGTGGCAAGAAATATTCAGAGTGATGAAAAGCAAGAACCTACAACCAAGATTACTCTATCCTGCAAAGCTGTCATTTAGAATCGATGGCTATATAAAGTTTCCCACAGAAGGAAAAGCTAAAGTTCTTCTTGAAGAAAAAGATAAAAAATATGAACAAACAAAATGGCAATGAATACATATCTATCGACAATTGAATCTACAAACAAAATGAACAAGCAGAACAGAAACATTCTCATAGATACAGATAACATTTTGTTGGTTGCCAGATGGGCAGGGGTTGGGGGAATGGGTGAAAAAGGTGAAGGGATTAAGAAGTACAGATTGGTTGCTAGACTGACAAACCTCAAAGGGAAGGGGGTGTGGGGGATGGGAAGAAATAAACCAAAGAACTTATATGCATATATGCATAACCAATAGACACAGACAACAGTGTGGGGAAAGGCAGGAGGAGGGGTCAGGAGTGGGGAGGAGGGGGGTCAATGGGGGAAAATGAGTAACATCTGTAATATATTCAACAATAAAGATAAGTTTTAAAAAAAAAATTCTGGGAGGCTGTGTGCCCACTTAGTCGTGCTCCGCCAAGGAGCAGGGAGTGAAAGCACACTGGCAACTTTACAGTAGGTAGAAGGAAAGATTTGGTGAAGCGGAAGGGAAAGAAAGAACAATCATCACATGTTAACCAGCTGTTCCCTCCTTAAATGTCATGGGCTCCTCCATCACATGCCTGTCCCCCAACCCTGCCTTTGTAGTTAGACTAATTCTTCCCTCCTGAGTGCATATAATCTAGAGGTTACCCTTCCCACCCCCATTCCCCATCCCAAAGCTCTTGTCTGTCCTTACTTTTCTAGGCTCTACACGACTTCCTTCTCATCACTGATCTTCTGTGTTACAGCCTAGATGATATGGTAACATGCATTTAATAATTAAAAAGTTTAATTTACAGCTCTGGCTGGTGTGGCTCAGTTGGTTGGGCATCGTCCCATGCACTGAAAGTCTGCAGGTTCGATTCCCAATCAGGTTACATGCCCGGGTTGTGGGCTGTATCCTCTGTGGGGATGTGCAGGAGGCAGCTCCCATGGAAACATCACATGGATGTTTCTCTCTAAAAATCAATTTAAAAAATCTTAAAATTTAATTTATAGAAGTAATACTGTAAAAATAAGACACTTCAGGACTTTATGGAATTTAAAGTAGTGGTGTGCTGTCCAACACCATGTGGAATTCCTCGCCTCTCAAATTCACTGTCTTAGAGGGAGCAGCCCGCTTACCCACGAGTCCTCACAGATTCCAGTGGATAAATGTCTATTTTAGACAACCATGCAGGTTTTCTTATGTCTCTTCCTAATTAAGTATACGTAGATTCCAGCATTCCAAGAAACAGTGGCCTTTTTCTAGGAAAACCACTCGAATGGGCCACATAGTTTTTAAATATAGAGACCCCAAGAACAGAAACTTAAGATGTGTTTGCTCCAAGGAATTAAACTGCACTGTGTGGCAATGAAATGTGCTTCCGACGGAAAGTCATCGGCAGATTTTTCTTGGAAAGTTTTCACCAACACTACCACGGGCCACCCCCCAGAGTAGGTATGACGTGTATTAGTTGGAACCTCCCTGGCCCTTGAGACCTAAGTAAGATCTGCCTCTGGTTCCTATTTCCATAGTCTTGGCAACTCCAAAACCCTTTTTTAAAGATTTCCGCAATTTCTAGAAGCTTAGGCGCTCACAGCAGGTTGAGATATCAAACTGCCCCATCAGCATCTGTCTCCATGACACGCACTCCTCCCCACCCTTTCCTTTGTTGTTGTTGTTTTTCTTATTTCGAACTCCCTATCTACAGCATACCCAGCAGTTAAGTTCTCTTTCAAATATCACTCTCAGCCCTCAGCCCCCACCGGGGCTCTCATTTCTGTCAGTGACCATCAAGGAATAATTCCAGATAAAAGTACTTCTCTCAGCTAGAGTTTGGATGCCGACACAACTACCTTGTTCCACCTACTCCTGTGGAAGATCTCGTGTGGGGCTGTTGACAGATCAGGGGAGTGAGCAGCAACAGTGGCTGCAAGAGGAAATGTTGACAGTACCTTCATCCAGGACGCTAGGGTTCGACTATGGCTAACACGGTTTATCTTGTACGTGGTGCACATTTTTGGGGATACCCCAAGATGGGGACCACATAGGTGGGGACCACGTAGGCGTCTTGCTGAGAACTAACAAGCTGGTTGGATCTGGAAGTCATAAATGTGTGCAATGTTAATTCAGTGTCTCGCAAGTAGTCTTTGAAGCCACTGGCATGTCAGTTGCAAATGAACACAGTGCCCTCTTTTGGGTTCCTAATGTTTCTGCCAAATTGTATGTGCTCTTTGCCTGCATTGTTGCATTCATCTCTAACCACGCCATTCCATCTGCTGTGACCCATTTCATCGTCCTTTCCAGAAACAATGCATTGCTCCCTACTTGCACACCTCATCCTTGACTCAGACTCTGTCAAACAGGCTGATTTTTTCCTTTTCCTTTTTTTTTTTTATCCTCACCTGAGGACATTCTTCCATTTTTTTGTTCAGATAGAGTGGGGGGTGGGGGGTGGGGAGAGAGAGAAACATCGATGTGAAGGGACACATCGAGTGGTTGCCACCCGCACGACCCAACCAGGGCCGGGGACAAACTGCAACTGAGGTACATGCCCTTAGTGGGAACCGAACCCGGGTCTCTCTGGACCACAGGTCGGCGCTCCAACCGCTCAGCCAAACCGACCAGGGCTCAAACAGGCTGATTTTTAACTGCTGTCTTTGTCCAGCCTTGTGGCTCTGTCCTGAAGCCCTTTATTTAGGACCACCCAGACCTTTCTAGTAGGAATCCTCATGGAACTGAATTTATAGAATCTTTCATTAATCTCATACTAAAGGGAAACACTTTTACCTTATTTAAGCAAAGTATGCAATGTTTTAAAATCCCTTCTCAAGTATTTCAAACTACTTAAAATTAGTACTGAAAAATATGTTTCCTTTGGTCATAACAACATGGAGTATGGGGAAAGAAGGGCAGACACAGGGTCATGTGGGAGGGGGTGTCTGAACTGAGTCACTGAGGTTCAATACCGGAATGTGGCAGACTTTTTCCACTTAGAGGAAATGCATTCTTTTGCTTTGAGGACCCTCTGATAGAAGATGCAAAAAACATGCCCTGGCAAATTTGGCTCAGCGGTTAGAGTGTCGGCCTGCGGTCCAGAGACCCGGGTTCGGTTCCCGCTAAGGGCACGTACCTTAGTTGCAGTCTGTCCCCGGCCCTGGTTGGGTCATGCGGGTGGCAGCCAGTCAATGTGTCCCTTTCACGACGATGTTTCTCTCTCTCTCTCCCTTCCTCCCACTCTATTTGAACAAAAAATGGAGAAAAAAAAATGTCCTCGAGTGAGGATAAAAAAAAAAAGATGCAAAAAACAAAAACAAAACAAACCCCCTAAACTTGGTCATGCCGATTTTCTACAGCGGTTTGAGGCTTCTGCAACACAGGAAAGTGCTGCTGAAATGACTTAAAGATTTAGTAGTGAAGCCGATTTCTTCAGAGAAGTGGTTCAGGAGACATCTCCACCTGCCTGAGTTGTACCTGCACAGGAATGGGGTCTAAACTAATTCGTACAGGAAGGTCTGACATTTTCTCATTGCATGGGTCCATCTGGAATAGAGATCACCAACTCGGGAATGTTTAAATGTAAGCCTTTTTTGTTTTGCATCTTGTGTAATATGGCATGGATTTACTCCACCAAAGATTTCCTATCATCATGCAAATGGAAAGATTTCATTTCCTTACATGAGCTACCAGGTTTATGATATATAGAAAGGAAGAGGCAAGTTAAGGTGAAAGAGGGGGAGAGATGGAGGAAGAGAGAGAAAAATACTAGGCGTTGAGTCACAACAAGAAAGACAAGTATCCTATGATCTCACTTATTTGTGGAATATAATGAACATAACAGTCTGAGGAATGGGGTAGTCCCAGAGACGTGGGAGTAGGGTACAGACTGACAATCCCCAGAAGAGGGGGTGGTGGGGGAGAGATAAACCACAGAACTTATATGCATGTGTGCATGAACATGGGCATGGACAACAAAGCAGGGGACAGGGAGAGGAGGGAGGAATCAGTGGGGGGAAAAGGAGAAACATCTATAACAAAAATAAATTAATTTAAAAAAGAAAAAAAGAAAGCTGGGCCTGGGAACTCCATGCTTGAAATGTGGATTGAGGGGCCAGGCCAGAGGGACCTGCCAGGTTCTGCTGTGTAATCTGGCACGGGTTTATCCTGGGTGACCCTATATGATCCTGTGTGCTGGGGAGGAAATTTGAGGGTTTCCCCTAGAGTGCCCAAACTCCACATTTCCACCAGCAAGCAGGGAGCTTTTTCCTTAACTCGCACAATCTTTCATACTCTGCACTGTCCAGGGAAGCCATGACCATCTGCAGAGAAAGATCTGGGTTCAGCCTTATACTGAACCCTAGTTCTTTATTCACTTTAAATTGCCATTTTAATTGAGTATCAGTAGAGAGAATGTGTTGAAATAGTTTCTCCTTTGGGAGGACATTCTAGTTAAAGGGAAGACCAGTTTACAGTATCATTTAAGTGATGATCTTAACCTCTAATAGTGGCACGCTTATTGATTATCTTCTATATGTCTAACATAAAGGCAAATTTGGCTTGATAAGTGCCTATCAAGTGGCATATTCTTAACATCTTACAACCAAAAAAGAATTAGTAGTAGTATCTCCATCCTAGGTTAGAAAACAGGTTCAGCCCTGGCCTGTGTTGTGCAGCTCAGTCGGTTGAACAGTGTCCTATGCACTGAAAGGTCGTGAGTTTGATTCCCAGTCAGGGCACATTCCCAGGCGGTGGGTCTGATCTGGGTGCATGTGGGGAGGAAACTGGTCGATGTTTCTCTCTCACATCAATCTCTCTCTCTAAAATCAATTTTCAAGATTAAAACACAAAAAAACAGGTTCAGAGGGGAGTCTGGACTCAGACTCAGATCTCTGGTTCCAGACCCACGGCCACGGCACGGCAGGAGCTGCTTCAGGGTGCAAGTGTCGCCCCTGGAACCTCAGGACAAGGCCACACGCGCCTTCGCTTGTTCCCTTACCTTGGCAAGAAGCAGCATCTTTACTGGAATTTTAAAGTATAAACAACATTCTAAACTTTAAGATATGATTTTTATTGAACATGTAGAAGATTCACTTTTACATTATTACAAATATTTTACAATGAAAAATCAGTTATGGGGGGGAAAAAAAAGGAAACATTTCCTGGATTTATAGTTGTGCAGGTGAAACAAAGAAATACATAAAAATGAAGGTCATTCTCCAAGTATTAGAACAGAATACTAATGGAATCACTTCAATAAAACTTTTTGCATCAACATTTACATGACCACTTATAACTATATTAACTTCCACAGAACAAATAAATGCATAAAATGAAGGTATCCCCCAAATAAAATGTATTTAAAATATCAAAATGAATGTAACCTAAATGTCTTCCTGTGCATGGGATTTGGTCAATGAATATCAAGAGAATTTTCATATATATACACACACACACACACACGCACGCACATGTATGTATATGATGAACATAAACATCTGTAAATGGGGAGCACACAGCCTGTGCACAGTGAAGACTCGCCAGCTTTGTCACGTGGAGCAGCTAGAAACCACCTACACCACCATTTAAAATAGTGTCTACAGGGTGGGGCAAAAGTAGGTTTACAGTTGTAAGTATGTGAGTTTATACTTGTAATATTATTTATTAATTATTGTATTATTTTCCATATGAACTGTAAACCTACTTTTGCCCCACCCTGTATATTATTTTATAAAAAGTCAAACATATAAGGGAATAATAAGGCCTTATTTTCAGAGCAGTCTTAAAATACGGTTAATATAGGCATATTTCTTCCTTTATATTTTTAGACTTATATTCTTTAACATCTCAGCTCTTAAAATTATGCATAGTACCTAGGTCAACATATAAAAAGCGGCACAACACAATTTCTGCTACAGTACCTGATTATATTCACATGACGTACCATGTAGGAGAACTGACCCACTTAAAGACCTGCCAAAATAAAATGCAAGCCCATCACGAGAGCCCAGTCTCTGCAGGGCGTTAGTGTATGCGCTGGAAGCCTCGCTCTTCAGAGTACTTCAACAGGGTACTTAATGATACTGGCAGCTGGAGCCTGCAAAGTGGTCGTGAGCCTGGAGATCTTGAAGTCTAAAATTCTTTCTGGATGTTTTAATTTATTAAGTCTCATTGCAGCCTGAGTATGTTTTGACTGGAGGATTGTAATTGTAGATACTTTAAGAATCTTGGTAAAAAAAAAAAAAGAAAAGAATCTCGGTCAAGATTTTGTCAGATTATAAATACTAATCCACGAGAGTTGTTTGTATACAGAGCCTTCAACACCACAGCAAAGGGAAGTCAACCAGCAAAGTATAAACTGATGGCCCAGGGCCTTCTTTGTCCTTGGCTACCCTTCACATCCTCTCTGGTCTCTGTCACCAGCACAAGTCACAGAAATGACCTGCTTTTTCAGTAATCCCCCCCAACAAGGCATTTAAGACTCTTATCACAAATATATAGCTTAAAAATACCATTAATCTTTTCTCTAGCACAGGGTTAGCAAATGTTACAGATGTGCAAATTCTCCAACACTGGGTGATCTGAAATTTGGTTTAATATTTAGAAATCAATGTATTAAGATCTACTTTCTCAAATTTGATTTTTTAAACTCAAAACGAAACCAAAGGTGGACTTGGTATTAAATAAACATATTTTTTTCAATAGCTACATGGTTAAGATATTAACAATACATGCTCGAAGAAAAGAACTTGGAAGTAAGGCAGACACTTAGGCAACCTTCAACAAATATTTTTAAGGACTGTAATAAAATGTGATTGCAAAGTATGCTGATGGAACACAAACTGGAATAAATTGAACCCAGACTTCCCTGACTACAGAGGACACTGCCATCTCTTTTCTTCCCAATGTTTCTATTTATTAAAATGTTTGTTATGTTTACTCATATATAAATCAAGATGTTATCTGGTGGCTGCTTCACTTATAAAGGTATGATTTTTATGCTTTTCAAAATCCACATTTTGTCATTAGAAAACAATTCTGTATCCTTTTCAAATACCAAGAGCTAGTCTTGGATCAAGGTCTAGGCCAAGGGCAGCCAAGGATGAGTAAGAGGGCTGGTGCCCGAATTATATCACCTTTGACCTATCTGAAGAATGTCCTCACTAAACCTTGCCTACAATCTAGTTGTTAGCTATCATTTCAAAACTCTGAAATAATTTGCAGAAGCGCCAATAAAAAATATAGCCTAGGAATATTTTGAAAATAGAAAAATATGTTTTTAAAAAAACATGTCATAATAAATATCTCTCTAAACAATCTTTTATCTCTCTTGAAAATTTCCTTTAATTTTTTTCTATAATATACAATAAATACATCATCCACTTGTTTATTTAAAGACAGCAAGTCTTTATCACTTAAGGTAACATTTTCCTTGGTTAGACTTAAATCTTCAGGTTAATTTTTTTTTCTTCAAAACATCTTAACAAAGAAAGTTTAATGACTCAGAAAATCCTATCTCTTGACATTGAAAATATTCTAAACTGAGGTGTCATCTCTTTAAAAATCTCAGAATCTATTTGTAAAAGTAGTTTCGGATTCATTTGGAATACCCAATCCTTGAAATCTTAAACATACACACACACACACACACACACACACACACACACACAATCCCTAACATGAACTATTCAAAGTTTCTCCAGCCTCAATTTGGATATTAAAATAATATTTTCTTAAAAATAACACCCCCCCCCCCTTATTTTGCCAATACGAAAATACATAGACCAAAGTAATTCTAACATATTATGTTTCTTGGACATGAAAGTAAAGACTGGGAATTTCTGGTTTTATAAGAATCTACATTTTTCTTCACTGACTGAGTGATTCCAAGAAAATTAAAATCTTTCCACACAGAAACTGTCACATAAAACCTAGAAAAACTCCTCAGGTGTATCTGCTGTGCTGCTAACCTAGATCCAGGTCAGATATTCTTACTTTAAAGGCTCTGTTTGATGTATACTCTAGTTTATTCTTGCCTCAAAACAACCGATTTCTGATATAGTAAGAAGAAAGCATAGCATCTGATCATGGGGTTGGGGGAGGGGCTAAGACAGAAGACCACAGGTCCGTGTCAAACAGCTGTCCCCTGTCTTTTCCACTCTCTCCTTGGAATAATTTTCAATTTCAGGTAACTGTGAACTTACAGAGAAATGGCTGCTCTGTTTCTCATCATTATCACAATTTCCCTCCAGTTGTTCTAAATTTTGACTCCTAAAACCAGCAGACATTAGTCAGTGAAAACAGCTCCTATGTTAGGGTGCATTAGAGTAGCTTAACACCCTGAACATTCACTCAGCTTCTCGGGTCGCTGACATGGTGCTAGTGAGAGTTCTGCAGCACATCTGATACTAACAGTAATGACACATACTGCATGATAACGGCACTGCACCGCGCACGGAGCTCAGACTTAAATGCACTGGTTTTCCACTTATGACTGTGTTTAGATTAAGCATTTTACAGGTTTCAATTGTAGAATAACTTTTCCCAAAGCATGAACACCCATACTTTTATATCAATTATTGTATCAAAAAGAGTTAATACAGTTAGTACAATACTCTAGGTAGTATAATATGCAAAATTTCCTTAACAGAAATTATAACTATCTTAACAGAATTTATAGAGTTTTTATCTTCATCTACTGTCTCTTAACCGTAAAATTGAGTAATTAGAGCCCAGATCTGTCGTGCAGCTCGATCACAGGTTTGGTACTTTAACACTAAAACCAGCCCCAGATGCACAGCGTTGTTTTCCTCACCGGGAGGCTTTGAAGGAAAAGGCAGTCTTTTCATGATCACGTGCAGTGACCACGGAAGCCGTGGACCCCAAACACACGTGACACGCGTGGCCCCGACATCACCACCCTGATGTCCCCTGAGTGTGGGAAGGGCAGTGGTGGGCACTCTCAGAGAAGTCGGTGCTGGCTTCCCCCGGCCACTCTCCAGACAGGTTCATTTACACAGAAGCGCCTGAAGACAGTGCCGCGGCAGCTCACGGGCCCACCTCTGGAACCCAAGGCAGCTCCCTTCCGTGCACCAGCTCGGCTCCTAGCGCTTGATCACAACTTGTTCGTAAGCTCCAGACACCACCCTAAAGGGCAGGACAAAAATTCCAAGTTTTGAGTGGTAGTGTTTGAGGTTGTTCCTGTTAACCTTGGCTCCAAAGAGAGAGTGCATCAGTCATTTTCTACTAGGTTTGATTTCCACAGGGTTTAAAGACATCACAGATAGAAAATACTTAAAATATTGAATGTTTATAATTAACACACTGGATTAGTCTAGTCCCTGATCCTCTTATACTTAACTCCCACGATAATCTAGTAATGGTTCCAAATTCTTACCCTTTCAACACGCTATGGAAAACATGTTTACATATAAATCCTAAAATCAGTCTCACCCAAGAACACAGAATGAATGGGTAATAGTTTTAAACTGCTTTAGTATATGTGTGGTGTATTAATGTACTTCCCTAGGAAGGGCAATCATTCTTTGATCAATACACAAATTTCTTTGTCGATGGTCTGGGCTGTAAATTATATCTATGTAATGTAGACACAAGTGAAAATGATCTTGAAGAGAGGTTTATTTCTTCACTAGCTTGCTTTGACAGACTGCTGGTTGTACCCCCAAATCTACTCTTCCCTTTTTCATAGTCTTAGCTAGGTACATACACACTGCTGGGTTAGAGATGACATCTCCTAAACTCCTTTGTAGATAGATGTGGCCATGTTACTAAGTTTTCCTCAGGGAACATGAATGGAAAAGTGTCAATTTCTGCCTCTGTTGCTTAAAGCAGCTATTTTCAACTGGTGTGCTACAAGAATTTTTATTTTCTTCTATTATTAAAAAAATTTTTTTTTTCTTTATTGATTTAGGGGAGAGAGAGATAGAAAGATCAATGAGAGAGAACATCGAATGGCTGCCTCCTGCATGCTCCCCACTGGGGATCAGGCCCACAACCTGGGCATGTGCCCTGATCGGGAATCGAACCGGTGACTCTTGGTGCATGGGTCGACGCTCAACCACTGAGCGGGGCAAGATGCAAGAATTTTTAAAACGTGCAATACCTGGCTATTTAGTCAGGGGCACTGACCTCTTTTCCTTTAGACTGTCAAATAAAATATGACAACAGCCAACATAACAATAGCTGTCTGGTATGAATGAACCAAATTTACACCTAATTTTTTGTCAGATCAGCAAAAAATATACTTTTTGGTGTGCTGCAGAATTTTAGTAATTAGTTTATGTGTACCACAAGGTGCAAATGGTTGAAGACCACTGGCTTAAAGGAAAACTGCTTGCCTTGGACTGGCAGCAGTCCAAGTTTGACAACACAGGTACGGAGGATGGAACCTGGGTCAATGAATCATTTCTGGGGCAAAGCTGTCCCATCAGCCTGGCCATTGTATTTTGGGGTGTCTTTGTTATAGCAGCTTGGCCTTTGCACTAATATACCAGGTAGTAACAAACCTCTACTAATGAAATATGGAGAGTACTAAAATACTTAAATTTTGCAAGCTTTGTAAATAAAGTACTTAGAGATATTTAAATTAAGTAATGGCTTCCTCAGCAGAAGGACTTTTTTAAAAATTTTTATTGTTGATGTACTTGGCCTTCTGTTACAATGAAATGAACATACATGCTCCCTCTACTGTTTCTGGGAGGATGAAGGTTTTCTACAAGCCTATAAAAACATAGTGTCTTTGTGATGGCAAGAGGGTTTATTTTTGGATGAGGATCATTCTATCCCTTCTTTGAGTCCCCTTGAATAATTAAGAGGAGGGATGAAGTGGTGTTGCATGGTTGGAGGGTATTATTACTTAAAAGTTTTCACCAGGTACTCATCTCCTCATTTGTCATGATGTCAGAGGCTACTTACTACCTGGCATTTCATGTAGTATGCCAGAGATCAGCAAGACCAGAACCATGGCTAGTCTCTGCCTTAGTGGGATTTGAGGAGGAAATTCTAAAGAATGGAAGTAAGGTTGTGGTTACCAGCCCACCATGGACCAAGTAGGACTTCTCACTGATTGCTCAGAGACTCCTGTTCTTACAGATTCAATCTCAAGAAGAAATAGGAGTATCCTCAATAGAACACCACTGAACACCCACTGATAGTGACACATAATCAGAATTTGAAGAGACCGTGGTGGGCATCACTGCACTCTGGCCTGTAGGTGCCCTAACATGGTCTGCTTCTCGCAGTGATGGAGTAACAGGAACCAGACCTTCCCTCCTGCTTTCCATACCTAGACATCTAAACAGAATATATGAAGTGAAAGTTTTCACACATTGCACTATAGGCAGCCCAGGACTGGTCCTCAGGGAAGGGAAATGAATGAAGCAGCCAGACCATGCCCCAGCTTGCTGCCGGAGTTGTTTCCTTCAGGATCCTGCCAGCCTCCGGCACAGGGAGGGAGAACCCAAACACAGCTGGGTCGTTCTGATGGGAGTCAGGTCACAGCTCAGGGATGCTGGGAACTAGAATTTCTTTAAAAAAAATTTTTTTTTTTTAATCCTCACCCAAGGATAGTTTTCTCCATTTATTTTCAGACAGAATGGGAGGGGGAGAGACAGACAGATAGACACTAATTTGAGAGACACATAGATTGGTTGCCCACCGCACAACCCCAACCAGGGCTGGGGATTGAACCACAACCGAGGTATGTGCCCTTGACTGAAATTGAACCCATAACTTTTGGTCTGTGGGTCGATGCTCTAACTGCTGAGCAAAACCAGCTAGGGTTGGCGGCTAGAATTTCTAGGACAGGCTATCAGAAGGAGTGGGGGAAATAAAAGCTGGACAATTTCCAAATTTGATGAAAACATTTTTTACATGTAATTATTTTTAAAAAATTATGTTACTGATTTTTTAGAGAGAGAAGAGAGATAGAAACATTGATGTGAGAGAGAAACATCAATCAGCTCTGCCTCCTGCATGCCCCCTACTGGGGATCAAACCCATAACCAGGGCATGTGCCCTGACCGGGAATTGAACCAGGACCTCTCAGTCTACAGGACAATGCTCAATCCACTGAGCCACACCAGCCAGGCAGATAAAAACTTCTTAAAACCAGTGATAAAGATAGTTGCTAACCTCATGTCACACAGCTCCATTTCACATGCCTTTCTCCTTAGAAGAACCTGTTATTGGCAATTCTCTAAGTAGGTTTACTCATAAGCCTGACAGGTATAATGGTTAAATGCAATGAATGGGCTTTGAACTCAAAGGAGACAAGACTTTGAATATTGGATTTACCACATACTAGTTTGAAGGTTTTGGATAAATTACTTTAACCTCTTTTATCTTTGTATCCTCTTTTTGATTTTTTTCCTTTTTATTGAATTTATTTATACTGATTAACAAAATTATATAGGTTTCAGGTGCATAATTCTACATACCAAGTATCTTTGTTTCCTCTTTTTAAAAACTAATCATAGTATGTTGTGAGTACTGAGAGAGATAATGTAAGGACTAAAATGTATTTATTATTATACATATATTATAATTATCATGCCTGCAAGTTCCTTTGGTTTGTTCCCACCATTGAGAATACCTGTCTTCCTCATACCCACCTGGTAACCCCACCTGTCTTTTATTCTCCCGAAGACGCTCTGTAGGTGCCAACTCTCCCAGGAAGTTTTCTCTGAGTGAGGCCCCATCTCTGTTCTTGAGTTTCCTTTACTTCTCTATATTACAGTACTTATCATACTATTATAAATTTTAGTTTATTTGTCTCTCTCATCTTGTAGAAAGAGTGAGGTACCAAATACTTTAGGCTTGGTGGGCCAAATGGTCCCTGCTGTACTACTTATTTTAGTTTTATTTTTGTTAATCCTCACCCGAGGACATTTTTCCACTGATTTTTAGAGAGAGTGGAAGAGAGGAAGGGGGAGAGAGAGAGAAACACCAATGTGAGAGAGTCACATCAACTGGCTGCCTCCCACAAGTGCCCGACTGGGGCCAGGGAGTGAACCTGCAACCCAGGTAAGAGCCCTTGACTGGGAAACATCGACTGGCTGCCTCCTGCATGCTTCCTACTAGGGATCAAGCCTGCAACCAGGGCATGCGCTCTGACCAGGAATCGAACATGCAACCTTTTGATGCATAGCACAACACCCAACCGACTGAACCACACTGGCCAGGCCAGAACTCTTTGCTAAATGTCCTTTTGATATTGCATCTTGCCCAATGCTCTACCAGTCAGTCCTCTACTAATACATTCTAAAATTACATCTAAGGAAATCAACAAATAAACATATAAAATATAATTTCAAACATTCTTAGAATAAGGAATACTCTGGGCTATACTAAAAGCTGTAATTCATCTTATGGAACTACTAAGATTTGTGTTTCCTAGCCTCAATCTCATACAAACTTGGTAACTTTCATCTTCCACTCGTGGATATTTAAAAGAAAAAGTCAGCCGTGGCCAGTTTGGCTCAGCTGTTAGAGCGTCGGCCCACGGACCAGACAGGCCCAGGTTCAGTTCCTGCTAAGGGCACGTACCTTGGTTGCTGTTTGTCCCCGGCCTGGTTGGGGTCGTGTGGGTACCACTCGTTGTGTCTCTCTCACATCTCTGTTTCTCTCTCTCTCTTTCACCTTCTCTCCCTCCAGCTCTATCTTAAGATAAATGCAAAAATGTCCTCGGGTGAGGATTGAAAAAAAAAAAGAAGAAAGAAAAAGTCAGTCTATTCTTTATTTTAACAAGGTACTATTTGGATTACGTACCTGTTTGGAAGATGATGACTGCCAAAGGTTGTCCTTCCCCCAGGACCCACGAATAACCGCAGTCCTTCTTCTGCACATTTAAAATATTTGTTGTGGGTACAGTTATTATTGTTAAATAATATTCATATTGTAATAAATTCATACTTTACATTTAAATTTTATTAAATAAATTTAAAACTTAAAAAAGCTATATACGTGTTTTAAAACAGACAATTTAAGAGTTGTCCTAATAGTTACTTCTCATCAACTTCCCTAAAGCTATTTTTTTCTTAAAACTGAGTAGAGAAGACAGCTCTTCCTATAAATTTCCACAAGAGATGTTTAATTATATCTCTTTACAACCATTTACATAATGAAACTAAGTCCATTGTTAACTGCTCTCTATTCACACCAGGATGACTAATTATACCTTTCAAACTGGTGGCATGTAAATTTTCAGTTTCAGTGAAAATGCTGAGGGAGCGAAGGATCCTGGGGCAGAATCCTTCATTGGAATCCCTATCATTCCAAGTTCGTGACCCAACCTTCCAGATTACAATAGTCACTTGAAGTACTTGTGTCCAGTTATGACAAAGCAGATGTAAATAGCTGTTATAAGGTATATAAACATAGTAGACATTGATGCATAATTTTAAAAATACAGTAAGAGCTTTCTTTAAAATTGAGATTTTCAGTTTGTTCTTTACCAAATTTAGTATCCATTCTTAGAAACAAATGAGCGCCCAGCCGGTGTGGCTCAGTGGTTTAGCACCAAGAGGTCATGGGTTCGGTTCCCAATCAGGGCACATGCCCAGGTTGTGGGCCAAATCCTCAGTGGGGGCATGCAAGAGGTGGCTAATAGATGTTCTCACTCATCAATGTTTCTATCTCTCCCTCTCCTTTCCTCTCTCTCTAAAAATCAATAAAGGAAAAAAAAATTTAAAAAACAAAAAACAAATGAGCTACAAAGTTATCTTCAGATTTTAACGGGTAAAATTTATTTCACAAACGTGCAACAGACAGTATTGTGATGCACTGGCTCTTTACTGCTGACCCCTGGGCCACACCAACCGCATCACACACATCTCCATATACTTAATGGTCATCCACACACCTTCTGCACTGGAATCGAGGCTGAAGTCTTGACTTTGTAGTATCTTCTCCACAATATCGTCTGCATCCACTCTGGTGTCATCAACTCGCTTCAGCTGAGATTCTACAGAATCTTGTTTCACTGGGCATCTTTGAAAATAATTTTTAAAAATCTCCTTTTTATGGTGCTGTGATAACAAAGTCCCCTGCATATGCCCCCCCCCCCCATTAAGCTGAGACCAGAAGGGTACCTGCTGAGTGTTTCTGAAGCCGTGTCTTCTTTATCAGCTGTCTCAAGATGTGGCTCCGCGACTTTTGGCTCAGTTTCATCAGATGGCTCTAGAATACTTTCAACTCCTGTTGATGTGCTTCCCTCTGAGGTGTTTCTCCTGTGGCAGAGCTCAGAGCAACTGGACGACCGGGAGTGGCACGAGCTGTACCCTGTTGGAGAGGATCACTCTGGATATGGAACCACACCAGACGCACTGCAGTCAAACCCTCTCCTCCCGCACCACAGCCCCTTCTAGTCCCGTTAGAGCAATAAAAGTCTAAGGAACTTGACTTCACTTCTGGCCTCTACCTGACACTTTTGACTGCTGGCTTGCGTAGCTTGATGTTCTCGAGTGTCCACGGGCACCGAGTTCATCGGGAGCTGAGGCACTCTTTGCTGAAAGATCTGTAATAAGTCATAACACAATGTTACTATCATTGCCCACAACTCAATGGTCAATGGCATCTGTATCTGCAGATTTCATAAACTGCCAAGTTCATTATCAAAAAAAGCAAGGTGCAAAGTGAGATTCCTTTAAATCAGTGCAATGTAAACAATTATATTGCAAGAAAATGAAAAAATTTAAATTCCTTAGTTTACTGAAGAAGTGTAGTATTTTTCATAAGATTTAATGCTCAGCGGTTGAGTGTGGATACATGCACCAAGAGGTGGCCAGTTAGATTCCCGGTCAGGGCATATGCCCAGGTTGTGGGTCCAATCCCCAGCGGGGGGCATGTGGGAGGCCACCAATCAATGTTCTCTCTCATTGATGTTTCTCTCTCTCTCTCGCCCTCTTGCTTCCTCTCTCTCCAAAATCAATTAAGAAAAAAAAATAGCTTGCATTAAAAAAAAAAATTAAGCCCTGGCCGGTTTGGCTCAGTGGCTGGAGCATTGGCCTGCGGACCAGAGAGTCCCAGGTTCGGCTCCTGCTAGGGGCACATACAAAAAAAAAAAATTTAAGATTTAACCAAACTCCACCTTAAATAAAACTTTCAGTTTTTATTGTTTGGTATTTCTAATAAAGAATGAGTCAGCAGTAGCATTCTTACAAATTCTCACTATATTGCTGGGTTTTTGTGGAAATCTTGCTCTCAAAATCCATCATAGCAGTGAAAGCATTAGTTACGCTCAAATTAGCATTGTTAGTGCTAGGCTGTGATTTGGGCACAGGTCTGTGTTTTAAGTCAATATGGCATGGAATGTAGCATTGAGAATAAACGTTCTTCAGAAACTGATTACAGTGTTCAGTTTCAAAGCAAATGTACAATGGAAAAGCAGTGTCAAAGCAATTTCTCTAGGGGTTCCCTGATAAAGTGCATATTCCAGAGGCCAGTTCTGTATTTCCAGAACCAGGCTTCTCCCAGAGAATGCAGAACTGTGGCCATTTTCATTGGGATGAAATATTTGGAAACTAGAACTGTTTTTCACTTAGAGGCAAAAGGAAACTAACTCAGTCACACAGCTATTATGGCAGCAGTTCTAAACGATATCAGGCATAGCTGGACCAACAACTGTTGTCAAGCACGTAAGCCCCTGGAGTGACCTGGTCCTTCTGCAAAGGGCTCTCATTTCTGGACAGACTGTAAGATATAATCCAGACCAGCACCATCGTCCTGCTTGACAGTGGTCTTAATGCCCACGTCAGAGACAACAAATTCCAAACTCAAAGATTTGGTCCATATCGAAATTATACAGGATTATCTAGACTCAGGGTTGGCTCTGATCTTAACTCATATGTTTATCTATTGGTTTACAAAATGTATTCATTCAATAGATTTTTACTAAGCTCTTATCAGGTCAGGTTCCCAAAACTGTAAATGATTTAGGGGGGCAAATTATATGCTTCGAGTGTAGAAGTAGAAGCAGTCACAGCACAATGTGTTGAGTACTAAAATGTGCACAAGCAACAAAAAAGCAGCTCTTAAGAGGTTTAGAAGGCAAGAGCATTGAACACCACCTGCTACTGGGGAAAAGACCTCCCAGAGGAGGTTGATTCCAGGTCTCTGCAAAGGTTGAGGAATGCCTCAGCTAATTAGGTGGGGACAAGCACGGGGCAGCACGGCTTGTTCAGTCAAGTTGGCACACAGGATGCAGGTAGAGGTGACTGAAGGAAAAAGAGAGATGAGCAGGTGCTGCTAATGAAGGACCTCCTATAAGTTTAAAGAAGGAAATAACTCAATTGCTTTAAGCAAGGGTATGACACGACCAGATCTATATTTTGGGAAGACCACTTTGGCAATGGGATAAACAGGGCAAAGGGGGAAAGGTTTTAATAACGATCCAGCTGAGAGTGAGAGATATTTAGCAGACACAAGTGACAGGACTCAATCCTAAGCAGAAGTGTGTGTCAGGATAACCAAGATAGAAACTACAGAAGGGGGACTTAAAAAGACTTGTGCTAGATTTGTGGAGCTGAGACACCTGAGGGCACCGTGTCATTCACTATTCAATGAACTTCTACTATGTCTCTGGCATTATGCTGGAGACAGGAAGACGACCAAGACCTCACCATGAAGAACTCAGAATCTAGCTGACGAGAAAGATAAACAGATGGGTTTCAGTCTAACATGTGACATGAAGTAGACCTTCCCAAAAAGCACTTGGAAATATGTACCTGGCATCCAGGAGGAAGGTGTGAGGCAACACAAATTTGTAAACTAAAAGTATTTAACTCTTACTGACATGATCACATTCACATTTGTGTGATAGTGAAATCCGAGGGTATAGATTACATTGTCCGGGGAGAGTGAGCAAAGGGAACCAAATCCTGTGGAACACCAATATTTAAGAGGAAGAGGAAAGAAAAAGAAGCCTCCAAGATGCTAGAAAAGGAAAGGCCAAAGTCACGGGAGCCACGGGAGCCACGGAAGCCATGGAAGCCACGGGAAGAGAATGCTTCGAGAAAGATAAACGGCCAAGTCAAACGAGAGCAGAAAAAGTGCCAAAGGAAGCGACAGTCATGTCACTGGAGGGCAGAAGCCAGGCTGTGTGTATGTTTAGGATTAAGTGGGCAGGATATTCTTTCTGGAAGCTTGGCTATAAAAAGTGTAAGAGAGGAGGAGGGGAAGGAGAGCTTAAAGAGCAGGAGATAGAGAAGGATGTAGGGCCAGTTAATGAATTTTTGTGTTTTCAGTATGAGAAAGAATTTGATTACTGAAATACTGACGAGGAGGAGCAAATGGAAAGGTTAAAAGTACACAAAGGATTCAGGATGCTAATCCTGCAGTGTCCTGTGGTATCTGTGGGGTACAATGTGTGTGGGGGGTGTCATCACAGCATTAGGCTTTTAACCTGTCAGGGCAAAACATTTAGACAAAACAAAGCATTGCCTTAACCAAAAACTGCATAATTGAAACTCTGCTGATACTAACCCACTTCAAGTCATATACCCAAAGAATTTTAAATGTGGGCAGGACTATAGGAATCTCACAGATTAAAAACCCAGTGAGCCCTGGCTGGTTTGGCTCAGCGGTTAGTATCGGCTGCAGACCAGAGAGGCCCGGGTTTGGTTCCCACTAAGGGTGCGTACCTTGCTTGCAGTTTGTCCCAGGCCCTGGTTGAGGTCGTGTAGGTGGCAACCACTTGATGTGTCTCTCTCACATCAATGTTTCTCTCTCTCTCTTCCTCCCTCTCTCCCTCCCGCTCTATCTCAAGATGAATGCAAAAAAAAAAAAAAAAAAGTTCTCAGGTGAGGATAAAAAAAATAACCCAGTGAACTACACAGCCATACCTGCAATTCCAAGATGGATTTTGAGAGTCTCTCCCCCTTTTCTATCTTCTTCCAGTGACTCGGATTCACCAGCAATTGGTATAGACATTGAAGTAGAAGGAGGCCTGGAAATAAGCATTTCTAAGCATCAGAACTTGGTTTACGGGTTAGAGACTAGTTGTGTGGTTAGTACATGGCCTCAGTAAGGTACCTGTAATGTTACCTCTTTGAGGGTGGAAGTAATAAAAGTCAACAAGTAATGTATGAGTATCCTCAAAACCATGGGGTGGGGGGTTCTTTTACACAACAAAAAATGTGAGCCCAGAAAAGAGAAGAGCTCTGTCAGTGTGTCCCCAGCACTATCAGTGCAAGGTGCTCCATCTGCCACCTTGAACTGCAGACAAGGCAGGGAAGCATGTGAGGTGGAGGAGGCAGCTCCAAGACCCTCTGATCTGAGGTTGGAGGGGAATGCCGCCTCCACCTCCTGCTGCTGCTGCTGCTGCTGCTGCTGCTGCTGCTGCTGCTGCTGCTGCTGCCGCCGCCGCCCTCTTACCGGCTCCACTAACTTCTTCAATGGTACTCATGGTTTTTGCATCTACTGTCTTCTCTAAAAACAGTTCACCTGCCCCAGGGAGAGCCTATAAACAGCCCCAGTTGTTTAGATTTGCTTTTTGGGCTGGATTCTCTGGAAGGAGGTAATGGATATCTTCTTCTTGGCTAATTCAAGGCTCCTGAATCCATGTGGAGCTGTGAAGCGGGAAGGCGCAAGTCTGAGTTCCAACAGGAATTCTTTTTTTTTTTTTAAATAAAACATTCCTAACCTTCTGAGTTTGATTTCCAGAGACCACATTTTCCTAGAGACTGCCCCTCGGTGACCTGAGATAAAATAGGAAGGGGTCGAAGTAATCGTGAAGCTGATTCAGATTCTTGAGGATAGGCACTTAAGATCGCCATTAAACCTATTTTATTTATAGATGAGTTATATCCCAGGATCTCCTAATTTCCAAAATCCCATATCCCATTGAGAAATCTTCAAGTATTTGTCCTGCAGGTACATCAAAGTCAATATATCCCCACCTAAACTCACCTTCTTTCTCCAAATCTGTTTTCTTCTTGTATTCCTTAATTCTGTGAATGCCTTCACAATCCACAAAGTCACCAAAACTAGACCCCGAGATGCCCTCTGTCTCCTTCCTACTCACATTTCTCCACATCCAATTAATCTCCAAATTCCACGGATTCTCTCTTAATATTTTTCCCATTCATCCTCTCTTCTCCACCCCCACTACACTTTAGTCTGGCCTTTGTCCTTTTGCTGGATAACTGCACGAGTCTCCTAGCTCTTCTTCCTGCTACTGCCACTGTGGTCTTTTTGAAATATGCACTATGAACTAGTTACTCTCTGATTTAAATCGCTTCAACAGCTCCTTAGGGATAATGGCAATACAAGGTCCTTTGCAGTTTGGCCTAGATTTACCTCTTCAAATACCAAAAGCTATATTTCTAATACAATAAATCCTCACTTAATATTGTTGATAGGTTCTGAAACTTGAAGCAAAACAAGACCAATTTTACCATAGGCCAACTGGTATCAACAAAAGTTAAGTTCCTACAAAATCTCATCAATGTTATAACAAAGCAATGTTATTCGAGGACCTGCTATAACGTGAAACAGCTTGGTGAAAAAAACCTGCAATATTCTGTAAGAAAAACTAATGTAAAAAAACCCCACATTTCCAGCTGGCTGTTGTGGCTCAGTTGGTTGAGCATCATCCCATGTACCAGGAGGCTGCAGGTTCGATTCCCAGTCAGGGCACATGCCCAGGTTATGGGCTTGATCCCCAGTAGGGGGCTTCCAGGAGGCAGCTGATCAATATTTCTGTCTCTCTCTGAAATCAATAAAAATGTATTAAAAAATAAATAAAAAGAAATACACCTCCAAAGAATGGAGTCCACAGCCAGTCATTAATCATTGATGTTGACTCAGGCCTGCCTGTCTAAACACTTATCTTTCCATGCCAGTTCCTTTGGTTTCCCTTTCACAGATGGCCTGATTACAGTGTCTCCAGCCCTCCACCTCTTAGACCTGTTTTCCAACCCTGTGGAGCTCCCAGCCTGAGGCCTCTTCCCCTTCTCGCTCTCTATCACTCTCCCTCTGGCTCCACTCGTTGCTGCCCGGCCTGACTTCACAGCCACAGCACTGGCAGCAATACCTTCAGTCTGGCACCCCTTGAGCTGCAGTCTCAACACACCTGAAGAACCCCAACCCTTGATAATTTCAGCCACTGTACTAACTGCTTTAATACGAGGGCCACTAAATATTATGGAGAGAATTCATCACCACGGGGATTGATATTAAGGCAAATGAAGGATCGAAAATCTTAGCTGGGCCTTGGCAGCTCCTTAGACAACTCAGTTTTGTTGAATAAAGAATCACTGAGTGGCTTCTGGTCAAGATGGTGGCGTAGGTAAATGTGGTATTGCCTCCTCCCACAACCACATCAAAATTACAACTAAACTACAGAACTACTATCATTCAAAACCACCTGAAATCAAGCTGAATGGAAGTCCTACAACCACAAAATTAAAGAAGCCACATCGAAACTGCAATTAAGACTCAATTACAACAGAAGGGCGCAAAGTCCACATGACGGGTGCACCTTGAGGGCCCAGCTGGGAGACCAGGGAGGCTGTGCCACTGGACCCTACAGGACACCTACTGCAATAGGCCACCCTGGGAAGCCCAGGAGATATAGCAGCTCTACCTAATACATAGAAACAAACACAAGGAGGTAGCCAAAATGAGGAGTCAAAAAAACACATCCCAAATGAAAGAACAGAACAAAACTCCAGTAAAAGAACGAAATGAAATGGAGATAAGCAATCTAACAGAAGCAGAGTTCAAAACACTGCTTATAAGGATGCTCAATGAACTTAGTGAGAACCTCAGTGAACTTAGTGAGGGCCTCAAGAACATAATAAAGGACCAGTCAGAAATGAAGGATGCATTAACTGAAATAAAGAATAATTTATAGAGATTCCATAATAGAGCATGTAAAGCCAAGAAGCAAACCATCAATTTGGAATATAAGGAAGCAAAAAACACCCAATCAGAACAGCCAAAAGAAAAAAGAATAAAAAAAAAAATGAGGATAGTGTAAGAAGCCCCTGGGACAACTTCAAGCGTGCCAACATTCGCATCATGGGGGTGCCAAATGCCCAATCAGAACAGCCAAAAGAAAAAAGAATAAAAAAAAAATGAGGATAGTGTAAGAAGCCCCTGGGACAACTTCAAGCGTGCCAACATTCGCATCATGGGGGTGCCAGAAGGAGAAGAGAGAGAAGAAGAAATTGAAAACCTATTTGAAACGATAATGGCAGAAAACTTCCCTAACTTGGTGAAGGAAACAGACATACAAGTCCAGGAAGCACAGAGAGTCCTAAACAAGATGAACCCCAAAAGAGGCCCATACCAAAACACATCATCATCAAAATGCAAAAGGTTCAAGCCCTGGCCAGTTTGGCTCAGCGGTTAGAGTGTCGGCCTGCGGTCCACAGAGACCCGGGTTCGGTTCCCGATAAGGGCAAGTACCTTGGTTGCAGTTTGTCCCCGGCCCTGGTTGGGCCCTGGTGAGGGTGGCAACCACTCGATGTGTCCTTTTCACATCGATGATTCTCTCTCTCTCTCTCCCCCACTCTATCTGAACAAAATATGGGAAAAAAATGTCCTCGGGTGAGGATAAAAAAAAATGCAAAAGGTTCAAGACAAAGAGAGAATCTTAAAAGCAGCAAAAGAAAAACAGTTAGTTGCCTACAAGGGAGCTCCCATAAGACTGTCAGCTGATTTCTTTCTTCTCTCTTTTTTTTAAATCCTTAACCGAGGACATTTTTTTCGTTTTTTGTTCAGATAGAGTGAGAGGGAGAGAAAGAGAAACATCAAGTGGTTGGCACCTCCATGACCCAACAAGGGCTGGGGACAAACTGCAACCAAGGTACGTGCCCTTAGCGGGAACCGAACCCAGCAGGGGTGCAACTTATCTGTATGTTCACAGTGCAGGCAGAATGCAAGTTATTTGGCCAGGTCTCTCTGGACTGCAGGCCGACGCTCTAACTGCTGAGCCAAACCAGCCAGGGCTCAGCTGATTTCTTAAAAGAAACTTTGCAGGCCAGAAGGAAGTGGCAAGAAATATTCAGAGTGATGAAAAGCAAGAACCTACAACCAAGATTACTCTATCCTGCAAAGCTATCATTTAGACTCGATGGACATATAGTTTCCCAGACAAGAAAAAGCTAAAGGAGTTCATCATCACCAGACCGGTATTATATGAAATGTTGAAGGGTCTTTATGAAGAAAAAGATAAAAAATATGAACAAACAAAATGGCAATAAATACATATCTATTGACAATTGAATCTACAAACAAAATGAACAAGCAGAACAGAAACATTCTCATAGATACAGAGAACATTTTGTTGGTTGCCAGATGGAAGGATGTTTGGGGGAATGGGTGAAAAAGATGAAGGGATTAAGAAGTACAAATTGGCTGTTAGACTGACAAACCTCAAAGGGAAGAGTAAGGGGAGAAATAAACTAAAGAACTTTATGCATATATGCATGAGCAATGGACACAAACAACAGTGTGGGGAAAGGCAGGAGGGGGGTGGGAAGGAAGGGGGTCAATAGGGGAAAAGGGAGAAACATCTGTAATACATTCAACAACAGAGATAAGTTAAAAAAAAAGAATCACTGAGTGCCTGTCACATGCCAGCTTTTATTCTGTTATGCCCTTTGCTCTGAAAATGTTTTTATATCCTTTATCAGAAATTATTTAATATGGCTCGATTACAGAAAAAGATGAAATTGTTTTGTTTTAGTTTCCCAGTAATGTTAAGAGCACGCGAAAAATGACCACCTACAATGACAATACTATCTATGTGGTATTCTGTAAACATTCCATGTCCTATAGCAGTGCCACAAACTTGGGCAAGCTCTTTTCTCTCCCTGGAACATCTCTACCCACCTCCTCTGCTTAGCAATTTTCTAATCATCCTTGAACACTTAGCTCAGTGTCACTTCCTCAGTGAAGACTTCCCTGGCTTTTAAGAAAAGTAGCTGGGGACCGTCTATGCCTCTTTAACACCATATGCTGTGTGTCTGTCTCCCACGTAAACTGTGACTCCTTCAGAGCAGCAGCTGGTCTCTCAGTCTGGTAAATGTTAGCACATGATAGGCAATGAACACATATGTACTGAATAAATGGGCATATTCCAGAACCCTGAGACTCAATATCCTCACTTGAAAATATGGATAATGCCTGGCTGGTGTGCTTCAGTGGTTGAGCATTGACCCATGCACCAAGAGGTCACTGGTTCAATTCCCAGTCAGGGCCCATGCCCAGGTTGTGGGCCAAATCCCCAGTGCGGGGCATGCAGGAGGTGACCAACAGATGTTCTCTTTCATCAGTGTTTCTAACTCTCTTTCCTTCTCCCTTCCTCTCTCTCCAAAATCAATAAGGGGGGTGGGTATGAATACTACTCAAACCACAGAGTTGTTTTAAGAACTAAACCGGGAGACAGTAATATTCATTAGATCATTCTGACAAATAGTAATTTCCTTCCTTCTAGAGAATGAATGCTTCAGAGCCCTAGCTACACAAGAGGGTTACATCATCCCTCTATCTGCTTCATCACAAATTATGGAATGCCGATATAGTATATAATTGCTCTCTAAACACCCTCTTTCTTTTTTTTTTATTTTTATCCTCACCTGAGGACATTTTTCCATATTTTGTTCAGATAGAGTGGGAGGGGGAGAGAGAGAGAGAGAAACATTGACGTGAAAGGGACACATCGAGTGGTCGCCACCCACACAACCCAACCTGGGCCAGGGACAAACTGCAACCGAGGTACATGCCCTTAGCGGGAACCGAACCCGGGTCTCTCTGGACCGCAGGCCGACGCTCTAACCGCTGAGGCAAACTGGCCAGGGCCATACCCTCTTTCTTGATCAACACTAGTGGCTGGCTTTCTTTCCAGAGTCAGTTTCATTCCTTTACAAGAGTTGGTGGCTATTTGATGAGTTGTACAGAACTACAAAATGGAGTTTAGGGCAGGTGGTTAGAGGATGACTTACCAGCTGTCTTCTTCATATATATTGGCCTTTAGCATAAAGTTTGCTTCAGAAGAACTATACAATCTATGCCACAGATCTTCTGTTCAGAAAACATCCAAACTAGCATTTGAATCTGAGAATGTTAATGGTTGGCTCTACTCTTGTTAGTTTTTCTAGTAGATTTAAAAACGTTATATTATGCCCTGGCCAGTTTGGTTCAGCGGTTGGAGCGGCTGACGCCTGAGGACCAGAGAGTCCCAGGTCCGGTTCCCGCTAGGGGCACATACCAAAAAATAAATAAATAAATAAATAAAAATTAAAATACACAAATAAATAAAATAAAAACTTTATATTATGAAAAATTCAAAGACAGACAAAAGCAGGGAGAATAGTAGAAAGAACCTCTCCAGTGGTTATTTAAATCTGTGTCTTAGCCCTGGCCAGTTTTGCTCAGTGGTTAGAGTGCTGGCCCACAGACTGACTGAAGGGTCTTGGGTTCGATTCCTGGTCAAGGGCACATACCTGGGTTGCAGGTTTGATCCCTAGTCCTAGTGGGGATTGTGCGGGAGGCAACCAATTGATGTGTCTCTTTCACACTGATATTTCTCTCTCTCTTCCTCCCTTCCAGTCTATCTAAAAAATCAATGGAAAAATGTCCTTGGTGAGGATTAACAACAACAAAAAATCTGCTTCTTACAGACAAACACACAGTCTAGCCACTCAACTTCTCTGGGCTTTGATCTTGGATTATACCAACACTTTCTGAACTGGCTTCTCCTCAGGGACTTCAGGGGTAGGAGGGTATTACACCCTTTGCCTCTCAATAGAAAAAAAATGTTATATACCGGGATTCATAACACATTTGAGTAAAACATTTTGTGGCTAAATATTCTGGGGGAAAAAATCACCAAACTAGACAACTTCCAAAATTCTTTTCAGCTCTAAAGTACTCTGATTTTTTTTTTTATCCTCACCCGAGGACACTTTTTCCATTTTTTGCTCAGATAGAGCGGGAGGGAGAGAGAGAGAGAGAGAAACAGCAACGTGAAGGGACACATCGAGTGGCTGCCACCCGCACGACCAACCAGGGCCGGGGACAAACTGCAACCGAGGTACATGCCCCTAGCGGGAACCGAACCTGGGTCTCTCTGTACTGCAGGCCGACGCTCCAACCGCTGAGCCAAACCGGCCAGGGCTAAAGTACTCTGATTTTACATATTTGATATATGTTAAAATATCACTTGGGCCTGGCTGGTGGGGCTCAGTGGTTGGGCATCGACCCATGCACCAAGAGGTTGCCAGTTCGATTCCTGGTCAGGGCACAAGCCCAAGTTGTGGGCCAAATCCCCAGTGGGGGGCATGCAGGAGGCAGTCAATCGATGTTCTCTCACTGATGTTTCTATCTCTCTCCCTCTCCCTCCTTCTCCCTCTCTCTAAAATCAAAGAAAAAAATATATATAACTTAATGAAAATTTTACTTTTTACATGGCCGTTCAAACATTTTCCTGTTCAATCCCTACTCAGTGCATGTAAGTGTTAGAGTTGCCCTTTTCAACTGAAAGTTGCACACTTTCAGATATTCAAAGGAAAGAGAAAGCAAATATTAGGGGTTTGATTCTTCTAGAAAATATTTTTATATTTCTTATGATGAAATAATGTATTTATTCTAATAAATTATAAAAGTCTCTATAAATATAAGCTCTAGATTGCCAGAATTGTATTTGTAGAGATAATACAGAACATAAGGTGATCTATTTTTGAGATTTTCACAGTATTTGAGTTTCACAGGCAGGGAGAGAAAATGGTAGAGAAAAGGTCAGTAAGAGACTATTTATAAAAAGTCCATGAGAAGAAATGATGAATTCACATTCTTCTACTAAGTTTTGCTGCCACTTTTCTCATTTTATCCTAAAGTGATTCCATTAGAAAAACACTGTCACCCAAGAAACCAAAAACGGTATAGCAAAAATGGTTTAGTCCCAAGAAAACAGGAAATAAAGAAAAAACCGGGAAATTCTGGTTTGAGAGAAGATAGCACAGGAAGCCTAAGTTAGAAGAAAATGCATAGTTTTAATCAATAATTGATTTGAATTAAAATATATATTTTCATCCTTACAAAACAATATATAAGGAGAGAACTTATAGATCTAGCTATTAGAAACACGAAGTGGTGGCCTGCGGTCCAGAGAGACCCGGGTTTTGTTCCCACTAAGGGCACGTACTTCGGTTGCAGTTTGTCCCCGGCCCTGGTTGGGTCAGGGCCGTGCGGGAGGCAGCCACTCGATGTGTCCCTTTCACATCGATGTTTCTCACTCTCTCTCTCTTCTTTCCCCTCTCTCTCTCTCCCACTCTATCTGAACAAAAAATTGAAAAATGCCCTCAGGTGAAGATAAAAAAAATAAAAATAAAAAACAAAACACGAAGTGGTAGTCGCGTCAAGATGGCGGCGCAGGTAAACGGGGGATCCCCTCCTCCCACAACCACATCAAATTACAAGGAAACTACAACACAACCATCATTCAGAACCGCCTGACATCGAGCTGGATGGAGTCCTACAACTACGGAATTAAAGCAGCAGCCACATCCAGACTGGCAGGAGGGTGGAGGCGAACAGGCTGGTCCCACACCCACGTGTGGCGGATAAAAATCAGAAGGACACCTCGGCTGGGAAGGTCCTCCCTGAGGACTGAGGGGTCCCCGTCCCACACCAGGTGCCCCGCTCAGGCTTCCAGTGCCAGGAAGAGAATCCTCAACACATCTGGCTGGAAAAAGCAGAGGGAACTGAGGCTCAGGGAGGCTGAGGCAGCTGGAGCCCCAGGCAGCTCCTCTTAAAGGGCCCGCGCATAGACTTACTCGGACTTGCTCCCTCTAAGCTCAGAGCGGAGAAAGCTTGAGGGGCGCCAGAGAACAAGGAAGAACCGAGCTGTTTGGCCTCAGGATGAGGGCTGGAGGGGCAGCTTTCTCCCAGACAGACGGACAGACGTGCTGGCAGAGGTCCTTTTTCCTTTGGTGAGCCGTTCCCCCACAGGGCAGGCAGAGGGCCACCATATCTGGGACTCCAGCAACCTGGCTCATACTGGTAGCCTCACCCTGGTGATTCCCTGAGGCCCCGCCCCACCCAACTTTCAGCCCACCCAAGCTGTTCCCAAAGGCTTTACCACAGGATTGGCCTGTCTTGGATCCTGCTTCAGAGTTTCCTAAAATCTCTCAAACAAGCAGCATCTGGTCTCAACAACCCCCATACCTCTCATTAAGTGGCCCCAGGCTGGGCACTAGAAGCAGCCAGACTTGGTTCACAACTTGGCTTTTCCTGGATACCTCCACGCCCAGCACAAGAAGCAGCCATCTGCAGATCACTTTGTAGCTTATTCCGGGTGGCCCCAGACCAAACACAGGCAGTGGCTGACCTTGCCCCAGAGCCAGCACACCCAGTGGACAGCTTCAGACCACAATGAAACACCACCACCCAACTACCTCAAGTGACACACTCAATGAGTGGACTCAGTGGGTACCAGAGCCCTGCTAAAGAAAGTCTTGCTCTGTGTGGTGGGCCCCTGCACAGCTGATCCTCCAAGGGAGTCAGAGGCCAGTGGTCAGTGGGCACAGCCAGTCCTTGCAGCTGATCAACCTGATGTGCCAACAGTAATCAAATACAACAGAAGGGTATACAGTCCACACTAGGGGTGCACCTCAAGGGCCCAGCTGGGCTGATCAGGGAGGCTGTGCCACTAAATCCTACAGGACACCTACAACAGTAGGCCACCCTACGAAGCCTAGGAGACACAGAAACTCTACCTAATACATAGAAACAATCACAGGGAAGCAACCAAAATGAAGAGACAAAGAAACATGTCCCAAATGAAAGAACAGAACAAAACTCCAGGAAAAGAACTAAACAAAATGGAGATAAGCTATCAATCGGATGCAGAGTTCAAAACACAGGTTATGCCCAGTCAATGTGGCTCAGTGGTTGAGCAATGACCCATGCACCAAGAGGTCGCCAGTTCGAGTACTGGTTAGGGCATATGCCCAGGTTATGGGCCTGGTCCCCAGTGGGGGGCATGTAGGAGGCGGCCAATCGATGTTCTCTCTCATGGATGTTCCTACCTCTCTCAAATCAATAAAGGAAAAAAAAAGAACTCAAAATTTAAAAATAATAATAATAAAAAATAAAAAAAAACACACAGGTTATAAGGTTGCTCAAGGAACTTGGTGAGACATTCAAGGGACTTAGTGAGACCTTCAAGGAACTTAAGGAGACCTCCGAGGAACTAGTGAGAACAACAACAACATCAAAAAGGACCAGTCAGAAATTAAGGATGCACTAACTGAAATAAAGAATAATTTACAGAGATTCCATAGTAGAGCAGGTAAAGCCAAGAAGCAAACTATTGATTTGAAATAAAAGAAAGCAAAAAAATCACCCAACCAAAACAGCAAAAAGAAAAAAGAATAGTGTAAGGAACCCCTGGGACAACTTTAAGTGTGCCAACATTCGCAAAATAAGGGTGCCTAAAGAAGAGAGAGAGCAAGAAATTGAAAATCTTCTTGAAACAATGATGACAGAAAACTTCTCTAACTTGGTGAAGGAAACAGACAAGTCCAGGAAGCACAGAGAGTCCCAAACAAGTTGAACCCCAAGAGGCCCACACCAAGACACATCATCAAAATGCAAAAAGTTAAAGACAAAGAGAGAATCTTAAAAGCAGCGAGAAAAAAGCAGTCCATTATGTACAAAGGAGCTCCCATAAGACTGTCAGCTGATTTCTCAAAAGAAACTGCAGCCCTGGCCGGTTTGGCTCAGCGGTTAAAGCGTCGGCCAGCGGTCCTGAGAGACCTGGCTTCCGTTCCCGCTAAGGGCGCGTACCTCGGTTGCAGTTTGTCCCCGGCTCTGGTCAGTCGTGCGGGTGGCAGCCGCTCGATGTGTTCCTTTCACGTCGATGTTTCTCTCTCTCTCTCTGTTCTTCTCTCTCCCTCCCACTCTACCTGAACAAAAAATGAAAAAATGTCCTTGGGTGAGGATAAAAAAAAAAAAAGAAACTTTGCAGGCCAGAAAGAAATGGCAAGAAATATTCAAGGTGATGAAAAGCAATGACCTACAACCAAGATTACTCTATCCTGCAAAGTTCTCATTTAGAATTGATGGATTTATCAAGAGTTTCCCAGACAAGAAAAAGCTAAAGGACTTCACCACCACTAAACCAGTATTACATGAAATGTTGAAGGGTCTTCTTGAAGGTGAAGAAGAACAAAAATATAAACAATGAAATGGCAATTAATACATATCTATCAATAATTGAATATACAAACAAAATGAACAAGCAGAACAGAAACAGACTCATAGATACAGAGACATTTTGTTGCTTGCCAGATGGGTGGGGGCTGGGGGGATGGGTGAAAAAGATGAAGGAATTAAGAAGTACAAATTTGTTGTTAGACTGATGAACCTTGGAGGGAGGGAGGGCGGGATGAGATAAACCAAAGAATGTCTATGCATATATGCATAAACAATGGACACCAACAATAGTGTGGGGAAGGCAGGAGGGGGGCGGGATTGGGGAGGAGGGGTCAATGGGGAAAAAAGGGAGAAACATCTGTAATACATTCAACAATAAAAATGAGTTAGAAAAACATGAAGTGATGCTTAGGGAAGTGATTCATGTTTTCTTTACTTTTCTAAATGTATCTTTCTCAGATATTTAAATAATACTTAATTAACTTGCTTGTTTAATTACTAAGTGTCTTCAAATTGCTGACAGGCAATCCCTATGTTCTCCCAGTCAGTTCACTCGCCCACTCTGAGAAGCCTTTACACAGCATTCCTCTTCCCTCAAACCCACACCTCCACATTTCACATCCTTGCTCTCCAGTGATCACCTGGTTTCCCATTTCACTAGCACACCAGGAGCAATCTGAAAACAACTCCTATATGCTTCCACTGCACCTGCAGCCTTGTTCTCTGCCTCCATCCCTCTCGACAACCCAAGGTCACTGTTCTAGCAACTGTCCCTTTTCTCTTCTACCTCATGTTTCTCCCTCTCATCGAGACCATTCTATCAATAAACAAACACAGTCATCCCCCTTATCTGTGGGGGATCTGTTTCAAGACCCTCAGTTGATGCTTAAACTGTGGACAGTACCAAACCCTGTATGTACTGTTTTTTCCTGTACATACATAGCTATGATAAAGTTCATTGTATAAATTAGGCACAGTGAGAGATTAACAACCATAACTAATAATAAAAGAGAACAGCTATAACAATAAAATCAGGGTTACCTGAACACAAGCACTGTGATACCGTGACAGTTGATCTCATAAGACGGCTACTAAATAACTAACGGGTGGGGAGTGTATACAGCGTGGAGATGCTGGACAAAGGGATTTACATCAAAGGAGTGACAGAGCAGGTCAGCATGATATTCCATCATGCTACTCAGAATGGCATGCAACTTAAATCTTATGAACTGTTCATTTCTGAAATTTTCCATTTAATATTTTTGGACCATGACTGACCATGGATAACTAAAACTGTGGAAAGTGAAACAGTGGATGGGGGGAACATCGCTGTACTATTTCCAAATTTTCTCTTCCAAAATCTTTTTAACCCAAACCAATAAGGTTATAGTCTAAGAGTATTCTACCGAATTGCTTGTCAAGATCACCAATAATGTCTATATTGCAAAATCCAAAGGTCAGTCCTCAGTCCTCATTTCCGTGGCCTACTTCCATCCTGTGTGACTGTCGATCACTCCCTCCTGTTTGGAACAGGTTCTTCACCTGGTTCTCAGGACTGCTGTCCTTTGGTGCCTTCCTCCTACCTCACTGGTTGTTACTTCGCTGGTTTTTCGCTGGCTCCCCAAACTCTAACGTGCCTGAGTGTCCCACACCTCAGTCTGTGGTCCTTTTCTTTATTTATACTCACTCCCTTTCTGTCCCTTAATCAAATCTCACAGTTTTAATGGGTATCTATGTGCTGACAATGTCATGATTTCCAAATTTGTTTCTCCAACCTGGGCTTCCCACTGAACTCTGTAGTCACATATCCAACTGCCCCCTTGACATGCCGGAAGGATATGAAATAGGGATTTCAAAGTTAACATGTCCAACACCCAAGCACCCAACCTGTTCATTTCAGTGCATGGAAAAACCCTTCTCCTAGTCACTTAGCCCCCAAACCATGGAACAGCTGCCTAACTCCTCTCCCTGCTTCTCGCCTGCCCCCTGCACTGCTCTCACAAATTGCATTTCCTACTTAGCACCGTAAGTTAGATCATTTTATTCCTCTGCTCTAAACCCTCCAGGAGATTTTTATCTCATTTAGATTATAAGTAGCCTATGAGACTATTACTATAATGGCCACAAAATCCTTTATCAGCTGGTCTCATCTCCTATTACCCTCCTCCTCGTTCACTCTGCTCTCGACACACTGGTCTCCTGGCAGTGACTTGAATAGGCCAAACACACTCCTCCCTGAAGGCCTTTGTCTTCATTACTTCTCTCTCAAATGCTCTTTCTCCAAACACCTGCATGGCCTGCTTCCCGTCTCCTTCAAATATCATCTTTACCAGGGCGGGACTACTTCATATAAAGCAGTAACACTTACCCCCCACCTGGTCCTCCTACCCTGCTTTATTTATCTCCAAAGTACTCACTGCCATCTTTACATTATATATTTACTTGTTAGTTTGTTGTTTGTTTCAGAATATAAGTTCCAAGATGTAAGGGACCTGGTCTATTTTCCCCTGCTCTTTGTCAGGTCTAGAACAGAGCCTAGCACATGGTAAGATACTTACTGGGTATTTATTGAAGATATGAATAAGTCTACAGAGGTCAAATAAAAATTATTAATTTTTCTAATTTCACACAAAACCTGGAGATAACAAAAGACCTGTAGTTTAAATAATTCAGGGTGTGGAGAGCTCATTGGGTAACAGATAACAGTAACTTCTGTGAGGGTCAGGTCAGTCACCCAGGAGAGAAACTATCCCCCCTTCACTGGTATTAGCTTGTAAACACTACATAATAGGACTCTAAAACTTGAAACAAATAAATCACTATTGTATTTTCAGAAAATAACTCACTTACTGAGTATTGACTTACGTTTTAAAACATGGGTCACCAGACATCAGCTGCATACTGATTAAAACCTAAACATAAGAAAAAGAAAGCCTGTGATTATACGAGGTCTCCTGAGAGAAGCCACGTTCTCTAAGGCATGCACCCTCCAGAGCAGCTCATTCAGTATTTCCTACTCAGAAAGGATGGGAGAAAATGACTGCTGAATTAGATTACATTCAATATTAAATAGCTACTTTATACAAACATAGATTAAAAATAAATTTTAATACTCAAAACTTCGTAATTGCAAAAATCAGAGTGGAAAAGATGGAAACAGAAAGCCAGTGCTTCAGCAGTAACAGTGCTGTGTGCTGTGCTGGTAGGGTTTATCTCAAGAGTTTCCCTCCAACTTGCCATGCTGTCACTTCAAGGGGTGCCTGCTGGTGGCTGGTAAGAGGAGAATGCTTCCCGCCTTTGCCCCGGCTTTAGATCAGAATTTAAATCTTGGAGGATATTTTCTGAGATGCTGCTGTTTGCTAGTTGCTGACTGCTTTTTAAGAATCAGCCATAAGTGCTCTGGCCGGTTTGGCTCAGCGATTAGAGCGTCCGCCTGCGGTCCAGAGAGACCCGGGTTCGGTTCCCGCTAAGGGCATGTACCTCGGGTGCAGTTTGTCCCCGGCCCTGGATGGTCGTGCGGGTGGCAGCCACTCGATGTGTCCCTTTCGCATCGATGTTTCTCTCTCTCTCTCTTCCTCTCTCTCCCTCCCACTCTATCTGTACAAAAAATGGAAAAATGTCCTCGGGTGAGGATAAAAAAAAAAAAAAAAAAAAGAATCAGCCATATGTGAAAAAATGCTCAACATCACTAACTATCAGAGAGATGCAAATTAAAACGACTGAGGTATCACCTCACACCTGTCAGAATGGCTGCCATCAACAAATCATCAAACAACAAGTGTTGGTGAGAGTGTGGACAAAAGGGGACTCTAGTACACTGCTGGTGGGAATGCAGACTGGTGCAGCCACTATGGAAAACACTATGGTGTTACCTCAAAAAATTAAAAATTGATCTGCCATTTGACCCAGTGATCCCACTTCTAGGAATATACCCTAAGAAGCCTGAAATACCAATCAGAAAGAATATATATACACTATTTACAATAGCTAAGATCTAGAAACAGCCCAGGTGTCCATCAATAAATGAGTGGATAAAAAAGCTGTGGTACGTATACACAATGGAACACTATGCAGCTCTAAGAAAGATCTCTTATCCTTTGAGATGACATGGACGGACCTGGAGAGTATTATGCCAAGCAAAATAAGCCAGTCAGAGAAAGACTAGTATCACATGATCTCGCTTATTTGTGAAATATAATGAACAAAATAGACCCAGAGATATATAAGTAGGGTTCAGACGGACAAACCTTAGAGGAGGGGAGTCGGGGGAGAGGGATGAGATAAACCAAAGAACTTATGTGCATATAAGCATACTCAATGGACATAGATAACAATGCTGGGGGCGGGGGGGTGTCGGGAGGAGGGTGTCAATGGGGGAAAAAGGAGAAACATCTGTTAACAAAAATAAATAAAAAAAACGGCCCAGCCAGTGTGGCTCAGTGGTTGAGCATTGACCCATCCACCAAGAAGTCGCAGGTTTGATTCCCGGTCAGGGCACATGCCCAGGTTGTGGGCCAAATCTCCAGTGGGGAGGAGCATGCAGGAGGCAGCCAATCGATGTTCTTTCTCATCAATATTTCTAGCTCTCTCTCCTTCTCCCTTCCCCTCTCTCTAAAAATCAATAAAGGGGGAAAAAAAAAAAAAAAAGCATCAGCCATATGCCCTGACTGGTTTGGCTCTGCAGTTATAGCATCATTCCATGGAACCAAAGGGTCAAGGGTTCAATTCCCAGTCAAGGGCACATACCTGGGTTGCAGGTTTTATCCCCGGCCCCAGTCAGGGTTGTACGGAAGGCAACCAATCCATGTGTGTCTCTCTCTCTTCTATCCACCCCCTTCCTTCCACTCTATCTAAAAAAAAAAAGAGAAAGAAAAAAAGAATCAGCCATAGGCCCTGGCTGGTGAGGCTCAGTTGTTTGGGCATCGTCCCGTACACCGAAGGGTTGCTGGTTCAATTCCTAGTCAGGGCACATGCCTGGATTTTGGGCTTCATCCCTGGTGGGGCATGCAGTAGGCAGTCGATCGATGTTTTGCTCTCACAATGATGTTTCTCTCTCCCTCTCCTTTCCTCTTTTTCTAAAAAATCAATAAAAATATATGAAAAAAAAAAGTGCAGCAGTGGTTGGAAGAGATGAGAAGTTGCCAGAGTAGTTTCTTCATATGTTAATGAGGATGGTTCATTAAAGGGAGAGATGATTAGGTAAAGGGATCATCTAAGGGGCAAAGCTCTTGATTAGGCAAGCTTTGGATTCTAGAACCTAGGAGGAGGGGCTGACTTCTCACAGGCTGAGGGATACTTCATTCATTGTAAGAGGAGGCAAAATGGATAACAGCTGGAGAGACAGGAAGACTCGCAAATTCTATGATGGGAAGAGGAGAGAATTTGAGTTTAATGGCATCTATTTTCTTAATAAAAGATAAAGCCAAACCATTAGCTGAGAGCAAGAGTGGTGTGTGGAGATATGAGGAGAAAGAAGCTATGAAAAAGAATATGTATGTCTGGCTGTAAAAACCAGCATGGATTGTGGCTGAGAGACAGTAGGCTGCTGGAGTCTCGGGCAGTTCCTCTTAAAGGGTCCATGCGGGGACTCACTCGGACTCATTTCCTCTGAGCTCCAGCACTGGGGCAGCAGCTCTAATGGCACCAGGGACATACAGGAAGGAACTAAATTGTCTGGCGTCAGGATGAGAGCTGGGGAGTGGGGGAGGGAAGCTTTCTGCCAGACAAAAGTGCCTGCAGAAGTAACTGTTTCTTTTTTTTTTTTAATCCTCACCTGAAGATTTTTTTTACATGTATCTTCAGACAGAGTGGGAGGGAGAGAGAGAGAAAGAGGGAGAGAGAAAAAGATATTGATGTGAGAGAGACATATCAACTGGTTGCCACCTACAGGATCCAACCCGGGTCCGAGGATGAACCGTAACCAAGGTAGGTGCCCTTGGCTGGAATTGAACCCGGGACTCTTTGGTCTGTGGGCCAATGCTCTAACCACTGAACGAAACCAGCCAGAGCAGAGGCCACTGTTTCATTAATGAGCCCTTCCCCCACAGAGCTGACTGGCAGGTGGGTGCCCTGAGTTTCTTTCTTTTTTTTTTTATCCTCACCCAAGGACATTTTTCCATTTTTTGTTCAGATAGAGTGGGAGGGAGAGAGAGGAATAGAGAGAGAGAGAGAGAGAGAGAGAGAGAGAGAGAGAGAGAGAAACATCGACGTGAAAGGGACACATCGAGTGGCTGCCACCCGCACTTCCAACCAGGGCCAGGGACAAACTGCAAACGAGGTACTCGCCCTTAGCAGGAACGAAACCTGGGTCTCTCTGGACCGCAGGCTGATGCTCTAACCGCTGAGCCAAACTGGCCAGGGCAAGTTTCCATCAACCTGGCTCACACTATTCGCCTCACCCTGGTGATTCCCTGAGACCCTATCCAACATGTGCCCCACCCCCCCAAGCTGTTTCCAGCCGCTTTTCCACACAAATAGTCTGTCTTGTCTCAAGCTTCAGACTTTCCTCAAATCTCTCAGATAAGCAGCATCTGGCCTCAGCTTGCCCTGTACCTCTTGCTAAGTGGCCCAGGTCTGGCACTAGCAGCAGCCAGGCTTGGTGTGCAGCTTGGCCTCACTTGGGCACCTCCAAACCCAGCACAAGTAGCAGCCATCAGCAGATTCTTTTTAGCTCATGCAAAGTGGCTGTGGACAGAACACAGGTGTTGGCTGACCTTGGCCTGCACCTCCCAGGAGGTCCCAGGGCCAACAAGACCAGATGGATAGCTTCAGACCACATCTCAACTACCTCCAAAAGCAACATACTCAAGGGGTGGACTCAGCAGGCACCAAACCCTGCTGAAGTAAGTCCTGTTCTGTGGGTTGGGACCCTGCACAGCTGACCCTCTATGGTGGTCAGCAGTGGCAGCCAGTCCTTATAGCTGATCAGCCTGGAGGTATATCCCTCTCACTGACATGCCAAAAGCAATCAAACTACAAACGAACCTCAACTACAACAGGATGGTGTATACAGACCACGTGGCGGGGGGGGGGGGGGGGGGGAGAGGCATGCACCTGGAGTACCCTGATTGGGTGATTAAGGAGCCTGTACCACTGGACCCTACAGAACACCTACTACATTAGGCCACTCTGTCAAGCCTAGGAGATGTAGTGGTTCTACCTAATACATATAAACAAACACAGGGAGGCTGTAAAATGAGGATACAAAGACAATGTCTCAAACAAAAGAACAAAACTCCAGAAAAAGAATGAAACAAAATGGAGATAAGCAATCTACTAAATGCAGAGTTCAAATCATTGTTATAAGTTCAATGAACTTATGGGAACAGTTGATGAACTTAGAGAGAACTTCAACGGCATAAAAAGAGGACATGGTAACTATAAAAAAGAACCAGTCAGAAATGAAGGATACACCAACTGAAATGAAGACAAATTTACAGGGAATCAACAGTAGAGTAGATGAAATTGAGAATCAAAACAACAATTTGGAATATGAAGCAGCAAAAAACACCCAATCAGAATAGCCAAGAGAAAAAATAATCCAACCCTGGCTAGTTTGCTGAATGATTAGAGAATTGGACTGCAGACTAAAGAGTTATGGGTTTGGCCCTGGCTGGTTTGGCTCAGCGGTTAGAGCGTTGGCCTGCGGTCCAGAGAGACCTGGGTTTGGTTCCCGCTAAGGGCATGTACCTCGGTTGCGGTTTGTCCCTGGCCCTGGTTGGTCGTGCGGGTGGCAGCCACTCGATGTGTACCTTTCATATTGATGTTTCTCTCTCTCTCTCCCTCTCACTCTATCTGAACAAAAAAATGTAAAAATGTCCTCCAGTGAGGTTAAAAAAAAATATTAAAAAAAAATAATAATGGAGCCCTGGCCGGTTTGGCTTAGTGGTTAGAGCGTTAGCCCGTAGACCAGAGAGTCCTGGGTTTGATTCTCGCTAAGGGCATGTATCTTGGTTGCAGTTTGCCTCGGCCCTGGTTGGGGTCATGTGGGTGGCAACCACTCAATATGTCTCTCTCCCAGACACATCAATGTTTCTCTTTCTCTTCCTACCTCTCTCCCTCCTGCTCTATCTGAAGATAAATGCAAAAATGTCCTTGGGTGAGGATGAAAAAAAAAAATAAATAAAAGATGGAAAAGTTTCCTAGCCTGGTAAAGGAAATAGACATACAAGTCCTAGAAGCACAGGGAGTCCCAAACAAGATGAACCCAAAGAGACCCACACCAAGACACATCATAGTTAAAATGCAAAAGGTTTAAGACAAAGAGAGAATCTTAAAAGCCACAAGAGAAAAGCAATTAGTTACCTACAAGGGCGCTCCCATAAGACTGTCAGAAACTTTCTCAACAGAAACTTTACAGGCCAGAAGGGACTGGCAAGAAATATTCAAAATGGGGGGTGGGGGAGGGGCAGGATTGGGAGGAGGGTGTGTGTGGGGGGGAAAGGAGAAACATCTTGAATAAAAACAAATTAATTAATAAAAAAAAGTTCAAAAAAGAAATACTCAAAATGATGAAAAGCAAGGACCTACAACTAAGATTACTCTACCCAGTAATCATTTAGAATCGAAAGACATACAAAGAGCTTCTCAGACAAGATGAAGCCAAAGCAGTATTATATGAAATGTTAAAGGGTTTTCTTTAAGAATTAAAAAAAAAAGAGATTAAAAATATGAACAATAAAATGGCAATAAATACATATCTATCAACAACTAAATCTAAGAAATAAAATAAATGAAGAAGTAGAATGGAAACAGACTCATAGATACAGAGAACATTTTGATGGTAGCCAGATGGGAGTGGGGTTGGGAGGATGGGTGATAGGGGTGAAGAGATTGAGAAGTACAAACTGGTTGTTACAGAACAGTCATGGGGATGTGGAGCATAGAAAATATGGTCAATAATATTCTAATAACTATGTATGGTCTCAGATGGGTACAAGATTTATTGGGATGATCACTTAGTAAGTTATATAATATCTAATCACTGGAGTGTTTACCTGAAACTAATATTGTATGTAAACTGTAATTGAAAAATTAGAAATGATTTTAAAAAAAGAAAAGAAAAAGGATACGTAGGTAATTGGAAAAGAAAGCATAGCATACAAAGGAAATAGAGTATGACTGCTTGATGGTGGTGAGCATGATGTTAGTAACAACTAGACGTGGTGATTTCTCCAGCAATGTTGAACGAGGACACAGACCCAGAGAGGACAGCTGAGTGTGATTAGGGTTGGAAATTATTCACGGGACAGCAATGGAGGGAGACAGAGCAAAGAAGCAAGGTGCATTTTTAAGGTTATGATAATCATGGATCATGGAATCTAAGCTGGATAAAGAGGGAAGTAAAAGCAAGTGGAGAGCGAGAAAGTGATAAAGTTAAGGATAGTTAAGTGAGAAGTAGACAAAGAGGACTAGAAACATAAGAGATAGTAATAGGAGACAGGAATACTTTGAACTGAAATTTTGGAGGTGGTGAAATTTCTAGTGGTAAGAAAGTCTGGTGTGACCGTGGGAATAAGAATTGAGATGAATGAAGAAAAGGAAAGGTTGATGGCGGTGGGTAGTTTAAAGAACAGAGAGTCTTTAGGCATATATAAGATTAGAGGGAGAGAATACATACAGAAGACAGTCCAGCCCTGGCCGGTTTCACTCAGTGGTTAGAGCGTTGGCCTGCAGACTAGAGAGTCCCGGGTTTGGTTCCTACTAAGGGCAGGAACCTCGGTTGCAGTTTGTCCCCGGCCCTGGTTGGGGTCGTGTGGGTGGCAACCACTTGATGTGTCTCTATCATGTCGATGTTTCTCTCTCTCTCTTTTCTTCCCTCTCTCCCTCCCGCTCTATCTGAAGATAAATGCAAAAATGTCGAGTGAGGATAAAAAAAAGAAAAAGTCCACCAGAGCAGACCACCCACACAGATGGTGAAGCCACCAAAAAATGAGGACAGAAGAAATGGAAAGATTAACTGTGAGCCAGCAGCGAAGTCATCAATGAGTAGGAGAGAGAAGGTAATTAAGTGGCCAGGAGATGACAGAGATCAGAAAGGAGAGAGTGTGAGAGCTGAATGGCAGGATCAGGATCCATAAAAGACCAGGACAAAGTGGGAGAAATAGTGTGGAAGGATCGGTAGGGAGCTGCCAGAAGGAATGTAGGGGTCTGAAGTGTAAAAGTTACTTCAATTTCCAATAAAAACACCATAATTCAGAGATGATTAACCATCTTCTTATATACAATATATAAAGAAACTGAATTCAGTGGCTGTTCAGGATCAGTCTAAGAATGAGCAGTGTGGTCTACTTCCTTTGAGTCTGATGCTTATAACATGGGGACGTGGAAAGGTCACTGAGCAGGTAGAAGATATGCATTCCGGTCTCAGCTCTGCCACCCACTACTTGGCGAGACACTTAACCTTCTGAGTCTCAGCCTCTTCACTTACAGATGGAGATAATCTGTGCTCGTCTAGCCAACCCTGTCTATTTCACAGAGGTAAGTGCAAGTGCTTTGAAAATCTTTCAGTTACACAGAGATAACCATAAAAGCATAAAATCAACCTGATGTGCACAGAAGTTTATACCATGTTATTTTTCTAATTTCCTGCTTGTCTTTTTTCACCATCTTCCTTTCCATCCCAACTACATCCCTCCTTTCTTTATTGCTGCTGAATTTGTGCAAGGAATGGACCCGTTATAATCACCACCTCATGCATTTTTACATCTTCAGAGCTAAATATTTACTGAAAACAAAGTTTGAAAACTTTAAATAAATACTTCACTAGTTACAGGAGGACTCTACATAGCCACCACTGCTGCCCTGGAAGTGATCTTTTGGGAGCTAAATATATAAATATATTTATATATATATTTATATATATATTTTTATTATTTTTATTATTTTTATATATATATATATTTAAATATATATATATTTATCCTCACCCAAGGACATTTGTGCATCTATCTCCAGATACAGCAGGAGGGAGACAGGGGGGGAAGAGAGAGAAAGAAACATTGATGTGATAGACACATCGACTGGTCGCCACTCACATGACCCCAACCGGGGCTGGGGACAAACTGCAACTGAGGTACGTGCCCTTAGTGGGAACTGAACCCGGGTCTCTCTGGTCCATTGGCTGATGCTCTAACCACTGAGAGAAACTGGTCAGGGCGGGAGCTATAAATATTTTAAGGTATTCATCCATTGTGCTCCTTCTTCCAATGAGCCCCGAGGCTGCAGTGGTCGGGTGACTTGTTTCCTGAATGGTCACAGCACCAGAGAAAAACACCTTAGGATCATGAAGTTGAAATCTGGTTACTTTTCACTGCTTCTGTGATTTGGTTGGTTTTTTCCCTAGGTGGTGAGTATCTCAGTGCTGTGCTCAGCTTATGATCTCAGTACTGATATGTATCTTGCCCTTGACAGTATACACCTATGCTTATTTAAAAGCAGAGAATCTCATTTGTTGACATGTAAATCTTGAACCGTGCTTACTTTAAGAATGGAATTATCCTGTCTTGTATTTTTGGTATCATAGCCTTCCAGTAAACAGCGACGAGTGGTATTTCCTGATCCAGCAAACTCTGCCAGGTTTAGATCTGCAAAGCCCAGCTAAGGAAAGAAAAAAAAACATATTAATAGAATATCTACTAGGCTTCTATCATATTCTCCTTAAAATAAACATTCAACCCATGCTCTAGACAAGTTTTTTCAAACTTCAGTCATTGGTAACTTTTGCCATCTTAACAATACCTGTTCTATTATTTGCTTAACACGTGTCTTTAAATTGTTCACTTTTGGTAAAAAATGTATCGCCTATTGTACTCTTATCTTAAACAATGCAATCTTTGAAATCATGAATTTGATGTGCTATATAAATTTTTTTCTGTACATAATAAAATATATAACCGTCCAAGTAAAAATAATGCATATTAAGCAACTAAAATAATTTCGAGTAGCAGGAGTACTTGCACTAAGGAAAATACTTAGCAGACCAGTTCCCTATTCCTGTTCTGGCTCAGTTCCCAGTCAACCCCTGGTGGCTGTGGGCGGTGGCAGGTTATTAAATTCACTCTCACCATGCAAGAACTAGAATGATTTAAGTGTGTATCACACACGTTCTTTGGTACAAGGCCCTTCTCCCTCAGCATCTTCCATAACCTTGCCTTGCTGATCACCCTTGACCTAAATCTTTATTATTTAAAACCTTTTTTTCTTTATTGATGTTTAGAGAGAGAAAGAAAGACAGAAACATCAATGAGAGAGAACATCAACTGGCCACCTCCTGCATGCCCCTTACTAAGGATTTGGCCCATAACCTGGGCATGTGCCCTGACTGGGAATCGAACCGGTGACCTCTTGGTGCATGGGTCGACGCTCAACCACTGAGCCACACCGGTTGGCCTTTTTTTAAAAAAAATAAATCTTTCTTTAAAACACCTACTTCCTCCCTTCCCCAAAGCTGAGCCCCACACCAAGGCTCTGGACTGCTATCCAAGAGTTCAGCTAAAACCTGTTCCTCCTCCTTATTACTACCCAGGCTTGGTCGCCATTTCCTGCAGCTACCAAAGATTGCCCTCCAGTATTTTCTCTGATGTGCTCAACCCTATTTTTTGTTTCCAAGTGGTACAAGTCAACACCATTGTATCTTTTTTTTTCTAATTACAAATTTTTAAAAATTGATCGAGAGAGAGAGAGAGAAAGAGAGAGAGAGAGATTTGTTGTTCTACTTATTGATGCATTCATTGGTTGATTCTTGCATGTGCCCTGACCAGAGGTCAAACCCACAATCTTGGCATATTGGGACGACGTTATAACCAATTGAGCTACCTGGCCATTGCTCTTTTTTTTTTTTTTAATAAGTCTTTTTCAAATCCTAACCTGAGGATATTTTTCCATTTATCTTCAGATAGAGTGAGAGGGAGGGAGAGAGCAGGAGAGAGAGAGAAAAACATTGATGTGAGAAAGAGACATCGACTGGTTGCCTCCCACATGACCCCAACCAGGGCTGGGGATGAACCACAACTGAGGTATGTGCCCTTGACGGAATCAAACCCGTGACTCATTGGTCCGAGTGTCGATGCTCTAACTACTGATCCAAAATGGCCAGGGCAATAAGTTCTTATTGATTTTTTAGAGAGGAAGAAAGAGATAGAAACATTGATATGAGAGAGATACCTCGATCAGTTGCCTCCTGCACACCCCAACCCAGGCATGTGCCCAGACCAGGAATCGAACCGGGACCTCTCAGTCCATGGGATGACACTCAATCCACTGAGCCACACTGGCTGGGCATGGTTCTTTTTTTCTTTTTTTAAACAAATTAAGTCTATTCCATGTGACTAGAGTACATAAAGTCTTTGTTAAACAACAACAACAAAAAATGCTTTGAGTCTGCAATTATTAAGCACATCTCTCTGAATATATAATAAAGAATACTGAACCCAGCGGTGTGGCTCAGTGGTTGAGTGTCGATGCATGCACCAAGAAGTCACCGGTTCAATTCCTGGTAAGGGCACATGCCCAGGTTGGGGGCCCCATCCCCAGTGGGGGTCTTGCAAGAGGCAGCCATCGATGTTCTCTCTCATCAATGTTTCTGTCTCTTCTTCTCCTTTCCTTTTTCTAAAAATCAATAAAAGAAAAAAATGAAAAAATAAAAGTACTATTTCAAACACTGCTATGATTTTAAGTTGTCTGCTTTCAAATTTTCAAAGACATACTGGGCAATATGAATGACATTCAAGATGAAGATTTTAACTGCAGACTGCAGCATTATTTTAGTAGCTTTCAACTGGTACAAAAAAGAATGGAAATAAGAACTTAAGAGTCCAGCTGAAGGGCCACAAGCCCCAAATGCAATAAGTCAGAACACATCACGTCACAGGTAACATCTACCTAATTTTCACACGGTTACTTTGGTCTTACTGCCTCTTTTAGGGGGTTCAACATATCAGCCAAAAAGCCCAGGTATGTCCAGGACAAAGCCAGGTGAGCATGTGGACTCATGTGCTATTTGATCAAACATCACCCATATGCCCTACTTCATACATTCTCTTTTCTCTTGAAACCTCCAACACCTCCTTTGCATCTGTACTCTGTGCTAATGTCTTGCTTCTTATTTCACTCAGAAGAGAAAAGCAATCAAAAGAGTACTTAACGTTCATAAGCTCCTTTCACCAGCCACATCCACTCCCTTGCCTGCATCTGTGCCCACACCTCTGCCTTCCCACTCACTGTACGTGAACGGGCTGTGCTCCTCGTGCCCATTCAGGTTCATGGCTCCAGGGATTCTCCCCTCTTGCATTCTAAAGTGTGCCTTCTCTGCTGGATCATTACCACCAGCACACAAACTTGCTAGATCTTCTCCATCTTAATGGACAAACATAAACATCTTAATGAACACATCTCTCTCTTGTCGATTGAAATTATTTTCTGCTCTCCTTTACTGCAAAACTCCTTGAAAAAGTTGTCCATGTTGACTGTCTCTGGTCCCTCTGTCCTTGGCCACTCATCAACCTCATCTCCCTGCTCTAGTCACAGTGTCCTTTTCCTTGAAAATGCCAAGGCCTTTAACACCGACTGTTCTTTGCCCAACAGACTCCCTCTTAGATCTTCCTGTCGCTTTTTCCCTCACTCCACTCAGGTCTGTGTTCAAATGTCATCTCTCTAACCCCCTGCCCCAGTCCTTCTACAACACACCTCGCCTCCTCCCTCTCCTACCCCGCAGTAGTCACCCTTTGCCCCTAATCTGCTTTACTTTTCTCCATAATACTTATCGCATCATGTACACCCACATTTCATATTTATCTTGTTTATTCTATTAGAATGTAACATCCCAAAGGCAGGGATCTCTGTTTCCTGCTGTGTCTCCAGGAACAATGCCTGGCACACGGCATACAGTTAATACATATTTACTGGATAACAAACAGCCTACTGTTTTCCCATCCACTGTTGGAATGCTGATATTATAATGGTATTAAGTTAATGAAAGTTAAAAAAAGAATCTGGTCAGTCCCCATTAAGAAAGTGTATTAAAAGGTGGGTATATCAATGTGATGTTTTAGGCTGAAGGTCAACATTTCCTCAGCACCTTCTGTGTGCCAGACCCCATTCTAGACCCTGGAAATCGGTGATGAACAGGACAGATAAGGACTGTCTTGAGAAAGCTTACACTCTAGCAAGGTACAAACTTCCTCATGACTTTCTCTTTGGCTTCACTGAGATGACTATCTCATTAAAATGGTATCTGTAGTTGACATTACTTCACTTGTCAAAGAAAAATTCTGAACATCCACATTCTAGCAAATGTTAGGCACTGGGAATATATAGAGATGATTCCTATTCTCAAGAAACTCATTGTTTTTAATAAGGGAGATAGAAAAGAAAGTACAAGTGCCAGTGCTGGCCAGTTTTGCTCAGTGGTTGGAGAGTCAGCCTGTGGACCAAAGGGTTGCAGGTTTGATTCTGGTCAAGGGCACGTACCTCAGTTGTGGTTCGATCCCTGGCCCTGGCCAGGGTTGGGCGGGAGAAAACCGATTAATGTGTCTTTCTCACATCGATATTTCTTTCTCTCTTTCCCTCCCTCCTTTCCCCTCTATCTAAAAATCAATGAAAAAATATCCTCAGGTGAGGATTAAAAAAAAAAAGAGTACAAGTGGTACCAGAGAAAAGCACCACTGCAAGAAAGAGAGAAAAAGAGAATTTCTCTGTGGGGAAGGATGAGTAAGCTGAGTTTTCAATGACTTCTGAGTGGACAGGACGAGAGCAGGGAGAAGCACATGCAGAGCAGGGAAAACAAGCCACAAGGCAGAGGCTAAAAGAGCAGGCGCACTCCAGGGAGTTTAGGAGGCAATGTGAGCACAGGTAAGAGTGTGGGTGCGTGTGCATGTGCAGATAGATGATTTGCAAACCAAGACAGGTCTAATATGCTGAGTTAAAGACTTCACTTTCTTTAATGGGCAACAGACAGCTGCTGAAGGACTAAAAGTAAGGGAATGATATGATCATGTTTGAATTTTAGAACGATCACTCTGGCAATAATACAGAGGAAGGACTGGAGGGAGACAACACAGAGAACAAAAGATAGGCCAATGCAGTTTTTGTTTTTTGTTTTTAAATATTTCCTCTTTATTGATTTTAGAGAGAGGAAAGGAGAGAGAGAAACATCGATGAGAGAGAACATCGATTGGCTGCCTCCTGCATGTGTCCCACTGGAGATCGGGCCCACAACTTGGGCATGTGCTCTGACAGGGAATCGAACCGGCAACCTCTTGGTGCAAGGGTCGAAGCTCAACCACTGAGCCACACCGGCCGGGCCAATGCAGTTTTTAAATAAAAAAATAACGAAGGCCTTGGCTGGTTTGGCTCAGCGGTTAGAGCGTCAGACTGTGGACCAGAGAGTCCCGGGTTCGGTTCCCGCTAAAGGCATGTACCTTGGTTGCAGTTTGTCCCTGGCCCTGGTTGGGGTCATGTGGGTGGCAATCATTCGATGTATCCCTTTCACATCGATGTCTCTCTCTCTCTCTCTCCCTCCCATTCTATTAGAAGATAAATGCAGAAATGTCCTTGGGTGAGGATAAAAAAAAAAAAGAAAGAATGAAGGCATAACATCATTCAGTGGCCTTTGGAATGGAGAGAAGAGATGGTTTTAAGAGCTTTTGGAAGGAAGCAAGAGGAAGTGTCAATCACAGTGGACCCTGTTGCTTGTCTGTCCATCATTCAATGCCCTGGTACTCCTTTCTAGCAGAGCCATAATTTTATTCAAGTGTCTACTCTTAGCTCACTCATGTGCACAAGGAAAGTAACCAAACCTCTAGCTCCTTGTTAAACTGTGATTAGTCTAAACTAACCATGTCAGTCTAGTTCTATTGCCCAAACTGGTTCAGGAGTGAACACATGATCCGGTTGTGGCCAATGACAGATATGGGGACATCCTCTGAGGAAAATTTTCTCACTCAAAAAAGTCACACATGGGGAAGCAGCTGGATTTTTGTCCTAAGTGAGCCAGCCTGAGCTGCCAGCCTCCTGGTGACCAAAGGCAGCTAGCCAAGGACAAAGTCAACACATCGAGAACAAAAGAGCAGAGAGAGGAAGAAACACGGGTTCTTGATGATGTTCTCGTCAACCCTGGAGGAGCTCTATCTTACATCTACTTGTTTTGTGAGATTAAAACATCTCTAGGTGAGGAGGGTTTGCTGTCACTTGTAGAAAAGAGCATCCTGACATTGCAACCAACTAGTTTTAGGAAGTTAGGCAGAACTGATGGTTGGAACTGTAGCCCCGGTCCTTGACTTTGATGACTGATTGATGGAGATATGATCACAGAGACTGGAAATAAAAGAGGAGTATGTGGGTTTTTGGTAGTAGTACTAATTCCTTCTATTCAGCAAAAAGGTGAAGACATTCTTTAGTAATTCCATATAGGTAGTAAAAGGATAAAGGATAGTAGAGATCATGTATGTACAGAGTGTAAGAGGACACAGAGGAGGGGTCCTATTCTACTGGTGGAGGTGGGACTGAGAATACTTCCTGGGGAGAATAAATTACTTAACGCAAACCAGAGATCATCTGCTAGTCAGGAAACTGAAACTTAAAAAGAACACCCCATAATCAGCATTTAGAAAGAAAATGCCTATAATTTATTGTTGAAGAAACTGTTCAATCTCCAGGTTGCTTTATTTAAAAGCAGCTTATTTGAATGGCAATTAGAAGAGCAAACTATTTAATTTTTAAGTTTATAAATAGCAATGAATGATATTACACACTCCAAAACAGTTAAAGATCATTTACTTACCTTTGCATAAGCTTTTCCACCTTTTAATTCCTGTCAAAGATAGAAAACACTATTAAGTTATATGATTCAGGACTTAAAATTAAATATTATGTCAAATAATTCTGAAACAGACTTTTACATACTGGCAAATATAGATAGTATAATTCTGATTATCTTAAGTCCAACTATTTAGATCAGCGGTTCTCAACCTGTGGGTAGTGACCCGTTTGGGGGTTGAACGACCCTTTCACAGGGGTCGCCTAGGACCATCGGAAAACACGTATTTCCGATGGTATTAGGAACCAAACACCGTTCCTTTATCCATCTCCAGGTGGGTCTGCCCACATGCAGACACGCCCACATACAACATGAGGAACTGTATTAAAGGGTCGTGGCATTAGGAAGGTTGAGAACCTTTGATTTATCTGCTCCTCCCCTAAAATGACCAGATTTTTTACTTAGACTTTAAATATGAAAGCAACAAATGGTGAGAAGACATGCTAATATTTGATCTGTTTGCTAAAGAAATTGCCAAAATGGTCTCAGACACATTGCAAGAACCTGAATCACCAAAGAAAGGTTAAATTACTTACTTAGTTAAGCACATTAACACATTATAAAAAGATTTTAATAAGTCAAAACCCTCGCCCCAGAGACAACCACTGTTACCAATTTTTAGGAATTGTCCAAAAGCTGCTCTACGCATATGTATGCATATAGATATAGATAGATCAACAGACAGACCCCCTTTACTCAATGATGGCATATTATACACACCTTACTTTTATACCTTACCCATATATATATATATATATATATATATATATATAGTAATGTTCAATGTTAGTATAGTAGAAACTCTCTTATCTAATGTGAATAAGACTGGCAAATGTAAAAAAGAATAAACAATAATATATAGATGCCTTAACATTTTACTTTAATTTAAAATATGAAACTGTACATTAATTTGCCAAATCTCTGGCTTTAGGATATCACACATATGTGAGAATTAGTAAGTGTGAAACACTCAGAACAATGCCTAGCACACAATATACACTGTTTGTGTGTTTGCCACTATAATTAGGGCCAAACTCCCCTCTCCTCCCCAATACTTTTAAAAACATGTTTGCTGGATAGAGTCGGCTTTTATCTTTCTTGCATAAACCAGGTATATTAATGTATTATCTACCATTTCCATCTTTAAGGTGGTGAATTTAAATAAGCTGAGAAGTAATCGATGGTAAATTCTATTATTCATGAATATCTGTTGCCCCTCAACTTCCTGTCCCACTGATGTAAGGTGTAGCCATGCTGCTATGTCTACCCCATTATGAATTACTGAATTTTTCTTCTTTATTAGGTTGTCATATCCCTTAATAGCACTCTTCATTAAATAAAACAAAACAAACCCAAAACTTTCTTCAGATGATCCTTGTCTCTCCTAGCCAATCCTTTTGTTTCTTCCCCTATGCAGCCAACCACAGACTTAACTCAATTTGCTGCATCCCACCCTCTATTCAATCTATTCCGACTGGCTTCTGTCCTGTTTCCCACTGCAATGGCTCTTCCCATCACCAGTGACCTCCACGTTTGTTAAAGCCAAAGGCTCTCTCTTCATCTTAATCTCGTAACAGCATTTGGCAGGCTTGCCACCCCACCTCCTTTCTTACATCATTTTCTTCCTAAATGCCCATGATGCCACCCTGCCTGGTTTTACTCCTGCCTCACTGGCTGCTCCTTCTCACTCTCCTTTGCTGGATCTACTCGTGTTCAACTTCTGTAGAAAGAACGTTAGTTGTACCCCAATTATTCATTCTCCTTCCCTCCACAGTAACAGAATTCTCTTATGTTTAGTTGGACATCTGGCTACCCAAAATAAAGTAATGGCTACATTTCCTACCTTCCTTTCGTACTATGGCAGTGTGACTAAGATCTGGCCAAAAGCGTATAAGAAGTGATATGCATGAATTCTTGCTCCTTTCCTGGACTTGCAAACAGTAATTTATTCTACCTCTGAGTGTTAGAGTGATCCAAGATTTGGCTGAAGGCCTCTTGTTTTCTCTGTCTATATTTTCTCCCTGGGTGAGCTCATTCAAGCCTATGGCTCTAAATAAAAAAGTGTATGCTGATGACTCTCAAATCTCTACCTCTAGTCTACACTTCCCTGACTTCTAGACTAGTATTTTTTTTTATCCTCAACTGAGGACATTTTTGCATTTATCTTCAGATAGAGCAGGAGTGAGAGAGAAGGGAAGAGAGAAGAGAGAAACATCGATGTGAGAGAGAAGCATCAACTGGTTGCCACCCACATGACCCCAACCAGGGCTGGGGACAAACTGCAACCGAGGTACACACACTTAGTGGAAACTGAACCCGGGACACTCTAGGCCGCGGGCCAACGCTCTAACCGCTGAGCCAAACTGGCCAGGGCTAGACTAGTATTTTTAAATTTATTTTTTAATCCTCACTCGAGGACATTTTTTTCCATTTTTTGTTCAGATAGAGTGGGAGGGAGAGAGAGAGAACCACATCGATGTGAAAGGGACACATTGAGTGGCTGCCTCCCGTACCACCCAACCAGGGCTGGGGACAAACTGCAACCAAGGCACGTGCCCTGAGCAGGAACTGAACCCGGGTCTCTCTGGACCGCAGGCTGACACTCTAACCGCTGAGCCAAACTGGCCAGGGCTAGACTAGTATTTTTAAATGGCTGCTTCACATATCCACTTGATGTCTCATTGACACATCAACTTTAACACGGCTAAAACAGAGGACTTCTGATCTCTGCTTAGCTGTCCCTGAAATCGGTCCCTGAGCCTTTGAGCCATTTCAATAAATAGCACAATCATCTACCTATTTGCTCAGGTGAAAGAGATAAGTTATCCTCAATTCTTTTTTCCTCATTTGCCATATCCAATCCATTAGTGGGGGTCTTCCTCCAAAAGGCATTCTGAATCATGCAACCGTACTGTTGTAACCCCATGCCAAAACTAGCATTCCTCACCTGAGCTGTCCTAAACTCCAAAGTGGTCTCTCTGCATTCATCCTCCACACAGCAGGATCTCAGAAGATCATGTCTCAATATCTCTCCTTATTAAAATTCTCAAATGGATTCCAATTTCAATTAAAATAAAATTCAAATGCATCACCATGGCCTGTAAGGCCTTGTCTGACCTAGTGCCTCCAGCCTCATCACCAGAACTTTCGCTCTCCTTGTTTTCCAGGCTGGGCTGTCATTTAAACATGCCAGACTTGTTGTTTATCCTAAATGGGGTTCACAGGACTTCTGAATCTGGGGCTTGATATTTTTCATCAGTTTAGAAGATTCGCAGCCACAATCTCTCTCCTCTCCTTCTAGGGCTCCAGTCGTACATACGGTAGCTCTTGCCACTGTTCCCCATGCCTTACACTCTTTTCCGTGTATTCCACCCTTTTTCTCTCTGTGATTTGCTCTGGATATTCTCTTCTGTCTTATCTTTCAGTTTACCAAAGCTCTCTTCAGTTATGGTAAACCTGCTGTTCAATCTACCTGTTGAGGTTTATCTTCATTTATGTAGCTTTACATTTTAGTTACTGTATTTTTCAGTTCTAGAATTCAATTTGTTTCTTTTTTATAGTTTCTAGTTCTCTAATGGAAATCCGCATATTGTTTACTTATTTATTGTAAAAGTTTGTCTCTGATCTCCCTGTATCTATCTCTTCCATGGGTCTCTTCATTGTTTTTTCCTTTTATTTGTTTTTGTTGTTGAATGTTCTTTAATTAAACATCAAGCTTCGACTGAGTTAAAAACCAGTTCTTTAGGGTTTGAGCTTAAAAATCAGCCCTTTCACTTACTTTCTCTTTGCACAAATGTTTTTGTGCTATATTTCCCCGGGAGTGAGAAGGACAAAGCATGGACTCTGCCCTCTTAAGCCATCTCCCTATTTTATCCTGTTGGTTTTTGGTCGTGCAGTCGTGCCTCTTGTTATTCTTGGTAATTTTTGTGCATGACAACTTGAAGAAATAATTTGAGGTTCAGAGTAATGTTATTTTCCCTCTGAGAAAATATACATTTGCTTCTGTTAAGTAGTAAGATAGGGGCAGATCACCTTCATCCAAGCAAGGATTGAGCTCATTAGAGCTGAATTTCAATCTTTATAAGAGCCAATCTACATCCACTATAGGCTGAAACTCTTAGAAAGAACCAACGAAAGCCTGGTAGTTACGAAGGGCCCTTCTGCTGATGGATCCGGGACCCCAGTTGTTGTCCCTTCTGACCTGTAAAACTACGAATCTCAGTGCAGCTTTTTTTTCTTCTTCATTTTATTTTTCCCCATCACCATTTATCCCCCCTATACCGCCTTCTACCACCCCCTCCCCCTCATCAGTTCAGCTTCTTAACTTCTGTCATAGCTTTGACTCATCTCCTTAACCACTACCTGCACATGAACACATGCTTTGAGGGGAAAAGCAATGACAAATGTCAGGTTTATCTCTTTCTGCTTCCCTTGTCCACGATTCTAAACCTGTCAAGTGCTTACTGCCTCGGCAGCTTCTGATGTCTTCGAGCGGCTGTTTTTAATCTTTTGTCCAGTTTCCCTGGTTGTTCTCAGAGGGAAGGGTGTCTGGAACAAGCCAATCCACTAATTTCATAAGTATAAATCCCCAGTTTTATCATAATCTTAGGGCCAGTTATGGATTAAATTGTAGTCCTCTCCCCCAAAAAGAAATGTTGAAGTCCTAACCTCTAGTACCTCAGAAATGACCCTATCTGGAAATAATCTTTGCATAGTAATCTAGTTAGAATGAGGTCCTAATCCAATATGATTAAATGTCCTTATAAAAAGGGGGGAGGGGCATTGGCCAGTGTGGTTCAGTGGTAGAGCATCGACCCATGCACCAAGGGGTTGCTGGTTTGATTCCCGGTCAGGACACATGCCCAGGCTGTGGGCCTGATCCCCGGTGGGGGACATGCAGAAGGTGGCCAATAGATGTACTTTCTCATCGATGTTTTTATCTTTCTCTCCCTCTCACTTCCTCTCTCTCTAAAATCAATAAAGGGGAAAAAAGGGGGGTGGATTTTAATGTCGTCACAGACACACACAGAGGGAAGATGGTGTGAAGACACAAAGGGAGAAGACAGCCCTGTGCCTGGAGTGATGCTTCCACAAGCCAAGGAATGCCTGAGGCTACCAGAGACAGGAGGGAGGCTTGAAAGAGTTCCTTCCCTAGCACCGTCGGAGGAAGCAGGGCCCTGCTGACCCTGATTTTGACTTCTGGCCTCAAGAACTGTGAGACAATACATTTCTGCTGCTTCATATTTTTTTGTTTTTTAATTTTTTAAACTCCTTATTTTTATTTTTATTGAATTTATTGAGGTGACACTGGTTAATACAATGATATAGGTTTCAGGGGTGCAGTTCTAAAATATATCATCTGTGTACTGTATTGTGTGCACTTCTGTTGCTTTAAACCACTCAGTCTGTGGTGCCTCCTTACAGCAGCTCTAGGAAACTGACGTAGGGGGGTTTTACTTTCAGGTCTGTGATGGCGAATTGTATGTGTCTACTTGACATTTTATAGCCAGTAGTTTAATTTGTCAGTAGTGGTGACTAATGGATTCTTCTTTTTCACACACAAAGAAGGCAGAATTGCATACTTATATATGACTAAGTTGAACCATCCTGAGATTGCCATTTTCGTAGATTGTTGGTAATATGCCTCAACCTGATATGTGAAAAGGAAATATTTTTTATTAAAAAAATATTTTTCATTATTGATTTGAGAGAGAGAGAGAAAGGGGGAGGGACAGAGATAGAAACATCAATGAGAGGGGACATCGACTGACTGCCTCCTGCCTTGGGGATCGGGCCCACAACCTGGGCATGTGCCCTAACAGGGAATCAAACCAGCGACCTCTTGGTGCATGGGTCGACGCTCAATCACTGAGCCACATTGGCCAGGCCAAAAGGAAATATTTAGAAAAGAAAATATGGACTTGGAATTAGAAAAATTTGTGTTTCAGTCCCTACTTTGCCATTTATTAGCTATGTGAATTTGGGTAAGTAACAACCTCCCTGAGCCTGAGTTTTCCTGAAAATGGAAAAAAAAAAATAACACCTACTTTTGGGGTCATTATTAGACATCACATGTGTCAAGTCTCTAAAACAACACCTAACAAAGAGGAAGTTAATGAATAGCAAGCTGTAGACATACATAGCCCCCAAAATAACACAAATAGGGTCCCCATATCATGGTAATGAGATAAGGTTCTTGAATAATATCTTAATTTATAACTTCAGAGTCTTCACTTTAGTTGTCATGGTGATCTGAATTTATGCTGCAAGTGTAGAGCAAAACTGCATATAGCAGTTCTAAGGATAAAGCAGAGCTAAATAAAGTGTGCCAGGGACTAGGGGACTAAATATGGTTCCTGAAAGGGGAGAAGTGACAGGCTATTTTTATACCTTGCGCACAGACACCCTGTAGACACAAGGATCCAGGATGCCGGTGGCAGCACTTGCACTCATTTTGCACATGAATGAGAACTTCTTCCTCCAGTGAACACAGTTTGCTTGCACCACCTCCCTGAGGGGGGAAAAAAGAACCAGTTAATAAACTATTATTGATGGCACGATAAAAAAGCACACACACTCTTTCGCCCAAGTCTCCAATGCAGAAGTGATATATTAAAAGCCAGAATCTGGAAACAGTGCAATATGCAGCAAACAGATTCCTAGCAATGAGATCCAAAAATCTTTGAAGCTTTTAATTAGCCACAGACTCTGAAAACAGGTGAATTTACTTATCAATCTGATCAATATAAATGCAACCTTCACTCTTCATTCCTTCAACACACAATCCATTTATTTCAGGTGTGTTGGGGATGTGCTAGGTGTTTAGCAGAAGATGAGAATGACAGCATTTCTAACTTTGTAGGGCTTCTAGTTTACAGTCAGTGTAAGAGACAGAAACATAAACAAATACTTATTCTGAAATGAACAACTGTCACAGGTTTACTCCTTGTTACCCCCTAAGAGCAACAACCACCACCATGTACTAACAGCTTACCACACACTATTTAACCTCGTGAAAACCCTAGGAGATAGCTGGCATCCACTTTATAGATAACGAAAATGATGCACAACTCAAGTTCATTTAGGTAGAAAGTGGCAGACCTAGCCTTCAAACCAGGCCCACTGAACTCAAAAGCCTACTTATCCATGAAGGAAAATCTATATTTTCTCCACAACTATGTTTTTTAAGTTTCCAGGCCTTTTTGTACATGCTGGTCCCTCTACTGTTCCATGTAAGCATAGGGGGCTTAGCCTTACCAGGGAAAGATAACTATTTCTCTAACATAGTTAGAAAATAAAAACAATAAGGGGAAATAAAGTAAAATTGTAGAAAGCAAAGGGAAAGGCAAGAGAGCCCAGATTGAGAAGCTTTGATTTTCTTAGAAAAGTAACAGGTGAGGTTACCTCTGCGGAACAAAAGGGGCTGATGGCTGAGTTGAATATTTAGATAAAGGCTGAATATAGTTAGAAATAACTGATGTGGCAAATGTGATAGGAAGTCAACTTGTAGCTGCCTTAGTGAAAAAATGGATTTGTATTAAGACCATCAGTTTGGTTTTATGGATTTCTCCATCAATAAGCAGAAATCCAAGAACAGGAATTGCAAATACAAATACACACAATTAAAAAGCCAAGCATGTGTTTGTGTGTGGTGTGTACATGCATGTTTAAATACATATAAACAGACACACAAATGGGAACTGAGGGCATATCTTTTGTCAGAGGTTTCACTCTGATAACTTTAGCAATTTTATTTTTTTAAATTAGGAAACTTTAGATGATTTAATAAAGATGATGTGAAGAGAATGTATGTGTTCTTAAGAAAGTTCCCCTTGAAATCCAGCAGGGGTGCAACTTATCTGTATGTTCACAACACAGGCAGAATGAAAGTTATTTGGCCAAGGACAGGCCTAGAGGTATCTGTCAGGCAACATGAAGCATCTCCAGTAAGATGAGCAGCAGCTCACCTGTATACTCAGAAACAACTTTTTAAAAAATTAGTGAATAAAATGACAATAACAAAGAGGAGAAAAATAAAACCAGAATTTTTGTTATTGTTCCTTCCCTCTCAACATCTCTTAGCCTCCAGACTTGACGATGGCATTAGCCATGGTCTCTGGAACTCCCCCAAAAAGCTACACTTGCATACTGACGTGCTTGCTGGGCCCTTCAGGGATATGCTGAGCTTCAAGGCACTTGGTTGTTCCTGTCACTCAGACCACTGATGCATGATCAGGAATCAATAACAACATTAAAAACAGACACACCAAAACTGTTACTTTACTTTTCGTAAGAAGTGCATAAAAACTTCTAGTTGACAGGATGAATGCTCCCTCCCTAAACCTTGTTTAATTATTTTATTTTTTTTATCCTCACCCGAGGACATTTTTTGATATTTTGTTCAGATAGAGTGGGAGGGAGAGAGAGAGAGAGAGAGAGAGAGAGACATCGACGTGAAAGGGATACATCGAGTAGTTGCCACCCGCACAACCCAACCAGGGCCGGGGACAAACTGCAACTGAGTTACGTGCCCTTAGCGGGAACCGAACCAAGGTCTCTGGGGACCGCAGGCTAACGCTCTAACCACTGAGCAAAACCGGCCAGGGCTTGTTTAATTATTAAGGCATCATCTCACAAGGACTAAGAGAAGCAGAGAGGAGAGACAAAAATAAGTCTCCTTAGGCCAGGGATGGATAATTCATAACCAATTTAGCAAACTAAAGGAAGGTGAACCTTAAAGGGCTGGTAACGGTGAAAGCCAAGAGCGGGAATCTCAAGTTGGTGTTAAGTAGAGTGAAGGAGGGACAGAGGGCAGAAGGAAATACTGAAACCTGCTGTAGGAACAGACCCTCAGTTCCTCTCCCTGACTCCTGCTGGAAGACTGGGACTGCTTCTCCTGACAAGTGAAACAGAGGGACCCAGCACTGTCTGACTTGAGGACAGGCATTGGCAACGGCGCAGTAGCATGGCCAGACGGGTTGGAGTGGGTGGGGGTGGAAATGGGGGATGGAGGGAGTCTTACTGAATGCTGAGACCTTCAACCTTCTTAAGATGAGATATTACAATCAATGCTCCATAAATGAAAAGAATTTTAAGGAACTATTATAAACAATGATATGCCAACAAACTGGACAATCTAGAAATCAATAAATTCCTAGAAACATACAACTTACCAAAACTGAATCTAAAATAGTCAAATTTACAGAAGCATAGAATAAGCTTGTGATTGCCAGGGGTTGAGAAGTGGGGTAAATGGGAAAGATGTGGGCCCAAAGCTACAAAATTTAGTTATATGCCTGGCCAGGTAATTCAGTTGGTTAGAGCGTTGTCCTGATATGCCAAGGTTGCAGGTTCAATCCCTGGTAAGGGCACATACAAGAAGCAACCAATGAATGCATAAATAAGTGGAACAACAAATTGATGATCCTCTCTCTCTCTCTCCCTCCTCCTTCCTCTCTCTCTAAAATCAATAAAGAAAAAAATTTAGTTCTACAAGATGAGTAAGTTCTAGAGATCTAGTGTTCTGCCTAGTGACCTTAGTTAACATTACTGTATTGTATACTTGAAATTTGCTGAGGCTAGATCTTAAGTGTTCTAGGGAAAAAAAAGGGTAAACTAATTGAGGTGCTGGATATGTTAATTAGCTTGATTGTAGTGGTCATTTCACAATGAATATACATATATCAAAACATCAAGTTGTATACCTTAAATATATGCAATTCATTTTCCAATTATACCTCAACAGAGCTAAAAATAAAATAAAATTATTATATGGATAAAATGCTTTGGAACCTACTGTATTTATTTTTCATGACCTGTACAGCCCCACCCAATGAAGGCACAAATAAGCTCAGGTCTATTGGCTGGGAGTTAAGACACACCCAGACACATGAATACTGCCTCCTAAGTAGGAGACTGGCATGTATGCTGGGGCTCTGAATAGGTTCTTATATGAGAGTAAATCTAATGAGCCACGGGGTCAGGTTGGAATGAATGAGGGCTATGAAATGTGTCCATTAACTCACAATGTCACACAATCAAGGATCCTTATTGGAGAAGACATCCAGAAATGATGAAGGCATAAAATAAGAGCCCAGCATAACAGTCTACTGCCAACCATAGTACATGCTCAATAAAATTTGTTGACTGAATGAATAAATGTCATGTATGGGCCACAGATGAACAGTCCTAGCCACCAACTCTTGCCTCTGTTACTTCACAACTATTCCCAAATCAACCTCTTTTCTGTGTCTGACCACTACCCTAATTCAGTCCCTCAATAGTTCTCCGAAATATGGCAACAGCCTCCTAAGTGGTCCTTGTTCAAATCTATCTTCCTCAGTGCTACCAGAGAACTCCTTCTAAAATACAAATTTGAGAATGTCATTCCTCTGTGGAAAATCCTTCACTGCTTCCCCCTATCTTAGAGGATCGGCTCCGCCTTCCTTCACATGAGGAGGCACTGCCTACTTTTACTCTTATCTCTTTGACCCTTTCTGTCTCATACAGAATCGTCATTCCCCATTTATGCCACACTAGTTCTTGTTTGTGTACCTTTGTTCAGAATGTTTTCTTTACCTTGTATGCCCTCTACTCCCCCTTTCAATTCCCCTTACTCACCAGTTTAACTTGAACTCCTTTAGTTGAGTCATTACCTCTTCTAAGAATCTTTCCCAACTCAGCCTTCAGGTGAAAGCCTGGTGGCCTGTATGACCTGGGCTGCCATGGTTCCCTGAATACCTGTGTCTGCCCCTCCCCATCCTAGAACACTGTCACCCAGGGAAGGGCTGGCGAGAACTGGCTCCGTTGGCTTCCCCCATCATTCCACAAGTCCTCGTTGCTCAGGATGAGGCCTAATTTCCTTTCCCCTGCCTTGCTTGTGGCAGATTCTGCAATGATTACATACAGTATATTTCAAATGAACCAATGCCATAAATTAATTTTAAAATCCACAAGCTTAAAAAATTGTTGACAATGGTCTTCATTATCAGGAACTCAAGTAGATGTTTGTTTTTTTAAAATCCTCACCTGAGGACATTTTTGCATTTATCTTCAGGTAGAGCAGGAGGGAGAGAGAGAGAGAAACATCGATGAGAGAGAGACACATCGACTAGTTGCCACCCACATGACCCCCACCGGGCTGGGGACAAACTGCAACTGAGGTACATGCCTTAGCGGGAACCAAACCCGGGACTCTCTGGTCTGCAGGCCGACACTCTAACCGCTGAGTCAAACCAGCCAGGGCATGTTAATTTAAATAATCTTTTTTAGATTTTGTAATATCAAAATAATAGTCCTGGAATATTAAACAATTTCTCTAAATAAATTTTTCTGAGTCAAGGCAATTACTCAGATTTTTTTTGTGATAAAAATATCTTTAATGCGTGCGTGCGTGCGTACACACACAGACACACACATCTCTTAGAAGGCTGTCCAAACTACACATACAAACAAAAAAAAGTGGCAAAGTTACTTCATAACAATTTGTTATACTGATGGGTTATCATGGAAACAAACTCAGACTACTTGGCAACTGAGACAAAAGTCACATCAGTAAATGCTTTCCGTTATATGAGTCATCAATTTCCTATGAGCTTTATACGGTTGCTTAACTACTTTCAAGAAACAAAGCAACAGAATACAATTTGTGTTGATATTGTGGAAAACCAAGTATTTCTAAGATAAAATGATAAAGATGCTAACTGTGAAATACATAAACAGAGGACTTAAAAGAAGATACATGTTGCTATGGCTATTGTTTATGCTTCAAAAGAGTAAAGGAAAATCTAAAAGGTATTAAAAATAAAAGTAATATAAAATAAAAATTATGGATCCATTTTTTTGTGACTAGTTAGTTACTGTATCAGCAAACCGCATTACTTACTCGTCTAAGAATAACATGCATATGTATATTTGAGGCACATATTTAATATTATGCCAGGTCTTGGTAATTCAAAGTATTTTTAACTTTTTAGAAATGGTGATATAAAATAAAACCCCAAACCAAAAAACTTCCATGAGGAATGCAAGCTGTTTTGCCAGACAATATTACTGCTGGGAGATTAACAGCCCGTATCCAGACCCTGTCTGTTTGGGTTCAAACTCTGCCTCTGCTACTTGGCAGTTACGTGGCACACATTCCCTAACCTCTCTGAACTTCTGTTTCCTTCTCTGTGAAACAGGGATGGTAACAGGACCAACACCGCATGGGAATTTTGGAAAATGGACTGGATTATTACACACGGTGTTTGGAAAGGTGCCTGGCTTATAGTGGATCTCCATAATAATTGTTAGACATTGTTATTATCAAGGATCTAAGCAGCTTTAAGTCCACTTACATTTGCCTTCCAGTGTGAAACAATGGTTAAATTTACAAGTACAGAATTTTCTTCAACATTAAGTTATTTTATGAAAGATATAAAGTCATGAGAAAATAAACCTTTGCAAACAAAGGCAAAAACAAATATTTTAAGATTCTAAGGATAAAACAGATCTACAGCTTGTGGCTTTTAATTACAACACTGAGGGTAAATGAATCTCTCACACCCCAGAGGTACTTGGCTCGAGTGACTGGGTGGACAGGACTTTCATTCAATGGGAAACATCTGAACACAAGAGGAGTTTCTTTCACTCATGCATTCTGCTGATGGTGTCAGACAGACAGGGAAATGATGATCCAGTCTAGGACATTTTGAAGTTGAGGAGCCTGACAGTCCCTCGTTTGGAAATGTCCAGTGGCTGGACAGACAGAGAGACCTAGAGCTCAAAGGGGAGGATAGAGCTGTAGATTGAAGTGGAAGGCCTCAGCATGCGAAGGGTCACGGAGGCCATGGGAATGGGCGAGACCCTTCAGGGAGTGGGCAGAGTAGGAAGGAAGGAGGGCTGAGTCTGGAACTCTAGGGAACACTGGAAGGTGCAGGAGAGAAAAAGAGGCAGGCAAAGGAGACTAACAGTCAACAGAGAGAGAAGAGGCCCTGGCCAGTTTGGCTCCGCGGTTAGAGCGTCGGGCCACAGACCAGAGAGAGAAGCAGAGGAGATTGTGTTGTCACAGAAACCAAACCAAGGGAAAAGATTTTAAAGAAGGAATTGCTCAACAATATGGAATGGGGCAGAGAGGTCAGGTAAGATAAAGACTAATGCAGTTTCAGTGAGAAGGTGGGGTGAAAGGCAGATAACTATGAGAAGTGGAGAGAGGGAACATAGACAATAGATTTCAAATAATGAAATGAAGTACAGAACACAAGGGTGGAAGCCACAGGGGGATGTGCGGTGCAGGGGTTTCATTTTAACATGCAAGAGACTTGAGTCTGCTTTAGTGCTGGCGGGAAAAAAATCAGTCAAGAGAAAAAGTCAAAGATTTGACAGGGTGTGAATGAAGGCGCCAGAGGGGACCATCCCTGAGAATGTGAAAGAGGATGCGTCCAGCCCACAGTTGGGGGACTGGCCTCGGACGAGAGAAGGGGCTCCTCTTTGCAGCATGAGGAGAGCAAGAGAAGAGACAAGCTCCAACGTAGGCAAGTTTCTCGGCAGACCACTGTTCACTGCCCTGAACTCCTCCAGTGAGAAATGTCATGTCCAAACACAGCACTACGGGGTATACCGCAGGTCCTCAGATAAATGTTTGCTGAATACCTGCTTGTTAAGAATCTGCTGTATATGTGTTACTGGAAAATCTTGGTAGCTGCCTAGCCGGTATAGCTCAGTAGTTGAGCGTCGACCCATGCACCAAGAGGTCACCGGTTCGATTCCGGTCAGGACACATGCCCAGGTTGTGGGCCAAATCCCCAGTGGGAGGCATGCAGGAGGCAGCCAATCAGTATTCTCTCTCATCGATGTTTCTATCTCTTTCTCCTTCTCCCTTCCTCTCTCTCTAAAATTAATAAAGAAATAAAAAATGAATAGAAAAAAATCCTAAGAAAAGACCTCGTACTAAAAATTTAAGAAGACACATTCAGTATAGTCTAAGAAAATTTAGTGAAAAGAAAACTACACAAAACTTTCCAATTTCAATAAGGTAAAAATCCTTTAAGAATATAGGAAATTAAATTCAGGTTATATCTATAGGCGTAAAAATATGTTCTCTAGAACTCCTAAAAACAAAGGGTCAGGGGCCTACTGTATAGAACTCAGGCTGATATGAACTATGGATTCTATACCTCACCTACACTATGCATTGTGTGTGAAGAAAAAAGAAAGGTATTCTCTCAGAGGTGCAAGGACAAAACAAAACAAAGCAAAAACTTAGCATCCTAGTCCCCTTTCTGCATTTATAGAACAGTGCAAGAACAAGGAAAATGAATTAAAAGTTAGATCTTAAGAATAAAAAGGAGGCCCTGGCCGGTTTGGCTCAGCGGTTAGAGCGTTGGCCTGCGGTCCAGAGAGACCCGGGTTCGGTTTCCGCTAAGGGCACGTACCTCGGTTGCAGTTTGTCCCCGGCCCCAGTTGGGTCGTGTGGGTGGCAGCCACTCAATGTGTCCCTTTCACATCGATGTTTCTCTCTCTCTTCCTCGCTCTCCCTCCCACTCTATCTAGACAAAAAATGAAAAAAATGTCCTTGGGTGAGGATAAAAAAATAAACAAATAAAAGAATAAAAAGGAGGGCAAGAAACAAGTCAGTGGGTTACCCATTCTTTCAAAAATACTTAAAAATTTTTTTAAACATGTTTTTTATTGGTTTTAGAGAGAAGAAGGGAGGGGGAAAGAGAGAGAGAAACGACGATAGGTTGCTTCCTGTGTGAACCTAACTGGGTTCTGAACCCACAATCTTTTGGAGTTTAGGATGATGCTTAACCAACTAAGCCACATCAGCCAGGGCCAAAAGTACTTTATTTATTTATTTTTAAACAAAAGGACGTTTTTGTCTTTTCTGAACAATCGAAAAGCATGTGTGAGAACAACAACTGTAAATAGTTTCTATATCACACATTAAATCTGTCATTTTCTAGATCAAATGGTATGGCCCCTTTTCGTTTGTAAACTAAAGGCCAAATTCTTCAACTACATAGTCAACCCTCCACGGTCTGACCTCAGCCTCTCACATGTGATCCCTGGTAATTTACCTTCCTGACTCTTCATGAGCCTGAATTATCCACTACCCCTACACAGCCACTATGCCCTGCACAACTGCGCTCATGCGGTTCTCTTCCTGGGTGGCGCCTCCCAAATGCTTTCCATCCTTCACCTACCATCCAACCTTGTCTGCACAGTGTAATGGGAAGGGAACACATTTTAGATTCAGGAGACCTGGGCTCAGGCCTAACCTCAGCCCTCAATGAGGCTGAACAAATCACTTTCCTCTGTTTCCTCTTATGAAATGTTTTGAAGTCAGCTACAAATTAATAAACATATGTTGCTCCATCTATAAAATGGTATATAAACTTACTTCAGGCATGCTGGTGTGGCTCAGTGGTTGAGTGTCAACCCATGCACCAAGAGGTTGCTAGTTCGATTCCCGGTCAGAGCTCAGGTCGTGGGCCTGATCCCCAGTGAGGGAATATGCAGAAGGCGACCAATTGATATTCTCTCTCATCGATGTTACTATCTCTCTCTCCCTCTCCCAAATCAACAAAGGAAAAAAATATATAAATAAACACGTACTTCACAGGGTAGTTTGAAAATTAAATGTATAAAGCACTGTGTAAACCACAGGATGTTATCAACACTTCACTCCAAAGCTTTTTCGATGATATATTTCCTTTGTCCCAGGTATAATTCCCTTGTTCCTACAAAATCTTTTTTTTTAGATAGAGAGGAAGGGAGAGAGAGATAGAAATATCCAAAACATCTATCAGCTGCCTCCTGCATGCCTCCTATTGGGGATCAAGCCAGAAACCTCCTGGGACATTTTCTACATACATCTGGAGTTGCCTTGTAAATAAAAGACACAGAAAGCAAGAGAAATGGGACTTGAGCGAGGTTTTGCTGTGTTGTGAAAGTACTCCTCCTTTGGTATTTGCAGTCATTGGAAGGGAACTAACTCTACAGTGTTAGAGGATGTTTCCTGCTACAGTGACATGGGGTCGTGAATTCCAGAGAACTCAGGCCACCAAGACATATTTGGAGACACAGATATGGAGGAGAGGACCAAAGAATGTTCACATTCTTGAGATGGAGAGTGAAATGAGTGGAATGTGACAAAATTGCACCAAGAGTCCTGTGAAGGCTCTACGTGGGCTGTCTGGGTTATACTTAAAATAATCATAATGATATAACAATGAGGAAAAATGCATTCAAATGAAGTAAATTAGAATCAAAGGCTCAGCACCACAGTCTAGCAAGTTCGGCTTTGAAGGGAAATCCCGACAACCCAGGAACATCCTGGAAGAGATCTGTGCAGCGGTGAGTGTGAGATTACAGGGGCTGGATTTAAGGAGGACTGGACTGAGCATCCATGCTGGGCTGTGTGCTGAGGGGCGCAGGTCTGCGGAGGCAGCTGTGCTGACCCTGCACAGTCAGTGTGAACTTCAGGTGTGTGCATCACCAATGCATAACTCAACATGTCTGAAACCTTCCCACACATAGAAGGAAACCCCAGTGGGAGCAGAGTAGGCAAGTTAGAGAAATGGCTATAAATATTTAGGATAGCTTCTCAATTATTCTGTATGCTGTTTTTATATGGGTTACCTTAGCAAAAACAGCTCTCGGATTCATTTTTACTACCAGCTGGTACTAATTTCCAGTTTCTCAAATCAGGAAATGTCAAGACTCACATTGTAGTTATTAATTATTGAGTTCCTGGTTACTTCAGGAAGGCTTACACTTTATTAGTGTAACAAGAGAGTTTACTGTTCTCAACTGTATATAATTACAAATGTGTATTATCTGTATTACTAACTTAATAAATGAGTTTATTTTTTCTTTAATAGAATACATTGATAGAAATTATAAAGGTGCCCTGGCTGGTTTGGCTCAGCAGTTGGAGTATTGGCCCTTGGACTGAAGAGTCATGGGTTCGATTTCTGGTCAAGGGCACGAACCTCAGTTGCAGATTCGATCCCCAGCCCTGGTCAGGGTCGTGCGGGAGGCAGCCAATCGATGTGTGTCTCTCACATTGATGTTTCTCTCCATCTTTCTCTCTCTCCTTCCTTTCCACTCTATGTGAAAACTCAATGGGAAAATATCCTCGGGTGAGGATTAAAAAAAGACAAAGAAAAATAAATTACAAAGGTAATTTTTAGTTGCATATAAAATGTTCTTTACTAATTTGGCCTACAAGCAAAATGTTGGAATCAGTTACCTTCTTTTGAAAGGACTATGAACAACCTTTTCTAACTCCCTTCCTGGGGCATGTATGTATGTATGTATTTATTTATTTATATCCACATCCTAGGATATGTTTGTTTTTTGTTTTAATTGATATAGAAAGGGAAAAAGTGAAAGAGAGAGAGAAATATTGATGTGAAAGGCAAACATCAATAGAACCCAAAACCTGGGTATGTGCTCTGACTGGGAATCCTGAGACCCTTTGATGCATGGGACAACGCTCCAGCAACTGAGGCACACCGGCCAGGGCCATGGGTGGCTTTTTCTGAAACTGTTTCTGACTTGTACAAAAAGGTAATGGTGATGGCCACAGGAGAGTCCAAGAAAGACATTCATCTCAGCTTTCTGGAAGTCATTCACTAAAGAATGGCCAAAACGGGAAGGCCTTCATGTCCAGGACAGTACACAGAGGTGATACTTCTAGACACACAATACCTTATCAGATCCTGAATCAGCCTCCAAACTTAACAGAAGATAAAATGTTAATAACTTCATATTTAGACACCAGCACTAAAGAATTCCCAGAAACTGCTACTGAAATGTGGATGCAGTCTGTGAACAGGAAATACATAAAATGTTTACTCCAAAGAAAATGTGACTAAGTGAGCTCACTTGAATACTATGCTACTGATGACTCACTAAAATGAAGTGAAGCAAACGTGTAAAGTCCAGAATCAATACTATGCATAGTTCCTGCTTTCATTAAGATAAACTAAGTCGTGGGTGTAAGCAGTTTCTAAGTCACAATGCTTGGAAATACCATTTGATTAGGACAAGCCTGAGGATTTCTTCTGAAAACAGTAAACAGGTTCTAGGACAGAAAAGTCTTTTTTTTCTTGAAGACAATAGAAAGAAGAACTTTCAATCACGGATTGTTGTTGGTTTTGTTAATCCTCACCCGAGGGTATTTTTTCTATTGATTTTTAGAAAGAGTGGAAGGGAGGGAGGAGAAAGAGAAACATCAATGTGAGAGAGACACATTGACTGGCTGCTGCCCGCACATGCCCCAATCGGGGCCAGGGATCAAACCTGAATGAAACCCAGGTACGTACCCTTCACCGGAAATCAAACCTGCAACACTTTGGTGCTCACACTGACACTCTAACCACTGAACCACGCTGGCCAGGGCATGGGTTGTTTTTTTAAATCCTTACTCGAGGATATGTTTTGATTGATTATAGAGAGAGGGAGAGAGGGAGGGAGAGGTGGGAGAGAGGGAGAGAGGGAGGGGGGGAGAGAGAGAGAGAGAGAGAGAGAGAAACATCAGTGTAGGAGAGAAACATTGATTGGTCGCCTCTTGTACACACTTACAACACAGGTATGTGTTCTACCAGGAATCAAACCTGCACCCTTTCGGTGCACAGCATGACACGTCAACCACTAAGCACACCGGCCAGGGCTCTCTCTCCTTTCTCTTTAAAATCAATAAACAAAACAAAAACCTTATAAGGAATTCTCTTCCATGACACTTCCCCTGACTACCTGCCCCCACCAAAAAAAGTTAAATACTTCTTCTTACCGTTCCTTATATTCATTTTTATTACTATAAATTTTACACTGCATGGAATTTTATTTTTAATCCTCACTTGAGGATATTTTTCTATTTATCTTCAGATAGAGCGGGAGAGAGAGAAAGGCAGAGAGAAACATTGATGTGAGAGGGGCACATCAACTGGTTGCCTCCTGCATGACACCAATGAGGGCCGGGGATGAACTGCAACTGAAGCATGTGCCCCTGATTGGGATCGAACCCGCAACTCATTGGTTCGTGGGCCGATGCTCTACCACTGAGCCAAACCAACCAGGGCTGGAAATTTTCATAAACGTAATTAAAAAACAACTTTGGGTGAATAACTGGTAGAAATGAGAACTACAGGAATTGAATGAGAGGTGAAATCATAGTGAGATAGTGAGAAAAGATTTCATTCTTTCAACAAATAACCAACATTTAATAAGGGCAAGAATGTGCAGTAAGTGTTGGAGGGAAGCAGTGGGTGGGCTGTAGTTGGGATAGGTGTGGGCCGAAAACTGCTGAGACACTGATCAAGACCTTAAAGAAAGGTTGGGATTTCAATCAACTAAAAGAATGGTGAGGAGGTAGGAAAAGGAGGGAGGACCAAGGAGACAGAAACGCACACACATTTGGCTAATAGAAGCTGGCCAGTCTTGGCTAAAATGAGCAGTATTAGGAAACAAAATTTAAAGTTCAATCACAGAATCTTGGAGTTAGAAAATGCCTTAAGAGTCACCAAGTCACCCCTCCTTCTGATGAAGGATAACATTCTTGACAAATGGACAAAGTATTGAGGTAGCCTATACACTACTGCACTCTTCTAAATGTGATACTGAATATTATATGGTTATACTGCATGTTATATCTAAATATTATACTGAATAAAACATGCTTTTTATTGGTTCATCTGTATTCTTAATTTTATTATAATTTTTTTAAAGTATTTTATTTTTGTTAGATGTTTCTCCTTTTTTTCCCCCATTGACACCCTCCTCCCCATCCCCCACACCCCGTCTCCAGCTTTGTTGTCCGTGTCCATTGGTTATGTGTACATGCATATAAGTTCTGTGGTTTATCTCTTCCCTCCCCCTACTACCCCCTCTTCTGAGGGTTGTCAGTCTGTACCCTACTTCCACCTCTCTGGGTCTACCCTATTCCTCAGACTATTATGTTCATTATATTCCACAAATAAGTGAGATCGCGTGGTATTTGTCTTTTTCTGCTTGGCTTGTTTTGCTTAGGATAATACTTTCCAGGTCCCTCCAAAAACATGCCTTTTTAACATCTCCCCATGCAGCATAAGTCTATTCCCTCCTTACGGGACAATCTTTCAAATATCTTTCATTGAATTGATGTGTGACCTTGAACAAATTATGTCACTTTTCTGAGAATCAACTTTCTCATCTCTAAAGGAGAGGTGCGGCAGAGGCTAACCGTCCCGGTATCTGTCCTTCCCCTCTCTTTATCGTAACAGAATCTTTTGCTGGGCACATGGACACCTAACAAAGACTACACTTCTCAGCCTTTCTTGGGTCTGGCCTTGTGCTTATGTTCTCTTCAGGCTGTGAGCAAAAGGGACTTCCCCTTCCCTTTTCCTCCTTCCCAGAGGCTGGAATTCGGATGTGGGGTGAGCCAACTTAGTCCCTGTGGATGAGAACAATACCCTGGGCATGACAGAGCAACAAGATAAAGAGAAAAAAGAGTCAGGGCCCCTGCCCATTTGATAGAGCACAGCCACCACATCAGCTTGGACTTCAAGAGAGAAATAAACTATCTCGCTTAAGCTGCTTATTATTCTTTTTTAGATATCTGTGTTATAGTACCTGGCACATATCATAACCCAATGGGAGGTAATATCTGTATAAAAGAGATTTTGTAAGAATTAAATGAAATTAGGAATGTAAAATATACATATAAGCAAGTTCGCTTTTTTTAGTATTTGAAAACCACCATCTTCTCTCTTGAGACTCACCTCAGACCCTATTATTGACACAATTCAGGATTCCTCGGTATTAATGTATACCCTGGATCTCTATCTGATAATATTCATCAAAAACTGACATCCCAAATTGAACATGGGGTAGTATATACTGTTCTATGTACACAGCTTATAAAGAATTGTAAGCCCTGGCTGATTTTGCTAAGTGGTTAGAGCATTGGCCCACGGACCAATGAGTCCTGAGTTTGATTTTGGTCAAGGGGACGTACCTTGGCTGCAATTTGTCCCTGGCTCTGGTTGGGGTCATGTGGGAGGTAACCACTTGAGGTGTCCCTTTCACGTTGATGTTTCTCTCTCTCTCTCTCTCTCTCTCTTCCTCTCTCTCCCTCCCACTCTATCTGAACTAAAGTGGAAAAATGTCCTCAGGTGAGGATAAAAAAAAAAGAATTGTAAAATGGATCCTTCTAAATTTAACTTTCACAAATAATCATAAAGCATTTATAAGCTGTGTGCACAGAATAGTATATGATTCCCCATATATTTAATTTTGGGATCTCTGTGTATTTATCATCTTCAGCAAAGCAACAATAGATCTTTTCTCCTAATACCTACATTCTTTCAATAAATATTTATAAACTGCCTACTGTGCAAGGCTTGGTGATACAATAGTGAATATTAACTTACTGGTATAAAATGACATTGAGCCCTGGCCAGTTTGGCTCAGAGGTTAGAGCGTCGGCCTGTGGTCTGGAGAGACCGGGGTTCGGTTCCTACTGAGGGCACATACCTCGGTTACAGTTTGTCCCCGGCCCTGGTTGGGTTGTACGGGAGGCAGCCACTCGATGTGTCCCTTTCACGTTGATGTTTCTCTCTCTCTCTCTTCCTCTCTCTCCCTCCGACTTTATCTGAACAAAAGATGGAGAAATGTCCTCCGGTGAGGATAAAAAAAAAAAAAAAGACATTGATAACATTTTACAAGGTAGTTATCCAGGAATGAGACTAAATTTTGAGGACTTACTACTGGAAGTCACACCTTGAACAAAAATAAGCATGTGAATGCTATGTTTCTTGTCTTTCACAGACAACCTCTGGGGAAATCTAAAGGGGCCAGCTCTCTGACCTGTCTAGTGGTGTCCCATACTGGAACCAGTTTCTGAGACTGGCATTCAGAACAACTACATTATGTGTATCTACTATTTTGGTAAAACATAAAAATGAGAAAACACATAACATACCATTTGAGAAGCAGCCAAGTTTAGTGATTAAGAGCCACCCCTGGAGCCAGACTGCCTCCTAGATCTGGCGCTCACTAAACTACATAACCCTCAGCACCTCCGTGTTTGTTTCCTTGGGCATAAAATGACAGCGATACAGTCGTAATAATGGTAATGATGTAATAATGGTACCTTCTTCCTAGGATGATTTTGAGGATGTAAAGACTTAGGTTCCTGGCACACGGGGAAAGTGCTCGATTACCGTTAGTTACTATTATTATAGCTGTTATAATAACGTAATAGATAACCCCATTTCTGGTTAGAATATAAAGAATTCTGTGCCATACAGCCAAACAGCATTTTCTAATACTGGTTATTTTTTATATTTGCTACTTATTAGTGATTTTTTTCATCTTAAAATGTCAATTTAACATACTAAAGGGCAAGTTGATAATATATTTCAAAAGCCTTAAAAATCTGCAAACGTTTTGACTCAATACATTTCCAGGGTTAATCCTAAATAAATAATAATGGATGTGCATAAAATATGGCTAAAAGGATGCTCAATGTTGCATGTTTATGAAATAAACATACAAGTACAGTATGACCCCTTTTTGTTTTAAAAAAAAAAAAAGTATTTATTTTTATCCTCACCAGAGGACATTTTTGCATTTATCTTCAGATAGAGTAGGAGGGAGAGAGGAAGGGAGAGAGGAAGGAAGAGAGAGAGAGAAACATCGACACATCGACTGGTTGCCACCCACATGATCCCAACCAGGGCTGGGGACGAGCTGCAACTGAGGTATGTGCCCTTAGAGGGAACCGAACCAGGGTCTCTCTGATCCGCGGGCCGACACTCTAACCACTGAGGCAAATCTGCCAGGGCTAAAAAAAATTTTTTTAATGCATGTGTGCATATACATGTTTGTGTATGGATCAACAAAGATGTCTAGGTTATACATCAGAATATTAATAACAGTGATTATCTCTAGTTGATTCATTTCTTTGCAATTTTTGTTATTCTCATTTTGCTTTTCTATTTTCTAAGTTGTCTACACAAATCTATATTACTTTTGCAATAAGGGAAAAGGTTACTAAAAGGAAGTACACGATGTGCAGTGAACTAAAATCTTGAAAACATGAACACGTACCCTGGCCTCAGACAAGAAATCCCTTCGGCTTGTTTATAAAGTAAAAGATCCAATACACAGATGTGCTCATTAGCTTCCCGGACACTCCCTGAATTCACATGGTTTTTGCCACAAGCCCATGTGAAACTTAGAAAAGTACTTAGTTATGGGCTCCAAGATAAATGACCAACAAAAGACAAACTTGGGAATCCCCAAAAATACAGAAAAATTTTCTTATTATTCCTTTTATTACAACAGACCAGAAATTAAACCTGATCTAACAATCTTAATAAACCTAGAAGTGATTTAAATGCTTTTCCAAAGAGAGTGCTCTGAAAAGATTTAAATAATGTAACATTCTGACTTTGAAAGTTCAAAATTTTTTATTAGGCAATAATTTGGCTTCAGTTTACTACAGTCATACAATGCGTTTTCTGAGTGTTTTACAAACTATAGTATGTAAAATCTAATCGTTTTAGTAACATTTATTATAAATAAATACCTTTTAGTCTTTATATTTTTCCTAACCTCTTCCCTGGACATAGCGTGACAGGAGAAATCAGATCCTTTTAAAATTAATTTTCACTAATGATCTTTAAAAGGGTAAAACAGGAAACTAATATAATATTGTATGCCAACTGCAAATGAACAATAAAATTAAATTAATTTAAAATAAATAAGTAAATAAAAAATAAAAGGGCAAAATGGTGTAAGGAAATTCTACAGGAAAAGTTTAGTAACCAGGCTTACTTACAGTAGACCAGAATCTAAGAAATAACACAATAAATATTCTCATCAGGCTGTCACCTCCATTTAGTATGTTAAATATGTAACTTACCACCTCATATCCTTCCCCACGATACAGTATAGTCTCTTCAACAAAGCAAAATAAGGCAAAGATGCTTCTTGACTGTCATGTCATCAAGACACTGGTCATAGAATTATCATTTTATCAGTCACTTACATGAGAGACCTCCAAGTTCACGTTCTTATTAGCTCCTACCTGGGTTATTTTAAAAGACTCCTAATTTGTTCCCCCATTTCTAATCTAGCCTCATTCCAATCCAAATAGCATCAGCTCACCAGCCAGCTTAAATACCACTATAATTGATACCACTGTAATTAACTAGTTATTAATAACAGGAAAGGAGTAAAGGGAAGGCCAAACATTATAGGCATGTTCCCTACAAAACATGTAGGGGGAAGGGGACTTGACAAAGGAAAGATAGCCGTGCCCCGGCCGGTTTGGCTCAGCGGTTAGAGCGTCGGCCTGCGGTCCGGAGAGACCCGGGTTCGGTTCCCGCTAAGGGCACGTACCTCGGTTGCAGTTTGTCCCCTGCCCTGGTTGGGTCGTGTGCGTGGCAACCACTCGATGTGTCCCTTTCACGTTGATGTTTCTCTCTCTCTCTCCCTCTCCCCCTCCCTCCCTCCCACTCTATCTGAATAAAATATCAAAAAATGTCCTCGGGTGAGGATAAAAAAACAAGAAAGGTAGCCGTGTGCCCAGTAAAGTTGGGGTGACAGGGAAGGTGCTGCCTGCACATCACCCTTGGGGACAGAGATGGTTGGCCAGAATGGGTGTGGCCACTGCAAGGGCCCAAAGATCTGGAATCCATAACCCCCTAAAGGAGTTCGATCTCTTGTGCTCTTGGCTCTTGGCACTTGTGTGACTCTAGGCTTGTGGGGCTCTTTGCTCCTGCATTTGCCATGGCCCATGGCCATGTGAACCCACACACAATGGACCGATGGACTGCAGCTAGCCTGATGCTGAACTGGACCCAGCTCCAACATGAAAAGGAAACTCTGGACACTGGCTTTGCTTTTAGCTTTACTGAAACCCAAGCTACACTTCTATGACTGGACGCCGGGATTTTGCTCCATGAAAATAAAACTTTCTACCATAACTCATCCTCCTGTGGGGGCTTCCGGAAATGCTTATTCCAGCAGTACCCCAAGAACAGGGAAAGATAAGGCATATTTTCCATCGAAAACATAATCACTTTACAGTTTACTGCAAGAATCTTAGACTAACTCTTATCTGTGAGCAGTGGAAAGCAAACTATAATGACAGTCAAGTCTTCGCCTTCTGCTTCTGTTCAACGTGAACTCTCTGTAAGCAGGCTGATCTCAACTCCCATTGATGACGAGCTGGATCTGTCTCCCTTCCTTGTCAATGCAAATTCATCCTCCCAGCATGCTACCCAGAAAAGCTAGTAAGGTTTTCAGTAACCATTACAGCTTCAAATAAACTCTTTAGCTTCAGAATTTCAATGATACTCACATATTGTCTGATCCATTGATCTGGCACTAAATCATACTCCTACTGTCAAGCAGTTATATGTCTATGATCTAAATTAATTAAATTGAGGTGATCCCCTTATGGCCTTTATATTTGCTGTACTGCTCATAGTCCCTGAAAGAAAGCTTAGAAACCTGGTAAATCCTCAGTATTTGGTGAACAGTGAATGAGCAGCATCTTGAATTTTTGCACAAATACATTTTGATTTCCTATGTACCTCTAAGGCTTTTCTATAACAAAATAAATTATTATTTTACGTAGATTCATTCATCCGGGGTCCCCAAGACCACCCCAGGGTTCAGTGATCCAGTAGGAGGACTCACAAGACTCATGTTTAAGATTCACTACAACAAAAGGAATCAAGCAGAATCAACAGAAGAAAAAGGTGCATGTGGCAAAGTCCTGAGAAACCAAATGCGAGCTTTTATTTTATTTTTTGCTAATCTTCACCCAAAGATATTTTTCCATTGATTTTTTTAGATAGAGTGAAAGGGAGAGAGGGAGAGAGGGAGAGAGACATATCCAATTGGTTGCCTCCTGCATGACCCCAAAAAGAGCCGGGATCAAACCTGCAACCCAGGTACGTGCCCTTGATCAAGAATCAAACCTACGACCCCACGGGCTAACACTAACTCCTGAGCCAAACCAGCCAGGGCTCAAGTGCAAGCTTTCAAGAGTTCTCTCCCAATGCAGTCACTCCATCATCAAATTGTGACAAGACATGTTGTCTACCAAGGAAGCTTGTCAGAGACATGGTGCCTAAGGTTTATTTTAAGGGCTGGTCACCTAAGCACCCTCTGCTTAGCACAGACCAAAATTACAGACTTCCAGAAAGTATTTAGCATAAATCACACTGTAGTCTAGGCACAGTCAGCCACTCTGAAGTTTAATGTCACTGTAGAGAACCGCTGACTATTCAAGTTCCCAGGTGTCAGCAAAAACACTGTAAGCAGGCCTTTCTAAGAAAAGCAGTCTTGGGCCTGATATGTAGTTCATCTCATATTTATGGGAGACATGTGATAGTCTGAACTAATTTATATAAGAGCATTTAAAGTGACTTTTAAAAAAATGAAAATCTATCATTTAATTAGAGATTCACTGCCTAGCCTGGCACCTAAGAATGAAAGTTTTGCAATTTTTAAATAATTCACATCTTTGAGGTATTTCAGGGTTTCTTTTCCCTTGTAAAATGAGATACTATTGAAACCAAAATTTTCATAGTTGTCCAGGATAAGGGGAGTTAAGTACAACATCTAAAGGGAGCAAACCATCTTGGATAAGCTCCTGGTGTTCTCTTCAAATGTTAATTGGGTACCAGAGCACTATGGTAGCTGTTTTAGGTACAGGATCTTACAAAATCCTCACAATAACCCCTAGGCCAGTGGTGGTTTCTATTTTACAGATGGAAGCTTTGGGAGGCGAAGTAGCCACCCAGGTTTCCCGTGGCAGAGTTGGGTGTTAGCTTAAGATCTGCCTAATTCCAAACCCTTGCTATTAGCTTTATTTACATCAACCACTTCTACCTAACAAGGCACAGGTTCCTTATTATGGATCATTTCCCTCCAAATCATATGAGTCTTTTTTGTTTGTTTGTTTGTTTATACAGAACACTACTCTTAACTTTACTGACTTGTATTACAAGTCAAAATTGTAGTCAGAAGAGAAAGTTTAATGCAGATATTCACTTTTTTTCCTTTCCAACTTGTGCAAATTACAAATCAAATTATACCCCTTGCCTGTCAAAACCATTAGGAACCTCCCAACTCAGCAGAGCACACAATTTTCTCCTTTATCTGGCATAAATCTGTTTGACATTAGACAGACCTGTATCAGAACCTTGGCATTTCACTTACCAGATGTGGGGACCTTGGGAAAGTTAGATACGCTTTCTGAGCCTGTTTATTCATCCACAAAATGAGAATCCCTAGATCATAGTCTTGCTGTGAGAATTAAATAAGATAACATATTTGAAGGGTCCAGCCTATACATATTTGCTGAATAAATGATTTTGTGCACCAGAATAACTGATTAACTGTTTTGAAAGAAGCAAGCCAAATCAATAACCCCAGGGAGAAAGGAGGTGGTAGGGAAGTACCCTGACCACCAGGTGTCACCACTGGCCCAGAAGACCTGGTCTAACGGCCAGAAGTGCTGGGTGGGACCCTGCAGCAACACAGGCTAAGGTTCAAAGTGAGACGGTCACTTGTACCTACAGGACATTCAAAAATTGACTTGGCTTTCAACACCTTAACAGCTGATACAATATTTGTTGCACCATTCTAAGTTACACTGTTCTCTTACTTGTGTTAAAAACAACTGTAGTATGATTAATTAGCTGAATGGCCAAAGATTTGTCAGCACAGTTTAATTTTTAAAACTACCCTCAGCTGAGCATGTTTTAATTCTGAGAATCAACAGTACTTCATATATCCTTGACTTTGGCCAACAAGACATTACAATTTCTGGCTTCAATACTGCCACCAAGGACACTTTTCTGGCCCCAGTTCCACAAACTATTGACATTATGACCTTTACATTATTAATAGGGGTAGCAGATAAAAAGAAAGCAGAATAGCCCTGGGGGGTCTGGCTCGGCGGTTAGGGCGTCGGCCTGCGGTCCAGAGAGACCTGCGATGGGTTCCGCTAAGGGCACGTACCCCCGCTGCAGTTTGTCCCCGGCCCTGGTTGGGTTATGCGGGAGGCGTCCCCTCTATGTGTACCTTTCCTGTTGATGTTTCTCTCTTCCTCTCTCTCCCTCCCACTCTATCTGAACAAAAAATGGAAAAATGTCCTCGGGTGAGGATAAAAAAAAAAGAAAGCAGAATATTTTTAGGGTAAAAATAAAGTCTACGAACAGTAAGAATTAAGTATTAACCTTTTTCCTTTTTCCTAAAAGTTCACCTTAAAAATGCTGTACATTTTCTATTTTCTTAAGGTACATTTCACTTAGGGTAAATCTGTCAACCTACGAACAACCCTGAAATTACTCAAGAAGGACTCCTGACTTTATTCTGCAACCTGCCAACCACTCGCCTCGAGTGCCCAGTGGCTCATTTCAACATGGGGCAGGGTCTGGGCTCTCGTCCTGGTTCTAGGTCCTCCACCCTGAGGGCCACTGGTGGCCACTTCAAGATGGGCAACTCAGGGGCCGTGAGCGAAGGGGCACCTGCCTCAAGTCCAGCCCGACCAGGCCTAGCCCTGGGCGCCGAGGGCCCGGGAACCAACGCGAGGAGGGTCAGGCTCGGCACTGGCTTCTGCTCGAGCCGGCGCTCGAGGAGCTCAAGCGCTTGGGGTTATTTTTGTTAGTTTTAACAACCCAAGTTCCACTTTGCATTTCACAAGTACGGAAACGTCTTAAGAGAAACCAGAAGCATCATCTTTCTGGCCGCTGCTCCCGTTCCTAGAGAATCTAGGAGGGCAGAGCAGATCCCAGGAAGCATCTGGAATCGGGAGGGCAGGAGCCCAGATGGCACTTTGTGCAGATCGATCCACTGCCGTCTGGTTTCAGGGGGCCCCAGACGGAGGCGCTCCCGGGGCAGAGGCCGCGGCGGGAGGTGCGGGCTCCCACCGGCCCTGCGGACGCGCGGGCGCCTACCTGGGGGACTCGGCGCTGAAGCTGCCGCCGTCCAGCAGCCGCATCTTGCAGAAGAGGACCCCGTTGACGAAGGGCACCGAGGAGAGCTCCTCGAGCTCGAAGTCCACCTTAAACTTAAACTTCTTTTTCTTCATCATCATGAAAGCCAGGCGCCGGCGAGCGGGGTGCGGGGGCGCCCCCCAGGGGCGCGAGGGCCGTCGCCGCCTCAGCTCGGCCGAGCCCCGGGCCCGCGCAGCCCCATGGCCGAGGCCGCGAGCTGCGCGCGGGGGCGCGGCCGGGGGGCGCCGCGGGCCAGTCGGGAGCGGGGCCGGGGCCGCCGCCTGTCGCCGCAGTCTGGGCCGGAGCGTGGCGGCCGCGGGCGCACTGCAGCTCGCCAGGGCGGGGGTTCCGTGTGGCTGCGCAGCTCGCGCCTCCGCCTGTCTGCGAGCCGGGGAGGCGACGCTGGGAGACCGCCGCCCACTCCTCCGCTGCCCGGGCGCCCCCAGCGGCGGCGGCCGGCAGCGCAGCGCCCGGCGGAAGGGGGGGGGGGGGCGGGCGAGGAAACGGGGAGCGGGCGGCGCTGGGCTGGGAAGCGAGGCGAACGGCAGTTAGGGCGTCACGGCTTACTGGGGTTCAAAAAAGGCGAACCCGACCGAAAAGGAGCTTCCTTCTGCTTCCCCTCCGCCTTTCTTTCCGTGTTGCCCCGCCTCCCTCCTGCCGGCCCTGCAGCCGCGTGATGGCCCCTGGGGACTGGGAGTTAGGGGTGAACAGCATTCACCAGAATCTCCACGACGTTGTTTTCATGCAGTGGAAGTCCCCAAACTACAATTTCCCTTAGGGATTCAATTCACATAAAATTCTTCTAACATAAAATGAGGACGAGATAGGAAAAAACAAAATCATTAAAATGTATTGGGGGACTACCACGTGCCCAGGCTCTGGACTGCTACTGGCGATCGCTCTTGTTTATCCGCTAATGCTCGTCACCCAGGATAAAAGAGTACGGACAGGTTAAAATAATAGCTTCCCTTTCCAGATTTGGCTGTGCATACCGAGAACGGAAACCTGAACATGAAAACTCTCCCAAGATGCAATGCAATTACCTGCTGTCTGTCTATAGGCAGGTACTTGGAGCTTCTGTGTACGTTGCCTGCTTGGTTACGCGACGTTCATGTTTTCAAACTGAGTTATTATTGTCCTAACTCAAAGATTCCCTCGCAGTAATCTCTGAAAGGGTGTGATTGTAGAGATTCTTGTTCCCAGGTCACTCACTCACTTACTCATGCATTTCTTTCTTTCTATCTATCTTTCTTTCTATCTATCTACCTACCTACCTACCTACCTACCTACCTTTAATCCTCACCTGAGGATACATTTATTGAGTTTTGGAGAGAGAGGAAGGGAGAGAGAGAAAGAGAGAGAGAGATCAGGCCTCCTGTTCGTGCCCTGACCGGGGATCGAGATCCAGCTATGTGCCCCGACTGGGAATCGAAGGTAACTTCTTGGGTGTATGGGAGGGTGCTCCAACCAACTGAGCCACCGGGCTGGGCCATATGAAAATATTTTGTTAATAGCCTAAAATGTCAGTCACTGACTAGACCTAATGATAAAGCAAGACAAAAGCCTGCCGTGGACAATTTAAAATCTAGTGAGGGAACCTTGTGTAAATCAGTCATTAGAAAACAAAACCTAGCATCAAGGTGTGTTTCTTCAGAATGAAGAAGCAATTTGTCTAGAACTCAAATGAGGAAGTGATTAATTGAAGTTACCAGTGTTCTGAATTTCAAAGAATGACCAGGATTTGGAACAAAGGAGGAGGGGCGTTTCATGTGGAAGAAATAGATGACCCACCGGCAGAGTTTAGGATTTGGGTGCTGGGGGTTCCATAGAGGATAAAACTGGTGGCCCAGCAGGACAAGGGGAAAAGGCAGTGGGAAGAGTTAAGGGGACACTGAGATTTATAATTTGGACCACTAGATAGATGTTTCTTCCGTTGAATGAGCTTTGGAAACTGGAGGAGGGCAGGTTGGGAATGGAAGAGATAATGAGTACTTAACCATCTGAGAGACACTCCGGGAGAGAAGGGCAGCCTTGGCAGGTGAAAGGTGACTGAAAACAGGCATTTGGGAATTAGAGTATTCCCCGGTGGCTGGAGCCCCAACGGTAAATAAAAATGAGTTACTCTGAAGAACATTTAAGGGGTAGTCAGAAGAAGAGGAGCTTGTGAAGGAGCTTGAGAACAGTCAGAGAAAGAGCTCAAGAAAGATAGCCTGGAAGCCAAGAAAGAGGTAATCATTTGGTGTTCATAATTACTAAGACCTACTATGTGCCTGGCAGTATGCTGGGAACAGAGATACAATAAGACCAGCGAGGGGGGATTATAAATGAATGGAGGATAACATAGATGTGCAAACAGATGAGGGGGGGGGGGGGGGGGGAGAGAGAGAGAGAGAGAGAGAGAGAGAGAATCTTTCCATGATCCATGGAGAGCAGAGGAAGAAGTTTCCAGAAAGTGCTGCAGAACAATTCTGGAGGATTTGGACTGTGAGAGGAAGCAGAGTTTGCCACCCCAATTTATGTCATTTAGGATATTATTTTAAACTGGTTTAAAAAATATTTTTTAATTGATTTTAGAGAGAGGAAGGGAGAAGCAGGGAGAGAGAGAAACATCTATGAGAGAGAACATTGATTGGCCACCTTTTGCATGCCTCCTACTGGGGGTTAGGCCTACAACCTAGGCATGTGCCCTGACTGGGAATGGAACTGGTGACCTCTTGGTGCACAGGTCGACGCTCAACCACTGAGCCACACCTGCCGGGCAAACTGATTATTTTTTTAAAATATATTTTTATTGATTTTTTTAGAGGGAGAGGGAAAGTGAAACGTTGATGAAAGAGACTCATCAACCGGCTGCCTCCTGCACACCTCCCACTAGGGATTGAGCCGGCAACCAGAACATGTGCCTAGTCTGGACAGTGACCTCTTGGTGCATGGGCCTACCTCAATCCACTGAGCCACACCAGCAGGGAAAGCTGGTTATTTTTTAAGAAACAAAAGACTCAGAAAGAACCTTTGACCCTCCCCCTTACCTGCCTAAAGGAATTCAGTTAGAGAAACCCCTTTAAAGGAAGGGAGCTAAGTATGAAAGAAAGCGAGGAACCTAGCAACCTCTGTGTCTCATGGTTTCTGGGTGGCTGGGCAGGAATTTTTTATCAAAGGTTTGCTCTTTCTCACCTACCTTCCCTTTGAAGTCCCAGACCCCTGCCTCCTTCTTAACTGTGCTATATGTCCACAGGGTCACGTATTCTATGGAACCCTGTCTGTACATACATAATAAATGTGGTTACTCTTTCCTGTTAATCTTTCATGTTAATTTTCTTTTTTTTTTTGTCCTCACTCGAGGACATTTTTCCATTTTTTGTTCAGATAGAGTGGGAGGGAGAGAGAGGAAGAGAGAGAGAGAGAGAGAGAGAGAAACATCGATGTGACAGGGACACATTGAGCGGCTGCCTCCCACATGCACAACCCAACCAGGGCCAGGGACAAACTAAACCGAGGCACGTACCCTTAGTGGGAACCGAACCCGGGTCTCTCTGGACCGCAGGCCAACGCTCCAACCGCTGAGACAAACCAGCCAGGGCTCTCATGTTAATTTGATTGCAGCCAGAAGAATTTAGATGGGTAGAAGAAAAATTGTTTCATCTCCTACAATGGGAAAGAAGTTGTTAAATTGAAGATCTCATGGGTCATTGATAATCTTGGCAGGAGAGGTCTCCATAAATCGTGGGGGCAAAGTAAGATTAGAATGGTCTGAAAAGTAAATGGAAGGTAGTAATGAGGAGTGGGTAACTAAATATTATTTTTTTCTGATTTTTGTCATTGAATGAAAAGAGAGAGGACGGTAGCTAAAGAATAAGGCTTCAAGCTTTTTAAATGACATTCAGGGACCATCCAAGATTCATTGAGTGCCTGTTAGGTGCCAAGTACCTTCTAGGCCATGGAGATCTGAGACGCAGAGCCTGTTCTACATGGAAGTGGGCAGTTCCAGTACAGTGTGACCCTGTGTTGTGTGTGTGTGATGGTAAATTGAGGCTGCTGCAGAAGCATCTAATGACATCTAACCAGAAAAGTAGGTTTGTGGAAGACTTTCTGGGGTAAGTGACATTTGAGCTGATGTCTGAATGATGAGAGTGGGGGTGGGGCGCGGTTTCCAGGAAGAAGCTACTGCATGTGCAAAGGCTCAGAGGAAGAGAGACTGTTGCAGGAGGAACTGAAAGTAGTTGTCTGGCTGCAATTTAGAGGGGGGTGTGGTGACAGGGATATAATAAAGAGCCATGGAAGTTTTAAAACAGAAGAATAATGTGTTCAGATTTTGCTATCTTTTTTAAATCCTCGCCCCAGGATATGCTTTTATTGATTTCAGAGAGAGAGAAAAACATGATGTGTGAAGGTTGCCTCCCATATGCACCCTGACTGGAGATTGAACCTGCATCCTAGGTATGTGCCCTGACCAGGAATCGAACCTGCAACTTTTTAGTGTACGGGACAACACTCCAACCAACTGAGCCACCTGGCCAGGGCCAGATTTGCATTTTATAAAGATCTCCAGCTGCAGTAAACCTGGAGGTAGGGGGAAAGTCTAGTATTCCTTTTTAGACTCATTATTCAATTATTAAACACCTTGGATGAGTCAAGGTCCAGGCAAGAAACACACTGAGTACTCAAAGTGTTTAAATAAAAAAGGTTTAATGAAAGGACTCTTTACAGGACAGGGTAAAGGACCCACAGTCTGGTATTACCTCCCATTATCCCAAACCAACCCAAACCAGAGGGCAATGGAACCTGGAAGATGAAGTTCCTAGAGCATGCCCTCCTGGGGCACAGAGGAAGGCACAGAAGGGTAGAGAGTGGATGGAGGTGAGAAGACAGAGAGCTACAACAAACAAACAAACAAAAAAAACAAAGGGATATCAGTCAGACAACTCAGTACTTCTGAAACCCTTGGAAGGGCAGGAGGAGGAGAAGTCAACAGGCTGCGGATTTCAAGGTCACATCATTTGTGGCAAACACTACTAGTATTCACTAATATCTAGTCCTCCTTTACTTCTTGGGCATGAGGGAGTTTACGTTTCTGGATCCCCCGTAGTTAAGTGGGACCAATAACATGTGAGAAGTAATGTGTCACTCCAGGAGGAGACAGTGAAAAGCCTTTGAGCAGTTCTCTAGACTTCCTCTTCCTTCCATGATAGTCATGGAGGAAACCTTGGGTTAAGATGTAGTAGCCACAAGACTGAAGCAGCCCAGATCACTGAGTCAGCACGTGGAGAACTGCCAGCACCAGCAGTAAACTGCGCCCCCACTCCCCACCCCTTTTATTGAGATATAATTGACATATAACATTGCATTAATTCAAGATGTACAACAAAATGATTACCATCATTACCTTAGTTAACATCAGTCACTTCCCTTTCCTCTGGCGTCTGCTGGTTGGAACTTGATGTCAAGGGAAATATTGGAAGTTACATATTGAAGAGGACAGAGACTCTATGAGCCTGGGTCCCTAGGTGACTGTGTGGCTAATTACTCCCTCATTCCTCCACTCCTGACCAGGGGCACTTACACTGAACTGTTATATGAGCAAGAAACAAACTTTTACTGTGACCTTTTGAGGTATGTTTGTCACAACAGCTAGCATTACCTTAATACAGAAATTGTTAGAGAAGTAGGGTGCTGTTGTAAAACTCTAAAGCTATTCAGGCAGGAGGTAGACAGCAAAGAAACTATTATTAGGAACTGGAAAATGGAAACTTGTGGCACGACTTTTGGTAAGACGGTTGGTGCGTACAAAGCCCATAGTTCTAGAAGAGGTTGGAAAATGGAACATTAGTAGGTTATGCTTACTAGCTGCATTTAGCAAGATATTAGAAAAATGAAATGAGCTGGTACAATAATAAGCAGGTTTGCACAAATAAAAGAAAATTAATACAGAGTGCAGAAAATTTGGAGCTTCAAGGGATTAAAGAAACCAGCTATTCTATACTGCAAAGAATAAGAAATAAAATGGAAAAAGCTTTTGAGCCACATGAGCCCATTAAAACTAGGCCATGCAGCCGAGATTAGATTTAGGGGTGTAGCCCTCACATTTAAATCTGATAGCCCTTTCTTTCTTTCTTTCTTTTTTTTTTTTATCCTCACCCGAGGACATTTTTCCATTTTTTGTTCAGATAGAGCGGGAGGGAGAGAGAGGAAGAGAGAGAGACATAAACATCGATGTGAAGGGACACAGCGAGTGGCTGCCACCCGCACGACCAACCAGGGCCGGGGACAAACTGCAACCGAGGCACGTGCCCTTAGCGGGAACCGAACCCGGGTCTCTCTGTACCGCAGGCCAGCGCTCCAACCGCTGAACCAAATCGGTCAGGGCTGATGGCCCTTCCTTTACGTTGAGAAAAAAAGCATAAGGGTGAAAAAGCAAAGAAATAAATCAATATGGAGAATTATCTATAGGAAAGAACTTTAGTGTTATTGGCATATGAAACTGATGAGATGCAAGTAGATCAGGTCTTTCAGTTCTTGAGGAACTGAAGTGCTAAACAAATCATGAGCCTGTATTAAAAGTGTTACTATATACAAAGAACTCATGCTTACTAACACTCACTTCATTGTGGGCTTACAGGGAAAACTCCGGAGGGCAGAGTCAGTGACCGCAGAGGACACTGAACAAGGGGCTTTCGTGGAGAAAGCAGAAACGAGGCCTGCCAGTTCTGGGTCATCCCAGTAAGTCCATGCAGAATTTCGTCTTCGCGGAGGGCCGGTGTTTCCCTTTTCCTCTTTCCCACCTGGAAGTGTTTACTGCAATACACTTGCTTCATCATCCATCTTGGGTGTGCTTGAGGAAGATTTCATGTTAGTTTACAGGTTACAGTGAGTTTTTCACCCTGGTACTACTGACACATTGGACCAATTGTTCATTGTGGGATCTGCCCTGTGCGTTGTAGGGGGTAGCAGCATCCTTGGCTTCTACCCACTAGATGCCGGAAGCATCCCCTCCTTCCCAGTTGTGATGATCAAAATGTCTCCAGACCTTGCCTCATGTTTTCTGGGGGGGAAAATCACCCCTGGTTGAGAATTACCAGGTCACAAGATGATGTGGGATTATATTCAGACATGATGGAGAAGCCTGTGTGGTTACCCGAGGATCTTGTACTTTGAACTTGATGAGGTGAGTGGGTGAGATTTTAGGCAATCTCTCTTAGGGAGAGAGTGAGTGGATTATTTGGGAATGAGGGGTTATCGGTTATTTGATAACCAAACTGGTGGACTGTGGCATAGAGTGCTAGGTCAACGCCAAGCTAGTTTCTCTTCTTCTTGAGTTCAGATTTAGATTGGACTTTCCAGACTCTCTTGCAATTAGTTGTTGCTGTAAGACTGAGTTTCAGCCAATGGAATGTGTGCAACTTCCAGGCCTGGTCCATACAAAGCTCCTGCATGTGATCCTTTCACTCTTCCCCCCTCTAATGGCTGAATGTTGATGTCAAGATGGCCTTGGAAACCAGGTGTTGAAGATGACAAAGCTTCTATCAGCTTGGGTCTTTCTATAAGCAGCGTATAGCAGAACCATCTAAAATCACTCTTGCAAACCCACTGATCAGGACATTGGTCTGTAAGAAATTAGCATTTAATTTTTGTGTGTGTGATTTTTTTTTTTAAACATCGATTTGTTGTTCCACTTATTTATTCTTTCATTGGTTGCTTCTTGTATGTGCTCTGACCAGGGATCAAACCCACAATCTTGGCATATTGGGATAATGCTCTAACCAACTGAGCTACTGGCCAGGGCTTTGTATGTGATTTTAAAAAATTAATTAAAAAAATTGTGGTAAAAGACATATATCGAAATTTACCACCTTAACTATTTTTTAATTAATTTTTTTTTTAGAGAGTGAGAGAGAGGAAGGAATGGAGAGAGAGAGAAAGAGAAACACTGATTTATTGTCCCACTTATTTATGCATTCACTGGTTGATTCTTCTACGTGCCCTGACTAGGGATCGAACCCACGATCTTGGCGTGTTGGGACAAAGCTCTAACTAACTGAGCTACCCATGCAGGGCCATCTTAACTATTTTTAAGTGTTGAGTTCAGTGGTATGAGTACATTCACATTGTTTTGCAACCATCACCACCGTCCAGCTCCTGAACCTTTCCATCATTCCCGACTGAAACTCTGTCCCCATTAACAATATTTCCCCATTCCTTCCTTCCCCCAGCCCTTAGCCACCACCATTCTACTTCCTGGCTCTGTGAATTTGACTACTCCAAGCATCTTATATGAATGAAATCATATAGTATTTGTCCTTGTGTGACTGCTTATTTCACTGAAGCATTTAATTTTAAAGCCACCAAAATGTGGGGTGTGTTTATTGCACTAGCTGGAATAGAGTAGATCCTCAAATAAATGTTTGTTGAATGAATAAACATTTAATTATTGTAGTTAATTTGAAACATTTGTTTAGAATATTATATTGTATTTATTTGGTAAATTTATTTTGTCTTATAATTACATAAAAGTTATATATAAGTTATAAGATATCTAATTTTATGTGTAATATTCACTTAGGAAACCTTGTGATTATAATAAATTAACATGGGAAGTCCATGACCCTTTTTTCTATACATTATTCATTTGGGGGAATCACTGTTACACTGGCTTGTTTGGAAAAGCATATATTCTAAGAATGTTAAATCAAATTCTTGCTTTCATTTTCTGTTGCTTAAAAGCAAACTAGACTAGAATTACTGAGGAATGATTATAGGAGAATGAGGTAGGAGTCTGAATAACATTCCCAGCCAAACAAAAACCTTTGAATTTCACATAGAAGGAAATATGGCAGTAAAAACACACCCTCTTTCTTTGTCCTGTGGTTAAATCAGGATGCTACTGATACCTAAGGACTGGCATTTAATTGCCTGATGGAAGAATAAAGGCTTTCAAGGAAAGAACTAGATTACTGTCTGACATACCTCCTTTAATTCTAAAACTTGATCTCCCTCATCACTAGCTTTTGTTACCATTTTCAAATTTCTACGGAAAAAAAGGTAAATTGCCTTTGTGGTTCTTAAAAACAAACATTAAACTGTATACTATTCTATAAGAAATTACAGTGTTTATTCAACAACCTCATTCTAGTCGGGACATAACTAGAGTGATTATGAAGAGCTCTTTAGTAACAAGAGTGCTCTCCTAAGTGCCCTAGACTGATAGCATTTAGGGGACACATAAACTCCCCTTTGGTCCTTCCTTCCTTTGCCTTTGATCTAATGTTGGAGTGACATTGGGAATGATCACTTCCTCACCTGTTTATAACTACTCCTATCAGGCAGAACTAGATTTCTCTTTCCAGAGAACACTAAATGCTAATTGCACCAACAAATACATTATAGAAGTTGTAGAAAATAAAGCTCTTTCTCTAAGAGCATTTTAGAAATTACCGATGACCTAAAAAAACAGGAAATTTTCTTTATCCTCACCTGAGGACATTTTTGCATTTATCTTCAGATAGACTGGGAAGGAAAGAGGGAGAAAGAGAGAGAGAGAAACATCCATGTGAGAGACACACATTGACTGGCTGCCACCCACACAACCCCATGGGGTCAGGGACAAACTGCAACTGAGGTACGCGCCCCTAGCAGGAACCAAACCTGGGACTCTCTGGTCCGCGGGCTGATGCTCTAACTGCTGAGCCAAACTGGCCAGGGCAAAAGGAAATGTTTTAAGAGTTCAAACAAAACAAACTGAAACTGATCTGTTGATTTAGACCAAATAATTTTTACAAATGGGCAAGCCAAAGAGAAATGTTTTAAAGAAACCAAACCAAAGAGCAACAATTAAACCAGAACCTCTTCAGATAATTTTCTCATTAAATTGGTACAAGACCAGAATAGTATAATGTTGCATTTACCTAGGCACCTGTAAAGCATTTTTTTTTTTAATGTGTTGATTTTTTTACAGAGAGAAGACGGGAGGGAGAGACAGAAACATCTTATTTTATTTATTTTTTAAAATATGTGTTCTTGATTTTATGAGAGAGAGAGGAAGGGAGAAAGAGATAGAAACATCAATGAGAATGCCCGGCTGGTGTGGCTCACCAGCCACACCAGTGGCTGGTTGAGCGTTGAGCGTTGACCCATGCACCAAGAGGTCACCAGTTTGATTCCCAATCAGGGCACATGCCCAGGTTGTGGGCCCAATCCCCAGTGGGGGCATGCGGGAGGCAGCCAGTCAGTGCTCTCTCTCATCATTGTTTCTGTCTCTCTATCCCTCTCCCTTCTTCTCTCTCTAAAATCAATAAAGAAAAAAACAAAGAAACATCAATGAGAGAGAAACATTGATTGGCTGTCCCCTGCAGGCTCTCAACTGGGGATCTACCCCACAATACAGACCTGCTGTGGCTGGGAATCGAACCAGGACCTCTCAGTCCATGGAGCAGTGCTCAATCCACTTAGCCACACAGGCCAGGCCTGGAAAAATCTTTAAAATTAGTGTTATTTTCTTTTTTTACACCAGAGATATGAAACTTCCAGGTACATTTTAAATCTGTTATAGAACATGTAAGTGGACCAATTACAATACAAAAATAAAATAGCTTATATGGCAATCATAAGACAAAGACCATGCTTCCCACAGTATCACTAGCTCTTAGGGCTACAAACAGCTGAAATTCTGAAATGAATCAAGAGTTATGACTTAACAATAATGGACATTAATTTAGGAGTTCCAGGTGGTTTATTTATTTATTTTTTAAATGTTTTTTATTGATTTTCTAGAGAGAGAGGAAGGGAGAAAGAGAGAAATATCGAAGTGAGAGAAAAACATCAATCTGCCATCTCCCGCACATCCAGCCCATAACCCCGGGCATGTGCCCTGACCAGGAATCGAACTGGGACCTCTCAGTCCATAGGATGACGCTCAATCTACTGAGCCACACCTGCCGGGCAAAGGTTCAGGTTTTAATCCCAGTTCTGCTTCTGATGCTTTGATTTGAAAACATGAACGACATGAGAAAAATAGTCCAGCCAGCACTGCCCAACAGGACTTTCAGTAATGATGGAAATATTCTCTGTTCTGTCCCATATGGTAGCCACATGTTGTTACTGAACATGAGAGATGTGGCTGGTATGACAAATAAAATAAATTTTAAATTTTATTTAATTCAAATTAATTTAAATAGTCACATGTGACTAATGGCTACCATTCTGGCAGCAGGCATTGCTCACTCACTCAGGAAGCATCCCAATGCCTAGAACCTGCCAAGCATCAGGCTATGTGGGGAAGGTGGTCATCATAAGGTCTTTGCCTCAAGGAGTTCACAAGGAGAAAAGGTAAATAAGTATTTGCTGATACATGTGCTTCAGTAAATGCAAAAAGAACTTGTGGCAGGGAGGAGGCTTCGGTGCAACTTTCTTCGGTCGTCCTGAATCGAGTTCATCCGACACCAGCCACCTCCACCATGCTGCCAAAGTTTGACCCCAATGAGATCAAAGCTGTACACCTGAGGTGCACCAGTGGGGAGGTCAGTGCCACATCTGCGCTGGCCCCCAAGAGCGGCCCCCTGGGCCTGTCTCCAAAAAAGTTTGGTGATGACATCGTCAAAGCAATCAGTGATTGGAAGGGTCTCAGGATTAGTGTAACTAACCATTCAGGACAGACAGGGCCAGATTGAGGTAGTGCCTTCTGCCTCTGTCCTGATCATCAAAGCCCTCAGAGAACCGCCAGGAGACAGATAGAAGCAAAATAACATTAAGTATAGTGGAACTATCACCTTTGATGAGATTGTCAACATTGCTGGACAGATGCAGCTCTGATCTTCAGCTAGAGACCTCTCCGGAACCATTAAGGAGATCCTGGGGACTGCCCAGTGTGTTGGCTGCAATGTTGATGGCCACCACCCTCATGACATCATAGATGACATCAATAGCGGTGCAATGGAATGCCCAGCTGGTTAAGAGCTACAAAGGAAAATGTTTCAATTAAAGATCATTTGACACCCTGGCCAGTTTTGCTCAATGGTTAGAGCGTTGGCCTGCGGTCCCTAGAGACCCGGGTTTGGTTCCCGCTGAGGGCATGTGCCTCAGTTGCAGTTTGTCCTCGGCCCTGGTTGGGTCATGCAGGTGGCAGCACTCGATGTGTCCCTTTCACATCGATGTTTCTCTCTCTCCCTTCCTCTCTCTCCCTCCCACTCTATCTGAACAAAAAAATGGAAAGAATGTCCTTGGGTGAGGATAAAAAAAAAAAAGATCATCTGACAACCAAAATAAATAATAAATAAATTAATGCAAAAAGCACTGTAAACATAGAGCAGAGAGCAATTACCAGAAGGTGAATCATCTCTAAGATCCTCTCCTTTTCTAAAACTATGTGAATTAAACTCAACAAATATTTACTGAGCCCCTATTTCTGTCCAGCTCATTATTGGCTTGATATCTAAGCATAGAACTATCACTCAGAGAAAGTAGCTGACAAATACTATCAGGATTCTTATTTTGTAGATTTGTTCATTCAATATTTAGTGAGTGTTTATGTACCAAGCACTTTGCTAGGCATGTATGAAAAATATAAATTTGATGCTTTAAAGGTGATCTTAAAAGTATATAGTGAAAAAAAAGTGTACAGTGAAGCAAAACCAGACTTCGACTCTATTTTTCAAGAACTAAAATTACCAAGAGAAGGGTTTGGTAATTTAGAATTGATAGCATTTCAGTTCAATCCAATTTTATATTTATTGCTCTAAAAATGACTTAGGCCAGTCATATTTAGAATTGATGGTGCTTCAAATATTATTTCAACTACCTAGAGCCAAGTCAGCAGCACTAACTAGGATTAACAATGAAAAGATTAGGCATGTTTGTCCATTTAAAACTATTCATGAAGAAAATAAATGAAAAAACTACCCATAAGTTATGCATTAGAATATATCAGAATAAATACTTTGAGGAGATATTTCTTAGAAAACATTATTTTATATTGTTAGCTAGATATAAATATATATTCTCCTTTCAATGGTTTTTTTTCTTGTTCACTGATGTCTGGTTACAGTATAAAGTCATTATTTTCTATGCATTAGATCATGTATTTTACATAAAACTCTTACTTGCCTTAAATGCCTCATTAAAAAAAAAACATTTAAAAAAAATTCATTTAAAAAAAAAGACTTTAAGTTTTTCTCTTTATTGATTTTTAGAGAGAGAAAGGGAGAAGGAAAGAGAGATAGAGAGATAGAAACATCAGTGAGAGAGGACATCAATTGGCCACCTCCTGCATGCCCCCAACCAGGGATCGGCCCACAATCTGGGCATGTCCCCTGACCAGGAATCAAACCGACAACCTCTTGGTGCATAGGTCAATGCTCAACCACTGAGCCACACCGGCTGGGCTTATTTATTATGTATGTGTATACACACACACACACCCCTATCCCTCTCTCTCTATTTTTATTTATTTAAAACTTATCTTTATTGTTGAATGTATTACAGATGTCCCTCTTTTTTCCCCTAATGACCCTCTCCTCTCCACTCCACTCCCACCGTTTCCTGCCTTTCCCCACCCTATTGTCTGTGTCCATTGGTTATGCATATAAGTTCCTTGGTTTATCTTTTCCTGCCCGCCCTCCTCCCTTCCCTTTGAGGTTTGTCAGTCTAACAACCAATATGTACTTCTTAATCCCTTCACCTTTTTCATCCATTTCATCTGGCAACCAACAAAAAGTTCTCTGTATCTGTGAGTCTACTTGTTTCTGTTCTACTTGTTCATTTTATTTATAGATCCAATTGTTGATAGATATGCATTTATTGCCATTTTATTGTTCATATTTTTTATCTTCTTTTTTTTCAAGAAGACCCTTTAACATTTCATATAATACTGGTTTGGTGGTGATGAACTCCTTTAGCTTTTTCTTGTTTGGGAAACTCTTTATATGTCTATGGATTCTAAATGATAGCTTTGCAGGATAGAGTAATCTTGGTTGTAGGTTCTTGCTTTTTATCACTGAATATTTCTTTGGGTTCATCTTGTTTGGGACTCTCTGTGCTTCCCGAAATTGTATGTCTGTTTCCTTCATTAAGTTAGGAAAGTTTTCTGTCATTTTTTCAAATAGGTTTTCAATTTCTTGCTCTCTCTCTTCTCCTTCTGGTATGCTTCCCTCTTCTCCTTCATGATGCAAATGTTGGTATGCTTGAAGTTGTCCCAGAGGCTCCTTACACTATCCTCATTTTTGGGGGATTTTTTTTCTCTTCTGTTCCCTGCCCTCCCCTCCCCTCCCCTCCCCTCCCCTCCCCTCCCCTCCCCTCCCCTCCCCTCCCCTCTCCCTACCCGAGGACATTTTTCCACTTTTGTTCAGTTACAGTGAGAGGGAGGGGGAGAGAAAGAGACATCAACGTGAAAGGGACACATCGAGTGGCTGCCTCCCATACCACTCCAACCAGGGCTGGGAATGAATCACAGGTATGTGCCCTTGACCAAAATTGAACCCGAGACTCATTGGTGCGGGCCGACGTGCTAATTGCTGAGCCAAACCGGCCAGGGTAGATTCTTTTTTCATTTTACTGTTCTGGTTGGGTGTGCTTGGCTTCCTTATATTCCAAATCGATTGTTTGCTTCTTGGCTTTAACTACTCTACTATTGATTCTCTGTAAATTATTCTTTATTTCAGTTAGTGCTTTCTTCATTTCTGACTGTTCCTTTTTTATGCTTTTGAGGCCCTCACTAAGTTCACTGAGCATCCTTAATAAGCAGTGTTTTGAACTCTGCATCTGTTAGATTACTTATCTCCATTTCGTTTAGTTCTTTCCCTGGAGTTTTGTTCTTTTCATTCGGGACGTGCTTCTTTGTCTCCTCATTTTGGCTGCCTCCTTGTGTTTGTTTCTATGTATTAGGTAGAGTTGCTATGTCTCCTAGGCTTCCTACGGTGGCCTATTGTAGTAGGTGTCCTGTAGGGTCCAGTGGCACAGCCTCCCTGGTCTCCCAGCTGGGTCTTCAATGTGCACCCATCATGTGGACTTTACACCCTTCTGTTGTAATTGAGTCTTGATTGCTGTTGGCACATCAATGGGAAAGATTTACTCAGGCTGATCAGCTGCAAGGACTGGTTGTGCCCACTGACCACTGACCTCTGACTACCTTGGAGGATCAGCTGTGCAGGTGCCCACCACACAGAGCAAGGCTTACTTCAGCAGGGCTCTGGTGCCCCCTGAGTCTACTCCTTGAGTATGTTGCCTGTGCAAGTGGATGAGTGGTGGTGCTTTGCCATGTTCTGAAGCTGTCCCCTGGGTGTGCTGGCTCTGGGGTGAGGTCAACCACTGCCTGTGTTCTGCCTGGGGCCACCAGGCATAAGCTACAAAGTGATCTACAGATGGCTGCTTCTTGGGCTGGGCTCGAAGGTGCCCAGGCAAAACTAAGCTGTGAACCAAGGCTGGTTGCTGCTAGTGCCAGGCCTGGGGCCACTTAGTGAGAGGTATGGAGCTCGCTGAGGCCAGATGCTGCTTGTTTTGAGAAAATTTAGGAAAATCTGAGACAGGAGCCAAGACAGGTCATTCCTATGATAAAGCGACTGGAAACAGCTTGGATGGGCCTGAAATTTGGGTGGTGCAGGGCCTCAGGAAATCACCAGGGCAGGGCAAACAGTATGAGCCAGGTTGCTGGAGTCCCAGATATGCCGCCCGTCTGCCTGCGCTGTGGGGGAAGGGCTCCCCAAAGGAACAATGGCCTCCACCAGCACGTTTGTCTGGGAAAAAGCTGCCTCTTCCAGCTCTCATCAGTTCTTCCTTGTATGTCTCTGGTGCCTTTCAAGCTGCCTGCCCAACACTGGAGCAGTCTCGATGTGGCCTCTTTAATCTTGTAGTTGTAGGACTTCCATTTAGCTCGATTTCAGGTGGTTCTGAATGATGGTTGTTCTGTAGTTTAGTTGTAATTTTTCTGCAGGTCTTTTCTTTCGTTTTGTTTTTTTTAAATCCTCACCCGGAGATATTTTTGCACTTATTTTCAGATAGAGCGGGAGGAAGGGGGTGGGGGGGAGAGGGGGAGAGAGAGGGAGAGAGAGAGAAACATAGATGTCACATCGACAGGCTATCACCCACACAACCCCAACTGGGGCCGGCAACAAACTGCAACCGATCTAAATGCCCTTAGCAGGAACCAAACCCGGGATTCTCTGGTCCATGGGCTGACGCTCTAACTGCTGAGCCAAACTGGCCAGAGCACTGTAGGTCTTTTTTAAAAAATGTGTTTTTATTGCTTTTAGAGAGAGAGGAAGGGAGATGGGGAAAGAGAGAGAGAGACAGAGAGAGAGAGAGAGAAACATCAATTGATTGTCTCCCTACTGGGGATTGAGCCCACAACTGGGCATATGCCCTGCTTGGGAATCAAACCAGTGACCTTTTGGTGCATGGGACAATTTCAGCCAACTGAGCCACACTGGCCAGGGTGATATATGTATTTCTTTAACTATTATTTATTTAGTTGGCCAGTATGCAAATACTCAGAGAATACAAAAGCGAGTAAGAGTTGGATCTTCTCAAGGAGCTGAGGGGAGTGAAAGTAAAACAGAAGAGACTTGAGAAAGAGGCATTTACATAACTACAGAGTATGTCAGAGGAGGAAACAATTATTTCCGGAGAATTTAAGAGAAGGCTTTGTGGAGGATGTGGCATGCAGCTAGACCCTGAGCCTTGAAGGAAGCGGAGGATCTGCGAATGCAGAGAAGGAAGGGAAAACCATTTCCGACTTGAGCCAAAGCAGAGGCAGGAAGTCAGGGAGAAGAGTCTGGGTTAAAACAAAGGGAAAAATAGCTGTAAAGAGTAGAAAAACCAGGTTAGAAACAGAATGTGGCCAGGACCTGGTTTGCAGTGCTAGGCTGGGCAACTGAGACTTGATTTTGTACGTTGTGAGGAATTTGAGCAAGGGAATGAAAAATCAGAGCTGTACATTAGGAACAATAATCTGATGGGAGTATTTAAGATACATTGGCTTAACCCGGCTGGTGTGGCTCAGTGGTTGAGTGTCAAACCATGCACCAAGAAGTCGCCGATTCAATTCCTGGTCAGGGCACATGCCCAGATTGTAGGCCAAATCCCCAGTGGAGGGCATGCAGGAGGTGGCCAATTGATGTTCTCTCTCATCAGTGTTTCCATCTCTCCCTCTCCCTCTCCCTCCCTCTTTCTCTAAAATAAATAAAGAAAAAAGATACATTGGCCTAGGAAGATGCTACTGAGGGGCAAGTTATTACAGTTGTGCAGACAATAGATTATGAGGCTCTGAAACAGGCCCTGCCAAGGTATATATGGTGAAGGAATAAGGGGAGGAAGTTAAAAAAAAAAAAAAAAAAAAATGACTTCAACTTTCTAAATCTCCATGACAGAGAGGATGCTAGTACTTCAAGCAAATTTAGGGGATGCAGGAGAAGAAACAGATTAGGATTGATACAGAAAATGTGCTCTTGTAAGGAAGAAATAAATTTACACTATATTCTGGAAATACATATATTCGATTCACTTTAGTTGATGCCAGTGATGAAAATGTGAGGTGCCCTGGAGGACACTTTGAATTCTGCACTGTGATTATGCAAAGTATGTAGGTGACTTGTATTCAGTGTTGTTTCATTATTTAAGTACAGTTATGTTCTCAGATTAATGAGATGGAGAAATGCATCTTGTAACCTTAACCTGACTTTCTTGGTCAGCCCAGTGTTTGAGATACATAGATTTTTTCTTTTGCTGCACTCAAATCTATAACTAAGCACACAAGATCTTTATCTTTAACAACAATAAGTGACCAGCCCATCCATGGATAGACTTGATTTAAACTTTTAGTTTACATGTTCTTTGAACTCTTAAACTCTGGGGCTTTCTAGATTAAATCTGATATGGTTAATATATATTTCAAATAAGAAGCCCATAATAAATTTATGTCATTATCATGACTAATGAAATCAAATATAATTGCCCAGTTGGCAAGAGTAATTTTATTTATACAATTTTTCTAAGCAATATTCAGGTTTCAGTAGAATTGGTTAAGATAAAATACATTTTTAAGGGTTTAACGATTGTTAGAAATTATTGATGCTCTCAAAGAAAGCTCAGTAAATCTTTTAAAATTTCAAACCAGACCAAAGTACTTTCTAAATAGGTGAAAGGTGAGATCTGAGTCCATTCATAACAAAAAATGTTGGAAGCTTACCTTCCTCCATATCTGTGGTATTTATTTTCAACCTGAAAAGAATTATAATTGGAATATGCAATAGGCCTATTTAGTCTGATACTCTGAATGCCATATTTAACTTTATTCACTTTAAGTCTTAAGAGCCATCTTTATAAAAAGCTTTTTTTTTTTTTTTTTTTTAAGGAAAGGAGGGCCAAGACTCAAGGTATGTCGAGACACACTACATCCTTTCCCTTTTTTGGCATGATTCAAAACACTAGCTAAGAAAAGATGGAAGGGTCCTTTGTGGGAACAAGAAGGCTGCTGTATGCTTGGCAAGTCAGTTTGGCCAAAGGAGACTGTTGTGAAATCTCACCCTGAAGCAACAAACCAGAGTTGATAATATGGGATATAAAAAATAAAAGAAAAATATTTTCCCAATGACATGTAGGAAAGGAAACTGCAGTAAAGGCACAAACAACTGATTTTAAAGCAAATTTTATCACAATTATCCGGTGATTTGCTTCAATTTTTGGCTTTATTTTTAGTGCAGACTTGATTTCTTAACCCATGTCTTAGCCAATCAAGCATCTTCATTTGTGGACACCTTTTTTTTGGGGGGGGGGGGGGGAATTGGCCTTGTATTAATATGATAAGCCTGAGCTAAAGCAAGAGTGATATTGCTGCTTCCCACAGAGTTGTTCGTAAAAGGGCACACAGTGGTTATGTGGTATAAAGGGGTAGGTGAGGAGGAATGGGCTCCCAACTGTCTTTGCTGATTAGAGTGGCACTTGTGTTAAACAATGCAGATAGGCTTCAGCTTACACTGTAGACGTGTTCCTAAAAAGTTGTGAGTCTTCCCTGCACCCACAGGAGACTAATGGGACAGGTGACAGGTGTTTTTTACTTCACCTCAGGCATAGTGAGGAAGGCTTTAAGGAGACAATATAAAGAGTTTGACTTGCATTCTCTGGATTCCATGGGACACAGAAATACCAAGAAAATGGCATCAGAATAAGGAAGTGCATTTGGAAAGTTACTGCAATCCCTTCATCCTTTTATGGGCATCTTAAAGGTATGAAACCCTTGGTAGGAATACAGTATATGCCTGAGGTCATTAAAAAAAAGTCATGTCCAAGAGGCCTTCTGCCTGAACCAGACACCTGAGCAGAAAGAGGCTGGAGATGTGCTATCAGATTCAGAGGCTGGGGGTGGGGTGGGGTGGGGTGTAAGTGTCCAGCTGAGGAAGAGGCTTTGCCAACTTCAAATAAGCTATAGTCAGAGGACCCACAGGAGTGTGTCTGAGGTGCTCAAACACAACCTGGAGAGCACGAGTCCATTTTAAACACCCGCTGTGGCCAGATTACGTCTATGTCTGTATAACCAGAACTTTCGTGTCCCTTTTCTCTCTCCCTTCTCTGGCTGCTCCACCCCTGGGTGGCCAAAGGACAGCGGAGAGAATGAAGAGGCCAAGGGCCAGAAGAGGGGAGCTGACCCCATCACAAAAGCCTCCAGCCCATGACATCTGGGTGGGTGGCAGGAAGCACTCACTGTAATGAGGTTCAGAGTTTTGACCAACACACTGGACAGGGCATTTTTATTATTGAAATCAAACTACTTTGTGTCCGATAGCCTGGGGACTGGCGCCAGGCAACTTGCTTGACCATTACCACGCTTACCCAACCTTAACCCCCGCCCTGTTTCAGGAACTATTTGCCTCGGGCCTATAGATTAACCCCTGCCCTGTTCCAGGAACTGTTTGCCCCGGGCTTATAGACCCACACCCTATTACGCATCAATCAGGCAGGTATAAAAATCGCAGACCCCAGCATTGGGCGCGGCTTCTAGGACTCGACCCCCGGAGTCTGTGAACCCGCCCAGAGTGTACCCAATAAAGCCTGATCTGGTTATTCAGCTGTTTGGCTCTCCAGTCTCTTCTCTGTTTTTCGGCAGCGCCCCCAATTCCTTACACTTTGTGACCAAAAAGAAGGATTTTTATTAACTGAGAGTACCAAAAAATCAAGGGACTTGCCCTGGGCACTAGGAAAGAACCTGTCTTCCAGAGCCAGGTTGATGAGGCTTTTTGGAAGAAATTTTTTTCTGTTCTCATCTTAAGAGAATCTCTGGTCCTGGGTAAAAGTTACTTGTTTTAAATAATTACCCTGGCTGCGGAGTGAATATCACATTAGAGGATGGCGGGTATGAATGCAGAGGGGGAGTTAGGAGGAGATTGCGGGTTTCTCCACTTCCTACTTGTGTGACTTTGGGCAAGTCACTTAACTGTGCATCAACTTCTGTATCTTAAAGTGGTACTGTACTAGAATGCCTTACAGGGTTGTTGAGAGGAATAAATAAGCTTAAATACTGTATGTATAGTTCTCAGAGGAATGCCTGACGTACAGTAAACATTATGAAGTGTTCGCTATTTTCACTTTAAAAGTTATTATTGCAGCAGTTCAAGTGGGAGATAGTGATGACTTGGGATATCTTTAACTATAGAGTGTGAAAAGGTTCAGGATGTATTTTAGAGTTACAGTCAACAGGACTAGATGGGATTGTTAGGGTTTTTTTGGGCCAGTGAAGTGGGCTTGTGAAAGAATTCACAACAGAAGAGAGAAAAGGGAGGAAATTAATTTCTCCTTCCCTATAGAGAGGTAAGAACCCATGCACTGACTGACAATATATGGGCAGGAAAGAAAGAGTGAGTCGCTCTTTTATTAGGGGCTTTTGGGACTAAAGGGCAATTGGGGCTGGGAGGAGACTGTGTTTGAAGTCAAACAGATGTGTGTGGGGCTGCTGCCTTGAGGAGCTGCAGTTTGTTCTTCAGGAGACAGTCTGGGCCCATGTGCCAGGCGGGGTTTCTTATCATATCTTCTTTATCCTGTAAAATATGCTTTGGTTCTCCAGGGGGGATTTCTTTTTTTTTTTTACTTTTTTTTTATCCTCACCCGAGGACATTTTTTCCATTTTTTTGTTCAGGTAGAGTGGGAGGGAGAGAGAGAGGAAGAGAGAGAGAAACCTCGACGTGAAAGGGGCACATTGAGTGGTTGCCACCCGCACGACCAACCAGGGCTGGGGACAAACTGCAACCAAGGTACGTGCCCTCAGCGGAAACCGAACCCGGGTCTCTCTGGACCACAGGTCGACGCTCTAACCGCTGAGCCAAACTGGCCAGGGCTCCAGGGGGGATTTCTTATCATATCTACTTTATCCTATAAAATATGCTATGGAGTAAAGAGAAAGGCGTTTCACCTGAAGGGGTTGCAAAGAATTCGAGAAAGGAAAATTTGTTTGAAGGGAGAAAGAAAAAGGGAAGTTTCTATTCTAAAAATGGCTGGGAAAGGGCCCAGCCCTTAACTATTTTACTGTTTGGGTGGAAAGGAGGTTTGAAGTTGCAGATACCAGCAATCTCTGTGTTTAATTACCGGGTGCTTCTCATAAATTGTGGGAGAAAATCATAAAATGGAAAAACCTGTTTTCCGTCCTTACAGGAATGGTTGGAGACAGAGGACGAAGTTGAAGGAGGGAGCAAATATTGCTCTCAGGGTTCTAGCTTGGACATCTGGATGGAGTGGAGGAGAAGAATTGCATGTGGGCTTAATGTGATTCCCGGTTATTGATGCTTTAAAAGTCTGCATTTTACTAGCATTGAAATATTTGGGTATCACAAGGATGGTTTCTCTGAAATTTAGAGTGCTCTAAAGCAAGGTCATGCCTGGCCGGTGTGGCTCAGTGGATTGAGCGTTGTCCCATGGACTGAGAGATCAGGTTGGATTCCCGGTCAGGGCGCATGGCTGGGTTGCAGGCTCGATCCCCGGTGGGGGACATGAAAGCTGATCCATGTTTCTCTCTCACATCAATGTTTCTGTTTCTCTCTCCCTTCATCTCTCTCTCAAAACAAAACAAAACAAAAAACAATAAAAACATTTAAAAATATAATAAAAAAATAAATATAACAAAGTTACCTTCTGATCCTTTGCCTCACTGTTAAAGAAAATGGGGGGCGTGGGGGGTAGGTAAATTATGTGATAATATGGTTTTTCTTTCAAGCACCAAGAATGACCTCAAGGCTTGCTAGGGATTGGAAGATCATTGGGATCAGATGTTAGGGCTGACCAATGAATAAGTGGCTAGAGGCCATTTTTAGTCTTAACCTTGAGTTTTGTAGAACCCTGTGATAATCAACATGTCCACTGATTATCAGAACTTTCCTCTTGACAGCACTCCAGGAGGAGCGGCTACATCCTTTAGGGCTCTGAGTGGAAGGAGCCTGTTGTGTCCTGAGAACGTGGTGTCAGGTTACACCATCTGCCAGGGCTGGGGCCTCCTCCTGGCAGTTTCAGTTACAAAAGACAGATCAGTTCTAGAGATCTGCTGTATAACACGGTGCCTATAGTTAACGATACTGTACTGTACATTTAAACATCTGCTAAGAAGGTAGATCTCAGGTTGTATGTTGATACTACAATAAAAAGTTAATTAATTAAAACAATTTCTTAATATTTGGTGTCCTAAAATTTTCATGATGTTGTGTCTGGATGATCTTTTTTCCATTCTTTTTGCTTGGCACTCATTTATCGACTTTACCAGGAATATTTATGTCTTTATTTAACTCTGGCATATATATATATATATATATATATACACACACACATACATACATATATATATATATACACACACATACATATTCTATGGAAAGCTAAGAAAGTTTAAGGACTACTTGTTTTCTACTTTTTTTCTTAACAAAATGAAAATCACTTGTTGAAGACTTGATATTATATGGTTGTCTAACCCTTTCTTATAAATTAGAATAAGATTAGTGTGATAATGCTTACTGAATGGATTTGTTTGGAAAGTTACATCTTATTTGCGAATTAAAAAATCAGGGTAACTGTAAACCTTGATTGGCTTATTGTACTTTTCATTATGTTGTTTTGTTCTTAGCTATAATAGTTGTGACCATGGAAAATTACACTGACTAACATAATAAATTCTACATCCATTTTTCTCCCAGTAAATTGTGTAAACTTTATTTTTGTTGAAGAGTGTATATTAAATCAGTGTTATGTCCTCATATCACTTTCTTGAGAAAGAATTTCTGATTTGAAATTGTATTATTTCCTTCAAAATGATGGGCAGTACTTAGTTAAATTAGAAATTGATGACATCTTTATTTTTTATCCTCACTCGAGGACATTTTTGCATTCATCCTCAGACAGAGCGGGAGGAAGGAAGAGAGAGAGAAACATTGATGTGAGAGAGAGACACATCGACTGGTTGCCACCCACACAACCCCAACCGGGGCCGGGGACAAACTGCAACTGAGGTACATGCCCTTAGCGGAACCGAACCTGGATCTCTCTGGTCCGTGGGCTGACGCTCTAACTATTGAGCCAAACTGGCCAGGGCTGATGACATTTTTAAAAACATTTCCTCTTCACTCTGTCTTATTAAAATAAAAACTATCAAGTCCTTAAAAAAAATGCTATGAGGGTTTCCAATAAACCATATTTTAGAGTTAACAATTTATATATTTTTTCAATTTGTAGAACCTTTTCTACCATTTATGTTCAAATCCAAGCTGCTGAGCTTAACTTCAATTTTTCTGAGAATATTAGTGGGTGTCATTTTTACATTGCTCAGTAAACATTTTGATGAATTCATTTAATGGACAGAAAGCCCTCCCTGCATTTAATGAGAGAGAATTAATTACTCATTGCTTCTAAGCAAAAAACAAAACAAAATAATATGTATAATAATATGTGATATAAGTGGATTCCAAAATGGCGGCAGAGTGAATGGAAGCTACACAGACCATCTCCCAGGACCAAACTGGAATTACAACTAAAATAAAGACAAATCGTCAGGAAAAGCAACAGAAAAGCAGCTTGCAAAGATCATATAACCAGGGACACTGAATGGATCCTGGGTAGGATTGCGGAGGTGCAAGAGGGGGGCTTGGAGCCCATGTACAGCAGCGATCTTAGCTGTCAACAGCGCCCTCAGGGTTATACCCCCAAGTGGCTCCACAGCAGAAAGTGGGGACAGATGCTAAAATAGCCACAGCCACTCACCTTGGGCTCCAGCAGAGGAAGGGTGGACTGGACTGGAACTGTGTGGGGACACTTGGGATTTGGAGGGCACACAGAGCTTTTGCTGAGTTGCAGCCACGCAGGACAGTGGTCATCTTACTCCTTCCCAGGGCTCAGCGGAAAGACGGCGGCCCCTCCCTTGGAGATTCAACTGAACCCTGTGGGCCAAATGCAAACTGAGGCTCATTAACAAACAGCATCTGCCCCACCCTCGGGAAATCCACTTACACTGAACACCTGAGATAGTTTTTCATTCCACTGAGAACCCAAGGCTCTTAAAGAAGATTGAAATCATATCAAGCATCTTCTCAGATCATAATGGCATGAAATTAGAAATCAATTGCAACAAGAACATGCAAAGACAGTTGAACACATGGAAGCTAAATAGCATGTTATTAAACAATAAATAGGTTACCGAGGAGATCAAGGAAGAAATTAAAAACTTCCTGGAAACCAATGAAAATGAACACACAACAACACAAAATCTATGGGATGTAGTGAAAGCAGTTCTGAGAGGGAAGTTCATGGCAATACAGGCCTACCTCAAGAAAAAAGAAAAATTTCTAGAGGATCTATCCAGTGATGTCAGTGGGGTGTTAAAGTCCCCTGCTATGATTGTATTGCTATCGATTTCTCCTTTGAAGTCCTCCAGAAGTTTTTAAATATATTTTGGTGCTCCTATGTTGGGTGCATATATGTTTATCAAGGTTATAGCTTCCTGTTGGATAGATCCTTTCAATATTATGTAGTAGCCTTCTTTGTCTCTAATTATGGCCTTCATTCTGAAATCTATTTTATCAGATATGAGTATTGCTACCCCAGCTTTTTTTTCTTTTCCGTTTGCTTGGAAGATTTTTTTCCCATCCCTTCACTTTAAATCTTGTGAGTCTTTTGTTGTGAGGTGGGTCTCTTGTAAACAACATATAGATGAGTCATGCTTTCTTATCCAATCAGCTACTCTGTGTCTTTTTATGGGAGCATTCAGTCCATCTACATTTAAGGTGATTATTGATATGTACTTATTTATTGCCATTTTTGTTTAGTGTGGTTCTATTTTTCTTCCCATTTCTCCTGGTAATTACAGCAGTCCTTTTAACATTTCTTGCAGTGCTGGTTTGGTGCTAATGTATTCCCTTAGCCTTTTTTTTTTTTTTTGTCTGGGAAGCTCTTTATTTGACCTTCTATTTTGAATGATAGCCTTGCTGGGTAGAGCAGTCTTGGATTCAGATCCTTGTTTTTCATGACCTTGATTACTTCATTCCATTCCCGTCTGGCCTGTAGTGTTTCTTGTGAGAAGTCAGCTGAGAGCCTTATGGGGTTTCCTTTGTAGGTAACCTGTTGCTTATCTCTTGCTGCTTTTAGGATTCTCTCTTTGTCTTTAATTTTTGGCAGTTTGATTACTATGTGTCTTGGTGTGGGCCTGTTTGGGTTCTTCTTACTTGGGGCTCTCTGTGCTTCTTGAACTTGAATGCCTTCTTCCTTCACCAAATTAGGGAAGTTTTATGTCACTATTTCTTTGAATATATTCTCTAACCCTTGCTCATTTTCTTCTTCTTCAGGGACTCCTATGATGCGAATATTATTCTGTTTCCAGTTGTCCCACAGTTCTTTTAAGCTGTCTTCCTGTTTTTTAATCGTTTTTTTCCTTTTGCTTTTCTGATTGGTTGATTTTTTCTACCCTGTCTTCTAATTCACTGATCCGGTCCTCAGCTTCCCCTACTCTGCTTTTTAGACCTTCTAATGTGTTTTTCATTTCTAATATGTCATTCTTCATTTCTTCCTGTTGGTTTTTAATTTCCAACTGGTTGACTTTCAACATTTCTATGTCTTTACTCATGGTGCTCATATCCTTACACATGCTGTTGAGCTTCCTCAACATCATGGCTCTATATTCTAGTTCTGTTAACTTGCTTAACTGCACCTCATTTATCTCATCTTCCATAGAGGTCTCTTGTTCTTTCATTTGGCTTTTGTTTCTGTTTTTCACCATTTTGGCTATCACAGTGGGCTTTGGAGTCTGCCAAATTTTCCCTGTGGGTGTTGGTGTTCTGCTGTTTGTGGCTTCCTCTCCTGGGTTTGGATGAGCCAGGGAGGACCCACTTTAAACACTACTGTCAAGTCTTAGCTTTTCTGGTTAGTGTTGCTAGCCCAGGGAATGGTAGTTATCCTCTAGCTTTTTTTGACTGGAGGCTATTAGTAGAGGTCACCTGAAGACCCTTAGTTTCTGAGTTGCCTGAAAAACTCCCTCAGGTGCTCAGTGTAAGAGGATTTCCCGAGGGTGGGGCAACTGCTGGTTATTAATGGGCCTAAATTAGCATTTCAATGGCCACCAGGTGGGGATGAATCTCTGAGGGAGGGGTCTCCGCCTCTCCCCAGGGCCCTGGGAAGGAGTAAAATGACCACAGTCCTGCGTGGCTGCACTCAGCGAAAGCTCTTAGCACCCTCCGAAACCCAAGTGTCCCCACATAGTTCCAGTCCAGTCTGCCTTCCCTCTGCCGGAGCCCAAGGTGAGTGGCTGCTGCCAATTTAGCCTCTGTCTAGACTCTGGGTCATGGAGCCGCCTGGGACTTTTAACCCGAGGGTGCTGCTTCCAGCCGAGGGCGTTGCACTCAGCAGAAACCCCAGGACTAATCCGCGGTAGCGGGACACTGCTGAGGTGGCAGCAGCTTCCAGCAGAGTCCCCTGGTCCCCACGAGTCTGTGCGGCACCAGCCGAGGGCTTAGCACACAGAGTTCGCAGGACTCAGCCTCGGTAGCTGCGTCCCGTCGAGTCCCCTGGTCACAGCCAGTCCGTGCTAGTCCGTGCAGCACCAGCCGAGGGCTTAGCAGGCAGCAGAGTTCACAGGACTCAGGCGGGGTTGCAGCTGAGGTGGCAGCAGCTTCCTGCAAAGTCCCCTGGTCCCCGCCCAGGCTGCTGCGGACTGTGGGCTCCCGGCCCCCTCTCGTGTCCTCGCAAGCCTACCAGGATTGAGTCGGTGTCCCTGGTTATGTGGTCCTCCAAGGTGTCTTTCGGTTGCCCCTTCCTGAAGATTTGTCTTTATTTTCGTTGTAAATCCAGTTTGGTCCTGGGAGATGGTCTGTGTAGCCGCCGCCATTTTTTCTTCCCCAAGAAAAATTTCTAATAGACGATCTAACCCCACAACTTAAAGAACTAGAAAGCAAACAAAGCGAAAACCCCAGAGCAAGTATAAGAAAATAGTAAAATCAGAGCAGAAATAAATGACATAGAGACCAAAAAAAAACAAAAAACAATTCAAAGGATCAATGAAACTAAGAGCTGGTTTTTCAAAAAGATAAACAAGATTGATGGACCCTTAGCTAGACTCACCAAGAAACAAAGAGAGAGAACCCAAATACACAAAATCAGAAATGAAAGAAGACAAGTAACAACTGACACCTTAGAAATACAAAAGATCATTAACTACGATGAACAATTATATGGCAACAAATTCGACAATCTAAGCAAAATGGACAAATTTCTAGAAACACATAGTCTCCCAAAACTGGACCAGGAAGAGATAGAAAACTTGAACAGACCAATAACAACTAAGGAAGTTGAAGAGGTAATCAAGACTCTCCCAGCAAACAAAATCTGAGGCCCGGATGGCTTCATGGGGGAGTTTTACCGATCAGTCAAAGAAGAACTAACACCCATTCTCCTCAAACTATTCCAAAAAATTCAAGAATAAAAAAGACTTCCAAAATTGTTTTATGAAACCAGCATAATTCTAATTCCAAAACCAGAAAAAGACACTACAAAGAAAGAAAACGACAGGCCAGTATCCCTGGTGAACATAGACACCAAAATCCTGAACAAAATACTAGCAAATCAGATCCAGCAATACATCAAAAAAATTATTCACAATGACCAAGTGAGATTCATCCCAGGGATGCAAGACTGGTACAATATACACAAATCAATAAATGCGATACACCATATAAACAAAAGGAAGAATAAAAACCACATGATCATATCAATAGATACTGAGAAAGCATTCGACAAAATCCAGCACCCATTTCTGATAAAAATGCTTAGCAAGGTAGGAATAGAGGGATCATATCTTCAACATAATAAGGGTCATATATGAAAGACCTACAGCCAACATCACACTCAATGGGCAAAAACTAAAAGCATTTCCTTAAGAACAGGAACAAGACAGGGATGCCCAGTTTCGCCACTCTTATTTAACATTGTACTGGAAGTCTTAGCCACAGCAATCAGACATGAAGATAAAATAGAAGGGATCCAAATTGGAAAGGAGGAAGTGAAACTGTCATTATTTGCAGATGACATGATATTATACATAGAAACCCTTAAAGACTCTATCAAAAATCTATTAGACTCAATAAATAAATTTGGCAAAGTAGCAGGATATAAAATTAATGTCAAGAAATCGATGACATTCTTATACACCAATGATGAAGTCACAGAAAGAGAAACTAAAAAAATAATCCCATTTACCATTGCGGCAAAAAAATTAAGATACCTAGGAATAAACTTAACCAACGAAGTAAACGTTATATGCAGAAAACTACAGGACATTGAAAAAAGAAATAGAGAAAGATATAGAAAAGTGGAAGCACATACCTTGTTCACGGATTGGAAGAATTAACATTTTAATGTCCATATTACTCAAAGCAATCTGTAGATTCAATGCAATCCCCATCAAAATACCAATAACATATTTCACAGAACTAGAACAAATACTTCAAAAGTTCATATGGAACCAAAAAAGACCCCGAATAGCCACAGCAATCTTGAAAAAGAAGGACAAAGTTGTTGATATCTGGTACCACAATACCGAATATCAGGTTATACTACAAAGCTACTGTAATCAAAACAGCCTGGTACTGGCACAAGAACAGGCATGTAGACCAATGGAACAGAATAGAGAACCCAGAAATAGACCCAAGACATGATGCTTTTAAAGAAGCAAGAACATACAATGGAGTAAAGACAGCCTCTTTAATACATGGTGTTGGGAAAATTGGACAACTAAATGCAAAAAAATGAAACTAGACCATTAACTTACACCATACACAAGAATAAACTCAAAATGGATAAAAGACTTAAATGTGACCCGTGAATCCATAAAAATTCTAGAAGAAAATGTAGGCAACAAAATTTTGGATATCATACACAGCAGAATTTTCACTGATACCATCACCTAAGGCTACAGAAACAAAGGGAAAAATAAACACATGAAACTACATCAAACTCAAAAACTTCTGCACAGCAAAAGAAACAACCATCAAAATAGAAAGGCAACCCACTGTATGGGAGAGCATCATTGCCAACGATACATCAGACAAGGGGTTAATTTCCAAAATATATAGAGTACTCATACATCTCAACCAAAGGAAGACCAAAAACCCAATTAAAAAATGGGCAGAGGAGCTGAATAGACACCTCTCCAAACAGGACATACAAATGGCCAAAAGACATATGAAGAAATGCTCAACATCATTAATCATCAGAGAGATGCAAATTAAAACAACAATGAGGTATCACCTCACACCTGTCAGAATGGCCACCATCAACAAATCATCAAACAACAAGTGTTGTGTTGGCGAGGGTGTGGACAAAAGGGACTCTAGTACACTGCTGGTGGGAATGCAGACTGGTGCAGCCACTATGGAAAACACTATGGTGTTACCTCAAAAATCAAAAACTGAACTGCCATTTGACCCAGTGATCCCATTTCTAGTAATATACCCTAGGAAGCCTGAAACACCAATCAGAAAGAATATATGTACCCCCATGTTCATAGCAGCACTATTTACAATAACCAAGATTTGGAAATAGCCCAAGTGTCCATAAGTAGACGAATAAATAAAAAAGTAGTGGTACATATACACAATGGAGTACTATGCAGCTGTAAGAAAGAAATATCTCTTATCTTTTGAGATGACATGGAGGGACCTGGAAAGTATTATCCTAAGTGAAACAAACCAAGCAGAAAAAGACAAATACCACATGATCTCACTTATTTGTGGAATATAATGATCACAACAGTCTGAGGAATAGGGTAGACCCAGAGACGTGGAAATAGGGTTCAGACTGACAACCCTCAGAAGAGGCTGTGGTGGGGGGAGGGAAGAGATAAATCACAGAACTTATATGCATGTACACATAACCAATGGACATGGACAACAAACCGGTTATGGGTTTGGGGGGATGGGGAGGAGGGTGTTAATGGGAAAAAAAAGGAGAAACACATGTAACAAAAATAAATTAATAAATTAAAAAATATATGATATAAAAAGTTTTATATATACAATTTTATTTATTTATTTATTTTTTAAGGGAGGGAGCGAAAGAGAGAGAGAGAGAAACATCGACGCAAAAGGAACACATCGAGTGGCTGCCACCTGTACAACCAACCAGGGCCAGGGACAAACTGCAACCAAGGTACAGGCCCTTAGCGGGATCCAAACCCAGGTCTCTCCAGACCGCAGGCCGGTGCTCTAACCGCTAAGCCAAACCGGCCAGGGCTATATATACAATTTTAAAAAGCAATTTCATTCTTCCCTGCTTTTTCTTTTTGGAACTTCTATTTGCTGGATATTGGGTCTTCTGGATTTTGTTTTATATTTTCTCTAAAGTTTTCTCTCATTTTATCTTTTGCTTTATGTTCTAGGAGAGGTCCTAGAATTTGTTTTTCAACCTTTCTACCGTTTTAAAAAAAAATTTCAGCAACCACATGCTTAATTTACAAGAATTCATTCTTCTTTTGGGTGTTTACTTTGGTATATGTGGGGAGGTCAGGGTAAGAGGTAGGAGCATCCATTTCTAACTTTATGGAAGCAACTTCTTTTCAAATCTCATCGATAACACTAATGTAAAAAATTTAAAGCACCCTTTTCTCTTCCATAGATAATCTCTGCTCATTCCTTAAGATCGGCACTATTTATCTAAAGTCTTTCTCTTTTATGTTGGTGTGTTCTTGTGATTTGGTGATCTATAGTTGCCTGTCATATTTAAGGATGGTATGTTCTAGATAGCTTTTAGAAGTTTCCTACTGTCATATATATAGATCTGTTTTCTTGTGGGATAGTTCTGTATATATAAGAGGGATAATTGATTATGGAAATGCTAGTTACCCCACTAAACCTCCAAATTATAATGCTTTTGCACAATAGATGTTTGTTTCTCATCTGTATCATAGTCTAATGCAAATGCTTCTGACTGGCAGGGGGCTTTCTTGCATGTGATGATTTGGGGGGCCAGGGCCTTTCACTGGGGCTGCTAGCATCTCCTTGGGCCTTGGTGTCGTCTGCTTCTGGCTGCCAGAAGGTTAAACAGAAAAACTGAAAAGGCTCAACTACTTTTTCAAAAGCCCTGGCCTGTAAGTGAGCCACATCACTTCTACTCACATTCCCCCAGTTAGAGACAGCACCTGGGTGCAAGAGAGGCTGGGAAAGGTGGTCCCTGGCTGGGCAGCACCTCCCAGAAGAAGCATCACACTAAGGAAGGAGGAACACACATTCTTGGGAGACAGCCAGCCACCGACTCTATAAATAGCCTTATTCACGGTTGCCTTTATTTTAGGGTCAGAATCCTGGAGCCTTTTGTTTTTTGGAGGGGTGAGGGAGGAGATTTGGCACTAAAAAAATGCAAAAGTGGAGAGAGCTTTACTTGGGGCACTGGCATTCCATCTTAGCGTTCTTAATTCTACCCAGTTGGTTTATTCCATTTCTCAAGACTAGTCAAATGTTAGTTGGTATTCCATGTATTCAGGACTGGGAGAAGAGGCAGGGAGGGTAGGCAGGCGTCTGGTGAAGTTGTATACTAGACACACTTTCAGTTAATCCCTCTGTTTTAGACTCCTCTGCCTCCTGCAGGCTGGGGCACCTGCCCACCCCGTCTGAAACTTCTTCGGGTTTCCACTGTGGAGACCGACCATCTCCTGCACTGAAATCCCTTCCTGCATATTTTGGGCTTTCCCATCCACTCATTCTTTCTTATCTAACCACAGGCAGCTTTCTAGTCTCTTTCCATCTTCCACATATTTGTTTCAATCCCACTGTCAACTCTCTTTCTGTTCTTTCCACTGTTCTGGGTTTGTCCATGTGTTGTCATTGGATCTCAGAAGGTAGGGAAGTAGGGAAGACAACCATTTTGCTGGGTCTGCTGGATTGATCTTGAAGCCCCAGAACTGTTTCCTAGGGAAAATCCAGTTTCCTTGCAGGAACCCTTAGAATATTTGTCCAATGTTCTATTTAGATTCTTAAATTTTCTTTAAAAAAGTAACTCTACTGTCTGCTCATTGGTTTTCAAAGCATGTATCGATCTAGTGACTCAGAATACTAGCTTCCCATTTTTTCATCAGTGAGCACAAGCCTTGGAGTCTACAAGCCTGTATCCAGCAAAAGGCCAAGTGGGAGGGTGACATTTTGGGAGGCACATTTGAGGAAGCTTGTTTCAGTTACTCTTCCAGTTCCTTTAACTTCTATTGTTGGAATAAGCTGGAGTAATACTGGGATTGTTATCTTCACTCTTCCACGACTGTCTTGGTTGAATTGTTTTAGCATTACGGCCTCCACCTGAACAAAATAATTGATAAGAAGCAGCTTTTCCTCTTATTGCAATCACTTTAGAAAAATGTAAAGGACATAATCTTCTCCCTTTATCACTCAGCGAGACATCTTTTAAACAACTCATCGCTAAAAAAAGTGGGGACTCCTGAGAAGGTGATGTGTTTCCTCCTTTTTTTTTTTTGTATTCTCACCCGAGGACATTTTTGCATTTATCTTCAGATAGAGCAGAAGGGAGAGAGAGGGGAAGAGAGAGAGAAACATCGACATGAGAGAGACACATTGAGTGGTTGCCACCCACACAACCCCAACCAGGGCCAGGGACAAACTGTAACCGAGGTAAATGCCCAAACCCAGGAACCGAACCCAGGACTCTCGGGTCCACAGGCCGACGCTCTAACCACTGAGCAAAACTGGCCAGGGCAAGTTTTCTCCTTTTTGATAATAAAAATTGTGCAACTGACCACATTTCCCGGAATCATCTGCATCTTAGTGGTCTCTGGCCTTGACTTTCTACTCTTTTAAAAAAATTTTTTTTTCCTTTATTGATTTTAGGGAGAGAGGAAGTGAGAGGGAGAGAGAGAAACATCAATGAGAGAGAACACTGATTGGCCACCTCCTGCATGCCCCTCACTGGGGATCGGGCCCACAATCTGGGCATGTGTCCTGACTGGAAATCAAACCGGCGACCTCTTGGTGCATGGGTTGATGCTCAACCACTGAGCCACACCAGCCAGACTTTCTACTCTATCTTAAAACTGGGATGACTGAGATAATGCGAGTTGAGACAGCACTCAATTGCAGTTGGCTTGCATCCTCCATCTGGTTGTAATTCTCAACTAAGGACCAGTTAAAGGTAGTATCTTCTTCAGGGTCAAGGATCAGAAAATGACTACTTTATGATAACTTGGGGCTTTCTCAGTTCAGTGTATGGCACATATTTGTAATAATTGGTCTCTTTCTTACATATCTCATAAATGAACACATACAAAAATACATAATAACTGGAAGACTAATTGAAAAAAATGATTTAACATTTTGATAGTGACCATGAATTTTATGTGATAGAACTTTTTGGATTCCACTTATAGAGAGGGTGTCTGGTGCAGTCTTATATCTTCCTTTTTTATTACATTTCTAATTATACTGGGTCTCAAAAAAAGCATACACTATACACCATTTATTGAAAGGGAGCCATATACATTTTATGTTGTGCACATTACTATCTAAATATTTTTATTGTAAGGCACCTCACAACCGTTATAGAACAAGGCAAGGTATAAACACATGAATATGCAAATAGAGTGAAAATAAAATTAAATTAAAATAAAAAGTAAAAAGATTAAGAAAGTAATTCATTGTATTTAGGGATATGCCTATTCTGAATATAATAATTCAGTTTCCATATTATTTCCATAACAGAAAACCATAATATTATTTTTAAGAGTTCTTTGAAGACATACAAAATAGCATTACTACTTGCGCTGGGTTGAATAGTGTTCTGCCAAAATTCATGTGTACCCAGAAATTCAGAGTATGATTTTAATGGAAATAGGGTCTTTGCAGACATAATCAGTTAAGATGAAGTCACACTGGATTAGGGTAGGTCCTAAATCCAATAACTGGTGTCCTTACAAGAAGACTGTGTGAAGACAGAGAGACACACAGAAGAGAAGGCCATGTGAAGAAGAAGGCAGAGATTGGAGTGATGCAGCTACAAGTCAAGGATTTTTGGCAACCACCAGAAGTATGACAGAGGCAAGGAAAAGATTCTTCTTTAGAGCTTTCAGAAGAAGCCAGCCTTAATTTCAGACTTCTGGCCTCCTGAATGGTGAGAGAGTTAACAGCTTTTCTTTTAAGCCACTCAGTTTTTGTTAATTTGTTACAGCACATAAATTGAGCATCTAGTGGGTGCTCCCTAAATAACTGCCAATTGATACCCTTCAAAAGGGAGAATTAGTTGTCTATAATAATAAGAGGCACTTTCACAATAATTTTAAATAAAACACATTCTGATAAAGGAAAGCTTTCTTTCTTTTTTTCGTCTTGTAAAAAATAAGTTGTGGGTTAATATAAAATGCTTTTATATTAGTTGCATTTTTAAAAGTTTTTATCTCATTACATACAGAAATTATAGCCAAAGAAACTTATATAAATAAGGGGGATCAAATTTCACGCTTCAAAATGGTACTACTCACCAATAACATAAAGAGATTTTATCATTTATTTTCTGACAACAACAGCTCCAGCTGGCTCAGTGCACCCATTACACTGAATTTCATTAACTTGACTACTCTTGAAAGATACTGATAAGAATGATAAACAATATTAGAAACACTTATGATAAAAATCTGATGCAGTGTATTTCTTTGGTCAATGAGCTTTCATGATATTGTAGGACATGAAGAAAAAAAAATGAAATAGAATGATAAAACAGGAATACATAAAATTTATTTTTTTCACTGCATTTTTCTAAATCATGAATGTATTTTTAGAATGGATCTATATATTTTGTATATTCAATAGGTAAGTGTGTAATGAGTCTGGCCAGTGTGGCTCAGTGGTTGAGCATCAACCCATGCACCAAGATAAGTGTGTAATGAGTTCTGGGAAAAGTATTAGTTGAGTAAATTATATTAATAGAAAGATGCCTACAACGTGGTCCATAAAGGCATTCTTAAGCTGTCATTCTGATGGTCTATCACCCTCTACTGGCCAGTGAGTCAAATTACATTTAACCTTTCCCCCACCCTGCAAAGTTGGTTTCTTTTCTAACAACTAAAAAAATTTTTTTGTTCATTTGCTAAATCTGAAAAATATGCTCATAAATAAAAAATTATACTGACAATAAGTACTTCATAAATCATCTGTTTGTGTGTCTCTCTACCATTAAGTCTGTAAGCTTCTTAATAGAAGTTAGAGATGCATTTATCTTCATATCTCTAGTAGCCAGCACATTGCTTAGCACAGTATCTATACTCATTAAATGGTGGATAAATGACACCTTGAGGCAATTTGTGTAATTAAAACAGTCTTCATTTATGATAAGTTTGTAAAGTTCTTTGTTTCATGAATATAATTACTATATGTATTTATATAAAATTAGTAAAACAGTTATTTTCAACATATTGATTTCATATAAAATGTTCAAGTTATTTTAACTTCAATATATTTTAACAGTTTCAACCTTATGTTCATAGTCATTTTGATTGTAATTTAACCTGGGCATTTTTCTGTTTACCTGTTATTCTGACTAGTTCTGCATTATTAATTGAGGATGTTTATTGGTTAGGCGGAAGACCACAAACAATGGTAGCTTCTGGTCTGAGTTTATTTCTGTTTCACATAAACATAGTCCAGAGGGTGATGTCATCAGGATGCAGGTTCCTTCTATCCTTCTGCTGTGTATACTAAGTAGAACAAACAGGTGCAGAGCCTTTGGAGGAGTAGACTAGCATAAATTGTATGTCATAGCACAGTGGACTTTGGTATTTTGGCAGTTCTGACCAAAGGTGTTGATAGTATGGGAGATGAAGCCTTGACCTAGTAAGAGGAAGAAAGAGAACTGCCCAGGATGGCCCCATGGTGGCTGATCTATAACAACCTTGGCCCTGAGCACAAAACTGAAAATAAATTCCCGTTAAAATGTATAACCATGGGACTACCCTCAGCTATTTGGGAGTTGGAATTAAGACTATGCTGTCTGGGAAGCCCCAGCCAAAAATAGTAACCTGGGCGGGGAAGAGGGGGGTTTTCAAACAGCTAACTGGAAGAAACAAATCTGGAACCAGAGTTGTTGACAAGTGGGGACCCTCCTCATCCCTTGACTCCAAACCCACAGGCTTGGGACCTCGCCTTCTCCTTCCAGGGGCAGTTGTTAGGCTGTGGGCAGGCACCTCTCCCTCCCCATCTCCCCAGCGGCTGGTACCTGAGCTGCAGCTGGGCTTGCAGCTGGGACTTTCCCATTACCAGGGTCCCTTCTCACTTGGGGACTATGCTCTGCTGGTTATGGGGCTTCCTGCTGCCCACGGGGCTGGCCAAGAATGCTGTTCTGACAGCCTTTAGAGACAGAGGAAGGGAGAAGGAGAGATGGAAACATCCATGAAAGAGAACATCAACTGGCTGCCTCCTGCATGCCCCACACTGGGGATTTGGCCCACAACCTGCGCATGTGCCCTGACAGGGAATCGAACCAGTAACCTCTTGGTGCAAGGGTTGACGCTCAACCACTGAGCCACACTGGCTGGGCCTGACAATCTTTTTGAAGAGCTCTTTCAGAAGTTGGACCACCACAGGGACACAGTGGTGTACATCATCAAACTGCAGAAAGGATGGGAAGCTATCTATGGGCATCCTTCTGGGCATTGGGAGGAGGTGGGCTGTGGTGCGTTCACCTGCAGGGACAGTGTGGGGCTGGAGGCAGAGAAGACCCCTTCAGTCTTTCTGAGTTACCCTCCGGGCACAGATGTCCTTTTCATCTCCCTGCTATTGAAACTCACACGTTTGTGTCCTATCATTGAGCTGCTACGGTGAAACATGAAAGACTCGACCATCCTGCCTAAATGGGGCCCAAGCCATGGAAACGTGTCAAAGGCCTGCTTGCCTTATTGCAACATTAATGAAATGCCCTAATGAGTCAATTGTTTATGCCTGTGTCCAAACTTGGTCATCTCTTAGGAACTCCATCAATAGATGAGTGGATGAAAAAGCTGTGGTACATATACACAATGGAATACCATGCTGCTGTAAGAAAGAAAGATCTCTTATCCTTTGAGATGACATAGAGGGACCTGGAGAGTATTATGTAAGGGAAATTAGCCACTCAGAGAAAGACAAATATCACATGGTCTCACTTATCTGTGGAATATAATGAACAAAATAAGCGGATGAACAAAATAGACCAGAGACACAGTAGGGTACAGACTGACAAATCTCAGAGGGATATGGGGGCGGGGGAGGTGAGGGGGAAGGAAGTGAGAAACCAAATAACTTACATGCATGTATATGTAACCAATGGACATAGACAACAATGCTGGGTGGGTGGGAAGTGGGATCGAGAGGAGGGTGTCAATGGGGAAAAGGAGAAACATCTGTAACAAAAAAAAAAAAAAAAAAAGGAAATAAAATTAAATAGAGATGAACATCAAATAGTCCTATTAGAGTCCCTGATTATACATGATGAACCAGAGATATTCCGTTGGGGTTGTTTGTGAAAGAATTTAATAAATTACATTTTACTGCCTGTTTTAGCAAATGTTTAGTCAGTGTTTGAAAGCTAAAATGTCAATTTAATTTGACTTTTTCCTTTCCTTTTCTAGGAATAATAGGCATCCCACAGCTAAATATGATCAGAGTCTTTTGTTAAATTTATAAAAGCCACAGAGTTACAGTATTTTTTAGAGGCATGACTCCGAATTTCTTAAAGTTGCTTCCTTCAGTATAAACTGCATGGTGTATAAATCAAAACTACCACTCTTGGAAAGAGTGCAGAAATGAAACCTTGAACTGTCATTTTATGTACATTTATTTATAAACATGAGAATGTCTTGGCTTTTTCCTTAAAATTCCAAGAGGTCTGTATGTATGAAAAGAGGCTATATCTATTCTCCAAAAAGATATACATAGAAATTAGACTCAAATATTGAATTTTAATACTATGTAAACCAGGATTATACCTTAAGATCTTTATGAATTAAAATCTTTGTTATCAAATCTATTTAAGCTTCTTTAATATTTAATAAGTACTCATTAGAAATTTGCATTTAAATGGATTAAAATTCTATTTGTATTACCTAATATAACCTAATTATATTACTAACCTAATAGAATTTTATGGTCTAGAATTGGACTATTTTGAAATTTTTCAGCATTTTCTACTTCATATTTTATTTTTTTACTGTTTTATCTATTTCTATTTTTTCAATTACAACTGACACACACTATTACATCCAGGTGTACAATATATTGATTAGACATTTATATAACTTATGATCACCCCAATAAGTCTAGTACCCATCTGACACCATACATAGTTATTACAATATTATTGACTACATTCTCTATGCTGTACAGCACTTTACATCCCTGTGACTATTTTTATAACTGGCAGCTTGTACATGTTAATCCCTTCCCCCTTTTCACCCATCTCCCCAAACCTCCTCCCATCAGGCAACCATCAATTTGTTCTCTATATCTATGAGTTTGTTTCTATTTTATTTGTTCATTTATCTTTTTTTTTTAGATTCCACATATAAGTGAAATCACACGGTATTTGTCTTTCTCTGTCTGACTTATTTCATTTAGCATTACACCCTCTAGGTCAATCCATGTTGTAATAAATGGCAAGGTTTCCTCCTTTTTAATGGCCGAGGAATATTCCTTTGTATATGTGTATCACACATTCTTCATTTGTCTATCAACGGACACTCAGGTTGCTTCCATATTTTGGCTATCACAAATAATGCTGCAATGAACATAGGTATACATACCTTTATAAATAAATGTTCTCAAATTTTTTTGGTAGATACCCAGAAGAGAGATTGCTGGTAGATACCCAGAAGAGAGATTGCTTTATTCTTAATTTTTTGAGGAACCTTCATACTGTTTTCCATAGTGGCTGTACCAATTTACATTCCTACCAGCAGTGCATGAGAGTTCCTTTCTCTCTACAGCCTCTCCAACATTTCTTTCTTTTTTTAAAAAATACGTTTTTATTGATTTTTTTTTTTTTTTTGAGCGGAAGAGAGGGATAGAAACACTGATGTGAGAGAGAAACATCAATCAGGTGCCTTCTGCACACCCTCCATGGGGATTGAGCTTGAAACCCAGACATGTGCCCTTACTAGGAATTGAATCAGGAGCTCTCAGTCCATGGGACAACGCTCAACCACTGAGCCACACGGGCAGGGCTACACATATTTTTTTTCTTAATGATAATAGCCATTCTAACAGGTGTGAGGTGGTATCTCATTATGGTTTTGATTTGCATTTTCCTTATAGCTAGTGAAGTTGAGCATCTTTTCATATATCTGTTGGCCATTTGTATGTCTTTTTGAGAAAAGTTTCTGTTCAGGTCCTCTGCCGATTTTTAATTGGATGTTGTTCTTGTGGTTGAGTTGTATCGGTGCTTTACATATTTTGGATGTTAACTCCTTATTGGAGGTATTGTTTGCAAATATCTTCTCCCATTCAGTTGGTTGTCTTTATTTTATAGGATTTCTGTTGCTGTGCAGATGCTTTTCAGTTTGACTAGTCCTATTCACTTATTTTTGCTTTTACTTCCTTTGCCAATTCATAAAATCCTATCTGAGACCACGGCCCGTAAGTTTAGTACCTATGTTTTCTTTTATGTATTTTACTGTTTGAGGTCTTATATTTTGGTCTTTGATCCATTTTGAGTTAATTTTTGTGTATGGTGTCAAAGAGCAGTCCAGTTTCATTCTTTTGCATGCTTTCCAATTTTCCCAGAACCATTTATTGAAGAGGCTTTCCTTTTTTCCTTTGTATGCTTTTGGCTTGTCAAAATTAGTTGCTCATATACTGTACTCCAAACCCTTTTACTACTGCTGCCATACGTTTTACTTTCCCATGTTATGTAAGTTCCATACTATAGTATTATATTTGCTTTGACAGTTAATTTCTTTTAAAGAAAGTCTTTTATATTTATAAATGCCAAGCACTTACAATATTTTCTAGAAGTTTAATTAATAGCGTTGTTTTATGAATTCCTAACTCATTTATTTATTTGTTAATGCTCACCCTGTGATATTTTCCCATTGATTTTAGATAAAGAGGAAGGGACAGGGAGAGAGAGTAAGAAAGAGAAACATCAACCGGTTGCTCCTGGGGCCAGGGATTGAACCTGCAACCCAGATACATGCCCTTGAGTGGGACTCAAAACCTGAGACCCTTTGGTCCACAGGCCAATGCTCTAACCGCTGAGCCAAACTGGCCAGGGCCTAACTCACTCATTTAAAAGATACATATCATGACATTTGGTCACAACTTTAGGATATTTTTTGTTTGTTTAGAAGCCTAGAACACACTAGATGCTGATCTTCTAGGAGAGCAGACTCAATGTTCTTTATTTTATTAAAAAAAAAATTTTTTTTCCTTTATTGATTTTTAGAGAGAGAGAAAGGGAGAGGGAGAGAGAGATAGAAACATCGATGAAAGAGAACACAGATTGACCACCTCCTGCATGCCCCTCACTGGGGATTGGGCCCACAACCTGGGCATGTGCCCTGACCAGGAAACAACCAGCGACCTCTTGGTGCACGGGTGGAGGCTCAACCACTAAAGACGCTCAATGTTCTTTATTTTTATACCTAGCATTCAACAAAATATTTGGTATGAAACTATATTAAATATCATTTTAAAGTGTATCTAACAGTGTTATTTTAAGAAATAAGTGAAGTTTACTCTGTGATCCAAAATTTGGGGATTAACAACAACAAAAATCCTTTTAAAAACATTGGTCTGGGCCCGTCATTAGACTCTGTCACAGACTTTGAAAGGGTGTGACCAGAAATCGAGAACACACAGCTTCGGGCAATCCCTTACAGAACCAGGTTTCTACACAACCCCTCTGCCCTGTGTCCTGCACTTCTCTGGTGTGTGGACTTTGGAAAACCTGAGACCCCCCGGTGGCAGCCTGGAAGAGAGGCCGAGGCATGGCGGCAATGGGTGGTGACCCAGAAGGTGGAGGGCCCGGTCATCACTGTCTACACAGGACCAGGATTAAATAAGGCAAGGATTTCAAAGTGTCCTTTGGATGTGGTGACAAGGAAGTTCAATAGGGTAGGTAGGTGGTGGTGGCCGGAGACCGCAGTGGAGCCGAGGAAAGTGGGAGGTGAGGAAGAGGCGGGTTCTTGGAAACACCCAGGTGCGGTGGCGAGGCGGGGGAAGAGAGAGACGGGAATGGAGGGAAGGCTGCTCTCTCCAGATACCTCTCGCAGGGCCAGACTGCAAGGCCATGACCTTCCCTGGGAGGGGGGTGGCATCAGGGCACTGGACGCTCACGCCAGGGGTGCAGGACAGAGAAACCCACCTGCCACAGGCAGTGTGCTGCGCTGCCGGGAGATTCTGGGCACGGAACACGGGGCCATGCGCTTCCGGTCCCCACACAACCCTCTGCATCCGGGTGGACCATAGGCCGGAAGTCCGCCACGGCAGGCGGCCAGCGTTCCAGCTTCCGGTGGGCCAACGCTCACGTGGTGCCCCTAGGGCTCCCACGAGGCCGCGCGCCCTAGGGTCCTGTGGGAGGGCCCGAGAGCCCACAGGCGCCAGTACCCTGGCTCCGGGAGGCTCCGAACCTCCGCAGCTCGGCCAGGCCGTTGTCATGGCCGCGCTGACGGCTGGGACCAGCCTCCTGGCGTCGTCCAGGCGGCCGGAGGGCGGGACATCCTCGCTTGGGCCCCGAGGAGAGGCGGCCTTGAGGGCCCCGCTGCCGCCAGCCCGCACCCCGGGGACCATGCTGCGCTGGCTGCGGGGCTTCGTGCTGCCCACAGCGGCCTGCCAGGACGACGAGAACGACTTACACTACGAGATCCTCTTCCGTGACCTCGACCGCAACGGGGACGGGGTGGTGGACCTCATCGAGCTGCGGGAAGGCCTGAAAAACTGGAGCTCCACATTTGGTCTGCACTCGGAGAAGGTGATTGACCAAGAGACTGTGGCCATGGAGAGACGCTGGGTGGAGGGGGAAGCCAAACTCGCCCTCGGGAGCTTCCCCCAAAGGCCCGTGTGTAGGGGGTGGAATTCTCTCCGTGAGTCCCTCTCGAGGCGGTAATGCAGCGCCTCGGTAATGCCGCCCAGCCCACCCAGCCCAACGCGGGCTCGCCCTCCCGGAGACAGTCACTGTCCGCGGTGACCTAAGCCTTCTCCTGGGCTCTTTTGGGAGATGCTGACTGAGTTTCTGGTGACTCGTTCAACGTTTACTGAACCCGCCCAGAATTTCAGGAGCAGTGTTAGCCTTTGTGAATGCAGGAGTAAAAGGCCATGACTTAGGACATTCTCACTTCAAGACAGGCACAGATGGGTCCCCAGAACTGCTGCCTCTGTCTGACACCCACAGGGTCTGGGTTGAGTCAGACCTCGATCCATGGGTTTACACTGTAGCTGACTGTTTAGTACCTTGCCTGAATTAGGGGTGTCTTCCTTCTCTAGACCAGTCCTTGACTTGATTATTTAAAAACGGTTTAGTTGGAAGTTTCAGGATATCAAGAGAAAACAGTTATTTTGTTTCCCCTCTATCAGTGCTAAACAGTGTTCAGATACTACCCCACTTGTTTCAGCTCTGTACCAGTGAGATGTGTGTGCGATTCTGTGAAGTCCAAATGTCCCCATGGCTCAGCAAATTCCTTAAGAGTTCTATGCTCTAAAACCTGCTCTGAATAAATTTTTATCTCATTATCTCATACCTGTATCTCCCCATTCTTCAGCTTGATGACTTAAACCATCTACATGATTTTTATTTTTATTTTGTTTCTGGGTCCTGTCTCTTAGAACAGTTTCTGGTTCTACTTCCTTCTCTTAGCCCAGAATTCCAGGACACTGCACCTCAGCCTGTCAAGTATCTCAGGCTTCTGCTAACCTGGGAAGGGATATCAGAGAAGAAACCTGAGAGAGAGGTAGGAATCAGAGAGGAATGGTAGGGATATAGGAACATTGGCATGAACACCAATGTAGGGTGTATACTATGTCTTCAGGAATGGTATTTCATTCTGGAAGATTATCATCTCCTAAGCTGTCACCTGGAAGAAAACCACTTAATTGTGCTGTCACTACACCAGTTCAGCAGTTCCTGGGTAGTGCTGTCTGTGATAAGAATGGTGTATCGGATGGTCATTATATAGCCCCTTTGTTGTATAATAGGATCTTCGGTCCAATGCAATGTTATGTATACACTGTAACTGTTGGGTTGTCCTGATGGCTGAGGTTCTGCAGGCAAGTCAGGCAAACACATACGTACAGTATATGTCAATTCCAATCAAGATGAAACACTGCACCTTATAGAGTAGAATAGTTTCAGAGTAATCAACTTACTGCTCAGTGGCTGGTAGTTTTTCTGAAAGGGTGGCCTTGTGTCAGTGGTTCAGGATGTCTTTGATGCTTATAGGTCGGGCATTTGGCAGCAGCAGTAGCTATATATACTAGGCTTGTTGGGTGGGAGCCCATGCCCTTTGGTTCATGGATTTCCACCATCATAGTTATTCCATTCATGAGCACATTGTGTCAGCACTGGTGTTCATTGTGTCAGCTAGGGAGAGAGTCTGGCTGACTTCAGCTGGCTTGGTCATTCTGTCTACTTGGTGGTTTTGTACCTCCTCCATGTACCTGACATACAATAAGAACAAATTTTTACTTTGTGTCCACTTCCATAGATCCATCCTTTGTATATTTCCCAGACCTCTTTGTCTCTGATCTTCCAGTCTTTTTCTTTCTAGGCCACTGATCACCCAACCTAGCTGTTCACAATTGACCCTTGAACAACATAGGTTTGAACTGCACAGGTCCCCTAATATGCAGATTTTTTTCCAATAAATACTGTAAATGTATTTTTCTTATAATTTTCTTAATAACATTTTCTTTCTCTATTGTAAGAATACAATTTCTCTATTTCTTTATCTAGCTTACTCTATTGTAAGAATACAGTATATAATACATCTAACATATGAAGTATATGTTAATCAAGACTTTGTGTTATTGGTAAGGCTTGAGGTCAACAGTAGGCTATTAGTAGTTATGTTTTTGGGAAGGCTTTTAGTAGTTAAATTTTGGGGGAGTCAAAAGTTACATACAGATTTTTGACTGCTCATGGGGTCAGCGCGGCTAACCCCTGTGTTGTTCAAAGGTCACCTGCATATTGTTATCTCTGGTCACTTCTCTTCTCACATAAAAATGAAAGATTAAGTACAGCACTGGAAAATCTTCCTGGGCAGATTTTCCCTTATTGCTGTCTTTTAGGATTATTCCTGAGTGATACTGAGCAATGCATAACAGGCTGTTGTTCTCAATTTGCATTCACATACTAAGAAACCTGTCCATGAACCAAGCTTATCTTCTTCCCTCTTGTTTCAGCTGGTCATCATGTGAACCCCCATGTAGTTAGAGGTGTCAGTTTAGGAAGGTGATGGTACAACAGTGGTGAGACATGGAGATCTGGACCACTCTCTGTGTAGTTTGCTTGTACTCCCCGAATCTGCATGTGCTTGATCTCAGATGTACTGTTCCACCGTATGGATTGCTGCTGAGCTCACGAAAACTTGTGACTTGGTGGTGGATCTGACAGAACCCAATGATAGGCAACTCTGGCTGTATGGTCATTTGATGTCCCATAAGCACTCTGTTTATACCATGATTCTCTAGCATGCCAGGAACTGTTACAATTTTCTGCTGCAGATTCTTTTTTGGGGGGCTTGCTCTAAATTCCATGCAACATTTTTCCTACAGTGGTCCTGGAAATTGATGTGATGGATCCCCAGACTTCATTGACTCTATCATCTCTCACCCCCCGGAGTACCTGTATCTTTTTTTTTTTTTAATCTTCACCCGAGGACATTTTTACACTTATCTTCAGATAAAGCAGGAGGGAGAGAGGGAGAAAGAGAGAGAGAAACATTGATGTGTCTGTGAGAGAGACATATTGTGTGGTTGGCACCCACACCACCCAACTGGGGCTGGGGACAAACTGCCACCGAGGTGCGTGCCCTTAGTGGGAACTGAACCTGGGATTCTCTGGTCTGCCGTCCCACGCTTTAACCACTGAGCCAAACCGGCCAGGGCTGGAGTACATGTATTTTAACAAGATCTCCAACATATTGCTGCTTCTTGTTCATCTAGTCCAACTAACATATCATCAAACTCCTTTTCTTGCAAATCCGGTTGCTGTCAGAGAAAGACTCCACTATACACCTAGCAACCCAAATAGCGTCTTCACAGTTCTAGATTCATCTCTTTCCCTTATCCTCTATATTGTATCAGTGATCAAATTACCTCCCACTTCCTAAAGATCTTTGGTACCTTGTTGCCGTTCCCACCACTTCCCTCTAGTTCAGAGATTCATTTCTCCTCTGTATTTTTGCAATAGTCTCCTTAATGATAATTAATTAATTTTTTTATATTTTCTCTCTCTGTCACTAAAGTCTGCCACTGAAATAACCTTTCTAACATTTTTCATGGGACTCTGCTCAAAATTCATCAGTAGAGCACCATTACTTACAGCAGTATTTCCCAACTTCATGAGATTTGCTATAATTGAGAACTGATTGTACTGCCTATTATTTTAAGTAAATAGATTCATTTGTATGTCAAATTTATTTTAAAATAAAAAATTTAACATGATTATAGCTGGAAAACTACAAGATTAAAAGTAAGGAATAAACAAAATAAAAATAAATTAGTATTATTGTTTTCTAGCTAAATACTATATTATCTGATAAAGTTGAACCTGAGGCTTACACTCTGATTTTTAAAAAAGTTGGCAAGTATTGAGGCATATTAATGCAAAACTGAGATGTTCTCCATGATGTAATCAGAAAGATTGAAAGGTAATTGAAACAGGAATAATTTTCTCACACTGTGATTTAGTGTTATTTAATACTATTTCCATGTAAGAACCATATGTATTCTATACATTGGGAATTTGAAATCTTTTTTGTGTCTTATAGCTCCTCTCATGATCTCTCCCTCCTGCCTTCTTTTTTTTTTATCCTCACCTGAGGACATTTTTCTATTTTTTGTTCACGTTAAAGGGACACATCAAGTGGCTGCCTCTCGCACGACCCAACCAGTGCTGGCGACAAACTGCAACCATGGTACATGCCCTTAGCGGGAACCGAACCCGGATCTCTCTGGGCCACAGGCTGATACTCTAACTGCTGAGCCAAACCGGCCAGGGGCTTCCTGCCTTCTTCATCCCCTACTTTTCTCCCTTGCATTTTTTTTTTTTTAAATCCTTAACCCGAGGCCCAGTCCATGTGGCTCAGTGGTTGAGTATCGACCCATGCCCCAAGAGGTCGCTAGTTTGATTCCTGGTCGGAGCATATGCCCAGGTTGTGGGCCAAATCCCCCTGGGGGCATGCAGGAGTGACCAGTCCATGTTCTCGCTCATCAATGTTTTATCTCTCCCTCTTTCTTCCTCTCTCTTGAAAATAAAATCCTCACCCAAGGATATTTTTTTTTTCTTTTTTTTATTTTATCCTCACCCGAGGATATTTTTCCATTTTTTGTACCGATAGAGTGGGAGGGAGAGAGAGGAAGGGAGAGAGAGAGAAACATCGACGTGAAGGGACACATCGAGTGGCTGCTACCCGCACGACCAACCAGGGCCGGGGACAAACTGCAACCGAAGTACGTGCCCTTAGTGGGAACCGAACCCGGATCTCTCCGGACCGCAGGCCAATGCTCTAACCGCTGAGCCAAACTGGCCAGGGCAAGGATATTTTTTATTTATCTTCAGGTCGAGAGGGAGGGAGGAAAAGGGAGAGAGAGAGAAACATAGATGTGAGAGGGACACATCGATGGTTGCCTCCTGCACGATCTGGATCAGGGCTGGGGATGAACCACAACTGAGGTAGGTGCCCTTGGCTAGAATTGAACCTGGGACTCCTTGGTCCGCAGGCTGATACTCTACCACTGAGCCAAAGCAGCCAGGGCTCTCCCTTGCATTTTGTTCTTAGAGAATTGGAACTATTTAGGGTTGTTACGAAGATTAAATGAATTTATATATATACATAATGCTTAGAAGTAAGTGCTCAATAAATATTAGCTTTTATTATTATGACTATCATTATTATTGTTTTCTCTAGTTAACCTATGCTTTGCCTGTTTGCAAGTACTTACACATATTTTTGGAATGTCTTCTCCCATTTGTCTGCCCAGTTAATGCCTATTATTTCTGCAGTTCTCGGTTTAAGTACTTTTCCTCTGTGAAGGCTCTCCCGAATCCCCTGAAACGCCACTATAACTTGAATATGTTCCTATTATGTCTCCTAATATAACCCTTTGGTTATATGAATGATCTCTACTAGTCTGTAATTTCCTTCAGGGCAGAGACTGAATCTTCTTGTCCTTTGTTTTTTTATTATTTAAAAAAAATTTTGCCTGGCTGGTGTGGCTCAGTGGTTGAACATTGACCCATGCACCAAGAGGTGGCTGATTTGATTCCCAGTCAGAGCACATGCCCAGGTTGTGGGCTCGATCCCCAGTGGGGGGCATGCAGGAGACAGCCAATTGATGTTCTCTCTCATCGATGTTTCTGTTTCTCCCTTCCTCTCTCTTTAAAATCAATAAAGAAAAAAAAACCCCACCTTTTAATTTTCTTTATTGATGTTAGAGAGAGAAAGGAAGGGAGAGGGAGAGAGAGATGGAAACATCTATAAGAGAGAACATCGACTGGCTGCCCCCTGCATGCCCCCCACTGGGGATTGGGCCCACAACCCAGGCATGTGCCTTGACCGGGAATAGAACTGGTAACCTCTTGGTGTGTGGGTTGATGCTCAACCATTGAAACACACCGGCTGGGCATCTTTTTGTCTTTTAATCCCTAGCACCTAGTCCAGGATCCAGCTCACAGTATTTTTCAACTCAACAAATATTGATTAAAGGCCTTTGTGTGCCATACTTTATACTAAGCATTGATGGTACAATGATGAATAAGACATATGCTCTTGACATAGGAGTCTACTGGAAATATAAGTGATGTGCATTTAAAAGCTAAGATTATTAGCTTGGCCGGTATGGCTCATTCCATGGACTGAGAGGTCCCAGTTCGATTCCTGGTCAGGGTACATGTCTGGGTTGTGAGCTCGATTCCAGTAGGGAGAATGCAGGAGGTAGCCAATAGGTGTTTCTCTCTCCCTTCCTCTCTCTCTAAAAAATCAATTAAAACATTCTTAAAAATTAGGATTATTAATTTTTTTATTTGCAAAAACATAACACCCCAGTGAGACTTGAACATATACTTAAAAAAATTTTTTTTCCTTTATTGATTTTAGAGAGTGAGGAAGGGACAGGGAAAGAGAGATAGAAACATCGATGAGCGAGAACATTGATTGGCCTCCTCCTGCATGATTCCACTGGGGATTAGGCCCACAACGTGGGCATGTGCCCTGACCTGGAATTTTTTTTTTTTAATTCCTCACCCGAGGATACTTTTCTATTTATCATCAGATAGAGTGGGAGGGAGGGAGGAAGAGAGAGACAGAGAGAGAGACCTAGTCTTGTGATAGAGCCACATTGACTGGTTGCCTCCCACATGACCTGACCAGGGCCAGGGACAAACTGCAACTGAGGTACGTGCCTTTGGCTGGGATTGAACTCGAGACTCACTGGTCCACAGGCCAACACTCTAACCATTAGCCAAACTGGCCAGGGCCTGACTGGGAATTGAACTGGCGACCTCTTGGTGCATGAGCCAATGCTCAACCACTGAGCCACACCAGCCAGGCTGAACATACATTCTTACTTCATAAAACTAGGTCTCCAGCCATGAAACTCTGGGTTATATTAGAATTTTACCTCATTTAATTAACAGAATGTGAGGTTGCTGCTGGCAAGAACTGTACCTTAGTGTCTTTATTCTTTTAAGGTACTTGACATTCATTGATAACTACAAGTAAATTCTTCTAAGATTCATAATTATTTGGAATAACAGGGCTATTATTGAGGCTATATTATTATAGAGGCTATTGACTCTGGTATTACACATGTTTTTTTAAAAAAAAGATTACTTAATTGTATAATACTACAGAAAATAGGCCACTGGCTGTGGATGGAAATCATAATTAGGATGAGTGAACTTCGCCACTGTTTGAATAGTACAGGGGATATACTTGCAACACACCTCTGCAATGGTCTCTTCTCTCTTGCAGGACATTTTTAAAGCTGGAGATACTAATGCTGACTCAGGATTGGACTTTGAAGAATTTATGAGATACCTTAAAGACCATGAGAAAAAAATGAGGCTGGCATTTAATAGTCTGGACAAAAATAATGATGGTGTGTATGTGGGTGTGTTTTATTCACAATTAGCTTAGTATGAATAATAGCTGTCAGTACTAAAGGATATGTTTACCAGCCTTTAACTAACTTCTATTAAAAATTCAATTCTGTTACTTGTTTAGCAGTATTTTAATTTTTCTATGAATAATATACAAACTATGTTAATATTACAATTTCTGTGTGGTTATCATCTTTTAAATAAAATAATTTTTGGCATCTGAATTTATAGCTTCTCAGCTTAGTCAGTAGGTCTTTCCACTCTTATGCAATACATGAGCTGAAAGTAACATGGTGGTTTTTAAAGTGACGTTTATTGTTTTCTTGCTGATTTTGAGATGATTTCAGTTACAGGAAAGTTAGATAACACAGAAAAGCTCCTGAAAGAAAGTAAAAGTTACTTGTAATCCTGCTGTCTAGAGATCAGGTGTAGCATTTTAATATATTTTTATGTCCGTCTAGACTTTTGTCTGTTTTTTTCTTGGTTTCCTTTTCTCTAAATGGAATTGCAGTCACACTGTATGCAGTTTGGTGTCCTAGTCTTTTCTTTTAACGTTATAAGGTAAGCATTTCTGTTCATTTAATATTCATCATGAATATAATTTTTAAGAACTCTAAAATATTCCACTTGTGAGTAGACTTATCTAATCATTGCTATATTGTTAGATATTTAGGATGTTTCCAATTTTTTACTCTTATATATAGTGCTATGACCAGTACCCATATTGACTTGCAGAAGAAAGGTATACTCTGGTGTCCTTTGTTACAGACCCTTAAATCAGAGAGACTAAATATAGAAGTAGAATACCACTTTTGTATCCATGTGTGGCTGATCCACCATGGGTAATCAGAACCTAATTATACTCTATTTAAGAAACAGATGTAAATTTTTAAGTTTTGTGAAATTGAATTTTTGTTAATTAAAAAATTCTAAGTATACTAGGAAAGTGTTTTAAAGGATTCCACTGATGGATTCTTGGGTTAAAAATATATATAACCTGAATGTCAGCGGCTTTAGTGATCTGAGCACAAAAGTAGTTACATTTCCCTTAATACCTGAATCACAGTACCTCAAGCTTCCATTCACTTTCCAGCAGTAAGTTTAGGTATTTCTGGGCCCTCGTACTGAGATAACACCCAGAGGTGTTAGTACTAATATCTGGAAATGAGTCTTGGTCCTCATTTGCTGCTGATTTAGGACTGAATGTTCTGCTCTGTGCTATTCTGTAATTTCACTATCTTGTTGATGGTTACTGATCATTTGTAAGCTGGAAATCCACCATGTCAGATAAAGCAGTGCAATTAGAATGCCATTTGTAAAAATATTGTACTATTATAGTCCCTGGTGAAGTTGCACACCAGGACTTGTAGTTATTGGTGATAATAGAGAATATTCTTTCCGAGGCAAGAGTAATATAGTGATTAGTAACATAGATCTTTTTTTTTTTTTTTTTATCCTCACCTGAGGATATTTTCCCATTTATCTTCAGGGAGAGAGAGAGAGAAAGGGAGAGAGAGAGAAACATCGACATGAGAGGGACACATCGACTGGTTGCCTCCTGCATGATCCTGACCAGGATCGGGGATGAACAGCCACCTAGGTATGTGCCCTTGGCTGGAATCTAACCTGGGACTCATTAGTCTGCGGGCCGATGCTCTGCCGCTGAGCCAGACCGGCCAGGGCAGTAACTTAGATCTTTTCATTTCTGCCTTGACTAGCCAAACTGGGACATGACAGCTGAAACTTCTCAAATTCATGACTGGATGACTGGGTAGCTTATTTAAGTTTTTAATATTTACATTTCTTGATATCAGATAGTTATAATGATAGTTATAGCTAAACAAATAATTAAGGGACTTACTATACAGTAAAGAGTCTGTCTCCCTGAATATAACATTAACTCATTCACAATTTTACTCAGAGGACAAATAGGTAACTATATATTGTGATGATAACACCACAAAAAAACCCTACCCATCATATGAAATAGTTTCCAGTTCTGTGTTTGAGGACCAAGTAGGTTATTTATACCATGAATCATAAAATAATTTTTTTATCACCAATTTTTGTGAGACTTTAGCAAAGACACATCTACACATTAGGGTATAAAGGCAAAGATACTTTTCTTTTTTTTTAATCCTCACCGGAGGACATTTTTGCATTTATCTTCAAATAGGGAGGGAGAGAGGGAGGAAGAGAGAGAGAAACATCAATGTGAGAGAGACACATCGACTGGTTGCCACCTACACGACCCCAACCAGGGCTGGGGACAAACTGCAACCGAGGTATGTGCCCTTAGCGGGAACCGAACCTGGGTCTCTGGACTGCAGGCCGACGCTCTAACCGCTGAGCTAAACCGGCCAGGGCCAAAGATGCTTTTCAGATACATTAATTGCTGACATTTTATAGATCATTATTGTCAGTATAATAATTATTCCTATGTGAAGTTCAGGTGACAAGACATTGGTGCCCTAATGGATAAAGCAGAAAAATCAGCATCACATTTTAACATTGTATTTATTACATTGCATTTTCTGAACATCTATTTTGTTTTGGGAACTAGAGATCTAAAAAACCGTGTGATGTAGTGTATGGCCTAAAGGAGTATACAGGCCTTAGTGGTGCTTTTCCAACTTTTACAGAACTCTATGGTTACAAAGATTTAGTACTACAGATGTTTGATTCCAGTTTTACATACATACACATTTTAAACTTGTCCTCATATTTTATTTTATTAAAAAAGTTTTTTTCCTTTATTGATTTTAGAGAGAGAAGAAGTGAAAGGGAAAGAGAGAAACATCGATGAGAGAGTACATCGATGAGAGAGTACATCGATTGGCCGCCTCCTGCATGCCCCCCACTGGGGAACAGTCCCACAACCTGGACATGTGCCCTGACTGGGAATTGAACGGGCAACCTCTTGGTGCATGGGTTGACACTCAACCACTGAGCCACACCAGCCAGACTGTCCTCATATTTTAAAAGACTGAGTGTCCTCAGCTATTTGTTTGACACAAGAGAGGAATCAAAGATATTTTGGACTTGGGGAGTGACATGATTAGATCTGTGTTTTAGAGTTTGAGGAGAATGGGATACTTAATTTTTTCCTTTACAACATCCAGCAACGTGAAACTGAAATGCATAGTAGGCTTGTATTAAGTATATTGTTTGATTTAAGTTATTTAACATAGGATGTGGTTGTGTTAAAAAAAGAGTGTGGTGTTGTATTTTAAATATGTTGTTTCATTTTGCTTTCCTATAAAATGTTGAGTGACCTTATTTTTATGCCTCCAAATCAGATATTCAGAATTAGCTTTTAAAAAAAAAATTTATTTATTTTTTAGAGAGAGAGGAAGGGAGAGAGAGATAGAAACATCGATTGGCTACCTCCTGCATGTCCCCTACTGGGGATTGAGCCCCAAACCTGGGCATGTGCCCTGACAAGGAATCGAACTGGAACCTCTCAGTTTATGGGACGACACTCAATCCACTGAGCCACACTGGCTGGGCCACACTTAGCTTTTTAATTTTTTCCTAGTAGGTACAATAATCAAGATCTGTCATAGATCTGCAGTCTTTGTTTGGAAACCCTTGGGACCAAATGTGTTTACAAATTTAGAATTTTGCTTTTAGAAAACCAATACAATGCATATATGATATATTATTTAATACTCCAAGTGCGGTCTGGGGCACCACTGTGCAATTATATACACACCAGTGTGCAACTGTTTTTTTTATCCTCAACCCGAGGACATTTTTCCATTTTTTGTTCAGATAGAGTGGGAGGTAGAAAGAGAGAGAGAGAGACACATCGATGTGAAAGGGACACATCGATGTGAAAGTTGCCACCCGCACGACCCAGCCAGGGCCAGGGACAAACTGCAACCGAGGTACGTGCCCTTAGCGGGAACCGAACCCGGGTCTCTCTGAACCGCAGGCCAACGCCAAACTGGCCAGGACCCACTGTGCAATTTTGACTTTGCAAAAAGAGGGGTTAAGGGGCACTGACCCCATGCAATAAAAAATCTGAGTGTAACTTTTGAGTTCCCAAAAATATAACTATACAACATCCAGTGGATTCAACCAACTGCATATTGAAAGCAGTATTTTTGACTTGTGGTTATGAAACCATGGTTGGGAATGCAAAAATACTATTTTTTCTAAGAGGTTATTTGAACCTGGGGATGCAAAACCCATGGACCAGAATCCCCTATTGTATTGACTGAAAAAAAATCTGAGTATTCGTGGACCCGTACAGTTCAAATATGTGTTTTTCAAAGGTCAACTGTATATGAATATTCCTTCAATGAAACAAATAATAATACTAAATTAGATAAATGACTAAAATTAACTTCATGTCAGTTTAAAATAAATTTTTTTTTTGGTATGTGCCCCTAGTGGGAACTGAACCTGGGACTCTGGTCCGCAGGCCGACGCTCCAACTGCTGAGCTAAACCTGCCAAGGCTTCATGTCAGTTTTTAAGGCATGTTTTGCCACCAAATAAATTTTGGTACCAAATTTACAAAACCTTTTTAATTTATTCTTTCATTCTGGAATGTAAAGGCCTTTAAATTAAAGTATAATTGATAAAACTTCTTTTAGTTTTAGAGCTTTTTAGTCTGGGTTGTGAATCTGGGATGAAATGCCTATAAAACACACGAACTTTTTAAGATTATTGTGTTCTAAGGATATTTTGCCTTCTCAGATACTTTAACTTGACATTTTTTCACTTTTAAAAGGAGTAATAGAAACTTCAGAACTAATTGCTGCATTGGAATCACTGGGTGTACATATTTCTGAAGCTCAGGCAAAAAATATTCTACAAAGGTCAGCCCTTATCCTTATTTTTAATAGTTTTAATTTTTGTTTAATATTCCATGTTAGAAACTAATTTCTATAAATGTAGCTCCTTCTTTCTTCCCTCCTTCCTTCCCTTCCTTCATTCATTTCAACATTGCTCAGCTACAGAATTTCCATTAAGCTCACATCTTGTAGTCACAACTTTTGTCAGGCTGATAGGGTCATGCATAGCTTAGCGTTTGGCCATATCTATATTGTGTCCAGTTCTGTAATAGTTAATAGTGAGGGGATTAATTCTACACCCATTATTTCATCTTGGCTGGACATTATACCGATCTTTTTGTTGGCAGCATGGAATTTAATTTTTAGTATTTTGATTGAGAGAGAGAGACACATCGATTTACTGCCTCCCACATAACCCCAACCAGGGTTGGGGATCAAACCACAACCGAGGTACATGCCCTGGACCAGAATTGAACCTGTGACTCTTCGGTCCATGGGCCAACACTCTAATCGCAAGCCAAACCAGCCAGGGCTGATGTATTTTTTGATTTGAGATGCTTGAAAGTTGAGTAAATCCTAAATTTCACATGGTAAAAAGTGAGTCTTCTTTCAGAAATAAAAGGTTATTTTTAAATTGATTTAAAATCTATAAACAGGGAGAAGATGGTCAGAGGAAAAAAAATACTATTAGAAGAGCCAAAAAATGTAAGGTTCATCTTCAGTCAATTTTACTCATTTATTCATTCATTCAACAAATATTTACTCAGTGTTCAGTGCTAGCAATGTAAAGGTGACTTTAAATAGCCTGTCTCTTTAAAAGAGCACAGGCACGTGTGAGAAATGTGTAGAAATACAAAAAAATAATTAAAGCAACACAAAAGAAATTCCATCAGAGGGGCATTCTACAAAGTATATGATCAATGCTCATCAAAACTGTCAGTCACCAAAAACAAGGAAAGTCTGAGAAACTGTCACAGCCAAGAGGAACCTAAGGTGACATGATGAGTACATGGAAACCCTAAAACAAAAAAGGGATGTTAGTTAAAAACTGAGGGGTTCTGAATAAAGTGTGAACTTTAGTTAATAATAATGTCAATATTGGTTCTTTAATTGTAACAAATGTACCATAATAATGTAAGATGTTACCATTAGGGGAAAACTGGGTATAACTCTGTATTATATTCTCAAAAATTAAAAAAATCCTCACCCGAGGATATGGTTTTATTGGTTTGTTAGGGAGAGAGAGAGAGAGAAACATTGATGTAAGAGAGAAACATTAGTCGGTTGCCTTCCATATGTGCCCCAACTAGGATCAAACCTGCTTAGGTATGTGCCCTGACTGGGAATTGAACCTGCAACCTTTTGGCATATGAGATGACACTCCAACCAACTGAGACTGAGCCACCCGGCCAGGGCTATATTCTCAATTTTTCTAAAAGAAAAAAAAGTCTATTAAAATATGAATATACAGCAGTTTATAAAGTCCAAAGGAGTGACTTCTACAATAAATATGTAAGAAGCATTTAATTAACTTTTATAATGGTGCTAACTTTGTTACAAATGTTGTAAGCAGTCTATATATATATATATATTTTTTTTTTTATTATTACATTTCAGCATTGATAGTGATGGAACAATGACAATAGACTGGGATGAATGGAAGTACTACTTTTTACTTCATCCTGCAACAAGTATTAGTGAAATTGCTGGTTTCTGGAAGCGTTCTACTGTAAGATTACTTTGTATTTTACTCTATTTTTATTGGCCATAAGTGTCATAGCTCTTATTATGGTCACATATCCCTATAATACTTCCAGCTTCAGTGGCTAAAGTAACAGTATTCTCTCCTGATGGTGTTTTACTAATTAAGCAAGGAGTGTTAGTATTATATATACAAACACAGCTATCACAATTTTTTTGTTTGCTAAAACCTAGAACTTAAAATAGATACCCATCTGCTGAAAGGGCTTCCTTTGTGTTAAGAATAAATTACTGTGATATAGTTCACTGTCCTAGAAAAGTAGAAAAATAATATATTTTTCTTTATTCACAGATATGAGGTACTCGGTTTGGGCTTCTGTCATCGGAAATGTAAAGTCAGGTTAAGGCTCAACATTTAGAATCAGAAAGGATCAAATATGTCATATCCCTGCTCTTTTTATATAAACCACTTGCTTCAGAGTTGTGAGGAAGGAATGGGATTTTGAAATTAGGAACTTTTTTTTTCTGCAGGGGGTTAAGTCAGCCATTTGTCCGTGACATCCTATTCATATCCACCCTCGTGACTTCTTGCCTCTTCATAGACAATATAGTGGAGGATTAAGAGCATAGGCTTTGGAGTCAGACTTCCGAGGTTTGAATTTCATATCTGCCACCTCTAGTTATAGAACCCCTCTGTGCCTCAGTTTCCTCAATTATGTACAGAGGATAAAAATATTAAGAGTTCTGATAATTAAATTAGTTAATAAGTGCATTTAGTAAAGGGCTAAACAGGTAATATATGTATTCAATAAATGTTACTTATTATGATAGGCACTTATTCTAATGTTTCATCTGTGTTCTTAAATATCTATATATTCTTAGGAGTCATACAGTATTGTTTCATGTGTGTGCTTTTAATTTACTTAGTATTCTGCTAAGGGCCACATCTGGTTTCTTGCATTGTTATTTATTTATTTATTTTTGTTACAGATGTTTCTCCTTTTTCTCCCATTGACATCCTTCTCCTGATCCTCCCCCGCCCCCCGCCGCCCTGTCCCCAGCATAGTCTATGTCCATAGTTATGCAAACATGCATATAAGTTCTGTGGTTTATCTCTTCCCTCCCTCCTGACCTCCTCTTCTGATGTTTGTCAGTCTGTACCCTACTTCTGTGTCTCTGGGTTTGTTTTGTTCATCAGTTTGTTTTGTTCATTATATTCCACAAATAAGTGAGATCATGTAATATTTGTCTTTCTCTGATTGGCTTGTTTCGCTTAGGATAATACTCTCCTGGTCCCTCCATGTCGTCTCAAATGATAAGAGATCTTTCTTTCTTACAGCTGCATAGTGTTCCATTGTGTACATGTACCACAGCTTTTTTATCCACTCATCTATTGATGGACACTTGGGCTGTTTCCAGATCTTAGCGATAGTAAATAGTGCTGCTATAAATATAGGAGTGCATATATTCTTTCTGATTGGTGTTTCAGGCTTCTTAGGATATATTCTTGGAAGTGAGATTACTGGGTCAAATGTCAGTTCAATTTTTAACTCTTTGAGGTAACACCATAGTGTTTTCCATAGTGGCTGCACTAGTCTGCATTCTCACCAGCAGTGTACTAGAGTCCCCTTTTCTCCACACCCTCACAGGCACTTGTTATTTTATGTTTTGCTGTTATTTTATGTTTTGTTGATGGCAGGTGTGAGGTGATACCTCGTTGTTTTTTTTTTATCCTATCCCGAGGACATTATTTTCCATTTTTTGTTCAGATAGAATGGGAGGGAGAGAGAGGAAGAGAAAGAGAGAAACATCGACGTGAAAGGGACACATTGAGTGGCTGCCACCCACACGACCAACCAGGGCCAGGGACAAACTGCATCCGAGGTACGCGCCCTTAGCGGGAACCAAACCTGGGTCTCTCTGGACCGCAGGCCGACGCTTTAATTGCCGAGCCAAACTGGCCAGGGCTCGTTGTGGTTTTAATTTGTATCTCTCTGATGACTAGTGATGTTGAGTATTTTTTCATGTCTCTTGGCCATTTGTATATCCTGTTTGGAGAGGTGTCTCTTTACGTCCTCTGCCCATTTTTTTTTTATCCTTACCAAGGACATTTTTTGTTCAGATAGAGTGGGAGGGAGAGAGGGTGAGAGAGAGAGAAACATCAATGTGAAAGGGACACATCGAGTGGCTGCCACCTGCACAACCAGGGCCGGGGACAAACTGCAACCAAGGTACGCACCCTTAGTGGGAACCGAACCCGGGTCTCTCTGGACTGCAGGCCGATGCTCTAACCGCTGAACCAAACTGTCCAGGGCCCTTTGTCCATTTTTTAATTGGATTCTTTGTCTTCCTTTTGTTGAGTTGTATGAGTACTCTATATTAATTTTGGAAATTAACCCCTTGTCTGATGTATCATTAGCAATTATGCTCTCCTATATAGTGGGTTCCCTTTCCATTTTGATGGTTGTTTCTTTTGCTATGCAGAAGCTTTTTAGTTTGATGTAGTCCCATGTGTTCATTTTTTCCTTTGTTTCTCTTGCCTTAGGCATTGTATCAGTGAAAATTCTGCTGCATGTGATGTCTGAAATTTTGTTGCCTACATTTTCTTCTAGGATTTTTATGGATTCACGAGTCACATATAAGTCTTTTATCCATTTTGAGTTTATTTTTGTGTATGGTGAAGGTTGGTGGTCTAGCTTCATTTTTTTTATTTTTTTATTTTTCTTTTTTTATCCTCACCCGAGGATATTTTTCCATTTTTTGTACAGATAGAGTGGGAGGGAGAGAGAGGAACGGAGAGAGAGAGAGAAACATCGACGTGAAGGGACACATCGAGTGGCTGCCACCCGCACGACCAACCAGGGCCGGGGACAAACTGCAACCGAAGTACGTGCCCTTAGCGGGAACCGAACCCGGGTCTCTCCGGACCGCAGGCCGACTCTCTAACCGCTGAGCCAAACTGGCCAGGGCGCTTCATTTTTTTTTTTTTTTGCATGTAGCTGTCCAATTTTCCCAACACCATTTTTTTTTTTTATCCTCACCTGAGGACATTTTTGCATTTCCCTTAAGATAGAGTGGGAGGGACAGAGGGGGGAAGAGAAGAGAGAAACATCAATGTGAGAGAGACACATTGACTGACTGCCATCCACACAACCCCAACTGGGACCGGGGACAAACTGCAACCGAGGTACGTGCTCTTAGCGGGAACCGGGTCTCTCTGGTCTACGGGCTGACGCTCTTACCACTGAGCAAAACTGACCATGGCCCCTATGTCTTTTGATCGGAGCAGTTAAGCCATTTTCATTTAAGATTATTATTGATAGATACTTATTAGTTGCCATTTTTATTTTGTGCCTCTCTCTCTCTCTCTCTCTCTCTCTCTCTCTCTCTGTTTCTTCTTATAACAGTCCCTTTAGCATTTCTTGCAGTGCTGGTTTGTTGGTGGCAAATTCCTTTAGCTTTTTTTTTTGTCTGTGAAGCTCTTTATTTCTCCTACAGTTTTGAATGATATCCTTGCTGGATAGAGTAGTCTTGGATTCAGACCCTTGCCTGTCATTACTTTGTATACTTCATGCTACTCCCTTCTGGCCTGCAGTGTTTCTATTGAGAGATCAGCTGACAGTATAATGGGAGCTCCCTTGTAGGTAACTTTCTTTCTCTCTCTTGCTTTCTTTAAGAGTCTTTCTTTGTCTTTAATGTTTGCCATTTTAATTATGATGTGTCTAGCTGTGGGTCTTTTTGGGTTCATCTTGCTTGGGACTCTCCGTGTTTCCTGGACTTGTGTGACCTTTTCCTTCACCAAATTAGGGAAGTTTTCTGTCATTATTTCTTCAAACAGATTCTCTGTTCCTTTCTCTGATTCTTCTCCCTCCAGTACCCCTATGATGCTAATGTTGTTATGTTTTGTATTGTTCCAAAGCTCCCTTAAATTCTCCTCTGCTTTTTAATTTTTTTCCTCCCCATTTGCTGCTTTATTTGGGTGTTTTTTTTTCTTTTTTTTTAATGAATTTTTTAATTTATTTTTTGGTTACAGATATTTTACCTTTTTACCCCATTGGCACCCCCCACCCCACCCCACCTCCGCCCCGTCCCCGGCTTAGTTGTCCATGTCCATTGGTCATGCATATATGCATATAAGTTCTGTGGTTTATCTCTTCCCACCCCCTCTTCTGAGGGATGAGAGTCTGTGCCCTACTTCCATGTTTCTGGGTCTACTGTATTCCTCAGACTGTTATGTTCATTATATTCCATATATAAGTGAGATCATGTGGTATTTGTCTTTTTCTGTTTGGCTTCTTTCACTTAGGACAATACTTTCCAGGTCCCTCCATGTCGTCTCAAAGGATGAGAGATCTTTCTTTCTTACCGCTGCATAGTACTCCATTGTGTATATGTACCACAGCTTTTTTATCCATTCGTCTACTGGTGGACACTTGGGCTGTTTCCAGATCTTAGCTATTGTAAATAGTGCTGCTATGAACATGGGGGTACATATATTCTTCCTGATTGCTGTTTTAGGCTTCTTAGGGTATATTCCCAGCAGTGGGATCACTGGGTCAAATGGAAGTTCAATTTTTAATTTTTTGAGGTAACACCATAGTGTTTTCCATAGTGGCTGCACCAGTCTGCATTCCCACCAGCAGTGTACTAGAGTCCCCTTTTCTCCACACCCTCACCAACACTTGTTGTTTGATGATTTGTTGATGGCGGCCATTCTGACAGGTGTGAGGTGATACCTCATTGTTGTTTTAATTTGCATCTCTCTGATGATTAGTGACGTTGAGCATTTCTTCAAATGTTTCTTAGCCATTTGTATGTCCTGTTTGGAGAGGTGTCTATTTAGTTCCTCTGCACATTTTTTAATTGGGTTCTTTGTCTTCCTTTTGTTGAGTTGTAGGAGCACTCTATATATATTGGAAATTAACCCCTTATCTGATACATCATTGGCAATGATGTTCTCCCATACAGTGGGTTGCCTTTCCATTTTGATGATTGTTTCTTTTGCTGTGCGAGTGTTTTTTTTTCTCTACCTTGTCTTCTAACCACTGATTTGGTCTTCAGCTTCTTCTAATCTACTATTGAATCCTTCTAAGGTATTTTTCATAACAGCTGTGTCATTCTATATTTCCTCTTGATTTTTATTCATAGCTTTAACCTCTTTTTTTAAGCTGTTGTAGTTCCCACTGAGCTCTTCATAATTCTTATTAAGTTGCTTGTAGTTTTCATTAAATTGTTTGAGCACCCTTAAAATCATTGCTTTGAATTCTTTTTTTTTTTCTTTTATCCTCACCTGAGGATATTTTTCCATTTAGGAAGGAGAGAGAGAGAGAAACATCGACGTGAAGGGACACATCGAGTGGCTGCCACCTGCACGACCAACCAGGGCCGGGACAAACTGCAACCGAAGTACGTGCCCTTAGCGGGAACCGAACCCGGGTCTCTCCGGACCGCAGGCCGGCGCTCTAACCGCTGAGCCAAACTGGCCAGGGCTGCTTTGAATTCTTTATCTGACAAATTACTTTTTTCTCTTTCCTGTGGTCCCTTTTCTGGTGATTCCTCCTTTTCTTTCATTTGGGTGTTGTTTCTTTGTCTCACCATTTTAGTCTGGTAGCTCTAGGCCCAGTGAGGGATGTTGGAATGTGTAGGCAGGTTGGTGTGTGTCAAATAAGGCTGCTGTGCCTCCCAGACTGTTTTGGGGAGTGGCGTCTCTTGCCTGCTTCAGTCCTGGAGGATTGACAACTGGTTGCTGGTATTGGTTTGTCATGTTAGATCTCTCGTGCAGGTCTCGGCTGCCCAATTCTTGCTGCTTGGGCTGGGGCACCACTCCTGATCACCTTCTGCTGATGCTGCTGGGGATGGGTCTGCTGCTGCCTGGAGTGTGTGGGTCTAGCTGGTGCACTGCTGGAGTGTGTGGGTCCTGCTTATGTGCTTCTGGGGTATGTGGGTTCCGCTGGTATGCTGCTGGGTTGCGTGGGTCCCGCTGGTAGACTACTGGAGTGTGTGGGTCCCACTGGTGTGCTTCTGGGGTTTCTGCTGCCTCGTAGGGCTCAGCTCCTGATCAGTCACTGCTGGGGGTGAGTGTTAGCTCCCGGTTTGCACTGCTACTGCTGCTGCTGTTGCCAGGAGATACTCTCAGTTCCCAATCCTCTGCTGTTTTGAGGATGCTTAGCTCCCAGGACTTTGCTGCTGCTGGGCAAGAGGCTCCACTCCAGATCTGCTGCTGGAGTTGTCAAGGGCAGGTCTCGGCTGCCTGAGTCTTGCTGCTGCTTGGGCTGGGGCACCATTCCTAATCAGCTTCTGCTGATGCTGCTGTGGATGGGTCTCAGCTGCTGATCTATGCTACTGCTGCCTGGGGATGGATGTCTGCTCCCAAGCCTCTGCTGCTAGGGCTGTGTCTCTGCTCCCAAGCCTCTGCTGCTGGGGCTGTGTCTTGGTTCCTGAGCCTCAGCTGCTGTTGGGGTTGGGGCTCCACTCCCGCCCAGTCACTGCTGCTGTTGGGGAAGGTGCTGGGCTCCCAAGCTGGTGCTACTGCTGCTGTGGGTGTGTCTTGGCTCCCCAGCTTTAGCTGCTGTTTGGGGTGGGACTCCACTCTGGCCCAGTCACTGCTGCTGTGAGAGAAGTTTGGAGGGAGAGAAAGATAGAAACATCAATGAGAGAGAACATTGATTGGCCGCCTCCTACATGCCCCCCACTGGGGATTTGGCCCACAACCTAGGTATGTGCCCTGACCGGGAATCAAACTGGCGACCTATTGGTGCATGAGTTGGTGCTCAACAACTGAGCCACACTGGCTGGGCGCTGATTATTTCTCTTGCTGTGCAGAAGCTTTTCATTTTGATGTAGTCCCACTTACTAGTTTTTGCTTTTGTTAATTATGCTTTTGGTATCAAATCCAAAAAAGTCATTGCCAAGACTATTGTCAAGGATCCTTTTAGCCATGTTTTCTTCTAGGAGTTTCACAGTTTAAGGTCTTATATTTGAGTCTTTAATCCATTTTGAGTTAATTCTTATAAGTGGTATGAGATAGGGGCCCGGTTTCATTCTGCTGTATGTGATTATCCAGTTTTCCTAGCAGCATTTATTGAAGAGACTGTCCTTTCCATTGAGTATTATTGGCGTCCTTATCAAATAGTAGTTAATTATACATGTAAGGGTTTATTTCTGGGCTCTTGATCTGTTTCATTAGTTTATGTGTTTATTTTTGTGCCATTACATACTGTTTTGATTACCATAGCTTTGTAGTTTAAAAGCAGAAGTGTGATGCCTCCAGTTTTGTTCTTCTATCTGAGGACTGCTTTGGCTATTCAGGGTCTTGTGGTTCCATGTGCATTTTAGGATTTCTTCTCTATTTCTGTGAAATGCCATTGGAATTTTGGGGGGATCGCATTGAATCTAGAGATGACTTTGGATAGTATGGACATTTTAACAATATTAATTCTTCATATCCATGAGCACAGCAAAACTTTCTGTTTGTGTTTTCTTCAGTTTCTTTCATCAGTGTGAATTGATTTTACATTAAACCCATATCTGAATGCATTATTAAAAATAATTTGGTCTAGTACCATTGCTGAGAACATTATCAATCTTCATTAACAGGAGATGAGAGATGAAAAAAAATCTTGTGGTTTTTGAACTTTGTAAGAAGTTATCCTCTTAATTTGTCAAGTGTTTATACTTTTCTCTATTGTCTAATTCTGTGTTTTTATTTTATCAGATAATTGATATAGGGGAGAGTATAGCTATTCCAGATGAGTTTTCTGAGCAAGAAAAGAGTTCTGGAGATTGGTGGCGGCGTTTGGTGGCAGGTGGAATAGCTGGTGCGGTTTCAAGGACATGCACAGCACCTTTCGACCGCTTGAAAGTCATGATGCAGGTAGATTGCACGTGTTCACTGGCCCTTATGCATTAAAGTAAACTTAAAAAATGCTTGATAATTTTCAAAAGTAATGTTTTGGCACATTTCAGTACTAGTTATTAAAGTTGTACATTTTCTGAAAATGTAAATTACCTCATTTTCAATATTAAAATATTTCTTAATTTTCTTAAAGATGCTTATATGTTATTTAAATGAATTTTTATTTGAAGTAATAATAGAACCACTCTATTAGAAGTTTTTTCAGAAATGTAACTAAATCTATTAAAGAAATGATCAGACACCATTTAGTTTAACTTATTAGTTATTTCTAGCCTCTAACACCTACCTAAAAGTATGGTTCTACTCTATTATTTAAGTACTAAGAATGTTTCTAAAAATGGGAATTAAGTTGCTTAGAGTGTATTATTGACTAATATCTTATTAGAGGTAGTGTTGTCTACCTTTTATTTTACTGAGTGATGGGTTGTTACCAGTAGTTATAAAATACTTGCATGGTTTATTTTATTAAATAATTAAAATTTAATATTTGCCAAATACTCTGCACAGATACAATAATTAATAATCCACAATCTAGTGAATTTAAATTGGTAATTACATTTACATTTCTTGATGTTTTATTGTTTTTTGGATTTTTGGTAACATTGTGACTTTGGGAATGAATTATAGTTTTTTGATGTTGCTGTTTGATCTTATTTTCTAAGATCTTAGAAAATCTTATTTTTGACGGACTCAGATACAGAGGTAGGAGGTGTCAAAGGTGACAGCCTCCGTCTCTTGGCAGTCTGTTCCTGGTGTTTTTCTTTGTCTTCCTTCATTCTCATGGCTACATTCTTAGCCTCTGTACTCTGAGCCTCTTGGTTAGTTTTATTACAATGCTGCTTCTTCAGAGCAGTAGCCAACATGTGTGTTGTAGGACACGTGGAGCAACAAGGTGCTGAATCTTGGGGACTTCATCCTGGGTTTCACAGCATACTGATGGACATCATCCTCTTTAGAGAGATTGGAAGGTTTGCAGATTCTGCTAGCTATTGTGTGCCCCATGTGATGAGGCACAGCCATGTATCAGTTAGTCTAGGAATATTCTTCTTCTCTTTTTTTTTCTCTAGGTTCATAGTTCAAAGTCAAGAAGAATGAGATTAATTAGTGGTTTTGAGCAGATGGTAAAAGAAGGAGGAATTCGTTCTCTTTGGCGAGGAAATGGTGCAAATGTTTTCAAAATTGCACCTGAGACAGCCATCAAGATTGGGGCCTATGAACAGGTAAAATGCTATTGTCTGTGGAATTCTATCACAGAGATCAGATTTTAAATATAATGTTTAAGCCCTGGCTGGTTTGGCTCAGCGGTTAGAGCATCGGCCTGCGGTCCAGAGAGATCCGGGTTCGGTTTCCGCTAAGGGCATGTACCTCGGTTGCAGTTTGTCCCCGGCCCTGGTTGGTCGTGCGGGTGGCAGCCACTCGATGTGTCCCTTTCACGTCGATGTTTCTCTCTCTCTCTCTCTTCCTCTCTCTCCCTCCCACTCTATCTGTGCAAAAAATGGAAAAATGTCCTCGGGTGAGGATAAAAAAAATAATAATGATAAATAAATAAATATAATGTTTAATAAGTTTAGGCTTTCATGAGAGGGAAAACTGGAGTATGCACAAATAATAGCTGTCAATTTAAATATAAGTGACTTTATTCGCATTTGATTATCTTTTGCTTTTATATTGCTTTTGTTTACAAGAGATGGTCCATGGATTATAGTATATTATCACAACTGATGCATATTAGTAGTTCTTTTCATTTCAAGTTTACAGTGAAGAATGCCCTCACAAAACATTTCAATATTGATTTCCTTTCAGCAGTTCGAATGTTTTATTTAAAATTTGTTAATCTGATTTAGTATTTTAGTTTTGCTTAAATAATTCACTTTGAGATGAGCTACATTTATTTTCAAATAGTGTAAGTTATTAGCATCACATAAAAATCCAAGAGTGCTCTATGCACATCTCAGGTTTTCCATTTTCTGGGCTGGATAGGCTCCGATAGGTTTGGAGAAGGCCAGAGGCAGAAAAGCAGAGAGATACCTTAGCTCAGGTCCCAAAGATCTTACACAGGGAAGCACAAGGAAGGGGAAACATCAACATTCTGAGATTTTATAGTTTTCCTAGAACTTCAGGTTCAGAAAGTGCATGTTCTGCCTTCCAAGTTATCACAGGAGACAGTTTCATCAAGCATTTCCACAGAGCATTGGATGGATCACCACCTCTTTAGATGGAAATATCTGTGTCCTAACAGTAAAGCCAGGGCCACGTGTTACAGGTTTTAGTTATGACAGCACCCCACGTCTAGTAACCAATTGCTATGCTTGTTAGGGCTCATTCTAAGCTGTTGTAACAAAGAGACCAAAGAACAGTAGCTTAACTATGTATGCTAGAGGCAAGTTGTCCAGGGCTAACAGTAAGCTCTGCCGTCTTCAACACCCAGCTTCAAAGGTCACACCCATCTGCCATTTCCCAGGTGGAGGAAAGAGGATTCCAAGCCTCTTTAAGAAAATGTTTCAGAATTTGCATACCCAACTTCCCCTCATATCTCATTAGTCAAAATGAGTCACTTAGTCACCCAAACTGGCTTCAGGGGAGAAGAGGGAAACAAACGTTTATAACTGAGTCAGCTCTGTCACTAAAAAGAAGATGATAATGGGTACTGGGAACAGACAGCAGTGTCTGCCATATGAACTGAGCCGTCACACTTTCTGATGAGAAGCTACTGATTTGAGAACCATAGTTAGTTCTTAGAGAGTAGCTGAATTGTATTGATGGGAGACCACCAGATAAGGCAAACAGGACAGCATCTTGCCTAGGAGGTGATCGGCTTGCTAAGGCTCTTTTAGATTCTAAATGAGTTTCCAGGTTCAATCTAGTGAAACTTGACTTATTTAGTTCCTGTGAAGCCTGACCTTTTAGGCTGATATTTCTGTTTTCCTTATTGCCACATGTACAATTGCAACAACGTTCCTGTTTCTGGAGCTAACCAGAGTAAACTGTTGTTTCTTGTAACAAAAAGAGCCTTTTAGCTATGGCCAGTGTGGCTAAGTTGATTGGGTGTCATCCTGTATACCAAAAGGTTCCCGATTTAATTCTGGTCAGGGCACATGCCCAGTGGGCTCCATCCCCAGTAGGGTTGTGTAGGAGGCAGCCAATTGATGTTTCTCTCGCACCTTGATGTTTCTTTCTCTTTCTCTCTAAAATCAATAAAAACATATTTTAAAAAAATAGCTTTTTACATTAAGTTCCTGATTATCCAGTAACCAAAGAATATTAAGTACCTTCCACGTGGAAGATGTGGGGCTAAAAACAGATAAAAGAAATAATTTCTGCTCCCTTTGTGTCATTTGTGTGCCTTTTATGAAATAGTATGACATTAATATGCTTAGGTGATTTAATGTTGCTAACTTATTCTGTAGGGAAAAAGGGAAAAGGTTCTTATTATCTTATTTTTTTTTAATTTTTTATTCTCACCCGAGGACATTTTTCCATTTTTTACTCAGATAGAGCGGGAAGGAGAGAGAGGAAGAGAGAGAAACATCGATGTGAAAGGGACACATCGAGTGGCCACCACCCACACGACCCAACCAGGGCCGGGGACAAACTGCAGCCAAGGTACATGCCCTTAGCGGGAACTGAACCCGGGTCTCTGTGGACCGCAGGCTGACGCTCTAACCGCTGAGCCAAACCGGCCAGGGCGGTTCTTATTATCTTAGACAATTGTATAAAAATTAAAATCAAGTATTCTACTAGATGCTAATATCAGGTGTCTAGAATACTTTTTCAAATAATTTTATAGTACTAATTAATGTTATAAACTTAGAAACAATATATATTCCATTCCAGTAATATTATACATTTCAATACTTTTATTTATACAGTATAAGAAATGGCTTAGTTTTGAAGGTGCTAAAATAGGAATTATTGAGAGATTTATATCTGGTTCATTGGCTGGTGTAACTGCTCAGACCTGTATTTACCCCATGGAGGTATGTATTATTATATAATTTTAACTAACATTATGCTTTTAAATAAAGTTTAAATCTCATATCAAGTATCAATTGGACTTAGTGGATTTTTGTTGTTGTTGTTTAGGATAAATGTAGTATTGTGGATGTACCAAGAAGATAACAGTTTCATTGTCTGTTGTTTAATTGATTTATTCATTAATACTGTACACCCACCAAGTGTAAGTTACTTTTATAGATCCAGAGATGAGTAGACAGGCAATTTGGTCATGGAGCTTCTTATAGTCTAGAGGGGAGAGAAAATATGAACATCAATGATGATGGTCCAAAATAGATGATACATTCTAGAAGAGAGAGCAATATGAAGTGTTAATGAAAATTTAGAGGAGAGAAATTATTTCCTATTAGGGATTTCATGAAAGACATGAATAGAATGTGTGAGTTTGGCTTAGAATTTGGACATTCAGAGATGTTGGGTGAGAATGAAGTGCACTGCCCTGGCGAGGGCAGAGGTTTAAGAATGTGGTTATCCAAAGTGTAGGGTTCTACAGAGATCATAAAACAAAGGGCTTCCATCCGACTGCTTAGAGGCGGCTTCATCAAGACACACAGTTTGCCCAATCAACACAAAGATGATACTTAAAAAAAATCTTGGCTGTTTTGGAGAGTTATTTCTCCAAATATACTATGTAGAGCTCCCTTAAATTAATGGAAATTAAGAGATTAAGAGGACAAGGAGTGAGGTTCTGTCAGAAGAATTACATTGAGCATAGGAATATTGATCACAGGCACCTACTAGAGCCCACTGTGGCCCTCATAACCTCTGGTGTGTTACTACTTCATGAGCACAAAATGAGTCCAAGTCATACTAAATCACAATGTATAGGCCTCACTGTTACTTACAGTGGTTCCCAGAGTCTGTATTTAAGCCTACACAGGACTTGTCTTCATGTTGGTTCTTCACTTTAACATAACCATGTACTTTTTTAAAACTTGGATTTTTGGCTGTAGTTGCCTTATTTTGAAGCAATAATATTGTCTCAAATGAATTTGTTTCAGAATATGTTGCCTTAAACCCAGTAGGGGAGTTTGAATGGATGTATCAATCAGAGCAACAATGATGAATTATATTCTATTTAATTTTTTGAAAAAAGCTGTATACTGACTGTATCAGTTCCTGATTGAGTCAATTCGTAAGAAATCAAAATTGTGTTTAAGATTGCTTTCTATGATAATTAGTGAACATTGTGATATAATACAATTTTATAGATTACTATATGAGCTGAGTGACTCTGATCAATATAATTTTATTATATTCTTTCACATTTAGGTTATAAAGACCAGACTGGCTTTAGGTAAAACTGGAGAGTATGCAGGGATTATTGACTGTGGCAAGAAACTTCTGAAACAAGAAGGTGTTCGAACCTTTTTCAAAGGCTATATCCCTAACTTGCTAGGCATTATACCTTATGCAGGCATAGATCTTACTGTTTATGAGGTGAGTTTATTCTCATAATGTGCAATTATGTGTTAGATTTGAAAATTTGGTACAATAATAGTTTTTATTTTAAAACCTGGTTATAAATGACTTTTCATGAAATAGCTTCTGACCAAGAAGTGAATTGAATGGTTTTATTTGGCTTTTAATTTAAATGTTAGTTTTCTGGTATTCTTATACTAATTTTTTGGTTGGTGTTTTTTTGGTGTGTGAATTAGTTTTTGGTAATAATAATTATAGACCAGAATGCTAATAAAATAGTGGCTCTCAACTCTGGATCATATCAGAATTACCAGTATGTGGATCAATAAAAATCAGATTCTTGGGCTACATCTCAATATACTCTAATTTAATTATTCTGGGGAGAGGCCTGGGTTTCAGATTGTGTGACTCCCTAGGAAAATCTGATGTACAATTAAGATGGAGACAACTGAGATATTATCGCACAGTCATGAAAATGAGAATCGAAGAGAGGAGTAGTTGGGGTTTTTTGGGGGGAGGCAGCATGGAGACAGGCAGCTATCCTAACAGTGCAGTGCTGAACGGGCAGGATTCCAGGTTATTCCCCTTTCAGCCAATCATTTTATTTTTATGACCCTGCATCCTTTTCAGGTAGACCATCTTAACAACATGCCATTTGATCATAAGAACCAGGTGAGAGTAAGTGATTAGTATCACTTCCTTTCATTCTCAGTACAGGAAGGACCACTCTCTTGGTACAGGCTCAGTGGTATTTTTGGTGAATGGTACCACCATCATGAGAAAGATAGCCAGTTTCGTTTAGTACTTAAAAATATATGCTTACTTTTTTTGGTAGAAGCTTAAAGTATTGAATATTATATCATATGTTTATTTTTCTGTTTGTTTTCTTGCTTCGTGATCTTATTAAAATAATTTCACTGCTCCTGTTTAATGTTGGCCCCCCTCCATTCTTTTATTTTTGTGGTTCAGTATCTTTTGCTTTCATATCAGAGTGATACCACAAATTTCTCTCTTTACTATTATATGACTGCAATAAATGTACACTGATCAAAGGCGTTTTTGAAATTTATTTTTTCAGAAGCATCAAATTATACATTTTACAGTAAATTGTCCCAGTATGTAATGGTCAAGTTGTATCCTTTAATAAATGAACAGTTCTAAAAGCACTTAGTGATATTTTATTTTATTAAAAAAATTTTTTTTTCCTTTATTGATTTTAGAGAGAGGAAGTGAGAGGGAGAGAGAGATAGAAACATTGATAAGAGAGAACATCGATAGGACGCCTCCTGTATGCCCCCCACTGGGGATCGGGCCCACAACCTGGGCATGTGTCCTGACCAGGAATCGAACCAGCGACCTCTTGGTGCATGGGTCGATGCTCAACCACTGAGCCACACAGGCTGGACACTTAGTGATATTTTAAACCCACTATTGCTAAAGAATTCCTTCTAACTACTTTCATTCAAGGAAAAGCAAATTTGGAAAGATGAATCTTTCTTAAAAGTTGAAACAATATGGTTTTATTAACCCAGAGTGGGTTAGCAGTCTTTTCTACAATATTCTGTAAATCCCTCAGAGACCCTCCAAAATTTTGCTTTGGTCTTTGAATATCACTACAAACCTGACAGTCAAGCAAAACAAAACAAATAAAACCCCAAATAAACAGAACCCACACAGATACAAACATAGGAGAACATAAACTGAGGTTGTATGAATACGTTTGAAACATGAGTGCACCCTGCCCCTGATAGGACCACAGGGACAGCCTCCTCTGTACAGGAAGCAGGAACAATCTTTTGTAAAGATTTTGGAAAGAACAGTTATTAAAATCAAGCCACCAAGCTTGACTCCCATTTATCAGCTTTGCAACCTGATAACAGTCTTTCTGAATGAGTTTCCTTGTTTATAAAATTTATAAAATGGAGACAACAGTATTGACTTGTCAGGTTTCTATAGGGATTACATGAGGTAACATCTATGAAAATGCTCAATATAATTCTTTAATCAAGAATCTACTCAGTAATGTTTGCTGAAGTTGTATGAGCAATGAATTTATTCTATTTCGACTTGCATAGTAGTTAAGGGATATTTACTGCTTTCTTCTCTTCCAGCTTTTGAAGACTTATTGGCTAGAACATTATGCAGGAAACTCTCTAGACCCTGGGATATTGATTTTGCTGGGGTGTAGTACATTGTCTCACACTAGTGGTCAGATAGCCAGCTTCCCTCTGAACCTTATTAGAACACGCATGCAGGCTCAAGGTGAGTGCTGTTGTTTTTAAATGAATAAGTTTTAAAGGTTAATAAAATAAATAAATAATAAAATCATTATTTAATGAATTAGTAATAAAAACTTAGTTAAAAAGTTAAATAAGTTGTTTTAAATGAATAGAAATTAATGATTTCAAAATAAGAAAAACTAGAATTGCTAAATAAAAAGCTAACTTTCTGATTTTTAAAGCATGATCTTGAATTTATTGTTTTATTGTAGAGCCTTTTGTGGAGTTTAGGTTATCTTTTGTTTACTAAGTTCTATTTGGAACTCTACTCATTTGTTTCCGTTATTGATGGTCTTTTTCTGGAGTTTACAACTGGGAAGTGCCAAGCAGAGCAATAGGGAAGTTTTACTTTCCTCAAATGGAATCAGTGACTCACCATGAACATGTACTTTCCTTGCCATAATCTGCATTGGGAACTTAATACATTTGTAGAATTGAACGCCACGGTTTGGTTCTCCAGTCCGCTGGGGGAGGAGATGTGAGGCAGATGGGAGCGATTGCTCCTCTCAGCTGCACGGTCGGGTTTCGATTTTAAGAAAACACCTTTTTCCTCTTCAAGAAGAAAAAACCTCCTCACTCCCTCACACAATCCTATTAGTATCTTCCTGAGTAAACTCTTGTGGTAAGTGATAATCTTTTTTTTTTTTTTTAATAATTTTTTTCTTTATTGATTAGAGAGAGAGGAAGGGAGAAAGAGATAGAAACATCGACAAGAGAGAACATCGATTGGCTGCCTCCTGCATGTCCCCCACTGGGGATCGGGCCCACAACCCGGGCACGTGCCCTGACCAGGAATCGAATTGGTGGCCTGTTAGTGCATGGGTCGATGCTCAACCACTGAGCCACATCGACCAGGCAAGTGATAGTCTTTTACTTTCTTTTCTCCTTTCTTTTTGGGAAGACTTTTGGATTTATTTATTTTTGTCCTCACCTGAGGACATTTTTGTGTTTATCTTCAGATAGAGCGGGAGGGAGAGAGGGAGGAAGAGAGAGAGAAACATCCATATGAGAGAGACACATCGATTGGTTGCCACCCACACGACCCCAACCAGGGCCAGTAACAAACTGCAACCAAGGTACGTGCCCTTAGTGGAAACCGAACCCAGGACTCTCTGATCTGTGGGCTGATGCTCTAACTGCTGAGCCAAACTGGCCAGGGCTTGGATTTAATTTCTATTGCAGTCCAGGTGGGGAATCTCTATCCATCCCATCTCCTGTTCATACCCCTATCAGACTATTGATGTCATACCCAATTCCCAATGCTTCTTTGAGGTCTCTTGTTTTTTTATTTTATTTTATTTTGTTAATCCTCAACTGAGGATATTTTTTTTCTCATTGATAATTTTTTTTAGAGAGAGTGGAAGGGAAGGAGTGAGGGGCGGGGGGAGAGACAGATGTGAGAGAGACACATAAATTTGTTGCCTCCCACATGAGCCCCAACCTGTTTTACTTAATTTAGATTTAAATAGCCACATGTGTCTAGTGACCTAGTGACTATTCTATAGGTAGGGAGAGAGGTGTACTCTGAAGTAATTGTAGCCCCTGTAAATTCTCATTAATCACTGGACTATCTTAATAGATAAAGATTGAATACTGAATCACACTGATTTCCCCCCAACTTATAGCACTGGAGGAAAAAGGAACAACTTCTATGATTCATCTCATTCAAGATGTATATAACAAAGAAGGAAAAAAGGGATTTTTCAGGGGCCTCACCCCAAACATCCTAAAAGTGCTCCCTGCGGTAATCATCGCCTGTGTGGTTTATGAAAAAGTGAAAAGTCAGTTTGGAATAACTTAGAAGTGAAATATGAAATTGTTGTCATTGGTGTGTCACTTAATTGTAAGATAATACCTGGGTTGTAAAGAGAAATTGATTTCTTCTTCAAAGGAAAAAAGTATCAAATAATTGTTAAAACATTCTCTATTTTTTCTATATAAAATCTGTAAATTAAATAATCATTTTGGTAAAGTTCCTTAGTAATTTAAAATCCTTAAGACCCACAGAATTTACATTTCCCACTACTCTCTCTTGAATCCTAACTTGAAATTTCTTTTTATTGGGTTTAAAATATACCATAGTAACATTATAAAATATTTGGTCAGTGGTAGAAGTTTGTGTTAAACTTTTCATATTTAAACAACTTATTTTTTTTAAAGCTGAGCTTGAAAATGTTTTATTCATTAAAAGAAAAATCAGTGCATCTAAAATTGATGTTAGAGCAAATGATTAATTTCTCTTCTTTGAGCAAAATGGAAAGTTGGTTTCATAGTTCCTTCCATCAGATTATGGATGGAATAATGATAATATGATAAATTATTTCTTCTCTGTGTACTTTATTAGTAAATATAAACACTGTTGGTTCATTTTTATTTTTGATATTTTCAGCTGTTATAAGGGAGTCAGCATTGAACACAAATCAATATTGAACAAATTTTCTTTTATCTTCTGGTTGAAAAACATTTGAGAGGAATAATTAAAAAAATTAAACCTGTTATTTAATACTTGTTGAGGCAATTCTTATTCAACTTAGGAGTTGCTTGAGTCAAGCCTTTGAAATCCAAAATATATCTCTCTTCACTTTTATGAAAACAATGAATCCTAGTCTCTGTTGGAATTATTTAATTATCATTTGATTATTTAAATAAGAGTATGGTGAGATTGTGGTAATGGGCTGCTTGGCCACAGTATGCCTTAAATGACAAAATACCTAGCTAATTTCATGCCCAAGCTTTGAGCCTTAGCCTTGCTGATCCAAAAGTTTACCTTTATTAATTTCCTCAAGATGATCAGTTTCTTGGTGATTAATTAAAAATTACAAGATTGAGATACATGTCACAACACAAAGTTATTAATTTAGAGTGGAGCTTCCTACTTTCCATGAACCAGAATACTTTGCTCTCTTCTTCAGAGCACACCGTTCCCTGGTATCAAAATACCTGGGAAGTCAAATAAGTAATGAGAAGATTGATTTGGTATTAGAACAAAGAGAAAAATGTATTTTGAGGAGTGTTGTACTCGGACCCATCCCAGTTAAGATGGAAGGAGTTGGGGACCTTGTCCACAAGGGAGAGGACCTGAGACCTAGAGAAGGAGAGAGGAGAGAATTGTGGAACTTTAGCTAAACTCAGCCACAGACCCCCAGAGGGAGGAGGCAAATCTCATGTGAAGTCCAGGAGTGTATAAGAAACTTGAGTAATGGTGGTAGTGGTGCAGGTAGACTTTTGAAAAGCATTTTAACTTGATAAAATGTGTTGAGTCTAACATTGGAATGGGGAGGTCCATGGAGTATTAGGGAAATTGCAGGTAGCCTGTTCATTTTCAAACACATGATGTCTAAGAGGATATAGTGAGATGTTTGGCTACCACTGTAGGTTGGTGGTAGTAGAGCTTTGAATCATGTGTGATCACCATGTGCTCTGGTGCAAGAAGATAACTGACTATTGAACGAAGCCATTGAAAGAGGACACAGGCCAGTGAGACCCATTAGGGTGCTATCACCACTGCCTGAGTTACAGAATGATGACTTCTCAAAGGGCTTCTCTTTAGAGGAGGCGAACCCAATTATTATATCAGATGTCAAAGTCCAATGCTGTCTTAAAAAAATTATTAAGTGCCTGCTATGTACCAGGTATTATTTCAAGGCACTTTAAAAGGTTCTCTCGCCCTGGCCGGTTTGGCTCAGCGGTTAGAGCGTCGGCCTGCGGTCTGGAGAGACCCGGGTTCAGTTCCTGCTAAGGGCATGTACCTCGGTTGCAGTTTGTCCCCAGCCCTGGTTGGGTCGTGTGGGTGGCAGCCACTAGATGTGTCCCTTTCACGTTGATGTTTCTCTCTCTCTTTCTCCCTCCCACTCTATCTGAAGGAAATGTCGAAAAATGTCCTCGGGTGAGGATTAAAAAAAAAAAAGGTTCTCTTGTTTAATTCTAACAACCATACTAGATGGTTGAGATTTTTATCCCAATTTTCAGGTGAGGAACTAAGTTTAGAGAGGTCAGTGCTCTGGACAGATCTTTTAGCACTCCCTCCTCACCGAGGCCGTGCTCAGCCCCCCTCTCAGGGCCTCGTCCACACAAAGGCCTGCTGCCTGCACAGCCTTGGCTATGGCTCAGGTGTTTTGTAGTCTCTTAAAGTGATGATTTAACCCATTGTTGTTCTTCCTTTTTTTTTTAATCCTTACCCAAGGATATTTTTTTCCCCATTTATCTTTAGATAGAGTGTGTGTGGGGGGGGTGGAGACAGACAGACAGACACACACATACACACACACACACACATACACACACATCAATGTGAGAGAGAGACATTGAATGGTTGCCTCCTGCACAACCCCGACCAGGGCCGGGGATGAACCACAACTGAGGTACGACGTGCCCTTGGTTGGAATTGAACCCGTGACTCTGTGGTGTGTGGGCTGACACTTTAACTGCTGAGCCAAGTCGACCAGGGCTAGCCCATTGTTCTTAAGGTACAGTCTCTAAATTCCTTTAAATTGAGTTTAAAAAAAATTTTTTTTCTTTGTTTATTTTAGAGAGAAAGGAAGGGAGAGGGAGAGAGAAATAGAAACATCAATGAGAGAGAACATCGATTAGTCACCTCCTGCATGCCCCCACTGGGGATCCGGCCCACAACCTGGGCATGTGCCCTGACCGGGAATTGAACCAGTGACCTCTTGGTGCATGGGTTGACCCTCAACCACTGAGTCACACCAGACGGGCTTAAATTGAGTTTTTAATATCACTCTCCAATAAAGACATAGGACTCCTTGGAGAAACAACCAATTCTAGGACTTGGGAAGTAAATACATATGAGGATCTTGAGCACACACACACACCACATTGGTGGGGATGTAGCAAAGGGGCCCAGGAGCCGACTGAAAGAGATTCCAGTCACCAAAGCTGGGATAATTTGAGCAACAAATTAATGAAGTAGTATTGGATCCTAACCCAGCATGTAGAATAAATATCCAGGAGTCCATACTGATGTAAATAAATGACTGAATAAATAAATAAATGGAGAAGAATAGACAAATCTGTGCAGAAAAATTTCTGATAATTGATGGTAGATCCATCTCCCTCAACTCCACACACATTCAGTGTGGGCTATGTGCATCGACTTCCAAAGAGTACACTGTGGAAACAGGGAAAAAGAAGAACTTTATTGGATAGACATTGCCTCAGCCAGGTAATCAAAGTCGACATCAACTAAGTTGTATTGACATTATGTGCTATTGATATCATGTGATGAAAATGGCACTTTGGCCTGGCCGGTGTGGCTCAGTGGTTGAGCATCGACCCATGCACCAAGGGGTTGCTGGTTCGATTCCCGGTCAGGGGACATACCCAGGTTGTGGGCCCAGTCTCCAGTAGGGGGCATGCAGGAGGGGGCCTATTAGTGTTGTCTCTCATTGATGTTTCTGTCTCTCTCTGCCTCTCCCTCTCCCTTCCTCTGTCTCTAAAATCAATCAATAAAATAAAATGAAAGGAAAATGGCACTTTGACTCTGTGTCTTCCTTCCAAATCACATAATCATGAAAAAATATAAAAGAAATCCCAGTTGAGAGACAGTTTACAAAATACTTAGTCAGTACTCCTCAAAACTGTCAAGGTCATCAAAAACAAGGAAACGCCCTGGCTGGTTTGGCTCAGCGGTTAGAGCGTCGGCCTGCGGTCCCCAGAGACCCTGGTTCGGTTCCTGCTAGGGGCATGTACCTCAGTTGCAGTTTGTCCCCGGACCTGGTTGGGTTGTGCGGGTGGCAAGTACTCGATGTGTCCCTTTCACGTCGATGTTTCTCTCTCTCTCCTCTCTCCCTCCCACTCTATCTGAACAAAATATCAAAAAATGTCCTCGGGTGAGGATAAACAAAAAAAAACCAAGGAAGGTCTCCCCAGCCAGTGTGGTTCAGTGGATTGAGCATCGTCCCATGGACTAAGAGGTCCTGGTTTGATTCCCTGTCAGGGCACATGCCCAGGTTGTGGGCTCCATCTCCAGTAGGGGGCGTGCAGAAGGCAGCTGATCGATGTTTCTCTCTCACATAGATGTTTCTATCTCTCCCTTTCTCTCAAAAAAAAAATCAATAAAAACATATTAAAAACAAAACAAGGAAAGTCTGAGAAACTGTCACAGCCAAGCCAAGAGGAGGGTAAGGGAACAGAGGACATGATGACTAAATGTAATGTGGTGTCTTGGGTGGGATCCTGGAGAAGAAAAAGGGCAGTAGGTTAAAAACTAAGGAAAACTGGATAAAGTATGGACTTTAGTTACGAATAATATCAACATTGTTTCTCTAATTGTGACAAGTGTAGCATATTAATTTATGATGTTAATAAGAAGGGGAAAATGGGCATGGACCTGGGAATTCTCGGTATTAGCTTCACAGATTTCCTATAAATCTAAAACTAGTGGTTGAGCATCAGCCTGCGGATCAGAAAGTCCTGGGTTAGGTTCCCGCTAGGGGCACGTACCACACACACACACACACACAAATTATAAAAATGCCTCCAACAATTATTATTTCCAAGTTACTCTCTAGGAGATGGTATTATTCTCACTGAGAACATACACAGATAGTCCTGTACTTTAAGCCCTGATGCGCCAATGTCTTCCCTCTCTTGGCTCACTTAGCAAAATTGAAGGTAAGGTGGAATGCACACTTTTTTTTTTTTAAAGGACTAGCTAAGGACATTGTTTCACTTGCCATGGAGGTTTCTGAAAAATATTTTCACGAGACAATTTGATTTGTTGCCCAGTTCATAATTGTAATAATGATGACACTAATTAAATAATATTGATGATGGTAATAATAATAAACTTCAGAGGGAGGTGGGGAGAAAATTGGGTTTCTTGTTAACTCCTGCATGGCTGAGAGTAATAAAATTGGAATGGGATTCTCAAACCTACTATTGGAAAGACGGAGAAAACTGGCATTTGTGTGATTTTCCTAGAAGCAATTAGCATAGTTGTTTATATAAATTGAGCTTTAAGAAAAGTGGGATTATTCTGTCAGAATACACAGTGATTCTCTTAACAAAGGTATTTGATCTCTTCAAAGAGGAAAAGTCTCAGGAGGCAGGAATGAATTTTTTTTTTCTGATTTAAAAAAGTGGAACTGACTTTTGAACATTCGGCAAATTACATGTACTCTGACATACTGAAACCCATGAGAATTTAATAAGGAAAATCTATCTCTGCATCTATATCCTCTTCCAGAAAATGACTTTTGCCCTTTTCTTTAACTTGGATTTATGGGGAACACAATGCTTTGGGCCCAAGAACATTGTTAATTTTTTTCATGAGCGAGTACCTAACCTGAGTCCAGGAGCCCCTGATAAGGATTTGGAGAACTTAGTACCAGAAAGAGCATTAAGAAAGGCTCTCTCTGGCGCCTGAAGTAGTAAGATAAACACCTGAGAGCTGTCACACCATGTTCTCTACCATGTGAAGAGAGTGGATCTGCACCGTGGGAAGCAGGGGCACAGAGAGGCGCAGAGACGTGAGAGAGGGAGAACCCTGGGGCCGTGCCAGGTTGTGGTTTCCCTTTTGCCTGAGTCCCAGCTGTAGTCCCTTTGCATAAGTTCACACAAATTGGAATTCTGGCAGTTGGACTTTCCAAAGACTATCTCTTTATAGCCTATTTAGATTCTTTAAAAAGTTCTTTTTGAGCCCTGGTCAGTTTGGCTCAGCGGTTGGAGCATCAACCTGCGGTCCAGGGAGACCCGGGTTCGGTTTCTGCTAAGGGCACCTTGGTTGCACCTTGGTTGCACCTTGGTTGTGGTTTTTCCCTGGCCCTGGTTGGTCATGCAGGTGGTCCCTTTCACATCAATGTCTCTCTCTCTCTCTCCCCCTCCCACTCTACCTGAACAACAACAACAACAAAAATGGAAAAATGTTCTCGGGTGAGGATTAAAAAAAAAAGTTCTTTTTGAAAATATAAAAATTAGGATTTAATATAACTATAAATTGACCAGAGACACACATATGTAAAATAATGTCTTAACGGACTTAACATCTAGAAGGCATTTGAAGCTGTGTGGACATTAAAAGGGAGAGTTAATTAAAATCAGCAACAATAACAAAGAAGAAATACTATAACAATTTTAAAAAGTGGTACATTTTGACAAAAGAAGGCTTCAAGGATTACAAAATGAATTTTAACCATCCCATGTCCCCCCTTTTTTTGCAGCACAAAGTTACATTATATACTTCAGGGCTTAAATAGATAACTCCCTGAGAAATCACTCACAGGGATGATAAAGTTCCTGACTCCAGAGGAACTCTTTCTTTTCTTATTGATTGAGGGATGCTGCTGGGTTAGATTGTTTTTGCAATATATAAAACAATTGTTTTTGAAAATATGTTTTTATTGATTCTTTTAGAGAGAGAGGAAGGGAGAGGGAGAGATAGAAACATCAATGGGAGAGACATCAACATTGATTGACTGCCTCCTGCACGCCCCCTGCTGGGGATAGATTCCCACAACCTAGGCATGTGCCCTGACCTCGAGGGGAACCTGGATCTCTCAGTCCATGGGATGACGCTCAATCCACTGAGCCACAGTGGTTGGAAAATATAAAAATAATTAAAAAAGGGAAATCTATTACATTTCCCCCACTGATTTACTTTAGTTTTATTGGAGTGAACAGTAAATGAATATGGATAGAGAATAATTTTTTAAAACAAAAAAAGTGTTACATCCAGTTTTTAATATTTCAGTTCTGTATATTTTGTTAGCATATTTTAGGGATCTATAACTATATGGATGACTAAAAAAAAAAAAAAAATACCCACTGTCTTCCCTCTTTCCTTTGATCCCCTCCTGCCTGAATTCCTCTACTATTTAATCCCCAAAACATTCTTCATCTTTAGTTACAGTACCCTCACCTGACTTATTAGCAACATTACATTGTAGCCATTTTTCCTTCAGAAGGAAAATACTGAAAATGTACTAAAGAGATAAACTTCCTGCAAATTGAATTGCTCTCAAACTATTTGAAAGTTATTACATAGACAATAGTACAGTCACATTACTGCCAAGAAACAAGTGGTCATAAGTTTGAAGATATTACAAAGATACAAGCGAACAAACTTTAAAGTCAGACATTCAGTTTTTGAGTATATGTAGTAAAACGGCATGAAAGAAATTGAAGATGACAAGAAATTTTGTTTTCAAAATGAGTGATGAACACTTTAAAATGAGGAATGTGCATTTAAAGTTTCTCTCTGCACAGCTTCAAGAAACATTGACGAGACAGAGAAACATTGAATGTCTGACTCCTGCACCTCCTACTGGGATTTGAGCCCAAAACCCTAGCATGTGCCCTGATGGGGAATTGAACTGGCAACCTTTTTGTGCATGAGATGACACCCAGCCGACTGAGCCACACTGGTCTGGGTGGTAATAATATTGTCTTAATCCATTGAGGACACATACTTTTGTAAAATACAGTAAAGTTGAATTACTGGAAAAGTGATATAAAGAAGACAAGTTTGAGTTTTTAGTAGATTCAACAAACATAACATTACTCTATCAAACAGCTATAAATTTTCTAAAGGCTTCCTCTTAATCTCTGACTTACTTGTTGTGGACGGGTAACAGCTTGCAGTCTGGCACTGTTGTGTAAAACCACACTTTGAGTGGTATTGCTTTATGCTACTGTATGACAGAATCACGTGGGGCTCTTGTATAAGTGCGACTCTTGTTTAGAGGGTCTGGGGTGGACCGAAGATTCTGCATTCCCAACAAGCTCCCAAGTGATACTGATACTGTTGGCCTGCACCCACACTCTCCTGTAACAAGTCAACGTTTATGAACTTCATTAATGATCTTGATTTTCACAATGGTCATTTGAGCTAAGAAATCTTACTCCCTTTTACTCACATTGAAGTCAGATGTATTGAGGCATAATTTCCAGAGTAAAATTAAAATTAAACTTTTTTAGTATACAGTGCTGTGCATTAAAAAAATGCATACAGTTGTATAACTACCACCATAATCAAAACATAGAACCATTCCATCACCCCCAAAAGCTCCTTTATGCTCTTATGTAGTCATACCCCAAACTCCAGATCAAGGCAACTGCTGATCTATTTTCTGTCCTTGTAGTTTTGCCTTTTCCAGAATGTCATGAAATATATTGTCATGTGTATCAGTAGCCCATTTCTTTTCATTGCTGACTAGTATTCCTTTGTATGAATGCAACATGAGTTGCTCATCCATTCACCTGTTTGGATGAGCAAGAACATTTGCTTATTTCTGGTTTCTGGCGATTCTGAATAAAACCGCTACAAACATTTTTGTATGCGTTTTTCTGTCAAAAGTTTTCTCGGCCAAAATTTTGAAAGGTAATTATTCCTCTAATTATTAACGGGGGGAAAAAGAGGAAAATAAAAATATTTAAGTTTGGGACGACTATTTCAAGCAGGCTCTCTTCAAGTACAGAATATCCACAGTAGGGGTTAAAGGGAGTTTTTAAGGTCAGATAAAAAAATTTGATGAAATTTGAAGGCCTTTCCAAAGGAAGAGGATAATTCTTAACAAGACTGGAAATTGGAATTAATATAAGCAAATAAATTCATTTCCAGATGACTTTACTAACCAGATAGTCATCAATTTACAAACTCTAGATTCACATATATTTAATATATAAAATGATATGAGGGGAGGTAAATTCAGGGTCTGAAGCCCTGGACTTGGTTTGAACAACTGGTCTTTGTTTAGTGATTTGGATGATATGGGGAGAGTTTTTTTTATGAGTCCATTGCTTTCTCTACTGCAGATAATAGAAATACAGCGATAGTTTCTATTAAGCAGCCACAGGTGAACAGAGAATGATCACAGTAAATGGTATCTCATTTCATTGGCACGTCCACATACAACGTACAACCTTATTATGAGGCAGATATTTCTTGTCCTTCGGAGGCCACTCAGAGAACATGCACGTCTCTGAGTTCACGTGGCTGAAGCACCAAGACCCTGGTGTTTTCTAAGTCCAGTGTTCCTTCCCTTATCCCATGTTATATCGGTAAGAAGTTCGTCTTCCCTGGGCAGTGAACCCCAAGCCCTGTATCCGCATCTTTCTTATGAGGGAGGCCCTGAAGTTTTCTAACAAGAGCTGTTGGCAGGTTCTGCCTACGGTTTATGGGGCAGAGCCTACTCACTGAGCTGTAGAACAAAGTAGACACCTTTTTACCACTGCCCACCTGGATGGCTGCTTTCTGCAAAAGAGCCGAGTTTTCCCATTTGTATTTTCTGCACCTCTACCCCGAGTTTTATTGAGATATAATTGATATAACACTGCGTTCCTTTTAGGTGCTACTTTAAAAAATTGCTTTCAGATTTAACCCCTGCTTCTTAGGGCAGAATTCCCCCCCCCCCCCCCCCAGGGTGCGCATTTTTCTGAATGGAAACCAGGCCGAGAGATGGGCAATACCTGCGGAGTGACAGGAAAATGTCAGAGATCTGTGCTCTGCTAAACAAAGTCCGACCTGGCCCAGTGTCCAGTCCGAGAGAGCCACCTCCGGGCAGGGCATCAGGGCTCCCAGCCAGGAGGGAGGAGGTTGGAAGGTAAGGAGCTTGGGCTCCAAACTGTCCCCTAGTAGCCGACGCTGAGGCCCATGACTTCTGGGGGCTTGATCCTCGTTCCTTGTACCCGCGCCCCTGACAGCTGGGACCCGAGCATACGGTCTCCCCAGCTCCCACAGCCCCCGAGACCCACGCGCAGACCGGCCCTTCCTGCCCGCCCTCGGCCGCGCCCGTGGAGGCGGGCTCCGGGCGGGCTCCTCCCCAGCCGCGGCCCCTCCCTGCGCGCCCTGCCGGCCTTGGGTGGGGTCCCCGCGGCTGCTTGTGCTCACGGCGGGCCCTGGCAGCCAGGCGGCGGCCGTCGCGCGGGATCCGGGTGACTTCGCTCGTCCGCGCCGCCCCGCGCCTCCGGGACGATGCTGCGCTGGCTGCGGGGCTTGGTGCTGCCCGCGGCGGCCTGCCAGGACGCGGAGCCGCCCCGGCGCTACGAGACCCTGTTCCAGCAGCTGGACCGCAACCGGGACGGCGTGGTGGACATCGGCGAGCTGCAGGAGGGGCTCCGGAATCTGGGCATCCCCCTGGGCCAGGACGCCGAGGAGGTGGGTCGCTGCTGGGTGCGGCCGAGGGCCGGGAGGGCTGCGTGGAGTCGGGTTACTGCCAGCTCGGAGGGCGGCGGCCGGGCTCGGCCAGGAAGGAGGAGGAGCCGCGGCTCCCAGCCTCGAATGGGTTCAGATGCTCCCGAATGGGGCGCGCGGCCTGGAACCCCCCCCCCCCCCCCCCCCCCCCCCGACTCGCCGCTAGTTCTGAAAGGCTCCGGGTATTTTTCCAGATGAAGTCGGTGCGGTGAACACGCCCACTGGACCACAGTACTTTTGATCTGAATGCGTCCCAGGCCCTTTACCTGCCTTTTTGAGCCCTTGTAAACATTTAATCAAACTTGAACTTTATAGCTGTCAGGTTTCAGTGGGCCCCAAATCCTGTAAAAAGCTCACATTTTGTATCTCTTCGAAGCTGCTTTGCTGCACCAGCTAGTTTTGCCTGTGTCAGATCCCCTGAAAAACCAGCCTTGGCCAAATACTTCCATGGTGACAGAAGATTTTGACTTTGGTGGTGGGCACACAATGCAATATACAGATGATGTATCATAGAAATGTACACTTGAAACCTATATTATCCTGTTAACCAACGTCACCCCAATAAATTGCATAGATTAAAAAAAAACCACATAAAAAACAAAACCAATCTTAGGAGTTTTCCCCAACTTCCTGTTGAGGAGAGGCAACATTCCTTTGATTGACATTCTTCATGCCCAGGGTACATAAACTGACCTGTAGGGTTGGCCCACTGGTCTCTGAGTCATTTTAATTGTGTCACTGAAGTTCAGCCCCCTTAGCAGGGCGCATGTATTTGGACTGTCTCCAAACCCACGGAAACCTAAGAGGAGCTTCGGCATCCCTGTCCCAAGAGGGAAAGTGATTCAACTGCAGAGCCAACAACTGTCTTATAGTTTTGTATTTTAAGCTACTCATTCCATGTCTGCAGTACGGACAGGCCTCTTCAGTTTACTGTTTCTTCTTCAGTCAGATTTAGTAAGTTATAATTTTTAGGAAACGGCTCATTTTGTCCAAGGTTCATACTATTCACTTAGGATTTTTAAAATGTTCTGACTGTGTCTGTAGTTATGTTCCCCAACATTCCTGGTCCCTTTTGCTGATTCTCTCTCTCTCTTTTTTTTTGTCCCTTAATTTCTGTTTATTTCCTTTTCCCTTTTTTAGATTTACTTATTTGTTCTTTTTAAAATTTCTTGCATTAAATGCTCAATTCATTAATTTTAAGCTACAGATAGTATTCCTTTAATCACTTCTTTAGCTGCATCCCCCAAGCTTCTGCTTTTGTTGTTAGTTAGTTCCAAGTATTTTCTAGTTTCCAATATGATTTCATCTTTGACCCATGAATTATTTAACCATGTACTTTAAATACATGCTTTTTTTTGTTGTTGTTTGGTTCTTTGAAAATATGAATGAAATAGACAAACCTTGGCTAGATTGACTGAGAAAGAGAGAATAAAAAATGTTTTCATTTTTCCAAGATTTATATAAGAACAAATATAAAACTGTATATGCAAACACAGAACAAGATGGCACATGTTTATCACTATATGTATTGTATATATATACATGAAATATACTTTTATTTCCAGCTAAGTAGGAAAATATAACCCAAATTTACCTGTTGGAAGTACCTAGAAATGCTGGATAAAATATATTTTTTATTTAAAAAACCCACTATTTTTATTTTATCCTCACCCGAGGACATTTTTCCATTTTTTGTTCAGATAGAGTGGGAGGGAGAGAGAGGAACCGAGAGAGAGAGAGAAACATTGACGTGAAAGGGACACATCGAGTGGTTGCCTCCTGCCTGCATGACCCAACCAGGGCCGGGGACAAACTGCAACCGAGGTCCGTGTCCTTAGCAGGAACCAAACCAGGGTCCCTCTGGACCGCAGGCTGGCGCTCTAACCGCTGAGCCAGACTGGCCAGGGCAAAACCCACTATTTTTAGAGCAGTTTTGGGTTTATAATAAAACTGAGAGGAAGGCACAGAGCTTCCCCATGTACTCCCTGCTCCTGCATGTGCATAGCCTCTCCCCCACTGTCAACATCACTCATTAGAACGGTGCAATGTTTACCTATGATGAACCTTCAAAGTCCATAGTTTATCTTAGGGTTCATTCTTGGTGTTACACATGCCATGGGCTTGGACAAGTGGACCTGACATATCCAACATTATAGTATCACACAGAGTAGTTTTACTGCCCTAACAATCCTCTGTGCTCTGCCTATTCTTCCCTCCACCGCTGGTCATTTTATTGCCTCCATAGTTTTGCCAGATAAACATCCTTTTACATGCACAGATAAGCTTGTAAGAAAATCTAGCCAAACTGCCTGGGTTTAAATCTTGGTTCTGTTACTTACTAGTTAATTTTGGACCATTCTTTAAATCTCTCTAGCCTCAGTTTCCTCTATGACAGAGGTAACACGAGGGTTATTGTGAAGAATGAATACATTAATTACCTGCTACCTAATAAGCAATCAATTAACGATGAGCCTTTAAGTGATCTAATACTGTTACTACAATCACTACAGAAGAGAGGTGTCAAACTCTCCCTCTACGACTGCGGAGCTTCCACTGTTTCTTTGTAATTCTCTCAATTTCCCCCTTTTATATTTTGAGACTATACTATCAAATTTAGCAGTGTTGTATCTTCCCGGTGAATTGCTCCTTTTATCATGCTGCTTTCCTGCTTACCCTCATTAGCATAGCGCCCCTCGTATTTTTCAAATGCACAAATTATTTCACTAGTTAGAGTGTTCCCAGGTCTTTCCAGGTGATCTTTCCAGGTCACCACCGGGACATCTTCAGCACTGGGTTCCTGCCTTGTGCAAGGCATATCCTTACCCCATATGCCACTCTGGGCTCTTGCCTGCAGGCTGGTGAGTCAGTTCCCAAGCCCCATGTCCCCACCTCTTGTCTTGGACCCCTCCTGGTAATAACTGTGTCAGTGGGCCTCTGAGGGGCAGAAACCAAGACGGAGTTGGGTGTACCAGAGATTTACTGGAAATGCCCGTGAAGGGTACGGCAGAGGGAACAGGAGTGAGCCTCGGGGTGCAAGTTGAACCCCTCTGAAAAGAGTGCCACGAGGAAGGGTTGCCTTAGGAAGAACCTCAGACCAAAGCATGGTCTTCGAAAGTCTCATCGAGGCTAGTGGGCAGTATCCGAGGAAATGCTGTTCCGTAGAGGACCCTGCGCTGGTGCCGGCTGCCCAGTGCTAGCGCCCCACTGTGGCTAGGAACAGCCCAGGGCAAGTGAGCACTGGTGTGAGGGCCGCAGTGGGTCCAAAGTTCCAGAGGTGCGGTGGGCTAGGCTTTTGGTCCCCTGGGCTCCCGCAGCAGGTTCTCTTGAAGGCCATCTGACCTGGCCACCAGGTCTGCTGCTCTGTATGATCCTCAGCCTCTCTTCCTCAGGGAGGTCAGAGGGACAAACCGCAGTCCCCATTGCTTCACCTGGTCACACCTGGGACTCATTGTTTCCCTTCTTGAGCGTCTATTTTACATTCCACTCACACCCAGCTGTCATCGCTGTAGGTCTTGGTGACTTACCTGGTGGTGTGACTCAAAGCCGCATTCCTGAGCTTCTCAGGCCAGTGTTACTGCAGGTGCTGCAGAGTCACCGATCACATTGTGCATGTGGGTCACCTGCATTGCATGCATTTCTCTGTCTCGTGTAAGAGCAGCCCTACCACCCGCTGATCAGGATCAGTTCACACCTACTAAGATGGTGACTTCTCCTCTTGCCTGCCGGTCCCTGGACACAAGAGTATATCCTGTTTGGGGACCAGCAACTAACTGCAGAGCCCAGAGTTGTGGGAATGGGAAGCAAAAATTCCCCCAGTGGGTTTCTGGGAATGATAGTCAGGGGACCACTCTTGCTTCCACTTCTGGGTCCTGGACTCATGTGCTCTTCCTGTTGGGAGCACAGGGACGGACGCAGGTCTTTGATTTTCACATGTGCTGCATCTGAAGGGTGGCACCCATCTCTGTCAGATATTGTCTCCTCGGTGATGCTTTACCGATGCTCTCAGTGGGCCATTCTAACATCCTGTGAGGCCGGCTGCTTCGAGGTGGAGTGTTGTGTGATATGGACAGTGGACTCCTTGGTCACCGGCCCCCTCCCACACCTCTTTCCTGTGAAGCGGGCCCTGGTCAGAGGCTGTGCTGTGTGAGATTTCATGCCTGTCGATCAGGCATTCCGCGAGGCCCCAGGGAGAGGTGCTCTCGGAGCCCTCGTGGCAGGAAGGGACAACCCCTACCAGGAAGACGTGTCTGCCTCTGTGTGGACGAGCCAGTGTTCTACCTGGACAGGAGGCCCAACGTTACTGACTTTCCACTGGTCAGCAGGGCCTTCCTGAGAAATAGAGTCCTATTGGGTAGACAGAGGCCAGATTGTGAAAGGCACTGTGGGCCTGCTGGGTGGTCTGGATTTTTATTCTATGAGTGATGGGAGCCCTTGAGAAGTTTTAGGAAGATCCCTCTGGTGGCTGTGTAGAAAACAGATGGGTAACAGAGGGGGTCGAGGGGAGCCTGGGAAACAGTAGCCAGTCAAATAACTGGAACTAGGGTTATGTGGCCAATCTTTTTTTTTTTTTTTTTTTTTATCCTCAAGGATATTTTTCCATTTTTTTTGTACAGATAGAGCGGGAGGGAGAGAGAGAAGGGAGAGAGAGAGAAACATCGACGTGAAGGGACACATCGAGTGGCTGTCACCCGCATGACCAACCAGGGCCGGGGACAAACTGCAACCGAAGTACATGCCCTTAGCGGGAACCGAACCCGGGTCTCTCCGGACCGCAGGCCGACGCTCTAACCGCTGAGCCAAACTGGCCAGGGCTGTGGCCAATCTTTATGCGGAACCTTAGATGGAAAGAATATGGCATATAAAAATAGAATGTGGAAAGTAGACATAGGGATACAATAGCTAACCATTACAGTGTGTTCCAAAATGTACCAGGAAGGGAAAAGACATTAAAGCAAGTCCCGAGACAAAGTTGTGTGAAATCATTATGATTTCTGATATGACTTTTCTTTTCCATGTGCTCCTCAGTCTCCTCATTATGAAAGTAGTGTTTTAGAAGAGAGAACATTTGTATTAAGTTCTCCTGGGCCTTAGGAAGGTGAGAATATGGAATGAGTAGGATGTCATGTGAGGAACAAGGAGATACAGTAGTTATTACTAATTGTCCCACAACTATCTCGTAACCCTGTCTGCTCTTTTGAGTATTTTCTGTCTCCTCCTCTTCTCCCTTCTCTGCCTCCACCTTGGTTATTTTTCATCACAGGCTACATCGGGACATTCTAAAAGACAGTCCCAATGTTTGGATATCATTTAAGGTATTCTGAGGAAAAATATTCCAGGACATTAAAGAGTAGAGGAAATACTCTGGATTCTAATGTACCGAAATGGAAATTATGAGGAAAATAAACTAATTGTGAGAGTCAGCAGTTTTGGCTGGAAGTTTGCTTATTTTGTTTCACTATAAGCTTGGAAGACTTTTGAACAGAGTAGGGCCCAAAAAAGTCTAAATTTAGAATTAAGGCAATAAAATGAAAAAGGGATCTTGCCCAATAGGATTTTACAGATATTTCTTTCTTTCTTCTTGAATCTTGGCACTGTTTTAATAGCAACTCTTTAATTAATACATGGAAGAGAAGGGGGACAGGCTTTGTAGAGTATGAAGGTGTTCTTGTATCCAAGTTCAGGGCTAGTTGATTGAACAAGTTCACCTGGGAAATTATAGGTAATTTAAAAACTAAGTTGTTTGCCATATTTTCATAGGCACATACTCCTACTGGAACTTCTTAGGAGAGACACAGGATTGGAAGGGGTGTAGGCCTGTTGCATGGAGAGGAATACCAAGAGCAAGAAGGGAGGCTGCTCAGAGTCCGAAGAGTTGCATAGTGATTAGATTGTCAGCTCTCTGGGTTGCGCCCTCTTATCAGTTGTATAATGTGCTGGCTGTGACTTCCGTCTTTTCTACTTGGTCCTATGTACTGTTGTGCCCTAGCTGGGTACCTGAATTTCTGTGACTCGTTGTGACTACTTGTATTCTCTGTGGTGCACAAGGAAGGATCATTCCCTGTGGACTGTAAACGTCTCTTCTGTGGAAGAATTTGTTCTTGATGGGGCCACAGCACGTCTTGTGAAACAAAGCATTAGACATCTGCCACTGCTCGGCAGCTCGGGGGGAAACGCTGGTTGCAAAGCCACAGTATAAGTATGACTACCCATGGCGTAACCTCCTCCTCCAGGCAAACCCATGGGTATTTCAAGGACAGGTAATGATCCTGTTTATGTTGTCAGTACTTGACATGATGAGTCAATAGGTCAAGAACGAACAGACAAGGGCTTGATTAAATTTTTCTGATGAATTTTAAAAAATTATTTATTTATTTTTGAGCAGTTTTAGGTTTACAGCAAAATTAAGAGGAAGGTATCATACTGGACTCATACAGTAGGTAGCCTTTGAGATTGGCTTCTTTCACTTAGTAATATGCATTTAAGGTTCCTCCATGCCTTTTTATGGTTCACTAGCTCATTTCTTTCTTTTTTAATCCTCACCTGAAGATATTTTTCCATTTATCTTCAGATAGAGTAGGAGGGAGGGAAAGAGGGAGGGAAAGAGGGAGGGGGAGAGGGAGAGGGAGAGGGAGAGGAAGAGGGAGAGGGAGAAGCATTGATGTGAGAGAAACACATCGATTGGTTGTCTCCCCCACGACCCTGACCAGGGCCAGGGACTAACCACAAGTGTATGTGCCCTTGGTGGGAATTGAACCAGTGACAATTTAGTCCGCTGGCTGACACTCTAACTGCTGAGTCAAACTGGCTGGGGCATAGCTCATTTCTTTTAGTGCTGAATAATATGCCATTATGTGGATATACCACAGTTTATGTGCCCATCACTTACTGAAGGACATCTTGGTTGCTTCCAGGTTTTGGAAGTTATGCTGCTATAAACATTTGTGTGCAGGTTTTGTGCAGACATACATTACATACGTTTTCAACCTTTTTGGGAATATACCTAGGACTGTGATTTCTGGGTTGTATTGTGTGTATTTAGTTTTGTAAGAAACTGCCAAAATGTCTTTCTTTTTCTCTTTTTTCCCCCTTAAAATTTCTTCCGAAGCAGCTGCACCATTTTGCATTCCCACCAGCAATGAATGCATATTCTTGTTGCTTTACATTAATTTTAATATTCAGCTTTTTAAAGAGCACTACATATTTAGGAAAATAAATTACATAAAAAGCGAGGTTTTTACCGTGAAATCACACTTCCTGATTTCTGATGGAGTGGGATGAGGAACCACAGGTGTATGTCTGGGGGAGCCAGAGCCCTCTGGAGGCCCCAAGAGTGGGATCCAGAAGAGTCGCGAACATTGTGTGAGCATCTCCCTTCTTCTCCCTGGGACCCCAGCTGACTTCACTTCCGCCCACTTTGAGCTTTCCCTCCCAGGTGCGCCTCTGCGAGACTAGAGAGGGGCCTGGAGGAGCGGCCTTGCCCTGCAGGCCCTGCAGCCGGGTGGAGATGAGGATCTGGGCTTGGGGGTGGGTGAGAGGGTGGGGAGCATCACAGAAGGAAAGGTCCAAGTGGGAAGATTTTCATTAAGTCCCTAATTCCCAGTCTTCCCTACAACAATTCTTAAGTGTCTCAACCTTAGAAGAAGACTTTTTGGAAAGGTGTAACCAAACAACTTTCAAAAACTGTTGGCCCTCACCACCGATCATGATGGCCCCACGGTCCGTGTCCCAATACCTCTCTACCCCTTTTCTCTGGAAAGAAGGTCCACCTCTGTGCAAAGGTCTTCCATAAATCCTGGGGAAGGCCGCCCCACTAGGCTTCTGCTGCAGTGGGGTGGACACCAGGGCGTCTGATCGGCTGACCTGGGGGCGCAGCTGAAACACTGTGGCCACCCGCCCCAGGCCAGGCCCCCAGCGTGACTCCGCCAGGCTCCAGGAACACCGCGTGCCCGGCCCTGGCGGCCCTGGGCCGTTGTGAGGCGCCCTCTCCGTTCTGCTTTTCTCTCGCGGAGCGGCTATCTTAGGCCGCTGCCGTCTGGACTGTGGTGGGCAGAGATCCCCCTCCTCCCTCTCCCTTCCCCCTCTGGGTGACTCTCGGGGGCCGCAGTGTGGACCACCCCTGCCGCCAGGCAGCCCTGATGGACGCTCTCTACGAAGAACTCTTTTGGTACCTGGACCATAATGAGGATGGGACCCTGGACGTCCTTGAGCTTCGGGAAGGCCTGGAGGATATAGGGGTCATGTCCTTCCAGGAGGAAGGGGAGGTGGGCCTCCTGGGGCTGTGGTCAGAGAGATGTCGGGGCCGGGAGCCCTGCAGAGGCCTTGGGCAGAGAGGGGTGAAGCCAAATGGACACTTTCCGAGCTTGACCTCGACCCTACATGGCCTTCAGGTCCATTATCAACGTTACAATGTTAAGAATAACTCAACACAGATTGAGTTTTCTTCCTAATTAAGAAAACTTCCAAATTCAAATTGCTCTCTAGATGTTGGCTGCAGCCTTGTTTGGGGTCATGTTGTCCCGTGTCCTCACCTGTTGTTGGGAGCCTAGGTGGGCATCTAGGCGGAAGATGCTTCCTCCCAACTTTGGGGATGACCTTTTAACTTGTAATTTTCAAAATCATTGTACATTATTATTTCTATTGATCAAAATGTAAATTCCTTAGGTGAAATTTCAGTATTTAAATGGCTCCCAGAGCCCAGCCCGTGTGGCTCAGTGGTTGAGCATCGACCCATGCACCAAGAGGTTGCCCATTCAATTTCTGGTCAGGGCACATGCCCAGGTTGTGGGCCAATCCCCAGAGGGGGGCGTGCAGGAGGCAGCCAATCAGATGTTCTCACTCATCGTGTTTCTTTCTGTATCTCTTTCTCCCTTCCTCTCTTTTTAAAACCAATCAATTAAATAAATAAATAAATGGTGCCCAGAACACTGGCGTTTTTCTTGAATTATGAAATTTTCAATATGTGTTGAGTAATCAGGAAATAATTTGCAAATGAAAACCATCCTCAATCTAACTTGTAAAAGGAATTAACTTTAGCAATGGTTATTTTTTAGTGACAATACAAATGTATTTGCTTTTAAAACTGTAAGCGATAATTGATGGTATTTGAATCAAGACTATTTAGGTTGCAGATAAGAGAATCCTGCTCACATTCCTTTAACAAAAAGACTGGGATTCGTTGTCAATACCCTTTATCAGAGTAAGGAAGTACCACTCTGTTCCTAGTAAGCTGGGAGTTTTTAATCATGAATGATATTGACTCCATCAAATGTTTTTCTGCATTTATTAAGATGATCATATGACTTTTCTCATTTATTGGATTCCAATCTTTCTTCTTTTCTAATTCTGCATTTAAATCCATAAATTTCCCTTTGAGCTAATCTCATGAGTTTCAGACTCTTTTCTCTCTGAGTCCAGAGCTTGGAAGTCTGACCATTATACTGTCTGGCTACATCAAGGCATTATTTTCCCAGAAGAGCATGGCCATCAAACCAATAGAATTTTGTAAGCTTTGAGTTGGTGATTGTGAGTGTCTTAACAGGCAGAAGGTATATATTTTGGGTGAAAGTGGAAGTGGGCTTACATGTAATATAAAATACTATAATTTTTATTTCTTTCTCAAAAGCAATGATTTCTACTAATAGAGATATGTTGATATGACAGCTTTATCAGAAATTCAGTAGAAATCATTTTCCCATTATCTTTGGGAAAAGATTATTTAATTTTCGAAATCCAAGGGAAAAATACTATGTTAGTCATTTAAATCCCAAGTATTTGTCTCTTATCTTATGATTTATGAAATACATGTGTTATAAGAAAACAGCCAATCTACTTGAATATATGTACAAATAATTTAGTATTTTGACCCATTTAAAAATACTTCTTTTTTTCCCCTTTTTTTTTGTAGAAAATTTTTACTACTGGTGATATCAACAAAGATGGAAAGCTGGATTTTGAAGAATTTATGAAGTACCTTAAAGACCATGAGAAAAAAATGAAATTGGCGTTTAAGAGTTTGGACAAAAACAATGATGGTGTGTTTTATTTTTGCTCATCACCAGCTGTGAGGAAACACCGCTACTTCCAAGAATCTAAAACAATGTATATTTAGTCTTTCTTTTTTTAGGTGATAATTATTACTAGTGTTAATACTTGTTTTTCTTAGTAATGTGATTTTTATATAGAAGTCATGTTTTTAGTCAAGAAAACTTGTTATTTGTCCAATGAATTAAAAAACTATGAATTAGGGCTATTTGTAAAATGTTAACTATGGAACAATATGCTGATTGACTTAAAGCTATTGGTTAAAAATAATTGTGTTTTCTTGCTTTCTGGGCAAGAGAAATTTATTGTTCTTTTTATATTTAGGCATAAATATGACATAATCTAAAATTTAAAAATTTGTAGACTATCTTCCATTTGATAGTCTTTTTGAAAGAATTAATTTAGAGTGGATATTCTTTGATCCTGAAAATTGGAAGAAAAAAATAGCAGATCAACATTGAAATGTGTTTTCTGACTGGAATCATGGTTTCTCTGTTTAGATTAATAGCTTGGAGTGAGAGTCCATTAGTGTTGAGCAAGAAGCAAGAGCCACAGTAGGAGGAAGGGGAGAGTCCTGAAACCCTCATCACCAGAGGCAATCTAATAGGAAGAGAGAATTAATTAATTAATTAATTAATTTTATCCTCATCTGAGGATATTTTCCCATTTTTTGTTCAGATAGAGTGGGAGGGAGAGAGAGGAAGAGAGAGAGAGAGAGAAACATCGACGTGAAAGGGACACATCGAGTGGCTGCCTCCCACACAACCCAACCAGAGCCGGGGACAAATCCCTTAGCGGAAACCAAACCTGGGTCTCTCTGGACCTCAGGCCAACACTCTGACCACTGAGCAAAACTGGCCAGGGCGGAAGAAAGAATTAAAAAAAAAAATTAGAATGCATCTTCTAATCCCTTCCTAAAACGAGTAGTCAGAACCATTTCATTCACAGACTTATTATTGAAAAAATTTAAATAGATAGATTGAAAGAAAATATGGTTCATATCAGGGTTGGCAAACTTTTTTTAAATAAAAGACCACATAGCTTTGTGGGCCATTAGTCTAGGTCTCTGGTGTCATAATATGGACACATCCAGAGACAATATGTAATGAATGGACATAGCTGTGTTCCAATAAGACTTTATTTACAAAAGCAAGCAGTAGGCTTTATTTGACCAGAGGGTTATAGTTTACTGGCCCCTGGATTATACTGAACATTGTATTCAGTTAGATTCAAGGCAGATTCCTACAAACAAACAACTCAACCCTTTGCATGGTTTTGAAGACTGTTCAAGTCTGTGACTCACCAGGAAGAGCTGAGTTTGTGGTGGAAAGTTGTGCTATTGGACCATTGGCTACCTCCCATAAACCTTACATTATATGCCCCCCAAGTCTAGCCTTAATCTAGTCTAGCAAAATTCAGTTCTTACACTCAACTTCTTCCCAGTAAACTTGCATCCCACCCTGGACCCTCTCTAGTTCAGTGGCAGAGGTCAGACTGTCCTGGATAGTGTTAGGGCAGATAGCAGCTGGGAGGCGGTGCTACCTCGAGGTAATCTGCCAGGTAAGTACAGGCCAGTCACCCCGGTGCGTAAGTGTGCACTTATTGGCTGTCCATTTCAGAAAACTCTAATTGAATCAGACAAAATAAAAGATGAAATTTTACGATACATTTGTAGTAAATACAAATAATTCCTCCTTAATATATCTTGTTTGTATATTTTAAAACAGTTTCTCATTATAGGTTTATAATTTTGTTTATCAGACTTTCTTAAAGCAAAGCATATATACTCTATTATCATTATTCGTGGGTTCTGTATTTGAGAATTTGCCTACTTGCTAAAATTTAACCCCCAAGGTAACCCCCAAACCAATACTCATAGCACTTTCACAGTCATTTGTAGACGTGCGCAGAGCAGTGAAAACTTTTAGTGGCTTGATGTGCACATTCGTAGCCGAGATAGAACAAGATGATGCTCTGCTTTCTTGTTTCAGCGTTCATACTTCACATGGGGCACTTTGGGTGTCCTTTTCAGTCTACTTAGTGCCATGTTTTATGCATTTTGTGCTTTTGGTTGGTGATTTTGCCATTTAAAATGGCTCCCAAGCTTAGGACTGTCTAGCATTCCTAAGTGCAAGAAGGCTGTGATGTGCCCTAGGAAATAAATACATGTGTTAGGTAAGCTTCAGTTAGGCAACACTTACAGAACTGTTGACTGTGAGTTCAATGTTAATGATTCAATAATATATATTACATAAAGTGTCTTTAAATAGAAACACATAAAACAAGGTTGTGTATTGAGTGGTTGATGAAAATGTGACCAGAGACTCATAGGACCCTAACCCCATATTTCCTGTGGGAACAATGGTTCAGTATTTGCTAATTTAGGTTAACAGGGACCTTGTAGAACGTAGCTACCATGAATAATGTGACTCAGCTGTCTCTTTAAGAGTACGATAGAGTGGTTTCTAAGGAATTTCATTGCTAAGAGATGGATGTCTTTAACTATCCATGTATTGTCCAGACTCTCACGCTGCTCCTTTGCTCTAAAGCTGTTCCTTTCACTACCGACAGTAATTATTGTCTTTCTCTTTTCCTGGAGAACTTTGCCATTAATACTGGTTTGGCATCAGATCCTCTCTTACTGTTTGGTTTCATCCTACCCTGTGCCTACTAGGCGGAGGATCCTCACGAGTCGGTGAGCTGCCTGAGGGAAAGGTCGCCTCACTCTCAGTTCTTGTTTGCATTTTCCCTTCTTCTCTTCTGATTCTCCCCGTTCTGTGTACAAACATGCCCTTATCTCGCTAATAATAACAGTTTCCCATCTTTCATCGTCCTACTGTCCCTGCTCTCTTTATTTTTATTGCTGGATTTCTCTTTGGCTTCATTTAGTCATTTTCTACTGCCTTTTAACGTGGTGCAATAAATACCCTGTCATATATTAAAATGTAGAAATGCATAATTTTAAAATTAATCAATGCATCCGGCTAGTGTGGCTCAGTGGCTGAGCATCAACCCATGCATCAAGAGATCGCCGGTTCAGTTCCCAGTCAGAACACATGCCCAGGTTGTGGGCCCGATCCCCAGTGGGGGACATGCAGGAGGCGGCCAATCTATGTTCTCTCTTATCGATGTTTCTATCTCTCTCTCCCTCTCCTTTCCTCTCTCTCTAAAATCAATAAAAGAAAAAACATTTTTTTAATTAATCAATGCTAGCTCAATTGAATCTACCTCAAAGTCCAAGTACCCCCCCAATATTATTTTGTATTAGTTTCAGGTGTATAGCACAGCGGTCAGACAATCATATACTTCACAAAGTGCCCCCCCCACCCCCAAATTTCCAGCACCCATCTGGCTCCAAGTTCAAATATCTTTTTTTTTTTATCCTCACCCGAGGACATTTTTGCATTTATCCTCAGATAGAGTGGGGGCGGGGGGAGAAACATTCATGTGAGAGAGACACATTGAGTGGTTGCCACACACACAACCCCAACTGAGGCTGGGGACAAAATGCAATCAAGGTACGTGCCCTTAGTGGGAACTGAACCCAGGACTCTCTGGTCCGCAGGCCGACGCTCTAACCGCTGAGCCAAACTGGCCAGGGCCAAGTTCAAATATGTTGATTTGAATCTCAGTTCTACTGCTTTAAGGCCACAGAAACCCTCAGTCTCTTCTTCTTTAGGTGGAATATCATTATTTACCTACAAGGCTGGTATGATTTCTGAGTGAAATAATGTGTGTGTATGTACTTGTTAAATTTTGAATTGGTGTTGTAATATGTACTTAAGCAAATCTAATATTCCTCTAAATTCACAATTTTACCTTAATCAGTTCAAGGCTTTTTCTGATAAAATGAGGAATTTGAAATTCATGATTTCTAAGGTCCTTACAGTTCTGAGTTTATGCTCTTTTTATTTTTTTAAAGGAAAAATTGAGGCTTCTGAAATTGTCCAGTCTCTCCAGATATTAGGCCTGACCATTTCTGAACAACAAGCAAAGCTAATTCTTCAAAGGTAAGCTCTTCAGTGGATGGAGAATCGTTTTTGACTTTCGTTTTCACATCCTGCATTAGAGAGCTATGTGTGTCAGGGGGTTAAAACAAGTGCCCCTCACTGCACACACTCAATATCTCTCTTCCCTTTCTTCCTTCTCATTTTGTGTGCACACATGCATCTACACTGCAGAAGTGGGGAGTGTAAGTTTAGACAGGGCTCTTTCTTCTCTTTAAAATTTATTATTCTATTTAAATATAGTTGGTATACAATCTTATGCTAGTATCAGGTGTATATGATAGTGATTCAACATTTTTATACCTCACAAGGTGACCACCCCGCTAATTCTAGTCCTTATCTGTCAGCATGCAAACTCCTCAGAGTGGTGTTGACTATATTCCCCGTCACCTTTCACCCCTCCTCCACCCTCTCCCTTCTGGTGACCATCCCTTTGGTCTCTGTTTCTATGAGTCTGTTTCTGTTTTGTTTTGTTTATTTTGACACCACAAACAAGAGAAGGACAGACAGGATTCTTTCTTGCAAACCCTCAAGGGGCTGTGGAATGTCAGGAAGGTGTTAAATCTGTAGAGAGGTCTAGGAGTGTTCCTGTTCTGTTTCCCATTTGGTGTCTAATGTGACAGTAGACTCAAGGTCTCCAGGGAGGGGTCTAGCAGGTGATCACATTGCTTAACCTACAGGTGCCTGGGTAAGAGGGGAATCCTGTGCTCTTGCAGCTGACTGACAAGAAACACCATGTACATTTTCAGAAAACAGAGGTGCTAATTTTTATTACCAGGGTAATCAGTTCAACCATTTCATAGGCCAGACCTTTACAGACTTAATGTTTTATTTCACAGGATAGAACAATAATCTCTGAAGTCTGAGTTTCTTGAAAACTCTCTTGTTACAAATACACCATAGGGACTAATATTATTTTATGACACCAGAGAACAAGAAAGATGTTTACATTATACTAATATTTTTGTGAATGTGTTTGGTCTTCCACGTGATATAAAAAGTTTCTTCTGAATGGTTTTATTGTAGAATTTGTCTCCTTTTGGGTCTGCACCCATGGCACTGTCCCCTTGCTGTCTGTTCGGAAGGTGTCTCATGGCAGCCGGTCAGCAGGCAGGCCCAGGTCTCAGAGCTGAGCGTGGCGTCACCCTTGTTAACGCCGGATGAGAAACGCTTTCCTGAGGAAACGAAAAGCTGAAACATGGCAAAGAGATGAACAGCTTTGACATTGGGATACAGAACATGCAATGTTCTGCTTCTGTAGTTACATTCTTCTGGGAAAGTGTGGGGTTTTTGTTGTTCTTTGTTGTTTTGTTCATAGGCCAGAAATCATATTCCTTTATTCCTTTTGATAGCTTTAAGAATAATGCAAATTCCAAGCCCAAGCTCCAGAATTAGACCATGGGTAAGTCAGAGGGATGGATATTTAAAAGTGGCTATATGGCACCCTGGCTGGTATGGCTCAGTAGATAGAGTATTGGCCTGTGCACTGAAGGGTTGTGGGTTCAATTCTTGGTCAAGGGTTACCTGGGTTGCAGATTTGATCCCTGCCCGGTTGGGGTGCGTGCAGGAGGCAACCAATTGATGTGTCTCTCTCATATCAATGTTTCTCTTTCTCTTTCTCTCTCTCTGTCTCTCCTCCCCTCCCTCTCTTCTTCCCACTTTCTCTAAAAAAAAAAAAAAAAAAAAAAAAAATCAATGGACAAAGTATCTTTGGGTGAGGATTAACAACAATAACAACAACAAAAAGATGCAAAAGGCAGTAACCACAAATGAAGAGATTGATCAATTCTGTTATATTAAAATAAAGAGCATCTATCATAAATGAGTTCCTTTTGTTCCTTGACATTTGTAAACGTTTATGTCTGGCAAGTAGATGAGCTGTTGACTTGGAGCATGGCAAGCTCTTATTTATTTATTTATTTTATCCTCACCCGCAGATAGAGCAGAAGGGAGAGAGGGAGGAAAAGAGAGAGAGAAACATCGATGTGAGAAAGACACATCGACTGGTCACCACCGACATGACCCCAACGGGGGCCGGCAACAAACTGCAACTGAGGTACATGCCCGTAGCCGGAACTGACCCCGGGACTCTCTGGTCTGCAGGCCAATGCTCCAACTGCTGAGCAAAATCAGCCAGGGCGGAGCATGGCAATGTTATAGCCAGCTACCTTCATGCATTAAAAAATTATTTTAGTGGTTAAAAAAATAAAATTAAGAGCATCTATTCATGGACAGTGTAAACAAAGTGAAAAGACAAAGAGAAGGTATTTGCTAATTTATAACTTGAAGGATTAGAATCAAGTGTATAAAGAACTATACATATATAAGAAAAGGATACACAACTCATTAGAGAAATGGGCAAGAGACATGAATGGGTATTTCACATAGGAAAACATGAACAGCAAAGAATGGTAAGAGGTGCTTGACCTCATTAGTAATTTGAAAAGAAATACAGTATAAACCCACAGTGAGGCCAGCTTACTTAAGAATTTATTAATGCTAGGTGTTCTTTGGCTTTAAATAGAATAATTTAGAATTTGTTTATTCATTCAGTGAATGTTTACTCTTTGCCAGGTACTCTAATAGATACTTTGGTCATAGTAGTGAACAAAATCAACAAAAACTCTTTCTGTTTTCATGCATAATTTTCAGACAAATTTATAGAATAAATATAAAGTCTGGAGGCAACACCAAAACCCCCCACTTTTTTTTAGAGACATTCATTAATTCTACAAATGAGCATCTTCTCTGTGCCAGCCACTTGTACATAGTACTTACAAAACAGTCAAAATCACCCTGTTGACACCACTGGATAGATCCTCTAGACAAAAAATTAGCAAGGAAACAGAGACTCTAAATGAAGCACTAGACCAAATGGATTTAATAGATATCTACAGAGAATTACACCCCAAAACTACAGAATACACATTCTTCTCAAGTGCACATGGGACATTCTTAAAGACAGACCACATGATAGGACACAAACGAAATCTCTACAAGTTCAAGAAGATTGAAATCATATCAAGCATCTTCTCAGATCACAATGGCATGAAACTAGAAATTAATTGCAACAAGAACATGGAAAGACATTTCAGCACATGGAGGCTAAATAGCATGTTATTAAACAATGAATGGGTTACCAAGGAGATCAAGGAAGAAATTAAAAACTTCCTGGAAACCAATAAAAATGAACACACAACAATACAAAATCTATGGGATGCAGCAAAAGCAGTTCTGAGAAGGAAGTTCATAGCACTACAGGCCTACCTCAAGAAACAAGAAAAATTTCTAATTGACTGTCTGACCTCACAACTTAAAGAATTAGAAAGCAAACAAAAAGAAAACCCCAGAGCAAGTAGAAGAAAGGAAATAGTAAAGATCAGAGCAGAAATAAATGACATAGAGATAAAAAAAACAATTCAAAGGATCAATGAAAGAAAGAGCTGGTTTTTTGAAAAGATAAACAATATTGATGGACCCTTAGCTACACTCACAAAGAAACAAAGAGAGAGAACCCAAATACACAAAATCAGAAATGAAAGAGGAGAAGTAACAACCGACACCACAGAAATATAAAAGATCGATAACAGCTACTATGAACAACTATATGGCAACAAATTTGACAATCTAAGTGAAATGGACAAATTTCTAGAAACACACAGTCTCCCAAAACTGGACTGGGAAGAGATAGAAAACTTGAACTGACCAATAACAACTAAGGAAATAGAAGAGGTAATCAAGACTCTCCCAGCAAACAAAAGCCCAGGCCCAGATGGCTTCACGGGGGAGTTTTACCGAACATTCAAAAAAGAACTAACACCCATTCTCCACAAACTATTCAAAAAATTCAAGAAGAAGGAAGACTTCCAAACACGTTCTATGAGGCCAGTATAATTCTAATTCCAAAACCAGAAAAAGATACTACAAAGAAAGAAAACTACAGGCCAATATCCCTGATGAACATAGATGCCAAAATCCTGAACAAAATACTAGCAAATCGGATCCAGCAATACATCAAAAAAATTATTCACCATGACCAAGTGGGATTCACTCCATGGATGCAAGACTGGTACAATATTCGCAAATCAATAAATGCGATACACCACATAAACAAAATGAAGAATAAAAACTACATGATCATATCAATAGATGCTGAAAAAGCATTCGACAAAATTTAGCATCCATTTCTGATAAAAATGCTCAGCAATGTGAGAATAGAGGGATCATATCTCGACATAATAAAGGCCATATATGAAAGACCTACAGCCAACATCATACTCAATGGGCAGAAATTAAAAAAATTTCCATTAAGAACAGGAACAAGACAGGGATGTCCACTTTCGCCACTCTTATTTAACATAGTACTGGAAGTCTTAGCCACAGCAATCAGACATAAGGAAACAATAAAAGGGATCCAAATTGGAAAGGAGAAAGTGAAACTGTCATTATTTGCAGCTGACATGATATTATACATAGAAAACCCTAAAAAGTCCATAAAATATCTACTAGACTTAATAAATGAATTTGTAAAAGTAGCAGGAAACAAAACTAATGTCAAGAAATCAACGACATTCTTATACACCAATGATGAACTCACAGAAAGAGAAACCGAAAAAACAATCCCATTTACCATCGCGGCAAAAAAAATTAAGATACCTAGGAATAAACTTAACCAAAGAAGTAAAGGACCTATTTGCAGAAAACTACAGGGCATTGACAAAAGAAATAGAGGAAGATATAAAAAAGTGGAAGCACATATCTTGTTCATGGATTGGAAGAATTAACATCATTAAAATGTCTATACTACCCAAAGCAATCTATAGATTCAATGCAATCCCCATCAACATACCAATGACATATTTCACAGAACTAGAACAAATACTTCAAAAGTTCATATGGAACCAAAAAAGTCCCCGAATAGCTACAGCAATTTTGAAAAAGAAGGATAAAGTAGGTGGGATCACAATACCAGATATCAGGTTATACTACAAAGCCATTGTAATCAAAACAGCCTGGTACTGGCACAAGAACAGGCATATAGACCAGTGGAACAGAACTGAAAACCCAGAAATGGACCCAAGGCAATATGCTCAATTAATATTTGACAACAGTGGCAAGAGCATACAGTGGCGTAAAGACAGCTTCTTTAATAAATGGTGTTGGGAAAATTGGACAGCTACATGCAAAATAAATGAAACTAGACCATCAACTTACACCATACACAAAAATAAGCTCAAAATGGATAAAAGACTTAAATGTGACCCGTGAATCCATAAAAATTCTAGAAGAAAATGTAGGCAACAAAATTTCGGACATCATACGGAGCAGAATTTTCACTGATACATCACCTAAGGCAACAGAAACAAAGGAAAAAATGAACACATGGGACTACATCAAACTAAAAAGCTTCTGCACAGCAAAAGATACAATAATCAAAATGGAAAGGCAACCCATTGTATGGGAGAACATCATTGCCAATGATATATCAGATAAGGGGTTAATTTCCAATATATATAGAGTGCTCATACAACTCAATAAAGGAAGACAAAGAACCCAATTAAAAAATGGGCAGAGGAGCTGAATAGACACCTCTCTAAACAGGACATACAAATGGACAAGAGACATGAAGAAATGCTCAACATCACTAATCATCAGAGAGATGCAAATTAAAACAACAATGAGGTATCACCTCACACCTGTCAGAATGGCCGCCATCAACAAATCATCAAACAACAAGTGTTGGCGAGGGTGTGGAGAAAAGGGGACTCTAGTACACTGCTGGTGGGAATGCAGACTTGTGCAGCCATTATGGAAAACACTATGATGTTACCTCAAAAAATTAAAAATTGAACTGCCATTTGACCCAGTGATCCCACTGCTGGGAATATACCCTAAGAAGCCTGAAACACCAATCAGAAAGAATATATGTACCCCCATGTTCATAGCAGCACTATTTACAATAGCTAAAATCTGGAAACAGCCCAAGTGTCCATCAGTAGACGAATGGATAAAAAAGCTATGGTACATATACACAATGGAGTACTATGCAGCTGTAAGAAAGAAAGATCTCTTATCCCTTGAGACGACATGGAGGGACCTGGAAAGTATTATCCTAAGTGAAATAAGCCAAGCAGAAAAAGACAAATACCACATGATCTTACTTATATACGGAATATAATAAACATAACAGTCTGAGGAATTCGGTAGACCCAGAAACATGGAAGTAGAGCACAGACTAACATCCGTCAGAAGAGGGGGTGAGGGAGGTGGGAAGAGATAAACCATAGAACTTATATGCATGTATACATAACCAATAGACATGGACAACAAAGCTGGGGACGGGGTGGGGGTGGGGTGGGGAGGGGGGTGCCAATGGAGCAACAAAGGAGAAACATCTGTAACAAAAAAATAAATAAAGAAATTAAACAAACAAAAAAACAGTCAAAATCCTGACACGATTTAGAGTTGCTCTTAGGAAAAAATGAGTACAAGTGGCATTATTGCCAAGAATGTTATAAAAAACGTAAATGAAAAATATCTAAGGCTGTAATATATTAACTTTACATGTTGAAGATGAGGTACCAGGGTTTCTTGACTCAAAAGCCTCCATGACCAAGTTTGATTTTTTCCCATAATCACTGCTAATTTTCTTAGCTTAGAGAAAGTTGGAGAAGGAACGTGAGAGCATATTTTGAGTATATTCCCAAATCACATCTGAATGTTATAAGAGAACGTTGAGAAATACCTTTCTGGGCCAGTGTAAGAAAAAATGGACCATAAATCATTCATTACTGCCTTTCAGTATTTTATCTTCCAGGTGTTGCGTTTGATAGCTCAGCGACTTAGAGCCTGACAGAGCACTGGAACTTGTCTTTAGCAAGATTTCTCGGTAATTTTAGGGTCCACTGTTTTTTCTAAATGATTAAAACTATATAGAAGACCATCAGGTGCATGCTCCATTTCCAACAGCTATGTGAATTAGGATTTTAAAAATTTAATAGGAATATTAAGTTGGAAAAGAAAATGTCATTCTGCAAAATAGCCAGTAATGTTAGTTTTATTTGTAAATTCTGTTTTGTTCCTTAGTTACCTCTTTTTTTTTTTTTTTAGCATTGATGCTGATGGGACGATGACAGTGGACTGGAATGAATGGAGGGACTACTTCTTATTCAATCCCGTCACAGACATTGAGGAAATTATCCGTTTTTGGAAACATTCTACTGTAAGTACACTTTATGGATTAATTTATACTTATTTGGAGCTGTGAGCCATTAGTATAGTTACCACCTGAGAACACTGGAAGGTTTACTCAGGGTGGCCAACCAAGTCTCATCGGCTCCTTAACGTATGGAGCTCTGCTTGTTCTACTGCACACATGTCAGAGGCTTACTGTGTCTTTGGAGACAGTTGATAACAGTATCCATTTTATTGATAGTCAAAGGAAGAAAGAGAGGGTTACCACTATTGCTCAGTTCCTTACCCTGACACTCTTACTTATAACATCTTTTACACCAAAATCAGTTAGATAATAAAGTTGTAAAAATATTACAATTTTAGAACTACGTTTGTAATCTATAGTCAAGTTTAGAATAGCATAGAGGACAGATCATTTTAAATAATACCTTCTGTTAACTACATTTTATATAGAGTCTTTGTATGTTTTATAAAGACAGATTTATAAAAATATTTATAAGACAGTCTGTATAGGAAATAAGTTTAGGGCTGTTCACATAGATCATTTTTATTTTATTTTATTTTTTTACATATCTAAAGCATGGTGCAAAGTATCATGGTGCAAAGTATAACATAGATATGATTTTGAGATCGAAGGTGTTACTTTGGAGAATTGACAGGCTAATTTCTTTCTTTAGCGCAAAAGAATGAACATGCTGCCCTTTCATTCCGACTTAGACCCAGAGGAGAAAAGTTACTCTGAATCTATTAAGAAAGATTGTTGTTGATTGTTGGTGTTGTAAATTTGTGAGTGCTGTTAATTTTCATTTCTTGAGAACTGACACTTCACTTAGTATGAAGAAGCTATTGATAGTCATCTCTGTGCTTACATTGGTTCAGGGTAGTTCTAGGGACAAAGCTGATCTTAACTATAAAATAACACATGCTTCTCTAAAACAAACTTGCTGGAGTGACCTATCTTTAACTGAAGGGGCCTGGGGATCTTTTTTTTTTCTTTCTTGTAACAGGGTATTGACATAGGAGATAGTTTAACTATTCCGGACGAGTTCACAGAAGATGAAAAGAAGTCGGGACAGTGGTGGAGGCAGCTGCTGGCGGGAGCCATTGCTGGGGCCGTGTCCCGCACCAGCACCGCGCCCTTGGACCGTCTGAAAGTCATGATGCAGGTGAACTTTGTGACCTTGTGTCCTTTGTCCTAAGTATCCTCAAACAATGAGACATATGGAGCTTTGAAAACAGTTAAAAAACTCTTTATAATAGTCTTTTATACCTTTAAGAAATATCTCTCTATTTTATTGCTATTAACCCTGAATTCAGTCCATGTAAGTACTTTGGTATTCTGCCAAATCTTAAATAGTTAGTACATATGTGTGATTAACTTTTTTTGTTAACATATAAAAAGTCAAATAAGCAGCAGAATTTTTTTTTTTTTAAAGAATAGTGATTTATTTTTAGAGAGAGAGCTCCCTGCACGCCCCCTACTGGGGATGGAGCCGGCAATCCAGGCGTATGTCCTGGACTGGGAATCGAATGGGACCTCCTGGTGCACAAGTCATTGCCCAGCCAACTGAGCACACCAACCAGGACTGGGATGAACCTGCAATCTTTGGTGTTCTATGACTATTCAAGTGTTTAATACATCCAGTCATTATTGTAGGGTTCTCCTTAATTTATTATTATTATTATTTTTTTATCCTCACCCGAGGACATTTTTTGATATTTTATTCAGATAGAGCGGGAGGGAGAGAAAGAGAGAGAAACATCGACATGAAAGGGACACATCGAGTGGTTGCCACCCACATGACCCAACCAGGGCCGGGGACAAACTGCAACTGAGGTACGTGCCCTTAGCGGGAACCGAACCCGGGTCTCTTCGGACCGCAGGCCGACGCTCTAACCGCTGAGCCAAACTGGCCAGGGCAATTATTATTATTTTTAAAAAATATATTTTTATAGATTTTTTAGAGAGGAAGAGAAAGAGAGAGAGAAACATTGATGTGAGAAACATTGGTTGGCTGCCACCTGCACGCCACCCCCTGGGGATCGAGCCTGAAACCCTGGCACGTGCCCTGACCGGGAATTGAACCAGCACCTCTCAGTCCATGGGATGGCACTCAGTCTACTGAGCCACACCTGCTAGGCAAGTTATTTGTATGTTATATATTTTCTCAGCCTCCTATATTCTGTTTTCAAATACATCTTCTTGCAGTATTAGAGAGAAGAGAGTGGTTTATACTGTTACTTTAGAAATAGTAACAATAACATGTCACCAGAATTTTATATCATTTTACTTTAATTTTTAGGTCCATGGTTCAAAATCCGACAAAATGAACATATATGGTGGCTTTCGGCAGATGGTGAAAGAAGGAGGTGTCCGCTCCCTTTGGAGAGGAAACGGTACAAATGTCATTAAAATTGCCCCGGAGACAGCTGTAAAGTTCTGGGCATACGAACAGGTAATTGTTAGCACTATATTGTTAGTGATAGTATAGGTCTATGTATCATCTACAGAAACTGTTTTTTTAAGTTGTTAATATTTGATTGTCACTTGCTTAATAGTTTTATTTGTGCTGGTGAAAATATACCCAATTTCAGAAAAGAAACTATGGGGCAACTATTTAAAAATTGTGACCACTTTATTAACCCTGTATTTTCTGTGCATCAGGGAAAGAATGCCGTTATTCTGTTTTAGCAAAGGAGCAGTTGGGTTCCATCTGTGCCACATCTGTGTTCTGACTTGACAACCACTGTCCAGAAAACTGCATGTACCGTGTTAGCATTTAAGCCTTGCTTCTCTGCTGAGTATTGGCAATGCGGCATTTGCATTTTGAGAAACATACTCACATTGTCAGTTGACTTCTAGGAGCTGATTTGTATTTTGTCTTATCAGCTTGAGGTGCTATAATGAACTTCCATAAAGTGGGTGGGTTAAACAACAGAAATTTATTTCTCACAATTCTGGAGCTGGGGAGTCCAAGGTCAAGGCACTAACCAATTTGGCTTCCGGTGAGGGCTTGTCTCCTGGCCTGCAGATGATAATCCTCTCGCTGTGTGTGCTCATGTGGCCTTTTCTTAGGTCATGCAACTGGAGAGAGAGAGAGAGAGAGGACTTTCTCTGGTGTCTCTTTTATAAGGACACGAATCTTGTTATGAGGGCCTCACTCTCATGACCTCATTTAACCTTAATTACTTCCCAAAGACTCCATCTCCAAATATCATCCCTTTGGGGGTTACAGATTCCACATATGGATTTATGGGTAGGGACACACAATTTTGTCTGTAGCAAATATTAATGTGCACTTACAATTGATTTACACAGTACAAGAAGATGCTTACTGAGGAAGGACAAAACGTCGGCACCTTCGAGAGATTTGTTTCTGGTTCCATGGCTGGAGCAACTGCACAGACATTTATTTATCCTATGGAGGTACGTGCCATTGTGAGGTCTGACAGCACTAATGGTTTTCATATGAATGATCCATTGGGGTGTAACCAGCATTCCCCAAATTAACAGTTTCAAATGACAAGTGTTTGTTATCTCCCAGTTTCTGCGGCTCAGGAATCTGGGGGTAGCTGGGCTGGGTGCCTCTGTTTCTCACAGGCTGCAGTCAAGGTGTTGGCCAGGGCTGTAGGCACTCAAGGTTCAGCAGGGGATGGATCTGCTTCCAAAAGCTCGTGTTTATTGTCAGGTCTTTCTGGCTGTTGGCTGGAGACATGGATCCCTTACCATGTGGGCCTCTCCATAGGCTGCTCAAGTGTCTCTACAACACGGTAGCTGGTTTCCCCAAATTGGTGATCTCAGGGGTGGGGAGCACCCAAGATGGAAGCTGCGATCTTTGGTCACTTCTGTTGTGAACTGTTGGTTGCACAGTCCACCGCTGGGTGGAATGTGGGAGGGGACTACATAGAGGGTGAATATCAGGAAGCAGGGGTAGTTGGGGGCCACCGTGGAGGCTGCTGCCACCGTGTTGATTAGAATGATAACACCTATTCATCTCCAAAGAGTTTTAGTGCCATAAATTTCATAATGGAACTCAGCATTTGATTAGGCGAAGGTAGTCCTACCTACACATCCTTCCATCAGAGCCCGGGTTGGCAAATCACGGAGCTGTGGACTATTTTGTAAAGCCCTTGAGCTAAGAATACATTTTTCATTTTTATTTTTTTTTTTTTTTATCCTCACCCGAGGATATTCTCCATTTTTTTTTGTTCAGATAGAGTGGGAGGGAGAGAGAGAAGAAGGGAGAGAGAGAAACATCGACGTGAAGGGACACATCGAGTGGCTGCCACCCGCACGACCAACCAGGGCCGGGGACAAACTGCAACCGAAGTACGTGCCCTTAGCGGGAACCGAACCCGGGTCTCTCTGTACCGCAGGCCAACGCTCTAACCGCTGAGCCAAACCGGCCAGGGCCATTTTTCATTTTTAAAAGGTGGTTAACCATCCTCCCCGCAAACCAATATACAACAGAGACCTGATATTACAAGCCTGCAAAGATGAAAATATTTACCATCTGACCTTTACAGGAAAAGTTTGTCAACTCCCACTTTAGAGCAAAAATAATACTGCAGATATGCATATTTTTATTGATATGACAGAGGGTTTTTTAATAACTCATTAGACCCAGGCAAGATGTGCCTCAAGATATGCCATTAATTTTTCCTTTGTGGTGTGCATATCACCACAGCCTTCCTTGCAGGCCTCTTACTGTGGTTGTTCATAGTACTCCACGTGCCCCTCACAACATCACAACTCAACACCCGCTGCTCTTCTTACGCTGTTCATCTCAGTTAATAGCATCACCTTTCCACCCCGTGCCGCTCCCCTCCTGTGCTCCAAGCTGTGCTTCCTCTCCCATTCCCTCCGTATCTAGTTGGCCGCCAGTCCATGTTGTCAAGGCATCAGCAGGTGGTCCTTTGCCCACTTCCCATGCCCCTGCCCTCCCCTAGGTGCTCTTCGCAGTGAATGGCTCCTTTTGGCGCTTGGCTTACTCCCTCCATAGAGGTACCATGTGGGGGGAACACATCACCCACCTGGACAGTCATTTGAGTGACAGCATGTGCTCGGGAGCTGTTCTCTGTGAAATGACTTGTTTTGAATTTCATGATGATAGAGTTGATGTGAGCAACCATATTTTGGTATATTCTTTCACGACCAGGTTTTGAAAACCAGGCTGGCCGTAGGCAAAACCGGACAGTACTCTGGACTATTCGATTGCGCCAAGAAGATTATGAAACGAGAAGGCGTGGGAGCTTTTTACAAGGGTTATATTCCCAATTTATTAGGCATCATACCTTACGCAGGTATAGACCTTGCTGTGTATGAGGTGAGTTTATAGCAGTCTTTTGAATTTGTAAGTTAAATAGTTCTTATTGTTAGAATTTGACTTTGTATGAAGAAATACATTTATACCATGGAACAATTTGTGACCAAAAGTAGATTCAAGGATGTTATTTGATTTTTTTCCCTCAAATATCTTGAATATGAGACCCCATATGCTTGTGGTCGGTTTTGTATTAGATTTCTCTGTGCATTATTTTTATTAATGAAGGGAGTGGACTCACAGTCAGATATAGTTGTCCAGCTTAGAAGATGGTACTAGGGATTTTGGCAGGGGGTGGGAGGGTAGAAAATAAGCAAAAATGACACATTTTCTTTGATTTGTCCATATCTGACATTGATGACATTGGTAAAGCCAAGAGACCAATACAGGTGGTGCAGACCCATCTTTGGTACTAATGAAACAACTCCGACTACAATTTTTAAATCAACCTTGCCTTTTACATCATTTAATAATGTGTGAATCTGAAAAACAATGGGCATGTACTGTGTGCAAGCCACTGGGTTAGACACCGGATCTAGAGACTGGAAGAGGAGGGACTTGGGTCTGCCCTTGAAACGTGGCGTGGGAGGTAGACCAGCAGACGCGTGGCGCACAGTGTGGTTGGCTATGCTGTGGGGGCAGTGAGCCTGGGCACATTAGGAAGGGACCCAGGGGACAGCTGAGAGCAGGGGCGGAATGTGTGATGAAACCTTTTCAAAACAGCTTTATGAAGCTAAAAGTCACATACCATACATTTCATTCAATTAAAGTGTACTGTTCAATGGCTTTTGGTATATGTTAATTTAAAAAGTTGTGGAGATACACACACACACACACGACAAAATTTGTCATTTTAACAATTTTTAAGGATAAAATACAGGGGCATTGATTACATTCACATCTTTGTGCAATCACCACCCCTGTTTCCAAAACTGTTTAAATCATACCAAACATAAAGTCTGTAACTAGTAAGAAATAACTTCCCACTCTCTCTTCCTGCCAGCCCCTGGTAACTCTAACCTACTTTCTGTCTCTCTGAATTTGCAAGTGGCATCAAACAGTTGTTTTTGTTTTCCTGACTTATTTCACTCATACTATGTTCAGGGTTCATCCATGTTGTAGCATGTATCGGAACTTCATTCCTTTTTATGGCTGAATAATATTATATTTTATTTGTCTGTTCTTCTGTTGATGGACACGTAGGTTGTTTCTACCTTTGTGTATTGTGAATGATGCTACAGTGAACATTGAATGCAAGTATTTGAGTCTCCGTTTTCAGTTCCTTTGGGTATACACCTAGGGGTAGAGTTGCTGGGTCATATGGTTATTCTTTGTTAAGCTTTTTGAGGAACTGCCAAACTATTTTCCATGGCAACTGCACCTCTTTTCATCCCCACCAACAGTGCACAGGAATTCTGATCTCTCTACATCCTTGCAACACTTGTTAGTTTCTGTTTTTGTTTATTTTTTCCTGGCAGGTGGGTGTTGACTGTTTTTTAAATTTAAATTTAAAATTTATATTATTTATTTATTTAAAATAAGTTTTTATTGATTTTAGAGAGAGAGAAAGGGAGAGGAAGAGAGAGAGAAAAAAACCATTGATGAGAGAGAAGCATTGATCAGCTGCCTGCTGCATGCCCCCTAGTGGGGATCGAGCCTTCAACCCAGACATGTGCCCTGATTGGGGATCAAACTGGCAGCCTTCGGGTGCACAGACTGATGCTCAACCAACTGAGCCACACCAGCCAGGGTATTTTATTTTATTTTTTAATGTTTAGATGGTGGCCATCCTGTAAGGTGTGAGGCAATATCTCATTGTGCTTTTGCTTGATATTTCTCTGACGATAGGTGATGTTGATCATCTTTTCACGTGCTCATTGTCCCTTTATATATCTTCTTTAGAGAAATGTCTATCCAAGTCCTTTGCCTATTATTATTATTATTATTATTTTTTGGTACGTGCCCCTAGCGGGAACCAAACCCAGGACTCTCTGGTCCGCAGGCCGACGCTCCAACTGCTGAGCCAAACTGGCCAGGGCTTTTGCCTATTTTTTAATCAGATTTTTTATTGTTGTTGAATTGTAGGATGTCTTTAAATATTTTTGGTATTAACCATTCTCATGTATGGTTTGCAGTATAGTCTCCTGTTCTGTAGGTTGCTTTTTCACTGTTTCCTTTGCTGCACAGTTTTTAAGTTAATGAAGTCCATTTGTTTATTTTTGCTTTTGTTGCTTGTGCTTTTGGTGTTATATCCAAGAAATATTGCCAGATGTCCTGAAACTTTTACCCTATGTTTTTTCCAAGATGTTTTATAGTGTTAGGTCTAATGTTTAGGCCTTTAATCTTTTTTTTAATCCTCACCCAAGGACATTTTTCCACTTTTTGTTCAGATAGAGTGGGAAGGAGAGAGGGAGGGAGGGAGGGAGGGAGAGAGAGAGAGAGAGAGAGAGAGAGAGAGAGAGAGAAACATCGATGTAAAAGGGACACATCGAGTGGCTGCCACCTGCACAACCCAAGCAGGGCCAGCGACAAACTGCAGCTGAGAGTCGTGCCCTTAGCAGGAACTGCACCCAGGTCTCTCTGGACCGCAGGCCGACGCTCTAACCACTGAGAAAACCAGCTAGGGCACCTTTAATCCATTTTGAGTTCATTGTATATGGTGTAAGGTAAAGGTCCATTTATATTTTTGCATGTAGCTATCTAGTTTCCCAGCACCATTTATTGAAGAGACTTTTCTTTCCCTAGTGTGTAGTCTTGGCACCCTTGTTGAAGATCCTTTGGCCACATATTCAAGATTTTATTTCCAGGCTCTCTATTTTGTTCCATTGATCCATATGTCAGCCTTCATGCTAGTACCACACTGTCTTGATGACTGTCACTTGTTAATATATATTGAAATCAGGCAGTGTGAGGCCTCCAACTTTATCCTTCTTTTCCAAGATTATTTTAGCTAGTTGGGGTGCCTTGAGATTCCATATCAATTTCAGGATGGTTTTCTGTTTCCTCAAATAAATGCCATTGGGATTTGAATAAGGATTGTATTGAATATGTAGTTTGCTTCAGGTAGTGTATTAGTATTCTTGGGCTACCAGAACAAAATAGAATGCTTATTAAAAATTAGCATATTTTTAACTTAAAATATTTATATTTAAAAAGTAGATTAGCATACATATTTTATGCAACTTTTCTCAATTATTGCCCTCTAATGGAAATTCAGGGACCTAAAATAATAGGGAAAATAGCATGGCCTGGGGGATCAGTACACTGGATTCTGCACCCTTGTTAAAAAACAAACAAAAAAACCCCATTGAAACTAATCTTCCTCATTTCCAAATTCAGAAGAATAACTCGACCTCAAAGCTTTGTAAAAAAACTAAATGAAATAACATGTATCAAGTAGAAAATTAGATGCAGTTGGTAGTATTATATTATGTTTGTATTAGGACTCAGTGTAGAAAATGTTCTTTAGGTTCTGCAGTTGGTGTGCTATTGACCGTCACGTTTATTTATTTATCTATTTTTTTTTTTATCCTCACCCGAGGATATTTTTTCCATTTTTTGTACAGATAGAGTGGGAGGGAGAGAGAGGAAGGGAGAGAGAGAGAGAAACATCGATGTGAAGGGACACATCGAGTGGCTGCCACCCACACGACCCCAGCCAGGGCCTTGGACACACTGCAGCCAAGGTTCATGCCCTTAGTGGGAGCTGAACCCGGGTCACTCTGGACCGCTGGCCGACACCCTAACCACTGAGCCAAACTGGCCAGGGCAGTCGTCATGTTTATTTAGAAGGAAATGAGCAGCCACTGCAGACCTCATGTGTCTGCATCCTCCGCGGCTTCCCCTCCTCTCCGCAGAGCTGCGGCTCCTGGGACCGTGCGCCCCATCCTGCAGAAAGGTGGCCTGTCTTTCATAAGGACGAGAGTAGCTGTGAAAATGCTCATGAGGAGTGAAAGCGGGTGTAAAGTTAGTTGTTGACTATTTCTCTTCTTTTCTGTTTCTCTGGCAGCTCTTGAAGTCCCATTGGCTGGATAATTTTGCCAAAGATACTGTAAACCCCGGAGTCATGGTGTTGCTGGGATGTGGTGCCTTGTCCAGCACCTGTGGGCAGCTGGCCAGCTACCCGTTGGCTTTGGTGAGAACGCGCATGCAGGCTCAAGGTGGGTTTTTGATGGAAGAGTGATGTAGTCCTGTGCTTGTTAAGATAGTATATCTCAACCGTACATTCTTTTTTTTTGCTTCGCGCCCCTAGCGGGAACTGAACCCAGGACTCTCTGGTCCACAGGCCGACGCTCCAACCGCTGAGCCAAACCGGCCAGGGCACAACCTTACATTCTTTGTTGCCTCCCTAAGGAAACGTTTTACAAAGCCTATTCCTAATCACTCCCTCTTCCTGAAATCATAATACCACAGACACACTGCGCATGTACTGTATGTATATCTATGTTTTATGCATAAACAGGAAGGATTTTTTGGCCTGTGTTGAGAATGCATGTTTTAAGAGTATTTAGCTTTAGTATCTAGATGGCCTTCAGTTCAGGTCCTTGCACACAGCTTCTTTGGGTTTTTGTTTTCTCATCTGTGAATAGGAATGAAAACTGTGCAATGTTGTAAGAATTAGCAGCAATCTGTGTAAAACACCTGGCATTTGTCAGATTCTTGGTAAATGGTGGCTGGAATTGCTTATTACTGTGGGATGCTACGACATATGACCTATGACCCTCCCCATCTGACCCTGTGCCCTCCTGGCTTTTCTGCCATCTCATGGATAATTCTCTTTTCTTATGATTCACTGGTGTTTATTGCTCGATTAAAGTATGCTTTCTGTGCCTTTCTTTTCTTTTTTGCTCTTTCCCTGATTAATCTCACCCACTGTCAATTCTTTAAATAGTATACCCTGGGCATCTACAGCTCTATCCCCAATCTCTCTTCCACCATGCCCCCCCCAGCCAAGCAGTTCATCCTGGATAAGGAGTGCTTCCCCAGACACTGTCGTGCAGGACAGGCTGTGGGTGCCAGGGTTAGGCCAGCCCATGAGTCAGAGGTGGTCCCTGCCCTGCAGGGTGGAGAAGACACACATTCCGCAGGTTAATAGCTTCCTTAACCCACCTCCTCTTTGTCAGGGGGCACAGAGTAAGGGCCTCTCAGCTAAGGGGAGCTGGAGGGTGTTGTCATTTAAGCTGAGCATGCACAGACTAGTGGCAGTTGGCTGGGCAGAGTGGGTGGGTGGGTGGAAGAAAGAGCATTCCAGCTCGGGAAAAAGTATGTGAGGCCCCGAGGTAGGAGAAAACAGGTACATTGAGGAGCGAGGAGAAGACTGTGTGGCCTGAGAGAAAAATGCAAAGTCGAAAACTAAACGTTCGCTGTGTATTCTCTCACTGAACTACCATAACCATGGGGGGGGGGGGGCAAGGGCGGGGGCGGTGATACTAACATGATCTCCATTATGCAGGTGAGTAGCTGGGGCTAAAAGAGATTAAGTAACATCTACAAAGTTATATATTTGGTAAATAGTAGGGCCAGACTTCAAACCCAGGCCACCTGATCGAAACCATCACCTGGCAGGTCTACCCCTCCCTCTGCCAGCTTCGATCCAGTCCCTTGCGAGGCAGATAGGTTTGTTGCTTCCCAAGCCGTGTTGTAGTGGGGAGAACTGAGAGACCACCAGCGCCAAATTAGAGCCAAACAGAGAGCAAAGCCGGCTGGGGACTGATCTCGAGTTCTCGGAGATCAGCCCTGACTTTCAGCTACATTTTTATTTTATAGGGGGCTTGTTACAAATTTCTGCAACTGGCATTTCTTGATGGCCTTGGGGGAGAGCAAGCTAGTAGGAAGCGGGGGGATGAGGGGGGCAGCAGAGGCGGAGGGAGCTGCCCAGCACACCTCTGTGGTCAGGGCTGTCCTGCTAGACACTCTGTTTTCTAAGTTCTAAACAATAACCATTTCGCTTAGAGGACAAATTCGCGTAGAGGGGTGCAGGCCAGCTGTACTTCCTGTGTGCCTCTGAGAGCTCCCCAGTCGGCCGTTTGTATGATTTAATCGGGGCGAGGCGATAGGCCAGCACGTCGAGGTCTGATCGCTCCACTCCTGCTCGGAAACCCTTGGGGCTCTGCAGTGTCTTCGCAGTGGATTCCAAAGCTCTTGGTGGGAATCTCAAAGCCAGAACCATCTGCCCCACTGGCTGTTTTCGCTCGGTCGGTCTCCGCGCCCACCTCGCCCACCTCCAGCCATCAGCGTGTCCGCAGTGCGCGTGTGTCCCGCCCTGTCCTTGCTGCATAAAGCCTTGGCTTTGGCTTCTTACTTTTTCGCCTTTGAGGTCATTTTCAAGGCTCAGGGAGCCTGGATTTTCCTAAGCTCCACAAAGCGTTCCCCGTACTCCCCTTACTTCCCAAGACTGAACTGTTCCTTCTTCAGAGTGTGGTTAATGTGGAGGAGGGGTGGTGGAAAGGAGGAGCTCTGGGGTCAGAAGTACTATCAGCCCTCCTACTTGCTGACTGAGTGCTTTAGGACAAGGTCCCCCATCTTTCCATGCCTCAATTCCTCCTTTGTAAAATGGGTATCATAATATTTACCTTGGTGGATAAAGTAATTACGTTTTTTTTAAATCCTCACCCCAGGACATTTTTCCATTTTTGTTCAGAAAGAGTGGGAGAGAGAGAGAGAAGCATCAATGTGTATCTTTTACATTGAGTGGCTGCCTCCCGCAGGGCCCCAACCAGGGCTGGAGACGAATCGCAACTGAGGTACATACCCTTGACCGGATGGAACCCACAACTCATTGATTCTAACCCTCCAGGGCTGTATAAAGTAATTAACCCAATATCTAGCACATGGTAATCACTCAATAAATAACTGGTATTGCCACAGTAAGGAGAATTATATAAAGGGGTACTTTCTTGGATCCCTTGGAATAAATTTTATCCCTCTGAATCATTCTGAATCATATTATTTTATACTATAAGAACAAAACATGCTTATGTATTAAATTAGCCTGGTTTCCTTTTTTATTTTCTAGCGATGGTAGATGGAACCCCACAGCTGAACATGGTTGGCCTCTTTCGTCGAATAATTTCCAAAGAAGGAATACCAGGACTTTACAGAGGCATCGCCCCGAACTTCATGAAGGTGCTCCCTGCTGTAGGCATCAGTTATGTGGTTTATGAAAATATGAAACAGACTTTAGGAGTAACCCAGAAATGACATGTTGAATTTTTTGCTTTAGCATGATTACCGAAATTTTCAATAATCTCTAGAGGGACTTTTCCCCCTAGAATTGAAGGTGGATGGCAAAAGAAGCTGTATGTTTTCACAAAAGGAAAGAGCTTATCATGATCGATTTTATATATAAATAAACGTTTTTTAAAAATTATAGTTTTGATAAGCTCATTCAATTTTGAAAAGTCCAGAAAATTGTATTTTTTATTTCTTCTTAGTCCTTTCTACAGATCTCTGCCCTGACTTCTAAATTTGAAACATATACCTGCTTGAACTAAATTTGTGGTGTTTGGTAGAATTATAAATCATCCACCTTTATTTTGGATGGTTCAAGTTGATGCCAGTTTCTTTATGCTTAAATTTATTTTCTTAAAAACAAGATGATCAGAAAACCTCAAAACTTAAATTGTTTTATATATTTTGAATGTCTTTATAGACTTCTTAAAATTTTCCTGTAGACCCAGTAATAGAAAGTCATTGCATGAAAACACACCTTCCAGCAGCCAGATAAATACAGGGTTTATATCCTTATTGTTCTATAAGCTGAATAAGAATGAACATAAGTGGCTGAATTTCAAGGCATGTGAATACCCTAGTCCATTTATTATCATTTTGTGTGTGTGTGTGTGTGTGTAGGGAGGAGTGATGAAATAGTATTTATTTCAGTGGGCTTTTTCTAGTTTCCTTGCATTGTTATTTGGTTCCTGGGATGACACACTGATTGTCAATTTATTACTGTTATGTGATCAACAGAAGGCAACTTATTTGAAAGATTCTGTTTATTCTGTCGTTGCTTTGACAAGCACCAGGAAACAAAACCTTTTTACTTATATCAGCATTTGAAGAACATCTCTCTTTTCTTTGTCCTTTGTTTCCTACTTGAAACAGATCTCGTTTTAATCAGGAAGGCTTCAGTGACCATTCTTGGTTACCTGAGGTTTCTTAATTCCATGAAGTGGCTGGGTGAATCACATTCTCTTTCTCCTCCTCACTGTTGAATTCCTTTGAATCTGCAATTCTCAACTTGGGCAGCACAACATAAGAGAATAGTACATGTTCATAGTAGCAAATATTAATCTTATATATTAGGTAATTATATTTAAATGAAAGGTCCAATTTATAAACATACACATTCATATTCTCTCTTGCCCCAAGTTTTAGAACATGTTATGATATAGAAAACTTAATTTTTAATATTGATAGCATGTTTTTATTTTACTAAAGCCATTTTTGTAGTCAACTATCTTTTCTGATTTATGTGATTAGGACTTAGAAAAATATTTATTAGTTGATGTCATTTTTTACCACTTTTTAAATTTAGTTCCTAAACTTAAGTTTGGTTTCTAGTTATTTCTGTTATAAATTGCCAACATTTAAGTGAAAATCTAGTGACATGATAGGCATTTACTTTATTTGAATCTACCTCTTATGTTTTATGAACCAAAGAGAAATGTTGGATTTATCTTTGTGAAACATATTCCAAAATATAATTTTTATTAGATGAGTTATACCTGATAAATATCTCAGTATTTTTATAATACATATGATAAGCATGGGACTCTATCTTTGGGGTGATTTATACTTTGGAGTAATACATAAATGACAATATTAGGGTTACATGATTAATTCTTTTTTTACTCATAAAAATTATGGAATGGACAACAGAAATTTCAAGCTACTGAAAAATCATCATTGTTCATTATGAATTTAAATTGTACGCTATTTAACATCTGTAAGGAATGAATGTGATTTATCTGTATATCTTGTATCTTTTGAAACACTGATCTTGTATCTTTTGAAAAGAGCCCAGAGTTGAAGATAGATTATTTCTGGCATTAGTGCATACATACTTTTCATTTATATTAAAAAATATGTCTTTGTTTTTAAAATGACTTGTTTCCTTATTTAAAAAACAGTGTAACTAAAAGAAACAAAAGGCTGTGTCATACAGCTCATGTCCCTGGCAGTGGTCTGAATAGTACTTTGGGTGGCATGTGTCCTCAGACAGAGTGGGAGGGAGAGAGAAACATCAACGTGAGAGAGACACCCCGAGTGGCCGCCACCCGCACAGCCCCAACCGGGGCCGGGGACAGACTGCCACTGAGGTGCGTGCCTTAGCGGGAACCGAACCTGGGACTCTCTGGTCCCCGGGCAACACTGCAACTGCTGAGCCAAACCAGCCAGGGTAAATAATACTTTTCATATGTCTTCATCTAGTCTATTTTTTAAAGATAAATTTTAATTTATTATTTTTATAATCCTCACCCAAGGATATTTTTCCATTGATTTTTTTTTTTTTTTTTTGATGGGGTGGGAGGGAGAGAGGGAAAGAATGGGAGAGAGAGAAACATCGCTGTGTCCGTTGGCTGCCCCCACAGGGCCTGACCAGGCCGAGGGAGGCCACCAGCCTGGCATTTCCCTGTTTCTCGGCCTCCAGTACTGCAACGGAAGTGATGTTTCCTGACCGAGGTTCCAGTGTTCTCCTCGGGGGTGGGAGGAAATGCCCCGGACCAGCCTGCTGTTTCTGGTGTCCGCTGTGTCCATCACACACCGACTCTTTTCCCTGCTGCCGTCCCAACACATTGCCCAGTCCCCTGGTGGCATTACTCTGTGCCTCTCCCTCTCCAGGGAGAATTACATTTTTTTTTTTAAATCCTCACCTGAGGATAGTTTTCCATTTATCTTCAGATAGAGTGGGAGGGAGGGTCAGGGGGAGAGAAAGAGAAAGAAAGATTGATGATGTGAGAGAGACACATCGATTGGTTACCTCCCGCACAACCTGACCCGGACCAACAGGGGACCGAACCACAACCAAGGTACATGCCCTTGACTGGAATTGAACCCGCGACTCTTTGGTCTGTGGGCTGACGCTCTAACTGCTGAGCCAAACCTGCCAGGGAAGAGCATTTTAATTTTTAAAAAGAGAAATTTACCCAGAGACCTTAAAACCTTGCTAAGATGTTTTCCTAAGAATTACAGAGAACTTTTACCTCAACAAACTAACAAGACTGTTGTCCTCAGTTCCTTCTCTGGCCACCTGTGTCTGCCCAGCATCTGTTTGTGTGTTTATAATTAGGCAAGTTGTATAGTGTTGGACACAATCCTTTTATTTATTTGTTTTTTGTTGATTGATATTGTCCTGCTTTGATTTTTTTTTTCTTTATTGATTTTAGAGAGAGAGGAAGGGAGAGGGAGAGAGATAGAAACATCGATGAGAGAGAACATCAATTGGCTGCCTCCTACACGCCCCCACTGGGGATCGGGCCCACAATCTGGGCATGTGCCCTGACCCAGAATCGAACCAGCAACCTCTTGGTGCATGGTTGACACTCAACCACTGAGCCACACCGGCTGGGCTACGCTCATCTCTTTATTCCAGTTCTGCCACAGGGCTCAGGATGAAGTGGACTATATTCCATCACTCATAATCTGTCGGCTGCATTTATGCATCACTCAGTCCCCACAGGAGGTCCCTATCTGCATCTTCATGCACCAGCTGGGATGTGCAAAAAACATGACATTTCCTAACTTAAAAAAAAATTAGCGTAAATCCAGCTAAGTATAGGTAAGTCCTATACTTACCACCCAGTGTTGTGCCAGTGACCTGGGGTCTCTGGACCCTGGTGATGGTCTACCAGTTACTGCCAAGGGGCCCTTTGTTCCATTGTCTGTGCCGTGCTCGGAGGGGAGTGACTGAGAAGCTTGGGCACAGCTGTCCAGGGGTATGGCCTTTGTTTTCCGAAGGGGCAAGGAGAGGAGTCGACTGTGAATCTCTTAACCTTGGGACCCACCAACTTTTGTCTCCTTCCCAGCCTCTGGGTTTGAGCCCTTTTCTCTTTGCTATTAAAAGCACCCCCCTCCTCTTCCTCTCTGCAGGTAGCTTAGGTGTTTGCAAGAATAAAGACCCTTTAATTGAAAGTGACTTTTTGTTTTCCACTTTAAAAAATTCTTGAGGGAAGGAAATGCCAAATGCCTGGCTCCTGGTCTGAAGTGAGATGAAGGGAAGATACAGGGGGAATAAACACAAATTAGTATTTCACTCAGTTATCTTGCGCCAGCCTCTCAGACTGCCTCTGTCCCTTGGTACTCTGTGTCTCAGGAGCCTTCTTCTGCCACAGACCAGTGGCTCTGTACACGTGGAAAAACATATCAATCCACATGCTGACTCTCTAAACCCCCAAACTTTATTGACATGTAGCAACACAGTTCCTGATCCTGCCCTTGAATCCTTGTCTCCGATCTGCTCCTGACAGGACCCAAACTGAGGCACTCCACCGCCACCAGATCTGGACATCACGGCGGACACATTTTATTTAGAGGTTATGGGGGGAAAGACCAAAAGAAGCAGCTAGCAGACCTACAGGTAGTTATCTCCAGGGAACAGGACTAGAGGTGTATGTGTGGGGTGCCTTTAAATAGATACCTGTACCTGTGCTACTTTAATATAAATTAAAAGTGATCATTTACGACATAAAGCAAACTGGGATAATATGACACAATCTAAAGAGGAGAACACAGATGTATCCGCACTGCCTGGCCTGGGCTTCAGCTCCCAATCCCTTTACTTGAACATGTCAATAACTTTTGAATGACAGCCATCAGCTGAGATTATTGCATCGATCTGAACAGATGAAAAATATTCTCTGTACAGAAAATTTAAAAGTATACCATTAATCATTATAAGGGGGGATCAGTATACTTGTACCCTTTTTTTTTAAACCATTGTGTAGGAAGAGAGGTAGGTAGTCACTATAGAAATGAGACGGAATTTGCTAAATAAGACACTTAGCATTTTATGTGGCACTACTTTACAAAGAGGGGATTTATACAGGGTGCTGCTGCATAGTTTTCCTTTAAAGGAAGGAACATGTTGTGTCTTGGGTTTGAATATGGCTTATCGGGTATTCTCTGACGCCAGTGGAGCCAGGCACCATATCACCACTCACAGTTGTTTCCCTTGCCCACAGTTTCACGTTCCATTAGTCACCCGCGGTCAATTGGGGTATAAAAATATTAAGTGAAAAATTCCTGAAATAAATAATAAATTTTAAGCCCACTTGGTTTGGAGGAATGTGATGAAATCTCGTGTTTCCTCCTCAGTGAACCACCCCTTGGGCAGTGAATCACCCTCTGGGCAGCGTCTCCAGGCAGCACACCTACTCCCCGTTAGTTACCTGCTCCCCGTAAGTTTCCTAGCTGTCTTGATGATAAGACTGTCTGGTATCCAAGGCTGTGTTCAAGTGTGACCCATATTTTACTTAATAGTGACCCCAATGTGCAAGAGTAGTGATGCTAGCAATATAGATATGCCGAAGAGAAACCATAAAGTGCTTCTTTTAAGAGAAAAGGTGAAGAAAGTTCCTGACTTAAGAAAGCCTTTTACCATCTCACATCATCACCATCATCATCAGAAGGGCAAGTACAATACAGTAAGATACTTTGAGAGACCATATTCACATAGCTTGTGTTACAGTCTATTGTTATAATTGTTCTATTATTAGTTACTCATGTCCTACTGTGTTTAATTTATAAATTGACCTCTATCATAGGAATGTAGGTATAGGGAAAAACAGTGTGTATAGGGTTTGGTTCTACCTGTGGTTTCCTGCATCCTCCGGGGGAGGTGGACCCTGTCCCTGTGCTCATGGACTAACTGGCCGTGGCTTCCATCTACCACCAGGTGGCAGACTTCCCCCAGCTCTGCGGCGGCCTGTTAGCTCTGCTTTGGGCCTTTGCCTCGACCTGGAAAATCACCGGCTGCCTCAGCCAGATTTAGATTTCCTGCACAAACCATCATTACCTCGGTTAGAGAAGTGAAGGTGGGGTGGGCCTGTTACCATTTCAGGAGAGAAGGTGACAGACACAGAAGGTCCTTTATATGTAGCACTAAAGAGAAAGGCTTGTTTTTATTTTTTGGGACAACTTTTAAAAAATAGAAAAATTCCGTATTTTACAAGTCAAATTAGAAATGATTGAAAAAACACATATTACTGGTCAAATATAGAGTTGTAGTTAAATGTTCAGATATGAGCACTGTGACCATAAAAGATATTTTGAGATTTTTTTAAATAGTGTGATGAATATTTTTCATTTGCTTAAACTATTTTGAGACATGTACTCATAATTCAAGCTTGAAGTACAAAGGTGGTAAAATAAGTGTTAAAATAAAATAACATAAAAGTAAAATGTGCCACAAAATTTAATCTACATCATTCTCTTTCAGGAATTTTTTTCCCAAGATGTTCTCATTGATTTGCATGGTGCTCTAGTTGACATTTTTTTTTTCTTTTTAAACAAACAACTTAGGTTTCAGATTAAGACAAGCTTGCTCTGGTTTACTCCTGGAATAATAAACATCAGAGGAAGAATTTAGTAGGAAAATCAGGCAACTCAATCTGTATTTTTTGGATTAAACTGGAGTATCTTTTAATTCTAGTGAATAGGATTTGGTTTTTTTCAATGCTAAATTTTTATTTCACTGTTATGCTACCACTTAAGTACAAATATTTGATCAATATACAATTATGACATTTATAGGGAATACTTGAGAAATAATACTGCAAATACTTAAATTGCACAGATCCTAATAAACTTATACATTTTGATCTGGGAGCAATAGAAATAGGACGGGGACAAGAAATGCTAGGTTCTGGTGTGATGATGCGTCCCGCCAGGGTCACTGGCTGCTCACCTTCTGTCCTGCCTCCTTCACCTCCTTTGCCTCCTCCTCTTTCCTCTCGCCCCTGCTCCTGGAGCATCTGTTTGTTTGTTTGCTATTCCTCACCTGAGGATATTTTTTTCATCGATTTTTACACAGAGTGGAACAGAGGGGGTGGGGCGGGGGGGAGAAACATTGATGTGAGAGACACATTGATTGGTTGCTTCCTGCATGAGCCCCAAGTGGAGCCAGGGATTGAACCTGCAACCCAGGTACATTTCCTTGACCTGGAGTGTTTTTTAGGGATCATTCTTTACTTCCCAATTGTCTCTTTCCCATTATTTGTAACTTAAAAAAAACCCTGCAAACTGGTCACCTGCATGCCACAGTCTGAGTGCCTTTGGAAGAAAAAAAATACAAAAATTCAAAAGAAAATCAAGGTGATAAAACTGCCCTTAAAATATAGTTAAAATCCCTCAACCCTGCTTAAAACTGAGACAAGCTTTTCAGCTCATTTCCCTCAAAATTCACAGAAAAGTGTCAGTGCTTGAAAAGAAAACACAGAGGATCCAGAGCTGACATCTGATGATATTTGGGCCAATTTGTAGTCAGTGTCAGAATATTCTCACCAAATAATTAACATTTAAAACTAATAAAAGCAATTCTTATAAAAACAAGGAAGAAAAGATTATAAAGGTAAAGATGGGAATTATAAGGCTCATTCAAAGAGAATAGAGCATATTTATATTGTTTCCCAGTTTTATTTCAATTGGGAGGATATTGTATTTTGTGTGATTCTGAGGATGACTCTAAGTTTTGACCCAAGAACGATGCAGTTACCTTTTATTGAGATGGGAAGACTGCATGAATACCCAAAACAGTGGGGCTGAGTGGGGAGGTGGAGAATTGTGTTTGGGACATATGAAATTTGAGATGCTTATGAGACAAGGCAAAATTGTAAGAAGACAGTTCTGGAATTCAGGGGCGAGGTCTAAGCTAGACATGTACATTTAGGAGTCATCAGCGTCCAGATGGGATTTAAAGCCAGATTGGATGATTATCTTAGGAGTGAGTAGAGACGATGGGGAGGAGACAAGGGTACACCCCGCTAGTGAGAAGTAGAAGCTGGTGCACCCCTTTGGTGAGAGGTCAGAGACACGAGGAGCAGCAGGGAGGTGGGAGGGGAGCCTGAGACACGGGCTGTGTTGGAAGCCAGGTCAGGTCAGGTGAGGGCAGAAGGGACCGTTGGCTTCCACTCCATGGACGTCACCAGGGGAAGGAGAGGAAGAAGGAAAATACATTGGCAGAAAAGAAAACCCTGCCCTACCACACTGGGTTTTCTCCAGAAGTAATGAACATCCCTGGCGTAAACACAAAGCCCGCGGAGGGCTTGATCCGTCCAGGGTGTGAGTGGGCCAGAGCCATGAGGGCACAGACAGAAAAGGAAATTGCAGATCCCGGACCAGGAGTTTTGGGAGTTAGGACCATGGACTCAAAGTAGAGTAAAGGAGGAAAGAGGAGACTGATGCTCAGAGAAAGGAGCCGGCTGATGGACCAGGGCCCTCGGAAATCAGAGCACGTGTGGTGGGAATGAGCAGCAAAGAAGTTGGGAGGAGAGAGGTTGGGCCAGACCCAGACTTCAAGCTATAAATCTGACAGAGAAACAGTTTGGGGTGATGACAGTTTCTAGTGACCCAGCAACCTAAAGTCTTTAATGAAGAACAGTGAGTAACCAGAAAACAAGACAAAATGTTCATGACCAGGGGAATAAGTGGTCAGATGGCAGGACCCTTGGGGAGCAGAGGTTTGACAAGAGGGTGCATGTGCAGGAAAGGGTATCGAAGTTGCAGTGATGAGTAAGGAGCACACGTACCCCACCACCCACCCTTCGAAGGGCAGCGTGTTCTCACAAGAGAGACAGGCTTGCCTAGGAAAGGGGAGGGTGGAGAGACCAGGGCTGCGGAGCTTTAGGAAGCTGCCGAGGAGGAGTTTAAAAGGTGTGAAGATGACATCCACACCTGTTGGCGTTCCTCCCTTGTCAAGCCGAGCTCCTCGAGGGGCTGCTCTGTGGTCTGAGGCAAAGCCAGCTGGGGAAGTTCCATCCTGGGGGGACAGAGTGTCCAAACGGAATCGCTGACCCATGTTACTGTGAGACTATGGGGCCACGGTATAACCCTCGACTGTGAGAGCGTGGAGGAATCTAGAAACTGAGCGGGAGAAGTGAGGGGACGGCAGGCAGGGGGCCTGGCCGCCGCACTGACCTGCCTTCTGTGCAGTGACTTGAATCCAGTCCGCGGGGTCCAGAGTGGTGGGTGTGGTTCGTGTCCTGGGGCAGGAGTAGTGGGAGGGAAGGCACAGTTTCAAAGAGGGAGATGTAGTAATCGCTGCACAATGACAACATTAGGAAAAGATGAAAGGAAACGAAACATTGTAAAATAGAGAGGCTGTGCTTTTTTGAATCACGAATAGCCAATTAAGCTGTTTTGTTATGTAGTATCTCGTTCATTAGTCATCCATTTACCTCTGGTTGTACGAGCTGTTTACGTGAAGTAAATTTTTATAACGTTATGAAGGAATAAATCAAACCCACTGCTATCCATAGGAGGAGGGCTTGAGCCAAGTCTTTCTGTGGTTTAATATTTTTGGTTTCAACTTCATAGGAAGAGGCTGAGGGTAAGGAACGTGGTCAGGTTTTGCCTTTGCCCTTGAAGCACACAAATAGAACAGAAAGAAGTGCTGGGATCAGGCGATTGCAAAGAACATGAAATCCACCCGGGACTAGGAACACGGCAAGGATTCCTGTACCGCTGGAAACCGCAACCAGTGCAACTCGTTTTCGTTGGCGCTGGCTCACTGCGCTGCTGAGCTCCGCCAGGCGTCGGGCTTGTGTGGAAATAAACAATGTGTAGCTTTTGCTCCCAGAGCTCCCAGTCTGCGGGACAGACTGACACTAAAAAGCAATTTCAATGTAAAGTGCTAAGCGCTGTAAGCCGAGTTTGTTCAGTATACCATGGGAATGATAAACGGGGTGTAGACCAGGTGCCACAGGGGGAGGACAGTGTAGCTCAGTCTTGGAAGGATGAGGAGAATTTTGCCACACGAAGATGAATAAAGGGTGTTCTGCAGAGACCCTTAATAATAAAGGGTGGGCTGGAGGGGAGCAAAGTGGAAGAGGGTACAGCCTGAAGGCAGAGAGGTGTTGTTACGTGCTCCTCTTTCCTGTCTGTGTCCCCAGGGTCAAGTACCTCACTCGGCACATGGTGCTCCACAAATATTTGTGGAATGAATCTAGGAGGGGAGGAAAGACCAGTTTCCTGAGTCGGGGTGGTGGAGGCAGGATGTAGGGAGGAGCCCCCTCTGGGGACGAGGGGGCCTCTCTTCTGCCCCTTGCCCCTCTGCTTGCTGAGTCATCCGAGTGCCCGCCAGGAAGACGGAGGAGGAGGAAGCCCAGAGCGCTGGCATTGCAGAAGCTGAGGGTGTGAGGGTTTCGAAAAGGAAGGAATGACAGTCCGGTCTGGTGCAGCGGGGACGGCGCGCTCGGGCACTGCCAGGTCTGCGATCCTGAGTGACCGGTGAGCAGTTCCCTGAGTGGCAGCGGCAGGCTCCAGCCTCAGCGGGCTGAGGACTGAATGAGGGAAGAAACAGCAGAACCGACATTCCCTCCGAAAGCTGAACTGTGCAAGGAAGAGGGGGAGGAGGTAGCCTGAGGGCAGGCAGGACCCAAGGCTTGCTGTTGGTTTTTTTGTTAAGGGTAGTGGGCTTGTGAACTTTAAAAAGTCAGCACAGCCCTGGCCGGTTTGCCTCAGCGGTTAGAGCATCAGCCTGTGGACCAAAGAGTTGAGTGTTCGATTCTGCTCAAGGGCGTGCACCTGGGTTGTAGGTTCAATCTCTGTCCCCAGTCAGGGTTGCGCAGGAGGCAAACAGTCGATGTGTCCCTCTCATATCCGTGTTTCTCCCCTTTCCCCTCCACTCTATCCTCGGGTGAGGATGAACAACAACAAAAAAAGTTAGCATAGGAAAGAGGTTAAATAAAGCCAGGAGGTAGAGATAGAATAAGGGAGGTGGGCTTGATTAGGGATAATTCAAATGTGGATCTGTTTTGTAGTTTTAAACTTGAAACCTGAATTTCACATGAATGACTAGGTGTCAGTAAGGGAAATACGGGGTGGAGGAGAGCACGCTAGGTGGGGGACAGGAAACCTGGCCCCTAGTTCTGGCTCTGGGACTCACCAATGACAGGAGCCTCACCAAGCTCTGACTGGCACGAGCCCTCCTCTCCTTTCGGCCATAAAACTCCACGACTCAGAAGGTTATAAGTTTGGTAATACAAATATATCGAAATAAGACTCTTCCCCAAATACAGTTTGCTTCAGGAATTACTTAGGCATTTTGTTTTATATGATCTTTAAGAATAAATGAGATAGTATATGAGAAAGAACTTTGGGGATTTAAGAAGTAAAACAGCTAAATTTCTATTTATTAAAAATCATGCTTGACTTAAAGACCTCATCTGTTTCCTTCCTTCCTTCCTTCCTTCCTTCCTTCCTTCCTTCCTTCCTTCCTTCCTTCCTGGCCCAGAGTATAAAATCTTAGGGGAAACAAAATTAAATTAGCTCCTTATCTAAAGATTTAGTTGCCATGGCACAAACCTCTGCAGGATAATAAACCAGTCATTTCCCTGTGGATGGTGAAATTCCAGTTTGCATAATTATGTCCTCATGATAACTGAAAGTATTAAAGATTAAGCACAAAGATCTCAAGGACTGTAATATAAGATGGCACTGTTCCATCTGTTGTCTCTGAGCACTTGCAGCCGGTGAGGTTTAAACGAAAATGGAAATGCTGGAGAAAGACGGCCTGCCTGTGGGTGTGGCGGCGGGCCATCCGAGCGCATTTAAGCACCTGGTCCCTGGCCAGCAGGTGGAAGCTGTTTTTCAGGATTCTAAGGAGGGCAGAAGCCAACAGCTACCTCTCCCCGTCTCTAACTCATTCCTAATCCTGCGGGATCAGCCAGGCCACCTGACATTCACACGCCCAGACCTGGCAGCACCACGGTGTCTGGCTTTATGAAGGGACCCTCTGCACTGCTCCCCTCCTGCCCGGGCGGCGGCTGTCCACCTCCCGCACTCTGCACAGCCAGACCCAGCCTCCCTCAGCTCCTCTCTCTCCCTCTTCCCCCACGTCCAATGCGTCATCTATTACTTTGAATTTTGCCACCTAAATAGCCTCTCTGGGTCCCCATCACTGTGCTCATTGCTCTAATGTTGACACCTCCCCCCCTTTATGTCTCTAACACCACCTTCCCCTTGAGACCTTCCTGTTCCAGATCTCTCCAACCCACCGCAGAAGGAATTGCCAGTGTCATTGTCACACAGATCAGAGGTTCTTCGCTGACTTCAGAGGTTTTGTTTCACGTGTCTCCACAGTCAGACTGAGCTGCTTCAGGGCAGGAGACGAGGTCTCGACTCCTCTTTGTATCTTAGTGTCCAGCACATGACAGGTGCTCAGCGTATGCACATTCAATGCATCCGAATTTTGTTTCATTCTTTCCTGCCTGACCAGCTACATAACCTTTTCATTTTTATTTTCATAAACATGTTTCTAGTAGAATGGAGAGCTTTTTTTGCTTTCCACACATATTTAATAATCATATCCATACGCGTTTCTACTTATTGAGTGTTTTCCAATACCAGGCACCCTTGTGAGAATTTTACATACTTTATCTTCCTTATCCCTCACAACAGTCATGTAGGGAGGTATTACTGTCTTTATTTTCTACATGAAGCAACTTAGCCTCAGAGACGAGGTGCAGTGGGAAACAGACTTTGGAACATGCCTGTAGACCTGGTCTCCTGAGAGCAAAGCATATGATTCTGCCTCCTGCTAACAGTAGGATTTGTTGAATGCACTTTGCCATCATAATCTCAGCCAATTGTTTTATTTTTTAAAAATACAGTGTGTGGATATCGTCTCTTATTTAAAATAAAAACACCACTGAAACAATTCCTTGCCTGTGGATCCATTCCCCAGTCCCAAATCTAGTTGATTAGAGAAAGTAGACGTTTACATTCTCTCACATGATTGTCTCAAGGCGAACAGTTCAGGTAGGACGATGGCTCTTTCCACGTGGCCGGTCATAGCCCTTCCTCTGTGTTAGCCTGGTCTGCGTGGTTGAAGTTAGGTCGGGGTGGCTCTGAGCTCCATCATCAGGAGGAGAGACGATGTACATGGGGGCTCACCTGCGGGGTTGTAAGATACGGACCTAAAAGAGTCACAGGTCACTTTTGCAGATTGGTGGGATATGGACACTTAAAAAAAATGGTCAAGCCCTGGCCAGTTTGGCTCAGCGGTTAGAGCATCGGCCTGCGGTCCAGAGAGACCCAGGTTTGGTTCCCGCTAAGGGCACATACCTCGGTTGCAGTTTGTCCCTGGCCCTGGTTGGGTCGTGCGGGAGGCAGCCACTTGAGGTGTCCCTTTCATGTCAATGTTTCTCTCTCTCTCTCGGTTCCTCTCTCTCCCTCCCACTCTATCTGAACAGAAAATGGAAAAGTGTCCTCAGGCAAGGATTAAAAAATAAATAAATTTAAAAAATTGTCAAATAACATTCCTTCCTGGGCAGTTGTACCTATGTACTCTGTTGCCAGCTCTCTATGAGGGTCTTCTCTTCCCATATTCTGATTATAGCTTGACATTATTGGATTAATTTTTTTACCGATTAAAATGATGAGAAATAATATCTCATTTATCTGTTGACTTGTTTTCTTATTGATTTGTAATTGTCTCTCCATATTAGGCTCTAATCTTTTATTGGGGATAAAGATGCCCGACAGCTTTGCTCTGTCTTTCACTGGCCTGTTAACCTTGTTTGCGGCCGGCTTCTCAACCTCACCCTCTGGGCACATCGAGCTGGACCGTTCTGCGCTGTGGGTGCCCTGCGCATCACAGCGTGTTTGGCAGCAACCCTGGCCTCAACACATTAGAACATTTCTCCAGGTATTGCCAGTGCCCCCTGGGGAGCAAAACTGCCCCCAGTTGAGAACCACTGTTTATACAAAACTTGATTCTTAGTATAATTAAATTGATAAGGGTTTTTCTTATGATTTTGCTTTTTTCGTATGTGTCTTGTTACAGAAAACCTTTCCTATCCCCAAATAATAAAGACATGTTCTCTTATTTTCTTCTTATACTTTATTAGTTTATTGTTCTGTAGAAAATAATGTCCCGGAAATTATTTTTGTGTAAAATGGGAGGCTCGGCTCGGTCACGGAGCCTGTTTATGAGCCGTGCCAGATCTGCCCGGCTCTGCCCGGACCTGGCCACCTGCCCTGCTCCGGCCCGGAGTGACCCACCAATGGCTCACTTTGCTCTCGTGGTTGTAAAGCCATGGTCACTGATGCCACACGGAGGAGCCCCTGTGTAGTGCTGGCTGATGAGGAGCATTAGTACCTGCACCCTGGTTAGATGGGACCTGCGGAGGCTTGGACTTCTGTGGCTGCCTGGAGGGGATCCCCACTCGGGAGTGTGAGGGAGCTGAACCCCAGCAGCTGCATTTCCACCAAGAAAGAGGAGAGGGAAGGAGGAAAGCCAGCATTCAATGGTTTGCCCCCAGAATTCCAAAACTCCGAGGCTTCACATGGCTGTGCTGGAGACGTGCCGTGCGCCCAAGCCGCGAGCTGTGCCGCTGCCAAGCCGTGGCCAGCTCAGAAACTCAGTCCTTGCGTTTCTCTCCCCCTCCCCATAATGCAGTTAACACGGAGGCATTTCCTCGGGCCTGTCCAACGTTGGAATCTCACTTTAACAGTTATTTATGTGAATAACAGTTTCCCTAACAGCTTTCATGAAACTGGTTTGTTTTTTTTTCACTGTGAGGATGATTTTTGCTGCAAGTAACCAAAACTGCAACTGAAAGTAGTCGGACCAGGACCAGGTGAGGTGACCGAGGAACTCGCCTTGGGTGCAGATGTGGGGAGAGGGCGTCAAGAAACTTAGTAATAAAGGTGAATACCATTTAAAAATGTTATTATTATTATTTTTTTTAGAGAGATAGAAACATCCGTGTGAGAGAGATGCATCTATCGGCTGCCTCCTGCACACCCCCTATTGGCGATTGAGCCAGCAACCCGGGCATGTGCCCTGACAGGGAATCGAACTGGTACCTCTCAATCCACCGAGCCACACTGGCCGGGCAAGATGAATACCATTTTAATGCAATGTTCAAATCAACATGAATGCAAAAAATCTATGATGAGTGAAATGTCAAAATTTGAAGTTAAGACAGACTCTGATCGTGTACTTACTTGACTCACTCACCCCTTCCAATCCTGGCCCTTCGACAGTACGAAATGGCTGTGTTCCATGACAAAAATCCACAGCAGAATAGGGCAGCTCCGGGCATGTTATAATCATCAGCTCAGCCATGCTGTCAGGACCCAGATTCCTGTCATCCTCTCCTGCTATCTCCAAGATCAGCTCAGCCCAGGGCTAGTTTCTTATAGAATTGTACTTTATTGTAGCATTCCAGGAATTACATTTAAAGGTGATTACTGCAGAGGCAAAGAGGGGAAATTCTAAGTTGCTCTTTTGGACAAAAAGGATCAGCCTTTGTGTGAATTAATACAATGAGATGCTTTCCCCCCCTAATGTCTAGTTTAGCTTTCCTGAGGGAGAATGAGTTTTGAGGGTGGGAATAATGATTGGAAAAATGGAGACGTAGGTTGTGATTTGGGGGATGCTTCAGGGAGAGCAGGTTCGGGTGGGCTCTGGGGAGCCAAGGAAATGATGGACCAGAGCACTGGGAACGCTGAGGGCTGGACCAGGTGCCAGAAGGAAGGGGAAGTGAGAGGTTCAGGAAGAGGAGGTGAGAGGCCAACGACTGCTGCAAGGTGTGTGGGGCCTGCCCTGCTCCCCCCCCCCGCAGGGATCTTTGATAAGAGTCCCATTTGCAGACAAGGCTAAATGTCATTTGACCTTCAGGATATGGCTGTTCTCTCACCTGCTCCAGTGAGTGGCTCCATCAGCCTTCACACGGGAACCGGGGGACACTTTCCAGGCTGACTGGGCAGGGTCCTGTGCTAGGGGTGGGTGTGTGGGGCACACACCTTCTGTCTTTGATGGCACTGGGAAGGCCACCACAATACGAAAACCTCATCTTCCCTGTCTCCTGATGGGACAACCCAGGCTAGGTTTGGAGGGCCCTCTCTTGGTCACCTGTCACACTGAGTTGGGCTGGCCCTTTTGCAGGCTTAGCATCATGACCTCAGTCTGGGGCTCACCAGACCCTCACTGACTGTTGATCTGATGGAGGTGGGTCTTTCCAGGATGAAATGACGCATCTGGCCTTGTTCTTAATCCATCACTAGCTCATTCCTCCCCATGATGGCGTGGGGTGGGAGGGGCTGTACTCAGCCAGACCCCTGCTTTTTATTCCCTTTTCGAGCCACCCGAACATAGGACAGGCTTATTTTAATCTGCTTGCTGCCATAAACCATGTGCCCCGACGCAGTGGGGATGAGAGGTAGGTGGGGTTGTCTACTCACTCTGGGGTATTAGGACGTCCATGGTAGTTACCCATCAAGGCCAGTGGTAAATTCTCTGATCTTTTTTCTCTCCTTTTCTCAATGATTCTGAACTATTGGCCCCTGAAATCCTAACCCAACAATGGGATTATTCCCAAGGAAAGAGGACATAAAGAATCTCCTTACATGGGAAATTTTAAATTTGCTCATTTATTCATCAGATACGTATTAAGTACATACTAGGTGGACAGAATAGTGCTAGGTGCTGGACATGTAGTGACCAAGTATAGCGTCATGAAGGTACTATCCAGCGTGTGTGTGCTGAGGTGGGGGTGGTCAGCAGAGATAATGTCCAATGAGTTTATTATAAATGCTAAGGAGTTTTCCTGTGGAAGAAGAGTGCCCTCAGGGTCACTGCGCTACTCCGCCAGATTGGCCCGCCCCCCAGCAGCCTCAGAGATGCCCTCCCATATCCTTTTCCCCTCAGGACATAGGGGCACCAGCACCGTGAGTCCTGGCAATACCCTGGTGCCGCCAGGGTAGTTATGTGAATTACACCTGGCTCTGGGTTACAGAACTATCTTTAATCAGAGATGTTAATTGCCAAATTAAGAGAAAAGGGAACAATTGCCAAAAAATAAAAAGTAAATAAAATAAAATAAAATAAAAGAGGATTACATCAAGGAAATAATTGTTTAATAACCCCATGCTGTTCCACTCTTAAGAACATGAATAGGAACACTCTCTGTGGTCTCTGTGGGATCGGGGCAGGCGTGGTCGGGCCCCTCTCTGAAGTCAGGGGCGGGTCTCAGGCTGAGAAGCTTGTGGTTATGGAGAGAAAGACCAAAGAGGCTGGGAGATGACCCTCCTGTCCAACAGTATCTTTCTAATGTTCCCCCTGATCAGAAACTATTCTTGGTTAACATATAACCTAGTCTTAGGGTTAAATCTATTAATAATTTATTTCTTAGTATAAATGAAAATAATCTGCATTAGTGTCCTAGGAATTTGAGTGGAGGAATTGAGCAAGTAATAATAATGGCTAATGTTTGCTGAGAACTGAACTGGCTGGTTTCCACGAATTATCCGATAAGGAGCTTTTGAGGTTGGAACTATTATCCAATGGGTCTTGCTCAGGTTGTAACCCTGTTAAAGGGCTGAGTTGGCATTGGAACCCAGGACTCTCTGACTTCAGAGTCAAGGCCTCAGTCTCATTGAGCACTTCCAGGAGGAGGGAAGGAGCATCTGGAAGGCCAGAAGGAAATGGAATAAGAGTGGTTATATTAACACGGGTAGCTGCAGATTATTGGATACCTACTCTGTGCAACCCATATTATATATGTCACTTCACTGACATTCTCCACAAACCTACAGGGAGGGTCTGTGATCCCTATTTTACAATCGGGAAAGGGGAGGCGGAGAGAGGTTGTTTATGGTTTGAGTTGCACGCCTTCAGGGTCCAGAAAGTTGCTTGGATTGCCAGGCAAAATGATCCCACCCGAAATCTGTCTCCAGGGCCATGAAATGCTGGTGCTGTTAAGGGAAGGACATGCTATCAGAGGCAGGAATTGGCCTCAGCTTCATGATTCTGGCATAGACCACCTTGGGAAGCAATCGAGACCCAGGAACCAGCATCCTATGAAGCTTATTTTTCTACTCTGACTTTGTTGTTTCTATATCTAATTAGCCCAGAATCACACTTATAGTCTAATCTGCATATTGCAGGAAATGAGTTTACATAGGCAGCCCTGGACTGGGAGGGATGTAGGGAGGAGGAGGAGGGGCCTCTGACAGCAGCAGGTGGTCTCTGTGGCTGCCTGAGAATGGGCTAGTCCAGATGCCTGTCAACTTTGCTTCGATTTCCTCAGACCCCCAGTTTCTCCTGAAATGGCATGGAAGTCCCCAAGTTGCTTGATGTTACTTTGTCCAGGTAATCAGAAGATACCCCATCCCAAAGCCACTCATGTCCACGAGCCACTGGGAACCATGGAGGCTACCATAAGTCTCATTTAAAAAATGCAATAACCTGCCAATGATATATCAGATAAGGGGTTAATTTCCAATACATATATAGTGCTCAACAAAAGGAAGACAAAGAACCCAATTAATAAATGGGCAGAGGAGATGAATAGACACCTCTCCAAACAGGACATACAAGTGGCTAAGAGACATATGAAGAAATGCTCAACATCACTAATCATCAGAGAGATGCAAATTAAAACAACAATGAGGTATCACCTCACACCTGTCAGAATGGCCGCCATCAGCAAATCATCAAACAACAAGTGTTGGTGAGGGTGTGGAGAAAAGGGGACTCTAGTACACTGCTGGTGGGAATATAGACTAGTGCAGCCACTATGGAAAACACTATGGTGTTACCTCAAAAAATTAAAAATTGAACTTCCATTTGACCCAGTGATCCCACTTCTAGGAATATACCCTAAGAAGCCTGAAACACCAATCAGAAAGAATATATGTACCCCCATGTTCGTAGCAGCACTATTTACAATAGCTAAGATCTGGAAACAGCCCAAATGTCCATCAGTTGACGAATGGATAAAAAAGTAGTGGTACATGTTCACAATGGAGTACTATGCAGCTGTAAGAAAGAAAGATCTCTTATCTTTTGAGACAACATGGAGGGACCTGGAAAGTATTATCCTAAGCGAAACAAGCCAAACAGAGAAAGACAAATATCATATAATCTCACTTATTTGTGGAATATAATGAACATAACAGTCTGAGGAATGGGGTAGTCCCAGAGACATGGAAGTGGGGTATAGACTGACAATCCCCAGAAGAGGGGGTGGTGGGGGAGAGATAAACCACAGAACTTATATGCATGTGTGCATGAACAATGGACATGGACAACAAAGCTGGGGACATGGTGGGGAGGGAGGGGGAAGGGGGAATCAGTGGGGGGAAAAGGAGAAACATCTGTAACAAAAATAAATTAATTAAAATTAAATAAATAAATATCTTTGATGAAGCAATAAAAATGATCATTTTATTAAATCTCAAAAAAATAAAATAAAATAAAATAATGCAATAACCTCCCTAGAAAGAAATAGTCTGTGTAGTGGCAGTTTTTGAGGGGACTGCACCCAGAGCCCGGAGTCTCAGGGTGGGCCCAGGAGCTCGTTGCCAGGGGCTACAGCAAATGGGCTTCTAAGCAGCGGCGGCTGCTGCTGGGCCCAGGCTTCCATGGGGCGCCGGCCACCACATCTGCTCCTTCTTCAAGGACTCCCAGGAAAGCCCCGGGCGCTCTCGCTGTGCTACTCAAGTCTCAGGGAAGGGCTCGGGTTCCCCTGTTTCCCTTGGCACGTAAATGCAAATTCAAAGCCAAAAGTAGTGCCAGGCTACACTCACAGATTTGGTAGTTTAATTAAGTGTGTTTTCTGGAAATAAAATTAGGCATGCTAATAAGATCTTAAGTGAAACACAAACTAGGCTGTCTGATGAGAAAGGGCTCTGCTGACAACTTCATTAAACATGGATGAGGAAGTGAGTCAAGCATCTCAGCCGAGAGGAAATCCAGTAGACAGTGGGCAGGAAATAATAGAAATACCAGCAGGGCTGAGAGATAGGTGAACACGAAGCATAGTTCTGAGGATAAGAATAATTGGCTTCGGTCTGGATGCATGCCATTATAGAGAATTAATGAGGCTTTTTTAATTCGCTCATTAAAATACTATTTATGGAGCTGTTTTTCCATCCCAGGTGCTGCACTAGACAGTGGAAAACGGGATGGAGAACAAGACCTGTGCCAACACTCTTGGGACTTACAGAGTCTAGAGGGTTAACATTATCAGGAATTTTTAAGAGAACTATAGGTTAGTGGACAATATGGGCAAATTATTTGCTAATATTTTTATTTTCAGAAACTCTAATTTGAAACACACAATCTAAAGCATATAAAATGCAAATGTACAGTTTAATGAAACATAGTAAAACAAATTCCTGCATAGCTGCGTCCGAGTTTAAAGGACAGAATGTTACTAAAACCTCAGAAGCCTCCTGGGAGCCCCTCTCCTCTTTAATTCTCTCTCAGTCCCACCCAAAGGTAACTACCCTGAAATCTGTGTTAACTAAACTATTCTCTGTTTTAGTTGTTTTCCTTTTAAAAAAAAGTTTTTATTGATTTTGGAGAGAGAGATAAAGGGAGAGAGAGATAGAAACATCTATGTGAGAAACATCGTTCGGCTGCCTCCTGCACGCCCCCTACTGGGGATTGAGCCTTGAAACCAGGGCACGTGCCCTGACTCGCAATTCGACCTGGACTTCTCAGTCCGTGGGGTGATGCTTAATCCACTGAGCCATGCCGGCTGGGCAGTTGTTTTCCTTTTGTATGTTTCTATGAACAATATTTTGGAATTCTGAAAAGTATATAAGGGAATCTAAAGATTATTTTGGTGTGAGTTAACTTTATGATGATATTAATTCTTTCTATCCAAGAATATGGCATTATCTCTACATTTGTTTAGTTCTTTCACAGTCTTGCAATAAAGTTTTTTAATGTAACAGGTTTTGCATCTTTTGTTATTTTTTTCCCCTTGATAAATGTCTCTTTAAAAAAGTACTTTAAAATGTATATTTTTAAAAAGTATGATTTCTGAATGATTGTTGAGGGTGTAGACTTGCAATTGACAATATCCTATGAACTTTGTAAATAGCAACTGCTAAACTGTTACTAACTCTAATAATCTGTAGCTGTTTTTAGATTTATAAATAGACACTGATGTGATATACAAATATTGACATATATATTTCTTTCAAATTCTTTGTTTGGATATATTTTTCTTGTCTCACTGCACAGGCTAAGATTGCTAGTACAATGTTACATAGCAACAGTGGTAAGTAGGTATCCATGTGTTGTGCCTGACAGTGCCAGTGAAAAGCTAAAAGCACTACATTTAATAAGGTTGGTTATTGGTTATTTTAGATACCCTTTAATAAGTTTGAGACTTTCTATTTCTAGTTTCTGAAGGTTTCTAAAAATCATGAGTGATTTTAATCTTATTATTTGCTTTTCTTTTTTACTTTTTAAATTAACTTTTTATTATGGAAAATGTCAGACATACAAAAGTAGAAACATACAATAAACCATCATTTAACCATCACCCAGCTTCAATAATTATCAAGGCCCATCTTGTTTCATCAATGTTTCTAACACATTTAACATTCAGACTTCTTAGTTTGAAGCAAATTCCAGACATCATTTCAACTGTAAATGTTTGAGAATGTATCTCTAAAAGATAAAAGCTTTTTTTTTTTTTTTTTTTTCAATATAACCACAACACCATTATCCCAACTAATATCAAATATCAAGTCCACTTTCAAATTATTCGGATTGTCTTACAAGTGTATTTTACAGTTTGGTCAAATCAGGGTCTGAAAAAAAATCCATGTTTCAACTGGTTTATATGTCTCTTTTAATCTCTACAGGTTCATCCTCCCATTTCTTTCTTTCATCCAGGCCATTTATTTACTAAAGAAACCGGGTCATCTGTCTTGTAGAATTTCCTACAGTCTGGATTCTGCTGATATAATCTCTCTGGTGTATGCTCCTCTGTTCCCTGTATTTTCAATAGGTTAGGATTTATGTCTAGAGGCACAGTTAGATTTAAGTCCAAAATTTTGGCAAATATATTTCATAGGTAGTCTAGTATACTGCCATTAGGAGGTACATAATGTCTCCGGTGACAGAGATATATGAGTAAGAATTTCTGCTTTCTTATATCTCACAGATGCTTTGAAACACGACCCCCGATGTACAAAAGCCACATGTATGATAGAGAGCATGTCTTGTACTGCAGCAGATTAGAAGGTGAATGCTTTACCACTCAGTGTCATCACAAAACATTAATTAGACAAATCTTCAGCGATGTCTACCATATTTCAAGTGACGTCCTTTATGCTAAACATATAAAAATACTAAGGAAACAAGGTCCTTACACTCAAGGTCATATAAGCTGGTGGGAACAGACACAATCATAAAAGTACAAAAAAAGGCCGTAAGTGCCACATTACAAGTCTGTACACATACAGTGGTAGCGCAACAGCCTGGAGAATTGTCATTGTAATAAACAGGGAAGTGCCCAAAAGCACAGGATGAGCCGTGATCTTGATGGTATGAAAGAGCTCACCCGTGCTTCGCAATTCCTTTCCCCACTGGGCTCACGTGCTTGATTCTTTCAGAGTAGATTGGGGTGGCTCCCAGCTTCAGCTTCTCCAGGTTTCGGCCGCAGGGGCTCGCGGCACTGCAGGACCTGCTGGCACCCTCGATTCTGAGCCACTCTCGCTTCCTCCCAAAGCTCACCGAAGCTTCCCAATCCTCCAGAACCGCAGTGACAGTCAGGACGTCCTGTGCTCGCGACCTTGGTTCTGCTCCAAGATGCCCAGGAGCCGGCCTGACTTGCCCTTGCCTCCCGCCTCCTGCACACCTCTGGGCCGCGCTCTCCTCCTCGGGCTCCAGGTCCCCGCCCGCAGGACCAGCGGTCCCCCCGCTGCTGCACTGACAGCACCTCGCCTCGCGCGCTCCCGGTTTGCTTTTCTTACATCTATTGAAATAAACATTTAGATTAATGGATGCTTAATTTTAAGTCAAACTTTCATTCCTGAGAAGAAAAGCCAACATGATCATGTTACATTATCATTTTATGCACGTTAGGATTCAAGGTTATAATATTTTTCTCAGGATATTTACATTTGTGTTCATGAGTAGAGTCCAACTTAGGTGATCATTTATTTTCTTGTACTGTGTTTGTCTAGGTTGGGTATGGAATTATGGCAGCTCGAGAATATATATGAGTTGGGGAGTGTTTATGCATTTTATGTTTTCTGGAAGAGATTATATAAGGTTAGAGCTATTTTTTACTTTAATGTTTGGTAGAATTTACCTGTGAAACTCTCTGGGTCTAGTTTTCTTTGTGGGAATGTTTTAAAATGTTGATTTTAATGGTTATATAAATATTCAGGTTTTCTATTTCTTTAGCTATTGTTGGTAAAGAATCTCTCCTACCCCCACAGATTGATATGTTTCATTTGGTTTTCAAATTTACAAAAATGTCATCATATCCTCTTTTCAGTATCTGTGTTTAAAAATTAAACAGCCCCCAATCCCAAATAGACAACATCTCCTTGAGTCATTTTTTCTTTCTTCCTTCTTTCCTTCCTCCCTCCTTCCTTTTCTTTCTTTCTTTCTCACCTGGAGATATGCTTTTATCGATGAGAGAGAGAGAGAGAGAGAGAGAGAGAGAGAGAGAGAGAGAGAGAGAGAGAAACATCAATGTGAGAGAAAAACTTTGATCGTTTCCTTCCTATATGTGCTCCAACTGGGGATGTATCTATGTGAGAGAAAAACTTCGATCATTTGCCTCCCATATATGCCCCACCTGGGGATATGTCCTGACTGGGACTTAAACCTGAAGTCCAGGTGTGTGTGCTGTCCAGGCATCAAACCCACAAACTTTCGGTATACGGGATGACACTCCAACCTACTGAGCCACCTGGCCAGGGCCATTTTCCAATGAAAGAATTCATTGCTTCCAGACTGCTAATTCGATTTCTGCTCCCAGCCACCTTGATCATTTTGAAGGTTTTGATGATCTCTGAATTCAAAATGTCCATAACTTTACCAGGCAATTGCCCAAAAGGTGAATTTTAATTAGTTTTTCCTCAGTATTTCCTGCCCCTCATCCTCTGTTCTGAGCAACTCCATCATGGCCTCTCTGGTGACTCTGGTGGCAGCAGGGATGCCCTTAGACAGTGACTGTCTTTGTCCCTTTTCAGTTGCCCAACATTATTAATGACAGTATTTCTTTGAGACAGTAAACTATTTGATTCTCATTTTCCCTGGAAAAAAATCAGGAGTAGTTTAAATTACTATGAGTCTTGTAGGTACATGTCTAAAAGGAAGACACACAACTGGGTGTGGTGTTGGAGCTGAGTGGCTCTCTGGGGTGGGAAGTGCTGGGTTTCTTGACTCAGAAAGCTCTTGTGGTCTGATCTTGGGAGTAAATGACCTTATGTCAGTGGAGGGTAAAAATGATATCATCATTGCCCAGTTATGTTCTGGGGTGGAAAGTGCTGGGTTTCTTGACTCAGAAAGCTCTTGTGGTCTGATCTTGGGAGTAAATGACCTTATGTCAGTGGAGGGTAAAAATGCAATCATCATTGCCCAGTTATGTTGACCATTTAATTAATCAGTGAAACTTCTCCCCTACTTAAAAATAATCAATACTACAATGAAATATTAAAGATAGAACAATTCAGAGTTCAGCCATGAGGAAATTATCAATAACCACAGAATAATGGCACATTGAGTTGAAAGTGACCTCAGAAGTAGTTTCATCTGATGTCCCACGAAGTGGAAAAATCTCCTTTTTGACATCATTGTCAAGAGGGCTGATCTCTCATGGACCATGCCAGCAGAGCGAGGGTCACAACAGCATCAGAAAAATTCAACCACTACTTGTTGCTACCCTTGGTGTACATAATTTTAATTTTTGGTGTTATTAATATAAAGATGACTTCTTTTTCTTTTTACCATCTATTCTATTTTTAAATTGAATTTATTGGGGTGACATTTGTTAATAACATTATATAGGTTTCAGGGGTACTAAAGACTAAATCTTAACTTCCTTCCACTGTCTTTTCTTACATTTGTGGGAACATCATGCAGGGAGTGGGGAGGGAAGAAGGAGAGAGACTCCAGATACAGAGGTGGCTTAACATTAATTTATACATAAACATAAAAATATTTTGGTGTTCCTGTTCTTTCAGCTGCCTCTCTGGGTCACCGCTCATCTACCCCATGAAAGAAAGGGATCCCCTCTTGCCACTCACTATCCTTGAAAAGAGCTTTGATTTCACTCCAGTCTCGCATTCTTTTCCTACAGGAATGTACTCTCATTTCTTAAGATCAAATGTTTATGGCAGGCATTGAACACAATCAAATACACAGTTCGTTTATCTGTTGATTTATTTTGACTAAAATTCTTGATTTTTTGGAACTTCCTAAATAAGCTGTTCAAAGGGATGCAGAGGGACTCAGACTATCCGAGAAGGAGAATGAAGTGCTATTAGGCAGGGGGATTGGGACTCAAACTGGCTGGCACACTAGACAGTCAAGTGCAACATCCAGATGATGGCTTGTGGTCTTCAGGCCCTGACCTTGCACTATTCTAACATAATTCCTTGGAGTCCCATTTGTTGACCCAACCTTTGGACCTTGCTATTTGCTAAAGTGAGAAATGGTAAGTTGTTTCTCATGAGGTCAATGCCCTGGGTTCCTAATATTTCAAACAGATGTGTTTCCTAGGAAAGTTCCAGCCCATACACCATCTCTGGAGGGGTCCCATACCTCTCAGTACACTGACACCCACAACTGTGCATACATTCTTGGTTGAGTTAGTATACTAAGGTTGAATGTACATGTTTCATTTCTAGAAACCTCACTGCAAAGGGCGCAAGAACTTCCTTTGTACTATGTGGCCGTCAGGTTTGGCATGGTCCCAGGAGGGCCTTAGACACCTTTTGGAATAAGAATGTTTCTGCTCTCTGACTGCACAAGAACAGAGGGTTCATCTGTGCTTCGAAGCAGGGAGGGGTTTGGAACAGTGCGGGGCCAGGAGACAGGAGGCCAGGGGTATAGCTTCATCCTTTCATTGAATAATCAATGGAGTCAGAGTTCTATTTTATTTTTACTTTTATTTATTTTTTTTATATTAAAAATTTTTTATTTTATTTTCTTAAATTAATTTATTTTTGTTACAAATGTTTCCCCTTCCCCCCCACCCATTGACCCCCTCCTCCCCATCACCCCCAGCATACATGCATATACATTTTGTGGTTTATTTCTTCCCTCCCTTCCTCCCCTCTCCCCCTTTTCTGAGTATTGTCAGTCTGTTCTCTATTTCTATGACTCTGGGTCTATTTTGTTCATCAGTTTGTTTAGTTCATTATATTCCAGAAATAAGTAAGATCATGTGATACTTGTCTTTCTCTGCTTGGCTTATTTCGCTTAGGATGATACTTTCCAGGTCCCTCCGTGTCCTCTCAAAGGATAAGAGATCTCTCTTTCTTACAGCTGCATAGTACTCCATTGTGTATATGTACCACAGCTTTTTTATTCCTCATCTACTGATTGGCACTTGGGCTGTTTCCAGATCTTAGCTATTGTAAATAGTGCTGCTATGAACATGGGGGTACATATGTTCTTTCTGATTTGTGTTTCAAGCTTTTTAGGGTATATTCCTAGAAGTAGGAATGGGTCAAATGGCAGTTCAATTTTTAATTTTTTGAGGTAACATCATAGTGTTTTCCATAGTGGCTGCACCAGTCTGTGTTCCCACCAGCAGTATACTAGAGTCCCCTTTTCTCTACACCCTCGCCAACACTTGTTGTTTGATGATTTGTTGATGGCAGCCATTCTGACAGGTGTGAGGTGATACTTCATTGTTGTTTTAATTTGCATCTCTCTGATGATTAGTGATGTTGAGCATTTCTTCATATGTCTCTTGGCCATTTGTATGTCCTGTTTGAAGAGGTGTCTCTTTACGTACTCTGCCCATTTTTTAATTGGGTTCTTTGTTTTCCTTTTGTTGAGTTGTGTGAGTACTCTACATATTTTGGAAATTAACCCCTTACCTGATGTATCATTGGCAGTTATGCTCTCCCATATAGTGTGTTCCCTTCTTATTTTGATGGTTGTTTCTTTTGCTGTGCAGAAGCTTTTTAGTTTGATGTAGTCCCATGTGTTCATTTTTTCCTTTGTTTATCTTAGGTGTTGTATCAGTGAAAATTCTGCTGTATATGATGTCTGAAATTTTGTCGCCTGCATTTTCTTCTAGAATTTTTATGGATTCATGGGTCACATTTAAGTCTTTTATCCATTTGAGTTTATTCTTGTGTATGGTGTAAGTTGGTGGTCTAGCTTCATTTTTTTGCATGTAGCTGTCCAATTTTCCCAACACCATTTATTAAAGAGGCTGTCTTGACTCCACTGTATGCTCTTGCCACCTTTGTCAAATAGTAATTGAGCATGTTGTCTTGGGTCAATTTCTAGGTTCTCTGTTCTGTTCCATTGATCTATGTGCCTGTTCTTGTGCCAGTACCAGGCTGTTTTGATTACAGTGGCTTTGTAGTATAACTGATATCTGGTAATGTGATCCCTCCTACTTTGTTCTTCTTTTTTCAAGATTGCGGTGGCTATTTGGGGCCTTTTTTGGTTCCATATAAACTTTTGGAGTATTTGTTCTAGTTCTATGAAGTATATGGTTGGTATTTTGATCGGAATTGCATTGAATCTCTATATAGCTTTGGGTAGTATGGACATTTTAATGATGTTAATTCTTTCAATCCATGAACAAGGTATATGCTTCCACTTTTTTATATGTTCCTTTATTTCTTTTTTCAGTGACCTGTAGTTTTCTGTGAAGAGATCCTTTACTTCTTTGGTTAAGTTTATTCCTAGGTATCTTAATTTTTTTGCCATGATGGTAAATGGGATTGTTTTTTTAGTTTCTCTTTCTGTGAGTTCATTGTTGGTGTATAAGAATGCTGTCGATTTCTTGACGTTAATTTTGTATCCTGCTACTTTGCCAAATTCATTTATCAAGTCTAGTAGATTTTTGATGGAGTCTTAGGCTTTCTTTGTACAATATTATATCATCTGCAAATAATGACAGTTTCACTTCCCCCTTTTCAATTTGGATCCCTTTTATTTTTTCTTCATGTCTAATTGCTGTGGCTAAGACTTCCAGTACTATGTTAAATAAGAGTGGCAAAAGTGGATATCTCTGCCTTGTTCCCGTTCTTAAGGGAAATGTTTTTAGTTTTTGCCCATTGAGTATAATGTTGACTGTAGGTTTTTTCTATATGGCTTTATTATGTGGAGATATGATCCCTCTATTCCCACATTGCTGAGCGTTTTTATCAGAAATGGGTGCTGGATTTTGTCAAATGCTTTTTCAGCATCTATTGATATGATCATATGATTTTTATCTTTCACTTTGTTTATGTGGTGTATCACATGTATTGATTTGCGAATATTGTACCATTCTTGCATCCCTGGGATGAATATTTTTTTTTGATGTATTGCAGGATCCGATTTGCTAATATTTTGTTAAGGATTTTGGCATCTGTGTTCATCAGGGATATTGGCCTGTAGTTTTCTTTCTCTGTAGTGTCTTTATCTGGTTTTGGAATTAGGATTATGCTGGCCAGAGTTCTATTTTTAAAACCCATTTGTAGATAAAACTTTTGTAACCATCAATATTGAATTGATAACATTAAAAAAGAAAGACTTATTTTCCCAAAAGAACCATTGCTTCTTTGCTCAGATGCAAATCTTATTTCCTAACATATTTGAAGCTAGCATCCAACATCAAGAGAATGGAAGGGGACTTGCTGAGATATTAGTGTACAATGAATTGCCAAATCTGACATTTTTATAGAGAAAGTAATCTTATTTATTCCTAAATGGCTTTGATCAAAGATTTCTGAATAAAACTTGTTCTAAAATATTAGAGACAAAGAATGATCATGACCAGAAATATATAAAGATAACTTCTTCTTTTTTTTTTTAAATATCATATGCGTCTGAGTTTTAAGAACAATTGTTTCTCTGAATCTTGCCTCTGAGTCTCCTTACGCTCGCATATTTTTAGATAGTGGTAATATCAGTGTACAGTTCATTTTATAGTCTACCTTTGTTTTGGCAGTGGGAGATGAAATAACAAGTATCATAATCAAAACAGAATTCTTTTGACTACAACTAGCTAAAAACATCATTCATAAAATCATACAAGTTGGAGGAAAAAGAAAGAAGACAGACTGTCTTATTTGTGGAATCTGTGTTTACCGAGCCGCGTTAGCATCCTACTTTAAAATTTACCCCCGTCCTGAGGGCGGTGCTGGGGATTTGGATGTCTGGCCAGGAGGGAGCCTGGGCAGAAGCCCGCTGCTATGCTAAAAAATTAAAGAGCCAAGCAGCAAGTGTTTGTTTTGTTTTTGTTTGTTTTCTTTCTCCCATTTTTTCCTATTCTCCCTTGCTTCCGGTGGCAACCAGGGGTTACCAAAAACTCAGGCAGAGCTGAGGCATTGGAAGAAAGGGAAGAGACTGCCTGCCCCTCCTATAAGCTAGAGGTACCACCCCCAACACAAATCTGTTTAAACTGCCCTGAGCCCAGTGCCCAGTGCTGTGGGGGAAGGGAAAGCAGCCCAGAACACATACATACAAGTAGAGAGTCCTGAAGGTGACCCAGCTTCTGGGCTAGGGAAGCACCCATAGAGCTATCTGGGATCCCGCCCTGCAGGGCTTCAGCCAGGAGGTCCCGGGCCAGGCTGGGACAGTGATTCACATTGGCCTGCACCAGAGAACTGCCCAAGAGGACAGGGACCCACACCAAAGGGGCCAGATCCAACCACATCAGAGCAAAATCCAGTGAACTCCATAAATAGCAGATCCAAGTTTTCTTGTTCTGGTGGTTGTTTTGGTGTATGTGTGTTTTAATTTTTATTTTTTATTCATTTTTTTCTTCTCATTTTTACTTTACTATTCTATATTTTATTCAATTTAGCATTATTACTTTAAAAAGTAATTATTCTTTTAGTCATTATTTTCTATCTTTTAGTTTTATGCTTACCCTATTTCTGGTCTCTGCCTTCTTGGCTTTCATATTCTGTTTTTGTTTTTGTTATTCCCTCTCCTAACCCTTTTGTTCTCATGCCTTCTAGTATTCTTGTGTGCGTGTGTGTGTGTGTGTGTGTGTTCTGTTTGTCTTTTAAGCTTTTTGTTGAGGCTGGTGCTTTTTATTTGTTTTGTTTTTTTTATCCTCACCTGAGGACATTTTTCCATTTTCTGTTCAGATAGAGTGGGAGGGAGGGAGAGAGAGAGAGAAACATCGACATGAAAGGGACACATCGAGTGGCTGCCACCCGCACGACCAACCAGGGCCGGGGACAAACTGCAACCGAGGTACATGCCCTTACTGGGAACTGAACCCGGGTCTCTCTGGACCGCAGGCCGACCCTCTAACCACTGAGCAAAACGGGCCAGGGCGAGGCTGGTGCTTTTAAAAAAAATGTTTTTCTTTTTGATTTTGAGAGAGTAAGGGAGAGGGGGAGAGAGAAAGAAACATCGATGAGAGAGAACATTGATTGACTGCCTCCTGCATGCCCCACATTGGTGATCAGGCCCACAACCTGGGCATGTGTCCTGACCGGGAATCAAAGCGGTGACCTCTTGGTGCATGGGTCGATGCTCAAACACTGAGCCACACCAGCCAGACAAGGTTGGTGCTTTTTATCATTGTTAATGTTGATATATTTTTAAAATGTTTTATTGATTATTTTTTAGAGTGAGGGGAAGGTAGAGAGAGATAGAAACATTGATTAGCTGCCTCCTGCACATCCTCCACGGGGGATCAAGCCTGAAACCTGGGCATGTGCTGTAACTGGGAATCGAACGGGGACCTCTCTGTCCATGGGACGATACTCAATCCACTGAGCCATACCAGCCAGACGATGCTGAGATATATATATATATTCAGATTTTTGTTTGTTTGGACTATTTGTGCCTTGCCTTCTTTACTTTTTTTCCCCTCCCTCTTCTAATTCTTTTGGTCTCATACCACCTAGTATTCTCTGTGTGCATGCGTGTGTGTATGAGTGTGTGTGTGTGTGTTATGTTTGTCTGTGTGTCTTTTAATCTTTTTGTTGAGGTGGTTTCTTTTAATATTGTTGATGCTGATATATTTTGGGGGCTTCTTTTTGGTTGGGTCTGGTTTTGCTTTGCTTTTTTTTTTTTTTTTTTTTTCTGTTAACTCCTATATAACAGTTGGCATGACAGGGTTAAAAGGGTCAAGGTTGAGACTCATAGATAACAACCCTGAGGACTGAGCCCACCCACAAATGGACAACAGCAATCAAGACCAAACTCAACAGGAGGGTCCAAATAACCCACACAAGTATTATTCCTAGAGCACCCAGCTGCTCAGATGATCAAGGAGACTACTCTACTGGGTCCCACAAGAAGGCCATTACACTAAGACTGGGAGGCATAGCAGCCCTATCCAATACACACTGACTTGCCTATGCATCCCAACATGCCTCACCTGGCCCTGAACTACCAGACTGCTAAAATGGTGAGACAAAGAAACAACCCCTGAATGAAAGAAAAGGAAGAATCACCAGAAAAGAAACTACATGAAATGAAGCAAGCAGTTTGTCAGATAAAGAATTCAAAGTGATGGTTTTAAGGGGGCTCAAACAACCTAGAACAACAAGCAACTTAATGAGAACTATGCCAGCATAAAAAAAGAGGTAGAAGCTATGAATAAAAACCAAGTGGAAATTAAAAATGACATAGCTGATATAAAAAATGCTTTGGAAGGTTTTTTTTTTTTTTTATATGAATTTTTATTTCTTTTTTTGTTACAGATATTTTACCTTTTTACCCCATTGGCACCCCCCACCCTACCCCCCCTCCACCCTGTCCCCGGCTTAGTTGTCCATGTCCATTGGTCATGCATACATGCATATAAGTTCTGTGGTTTATCTCTTCCCACCCCCCCACCCCCCATCCCCTCTTCTGAGGGATGTCAGTCTGTGCCTTACTTCCATGTGTCTGGGTCTACTGTATTCCTCAGACTGTTATGTTCATTATATTCCGTATATAAGTGAGATCATGTGGTATTTGTCTTTTTCTGCTTGGCTTCTTTCACTTAGGATAATACTTTCCAGGTCCCTCCATGTCGTTTCAAAGGATAAGAGATCTTTCTTTCTTACCGCTGCATAGTACTCCATTGTGTATATGTACCACAGCTTTTTTATCCATTCGTCTACTGGTGGACACTTGGGCTGTTTCCAGATCTTAGCTATTGTAAATAGTGCTGCTATGAACATGGGGGTACATATATTCTTCCTGATTGGTGTTTCAGGCTTCTTAGGGTATATTCCCAGGAGTGGGATCACTGGGTCAAATGGAAGTTCAATTTTTAATTTTTTGAGGTAGCACCATATTGTTTTCCATAGCGGCTGCACCAGTCTGCATTCCCACCAGCAGTGTATTAGAGTCCCCTTTTCTCCACACCCTCGCCAACACTTGTTGTTTGATGATTTGTTGATGGCGGCCATTCTGACAGGTGTGAGGTGATACCTCATTGTTGTTTTAATTTGCATCTCTCTGATGATTAGTGATGTTGAGCATTTCTTCATATGTCTCTTGGCCATTTGTATGTCCTGTTTGGAGAGGTGTCTATTCAGCTCCTCTGCCCATTTATTAATTGGGTTCTTTGTCTTCCTTTTGTGGAGTTGTATGAGCACTATATATGTATTGGAAATTAACCCCTTATCTGATACATCATTGGCAATGATGTTCTCCCATACATTGGGTTGCCTTTTTGGAAGGTTTTAATAGTAGATTAGAAGAAGTTAAAAACTGAATCAGTGAGTTTGAAGACAAGGTAAAAAAAGCCACTCAATTAGAGCTGCAAATGGAAAAAAAATTAAAAAGCAGGAGGAGAGTTTAAGGGAGTTTTGGGACAATATAAAATGTAACAACATTCACATCATAGAGGTACCAGAAAGAGAAACTAAAAAATTAATCCCATTTACCATCACGGAAAAAATATTAAGATACTAGGAATAATAAACTTAACCAAAGAAGTAAGGGACCTACTTGCAGAAAACTGCACGACATTGAAAAAAATTGAGAAAGATATATAAAAAAAGTAGAAGCACATACCTTATTCATGAGTTGGAAGAATTAACTTCACTAAAATGTCCATATTACCCAAAGCAATCTATAGATTCAATGCAATCCTCATCAAAACACCAACGACATATTTCACAGAACTAGAACAAATACTTTAAAAGTTTATATGAAACCAAAAAAGACCTCGAATAGCCACAGCAATCTTGAAAAAGAAGGACAAAGTAGGTGGGATCACAACACCAGATATCAGGTTATACTACAAAGCGACTGTAATCAAAACAGCCTGTTACTGGCAAAAGAACAGTCATATAGACCAGTGGAACAGAACAGAGAACCTGAAAATTGAACCAAAACATTATGCTCAATTAATATTTGACAAAGGTGGCAAGAGTTTACAGTTGAGTCAAGACAGCCTCTTTAATAAATGGTGTTGGGAAAATTGGACAGGTATATGCAAAAAAATGAAACCAGACCACCAACTTACACCATACACAAGAATAAACTCAAAATGGATAAAAGACTTAAATGTGACCTGTGAATCAATAAAAATCCTAGAAGAAAATGCAGGCAACAAAATTTCAGACATCATATGCAGCAGAATTTTCACTGATACATCACCTAAAGCAACAGAAACAAAGGGAAAAATGAACACATGGAACTACATCAAACTAAAAAGCTTTTGCACAGCAAAAGAAACAACCATTAAAATGGAAAGGGAACCCACTGTATGGGAGAGCATAATTGCCAATGATACATCAGATAAGAGGTTAATTTTCAAAATATATAGAGTGCTCATACAACTCAACAAAAGGAAGACAAAAAACTCAATTAAAAAATGGGCAGAGGACCTAAATAGAGACATCTCCAAAAAAGACATACAAATGGCCAAAGGACATATGAGAAAATGCTCAAGGTCACTATTATCAAAGAGGTGCAAATTAAAATAACTATGAGGTATCACCTCACACCTGCCAGAATGGCTGCCATCAACAAATTATCAAACAAGTGCTGGTGAGGCTGTGGAGAAAAGGGGACTTTAGTACACTTCTGGTGGGAATGCAGACTGGTGCAGCCACTATGGAAAACACTATGGTGTTTCTCCTCAAAAAGTTAAAAATTGAACTGCCATTTGACACAGTGATCTCACTTCTAGAAATATATCCTAAGAAGCCTGAAATACCAATCAGAAAGAATATATGTATCCTTATGTTCATAGAAGCCCTAGTTACAATAGCTAAGATCTGGAAACAAGCCCGGTGTCCATCAATAGACAAGTGGATAAAAAAGCAGTGGTACATATACACAATGGAATACTATGCAGCTGTAAGAAGGAAAGGTCTCTTATCTTTTGAGACAACATGGAGGGACCTGGAGAGTATTGTGCTAAGTGAAATAAGCCAGTCAGAGAAAGACAAGTATCACATGATCTCACTTATTTGTGGAATATAATGAACAAAATAAAGTGACAAACAAAATAGACCCAGAGATATGGTAGTTGGGTATAGACTGATAAATTTCAGAGGAGGGGTGGGGGGAGGGGAATGCTGGGAGGAGGGTATCAGAAAGATGGAATCAATGGGGGGAAAAGGAAAAACATCTGTAACAATAAATAAATTAATAAATAATAAAAAATAAACTTTGAGGACCTTGGGGGTGGGGGAAAAGAAATCATATTGAGCATCTTCTCAGGTCACAATGGCATGGAACTAGAAATCAATTGCAATAAAAACACTAAAAAAATTCAAACACATGGTGGCTGAATAGCATGTAATTAAACAATGAATGGGTTACCAATGAGACTAAGAAAGAAATTTTAAAATCTTGGAAACTAATGAAAATGAACACAGAACAACACAAAATCTATGGGATACAGTGAAAGCAGTCCTGAGAGGAAAGTTCATAGCAATCACTATAGGCCTACTTCAAGAAACAAGAAAATTTTAAATAAACTATCTAACCGTACAACTTAAAGATTTAGAAAGAGAACAACAACAACAAAGAAAAAAACAACAAAAACAAAAATTCAGTTAGTGAAAAGAAGGAAATAACAAAGATCAGAGAGGAAATAAACTATGTAGAGACTAAAAAAAATAATAATAATATAAAAAAAATTAAAAAAATCAAGAACTGGTTCTTTGAAAAGATAAACAAGATTTATCAACCTTTAGCCAGACTCACCAAGAGACAAAGTAAAAGGAGTAAAATTAATAAAATCAGAAACAAAAGAGGTGAAGTAACAACTAACTCCACAGAAATACAAAAAATTGTATGAAAATACTATGAACAATTAATTATATTCCAACAAATTTGACAATCTAGTCAAAATGGACAAATTCCTAGAATCATACAGTCTTCCAAAACTCAACTGGGAAGAGTTAGACAACCTGGATCAACCAATACCAACTAAGGAAATTGAAGTAGCAATCAATAAACTCCCAGCAAGAAAAACCTTGGGCTTCACAGGGGAGTTTTACTAAACATTCAAAGAACTAACACCTATTCTCCTGAAACTGTTCCAAAAAATTCAAGAAAAAGGGAGACTTACAAGCTCTATTTATGAGGCCAGCATAATCCTAATCCCAAAACAAGATAAAGACACTACAAAGAAAAAAAATTATAGGCCAATATACCTGATAAACATAAATGTCATAGTCCTCAACAAAATTTTAGCTAACTAGATCCAGCAATATATTAAAAAATTATACATCATGAACAAGTGGGATTTATCCCAAGAATGCAAGGCTGGTACAATATTCACAAATCAATAAATGTGATATAGCACATAAACAACATGAAAGATAAAAATCATATGATCATATCAATAGATGCTGAAAAAGCATTTGACAAAATTCAGCATCCATTTTTGATAGAAACTATCAGCAAAGTGGGAATAGAGGATCATACCTCAACATAATAAAGGCCATATGTAAAAAACCTATAGTCAACATTATACTCAATGGGAAAAAACTAAAAGCATTTCCCTTAAGAACAGGAACAGGACAGGAATGTCCACTTTCACCACTCTTATTTAACACACTACTGGAAGTCTTAGCCATAGCAATCAGACAAGAAGAAAAAATAAAAGGAATCCAAATTGGAAAGTAAGAAGTAAAACTGTCATTGTTTGCAGATGACATAATATTGTACATAGAAAACCCTAAAGACTCAATTAAAAAACTACTAGATTTAATAAATAAATTTGGCGAAGTAGCAGGATACAAAATTAACATCAAGAAATCAATGGCATTTTTATACACCAATGATGAACTCAAAGAAAGAGAAACTCAAAAAACAATCCCATTTACCATTGCAGCAAAAAAAATTAAGATACCTAGGAATAAACTTAACCAAGGAGGTAAAAGACCTATTCTCAGAAAACTGCACGACATTGAAAAAAAATTGAGAAAGATACATAAAAAAGTAGAAGCACATGCCATATTCATGGACTGAAAGAATGAGCATAATTAAAATGTCCACACTACCCAAAGCAATCTATAGATTCAATGCAATCCTCATTAAAATGCCAATGGCATATTTCACAGATCTGGAACAAATACTCCAAAAGTTTATATGGAACCAAAAAAAGACCCCAAATGGCCACAGCAATCTTGGAAAGGAAGAACAAAGTTGGAGGGATCACAATTCTGGATATCAGATTATACTACTAAGCCATTATATCTAAAACAGCCTGATACTGGCACAAGAACAGGCATATAGATCAATGAAACAGAACAGAGAACCCAGAAATCAACCCAAGACATGCTCAATTCATATTTGACAAAGGTGGCAAGAGCATATAATGGAGTAAGGACAGCCTCTTCAATAAATGGTGTTGGAAAAATTGAACAGGTACATACAAAAAAATGAAATCAGACCACCAACTTACACCATCTACAAAAATAAACTCAAAATGGATAAAGGACTTAAATGTAACTCGTGGAACCAAAAAAGTTCTAGAAGAAAATGTAGGCAGAAAAATATCAGACATCACATGTAGCAGAATTTTCACTGTTACATCGCCTAGGGCAAGGGAAACAAAGAAAAAAATTAATAAATGGGACTACATCAAACTAAAAAGCTTCTGCACAGCAAAAGAAGCCAGCATCACAATGAAAAGGGAACCCACTCTGCTGGAGAACATATTTGCCAATGATACATCAGATACGGGGTTAATATCCAAAATATATAAAGTACTCATACAACTCAGCAAAAGGAAGACAATCCAATTAAAAAATGGGCAGAGGATCTAAACAAACACCTCTCCAAACAGGACATACAAACAGCCAAAAGACATATAAAAAATTGCTCTATGTCACTATCATCAGAGAGATTCAAATTAAAACAACAATGAGGTATCAACTCACACCTGCGAGAATGGCCACCATCAACAAATCATCAAACAAGTGTTGGCGAGGGTGTGGAGAAAAGGGGACTCTAGTACACTGCTGGTGGGAATGCAGACTGGTGCATCCACTATGGAAAACAGTATGGTGTTTCCTCAAAAATTAAAAATGGAACTGCCATTTGACCCAGTGATCCCACTTCTAGGAATATACCCTTAGAAGCCTGAAACACCAATCAGAAAGAATATATGTGCCCCTATGTTCATAGCAGCCCTAGTTACAATAGCTAAGATCTGGAAACAGCCCAAGTGCCCATCAGTAGATGAGTGGATAAAAAAGCTGTGGTACATTTACACAATGAAATAGTTGAAAGGGTTAGTAACATTTTAAAGGGTAAAGGTAAGAGTTTGCAAAAGGCAGAAACTGTGAAAATTTGTGTTGCTTGCATGACCTTTGCCCAGCCTTCTGAGTATGGATTATTGGATTATCCACCAGACAATGAATCACCCAGCAGATACAGGACAAGATACCAGACCAGTCCAACTGCAAAGTGGACAATGGGCCATGCAGAGAACGTCAGCAGGAACTGCCGGAAGCTCGAAGTAGAGTATACAACCTACACCCCAACTGTTATTTGAGGCTGAATCCTTTTCGGCTCAGCCCGCCTGCACCAGACACACACAATAAAGCCATGTTGCTGTACATTGGTCTTGTGTTGTGGCTGTGATCTTCGGCCAGCTCAGACCATTTTTTGGTGCCGAAAAAGGAGAGGTCTGTCAGGATCTCGCGTAAGGGGCAACCGCAGGCCCCGGAGTCCTCCAGGCCTCCTTTCGGACCGGGATCGATGACATCCTCAGCTGGATACCGGACCTCCAACCTTTCCTGCTGATCCAGCATCAACACCGGACACTAATTCACTGGTGAGTGTTTTCTCCTACAGGTCTGATTCTCCAGGTTGTCCTGTTACCCCTTGTTCGGGACATAAGAGAGCCAAGTCTCTCGGTCACGCCTGTGTGACCGTCTCTCTAGAAATGCAGCGCTGGTTGGGACACGCTCCTCGGGAACCAGGGTCCCTCAGCTCACCATACATCTAGGGATGCCTGACATAGGTGAGCTGCCCATCTCTCTACTCTAGAGAGGGGGGGACGCCTTCTTCTTCCACTAGTGTATCCGTCAGTCCACTAGACCATGACATCTCACCCCGCAACATGGGAAACACTCAATCTACCATCTCTCGTGCAACACCTCTAGGATGTCTCCTAAAAAATCTTCAACCCTAGGGCTCGCTCAGGACTTATGTGCCAAGAGACTCATTTTTTACTGCAACACTGCGTGGCCTCAGTACAAATTAGACAGTGGGTCACAATAGCTTAAGAGCTGCACTTTTGACATCCTCACTGACCTAGACAATTTCTGTCACAGGCAAGGAAAATGGTCTGAGGTTGCTTACATCCAGGCCCTCTGCAGTCAGATCACACCGCTCTTTATGGGAGTCTCCCTCCCCAATCTTCCTGCTGTGCTCTGAGCCTCCCAAACCTGCCTCTGGAGACAGCCCGCTAAGCTCTCCTGTTCCCTCCTCTGCCCCAGCGATTTGGCTCCACCACCCCCTCCTCCGGCCCCTTCTGGGGGTTCGCCACCCTATTTTGAACCTTCTACTCCAGCTCCGACTCCTGTACCACCTCAAAGACTCCCTCACACACGATTGGGTAACATCTCTGGTCCCTATCTGTCCCCTCCCTTGGTCCCCATTTTAGAATGTCCCCTGAGGGAAGCAGCGGGAGCTGAAGAGGTGGTCAGAGTTCATGTCCCCTTCTCTCTCTCAGATTTGTCCCAAATAAATAAAAGACTAGGATCCTTTACTGAGGATTCCACCAATTATACTGAGAAATTCGAGTACCTTACCTAGTCCTGTGATCTAACTTGCAATGATATTCATGTTATTCTCTCTTCCACCCTTAATCCGAAAGATAGAAATTGAATCTGGGTTAACCAGGGCCATGCCGATAATCTGAGGCGTCAGGCCCCCACTAACCCGTAGGGGCCAAAGCAGTCCCTAGCCAGGACCCCAGGTGGAATTATCAGGACAAGCCGGGGACCATATGATAATATGTCTCACTGAGGGACTTAAAAAAGCCTCACACAAGGCCATTAACTGTGAAAAACTGTCTGAAATAATCCAGGAAAGAAATGAAAATCTGCAGCCTTTCTATCCGCCTTACACAGGCCATGAGAAGATGCACTAACTGAGATCCCACCAGCCCAGAGGGGACTGTCATTGTATCTCTCAGTCAGCCCCAGACATTAGGAAAAAGTTAAAAACAAAACAAAACACAAAAGTTGAAGATGGCCTTCAAACCCCTCGATGGGAACTTCTAAATCTAGCCTTTAAGGTTTTCAGTAATCGTGATGAAGAGGCTAAACAGAAAAGAATAGCAGAATTCCAAATGCTTGCCTCTGCCGTCAGAGCCCCCACTAATCAAAGGGGTCAGCAAACCCCATCAGGGGACAGAAGAAGGGCCCCCACCAGGATCAGCAGAGCGGACCCCTAGGCCCAGCTTTAAATGCAATCAGACTGGTCATTGGGCACAACAATGACCCAACCCCCGACCACCGCCTAAGCCATGTCCTCAATGTGGAGGCCCCACTGGAAGCCGGACTGCAGACCTGCTGCGCAGAGCCGGTCCTCATCCCTTCCTCGGTGGCGGAACAGACAATCCAGGCCTTGATCTGATTGGCCTTGTGCCTGAAGACTAGGTGCCCAGGAACGGACGCCCGACCGTCATCTTGAACTCCGAACCTCGGCTAACTCTGATGGCAGCAGGTAGACCAATTCATTTTTAATCAATACCGGGGCAACCTACTCTGCCCTCCCCGAGTTCAGGGGACCTCTTCAATGCTCTGGAGTTTCAGTTGTGGAAATCGATGGCCAAATATCACAACCCAGGGCAACCCAGACACTCACTCGTTCTTTAGCCCTTATATCTTTCTCCAGTCTTTTCTAGTGTTACCAGCCTGCCGCCCCTTGTTAGGGCGGGACATTCTCTCTAAACTCCATGCTGCTTTAACCTTCACCCCTCCCCTCCCCACCAACCCCTCTCATTCTTTACTGTGTCTCCTCCGAGAATCTGCTTCCTCCGGTGCTCCTCCTTCCCCTCGAGGGCCAGGGCAGGATGGGGTCCGCCGGCCTTGTGGTCCCGGGTGAAACACCACTACTCTTATCACTTTTTCATTGACCCGGTGAGGTGGGAGAGAGGGGGTGAGCCCCGCGGGGCTCTTGCTCCTGGCACCAAGCACTCGGCTGCGCCGGCTGGGCGCCACCTGCTCTGGGGCCGTGCCAGGTGGGGAATTTGCCTGGGACGGTACACCTGTCAATCGGTAACGCAGGTGTCCTAAGGAGGACAGAAACCTCCCATGGAGCAGAAGAGCAAACGCTCCCATAATCTTGATTCTCAATTTGAAAATAGACCTACAGACTGTGAAAGAGGGCACCACCGATACTATCTCTCACTATAACCTTTCGAGGGGTCCCTGTAATCTAACTATTCATGATGCGTCTGACCCCTGCAATGGGAGTTTGTATGGGCCAGCTCAGAGGGACTTGATGCAACACCAAGAAAATCATCCCAGGGCAATTAGCCGCTCTCCAGGGCGCAGTTCTGCCGGTGGCACCAGCCTTCCTCTCTCTATCATGGTCTAATCATTCGGGCCTTGCTGTGGCTCTATCAAACACCTCCCGAGGCCCAAATATGACTGGGCTGCTTTGTTTACCAGCGGGAATGGTATTTTAGGTGCACTAAACATTTCGGCCCCCAGGGGAGGAATTGCTATTCAATGCCTAAACCCAGAAAAACAGGGTGGCTAATGGGAAGTAGTATATGTCACCCCAGCCAATACCTTAATCCATTCCCTCATCCCTAATTCACACTCATCAAGCCCTGAGCCCAGATGCCATCATAGGACAAAAAGGGAAGTCGGATTCCTCGTAGCAGGAGTCACAGGTGCAATCACCACTGCGGCCTCGTGGGAGGAATTACTTATGATGCCATAACAGCAAAAAATGTAACCGCCACCATGGCAAATGTAGGTAGCGATACAGGTGAAAATTTCAAACTTCTTTTAAAATCCCTCGACTCTCTTGCCTGCCTGGTAATAGAAAATCGCATTGCACTAGACTATTTACTGGTCAAAGAAGGAGGTCTATGCACATTAGCAAATCTATCTTGTTGCTTCTACGTGAACTCAGCCGGCCAGGTCGAGGCGAGGACAACAACGAATTCTAGACAAAGCCCAGTGGCTAAAAGAATTCAGTCAGGATCACCTAGCCCAGTCTATCTGGACAAATAAAGAGGCAGCCTTGCCTACACTAACCTGGTTTCCCCCTTCATAGGGCCCCTAGTATTAGTCTTCTTATTATTGCTTTTCAGACCCTGCCTCTTGCGCCTGATTACTAGGTTTGTACAAAATCGACTGCAAATTTCAGTCAACCAGACAGTTGGACAATTTGTTCCAGCACAGGTAAAAGGACCCTATGGCCCCATTCCCCAGGAAGTTCTCTAACATTCTTTTTAGGGGTCCACGACGACCCCACACCTGCAGGAAGCAGACAAAGAGAAACTTTGCCCATTTTCCCTTTTCTATCATCATTATACGATGGGAATGAAAGGGTTTAGTAACGTTTTAAAGGGTAAAGGTAAAAGCTTGCAAAAGGCAGAAACCTTGGAAATTGTGCTGCTTGCATGACATTTGCTCAGCCTTCTGTCGAGTACGGATAAGGTTTATCTGGATTGTCCTCAAGGCAACGAATCTCCCAGCAGATACAGGACAAGATACCAGACCAGTCCAACTGCAAAGTGGACAATGGGCCATGCAGAGTATGTCAGCCGAAACTGCCGGAAGCTAAAAGTATATAACCTACACCCCAATTGTTATTCGCGGCTGAACCCTTTTTGGCTCAGCCTGCCTGCACAGAAATAAAATTGTTTTGCTCAACATTGTCTTTGCGTTGATGTGGATGTGATCTTTCGCTGGCTCAGACCTTTTAATACTATGCAGCTGTAAGGAAGAAGGATCTCTTACCCTTTGAGACCGCATGGGGGGACCTGGAGAGTATTTGCTAAGCAAAATAAGCCAACCAGAGAAAGACAAATATCATATGATCTCACTTATTTGTGAAATATAATGAACAAAATAGATCCAGAGACACGGAACTGGGGATCAGACTGACAAACCTCAGAGGAAAGGGGCATGGGAGGGCGGGAAGAAATAAAACAAAGAATTTATATGCATATAATAAGAAAAAATATTACAATTCAATGAAACAAACAAACAAAAACATTGCCCTCTCCTCCCTTGCTCTTTCTGAATTTCCATTGTTTGCAAGAAGCTTCCATCTGTTCATGGAGCCCTTGGGATGTGTCAGGTGTTTGGGAACTCAGCAAGCTCAGCTGCCTGGTGGCCTTAGTCCATCACCGGCTGTGACAACACAACGTAGGCTGGGTGGCCTGTGCACAATAGAAACTTCTCCCTCACAGTTTTGGAAGCTGTGGAGTCCAAGATCAAGGTGCTGGCAGATTTGGTGCCTGTGAGAGCCCACTTCCTGGTTCATGGACGGTTGTCTTTTCACTGTGTCCTCAGGTGGCAGAAGGGATCTCTGCGGGGTCTCTTCCACAAGGGCACTAATCACATTGATGGGGGCTCTGCCCTCTTGACCCCATCACCCCCCAAAGGGCCAATTCCCAAATACCGTCACGCTGGGGATTAGGTTTGAATATGAGTTTTGAGAGGATACCCACATGCACCCCTGGTAACACCCCCTGTGCCATTTTCTTCTGCTGCTCTGGCTCTAACTCCCAGGGTGCTGCAGTTGACCAGCCAGCCCTGGGCAGGTACCTCCCTGCTGCTGGGGGGCTGCCTCCCACCGCCCTGTCTCCCTGTGACACGCTTCGATGTGCAGAGGCCCCTCACATGTCCTCAGTGAGGCAACAGTTCATCTGGTCTGATGCGACGTGGAGAGACTTGCTTCCCTGACTGTGGCTTCATACATTCTTAGCTGAGTCCTAGAGCAATTTTAGGACTCTCCTATCTTCCCTTTGTGTTTGTGAAAACAGCGTTTTCACCTTTTCCTGAGGTGTGTTCTGCTGCCTCCCAGTAATATCTTCTTTGACACCGGTGATCAGTTCACACTTTGGGGAGTTGGTAACATTCTCGGCCAGAGGAGCACTTCACACTCGCATGCCTGGCGCTCGGCTCTACTTGTACTTTGGCACAGAGAAGGCCAGTTTAGGGTGAGCATCTTCAGTTTCAGTTTTAGGGAGACCGCTTGGCTAAAACCCTGGGCTCCTTCTCCTTTGAGTGATCTGGACAAAGCACAGCTCCTAACCCTCAGAGATGGTGCAAGGGGGTAAAATGAAAGCTTGAACTCCCACTGCGAAGTCTGCAGAGGCCTGGAATGCATACTCACGTTCCCCACAGTGCGCGCTGGCTTCCAGGAGGCCCGGGCAGCTGCTCCTCGGGGATTCCTGCGCCTGCGCTGGCATTCCCACCATAGTGCCACCGTTCCAACTGACCACTTCAACTCAGACCCCAGAGCTTGAAGCCGCGTTTTTCACCTGGCTGGTTTGGCTCAGTGGTCAGAGTGTAGGCCTTCGGGCTGAAGGGTCTGGGTTCGATTCCCGGTCAAGGGCACATACCTGGGTTGCAGGTTCGAGGGCAGTGCAGGAGGCAACTAATTGATGTGTCTCTCCCTCATTGATGTTTCTCTCATTCTCTCTCCCTTTCTTCAACTCTATCTAAAACTCAATGGAAAAATATCCTCGGGTGAGGATTAACAACAACAACAAAAAAGGTTTCAATTCTTTATCATTGATAGACCTGTGCTGGCATCAATGGCACAGAGACTACATGTTTGTCAAGGTGTAACTGTAAGCCTGTAGCTCCCAGATGGACAGCAATTATGTTCAGGATCCCTTGGGGTCTTGCCAAATAAAATTAGGTCATATAAAAAAATTTTATATAATTTATGTTGTTAATTATTTTACTATCAATTTCTAGAAATAGTGGCTCCAAGATCCCTTGGGCCATCCTTTTAAATCAGACCCTTATGGAAACAGAAAAATACTATCTTTTTAAGATCCTGGTTAATCCTACGCATTTGATAATACCCACTTCTTAAAATGATTATTGAAAACAACTGGCTTCTTAGCATTTGTCTGGAGTCTCCTGGACTTGTGGCTTTGGTACACAGTTCTGTTTCGGTGCGTCTATTAAGAAAGCAGTAGTTCATATTACCTCTAAATTTTGCCTCGGTTTTCTGCAATAACTCATCAGAAGCATGTGGACTATAGGACTGAGAAACAATTAGGTGATCATACGTCTGGATGGTCCAAGACTGTCCTGGTCTTATGCCCGTTATTTGGGTGCAAATATTAATTGGATTTTGTTTCATGCTCAAGTTACCCTGATTTGGACAGTAAAGTATATGATCACCCTTGAGATGATATCAATAACCACCGGCTCTAACCAGATGTCAATTTTCCATGGTATTATTTTTAGGGTCAAGGTTCTTATATCTCTCATGCTGTTGCCCTGGACACAGATTCTATTAAACTCTCTATATAACCTTGCTTGTATCTTTCTCCTCAATCTCTTCTTCCAGTCTCTGGAGATTGAAGAGTCTTTAAATCAAAGGTTTTCAAGAGTTAAACAAGGTGTCTCAGCTGTGAAAACTTCAAGAGAGGAAGCAGTTTCTGTCTTTTGGCAGAACACGCATTTAAGACAAGAGTATCCTGAGCTCCTCAGCCTCTCACCTGCGGTACGGGCAAGCACTTAGGGTGGGCAGGTTGGACTCTGTTGGTGAGCCACCCCTTACACACCATCCCCAGTCCAGGCACAGTGGTTGCTGTGACCGTCTCCTCCTTACACCACTCCTTTTTCAGGAGAGTCCAGCCTCAATACCTGAAGCAGAAGGAAGCATTTGGATTTGGGCATGAAATTCCAGTCCATACAATGCTTGCAAAGAAAGGGGCTTAGGTGGTCGTCAGGATGATTTCAAAGTTATGATCCTTTGTCTCAATTAAGCCCTTTAGAATACCAGATCCCTCCCATTCTTCTACTAAGGCTAAATTTCTTCCTTGTTTCTCTTGACCCTCTTGTAAGTAAACATTTGAAAGCAGCCTGTAATATTCCTTTTTTTTTCTTTAATGATTTAATTTAATTTTTTTCATTAATTTATCTTTGTTACAGATGTTTCTCCTTTTCCCCCATTGACACCCTCCTCCCAATCATATAAGTTCTGTGGTTTATCTCTTCCCTTCCTCCCCTCCCCCATATCCCCTCTTCTCAGGTTTGTAAGTCTGTACCCTACTTCTATGTCTCTGGGTCTATTTTGTTCATCAGTTTGTTTTGTCCATTATATTCCACAAATAAGTGAGATCATATGATATTTGTCTTTCTTTGATTGGCTTGTTTAGCTTAGGATAATACTCTCAGGTCCCTCCATGTCGTCTCAAAGTATAAGAGATCTTTCTTACAGCTGCATAGTACTCCATTGTGTATATGTACCACAGCTTTTTTATCCACTCGTCTACTAATGGACACTTGGGCTGTTTCCAGATCCTAGCAATTATAAAAATGCTGCTATGAACATAAGGGTACATATATTCTTTCTGATTGGTGTTTCAGGCTTCTTAGGATATATTCCTAGAAGTGGGATCACTGGGTCAAATGGAAGTTCAATTTTTAATTTTTTGAGGTAACACCATAGTGTTTTCCATAGTGGCCGCACCAGTCTGCATTCCCATCAGCAGTGTACTTGAGTCCCCTTTTCTCCACACCCTCGCCAACACTTGTCGTGTAATATTCCTTTAATGTCATTTTCACTAGAGTCCACCAGTCGCCCTAGAATCCATCCTTTTTCCTGCACACTAAAAGTACACACAGTTGTTCCAAACACCAAATAATTTTGTTCTAAGTAATCTGTCTGTGGGCAAGAGTGTACTGGGCAACGATTCATCATCATTCTGGACAGTGCTCCCCTCCCCCGCCCCCATCCTCACATTGGTATCTCAAATGATAAAACTTCAGCTTCTTCCAGCTTTTTTCTTTTCTAGTATTTCTGGAATTACTAGGGTGTGGGGGTTAATTTGTCCCTAAATATTGTCCTGAACCTTCTACTTGCAGGTAGTGTGGGCTCTCAGACGCCCCCTTGAGGTGACCACTGGCCATAGCTCTCTAGAGAGTTCACAACTAACTGAGAACAGCTCATTGTGACTGTGGCAGAACAGGGGCGTTGGTGTTGCCTACTAATCCAGAGAGCCAAGTTTCATCCTCACAGAGGTAATTCCTTCTGTGAGAAGTTCCATTCGGTGAGAGTCAGGGGGAGGGAAGCCCTGAACAAGGTTGTTTGTGCCCCTGTGAGTCTTGTTTCTGTGGTGAAGTGGCTCTTGCCCTTCCCACTGGGACAAGCCGGGTAGTCACTGCCAGCCCTGTGGGGGCCCTGCCAGCCCTGTGGGGGCCCTGCCAGCCCTGCGGGAATCTGGCCAGCTGGACTCCCCACTCCTGCCAGATCCATCACCCCGCTCGGTTACCCACCACCACTGGAACAGGTGACCGCAGGGGCATCCCTTGGGGTGAGGGACTTGTTTACTCTCTGACTTTCCTTTTGTGTCCCACAGAAACACACCCTGGGCCCCAAGGGTTGAAGCTCTTCTAGTGCCATTCTCCTCCTGGGTGGCTGAGTGGAGGAGGGTTCCGAGACAGAGGCCACTGTCCTGACCCTTCGCCCTTGCTGCCACAATAGTCCACTGCTCTTTTATTTTTTAAATGAAATGTGTTGGAATGATATTGGTTAATAAGATCATATAGGTTTCACGTGTTCGATTCAATAACACGTCATCTAGATACTGCATTGTGTGTTCACCACCCAGTCAGTCCACTGCTCTTGACTTCCTGTACCTCATGCTAAGTTCCTTTCAGGATTCTCACCACTCCTTCCTAAAGTCCAACCCAGACCCTCTCATTTCCAGTCCATCAGATAATTTACGAAAACTTTGACTCTCAAAAGGAAGGTTTGAAGACCTTCCGGAAGTCTTAACTCTCTCTCTCTCTTTTTTTTATCCTCACGTGAGGACATTTTTCCATTTTTTTTGTTCAGGTAGAGTGGGAGGGAGAGAGAGGAACAGCGAGCGAGAGAGAGAGAAACATCAACGTGAAAGGGACACATTGAGTGGCTGCCACCCTCACAACCAACCAGGGCCGGGGACAAACCGCAACCGAGGCACGTGCCCCTAGCGGGAACCGAACCCGGATCTCTCTGGACCCCAGGCGGATGCTCCAACCGCTGAGCCAAACCAGCCAGGGCTTAACTCTCTCTTTTTAAATCTATGGGTGCATGAAGATGGTAAGGTCAGACGCACGGTCATTCTCAAGCTTTATCACACACGGACATATTAGGAGAAACATAATACAAATGGTCCATCTTCCTGAGTCTGGCCTCGCACATGCCCAGCCAAAGTATCTTGCAATATTGTATGATATAATAATTCATTTAAAAATAAAATTTGGATCCCACTGAATATGCTCTTTTATAACTTTCATGTTTTTACTTAACTTCATGAACATCTTTCCATGACAACCAATATTCTTATTAGCATCATTTTCACGGCTGCAATAGTCTATTTTGCTGACCTTGTACATGTGACGATTATTTCCAGTTTTTTCACTGCCACAAACAATGCTGAGACATATCCTTGTTCAAACGGTGTCGTGTTTGTCACCGATCACCGGCCATCTCCTGGACTGGAATTCGCTGGGCAAGTTGACATCAGCACCACTGCCCAGGGGGCTTTGCGGAGGGCGGGCCCGTCCAACAGAGTTCAGGGGACGGCCACCCACGGCTGTCCTCTGAAGTGTCCGTAGGGCATGTGACCAGGCTTAGCGTTGTTCCAGGATCCCTGAGTATCACACCGGAGAGTGTAGTCTAGTTGACTGCTTTCTCTGAAAAGAGCTTCTGTGGAATAGTTTTAACATTTACTTTTCGGCAAAATGGAATGTCAGCTGTCATACTCACAACTGCCGGGAAGGATTTCCCCTGATGCTCGGAGTACTTGTGTGTCAAAGGAAGAGACTCTGTAGCCTTTCAGAAGAACAGCGAATTTGCTAGGGTGGGGTGGGGACACGGGTGCCTCTGGAAGGCCTGCGAGCTCCTGGGCAGGTGCCACGGAGAGGCGGGGGAGTGTTTGCTGGCAGGGGTAGGGTTGCTGTCTCCCGCAGCAGACTGCAGCCTTAACAATACTGTCTCAGTGGCGAGCGATGTTTGTCATTTTGGCTTTTAGTTAGTCTCCTGGGGACCTCTGCTAACTTTTTAATGCATCCTGAGTATTTTGGCTCTAGACTTGTGACATTTTGTCTTTCTCTCTGAAGGCCCAGGAAGTGTCAGGGAACCCTCTGTGCTTGCCCTCAATACTATGTTTAAAAGATAAAGAAGCAGTTCCTTCTCTCCTCAGGCAAACCCTGTCCTCTGTCAAGCAGCCCCACCTCGATTTCTCCTCCGAACAGTAAACGCAATGTTGCAGTTCCACAGCCCTGGAAGCCTGTAGCTGGCTGCTGTCCCCAGCAACTTGAGACTCATTCATAGAAATACAGCATGTGAACTGATTAAAATATCAGTCCCTTGTACTCTGCGGATCTCCGTTCTGCAAGCATTTCCCATGCGTGATGCACTGGCTGCTGGGCACAATGTTGAGATTCAGGGCTAAGAAGAACCCCCACACTTAAGGAACTCCGAAGGGAGACTGATGTGGCAACGAATTGTCTAATGATGATATAATTATCTCAATAGATAGGTATGTGTCCAAAGGCAGGAGATGTGTAAGGAGATAGAAAACCTGGAGCAAATAGCCAGTGAGCTCTTGGAGGAGAAACAGGTGCTTGCCCGGCAGGTGAATGGAGAGGGAATCCCAGGCAAGGGAACAGCATGTGCAAAGTCATGAACCTAGAGTAGTTCAGGCAGTATTGGGCAAAACATCCAGTATTTTGGTTTTACAATTAAAATATGAGGGGTAAATGGGCAGAAACTGAGGTCAGAAGAGTGGGCAGGGGCAGGTGTTATATCACATGCAGGAGAGATGGTTAATTGTCCCCCAATATTTGTTTTCTCCCTTCTTCAATTAGCAACAGACATGTTAGTGGGGCACATAGCTGCTCAGATTAGAGACTTCATTTTCCAAGTTCCCTTGAAGCTGGTGTGGTCAGGTGACTAGGTTGTGTAAACAGAGTGTCACGTGACAACTGAGGGGAGTTCGCCCTTAGGCTCTTAAAGAGTGAAGCAGGGGAGCCTCCTTTTGTTTGCTTTGTCTCGTCTTGTCTTTGTCCCTGTCTCCATCTCAGTTCTGAAAAGCAAACGATGTCAACCTTACAAACAAGAGGGGAAGCCTGGGTCCCTAATGCCCTGGAAAACCTTATAGCCCAAGACCACCTACCCTGATTTTTATCTGAGAAAGAAATACATTTCTAACGTGTTTAAACAACATTTTGAGTTTTCTGTCTCTAGCAAACGTACCTGATCCTTACTAGTACAATATGCAAAGGAGTTTAGTGTGCACGCCGTTGCTGACCGAGAGGCAGAGGGGAATTTGAGGTGAGGTGGCTTCAGCTGGGGCAGCAGTAAGGTTGGAATTGCATGTGAGAACCCTCTCTTAATGACAAAGTCAAGGATCGATTAGAATGGACAGATGGGAGGTGGGTAGAGCCACACAATTATGATGTCATGGCTGTGTACTGGGTCAGCTTAGGTAAACGGGAATTAGACTTTGCAGAATCCCCTTCCCTGTGTGGTTATGCAGAGTCAGGAATCTGCTGGTTCACCTTCTTAGTACGAGGCAGCAGCTGGTCTGTAACTACTCCAACTACTATTCGTCTCGTCTTTCAGCTCCTCTGACTTCTGGGCCAGATGTGGTTTAGATTCCGGATACAGGGTGAAGGTTTGGAGGTGATGGGAGACCGAGGAGCATTTCCCTTTGTCCATTTGGGTTCCAACTTACCCTCCTGGGTTCTAGTCTGTCCTTTCTCTCCCTCACTTCCTGAGCATCTTTCCTTTTCAATTGTCTGCCTTGCTGACATCAGGCCTGGACCAAATGAAGCAATGGCTGTATATAAACTCTTTAACAAGCATAGGTCTCTTATTACTATGAATGGTTTTTCTTTTCTGATTGAACACTGACAGTGATTATGAAGATGGTGATGGTAAGGCTGTGACTTTCTTATTTACCATTGCGCCTCCAGAGTCTAGGACAATGCCTGGAAGGTAATAGATGCTCAATAAATATTTTTGAATGGCCCGGCTGGTGTGGCTCAGTGGTTGAGCATCGACCCATGCACCAAGAGGTCACCAGTTTGATCCCGGTCAGGGCATTTGCCCAGGTTGTGGGCCCAATTCCCAGTGAGGGGCATGCAGGAGGTAGCCAATCGATGTTCTCCCTCATTGATATTTCTATCTCTTTCTCCCTCTCCCTTCCTCTCTCTCTAAAATCAATAAAAAAATTAAAAACTATATTTTTTAATGAAGCACTGATGGGATGAATATGGGAGATCTTTGGGAGGCAGAATTAATAGGATTTGGTGATTACTTGGATGTGGACTTAGGAGATGGTAAATTTGCAGGACCCCCCACGTGTTTTTGCCTTTGGCAACTGGGTGAAGATAGTGCCATATGCTAAGATAGTGAGTCTGGGAGGAGGATTATTTTAGGATGAACTTTCCAAAAGAGCTCTTCCCAGGATGATTTTGGGTTGAATGAATCACAAGGTAGCTCTTGTGCAGAAATGCTTGTATTCTTAGAGAGTTCTTGAAGCTGTGAATTGGAGATTGAACCAGACCTTTGGCTTTAAAGCGTCTATAACCATGGGGAGAAGATAATGAATTCTGTTTTGAATATACTACATTTGAAAAGACTGTGAGTCATTTTTTTGGAGATATGTAGTAAAGTGAAATTCAATTCATACATCAGGAAAGGGCTCTAGGTAGGGAATTTGGTTTTGGGAGTCATTTGTGTGAAAGCAGTAGTTGAAGCAATGGGCAAGATTTAAAGAGTTTAAAGGTGATTAAGAGACCAGCAATGGCCCTGGCCGGTTTGGCTCAGCGGTTGGAGCGTCGGCCTGCGGTACAGAGAGACCCGGGTTCGGTTCCCGCTAAGGGCACGTACCTCGGTTGCAGTTTGTCCCCGGCCCTGGTTGGTCGTGCGGGTGGCAGCCACTCGATGTGTCCCTTCACATGGATGTTTCTCTCTCTCTCTTTCTTCCTCTCTTTCCCTCCCGCTCTATCTGAACAAAAAATATAAAAATGTCCTCGAGTGAGGATTGAAAAAAAAAAAGAGACCAGCAATGTTTAAGAGTCTTGCATGAGCACAGCCGGTATGGCTCAGTGGTTGAACACTGACCCATGGACCAGGAGATCACTGGTTCGATTACGGTCAGAGTACATGCCTCGGGTTGTGGGCTAGATTCCCCAGTAGGGGGTATGCAGGAGGCAGCTGATCAATGTTTCTATCTGCCTCTCCCTGTCTCTCTAAAAATCAATAAAAACATATTTTTAAAAAAGTCTTGCAAGAGAAGAGGAGCCTGCAAAGGACACTTCAGACAGCGAGGGTGAGCATGATTCTCGAAACTGAGGGAGGAGCTGGTTCCAAGGGAGAAGCATTCGAGTGAACGAAGACTTAGAAGTATTCCTAGAAAGACTAGGACTGTGACACATGGTGTGAGAAGCCTAGTGAGATGAGCTGGGGAGTAGATGGGAGGAGTGAAATGGGTGTTGGTGAGTGAAAACTACACTTTTTTGGAGGTTGACCATGAGGAAAAAGAGAGATCTGAAATAAGAGAAGAAAAGAGGATGAAAACCCAACAGAGAATGGTTGGAATAGAAGACTGGGGTTGAACATTTCAGAGGGGCCTGGCCAGTTTGGCTCAGTGGTTAGAGTGTTGGCCTGAGACTGAAGGCCACAAGTTTGATTCCCATTCAAGGGCACATACCTAGGTTGCAAGTTCCATCTTTGGCTCCAGTCAGGGTCTTGTGGGAGGCAACCAGTTGATGTGTCTCTCTCACACTGATGTTTCTCTCTCTTTCTCTCTCCCCCTCCCTCCCTTCCACTTTATCTTTAAATTTTTTTCTTTATTGTTTAGAGAGACAGGAAGGGAGAGAGAGAAGAGATGGAAATATCGATTGGCCACCTCCTGCATGTCCCCCATTGGGGATTTGGCCCACAATATGAGCATGTGCCCTGACTGGGAATCGAACAGGTAGCCTGTTGGTGCATGGGTCGACGCTCAACCACTGAACCACACCAGCCATGCAGCTTCCACTCTATCTTAAAAGTCATTTTTTTTTTTTTTTTCCTCAGAGGGAGAGCTGTTCTGAGTGATGACAAGGTCTGAGTATGGACTTGGGAGTGGGTGGCCAAGGGGAGGTGGAGATGAAGTCACTGGGGTTGAGATCTAAGAAGTGGAGGCCAAGATGTAGAAATGTGGTCTCTTCCAGCAGACGATGGCAGGATGGTGGGAAAGAGATAACTCAAAGTTCACAATGAATGTGAGAGACAGCTGACAAGAGATGGGCTTACTGTAGGGAGGAAGAAGAGAGGGGTTGTCATTCTCAGAGGGTGTGAATCTGAAAGAAATATGGGTTATTTGTTTATTCCACAATCACTGTTAAATGTCTATAATTATGACCTAAGAGTATGGGTGGAGCATAGCTAGGGGGAATCGGTGATAACTGGGACAGGAGACGTAAAACACCTTTACCAGGGGAAGAGCTTTAAGAAAGATCAGATTTCTTCAGTGGTTTTGAACCCTGGCTGCACATTAGAACCCCTCAGGGAGCCATTTAAAAGAACCATGCCTGGGTCCTGTGCCAGTCCAGCTCTATAGGAATCTCTGATAGCATCATCAGGAGGGCAGCAGCATCAGTATTTTTTAGAGGCCCCCATGTATTTCCAAAGTCAGTCAAGTTGGCAAGTCACTGCTGAGCTAAGAGCCCTTGGGCATAAAGAGGGCTCAGTGCTGAAGCTGACACGGGCCTCCTGGAGTGGCGGGGAGGAAGTGGGTGCTGCATGGCATGTGTATTTGGTATTTATTCCAGGTTTTATGTCTGTGTCTATCCCTTTTTTTTCTTTCAAATGTATACATTTAAGTCAGAGCTAATCAGAGAGCTTTTATGAAATCTTACTGATTTCGTTATTTTATTTATTTATTTTAAAAAATATATTTTTTATTTTAGAGAGAGAGAAAGAGAGAGATAGACAGATACATCAATCAGCTGCCTACTGCACACCCTCTACTGGGGATAGAACCTGAAACCCGGGCATATGCCCTGAGAGGGAATTGAACTAGAGACCTCTCTGGTGCATGGGATTATGCCCAACCCACTGAGCCACACTGGCCAGGGTCTTACTGATTTCTTTAAATGTTCCTCCACTTGAGATTCCAAAATGGCAGCAGAGTGAATGGAAGTTACACAGACCATCTCCCAGGAACAAACTGGAATTACAACTAAAACAAAAAAAGTGTCGGGGAAAAGCAACAGAAAACCAGCTTGTGAGGACCATATAACCAGGGACACTGACTCGATCCTGGTAGGATTGCGGAGGCTGGGAGCCCTTGGACAGCAGTGGCCTTAGCTGTGAGCAGCGCCCTCAGGGTTACACTCCCAGGTGGTGGCCCCTCCATCAGAGATTCAACCCCACCTGGTGGGCCATTGAAATGCAAATTGAAGCCCATTAACAACCAGCATCTGCCCCACCCTTGGGAAATCCCCTTACACTGAACACCTGAGGGAGTTTTTCATTCAACTGAGAACCCAAGGCTCTTCAAGTAATCTCTACTAATAGCCTTCAAGCAAAAAGCTAGAGGGTAACTGAACCATTCCTGGGCTAGCAACTCCACCCAGGAAAGTAAGACTTGACAGAGGTGATTAACATGGGTCGTCCCTCGCTCATCCAAACCCAGTAGAGGGAGCCACAAACAGCAGAACACCAACACCCACATGGAATATTTGGCAGACCTCAAAACCCACTGAGATAGCCAAATGAAAGAACAAGAGAACTCTATCGAAGATGAGATAAATGAAATGCAGTTAAGCAAGTTAACAGAGCTAGAATTCAGAGCCATGACCTTGAGGAAGCTCAACAGCATGAGTAAGAACATCAACACCATGAGTAAAGACATAGAAACATTGAAAATCAACCAGTGGGAAATTAAAAACCACCAAGAAGAAATGAAGAATGACATAGCAGAAATAAAGAACACATTGGAAGGACTCAACAGCAGCAGTATAGAGGAAGCTGAGGACCGAATCAGTGAATTAGAAGACAGGGTAGCCCTGGCCAGTTGGGCTCAGCAGTTGAAGCCTTGGCCTGTGGACCAGAGAGTCCTGGGTTTGGTTCCCACAAGGGGCACATACAGAAGAAGAAGAAGAAGAAGAAGAAGAAGAAGAAGAAGAAGAAGAAGAAGAAGGAGAAGAAGAAGAAGAAGACAGGGTAGAAAAAAATCAACCAATCAGAAAACCAAAAGGAAAAAACAATTAAAAAACAGGAAGATAGCTTAAGAGAACTGTGGGACAACTGGAAACATAATAATATTCACATCATACAAGTCCCCAAAGAAGAAAATGAGGAAGTGTTAGAAAATATATTTGAAGAAATAGTGACAGAAAACTTCCCTAATTTGGTGAAGGAAGAAGGCATTCAAGTTTAAGAAGCACGCAGAGCTCCAAGTAAAGAACCCAAACAGGCCCACACCAAGACACAAAGTAATTAAAATGCCAAAAATTAAAGACAAAGAGAGAATACTAAAGGCAGCAAGAGATAAGCAACAGGTTACCTACAAAGGAACCCCTATAAGGCTCTCAGCTGACTTCTCAACAGAAACACTACAGGCCAGAAGGGAATGGCATGAGGTAATCAAGGTCATGAAAAACAAGGATCTGAATCCAAGTCTACTCTACTCAGCATGGCTATCATTCAAAATAGAAGGTCAAATAAAAAGCTTCCCCCCAAAAAAGGCTAAGGGAATACATTAGCACCAAACTAGCACTGCAAGAAATGTTAAAAGGACTGCTGTAATTACCAGGAGAAATGGGAAGAAAAATATAACCACACTAAACCAAAAATGGCAATAAATAAGTACATATCAATAATCACCATAAATATAAATGGATTGAATGCTCTGATATAAAGACACAGAGTAGTTGATTGGATAAGAAAGCATGATTCATATATATGTTGTTTACAAGAGACCCAACTCACAACAAAGGACTCACATAGGTTGAAAGTAAAGGGATGGGAAAAAAAAATTCCAAGCAAATGGAAAGGAAAAAAAGCTGGGGTAGCAATACTCATATCTGATAAAATAGATTTTAAAATGAAGGCCATAACTAGAGACAAAGAAGGCCAATACATAATATTAAAAGGATCTATCAAAAAGGAAGATATAACCTTGCTAAACAAAAATGTACCAAATATAGGAGCACCAAAATATATTTAAAAACTTCTGGAGGACTTCAAAAGAGAAATCGACAGCAATACAATCATAGCAGGGGACTTCAACACCCCGCTGACATCACTGGATAGATCCTCTAGACAAAAAATTAGCAAGGAAACAGAGACTCTAAATGAAGCACTAGACCAAATGGATTTAATAGATATCTACAGAGAATTACACCTTAAAAATAGAGAATTCACATTCTTCTCAAGTGCACAAGGAACATTCTTAAAGATAGACCACATGTTAGGACACAAACTAAGTCTCTACAAGTTCAAGAAGATAGAAATCATATCAAGCATCTTCTCAGATCACAATGGCATGAAACTAGAAATCAATTGCAACAAGAACATGCAAAGACATTGGAACACATGGAGGCTAAATAGCATGTTATTAAACAATGAATGGGTTACCAAGGAGATTAAGGAAGAAATTAAAAATTTCCTGGAAACCAATGAAAATGAACACACAACAACACAGAATCTATGGGATACAGTGAAAGCAGTTCTGAGAGGGAAGTTCATAGCACTACAGGCCTACCTCAAGAAACAAGAAAAAGTTCTCATAGACTATCTAACCTCACAACTTAAAGAATTAGAAATCAAACAAACAAACAAACAAAAAAACCAGAGCAAGTAGAGGAAGGAAATAGTAAAGATCAAAGCAGAAATAAATGAGCAGAAATAAATAGAGACCAAAAAAAAAAAACAATTCAAAGGATCAATGAAACAAAGAGCTGGTATTTCGAAAAGATTAAAAAGATTGATGGACCCTTAGCTAGACACACCAAAAACCAGAGAGAACCCAAATACACACATACAGAAATGAAAGAGGAGAAGTAACAACTGACACCACAGAAATACAAAGGATTGTTAACAAATACTATGAACAATTATATGGCAAAAAATCCAACAATCTAAGCAAAATGAACAAATTTCTAGAATCACATAGTCTCCCAAAACTGGACCTGGAAGAAATAGAAAATTTAAACAGACCAATAACAACTAAGGAAATTGAAGAGGTAATCAAGACTCTCCCAGCAAACAAAAGCCCAGGCCCGAATGGCTTCACGGGGGGAGTTTTACCGAACATTCAAAGATGAACTAACACCCGTTCTCCTCAAACTATTTCAAAAAATTCAAGAAGGAAGACTTCCAAACTCGTTTTATGAGGCCAGCATAATTCTAATTCCAAAACCAGAAAAAGAAGCTACAAAGAAAGAAAACTACAGGCCAATATCCCTGATGAACATAGATGCCAAAATCCTTAACAAAATACTAGCAAATCGGATCCAGCAATACATCAGAAAAATTGTTCACCATGACCAAGTGGGATTCATCCCAGGATTGGAAGGCTGATACAATATTCACAAATCAATAAATGTGATATACCACATAAACAAAATAAAGAATAAAAACCACATGATCATATCAATAGATGCTGAAAAATCATTCAACACAATCTAGGACACATTTCTGATAAAAATGCTCAGCAATGTGGAAATAGAGGGATCATATCTTGACATAATAAAGGCTATACAGCCCTGGCCGGTTTGGCTCAGCGGTTGGAGCGTCCGCCTGCGGTCTGGAGAGACCCGGGTTCGGTTCCTGCTAAGGGCACGTACTTCGGTTGCAGTTTGTCCTCGGCCCTGCTTGGTCATGCGGGTGGCAGCCACTCGATGTGTCCCTTTCACATCAATGTTTCCCTCTCTCTCTCTTCCTCTCTCTCCCTCCCACTCTATCTGTACAAAAAATATAAAAATGTCCTCGGGTGAGGATAAAATAAATAAATAAATAAATAAATAAATAAATAAATAAATAAAGGTTATACATGAAAGACCTACAGCCAACATCATACTCAATGGGCAAAAACTAAAAGCAATTAAAAATTGGACAGGAACAAGACAGGGATGCCCACTTTCGCCACTGTTATTTAACATAGTACTGGAAGTCTTAGCCACAGCAATCAGACATGAAGAAAAAATAAAAGAGATCCAAGTAGAAAAGGAGGAAGTAAAATTGTCATTATTTGCAGATGATATGATATTATATATAGAAAACCCTAAAGGCTCCATCAAAAATCTACTATACTTGATAAATGAATTTGGCAAAGTAGCAGAATACAAAATTAATGTCAAGAAATTGAAAGCATTTTTATACACCAATGATGAAGTCACAGAAAGAGAAACTAAATAAACAATTCCATTTACCATTGCGGCCAAAAAAATTAAGATACCTAGGAATAAACTTAACCAAAGAAGTAAAGGACCTATTTGCAGAAAACTGCACGACATTCAAAAAAGAAATAGAGGAAGATATAAAAAGTGGAAGCACATACCTTGTTCATGGATTGAAAGAATTAACATCATTAAAATGTCCATATTACCCAAAGCAATCTCTAGATTCAATGCAATCCCCATCAAAATACCAATGGCATATTTCACAGAACTAGACAAATACTTCAAAAGTTCATATGGAACCAAAAAAGACCCTGAATAGCCACAGGAATCTTGAAAAAGAAGGACAAAGTAGTTGGGATCACACACCAAATATCAGGTTATACTACAAAGCTACTGTAATCAAAACAGCCTGGTACTGGCAAAAGGACAGGCATATAGACCAGTGGAACAGAACAGAGAACCCAGAAATGGACCCAAGGCAATATGCTCAATTAATATTTGACAAAGGAGCCAAGAGGATATAATGGAGTAAAGACAGCCTCTTTAATAAATGGTGTTGGGAAAATTGGACAGCTACATGCAAAAAAATGAAACTAGACCATCAACTTACGCCATACACAAGAATAAACTCAAAATGGATAAAAGACTTAAATGTGACCTGTGAATCCATAAAAATTCTAGAAGAAAATGTAGGCAACAAAATTTTGGACATCATACGCAGCAGAATTTTCACTGATACATCACCTAAGGCAACAGAAACAAAGAAAAAAAATGAACACACGGGACTACATCAAACTAAAAAGCTTTTGCACAGCAAAAGATACAACCATGAAAATGGAAAGGCTACCCACTGTATGGGAGAGCATCATTGCCAATAATATATCAGATAAGGGGTTAATTACCAATATATATAGAGTGATCATACAACTCAACAAAAGGAAGACAAAGAACCCAATTAATAAATGGGCAGAGGAGCTGAATAGACACCTCTCCAAACAGGACATACAAATGGCCAAGAAACATATGAAGAAATGCTCAACATCACTAATCATCAGAGAGATGCAAATTAAAACAACAATGAGGTATCACCTCACACCTGTCAGAATGGCCGCCATCAACAAATCATCAAACAACAAGTGTTGGTGAGGGTGTGGAGAAAAGGGGACTCTAATACACTGCTGGTGGGAATGCAGACTGGTGCAGCCACTATGGAAAACACTATGGTGTTACTTCAAAAAATTAAAAATTGAACTTCCATTTGACCCAGTGAGTCCACTTCTAGGAATACACCCTAAGAAGCCCAAAACACCAATTAGAAAGAATATATGTACCCCCATGTTCATAGCAGCATTATTTACAATAGCTAATATCTGGAAACAGCCCAAGTGTCCATTAGTAGGCGAATGGATAAAAAAGCTGTGGTACATATACACAATGGAGTACTATGCAGCTGTAAGAAAGAAAGATCTCTTATCCTTTGAGACGACATGGAGGGACCTGGAAAGTAGTATCCTAAGTGAAACAAGCCAAGGAGAAAAAGACAAATACCACATGATCTTACTTATTTGTAGAATATAACGAACATAACAGTCTGAGGGATAGGGTAGACCCAGAAACATGGAAGTAGGTTACAGACTGACAACCCTCAGAAGAGGGGGTGATGGGGGGAGCGAAGAGATAAACCACAGAACTTATATGCAGGTGCGCATAACCGATGGACATGGACAACAAAGCCAGGGATGGGGCGGGGGGGGGGAGGGGAGGAGGGTGTTAATGGGGTAAAAAAGGAGAAACATCTGTAACAAAAATAAAATAAAATAATAAAAAAAATAAATACATTTGTAAAAAAAACAAAAATAAATTAATAAAAAATTTTTTTAAAAAATCAAATGTCCCTGTACTTTTCTCCCACAAAGGACAGGATATTTGGGACTATATACTTAGAATTATGTACATTGTTTTTTTTTTTTTTTTTTTTTACAATTTCTTTCTTTAAAAATATCTGCACCCTCTCGTCCCAAATTTCTTTTCAGAATCTCTGGTTCTTTACTGTAAAATAATCTAATGTCCTGTCTCCTCAAGCCAGTGGTACATTGTCTAATGTTTTGAAGCTTGCCTTTCCTCTATAAAAGACTGCACAATGACATGGTCACTTCCTGTCATCTGCAATCACCAACCACATTTCCCTTACTTCTCAGAATTAGGTCTGGAACACTGGTTCTCTCTGTGGCTTCCTGTGGCTTCCAGGAGATGAAATTACTATCAGGGCAAGTAAAGACCGAGTCTGATACTTGATTTTCAGCGGAAGGGAACTTTTAAAAGCTGCTGATGTCATTAATATCATTGAACTCTCCCCTGAATTTTTAATCTCTACTAGGAAAGCTGTGACTTGCATCCAGCTCGGTCTCTCTGGAGCGTGCCCACAGCCGTCTAATTTGTGTTCATTCTTCTTTCATCCCCAGCTAAATACTTTTTAATTTGCATATATTATCAGAAACCTGGATTCCCAGGCAGGGCTTTACTGATTTACTCCGGAGTGTTGCCATTTCTCTGCCTCATTTGCTTTCTTTAAATCCTCACCTGAGGATATTTTTCTATTTATCTTCAGACAGAGTGGGAGGGAGAGAGAGGGAGAGAAAGGGAGAAAGAGAGAGAAACATCAACATGAGGGAGACACATTGACTGGTTGCCTCCCGCACGATCCCGACCAGGGCCGGGGATGAACCGCAACTGAGGTACATGCCCTTGGCTGAATCAAACCTGAGACTCATTGGTCTGCGGGCAGACACTCTATTGCTGAGCCAAACCAGCCAGGGCTCATTTGCTTTTTATTAGAAAGATAAGGACTCCCAATATTGCGCTTATGAGTTCCCTCTTTACAAGTCTCAGATTGTGTTTGTTGCACTCTATCAAAATTCCCTGTTTACTTGGCCTGTCCCCAATTCCTTGTGCTTTGATATATAGCACCCCAGTATTTTTTTTTTGTTATAATATTATAAATCATTAGGCTTGAAATTGCATAGTTGTATTTTGTAGGGTAAGAAATGCTAGCTGCTATGTCAAACAAACCACCCTATCTCAGTGGCTTAAAATAATAGAAGTTTAATTTTTGCTTCCACAAAGTTCATAGCAGATGTTTCTACTTAGTGGGTAGCCTTCCTTGTTATTGTAGGGAGACCTAGTCTCCTTCACTCTGTGGCCTTCCCTCTGTTCTTAGAATCCTGTCCATGCAGCCAATAGATAAGGAAAGGCTTTGGAGGACGAATCCCGCAGCGAGGTTTATGGATCAGATCTGGGGTGGAGTACATTACTTTTGCCCTCATTACATTGGCTGGAACTCAGCCACACTGCAGCTGCGAGTCTGGGAAACGTGGACGAGCTACGGGCCCAGGAAGGAAAGAGAAACAGAATTGGTAAACAACCATGGTCTCTGCTATGATTAGTTACATTTATTTTTTAGGTTCAGAAAGTGACATTTTTATTTTCAAGGTTGTATTTGTAAATAATGGAAAATTGGAAACAATCTAAATGTTCATCTTTGGTGCAATTGAAGTAGGTTTGTGTAATGGAGCAATTAATGGATATGCATTCCAACTATTTATTGATTAGTTACATTTATATAGTTATATAAATTATAAGATTGGTTAAGAGTTCTACCTTTTGCTTTAATTTTATAGTGGCCTTTTATGTTTCGCCTTCATGCCTGAACTATAGTGACAATGTCACAATGGCCTCCCTGTTTCCTGTTTATATCTCTGTTAACACATCCTACAGAGCCCCCAGTAGATGTATCTTCTTGAAATACTATTTCCATCATGTTCTTTTCCTGTCTTTCCTCAATGCCTAACTCTTTTTTTTTTTTTTTTTTTTTTATCCTCACCTGAGGACACTTTTTCATTCTTTGTTCAGATAGAGCAGAAGGGAGAGAGAGAGAGCGAAACATCGATGTGAAAGGGACACATCGAGTGGCTGCCACCCGCACGACCAACCAGGGCCGGGGACAAACTGCAACCGAGGTACATGCCCTTAGCGGGAACCGAACCCGGGTCTCTCCGGACCGCAGGCCGACGCTTTAACCGCTGAGCCAAACCGGCCAGGGCCCTAACTCTTTTTTCACCATAATTTGGTGCAAGTGTATCTGTTAGGTTTTGCTACATAACAAATAATCCCAAAACTTAGTTAAAGCAACAAACATTTATTATTCCTCAGGATTCTGTGGGTTGGCCAACTCAGTTCTTTAGGTCTCGGCTGGCTAAGCTGGAGTGAATGATCTAGAATGGCCTTGCTCACATGTCAGGGACTTTAGCCAGGATGGCTGGGAATAGGTCATGCCCCTCTCTACATTATCTTTCTTCCCTCAGAGTCCTCCCGGGGCTGTTCAAAGGGGTTTCCAGCAGCAAGAGATGGCAAGCTCTAATGCACAAATTCTTAAAAATTATTTTAAATTTATTAATTTGAGAGAGAGAGAGAGAGAGAAACATCGATTTTTAAAGCTTATTTATGCATTCATTGGTTGATTCTTGTATGTGCCCTGATCGAGGATCGAATCTGCAAATTTAGTGTATCCAGACAATGTTCTAACCAACTGCGCTATAGGGACAGGGCCTCCAATGCACCAAATTATTTCCACCTCTCTACCAGTGTCATCTGAACAAGCAGGCTAAGGAAAAGTAAGGGTGAGGTTCCTTCTGGTGTAAAACAGATCTGATTAGGTTACACTCTCCAATTGTTGCTAAGGGAAGTCACCAGGAAAACAGAGATTTAATGGTGGAATCAGGAGAGAGAGGACTAGAGATGGGAGTGGGGGGCTGATCTTACTCTGATAGTACTTTTAAAATGGTTGTTCAGTAAATGCCTTTGCTCTTTACCTGTCCATATCAGCATCCCTTCTTTTTGGGGAGAAGAGGATCCTGGAAGTTTCCCTAGCACAGGGAGTTTTGATATGGGGAGTAGGAAGTGGGTGTGCCTCCTTGTTGACAGTCAATAGCACAAAGCAAATATCTTTACTTATAGGAAATCAGTGGGCATAAGAACAGTGCCAAGATAGGAAGGAGAATCATATATCAGATACCAGTGATGATGGCTCTCTATCACCCCCTTCAAGCTTAACTTCCACCTGAGTTTGTAACGCTCTATCTTGTTTGGAATGTCATCTTGACTTCTAAACTAATCAAAACTTGTAAGTCCTTTGTTTCAGATACTCCTACTTGCCTACCTAAAGAGTATATTCTCCTCATCTTACTAGAAAAAAATCTTACTTTTGTTTGGGGCATTAACTTACATTTTGCCAGCTTTCTTTGGAGCTGGGAATGTTTAGGTGACACGGTTCTGGCTTATCTGCGGGAGATTACTTAATTTTGCTTTCTTGATCTAGGTACCACTTTTTCCTCTTTGTTGCTGTCAAGGATAAAGATGTTAGGCTGGAGAAGGAGCAGCTATTTTGTGACCAGGAGGCAACCATAAGGCCAAAAGCCACATGCTAAGGATGGAGGAGTCAAAGTTAATAGGAACCAAAGACTTGACATCATATTGTCATGGTACCAGTCTGGCTTGCCCACTTCAGTCATGTTGTGGTGTGAAAACACAAGTGGTATATTCGTTGACAGTGTTGTAATAGCTCTCTGTTACATCAGACAAAGCAGTCCCCAGTGGGTGTAGCCTGTAAGAGCCTTTCATATCTTGTCTCTCTCATGAAGCCCTCTCTATTTAATAAATATTTGTCTTTCTCCTTGCTCACCACTACAGCACCTTCATTTGTAATATGGTGTATTAGTTTCCTCTTGCTGCAACAACAAATTACTGCAAATTTAGTGGCTTAAAAAAACAGAAATTTATTATTTTATAGTTCTGGAAATGAGAAATCAAAAATAAGTCAGCCCTGGCCTGGTGGTTCAGTTGCTTGGAGTGTCATCCCATACACCAAAAGGTTGCCAGTTCGATCCCCGGTCAGGGCACACACCTAGGTTGCAGGTTTGATCCTTGGTCAGGGGTGCATTCGGGAGGCAACCAATCGATGTTTCTCACATCGGTGTTTCTTTCCCTCCCTCCCTCTCTCTACCTTCTTATATCTCTACAAATCAATAAAAACATATCCTCAGGTGATAAAAAAAAAAAAAAATGAGCCGGCAAGGCTGGGTTCCTTCCAAAGATTCTAGGAAAGGATCCATTTCTTGGCTTTTTCTAGCGTCCAGAGACAGCCCACATTCTTTGGCTTGTCACCCGCATCATTCCAACCTATGCTTCTGTGGTCTCCTCTCTGACTCCGGCCACCCTCTTGTGAGGACTTTGTGATTAGAGCAAGCCCACCAGAACAATCAAGATCCTTCACTTGCCCTGGCCGGTTTGGCTCAGCGGTTAGAGCGTCGGCCTGCGGTCCGGAGGGACCCGGGTTCGGTTCCCGCTAAGGGCACGTACCTCGGTTGCAGTTTGTCCTCGGCCCTGGTTGGTCATGCGGGTGGCAGCCACTCGATGTGTCCCTTCACGTCGATGTTTCTCTCTCTCTCTCCCTCCCACTCTATCTGTACAAAAAATGGAAAAATATCCTCGGGTGAGGATAAAAAAAAAAAAAAGATCCTTCACTTAATCACACCTACAAAGTTTCTTTGGCCATGGAAAGTAAAATATTTTCAGGTTCTGGAGATTGGGAAACAGACCTCTTAGGGGGATCATTATTCTGTCTACCAGATATGCCCTATATTTGTGTATCTGTAATACATTTTAATCTAAAATTACACTCAATTTTGCTTTGTATTTTTATCATGTCTAATTATTTTGTATCTTTTCTTGCCCAAGTATAAATGCCCTGGGGATGGATATCCTCCACAGAGCTGTGCATGTGCCTGTTGGTTTTAGACTTTTATTCTCTTCATTTGGTGTAAACACCAACACCTTTTTATATTTAACTGACTACAGTGTAGATTTATTCCCTCCCCTTATTTCCTGGGGGTCTCAGTTCTTATCATATAATAAAATAAATATAAACTCTTCTTATAAGCCTACGATAAAAGCATTTTAGTGCCTTTTAACCCAGTTTTCAAAGAGCCTTAATGATATTTGTTTTTCATTGGTACCAGCTAATGGGATATTTGAATTATATAGCCTTTGTACAATTTGTTTTATTTTAATTAATTAATTTAATATATTTTTTATTTTAGAGAGAGGAAGGGAGAGGGAGAGAAAGATAGAAACATCAATGAGAGAGAACATCGATTGGTTGCCTCCTTTATGCCTCTCACTGGTGATTAGGCCCACAACCTGGACATGTGCCCTGACCGAGAATCGAACCAGTGACCTCTTAGTGCATGGGTCAATGCTCAACCTGTGAGTCACACCAGCTGGGCTAATTTGTTTTAAATAGTTCTTGTTTGATTAACTGATTTTTAGACTTCTTACCATAAAAAATGTCAACATACGAAAAAGTAGAAAGAATCGTTCAATGAGCATTCATCCATATACCCACAACCTCGATTCAGCAACTTACACAAATATACATGACATTTTGGCCAGCTTACTTTAAGGTAAATTACAAATAACTGATTATTCAATGCCAAAAAGTGACAATTTATGCACATTTCTTCTGTTTCTTGAGACTCATCAAAATATAGTCGGAGTTGGAGAACAGCTTGTTCTATTGTAGGTTTCCCTCTTTATTTACATATTTTTTTATCCTCATCTGAGGTACATGCTTCTTAGCATCTGAGGTACATGCTTCTTAGCGGGAACCGAACCTGGGTCTCTCTGGACCGCAGGCCGATGCTCTAACCGCTGAGCCAAACCAGCCAGGGTGGTTTCCCCCTTAAAAAAAAACAACAAAAAAACTGGCCCTGGCTGGTTTGGCTCAGCGGTTAGAGTGTCGGCTCACAGACCAAAGAGTCGCAGATTTGATTCCGGCCAAGGGCATGTACCTCGGTTCTGGTTTGGTCCCGACCCCGACAGGGTTGTGTGGGAGGCAACCAGTCGATGTCTCTCTCACACAGATGTTTTTTTCTCTCTCTCTCTCCCTCTCTTCCACTCTGTCTGAAAATAAATGGAAAAATATCCTCGGGTGAGAATTAAAAAAAAAAAAAAATCTGGTGTGCTTCAGGTCACTGTGGACTGTGGCCTTTTTCTCACCAATAGCACATCTGTAAACAATTGCTTTTCTCTTTTAAACACATGATTGATTTGAACTAAATTTTATTTTAATAACCATAGCCTCCACATTCCTCTTAATTTCTTAACTAGTTTCCTGGAAAAAAACTGCTTAATTCCCATTTTATTTGGGGTCAAATCTCATTCCAATTTGCTACAGTAGGGACTGCACTCTGGGAGACTGAAGGAGTAATTACTTTGGTCTTGGTGTTTTCTATCTGTCACATTTACTCCGTATTTGTACTGCTTTGTTTCTTTCCCAGGAAAAAGAATCTGGACATAATTCAACTTATTATCCATTTAGGTGATGCCTTTTCTCTTGCTATTAGGGGAATCCTGGATGCTCTTCTCAACTATCTCCAAGAATCTTTGGCATTATTAGAACTGCCCCATGTCAACCTTAAAAATGATGTAAGTTTAGTTTTCAAGTAAGGAAAGCATTGGTACTTCTATTGTAACTCACCCATTTCAAATAATCTCTAACACACACACACATCTTTCGCTTGAAAGTTTAAATTCAGCCAAAGTCTCAAAGCTGGAGACTTTGGCTATGACCTTAGTAAGTCAGGTTGCTGCCGTTACCAGCAGTTCTGGTTGTCTGGATGAGCAAAGCAAACTTACTGCTCATGAAAATACTGGGGAACTAGAAGTGGTTGGCATTCTCCCTCTCTCTTCCTGTTCCCTCCACTGCTAGGCTGAACATTCAGCGTGGCTTCACCCCATGCCCGGCGAGAACTTCTGTGATCATTATTCCAAGATAATGATTTGTCTTTCTAAATGTAAATCAATTTCCACGCGTCATCAAAGACATTCTCAAACTCCATTCCCTCTTTCCCTCTCAAGACTTTAAACTCTGTTTGACCAACGATTATAGGAAAATTCTAATAGTGTGGTCATTTAACATAGTTTACAAAGCAATCTAGATCTCTCATGGTCTCGGCTGACCCTTCTCCTTCAGGGAAGCACCTCTCCGCTTTGGAGACAGATGCAAACGCGTGGCATTTGTTTTGCCGCCTAGAGAAGGTGGGGCAGGCCACCTTTTTGGAGGGAGCGAATTGTCTGCTCCGGTAACTCATGCCCCTGATAAGTGTCATGTTTAATTCTTTGTGCAGGTAAATAAATAAATAAATAAATAAATAAGTAAATTCAGATTCCCTTTCTGCTGTAATGTGTTTAGTTTTTGGCATCTCCACATCCTTTCTCCCAACCCAGGCTTTCTTGTGTCTACTATCCAAAGGTTCAGGAACAATCCTGTTTATCTTTGATCTGAGTATGCATGTGAGTCGGGACGTTACCTTTCCCTAAGACATCTGCACTCAAGTCTCATTTTCTTACATCCTTATACTCTTGAATTTGGTGGCCTCCCAAGCCATAAAGTTTGTGCTCACTAAAAGGTTAAGTGATACTCGTAGGCTTTATTCCCTGTATAAGTTATCTTGGTTCTGAACTTACCAACTGCAGGATCACAAAACCTCAAATGCATCCCAGTTTTTCAGTATGTCTAGACCTTGCCAGAGTACTAATGCTGTTCTTTTGCTAGGAACCTGATCCATGTTGCTTTGAAAACTTTATGTAGGTCTTGCTTTCCCTCGATCCGTGTGACTCTAGGGGCGGCCTGTTGGAAACAGCACGGAGGAGGCAGGAAGTAGAGTTGGGAGGCGGCTGCCATTCTCTTCCTGTCTCAGGCTGAGAGGGACAGCTGAGTCTGACTCAAAGACTGTCATGGAATCATTTCATTTAAATTAAAAAAATTTTTTTTATTGCTTTTAGAGAGAGAGGAAGGGAGAAGGAGAGACAGATAAGAACATCAATGAGAGAGAACATGGATTGGCTGCCTCCTGTGTGCCCCCCACTGGGGATCAGGCCCACAACCTGGGCATGTGTCCTGACTGGGAATTAAACTGGTGACCTCTTGGTGCATGGGTTGACGTTCAACCAGAGTCATACTGGCCCGGCTTATTTTATTTTACTTTATTTTTTTCATTTCATTTCATTTATTTATTTTAAAATATGTTTTCTTGATTTTTTTAGAGAGAAAGGAAGAGAGAGATCAATGAGAGAGAAACACTGATTGGCTGCCTCCTGCACTCCCCCCACTGGGGATCAAGCCCACAACCCGGGCACGTGCCCTGACGGGAATCGAACCTGGACCTCCAGGCCATGGGACGATGCTGAGTCCACTGAGCCACACCGGCCGGGCTATTTTTTTTCATTTTAGAATTGAGAGGAGAGAAGGGCACCAAGAGTCCTCCATGAATGGAGCTGTAAGTATTTGGTAAAATAGATGGAGGGAGACAATAGTCTACATGTCGTTAATAAACATTTAGTCATATGTAGTCACTTACTAGAGGGAAAGGAATAAACTATGCACAAATGCAAATTTACTCCTTCTGATTTAATTATTCAAAGGGATACTGTGTCCTGACGCTGGCAGCCTTGGACAGCAACCCAGGGTCTCTCATATGACAACATTTTGAGAACATAGAGAGACCAGATTATTTTCATTTTGCATGAGTTCATTCTTTCCATGTTATTCAACAGACATTTATAAAGATAATTCTGCATGCCAAGCACCTGGTAGAAATCTGTCTTCTTTAAAATAAATAGTCTAAAATCTATTAAAGAAATTCTCTCTCATATGATGATTTTTGTTTGTTTTAATGATCTCAGTAATTATCTGTAGGAAATGGGTGAGGCGGCTTGTTTCCTCATCTGTAAAGTAAAATGTTTGGTGGAGATGGTCTCCAACATTTTTGAAACCCTGAAATTCTGGGATTCTGTAGGTCCTGTCATGATTTTTATACCCCAGAAAAATAAAGTTCAAATATAATTAATTGGTGCTTGTGGGACAGAATTATTTCCCAACCGAAAAAAGATGTTGAAGTTGCCAGACAGAGGGTCGTCACAGTTTCTGTTTCTTCATATAGATATTGGGTTGATTTGGCCACTTCCACCCAATCATTGGAGGGGGCTGGTTGTTTCTTCCTCAAACCACACTTGTACCTATCATGAGACCAGAAACGCCAGAATGAGAGATATATTCCTGTTGCTTAAGCCTTATCCTCTAACTCCTTAATATGAATAGTAGACTAGAAGTTCATGACTTTTCCACTGAGTTGGTGAGATAACAGAATACAAAACTAAAAGTGACTTAACCAACAAAATCGTAATTTTCTCACAGGGTACCAGAATTGGTAAATTGGGCTCCAGGTCAGCTTCTTTCATACTCCTTGGCTTTCTCCTCATGGGCACAAAATGGCTGCAGCAGTTTACAGCATTAAGCCTCACATGACAGTGTCTGAAGGCAGAAAGGATAGTTTGTCTCCTTGAACCTCCTTTTATCAGGAAGGAAACCTTTCTTCAAAGCCTCCAGCAGACTTCGGACATTCTGTTAGCAAAGAGGGTGGTGGGAGTACATTGAGGGGGCAGCCAGTAATGTCTACCTTGTCTGTTCTGGCCAAAAACTTGAGAATAGACCTAATTGGAAGGGAAGAAATGGAGAGTGTTTTGTTCACATGTATATACAGGGTGGGGCAAAAGAAGGTTTACAGTTGTTCATAAGGCGAATAATACAATAATGAATAAATGATAATATAAGAATAAACTCTGTGTTTTGCATACCCACAACAGTTAACCTACTTTTGCTCCACCCTGTATATGGGGTGCCTTCTCTTCTTTTATTAAAATCATTTTTTAAATCCTCACCCGAGGATATTTTTAAAGATTGATTTTAGAGAGAGAGAGGAAGGGAGAAAGAGAGAAACATTGTGCAATAGGTCAGAGAATTAAGGTAAGTACAGGCTTTTGGTTAATGATCGAAGATGAAACACCCTATGGATATGTCGAATGGTGGCACCGCACTTTGGGGCAAGCTGCTCAGCGAGAGTCCAGCAGGCCCCATATCAGAGGGCCCGAGAGAGAGACATTGATTGGTGGCCTCCTGTCTGTGCCCCAACTGGGGATCAAACCCAAAACCTTTTGGTGTATGAAGACAACGTTCCAATGGAGCTGCTCTTTTCTTACCCTTTCTTCTTCTTTTTCTCCTCCTCCTCCTCCTCCTCCTCCTCCTTCTTCTTCTTCCTAATCCTCACCCGAGGACATTTTTCCATTTTTGTTCAGGTAGAATGGGAAGGAGAGAGAGGAAGAGAGAGAGAGAAACATCGACGTGAAAGGGACACATCGAGTGGCTGCACCCACACGACCCAACCAGGGCCAGGGACAAACTGCAACCGAGGTACGCGCCCTTAGCGGGAACCAAACCCGGGTCTCTCTGGACCGCAGGCCGACGCTCTAACCACTGAGCCAAACCGGCCAGGGCTCTTCTTCTTTTTTGTGTGTGTTTAAATGTTATTTATTTTTATTTTTATAATCCTCACCCAAGGATATTTTTCCATTGATTTTCAGATAGAGTGGGAGGGCAGGAGAGGGGAGGGAGGGAGAGAGACATTGATGTGAGAGAGACACATCAACCAGCCACCTCCTGCACAATCTGACCAGGGCCAGGGATCAGCTGTAACCAAGGTACATGCTCTTTACTGGAGTCAAATCCACAACTCTTTGGTCCACAGGCGGACACTCTAACCGCTGAGCCAAACCAGCCAGGGCTTACCCTTTCTTCTTGCTTTAACCCACTACCTCCAATTTTCAGGGGCCCTACATAGCCAATGGTGAAGGTGAGCCTGTGAAATGTTATGATGCACAAGCAAAGGACAGAGACCCACCCTGAGAGACTGTGCAGGGGGAGGCTCAGGTGAGGTTAAGGGTGAGACAGAGACAAATACTGGGAGAAGGGCGGTGAGCAGAGCAGGTGGGGTGTGGGAACTCCCGGCCTCGGGCCCTCTGATATGGGGCCTGCTGGACTCTCGCTGAGCAGCTTGCCCCAAAGTGCGGCACCACCATTCGACATATCCATAGGGTGTTTCATCTTCGATCATTAACCAAAAGCCTGTACTTACCTTAATTCTCTGACCTATTGCACAAAGACACACAATGTAACAATTAAATCAGAATGACCAGAGCAGATAATTGCCAAGCCTAAGACTTTGTGAGAATTATATGGGGTGTGTATGGTTGTCTTAAATGGCTATCTTTCCAAGGTGCACGTAGTCATCGCTGAGGTTCCAGGGCAGGTGAATGTGGGAGTCAGATTGTCTGGGTTTGAATCCAGTGACCTTGATTAGTTACTTGTTTCTCGTAGTGTCTCATGGGAGTCTCAGGAGAAATGAATGAGACAGCGCCTGCAAAGGGCTTAGCACCCTGGCGAGCGGTCCGCACTCAGGACATGCCAACTGTGCTCATTTCACTCTCTTTATTACTTCTCGTGTGCATTAGAATCGCTTCCTGACTGGTCCCCTTACTTTCACTCTTTCTTATCCACTCCCCACACAGCAGTCAGATGGTTAAAAACTCAGACCGGGTCATGTCACCCTCGTGTTTAAAGCCCTTCCTCGTGCTGCCGCCCTACCGCACTGGGGATGAAGCTCCAGCCCCACTTCCTTGCCACGGTCACAAGGAAGGCAGGCCCTGCAGGCCGTGCATTGCCCCCCTGGCAGTCCTCCCTTCGTCCATCCTCCTGGCCCCGGCCCCGCTGGCCTGCTGGCTGCTCCTTGAATTTCCTACGCTCGTTCTTGCCTTTGTACCTGTTGTGTCCCCACCATGAACATTCTGCCACAGCTGACTCCTTCCTGTCATCCACATCTCAGCTCAAATGACCTCCTCAGAGAGTCTCCCTAAACACCCAAACTAAGGGACTCGCAGCTAGAATTGCATTGTGCTATGTTAATTTTCTTTGTGGCACCATTTTTCTGTTCATTTACTTAATTTCCTATTCATTGTCTGTCTCCCTGGACTGGGTATAATCTCCCCAAGAGTTGGTGCTTTCTGTGTCTGGTTCAAGAGTGACCCTCAGTGTCCTGAGCTGAGCCAACACATATTAGAAACTCAAGAAGTGTTTGTAGAATAAGTGAATGAACAGTCTTGATAATTATACCCTAACAAGGATCAGGTTCCATCTCGAGTTAAAAGTGCTTTGATTGAAAAAGCACTCTAGTTAGAGCACTAACAGTGGGATTTGGAACCAATAGAATCTTAGGGCCCAGTTCCAAACTGATTTTCTTTATATCGAAAGGATCATAGAGTGATTGGCACTTCTCCTGGATACATGGGATCTGGAAAAACTCAAAGGGGACCACAGCTCAGAGGGACATAAAAAATGACAACCTCAGAGGAGCAAGACAAAGGCCGTGATGAGCCATAGAAAAACCACTCTGGAGAAAAAGGATCCGCCCTCTTTCCTCTGCCTGTGTCTGACAAAAGTGTACCAAGTATGTCACTTGTGAAACACGACTCTTAGAAGCCTCCAACCCCTTCTTCCAAGGCCGTCACCTCTTCCTTCTGAAATTCAATTAAACCAGCCCTAATGAGCGGCTGTGCAGAGAGAGAGCTTTTGTTTACAGAACACGGGGAATAATAATGAGCCAACATTAATTAGGATTGTTCCTGTGGATCGGAAACCTGGATCTCCACCTCGAGAGCCTGCAGATTTCTGCTTTCAGACCCCGTGTCTCACGAACTTGAAGCATCACCTTGCCAAGAGAGAGCCCTGCCGTCCTAGCTTACTGCTGAAGAACAGTACTGCTATCTTGTTCCTTTCTTCTACTGGGTTATGTCAATTCAGCCAATCACAAGTCACTATTTTTCTGGCTGTTGCTACTATTACATTTTCTGAATAAGCACAGGCAACCAGGTTTTAACCGCAATGATATATATATATACATTTTGCAGGCAAAGGGCCATGGCAGTAGGAGGGTTTGCCACACGGATCATGTTTATCCTTTGATCATCTGTCATTCTGTTAGAAGAAAGCATATGCCATCCTTTGCTCTGTTTTTAAAATAGATTCAGAGGAAGTGAGGAATTAATCTTAACCTTAAACACATTGAGCCCAGTATTTCCTATCCAACTGTAGAATGCACTATCTAGTTTCCTACACCTCTCCCTTGCTAAGTTTAGGTTCTTGGGGCCAGCTGTTGAGGAGGAAAAGGAGGGGGGAGGGAGCATTGCTGTACATGGATAAAGCATTGCACTGGCTGTTGGTAACCTTGGTATATTTCCTCACTGGGCCATGCCCCCTTCCCCACAGTGACAGGACCAAGCAAGACCGGAGCAAGAGATCCTCACGCTGTTTCAGACTTTTGTTCCAAATAGGATTGGTATAAATCTTTCTCACCGTGTTCCACTTGGCTGTTGTATACTACGGACAGTGGAAATTTGCCAGCCCATCGACAGTGTTATCTTGACCATCTTGCTACTCTCCAGAAAGGCAAAGTTTCATCCGGCTGCTTAGGAATTGTTGCGGAGAAAGGGGCCTCTCATCCCCTCACCTGCTTGGCACGCAGGCTGCGCAGCATCGTTGGAGAATTTGTCTTTGAAGATTTTTCTTCATTAGGTTAATACCACTACGATGATTGACTTTTCAGACAATTCAAATAATCAATGTTCTTCAACTTGTAAAGATAATCAAACTTCAGCAATTTCAGCCCTGGCCAGTGTGACTCAGTGGTTAGAGTGTCAGCCTGCGCACTGAAGGGTCTCGGGTTTGATTCCCAGTCAAGGGCACATACTTGGGTTGCAGGTTCCATCCCTGGCCCTGGTTGGGGTGCGTGCAGGAGGCAACCAATTGATGGTTCTCTCTCTTTCTCTCCCAATTCCTCCCTCTCTTCCACTCTCTTTGAAAAATCAATGGAAAAAAAATATATATCCTTGGGTGAGGATTAATAAAAAACCAACCAATAAACAACAACAGCAGCCCTGGCCGGTTTGGCTCAGCGGTTAAAGCATCGGCCTGCGGTACAGAGAGACCCGGGTTTGGTTCCCGCTAAGGGCGCGTACCTCGGTTGCAGTTTGTCCCCGGCCCTGGTTGGTCGTGCGGGTGGCAGCCACTCGATGTGTCCCTTCACGTCGATGTTTCTCTCTCTCTCTCTCTTCCTCTCTCTCCCTCCCGCTCTATCTGAACAAAAAATGGAAAAATGTCCTCGGGTGAGGATAAAAAAAAACAAAAAACAACAACAACAAAAACCAAAACCAACAACAACAAAAAGCTTTAGCTATTGCAGATGGTGGCCTTTCTTCAGAATGATGTCTGTGCTTTGTACCCAGACCTGGCTCATGATAGGTGTACAATGATGCGCTGTGAACCGAACCTGAGTTAGTATCTAAGTGTCCCTTGGGGTGCTGCTGGCCCTCTCCTAGGTGAGCTGGGCCCGGAATGGACTTTCCCAGGGCATTTCCGTGGAGGGGCTGCTCTTCGCTGTTTTTCCACCCCCCAGCCTGAGGCTCACTCATTCCCCCTGTGCCTGGGCACCGCCCTTCCTCCGCCAGAGCCGCTTCTCCTTCCGCATGAGCAGGAGAGAATCGGAGCAGGCCTGGCAATATCTGCACTACTTGGGTCCCGTAACTTAGAGGCATGGTGAAAATTTTTATGAAATGCACCGTGTGAAGAAAAAATACGAAAAATCTTTGGCATCTAATGAAATCAACCCTGCCTTTCCCCTCTTTTGATTGAAGATTTAAAACACAAAGACCAAGCAAAGGCTAATCCAACAAACACTTCAACAGCCATCCATTTTTTGCTAGTTAGTTCCATTTATGAATGCTTCCAATTGGGGGTGATGTTAATGTATGAGAGTGGAACCGGTGAAACTTGGACTTCACTTACGGAGAGTCCTATCTATTTCTATATCATTTAGGCAAAACTCAAGGCTCATCAATAAACACGTTACTTTTGACTCTTTTGTTGTGATGCCCTATTTTTAGTTCCTGGGACTGGCAGTTCCAGAATGTTTCAATTAAATGCGAGGAATGTAGAAAACAGCCTTTCTCCCAAGGCCTTTTGTCCCCTCCATCAGTGGCTTTCAGCCACTTCCTTCTGTTTGATTGAATTCTGACACGTGTCCCTGGTGGGCTGGTGGTGGACTTGTGCTGCTCTGTTGGTCTGTCTGCTCCTGGCACTCACACTCTGCAGGGACAAGCTTCCTTTGGGCATTTGAAACCAATGAAGCTCCAACTTTTCTTAATTGCTGTGTTTTCAGTGAATGTCCTTTTGTCACAGTGCAATGACCCATTTTTTTTTCTTCCCCCAACCACGAGCCGATGGAGATGGGCTGCTGGATCACACGGGGAATGACTCAGAGGAAGAAGCCGCAGGCAGCAGCCTGGCTCATGGTAACCTGGGCAGGGCCCTTTTGTTTGGAAACTCTCATGGTACAGATTGCATTCTGTGACTGGCGCCGTTCGGAGAAAGATAAACTGCTGTCATCTGTTTTGATTTACATGCCAACAAAACAAGAGAAATCAAATAGAGTCCATAAAATTATCAGACCATCTCATGAAAATTACTTCTCGACCAAATGTCATTGCTTGGTTCGCATGAGGAATGATACATTTGAATAAGTCAGAGAGAATAAGCCTTCGTTTTTATTACATGCATGTTCCTGTGGCTGCAGAGGTTTTCACATGTCAGTCTTTCCTACTTCGATGAAAACAAACTTAAGAGCAAGATTTATATACCTAGTGTTTTACAAGTAAATTCAAAAGAATAAGTTTCAGATGTGCTTTTCAGCGTTGAGCTGCCCACAGGGTGGTGAGGTGGTTGCACTGGTCCTTGGCACGTGTTCCCCAGATCCTTTCCTGGCCCTCCCCTTGCTTCCCTGGCTTCTCTGCTGGGTTCAGCTTATGGGGAGCTTGAAGTGTGGGGAGCAGGGATAAGCCGAGTGTATTTGTTTCCTATCGCCGCTATAAGAAATGACCACAAACTTAGTGACCTAAACACTACCAATTCATTAGCTTATAATTCAGGAGGTCAGAAGTCTGAAATCAATTTTATGGGACTAAAGCCAAGGTGTGGGCAGGGCGCCATTTCTCCCAGAGGCTCTGGGGGAACCTGCTTCCTTTCTAGTGGCCGCCTGCATTCCCTGACCTGTGGTCCCATCACTCTGACCTCTGCTTCTGTCGCCACATTGCTTTTTCTGACTCCAACCCTCCAGCTTCCTTCTTATAAGGATCCTCGGGATGGCACCGGGTCCACCTGAATAATCTAGGATACTCTCTTCATCCTTAACCTAATCACACCTGCACGGTCCCTTTTGCCCTGTGAGGTAGCATATTTACTGGTTCCAGGGGTCAGAACGTGGGCATCTCTGGGGGTCATTATCTGCTTTCAGGGGGCTCCGGCAAGGCTCCTCCTGCTCCCTGAGTCCTTATGATTGAGAGGTGGCAGTGGCTTACTGCTGTTGCTGACTTCTGGGTGCCCCTTGTCCCCAGATCAGCTAATCAGCCTCTTTTGTCACCTGTGTAAGAAATGTACTGCATCAACTTCCCTTTGTTTGGAATACCAGAATTTGTGTTTTGTTTACCTGGTTGGAGCCTGACAGATGAGGTGAAGTGATGTCTGGGTGTTGATGGTCCCACTGGAGATTGGGGTGGGGGCATGTGGGAGCCCCAGACCTTTGGGGGTTACCCTAGGATCAGCACAAGCCCCCCTTTCCCTTTGCAAGAGCTCTGCCCCTTCGGGCCAGGACACACAAGTGAGAAGGACCACCGGTGACTTGAGGTCCATGGGGTCTGTCTGAGACCCGTTTAGCTTCTCAGTGCAGGTATGAAAAGTTCCCTACCTGGAGATTCTGAACTATGAAAGAGGACTACTTAATAGAAGCTGTCAAAGCACAAATGGGCATTTCTTCCAGTCTGAATACTCAACCTTAAGTTCTTCCACTTATTTTCTGCATCGTCTTGAAGAAATCACCTAGTTTCTCAACCTCAATGTCCTGATCTGTTAAAATCAGACTTAACTTCAAAGGTTTGCACGAGGGCTGAGGTAATGTATGGGAGGCACTAAATAAATGTAAGTCTTCTATTTGGTGGTTCATTCTAAAAATGCTTACTGAGCACCTACAAGGGCTGGTTACTGTCCAAAGTCCTCACTTTCATGGAGTTCTCCAGCTGTTGGGAAGATAGACATTAATCGAATGCACACTTAATTACAAGCACAGCTTTGAAGGACAGGTGTGTGGTTCTTTGAGCGCATATGAGAAAGAAGCTTGACTTTAACTAGGGGCTCAGGAAAGCACCTGAGCTATAATTTGAAGAATGAACAGGAGTTAGTTAGGTAAAGGGATGAGGAAAACAGCAGGTGCAAAGGCCCTGGAGTAGGATGCCACATGTGTTCAAGGACCTGCAAGAAGAAAACAGCACAAGACTGGAAGGTAATCAGGGTCAAACCATGCAAGACCTTGGAAGGGTTTCAGCTTTTATGCTTCCAGCTAGTGGCGAGGCGCTGAAGGAGTTTAGGTAGTGTGTGAGTTTGGGTGATAGAGTACATTTATGATTTAGCAGATCACTCTGGCTGCTGTGTGGGAAACAGATTAGAGAGGGTCTGGAGAGGATGAGGGAAGTCCAGTTGGGAGGGGCATATCCTGGACAACAGCTTGAGTTAAGGGGCTGTGGAGGCAGAGGGAGGGGCTGGAGTCTTGGCTTGCACTCTGGGGTGGAGGGTGGTGCCGTTCCCAGAGGCAGAGAGCGCTGGAGAGACTGGATTAGGTAGGGACACCATGAGTTCCCTGTTGCCCATGCCAAGATTGAGGAGCCTTGCAGACATCCAAGAGGAGATATTCCACCGGCCACTCAAGTGGTCTGTTCTGAACTTAGAACTTTGAGCACCATGGCCTTACAAATAATAACTACTTGGGCGTAGATGAGATCGTCTTCCAGACAAGCTACAATGTACCGAGGACTTATTTCTGCCAGGCACAATTCTAAGTACTTTATGTATGAACAAATTTAATGTCCGTAATTGCCCCCCACCCATGTTACTTTACAGCTGAGGAAACCGAGACAACAGAGAGCTTTCTTCCATTCTTGCTCAAGGTAAAACAATTAGAAAGGTTCGGAACCAGAGTCCAAATGCAGGCTGACTCCTGCCCCGTGTTATCAGCACTTCACCACGTGCTGCTCTGTCAAGGCTCATAGCTCGTTCCTAGCACAGGGGCTGCTCTGACACTTGGTTGCACAAGCGGCACGGCTCGGCTAGTTTTCAGAGGGTACAGGAGATGTTGGTGTTTCTGGTTGCCATGGTTTGCATAATGCACATTCCTCACCTGCTGGAATCCCAGGGCCCTGGGAGCAGCTGCCGGGAGTGGGAGGAGCATAAGCCCGCAGGGAGCACAGCGCAGGGGGCGCGCGAAGGGGGAGGCCCAGGGCAGAAACGCGATGGGCTCTGCGACTTTCCACAGATGAAGGCTGGCCCCACGACCAAGGTAACCACTGTTGGCAGTAAAACCCGGGTCCTTAACAGTTACAAACCCGGGAAGTTATATGACGAGCTGTCTGCATTTCACCTCCAGGCTGTGAAAGTTACACCGCCAAGGGAGAAAGACCCACCAGCTTGACCTAAAACCCAACAAGGCTTTAGCACGGCACAGGCACTTTCCAAAAGCAGTTGCCTCCAGCCATGTGGGTGTCGGCCCCCACCCTGCGGAGAGGAGGATAAGCCCAAGAGAAGTTATAAAGCTCTTGATCAGAGCCACATATAGGTGGGCTCTGTCATTGTCGTGTGCGTGATCCTAGAGGGGGCTGCGTCTGTTCCTGGAGTGTTGTGGCAGCTGGCCACCGGTCCAGCTAGAAGCCCCATAAAATGATCAGCTAAGGATGAAGGCAGGGTCCGAGCGGCGAGCCTGCCCCACAGCGGATGCCCGTTCGATACAGCACCCTGTGTGCCTGCCCCACAGCGGAGGCCCGTTCGATACAGCACCCGGTGTGCCTGCCCCACAGCGGAGGCCCGTTCGATACAGCACCCGGTGTGCCTGCCCCACAGCGGAGGCCCGTTCGATACAGCACCCGGTGTGCCTGCCCCACAGCGGAGGCCCGTTCGATACAGCACCCGGTGTGCCTGCCCCACCGCGGAGGCCCGTTCGATACAGCACCCGGTGTGCCTGCCCCACAGCGGAGGCCCGTTCGATACAGCACCCGGTGTGCCTGCCCCACAGCGGAGGCCCGTTCGATACAGCACCCGGTGTGCCTGCCCCGGGAAGTCTTCCACTCGCCCTGCGGCTATCGATGCGCACGCCGCGGCCTGGCTCACGAGGAGCAGAGACTTGCCACCGTTTTCCTGTCTGTCACACCCCTTCATCCTTGTGGCTGGAACGGCCCCACTGCCTTGTGGCTACCCTCTTTCCTGCACTCCTGAACTGTTTGCTTAAGAACCCATTTCAGGGCCCGGAGGGCAGCTGGAACATACAGAGGTCTCAATTCAGTGCAACCAAATTGAGCACCTACTGGGTGCTGGTTGCAAAAGGTGCTTCAAAGAAGAAGGAAGCACAGAAATGCCCTCTGGGGCCTGGGGTCTAGCAGGGGTGACTGTCACTGATGAACTTAAGGCAGACAGTGACTGGGGCACACATTTGGAAGTGGTGGCATTAAAAATGAGTCCAGAAAAACTGGTACCATTCCAAGGGGGTGCTGGGGTGGGGTGGAGATTCCAGGTATGGGAAAAAGCTCAGTTGGCAGTGCAGGTCTCTGGGGTAACCTGGGCTGTCCGCGGAGGGGCGCTACCTCCTGAGTGGGCTAGCTTCTGTGTTATGTCAAGAATACAAGGCCTCACATTGCAGGGTTCTTGCCTTGAGGTTTGGACTTGCCCTGAAAACCCTCCTACTCACAGTTTCTGTGTTTTAAGCCCTTTAAGATGACATTCCCCTCCACCCCGGGAACTTTTTCGCTTAGTGGGCAGATTATTGAATAAAAAAATGCAGACAAAGATAATTTAATAGTCTAAGAGCTTTCTGTATAGGGAGATTAAATAAGTAGTGTCCCTTATATATAACATTGAAAATTAACACTGTTTTCATAGAAAAGATAGAACAAGCTTCGTAGTTCCTATGGACAGATAGCATTAAAAAATGCGTTAAATAATTGTAAAGACAGGCAAAACAACGCAAGCACATCTTTACAAAATATTTTTATTGATTTTTTACAGAAAGAGGAAAGGAGAGGGAGAGAGAAAAAGCGAAATATTGATATGAGAGTGAAACGTTGATCGGCTGCTGCCTGCACGCCCCCTACCGGGGATCGAGCCCAAAACCTAGGCGAGTGCCCCGACCGGGAATTGAACTGGCGACTTTTCAGAGTATGGGATGATGTCCAATCAACTGGGCCACACTGGTCAGGTAAAAGAAGCACATCTTGAATAATTCAAGTATATCAAGCCAATTTTCCTTCTACTTCTATCCTCTAGTGACCCCCTTCCCTAGACAACTGCTGTGAACAGCTTCTTATGTATTTCTCCAGAAAGAGACACACCGAAATAAGTATGTAGACATTTGTATTGATGTTCTATAATTCATTCATTTGCCTTGGCTTGGTCATCTCCCCCCTTTCCTGTTAGAAAGTAAACTTGCCCTGACCCAAGTGGCTCAGTGGTTAGAGCGTCGGCCTGCGAACCAAAGGGTCGTGAGTTTGATTCCTGGGTCAAGGGCACATACCTGGATTGCAGGTTTGATCCCTGGTCCCAGTTTGAGCATGTGTGGGAGGCAACCAATCAATGTATTACTCTCACATCAATGTTTCTCTTGCTGCCCCTTTCTCCCTCCCTTCTACTCTCTCTATAAATCAATGGAAAAAATATCCTCAGGTGAAGATTAACAAAAAATAAAGAAATGTAAAATTCTGCAAAAGCAAGGACTCTGTCTCCTTTGCACCCATAACACACAACACTTAGAACAGCAGCTGAAGTATGGCAAGTGGTCAATAAATATTTATTGAATAAGTGAATAAATTGCAGGAAAAAATATTTGGTTGGATTTACATTAAAAAAAATTTTTTTTTTCTTTATTGATTTTAGAGGGAGAGGGAGAAAGAGATAGAAACATTGAAGAGAGAGACCATCGACTGGCTGCCTCCTGCATGCCCCCCCTGGGGATTTGGCCCACAACCTGGGCATGTGCCCTGACCGAGAATTGAACCGTTGACCTCTTGATGCAGGGTCAACACTCAAGCACTGAGCCACTCTGGCTGAGCTGGATTTACTTCTTAAAAAATGTTTATTTATAACCCAAATTTAAAATCTGTTCCCATTATAGCAGCAATATATCTTCAATTATGAAAATGTTTAAAGCTCAGGAAAAGAGAGACATGAGCATCATAGTCTGGAGCTCAGAGACCACCACGTGAGCATGTTGGTGTCTGTCCTTCCAGCCTTTCCTCTAGACACGTTAGTATAGTCGTGATTTTATCTTCCCCATAACTTTTTAATCCAGCTTTCTTTTCAGTAATGTTCCAATATATGCACTTGTCTATGTCATTAAAAACTCCATAAGCATATTTTTATTTTATTTTTTTATTATTTTTTTTTTAGTTTTTTGTTTTTTTCATAAGCATATTTTTAAATGGTTACTCTTTAATGGAGGTAAATTTTAAGTAGTTAACATACTTTTCTCTTTTGTCTTCCTGAGTCCATGAACTTCATCTCTTCACCTTGGGGGTTGGTGAGGTTAGTGTCAAGAGTGAGACTGAAGTTTTACTGAGTTTCTTTTTTATTGATTGATGATTGAGAGAGTGGAAGGGATGGAGGGAGGGAGAGAGAGAGAAACATTGTTTGGTTGCCTCCTGCAGGACCCTGGCAGGGGCCAGGGATCGAACTTGTAACCCAGGTATGAACCCTTGACTGGGAATCGAACCTGAGACCCTTCGGTTTGCAGACCAATGCTATAACCGCTGAGCCAAACCAGCCAGGGCTTACTGAGTTTCTGACACGCAAATGGAACTACGCTGCAGGAGAAAGGGTTTGCTGGTCCTTTGGCTGACGACGCTGGAAGACAGATTGGAGAGCTCTGGTGTGGAGAAGACTCTCTTAAGAGCAAAGATGAGGCTTGTTTTGACAAAAAGAAGCAACCCTCTTCCTGCCCCAGAGGAAGGTGGGACGAGAGGAGAGGGGAGGGGACGGAAGTGGGAGGATTAAGTGTGGGTCCCAATTTTATAAGTAGAGGGGGAGCAAGAAGGCTCGGGAAGCTGCCTTCCCTGCGGGGCCCTTGTCTGTGCTCACTGGCAGCACACGAAAGCCCACACTTGATCTTCCAGCTTTCGTCAAATGGCCCACAGTTTTTAGCTCACAAGTGTTTGGGAGACAGGCTTTCCTTGAAGCATCTTGAAAACTCAGAAGCAGAGAAGTATCAAATCAGATGATCCATCCACTCTGGACAGAGCTGTCAAAATAGGCTGAAAACATTGCCAAGAAGAGATTACAGATTCGCATACAAAAAGCAGTAAGCTTAGTTAAAAAACAAACAAAAAAAACCACACTAAACTTTGTAAACTGCTGACATCTCTTAAACAGATTTTCCAGAGCCAGAGTCAACTTCAAATTCCTTTACTCTTGCTGTTAGCATCACGTGTACTGGGCAGAGCAGACTGGGAATGAAAGACCCTGCCCAGTCCGCCAGCTGCCTGGATCTGCCCAAAAGCCTGCAGTTGCAAGTAGCCTGATAACCTGACTGCGGGCACCCTGAGGCCTGGCATTATTGTGCAGCATGAGGTTCTTGGGAGAATGATGATAAACCAAACTGGCAGACTGCCTGTGCCTTCCTCGAGTGCAGAATGGAAACTGCGTGGAAGGAAAGGAAACCATGAGCATAGCCCTCGATGACTTCACTTCAGAAATCAGAAGGTGGAGGATATTTGAGGGTGGGGGCATGGAGGTGGATAGAAAAACCACGGATGACTCTGTGGAGCAAATATTCATGGGAAATTTCCTTAGGTTGAGACACTTCGCTATGTCAAGTTCAAAGGCGTGTTGTTTCAGCTGGTGGACTTTTTTCCTCTCCTCCTTCCTCTATGACAGCACCTCATATTTAGTGGATGGATTGAAACTGTTATACTTTAATGAGCTTTAATGTTTGTTAATGTCTTAATATTGAATCATAAGATGAAACTGCACATGGCTAGGACTTGATCTAAGGATATCTTTCATGATGGACAGTACCTCATGTCATCACAACAGCGACGGGCTAAACAGGGCGTTGTGATTCCATCCCGTTCTACAGATGAGGAAACTGAGACCCAGGACTCATTTGCTCAATGTTGAACAACTTGCAAGAAATGGAATGAAACCCACACTTTCTCATTTGGAAGCACTTGCTTTTTCTCTTGGTAAATCCCCATCTGCACAGGCTCTCAGCCCCATGTAACAGGACTTAATCATACAAACTCTTTCCCTGACCTTGGGTGCACTGTCTGAGTGTAGAATACATAAATGTCTGGATTTCCTTTCTGTGACTGTGACATGGGCATTGAGTGGCTAATTAACAAACAGGTCAAACATCTGATGGGTCAGGGGCTGGGCTCAGTTCTGGGACTACAAAGACCATGAAGATGCCACTTTTGTTCTTTAATTGCTCAGTGTTTATTCCAGGGGGTGTGACCACGGGAGGATAAGTTATAAAATAAGAGATACTCTTAGAGATACATGAACAAGACGACAGGAAAACATGGAGGACACAGCATCTAACTGTGTTTGAGGGAGTTAGAGAAGGAGCTTTGTCTTTGAGGAGGAGAGAGGTCTTCCCAGTGAGCAGGAGGGGAGACTGCTCTGGGTTGAGGACCCAGCATATGTACAGCACGAGTAGGAGTGTGCACAGTGGACCTGGAATGTGGTGCGTGGGGAAGGTGAGGCTGGGAGGGGGCCAGCTCATAAAGGTCTTTGCTGATCAAGCTGAGGAACTTGTATTAATCATGCAGGCAATGGGGGATCACCAGAGGATGTTAAACAGGTAGCCTGACACATAGAAGATTCAACAAAATGGGCACATTGATGTTGACCTTTTGAGAATCAGTATAACTTGTTTGCATACACCTAGAGCAGCGGTTCTCACATGTTAGTATACAGCAGTTACCCAGAGTCTTGTTCAAGCGCAGATGACTGGATCCCATGCCCCAGATTTCTGGCTCAGTAGGGCTGAGGTGGGCTGAAGAATTTTCATATCTAATAAGTTGTCTGGTGATACTGATGCTGCTGTCCAGGATCCCGTTTTGGGAACTCCTGTTTAGGGAAGGAAGGCTTCTTTGCCTGGAGAGAACCTAGAACACTCTCATTTATTAATAAAGAAAAATTGAAACAAGATTTTGAAATTGGTTCAGGTGTTTGAGATATAATAAAGATTTCAAAAATCTAAACCAGGGGTTGCAGTCATCATCCAATAACATGAAAAACAGCAGGAGCCATGTGCTAAGTGCTACACAGAGGACGCCAGCCAGACGCGGCTCCTGTGCCTGGGGTTCAGGAGGAGGCTTTGGGGGAAGGCTAGGCAGACAACTGGCCGTTTTTCAGCTTCCTTCTAGTGGGCCTTCTGGTTTTATTCCAGAAAAGACAGAAAGCAGAGCTGTAGCTGAGGTAGGAGTTGTCATAAATTCTGAGATTTTCACCAGAATCATTCTGTCACATTGGTGAAATTTTAAGGTGGAGGGAGGAAGTGTGCACCATCTTATCACGCGACAACACTGTCTTATGACTAAGAATCATCTGGTGGAAGCAGAGAGGAAAAGCCAGGAGCTGAGTAATCACAGGAACACCGTCAGAGTGGGGAACTGGATAATGTAGTGGATGTAAGAAACTGCAGGGCTTTCTGTTTGTTCGTAAAATAGACATCTCTCTGGGATTCTTCCTTCAAACCTCTGCTCCAGGGGGCAGTATCTGTTCTCTCGATGATGGACAGCCTCTGACTATGACACCAGTGGGTTTAGATGAGTCTTCCTACATCTGTGGCAACTAACCCTCTCTGGCCAGCAGTCTGCACTCTCTTTCTGGGGAGTCCGTCTCATGAAATATTGATAGAGAAGATTACTCTAGAGCCATGCATACAGAATGAATGATGCTTCTTCTGTGTGTTAAGCTATCTTCCTGCCTTAAAGATTGGGAGGCAAAAAATAGCCGTTACAAGAAACCATTCCTAGAGGGACTGCTCACTTGATTGGCACTTGCACTTCAGTATGGACGACAGGTTGCAGGCCTGCATTCTCCTCAGCATCACTAACCCAGCACTCCCCGGTGGGACACCCCAAAGCCCTGGCAACAGTGAGAAGATATGACAAGACACCTGATGACTGCAGTCAGCTGATACCTCATTTGTCTGCCTCTGGTCGCCCTTGTCTCTACTCCATTCTCTTTAGATCAGTTGTTTTCAACTAGAGTCTTCAGACACAGAGGTGGACTTGAACCCATTACAGATAGAAAGCCAATTTTTTTCGTATATGGGGTGGGGCGGGAGTAGGTTTGCTGTTGTTTGTATGGAGAAGAATACAATATGTAATACATAATAATACAAGAGTAAACCTTGTTTCACATACTCAATTGTATACCTACTTTTGCTCCACCCTGTATATTTTTGGAAGCAGTTGTAAATTTTATTTTTTAAAGAGTTCATAGTTTTATCGAACATTTTGAGTTTTTATAACTGGCATTGTGCATCTGAATCCCTTCCTTTTTTTTCCACCCACATTCTCAAACCCTCCTCCCATCGGGCAACCATCAATTTGTTCTCTGTATCTATGAGTATGTTTATGTTTTGTTTGTTCATTTATTCTGTTTTTTAGATTCTACATATAAGTGAATTCAAAGTATTTGTCTGACTTAGTTCTGTCTGACATTTCATTTAGCATAATACCCTCTAAGTCCATCCATGTTGTCAAAATTGGCAAGATTTTAGTCTTTTTTTTATTGATACAGTACATGATATTCCATTGTAAATTTTCTTAAAAATAAGAATTAAATACATTGTAGAACTCTTTTTTATTTTTCTTTATTGATTGTTTTACAGAGAGAGAGGAAGGGAAAGAGAGAGAGAAACATCAATGAGAGAGAACATCAATTGGCCGCCTCCTGCACGCCCCCCACTGGGCATCGAGCCCACAACTCGAGCATGTGCCCTGACTGGGAATTGAACCTGGACCCCTCAGTCCCTGGGATGATGCTCAGTCCACTGAGCCACACCAGCTGGGCTAATACCCCATTATATATATAATATCCCATTATACATATACTATCTATTTCTTTTTAAAATTTTTATTAATTGCATTTATTGGGGTGACACTGGTTCACAAAACCATACAGGTTTCAAGTGTACAACTCAATAAAATACCATCTGTACTCAGCATTGTGTGTCCATCCTCCCAAGCAAAGTCTTTTTCTGTCCCTACTTCCCCTTCTTTGCCCACCTCCACCTAGTCCCCACCCCCTTTCCCTCTGGCTATTAGCACACTGTTGTCTGTGTCTATGTGTTATGTAACACAATAGGGAGTTTCCTCAATTAAAAATGAAAGATTAAAATTAAAAATGAAACTGCCTTTTGACCCACTTCTGGGAACATATCCTAAGAATCCTAAAACACTAATTCAAAAGAACATATGCACCCCTGTGTTTATTGCAGCATTATTTACAATAGTCAAGATCTGGAAACAGCCCAAGGGCCTATTAGTAGATGAGTGGATAAAAAAGCTGTGGTACATTTATACAATGGAATACTACATAGCCATAAAAAAAAGGAAATCTGCCCTGGCTGGTTTGGCTCAGCAGTTAGAGCCTCGGCCCGTGGACCAAAGAGTCCTGAGTTCAATTCCAGTCAAGGGTGTGTACCTCTGTTGTGGTTGGTCCCTGGCCCCGGTTGGGGTCGTGAAGGAGGCAGCCAATTGTGGTGTCTCTTACATTGATGTTTCTCTCTTTCTCCCCCCCCCACTCTATCTGAAGATAAATGGAAAAATATCCTCAGGTGAGGATTAAAAATGAAAAAGAAGAAAATCTTACCTTTTGTGACAGCATGGATGGACCTGGAGATTATTATGCTCAGTGAAATAAGCCAGTCAGACAAAGACAAATACCATATGATCTTACTTATATGTGGAATCTAATGAACAAAATTAAACTGAAGAAAAAATAGAAACAGAGGCATGGATGCATGAAACAGACTGCCAGCTGCAGAGAGAAGGGGTTGGGGTTCTGAGTGAAAGAAGGTGAAGGGATGAGCCAGAAAACATATGTAATGCTTTTTGTTGTTGTTAATCTTCACCCGAGGATATCACCTGCAACCCAGGTATGTGCCCTTGACTGGAATCGAACCCACCACCCTTTGGTCCAAGGGCCAATGATGTAAACTCTGAGCCAAACGGGTCAGGACTATAATGTCTTTTTTTTTATCCAATTGTCTACTGATAGGTTGGTATAAAGCCAAATTTTGCTTAGCAGGTGAAACAAAATTAGCTTCCACTAAGTGTAACCATAACAACAGCAGCAACAACTAACATTATATAACCCTTACTCGGTGCCTGCTAACAAGGCACCTGGCATGTCAATTTATTTAATTCTTATGTTAATTTTATTGTCAGCCCATTTCATGATGAGGAAACTGAGGCACAGAGACTAAGGTTCCTCATCCAGTCAAGTGGTGAACACCCTCGGATGATAGTAAAGCCCGTCCCCGCCCAGGTCCACTCAGCGGATTCCTGCACGTCCTTCAGATCCCGCTCCATTGAGCTGGTCTCTCCCGCCCCCGCCCCCCTTTCCTTCTGCTGAAGAAGCAATTACTGCTTTGTCTGGGTTCCAGTAACACCTCCTGGATACCCTGATGATAACCCGATGATAACGCTTAATTACCATTATTAATGCATTTGTCATCCTGCTAGTCTGGATGGGCCTGCGTTCTTCCGTCTCCTGCCAGGTCTGAAGGGCTGTTGGTCTTCAGTAATCCCCGTTGCTGAGTGGAACCAGTGGGAATGATGACATTTTATGTATACTTTTTAGAAGGTAGTCACATCTCATTTCAAATATATTTTGAAAGCTAGTCTTTGAGGGGTTTTTTTTTTATCCTCACCCAAGGACATTTTTTCATTTCCTATTCAGATAGAGTGGGAGGGAGAGAGAGGAAGAGAGAGAGAAACCTTGACGTGAAAGGGACACATCGAGTGGCTGCCACCCACACGACCAACCAGGGCTAGGGACAAACCACAACCGAGGTATGCGCCCTTAGCGGGAACCGAACCCGGGTCTCTCTGGACCACAGGCCAATGCTCTAACTGCTGAGCCAAACTGACCAGGGCATTATTTGAGTTTTGAATTCTATTTATTTTATTAAATTAGGCAAAAAAAAAATGAACAGAATGGCTAATGCATATCTGAACACTGTGCTAGGTTGAGGGATGTACAGTGAGCAAAAGTAAACACAGCCCCAGGCAGTGGACCCTTGAGTCTAGTGTGGGAGGCCAACCACCGATGTTCTGTACCCATGGAGGGTACAGGGATTAACGGGCCTGGGGGGAGGGGAGGTCCCTTAGATGACAACATCTAAACTGAGACCTAAAGGGTGAATGAGAATTAGTCCAGTGAAAAGTGTGAGAATTATATTCTCTGCTCTGACTCGCCCCTGAAATGGCACATGCTCTCACATGATAGATCCTTATATTCTTTTAAGGCTCAGATAAAAGTTGGCTTTCTCCAAGAACTTCCTCTGGACAGTTTAGCTTTATTACTTATTTCCTCTGAACGCCTACATTCAATAATGTTTTAAAAGAAATGTGAACCCCAGGAATGGGTTGACATGGAGGACACTGCATTATTTCACTCAATCTTCCAAACAACTTGGCAAGTTAGATATAAACATCTTTCCCTTTTCAGATGAGAAAACTGAGGCTCGGTGAGGTTGGCGAATTTCCTAAAATCTCACCGCTGGTAAGACCTAAGGGCAGAGTTGGAGTTCATACATAGGTCTGTTTGCTAATGTTCACAACAGTTCTATTTAAGTAGATATTATCATCTCCATTTTACAGACAGAGAAACTGAGGCCCAAAGAATAATTAGCCCAAGGTCACAAAGCTCCTGAGCGTGGCAGCATCAGGATTCCAGTTCGCGTTGTTTGGCTGCAGAGACTGCGCTGTGAAGGGCTACGGCCAAGGCAGAGAGTGGTTCCAAAATTGTCTCCACTCTGAGCACACGGGCTGCTGTGTGGCTATCCCGAGTCACTGTGAGGAGGCGTTCCTGTGGCTTCAGAGCACTCCAGACTCATGTCACCACAGTGGCATCATCATCACCATCACCTGGGAGTTTACTAGCGATGCAGAATCTCAGGCCCATCCTAGAGCTGCTAAATCTGCATTGTAACAGAGTCCCAGATCCTGTTCCTTAAAGCTAGAGAGCTCCCATCTAGTCTGCATTACTGTTGGCCTTGCAGCTATAGACTATGGAGTGTTGGCCTTCCTGGCCCGGGGGCAGGTCATTTCTGAGACTCTTGAGACTTTCAGCAAGAGGCCTGGGGCTCTGGACTGAGCTGAACTTTCTCTGGACTCCCAGAGGGTCCTGGTGACCTGTCAAGGCTGAGTCTACAGTGGGGTCTTTGAGGTGGTGTCCAATATATAAAGGTCCCATCTAGGATTGTTATTACCTGGGAGCTAGGTTTTTTGCTTGTGACAGTCTTAAGCTACAGATTGAAATTAAAAAAAGGAAACACACACACACACACCAAACAACGTGATGAATTAAAATATCCTTGTGAGGAAGAAAGAGATAAATGCCTTGCTAACATTATAGAAAGACTTGGAAGAACCCATAACATTTCCCATAAAACCTTGCAAATTTGTGGCAGGTTTATAATTAAGATCCTGTTCAGGTGGCTCCCTTGTCTAAGTTCCGGCAAATAAAAGACCATAATAACACGGCTGTATTTTTTAAAATATGTTTTTATTTATTTTTTAGAGAAAGGGAGATAGAGCCCTGGCCGGTTTGGCTCAGTGGTTAGAGCATCGGCCTGCGGTCCAGAGAGACCCGGGTTTGGTTCCCGCTAAGGGCACGTACCTCGGTTGCAGTTTGTCCCCGGCCCTAGTTGGTCGTGTGGGTGGCAGCCACTCGATATGTCCCTTTCACGTTGATGTTTTTCTCTCTCTCTCCCCTCCTCTCTCTCCCTCCCACTCTATCTGAACAAAAAAAGAGAGAGAGAGAGAGGGAGATAGAAACATTGATGTGAGAGAGAAACATCCATTGGCTGCCTCCTGCACGCCCCTCACTGGGGATCGAGCCTGAAACCCGGGCATGTGCCCTGACCAGGAATTGAACTGGGACCTCTCAGTCCATGGGATGATGCTCAGTACACTGAGCCACATCATGGGCAACACAGCTTTATTTTAATGACATCTGTCACCTTTATCTTTGCAGTTGACTATTCTCTCACCTGTTTACTCATTCATTCATGAACATTGATTGAATGTCTGCTCTGTGCTAGGCACTACCCTTTGCTAAGAAAACTATATTTTTATTGCTCAATGTAGCAAAGACCCTAAAAGACTTAACAATTGTTACATGAGGTGATAACTAGCTGATTTAACTTATTTTAAAAAAATATCTTGGTCCTATTGCCTCCTTAATTAGAAGACAAAGTCTTCAAAAACAGTGCTGTTCATGGCATTGTGTATGTCTGTATTTCCCGCTGTATAAAAGCAAGGGCTGGTAAAAGCACAGGAAATAAAAATTATAGTGGGTATGTCAAAGTCCTAGAGACAGGAGTACCCTGTTTTCAGCTTTGATTAGATTTTCAAGATGACTTCTTACTGTGAACCTGTTCCATTTAGGGATCATGGGGCGTGTGTGTGTTTGGGGGGGCTATGTTCACAAGTCCATATAAAAGCCAAGACTGTCTGAGTGATTTGTTGTCATTTCTATGTCCGTGGGAGAGCGGTGTGTCCAGCTCTGAACCCAGCGGGCAGCAGGCACTGGGCCTTCATGTCTGCTCCGCAGAGCTCGGTCTGCGAGGCTGAAGGCTGGGTGGTGACACTGAACGGGCGGAGCGCCCTCCCTGCCACAGTGCCAAGTCCCGGGGCAGATGGCTTTCCAGGGCACCCCAGGGAGGGTGGGGGCCACAGGCCTCTCCTCCCCCTTAGAATTAGGTCATGACTAAATCAAGAGTTGGCCACTTTGGGTGACTGCGATTTTTCCCGAGTGGCATGAGGCGTGGCTCTGGAAGGTGGCCAGCTCCAAGAACGTCTACGTTGTCTGTCTGTGAGTTGCTTGCAGGGAAAACGAGCAGACATGGAAACAATGAATAAGCTTGCCACTGGAGTTGTGCTGTCTGTTTTGGATTTTGTGCGTGTTTTGCTTAGACGCCTGTTTCCGGAAGCTGTTTTATATTTCATGACGAGAAGGTGACTACAAGCCCCCGTGCGGCAGCAGTGTCCCGAGGTGGAAGGCAGTCGTCTAACCACAGCCAGAACAGCCCAGCCCCCCAGAGAGAGCCCAACAGGAAAACTGCTGCGTCTGTCCTTCCGATGTCTCTTCCGTTTTCTTCCTTTTGTTCCTGCAACGACTCAAATGTGAGCACTGCTTTTCAAGCAGAGGAAGTCTAGGTCATATCCTGTGTGCTCGAGCTAGCAGATGCTCGCTCTCTCCCTTTCCCCTTATCAGATCGTGCCAGGGTCTTCTCGTTCGTATAACGCGCTCATTTACCTGTTCTACAAACATTTGCCAGGTTTGCATATGCAAGGCACCATGGGAGAACTGGGTATGGGCAATGAATGAGCCTTATCCCTTTCTTCAGGAAGCTCACATTCATTCCATTAAGTAGACTGGCAGACAGACTTTAACAATCTAAGGTTAAAAAAATGCCTCTGTGTAGAGACATACAGAGATACGGACAGAGGAGGGGTGATCAGTTTATGCAGGAGGACCAAGGTCCCACCCACGGTGGAGGGGCCCTTTGAGCTGAATATTGGAGGATGAGTTTAGTTTGTCAAGCCAAACAAAATCCTTTTCTCCTTAGTGACTCTCCTACGGTAATTGTCATAGTTGTCATGTCACATCGGTATGTTGTGGCATCACACTTTCTTTGTTTTTTAGCCAAACATCACTGCCCTGTGATAGAGACACTGGGAGACTCCAGGGAGGCAGCAGAAGGCAGCAAAGGACCGGGGAAAGCGCAGGCAGTGCGGTCAGAACTGGGCACCTGGCGCTGACCCTTAGAGCTCCCTGACTTTAGGACATTTGCTTATGCACAGTCTCTCTTTCTCCCTCAATAAAGTGGGATAATAACAGATCTCATAGGAGTGGTTTGAGGCTTTAATGAGATGATAATGACTGAAGTAGATGTGGTCCACTGTCTGGCACCTAGAAAGTCTATATAAAAGCAACTATTATTATTCAGGTACAAAAGTGACCTCCTCCCTACCTGCTTCTCTATCCACTAGACAGGGACATGGGAGCTGCCTTTAGAACACTCCAACCATCAGTCAGAATCAGTGGCTTCTAATTTCAATCCCTAGTGAGAAACTCAAACTTTAGAATTTTCACAAACTAGATTACTTCACTGTGATTCAATTTATACAACATGGACAAGAGCATAAACAGATCCAATAAGCAATAAAAACAAACATCTGTAGCTCATTCTATTCTTGTATTACCATAAACAGACTGCATGCATGTAAGCTGAGCTTTCACCGGTCCTGCCTTGCCTGGGGAGCTGGTGGCTGATTCATGGCCAAGGGTAAGAAGTCTGTGATTTTGAATGTACCATGTTATCCTCCGATTTCATTCCCTGAATTGACCATCATCTAATGAGGGTAATTTTAGTCACATTAATAGGTTACTATGGCAAGATTCTCTCCATATTGCACAATCCTCATAAGCAGCTTCATTCATTCATTCATTCATTCATTCATTCATTCATTCATCCATCCATCCATCCACTAATTAAATACTGAATAGATAGAAAATACCGATTGTCGGGAAACAGATGTATTGCAGAGGCTGTAAGTCTGGGTGACTCAGTTCCCAGCCTCTATCTGCCTTAGGTAAGGCCGAGGGGGGGCATTTGTGTGCGATTTGGAAGGCAGAGAAGTTACTTTCCCTCCGGCAATGGCAGGCTCGTGGGGCGTTTATAGCTGCCTGCAACAGTCTCTCACGAACCACGCCTCCGTGCAGCGGGGACATGTGATCGCCTCAAGAGGTTTGCTATTTCCTAATTTTCTGAAAGATAGCAGTAAATCCGAGAGCAACATTCCCTGTCCTCCATGCTTTCTGGCAGACTTGTGAGCGCTGCTTCCTGTAGTTATACCTTCCTACTTAAAATATCTAAAGCGATATCTGTTTTCCTGAACAAACACCAACCGAAACCTTTCTCGAAACTACTTTTCAGTACCCCTTGGCTCCGTTAAAAGTCAGAACCTTCAGGACTTTGTCCTTAACACTGCCTAAGTGAACATAGTCCTAAATCTTTCATTATTTTCTATGTCCAACCACTCCCCAGATTGTATCTCAAGCTCAGACTCCCCTTGAAGACACAGAGCCATACACCCAACTTTGCATTCCGGGGTCCACTTGAATTTCACAGGCCCCTCAAACTCAGCGTGCACGAAACTGAACTCATGATCTTCCCTCTCCCTTCGCTCCTAACCTCCTCCCCTTCCAGGTTTCTCTTTCTAAGTAAATGATCTCTCCCTCTGCCCTGAAGCTTAAGTTAGAAATCTGAGAATAATTCCTGACTCATCCCTCTCCTTTGAGCCCCACATGCACTCAGTAACCAATGCGTATCCAGTCTGCCTAGAGTCTGACCCCCTCCAGCCTCCTGGCCCCCATCCTCCTCCGAGCTGGATAAGTGGAGCCTCCTTCCTGATCTCCCCGCTTCCACCGCGGCCACTGAGTTTGTTCTCCGCACCAGGTCCACAGTGATCCTTGGATAATATAAATTTGACCATGTCATTACTTTGCTTGGACCTTTGATGACCTCCTGTTGTTTTTAGGGTGAAGTTATATGTCCTCACCCTGGCCTGCCCCACCTGGGGAGTTCCTGCCCCTCTGCCCCTCCTGACATCTCCCCCGCGTGCTCGGTACACGTCCTTCTCTGCCTCCACTTGTTCTCCTTTCTTCCTCCACCTCCTCCTCCTCCTGCTCCTCCTCCCCTCTCATTTAAATACCTCTTTCTAACTCACTGAGTTAGATCAGGCTCCTCATTATTAGCTAAAATAACAACACATACTTCTCCTACTAGTCCTCACCACAAGTGTAATAACTTGTGAAAAGTATTTTTCTTCCAGCTAGAATGTAAACAGCATGAGAGCAGAAAACGTTTCTTTCTTGATCACCTCAGTTCCTCGCACAAGGAGGCATTTATTAAATATTTATTCAAGGAATTGACAGGGCTTGATGAGTGTTTGTCCCCCCCACCTCCTGTGTCACTCTGCTGTGCCTCCCGTCCTGTTTCCCCATTTGTCTCTCTGTCTCCTACTCACCACCCCATCCTAGCACAGCAGGTTCTGTCTCTCCTGTACTTCTGTCTGGAGTCTCCCTAAGACGGCAACCATGTGTTCATCTCTCAGGATGCCCACGGCTCAGGTTGGAAGGGACAGTCCCAGCACACCTGCGGAGAGGTCTTCACGAAATTAAACAACCTCTGTTTCCTGTTGCCCTGCCTTCATCTTTTTTTCCTTTTTAATCCTCATCTAAGGTATTTTTTCATTGATTTTTTTTTTTTTTCCAGATAGAGTGGGAAGGAGAGAGGGAGGGAGAGAGAGAGAAACATCGATGGGAGAGAGACACATTGACTGGTTGCCGCCCGCACAACCCTGACGGGGCCAGGGATTGAACTTGAAACTGAGGAATCGAACCCTCAACTCTTCAGGATGCAGGCCGACACTCTAACCACTGGGCCAAACTGGCCAGGCTGCCTTGCTTTCACCTTAAAGCAGCCACTTCGATTCCAGGAATCGCCATCAACCAGATCTTGACGCTCACTCTCCTTCTAGAACAAAGAACATCAGCAAAGATGTGACTGAATTTGTGTACTGCTGCCTTTCCCAAATTATGTAAAACTACATTATAAGCTTAATAAGATAAAAAGAACTGTTGAGATCCTTCAAAAAGAGAAGGAAAAGGACATACTGAACCTGAAGGCTAAAATAATGAGCTGATGCTAAGCTCCCTGGCAACCAAGTCAAAAGGGGAAACTTTATAAGCAGTAACTCTCACTGTCAGAAAAGAGCAAACACATCAGAGGAAAACTTTAAGACACACCCACCTTGGGCTTTTACTTTTAATGTATACCCATCATCCCACGTGTTCAATTCCATTTAATTTCACAAACATCTCTCAGCAGCTATTACAGGTCAGGCACCTGTGGCTCACAGACAAACAGGGCAGCATCGCACCTGCTCATGCCAGTCTGATCTGAAGGATATAACATTCATGTGTTCCACGGCTTTGTCTCGTTTTGCCATCACTTTGTAAGTATCATCATATTTTTGCTCCCACAGCAGATAGAACTGAATTTCCATGTGGTCTGAATGAGGAAGGCTGTTTCTCCACCTCTTGCTGATCCCCAAGTTCCTCCATACTAGAACCAGAGTCATCTTTTGAAAATGTAAAGGTGATGATGTTTTGACTGTGTAAATCCCTCTGAAGCCTCCCATTGCTTTGATTTCTTCATCAATGGAAGTAGCTTTGGATAAAATGGAACACTTAGGGTTATCACTGGGCTTCTTGGAAGAGACTTACTTTCAGAAAAGAAGAGCTTCCCGAATGCAAGGGAGCAAGAAAGGGTCCTCAGAGAGGAGATGTGGGTGCACCCCGAGAACTGACTTCCCTTAGTCTGCACTTTCCTCCGGAACTGGCCCTGAATGTCCATGTCATGGGGGATCCAGGTTCCTGGTGTCCTCTATATAAATTATGCAGTCTCTGATGGACTAGTATGCATTGATTACTGGTCTTCATGTTAATTTCTCTACAGCGCTATAAGATGTAGATGCAAAATTCCCAGAAGCCAGATGTGAATTGCACCCCAAGTTTGAAAATTTTTAGGTGCTCATATGTCGGACAGAAGGAGCCAAGTGGAACATTGGTGGTGTGAGAAAACAGTGATAAGCTACATGACTTTGTCTCTGTAGCAGGACGCTTATCTCCCTGCAGTGGTGACTCACTGGCCTTAATCGACAGCTGGGACAATAGTGGGTGGGAGAGATAGGCCCGGCCCCGAGCCAGAGACTAAGCAGCTGGGCTCAGATTATCCTCAGGGGATAGATGAGCAAATCTGATGGTCTGGTGAGTTTTTATCATCAGCTTTTGTTGAACTTTCCTTCTCTGCTGCCTCTCTCTCCAAGCTGGGACAGAGAAGCCAGCAGCTATATTGGTTGTTAATTGTTGGCTACCACATTGGTCATAGTGTGGAGAACCACTTTCTGTTGGGAATGACCCCACCGTGTTCAGCAGAGTCCAGGTGGACACCTCTGCAAGAATGATTTTTTGGCTCAAGCTGCTATTTATTTTGGGTGTTGTTTCTCAACTTCGAGAATGGAGGGCCTCAAGGAAATAGCGTGTTTCTGCCTGAAAAAGCAGAGACCAGGGACTTGACTGACTCGCTTTGATCCCTCATGTGGCACTTTCTTTATGGATTTTCTCTCAATTATTCTCTGTTCCCTCTCTTGGTGATGGATACCTGAAGCCGACCAACTACTTTCACCATTCGGTTACAGATATTTAAATACAAGTGTAAAATCTTTATATATAAACTATAGGTTGCATTGCATATGTGTGGTTTATATTTGTAGCTGTTCTCCTTGCAGAAGTTGTTATATGTGATTCGCTCCCTCCCCTTAGAGTGAGACCTGGGGTGGAGCCTATTTGTAGGGCAAACACGTGTTTTGAAGGACTGGTCTGACGGCCTCTCTACCTGCACATCTTTCTCCACCTTGTCCTGCACAGTGGCTGATAGTCTTCAATTACTCTGAGTTTCAGAGGATCTTTTAAAAATGAAAGTAATTTTTAACCAAATGTATTCTAGAAAAAAACCCGCGTATGCCAAAGACTTGAAAGGCAACATTTTCAATATCATGAACTTGGGGAGTTGAGAATCTAGGAGTTTGGGTCTTCTTGGGTGGATCAGGCTGGGGGTGAGATAAAGATGCAACATTTGAAAGGAAGCACCTGGAAGCACAGGCTACGGAGCTCCAGCCGCAGTGGGTGTTGTCACGCACATCTCTCCTTTTCGTCTGTCAGCATCTGGTCTGGCTTTAGCAGTGTCTACTCTGATTTTGCTTTGGAGGAACCACTGCCTCTTATTGCTTCATGTCTGGCAACACTTCATCCAGGTGCCTGCCCTTCCCTGTCCAAGCCTGAGCCAATCAAATATGCCCTCTCTAGATCTGAAGCCTGGGAGAGATGCAAAGATCCCATCATTCCAAGGGAAGCTCCTTCCAGAGACCCTTCAGTAGGTCCTACACCAACATTCCCAGAGCTGCTCTGTTCCTGTCTATCTGAAGTCCAAGTCTCCACTCTCCTTCAACTGTGCGACTTCATGCATACCCTTCCGGTTGGTTTCTGTTTTGTCCAAGTGAGCCTGGACTGGTTTCTGCTGGTTGCAAACAAAGAATCTCATTGACACTGGGTGCACCTCTTTGAGGGCCTGGGCCAGCAGGAGGCAGGGACTGGCCCTGGGAGACGAGGGGCTCAAGGTGAGACACCTTGAAATGAGAGTAGCTGAGAGAAGAGGAGGAGCCAGTGGCACCTTTGACTTTTGGAATTTTGCCTAGAGGGACCCCTAGGTGATGATCTCATTTTTCCTTCAAACACTTCCTTCTTGTCAATCAAGGCATCACTTCCTCTACCTGGCCCAGAGGGCTCAATCTAAAGCTCTTTCTGAGACAACAGTAATGAGGGTTTTGCTAAATTCATTAATTCCCAGCACCTACTGTTCACCTGCCCCTCAGCTAAGTACCAGAGATTCAAAGGTAAATAAAACGCAGCCCTTGTACTAAGGAGACAGGTCCAGGCCTCCATAGTCTAGTATGATATGCAACAGTAGTTGCATGTGACTATTTACATTTAATTAACTAAATTTAAGTAAATTAACATTTTATTTCCTTAGCCATACTACTCATATTTTTTTTAATTAAAAGATTTTTTTCAATTACAGTTTAAATTCAATCCTATTTTGTATTGGTTTTAGGTGTAGAGCTTAGTAGTTAGATAATCACATATTTCACAAAGCGGTCCCCCTGGTATTTCCAGTACCCACTGGCACTGTACAGAGTTATTACAATATTACTGACCATATTGCCCATGCTGTACTTTATATCCCCGTGACTATTCTGTAACCACCAGTCTGTACTTGTCAATCCCTTCCCCCTTTTCAGCCAGTTCTTCGTCCCTCCTCCCCTCTGGCAACCATTAATCTGCTCTCTGTATCTGTGTTTCCGTTTTGTTGGTTCATTTACATTGTTCTTTAGATTCCACATACAAGTGAAATCATATGGTGTTTGTCTTTCTCTGACGGACTCATTTCCCTTAGGGCCCGGGTCACGCGTGGCTGGTGGCTGCACTGTGGCCAGTGCAGACCCCGAACAGCCCCATTGCGGGAAACCCCCATTGTGGGCGCTGGCCCCCGGGGGAAAGGCAGGTGCGAGAGGGTCACGTGCTGTGACATGGATAAACCAGGGCATCGGCAGGTCACACGGATCTGACCGAGACTCGAGGAGTCAGGGCGGGCTTCCAGAAGGTCATGGGACTGAGACCTGGAGGAGAGGTGGAATGTCCAGGCTGGGGGAGGGGAAAGCAGTTCCTACAGAGAAAACCACACGTATACGGGCCCTGAGTGGACCAAGGACAAGCTAAAGGCCCTCAGATAAACACCTGGCTGGGCAGAGAACGCTGTGCCACCTCAGGCTTCGTTTCTCAGGTCAGCCCACGGTCTCTTCCCCTTGCTGATGTCCTGAGGGGACTAGTCATAGAACTGAATTTTTTTGACATGGAAAGTAAGGGTCTGTGTGCCCCAAGTTGGGAACACTGAGGTCACATGAAAAGTATTTGCTGGATGAGAAGCCGGTGAGTGGGTTTGGGCAGAGGCGAGAGCAGGTAGGAATAAGGAGGTCTGACTCAGAGCTCTGAGGGCTGCCTCCTGAAACCCCACATAGACCACTTTTACACCTCATTTCTTTTCACATATAAAACCCGCTCCTCCGTCTGATCAGCACCCAAGGAAGCCACGAAATTTGTTTTACAAATGGTGGCTTTCTTTTTCTGTTTGAGTGTTCATTTGTTGAACCTAAATGTGCTCGTGTGTGGGCGCGGCAGACTGAGTCTGGGCTGATTGAATGGCTGCACAGTATGTTTAGAGTCTCCTGCTAGTTCCCATGGAGGTAAATGAAGACGGGGAGCTCAAAACTGGCTAGCTTTGATTAAATTATACTGCGTTAAAAAAGACTGCCTGAGAGGGAGACCCCTAAGCCTCTTTGTCAGGAAAAACTTTCACTTGTTGACACTCTGTCCCCAAGGGTTTCATCAGCATCCTCTCTAATCTCCCCACTGTCTCCCTAGGGAGAGAGGAGGGACCCAGAGGCCAGCACACCTCTTCAGCAGCTCTGCCTGGTGTTGTAGGGGGAGCAGAGAGCTGCTGGGTGGGAGCCCCTGCGTGTGAGTGACGAGGACCGAAGGGAGGGAGGCCAGTTTGCTTTTGCAGACAAGGATCTTCCCAGGTGCAGTTGGAGCCTGTACCTGCTGGAGTTTCAGTGGGAGAAAACAGTTCCTCAAACTCTGGGGTTTTCCACCATCCCAGGTACCTTAAATGAGAAGAAGTTACAAGTCTCTCCATAGAGAAGAAAAAGGGAAATGAAAGATAAGTTATGTTTCATAAAGTCTATATCTGGATCATAGACTTTTAGAGCTAAAGGGGCATTAAATAGAATCTAATTTAAATCACTCTGTTTTTACAATGCAGGCCTTAACAGAGAGAAATAAATTGTCCAACATAGCTTGTTAATGGTAGAACTAAGATTAAACCAAATCTATTAGTTCCTAATGCAATACTATTTCTATTAATCACATCTGAAATCACTTTTATTTATTTATTTATTTATTTTATTTATTTATTTATTTATTTATTTATTTTTTAAATCCTTATCCAAGAATATTTTTACATTTATCTTCAGACAGAGTGGGAGGGAGGGAGAGAGAGAGAGAGAAACATCAATGTGAGAGAGACATATCGATTGGTTGCCATCTGCACGACCCCAACTGGGGCCCGGGACGAATGGCAACTGAGGTACATGCCCTTGTCCGAAATCGAACCTGGGACTCTTTGGTCCACAGGCCGACACTCTAACCGCTGAGTCAAATCGGCCAGGGCTGAAAACACTTAAAAATTATTTCTTAAAATTGTTTCTTTGGCTCATGCATACCACTGTGCTACTTAAAAGGTAGTTAGTAATAGAAAATCACTGCAGATTGTTTTATTTCTAATAAAACCCTGGGAGACTTGAGAGCTGTTAACCACCCTCAACCAGGCAGACTGACTTGTCCAGTGTCAGAATTGAAGACCAAACATCTGGAAAGAAATCAACATGGATTGAAAAAATTGGTCCCTGCCAAAGGCACTCCACCCCCAGTTCATGTCCACTGTTAAGTGGAAAGAAAGAGCAGGGCATTTGAAACTAACACCTAGTCTAAATCTCTATACTAGTTTTGTGATCTTAGACAAGTTGTTTAACCTCTCTGTACCTGTTTTCAAGTTTTAAAAGTACAAATAATATGATCATTGGTCTTTAAGGTCAAAGGATTACTCTCTGGCTAGAATGTGAATCCTGAATATGTGTGAGTTGAGCTTACATCTGAAACCCCAGCCCTGGCACCTGTAGATGCACAGGGTTTGTTGAGTGACTAACTGACCAGCTGAAGGTGTTGAAAGGCCCACTGCAGAGACTGGCTGGAAGGGTTCAATGGGTGGGGGAGGTGTGGCTGTTCAGAAAAGAGGATACCAGAGAAGGGGCATTGAGCTTCCCTCCTTGAGATATAACCTTAACATGGGACTATGCCTCTTTTTTGTTCCCCATTTAAAGAATAAAAATAATAGCTCTGGCTGGTTTGGCTCAGTGGTAGAGTGTTGGCCTGTGGAACAAAGAGTCTCAGGTTCGATTCTGTCCAAGGGCATGTACCTTGGTTGAGGTTGGTCCCTGGTCCTGGTCAGGGTCGTACAGGAGACAACCAATTGATGTGCCTCTCTCACATCAATGTTTCTCCCCTCCCCCCACTCTATCGGAAGATAAATAAAAAAATATCCTCAAGTGAGGGTTAAAAATAAATAAATAAATAAATAAAAATAATAGAAGAAAAAATAGACATGAGAGAAATGGAATAAAGTCAAGCAAATATAGTAAATACTGAAATGGTCATACACATTCTGCTAAATAAGATTTCTTTTCAAGGACCATCAAACCTGTGTACTGTGATGAAGATGACAGAAACCTACCCACTAGGACCCGCTCAGCCAGGGCACCTACGTTGGAATTCTAGAGAAGGGTTATTTCTGAGGGACAGCAATGAATGTGGAGAACCAGGTTGGAGGGAGGACTGTTTGGGGAGCCGAGGGCAGCAATTTTGGGGCTCCTGCTGGAGAAGGTCTTTGGGGGAGAGGTGAGTTAGGCTGCCAAGGGGGAAGCTCTTATTCTGCTGACTTCTCTCCATTCTCCTTTCCCCCTACTCATTTTCCCTCTTACCCCCTCTCACCCCAGATCATGGCCCTGAACAAACTCAGTCTACCCCACCAGGCATTCTCCCACATTGTTGTCTCAAAATGCCTGCAGGTATTCGATGAGAGGTATGCACAGAGAAGCCCAAGAAACTGCCGCTCCATCGAGGTTGTGTCTCCTGCTCTAATTTGCTGTTGTTGGCTGGAGTAAAAAGGACAGAATTCATAAGCTAGGATAGTTGATCCAGAAGGGATGTAACTCTGATGGTTGGCCTCCATGGACAGCCCATGCTGGGTGGGGCACACCAAATGTCATCTGTCAGAAAGAGAAGGCCAAAGGAAAGCATGGCGGCAAGGTTTGTGGCATAATGTGAAGACAAGGTTGGTAATAAGAGTGCACAGTGGGAGCTATAGCTTCTGTCTGTCCAGCCAGCTTTCCTATCGCCTTCTTCTGCTTCCTTTGGTGAACTCCTTCTCCACTCCATATAGTCTGGGTAAAGCTGTTCATCAGAGTGTATCTCTTTCTTACTCCATGCCCCTAACACAAAACCTAGAGGGGTGGGCAGATAGCCCAAGCTGGGAAAATTTGTGGGTTCAGGAATAGCCCTTCACCTTAATCAGGCCAGTGTTCTCCTTGGAATATCTTTGTGGGAGCCAGAACGGAAGGCAGCTAGGAGAACAAAAAGAACATAGAGCTTCTGGGTCCATCCATGCTACCTCTCTACCTCTCTATCTACCTCTACCCCAGTTATTTGAACCAATACCTTTTCTGTCTCCTTGCACAAGATAGAGTTTAGTTTCTTTCATTTGCAGCCAAAAGAGTCTTGATAATTGAGTTGCCAAGGTGACAGCGAAGGAAGTAGGATGAGATTGTTTAGGAACTTAAGTTCCAAATGTTCAGCATGTTCAAGGTTCTTTATATTATGAACCAGAAATAATTAATCAAAGGAGCTTCATTTTCTTAGACACAAAGCTTGGAAGACCCAAGACTATGCTGAGGGAAAAATCCCATTAGAGATCATCAGTGCTCCCTCATTTTAGTTTGATTCTTCCAACAACTAAGTCTAACTCCAACAACTGTCCATGCTATATGCAAATCATGACACCCATATGATATTGTTTTTACCAATCACACTGAAAAACCTCCAGTAAGTCATTCTTTGAATGGCAGCAGATCTCCAAGACCAGCAAAGTGATTCCTGAGATTTCAAAATGGTGGTGGAGTGAATGGAAGCTACACAGACCATCTCCCAGGACCAAACTGAAATTACAACTAAAATAAAGACAAATTGTTGGGAAAAACCAACAGAGAAGCAGCTGGAGAGGACCCATATAACCAGGGATAGAAAAAGGACACTAAATTGAACCTGGTAGGAACTGCAGAAGTACGAGGGTGGGCTGGGAGCCCACAGACAGCAGCTGTTTTAGTTGTGCGCAGCTCCCTCGGGGTTAAAGTCCCAAGCCAGCTTCACAGTGCCGAGGGCCAGGACAGAGTGCTATATTAGTTACAGACACTCACCTTGGGCTCCAGCAGAGGGAGGGAAGACTGCACTGGAACTGTGTGGAGACTTGGGAGCTTGGAGAGCTGGGAGGGCAATGGGAGTTTTGTGCTGAAACATTCCCTCACAGGACAGTAGCCATATTACTCAAAGAGCCCCTTCCAAGGGCCCAGGGAGAGGCAACACGCATCCCTCAGGAATTCAACACCACCAGGCCAGAGGAATGCAAACTGAGGTTGATTAATAGCTAGAGATGGCCAGCAAGCATCTGCCCCACCTGCTGGAAATCCTCTTACCCTGAACACCTGAAAGATTTTTTTCATTCAGCTGAGTGCTACAAATCCAGGCTAATCAAGTAACTGAGTCTAATAGCCTTTAGGCAAAAAGCTAGAGGATAACAGTCTTTCCTGGGCTTACAAATCTACCCAGAGAAGTAAGACTTTACAGTGGTGTTTAACATGGGTCCTTCCACACTCATCCAAACCCAGTAGAAGGAGCCACAACCAGCAGAATATCAACACCCACAGGGGAAATTTGGCAGGCTCCAAAACCCACTGAGATAGCCAAAATGGTGAAACAAAGAAACAAATCCCAAATGAAAGAACAAGAGAACGCTACGGAAGAAGAGATAAATGAAAAGCAGCTAAGCAAGTTATCAAAGATAGAGTTCAGAGTGATGATAATGGGAAAGCTCAACAGCATGAGTACAGATATAGAAACAATGAAAATCAACCAATTGGAAATGAAAACCCACCAAGCAGAAATAAAGAATGACATAGCAGAAATAAAGAACACATTGGAAAAAATGATCAGCAGAGTGGAGGAAGCCGAGGATCAGATCAGCAAAGACCGGGTAGAAAAAACCACCCAATCAGAGAACCAAAAAGAAAAAACAATTAAAAAACAGGAAGACAGCTTAAGAGAAATATGGGAAAATGTGAAATGTAACAACATCCACATCATAGGAGTGCCAGAAGAAGAAGACCATGAGCAAGGGTTAGAGAATATATTTGAAAAAATAGTGACAGAAAACTTCCCTAACTTGGTGAAGAAAAAAAACATGCAAGTACAAGAAGCACAAAGAGACCCAAGTAAGAAGAACCCAAACAGGCCCACACCAAGACACATCATAATTAAAATACCAAAAAATAAATACAAGGAGAGAATCCTAAAGACAACAAGAGATAAGCAACAGGTTATCTACAAAGGAACCCCCATAAGGCTATCAGCTGCCTTCTCAACAGAAACACTACCGGCCAGAAGGTAATGGCATGAAGTAATCAAGGTCATGAAAAACAAGGATCTGAATCCAAGACAACTTTATCCAGCAAGGCTATCATTCAAAACAGAAGGTGAAATAAAGAGCTTCTCAGACAAAAAAAAAAAAAAAAAAAACTAAGGGAATATATTAGCACCAAACCAGCACGTCAAGGAATGTTAAAAGAACTGCTGTCATTAGTAGAAGAAATAGGAAGAAAAATAGAACCACAATAAACAAAAATGGCAACAAATAAGTACATATCAATAATAACCTTAAATGTAAATGGATTAAACAATCCAATCAAAAGACAGAATAGCTGATTGGATAAGAAAGCATGACTCATCTATATGTTGTTTACAAGAGACCCATCTCACGACAAAAGACTCAAGTAGGTTGAAAGTGAAGGGATGGAAAAAAGTCTTCCAAACAAATGGAAAGGAAAAAAGAGTTGGGGTAGCAAAACTCATATCCAGTAAAATAGACTTCAAAATGAAGGCCATAACTAGAGACAAAGAAGGCCGCTACATGACATTGAAAGGATCTATCCAACAGGAAGCTATAACCTTGGTAAACATATATGCACCCAATATAGGAGCACCAAAATATATTTTAAAACTTCTGGAGGACTTCAAAGGAGAAATTGACTGCAATACAATCATAGCAGGGGACTTCAACACACTGCTATTATCGCTGGATTGATCCTTCAGGCAAAAAATTAATAAGAAAACAGAGACTCTAAATGATGCACTAGGTCAAATGAATTTAATAGATATCTACAGAGAATTATGCCCCAAAACTGCAGAATTCACATTCTTCTCAAGTGCTCATGGGACATTCTCAAAGATAGACCACATGTTAGGACACAACTAAGTCTCTACAAGTTCAAAAAGATTCACATCAAATCAAGCATCTTCTCAGATCACAATGACATGAAACTAGAAATCAATTACAACAAAATCACGCAAAAACATTCAAACACATTGAAGCTAAATAGCACGCTATTAAACAATGAATGAGTTACCAAGGAGATCAAGAAAGGCATTAAAACCTTTCTGGAAACCAATGAAAATGAACATACAACACAAAATTTATGGGATGCAGCAAAAGCAGTCCTGAGAAGGAAGTTCATAGCACTACAGGCCTACCTCAAGAAACAAGAAAAATGTCTAACTGACTATCAAACAAAAAGTAAAACTCAGAGCAAGTAGAAGGAAAGAAATAGTAAAGATCAGAGCAGAAATAAATGTCATAGAGACTAAAAAAATTCAAAATATCAATGAAACAAAGAGCTGGTTCTTTGAAAAGATAAACAAGGTTGATGGACCCCTAGCTAGACTCACCAAGAAACAAAGAGAGAGGATCCAAAGAAACAAAATAAGAAACAAAAGAGAAGTAACAAGTGACACCACAGAAATACACAGGACCATTAACAAATACTATGAACAATTATACGGCAACAAATTGGACAATCTAGGCAAAATGGACAAATTTCTAGAGACACATAGTCTCCCAAAACTGATCAGAAAGAGATAGAAAACTTCAACAGACCAATAACAACTTAGAAAATTTAAGATGTAATCAAGAATCTCCCAGCAAACAAAAGCCAGGGCCCAGAGGGCTTCATGGGGAAGTTTTACCAAACATTCAAAAAAGAACTAACACCCATTCTCCTCAAACTATTCAAGAAAATTCAAGAAGAAAGAAGATTTCCAAACTTGTTTTATGAAGCTGGCATAATTTTAATTTCAAAACCAGATAAAAACACTACAAAGAAAGAAAACTACAGGCCATTATCTTTGATAAGCACAGATGCCAAAATCCTTAACAAAATATTAACAAATCAGATCTAGCAATACATTAAAAAAGTTATTCACCATGACCAAGTGGGATTCATCCCAGGGATGCAAGGCAGGTACAATATCCACAAATCAATAAATGTGATACACCACATAAACAAAGTGAAAGATAAAAACCATATGATCATATCAATAGATGCTCAAAAAGCATTTGACAAAATCCAGCACCCATTTCTGATAAAAAACGCTCAGCAATTTGGGAATAGAGGGATCATATCTTGAGATAATAAAGGCCATATATGAAAAACCTTCAGCCAACATCATACTCAATAGGTAAAAACTAAAAGCATTTCCCTTAAGAACAGGAACAAGACAGGGATGCCCACTTTTGCCACTGTTATTTAACATAGTACTGGAAGTCTTAGCCACAGCAGTTAGACATGAAGAAAAAATAAAAGTGATCCAAACTGGAAAAGAGGAATTGAAACTGTCATTATTAACAGATGACATGATATTGTACATAGAAAACCCTAAAGACTCCATCAAAAATCTGCTAGATTTAATAAACAAATTTGGCAAAGTAGCAAGATAAAAATTAACATCAAGAAATCTATATTATTCTTATATACCAATAATAAACTCAAAGAGATACTAAAAAACAATCCCATTTACCATTGTGGCAAAAAATTAAGTTTCCTAGCAATAAACTTAACCAAAGAAGTAAAGGACCTATTTGAAGAAAACTATAGGACATTGAAGAAACAAATAGAGAAAGATATAAAAAAGTGGAAGCACATACTTTGTTCATGGATTGGAAGAATTAACATCATTAAAATGTCCCTACTGCCCAAAGTAATCTATAGATTCAATGCAATCCCCATTAAAATACAAACAACGTATTTCACAGAAGTAGAACAAATACTTCAAAAGCTTATATGGAACCAGAAAAGATCCTGAATAGCCAATGAAATCTAGAAAAAGAAGGACAATTAGGAGGGATCACAATACCAGATATGAGATTATATTACAAAGCCATTGTAATCAAAACAGCCTGGTACTGGCACAAGAACAGGCATATAGACCAATGGAACAGAACAGAGAACCCAGAAATTTGACCCAAGACATTATGCTCAATTAATATTTGACAAAGGTGGGCAAGAGCATACAATGGAGTAAAGACAGCCTCTTTAGAAAATGGTGTTGGGGAAATTGGACAGCTACATGCAAAAATAAATAAAAAATGAACTAGACTACCAACTTACACCATAAACAAGAATAAACTCAAAATGGATAAAAGAACTTAAATGTGACCTATAAATCCATAAAAATCCTAGAAGAAAATGTAGGCAACAAAATTTCAGAAATCACACCCAGTGGAATTTTCACTGATACAATGCCTAAGGCAAGAGAAACAAAGAAAAATATTAATACATGGGAGTACATCAAACTAAAAAGCTTCTGCACAGCAAAGGAAATGAGCATCAAATAGAAAGGGAACCCACCATATGGGAGAGCATAATTGCTCATGATAAATCAGATAAGGGGTTAATTTCCAAAATATATAGAGTGTTCATACAACTCGACAAAAGGAAGACACAGAACCAAATTGAAAAATCCGCAGAGGACTTAAATAGACACCTCTTCAAACAGGACATACAAATGGCCAAGAGACATATGAAAAAATGCTCAATGTCACTAATCATCAGAGGGATGCAAATTAAAATGACTATGAGCTATCACCTCACATCTGTCAGAATGGCTGCCATCAACAAATCATCAAACAACAAGTGCTGGCGAGGGTGTGGAGAAAACTCTAGTGCACTGCTGGTGGGAATGCACACTGGTGCAGCCACTATGGAAAACACTATGGTGTTTCCTTAAAAAATTAAAAATTGAGCCCTGGCCAGTTTGGCTCAGCGGTTAGAGCGTCGGCCTGCAGTCCGGAGAGACCCGGGTTCGGTTCCCACTAAGGGCACGTACTTCGGTTGCAGTTTGTCCCCAGCCCTGGTTGGTTGTGCGGGTGGCAGCCACTCGATGTGTCCCTTCACGTCGATGTTTCTCTCTCTCTCTCCCTTCCTCTTTCTCCCTCCCACTCTATCTGTACAAAAAATGGAAAAATATCCTCGGGTGAGGATAAAAAAAAATTAAAAATTGAACTGCTGCCCAGCAGGTGTGGTTCAGTGGCTGAGCATTGACCCATGCACCAGGAGGTCACCAGTTTGATTCCTGGTCAGGGCACATGCCCAGGTTGTGGACCAATCCCCATTGGAAGGCACTCAATCGATCTTCTCTTTCATCATTGTTTCTCTCTCTCTCTCCTCTCTTGTTCTCTCTCTAAAATCAATAAAGAAAAAAAATTTTTTTTAAAGCGAATTGCCATTTGACCCAGTGATCCCACTTCTAGGAATATATCCTAAGAAGCCTGAAACACCAATCGAAAAGAATATAATACCGCTATGTTCATAGCAGCACTATTTACAATTGCTATGATCTGGAAACAGCCAAAGTGTCCATTAATAGATGAACGGATAAAAAAGCTATGGTACATATATACAATGGTACATATACAGCTGTAAGAAAGAAATATCTCTTATCCTTTGAGACGACATGGACAGACCTGGAGATATTATGCTAAGTGAAATAAGCCAATCAGAGAAAGACCAATAGCACATGATCTCACTTATCTGTGGAATATAATGAACAAAATAAGCTCAAGAACAAAAGAGACCCAGAGACATAGAAAGGAGTATGGTTCAGACTGACAAACCTCAGAGGAGGGGGTTGGAGGAGATGAGATAAACCAAAGAACTTATGTGCATGTATGTGTAACTAATGGACACAGACAACAATGCTGGGGGGTGGGGTGGGATTGGGAGGAGGTTGTCTATGGGAGAAAAAGGAGAAACATTTGTAACAAAAATAAATTAATAAAAATTACAAAAAAACTTCCAGTAAAAACATCCAGTGCTGGCAAGTGTGCATCTGCTGCTGATATTCACCCTCATGCATGACTGCTAGAAAGATAAATGAATCAGTCCTTCTAAAGGGGTATTTTGTCCTATGTATTAAAACTCTAAAGTGTCTCATTTTGATCCAGCTATTCTGTTGTTTCAGTACAGTATGGGCTTCTACTTCCCCAGGAGGGACTTGGGAAATAAATTTCCAAGTTAAAAAAACCCATATGTATAACGTTAAGAAGAAGACCTAAGTTGAGAGTGTTCATGACATTTGTTATCACGATCTTGGTTTTCCTTTGGAAGGATCTGGTAAGCACTACAATGACAATCTGTACATTTTTGACTTGCACTTTAAGTAGTTAATGCACTTGGAAAAGTATACATTGCAATCAATGAATAAATAACACTCACCTCAGCCCCACTGAGTGTATGTTTTGTGAAGTCCAGGAATTGCGTGTTACATTATTTTGTCTCTACTAGCTAGACAGTGCCTGGCTCAATGAATACTTGTTGAATGAATGAATAGGTGGATGAGTATTTCCAGAAAATGACTTGGGAACACAGAAAATCATTATTGTACTTTCTTTTTCCTGTGAGTATTATCACTATACCATACTATAAAGATTAGTACAGTGATACCTCGGTTCTCGAACGCCTCGGTTTTCGACCAAATCAGGATTCGAGAAACTTTTGTCTCGGAATCCGAACAAATATTTGGAACTCGAACTTCCGAGTTGAGCCGAATGGCGTTCATTCGGCCCAGCGCGCCTTGCTTGCGTCATCAGTGTGAGTGCAGAGAGAGAGTCACGCTTTGTGGAGTCCGCTTTCCTATTGGGTTTCATTGCTTCGGTTCTCGAACAATTCGGTTCTCGACCGTCCTCCTGGAACGAATTATGTTCGAGAACCGAGGTATCACTGTACTATGTATTTCTTAACTCAGAATTATGTACGTGGATTAATAATGTAACAAGCAGAACTCAACCTGAGGACAATGCTTTTGGGATGTTTTATATGTTATGTTTTATCAGGGAGGAAATGAAAATCTTCCTACTCTGTAGACATTTCTAGAAACATTATGGATATTGCATTGGGTTAGTAGATATGACAGAGTTATTGCCCTTGATGGTAATTAGGGTAGATGATTCGGGCTCATGTGCAAGTGCTGATAAATCAACAGGGAGAAGACAATATAAGTGTTCATTTTGGGGGTGTTGCTGTTATTTGGGGGTGTTGCTGCTGTTATAGAAGACTAAGGACCTAGTATAAGGTGTTATGGACACCCAAGACTTTTAGTTAAAGAAATATCCCCTTCATGGCAGACTTCTTGGTGTTCTAACTCCAATTCTTGGCAGAACTCACTCTGAAATATTGGATGCCTACATTTATTTATTTTGGTTTCAGTTCTACTTGGGCACAGAAAGTGACTGCTTGTGGTTACGGAAGGCCCCTCCCACTCTGCTTCTGCAGGTACAGTGAGCTCTTAGTAAGTCTTAGGGGATAATTTTACTTTGAAGATTTATGTTATTACAGTTTTCTCTACCGCCCAGACAGGTCTCAATATTAGGTGTAACCATATATTCTACATTTCCGCATCATTGATATGGTTAAAGTCAATTACTTCTAAAACCAAGTTTCTGGCTGGTGGGGTGAGCATGGGGTTGCCTGTACCTCCTCTGGGGTGATCCAACCCCAAGAAGTCTATTGCCTTGACTCAACTCTCTCTGCAGCTTGGGAAATCCAAGGCAAGGCTTTTCCTGGCGTTTTACCAATAGTGCCGGTTACTTTCTGGACGTAGGAAATTTAAAAAGCTATTCCACAAAGGGAGAAAGGAATGCAGTCAGCGACCCTGTAAGAGGGAAATCACTACCTGATATGATTCCAGAGAGCAGTAGTGGACATTGCTACAGATATTGAAGTTCTGAGATCATAATGCCACAATCCTTCTAAAAAGCTCTGAAAAGTGAACAGCCTGTCCACCTCCTCCTCTACCTCCTGGATGTGCAGCATGTCAAAGACACATTTTAATAGACTATGGGATTGAAAGAACTTAAATGTGGTGGACGAATCCATTTAGTCTCTATACGGCGGGAGTGAAGAAAGCATTGGGCAGCAACTGGACTTGCAGGACATTTTCTTTCAAAAGGTTGGTCAAAACATAGGGAAACTCATTCCTTTTTGGCTGATGCCAAAGGAAGCTGCTGGAATTTTGCTTGGGGTAATTCAGCAGGAAAAATACGCTAATTTTACCATCTATTAGGCGATGGGACCTGAGGGACCTGTAGCTGTCATGTTCTTCAGACCTTCAAAGATGGCACTATAATGGCATAAAACAAACTATTCTGTTGATTAAGAGAGAAGCCAGTCTGCAGCCCCTCCATCCACACACTGCAAGTGCATCCTTGAGCCCGGAGCCTCACAGAGCCGGTTGTGTGAGTCTAGTTCAGACTAGGTGTTTAGTTTATAGGACACCTGGCCTGACACATTCTGATCCTGAGCTGTGCTGATTAACTTGGCTGCACTAGAAAGCTTGTTGAATTGTTCGAGTATCAATAACTCTCCCTTTCTTCTCTCTTTAGAAAGTTCAAGCCTTTTATTTAGCGCTTGCTTCCTACCTCTGTCAGAGACCACCTGCAATATAAAACCGCTTTGTTATTTTTTGGCTCTATCCAGTATTGGTTCTCTCACTCTTCAAACAGGTGCAGATTCAGACTTACTTCCCACACACCTGAATTCTTGCCCTTTTGGGAATAGTATGTTAGGAACTGCTGGCCCAGAGCCCTTTGCCCTGGTGTTAGGTGGGTCCTGAGCAGTGGGTCTATACCTATCTTTACTATTTCACTTCCTGGATTCAAACTCCTCACCTGTTTCTCACGTGAATGATGATGCCCCTGGCCTTATTAGTCACCTGTAATCTAAGCTGTTTGGATCACTGCTTGATCTATGTGTAGCTAGAGACCGAATTAAAAAATTTTTTTTCTTTATTGATTTTAGAGAGAGAAGAAGGGAGAGGGAGAGAGATAGAAACATCGATTGGCTGCTTCCTGCACGCCCCCACTGGGGATCAGGCTCACAAGCTGGGCATGTGCCCTGGCCAGGGATCAAACTGGCGACATCTTGGTGCATGCGCTGATGCTCAAACACTGAGCCACACCAGCCGGGATACAGACAATTGGTTTACTGTCTTTTGTTGCATTTGTTTGTGCCTATTTTGCATTTTATATTCCAGGTTTAAAACTTAACATATCATAAGTTTTTCATTTTATTACAAATTATCCGTGCAGGACCTCCTGCATTGACCTGTGCAAGGTGTCTGTCTCAGGAGACTTAGCTGCTCAAGGTTCCTCGTCCACCAAATCCAGAAAAGAATCGCCGTTGTCTAAGCAACAAAATCATAGGCCTCATCTGTCTGCGAGTTGGTTGTATCCTACACTGCAGGCACCTGAGTTACTAAGATTCCTGATAAATTCCTGCCAAGGACATGCTGATGGTTTATCCTGCTATCGGTGGGAGTGCTCCATGTCCCCACTCGTTGCTGGTGAGAGTGGTCTTCTTGCGATGTCCCAAGAAAAAGAATTTTCTGAGACTCAAATGGGAGGATAAGCTATTGTCGAAAGCTTCATTTCTGTGGAATTAAATCCCCGAGTTTCCAGAATCCCGTTTCCCTCTATCCCACCATAAAGGAAGTGTGGCTGTGGCTTCAGAAGAGCGGGGACTGAAGCCGTTGCCCCGAGTTTCTGTTCCACGTCTGCACAGTCTCATTCAGCCTCAGGTAGCTTGGCTGTGTCTCCATCTACAGTTCATCAGTCGTTTGCGGGTGGAGTCCACAGGGCCACATATCTTGGAGGAACATGGGCGAATGCAAGAGAGCCATAAGAGCCCCAAACCAAGGACACTAAGCGCTTGAACTTCTTTGTTTGGGGGATTATGTATCCTCAAATTTTCACATGCTTGCCGTGGTCCTGCACCCTCTAGCCAATGATCTCTGTTCCCAGGTTTGACTGAGAGCAAGCACCTTCCCTATATCACTCGACTCATCTTCCCTTTGTCCAGTCCCTTCCCCCAGTGATCTGTAGGGGATGGACCGGTGGTTCCCTGGGGAATGCAAAGTTGCAGCTCCCTGGTGAAGCTGCCCAAATGGCCATGCCTGTAATGTCTGGCCTTCTTTTCCTCTTTTCTTATTAGTAATAAAGAGCTAATTACGGTGGTATCAATCCTACTTATAACAATGAAATCTGTGTTGGGCCAAGTTCTCCAGATAGTAAGAAAGATTTTTCAGATGGTCCTTTTGCTGGCTATCATTTAGAATTTCTCCATCTGCACTTAAAGAAAATTTCCAGGAAATTGACAAATGGAGTAAACATCAAATGCCAGAGTATGGTGCCTCTGCCTAACAGAGGCCATCACCCAGCTGGGTTATAAATCAACGTACACAGCAATTATTGTTTTATATGTATTCATTTTTCTATTTCCTCTTGCTAATCAATAAAGTTATTTTGATTGTTTTAATTGAATGGTCAATACTTCATGCCGGGGAGTATGTGCACTATTGTTTCTGAAACCTACTTATTTCTATTTAGCTTTTTACTGTGATGTTTGGCTCTCAGTTGAAATACACGGGGCGAAACCCTGCCAGCAGCCTTACCGCTGAATCCTCGCCTCCTCTTGGCCTCGCCAGCGGTGGAAGATGGGGCGAGTCTCCGTCTTTCCTTCTCAGTTCTTCTGGCTGGTAAAATTATTAAAATGCCACGAGGAGGACTAACAGGAGAAAATCAAGTTTTACTCTGTCCACAGGGGAAATTCACATTGGCATAAACATTTCAAAGACAGTAAGGCAAAATGAGGTATGGATGTCATTCTGGACCAGGGACGAGGAAACCGGGAGAAGGGAAGCAAGGCACATTGCAAGGGGATACGAAAGTTAATGTTTAGTGAAGAAATGTTTGCTGGGCCACCTTGAAACAATGGGACCCAAGGAGGACTTTGTTCAAACGGGCTAACTAGGTCCTCCCTGTCTACCATACCTAGTTTGTATTAAACTACAGTTATCTGTACTGATGATATCTCCCTTCCTAGACCAAGTCCTCTCTCTTCAATTCTTTTCGGCAGTGAAAGGAAGGCCAAAGTTTCTTCCTGAGCCTTCTGGGCCTTGATTGTTCTCAGCTTGAAATAATCTGTATGCCAGTGTAGCACATTTTGGCACATTTTAGGGAGACTCATTCTGAACCCCTCCACTCCCTGCTATCAAGCATGATCTAACATCCTTATTCTGCCTTTTTATTTATCAAATCCAAACCCAAACTGCAAAGCTTCAGAGTTACCATAAGCCAGAAAAAATATCACAAGATCTCACTTATATGTGAGATTTAATGAACAAAATAAACTGATGAACAAAATGGGTCCAGAGGCATGGGTGCATGGAACAGATCTCAAAAGGGTTGGGGTGGGGGGAGAAGGGATAAACCAAAGAACTTATATACATAGATGCATAGCCCATGGACACAGACAATAGTGTGATGAAGGCCTGGGTAGGGCAGGGGCAGGGTGAAGGGGTGCAGAGGCGCTGGGGGACACCAGTAATCGAGTCGACAATAAAAACTATGTATATATATATATATACACACACACACACACACACACTATATATACACACTCTCCACGAGAGAGGAGCACTGTGGCTAGGTAGGTGATGCTCAAAATGCCTCTTCATCATTTGGGCTACAGGAAGCTGTATGGTAAATTTTTTCTTATCCTCACCTGAGGACATTTTCCATTTTTTTTGTTCAGATAGAGTGGGAGGGAGAGAGAGGAAGAGAGAGAGAGAGAGAGAGAGAAAGAGAAACATTAGTGTGAAAGGGACATATCGAGTGGCTGCCACCCATACAACCCAACCAGGTCCAGGGACAAACTGCAACCGAGGTACGCGCCCTTAGTGGGAACCAAACCCCGGTCTCTCCGGATCGCAGGCCGACGCTCTAATCGCTGAGCCAAACCGGCCAGGGCTGTATGGTAAATTTTATATGCTTACCTTTTCTTATTATATTTCTAATCATCTAGTTCCTAAAAAGTAAAAGCAAAAGAACAGTAAGGAAAAAAAATAAACTCATGGGGGTGAGGAAGTGGATTAGGGTAAGAAAGGGAAGAAATGCTTGAAACGCAGAAGAAAAAGCCTATTGTTGCTAACTCAGGGTTTTAGTGCCCCAAGAACTTTACGAGCAATTTCAGGAGCAGAATGTAGCCAATTGCCATTCATAATCAGAATTCAAAGGGAACATGCATATAATTTCCATAAATATTTGTTTTAAACCAAATATTTGGTAATTCAGAGCAGGGCTAGTTTATGCAAATTTTTTATTTAAACTTAATCTATACTTTGTTTTTCAAATACCAGAGGATGCCATTAATATATACCAGAGGTTATCATTAATATATTCCCATGCCTCGAATTTCCTTAAAGTGTTAGAACCTCAAATACCTTAACATTTATACAAACCGTCATTGTCTTATACCACAGTACTAGCCACTATCTATTTAAATTAGTTAAAATTAAAACATTTATTTCTTCGGTCATGATAGCCACATTTCAAGTGCTTAAAAGCCACATGTGACTGGTGACTGCCACAATGGCCAATGAAGATATAGATTATTCCTATCAGCACAGGAAGTTCTGTCGGCAGCACTGGGTACAAAATAGGTGCTCAACAATGTTCATTCATTGCCCTTCCCCTTCTATCTTATTACTCAGGGGCGTGGTTCATAGAGGCTGGCAGAGTAACAGTTCTCTTGAACGGATTTCAGATGAACTAATTAGGCTGTGTCCCACCCTCCCAGGTTTATTTCCAACACCACCACCTGGATTTAATGCTTCTACCTTTGTTACCTCCCCCAAAGTTTGGACTTTCGGGCCAGGGTAAGAAGCTTGCTTACCCTGAAGCAAGCTGAGAAAAAAGATTTGGGGGAAGGTAAAGCTTCGAGGCTGCCCCTCAGAGTAAAGTCATCTCTCTAATTTCATAAACAATTTAGCAAAGTTTCAGATTCACTCTCTCTACAGCTGCGAACTGATTTGGTCTTCCTGGTGATCCCCATTCACTGTGGAGCAGGATGAAATACCCAATTAACGTTTACTTTTTAATGGCTTTAAATTTAGTCTCAATCATTTAAGCAGCCTGTTAGGTAATTTTCAGTCTCTCTTAGGAACACTTGCTTATTCAATCATGTTTCCACTTCGACATCCTCTTTGAAGGCGAGTTACGTGCAGATAGATGGCGCCTGTGCCTGTGCATATTTGCAGGCAGGGGCGGTTTAGGGAGACTTAGGGTGGCATTTCCCCAAGCCTTTTATTTTCTAGGTGGGGCTGCTCATGTCCTAGTGGTTAAGTGAGAGGCCAGGAAGGGACAGAGCCAGGACCAAAACCCAGATTCCCTGACCTTAGTCCAGTCTCCATTCATTTATTACATTCCCTGGTTTGATGTTCTAACTTCATTTGTTGTTTTATCCATCCATTCACTCCTATGCTCTTTGTATGAAATCCTGACTACATATGTGTCCACAGCCCGTACTTAATTATTGGTAAACTGAGTGTGACTACAGAACTTTCTAAAGCCTTGCAATGGGGCATCCTTCTGACTCTATACATAACGGCCAGAGGACAGACATTCTTTTTCTTTTTAAATTAATTAATTAATTTTTGTTAAAGATGTTTCTCCTTTCCCCCCATTGACACCCTTCACCCTGCTCTTGCCCCGCCCCTTTACCATACTGTTGTCTGTGTCCATTGGTTATGCATATATGCATATAAGTTCTTTGGTTTATCTTTTCTTGTTCTTCCACCTCCTCTCCCTGTGAGGTTTGTCAGTCTGTTCCCTACTTCCATGTCTCTGGGTCTATTTTGTTCATCAGCTTATTTTGTTCATTATATTCCACAAATAAGTGAGATCATGTGATATTTGTATTTCTCTGCTTGGCTTATTTCACTTAGCATAATACTCTCCAGGTCCCCCCATGTTGTCTCAAAGGATAAGAGATCTTTCTTTCTCACAGCTACATAGTACTCCATTGTGTATATGTACCACAGTTTTTTTATCCACTCACCTATTGATGGACACTTGGGCTGTTTCCAGATCTTAGCAATTGTAAATAGTGCTGCTATGAACATAGGGGTACATATATTTTTTTTCTGATTTGTATTTCAGGCTTCTTAGGATATATTCCTAGAAGTGGGATCACTGGGTCAAATGGCAGTTCAATTTTTAATTTTTGAGGAAACACCATATTGATTTCCATAGTGGCTGCACCAGTCTGCATTCCCACCAGCAGTGCACTAGGGTCCCCTTTTCTCCATACCCTCGCCAGCACTTGTTTGATGATTTGTTGATGGCAGCCATTCTGGCAGGTGTGAGGTGATACCTCATAGTTGTTTTAATTTGCATCTCTCTGATGATTAGTGACGTTGAGCATTTCTTCGTATGTCCCTTGGCCATTTGTATGTCCTGTTTGGAGAGGTGTCTATTCAGCAGAGGACAGATATTCTTATGTTACATTATGAATATAAAATGCTGAACTGTTTACCCCAGAGATGCAGCAAAAAGGCCCTTGAGTGATCTCTGACCCCTTTGGAAGCCAAGGTGTAGGCTGAATCACTCTGCTCAGTCATGAGGGCAAGAGGTCAGGCCCTTCCTGAATAGATCAGTCGCCTGACCTGAAGGGCAGCTTGAGTCAGTGCTGGCTGATCTCTCTCCCACCGGGGGCTTCCCCAGCTTGGGGCCAAGAGGATGGGAGGCAGCTTCAAAGTGTTTCTTGCCCTGTGGAAAAGCACAGTCTGGTGGGGCCACTGCCAAGTCCACTCGTTTCTCTTGGATTATGTCCAAGCAACAGGAAAAAACACACAACAGAGTAGGAGTGAGTAATGGGTTCTCTGGCTCTTGGAGTTTGTCGGCAGACAGGGAAAGGTCTGGTCTGAGTGCTCCAGGTAGGCCCAGGCTTCTCAGCTTTGCAGGCCACTTGGGGACCCTAAGTATGGCTGCTTTATTGATTCCTATCTGGAATAGATCTAGGGCATGGTTTTAACCAGGCCCTTAAAGAATGGTGAAGATCACTTAATTACTGCTCAGCTGCAGCGTCGCAGGCCGGCCGACTCTCCTGCTGGTGAAAAGGAACCGAAATCGGAGGTGGCTGGAGGTTGGGATGCTGTTATTAATTTCATTCCTGAGAGCAGCAGCAGCAGCAGCAGCAGCAATAGCAATAAAGAAGCACAAAGCAGTACAGAATGAAGGATGCCTGGGAAGAGGCTCCATCCAGAAATGCCCCAGCCCACGGAGGCTGTGAATGTCCGTGGCCGCAGCCCAGGTGAGCATCAGCTGGCTTGCTTTTGCGTCCACCTTGAAAGGAACTGCTCTGGTGTTAACGCTAAGCTGCCCATTTTCTCTGCGCGCCCTCAATATGCACATTTAAACGTAGCCTCCTAAACAGATGTGGTGTAAGAGATGCCCCGCAAGGCTGAGGCAGAGTAAGGAAAACAGAACATCGGGTTTTACCCGTGTTAGAGGTCTGTGCTCACCCCTGTGCTAAACCTGCGAAGTCTACAGATTTGTATCATCAGGGGGTGGGAGGAAGAAGCTTCCCCATGGTGACTCTGGAGAGAGAATTAGGGAGAAACTTGATGTGCTTGGAGGGCACGAAGGCGAGAAGAGTGCATGAGTGTTTAGGGAGAGCAAGAGTGACGTGGGAGAGAGGAGGGGCTTCTCTTAGATCTCTCTGAACACCAGGAAGAAGGAGCATCTTCGCAGATTTTTGTAACTACGGCGAAATACCGGAAACCCCAAACTTGGCATGGACTGGGGGCCAGATAAGAAAAGCTTTCCTTCTACAGGGACTGGGTGGTTAAATGAAGTCGCTCCGCATCATCAGCATGGAAATAACAGTAAAGGTGGATTCACAAGGCAAGTCTCCCCTGCCACGGCCTCCCTTTCCTTTCACGGCACCCCCTCCCAATCCTCCTTTATATTCCCGATGCATCCCTGTGTACCTCACGTATTCAAGGGCGTTCTATTCAACCACAGTCATAGAGAACAGTGTCTACAGCTCCAATATCAGCGTCCCATCATCTGGGTCCAAAGCCCAGCTGTGACTCTCAGGGGGTTTTCTAAAGACCATTGCCTACTAAATGGAACCAGAATTTGTTGGAGAAATGGCTAATTCCAGGTGTGGAGCCTGGAACGATGCTCCTAGAATGTGCTCTTGTGCCAAAAAGCAAGGAAGGGCTCAATGAATCATGAGGACATGGCCGAAGGACAAGGAACCACTTGGGCTCCCTTTGAACATTAAAAAAAGTAATGATGGCTTAATTCTAAAATATTGATTTAAAAAAGGATCAACAACTCCACAGCAATACTCCAAAGAAGATGTGGGAAGTAGAAAGAGAAAGCTGTGTTTTTATAAAAGAATGACAGCTTATTAGAAAAAATGATGGAATTAAAACAATCTCTATTTTGCAGCCAACGGTATAATAAATTATTCAGACATGTGTCATCAATGGGTACTAAAACCACGGGGTGAAAGACTTCCGGAGAATAGGATATAGTACCTGAAAATATCACCTGCAGATTATTTAAATATTACAAAGGGGGAAAGGTGCTTTTGCAATGAACACTATTTTAACCAAGGGATCAAAATTAGCACGTCCAGTATCAAGCCAAAGTGATATTAGGTACCTGATTTAATATCAAGTAAATATACATCATCATCTGCGTAAAAATTTTGCCAAAATAAGGAAATCATCAGCCACATTCAAAATGTAGGCCATTCTCCTAAACAACTGATCTAGACTCTTTAAAAATGTTAGTATCATGAAACATTAAGGGAAACATGGAACGGGGAGGATTCTAAACTAAAGGAAATTGGAAGTGAAGAAATGTGAAAATGAAAAACAGTACATGACCCTTGATTGGAGCATAATTTTGGGGGAAAAAACTCTCAACTCTCTAGGATATTTTTGAGCCAAATGGGGATTACAAGACATATTATTGTACCAATAATACATTTCTTGGATGTTGTTGTGCTTATGTAGAAGTATGTCTTAGAAGATACATAATGGTATATTTAGAAGTGAAGTGTTAACAGTTTGTGAATCGAGGTGATGGCTCTAATCATTGTAGTATTCTTCAAACTTCTCTGTAGGTTTGCAATTTTTCTAAATAAAGAGTTGGGACAAAAATCATTTCTCAAATTTGTTAACCTCACTAAGATGATCTCCTTTCTTGTAATAATAGTAGCAACCTCATAGATTGCTTTACTAAATAATGTCTCATTTGCAAAGAACACATGTATAGTGGTCAGTAAATACTGCTTGCATGTTTCTCCCTGTCTTCTGGATCACGAGAGGAGTGTGAGCTGATAAGGACAGGGACAAGGTCTTTTTTATCTCTGTTCTCCCCAGTGCTTGGCACATGGTGGGGTTCAATAGATGTTTCTTGATTTAAGAAAAAAAATAAAACTATAAATACAATCAAAATTAAAATTTTGGGTTTAAAAGGAGGATACCATGATAACATTTGAAGACATTGTACTGTGATAACTGCTTGATATATGATTTGTACCACCAAATTGTTACTCCACTGAGACAGCTTCGTTTATTCCCAGAACGGCTGATTGTGCGTTTCTATACTGTATGGCAGAGGTTCTAAACCTCGACATCCGTAAGCATCATCTGGGGGGCACGTGGAAAACACAGGGTTCAGGCCTCACCCCCCAGAGTTTCTGACTCAGTAGAGCTGGAGTGCGGTCTGAGAGGTTGCGTCGCAAACAAAATCGCACGAGATGCTGATGCTAATGCTGCTGGTCCAGAGCCTACACTTTGAGAACCACTGCCGAGGAGGAGCTCGTGGGGGAGGAGGGGCTCGTGGGGGAGGAGGGGCTCCTGGAGGAGGACGGGCTCGTGGGGGAGGAGGGGCTCTTGGAGGAGGAGGGGCTCGTGGGGGAGGAGGGGCTCGTGGGGGAGGAGGGACTCCTGGAGGAGGAGGGGCTCCTGGAGGAGGAGGGGCTCCTGGAGGAGCGGCTCGTGCAGGAGGAGGAGCCCAGGAACCGAGGGGAATGCTGTAGCTCCCTTGGCAGACACATTGCAGGAAAGGAGCCCCATTGATCTGCACAAATGACATTTTTTGGCAAGTAACCCAAGAGGTGAAAGGAGCTGGATTCTACCATTTCATTGATATCCTCTTGGGGTAAAATGATCTTTCATCAACATTTAGACAGTAACATTTCATGGAGGAAGTGTGATTTTCAAAATCTATAAAATGATCACCTGGCCGGTGTGGCTCAGTGGATTGAGCGTCATCCCGTGGACTGAGAGGTCCCCCTTCAATTCCTGATCAGGGCACACGCTGGGTTGTGGGCTCGATTCCTGGTAGGGGGTATGCAGGAGGCCACCAATCGATGTTTCTCTCTCACATCCATGTTTCTATGTCTCTCCCTTCCTCTTTCTCAAAAAAAATCAATGAAAACATATTTTAAAAAAATAAAAATGTTTAAACATCTACAAAACAATCATGTATGATATGACAATTATATCTATATTATTATATAATATACCTTCATCATATAAATATATATATACACATATTCATAAATTTATACTTAAGACCTAACATCTTCCTTTTTTTTTTATCCTCACCCGAGGACATTTTTTGACATTTTGTTCAGATAGAGTGGGAGGGAGGGGGGGAGAGAGAGAGAGAGAGAGAGAGAGAGAGAGAGAGAGATTGAAGTTCAGGCCCAGGGAAGTTAACAAGTAAATGATGTGGCCCAGATAGCAGCAAAACTGGGAAAGAATGCCAGGTGTCTACAACGAGGTCACACTGCCACGCCACAGTTCCTGGCGTTCTTTTCCAGGCCTCCTTCAAAGGATGGAATAGAAATGCTGTCCTACTTTTCTCCAACTTGCAGAACTTTGAGCAGGGTCCATAGTTAAAACTTATATATAGACTGAAAATTCAGTTCTCGCTGAAAATACAGCGATCAGAGTAATGAGATATGGACTCAAAATGTTTAAAGGAATGAATTATAATACCTCTAATTACTTATCCCTCAAAAGAATTATATTTCTGGAGTTATCAAGACAATCCTAATTTTAATTTCTGCTTTCTTGCTGTTCATAACAATGACCTTTCTCCATAATTATCACCTGTGAGTAATAGGAGAGGGAACAAAAAATTTTTATAATTAATACAAACAATCTCTAGAACCCGCTTAAGGCTGTTGCTCCTGGTTCTCCTAAGAGAGAATGTCCTTGGCATCTCTTAAAAGAATCATGTGTGCCAATCTGGCTAGACATTCTATGTTCTTGTCTATGAGCCATAATCTTTGTTTCCCAAAACACTAGTGTTTCTTTTTTTTTTCCAGAGCAAAAAGAAGGGAGAGAGAGAGAAACATCAATGTGAGAAACAATTGGCTGCCTCCTGCACACCCCCTACCAGGGATTGAGCCTACAACCCGGGCATATGCCCTGATGGAATTGAACTGGGACCTCTCAGTCCAAGGGACGACCCTCAATCCACTGAGCCACACTGCCTGGGGAAAACACTAGTGTTTTCTAAGCAAATGTAATACAAGTCATGAAAGAATAAATAAGAAACAGGACAATTATTTCTTATTAAAGCATGTACCTACCCAGCTGTTTTAATGAACGGAAATGTCCCCTGCGAACCCAGGAGGTCCTGAGCATATGAATATCTCCCATAGTATGTCTTTGGAATCTGGACAAGCTAAGAGCTCCCTGGGCTGAAGGACTATCATTCCTGGTTACACGGAATACATATTTCTCTAAACTTTGAGCACAATATAACCACACTCTTTTTAGAGTTACCATAGCTTTACGACACAACAGAACCACACAGTTTCTTAAGCTACCATATAGCCACTGCATTCTAAGGATAACTAATATAATAGACCAGTTCATATGCTAACTTCATTACCATCAGCAGCAGATCCCCACTGTATGCTGAAGAGCAAGCATTTATAAGGCACATACTCAGAGCCAGACACTGTTTTAAGCATTTCATACGTTCATTTATTTAATCCAACAGAACAGAGAGGTAATTTGCCTAAGGTCACATGGAACCAGGATTTACTCTCAGAAAGTCTGACTCTTTTTAAAAAAAATATGTTTTTATTGATTTTTTTTTTAGAGAGAAAGGAGAGGGAAGAGAGAGAGAGAAACGTTGATGTGAGAGAGAAACATAGATCAGCTGCCTCCTGCATATCTCCTATTGGGGATCAACCCCGCAACTGGGGCATGTGCCCTGACTGGGAATTGAACCGGGACCTCTTTCTCCATGGACGATGCTCAATCCACTGAGCCACACCAGCCGGGCAGATCTGGCTCTTAATTGCCACTCAATATTGGGGTGAAACTCTGTGAATTTGGTTTCTATTTCTAACCTTGACTTCACTAAAGCCCTCGAGTACCTGATGCTGCAGTCATATCGATTTGCTTACATGACCCAAACAGATCCTGGCAGAGAGCTGGGGACATGCTGCACCTAGGAAGGACAGGACTTCTTGCTTCACTTTACCCACCTGCAGACACGTCGCTCTGTCACAGCCCTGCTCTCTCTTGAGAGAGCAAAGTCCCATCTTTTCTGAGAAGTCTTCCTCGATTCTTTGAGCACTGTTAAGTTTCTCTTTTTGACAGTCCAGAAGCATTGCTAGAACTGCTGTCATTGTACCTATCGGAATTGTCTATATTTCTGTTTCCTAACTGTGGTCAATGGTGACATCCTAGGGGACAAGGTCCTTTCTTCTCTACCTCTGTAACCCACTCAGCACCAAGCACATAGTAGGCATTTACTATAACTCATTTTCTGCGCAGACTCTCTATGTGCCATTTGCCTCTGATCGTGTTTAATTACTGTTCTGGATTCATATGAGCTTTTCACAATGAAGTTGGAAATAGCCAATATAATCTCATGACCAGTATGAAGGCTGAGTGCTCTATAAATCATCACCTTGATCTTAGCATAACTGCTGAAAAAAATGAAAGAAACATAAATAACTCTTGGGAAATCCCATAGTGCTTCCTAGCCATCCTAATCCTTGGTTCTTCCCTCAGGTTACCTTCTGTGGTTGTAGATATGTCAGTTTCCCCTTGTGAGCACCTTGGAAAGCACATTCCTTTGTGTTCACTATGCCTAGTATGCCAGGTGCTCAAAATAGAAATATGTAGTGTTGATGGTAGTAACAATGTCAAGATGGTATCAGCAAATACTAGAACACTGTGTTTATAAAAACACTTATATTTATTGAAGGAATGCATGCATGCATACCCTTAGATGGGAACTTAGAGATCATCTTTTTTCTAACTTATGATTTCATTGATGGGGGAGCTGATATCCCAAGAGTTAAGGCCGTATTGGTGGTCCGATGGAGCTGGGATTCAAACCTGGGCATTTTGCTTCATTGATCATTGCACTTGGTCTCATCTACATTGATGACTTTGGGCCCTTTGAAGGTTTCTTAAAAAATGTATTTAATTACATAGAATAACCTACACAGTCAAGAAATTATATAATGAAGTTTTCTAGATAGGACCCCTGCCCCATGCCCCCCAAATTATCTTTCTTTTGGCTTACTACCAAAAGATTTTGGGAAAGTCATCAGTCCATGTCTCTGCCTAAGCACTATATTCTGAAATTAACTTAATCTTTCTTTAATAATGTAGAATCTGGCAATACCTTGGGCTATCAGCAAGCCCTGCTCAGCAGTGTAAGTTGGACTAAATATTATCTTCCCTCACAGCAGACCTTAAGGATAAAGACAAAGGGCCCTGGTTGTTTGGTTACTGTTTAATTATTGCTCCCGCACATTGAGAAAGTGATGGTAGCAGAGGGTTGTGGGATGGGAGAGAAGGAACCTTGTAATTCAAAATTCAAATGAATTGGGTTCCCACTATTCTAAATTTTGTATGTTTCTATAATTTATGTATGGCTGAGTATTCCCAGGTTTAGATGCATATTACATAAAATAAACATAAGTGGAATTTGGTAGTAGAAAGAATAAAGGTTTTGGAATCAGACAGCCCTGGCTTTGAATCCCAGCTCTACACATTATCTTGGAGATACAGGGCTGTTTTTTTTAACTTTTCTGAATCTTATTTTCTTTCATATAAGATAGATATAATAAAAAGTATTTCATAGACGTGTGTAGATTTCTTCCTCAAATCCTCCACCTCTTATCCTCCCAGCAAAAAAGAAGGTAGATTTATGCCATGTACTACAAACAATGTTAAACACATAACATGGGTTTTATATAAAACTGATAGTTGACTGGAGTGCTAATTAGATTAATATTGGTTGGTAAAAATCTTTTATGAAAATTATGAAGACTCGGACATTTGTAAAGATAAGACAAAAGGTTACAGGCATCTCTTCAATTGGTTCTATTAATATTTCAATTCTTGACTAAAAATGGTGAATCTTACAGAATGGAAGATATTGAATAAAGTTGATTCTACTTAAGTTTTTTTTTCTTTTTAAAAAATCCTCACCTGAGGATATTTTTCTATTTATCTTCAGATGGAATAGGAGGGAGGGAGGGAGAGAGGAGGAGAGAGAAATATTGATGTGAGAGAGACACATCGACTGGTTGCCTCCTGCATTACCCCTACGAGGTCTGGGGACCGAACTACAACGGAGGTACGTGCCCTTGACTGGAATTGAACCCGCGACTCTTTGGTTCATGGGCTGACTCTCTAATCACTCAGCCATACTGACCAGGGCTACTTAAGTTTTCTTTTTTTTTTTTTTTTTTTTTTTTTTATCCTCCCCCGAGGACATTTTTCCATTTTTTGTACAGATAGAGTGGGAGGGAGAGAGAGGAAGGGAGAGAGAGAGAGAGAAACATCGACGTGAAGGGACACATCGAGTGGCTGCCACCCGCACGACCAACCAGGGCCGGGGACAAACTGCAACCGAAGTACGTGCCCTTAGCGGGAACCGAACCCGGGTCTCTCCGGACCGCAGGCCGACGCTCTAACCGCTGAGCCAAACTGGCCAGGGCTACTTAAGTTTTCTTTAACAAATTTGAGAAGCTGCCCTTGGGGTCAGCAGAGTTTGAAAGCAACCACATGAAACGAAGGGGAATGGATAAATTTACTACCAGGCACAGCAATCCCATCTTGCTATGACCCTCTGCTGTGAGTCACTTCTCTCTGGGGAGATGTGAAAAGGGCAGGATTCCAGCTTGGAAATTAAGGGGAGTCCTGGGCAGAAGGGGAGTCCTAGATCAGCCCAGTGGGTTCCTTTCCACGGTGGGAGAGAGAGGAGTCCAGTTTCTATGACGATCCACAGCTGTTCTGCCAAGACTGCCAGCCGGGGTGCCCAGCACTGCTAATTGCTATTCGGACATCCGTTCATTAGACTTTGACCCAGAATTCCTGTCATCTTTCACAAGGCCGGCAATGAATCATCGTCTTGGTCCTTGCTTGGTCTCCATTCTAGGTTTGATTTGGATCAGACATGCAGCTTCTGCAGGTCATTACTCACCTCACTCGGGTAAGTTCCTGCAGGGTAACTTGGATAATAGGCAAAGGTTTTATTGGAAACCGAATATTAGTTAACAGTCTAAGAGCTCAGAGAGAACTGGTTGTAATCCCACTCTGCCACCTGATGGCTCTGTGATCTTGGGCAAAGTGCTTGACTCCTGTGAGCCAGTCATCTCATCAGCAAAATGGGGATAACAACATTTCCACCCTCACAGGGCCACCCCGAGGTGCGGGCAGGGATGAGGTGGGAAGACTCTCTGATGCCGTGTTGGCATCTGGAATGAGGAAGTGCAATGAGCTGGATGGAACCTGGATGGCTGGCACTTGAGTCCCACTGGCCTACGGCCAGCCACCACCCGGACCATTTGGTTCTCCTTATGAAGGCTGCATCCGTATTAATTGAATTTCTTTCCCTTCATCGTTCACGCTCCCTGAGTTTGAGAACACTAAAGAGCTCTGACAACCAAATAGCCATGTGAATTCAAAACAAGTTTTGTTACTTCTCTCAGTGACCAATGAAAAGGGTTCATTTTATGTTTTGGTATAATTCTCATTTCATACTCTAATCTTACTTCTAGACTTCTAGACAGAACTGTAGATGTTGCGTGCTTTACTTTGGTTCACCTGAGATGGAATATACTAGGAGGGGGGAAGTTCAGGTGTATCCTACCTAAAACCAATGACCAAAACAAAACATTTGTTGAGCACCTAATATATGCCAGATACTGAGGACACAGAGAGTGTAATATAAACACTGGGACTGTGAAAACATGACCTCTGTCAAGGTCACACAACAGTTGCAAAGCATTAGGCCAGCTCTTCCCCATACCAGCTCTGTGCTGTTAACCTTGCTGAGCCTCAGGTGAGCAATTTACAAACTTAGACAATGCTTGGCTGGGTTCTAGGGCTCCTAGCTAATAACAGCACTTGTTTTGCCACCCAGGCACCAAGCGGAGTTCAGGTTTAAAGTCACTGGGAACGAGTGCTGAAGTTCCTCCAGCAAACTTTTTAGAGCGAGATGGGAAGTCAGCACCACTGCCTTCCCATGGACCATCTCTAAGGGGCAGCGTGATGGCAGAACAATTCCCAAGTGGGATCTTATTGGTGTAGAAACAACTGGACAGCCCTGGTCAGACTGACTCAGCCGTTGGAGCATCGGCCTGTGGTCCAGAGAGACCCGGGTTTGGTTCCCGCTAAGGGCACGTACCTCGGTTGCAGTTTGTCCCCGGCCCTGGTTGGTCATGCGGGTGGCAGCCACTCAATGTGTCCCTTTCACGTCGATGTTTCTCCCCCCCCCCCCACTCTATCTGAATAAAATAATGGAAAAAAAAATGTCCTTGGGTGAGGATAAAAACAAAAACAAAAACAAAAACAACTGGACAGTGAACACAGGAAAAACTCTGGAAGTTTTTGTATTTTAAAATATGTAGTGCCAAGACCCACATGACGTTTAATTTTCTTCCCCTGTGGTTGTACTGTGACTTTGAATGAAACTGATTAATTCCCCGGTGTCATGGATGCTGGAGCGGATCCTGGCCCAGTTGTGACTCACTGAAGATACTGGCAAAGGGGAGGGATTAAGCCTTTCTGCACCGTTAGCTGTAGCAACTTTTCGTTTTTCTTTGTGAACCTGGCGCCTAGTCTCCTCTACGCATGGGCATTTTCTCTTGCCACCATACTCAAAATGCCTAAATGGCCAATGTGCTTTTCCCCTCTAGCTGCATTAAAACACCAGCGATCAATCCCCCTCCCCCGGTGCTGCCTGCCTCTTGAGAGCGCAGCTCCCGAGCGCAGGGCGGCAGAGGGCAGCGCTGTTCCTGGGCAGGAGGGGCTCCGTGCGAGCTGTTGGCTGCCACATCTGGGGGAGGCTGCTGATGAAAGATGGCAGCTGCGACGATGGAGGAGCCAGCTTCCCGGAGGCAGGGCCAGCTCCTCTCTTATTCCTTCCACCTCCATCCAAATACCATTTGTGTGATTCAGCTGCCACTTGGCCTCAAGGGGCTTTGCTGCCAGATGCTCCCCTTCCCCCTCTTGCCGCGAGAGCCAACCCCCTCCTGGCTCCTCCATCTGCAGCCCACGCTCTTCCAGGGCCGCTTGATGGCCCCACAGCTGCACGCTTCTTTCTGGTGCAGAATCTGTGCAGGACTTGGACGGTGACAGGCAAGGTGGGGACTGGAGTTGCTCCCGGCGCCGTCAGTAAGCACTGTGGCCAGCTCTTTTTCTACCAGGGTTGAACAGTTACTGTGTGTGGGTCCTCGCTGAAGGCATGATGGATGCCATCTCATCTCTGCTCACCGCCACCACCGGGGATGCCCACTGTGTCCCTCTGGACTTAACCATGGTGGCAGAGGAGGACAGGTTACAACCCCAGGTCCACTGTAGTACTCTCCTGAATAGACAAAGACTGGAATGGGGAGCACTGGGGATCCCACTCTTGTAGGTCTGAGCATGCAGATTATAGAGGACCTGAAAGTGTCCTGAGGTTGGGGTCTCTCTCCAGCCAGGGAGGTCAACGTCAGTAGTAGAGATGGGCTCAGAGACACCTGGAATGAATTCCTTCAGAAGTCTTTCATTCTCTGGGAAGACTGCTGGTGGTGACACCAAGTCTGAAATGACAGGAAGGTCCCTGCCATGGCTGAGCAAGTCACCTGCAGCTCTGTACCCAAGTGCAGCCAATACTGCCTCAGTGGTCCAGGCGGCTGGTGCTCAGGGACCTCTGCCTCACCCATCGCTGCCCTGAGTAATCCCAGAGGTGAGTGGGTTAGTGGGTGGACTCTACCTTGTTGCTGCTAACCTTACCTAGTGTCGTTGGTGAGTCAGCTGGTCCTCCAGACCGCCCTCACTCACCTGCGCCTGTCCATAATGCTTCTTAGGCCCTGGATTAGCACCCGAGACAGCCTCTGTTGGCACATGTTTGCAGGATTTTTCCATTCCACACCCAGACTTCACCATCTGCCTCCTCCTCTTTGCACACCATTTTGAAGCAACTTGGATATTCTGGTGAACTTTGTACAAAGCTGTACACTTGGTATTTCTGTTCACGTCCCCCTTGTCTGTCTTTTGCTTGTGGTTGCCCTTCTGATCAGTATGATCATTAAACTACATTCATGAGATTTCCGAGATGCATGAAGTGCGGTGTGTTAGCTGTGGGGAAGAGGGCAAGCCCTAAGGGAGTCACGGGAGGGGGAGTGAATGCTGCTCAGGCACAAACCAAAGGAAAGTGGAGGTACCTTGTCACTGTCTGAAGCACCGCTAGATGTTACTGTGACCACCTTTTCTCTGCTCTAGGTTTTTCATAGCCCAGAGTTCACCTTGGGTAGTAAAAGTAAACAATTTTACATCCTATGTGATATTTGAAGATTGCTGGTGCATCCACACAGCAGCACCCGTGTTCTGTTGTGAGCATACCAGGCAGGGGACATGTGAGGACCTGTGCACCCAGGCTGCATGCAGAGGTCCTTGGACCCTGTTAGCTGAGATACCTTTGAGATGTTTAGACTGACCAGCTTAAGGCTGAGCCTCTGTACCTCTCCTGAGTGCCCACACACAGTCTGACTGTGTTAGTAATGTTGCCTTGGGCGACTATGGCCTTTTGCTACAAAAACTATAGGGGATAGCCCTTCCAGAAGTCTTGTCTGTGAACCTCTCCATCTCATGTGGTCCCCTGTGCCCCCAAGTTAGTTATACAAAGGCCTTTAAAATTTAAACAATTTTTTCAATTATAGTTTACATTCAATATTATTTTGTATTAGTTTCAGGTGTACAGTATAGTGGTTAGATAATCAAATACTTTACAAGGTGATCCCCCTGATACTTTTGGTACTCACCTGCTCCACACATACTTACTATAATATTATTAACCGTGTTCCCTATGCCGTGCTGTAGATCCCTGTGACTATGTTGTAACTACCATTTCGTGCTTCTCGATCCCTTCACCTTTTTAACCCAGTCCCCAATCCCCCTCACCTCGGCAACTATCAGTCTGCTCTTTCTATCTGTGAGATTGTTTCTGTTTTGTTTGTTTGTTTATAGGTTCTGCATATCAGTGAAATCATATGGTATTTGATGTTCTCTGACTGACTTATCTCACTCAGCATAATACCCTCTCAGTCCATCCATGCCGTGGCAATGGTGAGATTTCATTCTTGTACAAAGGCCTTCTTAACAGTTTGGTTTGCCCAGGTTTCTTTCTCGGAGAAGCCAGGCGCGACGAGGTCTGTGTTCAGTCTGCAGTCCTGTTCTGACACAGTGCCTTAGGAAATGGGATTCAACATCCACTTCGGACTCTACTAAGAGGTCCCGCTACGTGGTTCTCAACCTTCCTGATGCCGCGACCCTTTAATACAGTTCCTCATGTTGTGGTGACCCCAACCATAAAATTATTTTTGTTGCTACTTCACAACTGTAATTTTGCTACTGTCATGTCTTAAGCGACCCCTGTGAAAGGGTTGTTTGACCCCCAAAGGGGTCGCAACCCACAGGTTGAGAACTGCTGCGCTAGAATGATGTCAAAACAATCTCATTGTAAGGTGGGCTCACCTGTCAGGCTTGGGCTCGGAGGCTCTGAATTCCTCTGCAGATGTTTTGCCGACTGGCCCTGTCTGTCTTTTCTTACCTCCAAACATTAACTTCACACAACCTTTTCCCTCACTTTTCACACGTGCTATTTTGGGCTCTCCACAAAAGTACTGATCTCTCACTTTCTTGGGTCCCCTTAGGCCTCTGAATTTTTGTATGTGCTGTTCTTATTCGTATAATGCCCACCTACTTACTTTTTCCCCAAGGGAATATCTTTTCTCCCCACCCCCATACCTGCCCTTCCCCACCCCCCACTAGCCACTCCCCCCCCTGTGCTTCTGTTGAAATCCTCTACCCTACAGCTCCTTTGTTTGCAATCATGCTTTGGGGCTGTCTCTCCCACTAGACATATGTTCAGTAAATATGAATGATCATAACAACAAGTAGTTTAGGAAAAATACAGTCAATGAAAATTTATAGAGGTAGTCCTACAACTACAAAATTAAAGAAGCCACATTGAGACTGGTAGGAGGGGCGGCTGGTCCCACACCCATGTGTGGCAGATAAAAATCAGGAGGACACCTCGGCTAGGAAGGTCCTCCCTGAGGACTGAGGGGACCCTGTCCCACACCAGGCGCCCTGCTCAGGGTTCCCGTGCCAGGAAGAGAATCCCCATCACTTCTGGCTGAAAAAACCAGCAGGAACTGAGGCTCAGGGAGGCTGAGGCGGTTGGAGCCCCAGGCAGCTCCTCTTAAAGGGCCCGCACATGGACTTATTGAACTCACTCCCTCTAAGCTTGGAGGGGAGGCAGCTCGAGGGGCGCCAGAGACATACAGGGAAGAACTGAGCTGTTTGGCACTGGAGCGAGGGCTGGAGAGGGGGCTTTCTCCTGGACAGACGTGCTGTCAGAGGCCTTTGTTCCTGGTTGCCCTGCCCTGGTGATTCCCTGAGGCCCCGCCCCACCCAACTTTCAGGCCCACCTAAGCTGTTGCCAGTTGTTTAAGTATAGGATTGACCTGTCTTGGATCCCGCTTCAGGTTTTCCTATATTCTTTCAAATAAGCAGCATCTGGTCTCAGTGAGCCCCATACCTCTCATTAAGTAAAACATAGAAACAAACACAGGGAGGCAGCCAAAATGAGGAGGCAAAGAAACAGGTCCCAAATGAATGAACAGAACAAAACCCCAGGAAAAGAACTAAGCAAAATGGAGATAAGCAACCTAACAGATGCTGAGTTCAAAATACTGCTTATAAGGATGCTCAGTGAACTTAGTGACAACCTCAGCAAACTTAGTGAGGGCCTCAAGAACATAAAAAAGGACCAGTCAGAAATGAAGGAGGCACTAACTGAAATAAAGAAAAATGTACACTAATTCTATAGTAGAGTAGGTGAAGCCAAGAAGCAAACCATCAATTTGGAATATAAGGAAGCAAAAAACACCCAATCAGAACAGCAAAAAGAAAAAATAATCCAAAAAAAAAAAAATGAGGACAGTGTAAGGAGCCTCTGGGACAATTTCAAGCATGCCACCATTCACATCTTGGGGGTACCAGAAGGAGAAGAGAGAGAACGAGAAATTGAAAACCTATTTGAAACAATAATGGCAGAAAATTTCCCTAACTTGGTGAAGGAAACAGACATACAAGTCCAGGAAGCACAGAGAGTCCCAAACAAGATGAACCCCAAGAGGCCCACACCAAGACACATCATCATCAAATGCAAAAGGTTCAAGACAAAGAGAGAATCTTAAAAGCAGCAAGAGAAAAGCAGTTAGTTACCCACAAGGAAGTTCCCATAAGACTGTCAGCTGATTTCTCAAAAGAAACTTTGCAGGCCAGAGGGGAGAGGCAAGAAATATTCAGAGTGATGAAAAGCAAGAACCTACAACCAAGATTACTCTATCCTGCAAAGCTGTCATTTAGAATAGATGGTCATATAAAGATTTTCCCAGACAAGCAAAAGCTAAAGGAGTTCATCACCACCAAACTGTTATTATATGAAATGTTGAAGGGTCTTTTTGAAGAAAAAGATTAAAAATATGAACAAAATGGCAATGAATACATATCTATTGACAACTGAATCTACAAACAAAATGAACAAGCAGAACAGAAACATTCTCATAGATACAGAGAACATTTTGTTAGTTGCCAGATGGGAGGAGGGTTGGGGGAATCGGTGAAAAAGGTGAAGGGATTAAGAAGTACAAATTGGTTGGTAGACTGACAAACCTCAAAGGTAACAGGGGTTGGGGGGTGTGGGAAGAAATAAACCAAAGAACTTCTATGCATATATGCATAACCAATGGACACAGACAACAGTGTGGGGAAAGGCAGGGGCGGGGGTGGGGGGGCGGGAGTGGGAAGAGGGAGTCAGTGGAGGGAAAAATAAGGAATATCTGTAATACATTCAACAATAAAGATAAAAAAAAAGAAAGAAAATTCATAGAGGTCACAGAAGATCCAAGGTAACTGTCAGAACCTAAAGCGACTGACAACAGTACTTGAACCAGACAATGTCTTGACTATGGAGCATTTGATGTTTCTTGTATTTTTTTTCTTTCACTAATAACTAACATTTAGTATGACTTCTTTTGTAGGAGCTATGCTTGTAGGCCAAGAAACTGATGGACATGAGCCACAGTGATTGGTGCTATAAAAGTCTTGTCTGCAAACCTCAGAAGGAAGGGTGGTGGGAGGGTGGGTAGAGATAAACCGAAGAACTTCTATGCATATATGTATAACCAATGGACACAGACAATAGTTCGGGGGAAGCGGGGGGGGGGGGAGTAGGGAGGAGGGGGTCAATGGGGGAAAAAGCAGGGGACATCTGTAATACTTTCAACAGTAAAGATAAAAAATAAAAGTCAGGTCTGCTATGGCTAAAATCACAATGAATTATTAAAGAAATTCAACAATGCATTGTGCTTCCCATTTTAGTGCTGGAGCTAACCCCTCACTTTGTGGTTTGTTACTCTTCTCTGTGAAAGGAGAAAGCGCCCCTAAAAACTCGTTAGACAGAGATAGCTCATTGCATGCAAAATGTAGATGGTTTTAATCTTAGAGTTAAGCCTTGAAAACTGCTTCTTGAACTTTATTGGAAAACCTTAGCTACAGCTGGAGAAATTTTAGGCCCCTAAATGGGGAAAAGGGAGCAAGTTGAGGGACTTAGCACAGCACCAAGGAATTCAGAGTCCTTCTCTTTATCTCTGCTTCTGACATTTCCACATATAATCTGTCAGAAATATGTCTATTTTGTTATCCTCATTTTAGAAGATAATCACTTTAAAAGTACTTAACTACGCCATTAAAAAAATAATCACAGAATGGCCCTGGCAGGGTGGCTCAGTTGGTTGAAGCATCGTCCCATACACCAAAAGGTTGTGAATTCAATTCCCGGTCAGGGCACATGCCTAGGTAGGTTAGATCCCTGGTTGGGTGAGTACAAGAGGCAACGGATCAATGCTTCTCTCTCTCTGAAAAAAAAAAAGAAATCAATAAAACATATCCTCTGGTGAGGACAAAGAAACAATAATCCCAGAATGATTATATTTGCAAAGTAAAAAAGCACTCATTTTCTTTTTTTAAATTCAGATTTTCATGTAGATGAAAATCTACAAGATGCCCCTCGTTAAGTCAGATAATATCAGCTCAGCATCCTGCCTCCCGCATCTCACCTGGTCTGTGAGAGGCCAGAGACTTCTTAGGAGGTTTGAAAGTCCCAGAGCTTATTTCCCCTCGGCCTACTCTGTCTAAGTCGATCTGACATAGTCCAAGTCAAATAGGTTCAAATTCTTTCATGGGTTTCACCATTCTGGTGCAAAAGTTCCCATTTCCAACAAGTATTTCCTGAGTAACAGAAGGTTTTGTTTTGTATCATGTGATTGTATTGACTCTGCTCTCTGATGTGTCGCCATTCTCACTGTTTTAGTTCTTCCTCCCCCCCCAAACTTTAGTTCTTCAGGGTCTTGGCTTCTGTTTCAAAAGGGCTTGTCAAGAAATCTCAAAGAGCTGGGCTGGCCTGGGTGCTGCCCTCAGACACAGGCTGAGGAGGGCCTTGGGCCCGGTGCTCAGAAGAGCCACCCTGGTCTCCTGCGGCTGCTGTCCGTGCCCCACCCCCACACATGCCCAACATGGGCAAGAAGTCACAGGGCCAGGGGACGTGCCCACTTGGTATCTGCATCCCTTTGTTTCACACTGTGCTTCTGGCACCTAAGATCACCCAATCCCCTGCCCAGGCTCCCTCTAGCCTGCTTGCAAAGTCCCACAGGTCTCTTCCCCTCACCCCTCCACTTTCTCCGGGGCGATGGACTGCTAGGGGCACATCCCAGGCCTGGTGGGTGGCCAAGAGGCAGTTTGTGGGCGGAGTGTGGGCAGAGCTGAGGTGTCCACATGCATGTGAGTGGGGCCCTGTGGTATGGGACAGAGCGGGGTGGGGGTGGGGGTGGAGGGTGGGGCTGGGACGGGCGGCCAGGAGGGGAGTGCACCAGACGCTAGGGGCCGCTGACAGGGGCCAGGCTGCATCTCCCTGCACCTTCCCACTTTGCCAAGGAACCCCAAGTTGTCTGAGAGTTTTTAATTCGAATCCGACTCTCAGAGAGTCATGTAGTGAGGTAGAAGTGCTGAACGTATTTCCTTCAATAGTTTGATTTATAACTTTTGAATAATTAGATAGATGATGATTGTGTTCCATTTGAACTTTAGTCTCAAGCTGGCCGGCTCCACCTAAAAAGTATTTTCCTTCTAGACTTTAACAGTTTTTTCCCCTATCTTATGATTAGATTTATTTAAAGCAGGCTACCCCTGGGTCTAAGGGCAAGACAGAGTGGTCATAAATAACAGGTTGTCTAGATGTTGGTAAGCTAATTGTGTTTCTAAACACATATTGTGATCACATAAGATTCATTAAAAGTGATGCTCTGGCCAGTTTTTCTCAGTGGTTAGAGCATCAGCCCTCAAACTAAGGAGTTTTGGGTTCGATTCCAGTTAAGGGGACATAACTCGGTTGCAGTTAGTCCCCAGCCCTTGTCAGGGTCATAAGGGAGGCAACCAGTCAATATGTCCCTCTTATGTCGATGTTTCTCTCTCTCTCTCTCCCCCTTCCTCCCACTCCATTTGAAGAGAAATGGGAAAATATCCTCAGGTGAGGATTAAAAAAATGAATAAATAAATAAATAAATAAATGACAACTATTGATATATATTATAAAATGAACCAAGAGAGTTTATAAGATTAATAATAGATTTTATAAATGTGAGGAAACTTTTAATAGAGTGCAAAGTGAAAATATGGTATAAAATAGTATACACAATAAAATGACACCTTTAGTTTTAGAGATACATATCATAAAAAAAAAATGGAGAGAATACATACCAAATGATAAAGGTCGTTTGTAGATGGTATTCCTGATTATTTTATGTTTTTTATATATAGTAACTTTTTTGCATTGTTTCTATATTACTTTTATAAAATAAGACAAAAATTATTATGCAGGAGAAAATAATTTGAGAGCCACAGTTGTAAAATACATTGTTGGGTTTCTTTACACTATTGATTGTAGCACAATAACATGGCTATATTTTGTTTCACGTTCCATTCAAAGAAAATCTTCTAACATGATCTGTAGGGGCTGGGAGGTTTCTGCTGAGTTTATATAGTGCATGTCTAATTTAATTTCAATTTTCAGGGAGGTCAAAGGATCAAGTCTGCACACATTGATGGAATAAAGGAAGTTTTTCATTTAATCTGGACCGTCCCTGTTGAGATGTCTGGTTACTGCTTTTAAATATAAAGAAGTTTATAGACTCAGATAGAATTTCACCTATCATAAGAGGATCAAGGTTTCCGTCAAATCTTATATATTTTGTGGTCATTGAACAACACAGTGAAACACTTTCAGATGGGCAATTTTCTGTAACTGTTACACAGATTTTCCTGAGACTTGGGAAAAGGATATAAAGCTTTGATTCACTGAGAAGGTTCCGCAGTTAACAGACCCCCTAGCCTTTGCATGGCTGGTTATTATAAACAGATTGTTCATCAGCTTTTCGTGTTCTTGTTAAGGAGATTAAAAAGCTTAGATTTTCAATATCTTGACTAATTATCTCCATCAACCTCTAACAGAGTTCATATGGTTTTATAAATTGGTGACATTTTCCGCCACTGCATTTTATTCACAAAAAACTTTCTACAACTTGGATTTTTCATGGACATAGAAGCTGCGGTTCCAAAAGCAACTGAGGGGCTGTCAAGCCAGGTGTCCTTTCGTCCGAGAGCTCCTTCGTCTGGCTCACACATGGCGAAGCCAGTGGACCCCTTAGTCACTTAATTTATTAATGTTCATTATTCAGAGAAAAAGATTTCCCAACTTCCTGAATTATTGTAGTATTGAAAGCTCTCAGTACTTTCTTTCTCTCTTTTTTTAATTCTCACTCGAGGACATTTTTTTGCATTTATCTTCAGATAGAGCGAGAGAGAGAGAGAGGGAGAAACATCAGCGCGAGAGAGACACATGGAGTGGTTGCCATCCACCGGGGACAAACTGCAACTGAGGCACGTGCCCTTAGCGGGAACCGAACCCGGGTCTCTCTGGGCCGCAGGCTGACGCCCTAACCACTGAGCAAACTGGCCAGGGCTCTCAATACTTTCTATTGAGGCAACAAGCTCTCAGTGGGTATATTTTATGTGCTACCCTTGTGTGAGGCTGGAGGAGCCCGGGGGAACGGAGGCAGCAGGGGAGCGACAGGGAGACACCGTGCTCGGGGCATCATGAGTGTTGGCATCCCACAGACCCGGGTCTGGACTCCAGTTCTGCTGTCCACTGGCTCGGCTATGTGACAATGTGCATTTGTTTAATTATCATAAGCTTTAACAAAAAGCTGAATAAAACCCACCGTCCAGAGTGGAGAAGTAATGCCTGTGGGTGCCTGGCCTCAGGTTAAGGTGAGCCGGGGAAGAGAAACAGTCTTGGGAGGGAAAGGAAGGAGGCTGTGGTCGTTGAAAATGGGCAGCAAACAGTTCCCAGCGGGGCTTCAAGGGCCCTTTGTATTCCAAAGGCCTTTATTTAAATAACCTTTAACTTTTCTTTTTTGGGATGACTAGTCCTTGTTCTTTAGTCTTTCCTCATAATCATCACTTTCCAACCCTTTAATCATCATTATGGTTTTCCTCAGTAGTTTTGGACTTTTCTCTCTAGTTGTGGAGTTTGGACAGTGTTCTGTGCTCAGGGAGAGAGTGGAAACAAGATGACGTCACTCGGCTTCCCCTTCTCTTTATAACTAGGGAAGAGAAAGAGAAGAGGACTCAGACGGCAATCTGAGCATATGTGCGTAAACACAGGCTGCCGGCCCAGCGTACTGCGGAGCCAGTGCAAAGGTAGTGCAAACACTTGGACTGCAGACTGTGTGCCAGGCACTTTCCAGGTGCTTTATATATGTTAATGTATACACCTCACAGCAACGAAATCCAGTGGGTACAAATTTATTCCCACTCCATAGACCACAGTGTGGAAAGGTCATAGGACATATCCAAAATGACAGAAGTAGCAAGTGATGGGCCCAGGAGGACCAGGCAATCTGACTTCAGCAAAGGCACCTGTAACCACGACGCTGTGCTACCTCACACTAGGTGAAGGCAGCAGGTCTTGGATAAATAATTTGGAAAATAAGTATGTATTTGCATGCCAAGCTTGCGAGTGGGAATGGAGTACTGTAGCTTCCAGATGAGAGACCATGGCAAATAAACATTTAGGGGGGAGATGAGCCAGTGGTTTCCACTATTTTGGAGAAGTGGAAGGTAAGATTGAACTGATGAGTTGGAGTCAAATTATTTCTCAAAATATAGTCTCTTATGAAGAATCTAATAGGAGAGGCTACAGAGAACCCCTGAAGATTTCACAGCCAGGAGATGAAAAGTGGATACCAAGGGAAGATGAATTTACAAGGTTATGGGCCATGCCTAAGAGGGTAAGTCCTGGTAAGATAAAAAACAAACAACATCAACAAAACAAAACAAACACACACAATTCTCGATGGTAGTCTAGATGGAAACAAGGTACTTAAATCTTCCATGGTTCTGCGTCTATGCAATGGGAGAGAGCGTGTGGGTGCCTTTAGAATCAGAATGTTAGGTTGGAAAAGACTAGAAATAATCTATTCCAATTCACTTAATCAAGAAAAACCAAGGCCCAGGAGATTACTCCAGGCCTCATGGGCAGGGATGGGGGAGTCAGGGCTAAGAACTCTGTTTCTGTCCTTGGTCTAGTGTGTTACCATAATATTGAATGTCCACAGATTGGTAGCTATTTGCTAAAATTTACAACATTGCTTCAGTGATGGACACCATGTGGATGGTCTGTGTGTGAGGTGCATGCAGGACCGCACTTTCTGCAGCCGTGACCAGGACTGTGACTGAAATGGGGAACTGAGAGGCGGAGCCAGAACTTCCAGATCCTCTTTCAACGGGAAAGGCAGGTGCAGGGTGCAGAAGATGACTCTGCGCTTCCAGTTTCTCTGAAGGTAGAAAAAGAATGTCGACTGTATTAACGTTTGTTCTCAGAAGTTAGCAGATTTAGATGAATACTGATGGAAACCAGCGTATTTTTAAGAGAGAGCATTTTTCTTTACACTGCCTGAGATTCAGAGCTTCAGATATTATGCATGCAACTTTATTAAGAATTGATAAAGTAAGTTCACCTGGAAACTGTACAAAATTCACTTTTAGTTAGAGAGTATGTTAATGCATGCTTTTTGTATATCCTGATCATTCTTTATAACCCTTCTGAATTTCTGTTACATTTCATCTCCTGAGATAATTAGGTAGAGTCATAGCAATGTGTCATCTTGGTTTTACAGGATTAATTTATTACTTTCCTTCTACATAGAAGCCTCCCGGTTTAATACACTTTGTAACCAAAGATTCATTTCTTATTTAATTGAAGTGACAAGTTCTGTGTCTAAAGTAAATCAAGATAAGTTCATCTGTGTTGACACACAAGTTTTCTTTCGGGGTGCGTTGGTTGGAACTTGGGCACTGATTTTTCTCGATAGGAAAAACCCCTACGTTCTTATCTCCTGCTGTGAACTTGCTCAGTTCTGACTTGGAAACGTGGTCTTGATGGGGGCCGAACTGTTGTAAAGCTTGAGAACTGCAAAGTCAACTGTGCTTTAAAATGTATTACTTTCATTTTCCTGACTGTTGAGGAAACCTCTCCTTTCTGCACCGACATTACATCTTTCATTTTGAATCCTTCCTCTTGTAGTTAATAATAACATCTCTCTCTTGTTACAAAGCAGTTTTTTGTAGCAGAGGAATTGTTTCCTCATCATACAAAATTTATGAAATAGAAGAGAGAAACAGAAAATGAAATAAGATAGTAACAACTGCCATATACATTTTTAATGAAAATGATGTAAGCTTCGGACCACCTCAAAAATTAGAAAAAGATCAAAAGTTCACATCTAGAAGAGCATTTATTGCCACTATTAAACCTAAGGGCTGTGGACAGTTCTTTTCCTGGGAGCCTCAGTGAAGCAAACCATTTATTTTTCACGGATGCAACTGCGAGAAAATAGTTTCCTCTTGAATCAACTCTGTTGAGAATGATGTGGATTTTAGTCCCCTTATCTTTGTAGTATAAAATAACATTTTTTTCCTCATAAATATTTTTCAGGATGGATTTAGTTTGCTATCTGTTAATTAGAAAGATTCTGTATACTTTTATAATCAATGTTGGTTAGAAGAAAAGATGTCTAGATCACTTACGCAGGGGAACTTCTCTACATGAGTGTTGAAAATACTAGCTCATATGTAATTAGAAAAAAATAGAAATATTTGTTCCTAAAAGGGTATAATTAAAAAACATATCCTTGCTGACGTGAAAAAATCCTTTTTAAAGTATTAGCAGGGCTGGGTTGGTAGCCTTGCAAGTATTGTTCTTTTCTTGAAAGAATTAATTTTCCTGGGTGAACAGAACCCAGTTGACTAAAGTCACAGCACTTGTCTGGTGTGTAGGAGCTTGCCGAAGGGTCGCTCTGGCTTTGGCGGTGCGGTGGGCGCGTGAGATGGCAGAGGGCCAGCCCTGTGGAAGCAGCAAGCTCTGAGTCAGCCCCATCCTCCCGGAAATTCTCTCCTATTCTGTGAAACCTGGATTTAGGGTAAACAGAGAAGTAAAGTTTTTTCTGTGCTGCCTGTAGTCAGATATTGATTTAAATTTCTCCTTTGTGGGCTCAGAATTTGAGACGGGTTTAGAGAGAGGTGCCCACGGGACAGAAAGGCTAAGACTTGGTAGTGGGTGGCACGCCTGCTAGCACTCCATGGTGGCCTCAGAGAGTACAACCATGCATCCCAGCAGGTGACAGCTTGAGAACAAGCACGGGGCCTTGGGGACCTGGAAAGGAGGAGAGAACAGAGAGGTGTAATAGCCATGAGGGGTCAGGAGGAGTTGGTGTCATCGGTAGTAACAGAAAGAGGCTGCTCAGGGGCCGGGGATGTTAGGTCACTGACGCTGTGGCAATCCAACCAAACGTGGGGACTTCGCAACCAGAAGGCAGATGCTGCTCAGAGCAGGCAGAGGAGGAAGGACAGCTTAGTTCAGATGTGACCTCAGAGCTCAAATGCGCACATGGCCCGAGAGGCCACAGCAGGGATGAGACACAGCAGATACACTTAAGGAGACACTTCATGTTTAGTGTGCACTTTCCTAAGTCTTAGTCACTGAGCAACCTCGGAGGGAGACTGAAGACTGCTGAAGATACAGATTTGATCTTATTTACCGCTGAATCTCTAGCATTAAAAAAAATGGATGATCAACAAGTATTTGATTAAGAAATGAGTAGTATCTTATTTTCAAATTACAGATCGATGAATTTGAAATCCTAGGAGGGGAACAATGGACTCAGACAAGGACAATAACCCCCTAAGCATAATTGAGACCTGCCTATAGCTGCCTCTATGGGAGATGTCCTAATCCTGGGGTGGAGGTGTGTTATACGTCAACAAGACCACACCTGTGGGAGCCCAACTTTAGAAAGACATTTTATTGTGTTGTTAATCCTCACCCAAGGATATTTTTCCTTTGGTTTTTAGACAGAGTGGGAGGGAGGGAAAGAGGAAGGGGGGGAGAGGGGGAGAGAGAGAGAGAGAGAGAGAGACCTCAATTGGCTGCTTCCTGAATGAGGCTGGGGATTGAACCTACAACCAGGTAGGTGCCCTTGACTGGGATCGAACCCAAGACCCTTTGGTTCATGGGCCAACCCTCTAATCACGAACCCAAATTGGCCAGGGCTAAAAAGACATTTTTAATGCTCTGTAAGTCTGATATTAGTCCTAACAGATTACCTGAAGGTTATTACAGAAGCCATATAGCATTAGCACAGGGCAGGGGCAGCTATACAAGGGGCATCCCCATGGGGGCCAACATTGAGATAGCCTCTGGTAGGCACCCCCTGGGACTGGGGAAGGGGTGACAGCCCTGCTGCGCGGTCCACAGCCCCTCGGACCATTTCTCCCTGGCTCTTTTCTCTCTCCTTCACCGTGACCAGTCCCCTAAAGCTTGATTATTATTTCCAACAAATCTTTCTCCATATCATGTACCCATGGCTGCTTCAACCATTCCCTCGGCTATACCCACTCCTAGTATTCTCAGCCTAATTCCTGCCCAAACACAAATCTCGTGTCTTCCACTGCCTTGGTACAAGTCATTTTGATTTCCCCCAATTCTTCTAACTACCCACTTGCAAAACCTCAGTCATTCTTAACTCATTCCTGCCCATTGTCCTATCGCTGTGAAATAAGACGCGTAAAAAGCATGTAATAGAGTTCCTGGTGCATACTCTGAAGCCCAATATTTGTTTAAAATAACAGAATCTTGACTTCCCGTCAAGATGGCAGTGTAGGTAAATGCGGTATCTCCTCCTCCCACAACGTGAAAATTACAACCAAACTACAGAGCAACCATCCTTCAGAACCACCTGAAATCAAGGTGAAGGGAAGTCCTACAACTATGAAGTTAAAGGAGCCATAGTGACACTGGTAGGAGGGGCAGAGGTGTGGACAGGCTGGTCCCACACCCAGGTGTGGTGGATAAAAATCAGCTAGGAAGGTCCTCCCTGAGGAGTGAAGGGTCCCCGTCCCACACCAGGCGCCCAGCTCAGGGTTCCAGTGCCAGGAAGAGAATCCCCATCACTTCTGGTTGTAAAACCAGTGGAACTGAGGCTTCTGGAGCCCCAGGCAGCTCCTCTTAAAGGGCCCGCACATGGACTTACTCGGATTCGCCCCCTCCAGGCTCCAGCATGGGGGAGGCAGCTTGAAAAGCACCAGAGACATACGGGGAAGAACTGAGTTGTTTGGCATGGGGTGAGGGCTGGAGAGGCAGCTTTCTCCCAGACAGACCTGCTGGCGGAGGCCTTTGTCCCTTTGGCGAGCCCTTCCCTGGGACAGCAGACAGCCACCATATCTGGGACTCCAGCAACCTGGTTCACACTGTTTGCCCTGCCCTGATGATTCCCTGAGGCCCCGCCCCACCCAACTTTCAGTCTGCCCAAGCTGTTTCCAATGACTTTACCATAGGATTGACCTGTCTTGGCTCCTGCTTCAGATTTTCTCAAAATCTCTCAAACAAGCAGCATCTGGTCTCAGGGAGTCTCATACTTCTCACTCAGTGGCCCCAGGCCTGGCATTAGAAGCAGCCAGCTTTGGTTCACAACTTGGCTTTTCCTGGGCATTTCCAAGCCCAGCACTAGAAGCAACCATCTGCGGATCACTTTGTAGCTTTTGCCAGGTGGCCGTGAGTAGAACACAGGCAGAGGCTGACCTTGCCCCAGAGCCAGCACACACAGTGGACAGCTTCAGACCACATTGAAGCACCACCACCCAACCACCTCCACAAGTGACTCACTCAATGAGGGGACTCAGTGGGTACCAGAGCCCTGCTACAGTAAGTCTTGCTATGTGTGTTAGGCCACTGCACAGCTGATCATCCAAGGTAGTCAGAGGCCAGTGGTCAGTGGGCACAGCCAGTTCTTATAGCTGATTAACCTGAGTAAAACCCTTCCATTGATGTGCCAATAGCAGTCAAGACTCAATTACAACAAAAGGGTGTACAGTCCACATGAGGAATGCACCTCAAGGGCCCAGCTGAAGTGATCAGGAAGGCTGTGCCACTGGACCCCACAGGACACCTACTATAACAGGCCACCCTAGGAAGCCTAGGAGACACAGCATCTCTACCTAATACATAGAAACAAACACAGGGAGGCCGCCAAAATGAGGAGACAAAGAAACATGTCCCAAATGACAGCACAGAACAAAACTCCAGGAAAAGAATGAAATGAAATGTAGATAAGCAATCTAACAGATGCAGAGTTCAAAACATTGCTTATAAGGATACTCAATGAACTTAGTGAGAATTTCAAAAAACTTAGTGAGAACATCAAGGAACATAAGAACGCCAAGGAACTTAGTGAAAACATCAACAACATAAAAAAGGACCAGTCAGAAATGAGGGATGCACTAACTGAAATAAAGAATAATTTACAAAGAATCAATAGTAGAGTAGGTAAAGCCAAGAAGCAAACCACTTATTTGGAACATAAGGAAGCAAAAAACCCAATCAGAACAGCAAAAAGAAAAAAGAATCCAAAAAAGTGAGGACAGTGTAAGGAGCGTCTGGGACAACTTCAAGCGTGCCAACATTCACATTATGGGGGTGCCAGAGGGAGAAGAGTGCGAATAAGAAATTGAAAACCTATTTCAAAAAATAATGACAGAAAAATTTCCTGGTGTGCTGAAGGAAACGGACATACAAGTCCAGGGAGCACAGAGAGTCCCAAACAAGATGAACCCAAAGAGCTCCACATCGAGACACATCATCATCAAAATGCCAAAGGTTCAAGACAGAGAGAATCTTAAAGCAGCAAGAGAAATGCAGTTAGTTACCTACAAAGGAGTTTCCATAATACTGTCAGCTGATTTCTCAAAAGAAACTTTGCAGGCCAGAAGGGAGTGGCAAGAAATATTCAAGGTAATGAAAAGCAATGATCTACAACCAAGATTACGCTGTCCTGAAAAGCTATCATTTAGAATTGATGGACATATCACGAGTTTCCCAGACAAGAAAAAACTAAAGGAGTTCATCACCACCAAACCAATATTATATGAACAATAAAATGGCAATTAATACATATTTGTCAACAATGGAATCTACAAACAAAATGAACAAGCAGAATAGAAACAGACTCACAGATACAGAGAACTTTTTGTTGGTTCCTAGATGGGAGGGCGCTGGGGGAATGGGTGAAAAAGATGAAGGAATTAAAAAGTACAAATTTGTTGCTAGACTGATGAACCTCAAAGGGAAGGGGGGAGGGAGGGCGGGAGGAGATAAACCAAAGAACTTCAATGCATATATGCATAACCAATGGACACAGACAATAGTGTGGGGAAGGCAGGAGGTGGGCAGAATTGGGGAGGAGGGGATCAATGGGGGAAAAAGGGGAAGCAGCTGCAATACATTCAACAATAAAGATAAATTTAAAAAATATATAACAGAATCTTGGGCCCTTGAGGAAAGACTCCTGCTCGGACGAATGACTGATGACCTTTTATAACCCTGGGAATGAATTTAGACAACCTAGGCCAAGACTGAAAAAGAAGAAAAGCAGTGATAGGATTTGAGTAAGAGTAGTACTGACACGTCCTCTCTTTTTCATGCTCTGCTAAGTGATTTGACTCCTTCTCGGAATGAACTGCGACCATATTAATTTAAAGTGATCAGAGGTAACAAATTGCCAATAACCAGGGTTTTTCATGGATGGTCTCCCCAGACTGGTGACTAAGCTACTTTCAACAGCTGGAAGGGCTTATCTCTCTCACACAAATCATGTATAGGTCAGACATTACGGAGAAAATCACCCAGACTACACTTTATATAAGTGAAGTGTGACTTAGGCTTATTGAAAAAGAATTCTGAGACAACTATTACACACTTATTTTAAGTTACACTTTTATTTCCTTATATTAGTTGCTTATTAGTAACAAAATAGATAGCATTTAACACCACAATTGCACTAAATATTTTATGTTTTAAGCACTTTTGGAATGATTTTGTTTAAAAAAATTTTTTTCTTTATTGATTTTAGAGAGAGAAGAAAAGAGAGGGGGAGAGAGAGAGAAACATCAATGAGAGAGAACATAAATTGGCAGCTGCCTGCATGCCCCCCACTGGGGATTTGGCCCACAACATGGGCATGTGCCCTGACCAGGAATCAAACCGGTAACCTCTTGGTGCATGGGTTGCTCAACCACTGAACCACATCGGCTGGACTGGAATGATTTTGTTTTTAAATTGGCTGGATCATATCATTTTTTAATTTGAGTTGTTCCCTGTCTCCGGTCACCACTAGCCCCTACACCACTTCTTCTAGGCTATTGCTTATATTCTTCTCCAAACTTTTAGAGAAAACTGTTCTAATCAGGTAAAATTTAGGCAACAGAAGGTTAAATAGGCACAAAAATGCTGGTCATATGAAAAAATTTTGTATCTTCAGACCAGAGATAACATCATCTAGTAATAGGTCTGAGACTGCTCATTCATTTGTTCATTCATTCAATAAATATTTACTGAGCTCTTGGGAATTCCCAGATGAACTAGACACTGTATTTCCTTCAGGATTCTTCTTTAGATCAATAAAAATAACTATAAAATGACACTGGTGGGGATGGGTGGTGGTGGTGGTAAGGCATGAATGAGGTTGTTTGGTGGACATTATCAGGAAGGGCTTCCTTTTTTTTTTTTTAATCCTCACCCGAGGATATTTTTCCATTTTTTGTACAGATAGAGTGGGAGGGAGAGAGAGGAAGGGAGAGAGAGTGAGAAACATCGACGTGAAGGGACACATCGAGTGGCTGCCACCCACATGACCAACCAGGGCCGGGGACAAACTGCAACCGAAGTACGTGCCCTTAGCGGGAACCGAACCCGGATCTCTCCGGACCGCAGGCCGACACTCTAACCGCTGAGCCAAACTGGCCAGGGCAGGAAGGGCTTCCTGAGGAGGCAGCTGTACCTGGGCTTGCGCGGCTCTGATGTGGGCAGAGGAAGATGCTCCAGCCTAGCCAACCTCCCATCCACTCATCCTGCGTGTCGGCTGCAGATCGGGCTCAGGTGAGAGTCGCATCCTGTGGCCTCGGAGCACAGCAAGTCTTACGTGGCTGCTGCAGGAACTGAGGCCACAGGCAACGTTGACTTAACGGCTGCTCTCGAATGAAATACCAGCTTCCTTTGTAACCCCGCTGCAAGCCAACTACCATGTAGTCCATTCCTGGAAGATCCTTTGAAGGGCGGAATTCAAGGCTTGGATTTTCTCCAGTTGATCTGCAGAGTACAAAAATATCGTGGAGAACATTTGGGTAGGAAATCTGGAAGAAAAGACAGATCAGAATAATACAATACATATATTTTACTTTTTTAAAAAGAAGTTTAAATTTTATTTTTAAATTATAGTTTATGTTCAATATTATTTTGTATTAGCTTCAGGTGTAGAGCATAGTGGTTAGACAATTATGTAATTTCCCCCAATAATTCAAGTACTCACCTGGCACCATACATCGCTGTTACAATGTTATTGACTATATTCCCTATGCTGCATTCTACATCCCTGTGATTATTTTGTAACTGCCCCTCTGCACTTCTCAATCCCTTCACCTTTTCACCCAGCCCCCCAATCCTCTCTCCAGCAACCACCAGTCTGCTCTCTGTGTCCATGAGTCTGTTTTAATTTTGTTCATTTATTATGTTCTTTAGATTCCACATATAAGTGAAATCATATGGTATTTGAGAAACAGACAATATCTTTAAATCCATATTTCCTTAGGAGCAGTTTTCCCAAACAGCAAAATATTGCCTTTGTCTTTAAATGCAGACAAGTGGGAAAGGGTAGTTACTGCTGACTTCAAAATAACTAGATTATTATTTAAAAGATTTAGAGCCTTGCCTGGCCAGGTAGCTCAGTTGGTGAGCATCATCCTGTATACAAAAAAAAAAAAAAAAAAAAAGGTTGTAGGTTTGATTCCTGGTCAGGGCACATACCTAAGGTTTCAGGTTTGATCCCTGGTATGGGGGCATACAGAAGGCAACCAATCGATGTTTCTCTCGAACATCTCTCTCTCTCTCCCGTCCTCTCTCTCTAACATCAATTAAAAATATCCTCTGGTGAAGACTGAAAAAAAAAAGATGCAGAGTCTTTTCTTCACTGCTGCTAGCTCTGGCTCTTTAGAGATGAGAAATACTTTTTAATCTAGAATGAAACCATTGCCACTTTCATATATACTCCACAAGAAATTATGAAAGCAGTTACGTTTTAGTCTCTGAATGTGAGAAATGTAATGAGCGTGAGAAAAACAATGATCAGGCAGATTCCGGCCATAATACGTCCAAACTGGATGTGGCCCTGAAGCAAAGACCTTTCTGGTCATCTCATCCCAGGGCCAGGGCACACTGGCCTGGGGCAGCAGCATCTGCCTCTTGTTCACTGTCACTAGACATTAAACTGGCAGCTTCACTGGAGGTGTGAGGCCCTCGTTACCCACCGTCCACCGCAGGGCACATCAAGCAGCCGGGAAGAGAAATTTTAGCCGGCAGCCACATCTCAGGCGCTTTCAAACGAGAGACAGATCAAAATGAAAGGCCCTATCGACAGCCAGCAGGAAAATCTCATTCACTTTGATTCAAGTAACTTGATTCCCCAGGCTGGAGATAGGCTGGGGGCCTGTAGCCCTGAGCTAGTATTGATCACCTGTCTTCCCCAGAGGGCTGTGGCAGCCCCTGGTCCATTGTACTGAGAAAGCGGAACCACTTAGCAGAAGCAGAATGGCTCGGGAGATCAGTGCCGACCCTGGGAGAGTGGGTGGGGGTTCACTGTGAATTATCTTGATGAGTCAGATTTTTCAACATTTTGGAGTTTTTAATTAATGCCGTCAATTCTTTTTGCTTCATCGGTGTCCCCTTTTGGGGGCCTGGGGGCGCCCCAGAAGTTATTCCTGGTTCCTGGCACTCGGAGTGATGAGGTAGACAGAGGAAAGGGAAGGACTGTGGAACTTTCAGATGGTAATAGACTTCATTTAGCTGCTTGCTGTTCTAGCCTGGGCAGACCTCAAGGAAAGGCATTCTGTGTTCAGCTTATGTCGCAGTCCTTCTAGCTTGGTACCTGTTCCTATGTTTCCTCTCGTATCAACTGCCATAAGAGTCAACATTCAGTATAAAAAGGCCATGCAGAAGGATCTGGGGTCTTCGTGCCTTCCAGCCTTCGCATCCTCATTTTGTAGTGTTAACTAAATCTGTGTGGGGATTTAGCATGAAATCCTGCCACTTTTACTCTGTAACCCACATAAAACTTATAAGAGTGTTTTTGCACTTAGAAAGTACAAACTCTTTGTTAAATGAGGTAGATAGGTTAGCTTTGAAATACTGGCAAGGTTTATTTTTCTTGTAATGGACAATAATTTCCCATTTTTTGAAATGATTGTTCTTCCTATATTGTACTGACATTTTAAACATATACAAACAATGATCCTATTTTCTTCAGGTCTACCCATGTTATTCTCTTCCCTTTTTAACTGATCTGAACTATTATTGTTCTCTCAGAGAACTCCTCTGGCTTACCTCCTTCTGACTCACATCCTAATGCTTTTTTTCCTGATCTAAAGAGCCCTGGCCCTGGCCAGTTTGGCTCAGCGGTTAGAGAGTCGGCCCGCAAACCAGAGAGTCCTGGGTTCGGTTCCTGCTAAGGGCACGTACCTCTGTTGCCGTTTGTTCCCAGCCCTGGTTGGGGTCATGTGGGTGGCAACCACATGATGTGTCTCTTTCACATCGATGCTTCTTTCAGTCTCTTTCCCCCTTTCTCCCTCCCACTCTACCTGAAGCTAAAGGCAAAAAATGTCCTTGGGTAAGGATAAAAAAATAATAATAATAAAAATAAATAAATAGCCCTGAATTTTAGTTCCTGAGAAATGCTAGCAAGGGGAGAAAACAAAACTAGTAGGATTTATGAGTCCTTTCCTAAATCTAGGAAATTCTGTGAAAACAACTTTGCAGCGATGGCCAGCAACAAGAGTTTGAAACAGAAATAGTCATGATGTTTTCATTCTGACCAGACAGAGTTCATTCATTCGGCCATCTCCCTTCCAGGCTTGTGTGTGCAATAAAAGCCAATTTATGATTTTACAGCTAACCCAAAGCCAAGATTGCAAAACGGAGCACAACCCATCTGCAAAAATACACAAATGTGAGACTGTCTGCCTGTGTACACACGTGTGAGATTAATAAGGCACATTAGGTTTCCATTTCTGTGCTTTTTAGCATTCTTATGTCAGTTCCGAGAAAAGCGGGTTAGCGTTTTTACAGAATCACTCATGTGTTTTCATGAGTCTGATGGTCAAAAAGGTAGTCACAGGTTTTCTAAAGCACAGCCACTTCAAACCCTCATGTCAGTCTGAAACAACACAACACAACACAACACAACACAACACAACACAACACAACACAACACAACACAAGGGTTACATCAGTAAAGAATAAATGAAATGCTTAAAATTTATTTTTTAATTTAAAAATGGAATATTTTAAGAATAAAAGTAAAGAATGAAAACATTACCCAACAGATTTGGACCCCCGCCCCGCCGGGGATATTTGAACAGCCTAGGGGATTTCATTTGTGAATTACAACTGCTTTAGTCGGAGTTGGCAGGAGTGAGCCCTTGCCGCGGGCTGTGCCGAGAGCCCGCCCCTGGGGCCGCTCTGCATCTCCGTGTCCAGGAGGCAGGGGGCGTCATGGAGAAGATGTGCTCTGGGCTCCGATGCCTGGGCTCCAGCGCTGGCTCTGCCCCTTACTGGCAGTTTGAACTTAGAAAAGATAGTTGAGCTTTATTAGCCTCGGTTTTCTCATCTCTAAAATGAGATAAACAACAGTGCCGACCTCGGAGAGACTATGGATTCAAGTAAACAAGGCGTGGGAAGCCCGCCCTTCAACAGCTGGCTGCCAGGGCTCCTGCCAGGAACATGCCCAACAGCAGCTGTTGTCGTTACCAATCTCAGGCTTGAGTATGAACTTAAGTCAATAGCTTAGTTTTTTTAGGGCGAGTTTCTAATTGTGTGATAATGAATTTCCATCGTTAAAGAAAATTTGAACGAAAATCAAGGGCATGGGTTTATTTTCTGAATGGTGTGGCACAGGGGCCTCCTGGTACTCCCGCACTCTCTTCACATGGGTGAAGCCCACGAGTGAGTGCCGCAGCATCACTTTTTTTCCCAAGGACATTTTTAGTGTCAGGAATAAATCTGGGTGACAGGCAGAAATGGTAAATGGAACTTCAGCCTTGTTGCTCTTAGCATCACTGTCACCATATGTTTTGCATCTTCTGCATTTCATCCCTCTGTCCATTTATTCAGCCACCCACTCCCCCACCTCTCCCTCCCTCCTAGGTGCTAGTTATTGGGGATATAATATAAATTAGAGATAGTACCTGTCCCCAAACAGCTCACAGGGTGGGGGTACAGGGAAGGTGGCAGTAGTTGTGGTGACAGACATTTAGAGATGATTATTCTACAAAGAAGTTAGTATAATGATTGCAATATACATAGGATTTTGTGGCGATGGCTACCAAGGACTTCCCGTAAAAATTTTCCTTACATTGGATTTTAATATTTACTATTTCAGTATGAAGAGCTCTCTCTCTCTTTCTCTCTCTCTCTGAACTTTTGTTTATACCAACATGCGATTGAAATTTAAATGCTCCACAATTACATTAAGGCCCTTAGTTGCTCCCAGGAAATGTACCTATTTAGCTTTCCCCGCTAAGTCCAAACTCCTCAGTCACTGTAAAACAGGGGTGAGGAATGTCCAGCCCATGGGCGTGTAAGGCGGGCCGAATCCTTTGGTCAGGCCCTGCCTAGGCAACCACAGGTGGACTTGAAATTCAACAAATCTAGGAGCTTCTTCCACAGCAACGTATATTTATATTAAGAGAATCATAATAAAGTAAATAAATTTTGAGGGATAAGGAAGGGACACCCATTACGGGATAGACAGGACACATAAGAGTACATGATGGGACAGACATGTATACTTCTTGACTGCTGCCCATGGCCCATCTACCTGTATTTCAGTGACTCAGAGGACAGTCAGTGCCAGGCAGGTTAGGAGTGTACATGTTGCGAAAGTGTTTACACATTGTGGCGAAACTACCTCTATCTGATGATGATGAGACAAAATGTGACAAGATGATTTTTTGTGACATTGATGACCTTTCCCCAGATGATTGACGATGATGTTGTTGACTTCTTTGTTGACACAGATGATAATTCCAGTCCAACCTTTATCCACATGTCCATAATCAACAATCCTCGCAAAAACTGAACCTCAGATGAAGATTAAGGACATTAAAGTACACAGAAAAAACCTCAAGAGTCAATGATATGGACATTGGATATGTTCCAAATCCAAGATGCAGGATTAGAACAGTGAGCAAAAGAATTGGTGACACACACACTGGATAGTTATTAAAACTTAAGTGGTGTGACATCCTACAAATGATGACTATAAAGAAAAGAAAAGTTGATGCAGAGTGTGAATCTTTCCAAGAGAATTGGACAAATGATTATTTTTTTTGTTGACGTCAAAGGCAAACCCGTGTGCCTAGTTTGTGGTGATGCATTAGCAGTAATGAAAAAAGCCAAACTGGAGCATCATTACAGCTCAAAACATGTTGAACTCAGTTAATTGAGATGCCAGATGCATCTGGATAAAAGCAATGCTCGACAGCAGAGTTTGGAGTCACAACAAGCCACTTTCGCTAGGCCTTGTTGTGACAGGGACAACGTTATTCAGACAAGTTATGCAGTGAGTGAGTTAATTGCAAAGAATCTGAGGCCCCTGCAGAGGGAGAGTCTGTGAGAGGGTGTGGTGGCTGCTGCGTTGTTAGCACTAGACAGAGTCAAGTTGTTTCAGAGAGTTAGTTTGTCTCAGAGAATCATCTCAGATCAGATTCCTGACTTAGCACAAAATATTGAAAAACCAGTGAAGGATTCTGCAGATTTCCAATTTTTCTTCCTGGCTTGTGACGAGACAATGGACATAACAAATACAGCCCAACTAGCCGTTTTCATTTGTGGGATAACTGCAGAGTTTGACACGCGAGAGGAACTGCTGTCCCTGGAAGCCACGCATGGCACCATAAGAGGTGAGGACTTGTTTGAGAGACTTGTTTTATCAATGAAAAAACTGGAGGTAACATTTGAAAAATTAAGTGGCCTTCCTACAGATGGAGCTCCAGCTATGGTTGGCTCTCAAAAAGGGTTTATTGTATTTGTCAAGAAATAACTGAATCTTCTTAGTCTTGATCCAAGTGATTGAATTATATGCCACTGCATCACACACCAAGAAAGTGTGCACAGTGGTGTGGCTTAACCATGTGATGTCAACAGTAGTGTCATGCATACATTTTGTCAAAAGCATAGAATTTAACAGCCACCAGTTTGAGGAGTTACTGAATGATCTTGACTCTGAGTGCAGTGATCTTGACTGTGAAGTGTGGTGGCTGAGTCTCAGGACCATGCTCACAAGATTTTACGAACTGTGGGATGAAGTCAAGCAGTAGATGGAGGTGAAGGGAAAACCTATCAGGGAACTCAATGATAGCAAGTGGCTGTGTGACTTAGTGTTCATAGTGGACATTCCCAAGTACCTCTCTGCAGAGCTGAACATCAAGCTGCAGGGCCCAACCAGCTTCTCAGCTCCCTGCTTTCAAACATGAAATCATTTGAAGCTAAATTAAGACTGTTGAAAGTGCAACTAGAAAGGAATAACATGGTGCATTTACCCACTCGGGAAGGACAAAAGCCTTCTATGACACTTGAATATACTGGTGAATGTTTGAAACTAATTGAGACATTTAATGAAAGATTCAAGGATGTGAAAAGTAAACAAATGGAATTGAACATCTTGGCTACACTGTTTAATGTGGAACTAGCTGATGTGCCTGATAACCTACAATGTGAAATCATTCAGCTGCAAAGCGTTGATGAGCTGAAAGCAAGGCACAACCACCTCCCCCTGCTTGAGTTCTATAAATGTTACATAAGCAATGATGAATTTCACACTTTGAGGAGACATGCATTGAAATATGCACCTATGTTTGGAACAACTTACTGCTGTGAGCAATTCTTTTCAAAACTTACCACCACAAAGAGTGGACTGTGCTCCAGACTAACGGACACAAACCTGGAAAGGCATTTGTGAGAAGCAATGTCATCAATACCAACTCACATCACACGCCTCACCACAGAGAAGCAGTTCCTGCCATCACATTGGGGTGGGATAATTAAATGTTTGACCAAATATAGCAGGCTAATTTTTAACTTGATTATTTTGTATGGCTCTCAAGTGATATTATATCTAAATGGCCCTTAAAAAGTTTCCCCACCCCTGCTTTAAAGCATAATGTGCACACATATCACTGCTAATGTTCAACAGTGAACTCATGTCTAGCCAGGGCTAGAGGGCTACAGTATGGTTAATGTGAGCCAGACTCTGAGAAGACCCAGCTGAGGTGTGGTAACATGGTGAATTAAATCAGGAACCTCATTGTGTGTGTATTCACAATAGAGAGAGGAGAAACATTTATATTTGGATTTATTTGACCAAATTAGTTAATTAGTCCTTTATTAGTACACAGACTTAGGGTCATGTTTTTGAACCACAAATCATGGTGTGTTGGGAAGCACTCCAACCCACTGATCTACCTGGCCAGGGCCTATGATCCCTTTTTAATTTTTAAAAAATTTCTCCTTCTTTTTTAGAAATGTATTTATTGGATTCCAAAATGGCGGCAAAGTGAATGGAAGCTACACAGACCATCTCCCAGAACCAAACTGGAATTACAACTAAAATAAAAACAAATCATCGGGAAAAAGCAACAGAAAAGCAGCTTGTGAGGACCATATAGCCAGGGACACTGAATTGATCCTGGTTGGATTGCGGAGGCACGAGACGGGGGCTGGGAGCAGCGGTCTTAGCTGTGAGCAGCGCTCTAGGGATTAAACTCCCAAGTGGATCCACAGTGCAGAGAGCCAGGACAGAGTGCTAAAATAGCCACAGCCACTCATCTTGAGCTCCGGCAGAGGGAGGGCAGACTGGACTGGAACTGTGTGGGGACACTCGGGATTTGGAGGGCACTAAGCGCTTTTGCTGAGTTGCAGCCATGCAGGTGGCCATTACACTTCTTCCCAGGCTCTGGGCAAAGACAGTGGCCCCTCCCTCGAAGATTCAACTCCACCCTGTGGGCCATTGAAATGCAAATTGAGGCTCCTTAAAAACCAGCATCTGTCCCACCCTCGAGAAATCCCCTTACTCTGAACACCTGAGGGAGTTTTTCATTCAACTGAGAACCCTAGGCTCTTCAAGTAACTGCGGCTAATAGCTCAGGCAAAAGCTAGAGAATAACCAAACCATTCCTAGGCTTGCAACTCTACCCAAGAAAGTACGAATTGACAGTGGTATTTAACGTGGGTCCTCCCATGCTCATCCCAACCCAGTAGAGAGAGCCACAAACAGCAGAACAACAATACCCACAGAGAAAATTTGGCAGGCTCCAGAGCCCATGGAGATAGCCAAAATGGTGAAACAAAAAAAACAAATGCCAAATGAAAGAACAAGAGACCTATACCAAAGATGAGATAAATGAGGGGCAGTTAAGCAAGTTAACAGAGCTAGAACTCAGAGTCATGATCTTGAGGAAGCTCAACAGCATGAGTAAGGACATCAACACCATGAGTAAAGACAGAAATGTTGAAAATCAACCAATTGGAAATTAAAAACCACCAAGAAGAAATTAAGAATGACATATCAGAAATAAAGAACATATTGAAAGGTCTAAACAGCAGAGTAGAGGAAGCTGAGGACCGGATCAGTGAATTAGAAGACAGGGTGGAAAAAATCAACCAATCAAAAACCAAAAGAAAAAAAAAAACAAAAACAAAAAAAGGAAGACAGCTTGAGAGAACTGTGGGACAACTGGAAACATAATATTCACATCATAGGAGTCCCCGAAGAAGAAGAAAATGAGCAAGGGTTAGAGAATATATTTGAAGAAATAGTGACAGAAAACTTCCCTAATTTAGTGAAGGAAAGGGATTCACGTTAAAAAAGCACAGAGAGCCCCAAGTAAGAAGAACTCAAACAGGCCCACACCAAGACACATAGTAATTAAAATGCCAAAAATTAAAGACAAAGAGAGAATCCTAAAGGCAGTGAGAAATAAGCAAAGGTTACCTAAAAAGAAACCCCCATGAGGCTATCAGCTGATGTCTCAAAAGAACACTATAGGCCAGAAGGGAATGGCATGAAGTAATCAAGGTCATGAAAAACAAGGATCTGAATCCAAGACTATTCTATGCAGCAAGGCTATCATTCAAAATAGAAGGTCAAATAAAGAGCTTCCCAGACAAAAAATAAAGGCTAAGGGAATACATTAGCACCAAACCAGCACTGCAAGAAATGTTAAAAGGACTGCCATAATTAGTAGAAGGAATAGGAAGAAAAATAAGACCACAGTAAACAAAAATGGCAATAAATAATTAAATATCAATAATCACCTTAAATGTAAATGGACTGCATGCTCCGATAAAAAGACACAGAGTAGCTGATTGGATAAGAAAGCATGACTCATATATATGTAGTTTACAAGAGACCTACCTCACAACAAAAGACTCACATAGGTTGAAAGTGAAGGGATGGAAAAAAATCTTCCAAGCAAACAAAAAGGGAAAAAAAGCTGGGGTAGCAATACTCATATCTGATAAAATAGATTTCAAAATTAAGGCCATAACTAGAGACAAAGAAGGCCACTACATAATATTAAAAGGATCTATCGAACAGGAAGATATAACCTTGATAAACATATATGTACCCAATATAGGAGCACCAAAATATATTAAAAATCTTCTGGAGGACTTCAAAGGAGAAATCGACAGCAATACAATCATAGCAGAGGACTTCAACAGCCCGCTGACATCATTGCATAGATCCTCTAGACAAAAAATTAGCAAGGAAACAGAGACTCTAAATGAAGCACTAGACCAAATGGATTTAATAGATATCTACAGAGAATTACACCCCAAAACTAGAGAATTCACATTCTTCTCAAGTGCACATGGGACATTCTCAAAGATAGACCACATGTTAGGACACAACTAAGTCTCTACAAGTTCAAGAAGATTGAAATCATATCAATCATCTTCTCAGATCACAATGACATGCAACTAGAAATCAACTGCAACAAGAACATGGAAAGACATTTGCACACATGGAAGCTAAATAGCATGTTATTAAACAATGAATGGGTTACCGATAAGATCAAGGAAGAAATAAAAAAACTTCCTGGAAACCAATGAAAATGAACACACAACACAAAATCTATGGGATGCAGCGAAAGCAGTTCTGAGAGGGATGTTCATAGCACTATAGGCCTACCTCAGGAAACAAGAAAAATCTCTAATAGATTATCTAACCTCACAACTTAAAGAACTATAAAGCAAACAAAAAGAAAACCCCAGAGCAAGTAGAAGGAAAGAAATAGTAAAGGTCAGAGCAGAAATTAATCACATAGAGACCAAAAAACAAAAAATCAACAATTCAAAGGATCAATGAAACAAAGAGCTGGTTTTTTGCAAAGATAAACAAGATTGATGGACCCTTAGTGAAAGTCACCAAGAAACAAAGACAGAGAACACAAATACAGAAATGAAAGAGGAGAAGTAACAACTGACACCACAGAAATACAAAAGATCATTAACAACTACTATGAACAATTATACGCCAACAAATTCGACAATCTAAGTGAAATGGACAAATTTCTAGAAACACAAGTCTCCCAAAACTGGACCGGGAAGAGATAGAAAACTTGAACAGACCAATAACAACTAAGGAAATTGAAGATGTAATCAAGACTCTCCTGCAAACAAAAGCCCAGGCCCAGATAGCTTCATGGGGGAGTTTTACTGAACATTCAAAGAAGAACGAACACCCGTTCTCCTCAAACTATTTCAAAAAATTGAAGAAGAAGGAAGACTTCCAATCTCGTATTATGAGGCCAGCATAATTCTAATTTCAAAACCAGAAAAAGACACTACAAAGAAAGAAAACTACAGGCCAAAATCCCTGATGAACACAGAAGCCAAAATCCTGAACAAAATACTAGCAAATCAGATCCAGCAATACATCAAAAAAATTGACCAAGTGGGATTCATCCCAGGGATGCAAGGCTGGTACAATATTCTCAAATCAATAAATGTGATACACCACATAAATAAAATGAAGAATAAAAACCACATGATCATATCAATAAATGCTGAAAAAGCATTCGACACAATCTAGCACCCATTTCTGATAAAAATGCTCAGCAATATGGGAATAGAGAGATCATAACTTGACATAAGAAAGGCCATATATGAAAGACCTACAGCCAACATCATACTTAATGGGCACAAAGTAAAAGCATTTCTTTTAAGAACAGGAACAAGACAGGGATGCCCATACACAAGAATAAACTCAAAATGGATAAAAGACTTAAATGTGACCCGTGAATCCATAAAAATCCTAGAAGAAAATGTAGGCAACAAAATTTCAGACATCACATGCAGCAGAATTTTCACTGATACATCACCTAAGGCAACAGAAACAAAGGGAAAAATGAACACATGGGACTACATCAAATTAAAAAGCTTCTGCACAGCAAAAGAAACAACCATCAAATTGGAAAGGCAACCCACTGTAAGGGAGAGCATCATTGCCAATGATACATCAGATAAGGGGTTAATTTCCAAAATATATAGAGTGCTCATACAACTCAACCAAAGGAAGACAAAGAACACAAGCGAAAAATGGGCAGAGGACCTAAATAGACATCTCTCCAAATAGGACATACAAATGGCCAAGAGACATATGAAGAAATGCTCAACATCACTATTCATCAGAGAGATGCAAATTAAAACAATGAGGTATCACCTCACACCTGTCAGAATGGCCACCATCAACACATCATCAAACAACAAGTGTTGGCAGGGGTGTGGAGAAAAGGGGACTCTAGTACACTGCTGGTGGGAATGCAGAATAGTGCAGACACTATGGAAAACACTATGGTGTTACCTCAAAAAAATTAAAAATTGATCTGCCATTTGACCCAGTGATCCCACTTCTAGGAATATACCCTAAGAAGCCTGAAACACCAATCAGAAAGAATATATGCACCCCCATGTTCATAGCAGCACTATTTACAATAGCTAAGATCCTGAAACAGCCCAAATGTCCATCAGTAGATGAATGGATAAAAAAGCAGTGGTACATATATACAATGGAGTACTATGTAGCTGTAAAAAAGAAAGATCTCTTATCCTTTGAGAGGACATGGAGGGACTTGGAAAGTATTATCCTAAGCGAAACAAGCCAAGCAGAAAAAGACAAATACCACATGATCTCACTTATTTATGGAAGATAATGAACATAACAGTCTGAGGAATAGGGTAGACCCAGGGACTTGGAAATATGGTACAGACTGTCAACCCTCAGAAGAGGGGGTAGTGGCGGGAGGGAAGAGATAAACCACAGAACCTATATGCATGTACGCATAAACAATGGACACTGACAACAATGTCAGGGATGGGGTGGGGAGGGATAGGGAGGAGGGTGTCAATGGGGAAAAGAAAGGAGAAACATCTGTAATAACAACAAAAAAGAAATGTACTTATTAATTTATTTTTGTTACAGATGTTTCTCCTTTTTCCTCCTAGACACTCTCCTCCCAATTCCCCACTTCCAGCATTAATGTTTATGTACATTGGTTACGCATACATGCGTATAAGTTCTTTGGTTTATCTCATCCATCCCTCCCCGCCCCCCTTCCCCCGAGGTTTGTCACTCTAAACTGTATTCCTTTTTATATCTCTGGTTCTATTTTGTTGATCAGCTTATTTTGTTAATTGCATTACACAGATAAGTGAGATTATGTGGTATTTGTCTTTCTCTGATTGGCTTATTTCGCTTAGCAAAATACTCTCCAGATCCCTGCATGTTGTCTCAAAGGATAAGAGATATTTCTCTCTTACAGCTGCTCAGTGTTCCATTGTGTATATGTACCATGGCTTTTTTATCCACTCATCTACTGATGGACACTTGGGCTGTTTCCAGATCTTAGCTATTGTAAACAGTGCTGCTATGAACATAGGGGTACATATATTCTTTCTGATTGGTGTTTTAGGCTTCTTCGGGTATATTCCTAGAAGTGGGATCACTGGGTCAAATGGCAGATCAATTTTTAATTTTTTGAGGAAACACCATACTGTTTTCCATAGTGGCTGCAGAAGTCTTCATTCTCACCAGCAGTGTACTAGAGTGTCCTTTTCTCCACACCCTCACCAGCACTTGTTGTTTGATGATTTGTTGATGGCAGCCATTCTGGCAGGTGGGAAGTGATACCTCATAGTCATTTTCATTTGAATCTCTCTGATGATTAATGACATTGAGCATTTTCTCAGATGTCTCTTGGCCATTTGTATATCCTGTTTGGAGAGACGTCTATGTAAGTCCTCTGCCCATTTTTCAATTGTGTTCTTTGTCTTCCTTTGGTTGAGTTGTATGAGCACTCTATATATTTTGGAAATTAACCCCTTATCTGATGTATCATCAGCAATTATGCTCTCCCATATAGTGGGTTTGTTTCTTTTGCCATGCAGAAGCATTTTAGTTTGATGTAATCCCATTTATTCATTTATTTTCCTTTGTTTCTCTTGCCTTTAGTGTTGCATCAGTGAAAATTCTGCTGCATGTGATGTCTGAAATTTTGTTGCCTACATTTTCTTCTAGGATTTTTATGGCTTTACAGTCACACCTAAGTCTTTTATCCATTTTGAGCTTATTATTGTGTATGGTGTAAATTGGTCTAGTTTCATTTTTTTTGCATGTAGCTGTCCAATTTTCCCAACACTATTTATTAAAAAGACTGTGTTTACTGCACTGTATGCTCTTGCCACCTTTGTCAAATAGTAATTGAACATATGTCTTGGGTCAATTTCTGTTTTTTTTTTTTTTTGGTTCTGTTTCATTGATCTATATGTCTGTTCTTGTGCCAGCACCTGGCTGTTTTGATTACAATGGCTTTGTAGTATAACCTGATATTCGGTATTGTGATCCCTTCTACTTTGTTCTATTTTTTTAAGATCGCTGTGCTATTAGCGGTCTTCTTTGGTTTCTTATAAACTTTTGGAGTATTTGTTCTAGTTCCATGAAATATATCATTGGTATTTTAATGGGGATTGCATTGACTCTATAGATTGCTTCAGGTAGGATGAACATTTTAATGATGTTAATTCTTCCAATCTGGGAACAAGGTATATGATTCCACTTTTTTATATTGTCCTCTATTTTTTTTTTTTTCAATATCCTGTAGTTTTCTGCAAATATATCCTTTACTTCTTTGGTTAAGTATACTCCTAGGTATCTTAATTTTTTGCCACAATGGTAAATGGGATTTTTTTCAGTTTCTCTTTCTGTGAGTTCATTATTGGTGTATAAGAATGCGGTCAATTTCTTGATGTTAATTTTGTATCCTGCTACTTTGCGAAATGCATTTATTAAATCTAGTAGATTTGTGATGAAACTTTTAGGGTCTTCTATGTACAATATCCTGTATCTGCAATTTCACTTCTTACTTTCCAATTTGGATCCCTTTTATTCTTTCTTCATGTCTAATTGCTGTGGCTAAGACTTTCAGTACTATGATAAATAAAAGTGGCAAAAGTGGACATCTGTCTTGTTCCTGTTCTTAAGAGAAATGCTTTTTAGTTTTGCCCATTGAATATGATGTTGGCTGTAGGTTTTCCGTATGTTTTCATAGTATTTTTTATGTGGCCTTTATGTCGAGATATGATCCCTCTATTCCCACATTGCTGAGCGTTTTTATCAGAAATGGATGCTGGATTTTGTCAAATGCTTTTTCAGCATGTATTGACACGGTCATATGGTTTTTATCTTTCATTTTGTTTATGTGGTGTATGACATTTATTGATTTGCAAATATTGTACTAGCCTTGCATCCCTGGGATGAATCCCACTTGGTCATGGTGAGTAACTTTTTTAATGTATTGCTGGATCTGATTTGCTAATATTTTGTTAAGGATTTTGGCGTCTGTGTTCATCAGGGATATTGGCCTGTAGTTTTCTTTCTTTGTAGTGTCTTTATCCAGTTTTGGAATTAGAATTATGCTGGCCTCATAAAACAAGTTTGGAAGTCTTCCTTCTTTTTGAATTTTATGGAATAGTTAGAGGAGAATGGATGTTAGTTCTTCTTTGAATGTTCGGTAAAACTCCCCTGTGAAGCCATCCAGGCCCTGGCTTTTGTTTGCTGGGACATTCTTGATTACATTTTCAATTTGCTTGGTTGTTATTGGTCTGTTCAAGTTTTCTATCTCTTCCCTGTTCAATTTTGGGAGACTGTGTGTTTCTAGAAATTTATCCATTTCACCTAGATTGCTAGATTGTCCAATTTGTTGGCGTATAATTGTTCATAGTATTTGTGAGTCTAGCTAAGGGTCCATCAATCTTGTTTATCTTTTCAAAGAACCAGCTCTTTGTTTCATTCATCTTTTGAACCGTTTTTTTTTTTTTTTTTTAGTTTCTGTGTCATTTATTTCTGCTCTGACCTTTACTATTTCTTTCCTTCTACTTGCTCTTGGTTTTTCTTTCTGTTTGCTTTCTAGTTCTTTAATTTGTGAGGTTTGATAGTCAATTAGACATTTTTCTTATTTCTTGAGGTAGGCCTGTAGTGCTATGAACTTCCCCCTCAGGACTGCTTTTGCTGTGTCCCATAGTTTTTGTGTTGCTGCGTGTTTATTTTCAGTGGTTTCCAGGAAGGTTTTAATGTCTTCCTTGATCTCCTTGGTAACTCATTCATTGTTTAATAGCATGCTATTTAGCCTCTATGCATTTGGATGTTTGTTGTAATCGATTTCTAGTTTCATGCCATTGTGATCTGAGAAGATGCTTGATATGATGTGAATCTTTTTGAACTTGTAGAGACTTAGTTGTGTCCTAACATGTGGTCTATCTTTGAGAATGTCCCATGTGCACTTAAGAAAAATGTGAATTCTGCAGTTTTGGGGTGTAATTCTTTGTAGATATCTATCAAATCCACTTTATCTAGTGCATCATTTAGAATCCCTGTTTCCTTGTTAATTTTTTTGTCTAGAGGATCTATCCAGTGATGTCAGCAGGGTGTTGAAGTCCCCTGCTATAATTCTATTGCTGTCAATTTCTCCTTTGAAGCCCTCCAGAAGATTTTAAATATATTTTGGTGCTCCGATATTGGGCGTATATATGTTTACCAAGGTTAAATCTTTCTGTTGGATAGATCCTTTCAATATTATGTAGTGGACTTCTATGTCTCTAGTTATGTCCTTCATTTTGAAGTCTATTTTTATCAGATATGAGTATTGCTATCCCAGCTTTTTTTTTCTTTCTATTTATTTGGAAGACTTTTTCCCCATCCCTTCACTTTCAACCTATGTGAGTCTTTTGTTGTGAAATGGGTCTCTTGTAAACAATATATAGATGAGTCATGCTTTCTTATCCAATCAGCTACTCTTGTGTCTTTTGGTTGGAGTGCTTAATCCATTTAAATTTAAGGTGATTATTGATATATACTTATTTATTGCCATTTTTGTTTATTGTGGTTTTATTTTCTTCCTATTTCTTCTTCTAATTACGGCAGTCCTTTTAACATTTCTTGCAGGGCTGGTTTGGTGCTAATATATTCCCTTAGCTTTTTTTTTTGTCTGGGAAGCTGTTTATTTCACCTTCTCTTTTGAATAATAGCTGTGCTGGATAGAGTCCTCTTGGATTCAGATCCTTGTTTTTCATTACCTTAATTACTTCATGCCATTCTTTTCTGGCCTGTAGTGTTTCTGTTGAGAAGGCAGCTGATAGCTTTATGGGGGTTCCTTTGTAGGTAACCTGTTGTTTATCTCTTGCTGCCTTTAGGATTCTCTTTTTGTCTTTAATTTTTGGTATTTTAATTATGATGTGTCTTGCTGTTGGCCTGTTTGGGTTCTTCTTACTTGGTTCTCTCTCTGCTTCTTGTACTTGTATGTCTTTTTCCTTCACCAAATTAGGAAAGTTTTCTGTCACTATGTTTTCAAATATATTCTCTAACCTTTGCTCATTGTCTTCTTCTTATGGCATTCCTATGATGCAGATGTTGTTATCTTTCCAGTTGTCCCACAGTTCTCTTAAGCAGTCTTCCTGTTTTTTAATTGTTTTTTCTTTTTGGTTCTCTGATTGCATGATTTTTTTCTAATCTGTCTTCTAAGTCACTGATCTGATCCTTGGCTTCCTCTACTCTGCTGGTTATTACTTCCAATATGTTCTTTATTTCTGCTATGTGATTCTTCATTTCTGCTTGATGGATTTTCATTTCCAACTGATTGATTTTCACTGTTCTATACCTGCACCCATGCTGCTGAGTTGCCTCATTATCATCACTTTGAACTTCACCTCTGATAACTTGCTTAACTGCTTTTCATTTATCTCATTTTCAATAACGTTCTCTTGTTCTTTCATTTGGGATTTGTATCTTTGTTTCACAATTTTGGCTGTCTCAGTGGGTTAGAGGCTGCCAATTTCTCCTGTACATGTTGGTGTCTGCTGGTTGTGGCTCCCTCTACTGTGTTTGAATGAGTGTAGGAAGACCCATGTTAAACACCACTGTCAAGTCTTACTTTTCTGGGTAGATTTGCAAGCCCAGGAAAGGTTCAGTTATCCTCTAGCTTTTTTCTTGGAGACTATTAGTCTCAGTTTCTTAATGAGCCTTGATTTGTAGCCCTCAGTTGAATGAAAAAATCCCTTGGGTGTTCAGGGTAAGAGGATTTCCAGCAGGTAGGGCAGATGCTTGCTGGCAGCCTCTAGCTGTTAATTAGCTTCAATTTGCATTTCTCTGGCCTGGCCTAGTGGTGTTAAATTCCTGAGGGAGGGGCTGTTGCTTCTCCCTGGGCTCTGGGAAGGGGCTCTTTGAGTAATATGGCTACTGTCCTGTGAGAAGGGTTTCAGCACAAAACTCCTATTGCTCCCAAGTCTGCACACAGTTCCAGTCCAGTCTGCCCTCCCTCTGCATGAGCCCAAGGTGAGTGGCTGTAGGTAATTTAGTGCTCTGTCCCTGCACTCTGCACTGTGGAGCTGGCTCGGGATTTTAACCTTGAGGGAGCTGCTCACAGCTAAACCAGCTGCTCTCCGTGGGCACCCAGCCTGCCCTCTCACACCTCCGTAGTTCCTAACAGGCTCGATTTAGTGTCCTCTTTTTGTCCCTGGTTATATGGGTTCTCTCCAGCTGCTTTTCTGTTTTATCTCCCGCCCCCCCCCAACAATTTGTCTTTATTTTAGTTGTAATTCCAGTTTGGTCCTGGGAGATGGTCTGTGTAGCTTCCATTCACTTCGCTGCCATCTTGAAATCTGGCCTATGCTCCTTTTTAGGCTGCTTCTTTGAAAGCTGTTTGTGTCATAAATTATCTCAAGTATATTTCTTTTGTTAGCTGGGAAGTGACATTTGGAATAAGGGCCATTAGTGTCCTTATTATTATTTTTATCAGAACTTAAACATGTCAGAAGAGAAAAGAAAATCCTGTAATCCTAACAAGATACTGCTCAGTTGTACCAAAAATCTTTAAATTCTAACTCATTTGGGCACATTTATTAAAAGAATGATTGTTATAGAAACCTCACTCTATCCTCATCCTATCTTCACAATTTTTTTTTGGTATTTACTCTAAAAAACAGTATCAAATTACTACAAACTTAAAGTCTGCACCCCTAATGTTTATGTGAAACCAAACAACACTTGATTGTCTTTGAAGAAAATCAAACTTAACAGACAGAGGGCCTGGATATTTCAGTGTGTAGTCTAACATATTTGTTTTTGCATTTTAAATATTTTTCACAAAACTTTATTTTTGATAGGCTGTATACTATCAATGGTTTACTTCTTTTGTGACATAAGAAATAAATCAATAAGGCATAATAACTAAATTTGGATTTCTGAATTTTTTTGGTGGTAGATTTTAGTGCATTTGTAAACTTAAGAGTTGAAAGAAGAAGAAAAACAACTCGTAAGGATTGAGCAACAATACAGACTACAGCAAGCAATGAATTCACGTGGCTCCCACCTTCCTTTCTTCAAGTCCTTTGGTATATTAGGACTGATGCATAACTGAGTGAGTCCTCTAGTCCTTACTTTTCTGATGATGGTGTAGTTTTGAACATGGAAAGTGATCTAGTACGTGAAATCCATCATCTATTGTCTTGTCTTTCTTGCATCTCAGGTTGCCACCCATCCGTTTTCTATGTTTTAAATTGTGTAGGGTTGAGGCAAAGATCCAGACCACAGAACAATGCAAGAGAGAAGCAGAGGGCAGCCTGCTATGATGGAGGGACCAGAAAAGCTAAGAGACATAGGAAGGAGCAGACCTTCCCTGCATGTGGCTGTGATACCTGCTATAGGTAACACCAGTGAGCCCTTCCTGATCTTTTCTCTATGAGGAAGAGAGAGCAGGGTAAAAAAAAGGTTATATAGCTCATTTGAGGTGAATAAGTTACCTATCCTGCTTTCAAGGTATGTCAGTGTAGGTGAGAAAGACATTTAAGCCAGTGATTAAACTTGTTAAGGTAATTATTATAATGGGGAGCGATTTTGAACAGAAACAGCATAGATATGGAAGCAAGTCAAACTCACCCTTTTACTGAGCTTTGTAACCAAGAGCAATGCGATTAATGGCTTTGATCTTGTTTCTTCATTTACTGGAGGGGGGTACATTCTCTAACTGGCAGATAATGCATGTAAAGTGCCCAATATTGGGCTTAGCATCCAATAAACCGCAGAGTGTGGATATGCATCAGGGGCTAATGCAGGCCTCCAGGCCAGTGAGCCCACTGAGTGCAGAGTTCCCTGTCACAGTGCAAGAAAGGCTTTCATTGGAACACTGAGGCCCAGAACTAGCAAGGAGTTGTCACAGGCAGAAGTTAGTCCCTATCGATTTGAAGGAAAAATACTGTGGCTGGCAGCCCCCAAAAGTTCACTGCCATTTTTTCTGTCATCCTGATTTCTGACACTTGAATGGGTTCCACCTGAGTCACTTTTGGCCACTTAGCTTCTTGTTTACTTGAAGAACCCTGCTCTTCCTTCTTTTCCAGGCCTTCCATATTGTGTTTTCCTCTTGCCTTTCTCTCTACTCACTGGCTTACTGTATTTGAATAGTATTATGTTTTGAAGTCATATTATATACGCATTATAATAGAGATGAGTCATAAGAAAAATAGATTTTATTTGGTCACTGCTGCCTTTTTGTGAACTAAAAGCGATTGGTTAATGTTAATTGAGCTCTTACTAAGTGTTAGGTACTCCACATTTTATGCATTATATCATTGTTGATCAGACTTTAATGTAAATATATGTCAGCTGGGGGTCTTGTTAAAAGGTAGGTTCTGATTCATTTGCTCTGGGGCAGGGCCAGAGAGCTCCATTTTTAACAAGCTACTGGGTGATGCTGCTGGTCCACAGACTGCATTTTGAATAGCAAAGCATTATATCTTTTGATCCTGGGGACAACAGTATGAGGTAATTATTATTATTATTATTATTATTTGCTTTACATATGTGGAAACTAAAGGTTAGAGGAATTCGATAATTTTCCCAAGGTCATGTTGCCAGAAACCAGCAGAGCTTGAACTCTAACCTAGGCCTGCCTCCTGAAATAGTGAATGTTACCTGGGTTTTGGAAATGTCCTACAACACCCAAGGGTGATCTGAGGCTACTTGAAATAGAATTTAAATTTTTAGTTGACTAATTCTTTTTTTTTTTTTTTAAATGAAACTTTTCCAGTTTAATTCCTCTTTATGCAGGATTTTGTCTTACATGGTGATTCAGCTGTTGGATTTTGTTTCTAAAGATGAGATGTAAAGTTTAGTGGAATTTGCCAAAATTCTAGTTTAGAAAACATTGTGTCACTGATGCAGTCTGGACTGAACACAAGAGGAAATAGCTGGGGAAGGATGCATGTGAACAGAGGAAATCCTTAGCTGATTTATAGTTTAACACTGGATGGACACAGGCCAGCACAAAAAGAGTTAGTCCCTGTCCTTAACAGATCAGATATATTTAAAAATATAGCATTTGACCTGCTTATAAAATTCATGTTTTATAATAAAAATGTGAGCATCAGAAATGTACTTAAAAAAATTATCTGAACTTCAACCAGCGGGATTTCCCATTTTACTTTTATTTTCGCATTTTAAAAGGCCTCACATGTATATTTAAAAGGCGGAGGACTACCTTTACACAGAATAGCAAGAGTTCAGTGTGGCAATATCTTACCATAAATAATTTCAACACTATTTTTGGTTTTGAGGGGCAGTGGGAGTAAAAGGGGCAGCGTTAGGATCCACCCCTAACCCCCATTTCTCACCCCGCAAAGATTTAAGAAATGCAAATGCGCTGTTTCAGCCCAAGCAAGAGTTTTGAAGGCTTGTTTCAACTTTCACTAAGGGTCCCAAGGCTCTGTGGGACCATGCAGCGGGGGACTGATGCTAATCGCTCTCAAACCAGGTCCCGGGTCACTGGCGCATGCGCAGTGTGGCCGCCGGGTTCCGTGGGCGTTTTGCAGGCCTATTTCTCCCTGGCAGGTTTTGTGCGGTCAGCACAAGGGCCAGAACGGCGACCGTGAGCAGTTCTGATCCTGAGCCAGGAGGTGGAAACCGTCTCTAAGTGAAAATCACCCCTTGTCCAAATAGGTTCGGGGTTTGGGGGCGGGTTTCTGCAGGCGTCTACACACACACACACACACGCACGCGTGTTTAACGTGCCAAAAACATCCTAACGCTACTAACTTGGAGGAAGAGCACTTATGTGTCGGGAGAGAATTTAAGGGATAAAAACGGGGAGGGGGTGGGGCACCGATGTCTCAAACTTTCAACGTTCTGTCTCCAGAGGCTCTGAACCCCGTTTGCATTTGTCTGAGGAGTCCAGGCGCCCCGATTACTCCTTTGCTCCTCTCACACCACTTACAAAACCTCTCCAGCCGCTTGGGGGTTCTCAGAAGGAAGCCCACGATGTAGGAGTGTTCAGCTACACTGTCCCCAAACCGGGAAGCCGCCCTGAGAGCCAATCCCCGGACGCCTGGGGCCGTGAAGCTCCGCGCCCGCAGGCTGGTGGTGGGCGGACGCTGGGACGCCCCAAGCCGCCCCCGCCCGGCCGCGACCCCAGGCCTGGGCGGCGCGCGCTCCCACCAGCGCCTCTGGGGACTCGCAGACGGCGGCGAGACGGGCGGGCGGCGCGCTGGGCATGCTCAGTCGCCGGGCGCCAGGCTCGCAAGTCGGAAGCCTGTGCGCGGCCGCCGCCGCCGAGCCGGCCGAGGCGCACAGAGCGCGCGGGACTCACTGCAGCGGCGGCCGGGCGGCGGCGGACCGGGGCTTGGAGCGAGCCGAACCCCGCGGGGGGCCCCCCGTCCCCGGGCCACGGCGCCGGCTCCCTCGCACCCTCTCAGGGAAGGGGACGGCCCGGCTGGCGTCGGCGGGGCGCGCAGGAACCGCAGCGGCGGCCGCATCCTCGCCGCCTGCCCGGGCCGGGCCGCGTCCCTGAGCCGTCGGGCATGGAGCCGTGGAGGCAGTGCGCCCAGTGGCTCATCCATTGCAAGGTGCTGCCCGCCAACCACCGGGTGACCTGGGACTCGGCGCAGGTGTTCGACCTGGCGCAGACCCTCCGCGATGGAGTCCTTCTCTGCCAGCTGCTCAACAACCTCCGGGCGCGCTCCATCAACCTGAAGGAGATCAACCTGAGGCCACAGATGTCCCAGGTGAGGGGGCCGGCGGGCGCCACCGCCTCCAGCCGGCGTCTCCCATTAATCACCCTGCTAATTTCTTTGTGTGGATGCAAACATGTAGGTGCGCCCCGGCTTGCCCTGCCTCCCAGCCTTCTGCTTTGGGGAGCACTTCGGCTTGTTCACCCTGGCTGGGACTGGCTGAGCTCTGCAGCTGGATGCCAAAGCCCCGCGTCCGGAGGTGGTGGAGGTTTCGGAAAGGCTTTCTGTGAGGCGGGAAACAATATTGTCTTAGGGTGCCCTTCACCTACTTTTGTGCATGTTGTGTGCGTGTGTGTGCAACAAAAGGAATCTGATCCAACCCTTTAATAATAAGGAAGGCGGGGGATGAACCGAGATGATGAGGTGATTTTTGCCTTTAGTTTGTTCTTTGGCTTTGCGTTTCGTCCCCATGTTTTCTTGAAAGAGGAACCATGACTTCAATGAGGACTCTAGGAAGTGGAGGGCGTACCCGCACCGTTATCTGTACTGCGATGACCCTGGTCAAAGGGAGGAAAAGGGATCGCCACGCAGCGGTGCCCCGAAAGCCCCCTGAGCGTGTGGCCAGCTGGCAACCGAGAGGCTGTGTTTACAGCTCTTGCTGAACCATGTGAGAAGGAGCGAGGCCAGCCTCTCTCAGCAGCGACAGGAAATGAGAAGTTTCGCTCGAGATTCCGCTTTCCCTCATTCAGGGCTGGCTCCCGTGTCCGGAGCCTTGCCTGGAGGTGCCTCTTTGAGGGGTTAAAAAAAAGGGGGGGCAATTCTGGAAGGCTGTGTGCACCCTAGAGTCAACTCAAAAGTCACAGCTCAGTGGAATAGTACTTTCTGGGTCCTGTCGGAAAGTTTTTGCACAAAAAGTTGGTAAACCCGATTCAGCACATGGATTTTTCTCTTTCACAATGTAAAAAACCCGCTTTAAACTTAAAAGGGAGAGGAGAGAGTCTCTTCCATGACACATTGGAGCACTCATCCTGAATGACATGGAGCCTCAGCTGCTTAGCAACCAGAGTAGTGCCTTTTACAAGGGACTGACTTTGTATACTTCACTAATTATGTATTCATCTCTTCTTCTTGATGTCAGTGTTTTATCAGGGTCCCTCTGCACCTCAAATTCAGCATCCCTTGTCGGCCTACCTTCAACTAGCTGGTTAGTAGGCTCCAAGAAAGCACAGGCTTGTAAGGGGTGACAGCCGTATGTTTTTAGAATTGAGATAAATTGTTTTCTACTCTCCTACAATCCTGGATGGTGACTGCTAACTCCGTGGACCCCTATTGAGTTGCCCCCATTCTGGACATTCTGTCCAGGGTGTTAGCAGACATTTCCATTCAGCTGGGTGCCGACAGATACCCATTCTCCACCTGGCCTCTAGCCTAGGGGCAGAGCAGGTCAGGATGCCTGGCCCACCAGCAGGAATAATAGCACTGTGTGCATTTCCTGAAACTTCAGTGTCCGGGATCCCTGGGGAGTTGTTCAGTAACTTGTTCTCAATGATCAGGTTTTCTGAACGGCTGAGGATCTCTCTTTTTAACCTCCTAACCCTTATTTGAATGTTAACAATTGTTAAAAATCTTTTAAAATTGTTTTTGCTCTATCTGCTCTTTGTAGCACATATTAGATATAATTTTTGTTTGTTTTTTTAATCCTCACCCAAGGACATTTTTGCATTTATCTTTAGATAGAGCAGGAGGGAGAGAGGAAGGAAGAGTGAGAGAGAAACATCGACTGGGGAGAGAGACACATTGACTGGTTGCCACCCACACGACCCCAATCCGGGCCGGGGACAAACAGCAACCAAGGTATGTGCCCTTAGCGGGAACTGAACTTGGAACTGTCTGGTCTGCGGGTCGACGCTCTAACAGCTGAGCCAGATATAATTTAATCCTTTTGATGACTAAAGACTGTGATTATAAGCATCATTAATGAAAATGAGCACTTATGATGCTCTGAGAAATCTGTTCCCTACTGGGGGTACCATAATGAACACAGCAGGATCCTTGCCCTAAAGGAATCATTACTGTGCTATCAGATAAGCCACAAGGCCATAATGAGCAAAACAGCTGAATGACCTTCCTTAGGCTGCTGTGCTTTTGGACTCTTAAGTCTGACCAGCTCCGAGCTTCCTGGTTCCTACTTCAGTGCAGTTTCCTTTGTAATGTCCTGTGAGTGAGGGCTTCTCCCAGAAGTGAACCCTGGAAGGCTGGTGCCTGAATACGGTAGTCTCTTTTCTTCTTGGTTCTTGGCCACATTGCAGAGAGATAAGGTTGCTAAACAGCTGAGTGCTGGACAAGTGAGTGTGCATCATACAAATTGTCATTAAATCCTTAAATGAGACTTATTAAATGGTTTCAGTGAACAAGTTGACATATTTAACACACCTGCAAGTGTCCTGCACATACTATGTAACTTAATAGGTGTTCAATATTAGCAAAATTATTTGAAACATTTTTTTCCCTGTTCTATTGTCATAGGTTACAATAGAAATTTTAAAAGACTTGCAAGGCCTACAAATGTTTTTGTGGATGACATCTCTAAATATTTCTGACTATTCATATAACTTTCTTGATAAAGGATCTAGATGCTTCTGTCATAAGGTTCTTACTCCATCAGCTCGATTCATACTCTGCAGTGAATAACCTAGAAATTCTGACATGCTCCCAGCAGACTTTCCCTTCTGAATTTGGAGTTGTCATTACTAGTACTTGTGGCTTTTCCCGTGTCTAAGAGCCATTCTGTTCACCTGATTTAGGTTCTACTGAAGATGTTCATTTGAAATGGACCTAGAGCACATGATCTTCTAAGCCAGGAAATACCTGGAAGCTCTCACTTTCTAGGTGTGTGGTATCTGAGACTGTTATGAACAGATGCTGAAAAATGAAATTTTAGTTTACTGATGTTTTGCTTGAGCCATGAGGCCTGTCTATGAGGGTAGAGAGGTGAGAGCTTGGAAAGGAGTTAAGAGGGAGGGGCTGAGGGATAGGAGGGAAACCAGTACAGTGTGGTTCTAGAAATCCAAGTGAATGAAGTGTTTCTAGGAGAAGGAGTGATCAGACGTTTCAAATGCTGCCCATGGATCAAGTAAAACAAGCATTGAGGATGGAATATTGTATTAAGCAAAATAAAATTGGGGGCCTTGTAATTTTTGCTGTAAATAGAGCAGGAAAAAATGGGGTCTTGGCTAGTAGGAGGAAAAGGATCAAGAAAGGATTATTTGCTTATCACATAGAATTCTTATTTTATACCTATTAAAAAAAACTCTTTTAGATTGAGACAATTTTTTCAGATGACACTCTTGTCTATAGGTGTATGTGTGGGAAAAATGAATATATATGTATATAAAAAAATATAAGTGAAATGAACTTACTGTGTTCCTGAAACTTTACTCAGATTGCTACTCTTCTGAATACCACTTCCTCTGAGAGTCATTGATTTCCATTGATTATGGTTTTTTGACATACTATTTTATTCTGAGTACTAAGGGTTGGTGATGTAATATTTCTAAAAGAACACACTACTGTTGTCCCCAAGATTTCTTTCCAAGCTGGAGGTGGGTTTTGATGCTGTTACTGCCTTTTACAAAAAAAGTTAAAGAGAGCTGTATTTCTGTTCTACATAACTGTACATAGATTTTAAAATTTTGATTCTGTTAGTTTTACATTCAGGTGTACATTCCAAATACATGGCTGTACTCCTTGCCCCTCAAACAAGGGCTGTATGAAATGGTTGGGTTACACTTTGGGGATGAAAAAAGGATATCATTGTCCAAAAAGAGTGGTGTGCCCGGTTATATTTTTAGTCAGTTCAGAATAATGTCAATATTTAGTCTTTCTTCTCAGAAGTCAATTAGCTCTTTGCCATTTTTAGAATATTCTCTTGGATAATTTGTTAGCACATTATTTTGTGTGTGTGTGTGTGTGTGTGTGTGTGTGTGTGTGTGCATGAGATTAACTAGATACACAGCAATCTCTTAAACTTTTTTTTATTTCTTGTCCTGGCCAGTGTGGCTCAATTGGTTGAGCATCATCCCATACACCAAGAGGTTGTCAATTCAATTCCCACTCAGGGCATATGCCAAGATTGTGGGTTCGATCCCCAGTAGGGGGTATGCAGGAGGCAGCTGATTGATATTTTTCTGTCACATCAATGTTTTTCTCTCTCTCCCTTCCTCTCTTTGTAAAATCAATGAAAACATTAAAAATCTTTTTATTTCTCAATTACAATTTACATTCAATATTATTTTGTATTAGTTTCAGATGTACAGCATAGTGGTTAGAAAATCATGTACTTTACCTGATATTTCAAGTGCCCACCTGGCACCATACATAGTTATTACAATATTATTGACTGTGTTCCCTATGCTGTGCTGTACTTCCCTGTGACTATTTTGTAACTGCCAGTTTGTACATCTTATCCCTTCATCGTTACTACCCACTCCCCTAATCCCCCTTCCCTCTGGCAACCATCAGTTTATTCTCTGTACCATTGAGTCTGTTTCTATTTTGTGTGTTTGTTTATATTTTTCTTTAGAGTTCAAATGTAAGTGAAATCATATAGTATTTGTTTTTCTCTGTCTGATTTATTTCACTTAGCATAATACCTTCTAGGTTCACCCATGCTGTTACAAGTGGTAAGATTTAATTCTTTTTTTTTTTTAATGGCTGAGTAATATTCCATTGTATATATGTATTATAATTTTTTTCATTCATGTATTGATGGGCACTTGGGTTGCTTTCATATATTCTGCTAGCATAATTTTAAACTTAACACCAGTCACGATCTTTTCATGTAAAGTAGTTAAGGCATATTAAGGTATAGTAAGTACTTGTTCTGTGTGCATCCTGAGCCTGGGATGAAGGATGGAAGTCCTGAAACTTTATTGGTGAGGTACAATCCCATGGCTGCCAGGACAAGGAAAATGAAAGTGTCTTTTAAAAAAAATTTTAAGATGGTGAAAATTTTATCATGTTTGTAATGCAGATGGGATTGATCCACTATAGATCAGTGGTTTTCTAATTTTCAAGCACAACAGAGCCTTTAAAAATTATGATTCTGCCCTGGCCAGTCTGGCTCAGCGGTTGGAGCATCAGCCTGCGGTCCAGAGAGACCCATTTTCAGTTCCCACTAGGGGCACGTACCTTGGTTGCAGTTTGTCCCCAGCCCTGGTTGGGTCGTGCGGGAGGCAGCCACTTGATGTGTCCCTTTCACGTCGATGTCTCTCTCTCTCTCTCTTCCTTCGTCTCTCTCTCTTCCTTCGTCTCTCTCTCTCTCCCACTCTATCTGAACAAAAAATGAAAAATGTCCTCGGGTGAGGATAAAAAAAAAAATTATGATTCTGTGACAGTTTCCATTCATTGCCTTTTCCTCCCCCGATACTCTTCCTTAACTCTCACCACACTGCACACTTCTCATTCTCTAATTCCTTTTACTATTCTCAGTTTCCTTTTCTGGCTTCTCATTATCCAAACACTCCTTAAACTTTTTAGAGTTTTCTTCTTTGGTCTCTTCCGTATTTTCTTCCGTTTCCTCTCATGACACTAGTGTTATGTACTTTTCATAGCTTGACAGACCCCAAATTCTTATTGACAGCCCCTCTCTGCCTGGTGTGCTCCGCCACCCCCATTGTCACACTCACTGCCCGGATGGAGGGATGAGGATCACGCCACCCCACTTCACTATAGACAGCTCACCTACCGCCAAGCAAGGATAAACTGGAGGGGGCAGACTGGGTCTAATAAACTTTCAGACTGCTGCTGAAAGTTCAGTCAGGGGAGGGTGAGGCCAGAGACAGGGTGGGAGTGGCGGGGTAGAGAGGCGCAGATTCAAGAGGTCGTGAAGAGCTGGTTGGGAAGGAGAGGCTAGGGGACTGCTTAGAGCAGGGAGAGTGGGAGGATCCAGGATGAGCCTCAGGTTTCAGCCCCAGGCCTCAGGCTCAGGTGGCTTTTCAGGGAGGTCGGGTAGGGTATATAGAGGAGGTACAGATTTCAGAGTGAAAGGGAGCATAGCAGTTTTGGATGTGGAGTCTGAAGTCATTAACAGTGACCTTCTGTATTCTCAGTTTCAAGCATCCTACTCTTACTAGTTTTCTCTTTCTGGCTTATTCATTCTACTAATATCTTATTCTACTAATCCAACAATCTTTTGAAGTCTTGGTCCTACCACCTCTTTACTGCCTTCATGTCTTAATTTCCTTCCTACTCAGCTTAAATATCATAGACAGTCCAGTTACTCTTAGCTTTTCTTGACCCATAATGTGTATTTAGGTCAATTGCAGACTTGGTTAAATCCAACTTTCTCCTTACTCCCTGCAGCCTGGCAGCTGAACCTGATGGAAGAAATCCCATACCATGCTGCCTCTTCTCACTCTAACCTCCCTAACCTCAAGTGGGCACCCTAGGCGACCCAGCCATCCGATTAGTACATTTCTCTAGACCAGCCATGCTCAAAATGTGGGCTGGGGACTCTAGGAAGTGCCTGAGATGCTTTTAGGAGTCTCACAAGGTCAAAATCCCTTTTTATAACATGAAGACATTATTTGCCTTTTTCCATTTGAATTTTCTCACAGTGTGTGGTGGTTCCCAAAGGCTGCACAGTGCTGCTGATGTTGCTGTGGTTGACAGTGGACTCGGTGCTTGTGTGTATCTTAAATATTTCTCGGTTTATATGTTAAATGTTGATGGATATAACTCCCATCATTAAGAGGAGAATGGGGTCCTGAGACCAAAGAGTTTGAGAACTGCCCTAGATCATTCACTTTCTGACTCCCTCACATGGCTGTTTAGTATTTTTCTGTTTGAACATCCTTCAACTCTGTCTCCACTCTTCCTCTCAACTGGTGACATTGCTTCCTATTCAGTCAGAGGAGCACCCCCACCTTCCTGCATCTGTGCCCATAGATGACGCCTTCTCTCCTGTGGGTGAAGGATCAGAGCTTGCAAAGGCTAGTTCCTCCTTCACTCTCTGCCTGTGCGTCTCGCATCCTCAGATCACTCCTGCGTCTCCCTACGGCACATATGTTGTTAGTTCCCTCATTTGATTCAGGAAATGTTTTCAAGGTAGAGCCACAAAGACTTGCTGAGCGTTGGGTGTGATGGAGAGTGACTCCAAGGGTTTACTGAAACTCCTGGGGCAGGTGTCAGTCAACCTCCTTATAACTGGTTAATGGATTCCTATGGATCACAGGATAAAGTCCAGACTCCTTAGTAAGCATGCAAGGGCCTGTGGTCAGGGCCTGTTCACCTCCCAAAGCTCTGCTCCACTTTGTGCTCCTGACCTTTTGTGGCTTCTCAAATGGACTCTGTACCATTGTGCATACCCATTTCTGTGCTTGAAATGCCTCTTCTCATTTGTCTGATTGGAGATTTGGTTCAAGGGTCACCCTGGCAGTGAGGGCTTCCCGACTCCTCCCCGAGGTATGGTGGGTCACATGCTGCTTTGTGCAGCACAGTCTGGAGCACATGGGTGGAGCCCAGCATTCCCTGACCTGTTTGGCAGTATTTTGCTTATCTGTCTCCCTTCTAGGCTGTGACCTGCCTGAGGCTGCCCTAGGCTTCCTCATTTATACACATCTCCAGACACTGACACAGGGACTCATCAGTGTACCCATACATAACTAGGCATACATTAATTCATTGATAATGGGTTGCAAATGATGACTGTTTACTACCTTTTCAAACAGCTATATACATTTTATTAAGATGTGTTAAGCACTGTCATTAAAAACAAACAAACAAAAAAATCTGTTCATTCAGTGGCATTACTAATAATAACATTACTACACTGTTTACCACCAGGTGACTTCCACAAAGTGACCAAACCTGTCTGTGCCTCAGCTTCCTGATCTCAGAAATAGGCACAATAAGAGAACCTGCTTGTGAGGGCTGAATGGATGGATTAGCCTTGTGACTGGCACATGTAAATATTCAGTACAGGTTAATTATCTTTACTATAATTATTATTACTGCTGCTGCAGAAACCAGTGATGTCGTATGCAAGCTAAGCATCATGAACCACGAGACAGGTCCTTGGTTATTGATCCCCATGTGTTAGATACTCTCCTAGGCTGAGAGGAGGTTAGTAACTTGTACTAACATGTAGTTCTTGGTGGAGCCAAGATTAGAATCAGAACATGTGCCATGAGCCGAGTTCCCATCAGCAAGGCGGCTGGCGCCTCTGAATGTGAACTGTAATAAAGCTTTCTTTTCCCACTGTCTTTCTCTCTTGTGACGTTTCCTTGGAGAATGTTCTGGTTGGTTTTGTGGCTATTGATAAAAGCACCTCCATGCTAGTCGGATATTGGGTAATTTACAGTACTGACTATATCAACTAGGTGATTTTATACACATCATACTATTCAGTGTAAAGTGGGAGGTAGACCTTTGACAGGTACGTGATGGAAATCAGATAGAAAAACTCCAGAGAATCAATGAGGGAAGGAAAAAATGAGTGTAGCTGGTCCTTTTTGGCTTTTTAATACTATGCACCTGACAGCTTGTCTTTTTCCCCCCCTTTAAAATTTTATTTTTCAATTACAATTTATATTCAATATTTTGTATTTGTTTCAGGTGTACAGCACAGTGGTAGACAGGAATATAGTTTATAAAATATTCTCCCTGATATTTCCAGGTCCTACCTGGCACTATACATAGTTATTACAATATTATTAACTCTATTTTCTATGCTGTACTGTACATCCTCATGCCTGTTTTGTAATAGCCAATCTGTACTTCTCCATTCCATCACCTTTTTCACCCAGTTCTTCATTCCCCATCCCCTCTGGCACATCAGTCTGATCTCTGTAATCTATGAGTCTGTTTCTATTTTGTTTGTTTATTTTTCTCTTTAGATTCCACATAGAAATGAATCACATTTGTCTTGTTTTGTCTGGCTTATTTCACTTAGCATAACACCCTCTAGGTCTGTTTGTGTTGCTGCAAATGGTAAGATTTCATTATTTTTTAAAATGATCTTCTAATATTCCATTGTGTATACGCACCACAACTATTTTTTGTTTTTAATCCTCACCCAAGGATATTTTTCTATTTATTTTCAGATAGAGTGGGAAAGAGAGAGAGGAAGGGAAAGGGAGAGAAAGAGAGAGAGAGAGAGACATCATCGTGACAGGGACACATTGACTGGTTGCCTCCCGCATGACCCCCACCAGGGCTGGGGCCGAACCGCAACTGAGGTATATGCCCTTGGCTGGAATCAAACCTGTGACTCATTGGTCCGCAGGCCGATGCTCTACCACTGAGCCAAATTGGCAGGGCTGCACCACAGCCTTTTTATCCACTTGTCTATTGATGGTCACTTGGGTTGCTTTCGTTTCTTGGCTATTGTAATAACACCCATCAACCCATGTGACTCTGATCTTGAGCACATGGGTTGATGGTCTGCTCTTGAGCTGGGTCAGGGGTGCCTACATTTCCCAGGCAGCAGGAATGCTGGTATTATAAATGGTATGCTTTCAGACAGTGTCATTTCTCTTTTTCTCTATTATAACCATTCTTGTAAATTCACAGACATATATTTCTACCTTTTGTTCATTTATATATTTTTAAAAATTTTATTAGATTTATTGGGGTGACATTGGTTAAGTATATGTTTCAAATGTACAAGTGTATACTACGTCATCTGTATATGGCATTGTGTGCTCACCACCCAAAGTGTAGTCTCCTTTTGTTGCCATATATTTGACCTTCTTCACCCTCTTCTACTCCCCACTGACCCGTTTCCCTGTGGTAATCACTATACTGTTGGTCTTGTCTGAGTTTTTTCTTCACTTTTCTTTGTTTGTTACTTTCAGTTTTATATCCCACTTATGAGTGACATCATATGGTTCTTGTCTTTTTCTGACTTATTTCACTTAGCATGATACTCTCAAGATCCATCCATGTTGTCGCAAATGGCAGTATTTCATCTTTTCCTATGGCTGAGTAGTGTTCCATTGTGCATATGTACCATATCTTCTTTATCCAATCCTCCAATGAAGGACACTTTGGTTGTTTCAATGTCTTGGCCACTGTGAATAATGCTGCAATGAACATAGGGATACATATGTCTTTATGAATAATGTTTTCAAATTTTTCAACATATCCAGAAGAGGTATTGCTGGGTCGTATGGTATTATTAGTTGTTTAGAATACAGCAGGTCCTCACTTAATCTTGTTGATAAGTTCGGTGACTTTAAGTGAAATGACATATAAGAAAACCAAAATTACCATAGGCTAATTGATATAAATGAGTCAAGTTCCCATGGCATCTCATCAGCGTTATTTGAGGGCCTGCTGTGTTATTATATTCCTTTTCCCTCTGTTAACACAGACCCTGCATGGTGGTAAGACCAGTCGTAAGTTCGCCTTCTGCCTCTCCACAGTCTTGAGCATTTAGTGACTAGAACATTGAATGACAAAAGAGTAGCTACTTTTGACTTTTATGAAAAATAATTTTAGAATTGTACTGTGTGCTGCTATTTGAATGTGCTTTCAAAATCTGTGTTGCAAGAAGTGTAGTCAGCTTTTGAGTTGCTTGCTTAACAGGAAGTCAGCAGCATATGCTGCTCACATGGGAGTTCTCTAAAGGGTCAATTAATATGGAATATTTAATGAAACACTTGATACCCACCTCCCATGATTTTCAAAGTGCTTGTCTTAAAATAGATCTGTAACAGCTGGTAGACATGCATCATGCCTCTATGTCCATGAATGTCAGGAGCCTTTCCCTGGCAGTGTAGGGCAGCGTGGTTTAAGAAACGGTACCAGGAGTTGGGAGACCTAAGTTCTGGTCCCAGTTCCGTCTTTAACAAGTGACTTAGCAAATACCTGTGTCTCTTTGTCTCTGCCTTTCATACTTACAGCAGTAGCAGCAAATACTTACATGTACAGTTATATGCTAAAGAGCAGCTAAATGTTTTTACACATATTTAGATCTCACATGGGAGGCATTGGGGATCTGTGCAGAGAGCTTTGGGACCAGGCAGAAGTGTTTGAAGCCCAGCTCTGGCACTTAACAGTGCCATGCCCTTGGGAAAGTTATTTTACTTGTGGAGTCTTAGTATCCTCATATAATAGGCAAGACGTGGTAAAACCTTTGCAGGATTGCAGTGAGAATAAAATAATATATGTAAAATGCCTGGGCATGGTGGAAATTACACAGATTTTATTTTCTTCTTTCCCCCCACTTCCTTGATCCTCATAAGTCTAAGAGGCAGGAAGAACAAGATCTTATCACCACTCTACAGAGGAGGAAATTGAGATGCACATGGGCTAAAGGACTTTTCTCAAGGTCACACAGATAGGATGTGGTCAGGACAGGACGTGAGTCCAATTGTCCTAATTCCAAATTCAGCAAGGTTCCTGATTTTTGCTACCGAGCTCAGTGGATAGATGGTGAATTGCATGAGCAAATGTTGGGGAAAAGGCCCGTTTGCCACATGTAAAGTGAGATAGTAGTATTCTGCACTGAGATCTACCATATTCAAACTAGAAACATCTAAAATAATGAAACCCATTGTCACTTATTTTCTAGTGTGATTATCTAGTTTGTGGGCCATTTGCTTTTTTGGTAATTTCATAGCTGTTCAGCTTCCTGATTGGTTCTGTTTTCATGAGAGTTGCTGCATATGATTTGATAGATTAAATTGTCCATTTGTCTACTAAATGTTAGGTTTTATAATAGATACTGAGGATGCAAGGATGGATAAAACCCAGTCTCTGACCCTGTGTTGCTTTTAGTCTACCTGGCGTTAATTTTTTACCTCCAACCTGCCCTTATAAAGGGGGGATGGGAAGGGAGGTTTGAGTTAGAGTGAATGAGATTAGCAGGTGTTTGATACATGGGAAATGCTTATTTGGATGAGTTGTTAATTTTCTTTTTTATTCCTCACCTGAGAACATTTTTACACTTATCTTCAGACAGAGTGGGAGGGGAAGAGAGAGAGAGAGACAGACAGACAGACAGACATTGATGTGAGAGAGACACATCGACTGGCTGCTACTCGCAGTACCCCAACTGGGGCCAGGGACTAACTGCAACTGAGGTATGTGCCCTTGGTCGGAATCGAACCCAGGACTCCTCGGTGCATAGGCCGATGCTCTAACCACTGACCAGGCACATTGTTAATTTTCTATGTTCAGGGTATGACACTAATGTCATCAAATGGATTGTGTGTGTGTGTGTGTGTGTGCACATGTGCATTGCTGAAGGTATTTATTTCTCTCCTTCCCATAGACATTTGTCTGGTACCTCCTATGTGCAGGTTGCTGAAGGCATAAAGAGAAATCATATGAAGTTTCTGCTTTTGGGGGGCTGGGAATCAGACTTGACCTTGGAGTCAGGCCTTTTCAAGAATGCAGAAAGGAAGCAAGTCATTGGATGCTACAAGGCTGGTGCAAAAGTACAGGCAGATGAGTGAGACCAATGAGACCAGGAAGAGGACGGAGACATGAGTGGTTACTAGAGAGGAAGAAGGTTTAAGAAAGGAAACTGGTTGGGGAGAGTGTGTGTGAGATGAAGAATGTACAAAGACCTTCAGACTTCACTGATGTCCCCAGCCAGACAGTCCTTCTGAGCAATGATGAAATAACACAGTACCGGAATAGGGCTGTACTGTTTGCCTATGGCGGTGAAGATGTTAAATCACATGTCTTTGGTGGGTGTCCTGGAACATCTCTTGAATATCTTCAAAGTTGAGGTAACAGACTGAGAGTCAAACTGCTTAATAGGCATCTGGAATAGTGTGTCCAGAGGTGAGGTCTGCCCTGTCTTTGTCCCTCTCACCTTGCCGCCTCTCATTTGGACATGAGTGGTCCGAAACACTCATTTTCTTTCCTGTGCTCTTTAGTTGACTGATAACCCTCCCTTCCCCAGTCTATTTGTTCTTGGTTGCATATCCCTAAGTACTTTCTGATTCCATGATCAGCCTTCCACTTACACCCCCAGATCTTTATCTCGGGGACCTCAGGTGGGCCCGTCTCTCCAGCCCAGGAGCGCCCTCCTCCACAGGCTGTCTTGCCTTTGCTTATGAGCTGAAGAGAGCTGTAGGAGAAGGCGGTACACCAGGTGCCCAGCCACCAACCTGCTTGACTGTCCAGCATCACTGCAGTGAACACTGCTTTTATTCACCTCTGTGATGCTTCCTACGCCCCACCCCCTGTCATACTCCAATGTTCCAAATTTCAGACACTCTGCATCCCCAGCTCGCCCCCAGTCCCTGCAGGTTTTTCCAGTCCTCATCATTACCATCCAGTCCTCCTGAGTTCTGACTTATCCTTAGTCTGTCCCCTCATTCCCCATGGTGGTGACCATTATTGCTGGTCCTTGTTTAATTTTACAAGTTAAATTTGTGCAATTTTTTGCTTTCAGGTTCCCAAGAGAGAGTTTTGAGTCTTGAAGGGAATAGTTCATCCATTAGGGTCTCAGAGACCAGGTGTAATGAAAACTTTGAGAAGTTGGATGCTATGTATTAGCAGTACTGTTTCTGGTTTGTGGTCTCTAGAGCCCATGGGTGCACTTGAATGGACATCCACCACCAAACCAGAAGCTCTTGAGTCTCCTCTTTCAGTTTCCAGCCATACTGAGGCAGCCTGTTCCCTCTGGCAGCCAGCTCACAGTATCCGCTCATTTTTGGCAAGGGCTTTTTTTTTTTTTTTGTAATGTTATCATTCAGTTAGTACAACTTTCACTTAATCATGTACTCAGTGCTTGAGAGGAAGAGTGAATCTAGAATAGTTCTCTCTCTTATTGATAGTCCAAAACGTAGATTCATCAGAAGGATATTAAATTCCCTAGAATTGGACCTTTGAACATAAGAAAGCATTTATTGGCTAAGAAAGTAAACTTGGGTCTCAGTTGGCCACCCAAGAAATGTTTGACTTCAGATACTTTGAGATGACTGAGAACTTGGAAATAGAATCTTGTAGTTGCCCATCAACTCTACCTGGGGATTCAGGAGAATATAGTAATTCTTCCCGAGTGCAGGGGGAGCAGGGGTTGAGAGCACTGGAGCTCAGAATGAGCATGAGGTATCTGGGTGCTTCCAGAGATACCAGTTAAGGAGAGTGTGGCATGACTGTTACTAATATTAATTTAATTTCTGTAGATTCTAAATTGTGAAGCTGGACCCTTGAGATCACCCCCAGCTCTTTTGGGATGATAACATTTTATTGGTCTATGGCAAATTTTTTCTTTCTGTTGATTCTATCTTTCTGCAGATGTTTTATTTAGATTAATTGAAGCTAAGCCTCTGGATATTGTGGCTTGGAACATGATTGAATTGACACAGTTTTGTCTCTCTGTCATCGATTTCATATGTGACAGCTGTGATATAAAAAAAGAGAAAACAGTGTTTGGCCTGGAATCGGGAGACTTGCATTCGAATTCTGATTCTATCATTCAGTAGCTTTGTGACCTCTGAGACTCTGCTCAGTGTCTCTGAACCTCCCTTCTCTCTGTGATAACCAGGCGGTGGCATTGTGTAGTGAAAGGAACACGGGCTGTAGAGTTCGCATTTCGGATGTGCTATTAATTAACTAGATGATCTAGGGGGGCTCGCTCACCCCATCCATCTTGCCTCAGCTGCCTCCTGACAACAACACTGTGCTGTACGTTGTCCTGAGGATTTATTGAGATAATGTATGACAAGTGCCTGCCTCAGAGTCTTAATCAGACAGTGGCAGTAATAATCCTTTCACTAAATACAATTATGCTTAGTATTATTAATGCCCATTTCCCTAGATAGCTGCGAGATTCAGTAAGAGAACGTAATTCTTAGAGCTGAAGAATTTAGAAAAGACAGGAATTTCTTCAGGATCACATAGGAAGAGCTAATGGAGTAGTATGCATCTGTGAAAATAATGCATAGTTCTTAATCTGCTCTGTTTCTTTCTTTCTCTCTCTTTTTTTAATCCTCACCCGAGGACATTTTTCCATTTTTTGTTCAGATAGAGTGGGAGGGAGAGAGAGGAAGAGAGAGAAAACATCGACGTGAAAGGGACACAGCGCACGACCAACCAGGGCCGGGGACAAACTGCAACCAAGGTACACGCCCTTAGCGGGAACCGAACCTGGGTCTCTCTGGACCGCAGGCCAATGCTCTAACCGCTGAGCCAAACTGGCCAGGGCTGCTCCGTGTCTTTCATCAGTCACTTGGGTTACTTCCCTTTTTTCTCTTCTGTAGATACCACAATTATAAATGTCCTTGTACAGATCACCCCCCACCTTTGGATTATTTTTTTCAGTTTTATTTTCCAGAGTGAAATTTCTAGATCCAAGGTTATAAACATTTTTTGCAGCCCTTGTAAACATACTGCCAGATAGTTTGCAGTGAAATATTTCTAATTGACAAAAAAAGGGGCCAATTTCCAAAGTCTTGGTTAAAAATAAGGATTTTTCTTATCATTTAGATGTCATTCGTATCTCAGCCACTTATTTGCTGGATGGCCTTGAGGAACTTCCTTAACCTTACTGAACCTGTTTTTTTATCTGTAAAATAGTACAAGTAGTTATTTCTTGATACCTGCCAACCACACGCTTGGTTGGTGGAAGGTGTTTTGTGCTAAGCCTTCATTGCTTGTCTTGAATCTGGCTGGGCTCCTCCCCCACCCCATATCGATCACTTGGACTACTTCCTCCTAATTAGTCTCTCTGTGTATGTTCTACGTCATGCCAGTGCAGTCTCCCAACTGTGTCTTAAGTAATCTTAAAACACACACACATCTGATCATGCATATCCTTTTATAACTCTTACAGTGCTCCCCCATGCTTTGAGGGTGATGTCCAAAATCCTGAACACAGCCCCTTGAGATCTGACCTTGCTGCTCTCTCTAGACTCATCGCCCCACTCTTGATCATTCTGCAGCCATATTGAGTACTTTTCCATTTCCAAAATTGGTCACCCCATTGTTTTTCTCTAGACACAGAACTTGCCACTTTTTCATATTTCTTAGCTTTAAAATTCCTCATCCTGAGGAATATACATTTTAGGACTGATTTTCCTGCTAGATCAGCCTGGTGATGGCAGGGCCCACTTAGGTTTTATTCACTGCTGCGTCCTGGGGACCGACACCGTGCCCACCCAGCATGCAGTGCTCCAGAAATCTTTACAAATGTATGACTAATGAACCACATGATAACTATTATTGCGATAAACACCGAAGAGAATTTTAGGTGTAATTTGTTAAAAGCCTTTGTGATTTAAATTGCTCTGTCAAATTAAATATCTAGTTGTTTCCAAGGACCTTTTTATTTCTTGTTATTTTTTAAAAATTTATCTTTATTGTTGAAAGTATTACAGAGCCCTCCTCCCCCATTTTTCCCCCATTGACCTCCTCCACCCCATGGCTTTTAAAAAAAACCCAAATGTATCTTGTAATTATGATTTTGCCTGCTTTTTTTTCTCATATACTCTTTCATGTTAATGAGGGCAAGTGTGAAGAGGAGAGGGCAAATACTTGCCGCAAGCATAGTTATATTCAAGCAGTGTTTTGCCAACACTCATCCAAGACCCAGTATCATATTACATGAACCTTGCAGGAGCCTGGGCGGAGAATCCCCTTGAGTCAGAGGAAGAACCGGATGGTGATGAACATTTCCAAGAGATTAAATTATGCACGTGAGACTTCCAGCCCTTTTGGTGTGCATTTCCCACAAGGACTAGCACAGTTAGGTGCAAGTGCAGGACTGCGTGGTGTTCGTCCAGAAGCAGAGTTCCTTTCTTTTACTCACTCAGTCATTCAACCAGCGTTTACTGACATACCACATCCTAAGCTCTGGCTAGGTACTGAGATGTGATGCAGAACTCGGTTGTAGGAGGGGTGTGTTGTGGAGGATAAACTCCCCACACTTCTTCGCGTTTCCCCGTGGGAGGACTTCTGTGAGAGTACTGGAGCCATACCGCTGTGTGCGACTCAGCCTCTTCTGGGGCTTCTCTTTGAGACCCACTTGCTTGCCCTGCAGTGAGTGGTTGTCTGGTCTTCTCTCATTCATAAGATAGGCTCTGCCGAGCAGGCTCTGTCTTCAAGGGCTCGCCTACAGTTTTTGTTATTGTTTGTTTTGTTGGGGAAAAGGAGAGGAGAGCCTGTACCCACTAAGCACCATTTACTGATATATATAGCTTTTATCAATAAAAACTTCCCATTTTCATCTGATTCCTGTGACTATTATACCTATTGCTCACTGGGTTTCTGGCTCAGTAGGAAAGGGGAGTGTTTATTACTTTGACCTTGAGGAACTATGAAGTTCATGTGGCCTAGCCTACAGGCAAGTGGCTGAACCAGCCACAGTTTGTGCCTTTATGCCTGAGCATGGGCAACACACTAGTCCTAGCTGGGCTTCGTGGATGGGCTGAGGCCTTGATGTTTGGGTTTTGTGGATTCAGCTTGGACTACTGTTGTAGGTGAGGCTGAGGAAGGGGTTGGCTCTTTTTAGTCATTTGGGGCGAAATAGCATTTGCTGCCTTGACTGTGTTTCAGTCCAAGCTGCAGGCCAGGACTTCAAACTGCAAAAGTGACAAAGGTTTAAGAGTATTGTGTGAGGTTCTTCCTTTAAATTGTGAGAATGAGGCCACTGTAGGAAGTGATAAATCGGCCTCATCGCATTCAGTTGATTTCATTCCAGGCCAAAGGAAGGCCCTGGAGGGACTAACCTTATGTAATTTTGTAGTTTATCTAAGATTTTAATAGAGCACCCATCATAAGGCTCACCTCCATTGACCCACTCTGAGCAGACCAAGAAAGCATTCTCTCTGCAGGAGAGCGGGTCTCAAAGACAAGCCCTGGATGGAGCTGAGCTACTTACCGCCTGGGGCAGGAGCCCCGTTCTCATCCTCTCTCTGAGGTTCCTCCACAGGAACAGGAGCTCTGTTAGCTCTGGATTTGTTGATTATGTAAGTTCCGCCCATGGGATCATAGAACTGTGACCTCGCCTACAGAAGAGTTGTAGATTAAAAAAAAACATTTTTCAGTTCAGTTTACATTCAATATTATTTTATACTTGTTTCAAGTGAAGATTTGTAGATTTTCTTAATAAGCAAATCAAAAGGAATGCGGCCGTCCTCTCCTTAAGCACATGCTGCTTCCTGGGTTTGAGAGATGAACGAGCCAGTGAAATGATTGCAAAGCCAGATATGTGGTTCCAAAGGCCTGCACGATTCCCTCAGAGGAAGGAGGAACTGCAGTGGTTTGAACAATATGCTTTGGTTACATCAGAGAAGGAGCAGGGTTAGACTGAAGAGCCTCAGTAAACTAGGACAAAGTTATACACATCTGATGAGAGAGATAAAGGGGAAGGGGAGCTCTTAGGCCAGAACGGACAGATATGAAAAGCAAAGGAGATTCCCCTCCAGCAGTGCTAATTGGATAGGGTGATGGGCCTGGAGAAATACAGGCATGTGACAAGATCTGAAAGGTTTCCACACGGATCCAAAAAATACTGCCAAGTCCCCCTTGAAAGATTTAGCCAGAGTTTTAAGAGGGAACTGCTAGAAGCTGGATTTGCATAGCTCAGGACCCAGTATGAAGTTGTTGGATCTGCCTCTGAAAACCTTGTGAAGAACTTTCAGAGCTTTTTGGCCATGATGCTCATCAGTAAGATCCTTATATGTTTTCCTGAGCTTTGTGTGAGCATGGTGGTGTGGAGGTAAACAGTTGTGGGTATGCCCTGCTCACTTGGCATTCAATGTACATTTATTGAGTGCTTTTTATTTAAATGGTGGAGAGTCCCATCAGTGTAAGTTTAAGAATGACATGGTCCTTGTCCTCGAGAGCCATAGAGTCCAGCAGGAAGGACTGTAGTCATTAGCCACACTGTGCTCTCCAGTCAGCGTGGAGGGAACTGATAAGTCATGCACTGGTTTCTTCCCTGCCTCTGTATAAAGGAACACCTCAAAGGTGGTGGTAAATAATCACACATATTCTGTGATATCTTTTCAAATCTCCAAACACTGTGATTGCGTGGGTCCCAGGTCCACTATTAAAATAGAATTGTAGTGTGAATGATGGAACTTTTCGGGGAAGGGAAGGGAGGATGTTAGATTCTGTGTCACCTGCGCTTGGCAGCCTTTGCCCGCCTGTTTGTGAGGTGTGACAATCAGAGCAGTCACCGTGGCCCTCCCATTTTGCACAATCAGTGTCCGTTCCTTTTAACGAATGACAGCCTATGAAGTCACAAGACAGTTGGAGAAGGAGCACACTGGGAGGAGGTGCCAGCCTATAAAGTCTATCCTGGCAGGGAAGCGCGGGAAAGCCTGCTCCCAAGACCTCCCTAATCTCCCGCCCATTTATTTGGCATCCGTGGCAACCCTTGGCTCTCTTGCACCCAGCATTCTTCTTCAACTGGAAATTCAGGCTCAGTGCAGTAAGCCACAGCCAGGCTTGTGGCTATTCCAGGAGGTGAGCTGTGACTCATTCATGACTCACTTGGCCAGCTTCAGTTTCCTCCCAGTCAATTAAGCAAATGAATGAAAGGATCAAAAGCCCAAAATGCAGAGTAGAGCTAAAGAAAAGGATAGTGACTTGTGTGTGTCTTATTTTTATTTTATTTATTTATTTTTATCCTCACCCGAGGACATTTTTTGATATTTTGTTCAGATGGTGGTGGTGGGGGGGGAACATTGATGTGAAAAGGACACATCGAGTGGTTGCCACCCACATAACCCAACCAGGGCCGGGGACAAACCACAACCGAGGCACGTGCCCTTAGCAGGAACCGAACCCGGGTCTCTCCGGATCACAGGCTGATGCTCCAACCGCTGAGCCAAACCGGCCAGGGCAGATGGTTTTATTTTTTAAAAATCTGGAAGAAAAATTTGTTAGTGTTAAGAATTTAGATCTCTCCTGTATAATCTAAAAGTCAGACCTGGAATCTGATTTACCTTTTTGGTTCTAATCTAATCTAATTCTAATCCTTTGTTTTTCTAAGGTTTATATTTTAGGAGAAGCAAAGTATTTATTTATTTGAGTGGAATCAAATCAGGTTTGACTTAATTGCTTTGAAATGAATGAATGAATGAATGGAAGCAAGAGCTTTGCTTTGGGGAACCAGGGTAAACTGAGATGGTATTGCCCAAGGAGAAAACATGAGGACATTATCTTGAATGTAGAGTCCCACCAATGTTCAAAGCAGCTGATACAGATGTTTGCCAACTGTAGCCTGGCTTCATCAGTTAGATTAATCTGTGAGTAGTGAATCTGTTTTATGGGGAAAAGTGATAGAGGAAATTTAGAGGCCATTATTACTAGCATGTGTCGGTTTCTTAGACAAACTAAGTATCCTGGGAAGGTCGTGCCCTCCTGTATTCTATTCAGAGCTGTGGATATCTCTGTAGTTAGTTTTCTTAGGAGATTTTTTTCTTGTCCTGGTACACAGTTACATTCTGGTTAGCATGTGCTTTTCTCTTAATAACAACCCAATGATTTACAAAATTCCCCAAAGAGTATGTATTTCCTTTGAAATTTTCTGAATGTGATATTTGGAAATGCTAAATATGGCATATAATTAAAACTGAAGTGGTTAAGATTTCATCACAACTTGTTTTGGGGACACAGATTTTCTTCCCTGGGTACAGTTTTTAATAGAGCTGTTTTTGACTTTTGGTTGGAACTATGGTTTAGAAAACAAATTCCACTTATGAAAGATACATACACAACCTGTCAGTTCTGGTTGTGTTTTTATATGGGAAAAAAGAATGGCAAAGTATTCCACCTGTTCTAAGGGTTTTGGTCCAGATTCACATTTTTATGTGATTATTTCTTAGCAGCTAAAGAATTTATGATTCTGAGCTATGTAGAGGTGTATCTGTTTTTTGTCTTAGAGATAACATCTGAGAAAGTCTGGAGTTGTGCAATATCTGTACCCAGCCATTTCATACGATAACTTAAGAGAGTTTATTCTTACTAGTTTTAAAGGATGTTAATATTTTTTAAATGAAATAAACCATAGAGTTCTTATAATTCCAAGATAAGCACAGAAGATCCTTTGAAAATTTCCTTGAGTAAATCCAACTTTTTCTTGGATTGCAATTAAGAAGCAGAGTCTTCTGAATATGAACGTAACGATAATGTCAGAAACCATTTTGTACTCACTGTCCAAACAGGGCAGCCCCGAGACCTGCAGTAATGCTCTCATATCACTCTCGCGAGCCAGGCTCTGCCAAGGGTCAAAGAAGAAAACGGAGCATGTGCCCCTCTCACTTAGCACTGTGGGAACATTGCTTTATCTACAGACAGTATGTTTTATTTTTTTCCCACATTTTTCAAGCAACAGGATTAAAATTTTATGTTTGAATTAAAATTTAAAGCACTTGCAAATACAATTGCAGGAAATAGGTAGAGGAGCCTTAATCCCCTACCCCACCTAACTAATCTCTGAATTTGGAAGGGAGCTAATTGATGTGAATTGATTCTGAGGACATTTGTATCCAGAATTTGACATGATCAGATTTTAAAGAGCTACAGATCCAAAATATCCTTTGCCAATGAAGATAGAGGGATATCAAGTAGTTTTTGGTCAAAGATTGTCCAGAAAAACCAAACCACCATCAGCAAAATGAAGACTCTTAAAGCTCTCTCTTTCAAATACGAGTATTATAAACAAATGAAACCAAGTCAAATACAAAAAGTAATCCCCCTTTCCAAACTAAACAATCTGGGGAATAAACTGTTGACACTATTTTTATTTAAGTCTCAAAATATAGTAAGAGGTTTTAAATTATATTCACATACTTTTCATTATTTTGTTATAAATTTTTCTTTCATGGGCATATTCTATTTACTATGGAGATGTGTTCCTCAACATTGGTGTATTAGTTTCCTGTTGCTGCTATAACAAACTACTTACAAATTTAGTGGTATGTATGTATGTATGTATGTATGTATGTATTTATTTATTTATTTATTTTTATTTATTGTTGAAAGCGTTATAGATGTCCCCCTTTGCCCCCCATTGACTCCCTCCTTCCCACTCCCAGCCCCCCTCCCCACCCCCATCTTCCCCAACCTAGTGTCTGTGTCCATTGGTTGTGCATATATGTATATAAGTTCTTTGGTTTATCTCTTTCCACCCCTCCCACCCTCCATCCTTCTGAGGTTTGTCATTCTGTTCCCTACTTCCAAAAGAAATGATTCTGGATCTCTTTTGGTCGACAGCTTATTTTGTTCATTATGTTCCACAAATAAGTGAGATTATGTGGTACTTGTCTTTCTCTGACTGGCTTACTTCGCTTAGCATAATACTCTCCAGGTCCCTCCATGTCATCTCAAAGGGTAAGAGATCTCTCTTTCTTACAGCTGCATAATATTCCATTGTGTATATGTACCACAGCTTTTTTATCCACTCATCTACTGATGGACACTTGAGCTGTTTTCAGTTCTTAGCTATTGTAGATAGCTCTGCTATGAACATAGGGGTGCACATATTCTTCCTGATTGATGTTTCAGGCTCCTTAGGCTATATTCCAAGAAGTGTGTCAAATGGCAGTTCCATTTTTAATGTTTTGAGGAAACACCATATTATTTTCCATAGTGGCTGCACCAGTCTGCATTTCTACCAGCAGTGTACTAGAGTCCCCTTTTCTCCACATCCTTGCCAGCACTTGTTGTTTGATGATTTGTTGATGGCCGCCATTCTGACAGGTGTGAGGTGATATCTCATAGTCGTTTTAATTTGCAACTCTCTGATGATTAGAGATGTTGAACATTTTTTCATATGTCTCCTGGCCATTTGTATGTCCTGTTTGGAGAAGTGTTTATTCAGGTCCTCTGCCCATTTTTTAATTGGATTGTTTGTCTTCCTTTGTTGAGTTGTATGAGTACTTTTTATATTTTGGATATTAACCTCTTATCTGATATATTGTTGGTAAATATGTTCTCCCAGAGAGTGGGTTCCCTTTTCATTTTGATGCTGGTTTCTTTTGCTGGGAAAAAGCTTTTAAATTTAATGTAGTCGCATTTATTATTATTTTTCTTTGTTTCTCTTGCCCTAGGGCCTAGGTGATGTATCAGTGAAAATCCCACTACATATGATGTGTGAGATTTTTCTGCCTACATTTTTTTCTAGGATTTTTATAGTTTCACGGGTTACATTTAAGTCTTTTATCCATTTTGAATTTTTTCTTGTGTGTGGTGTAAGTTGGTCTAGTTTCATTTTTTTGCATATAGCTGTCCAATTTTCCCAGCACCATTTATTGAAGAGGCTGTCTTTTCTCCATTGTATGCTCTTGCCTCTTTTGTTGAATATTAATTGTGTATACTCTCTTGGGTCGATATCTGGGTTCACTGTTCTGTTCCATTGATCTATATGCCTGTTCTTGTGCCAGTACCAGGCTGTTTTGATTATGATGGTTTTGTAGCATAACTTGGTATCTGGTTTTGTTATTCATCCTATTTTGTTCTTTTTTTTCAAAATTACTGTGGCTGTTTGGGGTCTTTTATGGTTCCATGTAAACTTTTGGAGTATTTGTTCTAGATCTGTGAAATATGCTGTTGGTACTTTAATAAGGATTGCATTGAATCTGTAGACTGCTTTGGGTAGTATGGACATTTTAATGATGTTGACTTTTCTGATCTATGAACAACTCACATTTATTCTCTTACAGTCTGAGAGGCCAGAAGTCCGAAATCAGGATCTCTGGGCTAGTTCCTTCCAGAGGCTCCAAGGGCAGAATCCATTCCTAGCCTTTTTCAACCTGTAGTGGCCCCTGTATTCTTTGCCCTGTGGCCCCTCCCTCTGTCTTCAAAGCCCCTCTCTTCAGCCTGTGCTTCCATCCTCACACGACTTCTCCTCTTCTGTGGTCAAATATCACTCTGCCTCCTTTTTATAAGGACACTTGTGATTGCTTTTAGGGTCCACCCAGATAATCCAGGACAATTTTTCCATCTCAAGCTCCTTAATCTAATCATTACTACAGAGTCCCTTTGGCCATAGGTGACATTCACAGGCTCCAGGGATTAGGATGTGGGTGTCTGTGGGGCCATTCCTCAGTCCCCCCTCCCCCAGAGTACTTTCCGAGGTCTTTGCAGCAAGTTCCTGGGGAGCTGGCTTCCCCAAATCATGCTTGGCAGTTGCTGTTTTGTTCCCTTTACATCACCTCGAGGGTGGCACTTCTCTGTATGGCAGAGGACTTCTGGCCCCTCGTGACCGTCACAACTATCCAAGACAGTGTCCTCCACTACCCCTCTACAGTGTCATTTTCTTTGAACAGCTGAAAAGTTATGTCTTAATACCCTCTCTGATGTCGGTGTGGCATGTCTAGTACAACGATTTGCATGCCTTCTGCTAGCTGTTCTGATGAGTCAAAGCACATAAAACAATGGAAGGTAGAGGCAACGAGCCAGTGTAGGCCATTGAAACTGTGGAAGGCATTTAAAATTGTGATTTAAAAGAACGTCGTTATTTCTTCCAAATTTTTTGATTGGAATATTTTTGTGACAAGGAACCTTCTCTCATGAATGAGTGTATTAGGTAATTTGGAAGTGTAATTTATATGGGAAAGACAGGCAATAGTTATTTTCCTTTGATTACCTTTTTTTTTTTTTAATCCCCACCTGAGGACATTTTTCCATTTTTTGTTCAGACAGAGTGGGAGGGAGAGAGAGGAAGAGAAAGAGAGAGAAACATCGACGTGAAAGGGACACATTGAGTGGCTTCCTCTCACCCGCACGACCAACCAGGGCCGGGGACAAACTGCAACCAAGGTACACGCCCTTAGTGGGAACCCAACCCCGGTCTCTCTGGACCGCAGGCCGATGCCCTAACTGCTGAGCCAAACTGGCCAGGGCTGATTACCAATTTTCACAGTAAGGAGTTGGTGTTTCACAGTAAGGAGTTAGTTATTTCCAGCAATAAACAAAGAAATTTGTTTTTGGTGGCATTCTTGCTATTTTTTTAAGTCTCAATTTGAATTAGTGGGTTTTTATATATTAAATGTGTTTTCATCAATATTTGGCTAATGGGGATCTCTTGTTGACTCCAGTAATCTTTTATTTTTCTTTTATTAGTTTTTTGAAATAGTGATAAAAGATATACAACATGAAATTTATTGTCTTAACTATTTTTGAGTGTACAGTTCTCTGGCATTAAGTATATCCATATTGTTGTGCGGCTAGCTCTACAATTTGTCTCTAGAACTCTTTTTATTTTGCAAAACTGAAACTTTACTCGTTAAACAAAAGCTCATCATTCCCTTCTTCCTCAGCCCCTGGCAACTACCATTCTGTTTTCTGTCCCTATGAATGTGACTACTCTGGATACCTCTTATAAGTGGAATCATACAGTATTTATTCTTTTGTGATGGCTTATTTCACTTAGCATAATGTCTTCAAGGTTCATCCGTGTAGCCACATATCCACAGATAGCCTGTGTCAGAATTTCCTCCCCTTTTAAGACTAGATAACATTATTCACACACTGACTCACTTATATCATTTCCACAGGATATTACCAGTGCCTCAGAATCCCACTTTGTCCTGAAGGTACTCCTGTCTTGACCTTCAACACTATAGATTAATTTTTCTTGTTTCTGATTTTGAAGTGGATCTAAATGGAATCACACATAATGCACTCTTTTGGGTCTGGCATCTTGGGCTCAATTTCCACCTTGAGATTTATCCACATGGTTTCTATGTTTTTCATCTTGTGAATATACTGCAACTTATCCACTTTACTTTTTCTGATTTTTTGGTGTTACAAATCAAGGTGCCTTGAACATCCTGTCCATACATGATGGTGGACATATGTGCACACTTCTGCTGGTATAGAATCAGGAGTGCCTTTGTCCTGTAACGTCAGATTCTGCATAGCCTTTGCCAGAGTTTCTCCAATTCTTCTAAGTTTCCTGGCATTCTTCAGTACTATTTAATATTTAATCAGACAAGTGTTCTCAAGGAACACATGGTCCTATTTCCCTCCTGTCCCAAATGGAATCTATAAAGAAACAGGATAACAATTTCACCATAGCCTCAACTTTCCAAATAGGTTTGCGGGTGCTATTTATAGCTGCTGTCAATAAGATGAATGTGGTCATGTATGGACCTTTTTATAGCTTCTTAAATTTTCTTCCTTTCTATTGTACTTATGTGATCAGAAATTCAAATGCAGTAAATATTTTTAGTGATAATATGCTGAGAAGTTGGCAAAAGCTGAGAGATCACCGGGAGATGTTTCCTTTTTTTGCTGATATGGCAACTTTTCTGCCACTAGAGGGCTGTTAGCCACCCAGAGAATCAGAAAATGTTTAAAAAAATAATTTTGTAGGCTATTGTTTTTGTCATAATACTGAGTTGAAGGGAAAATTGGTTATCAAACTGACATTTATCATCTAGTAACAGTCAAAATTCTTTATATGGTCAGAATTTTTAACAGTTCACTTTTTTTTTTTATTATTTTTTATTTTTTTATCCTCACCCGAGGATATTTTTCCATTTTTTGTATAGATAGAGTGGGAGGGAGAGAGAGGAAGAGAGAGAGAGGGAAACATCGATGTGAAAGGGACACATCGAGTGGCTGCCACCTGCACGACCAACCAGGGCCGGGGACAGACTGCAACCGAGGTACATGCCCTTAGCGGGAACCGAACCCGGGTCTCTCCGGACCGCAGGCGGACGCTCTAACCGCTGAGCCAAACCGGCCAGGGCTACAGTTCACTTTTTTATTTAGGTATGCATATTGATTCTTAAAATAGGAATGATAGCCCTGGCCAGTTTGGCTCAGCGGTTAGAGCATCGGCCTGTGGACCAAAGGGCTGCATGTTCGATTCCCGTCAAGGGCACGTACCTCGACTGCTGTACAGTCCCTGGTCGGGGTTGTGGAGGAGGCAGCCAGTCGATGTGTTTCTCTCACAACTCTCCCGGTGTGTGTGAGCTATAGTGGTAGCCAAGGGGAGAGGGTGACCAACCCTCCAGCTGGAGGAGAGTTGTGATATATGATGAAATGGTTCTTTCTCCAAATACAGTTCTTCCTCCAAATACAGTTCTGTTCCAGCCTGGTGGTCCATAATTTGTAACACCAAAAATCAGACAGATCCAGTAGATAAATAATCTAATCCATGCACAGAAGTGCTTGCTGTCTGTTCTGGGGTCATGTTTATGAGGCAGTTGGAAGGCTGGTTTACACACAAAAACACTGGGTAGACCTGAAAGAACTAGGTATGGTTTTCCTCTGATAACTAGTGTTGTGTGAGGAACTTTGCTAATATTTCTAATTTCTTAGACTTTTAATACCTTCTTACTGGTGCCTGCAGATTAAAAAAATCAAAACCATGTATACAGTGCCTCCCTATTTGCAGATTCTTTTACAACAGCAATTTTCAACCATTGTGCCGTCAGGATTTTAAAAACATACAATACTTATTTAATCGGGGACACTAACCTCTCTTACCCTAGATTGTCAAATAAAAAAATTTATACCTATTTTTTTTCCAGATCGGCAAAAAATAAAGTTTTTGGTGTGCTGCAGAATTTTAGTAATTAGTTTGTGTGTGCCATGAGATGAAGACGGTTGAAAATCGCTGAGCTCAGACGGACATTTTGGAAACGTTGTATGTTCCCTGAGGGCTAAGGATTTGCCCTGTGCACTGGGATTTGTAAGGGGCCTGAGTTCACGGTCCCATTCACCAGGTCTGCTGATAGGAAAATCGTTGCCCCCTGCACTGTGGCTTCTATTTCTTCTGCTCTGTGGACATCATGGTATTTGGGTTTTTCATCTCACTCTACTATTTCGTTTCTAGTCTGGTGTCCTCTTCTTCCATGTTGTCTCTCCCATCCCTGTGTGTGGATGTCTTCCTATATATTCAGGGGTCTTTACCTCCTTTCCTTTCAGCCAGTTTGTGGGTCCATGAGAGCAGACACTTCCATTTTTACTTACTTCCCCACGTTGGCCTTGTACTTGGCATAGGAAAGATGCTCCCCAAATATTTGTTGATAAATAACTGAATGTTGTATCATTATTACCTTTTCAAAGTCAGTTCCTGGGTCTGTGCATCCCAGCCCTAACGCACAGTTCACCTTTCATCTTGGACGTCCTTCATTCCCGATGCCTGCCGGTCAGTTCTCCTGGGCTGCCTTCTGCACCCCCAAACATACCATGTCTGAATCTCAGTCTTTCTGGTGTTCTCTGTAGTGATGCTCTCACTTTCTCTGAGTCACTTGGATTTAAACAAAGCTACTAGTTTTTTAAATCCCTCGTGTCATTTCACAGTTTATCACACAGTGGTTCAGGCCAGTAAGCTGTGAGTCAGACCACAGCTGGACTCCTGGTAGTTACTTAATTTCCTTGATTAGTTTCCTTATCATAAAATTCCTATCACCTTGGAGTTGTTTTGAGAGTTATGTCAAAATATGCTTAGTGTGGAATGTAGCACATGGCAAATATGGCATAAATTGTGTGCCTGCAGCTGTGATGTCCAGGGAGTCATTAGGGATTCTGTTCTTGTTTTTGAGCTAACCCATTATTTTCGGTCTGGCTGCTCCTGCCCCAGTCCAGGATTCTAGCTCTTGCGTCAAGTACTGCGGCAATACCTTCCCTCGCAGCCAGGCAGACTCCATCAGCAGGCAGATGCTGACCACACCGTGCTTCTCTCTGTACTAATGGGATCAAGTCTGTACCCTTGAGTGTGACATCTACGTTTTTAGACCATCTGATTATCATCAACATGTCCATTCTTACTTTGGATTCTTCTGCATGATGTTCCTATCCCCGTCTTCACACTTGTCATCCTCACTGTGTCAGTGCCTGGCCTCTTCTCTCTCCCCTCTTCTTTCTGTTGAGTTTTCCCTAGCCGTCATGATTCTTGACCTCCACGAAGTTCCCCGAACACTTTCCTGTGACGTTGCTCTCCACGCTTCACCCATGAATTTCATGCATTCGCTCACTTGCTGCCTGCTGAGACAGACACTGTTCTCAGGAACAAAACAGACAAGACCTTAGCCTCCCGGGAACTTAGGTTTGTATCAGGGTTGGCAAAGAATCATGTTTTGTGACATCTTTGTGTGTTTGTATTTATTTATTGAACTCTTGTATTATCCTATATGGATTGTAAATTTCTTGATATTTGGGTATGATTTTATTTTATTTCTTTTTAACCCTCACCTGAGGATATTTTTCCATTTACCCTCAGATAGAGTGTGAGGGAGGAAGGGAGGGAGGGAGAGAGGGAGAGAGAGAAACATCAGTGTGAGAGAGACACATCGATTGGTTGCCTCCTGCATGACCCCTGACCAGGGTCAGGGACCAAACCACAATCGAGGTACATGCCCTTGACTGGAATCAAACTTGCTATTCTTTGGTCTGTGAGCCCATGCTCTAACCACTGAGTCAAACCGACCAGGGCTTGGGTATGATTTTAAAGCTTTCATTATTTTCTTTAATGTCTATTTGATGTTTTACACAGAGGAGGAACTCAAATACTGGTTAATTTTGGAAGGTCACATTTGTGGCTTGATTTTCAAAACTATAGCTTCAGAATCAAAAGTACTAGTGACAAATAAAATAACTCAAAAGTATTACTTAGAATCTATTTTAAATAAGAGAGATCCAAACATCTTTATGCTTGAGGCACACGTTTCTTTAAGGAAAGATCAGTAACTACACAGGCAGATTGCTTAGAGAAATTGAGGCTTTGCTGGAACCAAGTTGATTGCGGGTGAACACTGTGCTTTCATTACTCATACCTGTGGTAGGTAGGACACCTTTGATGTCACTGGAACTTACACAGTAGCCTTTTTCTTCCAGCTAATGTTTTTTTGTGCAACTTTCACCTCCTTTAATGTGATGTTTGAATCAATATTTGAACAAATTAGCTATCTTTAAATCAATAGGGAGTTAAGTCTTAACAGCCTTTGTTACTCTGGGAGATTATAGAAGCAACTGATGACTGTTACTTGTTGGGTTCTGAAGGCCTCTTTGACCTTGTAGACTAGGTTAAATGCTCGCTCATAGCCCTGTGCTTCCTGTTTCATAATTCTTCCCATAGTTGTAATTACTTGTGTGGTACCTGTCTTCCCCTCTAGACCACAAGCTCCGTGAGTGCACAGAGCATAATGGGCTCTCGCCAGCAATGCATTGCCTTACATTTGACAGCCAGTGATCTAAGCCGCATTGCATTACTGCAGATGTGAAGGACGGAACTAGGTTTTGGGCTTGTACTGGAGAATAAAACACAGCCCCGTCCTCAGAGTGCTCATCAGTGAACAGGACATGCTAAATTTAATTCTTGTTTAGCTAACATTTATAAACTGCTGAAAGTTTCCCAAGGTTTTTTTTTTTTTTTTCCCCTCCTAATTTAAACCTCAAAAGAACCCTGTGAAGGTGTCTTGCTTCACTCTAGATGAAGAGATTGAGGAACAGAGATGCAGTAACAGAGATGCAGACAGATACTGTCTGGTCACAAATGCTTCTCCTTAAAGGTACACTGCCTACAATCTGGTGAACCACAGGGCAGTGACATTCACACCTTGTTTATCCTGGAGTAAGGAACTAAGATTTGGAAGTGAGTCTACTGCTGATTGAGGTTTTGCATCTCATTAAACTATTCCCAATCAGCCTCAGACTCTGTTCCTTTGAGACTCTCTTACCATTGGCAACATTTGCCAAGGTGATATTTTTTGTGTAGTCCCACTGGATTACGTTTTAAAATCTTTCTTGATATTTGGGTCCCCCGTAGGCTGCAGAATTTCTGCTCCTTTACCCTTCACTATTTAAGACAATCGCCGGTCAGACCCACACCGACTTGCCTGCCTTCATAGCTGTGTTTGGGCTTGTTGCCCTGCTGCAAGGCCTCCCATGAACTTTGTCAACTGAAATGAGAAACACATGCCTTAGCCATGTGCTGGCCACCATGCCTTGCTGCCATTTCAAACGTACTACTTTTGTTTCATTATCAAGACTTTTTATTTCTAGAGCAAAAGGACCAAATCCTGTTTTCCTTTACTGTCTCCCATGACATCTAGTGCTGTGCTGGGCATACGACCATGCCTACCAGGCAGGCACTCAGATGCTGACCGGAGTGACTGTAATTACAGACTTCGTGTTTCCTGATTACATCCACAGCCTCGGCTCTCTCCAAGCACTGCAGCACATTGGGAAAGGTGGCCCGGGAGACCGTCTGCTCTGTTGGAACAGGGTTGTGTCCCTCAGTGTTGCGCATGTGGGTTTGCAGAGTGTTTCATGCCCGTGATTAGCTCACAGAGTCCTCACAATAATTTTATGGGTGAGGGACCATTTAATCCTTATTGGGGAGGTGATCACATTGGGACCCAGATACTGTGCCTGTACATCATGTGGCTGGAGCTGGGACCCGAAGCCAGCGCCTGTGACTCGAGTACGCACAGGAGGGACAGGAGCACCCAGGCTGCAAGCTCCCGAGGGCAGAGCAAGAGCGTGTGTTGCACATCACTGTTGCAAGATGAACTTGAGGTGCTTGTGTCTGCTGCCCTTTGGACCCTCCCATGCATCACGCACGCACTTCTGACCTGTCTGGCTCTCTTGGCTCGATTGAGTTTGTCTTCTGCTGCTGGAATTTCACTACCCCTTAGCTGTGGATGTCTATATCTTTCTTTCCTCTTTCCTCGCCCTCCTCTGCCTCCTCCTCCTCTTCCACCATCATCATTTCTCTATGTGTATGTGTATAGACATTTTTAATTATGTATAAAACAATCTGAAATCTTGTTTTCTTTAATCCTCACCTGAGGACATTTTTCCTTTTTTTTTTTTTTTTTTGGTTCAGATAGAGTGGGAGGGAGAGAGAGGAAGAGAGAGAAACATCGATGTGAAAGGGACACATCGAGTGGCTGCCACCCACATGACCAACCAGGGCCGGGGACAAACTGCAACCGAGGTACATGCCCTTAGTGGGAACCGAACCTGGGTCTCTCTGGTCCGCAGGCCGATGCTCTACCGCTGAGCCAAACCGGCCAGGGCACAATCTGAAGTCTTAAAAGTTATTTTTATTTTTTAAATCCTCACTTTAGGATATTTTTTCCATTTATATTCAGATGGGGGGCGGGCAGAAACACCCATGTGAGAGAGACACATCGATAGACTGCCTCCTGCACGACTCTGACCAGGGCTGGGGATGAACAGCAACCGAGGTACGTGCCCTTGACTGGACTCCAACCTGAGACTCTGTAGTCTGCGGGCCGATGCTCCAACCGCTGAGCCAAACCGTCTAGGGCTTAAAAGTTATTTTTGAAAAACTAGTTGTGATGGTTATAAACTTTCTGTTAGTGCTTCCTTTACTCTGCCAGGGTTTAGAGTTACTGTGCACAGGTTGGTAGATAACCAGGTTGATAGCATTGAGCTAGAAAATTCACGTAATAGTATTCTGAGAAAGATCCTTTTGTGCACTCATCAGTTTCATAAATGATAAAAAGCCCTGGTTGTTTTTGGGATCTAGCCTTAGAAATGTATGAATACTTCTGAGGCCAAATGCGTTTCCTTTCTTTTGCCTCATGAATTGAGTTCTTGCTGCAGGATAGGAAAACATCTCTAGTTATGTAATTATAATTTGTAGCATTTAAAATTTTGTATTGCTATTTCTCCTAGTGATTAGCAGTGTGATTTCATTTTTATACTCTTGTTTTTTAATTTTTTTTTTACACCCTGGGCACAAGGAAATGCCGAAGGAGCCTTAAAGCTCATCCACACTGGAGCTGACCCCTTCCCACATCAGCATTTTATATCTGCGGGTGTGGCATTCATCTCAAACATTTCCTTTGCTTTTGGTTTGTACACTCAGATACCAAAGCATTTAAAAATGATTAAAAATTGTAAACATTAAAAGTAGGCATGTATTTCCATAGCCTATGAAAAGACAGTCTTCATTTTGTGTTGTTGATGGATTATAATCTATTTATAGTTTTCTGGTTTGTTAATCCTTACTCGAGGATATTTTTCCATTGATTTTTAGATAGAGTGGAGGTGCGGGGGAGAGAAAGAGAGTGAGAGAGAGAGAAACATCAATATGAGAGAGACACATGCCTTGATTGCCTCCTGCAGGACCCCGACTGAGGCTGGGGATCAAACCTGCAATCCAGATATGTGCCCTTGTCCAGGAATCGAACCCTCGACCCTTCGGTCCATGGGTCGATGCTCTAACTGCTAAGCCAAACTGGTCAGGGCTAACCTATTTACAGTTTTTGAAAATCCTACATGAGAAGAAATTATAATAGGTTAGCTTATCGCTTGTATAAACATGAGATTGCTGTCTTCATTTTAGCTCTGGAGAGAAATAAATAAGTAGGCAGGTTGACTGACTTGAGTCTCAGCGCAGTGCCGCAGCATTGAGTGGCTCGAATGCTGTGAAAAGTGTGGCTGAGGTTTTTCAGTTCAACTGCTGATGAGTAGTTAGGACTATCTTTTCACAAAGGGGTTTGCGGAGGACCCTGGTTCCTGAGAGTTGCCCAAGTGTGCAGTTGCCTAGTGTGCACCTGGTCCTCTGGGAGGGACCCTATGGGATCAGTTTAGATAACTATACAGACTTCTAGTCAGTCCCTGCCCTGGAGGGGCTAAGAATATTGGAGGGAGATAAAATTTTAACAAAGTAAGAAAAAAATTAGATTGAAGGTCTGTGGTCCTCATGTTAGTGATGTGAGAGATCAGAAAAGGGAGAGGTAGTGGAGGCGGAACATCCAGAAAGATTGGTGGGGTCCTGGCCTGTTTGGCTCATCGGTTAGAGCATCGGCCTGTGGACCAGAGTGTCTCGGGTTCGATTTCGGTCAAAGGCACGTACCTTGGTTGCAGTTCGGTCCCCAGCCCAGGTTGGGGTTGTGCAGGAGGCAGCCAATCGATGTGTCTCTCTCACATCCATTTCCTTCCCTCCCTCACACTCTATCTGAAAATCAGTGGAAAAATATCCTCGGATGAGGATTTAAAAAATAAAAAAAATTGGTCGGGAAATGGAACCTCAGTTGGGAGCATCTGGACATTCTTCTCCCTACAGTCTCAGCAGGTCGGAGTCCTGAGGTCCTGCCATTTCAGCACACACCTTTTACTGTTCTTGAGATTTTATTTTCTCAGACATATTGAAAACCGAGGGATAAGCCCTTAAGTTCCTGGTATGGAGTTGTTGGGGTAAAAAAAAAAGTTTCAGTTATACAACTATTAAATATTATGCCCTTGTGTGGTATTTCCGTATGCATTTAAAAAATTCGAGATTACTTATTAAGAATCATAAAACAGGGAAGCAGTAATTTAATTTATTTTTAATTGACACATTCTCTTTAGAAACCTTAAGTCTTTCTTTGAGGTTATTTTCATGTAAAAGATTTGTGAGAATCATTTGCTTTTTTGGAAAATGATAGTTTTAGGGTATGTTTTAGTATGTTTCACAAATTTCACAAAACTTTCATTCTTCATAGGAAAATAAAGAAAAAAACAAAAATAAAAACAAAAAAACCAACCCCACCCTGGCTGGTTGGGCGTCATCCTGTGCACCGAAAGGTGGCTGGTTTGATTCCTGGTCAGGGCACGTGCCTGGGCTTTGGGCTTGACCCCTGGTGGGGGGCATGCAGGAGGCAGATGATCAATGTGTCACTCTCACATTGATGTTTCTCTCTCTCTCCTTCCCCCTTCCTTTCTCTCTCTAAAAAAACTTTAATTAAAAACACACACACACACAAAAAAATCCCAACAAAACAAAATTCAAGGTACTTACTGCTTTTTAAACTCCCAGTTGTTAGTTGCAGTCAGGCGGTTTTGTCTCACTATCATGTCATGGCTCTTGAAACCTATTATCAACATTTGTTACATTTTTGTCTAAAGTAGTGCTGTTTGTGGTACATTTACCTCATTTGTTTCTAGTTAATCTTAACTGAGAAAACAGGAATCTAAGGGGATATGTCCAGTTGTCTGTGCTAAATCTGTGGGCAACAGTGTTTAAACTTAGGCTGAGATGAGGTTCTGTTTGATTTCCTGCCTGATACTGTACCTCCATTGGTTGGCTATAACAGCGCCTGTTTCCTTCAAACCTGGCCAATCTGCTGGCGGTATTCTTACCTGGCGATAGTCATGCCATTTTCTTTAAAAAATTTTTTTTCTTTATTGATTTTAGAAAGAGAGGAAGGGAGAGGGAGAGAGAGAGAGAGAGATGGAAACATCGATGAGAGAGAACATTGATTGGCTGCTTCCTGCATGCCCCCCACTGGGGATTGGGCCCCAACCTGGGCATGTACCCTGACTGGGAATCTAACTGGCGACCTCTTGGTGCAGGGTCGATGCTCAGTTATTGAGCCACACTGGCCAGGCATGTCACTTTTCTTGTGACAGCAGCTACCTCTGTTATGCCCTCTTGTACTAGAACATTTACTCTTCACAATATAATGAGGTGACCACATGAAGCTTTACATTATTGGATTTACATTTTACTTATTTATTGTAACTGGTTTGAGGATTTAAAAGGATTTAGGCGGTTTCCAGAGAGGTTAACATCATGGCTACAGTATGTTTAGACTCTGCTTTGCCCACAAGTACAATTCCTGGGAAGCACAGCCTTTTTAGTCAACTAGAAATTTGTATGTGGATGATCTGCTAGGGTGATCCACCGTAATCTTCCATTTTTTCCATGTTGAGCTCTTTTCTTTGTCTGTAAGTTACTTACATAAACTTATGTTTTGCATGTAGCTCACAGGAAAGAAAAAACAAACTAAAGAATATAGCATAGAGAGAGAGAGAGAGAGATGTTAATGTTAGCAGGATTACAGGTAACTTATTTTCTAATTTATGCCTCTTTGTATATGCTTAGTTCACATTCCATTTATAATTAGGAAATTATTCACGTTTTAAATAAATTTGTTAATGAATTCTGTACTTTATTATATTTGATGGATGTGGAGATTGCCACTAATTTGTACCAGTTAGATTAAAATGGGTCCAACAGATTATGTAGTTTATATTTGATAATGGAAATATTAAGTTCTGAAAAATTTCCCCAGTCTCTGCTCACCATCATTTGCTTGACTTTTATATATTTAAAATCTTTTAGTAGAGTTATGAACCAACTGCTCTTATAGAGTCCATTGATGTAAATACTCTTAACAATAATGTTTTATTTGAATAACAACTGCCTCTGGAGTAGCTGACAGAGGCTGTGAAATATTAGCTACTCATGTTTTGCTTTTAATTATTGGGAGGATAGTTGTCTATGTTAAATGTCCTTGGACAGGCGTTTTTTTGCTGAGTCTTGGAAATCAAAATGAATAGGATTGTGTAACTTCTGAATGTAAAAATTTGGCAAAAATGTTAAGGCGTTGCTTAATGAAAATGTGCTAAAATACTTGCAACAGATGAATTATTCTGATAAACAATTATTTGAGTTTTTTTAGTTTTTCCATTACAGTTTACATTTGAAAAGCAACTATTTAGATTGCAAATGAATGTTTTTCTTTCAGCCACTAATAGGGATATCAATTTGTCAAAGCTTTTTTTCTGATTTCTTAAAATCTTTTAAAATTTAGGTATAGTTGGTATACAATATTATATTGTTATATTAGTTTCAGGTATACAATGTAGCGATTGAACATTTTTATACCTTACAGTGAGATCATCCCACTAACTCTAGTAATCATCTGTCACAGTGCAAACTTATCCCAACATTATTATACCATGAATAATTTAAGCTTTAAAATGACTGGCGTAATTTATACAAATATAAGTTGTCTTGTGTTTGGCAAACATTGATTTTGCTGAGGTATATAGGGAAGTTTCTTCCTACACGAAATACTTTTAGAGTATCTTTTTGTTTTGGGTGGGGAGAGGGGATTGTGCCAATTACAAAAATCCTTTTTTCTGACTCTTTATCTATCAGGTACCACATCTCACTGCTCTTACTATATTTTTTCTTATATCTTTCCCCTTTTAACATGGAAAATAGGAAACTGAGGTTATAACATTGTATAAAAAAAGGACGTGTAATTTAATTACCAAGGCCTGAAGAGGGAATAAAGTGATAAGTTAATGTAACTGTTAAAAAAAACACACGCCAAACTCCTCCCAGTTGAAGCCCATTACAAATGCAGGATGTTTACTTCATTTAAATTTTTTTTCAATTACAGTTTACATTTAATATTATTTTGTATTAGTTTCAGGTAAACAGCATAGTGGTTAGACAATCTTATATTTTACAAAGTGATCCCCTTGATAAAAAGCCAGAAAATGCAAACAAGAAGAAAAAGGTTGCTTACAATCTCCCCTGCTAGAGATCACCCTTGTTTCCTTTCTGGGTAAAACAGGAAAACAGAAACCGCTGTAAGTGTTTGATCAGGAAGAGGGTTAACGTAGGGAATGACACTGAGAGTGGATGTTGGAAACACCTGACACATGACTTAGGAAACCAGGAAGAGCTGGAATCCCAGGGGGCCACCCTCTATGAGCTCAGTGACCTGCAGCCCCAAAGTGGATGATCGCCAGGCCTGTCACCCGCAGACTCACAAATACTAGTCTGACATTTGTCACCACTTTTATCTGCCACTGTTGGGGAGAATACAGCTTCTTCTTTCTAGCCATCTCACTTCACATGAGTGTCCTCAACACAGCCCACACTGACATCTTGCTGACACAGAATCTGGGAAAAAACTTGAAAGGAGCCAAGTGATGGTGATGACTGGGCCAGAAAGTTGTTATGGAGACAGGAGCATCCAGGGGGTTAGAGCCAGGCCCTTTTGCTTTTAGAGGTTCAACCCCAAGTCACGTAATATACATGAACATCCACCAGTGCTTCATGTTCGATATCATTTTCTTATGAAGTATCAAGGATTTTATTATTGATTTTTTAACATTTAAAATGTATTTCCTTATTTTTTAATTTATTGGGGTGACAAAATTACCCAAGTTTCAGGTGCACAGTTCTATAACACATCCTCTGTACACTGTAGGGTGTGTTCACCACCCCAAGTCAAGACAGTATCCAGGATTTTAAACACAATTTTGCTTTTGAAATTATTTGGCTATGAGTAGCACATTTAATTTGCAATTGGTTATAATTTTCTTCAATAATTAGGGATATTTGGGATTCTTTTAGAATAAGAAGAGTTTAACTTATATGGTTTTCCAATATAATTAAACTTTCATGAATACTGAATTGAGTAACTATTGTTACATCCCATGATCCTTATGAAATTCATGGTAAATATTTGTTAACTTCAATTTGGACATTTCTGAAGGTTTTTTTTTGAGACACGACACTTTTTCCCCAAGCCTCAGCTCTCTTCCATAGGTCTGCGAACAACTCTTTGGCCCAAGGCTTCATGTCTGAGGTTCTGCACAGCCTGGCCTCTCAGTAGTTCAAGGGCCGAGACAGGCAGTGTGCTATGGTTGTTAAGAGCAAAATTTAATAGGAGAGTGCTGTGAGGTTAAAGATTATGTTCTGTAATTTTCTGGTCTTCGTACTATGTTTATTTATTTATTTATTTTTAAAACTGATCTTTATTGTTGAATGTATTACAGATATCCCCCCTTTTTTCCCCATTGACCCCTTCCTCCCCAATCCTGCCCTCCTCCTGCCTTCTCCCACATATTGTCGGTATCCATTGGTTATGCGTATATGCATAGAAGTTCTTTGGTTTATTTCATCCCGCCCTCCCTCCCTCCTTCCCTTTGAGGTTCATCAGTCTAACAACCAATTTATAGTTCTTAATTCCTTCATCTTTTTCACCCATCCTCCCAGCCCCCACCCATCTGGCAAGCAACAAAAAGTTCTCTGTATCTATGAGTCTGTTTGGCTTGCTCATTTTGTTTGTAGATTCATTTGTTGATAGATGTGTATCAATTGCCATTTTACTGTTCATATTTTTGTTCTTCTCCTTCAAGAAGACCCTTCAACATTTCATATAATACTGGTTTGGTGATGAATTCCTTTAGCTTTTTCTTGTCTGGGAAACTCTTGATATATTCATCGATTCTAAATGATAGCTTTGCAAGATAGAGTAATCTTGGTTGTGGGTTGTTGCTTTTCATCACCTTGAATATCTCTTGCCACTCCTTTCTGGCTTGTGAAATATCTTTTCAGAAGTCAGCTGACAATCTTATGGGAGCTCCTTTGTAGGTAATGAGCCGCTTTTCTCTTGCTGCTTTTAAGATTCTCTCTTTGGCCCTGGCCGGTTTGGCTCAGCGGTTAGAGCGTCGGCCTGCGGTCCGGAGAGACCCGGGTTCGGTTCCCGCTAAGGGCACGTACCTCGGTTGCAGTTTGTCCCCGGCCCTGGTTGGTCGTGCGGGTGGCAGCCACTCGATGTGTCCCTTCACATGGATGTTTCTCTCTCTCTCCCTCCCACTCTATCTGTACAAAAAAAAAAAAAAAGGAAAAATATCCTCGGGTGAGGATAAAAAAAAAAAGATTCTCTCTTTGTCTTGAACCTTTTGCATTTTGATGATGATGTGTCTTGGTGTGGGCCTCTTTGGGTTCATCTTGTTTGGGACTCTCTGTGCTTCCTGGACTTGTATGTCTGTTTCCTTCACCAAGTTAGGGAAGTTTTCTGCCATTATTGTTTTAAATATGTTTTGAATTTCTTGCTGTCTCTCTCTTCTCCTTCTGGCACCCCCATGATGCAAATGTTGGCATGCTTGAAGTTGTCCCAGATGTTCCTTACACTATCCTCATTTTTTTTGGATTATTTTTTCTTTTCACTGTTCTGATTGGGTGTTTTTTGCTTTCTTATATTCCAAATTGATGGTTTGTTTCTTCGCTTTACCTACTCTACTATTGATTCCTTTAAATTATTCTTTATTTCAGTTAGTGCATTCTTCATTTCTGACTGGTCCTTTTTTATGTTGTTGATGTTCTCACTAAGTTTCTTGCAGGTCTCACTAAGTTCCTTGAATGTATCACCAACTTCCTTGAGAAACCTTATAACCAGTGTTTTGAATTCTGCATCTGATTGATTGCTTATCTCCATTTTGTTTCAATGTGGTCTGAAGCTGTCCACTGGGTGTGCTAGCTCTGGGGCAAGGTCAGCCACTGCCTGTGTTCTATCCGGGGCCACCGGCATAAGCTACAAAGTGATCTGCAGATGGCTGCTTCTTATACTGGGCTTGGAGGTGCCCAGGAAAAGCCAAGTTATGAACCAAGGCTGGCTGCTTCTAGTGCCAGGCTTGGGGCCACTTAGCAAGAGGTACAGGGCTCACTGAAACCAGACGCTGCTTGTTTGAGAGATTTTAGGATACTCTGAAGCAGGATCTAAGACAGGCCAATCCTAAGGTAAAGCCATTGGAAAGCCGAAAGTTGGGTGGGGCGGGGCCTCGGAATCATCAGGGCGGGGCGAACAGTGTGAGCCAGGTTGCTGGAGTCCCAGATATGGCTGCTGTCCGCCGCCCCAGGGAAGGGCTCACCAAAGGAACATCAGCCTCTGCCAGCACGTCTGTCCAGGAGAAAGCCTCTTCTCCAGCCCTCGTCCGGAGGCCAAACAGCTCAGTTCTTCCCTATTCTTTGGCGCCCCTCAAGCTGCCTCCCGTCGGAGCTCAGAGGGAGCGAGTCCGAGTAAGTCCGTGCGCGGGCCCTTTACTAGGAGCTGCCTGGGGCTCCCGCAGCCTCAGCCTCCCTCAGCCTCAGTTCCTGCTGGTTTTTCTAGTGAGAAGTGTTGGGGATTCTCTTCCTGGCACTGGGACCCTGAGCGGGGCGCCTGGTGTGGGACGGGGACCTCTCAGTCCTCAGGGAGGACCTTCCCAGCCCAGGTGTCCTCCTGATTTTTATCTGCCACTCGTGGGTGTGGGACCGGCGTGTTCGCCTCCACCCTCCTACCAGTCTCCGTGTGGCTGCTGCTGTAATTCCGTAGTTGTGGGACTTCCATTCAGCTCGATTTCAGGCGGTTCTGAAGGATGGTCGTGCTGTAGTTTAGTTGTAATTTGATGTGGTTGTGGGAGGAGGGGATCCCGCGTTTACCTGCGCAGCCATCTTGACCGGAAGTCTCCTCTTGTACTATGTTTAAAGCAACAACAAAAATGAAACTGCCAGTGAAATCAGATCGCAGTTTCAGATCTCTGCATCATTCTTTTTAAAACAAAAATTAATTTCACTTCATTTTTTCCATCTCCATTTATCCCCTCGATGCCCTCCTCCACCCCCACCCCCGGCCCCCTGCAGCAATCACCAGGCTGCTGTCCATGTCCATGAGTTCTCGCCCTCTTTTTTTGTTTTTTGTTTTCCCTGTTTTCAGCATCATTCTTGAAGTGTTGTGACCTCAGGCTAGATGCTCCAAGCTTGGTTCCCTTATCTGTAAATGGGGGAAGATAGTATCTTTCTCTACAGTAAATATCTACTATCTGCTTAGGAAACTCCAGGTAAAGCGCCTGGCGAGCCCTCACGCAACAAATGCTAAGTACTTAGTGACTTCTGATTTAACTTGGCACTCGCTGTATTCACTGGGGGTGTTCATGTCCTGCCTTGTGCTGGACCAGGCAAGTGGGTCGAGGGGTGCTCTCTTTCTGCCCCAACGAGATTGGGGTGGACAGAGGTTCTCTGAGCAGCAGGTCTGGTGTGGGATTCTCTGTCTGGTTGGGGTGATAATGAGAGCTTTCTGTTTTGTGAATTGTATTTGAAGTCTGAATTCACAAAAGTGTCTTACAGATGTTAATTATAGAGTGCATTACTGGTATTTTCTAACTATGAATTTTCTGGGCTCCCTGAGAGCTACGTTGATGCTGTTACCTCATGACTTTGGTTCGATGGTGCACTCCTGGAGCCCTGTGTGATGACAGGGTGTTGATACCCACATGACCTGTTCTTTGCTCATTTGAGTGCTGGGAAGGGACAAAAGTATTGTTTAAGCTAAGGAGGGGAAGATACTTTAGGTAAGGAAAAAAATCACACAATAATATTCTTTAAGAATATTAAAACTTAATACCTAGATGGAAATGAATAGTGCTTCTCTGTCAGTAATAGAATAAGAGACATTATTATTATTATTTTTTAGTCCGCACCCGAGGATATTTTTCCATTTATCTTCAGATAGAGTGGGGGGAGGGATGGTGGGAGGGAAAGAGAGAGAAAGAGAAAGAAAGAAACAAACGAACAAACATCGATGTGAAAGAGACACACTGACTGGTTGCCTCCCACATGACCCCAACCGGGGCTGGGGATGAACTGTAACCCAGGTACATGCCCTTGACTGGACCTGAACCCATGACTCTTTGGTCTGTGGGCCGATGTTCTAACCACTGAGCAAAACTGGCCAGGGCGAGAAATTATTTTTTACTGCAGAAAAATTGATTTAGGCTTTAAATTAGGTAATTGCTAACACTGATTAAGTTAGGAGGGAGCTCAGATATTTCAGGTAGTTTTTTGTTTAAATAGCATTAACCACTAAAGCAGCACCAGTGTTTTGAACAGCTTGATAGGCCTGTCTAGAGGTAAAAGGTGATGTTGATAGTTTCCTTTAGTGTTAGGGTTTTTTTTAAGGTTTATTTAGAGGGAATGAGGCCTCTGGCTTGTTATGCGGGCATTGCTAGATATTAGATTTTGCACAAATAAGAAACCTAAAATGTGTATCTATGTGTGTTGTTAAAGTGATATATAGGGTGTTTGTCATTTAAATAGCAATTTTAAATTTGATTATAATAATTCCTACTATAATAATCACTGAGACTCGCCTTAGGAATGTAGTGAAGAGCACTTTAAGCAGTCCCCACAGACTGGATCCCACGCCACATATTTGGGTCTTTCTGTCTGTGTCTGTCTCTCTGTCTTTCTCCCTCCCTCCCCTTCTCTCCCCTCCCCTCCCCTTTTCTCCCCTCACCTCTCCTCTCCTCCCCTCCCTCTCTCCCTTCCATCTGGGGTCATTAAAAACAAACGAACAAAAGAAATCCGCTGAGGGTCCTGAACCGGTGCTAGGTATGTAACCATGACCTCAGTTACTGACAGGACTCCCAGTTACAGAGCTCACTTTGACATGTGTCATGTGTTGCTGGCCATTTCCTTTAGCAAGAGAAGAGGCCTCTGGAGGCAGCCTGTAGTTGAGATGCCTTTACTCAGTTGTGGCTTCTGGCCACAGTAACAAGCCCTCTGCATTTCTGCAAGTGGCTGTGATGGGTAGGGGGTTGCTGGAAGAGCCCCTCTAGCCTTTCTGGGGGATCATCAGAGCATCCCCTAGGAATGGGCACTTCATCAGTGGTGCTAAGACTTCGGGTAATCTGAAAACAATCAGCAATTTTTTTTAAAGATTTAATTTTATTGATTTTTGTTTAGAGAGAGAGGAAGGGAGAGGAGGAGAGAGAGAGACATTGATTGGCTGCTACTGGGGATCGAGACTGCATCCGGGCATGTGTCCTGACTGGAAACTGAACCGGTGACCGTTCTGTGTACAGGATGACACCCAGCCAGCTGAGCCACTCCAGCTAGGGCATGACGAGCAACTTTTGATCTGGGAGATTTCCTTTTATGATACAGAAACAGTCCTTTGATAATTTCAAAATTCTGATGGCACTCTTGTCTTCAGTAAACTCTTCACTTGTATTTAAAGCAACTCTTGGGACATCTGTAATACTGTCGTCAACAACAACAACAAAAACAACAACAACAAAAGGGTATTAGCAGAAAGACTGGTGGAATGGAAATCAAGCCTATAGTTTAGTTAATAGTAGTGGCCAATGTTAATTTTATTAGTTTTGACTAATATACCATGGTTATGTAAGATCTTGTCATTAGCAGAAACTGGGTATACAGGTGAGAGGTATATAGAAACTGTAATATCCTTGCAGTGTTTCTGTAACATTCCAAAATAAAAGCATTCTGAAGTTAAAAAAATAAAGCAATTCAATAACACTAGTTTCTGTCTAATGCTTGCACAGGTGGCTGTGTTTGACTTTGAATATATTTATTAGGTTTTGGATTATTCCATGAATCTTGAACATTTTCTTACTAGAAGGCAATACTTTATTTTTTTCTTTTTAAAGGAAGTGGCTTAGTTTTATTAGGAAGATTAAAGATTTTGTATCTTAGAATATAGTATTAAAACCAGCAACAAGACTTTATTATCTGAAATGAAATATGAATTATTATTATTTCATAAAATCAATAAAATTGAATCAACTGAAAAACCAATGTGCTTTATGAATATGCCTTTTAAAGTACTTTCCATATCATTGTGGTGACATTGGCTTAGCGGATTGCAATTTGAGTGTAAAGTTTCGTTTATAAAAAGCGTTCTGGAATTTTATTTTTAAATGTCAGAGGCCGTCAGTAGCATCCTCACTGAACAGTTATTGTGGACCTGCTGTGTCTAAGGCACTTTGGTAGGTACTGGGGAGCACTGTTGCTCGAGAATGACTTTCAGTCTAATTAGAGTTGTACCCAAGGCTGTGTCTAGAAAGGAAAAACACATGTAAGTAGACGGTAGCATATGCCAGTGGGTACCTGTGTGTCAGTCGGAGTCTGGAGCGTCTGAGGAGGGCCCTGCCTGGGGAAGCAGCCCTTCCCTGAGAGGGGGCGTGTGGCGGGAGGGCTGGCCTGAGCGTGCGGGGAGCAGGAATTCTAGGCAAGGCTGGCGCGTCAGGCACTGCCTGCCGGGGGACTGTCCCACCACAGACATCGCAGACCCGTTTATGGTTCATGACGATTTCCAGGTGGATTTTCTACTCTAGCTGCTCTGGTTCCTTGACAGACTCCTGCCTCAGGGCCTTTGTACTGGTTCTTCTGCCTGCCTGGCCTGCTCGTTCCTAAGACACTCAGACACTCAACTACCTTCCCTGCTTCAAACCTTTGCTCGAATGTCACCTCTGTTCCACCCCATCCAGCCTGTTTAAAAAAACAGCTTTCTTTACCCCACATCACCGTGCTATAACACATCTGTAAGTACTGAATAGATGAATAATTAGGTTGCATTTAAGTAATAAGTTCAGTATTATCTGCTTCTTTCTCTACCCTCCTGCTAAAATTCAAGTTTCCTGATGGAAAATAAAATTTTCTTCTATGCAATTTTTCTTCACCGATATATCCCAAGGGCCTAGACTATCACCTTGTATGCGGTAGACATTCCGATATTTCTTGAATGAGCGAATGAGTGCGAGAAGGAAGTTGGAAGTGACTCTGATCTTTCTAGCTTGGGAAATTTCAAGAATCGTGACTCCATAAACTTAGGTTATACGAGTTTTTTTTTCCTTCTTTTTTTTGTGTGGTGGTGGGGTATTGTATCTCTGTTTTTGAATATGGATTTCAGTTTGGGATGTAGTGGAGGAGGACTATAATGGGCATTGCTGGGAGGGAAGATGGGGCACCTGGGCTCATTTGGGAGGCACTGAGGTTGTGACTGAGATGGCACATCTGATGAGGAGGAAGGCCGAGGACGGAACCCTGGGGAGCAACAGTGACAGGACAGAGAGGGCAGGGGCAGTGCGGGAATGGGCCCAGGGTCCGAGGGGTGGGAGAAGGCCGAGCAGGGTAGTCCTGGAGATCAAGGGGCAAGACAGTGGTCATAGTATAGAATCCTGGAGCAGTCAGATAAGGAAAGAAGTAAAGTCAGTCATTGGACATGGCCGTTGGGAGTCACTGGTGGCTTTCCTTGCAGCGGGATAGTATGGCTGGTGGGGGACACAGATGATCTGAGCAGCGCTTCTGGGTGTGTGACAATAGTGCACCCCAGAAAAGAGGATGAGGCCAAAAATCAATATAATTTATTCCCCCTGAATGTGAAGCAAGCATGATGCATGCATCCTAGTTAGATGAAGACACAGAATGGACGATGGGCAGTCGGCGTTAGAGTGGGAAGCTTATGGTACAGCTCCAGTTCTGTCTGTTACACTGAAAATGAAAATCATCTCGTACCTTCAGTCAGAGAAGGCCTTTTTATTAATCACGTGAGCAACTTAGCTCAGAAAACTAGGTCCCCCTCTAGAGAACACGCTCGGTTTAGCCTCCTGGACTGACTTGGAAGGTTGGACGTCACACACAACAGAGGTTCTCAAACTTTCTCTGTTTCCGGTTCGTTTATAATGTCTATGATTTTTTCTGTTTCACCACTAGGCACAAACAACAGCAAAACAAAAAACCCTAACATTTAAAAAATATTTAAAAAATTTTTAAATTACATTTGACATACAATATTATATTAGTTCCAAGCATACAACCCTGTGATTAAACATTTATAAAACTTATGAAGTGATCACTCTGATAAATCTAGTACCCACCTGACACAATATGTAGTTAGTACAGTATTATTGACTATATTCCCTATGCTGCACTTCACATCCCCGAGACTATTCTGTATCCACCCATTTGTACCTCTTAATCCCTTCAGCTTTTCACTCAGCCCCCAACCCCTCTCCCATCTGGTAACCATCAAAATGTTCTCTGTAACCTATGAATCTAAAAGCCCTAGCTTTTTTGCTTTTAAGTAAAAGTTAGCTCTATACAACATCATGATTATTTGAAAAAAGAAGACACATAAACTGAAAGGAAAAAAATTTTACTTTTACTTTCCTTAAATACCCACAACTACTCTACTTACTGATGGGAGGTGTGTGGCTGATGGGCACGGCCCAACTTCTCACGTCACTTACACCTGCACACCCTCACTTCCTGTTCTGCACCGATGGACGTGCTGTGTCTGCTTTCTAGTTACAGCAGCTGCTGAACATCAGCTTCACAGAGGCCTGTCATTGGAAGGAGTGTCGTGGCCTGTCGGAACTTGGCACCAATCTGAACCAGGAGTTTGTGCAGAGCCTGACAGGTGCTGAGTGTCTGATTTGTTGGAACATCTGAGACATCCTGCAGTGTCCCTGTGGGTTTGCTCTGGTGCTCCAGGGCACCTTGGGCATACTTTGGGAACCACAGATCTATCATCTTACAACTGGTAGATCATGGGAGATAGACTGGGAATTTCTTGCCTCCTAGTGCTGGGTAATCACATAGGTAAGTTGTCAGATACCAGCCTGGTGCCCAGCCAAAGTAAATGGTCTTTCCCTTGTCATGGCACCAGTTTTTATAGCTATATTTCCCCTGGTGATCGGATTTATATTTACAGCTTAGTCATCTTTACTAAGTCCAGCATCATATGTTGTTGTTGTTTTTTTTTTATCTTCCCCTGAGGATATTTTTTCCATTTATCATCAGATAGAATCAGAGGGAGGGAGGGAGAGGGAGAGAGAGAGAGGGCACATTGACTGGTTGCCTCCCACACGACCCTATTAGGGCTGGGGACGGGACACAACTGGGGTACGTGCCCTTGACCGGAATTGAACCTGCGACTCATTGGTCCATGGGCTGAAGCTCTAACCACTACTGAGCTAACCAGTCAGGGCCAGCATCATATGTTTTATAGCCAATCGTTCGATTTTGTGCGTAACTGGGTGGTGGTTATTACTGAGTCTCTGCTGTAAAGCAGATAGCTTTATAAAAGCCATATTTGTATGAAGCATACAAGGCCAAGAAATATTCAGACAGCATGACTGGGCAAGTAAAGTACTTGTGGACTGCTTTCCTGGGAGTTGAAGTTTACAGGAGAGCTCAGAGAGGAGTAATGATGCTTGCATTTCCGCAAGTTCCTAAGGTTATATGTTAGTTCTTGGACTATTGAACTTGGGAGGAGGAGCTTATCTGTCTTTGCTTATATCTTGGGCATCTCTCCTTGTACCTTTGGAATCAGCCTGTGCTTAACAAGGTGCCTAGCACTTACTGGGCACTCAGTCAGTGCCTAATGAAACAAATTAATTAATGAAACTTAGATTTCTCATAGATAATCTCACCTAATACAACAGACCTGTTAGGGAAAAATGATTCTCCCCACTTTATAAATGGAGAAATCAAGACTCACATGGTTTACATGGTCGCTTAATAATGCTAATTACAGCCCTGGCTGGTTTGGCTCAGTGGTTAGAATGTTAGCCTGTGGTCCGGAGTGACCTGGGTTCGGTTCCCGCTAAGGGCATGTACCTCAGTTGCAGTTTGTCCCCGGCCCCGGATGGGTCGTGCGGGTGGCAACCACTTGATGTGTCCCTTTCACGTCGATGTTTCTCTCTCTCTCTCGCTCTTCCTCCCACTCTATCTGAACAAAAAATGAAAAAATGTCCTCGGGTGAGGATTAAAAAAAAAAGGTAATTACACTAACAGTGGTATTCCACCATTATGACATATTAACCCTTTAAAGTTAGGACTATATTTTGTTCCATTGTTTTTTACTTTATAATGAATAGCCTTATGCAATATTTAGTGAACACTTACTGCTTACTAAAGTGATGCTTGACGTCCATAATTTCACTAGACTGTGAACTACCCTCTGGAAGAAGATAGAATTATCTACATAGTATAGTTTGGGATTCAGAAGCAAAGTAAACTTCCTAAGTTCACTTAGCCAGTGGGTGGGTGATTTGAGTACAAGCCTGTCCGACATCTGAACCCATTTGTAACCACTACACTCAATCACTTCCTTACAGTCAAGCAATTCTCGATGGCAGAGCCACGATTTGCACCCAGGTCTTTTGTTCCTAGTCCTTATTCTCTGTAGGGTGTATAGTGTGTGTATCTGTGTGTATTGTCCCTGTTGTGTGTATAGTGTGTCCATTTGTGTATGTGTATGTGTATTGCTTGCCCTGTGTTAGGCTATGTTCAGGACATATTACAATGAATAAAAAGCAAAATTCTGCTACAATAAGCTTTGGTACATTATATAATGATAAATGATTAAGCGATATGACATCTGAGAGGAGAGTGACCAGCTCTACCTGGAGTTGCAGGGAAGGCTTCCCACAGAAGTGTCAGTTGATCTGGTGTTAGGAAGGATGAGGAATATTCCAGGCAGAGGAAGGAGAAAGAAAGAATGACTGTAATTTATTGTCCAAACAGAACTATTTTTAAATGAAAGGGATACTACAATAGTCACCCCTTATTATGGTTTTGATTTCTGCAGTTTCAGTCACCCAAAGTCAAATGTGGTCTGAAAATATAAAAGGAAAATTCCAGAAATAAGCAATTCATAAGTTTATTTACTTTTCTTCTTAAAAACTTGTTTTTTAAATTACAATGGACATACAACACTATTAGTTTTAGGTGTGCAACATAGCGATTAGACGTGTATATAACTTACGAAGTAATCACTCCGATGAGTCTCGTACCCACCTGGCACCATACAGAGATGTTATAATATTATTGACTACATTCCCTGCGCTGTACTTTACAGCACCTTCACCTTTTTTTAACCTTTTTTTTTTTTATTGTTGAAAGTATTATAGATGTGCCCCCTTTCCCCCCATTAACCCTGTCCTCCCCGCTCCCACCCCCCTCCTGCCTCCCCCACACTATTGTCTATGTCCACTGGTTGTGCATATATGCATATCAGTTCTTTGGTTTATCTTTTCCCACCCTCCCCCATCCCCTTTCCCTCTGGGGTTTGTGAGTCTGTTTCCTGCTTCCATGTCTCCGGATCTATTTTGATCGTCAGCTTATTTTGTTCATTATGTTTCACGACTAAGTGAGATCATGTGGTACTTGTCTTTCTCTGACTGATCCCTCCACCTTCCCCCCAGCACGCTAACCCCCAGACCATCAGTTTGTTCTGTGTCTATGAGTTCGTTTTGTTTGTTCATTTGTTTTGTTTTGTTTTTAGATTCCACAAGTAAGTGAAGTCATATGGAATTTTTCTTTCTCTGTCTAACTTATTTCACTTAACATAATACCTTCTAGGTCCATCCACAATGTCTCAAATGGCAAGATTTCATTCTTTTTATGGCTGAGCAATATTCCACTCTATGTATGTACCACATCTTCTTCATTCATCCATCTTTTGTGGACTCTTAGGTTGCTCCATAGCTTGGCTATTGTAAGTAATGATTTGCACAGTGTTCTGAGTGGTGTGATGAAATCTGGTGCAGTCCTGCTCCATCCCACCCAGGACATGAACCATCCTTGGTCCGGCGTGTCCACACTGTGTACCTGCTCCCTAGCCATCTCAGTTGTCAGAGCGACTGTCCTGGGACCACTTGTGTTGATGTGACCCTTATTTTACTTGATAATGGTCCCAAAGTGCAGCAGTAGTGATGCTGGCGACTCGGAAATGCCAAGGAGCAGCCATCAAGTGCTTCCTTTAAGTGAAAGGTGTGTGTGTACAGGAAAAGACAGCGTATGCAGGGTTTGGTTCTGGCTGTGGTCTCAGGTATCCCTGGGGGCCTAGGATGGCGGGGACAACTGTATCAGTGATGGTAGGACAGTGTGGCTTAAACGGAGACTGTACCTGGTAAATCAGAGCAGTGGCTTTCCTACAGAAATGCCGTTCTAGGCAGAGGGAACTGCGTTTGCAAACTGCTCTTTAAAAATCACGTAACACAACATTTTAATTGGTGTTAGATTAAAAAAGGATTAAAAGTCCCTCAAAACCTACTCCACATCTGCTTTCTAGAACAAGGGTGTCAAAAGATAAATACTTCTGAAGAATAGCCTATACATATCTATTTAGGGAGAAGATAGTTCTAGAATGATCCAGTAGTCTGTTTAAAAAGTGTACGAGCTGAAAGTGTTTTCTATTTTTGGTGGGAAACGGCTAAGTTGGGTGCAGATTTGAAGACTGCAGGTTAAGGTATAGTTGGGGATCAAAGTAAAACATTTAATTTACTGAAATTAAGTTCTCTGGGAGATTGGACTCAAGGAAGACCAAAGGTGTCTGACTGTGGGAATTAACAGGACTTGGCTTAATACATCCATTTATTTTTTTCTCTTGAGATTTTTCTGTTGCCATTGGGGAAAAAAAACACTGTTAATTTGATACTGAGCTCAAGATAGGTGTGGAGAGCCCCGGCTGGTTTGGCTCAGGGGTTAAAGCGTCAGCCCTCTGACTGGAGAGTCCTGGGTTTGGTTCTCGCTAAGGGCACATACCTCAGTTGCATTTTGTCCCTGGCCCTGGGGCCCTGGGGTCTTGTGGGTGCCCATCACTTGATATGTCTCTCTCCCATCGATGTTTCTCTCTCTCTTCTACCCCCTGTCCCTCCTGCTCTGTCTGAAGATGAATGCAAAAATGTCCTTGGGTGAAGATAAAAAAAAAAAAAAAAGATAGGTGTGGAGATAATGTGGTGATAAGTATTGGTGATTGTTTGACTAACAGGTTTTCTAAACAGAGTGTACATCTCCTGGATTTAGAGATGGCAGAGGTTTTGGAAGGCTAAGGAAGAGGTGAGAAAAAGAGAAGACCAAGGAGCAATTTCCATACGTAATTAGGATGGATTTTCTGCCTGGTTAAGCATTCCACATGGTTAATATTTCCAGGAGCAAATATATAGAAGTAGTGATATTTGTTAAGAAAAAATAAGCCCGGCCAGTGTGGCTCACTGGTTGAGCGTCGGCCCTTGAAGAGGTCGCTGGTTCGATTCCCGGTCAGGGCCCAGGCCCAGGTTGTGGGCCCGATCCCCAGTGTGGGGCATGCAGGAGGCGGCCAGTCGATGTCTTCTCTCAACGATGTCTCTATCTCTTCCTCTCCCTTCCTCTCTCTTCAAAAATCAATAAAGAAAAAATATTTTTAAAAAAAGAAAAAATAACATGCATGCATGTGTATGTATAAACATACAAATAACATATATGTTATATATATGATATAGTTCAGAAAAAACATGACCTAAATATACTTTAGTTTTTGTTAATGTAGTTATTTTAGTGCAAATTTTCTGCACTTTCATTTAACTTCTAAAAAACTGTAACTTTATTTTAATAAAATTGTGAAATAGTGGGTGAGCCAAACCTGGAGCATAAATCATAAAGAAGTTTGTCAGGTAATAAAATCACAGGTGGTGAGTACAATTTGCATAAAATTTGGGGATGATGCTAAATTGGGAGGAATATGGGTGCAGATAGAATCACACTTAGAGAGGTTAGAAGTGTAGGCGGGAAACAGAATGTAATTGGCACAAAAAGACAGTGACTGATCTGAAGAGAATGATTTCATTCCAAAGGTATTTGGTGTGTGGAAGAAGCCAACAGAGCATTAAGAAATAAAGAAGCAATTTCTCCTTTGTAAGTGAGGGGAGGAAGAAGGGCAGGTGGGTCGCTTAGTCTGGAATTCAGTATTCTGCTGATTTGAATGGCAGGAAACTCTGTACCTTAGTATCTGTAAATGGCATCATGGAGGTCTCTTCTGTGCCTTTCAAAATTTCAAATTGCCAATTAAAAGCCACTCATATAATTTGAATTATATCAAACACTTGAATTCAGAGTCTCTCCTTCGGATGGGGTAATGAGTGTCCCAATGAGAAATGAGACCCTGAAAACTGCTTTCTTCACCAGACAGCGTGGCTGTCTGTGGTCAGGGGCAGTGCCGTCAGCCAGCAAGTTGCCTGGCCACGAGGCTGGGTTAGACACCCCGGGCCTTCCCACAAGGCACCCTTGCTCAGTTGGAATGGAAATAACTCATTTTGTAATGAGCTGTGAAGATTTTTCCTGTTATGCAGCCTCAAGTTCACACAGCTAGTGCATCATGGCCAATAGTCTTAGAGAAGCAGGTGCGGTTTTCCTTACAATACGAAAAGGGAAGTGGCCCTGTTTGCATTCCTATCACGGAGAAAGGTCAAAATGGCTCTTCCACACTTACAGAAAAGGAAACCACACACTTGGGGAAAGTGGAGAAAGTCAGATTCTTTCAGGTTTTGGAGTGAAATCCACAGCTGGGCCCTCCAGCACTGAAGGCGTCGCCCCCTTGCAACGCCACTTAGCCCCCCTCTGTTGTGACAAGTACCTGGTTCTGAAACGGTTCTAATCTAGAGTATGCTGGCCCCATGTGTAATTTTAGGGTGTTCTAGATCTTGATGGTATTAAACTTTCTTCTCTGAAGCTTATCTGCATCGATGTTGGGTACTTTTGTACCATTTTAATTCTTCAACTTGTAATAAATAAGCAAACTGTTCATGTGTTTCTGAAGGGGCAGAGAAGGGTGAGCATGGAGGCGGAACACATATTATTAGAATTTGTCACTTGTCCCTGGCTACCCCTGGGAGAGAAGCTAGGCAGCACCTCACTCCTGGCCTGTCCGTATGTGAAGACAAGAATTAATGCCCATCCATGGCCCCTTTCCACACACCCTGTCCTCCTACCTGTTCAGTGAGTGACCCTTTTCAGTGAATGTCCTCACTGTCCAGGCAGTGCCCAAGAGAGAGTTGTGGGTATAATTCTTAATTCTTCTCTTTTTTCTCCCTCTCTCTGCTCCCAACACGCATTCAGTCCATTTCCAGGAATCAGAGTTCTTTCTATTCCTCCTCCCTCCTTCTAGTCCAAGTCGCTGTAATGTTTTCATTTACTTAATATGACAGCATCCTAACTGTCCTTATCTTGCCTACCTACCCAACATAAGCTCCCCTGTAGAGAGAAAATTTTTAAAAATTGAATTCCACACACTGCAAAATGGCACCAGTATAACACGGTAGTTCAGGATATGGCCTCTATAGCCAGAGTGTCTGGAGTCGAATCCTGACTTCGTTACTTTGGCAAATGCAGTTCTATGAACTTGGGTAAACATCTAGCCCCAGTTTATAGAAAAGAAAAAAACAAAAACAAAACTGAAAACTTTCCCGATTGAGTTGAGGATTAGATGGCATGAAGAGTAGCATGGAGCATAATGCCTACTAAACACTCAGATGTTAACTCCAACAACAGCAGTAATAAAACACAAACTGAATATTCCACACTCCTGTGTAAAACCCTCGACCTTCACCATTTCCTCCACCATAAGCCCAAGCCCCTTGGCTAGCTGTGTAAGCCCAGCTCCCCTTTAGGGTCACTGTCACCGTCCCCTCCAGCATTGGGTCGGTCAGAACCATGGCCCACGGCCCACAGCCCACAGCCCACAGTGATCCATGCTTTGCCTCGTCTTGTGCTCGAACACACATAGTGCTGTTTACCTTGAATACCTCATTGATATTCAGTGAGAAAATGCCATTTAGACATTGTGTGTATCCTTCATTTTGGTGACTCTCCTGTGTTGAGTCAGTTGGTACTTTGAAAGTTATTTAACTTTGCTTCCTAAAAATCTTAATTCTAAATAAGAAATCTTATTTTTCTTATATAAATAAAATAAATGACTTAGCAAAGTTGTAAAATTTTTGGTCCAAAATAAGGTGTGGCCGTGAACTACTGAGATATACTTGTCCTTGTGCATCTACATCATCTCTGTTACACACGAGGCAGAAACATTTACACTGAGGTAACGTTGTGTCAGACCACCAATCACGCCTTCAGGCATAAAGCCAACTCGTGTTCATCAGTTGTCTTCAGTGAACTCCAGTTTCCTTTTTTCTTAACGGAGTGAGATGAGACTTGGCTTATTTAGCATTCCACCAGGAAAACAATCGAGTTCTCGGAGAGGTGCGTTAGAGGACAGTTAGGCCAGTCTTATTTACATGAACTCTTCCTGTTGCAAGAGATCGATTGCTTAAGCAAAGGGTGGAGATATTGGTACATTTGATATGATTGGCTCATGTAATCTGGGCATAGCCTGGTGCTCAGACTTTGGTTTCTAGACACCATTTACCATATGAATGGACAGATCTGCTTGGAGAAATGGCTGATTCCTGAACGGGGGCAGAGAAAACATGAGATCGGCAGGGGGCAACTTGACCGAAGGAAATAGTCATGTTGAAAGGACACAGGAACCAGTTTGAAGGCACCCCCAGTGCTCAAATTTGGGGCAATGTGACCATCAAAAAGAATGATGGCAATTGGTTATTACACGAGCAGAAAAAAAGTGTATGGGGCAGTAGAAGGGCGGGGAAGGTTTTGTTTGGGTACTAAAACCAGCTAAGTGTGGAGGGAATGATGGAATTAGAAAAATCACTATTTTACAGTCTCAAATGGAATAATCGAAACAAGAATTATCAACAGATGCTAACTCCATGATGAAAAATAATTGGGAAATAGGCCAGCCACATGGTACCAAGTTATCACCCCAGGTTTTTGTTTTAACTGATATAAAGGAGGACGTGTACCTTTACAATAGAGAGATATGGCAGTAACCATCTTAACTAAGTGATCAAGCTTAGCACCTGGAACAATGGGATAAATAACATTCTGTGTCTCCTGATGTGATGAAATAGGAAGTATTTTTGCCAAAAAGTATTCGACTTGGATCTAGACTTAGCTTTTGGGTCACAGGAAATACAGGTGATGGAGGAACAGATTTAATAATACCATGAGAAAATAATGAGAATGCAAAATGTGGAACATTCTATAAGACAACCAGTCTGAAAAAAAGGGGGACAGCAGGATTTTTTTACATTAAAGGATACTACAATGGTAAAGCAACCAACTGCAATGGATTCTAGATTGGGGGACACATAGTATAAAAAGACATTGGTGGACAACAGGAAGTTTGAATATGGAATGGATATTAGATAATATGGAATTGTTAATTTTCTTATGTGTGATCACAGTATTGTGGGGATGCAGCTTTATTCCTAGGAGATAGATGCATTGAGTTATTTAGAAGTGAAGTACCACAATGTCTGCAGAATAAGATTTATAAATAAAGAGCTGGCACACCAAGGCGTATAGGGTGGTAGATCTCAGTTGTTGAGTCGATGGGGTGTTCATGGTGTTCTTTCAACTTTTCTTTTGGTTTGAGTTTTTTTTTTTAAATTTAACATGATGAAAACAAGGCAAAATCCTGGGGTGGACAGGCTGTGAGGCCCAGCTGAGTCCAAGGCCTCTGTGATGACTGTTTCTGAACTTGCACAGGGCCAGACACCCAAGAACATTAAGTGATTGTGTTCCTGGTGTTATCAGCCCAATTTGGGATAACTGTGAAAATCTCTAGATAAGATTAATACAGAAGCTTGGGGTAGAACCTCGTCTTCCTCATTTTTAGCATTTCCAGCATTTGGGAACATGGCAGGCATTCGAAAACTGTCGACCGAAAAAATATGTCAGTTAAGGGGTGACCAAATTTAAGCATTGCCTAGAAAAGTGAGAGCACACTGTGACATTTTTCAAAGCCAGTAAATATTTGTGGAATGTAACAGAATGGAGCTAGTTAAGGGGTGAGGAAGGTCAAGACTGGCTCGAGACAGGAGCGGAAGGCCTGTTTTTATTATTTTAAAATCCCCTCTTGCACGCATGCAGTAGTGGCTACACTTGGGTGAAAGTCTACTGTAGTTTTTCCCACACGGGGGATGTTGGAGTTTGGAGGCAGGTGCAATGTTTTGTTCTTCGGTGAGCGATGAGTCAGGCACTTAATTATGTAAAAAATATGGCAAGACAGCAGTTGCAGAAGCCCCAAGAGAGTAATTATTATCTGTCTGGGCCGAAGGCAAGGCTTTTCATCTGTAAATAAGCGGTTCTGTGCGGAAGAGCTACACGCAGAGCAGTCCTGTGTCATAAAGGTCTCCCCCTGGAGTTTTCAAAGTGGAAGCAGTGACTGCGTCTGCCCCTGGCTGCTGCCTCCTGTGCTGCAAAGGGCTTCTGACGCGTCCCCTGTGGCTTTCACCCTCCTGGAACCTTTCAGCGTGTCAGGATTCCTGTAAAGGGGGACAAACTGCATCGGAGTCAAGCCCATGGAAAAACCTGAATGTTTCTAATGGAGAGGAAGTAACATGCGCCTCCTGTGAATTATGAACAAACCAAGATGAGAAACAAAAACCAAAACAAAACACTGAGTGCTTAAAGAAAAGAAACCAGAGATGCCGTCATTAAGCTACTGGGGCTCTCTTACGTACTGGAGGTGAATGATTTCATTTCTACATGTGCCATTGCAGGTAGTGGTTCCAAAAAGGATGAATTCACTTTGAGAGCATGTGCGTCCTTTGCTTAGGTGGATCTGAGTCTTTTTGACAGTGGTAGGACATTCAGTTGGTTTTTGACGTTGTCCATGGCGTCTGCCTTCTCTCTTGGCCCCTATGAGTGCTGACGAGCTGAGCAGGCTCTCCGCCAAGGCCAGCTTTTCCACATGACAGTTCAAGGACTTCATTTAAGTGACTGTCCCTCTCTCTTGCATGACTTAGTTTTCCCTCTCTATCAGGTTTTCCCCATCAAACTAGGAACATGTTGGAACCGCTTCCATTGTTTTTAAAAAGCTTTCCCTCATCGTCTCTCTGACTACCTCCTCAATCCTCTGTTCCCCTTCGCAGCATAATTCCAGAGTCAGTATTTTATCTTTACTTTTTGTCTTCCCATTGTCTCTGAACCTGCTCCAATCATCTGGTCATCCCAGTCCTCCAAGGGCACCTGCTTTTGTCAAGGTGTACCCATGACCTTCACCCTGCCGGGTTCCGTGGACAGTGCTTGGTCGAAATCTCATTTACCATCATCATCAGCGGACCCAGTCCATCACTCCTTCCTAGAAACACGTTCTTTACCTGGCTTCAGGGCAAACTTGCTCTCTTGGTTATTCTTTCTCACCAGTCACTCTTCTCAGCCTCTTCCCTGATCTCCTATGCTTACGTGGCTGCAGTCCTCCCCTCTCCTTTGCCTTCTCCCAGAGTCATGTCAGACAATATCATGGCAAAACGTTGTATACACTCGAAAGACTCCCAAATGTGTGCCTGGAGTACACACCGGCACCCTGGACTCCAGACTGGTATATCCAGCTGCCTGCTGCCCACATCCCTTGGATGATGAACGGGCATCTCAACTTTAACACAAAGATCACACCCAGTCTTTCCACAGTTCTCTCTCGCCTGGACTGTTGCAACAGCCCCGTCTGGTTTGCCCACCTACCCTTGCTCAAGCCCCTTTTAATCAGTATTCAAAACAGCCTGAAAGACCCTTGAAAAGTATCAGATTATGTCCCTGCTCTGCCCCACTGTCTCCAGCGACTTCCTGTCTCAATCAGGGTAAAAGCGTGTCCGCAGGTCCTTCACCCTCTGGTCCTCTCAGGTTTCTGTGCACCTCCCACCTCTTCTGGTCACGCACGCTGCCCAGACCATCTCGGCGCCGCCTCAGACACCCCGACTTCTGCCGCAGGGCCCTGGGTGGGGCTCCTGCAGGCTGCAGCGCTCTGTCCTGTAATTGTTCGGGGCTTGCTCCTCACCACCTCCGGGCCGCTGCTTGCCTGTCCTCGGCTCCCCGACACCTCCCTTCTCTCACCATCCCGTTTGCGCTCCCTCCACCCCGCCGGACCAGCACTCCCGAGCCCTCCTCCTGGCTTTACTGTCCTCTTCTGCGCTTATCACCACGTGAAAATACAAACCTTTCTGTTGTTGTTGCTGAGTTTGCCCTTGTCTGCCTTGTTCGCAGTAGACGGACACGTGGGCACCTCGTTCGCAGCCGTGCCCTGTGCCCGGGAGCGGGCACGCAGTGGTCCTGCCGAAGGAGTGACCGGGGAGCAGCCTCCGAGGCTGGGGGCTCCTCCTGCCTTCTTCCGCGTCCCGGGTGTGACCAGTCGGCAGCTCAGGGTGACGCACAGCATACTAACCGCTATTTCTGTTCCTCAGTTTCTCTGTTTGAAGAACATCCGGACATTCCTCACGGCCTGTTGCGAGACGTTTGGAATGAGAAAGAGTGAACTCTTTGAGGCGTTTGACCTGTTTGATGTCCGTGACTTTGGAAAGGTAATTGTACATTTCCTTTTTAATTTTTTTTTTATTGGAGAACTTTTAATCAAATACTGTTTCTTATCTTGTTAAAATAGGACATGTGACTTAAGTGACCTTCGTATCTGAATTATGTTAAATTTCACATTGGTGGCTTATCCTGAAACAAAACAAAACAAAGACAGTGGTGGTAGCAATGGTCACTATGAGATTAGAATTGATTTTTAGTTAAAGCAGTATAAGAGGAATCTTTTATCCGGAGGTACCTTTTCCTGCTGATTACGTAGGAGGGTAGGGTTACTGTATTTCATCCTTCAGATAGTTGGTTGGGCCTTGGGTCTGAGGATCAGTATTCTTTCCTTCCAGTCTTCTTGATACTCCAAGTACTCCCAATTTTTGGCAGTTGGGAATGTTCTGTTGCCCCTCAATTGTTTTGACTTGGGGAAGACATGAATCACTGAAATGTTTGAGTGTTAAATAACTCCTTTGCTTGAATTTCAGCAGACTTCTGTTGGATTTCAATGACATCTGTCACATGGAAATGTTTTAATCTTAACATTTAATGTAAATGTTATCATGTATACACCAAACACTTGTGTAGAGTAGGTGACTGAAATCATGCTTTCAAAAGTGATGGTCTTTCTTTTGTAGCTATTGGGCTTAAAGTTAAACTGCTTACATGTAAGAAGCCATAAAAGAGACAGGTAGTTAAGGTGACCTTTTTTAGCCCCTGCTGATATAATTGCTTTATGAAACTAAGCACACAAGAAGGGAAAAACAAAACACAAAACTAAACTAGATGATATCGAGAGGTTTGCCCTTACTCATATAATTCAGTTGTCTTGAGATCCAGAAAACATGCCGGAGGGTAACATTTGATAACAAGTATGAGGAACTGAAAACCACGTCTCCTGTGAGGAGGTGGTGGCACATTGTCCAGGGCCATGAACTGAAGCGGTGAAGCCAAAGAGGAGTCAGATAGAACCCCAGCGGGGGGTGGGGATGGGGGTGGGGGGGCGTTCTCAAAGCTGTTGGCCCCGTAAAACACCCTAACAGCTTAAAAAGATATTTCTTTTTCTACCTTTTGACACTTTTCCCTATTTTTATTTTTATCCTCACCCGAGGACATTTTTACACTGTTCAGACAGAGCGGGAGGAGAGAGAGAAACATCGATGTGAAAGGGACACATCGAGTGGCTGCCACCCGCACGACCAACCAGGGCCGGGGACAAACTGCAACCAAGGTACATGCCCTTAGCGGGAACCGAACCCGGGTCTCTCTGGACCGCAGGCCAACGCTCTAACCGCTGAGCCAAACCGGCCAGGGCTATTTTTATTTTTTTAATCTTTGATTTTCCTTTTTTTCCACCCTCTCTTTTAGGGAAATGAAAAATAGAAATGAATTGGGGAAATGAAAAATGGGGGGAGGGTCTAGATTTTACAAAGCTTTTCAAAGAGCCCTTCATATTTCCTTCAAGTTGGAGAGACATGGTATTGACAGACCAGGGGGTCATATGAATCCTTTGGAAATGCTGGATTGATTAGACCTGCTGGAGGGGCGTCGAGATTATAAAGAGCTGATCACAAAGGAATACATTGTATGGTTCTCCTGGGTAAATGTATTTCTGGCTCCCTAGAAGATTTTGGCAGTGGCAAGTTGGAAGCAGAACTTGATCCTCTTCTTACCACTTGCAGTTAATCACACACATTTTTACGGCTGCTGACATTGGTGCAGCGAGCTTGTCAGAACTACCTACCTGAGACCTACACAAATCGCTGAAAATGAGAGAATGCAGGACGCTGCCCCATCATTTACCAGCATCACTCCTGTGAAACGTTTTTACTCAAAGCAAAACTATCAAAACCCCCGCTTATTGAACACTTTTAGTCTAAGAGGTATCTTTTCAATCTTTGTATGTGTATTTTTTTCGTCATCGCAGCCCTAGGAAGTGTAAGTACTTTTATTTTCCTCCTCGTCCAGAGGAGAAAACCGCAAGTCACATGTCTAGCAGAGGTGGAGCTGGTGGCTGGAACCAGGCCTGGTGGTTCTCCACTGCGGTGTGTGTGGACATCACGCACGGGTGCCGTGTGCCAGCAGCTTCCAGGTCTTTGCACACGCTGACCCCGTTCCCCCAGTGCCGCGTGGAGGTGCTCTCAGCGCCCTCAGTGCCAAAGCCTAGGTTCCAAGCAATGGGGTTGGATAACTCATGCAGTGTTTAGTTTTTAAGTTTAAAAAGCCTGAACAGAGTGTTAATTTACACACAAAATAATTCCTGATATTGTGAATATAAATTTTAACAGGATGTAGTAGACAGGTGAGCTTATTTCTCTCCATTCCTTGGAGTTTAACTAAATGTTCAATGAACTTAAAATGAACAATATCTATATCTGTGCGCTTCTCTCTGCCTCAATTCATACAAATAGTGAACCTAGGATTCATGTATACTTGGCAACGTTTTGCTTGGGAATATATTACTTGCAATAACAGTATCTAATGTTTTTATGGCATTTTGAAGCTTTCAGAGTGCTTTGTATCACTGACCTCATTTGATTTTCCTAATGGTCTTACGAAGGGAACTGATAGGAAACTGAGAGATGGGGAGGTTAAACGGTGGGGTCAAGGTCTCCCTGTGTAGGGACAGAGCCGGATCCCGAGCTCAGGCCTCTGACTGCCCAGGCCTCTGCTTTTCTAGTCTGCCTTCCATGATTTGGGTCTCACTGCTGTGTGGATGCTCAGGGGAAAGGATGAACTCATAGGAGAAAACCAAAGAAATTTACAAAATTTAAAAGCACAAGTGATGTCACTTGGTATTTAATTACACGTTGTCTTAGAAAGAGGAAGATGGTAGGATACTGCGTGAATCCACACAGAGTGGTGGTTTAAGGCTAATCACGGATTCTGGTCTGTACAGACAATCCACCTTCAGCCACACCTTCTCTTTCCTCATTGTGGTGCCTTCTCCCTGATTTTTGTCCAGGCTTTCTCTCTGTTTGGGTTCAGGAAATCTGCCTTGAATCCTAGACTCTGACATGGATGCGTCTTCTTTTGGAAATCGGGAAAAGGCTGTGAAAGTGCCAACCAATACAAACGTACAGATTTTCACGTAGTGACTGTGATGGCGAAGGGCATACATTTGGGGCACTCTAGAAGACCTGAGATAATTTTCCTTGCAGAGTCACCTTTCTTTTCTAGGATTGAGCTCTGTACCCAGTGTTAATAGGGTATTCATTTCAATTCAAACTCATATGTCAAGAAAAATCAGAATAGTTCTGAACACTTCCTATACCTTGATTTCAAAACAAACAAACATACAAACAAACAAAAAACATCACCCAGGGATGGAGAGTGAATGTAGTAACCTGAACTCATTGAGGAGTCAGCAGAGACCTTGAGGTTAACCGTGACTCTCACTCTCGGTGTGGTGAATACTGAGAAAGGTTCCTGACAGAGGGGAACCCTCGTCTGAGACCGCTGCTGATGCACTCGTCCTGTTCTGAAGTGGGCAGAGGCTCTTTAAAATTAAATTTATTGGGTGTAACATTGGTTAATATCTGTATGTTGCATTGTGTCCTCACTACCCAAAGTCAAGTCTCCTTCTATCACCATATATTTAATCCCCTTTACCCTCTTCAGCTTCCCACATCCCCCTTCCCTTCTGGTAACGTTCCTACGGCCTGTGTCTGTCACACATATGGATGAAATCACATGTATGGTTTTTGTCCTTTTCCGTCTGACGTATTTTGCTTAGTATCATATTCTCAAGATCCATCTATGTTGTCGTAAGTGGTAGCTGTCACCTTTTCTCATGGCTGAGTGGTGTTCCCTTGTATGTAGGTACCACTCTTCGTTTTCCAGTCCATCGAAAGACGCCGGAGCTGTCTCCATGTCTCGGTGACTGTGAATAATGCTGCAGTGAACATAGGGCCGCATATATGTTTATGAATAAATGCTTTGACACTTTTTGGGTAGATATTGGGTGTCCTTTTAAGAACCCTTATAGCTTCTCTCTCTGGCTTCAGGTTTATGTTTTCATGCAATTCTGAAAAAACCTTTACTTTCTTACTGTTAAAAAAGATGGATCCTTTTTTGGCTTTCTAGTAACAAAAATAGTAAACTCTTGTTAGTTGGCTTCTTTGCTTGAGAAACAGTATTAAAAAAACCTTTTCCCTGGAATATTGAATACTAGGAATTATGTTTCTTTGTACATTGCAACAGAATTTGTAGGTTTGCTCACCTCCATCCTGCACCTGAAGGGTTTTCTATTCCTTTGTTCAGGTTGTCATTTTCTGATGAACATTCTTGCTGTTCATCGGCACATTTGCAGTGCAAAAGCACATAGGGCATTTCTTTAATGAGGTCCTTTGTAGTGAGTAATAATAATTAGGCTGCTGCTGCCTCAATGAGAGATGAAGTCAGCTCCTTCCCCTGGTGGCTCTGGGTGGGCATGAAGCCTGCTTCCTGCTGCCCATGGACCTCACGGCTATTGTTTCAATTATTAGGAAGCACCTTACGAGTGTAAGGTGACATGTGTTCTTGAATCAAAGAGAGTCACACCTGGCCAAAATAATTCCAGCTGATTTTAGTAGCAATAGGATAGTTTCATTAAGGCTCAGGACAGGTACTGTCAAAAGGAATACAGAGCATTGGTGTAAAGGTGGGGCAAGGGCACAAGTAAGAACATTACTGAGAAGAGGTAGTGTCATGTTTTGGTTAAGAACACGATTTCTGAGTTGGATCGGAGTTTCAGTTCCAGCTCTGTTTCTTACTCGTATGTGACCTTGGCAAGTTTCTTAACCTCTTTGAGCTTCAGTTTCCCACCTATACGTTGAGGTTAGATGAGAAATGAAGTAATGTTTGTAAAGTACTTAACAGTACCTAGGTCCAATGTATGTAATATTGGTAAGTATTAGCTGTTATTCTTATTGTTGCTATGATTACAACTATCATCACTAGTGTTAATTGGTTTTAGATTCAGTGGTAAACATAGGGGTTGCATTTCTAACTGAGTACAAGTACTAATCTACTGGGGGAGCGAGACAAGGAAATACGCTTTGTTCTTTGTCATGTGTGTCCATCTAGTTTATGCTGCACAGCCGTCTTTCTCCCCCCTTCTGTGCCTTCAGTCTCCACTGAGAAATCACGCTTTTCCTATTTTTAATCATGTAGTCGGCTGGTTTAATAATTATGATATTTCACCCCTTTGGCCATGATGGTGGGTTTGAGGATGAGGTCCAGTGTGATGTGCTAAGACATTTGCATGGGCAGTTTTATTTAGCTCTTCTCCTACTATGGAAGGGTGTGGCTATGAGGCTTGGAGGAGCTACAGCCCTCTGGGTACCACATGCAGCTTCAAAACAGACCCAGTTCAGAGGGAGCAGAGGGGAGGAGGATCCTAGTGGCATCATGGGAAGCTGGAATCAAGCTATGCCCAAAGCCAAATACATACATCTGTGGATTGTCCCATGACAGGAACCAAAGCAGTCTTCCTTTTCGTCTTCCTCTAGCCAGTATTTTTATTCTTAGAATAAGAAATCTAAGGGATTCACTCATTTTGTCAGATGATTTCAGCTGTGTAGCTCTGTGAACCTTTCTCCTGTTATCAAAGTTCCACACCACTTGGAGACCGTTCATAGATAGCACAGGAGATAGGAGCACAGAGTCCTAGAGACCGTTCATAGATAGTACAGGAGATAGGAGGACAGAGTCCTAGAGACCGTTCATAGATAGCACAGGAGATAGGAGCACAGAGTCCTAGAGACCGTTCATAGATAGCACAGGAGATAGGAGGACAGAGTCCTAGAGACCGTTCATAGATAGCACAGGAGATAGGAGGAGAGAGTCCTAGAGACCATTCATAGACAGCACAGGAGATAGGAGCACAGAGTCCTAGAGACCGTTCATAGATAGCACAGGAGATAGGAGGACAGAGTCCTAGAGACCATTCATAGATAGCACAGGAGATAGGAGCACAGAGTCCTAGAGACCGTTCATAGATAGCACAGGAGATAGGAGGCACAGTCCTAGGACAGCTGTGCGGAGCAGCACGCACACAATTAAATTGCAGCCCCAGCTTCATGGCAGATACTTTCCATTCCTCACCAGTGACTCCAGGTGTATCATGGTCTTTGGAAGAGGCTCCGAGTCACCAGACATCCGTCCCATGTTTGTCCGTGCACCACGAGGTTCAGTGGGCATGCGTGCCTCTGCAGCCTGAGAACTCCCTTCCTCCTGAGATTCCCAGCTGTGACTATATTTTTGGACCATATAGAATGATTTGAAGATGACCTGAAAACATCAGAGTAAACAGGGCTTAAAGGAGCCTCTAACTCTGTCACCTAGAAATGAGTAGGGTGTGGAGATATTTACTGATTTAAATAAAATGGACCAAGGAGTCAGAAAACCCCACAGGGTCCTGTGGGGCCCTGTGGAGCTGTCACTGAACCCTCTAGTCCTCAGTTTCCTCATTTGTAAATGAGAGAATAATTCCTGCCATACAGAGTTGTTGTGAAAGGGCTAATGGATGAAAAGTGCCTGGCATATTGCCTAATAAATCAAATGTACAGATTTAGATTCAGTCTGAAACTAATAGTTTGGGTAGAGATCACTCAGAGTTCTGAATGTGGATGATTCTAATGACATTTTCTTTTCCTTTTTGTGAGAGAGAAAAACATCGAACAATTGCCTCTCGTATGCACCCTGATTGGGGATCAAACCTGCAACCTTTGGGTGTATGAGACGATGCTCCCGCCATCTGAGCCATCTGGCCAGTGCGAGTGGCATTTTCTTGAAACTCAGTTTATTTAGGTTGAGTCTTCTGGCTCAGAGTATTAAGAAAATTATAATACACACACACATATATGTGTGTAAGCACACGTGGTTATTTATACTGTTTGTTTTCCAGGGCTTTTGTGGTAAGAATATTTGTGTTTTATGTGTGTGAGTGTGCATTGAGAGTTTAGTTAAGAGATCTGTAATGAAATTTTTGCTGAAGGTAGTTGATGCCTTAATACTCATCACGTGTTTTCCCCCTGGGATATAAACCAAATTAACAGCTATATCAGTTTCAGGACAGGAGGCGATTTGGTTCTTCAGCACGTTGAATACACTGCCATTTAAACATAAATTTGAGCTTGCCCAGGGATATGTGGTTAACTTAATGCAGAAAGGGCTTTAAAACTGTTTGTGTAATGGGAAGTCACAACTGTCTGTCCTGTCTCCACTAAGAGGCTTTCATGTTTTATCCCCCACCCCCAACATTGCTGGGATTTCTGGCCCATCTGTAATTCCTTACCATATGTCTTAGGAGAGTTTTTGCTCCAGCTGCATCCTGTAGTTTGTGTGTTTTTACTTTTCTCCCTTTCCCAGACGGACTTGTCCACCTTGGGGTGTATGTATAAGGCACAAGCACCTCTTCCTGCCCAGCCTGTGCAGTAACCTCAGGCCAGCCTCTCAGCTTTGTCCCTGGGTGACAGGTGAATCTCCATGTCCCATCCTGTCAGGACACTTGAGAACCTCTCCCAGGGACTCTGCCTGGTCTCCCTGGTCACAAGAAAACTCTCCCATCCAAAGACTCCTCAGCTTTTCTCAGCTGCAAGTGGCCTCGGGGACCTCACCCTGACATGGCTTGAGAGATCCTTATTGGCTAGTGTATGCCCCTTGATCAGCAACTAGAAACAGTTTTCATCTATCCGTATGTACCCAGGCTGAAGTGTTGTGGCATGTAAATACAATATCTCTGTTTAGTTATTTGTTTGAACTCGCACTCTTATTTAGAAATTTGATGTTTCTCCCTCCAAGTATTTTCCATCCTAAAGTATTCAAGAGTCTCTGGGGTATCTGTAGTCTCCAGGACTCTAACTAGTCTTGCTTCCAAGTACCACGCGGAGCTCGACCTTCAGCAGGTGCCCTGCTAGCCTGGTGCTCTCAAAGACTGTTCCTGTGTGGTTGCTTCGGCAGCTCTGACACTGCCCAGCCCGGCTTCTCTCTGCTGCCACAACACCTTATTTATAACCGTTGCAGTGGGCCTGGCCAGGCCATGTTTCCCCAGCTTTGCGGTGAATTCTCTTCAGGGGCTTTCCTGTCAGCAAGCTTGGGTCAGGGCCTCCTTAACCGACCTCTACGGGGGCATCACATTCCGCTCTCAGAGCATCCTCTGGTCTCTTTCCTCCCAGAAGGCTGTGGACCTTTCCTGCCCAGCAGCAGCTTCCGCCCTCCAGCCGGCCCAGCCTCTCTGATACAGAGGAGACCACCTCTGTCTACCCACAAAGGCCTCCTTCACTTTCTGCCCCTGAGCTGTAGGTGGCTTGCCTGTATTTACATAACTAAGAGCTCTCCAGTGATTCCTTCTGAACAAAGGAAGCTTGTTCCAAGGCCTCCTTTGTGTCTGTTTAAGCAGAGAAGGAGGGAACAGCTCTGGCCTTCCCAAATGTGGATCTGATTGACTGTTGACACAATTTCAGCATCATTAGCAGGATTCTCCTTTGTTTTTGCCCAGAGATGACCTTTTTGGGAACCTCAACATCTATTTCACTGTCTTTGTTGGTATATTTCACAGGAGTACTTAACATCAGGCAGATTTTCTCATTCCTACAGTTCTTACAGAACCCTAGAACTTGAGCCATGCAGGGGTCAGGGTCATTCTTTACACCCTGGTGTTTATTCAAGCTCACGTTTGGTCTGCTTTCTAATAGTTTTTGAGCCAATTCAAAAAACTCTTCATTGTTTTCTAACCTTAAAACAGTTGAAACCTGGAAAGGCATTTCCCAAGAAATACCATTGTCTTGAGAAATGTTAATAGGTAGCCTGGGAAAAACATTCTTGTTCAAATTAGTTGGGTAAACTCTGCATGTTATATCCTCCCTCTGTGGGAGGAGTATGACATAGTAAAGGCACTGATAAGTTCTGCAGTGAGGAAAACAGTTACACTTTTGCTTCATCTTGGAGTTCTAAAATTTGTATATGAGTAGCTTTTAGGTATCACTTGATCACTTCAAACTCACTGTGTATAAAACTGAACTATTTTTTTCCCCCTCCAAATCCAATTTCTATCTGGGTAAAGCTATTCCTTTATTCTGCCTTCTAGAAACTACATAGTTACAAACACCTTAGTTAAGGCGCTATCACCCAGATTATTGAAATAATCTCCTAAGTGTATGCCCTGCCTTCAGGTTTGACTCCCTCTGAACTAATCTTCAGAGTAATCTTACAAAAACGCAGAACTGCTCTTGCTTCACACAGGTTTCAAACTTGATAGTGGGTCTCTGCTGCTTATAGGATAATAAAATCTAAACCCTTCTACAAGTCACACCAGGTCATTCATGATCAGGTCCCTTGTCTGCCTTTCTAACCTTATTCCTTGCTTTCCTACCCCCATTAAATGCCTTTCTTCAGTCCCACCAAATCATTAAGTCATCATCACCCTCCAGAGGAATACAGGGTGAGGCAAAAGTAGGTTTGCAGTTGTGAGTATGTGAAACACAGAATTTATTTTTGTATTATTACTTATTAAGTATTCTTTGCCAATGCACTACTGTAAACCTGCTTTTGCCCCACACTATGTTTATTAATACAGTTTCCTTGGCCTGGAATGCCCTTCCTCCACTTAACTCTCGCCCCCTCATCTTTAGTGACTTAGTTCAAGGTCACACCCATACGTACACTGCTTCGAATCTGTCCCCAGCTACCTGTGTGGGAAATTACTCAGTGTCTCAGAGCCTCTGTGTTTTGAACCTGTCCAGGAAAAGAGAAGGGTGCGCTGTGGGCTGTTACTCACTGTGCTGTGTCTTTGTGTTACCATTTTACTGCAGCCTCACAGCAGTCCTAGTTGTTGGTATTTATCTCTATTTTATGGCCAAAGAACCTGAGATACAGAGTCATAAAAATAAATCATAGCTTACAGACAGTGGAGCATGGAACTGAGACAATGTCTACCTTCAAAGACCATGTTTTTGATGGTTTTACTGCATTGCTTCCAAGCAGAAGTGGGAAAGCACCTTCTAGAAAGAGAGGATGTCATGCAGGAAGATACAGAACGGGGATCCATGGGGGATGTTTGAGGTTCTGCAGAGTCCTTATAGTTTGAGGGTAAGATGCAAACAGGGTGACCTGGACCTTGAGATCCTGCAGAGATTGGGGCTGGAGGGGGAGGGCTCTGGGGTCCTGCTGGGTCGGTCTGCACTGATTCTGATGCAGGGCCAGTGAGTGGTTCTTCTCAGGTGGATTTGAGATGACCCACTGTGCACTTGAGCTAAGCACTGTGGGGGAGGGGGAAGGAGGAGGCTGTACAGAACTGTTGTGGTGTGGGCAGTTGTGTGAAGCTGATGCAGTGAGTGTGGTTGCAAACTGTGCCGACCTTTCCTAGAACAATGCAATGGGGGCCAGAGTTTGAGAGCTCTGGGCATTTAGGATGGATGAACGAGTAAGGAGAGAGAAGAAAGAACACTGTAAGAGGAAACAATGGAGCAGGTGCAATTAAGTGTCCCCCCCCCCTTTTAAATTAATAGTATAAGTTCCAATGGCATTTACACTCACTTTCTGTAGATATATTTTGTAATCCAGTATGTATTTTATTTTTTTATTAAATTTTTTTTTTATCCTCACCCAAGGACATTTTTCCATTTTTTGTTCAGATAGAGTGGGAGGGGGAAAGAGAGAGAGAGAAACATCGACGTGAAAGGGACACATCGAGTGGTTGCCACCCACACAACCCAACCAGGGCCAGGGGCAAACTGTAACCGAGGTACGTGCCCTTAGCCGGAACTGAACCCGGGTCTCTCTGGACCGCAGGCTGACGCTCTAACTGCTGAGCCAAACCGGCCAGGGCCAATACGTTACTTTAAAAATGGAAATATTTATTTATTTTTGTACTAGGAAACTTTCTGGGAGTATTTGTCTGTATTTTCAAGGTTATGGCAAATATATACATACATATCCCATCTCAGCTGTGTTCAGAGATCCTTAACCCTGTCATATACCTGTAAGTATAATTTATCCAAGCGACATATGGAGTTCATTGAGTCTAATATGCTTTCAATAAATTGTTTTTGTGAATGCAGTGGTTGAGAAACCCTCGAGGAGAACTGGCTGACACCAGTGCGTGCTATTACAATTGCCAAGGACTTGTCTATATAAGCAGCCGTGATGCAAAGCCCTTGACCTTTCGTCCTTCAACTGTTGTGCATGTGCGTTTCCTATCGACGGATCCTGTGGAAAAGGAGGATGGCATTTTCCGTGTTTATTCTCCCTGTTATTTTGTAATGGCTTATGCACACTGGTAGGGATCCAGGAGTGCTGGCATTTGCTTTCCGTGCTCAGTGGGTGGGGTGGAGTGGGGGTGGGACTGGATGAAGGCGCTCATCTGTGCAGGGGTAGCAGGAAGTGAGCCTCGGGAGTGTTATGAACACCAAACAACTACAGGAAACAATACTTGGCAGTCACTGCAGCTGTGTGGAGGTCAGCCATGCAAGCTTCCTCTGGATAGACTTCAGTTTCTGTGTCATTTGTTTTCTACCTAAAGCACCTGTGTCTTTGGAGGACTGCATTGGAGAACTTTGAATTGATTATGGACTTTTCTCTGGTTTGCCTCAATGCCAGTTAGAATGAAACGTCCTGCTGAATCAGTGTGGTGTCTGAGGACTACCGGTGTTAGGACCAGCCAGTGGATAGAGCAGTCAAAATCATTAGGTTAGAATGAATGAACGACACTCAGATCTTCCAGTCACTCTCCTGGGAACTGTGTGTGCTCACAGTTTCACACTAAGTGTGCTTGGTGATGCTGGGCATACCCTTTACCTTGCTAGTCTCATCCCATGTTTCTGTGTAAGATCTGAAGGGTGATGCTGCTTCTGAATGGGCGAGGACCTGATAGGTAATTTCCACTCCGTAAGTTGTCTTAATGTAGCTCCCTACTCATAATTTACCTTAGACAGAATTATCACCTCAGAATGATTGTGTTATGGTATTGGAGGACGTGGACACCATTCTTTTTATTAAAATCCTCATCTGAGGATATTTTCCCATTTATCTTCAGATAGAATAGGAGGTGGGGAGGGGGAGAGAGAGAAAAACATCCATGTGAGAAAGATGCATCCATTGGTTGCCTCCTGCACGACCCCTACCAGGACTGGGGACTGAATTGCAACCCAGGTATGTGTCCCTGATGGGAATCGAACTTGAGACTCTTTGGCACACCGGCTGATGCTCTAACCGCGGAGCCAAACCAGCCAGGGCAGTGGTACACCATTCTTATTGGTCAGTCTTGGTCAAGTTTTGATGATGATTGATAGTATTGGATGTGGATTGTGTAATCAAAATGCATTGATAGCCAGATTCAGGTTAGAAGTTACTCAGCGTCTGCTCTTTATGTCTGTGAAGTTTCACATGGCTTTAGCAAAATCACCAGTAATGTTTTTCTAATAGCCTGTTAGGTTTTTTGGAGAAGCAGCAGAAAAACATGAATTTATTAACTGTCAGATGATAACGTACAATGTCTTAGGGAGCTAGTAATGTAAAATTTCATGGCATTGTAGTGAAACTACTATAAAATATAATAAAAGGAAGATGGTATTAATTAGCATTGATTTTTCTAAAAAATTGCTAATGGGTTTTCACATTTGTTATCACTCGGATTTTGGTCAGTAGGCTTCCCCCAGGATTATCAGAAGTAAATAGACATTTTGGTAGATAACTAAGCAATCAAACAGACACATTTTTCCTACATTATTTGGGGCTCACAGTTGGACTCCGTTCTATAGTATTTGAAAGATTCCTAGTGATGGCACAGAAAGCTCCTAAGTAGCAATAGTTCTAATTAATGGCTAGTGAATTATTTAGAAAAATCATCACTAATAATCTGTCTTCCTAAATTTTCTACTCATTGGTCCTGGAACAGCATAGAATTAATTTATAAATCTTCTATGGGACAATCCCTCAAAGATGGAAAGGCCATTTTCATGTTCCTCTAAGTCTTTTCTTAGAATTAACAAAATATTCTTAAGTATTTTCTTTTTGCTTATAACCTGCCCGCATCTGAGAATACCTTGAGATATCTTATCCAGACCACACATACAGCATGGGGTAGTTGAAGATCACAACATTTAACACTTAAGAAGAGGTTCGAAGCTGATTAGAGGAAGCGCCACTGTCATCATACCCGCTAGTTTGAGGGTGAAATTTATCGCTCAGCTGTACTGAAATCAAGAAAAAAACCATAATTCAGAAAGCGAGCTTTTGAACTAGCTTTTAAACCTTTGTGCCCAGTGGAATTTGGAAAGAACAAAATAAGAAGTCTAAGAATTTTTAAAACTACAGATATAAACATGCAGAAATGTAGAAAGACTACTGTGCAAAAGATGTTCGCATTTCATATTCACTTTATCTACCATTATTATGTACACTGATATTGCTATTTTTTGCTGAACCATTTCAAAGTAAATTATGGGTAAGTGTCATGACATTTGTCTCCTAAATACTTCAAGCTTTATATCTCAGCAAATATAGCTCCCCAAATAGTGCTATGTTCCTATGTAGCCACAATATCTTCATCACGCATAACAAAATGAATAATACTTTCCTAATCCCATTTACTATCCAGAGGATACATTTAATTTCACCAGTTGTCCCTAAAATATCTTTTAGAGCCTGTTTCTTTCAACCAGGATTGAATCATGTGTAAACATTGTATTTGGTTGTTTTGTTCCTTAAAGAAAAATGTTTTCTTCAACAGTTTCATACATCTTTTATTTTGTATTTAATTTTCTGATAAAGGTGATGATCATTTCTGATGGGTTTTTATTGGACTTAAATGAACTGTTCTTTGAGTTGAGAATAAAGTTTCAGTTTTCTATAATCTAGGGCACTTTGAAAAGCCTTGACTGTAATCACTATGGGAGGGGCTCAGTCATTGTTTTCATAGCAACTCAGAAACTTAAGTCTGAGAATGTTAACCAATTTATAAGTACTTTATTATGTACCAAGCTCTGAAACCACCATCACGAATCATCAATAAGATTTCACATAGAGTTACATACAACTACTGTACTCTTGGAGATAGATTCATAACAAAATGCTCTTTCATCAGAAACTCCTCAAGAATCCTTGAAAGAGTCATAGGTAGAATTCTAAGATTTTTATCTGGCTCAAGAAAATACTATCCAAAAAGCACTGAAGCCATTTAGACTTTGTAAAAACTGTCAACGTTCTGATCTAGTCCTGCCTAAAAGAACCTTGCAATTTCAAACTGATTTAGAGTTTGATGTCATACTTCTACCCATGAAGGAGTTTCATTTCTATGGAGAGTTGACCTGAATATTACTAGGTGTGACTCACATTTCAGGATATTCTGATCTAGAGGTGTCACTGATTTTTTTTCACTGCATGGTATTATATTTCAGTGTTTCTTAGATTTTGGATTTAAGGAATATAGTAGCTAACATTTTAAAAGAAATAATTTTGGGGAATAGATGACAAGATGATAGAATACATAGTTTTAGAAAGATCCTGTGTTTTCATGGTACCACGGGTCAACCTCAACACTCAGATCATGTTTTTATCTATCCCCATAGTAGCAAGGGAATGGAAAGGAAACAAGGGGAGTTTCTACAATCCGGTAGATTTTCCTCTTTCAGTTGTATTATTGTAACAATGTAACAATACATTGACAAGAATTCCCTAAGTTGTAAAATCATAATATTTTATAAGCATATTTTCTTCATTATAGGGCCAGACTGGTTGTAAGTTGTTCAGAATAACCTTTCCCGACGTGTTTTTACCATAAACCATTTGTTAAATAAGCGAAGCCTATCCCTGATTTGCATCTTGTCAATAATATGCTGTAATAGTTACATTCTTTACTTTCCCATGTTATCCATACAAGTTTCTTCCTCATTCTTGCTCTATCTAGTGCTAGTTGATCTAAAAGGAATCTGGAAAGCTTTGTTACTGCCCCTTAGGAAGTCCAAGCAAAGGCTTTTAGTAAAGTTGACAAGTCTTGTTCTGAGACAAGAACCAAGCATAGTCAGTCATTTCCCCCTCTCATTCTACATGCATTCTGGACATTTCATAAAACAGCGTTCAGTGTGTTATAGGAAAAAACACTGCCCTGGCTGGTTTGGCTCAGCGGTTAAAGCGTCGGCCCTCGGACCAATGAGTCGTGGTTTCGATTCTGATCAAGGGCACGTACCTTGGTTGTGGTTTGTCCTGGGCCCTGGTCAGGGTCGTGCTGGAGGCAGCCAGTTGATGTGTCTCTCTCACGTCGACATTTCTCTCTCTCTCTCTCTGTCTCCCTTCTTCTTCTATCTGGAGATAAATGGAAAAAATATCCTCAGGTGAGAATTAAAAATATATATATTGCTGAAATCATGAGTTGGTATATATACCAACTCCCAGGTTTGCCAAAAATCCCCACAGATACTCACAAGGTTTGCAACAGTGAAACAGCAGTTGAAAAAGTGCTGGAATATAATCTCTTTCGCATTTAATATATTCTACCGTTCCTGAGCCTGTATTATTCATTGTCATGGAAAATATAGAACTACACTTTTAAAAGATTCAAAATTGAAAATCCACACACACACACACACACACACACATATATATATATATATATATATATATATATACACACACATATATATGTTTTTATCCTCACCCAAGGACATTTTTGTATTTATCTTCAGATAGAGTGGGAGAGAGAGGTGGAGGAAGAGAGAGAGAGAGACATTGATGTGAGAGAGACACACTGACTGACTGCCACCCACACGACCCCAATCGAGGCCGGGGACAAACTGCAACCGAGGTACATGCCCTTAGTGGGAACTGAACCTAGGACTCTCTCTGGTCCACAGGCCGACACTCTAACCGCAAGCCAAACTGGCCAGGGCTTGAAACTCCATATTTAATTTATTTAGGATTTCTAGTAAGAATAGTAAAACAATAGGAATGATAATAATTCATTATTACATACTAAAGAAGTTTTTTTTTTTTTTGGCTGAAAACAATAAAAGTAGCACATTAGCAATTTAATAATACCAAGACAATCATTACCTCTGTAGAGAGCTTTTCTTTAGTGCATGTATTTCCATCTGTGAAAATTGACTAACTTTTAAAATTTGATCTAAGTGCCCAGTTGGTGTGGCTTACTGGTTGAGTGTCGAGTCATGCACAAGAGGCCGCTGGTTCAATCCCCAGTCAGGACACATGCCCAGATTGTGGGCCCAATCCCCAGTGGGGGCATGCAGGAGGCTGCCAATCGATGTTCTTTCTCATCGGTGTTTCTATCTCTCTCCCTCTCTCTCTCTCTGTCTCTCTAAAATCAATGAAGATAAAAAAAAGTAAAATAAATAAATAAATAAATAAACTTTGATCTAAGTGAACATAGGCATAGAAGACGGGTAAAATCTGAAGGTAGTCAGGATTTCAGCAATGTTACCAGCTATTCAAGAAAACTGTATATCAAATTGTTTTATCTACTTTGTACAGTTTCTAAGAAGATTACAACACATACTGTTGTATGTAAGGTTTTCAGCATAATGCCTGACACCTGAGAATGTGCTAGAAAAATGTGAGTTGATAAAATATATGTTCGAACATTATTGGACAGAGGCAGTTCTTTCCTATGGAAACCTATTTTTTCTCTTCCCTCAAATGGAACCTCTCTTTTAACTATGGCTTGTGCATCCGTTGGAGGTTGGGGTATACATTTAGTTTCTCTGGGGAACCAAATAAGAGCAAGATGAAAACATATGTAAACAAAATGCATGACACTTTTACTGCTGATGGCTCAGTAATAATCAGCAGCCATGCCATAATTCACCACCCATTAGAATTTCTTCACATGTAGGCAGAACCACATGAAATTGCTAGTATTTGACAAAATTGCAGTTTTATATAGTCTAACTTAATATTTTGGCTCTAGATGGCAAAATATTTTGGCTCTAGATGGCAAAATATTTTGGCTCTAGAAGACAAATAATTGTTTAAAATTTTTTTTTTCTTTCTGACTTTAGAGAGAGAAGACGGGAGAGGGAGAGAAATAGAAACATTGATGAGAGAGAACATTGATTGGCTGTCTCCTGCACACCTCCCACTGGGGATCGGGCCCACAACCTGGGCATGTGGCCTGACCGGGAATTGAACCAGAGACCTCTTGGTGCATGGGTTGATGCTCAACCATTGAGCCAGGCAACAAATTCTTGTTTTAAAACAAGAAGAGCTGGCAATGTGGATGATGGAGTTGATGTTTTCTGCATTTTTTTTGTGTGTGTGTGTGGTAAAACTTGAACCAATTGAGTATATGTTGTAGGGAGTATGTTTTTCCTTCAACATAAAGGGGAACTTGGAAACAGTCGTGTTTCTGTAACAGAAAAAATTCTTGGAATTAGGAGCCCTGGGTTTTCGTAATAAAGAGTTCTCCAGGTCTGTCTCGTAGGGTTGGCTGTCCTGTCATTTGTTATATTCTCTCTTGGCAAGTCAACAAAAATTTGGTGTTGACTATTTGGAAATCCAAATTATCATGAATTTGGCTTGCTTTTAGCAGGCTGTGTGTTAATTAACATGAAGTCTGAACTCATCTACCTGATTCTTTGTGAAATTGTTTTTCTATGCTGATAAATTAATGTACATTAGTACTTACTGCTTATTATTGTTATGTCTGCCTTCTCAAATTTTAATTCCCTCAAGAACAGTGATTTGTAGTGTCAAGATAGACAAATTTAAATTTTATTTATTTATTTTTTTGTGGACTTTTTGATCTGGAAAGGAAAAAAATATTCCAAGCTAGCAATTGAGGATAAGAACTTTGGAAAACATTTTAGACTGCTTTCCATGTTCACCAGTGGTAGCACCCAAGGTGGTCCGTACCTGGCACGGCATTCTTTTTAAAAAATTTTTATTATTATTTTTAATCCTTACCTGAGGATATTTTTCCATCTATCTTCAGATAGAGTGGGAGGGAAGGAGGAAGAAACAGAGAGAGAGAGAGAAACATTAATGTGAGAGAGACACATTGATTGGTTGCCTCCTGCACGACCCTGACTGGGGCCGGGGACTGAACCGCAACTGAGGTACGTGCCCTTAACTGGCATCGAACCCGAGACTCTTTGAGGCAAATCGGCCAGGGCCTGTCATTCTTTTTAATAGCACATTTTATTTTGCAAATGGCAAAATAATACTTTCCTCATAGGTAGTATTAAAATAAGTAAAGCCTGAAAATCAGTAAAGAATATATGACAGGTGTTTGAATATTCCGCAAATACATTAAAATCACATGCAAATGAGTTATGGTTTTGTTTTATGGACTGTGTCACAGTCTTTGAGATCTATCAAGAGCACATCTAATGATGCTTTATTCTTTGAAGGTCAAGTTCATGAGTTCAGGGAAGGGTAGTGACATAAACATTTTGATGTTCCCTTTACTTAATTCTATTTCCCTTGGTCATGTGGAGAATTCGAAGATAGTTTTTCCCTATTTAGCATTTAAAAATCAGCCAGGCTAATCTTGTTCAGATTATTGAATATATTGTTAATAGTCATGTCACATTACCATGTATTTTTAAAAAATCCTCACTGAGGATATTTTTTTTCCATTGATTTTTAGAGAGAGTGGAAGGGAGGGAGAAGGGGGAGAGAGAGAGAGAGAGAGAGAGAGAGAGAGAGAGAGAGAGAGAGAGAGGTTGCCTCTCACACCCCGACTGGGCCAGAGAACAAACCTGCAATCCAGGTACGTGCCCTTGACTGGGAATTGAACCTGTGACCCTTCGGTGCCCAGGCTGACCCTCCAAGTGCTGAGCCACACTGTATTTTTTGTAGAAAGATAATTATGAGACTGTTGGCTGATCTCCAGGACACAGGAAAGAATTCTCTGCTATTCTTGTGGCTGATTGCAAGGGTTTATTTATCTTCAGGATGTATATTATTTTTGAAAAAAGACTTGCATTTTTGCCTTTATAGTTAGAAATTGGTGAGATTATTAGATTTTTACAGTAATAAGTAAAAATCTCTTATTTTCTTAATGAGGTTTCAGCCAACTTTTTAGATACAAGTTAATTAGCAACAGAATAAAACTTGAGAGTGGATTTAAGTCCTGTCTATCAGTTTATGATGAGCTCGACACCTAATTTAAATAGTACTCCTGTTGGTTGCCATGGGATTCTCTGTCATCTTGGTCCTTCCCTGCCCCCATTGGTTTCATCCCTGTCATCTTCGAGCTTGCTTGTGGGTGTGCATGGGATGGGCTGATGGCGCAGAAGACTCCAGGCTCCTCTTCTGTTGCTTCCTAGGTGTCTCTGTGGCCCTGTCAGGAAAGGATGTTGGGTGCCACCATGGTAGTGTGTTCTCGAGACCCAGGTGGACGATCTGAAGCCACTGTTGTGGGCAGAGTGGAAGGAGACTGCCTCTCTCCAGTCTCAGTACAGCCTGCAGCCTCTCTGGGCCCAGCCGGTGTCCCTGGGGTAGAGACAAGTGTGAGCCCATCTTGCTGGCCTGGGACCCCCTCCCTCTGTGTGCAAGAGTCTTGCTCTTGTGCCCCCCTTTTCCACTGGTTGTGTTATCAGTAGGATGAGTTCTTTTTCCTTAGTTTCTCAGTTCCTCATGCAGTTAGATTTATGGTGGGTCGCCTGCCAGTCATTACAGGGTAGTCAGACATGTTGAAACATAAAGATTGGATGTAGTTCTGGGGGTAATCCAATCCCTGCTCCTACTCCTGAGGAATTTATCATATAAATGGACTATTATTCTTAGAACAAGAAACAAAAAAGCAAGGCAAGAAACTGGGAATTTATTATTCTTATGTGGGAAAACACTTTCGATTTGTTCCTATCTAAAATCTGTAGAGAGAGAGAGGAGCAGTCTTGGCTCCATGGTAATAAACGGTTCAAACCTCTGGCATTAGTTGCTCAGCCCCAGACTCCCTGGTTGGAAGTGTGATCACTTTTTGTGCCTCTCAGACACGGCCTTTCTAGCAATCAGCTCTACTCTGTTGAGAATTGCAGATTAAAACAAAGACCTCACTGCAGTATAATTGAAAATCATATCTTCATTTCTATTGTATCTAGGAAAACGCTGAAACTTTTAAAAAACGTTTTTAAAAAGTCACCAAATTATTATCAGTGGAAGTGGAATTCATGGGGTTCTGCAGGAAAAAGAATTTCCTGAGTCCCCCACAGGAGGGTTGGGTATTGTGGAAAGCTTTATTGATGATGTAAAATAAAGGGGGTTCCCCTCTAAGCCCATCTCTGTCTGTCTTGCCGTGGAAGAAGTCCAAGCGTGGCTTCAACAGAGCTAGAGTTAAGGCCACTGCCCATAGTTTCTGCTATTACAGTCCAGTCCAGCATCCTGTGTGTGGGCTCCACGTGGCCATGGGCCATGTAGCTGCTTAAGACCACATGGCTATGGAGGCCAGCACACAGCGGGTGTGGGTCATGGAGCAAGAGAGCAAGGGGAACACGGGGAGCAAGAGGTCAGAGCTCTTTTGGGATTTTACCCTTTCAAGATTTGCCTGCTTGCAGTGACTCCCTCTTCTAGCCAATCCATTGTTTAGCAGGCTAGACCAATAGGCAAGCACCTCCGCTACATCGCCTCAACTTCATTTCACATGCACCCATCTCTCCCTTTGTTTGATCCCTTCAGTGATTTGCAGGGAATGGACTGGTGTTTCCCTGGGAATGTGAAGCTGTAGCTTCCTGGTGAAGCTGCCCAGATGACCATGCTCATAATGTGTGGCCCACCCTTTGCTCTCTTCCCATTATTAATATTAACAAAGTAGCTAATTATGATGCCAACAAAGTGAGTAAAATGGAAGCAATTTCTCTATATTTCTCAAAATATATAGAAAAAGCACTGTATTGATATGGCTACACATTCTATTGGTGGGTAAATTCTTGTTTGTTGAAATACCTTTAGGCGATAATGCCTAATGATGACATTAGATACATGTAAAAAAATAACTTATCTATTATCTGTTTCATTCCAGCAACATCCTGATTACAGGAGTTGTTTTCCAGGGCCAGTTCCCTTTGGGGACAGCATCCTGTGGGATTCCTTCTGTTTCCCTTTTACTTCCTGTGTATTCAAAGAACTCATAACAAGCATGTGGGGTGGCTTTTTCTCTCTTGCAAATAAAGATGGAAGTAGTCTCCCCTTGAGCCTAAATCTCAAATGAATAATATGCTTTGAATTTAATTGGCAAACACATTTAAAATGAAAGGTTAAATAAAAATTTATTATTGAAAATAAAATTGCTTTTTTTCCCTTAGTGTTTTTGTTGTTATTGTAATTGAATTTAAACTGAACAGATATGGGCGAGACAGTTTTAGAGAGCATCCATTCAAGACCGGGTGTGATACCGACATTGGGATGCATATTAGTTGAGAGTTAGCCTCCTCCCTTCCCTCCTCTCCTGTCTCCTCCCTGTAACGTTGGACCTGCCGGTCTGTTCAGGTGCCACGGGGCAGCTGCTCCTCTCCACTTCACCCCTGCTGTGCCTTGTTCTCAGCTGCACCGCTGGCCCTTTCTGTGTTTGCCGTGGTCACCACCTGGAATCCTAGGAGCTCTCTTCTCCAAGTTCTGGTGCCGTGAGGACAATGCCAAGGGCATTTTGCCTTGATGAATGCTTCATTTCCTACCATGCCGCCATCCCGAAGGAGGTACCTGTGTGAACGGCTTTGTTAGATGTTTGTAGTTAACAGGAAGGGATCACCTTCAGGGAGAAAAACCTTAAAAATGGTTGATCAATCTGATAGTTTTATAAGTTCAAAGGAAGAACACTTTAATAAAACTTAAAACCTTTTGTAAGACCCATCATACATACTCCTGTTCCCAGCCTGTTCCTTTGTTCTTTTCTTCCTCTTCTAGGTAATTCTCTTCTCGACCTCCACAGTGGAAATCTCCACCCTCTGTTGGGGTATGTTTTACCCTGGTGTTATCAGTGGAAGTAGAGTTCTTGAGTTGCTGCAGGGAAAAGAATTTCTTGAGGCCCCCATGGGAACATGGGGTTTCGGGAAAAGCTTTATTGATGATGTAAAATTAAGGGAGTTCTACTTTAAGGTCCGATTTCCATCTGTCCCACCATGGAAAAAGTCCAGTTTTGTCCTCAGCAGGGCCAGGATTAAGACCACTGCCCAGAAATTCTGGTCCACGTTGAAGCACAGTCCAGTCCAGCACCTGGCCAGCTTAGCTTGTGTTCTGAGCTGCAGTCCATTGCATGTGGCTGCTTAAGGCCACATGGTAGAGGAATACAGGTCAGGGAGAAAGAGAGGAAAAGGGAACAAGGAGAGCAGGAATTTTTTGTTTGGGGATTTTAACTGTCGAAGATTTCGCGGGCTTGCTGTGGCTCTCCCCTCTAGCCAGTGGTCTTTTTCCCAGGCTAGACTGACAGGCAAGCCTCTTCCCTATGTCACCCTGACTTCCCTCCTCATGCACCTGTCACCTCTGTTTGACCCCTTCCCTCAGTGATCTGTAGGGAATGCACTGTTGTTTCCCCGGGGAATGTGAAGCGGTCGTTTTCTGGTGCAGCTGCCCAGATGACCATGCTTATAATGTCTGGCCTCCCCTTTGCTCTCTTCTTATTATTATTTTTTAATTTTTTAAAGAATATGTTCTTATTGATTTTTTTTTTTTTTTTAGAGAGAGGAATGGAGAGGGAGAGAGAAACATCGATGTGAGAGAGTAACATTGATTGGCTGTCTCCTGAACACCCCCTACTGGGGATCGAGCTTGCAACTGGGGCATGTGCCCTGACCTGGAATTGAACCAGGACCTCTCAGTCTGTGGGATGATGCTCTATCCACTGAGGCACACTGGCTGGGCATCTCTCTTCCTATTATTAATATTAACGATCTCTGCCCAGCCAGCGTGGCTCAGTGGTTGGAATGAGGTTGGGCTCAGTCCCAACCCCTTTAGCATCTCTTTGCTGGTGTGCAGGTTTGAACATGCCTCCTCATTTTCCAGCAGATTGCTAGTTAACTGAATCACCTCCCAAAAAACATGGACACACCTTTATCCATCCCCCATACCAAAAAATAATTCTAAGAGACAGTAGTCTAAATCTATCTTAGTAAGCACTCTTAGAGTTATAAATAACAGAAATCCAATTCAGGTTACCACTAATACTAAGAAGACCTAATGTTTTTTAAGCATTAACTATTTGCAGTTGTATTGCATTAAGGGCTTTGCATATATATCGTCTAGTCAAAATCTAATAACAGTTATATTAGGTAGGTACTTTTGTCATTCCTATGTTATGTATGAGAAAACCAATACAAAAAGCATACTGGCAACTTACTCAGGATAGCAGGTGCCAGAGACGGTATTGGAATCCAAGAGTCTGACTTCAGACATTATGCCCTATGGTGGGATTAATGTAGTGAATTTATTGGCTCATAGATTTTGTCATAAATGGCAATAGCCAGATGGTTGAGAAGTACAGAGTAGAACAACTAGAACTAGAAATTCAAATTCAAATACCATCATCTCTCACTGTCTTTTATCCCCCCCTCCCCCAATATATGTACTTGCTTTAGTTCTCATTGTTGATTGGATTTCTCAACATGGTAGAAAACAGGGTAGATGGCCACTGGATGATCTTGACCTTAATATTTCACAGCTTCTTCCACTGGGGAAACTGAACCGCAGTTACAAAAACACCAGTGTGAAAAACTTCGCAATAGACAGGTAATACCATTTGCTGAAATCTGGGCTCTCTCCTGATCTATCCTTTAAATAATAAACAAGAAAAAGAAAAAAAAAATCAAGTCAACAATAAATAAAAAAAGCAACCCCTTGCCCTGGCTGGGTGGTTCAGTTGGTTGGAGCATTGTCCAGTACACCAAAAGGTTGTGGGTTTGATTCCTGGTCAGGGCACATACCTAGGTTGTGGGTTTGATCCACAGTTGGGGTGCGTGTGGGAGGCAACTGATTGATGTTTCTTTCACACATCGATGTTTCTCTCTCTAAAAATCAATAAAAACATATGCTCAGGTGAGGATTAAAGCAAAACCCACTGTCATACTTTTGCCATGAACCTTTGCCATGAATGGACAACAATGATTTTTAAAAATGCATTGATGAGAGAGAAGGGGGCCCCGAGATGATTGTGAAATGACTTCCAACAAGAAATACTGAAAAATTCCAATTTGACTCACATTGGAAAGGCCCAAGCGCATGCTGTGTCCTGAGGCACACTTAAAGCAGAAGGATTCAGGAAGACGAAACTCCATGGGAAAGACTGCGATTGGCCCAGCCTGAGTGAGCTGTCCACCACGGGCCACTCAGCTGTGACCGATAGTGTGGAGTGCTCCTGGGCAGCTATCCTGTCCCCACATTCCCTCTTCTGACCACTCAGCTATGTCCGGGTGGTGGACTCACTGATGTGAGAGAGACACATTGATTGACTGCTTCCCACTTGATCCCGACTGGGCTGGAGATCAAACCTGCAACTGAGGCAGGTGCCCTCAACCAGGAATTGAACCTATGACCCTTTGGTTTGTAGGCCAATGCTCCAACTGCTGAGCCAAACTGGTCAGGGCAAGTTTGTATTTATTTTTTTATTGATTGATTTTAGAGAGAGAGAGAGAGAGAGAGAGAGAGAGAGAGAGAGAGAGAGATAGAGAAACATTGATTTGTTGTTCCCCTTCTTTATGCATTCATTGGTTAGGTCTGGTATGTGCCCTGACCAGGGATCAAACCTACAACATTGGCATATCATGAGATACCCTAACCAACTGGGCAACCCAGCCAGGGCTCCAGTTTGCATTTATACTTAGAGCATATTTCAGTTCAGCCTCACCTTATTTCAGGTGTTCAGTAGTATTGGACATTTCAGATTGAGAGAAGGAGATAGTCATCTAGTCATCTTGAAAATATGTTTTTATTGAATCTAGAGAGAGAGGATGAGAGTGGGAGAAACATCAATGCTAGAGAGAAACATTGATTGACTGCCTCCTGCATGCCCCTTACTGGAGATCCAGCCTGCAACCCAGGCACATGCCCTGACTGGGAATAGAACCAGCAACCTTTTGGTGCGTAGGACGATGCTCAACCAACTGAGCCACACTGGCTAGGGTTCATCTAGTCATTTTAATGTAACCAATGAAAAAGACTATTGAAACCTAAAGAATATTTATATATGAGGCAATACATTTATACTTTTTGGCTCAGGTAAAGTATGCCCTACTTAATGCTTTTATTTTATATTTTTATATGTTAATTATTTTAAATTGGACCATAATTTTAAATTGGATCATAATTATAGCTTGACCTGTAGGCAAATATTATTGCTACTTTTTTTTCTCTTAATTTTGCAATCAATTCACCACAATAGGGCTGGAGTTGAAAAGGATTCCTCCCTCATTTCCTCTAGGTCTCTGCTTAAAAGTCCACATGGCACATGCCTCTTCCTCTGCCATTTCCCCCACTCCTCTGGCAATTCCTTTGCTTTAGTTTTCTCCATAATTTCTAGTACATCTGACATGTAGAGTGCATTTTTCTATGATTTGTTGTTGTTTTTTTTGAAATTGCATGGTTTAAATACAGACATTGAAGCATCAAACAACTTAGAAAACAAATTAGTTGGAAGGTGGAGACAGGTGAGCTACTTCGAGCAAGGTGTTAAAGACACGACTGTCTTACATTCTGTGGGGTGGTCAGTGGAAGAGTTCATAGGTTAAAAGAAAAATTCTGAAGTTACCAAAGGTTTTCCTTTTCAATTATTTTAAATAACAGTGCAGATAACAATGAAAGCTGTGGATTTGAAAATGCTGCCGTGCAGAAATGGGGCCTGTCTGTGGGATTGCCCTCAGATCGCCCACAGGCTTCCTGGTCATTGTTCAGAGAGTGCTGCTGGAGGATTGCACGGGTGGGACTTCTCTGTCGCTAGTGGGAGTGGGGTTCTTGGGGTGCCCCTGGAATAAGCATTTCTGGAGGCCCCCATTAGAGAATGAGATGTGAAAAGCTTTATTTTCATGGAGTTACATCCTTGGTTTGCAAAGTCCCACTTCCCTTAAGCCAGTCCTGGAAAAGGGGTAGCCCGGGATTCAGGAGAGCTAGAAGGAAAGCCAGCGTCCAGAGTTTCCGCTCCATGGTGCAGTTGAGTGCGGCACAGCACCAGCCATCAGCTAGTCACAGTCCATGTCCACTGTGTGTATGGGGGTCCACAGCTGTGAGTGCAGAAGCGCGAGAGCCCCAGGAGTCAGGCCTGAGCAGCAAGAGGGCTAAGAGGGAGAGCTCCCTTTGCTCAGGAGCTTAAATATCAAATCTTGCGCGTTTGCAGTAACCATGCTTATTCTGGCCTATTACCCATTTCCAGGTGTGACTGACAGGTAAGCATCTTCCCACATCACCCAGACCTTATTGGGCATGTATCTATACTGCCTTTGTCCATCCAGCCCCTTTCCCTGTGATCTGTGGGGAGCAGACCTGCAGTGTTAACTGTAGCATCCTGGCAAAGCCGTATAAATGGCACACTTATATTATCCAGTCATCTCTTTGCTCCTTTCCTGTTAATAAGTGGGTATTACAATGGTATCAAGATCGATACAGACCATTGCAGTGGGCTCCAGGTGGGCTTCACAGGTGACTCTCACCGCTCTGTGGAGGCTCTAGCTGAGCCCTGGGCACCCATGTGCTCACAGTGAGTCTCTGTACTTTGAATTTAGGAGTTGAAGGAGAGCCGAGGTAGCTTCAGTTCTAACTTTGTGATTTTCCAGTGGATGGATGCTGGACATACCCAACCCTTTTGTCCAACTTGGCTACAAAGTCAAGAGTTTCCACAACTCCCTCCTCAGGGTCGATACTTTGCTGGAAGTGCTCACAGAACTCAGAGAAACACTACTTACCATTACTGGTTTGTTACGAAGGATACAAATGAAGAGGCAGAGGAAGTGCACGGGGCGAGGTCTGGAAGGGTCCTGGGACAGGACCCTCTGTCCTGTGGAGTGGGCTGTGCCACCCTCCTGATGTGTGGATGTGTTCACCAACCTGGGAATCCCTGACATTTAGGGGATTTTGTGTAGAAAGCTTTACCACCTGGGCATGATTGATTATTAATTCAACCTGTCCCCTCCCCCTCCCTGGAGGTTTGGGTGGGGCTGAAAGTTTCTAATCAAGATTTGGTCTTCCTGGAAACCAGCTCCCTCCCACCTGAAGGTATCTAAGGGCCCACCAAGAGTTGCCTTATTAGCACAAAAAATGCTCTTATCCCTTGTGAAATTCCAAGGGAGTGAGGAGCTCGGTGTCTGGATCAGGGTGAAAGACGAAATGTTACAACAGAAGATGTTCCTATCACCCCTTTCACTCAGAAAATTACAAGGGTTTTAAGAGCTCTGTGCCAGGAACTGGGAACAAAGACCAGATATGTTTGATTGTTATGTCATACTCTGGTAACGGGTCAGTCTCCATGGTGGCCACGTGCTCGCCAGCCCTTCATGGCTGCGGTCACGGCTCCTGCTTCATATCTGGGTGCCTGCCTTTGCCCCAAGCTCCGCTGCTGGTTTTAAATCAGTCCTGTGCTGCAATGCCGTAAACTCTCTGGACTGAACAGATGTGCTAGGCAAGGCTCTGTTTAGGTTCCACATCAGCGATGGGTCAGGGTTCTTCCAGTAGTTTTTCCAGCCAGTGGGAGATTTCAGTACCCAGACTCAGCAGAACTGCCCACTACATTGTGGATAAAATTTCAGTTGTTGCTGTGGCTATTGAAAATATTTCTAAAACCAATTTAAATCTATTTCGAGTGTGTGGGCGACTACTCTACTAGCATAATGTTGGGAGCCAGAATACCTTGAATACAGAGGTTTAAAGTACAGTGATACCTCGGTTCTCGAACATAATTCGTTCCAGGAGGACGGTCGAGAACCGAATTGTTCGAGAACCGAAGCAATGAAACCAATAGGAAAGCGTGACTCCACAAAGCGTGACTCTCTCTCTGCACTCACACTGATGACGCAAGCAAGGCGCGCTGGGCCGAATGAACGCCATTCGGCTCATCTCGGAAGTTCGAGTTCCAAATATTTGTTCGGATTCCGAGACAAAAGTTTCTCGAATCTCCATTTGGTCGAAAACCGAGGCGTTCGAGAACCGAGGTATCACTGTATAAGTTCTGCTCTGAACTAGTTTACATTTTCATTGGGGATGAAACCTGCTCATAAATGTGCAGGGTAGAATATATTCAAGTGTCCACATGAATAGCATGACCAAAAGGGCTGAAAAATATGAGTTTATAGATGGAATAAAGCTTGAGATGAGCTATTAAGATTAAGCTATAAATTGGAAGAGGAAAAGGAAAGACCATTCTGGAAGGAAAATACTGGGAATAAACTTTGCAATAAATGTGGGAAGATCATTTTTAATTATTAATATTTACATGCAGATGAATTCTGCTTATCTTTGCTCATGTTGCATTTCAATATTTTATAGCCATCCTGTTTGTCATAAGTAAAGCAGTCCTAGTTCCAGCCACCTCAAATTGGTAATACCGAGACAGTGTTATTGTATTGAGTATTTCATATATAATTTTAAAGTATTATTTTCCACCTATTGTTCATAAGAACAATAAAAAAAAAAAACTATACTGAAAAGAAGTCTTACTACTCTTTCTACTCTTTACCAACTATTTTAGCAAGATCTTATTAAATATTTGTAGTCAGGACCTGCCTATGAGCTGTACTTCTTTTGGGTAAAGATTTTAAGTGGAAGTTACTGGCATTAATTTTTAAATAAGCTGGTTTTGAATTAATAAAGATATACCCTTATATATGAGGTAAGCCTCACTTGGGTTTGTAGTTTTCTAAGAGTACTGAACAGAGTGTTTATTTAATTTGATCTTATTCACAAAACAGTGAACAGCCTTGTGTGCTTAAGAAGCTCCCAGGTTCTTGTGATTGTCCAGTTTCTTCATCCATGGGGTAGAGTCCTCTGAATGTTGAAAGCTAAAAAAGGAACAGAACACACAGTCCAGCTTTTTAGAAGAAAGAACATTTTATGCTAAATTTAACCCACTTGAAAATAATGACCTGTGAGGTGTGAAATTTAAGATAAGATCTAGGAAGTCCCCCTAAGCCTCTAATCAGCAACTGTTTCTCCTAAATTATAGATGTTTTTTTTTTCCCCATCTCACTTATTGAAGAAAGCCACTCTTTTAACTCTTTCTAAATATCCTTTACCTTTGTCATTTTAGCACTCATATACTGTCCCTTTTGTGATAGTTAGGTACAGCTTTTCTTTCTCTTTAAAGAAAAAAAAATCTATTACAAATGATCTAGTTAGCTATTTTCTGGTTGATACTAGAAACTGGTATTTTTGCATATATTTAAAAAATTGATCTGCATAGTTATCTCAGCTACCTTAAAATTAAAATGACTTTGAATGACAAAATGAGGAGCTGATAGACGTCTGCTTTTAACGTGCCCACTATTTGTTTTGAACACGAGGGCTGGCTGGTTTCTCCTGGCTGTGCTCTCCTGTCCCAGAGTGGTGCTCCTGGCCTGCATGACATTCCCCTGAAGCCCCAGCCACGGTCCAAGAGGAAGTTTTCTCCAACGAGGCTGTAATCTTTGCTGAAGGAGTTACAGGTAGTTTTGCTACACTAACCTGGAGTGCTTCCATGGAAGTTTCACTTACATTTTAGTTCTTTAAATGAAATAAAACACGTGCCTGGTGTGTGAAATAGCAGACCTCTAACTGAGATGCTGAAGGCTCATTCAAACGGGCTGTGTGAGAGGTTCCTCATTCTGATGGAAAGATGCAAACACTGGAGCCCCCATGATGATCACTGATGCTGGGGGAAAGCTAGACTCAGAGACAGTGGATTTGCCGGCTGGACCTAATGCTCACTCAGGAGGTGGATTGCTCAGTTCTAGTGTGACGACACCTAGATCTTTGTTCAGAACACCAGCTGTACAAATACAAAAAATGTTTTTAAATTTGTATTCATTACATTCACCTATAAAAAATACGGAGAAAACCCTGACTGGTTTGGCTCGGTGGTAGAGCATCGGCCTGAGGATCAATGAATCTCAGGTTTGATTCTAGCCAAGGGCATGTACCTCAGTTGCAGTTTGTCCCTGGCCCTGGTTGGGGTCGTGTGGGAGGCAACCAGTCGATGTGTCTGTCTCACATTGATGTTTCTCTCTCCCTTTTTCTCCCTCTCTCTCCTTCCCACTTTATCTGAAGATAAATAGAAAAATATCCTAGAGCGAAGATTAGAACAAATACAGAGAAAGACTATGATGTATTTTGACATTAAATACATTCCTTAATTATGTTACAAAAAACTATAAGCCATGCATGGCATTATGAAGGTCTTTTTTTTTTTTAAAGATTTAGAAATCAAGGTTTAAACAATTTTAATTTTGTTTTCCTGCGTGCAGTCAATGCTTTGGGTGCCTGTATTGCACTGAAGTGAATGGAATTAACTTTAGTGGGTTACTTGCCACTTTAGCTGCTGAATGTCCCCACTTTGAGAAACAAACAAAAAAGATGTGGTGATTGTACAGGAAACACTGTACCGGACTGTGGTTTATGTAAAGGAAATGCCCACGGAGAAGCAAAATACTGTTAGTACTAAATAGTGAACTTGGCTCTTGAAGTAGAAATGACTTGATATAAATAACCCTTACTCTTAGATTGTATGTACAGAACTAATTCTAACACACTTTAAGCAGGGCATGGGATTGACTCTGTTTTTACGTGGCTTGCTAACAGAAGGCAGTTAGGATAGGGGACCACATAAAGGCTATGTAAATAATGGGAACAGATGGGTAAGGGACTTTGGTTTGACTTTGACAGTACCACACAGCGAGTCAACCCAGATTTAAAACTCAGTAGTGGCACAGTAAGCAGTATCATCATCCTGTGCATTTTCTCTGCAGACTAGGAGTAGATTTGTAACTGTTCTAGAGTAATTATTTCCACAAGTCATTTAGTATGTTTGACTAATATTTCTCTGTGTAGTTGGCTCATTCTGGCAGATGGATCAGGGCTCGTGGGGAGCAGGGTGTCTGCTGCTCTCCAGGGTCTGTAATTTGTGATGTGAGAAGCTGCTTGTCAGAGTTCTTAGTATGGACACACCTGCATCAACAGGGCCGAAAGGAGCCTTGCACGCGATCAGTCCAGACCTCTCATTTTGCAGGTGCCTCACAGAGAGGGTGTTATCTTCCGTTTTCAAGGTGGCTCACTGTGGTAGGCAGAGTCATGGCCTCCCAGAGATGTCTAAGCCCAAGTTCCTGGAAACCCAGTAGGGTACCTTGAGATTTCTCAGGTGTGATTAAGTGAAGGACCTTGTGGTGTGGAGATTACTTTGGATTATGTAGGTGGGTCCAATACAATCACATGGATCCTTAAAGTCGAAGAACCTTTCCCGTCTGGGTCAGAGAGAGAGGCCGCACTACTGACTTTGGAGATGGAGGAAAAAAGCCTTGAGCCAAAGAACGTGGGCAGCATCTCACGCTGGAGGGACAAGGACATGGGTCCTCCTCCAGACCCTCTGGAAAGGACCTCTGCCCTGCTGACACCTGAAGACCCATGTTGTGTCTTTGACTTACCAAAATGTAAGGTAATTAATTCAGGTGGTTTTAAGCTACTAAATCAGTGGCAATTTGTTGTAACAGTCACAGAAAACTAACATCCTCACCAAGTTAGGGATAAAACCAGGTCTAGACCCAGCCCGTCTGCCTTACAGTCTAGGTCACTTCTCAAGGGGTAAGTGCCCGTTATATCATGGAATCACGTATACCTGGAAGGCAGAGATCATTTCCTCCTCTTCCCTGAGATGTAACCCAGGAGTAGGTGAGTGGGAGCCACTCAGAAAGAGCTTGTGGACGAATGTCCAAGCACCAGATCCCCCAGAGAGAAACAAAATGGCAGAATGAATCTTGCTGCTTGCTTAGTTCTTCAAACTCACCCAAACCATTTTCATTCAGGCGTATCTAGAGTTTCATCCAGAGTACCCAGCACTGTGACTGCCTGTCTTGGGATGCATCCAATTTAGTGTCTTGACTCCCATTTTTCTGATAACACAGTTGATAGGGTCCTTTCTAAATCAGTCGAAAGCTCCCAGTTAGTCTAAACAGGGGTTAGCCATGAATGAATGTAAAATAAGTTCAAGATATTAAAACGTTTTCAATTGGCTTTCTTTTGAATTTTGATTCTGACTTCTCACGAAGTCCTTAAATTTTTTTTTTTTTTTTAATTTCAGTGATTGACAGAAATATCTCAAAATCCATGATAAAATCTCAGATTGGATAAAAGCAAGGACATATCTCTTAGAAAATCTAATCCAGGGATGTCAAATATGTGCCATCTCATGTGCCAATCTGATCTGCTGGTCATTGCTCTCTGGCCACTGGGCAAAAGGATTCTGTGGCCATGTCTGTGATCAAGGAAAAGAAGGGCAGTTTGATCTCGACTAATTTGGGCTACTGGTGCAACGCTAACCATACTTCCTAGACATTCTCTCTAGTTACCACTCGATTCTTTAATCATTATTTCTTGGGTGTGATTTTTCAGCCAGTTCTATATCCAACTAAATGGACTGTATCCCACTCACATTTCTTGGTTGTGTCTTGATGGGAGGATAGACCCAGATCAGTGTGGTAGTGGTTTGAAAATGTGACATACAGGGAGTGCTGACTTCATATCTAGGTCAGTTCTATGAACTCACCCCTGGGGACTTGAAAGGGGGGGCTGGAAGAAGACAGGATGAGTAAGTGTTTTTCTTTCCATTCCTAAGCAGTTCTTTCATTTTACCTATGTTCGGCTTACTCACAGCAAATTTGATTTTTGCTTAGAGAAGTCTTGACTGGATGTCATCACAGATGATTCAGAGTAGAAAAGACAGATAAAACTAAAAATATATTTATATTAAAATATTAGAGAGATGACAAGAAATATATAGAAGGTTATCTATGAAAAGTTATTAAGTTTTATAGGTCATTGATTTACTAACTTTTACTAAGGATTTTTCTAAGATTTATAGAGCAAATGGTAGTTACAATGAAAAAAATATTTAAAAAATTTATTTATATTTAACTCATTTTTATTGTTGAATGTGTTACAGATGTCCTCCCCCCTTTTTCCCCCATTGACCCCCTTCTCCCCAATCCCGCCTCCCTCCTGCTTTCCCTACACTATTGTCTGTGTCCATTGGTTATGTATATATGCATAGAACTTCTTTGGTTTATCTCATCTCGCCCTCCCTCCCCCTTCCCTTTGAGGTTCATCAGTCTAACAACTAATTTATAGTTCTTAATTCCTTCATCTTTTTCACCCATCCCCCAGTCCCCTCCCATTTGGCAAGCAACAAAAAGTTCTCTGTATCTATGAGTCTGTTTCTGTTCTGCTTGCTCTTTTTGTTTGTAGATTCAATTGTTGAAAGATGTGTATCAATTGCCATTTTATTGTTCATATTTTTGTTCTTCTCTTTCAAGAAGACCCTTCAACATTTTCATATAATGCTGGTTTGGTGGTGATGAATTCCTTTAGCTTTTTCTTGTCTGGGAAACTCTTGTTATGTCCATCGATTCTAAATGATAGCTTTGCAGGATAGAGTAATCTTGGTTGTAGGTCGTTGCTTTTCATCACCCTGAATATCTCTTGCTACTCCTTTCTGGCCTGCAAAGTTTCTTTTAGAAGTCAGCTGACAGTCTTACGAGAGCTCCTTTGTAGGTAACAGACTGCTTTTCTCCTACTGCTTTTAAGATTCTCTCTTTGTATTTAACCTTTTGCATTTTGATGAGGATGTGTCTTGGTGTGGACCTCTTTGGGTTCATCTTGTTTGGGACTCTCTGTGTTTCCTGGACTTGTATGTCTGTTTCCTTCACCAAGTTAGGGAAGTTTTCTGTCATTATATTTTCAAATAGAGTTTCAATTTCTTGCTCTCTCTCTTCTCCTACTGGCACCCCTATGATGGGAATGTTGGCACTCTTGAAGGTATCCCAGAGGCTCCTTACACTATCCTCATTATTTTTGGATTCTTTTTTCTTTTTGCTGTTCTGATTGGGTGTTTTTTGCTTTCTTGTATTCCAAATTGATGGTTTGCTTCTTGGCTTTACCTATTCTATTGATTCTCTGTAAATTATTTATTTCAGTTAGTGCATCCTTCATTTCTGATTGATCCTTTTTCATGTTGTTGATGTTCCCACTAAGTTCTTTGGGGGTCTCTTTAAGTTCTTTGGGGGTCTCATTAAGTTCCTTGAATGGCTCATCAAGTTCCTTGAGCAACCTTATAACCAGTGTTTTGAACTCTGGATCTAATTGATTGCTTATCTCCATTTTGTTTAATTATTTTCCTGGAGTTTTGTTATGTTCTTTCTTTTGGGACATGTTTCTTTGTCTCCTCATTTTGGATGCTTCCCTGTGATTGTTTCTATGTATTAGGTGAGTTGCTATGTCTCCTAGACTTCGTAGGGTGGCCTATTATTGTAGATGTCCTGTAGGATCCAGTGGCACAGCCCCCCTGATCACCCCAGCTGGATCCTTGAGGTGCACCCCTAGTGTAAACTGTACACTCTTCGGTTGTAATTGAGTCTTGATTGCTGTTGGAACATCAGTGGGAAAGATTTACTCAGGCTGATCAGTTGCAGGGACTGGCTGTGCCCACTGCCCACTGGCCTCTGACTCCCTTGGAGGATCAGCTGTGTAGGAGCCCACCACACAGAGCAAGACTTACTTCATCAGGGCTTTGATACCCACTAAGTCCGCTCATTAAGTGTGTCACTTGTGGAGGTGGTTGGGTGGTGGTGTATTGATGTGGTCTGAAGCTGTCCACTGGGTGTGCTGGCTCTGGGGAAGGTCAGCCACTGCCTGTGTTCTGTCTGGGGCCTCCAACATAAGCTACAAAGTGATCTGCAGATGGCTGCTTCTTTTGTTGGGCTTGGAGGTGCCCAGGAAAAGTCAAGTTGTAAACCAAGGCTGGCTGCTTCTGGGGCCACTTAACGAGAGGTATGGGGCTCATTGAGACCAGATGCTGCTTGTTTGAGAGATTTTAGGAAACTCTGAAACAGGATCCAAGATAGGCCAATCCTATGGTAAAGACTTTGGAAACAGTCTTTGGGTGGGCTTGAAAGTTGGGTGGGGCCGGGGCGGGGCCTCAGGGAGTCAGCAGGGCGGGGCTACCAGTGTGAGCCAGGTTGCTGGAGTCCCAGATATGGCCGCTGTCTGCTGCTCCAGGGAAGGGCTCACCACAGGAACATCAGCCTCTGCCAGCACGTCTGCCCAGGAGAAAACTGCCTCTCCAGCCCTTGTCCCAAGGCCAGACAGCTCAGTTCTTCCCTGTATGTCTCTTGCGCCCCTCAAGTTGCCTCCCCTTCGAGCTCAGAGGGAGGGAGTCTGAGTAAGTCTATGTGCGCCCTTTAGGAGCAGCTGCCTAGGGCTCCAGCAGCCTCAGCCTCCCTCAGCCTCAGTTCCTGATGGTTTTTCCACCAGAAATGATGGGGATTCTCTTCCTGGCACTGGAACCCTGAGCTGGGAGCCTGGTGTGGAACGGGGACCCCTCAGTCCTCAGGGAGGACCTTCCCAGCCGAGGTGTCCTCCTGATTTTTTTCTGCCACATGTGGGTGTGGGCCCAGCCCCTCCGCCTCCGCCCTTCCTACCAGTCTCCAGGTGGCTGTTTCTTTAATTTTGTAGGAATAGGACTTCCATTCAGCTCGATTTCAGGCGGTTCTGAAGGCTGGTTGTGTTGTAGTTTAGTTGTCATTTTGATGTGCTTGGGGGAGGAGGGGATCCCAAATTTACGTACCCGCCATCTTGACCGGAAGTCCATGAAAAAAAATTTTAATAGAAAAAGTAATAATATTTTGTGCTTAAATACAGTTGTTATCTGCTTTATAAAATATAGACTCGGGTCGACATTATGCCCTGTATTTTCCATTTGTTTCCTTTTTTGTATTAATTTGGGTTTCAGATCCTGTCAAGACAATCAGTTTGATTAATGCAGACGCGGGCGCAGACTCACCTTCACAGCCCGTGTCACGAGGCCTTCTGTGAGAGCATCTGGCTGTAATGATCAGTTGACCTGTCCGTTGGGTATCATAAAGCTTAAGTGCCCGGAAAAGCCGTTGGTTTCTCACTGAGATCGGAATGGGATTCTTCCTGGGGAGCAGTCACATAACATCCATCAGCCGCTTGTTGGCAGAGCTGCAGCCCACAGAGCAGTAATGAAAAATGACCTTACGGCTCGCATGGCGTTTTCAGCCTTTCTGAACACTCACACTTACGTTACTGCAGTGAGCCCCTGTGCACGATGAGGCAGAGGGCTCCTGTCCTTGTTATCTCTGTTGACAAAGGAAACTCAGAAGGGTTAATGACTCTACGGCTAGTAAACAGTGGAGTAAAGAGAAACACGTATTTCGCCTTAACCGTAGGCATTACAACTAGATTTGAAAATGCTTCACTTTTCACATGAGTGAAATTCCTTAAGGGAAGTCTACTAGCCTTAAGACAAGGTGAACATTTACACCTGGAGAGCGTGTTGCCATCAGTCTCACATTTCATTAAGAGGTATTCTCATCTATTAGTGTTGCTGGAGGTAGAAAGATGACAAGAAATGACTCCTTTTCTCCAGTTGGCCTGTTTCAACTTGGTTGTGTAAGTGTGGACATCATTTTCAGCATTGTAGAACAGTGTTTGATACCTGTGCTGAGAAAGGCACAGAAAACCTCAGTCCCAGAAGGGAGGTCAGCCTTGGCTAAGAACAGGGAGAGAGATTCGGGTAGCAGATGACATTTAAGTGAGCTTTGAAAGATAAACTGAGATTTACACTGGCATTTGTGAGAAGCTATTTTATTTTGATGTAAAATAAGAGAATTCTCTCTGGGCAAAGGCATTGAGGTAGGAAAGGTCAAAGTGTTTGTGGGCAGGACAGTAGACCAGTTTGACAGAATGGAAGATTTCTGGAGGAGAGCAGTTATAATTATCCACATGAGAATAAAGACGTACTTGACTGCTCTTTATCATGAGTCTTTCTCTACGCCCTTCCTCAATCTATTAAGGAAGGATGGGCTGCAGAATTTTGTTTTCCACTGTGGTATTACCTTTGAGATTAATCATAATATTTATTAAAAGGTAATTATATTTATTCTTACTTTTCTTTTTATCTGTTATTTCATCATTGTTCCTCCCCATTTCCATAGTTTTTTTTTTAACCCTCACCCGGGGATATGTTTTCATTGATTTTAGAGAGAGAGAGAGAAAGGGGTGGGGAGAGAGAGAAACATTGATCAGTTGCCTCCTGTACACGCCCAGCCGGGGATGGAACCTATAACCTTTTGGTGCACAAGACAAGGCTCTAACCAATCAAGTGCCTCCGGCCAGGGTCCATCGTTTTAACATTTATATTTCTCTTAAGGTGTCTAAAAACACTTTTTTTTCAAAACTTTTTCTTCTAAGGATATAACAACATGAATGATTATTTTAGGACACTTGAAGGCCAAGATTAGTAATGCTTCTCTTAGATCTTCATCCATAGTAAGTCTAAAATAGAAGATTGAGTCTTTATTTCTTAAATTATTTTTATTAATTTGTTTTTGTTACAGACGTTTCTCCTTTTCCCCCCACTGACACCCTTCTCTCCATCCTCCTTGCCCCATCCCCAGCTTTGTTGTCTGTGTCTATTGGTTATGCATTCATGCATGTAAGTTCTGTGGTTTCTCTCTCCCCCCAACACCTCCTCTTCTGAGGCTTGTCAGTCTGCACCCTACCCCTATGTCTCTGGGTCAATTTTGTTCATCAGTTTTTTAGTTCATTATATTCCACAATAAGTGAGATCATGTGATGTTTGTGAAGATTGCTTCTTTATATTGCATTTCTCCAGAGGCAACTTCGTGAGTCGAAGAGGCAGCCCTCAGCACGACCCCAGAGACGTGGTGCCAGCCCACTGCCCTTCCAGTCAGCGAGGCCATCAGAAGTGTGTGCCGTTCTCTTCGGCTTGTAGGTGTCAGTGAACACTTGCCCCTATTGTCAATTGAAGAGGGATAAACTGTGTCCTAAGTATATTGGATTGGAAAGATTTTAAAGAACTGATTATCAGAGAATTGAAGGTCAGATACTTTTGTCTGGCAACCCCGGACTTGAGAAAAGGACAGGCTGTTGTTCTAACCGTCATAGTTTAATCCATCCCACTTCCATGCCGATGAAGCGGTTAGGAGCAGGTACTGGAGCAGTGAGATGTTTTTAAAGGCACTACAAAAAGCTATGTAACAAATTCCCCCACCCTCATTTTTTTCCACTTAAAACTTAAAAGTGATATATTTCCATTACTCTAACAAGCACGATTCGAGGCGTCTAGATTCTTATCACTAAGGTTTGAGATGAATATTTTGTTATATTTGTATCATTATTTTCTTTTTGTTTTTGTATTAAAAATGTTTATATGCAGCTAAAGCTTCCATTGTTACCCATAATTTCTATTCTCTCTCTCCCCAGAGTTGAATGTATGTGTACATATATTCAATCTGTGTGAAACCAAGAGAAGAAATAGCCCCTGTTTGTAAGAGGTTGTTAGTCATACATTTCGAAGGAGAAAGAAAGTTAAGTTGTTAAAGACGAACTATTTGGTTTCTTTGATGAAATATGTTTTGCTATTTCAACTAGAGCCCTGCATCAAAGGTTCAGAAAATTCCATAGCCAATCCCCCCTCCCACACACTTGAGTGAGAAAGACAGATCACTAATCATTTAAGATAACAAACAGAAAAAAAGAAATCTACACAGTAATAGGTGATTTCTTTCTAACAATTCTGGTGTCATAAAATTTAGTCAAACAAAACTCCATATATATTTTGACTAAAAGACTCAGACTTCTTGGGGAAGTCAAGCTCTTGAGTGGAGCCTATAGAATAAACTCCTTTTTATTTTTTCCCCTAATGATGAAAATAAAATGGTAAGAGTGAGGGATCAAGAGGGAGCAGCTGTCTAGAGACCTGGCTTCATGGGAATACCCTTAGACTGAACCTATGTGATTATTTTATACTTTTAGTACTGATTATTGTATTCATAAATGTTATTTATACTGTTTGTGTCTTTTAAATACACCTATTATTACAGAACTGACACAATTCAGATGATTTTTTTTAAATGTTTTTGATTTGAATCTCTGGTGGCATATATAGTTCTAGTTCATTATTTTCACTGTTCTAGATAATACCAATATAGAACAATATGTCATGTTTTGTTTATCTAGCCTTCCTTCCTTCCTTCCTTCCTTCCTTCCTTCCTTCCTTCCTTCGAAGCAAACAAACTTGGGTCTGTGGGATTCCTGAGTAGTAATCACTGACAGCATGGTCAGCATCTTACGGTACAAACTGCTCTGGGTGCGTTTCCACTGAGGTTAATGGAGGAGAATATATCTGCATCCGAGATGGATCCTGATTGATTGGCGCTGGGCCTGTGGAGACTCAGATCAAACAGGGAGGCGGATATTCTTTTCTCTGGGAGATGTGCCTTTGGGTGTGTCCATGAGCTGACTCATCACAGCATTTGGATCAGCTCTGGGCCAGGGACCAGCTTGCCCTTCTTCCTCATCCGCTCACTTGGCCCAGGTGGCAACCTGATCACAGCAGCTGGTCTGGTCAGCAGTCCCTCTGTGCCATTTAATGACAAATGTGCTCCCTCTTATCCTTTCTGAATTAATTGCCTCCGTGTGAGTGGTGTCTAGGGCCTGTGGGGTGGCCCTTGGGAATCTGGGCTCCTAAATCTCTGGTTGCCAGATGAGGTTGTGAAGTTGAGTCCAGAGAGTTAACTCAGAGCAGTAAATATGAAAGACATTTGCTAAGATTTATACACACACACACACATTTTTTTTTTTTCCTTTTCTTTATTTCTCTCCTGTCTTCAGTTTTTGGCCTTGGCATGACCATAGACTTCTTGTAGCTCCGAGAGATACTGTCGTGTCCTGAGGTTATCACCCTCATAGGCTCTGCCAGCCACGTGGAAAGCATTCTCTTTCCCGTCTTCTTAACCTCTGCTTCTCCTGCTATGTGGGCCATTGCTGTGGTCACTGACCTGCCCCCTCAACTCCTTCTGTTTCCCCTCCAATCTGGAGTAATTTCAAAATTCAGCTCTGATCCTGCCTCGCCTCTGCTCTTTCTGAGCCTCTGACGGCTCCCCCTGCTGCAGAGGAAAGGGCTCACCCTCCTTGAAGGCTCCTCATCATCTGGCCCTGACCAGCTTGGCCGGTATCATGTCTTGTCTCCTTTGCCACAGTGGCCTGGCTGTGTCACTTTTCACCATTCCCTGGACCTGCCATGCCCTGGCGTGCCTCCTGCCCCTGCCCCAGAGACCCTTCTCTGCCGATGGAAATCTGAGTGCTATTCAGGACTTGACGGCTGTTATTGAAGGAGCATTGCTGTGGGGGCTTGGTGTGAGGGAGGTAACTCAGTCTCTGGACGTGTAGTGGAGAGGTTTTGCATGAGCACCAGGAGACCCAGCTAGACTGGGCTGTGGCCCTGGTCACTGATGTCACCACTTACTGATGCTCAGCACAGGCTTGTCGCTACATGAAGCCATGGCCTGTGTGATCTGGGACCGATTCCTGCACCTCTCTGGGCTTCAGTGTTTGGAAAATGAGAGGGTTGGAATAGACATTCTCTGACATTTCTTCCAGCTCTGACAGTTTCATGATATTCTTCTTTTGTGTACTTTTCACATTATCTGCAGTGAGACTATATTACTTTAAACACATGTACTGCCAGATTAAAGTTCTTATGACTCAATGCAGGCCACAGTAAATGAGTGAAAAGGAAAAGCTCTGTGCGTAAGTATCAAAGAGCTCCTAGAGGCGGGCCCATCTGGTGTCGGAGTGGTGTCTAAGTGACTGATTTTGTAATGCTGGGATCTTTGCAGAATCAGGACTGGAGATGAGGTTGTATAACCCAGGTCAGGACAAGGTTGTGAAAGCAAAAGGATACATGTGGCCCGTGTAAATCAGTTAAGACACTGGCGATTATTCAGTGGAGAACCACATATACTTGGCAGTAGATGGGGGCTTCGGCCTCAACTATCTCATTTAATCCCAGCAACCGCTTTGTGGAACTGACAGGGTGATTTTGATTTTATGTATGAGTAACAGGCTCAGAGAAGGAAAGTGAACACACTCAAAGTCACACAAGCACTGAATTTCCAAGTCATTACCCAAGCCTGGGTTCATCAGGTTCTAAAGTCCACGCTTTTTTCCGTGACACGGCGCGTGGCCTCTGTGGGGCAGGTGAGCAGGTGCCCGCGTGGTTGCTCCACAGCAGCCTGTGTTCTAAACTGACAGTGCCCGATCACTGCGTTGCTTGAATTTCATTCCAAACACCTCTCCCTTCTTTAAAGTTTTATTTCTCAACTTTATTTTGTATTGGTTTCAGGTGTACAGCCTAGTGGCTAGACAGTCATATACATTTTACAGAGTGATCCCCTGATATTTCCAGTGTCCACCTGGCACCATACATGGTTGTCTCAATATTATTGACTATATTCCCTGTGATATACTCTACATCCCCGTGACTTATATGTGACTACCAATTTGTACTTCTTAATCTCTCCACTTTTTTTAGCCAGCCTCCCAAACTCCCTCCCCTCTGGCAATGATCAGTTTGTTCTCTGCGTCTGTGAGTCTGTTCGTTTTTTGTTTGTTCATTTATTTTATTTTTTAGGCTCCACATATCAGTGAAATCCTGTGGTGCCAAATAGCCCATCTTCTTAAGAGAAGCACTTTGTGACGGTGTCACAGGCTGTTTTCATCAGCATGCCTGTCGACCAGGATTCTTAGTTGTGAGCCACAGAGACAGACTCTGGCTGACTAAACCGAAAGGAAGTAACTCGGCACAGGGAGTGGCTGATAGCCTCTCTGGCGGGACCTTAGTTCCAGGCAGCCAGGAATCATGCAGAAAGTCACATCATTGAACTTGTCTGATGATGAGAATCGGCTGGGGCACTGTCCTTGCCACTGGACATTTGTCCTGACCTCCAGCTGCTGCGGCTGGAGCCCTGACTGAGGTGCTACCACCAGTAGCCACGACGGTGTGCCTGCTACATGCCATGCCTTTTCATTTTCCTAACTCCCAAGTTAAGGTCAGGGGCAGACCCTAGCTGGAGTGGAGGCTGGGTTGGGAGGAGGGGACATTTTCTCTTTTAGAGTAGGAGGCGGGCTCTTCCTCCTAAGATAGGCCTTCTCCAAACGTGTGAAGGCGATTCACATACTCAGTAGCCAAAGACAACAGCAGACAGTACAGCATCTAACTGTGTGTAGATTATAATTCACTTTGTAGGTGGGATTTCTCCTCATTTTTCTAATAAGAAAACTGAGATGGAATTTTTCATTCCCTTGGGCTAGAAACTCTGGCATTCTCTCTTCTCCATCTTCTGGAGTCAGTTAGCACCAAGTCCTACTGATGCTTGTAAATCAGGCTCAGGCATACCACGTCTGCTCTCTTCCTGGGTCGTGACCCCAGTCTGGGTCTACCAGTAACCTGGAAGAGGTTTGCTCAATGATCTCTTTCTCTGTCTCTCTAACACCGTTTTTTTTTTCTTTCTTGGATCCATCCCGCAAATTGTTGCCAGAATACTCTTCCACAAACAGTTTCCATCATGCCTCTTCATTGCTCAAAATTATTATGGTTAACCATTGGTGCTCCAGGAGTCAATGACCTTTCAAAAGTGATATGCCAGTTTAGGCCATTTCTGATTTGGATCCTGTTCATGGCTGATGAAAGAGTGTGGAGGAGAAGGAATTTTGCTCTTTAAAAAAAAATTTTTTTAAATTGATTTTAGAGAGAGAAAGGGAGAGGGAGAGAGAGATGGAAACATCGATGAGAGAGATTAATTGGCTGCCTTCTGCATGTCCTCCACTGAGGATTTGGCTTACAACCTGGGCATGTGCCTTGACCAGGAGTTGAACCGGTGACCTCTTGGTACATGGGTCAATGCTCAACCAGTGAGCCACACCAGCCAGGTGGAAGTTTGCTCTTTATTATGCTGTCTCCTGCCTGGAGTGTGATGCCTGTTCTTTAATGTCTGAATTCTATCTTTTCTTGGGTGTAGTTTGTCTCTCCTTTGCCATGTAGGAAAAGTCCCCAGGGATTTGATTCTTGTGTCCTTCCCTTCCCCTGTCCCCCATAAGTCCTTAAGGGGAAACCATGACAGCTACTTTTATTTATCTTCTTCATACTGTTAAACCCATAACTGGGTCTTAGTTGATGATTAATTGAATGGGAAATAATATAATCTTAAATGTAGATATCTAGTTAGTTTTATATTTTTTAATGATATTGGAAAAAAGGAACCTGATTTGACAGTCTGATCAATCATTCTTGGGCTTCTGAGCTCTATGCCTATTATTCCCCATGTAGAATTTTACATATATATATATATATATATATATATATATACACACACACACACACACATATATGTGTATATATGTATGTATATATATGTATGTATATATATATATATATTTTCTCTCTCTATTGATTTTAGAGAGGAAGGGAGGAGAGAGAGAGAGAAACATCAATGAGAGAGAACATTGATTGGCCACTTCCTGCATGCCCCTCATTGGGGATTGGGCCCACAACATGGGCATGTGCCCTGATCAGGAATTGAACCGGCGACCTCTTGGTGCATGGGTCGATGCTCAACCACTGAGCCATATCAGCTGGGCTTCATGCAAAATTTAATGCTATTTAGTACATTAAAAATCATCCCTGACCGGCTGGCCCGCCGACCAATGAGTCTTGGGGTTCATTCCGGTAAAGGGCACGTACCTTGGTTGCAGTTCAACTCTGGCCCTGACTGGGGTCGTGCAGGAGGCAACCAGTCGATGTGGCTCTATCATGTTGATATTTCTCTCTCTGTCTCTCTCTTCCTCACTCTCCATCCTGCTCTATCTGAACAAAAATGGAAAAAAAAAAATATCCTCGGGTGAGGATTAAAAAAAAAATCATCCTATACACATGACCCGAACCACAGCCATTCACATATGATATTGACTAGATGCATACAGTTAACTTCCTTCATTCCTGCTCTTCGGAAATCAGTGTAAGAAATAAGGAAAAAGAACAGACGTTATCAGGTTTCTTTAAGTAATAAAAAGGGACACACATCCGATACACATGGGGGTTAGGCTGTTTCTTCTAGGTTTTTCCTTGTGTCTATTGTAGCATTTCCCACTGTGTATGTTCTCTGAAACATCTCTCTGCTGAGGTTGTTACTCACTGTGCACAGATCTAATCTGTGCTCCAGAGTGGTGTCTTTGCTAGCAGTACCTGACAGAAATGTAACTTAATGGATCCAGCTGTTGTGCTTTGGTAACTCCTGTAAGTCAGAACGTACAGCTGTGCTTCCTCGCAACTTTTGTTAATGATATTATTTTAATGTTTCTTTTTACAGTTAATATTCTAAGAAAATGTTATTTTGTTTTACTCTGTGCTTGCATTATGGAAGTCATTATTACCTCCTCCCAAACACAGCAGAGGTCCCACTTGGGAGAAGATATGGCCTCTGTAATGTCAGGCCTTTCGATTCAAACCACAGCCGGGTTGATTTCTCCACTCAGACATCATGATGTGTACTTAGGAATTCTTGCTGCAACTTGAAATATTTTAAAACAAAAGATTTCAGCCCATATTATGTCATCTGTGAATCGTCCTTGTACACAGGGATCCCTCTTCCAAGTCCAGAGGCATTTCTTAGAGGGGCCCGACCCAGTACATTAGCAGCCATTCGTGTTTCTCCTCCGGTTTGTCCTTTTCCATTTTTCCTTGTGGTGGTTCATAGTTTTCATGTTGATTTGTAAGAGTTGCTTGGATATGGAAAACATTAACCCTTTGCCCTTCATATGTTTGCTTTTGTTTATGATTAGTTGGCTATATGATAATTTTACATTTTTATGAATTCCAATCTGTTGAAATGTTCCATTATGATTTTTTTCCTCATCATGAGATTTTTTTTTTTTTTTTTTTTTTTACTTATATGATCAATTTTGAAATATCTCTAGTAACCTAGAATTTCTCAGGTGCAAAGTGGGGAAATCATGAATTTTTCCACCACTGCAGTCATATCCAATTAGTTCTCTCCTATCTTGTATTTCTCTCCCGTTGGCCTATTTTCGAGAGGCATTCCCAAAACATCATCCTCTTTTTAAATCAAATGTCAGCCTACTTCATTTGTGCCGGGTGGTAATCGCACTCGGTATCACAGCCCACGAGGGCTGATTGTCGGGCTCCCTGTCCCTCTGTCCAGGTCATCCGTGAGTTGAGGCCGAGGATCTGTCTGGGGCATCTCTTGATATGTGTCCTCTTCAAGATATTTGTTCACCTTCTAAACAGCTTAAGGATGACTAAGACCTTGCTTTCTGAGTGTGGAATAAGATTTTAAAAGGAAAAAGATCCCCAAACTTGTTCATTTTATTTTTTTCATCTTCTCTACATGACTTTCAGGGTCTGTCCTGGAAGAAAAGGAAGCTGTCGTTGATTCAGATCACGTTGACGACTAAGGACTTGGACAGGTTGAGCTGGACACGTGTCCCTGAGAAGAAGAGACCTTTTTGAGAATACTATCTCCTATTTCCTGTTTCTTAAAATGACTTTTTACATCTTTTCCTTTCTTTTTCTTTTCATTTTTTTTCTTCTCGGAGGTTCTCCGTGCTGTCTTTCTGGCACTGCCCATCTCCCCCCCCCCCCCCCCCCCCCCCACGTCTGGTGCTCCTGCCTAACTTTCCTGTTTTTCACCATGTTCCTGCTACCATCTTACTGTTCACTGGAGACAATCTGAGGACACCGGGGATGGAGGGGAACAGTGTGTTTGGAGCCTTGTTGTAACATGATTACCGAGTTGGTGATTATGTTTGGATAGAAAGATGAGATTATTTAATTGAAACACTGTGTGGAAAATATATGTTAACTCACTGGAAAAGCCTAAATCATTAAAAATAAATTAGTGTTGTCATGTAAATGTCATGATTGAAGCAACATTCAGATGAGACTATAGTTTATGAATCTTCATGAAATAGAACATTTCCTTGGGTTATGCCAGTTACAAAAACCATCATAATTTCTTTAGTTATAGATGGAAATAAAGTGTGTGAAATCGAAGGTGTGGCTGGAAGTCTGAGTTGCTCAGTTCCCTGTGTTAAGGCCTTGTTGTAATTGAAAATGTGTTGTTTTTACTACAACATACCATTTTCCAGTACCAATAAATTGTGCAGTAGCTTGACCATTCTTTCAGTGTTTCTCTAGGAAATCCAACTCATTCCAGCTTGCACAAGGAATTTTCTTCAGGATCTTGTACAAAAATAAAAAGGGGTTTCGTAAATTATTTCTATGATGCTCAATTTCACAGTGTTTGAGTTGTTTGGGAAAGAAGTGTAACCTGAGTGCAGATTCGGTATTCTAAGGTGTGTGACAGCTCGACTTGCCTCTGAAAATGGGTTGTAATCTCCACTGATTCTCGAGAGAGTGCTACCATGGCCTGAGTTTTCTGTCATTGGTTTGGAATGTTTCAATATTTTCTCCTCATTTTCAATACATTTTGAATGTATTTTTCTGGTCCCTTTCCCTCTTGGTTAATAGGGTGTTTTATTATTTTTCTTCTTCATAACATTTAGCATGGGGTCTTGCACATTGCACATGCTAATAAAATGTGATTTGACTTGACCATCAATTAGAGATGTAAAGGGTCCCGGTGGTCCAGGTGCCACATGGAGGGTCCTGTCCGGGGGCTGCAACCCCAGTGCTGACACAGAAACACACTTTTCTCCCTAGACATGTGATCTCTCTTGGTGCATGTGTTTAATATTTTATCTATTCGGTGCCCTTTTTATTGGTAGTTAAGTAATGTTGATTTCCCAGAGACTTGGGATGTATCTCAGTATAGTAACCTCAACACATTGCTGAGTTGACAGTAGACAAAGGAAGGCTTCCAGAAACAGCTCTAAGAAAGGAACTGTAAGGTTTTGCTTAGTTTTCAGTTGCCAAGAATAACACAAGAATTGCTTTAACGGGGAGAAAAATCACACGGGGCCCCTCCGAACACTGCAAAGGATCAAAGGCACCATCTGATAATGCAACAGTCCCCTTCCTTCTGGGCAGGTTCCGCTCAGCCTGAGAGCTGTTGGGAATCATTTATTTGTAAGGAAGGTCTAAAAAAAGAATTCTCCACAGTTTAGCAGTCTACATAGGAACTTAACACTTTTTCCTGCCCTTTGGCCCAGAAACTTCACTGTTGTCAGGATATTACCATCAGGAAATAAATAGACATGTAGGCAAATATTTATTTATCTATTTTTGTTGTTGTTTATCCATTTATTTGTTATGGATATTTAGGTTGTTTTCTTCTTTTAGCCTTTGTGAGTAATTCTGCTATGAACGTGTGTGCAAGTATTTGCGTACCTGTTTTCAATTCTTTTGGTACATACTTACCAGTGAAATTGCTGAGTTGTGTGGTAATTTTGTTTAACTTTTTGAGGAACTGTCAAACTGCTTTCCACAGTAGCTGCACCAGATTACATTCCCAGTAGCAATAGGCAAGGGTTCAAATTTCTCTACATCCTCTCCAACTCTTACTTTAAAAAAATTATAGCCGTCCTGATGGGTGCGAAATATCTCATTGTGGTTTGATTTGCATTTCCCTGATGACTTAAAGATGTTGAGTATCTTTTCATGTGCTTATTGGCCATTTGTACATCTTCTTTGGAGAAATGCATATTCAAGCCCCTTTGCCTGGTTTTAACTGGTGGCGTATCTTTTTGTTGTTGCTTTGTAAGAGTTCTTTATATATTCTGGAGAGCAGACCCTTATCAAATACATAATTTGCAAATATTTTCTCCCATCCTAGAGGTTTTCTTTTCACTGTCTTTATAGTGTCATTTGATGCACAGAGGATTTTAATTTTGGTAAAGTCCACTTGATCCTTTTTTTGTTGTTGTTGCTCTTGTGTTTTTGTGTCATAGCTGATGGCTAAATCCCAGGTCACGATTTACCCATATGTCTTCTAAGAGTTTCTTGGTTTTAGCTCTTATATTTAGGTCCTTGATCCACTTTGAGTTCATTTTTGTATATGTTGTGGGGTAAGGGTCCAACTTTATTCTTTCACAGGTAGGTATCCAGTTATCCCAGCACCATTTATTGGAGCTTATTCTTTCCTCATTGCATGGCCTTGGCACCCTTGTTGAAAATTAGTTCATTATGTCTTTAAAGGGTTATTTCTGGACTCTTAATTATATTCCATTGGGTCTATATGTTTATTCTTATGCCATTACCACAGTTTTGATTACTGTAATTTTGAAGTAAGTTTTGAAATCGGGAGTGTGTGTCCTCCAGATCTGTTCTTCTTTTTCAAGATAGTTTGGTTGCTTGGGGCCCCTTGATGTCCATATGAATTTGAGGATCAGATTTTCCATTTTTTTCAACTTGACTCATTGCGCCTTTTCCCTGCCAGCCCTGGAAAGGCTGCTTGCTGGCAGGTGTCACTGGGTATCCAAAGCCTGCTCTGCACTCCCCCACGGGCAAGTATTTTGATACAAAAGTAATTCTTGGCATTGTGAGAGGTTGGGGAAAAGCTGGTGTAGTCAACAACAGGGTATTGATTAAATGTAGTATAGCCTCTTACTCTGTAGAGTCCTGTGCAATTGAAATAGAAAGTGTAGCCCTGAGTTGGGAACAGATCTAGGGTCTCTCATGTTCTGTATTGCAGTGTTTTGAAATTGAGGATGGCTTGTGGGGGCAGCCGGTCATTAATGGGGATTTGGATTACATGTGTCCTCACTATGAGGTTCGAGGGCAATGGCAAAAAGTGACCTCCAACTGTATTAAACTGACAAACTATTTCTCAGTTTAGTTTGTTTTTTAAAAAAATATGTTTTTTGTTGATTTTTTTTTTTTTTTTTAGAGAGAGAGAGAGAGAGGAAGGGAGAGAGAGATAGAAATGTCAATGTGAGAGAGAAATATTGATCTGCTGCCTCCTGCACGCCCCCTACTGGGGATCGAGCCTAAAACCCTGGCATGTACCCCGACCTGGAATGGAGCCGGGGCCTCCCAGTCCATGGGCCGATGCTCAGTCCACTGAGCCACACCAGCCAGGCAGCTTAGTATTTACACTGAGTATAATTTCCTTTCTTCCAGTAGTCATGGAAAAAAAATACATGCCAACAAAATATTTTATTTTAAGAAAACAATGTTTAGCACTTTAAAAGCAATTTCAAAAAGGATATAGCTCTTTGGAAGTTTGCTATTCTATGCCCATTCACTGCCTTGTCTTTTTTTTTTTTTTTCCTTTCTAATCACGTTTCATAGAGGCACTTTCTTAGGCCAAGCGTGTTCTCCTCATTCACATTTGTGATTCCCTTGTTCATGAGCACTTTCTAAGCATTAACATTATTTAGCTCATCTATATTCCATGTTCCTACAAAGATGAACATTTTAGCATCGAAGCTTTTAGAAAACCTATGTAAAATATCTCTATTTTGAAACCTAATTAAATATGTATGTTGAAAGCATTTTTCTAAACAAGCACTTGGATTCTGAAATCAATCATCTTCATTCAAGGGTGTGAACATAGCCAATATTATGTCTCGCCTGATTATTAGAGCACTGTGTTTCTGTAAATTATTGAATCCCTGTACTTGCTCCTTCTTTGGAAAAGTACATGTTTCTTTATGGGAACAACAGTAACATTGCTCAGCTTCTCTTCCTGCTGATCCCGGACCTGGACCCCGAAACCTGTTGCCCCACTCACTACAGAAGAGGAACGAGAAAGCCCAGCAAACACCTTCGGTTGCTTTTAAAGAAACATTTCTCTAAAACTGGGTTCCACTGAATGTTTCTTCAAGGCAGAGTCAAAAGACCAAGGGTTTACATGGCTTACTAGCATCTTCTTGGGTCTCTGGCATTTTCAGAGCTTAGTCAGAAAGGTAGGAGCATGAAGAATAGCCCTGGCTGGTTTGCTCAGTGGTTAGAGCGTTGGCCCAAGGACCAGAGATTCCCGGGTTCAGTTCCCGCCAAGGGCACGTACCTCGGTTACAGTTTGTCCTCGGCCCCAGTTGGGGTTGTGTGGGTGGCAAACACTCGATGTGTCTCTCACGTCGATGTTTCTCTTTCTTCCTCCCTCTCTCCCTCTCACTCTATCTGAAGATAAATGAAAACATAAATTAAATTATGAAGAATAATGGGGTCAGGCTGTCATGACAGTTGTGTACTGTTTGACACTAGAGGGTGCCCTTCCCAGGGATTTACTAGGTGCATAGTGTGCAAGGCCATGGACCATCCTTACCCTGCCCTCCCTCCTGACTCTTCCCTTGGACAAGCAGGAATACTATGTAGAATCATATCTGTGCTACACAATCAAGTCTCATGTGGGTCTTTTTAGGAGCCCTGTTTCAATATCTAAGAGCAGAGTATAGATCAGATTGGCTTTCAGTGTGGGGAGTAGTAACAGCCTCCAGGACATAAGGAGAGAAGCAGAGAGTTAAGTTCTAAACGTGGAATACGATCGTACTGGGAAGACAGTGTCTGTAGCCTCTGGCCCTCCCCTTGCAAACATCTGTTTGACATACAATATCTGAGAAGGACAAGAAGGAAGCCTCAGCGTTTGCACTGAAATCGTCTTTCTCGGAAGAGGACTCTGATTTGAAGGGATCATTTTGACACTGGAAACCAAGAGTTTCCGTGGCTTTAAAGTAGTCATTTTTGGGCGATGATGAGCACCTGAAAATAAAATCCACCATGTCCCATTATTTTTGTGGTTATGTCAGGGTTGCTCTAAGTGTTAGAATGAGAGAAACCTCATTTGGAGAAAGAATACCGCGGGGAGGAGGATTGTTTCTCATGCTTTATTATATAGGATTCAAATGAGAAATATTAGTGTTTTCACAGAACAGATAATTGTGCCAAATATTCCAAAGTCCCCACCCTCAAGGGCTGAAAACAGTAAGAAATTATTGATAGAAGGTCAGTTACTCTATGAATTTACCTATTAGTCTGTATTAATCCAGACAATCTCTCCCTACCTTTTTTTTTGGTGACTTGGTTTACATTAGGTCAGTTACCATTCTAACAGATTTGGATATGAGCAAATTAAATGGGAAATGTTGGAAGTTATATTGGTCTTACTTTAGTTATAGGTGTTTTTCAATCTAACGGAACATGACATCTTTATCTTTTTTTGATGAGTGAACACCAAAAACAGACAAGGCAAATAAAAAACCTGATTTTGAATCAGAAAATTTCTTACAGTTCATTGGTTTTTTCAACATCTGGCAATAGACTGTATAAGGTATAGCTATGATATAACTTAAAGTAAAATACAGAACTTACATAGCTAAATAAAAAGTACTCCTTAAAGTACTGTAATTACCTCGGGAAACAGTAAGGTTGCTGCTGCTCCTCGAAGAATGTTCAGGTCTCGCCTCCGCATCGCCACTTTTTTCTGATTGGCTCTGCTTCCTTCCGTCTTAAGTTTGGGAATTCTGATAATATTTTGTTTGACCCAAAGGCTGGCTCCACAGAGCAATAAAAAAAAATTTTGAAAACCATTTCTGTTTGTCATACAATTCTGAAAGTCTCTGTCCTATTTCTAGACAGGCCTCTTTCTCTAAACCAAGCAGGGGGCAGGCTGGAGACCTCAAACAACCTAACTTTTAGCAGGTGGAATTAGAATAAATGCTAAAAATGCATTCCTTAGAGTTTTCCTTTGTTGGCCTGTGTTCCTTCCACAAGACCATTTACATCAAATGGACTAGTATGTAGTTACTTTTTAATCAATAATTCATCTAGATTAATATTTAGGGGAAAACGAAAGGGGATACATTTTAAAACTTTGCTTTTTTTTTTTCATCCTCACCCGAGGACATGTTTCCATTTTTTGTTTGTTTGTTTGTTCAGATAGAGTGGAAGGGAGAGAGAGGAAGAAAGAGAGAGAGAAACATACATGTGAAAAGGACACATCGAGTGGTTGCTACCTGTGTGACCAACCAGGGCCAGGGACAAACTGCAACCGAGGTATGTGCCCTTAGCGGAAACTAAACCCGGATCTCTCTGGACCACAGGCCGACACTCTAACCGCTGAGCCAAACTGGCCAGGGCTAAAACTTTGCTTTTGAATTCATCTCCCTGTGAGTTCTTTTTCTATATCAGTGGTTCTCAAGGTGTGGTCCCCACACCGACAGCATCAGCAGCCTCTGAGGATGAGTCAGAGGTGAGGCCCAGCAATCTGGGTTTAACAAGTCCCCCAGGTGTTACTGATGCAGGATAAGGTCTGGGACCTATTCTTATAAAAGCAAAGATTAAAAAAATTTAACTTGCTATCTCCTCTCTTGGATTCTCCACTCACTTACCCCAACTGAGAAGGATGGGGTTGTCGAGGGGTAGCCTCGTTTTCCCATGCTCCTGTATGTCTCTGCTGTGTCTGTCTTGCGTGTCATCTCCACTATTGTCCACATAAACCATCCTCAACAACTTTATTCCAGTGTAACTCACTGGAAAACCACCCGACCCACAGCTCCGGGTGGTCTTGAGCCCTTTGTCTTCCCGAGCCCTGTGAATGCCTGTTCACACCTCTCCACGTCTGACCGCAGTGCTGTTTACACGGGCCTTTGTCTCCCGCGGGACCTGGGAACTCACGGCAGATGCTCCGTCAGTGTTTCCGAAGTGAAGGATGGAGTGAAAGCTAACAAAACAGTAACTTTTCCGCGGCCAGGAGTTGCTGACGGGCAGAATGGTCCTATGAGAAAGCTACAGTGACGGGTGTGAATGCCACCGGCTGTCTGTGTTAGAAATCCCAAATCCCGAGCTTTCTCCGCCGGTTTCCTGCTGGCAGAATTCCTACCCCACAGTCTTGGCAGAGTTCCTGACACGCAGCTGGCGCTGAAAAATGGTACCTAATAACGACCGTATTAAAATTAGCACCTCCTGGCACAGTAATTTTAGCATTTTTATTATTCTACCTTGAAGTGGTACTGTGTATTTTTATTTATTTATCTATTTATTTATTATTATTTTTTGGTTACAGATGTTTCTCCTTTTTTCTCTCTATTGACTCCCTCCTTCCTATCCCCTCCCACCCCGTCCCCAGTTTTCTTGTCTATGTCCATCAGTTATGTATACATCATATAAGTCCTGTGGTTTATCCCTCCCCCCTTCTGAAGAATGTCAATCTGTACCCTATTTCTATGTCTCTGGGTCTGTTTTGTTTAGTTCATTATATTCCAGAAATAAGTGAGATCATGTGATATTTGTCTTTCTCTGCTTGGCTTGTTTTGCTTAGCATAATACTCTCCAGGTCCCTCCATGTCATCTCAAAAGATAAGAGATCTTTCTTTCTTACCGCTACATAGTACTCCATTGTGAATATGTACCACAGCTTTTTTATCCACTTGTCTACTAATGGGCACTTGGGCTGTTTCCAGATATTAGCTATTGTAAATAGTGCTGCTACAAACATGGGGGTACATATACTCTTTCTGATTGGTGTTTCAGGCTTCTTAGGGTATATTCCTAGAAGTGGGATTATTGGGTCAAATGGCAGTTCAATTTTTAATTTTTGGAGGTAACACCATAGTGTTTTCCATAGTGGCTGTACCGGTCTGCATTCCCACCAGCAGTGTACTAGAGTCCCCTTTTCTCCACACCCTCTCCAGCACTTGTTGTTTGATGATTTGTTGGTGGCCACTCTGACAGGTGTGAAGTGATACCTCATTGTTGTTTTAATTTGCATCTCTCTGATGATTAGTGACATTGAGCATTGGTTCATATGCCTCTTAGCCATTTGTATGTCCTGTTTGGAGAGGTGTCTATTTAGGTCCTCTGCCCATTTTTTATAATTGGGTTTCTTTGTCTTCCTTTTGTTGAGTTGTGTGAGTATTCTATATATTTTGGAAATTAACCCCTAATCTGATGTATTATTGGCAGTTATGCTCTCCCATATAGTGGGTTCCCTTTCCATATTGATGGTTGTTTCTTTTGCTGTGCAGAAGCTTTTTAGTTTGATATAGTCCCATGTGTTCATTTTTCCCTCTGTTTCTGTTGTCTTAAGTGATGTATCAGTGAAATTTCTGCAACATATAATGTCTGAAATTTTGTTGCCTGCATTTTCTTCTAGGATTTTTAGGGAATCACAAGTCACATTTAAGTCTTTTATCCGTTTTGAATTTATTCTTGTGTATGGTGTAAGTTGGTGGTCTAGCTTCATTTTTTTGCATGTAGCTGTCCAATTTTCCCAGACCCTTTTATTTAAGAGGCTGTCTTGACTCCACTGTATGCTCTTGCCACCTTTATCAAATATTAATTGAGCACATTGTCTTGGGTCAATTTCTGGGTTGTACTATGTATGTTTTCGCATATCTTTTAAAGTTATTTGACTCATCAGAACCCAAAAGCAAATAAACTTGATTTCATTAAATGATGTAATATGTTGAGGAGAAGGTGGTAAGAAAAATGAATAAAATATATTGATGGCAAAAAATTTTAATCAGTGTACACTTGTGATATGACATGGGCTGTTATATTGTAAAGTTGTGAAAATGACCTCATGGTTTTTGTTCCTTTACAAACAACAGTGCACGTCTTCTTCTGAACTTCACTTGTCAGACAAATGCAAAAATGATCAACTCTGCGGTGACCCCCAGGAATTTATTTCGTGAAGTCTTTTTTACATATAAATAATGTGTTCTCTTATAGATCTTTGATCCTTATTTAGTCCAAAAAGATTCATATACTTTTTTAAAGGGCTCAATGGTAAAAATACTGTGCCTATCATATATCGAGGGCATCTAATATTTATACATTTCAGTAGGAAAAATGTATAGAGCCTGTGCACCGAACTGTTTGCATCAGCGTCAAACATGCGTGGACGGTTCAGTGTATGTGTCTGGTGTTTCAGAGAACTGATCCCTACAAAAATAAGTGGCAAGATGGTGACGCTTTTAGCTCAGTGTCAGGAGTCAGGATATGGCTGCTTAGTTGGGTGGAGTTGAGGTTAGAGATTCAACCAGCCGATCATTTTCCACACGAGGGCCTGGGACCCAGAGAAACCACGTGGCCTCTCCAAGTCTCACACACAATGAGTCACAGCTGGAACTAGAATCAGATCTCTCTGTAGTCCCAAGTTGGTGGCATGAAGTTAGGCAGTCATAGTGGCAAAGCCATCTTGTAGGAACCACTTTGGTATACATTCGATGCCAGGGACTTTTTGATGTGACCTGAAATGAATAACATGAAGCTTTCTTGTGATCGTTTTAAAAAAAAAAAAAAAAAATTTTTAAATTGATTTTAGAGAGAGAGGAAGGGAGAGGGAGAGAGAGAGAGATAGAAACATTGACGAGAGAGAACATCAATTGGCCGCCTCCTGCATGCCCCCCACTGGGGATTTGGCCCACAACCTGGGCATGTGTCCTGACTAGGAATCAAACCAGTGACCTCTTGGTGCATGGGTCGATGCTTAATCGCTGAACCACATTGGCCGGGCTGTGTTCGTTTTTATTCAAGTGACCAATGACACCATTCTTGAGCTTTAGCCCACCTTCAGCTCTGAGAGTTAGCATCTGATGGGACAGGAGTTGGGAAAGAGACCATCCGTGTGGGGACCAGGGATTGATTGGACAGGTCAGGAGTGTTTTCAGTTCATTGCTTCCTACTAAGCAAGCCCTTTGACCTGGCCTCTCAAAATAGCTTCTTTGAAACATTTAGTTCAAAATGTCTCTTTGGCTAAGTCATAAGGAACTGAATTTTCTGCCTCACGGAGGGCTCTTTGCCCCAGCTTGGGTTTCCTCTCTCTGTAGTATTAGAAGGGCCATGACTTACACAAATTCTTAGAACTGGATATAAATGTCTGGCTACCGCTGTGTCATTTTATCCTCTTAATTCAAGTGCTATCTAGTATTCTCTGGGGAAAATAACATTAAAAGATCATTGAGATTTTAAAACCTTTGGAATATGCCATATTTTGACAGGATATTCATTTATTGGGGGTCTTTACGGCAGAAGACAATGAAATGAAAACAGTGAACAGTATCAGAACAGAACGATCCTGCTCTTGGGGGGCCATAATCGCCCATTGCCCAGAGACCAGTATAAGGGAGATCCAGCCTGGTTCTCTTCGCCCAGGGAATTTTATAACTTAGTGTGTCGTAGGCATTTTGACATCAATAGTCATGGCAAGAGTTTAAAGGATATCATTTACTGAGTCATTTAGACACGAATTATCTTGGTAATTTCATTTATATGCAAACCTTTTCTCACTAGGATTTCTCTTCTATTGCTGGAGGCTTCCAGGAGGCTCGCGGCTTGGCCGTGAGGCCAGGCGCTGTCCGGCTGCTGTCCGGCTGCGAGGCAGTGCGGGTCCTCCGTGTCCACGTTTCCCAAGGGTGGCCGGAAAGCCCGCCTGACAGTCAGCTTCTGAAGCAGGTCCCGGTGGCTCCCAAATACGCTGATGAAAGCGTTTTGAACTTGAGTGACCCCCCCCCCCCTTTTTTTGTCTCATAAGGAAACTGTACCTATTTCCCCAGGCGGAACACTTTTTCTGAGGTTGAGGTGAGAGAAAATGTCAGATGAAAGACTCGGGACCAGGAACAGCGGAGTGTGGCCCTGCGTACTCCCTGGGGCCATTTGCCCGCCGGGATTGTTCCCTTTCTGTAGCCTTTGAGAGGGCTGTTCTCTGTGCCAGTCCTTGGTGAATACTAGACCCCAAGGGAAATTCAGAATAGCCTGGATTAACCACATACACTCAAAGGAGCTAATGACTAAAAAAGTCCCCCTTGCTCATTGCAAAATGTCCAAGTTACGGAAAAGGAGTCTTCCAGGTCTCTAAGGTAGAAATCCCTTCCAGGACTGAAGGTCCCACAGGTAACAGAGCTCTCAAGGAGCAGATACTGTATGTGTCTAAAAAAATAGCTGCTTAAGTCATTCAGCTGAAGTTACTCCTCCAGAGAAAATCAAATAATTGGAATGAAAGACAGAAGGGGATCTCAAAATGAAATTAAATAATAAAAACGAAAGCAGGCCTGGCTGGTGTGGCTCAATTGGTTGGAGTGTTGCCCCTTACACCAGGTTTGATTCCCCTGGTCAGGAGACATACCTAGGCTGTGGGTTTGATCCCCAGTCGAGGTGCATACGGGAGGCAACTGATTGATGTTTCTCTCTGACATTGATGTTTCTCTCTCTCTCTCTGCCCCCCTCTCTCTCTCCCTTATTCTTTCTCTCAAATTAATGAAAACATTTCCTCAGATGAGGATTAAAGAAAAAAAGTAAATCTTTATCTTTTTTTTTTAATTTCAATGCAAGTGAATTTCAGAGAGCTGATTAAATCCAATGTAATTTAGGTGGAAAGGAAAACATAATGTGTTGTGATTATGTGTGATCCTCAGCAAAGTGGAAAAGCAAGATGAAGGAAGAAACTCTGAATTGAATGAAGTCCATAAAGACCCAATTCTGTTCGTACTGACACCCACACATAGCACAGATAACTGCAGATCCCTTGGTGGGAGACTGGCTATTTCTGGGCCAGCCCCGGATTGTGGGTCCTGCCTGTCACAGGCCCGGGGCAGTAGCCCTGATGTGAGACATCCAGTCACAAGGATGTCTGAGGCTCTTGACAGTTCTAGGTCAGCTCTTGTCCACCAGGGCTGTCTTTGGTCCCCAATGAAACAGAATCACATTTCTAAATAATACCTGGGTTTAAATAACACCGGATGATATTCCTGCTACACTACCATGAGCTCAAGTCAGCTCAGATTTTGCAAGTTTGCTGGGCGGTGGTGCGTCCATCTGTGCACAAGTCGGAAAGGTCCTAGTCACATCCATGTCCTCGATCATCTCTCAAGTTCACTCTGTCATCAGTGCAGAGCTGGGCTGTTGCATCCAGCAACTTCCTAGGTGCAGGCTTCTTCCTCTGAACCATCTCGTGCAGCCACCAGATTCTTACCATACTGATTTTTGACTGTTCGTTTGACCTTTCCTGGCTCCCTGGCATAGCAACAATAAAGGCCAGCTTCCTGGTCATTGCATTAAAAACCATCAGCCCCCCACTTCCCTCTTCCAACCTCTTGCACTCCCCATCTCAAGCCCACCGTCTGTCTCTCCACGTATTTGCTCCGATGTGTGCGTGTTGCTCAGCCGCTCCTCTGCTCCTCAACAGCACTGATGTGCGAGACAGGCAGAGGGTGAGAATTTGCCAGAAGGTCTCAGGGAGGGAAGAGTTCACATGGGCAGCTGGATCAGTGAACAGTGTTGCTGATCTGTAGGTTTGGGTCCAGTCTTCTGTCCACTGTGGCTCTGTGGCCTTTCTGACCGGACTCGCAGTGCTCTTTGTCTGGACACGTGGCTCCCAAGCACCTGGGAAGTGCCCAGTCTCAGTCAGATGAGCTGTACCTGTGATGCACACATCAGATTTTGAAGCTGTAAAATGTCAAATGCCTGATTTATATCTTGATTACATATTAAAATGATAGTCCAAATCTATTGAATTAAGTAAGATACATGGTTGAAATCAATTTCACCTGTTTCTTTTTATTTTATTTTTCGAACATGACTCCTTAGAATTGTGCAATTTTGTCGGTGGCTCACATATTTCTGTTGGTCAGCTCTGGGCTAGAAACTCTCTCTTACATCATAAAGAACTAGTTCACCTGCTTTTGAATTCTTTTTTTTTTTCCCCAGGGCAAACATGATTTTATTTATTTATTGCAATTTTTATTAATTTATTTTTGTTACAGATGTTTCTCCCTTTTTACCCCCTAGACATCCTCCTCCCCATTCTCCTCCCCCACCCCCAGCATTGTTGTCTATGTCCATTGGTTATGCATACATGCACGTAAGTTCTTTGGTTTATCTCATTCCCCCTCCTCCCCTCCTCTGAGGTTTGTCAGTCTGAACCGTAGTTCTTTCCATGTTCTGGGTCTATTTTGTTCATCAGCTTGTTTTGTTCATTATATTCCACAAATAAGTGAGATCATGTGGTATTTGTCTTTTTCTGATTGGCTTATTTCACTTAGCATAATATTCTCTATGTCCCTCTATGTCATCTCAAAGGATAAAAAATATCTTTCTTACAGCTGCATAGTGTACATGTACCACAGCTTTTTTATCCACTCATCTATTGATGGATACTTGGGCTGTTTCCAGATCATAGCAATTGTAAATAGCACTGCTATGAACATAGGGGTACTTATATTCTTTCTGATTGGTGTTTCAGGCTTCTTAGGATATATTCCTAGAAGTGGGATTACTGGGTTAAATGGCAGTTCAATTTTTAACTTTCTGAGGTAACACCATAGTGTTTTCCACAGTGGCTGCACCAGTCTGCATTTCCACCAGCAGTGTACTAGAGTCCCCTTTTCTCCACATCCTGGCCAGCACTTGTTTGATGATTTGTTGATGGAAGCCATTCTGACAGGTGTGAGATGATACCTCATTGTTGTTTTAATTTGCATCTCTCTGATGATTAGTGACATTGAACATTGTTTCATATGTCTCTTGGCTATTTGTATGTCCTGTTTGGAGAGGTATCTATTTAGGTCCTCTGCCCATTTTTAATAATTGGGTTTCTTTGTCTTCCTTTTGTTGAGTTGTGTGAGTATTCTATATATTTTGGAAATTAACCCCTTATCTGATGTATCATTGACAATTATGCTCTCCCATATAGTGGGTTCCCTTTCCATATTGATGGTTGTTTCTTTTGCTGTGCAGAGCTTTTAGTGTGATGTAGTAGTCCCATTTATTAATTTTTTTCTTTTGTTTCTCTTGCCTTAGGCGTTGTATCAGTGAAAATTCTGCTGCGTGTGATGTCTGAAATTTTTGGCATTTTCATTATTATGTATCTTGGTGTGGGCCTGTTTGGGTTCTTCTTACTTGCGGCTCTCTGTGCTTCTTGAATTTGAATGCCTTTTCCCTTCATCAAGTTAAGAAAGTTTTCTGTCACTGTTTCTTCAAATATATTCTTTAACCCTTGCTCATTTTTTTCTTCTTCTGGCACTCCTATGATGTGTATGTTGTTATGTTTCATATTGTCCCACAGTTCTCTTAAGCTGTCTTCCTTTTTTAAAATTGTTATTTTTGTTTTTGGTTCTCTGATTGGATGATTTTTTTCTACCCCATTTTCTAATTCACTAATTTGGTCCTTAGCTTTCTATACTCTGCTGGTTATTCCTTCCAATGTGTTCTTTATTTCTGCTATGTCATTCTTCATTTCCAGTTGGTTTTCAATGTTTCTATATCTTTTCTCATGCTGAACTCTTTACTCATGCTGTTGAGCATCTTCATTATCATCGCTCTGAATTCTACCTCTGAGAACTTGCTTAACTGCATTTCATTTATCTCTTGTTCGTGAGAGTTCTCTTGTTCTTTCATTTGGGATTTGTTTCACCATTTTGGCTATCTCAGTGTGTTTTGGAGCCTGCCAAATTTTCCCTGTAGGTATTGGTGTTCCACTGATTGTGGCTCCCTCTATTGGATTTGGATGAGTATGAGAGGACCCATGTTAAACACCACTGTCAAGTCTTACTTTCCTGGGTCTGCTTTTGAATTCTTCAGACGCATGTGAACATGAGCACTTTCAAGCAGTATAAAATGACCAGTTCCCAAACTGGCCAGAACAAAGAGGGCTGTCATTTTATTCTCCAAGTCCTGTGGGCAAAAGTGTAATTTCTGTTAGGGACTGGAAATATGAGACTGCCTTGCAGACACTTCATTATTCTCTGCGAGTCATCCTGGGGCTGGGACATAAGATGGGCATCTCCAGGTTGGCAACAAGGGACACATTCTGGACTGCGGGTCCTGTCATTCCTATGTCACCTTTTGTTCTTGAAGTCTGTGATCTCATCCTGTAAAGGAGTAAGAGCCATCTGGGCAACGTTTAGGAATTGGAGGTCTTTTGGCTAGAGAGTCGTGTGACTTTGAAAGTGAACTGGGTTTGGGGATGTGTTGGCTTTGATCCACCTGCATGATTTGTGGGCAACTTGGAACATTCATTATATTTTCCAAGTCCCTGAAGCCCCATAGATTTCCCCCAGTCTATCTCAGATCATATAAACAACTGCTCCTCTGGCCCGATGCTGACTCCTAGGATGTGTCCTTTGAAGGTGAGTTGTGTGAAGGCCTCAGTGGTTTCCCAGGTAATGACTGATCTGCTCACCATCCTGGTCCGGTGAGCATCATATTTACCTACAGGTTCCACAGTCACATTCCCATTTTTGGTGTTGAATGTGTTAAAATTGCCATGTATTCCTTACAGGGGATAAATGGTGATGGACGGAGACTTGGCGTGGGGTGATAACACACAATACTGTGTACAGATGATGTGTTTTGGAATTGTGCACCTGAAACCTGCATAATTTTGTTAACCAGTGTCACCCCAATAAATTCAATAAAAAGGAAAAATAAGATAACAAAATAATAAAACATAAATAAGATAATAAAAAAAGAGAAAATTGTCATGTATTCTTTTTAAAAAATATTTTTATCCTCACCCAAGGACATTTTTGCATTTATCCTCAGAGCAGGAGGGAGAGAGGGAGAAAGAGAGAGAGAAACATCAATGTGAGAGAGACACATTGACCTGCTGCCACCCACACGACCCAAACCGGGACCAGGGACAAACTGCAACTGAGGTACGTGCCCTTAGCAGGAACCGAATCCAGGTCTCTCCGGTCCGCGGGCCGACGCTCTAACCCTGAGCCAAACTGGCCAGGGTCATGTATTCTTTGTAGATTGTGTAAAGGTGAGGAATGATTTGTAACTATGATTACATTTCCAAAACTAAAGCATTTCTTTTTCAGTTGTGTACAGATGATTGGATTCTTGATCATTTGTCTACAAAGATGAACACACTACAAGAGACAGTGTAAATTTAGGGGACGCAGGAGTATTTGAAATCATTCTGACTTCTCACTAAAGAATTTCTTAGACTCCCAGACAACTAACTGCACTGGTGACCTCCAGGTTTCATCTGCTTTAGTGCTCGGACCCAGGGGACGGTTAACGCAGCCTGTGAGAAGTTAGTCAGCCCCTTGACCTGGTGTGAGGGACATAGCATGACTGGTGCCCGTTTGTTTTCTTCTGCCCGCCCTTTGGTATGAAAGTGCATTTGGAAGCCCCGTGTGAACTGTGGTGCTGAATTTCATCCTGTTAGAATTGCTGTATGCAGTTCTGGAATCTGCCTGGAGCCAGCAGGCCATGGGGCTGGGTAGGGTGCACTGGGAAGTGCGGACAGTGGCTGAGCAGGCTGGAGGGTGGGGGTCAGATCGATGGAGGAGGTTTTCGTGTGCTCAGAAATAATCTGACCTCCACATGAGGGGTAAGGTCTAAGACTTTTAAGGTGTGGGTTGTGGCGATGGGGTGTGGGCAGGTCGACAGTTGTGGAAGGTCGTGCAGCCTCTGTGGTAGAAGGTGGGCATGAAGGGCTTGAGATTGAAGCCGGTCCAGCAGCTGAGGCAGGAAACGGGGTCGGGGCGAAGGCAGAGGCGCAGGGAGAAAGGAGCGGGGTCTGGGACGGATCTCAAGGCTGAGTCGGCAGGATTTAGACCTGGGTGTGATGGAAAGGACAGGTCTGGAGAGGTTCCCTGGTGTCCAGCACGGCGAGGGGGAGGACGGGGGAGCAGGAGGAGCCAGTGGGCAGCGGGGAAGACACACTGAGACACCCTGCTGTGGAGATGCCCCTGAGACAAGGGCACGTCCGTTTGGTTTAGAAAAAAAATTACTTAGTGACCTCATCTCTTATAGCTTGAAAAATGTCCGCTGTAAACCAAACCAGAAGGATATTCTTCAGGAACCGGCCACCCCAGAGCTGCCCGACCGTGGGTGCCAGCGACCGCGTGGAGGCTGCTCCCAGGGCGCTGGGGGCCCGGGGTGAGCTGGGCTGGGCCGGAGCTGACAGTTCTCCCCATCGGGCCTCTGCAGGCAGACCTGCCGAGCAGCAGGGGTCCAGGAAAGTCCCGCTGCAGGACGCAGCCGAGGTCACCACTTCCGAGAAGCTCTCTATGCCTCCCTGCTCCTTCTCTCAGGCTGAGGGCAGTTGGCCTCCTCCGGGCTGTGGCTATACTTTGCCCGACCAGGTAGGGCTGGGCCTCTGCCTACTTCCCTTGTGGTCTTTCCCGGTGGAGGGTGGGGTTTTGAGAGTAGGAAGTATATAACCTCAATTTTGTTCCTTTACTGGTGATGAGTGACAATGATGGCATTAGCAAATAGTAAAAGTATGGGACGTCCTTCTGTGCGTTTACTAGATAGATCTGTCTGTCTGTCTGTCTCGCCTTACTTTATCGTCACAGTAAACTTGTGTGATAGATAGATGGTGATTTTATCTTAATTTTACAGATGGGGAAAACCAAGCACAGAGCATCTTCCTGACTCCCACAGTCACCCCATGAGCGAGAGGTGGAGCTGGGGCTTGAACCCAGAATCCCTGAGTGCAGCCTGCACCCCTAGGCAGCCCCGTCATAATGCAGCAGAAGGGAGGCTACACTCTCTGTAGGGCTTTACTTTAGAAGCCTCACGAGCAGTGGGATAGGGCAGTTCTTGCATCTTGATCTCACCAAGGCCCACGCAGACTGGGATTGGGATCTTTTCACCGACGTTGGATAGTCTGCTTTGGAACGGTGGAAATTCATGTCCCGCGTCCCTATCCTCCTGAGATGGCAGCCCCATTCCGCCGTCCGGCTGTGCTGCCTGGCTTTGCCTGTGCAGGGTGCGCGGGGCCTTGTCAACTGCGTCCCGCAGTGTTCAGAGCAGCCACCAGGTGTTTTCCGAAAGATCTGAAATGTGTGTCCAGAAAGGACACAGCCACAGCGCGCCCCAACGGGGTGACTGACGCGGGGCCACAGTGTGCCCCAACGGGGTGACTGACTGTGCAATTAGAGAGGCAAGGGAAACGAAGGTAATGAGTTCTGTTGATTTCATGGGAGAGTTGAGGTGAAATGATTGTCAGTCTGACGCTCGCCCTCTGGCGAGGTTGAGATGAGGCCTCTGTCAGAGAAGTGATCCCAGTCTCTGGGCCGCCTCTGGATTGCACCTGACCTAGTCTGCTGGCCTGTCCCTCTGTCTCAGTTACTCAGCTCGGATCCCAGACCCATATTCCCACTTACTCCTCTGAGGCCTGGGCTTGTCCTCCATGACCCCACGGGCACCTGCTCTGAGCCTGTAGGGACGGGGATGCAGTGTCCCTGCCCCAGCGGCAGTGCTGGGTGCTAACTGCATGCTGTGGGCCCTTCCTGAACTGCTAAGCTTGTCTTGAACTTGGGGCTCAAGCCTGCAGCCCCCTGAGGCCCCCTGAGTTCCTGGGAAGAGAGCCCAGATCCCTGTATGGCTCACGTCCCCAGAAACTCCTACCCCGTCCAGCCCCCAGTCAAGAACCTTCCCACTGGGTCAGGGGAGGGGTAAGAGGTAAACCTTCAGGACAGAGGACTTGAGGAGACAAGTCCATAGTCAATTAGCACGTTTTGGCAGACCTGTGTGCTGGTTCCCATGGTTCCCTCCAGTGGTTCCCTCTGGGCCTGGCTTCCTTGGCCCTATTTCCTTAGAAGTAGTTGTAACATCCTGCTTCTGCATGACGACTTGTTTTAGTAACACATGACATCCACAGCACCGACGTGCTGGCCAAGCAGGGGTGCGGTGCGCCTGCAGGTCCGGTGAAGAGCACTGTTGAATGAAGAGCTTCGATCGCGTTGCTATTTTTGAAAACTTCTTTTCATGGTTTTCAAACTAATGGGGATGGCAAAAATAAAACAAAGAGCTCACACTAAATAAAAATCATCAGTAGGGTGAAAAAATGTGATGGGGAGAGGGTCTTGCCACTATGTATGTGATCTCTAGATAGGCAACTCTTTCTCATATTTATTTAATTTTTCTTCAATTATTTGTCCATTCCCCACTGGTGCTGGACTAAGCCCTTTACATATCTTTGCATGACAGTTTCTAATCCTCACAACACTGTGCAAAGTAAGAAGTTGTTTATTTGTTTGAGCAACAAATATTCCTGTGTTAAGTGGTTGTTATGAGCCTGGCTGTGAGCTTGGAGACAGGGAGAGACAGCAAAGGAGCCTTTTGAGTTCCCTGCACTGAAGGTACTTCCCACTGATGGGAAAGACAGACAGACACACAGGTCATTAGAGTGCCCTGTTATGGTCTTAGGTGTACTTCGGGTCATATCAATTAGTGCACATGTTTTGAAGAGCAGTGGGCATCCCTTTGACCTAGTCCTCCCGTTGAGAATCTTTCCTATAACATCTCTGTGCACAGTTGAGATGTTTGACAAGGAGGTAATTGTGCTAGTATCAGAATACTGAAAAAACTCATTGGTAGGAGAATGGTTGAATCATTGTGTTATATATATTAAATGTTATACAACATTAAAATCCACAAAGCAGATCTGTATGTGTTCACCCAACTGTCTGTGATACATTGTTTTTGTTGTTAGTAAATTTACTGCTTTGAGAGAGAGAGAGAGAGAGAAACATCGATTTGCTGTGCCACTTATTTATACATGCATTGGTTGCTTGTTGTATGTGCCCTGACCAGAGATTGAACCCACAACCTTGGCACATCAGGATGATATTCTAACCAAATGAGGTACCTGGGCAGGGCTGTGACACATTGTTAAATGACAAAAGCATGTTGTAGAATCTGTAGAATAGGAACACATTACCTAAAATAATAATTGTAAAGAAAAAGAAAAAAAATTCCTCAAGGGTCACACACGATTCTTAGCTCCGGCCCCCTTTAGGCAGAAGGTGGGAGAGGTGCGTGTAGGTGTGTAATAACCGTATGTATTACTGTGTTATTTCATTGTGACAAATAAACATGAGTCCACTTGAAATATTTTAAACAGCAAATAAGAGGTGCTAGGGCAGAGTTCTGTCCAGAGTCCTATGGGGACACAAGTGACCCAGGTTGGAGGTGAGAGTCAGAGAAGGCCCTGGATGAGGGACGGCCTGGCAAGCCCAGGATGTACCAGGACAGCCTGCGGAGGGGCACAGAGTCTGCACGCTTCCTGCTTGGGAGCATCCCAGGGGCATTCCAGGGGCGGCAGGGAGCCACCTCCCTGCTCTAACGGCTCACCCAGGTTGTCCTGGGCTCTTCTTCCCTCCGCAGGGCATCGGCCACTATTCCTACATACCCGCACTTTCCCCTCTCTCTACTGCGGCGGTCTCAGCTCAGACTTCCGGTGTCTCACCTGGATGATTGCGAACACCCCCTAGTGAGTCTCCTGGTGCCGCGTCTGTACCCCAGGTCCTCCTACCTGAGTCTGTTCTTCACTTTGCTGAGTCATCTTCTAAAAATGCAGTTTTTGCCCTGCTGTCTTCCTTAAAGTTTCTTCATAGATTCTGGTGTCTAACCCACCTTTCTGAAGCACACAGCCGCCCTGCCCCCCCCCCCCCCCCCCCCCGTCCTCCCACAGTGACTCTGAGTTATGTTAGCCAGAGTCCTTGCCGTTTCTGTACAGATGCCACCGTCTTATCAAACAAGGCAAAGATGTAAGCAAAGAAAGCTGACCTGTGATGCAGGGCTAGTAGTTGCTTGTTGGACTATCACCTTGCAAATATTCTGACTCGTTATCCTCTTTCCTCGGAGTTAATGTCCACAGTTTCATTTTATTTTGAGGCAACAATTTAGACATTATATTTCAGGGGAAATAGTCTTCTTACTGTCTTTGGAGATATTTTCTTCCATTTGTATCCTTGAGTGGGTGTTTCTAGTGGCAGATCCGTCTCCACACAGGAGACTTGTGGGTGTGGCACTAGTTTGTGTGCTTGTCCCTCCCAAATTGGGGTCACTCCATCTTTACAAAACACACACTGTTCTAAAAACACAACTTCAACTAAACAGTCTCTGTTTGCTTTGGCTAAACTTAAAGTTAATGGGTGGATGCCATGTGTAATCAGATAGACACAAAACCAGGAGATAGTCCTCAGAGAGATTCACTCTAAGACATGCTACATACTTTCTTTACATCCCCATCTCCTCTGACTTTTTATCTTTGTTGTTTTTATATTACTAAAAAGCAGTAAATACTCCTTTTAAAGAGATAACAGGACTTGGTTTCAGCTTGTTGATTTTTCAGAAATGTTTGTACTTTATAAACATTCAAAGCAGAAAAGTAATATAGTACTATTATCTGGCTCCCTCTGGTGGACAATTACAGGAAAAAATAAAACTCGAGTCGCAGCAGGCAGACGGGGGTGGTGAATAGTTCTGGTTATCCATAGCAAAAGGAATAGGAAATGTATTCTTTAAAACAATTTTTTTTCTTTATTGCCTTTAGAGAGAGAGGCAAGGGGAAGGAGAGAGAGATAGAAACAATGAGAGAGAGCATCAATTGGCCACCTCCTTCACCCCCCTCCCCGGGGGATGGGGCCCACAACCTGGGCACGTGCCCTGACTGGGAATCGAACCAGACCACCTCTTGGTGCATGGCTCGACGCTCAACTACTGAACCACACCGGCCGGGCCAGAAAATACATTCTTATCTTGTAGGTGTATAATCATTATTGTAGAAAATCTCCCCAAGGAATAAAATACATTTCTTTTCAAGTAAATAATAGCAACAGTAAAATACATAGCAATGCTGTTTTCCTTGGGGTTGAGGGGTGACATTGTCAGACAGGATCAGAAAGAGATTTCGCCCCAGCTTTTAAATAGTGCCACCTCAGCATGAGGCTCGTGCTAAAACCAACAATATAGTGAATTCAGGAGTCTGAATGTTATTCTATGGATTATTCCAGAACCTTCCGATTCCAGGCTTTTCACTCAATAGTGCATAATTTTGGGATTTTAGCAAATGATAATTTTTTATCTTGAATCCGTTGATTTTGATAGATTTATTATTTGTTCTTTTGGGATCTTCTGCATTTATGTACTCCCTGAACGTGCTTTATCTTTATTATGGGAAATTAATTGATATCAAGTTTTATCAAGGTGATTTTTTGTGACTTTATTTTTTGGAGCTTCAATTTTATTTTATTTATTTATTTTTTTTAGTAATTAATTTTTGTTACAGATGTTTCTCCCCCCCCTGATTCCCCCCTCTCCCCCCCTCCCCAACCTGTCCCCAGCTTTGTTGTCCATGTCCATTGTTCATGCACACATGTATATAAGTCCTGTGGTTTATCTCTTCCCCACCACCCCCTCTTCTGGGGATTGTCAATCTGTACCCCACTTCCACGTCTCTGGGACTACCCCATTCCCCAGACTGTTATGTTTATTATATTCCACAAATAAGTGAGATCATATGATACTTGTCTTTCTCTGTTTGGCTTGTTTCACTTAGGATGATACTTTCCAGGTCCCTCCATGTAGTCTCAAAGGATAAGAGATCTTTCTTTCTTATAGCTGCGTAGTACTCCATTGTGTATATGTACCACTGCTTTTTTATCCATTCGTCTACTGATGGACACTTGGGCTGTTTCCAGATCTTAGCTATTGTAAATAGTGCTACTACAAACATAGGGGTACATATATTCTTTCTGATTGGTGTTTCAGGCTTCTTAGGGTATATTCCTAGAAGTGGGATCACTGGGTCAAATGGAAGTTCAATTTTTAGAGGTAGCACCATATTATTTTCCATAGTGGCTGCACCAGTCTGCATTCCCACCAGCGGTGTACTAGAGTCCCCTTTTCTCCACACCCTCGCCAACACTTGTTTGAGGTGTCTGACTGGTTTTTATATCCAGCATTGAACAAAATTATTCAGGAAGAAACTGTGTAAAGGCTTTCAATTAAATTATATTTTATGTAGTACTAATTTATTTTATATGATAACAAAAGTTAACATTTACTGAGTTAAGCATTTGATGGAAATTATAGTTTTCTTATCATTTTACAGTGACCTTTTCTTCATTTTGGTTTATTTTTGTAATGTTAAAAGTATCATGCTAGAAAACATTTTTATTTAACAAATTTAACAAACTAAAAATATTCATCCCCTCCCCTTCCCAAGAAATCCTCAGTAACTCTATGAAGCAGGGAGTTCATTGTTAGGATCCACATTTATAGCACCCAGTAAAGGTGAGCTTAGCTGAGCACTGATGATCCTGGGTGCCCCCAACATTCTTACAGAGCTGGGAGTTTTAACCACACCACCCACAGCCCACGGAGTAGGTGAGAGACAAGTGTATGTGCAGGTCGTGCCCTTTCGAGACATCTGCAAAGTACTGGGCACCTTACTTCTGTTTCTGTCTTTGAACTGAGGAATCAGAAGATTATCTCCACTCTGAGATAGAGCCCTGCACCCCCCCCCCCCCATTCTTCTGAATAAGGTCTTATAGTAGAGCCTCTTTAAGATGTGAGTTTTGAGAGTTTGGACAAATCACAGAAACAGGCTTCATGACAAAAATACATGTCAGCTCCTTGGTTCCTTCACTAAGTCTTTCAAAGAGATGCTCTAAGATATAAAAGTGGGAGGAGGGTAAAATTGCCAATGCTGCAACCATGGCTGGTACATTATTTTAAGGAATCTTGAAACAGATAGATAAGCAAAGGTAATTTAAGAAACACCTTTTCCTGAAAACACTCAGAATTAGAATTAGGTAATTTTCAAGAATAGCTATGATTTAAATATTTTACATGTGTTCTCTCCTTAATCCTTACAATAATCTAATGATTATTAATAATCTATTATTGTATGCCATATCCAGGTATAAACACTGAAGCCCGGATAAGAAGTTAAGTAGTTTGTCCCAGGTTATGTGGCAAATAAGTGGTCGAGCCAGGATTTGAACCTATGTGGTCTGGCCCAAGAGCCCACACGCTACCCCACTTTGCTGCACAGCAGGGCTGTCTGGCAGAGCTGTCTGTGATGATGGGAATGTTTGATGTCTGTATGGCTCTTGAGCATTTGAAGTGGGGTCCGTACAAGTGAGGAATGTAAGATTTTGTTTTAAAAATGTTAATTAATGTGAATTTTAATGGCCTTGTGTGGCCAGAGGCTCCTGTTTTGGACAGTGCAGCTTTCTAGGAGCTCTGAGAGTCTGCAAATAGAGATGCAGGATTTAGGATTACCCAGTCTAGCTCCTCGTTCGCATGATAAGGAAAATGCAAACCAGATGGGTTAGTCATCTTAGAGTGATAAAGTTAAAGAAAGGGACAGAATTATGACCCAAGTGTTTATGCTGTCCAGTCACAGCTCTTCCCATTCTGCACCTCTTTGGCATGTGCAAATTTACATTTCTGCTGCCATTGTTAATATTAGATTGTTTAAATAACTACTGTTTTTGGGGAAAATGTTTTTTTTTCCTGAAATACATGTTCACTGAACACTTCCCTTCTTTCCTCAGGTGATAGAAACATTATCTCGACTTTCTCGAACACCTATAGCGTTGGCCACCGGAGTCAGGTAAGCTTGTTCTCTGTGGCCCCTGCTCGATGTAATGACTGCTTATCAGACAGCTACTGTTTGCACAGCTTGTAGCATACAAGGGCTGCATCTCGTTCACGCAGACTGCCTGGTACACCAGTGCCCAACACACGTTTGAAACTTACTGGACAAATACAGACTCTTTTATAGAGTTGAATAACACACATTGGCTAAACATGGTTCTCATTTTATTAGTGATTATCATTGATACAGTTATTTTTTTAATAAACTTTCTCCAACATTTCTATACATGTGATTCATCAAGACAAACACATATGGCTTAAGTAAGAAAATATTTTAAAAGATATTGTAATACATTTATGTCCTGTAGGCCATAACAATAACTCACAACTTTTAGGAGTTTAAGAAATAATCAGACAAATAGAAACTGATATGTGTACAAGGATTTGTATTGAAGGTTTGGTACTAAATGAAAATCTTGGAAGTGAGTTGGTTGAATGAATTATGACATCTCCAAGGAATGAAGTATTATGCAGTCAGAAAGAAGTTTGGAAATGCAGATGTGTGTGTCATGTTGGGCCTTTTCTGTTTAAAATACTACATACTTAAGTTAGATCTTATAGAAATTTATATTATTAACAACATTAGAGATAAAGAAAAATATGTCTGTAGCCACATAGCAGCCTGCATGGGAATGGAATGGATTTCGTGTTTTACCTCATTTCCCCAGAGCGCTGTACTTCTGTCTCCAGCCAGTAGGGGCTCTGCGCTGAGCCTCTTTCTCTGTTGCTTCCATTTTCATCTGTACAGCTCACATTTCAGGTTCTAAAGGAGAGGATTCAAGCATATCGTACAGGACTGATAAGCAGTGTTGGGTAGCCCAGTTCCTGGATACAAACACAGTGACCTCAGGGAGGACACCCTGCAGACCCTTTTGCAGAAATGGGCTATGGTTTATATAGAAGTTTATACAAAAGTAGTCTGCAGGCTGGATAAAGGTTCAACACCTTGTGATTTGCTCTTCAATACATACTTTTCTTTCCATGCCAGTATATATATATTATGTTGTCATATATAAACAGCAGATTTTGATATAGCATGATTCTAATGCTGTGTATTTATGTATGTTTGATTCTAAAAGGATATATATCAGAAGAATTTTTTCCTTTTTAATCTTAATCTATATTTTCAAATTTTCCTACAGTGGATTTGTAATGGGATAAGAGCCTAAATTTATTTTTTAAAAGATTTTGAAACTTGGGCATTTCTCACATTTTAATTTATTTGGAAAAAAATGTAGGTTCCTCAAATGTCTTAAGTATTAAGTTAATTCATAAACTAAGGTAAAAAATCTGCTTTTCATATTAAAGATAATTACTTCATAATTATTTGGTGCTTATTTGTTATTTTGATGGATCTTGCTTTTATGAAAATACGTATGCTGGAAGCATGTGAAAGAAAGTAAAACGTTGGCCCTGTGATATAATTACTGTGGTTTTGTAGGACATAAGTTCAGAGCATCATGTGGGTGTTATGAAAAATGTCATAGAAGCATGAGCAAACAAGAAGCCCATTGCCAGGAACAGGGAATCAGTTACAGTGACTTTCTTTGAACAGGGGGCAGAGAAAACACCCTCTTCTCCCTGAGGTCCGATTGACTCATTCATCCAATAATTGAAAAAACAAAAAACAAAAACACAACAACTTAAACACCTTGAAGTCTAAGTACAAAAGTATATCAGAGTCAGTAATCATATATATAGGACATGGTATTTTGTCTTCTAATAGTTTTCGTTATTAGGTTGTTACCCAGTTAATGGTCAGTCAGATCAGAACCGTGTTTGAAGGCAAGGCCGGTTCTGTGAATGGGGTGCTGCGGGGGGAACCATGAGGTGAGCCTGCAGGGAGGGATGTGGCTGGTGGGGGACCAGCTAAGGACACCAGCCCATCCACAGCTGCTCAGAGGAGGGTGGTGACCAGCAGATTGCTGTTGATGACTTGGGGTAGCAGGTGCCACAGCCTCCATGCGGGCCCCCACACCCAGCCACGCTTTGGGAGAAGCCCCAGACATGGTGACCTGACCACGCTTGCGGCAGACAGGCTGACACATCTCATGAGAGGTAAATGCCCCGCCTAGATGTTGCTTGTTCACGCTTGTCTTTCTCTTCCTCTCTCGTAGGCCCTTCCCGACAGAAGAAAGCGTTAATGATGAAGACGTCTACAAAGCCCTTCCTGACTTAATAGAGTACGTGGAGCATTTCCAGCCACTGTTTTGCATCCTTTGTGGATTGTAACTGTGGGTGTTCACATAGCTCTGTGAAGGGGGAAACACGGCTTAAGGATTAAGGCTTGTGAGAACCGGCCTCGGACCCCCGATGGGAAGCATCACAAGAACATGTACTTGACTGGCCCTTGGTCGCTCTGGCCTACGGCACACAGGTCTCTGGCCAGTGAGTAAGCGCACTGCTGCGAAGGGCAGTTTGGACCCTTCAGGGCAGGTAGAGGCCGTGGGGGAAGTGGGACTACACCATGAAGGACACTTAAGCAGAGACTGGACTGTGCTTCCGGATAGCAGGAGGCTAGGGCGTGCTCTGCAGGTCCAAGGAAGGGCGAGCGTAGTGTGGGCTGGAGGCACTCAGTGATGTTTCACTAGATGGTGTTTATTCTGAACAGAGTCCTTTGGGGCTTTATCATTTAGTAGGCAGGATAGGCAGAAGGTCCTTACAGCTGATTATCTCCTGCTGATGGGGTGACTCATGCAGGTGACAAATAAATATAGATGATCCTCACTCCTCAAGGAACCGATGACAGAGATCAGTCATGTTTGCCGAGAACTGGAATCAGAAGTAGATGACACTCCAAGACAGATTCAGATCCTGTGGAGATTCATCCATTTTCCACAGGGACACACCGAGCTTTCTTGCTTTAGGGCCTTTTACACTTGTCGTCTCGTCTGCCTGAGCGGCCGACCCCTTGTCATCCAAGTCTTTGCTCAAATGTCCCTCTACCCTGTCCAGCTGTGCCACCACTCCTGACCTTGCTGTGTCTCATGCCACTTACCACTGCCTGAGACAGTCTCTGTTTGCTTCATGTGTTCATCTCCGATTTAGGTCCACTTGGTGAGGTGAGGGACTTGACCTTGTCCGTGGCTGTCTTCCTAGAACGTCAGCGTCTGGCCCTCGGCACGTGTCTGTTTTCTGAATGAATAAGCCAAAGCTGCGCTAAGCATCTGCTTTCTGCCAGGCGTCAGGCCTCCAGCTGGGGCTGTTAGGTCAGTCCACAGAGCTGGTTAAGGCCCGTTTCCTAGCCGTGTTCCACGCACAGTCTCGTGCGATTCCACATGATGAGGTGGTTACTACTATCATCACAATTTACAAAGGAGAAAACTGAATCTAGGAAAGCTAAGTAACTTGCTGAGGGTCATGTCTCGAGTAGTTAGTTGTCTTTGCACTTGCACACACACAGTTCTTATTCCAGGACAGAGGGTCTTAATGGCTGTGTGTGGTCTCCCAGCGGGCTGATGGGAGCCACAGGGCGGTCAGCAGCTCCTCCCAGCGTCCGTGGCATTTGGATGGTTCTTGGAGTCCTATATATAATTTATTCCATTTGTTTTTATATTTTCTTTATATTTTAAAATTCAAGTCTCCTTCCAGGAAGTTATATATTTTATTTTTTATATTTTTTTGGTGGTACGTGCCCCTAGTGGGAACCAAACCCGGGACTCTCTGGTCCGTAGGCTGATGCTCAACCACTGAGCCAAACTGGCCAGGGCACAGGAAGTCATATATTTTTAATGTATATTAAGAATAGCCTCTTATCTCTTAAAATCTCCAAGAACTCACTAATCTTAAACTAGATAGTTGCCTCATTGAATTGGGTACAATCTTCCTAAAGTGACTGTAGGATTACTGGTCATATAATCAAATTCTTCGAAGTATTAGGAGGAATGTATCTTTCTAGTGCTATGATGACAGTCCTTGTTAAACCCCACCAATTGTCACTCATTGTTACTAATTTCCATAGCATTTTGGTCTGTCGCTGTCGGATAAATCCAGTGAGGATGTACTTCTAGCTAAGTTTGGAGAAAATGTGGGCTCATGCTCTGTGAGGTCGGTGCACTTCAACTGTGCATTTGGTGGTTAAGGTTCAGTTGTGGTGTTAGTCATGCAAATGCCTGCTTCTGAGTTGGCTATGACAACTTGACTTCAGTCTTAGCTTTGTTATGATTTCCATGGGCTCATATCCTTAACTCTAACTTTTGGGGTGAACTGCCCAAAGGGAAGCCCTTGGAACCAGCACAGGTCTGCCCCTCACTGCAGAGGGAATCCCTCTTGCCTCAGCAGGAGAGACAGCGTGGGGCAGAAGGAGAGTGTGTCAGACGCTGCCTTGTGAGTCCCTGCTTCTCCTGGGTTGAAGACCCGTGTCAGACACGCCCTATACAGGTGGCCCAGGCACAGGAAAGCATGTAGATTTATTGACCATTTGAAGAACCACAGCTCGGCCCTCCTTCCTTGCTGCTTTATTTTACACAGATCACAAATTATTAACCAAACTGTTAGCAACAAAACAACTTTACTGTGGAGTTGAATAAGGAAACCCAGACTGTTCTAGTACAATCTCAGAGTGTGTGTCTCCTACAGTTCTTAGAGAAAAACCTCTGTGAATTTACATGTAATGTTTCTCTACCCTCATGAGAAATAGGCAAAAGCAGGACTTCAGCAGATGAGTTTTTTGTTTTTTTTTAATTTATTTTGACGAGGATTAGAGGGTCACAGGCAGGAGACCAGGGAATAGGAACCCCAGAGAAATGGATTTCACAGCTCGTCTTCCTTGTCCAGGATCCCCGTGGATGTTGCTTCATCATTTCTCATTTGTTTACTCTTTCCTGAACTCATGCTTTGCTGAGTTATAGAAAACACCCAAACCAATTTAACTCTTCTCTGGCTAGATTGCCTGCCCAAGCCCTTCAGGGTAGAAATTCTGGAACTGCCAGTATGACTCACTATCTCCCCATTTTTCCAAAGTAGACACCCGAGAGGTAGCCTTCCCCCATCTCCTCTCTCCCGACTTCTGCCGGGTCTCCAAGCCTGCTTGACTCAATGACACTGTCTTCTAAGTCTGTTTCTCTCCGCACCCAGTCTTGGCTCTCAATACCTCTCCCCTCAGGATTTCATTTCTGGGCTCACTGACGTCCCTGCCTGTGTGCTCGCCCCCTCCGACTACCTCCGTGTAAACCCCCTTTGGTTCCCGGATGCCCGGGGAAGGCTGAGCCCCCAGAGTGCAAGGCCCTTCTGAATCTGGTTTCAAGTCTTCCTTCTGGGGCTCACCTCACTCACCTGGTCCTCCTCACATTGCCCGCTCGTCACACCTCTCTGCCTTTGCACACGTTGGTGCCCTCGGCAGTGCTGGTCACCTCTCCTCACGCAGTGGCCACCTCTCAGGGCAGACACCATGTCGGCCCATCTGCAGCCGTATCTCCAGGAACCTCGTGTTCATTAGCAGATACCTGTGACTCAGGTGATAACGCCACCGAGCTGCAGTGTCCCGCGAAGCCTTCCCTGCCGGCCCTGCCGGGCTTATTCTTGCTCTCTCTGCGCCCTCGTCGGCTCCTCTGTTTCATTTACTAGATTACATGCTCGTGTGCCGTTCCCCATGCTAGACTATGGCGGAGCTCTAGAATCTTCTTCATCTCTGCATTTTGAGTACAGCCAAGTCTGATGCTCAGTAAGGTATTAGGAAATACCTGCTGGGTGGGGGATGAGTGGACAGGTAACCAGGGAATGCATTTTCCTCAGAGCAGAGTTCTCTGAACTTCTGTTTCCACCAGGTGGCGCCACTGAGCACACCACCCTTTCTCCTGGTGTTGGACAGCTCACGCCTGTCGGACGCCTCCAAGCAACCCTTCGTGAGAAACACAGGCCACCTTGTGGTTGCACCTACTTTGCAAAGGGCTCCAAGTTGCACAGGGACATTTACAGTTGCAGTGTTTTTATTTTTGTGCCTGTCATTTATGGTGTTTTGTCTGCACAGGCCCAAGCGATGCTAAGGGCTGGCAGGATTGATGGGGTGCGTTTCTGTTTTAGAGAGGTGTTAAGAATTTGTTCTAAAATGTCTAAATTTATTCATCTCAATTCTTTGGCATTATTAGTTAATAGAAGCTCTTTATCGAAGTCTTGAACTGAGCAGAACGACTTAAGGAGAATGTGGGCTGGGCGGGCCAGTGTTTCCTGCCTGCAGTGGTTACAGTCCTGTCGGAAGGACTTGGGGAAGCTGTGTAAGTCAGACACTGTGTTCAGGTGCTCATGGAAGCATTAAAAATGGCTTGTTTTCAACTGCCAGGAGACAAGGAGCAGATTTAAAATGGTTTAAAAACTGCCTTGAGGCCTTGGGACCATTTCTGTAAACCAAATACAAATAAAACAGATAAAAGCAGAATTTGGCTAAAGGGGACCTGGGGGTGCCCTCTAAAAGGAACATGGTTTGAAACCCACTGCACGAGATCTTGGTAGTGATAACCCTGCAGAAACAGCTGCTTTTATTTATTTTATTTTTCTATTCCTCATCTGAGGATATTTCTCCATTTATCATCAGATAAAGTGGGAGGGAGGGAGAGAGAGAGAGGCAGAGAGAAACATCGATGTGATAGAGCCACATCATCTGGCTGCCTCCCACATGACCTGACCAGGGCTGGGGCTGAACTGCAACCGAGGTACATGCCCTTGACTGGAATTGAACCTGCAACTCATTGGTCCATGGGCCAACTCGTTAACTGCTGAGCCAAAGTGGCCAGGGCCAGGTGCCTTTAAAAGACTCTCTGTAGCCCTGGCCAGTTTGGCTCAGCAGTTAGAGCATTGGCCCATGGATCAAATAGTCACAGGTTCAATTCCGGTCAAGGGCATGGACCTCAGTTGCCGTTTGGTCCCTGGCCCTGGTCAGAGTTGTGCGGGAGGCAGCCAATCTATGTGTCTCTCTCACATTGATGTTTCTCTCTCTCTCTCTCTCCTCCACTCCCACTCTATCTGAAGATAAATGAAAAAAATATCCTCAGGTGAGGATTAAAAAAAAAAGATTATCTGTAGCATATTAGATCCTCTTAAACCCCCCTGCCTTCTCCATATCACACCCTTTGATAACATGATTAAAGCATTCGCAAACTGGGGACAGGGCAGGGAGGGAGGGGGAGGGAGGAATCAGTGGAAGGGAAAAGGAGAAACATCTGTAACAAAAATTAATTAATAAGAAAAAAAGCATTCGCGTGTACGACAGACCGTTTTCCATCTTGGCCCCGCCACTGACGAGCTGTGTTGTCTTGGGAAAGTCCAGTACCTTTTGTCCTCTCAAAGCCTTGATCTCGACCATGGATCCACTGCTCACGTCCCCCTCACAGCACAACTGATGTTGGGCCTGCGGGAACTTAGTGGGGAAATATTTACGGAGTGATCGTGTATGTGCTTGTGCGCAGTAAATGCGCAGTGAATGTCAGTGTGGCTGCCACCATCATCGGGTTCTGTTGTTGTCATCGTTCCTGGGAGGAGGGACAGAGCTGTAATGTAAGCCTTGGACTACTAATTTCATTTTCTTTCCTCTCTGGAATTTCTACTAGCATTTCTAGCCATTGCCTGTCCTAATAGTTGCATCCTTTGTTCCAGTGAAACGCACGTGGAGGATGAAGAGGGCCTGTATGACTGTGTCTACGGGGAAGACGAAGGTGGAGAAGTCTACGAGGACTTAATGAAAGCGGAGGAAGCACATCAACCCGTAGGACTTGCACTTGCCTTGTTTTTTAAGTTACTCTGGGTATTTTATTAGGAAAGTGACTATTTGAAAGACTTACTATAGCTTTATGTAACTTCTGCCGGGATAGGTATTTGTTTGTTTTCTTTCTTACCTTCTCATTATGTATGTATCAAATTTAAAGGCTATTTACCTTCTTTCTCAGAGAAGATTTCCTTTCCTAACAATACAGTTTCATGGCCCTGAAATTATGTCCTATTGCTCCGCTGCCAGCGTTTTGCTGGGTGACGTGTCATTTATATCTCGCACTTGCTCTCTTTACTAGTGAAATGAAAGTTTAGACCCGAGATTTCCCAGGATTGTTTTGACCTATAAAATGCACATTTCTGTGGCTCCAGATGCAATAACAAGTCATGGTTATACAGTTAGAGCCATACAGGTCTTTCGGTTTTGTGTGTTATTAGAAATGGAAAGCTTCAGAAAATCAGCAATAATTTTGATCTCTTTCTAGCTACTGCCAGAGAGATTAACACATGAATTTGACTAAATAATTTTAATTGGATAATTCTAATTGCAGAAGTGTCCAGAAAATGACATACGAAGTTGCTGCCTAACAGAAATTAAGCAGACGGAAGAAAAATATACAGAAACATTGGAATCAATAGAAAAAGTAAGTAATCAGGTATCATTCTTGATGCCCCCAAATTGCTTTGTGTTGTTAATATATTAGCGCCAGTGTTTCCACTAGGTGTGTGTGTAGTCTAATTTTCAGTAGATCTTTGGACTCACAGACCTCAAAGCAGATTTAATCATGGCACAACATTTATTGATTTTAGCACCTGAATGGGCCTGATCTGGGGATTGAGCATTCAGCAGTGAACATAATAAAACCAGTTCTTGGTCATGGAAAGGTCTGTCATTTAAGCAAATAAGCATTCCCGGTGGTAATAAATTCTTTGAAGAAAAATAAGGCAGAGGAAGGGGCCGGAGAGTGATGGGGGAGAACTAGTATTATTTTATATCGAGTGGTAATGGGAGGTTTCTAGGATAAGGTCATATTTAAGGGGACAGTTGAGTGAACTGAAGGCCCAAGCCAATGGAACCTCTCAGGGGTGGCCGTTCCTGGAGGAAGCCTGTAGGTGGGACTGTTCAGCGTGCTTCGTGGAGCAGCCACAGTCCAGGTGGCTGAAGCGCCATCAGTGCAGGGTTCAGAGAGATCAGGGAGCTGTGGGAGCCACCAGGTCACGGAGGGGCATCCAGGAGCATCCCGTTCAAGGCTAGAGCATTTTGAGTAGAAGAAATGACATAATTTAATATGAGTTTTTAACAGTGCATTTCAACCCGTGTCAGGCAAGGGTGGAAAATGAGAGAAAAGTCAGAAGGCTATTGTGAAATCAGGTTGATAGAAAATGGTGGTATACGTAGAAGTGGTAAGGAGGGGTCAGATTCTGAGTAAATTTTGAAAATAGAGCCAAGTGGATTTGGTGATGAATTAGGTAAAGAGAACAATCAGGAATGCTAGGTTCTGCCCTGGCCAATGTGGCTTAGTTGGTTGGGCATCATCCCATGCACCAAAGGGTTGCTGGTTCAGTTCCTGGTTAGAGCACATGCCTGGGTTTTGGGCTCGATTCATGGTGGGGGGCATGCAGGAGGCAGCCGTGACTGGTGTTATGCTCTCACATCAATGTTTCTCTCTTCTCCCTTCCTCTCTTTCTAAAAATCAATAGAGTAAAATCCAGCACCCAGTTTTGATAAAAACTCAGCAAAGTGGGAATAAAAGGGTCATACCTCAACATAATAAAGGTTATATATGACAAGCCTACAGCCAACATCATACTCAATGAGCAAAAACTAAAAGCATTTCTCTTAAGAACAGGAACAAGACAGGGGTGTCCACTTTTGCCATTCTTAACATAGTTCTGGAAGTCTTAGCCACAGTGATCAGGCAAGACGAAAAAATAAAAGGCATCTAAATTGGAAAAGAGGAAGTGAAACTGTCATTATTCACAGATGACTTGATATTGTACATAGAAAACCCTAAAGCCTCCACCAAAAAAACTACTAGATTTAATAAATGAATTTGGCAAAGTATACTGCAGGATACAAAAGCAACATCCAAAAGTCATTAGCATTTTTATACACCAATAATGAACACACAGAAAGAGAAACTAAAAAAACAGTCCCATTTACCATTGCAACAACAAGATTAAAATAACTAGGAATAAACTTAACCAAGGAGGTAAAAGGCTTGTTCTCAGAAAATTACAGGACATTGAAAAAAGAAATAGAGGAAGATATAAAAAAATGGAAGCATATACCATGTTCATAGATTGGAAGAATCAACATAATGAAATGTCCATACTACCCAAAACAATCTATTGATTCAATGCAATCCCCTTTAAAATACCAATGGCATATTTCACATATCTAGAACAAATACTCCAAAAGTTTATATGGAACCAAAACAGACCCCGAATAGCCACACCAACCTTGAAAAAGGAAGATCAAAGTTGGAGGGATTATAATTCTGGATATCAGGTTATACTACAAAGCCATTATAATCAAAACAGCCTGGTACTGGCACAAGAACAGGCATATAGATTAATGGAACAGAACAGAGAACCCAGAAATTGACCCAAGACATTATACTCAATTATTATTTGACAAAGGTGGCAAGAGCATACAATGGAGTAAAGACACTCTCTTCAATAGTGTTGGGAAAATTAGACAAGTACATGCAAAAAAAAAAAAGAAACTTAGACCACCAACTTACGCCATACACAAGAATAAACTCAAAATGGATAAAGGACTTAAATGTAATTCGAGAAACCATAAAAATCCTAGAAGATACTGTAGGCAGAAAAATCTCAGACATCATGTGTAACAGAATTTTCACTGATATAACGCCTAGGGCAAGAGAAACAAAGGGAAAAATTAAGATATGGGACTACATCAAACTAAAAAGTTTCTGCACAGCAAAAGAAACCAGCATTAAAATGAAAGAGACCCCACTGTATGGGAGAACATATTTGCCAATGATACATCAGATAAGGGGTTAGTTTCCAAAATACATAAAGTACTCATACAGCTCAACAAAAAGAAGACAAACAAACCAATTAAAAAATGGGCAGAAGACCTGAATAGACACTTTTCCAAACAGGACATACAAATGGCCAAGGTACATATGAAAAAATGCTCAGCTTCATAATTATCAAAGAGATGCAAATTAAAACGACTATGAGGTATGACTTCCAGTCAAGATGTCAAGATGTTGGCATAGGTTAACAAGGTATTGCCTCCTCCCACAACCACACCAAAATTGCAACTAAACTACAGCACAACCATCATTCAGAACCACCTGAAATCAAGCTGAATGGAAGTCCCACAATTACAAAAGTAAAGAAGCCACCTCGAGACTGGTAGGAGGGAAGGAGGCGCAGATGGGCTGGTCCCACACCCATGTGTGGCAGATAAAAATCAAGAGGATACCTTGACTGTGAAGGTCCTCCCTGAGGAGCAAAGGGTTCCTGTCCCACACCTAGTGCCCAGCTCAGGATTCCAGTGCCAGGAAGAGAAGTCCCCATCACTTAATGGCTATAAAAACCAGCATGAACTGAGGCTGAGGGAGGCTGAGGCTTCTGGAATACCCCATGCAGTTCCTCTTAAAGGACCCACACATGGACTTAATCAGACTTTCTCCTTCTGGGCTCCAGTGTTGGAGAGGCAGCTTCAAAGGCACCAGAGACATACGGGAAAGAACTGAGTTGTTTGGCATCGGGATAAAGGCTGGAGACGCAGCTTTCTCCCAGACAGACCTGCTGTTGGAGGCCATTGTTCCTTTCATGAGCCCTTCCCCCATGGGACTGGCAAGGGGGCACATATCTGGGACTCCAGCAATCTGGCTCACACTGTTTGCCCCACCCTGGTGATTCCCTGAGGCCCTGCCCCAACCAACTTTTGGGCCCACCTAAGCTGTTTCCAGTGGCTTTACTGTAGAATTGGCCTGTTTTAACTCCTGCTTCAGATTTCTCTCAAACAAGCAGCATCTGGCTTCAGTGAGCCCCATACCTCTCACTAAGTGGTCCCAGGTCTGGCACTAGAAACAGCCAGTCTTGGTTCACAGCTTAGCTTTGCTTGGACACCTGTAAGCCCAGCACAAGGAGCAGCCACCTGCATATTGCTTTGTAGCTTATGCCTGGTGGCCCCAGGTAGAACACAGGCAGTGGCTGACCTTGCCTCAGAGCCAGCACACCTAGTGGACAGCTTCAGAACACGTTGGAGCACCACCACCCAACCACCTCTATAAGTGACACACTCAAGGAATGGACTCAGTGGGAACCGGAGTCCTGATGAAGTAAGTCTTGCTCTGTGTGGTGGGCCCCTGCACAGCTGATCATCCAGGGTAGTCAGAGGTTGGTGGTCAGTGGGCACAGCCAGTCCTTGCATCTGATCAGCCTGAGTAAATCTCTCCCATTGATGTGCCAACAGCAATCAAGACTTAATTACAACAGAAGGGTATAAAGTCCACACTAAGGGTGTACCTTGAGGGTCTAGCTGGGCTGATCAAGGAGGCTGTGCCACTGGACCCTCTAGGACACCTACTATAACAGGCCACCCTAGGAAACCTAGGAGACATAGCATCTCCACCTAATACATAGAAAGAAACACAGGGAGGCAGCCAAAATGAGGAGACAAACGTCCCAAATGAAAGAACAGAACAAAATTCCAGGAGAAGAACTAAATGAAATGGAAATAAGCAATCTAACAGATGCAGAGTTCAAAAAACACTGCTTATAAGGATGCTCAATGAATTTAGTGAGAATTTCAAGAACTTCATAATGACAGGGAACTTAATGAGGACCTCAAGAGCATGATAAAGGACCAGTCAGAAATGAAGGATGCACTAACGGAAATAATAATTTACCGAGATTCAGTAGTAGAGTAGGTAAGGCCAAAAAGCAAACCATCGATTGGGATATAAGAAAAAGCAAAAAACACCCAGTCAGAACAGCAAAAAGAAAAAAGAACCCCCCAAAATGAGGATAGTATAAGGAGCCTCTGGGACAACTTCAAGCATACCGACATTCGCTTATGGGAGTGCCAGAAGGAGAAGAGAGAGAGCAAGAAATTGAAAACCTATTTGAAACAATAATGACAGAAAACTTCCCTAGGTGAAGGAAACACACATACAAGTCCAGGAAGCTCAGAGAGTCCCAAACAAGATGAACCCAAAGAGGTCCATACCACGATACATCACCATCAAAATTCAGAAAGTGAAAAGCAGTTAGTTACCTACAGTGGAACTCCCATAAGGCTGTCAGCCTGTTTTTCAAAAGAAACTTTGCAGGCCAGAAGGGAGTGGCAAGAAATATTTAAACTAATGAAAAGCAAGGACCTACAACCAAGATTACTCTATCCTGCAGAGCTGTTATTTAGAATCAATGGCCATATAAAGAGTTTCCCAGACAAGAAAAAGCTAAAGGAGTTCATCACCACCAAACCAGTATTATATGAAATGTTGATGGGTCTTCTTGAAGAAGAAGATAAAAAAATATGAACAATAAAATGGCAATAAATACATATCTATCAACAATTGAATCTACAAACAAAATGAGCAAGCAGAACAGAAACAGACCATAGATAACAGAGAACTTTTTGTTGGTTACCGGATGGGAGGGGAGTTGGGTGAAAAAGGTGAAGGGATTAAGAAGTACAAATTGGTTGTTAGACTGAGGAATCTCAAAGGGAAGGGGGAGGTGGGGCAGGAAGAGAAAAACCAAAGAACTTCTATGCATATATGCATAACCAGCAGGCACAGACAATAGTTTGGGGAAAGGAAGAAGGGCAGGAGTGGGGAGAAAGGAGTCAAAGGGGGGGGGGGGAGGAGGGACATCGGTAATACAGTCAACAATAAAGATATATTTTAAAAGAAAACAAAACGACAATGAGGTATCACCTTACACCTGTCAGAATGGCTGCCATCAACAAATCCTCAACAAGTGTTGGCGAGGGTGTGGAGACAAGGGGACTCTAGTACTCTGCTGGTGGCAATGCAGACTGGTGCAGCCACTATGGAAAACAATATAGTGTTTCCTCAAAAAATTAAAAATGGAACTGCCATTTGTCCCAGTGATTTCATTTCTAGGAATATATCCTAAGAAGCTTGAACACCCAGTCAGAAAGAATGTATGTACCCCATGTTCATAGCAGAGCTATTTACAATAGCTAAGATCTGGAAACAGCCCAAGTGTCCATCAGTAGATAAGCAGATAAAAAAGCTGTGATACATATACACAGTGGAGTACTATGCAGCTGTAAGAAAGATCTCTTACCCTTTGAGATGACATGGAGGGACCTGGAGAGTATTATGCTTAGTGAAATAAGCCAGTCAGAGAAATGGAAATATCACATGATCTCACTTATTTGTGGAATATAATGAGCAAAGTAAGTTGATGAACAAAATAGATCCAGAGACATGGAAGTAGGGAACAGACTGACAAACCTCAGAGGGAAGGGGGCGGGGGGAGAACAGATAAACTGAAGAACTTATAAGCTTATATGCATAACCAATGGACACAGACAACAGTATGGTAAAGGCAGGGGGTGGGGCGGGGGGAGGGAGGAGGGTGTCAATGGGAAAAAAAATAGGGACATCGGTAAAAAAAAATCCAAACTAATTAATAAAAATAAAATAAAATAAATAAAAATTAATCGACTTTAAAATGAAAAATAAAAGACTGTTAGGCTTTTAAACATGAGCCACTCTGTGACTGGCGAAGATGTTGACTGAGACGGGGAAGGACAGGTTGGGAATCACAGGTCTATTGGACATTCTGAGTTTGCAAGACCTATTAGCTTCCAAGGAGATGTGTTGAGGAGGAGGTTAAGCAATGGGTTCTGGTATTAAAGGGAAAGGTTGAGTTGACAGGTAGATTGGGCCATTATCATTATGGAGTGGTGTTTAAGTCCATGGGACTAGATGAGATCACCCGGGGAATGGATGATGATGGAGAAGATGTTTGAGGTCATTTCTGAAGACTTCGACATTTAGAGGTTAGGAAAATGAGAACCAGGAGAAAGTTTTGGAACGTTGGAAAAAGAGATGAAGATGTGGAAGAATTGATTAGTGAACTTAAATATGGAAGATTTGTAGGATTATGAAGCATTATAGGTCCCATTGAGTTTTGTGATTATATTTAAAATTAGACTATCAGTGTAGTTCATGTTTAACTACTTAGGTCCAGGCACAGCATAGGTGGCAAGCTAGATTTGAGCAGGGGTTTTCTTTTTCCAGAACAGTACAGTGGACGAAGAGAGGGTAAGGGTATATACAGGGAACTGATTTTGATGATGGTTCATGAATGGAATGTCACTGGATAAGGAGGGAAGTGAGGACATGAGAGAGATGGGATGGTCAGGGATTGGTAGACGAAAGGGGGTTGAAGAATTCCTTGAAGGAATGAGCAGCAAAGGTAGGAGGTAGTAGTCAGAGAACTGATTGCTTGCAGTTAATGCTGTGGAGCATTTGCAATTGTCGATAATGGGAAGGTCTTGGGATAAGACCCCAGGGTAGGGAGCTGAGCAGGATGGAGCACAGGGATTGTAGTTCGAGGAACTGGAGGCCAGGCTACTTGAAGAATTATCTGCACAGATACTGAGATTGCCAAGAAAGAAGATGGGAGTAGTAATGGGAGATAGGGTGGACCAGGAACAAAATACTCAAGGAATGAAGGGAATGATCCATAAATTGCATAAGCAGATTATTGATCTCAGGGATCTAGAATCTCCACAAAACCTATGAGTGATATTTTGCATTTATCCTCAAAGATACCTCCAACATGTTGCCATTTTTTGCTAATTTAGACAATGGTGTTCTCTTTTTTCCCTTACTTTCAGAAGTATTTATTGTCTAAACCTTTTATTTTATTTTATTTATTTTAAATTAAATTTATTGCGGTAACATTGGTCAATAACATATAAGTTTCAGCTGTACAATTTTATAATACATCATCTGCCTATTCCATTGTGTGCTCACCACCCAAAGTATTTTATGCTTTAAATATATTAACTTGTATTTGTGTCTTTCTCTCTCTGTTCAAGCATAAACATCCTTAAGATAAAGAAAATAGTTTCTGCTTTTTCTTGGGTATTCATAATACTGATAAACAACTGACTTTCAATAAATATTTATTGTTTGTTGGATAAAACCTGTTATCTAGGTTAGGACATGTCGGGCTTTAATGGTACTTCTCTCCCCTTTTCTGGCAGTACTTCATGGCCCCGCTGAAACGGTTTCTGACAGCAGCAGAGTTTGAGTCTGTCTTCATCAACATTCCTGTAAGTAAAATGCACTAGCTGAGACTGGTGTACTTCTGTAAAATTTGCATGGTTTCCAGATTCCCGTGTTAGCCTTCTCTTATATTCCTGAAGAATTTTGATTCTGTTTTCTGCCTCTTGAGGTCTTATAGCTGTATTCTCAAGAAATAACTGATAAGTCATCATCTTTAACCAAAATACATGCAGAAGACACATGGATAAGATTCATGCATTTTCCTTAAGTGCTTGTCATGACAAGGGAGTCTCTGCTGAGTAGTCCCTGGGGCGCCTGTCTCTGACCTGTGGGAGCCCCCTTCTGCCTCCCTCACTTCTCCGTGGTTCCTCCAGCCCCTCGACCCCATCTTATGGGCACTGTCCTGACTCCTTCCATCTCCTCTACTTCCCATTATCTCTCCACTCTCCTGGTGCTTCGTTTCTGCTTTAACTTCAGTTGTATCAGCTTTAACTCCTGTTTCTGAAATACACGACTTCCTTTGGTTCCACAGTCTATTTTAATGGTAATATCTGTGGAACTGTTTTTTTAGGTTTACGTAAGCTTTCAAGTTTCAAAGGACCTTCCAATTATCTTATAATCCTAAAAGAATATTTACTTGGAAACACTGAAGCCAGCCAAATGCTGTGCCAGCTGAGGTCATGCTAGGCAAGACTCAAGTTCGTAGATCCCTTAGAACTGGCTTTGATTTTCATAGATAGCTTTTATGGATCAGATGTCAGCTTTTATGTGCAGGCTTGCTTGTATCACCTGACTGGTCCCTTGTATTTTGTTTCTGTGACATTCAGCATGGATGTGCACCTGTCCGTTAGCCATGGCACGTTGTTCTAGTCCTTGATTTGGGCCCAATGAAGACACTCTCATTGATTCGAAACATTGCAGGAAAAAGAGGTCGTGTCAGGGGAAGGGTTAGAATAAAGCAAAGTGTACATTCTAGGAAGCTGAGGATCTTGAACCACCTAATTGTGCTCAGTATAACCGAGGACCTATTTGATAATTGGTACTCTTATGGCCTTTCCATGGTCCTCAACAAAGTGACCGGCCCAACATATTCTGTGTCCTTTCTGCAGAGAAGTCAGTGAGTGCCTCAGGGTACGAGATCGTGGGAGGATTGGCTCCTTGTTTCTGGTTCCCTCGTTTCCTGGCTGTAACATGTATTCACTGCCTGTCTGAAAATTCCTTGCTTATCAGGAAAAATGTGAAATTCTGTTTTTTGAGTTGCTCTAGTAAACCGCCTAGTACAGTTTATTTGCTCCTTATTTCTGCCATGAGTTGTCTGGCTTCATATAATTTAGTCTGTTGTTAGCTTAGCACCAGGACACCACTAATTGACCACAGAACAAATCTACATTTTCATGTCCCAAGGACACAAGTCATTACTTATCTTGTCAATAAAACATTAAGAACTTGGGTAGTTGTATTTAAAAATTTAAAGCGATTACAAAATGAAAATGAGCTGTACATGTTTTTTATACAAGGAATAAATTACCCTTTAATAACCAGTGAAATAATTTGTTTTTCATAGGACATTGGCATTTCAAGTCAGATCTGAAATTGCTATTTCCTATGAACAGGGCCTATCACTCTCTTCTCTCCCCTCCCCTGCTTGATACTTTCTCCCCTACTTCTGCCCCCTCCTCTTCCTCCTCTCTTTACTGATGGGAGCAGATTTCTGTACTGAGGGCGTTCAGCATCTCCTTGAATGGGAAATCTAGCAACAATAGGGATTCTGGGCTTGGGGGCGGGGTTTGGTTCTGATTTCTGATTGACTTTAAGGTTGTTTTCTTTTCTAAGGAACTTGTAAAAGTTCATCGGAGCCTAATGCAAGAAATTCATGATTCCATCGTAAATAAGAATGACCAGAACTTGTATCAAATTTTCATTAACTACAAGGAAAGGTAACTTTTGAACTTTACATTTCGTGGCTGTTTGTAACCATAATGAGAGTTAGTATGGACAACGATGAGACAAGCATGAACTCAGCAGTAGTTTTTCCTAATGGAGAGCTACAAGAAGCAGTACATTACCCAGCCTCTTTGGCCAACATCCACGCCCCTCCCGGGCACGCCCCCGGAGGCGGGCTCTGGTCTAGCCGTGAGGCTCGTCGACCTGCACGGTTCAGGCCTCTCGCCCCACCTTTCAGATAATGTGTTAGATGCATTTTCCTAATTACAGGGTAGGAAGGAGGAGGAGGTCTTTGATGAATGGGAGTCATAAGTAGTGATTACGATAAAATTGTAGTATAACACTACACTCTTGCTGAGTGTGGGTAAACAGTAAAAAGCTTATCTCTAATAGGAACGTTACAGTCGATATGCAATATGATATTAGTTTCAGGTATAAATTATAGTAGGTAGACATTTATATAATAGGAAACTGCACATGGATGTTTAGAGCAGCTTTATTTATATATATTTTTTCTTTATTGATTTTAGAGGGAGAGGAAGGGAGAGGAAGAGGGAGATAGAAACATTATGAGAGAGAACATCTATTGGCTGCCTCCTTTATGCCTCCCACTGAGTATTTGGCCCACAACCTGGGCATGTGCCCTGACCGAGAATTGAACTGGTGACCTCTTGGTGCATGGGTGGACACTCAACCACTGAGCCACACCAGCTGGGCTGTAATAGGAACTATTATAAACAGAAATTTTAAATTTTGTTCTGTGATATATATTTGTACTCAATATTAACAGTCGTTAAGCCAATTTTAAAAATCTGCCTGCTATAAAAATGTACATGAACCTAATCCCATTCAGATTTAGAAATAAAAATAGTCATTCTTAACAGCATAAATATGAATGATCCTCTTTCTATGACTGTCTGGTTTGTGTTAAAAAGAAGTGAAAAGGCTGAGGTTCAGCGATACTGTGAGTAGTTGGCCTGGGGTTACCTAGGCAGTTGGAGGTGCAGGACAGACAGGAGTTACTTTGATTCTCACTAGCTGTGGTTTTAGAGAGGTGGACCTTCTGCCTCTTTCCCCTTTATTCTTGCTCTTCTGTGCTACAGATTTCTTCCTCTGTCTCTTTCCCCTTCAGGTTGGTTATTTATGGGCAGTACTGCAGTGGAGTGGAGTCGGCCATCTCTAATTTAGACAACATTTCTAAGACGAAAGAAGACGTCAAACTGAAATTAGAGGTGCCTGTTGTTTTTTGTCTGTTCATGAAATAATCGAAGAGCAATAAATTCCTTTTCATGATCAATGCAACAGTTAATTTTCCTATGTATTCTAAACATAAATTCCTGTCAATTTTGTAAAATATATCAATAGTTGTCTCTATGAAAGAAAATATGGTAGAAATAATAACAGTAGGAAAATCAAAGGCTCTGGCTCAGTGTTTCATGTGCACCATCTCATTAGATCCTCGTGGTTGTGAGAGATCTGCATTTTATTTCCTTATGTTATGGCTGAGCAAGGCGAGGTTTAGGGAGGTGATGAGTCATTTGCTCCCTGTGTTGTAAGAGTTACAGGATGAGTAGGATGCATGTGAGATCATGTATATATAGATTTACAATGTTGATTAAAAATATAAGACATCAGGAGCAGGTGCATAAAAATGGATGGATAGTGCCTATAAGAAGGAAGACAAGACAGACACAAGTATAAGCTCAAGTAGTAGGTGATAAGCACTAATGGACAGGGCTCCATTAGTAAGATTGAACAGGTGAAGGTTCAGGATGGGGAGAATGCCGGAGAATTCTCCGGAGGGGCACTGAGTTAGGTCACCGAAGAGTGCGGTAAGTCCTGACACATGGAGAACATTCTGGAAGATTTGGTATGTCTAACCAGAAGAGTCAGGAAGGTTTGAAAATGACTTGGGGGTCAGTGTAAGCAGAGCACGTGGTAACAATAGAAAAGAAGTCTGGAAACTGGGTTAAGTCATTTTTTTTCCTGTACATCTTTTTTTCCCCACAAGGATACTTTGCACTTTCAAAGAACTTTTGTAAAATTATTTATATGTTATATGAATTATCACCGCAACTATAGGATATGTTTGGATTTTCTTAAATTTCAGGTAGACATACAGAGTCAACTCTGAAGTGGTTGTGTGGCTTCATTGTCTGCCTGAATCTTTTTTGCTGCTTTTTTTTAAAGTTTGTGTTTTAATTTATTTATTTGAGAGAGAGTGACAGAAACATTGATTTATTGTTCCACTTATTTATGCATTCATTGGTTGATTCTTATATGTGCCCTGAGCAAGGATTGAACCCACAAGCTCGAGGTAGCGCAGGGTTCTCAACCTGTGGGTCGCGACCCCTTTGGGGGTTGAATGACCCTTTCACAGGGGTTGCCTAAGACCATCGGAAAACACATATTTCTGATGGTCTTAGGAACCGAGACACCTCTTCTCTACCCGTCTCCAGGCGGGTCCATCCACATGCAGATACGCCCACGGAAAACATGAGGAGCTGTATCAAAGGGTCGCGGCGTTAGGAGGTTGAGAACCGCTGGCATAGTGGGATGATACGCTAACCAATTGAGCTACCTGGCCAGGGCTCCTTTTGCTGCTTTTTGTTCAGTTTAGTAGGAGGTCAGGTGATGAACAGGGCCAGAAGGAGGCAGGTGATTTCCAAATCAGAACCCCTTCATTGTTTTTGAATTGTCTGGTACGATTTCATAATTCCTCACTCCCACAAAGCAAGCTGCTGGTGAGAGAGTCTGCATATCACAGGCTGCTGAGTACCGCCTGACTCTCTATGTCATGGATGATTTCCTTACCGCTTATGATCCTCTGATGACATGGACCTTATGTCTGGAGATGGTTTGAGTCACTCCCGGGTAACAGCCTGGCGGCCTGGTTCGCGTTTCTGCTCCTCTTTGGAGAACGACGCCTATAAACTTAGAACTGTGAGCCACCTCGACTCATTAAAATATGATGGTAAGATAAAACTTCACAACTTGTACACCTCATTCCTAACAGAGCTATCATTAAAGCAAGTTAAAATACAGATAAAAATTCTGACAGGAATCAGCAAGTTGTCAATCAATCCCCCATCACAGTCTCAGCATTGTCTTAAAGTGTCTGTCCTGTCTTTCAGAGTCCCTGCCCAAGTCCTGCCCAGTGACAGTGCTCTGGGACCTAGGGACGTATGTCTGCAGTCTCTGTCAGCCCCAGGGGCAGAGAGGACCGCGGGCTGAGTCTGCAAGGCTCGCTCTCCCCACTTCTGACTGTGGGCCTGCCTGGGGAGCGTTTAGGCACCCCAGCAGGTCCCTCGGCTGGAGTTGTCCTCTGCAAGCCCTAGCTTGATGGAGGGGGGTGCTTCTCAGCCTCCTTCATGGCTTCTCACTGGTGGTGATTTTTGCCCTTGTATTTTTGTCTTTTTCTTCTCTACTTTGGAACCAAGATGACATGGGGTAAAGGGCAATAGAGTCTCTTTATCTTGCCCTGTAAGCTAGCTCATCCCCAAGCCATTGTATTCTCTTCTTCGTTGGAATCAGAGTTTAGGCTAAGCATGTGACTGGATGTTTGGGAAGAATCGTTTCTGCTCTTTGTTTACTTTCAAGGCTAATAAGCATTTTACGCCTCAGTCTCAGGCCCCCAGTTGTAGAAAACACTCGCATTGTTAAGTTTCTTTACTTTCTGAGCCTGTAACTTATGACTGAAAGGAACTAATTTTCCCACCAACAGTTTTAAACTGACTTCCATCACAGAGCAATGTGAATGTTGAGTGTATTGCATTTGTGTCCGACACTGTGTTAAGATGCTAATAGGAAGTGTAAGAGACATCTCAGTTTTAAGGAGCTGCAGATTCAGCTAGGAGATGAGACCCATTCATTACAATAGAATGAACAGTTTAACCTCCTGTTTGAAACTCGTGATCCAGAACTTGCTCTAATCTGGAGAAGCAGGTGATCAGTTGAAATGGTTCTTTCCAGCGACCTGCAGCAATTGACAGGGCGTGAGCTGACATCTCCTCTTGCTTCCGCCCGGTAGTCAGGTATTCAAGGCTAATGGAGTTTGCTTAGCACTTCTAATCTCATTTCCTGTCTAGAAACACTACGTGTGGGCAAAGGGAAACAGAGTCACCAGCTGAGGAGTATTTCCTTAAACATAACTCCTTCCCAAATTCCTTGTTCTGGGTTGTACAGTTGTCTGAGGATTTTGAACTTATTAAATTGCCTACTAGTAGGAATACTTTTATGTACTCTATTTTTTGTTTTGTTTTTGAACGACAGATACGTGAGAAGCAGTAACATTGGAAAAGAACTTGTTCAAGGTCACAAAGCCAGGAGTTGCCAAACTTAATTTAAATTCAGACTTTGACACTTGAGCTTCAAAGTATTTTCCTCAAAGTCACAATTAATATCCAGAGAACAAACAGGTCAATCTAGTTTAAGATACACTTTTAAGAAAGAGAGTGTGAGATTAAAAAAACATAAGTCTGAGGCTTTCAAAATGTGGAAGCCAGTGGTAGGTGTGTACCTTAGCAAATTTCGGAGTCAATCATTCCATTTCATTCAGTTCAACAAATATTTACTAAGCAAATACTAGCTTCTTAGAGGTGTGGAAGACATTGGGAAAGGGATTATGTATAGCAATAATTAGAAGACCCACAGGCACAGAGAGAGCACCGTTTTGGTTGGGATTATTACTGAAGGCCTACAGTGAAGTTCTTGAGGAGAAGGATGGATGTTGCGGGGAACTGGACAAAGCCCGTGGCAGTAGGCATGAGCAGGAGCCCAGGCACGGTGGTGGGGAAGGCTCAGGGCTTGGGTGAGCCTGGGAAAGGAAGAGCTACCAGCCTAAGTGGGGGAGACCCTGGAGGCCCCTAGAGAGAAAATAATGTTCATATGTAAAATAGTTCTTAATCAATTCATATTGAGAGTTGCGATGCTACAAGGTTGGTTTGTTTTTTGGTTTTTAATTGAAGGTACTTCCTATTTTTTAGAAAGAGGCCTTGTTAAGAAGGAAAATAAGATATTTATTATGCAATAACAGCTTTGTTTATGCCCTTTGCATCTTTTCATGTTTGTTTTATGACTCCCTTTGATAAAACTAACAAAGTTTTTAACAGACGTTTTAAAAAAACATTTCACCAGGAATGTTCCAAACGAGCAAATAATGGCAAGTTCACTCTTAGAGATCTGCTTGTGGTTCCGATGCAGCGCGTTTTAAAGTATCACCTTCTCCTCCAGGTATGTAACTTTAAACTATTCATTCAGAAATATTAATGGAGCATCAGCTCTGCCCCAGATACCCCAAGTCTGGGCCCAGACCCCTTACAACGGTCAGTCATTAGTAGAGCTAAATGGGAAATAACAGAACAGCGGGAAACCTTTTCTTCCTTTTAATAGAGAGGATTCTTATCTTTCACAAAGTCACATTTTCTGCCCTTCAAACAGAACTGGCTCCAAACAAATTTAAAAATTAAAGAAAAATTATACACAAGGCAAACAAACAAATAGAAAGATCCCTTTGGCCAAGTCCTTTGAAGTTAGTAGTCATCACTAATGAGGAGCTCATATTGTGGCACACCTGAATTCTGCAGGTTAATTCTGTCAGACCTTTGGCCTTTTCACCGGAAACTAAAGAGAATTTAACGTGTCACATTCCATGTTGTCGTCTGCTCTAGTAAATTATAAAGACTACCTTTATTTTGAAGTGATTCTTGTTATAACCCCAAGTCTTATGGCTTCCACGGCTAGTCCACTAATGAGGGGGGAGAGCCTTATACATTTAATTCGATAGCTGTACCAGGAGACTCATTCGTTCTGCTCCAAAGAAATGTCTGACTGTATTAGTCTATCAGCTCTGCTGATGCTTGTGAAATGTTATTTTAAAAAAATCTTCTACCTGTATATGAAATGTCATTTTGAGTCTTCTGTGCTTTGTACTCTTGGGTATTACATTTCTTGAACTGGAGCTCCAGAATCATTAGTCATCTCTATTTTTGTTCTACTGAGAAATCAGAAAAATTCAAACCCTGATTATTTCTTAGAAATGCATTACAACATTTATGAGACCTAAACTCAGAGCAACTTAATCAAATTGGATTTTATGAAAAAATAATAAGGAAGACGAAGGCAATCAGTTTCTGAGACATTGTGGAACAAAAACCATGTCCAAAATAAGATAATTTATTTCATCACTTTGGTCGAGTCAAATAACAATTGAAAACTTTAGAAGGTACAGTTTTCCAGAAACATCTGTTTTTGTCACATAAGATTTTGGACTGACGTATAAAAGTATAAAATATGACTATACTTCTATGAAATTTAGCAAATTTTTTCCTAATTCCTCTGGGATTGTTTTTATATTTTAAATTTAAAATATTTCATGATTTTTTTTAAAGGCTCTGCCTACATATATTTTTATTGTGAGGAAATATAGATACAATTTTTAGCATTATCATTTTGAAGTATACTAAGTGCACTACGTTGTACACTTTCATTATTGTGCAGTGGTACACTTACATTACCACCATCCATGTCCAGAACATTCTCATCTTTCCACACTGAAACTCTGCACCTGTGAAACACTAACACTTTTCTCCCTTCACCGTAGCCTCTGGTAACAAGCCTTCCACTTTTGTCTCTGTGCACTTGACTATTCTAAATACCTCACAGAAGTAGAGTCATACAATATTTGTCCTTTCATGTGTGCCTTATGTATTCAAGGTTCATTCACACGTTAGCAGGTGTCAACATTTCCTTCCTTTTGAAGGCTGAGTAATATTCCATTATGTGTATACTACATTTTGTTTATCTATTTACCCATCAATGCACATTTGAGTTATGTGTACCTTTGGCTATTGTGCATATGCACATGTTTTAAGTTATATAAATAATTTTTTTCTTTATTAATTTTAGAGAGAGAGGAAGTGAGAGGGAGAGAAAGATAGAAACATTGATGAGAGAGAACATCGATTGGCCACCTCCTGCATGCCCCCAACTGGGGATCAGGCCCACAACCTGGGCATATGACCTGATTGGGAATTGGACCAGCGACCTCTTGGTGCATGAGTCAATGTTCAACCACTGGGCCACACCAGCCAGACTATAAATAAATTTTACTGTGAAAAATTTGAACTGGAACAATTGACTTAGAAGAAGATACAAATCCCAGTTTAGTTAAATTAGCTGCTTAGCTGATTTAGATCCGTCTTCCTGCCCCATCTTTTTGTAGATAAAACCTCAAAGGAAGGTGAAAGCAATATTAATGACAGCTAAGTTAGCAGATTTAGAAAGGAATAGTACAGTTATTGCACATTAGCAGCGTCTTTCCAGTAAAGCAAGAGACGAAATGATGATGAGCAGCATGATATGGACTCTCAGGCCTCCATGATTTACACGGATCAGGCATTTTTTGAAACACAGAATCTCTGAGGTTGTAATGCATCTGACCTGTATGTTACCTCGAAGGCTAATGTCATGCCTACATATGGGCTGGCAGGAGGGGAGGAGAGAGAAAAGTAAAAAAGTCAAGCAGTTTTAAAAATTATTTTCCAATAAGTTTAACACTGTGAAACACTAGAACCGTTCTTATGAGCAGAAAATGTGAAAACAGTGAGGCTGGGTAGAACGAACCGCATGCCTTTAAAAGGGAGGAGGAGATAGTGGCGTAGCTTGAACTCCATGATGGCTGGTTTCACCCATCGGCAGAGCCGGGCCTTAGACACCCTGGTGCTACACGGCAGGTGAGGGGTCAGAGGAAATAATCCACCCTGCTGTTATTCGCACAGGCGAATTTTCACAGAAAGAATACCTTCTTTCCCATGATTTTTTAAAATGGGAAACATTTTTATGTGGGGTACCACACCTAGATGAAAATTCTAGAAAGGTGTTTCCATCTTGAAATAGTGTAGAGTAGGCTTTATTTGTCTAATGTTTAGAAATTTGTTGAGTATGTGTAGTGTGAATTTGAACATTTCCTACTTCTTCACTTTAGTGGGGAAGTTGTTTTTTGGAATGCTTTATGGTTTGAAATGGCTATGTAGAGAGAAAAGTTGGGAGAGGTTTGCAGAACGTAGATCATGAGGGGTATGGATCAAGGGGGATGGATGATGGCATGAAGCTTTTGTTGGCATCACAGAAGTCTAAATAGGGTAGAGACAGGATCTGCTGTACATTCTAGAAGCCTGACCCTGAAGTCGGCAGAGTGGATAGATTGTAGCAGGGGATTCTGCAGTCAGATCAATCAGAAACCTATTTGAGAAGGAGAAGGACCTGAACCAAGGTAGTGGTGGTGAGGATGGTTTCAAGGGGAAGGCTCAAAGTGAATGTCACCACGAGGCATCTGGGTGACCTTTCAGGTTTTGGCTTACGTGATTAGACTGCTGGAGGTGCCGTCATTAAATAAAACATAAACAGCTACAAGAGTAGGTTGTGGGTGAAGATGCATTAAGTCTGCAGGTGTCGGTTTTACGGGGCTTGTGAGGTACCCAGGGAGAACTATTTAGTCCGATATATGAGTCTGGGACTTGGTGTGTGTTCTGAGTTGAGCCCATTCATTTGAGAGTGATTGTCTCATTAGGTGATAGCCGGCGTTGGCCATGGTTGTGATGAAATTTGTAGAGTATGATAAAGTCAGAATCACAGAAGACTGAGGTGAAAGTCTAGGGAACAATGACTAAGGTGCAGATGAAGAAGAAAGAAGGAAAAACTGATGAACAGGGGAAAATAGAAGATGGACCAACAAACAGCAACAACAGCCACAAACAGAAGGTCTTTGTGGCCCTGAAGCCAAAGGAGAGGTGCGGTCATCAGAATCAGGCCTGTAGAGAAGTCGAGTGTGACCATGAGTAGCAAGTATCTGTTGAACTGATAATGAGGGGTGTTTGCCTTACATTTGGGAAGAGTGTCAGTGTTGTGGCCAGGACAGAATTCAGGTCTGTCTTTGGAAGAAAAATGTTCCCAGCCCTTGTCTCACGTTTGTTTGGATCTAGTGGGTCTTCTTACAGTTGGAATTTTTGATGGAAATAGAGCCTGGTGACATCACACATCTATGGTGTGAATAATGACAAAAAGGACTTACTTATTTAATTTTATTTTTTGATTACAGTTTATAATCAGTATGATTTTGTATTAGTTTCAGGTGTATATCATAGTGGTTAGACAATCATATACTTTACAAAGTGGTCCCCTCGGTATTTCAAGTACCCATCTGGCACTGTACAGAGTTATTACAATAGTATTGACCATATTCCCTATGTAGGACTTTACATCCCTAGTACTGTTTGTGACTACCAATTTGTATTTCCTAATCCCTTCATGTTTTTCATCCAGCCTCTTAACCCCTTCCCCTCTGGCAACCATCAGTATGTTCTCTATATCTATGAGTGTGTTTCTATTTTGTTTGTGTATAGTGTTCTTTAGACTCCACATGTAAGTGAAATCAAATGGTATTTGTCTTTTTCTGTCTGGCTTATTTCACTTAGAATAATACCCTCTAGGTCCAACCATGCTGTTCCAAGTGATAAGATTTCATTCTTGTTTATGGTTGAATAGTATTCCGTTGTATATATGTACCATAGCTTTTTTATTCACTCATCTATTGATGGACACTTAGGTTGCTTCCCTATCTTGGCTATTGTAAATAATGCTGCATTGAACATAGGGGTGCCTACATTTTTCAAATTAGCATTTTGGGTTTCTTCAGATATATCCCCAGAAGAGAAACTGCTGAGTCATAAGGCAGTTCTGTTGTAACTTTTTGAGGAAACTCCATACCATTTGTGCTGTACCAAATCTACATAAAAGGATTTATTTTTGTTTCCTTTCTTATGTTTGAGTGTTAATTTGATGAAAATAGTACTAAACTGTGTCTTCCAAATAGGAACTGGTCAAGCATACCACTGACCCCACAGAGAAGGCGAATCTGAAACTGGCTCTTGATGCAATGAAGGTAAAGCAACGCATTATGACCTAGTTTGCGTTTTTATTCTTGCCTGGAAACAATAGAATACAAACTGCTAATATATATGCATGATATGCTAATATATACACATATTATAATATGTATAAGTATTTGTATAGTTTTGTTTTTGGTGGGGAGAGCTGGATATTTTTAACTGAAATAGATATACTTGATGAATTTAATTTTTAGACCAAAGCACATAAAACCAAGAGGTGTATTAAAATAACTTTTTAAATTTATGGATGTATGATGACTTCTGTGACCACCAGGAATGATTTCATATGGTTTTCTTTGACATTTTCTGTGTGGTCACTAAGAGAAAACTGTTGGCTTGTATAAGCATCAGGTTGGCAGGTGACCTCAGAACACAGGTGTGACCTGTTTTCTCAGGTGCAGCTGTCTGCCAGGTTTACCTTTGTGGGTGCTGTGCGGCAGCACATGGAGTTTCAGTTTGGGTTTCTATTTTCAGGTCAGTCTGAAAGTTGAGAACTACCAGTAGATAGAGGTAGACTTTCTGAACATATGGGGAAGCTATAAAACCCAATTTTCATGTTATGCTGGACTTGAACTTTGAAAGGAATACTTGTCCCTAATTTAAAACATAAGCAAATGTGTCCTCAACAAAAATCTAACGTGACGCTGCTGAGAAGAGTGATAATTACCCCTCTGTGACCCTGTGCCGGTTTTGAGTTAGATCAGCTGTTTCGCAGACTCTGGTATCCTGTCAGGAAACATCACACATTATTTATTATTATGAAAAAAAATAATACCAAGGGTCTAATTTTTTTTTTTTTTTTTATCCTCATTCGAGGACATTTTTCCATTTTTTTGTGTTCAGGTAGAGTGGGAGGGAGAGAGAGAAAGAGAGAGAGAGAGAGAGAGAGAGAGAGAGAGAGAGAGAGAAACATCGACGTGAAAGGAACACATCGAGTGGCTGCCACCCACACAACCGACCAGGGCCGGGGACAAACTGCAACTGAGGTACGCGCCCCTAGGGGGAACCGAACCCGGGTCTCTCAGGACCGAAGGCCGATGCTCTAACCGCTGAACCAAACCGGCCAGGGCCCAAGGGTCTAATTTTTAAAGAAATCATTTATAGAGACATCCCATGGAAAGCCAGACTTTCATATAGAGCAAAGTTCAAGACTGCTGTTCTATTCCTACTGTTTCAGATGAACTGAAGAGACCTGGGGTGGGGGGAACCCAGAAGATAGGAGAATCTAGAGCACACACAAAAGCAATAGCTAGGGACAGTGCAGAAAGATGAGCCACCGTTTCTTCAAAAACGAGAACAGGCATTTTATAGTAGGTGGCGACAGCGCAGGGAGAAGCATGGCCGGGGCTCATGGCTCACTTTAACTCTGAGTTCTCTCATCTCCTTTCCTTCTCCTTTATTGTTAATTGTTAACTGTTTAAAAGGGAACTGGCCTGCCCAGGCCAGTGTGGCTCAGGGGATACAGCGTCGTCCCACGCACTGCGACGTCCTGGTTCAATTCCCGGTCAGGGCACATGCCCGGGTTTCCAGCTTGTTGGGGGGGGGTGGGGCGCCAATCGATGTTTCTCACTCACATTGATGTTTCTGTCTGTCTCTCTCTAAAAATCAATAAAAACATATTTAAAAAAATAAATAAAAGGGAACTGGCTTCCTTGACTGAATGCTCTCAGGAATGAAGACACTAACTGACTGCAGAACACAGTCCTGCCCAATTCCTTGTCTAACTTTCAGTGACTTTTCCCTCCCTTGCTGAGCTTTCAGCAGGGCCCTGATTCGGTCGGTCGGTCGGGGTCAAATGTAATTCTCTCAAGGTTGGTTATTCACGTATTTGGAATTTGCATTCTCCTGACCAGCATGGGGGCATGTTTGGTCTGCTCCTACCCTCCTGTCCCCAGGGCGTGGGGACAACCCTGCAGTCTTCCTGCTCCCCCAGGCGCTCTTCACTGCTCTTGATGAGCAGCTGTGATCGATCGATCGGCGTTCATGTGATTACCGTAGAAAAGCTGTGCTCTGCTTTTGCTGCTCTTGAAATTAATGATGTGTTTTCTTTCAAACAATCCTCATCTCTTCTCCGATCTTATTGTGCCTTCTTTTTTGTCTCCGTCTCTTTATTCTTTAGGACTTGGCACTATATGTGAACGAAGTGAAGAGAGATAATGAGACCCTGCGTGAAATTAAACAGTTTCAGCTGTCTATAGAAAATCTGGTATGTAATTATCATCCCGTCCAGCTTCCCTAACCCACAAATCGGGGGACACTCCAAGAGTTGTTTTCGAAGAAAAAACAGTTTACCTTCAAGTTTCCAATTCTAGTTTTTTCCTGATTTCTGTTTGGCAGCATCCACGTGGATGTCTCGTGGCACCTGTGACAAGTCACTGTCCAGGGACTTTCAGCCATGAGTTGTCCTCTCTCCTTAAGCACATGGCTTCTTCCCCAGCAGCCACATTCTAGACATGGAGTCTATGTTTCCTTTCCCCTTCCTCACCCCTGGACATACTCATGGCTGATTCCTGTTACTTTACTCATTTTATGTATAGTCTGGGTGACTGCCGGGTGCCAGGCATTTGGGTTGAGGCTGGGGCTGGGGCTGGAACTCTGAACACCATGGTCTCCTGGTGGAGGAGACAGTGAAAAAGAGTTAAAAAGTGCTATTTTGAGATAGTGCTGTGAACAGGGATGCAACAGAGGGTAATGAGAGGTGTCCTAGTTTAGATACAACAGTTAGAAAAAGTCCTCCTGAGCCCTTTGCCTCGAACCTGAAGCATAAGAAGCCAGCAGCACAGGGATCTGGGGGAACGGATTCTAGGCAGAGGCTGTAGTGTTACTGGTGGGGAGAGGTCCTCGTCCCCCTGTTGCTCGTAAGAGTGGAATTCTTGCAGTGGCCCCGGAAAAATAATTTTCTGAGATTTGCCCAGGAAGGTGAGATGTGGTAGAATGCTTTATTTATGTGGAATCAAACCTTTGAGTTTGCAGGCTCCTATTTCCCTCAGTCTAGTTGTAGAGGAAATATAGCTGAGGCTTCAGCAGAGCTAAAATCAGAACCAGTATCCAAAGTTTTCTTTTCATATTGGAGCGGGGTTCAGTCCGTAATCAGGCTAGTTTAGCTTTGCTTCCCGCAGTCCATCAGACCATTGCTTGTGGGTTCGCATGGCCTTAGGCCATACAGACACATGCAAGAGAGCCTCGAGCAACAAGAGACTGAACTCCTCTGTTTAGGGCATCCCCAAATTTTCATGGGCTTGCAGGGCCCTGCCCCCTCCTAGCCAATTATCTTTGTTTCCAGGTTAGATTGACAGGCACGTGCCTTCCCTGTGTTACCCCAACTTCACTGGACATGCATCTGTCTCTCCTTTGTTGGACTCCTTCCCCCAGTGGTCTGCAGGGAATGGGCTGGTGGTTCCCCAGGGAGTGTGAAGTTGCAGCTTCCTGGCGAAGCTGCCCAGATGATATGCCTTTAATGCCTGGCCTTCCCGTTGCTCCTTTCCTGTTATGATAACTAGCTGATTACATGGTATCAATAGGAAGTGAAATGCCAGAGATAAGCAAGAGCTGAAGAAGGTCAAGAAGCTAAAAGGCAAGAGTGGCTGGAGATTGGGAGAGAAAGGAAGAATGGTGGGCTCTGAAGAGGGACAGGTGGGCGGGAGGACCCCACATGTCATATGTGTCCTCTTGGGACTGCCTTATTCCATGTAGCATAATGTCTTCATTGTTCATCATTGTTGTAGCAGGTGTCAGAAATTCCTCCTTTGCTTTTTTTAAAAGGAATTTCCTTTTCAAGGTTGAATAATGTAACATTGATTGTATATACCTCACATTTTTGTTCATTCATCTGTCTGTGGACACTTGGCTGTTGTGAATAATGCTGCTGTGAACAGGGGTGGACCAATATCTGTTTGAGACTTTGCTTTCATTCTCTTGGCTATACATCCAGAAGTGGGACTGCTGGACTGCACAGTAATTCTATGTTTAGTGTTTTTGAGGAACAGCCATACTGTTTTCCACAAGGGCTGCACCAGTTTATATACCCGTCAGCGATGACAGGAGTTCGTGTCCCCTCTCACGTTTTCTTCGGATAATATCCATCCAAATGGGTGTGAAGTGGTGTCTCATTGTGGTTTTGATTTTGCATTTCCCTAATAATTAGTGATACTGAACATCTTATCATGTGCTTATTGGCGATTTGTATATCTTCCTTGGAAAAGTGTCTGTTTAAGTCCTTTACCTGTTTTTGAATCAAGGTGGTTTGTTTTGTTGTTGTTGAGTTGTAAGAGTTCTTTATACATATATCCTTCTATATATTGACAAGAATATCAATCCTTATCACACTTTGTTTGCAAGTATTTTCTCCCATTCTATGGGTTACCTTTTCACATTGTTGTTAGTGTCTTTTGGTGTACAAAAATTTTAATTTTCATGAAGTCCAATGTATCAGTCTTTTCTTGTTTTTGCCTGTGTTTTTATGTCATATCCAACAAACCGAATGTTGTCAAATACAGTGTAATAAACCTTTCTTCCTATTCTCTTCTCAGCATTTTATATTTTTAGCTTTTATCCATTTTTAGTTAATTTTTGTTTACAGTGTAAGTAAGGTTCCAATTTCATTCCTTTTCCTTTACATATTCAGTTTCACCAGTGCGGTTTGTTGAACCGGCTGCCCTATCCCCACTGAATGGTCTTGGTACCCTTGTCAAAGTCATTTGGCCATATATAGGGGGACTTACTTCTGAATGTTTCATTCTGTGCTATTGGTCTAGAAGTCTGTCTTCATGTCAGTGCTACACAGTTTTGATTATGATAGCTTTATAATAAGAATCAGGAAGTAAGAGAGCCCAACTTTGTTTATTTATTTTTTTTTTTTATCCTCACCCGAGGATATTTTTCCATTTTTTGTACAGATAGAGTGGGAGGGAAAGAGAGGAAGAGAGAGAGAGAGAGAATCATCGATGTGAAGGGACACATCGAGTGGTTGCCACCCGCACGACCAACCAGGGCCGGGGACAAAGTACAACCGAAGTACGTGCCCTTAGCGGGAACTGAACCCGGGTCTCTCTGGACCGCAGGCCGACGCTCTAACCGCTGAGCCAAACCGGCCAGGGCTATTTTTAAAGACTGTTTTACCTGTTAAGGGTTCCTTGAGATTCCATGTGAATTTTAGGGTGGAGTTTTCTATTTCTGCAAAACACATTGGGATTTTGATAGGGAACATTTATTTTTATACTTTCTTATAGTACTGCTAATTAACTACATATCTGTCTCCTTTATTAAATGTAATCTCGTAAATGTTAGTGATAATTTTTAGTCAGTTTTTTCCCTTAGCACTTTGTATAGTGGGTGCTCATAAATACTTAAAATTATTTTTATTGTCTGTCACTGGGGAAATGGCTTATTATTATATTTTTATTTAAAAATATTAAAATTACAGGTGACAGGCAATATTATATTAGTTTCAGCTATACAACCTAGTAAACATAGTGGTTAGATATTTATATAACTTATGAAGTGATCACCCTGATAAGTCTAGTGCCCATCTAATACCATAGTTATTACAATATTATTGACTATAGTCCCTATTCTGTACATCTCTGTGACTGTTTCTATAACTGGCAATTTGATTCCTTCCCCTTTTTCACCCATCTCAACCTCTTCCTATCTGGCAACCATCAGTTTGTTCTCTGTTTTTATGTGTTTCTGTTTTGTATGTTTGTTTATTTTGTTTCTTAGATTCCACATATAAGTTAAATCATATGTATTTGTCTCTCCTCTGTCTGACTTATTTCACTTAGCTTAACACCCTCTAGGTCCATTGCAGCATTATTTTATAATAGCCTAAATATGGAAGAAACCTAAATGGCTCATTATTTTGCATCATTAAGTCAGAACTTTTCATTCCTGAAATTTCAGATCAGGGACACCATCCTTGACTTTCTAAACCAAAGCAGGTCCCCCAGCTGTGCGTGCGTCCTGCAGCCTTCCCACGGCAGTCCCACCTTGCGGTGACGTGCTGTGTGTCTGTGTCCCCGCTGTGGGGGTGCTCCAGGGGGGCAGGGCTGTGTCCTTTCCCCGTTTCAGTGGCTGGCACACAGTGGGTGCTCAGTAAATATTAGTTGCTATAATTTCTGTGTGATTTGAATTCTTACAATTAATTCTCTCTTTTGGTAGCTGATTTCCTCATTAGGGTTATAAGTAAAATTAATGTCCTCCGTGTACCTCCTGGGTGACCAAACACAGACTGTTTTTGACAATGTATCATATAGATCTCAGCATTTTAGAGTAAGTGTGCTAAAATTAATAACATTTGTAATATAATGGAGTAATTATTCTTAAAAAATATCCTCACTGATATTTATTTCTGATCTTATGTGCTTATGAAAAACTGAGACATATAAATTTTACATTTTAGAACCAACCAGTTTTGCTCTTTGGACGGCCTCAGGGAGATGGTGAAATTCGAATAACCACTTTGGACAAGCATACGAAACAAGAAAGGTGAGGAACAGGAGCAGTAGGTGTTTTCAAAATAAGTAATTCCTATCAGGAGACTGAGAGGGCTTACAAACAATTTCTCCAGGACAGAGGAGGGAAACAAAGGAAGAAAACAAGGGGACAAAATCAGCTGATGGTTTTCTAAAAGATTCTCAGGTAGGTGTGTTAGGCACCCCCACCCCCTGTTCTAGTATTGATTCATCTCAGGTCTTAAGTAAGAAATGGCAAATAGAGAATGTCAACTAGGGTACAAAAAAGTGCACATTAAAATGAGAGGGGCGAGAAAGGAACAATAGAATAGATAACTACCATTAAAAACACAATTGTTTCTTTTTTTCTTTTTGCTACACATCACATTTTAAAATAACTAAAAATAATACAAAATGTCCTAAGGAAGAAATCTAAGTGAGGATCATTGAGTGAGTGAGACTTTCTTGAGGGAAATTTGTAGGTGGAATCCTTGAAGATTAGTAAGCTTGGTCGGCTGCCCTAATTACGCATATGTGATTATCATTTGGTTGAAATGGCAGTTTTCTGGACCCTTTGGAGATGAGAAAGTCAGCCAGCAGGGGGCAGCATCAGCTCTTGCTTCCACCTAGAAACCCAGACTACAGGTAGCTTCCAGGAGACACACCTCCTTTTAGTATCTCCAGGAAAATAGGCTTTGAAAGTGATACAAGTATTAAAGCTACATGAATGTAGCATTATCATGATCATTGTTTTAAAAATGTGTGCATGTAAATCACAGAGTTTTCAACAAGGTATGAGAATTGGTATTGAATGATGGGATGATAAAGTTTTTCTCCCCAATTACATTGTTTTTAATAAGAAAGAAGAGAAATAGCAACATGTAAATTTAACCATGATTTTTTCTAGTGTATGTTTTGCTGGTGTAGCACTCAGGGTGTTTCAGGTGGGCCTTTAAATCGTGAGGAGCAGCCTGGAGGGTAAAAGCACGGGGCCCACAGTAGACCAGGTGTGAACCTGCTGGCACCTTACCAGCAGTGTGACCTGGAGCATATGCACCCCCAAGCCTCAGTGTCCTCTGCAGTCAAATGATAATATCTACGTCTGCACATGGTCCTGGGGATTTACATTAAGTGAGTCATCTTTGTGAGAGGCATTCTGGCTGACTCCTAATAACATTAGCAAAAGTGAACTGTCATTGTTTTCATTAATATTATTCTATGAATGTTTAGCTTTTAAACTTAAAAGAAAAAGTAATTGTAAAGGGCAATACTTTATGGCTAATCTCCATTGTTTCTCATACCTACGTTGAGTGTACCTATTGTTCTTATTAAAACTTTGCCTGTTTTTTTGTTTTGTTTTGTTTTTTAAATAAGGAAACTGAGGTACAGTGAGGCCATTTATTTACCTAAGGGTAGGACAAAGGTAGATGCTCACATTTCCTTCTTTTCAAAGAGCAGCCCTGCCATTGTCTTTACTCAAAGGGAAAATGTTTGGTCGGTTTAATTCAATTTGCAAGAGAACACATGCTTCCGAACCATTTTAAATCTCTCTCCCCCTTTCTCTTTCAGGCACATCTTCTTATTCGACTTGGCAGTGATTGTATGCAAAAGAAAAGGTGATAACTATGAAATGAAGGAAATAATAGATCTTCAGCAGTACAAAATAGCCAACAATCCTACAACTGATAAAGAAAATAAAAAGGTGAATTCTCAGAAATTAATAACTGTGATTTACTCATAACTTTGAACATTCAAGGAACACGTGCATGGGAGGGTAGCATATTGATTCAGGTGTTTTTGTTTCTGGAAATTGATTGGGGAAGTAATTGGGCAGTATCACAGCTGATACGTTCATCTCTAAGGCTAATGGTCAAGACAGTAAAATACATTTGGCACAGAAATGGTTGTAGATATGAAGTTGACTACAGTAGTCTTGGTTGGTCACAGATTATGTTACGAGAGGTTTCTGAATGATTACGTGGTGTTTTAGGGAATTTGGGAATGTGGGGTCATAAATGAATGATCCATATTAACCTGAGGAATATTAATTTTAACAGTGGTCTTATGGCTTCTACCTCATCCATACCCAAGGACACAATGGGTTAGAATTTTATTGCAAAACAAAAGATTTAAAGAAAAAATGGCTGGAGCAGTTTGAAATGGCTTTGTGAGTATTGCTACTTTTAAAAGTGCCTTTTCCCCTACTACTTAACTCTTATGAATAATGAACTACCAGTAAATGTGCTCCAGGGCTTGGAGCCTGTGTACAGCGGCTGCGGAACACTCGGCAGGAGCCCTGGTGCTGCTCGGCTCTGCTCCGTGGTTTGCTCTCCTAGGCGGAGATGTGGGTGAATTTCTTAAAGAAAAAGAAAGAGGGAGCTCTAGCCTTCTGTTTGACGTTTTCTCTTGGGCGTATTTTAATTCTTTAGCTTTCAGCGGCCCATGAAAATAATTATTCTAATGATAAACGTTTAATAGCATTACCATGTTTTTAATGCATATGTATTTTTAAATTGAATAGAACCCCCCAAACACATACACACACATATATACATCCATGCACATACCTTATTTTTAATAGAAAGATCGATCCCCTCCCCCCATTTGTTTTAACTCATTTATTGTTCAGATCCTGGAGAAATTGCCTGACGTATTCAGCGAATGCTTTAAGAGCCTGGTTTCTTTCAGGGCCCTCTCCTTTGATTAAAGTGGAAGCTCAACAAAGAGGTGGGAAATAATTCAGAGCTGTTTCCAAAGGAAGGGTGTAAAGAGATGTGATTACACAAGACCATGCCATTATAGGGGTTTCTTTTTTGTTTTGATGTTTATGGATTAAAAGGGGCACAATGACCCTGGATATGGAAACACATCAGTCACCCTGAGATTGAAACTGTGAACAAAAGGTGGAATTCAGAAAAAACACTTTCGTGATTTGCTTCATTTGTATTCTAGCATTATTTACCATTTGTGGACCAATTCTATTAGTTTCTTGTGTGTGTGTGTTTTCTTTTCCTTTGTTTTAAGAAATGCTCATGTTTGTATAAAATGGATATAGGATCAGATGGTTTTATTGTAGTTCTGCTGTGAAAAAATTGGGGTTTCCTTAAGATTATTTCATGTAACATTTTGAGTGATAGGATTATGCAGCTAAAATATTTGTATAGACTATTCTGGATTCAGTGATAATCACTGCCATGCACTGGGCACTTGGTCTGAGCCAAGTTATTTCACACCGTAGAGCCTCAGTTTCCTCCTCTGTAAAATAGGGATAAGAGTAATTTGAATTGCGGAGAATCTGGTCAGGCAGAGCGCGAGCCAAATGGCACAGCAGCAGCCACATGCCATTCAGCGATAGTGGTGTCTGTCATTACCACTGTTATTCACATTGTTTTGTATTTAGGATCCCAGTGTTGCACTATGGGAACTTGTACAATTAGAGGGCATCTTCCAGGACACTATTATAGTTCTTGCATCGTATTATTTATTGCAATAATGAAACAAAAGAGCTTAGTTGTTGTGAGCATTAGTTCGATGGCTGTTCCGCAGGGCCCCCTTTGGTGTGGGGCACAAGTGCTGACGCTGGGGATGTCCACTCAGTGGGCCACATCATGGACCAGTGTGCTACTTGAGTGAGGTTCCATGTGACAGACAGACCTGGAGTCGAGCAGGTAGACTTGGAGTGGCAGGATGTGGGACTGCTCATCACATGCAAAGGCATTGCTGACCTCAAGCCTTTGCTTTTGTGGGGAAAATGCTAGCCTGGCATTTTCTCAGGGGTTCTGTTCAAACATGTAATCATTAGATGAGTGGAGGAGTTTCCGCAGAGGAGGGAAGTTAAATTTTTGTCCAGAGCAGACATATGGACTCGGACTCGGACTGTATGATCAGCAGATCAGTTAATGCGGGGTGGTGCAAAAGGAGGTTGACGGTTATTTGTATGGAAAAGAATGCAGTGATTAATAAATGGTAATTCAAGAATAAACCCTGTATCTCACATATTCATATCTGTAGGCCTACTTTTGCCCCACCCTGTATTTTATTCAGTTGCCATAAACCAAGCAGCTAAACTCTGAGTATAAGACTCAACAAGATGGACTGTTAGGTCTGCCTCATGTGACAGGTCTGGGGTAGGTGGATGAGGGTGGCACAGTGGCTCTCCAGGCATGTCAGGGGCCCAGGTCAGATTTTCCTGCCATGGTCAGCATTTGGCTTCTATCCACAGGTTGGTCACTTCATCGTCCAAGATGGCTGCTGGAGTTCCAGCTGTAGATCCATATTCCAGGTGCAGAAGGGGGTCCCTCACCTTTAAAGATTCTTTGCAGAAATGCCACAGACTTCTGTTACATAGTACTGGCCAGAACTCAGTCATGTGGCCACATCCTACAAGGGAGCCTAGGAGATAAAATCTTTATTCCAGGCGGGATGTGCCTGGCTAAGAATCGAGGTTGTCTTACTATGGGAGAAGGAGATGGGGAGTCGTAGGCCACCCTCAGTGGCTGCTGCAGGTATGTATGGCTAGCAGTGTGGATTGTTCCACCACAAGGAAGATGGCTGTCCACACACAGGGCGACTGGGATTTCTAACCTGTGAGCCTTTTCCAAGCCCCTCAGCAGTACGATGAAACACCCATGGAAGTCAGTGGCTGTCCGTGGCTCGGAGCCGCATGGACTGCCCTGGCAGATGGCGAGGCGGTGGAAGAATCTGTTCTTTTGAGAATCGCTCAAAGTTGCTGTCGAGGGCTCTGCACACAGGGATTATGCCGTGTCTGAAAAAATAAAGCTACTCAGGATTTTATTCAAGCATCAGAATATTCCATTATTTTATTTCCTCCCCTCTGTTTTGAAGCTTGTTCAGCAAGAAAGCCCATGTCCCCCTTTGTAAGTCAGCGAGTCCTTGCTTGTCTTGTGCTCAGGAAAATATTATCATCTAGGTAAGTCCTGAAGCTTAAGACTTCACCTGTGGTTCACATTTTGCCATTTTAATCCCATTACCAAATGTTCCAGTGTTCTTATTCTGTAAGCCATGGAGAATAAAAGAAACCTAAGACAATCTGTAGTACTCATGGCGCCACGTGGAAAACAGTATGCCCTGTGGGTCGACGCAGGCTGGCTGCTTCCAGGCCCCTTAGCAGGAGCCCGGGTCCCTGAGGCCTCCAGGGCATCCGAGGGTGTTGCTTTAAGGAACTCTGGAAAGGAGAGGGAGGCATTGGTGAAAAGCTGGTGGGAAGTCAAGGGAGGTGATATTTTAAGGTGATGAAATGCTTGCCAGTTCTATTTAGAGAAGATGGCAGGTCTGCTGTTTATAGGATGACTGGATCATTTTTATTAAAAAAAATTTGCAAATCACCTTTAAGGTGTGAACACTGCTCTTAATTTAGAAGATGAAAAAAGACCACAGGAGAGCACGGGTACCAATAAGCAGTACGTATCCAGGAACACGGATAATCTCCCCAGAGGCGCAGGCGACCTCATCTCCGCCCTACCTTTCCCAAGGACATCCCATCCCTGCTCAGTAGCCATGTGCTCCGACCTCCTCTGGCCATAACCACTTCTGGCACTAAGATATGCGGCGACCCAGCACGCTTGGCAAACCTCCGCAGAAAGGCTGAGCAGAGGGAAGGCAGCGGCGACCCACTTGGATCGGGCGGGAGAGGGATGCTGTGTTGTTGTGTATTTTTGCTGCGGAGGTTGTTGGAACAGTTATTGAGCTGAATAATGTTTTGAGAGCGATAGTCCTGGGGACCCTGCTCTAAGGAATATGTTTAAATCTTTAAGAGACTGATTGATACTCATCACTCATTCTTACTTATTTCCAAAAGGGCTTTTTGTCACGGTCTCTCACAGTTCCAGTTAGTGATCTGTGAAATGGATGGCAAACACTTTTATTAGCTTAAGCTGGTTTCCATAATGTCAAAAAATGTGGCCAATAGAAATGTTCAACATTTTATTAGGAAGCTCAGGATATGTTTCCCCCACCCCTTATATCAGTGTGTTTTCATGAATTCTGTTATATTTAAATTAATAAAAATTGTCCTACCCATTTTAGAGCTCAGAAAACTAGCTGTCACGAAAACATTTTAGCAAATGTGGCCAAGTTTAGTTCCGGGGGTCTTAGGTCAGCCTTTGCTTTATCTGCAGAGGCGCTAAAATAAGCAACTGGCTTCCAATCCTTTGTCTGAAGCTGGAGTCTGTTCTTTTCACTGTCACTGGGACCTAGAGAAGTGATTTTCAACCTTTGTCATCTCATGGCACACACACACTAATTACTAAAATTCTGTGGCATACCAAAAGATATACTCTTTTTTGCCAATCTGACAAAAAAAAAAAAGTATAATTTTGATTCATTCACTCTGGACGTTGTGTTGGCTGTTGTCATTTTTCTGTCTGACCGTCGAAGGGAAAAGAGGTCAGTGCTCCTGACTAGACAGTCAGGTGTCACATGTCTTAGATTCCTGCGGCATACCAGTTGACAGTCACTACTTACAGGACCCGTTTCTTTAACTGTTCCAGAAATAAGTGAAAGTTGGGGAAAATATGAAATGAAAAATTGGATAATAAAATAAGACTTTTTAAAAAGATGTTTTAAAGTTGATTTTTAGAGAGAGAGGGAGAGAAACATTGCTTGGCCGCCTCCTGCACATCCCCTACTGGGGATCAAGCCTGCAAACCAGGTGTGTGTCAAGACTGGAAATCAAACTGGCGACCTTTTGGTGCACAAGATGGTGCCCAACCAACTGGGCCACACTGGTCAGGGCAAGAAGATTTAAAAGAAAAAAAAAATTTTTCCCCTCTATTGATTATTTTTAGAGAGAGAGGAAGGGAGAGGGAGAGAGAGAGAGACAGAAACATCGATGAGAGAACATTGACTGGCCGCCTCCTGCACGCCCCCCACTGGGGATCAGGCCCACATCCTGGGCATGTGCCCTGACCGGGAATTGAACCGGTGACCTTTTGGTGCATGGGTCGATGCTCAACCCCTGAGCCGGATGGGCAAGAAGACTTTTTAAATGGACGAGTTAGAGAAAGAAAAGTAATAAAGGAAGAAAAGCAAGCAAGCATTGCCTGTGGTAGAAACGATGGATGCTAGCCCAGTCTCTGGGTGCTCATTGGAGGGAACTAAAGGTCCTCTCGCCTGGAATTTTCTTCTGACAGACTTGACCCAATTCTTGAAGATCACACTCTCACCACGATCTAAGAACCTCACTGTGTACTGTTAGCACACACAGGGCTACTCGACTCGTCTAAGGGAAGGAGCATAGGAATAATCAATGTCTGCTAACGTGTTAGCCCAGCAAAGCTGTCTGTAAGTGTTAAGAGCAGGGTAGTGGGGAGAAGAGGAGAAGCGGTGAGGACGTTCTCCAACTGGGGAGGGCTCGGGGGCCAGGCCACCGTCGTGGTAGTCTCCAGAGGACGCCCTGAGCTTTGTTCCCACGAGGAGCCGTGGAAAGGCGCGTGGTCCACGTGAGGTGGGTGGGGGCGGGAGTGCAGCCCTCAAACTCCACAAATGGCATTTGATCTGAGCCACAGCGATTCTTTGTCATTTATTCGCCATCTATGTCCAGAAGGGCTCCGCGGCCACTCACTGCAAAAAGCACTCATGTCACAGAATTAAGAAGAATTTAAATAATCAGAGGTCAGTGGGAACAACATTTTGAAGCCCTTTCCTCAAACTCAGGCTCCACTAGACACGTACATTTTCCTGAAATGTACCTTGTGCAGTTTATACCATAAAAGCAATGAGTTTGTTTTTCACATTTAAAAAAATAAAATTATATTTCATCAAATATAATTAGATTTAATCTAAAGATATAGTTCAGATATTCTGGATACCAGAGAGATAATGACCAGAGGAAATTGCATTCATTGTACAAGTATTTATGGAGCATTTGGCCTTGTTTCCAGACACTGTTGGAAGCCCTGGGCATCTAGCAATGAAGGAGCTATTGCAATTGAATTTAAATACTGTAACTTCTAAATATAATCATTTTCAGTTAATGGATAATGGATTGAATTTCAAGACTGAATTCTTGATATTGCTATTGAAATCATCTCTTCCTCCCAACCCACTTACTCAATTATAAATAGATGGAGGCCCAAGAATGGCCCTCTGCTCTACACGTAATCATCTCTCACCAAGCTCTGCAGATTGACGCCCACCCCTGTTTGTAACCCTTCACCCTCACCTCTGGCATCTCTGATTGGAGCCTTCATTCTGCGCCCTCCCGACCCGTCCGTTCTTCAGGGCGCATCCAGGGTGAACTGATTGGGTCCTGCCCTACTTAAAACCCTTCGCTGGCTATTCACTGCTTTCGGTATAATATCAAAATCGGTAGCGGGACCTCAGCAGGCCCTTCATGATTTTATCCCGCCCCTCTTTCCAGCTGCATCTCACATGCGTTTCGCCCATGCTCCATTTGCTGTCGTGGGAATGTGTCTCACTCAGTTCCAGGAACAAGGCACAGCCTCAGCGGTGCCCCCTGAGGGTTCCCTCTCTAGTACAGCTTGGTAACTGCGCTTTGGCCTGGGCTTTCGGTGGCACTCTGTGAGAGAGCTCCCCGACCCCGGTGCTGACCGTCACCCGCCCTCCAGTCTTCTCTCTCCACCGAGTTGGAGGGCTGGCTGGGTACAGTGTGTCCAAGTGCAGTGCTGACAGCCTTCCTTCCGCCCAGCAGTCCTCCGCGCGTTAAAGAGAACCTGTGACACAGCTGCTCCGTTTCACCTACCCTTTCTCCTCCTGAAGAAGGAAGGTCTCCCTTGTTTGTTAGGAGGAAAGCTGGTTGAACTACGTGGTTAGTACTGGGAGGAAGGGAGAAGGAAAGCCCTGTGGGTCTGGGAAGCAGAAAGGAAGTTTTGGATTTCGTGTGAGTGAGGCTCTGGGCCAGGTCTGGGGTCTGAGGGATTTGGAAAGGGGAAGGGGCCTTTGAAATGGGTTTCTGTGGACACTGAATTATATTCTTTTGTTTTCTTTGAAATGCTAAGAATGAAATTTATCTTTTTGGTTTGTGTGTTTTTGCTATTGTGGTTCCTATACGTGTACCTCTAATGCCTCAGGCCAGAGAGGGCCTGCCTGGCACCCTGGGGCTCAGGAGCGAAGCCGCCATGTCACCCATCAGTTTAAGATTAAGTGTGGTCGAGTGTCTCAAGAGAAGGTGGTCTTTGTTGTTGATTGACAAGAGACCCATATTCATAATATCAAGATTTGGCAGCAACTTTGACATTCTGTTGTGCAAATTTAAAGGGCTCTGTTTATATTTTGCCCAGATGGAGACCCTCTGATATGCACAAAGGCAAATCAGAGAGCTCCCCGGCGAACCCAGACTGTTACTGCCGCTACTGCCGGTGGGATGGTAGTGCTGTTCCTCTCTTCCTCCTCCTCCTCCTCTTCCCTTTCTCCATCAGGAGGTCTTTTGGGATCTTCTCAAGTCTATAAATAAGTATCTGTTGAAACTATAAAATTCATCTTCTGGAACACACTTGCTCTGGAAGCACCTAGAGAGTAAACACTTTTGACGTTGTGGGCCATCTGGTCTGAGTCATTCTGTCGCTGTGGTAAGAACACAGCAGGAGATAGGGCATCAAGGAGGGCGGGTGCTGGTCCCAGCTACAGGTGACGGGCTGGCCGCGTTCCACCTGTGAGCTGTAGACAGCAGCCCCTGCTTCACAGCACAAAGAAGATGGTTTAGGCCTAGGCCAGGGAGGGGCGGGGTGGGGTTCCTAAATGATCTCTGCTGCCCTGGAACCACGGGGCGGCCTTCTGTAGAAGTGTGATGTATGTATGTTTCTAGTAGCACTAATTCCTATGTTAGCCATCATGATGATTTAGCTCCAGAATGTTCTCTTCTCCCCAAAACCAAACCACCTGGATGAAGGGTCTGTATTGTGGCATTATTTTGTACTGTCCAACTGAATATCCAAATATCTGCTCCAGGAGCAGACTGCAGTTATCCAGGGCTCTGGTTTCATTACGTTTTGTTACGTAGGTGTAGGAAAGGACCACGAGGCCCACCAAATCAAGGCCATTAACAATGCCACGGGAAGCGTTTTTGTGCTCAGTAGTCAACCACGTCTGTGAGGGCGGTTTTCTTCAGCAGCAGCTCTTTGTGGTCTCGAGGCACTGTCTTCCAAGGGTTAAGGCCATCGTCCCCACTACCTACTCCGCACTTTCCCTCCTGGAGAATTACAGTAGTGAAGGGAGACAATGTGGTGTCAGGAGCTGGCCCAAGAGGGAGCGTCCTGGGTGGGCTGCGTGTGGGCTGACATTTTGACTGTGGTGGTAGTTGCTTGGGCATTTTCTGGGTGTCCAAACCCTATCAGGGTCTGTTTGGAAACTGGTAGCCTTACAGGCATAACAACCAAAGTATCACCTGCAAAGCATCTCTGTATTTGTTTGCACACATGCATTTTGGCTTTTGGGAGAAATTTGCTCTAAAAACAACCTTTTATTCTTTCTCCTTGAAAGACTTTCATTACCAGCTTTTAATCTAAAGAATTTGTTTATGGATATGAAATCCACACCGACACGATCTGTTGCCCCAGACAGCGCTGAGTCGCAGGGCATTGACCTCATCACATTCATCTCCCAGCCTAGCCAGCTGCACTCTCCCTGAGTCTAGCGCATTGTCTCTAACCTTCAGAACCGGCAGTTAAGTCAGCAGAGGGAGCTGGACCTTCAGTTCCTGGCAGCAGTAGCAGAAGCAGGACCCAGGACAATGCTCAGAAAAATCACAGCTGTCATGAAATGGAGTCTTTGAGTCGCCTGTTTGATCCAGACACACGCAAAAGCAATTCATGCATGACAAATCATTAGTAAATATTAAGTAGTATTCTTCTGGTTTTGCCTAGTGGGAAGCAGCCTCTCTCCTTTCTCTCTGGTTATATGTAATACTGTTGGATATTTTTCTGGCATCCCCAGGCTGATAGGAAGGAGAAATAAGTCGTAGGCAGGAGGCTGAATGGGTACACATCAAAATCTCCATCAGCACGTAAGCATTGCTCTGGTTAAAACTAAATGCAAATACAATGACTAAGCTGAATTAGTGTTGGTTTTCCTGAGCTTTGATAACAGAGCCTTTGTTTCGATTGTGTGTTTTTCCTCCTTCTTATATGAATAACGGAGCAACCAGGAGAGCTGAACTGGGTGGTGGTGGTCACTGTGCCGTCTCCGGCTTGTCTGGGTGATGTAGAGATGAACACAAGGACTAAGTTAGTTTTGGAATCGTTTGCCATAGTGAGTCAACTATGTATATGGTTTCCTCTAAGAAAATGACATAGTCAGGCCCTGGCCGGTTTGGTTCAGCGGTTAGAGCATCGGCCTGTGGTCCGGAGAGACCCGGGTTCGGTTCCCGCTAAGGGCATGTACCTCGGTTGCAGTTTGTCCCCGGCCCTGGTCGGTTGTGCGGGTGGCAGCCACTCGATGTGTCCCTTCACATCGATGTTTCTCTCTCTCTCTCTGTTCCTCTCTCTCCCTCCCACTCTACCTGAACAAAAAATGGAAAAGTGTCCTCGGGTGAGGATAAAAAAAAAAGAAAATGACATAGTCAAGGAATTCTATAATAGCGAGCAAGCTTTAATTGATGTCTAAGCCTAATAGTTAATGTCAGGTGTACTACTTTTAGGACATTTCTTGATAAGAAAAATATTCGGTCATGGGAATTATTACTTTGGGCTACACAATACATAATAAGCTGCAACTGAAGAGCGGCCATCCTTACAATGAAAATATGGGAGAAAGGTCACTTTTCCTCTTCACAGGACAATAAGCCATAGCAATCTATGGAGAGAGAAGAGAGTCAAACTGAAATGATTATTGAGTGAGACTGAATATTGTGCATCTATATTCATTCATTTGTTCATGTGTTTATTGAGCATCTCAAATATGCCCAGGAGCTATTCTAAGCATTAGGGATATAGTGATAGATAAGACACGTTTTCTTCCCTCATGGAGTTTACATTCTAATGAGACTTATATTTTCAAGTCCTCATTATCCTGTCAGTGCAAAGCAGTGGGAAATTGCAAGATACATGGAATGCTTTATACCCCATTATTTTGGTGGAGGAGCATAGAACTGGACATTTTAACATGGAGAAGTCCGATGTGTTGTGATGCTGCCTGGCACATTCTGAAAGAATTATTAGCCCTCTAGGGAGCGAAGAAAAGGCATTTGCAACCGAAGCTTTTCCTCTTCATTTAGAAAAAGTAAGTTGTTAGAGGTGAAATAAATGTATTTTTATTTTGCTTTAAATAACTAGGAAAAATTGCCACTTGCCACTGATAAGTAATTTAGAAAAATTAATTTGTTCTAGGTGCTTTTCCCCTGTATTTTTTGAAGACCTGTTTGTTCATGATCCCCAGAAACCATGCTGCTTTGGAAACTCATAAACACTCTGAAGGGGAGTTTCAGGCTACCTTATTCCAACCATTTAATGCCTGAGCCTTCCCTGCAAGTTCTTTCACAGGGTAGCCTATGCTTGAATGTCTCTTGTGATGAGGGACTCACTACCTCTGCTCATTGCTTAGTTTGACTGTAGAAAGCTCTCCCATATAGTGAGTTGAAATCTGTCTGTTCAAGTATAATTTTCTAATGTTTAACTGTTCCCCCTATATGGTAATCCTTCAAGTATTTAGAGGTAGCTATTCTTCCAAGTTCATACTTTAAAGATTCTTTCCCTTGAATACATGAAAACAAACTTAATTGGGGAAGATTCTTTCGTGAACTAGTTTAGTTGAATACTAATCTGGATTAGGTGGAGGGATGGGTAAATGGACTGTTTAATTTCTAGACAATATTATGGGCAGGGCAGGATGTCAGCTGCTCTATGAAAAGTGAATGAGAGCATTTTAATTTTCAGGTGTTTAGAAATCAATTTGAGGACTTCTGATGGAATTATGCATGGCATTTTTTTTTTTTTTTTTTCTGATTCCGGGTATTATAAGGAAGATTTCGGATTTTCCTTCGTGTTAAGAGTATTTAGAGTCTGGTGACATGTAAGGTCTGTGCCTTGCTCTTGTAGAGTGCTTTATAGTTCCCCAAGTGTCTAGATCACACTGCATTGCATTCCTCAGGGGTCCTGTGAGGTAGCCAGGAAGGTATTATCTTTAAAAAGTTTTCAGAAAATAAAGGAGAGATTAAGCATTGTGTGTGTTTTTCAGTTAACAAGTGACAGAGACTGTTAAATCCCAACCCGAGCTTCCCCTCACACCACGCTGTCTCCTTTCAGAGCAGGACACCCGCTGTGTCCTCGGAGATGCGCGCTTCCTCCGGTTTGTTTTATCAGCAAGGAGGACTTTTGTGTAGTATATTTAAACACAAGATTTAGAACTCAAATACTTTCCATTTAGTTTTTAGCTGCCGTTGGGTAAGAATTGGATATTTGCATACAATTAAATAATAAGTAACATTGTGCACATTATTAATGATTTGTAAGGATGGCTGGGGCTTCAGAGGATTTCCTGAGTCAAATAAATTAAGTTTTAATTTACAAGTTAATTTATTACAGGATTTTTGGTCACCACATTGTAGGGTTAAACCTAATATGACGTATGCAAAGCCTTTGTTTTTTTATTTTACTTGAATGGATGGTGTTTTCTTATTCTCGTTGTCTAGATAATAGGAGGTTAGTCTCCGAGTTCAGATTCTCTTTTCAGAGGTAAAGGAACCGGGAGGAAAAGCCTCCTGTTCTGAGACTAAGCCCTGGCCTGTGGTCAGGGTGGATTAAGATTACTTCCAGATAAATGCGGATGTTTGTTTCCATCTATACAGGGGTAACACTGGATCATGTTACATGGTCACTGGAGGTAGGGCACAAGGTGGTAGCACTGTCATCTTTCTCCTTCAGGGTAAACTTTGCCCCAATACTGAGTGGCGGCGCCTTGCTGGGGAGAGCCAGATTGGAGGTGGTCATCTGACCCGTGTACTGGGCCTGTGTGTCGCTTATTAGAATAGCAGACTTTCCTCCAGACATCTTTCTCTGAGGAAGTGTGAGGGTCCAGATTATCTGTCTGCCTCAAAAGTGATCAGAATAGACCTGCGCCCAGTGGTTCCCAATTTCTCGGCCCGTCTGCAGCTTCGCGTTGGCAGCACCACTGTCCGCACCGAGCAGCGGGGTTGGGGAGAAGGAGGCAACTTCAAAAGTCACAGATGCCCTAACTTTTTGGGCTTTCTAAATAAAAAATTTTATTAAAAGTACTGTCTTATTTTATAAAGTTTGTGATAGTAAACAAAAAAAACCCTTTAATGTTTATCATTCTTTAAATCTTTCCTTGCTTCGATTCTCTAAGAGAATGCACATTTGCTGACATTGACATTATATTTCTAAGCACAATGCTACACTTTTGATATTTGTCTCGTTAACTCTTCATAAAACTTAGGAGGGGGCCACCCACTCCTGATGGAGGAGGACCCACTCGGGGCCCCTTTTGGCAAACCATGTTGCAAGGTCTGCTTTTTCCAATCTTTTCTCCAAAGAGGTTCTTGCCCTCATGACTAGGAAGGAATAAAACAGATGTTTTATTAAACTCAGTTTTTCTCCTAACCTGAAGCTGCAGACTTCCTGTCTTTTTCTTTGTTTCTTCTCCCCCGTATAGTCAGAGCAACCAGAAATGAAATTCATCTGTTATTGTACACCAGGTCTGCTTTATGTAGTCTTTGACTAATGACTCTTTGGTCGGAATCAACTCGGGGATCTGTTCTTTGATAGCACATTAATAATATATGCGCATTAAAGCTTCTCAGAGAATATTTGAGCTCTGACATATCGAACACTGGCTTTTTAAATTAAAGCTGCGGCTGCCGGTGCATTTTAAAAATGGGATGGCTTGGAAAGAGCATTGCATACATAACAAAATAGACCCGGGGTCATAGTTGACTAAGGCGGAACTCTTCCCTGCCTGTTTAATTGTGGTAAAGGTTGGAATTGGTTTTTCAATTATCGTGATGACCTAAACATCTTCCAGATTGAGGAGGAACTAAATGGTTTGGCGGGGCTTTGATTTACTAGAAGAACAGCCTAATGGGTTGTCTGCGTACCCTAGAGACTAGGAAGAACGAGCTAGAAACTCCTGCGCGCCCTTCGAGCTCGGAAGCCCCACGAAGGAAACGGTGCTTGGTGACCGTGACGACTCGCACGGAGCTCCCATGCTGGCATCGCTGTCTCTTGCGGACACTTTCTTTATCTGCTTATGAAGAGCTAAGCCCCCTTTTTGCTGCGGCATTAGACTTGTGCCAGTTGGTAAGCTGTCCGTGCTAGGCCCTTCTGCAGTACCGCTGATGTGGGACGTTCTGTGTTAGACACATGCACCTATCTCTACACATACCTGAACCGAGCATATTCATACATGAGGCTCTCCTCGTGAGAGTTTGTCTCTAGGGGAATGTAGCAAAGAACCCTAGATTTGGAACTACGGAGGTCAGAAGCAATGCCCACCCCCTCACCCCAGCCATTTTACAAATAGATCAATTAATAGATTATTAATTGATGTCTGTGGACTGGCCGATCTCAAACTTTGTATCCTGTTGGACCTGGGGTCACTCTGTCTACATAGGAATTTACCCAAAGACGCAGGATTAGTGAGGAATGATGGTTTTTCTTCTTTGAAGGCACATCCTTTATGAGTGGGTTCCCTTTCTATAAAATGGGGGCAGCTACCTTTCTCCAGTGTCCCTGTCCAGGGACCAGTGGACTTGGGGTAGAGGAGGAAATCTGAACCGGCCTTCCCCAGTGCGTGTCAGCAGTCGGACCCGTTACTCCACCGCCGCTCGGGTGGATGTGTGGCTGACTGCTGCCATCCGGGTTGGTGTGGGCGGCACGCCTGCCTCCTGAACACTTGAAACTGGCAGGAAGCCTTACAGCTGCAGAGTAGAGTGAAATCCAAAGTGAATTAGAAATTTAATTAAACTTCTTGCTTGTTCAATTGTTTAATGTGTTCACAGTCCGACTTGCAATTCCATATTCAATTATAATAAAATTCCCCTTAGATTGAGTTTATTTGGGGTTTGAAAATGACTCTAAAAGGGTATTGATGCTTTAAGAGAATCCTTGGTTTTATAAAATTTCAACGTAAGAGATTGAGTATTTTAGTATTAGGTTTGTATTGACTCTTGATATCGACACAAGTCTAAGTGTGCAAAGCCTACCAAGGCTAAGTCTCGTGGGCTTATGTTTAATTTAAAATATGGCTAGCTGGCCATTTTGAATATACCAGATAGGTTGACAATCTGAATATGTGACTGGTTGGGGAAATAATCAAATATTAATTTCAAATGTTTATTAGTAGACTGTTTGCAATTGGTTTTTAAATACAGTTAGATAGTGAGAACTCACGTTTTTTAAAAATTGCCAATAAACCTGATTTTATAAAGGTGTTTGGAGGTTAAATGCCTAATGATTAATTTATACTTTAGTAATATTTCTAATAATTTGGAGGAAAGGAAAGGCAGCTGAGGATAATGTTAACAATGAATAGTAATGAGGGCTTAAAGAGTCTGAGATTTAATTGTGTAAATCTTATTCATCATTGTACAAACAGAACAGGACACCAAATGAAGATACATTGTAGTGGAGTTCAAAGCATGGGGGACCAGGAGAAAAAAGATAAGGAAGGACCCAAGTCCTACCACTGACTTGCCCAAGTGACCTAGGGCAGGTCTGTTTCCTTCTCTGGGACTTAATTCATTCATCGGTTAAATAAGGGGGTTGAAAAACGTTAGTGATCTGTTTTTTTCTTGCATCACTAGAAAATTTGCTCTTATGGTGACCTCTGTGCGGCCTCCTTCTTGAATACATTGAAGGCTTGTGAAAGCAAGAGAAGTTGGGGAGATGTCGAAGCTAATTGTGATGCAAAAATACCAGTGTACATTTGTTATTCTTTATCTCTACCTGAAAGTTATGACACTGTTCTCTTGTGCTTTTCTCTTTTGGTTCTCAAAATACATCAGACAGTTATTACTTGTGTGTGTGTGTGTGTGTAATGTGCACACATGTGTGTTCAGAATGTGTGCAGATGTACATACTAGATAAAGACACTGTCTTTGGAAAGATTGAGGCTTTTATGTCCTAAAGGTGATGATATGCTTTGAATTCTGTGTACCTGTTCTGTAAACCATCAGGAAAATTCAATAAGCCTTATTCTCTCTGTGGAAATATAATGATGATTAAATGGCATTGGAAATTAGTTTAATTAGGTTCATTATAAATGAAGGCATTGCTTACATTCAAAATCATAACGAATGTAAGATTATAGTCTATGCCCATTCGGTAAAACATACTGTCTTGCAAAGCCAAAGGAATTGTCTGAGACCCTTCAATCAGAAAGCACAGCAAGTGTATGATCCGGGAGGCTTTACTATGACTAGTGTTTAGTGAGGAGGGCTTTTTGATATTAAACACCTAATAAGCCAAAGTATTATGTAGGGAATGGATTGATTATTTTAATCCAGCAATTTCCAACCAGTGTGCTGCAAGAATTTTGAAAACATGCAATACCTGACTATTTAGAGTCACTGACCTCTTTTCCCTTAGATTGTCAAATAAAAATATGACAGCAGCTAATACAACAATAGCCGTCCAGTGTGAATGAATCAAAATTATACCTATTTTTTTGGCCAGATAGGCAAAAATTATAATGTTTTCGGTGTGCTGCAGAATTTTAGTAATTGGTTTATGTGTGCCATGAGATGGAAAAGGTTGAAAATCGCTGCTCTAATCAATGACTTCTTCCAAGACAGTTGAGACAAGACCTGGGAAACGGCAATGAGCCACGTGGCCACTAGTGGACAGCACTGCTCCACAAAACGTGTCCCTTGCATCCAGAGCAGACACTCTGGGAGAATTCTTGTGGCCTGTGTGAGGACCAGACCTAGGCAGAGCTTAATACAATTCTCCTTTGTGGTGATTTTTTTATCTGATGTGAGCCACTCCCTTTTTTAAATAGATTGACTGATTTATCTGTTTGTGTCTTACTCGAGTGCTTTTCCTCATCAGAACCAAAAGCACTTTGCAAATACTGTATCAGAGCTCAAATTCTTAAAAGATCATTGATTTTTTTCAAAAAAGTAGGCTGTCACACGTCATCATTTATGTCTGAGATAGAGCTATTGATAGCACAATATTAACATCTTTCATTAGAGACTTTTTTTTTTCATCCAGCAATAACCTACGAAAATTCAAAGGTTTGTGTTTGCCTTCCTTTGTTAGAATTGCTATTTAAAAGTCCGTACCTCCCAGGATAATGCTGTTACCTTGTTGCTATAAGGTAAAGGAATAGCATGTGAATAAAAATTGGCATTGAGTGAAAATATTCCTGTCATAGCCAAATACTTGCTGAGGAAACCCAAGAAACAGGCTATTAGCTATTGAGATTTGCTCAGCATGACCAGCTTGTTTGTTTATTTCTGTGTTTTTGTTAATCCTCACCTGAGGATATTTTTTTCCATTGATTTTTATTTTTTTTTAGAGAGATTGGGAGGGATGAAGGAAGGAAGAGAGAGAGGGAGACAGATTGGTTGCCTCCTGCAGGCTGGGGATCAAACCTGCAACTCAAGCATGTGCCCTTAACCAGGAATCAAACCCACGGCCCTTCAGTGTGAGGGCCAACACTATCCACGGAGCCACACTGGCCAGGGCTACATCACCAGAACTTTAAAAGTTTGCTCAGAATTCAGTAAAGCCTGAGTATGTTGCCATCCTTCCCCAGTGTACCACAGCCCCTCCTTCACTTCACGGTGTCGTCTTCCGTTGACTTTTCTCCATCTCTACGGAAACCTCAGCTCGGGGGTCAGCAGCCTTTGATTGAGAGGCCCATTGAGGTGAAGGTCCTGCCCCTTGATGACACTAGTCCCGTGGAGTCAAGGGTTTCTGTCATTTCTTTTGGGGCTCCTGTTAGTCTCTTAACTAGCTGGTCTCCCTGCTCCAGCATAGTCACCTGAAGCCCCCTCCTGACTTGCAAGAACCACCTTTCTGAATGGCCTATCTCCATACTGGTGGGTGCTCTCTTGTTGGTTTTGCCTTTAATTGTGACTCCTTTTTCACTCCCAACATCACTGTCTCGGTTTAGCTCTCCAGACCCATTGACCCAGCGTGTTCTAGCGGTCTCCAGAGCTGTCCCCCTGTCTGGTGCCACCCCTCTCTAGCATGCGGGCATACGTGGGAATCTGCATACAGTCCTGTAGTGGCCACTCAGTGCCCACAGAACAAGATGTGATTCCAAGAGTGTGTGCAGAGGGCACCTACCACTGGCCCATGCCCAGTTCCAGCCTCATGTCTTTCCAGGTCTAGTTCTGCAGCCAGACTGAGTTCTTGGGGGTGTCAGGACACATGGGACTCATGCTCTTCTGGGCCTCTGATCACCATGTTCTTGACTGGCCTGCGATCTGTCCCTGCTAACATTTGTGAGGAAACACCTCCTCATTTTTCAAGTCTCAGATCGAGGGCGATTGCTCTGTCTCCATGTGTTCATACCCCACCAACCTGTACCACAGGGTTCTTCTATCGCTCTCTAATTCTCTTCCCTGTCTTACAGCTCTGGGGGCACTTTCTCAGATTCACTTCTTTAAGTTCTTCAGCTTCATCCTAGGTTGAAAAGACCTTAAGGCCAGGGTCCATGTGTGTTTTGTTGTATTTTTCTCTCTAGTGGGATGCTGGGCACACGCTAGGCATTCAGTAAATACTTGTTGAATAAAAGAATGACCAGAGCAGCTGAGTAGCAATATAAGACAATTCTGGATGGCAAGTGCCACGTAATTCAGAGAAAGGACAGATCTGTCCTTCAGAGAAAAGGTGGGGATCTCAACGACAGGGATAAACAGGACTTGGAGTCAGGGGGAAGGAAGAACATTCACGACCAGAAAAGACAGTTTGGAGCTGAGACTGAGTGAGCATTTGAAGGGCACCTTGACTCAAGGGGTCTCTTTTGAGCTTATGGTGAGGTGCTACCATTGGAAATAGCATTTTCCTACTGCAAATCTTTCTGTTGCTCTTCATGACCCACATAATAATCTGCAAACTCCTTAGTATTGGGGGGTCATTAAGGGTCGAATCAGAGCTCAGCCTGGTTAATAGCTCCATGAGTTTGGGCAAGTTACTTACTTAACTCTTCTGAGCCTCAATTAGAAAATTGCCAAATGGGGATGTAGTATCTCCCTTACAGTGTTTGTTGTAACCTTTAATTAAAATAGTGCTGTTTACCATTTATTCTGTGTTTACCGTGTGTTGGGCATGGGGTAGGCCCTTTGTGTGTGTTAACTCATTAGATATTTTGTTCTTATTTTACAACATTGGGAAAATAGTGGTGCCACTAACATAAATGTGGAAAAATGGAAGACGTGGTCCCAGATTGTCTCGGGGGTGGGGAAGGAACAAGCCAGCCCCTCTGTGTAGGGTGGCTGACAGCAGTGTTTAATTGAATGAGAAATCCTTATGAAGCTTGTAGCTTACCTTTCAGTTCCCCTTGCTGTCCCCAAAGATTGCTTTGTGGCCATATCATCATCATCTTTATTATCAGATGTAATTTAAAATGTGCTACAAGAGTTAAAATTCACCGTGCCGGCTTAGCATTCCTAGTTCATGTTATCTTGACTGCTTGAATTATGGTACAGGTTTATTGGACCAAAGAATGAGAAAATCCAAATTTTCTAAAATCTATCCCTTACATGGAATAACTAACACAGCAGTATTTAATCCTGAACATGGAGACACCTCTCTCTCTCGCTACCGAGAGGACAGTCTGTCTGGGTGGAAACTGAAGTACAGCAATAATCCAAAGTAACTGGAGCTCCGTCATTGGTGGAAATAGGTAAACTCACTGTTGTACTCCCAGTGTTAGAAAATGACCGGCACATGATGGGCACTCAGCTCATCTGTTGCGTGTATAACTAAGTACATAATCATAAGCTTTAATATACTTATCCAGTGTCCAAGACAAGGAGAAGGGCTTTCTTCTCACCTACTCAGGATTTGGGGTGGGCAGGCCGTCACTTACCTCGTTCTGCATACGCAGCCTTTCCGTTTCCCGCGGCGTGTTTGCCACTTACGCCAACAGCAAAAATAGAATTAGCATCTAGTATTTCTGTGATGCTGCTCATCATGGAATAACTGAAATGTAGTAAGATAAAAATATATGTTTTCATTTTATCTTCAGAACAAATCTGAATGATGCAGAAAACAGGTACCAACCAGCAGTAATTCTTCTCCCTTCTCCCCTCCTGCACGAGGCCTTCAGCAGCCAGAGTGACAGTACAATTCTTTGATTGGCGAGGAGACTAAAGTAGAGAGATATATGCCAAAAGCCACACATCAAGTTTGTAACAAATAAAGACCCAAATTACATGTAGTGTGACATTTTTTCTACTTTAAATTTACGATGGATTTAACTAACTTTACATTTTATTCAATAATTTCCTTGCGATGTCACAGAAATTCAGTGATGGATGTATATTTAAAATTACTATAAAGTCAACGTCGAATGAAATAAAGAAGTGCAATATATAATAGATAAGAAAATGCTATTTTTCAGAGCCAAGCATTATCTTATTTTTATTGGATTTTTGAAGGTATTTATTTATTTCTCTAGATAAAAGACTACGTGATTTGGAATATAAAGAATAAGATTTGGATGTGATTTATAAATCTCTTTTTTTGTTTCCATTCCTTTTATAAATTCTTAGGAATGGGTGAAGGTGTCCCTTCGGAGCCTTCTTTTCTCTTGGTTTTTGAAGGACCTGTTTGTTTTTCATTTTCTTACCTTTTCAAATACTCAGCAGTGTAATTAGTATGCGGTGGTGTTGTGGAATCAAACTGTGAAAAAGTAAGTAAGGATTTAGGATAGTTTACTGAAAGATTGTATGACTAATGTCTCTTGTACTCATCTATTACCTATTTCATGGATTTAAGTCCACAATATAGGACATTTCAAAAATAAATATTTGGGTTGTATTCTGTAATTTTTTATGTTAACAGAAGGAGGGAAAAAACAACAAGAATCATCACTTGATGAGACCCTTGAATGTTGTATCTTACGTTTAGAATGAAGTCTAAACTGATGGGTCTCATCTTGATTTGGGGCTGAGACTTGACTTGGTTTAAATATGCCTTTGCTGAAGGAGACTTCAGAGGTGTTGCGACCTGACAGAACCAACCTGGGTGCACTACCCTGGCATCCTTGACTGTCTGCTGGTGACTCGAAGAGCACATGGATAGCTTTGCTGAGTTAGATCCGTTTCTGGCTAGCTCTGTGACCTGCTCTGTGTGCTGGGGACCCGGTGTTTCTGTTTCAAATGACTTCAGGTCCCTGTGGAGCTCTAGATCTGTGTGTCATCAGATCTGCCTTCAGTTCTCATGGAATAATTATATATATATATATATATATGCTAAGGTGAATTAAGGTAATAATAGCCTTTTATTTGTGTTAGAAATTTCTTCTAAACTGTAAGGACTGCTACCTCTGGATCTAGTATTTGCAGATTTGGCACATACATTTGCTTGATTTATAGATAATTTCTGTATGTTTAGAATTATTAATTCTTACATTTGAAAGGTGTTTGAGTAGTCAGAGCTTGGTGTCTAACTTAGGGGAGATGGTGGCTATCTAAGTGATGATATGTAGTTGGATTAGGTCATGAAAATACCCTCCACCCCATAGAATTGCTTTTACTGGGTAGTGCTGCTGCGTTATGTCCATGGCTCATGTCACGAAGGGCTAGAAGGGGCAGGTACACTATTGTATTGATAAGGATATTGTTGAAGGCATTGTCTATATATCACATACCATGTCCCTTTTATGAAAACCCAGCAGAGCAATTTTTCTTACACTTTGGTGCTAGGAAAATTTATACAGCTACCCTAGAAACGATCCTGTTCTCTTTGCTTTGGTTGTAAGGAAGTTGAGCACTGAATTTGTAACAATGTTTAACAGTTAATCAGTTATATCTCAGAATATAATTGTGTGTGTTGGTTTGGGAATAAAGAATTGCTTTAAATTTATAAATTAGTTTGAGAAGAGATCGTGTATTTATAATAAAAGATGCAAGCCTCTTATTTCAGAATTTGGTTAGTTAGCTTTTATTTGATTGAATACTTTTCACTTTCTGAATTTTTTTCATACAGAACCTGCACAGTTCATGCTAGGATTTTTTTTAGACATTTGGTACAGACAAGAGTTAACTTGGAAGGCTTGCATTTGCTGTCTGGAGACTTGGATTTTGAAGTGTTCCTTGTGATGCTAAGTGATAAGGCTATTTGGTGTGCCAAGTGTGCTGAATTTCATTGTGCCAGCCTGCCTGGGTTTTTTTAAAGCGTGTGCTGTACGGTGAGCACTCCCTTCCTTCTGGGAGCCCGACCGTGGCGGCTGGCGGTGATGGCGGAGATGCCTGCCTGCCCAGCCGGCACTAGAGGAGGACCAGGTAAACTCGCAGTTGCAGGTTAAGGGAAACGTTTTAGGCAGCGTAAATGGACTACAAAAGCACAGCATTATGGGAAGGAAGAATACTTTGGGGAAATGTGGGAGGTCTGTGTGTCTGGTGTGTGGCCTGTGAGAGCCTGGGGAGGGGAGGCACGCGGGAGCACGCAGCAGCTGGAGTGTAAACCTCTCGCGTGTCTCTGCCGGAGGAGCTTCACCCCAGAGCCCGTGGGAACCAGCCAGTCTTCACGGGACGGAGTGACATAGTCATATTTGTATTTTTTGAAGGTAATTCTGGGAATAGTATAGAAGATGGCTGTAAATAAGGAGCAGAAGATGGGATGATTAAGGAGATAATTGTAACAATTTAGTTGAGAGAGATTGAGGGCTTGGATTAGGTAGTGAGAAGAGACAATGGACCTGCATTTTTTTTTTTTTAATCCTCACCTGAGGACATTTTTTTGTTTTTTTGTTCAGATAGAGTGGGAGGGTGAGAGAGGAAGAGACACAGAGAGAAACATCAATGTGAAAGGGACACATGGAGTGGTTGCCACCCACATGACCCAACCAGGGCCGGGGACAAACTGCAAACGTGCCCTTAGCGGGAACCAAACCCGGGTCTCTCTGGTCTGCAGGCCAACGCTCTAACCGCTGAGCCAAACTGGCCAGGGCTGGACCTGCATTTTTGAGGAGGTATTTTCAAGGTTGAATAAGCAGAAATTGGTCATAGTTTCAGGGAAAGAGAAACTGGAGCAGAAGAGGAGGTCAGAGAAAATGAATATGTAGAGGATTTGAGGGCAAGGGAAGCATGCATTGCAATTCTCTTGAGTTTCTAGGTTGGAAGATGGAGTGAATGGTGATGGGTTGAAATCAGAATTTGATTAGCATCTGATATGTTAGGAGAGGTGTGGAGTTGAGGTTTGTATGCAGTTGGCAAGACAGATCTAGAGAATGGAGAAGATGCCCAGGCTAGGGAGAGGGATGTGGTCAGTTTAGCTGACCATGGAGCCAGGTGAGAAGAACAGATCATCTGAGAAGACATGTGAAGTTATCAGAATCCCTAAGAGCGTCAACATACCTTGCCTTATAAATATGTGATTGACCGATTAATTGTATTAATAAATGGGCCCTAGATGAAGCAAAAGAAATGGGATAATTTTACTGAGAAATCCACAAAAGTCCTTCCAAGTTCTCCTAAGTGCAGCTGCACGTCCAAGGAAGGGAGCTGACCTACATGTGATGCTCAGTTCTGATCTGTAGAAAACCCGCCCCACAATTGGCCTTGCTAGATCCATTCTTGCTTCACCATAAAGAATTCTCTACTTAGTAGCCACAAAGGGTTTTTTGGGGAGGAGGATTGACTGAATGTGATGTCAGTCCCTGTGGAAGATCTCACCTGTTTCCTTGGCCCCAACAGCCTCTCCCCATCTCTGTATCTCCCCTCTTCTTCACTGGGCTCTGGTTCCTGCCTTATGTCCTGTGTGTATGGAGGGCTTTTAATAAGTATGAAATGAATGAATGACTCTGCCTTTAGGTTTGTTACAAGCAAATGTGACAAAGCATAGGAAGAGCCATGCAGTAGATGCCACTTGTGATTCCTTTTGTCTTCGTTTTGGTCTGTCTATAACGGATGTTTCTCTGTCCTCTTCTGTTCCCGTCTACCTTTCCAACTGTTCCCATACAGCCAGCTGACTGTCTTTGGTTTGTACATCCCAACAGGCTGTAGACCACGCCCGTTCACATCTCTCTTCAGTTGGCACTTGATATGACTTCATGTAATTCCCAGACTTTTTCATACGTGCCCTCTCCTAAGTAACCCATTTCTCACTGTGCTTAGGTAATCATATGTGGCTTCAGTGGCAAGGAAAGTGAGCATAGAACAACCTTCCTGCTGAGAATCCTCTGGGGACTCAGCCCCCAGACTTCCAAGGGACTAGCTTGATGACATCATTAATATGTGGATTTGGAAGCAGCAATTCACAAGTGACAGGTGGTCCTAACCCAGCTGGTGCACCAGCTCTGGGCCAGGCAAAGTCCTAAGCAGTTTACATATGTTACCTAACTCTATGAGTCTGATTTGATTAGTATTCCTGGCTCCCACTTGCCTCGGCCAGGGGTTTGGGAGTTAGGACTGAAGCCTAGGTGGGGTGTCCGACTCCTGCCCTCCAGCTGCTGCTCTACCCACACAGTTAACTTTCATTCTGCAGTGTTTGATTTTAAATTTAAAAATGATACGTGGTTATAGTCTTAAAGCATTTCAACAGTTCCTCCTTACAGTTCTACCCATTTCCCTTATGACAACCACCATTAGCAGTATTTTCAGAATTATTTTCTTTATTAGAAGACTTTCCTTTTTAACCTTGTACCGTGATTCTCCTCTCCGCATTTTGTCTTCTGAAAAGTCAGCGTAGTTCTACTTAGTTGGCAGAAGTGTTTAGTACAAATGGTCCAAGTTCTACCTGAGTTGACTCTAAGTAAAAGGTGTTCTACCGGTGTCCCAAGTTTCTAAAATCAATTCATTTCTTCCCTGTGTGGGACCCATGGATGTGAGTTTCTGCCTGAAGGAGACCTACTGAGCGTCTGAAACTCCAGGCTGATGAATTTTTCCGGTTCCCAGGACCGAAGCTGTTCTTTGACAATCCGCCTATGACCGTGTTACCTTGATGCACACAAGAAAACCAGCAGCCCTTCCTGGCTAAGGAACACGGTCAGCTGCCCTTGTCAATGCCCCGCGCAATGGACCCAGAGTCGAATGTTTCTGAGCACAGTGAGGAGAGAGTTGTTTCCGGGTTCCTCTCTCTACGCCTCCCTTCATGAAGGAGGACGCTCGAGCTTTGAATCAGCAACACAGAAGGGCCTCTGCAGGGTGGCTCTGCTTTTCAGCATGAGAACTGTTTCCTGAACAGGGAGGTCACTGGAAACAGGAGCAGAGGAATCTCAGATGGCCCTGAGGTGTGATTTCATTTTCAGACGCTCACATTCAGCACGCGGGTTGGGAGGCTGACCTCTGACACTCTGCCTCACTGCCTGCCACTCCAGTGGCCCTGGCGAGTGTCCTTTCATAAGGCTTCTCCTGGCCCCTGGGAGACCGACGCCTGGCTGTCCGCCCGGCCCTGCTTCTTTAGGCCGAGAGCTGCCGCTGTGTGGGGGGATGAGCCCATCGGTATCGCAGACTTTCCCTGCGGTCCCTCAAACTGCTTGTGATGTCTTAGAGAGCATCATTGTTGCTTTCGAGGTGTACCTCTGATTAGCATCCATTTTTAACTTATCCTTTTCCAGTTTTTCTGCTTTCTTTCGTGACATGGATACGTAAAAAATCCTCTAGAAATGGCTAAACTTAGGTGTTTCAACATACCCACTAGGCACAAAAAACGAATGATATTAAGGAGAATGTTATCCTGTCCTATAGCTTCAGTGGTGGAAAGCACAGATCTGGGTTGGAGTTCTTGGCGCTGTCATTTTCTTCACGTGCGTGTGAGCCTCCGCGCCCAGTGCCTACACCGGTGGCTTCACACCGCCGCACAGCGAGGGCGGCGTGGGGGTTACACGGCGGTGAACAATGTCGGGCCTCGCGGGTCTGCACAGAGAAGGTGCTCCGAGTGTCAGCTGGCAGAATGCCGAATATACTTTTGTACGTGTGTATAATGGAAATAAAATATAAAACATAATGATGACATAATTTTGTTTAGTAGTTATTTGGATTGCCAGGAAAGCGAATTGTTTGTCGAGGAGGAAGTTTCTAATCAGACTGGTGCCTTGTTTCAAAGCTTCTCATGACATAATTTTATTCCCTTTTTAGTTCATAGCAGCATCCCCATTTCTGTTGAGAGGTGGACGCTGTGGAAAGCAGCACCCCCTTCCCCGCCCTCCCCCGTCCAGCGGTCTGCCGCTCAGCCTGTGGCTGTGGAGAACGGCCTGGCCGGCCGGCTTCCTGGCCTCCTGGCAGGTGGACCCAGCCGGCTGTTCTGCCAGGTTCTCCGGGAACACTCGATTCTGAGGAGGATCAGGTTGCTCAGATCCTCACAATGCTGGGTTGCTGGCTCTGACACAATGAGATTTCGGTGCATATTTTAAGGCAAACTACACTTTTGGCTTTCAAGAAACATTGTGTGTTGATTAGCCTTTTTGCTTGAATCTGATCTCCACCCCATGGAATGTTGATGAATTCGTCTTCAGTGACAGGACTGTTCCTTTGTTGTGCAACTTTATTTAGTAAGTTCCTCCTCCCCCACTTTCTAGATCTAACATAAGGCCCGACCATGCCGACTCCAATTCCCACGAGTTCCGGATGCACACCTTCAGCCGGGTCACCTCCTGCAGGGCCTGCCAGATGCTTCTCCGGTGAGCCGGGGGGCCGTGGGCTGGGGGGGCCGTGTCCGGTGGGAGGGAGCTGATGCGCTGCCAGCATTTCGGGCTTCCGAACACGTGGACCCCACGTAGCTTTCCTCGGCCTCGAGCCTGGACGGGCCTGAGGCCCCGGGCCCTCCTGTGCTGAGAGCACTTCACACTTAGTGCTGGTCCCTCGGTTTCCTTTTCACACTGAGGATTCCTAAAGGCCGAGTGCAGCACCTCTTAACCCCTCTCTCCCTCCCTCTCTCTCTCTCTCCCTCCCTCTCTCTCTCCCTCTTTCCCTCTCTCTGTCTTTCAGAGGAACATTCTATCAAGGCTATTTATGTTTTAAGTGTGGCGCTAGAGCACACAAAGAATGCTTAGGACGAGTGGACACCTGTGGCCGAGTTAATTCTGCAGGTAAGTCAAGTCTATTGTTGTGATTCTGCTTTTAATTAGGAAATAAAACTTGCTAAACATAGCGAAGGCCTAATTTACTCATAGTGTGTTTATTGTAATGTACCTGTTTTGAAACTGTCATTGATGAGCACAGGTTAGAAAACTGCTGAAGGTCATGTGAGTCCTCGCACACCTGGCAGGCAGAGGGTTCAATTCCAGGGGTTCGGGCGGTTACTTGTCACTCATGTCACTCACCCCAAACCCCAATCTCACTAACACTGTGCAGATACCACCAAAACAGACACACAGTAGCAAAAACAAAACAAAAATTAATCTTCATTTCTATCTTCAGTTCCTGAATTTCTCCCTTACTCTCTTAAACATTCAGCTCAGAAGTGCTAACGATGCCAGTAGTAAACATCGCGCAGAATAATTCATGAGTTAACGCGTTGAATACATTGTCATTTTCCAGCATTTAACAAAGAGCAATATTCTTTGGATTTTGTGTAAATATTTTCCCCTCGGTTTTTAGAAATAATGCTCCATGATGGTTACATGAACCCGTTTCTAAGCTGTCGGCAATTACGCGTTCAGGAGCCTTCTGCCTCTGCCTCTCCTCTCGGGCTCACTTTCTTCTCTTTCTTTTCTGGCTTCTTTCTTCTTTCTCTTTCTTCTTTTTCTCTTTGTCCTTTTCCCCTGAGTTTCTCTGTGTTTTATCAATAAGACCTTTCAAAATCAGTGAAACTTTTTGAAGGGAAGAAAGGGTTCTTTAACAGCTCGAGTTCAAAAGAGAGCCATGTCAACCTTTGATTTTCCCAAAGGAAAAGGTGGACATTGAATTATTTTGGATAATCTGAAGAAGAGTGAACCAGAGAATAATAGCTCGTTTCAGGGCTGACTTCAGAAACTAGGCAATTGTAGAAACGGTGTGAATCCTATTAGAGGTCTGAGATCAGAGCTCGCTCCTCTCATGATGCTCCTCAGTGGACATTTTTCCAGGGCCCCCTGAGCCGTCTCTGAGCCAGAGAGCACTTAGATGAGCCATTAGATGAGCACCTGCACTGGGCTGGCCCCGCACGGACCTCGCTGGGTCCGGGTGCTTCTGCACCGTGCTCAAGGTCTGCTAAATAAAGGGGACAAGATTAGCACCCATTAATGTCTCTGAAGGTCAGAAACAGTCTACAAGGTTGTAAAATATAGAAGTCATATTATATGGTAATAATAATTATTCTTTGTCTACCCAACACAATTGATCACTTAAATTTTGTTATTTTTCATGGGCCCCAGCCTTTAATGTCTCTGAGGACTATTCACATGTCATTTGCTCATAGAGGCTAATGTGGTTTTATAATCTCTGCGACCCTGTTTTATGAGTTTCGGTTTGTGAGGAATATAAAGAGTTCCCGTATGGTTGGCTTGGTTCTTCCATTCAGCGGGGAAGGGTGTAGGAGCGTATTTGAGAGTCCCGCCGAGATCCTTGGAACTCACGCTGCTATCTACGAGTGATGCCTGTTTGCGAAGTTATTTGAACATTCTAGCTTTCATTTATTCATCTGTCAAAGGAAATGAGAGGATTCTTGTGAGGATTATTAAATGAAATAATGTCAGTGCTTAGCACTGAGCCTGGGCACAGTAGGGACTCAGTATTTGAATCCAAGGGGTTGTGTTGAGAATTTTTTTTTTAAATGATGGGCTTCATTAGTACTTTCCTTGTTTTGGGGATGTAGATAGAAAAATAAGCGTGCATCAAACTTTGAAGTAAGGCACAGGAATGACATTAAAAGCACTTTAAACCCTGGATGGTTTGGCTCAGCAGTTAGAGCATCACCCTGAGGACCAACGAGTCATGGGTTCGATTCTGGTCAAGGGCACATACCTCGGTTTTGTCCCTGGCTCTAGTCGGGGTTGTGCGGGAGGCAACCAGTTGATGTGTCTCTCACATTGATGTTTCTCTCTCTCTCCCTCCCACTCTATCTGAAAATAAGTGGAAAAGTATCCTCGGGTGAGGATTTTTAAGAAAAGCACTTTAAAATTTTAACTTTTATGTTTAAAAGTGGTCAGTAGGAAACAGTTGGGGTTTCTGGTCCAGCCAGATCCAGGAGCGATGTGTTCCAGCGCCTGCCTCCCGCCGCCTTCTCCGAGCAGCTGTGTCGGCGGGGAGACAACCGCGCTGGGGTCTTGTCCGGTTGATCTGCCTCACAGCTAGCTCGCAGGATGACCCGGACCCAGTCACTTAGCCCCCTTCCCTCCGAACAGGGATAGTAATCCCACCTAGCCTTACGAATTTTTTTTTGTTTTGTTTTTTAAAAAAAATAAATACGGATGAAGTGTCGGGTGCTGTTTTCAGGACTTTAGCCTGTTCACTCGTTTAGTCCTGCAAAGATCCTGTGAAGTTGGTGAGAAACTGAGGAACAGAGAAATAAGTAACTTGTCTAAGCATTTAATCAATAGAACAAAGATTCCACTCCAGGAGGTCCGTGTGCTGAGTTTATTCTGCCCCCGGGCTGTGCTGCTAGGCTGTGAATTAGCTGTGATGACACTGTGCAAGGTGTTAAGTGCACAAAGCTACCCAGTAAATAGCCCTAGAAGAGTCAAGGGAGAGGTTTTCTAATAAATATGTTTATATATTAAGCAATGGTACTTTTGAATGTAGATTAGTTAGTCACTACCTACTGTGTTGAGGTTCAAATGTCTTGAAGCCTGAGAAGTCCAGGCGTCCCTGGGGTCATGCTCCCCTCTGCAGGGGCTCTTGGAGCTGGAGGGTAAACGCCTTCAGTTTCAGGGCTCGTAAGTTAAGATGAGGAAAATGAGTCATAAAAATATGAAATAAAGTAACTAAGAATCAGACCGTTGGTGCCTTGCAGATTATAGATCATGCTTACTTATACACATACCATTCACATCATTCTCTCAGCTTTGTTATATAATTCATTATAAAGCAGGAAAGAGGTTATTTAAACCTCTGGCTAAATTTGCATCTTGGAGTTTTAAACATAATTCCCTGGCTCTCTTGATTCTTGCTCTGCCCTGTGTCCCCGCGTTGTTCTTCGTTCTCCTGTGTGCATACTTTGTCTTTATTCTCATTCTCTCTCTCCTCTTTCTTTTTCTGCTCCAAACTTTTAAGAGACCAATGGCATTGAATGCACATGGTAAGTTAATTCATGGTGCAAAGTAGGAGAAACCTGCCCAGGATGCTCCCTTTTTGGCCTTCAGATTAGGATTTTCTGGGGAACCTATAAATAAGGGGCCTCATCTTCGGAGTGAAGAGGAATCACTGTTAAAGCCCTGTCAGCAGCCTCTTCTCCTCCAGAAGGTGGGGTTACGCTCAGACCTGCCCTTTCCTTTATGCCGTGGGCATAGCCCTGGGTGGGGTGTGAGTTGAGCTTGGTCTGATGTGAGTGTCGTAAGGTAGGGACTCTTTGGAGGTCATGGGCAGGCCAGACTTTATGGGCCATTTCCCATCACTGGCTTGAGTTTTGCCCAGTCCTTTGTGTTGGTGCCCAGGCACTGGACGCGGTGAGAAGGGCTTGTAGCAGTGTGGCGATGTAGCGTTTCGCGGTTGGCGTGATGTCTGGGGAAATGTGGGGGTGAGGAGGCCAGGAGGAAGGACTGATGTCTCAGGGGCTGAACACGTAGTTTATTCGAATCTGGTTTTGTATGAAAGAGAGTATGATATTTTAGGAGAATTTGATTATGGGGGAAATCATCCCAACAACCAAATTTAAAGCAAGTGAATAGTATTGACTTAAGGAAAACTCAAGTGCTTACATAATCCAGGTTCTCCATAAATTAAATTATAGGCAATTTGAGACTATTGACCCCCAACTTTATAGAACCTGATAGCTTCATGGCTTAACGCAGTCTCTATTCTCAAGAGACAAGAAGACATTCTGATTGGCTCAGTGTGAGTTAGGAGTCCACTTGTGGTCCAGGAAACTGTGGCAGGAGGAATGGTTAAGTTGTTATAAATGTTGGATAACTGGGGTGGGAGGCAATTCCAAAACGTGAAGCATTTTCACACAACATGAAAATACTTGGAAAGAGAGTGGTCAGTGGGAGAAGAGGCTTTAGTTGTACAAATGACACAGGAGCCGGAAGGTAAATGAAAGCTGAAGAACCTTCCTCTCTGTCTTATAGGGGCCAAATCCACTGGCCATCACGTTTGAGGACTTCGCTTCCTTGACCTTTCTGTCATTTTGCACTATTAACCATTGCCCTTGACACTCCCCTTCACATACCACCACGTCCCCCCATGTCATGCTCTGGTCATCTGATTCATTTCTCTGACATTAGCTGTAACTTATACCCGTGTAGAGCCATTTCCACATAAGGTTTTTCTCCCAAACTGTGAATATCAGAATTTCCATCTTCTCCTCACGTATCCCTTCCCAGGTATCCTGTAGTGACCTCGAATTTCACATATCTACAAATATTCTCCTCCAATTTCTTGTCTTAGTTAAAGGTCCACCATCCATGTACCTACCCAAATGTGAGTGTTAGCCTTGACTTAACTTGCTACCCTTATCTTCATTCACTTACCTGTTCTTCTTAGTTCTTACCCTAGGTCCTCTAGAATCCACTCATATGGCATTGCTACGGATAAAAAACAAAAAACAAAAAAAAACTTGTCTTTTGTTTGGACACCTACAAACATCTAACTTTCTTTTGTTACTCTTACTTCTTCTGTACAATGTCTGACATGATCTTTATTAAAATTGAGTCTGATGCATCACTCTTCTGCTCACTATACTTTCCATTTCTCACAGAATAATGTCCAAACTTCAGTTAGAATATATGCCTCTTGCTGATAAGAACCATGCTTACTTGATGTTCTGGGAAGCCATGGTGGATGGATGAGGGGGTAGATTGACTGACAAATAGATGGGCAGATTCATGAGTGTAACTGCAGTGCACCTGGGTGTCTGGGCCCTGAAGATCATGCCAGTCGTAGAAGCAGAAGATCTGTGGGAGATGGTACAGATCGTGGTTCTACCGTTACAGAGACTAGAGCTTGGCTGGGTGTAGGCTAAATAGAACAGAAACGTGCTTGAGTTCCCTACTGGTGCTTTAAAAATGAATGATAGAAAACTCTGTAATATTTATGTAAGGAAAGGCTCATCCCTGAGCATCGATCATCAGGCCTTTTGCAGGGGATGCCTAGGTTAGGTTCACGAGCAGCGGAAAAGTGAACCAGCTCACAGAACACCTGATGACAACAATGCCATTATTTCTGGGGAAGCACATCCCCTGACTCAGTGAATCCATGTTTAGAATTCTTTGCTGGCTCTTCCTGTTACCTCTCCTTGAAGCACACTTTCCTTTTTCCCTGTGGTTCTGAGATCTTACTCTTCTTTCTTTCCTCTTCCCCAAGCTCTTTGCCAGTCATTTAACCTCTCCCTGACCACCCACTGCTGGTCTGATTTAGACTGTGCTCTCATTAGTTTTTGTGTAGGTTTTATGTATTTGCCCAAGTTAGGCTGTGTTGTGGTAACTAAAAAACCCCCAGTCTCTGTGGCTTCAACACATAACAGTGTATTTCTCACACACACAGCACTGTGGGTTCCTGGCCCTCTGGGATCGCTTCCTTCTAGTTAATGGCCTGGGGTTCAAACCAGTTCCATCTTCTGGCGCTGCCCATTTCAACACATGGCCTCCAGGGTTGCTGCTCTTAAGACCCATGGACTGGAAGCGAGCAATACCCTTTGGGTTGATCACAGTCCATTGGTTCAAACCAGTCACATGATCTCAACTCAGTGACCAGGGAAACTGGACGTTGTGGTGGAATGCATGGACTGTGTGCAGCGAGCCCTGCTATCTCTGACACTTTGAATTTCCTCTAATAGATGCTATGCTCCTCCACTATAGGGAATGTGTTTCTCGTTTGTATCCACCGTTTAGTATCATGTCCAAAGTCAGGGTGCATGACCAAGTAGTTAATCCCGTCCCCCAATTTCAGCCCCACTGCAGCCCTTAATAGTGTTGGACGTGGCTGAACACTAACCAGTCAGCACTTGCAGTAGCTCTTAGTCACTTCTTTTCGTGGAGGTTAAGCCTTCTTTGGATGTTGTCTTTCCAGGGTTCGGAAACCTTTTATATTTCATGCTCTATATCCCTTAAATTTATCTAGTCTTCGTTCATCCTTGAAATAATAATTACTTGGCAAAAATGCCATGCATTTCTGAATGAAGGAAGTAATTCATCCTCATGAATATTTGACTATGACAGATTATGAACTCAAGTACATATGAAGTATGAAAAAAGGTATTTTAATTATTTTTTTTCGATTTATAAGACAAATTATGCAACTTGGAAACAAATTTGAAGGTTGGGTGATTAGTTTATGTCTTCATTTTGAAAACTTGCATGGCTATAAAGAACAGGCAGTTCGACTCTCGTTTTCATTGAACTTGAGTTGACTCCTTTGTGTTCACCATGGCAACCTCAATGATCAACACACGCGGACTTTGAAGTGTGCTGCCAAAACTTCCCAGCTTCATAATGAATAGGTATGAACTCCATTATACGAGATTCTCTGAACAAGTCACTGCAAAGCTGACGCGATTCCAGAGTGGCTTTTCTTTCTCACAGTATTCCCCCGTGAAGGTCTTATTCAGGACTACAACCTCTGGGGACAGGAGTGCTTTTCCCTTCCCATAACATATGGCTGAAAACCCTTCGGCCTCCTCCTCACTCTTTGTTGGTCAATACAGCTGGCTTTGCACCCTCTCGGATTAAACAAAGAAAGTAGCACTGGAAGGTAAATATTGCTGGAGCAGATGACTTTGGCTTAGTGCACCTTTCCCTGCAGTGAAATGCAAGCCTCAGCTGCTCTGATAGCCAACCAAAGCAGATCCCCATTGGCCTCTCTGTGTACTCGCTCTTATCTAGGCCAGCCTCGGCTCCGGCTGCTGCTCGCCGCCCTTAATTGGAAAACAGTGGGCTTGGTGTCCTCTTGGTTCAACCCTGCAAGATTGCTTCTGCAACCTGCCCCACAGATCGGCATCTGAAACAGCTCTTTTATAAACAGTATTGCACTATTTCAACATGAGCTCAGCAATTCGAATAGAATTTTATTTCAGCCTTCTATCACTGGGCATTTTATGACATGACTTTTCTTTTCTCTTTTATCCTCACCCAAGGACATTTTTGCATTTATCTTCATATAGAGCGGGAGGGAGAGAGGGAGGAAGAGAGAGAAAGAAACATCAATATGAAAGAGATGCATCAAGTGGTTGCCACCCACACGACCCCAACGGGGCCCAGGGACAAACTGCAACCGAGGTATGTACCCTGAGCAGGAACTGAACCCAGGCCTCTCTGGTCTGCAGGCCGACGCTCTAACCGCTGAGCCAAACCAGCCAGGGCTCTTTTCTTTTATAAAAAATTTTTTTTCTTTATTGATTTTTAGAGAGAGAGAGAGAGAGAGAGAGAGAGAGAGAGTAAGGGAGTGGGAGAGAGAGATAGAAACATCAATGAAAGAGAGCATCGATTGGCTGCCTCCTGCATGCCCCCATGGGGTATTGGGCCTACAACCTGGGCATGTGCATCGAACTGGTGTGAATCGAACGGGTGACCTCTTGGTGCATGGATCAACACTCAACCACTGAGCCACACCAGCTGGGTATAACATTACTTTTTTATGAACCGAGACTTCATTATTGATTGCATAACCAAAAACTGGCTTTGGTTCTACTTCATAGTACTTACATCCTTTTACATAAATCAGTCCTCTTTTTTGTCAATTTTTTTTTTATTGTTGTAAGTATTACAGGTGTTCCCCTTTTTTCCCCATTGATCCTCGCTCCTTCCTGCTCCCTCCCCAGCCTAGTGTCCATGTAGACTGGTTGTACACATATGCATGTAAGTTCTTTGGTTTATCTCTTCCCACCCCTCCCACCCCCATTACTCTGAAGTTTGTCAGTCTGTTTCTTACTTCCATGATTCTGTATCTCTTTCTTATAAAAGAGAGCCAGGAAAAAAGTCCTCTTTTTTTAACTTACCCAAGACAAGTTTACACTCAAGAATTGCTATTCCTTCCATTTGACTGTTTGGGTCAGTTGAATGATACGTTAGTAATTATTAAAGTGAACTGGGAGCTATTATATGGGTGGATTCTGGTCAGAGCTCCTGAAAAGACTTGAAATCAAAGCCTCTTTCCAAGTATTACTTACAGTTTTTTGGTTTTGGTTTTTCAAAATATTGCTGTAGATCTGAGTGGTGGGCATGGTATTCATGCAACTTTCTCCCAAACTGGGTCTGTTCCCACTGTCTCAGTTTTCATGTTTCATAAAAAGAGCATGTTTTAGCTATAATGACAAGGCGCTGTCAAAAGCTATCCTGGCAATGGCTTTCCTGTGGCCCCTTTGGGGACAAATGGTCTTACTGGATATCGATTTGTTTGGTCTCATGAAACAGAATGGCAGAAAAGAGACAAAGCAATTGCATAATAATGTATGCACCAAGCCACTTGTATTGGACAAACAGATACACGAGGGCTCGGTGGTTGTTTGAACAAAGGAATGATAGGATATGAGTCCAAAGCCGCAGTGGAAGCCGTTTCTCTTAGACAAGCCCGTGGAGCCCTGACTGGCCGCAGCGGCCCCAGCTCCTCGCTACAGCACTGCCCTGAGTCACAGGGAACCAGTTGGGACAAGATGAAAGAATTCGAGGTCTAAACCCCTTCCGGGCCTGTGAGTCACCATCCAGAAAGGTTCTTGAGAGGGTTAGAACATTTTACAGTGTGATCAACAGGAGCCTGAGAAACAGGCTGCAGGGGAAAGACAAGTTGAGGATTAAAAACTTTTGAAAAACTTGAAGAATTGAATTATTATCCTAAGGCAGGTCCCAGGAGAGAAGACAGAGAGACTTTTTCTTCATGTCTCAATCAGCCGCCTCCGACTTGGTAGGAATTCAGCCAAAGCAGATTTGATGATCGTCAGCGCTCAGTTCCTAGTCCTGATGCGGAACCATGACCCAAAGGGGTTGTAGAGAACCAGGTGCCCACCACAGTAGCTTTGGTGCCAGAGAGGAAGGGTGGTGTGGCAGATGGAACCCTGTCCACAGCCTGCTTCATCTGAGGAGGTTCTTGTTCCGGCTGCCCAGCCCGAATGAACTGTTCCTTTGAAAATGGATGAACATTATCAGCTGGGTTTTCCTCTCTCTCATTCCTGTTGTTTTAGTTGACGTGAGCATGCTGTTGCATTTGATATGGTTATCAGAATTTAGCTGCTCTCTGTGGAGGGGTCCGTCAGTTCAACAGTCTGATCTTTAGAGCAGCTAGAAAAGTGTAAGTAAAGGGACCTGGCTAAGAACTTCTGAACTCAGAAAAGATTCCAAGGGTTATTTTTAGTTCTTTGGCTTTTGCCCTCTCCTCAGAAAATCCACAGAACCCCACCATGAAATAGGACTAAGTAGAAGGTCTGACTTCTGAGAGTCATTACCGATGTGATCTGAGCAGATCTCGTGTAGACAGCCTCCGGGAAAGAAATGAGCTTCTTTCCTGGGTGGCAGAGCGTGGGGTGAGGGTGGAGGCCTCGAGCACAGGGAGTGGTGGCAAGGGCCAGGGTCAGCCCCAGTGAAGGGCTCCTGTCCTGAGAGTTGGAGTTGCACCCATCCCAAAGCCCCTTTTCCATTTTCCTCTGTGGTTACACGGAGGAGGCTTTGTAGAGAGCAGTTGTGAGCACGTCCGATGAGAATGGTAAGGAATGCTAACCCTCTTGATGGGATAGCAAAGAAGGGAAGTGTGGGGCGGCAGGAACCGGGGGAATGAAGGAGGAGCATTGGACGGGTGGTCTGCTGAGTCCATTCTGTTCCCACCTGTGCAGACCCGGACCTCGCCCTCTTGACTTCTGTGATAGAGGTTCACTCACACTGGTATGTGAACCTGTGCAACAAGTTCCGAGGAGCTGAAAATGAGGGCCTGTCAGCTCCTGGACCTGCTTTTAGGGTATAGAGGTGCAAGTGTCTGCACAGCTCCGCACCACCTTGGAGACCACTGTCTCCTCTTCCTGAGGAGCTCCCGTGACCCTCACGGAGCATGGTGTGACGGCGACCGCCACGCGGGTTGCCATTGCTTTTATGCCAAACAACAAAAAAATACATTTCAAGCTATGGTAAAAGACCTACTTCCCTGAGACATAAAAACATTTCTATGCAAGCCAGAAAAAAATGATACTTTTGATTCCAAATGAAGATGCACACTCACTTGTAAACACAAACCTGGAAGATCTGGATTTGGCAGTTTCCGAGGTCGTCTGGAAGTATCAGCCTTTCTCAGTCCCCGTGGAAAGCAAACTTAAACTCCCCTTCTACTGGCTGCTTCCCACAGTTCAGGCTCCCCTAACTCCCGAGTCAGAGGAGAAAGTAACAGGGCTGTTCGGGCTTATAAATTGTCTTGGTCAAACCAGTGAGACAGGCATTATAACTGCTGTGTTAGGAGCCCAGGTCCACGTAACCTGGGCTCTAAGTCTGGGCAAGTGTCCGGCCAGACGGTGCCCTTGCAGACCCGCTCCCCAGACCAGTCCTCTCAGGCTCTCTTCTGCAGCACTGCGCATTCCCAGAGGGGAGGCAAGAGGCGAAATCGCTTTCTGTCCAGGAATAGCCTTTGGCAAAGGCAGACTTCAGACCTGACAGTTATCTGGGAGCGAGGGTGATGGGTTTGAATTGACCGAGGAATGCAGACGGAGCTTTGCTCAGAAAGGTGACTTTTTGCCCGTGGAGTTTTTATTTCCATTAATCAGGAGTAGTCCTTAAAATAAAAAAAATAAACAAAGCCTCCTGTTCCATGCCCCAGGCAGTGTTCCTGCCTCCTGCAATCTGTGGCAGCAGTCAGGGCTTCTGAAGGTCGGTTTCCCCTTGAGCACTGGCTGGTGGGGCTCCCGGAGCCTCTGCACGAGGCGAGCTTCGCCGACAGCTCAGGTCGGGGCTTGCCCTTTTTCTCCTGCCCCCCCCCCCCCGTTTCTTTTTCTCTTCAGGTTCTTTAGAGGAGCATTTTCACTGGGAAAAGTGTAGGCTTAGGCTCAAAATGACGAGACATTTTCCTTCACAGTGTAGAGAAATTGTAGCATGTGTGGTGCTCTGGGTGTGGAGAAAGGAGCAAAAGGAGCATCCGCAGGGTTTTCCACATGCAGTCTGAGCCTCTAATTCAGGACAGCCCTTTGCTTTCCGCCCTTCCTCCCCTGCAGCGCCCGGGGCCCTGTCCCTGTTCCCCATTTTCGGGAGCTGAGACGTAGTGGAGATGGCTCTTTCTATACACAGACAGCTGAACTGAGGGGAGAGGAACATCTGCACCGGATCCAATCCTCCGTTTTTTATTTCCGTCTTTAAATCAAAATGTATTCCTCCAAAAATTAAAGATAAGAGTTATAGCCACTTAATGAAAAAAAAATTACAAGTAATATTGTTACATGTTCAATTTGCAGTTGTTAATGAATACTCAATGAAATACCTCTGTAACTCGGTGTGTTGAGATTCTTAAAACCAGGTATGTTGAAAGTTCCCACCTAGCTTTCTCTCGTGCACGTAAATTTAGTGCAAGGCACTGTTGCAAGGAGGTTTATGGGGTTGGATTCACATTGCTTAATAAACAATTGAAAAACTTAAGCATAACCGAGAAGTCATTTAGGGCGATGAGTCACTTTCCTGACAAGCCAATGAGGCGAGAGAACAGAGTTGCACAACCATCCCTAGCCAGCCGGAGGGACCCTGGACCTGTACCGCAGGCATCAGTTAGGAAAGCAAAGCAGCCCCGCCGCCGCTGCAGGGAGCCCACCAAGGCTGCCCACTCCCGTCCTTTGCACTGACCATGCCGATTTTTACCTTTGTTTCAGAACCAGGGCCGCTCAAAGCACCGGAGGTAAGATGAACATTTAAAACTTTTTAGATAACTTTTGCATTTTCAGGTTGTTTGCTAACATAAGCTGTTAAAAGGTTAAAATGTGCCTTTGAAAATGAGTGGAAACAGACAAAGGGAGCAAGCAAGCGCTTGTGAATGAAATGCATGGGTTAAATCACAGGTATTTCCACAGGCATTGGCTGAAGATCTTAAGTAGAGGGAAAATGGGAATATTTAGTCTAAGCTTTGTGTGTGAAACAGAACTTTCAATTTCAAATAAATATTGTATCGATGGTGTGGCATTAATATGGGGGTATGCTTCCCTAGTTCTCGGCTACAGAAACCCAGAGATTTAGAAAATGCAGTGCAGCCCTGGCCGGTTTGGCTCAGCGGTTGGAGAGTCAGCCTGCAGACCAGAGAGTCCTGGGTTCGGTTCCCGCTAGGGGCACGTACCAAAAAAAAAAAAAAGAAAGAAAGAAAGCGCAGTGCATCCCAAGGCATTTCCTGGGACGCAGGAGCTTTGATCCTATTCATACAGAAGGAAGGTGGCCCTCATTCCAGGAAGTCAGCAGACCTGTTGCTGTCATGAAATGTGTTGCTGCCCAGCATTTGCTAGTACTGACAAGTCCTAACATTGTTTGTCTAAGGGTGTATTTCGTGTTCTCTTGCTTTTACATTTGAACACAGACGTGACTCGTATCATGTCTTATTGATCAAATCAAGATCTGGTAACCAATTCCTTTTGGTCTCACAGTCTAACATATAATGGCTTAGAAGTATGTGGTCCCTGGCACCTCTTAGAATAAAGCTATTTTTTAATAATCAGCAAGAATGAAAAATATGACCAACTCCAGGCAACCTTGGCTTTCAACCAAAAGTAGCAAATGTCTTACCCTACCTCCCCAAAATAATGTCATAGCAAAAAAAATTAAAATATAAAATACGTGTGATATTATGTGAATCTAAAGTACATTTATCTGAGAATTTGAGAATAAAGACAAAAACATTCTATGTCAAATTATTTTAACACATAATTGTATCTCATTAAGAGTGGTGTAATATCAGTATGCTTATGTAGGCTGGCGTTTGTATAGTTGGTAAAAATAATGTAAAGCACAGCGAGATGTCAAACAAGAGGTAAGTTGTTTTCCTACCTTTTTTTTTTTTTTTGGCCTAAGCACATCATGTTTTCATCTAGGAGCTCAAGAGAGCTATCGGTGCACATTCACACGCCCCTCCCTCTGCCACGTGTCGGTCGCCTGTATTTTAGAATCTACATCAAAGGAATGTATATAACAAGATAATAATAATTTTTAAATAGGCCACACAAGTTTTTCTAGGGCTAACATAAATTACTGTGAAGTTTCTTTTTGGTGTTTAGCTGAGAGGTAAGATTTTCCATCAGGACTGTGAGGATTGTGTAGAAAGTTGGAATGAAGACCTTAGAAAGCAGGCTTTCTCCTGTGTTCAGGCTGCTGTTAGAGTTTTGAGACGTTTCTTTGTGGAGCTCTGAACCCCAACTCAGTGTTACTTTACATTGAGCCTATTAGATATAGACAGCCTCCCCCCGGGAAGATGGTTTCACTTGATTTTATTTAAGTTATGTGAAGTGGGTGTATTTACAGAAAGAAAGTGTGCTAATGCGAAATGGTGAACCATTTTCACAGGATCCTAAATAATATTCTCCAGGCCTTTTCTGGCAACTCTTAAAAGTTACATGTAGCCTATTATGAAAAGAATGAATTTTCACGTTGATTTTTAAAAATGTAGCATCAGTTTTAGCAACTTGTTTATTAACTTTTGAATATAATAAGTGTAATTTTTATTTAATGTATGATTCTGTTAATAATCTCTACTCTGGGTGGATAATTATAGTAAGCTCTTATATTGGCCCATTTATCTGGAAACTAGCTCAGTTTAAGGGAGAATCGTAGCAAACAGACATTAGGAAGTGTCTTTCACTCCCCCCCCCCCCCCCCATGCTTCATGATGCTCAGGAGTCTTCCTGGAACTAAACGATGAAGCTCTGTAGTTCTTGTTGTTCCCCTTTCTTGAAGATCTGTCTCTCCATGTACCAGTTTGTAGTCCTGTTCTGTTTCCCTTTCCATAGCCAAGACTGTGAACATTGTAACTCTAATGTTATACTTCATTGTCAAGGTCGCTCAGTTTTCATAGCCACAAGACCCATGGGTCTCCCAACCACCCCTGGTGTTCATCTCATGTCCCGTTCTAAAATGGACCTTCAGAAGCCACTGCTCCCCCGCTAAGAAGCAAGGATAGCATTGCATCCTTATTTAATGCATATCTACTGTAAATCTGTCCCTTAATGCAGGGTTTTCGGCCTTTAAAACAGGCAGAGGAACCAAAGCCAGGTCCGTATAACAAATGCAACTTTGCTTGTTTTGGCAAAATCAACAGAGAGAATTGGGGTTGTCTCAAAAGAGGTGAGAAGAAAGATTCTTAGATGATCAAGGTATTTCTTTTAGAAAAAGACAAGGTAATAGTTAATCAGCTGCAAGAAAAAAGTTAGGTTCTTTGGTTGTTCTCCCCCTTATTTCTAGGTAGTCAAAGGAGATAGAGCATGTTCTGAGGTTGGAGTCTCCTGATCTCATGGGACTGTAACCGAGCTCCCAGAGATGCCCAGGAGGTGTGCCCAACAGTCCCCGCTGGAGACAAGGTCCTGCCAGCTCTGTCCCAGGCTTTTGAGAATGTAGATACAGGAAGGGTGTATGTTTAAATATGTTCTGCTAAACATTTGAACATTTACAAATATTTTATAATACAAAATACTTTTTAGGTGCTTTTAAAGTATAATCAATCCTCAAACTCTCCAAATGCATGCATGTGAAATCTCATCTTTTATTTTTATTTTTTTAATTCACCAGCTCATGGTTTGTTTTACTGCCCACGCTTGCTGTAGAGAAGTTTCTGTTCACAGGGACACTGATTTGCACTGACTTTCTGGAGAAAGAACCTAAAATATAAGCAGTAGGGCAGTGACTTAGTAGAAGAACTTGTCCTTTATATGAATTTAAACATCCAAAACACCATGAAGTTAATAATATTTAAAAGATTTCTACAGTTTGCTTTCACCCTAGAACCCTGCACGTCTGCTTAATGTAACTTGGAGGCACCGTGGAATCCGTAAGAGCTCATTTCCCCCACTTAACGTGTGAAAGGAAATAATAGGAGGAACCCCGGGGAAACCCTGGCTAATGTGTGCTGAGCAAAGCCAAGTGCACTCTGCAGGGAACCGAATCTCTATACACAGGCACAGCCCCCAACACGCACTGAAAGAAAATTGCTGTTGTGAACATCTGAATGATATGGTCATTATAGACTCAGCATTTCATCCAGTTGCATGGTTAAAAGTGAAAATTGAGTCCTTTCTAATAAGTGAGATTGCCATAGTTTTTGCATAGGAATGAAATTAATTTGAAATTGAGCTTGTTACCATGCATTTTCAAAGATTTAAAATCTCTTTTGCTTGGCGTCTCGTCTGTAATTTTTATAACGCACGGTTTTTCTTATGGATTCCTTTTCTGTAGTAAGATTTGCTTTTATGGGTCACAAGCTGCATGCCTGTTTTTGTTTCTTAAAGAATTAAGATACAGCTGATGCACAGTTGAAACTCCATTCTCATTTAAGTGTTTGCTGAAGTGAGAGCTTGAGCCTTTGGAGGAAGGTGCATCTTCCCGTCTCGGGTTCGTCTGGCCTCAGCAAGAGCCGAGTTCGAGTTTTGGAGATCATGTCTTTGCTGGGCTTTGCTTCATAATTCCTGCAGTCATTATGACTTCAAAAAACGAATAATAATACCCGGAGACAGTCCATGGAAAGCTACTTCTTTCCCATGGTGCTACAAGTATTAACTTACAGAGTGGAATGGTGTTCAGGTGGAAGACTTATTAGAGAAACAAAAAGGTCAAATTGTAAAAACAAACTTTAGAACCAAATGTTTGGATCCAACTTAGTCATACTTTTTAATGGAAAAAGTACAACATACATTGGCCTTCTAAAGTATCAGAAAATAATATACTTTAAAAACAATTTATTCAATTAAAATTTTTATTAAAATTTTTAAATGTATATGTGTGATATTAGCATAATGAACCCCTAGATATCCGTCAAGATTCAACATAACTTATTTTTTTAATGTTTTACAGTGTTTATTAGATCCTTTACAAAGTAATACACTTTACTAATTCAAAAATCTTTGTTTTATCTTTCTGCGCAGAAACGAACCAATGGACTGCGAAGAACGCCCAGGCAGGTGGACCCAGGTGTGTTTTTGGTTATACATCTATAATTGTGACTTAGTGAAGTAACTAGGAAAATGTATGGGACTTGCTACAGAAAGTCAGGCAGAGTATTGGCCTTTGTTCCTCGCAGTTTGGTATATAATGTGTGACCAGGAGGTAGCGGACTCACGTGTCAATCATTTACCTGACAGTGCTGCCTAGGACAGGGTCACAGGGTGAGTAACTGGCAGTAACACTCTTTCCATAGTCAGCAACTGAGCTGGTTATTTGCTTTACTGAACAGCCTCAGGGTTACTGAACAGCCTAGTTAATGCTAAGGAATCCAGCATATTTCCTCTGTTCCCTCCCAAATCTAGAAAGAAAACTAATGAGCAACCAGTGCTTAAAAATTAGCATTTTCTGGGGGTGGTGGTTCATAAACGAGGCGGCTTTGGTACCTTCCCCACTTGGAAAAATACTTTACTTCATCGGGTATACAAACTGTTTTATAATGGAAAAAAGAATGGAAGGATTTTGTCTGCAGGGAGCATGAAGTTGTTTTTCATTTAACATCTTGAGGTTGGCCTGCTTGTTATTTTAGTGCAATTACTTCGTCATCCATTAAGCAATGCCTTTCACAGTTTAATTACCAAAGATTTGTTATGCACATGGTCATATTATCATGGGTGAAAGGTGTTCGTGGCTGAAGGATTCCAAATATATGAACTAGATAATAAATCAAATAGAACATGAAACAGCCTTGCTAGAACAGAGTCTGGTTGTGTGTTTGATCTTCGCATCCTCGACTGGTATTCCCCTTGTTGTGGAGTTGAGCTTTCAAAGCTTTCTAACTTTAACGGAAACCACACCCCTGGTAGCCACGCCCGCTTATGAACTGTGTGAAAAGATTTATAGAGCTTTGTTGCCTCCGGCTAGAAATGGCCTCACTGGTTTCCTGAGACCCATTTCATTCTTTTACCCTTAGAACAAAATTGGGGCCATTAAAGAATAGGGTTTCTGGTTGATGTTTTAATAGTTCTAACTTTCCCAAGACAATGCCCTTTGCCAAGGATCCTGCATACTATTTAGCAGCAACTTCTGTTCTGTTTAGTAGGAGTGTGTGACTGTGAGCGTAATATTTTTCTTGTTTTGTGTGAGTTGTAGTATTTCTGTTTCAAGAAATTACCTAATCTTTATAAATGTTATTTAAAAAATATTTTCTCTTCTATAGGCATTTTTATTTAATCCACCCACCCTCAACAGGGAAATGATTTTTTTGTTTATTATATCTGTAGGAACACATCTGACTGTTAACAATTTACTTTATAGCCAAAAATTTTAGAAGCCCTTAGATTACTTAAAGGGAGATATAGTGAATTCAATGATGATAAATATGACAAGATCATTTATTCTCCTTTATCCTAAAGGTGATGGCTTTGTGTAGGTATAACTCTTCCGATCTTCCTGTTCGTCCACAGATGTGTCCAAAGATCATGAAAGGATTCATGGAGAATAAACTTAGAAATACAAAAGAAGTAGTATTATATGTTATAATTCTTTCTTTCTTTCTTTCTTTCTTTCTTTCTTTCTTTCTTTCATCATCTATCTCTTGAGAGATCTTTCCATTAGGTATAATAAAAATATGAGTATTTTCTAATTTTTCCCCACATTAAATGGAAAAAACAGATAGTTGATGGCCTTTCCTGTTGTAGCCCCTAATGTGATAACTGTTTTTCCCTGCAGATGGCTTTTAATGTCAACCTTGAACTGTGTATGTGGAGAATTGGTTATCTTTTGTGTCTTTGCCTCTTTCTGTTGCAAAGCTCTTTTGTTCAGAATTAACCCTACTTGATAACCTTACTCCACAGCCATTGTCATGTGACTGCTGTTCAGTGGTTTCCACAGTTGGGTGAGATGTCTTAGTCCCAAGGTATTCAAACAAGTAAAACTGAAGCTTCCTCCACATGGACAAACTGCTTCCAGGGGCTTTATTTTCTCTTAGTGCTTTTCCCATGAAGTTCCTGTAAATGTGCTCTCCCAGCTAATTTAGTTGACTTCTCCAAGTGCTAATCCATGGACTGCTCTCCAGGGCCTCACTTGGGGAATTGTAGAAAAAGGCGATTAAACCGTTTGGGAGGGCAGATGTAACCACTTCATCAGATCCCAGTTTCAGAGCCACAAACAAAGGTAAATGATGTATCTTCTTTGGAGACCTTTTGTTGTGCATATTTCTTTGGGTAGTAGGTGCTTACTACATATTTTTAAATGAATTAATGAGGAACTGTAACTTTTTCTGCATGCATTGACTCTCTTGCTTTTTAAATTCTTCATGCTGACAGAGTCGACCACTATACTCAAGGAACACAATAATCTAGTTGCAGGAAGCGTGGCTCCGAGCCACGTTGCCTGGGCTGGTGACCTAACTTAGCTGTTTACTTGCAGTTGACCTTGGGCAATCTGTGTCCTCTCTGTGCTGTAGTTTCTTCATTTGTTGAAAGAAACTAACGACAGTACCCACCTTACATGTACCCAGCATTACATGAGTTGGTACGTGAAAGTACTTATAACTGTGCCAGGAATGTAGTGAATGCTAAGACGGGATGATTATTATAACTGCTTTGTGGTAGAGCATGTTATTTCTATTGGACATTTCGTCATGTGTAGGAGAACCAATGATACTTGCCAGTTATTTGTTTTCAAACAGACCCAGAATCTTATGCTGAGTTTCTAGAAGTTACGTAATCACAGTCAATTTCAGATTGCCTTTGTTCTCTGCTTATCTTATGGCCTCTGTGATATATATATATTTTTTATCCTCACCGGAGGACATTTTTGCATTTATCTTCAGATACAGTGGGAGGGAGAGAGGGGGGAAGAGAGAGAGAGAAACATCGATGTGAGAGACACATTGACTGGTTGCCACCCACACAACCCCATCCAGGGCCGGGGACAAACTGCAATCAAGGTACGTGCCCTTAGCGGGAACCAAACTCAGGACTCTCTGGTCCATGGGCCAATGCTCTAACTGCTGAGCCAAACCAGCCAGGGCCTCTGTGATATTTTTATATCTTTAAGAAGAGACATCAGCAACATCGGTGGTCCAGAGTCTGGGGTGAAGTCAGTGGTATTTGTGATTGCAAAAAAAGGGAAAACTCCTAAGTTTGAAAACATATTCAGTGTGTCGTGGAGTTCTTTTCAAACCAAGAAAGATTTGCCATGTGGCTTGTTAGCACATTTAAAACATTCACTCTTTATTAATAATGGCGGTTAATCTTTATAAATAATATTGCAAATGCTTTTGCAGTTTGGTGTACATTTTCTTGTCTTCTGTGCTAAGAAATTTACCAGTTTATGATCTTGACTGTTTTTGTAAGTAATAGTGTGTTAGATGCAAATTCTGGTAGCTCTTTTGGATTTTTTAAATATAGCAAGGTATTTTCATCAGTTTGTACTTTTCTTCCTGAGACATCAGATGTTAGATTCAGGAAAATAACACTTAGAAGAGACAGATCAATTATTTCCGAACACGGAGGTGCTGGGCCTTTTTTCAAGAACATGAGATCATAAATCTCAAGAAAATCTGAGCACTGGTGTAATATTTTTCACCTAGAGTGGCACTCAAGGTCAGAGTTACCAATTAAATTTTAATACTGAGCTTTAAAAATGTCCTGCTGTCTAAGCATAGGAGACAGCAGATTCACGCCGCACGTCGCACGTCTGGGCACAGGCGTGTGTGCTTTCCATCAGGCCCGTGCTTTTCGGTGGCTGCAGGGGGAGCTTCTGTTTGCGGGGTCCAGGCCTCTGGTATGCGGCCCACGGTCACCAGCTCACCACGTTCCGGCCGTGGCTCTGTGCTGTGCGTCCTGAGGAGCAGAAGCCGAGGGAAGTAAATGTTCGGGAACTACATCTCTTTCTGACCTTCGGTTCTGCGTGTGATTTGTGATAACCTTGGATACCAAATGGACAGATAATGGTTAAATTGATGAGTCCTTTCTTGATGCTCGTCATGAAGCTTATTTTTTTTCAGTTGGGTCATATATATATATTTTAATCATTTTTTATTTTCAATTACAGTTGACATACATCATTATGTTAGTTTTAATGTTCACCCCAGTGACCAGACATTACATAACTTAATAGCCCCAACAGATCCTGCACCCATCCAGCACCATGCCTAGTTATCAGAATGTTATTGACGATACTCCCTGTGCTGTACTTTACCTCCCCGTGACTACTCTGTGATGTGGCTCAAACACCGTCTCATTTACGGAGGAGATGTCTTTACTGTTTCTTAGTCATTTTCAAAGACGGTCACTTTCTTTCAGGTGGATGGCATTGATAGAAATACCATTCCTATTGTTCTTGTATGAAGAAAGGAATTCAAGAAATCTCTTTCATTACCAACCTTGTTCCATAGAACAGTCAGCACCAGCAATGTCATTAATTATAAAACATGGCCCCTCTTTGCAAGGAGTTTGTATTCTGTCCAAGGAAGGAGGCGCGACACAAGTCTTGATTTATGGATATGAATGTACATATTAAAAGATTTTAATATTACAGATAGTATTTTATATACTGATTCACTGTGGTGTGGTGTAGTGTTATAAAAACGATAGTTTGATAAACATGTAAAAAGATGGAATTATTTAGTATATACACAAAAGTAAAAGAAATTGGAAAACAGAGGCAAGTGTGAACTCCAATTGCTTTTAAGCTGGGTTGTTTAGATAGCTTTTCATTTATACAAATAAAAATTTTGCTATGCTGGTTTTTTGTATTAAATTATAATTTGTCACAGTTTTCCTTAATGTTTTAATTTCAAAGGATTGAAGGACTCATTTCAAATCTAAACAGAAGTGTTGCTTTCTTTCAGACATGCTTTTAAACGTACTGACAATTTGCTCAATAGAGAAATTTCATATTTTTAGTTTCCAAATAGAAAACATTGCACAGAAAAATACCAACCTGGGATTTTAAAACTCACTGATCTAAAAATACTTTTCATTCTTTCTTTTTCTTTTTTAAGGAGACAGATGTATATTCCCGAAGGCCTTAGTAAATGAGCTTTTGTCTGTAATAAATAAGTAATAATATACCCATAGCTTACACTGTTTCCATATTAATCAGTCAAACCTACTTTTGTCTTTTCTGTCACCTCTAAAGCTAATTTCTCATCACATGTAAATCCTAATCTAAATATTGAGACCATAATTGTAATGTGTAAAAATATTTTTCACATTGAAAGAATGAACTTGAAAAAGCTGGGACGATGGGACCCAGAGATGAAGCTTCATAGCAGAGGAAGGAGAAAGCGGACCGAACGCGGGTCCTGGGAGCCGCTCTGGTTGTTCTCAGGCTTCTGTCGAACTGCGGGCACGTGACGAGCTTGCAGGAAGGCAGCGGGCCCTCTTACAGTTATTTCTGGGACTGCCTCTCTGATTCCCTTGGCCGCGGTGAGAGGTTTCTGAAAGGCACATCACAGTCCCTTGCTCACATCTTTTTTTGGTTCCAGGAAGATTTATTTCTCCCTTTCAAGTCTCATTCTGAGTTCGCAAAGGGTCACTTTTCTGTCGTCTGGCAGGTGTGTCTACGCCTTGCCCAGCCAGCCCTGTCCACTGTCAGGTACCTCCAGCCAAGGAGCAGGGCAGGGTGCCTACGTGAGCCTTGCACAGGGATGCTTTTGGAGGGAAACGTAGCAGTCATGTAATTATCGGATAAAACACTTGCAGTATTACATACAGACCTACTTCTGGGTCATTTATGCACTCCTAATGTAGAGTTTCTGTTATTATAGTAACGATATGTTTAGAAAATGAAGTCAAATTTTAGATAAAAATTCTGAAAAGGAAGTCTCAAACTTGGGGAGCTGCTTTTAGCATTCATCATGGATAAAGCATTCCTTACCTGGAAAGTCAAGGTCTGATGGCCTGGGCTTCTTTGCTATAGCTGTGGCCCTGGCGGGTAACTGCTGTTCCATTTCAGAAGAAGAAGAACATGCCATGTCATGCTAAGTGGACAAAAACTCCAGAAATTTCCTGTGGGCCAACAACCTCTAAGAACCAAATAATCTTGTTTTAGAGGTTTAGTCTGATAAGTGAAAGGAACCAGTGAATCAAAACTATTATTGTCTTCAAATAAAAATATTGGATATGAGCAAAAAGTCCACCTGACACCAGGAAAAAGGTCACCGGTAAGGTAATCCTTCATATCGTCGCTGTTTTTAATTTTATAATGCGGTACTTCCATGTGCAAATAATGCTTATCAAGTCACTTAGAATGCTGGAGTGTGGACGTTCTGTCCAAACGGCCCAAATTGGCAGTTATTTCTCTCTCAGTGCATTCAAATCCAAGTTGATTTCTAAAATTTTAATCTGAATGAAAAGGAAGGCTTATGCCAGGTTCTTATTTTTACAGTTAATTTTCCTTCTGAGACTCATTTTTTTCTGCATAGATATTAGAACTCTATGGAGGTTTCCTGGTCTTTGAGGAACTTGGGATTTTCTTGGAAAGATAAGCCATGCAAACAGAAGGCACGTGGAAAACTGCTGCTAGCTGGGGTGGGCTGACCCACCGACGTGTGGTGCGTTAGGAGTGGTGTAGTTCGCTAGGAGGGCTGTGAGGAGAAGTCACTGAGAACACAAGACAACGGGCAAATGGCTGAGAAGTACATCAGCAAAAGTAAATTTACACAGAATTGCAGATGGTCCAATAAGGTTATCAGTCTGTTGTAGGGTCAGCTCGGTTCTGAATTACCCAGTAGCCTTCTGTTAAGGGACGCAAACCCTTTCAGACTAGCTTAAGAGAAGAAGGCAGAGCAAGGACGTTCCTGACCCAGCAAGTCCAGAGTGCTCTGCTTCAGGCAGAGGGAACCGAGCTCCAGCGATGTCAGGGCGTCGTTGCTCCCATCCCTCAGTTCACCTTTCTGGTCTCAGTTTCCTGTTGACAGACACATCAGGCAGGTTGGTCTCAAATGGAAGCAAAGGTGACCGCTAGCAACTCTTTGTATGCGTTGTCCCACAGCTACTAATTCCAGGGAAAACAGAACATTTCTTTCCCCAGTAAATCGAACAAAATCCCAGTACAGCCTGTAGTTGGCCTGGCCTGGACCATCTGCTCATCTCGGAGCTAATGGCCACAGCCAGGGAGACCGGCCAGCCTGGCTGCTGTGTCACTGCCGGTATGGGAGAGGGGCTGACCTGGCCTTGTCCCCAGAACTTTTGTTTTCGGGAAGAAAGAGGGGCCGTGTTCACCCAGTGGGGACGGGAAAGAAAGAAGGTGGCCGGAGCAGACTCCGTGCACCGGTCCTGTGTTCCAGTCCGTCGCAGGCTCCTCTGCGTGGTCGCTCTCTGGCAGCAACAGGAGAATCCGGAGGATTGAGCGCAGAATGGAAACTGCTGGGTCCCACACAGGCTCATCCCTGCTCACAGCTCTCACTCGCAGAGATCCCAGGGCAACCAGTCTTCTCGCCTCACAGGAGCGTCCTGTGACCCCGCCACAGTACCTCAGATAGCCATTCTCCTTTGGATGTGGCCAGCGCTGTTTCTGGAAGGACTCGACCCCGCGTTCCACTGTTTCCCACTCACACCTTGGTGAAGATCTGTCCGTCAGGTTAGAGAACCGAGGAACCGAGATCTGACGGCATCTTTGGGGGAGGCAAACGGGAAGGAGGGTGCCCTCTGAGCTGGAAGGGTCAGGACGGGAATGTCTAGAAGCAGAGCAGCCCTCGGGCACTGAGGGGAAGCACGGGCTGGAAGAGAGGCCCTTGACCTCAGGCAGCCTGTGCCGCGGGGACGGTCCGGGTTCGAGTCCTGCCTCTCCATTTCCTAGTTGTCCCGTCTCTGTTCTATGATCTCTAAAATGAGGGCGGTGGCAGCGGACATACCTCCTGCTGTCACTGGGAACATAGTGAGTTAATAGATAAAGCATTTCTCAACAGTGCTTAGCCCACAGTGGGTGGGCTGGAAATGAGGGTGGTGATGGCGGTTATTGCTACTTTGTACACACTCCTGTGTTCATTTTCTATGGCTGTGGAACAAGTCACTGAAAATTTGGCCGCTTAAAACAGCACACATTTATCATCTCGCAGTTTCTGTGGGTCAGGAATTTAGGCATGGTAGAGCTGGGCCTCACGGAAAGTGTTAGCCAGGGCTGTATCTCATCTCAAGGGTCAGTGCGGAAGGTTCACTTCCTTCCCAGCTCACTCGAATGCTTGTTGGCAGGATTCGGTTCCTTTGGGGTTGTCGAATAAGCGAGGGCCTCACAGCTTGCTGGCCAAGGCAGTCTTTAGTTGTTAGCTGCATGGGCTTCCCCAGCGTGCCTGCTGCTTCATCGGAGTGCAAGCCAAGAAGGTGCTAGCCTCCTCGCAAGATGGAAATTAAACTCTTATACAGCACAGTCATGGAAATAACATCTCATCACGATTCTATTGACAAGAGGTGTCACAGGCCCTGCCCACATCCAGGGAAATGGATTAAACACATTTTGAATACCAGGAGGCAGGGTTTACTGGGGTTAATCTTAGGGTCTGTCTGCCACAAACCCTAAGGGGAGATACTGCTGTTTTTCGGTTGAGGGAATCAAAGCTCTGAGAGGTTAAGTGATTTACCTAAGGTCACACAGCACTTGCCTAGTACCAGGACTTCATTGCAATGTTTGGCTCCAGGGACCTCATTCTTCGAGAGGTCTTCTGGACAGAGGAAAGCTTATTTCCTGATGTTTGTCTGCGCAGTACGGTGCAAATTAGCAGTGCGATCTGGTCCATTTTGCAGAGTTCATTAGTGGCTACTGTTAGCAGATTTATGGGTGATTTTACTTTATGCATTCTTAATTTTGAAAATGTTAATCTGAAATTGCTACAGTATTTCAATTAATTTGGATGGTAAAGACTGAGCACCAGAAGAATCGCTAGCAGGAGATAAGGCAGCTAATTAGAGGTTCTGACACAAACAGCTCTAGACACCAGCCCTGAACACGCTGGCTGAGCGACACCCAGAGAACTGCCCCTGCTTACGTGGGAGGAATGATTCCTGGCAGTCCAGATATTAAACTCACATGCAGTTGAATTAAAAAAAAAGCCATGTTAAGGAGTTAACTGTCTAAATTAATGTATAAGTTTTAAATATCATGCAGTTCTGGGAAACTGCTTTCCAAGTACTTTGGAATGTTTTCTGTTGGAGAACTCCAGTAACGGTGACAGATACAACAGTTAATTGTCATCAAAGTGTTTTTCATGTCATTTATGATATTTCATACTTTTTATATATATTGTTTCACAATTTTTTCCTGAATTTAAAGGTAAGATAGCACATGTTTATTTTTTAAATAGCAGTTGACCTTCTTTGATAAATTAGAGTTTTGCAGTTTGAAAAGTTTCTTCTAAAAATTTTTAGAAACTATAAGGAAGTAGCAGAGTTTTCTGGACAAATTGCCCGCAGTGGCCTCACTCGCCTCATCGCCTTTGTCCCTGTATCTTGTTACACACGGACTCCCCCAGCACTTGGTTTTGTGTGTGTGCAGCTGTATGTTTATAAAATGTTTGTGTTTCAATGTGGTGCTCTGCTTTTATCACTCAACGTTGTTTCATGAGTGCATTTGTTTATTCATTTGCTCATTTAACCATTTGACAAGTCTGCAGGCTCCATGTTAAATTTACGAGGATGAGCAAGGTATGTTTTTCTTATACAGCACACAGGGTCGTGGAGCTGAGGTCAACTCCAGAACAGGGAAATACAGGGCTCCGCTTAAAAGGGGCACACACTTTAGATAAGTGACATTGGGAAACAGCATCTAACTGAAACCCAGGATGTGAGTAGGGGGTTGATAGGATATGACTGGAGACAAGAGGGTGTTGGGCAGAGGGAACAGCCCCAGCCAAGGTCCTGAGGGAGAGCTGTGTACAATGACAATTTGGGGGCAAGCAAGACAAGACCTTTATTCATTCACATCAAGAAATTGGACTTTATGCTCTTGCTGAGTTCGCCTCTTAACCAGAGGAGTGACAAGGTCAGCTAGGCCTGGCTGCAGAGATCCTCCTAGCCACACTGTGAAGGTGTAGGTAACTGGAACCATTAAAGTCTTTAAAAAAAAAATGATTTCAGCATAATTGATTATTGGATGGTAGTCTTTCTAATTTTCTAATTTTCATTATATTAAATACTACTTTGACGAATTTCTATATACGAATATCCTTCCTCACATGGCTGATTATTATTTAAAATGAGGTTGAATAAGTAGAATTTCTGGATCAAAACATGAATTCCTTGGTTCTAGATATATATATTGCTAAATTACCTTTTAGATATATTGCATTGAATATATGCCTATTACTGATGCATGTGACTCTTTTTTTTTCTTTTTGTTGAGACTATGTCTTACTTTGTGCTCACCAAGACAGTATAATTCTTTGTGCTTCAAGTCATCCCATGAGAAAAGTGTGTTACTATTCATATGGTAGCATAGTAGTTCATAACGCAATATGAACTTACTTGATTTCTAGCGACACAGATTCTTTCTAATGTTTATTGGCTATTTGTATTGTTCTGTACATTATCTGTTATCTGTTTATGCCTTACCCATTTTTCTGTTCAGGACTTAGTGCTTTTGTATTATATCAACCTTATCATATTTTTTGAAAAGTACTTTTGGTTTATTATTTGTTTCTATATGAAGTTTTAAATTTGCATGCAGTCACACTAATTGATATTTTCTATTTTGTCTTAGAAAGTTCTTCCCTTAGGAATTCTGTTAAATACTGACTTCTGGTCTTATTGTTTAATTTATGCAGCACTTGATGCAGGCTATTTAACTTATTTTTATTTAAGTAGTAGATTAAAATTCTGTGAGCAGTTGTGACATGTACATCGAAATGTTTTAAAGGATTTATAGTACAGTATTTTACAAAATTTAAATTTACCTTTTCATATGTTGTTAACCAACCATTATACATTGCGTGCTTTTTATTTTGTGCTTTATTGCATACATATTTGGCTCAGATCATAAGTTATCCTGTATAAAATATGTCACAATATGTGCTCTGTAGAGGTAGTAAGAGAATACTGTTTTAAACAAATACAAGGATTTAATGTTGAGATTTTCAGGCCTTTCTGTTTGTAAACTATGATGAATTAAGATCGCTTCTCCCAAGCCTTTGGAGGTAGGAGGGGAAATTTTGTGGCTGTTTGAGTCCAAGTATGTCCATGGGTCTTCCCTTGCAAATATACATCTTCCTTGATTTTACCAATCTTTTCTATCTCACTTTATGCAATTGCTCCTGGAGCTGAGACTAGACCTCTTATTTAAAAATATCTATAGTTTTAACAATTTTTTAAAATCAAAATAAGAAAAGTTCAACTGCTACTTTATGTGAAAGATGCTGTATAGCTATGTCCTCATTTCTAAAGCAGTGTGGAAATTCTGTTAGAGCTTTGATCCAGGAAGTTTTATCTGCTGCCATGAAAACATTAGGTGTTCAATATATAGTCTTTTGGGGGAAGCCAGTTGCAAGCAGGTAGAATACCAGCTTTGGTGTCCGACCTGGCATACCACTCTGGCTGGTCTGTTCAGGAAACATCCCTTTGGATGTCCAGCTACCAACAGCTTTGTTGGGAGCCTCATCCTGTATTCAATGGCGCACAGGAAAATCACGTGATACCTTCAATTCAGGACAGAATTTTCCTTCTTGGGACTGAGAATTCTCTTTCCGTTTGTTTAGAGCACATGGACAGGATTAGATGGATGAAAGATGAAAATATTCACATATTTCTCCTCCACCACCTGCAATTACATTGCTAATATTATAGCTTTTAACTCCCAGAGGAAGATACTTGCCATTTAAAACATGTAATGCTATGCTTTGGGGATCCCATATTTTAAAAGTTATGCATCTTCCATTTAAATTCAAGCAGCATCCAAGAACGGAATCTGGCCAATGGTTTTTAAAAAATGAAATGGCAACACCTTCTTGGAATCTGACTGTTCAAGGATGTTTTTCCCCTAGCAAAACAGGAAGAAAGTAGAAAAAAGCATATGGACTCATGTTGAGCATATGATGTATTTTGAACTTGAATTGGCACTTCACTCATATTTGTAGTGTGACCTAAAATTAATTTTGGTGAAGCATCTAGATTTGAGAGAGGAAAAAAATCCCTATCTGGGACTAAATCAACATTTGGGGCATCTCATTAATCACTACCTTATGTAACTGCTTTTCCCACCTAAAGAGAAGCTACTGGGATGAGAAAAGTTTATAATATTAATGCCAAGTGCAGATCTTGCCTCTCCAAAAAAGAGTTCATTAATCATCATTGAAGCACAAGAACAAACATACTTCATGCCTCTTGCCAATTTTTATCAATAACATTTCTGAAAGGCAAAAAACTCCCCTATTTTCCTATTTTTTATCTTCATCTGAAAAGGTTTTAATTTGGCTATTTGAGTTGTGATAATGCTATGTAAATTTAACACGCTTGGAGAATGCCCATACACAGTGTATCGCAGTCACGTTTATTGGTTGCGTTCGGTGCCTGAATCAGCGGAAACGAGATGCAGATCCCTGGCTCAGCCACTTCCTGCCTGTGTGATCGTAACACGCAAAGATGTGCTTGGTACAGGGCGACTGGCCAGTAACAGGCATCGACGGAAATCTGTATCTCATAGGTAAGAAACCGCATGGGCTTGAAGTTTGAAAACATGGGTTTCAATCCAGGCTTCTGTGTAAGTTAATAGCCTCAGTCTTTCCCTCTATAAAACGAAGGGAGAAATAGTTGCTTTACCTACATCACAAGATCAACAATGGGCACAAGTGAGCTAATGTTCTATTCAAGATAGAAAACTGAACCTAGTCATGACATATAAACTAGTGTAATTAGATAAAAATAAGTTGTGGAATCTTTATTATTCTCATATATATCACAGCCCTTTAATGTTAAAATTATATGATTGATTAGTTGTTTTGATGGAATTTTAGGTCAGCCATAGTTATTACAGCCACTATGTAGTCATTATTTTTTAATTACCATTTACTGGAAATTTTACTGCTCCTTTTTTGTAACTGTGTCTTTTCATCTTTTATTCCTGTCTCCTAATTTAAAAAATTATTTACAAATTAGAAGAATTAATAATGTGGCACTTAGCCAGCAGATGAAAGCAATGAAAATCTTAAAAAGAAGAAAGGAATAGTACAAACCACATGTGAGGAAACAGGTACACCAATGGAAATGATTATAAACAGAAAAAAAATTGATGTGCAAGAAAAGGTTGCTCCTGTCTACTTTCGTCTGCAATCTGTTGGTTCCAAGTATCAGAGGTAGGGATGCATCCATGGTGAAATTTTCAGGCACTTTGGAAAACGTGTTGATTTCTTACTTATCCTCATTAGAAGATACACCCTTTTTTGTTCATTTCTGTGGCACCTGTTGTTAAAAGCCAAAAGAACAAAAAATGTTAAGGTCATGGCACAAGATGCTGCTGCGAGGGTTTGGAAAATCACAGAAGACATGCTGGAACTTTCATGGGTCGTGACGTGGCTCATTTCGTCCCCCATAAGTAAAGAATAGTTGGGGTGAAAAATAAAGAAGCGATCATAAGGAGCCAGGCTTAATTCACTTTTTAAGTCAAAATAGTGAAGAAAGAAGAGGTTGAGCCAAGTAGACTAGCAGGAGGGTTTTGTAAGGTGAAGGAGAAGGAAAGTATAAGCCAGAATATTTCTGACTTCGATGTTAAATAACACTGACCTAACTCGTCTTTCTTGTTTCCCTGTGATCTTCTTCACCTTATCAGTTCTTGGCTTTCTCCCTGGTCACAGAAGAGAGGAGAAAATGGGAAGGAACCCATGGCACGGCCACTAACTGCTCCCAGAAGCTCCCGCAATACAACCCCGCCAGCTGGGAGCCAAAAAAAATTACATTTGCTGTGTAGCCATCCCAGCTGTAGGTTTCTCTGAAAAATATAAAGTTAATATGAAGCCCTAGAAATTTCTACTGAACTACTTAATGTTCCTTTGACAGTAAATTTTTCCAGAATGGTCGCTTTTCATCTTTCCAGTTTGCAGAAACATGCATCCCGGAACCTTGCTGGAAGTTTCCCCTCTCGTTACAATAAGGGGGAAGTTGGTGGTTTGCTTCTCCCTTGTGCACATCATGTACCCCACACCTTTAAATTCTTACATATGACTTAACACATTCATTAGCATGTGGATGAAGTAACTGTGGGGTGAATACTAGGGTGATATTTACTCATGTACTAGGATGAATACATTTATTTTTAATCCTCACAAGAAAACCTGTGAGGTAGATGTGATGCCCATTTTACAGATGAGACAGCTGCCTGAGAGTTGGGGCAGGTACCTGAGTTCACATACATTATAAAGACTGAAGCTGAGCTTTTAACCACAGTTTTATAAAAAACGTACCAAAATGTAACCAGTGAAAACATCAGGTGTTTTGAACCAATTTGGGAGTTTTAGGTCCAGTCTCACTAAATGGGTGCACTTTCTCCAGATGCACAGGGAAGGGGGGGGGGGGCAGGGAAGCACTTCTGGTCAGGGAGAAGAAGCGGCGCTTGAATTGCTCATCTCAAGAGGAAGGAAGCATCTGACCTTAATGTCAGGGTTTCTGGGCCAGGGGAGTTTTGCAATTGCGTGGACCTCTGGGTCCTGGATGGGAGGACGCCACGTGGGTGACTGGCCAGCCTGGGAGGAGTCAGTCGGCAGGTAAATGGCCCTGAAGCACCTACCAACTTGGGTCACTCCGGTTCAGCAAGGGCGGAGGCCCTGCCACACAGCATGCTGGGTCTTTCATTAGTACGTCTTTGCTTTGATTTTAAGAGGATTAGGTAATAAAATCATAGCCAAACATCAGGAAACGACCCCAAACTAATGGAATAAATGCTGCTCTGTTTATTCTTGATACATGCGGCCTTTCCCCCTAACATCTTCATTAGGATTCGTGTAGGAAACAGGTCTGGGCATGCCTTTGGCGTTTTAAATTATTTATAGACCTTGATTATGTTTTCCCACCTTGTGCTTTGTTGTTGGTCCTGTCTGTGTGCAGATAATCATAACATAAACCATCGTCAGCCACGGGTCTCCGTTGTCAGTGACTAGAATGCTCCTTTTAATGAAGCTGTTCACACCGTTTGGCGTAAAAAACTGCATCTCATTTCCCAGGGAATCTGGAGACCTTGTTGGAGTGTGTTTCCCGCATTGCCGCCCTGTGACAGGCGTGCCCGAGGTGCGCAAGTGCGAGGAAACAATACAGATCGTGAAGAGATTAGGCTCTGCTGCCTTTGGTCACACGGCAGAGTGCTCCCCTCTGCCCATGCCCACGTCGCAATTATAACTGTTCTAGAACAATCAACCTGGAGAACCATCTGAAGACTAGCTGAACAGAGCTCCCACAACTAAGGACTTGGAGAAGAAGCCCCATAGAGGCTGGATTTAAATTCAAACAAACGTGGCGGAGCTTGTCCCTAGCGCTGCACCCCTGGGAAGCTGCTCAGCCTGTCCAGCCGCCACCTGTCTTCTCTTGAGGGTTCCGTCGGTCTCTGTCTTTCAGGGCTGGGTGTGTGGCCTGGCTGAGCCAGTGCACTTGTAGAGCCTCAGCCGGGTGTCTGGCCCTTTGTGTGCACTTAATAGATGCTCACTGATGTCCCACCGTCTCCAGGACTCGGGCCCGGGCAGTGTGGAAGCTGAGCTGGAGCCTGCAGGGGCAGGGCCTGGGCTCCAGACTCCTGAGCTGCAGCAGTGCCGTGGTCTGTGAGCTGCCGGCTCCCGCTTGTCTCGCTTGTAATGCTTTTGTGAAAATTAATGGCATGTGGATTTCAGAGCTTGGCTGCCTTGAATTTCAATCCTGTTTCCACTGTACTAGCTCTGTGACTGCCCACGTCACTTCACCCTCTGAGTCTTCACTTCTCCCTCAAAAATGAGGCTCATAATAAGATTCACTTTATAGGGTTATCATCGGGCTTAAGTGAGTTAATATACATTAAGCTCTTAAAACAGGGCCTGGCACATGGCACGTGCTATATGAATTTTAACTAGTGTTATTTTTTTAAGTGAAGTATATTCAGTTATCTTGAGGTGATGGTAGAAGTGTGTCATACATAGAGAGAATTCCAGTATTGGAAAGGCAGTACAGATACGTGTTTAAATAATGCCGGCAGTGTACTGGGTGGGTGGTTCAGCAGCTCAGGGTGAGAAGCCAGGCACAGCTGGCCTGTCTTAGCGGACTGTGGGCTCCGGACCAGAGTCTCTGAAACGACTCACACAGCAGAGGGCAGCTGGTGGAAACTTCAGTCCAGCAATTTAAGAGTGAAAAAAAAAAAAGCCATTGAGATTTTTTCTTAAAATCAGCTTAATTCCAACTTTGAGCCTTTTATCCCCAACTTGGTGTTGGAGGACTGTCTGTCCTGTCATGCCTGCAGGGCAGTGTCTGACCAGGAGGGTGTCCGAGGCCTGGGACCCAGGCAGCCTTTGAGGCCTTGCTGCCCCCCAGCGAGCCACAGAGCGCGAGGAAGTCCCTGGTGCCCCGGAACGACAAACCTCCGTCTGCTGCTCCCTCTGGGGACTCAGCTCCATCCTTGGTTGGTTTGGCCCACGGTTGGCTCTTCTTTTCCCTTCCCTCTGGGATGCACTCAGCATCGTCTCCTTTGGCGGGGCACAGGGAGGACTGGTGGTTTCTGAAAGCCTTGGCCCCTACCTCACAGCGCTCGGGGAAGCAGGCCAGAGCCCCCGCCGCCCGCTGTGAGCGCCCGGAATGTCTCAGTGAATGATCGCCCGCAGAGACGGGAGATTGAGTGGAAGCCCAGAGCCATGGGGATCCACACAGCTGCTCCTGAGATGGTGCCATGTGTCCAGGCCTCAGGCTCCACTGCCTTGCGTGCGACCTCGGGAGCCTTCTCCAAACAGCAGATAGACAGACAGACAGACAGACGCTCTTTCCTGTCCCTGCTTTGATTCTGCAGGGAGCCCTCTCCTCACTGTTACTACCACCTGCCTTGAACAATTGCATTTACAGATGGCATCCATTGCCTTGTTTTGTCATGTCCTTATTCACGCATCACTAGTGTGGGGACAAAGGGACAGTGAACGTGTCCATGTCCTTCCGACTTTTCGGGGGGAGGATGCAGTTCATGTACGTCAGTGTTGACGTGGAAGGAGCAGACCCTCCCCCCAGTCAGGGCGGATGGGGTGCCTGTGGCGACCGCAGGACACCGGGCTTCCTCAGCAGGGACGCGTGACCAGCGGGGCTCCCTCTGGGGTTCTGTGCTGTGACTGGTGAAGGACGAAGAGGGGAGTATGTTGTGAGTCAGTGATTAACGTCTGTGCGCTCCCCCTGGCTAGATGGATGGGTAAGTCCAGGGCCGCCACCTGGTCTTGATCTCGGTAATTCCCAGATGGTTTTCCTGCAGGGCCCTCCACAGAAGTAGTGGGCCGTGGTGCCCCAGGAGCCTGGGGACGGGGGCTGTGGTCCCCCGCGTGGAGGGGAGGAATGCTCTATCACACTGCTCACGATCTGTGGCCCGTGGTGATGAGAAAAACCAAGCTGCCTTCCAGACAGTTTTATTATTGTTCCGAAATTTGTCTCAGACAATGCACGCCTCATTACCTGGCCTAGTGTGGACCACTCCCAACCCCTCCCCTCCCCCTACCATCCTGCCGTGTGCACACACCAGGGTGTTTAATAAACAGTTAGCCCGTTCACTGACTATAGTCATAGCCTCTTCACTGCTCCTCTGGCCTCTGATCTCACTTCCTGTCTGCCTCCTCCGCACTCTCAGAAGGAGGGTTTGCCGAAAGGGCACGGTGCCTGCCCCACTCACTCCCCACCGTCTGTTAAAGGTCTAAGGCTCCCAGGCCCCGGAAGCTTCTGAACTCATTCCTGCTGCTCTGCTCTCTGCAGCGGTTGAGATCTGCTCATTTTTCACAGGGGCTGACTCTGGAGCTTGGCTCACTTTCTATTTCCAGCCACAGCCACCTCCCCCTTCCTGGGTGACTCCTGTCCGTCCTTCTGTCAGTGGCCCAGCTGACCCGGTGTGGGCGCCCCTGTTCTGAGAAGCCGCCTGTGGAGCCTCACATCGGGAGCGCTCTGTGGGTTCCTCCCCACGACACCCCTGGCATCGTATTTCTTACGTTTTTTTAAATAATCTGGGCATGTGCATACTTCCTAAAAATTATTATGAGCTCCTCAATGAATAGCTAGAGTCTCATCTTTTTCATGTTCATACCATAGTACCTGGAGCATAGTAGGTGCCTAGTATATTGAACTGAAGGGTAAGCCAGCTTTATAAAAGGGAACCCTGGTTTCTGGTTTGCAAATTCTCTAACTTCTCTGAAAAATTGATAGATACTTTTTTTATATATACTTTGGAAATTATTTGTTATACTTTGGAAAATGGTTTGTTATTGAGGCTAGCAGTCCCATTTTTTATTATGTGCTTACTTTTCAGATGAATGTATATAAACAGTGAAAAACATTATATTTAAATATTGGTGAGTCTGTACCAGCTTTGCTAATTTATTCAGACCATAAGAACAATGAATAAAGGATTCTAAACCCACAGCAATATAGAACATGAATTTGTTTATAAAGTGATATTCTGATAAGTTTTGCAAGAATCTTTAAGTGAAAATTATTTGTCTCTAATATCAGCTGCTCAGAGCTAAACGGAAACAATAGGCGATTGATTTAGGACCCATAATAGCTGCGCTAGAGTGTCACTGGGACACTGTTGCTGGGGTGCTAGAGGGCGGTTGGCTGGTACAGAAAAGGCCAGGCAGTCAGATTTCTCAGCAGAGGTAAAATACTAGCACACTCTTCATTTTGCAACTTGGCATTTTTCTGAAACAGATTTTTGGAAACACTTTTTTTGGGCAATTACCTGGAATCATAGTGCATGTAATTCACCTTCTAACTTTTATATATTTCATGAAAGAGTTTATATAGTCATGGTTTGGGTTTTTACTATTGTTTTTTTCAATCCAAATCTACTTAGAGTTAAAAAATCTAGAGAAAGCTTAAGCTTATAGAGGTTATGGAAGACTGGGAGATGTTTTCAAAGCCCTTCCAATGGAATATGATGCACATTTATTTTGTTAAGAGTGATTTTTTTTTCCTACCAGAAATATTTGATTTAGGACAATGCATTTCTCAACCTTTTTATTATTTAAGTTTTTTATAACCCAAATTTACACAATACTACTTAAAAAGTTACTATATTACAATTCCATTTGCGTATTCACATATGGCAAGTATTTTTTAAGTTATTGAATAAACTTGGCATTGAGCAATTACCACTCCCCAGAGATATCCAATGAATCCTAACTAACCAGATGAACTACAGTAACATATATCTCACTTATAAGTGCATTCATTGGTTTAGTCAATAGTTTATACCAGCGATTTTCAACCCATGTGCCACAAGAATTTTTAAAACATGCAGTACCTGACTATTTAGTCAGGTGCACTGACCTCTTTTCTCTTAGTCAGCGGTTCTCAGCCTGTGGGTTGCAACCCCTTTGGGGGTTGAACGACCCTTTCACAGGGGTCGCCTAAGACATAACAGTAGCAAAATTATAGTTATGAAGTAGCAATGAAAATAACTTTATGGTTGGGGTCACCACAACATGAGAAACTGTATTCAAAGGTCGCAGCATCAGGAAGGTTGAAAACCACTGCCTTAGATGGTCAAATAAAAATTACAGCAGCAACCCGGTATGAATGAATCAAAATTCTACCTTTTTGGGGGGGTCAGATTGGCAAAAAATAGAATGTCATTCTTGGTGTGCTGCAAGTTTCAGTAATGTGTTTACGTGTGCTGTGTGATGAACAGGTTGGAAACCGCTGGATTATACGGTGGTCACCACAGGTATCTTTAAAACATAAATTCCCGGCCTATATAAAACGTGATTGGATTTATGAAGAACAGTAAGTGAAAACTCAGGGGAGCTTCAGGAAGACTCGGGCAGCCCCTGCACCTGGAAAGCTGCGTGCATCTCATTCCTGTAGGTGGGGGTCTCCCTCTGCAGGGCGGAGGGGTTCCTGCCGTGGACGGATGCCCCCCGTTAGGGACGTGTTCTCCACTGCCCGCCTTCTAACAAGCAGTCGGATGAGCTTCAGAGTCTTCGCTTCCCTTCCTGGCCCATTCCTCAAATGCCACTATGTCCTTTTCTACCCCTGGGGCACAGAGATGTGCTCCTGTTAGCCCCTCTCCACAGCACAGGGTAGCTCAGAGCTCTCCTTTGTTCCGTCTATGTTCTTGCTGAAACCTCACCATATGACCCGTCGGTCTTGTTGCATTTGGGACTTAAGAAACTTTCAAACAGTGGCCTTGAATAAAATTTGTTCAACTCTCAGTGCTTGTGATTAAATAGGAAAGATAACTGTTTGATCTCTGAAACACTGGCATTGACAAGCAGCCACATGTGGGCTCTGGGATGCCCTGGCATGACTCACGCCCCGTGAGCTCAGCGCGCCCGGGTGTAGGCATATGCCTTTTCCCCCTATCGAGATTCTCTAAGAAAAAATCCAGATTGAAGAGAGTAAAAATTAAGAAGGTATTTTCTCATGCATGTTTTTTGAACTACTCTAATGTTTCAGCCTTAACTATAACCTTTTTCTTTAACAGTTTGTCATATTTTCAAATACACTTTTAATTGGAAAGAGGGAACTAGATGCATGGGTACGGATGACATGTGGTATTATTAATTCACTGGCAGTCTCAATTTGCCAAGAGGACTCAGCGCTGAAAACAGCATAGCAACTCATTTTTTAAAACATGACACAATCACTTTAAATACAGGGCTCTGGCTTTAAAACTTCAGGGCTATGCCATGTGAGCAGTTAGTCAGATTATGAATTTACATTTCATTTGCTCTCTGAGCTGTTTAATTCTTTGCTTATGGGCACATAATGACTTGAAAATCTAAACAATTATTGTTCATTTAGGAGGGGAAAATGCTCCTCCCAACCAATCTGGAGTGTGCCAAGTTTATTTCCCTTGGCAGATATAGTTGGAGAAATTGGTTATTTCTGAGGCCCAGAGTATGCTAGACATAGACTAGAACTGCTGCTGTCAGAACTCTGTTCCGAGGTCTCAGCTGAAAGAGAATTTGGAATATATATATGTAACAAACGGTGCTATTAGGCTATTATATTTGTATAAACAGAATTAATCAAGAAATATATTTTGAAAAAATATTTTTAAAATTATTTTTCTAAACTTTACTCTTTGATGATGAACATTCACACTGCCTTTCATTTACCCAACGGGCATTTGTGGAGAGACTCTTGGGGCCAAACCCCCTAGTAGCTTTGACAGTTGGATACTTCATGGTCCTTGGTCTTGTGAAGATTTCATTCGAGTGGGGAGGAAACAACAATAACATACAATTTATGCTGAATGCAATCATTTCTGTAATAATAATTCAAAAGGTTGCGGCAGCACAGCAGGTAGAGGGGAGCACCCGCCTGCATGGCGGGAGTTCACGGCCAGCTTAGGGGTGCGCCTCGCAGGGGGTGTCGGAGGGAGCTCCAACCAGCATTCCTCGGGGCGTGGACGTGTCTTCCGAGGGCAAGGCCAGAGCCTTTTCCTGCCAAGTCCTCCCGGGGGTCTCATTCTAAGTCACATCGGTGCGGTGTTGACGAGGGGTGGCCTGGTGGCGGTGGCGATGACTGCGTTGTGCCCGTGTTGATGGTCAGGACCAGGGGTTTTGGAATGTATTTGCAGAAAAACCAGAGTATCATCGAAGGACTTTGTTTAACAACAGAGCAAAAATACTTTAATTTAAAACTATGTAAAAGAAACAGATGTTAACTATATAAAATTTAGTTAAGCCAAAAGTTCTTAGAATTTTGCAAACCTAATATAACTATTACCATGGTGGCATATGACCTCATGGAATTTTTTTCTCCTGTGAATCTTTCCCTGTTTTTCAAAAAGAAATGTGGTCTTATTGTGTACATTGTTGTTTGGTAACCTGCTTCCCCCCCTTGGCGTGTTTGAATATGATTCTGTATCATTAAGCCAACTTCTGTAACATTATTTTAAAATTTCAGCTTGCTATGAAATTATCAGGAGGTACTCTTGCTTTAATTTAACCAAATCCCAATTGCTGGTCATTTAGATTGTTTCCAATTTTTTTCATATCATAAACTATACTAGAATGAATGTTTGAAGGATAATCCTAATTATGTTTTTTAAATTAACTTTTCATTGTTATTTAAAATTCCATAAATTTTTATAATTTTAATAAGAGTACTTTTTAAGTCTCATTTCTTATAGAAAGAAAATCTCACCCACATCATTACACCAAATGGAGTCACGCTGGCTAGCTTGCTCAGTGACAGGATTTTCTCGGTCCCCGCCCTGAACCCTGGGTGAGGCTGTCTTCTTGCCTTTTGCTCCCACAGTACGTGCGACTCCTGTGCCATAAAACTCGCAATGCTCTACAGCAATGCGGGCATGCTTTTCTTTTTTCTGTTAGTTTTCAAGTTTTGTGAGGGCAAGGGCACGCCCAAGTTGTTTATCACTTTCATTCTAAGCACAAATCAAACATTTGAAAGATATTTTTTAAATAAATACGGGAATATATGGATGCTTTAGGGAAAGACAAAGACCAAGGAGTAAAGGGCCTCCTGGGATCTCCTTCACTTCCCAGCCTTAGTGAAGGGTGTGGCTTATCCAGGGGGAAGGGTTAGGGAGCGAGGCTCCGCCGCTGGTCACAGTATTTCTGTCTTTCGGTGAAGAGATGCATGGATGACTAGAACTGGCACGTGAATGCGTTTCTTTTCTAGTTACCCTGTTTCAAAGCCAAGGGAGCTAAATCTTCCAAATGCCTTCCCACTCACTTGTGATAATTAACATGAAAATAACCATTACACAACTCAGCCCAGCAAAAAAGAACTCTTCAAGTTTAGCCCCGTGAAAGTGGAGTCGGTGCTGTTAGCAAAGAATAGTAGCTTGTGGACAAGGGCGGAATCTATCCCCCTTTCTAAGCATTGCAGTTTAAAGTGCTGTTGCCCCAAACTAAGACCGAGTAAACTCAGAGAGATAAAGCATGAAGTGGGCCCTGTCTGGTTTTGCTCAGTTGTTAGAGCACCAGCCCATGGACCAAAGGGTCAAAGGTTCAATTCCTGGTCAAGGGCATGTACCTCTAGTCAGGGTCCTGTGGGAGGCAACCAATCTATGTTTCTCTCTCACATCAATGTTTCTCTCTCTCACTGTGTCTCCCTCCTTCCCTCTCTTCCACTCTATCTAAAAATCAATGGGAAAATATCCTCAGATGAGAATGAACAAAAAAACAAAAACCTGAAGTGGGAAAGAAGTGAGTACATTTAAGATGAATCATATCGTCCATGGGAATACTTTTTGAATGCCAAAAAATTTTAATTGTTGGAGAGGTTTTTGTTTTTTGTTTGTTTGTTTTTTCATATATGTCGGCATTTCAGGACCTTTCGTTTGCATAGAGGTGCGAGAAAGGAAAGTATAAATGTTTGCTCTTTTAAGTGTAATGTTCTGGCTATTTGTCAATTAAGATGGGAAAAGTCTGGTTTAGTCACACTGTCTTTGCTTCTCATTGAAGGCTTTGCTACCTCATCAATAGATGTTACAGAAACCTCCATGTTCCTTTAAACCCATATGAAAAGAAACCTTCAACAGAAAACATACGCCTAAGACCTCACATAGTAGCTGATACATAGTAGCTGCCTAGTGTTTCCTTAAACACTATGTTTAGACTGAGATACATTTCTATAGATTCCAAGAATCTAATGCAAAAATAGGAGATATTTTTGTATCTATATACTTATATGCAGTTATATTTATGTAAAAATATTAGCATACTTCCTCATGAAAAGAGCAGCTGTGCTATCAGTGTACCTGGGTTCTCTGAAAAAGGTGCTTCTGAATCCCCAGCAGTTTTCTCGGTGGAGGTGGTGATGTGCTGGGGTCTGTAGGTGCTTAGAAGTGTAAGGGGTCCTCTTTCTGATGGGAGCCTCCATAGCCATTAATTTCTTTGCAAAAATGAATTTCTTTGATGAATTTATCTAATCCCATTTCCTGTATATAGCTTTGAAATAACAAATGAAACTTTTATGCTATAGCTATATGTTTATAATGGTATGTTCTATATTTCCATGTTAGTAACTTTATGGAGGCCATTTATTTGGACAGGAGTATTTTTTCATTAAAAAGATATATTGCAGTAGAGTGCCTAGTAGGAAAATTGAGGCAAAATGATATTTATGAAATGCTCACACCCTCATATAAATTCTACACCAAAATAAAAACTAGGGCCTAAGCGACATTGTATTTCCCCCAGGGGACTGTACAGATAAACTGTTTGAGTATTTAGTGCTGGACATACATTTTCAATGGTACCTGCGAACCCCCTGAAAGTATCAACGAATAACGAGTCTGAAAATGGTATTTTAATTTTCAGCTCTGTTTCATGTTGACAGCTAGTAGAATTTCATCCAAGGTGTGTTCTGTGAATCACAGGGCGGGCTTTGTCGGGGTCTTCGCATGGCTCGTGTGTTTCGCTGGACCTCTTGTCTCGTGTGGAACTTCAGCTGATCTCCAGAGCAGCGTCACGCTGAGATCAAAAGTAGTATGTTCAAGGTTATATGAACCAGCATGGTGTCTAAGGGAATATACACCCAGAGGCAAGTCTCAGGACAAAATGTCAAGAAGGATTAAGCCCCTGTGTCTAACAGCTCTTCCTTAGCCGCCCTCTTCTGTAACACTCATTATTACCTGCCGTCGCCAGAAAGGGAAAACATAGGCTATGAAATTTGAAATTCTTCTTAAAAAAAAAAAGATTCTTATTTTTAGGTTATGACTTTATAGATGTGGAATTTTCTCACAACTGTCGTCTCTATACCATATCGACCTAACCTTTGTTAGATGGTTTTGTTGCATAAGCTGAAGTCATACTTTAATTATTCAAGAAATAGAAATGACTGTCTTCCCTGAAAAACATGCATAGGTTACGCTGAGGCTGGAGGTTAGCCCTCTGTGTGGGCGTTACATAGACTCATGTCCCACTCTCCGGGGACTTGCTGAGAACGTCACTGTGGGCGGCGCCAGGTGCTCGGGACGGAGGGCACGCAGCCAGCCAGGGAGCAGGACGGTGTCTGTGTGCCTGGCACTGCCAGCCATTCCCTGGTCAGTACGTTCGGCCGCCATCCATTGCCTCTTGGTCAACCAATCCAGACAGAGTCCAATGATGAAGATTTAAATGAAGTTCAAAGTGGCAGCAACACTGTTTCAGTGAATACAAGTTGTATTTGCCGACTGACACTCGCTGAAAACACTGTCTGTTCCATTTCTCGTGGCGAGTGTGCGTACACCTCTTTGTAAGGCCATCTGAAACGCTCCAAGGGGGTGTTCCTCAGATCCAGACCTTTCAATAAAATAGAAAATCCAGTGTCACTTCACCTGACACTGACCTGTTCACCTGCTGTGACCTCTGCCTCGGCTCCGTTTTAGCCGTTCATCCCTACAAGCCACACCTTGGGCCTTGTCACCCAGAGTCATTCCATTTCTACAACATTACATTCAAATATCTCATCACCCCACTCTTAGGGACCTCCTCCTTTCTGACCCCTCCTTTCTGCTGGTCATCAGCTCCCACCTGTGTCCACTGACGTGTCCAATCAACTTCGTTTTATGGCCCGGCATGTAAACCACTCTGTTGCCAATGTCTGAATCCACCTGTCCTGACTCACCTGGCCAGACTGCAGAGTCCTCCTGAAGAACGTCAGTCACCTCTTTAGATGTGGTGACACTTCTGTGCCCTCCCTGTGTCTGGCGGATGCCCACTTCACTTTCGAATCTACATCCCTTGAAATCTTCTCTGAGCCCCTGGTTCAGGTGGCTCTGCCGAGCACATTCATAGTGACCGATCTGTCCCTGTCACTGCAGTGTCTCTGGGTGAGAGTGTGCTCCTCTCTGTCCCTGGTGGATGCTGAGCTCGCTGGGAGAAGGGGCCTTATTTATCTCCTACTCATTGCTGCGTCCTGCATGCTCTCCCACCGCATGACTGAGGAAAGCAGCCAAAACCAGTCAAGGAACCAACCCAACCTGAGATGAATAGGTTTCAAATATCTGTGGACTCCAAAGTAGTATATGCATGGGGAAGTACTTGTAACTTTTCAAGAACTTTTTACACTTATTTTCTCAGTTTTGTGCAAAACCATTTTATTTGGTCTTGGTGAAATTTGACAAAAACATACATTCTGTAAGGATCTTTCTACTGGGGAGATGCAGTTTGGAAGACAGTAAGTATATATATATACACACACACACACACACACACACACACACACACATATGCATATATATATATAGTTCCCTAGAAAAGCAACTTATGAGTGTATCAATTTGATGGAAGAGTCCCAGAGAAATCTTAGAGCCGAGAGGAATGTTGCTTCGTTGCTCAGGCAAACACCCTGGTTTTTTAACCTTGAGGTCTCTGGCCTCAGGATGACTAAACATTAAACTTGATAACTAAAAAAGCAGAAGTTACTGCCACAACTTAGATTTCTTTGTGGCTAAATCAAGTGATTTTATGAACAAATGTCATAAATTGTTAAATTCTTGAAAATAATATGAAAAAGAAATATTTATTTGGTTTTATCACCTATATTTGCTTTAAAATTAACACTCAACTCTCATAGTAAAACATTCTCTTGAGAAATTAAATAACTCTTGGTTACCAGGTTTTACCACATGCTGAGCACTGTGCTTGGGGTTAATAAAACAAAGATGAATGATTTAGAGTCTCTGCTCTGAAGGAAAAAAAAACATTTATTTTGTGATTTTTTTTTTTGTAATGGATAAAAAGTATTTTTTCTATAGAGAGGTAAAAATTTTTTTTACAGAAAATAAAAAAATAACTTTTCTGTCACATATTATACCTCGTAGCTTCAAAGGGCAAAATAAAATGTCCTCACTGTTGTTGGACCCTGAAAGAAAAATTCCTAACTCGGGTTTTCAGAAGTTACAGCTCCAAGGTAGATGGAGCAAGGGCCTCAGCAAATGTTTATAGAATTATTGAACAGAGATACTGATTAATACTGCTTCACACAGCCAATGCTCAAGAACAGATTTACGTGAAATGTGCGTTTCTACAAGAATTATGCCTGCTTTTTGTCGTACTTGAACTTAATCAGACCTTTCTGCTGTGGCCTCATGGATATTAAGTACTCAAACATGTAGATTGAAGGAATTGTTTTGGCACATCGTAGGTTAAACCAGAGGAAGGGTTTTATGTACTTTAAAAACAGTCAACAGCAGCCGGTTTCTGTGATCCAAGCCTGTATCCATCACTATGCTACAACAGGTGAACCCTGGCAAGGAAAGAGAAGTTGTGTTCATTGTCCTGGAGGATTCGGTCTTAACTAACAGACAAGAAATGATACCGTCGTAAGTAGCTAGTAAGTAATAACAGGAAAGGAGCAACGGGAAGGCCAGACGTTATAAGCATGTCATTTGGGCAGCTTCACCAGGAAGCTGCAACTTCACACTCCCCAGGGAACCAGCAAAGGGAAGATGGATGCGAGCCCAGTAAAGTTGGGATGACACAGGGAAGGTACGTGCCTGTCAACCACACCTGGGAACGGAGACAGTTGGCCAGAATGGGCGTGGGCACTTCAAGCTCTCTAGGGTTTGGGATACTTATCCCTTGAACAAAGAAGTTTGCACCCTTGGTTCCTCGTGTCATGCTTGGCTTCCTGGCATTCTCCTGTGTGGCCCGTGGCCTGCGGACCCCACACTCAGTGGACTAATGGACTGCAACTACCCTGATACTGCCCTGGACTCTGCTCCCACGTGGAAGGGACACTCTGGTCACTGGCTCTGACTTTAGCTCTACTGAAGCCCCAGCTACACTTCTTCTGTGACTGGACCAAGAGAAATGGGACTTTGGAAACCCAGGGGTATAATCCCACATAAGTCAAGCTGAATCTCATCCTTTCCTGTGAATCTCAGAAAATTCCTTTCTTCGGGACAGGCAAGGCCCTGCCCCCACCAACAACAGGGGAGATGAGACGTGTTTTTCTCCTGTAACAGAAGCGTGTAAATGAAAGGATTGGACTCTGTCCAAGAACTCAGGAGCAGGTCATTTTTAGGGTCGGCCACTTTTCATGGTATATAAAGTTAGTGAGAAAGCAGTGCTTTGGTTTTGGAATTCAGTGCCATGTTGGTGTATTGCGTGTTGTACCCAGGTGTTTTGTAAGCTGTGGTGGCATGTGAACTCGGTGGCAGTGTCACTGGTGTCGTGAGAAGGGAGGCAGAACAAAGGTCAAGCTCAGTGCACCTTTTCTCTGCACAGTCCCGTTTTTACCAGTGCAACCTGCCTTCGGGAATTTTCATGACTTTCTGGCACAATTTATTGTAACATTTGTATTTTTCTTTGTAGTCAGCAGTTTACACTTCAATAATTATTACTTTGTATTTTTTATTATACCCTTGGCGTATAGGTTCCATTTCATTTTTATTATTTTTTCAGATAATTAGAAGCAGCTGTATATCTAACCATTGAAATAGCTTCTTATGCTAAATTTGAACAACTTGAAACCATAGCATAATTCTGATAATTAAGGTTGATGATAGAAGCTCAGAAAAAAAGATAAGAAGCTTAAAGTTTGGGGAGAGGATGAGGTTAAGGCTAATCTTAAGGAAGTAAGAAGAGAAAAATAAAAAGACCAGGAAGAGTGGTAACAATTTTTGAAATTATAGGAGATGGAGAAAAAAATCAAGATTTTTTTGGAGGGCAAAAAACCCTAAAACATTACTATTCCTGAAGTTAGTATTATACATACATTTCAAATATTTTACATTAAAAAATGTAGAGGATAAAAGAATTATAGGCTAATACCTTAATTTTTTAGCATTCCCAGTTATTGTATAGGAAGGAAGAAGTATATGTACTCCTAGTCTGATCATTCTGGGGCTATGTAGAGATTTTTGAAACAAAATCTCTGAACTTCCTTTAGGAGTTTGAAGGGTCTGTTGTTACTTATAAAACTATCATTCCCACTGGAAAATTTTGAATCTGATTTTTTAAGCCCAGCTTCCTTGGGAAAAGGTAGTGATTTATTCATTAAGTACAAAAATCTGAAACAATCATGTATGGACTTTCCTTTCCATAACCTTCCCTAATTTTTTCTAGTCAACCCAGGATTTCATTTTCACTAGGTGACAGGTTTGGTGATGGAAATAACACTTTTTTTTTTTTTTTTGCTTTTAGTTAGCTATATGTAACTGGGCCTGAATTGTTTCATATGGAAATGAAATGTTTGACTAAATTATCAGAAGAACCTTCTTTGATAGAATCACTCTTCCATGCTGGTATACAGTGTTTCCATGGCCAGAACTGTGGTCTTTCAAAAGCATACACAACTCTGTCCTTTCTCTCCCGTCGTCACAGTGATAAGAAGGAGAGTTCCTGAGAGAGGAGCAAAGTTCTGTTTCTGTATATTCTTACGTAGACGTGTCAGTTGTTGATCTCGGCCCCAGTGAAAGGGCATGGAAACAAGCCTACTGAGCCACACTCTTCCCAGGAAGTATTGCTGGATTTGAGTAATAATTATTCATTCACTTGATTTCAAACTCATCAATTTATACACCTGGTCTGTTCACATTGAAGCTGTAAGATTGTAACTAAATGGTTCTATCTGACTTGAATTATTTTTTTATTTCTGAAAAACGTTAAGGAGGAAAAAATAATCAAGGTAAACTGAGGGAAGAGACGAATCCTCAGAGCTACCTGTGGGATTCCACGATGTCTCTGGATCCTCAGTTTGAAAGTGGGCTCATGAACGTAGATAAAGGCAGCAGCTTGGAAGTTCTTCCAAATCAGTAATCGTAGTGTGGGGCCATTCTGTAAAGAGGAGCTGACTCTTCTGCTTTTCATTTCCCCTATTTCAGAAGTTTATTTTAGAAGAATGTTCATAGGAAGGGTAAAGAGAGTGTTCAATTTATATGCATTTTTTATGTAGATAGGTTGATCCTTGGGCTCTGACCTATGGGATTCCTTGCCTCTAAAAGTCAGCCCATTAAAATGATGGGTCAGAGTCACTCACTTCCTCTGAAGCTTTGCCAGCGGTAATACCAATAGTGAAGCTCTTCCCTTCTATGCGCAAATCAATAAACTCTGTCTGCACACATCTGAGTCTGGGGAACGGACGGAAGAGGCTCCCAGCTGTCAGGCAGGCGGGTCAGGAAGAAGGGAGGTCAGGAGACGAGAAAGCAGAGGACAGCCAGGGGCTGAGCGGGAGACAGAGCAGGCTGCTGTTAGGAAGTATAAACTACTCTCACGTTGGAACTTGTGGTATTTTGTGCCGATTCAGCAATTGAATGTATGGAATAAAAAAGTATTCTTTTCCCATAAATGATGTAGGTCACCTAATTTAAAGGATATTCAGGATGAGTATAAATTATAAAGAGAGTCATTCTTAAGGACTTTAAATAAATATATTAGCAATTTTACACATTAAAAACAATTTTATTTCCCACCAAATTTCAGTTACAGGGAGCATATTGATAATTATGAATAAAAGCACAAATAAATGCAAACCATTTAAGAGCAAGTCAGAACTAATGATGAACTGGTGGTTGTCCAATAAAATCTGAATGTTTTAATAGTAAATGTTTAACATGTAGAAAAGGAAAGGGGAGGAGACAGATGACAGTCAACAGGTGACTATCAATTACAAGTTCAGGTTCATAACATACACTGTCTTGGTGGGACCCTTCTGCTCAGGGCATTTAAGCAACTACCAAAAGGTCAGAATGACGAAAAACAGTGATTACGTATGAGATCGGAGCCAGATGAGATTGGAGAGGTATGGGGACCAGAAAATATATGGTTTTGTAGGCTATGGCCAGGAGTTCAGATTTCATTCTAGATGGGGTAGGCAGGGTTTCAGATAGGCGAACACTATTATATAACACTTATTTTTTAAAAATGTTTTTATGTGTTTTACTGATTTTTTTAGAGAGAAGGAAGGGAGAGAGAGATAGAAACATCAATGTGAGCTGCCTCCTGCACATCTCCTCTTGGGGTTCAAGCCCACAACCCGGGCATGTGCCCTGACCAGGAAGCAAACTGGGACCTCTCAGTTCCTGGGATGACAATTCACTGAGCCACACTAGCCAGGCTATTTTTTAAATAATTTAAAAATTTTACAGTTACAGCTGATATACACTATTATGTTAGTTTCAGATGTACAACATAGTGATTAGATATTGATATAACGTATGAAGGGATGGGATTGCATGTTAAAGGAACAGTAGTAACCGAATAGGAAACGTGACGTAAGCTCTTGCTGTACTCAAGGCATTTCCAGTGTGCAGGTTGGAGACACTCCACTGAGGAGAACTGTCAAGTGTTGTTTTTGAGAAAGACGACAGCCTTGTAACATCTGGCAAGGAAGCACTCCCAGAGAGACGTGATTAAAGTCCCCCCCCCAGAGGTCCTGAGGCACCAGAACGGAAGCCGGGGGCAGGTGTGGCAACTCTAACACGTCCCAGCAGCTGCAGCAGCTGAATGAGGGTGAAGGGCATAGTGTTTTTCTGCCTTCTGTCTCCCATTGATCGAATGGATAAGAATGTGTTGGCGAAAACTTGCTTTCTCCCTTTTGGGGTGGTTATTGGGAAGGGATTTTTGAGGACTTCGTTGAACTGTTTGCTGGAACATTTCATGGAGATACTGGGTCTTTTCTAGGGAACTTGGACATCCAGAACTCAATAAATTCATCTTCCTTTCCGTATTTAGTGTCTCTTTTGCTAGTTTCCGCTTTACCATAGTCCAGAATTACAATAAAGTCTTGAAGTGCCATTAGCAGTGATGTAAGTCCATGAAGATGCCAGATACCATGCTCACTAGGGATTTCTTGTGAGAGGGGCGGTTTCCCCTCTAAATGTAAAGGTGCCCGGGAGGTTGTCCACTTGTGGCGAGACTGGTGCAGGCAGGCCCGCGCACGATGAAGCTGCCACGCTCAGGAACGAGATGCTGCTCCAGGGCCTTCATTCACATTTGAAAAACACAGAGAACAGGATGCAGCTGGATTTCAGGTGTTTGTTGATGCTGTTGGCTTAGCCACATTCCCTTTCCTGGGTCTGTTTTGCAAGCCTGAATTTGAGCCTGAAGAATTTCTCCATCTAAGTGTCTTAAGCATTGCCCTGGCACATCCATCACAGGTTCGCTTTTGAATTACAGAGATAACCTGAAGATATGAGCCTTATGCCGGGCAACGCCGCACATGCACAGAAAGGGCGAGCCGCTTTCCTGATGGAATCAGGCCGAGCCCGCAGGGCAGGTGGTCGGCAGAAAGGATCGAGCTGATGAAAAAATGGATTCTTTTCCATTAAACTGTATGTGATGTGTTTTTCATGAAGCAGGTATCAGCTGAAAGAGAAACATTTTCTCAACTAAAAATAGATTGATGGTGAGGAAGAGGGAAAGTCTGGAAGGGATCAGGGCATAAATAGGTGTCTTATTGCATTAGCACTTCAACTTATGAGAAAGTGGAAACGCATTCCGTTGTAGTTATTTCAGATGTTTACTTGGACTTGGGGCTATGAAAACTTTTTCATGTTAATAATGGCTCTGTGTTTTTTTTTTAAGTGTATTTGTACTTCACACATCATTATTGCTTTCGTTCTAAAAGTTGTGCTGTTTATTTTCAGGTTTGCCAAAGATGCAGGTCATTAGGAACTATGCTGGGACGCCACCCCCTGCGCTTCACGAAGGACCCCCATTGCACATCCAGGCTGGGGACACCGTTGAACTTCTGCAGGGAGATGCACACAGTCTGTTTTGGCAGGTACGATCTAAATGCCAGGCTTGCAGATTTAGTGAGTGGCCTGTTACTGCTCTGTAACAAAGCTCTTGTCTTTAGAAACTGTATGCTTTCAACTTCAGAAGTTTTACATCATGTGGGGAAAAATATTTTTATTAACCTTCCTCATATTGAGGAAGTGCAATGAGCATTAGGACACCAAAGAAAAATAAAGTCAGTGTTGTGACTCATAATTACCGTTGTTTTAATTAAATACTCATATTTTGCAAGAGCATTTTTTTCTAAACCTAGGATCTGTGGGTCTGATCTAATCTGCATGACGTTCATGTATTAATGGTTCACTTAAGGGGAACTACCTAATTAGCTTGCCAGTGGCCATTTGTGGCCATATTTGATTTGCTCCTACCCACAGAATGACCCGAGGTTCTCAGAGGTGCTCTGGGCATCATCCGTGAAAAATATGAAATGTGAAAAGTAAGTGAGCATTTGATGTTTGCTGGTGGTGAAATCTCTGTTGCCCAGTAAACCCAGATTTGCTTCCAGGAGTTTCTTGACGGAGGAAAATGTGGCATAGTGTCAAGATGTGGTGGTAGAACATTGCTGCTCATTAAATTGTTCTCTATATTCATGTGTATTGTAGAAGTATTTCCCTACAAAGTTAAAGAGTTTGTTAAAAATCTGTAGCACACAAGTGAAATTTGGTTAGGGATAAAGAGATCGCAGAGGACTTGATAATCCTCTCGTGCAAATGTGTAAGTAATAGCTATTATGTCTGCCTAGAACCTTGATTGTCTCTTATCTTGTTACAGAAGAACACCTCTAGATTGAACATTTATCTCTGACTGCATTTCAGTTGCTGTAGCCAATGACTCTTTCAAAGCTCTCCCATTCTCCTTATACCTCATCTTTCCCCCAAAAAGAAAAAGAGAGAATGACAGCCTTAAATTCTACTAACTCACCCTGGCCAATTGGGCTCAGCGGTTGAGCATCGGCCTGCGGACCAGAGAATCCTGGGTTCGGTTCCCACTAGGGGCACGTACCACAAAAAAAAAAAAAATTCTACTAACTCTTCAGTCTACCCTTGTATCTCCCAGCCCAACCACAGAACATACCTACATTTGTGCCCATAGAGTCCTCTTATTTAAGACTTAGCTTTCTTCTCGGATTTTTCCATGCCATATACCATATGCCCTGGGTCCGTACATCTCAACTTCATTCTCTCCATTGACTCCTCTTCTATAGCATATAGATACGCTGAAGCTCCTCCCCTCTTAAACACATGTAGCTCAGCCTTTGGTCTGGTTATGTCTGCCTTCCGCTCCCATTCACAAAGCGAAGCTTCTTGGGAGAGCAGTCTCCACTATGTTCCATTCACACTGCAGTCTCCTGCAGAAACTATTCTGACTTGGATCACTAGTGCTGCTTTACGAAAACAGTTATGACATATATGATAAATTGTCCACATTTAAAGTGTACTATTTGATGTTTTGACAAATGCAGGTACAAGTGAAATCATCACTACAACAAGATGACAAAGTCAGCCCCCAAAGTTTTTATATGTCCTGATATCCCTGCCTATTGCCCCTCCCCAACTCTCAGGAAATCCCTGTTCTGCTTTTACCTATAGAAGAGTTTACATTTTTTAGAATTTTGTATAGTACATCATAAGTATGTTGTTTTTTTGGTATGGCTTCTTTTACTCAACATAATTATCTTGAGATTTAACCATGTTACTGTGTGTAACAGTAGTTCTTATTCTTTTGAAACCATTCTATTGAGGGCTGATTGACATAGAACAAGCTATTGACATAGAACATACATGATGTGTGTAACTTGATGAGGTTGGAGATAAGTACACATCCTCGGAACCATCACCACAATCTTTGCCAAGCGTCCATCACCTTCACAGCTTTCCGCCCGCCCTCTTCATTGATTTATTTTTGGTGGGTGTGATGAGAATGCTTACCGTAAAATTTGCAGTCCTAGCAAACTTGTGAGTGTCTCATACAGTATTGGTAACTATAGACTCTGCTGTGCAGGGGGTCTCAAGGACCTGCTCATCTTAGGAGATCTGGAACTTGGTGTTCTCTGGCTAATGCCTCCTGTTTTCCTCCTTCTCCAGCTCCTGGCAACCCCTGTTCTGTTCTCTCTTTCTCTGAGTTTGACTATTTTAGATTCCTCGTAGAAGTATAGCCAAGACATGCAAGAAACCTAATAGACAAATAGAAAGACAATGTGGTGTATATACAGTGAAATATTATTCAGACTTATAAAAGAAGGAAGTCCTGCCATTTGCAAAAACATGGAAGAACCTGAAGGACGTTATTCTAAGTGAACTAAGAGCCTTCTTTTTATTACTGATTATTATTCTGCATATGGATATAGCACAATTTATTTATTTATTAGCTGTTGATGGACTTTCCAGTTACTACCAGTTTGGGGCTATTGCAAATAAAGCTTCACATGATCATTCAAGTAGACATCTTTGTATGGACACATGCTTTCATTTTGCTTAGGTAAATACTGAAAGGTGGATCATATGTAGATAAATGTTTTTTTTTTTGAGAGAGAGAACTGAACTATTTTTCTAAGTGATTTCACTATGTTACATTTCTACCAGGTGTATGTGACAGTTCTTGGTGCTCCTTACCCTTGTCAACATTGAGTATGGTCAGTCATTTTAATTTTATTCTAACAGGTGTATGGTGGTGTCTCATTGTAATTTTGATTTGCGTTTCCCTAATGACTAATGATATCAAGCATCTCTTTATATGCTTATTTACTATCCATGTGCTGTCACTCTAGATTCTGCAGAATTTTTATATAGACAATCGTGTTATCAATGAACAAACACAGTTTACTTCTCTCTTGTAATTGGGTTGCCTTCAATGTCTTTTTGTGGCCTTGTGACAGTGGCTAGAACCTCCAGTAAATTGTTGAAATAGAAGTGATAAAAAAAATAAAATAAAATAAAAAAGCATATTCTTGCTTTATTCCTGATTTTAGAGAGAAAGCATAAAGTCCTTTACCATTAGATATGATATTATCTATAGGTTTTTTGCTGTTAATCCTCACCTGATGATATTTTTCCATTGATTTTTAGATAGAATGGAAGGGGGGTGGGGGGAGATGTGAGAGAGACACATTGATTGGTTGCCTCCCTGATGATCCCAACTGGGAACAGGGACTGAACCTGCAACCCAGGTATGTGCCCTTGACTGGGAATTGAACCCTCAACCCATTGGTATGAGGGCTGATGCTCTAACCACTGAGCAAAAGTGGCCAGGGCTGTTATCTATAGTTTTTTATAAAAGCTTTTTACAAAGTTGAGGACATTCTAGATTGCTGAGAGTTTTGATCAGGAATGTGTGTTGGATTTTGTCAACTGTTCTTTCTGCACTAAATTAAATTATTTCCTTTTTAGTTTGTCAATATGGTGAATTATGTTGATTGATTTTCAGTTGTTAAAACAATCTTTCTTTCCTGAGATAAATCCCAATTGGTAATGAGATATTGTCCTTTCTGTATATTTTCATTTTATTTTCTTGTAATGTCTTTGTCTGGGTTTGGTAATAGTTTAATACTCAAAGAATGAATTGGGCATTATTTCCTTCTCTTACATTTTCTGAAAGAGTTTTTATAGCATCAGCATTATTTTTTCCTGAGGTGTTCTGTAGAATTTACCAGGGAGGTTGTCTGCCTGGAGTTATCTTTGTAGGAAGAGTTCTTTTTAATTACAAATTCAACTTCTTTAATAAATATGTAGGTCTCCAGGCTATTATTTCTTTTTGAGTGAGCTTTGGTAGTTTGTGTATAGAATATCTGTGGAGGTGTTCTCTCTCCCAATTCTCACATTTGTAATTTGTGTCTTCTCTCTCTCTCTCTCTTTTTTCTCTGGTTAATCTAACTAGATGGTTATGCATTTTACCGATCTCATAGAACTAGCTTTTAGTTACATTGGTTTTCTCATTTTTCTGTTTCCTAATTTATGGATTTCTGCTCTGGTCTGGTTATTCTTTCCTTCTCCCTATTTTGGGTTTAATTTGCTCTTATTTTTCTAGTTTCTTAAGGTAGACCTTTTGCTCATTGATTTGAGAACTTCCTTTTTCTAAGAGACAGTGCTATAAATGTCTAAGTACTACTTTTGCTGCCTCCTCAAATTTTGTTATATTGTTTTCATTTTCAGTCAATTCAAAATACGTTCTAATTCTTTTTCTTCTTATGGGTTATTTGGAACAGCATGACTTAGTTTCCAAATATTTAGGGATTATACAGATATATTTCTGTTTTTCATTTTTCATTTAATTTTGCATCATAAGAGAAACGGAGGAATTGTTTGTGGACCAGGTTATGGTCTATCTTGATGAGTGTTCTGTGTGCACCTGAAAAGAATGTGTATTCCACTTTCTTGGGGTGGGCTGTTTTATTAATGCCAATTAAATAAAAGTAATTGATAGTGTTGGCTAACTGTCACATATTCTATCGATTGGGGACATAATTATTCCATCTACCCACTGTCCTGCACTCGTCTGAACTCTGTGTGTTCTCTGCCCTTCTGCTCCCCTGCCCTCTCCACATTGCTTCAGTCTCTACATGCTCCTCACTTGACCTTGCAAACCACACTATGTGCACTTCTTCCTCTTCATGTCTGCTGTCCCTGCCTGGTTTTCACTCCGGTCAATGATTGCATGACCTCTGAGATCACCTTCTAACTGACCTTCCCATCAGAATGTTCCACCCTGGTTCCCTTCATACCACTGCCAAGTTCAGATGCCGTTCCTAATGCTTGTTCAAGTCCTTCAGTGTCTTCCTTCTGACTGAACAGAAGTCACATTTTTAGCCTGATTAGAGGAGGTGTTGTGAAGCAGAGGATCGAGTCACAGTCCCTGCCGACTTCTCCGACGTCATCTGTTGCTGTTCGCCCACCTGCTCTGCTCTTCGTCACTCCCGTGCACCCCCACCTCCTCTGCACAGCTCACCTGGTGCTACTCTGCAGCTGTTTCGGTTCCTGGCCTATCTACCTTCCCACTGGGAAGAACTGGACCGAATTCCCTCTTATTCACTCCTTTTTTTGTGATAATAACGACAACCATAACACCAATGACTAATGGCCATTGTACACTTTTTATGTACAAGGTGGAGTTCTAAGCATACATGACACATAGTAACACATCTGGTGCTCACCACGGTTATCTCCATTCTAGAGATGAGTGAACTGAAGCACTGTGACGTTAAGTAACCTTTGCTAGGCTTGTAAACTTTCTCCTGATAGCCAGGCATGATGTACTGGGTCAAAGAAATGGCTGTAAACAGCCCTCCTATCTGGGGGGGAGGCAGAGTGCCCTGTGATGAGGTCTCCGTCTGCAGTGCCTCTGTCCCTGGACTGCGCACCCACTTCACAAGTGTTTCTCCGTTTTTCTCCCCCTGAGCTGGGACAGGATGGCTACAGTTAAGCTCTGCTAGTTAACTAGCCCCCTGGGGACAAGCCCCGTTGGAGCACTGCCCCCCCTCCCCCGAAGCCGAGGGGACTTCTCGCCCTTATTTCCTGTGTTATCTGCTCAGACTCCTGAAGACCAGTCTCCCAGCTCAGGTGTCCCCGCCCCAGCATGGGCGCTGGGTCTGCAGTGGTTTCCCTGGTGAGCCTCTGCTCTGTGAGCTGGGACCCTTTCTGGCCTGGCGGGCTCTCCACTCTTGGAGGCCCAGGCTTGTCCCAGGTCCTCCCCTGTAGAGATCAGGAACGGGTGCTGATTTTTCAGTCTGTTTAGCTTCTTTCTTGTTATGCGGAGTGACTTCCAAGCCTCTTACAGGCGGGACTGGAAGCTGCACCCCCTTTTCACTAAATGGTGCTGCCTTCTCTGCTTCTGAGACCTTAGCCTTTGCCTCCTCTCTGCAGACTTGGAAGCCCGAGGCTTTCCCAGTGGGTGGTGGGACCGATGGCTCCACGCTCGGGAGAAAGGAGAGCTGCTCCTGACCGAGCGTGTGTCTGGGGAAGGACGGAGGATGGGAGCAAGCCGCTGATGTCTGGGCGAGGAAACATTCATTCCAGATCAGCCAGTGCGTGTGCACTGAGTGCCAGCCCTGTGCTTACTACTCAGACACTTGCACTTCAATCACTAACTCCGATTGTTGGCCTGGTACTGGGTCTGCTGTCTTCGGAAGACCATTTATACTTGCGGGCAGCTAGTGATACGTTTGAATTTTCAGAGATGTGCTAGAAGTTCATGTAGTACTTCCGGCAGAGAGGTGGCATGGGTCAGATTTGTCTTATGGGTACCGCTAAGCCAGTCAAAGGAATGTTTGCTAACAGGTACTATTTTTGCTCCTTATTGAAAGGAGCCATAGAAGAGTAAGAAAACCTGGATCTAAGACACACTTCTTTAGCTAAATAGCTGTATGGCTGGGTCGACAAGCATGGCTTACTGTCTGTGTGTTACATGAGGAGTACTGGACCCAAGAGCATTCGCTCTGCTGAGTCATCCGGGGGAGTTAGTAAAAATGCCAACAGATAGCCCTCTTCCAGGCATTAGGCTGCAACTGGTCTGGTTGACCCCAGGCATGAATAATTTGTATATAAACCCAGATAAATTCAATGTGAGCCACAGACTGGATGATAAACCCATTGATAAGATTCCACGGTAGTTATGGCCATTATCCCCAGCTCGCTAGTTCGTGATTGATAATAAACCAACTCACTAAGCATATCTATAAAATATGGTGTTACAATAAATGCAATATTTTGGCTCTGATAATTACCAAGTAAAGGGTACATTTTCAAAGAACTATTATGCAGTCAAAATATACTTGCTACAGCCTTCATACTGAACTCGATGCAGTTGTTTTCTTTGACTCACAGAGCACGTTGAGGTCTTGCAGTGCTCCAGGCTGTCGTGGGAGAGTCAGACTTTGTTTCATGGACTGTACGGGTGGAAGGCACCTGTAGGAAACTGGTCTGAATGTGGTCTTACTCAATGGAATGATCTAGAATGACAGACTCTTTCCTCCTGTGTAAAGGATGCTGCTGATTGGACTCTCTGGGGTCATGTGAGTCCGGTGCATGTACAGTGGACCATGTGCCTCGATTTGCCCATTTCCATGCTCACAGAGGACAAGTGCTTTGCATCCTATGGGGTGTGACTCCTGTACTGGGGATTTTTTCATTGCTTTTGAGAAGATAGTTTTTAAGCACCTCTCTCAGTCCCTGCCTAATGGATTCGTTCTCATTTGAGGTTGCACATAATTACCACCAGAGAAGCAAGTGGAATGCTTTTCTTTCCTGTGCTAGAGTTTAGGAAACTATAGCTCATATTGCTGAGTGTTAGTATCGACTCTGCCATCTGCTAGCAGAGTAACTTTCTTCTTCTGTGGGCCTCGGTTTATCATCTGTGAAATGCATCCAGAAGAAAATAGATAATACATGACCCTTACTGCATATAGAATAAAAGATATAATGTATGACAGTTCTATCACAGTGCTCATTAGGTAGAAGCTCCTCTTTATTAATCCATCCAAATACTAATAAAGTGCCTACTATGTATCTGATTCTGTGTTTCATACTGGAAGGATCACAAACTAGACATCTAACCTTGTGGTTTTAATCATCTAAGGAATGATCACAGCTCATTGGTTTACAATTTAAGTTTTTCATTAAGGGTTTTTGTAAATCACATTGTCACCCATATATCTAGTGTTACACCTGTGGAGAAAAATCCAGATTGGTTGTTGGGACCAATGGTGCAGCGGTTTGGCGCTGGAATTCAGGCATGCCTTTTGTACCAGTCAAGTGCTTTGGCTTATTTGGAAATGTTGAAGAGATGATGCTTTGCAAGCTAAACTGTTTCGTCCTCTGTGTTTTCATGTGAGTCACTTCATGCGTTAGTTTGGAAATTCGGGTTTTGTTGTAGACTGACAAGTTTTCTGCATACTCTGTCCAAAGAATGCAAATCACCCTCCACTATGTATCAGAAACTTTCTTTGAATAGCTATTAGTCTAGTCTGTATTATTATTATAACAACAGTAATTTCTAATGCTATTGAAGTGAGTGGGCTATTTGCATTTTTATTGTAACTTCTTTCAAACAACGAGTTGGCAATTGAGCTGTAAAAATGTTCTCTGTTAAATCTTTGCATTGAAGAGATTTATTTGGCAGCTTTTCCTTTTCTTCTTTGTTCTCTCTTTTCTCTTTCCTTGAAAGTTCTGTGAAATTGTCTTCAAGGAAGTGAATATAGGATAGGAAATTGGCCATTTAGGGTAGTTGCCTGTGTAGAAACATATAGAACAATTCTGATCATGTCCTTGGCTGATGATAAACCTGTTGCTTTTAAGTTGTCCATCAGGGCTCAGTAACTAAGGAGAACATACTTCATATTGAAAGAGATTTTTCATATTAGAGACTATTTTTCAAGAAAAGATACAGAATATACTTACCAGAGAGAAAAAGAGAGCGAGCAAGAGAAAAAGGCAGATGTAACATCATGTTATGTCATACACGGTTTATATATGCTTTCTTTTTAGAATTAAGCCTGCAAAATGGTAGGGATTCTGTGTCTTATATCACAGGGTTTTATTTGTTCCACTGTCATTTATGAATACCCAAATGTTCCACAGGGAGAATTTTGTTAGCTAATTGGAACCAAAAGGCAATTACAAGCAGTGGAACTGTAATCAGTGTGCCAAAAAATATATATTTTTATCCACAATGAAAGTTAAATAACCTAGAAAATAGTTGTGATACTTCACACTTACAGATCAGGCATCTACATGCTCTTTATTCAAAGAAGTGAAAATGTTTTTACACACATTCTGGTAATTCAGAGAAATCTCCATAAAGAGAGTAAACTAGATCTGTGGTTTTAAAGGGCCAGTGTACCATCCGTATATAGGGTGGTATTTTCAGAACTAGCTTCGGGGTCTCTTCCAGACCTCTGGTCTCACTTCTGTCCTGGAGTCAGACCACCCGCCCTTTGTTTGAGGAGAGTTGTTTATAATTGTTAACACCTCTACAGAAAGCACTTCTTCAAAGCAGTTTAGCTCTGTTTTGGTAAAACAATGGGAAATAAAACATTGCTTTATGTAGAAGTCTTTTGCTTTAAAATTTTTTAAGTCTCCGCCTCAAAGGAAAGAATAAAAAGTCAGAAAATAAGTTAAGCTTTTGGAGATTCTCAGGAGGACTCACCTACTCACACTGAGTCCAGTGGCAGAGCCTGTGGGAGGGTTGGCTCTTCACTTGACCACAGGCCACCAGGTGTTAAATCCGCTGTCCCACCTCCTTAGCCCTAGAGACAGGCGCTGTGTCCAGAGTGCAGCAGGTTCGCCCCTGTCTGAGTTACTTTGTAGGGGTGTGTGCTTCCCACATGACTGCTTTCGTTCACGTTCAAACAAACAATCCAGGCCATTGTGTTTGTTTGTTTGTTTGTTTACAGTGTGTGTTTCTCATTTTAACCTGGGAAAAAAATGAAGGGTTCAGTTGGAGGAATCTTTTCCCAAGATAGTTTTCTCCATCCTTCAGTCATGGACATATATTTTACCTCCTGCCTGAAATACCCTTTCTACTGGCATTCTCTTAGCTAAGTCCTTCTTTACCACCAAGGCTGGATTCTGGGGTCACCTTCTCTGAGCCAGAAGGGTTGCTGTCATAACCCCCATCATGCTGTGTCCTGATGGTCTGGTCACCCTCTCGGGCCTGGTCAGAGCACTCCAGAAAGCCAAGACCCGAGGCTCCCGTCGCTGTATCTCTAGTCCAGAGATGAAAATAGGCCTCAGTCCATGGGTTTGGAACCAATAACTGTTCAGAGCTGCTATTTTCATAATATGTTATTTATAAATATTCAAATTCACTATCTATGATCGCTAATTATACTTTATGATGTTATTTAAAACACCATTAAAATATGCGTTCATCTTGTGAGATCTAAATTCATTTTTGTTCTCTCGGGATAGTCTTAAAGCTGTTTAACCTTGTCCTCAAATTCTTCATCAATAAAAATGGGGATTTCACACTTAAATGACTGAAGGGTGGTATAAAAATCATAGGAAGTAAACTTGAAAGAAAATTGAAAAGGAGAAAAAGTAGATGTCTGTGTCATAGTTGACACTTTTGAAAGCTATGCTTCATTTTCCAGAAGTGGGAAAATGATGATCAGTTTGGCTTCAAAATTTTTTAAATTCCGTCTTCCCTTATGTACTGCAGAGTCCCACACATATGGGCTCGTAGAGACCACTCCGCCCTCCCAGTTCCTGTGCCCATTCTTGAAATGCTTTAATCGGGCATTATAATTTGACGGAAGAGCAGCAGTGATCAGTTCTGGAGGAAGTAGCTGATGTAGAAGCAGGCTAAAGTCAGGAGCCCTTGTCTCGGCCTTGGATGACAAGGCCTGGGAGACCTCACAGGCTGCGAAGGAGAAAGGGGGAAGGAAAGAGAAACGGGTTTACAGAAGACAGACTGCCTGGGGGATGATTTGCTTACTGTGGACTCAACTGTGGGAACTGTTGATGTTTTGTGTGGGAGCCTTAAGCTAACACGGGACCTGATCCAGCAACCCTCGGGGGGCCGGGAAGGGAGGGAGAGTGGGGTGCAGTCTTTCCTCCCGGGACCCTTCTCTGCAACCCCAGTCATCAGATCCCTTCAGAGGACTCTGCTGTGCTCTAGATCCAGAGGAGACCTTTTTAGTCCCTTCTGGGCCCCATAACAATATTAGCTGCAATAAAATTTTCTAAAACTCTGTAATTGTTTTCTCCTGATCTAAAATTCGAGTCCGGCAAATAAGAACACAAAAGACACAGCTGTAAAAAGAATCAGATCCCCTTTGTGAAGGAGCCTGACTCCTGCCACGGGGAGGCCTGTGGCGTTGGCGCTATAAACCGAGTCAACATCTCTGGGAATGTGTTCCCATTTTGCATTCCTCCCCAGGCAGTTCCCTGTGCAATCCTGGGCTCGGTGTTTGCTGGAGCAGTGTCAAGGTGTTCCTCAGTTGACCTTGGCTTTCCTTCTGACCTGCCTCCCACCACTTGCCTGTCCCTGTCTCTTGCGTCAAACCTGGGGCGGCTTTGGAATGGTGGTGTGGAGATCAAAAGCCGCGTGGAAAGAGCAGAAGCTTATTTGGTATTAGTATGTCCTGTAATCATGAGACCTTCGTTTTAACAGGTGTTTAACCTGAAAAGACTGAGTTAAATCAGGTCCCTGATTACAGGAAAGGAGAAAGAGGCAGAGAGCGGCTGTACCAGAACAAGGGAGGCCCGGGAGAGATGATTACAGGAGATAATAGACGTTAGGAAAGGCCTGGGCAGTTGCCAACCAGCTTTGATGGAACAGATCGTAACCTGAGCTTGCAGGAATGTCTCCAAGTGTGCAGACTGCATCCTGGGACTTGGCAAGGCTCCCGGCGAAGTGGGTGAGGTCCTAATTGTTTACTCTCAAGATGGACATTTTTGGTTAACAGTTCTTACTGGTACTTTTCCTATGGTTGGTCCAGGGCAGAATGTAGGTTATAATGTACCTAGATGAGGACACTGCCTTCCAAGTCCAACAGTGAAGCATTATTACCTCTTCTTTTCCCAATAGACAGGAGCATTATTAAGGGGAAAGTTCTGAGGCATTATGTCGTGGTCCATTTTCTTCCGTTCTTTTACCACCGCGGGTGCTTAGGGTCTGCCGTCATTGTTAAGGCTGTGAGAGTCACAGAGCCCTCATGGGCCACCGTCTCCGTTTGCATCTGACATGACTATTGATTTGATACCACGGTGATTTCAGTAGGATGTGCACATCCTTTAAGGCTTTGGGCAAAATAATTGATCAAATTATAACATATATTGAATTTTAATTATTCATGGTAATTTGAATTCCTGAAAAATGAATGAATGGATGTAATTCCTAACAAGTCAAATCCTGTGTGTCCTGGAAAATAGAGGACTTCGTACTGTGTTAAAATGAAGGTCATTAAGGACCTGAAATGTCCTTATCTTCTATAAAGAAGTGCAACCAGATTGAATTACTGACACATAATATCCCTCATTAAGAATTTGTGGATCAAATACTTCTTGGTAAGAGTCCTTGACTGTAGGGACTTGGGAAAAGTGCTCTTATAAGCAAAGAACTTTGGTGGTAAAAGAGACCTCAAAAATCCTTGGGTCAAATTCTGTCATTTCACAGATGAGAATATTGAAGCCAAGAATGGTTCAGTGACTTCCCAAAATCAGAAGGCCAGGACTAGAACACCAGGCTCCTGCTCTCTATCCATAGCTGAGGATTACCTCATTGGACGTTTTCCTGTCCCCAAATTCCATAAAAATCTATGAAAATAACCAAAGCAAAAGCTAATCAAGGAAATGACATTATCTGAATGAGCTCCTTGAAGATGGTAGCCATGTTTATTCATTTTTAACCCCCAAGGACCTAGCATAGTGCTTCATCTATTTGGGGAAATCAGTATACTTTTCATTAAAGCACTAATTCTGTTCTTGGTGGAAAAGTAAATTCTTTAACGTCTGATAAGGCTGCATGAGCATTATGTGTGTTGAGCTGTTCCTCAGAATATTTCCTCTGTGATTACTTGATGATTAAAACCACCAAAGACTTTTGTGAAGCCTGGTTTATTTGGGGGTTACATGACTTCTCCCCAAATAGGATTTCTTCCAAGATGTGTTAGAACCTTGTTCTTCTTTCCAGATTTTGCATTGAGTAGCCACCCACAGTTTGGTTACCTCCATGCAGATTGGCTTTTACTTGCTGAGGTTTGTTTTGTTTTTTCTTTCATCAGATATTCTCTTGTTTACTTCACCTGAAAAACACAGTTATAAGATTGTGATTTAGGATTGCATCATGTACAGTATTTTACCCAGTGAGACTTTGGAGACACCCATCACTAGAGAATTCCCTTTCCTGCGGGGGAAGTCCAGGAACCTCACAGAATACATTTTTGGATAAGAAGGAAAATATTCTACAAAGTTTCGCTCTGCTGTTATATTCATCTCACATCTAGTAAGTGTAGAAATACAGCTTATGGCTTTTTAGTGGTTTTTTTCTTAGTGTACATTTCACAACTTTTAATTTTTTTTGAGTTTTTGACACTTACTTCTGCCAAAACTTCAGAGATGTAGTCAACACAAACAATTTTGTGTTCTTTGGGAAAAAACCTCTGAATATAATTGAGGGATTTGTTCTATATTTTGATACAATTATAAACTCTTACAAATTGAAGATAAATTTAATTTCAAAGATTCTAGACCAAGATGCAAGTCTTTTTCCCCCAGTTACTCAGAATTCTAAACTCATGCCAGCCCTTTAGCTACAAATGAGTTATACCAGAACTGTGAACTTAGTACATTCATTTGTAAAACCTCACAAGTGTTATCCTGTTGTTTTTGGACTAAGGAGTGATGGAAGCTCATGCCTTATGGTTCTGTGCTTCTGTGCACACACACGAATATTTTGGAATTCATTGTAATGGCCATCCAGTAGAACCAGATGCAATTGTGGTTGGCAAATTTTGAAGGTGATCACTAGTAGAAAATGCATATCTCACTTATCATAAGAAGCAATTCCAGTGAAGGAATGTGCCTTCTTGCAAGGAAACATCAGGACATTTGAGATAAAGCACGGGACTGTCTGGAACGCAGTATTTCTGGTTTAGGTGGAAGTCATGTGAGAAGCTCTCTTACCTGTGGCCAGCACACTCGCCTAGTGTAAAGGAGATGGTGACCGTCCGCGCAGGGCACAGAACCCGGCATTTCTGTTTGTTTGTTTATTTATTGTTTATCCTCACTGCAAGATATTTTTTCCATTGATTTTTAGAGAGAGTGGAAGAGATGGAGTAATGGGGGGGGGGGAGAGAGAGAGATGTGAGAGACACATTGCCCCCTGCACACACCCTGACCAAGGCTGGGGATCGAACCCACGACCCTTTGGTGTAGGTCGATGCTCCAACCACTGAGCCACACCAGCCAGGACAGGCATTTCTACTTTAATAGCACATGAATGGGCCAACTAAAAAATGAAAATTCGAAAGGGAAAAAATCAATCTAGAGTAATAAAAAAGCAGTATTGTGGGGAAAATAGAAAAGAGGTATTTTTAGTGTTTACCAAGTGCTTTCACACGTTAATTCTTTGATCCCTGTTGCCCTGGTGAGGCATGCGGCAGATCTTGTTGTTATCCTTGTTTACAGTTGAGTCTGTCTGAGGTCGCAGGGCGTTTATAGCAGGGCTGGGACTAGATGAGCATTCTGACGCCGTGTCCTGTATGTATGGCCTTACTCTGCTTTCCAAGTACTAGCACTGATATGTGTGTAGCTGACGACAGTGGCACAGCATGGCTGCCGCCGTGTCATGGATCCCTCTTTATCAAAGGCCAGTTGCAGACAGGGTCTTTGTCCTGGTCATCCCTCCTTTGCCGGTCCTCTGGTTCTGTCGATTGTCCTCACAGAACCTGTCAGAGTAATTCCAGAAATAGTGTTTGTATCAATCTCTATCTATCTATCTATCTATCTATCTATCTATCTAATCTGTCTGTCTATCATCTATGTATCGACCTACCCACCCACGCACTCATCCATCCATCCAGTCTGTGAACTAATTTGTACATTTGCTCCTATTCCCATAACGCCTGGCCACCCTGTATGTCTTGTTCCCCACCCGCTCAGACTGCATTTCTGACAGTTTGAGAGTGACTGGGCAGGGTGACAGCTACTCTGGTCATTACCCGAATGTGATGAATTGCTTAGTAATCTCCACAGCACCATCATGCATACGTTGAAAGTGTTTAGGACGTTGCAACCTGGGAGAATTTCCAATCTTTCATAAATAACCATTAATCTGTCCCTTTTAACATTCAGCTTTCTGCATCTGTTCCGAATTGTTCGGTGCTGCTCCAGGAGTACATTGAAGCTCTGATCCAGGTGGTGTTACAGGGATAAATGAGCCACGGGGAAAAGACGCTGTATTTTTCTTAAAGCAATTCTGTCTCCTTTTTACACAGCTAAGAGCCAAGCAATTTGCGATCGAGATTTTTGTAGGATATTCTGTCCCTTTAAGCCATCCTTGTCTGTGGGTTTTAAAATGCAGTTTTTGCTCTGCCGTCCCAGCATCATGCATTAATATTTTTCTCTGTGCAGGTAGATTGTAAATATCATTTCTACCAGTGTATTTAAAATAGTTTTAATTCACTATGTTTCACTGTGGATTCTCATGGAAGAAAAATGAAAAACAGTTATAACCTAAGGTCACTTAGAAATAGTTGAGTGTCTGAGTATGCATTTATATTGATCAGGTTCAGGAATTTCAGGGAAAGTTGTCAATAATTATAGTTTGATACACTTTTCCATAGAAAGCAATTTGCTTTTCAGGGAAAAAAATGGCATTATTTTATGAATTATAATTTAATATTATTTTGCTTCATGTCTGCTCTGGTGTATTTAATTAAAATTATGAAGTTGCATCTTTTCAACCCAGTGTCAGCTCGTAATCCAGTTTCTCAGGTTCTTTCCAAAGAAAATATTTTCACAAGAATGACCCAAACTGTACTGTTCAATTTTACAAAAGTCCCATCTCACGTGGCGAGAACACCTTGCGGAGCAGGTGCCCGTGGAGATGGCGCTGTGTGTCAGCGGGGGACATGCCAGGGGAAGAGAAACGTTTCCCACTGGCCTTGACGTTGCTCAGGGGCTCGCCAGAACCAATGCCAGGCCGGGGGTAACTAAAGGGAGGCTCCCTTCTCTGGCATCAGGAGTAGGCATAAAAGGAAAGACCCATGGATTACCTGACCCAGGATAAAATGCCCACACAGGAGCGCAAAGAAGGAAATTCAGCTACAGGTCTCTCATCAAGGTGAGGGAAATTTCATAGGGAGATCAAAACATAAATGCACAAAATCACTGGCTTTGAAATGGTTTATTTCACAGCTAGCATCTGTAGTGCTGTCCAGGCAGAGGGGCGGTTAATGGAGGCTCCCCCCACTGGTATTAATGAATCACCAATGTGCATCCCAGACACGTCGCTGGGAGCTGAAGACAGTCCTCCCTGCTCCCCGTGCTGTGGGGTGGCTGTTCCCTTAGCAAAGAGAAAAACCACTGAGCGCAACACATTATCTCGGGGCCTGCAACCGACCTCTCCCAGGAGTTCAGGAGGAAATGTAACTTTATTCATCTGTTAAATTGTCTCTCACCTCTCTGTCATCGAAGGGATGTCTGTGACGATTAAGGAAATGTAACCTGCACTGCTAGGGTATTTCATTAAGGAGAAAACAATTTAAAATGACCTTGGGAGTTGGCTTAGTGAAAATGTCCCCCTCCTGAGAGCCCTTCCACAGTGTTCTTGAAGTGCAGTGATAAAGAACAAAATGGTGTTTTACACAGTTGCCGTGTGTCCTGGTTTACCCCTAACCGTCTGCATTTACTTTGCATCCTGGCATGGTTATTAATCACCACCCCCTTACTCTCAAAAGATCTGGTTTGAGTAGAAAGTTATATGGTCCCCCTAGTTTGGGGGCATTTATTATTTATTATACAGCCAAGGTGACCTCTCCCCCTGCTGGCCAGGACAGTTGTTCCCATCCATGCCTTCAGGTGGAACTCTGGGTTCTACAGTGAAGAAGACAATCTTCAGAAACGAAAACATTGTTGATGTGTCTCCTACTCTTCCGTCCTGACCTCCTCTCCTCCTTTCTCCCTGTTTCGGGCATTGCATTCTCCAGCACACACGTCACAGAAATGTCAGGAATGGGCCCAGCAGAGTCACTGGAGGAATATTTTCATAGAAGCAGGCAGCCGAATGCCTCTCACTGTCTGTCTGTGCACAAAGTGTGGTGATTTTCATTCTTTCCGATAGAAGAGAAGTTTAGGTCATTCTGCTCATTGACTGCGGACCAGAGACTGAGAAATGCCTCACATTATAAACATTTACTAAGAACTTGCTGTGTGTCAGGCCTTCCGTTATTTAAATAAAACGACTCACAGAACTCCTGTCTAGTAATTACTGTGAAGTAGGAATTCCACGTGGCCCTTGTCCTCCTGAGAGTGTGTGCAGGGCGCGGGGACACGGTCTGTAGCGAGCTGACAGGAGGTGGTGCGTGACCGTGTGGGCGGAGGAGTGGACAGCGGCAGAGGGTCTTGGTCCCGAGAGAGTGGCTGCCATGACGTTGGCCCACTGGCACTGTCCCCAAGTACCACTGCTTCTCCCCAGCTCCGCATTCCACAGACTGAGACCCTTTCTTCTCTGTCTGATGAAGATTGGGAACTGATAGTCCGTCCATCATTCTTACAACCATTTATCAATGTGTTGGTACCTTCAAAGAGTTTTGAAGAGGTGGGGTGGTCTGCTAGGCCTGCCCCTGCGGAACAGACTGCCTCCCTGTACCCTGCTCTCAGAGGTCTTCTTTTCCTTCTGAAAACAGCCAGCCCCTCCTCTCTCCCGAGCTCCCATCAGGACTTGTTCCCACCCACACCTCACATTCCCTACTCAGGCGGCATGGCGGTGCGCTTGTATGTGGAGGTCTGGCTAGTCGTATCACCCCAAATGCTTTTATTCACTTGTATCTCGGTGTCATGCTTGAGACAAAGCACCATAAAGGACGCAGCAAATACGTTTGAATGAAGGAAGCACTCCATTCTAACCCTGTAGTCACTGCTGTCTTCATCCTCAGTCTCCGATTTTTCTCCCTCCCCTGGTTCCTTCCCACCTCTCGCTGCACCAATGCCTGCACACGCTGTTTCTCATCTCTTCCCTCTACGTTTTCTCCTGCGGCAGTCTCACGCCTGTGATCGTCAATTTTCCCTCTGCGATGCCATCTGAATCCGTGTGATGTTTTTGGATGATCAGTAACCCCCTCCATCCTTGCTTCCCGCCAGTCTTTACCTCCCGAGGTCCTCTCCTCCCGCGTCTAAGGCACAGGCGAGGCCCACACTGCAGCTGGCGCCGGTCCCTCGCACCTCCCCTCCAGGCCCTCCCTTTTCCCACGACGCCAGGTCTCTAAGGCGTTCTCACCTGCAGAGTCCTGCCCACCCGCCGGCACGCACCAGCTCAGTTCTGAGTGCACAGCCCTCGATGGAAGCCCCTCACCAGTGACGCATTCCGGTATCACAGCCATGCCGCTTTCTTGGTGCCGTTTCGCTTTATTGCCCACTGTCCTTCATGAGTCTTTGTTTTTTTTTTAATCCTCACCCAAGGACCTGCTTAGAAAGAGGAAGGGAGAGGGAGAGAGAGACAGAGAAACATCAATGTGAGAGAGAAACGTTGATCTGCTGCCTTCTGTACATGCCCTGACCAGGGATCAACCCGAAACCCAGGCATGTGCCCTGACCTGGAATCAAACCAGCAACCTTTCCTGCATGAGACGATGCCCAACCAACTGGGCTCCTCCCGCCGGGCCTGTATGAGTCCTTTGCTTGTAGAGAGAAGCAGTGCAGAGCTGTGAAGTTAGGACATCTGAATTTGAATCCGGATCTGTCACTTGCTAAGTCTGTGATCATGGGCAAGTCGTTTTCCTATGAATGAGATAGTTGTTAGACGTATAAAGTGGGCATAGTAGACCTACCACAGGGGTCACTGTAAGGACTAAACACGACTCTCAGAGCAGTGTCGAGCATGCAGTCAGGGTTCAGCAAGTACTGGCCATTATTAGGCTCCATTTGAAGGGAACTATTGGCATCTCCTGTGCACACCTTATACTTTCCTACCCCTGTGACTTCTCATGCTAAATTTTATTTTCAGAATGTTCTCCATTTCCCATCTCTGTTTGTTAAAATCCTACACGTGTTACATTCCTGTGCTTCACGTAACAATCCATGTAGGTTTCTGGCAAACCTCCTCGATGCTCAGCATCTCCTGAACTCCCGTGGCCTCCCCTGTTCCTCTCAAACAGCTTGTATTTCTACCTTGTATGATAATTATGTGTATACATATCTTTGCTCTGAAAATATAAGGGAAACAGGAACTGTTTTGATGAACTTTTTGCATTTTCCTCAGTGTCTAAGCAAATTAATATTAGATATTATATTTGTTGATTAAATGAAAGACTATTTCACTTGCCCACTTACCTTTGTCCGGAGACTCAAGTGCAGTGCAGTTGTAGAACCTTGCCAAAATTAGTGTCGTCTCTGCTTAGCCATTTCACTGATCTCCCCCTCTGCCTTACTGGGCCCTCCTCTCCCCTGGTTCTCCCCATCCTCTTCCTCCTCATCATTTCTTTAATTCTGAATTCCCCCTCTTTCAAATTTCCTTCACGCACTTACAGAAAAACTCTATGGGCACAAAGGGATACTGCTTCTAGAAAGAGATGTTTTCTGATCATTTTGTCTTATTTTTCTTTGTCAAAAATAATAGGGCACATAGCATCTCAGAGACTCAGCTGGGTCCCTGAGAAACAAGCAATTATTCAATAGCAAATGAAAATAAGCCCAGTTTCCTGTGAGAGAATCTCACAAGAACTTGTTGATTGCATGTTCTGATGGTTGCAGTATGTTTTGAGTAGAGCTTGTCTTTTTGGAGAAGGAAAACAATTTTAGGGTTATTTGCATGAGAATTTTTAAAAAAGCAATTTGACGCCGGGTGTTCAAGAATAAATTCTTAAGTATTTTGTGTTTATTTTGTGCTTCCTTTTTCCTTATTCTGCTAATGTTCCTTTTTCTTAAATCTGAAAATCATCGAAAACATCACATTACGCTAAGTCTTCCTTTTCTGCATGTCTTGGTCTGTCTCGTGTCTTGGAGGGATGTTCTCATGAGTTCTGCAGTAACCATGCCAATCGAATTCCTAATTCATGATGGGGACCACACAACACCAATATGATCTACTTGTATTAATGAATATAAAATTGAAAAATAGAGTATTGTTTATTGTCTCTGTGTAGGACTGAAGGATATAAAGTTAACAAAATTGAATGGTAGATTAGAAAGTCAAACTTGAATTCTTATTTTATAATCCTGAAACCACATGTGAAGTTTGACAATGTTAAAACCTCTGCTTCCTGCTTCCCCTCCTGAGCCATGGGGGGGACTGTGTCAGTCATTCTGAGGGCACTGAGCAACAACACTGCGTACACAGTACTATGGGGTTGTCATCTGTAGTAGGTTTATTCTTATATTGGCATTTTTCTTCTAATTTAGGGTAGAAATTTAGCATCTGGAGAGGTTGGATTTTTTCCAAGTGATGCTGTCAAGCCTTGCCCATGTGTAAGTATGAGTATTTTATTTTTTCTATTTTGTTTTTGATGTTGTAATTAATTGTGCAAGAATGTACAATCGATACTGGTCTGGTTGCTCATTAATTTTATTAATTTTTCTGGGGTGATCATATTACTTTGTGTTTGAATGTTATGGCCAATGTTATTAAAATTCTCCAGTCATTATGATTTGATTGTCAAAAAATATTTTTAAAAGTTAGGGGAATATAAGCAAGAAGAAAATTTGACTTAGTAGAATTTACAAAATTAAATTGTCTACAAGGTTTTAGAAGGAATAACCAAAGTTACAGATTAGATGCACTGTACAAATTTCTCTTTCCCCGCTGAGGGGAGATGGTAGGGTCTGGTCTATTCCCAGTCACGTGGGCTCACAGGAAGATTGCACTTGAACTGGTGTGTCTGCAAGCATGCAGAGGCCTGCGCATCGCAGCTTCTTCAGCCAAGTCTCTACATACATTTTGCTTGCTTGATACTGTTTATTTAAAGTTATAATGACATTTTATGACAACCGCAAACATATTAGATAGATACAGGAGAGTGAATGAGTTGTTCAAATATTATTATGGATAATATTTGGACAATATATGGATAATAGTGCTTTATGAGATCTATAAATTTTGTTTGGGGTTGGCATTATTTTATCATCATAGCTTGATGTTTAGGGTGAATTTTTCTATGAAACTTTTAAAGTCCTTGACTCTATATAAACACAGTGTTTTTACTAATATAATGGAGTTGATGGTTTGGAAAAACTGAACCAGCCTTAATCTGTCTCGCTTGCTCTGTTTCAGTCCTTCTTGGATTTCTCAACTGGAACATGTTTTTACTGTTGTACACATGAATGTCTGCCATCCTTGATTTCAGAATGTAGTTTGTAGAACCGTTTGCTCCACTCACCCAAGCTTAATTAATTTCGAAAGCAAGGGGAATCAAAAAGCATGTGCTGTTCTGTTGACTCTGTGATCTAACGTCACACATTTTTTCTTTTTTTTTTTTTTTTTTTAAATTTTTTTTTATCCTCACCCGAGGACATTTTTCCATTTTTTGTTCAGGTAGAGTGGGAGGGAGAGAGAGGAACAGAGAGAGAGAGAGAAACATCGATGTGAAAGGAACACATGGAGTGGCTGCCACCCGCACAGCCGACCAGGGCCGGGGACAAACTGCAACTGAGGTACGCGCCCTTAGCGGGAACCGAACCCCGGTCTCTCAGGACCGCAGGCTGACGCTCTAACCGCTGAGCCAAACCGGCCAGGGCACGTCACACATTTTTAATCTTTTGCTGTGATCTTGGTGAGATAAGTAAAAAGGATTGTTTAGCTAGTTTTCTGCCATTTGTGTGAGCAAGGTACAGGCTTTCTGTGCGCAGAGCAGTGCCATTAGATGTTTGGAAGCCTCGAGTCATCGGAGCAAGAATAATACTCATTTCATTTACCAAGTACTGCGTTTCTCTGCAGTCTCTTAAATATGGCATAAAGGAGCATTTGATGTTTTACTTTAGGAATGGTCTGGCACGTAGTAGGTGTCTCATTAATTTTTGTATGAGTGAACAAAGGGATGAAAAAGCAAACTGAAGTCCCTAGCTGAATGTAAGCCATTAGCAATGGTAGACACTAATGCCATTAGCTTATAGGGTCCGACTACATGGTATTTGGCGGCCCAGATAGTTACTAGGACCTGTCAGAATGTCAAGCTGACAGGCGTGGTACAGGACTGCACACCCTGGGGACCCCAACAGCTGTTATTGTCTTTATAACTTAAAGTTAATAAATATCCATTAAAATTTTACTGCTCACTGAATGAAATTATAGATTTGTTGATTGCAGGATAAGTGAAGGGAAGGTAGGCGGAAGGAGCAGAATGGAGGGAGGAGAGGCTGAGGGATTTGGAAGACAGTATTTCTTGGGGCCCCAGAGGCAAATCATTTGTCAGCGTCCATGAGGAACACTGAGCATCTCCCTCTTGTGTCTGGGTTGGGAAGAAAATACAAAGCAGTTTCCTGTAAGAATTCTTAACCTTAGATCCAGAAACAACCCAGGTCTGAGGCTGGAGTTCATGCCCGTTCTGAGACCTAAGCAATTCTAAGCTAAGTGAATTTCACTTCTAACTGTGCCATCTAACTTTTGTAGGTGTGCTTCAGGAAGAGCATGTATCTGACATGGTTTATTTTACATGCAGGGATCCCAGTGAAATCGTTTTTGAAACGATCCGTCCATAGCGGAAGTTTCACTATGTAAACTGCCTATTGATGAAGGCAGTAGGCAAAAATGGTCAAAAATGAAAATATGCTCAAAGATGGGAGAGTATCCAGAAGAAAATGATCTGTAGTCTTATGTATGAAATACTGTCCAGACAGGACCCGAAGTTTACATAAAAGAATGGGGGCGGGGATTGAGGACTAGTGTACATTTAAAGACCTCAGAGGGTGAGGGAAGCGGGAAATGTTTTCCCATCAAATTTCTGAGGCTGTGTGTTTCTTACCATCAGAAGGGAAACTATTGAGGATTGATTTCTACTTACGAAAACAAAGTGGCAAAAGAAAATGTTTGCAGGATTTGAAGGGGTATATTTTACTTCCAATATTATTTTTGATGTATCAGTTTACAGGTAGTGAAATTAGAAATGAAATTCATTGGGTCAAAATATTAAAATGTTGATAACTTTGGAGATATTCTGAAGAGAAAGAAAATTTTTTGATATAGAACTCTTTTTAAAAAAGTTTATCTTTATTGTTGCAAGTATTACAGATGTCCCTCTTCTCCCCCCCTTGACCCCTTCTCCCCCTCTTCCACCCCTCCCTCACCGTCACAGCACTGCTGTGTCCACGGGTTATGCACACATGCATGTAAGCTCTTTGGTTAGTCTCTTCCCACCCTCCTTCCCTCTGAGATTCTTAATCTAAAAGGACAAAAGAATAAAACAGCCTATTCTGAAAACAGACATATTCACATTGGCCAAACCTCTGAAATATGATAGTTTTCACTGTTAAAAATGATGGTAACTATTATATATATATATATATATATATATATATATATTTTTTTTTTTTTTTTCCCTTCCATTCTCACCCAAGAATATTTTTCCACTGAGAGAGAGAAAGACATGGATTGGTTGCCCCCTGTACAACTCTTGCAGGGGCCAGGTATTGAACCTTCAACCAAGGTGTGTGCCCTTGACAGGAATGAAACCCTAGACCCTTTGGTCTACGGGCTGACGCTGTGACTGCTGAGCCAGACTGGCCAGGGCAGGAACAGTATTTATAATCACCAGATGTAAAATGGCCCAGGGATACCATGGTGCATAGATACCAAAGACTCACATGATTCATGAAAAATCTCTGAACACAAGACAACCTGTACTCCCAGGCTTTTCTTAAGAGTTTTTCAACGTTGTCTGGGTGTAAGAGTAAGTGTTATTTGCTATTTTAGGAATATTGGTAAACCTTTGTTGGCTTGGTTGATTTTCTGGTTTCCATAAGCAACCAGAAGAAGTTTCTTTTGTTTTTTTGTTTTCTTTATTAGCATAGAAAAATGTAATATTTTTCTTGTTTGCAAGCTTTATAGGAGAAGAGGGGAAAATGAATCTTTCCCATGACTTTTTTGTGAATAAAAGGTTTCTAGGTGTTGGAATTTGTGTTTCAAACTCAGAGGTTCTATTCAGTGTATATTGTTTGGCCTGTTTTCCCAGTGTCTTGGGGAAGAGGGTGCTGTGTGCTTTTCCTAACATTTCCTTCTGATTTTCCCTGAGAGGGGAAAACTGCCTTGATAATAAATACCAAAAGTTTCCAATTCATACTTCTCCTGTTATCTCTCCCTGGTGGTACCGTGGCAGTAAAATGAATGAAAGGGTGGATTAAAGTGAGATGAATTATCTCCTACTTATCTGACATAGACTGTGATTCACTCTGTATAAAATTGCCAATGGATAGATCCAGGGCTGTGCTGCTTAGGGTTATATGGCTGAGTCAGCTGAACTGAATTAGTGATTGATTTCTAAAAGCTTCCCTTAAGTAAACTTAATCTGCTCTGGCCTTTTTATATCCTAGGTGCCCAAACCAGTAGATTATTCTTGCCAACCTTGGTAAGTATTAAAAGTGTTTATGTAGCTAAGTTGAAATGCCACACTCGTAGTTCAAGGATGCCATAAATGTGGGGGTGCTAGACCACATTCCATTTCCATTTGTCCTGGACAGAGGTGTGTTCAGATGTGACAAACTCAGTAATGACTCTGTGCATTGCTGACCTTTCCATATGTTTATCAGAGTGGTGTGTGTGTGCGCGCATATACACGTACCCAACTAAACACAGTCTGTAACAGCCTCAGAAAAGAATAGGTCATAGGCAAATATGTATCTTTTCTTTTAGAAAAGTAGATTTTTTGAAGCAGAGGAAAAATTAAGTATGATTTTATTGTCTGAAACTAAAAATTAGTCCAGGGAAGATAGTAGATAATAGATAAAGAGAATAGTAGATAGTAGATAAAAATACAATTTATAACATGTCATATGAGAGGAGCAAGATGTATTCATTCACATCTGAAGTTTTGGGTCTGTAGGGAGCTCACTTACCACTTGGGGACTAGTATTACCATCAAGAGAAACAAGGAAGCACAGTGGATAGTGATTATTACTTTCTGGACATGATGCGTTCAAATGGGAAAAGATCCATGTAGAATCCAGAATAGTCGTGACCATCTTATGATAACAACCAATATATACTGAGTACTTACCAGTGCTTAGTATTTTACACATTTTATTTAATTTTGATTTTCTAACGTCTCAAGACGGAAGGTTGTTCTTATTCTTTCTACAGATGAAGAAAGAAAGGTTAAGGCTCTTTCACTGTGTACACAGGAGAGACGAGGCTTGGGGACCGTGTGTGTATTTGTGTACATGTGTGCACGTGTCGGAGGCAGGGCAGTCCTTCCAGGAACTGCCTGCAGCTCTCTTGCTAACCCAGTACCTGTTGGCTCCTCTTGCCTCGTTTACTTATTCAATAAGTATTTTCTGGGTGTTTGCTGTGCGTTAAGCATTGTTACTCTCGTTAGCTTTGTGTTTGGCAGAAGTGAAGGACATCTCTCTGCATTCCTTTTCTGAAGCAATGGAATTCGTTGACAGAAGTCAAAAGAGCTCCGATCTGCCACTAAATTAAAATCCTGACACATACTTACTTTTAGCTTCTGTTCTCTTCCAGGTATTTACACACGTGTTCTGTCATTGTTTCTTACAGGTACGCTGGGGCTATGGAAAGACTGCAGGCAGAGACTGAGCTTATTAATAGGGTAAATAGTACTTACCTGGTGAGGCAGAGGACCAAAGAGTCGGGAGAATATGCGATTAGTATTAAGTAAGTAGGACAAATACTTTTACAGAAATAGATTTCCTTTTTCCATAACTGCACAGGCCATCTGACACGTGTAACACTATTGTGGAAAACCAAGGTTCTAATTAAAGTAGAAATAATGCTTCTATTGAGACAGTTCACTAATACTTGAAAATATGTTAGAAAAACAGTATAAAGTGTTATAGGCTACTAATCGGCACATTAGATCTCTTTCATAACATTGAATTTTGGTGACTTGATGTGTGTATGTTTTAAGTAAATTCTAAGAGTATAAATTACTAGATTTAGTTTTATTTGTTTTTTCTATATACCCCAATGGAACTTTCTAAACAAATTGAGCATAATGATTGGTCAAATCTAATCCTCCTTCTCACTTCAAATATTGCTTGTATCTTCAGCCAATCCAGTAAATACATTTTGTTAATTAGCTGTCACCACTGTATTGGCATAGGTATATATTTTGTCTTCTGAATTAATTCCTATAACGTTATTGGGGCATGCCCTCTGGTCATTATTGATTTCTTCTGATTAAAAACACATTTATATTCATAAGTTATTCATTGCCCACAGGTACAATAATGAAGCAAAGCACATCAAGATTGTAACAAGAGATGGCTTATTCCACATTGCAGAAAATAGAAAATTTAAAAGTTTAATGGTAAGCATTGATTAGTTCTTTTCAGTCTGTGGTCCTTATTTTCCTCTTATTGGAAAGGTCAGTTTCACCCTATAGATTCGTGGAAATGCCGCTCACTGGAAAGTTGTTTGAGAGAATCATACTATCATTTTGCAGCAGATTCTAAATCCCAAATGTGTTATTAATATTAAGAATCCCAATTGTGTTATTGCTTTAGTCATGGTTTTTATTGTAGACTAAATTTGCAAGTTTTAGATAATATTTCAGAGTCTACACTATTTATGACGCAGAGTAATAGGCAATTAAAATGCAGTCGACTCTCAGTTACTGTGTGCGTTTTGCTTTGTGTTTGATGAAACTCAGCAGAGGTCCAGTATGCACATGTCCTCTTCCTTCCTCTCCTCCTCTTGCAGGTAAAGGGAGGGTTTTAAATCATAACATAAAAAGTTGTCATTGTAATTGATAAAACTCTTCTCACATTCAGGTTCATGTCATACAAAATGCAATATAATGTCCCATAGAAAATCTTTTTGTATTTTCTGCTATTTTATTTTTTCTTTATTGATATGAGAGGGGGAGAGAGATAGCAACATCAATGAGAGAGAACATCGATTGGCCACCTCCTGCATGCCCCTCAATGGGGATCAGGCCCACAGCTGGGCATGTGCCCTGACCAGGAATCGAACCAGGGACCTCTTGGTGCATGGGTCGATGCTCAACCACAGAGCCACAGCGGCCGAGCTATTTTCTGCTATTTTAAATCATCTGCATTCTCCTTCATTACCTTACACAATTAAACATTAACAGGGGAACATTTTTTTCACACCACAATCTCATAGAAACTTTATATTTAAATTGAAATAGTATATTATTACCAAGTTACTTTACATGAAAAAAATTATTTTATTAATTTATAGAATTTAAATAATTACAGCCTCATACTTTTATATGTGCATAAGAATATTATGTATATGTCATATAAACAATTCATATATCTCATTATACTGTATATGCATTGCTGATAGTAAAAAAGTTCATATTTCCTTAAGCGTGGTCTCAGGTCTGTTTCTCAGGTTTGGGAGAGTTTCTTGAGATAATGAAGAATTTGGATACAGCACATGAGATACATCGTTAGTGCTCTGCTGAGCACTTTGAGTAACATCAGGAAGGACCACTTATTGATTGAACCATCAATCAAGTGATGCATACTGCAGCCTTCCGGAAAACATCTCAAACACTTGGCAGATGTTAACATCAGAGTTAAGACGCAGAGGAAGAGCCTTACAAAACAGCCAGCTAGAAAGCCTCGTCTGAAAAACCTACAGCTACTTCAAGGCGGGAATCGATGTTTTCAAGAAAGTGAAGCATCCCGAATTGAAAGAAAAGTAAGAAAACCTCTCTGGACACACATACTGTATTCCTCACTTGAAAGCAAAGGCTGCGCAGCAAGATCACGTCCTAGACGGTGGAGATTCTGCCAAATTGGTGACCAAGATCCAGGCATCCTACCTGCAGGCAGTAACTTACGTTCTGCTGGAACAAGGCTGCGCACAGGGAGAGCTGGACCCGAGGAGCTTCCTCCCAGCATGAAGCCCTGGGTGGGGGGTGGCAAGGGGATGCACAGATACTGAGTGACGGCCCCAGCCGAGCCACGATCAAAGCATGCATGCGGGGTGGGGGGTGTCTTCATCGCCACAAGACACGCCAGCTTGAGTTTGCACCTGCAGGACTTCTGTGCATGGTAATGAGGCTGCTCCATGGTATTGCAGTTAATATGAGGCTTCAAAAAACTGCTACAGGGCCAAAGATGAATTCCTGCCTTGCAGGCTTGGAAAGTAACGAGAAAACTCCCATCAGAGGAGACAGGCAAACAGATGAAAGGAATAGTCACTGGACAGGGCCACACCATCCAGCTTTGTGTCATGGGTTCAGCTCAAGAGTGTCCTTCAGCAGCTCAGGTTCGACGTGAAAAGCCGGTAATACCCAGTGACTGGATTAGTGAACACAGGTCCATGGCTGCCGCCTGCATAAAAAGCAACAGAAACTCAGAACTGAAGTAATTTGTACTGGAGAGCAGCAAGTGTTTCTGTAGTGATGTTCTGGGAAGGGATTAAAAGTACTTGTCACAGAGCTAAAATGAGCTACCCTTATGTGATGGGTGTAAAGTACCAGAAGTGCCCCTGGTACACACACACACACACACACACACACACCCCGCTTTTCTCTCCATAGCCCGGCATCTTCTGCAAGGAAGCACACCGCACGGGGCCACCGGAGGGCATTAAGAACAAATAGCAAAACTGTGATGACACTGGAAAACATGAGCAAAGGATGTACACTCGGACCATGTCGTTTCGGTCAATGACAGACCTGCACCTGTGACGGTGGTCCCGTAACATTGAACTGGAGCCGAACGGTCCCTGTCACCTGGTGACGTCGCAGCTATCCTGCCACAGGCACACGCGGCTCGGAGCGGGGGCGGGCAGCCCTGCTGCCTGCCTGCGCTCGAAAGCACCGCCACCGCCACCGCCACCGCCACCGCCACCGCCACCGCCGGTCGCGATGACGAGCAGCCGCGCCCCTAGCGCTTGCATCCGCTGTACCCTTACTATTTTAGGGTGCACTCTTTCTACCTATAAAAGAAGCTGGCTGTGAAAGTGTGCTGGGTAATGCCAGCAGCAGCCTGTGCATCGAGTCTCTCTTTATTTTAATTGTTTCTATTGGTTTTCTTTTTTAGAGGGAGAGGGAGAGAGAGAGAGAAACATTGATCGGCTGCCTCCTGCACACCCCCCACCGGGAACCAAGCCCACAACCCGGGCATGTGCCCTGACCAGGAATCGAACCGGGACCTCTCAGTCCTTGGGATGACGCTCAATCCACTGGGCCACACGGGCCGAGCTACCTCGAGTTTCTTGATGGCTTTATCTTCTCCTGCGCTTGATTTAATCTCCTGTCGATCTGCTCACTGTGGCCCCAAAAGATGAGCAGGATGAAATCGCCTGAGGATGCACATCTGAGAACACCTCTGTCATCACGCGACTCGTGACTAATTGTAAAAGGAATGGACGATAAGGAACTGATAAGTCTTAGGAAAAATACTGTAGAAAACGATGATGAGGTAGCTGAACTAGTCTGGAGCTGCAACTGCTGTGTTTCTGTCTGTTGAACACATTTACCTCGAGTCCTTATTATGTGAAATCACTGTTTCTGCAGAATTCACAAAGGATGCCACGGTTTTCTAAAAGTGCTTTCAAATGAGTCCATCCAGCTCCACCAAGAGCTGCCCACCAGTGCTGTCCTGTGAGCTACACCAGGAAACGCTACACAGGCCCCTTCGGAAGGAGGTGGAGGGTCCTAGGCGCCACCCCTCTGGCAAGGCAGGGGCCTCCCTAAACCAGGATCACAGGGCTGACCTTTGTCGTGTTGGTGTGAACAGGAGGGTCTGTGGCCGTGAGCTGTTGTCTCTTCAGAACAGTTCACTGCCCTCCTGTCATTGGTTTCATTCCTATGAAACTGCTTAGGGCCTGGAATTAAATTTTGATTTGGAAAGGATGTGAAACACCGTCAGACTCCAGAACTTGTCTTAAAGAGCCAGTTCCCCAGAGAGAAGATTGGCCCTGGGATGGTTATGACCGGGCTCCTCCCCGGGGCTTCCATAACTTGGGGAATCGAGATTCTCATTTTACCTGTCATTAAATTCAAATTCCAAGTGGATTTCTGTCTCAGATTATAAGGCATTAATTTTGTTCTAATTTTCATGGATGCCAGACCATCCAGGTCCAAGTGCTGTTTATAAATCATCCCCATTGCCTGTTGCCGTGGTAACTGGAGTGACTGGCTCTCATTATTTTTTAGAGACTTGAATTGCTGACACCTCTGTGTCAGTACGAGATAAGGAAAGCTTAGCCGTTTTCAGCCATTTCTTTTGTTTAGAGTCCTCTTATTTACTTGTAGTACCTGAAGGTCAATGACTACCAAAGCAGGGGCGGATTAGCCAAAGTACAGAAAGCATAAAGGCATAACTTGGAAGAGACCCACCGCGCAGTTTAATTCTGCCTCGTCGGAAGCCTGCAGGAAGACCTACCCTCGAAGACTAACAGTGGAACTGAAGCGTGTCCCACGCTTCGGAAGCGATGAAGAAGTCGTTCGCCGATGACTCATTCGCATGACCCTAGGCCTTAGAAAATCCCTTTTTTCTTCCATAAAATGTGGAGGTGGGTAGGTATTAAATGATCCCCAAGTCCCTCTCAGTATGGTAATTCTAGGGTTTCTAGCCAACTTCACCTAAACTTGAATTCATACTAATTCATAATATCCATATAATTCCTATTACCTAGAACAAAATTACATTGAAGTTCAAAGGTATTGGCTTATTACTTTCAGGTTTATTTTTAGCTATGGAAAAGAAGACAGCCCTGGCTGGGAAGCTCAGTGGGTTAGAGTGTTGTCCTGTATGCCAAGGTTGTGGGTTTGATCCCCGGTCAGGACACGTACATGAATCAACCAATGATGCATAAGTGAGGGGACTACAAATCTCAATCTCTCTCTCTCTTTCTCTCTCTCTCTCTCACACACACACACACACACTCTCTCTCTCTCTCTCTTATACTTTCTTTCATCTCTCTAAAATGAATAAATAAAAGTTTTAAAAAGGGAGAGAAGACATTTTGCTCAGGTAAATACTGCCTGAGAGAACAGCCTCTGAATTCGTTTGCACCATCCTCACAGTGTATGCGTGCAGAGTTCTTTCAGAGACCTTACAAAAATGTCTCTTTTATTTAAAAACAAAAAGTTAGATGCTAATATTGGTGTCGAGAATTTAATTCCAGACCTTGCCTTTGCAGATCACGTTAAAAATCACTGTAATACAAATGCCATATTCTGATTATTGAAACCATTTTGAGGATATAAATTTCTATTTGGTATTTTGTGTCTCTCTCTCTCTTTTTTTAAGTTGATCAGTTTCCAACTTCCTCTGCTGCATTAAGGATCCCTGCAATCTGAGTCCAAGGAAGAAATACATATAGATTTTTAAAGTTATACTTATAATGTGTAAAGCCTAGTGACTCAGGTCTAGGCACACAGGGCTCACGGACTCTTAGCAAGTGCTTCTCCCTGGAGCCTCCTTAGTGTGGACTCAGCTGCCAGGCACCATGTGCAGTAGTGTGATGCAGTTAAGAGCACAGCTGGGGAGCAGATACCAGCTCCGGCACCTTGCACCGAGATGCGAGCGTCCCTGGGGACAAGGCTCATCTCTTGTTTCTTGTGTGAAGACCATGAGAAACTACATAGAGGCCTGGCCAGGGGATGGTGGCAACTGCGATGACATTCACATGTACCAGGCACTTCATCCATTCTTTCTACCGTCTGTGACACTGTTATCCCATTTTACAGACCTGAGAGCTGGAAAATCTCCATTTGCTTTATCCAGGGCTCAGCCAGGCTATCTCCATCATGAAATCTCTCATCCTCAGAGAAGGAATCAAAGGACGTTCTCTGTCTTGCCTTTGAACTCTCATCATCCCTCACTCCTCCCAAGGGTGCAAGCTCCCCGAGGCAGGAGCCTTTGTCACCTTTGCGATCCAGACACACCCCACAACGCACCCCACAGCTCATCTGAGTTAGGGCAGAAATGGTGAACATGTCATTGACGGTTCTTTTTCTTCTGGGTGATTTTTGGCCCGATTGATTGGTTTGGGGAACTTTGAACATAACTATGGAATGGAGTTATTGAGTTGACGTCAGGGTGATTGTTAGAAGAAATGAGTTGGTTCTACACAGTTTTCAGCAACTGTGCTGCAGCAGAAGCGACGAACCATTTGTTAAAAGTGATTGTGCGTTTATCTGCATTTCAGCCGTTAGAGATGTTATATCTACGGTACTCGTCTAATGACAATATGCACTTTTCCCCATTATGGATAGATGCATTATTATTTAATTTCTGTTTAAAGTAGAGGGATTCGGATTTGCGCAGAATCCATGAAACCAGCATCTCAAAAGAAATTTCCTGGCATTCTAGTATGAGAGATGATGGGGCGTTAATGTATCAGGCTCGGGTGTATTTGGGGCAGTTCAGGTGTTGGAGAATATTGGAAGGAACCACGGTATTGACCTCTGTGAGTCCAGAGGCTCCGAGAGCTGTGACGTGGGCACCTGCACTTCGTCAGCCGGAAACAATGCCGAGTAGCATCCGTGGTGTGTCCGCTTCGGTTCACCGTGGAAAAGTACATCGGCCGTCAAGCTTGTTTTTCTGCAATGCTGCAAGAAAATGCAGGAAACTAGAAATCGCTTTATATTCAGCAAGCAGCTGTTCCCTTTATTTGTGTTTAGAAAGGCAAGTATTTCATAAATAAGAGCAATAATTACTGTTCTGAAATTGAGGTTGAGTGTGGCTCTTTTCATTCAGCGCATCTGACGGAGACTAGCAGGATGTGCTCCCTCCCTGAGTGACAGTGGAGACTCCCACGGCACGCGGCCCGAGCGCGAGGACGGCTGCTGGCAGCTGCCACGTGTGTGCTGACAGTGGGGGCGACTGTCGTGTACTCGTCCGTGGACTTACGGAAACTTAGCGGTAAAGGATCGTCCTTGAACAGTCGTGGCCTCATTAAAAATTATCTTTTATTCTCTTTACCCTGAAGGAACTTGTGGAGTATTACAAGCATCATTCCCTTAAAGAAGGGTTCAGAACCTTAGATACGACTCTCCAGTTTCCGTACAAAGAGCCAGAACATTCCGCCGGACAGAGGGGGCCCAGAGCAGGCAACAGCTGTGAGTACTGTTGTTTAGAGCACAGTTTGCTGTCACGTAACCAACGGAGGCGTGACAATATCAAACGTCTTTCTTCCCGAGTTTGAAATATGAACCAGTTAATACGCTGTTGCCTTTAGCAGGGACTTTTTCTAGTGAAGTAGAATCAGGGGTACCCACAGGTTTATGAACGTTTGTTGATACGGTACTTTGAGCCAAATTAAAAACCATGTTTGTGTTCAGAACTCCATAAAAAATGTAAAGGGTATGTTAATATGTAAGTTTTATACTTTTCAATGACTTTTATTCTTTTTTTAAATCCTTACCTGAGGATATGCTTACTGATCTTTCTTAAAGAGAGGGGAATGAGGAGAGAGAGAGAGAGAGAGAGAGAGGGGGGGGGGGAGAGAGAGACGGACATTGATGTGACAAGGAAATGTTGATCGGTTGCCTCCCATTTGTGCCCCGATGGGGGATTGAACCTGTGCCCTTGGTGTGTGCCCTGACCAGGAGTCAAGCCTGCGGCCCTTCGGTGTACCGGATGATGATCCAAGAAAATGAGCCACACCGGCCAGGACAGCCAGCCTTTTTAAATCACACATGTTTGTGGCCCTAATGCCATTCGAGTAACAGTATTTAAGCAAGGCCCATGTACAGCTCTCGTCTTCTTATGATTCTGTTTCAAAGATTACTTTTGGAATCGTGTCCTCTGACGCCAGTATGTCTAAAAGTGGACTTTCTTTCATACTGAGGACTGTGCCACAACTGGTCATCAGAGATGAGCACACAGGCCTGGCCAGTGTGGCTCAGTGGTTGAGCATCGACCCTGCACCCAGAGGTTTCCAGTTCAATTCCTGGCCAGGACACATGCCCAGGTTGTGGGCCCAGTCTCCAGTGTGGGGCATGCAGGAGGCAGCCAGTTGATGTTCTCTCTCATCGATGTTTCTCTCTCTCTCTCCCTCTCTCTTCCCCTCTCTCTAAAACCAATAAAGAAAATAAATTAAAAAAAAAAAAAAAAAAAAAAGATTAGCATACAGATGAAAAGCAGGTTCTAGTTGGAGTGTGAGTTCAAGTCAAACACTTTGTTCTCATCACCGCTTAATGTCACATCATCTGCCTGGAGGGAGACAGAGCTTGTAGAGAGACCATCATGATGAAAAATGTTGGGACCAAACCGTGATTTTATTCTCTTCCTTTCAAATCTTCTTTAAAAAAAATAAAACTGGTTTGGAGGCGAAATGAATGCAATTTTATTACTTTGAATCCTTCGCCTGAGCAAAACTAGAATTTCTAGAGGTATTTGAAAAAAGAATTTACATCAGTGTAATATAACTTCAGTTCCCCCAAAAAACCAGAAACGGAAAGAAAAGCGGGTGGTGTTTGGGGCTCTAACAATGTCAGCAACATCTCGACACTTCATATAAGTAAAAACGCAGGGAATTTGTCACACGCACCGACGGGCTTGGCGTTTATGTGAGTAGCTTCGTAGCTCTCTTCACAGGATTTGTGCTAAATGACCACATGCACCGTGGGAGCACACTTTAGGTGGAAACTCCACACCTATTAAAAGTTAATCTTTTGCCCTGGCTGGTTTGGCTCAGCGGTTAGAGCATCAGCCTGTGGACTGAAGGGTTGTGGGTTTGATTCCCAGTCAAGGGCACGTACCTGGGTTGCAGGTTCAATCCCTGGCCCCAGTCAAGGTCATGCAGGACACAACCAATTGATGTGTCTCTCTCACATCAATGTTTCTCTCTCTTCCCTTCCCCTTCTCTCCGTCCCTTCTACTTTCTTTAAAAATCAAGGGAGGAATATCCTCAGGTGAGGATTAACAGCAACAACAACAAAATTTATCTATTTTTTAGCCCAGTGTTACCCAGTTATCTTAGGTTCTCATACAGGTTGAGAATTTGATATTTTTATATCAGGTGATCAGATGATGCCGCTCATAAAGTGACCAGAAAGAAGCGAGTTAGTACTTCAGTCAGTCCGTCGCAATGCACAGTGGGCTACACTCTAAGATGGTTCAGTCATTCCCATGTAACAGGACTGCAGCCTTAGGTCAGACTTGGGGTTCTGCCCCAATGCTTTACTTACTTGATGCTGATGTTGCGTAATATAGGTATTTTCTGCAATGGTGGGTGTCTATGGACCACGGCGGTGCTGAGGGTGAGTGAGCATTCCGCACGGCGCCGGTCCTGGGCAGTGCTCAGCAGAGGCCAAGCTGCGCTTCCCCTGCTGCTGCTAACTCCTCTTCCAACACAGAGAGCAGTTTCCTGTGTTTGTAAGGGTTTAACAAGACGACTAGCTTTAACTCATAGCGACTTACATCATTGTTTTTATAATGTCTTAGATAGTTCTTGCTTATACCAAGTTATGACAAAGGGGTAACCCTCAATTAAAGCACCGCTTCTGTGTGCAGGTACGTAGCCTTCGCTGCTTGTCCGGCGTGGTCAGGAGGAAATGCTGTATATCCTGGACAGAACGTGTGTGCAGGGCGTCTGTCTGGTCCTCATTGCTGCTAAATATCGCCTAGTAATAGCTTTTACTGAGGTCTTACCTGGGGACAGTGGGTGGAACAGGGACATGGAGCAAGGACACCCCATTACTTCTGAAAGGCCACAGAGTAGGCAAGCTACAGCCTAGAGCCACCTGTGTTCTGAGGAGAGGCTGAGATGGGAGGCCCAACCCCTGAAACCTGCTGTTCATCATTATTTTGTTCCGATGTAATAGGCCAGCCCCCAAGCACTGTAGAAGACTGCTTGTACTAGTCCACGGTCAAACACCCTTGGGCAGGTTATCAGTTAGTTTTCAAGTTAGTAAAATATGATCCAGTTATGACAGCTCCCTCATGCCAATGCAAAAGCCCATATACAATACATTGATTAGAATTGAGCAGGAGGCCAGAGTGTCGGGCTCGGGGCATCCAGCGTCCAGGGCAGAGCCTGGTCAGCAAGGCAGTGAGACTGGTTTTTGCCCTTGGAGTGACTTGAGTGTTTCCGAGAGAGGGCAAGGAGGAGGCGAGACAGGAGAGGACCGGGCAGAAGCGAGCTGCTTCCGAGAGACCAGCGACCGAGCAGAAGACGCCCGCCCTGTCCTGGGGACGCGAGAATGCCACCTCTGTCCGGAAGGGGTCCCAGCACCCCCGCCGCAGAGCGTCCGCCGCCCCGCGGGGCCATGTGTGAAGGGCACCGAGCCGAAGGTGGGCCTTTCTGGCTCCAGTCAGCGCTTAGTTATTCTCAGGTCTGCTGCTGGGTAGCTGGTTCGCTTGGCTTGTCTGGGCCTCGGTGTTCTCAGCGGGTGGATGAGGAATGAGTTTAGATGTTATTCTCTTTAAAGATAGCATCTGAGTCTGCTTCTTTGTACGCGTGAAAGGAGGAGGTAAAGGGGGATGTTAATAGACCGGTTTCGGCAGGAAAAGCTGTACAGTGAGCTTTCATGGCCCTAAGCAGACCTCAAACTCTTTCCCAAGTTCTCATTAATTGGACCACCGAGTAGAGTTGGCTAACTGGGGGAAAAAAAAAAAAAAAAAAGTTGGTTATTATTATATTTAGATCATCTCAGAGCATTTTCTCACAAGAACTTATTAGTTATAAAAGAGAAAATAGAAACCACTTAATCAAGTGGTCATGGTTCACGTCCATAATGGAACGAATAGGTACCGTGTACGTCCTAATGCGGTTCCGCGTCGCTGGCTCCTGTTCCAACTATCACGTGAGAGTGACCGTGAGGGACACCAGACCAACCGAACCGAAGGACATTCCACGGAATAAGTGTCCTGTGCGCTTCAAAGGTGTCAGCATCAAAGGACTGGGGGGCTGTTTCAGGTCAGCGAGGCTGAAGCATGGCAGCCACCTGTCACGTGGTCCTGGACGGCGTCCTGGCCAGAACCATGTATAAATGCAGTATTGTTTCTATAAAGATGTGCTTGGCACAATCAACAAGTTTTGAATAAGTTTCTATATTAAGTAATCGTATTTTTTGACAACTATACTGTGATTAAGTGTAAAATGCCTTTGTTTTTAGGAAGTACACACTGAAGTATTTAGAAATAAAGGGCATTGTCTGCAATGTATTCTGAAATGGTTCCCAAAACACGGAAATTCGTAAAGCAAACAGTAAAATGTTAACCTTTGAGGAGTTTGAGTGAAAGTTTATGGGAACTTTTTGTACTATTCTTGCTGCTTTTTTTTAGGCCTGACTTACTTTAGAATTAAAAGTTTTAAAAAGTAGGGATAATCCCATTTGCTGGGAAAGTCTAACAGACTCACCTCCTTTTATACCTGCTCCAGCGGCAGGGGTGCGGGGCCCACTGATTTGGGGTATGGAGAGCACCCAGCAGGTCGTATTTGAAACAGCCTCTCCCTTACCTGCGACCACATTGTATTTGCTTATTTATTCATTCTTTCTTTTATTCAACAAATGTTTACTCCACCCTCGCCATGCGCCAGGCCCTGTGGTAGTGACTCTGAGAGGCCACTAGGTGGCCAGGAGCACATGTGAACTAGCAGCTTCATAAATCAGCATGAGTTTTAATAAGTCTTGTGAAGCAGAAGCTGGGGGAAGGGGATGACCTGCAGGGTGAGGGCAGGACGTTCTGCAGGCGTGACACTCAGTGTGGCGGCGGGGCGTGGGTGGGAGAGCAGGGAGACGCCCCTGTGAAGAAGCTGCTTGCGGGCAGGACCTGACACAGGCAGGAAGGCCGTCCACGGGTCTGGAGCACATGAGTGGATTCTCGCATGTGTACCAGAAGTGTGTTCCAGCTTGTATAAGCCGAAAGTGATGTGAGCTGATGGGCTATTTTAAAAGACTGCTGGCTACTCTGAACACTGTCGGGGGGGGGGGGGGGGGGGGGGGGAAGAAGGAGAGGCGCCAGGAAGCAGCCGCAGGTGTCCCAGAGACTCGTGGCTCAGGCAGCAGGTGAATAGTGACCGTGGTGCAGGTCATGGGCAGACTGCAGTCCATTCTGGAGGCAGAAGCAGGTGGATAAAGGAGTCAGGGTAGGATCAGTGGGAGTAGGGTACCACATCCGCGCCTCGGACCGCGGGCAAACGGGAACCCTGACGGACAGGAAGCAGAAGAGGTGTAGCAGGCTCAGTTTTGCAGTTTCTGGCACCTGTGCCGACTCACTGGTTTGGTAGGTAGTTGGCATTGAGAAGCGTGGTCTGGGTGGAAGACAGGGTTGTAGGAGTCGTCAGCACTCACTGCATAGTTTACATAGGACAGAGTGTAGTGTGGAGAGCGTCAATTATTGTTTTTTGGTGCATTGTTCCCAGACACCCTAGGAGCTAGCCTCCGTTGCTTCCTATTCTCAGATTGCACTTGGCACAGTGCCGCTCATGAGCAGGTGGCAGAAAGGTCTCCGTACGTGAAGTCAGGACCTAGGAGACAGCCGGCGCTGAAGAGCTGTGTGTCTCTGATATTTGGAAAAGCTTGGGGAGATGCCTGGGTTTGCAAACAAAATGTGGACTAGCAGGTTCCTTTTGATGTGGTGACAAATATTAGAGTAATTCTTCAAAAACCGGCAAAGGCTTCCTGGGTCATTGTGACCATGCAAATGACCCAGAAGGACAACATGCAGATCAGAGCCTGAACCTGGGAACAGCCAGTGCCAAGGAAGGAGCGTGGAGGACATGTGGCCAGAGCAGCAGGGACGAGGGGACAGCAGCAGGGTGCAGTTGGAGCCATATGAGGCCAGATGAGACATGGGCTTCTACTCTGGAAGACATGGGAAGCCTTGGAGGAACTTAAAGGAGAGACATGGTTTGACTTAAAGTTTTAACAGGCTATTCTGGTGTCTCTGTTGAAAAAAAGACCAGGGGGTTTGGGGGTGAGATGGAAACACTGAGTCCAGTTAAGAGGTTCATGAGCAATCCAGAGGACAGACTGTGGCACCTTGAGCAACACACGGCCAGAGGGGTGATATGTTTTGCAGGTGATCCAACAGTGCGTCTGACGTGTCCGACGTGAACTAGAACAAGCTTTGAGAATGACTGGAAGGCTTTTGGCCTGAGTGACTAGGAGACTGGAGGTCTTTTCAGGGAGGGACTCAACCGGAGCCTTAAGTCCAGTCAGAGCATTCTCAGTGCAAAATGAATAATTTCCACGTCTCTGTCATGTCCGTGTGTCTGTCTCCTCACTAATGTGTAAGCTCCTGTGAAGTCAGACGCAGTCTTTGTCGTATCTCCTCTAGCTCCTAACGCGTGGTTTGCACATTTGTAGTTAGTTAATAAACACCTGCCAATTATTTTCAGTGAGTAAGGATTTAGAATCAATAAACTTGATGCCTCTAAATAATCTGAAATCCCCAGAAATGTCAAGTGATCTAATTTTCCATAATAATAGGAAAGGCCGTCCCTCCTGTTTCTTCGCGTGAACGACTTCGTGTGTTTATGCTGTGCAGCTCTGCATGCAAAGTGGTCGTTCCCTTCTTCTGATGATGCTAGACATGCTTTCCTTGTTATATCTTTGAATTTCAGGTTAAAGGGGATATGGCCACTTACCAGATGTCACCATTCAATTAGATAAAAAAACCAATCTGAATTATTCCTAGATTTTTTCAGAGACAATACATAAAATATACAATACACACTAAACAAGGGGTTTTTCATTTGTTTTATTGAGGGAGATGGGGGAGCAGATATTTGATACCGTGGCTGAATGTTTGCTGGCGTCTAAGAAGACACGTCTAAGCTCTAAAATGCAACCAGGTGGAGGGAGGATTACACACTTAAGTAGACCTTCATCACATTCTCAGCGTGGTCTCTGCTGCGGGGCCTCTGTAGACATCTTGGTACCAAGAACTCCTGGATCGCACGTCGAAGCGCCCACTCAGGACCCTGGTTCTCTGGGAAACCTCTAGACCACTGCTGGTGGCAAGCTCACCAGGATCCCTGTACTGATGACAGACCGTCGGTCCAACTGCCTGATAATTTACTGACAGCTTTTTATCACGCCCACGCGCGTGAGCTGAGCTCTGGGCAGTGCCCATCGCAGAGTGGTCGGCCAGTGCTCAGGGTTGTGTCACTTATACACGGAATGGGAAAATCAGTGCAGTTCAGAAATACTGTGTGATGTAATAACAGTGCCGTGGGCGGAGTGCTGATTGAACTTGGTCTCTACCGTGTGCACATTTCAAATATGACTGGAAATTGAACAGATTTCCATTTGCTCATGAACATGAGCTGCCTGATCAAGGCAGAGCTGATTACTTATGGCTGTGATTAATTAGCCTTGACAGCAGAAGTATAGGCATCAGTTAGTCGTTTATTTGTAGTTTTTCTTGTTTGTTTGTTTTTTGAGAGAGAGAGAGAGAGAGAGAGAGAGAAACATCAATGGAGAGAGACACATTGATTGGCTGCCTCCCACACAACACAACCAGGGCCAGGGACTGAACTGCAACCAAGGTACATGCCCTTGACTGGAATTGAATCCAGGACTCTTTGGTCTGCGGGCCGCTGCTCTAACCCCTGCACCAAACTGGCCAGGGCCATTTGTAGTTTTTTTATTCTACTGTAAAGACTGTGCTTTTTTTCTTTTAATTGTAGTACGTTTGTGCTGTGTAGCTTCTTCTCTTGGGCAGGTCTCAGAACTGAATATCCCTCAGTCATGATTTGCCAATCAGTCGATTATGGCTATGCTGGTGGCTTCGATTCCCAATGCATTCACCTAACAGATGACTTCTGTTTCAATTAGAGAATCTCAGTAGTTCGGCTTTCGCTTGTTTAACTTGACATAATATTTGACTGTATTGTTAGTTCCTGAGGAGAAATGTTGTCACGAAACCGTGGGCCACTTACTTGCTCTGCGCCATGAGTGCAAGGCATCGGCCATGCGCAAGGTAACCAGAGACTCACCCACCTGAAAGTGGGGTTCTCACGGAGCCAGGGTCCCCTTTGTGAGCAGCGGTTAAAAATGTGTGAGGAAGCGAGGCCCTTAACTTGCGCAGGCAGTTTGCAAATGATAACTTCAATGAAAATGATCTCAACATTGATTTAATGTTGTCTGGGCACAGTTATGAATAACAGACCTCTTTTTCTCAAGAAGCTTCCCAAAATAATGTGATGTACCAGCAGATGGACTGGCTGTACTACTCGGTGGGGTCGTGAATCTTAGGCCAGGAAGCAAAAGGGCCAGGAGATAAGAATCCCCTCAAGATTCCCATCTGAATGTTGCTGTTTCTCAGCTATTTCTAATTGCTACATTATCGTGTCTTGGTAGAGCAGGAGTTTGATAAAGGAAGCATGTGTCTGTATGTGTAGGAATAGGTGCATATAGTCTCAGTATGGATAAAAATACGTTTTGCAAGTTAAACCATTCTGCACAATTTTTGCATTAAATGCCTTATTCTGATGTTGCTTACCTCTAGATCTAAATCCATAGTGTCCTAGGGAAACATGTTATCTGATACTCCTGTCTCCATAGGCACCAGGCATTTAAATGCTATGTTGCAAGCTTGAGACAAGTAAGGACCTGAAGGCAGTGGGAATTGGTGTCTAGGAAGAGTGGCGACAATAAGTCATGCTGCACTGTGTGGAAAAGTAGAAAGCATCCCTACCAATCCTAAAAATATTCGGCTGAGAGCTATGCACTGGGTGGCAGGAGAAACTGATTAGCCTTTTACTCCTACAGTGATTCCTCAGGCATACAGTATAGTTCATGCCACAAAACCTACAGTATTTAATAGCTGGTCAGCATCTCAGAAAAAAGGACAGTGATCGTAGGCATATCATTGACAGATGATGGCTCTCAGGGATCCTGGGGAATAAAACCTGAGCATAATTCGCATTCTTTCCCATGTGTTGTGCTGGCTTTTGTTGGAAGTCTTATTGAGCTGGCAGGTGAGCAGATGAGCTAGTGAACAGGAGGAGGAGACCTAAGGAGCTTGCAAAGTTCAGTACCCTGTGAGATACTTGTCTGTTCAGCAGCTTCAGTTGTTCAGCCCTGTGCCTCATCCCGAATCCAGCGGGGATGCAGGAGCAATATAAGAACTGGCCCTGCTCTTGAGAATCGATGGCCAGTTGGAGATGCAACCCAGGAGCACGTGGAGCCATTAAGCAGCAGAGCCAGGGGTGTGAGTGCCCAGCAGATGGCTGGAAGGGCTGAGAAAGGGGACAAGCGTCTGATTGCTCAAGGAAAGTTCAGGGAAGGGCCTGAGATAGCTTTGGAGACCAAGAGCGTAAGGTCACCGGGGGGAAGGCAGACGAGCAGCTTTCTAGAATGAGCCAAAGTTTTAGGTTGAAAATCAAGCTGAGGGCCTTGGGGGTATTAGGAAACTGATTTGGGTGGAAAGAATTTGTATGGGACACGATAAGAGATTTGGTTACAAAAGCGGGACATGGGCAGACTATGATGTCATGGAATTCAGGTGAAGAGTTAGCATTTCATATTTAGGAAAGGGAATGGTGACTATGTTTACAGTGAATAGCTGAGAAGCAGTATTTAGGTTGGAAAGAAAGAAAGTCCAAAGCAAGAGAGTCAGTTGGGAGGCAGTACGCTGAGTTTGCAGGGATAGTTTGCAAAGAGAACACGGAAGTCATTGAAAAACAGAAGGACTGAGCTAGATTATGAGGAGGAAGTTGCGTTTCAAGATGAGTTTGGTTTCAGATAAGTTAAATGGGAGCTAATGGTCGTGACTCACCACAGTGTCATGAAGACATCTGAACTCAGACTGGAATTCAGGTGAGGGGCAGAGGTATTTCTAAGAATCTGTTCCATTCACTGGGGAAAAGTTCAGCCTAGAAGCCAAGGTCTAACCATGGGGCAATAACTACCATTTAGTTAAGATTAGAATATTTTAGATACGATTGAAGAAGATTCTAGTCGTAGCCATGTGGCATGAATGCCGATTCCGAGGGCCCGTAGGGCAGGACAGGAAGCTATGCATTTGCCGCAGAGATGCGGGTCCTCTGATGAGACAGCACCCGTCTTACTTCAGGAACGTTAGGTATCTTAAGTTACAAACAGGTGAGCTGGTCTACTATATCTGCCTGTCATTGACATTGTTTAGATTGCATTTAAGTGTGCTTTCATTGATTTCTTATTTCTTCCTTCTAGAGCTAACTCATGTCTTGTTATATTTCAGACTCTTGGTTTCAGTAACCTTCATTGGGAGTTAGAAAAGAAATGCAGTCTTCTTTTCTTACTTGATGGGTGAAATAGTCCCAGAAAGAGAGAATCAAGGATGGGCACTTAGAAAACTGCTCAAAGAGAAAATTCTAGTTCCTGCCAGAAGGAATGTGTAGACCCAGGGGCTCTGGTTTAAGTTCTCACAGACCTGGGACGGGAGTCTTGCCACCGGATTTTCTGCTGATAACAGTTAGGTGTGTGCTGTTTTCCTCGTTGAATTGGAGGCGGCCCCCTCTCCTCTCTCTGAGTGGGTCTATCACGACCTCAAGTAAATGCAAAGGTACCAGTTCTATTGTATGGCGATAAGTGGATCGGACAGATTGTAAAATTGGTTGTAAGATCATGTACCATCTTATTTTAAACTAAAAAAATGTAACATGGACTGTGCAGTGGATTGGAAGAGAATCTTGATTATCTACAAGGACGTTCTTCCGAGGAGGTTAGAGTGAGCATGGAGGCTCCGTGAGAGCGGCATGGATGTGTCAGTGCCCAGGTGAGGACCCTCAGGTCCATGGTCCAAGAACAAGGGAGACGCCAGCCCACTGAGTGGCATTGGGAACCCCCTTGCGGAGTTAATGCTGTTCTCACATAGCCCTGGAACTGCTCCCTGAGCAGAGCTAACTTTGGGGGAATTCTGGCTCCCACACCAGGCATTGCCCTGCGAAGACGCAGAATGTACTAGATTGAATGGACGTGTTCCCCATTTGCTCAGCCTACGTGCCCCTCATTCTGGTTATGGAAAGCTTTCTGCTACAGTTTAGATTACGTCCAGGTACAAGTAACAGGAACCCCCAAACCCTTGGCCTAAACGGAATAGACATTTATCCCCCCTTCCCATAAACAACTTTACGTGTTCAGCCCAGGACTGGGGAGGAGAGAGGTCACCTCTGCTCTGTAACCAGTCACCCGGCCCCTTCGAGCATGCTCCAGACCGTCCTGATGCGAGGCCTTCCTTCTCGGGCCAGGAGAGCGGCGCTCACATCTGGACAGCAGGGGAAGAAAGAACGCGGGGGAGAGCAGAGGCGCGGGCCTGCCTGCAGGGGCTGCCTGGCGATGCTTTTGCTTATACCCCGTGGCAAGAGGCCGTCACGTAGCCACACCACGCGGGGAAGGCTGGGGATGCGGCCGTGCTTCTGGGCAAGCACAGCCCACCCATGTGGGCGAATAATCCCACGTGGGCGAAGGGGAACGTGTAACTGCACCTTCCTGGCCCGTCGCAATGGCACCGTGGGCCAGCAGTAGGATTTAGTGACTGCCGGAGCAGTGCCCAGACCCCAGGGGTAGGGCAGCGGGTGGGAGCCTGACCCCGGGAGCACCCTGACTGGGTATGAGTCTCGGCTCCTCTCAGATATAAAGGCGGAATAGTCCTGGTACCTTCCTCTTTGAGCTGTGTGACGAATGAATGAAATGCTGGGTAAAAACACTGAGCCCAGCATCCAGGGCTTCGGACCCCTCTGATCAGTGTCAGCTCTTACGGAAAGTAAATGAAAAGCCGCTCTTTGGAGCATCCAAGTGTGTGTACCTTTTCTCTGCGTTCCTACAATGTGGGGGTATATTTGCTTTCTCCTCCAGATGTGATAAGATGCAGAACGGTTCATGTTTCATTTCTGGAAATAGGCCAGATGCACATGCTTAGCTGGGGCTGGGAGTGGATCCTGAGAAATCTGGACGCAGGAGCAATGGCGATGGGCCACGCGTGCTTCACTGACCCCACCCTGCAGGCTGCAGCCTACTCTTCATACCAGTTTTGATGCGAAGCATATTTTACATTTGAGAAGTCGCAGGCTCCCCCTCTCTCCTGATGTAAGGAGGCGGGGGCTGTACCACATCCGGAGGAGTCAGCCGTCCTTGGCTGGAAGGGTTCAAGGGGCCACGTGGAGCCGGGCGCAGTGCTCTCCCGGAGTGGCAGACAAAGGTCAAAGTGCGCAAACCCGGCGCTCCTCATGTAGCAGGGAGCGCAGCGGGTGACAGCTTCCGATCCCACCTGGAGTGTGACGACGTTCTTAGGGGTATAGGCAGCAGAACAGCTGTGTTGGGATGTTTTCTACTGAAACCTAAATGTCCTTTTGCTTCTCTCTCTCTCTAAGCCCCTTCTTTGTTCTGTGGGTTTCCCCTTGTAACACCTCCAGACTACAGCTTTCTCCCCCCTTCCTCCAGTCCTTTCTGGTCAGGTACTGCTTTACTGCTTTTATGTGTCTTTCGACTCGCTTCTGTTTGCAAATCAAATATCGTGCCTTCTCTGTATGGCTTCTCATGTAGATACGTCTCCTCACAAGCAGTCCCTGGAGTCACATCCGCCCATGCCCCCTCCTCTGCCGTCGTGAGTCACCGTGTCGTGGCATTTCACCCCCCGGTGTGTGTGACCCTGGTCTTTATTTCCGTTTCTATTCGGTCTCTTGGGAGAGGGGCAAAGGGAGAGGGCCCGGGTGTACAGGGAGGGCATGAAATACCCTATGAAACAATTAGTTTTCTTAAAGATCAGAAATATCCGTTGTGAAAGCGGGTGTTTATGCATTTCCACTGGGAAAATGAACAGAGCCAACATCCCAACTTGGTCTCCAGAGGTAAGAGTAGAATTCAGGTACAGGCTGCTGTGAAGGACGACGGTGCCCATCGTTTTGTGTACAGGCATTTTGGTTCCTGCCGTTAGCTACAGAATTGAATGGTTATTTATGTGACATGTAGGAGAGTACATTATGGCTAAAGTATGTTTCCTTACAGATTTTTAAAAATTAACCTGTAAGTCCCAATGGAATCCTTGGAGCCATTTAGAAATAGAAGGACCTTAGAGGTCACCTAGTACAGACCTTTCATTTTAGGGGTGAGAAAAAAATGTGGCCACGAGAACCCGAGAGACCGTGCAAGGCCTCGCGGTTCAGCCGACAATTGGCTTTTCCATCACGGGGTGTTTTATGTGCACCCGTCTAAGTAAGGTAGTGCCCTGTAATGGGATGGCATTCAGTAAGAAAACCATTAAAGTGGTTTTTGTCTGAACAGTAAAATAAAACTACCCATTTTTACTCCCTTTACAGTTCTGAAATCTACAGCTTTGCTATTCGTTTATCTTACGATCGACACCTGGAGACTAAAGAAATTTCTGTCATTGCAAAGCCATAAACGCTCGGCCAGAGACCCCCGTGTCCCTGTGGGCAGGCCCCGCCGCGTGGCACAGGTTGTCATTGTGGCCTGGGCTCTGGGCACCGTTCGAAACACAGACGGATGGTGTTTCCTGTTTGTTTCTTGTTCTTATACTTAAGTTCCTTCAGTCCCAGGTGAGTGATTCTCAGAATCACTGAACATATAATTGAAACACTTTATAACGCACAGAGCAACAGGTAGAGCAGTTACTATACGTTGCTAGGGAACCCCGGGGCCGAACAGGTGTGTGGCTGGAACGCGGCGTTCTCTCGAGGCAGGTGAGGGCAGGAGTAAGTCAGCTCCTTACAAAAACCAGGCTCACTCCGGCCGTTTGGAGCCAGAGGAGCCGGGAGGCGCGCACTCGGGCGTCGTTCCTGATGACGCCTCGGGGGCAGTTTTCTGGGGGGCAGGGCTCGTCGGAAAGGAAACATAAGTGGTGTATGTGTCCTTGTTAAGTGAAACCTGATTTCAGTTTCTTCACGTAAGTGAAATTATATATAAAACAATAACTGAGTTTATCCCTAAATAGGTGTAATAAATGAAGAATTTTACAAAGAGGCTGGCTCGGGAGAAGCCCCATCTAGCTGGATGGAAGTGGTACCCTGGATTCGACAGGAGACCGTCCGGGCAGAAAAGTTTGATTGTTTTGAGTCTTAGTCAAAAAGGTTACAGATAAAAATGGAAAGCTCTTAGCAGTTCTAGTTGGAAATAGATCACTGTGCAGCAACAGGGAATGTACACTAGTTCTTTCAGATTCTGTCTCCTTGGACAGTAACTTAGATGTCCACCTTTAAAATGTTTGTAACAAAGACTAGCCCCCGTTTGTTATGAAGAATGTGGAAACAGACCCGTGGCCTTCAGACCTTAGGAAGTGACCCGACTCCCTGGATTGAACGAATCGAAACGCCATCCCATTGCTTGCTCCCCGCCCCTGCCTGCCCCCAGCCCTTCGAAGTCCCGGCTGTGCGTTCTGATAGCATCGCTGACGCTCACCTGTTAGCTTCTAGGGTTGCTAAACTGCCCGTTACCGACTCCCCATCCTTTCTCCACAGTGCTGAGCCCGAAGGTGCTGGGCATCGCCATCGCGCGCTACGACTTCTGCGCCAGGGACATGCGGGAGCTGTCCCTGCTGAAAGGGGACGTGGTGAAGATTTACACGAAGATGAGCGGGAACGGCTGGTGGAGAGGAGAAGTGAACGGCAAGGTGAGCTGCCTTCTCGGCCTGCTTGTGCCCGTGACCGAAGGGGACCGGCGGCGGTCGGCCCCCAGTGGTGCTGGGAGCAGCCCCTCAACGCCTTGCAGCCCTCACCCCAGAGCTCCGGCTGCGGGCACTGCTGGTATTTCTACCCACAATCGGCCCTCAAGAAAAACGCATGGAGTGACCAGGATGGTGGCCTAAATGAGGTTCACCTGGGCAAGGGTAGTGGCTTCTTGTCTGGACGAGGGTTGAGGAGCATTTCAGTTCTTTGGAGGCCCTCCGCCTCAGAGCCGAAACTGGGGGTGTGGTGCAGACTGTCTGCGGGCTGCTGACCTCGGTCGGGAGGGATGGGACCCAGAACCTGTCTTCATGTCCCGCTCGTTCTGTAGCCGGAATCCCCACAGGCTGGGGCCCGGTGTTCGCTTCATTTGCATATGTATGTGCATGCCAGCCAATGGGCACTGAGCCCGGCCTCGGAGCGCAGTCCCCTCTGGGCGCCGCTGCAGCCTAACCGTGGTGGGGAACACAGTGCTGTTCGCAGACCCCCTTGAAGCCAGAGGCAAAGTCGTGTTGCTCTGTTTGCTTTTCTTCTGTAGGTGGGCTGGTTTCCATCCACGTACGTGGAAATGGATGAGTAGACGCCGATCCAGCGTTGCCCCGGCACCAGAAACTTCCGAGAAGGGACCCCGGGAGCCTGCACGGCGCGTGAAGGAACCGGTGGTTCAAAGGCTGCATTTCCGGCTATTCCACGTCCTCCCTCCTAAGTCTTAATCCTGGGGTCTGAATGCTGGTGCCGACAGGTGAAGGGCTCGCCTGCGGCTGGGCAGGGTGGCCCACCAGCAGCCGCTGCCAGGACCCGGCCGAGCCAGACGCCTTCCCCCCCGGAGAGCCTGCAAACACATCGGCCGTCTTCCTTCTCCACCCGGTCCGACGCCGTGACTGCCCACCCTCGGCGAACGTCGACCACGTGTCTCCTCTCACATGCCACTCGCCAGAACCCTTTTATGGTACAAAGAAACAGGAGTTTGATTTTGCCTTTCCCAGCACCAACAGAAGGAGCCCCGCCGACCGGCAGCCCGCTGGGGGGACCCGCACGCCGCGTCTGGAGTGGCTTCTCAAGGTGCCTCGTTGCCCGCCGACACTTTGATTCAGTTATTCATTCGATGTCCTGACCATATTTGCAAGTCGCTTTATAAAAAGAAAAAAGTACAGAAAAGAGTGTCTTCCCATGGAGCCCTCCCCGCCTTGTGATGCCACGGGGTTACTCTGGAAATGCCGCCTCCCTCTGAAATCAGCTCGGCCTCGCAAGGAGCCGAGGGAGGGGCGGTACCTGCAGACGCAGGTCTGGGGCTGTCACTTTAGAGAAGCAGCATCTGTTAACACCCCCAAAGGATGTAGTTGTAGTTGCTGATTTTTTTCTTTTCCTGGAAAAACGAGTGGCACGAACAAGTTTGTTGAGGATTTTGGAAGGAAAGCGAGGCTGGGCCCTGTATGCATTTCTGGGACGGGAGGGTCACTAAGGTGTCCCGGTTCCTCAGTGTGGGCCCCCGGCTTGGTGCCGAGGGTCTCCCCAGCAGCAGGCCCTTTCTATTGGGAAGATCAGTTTTTTCAGTGGATTTGACCAAACCTTCACTTTTTTGTGTGATATGTTCTCCCTGTGAAACAGAGGCCCCGGGCAAGCCAGTCCGGTTAAGACACTAGCGTGGCCCTGTCCTGATGAAATCATTTTTGCCGTAGCAGAATCACGTTCAGGCGGGGTTCTGACGGCTCGTGGTCGAAGAAAACAAAACATTAGAAGCACGACCGTGATAGGGCCAAACTAGGAGCACTCAGTTCGAGACTGCAGATCACGGCCGGGGGGTCGCCGCCACTCCCCACCCGCGCGATTCCAGACTTGACCTGCGGGGCTGCCTCCCCCGTAGAGCCCCCATGGCTAGGCCTCCTCAGTTAGGGTGGGTTCAGGACCTTTACCTCAGAATTATGTAAACTGTGATTGTGTTTTAGAAAAATTCTTTGCTAAACCAGTTAGGTGTTTGTTTTTTGTTTTTGTATATGTGTAAATGATCATGGAAATGAATTTTATAAAGCATTCTGTAATTCTGTACAGTGAAGTTGTATCCTCACGGAGACTCCTGGAGCAGATTCTTCCCTGAAGTCTTCCAGTCCAGGCCTCTGGGATGTGTTGTCTGTTACCGTCTGTTACCGAGAAAACTGTCACACACTGAGACACGCCTGCGTGGGGAATAGCAGCTTGTACTGTTGTTTTGATAGTTATTTTAGCTACTAGACTTCCTTCCTTATCAGTGGTGTTTAGTCTTCCTGTTGCATTTCATGGACCTGGGAGGAGGGTCCCTGCAGAGGATATTAGAGCCCCTTTTTGTGATGTTACCGATGACGTCTTGGTCTGTGTTTGATACTTTGTACTGGGAACTTTCAATGCTGCGGATTTGTGTAGATTGATAACACCAAAGACAGAAGTAAATGTCTCCCATATACTTTGTCTTTCCACTGTGCTGCCTTGTGTAACAGTGAGTCAGAGTGTATTTCACTTTGTGTATTTTGTAAATATGTCAATATAATAAATAGTTACTACTTGCATTAAATTGATGTCTCATGAGCTGAAGAGTTCTTTCCATTGAATGATTCCACAATTGGACATACTACAGCCCCTCTTTGTTTGTGGGGGACATGTTCCAAGACCCCCAAATCCAATGTAGACTATGGTTTTTCCTATAGACACATACCTATGATAAAGTTTAATTTATAAATTAGGCATAGTAAGAGATGAACAATAATACTAATAGTAAAATGGAACAATTACAGTGACATGCTGTGATAAAAGTGTGAACGTGGCATAGTGATGTAAAGGGGGTGACATGGACCAAGCGTGGTGATGCGCAGCCTGTGACCTGATCACCCTGATGGCCACCAAGAGACTGGCAGGCAGGTAGTGTATACAGTGTGGCGACTCTGGACACAGGATGATCCGTGTCCCGGGCGAGACGGAGCAGTGTGGCATGAGATTTCATCGCGCCACACAGAATGGCGTGCAATTTAAAAACTCGGAATCGTTAGTTTCCGGAATTTTCTATGTATTTTCATAGCATGGGTGACCACGAGTAACTGATACCATGGAAAGTGAAACTGGACACGGGGGACAGCTGTATACCAACCTCATAATAGGTATAGGAATAGAAGGCTCACTTCGAAGAGCTCTGGCCAGGGTCGCTGTCCACGTGATGGGCAGTGCCCGTAAGGTGTACTCAGTAGTTGCACATACTGTCTACTGACATGCTGGCTCTGCCACACCCTGTCCTCGATGCAGTGTGTGCAGTGACTTACAGCAGCCCCAAGGGAGAGCCCATATTAGCTCCATTTTCCAGATGTACAAATGAGGCATTTTGAGTGGTGGGCGTCAGAGCTGGGCAGTCCAGCTGTAGCGCCTGTGTGACCCCACCTTGTCCTGCCACACTTCTCGGGCCGAGAGAGCTGTGGGCGCAGCCGGTGTGGCTCTGGCTCAGCGCCGTCCCGTGCACCGAGGCTCGGGTGTGATTCTTGGTCAGGGCACGGGCCCAGGGCGTGAGCTCGGGGCAGGACGTGGTCGGTGGATGCTTCTCTTTCACATCCGTGTTCCTCTCCCTCTCTCCCTCTCCCTCCTCTCTCTATGAAATCAATAAAAACTTATTTTTAAAAAGAGAGAGAGAGAGATTCAGTGTGTTTCTAAGCTCACAGAGCCAAGAAGCTGTTTAGTTCACAATTGTGATTTAAACAAAGATTGACCCGGAACTCAGATACGTTCTCCTTTTCCTGCCTCCTGAAAGGGAACCTCAGACAAGGACTGCACAGGCCCCAGAGAGATGGCTGTCGGGCATCGAACTTCTTTTTCTATTTTGGTTCAGTTTTTGCACAGAAAATAGCGAGCAGCTCAGGAGAGGGACTCAGATCCCGCCTTCTGCAGCGCAGGCCTCGGGCGGTGCCAGGGGTGCAGGGGGCTGGAGGAGGGAGAGGGTGGAGCCTGTTGCTCAGCCCCAGGAAAGGCGTGTCCCAGGGGTGCAGGGGGCTGGAGGAGGGAGAGGGTGGAGCCTGTTGCTCAGCCCCAGGAAAGGCGTGTCCCAGGGGTGCAGGGGGCTGGTGGTGGGAGAGGGTGGAGCCTGTTGCTCAGCCCCAGGAAAGGCGTGTCCCAGGGGTGCGGGGGGGCTGGAGGCGGGAGAGGGTGGAGCCTGTTGCTCAGCCCCAGGAAAGGCGTGTCCCAGCGGTAGCTCTCGTGCTGACGTCCCAGCACAGCTGTGCTCAGAAATGCAAAAGCCCCCACTCCCTAGAGCTGGGGTGTCCAGCCCCTACTCCTGTCACTTGAAGAGCTGACTCCTTGGATGTGTTTGTTTTATCCCATTTATGAGTTCACACGGGACACTACAACATTCAAGTATTTCTCTTCCTTCAAACAACCGAAGTAAATGTGTCAGTGACTGGTCTCTAGGAGCCCAGCCGTGTGGAAGAGGGGTGCAAGCAGGGCCAGACAGCAGACTCACCTCTGGGGCCGTGTGGAGCCCTGGGTGTGGTGGCCGCGCCCACGTGGCGGGAGGGTTGGGAGACTCCACAGAAATGGCGCCTGCAGACGGGCACATGCCTGACTCCCGCGGACCGTTCCGTCATCGCTGTCCTTGCCAGACGGGGTGCCGGCAGGTTTGGGTAGTTGCCATATTCATCGTTGAATTCCATCCTCGTAACTCCGGCTCATTGATTGGATTAGTCGGCAAAACTCAGTAGATTTTAAATGAGACCATCTCTCTAGGAAGGAAATGTAAGCATTCGGTGTCGCAGGAAGAGTGGGAGTTTCAGCCTCAGTCAGATCAGGGTTCAGCCCCCGCTCTGCCTTTGACTTTCCTGAGCACCGTTTCCCCTTCTGTCATAGGAGACAGTTAGGGGAGTCGTTGTGGAGAACAAGCCGCAGCATGAGCCAGACGTCCAGCAAAGGCCTGGGCACCGTGGGTACTCGGGGGCTATCGATGCCCTTCTCTCCAGGACTGTGAAAAACTCCGGAACCAAGCTCTGTCCTTGCGGCGTTTGTTTTGAACACCAGAGCTAATGCTGTTTCATGCGCGTGGTTGAACTTGGGGCACTGATGCTACAGAGGTAACAGGTGTGTGTTCGGAAAGGTTACTGTGCAAGCCCACCCGCAGCCTCAGAAGTTGAATTTAGCAGCCCCACGTCTAATAGGGAAGTGGAATTTTCACTCGGCTCATCATCGTTTGGAGACTTACGTCCATTAGTCACTCGTGTTTCCCTGAGACGAGTTCTGTGGACTGACCGGGCTCTGCTCAGAAATCTCCTCACTCACGCCGGAGACTGGGAGGCACCCGCGGTGACTCATGACCAAGCCCCACGGAAGGTCAGAACAGAATCCTGTCTCTGGTTCGGTGCCATGGATTAGACGCGGTGGTGGAAGTAGGGACAGAAAACAAGCAAACTCCTTTGCAGCTCTAGTTCCAGCTCTGCCAGAAATTTCCAGAATTTCTGGGCACAGTGCGACTGCAGTGACCAGATGTGGACAGGCCCAGTGCAGACTTGGGGTGTGCACCAGTCACCGCACACCTGTCCTCTAGTAGACACTGGGGTTCATGCGGACTCCCGAGTGGGGCGGGTGAACTCCGGCCAGGCTGACGTGTCCAGGGACCCCGCGCAGAGCACAGGGGTTCACTGCTGACCTCTGTCACTTCCGTCCCAGCTTCTTAGTTTTGTAAAAATCTGTTTTTCTCCATTCTCCAGTCAAGAAATTCAAAGACTTCATCGAAGTGGAGAGGTTTCAAAATGCGCTAGCACTGACTTCGGAGATGAATTATGTGTCCGGGTGTATCCGCGTGAATTATGTAGACGGTCACTTCCTCGCTGTTGGAGGCACGCGGTGGCTCAGGGTCGGCCTCGGTCACCCTGCTGTCCCTAACCTGCGCCGCCGGCACCTGTGGAGTCAGGGCTTCCTCGCAGAGACTTCCCGCGTGGGGACCTGGGCGCCCACTCTATGCTTCGTGGCCGGACAGCTACACGTGCTTTGAGCTGACAGCTGAGTTCCGTGAGGACAGTTCCAGCTGGACCTCCGCGGTGGCTGGCGGTGGCCAGCTGCTGGCCGGGTCGGACACAGCTTCTCCCGAGGCAGCTGCGGGGATGTGAGCACCTTGGCGACAGCAGCAATGCAGTCCGGTCACTGCTCCCTCAGTCCCGCAGAGGCGGAGATCAGTGGCCTGTCCGTTCCTTCTGCCTGTGCTCGTCAGAAATAAGTGTCCCTTCAGGCGCAATCCACAGCTCACGGGGGCTCTGACATACGTCATCTTGTCCGGTTCAGAGCAGCACAGCCCTGAGCAGCAGGCGGGCCACGTTATTCTTTCCGTTTTAAAGACGAGGACGCGGAGGCTTGGTCGGGTGAACGGACTTGCTCAAGGTCACCCAGATGGGAACCGCTGGCCCGGTAGACTGCAACCCAGCTGTCCTGGCTCTGAGTCAAAGAAATGCTCTGTGCGTTCATCTCTGATGCGCCATGCGCAGGAACTTCTGGTTTTTTCAGAGCGGTTTCTGTAATTCCTGCAGCCTTGCTTCTGAGCGTGTTCGGGGAGCTGCCGCCTCCACGGTGGGCAGCTGCTGAAATCCTGGGCTGGGTGGGCACGCGCCTGGGTCTCCGTCCTCGTGCCTCCTGCTCTCGGCTGGGCCGATCAGTGGGAGTCTACCAGTGAATGCTTGGGCTTTTCTAGTGATGTGAACGTCCTCAGAAAGGGAAGGTTTTGCTTCTAGTGGTGATTTAGGCTCTGTCTCCTCTCCCCATTTGGACCTTCTTTTTCTGTGCTCATACGTGTGGGCAGTGTACTGGCCGTTTGGTATATATTATCTCACTTAATCTCCAGGAGAATTTATCAAAGAGAGATTATCCATCCTCTCGACGCAATGCAAGTCTGGCTGAGTAACTCTTCCGCACTACGGCGGTGTGTCGGGCAAGATGACCTGTTTTAATACTGTATCTGACCGTTTGGCCAAGAGGCCGCAGAGGTTAGCGGTTAGAGCCTCAGTCTCAGACCAGGCTGTCTGCCTGCCCGTCCTGGCTGTGAGGCCCTGGGCAGCTTGTTACACTGCTTGTGCCTCAGTTTCTCTGTAGTGAAAATGGGTCATGATAGCACCTTATGTCAAAGGGTTTTCTGAGGGTTCAATGAGATCGTATGTACAAACAACAGGAATTTCTAATTTGCATTTTGGTCATCATTTTAAATTAAACTTTTTAAATTGAATTTATTGAGGTGACATTGGTTAATAAATCCATGCGGGTTTCAAGTGGGCGATTCTGTGACATCGTCTGCCCACTGCATCGTGTGCTCGCTGCCTGGAGCCAGGTCCCTGGCTGCCAGCTCCCCCCGCCCCCCCCCCCTGCAGTCGCCATACCGTTGTCTGTGTCTGCTTTTGTTGTTTTTTGGTAATGCGTACAAAAAATGTTACTCATTTTAAAAGTTAACTCAGATATGAAAACACCCTTGTGTGTATGTTTGGCTTTGGAAGAAATATCTTGAGGAGTCTTCACATTAGTTGGGCTTCACAAAGGATGTGTTGGAGCAGAGGTGAACCGTGGAGTGTGTGTCACTATCCGCCACTGCGTAACAAGTCACCGCGGCGCCCGGCAAGCAGCCCGGCCAGCAGCCCGGCCAGCAGACCTGCGTGCCGCCCCTGCGGGTAGGAGTCGGGCGGCGGACCAGATGGGCACTTCTGCCTCGGGGTCTCCCCTGAGGCTGCAGCCGAGGGGGCCGCCGGGGCTGCAGGCTTCTCACCGTCCGAACAGGCAGAATCCGCCGCCGAGCGCGCGGGGCCTCTCCCGGCTGCCTCGCGGCAGGGACGCTGCTCGCCCCGAACGAGCCAGCCAAGGGTGAGGACCCAGGGCGCTGAGACGAAGGTGCGTCTTCTCGGAACGTACCCTCAGAAGCGACAGCCATCCTGCCTGCACCTTCCAGGCCTTGGAAGCGAGTCTGCGCATCGGGCCCTGCGGCTGGGGCGCGGGCTCCCGGACTCCCAGCGGCTGGGCCAGGCCACCTCGGAAGGTCATTTCAGCCACGTGTGAGGTTCGTGTACGAGGCCTGGTTACTTTAACAAAATTCAGTGGCCTAAAATTTAGTTCTTGGTAAAAAATGCCAACGAACAAAAATTCCTCTTGATTCCTTCACAGTGCTTACTGTGCGGAAGGCTGTGCAGAGGGGACAGGCGCAGGCCGGGAGGGCGTCTCCCAGGGGCTCGCTTTCTTTCTCTCTCCCCATCCGGGAAGTGTTCTTTCTAGGGGTCAAGCGCTGGGCGAGGGGGCGGGGGAAGGAGCGTTTTCAGACTCGCAGGAAGTGGTCTCCATCTCTCAGTGACAGGGAAGGGGAGCAGCAGCCAGACGCGCCTTGGAAGTAGCTCGAAATCTTTACAGGAGAAAATCCCCAGGTCGCTGGCCCAGCCACTCCTCCTGCGAACATCGATGCTAGGGAGGGACAGGGTCAGTGAAGAGACTGCTGGTCTGTGGAGGGAGGGCAGGAACCCACTCGTCAGTGAGAGAGGAGCGAGCGCGTGATCTGGGCTCAGTGCCTGCGGAGCAGCCCGGCTAGTGCCACGGCAGGGGTGCGGGGGGCGGGGGCGGGGGCGCGTCCGGGCAGGGGCAGGGGCAGGCCTTGCGGTGAGGACGCGGTGAGATCCAGGAGGGCTCTAAGCAGGGGCGCGGCCTGCTCCAGGCCCATCTCAGGAAGCTCACCCTGGCTGCCCTGGCTGCTGGACCGGGACGTGGGCCTGTCCTCCCCTCCGAGGCCCGTGTCCGGCTGCGAGGGCCGCTGCAGCGAGCACCGCAGACCGAGTGGCGCAGACACAGATGTGACCTCACCGTGCCGGAGGCCAGAGCCCAGGATGGAGGTGCCGGCCCGGCCGCGCTGTCCAGGAAGGCGCCAGGACAGGACCCGGCGCGTGCTCCTGTGTGTGCCCACATTTCCTCTTCTATGGTGTAAGCCACGCTGGGTCAGAGTTCACGCTCCTGAGTGTGGTTTCTTCTCAATCAGTTGCATTTACATGACTCTATTTCCAAGTAAGTTCACATATTGAGGTATTGGGGATGAGGATTTCAACATAGGAATTTGTGGAGGACACAAGTCAACCTATAACAGCTCTCTCCCTTACAGTCTCAGGTTATTAGAGAATGTCCTAAAAAATACAAAAGCACCAGCAGAGATTAGGGGATAGGGTGCAGCGTGTGCAGAGAGGCGTGGAGGGAGAGGCGGGAGCCACACCTCTCCCTGGGCCCGTCCAGGTCCGTCCTGCTCGGCCTCGGGGGTAAGCGAGGGGCAGGCTGGTAGAAATGAGCGGTGTTGCCAGTAGAAACACCACCGCTTCTGCCCCTGAAGTTTTCAGCCTCCCAGGCCGCCAGCCTCAGGCGAGTCCCCTTCCCTTCCAACCCTGCTTGTCGGGACCACACACCTTCTCACCAGGAGAGCAAAGCTCCCAAGTACTTTCACGTGATGATCTCGTTAGGAATAAGCAACCTAGTTAAATGAATTAATGAAACACTACTGAATTCTGTGCAATTAGACCTGCATAATATGAGAAAGGGAGGAAAAATGGGAGGAGGGGAAATGCCCTCTGCATTTCTCACACTCGGTGGTGAGATATTGTTGCCTGAGTGGTTTGAAGGAGGCAATTTACATGCATGATGTGGGATGAAATGAATCTACATTCGTGCAAAAGAAGTTGTTTTCTTTACCTTTATTCAGTCTGTCTGCTCATCCAATTCACTTCATTTTGCATTTTCCTGTTGGGCATAATCCCATTCTTAAGTCTTGCCTCAAAGATGACATTGTGTGGGTATTAGGAGAGGGGCATCAAGGCACGTGGAGGATAAACCCTCAACTAACAACCTGGGGATGACACTTGGCCGCTGTGCTAAGTTTGAAGCCATTGGACAGAAAGACGCAAGCGAAAATCTGATGCTCTCTCTTGGGACGTCCCAGCACAGCCCAGAATATAATCAAATCCGTGCAAAAAGCCAAACTTAAACTTGTGATCACATAGCAAGTTATTTTTGAAATAATTAGCAGTTTCAAAGTTCTTAAAATGTTATAAGCACATACATTTTTTTCCAAGACAGTTTTGCAACACAGCTAATGGGCAGCCGGAAAGACCCCAGGAAAGGGAATAAGTCAAAGCAGATTCCAGCCTTGGCTTCTCCACTCACAAGCCAGGAGACTCTGCGTGGACCCTCCAATCTCCCCCAGGCTGTTTCCTCAGGAGGACGAAGGCATCCAATTTGATCACTTCTGTGCCTGCTCCGTTTGTAGCATTCTGTCATTCTGCATCAAGACATTGGATAAGTATTTAGCTAGAGAATCAGATTTATAATTGGCACAGACAGAGAACTGAGCTCAAATGAAATTGGGGTGCACAACTTCGGAGGGGGGAAGACTTGAATCAGTCTCTTAACATCTCCCCTTCCTCTACCTTACTCCAAAGTCAACCTCATCTCACCCAGACAATTGCAAGAGGCCCCCCCTGGCATCCCTGCTCCCATTCTTGCTCCTGGCCAATTTTTGATTATATCATTTCCAAAAGTCTTCAACAGTTTCTATTTATTCAATGCATGTGCTGAGTACTGACCTGTGTGCACGGGTGGTGGAGAAAAGTGGTGGACAAAGCAGACAACTTTCTGCTCTGATAGAGTTTGCTTTATATTGACAAGAACAGGGAGACAGACAGGAAGTGAATACACGTGGTGTAGTTCGTACAGGAAGTGATACATACAGTGAAGAAAGTCAAAGCAGAGGAAGGAGATGGTGCTAACTTAGACATGGGGCCATGGAAGGCCTCTCTGTAGAGAACGTGCAGAGACCTGAAGAGGGCGGGAAGGGGCCACGTGACAGTCAGGGTGATGACCAGCAGGCAGAGGAGAGAGTTTGTGCAGAATCCTGGGGTGGGTGAGCTTGGCCTGGTTCTTCCAAGTATCAGCATGTGGATCTGTGTGTTTAGAACAGAATGCACCAGGGAAAGGGTGGCAGAGGATGCTATAGAGAGCTAATTTGGGATCAGATCACGTAGGACCTTGCAGGTAATGACAAGGACTTTAGATTTTATTTTTGGAAAAACCACTAGAGAGTTTTGAACAGGGAAGTGACATCATCAAATTTGCTTTTTCAGTGAATTACTTTGGCTCATTGTGGGTTTTACTAAAGGGAGAGAAGACGAAGCAGAAAAATCATGAAGGCACCATTGCATAGCCCGGTGAGAAGCGGAGGTGGCCCCTGCTGGGAGGGTGCCGCAGGGCTGAGAAGCACTGGGTTTGGGGTATATTTTGAAGTCACATTGGCCTTGCTTATGGCCCGATTATGGAAGGATGAGAAAAAGAGAGTCACAGAGGCTGATGCCAGCATTTGTCTGAAACGGCGTTCATGCGTGTGCTCAGTGTTACTCATGCACGGTGAAGGGTGAGCAGTTGATCTTGGAAGAAAAATCAACCTCTCAGTTCTAGATACATTAAACTTCGGACGCCTGTGGTCCATCTGAGCTCAGGTACCAGGTGGCAGTTGGTATGAGTCTTTAGTTTGAGGAGAGGTTGGGGCAGGATCAAAACATTTGGAAATGAGCAGCATGTTTGAGGCCCTGGGACTACATCTTAGCAAGTGAAGGTGGGGAGAAGGCTGCCAGCGAGCCCCGGGCTCTCCCGTGTTTGCAGTTCGGGCGGAGAAGACCGCTCGGCGGTGGAGCTGGGCCGAGGGGCCACCGCACCTTCCCCCGCACCTGCTCATCGCCCCCAGGCCAGCATCTCCCCTCCCGCCATGCCCCTGCCGAGAACCGCTGACGTACACAGAGAATCTCATTCCTTCTCCTGTCCTCGAGGACTTTACTCCAGTGGTTATTCCTTCTCCATTCTGCAAATTCAAACTCCATTTCTTTGCCAGATTCTTCCCATCAGGACATAAATATCCTTCTTAAAAAATAATAAAAAGAAATAAAAAGCGAAAGCTCCTTTCCCCCGTGTCCCCCGGCTGCTGTTGACGTTACGATCTCCACAGCAACTCTCCCCAGAAGCACTGGCTGAAGCTCTACCGCGAAGTCTCCTCCTTCTGTTCTCTTGAGCCTACTCGGAGCGGATCGGTGAGCCCAAGACTCCACCAACACCTCCTCCCCAAACACCACGTCGCCCAATCCAGGGGTCAGCTCTCGGCTACATTTCAATCGCTGATCCTACCTCCCCTCTTGAAACAGCAGTTCCACTGGGCTTCGAACAGCGTCCTTGTTCCCTTGTCTAGCTCACCCGTGTTCTCCCTGATTCCCGCTCACTAGCCAGCGGCGGGGCCCACTGCGAGCCTGCACCTTCTGGCCACGAGCCACCCGCCGGGGCCTCCAGCAGGCGAGGCAGACGCTGACGCTCTGGGAGCCAGGTGAGGACAACGGTTAAAAGGAGGGGTGAGCAGCTGCACGAGGATGGGAGGGATCGAGAGAGACGAGGACTGAAGACCACTGGAGTGGGCAATGAGGGGTCACTCTGACCACAGGCGCTTTAGTGGAGAAAAAGAAAACTATTCGGAGTGGATTCCAGGTGACCGGGAAGAGGGGGAGGAGGTGGTAGCAGGTGTGCTCAGCTCCTCTGAGGACATTCTGAGATGTGCTCCTGTTCCAGGCGAGGAAGGAGCCCTTCCGCGAGCTCTTCACCGTCCAGGTCTCGGCTTAGGCGCCCATGGTTCTCCCTCTGCGTCTTCTCTCACGGGCTCAGCTTATTCCCCATCACTCAGCGTCAGGTTAACAACGATGGGACACGTGCTTGCAGTGTGCTTCGTACGTCTGTCCCACTATCGTTCGAGTTCCACTGAGCCTGCTCTAAGTTCTACAAATGAATGGCACAGGTATTTGTGGTTCGAATGAATTAACGAATGAATAAATGAACGGTTAACCCGCCTCTTTCTCTGGGCTGTGCCGGATGGTGCCACACCAACCTGGTTAGGATGGACCTACGTTTCCCAGAGTCCCATTCCCTTTAGGGCTGCAGTAGAGTTGGCAAAACAAGAACTTGCGTAAGATTTGAAAAGTAGGAGGAAAGCCAGAGTCAGTGCTCTCAGAAGGTCTTGCAGTCAACTATGTGCAGATCAGATGCAGAACTTCCCGGGGGATTCTGCTTGGCATTCTCTTTCCAGTCTTTGGCCCTTCTTTCTGACTCCTAGGCCTACTCCTGGGTTCAAAAGCAGGTGTTTGGCTGTGGGTCCACAGAGGCAGAACTACAGAGGCCACAGCTCCCCCAAGACCTATGAAAACGTCCCCTTGCAGCCCCGCTGGGGTCTCCCAGATGCCCTGAAACCCGGACCTGCCCCCCGGTGTCTACACTTCAGCAGCACCGCCTGGTGACTCCCTCTTGGCTTCTCCAACCTTTCTTTCTGAATATAACTTTCCTAATATTTGTCACAGTTGTACAGGTCTCATTGTGCAATAAGTCTTTCACTCAATGACAGTCACAATGGCTCTAGTCTTCTGATTAAATCATGGTTATTTCTATGTTACCCCTGGGCTCAGCCACATGGAATTCTACTCTTCAAGGCCGATTCGACCGTAGCCTGCGCTGAGCGTTCAACCTGCCAAAGGCAGGGACCAGTCCTGAGCGCTGAACATGGCACGTCCCCAGGGGACCATCAGCCCTCTGATTGCGTTGGACCACTTCCATCGCGGAAGGAGGACAGTGCTTCGTTCTCCCTGCAATAAACGCTCTGCATGTGAAGTTGCCAGGGTGCTCCTGCCAAAATCACCGTCTCTGGATTTACAGAATGCCTTTCACTCCTCTACAGATCACTGCTTCTGACCAAGGAATTCATTCTGGAGCAGATGAAGTGCAGCCATGGTCTGTGTTCACAGCATGTCCTGGTCTCACCATATTGCCCATCGTGCCGGAGCAGATGACTCGATAGAATAGACTCAGTCGTGGTTCCAGCTGGTCGGCGACCCCTGGGTAATGTCCTCCAGTAAGGAGCATGTACCCCAGATTGGGGACCAATATAGGTTGCTGTTTTTCCCATAGCCAAGATTTTCAGCTCTGAGATCCAGGGATGGATATGGGAATGGGTCCTTTCGTAATTGCCCTGAATGCCCCTTAGTGGAATTTTGCTTCCCATCACTTCAGTTTGGGGACTTCCTGGTCTGGACTCCTTAGTTCCCCAGGCAGTAATGTTATGTTATGTTATGTTATGTTATGTTATGTTATGTTATGTTATGTTGTTTGTTATGAACTTAGAAACATATGAAAGAGTTTTGCTTTCCTCCTTGAAATTAGTAACAAGGAGAAAAGCAAAGAATGCATTAAAAAAAATTTTTTTTTTATGATTTCTTGTATTATTTTCCCTGGTATGATTTTAGCCCTTTAACATTTATGGAGACTTGTTTTTTGGCCTAGCATGTGGTCTACCTTGGTGAACGTACTGCGTGCACAAGAAAGAACGTGTACTGTGGAATAAGGGGCAGCATTCTAGAACATGTTGGTTAGGTCCAGCAAGGTCATTCAGACCTGCTGCGTCCTTACTGGTTTGTTGTGTTGATTTGTTTGTTTTTGTATAACTGTTCTATCAACCGCTGAGAGGACGATTTAAGATCTCCAACTATGATTGTGGATTTGCCTCTGTCTCTCTCTTTTTTAAAAAATCTTTATTGTCGAATGTACAATGTATTACAGATGTTCCTCATTTTTCTCCCATTGACCCCCTCCTCCCCACTCCCGCCCCCCTCCCGCCTTTTCCCACACTATTGTCTGTGTCCATTGGTTATGCATATAAGTTCTTTGGTTTATTTCTTCCCACCCCACAACCCCTTTCCCTTTGAGGTTTGTCAGTCTAGCAATGAATTTGTACTTCTTAATCCCTTCATCTTTTTCACCCATTCCTCCAACCCCCCTCCCATCTGGCAACCAACAAAATGTTCTCTGTATCTATGAGAATGTTTCTGTTCTTGCCTGTTCATTTTGTTTGTAGATTCCATTGTTGATAGATATATATTCATTGCCATTTTGTTTGTTCATAGTTTTTATCTTTGTTTTCAAAAAGACCCTTCTTCATTTCATATAATAACGGTTTGGTGGTGATGAACTCCTTTAACTTTTTCTTGTCTGGGAAAGTCTTTATATGTCCATCGATTCTAAATGACAGCTTTGCAGGATAGAGTAATCTTGGTTGTAGGTTCTTGCTTTCCATCACTCTGAATATTTCTTGCCACTCCCTTCTGACCTGCAAAGTTTCTTTTGAGAAATCAGCTGACAGCCTTATGAGAACTCCCTTGTAGGTAACTAATTGCTTTTCTCTTGCTGCTTTTAAGCTTCTCTCTTTGTCTTGAACCTTTTGCATTTTGATGATGATGTGTCTTGGTGTGGGCCTCTTGGGGTTCATCTTGTTTGGGACTCTCTGTGCTTCCTGGACTTGTATGTCTGTTTCCTTCACCAAGTTAAAAAAGTTTCTGCCATTATTGTTTCAAACAGGTTTTCAATTTCTTGTTCTCGCTCTTCTCCTTCTGGCACCCCCAAGATGCGAATGTTGGCACGCTTGAAGTTGTCCCAGAGGCTCCTTACATTATCCTCATTTTTTTGGATTTTTTTCTTTTTTTGCTGTTCTGATTGGGTGTTCTTTGCTTCCTTATATTCCAAATCAATGGTTTGTTTCTTGGATTTACGTACTGTACTATTGAATCTGTGTAAATTATTCTTTATTTCAGTTAATGCCTCCTTCATTTCTGACTGTGCATCCATCATTTCTGACTGGTCCTTTTTTATGCTCTTGAGGCCCTCACTAAGTTCATTGAGGTTCTCACTAAGTTCATTGAGCATCCTTATAAGCAATATTTTGAACTCAGCATCTGTTAGGTTGCTTATCCCCATTTCGCTTGGTTCTTTTCTTGGGGTTTTGTTCTGTTCTTTCATTTGGGACCTGTTTCTTTGTCTCCTCATTTTGGCTGCCTCCCTGTGTTTGTTTCTGTGTATTACTTAATGAGAGGTATGTGGCTAGCTGAGACCAGATGCTGCTTGTTTGAAAGAATTTAAGAAAAACCTGAAGCAGGATCCTATGGTTAAGCAAGTGGCAACAGCTTGGGTGGGCCTGAAAGTTGGGTGGGGTGGGGCGGGGCCTCAGGGAGTCAGCAGGGCGGGGCTACCAGTGTGAGCCAGGTTGCTGGAGTCCCAGATATGGCTTCTGTCTGCCGCCCCAGGGAAGGGCTCACCAAAGGAACAAAGGCCTCTGACAGCACATTTGTCCCAGAGAAAGCCCCCTCTCCAGCCCTCGCTCCAGTGCCAAACAGCTCAGTTCTTCCCTGTGTGTCTCTGGCGCCCCTCGAGCTGCCTCCCCTCTGAGCTTAGAGGGAGAGACCGATAAGTCCGTGCGCGGGCCCTTTAAGGAGCTGCCTGGGGCTCCAGCTGCCTCAGCTTCCCTGAGCCTCCGTTCCCGCTGGTTTTTCCAGCCAGAAGTGATGGGGACTTCTCTTCCTGGCACTGGAACCCTGAACGGGCACCTGGTGTGGGACGGGGACCCCTCAGTCCTCAGGGAGGACCTTCCCAGCCGAGGTGTCCTCCTGACTTTGATCCGCCACACGTGGGTGTGGGACCAGCCCATCCCCTCTGCCCTCCTACCAGTCTGGATGTGGCTGCTGCTTCAATTCCGTAGTTGTAGGACTTCCATTCAGCTTGATTCCAGGCGGTTCTGAATGATGGTTTTTCTGTAGTTTAGTTGTAACTTTGACGTGGTTGTGGGAGGACGCGATACCGTGTTTACCTACCCGCCGTCTTGACTGGAAGTCCTGCCATATTTTCTATTATAGACATTCCACTTAATTTTGGATTTTTTGAGTCGCTGGCATTGGAAGGACAGCAAGACATTTAATGTTTCATTGGACCCCAGAGTTAGGAGTGCCGAAACCTTCCTTAAGTCACCTAACATAGTTATTATCAAAAGTCAAAAAAAAGGCAAGCAAATATCCTTGCTAGTGGCATTAACTATTTCTCTATGGAATATATATTGTTGAAGTGACTTATATGTTCTTGAATATCAGATTATTTTTCTTGAATATTTGGCACTCTGCTCCCTATAATATCAATACCCTCGGTGTAGAAGAGAGTCAACAAGTGTATCAAGTGCTAATTATCAATCCCTTGGTGGGAGAACTAAAAAGGATACCAGATGATGAACAGAATGACTTATTTTATATATGAGTCAGATCTGAAAGACAGTAAAAGCATTTTCAAAACCCCAATAAATTCTTGGTTGGTCAGGTGCTCCTCCCGTGAGGAAATGGGTTGGGGGAGCTGAGTGCTTCCCTGTGCCGTCTGTGGAGTTACATCTCGTGCTGTTTGATAGAACCCGTACGAGCTGCATCTGCACGAGCCCCACAAGAAGCACGCTGCGTGCGAGCGAGTTGAGTGGACAGACTGTTTGCAGAGCTCAGCGCGGGTTCAAGGAAACCAGCATGCGCGGGGGGGCAGCCTGGCTCGCAACAGCAGAAAACAAGGCTCTGGGCCCCGCGGAGCTAGTGGGGTGTCGTTGCAGGAACCTGGAGAGCCGGAGGACGCGGAAGGAGCAGGCCTGAGTGGTGTCACCGTCAACCCGTAGCCCGTGTCACTGTCAGAGCCAGACGTCTGGCTCAGGAGCTGAGAAAGTGGGTCTCAGCCCACGGGTTGAAGTGGATCTGACCATGAATGTAGACTCTTTATAAACACAGCCTGGCTCTGGCCGGTTTGGCTCAGCAGTTAGAGTGTCGGCCTGCGGTCCAGAGAGACCTGGGTTCGGTTCCCACTAAGGGCATGTACCTTGGTTGCAGTTTGTCCCCGGCCCTGGTTGGGTCGTGCGGGTAGTAGCCACTTGATGTGTCCCTTTCATGTCAATGTTTCTCTCTCTCTCTTCCTCTCTCTCCCTCCTGCTCTATCTGAGCGAAAAATAGAAAAATATCCTCGGGCGAGGATAATAAATAAACAAACAAACAGCCTGCACCTGCCTGACACGTCTCCAGACAACAGAAATTCAGTTTCCCCAGAAGGGAAATGGAACTGGGACTCAGGACCAGAGAGCTGTTCTTGGCTCTGATACTTCCTAACTGTGACCTTGACCAAATCCATTTACCCCTCAGGACCTCTGCTTCTTCATCAGAAGAAGAAAGGATTTGAAAAGGTGTTCTCTAAAGTCCTCTCCATGCATCAGTGAGGCAAAGTGGTTGGAAGTGTTCATGCAAACTTAATCTTTATACAACCAAAGGTCAGCCCTGAAATGGTTTTATTTCATATACATCTTTTTAAACATGCCCTTTAATAAATTTGCCCTTGGGTACAAAGCATAAAATATAACAAAGTGTATTGCACAGAATAGCAATGTCCAGGGCATATCGTAAATGAACTCCTATGATAATTACTGATATTTTAATCTTCGGTGACCCACAAATTGGCAAGTTCAGGATTTGATCTATTAGCATCATTAAAATGCAAACATTTTCAATGTGTTGCATTTGTCTTGAACATCAGCAGATTAGGAAAAAGCTGAGAATTTCATGCTTTTCTCTGATTTTACACATCGATGCCACAAATCCTCAGTTATTTATTTATTTATTTTTGGTGGGGGATGGTGGGAGAGAATGATACTAGCAGTTTCCAGTTTCTATGAAAGACAAAACAATGTGTAAACGCTCTTTATCTCCTTCTAGAAAGTGCTCTCTCTTCGCTCTCCCTGTAGCGCAGAGTCCAAGGGGGCCCGGCCGGAGCTCTGTGTTCCCTGTCCTGTCCTGGTTACTGGGCATCCTCGGGGGGGGGGGGCGTCTTTGCAGGTCACGGGACACTCTGGGCAACTTGATAGCAAGATAGAGCACCATGCTGTCCTAGGCACGGGCTGGGACATATTAGGTCACTTCATCTTCACTTTCTATGAGAGCTCTACTGTTGACACCCACTTGACAGATGAAGAGACTGAGGCACACTCAAGTTTGTTTACTTGCTGAACAGCACTCAGCCAGGACCCCAGCCACTCTGCAACCTCACACTCGGCTGCCTCTCCGGTTAGGCTTCCAAACACGTGATTAGAACGTCATTGTCGCAGGTACAATCCCAAAGTCATTCTCAGAACAAGGTCATTGTCACCTACAGTCGCAGACAAGTTTACAGATGTACCTAACTATGAATAAACATCTAGTCATTCGCAACAGTTATCTACCCCAGTGCACTGGAGCGTCTCCGCGCGTCCCTGTGTCTCTGCAGGGATGGAGGTACGGCCCCTGTACCCACCGTAGGCGACATTTCCTGGTTACAAAAGCAATTGTGTTTTCTGTGAGTAACTTCCCTCTGAGATTCCCATGTCTCACGCTAGGTGTATCTCCAATACCCTAGATATTGATTGGAATCTACTTGAACTATTTTGATGGTTTTTCAAGGTTTAAATGGATATGAGATGATTATGTTACTTAATACATTTATCAATAAATTATTCCATCGATTCTTAGTGCGCTACTTGGCTGTCTACTCTGGATGCAAGAATTTTTAAACAATAAACCTATAATGAATCTACATTTAAATGTGTGTTATTGTCTCCAAAGCCCCCACTCCCTTGGAGAGGCTGTCTCAACATTTCCTCACCTCTGCCCTTTCCCCGAAGGTTTGGGAGTCTTGTTGGTGATGGGTCTTGTGAGCCGATTCGCAGACAGAGCAACAGGTCGGTTCTTTGACGGGCGCTCCTGTCCTGAGCTTGGGAAAACCTCAACCTGCCGGCAGCAAGCGAGGCACCCCACAACCGTCCCAGACATTCAGGGGGCCTCGCCGCCTGAGCCCTTCAAGGAGGGACACCCCTTCCGAATGGAGATGCTGAAATTTCCGTCGCGGGGGCCGCCCCAGAGCCCGCAGGCGGAGGACGGGCCGGTGTGGAGAACTTCGCCACCTCCTCGGATGCTCGGAGTCTGGGGGTGCTCGGAGTCTGGGGGTGCGCGGTTTGCCCGAGCAGGCGCTGGCCAGCAGCACTGCGGAGCTGAAGTAGCACTTCGTGTGTCAGCAGGTTGCGGGTTTGTGATTTTGCTTCATGTTCTTCACGGGGCACATCTGTCCCTAGTTGACCCACAGATGTTCTCTGAGGAGCTCACTGGGCGTGAGTGTCCCAATGGTTTCGGTTCTCTGCGGAGGCCCGGGAGGACATTATCTGATAATACCCTTGGTGGCGGGCGCCGTGGTTTGAAAACACGCCCACGGTTATCCCTTTGCTTCTTTCTGACGGCAGCCCGTTCACGGCCCATCTGGAGCGCTTGGCTCGTGCTGTAGAGGGACAGATTCCTAGCAGATGGTTTATCAGAAGACCTGGCATGGGGTTCGGCCCATGAAACCTCGTCTAATACCTCTGAATTTGGGAAGCTTTAGAGAGCAGAGTGGCTCCAAGCCTTCTGCACAACCAGGAGTGTTTTGCTTATTAGGGTTTTGAAATGATGCTCAAAGTAAATATAGACACAGCAGCAGTTCTGGGGGTCTGGTGCCACAGACAGTGCCAAGCTAACGCGTCCCCTCTGACCACGTTTACGGCGTCTATAGAGTTTGGGACAGTGCCAGGGCCTTGGGCCTGAAAGAAATGAGGCTAACCCTAAAAGACATCAGGCATTTGGACAAGTGCTACTTTAATTAAAAATATGCAGCTCCGATTAGCATGAAATGTCTTGAATGTCTAATTGGCTGCTTAAAATTAATATGTTCAAATGAACTCTTGCCACGTCTTCCCCAGCTTGGTTGGTGTCAACCCCATCTTTCCAATCGCTCAGGCCAAGAACCATCAGCATCTCCACTGAATTCTCTCTCTCCCATGGGCACCCAGTGTGTCCATACATCTTGTCAACTCTACCTTCGGAGCAGAGCTGCTCTGATCGCAGACCAGATGATTGCAGGAGCCTCCTACCCGGCGCTTCTGTTCCCGTCTTCGCTCCTCTGCTCCAGCCTGTTCCCACGTCGCGTCCTGCACGGGACGGCCGAGATCCGCGGCCCCGCACGGCCTCTACTGCACTGGTGGCTTCCCCGGTGCTCACCGGGAGAGCGCCCACAGGCTCGAGGCGGAGAGAAGGGCATGACCGAGAGCCCGTTTGAATAGCACTCGGTGGTTAGGGTATACGAGGGGTCAAAGGGGAACCCCAGGCTCTGCCTTGAACTGCAGGTGCGTGCCGTTCCCGAGAGGTGTACTGAGGTAAATGGGGTTTGGGTTGCAGAGTGGGGAGAGTGGGAACGGGGAGAAGATGTGAGTCCGCTTCTGACACACTGAGTGTGAGACGTACATGGGCGACATCCTTGTGTGATATCCTGGCACAGGGGCCAGGCACAGCTGGAGCCATAGGCTAGCAGCCCTTCGTCTACAGAGAGACAGTGATCTAAGTCATTGGGTGGGATCACAAGAAGAGTTAGGATGAATAAGGAAGGAGGTGGGGACAGAATGCCACCTGACTCCAATATTCCAAGGTTTGGTCATGTGGGCAAAAAAACCTACCCCGGAGTTGGGGGGAGTGTGTCAAGGAAGCCGGGGGAGGAGAGCGTACAGACAGGGTACAGTCAGCGGTGCCAACGATACCAGAGTCAAGCAGGCAGGGCGAGACTGAGGTGAGCACTGGCCTTAGCAACGCGGAGGCCATCGGCGGGAGCAGCTTCGGGCGTGGCGGCAAAGCACAGGCGGGACAGTGATGAGAGAGGAGGAGAAAGTGAGGGGGGGAAGCAGGAAGGGGGACACTTTTGAAGAACTTTAGGCGTGAAAGGAGGCACGGCCATGATCACGGAGACAAGAAGAGTGAGCTGACGACTGGACACAGTGATGTTAACAGGAAGTGCCGAGGCCAAGGCTGAGCCGGACCACGAGTGGTTGGCAAATGTCCCCACCAGCCATCGGGGCCAGGTGCATGGAGAAGACAGGTCGTTGGAGTTTTCCAGGTGTTCTGATCCCTGCCCGGCTCAGTGAGTTGCAGCAATGAGGAAGAGGGTAGTTGAAAAGGTGGCCCATGAAATCTGAGCTGGATCCGTCGGAAGTAGGTGCAGAAGGAGGCAGATGGACTGGGGGCCGGTAGAGCCCTCGGGGCTGACGTCGGGCTGCCCACCTGTGGCCCTGTTCTTGCATTCCTGACATCCGTCACGTTTGGGAGGCGAGGCTGGTGTATTCTTCCCATCGCTTCTTCACGGGCGGCACACGTTGGCAGCAGGAATTGGCAGAAATAGAGCAGCCTGGGCACCACTGGGCTTGAGGTGGTGAGAAGCAGGCGTTAGGAGCGTGGGGATGCAGGGATGCAGCAGGACGGGGGCAGTGCACAACGGATCTCATGTTTTAACATGTTGAATCAAGATGCTTATGAGACACCCGGATGAGGAAAATCAGTGATAGTCGGGCCTGGTACTCTGGAACACATCTGCTGGGTGGGGAGAGAGCTGTGGGTTGAAGACGGATATGTGTAAACCGTCCATATCTAGCTGGTGACTGACCGAGGGGACAGATGCAGTGAGCAGAGGGACAGGTCGGGACGGCACACTGCAGGGAGGACTGAAGGAGGGGAGGAAGCTGGCAAGGCGGCTGCGAGCGTGGGGCGGGAACCCAGAGAACAAGAGACGAGTCAACAGGACCCAGGGAACGTGGTGCTCGGAAGAGAGGCCACGGCCCCTTCACGAGGGGACTCGGAGCCACGCGTGACCACCCAGAGCCACGCGGCTGCAGCCTCAGGGAGCACGGGCTGGAAACAACAGGAAATGTTCTCCGATTTCTACCCTGACACTCAAGTCCAGTGAGGATGTTGGATGAGATGAGTGTTCCTTCCGGTTCTAAATCCTGATTCCAGAGCTTTCCCAGCAGTGGGCGCCGACCCCCCCCCCCCCCCCCCCCGGGAAGTTTCGAGGCTGCTTCACTACAGCAGCCATCGCAGCAGCCTGAACAAAGGAGCTTTATCTCACTGGGAGTCTGTGCCGCGAGTCGAGGGTGCACAGACGCGCCCTCCACGGAGGACCGTGCTGGCCGAGGCCCAGTGCTGCCCGCCGTGAGCCTGTGGCTGGCAGCGTGGTCCCGGGGGCTGTCCCAGGCTTCTCTCCGCCTCGGGTGCCAGGCGTGGAGCACGGAGCTGCGGGTGACGCTGGGCCACTGCTGGTCTGAAATGTGTTGGGAAACTTCAGGCAGGTGGTGGCATCTGGACTGGATGACCTTGTGGTTATTTCCAACCCATCAATTCTTGTATCCTCAGAGGAAGCCTCATTCCTGTTACTAAATCTGTCATGACTCCCATGGGGATTGTGTCGCAGAAGACGTGCCCCGTTTCCCCTCGAGGGTCCGCAGCTGGCTCCCCGTCCCTGCTTCCAGACCTTCGTTGCCCCCAGGAGGGTGAGGGCCTCCACCCGGACGTCAAGGTCGAGGGCCTCACCTTGAGCAGCTGAGCAGTTTCTCCTCCTCCCGGCTCCTCCTAGGACCTTTCCTTCCCCACGGAGCTTCGGGTCTTTTTGACCACGCGGGGTTTGAAGTCGGGCTGGACGTCCGAGAGTGGAGGCCACGGGGCCGCGGGCTGCAGTGTGGGCGGCGTGGCTGGGTGCTCCTGCGGCGCAGCTGCTCCAGCAGCCATGCGAGGGGACGAGAACTGAGCCACGGGGGCTGTGGGCAGCCTCACCGCTCAGCCTCCCTCCGGCTGCTCCCCGGGCCTGGCTCCCGACATGGTGCGCGGCAGGGTCTGGGACTGTAGTAAAGTAGAAGGTGCCTCCCTGTGGGAGCCCTGAAGCCTGGAGGGTCCCTGAAGCGGGCGGGAGGTGCACGGTGCAGGGCAGGATTGAGGTCCACCTGGCAGGGAACAGGGAAGGTGGGGAGGAGGAGGACCGGACCCCCAGGAGAAGGGGGTGTCACTGAGAGCCCCGAGAACGTGCCTTCCACTGTTCCAGGACAGAGATGCCGGGCGTGGGCCCTTTGCTCCCATCCCCCAGCCTGGCTCCTCCCTGCTCCCTGTGCTGCGGCTGTGGTTGGGGAGCTTCTCACCTTTCACTCCAGAGGCCGAGTTTAGGCTGACGGGCTGGTCCCCAGAGGGGTCACTGGGGCCCTTCCCCAGCGTGTCTGTCTGGTCTTACATAGTCTCGAACCCGTGTCCCTCAGGGAAGGAAGTCGAGTCTCACGCCATTGTTGCTTCTGGTTAGGAGTGGTTGGTGGCAAGTGGGAAGTTTCTACAAGTCACGTGGGGTCATCGCGATCCCCAAATAACGAGTGAACTCAGACTCACTGTGGGTGGGGGACAGGCCCTGAAGACGTGTGATGGCTGATCATTGAACAGTGGGCAGCGACGGGCGACCTGAGGGAGCCAGAGCAGAGCCAGCCCGACCTCAGGGCCTGCGGACACCTGCGATGGAGCCACTGGGCGTGTGGCAGCCCCTACACGGCACGCGTGCACACGGCCCTCTTGCCGCGGGCACGCGTGTTTATTTACGCACAGTTCTGTAAACAGCGTGCCCTCCCAGACGGCAGGTGCAAGGAGAGCTCCTGCACCGGGTGGGGCCTCGCCGTCCTTCCCCCGGGAGACGCCCGTCTCTCCAGCGGACACCCGGGCGCAGGCCGAAGGCAGCTGGTGCTGGTTACGGGCACAGACAGCCAGGCCAGAGCAGGGCCGCTGGCACCAGCCACACCGCTGCCACCTGGACCCACCATCTCGCCAGCGAAACAAGCCCGGCGTACCAGGGACCCCATGGAGTCGTGGGACAGTTTTTGTGAACGTGTTCTTTTCTCCAGAATCACGAAGCGCCCTCCCTGCCAGGTCCACTCCTGTGCCTGCACTTGTGCTGCGAATTGCCTCTTTTAAATTTTTACTTTTTATTTAGTTTTCTTTATTGATGTTAGAAAGAGAGGAAGGGAGAGGGAGAGAGAGATGGAAAGATGGATGAGAGAGAACATCCATCAGCCACCTCCTGCATGCCCCTCACTGGGGATCGGGCCCACAACCTGGGCATGTGTCCTGGCCGGGAATCGAACCAGCGACCTCCTGGTGCCTGGGTTGATGCTCCACCACTGAGCCACACCGGCCGGGCCCGAATCGTCTCTCATCACCAGGCGCAGCCAGCACGCGGTCACTCATCTGCTGTGCTCACCACTCCTGCTGGCCAGAGGGTGGACGCTTTGGTCTCTGCGCTGGAGGGACAGGGTCTCGCTGAGACTTGGAAGGAGTTTCCGCTGTGACTCATGACACCCTTGCTGAGAGGCCAGGACGTAGAAAGAGGAGGGCTCCTGAGCCTCCCGAGCAGGGTGGCCGGGCAGGCTGGGCCATGGCCACTCATGCAGGCTGCTTGCTGGTTCGGGCCTTCTCCGTGGTTTTCCCTCTTCTGCTCTCCTTTTGAACTTTGGTTTTTTGGACAGGCCCAGATGGCTCAACTGTGCGCAGGATGGCCAGAGACAGGAGAGTCTGTCCCTCTTGTGCCGGTGCAGTCCGCACAGCACCACCATTTCTGGGGACAGGCTGTGGCAGAAGGATTTTCTGTGAGCAAGTCCCAGGGGTAAAATAAAACCCTGGCAGACAATATTGGATCCACATGGCAAATTATTTCTCCCTGCCTGGAGCTTCATCTTTAGGGAGAAGAACTTGGAGGCTTTAATAAGGGAAGTGATAGCCGCAGAGGTCTAAGCCTGAGTCTGGCCGGAGACGCCCCCATGCCGCCTCGTCTAAACCACAGATTGGCCTGTCCTGGAGGACCTGGCGTGTGGCCAGATATGGAGACACCTCAAAGGTGTAATTATGAATAGACATATGAATGATTCGTCCTCTGCCATTTGTAATAAAAGTCGGAGAAGTGCAGTCACACATACGCTTTGTGAGATTACATGCTAGCGTTCATTTCTTATCGAATAAGCAGGGGGTCGATGTCCCCGCTGTTCGGCTGGGCGTGTGCCAGTCGCGGGGGCCCCGTGGCTCACTCCCAGGCATCAGCTGCGCGTGCGCGCTGCCCGGAGGCCTCAGAGCCTCGGTCTAGCCGCGGTTTCCTCCCCTCCAGCACGCTGGCTCTGCCCGGCACCGACACCAGGAGCGAGGAGGAGAAATGGACCGGCAGGCGATGTGACGTCATCCCTCCCGGCCACGCAGCTGGACGACTGGCAGGAGAGCGCCGTCCTCTGCCTGCTCCACCCTCTCCGAAGGCGAGTCCGGGCGCAGGGAAGCGGAGAGAATACGTAGGATTCGTCCCCTGGAGTCGTCGGCCTCCTTGTACTAAGGACTTACCCTCTCAGGGGAAGAAAATCAGCTGTTAGAACATTCCTCCGGCTACTTAGTCCACTTTGAGTACAAGGTGGAGATGTGACCCGGGAGCAGGATCTCCGGGAGCAGGCTTCTGGGAATGTCCTATTTAATAGTAGGAGCACATCTTGAAGTGGGGTCTGAGAAGGGTTAGGCCTTTATGTGCTCATTCACTGACACACAGACGGAGCATTCTGTTGCTGGACTCAGTGGTGAGTAAGACAGACCCCGGTCCCTGCCTTCGCGGCCGTGAGGACACACGTCTGACAAGTAAGCAGCGAGGTCAGTGTGCCAGGGGGCCGGGAAGCATCCCCTCACGTGACACCCGTGGTGGGGCCAGTGAGGGCTGTGAGGCCCTTTCTGAGGAAGAGTGTAGGTCCCACACAGATGGAGGCTCGCATTGAATAGACGGAGGTGGAGGCCGTGGAGGTGAAGAGAGAGGGAATGTGTGTAAGCCACAGGGCGAGGGGGAACGGGACATTCCAGGAACTGAAATAAGGTGAGAATGGCTGGGAGGTGACTCGGCCATCAAACCGAATGAAATCTTACCATTGGCAACAACATGAGTGGACCTAGAGGGCATTATGCTCAGTGAAATAAGTCAGACAGAGAAAGACAAACACTGTAGGATTTCACTTATATGTGGAACCTAAAAACAGACAAATAGCCCTGGCCGGTTTGGCTCAGCGGTTGGAGCATCGGCCTGAAACAGATTCATAGACACAGAGAAAGAGGGTGGGGGAATGGGTGAATTTTTAAAATAAATAAGTTATTTTAAAAAGAAGAAGCCCTTGCAAATTTGCCATGGAGGGGAGAAGGGTTACCACTCTTCCCTCTGTCTACCCTTCCTGGGAGTCCCCCCAAATATTTGAGCAGTCATTTGTGTTAGCAAGAGACTCAGGAATGTGAGAGACTCAGAAGTAGTACTTCACAGCATGGCTTTCTGCAAACTCGCACAGGGGCTGGGGTGGGAAATAGGGGAGAAGGAACGTGATGAAAGTGGAGAGATGGGAAGGGGTTGGTCCCACGCCGAGGAGTTTAAAATTGTGCAAAGGCAGTGGGAGACAGCACCCTGAGCATAAGAACAGAACACTTTCCCAAGGTCTCTGTGCAGCGAGGTGATTTGCAGGGTAGAAGACCAGAGGCATGGGGTCCAGGTAGGTGGCTGGTGCAGTATATAGTCCAGGGGAGAGACAACGGGGCTTTAGACTAACCTGGGAGCTGTGGGAATTTAGAGAAATGGTCAGGTTCAACAGATAACCAGGAAGTAGAATCCACAGCACGTACTGATTGATTAGGTGGAGGGAGAGCTGAGGGCAGAGAGGAATCAAGGGTGACTCCTAGGCTTCTGGCTTAAGCAACAGGATGGGGGGGGGGGCTCTCCCTGAACCAGGGTACACTGCGGGAGGAACACGTGTGGCAAGTCGGGAAGAATGTAACAAGTAGTTGTTGAAATGTTGAATTTAAAATACTTACAGAGCATCCAAACAGAGATGTCTGGTAGGCACTTTGATACGTGGGTCTGGTACCCAACAGAAATAGGCTTGCAGCTGTTCCACTTTTATCTCCAGTCTTCAATTCACTTAAGCAAAGAGACATCCTATAGATGATGCCTCTGGAAAATTACTATGACTTGTAAAATTGGGGGTTAAGAGGTATTCTTTAACCTCCAAACTCAACCTCTGGGAGATTATCCCAAATACATTATTCAGAAAAGACAAAAAGCCATGTGCGTTGGATTCTGGATTATAATAGCAAAAACTTGGGGAAATGTTCATACCCAACAAGAGGGGCTAGTTAAATAAATTACAGTACACTAACAAAAAAGAATATTGTGCAGTTATTGAAACTAGTCATTATGACTATCTTATAGCAGCTTAGAAATATGATTTGTCATGTAAAAATATATGACATTAAAAAATATAGTTATGCTATGATTTTAATTTTGTAAAAACAATCTCAGAAGGACAACTTCTAGACGGGCACTTGAATAAACCAAGAGTTGACTTGCCAAGTGATGGAATTATGGCATTTTTGTTTTATTATTATTCATTAAAATGTTTGTAGAGTCAACATGCTAAACATGTAAGATAAATAGGGCTTTGTTCTTGCTTTTGAAGAAACTGAGTCTCAACCTCAGATGGCCGTAGGTGCCATCTGGCCAAGCTGGGACACAGAGTTCATGTTGTTGCGGCTCCGCGGACCTTGCCAGCAGGGCCCTGTGTCTCGGGTCAGCCCCGTGCCTAGGGGCCCCGCCGGGAGCATGCCCTGGTTTTCACCAAAACAGGAAGCCGGAGCTCATCGGACACCTGTGAGTCTCCGCTGGTTCCTGTGGACTTAGTCCTACAGGCTCAGGTTTTCTTCTTCCCACTTGTTTCCCAGTCTCTGGAGACGGGGAACTTAACCAGACTGGTCTCTTCTCACCCTTTCCCTCTGCTCCTGACTTGCCTCAGAAACCAAGTAAGAATCAATGTCCATCCATGGGGGGAAAAGGAGAAACATCTGTAACAAAAATAAATTAATACAACAAAACAAAACCCCCAAAATGTCCGAGGCAGGTTCTCCTTTGTTTCATTTAGTGTTTTCATAGGCTCCTCGTCAAAGGCCCCTCCGGGAATATTTGCAAATGGTCCTAAAGACGAAGCGCCCGCAAAGGAAGGTGCTCTGCAGACCCTGGATGTTCGAGGTCCCCGTTCTCACCTGTTCAGCCCAGGGGGACGTGCGGTCTTTGCTCAGGGGGACTCGTGTGTGAGGACAGCAGCAGCTGAGCCAGAACGCACACCTCCCGGGTCAGAGGTCCCGAGGTGGGCGGTGAGCAGGACCGCTGTGCGCAGAGAGAAGCGGCGCCTGGGAACTGGCGCGGGGAGCGCCGTCCCGCGGCCACGCACAGTAGGGCAGACGTCACCCTTTGAAAGAAGCTGGGCTTGGTGGGGGAGAAGATCAATGCCAATGAAATGGAGAAACAAAACCTCGGAGGGAAAAGAGCTCTTTTCTTTTGGGGAGAGGAAAAACCCGAGCCAAGTAAAAGTGTCCTGGTTCCGTGTTTACGACAAATGAGAGACGAAGCAGGTTGGCTGGGAAGAGATGAAGTGGCTGGATGTTCAGATGCTCCCCTTTTCCTCGGCAGCCAGCGAGAGGCGGAGGAGTGCCACAGTGGGGTGCCAGGGGAGAGGGGAGCCCAGAAACAAAGCCAGGCTGGAGCATCGTGTGAGCAGAATTCCTGTTCCAGCGCCCGTTCCTGGGGCGCCACGTCCCCCGGGGCGTTGTTAGGATAGACTGCACTGGCCTCCTGTAATCACTACCTGGGTACAGGATTCACAGTTGGCAAAGGGATGATTGAGTCACGTAATAAATGCCCAGTAGCTTTATTCTATCTTTAACTTTTATTTTAAATCATGGGAAAGTCACAGAAGAGCCGCAAAGGGAATGCAGAGAATCCCAACATGCCCTTCCCTGAGGTCAGCATCATGTACACGCTGCGTACGTTTCCAGGACACAGGAATCGCGTCACCGCTGTTCCCCGCTGTCCCTTCTCTGAGTGTCCCGGATCCGGCTCGTGCTGCCTCCCAGGCTTCTCCAGTCGGGGGCAGTTTCTCAGCCTCTCTTTTTGTTACGACCTTGATACTTCGGAGAAGTACTGGCCGGGTATTTCATGGAATGCCCCTCAATTTATGTTTGATGTTTGCTCATGATTGAACAGCGGTGATAGACTTGGGGGAGGAAGGCCCCTGAGGTGAGAGCGTCTTCTGACCACATGATGTCAACATGGGATCACAGGACTGACCGCTGGCGAGTGCACCTTGCGCTGGAGCAGGCGGTGCCTTCCAGGTCCCTCCCGGGAAGTCACTGCTCTTCCCTGACCCTGCTCTTCCTTCCAAACAGGCACGTCCAGCCCACACCCCGGGCAGCAGGAGGAGGCTGTGGGGGGATTTCTGAACATTCATTAAAAACACCACAATAACGAATCAGTATTTGGGGGAGTTATTTTGAAGCCAAATAGTTTTATTTTATTTATTTACTTATTTTTAAATTTGTTTTTATTGATTTTTTTAGAGAGAGGGGAGGGAGAGGGAGAGAGAGATAGAAACATCTATGTGAGAGAGGAACATCAATGGGCTGCTTCCTACACCCCCCCCGGGGAGCAAGCCTGCAATCCACGCGCGTGCCCTGACTGGGAATCGAACTGGTGACCTCTTGGTGCACAGGACAACGCTCAACCCATTGAGCCACACTGACTAGGCAGTTTTATTTTTTTTAATTAAGTTTTCTTCTGATCATAAAAGTATAAAGCAGAAAATATAAATTTTACCAATCTCACAGATAAAAACCCAAACCTCACCAATCACTGGTGTGTGTGTGTGTGTGTGTGTGTGTGTGTGTGTGTGTAGTAGGTGTGTTTGCGATTTGGCAACTGACTTCTTAAATTTGACATGTTGTGAACATACTTCAGTGCAAAGTTATATTTGAGAAGACCATGGAGTGTGGTAGGACTGATTCATTCATTGCTTAAGGTCAATTTTAAAATATGTGGGCTTCTAAGTTAAAGCCACATAACAGGGCAGAGATCATCGAGACCGAGGTTGTGTGGGCTGGGACAGGGCTCAAGTCTGGGGCGATGAGCAGCCCCCTGGCTCCCAAACACGACCATCGCATTCTCACCTGTCGACTCCAAGGCGGAGACCAAGCCACACCCCAGAGGGCAGCTTCACTCTCATTCAAGGTGGTTTCACGGAGCCACGGAAAGTTCCAGTGCTTTCCTCCTCATCTTAGGAGCCCTCACCTGGGCGGGCGGGGGGTGCAGCCCAGCTGGTAGCGTTTTGCACTCGTTTTATAAATGATTCTTTGAAAGAATCATAATTTGAAGCTTTTTTCCTAATAAAAAGAATGTGCCAGAAATATTGTAGCGAAAGATGTAGGAAAACCCTAGGTGGTGCAGAAGTCAGAAGCATTTTATCAAGTGTACGTGGGACGTCAGGCCGCCCGGGAAAGCTTGGGGCTCTGCAGCCACACGGAGCAGGCTGCCAAGGGTCTCACACCGAGCGGGGAGGCTCCCCCGTGTCTCCCTTTGCTCTTCTTTTTTCTTTCTGTTTTTTGTTAAAAATCAATGGGTATTTTTTCCATTGATTTTTAGAGAGTGGGAGAGAGGGTGGGAGAGAGAGGAGGAGAGAGGAACACATCCGTGTGAGAGAGACACATGGATTGGTTGCCTCCCGCAGGACCCTGACTGGGGCCGGGGACCAAACCTGCCACCCAGGTATGGGCTTCGGCTCAGGGAACATACATAGAGGCAATATCTCAACCCCTAGCACACTGCTTTCTTTAATTAACTTATGGAAATTTGCCTCTCTCTCTCTCTCTGTCTCTCTCTCTCTCTCTCTCTCTGTCTCTCTCTCTCCTATCCCCCGTTCTTCAAACAAGGGGGTAAGGAGTAAGAAAACAATGCTTTTGTTATTACAAATGTTTACATCCAATAATTAGATAACTCTTTGGGTCCTGGGTTAATACCATGTTGACTTTGCTGTTTATGCCAAATTGGAAGCCTGGCATTAAATGCTTTGACAAACATATCTGTTTCTCGTCAGAAAGCCTCGGCGTGGGGGAGCTGCGGGTCTTCGCCAAGGCCATGCGGGCACCTCTGGGTGGGGCTTATTACCCAGAGAGGGCTGTGCTCCACCCCAGGCTCTCTGTTCAGGAGGCCCGGATGGGACCAGGGACGTCACCGTTGTTTTTCATTGGTAGGTCCTGGATGCCACCCGGGGAAGCAGGGGCGGCCTGACGGGCTGCAAACCAGGCTGCGTGTGTAAACAGCAGCCACTTCGATGGGGAGGCAGCCCCGACGAGGGACAAAACTGTTAGCTGGTGTCCACACTGGCCATCTCACTGACCGACCTGTGCCGCGTCTCCCTCATCTGTAAAATGAGGCTTGAGTGAGGCAACTCATGTAAAGTACATGGAACTTCACCTTTGCTTAGCGACGTTAGGTTTGGACCCCAAATATAAATGTCTGGAGTATCGAGATGAATACAAAGGGAATGGATGGAGTAAATAATTTGTATTCTGAAATCTTTCTTTGTCTTTTTCTTTTGTCATATAATTTGGGGCATGAGTATATCTCTCTTTTCTGTTTATGTTTTGGGCCAATTTTTGGTTTTGTTTTGGGATGAAGAATCAAAATTAATCCTATGGCACTCAATGTATATATTTTCACCTAACTCTCCATCACTTTTGACAATCGTCAGCTTGTTCTCTATGGATCTGTTCTGCTTAGTTTGTTCAACTGTTTTGTTTTGTATAGATTCCACGTATAAGTGAAGTCCTATGGTGTTCGTCTTTCTCTGTCGTATTTCACTTAGCACAATGACCCCCAGGTCCATCAGGAAGTCACATGTCAACAATTCCTAGGTTATGCTGAGGTCTGGGCCGGGACCCCTTTTTAGCAGGCTATTTGCACAGAATACTTGCTGCTCGGGCTGCAGTGCTGACTTAGGGGGTGTGATGAGCTAACACTGCAAGTCCAGGAGAAACAGACACAGCCTGCCCGCTGCTCGCTCCTGATTAGCATCTGCTCTCTTGGGCGCTGAGAAAACCTTATGATGTCTGTCTTTGTAACCACCACCCAAATGAGCTGGATGCAAAAGTTTGTTCCATTGCCGAATATTTCTCCTATGATGACCCAGGATTTTCCTTCGTTCTCCCATTTGGGATGTTTTGTTTTGTCTTCCGCGATGGCTGGAGCAGGTGTTTCCTTCTCTCTGACATGCGGCCACCGCGTGGGCTCCGAGCGTTCCTGTCCTTTCTCACCCTTTGCCCTGCAGAACCACGGGGTTAGGCCCGGGGCTGGCTTTGCGTTTAGGGACTCTGACGACTCGAACCGCAGCTCGTCTCATGGCAGATGGAGAGCTGTGGCTCCCGGGAAGTCCAGTGAGACCATCTGGGTATGGTTCGGCTTTGCATTCTTCAGGGACCCCAGGCTCTCGTCCAGTCTCCAACGCGAGGGTTCGGCCCGCTTGCTGCCGGCCTCACTCTGGCTCAGCGAGGCACTCCGGGGCGGGGCTTCCTTGGGGGACACGCCCAACGCGCCGGCCTCCTCAGCACAGCAGGACAAGGCCTTGGGCAGGAACTGGGATGGAGGCTGATGAGCTTTCCCGGAACAGATCACTGTGCCCAGAGGCGAGGGCAGGGAAAGTGTGCAGGGCGCTGGGCTCCTGGCCGGTGGCCGCTCTTTCACGGGGATGCGAGCGGGGACGTGCGTGGAAAGGGCTACGTCACTCTTCTCAGGGTTTGGTGCATAAGCAAAACCGCTGCCCGTTGTGGCTACGGAAACAGCTGGGACGGAGCCAAGGGCCCGGTTGCTGTGGGTCTGGGCTGGGCCCGTGCCCAGCGCGAAGGATCGGGCTCGCCAGCTGAGGCTGGACGCCGGTCAGATGAGCGAACAGGACTGTGGTTGAGGCTCCTGTCTCAGGCTGACAGGGAGGGTGGGGGCAGGATTAGCTTTCTGAGTGCCCGCCATGGGCCTGCTTGGGTTGGGAGTGTGTGTGTGTGTGTGTGTGTGTGTGTTGGGGTGCGAGGGGGTGGTTAGAGAGCCACTTTGGAGAATAAAACAAGCAAAGGTATGTTGCCAGATAAAATACAAACTGTCCCATTAACATTTATTTATTTTTAAAAAATATTGTAAAAATATGTTTTTATTGATTTTTTTAGAGAGAGAGATGGAAACATCAATGTGAGAGAAACATCGATGAGCTGCCTCCTACACGCCCCCACTGGGGATTGAGCCCACAACCGGGGCTTGTGCCCTGACCGGGAATCGAACCGGGACCTCAGTCCATGGGACGATGCTCAGTCCACTGAGCCACACCAGCCAGGCTGTTCTGTTAAATTTAAATTTGAGGTAAATAATGACCAGTTAGGACATGCTTACACTAAATAAGTATTCATTATTTATCTGAAATTTGACTGGATGCGCTGTATCTTTATTTGCTAAGTGTGTCCCCCCTACATTGAGGAAGCCCATTTCAGCGAGAGCAGTGGCAGCAGCCTACTGAGGTGGCCACTCGGCACCCATGGGTGCTGCTCGGGTTGTGGGCTTGCTGTGAGGGGCTGGGGCCCTGCTCTTGGGGGGCTCAGGAGACCCACTCTGCAGGTTGTGGGGGAAGCTGGAGGCAGCACTTCCGTGTCCAGCCAGGCTCAGGACTCAGTGTGGACTGCACAGTAATTAAAACCCTTCACACTGTCCTAGGGCTTTTTTTTTTTTTAAAGCAAAAGAAGGGTTGGATGTCCTAGGGGCCAAGGTGTGACTGTAGGCGAGGACTCTAAGTGTGAACTCTCTGGAACCAGAGCTGGTAGGTGTGGCCCAACAGAGGCAAAAGCGAAAAGGAAATGGCTGAGCATCTGCTCGGGACCCGGCATTTTCCACTGGCCCCTGCGTCTATTCTCACAACAGCCTCTGTGACGCGGAGCAGCGGTGCCCACGAAGGCCAGCAGCCCGCCCTTCTCAGGATCTGCCTCACGGCCCGCCCGCCCCACCCCCACGCACACCCAGAACCTGCAGTGGTCAGCTCTCGTTTCCATGGAGATAGCATTAGCTCACCGGAGCCAACAGGAAACACTCCTGAAGCCTTGGAACAGGCCACTGAGACTGACCTTTTAGCAGTGGGAAGGAGAGTTAGAAGATCGTTTGGACTCAGAGCCACCTCAGGTGGCCGACTGACCAGTGCGTGTCATTATCGTGCAGGGAAGGCCAGGCCACGGAGGGGCAGAGAGGCAGACAGAGAGAACCCACTGGCAACTTTTCAGTTCAGCTGTCCCTACAACTGGCTGGGCGGAATCACTCCTTTCTAACTCCTTTCTGCTTTATTAGTATCGTTATTATTTTCATGGTTTCTCATTCCTCCTTGACAGTGTATCACATGGCAAGGAAATGACAGCACCTGAAATTGACTGGTGCGGCCAACCGCAGCGGCCTGCTCCCGGTCCTGCTGTGCCTCCTCTTCCTGGGGCATCTCGCTGAGTCCCCCTCCTGTCTCGACAGATGATGGTGTCAGGGGTTTCGTCTTCCTGTCTTGGGTGCACATAGAAGCGGCCACGCTTGACCCAGAGACGGAGACCTGAGAAGTGTAGGAGATGGTAGCTGAGGTCAACGGAGAGCAGACGGCCGGGCTGGGCTTGTCCGGCAGGTGAGACCAGGCTCTTCCAGCCACATGGCCACCAGCGAGCCAGGGCCGCAGAAAAGGCTGGGTGGCTGGGCCTGGTCCTTGGGCTGCCGAAGACTCGGAAGGTCCAGGTGAGGCCATGGCAGGGGCAGCCTGAGAGGCTCAAGCTGAACGGTTCCCAGAGGGAGCCATGGACTGGCCAGGCGCCCGGCGGGCAGTGCTATGCCGGGCTGAAATGGTTCCTGTGCCCGGGACTTAGTTTAGTGGGCAAGACATGGTAAACAGATAATCGTACCTAAAAATTAGTCAGGCAGGCGCTCGATGGGCTGGGAAGAAGTTGTAGCTACGAGGGTGGGTCAGGACATCACCCAGAACCTAGTGTGGCCCGGCCCAAGAAGGAGCCGTAGCCCTTCCAAAGCAGCAGTACCAACCCTGCAGGCAGGCACTCAGAATTGTCTTGGGGCTGGGAAGACCCAGGAGTGCGGGCCAGTCTTCCGAATGGGAATGGGAAGGGGAAAGCTCAACTTTGTAAGTTCCTCTTGGATTTCATTTTTCTGACCCATCTGGAAGGTGAGGTGTTTGACTGAGATCTCGGTCAAGCTTTTGAAAGTACATTATTCATAATGCACCTGAAGACCAACTTGGCAAGCGATCCAATTACTAAAATTGGTCAGATGCAGTCTTTCTAGAACAGTGTGTCACAGCCAGTCTGTGAGCAAAGACAGTCACAGGGCAGGAACAGCAGAACCTGAAGAGAAACAGGCAGGTGTGGGGGCACAAGGTCTGCCCTCAGACGTGGCAACGGGAAGTCCATTTATCTACAGAGAAAGGTCTGCTCTTCCAAACGTCTGGGCATTGAAGACCTGACATCCATAGGACGTTTACCTTCGACTGAGCGGAGTCTGACCGAGTCGCAGCTAAAGGCTGAGTGAGACCCTCGGGGAAGCACGGCTAAGCCACCGCTGGGAAATCCTCAGTTTCGTGGTGCAGCCTCTTGGTAAACAGATCATGTGGGGAAGTGATTTTGGGCAAAGTGGTTCATCAGAGGGGTAGCTTTTGAAAATGTGATGCGGGTACTGTCCTGCTTCCGTTTGATCTGATCCATTTATTTGTCAAAACGGCTTTGGCAAAAACAGAAATCGACGAAATATGGGCGTACCCTGTGAACTTGAAGGAAAGAAGAGAGGCTAGCGGGGAGGGCAGAGCGGCTGCGGGTGCCGGGAGCAGCTGGCAAGGGCTGGAGTCTGCTCAGCCTTGCGCGTGGCACTCTGGCCTCTGCACGGGGCCACCCACAGCTCCCGTCCCTGGGGCCGACTGCCTCTGCCAGTTTGGGAAACTGCAGAGTTCTCTGCCAGAAGGAGAACGGTGCCCCAAGCGGGGGAGGTGTTTCCAGAGGGATGACACGGCCGAGAACAGCTGTTCCCTACCGGCCTCGTGAGAAGACGCTACACCCACAGTGCGGTGCTCGCTGATATGGGAAGATAAAACCAACCAGCACCCCACGTGAACAAGCCCTCAAGCCTCTTGTCTCCAGGTGGCCGCTGAAAACGGCGACCCCTCCACCCTTCACTCCCAGGGGGGCAGCCCCCACGCCCCCACCATCACTCAGGGACAGCAGATGGATATTGCTCGTGGGAACAGAAAACCTGCTGGCCAGGTTGGGGCCCACTGGGAACCCGCAATGACCGTTTACTGCCTCGCACGGGGGCCTCTGGGGAAGCGGATGAAAGGAGGCACCCGGCTCGGGGCTCTGTGGGGGCACCGCTCAGTGGGAATCAAGGCGGCCCAAATGCCCCGGCCCGGCCTGGGAATGAACAGTGTGCTGTCTGCCGAATGCCCTTGATCTCTAGGAGAAACGGCGAGAAACCAATCGGGCGGCAACCTCCTGCCAGGACTCCACGCGCCCGCCCGCGGTGGCCGCTCTGACGTGGCGGCCGCTGGCTGCACCCGGGTCCTGCTCACGGAGGACATGTGGCCAGGCAGGGATCCGCCCGGGAACATCTCGCCGAGGAATAAATCAAGCGGCCCCGGCGACTCGTTTAGGCGCCTGCCTGGCCACTGTTCCTTCTGTGCTCCACGCGGAGGCTGCCGGCGTGCAGGCTCAGGGATGCCGCCGTCCGCTGTCCCGGGACCAGCGTGTTTACCTGAGAATGAATCGATGGCTCTTTCTTCGAGGGTGGGAACGACAGCCACCTCTCACTGAACTCTCAATCCCCCTGCATGTGAGCCCCTCCCAGCCCCCCGGCACCCCTGTTTCTTAGTCTTCATTTATCACCTTGCCTCAGAAGGCTCGCTCTCGTTCATAAAAACTCCACTCAAGTGACGTTCTATTTCTGAACTGAGCTTTTTCTCCTTTTGGTTGAAATGACGGAAGGAGAAAATATTGAAGCGCACGAGAGGAAAGGCACACATGCCCGGACCACTCGTGCACAGGTCTGCCCGTGGCTCTGATGGAGGCGGTTGATATAACAGCTTCAGTGCTGCGGAGACAGGCTCGGCCTTGCCGGCAACGACCTTCACATTAAAGACCCGTTTTCTCTTAAATTACCTTGAATGGCGTAATACTGCCGTATGATTTTCAGCCTAAAGAGAGGGTTTGGTAGAATATCTTATCTTACCTGTACCCTTTCTTGATTTCTCCATTGGAAAGGATACACCTTTCCTTGAGAATTTTCCCCGCGTGTTCGAGGTGTGCTGCGGTGATCTGTGTTTGACCATCTGCATCCCAGCTCACTGAGGACACCCCGCTGGTTGTCATGGTAGCAACACCTGCTGCTGCACCACCTCCTCCCCTGGTGTGACACACTCATGGAGCTGTGGGTGCCCAGAGTCATGGGTTCCAAGGCAGTGACATTTTACTGCTGCGCAGTCAAGAGTATTTCTCTCTTGGAAACACCTAGAAATATCTCCTGATCTTATTCCCAGGGGAGAGAACATATTCCAGTCTGCACTCATTAAATTCCTGAGGGAAGCAAAGGCTAGGTTTCTGCACTGTTCCACCCTCTGTCCCCAGCCAGCGCCCAGCTCCCAGAGCGACTCTGCAGTTGCCTTCAGGGCAGCCCTAGCTCCCCTTCCCCCCTTCCTAGATGGATTCCCCTTGTAGACGGGCTGTCCTGGGCAGGTGGACCATCCCTGGAGCGACGAGGGAAAAGGAGCTCAGTCATGAACTAGCTGCGCGCTCAGAGACAAGGTACAACCTCTCTGTGCCTCTATGTGTACTTTCTCTGACGAGATACTAGTATTAGTCTTCTGACTCGGTTGTCACACAAGGTGGGAGAGGGTACCAGGTTCAGGCATAGCCCCTCGGCGTGAGCAAGGGGGCGGAGGAATCAAGATGTGTCTTGGGATTCAGTGTCCAGAGCACTTCCCTGCGTCTGAGTGACGCTCAGCCACTCGGCGGCAGCCACTGATCAGGGTGTGCGGGGGTTCCACCCCATGTCCTGGGAGCTGGGCAGGAAGACAGGACAAGGCGCTGTCTGGAGCGGGCCCCTCTCGGTTGCGTGACCACCCATTATATCTGTCATGATGACAACATGAGCATTTGTCTAGTAATTACAAAGCACTTTCATTTTACTGCCTCTTTTAATGTTCCCAATAACTCCGCGGAATACATATTATTTCTCCTATTTTATGGATGAAGAACCCGAGGTTTAGAAAGGTTAACGACTTATTAAGTGATGATCAGCCACTCTGGGGAAGAGTAGGGACACGAAGCTAGCAGCTCCGACTTCACATCTAATACTACTTTAATCTTTCCAGTAGTTTCCAAGCGGGTCCCTCAAAGGTCTGGGTTTGGGGAGGTGTCTTGGTGGGGCAAGGAAGGCTAAGCCAGTGTAGCTCAATCCCCTCCCCGATTCAATCAAAGCACCGATTTTTTTCTCTGTTTTATATTTATAGGATTGCCCACCACATTTGTTTTGAACAAAATGTTTCGAGTGCTGAAGAACAAAGAGCCTGAGCCACGACTCTGCCATGTGTGCTGAAGATGAAAGCTAGTCAGTTCCCTGCTCAGTGCTCAGAAGTCTCCACTCTGTTCCAGCAATGCCAGCTCGAATCCCCTCTCCCAGGGGAGCTGGCCGTCCCTCGCTGAGCCCGTGAGCCCCGTTCTGAGTTGGTGGATCCCTCACAGGCCATGTGTTCTAGTTGACACCCCGCCAGGGTGTGCCGCCCAAATCGAGGCCCCATCCATTCCTTTCCATGTTCCAGCTTGCCTCCTAAATATGAAACGAAAAGGCCATTTTCCACTTTAATTAGATGAAATAATTACATGTCACACATCTCCTAAGCAGGTTTGTATTTGCTCACACTGTAATGCCGACATTAGCATTCAAAGAAGTGGCCGGCGCCGTGCACAGATGTTCGGTTTCGAGACTGTCATGTTCTTGGTGGCCACAAGATGTCAGGCAAATATGGTCGTGGGAGGTAGGTGCAGGAAGGTGCCTTGGCTCCCGAAAATGCTATTGATGAGTTCATTAGCTGATTAAAATTCTTCCAATAAGCTTGTTAGAAGAGTGTAGGGAAAGTCTATGAAATGTGCCATATTGTTATCCTGTTGATGGAGCTACTGAACACCACGAGCTGGAAATCAGATTAAGATGAGCAAATATTGATTGAACATGCTTGCATGATTAAATCCTGAATAATTAAAGGCCACCGAGTGTCCCGGTGCTCTCTCTAGCGTGTGTTACCATAAGCAACCTGGGCTGTGCCCACAGAATCCAACAGTGGACGTGACCCTGGAAAAGAACCCGGAGGGATTAGGGGAGCAGTCTCCTTTGAAAGTTTCTGTTTGAAAACCTGATGAGATAAAGACATGAGTCATATTCGTGAGATGTTTTCTAAATAGAGACATATTACATTAACAAAAGCCACGTGTCTGAGCATGGGCCCACAGCTGATGTAGGTTTGCTTACTCGATGACTGGAGTGATAGGTAGTAATTAGCAGCCTATCTGACCCACCACCCTCCCTATTCTTAGTCCCGAGTGACTTGTTGTGGCAGCTTCCTTGGGATCTGAAGGAAGGAAGCCGTACCGTCACGTGCTACTTCACAGGCACGTTTTGAGAAACACGTCTTTAGGAGATTCTGTTGTTGTGTGAACAGCATAGAACATACTTACACAAACCTACCTGGCACAGCCTACCGCTTCAGGCCACGAGTCTGCACAGCATGTTATCGTACCAAACAATATGAGATTCAGTGAGAGAAAATAAAGCAATCCAGAGACACAGCAAACTCGAGCTACAGGAGGGTGCTGCTGGCATCAGCCAGCACATTGTTTTACAGCCAACTGTCTTTTATGTAAGTGGAAAGAATACACTCCAAAATAAAGATAAAAGTATTAACATAGGAAATACACTAACTGGCCACATTGTCGTTTGTTATCATTATCAAGTGTTCTGTGCTGTCTGTGGTTGTAGGTGATGTGCTCCTCGAGGACGGGCAGTGGTCGGTTTGTCCACCAGCCCCACAGACGCGTGAGTCACGCACTGAGAAGGGACACGACGGCAGCGATGTCACTAGGCGATGGTAACTTTTCTGCTCCACTGTAATCTCACGGGAGCACCGTTGTTTATGTGGTCTGTCTACGACCCAGCTGTCATTATGTGGTGCCTGACTGTAATGCCAAACAAAGGCTGGGTCGGATCACTAGTGGCTCTTGGGCCAGGTGCTGGTGAGGGGACAACGACCTTGAGGGCGTGGTCTGTGCCTCACCCTTCTTTCTCTTCTCCTTATGTTTCCCTTTCTCTGTTTTCTGCTTCTTAACCTTTCAAATGCTCCTTACTGCTAAGCTAGAAGGGAAGGAGATGAGCCATCATTCATTGATCTTTGAAAGCACAGTGCCCTCCTGCTGCATACTAAACTTTGGCCTGAAGATTCACGCTGGAAATCACAGGGGGATGTGTCGTGGGTCTGCCTGGTTTACAGAGTCGGCCCATGCTCGTTACTCCTGTAATTCTCGCACAACCTTGTGGGTTCAGAACCCTGAAAGTGTTGGTCCGTTGAGAGTGTATTGGCCCCTCAGGGACCGAGGCACGTAAACCAGGTCCACAGAGACTGGCAGAGATAAGCCAGAACACCGATTTAGGCATCTGCAATGACAGTGCGGCTGGCAATCAGATTGTCCCCTTCACCAGCTCTCGGGGACTCTCTACATGGGAAGTCACATGCTCAGAAGATTGCCCTGGGGTATGGACTAGAACAGGGGAATTCTATAATTGAATATTAAATGGTGTTAAGCGCTGAGAGCCTGATGTGTTCATTTCCAAGGTGGGAATGTGCTTCAGGGAGCATTAACTTCTTGGGTTGGATTTATCAGGCATCTCTTCCTAGACATTACCAGTCTGGAAACTCCGGAGTCTCTGTTTCCACATCCACACTCAGGGACATTTACAATTACACACACGTGGAAATTCTAATAAGAACCAGAGACCGGTGTCCCCATTTGGGAACGAATGGGGGTATGTTTTATTCTGGAGATGTATCAGAAGAGGTCAAAGACCGATCTGCATCAGGGCTTAGCAAGCCTTTTCTATAAAGGGCCAGAAAGTAAATGTTTAACGGTCTGTGGTCCATGTGATTTCTGTCAGAACTGCTCAATTCTGTAATCACAGCACAAAAACAGCCTTAGACATTATGTAACAGCCTAAGACAAGAGTTCCAATAAAACTTTATTTACAAAAGCAGGCAACAGGCTGGACTTGGTCCATGGGCCACAGTTGGCTTACACACCTTCCTGCCTTAGATTCTCTCTGTTCACAAAATCTTTCTCCGAAGAGGATTCAGTACTATTGATTTTTTTCTACTAAGTAAATCTTGATTATGTTCAAGTTTACCCTCCCCGAGTTTGCACCCGACGCACCTAACTGGAATTTGGGCTGTTTCCAAAGCCACTGGTCACGGAGAACTTGGCGTATTACACGTGCCCATCGCAGCCCTGCGGAACCGCCCGCCGGGCTCGCAGCCAGGCCTTCTCTCCAGATGCGGGGGCAGCCGCTGGTCCGCACCCCGACACCCCTGTGCCGCCGCGTCGCCCCGGACGCTTCCGTCAGACTCAGGCCCCTCGCTCGCACACTGCCCGGTCTTCTAACTCCGTGGGGGGCACGGGGGCGGGGGGGCCTCGGGTTAGCCTCATGGCTTGTGGCGACGTGGGTACAGCAGAAGATGATTCGGATTTGGGGCTCACAAAGAAACAAAACCGAAATCTAAACCCGACTCCACTGCTCACACCCTCTGATATCAGCCGCAAGCAGGGCCCTGGGAACAAGGAAAGAAGTGGCTTAGCCACCGGAGCTGCAGCGGGTGTCGTCTGGGTGCCCGATTTCATCCCGCACTTCGTGAAGCTGCGGTGCGAGCCTGTCTGCGTCTCGCCTGACCGAGCGGGCGTGCGGCGGAGAGCGGCAGGCGTCTGCGGGTGGGGTCCGTCCGTCCGCCCGCGAGTGGGGTCCGTCCGCCCGCGAGTGGCGTCCGTCCGCCCGCGAGTGGGGTCCGTCCGCCCGCGAGTGGGGTCCGTCCGCCCGCGAGTGGCGTCCGTCCGCCCGCGAGTGGGGTCCGTCCGCCCGCGAGTGGGGTCCGTCCGCCCGCGAGTGGCGTCCGTCCGCCCGCGGGTGGCGTCCGTCCGCCCGCGGGTGGCGTCCGTCCGCCCGAGGGTGGCGTCCGTCCGCCCGCGAGTGGGGTCCGCCCGCCCGAGAGTGGGGTCCGCCCGCCCGAGAGTGGCGTCCGCCCGCCCGCAGGCTTGGCAGCCAGAGCTCAGGAAGGCACGGCCGCAGGGCCCCTCCCTGAGGCGGCAGCTGTCCTAGGAATTGGGGTTCTCGTTGGGCAATGGCACTCCCCCGAAAGCCTCCTGCCCCGAGCCCCGCCCTGCGGGCGCACCCCCTCCGCTCTGGTCAGGGCTGTGCACTTCCATCTCTTTCTCTGTCTTTTTATACAGCACTTAGGTGAGTCTTTCCACCAAGCCCAGGGCCTGGCTCTTAGCAGTCAGTCTATGAATATTTGACGCCGGGAAGAAAGGTTCTCAAGGCAACTTCTTTGCCCCATCCTTGTTCTTTGCACACGCGCTCTGAACTGGGCGTGTGGCTACAGGTGCCCCTTCGTGTCCTTGGCGCACCTGGGCCCGCCCGTTTGTCCGGGGGGCCGTCCCCGCCCTGCGTGCGCCACGCCGGGCAGTGTTTCAGCCGCTCTGCACACTTCAGCTCTTGATCTCAACACTGCTCTGGAGGCTACTGCACGCCAGTTCTGGGTAGAGAGCTGCGGTTTGGATTCTGAATTCTTTTTAAAATATGTTTTATTGACTTTTTAGAGAGAGAGGAAGGGAGAGAGAGAGAGAAAAAAATCTATGGAGAAAAACATTGATCGGCTGCCTCCTGCACGCCCCCTACTGGGAGTCAAGCCTGCAACCCGGGCCTGTGCCCTGACCAGGAATCAACCGGGACCCCTCAGTCCATGGGATGCTCAATCCTCTGAGCCACAGTAGCAGAGCAGATTCTGAATTCTTTACAACTTAGCTGTGTGACTTTTCCATGTCTCACCTTCCTAGACCATGAAATCATCAGAGAGATGACAATATTCAATGCATAGGTTTCATAAACTTTAAATGAGATGATACACAGATTTTTAGTTCTTCATATTGTGCTTGAGAGATGAGAGGCTGTCCTTCAGAGATGTAATGCGGAACAGTGTGATTACCTACTAGTATCTACCTCTGTAAATGGAGCCAGACTTGTTTCATGGGAGCCACAGCTAGATGGAGCCAAGACCTTGGGGGGCAGAGAGACCCCCGAGGGAAGAGAAGAGAGGAAGAATAGCAGGCCTTCCTGTGACCACGGAGAGATAAAGATACTCTTTGCATAATCTCGCCCCTGAGCATGGTTGTGCCGCTGAGTAGGGTAAGATTCTCTCTGGTAATGGACCGTGTGACCTTCCAGGCCTAACAGCAAGGTTACAAAGGTCTTAGCTGGTTAAGCAGTTGATCAATAGTAATTTATTGTGAGCCTAGCAAAGCGCTGTCCTGAAAGCTTATGTGTCCTCCTCTCCCCCGAAAAGGGTCACACCTGAGCTTTGTTGGAATGTTAACAAAGGGGGACTAGGGACATGATCTCCAGGCACTTCAACAAGGGTGGGTTCCCACCAGCAGCAACTGCAGGGTGCAGTCCGTGGGCATGAGGCCGACTGTGGAGAGCAGATGATGACAAGGGTAAGACATTTCACCACACAGAGGTCTTCTGACACATCCCATTCAATTGGAAATGAAAACCATGACAAATTAGAGAAAATGAAAGCCTCTTCTCCCTCCCTCCCCCTGCAGGGTCGTGCTGTGGCTCAGTCAAACAGATCAGACAGGCCAGCGCGTCCCACCTCCAAATACCCACGCAGGGCTGAATCGTGCTGAGCGGTTTCCACGAGGACATGGTTGAGCCGTCCTGCCCCACGGCGGGGCTTCCTCCTCTCAGCTCCTGCCAGACCTGCGGCTTTCCTAGCCTGTACCTGGCAAGTGGGAAAATCACCCCTAATATCGTATGTGGGCATTGCTGGGAACAAGTGCGCTCCCCCTGGCTCTGCCGTCGTCCGCTACAACCGTTGTAAATAAACGAGGCGTCTGTAAGAGAAAAGGGGACGGAAGCGGAGGTGAGGCCACAGGGGTTAGTAGCCAGAATAGGTGCGGTCAGGACAGCCCGCACGGGAATGTCAGCCAGCTTTCCGGGGGGACCAGCCCAGAGCCTCCAGTGGTGCCGGGCAGGGGGAGGGGGAGCAGAGGCTGTGACTGGGCAGCTGGGGAAGTGACCCTGCAGGAGACACGAGGGGAGGGAAGCAGGATCCCTTTGGGAATTATTTCCAGAGGGAACAACAAAGATGCCTAAGGAGCTCTAATAGTTATAAAAATTAAGAGTTTGAAAGACTTATGTTCGCCCATGAATCTCAGTATAAGAACAATATCTACCATGCATCCATCTTAATCAACTCCTGACATCTGTCTAAGGATGTGTTCATTCGTTCGTTCATTCATTCATTCATTCATTCATTCATTCGTTCATTCACAAAAGCTTTTAAAACACTTTCAGTGTGCTACTTGAGATGTATCTTGGACTAAGATAGGCCAAAGAGGTGGGGGCAGGTGCTAAGTAATAAATATATTCGATAAGTGAAGTATATACTTTGGAAGATAATAAGTAGTATGGCAGAACCCAGGAAAAGGAGAGGGGAGTGGTGTGTTGGGGAGGGCTGGCTGACACCCGAAGTGTAACGGACGGGGTGCGCGGATGGGGAAGGACGTGTGAGCAATAACTTAAAGGTGGTGTGGATGCAGCCACTGAGGGTATTCCAGGTGGAGAGACAGCAGAGAAAAGGCCCTAGGCAGGAGCAGGCCTGGCTTGTTCTGAGGGACAGCAAGGGACCCTTGTGGCAGGAGTAGGGAGAGTAAGGTGTGGGCTGTCTGAGGGCTCTTCACTTCGGACCATGGCTTCAAGTGATGGACAAGGAGAGCATCGGCCCTGCCTCAGGTCACCTGGAAGTCCCCGTCACGGTGGCTCAGCACATCATGCTGCTTCGGTGCAGTAGCATCAGGGGTGGTCACTGAGAAAGGCTCTTTCCATCTGAAGTGGGATTTCCGAGAGGCCGGCAAACCCAAACTCTTGCTGCTAGGAGTCGAGAAAGAACTCCGTGTGCCCTAGAGATCAAGGTGTGTGTGAGCTGAGAGCCTGCAATTATCGTTAAATTCCCACTGGGGTTTTCTTTTGCATTTCAATCCCCCCCCCATATTTGTTCTAGTAATAGGTGGTAACATGTTGCGTACAAAGAATTAGGAGCTAGAGGCCACAGATCTGCCAACTTTGGTTGGTGGTAGACTTTTCTTTTTCTCATATGCTAATGAGAGTGATCAAACCCTGCTCTGCTTCCTTGGCAGGTGGAGGGTGTCACCGGAGACCAGCTCTAAAGGGGAGGAGCAAGGGAAGTAACACGTCAACCATTCACCCAGGCCAGGCTCTCGGCTGGGAACTTGGCTGGTTTATTTCTTTTGGTAAAAGATAACCTATGGAATACTGAAAGGTATAATACAAATATAAGTTGTATTAAGTTGATAAAAATAGTTAGGTTATCATTCTGCAAATGTGTGTGTGTGTGTGTGTGTGTGTGTGTTGCAGACTGGGTTTCAAACCCAGGAAAAAGAAACCCAAGATTAAGACAAAAACAAAGATCTTCTTGTGTGTTTTTACCAGAATGGAAATGGTGATAATATCCTAGAATGTCAACTTCTTGAAGATAAGGTCTGGTCTTTATTGTACGGATCTACTCATGCCTAACAACAGCATCTTTAGAGAATAAAGAATGAATCGATAAGGACTGATAAAAAAATAATGAAAGACAAATGAAGGGATGGACTGGTTGGATAGATGGGTGGATGAACTGATGAAGCTCACAAGTCTCTATGGGTCATAGTTTTATTTGTTTTACATGACTTTGTCAATTAAGGAGGCCTCTCTGGCTTAGGAAATTATTATTTTTACTTAAACACTGAGAATTACCAGAAACAAGTAGAGGCTGAGTATACAGAAAGATACAAGAGAAGACAGTGCTGCTCCACCGATGATGTGCTGGCCACCGTGACGGGGACTTCGGGTGACCCGAGGCAGGGCGGCTGCTCTCCTTCCCCATCGCTTGGAGCCCTGGTCCCAAGTGAAAGGCAGCACCGGGCCCGTTTCTGCTGGTGTAGAAGGAGGTGGGCCGTTGGGGAATTCCCGTCCTCTCCCCTCCCTCACCGCTTCCTCCGCCTCTTCACCCCTCTCTCCGTCTCGTCATTATCGCGCACGGTGCCCTTTGCTGCAGTGTATGTCCCCCATCAGAGCCTGTTTTTCCGCAGACTCCCTGTATCTGTTTGGCCTGCTTGAGCACCTCTAACTGTCTCTTGCTCTGCTCCCCTACAAAGTCCCTGCGTTCTCTGTCCTGCCGTGTGGATGCTCTGTCTCTCCCCCCAGCCACACTATCCAGTGTCTCTCATAAAGATGTCTCTCTTGGCTCCTAAGTTGGTAATTCTTTATTTCAGATGTTTGTGTTTGTGGCCTCCTCTTCTCTTGACTCCTTAGAGAGAACACATTATTTTAGTGGATCGTCGAGGAAAAAAATTGTCTTAGCATCCCTGAGCAAAGAACAAATATTATAAGTTTTGGAATTTACCCTATGAATTAAAAAGTAAGGCTTATGCAGATCTAGATGTCAAGAAAGCAGGGGCTATATTTTGAGACAAGCTGGAGTGAGAATGGGCCTAGTCTTCCATGTTCCAACTACATCAGGGTGAAACATGGAGCTGTCCAGGCCCGTGTGCAGACCTACTGTGTGTGTCAGACTCCGGGGTGGGGCGGGGTGGGCGTGGCTAACCAGGAACTGCCTGGGTAGTGTTTACTTGCTTATAACCAGTACCCCGAAGCAATGTCAGTGATGGTCATTTTGATCTATTTAAATCTCTGGGAGCTTAGGAGCTGGAGGTCAACAACAACAAAATCTATATATAAGAGAATCTGTCTCCAGACCAACCTGCTCTCAGCCAAAGTCACATCAATCCGGTCATCTTCCTCCACGCTGGGGCTTTCCTCCCGCATTTAAATATTCATTTCCAAAGTCAGAAGGGAATGAGGGCGGGGCGGAGCGGCGCAGGGCCCTGTGCGTGCCCCTTGCGGGACCCGGTGAGGGCGGGCGGCAGCGGCAGGGTGTCCTGGGGCCTGCTGTGTCCCTGCCGAGGGAAGCCGGCAGTGGTGGAGACTGCCCTCTGCATCCCCTCCTGTCGCCCCCGTGGTCCTAGTTACAGAATTCGCAGTGTCACAGCCTCATCCTGAAAACGCAAAAGGACCAAAAGATGAGAGTGAACAAGCACACCAGGCATTTTGATCAGGAATGAAGAAGAAAATCTCTCTCTCACACACAAGCCTAATGGACACAAATGAAAAATATGTGTATTAACTGTGACTGTTTCTCAGGAGGGGCATCTTGGGAGACTTTAAATTTTTATCTTTTAGTTCATCAGTATTTTATCTTTTTTTTTCTCCAGTGATTTTTTTTTTAACCTATGTAATTGTGTAATTAAAACGACTTTTTTTCAAAAAAGAATACAGTGAAAACTGCTGAAATATTACTAACTTCGTATGAATGTCCAAGTGGTCCAAGCCACCTTGATGGCCTGGAATGAAACCCCGAGGACAGAGGTGAGACTGAAGGATGACTGTGTGTTCTCGTGCTAAGTGTATTGGCTTTAGGGTAACCTATGCAATTTGACGACACAGTGATTTATGGACTAATTAATAGCATGCAACAAAAATACATATAGAAACTCTCTGTACCCCAACCTGAAAAACCTCCCAACAACAGGAAAATGGGTTTTGCATGTTAGAAAATGAAATTCAATATAAATTTATGAGGCCATTCAAAATGTGGAGTCTTTTCTACCAAGCCCTGAGTAAGCAGAAATGTCCATGTATCAAAACCTAATTGTGCCAGAGTCTAAGGCTTGGGGAATAAATTAAGTCTTAAGCTATAAAAGACATTGGACATTAATTTGAAGGCTTATTATAGCTCCGATGATGTGGGCATTAATAAACCCAACAGGAAGAAAGAAGATGGCAAAGAAGACATACCTATTGATTTTCCTCGGCAAAATGTTGATTGTTGATAATTCATTTCAACTTCCACAGGTATTTCTACACTGGTGTCATTGTCCCGGCAGCTTGATGATAGAGTGAATGAAGTGTTGAATATTTCATAGATTTTGAGGTGTTCGTGTCTTGTTTCTGAGGTGGGGAGGGAGTGGAAAGGATTTTATATGATGTAGTAAAACATTCAATGTTCATCCCACAAAACGTTATTGAGCACTTTGTATGATAAAGTGGTTATAGGCTGTGGGTGAAATTCGAGGGCATTCAGAGGAGGGAGACATTTTTCAGGCTGGAAAGAGAATTGTCTTTAGAACTGGCCTTTGAAATCTCTGTAGGACTCACACACACACAAGCGTGGTGCGAACAGACAAGGATGCGGACACGCGGGTAGGGAGCGGACATACGAGCAGGCTGATTGTGTCCTAAGTCAGGTTCAAGAGGCACGTGAGGGCGGTAACACTGCGCAGGCTGGACTGTGGTCATACCAAAGTCACCCTGCATTTTCTCACCGCACAGTGTGCCCAGGCTTGGGCCAAATGGCAAGAGATGAGATTTGCCCGGCGAAGGTTCCAGGAGCACCTGGCCCTGAAGCACATGCTGTGACAGGTGTCTTCACAGGCACGTTCTGGCGATGGCTGCAGGGAGTGGGGCTGAACCTACATGGAGAAGGGAGCCGCAGCGGGCTACCGGCACCACCCGGGGTGCCTTCCGGTCCACTCTGCTGCAGGCAGGTTGGGGACAGGAGCGACTCCCTGCTGCCAACGCTGCAGCACACCCTGGGACTGTGTGGGGCAGCGATTTTCAGCCGAGCGCCGCAAGGAGTTTTATAACCCGCAGTACCTGACTATTTAGTCAGGGGCACTGACCCCTTTTCTCTTAGACTGTCAAATAGAAAAATGACAACAGCCAATGCAACAATAGCTGTCCGGTGTGAATGAATCAATATTATACCTATCTTTTGTGTCAGATTGGCAAAAAATACATTTTTTGGTGTGCCGAAGAAGTTTAGTAATTGGTTTATGTGTGCCACGAGACAAAAGGTTGGTATCGTTGTTCTAGGTCATTACCCCTATGAGAAATTGCTGCATTTAAGAGTTTTATTGAAATGTATCCTTTTCAATAAAAGAGATGTTACTAGGAGATGATATGGGGCCGAAGAACGTAGTTTCCGAGTCAGCTTGGTAGCCAAGGTAACCCTGGCCCCCCGCCAGGCACAGATAGCCAACTGTAGCCGTTGTCACACAGTGCGTGTCCCATCACCTTCGAGCTAAGTAGATAAGCTGTGCCCCAAATTTCACAAACAGCTTCCCAGAGAAACACAGAAGGTATATACATCCGAAGAGGCCGACCTGCTGACCAGGTGCAGGTCCTTCCGATAAAGGGCGGGAAGTCCACGCGAGGACCGAGTGCGTGGCTCGAATTCCAGCTGTGGTCTCGAACCTGGGAGAGTTTACCTGGCAAAGAGAAGACACGTTGTCTTGTACAAAGCAGGAGGCTTCTCTGGGAAGACCTTCAGAGGAAAAACAAGTGTACAGGGACTTGTGTTTTTCTTCTTATTTTGCTTTTCAGGGACAGCCTGTCTTATTGACCATTCATGGCATCCGGCCACACAGGAGACACATCTATTTAGTCACAATTATTTACTGATCAGCAGCAACGTCCTGGACACTTCTGAGCCTGGAGATGGAACAGACATGGAACGAAGCCCCTAATCTCATGAAATTTAAATTCTAATGGGGGTGTCAGTGCAGGTAAATGAGTATCGTACATAAAAATTCATGCACGCAGGTATCGTTGAGCGATATGGAGAAAAACAAAACAAGCATAGAGTGGCAAGGGGTCACGGTTCTGTCAAGTTCTCTTTGAGGAGAGGATGTCTGAGTGGAGACCTCAGAGAGGCGAGGGATGCACTACAGTCGACCGACAGTGCCCACCTGCCCCTGGCACTGTCAAAACCCACGTGTAACTTTGACTCCTCCAAAACCTAACTACTTAGCCTCCTGTTGACTGAGAGCCTTACTGATAGCATACACAGCTTATATATTTTGCATGTTATATGTAATATATACTAAATCCTTACGATGAAGTAAGCTAGAGAAAAGAAAACAGTATCAATAAACCACAAGGAAGAAAACACACATTGACAGTATTTATTGAAAACAGATCTGCTTATAAGCGGACCCTCGCAGTTCAAACCCATGTTGTTCAAGGGTCAACACTCCGGCAAACTAGGAGGAAAGTGCTCCAAGGCAAAGGGACCATCGCAAGCCAAAGCCCTGAGCGGGGGCCCTTGTGTATCTCGGGAACAGAGAAGGGGTCCAGAGGACAGCAGAGTGAGCGCAGGCCATTGCTGGGGATGGCGCTGGGCGCCCAGGGGTATGACAGGCCTGGGTTTTGCTGATGGTCCTGGTCTTGCCTCTAGTCTAGGAGGACAGAAGTGTGTCCTCTCCCCGTCTGCATCTCCTGCAGTGGTCCCCAGGCCTGACACAGAGCAGGTCCGACAGGCTTTAGAATCAGGACATCTTTATTACAAATTCTTCTCCACTACTTATTATCTGTATATCCTGAGCAAAGCACTTAAACTCCTTAAAGTAGGTTTCCATATTTGGACAGACGCTAAGAATCCCAAACACGAGGCTGTCGGGGGGCTGCACGGCAGCCTGTGTGTGGCCCTCAGCCCAGAGTCTGCGGAAGGAAGCGCCCGCTGCACCGCGGGTGCAGGTGCCCCACGAACTGTCTAGGAACCAGATGCTAATCTCTAAGTGGCAACACTTGGGAAATGTGCTTGGCAGATGATAAATCATGTGGGGACTGCTCTTTCTAGTGTATCACTTTTTAAAAATCTAGCAAGACTCCTTTATCAATTAATTTTACTGTCTTCCTTGTTAATATCCATCGTGTGGATCGTAACTAAAACGCTGCTCAGAACAACACACAGTCTTTGGAGAGGGTCTTTCATCCGGCCCTAGACTGTGGCCACAGTCACTGGGCCCGACTCTCCACTAACCCCCGTGTCCCTGGCTGCCTGAGAGTCTGAGGGTGTATCTTCTGTGTTCACAAGCAGCTTGTTCTCCGCGCCAGGAAGGAGCACGTGGTGTGGTCATAGCTGCTTTCCTGGTTCAGGCCGGAAGCCGCTGGATGTTTTCAAATGATACTCATGGTTCAGTATTGAATCCCCAGAGCTTGAGGTGCACGCTCCGTGGAGCTGGTGGGGGTTAGCCTTCGGTTCCCAACTTTCACTGTCCCTTTACTTTTGGGGGGCCACTCGGGGGATGTAGCAAAAGTTCACATGACCACTTATTTTTTATTAGCTTTACATAGTGAGACATGTTAACCACAATCACACTTATAGGTCTCCCCACTGACTTCTCTGTCACCCTCTCCTTCAGGGCACAGCTAAGTTGCATATGTATTGGATTTTAGTTCAATGAGATATATTTATGTAGTCGGTGTTCACATCTTTGTCTAGCTGAGTCACTGCTTGCTGATCCGGTCCGAAAACGGCTTCCAGATTGATCCCACGGCCTCTTGGGCCAGCTCACTGTCCGTGATGCAGGCCCCGAGGCTGTGCTGGAGATGAGTGTGCTCCTCTGGTGACCAGCAGGGGGCACCGGGGAGAAGGGAAGCAAGGTTCGGACTGCGCGGTGCCAGAGTGAGTGTGTGGAAGCTGCTCCTGATCATCGGCGGCATCAAATCCCCAAGGGTCTGGTCCTCACTGCTGGAACCAAATCAAAAGAGTGTTCTCCTTGATACATGTTTTCCCAGATTTGATGGCATTTCTGAAATTGTATATTACTATTTAGTGGCGTCTTTGTGCCCTGTAAATGCCCCTCCCCCCCCAAAAAAATTGCTTGCTGTGGGAAAGCCGAGGGCTCCCTTGTTTCAAGGTTTTATGGTCAAATGATTCCAACCACTGTTGGCTCAGGAAAAAGCCGAGCCCTGCTCCAGGCCTTTGGTGGCTGTACTGCAGTCACTGTACAGCAGGTTCGACACGTGGAGGGCGGGGCTCCCTTGTCCCCTCGCTTCTCCTTCCACTTGGAAAGCGAGGTGGTGCCGACACGTTCCACAACATCAGCTGTTCAGTGTTCTCGTCTCCAGCTCTCTGCTTCCCCGCAAGTGGCTCCACCCAGGCCTGGGAGTCATTGCGTCTGCACTGGTGCCGAGGTGCTGAGACTCGCATCTTCAAGAGCGCTAAGGACGGCAGGGGCAGCGCCGATGCGCCGGGGCCGTGGCAGGGAGAGACGACAGAAAGGGAGCTTATGCAAGGTCATAAAAATGGAGTTGCGAGGATGTTTTTGAAGGGCATGTATGATAAACCAAATGCCCAACCCCCTAAGTTGAGCATATGTTCGGAATAAACACCTAATTCGCGTGTTATGGTTAAACACCCATCCAGGGAGTCTAATTAGCAAACACATTAATTAGGATCCTTGTTTACTTTTCTACTGTCAACATTTGTTTGTTTGAGCTAACCTGCTCTACCCTCATGAAAGTACAGCAGCGCCAGGCAGAGCCTGAGAATGTGCTTGCATCTCATAAGGAACTGAGGACCCATACAGAGCTCCCATTTCTCTACACAGCTTCTGATCATTTAATATTTTAAGTATATGGACAAGGCATGAGGTTTAAGTTAACAAAACTGCAAATGGAGCTGCAAATTATAGTACCCCTCCTGTGCATACTCTCATTCATTCATTCATTCATTCATTCATTCATTCATTCATGTCATTCTGAGGACTGAGCATGCCCAGAACAGTAAGACATGACTACTGTCTCCACGTGGCTTACGGTTTAGTAGAAACCAGGAATGTCAACACATAGAATAGATGAGACCAGCCTCACCGTCTTGTGGGTACAAATGAAGCAGGGTTACAGGAACACCCTAAATCTCCAGGTTCTAAGTCGGCAGTCAGCGAACTACTACTGAAGGTCAGACCCAGCCTGCCACCTGCCTTTGTGACGTTTTGTGGGAAAACAGCCACACCAATGTGTTTACTTGCCTGTGGCTGATTTGGGGCCACAATGACAGAATTGAGTAGTTGCAACAGAGATCATACAGCTCATGAAGCCGAATATTTACTACATGTCTTTACAGAAGCTGTTTCTGGAGCCCTCTTCCCATGCCTCCAGGATGTCTGAAGTTCCCCCGGCGCTCACCTGTCATTCCTGGGGCTTGCTCTGAGGACGTCCTCTTTGGGGAACTGGGAGTTTGCAGGTGCCCTCTGAGGCTGGGATCAGAAGGTACTGGCCTCCAAACACCCATCAGAGGCGCCACAGGGCAGGCTCACCCCCCTCTGCTGTCCTTGGCAGCCTGATGCTGTAGATGTCACTGTGCCCTCTGCACTGGCCAGTGTGTTGCGGAATATCCTTGTAACGATTGGTAGAACCTGACACTTGTCAACCTCACGGGGGCTGCCAGCCAGAACAGAAGGGGCCCTGATGGCCTCTGGGGAATGTTTGCTAAGGCACGTGGGCTGGTCTCGGGTGGCCTGCACCTTGGGGACTGAGCAGACCGAGGCTGTGCCTTCTGCATCCGCCCCGCCCGCCCTCCAGTCCTCTCCACCTGCTCCTGCCTTGGGTGGTCCTTCGTGGTTCCTTCATGGACCACAGGAGTAGGCGCCTTTGCTCTCTTGACTCCTGCTGGGTTTGGCCAATGGGAGGCACTGGCAGGAAACTCGGGCAGAGAGGAATGGGAGTTCCCCTTGGGATCCTCCTCTATGGGACACCGGTGGGCGGAGGTGCTCATCGCTCAGGGGCTGGGGACAGCTCATTCCCTTCACCCCTCAGGATGAGGGTGGTAGCTGCTTCCCTAAACTCAGGTACTCCTTCATTCTTTCCTTTTTAAAATTTTTTTTCTTTATTGATATTAGAGAGGAGAGAGAGAGAGAGAGAGAGAGAGAGAGAGAGAGAGAGAGAAACATTGATGAGAGAGAACATCGATTGGCCGCCTCCTGCATGGCCCCCCACTGGGGTTCAGGCCCACAACCTGGGCATGTGCCCTGACTGGGAATCAAACCTGCGACCTCTTGGTGCAGGGTTGACGCTCAACCACTGAGCCACACCAGCCGGGCTCCCCCATTCCTTTTGCTTAACTTTTCCCACATCTTTAAACATTGGCCCATCAGAAAACTGTCCTCAGCTGTCCCGTGTGAGTGACCACCGTTTGCTGCTGGAGCCCTGACTGTACAGAGCCGCTTCCCCACCTACGTCAAGAGGGTGCCGTTGGGATGCCAGTGTGTCCCGTGTCGAGGCCGTGGCCCTGGCTTCAAAGTCATTTTCTTCTGCTGGTGCCTATATCCTTTCTTGAACTTTGTTCTTGCGTATGGTCCATTCTAATAAATTAGGGACTCAAATAGGTACATGGGTGTTCAGTGCTGTGGTCCGGTGACATTGGCTGGAGTTTCTCTTTTTGTGCCTTGTGTTCCTCTCAGCCCTGAGATGGTGAGGTCTCATCAAATAGCTTTATGACCACATCTTGAAAGTCCCCCCACCTTTAAGGCTTTATGCCAAAAGGGATGCAGCTGTGTATATGTACTTACGTACGTGCATTTCTGTCTTCAGAGGACAATTTCCCATTGTCTTGTTGGACAGGAGTGGGTGGGGGATGGAATCTTCTAGAGACTGTGCGTTGGTGTTACCTGTAGGCAGCTATATCAAGGAGAAAGGAGGTCTTGATGAAAAGAGGGGAAGGCTTGGAAAGCAAAGGACCCCAGGTGCCACTGCTCATGAGTTTATCTCATCTAGAACATTGAAGTCTGCCTATAATTGGGAAATGAAGGTAGTGTAAGAAACCCTTTATGGTTCTTTCTTTTTGTTGTTGTTAATCCTCACCGGAGGATATTCTTTCCACTGATTTTTTTTAGAGAGAGTGGAAGGTGAGGAGGAGGAGGGAGAGATAGAAACATCCATGTGAGAGAGACACATCGATCGGTTGCCACCCACATGTGCCCCTACTGAGGCTGGGGATTGAACCTGCAACCCAGGTACGTGCCCTTGTCCAGGAATGGAACCCGCAACCCTTTGGTCCACAGGCCGAAGCTTTCACTGCTGAGCCAAACTTGCCAGGGCTCTTGGGCTGTGTTTTCCTGCCTTAGTAGCACCCCCATGATGGAACAGGAACCCTCCGCTCGTGAGCCTCACAGTTCTCTACGGGGAGGAACTGTCGTCTCAGCTCTCAAAGCCAATAGCCAAGGCTCCAGAGTTGGTGTCACTGGCCCGGAGACCCCGGCTCCTCGCAGGTGTGGGAAGACCATCCTGGGTGTGACGACTGTTTCTTGGCTTTTCTTCCTCCACTGGGGCGGCTTGTAAAGGACACTCGGGGGCTGAGCGTGCCCAGCTCAGGTGTTTATTTGGTTTGTCACACAATTTTGAAAGAACATTGAATAAGAATGCATTTAGGCACGACACATAGTCCCTATCATTTCTGCCTGATTGCCGAAGGCATTGCAATTGTGAATTTCCACAACACCCTTCTCGGTGTCGTCCTACAGCTGACCCAGGTGGTCTCCATTCTCCTTCGCAATTTTTCATTTAATAAGTGATTCGACAATGAGTGACATTACTCGACACTGTCAGCATTTTATTTTATTGATTGGTTGATTTTAGAGAGAGAGGAAGGGAAAGGCAGAGAGAGAGAAAGAGAAAGGGAGGAGGGGGAACATCTGTTTGTTGTTCCACTTTTCCGTGCATCATTGGTTGGTTCTTGTATGTGCCCTGATGGGGGATCAAATCCGCAACCTTGGCGTATTGGGACAACGCTCCATCCTGCTGAGCTACCCAGCCAGGGTTGATGCACTTGAAATGAGAAGCCTCCTCTAAGTGAGCACTGCCTGTGAGGTGTGTCGGGTCCTGTCCACCTCTTCTCGACATACCTCTCTTTCCCTTGGTCCTTGATGATCTCCCCTGCTCTTCTGTGACCTCCTGGTTTTCAAGTACCAAGCATACATCTTTGGGTCCCCAGGTCCTTCTATGTTACTGGGACAGAGAGGCTGTGCAATGAATATTTATGTAATGAAAACATTGGCTATATGTTCTGGGGCAGCGAGCAGCCAGATTTGCTAGTGGACAGTAAAAAAAGAAAAGGCATATGGAATTTTTATTTAAATCCTCACCCAAGGATATTTTTTCATTTATCTTCAGATAGAGCAGGAGGGAGGGAGGAAGAGAGAGAGAGAGAGGTACATCGATGTGAGAGAGACACATCAATTGGTTGCCACCTGCATGACCCCAACTAGGGCCAGGGACCAACTGCAACCAAGGTACGTGCCCTTTGCTGGAATCAAACCTGGGACTCTTTGGTCCATGGACTGATGCTCTAACCACTGAGCAAAATCAGCAAGAGCTGGAGATTGAAAAAATATGCTTTTATTGATTTTTTGGAGAGAGAAGAAGAACGAGAGATAGAAACTTCGATGTGAGAAAGAAATATTGATTGACTGCCTCCTGCACGCCCCCCCACTGGGGCCCACAACCCGGGGCATGTACCCTGACCGGGAATCCATCTGGGACCTCTCAGTCCATAGGACGACGCTCAATCCACTGAGCCACACCGGCCAAGCAGCATACGGATCTTATTAAATGATAAAACGGGCATCTATAAGGGTTTTGTTTTAAAGGCAGAATTGTGATTCTCAGAGTGTGTTTCATACAGACCCCCACCCCCAAGTAGGCAGTAGCTGGGGACACCTGAAGGTGGGCTGCTGTAATGTCCAGGTGGCGCGTAGGGATGTTGTGGGAGGGACCGGGAGGCGGCCAGAACGAAGGGGAGCAGAGGGACGGAAGGGCTCCCGGAGGCCCAGGCACAGAAGGGCGCGGGGTTAACTAGAGGGGAGGGGGGAGGCGCAAATACAATGGACTGCGTTGTAGCGCCCGAGACAAACAGCTGCTTGTCTTCTTCTTTTAGAAAAAAAATGTCTTTCTTTATTGATTTTTAGAGAGAGAAGAAGGGAGAGGGAGAGAGAGAGATGGAAACATCGATGAGAGAACATTGATTGGCCGCCTCCTGCACGCCCCCCCTGGGGATCAGGCCCACAACCTGGGCATGTGCCCTGACTGGGAACTGAACCGGTGGCCTCTTGGTGCAGGGTCAACGCTCACCACTGAGCCACACCGGCCGGGCGAGGTGCTTGTCTCCTTACCACCCCCGTTCCCCTCCTGGTCCCCCAATCCTGTCACTTCACTGTTTACTTAGCTCCCGAATCTCTTGCTTTTTCACTAGAACTTGTTCTACCCATTTAAACTTAAAAAGTAAAAATTTCAGTGCCAGCTTTGATCCCTCAGAACCCCATATGGCAACTTCGGGGACCACTACTCGGCCATTTGAGCTCGAGGTTATGTCCGGATGCCCTGCCTGACCCTGTTTGCCCAGGACCCGCAGCCCGCCCGGGCTCCCCTTCGTCAGCCTGTGCGGCTCCTCTGAGGAGGGTGGAGCAGGAGGCCCGAGGGCCCGGCGCCCGGACCCTCAATGGGAGGAGCTGAGACTCCCGAGGAGGGTGTAGGGATGGTCTCAGTCACCCTGGGCTGCTGCAAGAGAACTGCATGGACCTGTGGCTTACACAACAGAAGGTATTTCTCACCTCTGGAGGCTGGAAGTTCAAGGTCAAAGTGCTGGGTTGGTTCCTGGTGAGAACCGTTTTATTTGGTTTGTAAGTGGCAGGAATCCCATTCATAGGAGCCCCGCCCTCCTCAGCTAATTGCCTCCTAAGGGCCCCACCTCCTCATACCATCACCCTGGGATTGGGGCTTCAGCCTATAAATTTAAGTAGGACACAAATACTTAGCAGTCATAAAAATAAAATGATAAAACTCAGTATTTGTGACATGCTTAATAGGTTCTGAGCTTTAAATATGTACTGATACATTAAATTCATATACCACTGTGGTCTTCCTATAACATTATAGATATTATTGTACCCATCTAGCAGTATAGAAATTGAGGCACGCCGAGGTTAAGGCAGTGCCCAGGGGGGCATAAAGGGAGCATTGTGCTGCACGCACGGCCATCAGTCCTCAGAGCCCACGCTCACAACCACTCTGGTCGGGGGGAGAGACTTTGGGTCTAGAGGAGTGACGTCCTCCTGTGGCAGTGGGGGCTCCTATTACACCCCCTTTGTGAGCCTGGCACCCCCACGACTCAGGCCCCAAGCCTGGCGGGCTGGCTTTCTGGCCCTGGGGATGCTGGAGGAGGGGGGAGCTGGGTCCCAGGAGAGGGCGCTGAGCCTGCCCGGCCTGCGCTTTGCCGCAGTGGGTGATGGGAAGCACCCGAAGCCGGGGCCAGGAGCGAGCCCCTCTATTTCTTTAAGCCTCCGTCATGTAATCCGTAAGATCTACTGTGACGGTGTTGAAGGAGGTCGGGCAGGCGAAGGCGCCCAGCATCGTGCCAGGGGCATAGCTGATGTTCCGTAAAAGTTTATTGTTTCATTATTTTGCTCAGAGAATGGATGCCTGAGGGGAGAGGGGCTGGGGCAGCCTTCTTACTCACAGGGGAACCTCCTTCCCGTCTCACGTGTGTCCAGATGATGTCAGAGCATTCAGTCATGCCCCCAAAGCACGCCAGACCCCTCACAAGGGCAGGCCAGTGCCCGGTCTCCCTCGGCCACGCGGAGCCGGGGTCCCGGGAAGCTCCCTGGTGCTCTCTCTGCTCCGCGAACCATCGTCTCCTTTATTTGTCTCATCTAATGGGCTGGTAATTTCATTGCTCAAGTTGGCATTTCCAACCAATGTCATTACATTTGCAAACCGTTATAAGAGGCCATTACGAAAGACATCAAATGTCTCTCCTCTTCATGTTAAGTGGGGACAATAATTTCTCTTAATGTTTGTGCCGCGCTCGGAGAGCCTTGTCTGGAAGAGGTTTCGCGAATACACCGCGGCAGCCGCGTCTCGCGCTGTCCTCCAGTGACACTGAGCGCAGGGCGCCCTCTGGCCCACAGTGATGCGAAAGCACAGTGTCCCATCCGAGGACCAGGTCGCCTGAGCAGGTGTTAACATTAGAAGACAGGAAATGTCAGGTGTAAATTAAGGGTTCATGTCACAGACTTTCCTTCAAAGTTCTGTGTATGCACAAGATAAAGACAGGACGGTTTTGCATCTCCCTGCAATCCCAGGACAGACACTGGCCCAGGGTGACCAGCCCCAGGGCTCTAGTCTGTGCCCGGGGAGCAGGCCAGTGGTGAGGACACCCTCTTCCTTCCAAACCCTCCAATGAGCCATGGAGAGGGGAACAGGTGCATGGGGCGCTGTGCTTCACACACACTGTCGATGAAATATGTACGGAATTTCTTAGGGGTTACACATCACCAGTTAATTGTTACACACGGTAAGTCTCAAAGTCATAGTGTCCACAGACACTGTTAGTTCCTGGGAGTAAAGAGACAGATTTAAAAAAAAAGTCCCTGTTGTTAAAACAAAACAAAACAAAACAAAAGCATCCCACAGCATAGCACAGAGATGGCCTATCATTTTCATTTCTTGAACCAAAGTACTTTCAGATTCTTCATGGTCGCGTGGAGCACAGATCAGAGGGGGCCTAAGGCCTTCTTTGGATCCTTCAGGCAAAGCCCTGGGACCAGTGTCTTCCAGGAACATCCATTCTCTGGCTCCACCAATATCTGTCGAGTGCCTTTCACCACGCCTGGTGCTGTTGCTGATGCAGCATCAACACGTGTTCTAGTGGGAGGAGCCAGGCGGTGAAGACACTATAATACAGTGCCAGTGGGGGTACACAGTGGGCAGGAAAAGAAAGCAGAGCAAAGGACAAGGAGGTGACTGGTGATGAAGAGGGGTCTCTCCCATGAGCTGACATTTGGGCCAAGTCCTGAACGAATTCTGACCAGGAGGAAAGGCTCCAGGCAGAAGGAACAGCAAGGAAGGAGGCTGAGGCAGTGTCTGAGGTCAGTGGGTGTGGTGTGGGGGGTCAGGGCGGAGTCGGAGCTGAGGGCTGTCCCTGTGGGGCCTTGCGAGCCTGGTAACCCTTTTGGACTTGCATCTACACGGGAGGAGCCGCTCGGGGTTTGAGCATAGCAGGGACTCGACCGTATTTCCTTATTTAAAGGGTCGCTCTGCCGGCCCAGGGGAGACGTGAGGAGGGGAGGCTGGACGAAAGGAAGCCAGTAAGGGCACCGTGGCCATCCACTGGGCGGGACAGGTGCTGCGTTTGGGCGTGACTTCTAGGCTTGCTGACGGGCTCCATGAGGGAAAGAGAAGATCCAAGCTTCTTGGTGCAGGCTGGTGCCACGGCCTGAGACGGGACAGCGAAGGAGGGCTGGGGGCGACAGGCACCTGGGCGCCTGGCATTCAGACACATCCGCTGAGCGCTCCTGTTAGACCTCCAGCTGGACGTCCCCGAGGTCACTGGGCACAGAGCCGAGGTCCAGGGAGCGGCTGAGAGGACAGCGACAAAGGACAGGGACAGAAGGACGGGCCGTGCCTCGCCCAGCCCCGAGGGGTGCTGGCAATGCTAGTTCACGAACATCGGTGTTTCCCGGGACAAGTTTCAGCACTGGCTCACTTCCTGCTGTGATTGTGGAGGAAATACTCACCCTGCAAAATTTATTGACAACACTTTCTGATGAAAACCTGGCATAGATGGTCTGACAAATATCAATTATCTCAAAACTAGGACTCTACGAAAAGTCTGGATTCAGTATTACTGAGTTGTTTAATTCAAGTGGTCACGAGTTCATTCATTCCACAAGCACTTATTGGACACCTCTTATGTGATTGGCTAATTTTCTGTGTAACCTGAAACACAGACGTGCAGCTAATGAAGGCAGAACCCTATCAGGGGCTACTTTCCTCATTTTATTTCCCCTGGCTGCCAGAAACCTCCACTCAAATATCTGTTACATTTATGTATCAGTGTAAAAGACAAGGGGGTCCCGGCTCTCCCCTCCGCTCCCGCTCTCCCCTTCCTGTGTGTACCCGCTCTTCCTGCTCGGGTTCCGCAAAGAGTCTTGCCTGTGGCCGGCGATGGTCCTCCCTAGGTATTGATCCCACCCATCCCTCACTTAATTGACGTTCCTGCTGAAATGTCATCCGCCAGGACATCTCAACTCTATCTCAGGTGGCACTGACCTACCCGCACGCTGTCCTCATGTCCTGTGTCCATCTGACATGTGCTTTTGTTCCTGTCCGTCACCGGCCTGGGGTGTGAGCTCGACACCGCACGTCCGTCCTATTCACTGTGTCCTGGCTCTCAAACCAGAATCGTCCCCAGCATGCACCAAGTCCCTCCACAGAAACTGGGAGAATAAGGGAATGAACTTAGCAGTGGCCTTAAAAATATCTATTTTAGCCCGGCCGGTGTGGCTCAGTGGATTGAACATCTTCCCATGATCCAATAGGTCACAGGTTTGATTCCTGATCACATGCCTGGGTTGTGGGCTTCATCCCCAGTAGGGGGTGTGCAGGAGGCAGCCAATCGAAGTTTCTATCTCTCCCTTTCCCTTCTTCTGGTGTGGCTCAGTGGTTGAGCATTGACCCATGCACCAGGAGGTCACTGGTTCGATTCCCAGTCAGGGCACATGCCCAGGTTGTGGGCCAAATCCCCAGTGGGGGGCATGCAGGAGGCGGCCACTCGGTGTTCTCTCTCATCAATGTTTCTATCTCTCTCCCTCTGCCTTCCTCTCTCTCTCAAATCAATAAAGGAAAATAAATAAACACACTTTTAAAAATCTTTTTCAAATTCGGGTCTATAGACGGTGTATAGTTTGCTAGGGCTGCCAAAATAAAACACCACAGCCCGGGGGCTTAGAACAACAACATTATTTTCTCACAGTTCTGGAGGCCAGAAGTCAAGGTCAAGGTGCCGGCAGGGTTGGTTTCTCCCGAGGCCTCTGCGTGCCTGCAGATGGCCACCGTGGGGCTGTGTCCCACAGGCTTGTTCTCTGTGTGTTCCCGCTGTCTCTCCTTCTCTAAGGACAGATCATGAGATGCATTATACGCCTGGCAAGGACCCCAGCCCTCTTGACTCCATTCAGGTTCATCTAGACTCACTCTGTGCCGCCGTCCCTAATAGTTCACTCTCGGTGTGGTGACGATGCATGATATTAATTGTGTGAACTACTTGAGATGCTATTTACAGCACATAACCCAAGGAAATTCGTATTTCCTAAGTCAGAGACCTCAGGCTTTTTATTTTGTTGTTTGAATACTCAAACAAATGTTTGCATTGCCCTGGCCGGTTTGGCTCAGCAGTTAGAGCATCGGCCTGTGGACCAAAGGGTTGTGGGTTTGAGCCTGGCCAAGGGCATGTGCCTCGGTTGCGGTTCAAACCCCGGCCCTGGTTGGGGTGGTGTAGGTGGCAACCAATTGATGTGTCTCTCTCACATTGATGTTTCTCTCTCTCTCTTCCTCCCCCGCAACTATATCTGAAAATCAATGAAAAAATATCCTCAGGGAGAAGAAGGGAAAGGGAGAGAGAGATAGAAACATCGATGAGAGAGAAATATCAATCAGCTGCCTTCTGCACACCCCCCACTGGGGATCGAGCCCACAGCCAGGGCGTGTGCCCTGCCCAGGAATCGAACCGGTGACCTCCTGGTGCACAGGAGACACTCAACCTCTGAGCCACATGGGACAAATGGTCTGAACACTTTAATCATGAGTGTAACTGCCTTGTGCGCAAATGTCCATTATGTTGTCCTCCCCTGAAGGAGGCAGGTGTCTGGCTTCTGGAATACTCTCACTTCTAGGGGACAGAGTGGCCTGGGGCTTGGGGGTCTCCTCAGGAGAGAGCTGATTTCTCCCATCCCCCCTGAATTTACCATGTCCTCCTTTTCAGGGGAACAAAAGCCCTTTCCCTCCCTGAACAGGAGACCCCCGTCTGTCTCCTTGCAGAGGCGGTTTCAGAAGAGCCGTCTGCGCTGCAGGGGACGGTCGTGCGTTTCCACAGCACAGTTAAGGGCTCGCTCCTTAAAATGGTCACGTCTGGAGAGCCCGAGACAAGTCGCAAGGACACAGACGTGATCACTCTCCCCTGGCCCTCGTCTTACAGGCAGCTATCAATTCCAGCTCATTTAGGCTGATCCAATCCCGGCTCCGAAAGCCATTTCCATATGATTACACCAAACTGGAAATTACAGAGGCTGTGTATTCTTCTGCAAAGTCTCCAATTTAGGCTTATAACTTAGCGCGAGGCTATTAGTGACATGCATCATTATTCTCAAGATACATTCTATCTGCAAAATTCTGTTCTCAAATCCTCTGGAAGATCTCAGCTGTGCTGCTCAGATTGTCTGCTCGGAAGCTGCACCGTCCATGTGAACGCTCGCTTACCACGGGCTTTAAAATTAATGTTCGCTCGTCCCCCGAGCCCGACGGAGTGAGGCCGCAGCGCGAGTTGGTGCAGACCTGGAGTTAGGAGGGGCTGACTGGGTTTTAATTTAGTGGGATCCTGGGGATCTTAGCATTTCCGCATGGAAGCTACCACCAGGAGCTGACAGGAAACACGAGAATCTCATTTCTATTTCTCTTTTCGTCTGGATGCAGCTTGTTTCGGTCCAATAACTCAATTTAGGGAAAAACACATATGCGAGGTGGGGAACGACACACGCAGCCCACTCCGTTGTTCTGATTGCTTTATTGAATCAAGCAAGTAAACAAAAAAGGCTGGACCATTTGCCTGGTCCGAGATGATTAACTGCTCGCTCCAGAAAACCTCTGAGGTCTTTGTCAACTGTGGGATCCTATTATTTTGTCACGTTGTCAGTGAAGTCGGCGGCATGTGGAAAGCAGGATTTCCAGTAGGTGGCTGGGACTGCCGGGGCGGGAGAGTCTAAGGAGACACGGGCCTCCGCCTTATTTTATGGCTACATTGAACATGTGTGGTTTCAGCTCCCACCTCTGGAATGGGACCTCAGATCAGATAGCTTTATGGACATGATCTCATTATGTTCTCACCGCAGCCTGGCAGGGAAGGGTCAAGGTGCCCGTCTCCTGTTAGATAACTGGGCCTCAGGAAGGGCAGCAGGTGAGCCCGGTGGGGGTCTCGGGAACCGCAGTGAGATTTGTAATGAACTGAAACCAATGGGTCTCAAAGGGTGATGTCTCGGCCAGCAGCATCCGCCTGGCCTGGAAGCTTCGTACAAGTCAAACCCTCAAGCTCCACCCCAGAGCCACTGAGTCAGATTCTCCCGGGTCGGCCCTGGTAAGTTGTTTCACTAATGCCCTCCAGCTCAAGTCTGAGGACGATTCGCTCAAGGGCAAAGTATGACAAAGACTGAGGAATACAGATGTTTTAAGAAAAGGTGATATATATCATAATCTGAAATTGGAAAAGGTAAAAGGCTACATTGATGACATTATGAAGGACTGTTTGCATTTGAAGAAGCATACACCACCAGTTTTAATGAGAAATACTCCCCTAATGTATTTAAAATGAGATTCAATCTGCAAATCTTTAATACATACACTTTGTTTTAGTTCTTACTTATATTATTTAATACAGTAATTTACTTCAACTGCATTACTTAAATATGATAAGGGGTACACACACTCCAATTTGTATTAGACTCTGTTGCTCTATTTAGAGCCAGCACATAATAGGTGCTCAATAAACATTGGCGAAAGAATGTATAGAACCCTATTACATGCCAGATCCTCTGTGAGTGTGTGTGTGTGTGTAATGTTAGTAGTAGCAATAATAATCTAGTAGGACACATAACAAGTAAATCACCATATAAATCACATACAGCAAGAACTAGGTGATGGGTCACACCATACAGCACGAGTACTGGTAGTGAGATGGTTTGGCAAGGCTTCTTGGAGAGGCGGAGCTTCACTCGGGGTAAGATTCCGATTGGTGAAGAATGGGAAAGGCACTCCAGGATTTTAGAAAGGCCTAACCGCCATCAATCTGCAGGGCTTTCGGGCTCGTGGGTGGGAGAGGCGTACTGGGGATGACGTGAAGGTGGGTTCTGACTCCATGGCTGTGGGGTGAGCAGTTTATCTTGATAGATGGTTGAACAGAGTGAAGAGATAACAGAGCTGTCATCTCATAGAAGTCATTCTTTTAAAAAAGTATATGTTTTTATTGTTTTTTAGAGAGAGAGGAAGGGCGAGACAGATAGAAACATGGATGTGAGTAAGATACATCGATCGGCTGCCTCCTGCACGCCCCCTACTGGGGATCAAGCCCTCAACCCAGGCATGTGCCCTGACTGGGAATTGAACCGGGACCTCTCAGCCCATGGGATGGCACTCAATCCACTGAGCCACACCGGCCGGGTGGAAATCATCCTTAAGCAGGAACAGTTTAATGAGAAGGTCAACCCTTGAATCCAACTACAGAAACCCTAACACCTTTCGCATTATAACGCTAACCTCTGTTATACAACCTACCCCCACACTGTGCACCCACATTCTGCTGTCCACCGAACTACTGCTGTTGAGCCTCACTTTGCCATCTCCTGTTCCCTGTAGACACACACACACCTTGTCAGAAGCAATCACGTTTACAGGAAGGAAAGCATGGGTCAACCGTGTGCTCAGAGCCGCAGTGACACAGTGACAGGCCTGCCGTGTGCTGCTTAGAAGCAGGATGGTGAAAGTCCTCACCCCAGCACCCGGCTCGAGGCTGTTTGCAGAGATGCCCTGTGCCAGTGCAGTGCTGTTCCTGTGATTTCCCATCAGCATGACTGTTCTCCTCGTTGACACTGTTGCTAATGTGTCAACATGCCCGGATTTGGGTCTAGATGCCTAGTAGGAGGTGTGCAGGAGGCAGTCGATCGGTGTTTCTCTTTCTCATTGATGTTTCTCTCTCTCCCCCTCTCACTTCCTCTCCTTCTAAAATAAAAAACATATTCTAAAAAATAGAGAGTATCAGAGATCCTCTGCCCAGAAAAAAAAAATCCTATATTCAAAGAATTTTGCACATGATGTAAAGCCCTTCACTGCTAGACCCCTCGTGGCCCTCCCCAAGTCTGGTTCGAACTGCAGGTGAAGAAGTCACGGTTTAAGAGTCACTTATTGTCACGTGTTGGCTCTACTTGGCAGAATGAGAACCGTTGAGCAGAATGCATTTGGATCTGACTGCCTTCCCAGTTATGAATGGCAATTACACAGGGTGTAAACACGTGTTTAAGTGCTTGTAAAATTTCTGCAGTACTTGTCACACTATTAAATTAATAAAGTAAATATTTAGCTGGAGTCTTCATAATTAGGCATCAACCGACTGAAAGATTCTTCTTGCAAATGTCGGCATCCTCTATTTGGGGATACACACACACACACACACACACACACACACACATATATATCCCCCCTCCCAGGGGAGAGAAAATGAGACGGAGAGAGATGACACTAATCTCTTTGCCTTCAGGTGTTTATTTATCACACCATGAAAGCCAAAACAATTACTCAGGCTCCATGGGGTGGGCATGAATGGTAAACAGCAAAATGCTATTTCCTCGGAGAGTGTTTTCTTGCTGTGTTTCCCACTGGCAGAGGGAACGCCATTCCCCCAGGACGGCCCTCCTTCAGAGCACCAGTGCACACGGACAGGAATGACATTATGTTCTTGCCTGCCTGGGGCAAAAAGAATCACCTATTCTTAACAGGACTTCAGGTGTGTGATTTTCTGCCATTTCCCTTCTTTTATTAGATTAGAATGACTGCCCCTTGTAAGAGCAAAGCTGTCCTGTGCTACTTGTCAGGGCAGGACGGCTGGAGGATCCATGCGTGGTACAGCTTGTCCTTAACGTAATTTGACACGTTCTTGTCACGTAGGAATTTGAGTCTACTCAGACAGATGTAGGAGGGGTAGTAATTATATTTTCTCTCTTCCAGATTTTTCCCATAGAATTCAGAGTTCACTAATTACATACTAGTTACAAATGACGCCTCTGAAAAAAAATGGAACTACGTTAAGAAAATGGGTATTATTTTACTTCCAATTCTCTGGTTTGCTGCAGCTCGCGTAGCTCCATCTTCAGTGTTAACATAATTAGGTCTCGCAGAATAATGGCCCATTTTCGCAGCTATCATTCCAGGTTAATAAAAAACATCACATAGTTTTCAATGTCCCTACCAGATTCGAATTCATCCATCAGTTAAAAAGAGCTCCCGGGTGATGGGAGAGAATACAGGGGGGATCTCAGCATTTGTTAAATGCTCAAAGATATAAACCTTATCAACATGCCCTAAAATCATTGAAGTGTTCCTGGTAGACTTGTTTCAGAACCTACATTAAAAATGTATTAGGGGCAGAATGTTTCTGCCATAATAGATCTTAAATAACTGCATTCTTTAATGTTAATATAAGTTTTTCATTGATGTTAGTTTCTCATTTCTGGTTAAATGCAACAGTGAGTTATAGAAGATATATGTCTCATTTCTTAGTCTTTTGATTTTTCCGAATGAAAATGGAGATGGTGATATGTGAGTCACACCTTATCAGGTGCTATGAAGAGTTCTCTGTCTTCCTAAGATTGTTGGTGAAAATTTAAAATATGACAGTTGACATTCTTGATTCTTCCTGACATCATAATATGTTTATGGCCAGTTTATGCTGGAATTTGTTGGCATCTATTTTGGGTAACTAAAGGGAAGAACTACTTTTAGTGTAAAAGAAAAGTTAAAACCCAGTTAAAAATGAAAATTCTTCTATATGGAAACGGCCAGAACAGCCCCATTACTGGTGCCAGATGAGCTCTGGACAGAGTCCTGACTTCTGAGGCAAAGAACGTCCGCATCCAGATATCTGGACCAAGACTCTGCAGGTGTTCCTTATGTATATTTTCATTCCCAGATATCCTTAAGGCTGTCTGATTGGATTTTATTAAAAAATAAATAAATAAAAAATTTACAAAAGCCCTAGAGTTTTACCTGGTCATCCATACGGTCCTAGTATCAGCTCAGCTGCTTCCACTTCGCCGTCCTGGCCCACGAGGACTGGGGATGAGAGTGGGGGAAAGAATTCTAGTTCTGCCCTGGCCGGGAGGTCCAGTGGGTGTTTCTCTCTCCTCCCTTCCTCCTCTAAGCTCAATAAACACATCCTCGGTCAGGATTCAAAAGAAAAAGAAAAGAGAATTCCAGTTCAGATGTCAGAAGTGGAAGCTCTAAACTTGGCCAGAGGCAAACAGAGTCCCGCCCGTCCATGCGCAGGGCGCGGGGCTCAGACCCGCACTGGCCTTCCGCGCGGAGACTTCAGCGCTCGCTCGTGTGCCTAGTGCTGGACACAGCCGCGTACAGCGGCCCAGCCCGGCAGCCGAGCAGGCCTTCCGAAACGGGACGGGACGCGACATCCCAGGGGCCCTGGGTGGCTGTGGTGGGGAGTGCGCTGAAGAGCCGAAGGGGCTCTTACAGGGTTTCTTCGCAGCTGCCCCAGTCCCCACAGAGCTCTCACGTTCTGTCCGGCGAGGCCGGGCACTACCTACAGATCGCAGCCCGTCTGCCTTCTCCCACCCCCACCTTTCTTCCTGTTTCCTGGCGAGTGATTTGTGCACCTCAGCGATTTGACTCGAGTGCCCCTCAAGGACGTGTCCAGGGACATCCACCAAGCAGGGGCCAGGACACAAGGATCGGTGGAAGCCAATATTCCATATGGCTAAATGTTTTAGAGTTATACATCAAGCTAACAGCTAACAGTGTTAAATAAAACATTCCGTCTTGATACGGACACAAATGCTCCCGTAGCAGCTGGGAACCTGGGCGTAGGTTGAGAGTCATTAGACTGGTCAGAGTTCTGTACTGGACCCGGCCAGAGCAGCCGGCCCGTCTCCCTCCCCCTTAGCACCTGCTTTGCCATTCCTGAGCTCCGGTTTTCACTGCAAGGGGCCTCTGCTCACTCATGTGTGAATTCTCCTGTGTATACGGCCCAGGTCACTCATCCACCCAACGTGCGCCCTCTTTGCTGGCCCCTGGAGCCCAGGGCTGTGCACTCAGGACTCAGCGGCCGTCATGGGTCTGGCTCCCAAAGGAGGTTCACACACACCCTGAAATGGGTGGAGGACATCAGTAGAGAATTCTAGGTTCTTCAGAACTGAGACAAAGTGGGAGGGGGATCGGAGTGGGCCCCGCTGAGCCAGGGCCCCTCTTTGCTGGGAAGGAAGTGGCCCCTCTGGGCTGCGCATGGGGTGGGAAACATCCCTCTCACATCACAGCAGGCGGCCTAATCACTGTCCTCTAATTACCAACACTTCCCACGGAGCCGGACCTTTGGACAAAGAATCCTTTGAAGTTTTATGCTCATCAATAATGTTGATGGAAATAACCATATTTTTACTTTGTGGTGAAGTCAACAGATTAGCTCATATGCAAGAATGTATTAACCCACCTTAGAGGTTGATCCAAATAGATGCTGAGCAAGATTAGGACCTGAAATATGTGAACAACTTAGTGTCCACTTTTCACCCCAATCATGTTCTATGACATAATGTCATAGATAGAACCAGCCAACTTCGTGAGAATGCCGGGAAGCGGCAGACGCATCAAGTCCACTGAGTTAATGTTTCTTCAAGGGAACGCGCCCTTTGGAGGAATCTGAGAATGCAGATTAAAAAGAACATTTCATTTCTATTGGTTATATACCTAAAAGTGAATTTTTATTAAAAGCAGATCACATCACTTCAGGAAATTCAGAAAACTATATCTAAGTACACTGAACGCAAGCTATTCCTCATCAATTTAGATTCTTAGAGCCGCATAACGATAAAATGCAGATGAAGGGATTCAGATCAGGCTTTCATTAAATTTGAGAATTAGCTTTTGGAATCCCAGGTATTGAAATGTGCAGCCCGACTCCTGAGCATTGTGCAAAGCCACGGTGAGGAGTGGCCGCGTGTGCTGCGGCTGGAAACGACACAGTCGGCCTTTGGTTCGTGCTAATAAACTATCAGACAACTCAAATTCCACTTTTAATATTAGAAATCCACCTCATTGTAAGTAATCTCCGACTCCGTGTCCTATTGGCATGTTCACGTGTGTTCTTTGGCGAACCTGACATATAATTTGCTGTTTATGCTTCTTATGTAAATCTCCAATTCTGATTGGCCACTCGGCTCTCAGCCAGAGCTCTCATTTATTGCCATCTTTCCTTCTTTCTTACATCCAAAGAGACTGTTGGTTTGAATAACAAACATTCAATCGACTTAGACGTGGGGTGGCAGGCAGGGCAGACATTACCTGTTTACCTTTTATTGCCTTCTTTGAATTGGCTTTTCTGGGAACAAAACCAATAAGACACACTGTTCCTTCACCTAGTGTTTAGCCAGGTTATTTATCAGAAGACGCCCCCTCCCCCCCACCCCGCCTGCCCCAGTTCAGCAAGGAGTGGCGAATTCGGGGCAAAGGATTCAGATAGGAAGCAGGCTCCCAACCTAACACTGGCATAGCTTATGGTGCTACCACGTCATGTAGGACTTCATTGTCTTTGAGACTCTGTTTTGGGCTGATAATTGTTTCTGAATGCAGGAGAGGCTGCTGCTAACATGTCTGTAACCTGTAGGACACGTGTGCTCGGAATGGGACGCACACTGTTCTGGCCCCTCAGAAGCCTGGCAGTCCCCACCCGCCGCCCTTTGCTGTCTGGCACGGTAATTGGCCTAATAAAAGGCAGAAACAAGAATTTATTACACCTTGGGCGGTACTTAAAACAAACTTTATTCTCAGGAACAGCAGTTATGTCTACTTGCTGCTCTATAGTTGATATTTCCTCTAAATAGTTCGTCTGAATATATTCAAAGTCAAATTGCTAATCACTTAATTTCCCTGCGACTTCCCTGGTTCCCCAGGTTGCCCCTTATGACACCCCATGTAAACACTGTATTTGGAAAGATACATAGATCAGCATCCCTAGAGTCACATGGTCACATCAATCTGTGAAAATAGCATGACTGAAAAATAAAAGTCTCTTAGTACTCTGCCAACAGGCTTTGGCATAATCTTGGCAATCACTTAGATTTTTTTTCTCCGTTATCATTTTCCCAAGTGGAAATAGTCTCATATTTTGCAGAAGTTGTCCAAGCTAGTGAACATCATTCCATCTTCCTCGGCACTAAATTCGTCAGCTGAGTGTATTCAGTCCACATAGAAATCGGTAAAGTGAATGTGAATCTGCTCGGTGGCTTCTCCTTGCATCTTAAGAAATTGCAATACACATTCCTGAAATCATTTCTGCAGGAATTTTTATTCTTTAAATCTTCCAGTGTTAAAGCAACAAGAAAACAGAATGTCCTTTGGTGGAATCTTATTACACTTGTTATATGTAAACTGATATTCTTTGATGCCAGCGCGTCGGTTGCCCTTACAGAGACACCTCTGCACAGCGAAACGAAGCGGAACAGAAGAGAACGGAGGAGAAGGTCAGTCTTTGCTGAGTCGAACGAGATACATGAACAGATTGTCTGGTAACACAAATTGGCAAGAATACAAAAAATCTACATATTACAGTATTTCAAGAAAAATAACTTCATTTGAATACAAAAGGATAGATACACTTCTCTTTCCCTGTGGCCACTCTGGGACAGCGGGTGTGGGCACCGCAGGCTCGCGCAGCTTACATAGAGGGGCTGACTGGGCGCTCCCAGGCCTGTTAGACGTACATGTGCACTACTGACATCAGACAACGGAATCTTTCAACCAACTAGGTTACAGAGCAACGTTCACTAAAGCACAGGCCGGAGGGAGTCGGGGCTGAGGCGGCGATGGCAGCCCAAGCAGATGTCCTACACCCACAGTGGCCACCAGCAAAGAGCACTCCTGCCTGGTCCAGGCTCTGGGCGGAGCGGTCCTGGGGCGCACCACGTGAGAGTACACACGTTTTCAGGTTGGTTGATTTTTTATTTTTTATTTTTGTCTTTCCCGTGCAGGGGCCTGTCCCAGCCTTTCCCGAGGGCAATAGGCTCTGCAGCTGACAAGGTGATCTTTAGTGACCCCGTCGGCGCTGCCCGCTCTGGAGTCAGAGATGAAGTCTTGACTCGGATGTGCTGTCCACGGCTGATGAATATGGCTTAGTTCAGTCGGGCCTTTCTCGTTCGTTCACGCGTGTCAGTGGGGGTGTCTGAGTGTGTGTTTCATGTCAGCAGCAAACGCTCGGTGGTGTCCGCTCCCCAGGGCCCAGGGCGGGCGGCCGCCGCGCCCCTAGATCACCAGCAGCGAAGCGAGCGGCAGCAGCAGCAGCAGCAGCAGCGCGGGGCGGCCGTGCGGGGACGCGCCCTGGCCCGCGTCGGAGCCGCAGCCGCCCGCCTCCTCGCACCGCGGCTTCTCGCACAGGACGCCGGTGTAGGCGGCGGGGCACAGGCAGCGCGCGTTGTTGTGACACGTCCCTCCGTTCTGGCAGTGCAGCAGCTCATTGTCGCAGACATTGGCTGCAGAGCGAGGGGGAGGGGAGCGGGGCACCGGGAGGAGAAGCAGAATCAATTTAAGTTCATCTGGTACATCATGTTTTCAGCTTAAAAAAAAAAATCTCTATCGATCTCCAGCTCCCCCCACCCCCACCCCGCAAACGAAGTACGTGACTCCAATTTCCAAACACATGTAGTTTGCTGCCTCTGTTTTCATCCAATCAGTTCTTTTTCTATACATTTTTGCTGCAATCTGGGATATTATCATTGTCCATTTTAGGCTACTGAGGACGAGGGGAGGGAATACTCTTGGTCTGGCAGTGGCTTCTCTTCGTGGGACCTGTGGTGACCTCCAGGGCTTTTAAAGGACAAGTGCTTCATGCAAGAATGCAGAGCTTTGAAGCCAGATGATGGTGATTAAAATGCAAAGCAGCATTGAAAATGACCGAACACCTCTGAGGGTGTGACATTCTCCCTGCAGGTGATTCAGTGCCACATGCATAAAGACAGAGCCAAGGGGAAGGGACAGGATGGGACGGGGCAGGCATGCTGGGCAGGCGCAGCCACATGGGAAGAGAGAAAGCTGTTTCATGGAGAGGTGTGAGGAAGAGCGGTCACTTCTGCCCCTGACAGACTGTCGGGGTTTTTATTGTCTTGTAAATTGGGGAAGCAGAGTCCAAAGTTACCTCGGTTTCTGGGGATAACAACAAATGCAGTGGTGAAACCCTGATTACCAAAATTGCACTGAGTTCATTGATTGATCACATCTATTTGAATAAATCAAGACAAGCAATTCCAGAGACAAAAATCATTTGCGGACCCTGCCATGTAACTTTCATCTGTAATACTTTTTTATTTCTTCAAAATTCTGGTTATCCTCATTAATGCCATGTTTCCTATTCTTTTAGATAATCAAGGTTTCACTGACTTAGCAGAATGTTAAACAGAACCGGGGAAATTAAGACAGCGACACAAAGTAAAAGCACCAAGAACACTTCCCAGCAACTTATGCTGCTTAAGCCCTTAACATGTAGAAACACTGGGTTGGGCAGTGGGGGCAGAGCAGAAAAAGGAGTTCTTTAATAAATTATAACATTAAAAAAATACCATGGTTAAATTTCCCCAGGGGTACCATGTGAATTACACACACACACACACACACACACACACACACTATTGCTATCAACTGCAAAGTATTAAAAACTAAACAAAACAAAAACCCTGCCCTGGCTGGTTTTGCTCAGGGGTTAAAACATCGATCGGTCCATGGACCAAAGGGTCATGGGTTTGATTCCCAGTCAAGGGCACGTACCTGGGTTGCAGGTTCAAACCCTGTCCTGGTCAGGGTCTCACAGGAGGCAACCAATGGCTGTATCTCTCTCACATCAATGTTTCTCTCTCTTTCTCTCCCTCCCTCCCTTTCACTCTATCTAAAAATCAATGGAAAAATATCCTCAGGTGAGGATTAACAACAACAACAAAATAATACCATCTCCCAAGTAATAATCCAATAAGAAATGTTGCCTTGTCATTACTCATGTTTAATGGTCTTGTCACCTTCTGAAGAAGCTTCCTACAAACATGCTAATGTTCTTTGTGCAAGTGAACTGAGAAAAAATGGTGGTGGATGCTCACAGGGTCAATCACAAAATGGCATCAACGGGGCCCTGGGTTATCACCTTCTGCAATTCCTCGGCGACCTGCTGGTGACACGTGCATGATGTACTGGTGTAATTTTTGGATGCACTCACACTTGCTATCTGTAAACAGTAGAAGGGACAGCTAAGGCCTACTAAACCCTTCAGCTCAAAGTCTTCACAGACAAGGGAGTGTTCCAGGCATAAATGATATATAGCTGATGATTATACAAGCTACCTCTCATTGGGTGGTGTAGGAATTGTGAGTATTACACCCAAATGATAGTATTTTATGAGTCATGGTTAAAAATGTCAACAGCTGTAGTTCTGAGCCAAGTCTACAAGTGGAGAGAGGTTAGGTCACGGTCAAAACCGTCAAAGCCTTCTCTTTCTTTTCTTGGTTGTTGTTAATTTGGAGAGCATGCATAGATTTTCGGGATTTTGGTTTTCTTACACTTCAGGAAATATTTGTTTAATTGGGGCAACATGGAATAAACAGATCCGAGTCACTGTTTTCAGTTAAAGGTAAAGATTCTCGGCATCTTTGTTCAGGCAGCAGACTGCTGAATGGGGTATTTCCTTTCACTGGAGCTCTGGAGCTGGGGAAATATCTGTCCCATCAATATCGATAATTGCTTGCCTTGAATAATTGAGAAGAAATCAATAGTTAATTAAATATCACTCCCCCTTAAAAAAAAAAGCTATTTGCTTCTTCTTGGGCCTGAATGTAAATCAGTTGTTGAAGAGAGGTTTCTTTTTTCAAGAAGCTGGTGAGTAACAAGATTCATTGCCTTTCCTATGTTTAAATAATCTGATTGATGTTAATGATTGTGAGAAATTTAATAAACATATGAAGAACAGATGTAACCTCACAGAGTAGGGGAATATATTTTCTATAAGAGAGAAAGAGGAAGAAAGAAACCTAGAATATATTTCATTACGTTAGAATTCACTATAAGACATAATGCATTTGGTCTCTTGATTGTGCTATACTTCCAGCAAAGACAGAACTTGACCATACACAGCACACTCTTTTGAAATCGTGTGCTAGCAGCACATCTAAACCAAACTACGATCTTACCTGTATGCTCCATCTTCAGGTCACTTTGAATCAAAATTGTGGTGCTTAGTGAATAAACTAAGTGGTTAGCAAATATCACTGAGCTCTTCTTCAGCACAGGACATTAAACACCGTGCAGAAATAAGAGAAATAGGAAGCTCTGCTCTTGTGGAGTTCAAGTGTGGTTGGGAAGATAAAATATGTACAAGAAATAATCTAGTATTAATTTCATTAGAATGCCCTTATCAATTCCATCCAGCTCAGCCAGTGTATCTGTTGTGTGCCAGGCACCCTGCTAGATTTTATGGCTGTTACTCTACCTGCCCTAAAGGAGCTCACAGTTTGGCAGGAAACAAGCAAAGGAGCATATTCAGAAATAATTATGATGCAATATTAAAGAAGGCTATAAAGGAGGTATTTGCAAACTGCCAGGGGAACTCAGATGCTGGTGTGAATAATTATTTTGGAGGAGATTAGAGAAGATTAAAGAAAGGAGATTGCATTTGAATAGAGGCGTGAATCAGGCGGATATTGGTGGAAAGAGCTTTATGGATGGGAAGCTGTATAAGTAAAGGCACAGAGACATGAAAGAGCATTGTGCCGGTTATTAAGCAATTGTCTCTCAATTCTAAATCCATCCATCCTTCTGATGTTGAGGCTGGAACCCTGCAAGTTGTCTCCTGGCTTCCACCTACAGGGGGTGCTAGAGGGAGCAGGGAAGGTAAGAGGGAGGAAGAAGAGATGTCCTTTGTCCTATTTTCATGGCTCTTCCTAACAGGATTACCCCGGCAATGGCCCCTTTTCCCAAGAGCAGCATTTGATTTCAAGGCTCAGCATTTGCAGGACCAGCTTCATTTCACACTTAGAGATTCCTGCACTGACCTGGGAGCCTCCCTTCTCTAGAGATTTGAGCTCTAGTTCCAGCGGCCCTGCTTAGCATATGGGAGGTGCTACTAGCAGCTAGGCATTGCCCTTCCTCAAATGTGCAGGTTCCGGGGCTGTGGGGTCTCTCTTAGTTTCCCCAAACCCCATCCTCTTCCCTGTAACCCTCAGCCCACGAGTGAGAACTGCTTCCTGCTTACACGGGCACTATCTCTGAGTTACTTCACTGTCCTCTTTTCATTTTTAAATTCTAAAACACATGTTTAACCTTCAATAAATTCTCCCTGTTAAAATACCCACTGTGGTTTCAGTTTTCTTACTGGAGCCTGAGTGAGAGTCACATACAACACATTAGCGAGTGGACTGGTGTAGCTGCCAAGACGATGGAGACCAGGAAGGCTGTGGCCGGGATGAAGGTCCACCTACCACATTGCAGAGTTTGGAAAACAGGCAATGGGGAGCGGCCGCAGACCCGTGAATACGGCAGTGTTTGTAAGGGGGAAGGCGAGGTAGATAAGAGCGAGGACAGACGAGGCCAGGAGACCAGACCTTCAGTGGAATGGGCTTGTCCTGAGCTAGAGCAACAGGAACAGAGAAGAAACAGGTCTGGAGCTAGGTTATTTGGAATGGGAAAGAGAGAGAGTCTGAGGTTCCTGTTCTTGGTATTTGTGTGCACCATAGTTTAATTTATTAAGATCGGAGGAAGAGTTTGGTAAAGGAAGAAAATGAACTTTTTTGCACCTATTGACCTTGAGGGTGTAGACTCTCTTGGCAGGGGCCTTGCTGTTAGCAGGAAAACTAGTTAGTGGTTCAGGAGATTTTGAAAGAGGATGATGGTGGTCATCATTACAAGGGACAAAGCTGCAGGAATAGAAGACCGTATCCTGGTAGAACACAGATTAAGTAGAAATGAAGACTGGAGATAGAACACTGGAGAATATTAGCGTTTAAGCCATAGGAGAGAAACAATGACTATGAAGGATGCTGAGAGGAAAAGATGTTAAGAAATTGCAGTGAGGGCGTGAAATGGGTCGCAGAATCTTCCTGCTGCAGTTGACTGTGTCTAGGAATAAATAGATGGGCTGGAAGGGTCTGGGAGGAAGGGCACTTTGAGTTGGGTGAAGCAAATATACAAATAAGCATGGCATGTTCTTAACTGAATCTGACAGAAGGGATTTTGGAATAGTTAGAAAAAGGAGTGGAGAAATTTCAGGAATTAACATTTAATAGAGGTCTTTGGGTGTCAATCTAAAGTAGAGGTTTTGGACAGGAGGTGATTGTGCCTTCCAAGGGACATCTGGCAATGTCTGCAGATGTTCTTTTCATGGCCAGAACTCTGGAAAGGGCATGCTAGAGGCCAGAGAGGCTACTGAACGTCCCTCAACGCGCAGGACAGCTGCCACTGGAAAGAACGACTCCTCTGCTACGTCGGAGGTGAAGCGAGGAAGGCCTGGCTCAGGGTGTCGGCCCCAGCGGTGGAGACGAACAGCGTCCTTATGAATCTCGGGGAGTAGAGCACGAAGATGCCTTGGTGACTCTAGACAACGAGTTTCCAGGTGCAGAGCCATGGGATCCCAGGAGACAGTAAGAACTAGCAGTTGAAATGAAAGAGTGGATTATCTTCCTGGGGGTGTCAATACGGAAGACTGGGGTCAAAGACAGACCCTTTAGTACTGCTCACAACGAAAGGATAAGTGGAACCAAAGTCCCTCTCGCGGAACTTGCTCTCCTTTGCTCTGACAAGACGCGGTACAATCAGAGCTTGAGGATGATTCAGAGACGCTGGATCAGGAACCTGAAATTTACGGTAGAGCAGAACTAGAACCCAGGTCTCTGTTAGGAGAAAGGAAGCTGCAGTGCTGTGCCCATGCTCCTCAAGACCACAGATCCATCTGTAGATCCTCGGTGGTACTGACCAGCTGCTCTGCACCCTTTCAGACCACACTGTGACTGGGCGAGGTCCTCAGGAGGCGCATTCCACGTCACATCTGAGTCCTGGCCGCACACCAGATACACATCAGCTCAGACATCATATATAAGCCCGAAGAGCAAAGGTCCAGGTTGGGAAGGGCAAAGGCTTTGCATATGCTCTCATCTTCTCTTCCCCTGTGTGTAGAAGAAACAGCCACTTAACCATGACGCTCTCTTCCATGAACTTCAGAATCCTTCTCAACACAAGGCGTCAGGCATCCGGCACCAGCCTGGGACTGGCATCAGGATCAACGCCACTCACAATCCTGACATCACCTCTACTTGATCTTGTGCGAAGCTGCGGCTTGCAAATCCAGCTGGGAAAGGTTTCCGTCCAACGTGCATGGCACAGCCAGACGGCTCGCTCTGTGCCTGTCTGTGTGGATCCGCCTTGACGTGAAAACTCGGAGCTCATTTGGTGAAGTACTGACATCAAGCAGGTCCCGATTCTCTCTTCGCAGTCTAAGAGGGTGCCATCTCAGTAAACACAGCAAGTCCCTTTTCCAGTCTCTCACATAACACCTGACCTGGTATCGGATACACATTGTTATGTGCTAGGTGCCATTAATCCTTTTCATGATGACAAAATAGGACCCCTAGATATGAAAAGCTAATACTACTTTAATCATAGCTTGACTCTATTCTAAAGGATCATTTTACCAATGATAAAAATAATTCATGTATGGTCTGCCTGATAGCACATCACAGAACCCGTGACTCCCCGATGTTAGGAATGCTTCCAGACGGAGTGGCCAAGACGACCTGGGCCTCCGAGGGACAAGTTAAGGTATTAATGTCAGACTCCAGCACAGTGACGTGGCTACAAGATGGGAACGGTCCTGGTGGAACGGCTCACGTCAGCGAGGTGCTGTCATAATTCTGATCACAGCCAGGTAAGCAAGCCGCAGCAGTAGATGAATAAGCTCCCACAATTACTGTGGGTTTATGAAAATGCTCAGAATTTTCACAGTGAAAGCACAGGAACAAGAAACATCTCTTCTTCCCTCTCTCACATCTTTTTACTTTTCCTGTAGCTTGAATAATGAGAGTCACGGGGATGTAGCTAAATTACTCGTTTCTTTAACTTGATTTTGGTAGGTTTCCTGATTGTCGTACCCATTTGCTCTTCCCAAACTGCAATCTATTGTCAAAAGTGTGAATTAGGAGACTTTGATTCCTTTTCCCTCCATTAGTCCTTTCTGGGAGGTACGGAACGCAGACCTAGGGAGGGCCGTCTGTTCCGAGGGCACCAGCCGGGCGTAGCTGCGCTACTTGATTTCTTCTTCCCTCTGTGGGCTGAAGGGTCACTCGTTCCCGTTATGGTCATGATGACCCATCACATCACCAAAAGCAAGTTTCTTTTTTCTGTGTGGGCCTTATTCAGAACTACACATGAGGTCGGCCCTGCCAGGGAGCTGTATGCTTGAGCAGTGCTGGGTCTGCATTTATAGACTTGAAAGTTTCTCTTTTTGGCTTTGTCTCTGCACTTCAAGGAATTGATGCAATGCGTTACCATGACAGCCTTCCTTGATGGCTGTATTAATAAAGTGACCTCTACCTTCGCCACCTGAAACAAGCCCAGGATTGCTGAGGAAATGAGGTTCCAAATTGTTCCCATCCTTTTCAAAGCAACGTCCAGAATGAATAACCCCGCCAAACAGGCTAATAACAAGGCCTGTGCGCGGCGCGCGGTTCTGATTCAGGCATTTGAGAGAGAGCGGCGGGGAGATAAAGAGCTGGGATTATGACCCACTTATTCAGCCTTGGCGGCTGTTCCGCTCAGTTGTGAGATGGGAGATATGAAACCGAGCCTACAGGCTGGCTCCCGGGGCTGTGGGAGAAACTTCATAGCCTGTTGCCTCACGGCCTTTTGGGTGGAAGTCTGGGCACACTAATTGCGTTTCCCATCTTTGCTCACGAAGTGTGGCTATGATCCGTGATGAGCCGGGGAACCACAGCTCAGGAGATGTGAGCCTGGGTTTAGTCTGAGTAGCCCCCACTGTGAGGCCTCAGACACAGTAGCGAGCCTCGTACGACACCGGTCTACTCCTGCACCCTCGGCCCGGCCGGGACGTCTGGACAGTGGCCACCGCGCGGCCCTGGACCAACAGCCCGTCTTCTGTGGAGCTACATTCTAACGACCAGAAGGACAGGGAAGAGCTTGGAGTAGGAGTTGGTCAAGTTCTCTGAGCTTAACGACCGGCACGAATGTTTTTCAGGGAAGGCTTGGAGTTTTAAAAGGCGACGAGTGAGGAATTCTTCTTCTTTAGGATAAAATCCATGCCGACTGTGCGACGTCTGGCCCGATGCCGCGAGTCCCGGTGATGCCCGGGCGGCTGTTTTCCCTGGCTCGGTCCTGCCCGTCTTCCGCGGCTCCCGGGGGGACAGGGACAGCTTTTCCTGCTGAAGCATGAGGGGCGGGAAGAGACCTGGGTGAAGAACTTGTGATTCAAGTCCGGCCTCTGGTCCATGGGCTGCTGAACTTGGGAACATCGTCTGACCTCTCTGTGCCTGTCTTCCTTCCCTCCTAAAGTCAGGACAGTAACGCTCGCCCTGTCCACCCGCCTCCCAGGTGTTAGGCAGCCTCAGGCTGAATTATGGGAGACACGAAACACAACCTAAGCATGCTTTGCTAGTGCCCAACGCCTTCCCCAGTGACCCCTAGTGCTGGAAGGGGGCGGGCTTAACCCTGTGTCTGTCAGAGTAATGAGTTCGTCACCCCGTCTCCCGCTCCAGGTATTTGAAAAGGAAGCAAATGCCCTCGAAGGCAGCCTGTGCACGCATCCCGTGCACGCATCCCCGCGGGTGAAATGGAGACCGCGTGGGCCACGCACGCAAGCTCCTGAGTATTTGTCTCCAGCTGCTGTGTCCGCCACGGAGCCCTGCGTGGCCGGCTTGGGCTGGAGAGCCATTTTCTCACCGGTGAGTGGCAGTCACTGCATTCTCCGTGCCAACCAGCGTGCACGGAGGGCAGGGAGGGGCTGAGCGGCAGGCCACCAACCTGCCTCCACCGCCCCATGGCCCACTTCTGGCTTCTGCAGCGGTGGGGCTGGGGACAGGGAGATGCACACAGTGTCTCGCTCTCAGTCCCCACTGCTCTCTGTGTCTACAGCCATCTGAGGACAGAGGTGCTGGGGGCATGATCCCTGCAGGCAGCATCTGGCCACTTGGTTTCAGTGCAGTGAGGTTGAGGAGCAGAGCTGAAGGGCTGCCTGGAAAATGGGGAAGCCGTCAGCTCGGTGGCCGGACACGTCTGGTGATCGGGATGGCAGGTCTGACATCTGACAACATGGCTCTGTTCTTCCTTATCCAACACAAGCACCAATCAGGAGAGCGGTACCCGCTCTTGCCTAATCGAAGGAAATACCGCTCAAAATGCCCCTGAGAAGCCGCATTCGTGTTGAAGGCGCCTGTATCTGCAGCACACGGTCACCCGGCACAGAGACACCAGGTGCCACCAGCGCAGGGGCTCGAGGCGCCGCCTGGACACCTCCAAAGCTTCCAGCATTTGCAATCTGATAAAAGCCTCTGTTGATGTTGAGAAATAATTAATTCCCCGAGAAGCCCACGGGCCGAAGCTGGGCCCCTTTCCCAAAGCGATCATTGAGGACGTATTGAAATCCTATTTAGGTCAACACCTTCAGACAGACACAGGCCAGGTGCTCGTGAAAACGCTGCCGGGAAATCGGTTTCTCATCTGGTGTCAGAAGATGCACTTGTCTGGTTTCATAAAAAGGTGCGACCGCTACTCTCTCGCCCCAGGTGGAGGTGGTGTTCAGTGGCGCGCACAGCAGGGTGGACAGCGTCGTTTCAAAGTCCATGGCGTTATGTCGGGGAAAACAGTACAAGTGAGTATCTAGGACAACCCCTGCGCGGATAGCATAAACCTCGACATACACCTTCTGTAATGGAATCCTCAGAAAAAGTGCTGCAACAAATTACACCAAAATGTGACCAGTGTTTATCTCTGGCTGGTAGGAGTTTAGTAATTTTAATTTCATCTTTATACTTTTCACTCCAAATTACCCAGAATAAATATATAGTCCTTTGACGCTATTAAAATGCCAATAAAAGGAATTGTTGTTACTCAAGAAAATAAAAGTGTCTCTTTTTTTTTTTTGGTTGATCCTCACCTGAGGATTTTTTTTCCCATTGATTTTTAGTGCGTGCGAATGGGAGAATGGAAAGGAGGGAGGAGTGGGAGGGAGGGGGACAGAGAGAGAAGAGAGAGAGAAACATCGATGTGAGTGAGGCACATTGATTGGTTGCCTCCCACACATGCCAGGGATCAAAACCCAGGTGTGTGCCCATGAGGGGAGCAGACTGACTTGAGACCCTTTGGTGCGTGGGCTGACACTCTAACCACTGCTCAGTGGTCGGGGCGAAGCATCTTTTACTGAGATGATAAGTAGGCTGGGGGAGGGATGGAGGGAGAGGGAGAAAGCAACCGTGGCTGGGTGAGCTGGAGCTCAGAAGCCCCCCCTTCCCTTTGCATCGGCTCTGATCACAATCTTAGCATTGTGGATACAATGCAGGAAAAAAAGACAGGGCCCTGAAGAAACTTGGTGAGTTTTTTTTGTTGTTTGTTTTTTATGAATTGGAAGGTAACTAGTAAAACTGTTATTGGGATGGAGCTGCGAGCCGTCACAAGCACCTAGCAGAACGCAAGTCAGAGGATGTGGCGTTCCTCGAAATGACGCAGGGATCGTGAGGGACAGGCCAACAGCCCCATTCAGTGCCGAAGGCCAGTGTGCAAAGCACCCCACATTCTGAGCAGGAGGCAGAGCAACGCTACAGGCCTTTCCACCTGCCATCAGGACATCCAGGTACCTGCGGCTGAAAGGGGGTAGCTGGGCCGTTAATGCACATGCGTGGTTTGCTTCTTGAGACAGAATGTTTTTGAGCACTTTGTAAAGCTAAAGTATAATTTGAAGTTCCTGTTTGTTGAGTTATAGCCAAATGTCTCCTTAGAGACTTGATTTTTCCTATAGGTACTTGGCAGGAGTTTCCTAAATATGGGCTGAGCCCTCTCAGGATTTTTAAACAGCAGGGATATTTAAGTATGAAAAATAACTAATGACATCACACAGTAACGTCTCTTAAAGATTCCCTCCCCTCCCCCTCTGGGAATCGTGGTCATTCACTCTTGTCTGCTGTGGTCTTGCTGTCCCCATAACCACCTCCTGACAATGTCAAGCCAAATCTTGGAAGGTGGTTTTATAATGTCAGAAAGGAACAAAGCCATTTCCTTGTTAATGCCAGTGTCAAGGCAAAATGAATCGGTGTCAATAAATCCAAGGTGAGGACAACAACATTATGGAATCAAGAGAATGTGAAAACGATGACAGGAGTCATTTACGGGTGTGGAGCTCCCAGTAAATGACTGCTAATTTTCCAAAATGTCATTTGCTACCGGGACGAGACGTTTCAGTGATCTAAAATATATTATCGGGTTCGGGAAGGACAGAGGGGTTACACTCATGGACAACTTGTAAGCCTACCTTTCCAATAACGCCGATGCTTACCACTGCAACTCACATCGATTGTTCCTGAGCCACTCAAAACAGGAATGCCAAAGTATAGTATTCAATTGCTTTTTTTTTTTTTAATTGTGGTGGAGTCCAAAAATCTGAGTTCAAATATGGACACCACCACTCACGGTTCTCTGAGGTGGAATTCTGAGTTTCTGTTCCTGCATCTGTAATAGGCCGTTTCGCAGGGCTGTCATGAACATGAGAGATTTAACTCCATAATTATTATTAAGTGCTTTGCAAGAGCCAGGGCGACTCAAAGTCCTACAATACAAATACAGACTGGAAGAGCCACAGAGATGGTGCTGATTCTTTTAGGTTCATGTCGTTGCATCTCATTAGTACACGGTGTATGCTCTTGTATCTACTAATTCATTTTCATCACTTGCCATGATCTGGGGTAAAAAATCATCTTTCACTCCTACAGTTCCTTACACGCAAAAAGAACCGCTTGCCTGTTGAAAGGAGACCCACGTGTCCACTTTTCTTTAATGAAGAGAGAAACAGACAAAAGCTCTTACTGAAGAGGACATTTGGGTAAAGAGGGACGAGACCGCTCGTGCGCAATGTCCAGAATCCATGCGATGAAACGTACTAACTCTGAGCTTCACACTTGGGGCAGAAGCAAGAGGTACTCAGAGTCCTTACAAATTCAAAGGAACCCTTTTTTATAGTTTTTTAAAATTGATTTTAGAGAGAGAGAGAGGGAGAGAGAGAGAGGGAGAGAGAGAGAGAGGGAGAGAGAGAGAGGGAAACACAGATGAGAGAGAAACGTCAGTTGGCTGCCTCCTGCCCGCCCCCTACCGGGGATCGAGCTGCAACCGGGGCATGTGCCCCGACGGGGAATCGAACTGTGTGTGACCTCTTGGTGCATAAGATGCTCATTCCACTGAGCTACGTCAGCTGGGTCAAGAACTATTTCTTTCTTTTTTTTTTTTTATCCTCACTTGAGGACATTTTTCCATTTTTTGTTCAGATAGAGTGGGGAGGAGAGAGAGAGAGAGAGAGAAACATCGACGTGAAAGAGACACATCGAGTGGCTGCCACCCACACGACCCAACCAGGACCGGGGACAAACTGCAACCGAAGTACGTGTCCTTAGTGGGAACCGAACCCGGGTCTCTCCGGACCGCAGGCTGATGCTCTACCCCTGAGCCAAACCGGCCAGGGCAAGAACTATTTCTTAATTGGCGAAGAAAAAGGTGTAGGAATTAGAGCAAACCCACCCAGTGGACGGCCTGAAAGGGGCAATGAGGTTACTGCAGGTACAGGGAAGGGCGTCTCCGGGCTTCTCCTGTGAAGCGCAAGGCTGCAGTGTCTCAGGGGAGACGTGAGCCTCAGACCCCGTCAGACACGACGGGACGAGCAGCACGTGGAAGCTGTGCCGTCCGGGCTCCCCACCCCGCGACAGAGAGGAGACAAGTACGAGCTGGTTTGCACACTGCTGGGAGGCCTGGGACATGACTTAAAACTCCATGAAAAGGTGTTGGTGCTTGTCTCTGAAGTGGACTAAGGCTGGCCAAGGTTCGAGCAGATGAAGGAGACTTGGGCGCGCTGGTTAAAGAGAATCACAGGACGTGTGTTGAAACACTTTGTTCCAACACATTTCCCTCTCTTCCACATTTCTTGTTTCCGAATACACATACTATCCTCTTACTAAGGAGTTATTCTAGAACATAAGCTCCATGAAGACACGGATTTGACCGTTTCGTTCTCTGTTGTGCGTGCAATGCCTAGACCAGCACCTGGGACCAGGGCGTATTCAGTGACTGAGTATTTTTGAGTGAATAAATAAATTTTATAGAAAAATTACAAATTTCATTGCTTCTTTTCTACTTCTAAAATACCTCCCCACTGCGTTTATTCTCTCTCCCCCAAAATCACGTTGCACAAAGGTGTTCGGCCAGTGAGAGTTTCCTCCCGGAGTTTTCACAATGACTTCTCTCTCTGCCCAGTTCAGTGTCCCCACTAACTAGACAATGTGCAGTCAGGAGCCCCCACAATGGGACCAGCATCTCCCCATTGTCCGTTTTCACTTCTCACTGTGAACGTCCTACTCCTGGCTGATCTAGTCACTGTCCTGCACACACACACACACACTCACTCTCACTCATACACACACTTACACTCTCACACCCACTCATTTACTCACACACCCACTCACACATGCTCACACTTACACCCACACCCTCTCACACATGTTCACATGCACACACTCATGCACAGTCATACACACTCACACCCACACATACTCATACACACCCACACTCACATGCTCACCCACACACTCTCACACATGCGCACACTCAAACACACTCACACACACTGTCACACACACACACCCTCACACCACACACTCTCACACATGCTCACACTCACATACTCTCTCACACACTCACACTCACACTCACACACTTGAAATTATAATTAAGAGGCTGGATACTTTCACATATGTCACCTGCTGAATATCCCCACTGATCTCACAGGATAGGAATTATTATTATTACTAGTATTTCCATTTTCTAGGAAACTGTGGATCTTGCCCAAGCCCCACCAGCAACTAACAGGATTAGAATTTAGGCGTCTTGAGCCCAAAGCACCGTAGGTCCTTGCTGCTCTCCTGTCCCTCGACCACCACATGCTGGCCCCTGAGTCGGTGCCTCTGCTCCCGGTGGGTCCTTTCCTAAACTCCCCACCCTTCCTTAAAGGTCCAGCTCATGGACACCCCCCCAGGGAGATTCCTCCGTCCGTCCAGCCTTCAGACACCTGCCCTGCCTCTGGAGCCTCGCGGCAGACGATCGAGATGGACAGATAGCTATAAACGGAGATGTAATTTGGACAGCCTGGATTTCAGTCTTGGTCCCACCAAATACTTGCTGCTTGATCTCATGCAAATCACTCAATCTGTCTTCATTTCATTCATAAAATGGAGGTAATTTAACACCTCTTGAGATTGTTATGTAGATCAAATGAATTAATACCTATAAGGCACTTGCAACAGTGCCTGACATGAAATCCTTCAGTTTGTTTGGCTCCTCAAAACCTACAACCAGCGTTCCTTTTCCATGTGCATGTCTTGTCTCGACTGAAACACAAGTGAGCTGAGGGCAGGGCGTTGTCTTGCACCCCTGTGACCATCCACACAGGAGCACAGTGCTCCCCATAGAGCCGGTGGTCTGCGAACATGCCCCTTGATGGCAGGAGACCTCTCGTCTTTGAATCTTCAGACATCTCTACTATCTTTGTATGCTAAGCATCTTATTATGTTTTCGGGCTCATAACAGAGGAGTCCACATGTGGGTTTTTTCAAGTGATTTCTCCATTCTTAAAAATCACATAACAGTTGAACAATTCTTGAGAATATAATTGCAACTAATCTGAATTTCATTACTAACTCTAAGTATTCAGAAATTCCCTTAACTTGGTATGTTTTTAGTTCCATTTTTTGTTTTGCTTTGTTTCTTTTTGTTGTGGAGAGAACGAGAACAGCAGGGAGGGGGCAGAGGACCGGAAGGCGAGGTGAGGTTGGTTGACTGGGAGGGAAACACCCGCTCAGTCCTACCCAGAGCGGTGGTGCCTATTCCTGAGGGTGCCTCCAACTCTGCTTGCTGGGGGGTGTGGATCACATTTAAAGTTGAAAACCTCCAAGGCCTTAAATTAAAACTATATCTTCTATTTAGCTCCTCTCTAGGCTATTCCACTCCAAGGACGAGAATGATGAATGGATCTCATGTATTCCCCTTAAAAAAGCGCAGGAGAGTGAACAGACTTTTGCACCCCGAACTCCCATCCCGACCTTCCCAAGGCCGGACAAAGCGAAGACCCTGCCCAGACAAACGTGCTCCCCGCTGTGCTGTGGGACCCCCATGTCATGTATCCGGTTTGCCACCAGGCCCTCGGGGCTCCCGACCTGCTCTGCACACAGGCTCTTGGTTGGTCCCAAGTTCCTTGTCCCCACTCACCCCCCTTCCCTGGGTTCCCGTGACCTGTCACAGATGCGCTCAATCTTTCATCTGGGTCCAAGTCACTCGGGTCCATGAGGTGCTTGCTTTCTACACAGGGTGCCCCTAACTAATCAAATCTGTCGACTGTCACTCTAGACTCTTAGGGTATGTTTCAGGCAGGTCTCTGACCTGTTCAATCAGGCAATTCCTTTGTGTTAATGATGTTGCTGGATGTAAATCTTTCTGCTTGTCAAATCTACTGACAGTGTTTAGATGCACTGGTCTAAGGGCCAGCCTGTGGCCGTCCTGCCGTAAACAAGACAAAATGGGCAGCTCTCCGCGGCTGCAGGGGAGGAGAGCTGCTCAGAGGAAGGGGTGCAAAGGCGATGCCCCACTTACGTTAAGTGAGGGGAAGAGACACACAACTCAGAGGATGTTAAGTTGAAGGTTAGACTCTTACTTCAAACTTGAATGGCAAAGCCTTCACCCTGTTGCAACTAACTGCTTTCATATTCCCCAAATAATGATTTGAAGTCTTTTTTTTTTTCAGTCTAGGAAGAAAGTATGTAATTTAAAAAATAACCCTAATCCATCAAAATGGAAATGTATCTAAAAGTGAAAACTTTGCATTTTTACTAGATTGTGGGCATTTGGCAATCTCTAGAGTTACTAATGGCTACTGATTCTTAGGGTTCAGAATGATTACGAACTGTAACTTAATGAACACACGAAAGCAATGTCTAAGGACATAATCAGGGCATTGCACAGGCCATGTAGCAAACCGTTTGAAACAAGTCTTGCAAAACACAAGTACATTTTAATTCTTGACAATTTTCTAATGAGAAGTCTTAGGCTTTCTTTTTGATAGAATGCTTAAATACATAAAAAACATTTTAATTAATATTATGGATTATTCATTTGCCATTTTAAATTTATCAATTTTAGGCCCTGGCTGGTTTGGTTCAGCGGTTAGAGCATCGGCCTGCGGTCCTGAGAGACCCGGGTTCGGTCCCCGCTAGGGGCACGTACCTCGGTTGCAGTTTGTCCCCGGCCCTGGTCGGTTGTGTGGGTGGCAGCCACTCGATGTGTCCCTTTCACATCGATGTTTCTCTCTCTCTCTGTTCCTCTCTCTCCCTCCCACTCTACCTGAACAAAAAATGGAAAATAAATAAATAAATAAATTTATCAATTTTATTTTCTGGGAGCAAGTGTGAAAAAAACACACAGAAACAAAGATTCCACAAAACTGAAATTGCATATTATCTTTTCTAGTATTATATAATTATCGCAATGAAAGTCTGTGACAAAAATCCAGACAGTTAAGAAGAATCAGGCCAACATCTCAAGATAGATACATTTGTCTGGCCAAGTTATAAACTACATGATATAGATTTATTTTACAATGTTAACATCAGTAGATCCTTAACTCTATTGCCAAGAGCAATAATGTGAGACTGGAAAAGATTGAATGACCACATGAAAAGTAAAGGATTTTCAGTGATTTCCAACCTTTATTTCCCAAGAACCACATGATGAATTCATGTTGATGATGGGCACTTATCTCATGACATCAAAATGCATGATCCAGCCACGCTAACTGGGCTAGGAATCTAGCTCAGAACATTCTTCTTTTTTTAAATCTTCAGCTGAGGATATTTTCCCATTGATTTTTTAGAGAGAGGAGAAGGGAAGGTGAGGGGAGAGAGAAACACTGATGTGAGAGACACATCAATTGTTTGTCTCCCGCACGTGCCCTGACGGTGGCCAGGGATCAAACCTATAACTCTGTAACTCATGTATATGCCCTTGAGGGGAACTGAACCTGCGACCCTTCAGTGTGCAGGCTGAGACTGTAACCACAGCCGAACTGGTGAGGGCTCAGAACACTCTCGACTGGAAATCAGGCTGTGGGCACATGTTGGGGGGAGCGAGTTTCCTGGTTTGTGTGATGGTGGATCTAAGTGACCAGTGTGAGTAACCTGGTGCCGTCATCTCCTGCCCAGTCTTCAGGAGCAGTGGGGACCACTGTGTGGTCATTCAGAGCTGGGGCAGACCTTGGCTCCTGAGCTCACCAGCTGTGGGAACCTCAGCTTCCACATCTGTGAAACTGGCATGTTTTCCCAGGAGGGCATTTTTGAAGATGTAAACAGATACTGCAGGGAAAAAGCTTGCCAAGAAATGGTACCTATTTTGATTAACGAGAGGTCTGAATGAGATATGATTGGCTAGAAACATCTGGCAAGTAATACGAGCTTCTTGAATGCTAATTCCTTTTCTCCTTATAAAAGATTAAAAAATAATAATTCTCTACACAGTCCTGCTCCTGTTTGGTAACTCTAAGGAAAAGTGCATGTGATGTCATTCTATGTACCAGTGTTTGGGGGGAGGGTATTCAATCAAACCTGAACAATAACAACAAAAGCTAATGCTATGTATTGATCACTTAGTTTGTGCCAGGTGTTTTTCTAAGTGAAGTTCATGCACTGATTTATTTAATCCTTTTAACAATCTTATAAGGCAGGTACTCTCATCCTAACAGTTTAACAGATGCAGAGACCGACTCAGAGATGAATGACCTGTCTAGGATCACACACGGGGCAGGGCCCGGGGTCCCACTCGTCCTGTGGGCCTAATCACTTCGTTATTCTGCTTGTAGGCTTTGATGCAGTCCTTCTGCTACTACTTTTTCCTGTTTCCTTTTCTACCAAATAGAATCAAATACTAATTAATTACAAAGTATCCATGTGGTGAGGTCAAGAGAAAACAGCAAACTGCACATCTCTGTTGCAGATCGCCTCAAAATTTAGACTAAATTCTGAGTTTCTCAAGAAAGTCAGCACAAACCACACACAGTCCTGAATCCATCCATTCTCATCACCTACTTCGCTGCCAACTAGTCCAAGTCACTAACACCTCCACCTGGACGCTGTGGTCTGGTTAATTCCAATCTCGCCCCCTCTACAATCCAACTCCACACAGTGGCCAAGATTATTACGTTTACCTTTAAACCCCATGCCATGCCATTCTCTGGCTCAACGTCCTCTGCACTTCGGATGACACCCCCTGGTGTCCTGGCCTCGGGATGGTGATCTGGCCCCGCGGCACCGCCCTCTCCCACCTCAGCTCGGACAGGCTCCCTCTCTCACCCAGGCTCCAGCCACACTCGCTCTTTCCATTTTCTGAACTGGCCCAGCTCCTCCCTGCCTTCTGGCTTTTGCAGGATGTGTCTCCCCTGCCTGGGATACTCTTCTGCCAGAACTTCGCGTGGTGGGCTCTTCCCACGTGGGCTGACTACCAGTGAAGGTGGTGTCCACCCACGGCGTGTTCCTGTTTCCCACCGGCCTCCGACCAGCGTGTGAGCTCGACAGCAGGACTGTGTGTCTTCTGAGCACCACAGTCTCTGCCCAGAACAGCGCCTGGCACAGGCTTCATGCTCAACACACGTTTCTCGAATAAATGAAAGCCTTCTCTGGCTTGTTTCACCCAGCATCCTTCCTTTATGGGCCTAACAGTAGGGCACGGATAATAGATTTTGTGGCAACTCTCCTGGCTGGGATGGATTTTAATTGCCTTTCTAGCCCAGGATTAGATAAACTCTTCTGACCTCTGGGGCTTTGAGAGGGGATGATAACTATGGACACAATTAGTGCCTGGCATTGGGCTGCCAGACCCTCTAGCTAATAGCAGGGGTGTCACTGCGACCCGTTGGTGCAGGTGGCTCCAGGGGCTTAGCATGCACTTGGCAATCGGCAGGAGATCCCCCAGAGAGCAGCTCACTCCCCGCGGACGGGCAGCTCCCAGCAGCGGGGTCTGCAGCTCCGCTACCTCCTCACCTCTGGTTTGGTGGAGAAGGGACAGTGGAAGGATGTGCTGCTGTCCATAAAGGAGTCTATCGAATAATTACAGCTATTCTTTCAACAGAACTGCCCCCACCCCAGCAGGGCAGCCACGATGCTAGGAATGTGGTATTCTAAGAAGGCAATATCAGACCACGGGCCATGAAGGAAATAATCTCCTATCCCAAATAGGAGCCTTTGGATTTCTTTCCGAGCTTTAATTGCCAGTTATTCCAGATTGTGAAATCTGTGCTGCCTTTTCAGAGATTATAGCTCACCTCTGTGGAGGGGCGGAGGAGTGAAGTCACCGAAAGGGGCTGCTAATGACCCGAGGGCGCGGGTGTCACCGTGCGGGGCCTGCTTCGCTCATGACATTAGCGCATGAGACGAGTGTCATGATGACAAGGGAGCAGCCATCTGTGACTCTGACATGGATCTCAGCCTGCCGGGAACTGTGCTTTGAGGTTTTTTTCTCCCAACAAATCAGATGATTTCCTAGTCTCAATGTTCCCCAAAACAAAAAAGAACACAGAATAAAATCAGAAGGGACCAGCCATGACTGTACTTGAACTTGTCCATTTATCTGCATTCCCTCCGTGTGCATCCAACTGGCTGGGGAGGGGGAGACTGATCTGTGATTTAAAATCGCCCCCTGGTAAATTTACACACGCCAATAATTTACTCCAGGAGCACCCGCTTGGCTGTGTCTGAAAAGGCTTCTTTTCTTCAACTTTCCAGACGAGGGGTTGAGCAGCCGGGTTCTGGGTTAAAATGCTCCATTCCGATGGTGTTTTAACAGCCCTCCCCACGGGCTCCCTGCTCCCCTCACTGCATGACAGATTTGGTCAGGAGAGGATCTGGTGGGCACCCCAAGGCCTCTCCCACCTGTAAGGAAGCATTGCTCTTCACTGCGAATAACTCTGAAAGACTTGACAATAGAAATAACCTCAACCTGAAAATGCAGGCTTTTTCTCCGCGTGACTTCTTATTCCCTGCCCCTGCCTGGGAGCCCCCCCCCACGCCGCTCCTTTCTCTAAGCTGACATCTATGTATGCTGGCCAGGCTGTTTCCAAAGCCTCTAAAGCATGAACACAGAGAATGGAACCTCCAGAAAGTACGTATTCTATTTTGAGGCTGAATGAATAGCTGAAGCTAGCGGCGTCTCTAGGAAAACACAACACCTTGGAACCTGGGATTTACAAAGGATGTAGGAATCAAGTTATCTGAGGGGTAGGACTCAACCCAAATTAAGGCCATTTCTCTCTCTCTCTCTCTCCTCGAACAACATGTTTATGTCTTTGCAAAGTTGCCAAGAAAAAAAACAACAATGAACTGCTCTCACTTTTTCTCTCTTTGATGCACTTCAGGTAACAATAGGCAGTGTGGACCAAAATCCACTAGTGACCTTTATTCACAGGGAAAGACAATAAAAGCAAATAAAAGAAATAATATGCATTGAAAATGACTTTTCAGCAGCCATACGTCCAACTTCCTAACTGTTTTGATGCCTTCCAAGATGTAGAAAGTAGAACAAACGTAGGCAGACACTGAATTATACTCCTTACGAGGCTACGTCGGGCCCAGCCTGAAAATGAAGTTTATGTCCAACAATCGGAAACTATAGAAATTGGAATGGTAATTTGGCCCACCAGTTTTGGGCACGCAGAAATGTTACACAGGGCCGGTCAGATGGAAACAGGTAACCATAGTAATGGTAATGGGAGGACGTTACAAGTTTCTTTTTGTTCCCCGAGGTACTGAACTTCAAAAAGGCAATCAGGCTCTTTTTTTTTTTTTTTTTTTTTTTTTTTTTAGCAAGTGCTTCATGAAGACTGTTAATATGTGAATTAGCTGAATTTGTAGGTCTATAAAAAGGGGAGCTGCGAGCATATTGCTCATTTCTGCCCATGTCACAAATGATACCTATTTTTTAGTTTCAAGCCAGGTGGTCAGCGAAGGCAGTGACCTCCATAATAAGCCAGTTGTAATGACCTACTTTACTTCCCTGAAATTAAAATTTCATTGAAAATAATTTTGTCTCAGTGTGTTTATGGTAAAAAGTGCTTTCTACCTTTGAACCTAAAGACCCCTGGGCTGGATGGGACGGCTGCCGATCGGGGGACCCCATGGCTTCAGAGGAGGCCCAAGTTCAATTTAAAATGACACAGGGCTGCCCTGGCCGGTTTGGCTCAGCGGTTAGAGCGTCGGCCTGCGGTACAGAGAGACCCGGGTTCGGTTCCCGCTAAAATGACACAGGGCTCTGCTCCCCCTGGATTGGCAGCTCCTAATTTTAGAAGATTGTCCCTAGCATAGCGTAACAGTGGAACTAATGTGTCATCCCCATTAATCTGACGAATAGATGGGAAGAAAAGGGATTCTGAATTAGCTTTTTGTTGTAGTGTGCTTTTAAATATTTGGCGTTAGACATATGGTGAATGATGCTCCCAGACCTCTGATGAGAACATGTCAGAACTGAATGTATCTGCACTTGGAATACTGGAGCAAGTGAGATCCACTTTTAGTGGGAAACAGAACCCTTTCCTTGAATATCACAAATTTAAAAAGAGTTTATTTTTCCTGAGGATAGGTTCATTTTCTAATAGCTCTAACTAAGGAATCTGGCATATAGGGAAAAAAAGTCTTCAGAAAAATTTCCTTACACTACTCATACAAAAAGCCAAGAAATGAATGTTCTGCCTGGCTGGTGTGGCTCAGTGGTTGAGCATCAACCCATGCACCACGAGGTCACTGGTTCAATTCCCGGTCAGGGCACTGGTCCAGGTTGTGGGCCCGATCCCAGGTGGGGGGCGTGCAGGAGGCGGCCGGTCGATGTTCTCTCTCATCGATGTTTCTCTCTCTCTGCCTCTCCTGTCCTCTCTCAGATCAATAACCCAGCTAGCGTACAGCCAGTGAGCCTCTGCCTTATTAAACAGCGGCTGGAGGGCAGCACGGCGCCCGTGGGCCACTCCCCTGTCCTGTCCTGACTGCACACAGACCCATTCATTGCACTTATCGCCGCGAGTGATTCAGAGCACCCTCTGCTCCCCTGTCTCCCCTCCTTCGTACTCCGTTGCCACCCCTACTTTCACCAGATGATTTTCAGTGTTTAAGAAGGAATGAACTCTCTCTGATCCTGATCAATCACCGTGTTACGTCCTGGAGAATATTCTTATCCCTTCTAGAAAAGGGTGCATCTTTCCAAACCTCACTGGCGACTATTCCGTGACACCTGGCCATGTTTCCAAGAGCTTGTCTACAGGAGTTTTAGCCACTATACCCAGCCAGCCCATTTCCCCTCATACACCCTTCCAAGGGGAGAGTCCGACAGGGTGTCCACCACCAGGGGCCAACGACTTGATGAGGAAGGGAATTCTCATACTCCGAGTCTCCAGGGCAACAGAGGGAGCCTGACACGACATCACGGGAGCTGCCACATCCTAAAGGCTTGTCCATGCATTGTCCTTGCCGGGCCATCCAGTGCGGTCCCCTTGCTCCCCAGTCGAGGCTGTGGTGTCAGCAATTTCTCTCTGTTTCACCGCAGAGCTGTCCCGAACCATCTGAGAATACTGGGCCCTCAGAGTGACTGGGCATTTGTTACTTTTCCCGAACACTGGAACGGTGGTGAGGAACGTGCTGGCTGGGGACCTTCCTGGAATTTCCAGCATCCAACATTCTGCTTCCCTGGACCCTGGGGAGCACCACACTCGCCGGGGGCGGCGCTGTGAAAACCAACCTCCGCTTGCTTCTGAAAGTCATCATGCAAGTGTCCGAAGTTCAACAGGCTTCCTGGTGCTCTGGGCTTCTCGCCTCGGTTCCCTCCAGGCTCAGCCCTGAGTGCTGCGGCCCTGCGCCTGCCCATGGCTCGCCTGTGCCGCGTGCTGCAGAGGGAGAGCGCTGCGCGGAGCCCCGTCCCTCGTCGCGGCCTCGACCGCTCAGGCTGTCTCCTCCTCGGCAACGCCCCGCAAGTGTGTCTGCCCTCGCGATGACGGTGTGAAGATGAAACAAGATGAGACAGTGCTGGCCGTGGTGTTGCCGCAATGAGATGGTCTCTTCTGTCCACGCGACCCAGGGACCACACATCCGACAGCGGTGAGGAGTGCCGTGCCCTCCTTTGGGTTGTGGAGTACACTGGGGTCTGGCACAGTTTGGTGTCTACTAATTTGAATTTTCAATTGGCTTGAGAAATTGGCCAGAAAATATTTTTTTGACCAATTTGGTGACTTGGAAAAATCGGTGACCAATTTTTTTCCTTGGGGAAGATGGATTTTTGGCTTGAATTGCATGATTTGCACCCTTAGAATGGCAGTCGGCTCTGCCTGCTACCGTCCTGGGCTCCAAGGATGCTGGTCTCCACGGAGCTGGTCTGGGAGCCGGGGCACTGCCCTAGAGCGGGTTCCAAGCAGCCTGGTGGCCGAGCCGTTGGCGTGGAGAAATGCATTCCCTGTGCACCGAGGGCGGCGAAGCCAGGTGGCTTCTGTGTCAGCCGATGAAGGGACAGTAGAGTCAGTCACCTTCGTCAGCCGATGCTTGTTTCCACCCGGAGGGCTTTCTCTGTCGCCTGGTGGTGTCTGTGTTCGTGATCACCCAGATGAATGAGTGTTGGGCTTGTTTCCATGTCGCCGAGAGCAAACTGACCCTGTGCTGGGCTGCGCTCCAGGACTGGGACGCGCCGGCTCCCGTTACCCCTGGCTCAGAGAGCGAGCTCACAGCAGGTCTGACTGGAGCCCCTGTAACCAGTGTGTGGGCGTGTGGGACTGGACCACATCTCCAACTTGGTTTTATAACAGTTTTATGGCCTACTAGTTGTTTGCTCCGAACAAATTAACTCCCCAAGCCCCAGGCTCCTCCTCCCTAAAATGGGTAGAGGAGCCCTTCTTGGCAGGGTTATTGGAAGAATCAATGTAATAATATATACGAAATGTCCGAGCATGCTTATGCCACATGGCAAGTTTATTGCTAAAATGTTTTTTTAATGTAATTTAATTTATGAAGTTTATAATATGGGTGCATATATTTGTAAGACACCAGCCTATTCCCTCGATGGTATTCATCTTTCCTGCTTATTAAAGTCAGGGCCATTGGAAAAGAAAGACAGAGTCAGCAGGAAGAACTTCAGTACACTGGAGGAAAAGAATTGGACGTGTCCTAGACCACAGGGACCACCTGGGGCTCTAGCCATGATCGCCGGTGTGTTTTCAAACCAGTTTTCAGTGACTGATGTTGACTTTTGTAGCTGGGAACCGGGTACCTGCTGAGGGAAAGAAGAGATCCCCAGGAAATGTCTGTCTTCCCTTGAAAAGAAATGTGTCTTCAGTGTCCTTCTGACTGTCAGGGAGGATGCTGTCGTCAGAATCCATGCTCCGGGAAACACGATTCCTGCACTCGCGGTACACAGGGAGCCAGCACGCGGAGGTGCCTCGCCTCCTCCATTACAGAGAAGTGAAAGACCACCTTGCCCCGCAGACGAAAGCTGACCCTGCTCTTTCACAAAACAATAACGTTCTAATTTGAAATTGGACACAAGAGAACTCTCTTCTACTGTACAAATGACGAATGCTGACCAGCGTCTGGTGACACTGACTGCTGTCAGGGAGACACGTGACATGAGTGGGAGTGCCACCCCCTCACTCAGAGGACAAGAGGGGCGTCATCAGCGACCGGAGCCAGGCTGGGGACTCAGGCTGGGAGCAGGCCTGGGAGGCAGGTGCCCTCTGAGTGCAGGGAGGACTTTCAGTTCCTTCCCTTGTCTCCGCTCTCATCCCCACTGAATTTCGGAACATCAGGAAATTCGTGTCAAGGTCCTTGTCCACCCCCAGAGACTTCTCACTTACCCCTGCTGGCTTCTGGACACGCAGGATTAACTGTCTTGTCAAAGGTTGGTTGGCCCTGGCCGGTTTGGCTCAGCGGTTAGAGCGTCGGCCTGAAGTCCAGAGAGACCTGGGTTCGGTTCCCGCTAAGGGCACGTACTCGGTTGCAGTTTGTCCCCGGCCCTGGTCGGTCGTGCGGGTGGCAGCCACTCGATGTGTCCCTTTCACATCAATGTTTCTCTCTCTCTCTGTTCTTCTCCCTCCCTCCCACTCTACCTGAACAAAAAATGGAAAAATGTCCTCAGGTGAGGATAAAAAAAAAAAAAAGGTTGGTTGAACACCCCCATTTATGACTGGGGTCCCCTTTGTTAGGTTGAACGACACTGACAGTCACCGAGCCTTCAGAGGTCTTCATGAGCATTCTCTGGTGCCTTCCAGGGTTTGCGGCAGCGAGTAGCACTGGTGACCACGGTCGTGCTCGGCACTCACTGCGCCCCAGGACTGTGCCCCGGCTCACCAGCCTTTCCCTCAATTCTCCAACAACTCTGCCCAAGGAGGCATCTCTTACAGAGAAGTCACATCGTAGGTGGAGAGCTTATCTAACTCGCTCAACAGGACGCAAAGCAAGAGGCAAATCCGGGATCACAATCGCTATGCTCTGCGAGAGAGAGCGGCTGGCTGGAGAGGGCCATGGACAAGCCCGCCTGGGGACAAGCCCGCCCGGGGACAAGCCCGCCTAGGGGACAAGCCCGCCCGGGGACAAGCCCGCCCGGGGACAAGCCCGCCCGGAGACAAGCCCGCCCGGGGTCAAGCCCGCCCGGGGACAAGCCCGCCCGGAGACAAGCCCGCCTGGGGTCAAGCCCGCCCGGGGACAAGCCCGCCCGGGGTCAAGCCCGCCCGGAGACAAGCCCGCCTAGGGGACAGGCCCGCCCGGGGACAAGCCCGCACAGGGACAAGCCCGCCCGGGGACAAGCCCGCCTGGGACAAGCCCGCCCGGAGACAAGTCCAAGTGCTCTGGGGAGGAGAGTCCACTGCAGTCCCCTTCAGGTGCTGCACTCCAGTGTCCTCAGCTGGGGCCTCCTGAGGGCCCAGGCTGTGACCTCGCTTACATGTTATTTACATAGCACCCCCCTGTGTGTGCTTCACAGCCCACGGTCAGGAAATGTCTGGTTATTTATCAATAGTCCCTCAACCCAGAGTGTTGCGCTGCCCTGCTCCTTCAGGGTGGTGCTTCTCACCCCTCTCTCTCTGCTCTGACCACTCCTTCCTCGACAAGTGGTTTCCGTGACTAGCACATTCATGTTCAACAGACACCAATATGCAGTGCAGTGTGCAGACAGCACGTTTCACCCACGCAGACCACACACGTGGCTGGCGTGACACGACCCCGGCCGCGCCCGCTGCTAGTGACGGTCACAGTTCCCTCACCCTCCTTACTTTTCATAGGTTGAGGTTTCTTCTCGTTTCCACATTTTCCAGTGACATCGTTGGGGCTGCCAGAGTGTGAACTTATCCTCATTCCTGGGCGCCTTTTGGTTCACTGTAAGATTCAGCCTTACTTCTCCAAGGGCAGTATGACATGCGGTTAAATTGTTACTCATATTATTTTTTTAGTCTTCTGTAGGAATAAACAACCTTATTCCGTTCAAAGCAACAGACCTCAATTTGAGTCTTTTTTTCGTATAAGAAGAGAAATCTTAACTTTGCTGAAAAATAGCACATAGCATGAACCTGCTAAGAATAGCCAAATAACCCAGGGGACAGTCTCCCGGGTTATACATAAAAAGCAGTACAACAAGAATGCGGGAGCTGAATGCACTTCTGACATACAAATCCCTAAGGGTATCAATAGTCACCGAGCTAAAAATAGTCAGGTGTCCCATGGATCTGGTGGTGCCTCAGTGGACTGAACTGTCCAGCCCTCACTCCCGAGAAATTGGTTTATGTCCGAATGCAGAACCCGGTCTAATTTTTGGTTTGTTAAGGGGTCACCATAATTCAAGACCTGGCTAGCAGGCAAGTAGTTTAGTATTACAGGGTGCTTTCTAAGATTTAGGATGACCCTAAACTTGATGGAAAAGTGCTGCTATGGTTAGGGTGAATTTAATGGATAAAAGTTCATTGGAAGGGCTATATTTTCCTATTTGGAAGCTGAAAAACTAAAAGGCACTGATTTTAGAGAGAAAATCTTAACTAAAAATTTGCATTTATAGATCGCAGTCACAACTGGAAATAACCAAAAAAAATGCGATGCGACATATAAAATCCCGTGTAAAGATTTTTAAATCTTTCTTTCAGGAAGCAGCTATGGCTTCCCTTTGTTTCGTCCTGTGTTGGTGACTTGGTTGTTTTCTTAAGTTCACTGATACAATCTCCACCATTTTCAATGAAACTTTGAGGGCAGGAATCATCATTTATATTTTTATCTCATTTCGTGCCCTTACTGTATGATAGAAACAGGGTTCAATAATATTTTTATATTATTTAATTCTCACAGATGAACTGAGGTGGGTCTAATTCTTATTTTCATTTTACATGAGCAAAGTAAAGCTACGTAAGGGTAACGGGCACAGGACTATAATTCTTGCACACTAAAGACTTGACTGAGGCTGTAAGGATTGAGGTACATTATTACCTAGGTTGCAAATATTATATTTTGCTTCGTTATCTTAATTTTCTGTCATTGCCCATAATGTTCTTACTTTTTATCTCAAGATTAAAAAAATGAACAGGTGTTCATGTATTTTAATAATCCCAATCACTCTTAAAAATATAACTGAATATAAACAGCTTTTTGAAGAAAGAGGACAAAGCTATCAACAGGAATAAAGCAGCCATATTTTCATCTTTATACATTTGCCTTCCCTCTCTCAGAAATATTTTATCAAGACAAGTATGCAATGAGGAAGTGGATTTTAAAATATGGTAATTGGGAACCGGTAAAATATATTTCACAGTAATGCTAATCATGTGTGTTGAGATAAAGGAAATTAACGTGCTCAAGTCTTCAGTTCACTTCAGAAAAATCAATTACAAAGCAGTTACGCTGCTGCTACTAAACAGTAAGTCCCTGGATTTAGTTAATAAAAAAAAAGCTTCCACTTTGTGGAGGTGTTTTTTTATCCAACAGAAGAACTTGACACTACTGATTTTTGTTTTTAGAAAGAAAGCGTATCTTGAAATCAGGTATCGTGAAATCCAGACGTATCCTCAATCCTGGCCTGTGGATCACAAATCACTTGCCGTCTAGGGAATCTGTCTTTATAAAGCTGTCCATGGTCCACAGTGCTCCGGTCTCAGGTGGGCACCCTCTGACCTCACACTCTAGCTAGGGCTGCCAAGGCGGAGCTCAGCTTGATCCCACTTGGGGTTCAGAATATCCGGAGTCAAACTCTGATGATGTACAAGTACCAAAAACGTGGTCCTCAGTCCTGGCTGCACACTGTCATTGCCTAGGGGTCTTGTCCAGTGCAGATGCCTGGCCCGCCCTCAGAGAACCAACGTAAGTATGCTGGAGTGGGCCACCCAAACCAGTTTCATTTCAGTCTCAACTAACCTTTATAGAGTTGTTGAGAGGTTCACAGTCTTGTCACTTTCTACTTTTGGGTGATCGGAATCTTGCTGTCATTCTCTCCCTTTTGTCCTCGTAAAACCAATGACACAAAGGTTAAAGCCACTGAGGAAGAGAGTTTTCCAACCAGCTCAGGGCCTGCTGCTCATCGCTTTTCAAACGAGCAATTAATAATTCATAACAATTAACTGAGTTATGAGTTTCTCTTTCAATACGTTTCCAAACACGAATAGATTAAATGGTAACTGCCATCAAATTTTATGTTCTATTTCATGTGCCCAATAAAAGTTTATCTTTTGGAACTCACTTTGTATTTCCTTTTGATATATTCATAACCAAATGCAATATACTATATTAAAATATTTATTATTAACCTATCAAATATTAACTACTTTTAAATTATACGGATGAAAGAAAACAAATAGGCTACTTGTTTAAGTTTTTATGACCCTCCTTATTTTAATATGATTTGGATTTGTAGACTACATGCCGGCAAAAACTGATGACGTGTGAGACCATATGCAATCCTGCTCCTTAGATACGGTGTTCGAGGCACGTGTATGCCCTTGGCTCCACACCACCATTATTCCAACACTGAGAGATAGAAACAAATAAAACACGTGGGCTTTCAATCAGCCTGTCCCAAGTCAAAGTCCGTACGCATCACCTCATCCTCGACTCTCACGCTTTAATGTGATAGGAATCGCCTGGAGATCTTGTTAACATGCCGATCAGGCTGGGTGCGGCCTGGGACTCTGCCTTTCAAACACATTTCCAAGTGATGCTGACTGATCACATTTGTAAGTGCAGGGATCCAGAGGAAAATGTACAGTTTACTTAGCTGCCCTCAGCCTTGGTTCAGTTACCTGTAAAGTGAGAATAATTGCTAATAGGCTTTTATGCAGGTTCAACAAGGCAGTGTATACAGCAAGCCATAGTTCCTGTCACCTGGTGGGCATTTCATAAATAGTGGGCATCGCCACTATTATTAAATGCAATCAGGAGAGCTAATCAATGACTTACAATGAGTGCTAAACTGAACTACGTCTAAGCCACCATCTCAGATGTATGAGTCTAAGGTTATAGGTCAAAGAGGAGAGGTTTGTGATCAGAAAATCCAGCCGGCGACGTGGTACTGAGAATCGCATTCTCGGATTCCAGCAAGTGTGAGGCTCTGTCAGATTTCAGACCCCTCGTGAACTGTCAGCCCCTAGAGGGCAGGGATCATGTTTTATTTGTCTTTTGGTGCTGAACTTGATCACCATTCCTGGCACACAGTAGGACTTTAGTATTTTTAAATGAATGACAGTACGAATCATGAATGAGCAAATGAATAAACGCATGATTGATTGGACAGAGGAATGAATCGGACAACCCGATAGCCAGCCCCGTTTGCTGGGGAGAAGAAGTCAAAAGATTTAGCAAGACTGTGAAGAAGCCCTTCGATCACCTTGACTGAATCGAATTTAGTCGCCAAAGGGAAAACGAAGGGCATCGCTCCTGAGAAAATGGCATAATCTGAGCTCACACATTGTACATGAAGGAACACATGGAACACGACTGATCCAATCATGTTTGATTACATGGGCCTGTCAACAGGTGAGGCACAAGCTGCCCCTCCCAAGGCTCTGGACAGTCTTCATGGCTTCAGAAATTTCAAGACCTGATATAATCAGAATGAAGTTATACATCACGTTTGTACGGTGTTTAGCATCCTGGGTGCCAAATCGTTAACTTTAATTTTTATTTTAATTAGAAAGAACAGGGGTGCAATATCTCAGGAGAAACCTTATAATATGTCCAAATATCTCCTGAGTGCGCACTAGTAAAAGCTGGGTCAGCAAAATCATTGAAAAGGCTGTAATCGTCACCTGTCATTGCATCCCCAAGAAATTGCCAAATTATCCTGATAATAGGCCCTCCTGTAAACTCCCAAACTTTGTCTTTTTGCACTTAAAATCCATGTGAGCAATGCAGTTGTCCATAATATAGATTTTCATGATAAAGAATACAGATTAACATAAGACTAAGTCCATAGGGTCAATAATACTAATTAAAAAGAGGTCTAACTGTGATCCCTAAAAATAATTACATCAATATTTCATGATTTTGTAGTGTTTTGTCTCTGAGACATATGCCCATTTCCCCAAGAATTGTAGCTCAGAAGGAATAACCACAACACATAATATTAATCCTACACTTTTGCAGAATATGGGAAGGAATATTGTTAAACATATCTCTTATCCTTGGAGAGACATGGAGGGACCTGGAGAGTATTATGCTAAGCAAAATAAGCCAGTCTGAGAAAGACAAATACCACATGATCTCACTTATTTGTGGAATATAATGAACAAAATAAGATGATGAACAAAATAGACCCAGAGACATAGAAAGGAGTAGGGTTCAGACTGACAAACCTCAGAGGAGGGGGGTGGGGGGGAGGCAGGAGATAAGCCAAAGAACTCACATGCATGTATGTGTAACCAACAGACGTAGACAATGCTGGGGGGTGGGAGAGGGGGGGCAGATCTCCAGGGCGGAGAAAGGAGAAACATAACAAAAAAAATTAATTAATAAAAAAATATACATCTTAGCAAGTGTTTTCATTCTACAATATCCTGAGTGCTAACCACAGCGGAGGGCTGGGGACTGAGTTCCACGCAGAGCGGATGGACCGCACGCGGTCGGGACGCGTGTCTGTGCCTGTTTCCGATGAAATCCAGCTGCGTCCCATTCACGTCAACTGCTGTGGGTCACGCAGGCTCCTCTCCCTCCTGCAGCAACGGGAAACTGAAGGCTGACTACACTTTTCTAAAAAATAGAGGACTCGACAAGATGGGACAAAAAGCAGAGAGCTTGGAGCCGGGCATGACATTGCTCCGTTCCCGTAGGCACAGCCACTCGGCGACACTCAGACGAGCATGGGGACGGAGAAGGCGGGGGTTCAAAGCACGGACGTGCGCTGGGCTCAGAGCAGTTCCCTCTGATGTCAGCGGAGACGGTATAAAGCACACTCCCACCCAGATCCGGATGTTCCCCCGCACCCCCGGTGGGCAGCCTGCTGTTACCACTGCAGTTCTCTCCTCGCTGAGCCTCTGCTGCTCTTGGAGGTGGCAGGCTGTCCCTGCACGCGGAGACAGGGCGGTTCCGCACACCCACATGAGCAGCCCTGACTGCACTACCGCCACCCTGACTTTTCTTTCATTAGCTGCTGATTGTACGAAATTGATGCTAAATTGGCTTGGCAGGCCCGAAGGCTGTGAGTGGTTGGCACTGACTGGTCTTGTCCTGGAAATTACATGGTCAAAGCTTCATGTTTCTGGAAATCCTAGCAGTTTTCTTCATGTGAATTAGGGCTGGTAGATATGAATGAGCTAGCTCCACGCCCGAGAACCCGGGTCCAGACGGAGGGCACAGCCACGAAACGGACGGCTTTCGGTTTTTTAAAAAATGTTCTCTTCTGCCTCCTGCTTCTTATCCTCTCTACTTTATTGAAAAGGTCCTGTGTTTCTTCATTTCTCACTGCGGTGTGAGTTTGAAATACATCAAACTGACTTGCAGGCCAAGCCCAGTCTTGCTCCTGTTGACTACGGTCTATAAACTAAGAATGGCTTTTTACATTTTAAGTGTTTGAAGCAAAATCAGAAGAAAAAGAATATTTCATGGCATGTGAAAATTAAATGAAATTCAAATTTTGGTGTCCCTAAATAAAATTTTATTGGAACACAGGCAACACTCATTCATTCATGTGTCGTCTATGGCTGACTTCAGGCCACAACAGAGGACAGAGGTGAGTGGTCCGGATAGAGATTACATGGCCCGTGAAGTCTAAAATAATTGCTATCTGTTCCTTTACAGAAAAAGTTTGCCAACCCCTGGAATAAATCACCAAAGCCTCTGTCTCCATCTTCAAAGTAAAAACAACAAAATCCTATAAAATGCTACAGCAAACTCAAAGAACAATCAATATTCACTAATGGTTGGTTTGCCACTTATCCCCAATTTGAGTTGGGGAATTAACCAATTTAAATCTCAGTTTTGCCATCTACAAATTGAGAAAAATAATCTTACCTCTCTCGTAAAATAAGAGAATGCACTTATTTCTATTCCCGACAGGTGGAAAATGCACAATAAATACTATTTTCACTGTTTGGAAATGATAATAATTATTTCTCAGAAACTGGTCCATAAGCAAACAGGTCAGACCATTGGTGAGATGTCAGGATCACAGAATTTCAGACCAACAAGGGGTCTGAGATCAAGCCCTGCCTTGGGGTTCCACAGCAGGAGATACAGAGAGAAGACCAATGTGGCCAAGTCAACATTCTCAGGGAAGGTGGTAGAGGTCACACCCAGAAACAGGAGCCCTGACTTCCCTAGAATTTAGTCATGAGGAACCCTCCTACCGTGGTTTACCTGTGGCTCCTCTACCCCAGAATCCTGTTGTGATAGTGGCTGAGAACTAACCCTTCGCTGAAATGAAAATTTTTCTCCTACAGGTTTCAAGTGGGCCGGCACTTTATCAGTTGGACTGATTTTCATCCTTAGACATTATATATGCAGTTAGAAGATCCTGAGATTCTCTTTCTCTCTTATGCACACACACACACACACACACACACACACACACACACTGTCACACACAGATACTCACTAGTGGGTAGAATGGCTCAAGGTGAAACTCCATTTATGTGCCATCTAAAGGAAGGAAGGAACTTCCTGTATTGGATTTCCACGTGGCCTCCTGATCATCTTACTCCTTGCTGCTGCCTCGACCCTCAGCTGTGAGCAGACAAAATGTACCTGCATTTCTCCATGAGCTTTGGCATTTCACACACCTTTTCCTGTTAAACTTAGATGGTCCTTTGGTGTGAAATGGTAGAATTCAGGCATAGTTGTCCTTCTCAATTTTACCCTCAAATAAACAGGGAAGTTAGCATAGATTGCCAAATAAATAAGGAGAGTTGCCTGTCCAGCTCGGAGCTGAGGCCCCGCTCTGAGCCGAGCCCAGGACAGCTGAGTAGTAGGCAGTGCTCAGAATGGCAGGAGGTAGCCTGAAATTACTGATCATGTTCACTGTCTGCGTTTGTCCTGTTCAGAGCTTCAGAGCCTTGGGTTTTGGATGTATTTAAGACCTGGTCCTACTGTGAGGGCGTTCTGAACAACTCATCCCTTTCAAACTGCCCCTTCAGCCTTTGCTTCTTGCGGTTCCCTGGAGTGGGTCATTAGTGTTGTGAAGAGTGGAGCCCTGACCCCTGGCTCATGGCGGCATCAGGTCCCTGATGTGTTGAGGGCAGTGTGCTTTTTCTGTCAACCCCGAATTAAAGTCATGCTAAGGAGGGAGGGAACCAAGAGCGGGAGCTGGAAAGTGATGGCTGTTAGCATGACAGAGAGGTGTGGCGTTGTCCTGCCGAATCGGGAGAAATTTCATGACGGGGAGCCATCCTGGGACTGGCTGGTCCGGCTGACAAAATCACCTTCCCCTGCAGGAGGACTACCCAGCCTGTTTGCAATGCCTACAAATTACCACTTTCTATCTTTGGTCTTCCTAATATTTTCCTTTTTAAATTACCTCTGGGAGAATCCTGCTGGGTCTGTTTAAAAAGCACTTCCTTCTCACCCCTAGGAGTTGAACAACAGTAATTCAAGTGCCCTTCCAAGTATTTGTTTTTCATCACTATTGTGTGTGTGTGGGGTGGGGTGGGGGGACTCAGCAAGGGACATGAGACTAGTGTTCAAGTTGCTAGCAAGGAAATTAAAAACTAGGAACCAGTGAAGCCATCGCTTTAGCAACGGAGGTGAGCCAGCGCCCAGTGAGTGAAAGGGTGTGTCTAGGGCTGCCAGTACCTGAAGCGCCGAAGACGTCTTTGCTTAAAGACATGCACCTGCCAGTGGGTTCAGCCTGTGAGGTCAACCAGTGAAACGTGAACCGGATTTTTCAGATAACACTGCAAACAACAGGAGATAGCAGCCAGAGGCCATTGAAAAAGTACAAGGTAGGCTCAAGGTAGCCATCCAGGGAGGTACCATCTTCATCTCAGAGAAGTAATTGGAAGCATCATCTTAATGATCACAAGTTGCCAGGTGGGTAGAAGTTCATCTCATACCAGAAAAAAAAAGGGAAAGAAAAGAAAGCCTCCTAAACTGTAGTAGCAAAGAAGCCATGATGGGAATTACTCTGTAGAAGAAAGGAGTCAGATCAATCTGAAGTCTGACTCGTGGAAACCAGTGAGGACTGAGAACCTGGCTGGTGAGACGCATGAAGACCTCCTCCAGAGTATGGAAGACAGCCAAGGGCCTGGCTGTGAGTCTCAGTAACTGAGTGAGCTTTTCACTGTACCTTCCCTTTGCCTCATGGGCTGCAGGTCGGAGCTGGAAAGTCGGGAGAGGCCCTAGATGTCTTTTTGCTTGACTTTTCATTTAAGCAGAAACTTTCCAGAAAGCGTCACTCATAGGAGCCCGTCCAGCTTCTGCCTGAGCTTCTCCAGAGTCTGGGGTTTCTCACTACCCAAGGCATCCTACTGCTTGTTCTCAGACAGCTGGAGGGAATAATCGTTGGAAAGTGCGAGCTGAAACCTACCTCTCTCTGTTTACCCACAGCCCCTTCTGTCTTCCTGCACCAACACGTCCACTTTGACATGACACCCTGCAGACACTGGCTGCATCTGTCGTGGGTCATGTGCTCACCAACCTGCTTCAATTGTCTTTATGAAAAACCCTCATCAAAGGCAGGACTCACCACATCGCTGTCTGCTGTTTCCAAGGACTAGACTCTTGACGTAGGCTTCCCAGGGCACCTGCTAGAGGGACTGTAACTGCCTTTGGTTTTTGTTCAGCCCGAAATTGTGTTAGCTTTGCCACCCATGACGCACCCCGGTCTAGAATTGAGCCTGACTGTGAGCTAAGATTGCTGTCACCTGAACAACTGTTAACACAACTCTATAGCACTCTGCATTTTTCCATTTGTTAGCCTTGATCCACAGCATGGTGTCTAGGATACAGTAGAGGCTAAGTAAATGTTCCTCAAAACCTCATTAGAAACCCTGTATAGCTGTGTTGGTTATTATAGAAATCTCCCATTTTCTCTAGGTAGTCTATTAAGGGAAATTTATACTTTTATTGCAAAAAATTAGTGTGTATGTGTGTGTGTTTTAAAGTGGGTCTAAGGTATTACCTATTTCCTCCAAGAATATTTTGCATTTTTCTTAAGCTTTGGCACAATATCCTCTAAAGGTTTTTAACAACATTTGCTGTCTTATGTGACACCGTCATCTCCAGACGACTAATAAGGGGTACTGGCAGCTGTTGACCGCTTTTTCTAATCTTTTGGGTGAAGACATTCTCATCCATGCAAGCCAGTAATTAGCAGAACATGTTTTTTAGTAGACATCTTGATATCTGAAAATTCCCCCATTTTGGAATTTACAAAGCATTTGGATTTTCTAATTTGGGTGTAGACAATGTCTATAGCCTCTAAATGGTTGTGCAATCTGTCATTTATTCTCACAATACTTTTTCTATAAGATCTTTGGTCTTGACTGAAAAATACATTCATTGTGTCTACCTTCTAAATCACAATCCAAGTCTATACCTTCTTGGCATATGTCATTCTTTTCTAATTCTACTACATGTTTCTTGTGAATAAGTTCGACCCTTGTGATCTTTGTCCCCAGCACGTGTTACATCTGTCCCCATGACACCTGCATATTTATCCCTGGCATTAAAGGTTGACACACAAGTGATACAAAACTATTTGTCAACCGACAATCACCAACTAACCAGAATGGATGCCTGTTATAATACTAGTGCTGAAGTTACCCCACTATGACAGGCGTTCCCCTGTTACTTGCTGGATCTTGGGGGTGGTCTCAAAGATCCCAAGGGCAGGACTAAGGAAACTTCATGAAGTAGCCATTTACCAAATGACAGAAAAATTTCTGTATTTTCACACAGAATGTCAGCCCGGTGTGCGTGGGTCTGAGGGCAGGAAAGGAGATTTCAGCGTGAGATAAAACTATTGTGGGTTCAAATATGTATTTGAAATATGTTAAATTTATATAGCAAATCCACTCTCATCCTGTTTTAGACCCTCCTTTACAGAGCAGCCAGGATAATCTTCCTCAGGCAAGATCTAATCCGTTCACTCTTCTGCCTTAGAGTCTGGGAAGGACCCCGTCTCCTCCATCTGACGTTCCCTCGGCTCCTCCCTGCCGTGAAACCTGGCATTCAAGAAACCTTGCCTTCTGTCCTCTGCTTGCTTTTTCAGCATCTTTTCTACATTCCTGGTGTCCCCCCACACCTTGCCCCTGCCATGTCCACTGCATGACACTTCTGGAAGAACACAGTGTGATGGCTCCACGCCTTTGTCCGGGCAGCTCCACCCTGGACAGCTCCTACTGACCTGCGGCCCTCAGCCACGTGCCCCTCTCCTGGAAGCTGCGTCCCCCACCTGGGTCTCCCTCAGAACACAGCGCTTGCTTCCTTCTGAACCCTCCATCAGACTGCTCGGGTGGTGCTGGCCTCTCCCGCTCCAGGGTGATCTCCACACCCACACGGCCACGGCAGCCCCCGCTCCTCGGCCCCACCACCTCCCCTGGGAGCTCAGTGCCTGACTCACAGTAAGTGCTCAGGGGATGCTCAGGAGGATGAAGCAGCTCCTCCCACAATCTCACTGACCCCCGTGCCAGGCATATGGGTGCTGGGGTGGGTGCTGGCGCAGAGACGAAGGGTCCTGTGCACGCACAGCCCTCACATGGTCGGGCCACTAAATCCAATCTTCCAGTCCCAGGAGGGAAATCTGGTGACATTACATCATTTTATACCACTCCAATAATTAATACAGAAAAACTGGGGTAGGCCCTGTGGGATACATTTCCCCTAAGGCCAGATCAGGTTTTTCCCTCTCCAATGTCTTTCCCATTCCCTGGGTCCTGCTGCTTCAGGAAGGTAACACGAGACTTGCTTCTTGAGAAGCATGTCTCCATTACAAAGTCACCTCGCACCTTACACCTTGAGTCCTCGGTGGGCTTTGGACCTTGCTCTGTCTGTCCCTCCTTCTCCCCTCCTGACGGCTGCCCTTCTCCACACCTCTACATGCAGATGTCCCAGGAGGGATGACCATGCCCTGAGTTCTGGCTTCTCACGTGGCCCCTGGGATCCACCAACTCATCCAGACCCCTGAGGTGTTTTCCAGGAACCCAAAGCACATAGGACTATTTACTTATTTTAATCTTCACCTGAGGATATATTTTCCATTGATTTTTCAGAGAGAAAAAGGAAGGAGGAGAGAGAGAGAAATATTGATCAGTCGCCTCCTGTATGCACCCCAACCGGGGATAGAACCCGAAACCCAGGTACATGCGCTGACTGGGAATCAAACCCCCAACTGGTTGCTGTGCGGCACAGCACTCCAACCAACTGAGCCACCCAGCAAGGGCTGGGTTGTGTTTTCATGCCATGCTGAGAGGCTCACCCCCGGCTCCTGGCTCTCATCCTAATCTCGGCCAGCTTTCTCAACCTGTCACCACGATTCACCGAGGCCTGTGACATCAGCATGCAGTACATTCCACTTGAGCTTTGCATCATGTAGAAGTGCAGCCTACAGACGACTATAAATTCCACAAGCAGCTAGCAAAATGTTCTGTATAGCCCTGGTGCAAATAGGCTTTAGACAGTTCTGCATGCTGACATTTTTAAAAATGAAAAGTAAGCAGAGAAATCTCTAGGGCTGTGCTGTCCAATAGGGTAGACATATGTGGCCATTAAGCCTTGCAATATGGCTAGTCCTAATTGAGCTGTTCTGTTTAAGTACAAAACACACATCTGACCCCAAAGACTGTAGGGAAAGAAATGTAAGCTATATCCCTGGTCATTTTCATGTTAATTATGTGTTGAAATGATAATATTTTAGATATTTCAGGTACAGTAAATTGTTCAAATCAATTTCTATTTATTTTTTTCTTTTTAAACGTCCATGGATAACCAAACATTTACGTTACATATCTCGCTGGCACGATTTTCTGCTGGACTGTGGCTGCTCCAGAGAATTTGCCCGGTGGCTCTTAAATGCAAGCAAGCCAAGTGTGTATAGATAGAATGCAACGTCAGTGCAGAATTAAAGAGCAGGAGAGGTTCGGAATGACAGCAGGGTGCTTCCGCTCACATCTTTAAATTGATGTTCCCTGAACACACCGGCACGCCGCCTGCCCTGACAAGTCTTTAAGAAGGTCCGATGCACCTCAGAGAAACGAGGCAGGACCGAGCCACCTGCCATCCGCTGAGGCTCACTGAATGGCACCTGACCTCAGAGGCTTCAAATCAGTATTGATTTTTGCCATTTATTTTTCCCTGGCATTTAAATGTCCCTTAGATTTATTACCTTTAGGTTTTTGGTTAAGAGTCAGTGATGGGTATGACAGCAAGGGTAGCGATAAGTTATGTAGATATCATTTAATTTATGAACTCTGGAGCTCCAGGGGACTGCTAGTTCAAGAAATATAGTAACCACGTGCCCATCAGCCTTCATTGTGCGCTGAGGGTTTTCCAGCTGAGTCCCTATTGTGCCACGAAATTTACAGTCTGGCCAGGTACACGGATCTGCGTGCAATATTTCAACATAGGTTGTTCCAACTGTCAGGGGGCGAAGTGGGGCCTCAGAGATGCCCGCTGGACAGCTGATGCAGGGCTCTCTGCCATCCGCAGGCTGGGGCATTAAGTAGCTTCCATATTTTATTTTATTTCATTTCATTTTATGTTTAGAATAACTATGGAGAGTTAATGCTTCTAAGTGAAATACAGGAAAGAAAAGTCTATTTAGCGAGTATAACAGGTGATAAACATACTTTCACTCTTTATTATGATGGATTAAGGGGAAGAGGAAGGAAGAAAAGAAAGTGGGAAAAGGAATAACAGAGAAAAAAAATCCCAAATCTTTTTCAAATCACACTTTGAAAAATATCTTGACTTTAGCAATGGACAGGCAGCGCCATCCAGGACTTGTTAGGAAAACGGCGTTTGGGCCGGAAGCAAAGGCATTCTTGAAGTCCTTCTCCAATATTAGTGACAACCTTAACTTACAGGTAGTGGGAAACGCTTCTAGCAGCTTTGCAAGCTTGTCAGCGTTGGGTCTTTTTCTGCTCTGAGCCGCTGCGGGGCCGGCCTAGGCAAGCAGGGTGGGCCACGCCGCAGCAGGCGGCGGCCGCGGCAGAGTTACTTACGTTGACAGCCGGAGTGCCAGGAATTTCCCGGCAGACACTCATCACACTTAGGCCCTGTCGTCCCAGTCTTACACTCACAGAATCCTGAGCCATTACAACGATCATGGACTGAGCCCAAAGGGTTACAGTAACAGTCTGTAGAAACAAGACAACACACAGGCTGGAGAGAAGTCCGCATGGCCCAGAGGTTATCCCCACACACGCCGCTCACATCAATGCATCACTTATTTAAAGAAAGATGCCCACTAATGAAATGCTTTGGCGAATACGGCTATTGCAGGTCCATTTATTTATTTGCTCGGCCTTCCATGGTATCATTTTTATGACACGGGAGGACATCAACTGAAACCTTCCAAGGAAATAAGACATTGTGCTCTCTGCTTACAGAGCATCATGGAGGGTCCATTTGTCAGGGCCTTTTAGAGGTCTCATGGACACCATGAGGAGTTTGTATATTAAGAATAAATCAATATGCCATCAGTGTAAAATCTGTTTTAAATTATTCAAATGGACTTATCTATTACGCTCAGTAGGGAGAACTGCTGAACATGTTTAAAGTGCAACGTGAATGCACTTTGTCGTTCAAAGGCATTTGCACTTTATGACTGGGGACAGCGCCCTGCAGACGCGTGTCTACGAGGCATGCCGCACAGCTTCCGTGCAGCTTGGATGAACGCTCACGAGAGAAAAACCAACGCTGTAATCCCAAGTCACTTGCAACACTGGAGACGTATTTTCCATTATACTATCTGCTGGAGGACAATATAACTTTGTGTAATAAAAAGGAAACTGAATATAGGGTTTTTTTCCTCCTCAAGCGCTCTTTTGCTTAAAGGCTGAACCAGAACTGCTTAGGGTTCCACCAGCCTGGACGGAAAACCAGCTGGTTTGCAGCTTGTGGAATTCGTGGGGCAGCTTCCTTCTCGCCCCACCCACTGTGGAGTCCTGGGCACGTTCCCCTGCCTCTCTGCCTCTCACTTTCCCTATTTAAAAATGGACCCATTAAGAGGTAAGAAAACAAACAAATAAAAACACACCAAGCAAACAACCAACCATGAAAAGGCCTGAGGATTTCGGTTTAGTGTTATCGTTTGAACATCTATTAGCAACGGAGATTCGGGTTCAGCATCAGAGAGGTCCAGCCATGTGGCTCTGGCTCTTTTTGTCATGGGAGCTAATTAGATAATTTCTTCCAAGAATGTGGAGTACCTCAGAACTATGATTTATTTCATGTTGATTAAATCATTTTTTTAGTGCAGCATTCTTCTGATACACATTTATAGACTAACAGTGACAATCACAGGTAAAATTAAAACTAAATGAACTCTATAATGCTCTCTCCTTGACTGACTAGATTTGTCCTTAATAACTACAGTGTTATTTTAAATTGACATTTTCTATTTTAATGTGTGTGTATAGGGGAGTTGCTCAAAAATTTTAAAACCAGTACTTTTGTTGTGGCTTTAAGAAATTTTTCTGTACATATGTATATTATGTATGTAATTATCCCAAAAGCATAATATGTTCTTTTACTATTTAAAGTGTAAATCACCATAAATCACCACCATTTTGCAAGCCAGGTAGTAGAATTTTCTGTAGCCAACATGAGTTCCCATACTACCCTAGTCAATTAGCCCATAAACAATTAATTAATATAAGGCAAAAAATGTAAACAAAGTTTTTTTTTTAACTGAAATATCCAAACCATGATACACCGCAGTGGTTGTCATAGGAAAAGTAATTAAGTTACTCAAATAGTCATGAAAATAAGTAATAAGGCCCTGGCCGGTTTGGCTCAGCAGTTAGAGCCTCGGCCTGCAGTCCAGAGAGACCCGGGTTCGGTTCCCGCTAAGGGCATGTACCTCAGTTGCAGTTTGTCCCCGGCCCTGGTTGGTTGTGCGGGTGGCAGCCACTCGACGTGTCCCTTTCACATCGATGTTTCTATCTCTCTCTTCCTCTCTCTCCCTCCCACTCTATCTGAACAAAAAAAGGAAAAATGTCCTCGGGTGAGGTTAAAAAAAAAAAAAGTAATAAGAAGAGGTGTGGTCTACACTTCACCTTACATACAAATAATTTAGTTTTTTTAAAAATATTATTTATGGGACTATAGTCAATGGTAGGTGTTGGGGTGATGAGGATGGGCTTTGAGAATTATATTTTATTCCATACAACTTGGAAGAATATGCAGAACTGCTAGACTGAAAACATGAACTACTGTTGGAGGTTTGATTACAAAATTATACTGCAATTGATTCATAGGTTTAAAGAGTCTTGTGTGCTTTGCTCTATAGAAGGTACCGCTGATGGCCTGATCTTGGGTTGCAAGGGGAGCAGAAAATAACAGGTTATCATCTGAGATGTGTTTAGTAGCGACAGCTGAGCCCTGTGTTTCACTCCGATGTCAAACTTGCTATCAGGGATTATTAACAGTAATGAGCCAAGGTCACAAACCAGTCATCTGCTAGCTTCCGCTCAATGCTCGAGTTTATATGAAACAGAAGCGTGCGAGGATGTCCTTTTCAGGTCATTGCTGCGGGTAACTGCATGCATCTTTGTGGCCATGGCAATGCTTGGAATGTGTATGAACATGGGTGTTTCACCAGTGATCAAGCGGCGATCACTGTGCAGTGTGAAACGGCCTGTCACGTAACATGACGCAAGTACACAGTTGAAGCCCTTTTTGCCAGAGTCCACATTTTGTCAGAGAGCTGAGCTGTTCCCCACTGGATTTGATGGCCAGTTGTTAAAGAATTGGGAAAGTGCCTTTTAAAAAACAGTTTAGAGAAGACCTAGTTAGGAAGTTCACCATTTTTGAAATCACTGCCGAATTCTGTGAAAATGAGTTGGGTAAACAGCCATTCATTTACATTAGTGCTTTCTATAAAAATGGTATAAAAATAAACTCTCGGATACTTGTGGTGTATCCTCTCAAATCTAATTCTCAGTCCTGCCTCAAGCCCTTTCGGGAGCTTACATGCGGGAAGTGGAGCCGGGCTCCTGCAGACCCGCCGTGGAGCCGGGCTCCTGCAGACCCCGCCGTGGAGCCGGGCTCCTGCAGACCCCGCCGTGGAGCCGGGCTCCTGCAGACCCCGCGTGGAGCCGGGCTCCTGCAGACCCGCCGTGGGGCCGGGCTCCTGCAGACCCCGCCGTGGGGCCGGGCTCCTGCAGACCCCGCCGTGGGGCCGGGCTCCTGCAGACCCCGCCGTGGGGCTGGGCTCCTGCAGACCCCGCCGTGGGGCTGGGCTCCTGCAGACCCCGCGTGGAGCCGGCTCCCGTGGCCCGAGGGCGAACCCCGCGCAGCTGGTGCACAGACAGCCCGGGTTTCTCTGCCCTGGCCCCTCGCACGGAAACGAGTCGAAATGTTATTGATTCACCGTGTGTGTGTGTGTATATATATACACACACATATATATCGCCAAACTTTTCAGTTCATTCTCTAGAAAAAAATTTCCCCCTTAGGAAAAGGGCAACAGTTGAAGGAATTTTGGCATTTGAGGGCTATTGTAGCTAATTTTAATGGTCTCTGTGCTTATCAATTCCTTTACTTGGTTTAAAGAGTATGAAATAAATGCTCTCCAGAGATTTATAATTTATAAAATTTCCCAAAGGTTTATAATTTTAATCAACACACTTTCTAGAAATTGCAAAAACAACTAATCTTGATTTTTTTAAAGTACAAATAAATACAAAAATGTGTAGTAAGCTTTTCCTATTTTATCTGTAGTTGATATTTTAAAAGACAGGTCTTCTTGTCTGTGGATAGTCAAGCATGGATCTAAACAGCACCATATCCCTGAGAACCGGGCAGGAGGTGCAGGTCGGGCACTCGGAGACGGCTGTCGGACCGCGCCCGGCGCACTCCACCAGGACGGAATACCGCCCCGAGCAACGCACCGGGGTTTGGTAAGTCCCTGCGATGAAATTCCATGAACTAAAATCTTTCCTCTCAAGGCCTTTTCCTTGGATTTATTTCAGATCATACATAATTAAATTATAAGATGTTTTAATCTTACATATTTTGTAAAAATGATTAGGCTTTATTCCCATGTTCCTCCTTATTTTACCTTTCCTCTTGTTTCCATATTTATAGTATGACATTTCGATATTTTTACAAATGACATTCAGCAAAATGTAACTACATTCAAAATTCAGACAGCTACACGCCGTTTGGTTCTTCTCAGTATCCTCAAATCTTTGTGGCCAAGTGTTGTTAGAAAGGCATCTCGCCCTCTGTGCACGAGCCTTGGTCTCGTCCAGAGAGCACTCTGTCAGTCAGTCTGACAAGCTTAGCTTTGCTGATTGCGTCAGGGTGGTTGGAAGTCAGAAAACTAACTTTTTGCTAACGCTGTGTGATGTGGGTCAATTTGCCGTACTTTTCTCTAGAAAACAGAGGACATGATCAATGGAACACTTACCCCTCCACGGTTTTGTTAATGAGGATCAAGTGAAAACAAAAATTCACAAGTCAGTCCACAGTTCACCAAGTGCTTCCTGTGTATCCCATGTGACCCCGAGGTGACCAGGAATTCTCGGGGAACTTACCTAAAGCCCACAGCTATTAAATAGCACACTGGGACTTCGACCCAGGACTCCGGCCTCTAAATCCAGTGATTTCTCCACTAATTCACAAATGACAAGTAGGGAAGGCTTTGAGAAATAGGACATACTGTAGACATACACAGTATTATGTAAACTTGGCCCAACTGAATTCAAAGCAATTTGTACAGCTATTTTAATGAGATACTTGGCAAGTACCTCTATGACCTTGACAATCCAATTGGAGAACGATAATCCCAGAATTGCAGATTGATTCCTTTTTTGTTGAAACGACCATTGGTCATTTTTCAGCTCCTGTATTGTATTTAAAATAGTCTCTATGCGAAAAAGTCTACCTTTAAAATTGGTTGCCTACATGGTCAGGTAACAGATACATAGCCTTCACCATTTGGAATATATGTGTTTCTTCCTAGTAAATTATAAAGTGAAATTCCACTTATTGTTTCTTACTTTTCCATCAGCTCCTTTTTTAAAAGACAGGTCCCACTATGCACAAGGTAGGAGAAGGTTTTTGTTTTTTCTGTTTTGGATGGGAAGGCCACCTGACATGATCTGTGGTCATGGTGGGTAGGGATAGTGCTCCAGGGACCCAACCCTGTGGAGCCCGTTTTTCAGGGCTCACAAAGCTAAGAGAATTAATCATCTAGAATAATTTTGATAAATTGCTTCTCCTTTTGGGGATTGTAGAAAAATGCAATAAATGGAATTTCCTTACTGTGGATAGAGAAGTCAGGCAGACCAATTGCTAGTGGCTTTCAACTGCAAATGGCAATATTTTAAATCAAGCAGTACTTTTTGGTTACCAATTATGTGCAAGAGTTTGCATCCTAATTTCTCACATCTATAATTCAATCCCATATAATGAATTTCCATTTTGAATGCTGAATGCATAACTTAATTTTAAGATTAAGTTGAAATGACCAGGCTTTAACAATTCATGCAAAAAAGAAAAAAAAAGAAAATAAAAGAAAATTCTTTATCTCCTAAACATTTTTCAGCTCATTATCTTTAAAGCAACAGTAACATAAGGATTCAAAATATATCCCCCCAACTATGACTTCAACCAGCACATGTGAATTTTAAGTCTACCACAGGGATGTTTTCTCCATGGAGAACGTTCATTCTGGCTCAGCCGTGGTGCAAACCACCAGCCTTTCCACCTTCAATAGCTCCCCATCGCTCGAAAGGCACAGAACAATAGCTGAAATTATAATGGAACTGACCTATGCACACATTCTCATCGTCCAGCTGTGCAGAAGCATTTCTGAAGTAGCCCAGCCTGCATAACTCACAGTGCTGCCCTCTAGTGTTGTGTTTACAGCTCACGCAAATGACTGTATTTAGCAGATCGATATAACTGCATCGATTGGAGTGGCCGAAGCATTCACAGTCTTGCAAGGAAGAACAGAAATGTATACAGAGTGTATACAGTGGCAGAGTCATAGCACACTACATGCTTGGATAAAATGAGGAGCGGAGAAAAGATGGAGGCATGGCACTACATGTGCGCGACTCGACATGACACATGACGGCAGGTGGCTGTGACTGGCATGGAAGCAGCATCTGATTCAAGCAGGGTAGAAAGGTTGGACATTCAGAACATGACTGAAGATTGTTAATTCTTGGCAGACGAGATGAACAGAAGCATTGGCAGGTGCACACCTTTTAATATTTGGGAAGGCTTGGCTTCCATTGATGCAAAAGTCTAATTTTTGCACACTGAGAACTTTGTTGTTTTTGCATCAGTTCCCCCATTTTCTCTTCATATCTGCAGCCTCACAAAGGAGGTTGGGAAGCATGTGAGCATCTAAGGCCAGAGTGTGTCATCACCCATGGCCCCTTGGTTTAGAGTCTCACTATGAATTATGTCAACAGAGTAATTCGGTCAGGGTATCACAGAAATCACGGCCCGCTTAATAGGGATCTAGAAAGTTACCCTCCCTCCCTCCCTCCTTCCTAGCTCTCTCCTTCCTTCCTCCCTCCCTCTCTCTTTCCCAAATGCTAAAAGGAAAGATGGCCTTTGAAAGCTTTCACCAGCTCAAATCTGCATGTTTGCTTATGTGGAGAGAAAATATACAAAGCAGGGAGATTATTTGTATTAAAAAGGGGCCTTTAATACTTCTTTTTCTTCCAAATTTCAGGCTAAGTCTGCTAAAAAAAGATTAGGCAGCTACTGTGTCCCCAGATTTTCCCTTTGTCTCCTCAAAATGTTGGAGGTACCTCTGAAGCTTAGGGGTGACAATGACAAGAACTAGACAAGGAGATGGAGCAGAGAGGGCGAGAGCAGGTGGGGAAGGGGAGGGTGTCTGGGTTTTTCTCTCTGTTGCATCTCAACCACAGCAAGAAGTTGTTCATTTAATTCAATCTTTTTAAAAGCAGTGGTAAAGACAAAGTCTCTGTGGGTTACCGTAATTGTCAAATTAGACTGTAACAAATGGTGACGGATAACTAGGTGGGGAATTTAATTTGTTTTCTCAAAACTATGGGGGTAGACCTAGCTGGACATTTAAAAGAAAAGTGAACTGGACAACTTGTTTAACTAAAATTACTGCTCTTGCTAATGTCTAGCTTTTATTTTATCTCACTAAGAAGCCAAACACAGTCACTATTTGAGCTCATTCATTCATTCATTCATTCATTTATTTATTCATTCATTCATTCAATAAATACTTTATTTGGTTGGTCTGTCATGTACCAGGCATAAGTCAGGTGCCTAGATAAAGTTTTGGAAGTATTGCATTTGATGACCAGAAAAAAAAAGTGAATAAGGAAGAATAAGGAAGGGAAACTAGCCTTCTTATTTATTTATTTATTTATTTATTTTTATCCTCACCCGAGGACATATTTACATTTTTATTTTCAGATAGAGTGGGAGGGAGAGAGGGAAGAAGAGAGAGAAACATTGATGTGAGAGAGACACATCGACTGGTTGCCACCCACATGACCCCAACCGGGGCCGGGGACAAACTGCAACCAAGATGCGTGCCCTTCGCGGGAACCAAACCCGGCCTCTCTGGTCTGCGGGTCAACACTCTAACCGCTGAGCCAAACTGGCCAGGGCCTAGCCTTCTTTTTTTTTTTTTAAATTAACATACTGCTCCCATCAGAATGATAGGGATTCATTTACGAGAGAGCCAGTTACTGTAGCAGAGAGCTGAGGTTAAGGTGCTGACAGAATGAAATAAAATGTGGATAGACGCAGAGGACACTGGAAATGGTAGAGTGGAAGCTTCCCAGGGACAGGGTCAGCGTCTTGGGGACTCCAGAGGCAAGAAGGGGAGGTTCGTGAAGGCAAGCCACTTCTACGGAAGGCTATCTGTATCACTGCACTGTGCTGGGTGGGGTGGGGATGGGGCTCGGGGGACCAGAGGGCAGAGAGCACAGGAAGAAGGAAAACTCGGGGCTCCCATGTGGGAGATGAGGTAAGAAAATACTTGCATAAACTTAGTGGTTCGGGCATGCCAAATTAATAATAATAAAAACATTAATAGAATTGCACATCACCAAATTAAATTCTCTTAGAAAACAATAAGCATTTTGCCCCAACACACTGTATCTTGGAGTTGCACCTTCCTTAGGTTGGTATTTCTGACTCCCTAGGGAAACTGGAAGACCTCTAGAACTTTCCTTGGTTGAAGGTTTGAAACGGGAGAACCTTTTTGGCCTGGAGCCATCTCAGAGGAGTGGTAATGGAAAGAGACCCAAGTTGCAAATATAATTGTTTCCAAGGACTTCTTCAAGCTGCCTGGGATTCCTGGGAAGTGGGCTCCCCATCTCGGGAAGGGGTTGTCAGTGGGTGTCCTTCAGGTCCCCGTCCCAGGTGGGTCCTCAGGCACCTAACATATAACTAATCCAACTTTGGTCAAAAGTATCTTTTATGGGTATATATTCATCCTAGGAACTTCTCAGAGCTACGCAGGAGTCCTTGTTAGGACGCTAGTTTAGTGGGTACGCCAGACAGGTGCTCAGATAAGAAACACCAAGAACACCAAGAGAGCCACAGTGGGCCGAGGAGACATCACTTAACTGAGCGGAGTTAGGGAAACTGACTTAACTCTGGGCTTTATGTGAAACCTTCTGCAGGCAGGTAGAGTTTATTTAGAAAAAAAGGGGGGGGGATGGAGGGAATGAGCATTCAAGGGAAAAGAAATAGTGTGTGCAGAGGCAGGAAGTTGGGAAAGTGGAGGGATCATGCCTGGGAAGTTCTGCAACGTGGTTCTGTTGTGAGTGTTGGAAGGATTCTGTAAGATCTACCCAATGGCCAAGCTGCACCCGACAATGTTCATCCCAGAAAAAATGTATCTGTAGATCCCCAAGTTCCATCCAGTCCACGAATCTCTAGATATGTCAAATATGATCGTTACCAATTCTTTCAATTTAATGAATAGTATACGTTTCTGGACTGACATTAGTTATTTGTTCTGGGTCCTCTTTTAAAAACCATGTATTACTTTTGATGGGAAAAGTTAAATAATATAAATTATATAAATAGTTATATAAGTATATATGAAATCCTACTTAGCTCAACACCCAATATTATAAACTTATTTCAGAAGATAAGTGGTTATTTTAGATATCTTATCATCAAGGAAATGGGCTAATAGTAACTTGATTCTTTTAACATTTCTAAGACTCTTCTGAGACATTGATAAAGTTGTCTTCCTTGGACATGATATATGTTTGAGAATATAAAGTGAGAAAAAGATCTTTGAAAATGATTTGAAGAACACTAGAACACTAGATAAATGCAAGGCATTTCAAATATAATTTGCTGTATTAGTTTTCAGTATTCTGTTCATTTATCACTCTCTAGTAGCTAGTCTTTCCAAATTAGGCACCGAATCCATTAACGATCACTGATGATATATTTTGAGATGCACTGTCATATTAAGATCCCGAAGGGATGAGAGGAATCGATCAATAATTCTTTGATTGTCCAATTCACGGCTCTGACATATCCGCCCTTCCCTTTTCACAAGAATAGAGCCCATGGTCCATCCTTGGAATCACTTCCTTTTCTATATTCTCCCCTCCCTTGTCCAGCCCGCCCCCTTCCCCCAATCACAGTCTCCTGAGCAAACTCCACCTGGTTGAAGCCAACTCTCTCCCGCTGTGCCTGTGCCCCCTAAACGCTGAGCATGGCTGCAGTTTTCCTCTAACCATTTTGAAACAAGTCTCACTTTAAGTTCATGACCACGAATCTCAGTGGGGCCCTCAGAGCCTCCTGGCAACCCTTCCCGAACAGGGAGCTTCTGCGGCCTCTTTCCCGCTGTCCCCCCTCCCCACCCACCACTGCCTTCCCCTCTCTTTTGCTTTGTCCCATCTCCTCAAATGTCTCAGGCTTAGTGCTTGGACCTCTTTGGTCTTCAGGCTGATTCCAGAGCTAGGTTTTTAGGTTTGTTTTCTGTTTTTGTTTTTTTCAATCCAGCTTCATGATTTTATAAACCATCTATATGCTAACCTTTTCAAAATAGTTATTTCCAGCTTGGACCAAACTTCATCCAGACTGAGATACTCAACTGCCTTCTTAATGTCTCCACTTAGACATTTAATAGATATTTCAACTTCAACATGTTCCACACTGAGCTTCTAGGTCACCTTCCCAAACCTGCTACTCACCAGGGGGCCCACCTATCTCAGTAAATAACAACAGCATTCCTCCAATTGCTTCATTCAGATTTGCTGGATTTGTTCTTGACACCTCTCATTTTCTCTGGCTGTGCTTCGAAAACACATTCTAACTCTCACCACCTTGTACCATGGCATCGTTGGTTAAAGCCACAGTTACTCCCTCCCCCACCTGGATTATGGCTGCTGTCTCCTAACTGCTCTCCTGTTTCCACCTTTATGACAGTCTTTTCTCCACACAACAGTCAGAGTAACTAACGCTTACAAAACCTAAATTAGATCATGACATCTCTCTACTCATAATCCTAATGGCTCCCTGTTTCATTCAGACTAACAGACTGTTTGAGCTCATCATTTCCCATGGATCTGGCCCCTTGGCTTCTTGGGAGCTTACTGCTATCATTCTCTTCCTCACTCTCTATAAAATGCCTCCATGTTGCTCTGCCAACATGCCAAGCACTTCCCCAGGGCCTTTGCACATGCTGTGACCTCTGCCTGGGATTCTCCTCCCCCAGACAACCCTAGGAACTGCTTCCTCACTTTCAGTTCTCTGCTCGAAGAAAACTCTGTGACCTCTTTATCTGAAATGACAACCTTGGACCCAAACACATGCATCTCCCAATTCCCTGAGCCTGTGTACTTGTTTTTCATAGAATCTATAGCACCTGAAAAGTAAATTTAAGAGGAAATCTTCCCCATGCTCTGATTGTAAATACCCGAGTGCAGACCATGTCTGTTTTGTTCACAGTTGTAACCACAGGGCTCAGAACATCACCCGGCATGTGTAAAACTCTCCAAAAATGTCAAATTATGAGTTAGTGAATCAATGATGAATCACCGCACCCTCCTTTGGGAGACGGAGGAAAGTTATGTTTAAATTCATTCCTCCATCATTCGAATTCCAGAAGAGTGTGGTTGTAGCCTATATATCAACGAGTTTAGAAAAACCACAGCCACATGATAAGATATCACGGAATTAGTGGTTATTTTAGCAGACAGTTGACCATAGGTCTTTATAGGTCAATTTAGGCAGGAAAAAACAGATTTCTGAAAATTCCTGTGGTTTTATATCATTTTTCAATGTCGAACTGCATTGTGGATGATATATATTTCTTCAGACGAGTTTTCACTATTGTTGTGTAAACAACCCCAACGGTGGTCTCACTAACACATTTATGTTGTGCTGCAGTATCGGCGACGTGTACACACTAGGGCCCCCTGGGGCCCGGGACAGCGCGAGTGAGGCCCAGTCCTGCGAAGCCCAATGCGGGGGGTCTCAACCTTGGTATTGTTGACATTTTGGACCAAACAATTCTTTGTTGTCCTGTGTAATATAAGATGTTCAGAAGCATCCCTGGCCTCTACCCCAAAGCTATGACAACCAAAATTCTCTTGGAGGACAAAGTCCCCATAAGACATATATGAGATCACGTAAGGCAGTTACGATAACACGGTCTTAGTAACTGGCTAGTTAAGAACAATGGGAGGTAAGGAGTTTTAGAAGAAGACGTGTTCCAAGTTGGTTTCTAGATCAGGAAGGACCCAAACCTCTTGGGAGGTGGAGAGGCTCTTTCTGAGATGGCTGGGGGAGACCTGGGCAGGTCGGGGTCGCAGGACAACACAAGCTTGGAGACAGAGAGTATGGAAGGAAGAGGATGTTAGGAAGAGGGGGAAACCCTCCGTTTGATGTCTTCTTTCTCACCGTTCCCCAATCGCCTCTGCTTACGTCATTGTATTACCTATGTCGACGTAAGATAAAGTGCTCTGAATGCCACCCAGGCAGACGCTGTTTTTGGCCTAATGAGGAAAGCTTATTCCAAGTCAGAGCTGGAGGAAATTCATTCTAGTCACTCAAAAAGAAAGGATTTGGGAAAATGACTTTAGATGGATGGCAGGCGAATGGATGAGAACTCCAAAGCTATGTCCCCTTCACCCGTTAACAGTCACTGTGCCTCCAGGGGCCTCCCCAGGGGGAAAGAGGCATTTGCCTGTCCTTACCTCACCCCAACCCTACCTCACAACCGGGGGCAGCCTCACCCCTCCAAACACAACATTCGGACAATGTGAGGATGTGTTTGGATCTTATTTGTGCTGTGATACCAAGAAACCAGATTCACCGAGGGAAGGTCAAAGTCCAGGTCAAGAGGCCTCCTGTTAACCCAGCGTGCTTGACATCACGTGAAAGAGACAGACTGTGCAGTCCCCTGCTGCCCTCCTCTGTCACCTCCCGGTTTCTCCGTGCAGATGTGCACATGGCAAGGAGGAAGGACGTCCCTGCTGGCCCGTGGCCGTCACGCATGCACACACCCCAGACTGCTCTGATGACCAATCGAGGCTGCTCTGCTCCCAAAGGAATGAGCTGCCTGGGTTTCAGATCCACGTGGAAACCCCTCAAAAGGACACTGCTCACGCTACGTAAAAGCTCAGCGCGAGGCACGCAGACGTGCTCTCCGTACTATCGGGTTTGCTTTTCCCAGTCTGACCAGTTTCCTCCTTTTCTCCATGTGCCACAGAAGACTGAGTCAGCACTGACTAACATCTGGAAAATGGTGTGACTGCGTTTGATGAGGAATAGGGATGCTGTGATGTTCATTTTCCCCAAGTGGGTCAAACTAATTTCAGATTTTGTTAACAAATATATTTATCTGTAGGAAGTGTCTCCTTAAAAAAAAAAAAAGAAAGAAAGAAAGAAAAACATAACATATGCCCAACAGTCAAAGGTGGAAAATAAGACACACCTGTCACATAGGGCATTGAAAGGAAAAGGTGAAATAAACACAGGAGTCTTTGGGTTTCCTGAAAAATCTTCATTCTGTGAATGACAGATGCTGGAAGGGCCATTCATGGCCACAGATGGGTACTGTCCACTTCCATTTGCAGAATGTAACGTCATTATTACATTCAGGTCATGATCAATGCTTAACCCAGATCCTCACTTGTATTTATCCCAATTCATTCCAAATAAGGTTTGGGAGTAGACATTCCAAGGGTTTTCATTTGTTACGATGTCAAACAGGCACCGTACACAGCGCCTGCCATTCTGTTCCCAGGAAAAGCATCCTTGAAACTACCTCCGAGGGGTTTTCATACTTTCAGTGCACACGGACAACGATGTCAATACTCTAACATTCGTGTTAAACAGAACCTGAGCTGTTCTAGTTCTTTTTCACACATGAATCTTTCAGAAATCAAATGTTGCAGCATCATGGATTTGCAGCAAATTTCTGAGAAGCCTCCCCGCCCCCACCTCTTACAGATGCCATTCTCAGGACCGTCGGATGCATCGATCAATACCAATCAACATGCCTCACCAATAAGCTGATGGGAACACTTCACAGATATTCCAGATTCATACAGTGCAATGTTTCACAACACATAACACCATGAACTCACTGTATGAATCCAACAACTCCTACCTCTCTTGTGGTTTGCAACTTGAACAGAAGAAACTGTTGACAAAGCTATTTTGGGAGCAACTGGACAGGTTTAAAAGAATGAACAGCATGTTAGAAACAATCGCTAAATGTTCAAACTGCAGTAACTCATCATAACCCACTTGAAAAGTAGTCCTAAATCCAGACTATTTGTATCTGCTCTTCCTGGGAGTTTGTTTCAATCACAAAGGAAGTCTTGTTTTATATTTGGCAGAAAATGGTTTAACATTGTCAGAAATGTAATTTAGAAGCTTTATTTTCAGGGGCAAGAATAATGACCACTTAAATCAAGAACCCAATTATGCAAAGATTATTTCAGTAACAATGTGGACACTGTGGGGTTCCCTATTGTCCCTCTCTGAAAACAGTAGTTTGTGCTGTTGAGTTAATTGGCTGTCTCGCTGCCTCCGTCCACCATGTCATTCTTTCTGTGTGACCACAAGCTCATCTGCATAGAAACTGGGTAGATGATTTTTGTTGACCTGATCAGACCTCACAGAACATCGTCACAATGGTCAACCACCCAGCAGCACCTGGACCTCAGTCTCTGAGTCACCTTGAACCTGTCTACCTTCCAAAAATGTGGTCTTCTTCTCAACATTTATTACCTTGGTGATGACATCGGTTCATTAGGGGTTTTTCTCTAAGTTTGCCTGCCACTTCCTTCCCTATTATTCATGAAGAGTCGCTTAGGAAAGTAGCCCAAACAGGATATTGCTGATGTTCCCTGCAGATGTTGACAAGATAAATTACAGCTGCACCGAACTGGCCCCCGGTGGAAAGTGCACCTTTAGCTAAAATTTCAAGTTCAAGCACTTTATTCAGCTGTGCTGCTTCCCAGATAAATTCATCTGAACTCGTTAGCTGCAGTCTAAGACGGTGGCGCTGGCATTAGCTAAAGACACTTCCGAAAGCCCTCAGTCCCGTGACACTCACAGCAAACAGCACAATTATTCAATGGGTCTGTTTCGGATTCTGAACACTGCCTAATTTTGTTCATCGCCACACACGCAGTGGAGAAGGGGCAAGTACTAGACCCCGCCTTAGCTCATCTGTGGCACCATGAAACTCAGGGGGAAACACCGCGTGGCATTTCCGTGGCATTTCCCTGGCCGCGGAAGGAGGGAAGCTGCTAGACACGCCCGGATCCTCAGATCGCCACTGACACAGGTGAGTTTGAGCTGTACCTCTTCCACATGTGCGTGCAGAAGCTTGGAAAAGTTCATTTGGAGCAGATGATTAGAATGATTCATTGACTAGTACTGTGTGTGCCTGGGACAGGCTCGAGTGCGTCGCTGTGACCAGGGCTGAGACGCAGCCCTCCCAAGCGGACTCGACAAGCTGCTCGCGTTTTGCTTCGCGTAGCGGCTCTTTCCTGGCTCCTCCTCTGGCCCATTCCCTCCGGCATCTGTGTCCATTAGAGCTCAAAAGGGACATCCCGCGTGGAATGAAGGCAGGGGAAGCCAAAACGTGCCTTTTGCCCTTTTGAAAAGGAGGAAGGCAAAAGAATACGATTTTCTATCAAAAATAAACTCCTGCTTATACGTGTCTATGTACGGCTCTGGGCTGGACGCTGTGTGACTCGAACATCACTGCATCTCACGGGTTTCATGGCCCAGTCCTTAAAAGTTCTGTTTCGTCCTGTGTCCGTCAGTCTCTTTCATGCATGTATTTATTTTTTATGTTAAAAGTCATAAAATAATGACTGCCCTAAGGGCAGACAGAACACAGGGGTTGCTCTTAATGCTAACAAAATGGTTGTGGATTCATAAAAGATGACGAGAGGGAAAGAAAGCCCCAACAGAGAAAATATACTGTGATTGATGGGGCGGGGTGGAGGGAGGGGGGAGGGGGAGAGTGAGATCCAATTTCTGTTAGTCGAGATGGAGAAACAGTTAAAAAAAAAATGGGTCTCCTTAGGAGTTGCAATATTGCCTTCACATTAATTTTTCCTGACCCTCAATGCAACTGACATAGCAGTTTCCTGAACGAAAGTAAATGGGAGACAGTGGAAGGATGCCCGAGCCACTCCCAGTCTTTGAGACTCATCGGTTCCCTACACTGTGAAAGCGACATCTCTGGGATTATCTTGGGACCGCCTGACGTTCCATGTAAAGTTAATAAAGTGCTTATAAATCCTATGCCATCTCGTTTCCCCTATATCTTTCCCTGGGGTATTCCTGGGACACTCTCCAGATTAGAAAAAACATATTCGAAATACGATTCTTTCCAAGACATGGCATTTATGATAATGCTTTTATTTAGTGCTAAAAAAAATTGTATATGGGGTTTCCCCCCTCAACATGTGGGCTTTTTATATCAGTAGGAATTTTATATGCTCCTACCTTGTTTTGGATTAGAAACCTCAAGGGAAGAAATATTCGGCCATATCCTATTAAACTTTGAAGGATCTGCATGCATCAGGAAAAATCAGGGTACGTTATTTTCAGCTCTCATGTCATTTGGTTGAAACAGAAAGTCATATGGACAAAGACACAAGCCACACACCTGCCCTTCAACTTGGCTGAGAGGCACTTCACAAAACACGACCCAGCACCAAACAGGAGCAAGCAGTCGATGACTCCCAAACATTGAATGGACATTAAATAGAGAGCCCTTCCCTGACCAAGCTATAGCTGTTGAATTTTGCAGCGGGGAGCAGAACCACCTTACACCTAACCCAATAGGGACTGTAGCAATTCAAACCTCATACAGAGCTGCGCCTGAACCCGGAAGATAACACAGAAGAAATAATTTCTCACTTGAGGATCCCAGTCTCTGCAATTTATATTTACAGATACGAACTGGCTGCATTAAACTTTCCTGAGAGATTCTTTGGGGTATGTTTTAAGTGTGAGCCATTATCTCCGCAAAGAAATGGATTGATTTCCTATTTTTATTGATGCAGTTTCTCCGAGAAAGGAAGAGACGGGTGCCTGGTCCTTGTGGCTGAAGCAGAAGTGTCCACGGTGCTTCTCATCGTGTCTAAGGTTTGTATGTTTGGACACATATATGTTTCACAATGTTTTAAACCTCAAAATGCGTTTCTGGAGTGATTGGTTCCAATCCAGAAATAATTATAAGCAATGTTAATTCAAGAATTGATGTTGTCTCTTTCTTAGATTCACCAACACAAAAAACAGTGGCTCAGGATTAACAGTGGCTTTCAAAGGAGCTTTGCTAAGGTGAGCAGGCCACGTACTATTAATGTGGTCATTTCCTGACCACCTCTTGAGCGGTCATTTGGGACCCCCGGAGTCCAAGTCCACAGGGCAGCTCTCCCCTTGAACTGTGCTCTTGGTTCCTCGTTGCCAGATAAACACACCTGATGTTGCCAGTTGAAACCTCACAGGTCTATTTCTCATCTCCAGAATTAGATTGGGTCTCTTTGCGGATGGGCAAATCCTTGCAGAAGGCCTCAATGAGTATCAAATAATCGAGTAATTAATATCAAGTGCCGAGGCGATTGTAAACAGGTGTTGCTAGATTGTTTCCTCCGTAATCAGATGAGAGCAAATAACATTCTTGTAAGACATGGAACTTCCCTTCTAATTTTGGCTTTTTAACATTTGTTAGAGAGCTGATATACTGTTGCTGTGTGTGGGCCTTACAACAAAAAGCTAAGGAAATCTTAATGTTGGTATTGCTGTGTCTGTCAAAACTTATGAATGGAAAGAGCTTGTAATAATTTTCCACATCTGTATCCAGGCGTTACCAAGTAGTATTTGGTAACATGCAGGCAAACACACAAGTTGTTGACTGAACGGTGCTTTTTACTTGAGCATTTTGGTGAATGAGAAGGAGCCCGCTTGAACTGTGATGATTGCTTTGGAAAAGTTAAAAAGTTGCTGTTTTCAGGGATTTTATATGATTTCTAGAAATTATTTAGAGAAAATGTCAAACCATTGTTATAGTTTTATATAATTATTTATTTATATTATTAGCATCAAATTAAGAACATTTTAGTTTATTGAAATGGTTCTAGCCTACTTTTTCCTATAAAAGAGGCAAATCCAGGTGATTTGCCAGTTTTGGTGATTGGGTTGTCTTGATGAAATGAAACTAATAATATGGTTGATTATTTTGTTAATGAGCTTTGCCAACAAATTTAAGTAAAGACAAAAATTTTACGCTAAATTAATTTAGAAGTGAGGTTTGAAACATAACTTCATAAAGTTTCTTCCATATTCCAATATGTTAAATAATTGTTTACGCATATATTTTAGTACACGCTTACGATTTTCTCTAGGATGCTGGGATTCCATTTTAAGGATCTTCCCGTATGTATAAAAATTAATGTATATCATTCTGTTTCTGAATTGTCAACTTCTTGACCTGGTTGGAATGATCAAGATAGATACCTGTTATAATCCGATCCCTACTTAGAACATAATTTTCTTTTGTATTGAATACTTAAGATAGTTTCTTGGGGGTGGAGAGAGTATAGCCCTTGTATTTCCTGGGCATATAATTAGACATTTTTTCCCCCAAATAATATTTATTATGTGGGATGCCTAACCTTCCTGAACAATTAAATGTCAAGACCACCAGCAGTCATCACATAAAAAATCCTAATCTAATCTATACATATTGTCAGTGGGACCAATTTCTGTGCTATGTTTTTCCTTTGGGAGGAAAAATGTCCTAAAATATATATATATATGGAAATTTTAAGCCCCTAAAGTCCTATGGCATGTTACATGTCTATGCATACATGTTTCACTATTTGGCCATCATGAGATTTTTAATTTAATATCTCATCTTAACCTTTAAAATTTATTGTTTCATATTTGCAATGCAAACAACTTAAAGATAGCCAGTTATTGTCTGGTTACTATTATTACTCTAAGATCCTGGCACACAGAAACAGTCAATCAATATTACCAACAAATGTTCAATTTCTGGAAGCAAACTGGGCACATTGGAGGCTATGGTAATAGAATAATTGAGACCAATTCTATATTATCATATCCAATTCCAACAAAAGTCTTTGCATAACATCAAGCTTCTGAGAATTTTTATCTGTGGGCCACTTGTTTTGAGTGGTTAGAAATTGCAAATAGAAAAAAAAATTATAATACATCAAAAGTACTTGTATTGCCTCTTTAGGTGAGCTGTTGCAGAATTTATTAATTTCATTCTGTCATGAATTAACTAGGGGGTATCCTCGGGTCACTATGGAGTCTCCACATGGTCGCCTGCTGCAAGGCGAGGCACGGGAGTCAGAGAATGAGGGGTCTGTCCCAGCTCTGCTACAAGGGGCGGTCTGGCTTTTGATGTCTCTGGACTCCAGCTTCTTGTCTGTGAGACACAGGTGCTGGCTAACAGGTGGCTAAGGCGTCTCTAGGCTGCTCAGTGTCGTCACTCCAGTGGTTTCTCAGGCTCATGCGGAAGTTCATGGAAGATGACGCCTGTTGGAATAAGGTGTGTGCTCCTTGGAGAATCTAGGGGATTCAGAGTTCCCCGTGTGAAGGAAAAATTATTGCTGCATGTTTTGACTTTGGACCTTTCGACGTTACAGTGAAACCCAAACTGGAGTTGAGAAATTATTACTGGGGTGAGGGGAGGGATCGCCATATATGTCCAACAGGCTTGCAGATGGCCAATCATTTAAAAATAGCCTTTTATGGCAATCCCTTCTTCTTAAAGGTCCTAGCCCCATGGATCTGGGGAAATGGCTGGGCAGCAAATACCCTGGCTCTGGCAGTGTGGAGACCACAATCAAGTCCTCCATAAGTCCCCCTTTAAAAAAAACAAAATGTCTGAAATGCCCATCAGATGCTATTACTCTATTGTCATTGTTGAAGTTTCAAATTCCTTCTATGGGTAACCCAGAAATATCAAGTTAGAGGAAATTTACTTAAGATATGGTGTGTGTAAACAGAGCTCGGGCAGGATTTGAATCCCAGCTCTGCCCTTTGGACAAGTTCCTAATGTCTCTGCATCTAAGCTTTCTCTTCTGTAAAAAGGGGATGATGGTACTACCTGCTGGTCTTTGTCAGGGCTGCATGAGTTAATATTTGCTTGTCTTTGCAGTGGACATTCAATGAACATTAGCTCGTATTATTCTAATTGTGGTTGCTGTTATAATATAAATCAGATAACCGTAGCATGAACAGTTCCTGTTGAATTAAAGTTGTGAAAATAATGCGTGCCTCCTATTTTTTTTTTTTTTTTGCAATCTTAATCGTTCCCAAAGCAAGTGATTCTAATATGTAAAAAAGCTTACTTAGGGAATAATCCAGTTTAGGGCCAATATCAATTAATATTATTATTCAGAAAGCAATAGAAAGTATTTTGGAATGCTGTGAAAAAGATTTGATTTGTAACATTTAAAGATAAAATGTTAATTTCCAAGTTTCTTTCAAGTTTAGAAACACATTAGTTTAGACTAAAAACCGACATGTGTCTTAACTTGATTTTTTTTTTCTTTTTCTTTAGTGAGAGAACTCAGAAAACTGTTGTGACAATTTGGCCGTGGCACTTGAAGTTCACGTTCAGGAAAATCTGAGATTCTAGTTAGAAGAATGAGGCCCTGGAAGAATTTCGTCTCCTCTGCGCCCCAGGAAATCTCTTCGTGCAGTTGGAAAGAGCTATGTTAGAATTGCTAAATCTGACCGTGGAAGGCCGACTCCATTGGGCATCAAGCTGCAAAGCAGGCTCGAAGCGGAAGGATACAAGCACGTGTTTACATCGGAGGCCTGGTGCGTGGGCTGCTCGGGAACATCAGCGCGCCCTCCTCACGCCTGGCGCTTGCTTAGCACGGTCACAGGCAGCCTTCGGCTCGCCCTGTGGACACCCTCCAAGCACAGGAAATCGTGACCTTGCTTTCTCAGCTGTTTCTCCTCCCCCCCCCCCCCCTAGAATGGCCCACTGCTTAACTTTTCATGCTTTAGTAATTCAGTAAAAGGAGAAGGCAAAAATCGAGTGTCATTGGAGCTTGAGTAGCTTTTTCTGTAAAATGACGTTGAAACAGTGCTCTTCAAGTTTCCTACAAACACGAACTTTTGCATCATTCTTTGGTTCTAAAAGATGCCGGGAAACAGGGAGCCACCTGGATATCAAACACCACTGCCGGGAGGGTACGAGGAGCATCTCTGGTGGACACCAAAGTCACAGGGTCCCTCGGGTTGATACAGTGACTGCTGCTGTTCCTCAGGGAACCTGGAAACATTACTGATGCCTAGAGAGGAATCCAAACAAGACCCTAAAGCTTCCAGAAGAAATCCCCCGAGCCTCGGAGGTAATCCTCCATCTTCACAGCGAGTGCCTACTCTCCGGAATAGAGCATCATTACGGTAGTGGGGAGGACCCCGTGCGATGTGACAGGGCAGGTCTGTACTTGAGATGACACACGTCCTTTTATTTTGCTGTGAGCAACTGTCCTGATTTAGAAAAAGGGCTTTACTGTCCTAGACACAGGAAGCTTGTTTTATCTGCATAGCTTGTTTCAGGAATGCCCCGTGTCCTGCAATACCTTCGCCACCTACATGTCCCCTCTTCCTCAGCAAGCTGGGGACAGAGGAAGACGCTCCCTACCCTCTCTCCGCAGAGCCGGTGCTGGTAACTTCTGTGGTACCAGAAAATGGGTTTCTGTTTCTCTTCAGGATACTCACAGAAGTGGGTCAGTTCAGGGATCAACAGGCCTGAGGTGCAGGGCAGTGGGCCAGAAAGGGTCTAGGGTGGGAATGAATTAAATTCAGTTTTTCATTCTAATGTCTTCCACTTGCTATGAGCGCAGCTTCCTGGCCGTGTTACACTGGGCAGCTGCCCGGTCCCTCGGCCTCATCTTCAGCACTTGTCAGCGGAACTCTGTAGACGTGTGGGAGCATCTCCCTTCTTCTAAGCAGAAGCTCTGTGTAACTCTTCCCAGGAAGTGAAGCTGTTCATTGGCCAGCTCGCTATTGGTACCCCAGGATGTCAATGATACCCACACCCGTCGTGTGGGGTTCACAGTTACATGTTTGAAGACTCCTCCTGGGATTTTTCAGAGATCTTGACAAATCTTGGCTTAAGCCAGGAATTCTCGGGTGCCCCCTCTCAGAGATAACAGCAAAGGTATGGATATCAGCTCACACTTAAAAAGTGGCTTGACATTCTAAGTTCACCTGGGAAAAAATTAATACATGAAAAAAGTCAATTTGCTCAAGGTGGGCAGTTGTTGTCAATAATAACGGCTAAACCTCTGAGATTTTTTGAGGGAGGTGGGGGATACTTCCCCCTCCTTCATTGAAATATTTGATTTATTCTTCAAGATTAAGGAAGCAGCTATGTCCTAATGTTCATTCAATTTTAGGATAACCACAAAGGTTTCATGGATGTGAGATGCTAGTTACACAGATATGAAATGAATCTGAGATGAGAATACGGGGTACATGGCAGAACAGAGTCCCAGAGGCGTTTCGCCTGGGACCTTAGCTTTCTGTCTAGAACATCAGCAAACAGTTCAAAATTAATGCTGCTCATGCAGTTTGTCATAGAGCCACCCTGGCCTGATCATTTCCCCCTCATTATATAAAACCTAATTAGTTAAAGGGCAATTCAAATGAAACTTTTATTTGAGGGATTTAGAAGTATTAAGCAAAGGGAAAAAATAAACACGGCAGCTCTCTGGGTAGCGTGAGCACGATTACTAATAACCCTTGGGTGGGGAAATAAGCAACCTTGTTATTTTCCTCACGACCCAGGTTCCTGCAGTAAATCGGCACTGAACAGAAATATTTGGATGCTGTATGGAGAACAACTTTTACAAGGTCTCCAACTGGCACCCGATGTTTTCGAGTATGAAAGCATCCCAACAGGCTGAGGGATCCCTGCAGGCAACACGTCCCTTGGTTAACAGGCCTGCCAATGAAATCCAATTAGAGATGACTTTTTATCTCTGTGATGAAGGCAACACTCCTTGCATGAACTCTCGTTTCAAGCTGAGGAAGCTGGAGAGAAGGGGATGGCCAAACACCTCCGCCCATTTCCACGCTTTACATGCCACGGTGTCATCATCTGAAAATAATTTAAGGAAATAATGTATACTCGGGTTCAAAAATGTTTACATCTTGCTTCTTTGGTTACTTTTTAAAGAAATAGTGTTTTGAAATGATGTTTACTAACGTCATCTTTCATTTCAATGAATGGTCGACCTCTAACCTCAGACTCCTCTCATCTGCTTTTTAAAGTGATAATCACCCACACAAACCTATTTGCACATTAGGCCAATTCTTTTTGTTCGAATGTACTTTATAATATACTGTTTAACATAATGAGAGAAATCACTTGCTTTACAGGATGAAGGATCAGATAATGTATTTTAGGAGGTAATAATTAGTTTAGCACTTTAACAAAGACACCCACACCAAACCAACTATTAATTTGGATCTTCAGCATCAACAAATGTTCACCTGGATAAAATGGTGAATGTTTACATATAACTGCATGACACATTTTATAAAAAGCAAAAAAGGAACCTGAATGAATTACTACCACATCAGGGGAACAGAGATACATGCCTGAAACACTACAGGCCTATTCTGGGATTCACTAATTGCTGACAACACCACCAGTGTTTCTGCAGCCATGACCAAAGCCACCGAAATGACTGAGATTTAAATCAAGTACCTTTGGGATGACTGGAAAACCTGTTTCCCAATAGAGAGACAACAGCAGGTACACATGACCTGAGTGGGAAATTTGTCTCAAAAACTTTCAGCAGATGATAGGAAAGGATGAGCACTCTGTCCATGCATTTGAACCTGACTTGATACAGACGCTGACAGTTCGAGATCCATACTGAAATCTATTAGGGCCCCAAATCTTTAGTCATTGTATGTATGTGAACTTATAGTTACATACATCAATAATGTACATCAATAATAGACATCATTCATTTTCCTTGCAATGGGCTTTGTGATGGGTCTCCTGAGTGTTACATTTCTTGTAATGGTATCTTTCCATTTACTTGGTGGAATTACGTTCACTGATTCCTTCTGTGGGATAAAGTGATCGGCCCTGGCCAAGGTCTGTACCTTGGAAACCCCCTTCCTGTGCCCTCTAGAATGGGCAGTGAGTCATCTATGCATGAATTCTTGCCCTTTGGAGAGGAGAGTAATCCACCAGAGCAACTCACGAGCCCACAGAGGAGGAATGCGAGAATGCCCTTAAAGCAGCCTAGAGATACAATCGTGTGTGATGGTTTCATCGCAAGTCTCTTGACCTTAAAGCTGGGTAATAGGCACATGCTGGTCCTGTGTGATGTTGGGTGACCCCAGGAAGCTCTTAATCCTGTTCACTGGAGAAATGTGAGGAGACCCATGCACTCCAAGCGAAACAGTGAGGAGCAGTGAAGCAGGGTACAGCTATCACTTCACCTGTCGGAGGGTTTCGGTTAGGATGGGGGAGCTACATTTCCCTAGGTTTCTGACGATGTAGGTTACTATGTTTTCCAAAGGCACAATGCAGCATCCTTGCAGGTCACCAGTGATTTCACAATAAGATAAAGCACAACAAAACTGGAATTTCCTGGTTCAGTGTGTAAAAGGTCAACATCTGCTGATGCTCAGAGATGAGGCATGAGGTGGAGGCGGCTGGATGAGATGTCGAGGGAGCAGTACAGTCAGATATCCATGCAGCACACGCCCGACACGCCCGACACAGAGACACACCAGGCGCCAGAGAGCTACTTTCCACCCATCCATTTCTGAAACCAGACAAGCCGACGGGCACAGCGGCCTCCATCCTCGGTCTCAGCTTGCTTCCGGCGGGTTCCCTGTCACTCTAAAATGCATGTGCAAATGCAACTGTCAAGGCCTGAAAGGAGCAGTTGTGGGGTGTGTCTACAGTTTAGCCAATGGCAAGGGAGACACCAAGGCAGAAAAGTCAGGCTCTGAGGGCTGGAGGTTTTCATTTGCAAGTTTGTAGCACTGTTGCTTTCTCAGCAAGACCACAGGCAGGGTGCTGCGATGCGGGCTGGTCTCCCCATGCGGGCTGGTCTCCCCGTGGGTGAGAACACTGCTTCTGTTTACAGAGCCGCTGATTCTCATGGCATTGAACACATCTAGTGCTTAACAAATCTGTGCCCGGGCCCATTCACAAGCTGAAGTAATAAACTGGGTTGATCGGAAAACCTGATGTGCACTTATAAGAATCGGGAAGTTGTTTTATCTAAATGACCAGAGTATGGCTTTCTACTTGGATACCGGGGTGGTCATGCTTCAGCTATCACCCTGCAATCACCCGAGTGGCACAGTCCGGAGGACAAGCCGGTGAGGGGCGAGACCCCCGTGGAAATTCCTTTGTTCCCTTACAGTGCACGATCCCGGCTCCCTCGGAGCATTCCTGCCAATCAGTCACCTGGCACCACACAGCGGCTGTAGCCATCAGAAAGGTGCAATGTATAAAAATAGGTGAGATTCTGCTCTGAAAAGTTCTGGGGCATTTCCTTAATGAGCTTCTCACACTAAGGTCGGGGTGTCATTGTTTTATATGCAAAGAGGAAAAACATTCTTTGCAATGGTCTGGCCCAGCGTTCCACAGGAATAGAAGCTTCTATTTCTATGAAAAGATTTCTCACAGAAATTTCTAGTAGCCTGACTCCTTAATTCTGCCTGTATTTTTTTATACCTCTTCTCCAGCAAACTTAAACTGACGTAATTAGAAAAACAGGGATCGCTGTATTTTAGGAGGGAGAAACAGACAGACCATTCATGCTCCAGAAAGACTAATGCTCACAAACCTGCGTTTTCAGGCCTTCACAATGACTGAAGGTGATGCATCAATCAAGTTCCCTCCCTGTGTTTGCGTGGTATTGTCCTTGGATCTAATGAATACGCCTGAAGCATTTACTGGGTCCGTTCTCTGCTTTTCTAAATTATTGTGGAAATCCATACCTAGTTCTAGGGAGAGAGTTCAGTTTGTTGGTTGGTTGCTAAGTATGGGTAAATAGGCCTGTTTGTATTATTGGTAAATGAGCTAAGTAATTGCACCTCTGTGAAGGTAGCTTTTCTCGATCAAAGGTGGTCAGGACAGCGGTGGGTCCGCCTCATACACAGAGGATACAACCTCTCACCATCTGTGCCGAGAATACAACAATCCAACCCACCAACAAAATACTCATATCAGAAATGGATATGGGGAAAATAGATCCGAGGAGCTAAACAACAAAGCAAAGCTAGCCTAGACTGGGTTTGGTGATTTTTTTTGTTACTTACTACCAATACTGGAAATACTGGGGATACCTAGAGAAAAAGAAAAAAAATAAAGAAAAGCTGTTAGACATTTATTAGTACATGATGTTTTAACTCAATATAAAAATCTCAGGAACGTAAGTAACACTTGGTAACATTTAGATCAGCACAGAGAAAACAACATACATATGTATCCATTGAAACCTTTTTGCTTTCACTATAGAATTCCAGAACCCATCATAGTCAGGAAATTAATGCTCAACTTCAACAGCTGGCTTAAGACAGCTTCACATCAAACGTTTTGTGTTTGCCGATAAGGTTGATGAACATTTGAGTGTGGGTCAACACAGATATTAAACTAGACTTATGCTCTGGGCACAGAGTACCAAACAGACACAACGTGGATTCACACAATGCAATATATCTCTTTGAACGTGTTATGATGGCGTGTGTTAGCTGATGAAAGTCACCTGGCCTGTTATTTGATTAATTTCGCATAACCATCATTTTTATTCCTCCTTTACTTGTCAGATATGTGGATTAAACTCCGTAATAGAAACTTAATTGAGCAGAATAATTCAAGAATACATTAGGTTGTTCATATTGAGGATAGACTTCATCGATTTTTCAGTTTCCACTTAATTTCCACATTGTGCAAAGGTAGTAGAACCATTTCAGAATGTGTGGGACTTGGTACAGCTGCGGGCAGGGATTTAGTGTGTATCCAGATGGAAACTCCTGGCCAGCAGCGAGGCACCAGGCTGTCTGGGTTGGAGTTTTGCTCTAGCCCTCACTGCCTGTGTGATCTCAGGGCAAGTTGCTAACCTCTAGGGGCTCTGTTTCCGGCCTCTTAGTGTTGTTGCAAAGATTACAGAAATTGACATATGTAAACCACTCAAAACATGGCTTGGCAGGTGGTATGTGCTATATCCATCTTCGCTATGATGACTGTTCTTGATGTAGTTGGTTCATCAAGCAAGCAACCCATGATAGATATTGCTAATAAACAGTCAGAGATTTCCATCTTCTCCACTAAATTTGGGTTGCAAGCATGAGATGGAAGTCAGACTGAACTGAGGGACAGTCCTGCTGTGCAGCTGACCCGCGGGGTGACTGGGGACAAGCTCCCTGCTCTCCACACCCATTTCCTCACCTGGAAAAGGGCTAATAATACCTCCCGCAAAGGCTGGCTGCGAGGATTGAATGAGATAATCCATAAAAATGTCTGACACATGCTACACAGTCAATAAATGATAGCTGTTAATGAGCTGTTCAGATGTGTTCGTTACATCGTGACGTGTACAAACAGGTGGTCGCTGTAGGAATCATTAAACTTCTATTTTCATATTTCATTTTAAATAACTGTCCTATGCTTATTTTAACTGATCTATGTACCTTATTCAGAGATTTCTAGCTTTGTTTTCTTTAAAACCAAGAGTCATTTTCCTATTTCTGAAGAAGGAGGGGAGGAGAAATGAAAGCTTACAATGATTAAAAAGAAAGAAACTTGGAAGGAATGAAATCCTATTTTCAGTTATTAGATACATTCAAAATCTCTCCATTTTCAATGCACAGGGTTTATGATGCTTCAGCTCAGTTACGATCACTGAGCAACCCAAACGGGAGGCCTGAATTTCCATGTGCACGTTTTGACTCCGTCCTGTGAACGGAAGCTCCAGCCGAACACGCTGCCTACAAAGGACGGCTGTATTCCTGACCCGGCCCTCCAGTCGGCTACCTCTGCCGCAGCCCAGCGGTGGCTTGGTACGTAATCTTTTTTTTTTTTTTTTTGCTTTTGCAAATCCCTTGTTGAGTGAGGAATGATGGCAGCATCATAATTTCAGTATCAATGGCAGGAGGCTCCGAATTCCCCCATGGCTGAAAACCCTGCTCCACGGCGAGAAACTGCCTGCCTTTTGTAATCCGTCAAAGAGAATGGAAGTCAGGATGGCAGGAAGAGACTTTTCATGTGTTTGTAAACTCACAGGGAGCTAGAGGGCCATGCATAATGCAAAGGGAAGTTCTCAGTTCTCAGGGTGCTTGGACCCCTTCCCCCAGCCATGGGGAGCCACCCCCCAAGACTGATGAAGTCCTGCTTCAGAAACATGCAGAAATGTTCCCGCTGCTTTGGGGAGGCCGGAGCAGCTAGACAACCCTGGGTACGCAAGGCCATCAGGAGCTCCTGTTTCCTTCCGAAGCTGCTTCCTATCACCTAACAGTTGGATGCTTAAAATTCAGGCTCGTCCTCATTTTGCAGCTGGCAATTTTTTGAGATGCCACCAGGTGATCCACTTTCTACTCCGCTGGTGTCAGATGGGAACAGCTTCGAGAAGATTTTTTCAAACTGCTCGTTGGAATAGAGATTTTTTGAAGTCGAGAATAGCTGAACGCCAAGGGATGTCCACTGGTATGGTTTCAGATGTTATATTTTTTTCCCCCTAATGTTTCTTATTTAATGTTCAAACTCCTGGATTTTGGTTCCCTACAGACAATTAAATAATTTAATAAACACCTTACATCCATTAAAAAAACTACGGGTAAGTCACAAGAAGTCTTTCAAAGGCTTAAGGAAAAAGATAGGATGGCTACAACCCATTCCCCGAACGTGGGTTTCCTTGGGGTGAGGGATGATCAGTGAACAGACCCCATCACAGTGACAGTGCCCATGGGCCACGGAATAAGCCTCAGAAACACTGTTCAGACCTGAGTTGGCACTTTTTTGTTTTTGTAACATCCCCTGTGAAGAGACAACTATTATGTAAAGAATATTATCTTGAAAGCTGAACTTAGAAGAATTTCTTCCCTTCCTGCTTCAGCTCCCTGCTGAGAGTGAGCCAGCTCCCCGTCCACCCTCCACGGGCACCTCAGCCATTTACTTTATGACTCTGAGGGGCTCAGCGCGGGGCTGGCTCCTCTGTGTCTCCAGTATCTTCCTGGGACAATGCCTGACAAAGAAGTATCGCTTGTTTCCAAGAACATTCTATCATAGTGAAAATAACATTTTGGTCATGAAATGATCTTGTCCCCTCCACAATGTTTCACTGAGAGGGCAGTATTACTGAATGTTTTTGTTCTCTTTGAGCATTTTCTCCATTCTGATAGCAAGAGTTAGACCACGTCTGGATGCTCTCACACCTTGCTTCCAAGAAACTCCGGCTCAACTCGGTGCTCAACTGGGCAGAACTCCTCCAGCGGCTGGCTTGTGTTCCTTCTATCCTTTTTCTCACATCTTCCTTGTAAGTTCCCATTTGCATACCCTTACTTTTATGTTTTCCTAAGCTGCCCAGGGCCAAATCCAGACCTTGTGGGGCCTAAAGCTTATACACATGTGGGAGCTCTCTTTGAGAAAAAGAACATTACGTTTAAAAGATAAAATGAGATAAACTTGAGATTATTACTTTTTTTATTTAGAAGGAATCTAATGAAGGATTCTGAAATTTAAGCTTCGTTAGCTTAAATCTATCCCTGAAACAACCTCAAACATACATGGGAAAGATAAATAAAGGATAGGTGGACAGGAAGGAAGGAGGAAAAGGAATTCAGCAAGAGTGAAAAAACACGAGAGCAGGAAGGCAGTTAAGAAATGATCGTACTCAGCATTTCATTCTGCAGAAGAGGAAATCGCAGGCACCGAGAAGCGAGGGTCTAGTCAAGTCGACCCTCTGTGTGCACCACGGGGCACGTCACTCTGAGTGCCTGCTTCCTTGACCTGCTCAACTTGCACCGGAAACGAAACACAGTTATGCCTGAGCTTTAAGGAGAGGCTCTGTCGTGGTCTATGAGGCTAGTACTATTGCTGCTTCTGGAATAGAAATGTGACTTCCGTCCGAGATCCAAGCGCATGCCGCCTAGGGTTCCACATGCCAAAAGGAGAGGGTGCCCAGTTGTAGGCACTTGAAGTTATTCCCTCCTCAACCAGCCTCCATGCACCCATATAAACACAACTGATTTTATTTTCATATAAGAACTCAACTGTTTTTCCAACAAGGAAGAGAATGTTTGTTTTAAAGGAATTCTGTGGCATTTTGGAGGATGAGAACCTAGTAGAATTATATAATGTGTTCTTTTCTTTTTTGTTTTCAATTGTACTAACCCTCCCACCAAGTAAATGGCTAAAAGGCATGTAGCTGGGCTTAAAGAAGTCAAGGAATGGAGGTCTAAAAGTCAACACCCTGGTCTTCTGAAGCAGGTTCACTCAGGGCTGGTGGCCATGGCTTCTTTGGAGAATCGATGGGAACAAGGGAGAGGGATGGGAAGGGGCAGAGCCCTTGCATGCTTCGAACTGTGGGGAAATATTACCACTGTTAGGATGGATGGTTTGGGAAAAGCCCACGAATAAGTGACTAGATCTTCCAGCCTGGCTGTGGCCACCAGGATCTCTAACTCCAAAAGGCCCAGCCAAAGACGACGTAGGTGATGAGGAAGAAAAGGAATGCATTCTGGTGCCATTACTTCCAACATCGTTCCAGCCCTGGTCCTGGTCCTGGTCCAAACGGCTGCGGGCGGGACGCACAGTGAGTTGTCTCCCAGGAACTTAGAGGGAAGGAGAGACGATCACCTTCACAGAACTACCGTGACATCACCATGTGAGCGATCTGATCAAGATGACGAAAACCAACTAATTACAGAAGAAGGGCTCTGGGGCCTGAGGGTACATGACAAGCATAGCAGAGGTGACATTAGCAGACTGACTGACATCCTGAGGCACGTGTGGCAGGGTGGCCTAGCGGCATCTCAGGCAGAGGGACGGCAGCCTGTGAACGGGACCTTCACTGTTCCACTGACGTGCGTCACGGAGGCTGGCCCTGTGCTCGGACGCCCTGCTGTTATTAGCACTCAAGTCACTGAAGTTCCCTGATCCTGTGCCGACCAAGCAACCTTCTGGTGATTACCTGGCTCTGCAAGGAGACTTAACCACAGGGCAGAGAACACACTGGGCATGAGGACGTGGATATTCTGAACACGGGAACAGTTATTTCATATTGTGATGAGTGAACTGGCACAATCTATCTCCCCATATGGCTGCTGTCTCCAAAGGGAGACTGTGCTGATCAGACTGGGATGGAGCCATGTGCCAGATCTCAGTGAAATGACAATGACAGCAGCCTGTGTGCTGACTGTGTACCTGCCGCTGTTCCAAATACCGACATGTAGGAAATTGTTTCACTTTTAGACAACCGTATGAAATCCATACGCAGGTTTATTTCACAGGTGGGGGAAACCCAAACACAAAGAGCTTGCCCAAGGTCATCTCAGTCAGTGGGACAGAAACTAGGATTTGAATTAAGTGGTGCTGCCTGATATTCTACTGTGGGTGTTACTGTCATATCACGTATGTTCATTGTATTACCTTTTAAGATGCTGCAGATTTTGAATCCCAAATCATAGCTGGCCCCATGAGCTTCGGACAGGAGACTGTAGGCTGGCGGTGCACATGACGATTTGGTGTTCTGGTTTTGTAGACCAGGCCGACAGTTTGGTTCCTATACCTAAGGCCCTGCAAGGAAGGCCCTCTCCTATTGGGCTGACAGGTTCTGGGCCTGAAAGGTTGGTGGTCCAGTTACTGAGGCCATGAATGTCACTGGGGAGGCCTGAAAACCAGCTGGTCAGCCAGTCATCTCTAGAGGGCTGGATGGGCCATGAGAACCCACAAAAACAAAGTGAGTCTTTTTCCTGTCATATTTCCTCCCAGGTCTCGGCGGGCCTGTTCCTGGAGGAGACCGAAGGCCCGTGCGTGAGAGCTGACGAGCCGCGAAGGCCACATTCTCCGGGAGACACAGGACGCAAGCGAGGCCAATGCACCCACATGCGTTTCAGGGGTCTTTAGGTTCACTTATTTGTTCACCAAATAATTAATTCCATAAACATTTATAAAGGCCAAGAATAATGTAGAGTCTCATTCTTAAACTGCTAAGATTTTAGCTCCTGAAGTCACATAGACCTGAGTTTAAATCTTGCTGTCATGCATTGACCGTGGGACCTTGGGGCAGCTTATGAACCTCTGTGTGCTTGTGCCTCCCAATTTGTAACGGGGGGAAGTAGTAAGGATCTAATGCAAGAAAGCACTCAAAGCACTTCACAAACTGTAAAAGTCCATGGCAAGCTTAATCAATATTGACTGTCATTATTATCAATATTATTAGAATCTTGGTTATAGATAATCAATTGTAAGTGCACATACATTGCCAAGAATCAGAGAGAAAAGAGCGATTGATTTTGCATGGGAGAACCTGGGCAGGCTTTTCTGAGGAGCAGTGTTGAAAATGAGCAGAATTTCAATATGGAGCAAAGAGAAAGAAGTGAATTTAGTATCTAGCATGTTGACTTTGAGATCCTCATAGCTGGAAAATTGGATTCATTAGAGAAATCCAGGCTATAGTGGGTAGATTACTGTTAAACCAGTAGTACCAGGAACTAAAACCCGGGTACAGAAGGGATGAGAAGGTCAGGAGGTGTGCCTGGAGATGCACAGCAAGGGCAGAAGGGGAGTCTTTGAGGGCAGAGACAACAAGAAGAGATCCAGGAAGAGAAGCCGGAGAACAGCGTTGCCATGGAGCCCACGCCCCAGTGGAGGCCAGAGGAAGTCACTGAAGTCACCTGAGAAGCAAGAGGGAGTCAAGACACAGCTGGGTTGAAATCCTCCACCTGACGCTGACTCACTACGTAAACCTCAAAGGTTTCTGCCCCTCCCTGGTCATCAGATTCCACGTCTACAGCATGAAAACAGTAGCATTTTCCTGATAAGGTTTTTCTGAGTTAAGAATGAACTAATGCCCTTAGAGCACTTTGGAAATTGTCTGGTTAACAACACACACACCTTCACCTGGGAAAATATAAATTGATCAATGCAAATGTAATACTAGAGAAAACAACAGAACAACCCTCAAATTACTTTCTATCACTCAGAGGAGCCCTGGCTATTGTGCAACAATTCAAGTTGGATTTCTGAACGAACAAATAATGTCAATGTCAGACCAATTTAATTTTCTTTCTTGGAAGAATATTAGAGCGTGTAGGTAGAAGGAAAGTGAAAGATTAAACACAGCTGAACTGGCTGGGTTTTTCTATCTGCCTCCATGACATTTCTGTCAGCAGGCTGAAGAAATTGTTTAGAACAGCGTGTCCCCCAAAGAGTGCCTTATAGAAAGTCATTAAGTGTTCCATGAACAATAAAGTTTGGGGAACACTGGGTACAATAGATTACTTTACTATAGCCTTCTCCAATTTTTTAAATAAGGTAATGTGAATATCTAAGAGTTAGCATAGTGTATAGCATTTTAAAAATTTTCTTGGCCATGAAATTCTTTTAGAGGTCATAGAACAGTTTAGAAAGCAGAGGTATAGATAATATTATATTATCCTTCCTGGAGTTACAGTTCCTAACGGTTGATTATTAAGTGCTCAGCATCTCTATGTAGAAAAATATCGTGTGTAGCCCTGGCCGGTTTGGCTCAGCGGTTAGAGCGTTGGCCTGTGGTCCGGAGAGACCTGGGTTCGGTTACCGCTAGGGGGGCGTACCTGGGTTGCGGTTTGTCCCTGGCCCTTGTTGGTCGTGCGGGTGGCAGCCACTCGATGTGTCCCTTTCATGTCGATGTTTCTCTCTCTCTCTCTGTTCCTCTCTCTCCCTCCCACTCTACCTGAACGGAAAATGGAAAAATGTCCTCCAGTGAGGATAAGAAAAAAAAAAAGAAAGAAAAATATCGTGTGTGATTCCACAGGGCTCAGAAATTAAAGAGGTGTTACTTAACACTTTCAACCATGAGGTGAACAATGAGAAGCAGGAACATTGTGGCCAAGCACAGAGTGGGACGGAGCTGCAGTTTACTGGGAAGACAGAAATAGCATTGGAAGGACATTCAAAATGGACTTCTACCAGGAATAGCAGGGAGATCAACAGGGAAATGAAGAGAGATGTCTTACAGATAAAACATAATGTCTATGTATTTTTGTAAGGAAATAAGGAAAACATTTTGAGACACACCGGGTCTTGAATAAAAGCGTGATGAATACAAACACTACCACCACCTGGTCACTTGTGCCTCTGTGGAGTCCACTGTAGTGAGAAGCACAGGGGACTGATGTGTCGCGAAGACGGGGGGGCTGATTTAGAGAGCAGGGCTCTGCACACTTCTCTCCTGGCTATACATGTTCCCCACCGAAGTGGCCTTGGCGTCACGTGGGCATTCAGGACTTCCCAGCCACAGGGTTCCCAGCAAGGTCCTAGTTTACGGAACCTCCGAGTGATGGGTTGAGTGTCTCTGAAGGGAGATTTTATCATTTCCTGGTTTAATAAAAGCCTCTTAGTTATTTTGCTGAGTGGGCAGAAACTGGCCTTTCTATTCAGAAATTATCCTGGCTGCTTGAGATGCTGCTAAATCCAGAGATTATCCAGTGTGGGTGTCATCTCTAAGTCACTGAGGAGTTGATGGTGAGGGATCAGAGGATGCAACCATTTCATCTTTACTATTCAGGTTTTACGTGTTTGAATTAGGATATGCCCTCATCTAAGTAGTCCCTCTTAAATAATGAACCGGTAATTCACCAGGTGGAGTTGCACGTGTGCATGGTGTGCGAGCTCATGTATGCACGCATATGAGAAAAAGCCAATAGAAAACGAGAATCATCATAGTGCTACAAGTCCTGTGCTTGACTTAAACTTCCCCACAAAAACATGAGAGGACTTCCGGAGGCAAGCAACCAGGTGAGAGACATGGAAATCTCATCACGTGGAAAGAGGATTAATGATGTAAATCCAGACAAGGAAAGGAACTGTGGTCAATGTAGTTCTTTCTCTATTTAAAAAGAAAAACATGGTTGGAAATTAAGAGATACTCAATATTGATGTTAAAAAATAAGTTTTATGGCAATAAAAACTGTTCTCCAATAAGGGACAAGTGTGCCTCATGAAAAGAAACCAAAAGATAAATTTATTTTTGAATACTTATTTTGTGACAGGTGTTATGCCAAACACATTACGTGCATTAGCTTATTCGGTTCTCTGCTAAACCACTGAATTGCTTATTTTCATCCTTGAACATTTTAAAGCCCAGTCTGACATGGCAGACATTTAGTTTAAGGGGCTGGTTCCATTTTAAGACTTTTCCATTGCAAGACTGGACCATCGCAGATAATCTCTGCAATCTTTAATCTCATTTCCACCATACTGAGAATTGGAACATTGACTTGAGCCTCCTTGGCCACTGTGTCCATCTGCCATCTTCCTGTTTTAACAGAGATGGGGGAACTCGAACAGTTTAGAAAAGGACGGTAAAAACCTAAGAGATGGATGGACAATGGAATCCACCAGGAAAACGGAAGGAGGTGCGTTCCTTTGGCCAGGGAGTGGACTGTTGTTCCGCAATAATCACAAGGTTAGGGGTATGCAAGTCACTTCCACGGAGGATGTAGCAAGAAGTTTGTTTCAATAAAAAGCTTGGCTGGCACAAGGAGCTTTTCCAGTGCAAACGTCTTGAATTAAACAAGGCTGAGGAGCACAGTCCAGGGGGCAGAACGGGGTCAGGCTGGAGCGGAAGTCAGCGCCTTCAGCGGCAGCCCACCCAGCTGCCCTTCTGGTGGCCTTACCCTGAGGACCAGCCAGAATGCCAGCCAGTGTTGGTGACCTTCACTTTCTTCCGTCCTGTCTCTCTGAAGCAGCGGCAGACACTGAAAATGAAATCAGAACCATTTTCACTGTAGGAAACTTTTAAATTCAATTCGACGACCGTGGCGATAGGGATTCTTAGATATCCGGCCACAGGGCAGCACAGCAAATAACCTCCGGAGAGTCCTTCTGAATTCATGAGTTATGGCTCGACAACTGAGGAAAGCCCAGAGAGTCGCTTTTAATAAAACTCCTTGGAAAAAAAATCAACATTTCTGCTCGACAGAGCATTATGTGCTAATTTTAGGAGCTAGACTGTCGATTTTTTCTTTAACACAGATAGAAACCGAATCAGTAAGGGATATTTTTTTCTCCTCTTCATAGAAATTGTATCATAATTTCAGGCCCCCACACTTCACAGCTTGTTACTCGGTTCATTACTCTTACATTTAACTTGATAAGGTCCTGGTGCCTGTGGTACTGATTTTAGGTTTTGGTTTCTTGAGCCGCTGCTTTGACGTTCTGGCCACATTTCCTGCCTCGCGTGGCGCCGGTGGGCTTCCCAGTTGTCATCCTCTTTCTGTCTCTTGTCACGCGCGTGGGGGTATTCTAACCTCGTGCCTCCTCTACTTTTGAAAGAGGGCAACTCCTGGCCTTTCGGTCTATCCGTGGAACTGGGCAAATGATCTGGAAGTAATGTTTCTCTCCTTGAGGGCGTCTTTCTGTGGGTGTCCCGGGGCGTTCGTGGCACACACGAGTGGCCACGGGCACCTCTCACGGGCCCTGTCAACACAGAGGACGCTGGGGCTCCTGTCACCGGACACCGTGGGCCCCCACCTACAGCCACACTCTTGATCTGAAGCTCCTCTACCGGCAGAACCCAGGCCTGCCGTCTCAGCTCCTGGGCTTGGGAAAAGCCAATCATTTCAGTGGACAGAGTTAAGCTGCGGCTAAAATCGGAGAGAAAACCTTTCTGCAGAAAGCATCTCCCAGGTTAGCCGGTGTGAGAAATGGGACTGCAAACATTTAGAGACTTTCCGGAACTTGTTTATGGTTCAAATGGAGTTAGAGTTGGGGGTTTGGGATGTCTTTGTTATTTTCATAGGAAACTAATGTGGGGGAGGAAAGGAAACACCTGTTTCATCCACTAAGAAAAAAAAGTTCCTCCTCTGACTTCCATCATTTCCCAACCCGTTTGATGTGAGCGTTGCAAGACTGAATTTAGCAGCTGATCCGAGTGCTAAAACATGCTGAAAAGTGGTAAAATCGGGCAAAAGCTCCAGCTGCACTTCGGAGAGGAATGGGACACCTGGTAAGAGGAGTCACAGCACAAATGCAAGTGAAATTGAGGAGCTGGCAGCCGCTCATCGTGCACAAAAGACGGGGTTAGGAGGGAGTTACTCACAGGTATTTGCAGTGCCTTTGGGGATGGGGAGGTACGAGCCTGGGCTCCAAGGTCGGCCCTGATAATTCTTCTTGCATTTCCCACAGTCTGGACCTGTAGTGTTGTGCTCACATTCACAGGTCAGTTTGCTGTTGTCATACACACACACAGTGGCGTGGAGGTTACATTTGCACCTGGGCAGAGGAGAGACAAGAGTGCATTGTCAGTCAGCTGGTCTGAGGGACCACTGAGGCTTCACCCCTGTCTCCCGGGGTGTGGCTCTCACACCCTGCAGGGCTGGAGCGCTACCTGGTCAGAGGTGGCCTGGCAGCCCCGCCCTGAAGCTGTCCAACACGGCCCCTGGGCTGGGGCGGTTCTGACAAGCCCGACCTCACAGCCCGCTCTGACCACGTGATCCCAGTGGGCCAGTTCCCTCCGGCCGCAGCTCCCGGAAGACGATCATGCTCTGAAATCAGAGGTCCCAGCCGCTGTCCCAAAGCAGGGCCACTCCTAGAGGTTTCTCTGTGACAGCAAGTCTACGGCACCTTTGTGTGGGTTGGAAGAATTGTGCTCTGTGCTGTTCTCCCTGAAACCAGAAGACAATTCTCCTTTGTTTACAAAGACCGGTAGAGACAATGTGCTATTCCGATTTATTTTGTAGCCCCCCCCGGGGTTCAGTCAGCTGTTCTCACTCCTAAGATGACATCTCCAATCAGAAGCGTTTCCCACAGAACCCTCTAACCAGCCGGGGTGGTTAGTCCTCAGACTCCCCACTCCCAGCAAATGCGGTCATCATAACGCTGCCTCAGAAAAGGGTCAAATGGCTCAGCTGAAAGATGCTTATATTTCCTAGAAAATCGAAGCCTACACGTGGCAGTGACGTGAGGTCATTAGCAAAGGCCTGGCCTTTGGCACCTGAGCATAAAGCTGTGCTGGAGGAGAGGCAACAGCGTGATGTGCAGTCTCCACACAAATACATTCCCGTATCCAAAGTCTTCGACTGTGAAACTGCAAAGGCCAACTTGGTATTTGTTGAGGCAGCAGGTTATAAATGATAACACTCCAAGCACGGACCTCACCCTCTGGAGAAGTGAACCGCAGTTGACAGAATGACTATAACCAGAGGTCAGTAAGGTACACAGGAAGGGATGTGTCACACAGAGCAGAGAACCGGGACCCCAGGTTGGGGATCAAGGACCAAGAACTGTCACAGTCAGAACCTAAACATGTTATTGTGTGTGTGTGTGCATGCGCGTGTGTATGTGTTCACACATGTGCGTGTGTGCGCGCACGTGTGTATGTGAGTGTGCGCATGTGTATGTGTGTGTGTGTGCATGCATGCACCTGAGCAGTTTTATTTTATTTTATTTATTTATTTATTTATTATTTGTTCAGATAGAGTGGGAGAGAGAGAGAGGAACAGAGAGAGAGAAACATCGATGTGAAGGGACACATCGAGTGGTTGCCACCCACACAACCGACCAGGGCCGGGGACAAACTGCAACCGAGGTACGTGCCCTTAGCGGGAACCGAACCCGGGTCTCTCCGGACCGCAGGCCGATGCTCTAACCGCTGAGCCAAACTGGCCAGGGCCACCTGAGCAGTTTTAAACAGGTCTGGCCTCCTTCAGGATCCAGGACAAAAAGAAAGAAAGGAAGTCAGTTTTCATAATGACAAAGAAATACAGCAGTGTTTTACTTTTGTTGTCTTGCAGCAGATGTCACGAATTGGGAAAAGTAATGACATTCTTTCTTAGGTAGAAAAATAAGATTCTTTAACAACGAATGTTGGTTTCTATAATGTCTGCACAGTAACATCCAGTTTCTCTGCTGTGCCCGATGAGCTGCTGGGAACACTGACTCGTGCTTCGGCAGGAAGCAAAGGGTGGCTGAGACTTACTGAGCCCCGCCGGCCTCCCTCTAACTGAAAGGGAAGGTCTTGCCTCCGAAGCGGAGGGCACCCACTCACCTTCCCTGGGCTCCATCGAGCCTCCGCTTCCTCAGGGCTCTGCTATAATTTGTGATACTTGTAGCTACAGCCTACCCTCTGGATAGTTATAAATGGTAATAAGCTGAAAGGCTACTATTTCATCAATACCTATTCTATTTAGACATGTAAACAGAACCTTTAAAAATTAACATTAATACAGTCTTTTCAAAAGAGAAGACAAAAATCATTCGGTGAAGTGAAACAGTGTTTAATTAGGAGCTGGGTCTTGTCAGTCTCTATGCACAGGGCGTTCCTTGCGCTAAGCTGTGTATTAAAGGCTCTTTCTCCTTCCGGCATCAGCACCTTTATTTACGGATGTGTTTATATATATATGGAAGATGTTAGAAACCTAAGTGATAGAAGCACCAGCGTTCACTAACTTAGCACCCTCGCTGGTGTTAAAAATTCCAAATGAGGACACGAACAGTGTGACCCTCCCCAAAGAATAGGCTGGTTTCATGTGTGAGGGCCAGAAGAGCAAGTAGCAATTGCAAATTGGATGATATGTGTAACTTAATACTTTCATATTTGTGGTCACTCTCTGATTTAGAGGCCATTTCCATTCCAAAGACTTTATATTCACTGAGAAAATATTTTTTGAAAAACAAAAGGTGAAAAGAATAGATGAATGTTTAATGGTTCAGCCTCACCTGTCCAAAAGCTTATTAATCATTCAAGTCTCAACAATTCATAACTCTTCCCTGGTGTCTCTTCTGCCTACTGTAGACACCTTCCCCTCTACCTTTCTGATTTGCTTGAACGCTGCTGTGCGTTTGGTTGAGCTGATTGTTACTTAAGACTCTGTGCTTTTAACATTTTTACTCATTGGCATAAATCTCTCTTAAGGTGTGTGTGTGGGGGAAACAGCCACCTGTACTCTGGTCTTCTTTCCCGCTGACCTCTGACACTCTTCTCGGGTTTCCTACACTTGCCATCTGTTTCTCATCTTCTCACCTCCCACTCATTCACTCTTTCCAGCTAGTCACAGCTTCACAGCCCTGGCCGGGGGCTCAGCTGGTGGGAGCATCGTCCTCTACGCCACAAGGTTGCAGATTCAATTCCTAGTCGGGGCACATACCTAGGTTGTGGGTTCAATCCCTGGTCTTGGCACATATGGGAGGCAACCAAACAATGTTTCTCTCTCTCTCTTTTTCTCTCAAATCAATTAAAAAACACAACACAGCCTCAGGTGAGGATTAAAAAAAAAAGATCACCCACAACCTCCTTGTTGAAAAGCCAATGGATATTTTCCCTGCCTTAGTTCCCACTCAGGGGCATCTGACTGTAGAGCACACCCTTTCCGCTGGCCCTCTCTCCCTCAGGATTCTCCTGTTTATTTCCAGAAGCTTCTTCTGCATGGTGTCTTCCTGCACCAGCTTGGTCAGCCTCAGGGACGCTCCTGGGCACCTATCCCAGAGGCCCTTCAGTGTCCGCTGTGGCCCTCAACTGCCTTTGAGCGGTAGGCAGTGTAAAGCGAACCTGCACCAGTTTTTGTTCCCAGAAGAAATAGAATCTGCACACTAAGCTCACACATGTGAAGCCAGTCAGGAGATGCAGAGCTTCTGTGTTGCCCACAGAGGTCCAGGGAAACGCCGCCCCCCTTTACCACCAGGTGAAGAGGATCTGATCAAGGTGTTGGTAAGTCCTGAGTCTGCATCATGGCTCCCTCTCCTGGGCGTCTCAAACTCAACTCATCCCAAACTGAATGCTTTGGCTCCCTTTTCCCACATGCCCCTCCTTCTGTGGGCTCGGTCCCGGTGAACCGCACCACCTTCCAAGCAGTTGGTCAAGAATGGCTCCTCCTCTCCTGTGCGACCACATCTAGTTGGCTATCGCTCGGCCTCACAGGTTCTGAGATCCCTCCCCCTGACTGCCAAATACACACAGCCCTAGCCACTGCCACTTCTGCAGTTGAGGTCCTGGTCATCTAGGATCTGGTTCCCCACCGTGGCTCTGAGAAGGGCCTGCTGCCTCCAGTCGTGCTCCTCCCTCGCCCAATCTCAACACAATAGTCAAAACAATCATTTACACAAAAACATTTGGGTCACTCTGGCTTAGGACCATTGAAAGATTTCCCATATTTTCAGAATAGAGTCCATGCTCCATGCCATGGTCTACAAGTTCCTTAGAACTCCATGTCCTCTCCCCGTGGAATGCCTCTCCTACCAGCTCCGCTGACCGCGGCCAGGCCATCGCGGGCTGCAGCCAGACAGCCTCTGCCAGACGTGGGCTGTGGTGGGGCTGCTCGTTCTCCCGTGACCTGCACTGGAGTGTAGGCGCCTGGGAGCAGCGGCCATGTCTGCCTTATTGATGTACCACCCCCAGCATGTGTCCAGGTGCATGGCATGTAATAAGTACTCAAAAAACATTTGACAGACACATCACAAATAAACAAGTAAGCTGCCTGAAAGCAGGAACCTCATGAGCCTGTCGTCTTGTGCCTAGCACGGCAGTGGACTAGAAATGACACATTCATGGGCAATGGACTAAATCAAACACCCCATGACGTGTGCTGAAAACAGTCATGTGTCCCCATCTCTGGGTTTCACAACAAACCTTACAATGGGCAAAGGACTCTCTATAAAATTAGTGAGAACTTGTAAACCCAATTTAATTTTTCTTTTTTTCCTAAAAAGGTTTTCATTTAACTTATCTTTATTGTTGAATATATTACAGATGTTCCTCATTTTCCCCCTATTGACCCCCTCCTCCTCACTCTGTCCCCCTCCTGCCTTTCCCCACACTGTTGTGTGTGTCCATTGGTTATGCATATATGCATATAAGCTCTTTGGTTTATTTCTTCCCACCCCCAACCCCCCTTCCCTTTGAGGTTTGTCAGTCTAACAACCAATTTGTACTTCTTAATCCCTTCACCTTTTTTACCCATTCCCCCAACCCCCCCTCTCATCTGGCAACCAACAAAATGTTCTCTGTATCTATGAGAATGTTTCTGTTCTGCTTGTTCATTTTGTTTGTAGATTCAATTGTCGATAGATATGTATTCATTGCCATTTTGTATGTTCATATTTTTTATCTTTTTCTTCAAGAAGACCCTACAACATTTCACATAATAATGGTTTGGTGGTGATGAACTCCTTTAGCTTTTCCTTGTCTGGGAAACTCTTTATATGGCCATCGATTCGAAGTGACAGCTTTGCAGGATAGAGTAATCTTGGTTGTAGGTTCTTGCTCTTCATCACTCTGAATATTTCTTGCCACTCCCTTCTGGCCTGCAAAGTTTCTTTTGAGAAATCAGCTGACAGTCTTATGGGAGCTCCTTTGTAGGTAACTAACTGCTTTTCTCTTGCTGCTTTTAAGATTCTCTCTTTGTCTTGAACCTTTTGCATTTTGATGATGATGTGTCTTGGTGTGGGCCTCTTGGAGTTCATCTTGTTTGGGACGCTCTGTGCTTCCTGGACTTGTATGTCTGTTTCATTCACCAAATTAGGAAATTTTCTGCCATTATTGTTTCAAATAGGTTTTTGATTTCTTGTTCTCTCTCTTCTCCTTCTGGCACCCCCAAGATGCGAATGTTGGCACGCTTGAAGTTGTCCCAGAGGCTCCTTACACTATCCTCATTTTTTTGGATTCCTTTTTCTTTTTGCTGTTCTGATTGGGTGTTTTTTGCTTCCTTATATTCCAAATCGATGGTTTGTTTCTTGGCTTTACCTACTCTACTATTGAATCTGTATAAATTATTCTTTATTTGTTAGTGCCTCCTTCATTTCTGACTGGTCCTTTTTTATGCTCTTGAGGCCCTCACTAAGTTCTCCGAGGTTCTCACTAAGTCCATTGAGTATCCTTATAAGCAGTGTTTTGAACTCTGCATCTGTTAGGTTGCTTATCTCCATTTTGCTTAGTTCTTTTCCTGAAGTTTTGTTTTGTTCTTTCATTTGGGACCTGTTTCTTTGTCTCCTCATTTTGGCTGCCTCCCTGTGTTTGTTTCTATGTATTACTTAAGGAGAGGTATGGGGCTCGCTGAGACAAGATGCTGGTTGTTTGAAGGAATTTAGGAAAAACCTGAAGCAGGATCCAAGACAGGCCAATCCTATGGCAAAGCAACTGGCAACAGCTTGGGTGGGCCTGAAAGTTGGGTGGGGCGGGGCCTCAGGGAATCACCAGGGTGGGGCTACCAGTGTGAACCTGGTTGCTGGAGTCCTGGATATGGTGGCTGGCTGCTGCCCCAGGGAAGGGCTCACCAAAGGAACAAAGGCCTCTGACAGCACGTCTGTCCAGGAGAAAGCCCCCTCTCCAGCCTTTGCTCCAATGCCAAACAGCTCAGTTCTTCCCCATAAGTCTCTGGTGCCTTTCAAGTTGCCTCCCCCATGCTGGAGCCTGGAGGGTGCGAGTCCCAGTAAGCCTGTGTGCGGGCCCTCTAAGAGGAGCTGCCTGGGGCTCCCGCAGCCTCAGCCTCCTTGAGCCTCAGTTCCCACTGGTTTTCTAGCCAGAAGTGATAGGGACTTCTTTTCTGGGCACTGGAACCAGGTGGGCACCTGGTGTGGGACAGGGACCCCTCAGTCCTCAGGGAGGACCTTCCCAGCCGAGGTGTCCTCCTGATTTTTATCCACCACATGTGGGTGTGGGACCAGCCTGTCTGCCTCTGCCCCTCCTACCAGTCTCGATGCGGCTTCTTCTTTAATTCTGTAGTTGTAGGACTTCATTCAGCTCGATGTCAGGTGGTTTTGAATGATGGTTGTTCTGTAGTTTAGCTGTAATTTTGATGTGGTTGTGGGAGGACGTGATACTGAGGTTACCTGCGCCACCATCTTGACCGGAAGTCCCCAGGTTTTTATTGCCTTTGGCTCCTGGGTGGGGCTGGTCCCAAGAAGGGTCTCCTGGTGGGGGTCCCTGTGCAGTACTTGTCTAGGGAGAAGGGGCAGGTATGGAAGTCGGGGTGGGGGGAGTCCTGGCTTTGCCTCAACCACTCAGAATGCCATTGTTCTTTTTGGGTCTCAGTTTCCTCACTGGGGCCCTGGGGGAGTCCTAGGGAAATCCAGCCCATCACAATGCCTAAAATATCTGGGGAATGTCCTTCCCAGCATCCCCCTCCACCATTCCTACCCCATTGCCATAAGAAGAAATTACTTTTGTTTTGTTAAAACTGCCTGAAACTTCTGTAGGTACAGAAACCACAAACAGATGAGCAGAGAAAAGGGAAGAGGGGCAGAAGCAACCGGAGCCACTTGGGGCCAGTGTCCCCCCTGCACAGGCTTCTCCCTCCCACAGCTTGGCTCAGAGCCAGCTGGGAACTTCGCTACCTGGATGTGCCCTGGCAGGACCCCTCCTGATGTGCATCTGGATCTGGCCTTCACAGAACCTCAGCCGGAAGTACTTAAATACACAGGAAAACAAGATGAAAACAGAAAAACCCAAAGTCCCAGATGGGGTGATGACGTGGGGAGACACCCCACAGAGGCCTCAGTAGCCTGCCTCCCCTTGGTCGGAGGGAGGTACTCGGGGGCCTTCCCTGGGCTTGGGCAGTTCCCGGCTGACCCTGGAGCCCTGTTGGCCCTTGGGTCTTGTGGGCAGTACTTGGGGCTGTATTCCTGCAGGCCCAAGCCAAAGACCTGGCCACTCTGGTCAGCGCCCTGCGTGTAGGCTGCCTGCAGAGACATGGAGAAATTGTCACACTTGTTGGTCCCCAGCATGGTGTCATAGATGTGGCACCAGGTCCATGAGCCATCATGCTCACCTGGCTGGCACACTTGGTGCCCATTTGCAGGCTGATGGTTGAGCAGTCCATGGGTGGCAGGACATGGTTCTTGGGGTCATACAGATCCCTTCTTGTACCACATGCTGTCAGGTCTGACTGGCTGGCACACTTGTTGGTGTCCATCTGGAGCCCAATGATGCACTGGCTGCCTTCATGGTGGCATCACTGAAGGTCCGCTCCTGCTTCTCTGAGTACTTGATGCCGATGTCCATGCCACTCCACAGCCCCCGTGTGGTGGCCTTCCTTGCCAGAGCCAGGACAGGCGTCTGCCCCTGCGTCATGTCCCCCCTCTCACCTGGGCCACTGGCCTCAACCAGGTCTCCTGAGCACACGCCGGAGGTGACCGTGGCCTTGATGCAGTTGGGGAGGTTTTGTCGCTGGCGCCAGTTTTGCATGGAGAGGTTGATCTTAGGCACCGAGCCTGGCTGCAGCTTATTCCTGAGTGTGCACAGGATAATTCTGTCCTTCAGAGCCTCTGGGAGTCAGGATCAGAAGGTCCATGAGTCCCCTCATCTGGCTGTGGAGTTCCGCCTCCTGAGTCTCCTATTTGGACAGGGGCCAGTTCTCGACCTCAGCTGAAAGTCCACACGTGGGCCCCTTGTTGAACGGCGGTGGCAGACGGCCTGGTGGGTGCAGTGGCAGGGACCCCAATTTCATTTCATTTAAACTGCAGAGGGTTCGCCGGATGTATGAAAGCTCACACAAGATCTATTTAAAAAAAAAAATGCCACGAAGACCCAAGAGAGCATAGCTCAGAGGAGAGAAAGAACAAAGTATTTGTGCAGTATAATTATTCTGGAATGTGCATGTTTTAGCTTCCACTTCTCATGCAAGGATGGTTCGCCCGGTCGGCCTGGCAGAGCATTGCTTGGGCACGGGTGAAAACTCGAACTTCTCCAGCAGGAAATCCGCAGAACCAGCTCAGCTTCCGGGCCGTCTTTCCTGTCGCTGTGCCCGGGCCGAGCACATGAGAGTGGATGCTGAGTCCCGCCGACATAGCCTGTATTTTGAAATGACTCCTTTTCATGTTCTACACTCAGTTTATTTTCAGCAGCCATTCCAATCAGACACTGACGTCCTGTATTTAGAGCCTCTGCCAGAGTGGCTTCTCCTACCCTGGGGAAGAATGGATTTCACAAGGCTGGGAGATTGCTCTCAATTCCTGGGGTTACGACCTCCAGCCTCATGAGTTCCCAGGCATCCACTCATCTCTGACAGACTCGCAGATTCTTTGTCCAGGTCCACGGCCACCCAGCTCCCACGACTGCCGTCCCCTGAGGCGGGGGAGGAACTACACAGGTGGAGGTGTCTTGGACTTTGCTAGCAAAGAAATACACATCTGATGTTCTGGAGAGCTCAGCCTAGTCACAATTCTGCTTACACACACACACAACTCACACCAAGATGCTGCAGAGAGAACCAACGGACTTGCTCACACCTCGAAGACCCACTTGTGTGTAAGTGAGAGGGCACACGCTGTCAGATCAGGGCACTGCCGGGACAGACTTCAGCCAGAGTGGGCGCCCACCCGTGCTGCAGGCGGCGGGCGCAGTGTGTCCCTGCTGTCGCCGGGTCCGCGCTTTCCTGTGTTTAGTGACCAGCTGTGACGAGTCAGTTTCTTCTGCTTATAAAAAGGCTCCAACTTTTGGGTCTATGCCAACTGCCAGTAGGTGTGGAAAAAACCCATGCAGTCTGCCTGGTGTTTTTTTTGTTGTTGTTGTTATTGTTTTAATTACATAACTTAATATATTTATTCTTGGAAGCATGTTACCCACCAGAATTTCCCGTGAGTGAGAGGTGTGTATATATAGTCTCTCAGTAGCATTTCGGAGGTACTGAGATGAAAGTTTGATATGGACTTTTTCCAAAACAAAATCGGAAGGGAAGCCCAGCTCACTGCCTTGTAGGTCAAGGTTTTGGCTACTTGTGAGCCAAGGGGCGTCACCATGCAGTGAATGAAGTCTGGGCGTCGCAGCCCTTCCGGGCCTCAAGGAGAGCCCCAGCAATGTGGTCACGGTCGCATGCTTTTGTGTAATTCCACAAATAAGATATTATATATTTTTAATTAATGAATGTTTTTCCTTAATGACCCCTTCCCCCCAGGATATACATTTCGGGTGCCACAGAACCTGCGCCACCTCCAGGTGCACCCCGTGTCTCGGGTATACACGTTTTTAGAAAACACATCAGCGTCAATGTCGGGGTTCTGCAGCGGTCTTTTAAAAAGAGTGATCATTATAAAATGCCTCTCACCTACTTTTCTCTGCCTTTGCATCCCTTGACCTTTCTCCTTTCACCTTGACACATGAAAATTTACTTTCTACCTCAATACATTATTTGAAACGGGCAACTTGCATCAGGATAATTTGGGGATTATGATGAGTCATGACGCTGGACTCTGGCAGCCTGGGTTCCAGCCCAGTCTCTGCCTCCCACGTGCTGAGGCGATGGCGGTGACTCGCGGGCACCCACGGGCTCCTGGCAGAGCGCCGAGCTCCTGCGCTCACGCCTGGGCCCCTGCCGCCGACCTGGCGCTGTCCCGCGAGACGGGCACTAGCAGTTCTAGATGATGCATCTGAACACGGCAGCCCTGGTGCCCCAGCTGGTGCGAGAGGGGCAGGGACTCTGACCGCAGCACAGGGCACGCCGCCTTCCCGACAGCCTCGGCCTCGGCTGCCTCGTCCGTACAACAGGGGCTACTGGGTGTGTTTCAAAGAACGGTTTTGGGGATCAAATGAGACGATGCGTTTGTGATCCTCGGAGAGTTCCTGACACAAAGTTCTTAATAAATGTTAGTTTCAATGATTACTATTTCCATAGTTACTACTGTGACTACCACTACCGAGAGTTACCTAGGACCAGCAGCTCCACTTCTAGGCATTTTACCCAAGAGAATTCAAACTGTGTCCACACAAAAGGTTGTACACAAATGTTCACAACAGCACTTTTCATAATGGGCAAAAGAGCAGAAATAGCACAGATGCTTACCAACTCATGAATAAACAAAGTGTAGTGTATCTTACAGGGGAATATTATTCGGACCAAAAACAATGAAGTACTGGTACACGCTGCAGCATGGATGAACTTGCAAACATGCCAACTCAAAGAAGCCAGGCTCAAGAGGTGGCACAGCATTGGCTGTCATCTGCGTGAAAGGCCCAGAACGGGCAGATCTGTGCGGACAGAGGCTGGCCAGGAGCTGGGCAGAGCGGAGGGTGGGGAGTGACTTTACATGGACAGCAGTGTACAGGAATTCAATAGTGGTGATGCTTGCACAACTTGTGACTATATGAAAACCCACTGAATTATACATTAAAACAAAGTAGTTAAGAAAATATGGTATTTATCACAAAGACGACAGGAAGCAGTGGGTAAGAGTTTGGGCTCTGGGCTCACACAGTAGGCGTTAGCAGGTGCCTGAGGTGAGTTCCCCAAGCTCAGTTCACAGCTTTGTGAAATAAGGACCTATGTCCCCGCCTTAGGGTGGTTGGGAGTATTACATGATGCCACACAACGGGGCAAGACTGTTAATTGATGTATTCTTTCTTTTTCCACACCAAAGGTGGGCATGGGGCCGCACGTATAAAGACTGCATTTCCCAGGACCTCCTGTAGCTCAGCGTAGCCATGTGACTTCATTCCAGCCCATGGGACACGTATAGGAATGGCGTCCGTGACCCCTGAGCTGGGCCTGCACTTCCCCCACTTCCCACTTACTTCCTGGAACAGGAACACAGTGCTGAGCCACGCTGGCCACGTGGACTATGTTAGTGAGCACGGGAGTGGAAGTTGGCCTTCAGACAACCTCCACCAAAGCCGGGGAAGGGAGGCCAGCCCCAGGTACCGGCCTCCTAGCTGCAGGCAGACAGAAGTCAACTTCTGCTTCGTCTCAGGCATTGCTCATGGGAGTCCCTCTCACATACATCTGAGCCTGTATCCAAACACAGCACTTGGGATGTGGTGCTTACTGAAGATAAGCAATTACCAAGCATAATCTTGCAGTCAAAGACCAGCTCTTCAGATATCAAATGGGCCCGGTCTGATCCTCATCCCTGATTCTTTCCAGAATTCTATCCCTCTTCCCTTCACTAACTAAACCCGGATTCTGACAGTGGTTATCACCGGTAAGCAAATTGTTTTCAGAAGACATATTTTTATAAAGTCTGCAATGGCCAAAGTCCAATGTCAAATAGATATCTGTTCATAACGTAACCTTTGGAGAGCAGCCACACTCTAGCAGACCAACGGAGAGGCCAGGCAGAAATTCCTGTCTTCGAGGGGAAGCATTCCGGAGAGAAGGGGCATAGGGCTCCGGGGGCCACCCCGTCAGCCCACAGGGCAGCCCCTCCTGCTCCTGACTCACTCTCCCCAGCAGGTTGAGGACCTGTGCGGACCCTGGGTGATGAGGCTTCCCCTTGTGAGCTTTGTTCTCAGGAAAATTATTTTTGAAAACTGATATAGGCCTTTTTTTTCTTTCTTTTTTGAGACAGAGAAATGTACTGTTACACAGTTTTCTCTGGGAGTATAAAAATAAAAACTGAGATCTTAATCACGTCTTCACGGACACTGGGGTCTTATGATCGTTTCTTAAGTATATAGGCACTTGGTTTTTCTCCCCAAACTGATGGAACGAGGACCAGTTAAGCCATAACTGGCTTAGAGATCCTCTGGCATTTTAAAAACCCTCTAAAAGGTCCATTTAAACTTTTCTTGAAATCATAAACTTACCCATAGTGAAGCATCAGGTGACAAGATTGCTAGTTCTTTTAGATAACAGTAAACGCAGCCCTTCCCTAAGTCTTGCTGGGGAGACTAGAGTACCGGGACTATAAGTAAAAATAGGAGCTTATAAATCTGCGAGGAGGCATTGTCCGAGACTGAAGCCGGTATATGACCTGCTCTCGGACCCGTTCACTATGCTCATGAGCAATCTGCTTAGATAAGAGGTGCTGAGGACAGAAGACAGGTTTCTCAGGATGATTATCACAATCCAGACAGCCACTGTCCTCTGCCCAACCGATCAACCTGAAGATTGCAAGGTAAAGAGCTTGTTAAATTACAGCGAAACTACTCCAAGGCCAATTAGCAACTACTGGATGACCCTAGATGCTTAATATAGGCATGGTGAACTTATATATTCTAATTCTTTTTGAGAAGACAGAAAATCTAAGGGTCTCCAGTCCCAGAAATACTAATGATCATTGCTCACAGAACCAGGATCTGTAAGAGATGGGGCCCCATGGTGTTAAGAGCTTGGATTACGGAGACCAAGGGCCTGAGTTCAAGGCCTAGCTCAGCCAGAACCTGCTGGGTGGCCCCAGCTGAGTCTGTTTCCTCACCTATACTATGGACTACTATTAGTACCTATAATGTAGCACTGCTACAAAGACTGCATGAAATAGTAGTGCATGCAAAGTACACATCACAGATCTGGCAGATAGTAAGTATTCAGTAAATGATGGCGATTATTATGGGGAGATACGGTAAATTCACAGCTCGGCTATTTAAAGGCCTTCCCTCCTCCCCTTCTTTCCTGCCTTCCTCTGAACACACGTGGGAGCTACAGTGCTCACTCTCCCAGGCTCCCTTGCCTCTAGGGTGGGCCATGTTCTGCAGTTCTGGCCAATGAGATGTGACTGGAAACCACTGTGTGGAGTGTTCAGGAACACTTTTGAAAAAGGTCAGCTTAAATGCAATCATTCCTTCGGCTTTGTGCCCTTTCTTTTTGCCTTTCCTCTTATTTTTTTCTTGTCTGGGATCCAGAGTGACATGCTATAGGGACTTCAGCTTTGTAGCCATGAGAACGGAAGCTCTGTTGAATGATGGGTGGGCAGGAGGCTAGAAGGAAGCCAGGCCTGATGCCGTCCTCAGGGCCAGAGCCCCAGCCCGTGGGCCTCCGGTGGACCCTCACTCAGACAGCCAGCTGTGCTGTTTTTGAGAACTATAATATATTCCTGAAAAGAGAAGCAGTTACGAAGATCGTTGATAATTCACGCTATTTTCACACCTACTCATCCATTCTGTGGTTTAGAGGAACCAATGGCTAAGTGACATTTATTTTCTGTTTTTTTTTTTTTTTTTTCTTTTCTTTCTCTTTATAAAGGAAAAAAAACACCCACATATGTGAAATATTTCTTTTATCTATTTTTTATTTCCAATTTGATGTGAATTACACCATGATAATTTCTTATTTACTTCCTTGGATTAAAAAATATGTCTCCTTTTTTTTTTATTATACAAGAAACTGGGACAAAAGAAAAACAGGGCAGGAAGAAATCTAAAGTCCTCTGTGGTCTGCAAAACCAGAGTTCAGGAAGGCTCTGGGCACAGACCTGAGAGCATCTGACACTACAGAATTCCTTTATGAGGTTAGACTGTCAGGTAAGTTTTTGAGATCTCATAAATATGTCTACTTGTCCACTTTAAAAAAGACCTTATTTCTTCAAATGGTTATATTAGAGTCTAATTACAAATGAATCGGGCTGAATAAATAGCTTTATGACTGGAATAAAAGTCAAATCTGTACAAAAGAATACACTACAGCAACCTTGCTCTATACTTTGACTTTTCACTACAAAATTTGAGAGAAAAATTGAATTAGATTCCCGTGGGTGGTATGGAGAATTGGGGGAAATAGCCTTCTCCTAATTCTCCCTTCTCTGAGAAATAAAATACCACCTAATAGAGAAGAGTGCACCTAGCAAAGCCTTTGTTTCCCCTTTTATTTGGTGGCCTACTTTTGTTAATAAGCCTTGGAAATGTTGAAGTTCAAAGATGAGAAAGAGCGAGAGATGGAGGGAGAGGGAGGGGGGAGGGAGAGAGAGACCCATCCACTAACGGAGCCTGATCTCACCCTCTGTGACCAATGGACCAATGACCTTAACTGTGTCACTTAAGATTAAGATTAGAAGCAAAGGCTCTAAAGCAAAACACAAAGAACACTGAGAATAGAAATAAAGAAAAGCAGTGATTTCTGAAAAGATCCAACAGATTGAATATGGTCAGGAAAATATAACTAGAATTTATTGATACTGCCACATTCATAGTCGATCTTTCCATCTATATGGGTACATAGTAAGAGGGGGGTCTACACCAAATGTGTGAGAAGATCTTAATGAGAAGTGAAATTTTAAAAAATTTAATATGGATCCCAGTCCTATTTTAGAGTCCTGCAATACATGATCACGGAACCTGGCCTCCGTCACTAGCTAGCAGATTCCCTTTGGGTGGGTCGCCCTAGCTTTCCTGGGCTAACTTCTTGGAAATATGCAGGGTCTGGTCTGTTTGAAAAATACCCTACATTGGCTGCCTGGCTGACCCCGCCTTCTAAACTGTGTTGGGGTATCTAAATAGTGTGGATCCATGCTGTAGTCTAAGCACCCCAAGGCCTTTCTTCTTTTGGTAACAGCCCTTTGGGACCACCTTTCTCCTCCCCAGGCTAAGAGGTTCAGGTTGGGGATTTCACTTGCAGCTCCGAGGGTGACCAGAGAGTCCATTTGTCTTCTTAGACACCATGATGGGTCCAAGGATGGAAACATGGCCCGGTCTTGGCTGAGATTATGGAAATAAGAAGTCCCTTTCTTTCCTTATAGTTTTGCTAAACTGGTAGTAGGCAGCCTGGGGCTGCTCATGGCCACTATGGCCACGATGCGGAGAATTTTAGCTTAAAATAGAGCCAAGACAAAGTTAGACCAAAGCAAGGGCCGCAGCAGTGCCCTGATGGGGTGCAGCCCACGCAGCAGCCCGTCTGCTCTTGCTGTGCCCTGTGTTCCAACTATGTGAGCCAAGATGGTCTCTGTTTTGTTGAAACTAGTTCGAATTGTTTTCTGTCACCAGAAACCAAAACATCCTAACGCAATGCTCCGTGTTACTTCTCCAGAGCTCCACCACTCCCCGTGCTGATGGACCTAGACTGCATGCAGAGCCCAAAGGCAGTCGTCACACAAACTCATCAACAACACAATCTTCGTGGCCTGGCTGAGAAAAATGAGTTGGATCAACCCACTTTTTCTGGAAAATGGAGAAATGGAGGTGAACGTTAGAATATGCCAGATAATTTCGGAGTCCATTCCAGTTCCAACCTTAATACGATTCATACAAAAAGTTTGGTAGTGGGTTTTTTTTCTTTGGTAAAATGAACTGACTTTTAAAATTAAGGTGGAAAGAATTATATTTTGGCGTTAGAAGAGACCTGGCTGTGAGTGTCCCCTTGCTTAAACTGTTTCACCTGCAGCTAGCGACACTGCCTAAGTCTGGTTCCTCATCTGTGAAATGGGGTGACAACAAGTGACTTTTGAAGGAGACAGCCTGTCAAGTGCTGCCACAACAGCATCGATAGGTGACCTTGGTGACTTTAGTTCTCACCTGACGGTTGTTACCAATTACTATGAAATAATTGTTAAACACTTAAAATATATCAGACCCTGCGATTCAGATTTTACTATGTTTAGGACCCAAACGCGTATTGGGGTCTCCTGCGTCTCAAGTCCAAATGCCTCAGTTTGGGTTTCAGCTCTACTCTTCGTTTGCAGTGTGACCTTGGGCAGGGTGCTTAACTTGTACATGCCTCAGCTTGCTCATCTGTAAAACTGGATAATTTAGTACCTAACTCATAGAGTTGTTGCGAAAAATAACAAATTATCATCTTCAAAGCTTTTAAAAACAATGCCTGGCACTTAATAAAGGTTTGCTCTCCTTCTCACCAGCACCATCATTATCATCATCTTTATTCTTCTTGTCATCATTTTGGCTGTTGGAAGAAAGGTTGAGGGGGACCCAGGAAACCCAGGGTTCCGGACTCCCACTCCGGGGTTCTCTGTAACGCTCATGCTGCATTATTGCACAAGTGTTTCTGGGAACACCTGGCTGACAAAGAGCTTTATCTCTTACTGATGACACTAGTATTTTTCTCTCTCCCACAAACTATGCAGTTTGGACACGATTCTAAACTTTCAGATTTTAAACCGAATTTGAAAAGCGCTGTGGGAAGAGGTAAGCATAGAACTTGTGTGCATGTATCCTAACCATGAACACAGACAACAGCGCTGGAGGTGGGGGTGGGGGTGTCAATGGGGGAAAAGGAGAAACATCGGTAACAAAAATAAATTCATAAAATAAATTACTAAATTAATTAATTTAAAAAAGAAAAGAAAAATGCTGTTGACCCCTGAGCACCACCACTAGAGGCAGGGAGTGAGGATGCGTCATCTGAAACTAAGGTGGAAGGTTCTGGAAGGCCTCTGGCCCACGCCCACGAGCACAGGTGAAGGGACCCTGGCCCGCCGCGCCGTCCCTTCCCGCGCCCCCGAGCAGCTCTGCGGCAGCCGCGCACGGGTGGCCCCCCGGGCAGGCGGAGCTGGAAATACCAAAGGCTGACTGCGGCGTCGCCTTTAATCCACAGGGTGGCCACGGAAAGGTCAATCACCTCACTTAGAGGAATGAAAGCTGTAGTAAAAGTCAAATAGATGCGCCATCAGATAATATGTTTCAAGCATGAAAATGAGGGCTTCCATTGCGCGCTGCATTTAACGCGCTGGTGAACACGCAGCCTTCCGACGGGCCGCCGGCTGCCAGCCAGCCGCGGACGGGAGCCTCTGCTCCGACGGGCCTGTGGGCGCCGCCGCACACCGATCGGGGTCAGGACCCTGCTGCCAGCATCCGCCGGCCCCACAGCCGCTGCAGGCGGGAGACAGGTGCCGCCAGGTGGCTCTGGGAGTCGGGCTGTCAGGACGCTCGGCTGCGCCAGAGGAGCCGCTCTGTCTCTAGTCTGTCCTGGTCCCCGAAGCTGCACCTTGGACTTTTCTCCTTTCCCGACATTCCACGGTGGTCCTCACCTTGACCTTGGCTGGGCCCCCAGCTCCGTGCTCCTGCATTGGTGCTTCTACTGTCCCAGCTCCCCGGGCTGTGACTCTAGTCCTAGGCTGCTGGCCTGCCGCCCGGACGTCAGATTCTAATCTCGGCTCTTCACCAGGATCACCGTGCATCCGTGCGGTTTCTTTGTCGATGGTTTGATGGGGAGTGTCTGACCCTGCTCACTTCATCCTGATCACTGCCAACACATCGGATCTGGGGGAGGGGCTCCTTCTCTCCAGCAATGCCCTCAGTCTTTCACCTCATCAGAAACATCCTGAAGGGTCGCAGGCACTGTGCCAGGCTGGGAGGGGCCGCACTCCGGCTGCTGACGCAGGTGCCCTGCAGGGCCGCATTGCTTCACCCGGAGTCGCCAGTGTTTGCTGGCCACCACTTGAAGCTATCTGACTGTAGGAGGCTATTTAATTTCTCAGAGCCTCAGTGTTCATGTTACAAACATTCAAAGTTATTCTTCTTTTCATTCATTAAAAAAAAGTAAGCACCTACATTAAATGGTGATTTTCGGTAGAGAATGTGCCTTAATATTTATTAAAGCTGCAAACCTGTCGCATGGGGGCTCTTCTGGAAACAGCTGCGGGGGTCACATTTGTGGGGCAGAGTCTCCCTTCGTTCTGGAAGCGCGAAGTGAGCTTCGCATCCGTGCAATGTGACGCAGCCACCTGCCCCTCTCTGGCCCCGTGCGATAACCCGAATACAGATGTTCCCACTTGTGACGCTAAGCTTTCTTGTGAGTGATGTATATTTGATGTCCTTTGCAGATCCAAGTCTCTGAGGAGACTCCCCACTAAATCACAATTTATGCTGCCCTATGCGCCCCTTCTCCCCGCAAACTCCCTGTCCCCGGGAAATATGTGCATCTTTTTGCCCAGGCACAAAGGAAGCCAGGGGCGTGTACGGCACAAGGAGGAATGCACTGGTCTGATCGCTCTTGTCCTTTTTGTGGAGAGAACACTATGAAGGCGAACCAGACTGAGCTGGGCACACACCACGTGGAGTGGACTTGGTGCCTCAAAGGGGATGATATGGGGGCTTAGACAGACTTGAAGAAATGTACTGTTCACCTGGGCCGGTCTGGCCCTGATCTCCAGGTAGGGGTGGGAATTTCCCTTGAAGGAAAAAACGCTTCCAGACAGTTTTCCTGAGGTCTTTCTCCCTGGAGCCAGGGAGTGGGGAGCCTGGGTCAGGAGGTGTGGCAGTGGCTGGAGAGCCTACCTCAGTAGTTCTCAACCTGTGGGTCGCAAACCCTTTGGGGGTTGAACGACCCTTTCACAGGGGTCCCTTAAGACCATCGGAAAACACATATTTCCGATGGTCTTAGGAACTGAGACACGGCTCCTCTATCCGTCTCCAGGTGGGTCCACCCACATGCAGATACACCCACAGACAGATATGCCCACATATGAGTGCCTGGCGTGATGACATCATCACACCAACCCCATCGCATACACCCCATAGATGTGACAGGGCCGGTGCCATAATGTACTTATGCGGACCAGTCACACATGTGTAGAGAGCAGCTACTCTGTAGAAAGCAGCTACACTGTTAAAAGCAGCTACTGTGTTGAAAGCAGCAGTACTGGAGGTAAAATGACACTTTATGAATTATAATTACTGAGTAAATGTAAAATCATGTACTGTAAAATCATCAACTACTGCAATAAAAATATCTGTACCATGGGACCTTAATCTGGATGCTGACTGGTCTTTTTATATTCAGCTGTGGTTGATGTGAATACTGCCCCCTTGTGACAGTAACAGGTAAGTAAAAAAACAACACAGAGAATGGTAAATCATAGCAAACTTTAATGAACTGTATTGACTAAACTATGCCATGTGTCATCTTTTGTATTATTAAATCTATTGTTATATATTATTTTCATTAGCAAACCATCTCATGACAATGGATTGTGTAGAGAAGAATGTTAAGAAAAGAAAATACAGTGAGGGTTTTTTACAGTATGGTTTTACCTCAGTAATTACAGCTGGAATTGAGAAACCGCTATGTGTTATTTGTTGTGAAGTTCTATCAGCCGAATATATGAAGCCAAACAAACTAAAATGCCATTTTATAGCAAACATCCAAGCTTTGCTGGCAAGGATACCAACTATTTTAGAAGCAAATCTAATGGACTCAAGAAAGCCAGGCTTGACACTGGTGGCAAGTACCACAAACAAAACATAGCAGCCATTGAAGCTTCATGTTTGGTGGCACTCAGAATCGCCAGAGCTATGAAACCTCACACCATTGCTGAGGATTTACTTATGCCAGCGGCCAAAGACATTGTTCGAGTTATGATCAGAGATGAAATTGTTACAAAATTGAGTGCAATTTCCCTATCTAATGACACTGTCTGCAGAAGAATAGATGACATGTCTGCTGATTTTCTTGATCAAGTAATCCAGGAAATTAAATCTACTCCACTTCCAATATTTAGCATCCAGCTTGAATCTACAGATGTTGCAAATTGTTCACAGTTACTGGTTTACATGAGGTATATTAATGATGGCGACTTTAAAGATGAGTTTCTTTTTTGCAAACCTCTTGTTCACGTGATGTATTTGACAGTTGGTTCATTTCTGAAAGAGCATAAGATCTCTTGGGAAAAAGCTTGTGGTGCTTGCACAGATGGTGCTCCAGCTATGCTAGGATGTCGATCTGGATTTAAACTTTTGGTACTGAATGAGCCATCAAAAGTCGTCAGAACTCACTGTATGATTCACTGGCAAATATTAGCAATGAAGATGCTGCCACAAGAGTTACAAGAAGTAATAAAAGGCATCATAAGTTCTGTCAATTTTGTAAAGACGAGCACTTTAAACAGTCGACTGTTTTTGCAATTGTCAACAAATTGGATGCACCGAACAATGCTCTGCTATTTCACACTGAAGTGAGATGGTTGTCAACAGGAAAAGTTTTAAAACATGTTTTTGAGCTTCATTGTGACGAACTCAAAACATTTTTTAATCAGAAAGCAAGGCTGCAGTTTGAAGCACTTTTCAGTGATAAAAGTGAACTGCAGAAAATAGCTTACTTGGTTGACATCTTTGACATCTTGAATGAGTTAAATTTATCACTGCAAGGACCAAATGCAACATGCCTCAATTTGTCTGAAAAGATCCGATCATTCCAAATGAAACTTCAGCTTTGGCAAAAAAATTGGATGGAAATAAAATGTACATGTTGCCTACCTTATCTGCTTTCTTTGAGGAACATGACATTGAACCAGACAAAAGGATTACGATGATAGTTTCTGTGAAAGAACACTTGCACATTTTTGCAGACAAAATTGCATTGTACTTTCCAAATCTACCTGATACCCCATTTGCACTTGCCAGAAGCCCATTCACAATCAAAGTTGAAGATGTTCCTGAGACAGCACAAGAGGAGTTCATTGAACTTATTAACAGCGATGCAGTGAGAACTGATTTCTCTACAATGCCAGTTACAAAATTCTGGATCAAGTATTTGCAGTCATATCCTGTTCTGTCTGAGACTGTGTTGCTCCTTCTTCTTCCATTTCCAACAACATATCTTTGTGAAACAGGTTTTTCAGCTTGTTGGTTATCAAGTCTAAATATAGAAGTAGACTTATTGTGGAAGATGATCTTCGTTGTGCTCTTGCAAAGACTGCCCCGAGAATTTCTGATCTGGTGAGAAAGAAGCAATCTCAACCTTCGCACTGACGTTGGCTTTTTACGCATACTGTCGCAAAATGTAGCAATGTAGTTTACTGTTGTTATATTAAGACTGTTACCCATGCTACACCAAGACAAAATTTCATTTATTTGTAATTAGAAATAAATATTTCACAATATATAATTACATGTTGTTTTTGTGATTAATCACTATGCTTTAATTCTGTTCAATTTGTAACAATGAAAATGCATCCTGCATATCAGAATTTTATATTACAATTCATAACAGTAGCAAAATCAGAGTTATGAAGTAGCAACGCAAATAATTTTATGGTTGGCGGTCACCACAACATGAGGAACTGTATTAAAGGGTCGCACCATTAGAAAGGTTGACAACCACTGTCCTACCTGGTGATGATGGAGCTGCCTCTCCCTGCCCAGCCACCACGTCACCCCTGTGGAACTCCTCCCGGGACCTGGGAGCCACTCGAGATTGAATGTGAGACTCTAAGACTGGTCACTCTCGATATCGTAGTTCAGTGTTCCCCAAACCTTCCATTGGTGTCGTTCACTGTAACAACCTTGTTTTAAGAAAGCAGGTATCCACAAGTGGGGGAGTCAGGTGTATGGCAAGCAGACTGATGAGCTCCACATAAGCAGGCGAGAGGGGTCAGGGGAGCCCCAGGGCCACATACATCAGGCTCCGGGCACCTGAGTGTCCCCAGCAGAGCTGCATCCTCTGCTCCCTCTGCCTCCCTGACATTCTGCAAGAGGCGGTGCCATGAAGCCATCAAACAAGCGGGCACAGGCTGTAGTAGTTACGGGGAGTCTCACTGCTTCCGAGTGAACAAGCCGTGAAGTGGAAGAGTGGGCCTTGGTTGGTGGCTGGGGAGCAGAACAAGACTGGACGTTGGGACCCAGCAAGACAAGAAATTATCTAATAAAGTTTACTCTAGGTAACATGTTATCAACCAGGTTAAAAATCCCCACATCATACAAATTAAAAGTCAGAGTAAAACATGTCAGAAACACAGGAAAAACAAAACAAAACAGAATTGCAGGCGGATGTAAATTACAGAGTCAGACTGTGATAACTTCCAGTAACGTGCTATAAACCCTAACACAGTACTAAAATAAAAAAGAGGTGTGGCCAGTAAACCTACAAAGGAAACCCCAAATCACAATGGTTCAAAACAAATGCAGAAAAAGAGGAACGTGAACAGGAAGAAGGGGACCAATGGCAAATAAATAGCAAGGTGTTAGACTGAAATCTAACCACATTAATAATCCCATTAAATCCAAACACCCAATTAAGACAGAGATAAAAAAGCAAAACCAATTATACGCTGCCTACAAAAGGACGGGAAAAGATGCGTCTTGTTAACACTGCTCGAGAGGAAGGTGGAATGGCATGTTACTATCGGGCACAACAAACGCACACGTGGAGAACGCAGAAGATCGCTGTTCCGCAGGCTGGCAGGTTCCAGTGAGGGCTCCCCGTCAGCACCCTGCGTCCACGGGAAGGGGAGAGGGGTCCGATGGAGAAGGCAGTGAATCCCAGCAGCCTCAGAGTCAAATTAGGGGTAGACCGGGAGTCTTCAGATCAGCAGCTGGCACTTTAATCACCGGCTGTGCAATTTCAGATGAGTTACTGACCTTCTCCCGGCCCCAGCGTCCCTATCTGTAAGATGGAGAGCAGTGTGCTCACCGCACAATGGTGATTGAGGAGGAAGGCCCATGAGCAACCTGCGCGAGGAGATTCTATCATCGAGTGTTTTAGAGAAAGGAAATAAAGACGCGGTATTCCACACACCTGGGACCATGGGCTGTGCTTCATGCCTGTCACACAAACTGTCCACATGGTGGAGAGCAAAGGGAACCGCAGAAAGACGGGGGAGATGGAATGCAGAAAGTAGAAATAGGAAAAGGGGACAAAAAGCAATGAGGAGACAGAATAATCCTGCAAGAACCCTGGAAACCATGGGGACTTGGTTTGCAGGGTTTCCAACTAGTTGGGTAGATGCTTCTGCCATTTTTATGTGAAGATCTAAGTGGAGGGTCACTCCAGTGGGTTGGGACTAGCAAACTCTATGCGGTTCATATATCAGAAATAGATGTGTATGTATTTTTTATTTTGTGGCAAAATTGCCTGATTTACAAAAATGATAAAAATTGTTCTCTAAGAATACCATTGCCATTCCTGGCTTGATCCTCATGCAACAAAAATATCTGCATGTACAACAGCATCCTAGGGTTTAAGAATCACACAGGAACATGTTTTCCTCAGGGAGAACCAGATCACAGTGACAATGACATTTGTTAGGCCACGACAGCCACCCTCGAGGGTGAGGCACGGGCCAGCATGGGGTCTGATGCTCAGAGGGTCAACGCCCCTCTTTCAGGAGTTTCCAGCCTGCCTACTGCTACTTCCTGTCTCCATTCTTAGAGTCCTGCGTGAAAATAAAAGCTGTTTGGGGCAACTATCAGGATCTGCCCCTCCTGTGTGAGGCAGACCGGGTTCGAATGCCCAAGTCCCCATTCAGGATGCAGCCCCGTTTTCCAATTATATCCGGAGTATAGTTGTGATTTATCATATGGCTTAATGTCATTAAACATTTATTAAGCTCCCAGAGTGTGCTAGACACACAGAAAACAGATGAAAGGCATTGTTCCTGTAGCAGCCCTTTGTAAAAGAAGACTAATGAACATAAGCGTATTCAATAGATCAAGCAAGCAATATACATTTTAAGAAATTTATAAATATTTAATCAAGATGTTCTACAGTAACTCTGACAGAGCCACCTAAGTAAGCTTCTTGGATTGCTAAAGTAGGACTCTAAATAAAAATGTAAAGGTCTACAGCTTTTGTGGACAAAATGAATTGAAAACACCTTGAAATAAATATTTCAACATTATTCCATACACTTTCCTTTAAATTTCCCAGAGAAGGACTAAAGATCAGAGAACATCTTACACCCCCAATTCACAAGATCAATTAATTCTGCATCATTTCAATCTAGATATAAAATGTGGAAGATTTCATATTTTCCCAGTAGCTTATATGTTAAATAACTTGGAAGGGATTTGAAGTCTGACTTCACCCTTGCATCTTGAATGCCTTTAAATATAAACACACACACACACACACACACACACACACACACACTTACAGAAATAGGAGCCTTTGTCTACAAATCTATAACTCTATTGGGTTGGCATTTTGGGGCTCTTTGGAACATCATCCTTGACTCTAACCCTTTTTGTTCTAAAGTTCATTTCAGCTATGAATTTCCAGGTCTCTGAAGAGACTGTGTCATAGCAAATTTCATTTTGAGACAGATTTTTGGGTCTATATTTAAAAAGTGCCCTGACATCTGCTCAGTCGCCACCCCAAAGAAGTCCTTCTGAGATGTGAGTGGGGACCCACAACTTCCGACCTGTCTGTACCGGCAGGGAGTGTGCCTGAGCTGCAGCTGCCAGCCACATGCCCCTCACTCGTCTCCCCACTGTGCCACCGACAGAGGACAATTTGTTGTGTGGGAGGTCTAAGACTGCGGAGATTAAATTACCATCTGAGTGGACGTGGTTACACCATTCAAAAATATTACTTAACTCTCTGCCACATTTTATGTTTCCCACACTAACAGAGCTACCAGGTGAGTTGTTACAGACCTGTGTCAACTGCTACTGTTGCAATGAGCAGACAAAGGTTGCAGAATGTTTATCTGTCATCGGCTTACTGGGGAGGCAAAGTAGAGAAGGTACTTTGACACAGTGGGGAACGCAGCACATTCATGAACTGAAAGAAAATTGACTTTCTGTTGAATTGTTTACTGCTGCTGGGGAAACAAAAGAGGTTAATTTCATACTGTTTAATAAAGCTTTGAAAGAAGGTAAAACAAAATAACGCTTGGCCATTACAGTGGCGTGCTAAGAATCTGCCATCCCCCAAGCAAAACAAACTCAATGTAGTTTTAAGACCTTTAAAATAGATTTTAAATCCTTATGAATTCAGATCCTAAGGGATTATGTTAAGTAGTTCTTACAAATCATATCTTGTGCCAAGTGGCATATAGAAAAAATATGCAAAAACATGATTATGTTTCATTGAAGATTCTGTCTATTCTGTACTATGGCTGAATTTGAATGTTTGTATTTATAGACATCATTACAGCACATATGGTAAGTGACTGTAAAATATGCATATATAAAATTATATCAGTTTACCTATATGCAAATCAGTAAATATATTCATGTGTATAATTTCTTAAATTATCATTGAACTCCTCAAAAATGGGTCTGGAATCCGGTGTTTCTTAGGGGCCATAAAGTGCCAAGAAAGATGGATGTGTACCATCAGCAAATCATGCATCATTGGTGGCCCTTGGGCTATTTTTTATTGGTAGAAATCATCTTTTTCTTTTGGACAATTCCTAATACAATTCCTATAGTATTGCTGGTCTATGTAGACTTTAGGGGGATGGAGGACTGTCCCTTTTACTTTTGGATCACCCCACTGTGACCAGTGGAGAAAAAATACACAATACATGCTAAATAAATATCTGTGCTTGACTGAACAATATAATGTATAAGTATTTCTGTAACAAACTGCTTATATTTATTTTATTGAAAATAAAATAAAGTAACAATTTAAGTAATCAGCCATAAAAGAAAAATTGTTAAGAAAGGTAGAAAAACTTAAAAAAACCTAAAAGCTTGAAATCTTCATCTGCCCTTATTCTATTTTTGCTTAAAATGAAAATAGCATCATTTGCCTTGTGCTTTACAGTTTACAAAGTGTTTTAACATATATTCTGTGTTCAAGTTTCACAACAACTCTGGGATTTTACAGATGACGCTGGAGTCTCAGAGGCTGAGGGTACCACACCTCCCTCCCATGAGCAGCGGGATGGCACCAACCCCCAAGTTCTCTCCCCTGCACCGCATCACGTGCCTGCCACCTTCGGCTTCACGTGTACCGGCTGACGCACAGACACGTCCACGCTCCTGCTTAGATCCTGCTTAACTAGAGCGGCGGCTAACAGGAGGACTGACTCATGAACACGGGCCTTCCCATAATGAGGGTAGCTGAGCTGTGTAGCACTTACCATATCCAGCCGTGGTTTTAGGCAGCAACACCTCTCCAACAACCACACTGCCTGGTCTGTGTCACTGAACATCAGAAGGGGGCGTTCCAGGGGGGACGAAAGGTTTCTTGTCCAGAACACTCCTATGCTGCCTGCTGGTGCTAGTTTACCCCATTCCAGTTATTCCTTTGGGTGAGACAGAGCCGCCCAATTATGTTATTGAGATGGGACTATCAAGGCACACGGACTTGGGGAGCTGTCGGAGAGGGCTCTATGCAACGTGGATAGAGGTCAGAGCAATTGTGATGGGTGGGTTTCAGGGACGGGAGCCTGGGGGGTGCCCGAGGAGTTCCTGACGTCAGGGAGGGGCGGTGTGACATGACCCTCTCCATTACTTTGCTCAGGGCTCGCCCTGTCCCTGTCCCTCGTTCTAAAGCAGTCTGTCCGTGCGGAGTGTTCCACAGACCCTGCCGATCACACTCCGGACTCCAGAAGCCGAGATGCTCATTTGCTAGGACTCGGCAATTATGAAGTGGTCCCCAGCGCTGAAACAGCCAACAGTCTCTCCCTGGGCGACCGGAGGAGGGTGCGCACTGGCTTATCTCCCTTCCACAGAAATCATCTCCTATGTGTCAAAAACGACACCAGCTTTCAGCAGGAAGACGAGGTGCTGACACTGAGTGAATGATTTTTTTCTCAAACCCACTGCAGAGATCTTTTGCCTTTTTTTGTGGAGCTGTGAGCTTCCATGAGGCAATATGCTCCCCTCCGAAGTGATATAATTCCTGGGTTAAGGGCGACACCGAGGTTCCATTAGAAGCAGGTTTATGTGTCATATTATTGATCAGTAACAAAACTAAGCTTCTAAGTCTGCTTTTAATAATCATACAAAGAAAAATGTAACAAAGGTATTTTGGAGGCCCAGCAGAAAATACTCAGTGCCTGGTGAATGGACATTAGAAAGTAGAATCTGAGCAGTTCGGGCCAGGGCCATGTATTAAGTGGTCTTTATACTGTAAACAGAGCTTAGCATAGGACTTTGCTCATAGTAGCTGCTTAATTAATGTTTTCTACCACATTGGTTAGCTGAGCAGATATAGAATACATACGATTTCTAGAGCATTATTTAATTTTGTGAATATCTAAGAAATTAAAATAAGTTAATATGTTTATATACTACTTACGAGTTCAAAATTATCTATTCATTACCATATAAGTTACTTGACTTCTGTGCTAAAACTCTTCCAGGGGCTCCCCATGGCCTGGACAACGCGGCAGCTGTTCATCACCCAACATACTTTCTCCCCCTTTCCCCCTTGAGCACTCTCCATCGCTCTGCTTCCTGTTTTCCTTCAGGGCCTCTGTACTTGCCACTCCTTTTGGAATGCTCTTTCTCCAGAGTTTTACATGGCTCACTCCTTCCCATCACTTAACTCTTGCCCTGGTATCCTGCCCTCAGAGACACGTTCTTAGGCCACTCCTAGAGTAGTTGTTTCCTCATTCTCTCTTCCTTACTCTAATTTATTTTTCTTCATGGTATGCATCACTGCCTAAAGTTGCAAAATTCATTGTTTTGCTCACGTCAAGTTCAGTGTCTGGCATATAATAGATACACGGTAGACATTTCGCTCAGAGTCAATGTTTCCAAATCATTCTTTTGGGTGGTGTGGACCAAGGGGTCACAACTCACATGCTTCAGTCATAAGGCAGGTAAGCAGACCCTGTCTCAGGTAACAAGGTGTGATGTGAGTAGCAACTACCTAGGAAGTTTAGGCTCCATTAAAAGGTATTCAAATGAAAACACTGTGTTGAACAAATAAAAATACATCTGAGGACCAGATTGGGCCCGACCTCTTTGGATTTACACAAACTGTGTACTTATAGATAGTATGATTACCTAATGGTTGCTTTTGGAGAAAACTATTGTTTCCAATATATGCCGGGTGGGACGAGCAGGTTTAAGGTCGTGAGTAGGCAAAGCACAGAGTTGATAAAGCTGTTGTGATCATTATAACCTGCATGTCTCTTGTTCCTCTCCTCCATCTCCCCTTCTCAGGTATTTTTCCTTAAGATCTGAGGGTGAGCTAGCACCGTGTATGTGTTCCATTCCTGACTGCTCAGTAACCTAATGATATGCACAGTGACTGCAAATAAAGAATCTGTAAGTTTTCTAATCATAGAAACAGGAAATTCCAAACTCAAGAGCACAGTTATGAAATGGGGAGCCAGGAGGCTTGCCAAAGACGGAGAGATGACAGAAAACACCACCCCTAACTTCTGACGTCTGCTCTCACGTCTGCAGAGAGGAGAATTTCCAGAGGAATAATCATCTTGGACTATGCGGAAGGCCAATGAGGCTCTCCAGCCCTCACGCGATGCCCAGGCCTGTTCACTCTGCAGCCACACTGTCTTCCTGGAAGCTAAGATGGATCGTATGCGGTTGAGATTCCCTGATGACCTAACCGGTCTGTGATAGGGTTCAAACCGAGTCAATCAATCTATTATCATCTGCTATTTATATTTCTCTGCAATCAATGTCATGCCACGTTGCTTCAGGCTGGAATTCACAATCGTTAACTGTGGCTTATATTTATCAACTTCAGTTATGAGAAATATTGGGCAGGCAGGATGTAATCACATTGTCATGATCTACTAGAAGACACACGCAGAGGCTCCCGGCAGGGCCGCCGAAGTCAGGCACACTCTCCCCACGAGCTCCGTTCTGCGTGTCCAAAGCTCCATAGCTCCCAGCACCAAGGCGGCTGCGATTTCCTCGGGTTTTAGTTGCCTTGTTCATGTTTCCACCAAATTGGAATAGCATTTCGTGATAGAGATGTCAGAATTTTCTGTCGTACTTTATGATTTTTTGCAAGACAATGATCAGCTTTGTAAGAGTCTGCCATCATTACATTAATTTACGGTGGGGGTGTTAAGCCTCAAATTAACAGGGAAGACCCAGCAAAAACTCGTCTGTCCATTTAAGGCACAGACCTCAATCCTTTAATCACAGCTGAACTCTCTCACTGCTGGGGCACAAAGCTGCCCTCACAGCAGGGTGTTACTGCAAGTTTAAATGTCTAACGGGTAGAAGTATGCCCAAATTTCAGGTCGCAATGTGTTTTCAAGCAAAATCAGTATGTGGATATTGTTAAACTGCCTCACCCCCACCCCAACCCCCAGGATAATTTGATTATTATCATAAGGTGCTCTTTAGAATTCATTACTTTCAAAACAGATATTACATTTAGGCTTTTCATTACTTTGGGAAAAGATCACCACATTTTCAGTGGGTGAGATCAGCTCTAGGAAGGCAGCTAGTGAATTAGAAATAAACAAATACGCTACTTCTGACAGCTCACCTAGAACCAAAGAGCAGAAAGCCCCCACTTGTGACTAAACCTATGTGCAAGTGGCCACTTGCTGCTGATTAACTCTAATTAATCACAGAGAAACACAGATGTCAAAAAAATTACATACTACCTCTTCGGGCCCAACTCTATAGTATCATCTTTATCTTCTTGATTTAATGACGTAAGCTTGAAATATACAGGCAACCCTCATTTTACTGTGCTTCCCTCTCCTGTGCTGCATATATATTGCCTTTTCACAAACCGCAGTTGTGTGGCAATCCTGAGTCAAACACGTTGGTTGGTACCATTTCCCAACAAAATTTGCTCACTTTGTGTCTCTGTCACATTTGGGCAATTCTCGCAATATTTCACAATTTGTCATTATTATATCATAGTTGTTATGGTGGCCTGTGAACAGGGAGCTTTGATTCTACTATTGTAATTGTTTTAGGGTGCCAACAGCCACACACATATGACAGTGAACGGACTAATGTCGGGTGTGTTCCCACTGCTTCACGGCCCTGCCATTCCCGCATCTCTCTCCCTCTCCTCCCGGCCTCCCTATTCCCGAGACACAATCATATCGAAATTATGCCAATTAATAACCCATAGCAGCCTCTACGTGTTCACGTGCAAGGAAGAGTCACACATTCTCACCTAAAATCAAAGCTAGGAACGATTAGGCTGAGTGAGGAAGGCATGTCAAAAGCCAAGACAGGCCGAGAGCAGGCCCCTGCACCAAACAGCCAGCCGCGTTGTGAATGCAAAGGTCAGATTCTGCACGGAAATTAGAAGCGCTGCTCCAGTGAACACATGAAAGGGAAGAGAGCAAAACAGCCTGATGGCTGATATGGAGACAATTCAAGTGGTCTGATGATCAAACCAGACACAACATTCCTTTAAGCCAAAGCCTAATCAGGGCAAGGCCCCAACTCGCTTCAACACCATGAAGGCTGAGGGAGATGCGGAGGCTGCAGGAGAAAAGCCTGCAGTGAGCAGGGGTTGTTCACGGGGTTTAAGGAAAGAAGCGGTCTCCACAGCGCACACGGACAAGGCGAAGCAGCAAGAGCTGGTGTAGAAGCTGCAGCAAGTGACCCAGAAGTTCGGCTAAGATAACTCATGAAGGGGCTGCATGAAACAGCAGGGTCCAGTGTAGACAAAGTCTTCTACTGGAAGAAGATGCCATCTAGGACTTCCATAGTTAGAGAGGAGAAGCCAGTGCCAGGCTTCAAAACTTCAAAGGACAGACTGACTCTCCTGTTGGGGGCTAGCGCAGCTGGTGGCTTTCAGCCAATGCTCATTTACCCTCTGCAAGTCTTATTAGGGCCCATAAGAAATAGACGTAATCCACTGTCTGTATTCTATAAATGGAACAGCATATTTGTTTGCAACATGATTACCGAATATTTTAAGCCCACCATTAAAACTTGCTTCTCAGCAAAAAAGGTCCTTTTCAAAGTTGACTGCTTATTGACAATGAACCTGGAGACCCAAGGGCCCTGACAGAGACGTGCAATGAGATTAATGTTGTTTGCACGCTTGTTAACATAAAATCTATTCTGAGGTCCATGGTTCAAGGAGTGATTTTGACTTTCAAGTCTTATTATTTAAGGGACACATTTTATAAGGTTATAGGTAATGATTCCTCTGACGGATCAAGGCAAAGACAACTGAAAACCTTCTGGAAAGGATTCACTCTTCTAGATGTCATTAAGAACATCTGTGATTCATAGGAAGAGGACACAATATCAACAAGAGGAGTTTGGAAGAAGTTGATGCCAACCCCCCTGGTTAACGTTGAGAGCTTTACGACTTCAGTGGACAAAGTAACTGCAGTTGTGGTGGAAAGAGCAAGAGAACCAGAATTAGAGTGGAGCCAGAAGGTTTAACCTCTACTCAAAGTAGAGGTTAAACTGATGAGGAGTTGCTGCTCCTGGATGAGCGAAGAGAGTGGTTTCTTGAGATGGAATCTGCTCCTGGCGAAGATGCTGTGAAGATTGTTGAAATGACCACAGAGGATTTAGAATTTTACTTGAGCTTAGTTGACACAGCAGAGCCAGGGTTGAGAAGACTGACTCCAGTTAGGAAAGAAGTTCTATTGTGGGTAACATGCCATCAGCAGCGTCACATGCTACAGAGAAGTGCTTCATAAAAGGAAGGGTCAACTGATGTGGAAAATGTCATTCTTCTTGTATGTTGAGAAACTGTCATCCCAACCTTCAGCCATCACCAAGCTGATCAGTCACCGGCCATCAAAATCCAGACAAGACTCTCCACCGGCAAAAAAGATTATGATTTTCTGAAGGCTCAGATGATGGTGAGCATTTTGAAGCAATAAAATATTTTAAAATTAAGGTACATACATATCTTTAGATGTTATGCTACTTCATGCTTAACAGACTACAGTATAGTGTAAATATATCTTTTATATGCACTAGGAAACCAAAAAAATGTGTGTGACTTGTGTTACGGTGGTATGTGCTGTACTGTGGTCTGGAACTGAACCTGCATTATCTCCGAGGTCAGCCTGTAACTCACATTAAAGAGCTCTATTAATCAATGGAGTATTTTTTCTCCCAATTACTTTCCCCCCCACAAAGATAAGTAAATCCATACCCTTGATATTTACTTTCAGATTTTGCATATCGTGGTACTAAAAATCTCACAATTGTATCCTTAGGACATGTAAGCATTTTCCCACAGTGTTCAAATAGAGTTCACAATGGTTCATTTTAAATTCTATATGTTCAAAATCTTTATCATATATTTGAAGGGAAGAATTCATTATTTAAAAGTAGTCAGAAATGTACAAGAAGTAATTTGACTTACACAGGAGACTAGAATATAATGCTATGAAATCCGCAGTTGGGAGTTTCTAAATGTTCCTTAGATATATAAAACAAAGTGCAACTTCAATATTCTATCTAACTAAATGACTTCATCTATATTTCAAATGTTTCCAATCAATATTCTCCTTTATTTTGTATCAACTCTCCATTATAACGACATATAATTCAAAAGCTAAGGACCAGCTACTCTGCTAAAAATAATTTACAGTTGTCATTGTAAAAAACAAATTGTTAAATACCACCAACAAAAGCAATATGTTCATATTTTTATGTTAAAAAATGCATTTGCCCTCTCCCCGGTTTTTCTCCTTCTCTGTTAGCTTTTAAAGGCAGACGCCCCTCTTCCTTCCAACGCTCATGTAGTGATCCAGGCTGTCTGGTCATTTTTCAACCATTTCTCTCTGATCTGTCAAGTAAAGGATGAAGTTACTTTAGCTTTTAAGGAACAATGAAATGCCTGTGAAAGAAACAAAGTAGCTAGAATTAAGCCCTGGCCCAGCTCACCTGTCAGTGTGCGGACTCTGCAGCCAAGACTTTAACAAACAGGTATTAGGACCAAGGTAGCCAGAAAAGCTGTTATAATCGTGAATAATTTTTAGCTCTTCCCTCCTTTCTCATGCTCACCGCAGGTCTGCTCATCTCCTCCAACCCTCTGAGCCATACATTTCGGAGTTTGTTTTTGTTGATAATGCGGCACAGATCTGGCCAGCAGAGAAAGATGCCCCCCAAGCCGCGTGGTGTCGGCTGGTGCTCTGTGACCTGGGGAGGAGTCCACGCCAGGGCTGTCGGCCGATCACGGGGTGGGCCTGCCGGAGGAGATATTTACAAATCACAGTCGCTGGCTTCAGGGGTGTCATTTGGGTAAGAACTGCTGGTGTCAGCCCAGTGGACAGGCTATGCAAACCCCCCCAGAATTCACCTTTTCCACTTATTTTCAGAAACCGAATATGCATTTGACTCGACTCAAAAAACAAACAAACAAAAAACAGCCCAACTCTTCGTGGGGAGGTCTCTTCACAACTCATTAATTCATTCAGTGAATCTTTGTTGAGAATATCCTTTCTATCAGGTACAGTCTAGGTCAATGTTTCTCCATCCTGGCTGCTCATTTTAATTTTCTAAAGGGCTTTTAAAATATGTCTAGGCCAGTCCCCAAGCAGATACATAGGCACCGGTACGGTCTTAACCAGAACCGGGACTGGAGAACATTTCCAGGCATCCAGGTTACAAAGGTGAGCAGAACAGGCTCATCCCTGCTCTCGTGGCTTATGTTTCACGAAGGAAGTGGCCCAAAATATTCATTAAGACTTTTGTTTCTACCATCATGTCAGTCTAGAACACACTAGAACCTTCTTACAACACCAGAACTAAAAATACTTGTTAAACACTTTGGAGACTGCGAAAGAAAACCCACTGGTGTCGGGAATAAACCCCGAAGCCGGGGAAGCAGGTGAAGGCTGCAGCCACCGGCTGTTAGAGTTCTGTGGCCCAGAGCGTGGCGGTGGGGGTGCAGTGAGACTGGTCCTGAGACAGGCTGTGAGCCCAGTGGATCGAAGACCAACCTATAGTGCAGATGGAGCCCAGGAAGGCTGAGGGTCTGGTGGGAAAAGCAAACTGCTGTGCGCATGCACATGTACACACGCTCATCTCACACGGCACACCTCACGCACGCTCCAGAACCAGTCGGCAAGGAAAGCTCTCTTCTGGGCTTGGCTCTAAGTGGCAGTTAGGTCAACAAATCTCCCTGGTTATTTCTGGCCACTGCCCAGCACGCAGCGGCCCTGGGGTTTGAATATACCTGATGTGCATGGTCCTGAAAATTATGAGGTGTAAGTCATAACGTTCACTAACTCATGTTGCCCCAGGGGCCTGAAAGAAACACATATAAAAACTATCAATTATAAGAATAAATAATAATAAAAAAAGACCACAAAGCTTGCAGGAAACAAACCACCCTATAAGGGAATCAGTGGAAAAAGTAAAAAGAACTAGACATACAAAGACTTCAGAAATTGCAATAATCAGATCAAATACAAAATAAGTAAGTTTAATAGCCTTAAGAAATAAAGAGAGCCCTGGCTGGGTTGCTCAGTTGATTGGGTCATCATTCTGTACACCCAAAGGTCGCGGGTTTGATTCCCAGACAAGGCACATACCTAGGTTCCGGGCCGCATCCCCAGTTGGGGCGTGTACAGGAGGCAACCAATTGATGTCTCTCTCTCTCTGTCTCTCCTCCCTTCCTTTCCCAAAAATAAATAAATAAATAAATAAAAAATCAATAAAAACATATCCTTGGGTGAGGATCGAAAGAAACAAAAACAAAAGAGAGAAAACCGAAACACAAGTGGGGAACAAGAGACTATTAACAATGATCAGGTAGATTTGAAGAAGAAACTAAACACAACTGTTGAGATAAAACTCAACTCATCTAAATAAAAAATTCAGCGAGAGTTTTACACAGAGAGAAACCCGATATGACCCAGCGGGAGCAGCACATAGCCAAGGGCAGGGCGGATGCTGCACACGAAGGCTTCCGAGGGCCTCCGAGGCCGCTACTATCCACAGCACTGGCGTGCAGCGTGCGCTCAGAGCATGGCACGCCCAAGTCACAGAGGTAGCCGGTAATGGAGAAATGGATTTGCACCCAGTCTGCTCGGCAGCCAAGATGACCCATGTGACAGAGCTCCTCGCTGCTGTCTCGCTGGGTTCTGTCTTCCTCCTGGCGTCACTAACGTGTGCTACAGTTGCTTCTGCTACTCTGTTTCCCAGGGTCAGTACACCCCTAAAGAAAGAAAACTTTTCTTTTCAAGGGTAAAAAACAAGATGATGGCAGGGATAAGGGGGCCGAGACTGAATTGTCTTGTTTTGAACTCCTACTATGTGTGGGTTCTTTACAAATGCAAATACAAGATAAGAAAGTCCTGGTTGTTACCGGCGCATGATTAAAGACATAGTTAAACAATTTTGAAGGAATGTGTTAAATAAAGATTGCCTAGCAATAACTTCCAAATGCTATTCTGGTCCTCTAAGCCTGATCAAAGCTTCATTTAAAACCAGGCACTGAACATTTTATCTGGATTATAAACTTTTCACTTGTTCTGACATGTCTGAAGATTTTTTTCAAAACTTGCCCCGGAAAGTCTAAATATATACATATATATCTATCTCATGTTTGTGAGTGCACCTTGAGAGAAATGTGTTCTCCGTCCAGAACAGCGGCCCCAGCCCCCTGGTCCAGCTGTCTTCAGAGAAGGGGCCACGCACAGGCAGGTCTGTGCCGTCTAGAACACATTTTCCGGGCAAATTCTCAGCCAGCATTTGGCTTGCTCTCCAATGAGCGGTCTTTTGCTCCAGTGTGTGGTCTCTGAGGCTGCCAAAATGACTTACTTCAGCCCTGCTTTGCTCCTGGCCACCAACTATGCAAAATTCACACACGGAGCCAAAGAAATGTGGTCACAGCCAGTGTCTAGGGAGCGATGTTCTCCAAAGTCATATCGCTGATGGAGAAAACCTTCCGCCACTACAGGTTGGCTGTGGTCCAGTATTTCTTAGTCTCAGACATTTCTTCTTTTGAAGCCTACGGAAACTGTGAAGTTCAGCTAAATCTGACACAACACAGCAGCCAGACAGGAGACTCCAGACCCCAGTCCGAGTCCAGCTTCTTGGGTTGATATTTCTGATATCCTGAGGCCTGAGGATCCCCAGGAAACCCCTTCTTGGAAAACAGACCAGTAAATTACACAATTGGTGCCAAGTGAATACTGAACACCGTCAATTCTGAGAAGACATTCCCGCAGCCTGGGAGTGAGCAGTGTCCCCTGTCAGATACATGTTCAAGGAACAAAGAGCGTTCAATTCAGAGCGTTTTTAAATGAAAAAGAAAGAAGAGCACAAGTCGCAGGCAGGCAGCAAGCAGACTTTTCATGTGGGGTTTACTTGTGGGGGAGCATTCGCTCCACAGCACTGACAAGGCTGCGTTCAGACCAGGCAAGGAGGACCAGCCTTCAGTCCACAGGTGGGTCTCCAGGTCAGTGGTCTGTGTCGACAGGGTTGCCATCGTGAATAATATGAAATGCCCTCTGACAATGCCATCTCAGAGAAATGCCATTTCGAAAGAGGAAGCCAGAGTAACTTGCTTCCCCTTGTGGCTGTGTCTGTGGCTTCCAGGCCTTAGCAGATGACAAGTGTCCGGTGAGCAGCTGAGCTTACCGCCTCCTGGTGCCATCCATAGGACTTTGAAAATCACCCTCTGGGCTCTTCAGGGTCACACAAAGAATAAGAATTGGTTGTTCTGAACATTATATAACAAGACGTAATTTCAGCTTCTAACCTGTTTTAAAATGTTAGCTCTCCTGTGCTTTTTTTTTTTTTTTTTGTACATGCCCCTTCCAGGAACCGAACCCGAGACTCTCTGGTCCGCAGGCCGACGCTCTAACTGCTGAGCCACACAGCCAGGGCCCTCCCGTGTTTTGATAACAAATTGTGGCACCAATTGGTGTGAGGTTACCTGACACCAGCCAGATTTTCCACAGAGCTTTTGAACGCTGGGCTTTAAATCCCAGATTAATACATGAGACATTCTTGATGAGATCTATACCACTGGTATGTGATCCCTACTCTCTTACTTTAAAAAAAAAATTTTTTTTTTATCCTCACCCAAGGACATTTTTTCATATTTTTTTTCATTTTTTTGTTCAGATAGAGTGGGAGGGAGAGAAGAAGAGAGGAGAGAGAAACATCGACGTGAAAGGGACACATCGAGTGGCATCTTGGGAAGACCGAATGGAACTACTGTAACTGACATTTTGGAACTACCCCATGAATATCACTGTTTGAACAGTGTGGGGTAGCTTTTCCTGATAGAAAAATAAAATGTATTGCTTTGTTTTGTTTTTTTTAAATGACACATTTTACTCACAAATCAACCTTTTCTGCTGTTTTAAAAGCAGAATATCACATTGTAAAGGTGAAGGCAAGGTTAAAAAAATTAGCCTTATCACTGAGAATAAATGAATGCCTGTCTTCACTGAACTAGATGGGGTCAGCGTTCTGGTCCAGCAGTTGTCAGAACTGAAGTAGACAAGTACTTTGGAATCGAGGACACTGCCAGCACATATTGGTTGTTCTGAACATTACATAACAAGAAGTGCTTCCAGCTTCTAACCTGTTTTAAAATGTTAGCTCTCCTGTATTTTGAGACGATTAGTCATTTATATATATTTAAAGTCTGAAGGGAGGGTTTGAAATTCTGCTTTGCATCTCGGAGAGAGCTTTGGGCCCAGACCTCAAAAATACAACAGAGTGACACATTTGCAGACAAACACCTCACCAAGTGGATTTGAAAACAGTTAAAACACCAGCAGATGGGATGTGTCTGCCCGCCCTCCCTGCTGGGTGCGTCCCTGAGCCTGGCGGCACGTGCCGGAGGCCCCCCAGGATCCCACCTCCCAGAGGGGCGCAGCCAGGACCCCAGCGCCTCTCCACGAAGACCGAAGGTTGGCGAATGCCGCGTCTCCACAGCTGGCTGTCGTCACCTGTCCCTAACTCCCAGGCCCTTCCTCTTTAACAAAAAGAAATGAAAAGAAAAATCAGACCATAATTTTGGAATGAAGCAATTTTCCATTTATATTTCCATAAAAGCTTTGGTAAATATCATCGGTAGGTTTAAAGAATCAATCCTTCCATTCCCTATAATTAAGTGGGAAAATAAATTAGTGAATGTCTCCAAACATTAGCATTAAAAACAATAAATAGGCTTCGATGGTGAAGGTTTCCCTTTGGAGGGGAAGAAGTAACAAAATCTAAATTAAATTAAAGTGGTGTTTTGGGAACCCAAGCGGTACTACGGCTCAATAAACTAATGTAATTAGACAACCTGAGAATTTTCTTCCTAGTCTCCGAATCTGAAGCATGGGCTTTGTAAAGGCTTGAGATCATTGTTCGAACCCAAGCCAGCAGCTTCCCGGATCCGCCGCCGGCGCGCTGCCTTGAAGTGGCCGTTGTTTGATCACCAAGCCTCAGCTCTGAACGGGCCTGGGGAGCTTCCAACGGCAGCAGCCCATTTGGAGACGGACAAGTGTTCATTTTGACAGAGTCACCGGCTGCCTGCAGCCTTCAGGAGCTCCTCTTTTCATGAGAACAAACCCAGGGGAATGTTTTTTAGTACAAAATCCCTTTTTAACAAATAAAAAGCTTGTATTGCACCGCAGGGCTGCCCACCTCCACAGAGCCCGGGCTCTTTTTGGTGGCCCCTAGGAAGTGAGCTTTTCATTGTCTAATTCATCCAGGGATGGGCATTCTGCTGGGCTAATGAGCTCTCCTGCAGCCTCTTCCCCCGCAGGCGAATCCCCAAAAGCAGTCTTAAATCAGATACTGTTAAAGCCAAAAGAGAGGAATGGAGGAAAGTTGGAAAAAAAACAACAACGTAGGGTCGAGAAAGCCAAGCTAGCAGTAGGCCAATGATCATGTATTACATCTGGCTTCAGTGAAGGTATGTGCTTGAAGATTTTCATCCACACAGTTAATTTCTAAGCTTGTTCTTTCATGGCCAAGGTTCTATTTGAGCACACCTCCGATGGATATTAATGTAATAGATCACCGTGGCAGATGGCTCTTAAATATACTGATAGCAACCTTGACCGGGGACTGATTAGAAAGGCCAGGATTAAGGAGCACTCCCTTCCGCCAGAGAGCGGAGCGCGACATTGGAAACCTAGAGGCTCTGATTCCTGTCCTATGACTAATTTTCCCATGTTTTACCCTGTCACCAGTGAGTCCGGCAGACATTATTAGGAAGCTGTGACAGCACCTAATAAACTATGTTGGGAGAGAAATCATGGCTCCCCTTTGCACTGATGATCTTTTGGAGAAATACGGTATCGAGCATTATGGGGGCTGGAGGTGGCAACACTGATGATGCCCAGGGCAGTTCATCATCGGCCGGCACCTTGCCAGTGATCTACCGCTATAAAGGAACAGCTTCCAGGAGAGACAGCGATGGAGAGACTGTCTTATTCATGTTAGCAAAGACGTCCTAGAGATGATCATCTGATTATTTATTGACTGTTCTCAATCCCTGAACACAGCTTTAGGACACCGCAGGTCTCGGGCAGAGGGAGATGCTTCTGCGTGCCCTCCCTCGGAGAGGTGTGCAATGATTGCATTAGCAGCAGCACAGACTGTGTGGCGAGTGGTTTCGCAATGAACGTGTAGAATTCAAAAGGCCAGGAAGGATTAGTAATGTTGGGGTTCACAGAGGCAGCTCATTTTAGAAATCTGGTATTTGAGTGTTTCAACCCATTCTTTTTAACAAACTCTCCAGCACAGAGCAGATGGTTCCTCTATTCACAACTGTTTGCACCGAACATATTGCAGTGATGTATGGACCACATGTTACCGAGCAAAGCGAAAACATTCGGTAGCAGCTAATTAAGTGTAAAGACACATAGTTCCATGTACAGAGTCCTCCTCTAAATATGCTTTCCATTTTTTATAGTTTACTGTTTTATTTGTGCAAAGCACTTAAGTCTGAACTGTGATATCTGTCCTACACTTATGGTAATGCTGATATTACATTTCTATTAAATCTTTGGTCACATTTTTTTTTTTTTTTTAATTCAGAAGGTTGTCATTTTATGTCAGAATTTCCCTGGTAGGTCAGCCACACTTTGTTTTTAAATGTTAGAATGCTTGTACGTTACTCTCAAGCCCACAAAAATGCTTATTTTAAGAAGTCCACTTTGCCTTGAAAAATAGAACATACTCAATATGTAATAGAGATGAAATAAGACTACTCACCAAAAAGATATGATGTTTTAATAAAAAGTCACTAATTTTAATTGGGTTTTGAAAGTCATTTCTTAATATGTAATTCCTTTGTATCATAGCTTCTTCACCCGATGCCCCACTCCAGTGAGAACATCATTTTCCTTCCCCTGCAAACTCCGCCCTGGTTCCCTCGCAGCCCATGGGTTGGTCTCGAACTCGGTGTGCCCCTCAGGTCGTGACCCTGAGCCCCGGCACAGAGGGCTCCGCCTGCCTTTCCAAAGCAGATTCCCCGAAGCCAGACGAAAGCCCGGACTCACAGCGGCATTTGTTATTGCTTTCTATAGAAACCTCAAACTCCCTTTCTGTCTCAGATGATCCGAAGACATTTTCTTTTCCTTTTTGCTGACCAACAGGGTCAGTGGACATTACAATTCTGTCACTGAGTGTCAAGGTGACTGTGAGATGAAACAATGAATCTTTTATAACTACGGTTGTCTTTCTCAAGAGCCCTCCATGCAAAATGTCAGAGCAGGCCATCCGTCACCGCTGGGGTAGCCTCATGTCTGCGGCCCAGGGACCCGGGGACACTATAGCCGCATTTCTCCAGAACGCAAGGAGCCAAGCTTAGAAAACCCGAATGGGATCTGGCCTTTTTGCAATGCCTAGTTCTCATTTTCATGGAGATTTCTACCAAGGAAGAACTTTAGAAATATGCTAATGACAAACTGAACCTGCTGAAGTCTTTAAAGGGAAGGGAAACAATTCAGGCAGATAACAGAAATGCATTAATGAAGGCACGCTAGAGTGTGAATTACGTATTAGTATAAAATATAAGCTCGGTCCAACAGCATAGAAAAGAGGAGTTTGCAGAAGAAGAAGAAATACTAATGGTTAATATTGATTGAGCCAATATATTGTAGTGAGACTAATAAAAAAAACATTGAAAACAACACAAAACTGAAGTCATAATATTCAATTGTTACTACCATTCCTAGGCTCATGATAATAACCACCACTTATTTAACATGTACTTGAATACTGCCTACATTAAAATATTTAGAATAACTCATCAATGTGGGTACATTTGTTGCACTTTACAGATGAAGGGACTGAGACACTGAGATATTTTTAAGCGGTGTACGTTTTCTGACATCTGTCAAGTAGCAAGCGGAGGAGCTGGGGAGTAAACCCAGGGCTCCCTGCTCCCGGCCCCCTGCTGCCTCGCCATGGGAACTAGAGCCGGTTAACAAACACTGCTTCGTTTGTGTCCAAAAACTGAACCGTGCTATGTGAGTTCCTCTGGCATCTTATTTTGGTAGGAAAATAATACCGGAGTCTTTACATATGCTGTTGTTAGCAGCAAAATCTAATAGAATGATCGATATCAAGGAAAGGAGCAAATAATCAAATTTCAGAGAAGCCTCTTGGTTTGAGCTCATCAATGCTAAGCAAATATTAAATGTGTAACCCTAAGAGATACACTTTTGTCTCTGCAGGACTCTTGTTGTCCATAAATAACATTTATGTTTGATGAAAATAGGATTAACTTTGTATTGAAAATTGAGCCTGTCGTTCAGTCTGATTAAACAACATGCCATCTTGCAAACCCACATTTTACTCAATAGTGCTGTGTGTCTGGAACCAACTCTACTGTGAATAAATTTTCTGGATATACCTATATTAGGGAAAGAGTACGAAAAACACGTCTTTCTAAGTGAGTGCTAGTATTAAAAGGAGAAACATCTGTAACAAAAATAAATTAATTAATAAAAAATAATTTCATAAAAAAAATAGGGCATTAGATCTTCTCAATCATTAGATAATATTCAACAATTTGAACTGATTTAATACAAATAATTTAGGATGGTTCAACCTACCATACAGAGGCAACTGTCTAGAAATAACCTTGGTGAAGGAGAGCATATCAAAGGTACTCCAGAAAGCTTCCTGCATCCCAGAGGTCTTCCTCCTCTTCCACCCCCTTGCTGTTACCATAGCAACCTGTGCATGTCCCTATCACTGCACAGATCACTGCCTTATTATTTAACTTGTGAAATGTCTATCAATCCACCCAGATGGTAGCAACTTGAGGACAGGAACTGTGACTTCCCATCTCTGTAGCTCTAGCCACGGGCATGCTGCCAGGAACTAGTAAGCACTAAATATTTGCGTGCTCACGTTTATTTGTATGGTATTTTGCATTTTTCAAAAGTCTTGAAAGGGAGGTGAGGTAATTACAATAGCCTTCCCATTGTACACAGCTTCACTTTCTGTGTGAGCAACCATGGTCTGGAAATATTACATGGGAAATTCAAGAAACAAACAATGTGTAAGTTTTACGTTGCGTGCCATTCTGAGTAGCAGGATGAACCTGCCCACCCTGCTCGTCCAGCCGGGCTGAACCCCCACTTCGTCCAGCGTCTCCACGCCGAACACACTCCCTCCTCTGAGTCACTCAGGAGCCCTTCCTGGTATCAAATTGGCTGTGGCAGCACCGCGGTGCGAGTGTTCAGGTGACCCTGATTTTACTTCACAGTGGCCCCAATGTGCAGGAAGAGTGGCGCTGGCCATCCAGATACGGCAAAGGAGCTGAGAAGTGCTTCCTTTAAGTGAAAAGGTGAAAGTTCTCCAGTGTAGGCATTGTGTCCTCTCACATTATCACAAGAAGCGTGAGTACGATACAGTAAGATACTTTGAGAGACAACAGTCACATAATCTGTATTACAGTAGATTGTTATAATCGTTCTATTTCATTATTAGTTATTGTTGTTAATCTGTTACTGTGCCTAATTTATACATTAAACTTTTCACAGGTACGTATGTAAAGGAAAACATGTAGTATATATAGAGTTCGATATTCTCTGTGGTTTCAGGCATCCGTTGGGGTCTTGGAACTTATCCCCCATGGGTAAGAGGGGACAACTGTGTTACTTCCCTTGTCACAATTTTGGGATTAGAATCCAAGTGATTTGATTCCCAGTTAAATAATGGTTTACTCCTTTATTATTATTATTAGCATTGCCATGTTCTCACAAAGCCTTTAACATCATTTCTATTTAACTAAACATAACTGGTCATTCTTTTCTTTCTTAAGCCACAAACCAATTTTTCTTAAAATTGCAAAATGTTGCATTGCATTAACAAATTTAATCAAATGGCTTACTGCAGTTTCCAAAATGAACTTTTTTCCTCTTTTAATTACAGTGTATTTCCAACACCCACTGGCCTAGTTTAAGTTTCTGTTACACATACTGGCGTTTTGTACATTTTACATTCCATGTGCTGCTGAGGTTAAGAAGGTGGTTGCCATGGTCCCCTCAGATAGTAACACTGCATACTTTGCAGCAGGCTTTATCTCCTCCCCTATGTGGGTCACTCTGGAACACAGAAAAGACCTCATCTTATAGACTGTGACCTGCTGACTTCCCAAATTCACGACGGCTAGAGCAGTGGGCGGAGCTTGGGGAATGGGGCATCGGAGTGGCTCTGGCGAGTTGGAGACGTCCCTCTGGACCAGGAAAGACACACTTCCACCCTGTATTCTCTCTGATCTGTAGTCAGTCACGAGGCTGGACCACACACGGTGCTTCTGAAGTGAATGTGGATGAGATTTCTCAACAGCTCTGCTCTCCAGCTAGGATTGCAAAAGAATACAACTTGCTCTACAAGACTTCTCTCACATCTTGAAGATTTCCTGAAAAGCACCACCTCATTTATTTTTTCTTTCTTTCTTTAAAAAAACAAACAAAAAAAAAAAAACTTCTCCAAAAGAAATAAGACATCCCCATGGTATTTTTGTAACATACTCTCCATCCAACATCTTGCTCTCTATACTTATATTACTAGCATGTTTACAGCGGAGCTGGCAAACGCATTGATGGGTCAAAGCATTGATTATAATACCAGTTATCAGTTATCTGAATGCATTCAGGATTCTATGTTTAGGGTAAAAAGCTTCCTCAGTACTCTGTGCACTCAGAAATATCAGGGCTGCAATCAGCAAAGATAATAATTACTGCCATTTACTTATTTCTAAAGAAATATTTGTACTTGGACAGAAACTTAAAAGTGTAAAATAGCAATTTACTTTATTTGTAGATCATCAATAGGCTAACGTACTCATACATTCACTAACAAATACTTACCATCTCTAAGTTTCCTCTCTCATTCTGTTCTTAGTCTCATAATTCCAATGTCCCATAGACCATTACCACATGTAAGATAAATTATGAGCTCATTACAGTCTCAAATAGGTACCCCTCCCACATCCTAAAACATCAATGGCACCATCATAATTCTGACTCCCTAGGATGACAAGCTTGGTCCTACACTGTAGATCTTCATCACCTCTCCTGCGCCGCCCACTAGGCTGCCCTAGCTCCCACCCAAAACGGGTCCCTGCTCTGTGCTTTAAGGGGTCTCATACATCACAAATATAGAAATACATTTTTTTTTCTTTTTGTTCTCTTAAAATGTTTTGAAAGCTTGGTAACGGGTTAAGCAAACAGGAGTCACGCGAGGGGACCGTGTGGGTTGGCCAGAGTCTCACCCCGTCCTGCCCGACGATGCGGGCTCAGGAAGTGCACAGGGTGTTCTGAGTGTGGGCGAGGGGAGGTGAGAAGAAAAATCTAAGCCTCTGTGTATCTGTTCTGCAGTTTTTAGAAGAAAAGCAGAACAAAGGGAACCTCACTAGTGCCTTTCCTCTCTTCCAAGTCTCTGGGCCCTCCCCAGGGCCTCCGAACAGCTGCTGTCGTATTTAGTCCAGAATGTGTATTGTCACTGCCGAGAGGCAGCGTGACGGGAAATGCGTGGCTGTTACCGGAGAGCCCTTGGCGGGCTTTGGGGGGTGGCTAGAACGACCGGAAATGCTGGCGTGGAGGAGTACGGCGCGGGCCTGGAGAACCCTCCGCCTTGGCTCTTAGGCATGGCCTCTGTAGGTTTCCATCCCAGGCCAGGCAGATCCGGCCCCCACCTCTGGGCTTGGGGCCGGGACAGGGCATCTGCCTTTGACCAGCAGTCCCAAGTCACCATCAGGCTTCTGCACCGGCTGCCCGAGATGAGGGTCCTTCCAGCCATTCCCTGGGGAGTGGGCCGTGGGGCCCTGGGGGGAACTGGGCCACCCCGGCAGCGGTGGCTTTCATACATTTTCAACTCCTTAGTTGCTGAACCCAAGAGACAAACATCACTTGGAGACAACTTTGAAACATGTTGTGACTTTACTCAATATTTCTCGAGGATGAGCAGAGAGGCACACTTCTTTTCATGGACTTGTCCTTAATCAGGAAAAAAAATTATGAGTCACAATTTCGGGTCTTAAAAACACCCATCAGACAAATAATAAAAGAAACAATCCTTGTCTAGGGTAAGGTGATATTTATTTATCCTGAATACATGTATATTACTCTGATAAATTTTATTCTCTAACTTTGGACAATTGGTTGAAGCCCAAAGCTTCACAACTATGGTAGATTAGATAAAGCGTTGCCGAAAATACCGTGCTTAGCTCCCGTTCCCTTACAGTCTTAGGGAAGGAAGACAAAGGTGCCCACGGGAGGCCGGTGGGTAGAGTGCGACACTTACAACGGGTGTCCCTTAGCCACTCTCTCATTCCCCCCATCAGTACGCGCTGGTCCCCACTACGTGTCAGGCCCCGGCCTGGGCCCTGGGGGCGGACGAGTGAGTAAAACACGAGGTCCATCTGGGTCTAAATTCTGCTTATGCAACAGCATCATCCTTGGCTAACTTATTTAACTATTCTGTTTCACATTTGAGAAAGAGGGAGTTAGATTAAATTAGGCCATGATTTCTTTCAGCTCTAAAAGAAATGAGTTAGCAGTGCTATGACTCTCTGATCACTGGGCATAGACACTGCCCATATAATTGCAGTAAAGGAGTTCATGATGCTATCTACTCCCCACCTGCCAAATCGCTGACCCCTCAGACGCCCCTCCCATCTTCTCTTGGCCACCCTCTCCCCATCACTTCCAGCAGCACCGGAGGATCTATAATCACACGGATGCCACCCACATGTTGCCACAGCGTCACCGCCCTGATTTCCTGGTGAGACCGAATGAGTGAAAGCAGCCAGGGCAGCTGCACAGGCGCAGACGAGGGATGTCCCTGTGCTGCAGGCTGGGTCTAGTGTTACTGGGCTTCCATTTGTTATCCATGAACTCTCCTAAGGAGCCGAAGAAAAGGCAACATGCATTTAACTAAAATCAGCCTGTCGTTTCAGTAAAATGAAGAAGAACATATTAAACATTAGTTCATCTCATTTCCCTTTAAACGCACGATTTTAGTTTATTGGTGTAATGAGAGTTTGAAGAGCTTACATTCACAAGGAATAGCAATCCTCCAGCATCTCTATTTATCTCTAAAACGCACCAGATTGAATCACTTGGCATTTCATTTTTTCCATCTTTGCTGACTCTCTCATCACAATTTCTCCAGCTTAAAAACAAAACAAAAATATCCCTATCTCTTCCAATACAGTTCTTAATTTCCTATGATTCTTAAGTGCACACTCTCCCCAAGGTTCAGAAAATAAGATCAACAGTTAAAAAACGAAAGGTATTCCCTATTGAGGCTAGCCTTTCCCTAAGATAGTCTCATTTTTTTTCACCCAATATAGTAACATATAGGAAGGATAAGAGCTAAAATTAGACCTTGCTGTGAAACATCAATCTGTTCTTAGCAGTGCAAATAATTTACACACACACACACGCGCACGCGAGATGCTTTCATTTATTTCCTTATATCACATGAAGAGTCCAATGATAGTGAAGATTAAAGGAATTTTATTTTCCTCAGAAGTTCAGTGAATGCTAATTCTTTGGTAGTATTAATAGATGCTTTTAGCTAAGTAAGTTTGGGAGGCTCTGGTTAAATAACACGGAAGTATTTACTTACATTGTGACTCTCCTAGAAGACAATATTGAAAACAACATTTCCCAAACGCACGTGAGCATTGTAGCCCTTATTGGGAGAGTCATTCTGAGAACCACAAATCCAGTATGAGTGTCTCGTTGTGAAGACGAGGAGACCGTGCTTACAGTGGTTGGGACGCGCTGTGAGCTCACAGATTTATCAGCACAGCTAGAGCTAGAACCGATTTGACTTCCAGCCAACAATTTCTTCTAAAACAATGCAAATAATGAGTTTGAGATCCTACTAATTTTTAAAAGATTTTTCATTTAATTTTTTAGAAAGAGAGGAAGAGGGAGAGAGAAACATCGACTGGCTGCATCCCACATGCCACCCACTGGTGACTGAGCACGAAACCTGGGCATGTGCCCTGACCAGAAATTCAACCGGCAATGACATGACCTCCTAATGCGTTGGGAAATACCTCTGATTCTGGGAACAAAAAACACCAGGGCCTTCCAAAGATGCCAACCACTGGATTCGATGGAAAACATGGCCGCAGAAGTTAGGACTGCTGAGTGCACCCCTGTCTCCCATTGTTCGGTCCTGTAGATGTAGCTGGACTGTAGCTTCCTACACAAATGTGAAGTGAAGTGAAGAAGGAAATTATTTTGCTTTGCTAAGATGTGGTATTTTGCCTCAGTATCCTAATGTTTCTTAGGAAGGAGATACCTTTCCTTTAATGACCCACTAGTTTAAAAACATCGGTGGCACCAGGGAACCAAGGATAAAGAGACAAGCTCTTGAACTGGGTTGTTTTTCTGCACGCTAACGGAGTCCGCAATCTAATCGGAGGGATTCTTGATGCAGTCCCTCCTAACAGTGGTGAAACCTCTGAGGGAATGAGCTGCTCGTGCAGTTTGTCTTTTCAATTCAAGAACTCCTTAAGGATGTAGAAAACACGCTCCAAATCAGAATGGTACTCAGTTGTCCACTTAAAGTGGGTTCACGCCATCAATCTTTCTTCTAAGTGTTCCTACTGAGTTAAATGAGCAATGCTCAAGTTTTTTGTTTTTTTAATTATGGTTCCTAGGCTCTTCATTTGAATACTCTTATTTACTAAACTTCATTCTCCTTTTTTTAAAAAAGCAAATTAAATGTAAAAAGTTTGTATGGTAGAATAAATATTCAATTAACTTGAAAAAAATAGACTTGGGAGATAGGATCATGGACTTCAAATTTATGAAATTTCGTTGTCTGAACACTGATGTTCAATGTAGTTCCTGAAAAGAGACTGTCTCCCAATATGTGGAAGTTAAAAGAAAAGGCAGATTGCCTCCCATTAAAAGATAAACTTTCTGAAAATAAGCTAAGGTAGTGGCCATTCCCAAGTTTATCCCGAATAGTTGTGGTTTTACTGTTTGATGATGCCCATGAAGCAAAGGTAGTTGCTTGTTAGTTTATGGAAAAACAAGAGAAAAATTAATATTGAGAAAATTCAGTTCATTTATTTACCTTTTTGTTTCCTCATAAAGTGAGCAACTATTGTCATAATTTTATTTTAGCCATAACGTACCGAGACCCAACACAATACGACCAGTTAGCCCAAAGAACACATCGTAAAGCTGATGGAAATGAGGGAAGGAGCTCAGATAAACACACAGCAACTGCTGTGGCGAAACACTGAGCAGCAGTGACGGAGCATGACCAGAGCCACAGGCTCATTGGTCCGGTGATGCTGTTGAAAGACTCCTTTGTGAGTCTGCTGGGTCTCCTGTACTGCTGAGTCCCGCCAGGCTGCTGTGGCCACGGCATAATGAGAAAGCATATGGTCTGTAACTAGCAGCCTCATTTTGTTACTTTCCTATGTGTGGGATATATTTTTTTTAAGTCATGGAACTTCTTGGGTCCTCAGTTTTCTCACCCGTAAAATGTGGTTAAAGATCACCTACCTCACAAGTCTCTAGTGAGGATGAACAGAAAGAACGTTATAACCCGAGTGCTACACAGGTGGGAAGGGTTACTATCTAAATATTAATGGGAGCTATTAGAATTCCCTTAACTCATTCCCCTCTTCTGATTTCCTCCTCTTTCCCAGATTATTTCTCAATTTCCTTCAGAAATTACCTCTCCAATGACTGTATTCCACAGAGTCCTGCAAATGACCAGTCATTTGTAATTATATGGGACAAGAACCCTGTCATCTCGAAGTCATTCACTCCCTACACTTCAACCATCACATGCAAGGAGACAGTATCCAAACCTGCATATTTCCGATCCAAGCCCCTTCCCGTGACACCAGAGAACTGATTCAAACCCTTAAGTGGACCCTCGCTGGGATTCCCAGCTTGCCTTTCCTCCAGCCCCCCTCTCCTCAAACTCTGATTGGTCCACGTCCGACTCGGGTCAGCAAATCTCAAACCCTCCCGTTATGAGGGCGTTTGGGGAGCTTTTCTGGACCCTGCACTGAGCATCAGGACGCGGAGTTTCAGTCGCTCCACAGGTAAGCAATGGCCCAGTCCCCCTGGTCTCTCCCTGCACCTCCTTGTCATCCACAGCCATCTGGAATGTTCTCACCTAAGAACCCCAGAATGTTAGCTTCCTTATGTCATGGGGCCTCGGAGGCCAGCGAGTAACAGCCCTGCAGTGCCCCTTGGAGCTGCTGGCAGGCCATCTCCATGATACGTCTGCTCCGCCACTTCTCAATGATCTGGAGCTCGTTCGAGTGCGCGGCTCTGCAGCACAATCAATCGGTCACCCAAAATCCCCGTTCTGCCGGCCGACTGCCCTCTTCGAGCGGGGTGTGAGGACGCCCCACGAAGGCCACGCCCACAGCAGAATGTTGCTGGGCTTTCCAGGGAAATTAGCCTCTTCCCTGCGGAAGGATATTCCCACACTCACGTGGAAAGCACTGAACCCACGGCCTTCTCCTTCTGCTGACATGTCTGTGCCCTGTGGAGTCAGCTTCCCGAGGGCACAGACCACGCCCCTGGCCTCCGCGTGTCCACCGCCCAGCCCGCGTCTGGCCCGGGGCGGCGGGTACGGATCTCTCGGTGACAGAAGAAGGCGTTATACAAGCAGGCCTGTCCCTCCAGACACCCAGTTGGAGCGGCTCTGTCCCTGGGCCGTGCAGGCCTGGGACGGCCAGGGACGGCGTGGTTCCGAGCCGGGCAGCGCCACACGGCGCAGGAGACTTCAGGGCCAGCGCCCCGGCCCGGCTCCTTTCTTGGAGGTGAGCCACAGCGGCCCCGAAGCCAGGCCAATCCTGCCAGGAGGCACCGGCAGCCGACTGCCTGCAGGGCGTGGGCAGCGCCGCAGAGGAGACCCGGAGAACGCCGGAGCAACGTCACTGATCATCACGGTCAGGAATGCTGTGTAATAAGGCCGTGACAGAGGTGGGCTAGGGTTGTTCAGGCCACTGAGAAAAGTTCTTACAATTCTGTCTTGAAGGTCTTGAGGTTGCAAATGGATTTCTGTGGTCTGGTGTCTGAGTCCCGGGCCTCCACAGCACCCCTCACAGAGACCAGCGTGTTATCCCACGCGTGTTTGTCTTTCTGCTTAACAGTCATCACAGTAAATCACACCACTTCCTTGAATCTATTCACCTCCAAGAAACAATGAATAAGGCTGAGTTTATGTCCTGTAAAATCAATGCCTCTGACAGGTATAATGTTCAGCTTCTTCAATTATGAAAGGCTTTGGAGGAAACAAACCCTTCAAAATCTAAACTTCCCATGTGTAACTAAGAAAACATTTTGGACCTTATATTTAACAGCCCATGAGTTTAACTCCTTGTCAGTATGAAAAGATGTTTGGGACAAACAGCTCCTCTCCACCTCGCCCCTCACCTCTCATTTAGGTAGATTTTATTTATGCATTAGACGACCTTTTTGGCCATTAGAACAATCTTGCTTCGGCAGTTAATTAGCACAAGTACCATAATTTAATACAGTTAATGCTACTTGATGTCCTTTAATGCACCTTCCATTAGTGATATTATTGTAGTATTACCCTGTAAATTAAAATCAGATCAGGACCGAGAGAGCCACTCTTTAATTAAGGTACTGGCACACTGCACTCGTCTATTATTCATTAGAGAAAATCGCCCTGATTTACTGAAGGAGGACATCCATAAGTCAGAATTAGTCCCTGAGGATTGTTAGGAGGAGCGAACACTGTGAGGACCACGGAGTCCCTGCGATTGCCCGCTGCCGCCTCACCCACCCCAATCTCAACGACACGCACGGGGAGGGGGTGGTGGCAGCCAAATAAGCCTGTAGCCAGCGGGGCTGCAGCACTCATGATGGGATTGCCGGTTGTTCCCAGTAAAACAGGTAGCAGGTGTGTCACATGCTAAAAAGAGCTTAAATGTGACTTTTGTCTTGTGACAATCAAAACATCATTTTTTTACATCAAACAACACTAGCCAGTATAAGACATAAACACTGTGTTCACTTGTACCCAAGAAATAAAGAACTGGAATTCATGGCCAGTCAACTCAAAGATCTCCCACTGTGTTTGTTGCGTAGCTTCATATTTCAAGGTGAAAAATCTTGTATTCTCTGACCACTCTTCTGTGGCAATTTCTCTACTGTCCCACGCCAGTCCCTACGTGGTGGTGGGGGAAGTGACAGGCAGAAACGTGTCTATTCAATGATCACATACAGACGAGGAAAGGCCCGTTACATGTTGCAATCATCGAGAATGGAAGAAGGAGGAGTGATGTTGAAAAGGAACCTTTAGAACTTTCTTTTAGCGATCATCAATCAATGTGCAATGTTCCTACAGATGATACGCTGAATAGGAGAAAGACAAACCAGGCTGAAATGTTCAAGGGTAAACGTCTATCAGCTTCTCTGCTGGAAGTTCTGTGACCCAGGCAACAGCTCCCGTCAGTGGCTCCACGTTCCTTATGTAACTTAGAAGCTGGAGACACGCCTGAGCCATCAGGCCTTGCTTCTTTAGTCCCTCCCCTAAGACTAAAAATACCCCAGCCATCTGGTGCCCAGCACAGTACACGCCAACATCAGCTTTGCCCTGAGGAATTTGGACGGAGTTTGGAGGTGACAGAATGGGACCTTGTGGAAGGGGCTCACCTCCAGTGCCCCTTTCCTCCTGCCCGGCCGCCTCCTCACCAGCCTGTGGGCTGGTGAACAGGAACAGACAGTGGAGGTGAGTCCCAGCGAAGGGAGGAGGGCGCCTGCAAACTCCTCGGAACCACTGCAGTGCAGTCGGAGGACCCGGACGAGGGGTAAAGGAAAAGCGGTAAATCTGGCGGGATTTGGCATTTCTAGCATGCCATCTGTAGGGGATAATACGTCTGACCCCAGTAGAAAATGTATAAAAATGCCTGTAGCTTTAAAGTGTATTTACACTCTTAAAAATAATCAGAGAAAACAAAAGTGGATACGCGACAAGAGAAATACGCCCCGACGATGGTTATCGCCCAGCTTCACAAGATTGCCCTCTGTACAAGTGGAAACGAGTGTTTGGGGAAGTTGGGCAAGGATTTCTCGAACTGCAAGGAAACTGAGCTAGAGAACTCTACCTAAAATGTAGGTCATAGTAGGATCCAAATTCAAATCTTAGCTTATTAAGTTTGACATTTATTCTTGTAGGGGAACAGAACACTAGCTGCTTTGTTGTGGAATGTGACTGTTAATAATTTCAACATCAATAATTTTTTTTTATATTACAGTCCCCAAGAATAAGATACTGGAAACTGATCATCTGCTAAGATATTCATGCACATGGTGGCTACATTTTACCATAACTGGCAACCCCCTGTTTAAGGTAACAGCTTCCCAGTGTACTCTCGAGATGCCCTGCTAATACACAAACTGCCTTCTATACCTGAAACCTGTTAGCTTGCTGTGGTACCAGGCACATTTCTCTCAGAAACATTATTTTCCTTTAAAGCAGTGGTTCTCAACCTGCAGGTCACAACCCCTCTGGGGGTCAAACGACCCTTTCACAGGGGTCGCCTAAGACATAACAGTAGCAAAATTACAATTATGAAGTAGCACCGAACATAATTTTATGGTTGGGGTCACCACAACATGAGGAGCTGTATTAAAGGGTCGCGGCGTTAGGAAGGTTGAGAACCCCTGTAAAGATATCATCATCGTACATCACCAACACCTTGATTACACCTGTTCAAAGAGGTTCCATTGCTCAAGGTCCTTGACTCTCCCAGGAGGAACATGAAGCTGGCACAAAACTGAGGGTGGGCGGCCCCCCATTTCTGCCACTTTCCAGAGTTCAGATTCTTGAACCCTGGTCCCCATCCTGAGGTCATGCCATCACACTATTCTGTGTGCCCACTCTGGCCCCTCCCTGAACAGCGGTGACCTCCTTTTCCTTCTGGTGTACAAACAGCACTACTATCAGATAGATTGAGACAGATCCCCAGAAGGCCGGGGAGAGTCAACATTGCACCGGCTCCCGAAGGCTGGCTGCCCTATGGAATGCTGGACGCATTAATAAATCCTGCTTTAGCCCTGGCCAGTTTGGCTCAGCGGTTAGAGCGTCGGCCTGCGGTCCAGAGAGACCAAGGTTCGGTTCCTGCTAAGGGCATGTACTTCGGTTGCAGTTTGTCCCTGGCCCTGGTTGGGTTGTGCGGGTGGCAGCCACTCCATGTGTCCCTTTCACGTCGATGTTTCTCTCTCTCTCTCTCTCTCTCTCTCGCTCTCGCTCTCGCTCTCGCTCTCTCTCTCTTCCTCCAGCTCTATCTGAACAAAAAATGTCCTCGGGTGAGGATAAAACAAACAAACAAACAAAAAATCCTGCTTTGTTTAAATTTTATGATGACTTAGTTAAACCTACATGACTGATGTACCGTTTATATCCGTATCTCCATGCACTCTGACGGAAGCTACCTTGGCTTTTTTAGAAAGACTACCGCCTTGATTTGCTTTCCCGGCCTCTCATTCTGCTGTGCACGCAGCGTGGCCTCCCCAACTGCCTCTTGCTGCAGCCTCCACCGGCCGGCTGTTTGGATCACATCCCACACTTACAAAGTCTCGACTTTGGTGGTGCTGGTTCTAATGATTGAAGTTTTTCATTAAACATCTTCAAGCTTCTTGGCAGCTTGCTCCAATGTGTCTCTGGTACATTAGCACAACCACAGATATGCCTGACCGTGACCGTTCATGTTTAAACTCGGGGTCATGTGTATTTGACTCAGGAAATGCAGGGAGCTTGACTCAGGTCCGTGTTTTAAATGGTTGCATGTCTTCTTAAGACAGCAGCATCCCAAAACCTGAGAAACACGGCTTGCCCTTTTTAAACAAATGCATTGTTTTCCCTAAATGCTTATTGGTTCTGATTGAAAACATGTGAAGAAATACAGTGTTCGTTTCCAGAGATGTTTGTGCACTGTGACAAAACAGAGTCTTGCATTTGAAAACAACCGGTAGATACATTTGTGTTTCTATCCCTTTACTAAGATGCTTCCCCCACCCTTTCGCTTAAATCCTAAGAAATCCTGCCAGGGTCAGTTCTCATGACAGCACGTTTGGGACCACAGGTTACTGCTGAGTAAGACAGGTCCCACATGCCTCAGCACCTCCTCTAGGCTGGAGTTCCTGAGAATATGGTGCAGTAGAAAGTGAGAAACATTGCTCTACGGCTGCAGGGCCGACACCCGGCATTTCCTCTGGACACACTCACGCTCGTTCGCGTGGGCCAGACGCTCTTACCTGCCATGGACCTTGATGTCCGAGATCGCATAGAAGTAGCGTGCGGAGTGCGGCTCACTGACGAAGATCTCCCCGACGGCTGGCCTCAGCAGCCGGATCCTCAGGTCTGTGACCGTAAAGAAATCTCTGAGTTTCTTGGTTGTGTCCAGCTGGCCGTAGAGAGAAGCCATATTACGAAGCCACGGTCCAGCAAAAAACGCAAACCTGTCTTTGATTTCAAAGTGGATTATTTTGCTATTGGTCATATACCCCGTGGAGTACTCTTCGGTGCAAATGATTTCTAAGACCGTGTGCTGCGATAAATCCTTCACGGATTTGGGATCCATGTGGAAAGCATCCAAGCAGTCTGTGGCGTAGTACTGATAGGGCTGCCATGTGCGCCCATAATCCAGAGACTTCTCCAAGATCATTTGGTCTGGACGCCCCGACTCGAAGGTGATGACTATGTTGTCTGTGAGCTCGATGGTTTTGCTCCAAGACAGAGTGATGTTAACCTGGAGAGGCTTGGGGTAGTCCTTCCAGGTGGCAGACTGCCAGAAGGTGGAGGGGTGTCTTCCTTCGAAGTCGAACATCAGCTCGGGGGGATGCGCCAGCTCGGGCGTGCTTGCGTCACACTCGTTATTGCACATGTAGGGGTTGCCCTGCGGAAGAAGAGCAAAGGAGGGCACATCAAACACGAGCTAGACACAGGTCTTGCCATATGGCTCCTGCTGAGTAAGAGGCTAGGAAAGAAAGAAAATAAGAAGGAAAAAACACCTGTTTGCAGTAATCATTTTTTGTTTGCCTTAATGGGAGTCTCCTACTTAATCGCTTAAAAAAAAAAAAATTAAAAAGAGGAAATAAGCTAATTTTCCGGTCTGGTTTCCTTCCATAGGCTTTAAGAAATGAAAACAGTTTATTTATCCCCCATGTGTTAGACCCGAACGTGGTCCCAGAAGCACAAAGACGCCGAGCGACCGCTGAACGGCTCAGCGCTGCCTCGGCTTCTGAGAGGCGTCTTAGGAGAGGCGACGAAAGTCCTCCACGCCTCAAGGACGTTCCTCAAGAGCGCAGTTCCTTCAAAAGCCATTTTTCAAGCAGGGCTTTAGAATTAGCAATGAACCGTAGATACCCGTGTCCTGTTTGGGAAACAATCCCCCCTGTGACATTCGGCTTCTTTTTGCTTTGCCTCAAATCCATCATACTTAAGTAGGGCCCACTTCATAAAGCCTGCTTTTAAAGCATTTACTTTGTTCACCACAAATCATTAGAATGTGGTCTATACTGCGGGCTCTGGGGCTCAGTCCAAACAGCTGCCATCCCATGTGCAGAGGCAAGGGGCTTGCTCAGGGAAGGCTTGGGGAGGGAGGCGTGTGCTCCAGCCTCTCCGAACAGGACCTCCCAGGACTTAGAATGAGGAGGGTGTTGCAAAGAGCCAGGGACCCACCGAACTGTCGCTCTGTGCTGGCCACAGGCAGCTGCCCATGGAAGCGAGCCCTTAGTATTGCTTCCCGCTCACGAAAGCTACTTCCTTCACAGCCCAATCCAACAAGAAGCTAACATCTGTCTCCTTGTCCTCCCACAAGTGCTAACACCCTTCATGCTGCCCTGACTGGCTGCTCTGAGCTCTCATCGGGGGTCCTACGGCAAATAACTTGCTCTCTGATTTTTGTTTATTTTTGTTTAAGAAAACAAGCATGTCATCTGGAGCCAACCATGAAGGTATTTCTTGCTGGTCCTGTCCGGGGTCATTGTCAGTGTAGACGGGTGAAGATCGGCCCTCTGACCTGGCCCCCAGGCTTTGTCTTGTAATTGCAATTAGATCCCGCCCCCCTTTTCCATGAACTGAGAGCTGTCATCATACCTGCAGGATGCATGAGCTGGGTCTCAAATAACGAATTAACACTTTAGACGTCGATGCCCAGTTCCGCTGACTCCTGGAAACGTGAGCCGCACACGAGAATTGCTCTGGCCTCCCCAGAGGCGGCTTTCTCCTACCTGCTCAGCTAATTCCCACTCTCTCCCATTAGTGCAACTGAACCCTGGAGCTGGCAACAGGTCTGGGGCTCACGCATAATTGAGATGGGGCAAGAGAAAGAAGAGAAGGTACGTTATTTGAGGAACAGAACTGTTTCAAAAATACATTCAAGGCATCAGTGATAATGGAAATGTTTCTGTACTTCTCTCTCGAATTTCAATCCCCTATTCCTGATCCCAGCGTCTGTGGCGCTATTTATAGTATCCCCTTCAGAATGAGCCAAGAGGGGAAAGTAAGTTTCTGTTCCAGGTGGAATAAATCACCAAATTTATTATTATTTAAACTCTCTTAAGCATACCAGAGAGCCAAATGCAAAACTCTGCTAACAGGCAAAGGCTTTTTATGGAGGGCTATAAATATTGTGGAATCTGTTGCGATTTATAAATTCCAAATATATGTAAATGCACATTTTACTGGAAGGGGTCAGATTTACACAAATCACACCTTCATTTGAAATTCACTGAAAAAATATAGTCCCTTCAGAATCTATCAGCGTGTAGCCATCTGCACAATCATTAGCTTGGATGCCACCACCTTCCTCCTGACAAAAGTGTCTTCGTCTGAGGTCAAGGGTATGGGAATGAACACAGGATATCAACTCTGCAGGATACCCTAAGGGAGTCATCAGACTTTGTAGCAAGTCATGTTGCAAGCTAGCATTTCTTCAGCAGAGATGCACAGAACTTCTCAGGTGGGGAGAGAGCGCAGAGGAAGAGACACGGCAGAGTGATTTGGGGAACAGGTCAATACTAGCAAACCTGTCTTAGAAAAGATGCTTGAAGATGTCTAAAAAACATTCATTCCTGTATTGAGTCAAAGTGCTGACAATCACCACCAGTTATTTAGCGCTTGTGGGTCAGACACGTGACACATGTTATCCTGGGTAATCCTTTCCATCCCTACCTTACGGAATAGGAAACGGAGAGACAGAGAAGGGTCAAGTAACTTGCCCGAGGTCTCATAACAAAGGCAGTAAGGGCAGAGCCGGACCGCCTTCTCCTACCCCTGCCCTGGCCTGTTCAACTCCCAAGTCAATGGACTCCCTATGATGCAACCCAGCCTCAGGGCAGGGTTGGCTGGCATAAAAGGAAGGGTCTCACATCAAATGAGTTTGGGAAACACAGCCTAATGTCTTGTATTAGAGAGCCCTAATGAGCATGATCACACATGTGAGATGCCATGAAGTTAAGGTATTTCCTTAGCCTCATGCAAACCTACTTTCAGAATCTTCTCTGACCGTGGAGCCCTGTTTGTTTGCTACCCCTATTTCTATAGCACTCAACGGGTGTCCCAAAGAGCACCTTCGAGGTTCTCTGCCCTGCACCCCTCTGAAATGGTAAACACGTGGATGCCGACATGCACTGCACAACCCAAACTCTCAGCCCTTTAATGAAGACAAGCCCTGGGAAAGCAGCCAGTCTCTGCCTTTTACCACAGGGACGTCTGCAGGCTCTGCAGGACAGCCAGCGCAGGGCAAATGCCAGGGAAGGAGGGAATGTCGCTGCTTTGCACCGACCTGCCGTGGGTGCCTAAACGAGAGGAAGGCTCCATGCGTTCAACAACTGCCTACTATACTTGACAATTATTGATTGCCGACTCCATCGCTATATTTAAGGCCCTTGTCTTGGCTCCCAAGACACAGCAGTAAACATATCTGGGTCCTTGCTTTCAGCAGCGTGACCATCTTAGTTGGGGGCGATGCACGGAGTAAACAAACATGTAATGTTTGATAATGTTACATGCTATGGACAAAAATAAAGCCGATTAGGGGGAAGAATAGCTTTGGAGGAGGGATTCTGATTGTAATTTTATATTGGGAGGTCACAGAAAGTCTCTGCTGGATAATGTGACATTTGAACAGAATAACAATTCCCAATTTACAATGGAGATGATCAGAGGTTGACCAGAAGGACAGCTTCATCCTTTGATTTTTCTTTTCTTAGTGGTAATTTTCACAGCATAACAATTTATTGAAATCAATGAGTAAACAAGTCATTTCACATGAGAATCTAAACCAAATGACTGTAACACACACACACACACACACACACACACACACACACACATAAAAGAAAGAAATCAATGGAAATGTTCTTATTTCCTATTCATACGCTTTTAGAAGATAAATTATTTGATATCCATTAACATAACCCTCTGAGATACAAGGGCATTGAGAGAAAATTAGCAAGATAAAAAAAAACAACAAAAAAACCCCAAAACATTATTCTGGTTCCCTGAGAAGAAAGCTTGCATTTTAGGTGAGAGAAAGAGAAAAAAAAAAAGGCCAAAGAAGCCGAAAATGTTTCTACTCTATAGAAAAAAGAAAGCCAGAGGAGAGATTTTTATGCTAAAATATTTAGTGTCAATATTCCACATGGCTGTGATCTGTAATACTGTTGTTACAGAGAATTATCAATATAAAAACAATTGCTGTAAAAGGGATTAGAATAATTACATTTTTGAGTACTTCGACTCCACCCTAATCCTCTCTAAAACCATCAACTAAGAAATGTATATCAAAAAAATAACTTCCCCTACTTGTGAAAGCGAAGAACTTCTTGCTGCTAAATCCAACAGATTCATGCACTAGCAAGTATAAGTAATTATTTTGTAGCCAGCGGGCAGCCTAAAATAGATCCCAAGTCCTGCAAGCAACAGATCCTAACCGACTGTGGACAAATCGAAAAATATTTTATGGCTGTGCTGATGATATTTACGCCATTAAGAGATGCCTAAATAATTAAACAAATAAGGCTGCTACATATTTTTTGTAACAATGAAAAGAGGAAAGAGATTGTGATGTTTAATTTCATTTTAAAAATAACATTAATATTTTACCTCTGGGACAATTGAAGTTGGTTTTTAATTAGCACTTTGTAGCCGAAGTGGAATATGTTGTAATTCTTCCCTAATGTGCTTTCAGAACTTAGAGGAATAAATACATTTTGAGACGTGCTCTCATTGTTTCTAGGATGAAAGTGCCTTCCTTCTGCAACACTGAGAAAAAACACCCGCTCACCAAAGATCTGCTTGACCCTTCAGTTACAAAAGAAAATCCTAGATGAGCAGTATTAATGTCACACCTGGGGATCCTGCTATCTTGACCTTGCCCTTCCTCTTGGGAATGGCGGTGGGGATGCAGGGATTCACACGGGAGGTTTGGCTGCTCACCGTAGGTACATGCCCAGCAGGCAAGCGTGCACATGGGAGCGTTTGTGAGAAGCCTCTGGGGTCACACTTACACCAATTGTGCAAAACAGTGAAACAGAGCGAGCTCACACCTGTTTGCATCTCAGTGACATTCTGGGACAGCGCACCTGGGCTGTTCTCACTGCGATTTGGAAACAGACCTCACAGTAGCTGTGCCAATGCAAGGCTTTGAAAGGATGGAGTGAGTGGTGGTGTTACCACTGGGGCCGGCCCGAGCGGGTCTGCCTCAGGCCTGCCTGTCGTGGTGGGGTCCTGACTTCCTGTAGGAAAGAGTTCATGAGGCGGGTCCAGGCGATTTTGAGGGTACGCTTATTAAAGCTGGGGACAGTGAAGCAAAGGAAGGACTCGGGGTAGAAGCAGCAGCGGAGCCTAGGCAGCGCTCGGCTTTGGCTCCCCGGAAATGTTATAGGGAGAAGTGAGCCACGGCAGGGCTGCTGTGAGCTCCCTGGGCAGTCAGAGAAACGGGGGGCCTTCGAGACAGGATCGGGGATGAGCCCAGGACGAGCTGCCACTGCACACTGCTCCCCTGGTTGCAAGTCTCTTGGGGACCACAAGTTTAGAAAGAAGTCAAAATTTCATGCCCAAGAAGGGGCATAGGTGTGCTCTAGAGCGAGTTCACTGGGTCTTTCTTTGTCTTAAGAGTTTTCAGTTTTCTTCTGCAGGTGAGAATCTTAGGGGAGGGTTTCAGCAGAACAGTCATCGCTTTGCAGGTGCATTTTTTTTTTATTAATTTATTTTTGTTATAGATGTTTCTCCTTTTTTACCCCATTGGACACCCTCCTCCCCACTCCTCCCACCCTGTCCCCAGCTTTGTTGTCTGTGTCCATTGTTTATGCGTACATGCACATAAGTTCTGTGGTTTATCTCTTCCCTCTCCCCACCCCCTTTTCTGGGGATTGTCAGTCTGTACCCTACTTCTATGTTGCTGGGTATGCCCTGTTCCCCAGACTGTTATGTTCATTATATTCCACAAATAAGTGAGATCATGTGATATTTGTCTTTATCTGCTTGGCTTGTTTCGCTTAGGATAATACTCTCCAGGTTCCTCCATGTTGTCTCAAAGGGTAAGAGATCTTTCTTTCTTACAGCTGCATAGTACTCCACTGTGTATATGTACCACATCTTGCATTTTTAATAGGCTGCTGCATCCAAACGAGTGCACAGGGAAGTTAGGGATTACCCTTTGGTCCGCCTCACTGCTCTACTTTCATTTTGGGTCTGTCTGGGTTTAGCTGGGTTTTTGTCATTTGTTCCCCTGACTCCATCCCTCCTTGGGTGTGGCTGGCACAGATTCCACTGATTGGGTCTCTGTTCTCTATTTCCTGACCAGGGTGATTTAGCGCTGCGTTCTCTGCTTAGGGTGGGGAGGTACGAACCATCTACTCTCAAGTGTCCTTGGTTAAGGGAGATAAGGTCTGACGGTTCACTAGCTGTAAGTTGTTCAAATTGTTTGATCTTATTTAATTTTCTTGTCTCAGTTTCCCCATTCCACTTGCTCAGGAATTTTCTTAGCTTCTTACTCTCCCGGCACAGTAGCCTAGTCTATGGTCAGCTCTGATGCACCGTGAGCACCGTGCTCTAACTTGGGCTGAACCATCATCTGGACGAGCTGGCCTCCAGCCCCCTGGGAGCCAAGCAAGCAGGCAGGTTCTGGGAGGTCGGTGATGGTCTCTTTACAATGGAGGTATAACTTTGCTGGGAGGGACTCTAACTCCCAGTTGCTTCTTGGAACTTCTCAGTTTCTCCTCCCTTCCCCAAGTCCTCACTACTCCTGGACTCTTGCTTGGCGCTGGGATGAGAAGGCACCTCCTTTATGACTTTTGGAGACACTCAGAGTCCTCGGAGTCTGGGAGCTGATGTCCATTGGTCTTGCTCGGCCCTTCAGGTCTTACACTTCCTTACTGGCCTTAGGGGGAACAGAGGGACAGCAGAGCCAAAGGCAAATACAATCCCAGATGGCAGACCCCTGTTCCAGCAACCTGAATGGTAAGTGTCAGCACTGTGAAGACCCACAGGCGTCGACGGCCATGGCGATGGGGATGAACTGTGTCCTCAGACAGGAGGCCCCCGCGAGGCAGCATGTCTTGTGTTCATCAATCCCTACAAATGGCACTGCAATCTCACTTGTCACCTGCCCCGTTAACCGACACGTTGGGTGGCAATGTGGGCTAACAATATAGCGAGCATATTATGGGATGGTCCGAACTTGAGATATTCTGAAACCGCTGTGACAAAAGTACTTATGTATTTCTCAGAGCATGATCGCAAATTTTAGTTGGGGAAATATGGCCGCTCTAGAATAATAGAGAATAAAGAGTCTTGTTTCTGATCTCCGGAGTGCAAAACTGACCGCTCCGTTTTCTAATGAGACCCTCGCTCACCCCAGGTTCCTTCCTGCACGAACACGGGCTGCAGGCCTGGCCGCGGCTGCCCTGCTTCGCTCTGCTCCCCGACGACACCAACTCCACACGCGCCTGCACCGGGAACAGAGAGGCCAGGGCTTAACCTTCCTGCAACGAGAATGCTAGAAGCCACGCTGCAGACTACGGGCCCCGATAGACATCTGTGTAAATCCCCCAGAGGATCACAGTGAGGATTTTCAAATGGGTGAAGGCTTCAGAGGTCAAAAAAGATCAAGTTTCTAAGAAGGAGTCAAATACATTCTCGAGCCACAAGCCACAAAAATGGATCGTACATAGCAATCTAAATCGTTACTTTGCAGATACTGAAGGAAAGATAAATATTAATGAAATCAAGGGAGTCTGAAAGAGAACATCGACAGCAGAACACTGGAGTAAGATGATACTACTGTAATCGGTAGGAAAACTGCTTTCTAAAATATATTGTCTTAAAGAATAGCACTCAAAAATCTTTGGCACAATATTTTGTCTCATAAATGCTCTCAAATAGATCATAAAACAAACACTTAAATCTTAATAACACAAAGTTGAGTCCTGGCCTGTTTGGCTCAGGTGGTTGAGTGTCACTCCATGCACCTGGAGATCACGGGTTCAATTCAGGACACATTCCCGGAGGTTGTGGGCTCGATCCCCAGTTGGGGGCATGCAGAAGACAGCAGATCGATGTGTCTCTCATGGATGTTTCTATCACTTTCTCCCTTCCTCTCTCTCTGTAAAAAAATTTAAAAATATCTTAAAGTAAAATTCCACAAAGTTAAGTGAGCTGCCTGAACTTCAGGTGAAAATACCTGGAGGGGAGCTTAGAGAACATGAAGGTGAGAATGAGGGGGTCCCCGATACCTGATGCAATGAGAGGCAGTGTGAGCACTCTTAATTCTGAGCATTCGGACTCGAGTCTCAAACACTGGAGGAGAGTAGTGGAGATTGGAGGAGTGTGGTGCAGAGTGGAGGAGTGTGGTGAAGAGTAAAGGAGAGTAGTGGAGAGTAGTGGAGAGTGGAGGAGTGTATTGAAGAGTAGTGGAGAGTGGAGGAGAGTAGTGAAGAGTAGAGGAGTGTAGTGAAGAGTAGTGCAGAGTGGAGGAGAGTAGTGGAGAGTAAAGGAGAGTAGTGGAGAGTAGTGGAGAGTGGAGGAGTGTAGTGAAGAGTAGTGGAGAGTGGAGGAGTGTAGTGAAGAGTAGTAGAGAGTAGAGGAGTGTAGTGAAGAGTGGAGGAGAGTAGCGGAGAGTGGAGGAGAGTAGTGGAGAGTGGAGGAGAGTAGTGGAGAGTGGAGGAGTGTAGTGAAGAGTAGAGGAGAGTGGAGGAGAGTAGTGGAGAGTGGAGGAGAGTAGTGGAGAGTGGAGGAGAGTAATGGAGAGTGGAGGAGAATAAAGGAGAGTAGTGGAGAGTGGAGGAGTGTAGTGAAGAGTACAGGAGAGTGGAGGAGAGTAGTGGAGACTGGAGGAGAGTGGAGGAGAGTAGTGGAGACTGGAGGAGAGTAGTGGAGAGTGGAGGAGAATAAAGGAGAGTAGTGGAGAGTGGAGGAGAGTAAAGGAGAGTAGTGGAGAGTGGAGGAGAGTAGTGGAGAGTGGAGGAGAATAAAGGAGAGTAGTGGAGAGTGGAGGAGAGTAAAGTAGTGGAGAGTGGAGGAGAGTAGTGGATAGTGGAGGAGAGTAGTGGAGAGTGGAGGACAGTAGTGGAGAGTGGAGGAGAGTAGTGGAGAGTGGAGGAGAGTAATGGAGAGTGGAGGAGAATAAAGGAGAGTAGTGGAGAGTGGAGGAGAAAAAGGAGAGTAGTGGAGAGTGGAGGAGAGTAGTGGAGAGTGGAGGAGAGTAGTGGAGAGTGGAGGAGAGTAATGGAGAGTGGAGGAAAATAAAGGAGAGTAGTGGAGAGTGGAGGAGAATAAAGGAGAGTAGTGGAGAGTGGAGGAGAGTAGTGGAGATTGGAGGAATGTAGTGAAGAGTAGAGGAGAGTGGAGGAGAGTAGTGGAGAGTGGAGGAGAATAAAGGAGAGTAGTGGAGAGTGGAGGAGTGTAGTGGAGAGTGGAGGAGAGTAGTGGAGACTGGAGGAGAGTAGTGGAGAGTGGAGGAGAGTAAAGGAGAGTAGTGGAGAGTGGAGGAGAGTAGTGGAGAGTGGAGGAGAGTAAAGGAGAGTAGTGGAGAGTGGAGGAGAGTAGTGGAGAGTGGAGGAGAGTAAAGGAGAGTAGTGAAGAGTGGAGGAGAGTAGTGGAGAGTAGAGGAGAGTGGAGGAGAGTAGTGGAGACTGGAGGAGAGTAGTGGAGAGTGGAGGAGAGTAAAGGAGAGTAGTGGAGAGTGGAGGAGAGTAGTGGAGAGTGGAGGAGAGTAAAGGAGAGTAGTGAAGAGTGGAGGAGAGTAGTGGAGAGTGGAGGAGAGTAGTGGAGAGTGGAGGAGAGTAAAGGAGAGTAGTGAAGAGTGGAGGAGAGTAGTGGAGAGTGGAGGAGAGTAAAGGAGAGTAGTGAAGAGTGGAGGAGAGTAGTGGAGAGTAGAGGAGAGTGGAGGAGAGTAGTGGAGACTGGAGGAGAGTAGTGGAGAGTGGAGGAGAGTAAAGGAGAGTAGTGGAGAGTGGAGGAGAGTAAAGTAGAGTAGTGGAGAGTGAAGGAGAGTAGTGAAGAGTGGAGGAGAGTAGTGGAGAGTGGAGGAGAGTAGGAGAGTGGAGGAGAGTGGAGGAGAGTAAAGTAGTGAAGAGTGGAGGAGAGTAGTGGAGAGTGGAGGAGAGTAAAGTAGAGTAGTGGAGAGTGAAGGAGAGTAGTGAAGAGTGGAGGAGAGTAGTGGAGAGTGGAGGAGAGTAGGAGAGTGGAGGAGAGTAAAGGAGAGTAGTGAAGAGTGGAGGAGAGTAAAGTAGAGTAGTGGAGAGTGAAGGAGTGTAGTGGAGAGTAGTGGAGAGTGGAGGAGTGTAGTGGAGAGTGGAGGAGAGTAAAGTAGAGTAGTGGAGAGTGAAGGAGAGTAGTGAAGAGTGGAGGAGAGTAGTGGAGAGTGGAGGAGAGTAGGAGAGTGGAGGAGAGTAAAGGAGAGTAGTGAAGAGTGGAGGAGAGTAAAGTAGAGTAGTGGAGAGTGAAGGAGTGTAGTGGAGAGTAGTGGAGAGTGGAGGAGTGTAGTGGAGAGTGGAGGAGAGTAGTGAAGAGTGGAGGAGAGTAGTGGAGAGTGGAGGAGAGTAAAGTAGAGTAGTGGAGAGTGAAGGAGTGTAGTGGAGAGTAGTGGAGAGTGGAGGAGTGTAGTGGAGAGTGGAGGAGAGTAGTGGAGACTGGAGGAGAGTAAAGGAGAGTAGTGAAGAGTGGAGGAGAGTAGTGAAGAGTGGAGGAGAGTAGTGGAGAGTGGAGGAGTGTAGTGAAGAGTGAAGGAGAGTAGTGGAGAGTGGAGGAGAGTAAAGTAGAGTAGTGGAGAGTGAAGGAGTGTAGTGGAGAGTAGTGGAGAGTGAAGGAGTGTAGTGGAGAGTGGAGGAGAGTAGTGAAGAGTGGAGGAGAGTAGTGAAGAGTGGAGGAGAGTAGTGGAGAGTGGAGGAGTGTAGTGAAGAGTGAAGGAGAGTAGTGGAGAGTGGAGGAGAGTAAAGTAGAGTAGTGGAGAGTGAAGGAGTGTAGTGGAGAGTAGTGGAGAGTGGAGGAGTGTAGTGGAGAGTGGAGGAGTGTAGTGAAGAGTGAAGGAGAGTAGTGGAGAGTGGAGGAGAGTAAAGTAGAGTAGTGGAGAGTGAAGGAGTGTAGTGGAGAGTAGTGGAGAGTGGAGGAGTGTAGTGGAGACTGTAGGAGAGTAGTGGAGAGTGGAGGAGAGTAAAGGAGAGTAGTGAAGAGTGGAGGAGAGTAGTGGAGAGTGGAGGAGAGTAAAGGAGAGTAGTGGAGAGTGGAGGAGAGTAGTGAAGAGTGGAGGAGAGTAGTGAAGAGTGGAGGAGAGTAGTGGAGAGTGGAGGAGAGTAGTGGAGAGTGGAGGAGAGTAAAGGAGAGTAGTGGAGAGTGGAGGAGAGTAGTGGAGAGTGGAGGAGAGTAGTGAAGAGTGGAGGAGAGTAGTGGAGAGTGGAGGAGAGTAGTGGAGAGTGGAGGAGAGTAAAGGAGAGTAGTGAAGAGTGGAGGAGAGTAGTGGAGAGTGGAGGAGAGTAGTGGAGAGTGGAGGAGAGTAAAGGAGAGTAGTGAAGAGTGGAGGAGAGTAGTGAAGAGTTGAGGAGAGTAGTGGAGAGTGGAGGAGAGTAAAGTAGAGTAGTGGAGAGTGAAGGAGAGTAGTGAAGAGTGGAGGAGAGTAGTGAAGAGTGGAGGAGAGTAAAGTAGAGTAGTGGAGAGTGAAGGAGTGTAGTGGAGAGTAGTGGAGAGTGGAGGAGTGTAGTGAAGAGTGGAGGAGAGTAGTGGAGAGTGGAGGAGAGTAAAGTAGAGTAGTGGAGAGTGAAGGAGAGTAGTGGAGAGTGGAGGAGAGTAAAGTAGAGTAGTGGAGAGTGAAGGAGTGTAGTGGAGAGTCGTGGAGAGTGGAGGAGTGTAGTGGAGAGTGGAGGGGAGTGGAGGGGAGTAGAGGAGAGTTGTGGAGAGTAGATTAATGGAGAGTAGACGTACACCCGAAACAATCTAGTGTTTCTCAAATTAGCACCCGTGCTGCTGGAGAGAATGTACTCGGTGTTCTCGAGTGTGAACAGAGTCACCTAGAACACTATGCACCTTCCTGGAGCGTCCATTCTGTCCCAAAGTATAATTAAACGTGTGTTTGTATTAAAAACAGAAACTTGCCATGGTGTAAAGTGCAAAAAGAATTTGCATTTTTAGGAAAAACACTGGCATTTCATGCTTGGGACAGTTTTCGAAGTTTGTGTCCAAATCCGCTGAGCAGACAATGAAGAAGCAGGAGTCAGGACAGGACGGCTGGGCTTGGTGACAATTATTCCATCCCACCACCCTTCCTGCCCAGGACACTCGCCCAGTCTTCCCAGGAGTGGTTGTTATAGCAACACTAGCCTCACCCAGACTGAGATGTCGTTCAAACCATCCCAGCACTGCCCGGCCAGTATGGCTCAGTGGCTGAGTGTGGACCCAGGTCCCAGTTCAATTCCTGGTCAGGGCACATGCCCAGGTTGTGGGTCAAATCCCTAGTGGGCATGCAGGAGGCGGCCAATCGATGTTCTCTCTCACTGATTTTTCTCTCTCTCTTCTTCTCTAAAATCAACGAAGAAAAAAAACATTAAATAAATAAAAACTAAACCATCCCAGCATCAAATTCAGCTGGAAATATTTGTTGCCCACCACACCTCTGGCAATATGTGTGGCGTTCTCCACACACTAACATCTCCATCTTTTTTTTTTTTTTTTTTTAAGTGAATTTGTCATCCTTTTTCTGTGAAGTTATGATACACAATATGTACTGCAGTGGTGCATAAAGTTTAAGGTACATAAGAAATACCTCGTGAGTTCAGTCCCCGCCCATCAGGAATTCTGGTTCAATACATTGGTTGGGACCCAAGAACCTAATTTAACAAGTGCCCTACATGATTTGGATGCAGACGCCCTCCAGACCACACTTTGATAAACACCGGTGTATTGTTTATGAAGAACCAAGGCTCTGGGTGACATTTGCCTATGTTTGGGGAATCTCCACTCTACCACTTAGCTATTATGTCATTTTGGACGAGCTACTTTTTTTGAGCCATGATTTCTTCTGCTTTAAATTCAGTGTAATAATATGTATTTCATGATGTTAACTTGAGATAAAGTCACATATTGCATGTTAAGTGTTTAGCATGTCCCAGGCATGCAGTAAGTGCTCAGCAGTTCACAGTGAGCATTAAACATGTGCCACCTGTATTCCTTGACTTTGAGATTGATGGCGGATTCTTCCACTTTCCAAGCAGAAAACCTGGAGATCATCTTATATTCCTTCTTTTTTCTCAGTCTGTTCACCAACCAAGTTCTCTAGATGCAACCCATCACCACAGCCTCGTTCATACTGCCAAAGCTTTCTTTAGTTTTCAAAATAGTTACAAAGTTAAAAATACTTTCTCCAGAATTACTGTAATAGATCCTTAAATGGTCTCCCTCCATATTATGTCGTCTTCTTACAGTCTGTTTTCTACACACTGCTACAGTGATCTTTCTAAAATCCAAATCTAACTGTATCATGCTCCCTGTTAAAGCTCTTTAAGGGGTTTCTCATTACCTTCAGGAGCACAACTCAAGCTCCTTAGCATGGCTTGTAAGATCCTTCGAGATCTGGCCTCTGCATTCTTAAATTTTTTACTCACTCATGTTAATACTTAATGAGTTAATACCTAATGAGTATAATCATATATATATATATATATATATATATATATATATCTCTCACACACACACACACACACACACACACACACAAATACACCATACAGTGGACCATATACATTCTCATGCAACTTATCACATTAAGTTTCAATTATTTTTGTCTCCTCCACTAGAGTTCTATGAGGAGAGAGAATCACATAATATGTAAGCAACAAAAAGTTACGGACAGAAAGAAAGCAAGGAAAGCAGAAAGACAGGCAGGCAGGGAGGAAGTGGGGTAAATAGGACGAGTTAGATAGATCCGAAAGTGTGGGGAGGCTAGAAGGGGTTTGCTCAGAAGTCGGTGACTGGGGACCAAACAGGTAACCAAGCTTCCAGAACAACCCAGTCCCCAAGTTGTCGATGGAATCAGCATGATGTAATATACGGTATAACACAAAATGGAACCAAGCAAAACCCAAAAAGTCCAACTCCAAGTGCAGAGGGCTGTGTGAGTGACTGACAGTTCCTGGGACTTGTGGGGCAGTTGTGGGACAGAGACAAGGGCCGAGCTGCAGTGACATCCCAGTCCTTTCCTGGGGTTCGCTTTATCTTCGTTTTCCTCCACCGTCACAGCAGTTTCTCCCGGTGGCCGCAGAGCTGAAGATCTTTGCCACACCCTGTCTTGCCTTGTTTATCCACCCAACCCCAAGAGTCCAGTGTGCTCCTTCCTGAGTGATCGCAGAGAACAAAGGCCAGGGGAGCAGCAGCGAGCCAGCTGGTTGCAAGTGCACGATGCCCAGGCATGGCCGTGCCTCGGGGCACAAGCCTAAAAATGAAGGATGCGCTAGGTGGGAAAGGATGGGGGGACGTACGTATTTTGTGGGGCTGTAGCTCACACAGCTCTCCTAAGCAGAGGGATCCTGAAAGTTCCACCTGGTCCAGAGTTTGATTCACTAGGAAGCTCCAAGCCACTCAATGACACCAGCTGCCTCTCTGGTCCAGTGCGTGCGTGCGTGCGTGTGTGTGCGTGTGTGTGCACGTGCGTGCATGCGTGTGTGTGGTGTTGCATGTCTGTTTTCAAAAGAGGGCTGGTGGAGCTGTGCGGGCTCATCAGATCTGGTCCTGTCACTGTCTGGGCCATAGGAGGTGTCTTTCAGGGCCGACCTAACTAAAACAACTCTTCTTTCTCACTTTTTAATTAATTCCCTTTTCCCCTAACATGTTGTATCTCGGCATTGCCACACTGAAATACATCTTCCATAAACCCAATTTCCTTGCTCAAGTGCATACCTGAGTTATATATACTATACCAATATTTATTATATTTGTAATATACCAATGTTTCTTTAAAGGGTGAATTATTTTATTCAGGTCAACAGATGCATAATTCTCCTGATGGATTCCCAGCAACAAATAAATCTTCATTTATATGTAAGGTTGGAAGGGCCACTAGTCTACTTAAGTAGACTCAGTGACATAAAATATTAAGCAACTGTCATGTGCCAAGCACTGTGTCACAGTCATAGATTAGTCTACAATGAGGCTAAGTCTTCGTTATCAGCTACAATGCAGCAGTAAAACAACACTGAGAAAGACGTATTATTTTTAACATTAAGAAAATTTATTGTAGAAGGTTATTTTGGGTAGGTTATATATAAAAGAGTTGTCTAATTTGCAGATGATATTTGCAAAAATGTACTGTTTAAGAGGGGTGTAAAAGTTGGAAAATTATTATAAAAGATTTGGAGGAGGTGGGGTCTTGGTTTTCAGATACTTCAGGCCTCCATGGGAGAAGGAGACATTCTCTTTTTGGAATGGAGAAGGGGTCAGCAGTCACTGAACACCTTTCATGGTCAGGATGTGAAAGGGGTTTTACGTTTCTCATTTCACTTGAGCTTCACAATTCCCTGCGAGGCAAGAATTACTGCAATTTTAGAGATGAAGAGACTGAGGTTCAGACATGTCATGGAACCTTTTCAAGATAAATGTCTGCAAAGATGAAGATGAACCTGATGTTTGAAAGGCCAGGGGGCTGGGCTGTGAGGTGGGCTGTGGGAATTTTAATGTACAAGGTGGAGTTGACTTCAGAGAGCACTGGACGCTGGGTGGGAGTGTTTGGGTTTGAGAAACAGAACAGAGAGTCATTCGTGGTGTCATGAACACATAGCTCATACACTTTCTTCATTGGTTTTCCAGATTCTGTTCTGGAGAAAACAAAGGTTCAACGTGAGTCCAGTATCAGACGTCATCTCGATCAAGTCACGAAGAAGAGTCAAATGGCCAGATTCCGTCAGAATCCTACAGGTGGGCGTGTCTTGTCATCTTCATGTCCAGCCCAATCCTGGCACACAGGGGACAGTCAATGAATGATGAGCAAGAAAGGAAGGCCAAGCAGCTTCTTTCTGTAATTAGCTTTCTGTTGAACAAAATATGAATATTCTCAACAATTGAAGAAGCAATTAAATGCCCCGTAAAGTCTTCAACTCTTTATCCACTGCATGAATTATTTCTGGGATACCAAGCAAAGAAGTATGATCCTTGACTTTTCTCTTGTTTTTTAGAGAGAGACACTGCCCAAATCCCAGACATTAGTTCTCACTTCACTTACACATCAAGAGATCTCATTGTGAAGCCAGAAAGGGTCTAGAATGGGCTCAGAGCCTGGTGACTCTCTGTCCACTGAAGTCTCAGACAGGCACTGAGACCTTAGACACAGTGGGATTTCATGATAACTGCGGGGCAGGATATAATGGAACGGGGCAGGCTGGATGCAGGAGAGCAAGCTGGGAGGTACCTCTAATAATCCAAGTGTGAGAACAAGGAGCTGGACTAAAGCGAATGGAAGGGTGGTGGACCGTCAGCAGGATTTACATCGACCAGAAGTGCACAGCCAGGGAAAAGAATCGGTAGTGACAACGAGGTTCAATGCCCGGAAGACAGTGAACATGGTGGTGATGGGGTTTCTGTAAGAAACTAGTATAAGACTGGGACTCTCTTACTGCCTCATCCCAGCAGGGTTTCACTTGCAGATGTTAGTTTGACATCCATTGTAACAGAAAAATTGAGAAAATGTCCCGGGGACTCGATTCGTAATGCGCAGTGACACACTGTCAAGTTCTCCACCCTCATTTCTTAACGTCCCCCACGCACTGGTCCTGCTCCCCGCATCCTCCCTCCTCGCTCCAGGCTCCCGGGACTCGGCCTCGAACTTGGCCCGCACAGGCTCCCTCCCCTCTCACTGTTTCTCCCCCTTCTTCTCTTTATCTTCTTTTAGTCCCTGTCTGTGTATTTCACGATAAATCCTACTTCTTTATAGCTTTGTTAAATTTAAAATTATTTACGTGGATACAGTATATTTCCATTGGACAACATTGGTTTTAATAATCGACCAGAGGTAATTAAAGAAAAAACTGTCTGCCAAGGGTACATGCTTAGTGGTCCTTCCACTTCCCACAGCCTCGCTCGAAACGACCTCTGCCACCCATCGACGCCAACAGGCACCTGAAGTCCTTGATGTATTTGCTTTGGACAGAAGCCCGGGAAGGGGGATAAGCACCCCGTACATCATCATCATCGTCATCATCATCATCATCCTAATAAGCTACAGGAGTACAGAAGGCATGGAAAACATAGCCTGGCCAGCTGGAGAAAACAAAACCTAAAATGAGAGACGGAGTGATCAGGAGTCTTGGAAGAGCCGCCTGAGCCTTATGCTGTTTGTGGTTGAAAGACCAAAGGCAGCTCAGCTAGAAGGACAAAATTCTTCAACAATTACCTTGAAAAGAATGTGAAATGGATGGCCCCAAATCCCGCTACAACGAGGATGCATATATGTGCCTCCAAAAAGGTCATTAAAAATTTCTTAAGCCCACTGTTCTCAAGTTATTCCAGAATTTAGGGCAGAGGATGAAGTAACTCTTTCTGGAGTGAACTCTCTGGACCAACCATGGCCGAATGGGCAACTCTCCTAGAAGAAGGAAGAGTCCATGGATTTGGTCATAAAGTGAAAAGTACCATTTGTACTGGCAGCATACAACCCACATTTGAGTTAATATATATGACATAGAGACATCTAGATATTTGAATGTGTATATAAGGAGAGAAATAAAAAAAATTTAATCTGAACTCCAAGAAAATAAAAAGGCAATTCATATCCTAAAGAATAAAAAAATATTCTTTTCAAATACCAGAAAGAGGGGGAGGGGGAAGGTGATCAATAATGCCAGCTACTCGAGAGACAATAAGGAGTAAGAAAACACTTTTTGATTTGTCTTGAATGTGGTTGTCAGTGACCTTGGAAATACTTGGTATAACAGTGTTGAGGCAGAAGCCAGTGTACTAGGGAATGGTAGAAAATGGTAGAATAATTTAAAGGGGGGGGGGCTGGTGGGTGATATTTCTTTTCACTAGTGTAACAAAAGAAATATCAAATCAAAGGAAACAAATGCCAAGCAGGGATTCAAAACACGCATTGGGTAAGTCTGAAAATGAACCAGGAAAATGGGTAGTAGTTTTATGCGGGAGAAGATCAAGTGATGAACTTCTAAGACTGATCAACCTTTTAGAAAAAAATTTTTTTTCTTTATTGATTTATAGAGAAAGTGGAAGGAAGGGAGAGAGAGAGATGGAAACATCAATGAGAGAGAACACTGATTGGCCTCCTCCTGCACTGGGGACCTGGCCCACAACCTGGGCACGTGCCCTGACTGGGAATCAATCGGCGACCTCTTGGTGCAGGGTCGTTGCTCAACCACTTAGCCACACCGGCTGGGCCTGATCAACCTTTGACGACAGAGCATAAAGAAACGTAGTGGGAAAGGAAAATTCAAACACATTTATGAAAGAAGAGTGAGGTGTGGGAATGAGCTGTAGTATCTATATTGTAGGTTTGGAAACAAAAAATATATTCCCAATGCTAAAAGCTTTCTTTCTCTCTTTTTTGGCTAAATTTTTCTAGTTAGTAGCCAGGATGCTCTAAGACTAAAATTATTGGAGAAATGTCGCCTTTGTTCCTCACCTTCTAATTTCATTAATCTGCTGTGGTTAACTCTCACTAACAGGAAGCAATATAAGGATTGATTTGAGGCAATTTCAGATCTCCCTCAATATTAGCTCAGGCCCGTATCAGTGGGAAATCTGTTTGTCCTGAATGGATTGCACTGGTCTACTCAAGTGATTTGAGAACTGGGAAGTCAGAAGATATTGAATTTTGAATATTAGATTATTTTATATTGGGCTTTGGATCTAATATTAGATATTAAAGTGTAAAATCACATTGTGCTTATTGCCAGCCTTCTTTCCTCTCTTGCTGCAGGATCAGTATTGTTTGAAAGGACAGTGAGGCTCGGGAGCCACAGGGGAAGATGTTTATGCCGCTCCCTGAGGTGGGGACAGCCCGAGCTTCCGAAGGGACGTCGCCGACGTTAAACGCAGTGATTTGTGAACATGTGATGGCCAGACCATATCTGACTATTGTTAACAAAAGAAATATCAAACCAAAGGAAATCAATGCCAAGCTAACCTAAAGACACGATGAAAATGTTTGAGTCACTTGAGTGCTGCCTTCAAAAGGAACATCCTGGTATGTTGACACCATGTACAAGGTGCTAAAGAAACAAATGGAGGCGCGAATTCCCAGGATCCAAACATATGAAACCAGAGCGGGGCAGCATAACTTCCCACTGCAGCATTTTGACATGTGTTAAGAATAATCACTATTGAGTAATATGTTACAAAAATATTAAAATCAGAAACAAAATGTGCAATTTTGAACCCACAAATGAAACAGAAATATTTTAGTTTTATTGAAGTACAACAATGCCCAAGTTCTTCAGAAAAATAACCAGTGAAGTTGTTTAAAACAATGATAATAATAAAAGTGGATATTTATTGTGTACCTATTATGCGCTAGGACGTTCTAAGTCCTCTATTCCAAGTACTTTAAATGTATTAAGCCATTTGATTCTCAAAACAAACACGCCAGCAAACCGAACCTATGCAGAGGACACTGTTGTTATTCCAACTGCACACGCGGAGGCTGGCGCTTGAGTGACCTGGAACAATACGGAGGAACCAAATCTAACTGAGTTTTTTTTTTTTTTTTATTGACCAAAATTTTGGTACCCTGTGGTCCTAACTGGTAAGTTTACTTGATTTGATTCCCTGATGAGCATATTCTCTGTGTAAATACAAGCATTAAATATTTTTCTTAAAATGGTCAAGTGCCAGGCATGTTGGCCGTCACCTGGCTGTGACCCATGGAATCCCATTTGGGGACTGGGTCCGAGGAGGACGGAAGTTATCAGAACAGGTGGTCCTGCTTGTGATCGAGACGAAGCGGGAGGAGAAACTGTGGCGAACCCCAACTTGTAGAGGACCCCTATCTCACACCTCTTACCCAGGGCCAGACGCCATCCTGGGACCTGGAGAGAAGCGAGGCGGGCAGGTCTGTCTCCACCACGATGCGCCAGCCGCACGGACGGAAGAGAGCTGAGGCTACACCCAAACAGGCACATTCAGATGTATTAGGTTCCAGGTGCAGAGGGACGACCTGGTCCTGGGAAGGGAGGGAAGAGCTGGGAGATGAAAGGCGTGTAGCACAGAGACGGGGAGCTGGCGGCGAGGATCTCCCCGCGAGCATGTGAGAACTGTGGAAAGAGCTGGCAAGCAGCAAGCAGGAAATCTGAACAGAGCAGGTTACCCAGGGATCTAGGAGAAATACCCTCCTTCACAGTGGGATTCCGTATTAAAAACGAGAAATCAGGTCCCTGGTTCGATCCCGGGTTTTGGCACCAAAAATAAAAATAAACAAACAAAAATAAGCTAAAAACGAGAAGTCACATGGCAAGGAAAGCTAATTTTAACCTAGTATTTTCCAGACTTACGTGACAATTACACCCGTCTCATCCTTACTACAACGATGTGGAGCTGGTGTCTCACAGACGAGCCTGGGAGACACGGGGATGTGCACCAGCAAGGAGAGAGCGCAAAGCAGCCCATCTGGGCACTGAAGAAAATATTGGAACATCTATTTCTATTTATGTCACCTCATCCTTTATCATTTATTTAGATGTTTTATACTATACAAAATGTATTCGTGCAGAACACGCATCCCACTTTTATATCACTTAACATACATACATTGGGGCGCCTGCTCCCTACCTTTTACTGGTGAGGGGCACATCAGATGGGTTCGGAGACAACCAGGGGAGGAACGAGGCCAGTTTCAGGTGGATGTTTCCTGCCAGGATGCAACCCGATCCTCAGGAAAGGGAGCCTCCTCCTTCCTCCTCTATCCCTTCGCTGTTGGCCCAGGAGGAATTCCCGCCAGTGGCCCACTCCCGGCCCCCGGAGCTGTTAGGTAGGGGCAACATCCCCTTAAACAATGTCACAGGAACACTTTCTAAGATAGTAAAATCCTTGCTCTCTCAGAGTACATATGGGGGCAAAATCTAAACTCTACATGTTCTTTCCATTGTTATTTAATTTTTTAAAAGAAACAAATACACTAATAGTTCAAATAGAGGTCTTCTGACTAGAAATCAACAATACTTCTTTTCTTTCTAATACTGTTATCTGCTTAGGGTTTTTATTAGTAAAAAAAAAAGTCTAAAAGTAGTAAAAGCTCCAGCTTGTACATGTAAAAAGTGAAAAAAGAAAAAAGAAAATCCACCCAGTCACTAGTTATTTGAATTTATAAAAAAAAAACTTTTTCCCAAAGCCTTTACAATGTTAAGTTTGGTATCCATTTTAAGAATACAATCTGGATTCTCAAGGATATTATAAACCTTTAAGTATCCAATTGTAATTAGTTACTAAATCATAACATTAAAAAAAAATTTTATCGTCACACGAGGACATTTTTGCATTTATCCTCAGATAGAGCAGGAGGGAGAGTGGGAGGAAGAGAGAGAGAGAGAGACATCGATGTGAGAGAGACACATCGAGTGGCTGCCACCCACATGACCCCAACCAGGGCTGGGCACAAACTGCAACCAAGGTACATGCCCTTAACCTGGGAACCGAACCTGGGACTCTCGGGTCCCTGGGCCGATGCTTTAACCACTGAGCCAAACCAGTCAGGGCCATTAACATTTTTAACCATGATCTGACTGCAGGATGTTAACAGAACATGAAAGTAGAATGTAAAATGTGTTCATTTTTGAGACACAAATATAACTCCCAAATTTAAAAATAAGAGATGGGGTGCTTGATGGACTGGTTAAACAGACAACCGATAGAATTCTGAGCATCACAGCACAGATCTAACTTCTGCTTCTAACTTAAAAACATCTAATGAGTTGTCTGCAACTGTCACAGCTCAAGTAAACACAGCTGTCTGATTGTAATAATCATGTAGATCCGAGGTCACAGACTCAACGCCCACAGGGGCCAGGCAGCAGAATCAACCCCAAAGGAATCACATGCTAGGGTCTGGGTGACCTGGGGAACTCGGCCACTGGATCAGGGGAGCAATCGCCAGTCCCTGCAGCTGGTGGCTGCCATGTAGAGATTTGGGTCCAGTTCTGCTAAAGTCTCTCATTTTTAAAAAATAGTTTTTCTTTATTGATCTTACAGAGAGAGGAAGTGAGAAGGAGAGAGAGAGAGAAACATCGATGAGAGAGAACATTGATTGGCTGCCTCCTGCACGCCCCCCACTGGGGATCGGGCCCACAACCTGGGCATGTGCCCTGACTGGGAATCGAACTGGCGACCTCTTGGTGCACGGGTCGATGCTCAACCCCTGAGCCACACTTGCCGGGCAAGTCTCTCATTTTTTAAGAGAAGCTACAAAAATCCAAAATTTAAGTGATCTCATAGTACTTAAAGTTGCCACAAATTTTAAAGAAAACATCGCTTATGACGAACGACTACCCCTACAAGTGATCAGCAATTGCACTTCACTACCTGTGGCAAATCAAAGGCCCTGGGCTTTGGAGGCAGCTCTGTCTGAGTTTGCAGTCTCATTCTGCCGCACGTCGGTGCTGGAACTCGGCTCAGGTCCAGTCCTGCCCGAGACTGAAGCTCCTCAGCTGTCACACCGAGGGAAACAGAGCCCGACCCCTGTCACCTGATAAATGACACAAACGGTCCGTCTCTTCTTTGAAATCCGCTGCCTTCCTTGACTCCCATTTTGCTGCCAGTGGTGGAAATAATGGGAATTTATGGGAGGTTTTTGTTTTGTGCATGTAGAGAGTTTAAATATTCAAAATAAATTTTTGTTGAAGTCACATAACATAGAAAGAACACAAAATAAGATCAGACTATATCGCTAACATATTGCATGCTTCTTGGCAAGCTACTTAAGTCCCCTGGGCCTCGGTTCCTCATCTGCATACACGTAAGAGGGCACCAGACTCTCGTCATCTGAAAGTCACTCGGAGGCAGTGATGTGACGGTTGCGAACTTGGCCCCTGGAGCCCCGCTGCCTGCATCTGGGTTCTCCTCCTCACTGGCGGTGATATTGGACATGCTACTTAACTTCCCCAGGTTCAGCTTCCCTTTCGGTACAGTGAGGAAATAACACCACCCAGCTTTCAAGACATCATAGGACATGTAAAGTCCTTGAAACAGTGCCCAGAACATAGCAAGTGCTCAATAAATAACAGTTATTTATTAGGAATCTCAGACGCCATGATTTTAAAAGGTGTGCGCCACTGCATGTACTCCTAACGAGGAAAGAGCTCCGAATTAAATTGTGACACAATGCTTTCTTTTAGAATTTGTATTTATACTTCGTGAAAAATATCTCTAGACCTTGGTGTACATCTGCATCACACACTGTTCCTTTGCGTACAGAAAAAGAAAAATATAAAATGAATCGGTTGGACTGACTTTGCTGAGTCACTGAAACACTGAGTCATCATATCTGTATGTTTCTACTCAACATCCCAATATCTTCTGAGCCACTGGGAACATTGGGGATGTGTTATCTCCTTTTCCTCTTCCTCTTCCTGCTCCTTCTCCTGCCGATTTCTAAAAACTTTCCAAATATTTTCAAAAATGCATATTAGTAGAGAGCATAACATAATAACACCTCATCTACTCCAAACCCAAAGCAACACTTTCAACAGAGTGCTTTTACCATCTGCAGGACCTCCCCCTCCCCAATTCTTAATCCTTATTTTGCAAGTTTTGATACTTACCTTTTCTTGATCTTACTGGAAGGTGCCAATCAAAGGTTTCTAGGCAGGACTCTGGACTCATGGTCCTCCCCTTTATTGCCCTGAAATGCTTTGTGTCTTAAAATGTCAAGTGGCTGCCCTCGTTCAGTCATGTAAACAGGAACCCCAGCCAGGCCTGTGCATGTGCGGGAGGTGACCACAACCACATCACAGCTGCCACCTATCAGACAACAGCTGTAGGACACCACTGACTGGTATGCGACCTGATTCAGTGACGTTAGCCTGTTGGGGGAAGGTGCAATTCAGGATTGATGTAACAGAATTATCACAAAGTGTGCAGGAGCTGAGACCCTTTTCTTCATTTCTCATCAATGACTTTATTTGTGAATAACTTTGGCAAAACGGGTTCTTGGGTGCCATGGTCTCTACTATTTGCACATCTGAGATAAAATATGAATACATCATGATTCAGCCTCGGTTAGACACACCAGAGGTGCCCCATTGTCTGCGGGTCTATGAAAATGCATGTGGAAACTATGCTGAAAGGTAACTCGATCCTGCTGAGGTCGTTTCCACTCTGACACTTACCAGATTCACCATCATCATCTTCTATAATTTAAAAATTGTAACAAGAAAGAGTTTTTGTCATTACCCTGATTACTAAGTTACCTGGGCCATGATACACTCTTTAACTGCTATTTTGGGATCTTTTTCTCCCCGGAATTCTAAAATACAGGTTATTATATCTTCAATGATGCATTTTGATCCATTTGTTGAGTCTATAGGTTTTATCTCCATCACTGACCTCTCTGCCCATTATATTCTGGCTCATTTTTTAAACCCGTGATTTCATTTTCTCAGTATTCTGGGTACGGGTGATTTGATTATCTGCAATGTCAGGTCTGCTTTTTGCTACTTTCAAATAAGATTTTTATTTCAGTTATTGTCATTTTCATTATGTAGCGCGGTCTTCTTACCCAGGCCTGCTTCCGCTCAGTAGGGACAATGTCCTCTTTTATTTCATTAGGAATAAAAAGTAGGTACTTTCGAAAACCGTATCTTCTATTTCATGAAATAGATCGGATTTATGTCTGAACTCTTATGACTTGGCTCTGTCTGTGTGGCCCAATTGATGCTCTGGCCCTTTGTCTTTGAGACTGACGTTGACATCTGCAAGCCTGAAGGTAAGGTTGTTCATGGATGTCTTCAGCAGCAGCAACTGTTGTGGGAAGAGAGGAATATGATCCCGACACCTGAACTCTCAGCCAGTGGTGCTCGAGTTGCAGAGAACACAGGCATCACCTGAGCAGCCTCCTACGAACGCAGATCCCAGGCCGCCACCCCAGGGACCCGCCGAGCCCAGCCGGAGCCGCGCGCCCGGAACCAGTCTTCGTTCAGCGCTTCCTGTGCGGTTTTCAGACACGCACTCAAGTAGAACAATATAGAAAGCACTCTGCATCCACCACCCAGCTTCAGCAGGTATCACAGTGTTCTCATCTTGTGTTTTTTCTATCACCAGCACCCCATTTTACCTTTTCTCTAAAGTTTAAAATAATTTTTGCTAGACTGTTTAGAGCATAGCACCAACATCAGGACTTTTCACTTAAATCTCAGAATGCATCCCTAACTGATGAGAACTTAGAAAAAAAAGTAACTACAATGACATTATCACACCTAATGAGATTAATAATAATTCCTTAATACCTCACATCATATGAGCATATGCAAATTCCCCTTGTGATTAAAAAAAAAAAAAAAGTCTTTCACAGTAAGTTTGTTGCTTCAAGTTCCAAACAATGTCATAAATTGCATTTGGTTGTTCTGTTCTGCCTGTGAGTGCGTTTGAAGTTCATGCTCTTAAGAGCAGCTACTCTTAACACTTGTACTCGAGGGCCTGGGGGAGATGTTGGATCCCTTCCAGGAGTGAAACGGTTTGGTTCTCGTCTTCCCGCGCGGATGGAGATGGACTCAGAGAGATCAACTAAAGAGGTGAGTCAAGGAACAAAGTCCAGGGCTAGCTGGAGAAGGAATCCTTAGCCCAGAATGAGTCTGTAGCACAAAGGATATTAAGTAATATCACTATTGAGTAATAAAACATATGAAAAGTGCTTAGAGTAACCCAGCCCACAGTGAGCTCTCAATAAATGCTACTGTCCTTATACTGACTTAGTGGGACACATGGAACAGAGTTGGGAGGCCTGGTCAGTGACTGAAAGCAAAAGGAAAGACTAATTAGCTTCTCTATATCTTTGTGATTGAACGCAGAATTTAAAGGCAGGTGCAGAGGGCAAATCCAGAGGGAGAGCCGAACGGAGCAGTGGGAGACTGTGGCTCCAGGCCAGGGGACAGCACGGGCGCTGAGGATCATTCTCTGCGGGGTCCACACCGGTCCCACTGCTATTTCAAACACAACAGAGACCCAACTCAATGCTCATTAAGTTCTGCATTTGCTGCTGAAGACTCTTCCCTTATTTAGCGTTTCATAGGAAGTTGAGGCGGAATGAGCAAGGTGACGGCCACAATTAATATACGACACTTGGTGTTCTCCAGGAGCTGTGCTAGGAATGAACGATGTGAAGAGAAATGAGAGCAAATTCATGCTTCACGGAGCTCATGGTCCACAGGGAGATTTCTGGTTTCCGTGTCTGAGTGAATGGTGATGCCACTCACCAAGGCAATTAGGCGAAGGCAGGAGCTTTATGGAAACTCGATGGGTTTTCTTTCAGAGTGTTGGCATAGGATTCTAGGCTGATACGTAGTCAGCAGTTGGCTACGTGAATGCAGTGCTCGCCAGTGACCAGCAGTCCAACCCATGGAAGATTATCTAACGTGGGAAGAGCAGAAGGTTGGAAATGGACGCTGGGCAATACGTCCTGGAGAGGATGCCCTGAGCAGATGGGAACATGGAGACAGAGGCGGATGAACCGCGGGCGTAAGAAGGAAATAAGAGCGGTGGGTCAAGAGAATGGGAAGTTTCAGGAGGGTGACGGATATTGCAATAAAGTGAACCAAATTGGTTACAATATCTTCTGAATTAGTAGCCCACTTTTGGAAGCTAAATTGAACACTATATCTTGTTAAATGAACTATTTGTTGAAACGATTTAATCTCCCTTCTCTCTTCTAACAGTGCCATTCATACACTTTATACCTGTACAGGTACTTTATATACAATCATAATAATAGATACAATTTATTAAATGCCTACGATGCCTCTGGATCTTTATAAACAGTATCATTAATTTACAAACAAACCTGCAAAATCCCTATTACCATCTCTACTTTAAAGATGAAGAAACAGTGTTCCCACAACATGCCTGATTCAAAGAGGGGGTGGAGCTGACTTGGGCAGATGTCATGGTCTGTCTCTCTGTACTTAACCACAAACCCACCGTTCCCTTCAGGTTTCAAATGCCTAAGCTCAGTGCCATCAGATACATCTTCATCAAGACAGGAAAACTAATGACATGTGCTAGTTCCAAATCCATGGGTGAAACTGGACAATTTAATCCCCTATGGAAGCAGCTGGATCTGCTAATACAAAGCAAAGTGAAGAAGGATTATCTCTACAATGAATAAACCAAAATAATAAAGCAAAAGTTTAGGTACTAAAGCTTATAATAGTCACACCTAAAGGGAACCTGAAGAAAAGAAAGAAGGCAGGGTGAGAACTGCAGGAAAAGCAAAGGGACACCTGTTGCTCCACTGGGCTCCATTCGAAAGGCCAGAGCACAGCGATTCCTCCCGCACCCCAACCAGCCCTCAGCAATTACACAGCCCCTTCCTGACACTGGAAACCAAACATGGTGTAAAAGCCACAGGATGCTTTTAATTAAAAGTTATTTTCAAAAGCAAACAGGAATGGATTTTGCAAAAGGGCAAGTAAAAATCAGATGTCTGAGTGCTGCAAAGATTTCACTTATTGGGTGCACTCAGGTTGATACGATTTCAGACGGAAAAACTCCCACCGGGTCAGCTCTTGTATGTGTTGGAACACCCTGAACTTCAGATGAACTCAGACTCACAGCACATTATGCTTTAAGGTAATGCTACACACTCATGGATGAATAAATAAATGATGCCGACAAAAGCAAGGGGAAAATGCTGAGGTATTCCCCATGAACACTAAGGAACTGGGAATGCACTAATCCACACCACTCTACTGTAAAAGCAAAACGACCCCCCCTCTGAAACATGGGCTCCGTTACACTGATGACTTTTTAGATCACCCGCTTCATCTGATCTTCAGCACTATATTGTCTAGCTGAGGTGTGACTATTGATTCACCAATAATGAGACATATGTTTGGGTTATCTGAGTTTTTCCTAATTTTTTTAAATTACAGTTGATATGCAAAATTAGTTTCAAGTGTACAACATGGTGATTAGACATGCATATAACTTACGAAGTGATCACCCCAGTTAGTCTAGTACCCACCTGACACCATACATGGTGGTTACAATATTACTGATTGTATTTCCATGCTGCGCTTCACATCCCTGTGACCATTTCCATAATCGGCAAATTGAACCTCTTAATCCCTTCCCCCTTTTCACCCGTCCTCCCAACATCCGTTCCACCTGGAAACCATCGATCTGCTCTCTGTGTTTATGAATCCGTTTGTTTTGTTTGTTCATTTCTTTTGTCTTTTAGATTCTACATAGAAGTGAAATCATACAGTATCTGTCTTTCTCTGACTTATTTCACTCAGCATAAAATCCTCTAGGTCTATCCACGTTGTCAAAAAAGGCAAGATTTCATTTTTTTTTTTTTTTTTTTATGGCTGAAGAGGTTATCTGTGTAATATGTGGGGAGGCGGTGAGCAGAGAGGGGAGGAGAAATTCGCTTCCTCCCATTCATGCCCGAGCTGGCTCAGCCTCGGTCAGACACATGGCAACCAATGGGCGCGCAGCCTGCAGGCACTCGGAACAGCTAACCACGCAAGTCGCTCGGGGATGGGGCCTGGATGGGGCCCACTCATGCCAGGCTCTAGCCCGAGGGTTCTTACATGTTGGTGTGAGTTAGACTCACAGGTGAAGTAACTATTAAAAATTCAAGCACGTGGACCACCTCAGTCCTTCCAAATTAGTCTCTGGAGGTGGGGCCTGGCATCTCTGCCCCCCTCAGGCTCCACTGTGGATTCGGACGAATTTCACGACTGCGGAAGCACTGCTCTGGCCACCGGGCCACGGGTCGCCGGCCAGCACTCTGCTCCCTGCGCGCAGATGGTGCTGGCTGACAGTGGCACTGCCCTGGTGGCCGACGTCCTGGTTGTCACTGCTGCCTGTCTGATTTACTCTTTCTTTTCAGAATTCTTTGTCTGTTTTCTACCATTTGGGAACAAAACAAAACACAACACACAAACAAACAAAAAACCAATACCAATGTACTTTAAAAATTATGAAAGTAGTCAAGTCTGGAAAATATATACAAGGAAAAAAATCAGGTATCATTGCACCATTCCAAGAGAACCACTGTTAATGCTGCAGTAAATTATTTCCACTGTATATTCAGACAGTTACAACTCTCCTTTTATGGAGTCATGTGCCCCATTAAAAGAATTCATAGTTTTCATTGTGGTACGTGCCTGGTGCTAAGTGCTCTGGATTCACGATTTCACGTCACCCTCACAGCACCCCTGGAAGGCGGGCACACCTGTGCCCCCGCCGTTGTACAGATTAAAAAATGCAGCGCAGAGAAGTTGTGGTAGACGGTGGCAAAGTGATGCTTGGAGCCCAGGAACAGTTTCTTTTCTTCTCACTTTAATATTTGATATAGTCATATTTCTAAGATATTGAAAACATTTTATAATATCTCCGATAGTCCCATATTCTTCTCTTTTTGGACTCTGCCATTCAATGCTTTGAATCTAACAATGGATTATAAATTGCTATAATGTTGCAGTGACTATCTTCATGAATTTATTTATTTTTTCTGGGTTTCCAATTATTTCCTTAGGAGGAATTCCTAGAAAATGAGTCAAAATGTCAAAGAGTATAAATATTAAAAATATATAACTCCTGATGTACATTGCCAGGTTGCTTTTAACAAAAGATTCTAAAAATCATTGCACACCTTTTTCATCTGCTCTGGCCAAAACACATATGTAGCCATTTCTCATTTTTCCTGATTATAAATAATATTAGGAGATCATATTTGTACATTTATCTTTCCCGAAGTTCCTGATTATTTCTTTAAGTTAAATTTCTAAAGATGGAGTGGCCGGATCAATGGGCACGTACATTTTGAAGGTGTTAATACGATGTTTCTAAATTGTCTGCTAGAAAGATCACAATTACATTCCATCAGCACGAAAGGTGGGTGACTATTTCTTCACATCCTAGTCAACACCAAACATTATGTTTCTGAGGACATTTTCCACTGAGAGAGAGAGAGAGAGAGAGAAACATTGATGTGAGAGAGAAACACTGATGTAAGAGAGAAACATTGATTGGTTGCCTCCGTGCGTACCCTGACCAGAGATCGAACTCACAACTTTTTGTTTTACGGGACAACACACGGCCAGGGCTCTACCTGAATTTTTTAAAATCTAATGAAGTGGAACAGCTTTTCACATGTTTATTGACACACTGTTTTCTTCTTTCTTTTTTGCAAGCTTTTTTTTTTGTGTCCTTTGCTTTTACTTTTAAAAATCTTTAGGTTGCAAGTCTCATTTTTATTATTGATTTAAAAGAGTTCTTTATATTAAGACTATTAATTCTGCTGAATCCATTGCAAATTGCTTCCAGTTTGTCATCTGCATATTTCTTACAAATGTTTTTGATACAGTAGAGTTTAAATCTTAATATATTCATGTCTGTCAGCACTGTCCTTTATGGTTTAGAAGAACATATTTTTATGCCACTGAATTAAATATTCACAAATATTTTCCTTCTTATGGCATTATTTAATCTTTAAATCATTTGAACATGTTTTTGTGTGGGGTATAATATAAAAACTCTAATTTCAAGTAGTGAATAAATTCAATCCAAGATATTTCTTGAAAAATTAATTTTTCCCCTATATGAAATGCTACCTTTATATTTATGAAAAAGACTCAGACACATATAGACACAGACACATACACAGTGTGTATATATGTATACACACATAAAATATATACGCACATATATATATATACACATACGTATGTATTTGTACGAAATATGCTAAAATATTTCTGCAGGTATAATGGATGTTTTAAATTTGTAATTCACTGATTCATCCATATCTGTCATTCATTTATTCAATGCATATTCATGAGTAGGTTCTACATGCAAGCGCATAATTAGATGATTTAACTCAATCTTATTATTGTACTGACAGGGAAGAGGTCTCACTATTTAATGAGAAGTTCCACTTTTCTCTGTGGCACCAATGACCTCTTTTGTTCATTAAGCACTGAATCATCTCAAGTACAACGGCATGTTTTTATTAGATTTTAGACTGTTTTGGTTTGGGTCCATATGATGATAAGCTATTTGAGGATGAGGACGTGTCTGTCTTCTGAGTACTCCTCCCAGTGCTTAGGAAATGTATGCTTATATGCACAATACACACTTGAGGTCAATTTATTCTCTTAATTAAAAGTTACGTATAATTCATTTACACTCATTTTGCAAATGAAGCAGAGTCAAGAAGATCAAATGACTTATCCAAGATCACATAACCAATCGATGACCACAGTAGGACCAGGGCCTAGGTCTCTCAGTGTCATCTCAGGAAGCTTTCTACCAACAAACTCCTCTTTATTTTTCCTAGCATTTGCTCGGCTCCCCTAGCTGGACTGCTCTGTTAAAAATCGCGGCATGGAGGCAGGTGGGTGAGGTTCTCAAGTCATGCATAAGTGTATTACCAAATCATAAGAAAACGCTTATGTATTATGAAACCATTCTGTTCTATATTTTAATATGTGTATTAATAAACATTATGTGTCTAGTTGACTAAGTTATAGTGGTATAGGAGAATTGAATATACAAATTGAAAAATTAAATACATATGGCAAAGAGATAATGCATGAAGTAAATAGAGAACTGGTAAAGATGGTTATATTACATGTTGGGGTCAACACCTTTTCAGTGGAGACATATTTGAAATTATAATTGTGCTTAGTGAGAAAATAAAATTTATATGAAAATATTCCTTGCTTTACTCCTCAAATCAATGGATAAAAATAATTAATATAAAAATTAATTGAATCTAAATCTATTTTTGATAGTTTGCATTCTAATACATGTAGTAGGGAATCCATTAATGAGAATCTGCAGTAAATATTCAACAACATTTTTTCTGAACGCTTCTCCATGCCAAGCTGTATGCAGTCTTCATTCCATAAGAATGAACAGGGCACGCGATCCATCTCCTGTGCAATTTACAGTCTCTTGGGAAAGAGTGACTACAGTAGCTACAACCAAGAAAAGCTCCTAGGCTAGGAATGGGGAAAGCCTTATTCTACAGAAGCTGAGACTCAGAAGATGAGTACAAGGAAGCTTGGGGAGGAAGATGAGAGTTGTGGGCAGGAAATGTTCTTTCAAGGCAAGAAGAGGTGTTATATGTGAAAAGCTGGCCCACGTTTATGAGGCTATAGAATTAAAACATCAATCTCTTTGTAAAAGGAGCTGGAGGGAGCCAAAGCGTAAAGGGAGGACTTTAAAAATGCGTGGTTGTGACTGAGCCTGTGACTGGCCCACAGACAGGAGTCGACTGAAGCTGCACAGAGGTGCGGTGAGAAAATGACCACAGCACAAATCCTGGGGGGGGGGGGGGAAGGACAGAAATGCAGTGTAGCAGGGAGGGGGTCAGCCTGCTCCATGGTGAAAGGAGAGGAAAAACCAGGAGATTTCGGAGGTGCCAAATGTTTAGATGTGATAGTGGGAAGTTGAAAGAGTCAGCCTCTCTGACGGCGTCTGTCTTACGGAGGCAGACTGTGTGATAGGATGGAAGAGGAGTTTAGAGGAATGAGATTCCGAAATAGTCCTTGGGGTCGAGGGAAAGACAAGTGTCCAGAGAAAATCACACTTTATTAAAGCGGGAACTCTGTGTACAGACCTGTCTTATTCAAAGCTTATCCAGACTTCTGTCTATGGAGTTGTTTGAGAAATTAGGGAGAAAGAAAAGAAAATCATTGAACCCTGATTCAAAAAAAACCTTCAAAATAATCAATCCAATGAGACTCTGAATGTATAACCTGCCAATAAAACACAGGAATCAAACCTCCGGAATATAAACACTTCTTGATTTCTATTCAGTACCAAACTTCTTAAGGCAATATTTTTCAGTTAGTTCCTTTATTCACGCCCCTACCCCCTCCTCAACCGTTGCATTCACAACTGATGTTTTCAAAGATGTGGGTGATTTAACTGAAGATTCGTTGGCTGCTTCTTATACCACTTTCCTCAAACTTGACCTTCTTGAAAACCCCTTTTCTCTTGCCATCTTCAATGCCTTCATTGACTTAAAATTTTTATTTTTATTATTTAGAAAAGGTTTAGGTTTATAAAAAAATTGAGGAGGTCGAGAGATATCCCATAAGCCCCTGCCCCACACAGTCATAGGCTCCCCCACTATCAGCACCACTCACTAGAATGGCATTTTTTTAGCAAAGATTCCCAGTGATCTTCCTAAATTACATGAGTGATCTATGCTCATTAGTGACAGCTGTCATTTATCAAACTGCCGGAGTCCCAGGCAGTTTACAAAGCTTGTCTTCCATCACCTTGCATTATTTACCCTCCTCCTCATCACAGCCCGAGAGGAACACTGCCCCACTTCTCAGGCCAGAGCACTGCAGACATAGAGCTCAAGGCGTGGTCTCACCAGAATTCCACCCCACGAGCCCCTGGGGAACTCAGTCTCTGCTCCTAACCACGACCCCTCCCTAGAGCAGAAAGAAAAGGTCTCGGTCCTTGGCCTCACATTCAAGGGCTGCAAGATGTCTTACATAGACACCTTCACCTCTGGTCCTCCCATCGCTCCTCCCAACTTCACTGCAGTCAACCCCATCCCTGGCAAGACGCCAAGCCGTGGGCATCGCTGAGGTGCCAGTTCTCCAAAGAATGGCAGCAGTGGAGCGAGGAGGGCCAGAGCGTTAGTGTCTGTGCTGCACCCGGTGCCGGAGGCAGGGTTACAACCCGGTCACACTGGTGACAGCCTGGGCCAACATGTTTTGAATAGTGTATTATCTCTACCCTTTTTATTTGGGTGGGGAGGAGATACTTTTTTAAGTGGAAATTTATCCTAATACTTGATTACTTGATATAAAGCCATATATGCACTATGTACATTTTGTTGGGTTTCTGTGTCCACAGCTGGTAGCAATCATTCTTCCTTGTAGAAATGAATGCACCTATTATCCCTTTGTACCAGGCAAGAGTCCTATTATGTGCAGGAAGAAGGAGTCTTCAAAATGCCTCAGAAAAACAAAAACAAAACTGCTATGAGTAGCTTGCAACCTTGCGCAGATTTTCAAAGTTTTTATAAATGTATGAACATCATTGTACATCTGGGTGAAGGATATGGCGTTTAGTGTCATTTGAACACCCCAGATTTTGTTGGCCTGAAAAGTGTATTCAGATTTTGCACAACTTGGGATGATGAGATTTTAATTTTCCTTGGCAAAATCTCTGGAACCGGAATAAGAGAGATTATGGATGTCACAATGAATCACATCAATAACCAATAGTTAATATTCAGCCGTAAGCCCTTCTACACGGAGGAGCCACAACCAGAAGACAATCAGCAGGACACTGACAAAGAAGGCACTTACTCTGTTGAAATAGTCACCGGAAGGGAGGGACTTTACAATGCATTTCTCTACTCTTACTTCCACCCATTTATTGTAAACTCTTATTTGCTTCTCAAACCGTGAAGCTACAACAAATATCCATACACCATGTCCACACTGTCTGTGGGAAATCAGGTATGAGTTGTGGAAGGATGATCAAGGCACGCAATCCTCACGGGCCAGCTGTGCGCGCCTGTGACAGGACACTGTCAGTCTCAGTTTGCTAAATGTTCCATGGATGGTTCCTATGTCCTCAGCAGAAAGCTTGGGCATTGCTGGGACAGCACACCCTTGGTGGCAGGTGTACACTGAGGTGCGTGAAAGACATGCTACAGAGCATGGGGTTGGGACTGAGGAACACCAATGAGGGCCTCGGGTCTCACTCATTTAGCAGGTGGGGGAGGAAAAGCAGATGCTCCCCTTGCTACCTTTAGTCACCTCTACGCCATGAAGTATTCCTCATTTTTCCACAAGCACCTGAATAATTAAAGAGTTATGGTTTGAAGGTATCTCCTAGATAATTCTAGATACAGAAGTTAAAGTAAAAACAGCTTCATGGCCTTACGCATCTGCTTACGGGAATCGGCAGCAAACACCTACACGGGTGACAGGGTGGCTGCAGGTCCCCTACCTCCACGGGCTCCTCAGGTCTTCCTTCCCTTGGAAGAGAAGCTGACATTTATTCTTTGTCACTTCTCTGACTACCTGCACCGGGTAGGGTGAGGAGTCCCCACATCTGACGAAAAGGAGAACAAAGGCAAAAGCAACAAATGAAGGTTCTTTTCCTCCACTTGGGACCTTTGAGATGTACTGCGGGGTTATCTGCAACCGCCAGTTTTATTCCTGAGTTATTGATTCTGCACCTGTGGAGCCCATGCAAAGTCGGCTTTCTAAAATAACCCCCGTTTCACGGCTGATCATAAAGCTCTCATCATTTTCGACAATTTCTGACCTCTGCTTCCACGTTGCTAATGTGTCCGCTGCCATTTTTAATAAGTCTGAGAGCTGGTGGATTAACACTGAATGTCAAGCACCACAATCAGAATTGAGGATCGTATGCAGAAACACTATTTTCACATACTCTATTAACAAACTGCTGTAGTCTTGTCACAAAGTGCAGCACTCGACTTCTGTTGTAGTCAATCATTGTTACATGCACTTTTTAGCTCTCAATAACCCTCGTGTGAATACGAGGCTTTGAATGGGAGAAAGTCGACATAAATAAAAATGACAACAGTGAGACCTATTTACCTTCACTTTTCTGAAAAGGTGCATTGATTACTTAGCTGTTGTTCATTTTTCCTATGGTTTGTCATCAATAAGCATGTAATCCAAAATTCATGAAAGAGCCAATGCTTTTTAAAAATATGTTTTTATTAATTTGAGAGAGAGCGAAACATCAATCGGTTGCCTCCCATATGCACCATGACCAGGGATCAAACCCACAACCTAGGTATGTGCTTGACTGGAAATTGAACCCGCAACCTTTTGGTGTATGGGACAATGCTCCAACCAACTCAGCCACCCACCTGGGGCACAAAAGAGCAAATATGAAAGCTAGTCTACAACAGAGCAATGCCCACCTCCTCAGCATGGGTTGGAGGTAGGCTTTCTTACATTTTTAAATTATACAGCATAATTCTTTAGAAAGACGTGATATTACTTATCCACTCTACTTTAAATTGTTCTGGAGAGTTATGCAAAATTATTTCTGAATTTCATCCACATATTTCTATAGCATCAAGTAGTATAAACTCAATCTTTGGGAGAACTCACTATTTCCCAACTATCCCATAAAAACTTAACAGATGTCAAAATATATTTTATATATGAGTGGCAATCAATGAGATACAAATTACTCACTGGGATGTACCCATGACTAATCTAATAAAGGATGAATTTAAGGCAGAGAGTACTGTACTCCTCCTTGATGGACACAAATCTCTGTTCTCTATTCCAAGTCAGTGGACTAATGAACCTGACAATAGCTGTCAATGACTCGGACCTCATTCTATGAGGTATCTTCCCTTCCTTTTCTAATCCTTTTTATCATAGCAAAGTCTAGTATATTCATTAATAAAATCTTGGAATATGCAAAATACTATAAAAGAGAAAAAAGCACCTATGGTTATGCCATCACACTTAACCTTTAACCTTTAAGAGCTGTTCTTTCCCTCAAAGTTTTTCTCATGCAGTTTTTTTTTAAAAACTCAGTCAAAATTGTACTATATTTAATTTTATCCTACTTTTTTTACTTGCATTGTGTAAATATTTTCTGTGTTATTGCAAATGATGAAGTATGACTTTAATGATTAAAAAATTTCCCATGAAGTGAATACATCATGAAGTCAATTCTCTTAAGTAGAGATTTGCTGAAGATTCACAGATATGACAGGTGTTCCTATCCTCCTTCAATCCAGATAGCATTATTTGCATACATATAAAGAAGGTTTCTGAAGCACCTACAAATCAATACTTGAGACAAATTGTTGGGAGGGTGGACGTTCACGCCTGCTGTTCAGTACCACAAGGATTAGGTTTTATTTGCAGGCAATGGCTCCATTTCTTTTTGCCTCTGTTCAAACTTTTGCAAACCTACTTCATTAAATGAGCATCATATGGTGATTTTCTTGAGTCTTCCTTAGCTTAGAACAATCAATAATTTCACTCACTGCGCATTTAGTGAGTGTCTTCCACGTGAAGGACACTGTGTTGGCCACTGTGAGTGACACTGAGGCTGAAGGAGCCTGCGCTCCGAGAGCTAACACCAACAAGAGAGGACATAAGTACACCAATAAGTAAAAGGAAATGACAGTCAATACAACAGGAGTTCACAGCAGGGGAAGATCACATTTGGCTGAGATACTCAAGTGAGGTTGTCTTAAAGGGTGAGTATTGGAACCAAGCTCCAGGAGGAGACATAAAAATGGAATCAGCAGAAAGGGAGAACTCAGATATAATAATATGAGCAAAATTAGATGCAATAATCAAGGGCCTGCGACTGAATAACTGAAAGACAGCCTAGAGTGTAGGAGTCAGTGGCTGAGTTAATAATGTGGCTTAATCATCAGGCAATGGAGCTTGGGCTCCATCTGCTATGCCATTGGGAGCCACTCCGTTCTGCAGCACAGATATGAGGGTTCATGCAGCCGATTAAGAAAGCTAATATGGCAGTAGTGTGCGAATTGGACTGAGCAGGGAAAGAGCAACAGGGTATTTGGATCAGATCTACTGAAATGCTCTAAGCCTGATGAGGCTAAGTCATTGGATATAGCAAGACAGCCATCGATCTGACTTGCTCATTCCAAGGCAATCATTAAATAGAAAAGAATCATGTTACCACGTGTATTTAGAAAATAAAAGTGAGTATGTGACAAACTAGAGGGGTTATCTGCACTGACATAATCCTATGTGTCTGGCACCCCTTACCTCAGGGACTAGGCAAAGGGGGGCTTGTGGGCTGAGGCTGAGCAGGGCTGCAGCAGGCTCTGGGAAGAGGTGCCCGAGCAGTGCCCTGAACCAACATGGCACCCTGGGAAAGAAGAGGAGGCAGGTGCTAAGAGGGAACAAAGGGCTGGTGCCTGAGGAAGGTCACAAAGACTCCAACCAAGCTGGACAAGGGTGCAGCCCATATAATTGCGTGTGGACTGAGTGGCAGAAGTCGGAGGGAAGGCAGTCTCTGCAGAGAGGGGCTGAGCGCGGTTCTGGGAGTGCAGTGCAAAGATGATCAGAGCACCCTGGGCAGCGAGGCCGTTCCAGGATGATCTGGAATGAGGCTGCAGGATGGAGCCAGCACATGACCTTTGCAATCCGGAGCTGGCTGGAACCAAGATGGGCTAGCACCAGACAGAGAGCCAGGGTTTGGGTGAACTTTCTCCTTAGGCAAAAGTGCTCAGGAAGAGGACCAAGGAGCCGAGAGTGCCTACAGAAGGGGCCCACCAGTGCCCAGCTGGCCAAAGTGCACATTCAGGAGCTAGTCCTGGCTCAAAAGCATCGCAGAAACATCTTGCCTTTCATTGGCGAGCAGAGATAATTTCTAAACACTGGGAGAACTTAGGATTGATATATTAACTCACTACCCAGCTCTCTAACAAAATACACACAGCGTTTGCAGATTCCGGAGTATTAATTAGGATCAGCTGGCATGAAGTCTTAGGCTGGGGGCTCCCAGCCAGCGCCAGGACAGACAGGCAAGGGTTGGCAACAAGCAGAGCTTGGCATCATTTTGGCGACTGACTTGTTGGCAACATAAATGAATGTTTTCTATTGAATAAACCAAAGGAGTTTATGAGATTTTACCAAACTAAAGGGTAGCAAAACTTCCACTGTGAGAAATTAGCAAAATGTTCCCGTTATTGTTTTATTAAAGAGATGAACAGCTAAGCATCCTATCTGTGAACAATCATGAGAGTTTGCAAATTTCATGCCAAGGACAGCATGTGCCAGGCTCAGCTCACATTTTCTCAGTGCCTTCTCTGCAGGCACGATTCTAAGTGCTTCCTACCATCTTCTCAAGTGTGGGCCAGGACTGTTGCTGACCAGCAAACCGTTACCTGTCTGTGACAGGATACGTAGCATTTGCTCAAATGTTATCAATGTGCTACTTTTTCTCGCTGGAAAAGTCTTGCTAGGAAAAAATGTCAGGTAAGTACATAGTGTGCTCAGAAGTTCAGCTGACTTACATCTGGTGCAAGTTCCTTCTCCTGTCAAGGCAGGTAACAAACAACTCATGGATTTGCAGCAATCCACAAATCACATTTTGGGTGGGCTTGATATACACTGAACCAAGAAAATGAGTGAAACCTAAATGAGAAAAGTGTAGGGCAATTGTTTTTTTTTAAATTTTAGAATTAATCCATTTCCTCAGTCCTGTGCCAATGACATGAAAATTTAACAACCTTTAAAACATTTGCGAAGGGTAAGAAATAAAACTGATAAAATGTCTCAGAAGATTGAGTAAAAGGACACCCAACACACACACACACATACACAAATATGAGAAAAGAGGTAAGAGACATCAAAATTCAATCTAGGACATCTAAAGTACATTTTAATATAGTTGCGAACAGAGAGAACAGAGAACATTTAGAAATTATCAGAACATAAGCGATTATAAAAAAAAAGAAAGAAAGAAAATTTTCACAACTAAGAGCAAATTAACCTTCAGATTTGGTCTTGTAGAATGACCAAAACGATTAGTTAAAAAAAAAAAAAGTCCGATACTCTGATACACTTGTACATCTTTAGAAAATCTAAGAACATCAAGGCTAAAAAGATGATCCCCCAAAGCACCCAGAGTAAAAAGAAACACACACACACCTCCTTACAAAGGAACAGGAATTCAGGAAGCAGCAGACTTAGACTTTCATCAGCAACAAGGAGAGGCCAAAAGCCTCTCAATGGAGTCACACTTTCAAAATTCTAGGAGAACATTATTTTCAACCTAGAATTTTATTGCCAGTAGACTTATCAATCCAAAATGAAGGTAAAATACATACTTTTCATTCATGTAAAGTTTGTTTTCCAAATTTCTCTTCTGAATAAGCTGGTGCTACATTCTAAAAAAGAGAGAAAGAGAAAGAAACAGAAGAATTCAGGGGCATCAACAAATAATGAAGTCAACCCAGAAGAACAGAAAGGACAGTCCTAGCATGTCAGCTGTGCTGCTGCCATAGAAACCAATCTCTCACATTGAGGATTCCAAGGTCATTTATAAATAGCTCCTTCCCCAATTGGTCAGTGATGATGTCATGTTAGTTGTCAAACAATTCGACTCTAAGGTGAGTGCAAGAGGGAAGTCAACAGGAAATAAGCTTAGGATATGCAGCAGATCTTATAACTGAGAAGATGAAAATCTTTAGACTATGATGAACATGCATTTCTTTGTCAACAAGAAAACAAGGAGGTAAAGAAAAAGCTGTAAAAGAAAGTGTGAGTATTTGATATAGAGCAGATAGAAACCAAACAAAAATGCAGCATGATTTTAGCAATGGTAGGTAAGTTTAAAAGAATCTACTTGACCTTGGGCTAGAAATATTCTTCTCATTGGTGCTGTAGAGAAAGAAATGCAACCTTAGTACTAAATTCATTCATTACCAACATCAACATAACCACAGTAACCCTGGTCTACTTGAATTTTAACTTTTTCAATTAACTTAGGGATTGAGCATGAAAGCCTTGGTTATAGATATAGCACAAAATACAAATCTTGAAAAAATACAAATACAATAAAAATATAAATGTAATAAAAATACAAACATAAAAATAAAGGTACTTGGGAAGGTGACTAATAGAATAGGAGAAGGAAAAGCAGAAGAAAGTTAAGGGGCATTAAAATCCTCACATTGGGGAAATCAAGGTGCCCACTGAAGTTGATGGAACAAGAAACATACTTTTTTTTTTTTTTATGAATTTTTTATTTATTTTTTTGTTACAGATATTTTACCTTTTTACCCCATTGGCACCTCCCACCCCACCTCCACCCCGTTCCCGGCTTAGTTGTCCATGTCCATTGGTCATGCATACATGCATATAAGTTCTGTGGTTTATCTCTTCCCACCCCCCCACTCCCGCACCCCCTCTTCTGAGGGATGTCGGTCTGTGCCCTACTTCCATGTTTCTGGGTCTACTGTATTCCTCAGACTGTTATGTTCATTATATTCCATATATAAGTGAGATCATGTGGTATTTGTCTTTTTCTGCTTGGCTTCTTTCACTTAGGATAATACTTTCCAGGTCCCTCCATGTCATCTCAAAGGATAAGAGATCTTTCTTTCTTACCGCTGCCTAGTACTCCATTGTGTATGTGTATCACAGCTTTTTTATCCATTCGTCTACTGGTGGACACTTGGGCTGTTTCCAGATCTTAGCTATTGTAAATAGTGCTGCTATGAACATGGGGGTACATATATTCTTCCTGATTGGTGTTTCAGGCTTCTTAGGGTATATTCCCAGCAGTGGGATCACTGGGTCAAATGGAAGTTCAATTTTTAATTTTTTGAGGTAGCACCATATTGTTTTCCACAGTGCCTGCACCAGTCTGCATTCCCACCAGCAGCGTACTAGAGTCCCCTTTTCTCCACACCCTCGCCAACACTTGTTGTTTGATGATTTGTTGATGGCGGCCATTCTGACAGGTGTGAGGTGATGCCTCATTGTTGTTTTAATTTGCATCTCTCTGATGATTAGTGATGTTGAGCATTTCTTCATATGTCTTTTGGCCATTTGTATGTCCTGTTTGGAGAGGTGTCTATTCAGCTCCTCTGCCCATTTTTTAATTGGGTTCTTTGTCTTCCTTTTGTTGAGTTGTATGAGCACTCTCTATATATTGGAAATTAACCCCTTATCTGATACATCATTGGCAATGATGTTCTCCCATACAGTGGGTTGCCTTTCCATTTTGATGATTGTTTCTTTTGCTGTGCAGAAGCTTTTTAGTTTGATGTAGTCCCATGTGTTCATTTTCTCCTTTATTTCTGTTGCCTTAGGTGATGTATCAGTGAAAATTCTGCTCCGTATGATGTCCGAAATTTTGTTGCCTACATTTTCTTCTAGAATTTTTATGGATTCATGGGTCACATTTAAGTCTTTTATCCATTTTGAGTTTATTTTTGTGTATGGTGTAAGTTGATGGTCTAGTTTCATTTCTTTGCATGTAGCTGTCCAATTTTCCCAACACCATTTATTAAAGAGGCTGTCTTTACTCCACTGTATGCTCTTGCCACCTTTGTCAAATATTAATTGAGCGTATTGCCTTGGGTCCATTTCTGGGTTTTCAGTTCTGTTCCACTGGTCTATATGCCTGTTCTTGTGCCAGTACCAGGCTGTTTTGGTTACAGTCACTTTGTAGTATAACCTGATATCTGGTATTGTGATCCCACCTACTTTGTTCTTCTTTTTCAAGATTGCTGTGGCTATTCGGGGTCTTTTTTGGTTCCATATGAACTTTTGAAGTATTTGTTCTAGTTCTATGAAATATGTCGTTGGTATTTTGATGGGGATTGCATTGAATCTATAGAGTGCTTTGGGTAGTATGGATATTTTAATGATGTTAATTCTCCCAATCCATGAACAGGGTACGTGCTTCTACTTTTTTATATCTTGCTCTATTTCTTTTTTCAATGACCTAAGAAACATACTTTTTTAAGTTACAAAAAATGATCAAGAAAAGGCTTAAGTTTATAACAAACCATTCAATGATGGAAAACAGAGGGCAATTAGTAAAAATAATGTTTTGTTATTATTACAATGTCATAATACGGAATCAGTAGATAACGTCTAAAATGTCTAATGAAGAAAGAGTGGTAAATGCATATTAATTATGGAGATAAATCCACCATAGGAATAAAAACAAAAATGATTAAAAGAAATTGTCTCTGGGTGGTAAGGCTGAATGAATTAAAGACTCTCAATCTGGGGTTTTCTTATCATAAGCAATTATTCTAATTTTTAAAAGGTAATAAAACAAGCAAAAAAAAGCATTTGTTGAGGATCTGCTGCATGAATGGGAGTATTACAGAAAAAAATGAGTAATTCATTTTCTTGAAGACTTTCTGATATAATAGGGGAAGTGAGACATAAAACAATTTAAGGAGCCCTGGCCGGTTTGGCTCAGCAGTTGGAGTGTCGGCCTGCGGTCTAGAGAGACCCGAGTTCGGTTCCTGCTAAGGGCATGTACCTCGGTTGCAGTCTGTCCCCGGCCCTGGTTGGTCATGCAGGTGGCGGCCACTCGATGTGTCCCTTTCACATCGATGTTTCTCTCTCTCTCTTCCTCTCTCTCCCTCCCACTCTATCTGAACAAAAAAAGGAAAAAAAAATGTCCTCAAGTGAGGATAAAAAAAAAAATTAAAACAATTTAAGGAAAAGGTAACATGTAGCAAGTACTTCCTTAGTCCAGGTAAGTTACTTACATAGGAGCAGAAGGAATAAAAATGCCTACTGACAGTGTTTCATCTTATTGTTGTAGCTTCTAAAAGAAAATAGGGAGCGTAGTTTTTTTAGGAAGGACTTCTTGGAAGAGGGTAGCCTTTACCAGTTCAAGGTATCTGCAAGGAAGTCGTGGATTTGTGCGGATGAGGAGGAAGTGAAAAGACGTTTGAACAGAATGAAACTCGTGAGAAAATATCCAGAGATAAGAAAAAGTGGTTCAGTGCAGGAGGTGGTAAGTGGAATCAATACTGAACAGAGAATCCATATCATGTAGTTTTAATAGCACTGCTTTCTATAAATTATAGCATATTTTATCTTAAATCACGTCTTTCTGGCATGAAAAAATGTCATGTGAACTAACGGTTAGGTTTTATTTATTTATTAGACTTAAGGTTGCTTCTAAGAGAGACTGGTTTATTTATAAGAATGCAAATTTTAAAAGCCTTCTAGAATTTAGAAAGGCTCATCATTGAAAACCCTATAAATTAGATATGCTCTATTCTACACAACTGACTTTATCATACTCTTCCTCACAAGATATGCAGCATCAGCAATATATCCGACATGGTTGTTTTGAGGAAGGCTCTTGACTTTGACCTCTAAGATCCAGAGAACTATGACCTTAGTCATTGGAAACTGCTTGTAAAAAAAAACTCATTTGATTTTTTTCTGAATTGTGCTCAAAATTTTCTGTAGTATTTTAAGTTTATTCTGTGAAATGTTTTGTTTTTCTCTAAAATGTCAGAATTACCTACCAAGAGAAGTTTTCCCTCAGACTAAGTAGCTTCAATGGCTGTAGGAATCCAGGTGCATTGTCTATTGCTTCATTATCTAAAGCATGTTTCATGTATTTAAAATATGCGTAGGTGCAAGTCTGTGGAAGTGAGAAAGGACCATCTGTCCTGCCTGGATGGTTTCAGCCATTGCAGTCACCATGAAAATGCAGCCTCTCAGATCCCAGCCGAGGGAGTGTGACTGACCAGGAGCCTCGCCTGCTGGGATCTGCAATATTCCCTGTTTTCCCCGAATGGCCCTGGAGACAGCCTGCTTGGCTAGCATCCCAAGCCTCAACGCCCTCATCTGTGAGCTGTGAATGGTAACCCACCTCGGTGGATTCTTGTACCAACCAAGCGTTGACACGCCCATCAAGTCTGACCAGGAGGCTGGCACATAGGAGCTTACCAAACGCTTGATATTAATGGATGGTAAGTTCTGAGTGCCCAGAGCTGCCTTCATGCTCAAGTTCCCAGCACCTGGTCCGGTTACAGGATGAAATCATTATAACGGTAAAATTCCGGAGAGAGGGAGAAAGCATGGTCGGGAAAGGCGGCCACGGGGAAGCGAGGTGACAGCGCGTGGTGGTCCAGGCCGCGGGGAGTCCGCCGAGCGCGCATTCAGCAGCACCGGCGGGGCGGCCCGTGTGGCCACCAGCCCACAGCCCCACGAATGAGCGCACACGTAACCATGAAACCACCACAGGCAAGTATGGAACTCATAGTCCCAACTGAAAACAAAATCAGGTTGAGAACAAAAGGAAGCTTCCCTCATTTCTCAGCAGGTTCCTTTGGCAGGTGTTCGGTGTGAGTCCTACCTGAGGCCCCGCGGGGGACCCGGCAGCAAGGGGGGATGGAAATGGCTGCTGTCACAGTTTCCTGGGCCTTGTATTCAAACACAAAACAAACAAACAACAACAACAACAACGAAATCAAACAAATCGGTTCCCTCAACCACCAAAAAAATCCAAACAAAACAACAAACAAAAGCCTCACACACACACAAACACGCCACCAAAAATGATGATGTTGCTTTACATTTTACACTCCAAAGACATAGTTCAAGTCATCCCCGAATCATTCGTAGAGCTGGGTGTGTTTTAATAACTGTAGAGTTTATAAATTGCCCTAATTCACAACCCAAGACCTTCCTCCACCAGGATTCAAACATCCGAATGTGTGAGTCCCCGATCTTAGCCCCAGCTCTAAACACCCTAAGTCCTGCAGCTGCCCCTCCCCCACTACCCCCACATCTTGCCACCCTACTGGGGACCTCCCTGTCTGGACATCTGTCAGCTTCTGGATCACCCACACATTGAACTCGGCCTGGTACTGTCCAAAAAAAAAAAATAAATTAAATAAAAAAGGGAAAAAACAGAGACACATTCCATTTCTTTATTGAGAAATGGGAAGTTATTGATCGTTGCTTCTTATCATCATGCAAGAAGAAAGCTGCTTGAAAATAATGAGAGTAAGGAATATGCTAAGGGATCTTTAAGTATTTATGAAGCTTTGGGTTAGTTGTGTCCTACAGACAATTTTACTAGAGCTTCTAAGTGCTTCCGACTGGAGTGCTTTAAACCGCGTGCGCATCCCTACTTCACGGCCAAGTGAGGCTGGTGCCTCCTCTCTTAATGCAGCGGCCCTGAAAGCCAAATGCGTACATACACATCGCTTTCAAGAGCAGCTTTTTAAGTGACTTAGTATCAAACCTTAATGTCACCCCTTGACAGCTCTCCTGAAATACACATTACCTGCCACTTGCTCAACCTACATCCACTTGGGGAAAGGGCGCCTCCAGGCGTTTGGGGCTGCCTCTGAGCTTCCAGGTATTCCCCAGGGCCAGGCTGAGGCGCATGAATAACCTGGTGGTGAACTCCTTCCCCGTCCTGCTCCAAGGACCTGTGGGAATTCACTGCAGCAAAATGCCCTCGAGGGCTGATTTGAATACCATATTCCCAGGGAACTCTTCGTTAAATGCTCACTTATTAGCCACCAAGGACTCTGGTGCTTCCATCAGCCCAGCAGAGAGTTAAAACTTGTGGAGCAAATGCAGAAAGTCATTAGTTTGTAATATAAACTCCTCAGGGAAGACACAATGCCCATTACTCTATGTTCTGAAAGCAGCCACTGAGAAGCAACGCTTTGCTACGTGAAAAAACAAACAAACAAAAAAACATTCAAGAAAAGATATGTTGGGTCTCTTGAATATTAGTAGTTTTTAATACTATTATGAATCGAAGTGCTAAACAATACTGTCCCCGATGGCAATAAGGACCTGGGCCATCGGGAAGGCATGGTGTTGACTGGGAGGTGCTCAGTCAATATTTGTTGCCGAGTCCCTTGGAAACACGCAGGCTATTTTACTGAAGCTGATTTCCATTTGACTTTTAAAAGTTCTCGGCATCATTACTTGGTCAGAAGGGAATTCTAACTAGAAGAGATGGTTTTCGTTTAACACTCTGAATCCTTGTTTTTAGAACAGGTACTAAACATGACAGAACGGGGTCTTTACCTCTCCATAATTCCCTCTTTCCATTAATGCCATGTATTCCAATGCATTTAAAAGACAGTGCATGGCCTAGATTCTGAAGTTACTAATATATATTCATGAGCCAAACATGATTGGAGTGTTATCCTGCAAAGTTCTATAGCTTATCATGTTCTTGTCTCAGATTAGTAGCACTTTTTTGACCCAAAGTTGGGGAATGTCTATTTAACCAGACTCAGGGGAGTCAAAACTCTGTGTTGTATCCTTTTGCATGATATCTTTATTTCTACTACCTATTTTTTTAATTAAATTAATTGGGGTGACATTGGTCAATAGGATCATATAGGCTTCAGGTGTGTGCTTCTATGTTACAAGATCTGTACATTGCACTGTGTGCCCACTACCCAAAGTCAAATCATCTTCCATCACCATCTATTACCTATTTTTAATTAAATATCAATCTATACCAAAATAACTTACAATCAGTTTGATATGATAATTAAGTTATTTGGGACTTTTTTTCACAGAGGTTTATGGAGGTTTTGGGTGTCTGTCAGTTACCCACATGTTTCTGTTGTATTAAATACAATATTCATTAATCACTCGTAAACTGAATCTGCAAAAAAAAAAAAAAGGAAAAGGAAAACTTGAAAATTATAAACAAATGAATAAGTGCACAAACAGGATAACTTTGTTTAGATCAGACTTATTGAGCTCCAACTGGTTTGGACTGATCACCACACTTAACAATCTCAATTAAAATATATTTTGAATTGCTTTACATTTCCTGGAGACCAAAATAGTAGTCCGTATCTCTATAAACAAAGTTACTGTAACTATTTAAATTTTTTTAGTTTTAGATTTACATCTATATAGTATTGTCTATGTCTTCTGGTGAGCAATTTGCCCTGCACTCCTGTGACTGAGTCTGAGGACAACTTCTGTTGCTTAAGCAGCTCTTTAGTACTTGACACGGACTCACTTGATGTGTGGTAAATTTCCTCCTTATTAGAATCATCCTATGTGTTGTATATTGGGATGCGTAAAGGGTGCTTTAGCTATATAAGGGTCTTCCCTTGAAATAAATCAGATACTGTGCAAGTAAAGCAAGCACAGAATCGTGCTAACCTGTCTTCATTTCAGATCATAACTTTCACTGAACAAATTAATTTTTAAGGTCAAAGAAATATGTCAGGTCTTGACAAGGACAAGGAGTAGACATTGCTCTTCAGAGAGTCAAGTCAATGCATTCAGATGAATATGCTTCGTTTGGAAAGTGAGCAAAAGTTTGTATTCAGAGATGAATGTGGCTCTGAATCATGAGCTTTTAATAAACAGTCCTCCTGAAAGTATAACTGATGATAGAAATATTAGTAAATGCATACTGAATGCTATATATTGTTTATTTCAGTCTTCATAGTAAACATATTCTTCCCATTTCATAAATGAGGAAACTGAGTCTTAGAGATGTTATATAACTTCATGAGAATTCAAAGATCTTCACTGCAAACTGAGATCGGCCTGATGAGACAGCCTGAGCTTTCAAAGAATACAAACGAGCAGGTCAGCCAACCACAGCAAACTACAATGGGCTTTTCCTATCTTACAAAACTATTTTGCAGAAAATGATAAAATGATTTTGATTAAAGCATGAAAAACTCAATAAAAGTACCAGGTCAGACAATGTTGAAAAAATAATACAATCATATATGACTGTAATTGGGCCAACATGTTAAGCTTGTTTTCCGTTTTAAAAAGTTATTCACTGGTTTCTGTCTGTCTATCTGCTTACGGTGACTTGGATTGGGTTTTCACCAAATGTGGAGCAGTTCATTGTGCAGAAGCCTCGCATGGGATAAAACAGAAGTTGACTGATATTTTTCATATTGGCACACATTGTTAGGTATTCTGTGGCTTGTCAATGACATTTGAGCATGAATAGAAATTACAGAGCCAGCCTCCTAAAAGCAACACAATTGCCTAGGCCACCGATGTGAAGATGTCAATACAAAACTGCTTTAAAGCTGCTGCTGTCCACCTGCTTAGTGAATTTATGATATTTCAAGGCAGGTGTATGAACAAGAAAAGAAAAAATCTCGAACAAGAACTCATGTATCATGAAAGACATGATACAAGACACAAGCAAGAATATTATTCCATGCTAGCACCAAGGTTTTGCTCTGTAACTAAATGGCTTAATCCACTAGAACTTCGGGGTTGCTTTCTTAATGGAGACATCTCTATAATGAATGGCCCCTTCAGCCTTCACAAAGAAAACATGGCAGGGAGTGTGACACCCTCCAATGAATTTTGTGGGAGGTAAGATGATCAATAAGAAGTTTCTCTCACTGTCACCTTATGGAATAACCTGCTGGCAAAACAGTGGTGGTGGTGGTGGGGGGTGTTCAGAATTCTGGAAAATAGAAGGGGATATGTGTGAGTGTGAGTGAGTGTGTGTGTGTGTGTGTGTGTGTGAGTGCACACACATTCTACAAAGTGGAAAGCAGGCAGCATAGATCTGTTCAATCAAAATAATAGAGAGCTAGGATTCTAGATTAATCTCATGTCATCTGTTGACATCTACCAACCAAGATTGCTTAGTATCTATTAATTCCTTAAAATGTTTCAACAGACTGTAATAAGAAGACTCCTAAGAGAAACAGCATAATACATTAAAAAGAAAAAAGAATGTGGTGTTTTAGAATGTTTAATTAAGATATGTTTGAGTCATGATTTGTTGTCATTATACCTTGTTTCTATTTTTTTTAAATAATAACAATACTTACCAATGCAGCCTCCCAAATCCTCAAACATTAAAACAAATGTTAAATGGGTTTTTTCCATAAAATTAATAAAGGCAAGTGCCATAAGCCTAACTCTGAAATACATCTTTCCCATGGGAAGTATCTGGGATCGCCTCGGGTTACAGGCTTGTAAAGAGACAAATGCTAAGTGGGAAGTCACACTGTGCAAGCCTTGGAAAGAATTTCTTTAACTTGCCTTGTTAAGACTAATTTCCACAGATGACAAGAGCTGGGTAACACAGAGTATTCATTAGCAACCTCACTCCACTAAGCCGCCATCCCCAAAGTGCTCATCTTTCCTACTACATTCTTTAAATGTTTCATATTCACTATTCATGATTTGCACTTCGAAAAGACCAACTTCCTGATTAATACCTAAATGGAAAGAGTATAAAATGGGCCTCAAAAACTACTATAGGTCTCAGGTATAAGCCTGCCTATCTTACAGGTTTTAGGAAAATTAAGAGAGAGAGACAGGAAGGAAGGAAGGAAGGAAGGAGGGAGGGAGGGAGGGAGGGAGGGAAAAGGGAAGGGAAGGGAAGGGAAGGGAAGGGAAGGGAAGGGAAGGGAAGGGAAGGGAAGGGAAGGGAAGGGGAAGGAAGGCTAATTTAGAAGTGTTATTAATTTTCCTACATCTCCACTCACTCTCATGTTCACATATCCATTCTCCCAGGAACTGTGGCCATCAGACCATATACTTGGGGACACAAACTGGGATTCACCATGTTCTGTCTTGTTGCTGATACTACAGCTGAACCTCATGCTATAAAGGTGGTTGTCCCTACAGCCATTGGAGGCAAGGTAAACCCTCCCCCCACTGAAGGCCTTCAGAGTGAAATGGGGATCCATTATCCCCACATTTCGCTTCTGAAATGAGTGTGAAATAGGTCCCAAAGTAGCCTAAGAAAGTATCTAGTGCAAAGATTTCCCCCTGTCCCAGCCCACAAAGCCTCTTTATAGTCTTGATTATCAGAAATCACTCCAGAAAGCTGGGAATATAAAAAAAACTCATTCAATTTTATATGATGTTATCACAGACAACTACTATTGTGAGATGATCGAATGAGTGTTTTCACTTTCAATTATTGTTTCCTCTCATGGGGACATGGCCAAAATTTTAATTTTCAGTGTGGGTTTTCTTGTGCATTCCAGAGTCATTTTTAGATAAACTACAATTTGCATTCAAAAGGAGACAATGAAATGTTTGTACATCTTCATTCTATGGCTTCCCTCTTACCTAGCTCAATATTTATAACATGTTTCTGACCCCAGTGACAAATTGTCATTATACTGGAGTTTGATCAACAGAATTATAATTAAAATAGCAGAATTTAAAATTATTTTTCTGATTCAAGATATAAAGAAAACTATAAATATTTGAATAAGCATTTAAAGAAAAGTACTAGAATCCTGAGGGATGGTGGTGGCCGCTCACAGTCTAAAAGAGAAAAATGGTGGCAGATTGAATGGAAGCTACACTAACCTTCTCCTAGGACCAAACTGGAATTACAACTAAAGTACAGAAAAATCAGCTAGAATAACCAACTGAAGACCAACTGGAGGGAACCCTTATAAGCAAGGATATAAAGAGGATCCCACATAGAGTCAGGTAGGAATTGCAGAGGCACAACAGGACTGGCTGGGACCCCTTAGCCAGCAGCTGATCCTTGAGGACTATCTTAGCTGTGGGGGTCCCCCCGGAGAAGTCTTGGGTCTAAACCCCAAGCTGGGCACCCCAGCCCAGAGTGGTGGAACTGGGAAAGGTTCACACATAACACCTCGCTGTGAAAAGCACCAGAGGTTCTGTCCAGCAGAGAGAGATGGCTGGAAACACAGCCACCTTCTTGAAGGCCCAGCACACTAAATCATCTATAGCCACACACCTTGAGCTCTGCCAGAGGGAGAGCTGAGTGGACTAAGCCTTGTGAGGAGAGTCTTGGATTTGGGGCTCTGGGGAGTGAGCTGGGAAGGCAGATATCAGGAGTCCCGTGCTGAGTCATTCCCTCAACTGCAGAAGCCATTGTTCCCAGGCAGAGTATTCCCATCAAAGAAGCTTTAGCAAGGGGATGGGGGATGCAATTTCCCCACATGTTGGAATTTCTCTCATGCTGGTAAAGTTTATGTCTAGGGGAGGACAACATCCTGAGGTGCATTAAGGGACTGAGATTAACAGCCAGCCTGCAGGCAGAGACTGCTCTCTGGGTGCTTTGAATCTTTGCCAGGCCTTAGACTAGACTCTGCCCCAGGGAGAGTAAAACCAGACCTTAGTGTTAAGCTTGGTCCAGTCCATACACATTCATTCTCAGCATAGGGAGCCACAAACAGTGATCATTGATATTCACAGGGAAATTTTGGCAGATTCCAAGCCCTGACAAAGTGAGCTATACTTCCCATGATAAGAAACTGCACATCAGCCTGCTCCCTGTGTTGGGGGTGGTAACCCATGCACAGACAGGACAATAGCAATCAAAACTCCATCACAACAAGAGGGCCCCCACAAAGCACACAAGGGATATTATTAGAGCACCCAGGTAAGGAGACTGCACCACTGGGCCCCACAGGTCACCCAGAACAAAGATCACCCTACCTAGACAGAGAGTCATAGCAGATCTACCTAATGCACAGAACAAACCCAAACAGACAGCCAAAATAGTGAAACATAGAAATAAGCCCCAAATGAAAGAACAAGATAATTCTCCAGAAGAAGGGCTAAATGAAATGGAGATAAGCAAGCTATCAGATACAGAGTTAAGAGTACCAATTGTAAGGATGCTCAACAGCATGAGAAAAGATATAAAAACAATGAAAAATGGCCAATCAGAAATGAAGAAAAATATAGCAGAAATAAAGAACACATTGGAAGGAATAACCAGCAGATTAGAGGAAGCCGAGGATCAGATCAGCAAATTAAAAGACAGGGTAGAAAAAAAATCACTCAATCATAGAACTGAAAAAAAAAACAAAAACATGTAAAAATAGGAGGACATTTTAAGAGAGTTGTGGGACAATATGAAATGTAATAACATCAACATAATAGGAGAACCAGAAGAAGAAAATGATCAAGGGTTAGAGAACCTGTTTAAAAAAATAGTGGCAAAAAAACTTCCCTAACTTGGTGAAGAAAAAAGGCATATAAGTTCAGGAAGTACAGAGAGTCCCAAGCAAGAAGAACCCAAAGAGCCTCACATCAAGACATATCATAATTAAAATGCCAAAAATTAAAAACAAAGAGAGAATCTAAAAGGCATCAAGAAAAAAGCAATAGGTTATGTACAAAGGAGCTCCTATAAAACCGTCAGCTGATTTATCAACAGAAACACTACAGGCCAGAAGGGAATGACATGAAGTATTTAAGGTAATGAAAAACAAGGACCTGAAATCAAGACTATTCTATCCAGCAAGGCTATCATTCAAAATAGACAGTGAAATACAAATCTTCCCAGACAAAAGAAGGCTAAAGGAATTTATTACCACCAAATCAGCACTGCAAGAAATGTTAAAGGGACTGCTGTAATAAGCAAAAGAAATATATATATGTGTGTATGTGTGTGTGTATATATATATATATATATATATATATATATATATATATAAACATAGGCATAATAAATAAAAATGGCAATTACTAAGTACCTATCAATAATAACCTTAAATATAAATGATTTAAATGCTCTAATCAAAAGACACAGGGTAGCTCAGCCAGTGTGGCTCACTAGTTGAGCATTGACTCATGCACCAAGAGGTCACCAGTTTGATTCCTGGTCAAGGCACATGCCTAGGTTGTGGGCCCAATCCCCAGTGGGGGGCATGCAGGAGGTGGCCAATAAATGTTCTTGCTAACTGGTGTTTCTATATCTCTCTCTGTCTCCCTTCCTCTCTCTCTAAAATCAATAAAGAAGAAAAATAATAAAATCAACAAATCCTTTTTTTAAAAAAAAAAGCTGAGTGAATAAGAAAACATGACTCATAAAGGATCAATCCAACAAGAGGATATAACCCTGGTAAATATATATGCACCCAATATAGGAGCACCAAAATTTATTTTAAAATTTCTGGAGGACTTTAAGAGAGCGATCGACAGCAAACAGTCATAGCAGGTTAATTTAACACCCCGCTGACATCACTGGATAGATCTTCTAGACAAAAAAATAACAAGGAGACAGAGTCCCAAAATGATGCACTAGACCAAATAGATTTAACTGATATTTACAGAGCATTTCACCCCAAAACTGCAGAATATACATTCTTCTCAAGTGCACATGGGACATTCTCAAAGACAGACTGCATGTTAGGACACAAACTAAGTCTCCACAAGTTCAAGAGGATTGAAAACATATCAAGCATCTTCTCAGATCACGACAGCATAAAACTAGAAATAAATTTTAATAAAAACATCCCCAAATATTCAAACATATGGAGGCTAAATAGCATGTTATTAAACAATGTTTGGGTTACCAATGAGATCAAGGAAGAAATAAAAAACATCCTGGAAATTAATAAAAATGAACAAACAACAACACAAAGACCTATGGGACACAGTGAAAGCAGTCCTGAGAGAAAAGTTCATAGCAATACAGGCCTACCTCAAGAAACAAGAAAATTTTCTAATAAACTAACCAACCCTACAACTTAAAGAATAAGAAAGAGAACAAAAAAGAAAAACCCAGAGTAAGTAGAAGGAAGGAAAGAATAATGATCAGGGTAGAAATAAATTACATGGAGGCTAAAACAAAACAAAACAAAACAAAACAAATTACAAAAGATCAATGAAATCAAGAGCTGGTTCTTTGAATAGATAAACAAGATTGGTTAATCTTTAGCCAGACTCACCAAGAAACAAAGAGAGAGGACCTAAATTAATAAAATCATAAATGAAAGAGGAAAAGTAACAAGTGACACCATAGAAATTCAAAGGATTGTAAGAAAATACTAAGAAGAAATATACACCAACAAATTCGACAACTTAAGCAAAATGGACAAATTCCTAGAATCATACAATCTTCCAAGTCTCAACCAGGAAGAGTCAGAAATCCTGAACAGACCAATAACAACAAAGAAAATGGAAGCAGTAATCAATAAACTCCCAGCAAACAAAAGCCCTGGTCCAGATGGCTTCACAGGGGAGTTTTACCCAACATTCAAAGAACTAACACCTATTTTCCTCAAACTATTCAAAAAAATCTAAGAGGAAGGAATACTTCCAAGCTCTTTTTATGAGGCCAGCATAATCCTAATTCCAAAACCAGATAAAGACACTATAAAGAAAGAAAATTACAGGCCAATATCCCTGATGAACATAGATGTCCAAATCCTCAACAAAATATTAGCAAATCAAATCCAGCAATATATTAGCAAAAAATATTCACCATGACCAAGTGGAATTTATCCTAGGTATGCAAGGCTGGTACAATACTCACAAATCAATATATGTGATATACCACGTAAACAAATTGAAAGATAAAAATTATATGATCATATCAACAGATGCTGAAAAAGCATTTGAGAAAATCCAACACTAATTTCTGATAAAAATCTTCAGCAAAGTGGGAATAGAGGGATCATAGCTTAATATCATAAAGGCCATATATAACAAACCTACAGCCAACATCATACTCAATGGGCAAAAACTAAAAGAGTTTCCCTTAAGAACAGGAACAAGACAGGGATACCTGCTTTTGTTACTCTTATTCAACATAGTATTTGTAAGTCTTAGCCACAGCAATCAGACAAGAAGAAACAATAAAAGGCATCCAAATTGGAAGGGAGGAAATAAAACTGTCATTATTCATAGATGACATGATATTGTATATAGAAAACCTTAATACTCCACCAAAAAACTATTAGATTTAATAAATGAATTCACCAATGTAGCAGGATACAAAATTAACATCCAGAAATCAATATCATTTTTATACACCAATAATGAACACGCAGAAAGATAAACTAAAAAAAAAAATTCCATTTACCCCTGCAACAAAAAAATTAAGATACCTAAGAACAAAGTTAACCAAGGAGGTAAAAAACCTGTTCTCAGAAAAACACAGGACATTAAAAAAAGAAATAGAGTAAGTTATAAAAAAGCTCATGGATTGGAAGAATTAACCAAACATCCATACTACCAAAGCTATCTACAGACTCAATGCAATCTCTATTAAAATACCAATGGCATATTTCCCAGATCTAGAACAAATACTTCAAAAATTCATATGGAATAAAAAAGATCCCAAATAATCACACCAATCTTGAAAAAGAAGAACAAAGTTGGAGGGATCACAATTCTGTAGAAATGAGTTCTAGAAGGTTCTGGATTCACATCTATGAAACTCATCCAAAACAATGAGTTCAGAGTAAAACTAAGTGACTTAAAGTCTTTGCTGTGTCTGTTGTTGATAACTGTCTTACGTTTTATGCTTCACACAATATCATGCCTAATACTGATGACCCTTCCTAGGACCCTCATCAATTTATTCCTATGAAGTATATAAACACTGAGTTGTTTCCAATGAACATATTTGCTACCTTGACCTAGTGAAGACTTTTGTGTGAAAGAACCCATAATGCAGATGAAAACAACTGGAAATTTTAAATTACAGATTTCTCTGGAGATTTGATTGAATAGAAATACACCAGAAAAACACAGAAAAGCAAAAATAAGGGAAGAAAATGGGAACAATAAGACTAGCATTAAAAATATTGGTATAGCCCGGCCGGTGTGGCTCAGTGGTTGAGCATCCACCCATGCACCAAGAGGTGGCCAGTTCGATTCCCAGTCAGGGCACATGCCCAGGTTGTGGGGGTGTGCAGGAGGTGGCCAATCGATGTTCTCTCTCATCGATGTTTCTATCTCTCTCTCCCTTTCCCTTCCTTTCTCAAATCAATAAAGAAAAAAAAAGGTGTTTTTTTAAAAAAATATATTGGTATATTAGGAACTCATGCTTATAGTTTTAATGGCTTTCTGGATTTTAAAACCTAATCATTTTTATAATGCCTTTTTTTTTTAGCCCAGATTTTCCTAAATGCTTTTTATTTCTTGTCCCTAATTCCAATCAAATTGTGGTCACCACTATCAGAGGGCTGACTAGCTTTTAGGGCTTTCTTGAAGTATTCCTTGACTTGGTGTACTCACAGTACTCACCATTTTCACTCTGGGCTTTTCAGGGGAAAATTTTGTCTCCTTTGTAATGCTTTGTTTTCTCCCTCCTCCATCCCAATGATTAAAACAAACAGAAACAGAGAGACCGAAAAATGGCGGCGGAGTGAACGGAGCTACACAGACCGTCTCCCAGGACCAAACTGGAATTACAACTATAACACAGACAAATCGACGGGAAAAAGCAACAGAAAAGCAGCTTGCGAGGACCATACAACGAGGGACACTGACTCCATCCCGGTAGGCTTGCGAAGGCGCGAGACGGGGCTGGGAGCCCACGGTCGGCAGCTCGGCAGCGGCCTCAGCTGGGAGCGGCGCCCTCGGGTCACACTCCCAGGCGGCCCCACAGCGCAGCCAGGACAGAGGCTGAAACAGCCACAGCCACTCACCTTGGGCTCCGGCAGAGGGAGGGCACACTGGACTGGAACTGTGTCGGGACACTCGGGGTTTGGAGGGCGCTCAGAGCTTTGGCGGAGTGCAGCCACTCAGGACAGTGGCCACATTGCTCCTTCCCAGAGCTCTGAGGAGAGGCAGCAACCCCTCCCTCGGAGATCCAACCCCACCCTGTGGGCCATTGAAGTGCTAATTGAGGCTCACTAACAACCAGCATCTGCCCCACCCTCGTGAAAGCCCCTTGGCTGAGCACCAGAGGGAGTTTTTCAATCAACTGACAACCCAAAACTCATCAAGTAATCTAGACTGCTAGCCTCCAGGCAAAAAGCTAGAGGATAACAGTACATTTCCTGGGCTGGCAACTTTAACCAGGAAAGTAAGACTTGACAGTGGTGTTCAACGTGGGTCCTCCCTCGCTCATCTAAACCCAGGAGAGGGAGCCACAAACAGCAGAACACCAACACCCACAGGGAGAACTTGACAGGCTCCAAAGCCCACAGTGATAGCCAAAATGGTGAAACACAGAAACAGAAGCCAAATGAAAGAGCAAGACACCTCCACCGAAGATGAGATCAATGTGGAGCAATTAGGCATGTTAACAGAGCTAGAATTCAGAGCCATGATCTTGAGGAAGCGGAACAGCATGAGTAAGGACATAGAGACACTGAAAATAAGCCAACTGGAAATTAAAAACCAACAAGAAGAGATAAAAAATGACATATCCGAAATGAAAAACACATTGGAAGGTTTAAAAAGCAGAGTAGGGGAAGCTGAGGACCGGATCAGTGAATTAGAAGACAGGGTAGAAAAACTCAACCAATCAGAAAAACAAAAGGAAAAAACTATTAAAAAACAGGAAGACAGCTTAAGAGAACTATGGGACAACTGGAAACGTAATAATATTCGCATCATAGGAGTCCCCGAAGAAGAAGAAAATGAGCAAGGGATAGAGAATATATTCAAAAAAATAGTGAGAGAAAACTTCCCTAATTTGGTGAAGGAAGAAGGCATTCAAGTTCAAGAAGCACAGAGAGTCCCAAGTAAGAAGAACCCAAACAGGCCCACACCAAGACACATAGTAATTAAAATGCCACAAATTAAAGACAAAGAGAGAATCCTAAAAGCAGCAAGAGATAAGCAACAGGTTACCTACAAAGGGAACCCCATAAGGCTCTCAGCTGACTTCTCACAAGAAACACTACAGGCCAGAAGAGAATGGCATGAAGTAATCAAAGTCATGAAAAACAAGAATCTGAATCCAAGACTACTCTACCCAGCAAGGCTATCATTCAAAATAGAAGATCAAATAAAGAGCTTCCCAGACAAAAAACGGCTAAGGGAATACATGAGCACCAAACCAGCACTGCAAGAAATGTTAAAAGGACTGCTGTAATTAGCAGTAGAAATGGAAAGAAAAATAGAACCACACTAAACAAAAATGGCAATAAATAAGTACATATCAATAATCACCTTAAATGTAAATGGATTGAATGCTCCCATAAAGAGACACAGAGTAGCTGATTGGATAAGAAAGCATGACTCATCTATATGTTGTTTACAAGAGACCCACCTCTCAACAAAAGACTCATATAGGTTGAAAGTGAAGGGATGGAAAAAAATTTTCCAAGCAAATGGAAAGCAAAAAAAAGCTGGGGTAGCAATTCTCATATCTGATAAAATAGATTTCAAAATGAAGACCATAACTAGAGACAAAGACGGCCACTACATAATATTGAAAGGATCTATCCAACAGGAAGATATAACCTTGATAAACATATATGCACCCAATATAGGAGCACCAAAATATATTAAAAATCTTCTGGAGGACTTCCAAGGAGAAATCGACAACAATACAATCATAGCAGGGGACTTCAACACCCCGTTGACAGCACTGGATAGATCCTCTAGGCAAAAAATTAGCAAGGAAACAGAGACTCTAAATGAAGCACTAGACCAAATGGATTTAATAGATATCTACTGAGAATTACACCCCAAAACTACAGAATACACATTCTTCTCAAGTGCACATGGGACATTCCCAAAGATAGACCACATGATAGGACACAAACTAAACCTCTACAAGTTCAAGAAGATTGAAATCATATCAAGCATCTTCTCAGATCACAATGGCATGAAACTAGAAATCAATTGCAACAAGAACATGCAAAGACATTTCAACACATGGAGGCTAAATAGCATGTTATTAAACACTGAATGGGTCACCGAGGAGATCAAGGAAAAAATTAAAAACTTCCTGGAAACCAATGAAAATGAACACACAACAACACAAAATCTATGGGATGCAGCGAAAGCAGTTCTGAGAGGGAAGTTCATAGCACTACAGGCCTACCTCAAAAAACAAGAAAAATTTCTAATTGACTGTCTAACCTCACAACTTAAAGAATTAGAAAGCAAACAAAAAGAAAACCCCAGAGCAAGTAGAAGGAAGGAAATAGTAAAGATCAGAGCAGAAATAAATGACATAGAGACTAAAAAAACAATTCAAAGGATCAGTGAAACAAAGAGCTGGTTTTTCGAAAAGATAAACAAGATTGATGGACCCTTAGCTAGACTCACCAAGAAACAAAGAGAGAGAACCCAAATACACAAAATCAGAAATGGAAGAGGAGAAGTAACAACCAACACCATGGAAATACAAAAGATCGTTAACAACTACTATGAACAACTATATGGCAACAAATTCGACAATCTCAGCGAAATGGACAAATTTCTAGAAACACACAGTCTCCCAAAACTATTCCCGGAAGAGATAGAAAACTTGAACAGACCAATAACAACTAAGGAAATTGAAGAGGTAATCAAGACTCTCCCAGCAAACAAAAGCCCAGGCCCAGATAGTTTCACGGGGGAGTTTTACTGAACATTCAAAAAAGAACTAACACCCATTCTCCTCAAACTATTTCAAAAAATTCAAGAAGAAGGAAGACTTCCAAACACGTTCTATGAGGCCAGCATAATTCTAATTCCAAAACCAGAAAAAGACACTACGAAGAAAGAAAACTACAGGCCAATATCCCTGATGAACATAGACGCCAAAATCCTGAACAAAATATTAGCAAATCGGATCCAGAAATACATCAAAAAAATTATTCACCATGACCAAGTGGGATTCATTCCAGGGATGCAAGGCTGGTACAATATTCGCAAATCAATAAACATGATACACCACATAAACAAAATGAAGAATAAAAACCACATGATCATATCAATAGATGCTGAAAAAGCATTCGACAAAATCCAGCATCCATTTCTGATAAAAACGCTCAGCAATGTGGGAATAGAGGGATCATATCTCGACATAATAAAGGCCATATATGAAAGACCTACAGCCAACATCATACTCAATGGACAGAAACTAAAAACATTTCCATTAAGAACAGGAACAAGACAGGGATGTCCACTTTCGCCACTCTTATTTAACATTGTACTGGAAGTCTTAGCCACAGCAATCAGACATGAAGAAAAAATAAAAGGGATCCAAATTGGAAAGGAGGAAGTGAAACTGTCATTATTTGCAGATGACATGATATTGTACATAGAAAACCCTAAAGACTCCATCAAAAATCTATTAGACTTAATAAATGAATTTGGCAAAGTAGCAGGATACAAAATTAACGTCAAGAAATCTACAGCATTCTTGTACATCAATGATGAACTCACAGAAAGAGAAAGTGAAAAAACAATCCCATTTACCATCGCCCCCAAAAAATTACGATACCTAGGAATAAACTTAACCAAAGAAGTAAAGGACCTATTTGCAGAAAACTACAGGTCATTGAAAAAAGAAATAGAGGAAGATATAAAAAAGTGGAAGCACATACCCTGTTCATGGATTGGAAGAATTAACATCATTAAAATGTCCATACTACCAAAAGCAATCTATAGATTCAATGCAATCCCCATCAAAATACCAACGACATATTTCATAGAACTAGAACAAATACTTCAAAAGTTCATATGGAACCAAAAAAGACCCCGAATAGCCACAGCAATCTTGAAAAAGAACAACAAAGTAGGTGGGATCACAATACCAGGTATCAGGTTATACTACAAAGCGACTGTAACCAAAACAGCCTGGTACTGGCACAAGAACAGGCATATAGACCAGTGGAACAGAACTGAAAACCCAGAAATGGACCCAAGGCAATACGCTCAATTAATATTTGACAAAGGTGGCAAGAGCATACAGTGGAGTAAAGACAGCCTCTTTAATAAATGGTGTTGGGAAAATTGGACAGCTACATGCAAAAAAATGAAACTAGACCATCAACTTACACCATACACAAAAATAAACTCAAAATGGATAAAAGACTTAAATGTGACCCGTGAATCCATAAAAATTCTAGAAGAAAATGTAGGCAACAAAATTTCGGACATCATACGGAGCAGAATTTTCAGATACATCACCTAAGGCAACAGAAATAAAGGAGAAAATGAACACATGGGACTATATCAAACTAAAAAGCTTCTGCACAGCAAAAGAAACAATCATCAAAATGGAAAGGCAACCCACTGTATGGGAGAACATCATTGCCAATGATGTATCAGATAAGGGGTTAATTTCCAATATATATAGAGTGCTCATGCAACTCCACAAAAGGAAGACAAAGAACCCAATTAAAAAATGGGCAGAGGAGCTGAATAGACACCTCTCCAAACAGGACATACAAATGGCCAAGAGACATATGAAGAAATGCTCAACATCACTAATCATCAGAGAGATGCAAATTAAAACAACAATGAGGTATCACCTCACACCTGTCAGAATGGCCGCCATCAACAAATCATCAAACAACAAGTGGAGAAAAGGGGACTCTAGTACACTGCTGGTGGGAATGCAGACTGGTGCAGCCGCTATGGAAAACAATATGGTGCTACCTCAAAAAATTAAAAATTGAACTTCCATTTGACCCAGTGATCCCACTGCTGGGAATATACCCTAAGAAGCCTGAAACACCAATCAGGAAGAATATATGTACCCCCATGTTCATAGCAGCACTATTTACAATAGCTAAGATCTGGAAACAGCCCAAGTGTCCACCAGTAGACAAATGGATAAAAAAGCTGTGGTACATATACACAATGGAGTACTATGCAGCGGTAAGAAAGAAAGATCTCTTATCCTTTGAGACGACATGGAGGGACCTGGAAAGTATTATCCTAAGTGAAAGAAGCCAAGCAGAAAAAGACAAATACCACATGATCTCAGTTATATACGGAATATAATGAACATAACAGTCTGAGGAATACAGTAGACCCAGACACATGGAAGTAGGGCACAGACTGACATCCCTCAGAAGAGGGGATGGGGGGCGGGGAGGGTGTGAAGAGATAAACCACAGAACTTATATGCATGTATGCATGACCAATGGACATGGACAACTAAGCCGGGGACAGGGTGGAGGGGGGGTGGGGTGGGGGGTGCCAGTGGGGTAAAAAGGTAAAATATCTGTGACAAAAAAATAAATAAAAATTCATTATAAAAAAAACAAAAACAAAAAAACAAACAGAAACAGCAGCAGCAACAAATGGCTTTGTTCTGTGTGAGTGCAGATGGTCACACTTTCAGACTCAAGTCTCTCCCTCTGGAGGTTGGATTGCCAAAGTGCAGGAAACCGCCCCTCCCCCGGTGAACAGGCATGCCAGTGCCGTGGCCTTGGTACCCCATGGCGATGGTCCCTGGGTTCCAATCCCTCTCTGCCACTTTCTTGTTTATGAAACCAAGTGAGTTCTTTAATTTCTATGCCTCAGTTTCCTCATTTGGAAAATAAGGATCTAATCATTGCCCCTCGAAACAGGGTTTTTATTAAGAAAGTAAGTGCTTGAATCAGATCATGGCACACAAAAATTGCTATGCGTTTGCTATTATTATAAACTGTATCTGTTTATACATGCCCCTAAAAAACATCTAAGTCGACACTCCAATTACTTTTCTTTTTAAAGTATAAAACATTATAGAGAGTTTATTATGAAACTGTTTCTGTTTTTGTTTTCATTCGATTTATTTTAACATTTCATTTAGAGACTACGTGAAGTAACAGGCTTTAATTCAGAGAGATGTACCTGCATTATTTTAATGTAGTGATAATGACAATTTTTCCAGTAACATTACAGGGATTTTTTTTTTCTCAGCTACTATTAAAGTGAAAAACAAAAAACCAACCATCTTAGAATCATTAAGATATTTATTAAGAGTAGCCCTGGGCAAAACATTAAATAAAAAAGCACATAATCCCAGCGAGAGCATTCAACTTAATGAAATTCATCCTCTAAACCCAAATGTAGATGATCCTGTCTATAAAGGGCAAAATGGACGGTGCCATGGTAAAGCTAGGGATTAACCTGGCAATATCTTCATAATGCTTTAATCCTGCTTGCCTGGAATTGCAATATGGGAATGGAGGTCCTATCATCCCTGACGATGTCCTAAATAACACAATATTCTTGGGGAAAAGGCTCTTTGGGTTACTACAGGCCTGAGGCCACTGAACCAAAGAGAGCACACGGGAAAGTAAGTTGGGTTATGAAAGTGGCCATGCAGGATACTTTCCGATGGCTGAAGTCATAGTGGCCAATGAGGTCTTCTGGTTCTGAGAAACTCCAGTGGGTACATGGGCACCTTTGTTCAGCCCCCTTCATCTGCATCTTCAGGACAAACTTGTTGGAAGGGTTCTTCCAGCTGGGCCCACACAAAGCCGTCTACCCCTCCCACACCGAGTCCTCCGTCACCTTGGCGCAAGGCTGTGGTGCAACCGGCTGTGTAGGGTTAGCTGGTATTTTTGGATATAAGTAGTGACTTGGACAGCTGTGTAGCAACTCAATTTAATCATGAAGATGTCCAAAATGACTGCACAGATGGGTTTCAGTCCTTTCATTGTCTTAAGTAAAAAGGGGGGAAATTCTCCATTTCTGAAGAGCTGAGTGGGACACAGAGGGAAGGTATTTAAGAGATGATGGCATGCTATAATACACCTTCTTATTTCCCCATTTATACTTAAACTATGAAAGAAATATTTGAAATGAACATATATCATAAGGCGCACTTTTCTCAAATATTTTCCTAGACCTAGTTATTCTCCAGTCTTGAAAAAAATTTTAACAAAAGTGAATTTCAATAAAATGGTAAGAGTAGAGTACATTGGTGTGGGGTATATAGGAACTCCATGCTACTGTCACAACTTTTCTGTAAATCTAAAACTCCTTTAGAACAAAAAGTTTATTTAAAAAGAAACAGTATAGTGGGAATAAAGAAATAAAAGCAAAAAAAGTGAATTTCAGTGATATTCTCACAGCAACGAAAATATTTTCAATTTTATAAACTATGATCCAAATTGCCTTATAAACTGGTTCATTCAGTCCAACTAATTACAAAGGCAGATAGTTAATATTACATAAATAGTGTATCACTTTTTTAAAAAAACGCTCTATATTTGGAAGTACACTTGCCTTTCTACTTTAGCATGGGGAAAGACCTCAAGCAGGTAGCTGAGGAAGGAAGGCAGAAGTCAGAACTGACCAGAAGGAATCTCCCTACCTTTCAGGTGAGCAAAACCATTTCAAAGTCAAACCTGTCAGAAATGGAAACCAGCTCAGTTTGGACAATAAAGAAAATAAATAAATAAATAACAGAACCGGTTTGGACATTTTGACAGGTCAGGAACACGCATGAAGTGTGGCTGATTAATTCAGTCCAGGTAAGATGCTAGCAGGACAGAGACATTCTCTCGATGCAGTCCTCGCTGTGGCTCGGGTTTCTGCAGCGTGCAAGCCGAACGCAGGGCTCACGGAGACCTTCCCCGCCTGGCCTGACCGCCTCTCTTGCCCCGTCACTGTCTCCTGCTCCTCCAGGCACAAGCCAGTCTTGAGCAGGGTTCCTTCTGCCTGGACCACCTCCTCAGAGCCCTGGTTAGGTCCTCCCCTGGGACACTTCAGGTGACCTCTCTGGCCCTGTTAGGCTCTTTATGTTGATGGCTTGCTCCTTTGCAGGTCCTCCCACAACGCCCTGAGCTCTCCGAAGTCGGGGATCATGACTTTCATTTATACAGAAAATATAATAAGCATAGGGCCTGAAATCGCATAAGCATTCAATGTGTTTCTTCATTGACTGAATGAATGATTGAATGAATGAATAAATGAATGCTCCAGAAATCACTCACCCTTTGGTGAGTGTCTCCTGAAAGATATCTTTGGTTACATGAGGACATTGAGAGGCCAGTGGAAAAGGCAATTAAACTAAACTGAGGGTTGGGAATAACAATGGATCAATACTGTCATTTTTGTTTGAAAAGGACAGCCACACTTAGCCATCAAATAATTACAGGGACCTTTAAACGTTTCAGGTGTGACCATAGAGCAATGAAACAACTCCAATAAACAATACATGAAACCAGTTTCATTAACTTAAAAGTCACACTCTTACAGATACTTTTAACATGCTGCTTTTACAATTAACACAATTGCTGTAAACCACCCAGCAAGGTTCTCAATACACATTTTCAATTTTCTCAGAGTTTAAGAGTTCAACAAGGTAAGAAACTTATTTATTAGCAGGGGTCTTAGCTGTAAAAGATATAATAACGATGAAAGGGCACAGGAGGAGGGTATCAGGGATGCTGTGAAAAGCACCCGGTTTTTCAGAAGTCCGGGCTATTTCTAAACATGCTGAACATAGAGTTTTCAAGCCATGGAAAACTTGTTTTATAGGCAACTTTATTCCCATAATTGTCTGAGCCCCACTTCCTAAGATAGCAAACTCAGTTTGTCAAAATTGAAGGTCCTCCTGGACTTGAACTTCCACAGAAACACCCAGAGAGTCAATGACAAAAGGAAAATGTGTAAACAATTAATTCCTGTCTAGTTCCAACTTTCAGATCACACAGAAAAAGAAGGATTTAATCAAAATAGCCCTGAATATATTTACAGCTGGGCAAATGCATTTCCTTCTAATTTCTAGTCCTGGAACCACTATGGGAAACCAACCAACTCAAAACAACTGTCCATGTCTCATCCCCTCATTTGTCAATGTCCCATACCCACACTTGAGGCTGTTTCTCTCCTTTGGCAATTACGGTACCTTTATGGAGCACAATTACTTCTGCCATAATGACATAATGGTTGAGATGTTTAATCACCTTAAATCCAAAATGGTTTAAAATGCTGAAAAACAGGTCTTGTTTTTTTTTTGTTTTTTTTTTTATCCTCACCCAAGGATATTTTTCCATTTTTTGTACAGATAGAGTGGGAGGGAGAGAGAGGAAGGGAGAGAGAGTGAGAAACATCGATGTGAAGGGACACATCTAGTGGCTGCCACCCGCACGACCAACCAGGGCCGGGGACAAACTGCAACCGAAGTACGTGCCCTTAGCGGGAACCGAACCCGGGTCTCTCCGGACCGCAGGCCGACGCTCTAACCGCTGAGCCAAACCGGCCAGGGCCAGGTCTTGTTTTGTAAATGGCTTATCTTCTGAAATTTCAAGCCATACACAGGGAAAATTGTGACTCAGCTATGAGGTAGGTTTCATTTCATTTTCATTATTTTACTTTTTTGGTTATTTTCAGCCCATTTACTTCAGTGCATATTTGTTAAAATGCCTACTTAATTTTCACCCCTCATATGAAAAGTCGCAGCGTTTTCAGTGCCCCAGTTCTAAGTATTTACTGTTATTTTTGTACATAGTTGTTTATGACAATGATTAATAGACCTAAATAATATCAAAACAGTAGGAAAGACAGAAATACACGTTAGCCTTTCTCTTCTGGCAAAGGAACAGTGTACTTGGCAGGGACATGTGACGTCTCTTTGAGTCCCAGGGCCGTCTGTCTAATGCAGCCACAAGCAGTCAGTCCCAACGGAGAGATCCGTCCAGCCTTTCACGAAACAAACAGCTGTTCTATTTTTAATTTTAGCTTATCTGTTTCTTTCAAAAAAGTATTTTTTAATTTAAATTTGTTATGCTCTCCCATTGCAACACAATCCTATAACTGTACGTCCTTCCCTGGTGCTGATGGTCACAGCAGATAACTTGTGCTCTTAGGCCTCACTTAACCCCACCTGGTTTCCCCAAAGGGCTGCGCGGTGGGTGCTTCTGAAGGAACTGGGGCTCTCGGGCGCCACCGTGAGGGCAGACTTACACAGCATTAGCAGCTGCCACTGGGAAGTGGGGTGCAATGCGACAGTCAGGAGGTCAAATGACCCAAGTCGAAGTTTGTCATTTCAGCTTCCTGGAGACCAAGACAATCTTGGGAGGTGTTTTTCTCCTCGATCCCACACGCCAACAGGGGTGCTGCGTTTTCAGACCGCGTAGTTCTTATTAACTCAATTTTATCAACTGTTTCTCCTGACGGTGAGCAGACCTGATGGCCACTCTCCCAACCGCTGTAGGTGTTTATTTAAAGAACACATTCCCCACAGCCTGGCCTCCGTTTTACAGCTTTCTGGAGTATTCTCATGTCTACCAAGCCCCCTGGGCTCCCAGGAGTGATGAATCCTAAAAGATGTTTCCCCACAGAAACCACACAGTAAATGGAACAAGCAATCAATCTTCCGAGCGGCAATCAGGCAACCACTTAACGAACATGATACACAAACAAAATAATTAATCTAAGCACTGTCCCGAATAGTAATTAATCTCTTCAGCTCCGAGTGATGTGTTTGCTCACTGTACACTATTTTGTTTCACAGTCGGCATAGTTAAAGGTGTCAGAGGCAGTACAAATGTGTTAGCCCGTTTAAAAGAAGACTAACTTCAAGAGCAAAGTGTGACACACACGTTAATGCAGCGTGGGATGTTCATTCCTTTGTTTGAGGAGACATATCACTGTCAGGCTAAAACAAAAAGAACAAATACTTTCAATGAAAGGAAACAGGTGCGACAGCAGCCTATACCAGGCGTTACAGCCCTGCGATGATCGTCAGATGACCTAGACCAATAACTGGCTGAGGGCAGGTAAACTTAATGATCAATGCCCCAGTGAATGAAGAGGGCACAAATGGGGGGAAGGAATTAGCTGATTTTCCTGGGGAAATGGTTTGCATGGGAGCTAATTCTGTTAACTTAGAATAAATGGGTAAATATAAATCTCTCAGTAGCCATTTCCTTTTTTGGATCTTTAATAATTTCAGATATCAGTTACTGCGCTTATGTCACGAACTTCCTTTGCATCGTGAAGACCAAACCTTCACGCAGGTTGGCTGCTGCCCAGGGAAGAGGAGCCACCAGGCTGCGTCTCCAGCTGCCACCCGGCCCGGGCTGCAGACAGAGCAGCAGTCAGCCTCGCTCTAGGACCGACCCTCCTGAGTCACGTGCTCCCTCAGGACTGGTTTTAACCCGTGGAATCTGAGTGAAGCCACCTTCAGCACTGTTAGGCCTGTGCTGAGAAATGTCTATGAAATTAAGATAGCGGGTTTCAAGTGCTTGGTTACGAAACTTGTTCCCTGGCATTCTTCAGTTCTTCTTGGGTGGGAAAGGGAAGTGAAAATAACAGACGTTCTAGAAGAAAATACTAAGAGACCTCTTTCTACTGCAAAGATGGTGACCGTGTCATGGTGCTGGCACCACCCATGCCGTCTCTAGTACTGGGAGTTCTCTGCTCAACACCCCTGTGGGAGGGCTGTTCTGAGTGGCCATGTTTGTGCCCATCTCAGCTCCAGCTGAGACTTTAGCTGAATGAAATCAGAGTGGACACTTGAGCCAGGGATCCAAACCATAGTCTGGTTTGAGCCAGTAAGATAACTCTTTCCTCAGAATTGGGAATTCAGGTGCTGAGAGACTTAGTTGTAGGAGCCCTGGCGCAGAACCTAGCGACAGTGGCCTCAGCAAGCTGAACCTACCCATGTGTAAGAAAATATGGGAAAACAGCAAAACCGAGCAAACAGAGGAGGTCGTCTGCTAAGAGAACTAGTACAAGGGCCCAGAGGGGACCAAAACAGCACAAAATGCCCCAGAACGGAAAGAAGTCTCGTCTCAGTCTAACCCCAAGTGGCTTAGCTACTTGTAATTTCCTCTTTTCAGATATCGGTGTGATTGATTGTTGGATTGATTCAATAAACATCGTGTTTACATGCACCAGTTTCTGTGGCTTTCAACACAACATTTCTTGAACTAGAACCGGAAAAAATCACCAGATAGAAAAACCTGGACCCAAGCATACAAGTAACAAGTAACAAATCAGTTACTGTGTTTAAAAAGACCTGCATGTTATAGAGCTTCCATACAAAAGGGGTGTCAATAAAGACGTTAACTTAGCCTGGAAAAATAATAATAATAAAAGCCAACATTTATAAACTGCTTACTATAAGCCAGATACTCTTTAAATAATTTACAAATATAAATCATTTGATTTTATGAAGATAATTTGATTTTCATAATATTCTCTGACATGGATGCTATTATCCCCATTTTCCAGACAAGGAAATGATGCAGAGAGAAATTAAATAACAGCTCAGAATCACAGAACTAGTAAGCAGGCAGAAGTGAACCATGGAGGCATGTAAGCCCAAGGCATCTGTTGTTAAAAGTAGGTAAGGCAAAAAGCACAATAAAGGAACATATTATGGCAATGTTTCCCAAAGTGTTTCTTTTAATACACTATAGTTACAAAGTGTAACTATTAACCCCAGGTGATGCTCATAGCTGTTATTCTACCAGAAAGGTCTTGGTAGTCAGATACACTTGAAAAACTCTGGGTCAGACCATGTTAAAAAGTTCATATATATAAGGAGTACATACATAATCTCATAATATAGATGAACTAATATATAGTGTACATTTTTAAGAATAAGATATTTTATGTAGTTTTCTCCAAACTCACCCTATCACAGAACTCTTCTTTAGGGTGGTCTCATCCAAATAACACATTTTGAAAACCTCTATCTCAGAGAATCATTAAAGCAGCGATTTCGTAGGAGCTAATGTACAAATACATGCATAGCTCCACAAACTAACTTTCTAATTTCAATCAATATGACATCGAAACTTCTGAGGAAGTAAACCAGGAGTATTCTTAAATTGTAGAAGCAGCTTAGATATATGCACATCCACCCGCATTCTCATTCATGACAGGAAAATATGAAATTCAGTGCTTTGGATATGAAGAAACGCTCTCTTTCATTCTTAACACCACCCTAGAATTGGGATGTGGGCAGAATAAGAAAGCTAAAGAATAATTGACAGGTTAATAAAATCGCTTATATTGTGATTGTCATTATAGATGCAGTAAACTCAATTTGATAGCCACAAGCAATGAAAAATGCCTGCCTTCAGTCACAGAAGACTTGAGGACGAGTGGAGAGCCAGCATGCATATGCAATCTTAGCTCGGTGGTAAGATTAACTCCGTGTAACCCCCGTGTGTGCTGTAGCACTGAATTTTTAATGGCATCTAAAAACCCCAGACTTCCTCAGACCAAAAACTAGCTTCACCACCTGCCAGTACCCTTGTAGCCATTGCAGAAGACATCCTATTATATATGTGGCCATCCAGCAAGTATCCGATGCTGTCACTGACCGTCACTAAAGTGATCAGGAATGAATCCTCACCATCATATTCTGGAGTCAAGGCCTGAAACAGAAGCATCTGATTGGCCAAGTCGAGGTCACATGACTGAGCCCTGGCTGCCAAAAGGCCTTGGAAATGTTTATTTCCCTTTCTTGACTTCTGTATTCAGAGACAGGGTACTAATAATATTACACATAGTAGGATTTTCCCTTTAAATAGAAAGGCACATTTTTATCTTATGAAAGATAAAAAATGACCAAAGTCTACTGCAGTGACCAGAGACATTTTGCGTGACAACCCCAAGCTCTGCCGGAACCTGTGACATTGACCCAAAGGAACAGCATGGTCGGTGAGGTTGGCCCCTACATCCACTCTCGGCCTCGCCTGCGGAGCTCTGGCCTCGACGCCCCAGTTTCGGCCGCACGAGAAGGTGGGCGCCAGCCCGGACGGCTGAGCGGGGAGCAGCAGGGCGCCTCCAGGCCTGGTGTCTGAGGCCCCAGCTCGGGCCTCGCTTCCCTGGGCCCGGGGAGCGGTGCTCCCAACGGAATCCAGCTGGGGGAGAAGGGAGGACCTTCCTGTCGAGGTGGCCGACGGTTGGCATCGCAGCGCCGACTCTCGGAAGCCACGGAAGCAGCGCCGACCACGGTCGGAAGGGAAGGGAAAGGCCAAGTACGAGGCTGGACTCAGTCCCGCTCGTCGAGCAGAAATGCGGAGAGAAGCACCGCGTGCGGCCCGTCTAGAAGTCAGCAGCACACGCTGAAAGGCACTGCACCGAAACCATACGTATCATCTCCCGGATCCTCCCATCGGTCAGGTGAGGCGGATACTATCATCACATCCTCTCCACGGAAGGAAACACGGAGTCTTAGGTGGTGGAAGTCCCTTTTCTAACCCGAGCCCTGGCTCCGAGTTCGTGCGCCCTGGTTTCTCTCCCGTTCACGGCTCCGGGAGCTCCCATTTAACACAGGACTGGACGAGAGAGAAGAACGAAGCAAGACCAGCTAATTCGGAAACAACGGTTTCGGGTGGCACTGAGGGTGCTATTGTGGCGTGACTGATGGAGCGGCACTTCTGCTCGGGTCCGAGAAGCAGCCCGCGGGGTGTGCAGATGGAAAGCTCAGAGCTCTGAGGTTATTCGTGGACGATTATCCTCGCGGCGTCTCCCACCAGAGCCTGGCAGTGGTCTCCCGAAGCCACCTCAGTGAAAAGCCAAGCAGCCTCATCTCTGACTTCACTGGGTTTCTAGGGTGACAGCCACATCAATAAGTCACGGAGAAGTGACAGAACTGTGACATGCCTCTCTAGGAATAACCCAGTCAGCGCCCAGCTGAAAGCTGTAATTCTCACCCAGACAGAAACATACAAGGAATTTTCCATTGATGTGTGGGTGTTGGATGCTATGAAAAAGTAACTTAGGATACAAATACGTTTACCTGCTTTGTAAAAGGGGTTGTGGATTTTAGAAGATTTTTTGAAAAGCTCCTTTAAGTAGCCAGTTTCTTTACATTATACTTGCATGTTTGTTTTTTTATAACTTATCACGCAGTGGCCCTGAGTTAGCAAAATTTAAGATTTCAGCTTTAGCAGCTACTGCAATAAAAATTTTAGCTTAAATAAAAATAACACTTTAAAAATTATAATGTATATATTACAGGAAACAGGAGTAGATGAGAAAAGTCAGATTTATACCCAGCCTCTCACGATTATGCCTACCAAATGAATTGAGGTCTAGATATAGTTCCATATTGTAAAACAGGGATTAATAAATTCAGAGCAGTATTCCTTTATGAACAATTGCATTTAAGCTTTTATTTCCCACAGGGGCCCTTTGGGTTTAAACAAAAAGAATACAGCTGTAATGCAGGCATTATGATATAAGCACACTGAACACACCTAACACACCCCTAGGTCACCTGCCTACACATAAACTTGCACAAATTTGCTATAAAGCCACAATCAGACAACTAACTATTGTGCAAACAGTGCATCTAAACCCTTTATAGCCTATACTATTAAGAATTAAATAAATTCTCATATGGAAAAAATGCTTTAAACTACTAATTAAGACATTCAGACTTTACTGTTAGGTATGTAAAATAAACTTTGTTTTGATAAGATAGTAACAAAAATAAATATCACTTAATGAGCACCTAGTACATGCCCAGCTCTGAATCAGGCTCTTTACTGAACACAACAAGTGCTACATTCATGACAACACTGAACACAACCATTTGTGAGGGAGGCATTATTACTACCATTTTATAAATGAAAAATAGTGACTTAGTATTAATGGCTAATTTACCCCAAAGTACATGTTAATATTACGAGGAGGCATCAAAACCCTGATGTGTTTGTGTGTTATTCCCTACTTGTATGCTCCTCGCCTTTGTCTGCCTAAAAAAGCTTCCTAGATTAACATTTTCTAAATAATTCAAATACAGTAGCATCAAACTAGAATGAGAAAATAGTATTGATTACAAGCATGGGTAAAAACCAACACAATAAACATGAATGAAAAGAAATATACAGAAATGGAGAAAAGCAAATTAAACTTGAAAAATCATTTCAATTTAAAACAAAGCAGTAGCAGCAAAAGAACAGATATTTTCTTCTTCTAATAACTGAACAGGCGGATGGCTCATGTCATCGTGCAGCAACGTTCTGATTTTTCTCCTGAAGCTGGAAATGCCTATTTACCAGAATGAGAAAAATACTTACACTTATGTAAACTGGGGGAGTAAATTATGCATGCTCAATTAATCCACAAGTACAGCCCTGGGTTTGCTTAAGGTTCTTGAGGCATAAGATGTAAGTGCCATGATCATAATTTATCAACCCCTGGATTTTCGGTCATCTATTCGGATTAGGCTGATTGTGTAAGAAAAGCTCACCGTTCAAAACAAATTGCAAAGATAAATTCCTCCCCTGCCACACAATTCCTCACTGTGCCCATGGTGGAAGATGAAGACTTCTGGGACCTTTCTGATACAGTTCTGAGAAAGTACTGTTAGCTCACAAACCAGCCCATAATAAATCTCCTTTATTTACTGCCCACCTGGCTCCGGCTCTATCAGTGTCTGCAGGAGGAAGATAAAATCTTATCAGCAAGCTGCTCTGACACCAGGTGCAGTTTCCCTTTCAGTACTGGGGTGCGTGAGCCGCATGCTAGTTACAGCTCCAAAGTGACAGTGACAGGACCGTCTCCAGGGAGAGGCTCACCGCTTGGAGGCGCACCCCAGGACACCGCCAGGTCCTGCTGCCTGCTCCACACCCTTCACCTGAGTCAGGGGATGTGTGTGTGTGTGTGTGTGTGTGTGTGTGTGTGTGTGTGACAGAGAGAGAGAGAGAGAGAGAGAGAGAGATATTTACAGAGACAGACACACACAGATTGACAGAGAGAGACAGAGACAGGCAGAGACAGAGAGAAGGAGACAAACAGAGAGACAGTAACAGACAGAGAGAAAAAGGCACAGGGACAGATAAAGAGAGAGGCATAGAGAGCCAACAAGCAGGAGGTAGAAGAAGACAAGAAAGGGAGAGAGGGGAAGACAGAGATCCAGGAGAAAGGAACCTCAAAATTACAGCAATATACAAAAGCACTGAAATAACGGGGCACTGATCCCACAAGGGGAGCTGAAACAGACATTCCGAGCGGAGAGTTACAGTTCTAACCCCGCTCAGATGATGGCAGTGTTCGTGGTGGGGGCAACGGGCCTATTCTTTCTGGGCAGCCGCACTGGTTCCCAAGGGGCGGCGCTCTGGGGACATTACAGGGGCTCACGCGGCCCACACCTCTGAGCAGGCACAGTGATGGGGGGAGGCGGGCAGACCACGCAGTCAACACTAAGTTTTCAGAAGTGCGAGTTTCTAAAGTTACAGGCAATAGAGAGGGAAAAGAAATACTTCAAAATTCTCAAGTTTCATCTATTTAGCTAGAACTTTTTTTTTAGAGACAGAGAGAGAAACATTGATCGGCTTCCTCCTGGAAGCCCTCACTGGGGATCAAGCCCGCCACCTGGGCATGTGCCCTGACCCGGAATCGAACTGGGATCTCAGTCCACAGGACGACACTCCATCCACTGAGCCACACTGGCCAGGCAATTTAGCTAGAACTTTTATCTCCACAGGATAACTCACTGAACATAACACTGAAATTCTCGTGTATAGGCTTATAGCTACATAAAACATCAATGTGAAAAACCAGGTGATCCTATATATAAAGTTATTGGCGCTATGCATTAATTATATTAATAGGTATATATTTCAAATTTATGTATTTTATCTTCTAGAAATTATTCTCATGGGTTGAAAAATGTCATTGCTGAATGGTTAATTTCCCTCTAAAATATTTCCCAAGTGGAAGTTGATAATTTAGTTCTTCATTTCAAAATATAACAAAACCTTCCTAACTTGTTACATATCCATACCCCCACTTTATGCACAAAACGGCAAATTTTGATGAACTCTGGACTATAAGCAATACATGGAAAGAGTGAAGGTGTAAGGATCCGAATAGTTCTCTCTTTCATGCTGTCTATTCATTTTTACGGTAAAATCATTGAAGCACAAAGGTCCATACAGGGAGAAATAAATCTCCAAACTCTCAAGCCCTAGCATCTTTGCCTTGTTCACAAGCAATATTACTAATTTACTAGTCAATTCTTCCTAACTGATTCCATGCACACGGTTCATGGACATACTGAGTGAAAAAAATCAAGGCACCTCCCAGTGAGGACATTGCTTGCTTCCCTCCCATGTGTCTTAGACACTGTTGTGATCTTATAAATTGATCAATAGAATTCCGTTTTATTAATGCACCACCCACAAAACTTATACAATCCCAATTCATGTTCACTTAGGTTATTCGCAGTTTGGTTTTTTAGCTTAAACATTTTTAGAGCCAACTTTGTGGATCGTTTTTCCATTTCCAAAAATTACTCTTTTTTTCCTAGAAATGATCAAATTCAATGCTGATGTTACAAGTAGAAAACCTCTACAGGAATAGATGCAGAGTTACAAGGAGAAACATAGCACATAAACTATAAATGTGAGCAAAAAATATTTTGTTATGAAGTTATGAAGATTTTCACCAAACCTCCGATGCTCTGATCAGGCTTAGAAATTTTAATCAGAAACCTGGCAACCTTCCCTCCCAGTAATCGAAAGGTCACTTTCCCTGTGTATGACAGGCTGACATAGAGTGACCTCTTATTCCAAAGCATCATTTCTTCTCAAATAAGGCCTTTCATTATTTTGTTCCCTAGTGGCATTAAATCCTTCAGTATAAAACAATTTTCCCCTTTAAAATTTGGAAAGTCAACAAACCAAAGGTATTTTTGAGGCCCAAATGTTCCAGGCAGCTCAGTAGACCTGGCTGACAACATTCAATAGATGAGGAGGTTAAGTGGCTGAAGGAAAAAGGTGTTCTGCTTGCTGGAGCCACCAAGTCCTACTTTTATTCATTTCAATACAAAAATGACAGCGATGGCCTTGTAAGTATCAGAGTAAACCCAAAGCTTGTGTATGTTCATTCTGTAGACCACAAACACAGGCAACATGGACCTGTCTGCTGTTTCATTTCAAACCCTTCATAGGATGCCATCCTGCACTCTGCAAAGCTCAGACCCTGATCTGCATTTGTCATGCTGTTTAACACAAGGGTGTGGTGGGCAGACTTTCCGCAGCCTCTGAGTTAGCGGTACGCAGATCTGCTTCGTAGTAGTTTTTCTTTACGCATATTACATTTACATATATACCCATGCGCACTGTGGTGCCAGTGGTCAAAGTTCTCAAAGTTAGGCTTTTAAAGAAAATTACATAAACCTCCTGCCCCCTTTAATACCCTAAAACATGTTCATGACATCAAACAATCCCCCAAGTCAACTCAAGCAATCAGTCAGTTATGAGGGCGTGGTACGGCAGTGACGCCCTTGGCCACGCGGTGGGTACTCCAGGCAGGGCTGGGCCACAACTACCCACCGTGTGTTGCGTTTGTCGCTGCAATGCTGTGCCTTACTGGGGCTCCTGCACTTACACAAAGTAGGGTCTGCTTAGTGTGGGGCCTCCAGACCACTGTAGCAGAACTCCAACACGGTGGCTATGTTCTTGCCTCTTTCCTGATATCCTTGAGTAGCACGTTCACCGAAGGCCATTTTTCCTGGACAGTAAACATCACTGCTTCACCCCCTCCATTTATCCTCAGGCCTGGCTGTTTCAGGAGCTCTCCTATCCAAGGACCTATTAGTAATTTATTGAAAGAGCAAAGGTCATTTTGCAGGAAGCCAAGGGAACTATTTTGCATTTGATTGCTGGTTCTGATAGCATCACTATTGATTTAGTATTCTCTGGCATGACATGGGCTAGACACACAGATCATTGTGTTTTTTAAGTGCCAATCACAAGTGGTCCAAGGTTTTCCAAAATATTTGAGTATGTGAGAGTCCAAGGCCCAGCTCACAGCTGACACCCAGAAACTTTAACTGAAATCCCCCAGCCTCCAAAAGGTTTCGAAGGAGTTGCTTCACTCACTGTTAAAGAACATTTTGTAAATGAAGAAATCTCAGTAGCTATTTCCAAAAATCTCTGATGTAAACTAAGAGCAAAATAAGATAAAAAGGTGCCAAGTAATTGGCTCTGTTTAAACGTTAAATCCACAGTGACTTGAAAGACACTTATTCTGAGACTCATCTTCTCAAAGAAGAAACTGCAAACACAGAGGGTTGGGGAAATGAACGTATTTCAAAAAGTTTCAAATAACTGATAAATTGAGGAATTTTTCTAGTATAGAAAATTACTTTTTTAAACCTTATAGTTGGTAAAATATACTTTAGTGTTTTTTTAAATGAATGTAACTCTTTGCATAGATCAAGGTATACATGACTTTATGCATTTTTTGGGGGGGGGTCAAAGTGACCCTACAAAAGATCTGAAACCTGGCTGTGAGAAGGCAAGATGCCCCCTGGTGACCGCTCAGTCCTGATGTGGCCTTCCGGGACATCTCTAGGTACAAAGGCCAAGGGAACAGGCTCTGGACGTATGCAGCCTGACTCCAGTTCCCGACTTTCATTTACCACCAGTGTGAAGGGACATGGCTTCACTACGTCTCCTAATCTGTAAAAATGAGGATGTTTCATTCCACTTGAAAGCAACAAACAACCCCCTCCCCATGTTTGTTGGTAAAGTTAGATAACTATGCTGCATGAGCTCTACTATCCTCACTTCCAAAATTAAAAATAAATAAATAGCCCTGGCTGGTTTTGTTCAGTGGTTGGAGCATTGGCCTGTGGTCCAGAGAGACCTGGGTTCAATTCCCGCTAAGGGCACGTACCTCATTTGCAGTTTGTCCCCGGCTCCAGTTGGGGTCATGTCAGTGGCAACCAGTTGATGTGTGTCTCTCACATCAATGTTTCTCTCTCTCTCTTCCTCTCACTCTATCTGAAGATAAATGCAAAAATGTCCTCGGGTGAGGAGAAAAAAATAAATTAAATAAATAAATAAATAAATAAAAGCTGCTTTGCAGTTGTTTCTGGAAGACATTCGCTGCATTTCCCTCTTGTATCATTCAATCCCACACACTTTAGAACACTGCTATCTAACAGACTTTCTGAAACAAGACCATGGTTTGTTCCCAGGTACAAAAATCAATTCAAAATGGATCAAAGACCCAAATAGAAGATCTGAAACAATACATTGCATAGAAGAAGACATAGGTACTAAACTTATGGACCTTGGTCCTTGGTCTTAGAGAAGATTTTGTGAATTTGACCCCAAAGTCATGGGAAGTCAAGACAAAAAGAAATGAATGGGCCCTGGCCGGTTTGGCTCAGCGGTTAAAGCGTCGGCCTGCGGTCCTGAGAGACCCGGGTTCGGTTCCCGCTAAGGGCATGTACCTTGGTTGCAGTTTGTCCCCGGCTCTGGTCAGTCGTGCGGGTGGCAGCCACTCGATGTGTTCCTTTCACATTGATGTTTCTCTCTCTCTCTCTGTTCCTCTCTCTCCCTCCCACTCTACCTGAACAAAAAATGGAAAAATGTCCTCGGGTGAGGATTAAAAAAAATAAATAAATAAATAAATAAATAAATAAATAAAAAAAAAAAAAAAAAGAAATGAATGGGACTCTATCAAACTAAGAAACCACCAATAAAACAAAAAGGCAACCAACCTAAAGGGAGAAGATACTTGCAAACCACAGCTCTGACAAGGGATTAATATCCAAAATATATAAAGAACTCATACAACTCAACACCAGACAAACAAACAATCTAATTAAAAAATGAGCAGAGGACCTGAACAAATACTTCTCCCAAGAAGACATACAAATGGCTAACAGATACATGAAAAGATGCTCCACTTCACTAGTTATTAGGAAAATACAAATCAAAACTATAGTGAGATACCACCTCACACCTGTTAGAATGGCAATCATCAAGACAGGTAATGACAAGTGTTGTAGAGGGTGTGGAGAAAAGGAACCCACATTCACCACTGGTAGGAATGCAGACTGATGCAGCCACTATGGAAAACAGTATGGTGGTTCCTCAAAAAAATTAAGAATAGAGCTACCGTATGACCCAGCAATCCCCCTTCTGGGTATCTACCCCCAAAATTTGAAAACATTTATTTGTAAATATATATGCACCCCTATGTTCATTGCAGCATTATTCACAGTGGCCAAGAAATGGAGACAACCAAAGTATCCTTTGATAGATGATCAGATAAAGAAGATGTGGTGCATACATAAAATTGAATACAACCATAAGAAAAGATGAATTACTGTCATTTGCAAAAGCATGGATGGACCTTGAGAATATTATGCTAAGTGAAATCAGTCCATCAGAAAAAAGCTAAGAAACATGATTTCACTCATATGTGGAACATAAAACTGAAACTCATAGACACAGACAACAGTATGGTGGTTGCCAGAGGGAAAGGGGTTGGGGGGACAGTAAAGAGTAATGGGGGTCAAATATATGGTGATGGAAGATGATCTGACTTTGAGTGGTAGGGGCACAATGTAATATACAGATCATGTATCATAGAAACACACACTTAAAATCCATATGATCTATTCACCATCAGCTGTCCCAAATACACAGGTCTTACTGGGACATCATCCCACCCCTACTCCAACCCAGCATGATAGGCATCTCATTGGTGGACTTTTTCTCTCTCTAGTCCCACTAAATACCATGGTTCCAATGGTCATACACCCATGTCAGCACTGGTCTGATGGACCTAAGAGCAGAGGATGAACTCTCATCGGGTTGGACAGCAGACTCTGACACGGAGGAATTGATCTGTCATCACTGTGGTTTTCAGAAAAACAGGGCTCACTCTCTGGCCAAAAGTTAGTGTTCCTCCAGGAAACAGACTTTTCATTTCAGAATTAAGAATGTTAAATTGGTTCCCCCCAACCTCAGGAGCTTGGAAGGTTAGGAGCATCTGGAATAGGAGGGGTGCCCTGTCCTTGGCGAGGACAGGGCTCTGCTCAAGTCTTCTCCCTGGAGAGTAGCCTTTGTTGTGGAGAAGAATCACGCGTTCACAGTGACCCCTTGTCACAGCAATCACGGAGTGTCCCCACAACAACCTGGTGGGACTTCTGGAGGCAAACCCATAGATGTGGGGGGGGCTCTCTGAGGTTGAGGTCCCAGAATCTCTCACACTCACGGTGGTCCTCACCCAGCAGCCTGCCGCTCATCAAGATTGTCATTGAGTGTCTCACCAGTTTATGGCTCAGAGGCTTCGCTGCAGGTACACAGATCTGAGCTGTTTCTCTCTGAATATACGCCTGTTTTTCCAGGTTTAGGGGTGATGATTTGCCTTATAACCTCATCTCTGATGGATCCAAGAAACTCCCTAATTTTCCATTCACCCAGGTTTTTCTTGTAAGACAGGAGTGTTGACGTCCCAAGTCTTGGTGTGTCGGAGCCGACCCGAAGTCCTGGAGCACAGCTCACCTGAACTCAGGCCGGTGGGTCCGAGTCTCGCTGCTGTCACGGAGCAGCTAGGTGGCCCTGCGAAAATTGCCTGACCTTTCAAAACCCCAGTCGCTGCACTGATGTAACTGGAATAATTATAAGGAGCTAAAATTGAATAAGGCATTGCGCCGCATTAGGCCTAGCACCCGGAACGTGTGCAATAAAAGTCGGCGGTGGCTGTTATTTCCCAAGGGCAGCTCTCATTTGTGCTTATCTGTGATCCTCTGCTGGAGGCCCTGCCGCCTCTCTGCCTCCTGCCTCCGTGTCCCACACCTGGGCCACCAGATACTGCGTGAGCAGTTCCAGTGCTGACGAACGGGCAAGCGGGGGCTCAGCAGCAGCCTCATTTTATTTATTTATTTATTTATTTTCTTTTTTTTTTTTTATCCTCACCCGAGGACATTTTTCCATTTTTTGTTCAGGTAGAGTGGGAGGGAGAGAGAGGAACAGAGAGAGAGAGAGAGAAACATCGATGTGAAAGGGACACATCGAGTGGCTGCCACCCGCACAACCAACCAGGTCCGGGGACAAACTGCAACCGAGGTACATGCCCTTAGCGGGAACCGAACCCGGGTCTCTCAGGACCGCAGACGGACGCTCTAACCGCTGAGCCAAACCGGCCAGGGCAGCAGCCTCATTTTAATCATTAGCCGTTGTCTGACGCGATGATTCCTGACTGTCAATGTTTTATTCATGGGACCAGTTGACCTTGGGCTTCTGTGGGAATGGAGTATTGTTAAAAGTGGGTGGAGGTGGAGAGTCGAACAGTGGCTCTGTCACATTTCAGCTGCACCACCTTAGGCAGGTGACTTGTGTCCCTGTGAGGCAGTTTTCTCACCTGGACAACAGGAGGAAACAGCGCTCACGGAACAGCTGTGGGTCAAGAGTCGACCTCCAGCCTTTAGGACAGTGCTCGGCACAGAGTAAACACTCAAGCGCTAAGTATGATTTCCATCGACCATGTATGTCTGGGAAAAAAGTGAAAAAACTGTCTTGAGCAGCTAACATCCCTAGACCACTGTTTCAGTATGTTCATGCATTTTTAAGTTATTCCTGCTCTATTACAAATTTTCACTCCATGTAAAGGCAAAATGCGATGACCAACAGCCCATCTCCAGCGCCTTGAGTGACAGAACAAGACACATATTTAGCACAGGTAGTTCTGTGCCCTCGATCAAATGCAACTCTTGAAGACAGGACCGTGAAAGATGGTTCTTATTATGTGGTTTCCAGTGGGGAGAGCTTAATATAAAGGGGAGCAAGAGATGGAGGAGGGGTGTCAAATACAGATTCTCATATGCGTCACCCGTCCTTAACGGGCAACGGACATGAAGTAATTAATCCATAACCAAAATCCACAGATGGCATTTCTATCCCATGGACACCCCGGTCCCGGTATTGGAGAGCTGTCTGGGGAAGGTCTTGTGCCTCTAGGTGCAGGGATAGTAAACGACCATGATTGTCAGGAAACTCGCTGAAAGAACTTGACTCCCATACCGAATGTTTCCCAAAATGCCATGAGCACATTTCTTCTCCAGGAGAGGATGTAATTCATCAATTGTTAGGATTGATTTTCTCAGTACAGCTCCTTCCTGGGTAGGCTCTGAAATTGTACACATCACATTTCTTTTTAACACCCTAATCAAAGACGCTTGCTTAAGGACCTCAAATACTGAATACCAACGACCAATCCACAGGCCACTTACTCTCCGTGGGATGCCAGCGTTTAATAGACTTCATACAAAACAACAATCATTTTAGAAATATTTAAGCTCCATGAAATTATTTTCTGAGACCCATAAAGCACGACAGAGAGGTTGCCGACGTCTCCAAGTATGTGGTGATATTTCTTATCTTTTATCTCCAAGGTCTGCTGATTTATAGAAACCTGACCTTGAAAGCTGTTATTCTCAGCACAGGTGTATATGCTCTAATGTTTCCATAATGTCACAGTGATGGATTTTAGGCAAATTCTTTGGTCACGTCACAGTCTTGAAACAAAGGCAAAACAGGGCTAGGTGTCCTGAAAAGGGCATGCAATTAAAATGATAAAATGTTGATACAAATGATATTGTCCATAACACAGTAAAAACACATATTCTAATCAAATCAGTGCATAAACTGCATCCTACAATAAATAAAGTTCAGTGTTGGAGTTTCCAACTTTTATGTGCTCCTCAGTAGTCTGAGCTACATGCACCGTCATTACCAGATAACATCTACGCAGCTGAACACTGTTAGCACCCTCCACTTGAACCAGACTGTTACATTATAAAACATGAAGTTGGGCAATTTTACATCTACTCCTTTTATTGATTCTGACTAGTAAGTAGGCGATCAATGGTGATTACAAGATGCAAAGCATTCCGGAGTGGAAAGAAAATTAAATCTGGTTCATCACTTCTGTTAACTAGACAAATATAATACCTTCAAGATGAACAGCAGGCTGACTTTAATATAAATAATACATCATTTAAGATCCCAAATCAGCAACAAAATTTATGAGACCACTTCAAAATAATGATGCATTTAAAAGGAAATTATATTTTCAAAAGAACAGCTCTCTTTAAACTGTTAGCAACATGGTCACATGGTGACGTGAATCAGTGAGAGAGACAGCACAAGGAATAGTTATGAAAAGAAAAGGGAGAAACCAGGTAAGGTATGAGATCCAGAGTCTCTGGTTTCCATGGAAGTAGAAAAAGATATGTACACAAGAACTGGTTGAAGCAGTCATTTGGGGATTTCTCTAAGAATGAGGTACAACCGGCATTGTGTTGAATTTTTTTTTACCTATAAAGAACTCTATTATATGTTGTTTTTTCTGGATCTATACTTGCCTTCACTTGCCTTCATTATTACAGTAAAAAGGATCAGATCTTGAGATGTCTTCATAACTAGGAAATGAAGAAGGTTACACAGAGTAGTAGCCCTGTGTCCCATTCACCTTGACCTACTGCCAGTGAAGACCAGGTGGTGCTGACCCTGGAATTCGGTCTGCTGCAAGTTCACACTGTGCCAGAATCAAGAGGACTTTATTATTCTTTCTCTCTATAGGAAAACTGTTCACAGTACAAATTACCCATAGATATATGGCAAATGCCTGGTAAGTCTCTAGACTGATTTTATTTGAAGCTTCTTAATGGAGGGGTCGATGTACGGACTAAATGAGTTTCTTCTGTCATTGCCGTATATATTTCATTTCATCCTCTATATGTACGAAGGCAACAGTATGCCTTCCACAGTCTAGCAGCATCCGCGATGCTGAAGAAGAAACAGATGACATCGAGGCCCAGCTAGCAGACACTGGGAGCTTGCCCTCCTTCAATCTGTACACCTCACTGGACTGAAAGGGACAGGTACCACCCAGGGATTAATCTATTCATCTGCCCTTCTGTGGAAGGCACAGTGATTTAGCAAGAAATAGAGTTCTCAGAATTACAATTAACTTGGTAATGTATAATAACTTAATAAATAGCACAAGGAGCAAATGATGAGCCATGTGAGAGGAATTAACTGCAAGATACAATGAACAGCCCTAGGAGTGCAATTTGTTGGAAAGACACACAGAAATATATAAAGCACGAATCACCTATCTGAATTAACTACCATCTACCTACAGTGAATGGCAGTCAGGAGTTGAAGTCAGGTTGCTTAACTCCAAAGCCTAGTCACTTGACCTTTGCACTCCAAGGTGGCCCAAAAGGCCATGTGCAGGACTGAGAGGCTACACGTGGGCACAGTGATGGGCGCCTCTGGCTGTCCCACCAGCACACGAGTTTGCTAAGTTGAACGAACTTTATGGCTCTCATGGTCACTGTACTCATCTTGTACCGCACAGGCGGTTTGTGTGCATTGCCTCTAAGAAACCTAGAAGATGGGGGGGTGTGCCTTTGTTCTACAGGTAAGGAACCTGGGTCTCTGAGAGTCAAGTACTTTTCATACATTCACTCATTACCAGAATTTGATCTCAAATGCTCTTTACCTGACCCCAAAGTTCAAGTTCGTTCCCACTCTGCCATCACACCGCTTCTGTCCACTGGAAGGCAAACTATGCTAACGCATTCAGAGTTATCCACTCGGACGCACGCCATGGGCACAAGAAAACTCACTCGTCTTTGATATGGACTAGTAACTGCGCCAGGGCGCTGTCATCCACCAAGGCCATCTACTCTACACTTCCAGGCCCTGAGAATTCAACTGGTATGTGTTCAAAGTTTCTGGCAGACTAGAAATAATAACTCACTTTTCTGATATAGTTCAAAAAACTATATAAGGCATGATTTGAAGATCACCATAATCCATTGAGCATATTATTATTAATATTCCCGCCCTGGCCGGTTTGGCTCAGCGGTTAGAGCGTTGGCCTGCGGTCCAGAGAGACCCGGGTTCGGTTCCCGCTAAGGGCACGTACCTCGGTTGCGGTTTGTCCCCGGCTCTGTTGGGTCATGTGGGTGGCAACCACTCGATGTGTCCCTTTCACGTCGATGAGTCTCTCTCTCTCTCTCTCTCTCTCCCTTCTACTCTATCTGAACAAAATATCAAAAAATGTCCTGTGTGAGGATATTATTAATATTCCCTGTTTTCGCCCTGGCCGGTTTGGCTCAGCGGTTAGAGCGTCCGCCTGCGGTCCGGAGAGACCCGGGTTCGGTTCCCACTAAGGGCATGTACCTCGGTTGCAGTTTGTCCCCGGCCCTGGTTGGTCGTGCGGGTAGCAGCCACTCTATGTGTCCCTTTCACATCGATGTTTCCCTCTCTCTCTCTTCGTCTCTCTCCCTCCCACTCCATCTGTACAAAAAATGGAGAAATGTCCTCGGATGAGGATTAAAAATATATATATATTCCCTGTTTTCAATATAAAAAAAGACCTAAGGTTGCCCAGCCGGCGTGGTTCAGTGGTTCAGCGTTGACCCATGCACCAAGAGGTCGCCGGTTTGATTCCCAGTCAGGGCACATGACTAAGTTTCAGGCCCGATCTCCAGTGGGGAGCATGCAGGAGGCGGCCAATTGATGTTCTCTCTCACTGATGTTTCTATCTCTCTCTCCCTCTCCCTTCCTCTCTCTCTCTAAAAGCAGTCAATAAATAAAAATATCTAAAGTCAAAAAGAAAAAAAAGCAAGGAAACAGAATTTTGGAGCATTTGTTTAGCTAATACATATGGATGGAATCAGTATTCAAATTCTACTCTGTGGACTCAGCCTTTCCAGAACCCTAGAAATGCCCGGCCTCCAGCTGGCCTACTCCCACTCTTCGGCTCCTGTCTTCCCTAGAGCGGCTCTGGTCTTCTGCGAGCAAGCACCGCGGACGGCCCAGGGGTCTGCCTGGTGCAGACAGTCCCTCAGCGGGTGGAGCAGAACCTGCAGTGCCGGGCACCACGGTTACCTTGTCTTCCTGCCAGGTACTGGCCCTTGTATCACTGCGGGCCCAGGAAGGTCCAGAAGTAACAATGTCTTGTGACGTCACTATCTCTTAGACTCCAGCTCTCATGACTCTGATACGTGCTTGTAAGAACGATAAACAGATAAAACAACCCAACAAATAATAATGATGAGATGAAACGATATGTTTCCGTCATATTTTATAACTCAGATTCAATTTGTAGTCTATATTTTGTCTTAGTGAAGACTTCTAGGACCAGTCTCGGCCATCTTGACAAATAACCAAATTCCCCCAAATCACAGAACACTTTTCTTTAGAAACAAATTCACCTTTGGGGTCATTAGCATATCCCCGTGGGTCTACCGAGCCTAGCAACTCGGCGGGAAAACGTATTTCCTTCCCGAGGAGAGAAACCACGTTTCCCAGCCCCCTTCTCAGACCACCGTCACCATCTGCAACAGAATTCACAGTACAGGCAGAAATACGCCACAACATGACTTAAATGAAGGAATCACTTGGGACTCTGAAAAGAATATTTTTAAGCTAAAAAAGAGAACCTTGAAAAGTTCCTGCAAACTTTTTAGAGGGGTGGAAGCAGATAAGACATCGCAGTGAGCAGCTTGCCCATTCCCACCGGGCAGACACATACACTAGCACATCAGTCTCTAAAGCTCTCTCCAGTTGTGTCTGCTTTCAGAGAAGAACCCTTCCAGAAGCTCTCATTGAAAAATAGATGAAAACAGCTCTGACATGTATGAGAAAACATCAAAAATTCTTACAGTATAATAATGTCGTTCTGGACAGACAGGACGAAGAGCCCAGGTGAGCAGCACGGGATCCCTGCTTCCAGCCCCGTGGTGCTCACCGCCCTTGGTTTCCAGGGAAGGGACACCTGCTGAGAGAGCGACGCCACGCGTGCGCAGGTGCGGCTGAAAGGCCAGCACTGGACGAGCCGAGGACACGCTGCCTTCAGCACAGAACTGATTGTCCTTCACCCGATTAGTAAGTGAGGCCGCCATCCTGAGAACCGTTCTCCATTTGTGACATTTCCCTGTTTTAGACTGAATGCCGGCCAAAGTCTTTGCTCAGCAGGAGCAGCTGCTGTCTGTCTAGCACCTTGCTGGTCTGGCTGTGCAGCTGTCTGTCCTTCCGTGAGATCTAGCATGAAGATGGTCCAGGCTGTGTCTCCCTGCAGCCTCGAGGCTCTTTACCAGTCTCCTGCCTGGGGTCTGCTCCTTGCTCCCCTGACAGCAGTTACTTGAATGTTGGGAGCCGTGATCAGCCCAACAGAGATGCACTTAGGGACAGGAGGGGCTACCTTCCCTGCCTGGTGGGCTGAGCATGACCGAGGACCGAGGACCTTACAGTCTAGTCCAGCCACTGTGTTCACATACCCAAGACACCAAGTGGGACTCCTCGCTAGCTAACGGTGATGTTTTGGTTGATCCAGACTTATGGCCTCATCAGAATTAGAAGACACAACTCATACCCAGACATGAAGCCCTATTTAACTTTTCTGAACCTCGATTTTCTTATCTCTAAATCTTCAATGATAACACTGCCTGCATCATGACTTTGCTGTGAGGTTCCTGTAAACTACTTTGCTGGGTAGATGGCATGTCATAGGCACCCAGTCAATAATAATAATTATTGTTGTTGTTTCTCAGCTTCTCGGAAGATGTGCTGACTCGAAGTGTCTGGGAGAACCTAACACGGAGATTATAGCCACGCTTCCACGGGAGGGAGGGGCTGATTCCCGGACCCACGCCAGGAGGTCACTCTCACTGACCCTGGAGTGTTCACTGATACGCTAGGTCACACGCACTGGATTTTGTAGTTCGCAGAACAACAATGGGGTCTGAGCTCACAGATGTAGAATTTCCTGGCATGTACAAGCAGGTGCCGAGTGTGTTTCAATATGAAGAGCCACAAAGTGCAAGAGAGAAGAGAACGTGATCAATACCCGGGTTCAAGGAGTTACTGGTGAAAGGGTTAATGAGGTTTTTGTATTGGAAGTGTTTCAACTCTGCCTGTGGAAAGGAATGCTGTGACTCAAGTCTCACCTAGCAAAAAAAAACAGTACTGTTCTAAAGTTGATGCAAAAACACTTTATGTTGAAGACTTGATACTTACGTGGTACTTAAATAAGAACAAAAGGAGCACCGAGGATCCGCTATCTAGAAGTCCTATGACTAGGTATTGTTTCATAAACTACCAACGTAAATGTTTCCATTAGTCTTGGATTCTGGCTTCAACAAGAACCAATTCATCTCTCTAAGATTTCGGAGGGTTCACGTAAGAGACGATCATCTCACTTGTTCTACTGAAACGCCATTAACAAAGTGTATTTAAAAGAGATTTAAGTAGACCAAAGTTGGTTTGTCTTTTCTTTAAACTTTGTCTGAGGATATTTTTCCATTAATCTTCAGATACAGTGGGAAGGAGGGAGGGGAAGACACAGAGAAAAACATTGATGTGAGATAGACACTGGCTGCCTCCTGTACGACCCTGACCAGGGCTGGGGACCGAACTGCAACCGAGGTACGTGCCCTTGACCGGAATTGAACCTGCGACTCTTTGGTTTGGGGGCTGATGCTCTAACCACTGAGCCAAAACCGGCCAGGGCCCAAAGTCAATTTTATAAGTAAATTATAATGGAAGGTTTCTGATGCTGCAAAAATGAAGTCCTTGTTTGTATGAGAGAGAGTGCTTGTTTTCCAATGTGAACCAAAAGTAACATTAGCCAAGAATTCAAAACAACAGACACATCTTGGTCTCTTTGGACGTCTGCCAGAACAGTCCCGACAGGACCGATGTGCTCAAGGGAGCTGGAGGCGAGAGCAAGTCCGAGGTGGAGAGTGAAGGGCCCGCACACGAGTGAAGGTGAGCGCTACCACGCAGGTGTGTCTGAATGAAGCCAGGAGCTCACTCCCCCGCACCCCCAGCCGCTGCCCATCCGAGGGAGATGGGGCTACACAGTACCCACCGAAAGAGCAAATGAAAATCTCAGCACTGTCTGGAAGCCTGAGCCAGCTTGAACACGAGTAACAGTGGTCGACGTGTACTGAGCCCTGGACGCACACTCACCTAGGAGGGGAGTCCAGAGTGAGTGCCATTCCGTCCGTGGATGGAGGAGCCCAGGCAAAAAGACCAAGTATTTGCCCAAGTCACAGGCAACCAGACAGAAGGCTGAAACTCGCCCCCGGAGGAGGGAGTCTGGCCCCGCACCATGTCTGATCCCCCAGTTTACGGAGCCAAGTCTGCAGGTAGAGAATAGGGTACTCATTATCTGAAGCAGACAGAAGTCATGTTGAGACTTCGGAGAACACAGCAGGCCACTGGCGCTTCCCAGTTACGGGGCCAATCAGTGCTCCTAAGACTTCCCCCGTCGCCCTGGCCGGTTTGGCTCAGCGGTTGGAGCATTGGCCTGCCGTCCAGAGAGACCTGGGTTCGGTTCCCGCTAAGGGCACGTACCTCAGTTGCAGTTTGTCCTGGCCCTGGTTGAGTTGTGCGAGAGGCAGCCACTCAATGTGTCCCTTTCTTGTTTCTCTCTCTCTCTTCCTCCCTCTCACTGTATCTTAACAAAAAATGGAAAGACGAAGATTAAAAAAAAAAAAAAAAAGACTCGCCCATGTGTGCTTGGAGGTACCGCAATGCAAGCAGTTGGAGACAGCACAGACCCAGGGCCTCTTCACGGCAGGAATAGAACCCGACGAAGACCGAGCAATCTCCTTGGAGCGCCCGAGGCAACCAGGGATGGCGGACACAGTTGTGAGTGGGCAGGTGGTCAAAGAACTATTGTGTTATTAGTGTCCCAATGCTTCCCTCGCCCCTGGGCTGGTGGGGCGGAGGAAACCAGGAGAGGTGCAAGGGAGGTGAGGTTACCGGAGACACCGTCGGGAGGAAAACGCCCTGTGCCGAGCTCCAGGTCTGCACCCGGCGGCCCTGGAGGCGTGCAAGCTACACGTGTTTTATTCCCGAGAAATAAAACCTGTGTCACATTAATGACAAAAGTCTTCTCTTACACAATGAGAGGGGAAGAGGGAACACAATCATGGCATTTATCTCAGATGCAACATTTTATTTCCTGTCTGTGTTAATGACTGTATTTGAATAGCAAAGGGAGGGAAATAGACCTAAAACAGTGCATCATGGTTGGTATTGAACACGTGGGACCAAGTCAGTCCAATTAGGGGAACTCACGGTTTCCCGCAACATCTTGGGAGTTTGGATGTTAGTCTACAACAGTGGTTCTCAACCTGTGGGTCGTGACCCCTCTGGGGGTCGAATGACCCTTTCACAAGTTCGCCTAAGACCATCGGAAAACACATATTTCCAATGGCGATTCATAACAGTAGCAAAATTACAGTAATGAAGTAGCAACAAAAATAATTTTATGGTTGGGGGTCACCACAACCTGAGGAACTGCATGAAAGGGTCACAGCATGAGGAAGGTTGAGAAGCACTGGTCTACAATGTAGTCACTATATGTGATGTTTGTGTAAGCCCAACAGTTGACAGTGAATAGAGAAGCCTCAGGGGCAGGCAGACTCCAGTTCAAATCCTGCCTCCTCACAAACTGCATGACTCTGAGCCAGCTCCTCAGCATCTCCGAGTCTCATTAAATGAAGATGATATTGACCTATGTCGCAGCATTAGCATGAGATCTGCATTAGAACAGCTCTGGGTCCGTGAGGCGTGGTCCCACGGCACCTCCTCATGTACTTCTTTAGTCTGCAGCTGTCCCTAGTGGCTATTTGAGTAATTAAAATGTTAATTATTTGGAAGGGCCTCTATAAAAAAAAATCTCTGGATTATTCAAATCTCTATACCAGTAGAGTCACCCAGGATTATAAAAACAAATTCTCAATTTTAGCTTGACACACACGGGCACTTTCCTGGGATAGAAAAACTGTCTGCCTGGATACACACCAATGTCATATTCTCACGTGGAGAAAAAGATAACTAACGTGTACGGATGGCTTACCTCCAGCAAGGCTCGCTGCTAATTTGCTTTCAGCATCAAAATTAATTCTCACAAAAGGAAGAAGACACGATTTTCCAGAGGCTATGTAACTTGCTCAGGGGCTCACAGTAGAGTGATTTAGCTGGGATTCAAACTCAGATGTTTCTAATTCCAAAGTCATGCGTGAACCCTTAACCCACGCTATCTTAGCCCTCCACAAAGCTTGCACAGGTACAGTTACCTGTTTTCACACAGAACCTGACACTGAACACAGGCAAGGTTGTTGTGTTCATGTCGCTCTCACCTGCCTCTGACCTGTGGGGTGGATGAAGCACCTCTGACTGTGAGGGCTGCCGGTCCCACCAGCGCCCCTGGCACCTTTCACAAGTCAAGCTCTTACCCGGAATTTGACCACCAAAAGAAGATTGCTCATGCTTTTCGACTACATCCCAGCTAAATCTTATGTTCTGGTTAAACAGTAAATTCGTGTTTTCCCTTGGGGCAATCTTTTCTTTTCCGAGAGATAATCTCTGGGAGGATGGACTAAGAGTAACAGTAGCAGCAGAAGCACTAATCACTAACATTTATTCGACGTGTACTATGTGCTCAGTACTGTACTCGTTGGCAGACAGGCACGATCTCACTGACTGCTCACTCTAAGTCCACAAAGGCAGTGACCACGGTCCAGCAGGTGGGACACGGAGCCGTACCGTTTCAGAGCTATGCTACCATTTGCAGAGGTGAGTTGCAAATTGGATCTCGTCTGACATAAAGGTCCCTATTTTTAAGTGTTACAGATCCGGCCTCTGCTGTAAAATGTGAACGAGGACGCGATTTCATTTCTCATTATCCCTGCATAATTAAATGAACACACGGCAGTCCTGCAGCTTCCGATAAACACCATGCAGTATCTCAGAAGAAAACTCAGACAGGAATCCAGTAGGGAGCGCTTTAAAAAAAAAATTGCAGTATTCTGGGCAGGGATCACATCCTATTTAGTAAAATCTGTAGGGACCAACAAACATCGGACCACAGAAGCTACCCAAACAGCGGCTTCTTCGGGGACAGTGCTCCGTGGTCCTCCTGATGAGTCTCTGTGTGGTGAGGGTACAGAGAGGACGAGACCAGCCTGACCACAAAGACCCCGCTCCCCACCTTCATTCCAAGCAAATGCACAGAAGCCAACACCAGAGATCAAGGATCTGTTTTAAATGGGCAAAGACAAACATATGCTCATCTACATCAGAATTTCTAAATCAAGGTTTAAAATGCGAGCAAACACATGAATGAATTTAGTACCTTCATCGCCCCCTCGCAAAGGCTCACATAAAATCAGAGGTTGGCTGTTAAAAAAATGTTCCATGTTCAAAGGCAGCATATGACCTGTTTACCAGCTTCTTCAAAGAGTAATGACTAGAAAAAGCACAAAGGTATAGAGTCACACTGAGGCACGCATGATGCTGGGGAGTCGAGTACTAACGTAATTTCTGACTCTGCCACAGGAGTTTGTCAGCCAGATTTAATTAGGTCCAAAGTGTCACTGAGGAACTAGTCATAGCTAATTGAATAACTGGCCTTGGAGGATAAACCAGGAGGTGGGGAGGCGAGGAGGCAGGTAGGGCTTCGGAGGTACCTGGAGAAAATGTGTACTGGGAGCTGCCTTCCACGCATGCTCCGTCCCCGGGTCTGCACTCCTGGAAAACGAGTCTTAGTAGCAGGCCCTTGACCGTGACTTCTCGTGCCAGTCTGGTCCGGCAGGCTCATGTGCTTCCAGATGTCAGAGCCTTGACGCAAACAACTGAAACAAGTGTGATGGGCTTGACTGTGCAGAATCAGATGGGTTTGAGTCCGTGTGTGTGCCCACTAAACACAGCACTCAGTGGGTTTACGAGAGACTGAGACTGAAAGTGACACTATCGAAAATATTTCATGAGAGAATAAGGGATTTCACAGCTAAAACAAAAATGTTTCATTTTGTTTTTATGTAACAGCGATTTTCAAGTCATCCCAGAATGGGGTCAGCTCTGAAGCTTGGCATTAAGGGCAGATTCCCAAGGTAAGAGTGTCACTGCCTTGGGGTGTTCCCCATGGGCACTGACTCTGGTCACCTCTACCACCCACAAGACATGCGAAACGCTGAGCACACAGTAGGTGCATAATAAGCCAGTTTTCTTTCCATTTCCCCTTTGGCACAGGAGCAAAGGAGTCTTGTGGATGCTGTAAGAACAACTAGACAGACAAGTGTACAAGGTGGGGCAAAAGTAGGTTTATAGCTGTTTGTATGGAAAATAGTACAATAATTAACAAATAACAATACAAATATAAGCTGTGTTTTGAGTACTCACAACAGTAAACCTACTCTGGCCCGCCCTGTGCTTCAGGTTAAACACACTCAGAAGCAGCTGGAATTTTCTTGTATAAATTCTTGGGGAGCCAGATTGTTCAGGCCAAGTCCACAAGCTCCTATGAATAATTCACTATTCAAAGCTCAGTAATGTCAAGATTCTTTTAAGGAAACAAGCTATGTCGATGGACTTTTCATATGTTCGGTGACACTGAATTAACAAGGAGAAAAATGGCTCGGCATTGCTGTTCACGTAACCGAATTAAATGAGCACAGATTTTGGACCCAAAGGAACTTGGGTTTAAAGATAAATTTCAACACTTACTAGCTACATGACCTTGAATAAGTCCCTTACTCTCTCTGGGAGTCATTTAGAAAGGAATAATGTTTTTCTTGCTGTTGTTATGAGGATTCAAGATAAAATATATAAAATACTAATACGGTCTCTAACAAATAACACTTATTAAATGATATAATATCATTATAATAGGTATTCAAGCAAACTCATTACTATTAAGTTTGCAATTGATAAAACAGTAATATCAGAGATTTAAAGATTTTAAACAAAAATGTGTGGTTACGTTACTGCAATAGAGAGCAAGCTGGATGAACTGCTCTAAGGATTTGACCAACGCCTAAGCCTTCTAATTCTCATATAACACTTTCCTCCAGGAAAACAATACTATCTTAGAGATTTATGAGTATTAAATATATTTTAATATATCCATGAAGAGATGTAAGCTTTTTTGGAAATAAGACTGAGGGAGGCATTGTTCAGAATTCAGCGGGGGAATAATTTCACTGCTGGGCTGCATTTTCCCAAATACATTTCTCCCCATCAGCTGGTGGAAAATTCGGTATTTCATTTCCTGAATATTGCCCAAATGAATTGTGGAAGTCCAGCGGAAGTACTTGATTGTACTTTCATTAGACTTCTTTGCCTTTAGGCCATACAGGTGCAATGAAAGAAGAAAGAAAATTAATTAAATTTATGGGCATGTTTATACCCTCCAGGTGTCATAAAATGCACTGGCTCAGACATTTTTCAAGTAATTAAGCAGACATCTCTGTGTTTCCTAATGAAGCTGCCCTTCCCTTTTTAATCTGGAGAGAGAGCCCATCACCTGCCTCTGTCTGCTGATGGGCTTATTCCCTGGACACGCTTAACCTTCCCCTCCCTCTGCAGTGTGCTCAGGGGGCTCCATAGATACACACATGAGCTCCCCTTTTCTCCAAAAATCGTTCCAAGGGTCAAGTAATGGCACTGGGCATGGTGGTTTGAGGATATTAAAAAGAAAGAAACAAACAAAAATCCCTTTTTGCCTCTTAAATATGTATTATTGGAGATGCTAGTTTATATTAAGAAATATTGTAACTGAGCCTGTACACCAAAGGTTTTGGGTTTGATTGCTACTCAGGGCACATGCCTACTTTTCAGGTACAATCCCCGATTGGGGTGCACATGGGAGGCAACAAATCCATGTTTCTCTCTCCTCTCTGTCTTCCCCTTCCTCTCTAAAAATCAATAAACGTATCTTTGGGTGATGATAAAAATAAAAAGAAATATTGTAATTGAGATATGCTCAAATATATGTACATTTACATATACATGTTGAAATGCACAATATATTACATAAAGAGAGAGAAGAGAGACGATAGTTTAGCCTGGGGCTTTGATGAGCCCGAATGGCCCGGCATCTGAAAGAATCTGTTGATGGAATGGTGACAGGCAACGTGGGAGTGGGCAGGCTTCCAGCCGGGATGAGGACATGAGGACTGGTTTTTAGGAAGCTTCTACAATTCGGCCAGCACTGTCCGGATTCCAGAAACCCTTGAGAAGCATTAGTTTAGTTAACAAAGCGAACTAACATATATAAAATCATTAGGGTTCTGCATAATAGAGAACAGGTGTAACTGATTGCATTTCAAAGTAGGAGCTGAGCACAGGTGGATGCCCAGAGAAAATATGCAAGGGCTACAGTGCAGAGGACAGTGAGGGGAGAGAGGCACCCCGGAGGAAGGCTGGATGAGCCCAGCCAGCCAGGGGCCAGAGAAAAGAAGGGGAGGGTTCCGGATGGGGGTGTGATGAGCTCAGCGTCTGGAGCCTGGGAGGCAGGTCTCCCCAGAGGGGAGTGCAGCTATAGAGCAGCATGATCAAGACTGGGAGGCACGGCCCCAAATGAAAACGGAAGGCTTAAAAGCCAGAGAGAGAGATTAGAATCTGAGCCTTTTGTGTAGATTACTTGGCAGTGACAGATAATCAATTCTTTGTTTAAAAAAATCACTCGAAGAAATCTTAAAGATCAACTAATCTAAACCTATCCTCCCTGTACAACCTTTCCACAGAGGAAGAAATGTATTGAAAATAGTGTTTTATTAAGATTCATCTGGCAGTGACGCAGGACAGCCTGAGTTCCCAGGTATGCCAGGTACACACTCACACTCACACATACACACCCCCACACACATACACACACCACCAGTCACTCACACACCCACTCACACATACACACCCCCACACACATACACCCCCCACACACATACACACATACTCACACATACACACACCACCACAGTCACTCACACACCCACTCACACACTCACACATACACACCCCCACACATACACACATACTCACACATACACACACCACCACAGTCACTCACACACCCACATACACACTCACACATACACACCCCCACACATACACACATACACACACCCACATACACACTCACACATACACACCCACTCACACATACACACCCCCACACACATACACACATACTCACACTCACTCACTCACACATACACACACCACCACACACTCACTCACACACCCACATACACACACATACACACCCACTCACACATACATACCCCCACACACATACTCACACATACACACACCACCACACAGTCACTCACACACCCACACCCACTCACACACTCACACATACACACCCCCACACACATACACACATACTCACACACTCACACATACACACACCACCACTCACTCACATACACACACCCACACACACCCGCATACACTCACACATACACACCCACTCACACACTCACACATACACCCCCCACACACTCATACACTCACACACACAACTCATAATCACACTCACACACACTCATACACACAACAGCCGCACACACTGACACATACACCCAGACACACACATACACAGACATGCACACAGTCACTCACAATCACACACGCACACACACACAGTACAAAACTAAGGTGTACAATGATTTCATACATATACACATAGTAAAATGATGACTCCAGTCAGGCAAATCAGCTTATCTCACATAGTTACCATTTTTTGTGTGATGAATGCCCCTAAAATCCACTCTCTTAGCATATTTCTAGTGTTCCGTGCAGGATTATTAAGTATAGTCATCAAACATCTTACTAAAATACATTATTTTATTGCTATCCTCAGAGCAAAACCCCAAGTCCTCTGCTTGATCTACCTTGAAGAGCTTCTCCGACACCCTCCGGAAGCGCCGCCCTGCCCCATCAGGGACTCCTCCCCGGCACATTTACAGACCATGCAGCTGTGAATCAAGGCGGCTCGTCTTTCTGGAATGCTCCTCTCCTCCATCAACACTCAACTCCAGCATCATCTCCTTCGGGAAATATTTAACCACCCTCTTTTAATTGCAGTGGACTAGAATCTGACCTATGCAACTTAAACCAAACCTGAACCAACTTAAACCAAAAAGAGGGATGTGTTGGCAGGTAGGACCTCTGCGGAGCTGGGCACAGACACTGCCTAATCTAATGACACGCCTGTTGAGACCGATCTCTCTCTGGCCCTGCTCCCCACCTCCTCCCAACAGAATGGCCTCATTTCTTCTTCCTACAGGCAGGTTTCTTCATGGCTACGGGCAAACTGCCTTTGGACAGAGAGAGAAGAGACTTCTTAGGAAAATTCCAGAGAAATGTCTTCCGTTGGCCCAATTTAGGTCATACGTCTACTCCTGGACCTGTCCTAGGGAAGCAGCACTGGGGACACTAATTGGCTGGTCAGGCCGTGGGTGGGAAGCTGTTACCAGGAGGCGATGCACGGGTGAGTGCCGACTCTTCCGACCTGTCCAGGTGGAGTCAACCCCATAGAAGCTCTTTCCCACCTTTCACGTCTTGCTATTTTAAGTCACCATTACACCATGATGTTCTTTCTTTTCTGCCTCCCTCGAGGATATACTCTAAGGTGTATCCCCCATGACTAGAGTGGAATCTCCCCGCAAAACATTCATAAAACAGACCAAAATAAGTCAAAATGTGTAATCAACACAAAGCGAATAGGTTAATACCTGCTAGGGGTAGTCCAAGCTGAGGGCTAGCTTTCAAACAGGGCGGGCAGGCTGGAAGGGCCAGGGCCCGGCCAGTGCGGAGGGACGCGGGGCCAGGGCCGGGCCAGTGCGGAGGGACGCGGGGGGCCAGGGCCGGGCCAGTGCGGAGGGACGGGGGGGGGGGGCCAGGGCCGGGCCAGTGCAGAGGGACGCGGGGGCAGGGCCCGGCCAGTGCGGAGGGACGGGGGGGGGCCAGGGCCGGGCCAGTGCGAAGGGACGCGGGGGGCCAGGGCCCGGCCAGTGCGGAGGGACGCGGGGGCCAGGGCCGGGCCAGTGCGGAGGGACGCGGGGCCAGGGCCGGGCCAGTGCGGAGGGACGGGGGGGGCCAGGGCCCGGCCAGTGCGAAGGGACGCGGGGGGCCAGGGCCCGGCCAGTGCGGAGGGACGCGGGGCCAGGGGCCAGGCGGAGGGCGCGGGGCCAGGGCCGGCAGTGCGGAGGGACGCGGGGGCAGGGCCGGGCCAGTGCGGAGGGACGCGGGGGGCAGGGCGGGCCAGTGCGGAGGGACGGGGGGCCCAAGGCCCGGGCCAGTGCGGAGGGACGGGGGGGGGGCCAGGGTCCGGCCAGTGCTGAGGACGGGGGGCCAGGGCCGGGCCAGTGCGGAGGGACGGGGGGGCCAGGGCCCGGCCAGTGCGGAGGGACGGGGGGGCAGGGCCCGGCCAGTGCGGAGGGACGCGGGGCCAGGGCCGGGCCAGTGCGGAGGGACGCGGGGCCAGGGCCCGGCCAGTGCGGAGGGACGCGGGGGCAGGGCCCGGCCAGTGCGGAGGGACGCGGGGCCAGGGCCCGGGCCAGTGCGGAGGGACGCGGGGGCCAGGGCCCGGCCAGTGCGGAGGGACGCGGGGGCCAGGGCCCGGCCAGTGCGGAGGGACGCGGGGCCAGGGCCCGGCCAGTGCGGAGGGACGCGGGGCCAGGGCCCGGCCAGTGCGGAGGGACGCGGGGGCCAGGGCCCGGCCAGTGCGGAGGGACGCGGGGGCCAGGGCCCGGCCAGTGCGGAGGGACGCGGGGGCCAGGGCCCGGCCAGTGCGTGCAGGGACGGGGGGGGGGGCGGAACGGGAGCCAGGGCCCGGCCAGTGCGTGCAGGGACGGGGGGTGGGTGGGCAGAGCCTGGCCAGTGCAAAGGGACGGGGGCCAGGGCCCGGCCAGTGCGCAGGGACACAGAGGGAAGCGAAGGAGGGAAATGGAATGCGGCCAAGAAAGACAAGCCAGCAGAAAGTTTGAAGAAGTAACAAACGAGTTTGGAATTCAGAACCCGAGCCAAGAAGCTCACACGTAAAATGAGAACTTCATCTGGCTGAATCCTGGATAACCAGCCTGCTCTCTCCCGGAATGGCTGTATGTTGGCTAGAAGAGGAATTGCACAAACCGATGCTGTGGTGTGTGGGCGGGGAGGGGTCCCCGGGGAGGGGAGCCCTGGAAGGGGGAGGCAGAGGCTGTGAAGGCATGTCCGGAAGGCAACCCACCTGAGAGACTGGAGCGCCTTCCAGGAGGGACTCTGCCTCTGGGCAGGAGCGCGGCAGAGGAGCGCCCCCAGGAGGAAGCCCTGGTCGCGGCGGCGGGAGATGGTGCGAGGGCAGCCTGGGGCTGGCAGCCGGCGTGTCGCTCGGCCAGCCCTCAGGAATGGGCAAGCACCACCTCTCCCTGCTGTCCTGGGACATGTTTGGAAAAGGTGTTATTAAATTTATTAGTATGACATTGGTTAATAGGATCACACAGGCTTCAGGTGTAGATTTCTCTGACATACGATCTGTATGTTGCACTGTGTGTCCACCACCCAAAGTCAAATCATCCATCCGCCATATATTAGACTCTCCCCACCCCCACCCCGGCCACCACCACACTGTCCACCAGTTCCTGTTTCTGTCCCTCCTTCTGCTGAGTCACACAGTATGGCCTTAATGCTTTGAGGTCTCCGGAGAACTCGGGGCACTTTGGTTCCTGGAAGACTAGAGCACCAGTCTGCGCCCACAGTCCTGGTGAGGGGTGGGCCACGGTGGGCCGCCCTGCAGAAACCATTTCCTGTCAATACCAAGGCAGAGGCAGCTCAGTGGCTGGAACCAGAATTATAATAACTGTTGATACACATGTCACCTCATCTTCAAGAGGCAAAAAGGTTTCAGCCATTTTCAACATTAAAAATGTAAAAGCAGCCAACACTTATACCCTGGACGCTAAATATATGGACAGTTTCTCCAGGGAAGAGTCCATTTCTCTCACTGGTCTCTGGAGCAGAAGTTGATCAAAAGAAAAAGAATGAAGTGATTCTTAATAAATCCGAAGTGCGCAGGGAGATGCCTCGCTGCACCATGGAAAACTGGGCTGGGGCGTCATCTCCTTCACATTTCCAGCACCCCCAAAGCTGCGTGCACAGCTACGACATATCGTATGGTTCCATGGAAGAGTTCTGGGGAAAAAATGGGGCAGTGTTGGAGGCGGCATGAAATCTCTAGGGGTCGAAGTTATTGCGAGGAGGAGCAGGGAGGCCGCGACGCTGCTGTTCCCGAGGGCAGTGCCCGCAGGGCGACCTGCGACCGGCCAGGATACCTGAGAAATTAGGAACCAAGTGACGGGATGCTTCCATCTCTGGAACATGCTTGATGCTACTTTTTAAAAGAAATAACAGTGAAAAATATTTTGTTTCCTTCTGGAAGACGACTGGCCAGATGTCTCTCAAAACCAAATTTCAAAGTAGCCTCCACACTCATACACTGAAAGGGCTCTGCCCCTCGAGACCCACCAGAAAGGGGGGACCAGAACCCCAGGCCTGGTCATAAAGGACGGAGCATCCGAATGAGCATCAGCGCCCAATCTAGGCAGCGCCTGGCCCCACGGCGCTCCGAGGGAAGGACTTCTTCTGATTCCCTCAGACACGGCCCCCAGCACAGCGCCCCATCCAAAACAGGCACTGAAAGATATTCAGGATTTTTAAATCTAAAGCTCACATACTTCATCCTCCAGGAACGGCCCTTGAGGTTGTTGCCAGGTACAACTTCGGTGCAGAAGCTGAAGCACTACCCGTGCATTTGGCTCAGCAGACAGCTTCGTGCCCCTGGGGGAAGGCGCGTGAGGGGAAAGACACGGGGTTGGAGAGACGCTACGCTGGGTGATGTAAGATCTTCCTGGAAGGAGCTCGCTGTCTACCGAGAAGGTCGACTTGCTGAACAAGTCATCATAATAAGTGGCACGTGCTAATGTCCAGAAAACACAGTACTCAACTTTGTTACCCGCCAGGTCAAGAAAAAGGAAAGCACAAGAAAACAGCACCATGTACAAGAACAGCGAGGGAGAAGGAGTGTGAGACCTAGGATCGGGTGAGCACAGCAGCACGGAGCCTCCCTGCCCTGCAGGTGCTGGTGGGTTGGGGTGGGGCGAGGGACCGCGGCAGCATTAGGAACAGCCGCTTCAGAAAACTGCTTGTCCGGGTCCATTGAGGCTGGAAGTGAGAATAAATTATGACCCAGCAATTACACTCTTAAGTGTCAACCTATGAAAAACGCACACACATGTTCACCATATATTAGAAAATTCCGACAGTGCTGGAAACTGCCCGATTTAACACCGTACGATGAACAAACAAGTTGTCACACAGCCACACAATGAGCAATGAGAATGCCATCTCTACACACCACTCAGATGTGACAGAGAGCATACTGCATGGGTCCACCCACGGGGAGTTTCCAAACACGCGTTTCTGCTGTGAAAAGGAGAGCAGTTGCCTTCTGGGGGGCTGGGGGCAATTAGTGAAGTGTGAAGGGCAGTTGACAGGGCCAAGAGAGATGTTTCTGGGTGTGTGGGGAACACTCTGCTGCTTCATCTGGGTGCTAGCTATGCAGGGCAACTTTCAGTTTCTGATAATTCATTGTTCGGTATATACACTGAATTTTATTTATATATATAACTGATCAAATCGTTTAACAGAAAGCCTGCTTTATATATGTAAAGGGAATTATAAAGAAAGTATTCAGGATTTATGGTCAAGGGGGAGCATTGCAATTTCACACTTTGAGGCTCTGTACCCTGGTCTAGACACTGAACAATAACAGATTCTGGTTTCAGCTCTGACATGGTCAAGTACTTGGAAATCATCACTCCAGTCCTTACAAAAGGACAAAATTGAATATATTAAAAAAACAAACAAACAAAAACATTGACATTTCTTGGGTCCATCAGAGAGCTGAGTTTGCATGGCAAATCCCTACCCTGACATGTGGGGAGCAGCCCCACCTGCCTGGGGTAGTCCTCTGATGCTGTAGACCAAGAGCAACACTTATCAAGGGTTGTTGATGAATTGCCAGGTGCCGAGTAGGGCTAACATCAGAGTGGGAAACTTCTGGGGTCCAAAGTCTTAGTGCGGCCCCCACACTTCACACTTCCATGGGTTTTATCTCCAGGAATCTCACCAGGTTCTCACTCCAAAGATTCCTGTATGACTCCGGGAGGAAGGAGGAAAGATAATCTTTATGCACTAAGCTCAGAGCTTTCTCCATAAAAGATTTAATGTTCTAGAAAAGACTTTCAGGGCATCATCCCAGCTGGAGAACAGGCATCTCATCCCTCCCACTCCAGCCCTCTCTGAACTTCCAAGCTCACCTAACCAAGGAAAAATCCGAGTCCACAGGGGTGAGAGTTTTCAGGAACTCGATTGGAAACACAGCAGAGATCAAACAAACCAACCCTGGTCCAGAAAGTTAGTGATGGATCAGATGGATTACCCCAAAGATATTGAGTAAGCAGACAGAATTTGTTTGAAAAAGTGGAGATAATGGATTGCATAATAAGGACATTCCATTATGGCTTCTAGTGAAGTAGTCTCTTCGCTTTCCAAGGGCCAGAGCTGGGACTCGGAATTAATTATGGTAATTTAAGTATCTGTGCAGGAGGAGGGCTGCGTGCATGAATAAGTAAGTGTCTCTTAGTAACATTTTTCTGATGAATAAATCAGTTTAAAATTGGAAATCTGTGTCCTCTGGTAATTTGTTCTGAACCTTCTTTCCTATGCAATCCCTTTTCAAAATTAACACACCTAGAAGACATTCATTAAACATTTGTTGAATGGATGACTTTTGATGTGATATTGAGCTCATACGTTCAGCAGTGCTATAAAGCAGTGCCTGGCGCACGTCTGATTCCACGAGCGGGTGTGCTGCCGTGAGTGAAGGAAGGCTGCCTGGAGCCGGACCCTCGGGCAGAAGTTGCGAGCACTCGGGCCACCGTGAGTCAGGGCTGCACTTCGCAAGTTCAAGCCTCACCTTTGTTTTAAAAAAATGGCTTAAACACAACACGCATAATATATGTCAAACTGTGAAACAAGGGACAGTTAAAATAAATAAATAAAATGGGCGAAGAGGATACTGTCCTGTTCCATGAGAATATAGAAATGATTTCATTAAGAAGTCTGGGGACATAACTGAATGGAATAAAATCATAAAATGATATATAGAGAATACAGTATTATTAAGAAAATCTTAAAATCCTAAAATGAGGGTGTGTCCTTTGAGTCCTGAGTTTATTTTAGCATCACACCAAAAACACTGTTCAGCTTTTCAAAGTGGGAAATAATTTCTATAACTCATTGATTAGGTAATAGCAATAAAAAATACCAACTAATTTCAGAAGGACTTAAGTAATAAATTCATGTACAGAAGACCCATAGGAAGCATACAATATTTGGGTGTGATATTCCTAATATCTTTAAGTTAAAATCATTTGTCCCCAGAATACAGCCCACTTCTCTATCAAAAAGGACAGAATAAAAACTAAACACCCCGAGGGCCACCTTACTGGTGGGTCTGGAAAGCCTGTGTGTGACATCATCGAGTCAGACAATTTTCGAGCTGAACACCCTATGAGACCCAATGTTCTCATTTCACATAATGAGAACACTGAGGCCTACAGGGTCTAAGAAGCTTGCCCAAGGTTAGCAGCTCACAAAAGGCAGACCTGCTAGAATTAGATTCTGAGGCTCCCGCTGTAAACTTCTTCTATTGCATGTGACTCTCCTGGTGACTAGAAAAGTGTGGAGGGCGGGGGGAGGAGCAAATAAGTATTGGCATTAAAATCTTAGCTTTTGTGTATTTAAGCTCAGAATATTCAGACTAGAGTTTAAAAATCAGGAATATAGTTTCAACTTCTCATTATGAAAAATGTCAAGCATATGTAAAAGCAGACAGTATAGTATAATGAAACCGTCATGTGCCACCATCCACCTTCAACAGTGATGTCACAGCCCATCTTGTTTTATCTGTTCCATCCCTAATCCTGCCTCCTCATGGTATAATTTTGAAGCAAATCAAAGAACATATCCCTGAGTACAGCAGCAGTCCCTCTAAATGCAACTACGATACCATTACCATGCTTAAAAAATCACTAATAATTCTTTAACCTCACTTTAAAGCCAATGTTCAAATGTTCAGTTGTCCATAGATGTCATTTTTAGAATTTGTTTTGAAACAAGAATAATTTATATTTTACTAAGTTAGTTAAAAAAAAAAAGAGTAAACTCTAGCGATGAGAGTCACATGGGAATCTACCTTTAAGAACAACAGTATATCACTGCACCTTGAAGAATGGGGAAAATGTGCATTATTATAAAGGTCTGGAAATAAGATCAATATTTTTGTATAATCACAATAAGTGAGCCAATTTAATGCATAGAAGAGTATTTCAGTAGAGATGAGTTTATGATTGAAAAATGCAGTGGCGAGGATGATGGCACTGTTTACGTACTGAGGTGTCCCAAACTGTCAGCTACGTCCGTGCATCGCCATGATCCTGGGCAAGGTGCCACACAGAGGAGATGAAACAGATCCTATGCCATCGCTGCGTGCATGTGTATTCTAATAAGTCATGGCAGGAGTTAGATAGCAAACACCACGGGGAAACTCTGTAGGAGAAAACCAAGCTGAGATCGGATGTAGTTGTGTGCAAACCTATTGATCTCTTGGCAGGGGGGAGGGGGCTCCGGCTTCATATTGCTATAAAAAAGAGTAGCCAAGATTGCCTCTGAAGTTTCTTCCATATCCAGTAGTTGATGATTTCAAAGACTGCCCACCCATTCTTATTTATTATGTACTACTTAGAAGCTATCACCGTATTATTCAATTGAATGGTGAAAAAAATCACTTCATCTGTCACAGTTTCTGAAGAAGAAAATCCCAAAGTGGCAACTACTGTGGTTCCTCATTAGATTATTAATGACCTACCAACAATCTAGTAAATTCTTTCCATTCTGTCCCACACAGCCACGGGATCACAGACGTATACTAGCGCCCCCTGTCCGTCCCACACAGCCACGGGATCACAGACGTATACTTGCGCCCCCTGTCCATCCCACACAGCCACGGGATCACAGACGTATACTAGCGCCCCCTGTCCGTCCCACACAGCCACGGGATCACTGACGTATACTAGCGCCCCCTGTCCGTCCCACACAGCCACGGGATCACAGACGTATACTTGCGCCCCCTGTCCGTCCCACACAGCCACGGGATCACTGACGTATACTAGCGCCCCCTGTCCGTCCCACACAGCCACGGGATCACAGACGTATACTAGCGCCCCCTGTCCGTCCCACACAGCCACGGGATCACAGACGTATACTAGCGCCCCCCTGTCCGTCCCACACAGCCACGGGATCACAGACGTATACTAGCGCCTCCTGTCTGTTGGCCAGATTTAGAAAAAGAAACCACAGCTTGTTCAGTTAAATTTGAGTTTCAGATCAACATTACTCATTGCCTACTAACATTTTAAACACTAAACATTTCATTGTTTACATGGAATTCAAGTTTCACTGGCGTTCTGTATTTTAACTAACTGAAGTTCTGTATTTTAACTGGCAACCCTAACCCCTGACTCATGCATATGGAAGAGTTTAGCTTCCTGTTACAAATGAAGAAACTGAGGGGTAGATAAACCACCCATTAGCCCAGAAAAGATCTATGGAAGCCATGGAATTCAAACACAGATCTGTCTAACTCTAAATCATGAATTTTCACTACATTTTTATTGTTCCCGAAGCACATATACAAAACAATTTAAGTTTTCTTTAAATATGCAAAATAGCCTCAACACATTCGAACATAAGAGGACCACAGCTATATAAGGGCTATGTTCCAAACTCTGTAAGGCTGCCATTTGGATTTGAAATGAATTTTTCCTACAGAAACTCCAGGTCAGTCCATAAAAGTCTGTGTAACCCATATTCTAGCACAATCACCATAGATACTTTCATTTAAAAATATAAGCAGAAGCAAGTATGTTAATAATCAGGTTTGATTGGGAAGCCAAAGTGGAGCCTTTGAAAAGTTTAAGCAGGAGAGAGCCATGACCAGTCTTTGTTGTTTTTTGTTTTGTTTTAAGTCATTGAAAAAAGAGGAAGAAAAAAAGAAGAAAGGGAAGGAGGAAGGAAGGAAGGAAGGAAGGAAGGAAGGAAGGAAGGAAGGAAGGAAGGAAGGGAAGGAGGAAGGAAGGAAGGAAGGAAGGAAGGAAGGAAGGAAGGAAGGAAGGAAGGAAGGAAGGAAGGAGGAAGGAAGGAAGGAAGGAAGGAAGGAAGGAAGGAAGGAAGGAAGGAAGGAAGGAAGGAAGAGAGCTTTGTGTGTCTGGTAGCAGTAAAGGGGATGAATCTGAGGCAAAACTGAAGGCAAACAAGGCACACTAAGAGTTGGAATATTTAGGTGAAATTATGTTGACTGAACTAAGACAGTAGTTGAGGAACTACAGACGAGATACATTCGGGAGACATTAGGAGGTGGTAGGAGGTGGTAGGACGTGATGGCCACTTGGCAAAGCACAGCATTGAAGATATGCGCCCTGTAGACTTAATACCAGAATCTTCCCCTGAGCTCGCAGGCAAGTTACTCAACCCCACTCAGACGAGACTTCCTTAGGTGTGAACTTAGGAGGAAATTAAATACACTTCTAAGGGCTGTTTTTTATAAAAGTGCCCGATAGATGGTAAGGGCTCGCTAATACTAGTTACTGCTTAGGCGAGTGAGAAAGGGCTCTGGCCAGAGAAAGGCAGGGAACACTAAAAAAGTGGGAGACCAGGAAGAAGAGATTGAGGTTAGGTTCAAGCATCTAGAATTTCAATTTATTCTGAGACATGGAAATGTTTTGTGGCAGCTGGGACTCCAGGCTTGAAAAGCACAAAAAGGTGGAAGTTAAAGAAATGGCAAGCATGAGGTAGAACTTGGGATCACGTCGGGAAGCCCGAGAGGAGAGGACAGTGGGCAGAGAGCGGTACGGAGAGGCAAAGGCACTGAGGCCGTGGGAGGAGTTCTCAGAGAGGCGAGGAGGAGGCCAGGAGAGAAAAGCATCCCACCCTTCGGGAGACAAGTTATCCTACGATCCAAAGGAAAAGGGAATTTGGACAGAGATCAGGTTCATTTTTGAATCTAACAGTGGAACGATTAGTATATACTTAAGGACATTGGTTATGCATTATAACGCCAGCGTAGTTTGAATGATCACACTCCTATATCGTATCTCATGTTACCTATTAGTTTCTGTTTACTTTGATTATGATACACATGGAATTTAAAAGAAAAAATTTAATTTTTTTTTAAAAAGTCAATGGTTCTCATTCTACAGGAAACCACTGTAGTCTAAATTCTATTATTCACAATTAGTCAGATTTTATTATATAATGTGAGCCAACTGAATTAAAGCGAGCATTAGGATCGAACCCCCGGCACCACAGGTCGTTTGCAGGTCTGCACACTGCACTACCCGTGGCAGAGCAGTTGTGATGGGGACCTCCCGCCCCAGCACAGCGATGCCTCTTGACTATGAAAGCCCAATGCACATTTTGGAACTATAAGAAAAATAAGAGAAGGCAAGGTGTTCCCCCAGACAGCAGATACAGGAGAAGAGAGGGAGAGCTCAGGCACTATTTGTGTCTCTAGGGCCCAACCTCCAGACACTGGCATCTGGGGGCGAACAGCTGGGATCTGGGGCCTGGAGGTTATGAGAGGACTCCCGGGAAAAGAAAACAGTGAAGCACACTGGAACTGAAGTCACCCCTTAGGATAAGGCTTTTGAACAAAGTCCACCCGTCTGCCTCCTAGGAAACACTGAGCAGCTAATTCATCCTGCTGGATGTGTGGGAAGACGGCCAGGGGCACCAGGGAGAGTCAGACGGACGGGGCACACCAAGGAGACGGAGAACGCCTCACAGATGCTCACGGGCTCCTGGCTTCCTCCAAGGCACCATGTTTTTATATTATCGTTGTTGTTGTTGTCAACTGTGGCAAAACATACATAATACAAAATTGATCAGTTTAACCACTTTCAAGTGTACAGTTCAATGGAACACTATTGTGCAACCATCACCACCATCTGTCTCGAAAACATTTTTTATCTTCCCAGACCGAAACTCTGTATCCATTACACAGTCACTTCCTGCCTCTATGAACTTGGCTGTTCTACACACATCCCATAAGTGAATTATACAAGATTTGTCCTTTTGTCTCTGGCTTACTTTATGTAGCACAATATACTCACGGTGCATCCATGCTGCACCATGGATCAGAATTTTATTCCTGTTTAAGTCTGAGTAATATTCCATTGTGTGTATGCACCACATTTTGTTTATCTTGTTTTAATGTCGGTGGACATTTGAGTTATTTCCACCTTTTGACTATTGTGAATAGTGCTACTGTGAACATGGGTGTACAAATAGCTGTTCAAATGAGGCTTTTAAAAAAAATTTTTGACTCACATTTACCTACCAGGACATAGGTATTAGCACCAACTGTCATAAGACTTAAGAACTTTCCATCATATGCACAGTTAATATTTGACAAAGGAGGTAAGACAATGGAGAAAAGACAGGCTCTTCAATAAATGGTATTTGGAGAATTGGACAGATACATGAAAAAAAATGAAATTAGACCACCAAGTAATACCATACACAATAATAAACTCGAAATGGATAGAAGACTTAAATGTTAGTCATGAAAACATAAAATTCCTAGAAGAAAAGGTAGGCAGCAAAATTTCAGACATCACACTTAGCAAAATTTTTACTGAAACAATGCCTAGGGCAAGAGAAACAAAGGAAAGTATTAATAAATGGGACTATATCGAACTAAAAAGCTTCTGTAAAGTAAAAGAAACCAGCATCAAAATGAAAAGGGAACCCACTCTTTGGGAGAATATATTTGCCCAAGATACATCGGATAAGGTTAATATCCCAAATATATAAAGTACTCACATAGCTCAACAAAAGGAAGACAAATAACCCAATTAAAAAATGGGCATAGAACCTGAATACACACATCTCCAAACAGGACACACAAATGGCCCAGAGACATGTGAAAAAATGCTCAACGTCACGAATCATCAGAGAAATACAATTTAAAACAACTATGAGGCATCACCTCACACCTGTCAGAATGGCTGCCATCAACAAATCATCAAACAACAAGTGTTGGTGAGGGTGTGGAGAAAAGGGGTCTCTAATACACTGTTGGTGGGAATGCAGACAGGTGCAGCCACTATGGAAAACAATATAATGTTTCCTCAAAAATTAAAAATAGAACTGCCATTTGACCCATTGATCCCACTTCTTAGGATATATCCTAAGAAGCCTAAAACACCCATCAGGAAGAATATATGCACTCCTATGTTCATAGCAGCACTATTTACAATAGCTAAGATCTGGAAACAGCCCAAGTGTCCATCAGTAGATGAGTGGATAAAAAAGCTGTGGTGCATATACACAATGGAGTACTATGCAGCTGTAAGAAAGATCTCTTATCCTTTGGGATGACATCGAGGGACCTGGAGAGTATTATGCTGAGCAAAATAAGCCAATCAGAGAAAGACAAGTACCACATGATCTTACGTATTTATGGAACATCATGAACAAAATAAGCTGACAATCAAAACAGATCCAGAGACACGGAAGCAGGGACAGACTCACAAACTTCAGAGGGAAGGGGGATAAGGGGTGGGGTGGGAAGAGACAAACCAAAGAACTTACTTGCATACATGCATAACCAATGGACACAGACGATGATATGGGGAAGGCAGGAGGGGGATGGAAGTGGGGAGGAGGGGGGGGTCAAGAGGGGAAAAAGGTGGGGGGAATATCTGTAATACTCTTAACAATAAAGGTAAAAAAAAAAAAACTTTCTATTTTTAGATGCATTCAAACTAGAACTTTCTATCTGTCCAGGGTGATGAATAGGGGATTCTCGTACCAGATAAGATGCTGGACAACTGGTGAATTATCCACAATAAGGTTCTTTCTAGGGGATGAGAGTATGGAAACATTTTATGCTCCTCCCTACACTGGAGGGGTGTGGTGCTCAAAGGGCAGAGAAAAGGCCGAGTCCGAGCTGGTGAGCCGTGGGGAGCAGCTCTGTCAGTGCTGAGCACTTGGACTCCCTTTAGAGACTACCGGTTTAAAAGACGAAACAAAACAAAACGAAAAGTAAGAGTGGCTTACAAATGTGTCCCAGAGCTTCGTCTGCGTTTCTAAATCGCCCAAATTCTTAGAGACCCCCACATCTGAGGGAACATCAATGCCCACTGTGTCACAGGAAGCCCCTCAAATGGGATAGAATTAATGCTCTAAAAGTGTCACTGATTTGCAGGCCACTAACCGACCTGCGATGGCCAGGAGGGACCGTTTTAAATGTAAATGAATGCTGTCTTAGACGGAATAACTTACTCTTGATCCTCACATTTGCAATCAAGAGGGAACTCGGGCTGCATCTGATTTTTCACTTTTTTTCAGCTAAGTCAGGAATTCTAATGCAAAAATCTGCTCTGTTATGTGGATTTGTGAACTGTCTAGAGGGTTCTGGGTCCATTAACCAACAGATAGATTACCAGGAGACACAAATATAATATTTTTGTCTTCAACCGAGACAGTCTCGCTCCAATATTATTCATGTGATTTCAGGAAAAGTGGTTGGTGTTTTCTTTAGCCTCACGCCTGGCAATTAATAAAAATTAAGACATTTCTCTTGGTACTAATTCAAATTTTTAAAGCGAAATTAATTACACACACACTTTAAAACTCTGCATCACGATGCCAGCAAGGAAAGCATTTTAGAATGTACTCACTCAGAATCCCAGAGTGAATGCGCATCACGGGAGGCATTCCTCATGCAGGGCGTGCAGGACCCGGGGGGGCCAGGGGAGAGACTGCCCATAAACAAGACACACTGCACCCTGGCCACAGCTGAGACAAGAGATCGAAGCATCACCCCTGGTCTTTCCGCCGGTGCTGCAACCAGCCACTGTGACGTCCAGACTTTCCTACCTGATGTGATAAACACAATCCCATCCAATGCTACAAACTCACTCAACTTTATTGCCAGATGCACACCCGTGTGGAACTGCTCATCAAAAAACCAACTGACCCCAGCCAGTGTGGCTCAGGGGATTGAGCATCGATCCATGGACTGAGAGGTCCTGGTTCAATTCGTAGTCAGGGCACATGCCGGGGTTGTGGGCTCAATCCTTGGTGGGGGGTGTGCAGGAGGCAGCTGGTGGATGTTTCTCTCTTACATTAATGTTTCTATCTCTCTCTTGCTAAAAAAAAAAAATCAATGAAACCATATTTTTTAAAAAAATGGATATTTTTGTAATGAAGAACTGTCCAGATATTGTCATCAATGCCAAGTGGAATATAGTGATTAAAAAAAAAAAAAAAAGCCTATTCACGCACATTGCATACAGAGGTAAATAACTGCACCCATCCCCAATCACTCTTTATTTATTTAATTTTTTGTTGTTGTTAATCCTCATCTGAGGATAATTTTTTTCCATTGATTTTAGAGAGAGTAGAAGAGAGGGAAGGAGTGGGGGAGGAGAGAGAAATATTGATGTGAGAGAGACATTATCGGTTGGTTGCCTCCCTCCTGAACACACCCTGACCGGGGGTAGGAATCAAACTCGCAGCCCAGGTATGTGACCAGGAATCAAACCCATGACCCTTTGGTGCTCAGGATGACACTCTAACCACCGAGTCACACTGGTCAGGGCCCAAATTGGGCTTTTGTATGATCACTCGGCCAGAAAATTTAACCAATATTCTCAAGCAAGTTTCTTGCTCTAGCCAAAGCTGCAGCTGAGCATTTTTACACCTAATGTGAAATACGAATGGCTTTTCCCGTCTCCTTTCTTTTCTCTGCTTCCTGCTCAAACTCCTGCATCCCTTCCCTGGAAAGGATAAAACAAAGTCATCCCGCCCTTGCTTCTGAATCATATGTGTCCCCGCCAACACCTGAGGCAATGAAAAAAGATGAAGGAATGACAGTATCTGGTCTCTGTTTCTGGCTACTCGGCGGTAGAGATTTAGTATCTGACACAGTGTTAACTCTTTCTTGTCCGTCTACGCGCTGAAGCCTCACCAAAGTGTTGTGATCTGTTTGGAGCTAACCCACAAGGGCTTACTTACGAAGAGAGGAAAACCCTCCGCCCCTTGAACACCAGTTACTGTGGGTGATCCTCTGTTCCCTGCAACATGCGTCGTTCCTCACTCAGTGCTCTGAACCCCGGTTCCCCCGAACTCTACGAGTCGCCTGCTCGCAGCCCGAGAGCAGCCCCGGCGGAGGTTTGGACGGTCAGACAGGTGTGAGTCGGCCCCAGCTCTCCAAAGCTGGTGGTTAATCTCGAACCAACAGCCCACTGTACTTATTCATCAGATACTTATTAAGTATCTATGTACTATGGGCCATGCACTGAGTTGAAGCTGGGATCCAGCCCTTAATTACAAAGATACTTCAATGCTAGTGAGAAAAATAAGCCATAAACAAGTGAACACAGGTTTTTTTTAAACCTTCAGAGCGTGGTCAGCAAGACGAAGAAAAGAAATAGGTGTTGTGACTGAAAACAAATGAGGGAGAATCTCTCTAGAGACAGCAGGGTCTAGTGTTTGAGCTCTGGAATCAGACAGCCCTGGGCACGATTCAACTCGACAGGACGTGGTCTACGTATAGAGCGTCTGGTAGGCTGACTTGGGAGCGCTGTGTATAACCTCTAAGCCTCAGTTTCCTCATCTGTAAAATAATGATAACAGAACCTCTTTCACAGGGTGTTATAAGGATTTACAGAGATAATTCAGAGAGAATGACTAGGGCCAAGGCCTGGCACATGTTTTGAGCTAACTCAAACGAATGTTAGCTGTAATTATTATCATCATTCTCACCTGAGAAGGTAACACTTAACATGAAACGTAGAGGATGCAAAATGAGCCTAATGGCAAACCAAAGATTTCCAGGCAGAAGACAGCATCAGTGCAGAGTTGCTTGGGTTGGTCCAAGCCCTGGGGGTGGAGGAAGGGGTTATACCTTTCACCCAGGCAACTGATCAAAGAGGGGAGGGGAACGTGATTCAGGGCCTCTTCGGCCATAGGAGGCATGTGGACTTGATTGCCATTGGAAGCCTCCAAAGAGATTTAAATAGAGTGACATGCGTCAATTTATAGTTTTGTTTTTTGGCACGTGCCCCTAGCGGGAACTGAACCCGGCACTCTCTGGTCTGCAGGTCACACTCCAACCGCTGAGCCAAACCAACCAGGGCCAATTTATAGTTTGAATATCTCTTTTCTTGCGGTTTGGTGATGAGTGAGTGAGCAGAGGCAAACGCAGGTGCAGAAAGATCAGAGAAGAGTCCAGTGCAGTAATTCAAATTAGAGCGTGTTTCATGAGTGCGCCGCAAAAGAGGTAAGCGAACGGGTTAGGGATACATTTTGGAGGCAGACTCAGTAGGATTTGACTGTGCACAGGATAAGGATGTGGCAAATGTCATTTTTCAAAGACGAATACAACACTCCATGCCCTACCTCCTGAAAGTCGCCATGGATCAGAAGTCTGATCTGACTCCTTCCCTTGAGTTGGGCTGCGGCTGCTCCAACCAGTGGAGCGCAGAGCAAACGAGGCCGGGTAACCTCAGGGCTAAGTGCAGACACCGCCATTTCCAACTCGTACTGTTACTCAGTGTCCCACAAACATTCAGAATAACCTTATTTAGAGATAAAGAAAAAAAAGAAAAAAAAAGTCAGCTTTTAAGCAAGACTGAAAGGAAATATAAAACGTCTTGCTGAGTTTGAAAAAAGAAGAGAGTTGTCTCCCGCGGAAGATTCTCGAAGAATGGCCTGCGCTCGAAGATGCGCCCAGGCCTGTTGGGAAAGTGTCTCCACGTGGGAAGGAAGGCGTGAGACTGGAAGAGCTTTCATTGAAACTTCAGAAAAATTTAAGACGTTGCCTCATAAACCTTTCAAATACATACAAAGCTTTCTAGATTTAAGAACATTCTTTTTGAAACAATAGGCAACAGATTCTTAAGGGTTTAGTCCATAGTAGCTCTGCAGGGAGTCCAAGGTAGGGAAGGGTGTATGTTGAAGAGATGTCTGGGTGTGTCTTCTGTCCAGTGTAATGGATTTTTTTTTTTTTATCCTCACCCGAGGACATTTTTCCATTTTTTGTTCAGATAGAGCGGGAGGGAGAGAGAGGAAGAGAGACAGAGAAACATCGACATGAAAGGGACACATTGAGTGGCTGCCACCCGCATGACCAACCAGGGCCGGGGACAAACCGCAACCGAGGTACATGCCCTTAGCAGGAACCGAAACCAGGTCTCTCTGTACCGCAGGCCAACGCTCCAGCCGCTGAGCCAAACCGGCCAGGGCGGTGTAGTGGATTTTTAAATCGATACTCAGGAGACCCAAGAACGTTAAAGAAAGGAACGGTATCAACTTGAACTGAAAGCAGAAACACAAGATGAAGGGGTGGGGTCTCTGGACCCATGAACCACTTTGGGAGAGAAGCAGAACCAAAAACTCCTTGGCTGTGAAAGTGGCCCTTCCTTGAGGAAAGGCAGAACTGCTCCAGGAGGGAACCAGATGCTGGGGACGGTTCAGCCAACGGCTGGCGCAACAACTGCTAGTGAGGAGGTGTGAGGCCTTAGCAGGTCGGCAAGGGCGCCCAACTGAATGCCAGCACTGCCCTTGGACAGACTGCTGGGCACCTCCTCTTTTTTTTTTTAAATGGGAATGTGTATAGTGGTTGTCCTATGCCTGACCCACTGCATGCTGGGTATGTGGAAGGAAGATAGTTACAATCCTTCCTTCACAGCTCTGCGGATGGAGAGGAGCCTGCTGTGCTGTTTCCAAAGCCTCGCGGGCACCCGGGCCTGATGTGGAGGAAAAGGTCTGGACATCAAGCAGTGGTAAGCTGCGACTCTGGGAATGCTAAGGAAAGGCTGTGCATGTTTTCCATTTGGAAAGGGTGTGAAGAGTTATGGACACAGAGTCTTCACCAAAGGTGTCTACGGCAACATCTTCCATTGCACACACCTGTCTTTACTATGTGCCTCTGCGTTTTGAGGCGGCTTGTTACAAACCAACAGTAATCAGATCATAAGGATGAGAGAAAGGGGGGCGAGCAGGACCGCTAGGGTTGGGCAGACGGACGGTGACACCACCCGCTGAGCTGATCAGTAATGGTTAGGAGGGGAGGGGAGGGGAGGGGAGGGGAGGGGAGAGGAGGGGAGGGAGGGAGGGGAGGGGAGGGGAGGGGGAAGGGGGCAGGATGGCAAATCACAGTTGTCTCTGGCCATGTTATTTCTGACATGTGCATGAGACAGTCAGGTGTACCCCAGTTCGCCCAGGCTTCTGAAAGCAGTGAGACTTCTGGAGTAGAACCGGCTCACCAGTGACCTTCCTGTGAAGCAGAGCACTGCAGGCCCATCTGACATTAACAAGAACAACAGATAGATGTCTTCTGAATGGCATAATCATCCCAAACTAATATAACTAAGCATAAGCTGAACCCCAATTTTTAATTCATGTTTATTACTTTGAAAGGTCACCATTTAGCGCCAATTAAATATGTGAAGTGGCACTTTATTATTTGAAAACATTTGAATGCTTAAAGTGAAAAACTATCCTTCAACCACCACTCTTGCAAGAAAATTTGATGTTGACTTAACTGGTCACTGGCCAAAAATCAGGACCTGTTTCAGGTCAGTGCAAATACAGGCTATTTCAACCAGAAGTGGTAGCTCTGAATCATAGCATGAACCAGCCAAGATCAAACGGCCGCGGGGTGAAGGGGTGCCCGGTGCCCAGGGTAAGGAATGTGTGTAATGCCCTCTCCCACCAGTGGAGCAGAGGCTCTGGGGGGCACGAAACGGTGGAAGCAGAGAATCGGTCCGATCGTGGTGGCCGTGCTGATGAAACAGTGAGCGATCTGTGGCAAAGCTCCCTCAGAACAAGCCATGGCCACCGCAGACACCACACTTCTGGTTACAGTTGTCATCTTGCTACCCTGAGAATCCCATTTCAGTTTTGAACGGTGTGATTAGTCCAGGCACTGGATTAGCTGCACCTTTCACTAGATGCCACCCTTTACTCAAGGGGCAACTGACAGAACAGTTCAGCAGGCAGAAGAATGAGTCTGTGACCCCCTCCTGAGAAGGACAAAGAAGGCTGCCACCCATACCATGGCCTGCTTCTCCTTTGTCAACGCACCAAGGGTTCCGATTGACCGTGCAAGTGGGGATCAGGTCCCCTGTGCAGCCCAGGACTCAGAGTCACAGAGACTCACTCCAGGCCATACATAAAGCCTACAGTGCCTACGCCAAGAAAACGGCGAGTGCTTGAAAGTGCACTGTGACCGTAAGGAACTGACACTACAGGCCACGGAAATCAGGAAGAGATTTTATTATTGTTCCTATCAGAGGAACCAGACGCCAATACAGAGCTCTACCCATGCAGGACATGAGAATTTCTATGCATATAATGATGGGGCTAAAGCTTACAAGAAATGACACCCTATCAAGAGGAGGGTGTCAATGGGGGAAAAAGGAGACACATCTGTAACAAAAAAAAATTAATTAATAAAAACGAATAAATAAGTAAATAAAATTTTTAAAAAAGAAATTATAACCTTAATTGGTCATTGCTTCAGAAAAGGCAAAACAAAATCTCCCCACTTGGGTTTGAGCATCAGGAGAGGAAGAATGTACTGCCGGCAGTTCCTTCTGATCTGTGGCGTGTTTCTGCTGCAGAAAAATGTCTCTAAAATGAGATTCAGGGAGACTTAAATGCTAAACTTGTGCCTGTACATACTGTTATTTCCCCCCCTCCCCCCTTGCCATTCCTAATGTTAGATACGGATCCTAAATAAATGTCTCGCTTTGCATTTCAATAAAATATATTTATGTATTCATATCTTTCATCCAATGTTAGAGTTTTAAATATTTTAAATATGGGGGTGGGGGAACCACACTGGTTTGGGGGCCCGGGGATGCTTAGGTTTTTTTAAAAAGAGAAATTGCAAATAGTGCAGGACAACATCTAGGACAGCGATGAAGCCTGATTCCCCTAATAATTATTATTTATATAAAAAATTGGAGGACTATGGAAAGTTCTCCAGGATTTTTTCACCTAAAGGAGACAACCAGAATGAGATGCAAATCAGGGCTCTTATCTAATGAATAATGCAAATGAATGTTCTGCACAGAGCAAGTCAGTCTACAGGAATTCTCTTTGCCTCACCTCACATTTCTTGTGGATTTAAGCACCCTGTGTCACAAGAGATTAGAGAAAGGAACTGCCAAGTAATGACAGAGCCCTGGTGCCCCAAGTCAGCATAGACAGCAGGGACACTGAGACGCAGGAGCAGGAAGGGAGGGCTCTAACCTCTCATGACAATGACAATGTTGCTGTTTTTCCTTCACCTAGTTATGTTGTATGGCACTGTCATCTGTGATTATTGGTGTGGCTATTACTTAAAGGAATCCTCAACAACATGTTTTTGGAAGGGCTCCTGAAACTTTAAAAGGGTATCTTCCTCCCAACACCCCCTGCAGAAAAAAAAAATTACCTCGGAGTATTTCACTACCAGCAACTGCCGGCAGTACATTCTTCCTCTCCCGATGCTCAAACCCAAGTGGGGAGATTTTGCTTTGTCTTTTCTGAAGCAACCACCAATTAAGGTAATAATTTCTCTCTCTCTCTTTTTTTTCATTTTATTCATTTATTTATTTCATTAATTTATTTGTTACAGATGTTTCTCTTTTTTTCCTAATGAACGAACACGAGATTTTGCAGTAGCGTGTCACAATCCATTTAAAATTTTATTTTACCCTAAGAACTCTGACACACCAATCAGAAAGAATATATGTACTCCTATGTTCATAGCAGCACTATTTACAATAGGTAAGATCTGGAAACAACCCAAGTGCCCATCACTAGATTAGTGGATAAAAAAGCTGTGGTACATATACACAATGGAATACTATGCAGTTATAAGAAAGAAAGACCTCTTATCCTTTGAGACGGTATGAAGGAACCTGGAGAGTATTATGCTAAGTGAAACAAGCCAAGCAGAGAAAGCAAATATCACATGATCTCACTTATTTGTGGAATATAATGAACTAAACAAACTGATGAACTAAATTGACCCAGAGGCATAGAGGTGGGGTACAGACTGACAAGCCTGGTGGGGGGGGATAAACCACAGAACTTATGTGCATGTATGCATGACCAATGGACATAGACAACAAAGCTGGGGATGGGGCGGAGGGTGTCAATGGGGGTAAAAGGAGAAACATCTGTAACAAAGAGAAATTAATAAAAATAAATAAATAAATACATTTTTTAGAATTGCATTTTACACAACTTTCTGGCTTCTTGAAAGGTATTCAATTCCTTAAATAACATTTGAAAACAGACCCTCACTTACTCAACACATAATCAACTGATGTTAGCTACGGGTGTGCTCACAGCAAGTTTCCAGTCCTGGGCTGTTTCCCTGGAACGTATTTTGACATAGAATTCAGTGCTGTTGTCTCTCATTTCCTAAGAAAGCAGTGCTGAATACAGAAGTCTTTTCCTTGTGTGACATAACTACCCACCTTGTGTGTGTTGTTGATCCCTTTCTCTGCTAGTCCCAGATGTTAATCAATTTTAAAGAGGGCTCAACTAAGTGTGTGCACATGTGACACAGTCTTTCACCCAAGTATTTAGAAGCTTCGGCTCGGGCAGCCACTGCCAGAGGGGATCAGAAGCACAGTCCTAGGCTATTTCTAGCCATCCTTAGGGGGACCTCAACACATAGAAGTGAACCAAAATGAAGCAATGATGCTTAAATCTTTTTGATGAAAATTGAAACATTGTAAATTCCATGCCATAAGAAACAGGCATACCAACCACACAACAGCCTCATTAGGACAATGACCACATGTGTTTATCGTCATATAAGGCCATCATTAGATCAATCCTGCATTTTAGTTTTGTGAGTTTTGCTCTAAGTTTGAATTTTGGAGAAAAATACCCAGGCAGCAAAGCTTGCTAAGAATTGTTATGTTAAATACACATAATAAGACTGCGAGTTTTAAAATAACATTAAGACCCAGACCAATGTGGCTCGGTGGGCTGAGCATCATCCCATGGACTGAGAGGTCCCAGTGGATTCCTGGTTGGGGCACAAGCCCGGGTTTCAGGCTCCATCCCCAGTAGGGGGTGTGCAGGAGGCAGCAGATCCATGTGTCTTACTTTCTCATTGATGTTTCTATCTCTCTCTCCCTTCCTCTCTCTCTAAAAAAAAAAATCAATAAAGTGATATTAAAAACTAAAGATAATAATTTAAGGGACTTTATGACATTCATTTGAAAACCCAGAGAACATTGGTATTTATTTCTAAGAACCATGTCCTGGACAGTTTTCACACTGTGAAATGGTGAGTCTTAAAACACATTAAGTATTGCTCAAAATTTTTAAATCTAAAATAGAAAAGGATATATAAAATTACTTTGTATATAGTGTGGCATTTGTGTGAAACTTTTATTTCAGTTAAATGCATATTTATGCTTATACAGGGGTGGGCAAAAGTAGGCTTACAGTTGTTCGTATAGAAAAAGACATGTTCAAATGATAGGTAAAAAGCCACCAAACTGGATAAATAGCAAGAAGGACAAAATGAAAGAACAAGTTAGAAATGCCAGCCTTTTGGAAAACCTGGATAGGGTGAAAAGCAGAAGTCTTTGCAAATGTAGATTGTGAAAAATTATATTGTTTATCTTTAGTGACTTTCCGAATGTGGTAGTACTGTATTACACCTGTCAGTTTTCAATATACTCCAATTCAGATGAGCACCACACACCCTTACACCTCCTGTGGGCAGACGCAGCTCATTCCCCTCAGCTAAGGCCCTTACCCCTCCTGTAGGCAGACACAGCTCATTCCCGTCAGCTAAGGCCCTTACACCTCCTGTGGGCAGACGCAGCTCATTCCCATCAGCTAAGGCCCTTACACCTCCTGTGGGCAGACGCAGCTCATTCCCGTCAGCTAAGGCCCTTACCCCTCCTGTAGGCAGACACAGCTCATTCCCGTCAGCTAAGGCCCTTACACCTCCTGTGGGCAGACGCAGCTCATTCCCGTCAGCTAAGGCCCTTACACCTCCTGTAGAAAGACGCAGCTCATTCCCATCAGCTAAGGTCCTTACACCTCCTGTGGGCAGACGCAGCTCATTCCCGTCAGCTAAGGCACTTACTCCTCCTGTAGATAGACGCAGCTCATTCCCATCAGCTAAGGCCCTTACACCTCCTGTAGAAAGACGCAGCTCATTCCCATCAGCTAAGGCCCTTACACCTCCTGTGGGCAGACGCAGCTCATTCCCATCAGCTAAGGCCCTTACACCTCCTGTGGGCAGACGCAGCTCATTCCCGTCAGCTAAGGCCCTTACACCTCCTGTAGAAAGACGCAGCTCATTCCCGTCAGCTAAGGCCCTTACACCTCCTGTGGGCAGACGCAGCTCATTCCCCTCAGCTAAGGCCCTTACACCTCCTGTGGGCAGACGCAGCTCATTCCCGTCAGCTAAGGCCCTTACACCTCCTGTGGGCAGACGCAGCTCATTCCCATCAGCTAAGGCCCTTACACCTCCTGTGGGCAGACCCAGCTCATTCCCATCAGCTAAAGCACTTACTCCTCCTGTAGAAAGACGCAGCTCATTTCCTTCAGCACTTAATGGTGATGCTAAGACTTATAAGTGGCTAAACAAACGAGTAGAGGGAATTCTTGATTTTCTTAGTTGAGGACAATACAACTGAGTTATTTATAAAGGTTAATTCAGTGAAATTCTTCCTCTAGAGCATTTTGCATTCAGATACTGAAGAGTAAAAGTGTGTTTTTCACGTCTATGAAAATGCATAGTGACTTTTAGTTTAATTTCAGAAACAAATAATATATATATATCATATACTTTTCAAATATCTCCCTAATCAAATGAGTTGCTTACTCCAGTTGATTAAAAAAAAAAAAAAAAAGGCTATTCACTTAACTTCCTACCACTGAGCTACCCTGAACACCGTCAGGTTCTTTGCAAGACTTTATTTTTATAATTAAAAAATGCCGTTTTCCTACCTGAAAGAAAGTTCCTTGAAGTAGGAACCTTGTTTTACTCAACTTCGTCCCCCTCTAAGGCCCAGCCTTGAGAAGAATGGGCCCTCAACTGCTAGATTTAAATTCAACCTGCCCCCAGCAAGAATCTGTACTTGTCAACACCAGAATTACTTCCGATCCTAGGCAGAGACATGACCGACTGGCAGACTTGCGAATCTCTCCGGAGCTAGCTGTCCTCACCACGCATTTTGGAAATGTGTTTGGAATGTGTGTGTCAAGATGAACTGTGGTGCCCCAGAGTTTCTATGACTGATCCCATTCACCCACATTTACTCATTGTCCCCCAATGCCCCACTATTATTAGAGACTGGTTTTTTGTTTCAAATTATATAGTGGCTTTTCATAGAAGACATCTGTCTTTATAACTTGCCTTTCTGAGAGGAAAAAAACCCAAAACGAAACAGAAAGCAAAGGGGAAAACAATACTTCAATGGCATTAATTACACCAGCACGCTTTTCGGTGGTTTCAAGGGGGGACTGTGAGCACTGACTGCCATTGAAATGAGACCCGAAGGATGTATTACAGTCCTGAGAACCCCACTTCATGTTCTTACGGCTCTAAGAAATCTAGTAATATCCTGATGGCCACCTAGGGTAACAGTCAATTTCGCCTCTTAAGTTGCCCAAGGCGACAGCCGCTGTGCGCTGCTTCCCGGATCCCTCGCAGGTCGCTGAATTCTAGATGCCTCTTGCCTTCCAGCACAAAACTGGAGCAGGATGTGACATACCAGTGTGTGCTTCCAACCCACAGACAGACTTGCAAAGAGACAGGGTTGCCATCATCATCCTAACGACCTGCTTTTTCCTGAGCTGGGGGTTCCCGTGAAGCATCGGAGAACCGCCGAGCAGAGGTCCGCTAGGGAAGGCAGCTTACTTTGAAAAGCAGAGCGCACTAGCCACACTTAAAGCTGGTATTTATTAGAATTGTTCTTGAATACTTAATGGTATCCTTACATTCACGCATTCATTAACAATACGTTACAAATAAATAAAATATTTATATTGCAAAGTCCATGGTAAGTCGGCATTTTAAATTCACTCATTCGACCAACCAACCGACCAACAACTACAATTCAGTAACTATCTGTTATATATCAGCAACTCTGATCAACTCTGAAAATACAGTTGAATCATTCCTGCCCTTGAAGAATTTATAGGCTAATGTATAGTTCTAAACTATTACTTGCATTAAAATGACCTGGGCAATTAAAAAACAAAGTCTGTGAACTTCACCCCCAGAGGTAGGTCCCAGCCCTTACCCTTTTGTTAAGCCCTCAGAAGGCTCTGCCACGGAGCAGGCCCGAGATCCTTGCTCAGAGGGTGAACTGCAGGAACAGTGGGACGGATCGCAGTGCAGTGTAGGAAATGCTGGCACAGGCAGGATGCAAGGGGGCATTTTAGAGTCACAGACATCAGCCTGGAGGGAGGGCTGGCCAGGGAAAGCTTTATCACTAAAAAGATGCACAGTTTCTACAATAGAACAAAAGATCTTCTCAAAAAGGTAGGAGAAGGAGGAGGGAGATGAGAAGCAAAGAATTAAGAAGGTAAGCAAGAAGACATGCAGAATCTAGCACAATAAATTAATGAGCAACCATCCAGCCCAAAGGTGGGACCCCAGAGTGGAAATTCAGAGAATTCAGCTTAACTATCAGCAGGGTGTCCCTGAACTTCTTAGATCTTTTTCTTGATGTATAAATTGGGGATAATCATAGACACCTCACAGGGTTATTACATAAAGAAGAGAAATAAAATATGGCATGAAACACTCAATAGATGCCATCATTAAGTATATACAAGTGATTCAGACCCAGATACTACTTGAGTTCTGTTTTAGTTACTGGATTAAAATTATAATTTTTATTTGTTTAGAAGAATGGAATTTCGTGATTAAATAAAAAGTCCTATCCAACCGATATGGCTCAGTGATTGAGCCTCAACCCATGCACCAAGAGGTTGCTGGTTCGAGTCCTGGTCAGAGTACATGCCTGGGTTGTGGGTCCGATCCCCAGAAGGCAGCCAATCGGTATTCTCTCTCATCGATGTTTCTCTCTCTCTCTCCCTTTCACTTCTGCTCTCTCTAAAATCAATTTAAAAAATTTAAAAAAAGAGTCCTGATCTATCTTCCTGCTGTGGGATACAGTACACATTACTTTTTAGGCCACATCAATCCTGAACAGGACTGTTTTTCTCTCCCAGTTGCAGCACTGACTAGTACAATGCATTGGTTCATCACAATCAGAAAACCTGGAGGAACTGGAATGGGGTTTAAACTCCATATAGAAATGGAGGTCCGAAACTCAAATCTCAACTCCAGGACTGAGAACAAACACTCAACGGGGCATCTTCCCGGAATCTTTTGACGTTCAGATTTGCTTGTCTATCTTAAGAGTGATGGGCGAGAAGGAAGAGCTATACCTGGTCCTCACTGTACTTCACAGCTGTAAATAAGAACCTCTTAAACGTCTCCCACCACCTTCGCTAGGTAAGTCTGGGTTTCCCGAAGGCCAGAGAGCTGTAAAACGTTCACTTCCAAGGTCCTGGGCGTGCTGGGGCGTTAGTGAAGGACACTGGGTTTGGCATATAATTTTTCAGGGTCATATTTTGTTGTCAAAGAAACTTTGGCCTAATTCTTACCTTCTTTTCTGCCCCAAGCAGAGAAACATTCCCAGTTATTCAATTTACCTATTACCGGAAAATAGAAAAACCCACCCCTTTCAACCAGGTCTTTGAAGTTGGTAGAATCCCAAGTCTTGAACTAGACTATCCCCCAACCCTAAAAGTAAATAAGAACAGAAGGGCAAAAAGAAATGAAGCATAAAATGGAAAAGACTTCTGTTCTAGAACAGTAAATTGTTTTAAGGCACACTGAGAAAAACAAAACACACACAAAAACCGCATCCTGGCTCAGAATATTTCAATAAATCTTTGAAGCAAAGCTACTGGATTTGTTGACGAATACCCCATAGTGGCTTGGAAGTGAAGTGTAACTTCCATTCCTGCTCCAGGGCCATCACGATGTTCTTGTGGGCTAGTGACTGATCACGGAGCTGTCCTGTTCCGATCTCCTACCAATCTGGAAACGGACAAGTCCCGTTGTGGAGGGGTGCTTTCTCTAGAAAGGCAGTTGTTCTCAAGGGTCAAGTTCACAGTGCATGGACAGCAGATGGATACTACCAAATTCTCTACTTCAGAGTTTCCCCCCCAAAATTATTTTCATATACCATAAACATCCTATCAAGTACCTATTGCTTTAAAAATGCTAGCTTTGTATTTTCAAGTCTAAATGAGTCACTTTACATTTATGAGAGGCCCCACTGAGGGCTTGCGGGGCAAGCAGTGTATAATTTAAGGCAAAACCTTAAAGCAGATTGAGTCTATAAACATTCTATTTCCTTCCAAGACAACTTTTTAAAGGACATTCCAAAAAGGTCTAAACTAGAAGCGGTCACCTTTTTTCCTGGTGACAGTACAGTTAAGACGATGTTGAGTCTTGGACCCTGGGGTTCTGACTTCATACATTACGGCACACAGGTTAATGCAAGGACTCTGAAACCAGGCGTCTGCTGGTTGTACGGCTTTGAGCAATTATAGAACTTCTCTGCGCCCACTTTCCTCGTTTAAAAAAATGGAGCGATAACAGTGCCTCGTAACGGGAGGCGTTATGAGTTAGCATATTTAAAAGTTCTTACAATAGCACGTGCCACACAACAGGTGCTCAGTAGAGGTTAGCTATTAATGTATTACCATTGGGTCTCCAAAAACCCTCTTGGCGGAGGACGATTTAGAGATTGGGAATTAACCCCACATCAGCCCATCATGAGTCTCGTGATGACAGACAAAACTATTTGACCTCTCTGCGTCCCGTGTTATCAGAAGTAAAACAAGGACAATGATGCCTACCTCTTATAATTGAGAATTAAATAACCAACTATCGAAACACTTGCTGTGAAGAGAAATAGTCATCTAAATAGCATAAAACGACTAAAGCAAATAAGCCAGCATATATATTAGATGGTCCAGTTGGGAAATAAGGAAAATGGGGCTGAAGAGTGAGTGAACGTTTAGTTCTAAAGACTCCTGGCTCTCTAAACACCCCCCCCCCCCCAGAACAAACGAACACACGATGCCCCAATGTGAACGTGAGGCCAGAAAGTCCACGTGACTACACTCAGCCTTCAGCAGCCACACTGACGTGGGCAAGTGAATCGTCATCCCAGCCTCCGGAAATGCTCTGGGTCTTCGGAGGCTGGATGGGCAAAAGGAGTGGCGTTTGGAGTGACAGGTGCAGGTGCAGCAGGTGTGTGGGGCTGAGGCTGAGGCCGGCAGTGGTCACAGAGCCCATGGGGGGTTGGCACAGGACAGCCAGGCAGCCTCTGAGCCTGGGCCGGACCTGCAGTGTCCAACCCATCAGCATCAACTGCTCAGACCAGTAAAGAACCAACCCAGTGTCTGAGGCAGCCAGACACTTGAGGGAAGAAAATCCTTAATCTCAAGTTTTAAATATCCTGTCAGAGCCTCTAGCAATGGCTTTGAGATGGGGTAAGAGACCGGGGGAGGGAAAAGGCTGTTTTCTGGGAGATGGGAGCCACCCAAGTCCGGGCTCGGGGCAGGCACGACGCGCAGAGGAAATCCGAAGTGCCGTAGTTAAGCTCATACACGGTGAGGAGAAAAAGTCACTGAACATTTTTAAACATCAATCAAAAGGGCACAGAGTGGAGTATTGATTTGAAATACAGAAAATGTCATGTAGAACAATGTATCTTGTTTTGATCTGACAAAATAAGACCCACAAGTCTGGTCTGACACACAGTAAGGGTTAAATTTCAACACAGTGAAATGTTGTCTTATTGAAATGGATGCTGGGACACTACATATTTGTACATTGCGACAAGTAATGAGAGTCCCATTATTAATCTCCCATTCTTATGAAAGAATTCCGAAAACAGAAAAGGGAATTACAAGCCTAAAGATACCCTTTAATGTGAAAGATGGCTGCCTATATTTGGGGGTCAGCAATGGTATCTTGATAAATTATAATGTGTTTTCTAAACCTGACCTATAATAGTTGCTTTCAACACAGAACATAAGTGATATGAAATGGCACATCCAATGAATTCACTTGCAACTGGTTTTGATTATCAGTATCAATAATTATGTTCAGTGTACATCTGGCCATCAACCTTAATGGTACTATGTCTGCCACTTAAATAATTACTTTTTTGCCAGTATCATCAGGAACAATAATTTTTTATTGTAGTTAGTTGATCTGTCATTCATTAACACTGCTAATTATAATTATCCTTATTGATCATCACCCACAAGCTGATCATAAAGGTAAATAAAGCTTTGCCTGGGCACCAAAACGTGTGAGCCCTTGAATTTCGAAGCATGACGTAGACACGGCGCAAGAAAAACAGATAATTGACTCCTCTTCCTTAGGCTCCAGTACACTTTCAGGTTCACTTCCTTTGGGTCTTAAACTAAATCTCTGCATAATAAACCTAACTCACTAGTCCATTTTGGAAATGATTTTCTTAGAATCCCTCAAGAACACACGTGATGGTCTTTTTGTGGTATCAAAACAGCCATTAGTTACTCAAATGCTAATCTAGGTGTTGCTGTGTAGGGAGTTTGTAGATGTGATTCAAGACCATAATCAGTTGACTTTAAGTAAGAAAGATTCTCCCAGATAACCTGACTCAGTCGGGTGAGAGGAGGCGCTCGGGGGGAGCCAAGGCTTCCCTGAAGAAGTTCTGTCTGTGCGCAGCCGGCCGCTTCGGGTCATGCCTGCGGCTTCTGAACAGCCTGCCGTACCATTCGGACCTGCCTAGCCAGACTCCCTTATCACAGAAGCCACCTCCTTGAAATGCATCTCTTAATACGTGTCTCCTGCTGCTTCTGCTTCTCTGGGTGCGTTCTGATACAGCAGGCTGGGGCAAGGGGCTTTCTACAGAAAGCAGAAAGTACGCCTTGCCCTAGAATTGATAACTCTCCATTTAAACTTTCATTATCAGATAGCCATTCACTTCTCATGAAATGCTATAAAAATGCGGATATTTCCAGAAGAGGTAACAGCATAAACAATTCCTATTAAGGCCTTCACCATTAGATGTCCCTACTCCTGCTCGAGCCACAGAGAGGGTCGAAGCCAGGAAGGAGAGCTGCGAAGACCAAGGAAAAGCAAGGGGCAGATGGAAGGGTCGCCGCCCCGCAGCTCAGCATGGGCCAGTCCGGGCAGAACTAGTTCTCCATCCAAATGTCCTTGGATACCTGCTCAGTCTTAAGCTTGTCTTCTCCCTGGTGATGTACACCTTTACAGGATTTCATCAGCGAAAGGACAGTTCACACCATGTATCAAGAAGCTCTAAAATACTCTTTCTTGACAATCTTTAAAAAATGTCTTGCCACTCTCTTATAAAATCTACACACTCAAGAAAACAGAGTTTGATACCTAGATTACAGAGTCAAATAATTCATGTGTAGAGTAACCGAAATGACTAGTCTCATTGTCACTATACCAATAAATGTGGGTATAGTTGTGGTAGGAAAAGCAGGTTAGCTGGTCTTTGGAGGACTTTGTGATGGTTTTGGCAAAGTTCAGTCTGTCAAAAACATGGTGCACATTTGAAATGGGTCAATTTGATCAATATTTTAGAATGTCATGAGATCACAGAAAAATATCCAGTATCCTCATGATATTGTTGTAGATTTTGTTGCTGGTGATTTCCACGAGTCAGCCCTCTATGGTCTAGATGCTGACAGACCTGTCCTGAGATTGGAGAACTCAGTCAAATAGTAGACAGGTCAAAGATATTGCTATAGATATGAAAAAAAAAATTATACTATGCATTTATTTTTGTGTTCACCCAGAATGCAATTCAAAAGATGATCATTTTAAAATAGATTTACAACTGAGTTTATTTTGTTGACCTTCGCAAATGTCACCCGAAAGTCATTCCACTTCTATTTTCCTCAAGGGAGCAGAGATGCCCATGAACAGGCAAAAACAGAAGCACACTGTTAAGTTCAAGATATTGCATGTTTCTACTGAGACAGAGAAAAAATATTCAGAATATTAAAAAGAAATAAGATTTGCATATCAGAAAAACACTCTCCTGGACACGGTACCTCATGGCACAGATGAGTAACTACTTAATCATAAACATTAATCTATAGCTTCTGGAAATGATTTCTATTAGAATCCAGCACGCGAGGCCTTTCTTCCTCCACATCATCCTAAAATGGAAACGAGAACGGTGTAGACGCCTTCCTGTGACAACGGTGGCCGTCGGGAAAAAAAAGGCGGAGGAAGCGCCCCGAGATCTGCCGCCCGTTGTAGACCATGGCCCCTGAATCAAAGGGCCCACGAGTTACACTCGGAAGCTGCAGGCTGCTTTCCCCCGAGATCTCGAAGGTCTTTTCTGGCATCAATTTGTCAATAGCTCAATGTCTCTGATCCTAGGGAGCCCCGAGGAACGTGCTCTGTTCTCTGGAAGCCTTTCATAAGCCTTGTGACAACCCAAGCTGAGGGGTATCAATAATGACTGGTCTTCTTAACTAATGGAAGACAAATGCATGAAAAGAGAAGAGTACAGCTTTGAAAAACAATGAAAAATCAATGGCGATGTATCGACATTCTTCTTGAACCTCAAGCTTTCATTCAACAATTAAATTAATACATGCTATGCACTTAGTGCCTGGCACAATATACTCAATAAAAGTTCGTTATAAGCTGACGAATATGTGATAATCCAGCATCTACCATTTATTAGTTACTGTGAACCAGAGCAAATCATTTAAACTTTCCAAATCTCCGCTTCCTCATTTATAAAGTGAGACTTTTCCACCTATATGAGTGAAACCATTTTTAAACAAACATAAGTAATCAGTGTAACAGATCCAGGACTTGAACTTCAGACGCGCGGAGCACTGATGATGAACTGTGTGCGTTCATGTTTCCCAGCTGCTTAATCAACGGGACGGAGCGCCAGTCTCTGCCTTTGGCGGAGGGGTTCTTTCAGATAAAGTTCTCCTTAGTGACCGCACACAAATCCAGGCCAGTCCAAGAATGGCAGTAGGCTCGTGGAGCTGTGAAGGTCTGTTCGGGAACACGGCAGAGCACATAAAAGCAAAGGGCATTTAAGCAGTCCATACATGTTTCTTACTGGAAAGCAAGGGTAAAGCCAAGGGCCAGTACACATGTCGGCGGTCTTGAACCAGTATTTCGGGAAAAGAGGGAAAACTGCGTGTGGAGCAGGGTTATGAAAGGCCCACTGAATATCAGAGCTTATGGACACAGGTCAGGTTAAGTTCCTCGTATTCAAATTCTATGCTCACTGCGGTCTTTCTGACCAGTGCCGTCTCTGAACAAGGCCACAAACCCATGACACTAATGGTAGTAGCAGTGACTTCAATCTCCACCCGTCTGTTGTTGTGGGTTGTTGCATATCTCAATCATGTCACCCTCATCTCTCTACAAAAACTCTTGGTAGGCAAAGTCCTGGGTCAAACCAAGGGGCTGGTATGTATGGAGTGACTTTTTCTCCTTCTCTACTTTCTCAGTTTTCAAGTTAATTATTTCAGTCAATCTTCACAAAAACCATGCAAAAGAGGCTGGAACACTAAAGGTTGAAATAGGTAATTTGTTCAAAATTATTTGGTTTGGAGGCAACAAATATTTACTGAATTGAATCTCTATGTCATCTGTTAAGTACCTATGACCTATTATCACTGAACTTGCAAATAAATAGATAATAATAATCATAGCACCTTCATAGAGCACTTCCCCCATTTATATGGAACTGTGCCTTTTAAAAAGAACCTTCACCCCCATGGTTATGTTTAATGACTGACAGGTCAGAGTGGGAGAATACGCCTGGTAAAGGAACGATGTGAATGGGGACGATGAAGACGGCTGAGCGGAATCCAGAGGAACCCGTGATGGCACAGTCATAACAGTCATCACCGCTGAGCTCGAGCCACCGAAGAGAACTGTTTTAAAAGGAAAGCTAAAGACAAAGCTGTGCTTGTTCCCTTAAGCGGGGACGTCCTTGTCTCTCTTCTTGCATCTCAGAGCAGTTCATTCTTTCCCCAAAGCTCAGCTCAAAGGTCAGCTCCTTCCAAAGCTGCCCCTGATCCTCTGAGCCTGCAATGAATTGCTCCCTCTGTGTGCCCTCGCTCGTCCTATGGAGTGCTAGCATCACATTATTTTCTTCTTCTTTGTAAACAGTTTACTTTATAAAGCTTCTTGAAGGCAGAGGCTAGCCTGTCATCATTATCTCCCATTAAGCTCCCAGCACAGGGCTCCGCAGAGCAAGAAATTACATAAGCACTCACAGAACCGAACTAACTGGAGGGAACACCACGAAGTTAAAGAAATAAATACTCCCATGAAATATACCCGAGGGTCACCTTCTGCCAGATTCTGCTGGAGGTTACTCTGATATCACAAATGATGGCAAAGATAGTACAAAGAACCCAAATGGCAGAATAGATTAGTGAGGGACAATAATAAAAATAAAAGAGCAAGAGTGGAGAGAGCCGAGCTTTAGGAAAGCAGACTGTTAGAAGGACCCTTCATTCCATGGTTACATACTCAGGACTCACTGTGTACCAGGCACTATGCTGATTGCTGGGGAAATAACAGAGAACAAGGCTTGTCCCTGTCCTCCAGGTGGGAGACAGACAAGTAACTGATAATCAACCAATGAGGTGCTAAGTGTATTGCTAAGGACAGCTCCCAACCATGATGGGTCAGTTGCATGTCTAAGAAATCTTGTGTTTAAATTGCATTAAAAAAAAAAAGCTATAGGACATACATACAATGGAGTATTACTCGTTTCCTCTCACGGCCAATGTTAGGATTACATACTCCCACAGAGACCGTCTTCGTGGAAAGAATTATCACAGTAGTAGTTGTTGGTGTACTTTTTTAACACGTTTCTCCATCTTGATCGTGAGCACTGCAAGGTTCAAAAATGCATCGGTCTTGCTCATCTTCACATCTCTAGCTTAGTTCTTTGCACATAGTAGGTGCTCAAGAAGTAGTTGCTACATTAAATGACAAGCATTTGTAGATTTTCTTATCAAATACCATGAAAAGAAAGTTTCTGTGTGGCCTGCAACAGCTTTTACCCTGTGTGATGCTCAATCCAAAATGCACTGTGCACCCTGCACCCCGTCAGTCCTCACACTAGAAGGCTGCGTGGTGCGGAGGGCCAGGGCGCAGGTGAGCGGGGTGCGCCCATCACGAAGACATCGAGCCAAGCGGGAGGTGAGGGCTGAGATGCAACCTGCTGTCTTCTCTCCAGGCCATGATGCCAGGCTACCCTCTTTGGAAAGAAACAGAATCTCTTCCTAATTCTCATAGTCCCCTTGAGACTGTAACTTGTCCGTTGCCTTCATTGAACATACTGTATCCAAATACCACCGCAACTAAAAAATGCAGTGGGAGCGAGTAAGAATTCTGAATCGATGGTTCCACCCACAATGCTTTGTATTGTTGATCAGAAGCACTGGATGCTTTTGAGAAAGGGGTAATGTAATGGCCAGAAACATCCATTTCAGACCCGGCTTTTCCATTTCCTACACTTGAATTTCTTTCACTTCCAAGCCTCCATGAGACACAACACATTAAGCCCGCTACCATATTTTATTAATAAAATGTATTGTATTCATTTTCATATAGTTATTTATTTTGTTAACTTTCTTTTGGAGTCATGATGTCGCTGTTTGGCTTGTCTAGTGCGGTAGTTAAAACACTGACCCATTATCATCTCCGTACAAACGCCACCGCATCCGTGAATGATGATTTTAATACTGTGTTATTCGGAATACATTTCATTTACTTTAAAACAGCAGTTGTGAAGTTATTGATTTGAAATACCTGGCTTAGAGCCAGAGTCCTATAAGCAGTTAGCTGTTAGATGCCATTAGTTATGTCAGGGAAAGCCAGACAGTCCACAGAAGGGAAAATGTTAAGATCCCTTCAAAGCAGAAAATGAGACTCAGATTGACTTCAACTTTTTAGCATCAAAGAGGATGATCACAATAATAAAGGTGATTCATATCTACTGAGCATGTCCTAGGTACCAGGCACCGTGCTAGGAATGTCACCACCTTAGGTTTCCTGGGAGCAAAGAAATGAGATAACTTAAGTTGGAACGTGAACCTTCCAATTTTTTGGAATCCAAATAACATATCCCTAAAGGTACACCCTGTTCCAAGTTAGGCACATCCACTTCTGAATGCCCAGGACCCAGCACCCAGAAACTCCCTGCCTGGAAGGGGCAACTCATCGGCCCTTTCTTAGGAGGCTATGAAGAGGCGAACGCTACTCCTAAAATATTCCCAATTTTCCCCAAACAAACAAGCAAATGTACACAATGTGTACTGGTCCACCGACACTGTCGGTCTAAATGGAAGTTCCTGGCTGTGGCTTTAATCAGAAACAGAACCCTGCCCTCGCTGTCCAAATCCGTGACGTCACACAGCGCCCTCCGGTTCCTGTGGAGGAGGGAGCCATGCTGGTGATGGATGAGGCAATATTTCTGTATCATCTTGCACAGTAAGCAAGGAGATTTCCAGTGTATAAGCTCTAGCGGGCTCTTGTCATAGTCCAGAAATGAATTGGGGGGGGGGGGATTATATACAACTAAATACTCAAAATAACTTTTAAAGCTGTGACTTTTGTACAAGTTGTTATGGGTCAGAGCACACCATTCAATTCAGGAAGCCCGATGTGAGATGCCACTCTTAAAGTCTGTTGTCCTCTGTACGAAGAGCTAGTCAAGGAAGTCTGCCTATAGTTTAGCTTGATATTTATTTCTCCAAATTTCATGTTTCTTCCTGTTGATTCACCATTATGAATTTTTATTAGGGATGCTCATACAACTTGTAATTTATTATTAAATAATTATTAAATTATTATTAAATAATTAAAACAAAGATAAGGGATTAAGAGTCATGGCACATACAGCTTTATCAAAAATTCTGAGTTAAGTATGGTCGCTGTGATAGAGCATATGGTCTAACTATGAGTGTCCTGATAGCTAAGGCAATAAGGGAAACACAATTTGTTAAATATTTTCATTAGATAGTAGGAGGAAGCATATCAATAAACAAGACAAAACAAAAGAGAGAGAGGAGACTTCTTAAAATCTGTTGGTAGGAATGTAAAATGGTATAATGACATTTGAATTCACTGAGTACAACCATACTTAACTAAGGATTTCTGATAAAAGTGTATGTGCCATGACCTAACAGGCTGGCTTCTGGGTGCAAACAAAACAAAATAAACTCTCGCTCGTGTACACCCAAATATAAGAAGTTTTCTTGTAGAATGGCTAGTAAATGCAAAAAACTAAAAAAACAAACCAAACAAAAAATTAGCTTCCTAAATTCTCACTAATAAAGAATGTACTTATATAATATTATATAGATATATATAAATAATTTTAATATGAATAAACTTGATCATACAGCTCAAATGGATAATTTGCAAAAATAATGCTAAATGAAAAGCAAGTTACAGAATTGTTTTTCAGGATGACAATATAAACAAAAACAAGTCAAAACTATATGCTGCTTATGAACCTATAAGCTTGATATAAAAATATAAAAACTGGGACTAGAAGGAAATACACCCAGTTTATGAGACTTGTTCCCTCTGGGTGAGGGAGGCGACAAATTTCCTGCCCTTTGGAGCTTTGTATTGTGGAGGGGAGAAGAGATGTAAAGAAATGAGCCGTATATAACATAATAAACATCAGGTAGTCACAACTGCTATTCAGTCAGAAGGTGTCCAGGGAGGCAGAGCCACTGACTGGTCAGTGTTGGTGCCGGTTCACCTGTTAAATAATTTTAACGTCACCCTTGAAATAAAGTCAATGAAGAAAAATTAAGCAGGGTCAGGGATAGGTAACGGGTTGGAAGAGATATGATTTCACAGTGTCCCTCTGAGACGGGTTCTTAAGCAGAGACCCGAATGAAAGGTAGAAGCAGGCTATGAGATGTTGAGAATGTGGCTGAACACAAGAATAAACTCAGTTTTATGAGGAACACCAAGAGTGGCAGGAAGAGAGGCCTGGGGGGTGGGAGAGAGCAGGCTGCAGGGCAGGGAGGTACACTGGCACCAGATTAAACAGGACCTTCCAGGCAGCAGGAAGGGTTTGGACTTAATTCTCAATGGGAACAAAATTATGAGAGAAAACTGAACAAGAATCACTCAGATTCTTAAACTCGTACATGCATCTATCCTATAATTATAGAATAGAATTATCTAACATTTATATTATACATTATAATATTATACACTATGTTATAATATTATAAACCAGATATGAATTTGATAACAGAGTAAGGAAGGCAGGGAGATCTGCCGGGGATAGAGCTGGCGGGAACCAGGTTAGCAGCGACAGTGAAGACGGGTCTAATTCGAGGTGTGTTTTGAAAGTTTAGCTAATAAGACTTGTTGGTATATGTTGTGAGGGACATAAAGAGTTAAGAAGGTCCTGGCCGGTTTGGCTCAGCGGTTAGAGAGTTGGCCTGCGGTCCAGAGAGACCCAGGTTCAGTTCCCGCTACGGGCGCGTACCTCGGTTGCAGTTTGTCCCCGGCCCTGGTTGGTGGTGCAGGTGGCAGCCACTCGATGTGTCCCTTCACGTCAATGTTTCTCACTCTCTCTCTCTCTCTCTCTCTCTCTCTCTCTCTCTCTCTCTCTTCCTCTCTTTCCCTCTATCTTAACAAAAAATGGGGGAAAAAAAGTCCTTGGGTGAGGGTTAAAAAAAAAAAAGAGTTAAGAAGAATTCCTATATGTTTCATCTTGAGCAACTAGGTAAATGTAAACTAATATTTATAGAAATGGGAAAGACTAAAGACAGATTTGGGGCAAAGAAATCAAGAGTTTGACAATAAACACGTTACGCTGAAAATGCCCCCTAGACATCCAAGAGGAGACAGCAGGGAGACAGTTGGCTATATGGTTAACAGTCATCATTGATATTATAAAAATCAAAAAATCAAAAGTATCCCGCTAATATCTTTTGTCAACACCTCACCCACAAGGACATGATTTTTTTTTTTTAACTAGCCAGCAGTTGCTGCCTTATATTATTCTGGTTTGTGATGGTGAATACAATATGTATTCCAATCTCTATGATTTCCATTTATATGAAAAAGCACGTACATGGGGAAAAAGTGGGAGTGGAAACCAACACAGTAGATGGTCCTCTTATTCCTGAATAAGGACGCTCCTCCACGATGCGTATTTCCAACATTCCCTGTGCTCTGTTTACAGAATCCAATTTTTTGAAGTTATTTCAGATAAAAGCCTTTTTAAATAACAAAATCACAGTATTGTAGCTCATAGACCAAATCATAAATGTGATTTTTTAAAAGGGTTTTTTTGCGATGGTTTTATCCCACATGAAACAAATCTAATTAGGAGAGTTTACTGCAGAGGCTAAGAGTCGTCAAAGGTGTCACGCGCATTTCATCCTGTCCCCTCAGTTAGCTGGAAGTGTTACTTAATCTCATGCCTTTGTTACTTCACCCACTCATTACATAAGGACAACGGCAGATTGAGGACTACAGCAACCAACAAAGGCCAAGTGTTTAGGACAGTGCATGGCACCATGTAAATTCTTCATGAACATCAGCTACACTATTCTTCGTACAAATACAGCCCGTGTTCAATTCAACCAGGGTGCAGCAAGTCCTCCAGTGTGCATCACACACGCTCAGCTCTGCTGAAGCCGTGATCCCAGCAACAGGGACAGAGCGCTATGCTGAGCCACAGTGGAGGTATCGATAGAATCCACCAGGTGCCCTGGCCAGTTTGGCTCAGTGGTTGGAGCGTCGGCCTGCGGACCAGAGAGTCCCGGGTTCGGTTCCCGCTAGGGGCACCTACCATAAAAATAAAAGAATCCACCAGGCATCACAACCAACTCATGAACACACTGGCCACTGGCTCAGTTCCATGCCACGCACACATCCTCACCCAAGACTTGTGCAGACCAAAAACTCTGGGCTCTCCTCTACCTTGAAAGAGAGTTGCTTGGGAGTATATTGGATTTCCTTATTTTATCATTTCCAAAAAGGAAAGGGAGCAACAGGGAAAAAGTTACAGGTGAGGGTGAAAAATCACTGTTCAGACACGACCAGATGACAATGTCAGCTGCTGCCCTCTCAGTGGACCTCAACCCCCTGGAACGAAAGGGCATTTCTTTGTGCTGAAGACATGTCCAGCTCAATTCCCCATTTCATATTTCAGAAATCAGTTTCCAAGTCGGTCAAAGAGTGAAAACCAATTCTGGTTTCTTCCTCAACTCACATCTTTAATTTTCATGCAACTGACACTGTGAACCTGTCTGTTCCCAGAACGAGGAGAAACGTCTACAGCCTGCCAACCTCTGCAAGTCCACTTCCAGGAGTATGTGTGAGACACCCCTGCTCCCCCCGGTCAGGAGAGGGTGCTGACACCCTGCTCCCCCCAGTCAGGAGAGGGTGCTGACACCCCTGCTTCTCCCCGCCCTGTCAGGAGAGGGTGCTGACACCCCTGCTTCTCCCCGCCCTGTCAGGAGAGGGTGCTGACACCCCTGCTTCTCCCCGCCCCGTCAGGAGAGGGTGCTGACACCCCTGCTCCCCGCCCCGTCAGGAGAGGGTGCTGACACCCCTGTTCTCCCCAGGGTCAGGAGAGGGTGCTGACACCCCTGCCCCCCCCCCCGTCAGGAGAGGGTGCTGACACCCCTGCTTCTCCCCTCCCCCATCAGGAGAGGGTGCTGACACCCCTGTTCTCCCCCGGGTCAGGAGAGGGTGCTGACACCCCTGCTTCTCCCCTCCCCCGTCAGGAGAGGGTGCTGACACCCCTGCTCCCCGCCCGGTCAGGAGAGGGTGCTGACAACCCTGCTCCTCCCCCCGGTCAGGAGAGGGTGCTGACACCCCTGCTCCCCCCCATCAGGAGAGAGTGCTGACACCCCTGCTCCCCTCCGGTCAGGAGAGGGTGCTGACACCCCTGCTCCCCCCCATCAGGAGAGGGTGCTGACACCCTGCCCCCCCTGTCAGGAGAGGGTGCTGACACCCTGCCCCCCCCGTCAGGAGAGGGTGCTGACACCCTGCTCCCCCCCCGTCAGGAGAGGGTGCTGACACCCCTGCTCCCCCCCCGTCAGGAGAGGGTGCTGACACCCTGCTCTCCCCCCCCCCCGTCAGGGTGCTGACACCCTGCCCCCCCCCGTCAGGAGAGGGTGCTGACACCCTGCTCCCCCCCCCCGTCAGGAGAGGGTGCTGACACCCTGCGCTCCCCCCCCGTCAGGAGAGGGTGCTGACACCCCTGCTCCCCCCCCCCCGTCAGGAGAGGGTGCTGACACCCTGCTCCCCCCCCCCTTCAGGAGAGGGTGCTGACACCCTGCCCCCCCCGTCAGGAGAGGGTGCTGACACCCTGCTCCCCCCCCCCGTCAGGAGAGGGTGCTGACACCCCTGCTCCCCCCCATCAGGAGAGAGTGCTGACACCCCTGCTCCCCCCCGGTCAGGAGAGGGTGCTGACACCCCTGCTCCCCCCCATCAGGAGAGGGTGCTGACACCCTGCCCCCCCTGTCAGGAGAGGGTGCTGACACCCTGCCCCCCCCGTCAGGTGAGGGTGCTGACACCCTGCTCCCCCCCCGTCAGGAGAGGGTGCTGACACCCCTGCTCCCCCCCCCCGTCAGGAGAGGGTGCTGACACCCTGCTCTCCCCCCCCCGTCAGGGTGCTGACACCCTGCCCCCCCCCGTCAGGAGAGGGTGCTGACACCCTGCTCCCCCCCCCCCGTCAGGAGAGGGTGCTGACACCCTGCGCTCCCCCCCCGTCAGGAGAGGGTGCTGACACCCCTGCTCCCCCCCCCCCCGTCAGGAGAGGGTGCTGACACCCTGCCCCCCCCCGTCAGGAGAGGGTGCTGACACCCTGCTCCCCCCCCCCCGTCAGGAGAGGGTGCTGACACCCTGCTCCCCCCCCCCTTCAGGAGAGGGTGCTGACACCCTGCTCCCCCCCGTCAAGAGAGGGTGCTGACACCCTGCTCCCCCCCCCCGTCAGGAGAGGGTGCTGACACCCCTGCTCCCCCCCCGTCAGGAGAGGGTGCTGACACCCTGCTCTCCCCCCCCCCGTCAGGGTGCTGACACCCTGCCCCCCCCCGTCAGGAGAGGGTGCTGACACCCTGCTCCCCCCCCCCGTCAGGAGAGGGTGCTGACACCCTGCGCTCCCCCCCCGTCAGGAGAGGGTGCTGACACCCCTGCTCCCCCCCCCCCGTCAGGAGAGGGTGCTGACACCCTGCTCCCCCCCCTTCAGGAGAGGGTGCTGACACCCTGCCCCCCCCCGTCAGGAGAGGGTGCTGACACCCTGCTCCCCCCCCCGTCAGGAGAGGGTGCTGACACCCCTGCTCCCCCCCATCAGGAGAGGGTGCTGACACCCCTGCTCCCCCCCGGTCAGGAGAGGGTGCTGACACCCCTGCTCCCCCCCATCAGGAGAGGGTGCTGACACCCTGCTCCCCCCCCGTCAGGAGAGGGTGCTGACACCCCTGCTCCCCCCCCGTCAGGAGAGGGTGCTGACACCCTGCTCTCCCCCCCCCCGTCAGGGTGCTGACACCCTGCCCCCCCCCGTCAGGAGAGGGTGCTGACACCCTGCTCCCCCCCCCGTCAGGAGAGGGTGCTGACACCCTGCGCTCCCCCCCCGTCAGGAGAGGGTGCTGACACCCCTGCTCCCCCCCCCCGTCAGGAGAGGGTGCTGACACCCTGCTCCCCCCCCCCTTCAGGAGAGGGTGCTGACACCCTGCCCCCCCCGTCAGGAGAGGGTGCTGACACCCTGCTCCCCCCCCCGTCAGGAGAGGGTGCTGACACCCCTGCTCCCCCCCATCAGGAGAGAGTGCTGACACCCCTGCTCCCCCCCGGTCAGGAGAGGGTGCTGACACCCCTGCTCCCCCCCATCAGGAGAGGGTGCTGACACCCTGCCCCCCCTGTCAGGAGAGGGTGCTGACACCCTGCCCCCCCCGTCAGGAGAGGGTGCTGACACCCTGCTCCCCCCCCGTCAGGAGAGGGTGCTGACACCCCTGCTCCCCCCCCGTCAGGAGAGGGTGCTGACACCCTGCTCTCCCCCCCCCCGTCAGGGTGCTGACACCCTGCCCCCCCCCGTCAGGAGAGGGTGCTGACACCCTGCTCCCCCCCCCCCCGTCAGGAGAGGGTGCTGACACCCTGCGCTCCCCCCCCGTCAGGAGAGGGTGCTGACACCCCTGCTCCCCCCCCCCGTCAGGAGAGGGTGCTGACACCCTGCCCCCCCCCGTCAGGAGAGGGTGCTGACACCCTGCTCCCCCCCCCCCGTCAGGAGAGGGTGCTGACACCCTGCTCCCCCCCCCCCTTCAGGAGAGGGTGCTGACACCCTGCTCCCCCCCTTCAGGAGAGGGTGCTGACACCCTGCTCCCCCCGGTCAGGAGAGTGTGCTGCAGCCCAAACACCGGCACCCGGCCCTGCATCGCCCGTGATCTGGTGACTGAAAACCCACGAGCAGATTTCACACCTGTCGTTTCACACAAAGACTACACTTCGTTGTGCAGCTGCTTCCAAAGGCCTGTTCGAAGGGAAAGGGACACTGTTGGGGCAAAGGACAGCGGCTCAGAGTTCACCCGCTCGGGGCCAGAGCCGCGAGGGCCCGCGGAGGCGCTCTCCAGGCCCAGGGCGGCCCCTCGGGCCCCGGCAGGGCAAGTGGACACTCTCCGCGGAAGAAGGGCGTGGGAGTCTCTGAAACAGGACCTGCTCTTCTGGTGAGACGGTGTTCGGAGTTTTTAACTTGGTCAACTAACAACAATAAAAAAGGCATCTGTGTAAAAGGCTCAAATATTAAATTAAAAATATAACATATGTACATATTTAAAAAACAAGCTTCAGTAAAAAAGTTAGAAAGGGCTACAAAGTGCGGAGGTTTAGACTGCGCCAGTGAGTGAGAAGATGTAAATGGCCAAGAAACATCAGAAATTAATCTTTTCAATAAGCAAATAAACACATCTTTAAAAAATAAAATGTTGCTGTCACCTTCCAGTGGGTCCTCTATCAGTGACAAATTTTGAAAATGATCACTTTATCAAAAAAGGTGATGGGAATAAGGGTAATTTTATTACCTTTTGGGTAAACTATTTATTTTTATTTATCTGCTATGGCCCTATATTAGAGAAAAATTCAAGAATACACTGCCTTGTGTTGATGAGAACCTAGTGACTAGAATATTTTCACAAAATGCTGGTGGGAATACGAATTGCTAACTATCTTTCTGGAGAAAAATTTGACAGTGGTCAAGAGCCTTAACGTGAAAAACCAAGAAACCTAAATGTCAATGAAGAAAAGATTGAGTTAAGAACTATCCAAATAGCAGAGTACTACAACATAGTGCACATCTCAACAACATAATGTGTTAAACCTAAAAAAGAAAGTTACACAATGATGTATACCGTATTTTCTCCTTTATGCAAGTTTTAAAACCACACTGCATATCATTTGTGGATTGTAATCAATATAGTATTTTCAATTATTTGCTAAAGAAGCATTAGCGGGCATAGCACATAGACAGGGTAAGTTGTCCTGGCTGGTTTGGCTCTGGTTAGGGCAGCGGTTCTCAACCTGTGGGTCGCGACCCCCTTGGGGGGTTCAACGACCCTTTAACAGGGGTCACCTGAGACCATCAGAAGACACATATTTCCAATGGTCTCAGGAACTGAGACACAGCTCCTCTATCTGTCTCCAGGCTGGTCCGCCCACATGCAGATACGCCCACAGACAACACGAGGAGCTGCATTAAAGGGTCGCGGCAGGTTGAGAACCACAGGGTTAGAGTGTCGGCCCACGGACCAGAGAGTCCCAGGTTCAGTTCCCACTAAGGGCATGTACCTCAGTTGCAGTTTGTCCCCGGCCACGGGGATCGTGTGGGTGGCAACCACTTGATGTGTCTCTCTCACATTGATGTTTCTCTCTCTCTCTTCCTCCTTCACTCCCTCCTGCTCTATCTGAAGATACATGCAAAAATGTCCTCAGGTGAGGATAAAAAGAAAAAGAAAAAGAAAGGGTAAGTACTGTTCTGTGAAGCTATTGTTTTGGTTGTGGGTATGGATAAGTGTGTGTTTATTGCGTGTCAATGTAAAATGCATTTCTCACTGTGGATCCATCTAAAGCAAGTTTTAAAGCTACAGGCATAGTTTGCAAGGTGTCTTGTGCTTGTCTTCAGCTGGCTGCCCCGAGGAGCCTCCTGACTTGGCTCTCTACCCTTTGGCAGGTCCTGTGCCCCTTCCACCCCAGACGCTTGCTCACGTCGAGACAGAAGACAGCAAGCCCAGAGACAGGCCTAGGTCCCTCCTGATTTCACACCATCTTCTTCCCCATGACTGACATCCAGAATGCCCATTCCATTCAGTGACGGCTCCATGCCTAGAACACAGGAATACAGCCCTCCCCTTGAGCTTCAGCTAAATACAATATAATGAGCTCAACCTCCCCCGAACATGTGCATTTACTGTGGTAGGTTTGGTATACGGAAGAAGGATATGTTTATAAAGACTGTACCTACACAGGTGCATCACAGCACTGTCACAGAAAACAATGGAAATGACGTCAAGTCATCAAAGTGGAAGGCTAATTAAATAATATACTGTATATCCACATAGTAATATATTGATAGCTTTCAAAATCATATTTTAAGACTATATAATAAGCAAATACTAAAAAATGATAGATGAAAAACTATGTGATATGATTCTAATTCTATAAAACAAAATATATGTTATAGCTTGGGAGAGAGATTGGCAAGAAATATGGCAAAATAATTTTGGTGTTGTGTGTGAGGCTTTTCTATCTTTTCCAAATTTTCTATATGTATAAATATATTTAAATTAAATATATTGGGGTGACATTGGTTAATAAGATTATATAGGTTTCAAGTGTACATTTCTTTGATACATCATCCAAAGTAAAATCTTCCATCACCATATATTTGACCGCTTGACCCTTTACTACCCCCCAAACCCCTTTCCTCTGGTAGCCCACACACTGTTGCCTGTGGCTACGAGTTTTTGTCTTGTTTGTTCATCTGTTGTTTCATATCCTACACATGAGTGAAATCAGATGGTTCTTGACTTTTTCTGACTTATTTTGCTTAGCATGATATTCTCAAGACCCATTCATGTTGATGCAAACAGATAAATATTTTTAAAGGATTCCATTAAAAATGGGAAAAATCCGCCCTGGCTGGTTTGGCTCAGCAGTAGAGCATCGGCCCACAGACCAAAGAGTCACGGGTTTGAGCCCAGTCAAGGGCACAGATGTCAGTTGCGGTTTGTCCCCGGTCCTGGTTGGGGTCGTGTGGAAGGTAACCAGTCACTGTGTCCCTATCACATCGATATTTCTCTCTGTCCCTTTCTCTCCCTCTCTCTCTACCTGATGATAAATAGAAAAATATCCTCGGGTGAGAATTAAAAAAAAAAGAAAGAAATGGGAAAATCCCCTCACATGCTTTAGTATCAGCTCAGAGTGCTGCCCCTCCCGTCCATCTTTTGAGAACATCATCGCGCTGCACAAGTGCAATGCTACATTTCTCTCGCTGTGTCTTCATGTACAGAAGAAAAACAACCTTAGATTCCTGATCAAAGTGCTCAAGAAGGAGAAAACATTCCGGAAAATCAATATTGTACTCAATCAATGATCAATTAAAAACATGTTATGATTTATTTGTTATCTGGGAGTGTGGTAAATGCTCTGAGGTAGAAAAGCAATATAAGGTCCAGTCTCTTGTTCTCTCTGCATCAGAGACCTACATAACAGTCTGTCTCAAAAACAATGTTGAAATCAAAACAGGAAGTTACAAAATGATGTATACAATGGGCTTGGTCATATTATCTCAGTCAAGAGTAGTGATCTAAAGAGTTAAGACATAGTAAACATGTGAAACAATGCATTTGTTGGTGTATCAATCAATAAAATGTACTAAAGTGCTAAATGGTGGAATGCAGTAGAGTCTGAGTACACAGGCACAGTAATTACACACATAAACACACAAACACACAGAAAGAGAGACGTTAAAAGGTCAGGAGAATATGACCTGAAATTAACAGGAAGTGTACAGAGAAAAGAACTAGACCTTGCCGGGTGGGAGGGGCTGGGATAAGAGGAGAACAGCCGAGTATCCAAGCAGGAGGAATGCCTTCTGCTTGTCCACGTGGAGAAAACACATGATATGAGGGGATGATCCTAGTCCTCAGAGTCAGAGGATCAAGATATCAGCCTAAGACCCATGTAGAGTTCCAAAGCAAAGCACAGCAAGCCACCATCCCCCCAAAATGAATATGCCTGAGGCACCCCCAGAGTCCAGACAGATGATGTTTTAGGACACGTCTTCTCCAACTTAGTGACATTCCTCTAGACTGAGAGCAGCCAGGTACCTGTGGGGCTGAAGGAGGTGAGTCCAAGTGTCTACTACAAGCAGTTATTGTTTTGAAGTCTCATGTTTCCCACGAAACATCTTGTGATTCCAGTTCAATGCTTCCCCTATCCTAGAGTGAAATCGGAGCCCCAGGTAGATGAGCCATGATTTATCCACTCAGCATCCTCCAGCATGTCCTCGGTTAAGAAAAAATATCTATATAACAGGTCTAACTCATCAGGTTCTACAATTTTTTGCTCTTCTCCCATCCTGCCAGATATAAGAAATCATTCTACCATCAAACAGGCCACTATGCTGTCATTTAATGCCACCCACCCTGTGTTCTTGTCTTTTTCACGTACTGTTTAACATTTGGCACTTGACTACCAGAGAATATTTTCCAAGTGGCCCTTTGATATGCAGCAAAATAATGTTCTGCCTTTAAATTCTGAGCCTGCTCTCACTTCCCCTCCCTCCTCCAGGTGCACACTGTTTTGCATTCATTTTGCTTAAGACTGTCCTATGCTCCCCCTGGAGGCAGGGGCGCCATGCTATCTGACTGGCTCCTCACCTCCACCACCGGGTTTTGCATGTGCTGTATGTTCTATTCACTTCACTCTGCACACAGTCATCTACCATAATATCTGTGAAGCATGAGCCCAACAGAGAGAGACAAGGGCACTTGTGCACACAGAGAACACTGTCTGGGGACAAAGCGTGACATGGGTTGGCTTTAGGCTTTGTTAGCACAGCCATGATCTTCATCAGCTCCCTCCCAAACCTTTCCCAGCAACCATGCATTGCTATGCCAACACGGCTTCAAGCCAAGTCCAAGGGTTCCCTTCCAATCAGATTACTAGCCTTACATCCCCTGGGCACGCCCCAGGGCACTGACGGGTGGTAATGGGAAGAAAGTTGTACACACTGATTTAAAGGTCAGGTGGAGTGCTTCATGCTTGATGCAAGAGAATATGGAGCTACCGTAGGCTCCTCAACAGGGAATACTTACTACAGTGACATATCAGAAAGATTGATCTCCGTGGAACTTAATTCACTGCAAACATAAATTAAACTTTTCTGAGAAATAAGTCTAAATAATGAACTAAAAACAATGAAGTGTTAATAATGAAGGAACTGAGGTTTTTAAAAATTCCATTCTGGCATAATTAAGGGATAAATCAGTTCAAATGAAATATGTTGCTGTTATTAAAACTTCATTTCTTTATTGACTTATGTTTCATGTGAACAGAGTGCATTTTTAAGGTTATTCGATCATTATGTAAGTCAATGTCATTTCCCATTTTGGGAAAATTGATATTAATGCCTTGTCATTGAAAACGTAACTGAGTTTATCAAATGAACTTCTCAGAGGCCACCTGATAGCCACCAGATGGCTTTCCTAGGCTGATGTCAAATCAGAAATGTAAGTTATGGGAGCCCCGAGACCATGCGTTCCCACTCCCCCATCCCGCTGGGCTCCCTTAAAATCATAAGACACAAAGGCTTTCTGCTACTTTCACAAATTCCATCTTTCAACATAATAAAATATGCTCTATCCACAATGCTTACAATAATTAAAGTTTTTTTCTTCTTAATAGGAGTCTATCTAGAAGCAGCACAATATCAAATGATCGTTAATAGACCTGCTATGGTGCTTGAATAAATGCCCATCAAGAACGCAGGCACCCATTAGTAAATTTCCTAAAGAAAATCCATTTCCATTTCAAATTCTGACATTTTATTTAGAAAAATTACGCCTCCTTCTTTTCATTATTTCAGTAAACATAATGAGGGTATTGCTAACTACCCCTCAGAGTACTTTATTTTCTCCATTTTTTTAGTAATATGAGCCTACTTGTAATTAAAGGCATGCTACATTAATGACGCCTAGAGTCTCCAAGGGAAACATTTAATGTCCACCTCATAATATTATGCCAAAATTACATGCACAGAAGACTTTTTAATAATCTTTGTTTCCTAATTTAGTTTTGATTGGCTCTGAAACCCACAGCTGCACTCAAGGGCTCGCCTTCCCTGCCGTCAGCACCTCTGCCCACGAACCGCACAGGCGCCCAGGCCTCCGTCTGCAGGCTTCTTTGCAAAGCTTCCGTTGAACTTATCCAGAAAATCAGCGACAGGCTGGAGATTACTGCAGGTCATGTGGCCATGTTTAAGTCACTGGGGTGTGGTGTGGCACTACGGCCGCTCCGTGTGTCCGAACGACGGACAGGGCACCGCTCTGCGTGGTCCCTGAGCTTGGCACACGGGCTCCCGTCGTGCCATTTGCTCTCTCTGCAAAGAGCACGAGCTGCAGTTGCCAGATGGTCTGTGTTTTCTGACAAGGCTGTGCTACCTGAAGCTTTACGTGGCTCAAGGACGGCTATGGCCCATCCTAACATGGTAACCAGCCTGGGGCAAACACTCAACCCTCTTCGACCCTTCAGTCCATCCCCTGAACAAAACCAGCTCTGTTTTAGCCACCAAAACGTAAAAGAAATACATTATATTAAATAAAAAGAAATCTCAAAATACAGTTTATCCATAAATACATATATACCTAAATCTATATATATATTCCCCTATTCCACTGTCCTGAGTAGAAATGGCAGAATTCTCCCATAAAACTAATGTTTAAAATGCTGGTCTTATTAATATACAACAATTTAAAATCACCAGGCACAAAAGAGTTATTAAGTGGGTCACCCGGGTTAATCAGCAGAGATCTATTGTTAAACGGAATCACATGGTCCTTTTTCTTAACCACTCGCTCTGGAGGAAATGCAGCGTTCGTGGAGGGCACAGAACGCAGAAGCAAATGCAAAATGCAGCACACAGACTCTTAATGCATTGCCAATGAACTTCAACTTTGTATGAAATAAATGGGCTGTGGGAATTACAGGGTACTGCTCTGACCAAATGCCCCCTCGGCGCTCAGAACTGCTCCAGTCGCAGCTAATAAGGGTGTCACAGCTGAGCAGGTGATCACGGAAACCACTCTGCAGCAAACATTTGCATGTGAGGGCTGAGCCGTGGCTGCTGGAGCGGCAGCTCCCTGACGTAATGGGCTGTAACGACTCTGAGGGAGCAGGTAAGGATGCGTGTGTCAAGGAGGGGAGAGCGTGAAAGTCCTAACACAGATGTTAGGGATTCCCATCAGACCTGGGGCGGAGGAGCCCATCAAGAGGTCTGCATGACAGCATCCCCGGGCAGCCTTACCACCTTGGGTCAGGAGCCCTTCCACGAAAGAGCTGTATGGGAAGTCCAAACCTGCTCAGAGAACGTGCTTCTAGACTGGGCTGTTGTTGTTGACTTGCACGCGACATGCACACAAATAGTCCCACAGTAGGTATTTATAGGACAGATTATTAAATCTCTTATGCCAATCATATGCATATTAAGGAGTCCAAATTAAGCACTGATGGGTAACGTCTCCCAAACCTTGCATTCTCCCTTGAAAAACAGTTGAGCTCAATGACAGTCTGAAATCCACCAAGGCTTCCAGACATTGACATCCTAGTAAAATGTAGCCTTTTAAAAACACTGCCCTGTAGGGTTTCGCACATATATAGGTGACTTCAGGGGATGAAGCTGAGGGGTATCATTTGAGTTCTTTTTTCCCTTTTGGTCTCTAACATCCCTTAGCCAGTAGGCTGGTAGGACCTGGCTTGGTTAAGGACCTTAGATCACATCCGTGTGAAAGGCAAGGAAGAGAAGTTCAATAGCATTCCCTTTCTATTCACGATGGGAGACGGGCGTGCAGAAGACACCAAGTACACCCCTGAGCACATGGGGCAGTGCTGAGCAGGCTCTCTTGGTGCCAGAGGCTGGGGTCGGGGAGCTGCACAGTCAGAGCACCGCTGAGCACATCACACAGAGCACCAACGAATGAACCAGGAGATTTCTGTTTCACTTAGACGTGTGAATTATGGAACAAGCCCCAAAGTGGCATATTGCTGTAAGTGCATGAGAACCAATATATAGAGCTAGAATGTGCTTAATAACATGAAGAGCTGGCCCAGAACTCATTCTGTGCTGTAAGGAGTGACAGATTGCACAGCCTGTCAATTTCCCCAGATTAGCAATGACTTCTTAAATCTGACCTTTGATGAGAGATGATTAAAGGCCTCAGACAAAGCCCATAAATACCCCTGCTCTTTTCACAGACATATTGTCATTTTGCTAACGTGTTTGAATACACGCCTCTCCTGGAAGTCTCTGGTTTATAAGACGAAACTTTGCAAAGTGCATGCCTGCCCACCTCCCAGAGACATGGGTCCTCTCTTCGAAACGGTTAGTCTTTCAGGGCACTTTAGTCACAGTGACACCTAATCGCCAAGCTCTTTTTCTCACTCTCCACAAAATCAGGTTTAGACTATAATTCAAACCAGTCCCCAAGGGTACTTCTGAAAAATGGCAAGCCCTTAGCTTTTAGGTGAAAACACTCTTTATTGCTCAGAATCGTTTCCTCTTGCAAAACCTATTCTCCAGCACCGGTCTAGGATGATCTTATGCTAATTCAACTCACCGGGGACTGTGAACAGATGCTACTTTGATTAATAGTTTCACTATCCTGAAAATGCCTGGCCAGGTTCAGGATAATAAAGTCAGGTAAGAATACTATTAAAATCTGCCATACGACTGTATCAGTTACATGAAAAATGGAATCACAGTTCCTATATCGAATGAAGACCCCCCCCCATGACCAAAAAAAAAAAATGACCTATATCAAACGAACATGCTTTCTAAATTCCTTAGCACATTGATTTACATCATTTTAATCACCAAACTCTTACACAATACCTTATAGGGATATTTTCAGCAATGTCCCTATGAAAATTCAGTGCGTCACTCCAATGCTACCTCTTCACATAGCATGTACTTTTCCACCCAGGAAAAAGGCTCAGTTACACAGTGAAAACAATGAATTTCATAACTTTGCTCATCCAGAGGAGAGCACAGCAGGTCCTCAAATAACAGAGTTTCATTCAATGTTGTCTAGTTACAGTGTTGATGAGATACCAGAAGCACTGGACTCCTGTTTGTATCAATTAGCTTGATGTACAATTGGTTTTGTTATACGTTGTTTCCTTAAAGTCACAGAACCTGTCAATGAAGTTAGGTGAGGACTTACCATACCTGCATTTGTAGGCTCTGCACCATTACCTTTCAGCAGATATGTTTCCAACATTCCAAAGTTCATCTTTAAAAAACCCATGGAAAACCGCAGCCCTTGAAAATACGGGGCTGTAGGAACTGACATACGGACGCTTCCCAGGGTGCACAGCTCCTCTCCCCTCTGCGTCTCTCACTGGTCTCCTACCCAGAGATTTCCAAATCACAGCAGTTTCCTGACCAGGAAACATCTACTCTAGCCTCGAACTGTGAAACCTGGGGCCAGCCTTCCATCTCTACAGGAAGAAACCTCTGTCGCTGAAGTTGGTTTGCCCATAGGTTTTCCTAGCATATCATATACGGCCTAATCAGACCCCCTCGCCAATCTGAAATGTAACTTTCAGCTGGATGTCTCCTTCGATAACTACATACGGTGCCCTGGTCTCCGTGAACCCTGTGGAAGGCGGAGGCAGGTCCAGAGCCTCCATCGCACCGCGCTGTGCATCCTGACGGCACACGTCTGCCTGGGGCCCGGATCCGCCCCCAGCCAGCCCCTGCAGGAGCCGTCTCTGACTCCCCTCGTTTGTATCCACCACAGGCCCCACTTCTATGAAATATTCTATTCAAAAGGGTTGCCTCACCATTGCACAGAACGTCTCAGGGGGGTCTCCACAGGTGATGTCGGGAGGGTCCAGTTTCACCTTCAGGTACTTGGTCATGTCCGTGGATTCCGGCTGACAGGCCATGTAATCCCACACTTTGCCTTCTTCCGTGTAAATCTGAGTCTTACACACGTCATAATGTCCCCACACCAGCGGGTAGGGCTGCATCACTGACGACACCGTGACCCAAAGGGCGTGAATGGACAGGAATCTTGACAAATACATCTCTAAGTTCTTGGCAATCCGCGCGGTCACTGACGCAGGGCTTGCTTAGCGGTGGTCTGTGCCTATTTTACATACATAGATGTCTACATGTAGGTAGGGCTGTATGTTTTAAAAAAAGAGGATGAGACCTCAAAGTCACTTCGAAACTGAACGTGAAGGGCTGAGATACCGTGCGTGTTCAGGGACAGTGAGAACTTTGGTGGGAGGCTAAAGGCTAACTGACTGGTGCGGTGGGCATGGGCAGCAGCGGGCTGTTCCCTGTCCTAGGGCATAGCCACTGGACTGGGGTCTGGTTTGGTTTTGTAGAAGATGTCCAATTGCAGATGATGATTCAGCAAAGGAGGGCTCTCTGGCTGTGCATCCAATAACCCTGGGAGATCCTGGGCGTTCCAAGTTCACAGGGGCTGCTCAGACGCACTCAGATGTCAGGATCTGAAGCAAAACGGTGAATGTCTCTAGCCTGGTGTCTGTTTCCCATCAGTCATTCTCTTCTGCTGGCACCAACACCCCTTTAGAAACAATAAGAATAAGAGTTACTGACCCAGAATCAACACATGACCAGAGGTAGGAGAGGTTGGCACTGGGGAGGCTGGATGCTATGTAAAGCAAATTGGTGGGCTATGGGTCACTCTGACTCAGCTAGTGGGCCACGGGTCACGCTGACTCAGCTGTTTTGCTAGAATGAGCAGACCACAGAAATCATTGCCATTGGAGAGAATTTCCATATGAAGGATTGAATTCTTGTATGTAACCAAGAAACGTGTGTGTGTGTTCTAGGTGAGTTACAGGTTTTCGCTTTGAAAACTCTGTTTCCATCTTGACCAAACTGGGAGCAAGGAGCCGACTGGAGCATGTATCAGATGTGGGAGGCTGGAAAGTCTTCCAGGAGAACAATGAAGGAGGCAAGTGCTTTCACAACATGACCAAGAAGTGGCAGCTGCTTGTCTGCCTTTTGTCTCCTGGCAGAGACCCTGAAAATTTCCAAATTCCTTGCACATTTCTTAGCTTTTTGTGAGCGGAGTGAAAACTGTCATTGTTAGCACCAGCCGGCCCCTTTGGAGTTGGCCATTATATCAGAAACACTGGGCATCTTTTGTTTGGTTGCATTTAGTCATAAAGATAATTTGGTGCTCTGAAAATAAACATTCAAAATAAAACTGAAGGAACACATTTTCCTTTCATAAGAATTCTCTATTCTCTTATATCTCTTTACGGACATGACATACACATCTGTAGTTACTTTCTGAAAGAGAAGAGAATTTGTCCCGAAGGTGAATATTATATGCCGCTTTAAAACTAAAAGCTCTGTAGTAAAACGCACAGTTTAAAATGCACATTTAAAAACAGCCGAGGGTGAGTTAACAGGCCATGAAGCAAAATAATATGGCACTAATTCTAAGAGAAAATAAAAGTGACTGTTTAAAAATACCCTTGGTTAACTGATAATTCAGCCTCCATAACTATGGGTGTAAGTCATCGGTGAGTTTAACTGGCAACTTTTCTCTTTGGAGATCACAGCCCCTATCTAAATGATAAAATTTTGATTCCATGTTTCAAAAAGTGTACTTGCTTAATTAGTTGGTCCATGTTGTCATAGTCCCATTAATTATCTTTAAACCACTGAAAAAGGACAAGAAGGCCAGAGTTCCAGAAAATAGCATTAGAGACCCTTCAATTCATAGGAAGCAGTTTAAATATGGACGTTCACGATCAAACACTCTCATAAAGGAATCCACTATATTTAACTAATGCAACATCTTAAAATGAACTCAGCCACAGAAACTATGAAATGCCAGCAGATGGCTGAATTGTGTTTCCATAGCAAAGTAATTTATAATAATTGCTTTATGGATGCAAGTACAATTTTCATTATACCCCATTCATAAAATGTTATCATACAGCTGCAAATGGTGATATTTTCTATTAGGAAAAGTGGAATAGCTGAGTTCCTATGAAGCAATAATTAGCAGTTTGTCTAAACATGGATCAACTACCGATTTGAATCTGCCTCCCCCTTGCAACGTAAAGACGGCACTGTGTTGAGCATGATTTGAAACCTTAAGCTAAAAAGAAAAACATCACAGAGGAGCACGTGGTGTGGCTACTACGGCCTTCTGTTTTTGTGTGTCATTTTTCAGATTCATGAGTATATGTAAGTTGATATTTTCAGAAACATCTACCAATTTGACAAGTAATAATCCAAAAAGGTGTTAAAGCAGTACAAAAAAAGTACATTTTCTAGCTGCAAAGGCATTTGCTATTTTATTAGAACCAGAACCAGCATTTCCATGCGGTGCATAGGGGGTATTACAACGGAAGCCCTAGAAAATCCACTAGGACCAGAAATTACTAACTTCAGTTTTTCTCTTCAAATACACAGCAACGTATCTGCCAAAGACAATGTAGTCTTGAGTCCTGAAATGAATGGCAATGGCTCTGAACTGACTAAGCATTAGGAGTTAATTCTTAACATTATTTTTAAGATAGGACCCCAAGTATACATTGGAATTCTCCCTGAGATTAATCCTCACTTTTTTCTAAACCAATGGCTGTGACCCTCCCACTAATCCATTTATTCCTGATTACTGTCTTTATCCGCATGTGGCCTTCCTGCCACCACGAAATAAAGGGTGACCGTACATATGTACGTGAAAATTTTGGACACGAAGGAAGTGTATGTGAACCTATGACTAGTTCCTGACCCAACAGCCATCCCACTGTAACTAACGGATTCTCATTAAACTATACCAGAATGATAACGATGGCCATTACCCAGAATTATGGACTGGACCGTCGATCGAACCTGGAGAAGTGACAAGGGAAAATGCAGAGCAGGGCTAGGCATTGGAATATTACGCATTTGCAGCCTGCGCAACAGACGTTCCTGACAAGCAGCAGCCAATTATAGCTTATATTTCTGGCACATAACCAGTCGTGATTAATAGTTTTCCATTACATTACAGACGTACTATTAATGTATTAAAAATGTCAAGCCTTGGCAAGCACTAATATGGCATGGCTGGGTCGGGCTGCAGGATTTACATTTAATGAGCTCCCATTGACACAGAAAATGATATCGACCACGGCAGGTTAGAGGTCAGGAGAGGAGGCTTGCAAAGCTGCTCTTAAACATGATGATTTGATTCCATCCTCATATTTTAGATGTGTGGTGTGCGTCACCCAGGACATACCCTTCATAGTGGGGTTCCCTTCCTTTTCGGTGCTACAGACACGTCCAAGAAAATCCTCTGAATATATTTTAACCAATGGATATAAAATTAGTAGAAAATTGAAGCTATGAACTTTTATGGCACACAGTGGCAAAGAGCCTCTGTCAAAACCAGGAATTTTCTACTCAAGTATAATTATGGAGTTTTCAATGAAATCAAAACAATGTAAAAACATTTTTTTTTTTATGTCAATTTTTACCTACTGGCACAGTCCCCATCTGGCTATGCCTTCAGCCAGGATGGAATCGCTGGTAGCTCCTTAAAAGCTAGGTCATCACAGCAAATAGCTAGGCACACCGTTTACAAGAAGGACAGTCAATGACATATTTGGGGACCCAATGTACTGAACTAATCCCTGCTGGCCCATGACGGGCCTAACTGCCAAGTGACGTGGGCCGGGAGTCTGTCTGAGGTGTGCCATCACCTCCTGTCGCCCTCCAGAGCGCTCCAGGCAGCCCACCTCCGGCTCTCCAGTTTGCACACCGTGGGAACTCGCCACAAGGCAAACGTTGCCAGCACCGCTACCTGTGCACGAGAGCACCGAGAAGTCTCCCGATGAAAACACCCATTACCACGCTGTGAGTACTTCCGAGGCCTCGGACTGGTGCACACATTTGCAGCACCAACATAAAAATGTAAAATTATGTCATGTCCTCAAGTTGATGGATGCTATTGATCTGGACTAAAACGGGCTATCAAATGGCTTTGCATATGTGGGACGTTATCTTTCTCCAGGGTTCTGTAGCCAATTCCCTTCCTCCCAGGATGAACTCTGCACAAGGTAGTTCACGGGCCCTTTCTTTCAGCGGAAAATAAGTCTTCCCAAAATATTACATGGGAGTAATAACGATACAAATTACGGACAATTATATTCCAAAACCAATTGCCGATTTCATCAACTGAGAGAAAAATACTGAGTGAAACCACAAGCTCTAGCTGGCTTTCCACACTCGTTCTATTATATACTCTTGCTCAGAGGTGGGGTGTGGCTTGTAGGGTATTTATTTCATAAATACTCAGCTCTTTGGGGCACCTGAAATAGATAGTTATTGACTCATAGACATTAAGGATTTTATACATATGCTTGTTTCTGAATGGGAAGGGACAAAAATACTATTTCCATATTCCACTGAATGAAAAATATAAAGAGATAATGATATATACAAATTCCAAAACCTATCAAAATTAGCAGCTTCCAACACAGTCCAGATGAGCTTAACTAGATTAAGTAGTTAATATATATTGAATGTTCTTTGCATTCATTTATTGGCTGTGAAGAGAGTATTTTCTTGCCATCTTCATGGGAAACATTTGCTTCTCTCCTTTTGTTAACTGTCTCTCAAAATATAAAAAAATTAACATGTTCTGCAATGTGATTGGCTTTTTTTTTTTTTTTTACTCATATTTGATTGGGCTTACAAGCAACTGCCTATCATGAGATTCTTAATAAAACCAAACAGCACACCTTAGTATTGGAAAGAGTCTTTGCTTTCACCGGCAGAAGACTGATTAGAGAAATTAGACAGCATATATTTGGCAGGATGTTAGAAGATGGGATAACTCGTGAAATCATTTCAGAATCAGTTAAGCCTAGAAGAAATCTGTTGTTTCATTACCATGGAACAAGTCTTTCCTTCTCCTGTAGGGGATCCAGAGAACCAAGGCCTAAAGAACACATTTGAGGAATTCTACACCCACCTGAAGTTCTGGAACAAAACTCCGGGTTCTGAAGATAAAATTATTTTTTAAAGTATGCTAAATCTCTTACTGATCTAAAATACACTTCACACACACACATTTTTCTATGAACATATAAAAGACTTTTTGACTTGAATGAAATTTTATTTCTTTTCGAGAAACTTGGGGCTTCTGTAACTAAAACTGTCTCCTAAAATCTTACACTTAGAAAACATATCAACTAAATGTGTAACCGTTTAATTTTTAAAGCATAATACCTAATTTTGTTTCCCAGAACAATAACAGAAGCAGAGACAGGTTTTTGCTCCAATTATAAATACACCGAAGGACACTGTAAGACACATTGTTGGCCTCCTCCTACAAAAGTGAGCCTGCACCACTGTTACTCACATGCCCAGGGAAAGCTGACAAAACACACATCGCAATAGTGCAAATAAAGTCTTTTCTTACAACATTTTAAGATTTTCCCACTTAAATTCCACCCTAGGAAGTATCACCAAATCAACAGACAAATAGATGGCATTCTGAATGCCATCCTGTTCGTCTTTAATTTCATGACATCCAGAAAAGGAAAGGAAATACACCCCTTATGTCTGGAAGCTGGGAGAACATGATATATAGGAACATGAAAGGCATTTTTTTTCTTTGGATTGTGATCTACATGTAAAGATTCAAAGTTGCTTATCTTCCAAGAGAATCTTGGACAGTCACGGAGCTGCTGTTTTTTGTTTGTTTGTTTGTTTTTTATCTTTTTGCCAGAGAAAGGGGCTGGGGCACCTTAGGCATTCAAAGGGACACAGTTCAAAATATTCAATGAAACCAAGGGGGCTGCTCATTCCCCAGGGGTTAGACATACTCTTCAGGAGCTACACAAATCCCCAAACTTGCCCCTGCTCCGAAAAAAAGAATGTCTGGAAAACTTTTTCTAAGAAGCTTTTATCCATTAAGTATATTTAAATAAAAGGTTTTGTTGTCAGGTCTTTGTTTGTTTTTTCCTTTCTGTAAGATAAGAAAACGGTATTTTCAGTCATAAAATAGGGCCCTATTTCTAGAGCAAAGCTGCTACCAGATATACTATATGTTTAGAGAAATGCTTAATCTTAGACTTTTCCATTTGGAAGATTGACAAACTGAAAAGGAGAGGCTCCATTTCCTTTCCCGGGGGCACGAGAATGGGGAAGGGGATGGAGAGAAAAGCCTCCACTCTCTGGAAATCTGCACTATAGGGAAACACCCTCCAACTCTGCCACATAAAGCTGCTTTAAAGTCCCCGCTAGGAATTTTCCTCCCTTGCCCCTTAAAATGACAACCTCCTAAGTGGATTTCTGGAAGAAAATAAAAAGTGTCCCCAGGTGATGTTACTAAAATAAACAGCAGAGGGCGCAGTTTCTTTTTTTTGGTCCAAGTTTTCCCGTGTATGACTCACTTAATTGGTTATTTTGGCCCAATAATATTCAGTATTATTTGTATTATATATAGATATCCACAGATGCATACCGGAGAGCAATTCTTTGTCCCTAGCCGGATCCATCAACCGATTAATGCAATGACAGTAAAGAAGCTGGGAAAATGTTCCAAACAGCATCCCTACACCAAGTCCTTCCCTTTTTGAATTTTCCCTTCTGCCAAGCTGCACAACGCGGGATAGTAAGGCTTTAACCTCGCACCAATAAAGGGAATTAAATGAAGGGAACTTCCAAAGCAATCAGTAGAAACACCGGCTGCAAAGGGCCGGCAAGAGGGCAAGTTTCCTCCCCGCCCCCACCCCGCCCCCAGCCCCAAAGCAAATACAACTGGTGAAAGGAAGGGAGAAAAAAAAAAGAAGGACCCTTCAGTGCGTGGTGTGGTGTGTGGTCAGGTCTATGGAGATGGAGCGCGCTGTGTGCCGGCCAGTCTGTCCGTCCTCGGAGGCACAACCCGCGTCCGGGCGCTGGATACAACCCGCGTCCCCTGCTGGGGCGCACACCCGGACCCGAGTGTGGGGGTGGGAGTGCGCGGGTGTGTTCGCGCAGGGGTTCCGCACGCTGCCTCCTCCCGCGCTTTGCAAACTTCCTCGCCCACCCGGAGCCTCGCCTCCAGCCGGCGGCGGGCACAGCGGGGTGGGAGGGAGTGGCAGCCGAGGGGGAGAGGGGCCGAAGGAGGGGACGCCGCGGCACTCACCGTGTGGCCCGATGACCCTGGAGCCCGCGGGAGCCGAGCCGACGGCACCCGGCGGCAGCCCTGCCCAGCCTGGTGCACCTCGGGCGGCGGCCTCGGCGGCAGAGCCCGCGGGTGGCGCTCGCCAGGCGGTGGCGGCTCCCGCCGAGCCTCCCGGGGAGCTCGGGCGCAGCGGGAGGGGCGGGGTGTGGACCCGCGGCGGCCGCCGCCGCCCCGGGCTCCCGATTGCGCCTGGCCCGCCGCGGGAGAGGACTCCGCGCGCCCCAGCCCCGCGCCGGCCCGCCACTCCCCGCCGCTTAATTACCTTCTCCTCCGCGCCCCTGGGGGGAGCCTCCTGCGCGTCGCCCCCTCTCGGAGTCCTGGCCGAGACGGGGGAATTCCTTCCCGTTGACGTCCTCTTCCGAAATGCAAAAGATCAGTGACTTTGACAGGTAGATGAGGAAGAGGGAGCGGGGTGGGCGGAGAGGAAGCGAGGACCGGAAAGGTGCCTCTCCCTCCAAAAATCGGGTGATATTAATAACGGAATCGCAGCCTCCGGGAGGTCGCGCAGCCCCGTCCCCCGCCTGCCGGCTCTCCTCCGCACCTCCCCGCACTGCCTCTGCCACTTCTCGCCTTAAACTTTTACGGAGGGATATTTTTTTCCTATTTCTGATTTTTTTTTCTCTATCCCTCCCCCCCCTTTTTAAAAAATTTGTTAAGCTGCTGGACGATTCCTGATTCCCGGGGATCAGAGCCAGCAGCCCGGCGGTTCTACCCTGCTTGGCAAAGCTTTCATTTTATTCCAGATGAAGACGTTGAGCTTAGTCCGAAGGGACATAAATCAGGACAATTAGCATTGGCGCCAAGATCCTTTAGTACCAATTCCGCCCGGGCTTCCTTCGCGCATTCCTCCACTCAAGTCAGAAATGTCACTGCACATCGCGTTGATGGCTGCGAGACGCGACGCACCCAAAGTCCATTTGATGAAATATACATGGCCCGCGACGCTTCTGGATCGCGGTGCCTGGCTCCCCGCCCGCCCGCACGCCCGCCCGCCGCCCCCGGCCGGACCCTGCTCCGAGCGGCCGGCGAGCTCCGGGCAAACTTCGGGGCGCGTGCAAGCGCAGGAGTGGGCGCGGGGCGGGGGACGCCAGAGAGGCAGGAGCAAGCCCCGGGAAGCCGCAGCCGGCGGAGGGGTGGTGTGTACGTTTCACTTAAAAGCGGATCTTCTTCTGCAACTGGCAGCAAGTGGAAGGATTGCAAACCTTACACTACCCGAGACCTGAGCGCTCCGAGCGGTCCTAACTCCGTCCCGCTCACTGCTGCGGCGGCGGCTGCGGCGGCGGCTGGAGTCCCCGCGGCCGCCGCTCCACGACCTCAGGCTGCGGAGGCTGGGAGACCACTGGCACCTCCCCCGCCCCGCGCTCGCCCACGAAAACAGGGTTTCCAGGAACTTTTCGCGCACCTGCCACTTACGCCCCCGCCGGTCCCATCCCTCACTCCTGGTTTTCCCCCAAACCGTGCCGGCGCGCACCCCTCGCCCCTAGCTGGGATGGCAACTGTTTTTCAGTCCGTCTTCCCCTGCCCAGCCGGTGGCCCCTATAGCGCAAGCCTAGAACCTCCTCATTTAGAAATTCATAGGCTCCTTTGGAAAAGTTGAAGTTTAAGAAAGAGTGGTGCATTTCAGGCCTCTCGCCTTTCCCGAGAGACTGAAACCCCCAAGACTTCAGTCCCACCAGCGGAGGATCAGACCTACCTGGGATCACGGCTTGGCGACACCCGAACACCAGCAACAACAAAATCAAGACACGAAGATACTTTAATTAGAAAAAAAGACGATTGCAATAGGGGGACGCTTTGGTCTCAGACCTCTGTAGGCATCTCAAAACCCGACAGAAACTGGCTTTCACACTGTTTATACGACAAGGACAGTGAGCAGTGAGGGAAAGTTGGGCTGATGGGGGGGAGAAACCAAGGCATGCAATGCGTAGTCTGACAAGAAATGTTTCCCGGTGGTCACGGATTTAGGGAATAAACTGAGGAGGAAGCTGTCCTGCCTTTCAGTGCATGCTTAGATCTGGGGACATGCACCCAGTTTAGGACCCAGTGGGGATGGTCAAGGCACAGCAGACGGAAAGAAAGGGCAATTGTGAACACAAGGTCACTAATATGTGCCCGATGAAGGCACAGAGCTAACAGCAGAGGCAGCGTTTTTTCCGCGATGACGGGGCTGGTGGGAACAGACGGTGCCTGGGGGAGAAGGTCTTCGAACTGAGCCTCTAACCAGACCTCCTTGGCCCCGAGCAACCAGGAAGGAGGCAGGGATTCCAGGCACCTGGACCTGAGAAGCCCACCACCTGCAAGGCCAAGTGCCGTCCTTCCTCCCTCCAGGGCAGGAGGCTGGGATTCCTCCGCTTCCCTCCTCCACCTCTGTGCTGAAACATCCACATTACATAATGATTCCTTGCAGGGGTGAAACTCCTAGAAGGTATCCTTTGACAGTGCCCATTCCTGGCTCTTTGCCCAGGCCCAACCCATCCTCCTCCAGCGTTGAAGTACATTGATTAGCTGGAGATGCCCCTGACCACCTAACCCTCCCTTCCAGCCCCACCCTACCCCACCTCAGCCTGTCCCTTCTGAAGAGCCAGTAGGACTTGAGAAGCAGCACCCAGGTGGCCCTGTCACTTACTGTGGCCTGGCCTGAGGCACAGAGCTGTCAGACAGCTGAAAGCCCTCAGCCTGACCTCTCTCCCCTCAAGCCAGGACAACCCCTCTGAATTTTCATTCTCAGCTTTATCTGATCTTTTAGGTCCTTCTCCAGTAAAAAATAAAGAAAAGAAATCTGTGCAGATATCAGGAAATTCCCTTTTGGGATAGACCAAGATCTTGGTGATACTGGTTCCCAATCTGGAGAAATGCTCTCTCTCATCTGCCAAAATCTTGGCACGGAACCCCTTCCCCTTCTTCCTGTACTAAATGGACCCTCATTCTAGGGTTCTTTGGATTAGGAGGCAGACATTGGTCCCAACTGAGTCTAATATATGAATGGGGTCCCTCTTCAGTTAGGTAGTTTTATCGTATGTGCTCTGATCTTTTCACAGACTCAGTAAATCACCAACTAAACATGTGGATCTCAACTCTGGGCAGGAAATCAGAATCCCCAGAAGAAAACTTTCAACATTAAATTCCTTTCCCCTTGGGATCCTGATCCCTCCACCAGTGGGGATGGGGTGGAAAAGACTTTCTCTCCAAAAAGCACTTGGAGTGGATCTAATATTCTCCCTGAAACTGAGAACCTGTAAACTAACATTTATATCTTAAACCAGCTTTCTGGAATATACCTTTGCACATTTGTTTATATAATACACACCAATCAGGAATTTTCTTTGGAAAGAACACCTTGTCCGTTTTTGGTTAACCTTTCCACTCTACTTTTCTCTCTCCCCTTGTAGAGAATTGCTTGATCTTTCGTCCTCTGGCTTCAGCGCTGGCTGGTCTCCACGCCGTCCTTTCTTCTTCAACTTAGATGTTCATTTATTTGTAATCCTATTAGGTCTCTAACTGTTCATTTTTCTGGGTTGTTAGCTGCTCAAAAACCTTCTTTGTGGAGTTTTTGGCAGGTTGTTTAAGTACTTGTAACATCAATCTGCCAAACTGGTAGTGGTAGCGTATTTGCAATATATCTGGTGCCAAAAGATAACATGCCTTCTTATAAATACTCTAAGATACTTGACATAAAGTAGGTATAAGGTCAATCTTCATTGCAGGTGAGAATAATTTTTGTCCATTCCCAGGATTTGGTTATGGCCTCCTTGGTAACAGGTACGAACTCCCACTATATTAAACTAAGAATCATGTCTGGAATACCCACATCAGGGACAAGTTCTCTTTGGCTACTTGTACACAATGTGATAGATGCTTCTTGTAGCTGCTGCCTGTGTCCTGGTAGAAACATCCTTCCGGGCAGTTGTAAAACCTTCCGCTCAATCTCGCCTCCAGTGTGTGCTCGGGGACATGTTTTACTACAGCACCATTAGCAGTGCAGTTTTGACAGGTTTTGAAGTCCTTCTCTAACAGGATTTTTTAATGCTTATTTTCACATTTAAACCTCTTACAAGCTCTAAGCGTCTGGTCTGGGCTCAATTACAAGACTACCAAGTACTCTTAACTTGAAATTGTCAATTTACAAGCCCAAACTACCCAAATATCAAGCATGCCCAACATAGGTATATCTACAATTTCATTGAATTCTTCTGAGGATTAATAGCAGACCAAAGGACATGTTGTTTAATATAAGAAAATACACACATTAACTGTTACTGATTCTAGAACATGAGGAATAGCGGAAGGTCTAAGCCACTGATAGCTGACGATTGATGAAGGGTATATGATTGATGGAGGGTATGTGCTTTCCAGTACACGGCACGTGTGAAATAGCCTGAAAATAATAAAATTGGCTGCTTGGTTAAAATAATATATTTAAAAACCCCAAATGTGGGTTTTGGTATTTCTTTAGGAGAGTATGCTAACTTCAAAGATAAGTTTTTTTTTAGTCAAATATTTCATGTCTCTTTACTATTCCAACTTTATGACCCTAGAAGTGTTTGCAGGAGAATTTTTTTTATATTTATATTTTATTTATCCTGTCTCACCCAGAAGAAATCACTTTTTAATTTTTATGCTCCCATAGCATGTGACACTTTTATTTTATTTTTAGACGTTTTTATCCAACCAGTGAAATCTGTCAAAATTATGACACCCTGAGCTTTTTTTTAAACCAATTTTAGTTTTTTTGAGACTCAAAACACAGTCAATTCAGTGAGCTTCTATTAATTTACATTGTGTTGCTCATAGTTTGTCTAAGACAATTAACTTATTCCTTGAAAAGAGAGAGATCTCATAATTTATCTAGTACACAGGCTGGAAAAGTTCAGTCTTCAAAAATCAACAGCTGTGTAGATTTCCTCACATGTAATTTTCATATTTTCAATTCCTCTCCAACAACAAAATCTGCAGTCTTTTCAGACTGAGAAGGGAAAAAAATATGAAGGAAGATTGAATTATACCCCTTGCCTGATTTTAAAATTTTCCCATCAATTCCATCCCAGCGGTTCTTCAGTTCCATTCAGCAAATACTGACAGACCCACACTATCTGCCAGGAACCGTACCAGGCTCTGGGGGCGAGGCACCGCTCCTGAGCCAAGTGCCCACAGCATGTGGGACACGAGAGTTGAACGGTCATGTGCATTTTTGTTGTTGTTAATCCTCACCTGAGAATATTTTTCCATTGATTTTCTGGACACGGTGGAAGGGTGGAAGGGAAGAAGAGAGGAAGAGAGGGAAAGAGGGGGGGAGAGAGAGAGAGAGAGAAAGAAACCTCAATGTGAGAGAGACACATCCATTGGTTGCCTTCTACATGGTCGGGGATTGAAGCTGCAACACAGGTACATGCCCTTGATTGGGAATCAAACCCATGACCCTTTGGTCCAGGGGCTAGCACTCTAACCACTGAGCAAACCCAGCCAGGGCATCATGTGCATTTTTAATGCTATACTAGAGATTGCTTAAGGGAAATGCAGTTACAGCGGTCCAGTCTAGAGCTTTCTTTTGCATCCAAGATGGGGCAAAGAGGCACACAACTCAGATGAGGGTACAAGGCTGCAAAGATCTCTACCAGCCATTGGCCCACAGTACAGCAGAGCGCAGCCTCTGCGGCTCAGCAGCCTCTGCAACAGTCCCCTGGACTGTCTAGGAAGCGGGGGCTGAAATTTGGTGAGCCATGCAACGAGAATATCCCTGATGGAAGATATTCCAAGAATAGAAACACAGGGACAGGCATCTGAGATCACATGGAGCCGCTGATGTGGTGTGCACTCTGCCCAGGTGTTTCTCTGTTTTTCTTGACTTCCTGCTTCTGGGTTTAAATTGAGGTCTGCTGTTCCGAATTGATTATCGTGACTGCTGTTTTTGCCTGCGGCTCCCATCCCTGAGCTTCCGTGTTGGATGAGGTCGTGTCTATATGCTAGTGTCGACTTCTCGGGAGTGTATGGATTTGTGCCAGGGACCTGTAGCTCCAATGGGCTGCCATCTCCTTTGGCAAGAAGAATCCCTGTCCTACAGAAAATGACAGACTCTCTTAAAACCTTGATTTGTAACGGAGGAGAATAAAATCAGAGGCATTAATTCTCTTCCTAATTCAATAAGCAGGGAAGAAACTTGTGTCAGTTGCCCAAACTTTGACATCCCCTAAGAACACACAGTTGGGAGATTTCTACGATAGTACAGGAATTATTTCTTGTTCTCCTCTTCCTTCCCCTTTCCTCTTTCTCAAGCATGTGTCACCCCCTGTGTGCCGGGACTGCGTTAGAAAGAACAGGATGAATAAGGCCATCCTGCCCAGGGCTTCCCATCGAATGGAGAAGACACAACTGTAAACAGTGTATTGCTGCTGCAGTGATGGAGCCGGAAGCCCGCGGGTACCATTCTCCCTGGGGATCCTGGGAGAAGCTGAGATTAAGCAAAAACAAACAAACAAAAAACACTAACACACGAACAAAACCATATAGACACAGATAACAGTATGGTGATCACCAGGGGAAAGGGGTGTGGGGCAGACAGAAGAGAGTAAAGGAGTACCAGAGGAGACTGGTCTTAGGGGTAAGTATGACACTATATATACAATATGATGTGTGTGTTATAGAATTGTACACTCGAAAACTATGTCCTTTTACTAACCAATCTCTCTTCAGTAAGTTCAAGAAAAAAGAATTAAAAACCAACCCCTCAAAAAAAGCTAAGTCGGTGGAGTGATACATAACCTACACCTCAAAAGAAGAGTAAATATTCACCCAGCAGACAAAAGAGCACAAGTCCTCCAAGCAGGAAGTGTAGGGAACAGCCGGAGGCCTGATCAGCGGGCCTCTGCCCCCCCCCCCCGCTCTTCCCCGTGCACCCCAGCTGCAGCTCTTAGCCCAGAGCTCAGGAGACTTTGACACTGAAAATCTCTAGCAAGTGTTGAGAGCAACAGAAGATAAAATTTAAAAAGTAAAAGGTCTGAGCTGGCAGGAGATCACATCCACAACGCAAGGCCAATGTAGAGCAAAATGGCTTTATTGCATGTGCCTGGGTGCAGGCGGGCTGAGCTGAGAAGGGGTCAGCCTTGAATTAGGGTTGGGGTGTCAGTTATATCCCCTACTTTTAGCTTCTGGCAGTTCCTGCTGATGTACTTTATCTGCCCATTACCCACCTGGCAGCAGGGCTGGTCTGGTATCTTGTCAGGCATCTGCTGGGTCATCCATCGCCTTGTGGACAATCCAGATAAACCTTATCTGGACTCAAAAAAAGGCTGAGCCAAGGTCATGCAACAACACAATTTCCAGTTTCCACCTTTTGCAAACATTTACCTTTACCCTTTAAAACATTACTAACCCTTTCCAAAAGGGGGAGTATCCTATGCTATTTAGGATGAGACATACGAACATGCCAATTTTAAATCATTGTTGACCTACAAAAATGGCAACTTTATGTCTTAACCAAATAGGATCAAATACTGCCCATTCTAAGTCACTTGTTTAAGAGAAGAGAGTGATAAAAGATAGCAAGTAATTTTAAAACGTCCGCATTTGCTTTGGGATACATGAGACGCCTTCTTCGGCCAAGTTACCTTCCCGGTGAGGTCCTGTGCTCAGACCGGGATTCGGGCGCTGGGCTTGCAGGCCAGCGGTGGCATCAGGAAGGTGGCTGCCGCAGAGCAGACTGGTGGCCGGAAACCCAGGGTTCAAGCATTTAACCAGGAATAAGCCACATGTGCACAATGGAGAGTTGACTAATTAGTAATTACAGACACCAATTAAGCCTTAGATGGCAGAACTAGTCCCCAGTCTCTCCACCAGGGCTTACACTTGTGCCGTTCTAAATCAGTGCGCTTCAAACTCTTGTTGGAGAATATTTGTCAAAAAGGAAGGGGGGGGGGGGCATATAACATAAAACAAGATAGGAAAGATGCTAGCATTCAAGAACTCTAGAAATTATGATGAATAATGGAAGGAAACAGCAACAGTGCATGTTTACAGAACATACTCTTTAAGTCCACGTGGAATTCAGATTTTCTTTCTTGTTTGGTGAAGAAGGGATAATCAGTCAAGCTCTTTAGTTGTTTATGACCAATCCAGGATTGGCGATGAGGAAAAAAGGGAATAATCTGGTCGTTTTTTACCTGCCCTCCCCACACATTCCCAACTGCTTTCTGCATTTGTAACCGAAGTCTTCTTGATGTCTATGTAAGATGAGACGACCAAACTACCTCTCTTCTCAGCCACTTGCCTGAAACTCTATCTGCCCCCAGGAGTCTGAAGGCTGAGTCCGAAATAAAGGAACAGCGAGCTAGACTGTCAGTGACCATGTAATATGATGTATATGTTACCAAGATGTTGCAATTGTCCTCATATTAAGAATTAATGGATAGACTAGGGGAGCTGAGTGCTCACAGCTCATTTAAGGATGGAGAAGCAGAAGCCCAGACTTCAGCAATGAAAAAAATCTGAGACCATTATATGTTTAGATCCTTCAAACTATTATTATTATTATTATTTTAGAAAATATAGTGAGGTACTAGAGTTTCAATATCACTGGGCTAGGAGCCAAGAGACCCTAGGAGCTAAGATACCTCCTGGATGTGTGAATTTGGGTAAGTCATTTCACTTCTCTGGGCCTCAGCTCCTGAACTGTGAAATGGGGAGGCTGAGTTTGATGAATCTTGAAGTGGGGTCCACGGACTTCCTACCTCGGAACGGCCATGGAGGCTTGCCGGACGCAGCTTCCCCAGGCAGCAGCACCTCCACGAGCAATTCTTATTTAAGCACTTTAAATTTTGAGGATCGCTAGCTTAAGATTTCTTCCAGCTTTTGCATTTTGAGTCTTGCTTTGAAGTTGGGATTAATTTAAATGAAAGCTGAGACAAAAATAAATGTATCCTTCAAATTCTTGGATAATAGAATCTGAACTCTGATTTCTAAGAGTCGTATATCAATGTCTATATATTAGAATTAAGTGGGATATATGTTTGATTCCCTGAAAGATTAGATAGAATGAAGGCCAAGGACTTTGGAGTCATATTTTTAAGAAGGGGAGAAATCAAGCATTTGTTACATAATACAGTTAATTTGTAACCATGCTCTCTAAGGCCCAATTTCCTGCAGACATTAGCTCTAAGCTGCCATAACTCTCTCCTAGAAGTGTATCACTCTGCCTGTAAACACCGGTTCTGAAACCTACCGTGCAGTCCTGAGGTGTTAAAAGCTTTTGAACATTGTATTCGGGTTGAGTTTGTCCCAAATCAGCCAGTGATTATTGGGCTTTCTTTAATAGCAAGAACTAATATAACTATGCAAAATGCACTTGTCAATTTTTACAATTAGGCTTCCATAAAAGTCAGAACTTTCAAAACATTTCAGATTGACAACTTATTGATCAAACTATATATTAGTATGTGTATCGGTCCTATACATGCATATATTTTCTGTGTGGTCAAGTCAAAGTCGCTATGAAATGTAGTAGGACCGGAGTTCAAGTCCTTCCTACACTGCTTAACAGTGGCACCGCCTTTGGTAAGCAGCGTAATCGTCCCGAGCTTCTCTTCCCTCAGCCGCAAGATGAAAATAACAGGAATGATGCTGAGGGTCTTACAGGATTACTGTGAAGAATAAATGTGCTATTTGGTTAAAAAAGCACCACACATATTATTACTTACTTCCCATATTATACTATTGAAACTTCCATAATTATGTCAGCCTACATTCTTAGATTTTTGTCTTTATTTATTTATTTATTTATTTATTTAATAAACAAGCATTTTTAAAAATTATCTGTTATGCTTCTAACCCTCTACACCAAATACTCTGCAAAAAAAGGAGAGAAGTAGACGCTGTCATTTCTGAGCTTAAGTCACTTTGAGGATTTTACAACAATATCACACAGTATAAGGTTAAAAACAGACATTTGAATGGTAAGAACTGACCAAAGGTGAGCATAACTGGTCTTCCAAGATCAGGGGGTGTTTATCCGACGAAGGTAGAAGGAGGAAGGCTTTGGGATTTGCTAGGTCAACAGGAGGGAATTTTAGCAGGAGACTGAACAACAGCACAGGCAGGGAGCCCAGCGGGAGGGCGGGGAAGCGGAGTCACTAGAATTAAGGTATCATGTCGAGGACCTGTGGGTGTACGTTTGGAGCATTAGATGAGTCTGAAGATCAATGTTCCTTGAATTCCCCAGAGAAGAGTTTGAGATTTATCCAGGAGGTCATATGGAGCAATGAGAGTTCTGAGCAGGGAATACCCATTGAGTTATTTCTACACATTTATCTGAAAGTATTGTTCATGACGGATCAGAGTACAGACATACTGGAAGTAGGGAGAGCGATTGGGAGTATACTGTATGAAGCCAGGTAGTCATGATTTTATGCTAAAATGTTGGATGTTGAAATAGAAAAGAAAAAAAATAGATGAGATTTCTGGCAGATTTATTTATTTTAAAAATAACTTTAAACTAAATAATTCTTTTAAATTAATGGGAATAAAAAGTCCAATAAAGCTCTTACGTTTTTTTTTGTTTTGTTTTGTTTTGGTTTTTTTCCCCAAATCTTTATTGTTGGATGTAAAATGTATTACAGATGTTCCACATTTTTCCCCCATTGACCCCCTCCTCCCCACTCCCGCCCCCCTCCCACCTTTTCCCACACTATTGTCTGTGTCCATTGGTTATGCATATAAGTTCTTTGGTTCATTTCTTCCCACCCCCCAAACCCCTTTCCCTTTGAGGTTTGTCAGTCTAGCAATGAATTTGTGCTTCTTAATCCCTTCACCTTTTCACCCATTCCCCCAACCGCCTTCCCAACTGGCAACCAACAAAATGTTCTCTGTATCTATGAGAATGTTTCTGTTCTTCCTGTTCATTTTGTTTGTAGATTCCATTGTTGGTAGATATGTATTCATTGCCATTTTGTTTGTTCATACATTTTATCTTTTTCTTCAAAAAGACCCTTCATCATTTCACATAATAACGGTTTGGTAGTGATGAACTCCTTTAACTTTTTCTTGTCTGGGAAAGTTTTTATATGTCCATCGATTCTAAATGACAGCTTTGCAGGATAGAGTAATTTTGGTTGTAGGTTCTTGGTTTTCATCACTCTGAATATTTCTTGCCACTCCCTTCTGGCCTGCAAAGTTTCTTTTGAGAAATCAGCTGACAGCCTAATGGGAACTCCCTTGTAGGTAACTAGTTGCCTTTCTCTTGCTGCTTTTAAGATTCTCTCTTTGTCTTGAACCTTTTGCATTTTGATGATGATGTGTCTTGGTGTGGGCCTCTTGGGGTTCATCTTGTTTGGGACTCTCTGTGCTTCCTGTACTTGTATGTCTGTTTCCTTCACCAAGTTAGGAAAGTTTTCTGCCATTATTGTTTCAAACAGGTTTTCGATTTCTTGTTCTCTCTCTTCTCCTTCTGGCACCCCCAAGATGCGAGTGTTGGCACCCTTGAAGTTGTCCCAGAGGCTCCTTACACTATCCTCATTTTTTTGGATTCTTTTTTCTTTTTGCTGTTCTGATTGGGGATTTTTTGCTTCCTTATATTCCAAATCGATGGTTTTCTCCTTGGATTTACATACTCTATTATTGAAGCTGTGTAAATTATTCTTTATTTCAGTTATTGCCTCCTTCAATTCTAACTGTGTATCCATGATTTCTAACTGGTCCTTTTTTATGCTCTTGAGGCCCTCCTTAAGTTCACTGAGGTTCTCACTAAGTTCATTGAGCATCCTTATAAACAGTATTTTGAACTCAGTATCTGTTAGGTTGCTTATCTCCCTTTTGCTTATTTCTTTTATTGGGGTTTTGTTCTGTTCTTTCATTTGGGACCTGTTTCTTTGTATCCTCATTTTGGCTGCCTCTCTGTGTTTCTGTGTATTACTTAATAACGAGAGGTATGGGGCTTGCTGAGACCCGATGCTGCTCGTTTGAAAGAATTTAGGAAAAACCTGAAGCAGGATCCAAGACAGGCCAATCCTATGGTTAAGCAAGTGGCAACAGCTTGGGTGGGCCTGAAAGTTGGGCGGGGCGGGGCCTCAGGGAGTCAGCAGGGCGGGGCTACCAGTGTGAGCCAGGTTGCTGGAGTCCCAGGTATGGCAACTGTCTGCCGCCCCCGGGAAGGGCTCACCAAAGGAACAAAGGCCTCTGACAGCACGTTTGTCCCCGAGAAAGCCCCCTCTCCAGCCCTCGCTCCAGTGCCAAACAGCTCAGTTCTTCCCTGTGTGTCTCTGGTGCCCCTCGAGCTGCCTCCCCTCCGAGCTTAGAGGGAGAGAGTCCGATAAGTCCGTGCGCGGGCCCTTTAAGGAGCTGCCTGGGGCTCCAGCCGCCTCAGCCTCCCTGAGCCTCAGTTCCCGCTGGTTTTTCCAGCTAGAAGTGATGGGGATTCTCTTCCTGGCACTGGAACCCTGAGCGGGGCAACTGGTGTGGGACGGGGACCCCTCAGTCCTCAGGAAGGACCTTCCCAGCCGCGGGAGCCTCCTGATTTTTATCCGCCACACGTGGGTGTGGACCCAGCCCGTCCCCTCCGCCCCTCCTACCAGTCTGGCTGTGGCTGCTGCTTTAATTCCGTAGTTGTAGGACTTCCATTCAGCTTGATTTCAGGCGGTTTTGAATGATGGTTGTTCTGTAGATTAGTTGTAACTTTGATGTGGTTGTGGGAGGACGCGATACCATGGTTACCTACCCGCCATCTTGACCGGAAGTCCGCTCTTACGTTTTCATTTTTGTTCAGATGTGTAAAATGCACACACCTTTCCAAATATTTGTTGGATGCATAATATGGGCAATGTCCCAGGAGCTTGAACTTGTGGACCTTCCATTGTGGTTGGAAGACAAAGAATATAAACAACAAACCTAATAAATAAATTTTCTACCATGTTCAAAAGAGAAAAATATATCGAGTGTCCCCCCAAAAATGTATACAGGGTGTCTATAGATTATATTACATTTTGAAAATGAAGTGTATTTTAATAAACACTGGCTTTCTAATTATACTTTTTTTGTGTATACATTTTTGGGGGACACCACATAGATGGGGACAAGAGAGGGGAAGAGCAGGGTGGTGCAGGCTACTTGTACTGTAAAACAGACCGGCTGGGTTGCCCTCGCGGACAAGGTGATGCTGAGCAGAGATGAGAAGGAAAGAGAGCTGGTCCCACAGACACCTGGGGAGAGAATATTCCGGAAAGAAGAAATAACTATATGCAAAGGCCCGTAGCCTCCCTGGCACGCTGGGAGTGATCGCCACGGTCAGAGGGTTAGAATTTTGTTTATAACACCCGACTGAAACCTACAGCAGATCCCAGGGTGCATGTCTCTGCAGCTGCGGAGGCGCGGCCCTGCCTGCACCGCCTGTGCCCCGCGCCGCCTCCCGCGCCGCCTCCCGCGCCGCCTCCCGACGGGGAATGAGAACCTGGGTACAGACAGGAAGCACGGAGAACAGTCCTTTCACAGTTGACGTCAGCGAGCCTTATTTGTTTTTATTAATATCATTGATTTTTTTGGATGCAGATTTCATTTCTGTACTTTGCTGGGATGTTTTATTAAAACTCTTTTGCCCATTTTTAAACTTGTGCCACCCCCACATTTCAGATAGAGCACTTACAAGAGAACATAATATTAACCAAAGTTACTCCAATAAAGTTAACTTTAAAAAAGAGAACAGCTCTGGCAGGTTTGGCTCAGCATTTAGAGCATCGGCCTGCGGTCCAGAGAGACCCAGGTTCAGTTCCTGCTAAGGGCACGTACCTCGGTTGCAGTTTGTCCCCGGCCCTAGTTGGGTCGTGAGGGTGGCAACCACTCGATGTGTCCCTTTCACGTCAATGTTTCTCTCTCTCTCTCTCTCCCCACCCTATCTGAACAAAATATAAAAGAACAAAACAAAACAACACACTTTCTGATGCCCATCCACCACCATTTCCCCCTAAGCTGAGTAGTGGACAAAAAAAAAAGAAAAACTCTCATAATTTAACTGACAGTATCTACAGGCTTTTTAAAAAGCCAGGTATATAGAAAATGTGTAACTGTTTTTTATAATAAGACTGGACATGCATTTTTCCTGGGGGTCCTCACAGAAGAGTATGATGTGATGAAGTAACTGTTGTGTTCGTGTGTGTGCGTGTGTGTGTTTATAGTATTCTTGCTCAAGATACGAATAAACAGGACGAAACAATGTTCCAGAGGAAAAGCAGTTAAGTTTGCAACTTTGACTGATTATCTTGAGCACCTCTGGGAAGGCATGGATACACATAAAACAATATTTGTTTTAGCAGAAAAGAATCTCACTTTAGATGTCACATAACTGCATGTTTACAAACTCTACAAATTACTTCTCTGTCCCTTGTTCCGTCAGACACGGAATTCAAACCAGGGAATCTTGGGTGCTGTTCCTAGTTCCGTGGCGCATCCTTATGAGAGTTCTAAAGAGAAAGAGACTGGCACCTTTCGTCTGGTGCTGGGAACCCTTGAGCCTGACTACCGCAGAGCCAAGGAGCCGAGACATCCCCACCCAGGTCACACTGGGAGGCTTCATTGTCCCACAGTCCAGTCTTACCAAACTTGTTAAATTGGGGTTGTGTGAAATAGTAAGTATCACCCCTTATCAGTCAAACAGGAGCAGCACGTTGACACTTCAGAATAACCAGGAGATAACATCAGTGGCTGTCCAGCTCTGCAAGGCAGCATCATAATAAAGATGACAATTGAGCCCTGGCGGTTAGCGCGTCGGCCTGCAGTCCGGAGAGACCCGGGTTCGGTTCCCGCTAAGGGCACGTACTTCGGTTGCAGTTCGTCCCCGGCCCTGGTTGGTTGTGCGGGTGGCAGCCACTCGATGTGTCCCTTTCACGTCGATGTTTCTCTCTCTCTCTCTCTTCCTCTCTCTCCCTCCCACTCTATCTGAACAAAAAAATGGAAAAATGTCCTCGAGTGAGGATAAAAAAAAATAATAATAATAATAAAAATTAAAGATGACAATCGAAGACCCTCCCAGGAAATGACCATTCTCGGAAAAGTTGCTTTGGGAAAGCAAAAATAAGCCTGGTGGTGGTATAGTATCCATTCGATGGGGTGCCCACTACATACTTACGGTGACTTAGGTTTGCCTCACTCTCATCTCTTAATTATGTCTTACGTTAGATTTCTGTGAAAATCAGTGAAAATCTCTGCTCCCTGACGTTAATGAGTTTTGTGTGCTATAAGGACATTGGTGACCCCTTGGAATATGTAAAGTTATAGTGAAAGAACAAATGGGAAATTCTGATGAACCTGATTTCAAGTAGGGGTACGGGCATACATAATAAATAGCACACAGCTCTGTGAGTCCCAGGGGAAGAAGAGTCATTATTTCAGATGGTTCTCTGGCTGACCTTCACACATGTGTGTTATGTGGAACAATGCATAGCTTGGAGATCTTTGACCTTTGACAGCTAACCATGAGGTGATTTGTGGTATTACTGCAAACCAGTAAAGGGCATCCACAGCCAAGGGCTTTGCAACGCTCAGTAATAAAGCCTAATGGTTATTTTGTGTTGTTAATAAAAATGTTTGCTTTTGTTGGATGTAAAGGTATTTGCTGCAAATTTATTGTACTGTGCTCATGGTTCCGATTGGCTACCTTTAAACAATATAATCTTAACAAAACCCAAAATTTATAATGAAATGACCATTTGTCATGTCAGAATCATTTGGTTCTTACACAACCTACACAGAAGCAGAAATCAAAGTTTTTTCTGCCCCTATTCTGGGAACACCTAAATATGTCTCACGCTCTAGTCTGCCATTCAAAAATATCTTACTGACTAGCGTAGACATCCAAAGTCCTTATTGATCTGAAATTGAAAATAAGAGTAATTACAGCCCATGGAACCCCCATTGATATAGTTCTAAATTCAACACACTCTTCAGCTTTCAGAAGTGCATGGCTCAAACTCATTCTTTACCATTGGCTAATAATGTGTACAAGAGAGGGGGGAGGGAATCCTTACAACACATTTTATACTTTGCAGGAACTTTCTTTTTTTTTTCAATATGTTTTCATTGATTTTTTCAGAGAAAGAGGAAGGAAGAGAGAGATAAAAACATCCACGTGAGGGAGAAACACCTGCATGCCACACACTGGGGCATGTGCCCCGACCGGGAATCGAACCAGGACCTCTCAGTCCATGGGACGAAGCTCAGTCCACTGACACTCTGGCTGGGCTTACCAGAGCTCCCTGCTTACATTAAGTTGTCATCACAATATGTTGGCAGTGAGGGGAGGGGTGTTTATCCTAAGGGATTGGAATGAGTCAGGAGAAGGGAAGGAGGAGGAAGTGACAGCCCGTACTTGGCTCATTGCACTTTAATTTTCTATCACTGGTTACGAGCATGATGTGAGGACTTTTAATGGCTTCAGATCTTCCGGGATGGCCGTTAGTATCTATGCCTAGATTTGGGGCTTTTGGATCGGGGACAACAGAGTCTTTGGAGGCAGACAGCTTGAATGTGATCTCTGATTTGTACACAGACCTGTATGATCTTAAGAAATGACTTTGTCCTCTCTGGACCTCCGCTTTTTTCTATTGGATAAAATGAGTATAATATACAACTCATACAGCTCCTGAAAGGGTCAAGTTAAATGGTCTGTGCTTGTGACAATGTTGTTGTTTTGTTTGTTTGTTTGTTTTTTAGTATAAATGTATCAGGCAAATCAATTAGAGAACATACAGGTCAGGGCAAAAGTAGATTTACAGTTTGTATGGAAAATAACACAATAATTAACAAATAATAATACAAGAATAAACTCTGTGTTTTGCATACTCACAACTGTAAACCTACTTTTACCTCACTCCGTGTTATGTAACATTTGACACTTTGGATTGTTTGAAGACATATGGAATATGGAATATTTACACTTAAAATGGAACATTTATATAGTATAATAAGACACTATATAAACCTTCAGTATTTACTAATGCAAAATAATTATTGCATTTACTTATAAATTATATCAAAGTAAAATTTGTGATGAGTACTTGTTTTCTTCTTAGAAAGCATCAGGTAATATTTTTAATGGCAATCTTATTTATTGGGAGATCTTTGTTAATCTCTACAACCTATTGGGTGTGACAGGTTTCAAGGGCTAAGGTCACAGCTCATTTGCAAGGACCCACGGTCGTCTGCTCTCTCGGGTCCACCGAGCTCTTTCATGTGCATGTCCCAGGATGTCCCGTCACATTTGTAAAGTTATACAACTTGAAATAGCTTCCAACAGAGCAATTTTTTTAACTTATCTTTATTGTTGCATATATTACAGATGTTTCTTATTTTCCCCCCATTAACCCCCTCCTCACCACTCTCACCCCAATCCTGCCTTTCCCCACACTTGTCTGTGTCCATTGGTTATGCATATATACATATAGCCCAGCCGGTGTGGCTCAGTGGTTGAGCATCGACCCATGCACCAAGAGGTCATCAGTTCGATTCCCGTTCAGGGCAGATGCTCAGGATGTGGGCCAAATCCCCAATGGGGGGCATGCTGGAGGTGGCCGATTGATGTTCTCTCTCATCGATGTTTCTATATCTCTCTCCCTCTAAAAATCAATAAAGAAAAAATTTTTTTTTTAAAAGCACCAACAGAGCAATTTTCAAACTGTAAGATCCGCACCATGAATAGCCGATCGAGCCTCTGCAGGAGCTGTCCCTTCGCTGGTCTCCCTCCCTGCTCAGGAAGAGACTGAACTGGAGGACATGTCCCAGCCCGCTGCACTGGCACGTCAGACTTCCAGGAAATACTCTTAGAGGGAATGGGCCATCCTGCTCCCCCTTTCTCCTCCCCTTGGGAGGTAGGCGTGAAGGTCAGAGCGGGAATCACCAAGCTGAACCGGGACACAGAAGCCAGGTGTTGAGGGTGCAGAGGGAAGATAACAACACTGGCTCCTGGAATGACGGACCACCTGGGCCCTGGACTTCCATACTCAGAGGCGACAGATTATTTGGGGTGTTCTTACGATGGCCAACCCTCCTCCACACACAGTTTCTGGGACGTCAGCACTGCCCTGCGCACAGCCAAGCAGACCGGTCCCCACTCACCTGAGCTACCCTAACAGTCCAAGGCGGGAAGTAGAACTATCTAAAAAAATAAACAGCTTGTTTAAAATATTTAGAAAGATTCTATTGTTCCAATCTTCTACCAGGGGAAAATTTATTTCTTCTTTTTCATTTCAAGTGCTTTAAAAAATATTCTTGGTCCTAAGTTTCTCACTTTTTTTTAAAGTTACTTATTTGGTTTCACATGGGAAAGAACTGGGGGGGGGGGGGACCAATGTTATACCTTTTCACAGTGAAACTATCCTAGACCTTCTGACCAGTGGGACCAGTTTTAAAAACTGATTAGAAAACATGTGTTCCTATAAAACATAATTAGCAAATGCTTTCTTACCCACTGACTAGCTGTGTCGTCCTTCCCGAGTCAAAGGCACGTCCCGCTCAGTGCCTGTGTGACGGGCCCTGGGACAGTCTGAGCAGCTCGTCCCGCTGACCTGTGGTCAGACCCAGCTGCTTGTGCTTGAAGTTTCATCTGAGCAGCCTCAGCCCCCCGCCCCGCCCCGCCCCCGCGGTAACTGAAGCATTCTGGGGGCCCTGGGTGTGTGAAGGGCTGGAGCTCTGCAGTCAGGCCTGCCTGGACCCTGGCCTGACGCTGACCACCCTCCTACTTCCGTGAATTCCGAGCCAGGTGTGAGTGGGGGCAATGACACCTATTTCACAGTCTGGTTGGAAGCAGTGCTTCCTTCCTCGTCCTGCTCGATGGGTAAATACAGCCCCTTCCCCCTGCTACATGGTTCTGTCATGGGACCATCGTGAGCATGAACGTCTTGACCCCTGTTCTTAGGACTTAGCCAGGGTGTTTACCTACTTCTGGTGCTGAGGGACATGAGTGGCCTCACCCAGTAGACTGGGAGGGGAACTCACCTCCTTTTGAAGTTGGTAGGAGCTCAAGGAGAATGAAATCCATGGGGAATGAGCAACTCTGCCTTCAGGTGGGCTGCCCCTGTGCCGGGCTCCTCTGCCCTCTGCCACCCCACCTTGTCACTGCTGGTGGGTTGGAGACACTGTCCCTCGGCTGCTCGGGCTTCTTTGAGGAGGTCGACCACAGCTCACCCCAGCTAATCAAAGATGGGCCCTGTGTAAGGGGAGCCCAGAGACCTGCATCACCACTGCCCTTCTGCCACTGACTGGAGGTGACTAGAGGTGTGTCCCGGGGCAAGGGAAGAGGGGCAAAGGAAGCGCATGGTGTGCTTATCATGCACCTTGCCGTGTGCCCGACACTGGTATCATCACTTAATTGCATTCTTAGGAGAGGCCTGTGAGGTCGATGTTCTTACACCTTTTCCTGGCGAAGAAACCAAGGCTTCCCGGCCCTGGGTAACCTGCTCGTACATTCTCGTCTCACAGATGGAGCCCAACGCTGTCTGGCCTCAAAGCCCTGCCACCTGTGCGACCTACCTGGGCCCCTCTTTCTTCTGAAAAGTGCCACGAGCTGGGTACTCTCTGCGTTTCCCTACACTCCTGTGTCATTCTGCCCTCCTGACTCCAAATGCAGGATGGAATGTGTTCGGCTGTTCACGGACCTCAGGAGACTTCCTCCAGGAGACAGCCGATTCCACACACCTGGCACCTGTAGACGTGGAGGACGGAAGAGTAAATGCACATAACCGGCTAAGGAGCGGACAGTTAGAGTCATATCTCTTTGGGTAGGCATCAGTTTTCAGTGGGCTGCGCTGCATAATCTAAATGCCCTTATCACTTTGTTTTTCGAAATCCTGATTAGACAACAGAACACAGACAGAACAATTCAGAGTCCACGCTGTCGAAAGAAGAAAAAGAGTCCAGGAGCACTATCAGCCCACGGGGGTGCCAGCACTCGCGTGTTACAGACCAGACGGAGGCAGGAGCACGGGGATGATGCTGAAGCCCACCCTGGAGCTTGATCCACACCAGCCCCCCGCTGGCCGGTCCACAGAGCAGCTCACACGTAGCGCCTTCGTTTGGCCCCGCACACATTTTGCTTAAAGATGTGAGTCTCACCCTGAGCTGAAAAAAGTTGTTTTCTTACTTTCTTCAGTATCATAACGCTTTGTTTCATTTCTCTCCTGAATAGCAAGGCCAGTCCCGGGGAGATTTTGCAGGGCCGTAATGAAAGTCGACTACAGTGCCCTTTGGGTGGCAAACTTAATGGATACGTCTGCCTTAGACACGATCAGGAAGCCTCCTTCTGAGTCACCAAGAAATGCTGCCTTTGGTTGGGATTTATTATTTCTCTCCTTCGCTTTTTTGTGTCTATTGGAACAATAGGAGGAGGCTACTTGCGTCTCCTCTTTTATCTTGACCCAGGCTGTGCTTTTGTAAAACGTTAGAATTTGCATTTTGCTTGAGTTCGTGGTATGGTAATACTGCAAGCTGTTGGGAATTAATGGCATTTAGAAGAGAGACAGAGCGCTTTCTCAATTATTCAGTAAGCTGGAGAGCAGGTCCACGGTGGGATGGGCGTTCAGGAGAGGTGACAGAGGTGTGCAAAGGTCACAGCTTCTGTGGCAGATGCTCTGAGGAGATGTAACCCGGCCCTTTTCACGGCAGCTCCTTTAACAGTACTAGTCACGATATGTTCTTGCTGACTCACTTTATGGACCATTTTTTTGCAGATGGAAAATTCACCGTTTCAGTTCTGCATTCCAGGTTTTACGGCCACCTGGAGCTCCGTGTGCCATGCACGATTTTCATGCACGTGAGGTCCCCCTGGCGTCACGAGCACTGTGGACTCTGGGCAAGGACACATGGCTCAGCCATCCCTGGGAATGGAATTGGGGGCCCTCTACCCCTTCCAAATGTCGCAACCCGTCAGCCCCATAAATAGGTTTGGGGGGTGTACCTGGGCAAGGGCAGAACTCCTGCAGAGGACCTCTGGGATAACTCCATTTCCCGGGCAGCCTACCCCCAAGTGCTGACCTAAATAAACACTCCTTAATAGCTGGTGCTTTAAAAAGGAAGGCTCATTCAGAGTGTGTGGACAAAAGGGAAAGGCAGGAAGGCACCAGCTGCTCCCGAGTCTGCCCTTCCCGTCCCACGTGGAAGGCGCCAGCAGGCACTCACCTGTCTCCACGTGCGTGGGGAGCAAACCGCGAGAGGTCGTGACCTCTCTCATAGCGCACCCTGATGCTGGCTCCCAAACCCATGTGCTTTGCTTATTTTTATTTTTTTATAAAGTCAAGAGACGTACACTTGGGTCTCAGAGCATGGCCTGGACCAGATACCAGTGCCCCTCAGCAGCCCCCACCTGAGGGCTCAGCTCTCAGCTGCCATGCTTAGGCTAAGACCTTAGCAGGAATCCTGCCAAGTTAACACCGTGGGGACTGTTTCCTTCTTGGTGGAGGAGAGAGGAGGGAGGACTCTATACAAGGGTGGATCCCAGTCAGGAAGGGAGCCGTGTTCATCTTGTTTGTTCAGATAAGGGCTTTGAGACCCAGATTCATCCTTCCTGACATGCCGTCCAAACCACCAGAGCAGCCGGCAGGGCACACAGCCGCCTGCGGAGGAACAGCCCCTCCAGACAGCCTGCGGGTGGTCAAGCCCCTGCAGCTGAACTCGAAAACCAGCCCGTTGTAAGTGTGACTGACACTCAGGCATCTGACTTGCTCGACGGATTCCCTTCTAACTTATTTGTCGTGATGCTTTAAAATTTACTGAGAAGTTTTTATTTAACAACCACAGCAATGGGTGACACCTAGTGAGAAGGTCCACTCGACCAGGCACGGCTCTGAGCATCTGTAAGCATCTCCTCATTTCATCCCAAGGCAGCCCCCTGGGGAGAGCTGTCAGGGTCAGAGACTTGGCCTCCGTCTCCGCAGCCCTGCCTCTGGCCGAGTGGCCTAGAATCCCCCACCGTGGCCATGTGCAGGGACCATCATCTCGCTACTTCACCAGTGTGGAAACAGAGGAAAGATGTCAGCACAACAGTCTGGATTTGAATCCGACTCTCTGAAAGAAATCTCACGTACTTGTCTGCTCTCCATCTCTACCCGCTTCGAACGGCTGTTTCCACCAGGCCAGACCACTTGTGCCTCTGCCGTTCACACGTGCCCACACTCCTGGCCCCCCACGCGTTCACCACCCGGCAGCCAGACCTCTTGTCAACCCATCTGGCCTGTACCATGTTCTGCTCAACACCCTCAGTGGCTTCCGTTGCTTTGGGATGAAAACAAAATCCTTACGGTGACCTGTCAGGACAGATGATCTGGCGCCCGCCTGCTCAGCCAGACCAGCCTCGAACGTGCTGCCTCTCAGTGTCCACACCGGCGGCGAGGAAAGAAGCGGGTCTCATCGTCAGAACTGCCTTCCGAAGGTGAGGCCTCGTAAGAAAACATTAGGCTAACCGGCTCTTCCAGGCACTCAGTACACAGCGCCTGCTTCAGCCGGGCCCCAGCGGAAATGCTGTCAATCCATTTGTTACTCATAAATGGGTTGCTGGGGCGGGGACTGACTTTCCCATAAGGTCACTGTCATGGAAACGAGTTAAGTTCCAAGGCCATACACACCGATTTTTCCTACAAGATAGCAAAGCTCTGCGACTAAAAGTACCATGGCTTTTCCAGTCCACTGATAACCACAGCTGATGTGTATTTAGCATGTAGGACCTACCAGGTGACGTGATCCACATGTGGTATATGTTAAGTCCCCCAAGACACAAGTTTATAGAGTAGTTACTATTGCAACTCCCACTGTAGAGATAAAGGAAATAAGGCACATAGCAAATTCCAACTAGAAAAAAATTCAAGCTGAGATATACTACAAGGATAGTTTTTTTTAAGAAAAATAATACTCAGACAGCTTCTGGTCAAGATGGCTGGGCAGGTAGACACTGTGCTCACCTCCTCCCAAGAAATGTCATACTCCCGTCCCCTCCTTATACTTTAACACTGGTAAGACAGCAGCTTCAGCTTCGGTAACCTGGTATGATTTTGAAGCCCCCCCCCTTCTCTATTTCATACTTTGAACAGCAAATATATATATATATATATAATTTTCCAATTAAAAATGCAATGCTTATTTCTCAGTCTTTGCAATTCTCCTGTAGTTGTCAATGCAACAGGCCGTGTTTTTAGTTGATTGACATTTTGCTTCTCTCTGTTCAAACCTGTGGTAAGAGGCCCACCCAGCCAGCAATTTCTGTTGGTGTCTGAATCGGTGTGAAACAGCACACATGCAGTCCTGTACCCACAGCACCACTCCACTGCCTCACAGGGGCCCACTCGGGACATAATCTCTGGAAATGCACACAAGTGACAGCCCTAGGATGTCCAGCAATTGCCTAGTTCCTCCTCCTACCACATCGAGACTGCCCCCCCACTGCGGTGCTCGGCCTGTTTGGCTTTTTATTTTTGAAAGCTTTAAGCAGATTCTGTATGTTTCCAAAGATCAGATCCCAAGTTATTAATATTTGAGCAACTGAAAAAAAAAAAAAACTGAGCTGAAATTCCAGACAGCATCACTGATTCATTTTCATCTACTGGCTTTGTTGTCTCAAATTTGGAGAATATTTAGCTGGGATCCCTTTGATTTGGGAGAATTATTAAAAAGTGTTTTTATTACCAACAATGATTTTTCAGTAACAGATCAGCAAATGAAGGGATTTAAATATACATTTTATTGAAAGCTTAAAAATATCATGGATTCAAAGGGATGTTTTAACATAAAACTAAAGCTTTGCAAAAACAGAATTGTTTATTAGTTATGAATTAATGTGAGTGAGGTGGCAATTAAGCATTGCTTGTGTATTTGATATCTCAGCATAGACTGTAACCAGGGAGGAGTTATCTGTTTTTTCCATTCCTTCCCCTGCCCCACTTTTTTGGAACACGGTGGTGCCCATACCATCCTGGTGTACTTTCCTTCAAGTGAATATTGTAAATGTATCATAATACAAAAAAAAAGAAGATGTTGCATGATTTTGAAATAGATGATAAATACAAACATATGTAATATATGTAATAAATGGAATGTCTGCATATTTTCTTCAAATCTTCATAATGAGCTTACTACCCTTGAAAATATCAAAATGTTAAACAACCAGTATGGCGCAGGTCCCGCCAGACTCGACCGGCACGGCCTTCTGTTAGATGCTGCGCCCAGGCTTCGCCTCCAGGGGTGAGGAGCCGGAGCGCGGGCGGCCGCTGCGGAGACTGGCTGCAGCCCGTGCGGATGGATGCCGTGATGTACGGCGCAGCGTCCGCAGTGGTGCATGCCGGCGGGCCCGAGCCCTGATGTCAGGGCGAGGTCAGCGAGTAGCAGGCAGCCTCAGAACCCGCCTCATCCAATGCACTGTTTCCAGGTGCTGCCTTGTGCTGCTCTCTGGGAGCCTGGTTCTCCGACAGCCCTGGCTTACATCGGGGAGCCCCCGGTGACCATCTGATGATGTGGGCCGCCCCCCCGCCGGGGAATTCCGTTGCTTTGCTAAATGGAGTATCTCGGAACGTCAACGGGATTTCAGACCTTGTGTGATGCAGCCACCCCCGCGTGCTCTCTCCTCTGAGCCCACGTTTCCTCCCTTCTTCCACCAACCTTTCTACCCCACTTAATGGAGCCATTGCTTCCTGCGTGCCTGCTGCATTCTTCCGAGAGTCCCTGCCAGGGTGCGAGTCCTGCCGCCCAGGAGAGTGAACCTACATCAACCACTCTTGCTTATTTAACTTTGTATTCCGCCCGTCTTGACCCAGCACCTCGACCCTGTTGGCAGATGCACTCGCATCCCCAGCACATGCTGACTAGGTCCTGCCCCTCCTGCCAGAGCCCTTTCCTCCCTCACACTCGGCCCTAGCACCTTCCTAGCCAGGTTGTGTTGGATTATATGTGATTCGAACCCTAATTACTGTTCTGGGGGCTCGGTGGATCCGGGGGGAGCACGGGTTGCTCAACGCCTGGGCCTCTTCATCACCCATCATCCAGCAATGGGGGTGCTGCCCTATTAGAGAAAAGGGGACAACTCTGTAGATTCAGGGGGTTCTGGAAACTGGGGATGAAGATTTTCACGTGCATCCTATCGGGATCTCATTCTTTCTCAGTTAATGTCCTAACCCTGACATAGCAAATTTGCTTAAGTGGAGAATTCAGCTTTCTTTGGAGTTCTGCTGCCTTTTAAATTAAATTCTGGAGCCTAGTTCATGGCACGTTTTTGCCATCCAGCTGCGTTAAGCGAGACTCTATACACTGTGGAAGAGGGCTGCAGGCTCAGCTTTTTCCAAAGCATCAGTTTTCCTCCCCAGTAAGAAAACCATTCCATTATCCTTACCATTATATCAGATATATTTCTTACATTGTAGCCACTTGTGCACTTATGCGCTTCTGCATTTGTACCAATCCCATTCACCACCAGTGAGCATCTGAAAAATGTCCCTGCTGCCTTTCCCTGGAGCTCCATCTGCCAACAGCAACAGGGCCCTCACTGCCAGGGGACAGGCAGGCGGTCGGCTTCCCTGTCCCCCTCAGTGTCTGCACTCTCTGGACTCTGGCATCTACTGCCGGTTGGGTTCCTAATGAGGCAAATTGTGAAGCGAAGATTAGCACACAGGATGTACACCTGAGGCTGAAGGAAAGCGAACGCAACTGGACAGAGGGAGAAGTTGGGGTGCTTTGCTGTGCTGTCTCAGTAAAGGCTTCACGAGGAATATGAAACTGGGGTAGCCCTTCAGAGTTGCTCCAAGTTGGGACATGGGCAGAAAGGAGTGGGGCTTTTCTCATTAGCATAGGTCAGTGGCTCTCAAATGTTAGCATTTATCACATTCAGCACCCAGTAGAGTTTAACGAAGCAGAGTTTGGGGTCCCACTGCCAGAGTTCGTGATTAGGTCTGGGATGTGTGCCCTGGCCGGTTTGGCTCAGCGGTTGGAGCGTCGGCCTGCGGTACAGAGGTCTGGGATGTGGCCTGAGAACTTGCTTATCTAACAAGTTCCCAAGTGACAATCCAGGGATCATACTCTGAGCATCACTGGTGTGGTTCCTTTCCTGGAGGGGCACTCCCAACCACCAGGAGAGTAAGTTCTTCAGTCCCAAAGGGGGCTCTGGGAAGCACATCATAGCATCTGCTATCACAGCAGGGACTCGGGAGTCAGGGACATAGTCCTAGAGACTCGACCACTACAAGATTTGTAACTTGGGGATTTATCTACCTTCTCTGAGCTTCATTTCTAAAATGGGTATAATAGCACCCAAAGCAAGGGATAGTGTTCTCTTTGCTCCTTGACTCAGTGATTGGCACCCCATCAACCCAATGCCCGGGTAAGAATGTTGAGGATCATCATGGATTTCACCCCTTCCTCTCACCTAGTTAGACTTGGGAAAAACTACCACTTCAGTGTTTCTTGCTCCATCCACTTCTTTTTAAGGTCATTCCTTAGTTGGGCCACTGGCTCTTTCACCTCTGCACCAGCCCATCTACCTCCAGCCTTTTCTTTCATTTCTTTCTGTAAAGTCATCCAGGGTAATTGTCCTAAAACGATGAGTTAATCAGACCCCGTCTTCATTGGTCTTTGTGGCTCCTCTTGTTCTGGGGTGGAGTGGAGTCCTTCCAGCTCAGGCCTGCCCTCGAGGGGAACCCTGCTTCCCTTTCCATTCTACACACCGTAATCTGTGCTCGAGGCCAACTTATTTGTAGTTTCTTACACAGTTCTTTTCATTTTTTAGCTTTGGGCTTCACAGGTGTTTATTCTCTCTTTTCTTCTATTAAATCTTTTCCTGATTTCAAAATACCCTCAGGCTCACTTCCTCTGGAAACCTTTTCTGACACATCAAGGTTGACCAGGTGTCCCCACTGTGCGCCTCCCTGGCTCCTGGGCTTTCTTGCTTTACGGCAGTTAGCTCCCTCTTTATTTTGTTGTTCCTTACTCTCCACCCTTCCCCAGGTGGACCTTGTGTTTGAAAACACTGTCATAGGAAGGTGCATAGTAGAACTGCCCATTTTCAAATTTTGGAAGGTTAAATCAACAAGCCTCATAAACATTATTCAGTAAATGGCAGTTATCATTTCCTTTGGAGTTAGAACAGTTCGGGTGAGTGAGGGGAGAGGAAATATAATGTAATGTGAAGCTCATATTTCTAGGTGGGAGGTTCACCACTGGGACAGTGTCCATCATGGTTATTTCTCCATCAGAAATGCAAAGGATTTAGAAAATTTAATCTTTTCTAACAAATTTTATATCCTAATGTCATTAGTAAAGATATCAGTAGCATCTACCATGGAAATGAAAACCATAAATAATACTGTAGGAACATCATAATCTAGCCATAATCATTGTTAATTTATTTTTCAATTATTACTTAGTTATACTTAATGATTGATTCAACTATTGAGTATTGATATAACACTTTGAACCATTCTATGTTTAATAAACTCATCAATTCTATGATATATAGATAAGCTTGTTACTGTTTTTGCAAATAAACAAGTTATGTGGGAATAGCTCCAAGGAGTGAAAGAGAAGTCAAAGTCTAAGTATTCCACGACAGGAATCACACAGCCCACCTACATCTAATTTCCATGAGAGGAAATCTTTATCAGAATCCAAGGGAAATCAACAAATAGCAGCATTTGGGTAAGATATCAATAAAGGGAATCAGAAGCCTGCATATATGCTAAGGTGATAAATTTGTTATGATGCTCAGGAGCCTCTTATACTGTTTCCTTTCTCCATTAAGGATATTTGCTATTTGCTGTTATATCCTCTTACTCATGCAACGTTGCTTCACACCCTCTTCTTCCTATTTACTGCCAAAGATTTCCAGAAAATTTCTGATGGAACAGTCCTCAGGGGGATGGAGGGCTTTATAATGTGTCAAACTGGTTTGGCTGAACTACATTGCCCAGAATTCCCTTTCCTGTGTGTTTCCTGTTCCAGTGGGCCCAAGAGAGATTCTTTTGCAAGACCTGGAGGATGTAAGTGAAAGGGCAGCCATTCTGTAGTTCACCACCTACCCGGCGGGCACTGCACGAGGCAGCAGCCTGGCCTGCAGTGGCCCCAACATTCCTGATTCTTCCTTCAGCTTCACCACTCCTGGGGAGCGTGTGTGTTAAGCTTCACAATGAAGAGTTGCGGCTTCTGCAGAACACCCACCCCGCCAGTGGGACGGGACAGGACCAGACGTGAAACTTATGTTTATGAGTTCAGCTCAGGCTTATGGTTCCAGCTTATTCTTGTTCTTCCCACCCTGCACCCATCTTCCCTTCCTGACACCATTTGGTCTGTGGACTTAAGGTTCCACGACAAATGTGAAGAAAAAAGCCAGTCCCCACAACTGCATGAGATCTATTCCCTGTAACAAATCCATCTCTCTGTCTCTCATGATTACATTTACAGACATTAATAGTCCTGCACCCCATGATAAAAGGAGCACAGATAACATAGGAAACATGGTGACTCAATGAATGGCCTTTAGATACCTGTAATCAACTGCCTTTAGAAGGCAAATTTCTAGGTGACCAAGTATTTGCAGGCTTAAACTATTATAGTAAAATACGGAATATAATGGGGTTGGTTGGTTGCTTCTAACTGTGCTGGAGAACTAGAGGCAACAAGCTCCCGGTGTTCACGATCCCATGTCAAGGTTTGCATTAAGACTTGGAAGCTTATAGGTCTGCCCTGAGGGAAACTCGTATTTCCTATAATAGTGGGACCAAGGTTTCTGAAAATCAAACTCAAAGATTAATCCTGTATGTGGCTGAACTATAAGGCAAATTGAATTCCCAAACTTGAAAAGCCTCTTAAAGTTATGACACTGATTGATGCCCCAATGTCTTAAAATCTGTGGAGCCCTCTTTGCCAGTGGAAGCAGCCTTCCTCCCCAACAGGCGAGTCTTCCTTTTCCGGAAGACTGTACTGACCTCCTCTGACACGGTGGCCTTGCCAGGCCCTCTGGTCGTCCTCTGGGCCCACCCTGGTCACTGTCCCAGATCTATAGCCTGACTCAAGTCTCAGCCGACCCCCAAGAGTGAGGCGCACATCATGACCTGTGATAGGTGTGATGTTCACCAAGAGAACTGCAGAATCTGCTCGTTGAGTTTGACTGAAACCTAAAGTACGTGAGTAGGATGTACTTCCAGGTGTGGGATCAAGGTACAAGGAATATAAAGTTGTATCAGGCCTAAACTCTTGCTATAGATGCACTAAGGAGAGATTCTAGAGTTAATGTTTTAAGTGGAAGAGCTAGAAATGGGCCCTAACTTTTTTTTTTTGTAGGTTGATTGAAATATGGATCTGAAATAGCCTGTACCAAAGAAGTTAAAATACCACAACTTTCTTGAACTACTGTAGAGGAAGGCATCCAACGGGTAGAGTGTTTGGAATATTCAAATGTTTTATTATTTTCATTAGAGACCCAGTTCCCCAGTCAGGGGCATTGCGAGGGTACCCTTCTCGTGCTGGTATGAGCAGTACATTTGTGGGGCGTCCTTGGCGAGCTGGAAGGGCTCTGGTAGAGCTTTCAAAGCATTTTATTCTACAGAAAGCACCACATCCCTGGTACCTGGTGTGCAGCCAAAGGTCAGGAGGGGCTGCAACAGGACCTCTAGAACAATTGATTTTATACTGGGGTTTGCCTGTGGGAGGCAATCTATGGAAGGAACCAAAAAAGGTGGGGGGGTGATCGTTTGATAGAAGGGGAAAATCAAAATGGAATTTTTGAGGGAATCTCTTTGATAATATGTCTGTACTCTCCCTGGGCCTTAGGGAAGTGGTTTAAGAGACAATTTTTTCAGATCTGTTTAAGACCAAAATTTCAGGTCTGTAAACAGTAATAAGGATGTGACCTGCATCGTGATGGCACATAATTGCTGTGATACAGGCAGCACTTTAACAGTCTCAGTAAGACAGTGCGCCCACCTATGTTTCCAGGGCCAGCAAACAGGAAGGTGCCCAGGGCTGGCCCCGCCACGTGGCTCCGTCTGCGGGTACGGGACGCACTGAGGCCACCGTCCCCGCTTCCCATCGCCCCCCGAAGACCCCGGTTTTATCCCGCAGACAGGAACACAACTTACTTTCGTCATTTAACACTTCAAAACTCAAATTTCAGCTACCTTATTTTATGGGCTTCTAGAACTTTCTGCCCTCAAAGCAGGAGCAGATGTATTTCACGGTCTGCGTCTCTGTACTGAGATCACAGGTGAGGCGCTCAGCCCCCTCCTTGCTCTTCCTGGACCAGCCCCGGGGGAAGCCCACAGCCGGGGGTGGGGGTGGGGGTGGGGGTGGGGGTGGGGGGCGGGGTCCCGGTTACCGGACAATCGGCCGAGGGGCAGGAGGGCTGCGTCCCCGAGGAGTGGGCAGCTCCACGGCTGTGTCCCCGCCAAGGCCTCGGGGTGACTTCCCAGGCTTACTCACCAGCCTTGACTGCCACAGCGCCGGGTCCTTTCCCTCCCGCTGCCATGCTGAGGGACAAAATATGTTTGTATTTGGTTGGTTGGTTCTTACTTTTTACTCAGAGTTATTTTCGCAGCAGTGAGCCGGCGTGGCTGTCGACGGAGGCAGCCGGGGCTCTGCACGGGGCCTGAGGGTCCTGAGTGCTGACCTGTGGGCGGGGGCCGGGCCGCGGGGCGGTGGGGGCCGCGGGGCGGTGGGGGCCGCGGGTCACAGGGCGGTGGGGGCCGCGGGGCGGTGGGGGCCGCGGGGCGGTGGGGGCCGCGGGTCACAGGGCGGTGGGGGCCGCGGGGCGGTGGGGGCCTCGGGTCACAGGGCGGTGGGGGCCGCGGGTCACAGGGCCCTGGGACGCTGCGGAGGACTGCGGCCTGCAGGGGCCGTGTCCTGGGGCGGCCGTAGCCTGCTCGTCTCCCTTGTACCCTCAGCTGACACCTTCTCTGCCCTCCTGTTTCAGGGGCCACGGAAACAGCCCGGGAAGCAGCGTGCGCAGGAGGGGCTCGTCCCAGAGCAACTCCGGGTCCTGAAGATCCCCACACTCCCGAGATCTCAGAAGTGATGGCAGGAGATGCCAAGCATCTGCTCCATCTCGGCAGTTTACGAAGTCACAGCATGAAAAACCTGAAACATATTTTGAAATAAAAATAATACTTCCAACAATAAAAATAAATATGTTTTAAAAATCATTAGGAACATTGTTTTCTAATCCATGTCACAGCTGCCCCATGCTGAGCCGCGTGAAGAGGGAGAGCAGTTTCGTCAGATGGCATTTGTCCCCAACCACACTGCAATGAGAGCAGCGTGAGGACTGGTGAGGAACCTGGTGAGTGCCAAGCTCTCCGGGTCTAGCTCGGCACTGCCAGTCGGTTGCCACTGCATTGATCTAAACTACTAATTAGAATTGTGACCATTGCCTCTAGTCCGGTGGCTAAATAGTTGAAGTCCTTATATAAAGAAGTAGAAGAGGAAATGTTAGATAAATAATTTTCTGTTGTTATTTCTAATCAGTGGACTGTAAATACAATATAGCATCAAAAATGAGTAAAAGAAAGATGATATTGGCATTAAAATAGGGGGGAGAAGACATTTCTGTCTTATTGAAATCCATTTGTTTGTTTATGATCTCAGTATTCATTTGGGAACTTACCAAATCATAAGATATGTCTGAGTAACAAAAATACCCTTTTCTGTTCTGTGTTGTAAATTAAAAGAATGCTTGGTTCTGAATTTACACAGCTCACTTACTTGACGGATGAGTTGCGGTAAAACTCCTATGGCAGCCATGACTAGTTAAGCCTATTTAATGTGGTCCTTCAAAACATAAGCCTTGATGAGAAACACAACCAGCTATGAATTTCTACTCTGCTACTTACTAAATGTGATCTTGGGAAAATTTCTTAGCCTCTCCAAATCTGAGATTTCGTAAGTAAAAAAAAAAAGTGGGGCTAAAATTCATAGTTATAGAAAAATAAGATAAAGTAATATATAGAAAATGCTTAGCACAGTGTCTGGCTATAATAAAAGTTCAATAAATATTTGCTATTTTTAAAGTTGCAAGCTTATATAACCTTGCAACATTCATAATATGTTTATAGAAATTAGATCTATAATAGGCTGGTCTTTTAATGGATTAAAGACCCACAATTTTAGATATAGTATGACTATGTAAAGGAAGATTGCATCAAATGAGTTTATGTTCCCTGAATGTCCAAATGAGATGAACATAAACACCCAAAACTGAGCATAAATTCATCAGCTGATACCCTAACAGCCCAAACCAGATAGGGGCAGCGAAGTGCGGTCTAGGTAGGACTTCCTGTCATGAGCAGGCAAGGAGGTGGAGAGGTTGGAACGGAGCATTCGTAAAGGACAGATGCGGGGCCTTCCAGGGCATAGCACATGGAGGGAGAGACGCTCCATCGGACCACAGACAATTGTCAGAATCGAAAGCCTGGAAGAGGACTCACTAAATAATAGTTGAGGAATGATAGCAGACACTGGAATGGACCAATGAACTAGCTGATGAACCACATCAGCTAAGCCACAACCAGGACTAAGGCACAAATTGATGGGGAACCCATTTATTTATTCACCTACTATGTGCCAGGAGCCAGATGAGTTAGGAGAATAAAGCAGTATATTCAGAGAGAGAGAGAGAGAATTCTGAAGCATTTCTCAGTTTCTATTCATTAATTTATTCAATAAATATTTATTGGCTACTTATTTATGCGAGGTTCTGTTCTAGACACTGAATACACAGTATTAAAGACGAACCCCCCTCCCCCCTTCCTCCATGGAACTTGGTGGGAGAAAGATGCACATTAAACACAGTAAGTAAATAGGACGTGACGCGCCTCCAGTGGGGACAGCCCGGGAGCAGACAGAGGGCCGCCCTGCGTGTCTTCAAGCAGGAACAAGGTTTAAAAGGTTTAATCTGAGCAAACACCTTGGAGTTACCAACCTGGGGAGTTGGCCTCAGTTGGTAAATTTATAAACTGAGGAGTTTATGTTAGATGATTTCTAAGGTTGCACTTTTACAAGGATGATGGACACCAAGGAGGGAACCGCTGCCCTGAGTCGGAGACCTGGTAGTGAGAGATTGACTGCGCCTGACTCTGGTGGGGACAGCCAAATGTTGATTGCTTGAAGGTCTATGTCCTTAACATATTAAGAACCTTTCAGGGGGAAATACATGTTCTCCCGAGGATCGACCCATCTGAATTGGGAGTGATATCTCTCGTGATAAGACTTCATGTTGTGGAAGCTGATGGCAGAGGAGTGAGGGCGGTAGCCTTGAGAGAGCAGGGTACAAATGAGATCCCGGCCACCTACCCCCCACCTGCGTGGACTTACGTGGGAGCCGACTCTCGGGGTGGCGCTGAGGCCCGCTCCTGAGCTCCCAAGGCGCCGGTGGGGATCCCAAGCCTCTCTCTCAGATTCCATTGATTGAACGCGATTCTTGGAAACCTTGTGGACACAGCGTATACCACGGGGCTGTGGGGTAGGATTTGGCATTTCGATCAATTAGATGCTTGCTGTACCTCAATCAGTTTCACTGCGGAGACTGTGAGGAGACAGACAGACACACCTCGTCCGTGTGTCTTGTGACCCCCAGACAGTCAGGAGACTACAAGATGCCAACACTTACCAGAGCCGGTCAGCAAACCTGGTTTTATTTCGGAAGTTCCTTTCTCTTATTTTATTTCACTACATTATATCAACAAATTTTGGAAATATTTCTGTTCGCATATCAGCAATACATGTCGACTATCGCTCTTACTAAATATTTATAAAAACAAACATCTTATTTTTCTGTAGTTAATAGACTTTTTTCTTAGTATATATTTAAATGTGTTTTTTTTAATGATGAGAGTATAAACTTATACTAATGCTCTTGAAGGAGAGAGATTAAAACTGATACTCCAACTGTTTGAGAAGATTGGCATTATTTTATGTTTCTTGATTATCTTTAAAGCTCCCCACTGCATTCCTGTTGAAAAGACTCAATTTACTGTGTGCTGATGAAAGAATAAAAGAACCTCCCAGACAACTGCTGCTTCAGATGAGAAAGTGTTTCATTCCTCCGTGCTGTCAGAATATAAAACCTTCCTGTGAAGGGCGGTTTTAACCTTCTTCTGTTTCATTCAAAGTCACAGCATCATTCGGGCCACGCTGGACATTCAACACAAGGACAAAATATTAATTTAATAAACTTTTTCAGTACATAGATTTTCTGTATTTATAAATTGGTAAAGCCTTTAGGTCTTTGCCTCTCAAAACTATTTCATAATATATGAAAGCAATCTCAAAACTAGCATGACAAAACTGATCACTCTCTTGAGGTTTTTACCAGCCTACTGAGATTTCTTTAACCCTTCTCCCACATTTCCTGTTCTTTCACCAAGGGGTCACTTCATTCAAAATCTCATTTTGGACCCTCTGTGACCCTTCTCACTGTGTACTTTGGGGAACTAACTGCTCTGGAGTTTGATGAATCGGTAGTCGCCTGGAGGGCTGGCTGCTGATTTCTTTTCTCCCTCTGAAATGGCTCAGCAGAAGAAAGCCCACCCACTTCTAAATTTACATTTGGGAAGCTTCCAGTCTTCTACAGTCTCATCCACTACGAACCTACTTGCATATTCATTGTACAATCTTTTGCATTTGTTTTTGGTAGAGAGACTCGGAATCACAGGCACAGGGTCAGGGCACTCCCATCCGCAGTCCTCAGCGTATTTTAGTTAATTGTCTCTTTTCTTCAACAGCCACTGGTCCCGTTCCTGTCCTGCCCCTCCTCCCACCAAAGGCACACTCTGTGTGGTGTAAGAGATGTCCATTTGTGGATCCTATCCTTGTGGAATCAAGTTTTGAATTTCTTCTGTGGCATTGTACTTGAGATCATTAAAGTTTTATTTTTGTTTCTTACATTTTTTTTTTTATATCCTCACCCAAGAATATGTTCTTTATTGGTTTTTAGAGGTGGGGGTGGTGGGGAGGGAGAGAAAAACACCGATGTGACAAACATCCATCAGTTGCCTCCCATATGCACCCTAACTGGGGATCAAACCCACAATCTAGGTATGTGCTCTGACCAGGAATTGAACCCACAACCTTTTTGGTGTAGGGCAACACTCCAACCAACAGAGCTACCCAGCCGGAGCTGTTTTGTACCCTTTTTGAACTCTGGCGTATCGTAACATCTATCCATGTTTATGAATGAGCATTGAATTCACTGCTTCTGACTGTCACATGTATTCCGCAGTGTGTCCACCATAGCTCATTGTCCCCGCTCCCAGCAGTGGGCCGCCTGCTTGTGCCAACCCTGCCATGGCCCCTTGGGTGTCGAGGTGGAGGAGGGAAGAACTCTGGGCAGAGGAAATGCCCAGGACGGAGACACGTGCTCCATACCACACAGGCTGTGGGTGCCGCTGGGCTTGCCTCTGCCCGGTGCTGGCCACGGATGCCCTGCCCTGCTGCACAGCCCCAGGGGGTGGGGACCACCCACAGAGGGATTCTTTTGTTGCTGGTGATTTTTCAGTGAGAAATTTTATTTCATTTCTATACCAAGGGTTGGATTTCAATAAAGGGAGCTAGCAGCCTCTGTGTTCTTACTGTTTTTAGAAATCAGGAATCTACAATTATTTTTAGAAGGCAGATTCTTGTTGGTAATGTGGAGATGAGTTTAGACATTTGGGAAGTACACACTGGAAAATGTAGTACAATGTAACATGCATCATGTTGAACTGCTATCTCCTCTCAATAAACAGTTGAGCTATTAACCACAGTAAGAACCGCAACCCACAGGGAAGAATTAACTGCTATACAAATGACCGGATTTATTTAAAGTAATGAGAGAAAAAAAATGACTCTGGGAAAGATTTCTCAAAATTATTGCATCAATATATTTTCTGGTCATGCTGTCACCTTCCAAGCGAATTTTGATCTTTGTGATCTCTTTGATCTCTTTGATCTTGGACTTTGAAACAATCTGCTCTTCATAGAGGAGCAGGACTTGATACAGAAGCGCTTGCCTTTGCTTGGTGAACACTGGCTCGAACATTCAAACGCTGCCTGGGGTCGTCCACTGGAAAACAAAACCAAAGGGAAAGAAAAACAAATGACAAACAATAAAACACCTGCCTTGTCCCCATGTCTCACCCTAGTCACTGTCTCGTAACCCTTACTGCAAAATTTCCACGGGAGTGACCCCTTCCCCATGACCTGAGGTGGCCAAGTCCAACATTTCATTCTCAGCTCAACGTTTTCTTTCTTCAGCAAAATGACATTGTCTTTCACCTCAAAGTTTTCTCTATAATGCTGTCTTGTTTGGTTTTAATTTCAAACTCTAAGAAATTTCTCTGTCTCCTAACACAGGCAACTCAGAAATGTTCTTTAACCCTCCACCAAGTCTCTCTTATCATGCAACCCTTTCCCCCTGAGCATTTCCTAACTTCACTGGCCACATATCTATCTTCCAGGAATTTTCAAAGCTGTATCTTCAGTCCAGACATCACTCCTCGCTCCGTATATCCATCTATGTCTGAACTCTCACGTAGGTGGTCCCTGGCCCCTCCGTCCCTCTCCCTCGCTCCACTGTCCCCTTCCAGTTCTATGAAACGTGTTTGGTATGGCCGTCTGTCCAGTTCTACAGTCTGTTTGTAAATTGCCCTTTCTATTTTCAATCTTGATATGCCATCAATCATAAAATCTTATCAATTGAATTTCCCAAACATATTTAAAACATACTCGCTTTTCCCCACTATTTCCCCATTTCCATTCTTTTTGAAGATTTTTGTATAGATTTTTACAGAGGAAGGGAGAGGGAGAGAGAGAGCAACATCTATGTGAGAGTGAAACACCAATCTGCTGCCTCCTGCACACCCCCTATAGGGGATCGAGTCCAAAATCCAGGCACGTGTCCTGAGTGGGAATCAAACCTGCAACTTTTTGGTGCACAAGATGACACTCAACCCACTGAGCCACACCGCCAGGGCCCCGCTTCTATTTTTCAACTCATTCCTCCTTTCGACTCATTCTGCACATAGTGGCCATGGTGGATTTAATAAATCTAAATCCTAAAATGCCTTCACATGGCCCCACAGTCCGTATGACACCGTCAAGCTGCCCGTGGATTAGGTCCTGCTTGTCACTCTCCTGTGCTGCCCTCTCGCTGGGCGTGTTTTCTTTCCACGTGCCCCCTCCTCTCCGCCTGCTCCCTGACTTCCCCTCCGCCCACAGTGCTCTTCCTACAGCACATTCTCCCAAGTCACCGCAATAACCTCCTCACCCTCAGCACTGGTTCAGCCTTGACCTCCCCAGAGTAGGTGAGGATTCCTTTAGGAGTTTAGATGGACCTCGTACCTCTCCTTGGTGGCATTTTCGAAGCTTCTGATTATTTGATGATTAACTTTACACACTACAACCTGTGCTTCAAGTAGGTAAAATAATTCTTCCGCCCCTAGCAGGGAGCCTGGCACAAAAAAACACCCGATGAAGGAATGAATGAGAGAATGCCTGCTTGGGAAAGAAATCTACCCTTGAAATTCACTCACGCGTCACCTCTTCTTGAAAGCCGTCTCCTGACTTTGTGTTCCACGCTGCCCTTCCCGCTCTTGTCCCCGCCTCTGCGCGTGACTCAGCAGTGGCCTCCACTAAGCCAGGGTGAAACCGTCTGCTTCAGGATCTGCCACCACCAAACTGTGTCTCAGAACACGTGGGGTCACGGGAACCGGGCCGCCACGGCTCAGTCTCAGCTCTGCGACCAGCTATGTAGTCTTGGATAAGTCCTGCCTCAGTTTCCCCTTCCACAAAAAGGAGATCATAATTCTTACATCGTACTTTGTTGATAGGTTAAATGACACACATAATAAGTGTTCAATAAGTGGTAGTTACCATTATTGCTAACTGTGTGGATTATTTTGTACATGCTGTATTGTTTTGCTGTGACTTGATAAGGCAAAATGCCTAAGGCAGTAGAGAGAGAGAAACAAAATTATAATTTAAATTAATTCATTTATTCTTTAATATAAACTACAGCATGTATTTGAGTACCTAATTTTAAATTCAACCCAATTCATCTTTCATATTACAACCAGAATTATATTGTAAAAATGGGAGCTTTCTTTTACTGCTTCCCAGTCAACATTTCTCCAGTGATTCCTTATCACTAATAGGAGAAAAATACCAAAGGTTGAACATGGAATAAAATGGTCCACGTTAATCCTTCCTGACTTGTCTCCTCATTTTTTTTTGTTGTTGTTGTTGTTTTGTTTGTTTGGTGGTTGTTTTATCCTGTTAGTCTTTTTTATATTTTTAAAGATTTTTTTTAAATTGATTTTTAGAGAGAGAGGGAGAGAAAGAGAAACATCGATGTGAGATCGAAACATCATTGGCTGCCCTCTGTACACCCCCTACCAGAATTCGGGCTCACAACCCAGGCATGTGCCCAGACCGGGAACCTAACTGGCAACCTTTGTTGCATGGGGCAACCTCCAACCAGTGGCCAGGGCTACCCTAGGAGTCTTTTTTGCTTCAGCATATTTTTCTGCCATTGAGGGAGGGGGGAAGAGAGAGAGAGAAATGTTCTTCTCTCACTCAAACACCTGATCTTTAAGTGATCAAATTCTACTTATTCTTCAACATCTTTCTGAGGCTCTTCTCTTCTCCCCCCTCTCCTTCCCACTCCAAAAAGAATCATATTTTCTCTCTTCTAAACACTCATGGTGTCTTGTGAATCCCATGTTCTGACGCTTGTCACATTTTATTATAATTATGTATGAGTCGATTTCTCCATGGCATTATGAGTTCCTTAAGGGCATGGACTCGTGAGCACTGGGGTCAGAAATCATGTCCTGCATTTCAACTCTCCTTCATCTCTTCCAGGCTCTGTGATCTTGAGCCAGTTTATTTTGGCCTCTCTCTAAAATACAGATAATATTAATACTTATTCAAGGATTAAATAAGTGCTTTGGATGCAAGAAGAATTTAATAATGCTAGCTGTTATTAGTAGTATTTGTATAATTACATATCGGTCACAGCAATCCCAAGACCTAGTGGCTTACACCAACAACCATTTTATTATGTTATAATTTTGTGGGTCAGAAATCCAAGCAGGTTTATCTGGACAATTTCCTACTCCTTGTAGAATTGACTATGACCACCTGGTCAGGTGGGCTCCAGACAACCTCACTCAACATCTGATGATCTGGGGAGAATGGAAGGAAGACTGAACTCAGCAAAATAGTTGGCTGGAGTGTCTTCACCTGGTCTCTTCACCAGTCAGTCTCAGGCTCCCCAGACTTCTCACACGTTGACTGTCTTCCCCCAGATCCAGAGTTTCAAGAGAACCAGGCGGAAGACGCATGGCCGCCTAGGAACCGGCCTCAAGATACATGCATGTTCATTGCTACACATTCTACTGGGTATGAGAGGTCCTAAGGCTAGCCCCACTGCAAAGGAGAGCAATTGGACACCACCTCCCGACAGAACAGTAGCCAGGTCACATTGTAGAAAAGCATGTGGGTACCCTGGCAGGTTTGGCTCAGTGGTTAGAGTGAAGGGTCTCGATTTCTGGTCAAGGGCATATACCTGGGTGGCAGGTTCAATCCCTGCTCCAGTTGGGGTTATGGGGGAGGCAACCGTTCAATGGATTTGTCTCTCTCACATTGATGTTTCTCTCTCTCTCCCTCCCTCCCTTCCACTCTATCTAAAAAATAATGGGAAAATATCCGTGAGTAAGAATTCACAAAAACAAACAAACAAACAAAAACAAAGGAAGAAGAAGAAGAAAGAGAAAAGAAAAGCGAGTGGGATGGGAGCTAGTAATGCTACAGTGTTACCCCTGCTTAGCAGAGTGCCACGCCATCAATACTCCGCTGTCTTTGGAAAATCCAGCCCACCACAGTCTCATCCGTGCTTATCGGAGAGCCAGACACTCCATCAGTACTCCAACAATGGACGGATGAGAGGCTCCAGGGGAAGAAAAGAAGTAGAACCCAACCCTTGCCCTTTAGGGCAGCGGTTCTCAACCGTGGGTTGCAACCCCTTTGGGGGTCGAACGACCCTTTCACAGGGGTCACCTAAGACCATTGTAAAACACATATTTCCGATGGTCTTAGGAACCAGACTCTGCTCCTCTACGTGTCCCCAGGCAGGTCCGCCCACATGCAGATGCCCCCGTACAACACGAGGAGCTCTATCAAAGGGTCGCGGTGTTAGGAAGGTTGAGAACCACTGCTGTAGGGTATTTTCATTCTGTCCTCACTAGCTGCTGAGAATCAGAGACCATCACTAACAGCCTGGGTCCCTGAGAAACTCTAGAAATGGATTATATTCTTTTTCTCTTTCTTTTCTAAAATAAATCTCAGAGCAGAGTGTTTTAACACTGGACATGAAGCAAGCTTTGTTTCACGGGCTGGCTTCCGTGCTCGCCTTCCCCGGCCCTCACACATCTACCGTGTTTTAGAAGTTAATTAAGTTTCTTTTATAGGGGAAACTATAGGGAGCTTTATGGTAACGCATTTACTATTTAATTATCTCTCTGAGTGTGAACTACAATTTTAAGATAATAAACTTGTACAAATCATAAAATGTTTCAGGGTCCAAAATTATTTTTTAAGTGAATTAAGTCTAAGAATCAATTCATCTAAGTCTCTGATCGAATTGTTGGTGAAAAAAATATCTTGTCTCCATTCATGGACTCACCTGCCCATGTACCCAGGTGAACTTTAAGCTCTACTTACTTTTTTTTGTTTTATCCTTACCTGAGGACTTGTTTGCATTTATCTTCAGATAGAGCAGGAGGGAGACAGGGAGAAAGAGAGAGAGAGAGAGAGATACATTGATGTGAGAGAGACACATTGACTAGTTGCCACCTACACGACCTCAATCGGGGTTGGGGACAAACTGCAACTGAGGTACGTGCCCTTAGTGGGAACTGAACCCAGGACTCTCTGGTCCGTGGACTGATGCTCTAACCGCTGAGCCAAACCGGCCAGGGCATAAGCTCTACTTTCTAGTGGGAATACAACTAATAGTTACACTGTCAGAGAGAATATTTTCGAAGTTCATAGTTACTAAGTTACTATAACAAATATTGAATCTAAAATTAAAATGTTTAAAATCACAACAGCAGCCCTGGCCGGTTTGGCTCAGTGGTGAGAGCGTCGGCCCATGGACCAGAGAGTCCCCGGTTCGGTTCCCACTAAGGGCACGTACCTCAGTGGCAGTTTGTCCCCGGCCTTAGTTGGGGTCGTGTGGGTGGCAACCAGTTGATGTGTCTTTCACATCCATGTTTCTCTCTCTCTCTCTTCCTCCCGCTCTACTGAAGATGAATGCAAAAAATATGTCCTCAGGTGAGGATAAAAAAAAAAATCACAACAGCAAAAACAGAAAATACTTATCCAAAGATATATTGTATATGATAGAAGGCATGTCTAAGTAATGACACAACAACCTGAAATCAAACTAGACAAAAAAGAATTATTTCCCAAATTGAGTGTGGTGTCGCCTCTTCAATGAAAACAGTTCCGGTTTCATTATTTACGTGTACTGTTGTTGCATCTTCTTTAAAATTTGGAATGTTTTGCTGAGCTGCAGATAAAAGCATAGACTCTAAATTCAAGATTTTCCTGGATCACAGCCCAGCTCACTGGAGAGTTGCATTTATTGCAGTTCAACAACACCGAAGGGACTTGGATGAAGAATATGCATTGATTCACTGTGACTATTGGCTGCTGTGATTTGGCAGAAACCTGGGGGCACAGAAAATTTTACTTCTTTAACATCTACTCAAGCAAACAGAGGGGAAAACAAAGAAGTTCAGCTGTTGGAATTTAGTGATGCATTTTGTTTTGCTGTTTAATCTTCGCATTTATTATTTAAACTAAACATTGGTGAAGATACACATGCTTGACCTTTCTCTTGATTGTATCTAATTATGTTTAAATATAGATGAGTATAGCAATCCCTGAATGAGATGTGGTCAAACAATAAAAATAGATAGAACTAGTTCTAAGTGAGATGTAGTCAAACATTACTGAGAACTCAAGATTTACGCAGTAGACATAATTCTTCAGTAGAGATTCTAAAGCAACCCAAACAGGCATCTGTTTAGTAGAAGTACTGGTTATGCAATAATTGTAGGATAAACTCCTATTTCTACTATTTTGTTAAACTTTCCCCCAGGGTTGACGTATGCATGGAATTCCTATCTGGCCTCTTGCCTTGGAACAAACACCAAACAGCTACTGTTATCAGATGTCCCATTATTAAATCTGAAGAGCAATGGGCATTAGTTGATCTCAAAAATATAATATTTATTTCTTTTTCTTTCTCTTTTTATTAGTTGTTTAGTTTTTCCAAAGTCTTGAGTTTATCTTGAAAATATAAAGAACTAGTCATTAACTCATGAATGCATTAATTTGACTGAATTCAGCGAACATTACAGAATTTGTAGTATGACTGTAAGGTACAGTTGTTATTCTGATAGTCAAATTATAAAAAGTTTAATAAAAATTATTAAAATTCATTGAAATTCATTAAAATTCAATTCACATTGAAGGGGGGAGAGTGGTCATTATGAGCAATTTTATTGTGCCATATATGACAAATATATAGTATATACATCCAAAGACACACATGGAAGCCCATAGGTGAAGGACACTCACTCTTCCTGGAAAGCTATAGACATTTCCCTGGAGAAGGTGATATTCATGAGACAGAAGTCTTAGGAAAGATTAGAATATGCTTTGTTGTTATTTTCTATGTCATTTTTAATAAGGTAGTATGCATTGCTCTAGGAAGTGGTCTTGATTTCTCTATTATTCTCACCCAAAGAGTTAACATTAAGCTGCAAACGTCCCACCTCCTCATCACCGTTGGAAGAAAATGTGTACAAATTACACAGGGGCTTGTGTGTTATGCAGCATAATTTGATTTTTGACACCTTAAAAGTCCATTACTTGCAGCTGAGACAAAGGTGAGAATGGAGGGGGATGCTATTTAAGGAAATCATATGTTTTTGTTTTTGTTTTAATCACCATTTAACTCACTGGTTCTACAGTGACAGAACAGGAAATGAGGTCATTTGACACCATTTATTTCATTGACAAGGTCTTCTTCAAAGGCAATTCCTTAGGTGCCTCTGTGTTCAGCGCAGTGGTCCCCAAGGCTCTTGCAGTGCTGTGCTGTGTCCTGGTGGGATGAGCCAGAAGAGAAACTCTGGGGCTGAGCACGACTTTGCATCATCTCATCTCTGGATCAGGAGTTGACTTTATCATGAGCTTCTTTGCAACTCTCATTTCACGGGACCAATTTGCATATAAAGTGAACACCCAATGAATTACATTTTGAGACGTTCTAGTCATAAATCTATGGAGAGCAGAAACTTTGTCTACTCTGCCTCCCATCATCTCCTCCACACCGTTATTACTAGGTGCTCCATAATAATTATTGATTAAATAAGTCTATGCCTGAATACATATAAAGAAAACCTTTGGAAATTTTGAATTTTTTTTTTTTTTAATATAGCCTTGGGCTGAGAATTTCTTAATGATAATGGAATACGAATTTCTTCAACTTTTTAATGTTTTCTAAAATTTTCTAATGTGATGAGAATATTATAAAAACAATATTATAAAAAGTGATAGAGACTGTGACTGCTTTCCATGGCTGCTGGAACAAAGTGCTGCCCACTCGCGCTTGAGAACAACACAGGAGCACGGCCTTCGGTTCTGGAGCTGAGTTAGGGCCGGCGGCACCGGCCGAAATACAGGTGTGGGCAGAGCTGCGTTCCTTCTCAGAAAGTCTGGGCCTTGGCCCTTTAACACAGTTCCTCAGGTTGTGGTGACCCCCAACCATAAAATTATTTTTGTTGCTACTGTTATGTCTTAGGCGACCCCTGTGAAAGGCTCGTTTGACCCCCAGAGGGGTCGCGGCCCACAGATTGAGAAGCGCTGCGCTAGGGGGAGCCTCTGTCTTCTTGCCGTTTCTAGCTCCTCAGGAAGGCCTGCATTCCTTGCCTTGTTGTCCCCTTGAGCAACGGCCAGTTGAGACCTTCTCTGGTCACATCGCACTGAACCTCACCTTTCGGCATCCTTCGTCCAGTTAAGGACTTGTAATTTCAGTGAGTTTGCCTGGGTACATCAGGATCATCTCCCCATCTCAAGGTCATCTGATTAGCATCCTTAATTCCGTCTGCAAACTTACTTTCCCTCACCTAACATATTGACAGGCTCGGGGGATTCGGACGGGCATCTCTGTGGGGCTCCGATGGTACCTGCCACCCACTACAAACACTGGGATGGAAATTCTTGTTTGTAATCAGCACAGCTCAAATTCAGTAGCAGCTCTTTGTCCTTCATTAACTCAGCCATTCAAGGACACTCCTGCAGAGTTGGAAGGTCTTGAGTCGCACAGAGTTGGGCTTCAGTCTTAGCTCTGCCGCTCCAGCTCTGTGACCTTGGGCAGACAGCTAGACACTCTCCGTGTCATTCTGAGTCCGTGAAATGGCAATGTGTACTGCAAGAGTTTTGTGAGGAACAAAGAAATATAGATAGAGGCAGTATATATAATTTATAGCCTATTAAAATATTGATTTATTCTCACTGTTCAGAGAGAACAGAAAGAATGGAAGAGGAGCTAAATCTCTGGTTCTTGCTTCTCTTGCCCCACTGGTAATTAATCGCTACTTTAAAGATCTGTCTGAAGCCATCTTGAAACTTTTGTTAGAGGAGACGGGTCTGCTCAGGAAGGGGAGGAAATGGAAGTGAGCATCCAAGAGGATGATGGAGATGGCCAGACCCTGAGCCAAGAGGACACAAGTACTGCTGGGCCAGTAAAGAAGTTTTGTTTTCCCTTTGTCCCAGCACACGAGGGCCAGGTAGGACGTCAGATGGTGATGGCTGCGCCTGTGCCAAGGCAGGCTTGGAGTCCCATGGTCACGTCGGCTCAGAAGTAAGGCAGCTACACACCCTGAAAAGGACCATGAAGGTCTGGGCAAGGCGAGGGGCAGAGTGGGTCCCATGGTCTCCAGTATCATTGAATTGTGAGGGGACAGCAAGTAGACTGAAAATTTATGATTTTGGCAAATCAAAGCTCTTTGACATTTCTTCTGTTCTAAAGTCTCTGAATAGATAAGAAACTTAAAAAACAGTAGCTATTAGTCCATTAATTTTCAGTCCATGTGATCTAATTTGATTCTCTCCAGACACCCTGTGTGCTGAATACAAAGTAATAAAAATTTCTGATTCTTTTGTATATTTTTTGTTTCAATGCTCTTAATAAAAATATTCAAAAAAGCCATTGAAAACCAAATGGCAATAGGTTTTGAATTCTCACTCTTCATCAAAATAATGGATACTCTTTTCTTATTTGAAATATTTACTCTAATTCCTGACATTTGCTAGTTCTAGCATCTCTTTGCTACTTGTTATAAAATGCAAAAACAACATTTCTGAAAGGCTTACTCGGTGTGATGAAGAATTTATTTTAATGACCAAAAGACACTTACTCTATTTAACCAAACTATGTATGTATTTTGATATTATTTTATTTTAATTTTTAAATGTACATTACTTATTCAGCCAATTGGAACAATTCTAGTATGCACATATTTATGAATGCCCTTAAAATTCCAATGGCTCATCATGGCATATTTGAAACTACTTGAGTCGATGCTATAAGTGAATATTAAGACTCATAACTCAAATGAAAAGCTGTTACTGCAGAACTCTCAAGTCATTTTCTAGAGCATAATATCTCAGCAATTTGAAAGACATTTATTCAAAATACCAAGAAAAATTAGACAATATGATGACAATCCCTTTGCAAACTTCACCTGTTAAAATCATTTTTGAACTATCCTACTGAAAAAGATCAACCAAACTCACAGACATTTATTAGCATTACAATAAATAAACATTGAGTATGGCAGAAAAAAATGCTGTAAGAGTTTTAATAGCCAAGAAGAAAAATCTTCTAAATTAAGAAAACACTCTAGCTATGTAGCTAGATAATTCTAGAGAAGGGTGAGGTATAAATCTCTTCTATGGGTTTGAGAAAGCCAGTCATGCGATTTATACAGTTCAAGTGGTTTACCACCACAGTTTTTGGAGCAAAATACTATTCACTGGTTTTGTTCTGCATTGTAAGTATCGCATTCATTAATATGTATATTCGGTGAACCATCTTATTCCATTTTTACTATAGTGCACTATTTTCTGGCTAGGATGTATTTTTCTAGTACTTCTTAAATATCAGTTTTAGAGGAATTTGTCCACAACCTCCACTCAGTTAGACTTCTTGTTTGAGAGCTAAAAAGTGCCAAGCAGTGTCTCTGAATCTCAAACCAGGGACATTGTAGACCCCCAGGGACACCTGGCAATGTCTGGTTGTCAAAACCAGACTGGAGGGGTACTAGTGGGACCTCATGGGTAGAAACCAGAAATTCAGCTGAACATCCCACATTACAGAGGACGGCCCCACCGTAAAGAATCAGCCAGCCCAGGATGTGTGAGCGGTGCCAAGTTGGAGCAACCGCACTCTAAATTAAACAACAGAAATGAAGCCCATACATATCTAGTTTGCTAGTAAAAATGGTTGCCCAGTAAACATTACTTATAAAATATTCCCTTTGGTGAGGGGAGGTGTTGAACAATAAATGACCTCTTCCCTTGAAGGTTTTAATAAAATAATTGGTCTAAAATTGTATTTAGTTTATCTAAATTTCATCTTCAAATGTTAGTGAAATATATAAACACCAGAAATAGAAAGCATACATTCTGTATGACTTGGTACCCAGTAGATTCTCAATAAATAATTACCCAGTTTTATTCAGTGTCCACTGTGTTCTTGGCAGAATCAACGTCAACTACGGGAGAGTCCCTGCAATTGAGGGGTTGTAGTTGGAACGAGAAGTCCGAGTCAGACAAGTAAATGCAATCGGAGGAGAGGAAATACAGGGGAGCAAGGCAGGCGGGGGCCAGAGGCGGACAGCGCCGTGGGACGGGGCTCATGCCCCGTTGGTAGCAGCAGCGCCAAGGGCCTGGGTGCTGGACCACCGGGCGCATTTTAGCGGTCAGAGCAGTGATTTTAAGGCCTCCAACTTGGGAAATACGAGGTTTGTTTTCCTTCTTTTTTATTTTCTCCTTCCTTCATTCCTTTCTTTCACTCTGTCCCCCCGGTTCCCCCCATCTCTCTTTCCTAAGGGCAGGCAAGTCCGGCAGGAACAGAGGCCGGCATCTCTCTTCACCCGCAGGGATGCGTCCTGCCCGCGCTGGTCTGCGGGAGCCGCCCGCCCAGAGCTCGGCGGTCGGACTCACGGCCGGGCTGCCCAGCAGGCAGGGCACAGAGGAGAAGCTGCTTCCACGGAAGGGGACACAGGAGAGCTGACCACAGCCCCGGGCGGCCCGCAGGCAGCGTTCTGTGAACCCACTTGGAAACAAGTGTATTTACGAAGAGTCCGGAGAAAACGTCACGTTTTGAATGTTTTTGTTTCCATACATAGACATCCTAGCCAAACAAGAACTTTGAGTCTGTTTTCGCAGGGAGGTTGCACTTCCGTTTCCCCTCTTCTCTGCCCTCGTGCTGGGCCCACAGCCCACACCCCGCGCTCGGCCGGGGCGGAGTCCACGGGGCAGGAGCCACGGAAGAACCGCGGGCGGAGAAACACGTTGTGTTCCTGGGGGTCAACAGGGAGGTGCCTCAAGGTCCAGAACGGATTCCAGTACAATTTTCAAAAAATGAAGGAGAGAAGGAAGAACCTACGAGCGGACGGAAGGAAGACCAGGGGCTGAGATGACCGAGGCCCGCCCGGGGGCTGAGATGACCGAGGGCCACCCGGGGGCTGGGATGACCGAGGCCGCCCGGGGACTGAGATGACCGAGGCCCGCCCTGGGGCTGAGATGACCGAGGCCGCCCGGGGGCTGGGATGACCAAGGCCCGCCTGGGGGCTGGGATGACCGCCTGGGGGCTAGGATGACCGAGGCCCGCCCTGGGGGGTAAATGACCGAGGCCCGCCCGGGGGCTGAGATGACCGGGGCCGCCCGGGGGCTGAGATGACCGAGGCCGCCCGGGGGCTGGGATGACCGAGGCCGCCCGGGGGCTGGGATGACCGAGGCCTGCCCGGAGGCTGGGATGACTGAGGCCGCCCGGGGGCTGGGATGACCGAGGCCGCCCGGGGGCTGGGATGACCGAGGCCTGCCCGGAGGCTGGGATGACCGAGGCCCGCCCGGGGGCTGAGATGACCGAGGCCCGCCCGGGGGCTGGGATGACCGAGGCCCGCTCGGGGGCTGGGATGACCGAGGCCCGCCCGGGGGCTGGGATGACCGGGGCCGCCCGGGGGCTGGGATGACGGAGGCCCGCTGGGGGCTGGGATGACCGAGGCCGCCCGGGGGCTGGGATGACCGCCCGGGGGCTGGGATGACCGAGGCCCGCCTGGGGGCTGGGATGACCGCCCGGGGGCTGGGATGACCGCCTGGGGGCTGGGATGACCGAGGCCGCCCGGGGGCTGAGATGACCGAGGCCGCCCGGGGGCTGGGATGACCGGGGCCGCCCGGGGGCTGGGATGACCCAGGCCGCCCGGCGGCTGGGATGACCGGGGCCGCCCGGGGGCTGGGATGACCGAGGCCGCCCGGGGGCTGGGCTGGTCCGTCAAGCCCTCAGCTCGCAGCCACGAAGAGCAGTGCAGAACCAGCACCTGGGACTTCATTAGCTGAATCTCCTGGAGCCGTGAAGAAAACTTAGGACACACCCACCTTCAGCCTGAAAGCCCAGCAGGAGGACGGTCCTTCGGCCCTCGGTGCCCCACAGCGCACACAGGACCCCGCGAGCCCTGGGGGACGGGCCCTGAGCTGGAACCCGGAGGCAGAGTCACTTCAGTCCTGTTTCTGGAAAGAGGGATATTTTAAGGCAGGGCTTGGAAAAGGGGTGGAAACTTTTCCCGGACAAAGGGTGACATCAGCACAAATATGAATTATTTTTTATTTTATTTTTATTTTTTCCTCACCCGGGGACATTTTTCCATTTTTTGTTCAGATAGAGTGGGAGGGAGAAAGAGAAACATCGACGTGAAAGGGACACATTGAGTGGTTGCCACCCACACAACCCAGCCAGGGCCGGGGACAAACTGATACTGAGGTACATGCCCTTAGCAGGAACCGAACCCGGGTCTCTCCCGACCGCAGGCCGAGGCTCCAACCGCTGAGCCAAACTGGCCAGGGCAATACGAATTATTTTTTTAAATGGTGGTTATATTGCAAAATAGTGGTGAATAACCTGAACCTGTAGTGATTCTATGGGTAGTAACTAAAACATTATTTCAGCAATTGGGGAATCATTGTATTGCTTGGAAGGGAAATCACTGATTTAACTTCCGCAGTGCCAAGTTTTGGCCCCGGGCATCCCTGAGCGCAGATGGCGGAAAAGAATTGAGGATATTTTGAGGCTTCGCTGCTAAGTGCTCAATGATAAGAGGTTAGCAAACATTCTATCACTGCAAACATTAATAATAAAGGCAAGAATATGTAGTAGGTAAATATTTCCAGAAGAAAAAAATATTTTGATATTTTTCTCTATTCCTATTGGGGGGGGGGGCACAGTTATGTACAAAGTACAAACAGCATTGCAGTGTCCCAAGCGGAAGTGCACAGCCCCTTCCTACATACTTGCATCCTCAGGCGGGTCTCATTTTCCAGGTGCTCTCTGTGGACGCCGAGGCAGCCCCCGCGTTTCCGCGCTTAGACTGCCTGCATACTGTGGCCTACGCGGGCTTGATAAGAACTTGCCCGTTGCAAAAATATGGACTCACCGTTCCTGCAAATGCATGCCTGGGTCAAAGCTGTCAATAACTACTCATCAATATGTTTTACTGCCCAGTTTGTTTTTCAGCATATGCAGTTCTTGTAATGTGTTCTGATAATGCTGGTTTAAAATAGCTACTGTTCCAGTCAGTACACATTAATAGTAAACAGACAGCCGGCTCACCGAAGGACGATCTTCTTTTCCAACAACCCAAGTACACCAGAAAACCTATTCTTATAAGTATGAACACCTATAAAAATTATCTTCTGTGACGGTTACTTTTACATGTCAACTTTGGGCCACAGTGGTCAGATCTGCTGTGCAAGGTGATTCTGGGTATTTTCTGTGAAGGTGGTTTTGATGGGATTAAATTTAAAATGGGTGGGTTGTGAGTAAAGTTGATTATCTTCCTTAATGTGGGTGGGCCTCATCCCATCAGGTGAATGTCTCAATAGAACAAAGACTGACTCTCCCCCCAGTAAGAAGGAATTCTGCAAGTGGACTGATTCTGGTCTAGAATTTCAGTTATTGTCTGAGTCTCCCATCCGCTGGCTCACCCCATTGGACTTGGACGTGTCAACCTTCCACAACTGTATGAGCCAACTTCTTAAAATAAATCCCTCTCTCGATAGATGATAGATAGATAGATAGATAGATAGCTAATAGACAGAGATATAAACACATAGCCTGTTGGTTCTGTTTCTCTGGAGACCCAGGACTAATACATCTTATGGTTACCCTAGAAAAGTCACTCTATCTGCATAAAAAAATTTTTTTCAACTGGGAGTTTCTAGAATGTTCAGATTAAATAAAAGATTAAAATCTTGTTTGCTGACTGATAGATTAAGGTAAAAGAAAAGGGATGACATACTATGTTGAATAACCGTGGACACCAGCCAAGTATTTATTCATGTAGCAACTCCATGAAGAAATTGTTCCTAAGTTCCCCTATTCAGTTAGCTTTACCTAATGCTTACAGGTAGCATATATCCTACCCTTGAACAGGACTGCAGAAGGGAAAGAAGCAAGCCCTCTGATCGCAAACATGTCTAATGCACCACAGGCTATGTTTGCAGATCAAACTCAAAGTGAAGACATTTTCAGGGAATGTGTAGAAAACAGAGAGGGGTTATATAGCTCAGCCCCCATGGAAATGTACCACAATGAGCAAAATAAGCAAGAAACTTGAAAGTAGGAATTAGTTTAAAAAATATTCTATAAACTTCATGAGACATTTTTCAGGAACGGTATAAACTGCACAAAATTGGAAGTAGACCCTGTAAACTGACACTAAGTAACCCTTCCAAAGGGAGTACTCTGTATGGTGTTTTAGAGAGTAAGTGAAGCAAATCGGAACCATTCCCGGTAAATTTGCCGTCTGGGAAGGGCTCTGGAGGCAGGGGCTAGATTTGAGAATGACAAGTTTTCATTGTGAACTGAGCGTCATGGGACTTAGTGCTCAATATGTATGCTCTGTAAATAAAAAATTCCCAAGTATTTAGGAAAATGAGCAGGTTATTTGCAAAGGCTGAAAACAATAGTTTGTTCTGGCTTTTCCTTAGGAATAATAGGATATCGAAAAAGCACTATGGATACGGAAATGTCAGTAAACAGCTCGTACATGGTCCACTGCTCACTAAAGAGGTCTGGTCTGGAAACAGAAATGCCTGTTATTTAGCATCACCTGTTACCAAGAGGAATTCTAGGTCAGTACTGCAGATCACTCAAGTCAAAATTCCAGATTTTTAAGTAAAATCTCCTGATCCTTAACTATTTGAATTTAAGACTGTATTTAAAAAGAAAACATTCGGGCCCTGGCTGGTGTGGCTCAGGATTTAGAGAGTCAGCTGGAGCACCAAAAGGTTTTGGGTTCAATTCCTGTCAAGGGTATGTAGGTGGGTTGCCGGTTTGATTCTCTGACCCAGTCAGGGTGTGCGCGGGAGGCAACCAATCAATGTTCTCTCTAACACCCATGATTTTCCTCTCTTTCCCTCCTCTCCCTCCCTCCCTTTCACTCTCTAAAAATCAGTGGAAAAAGTACACTCAGGTGACGATTCAAAAGAAAACATTTGGAGGCTGACACACGGTTGAGTCAAAGAAAGCACAGGGACCATTAATTTGAAAACTCTGGAGTAGAAGAAGAAGATGAAGACAAAAGGAGAAGGAAGAGAAGGAGGAAAAGGAGGAGAAAAACAGGCCCTAAACTGAGCATCAGATTTTACAGACTCAATGCAATCCCAACCAAAATCCCAGTGAGTTATATTGTGGATATCAGCAAACTGATTCTAAAGTTTATGTGGAGAGAAGGCAACATACAATAGCCAACACAATACTGAAGAAAAGCAAGGTTGAAAGACTGACAATACCCAACTTTAATACTTACCATGAAGCTACAGTAATGAAGACAATGTGGTATTGGCAAAACAAAAACCAAAAGAAACAAACAAAAAAACGCACAAGTATATCAATGGAACAGAACAGAGAGCCTAAAAATAGACCCACACGTAGTTAAGTAATTTTTGATGAGACAAAGATATTATCTCCAACAAATGGTGCTAGAATGCCTGAACACCCACATGAAAGAAAATAAAAATTAATCTAGACCCAGACCTTACACCCTTCACAAAATTAACTTAAAATGTATCATAGACCTAAATGTAAAACACAAAACTGTAAAACTCCTAGAAAATAACACAGGAGAAAACTTAGATGATTTCTTAGATACATCAAAGGCACAATCCATGAAAGAAATAATTGATAAACTAGACTTCATTAAAATTTAAAACTTTTGCTCTGCAAAAGACATTATCAAGAGGATGAGAAGACAAGCCATGGACTGGGAAAATGTTTGCAAAAGATACATCTGATAAAGGGCTGTTATCCAAAAAATACAGAGAACTCTTTAAAAAAACAAAAACAAGTAATCTGATTAAAAAGGGCCAAACACCTCCTCAGAGACCTCACTAAGGAAGACGCGGGGATGGAAAGCAAGCCCGTGGAAAGGTGCTCCACCTCCCTCGTCATCAGGGACACGCCCATTTAAAAGCGGATCTACCCCTGCGCGCCTATCAGAAAGGCCAAATCTGAACAGCAGCGAGTGCCCCATCGCTGGGGACACACTCATGGCACAGCTACCTTGAAAGACAGCCTGGTGGTTTCTTGCAAAACTAAACACACTCTTTTCACATAACCCAGCAATTGTGCTTCTTAGTATTTCCCACAGGAGATAAAAGCATATTTCATTCACAATTGCTGAAGCTCAGAAGCAACTAAGATGTCCTTTGGTAGGTGAAACAGTAAACAAACTTGGGTACATGCAGACCATGGACTATTATTCAGCCCACAAAAGAAATGAGCAATGGAGCCATGAAAAGACCTATGGAGGAACCTGGAATGCATATTGCTAAGTGGAAGAGGCCATTCTGAGACGGCTGCGCCCTGTGTGATTCCAACTGTATGACATTCGGGAAAAGGCAAAACTATGAAGACAGTAAAAAGGTCAGTTGTTGGTGGAGGGTGGGGGAGGGAACAGAGCGAATAGGCAGAGCATAGGGGATTTTTTAGGAGAGTTAAATACTCTGCATGATATTATCATAGGGATACATGTCATTACCCATTTGTCCAAACCCACAGAATGCACACCACCAAGAGTGAACCCTAAGGGACCACGGACATTGGTTATGATTGCTTAGTGTAGGTTCCCCATTTATAACAATTGTACTACGGTGAATGATGTTGACAATGGGGGGAGACGGTGCATATGTGGGAACAAGGGGTATATAAAAAAATCTCTGTACCTTTCTGTCATTTAGCTATGAATTAAAAATGCTCTAAAAAAATAAAGTTTGTTTTCTGAAAAACCAAAACATATAAAGCTACATTTATTAACTGTCCGTTTTGTTCAAGTTTTATCCTTGGCCCCAAGCACTTAACTCTGCTTAGCACATAGTAGAAGCTCAAAGCAATAAAGATATTTCCATTAAAAATTTAATTCGATATTGCGCAGACTCAGGATACGTAGGCAGCCTTAGTGTGTAAAACCTGTGCTCTGATGCTGCAGGATTTTCCCGACAGGCTGCATTTGCTTCTCTGCTCTTCCCTGGCATTTCCTGGGACTCTCCTGAATCACTGATGTGGCCAGCTGAGTACTTCTATGGTCCCTTCAATCATCACCTCCCCTCCCCAGCGTCACTTTTCTGGTTACTCAGCCGGTGACCCTGATGTTTGGATTTCTAGAAAGCATCGCTTTGCACAGGAAAGGCCACCTTGTAGCCTATTTTCTGCCAACATCCCAACACTCTATGATATTGCAAGAGGACTTGTAATCCAACTATTTTCTCTTAAAGTGATCATTTTGTTTTATTCTTGTTTCTCCTTCAACTGTCTAATTCAGAAAATCATGTCCAATCTCCATGGAGTCCTTAAATGGCTTAATTGCCTACTCAATCACCCAAACTCCTCTCTCTTAATATAACATTCCTATAATTCAGAAATGTTAGAATTAAATAACTTAAAATATTAATCAATATTTATTGAGTACCTAGTACATCTAAGAGACTGTATTAAGTAATTAGGGACATACCAAAATAATGTAAGAATAAGCATCAATTCTCAATTAGCAACTATGTAGTTGAACATTTATCCATATAGAACCAGCTACATCAAGTATAATAGGAGGGAGACCCCCCCCACTAGGAAGGTAATGGCTGCTGATTACCCAATTTAAAGTCAAATATGAAACATGTAGTTATAGTATTTTTTTTTCTTGAATGAAACAAGAGTTTTTGAACAATTCTGTGTGTTGCACTGAAAAACAGTGAATTAGAAATTCGGCCATTGAAATATCATCTGCTTACGCTTTGGGAGAGGACGGGCAAAATATTATTCTGGCTGCAAAGTAAGACTGTCAAAACGACTGTCCTATTTTAATTGGGATAAAACAGCTACTTTCATGGGGACTCTGGGTGTGAACTGATGTCAGTACTTAGGGGCAAATGCTCACCAAGGCTACAGTCTATCATTTTTACATACTTTTAAGTCTACTTTTTAACCACTCATTACAAGATGTCAAACATTTAAGTCCTTTCTGTACAGTGAATTTCAAACAGCCAACATACACCTACTGCATCACCACAAAAGAAACACTTTCTTCTAATCTATTCGTTTATTACATTTGACTATAATGTAACTAGCACTCCAGAATAATGTGTTTATAAATGTCGGACTCAGGACACTGGCCTCCCCAGTCCATCTCACCACCAGGGGAAGGCTTCCTCCCACCTGTTCCCCCTTCATTGCCAGGGGCAAACTGGCCCTTTGAAAGGGAGTTTAGTATTTCTTGGTAGAACAATTTGCCAACCTTCCCTCATCAACTGACTCCCCAACTTCGCTTGCAACTGTCATAACAAAGGAAACCGATGAAAGCAGAGCTCCCTCCTGCTCTGCAAACCCACCTGCCACTTGTACCCACCTGCCTTCCCTTCCTTATGCCCAGAGAGGGGCTTTGCTCCACACCATTCTCTTTGGTGGATCTCTTTGCTAAGAAGTTCCCTGCTTTCTTTACTCCTCTTTCTCCTTCATTCTAAATCTTTTTCTACCAACAAATAAGCATATTCTTTAATCTTGTCTCCTGAGAAAAGGAAAACAGCTCTTCTTTGGTCCCACATTCTGTGGCCCCACCTTCCGTGGCACCCCCTTCCTTGGCCTCACTTTCCTTGGCCCCACCCTTCTTGGCCCCACCTTCCTTGGCCCCACCCTCCATGGCCCCACCCTCCATGGCCCCACCCTTCTTGGCCCCACCTTCCTTGGCCCCACCTTCCTTGGACCCACCTTCCTTGGCCCCACCCTTCCTTGGACCCACCTTCCTTGGACCCACCTTCCTTGGCCTCACCCTTCCTTGGCCCCACCTTCCTTGGCCCCACCCTTCCTTGGCCCCACCCTTCCTTGGCCCCACCTTCCTTGGTCCCACCTTCCTTGGCCCCACCCTTCCTTGGCCCCACCTTCCTTGGTCCCACCTTCCTCGGCCCCACCCTTCCTTGGCCCCACCTTCCTTGGCCCCACCCTTCCTTGGCCCCACCTTCCTTGGTCCCACCTTCCTTGGCCCCACCCTTCCTTGGCCCCACCTTCCTTGGTCCCACCTTCCTTGGCCCCACCCTTCCTTGGCCCCACCTTCCTTGGCCCCACCCTTCCTTGGCCCCACCTTCCTTGGTCCCACCTTCCTTGGTCCCACCTTCCTTGGCCCCACCCTTCCTTGGCCCCACCTTCCTTGGCCCCACCTTCCTTGGCCCCACCTTCCTTGGTCCCACCTTCCTTGGCCCCACCTTCCTTGGCCCCACCTTCCTTGGCCCCACCTTCCTTGGCCTTTACTGTACAGTCACTGATTCTCTAGTGAGGCTTTGCCTTCCTTTACTGGATCCGTTTCACCCTCAACTCGCAACTAGATTAGAACTGCTCTTTTAAAAATGACTAACTTCATTTGTGATGAATTCTTTTCCTCTTGCTTGTTTTCTGGGCCACATTCGATGCACTTCTCCATACAACACGAATGGGCTGGTGTCCTGGATTTTCAGGTGCAGCCCTGTCTCAGCTTTCTGAACTCCTGGAGTCATCTGCGATGCCCATTCTCTAAATTTGGGATTTCTCAGTCTCAACCATTACTTGCTTTTAAATCACATCTGTATGCCAATAAACCCCACATTTAGTCTCTCAACTCTCTCTTCTGCCATCTACATTCATAACTATCCATCTGCTGTCTCCACTAGGATACCCAATAGGCGCCTCAAACATATTAGACCTTGAGGTAGGAGAAATAATAGTCCCCCATAGATGTCTACATCCTAATCCTTGGAACTGTGAATATGTTACCTTACATGACTTTGCACGTGTAACTAAATTAAGGATCTTGAGATGGGGAGTTTGTCGTGAATTATTATCCTGGTAGGCCCAATGTAATCGAAAGGGTTCTTATAAAAGGGATGCAAGAAGGTGAAAGCAAGAGAAGGTGATGTGACTATGGAAACAGAGGAAGAAAACGGGACGGCATGCGAGGCCAGAAGCCAAGGAATGAGGACAGACTCTAGAAGCTGGAGAAGAAGGAAACAGATTCTCCCTTGGAGCCTACAGAAGGTACCAGCCCAGCTGACACGTCCACTTTCTCTCAGTGAGATTGATTTTGGATTTGTGACCTTCAGAACTGTAAGATAATACATTTGTGTCCCTAAGCCTCTAAGGATATGGTAATTTGCTACAGCATCAACACAAAGCGAATCCGGGTGTCACTGTCGGACATCGGGTTTTTCACCCATCCCCAAGCTGGTCCCTCTGAAGTCTAAACTAGCTCAGTGGATGGCACCCTCATCTCCCTGGGTGTTCAGTCAGAAACCAAGGAAACAGCCCTGGCCGGTTTGGCTCAGCGGTTAGAGCGTCCACCTGCGGTCCGGGGAGACCCGGGTTCGGTTCCCGCTAGGGGCATGTACCTCGGTTGCAGTTTGTCCCCGGCCCTGGTTGGTCGTGCGGGTGGCAGCCGCTCGGTGTGTCCCTTTCACATCGATGTTTTCCTCTCTCTCTCTCTCTCTTCCTCTCTCTCCCTCCCACTCTGACTGTACAAAAAATGGAAAAATGTCCTCGGGTGAGGATAAAAAAAAATAATAAATTAAAAAAAATAAAAAGAAACCAAGGAAACACCATTGGTTTCTATTTTTTTCCCTTAACCTCCACCTCTAACTCATTAACAAGTCCCATTAATTTAAAAATATATCCCAAATCTATATATTTCTCTCTCTCCACTGTGACATTTGCTAAGGCATTATCATTACTTTTATAGAGGGCTTACATGGCCTTCTAAAATGATTTCTTAGGGAAAATGTCAAATATATACAAAATAAGAAAAACAGTATGATGAACCCCTGTGTTCAGTTCCTATAATAACAATTATCAGTGTATGTTGATATTCTTCCTTCTTTCACTTCCCCCTCTTTTTTCCTGGAGTACATTACTTTTTTTTTATCCTCACCCGAGGATATTTTTGCATTTATCTTCAGATAGAGTAGGAGGGAGAGAGAGAAGAAGAGAGAGAGAAACATCCATGTGAGAGAGACATATCGACTGGTTGCCACCCACACAGCCCCAACCGGACTGGGGATGAACTGCAACCAAGGTATGGGCCCTTAGCGGGAACCGAACCCGGGACTCTCTGGTATGCGGGCCGACGCTCTAACCGCTGAGCCAAACCGGCCAGGGCTCCTGGAGCACTTTAAAGCAAATCCCACATATTATGTCATTTCACCTACAAATACTTCATTATACATATCTATATAGAGATATATAGATATATGTCTGACAAAAATATTTTAGAAAACAACCTCATTTCAATTCTCATACCTAAAAATGAACAAAAGCTTCTTAATATTTTTGATACAGTTCATATTTGAATTTTCCTTATTGTCTCAAATATGAGTTTTACAAATGGCTTGTGTGAACCAGATCAATAGGTACTTATACTGCATTCAGGTGTTTTGTGTCTCTTAAGACTTATTTTATAACAACTATCCCCCATCATTACTGCCTTTTAAATGCCATTACTGGTTGGAGAAATCAGACTACTTTTTCTGTAGAATCCTCACATTCTAGATTTGGCTGATTGCGTTTTCATAGTGTTGTTTAACTTATTCCTCCATTCCCTATGTGTCCCATCATCTAGAGGCCTGACTAGAATCAGGCTCAATATTTAGGCAAGTATACATCCTGTTGTGCTCATCGTATTTTAAGACACATAGTCACTGGTTTTCCCACTTTTCGTGATTACTGCAACTGATGGATTCTGAGTATGTCCGTCTGACTCCTTCATTATGAAATTCTCCACTGGTCACTCCCCGCCTGGTTTTAGCAACTGTGGGTGATGACTGCAGAGATCCATGTTTATCATGAATTGCAACATGGTGATTTTCTAATTCTATCATTCCTACTGCTTTATTTGAGAATTCTATGAATACAAACTGGCCTCCACTGACTATTGGTTATCCTGCAATGCAGGGCAGGAGCCACCACAATGGTCTTGGCCCGGGGCTGGGTGGCGTGGACTAAAGTGACAGCAGTGGCGATAAAGAATAAATGGTTTGGAAACACATCTGCCACTAAAACCCCCAGTATTTGCAACCAATCATCTCTGGTGAGGAAGTGACATGGGGGTTAGGACTGACGTCTAGTTTTCTTGCTTGAATGAGCAACTGCTGGACGGAGGAAGGACAGACTGAGACAGGAAAGCTCTGGAAAGCAGCCCTGGAGAAGGTGAGATGACTTAGGGCGATTTGTAGACAGGAGAGGAAGGGGGCCATCAAACCTGTTTGTTGTAACAACTTTTGACAGAGAAGGAGTTCCCAAAACAAGAAATTAGTTTTCTAAAATTTTAGAAACTTAGGAAAACATTTCAGCAACTATTCCAGCAGTTTTATATTGAAATCCTCCAGCTGGCCGCCTGGCCCTGCCACCTGCGACGTCATTTCGGCAGCACACCGTCCTTCTGACAGTGGAGGGTCTGTCAGTGTTTCCATTATACACTCCCATTTTCAGGGCTTTATAACTTGGCTATTTTAAAATCACATCAGGCTGAAACTTGCAAGTAATAAAACATTTTAAAAAATAGATTTAATGCATTTTTGTCAAGATCTATTTAAAATATTGCCTATTTTTCTGAGATAAAGTGACTCACAGTTAATATATTGTCAGACAGATGTTTAATTAAAAAGGCTTTTTATTTTAGTTTCTGGAAGTAATTACACTTTATAACAACGTCACATTTCATACGTGCAGATTAGATGTGGATGGACCACAGACCTTACACTGAGGCAGTTTGAATACATTCTAGCAACACTTGGAAATGCACTGCAGTTTTAAATAAATTTCTTTCCAGTAAAACTTGTTACAAATTGGCCAAGGTTTTTTTGAATAACAATAACATGTTCAATTTTATTTTATTATCTTGCCAGCCAGAATTTAGTCTTAAAGTTATCGTTCAATTAAAAATGTACTGTGTGTCATGGAAATGCACACTTGAAACCTATATATGATCTTATTAACCAATGTCATCCCAATACATTCAATAAATAAATAAATGAATAAAAATATATTCATCTCTGTTTGGAATACAGTATTTTGATTTCCTTTGAGTAATAAAGTTTTCTCACATATGTATGCTAAGTTTATCTAAGGCCTTTTGTCAGATCAGTTTGGCCAGGAATTCTACCTTAAAGTACAACACTCTCTTCCCTCGTGAAGAACAGGAGGAAATGCATGCAGTGTGCAGGGCAGAAACAACCCGACCCTCCATGTGACGCGTAGGCAAGGGCAGCGGCCGTCCCCTTTGCTCTAGTCCGTCCTTCTCACTGTGGTCTGATCACGGCCTCATGAGTCGCTCCAGCGAAGATCAGCACAGAAACCATGCAGCCCAGTCACAGAAACCAACGTATGCTGAAAGTGTAATCTGGTGACATTAATCATGCGGATTCTATGCTTTTACATTGACAACAAGAGTACATACCTTAAACTGCAAAACAAAACACAAATTACACAGGGATTAAATATCTAAATTTAAAAATTAAATAAAGAAAAGTGAAGGATACTTTGGGAGTATTTTTCCAACTTTCAATGAGAAAAAGTCTGCTTTAATCAGAAAACAAACTCAGAAGCAGTTACAAACAAAATAACTAGATTTGTATTCATTAAAATGGAAAAAGTCTCAATGACCCAAAATTAGTGAAAAAAAAAAAATTAAATGAACCTATTACAGCACATGATAGATTACTCCTAATTAACAAAGAGCTCCCCTCCCCCGCAATTGCCATAAAATCTAATAGAAAAATGGGTAAAATGAACAGTAAGTTCACAGGAAGCGAAATGCAAAGGGCCAATGAATATAAGGAAAGCTGCTCGACCACTAGGAATCGGGGTAATAAAACTTAAAATAAGAAGCTAGTATTTTTTTACCTATAAATTTTTAAAAGGTGAAAGATGTATATACTCTGAAGAGAGACCCTACAGTACTTATAAAATTTAAAAAATAAGCCCTGGCCAGTTTGGCTCAGCGGTTAGAGCGTTGGCCTGCGGTCCGGAGAGACCCGGGTTCGGTTCCCGCTAAGGGCATGTACTTCGGTTGCAGTTTGTCCCCGGCCCTGGTTGGTCGTGCGGGTGGCAGCCACTTGATGTGTCCCTTCACGTCGATGTTTCTCTCTCTCTCTCCCTCCCATGCTATCTGTACAAAAAATGGAAAAATATCCTCGAGTGAGGATAAAAAAAAAAATTTTTTAAATAAGATTAGTCCTGGCTGGTTTGGCTCAGCGGTGAAAGTGTCGCCTGCGGACCAAAGAGTCCCAGGTTCGATTCCGGCCAAGGGCACGTACCTCGGTTGAGGTTCGTCCCTGGCCCTGGTTGGGGTCATGTGGGTGGAAACCAGTCAATGTGTCTCTCTCACATCGATGTTTCTCTCTCTCTTCCTCTCTCTCTCCCTCCAGCTCTATCTGAAGATTAATGTAAAAATATCCTCCAGTAAGGATAAAAAATATAAATAAACAAGATTTAAAAAAATCTAGATGAGTAAGAATATCAAGAAACAGACTTTCTCATATATCTTTGTTAGAAATATATATTTTGACAATCTTCCAGAAGGCAATCTATTGGGATTTACTGAAATTTAAAATAAGCAAAATATTTATGGAACTCTATACTAAAGGTAAAATACTAGTATGTAAGGTAATATATAAAGGACATTTATTTAACATTTATTCATTAATTAACTAATGTATTGAGTACAGAAGAAATAAGAGAACTCTGTTCTTCATAAAATGTAGATTTTCTTTGGAGAAAGTCAGTACAGAAGTAAATAAATGAATATAATAAGTTCAGATGATAATAGGTGTTGTTTGGAAATAAAACATGGGGTTTTATAATTAATTAATATAAATCAAATAGTTAATTAAGATTATAAAAGACAGCATGATATATTGTTTTTATAAAGTTCTAAAACAAGTATACATAAAAGTTGGAATAGAAAATACTTTAGGGGGGCCTGGCCAGTGTGGCTCAGTGGTTAAGCGTCGGCCCACGCACCAAGAGGTCCTAGTTCTATTCCAGTCAGGGCACATGCCCAGGTTGTGGGCCCAACCCCCAGTGAGGGACATGCAGCAGGCGACTAATTGATGTTCTCTGTCATCTGTGTTTCTATCTTTCTCTCTCAAATCAATAAAGGAAAAAAAAAGATTTAGAAAATACTTTGTGGGGGTGAAACTATTGGCGATCTATTATTTTTTCTGTTTCTGTTTGAAATTTGCCATCATCAGCATGTGTGGGAGACATTTTGCATGGCATCCATTTTGTTAAAATCTGCTCTGCTATCTTCTGCCCCAAGGCAGGATATCTCTGCTTTATCTCTGCATTTGGAACCATTTACTCAATCTTTTGTTCCACCCGGTGCTTCGGGGAGGTTACTCAATAACTTATCACTTGGCAACAAATAATCTTGTTTTTCTGCTTCTTCCCCTATATATTGTGTGGATTTCCCCTGAATAAACGAGACTTGATCAGAGCCCTGTCTTATCTCCATTTCTCGTGTCTCTTGTCCCTCCTCATCCTCACTCCCCCTCTAGAGTCCTCCTTGCTCGACCTGCGGGACGGGTCAAGCATGCATCACTTTCTTAATGAAAAATATACTATTACAATTAGTGAATTGTTTTCAAAATATTTTAAGTAAAATTCTGTCAAAATACGTGCGTAGCCACACCCCGTGGCTGTTGTCTCATAAGGCATGCCTTTGATGAGCTTCAGCCGCTCAAAGCACCCGGTTAGAACCTGTCTGCTTCGTACCTCGACGGAAGAGATGCAGACTCATGCTAACCCCCTATGGACTAAGCCAGGGATTACACTGGGGAGCACATGGTTTGTCATTTCTTCAGTGGCTTTTTGGCAGTTTTGTGGGATCCTATCCACTCTGGTATGGTGGGGAAGAGGAGATCCTCAGACACCTACTTGTCAAACAGTAGATGGGTTGAAGCCTAAGTAAACTGGTTGTCGAAATACAGTTTTGAAAGAAAATGTTTTTATTAATCTTAATAAGTCATACCTTGGTTTCATTTTCATCTTTTGTCATAATTATTAGTCTTTCTCTTTTATTCAGGGAAATCCTGAAAACTAAGTCAATCATTTTGAAAATCTTTTCAACAGTTTTATTTGCCTTATGCCTTGGTAAATTTTATTTCTAGAGATTCAACCAAGTCTTCTTTGACAAATTGTGTTCTGTGTGCTCAGGGAAAATTGATAAATACAGGAGAAGACTCACTGGCCATAAAACTGACTAGGGATTATAACAATAATCGCAAGCCCAATCATTTGTACTGTTCATCAGTGATAGTATCAGTATCCCAGGTATTACTTGAATTTCCACGTAGAGAGTAGAAAGCTATCAAACTATGATGGAAAGAATTAAAGAACACTTGTATTTTAAGCCACTGTCTTTGCCTAGAATGGCTACTCTGCCCTCTTATGTAAGTTCCATTTGGTATACAAGGCTCATTTGCTCAACAAACATTTATTGAATACCTACTTTGTGTTAGTTAATGTTTTAGGCAATGAGTAGACAATGGCAAGATTCCTGCTCTCATAATCTTATAGTGTAAGAAAGGCAAGCAAGTAAACAGCTAAATTTCAGGATACAAGTGGAAAACCGTATCTGCAGTGTGTATCATGGTAGTCAAGAAAAACTACCCTACGTGACAATTAAACAGAGAACTGAAAGGAGAGAGTGTATAACACGCAGTCTAAGGAAAGAATGTTCCAGGCAGAGAGCAGGATCTTGGCATGATTGAGAACCAGCAAGAACCAGTTCCATTTCTCCACTTCAGTGAGAAGGTCTGATTCCTCCATGTTGCAATAGCCAAACTCTTACAATGGCACTAGTCTGTGATTTGCTTGGCACTGAACGTGTGTTGCGTTATAACAACAGTTATCTTTGGAAAGCTGAGATACTTACTCTCCACTTAAGACTCAGCTTCTTCAGACCAGGGACCTAGCCCCTGTGTTTCTTGATAAACCAAAAGCAAACTTAGTACTCTCAAGTAACAAGCACTCAGTGAACACTCACCATTGATCATGATCTGATGTAAATGACCTGTGCTGGAGTCATTAGCACCTAGATGGTACATTATTTAAAGTAATGTGACTGGATGAGACCACCTAGAGAGAGAATAGAAGGAAGGTATGTATACAATGATCATGTCTTATTTTTATTAAAATTCTCTTTGTGTTTAGTTAGTTCCAGGATTCTTTGTTTTGAACACCTTTTCCTATAAGCATGTATGGTAGTTTGAGAAGTAGTCTTCTTGCACCATCTTCCTCATCATCACTTTAAACTATTTTGACACATTTTTGGAACAGGTTTGGCAATATTCCATTTTCCTTACTGTTGTATTTAAGATTCAATTAGGGCCTATTCTAGGCTTAGAAAGAGCTGCAGAACATTCCAAGTTTCCTCAAGATTGTCTAAGTCTCAGAATTCTTCACACATCTGGAAATCTTGTCTACAAAATGTAAAATGCTCTAAGTTGGCTAAAAAGATGGGATCCAATCAGCTACCCATCCATATGAGCAATCTGGGACACCACATTTCACAGGCAATGAAGGGGCGTATTTCCGAATCCTCCGGCCCTTTCTCTATCACCTTGCCCTCAGAACTTCTGCAGGTATTCCGGAGAGTAGGAACATATTTTAATGCCCAAAAGTATTAGAGAACAAAGATACACAAATTCCAACAAAACATGCAATATTAATTATAAGTGAGAGGGACAATAAATCAAGAATTAAAAAACAACAACCTGGGGTCTGGAAATGGAGTCAGATATAAAGCTAAAAAAGAGAACCAGTCAGTCATACACGGCTTCGTTGTCTAACAGTCAGTGTGCGGAGAACCATCTACCCAATAGACTGTGTCCATCAGCTGAAATAAACCTGTTATTTAGAGGACATAGATTTATTTTTGGAACTAACACCGTAGAGGAATTTTTCTCTGAGCTCTCATAATCTATGTAATGCTAGGTAATATTTTTCGCACCTGGGAGAAAGTTAAAAATGGAATTACATGAGGACTAGCTTCTCAACCCTGCTTTAGCAGAGGATTCTGCCGGAGCGAGGTCTTTACAGGCTCTAGGCTGTATGCAAATTATTGATGTAGGTAATTTTACTCCCTTACTGTATCCCAGCTCTTTGAGGTTAGGATTTGCTTATTTATCATAGAACTTAATTGTTAGATAGTTGGTGTTTATTAAATGATTAGCTGAATGAATGCCTCCCTGGAAGACTCTCCGCTTTCCAGCACCACATATGGAGCCAGAATGGCCGAGTTCATCTACTTTTGCTCCTGTGTTCGGTTTCCCGAGGACCTCAGAAAGAGCCACGTTTCATTAGCTCTGTTAGGAACACCGGTACAGGGTTTGTTTCAATGACTGCTTACTCTCTGTCAGCCTTGAGAATCTATATACTGAAGGTGGATCTTTGAGTTCCACAGGATAGATCTCTAATGAGACTATCTTAAACTAAGGACTTCTTTCACTCATCACAAGATTAAAAAAAGCCATCCTGGAGGTATGTATTTATTTAAAAAAATATATAAGCACACAAGGATTAATTAAAATTTTTGTTTGAGGTAAGGAATTGAAAAACTTATGTTCAGCTCGGCCGGTTGAGCATTGACCCATGTACCAAGAGGTTATTGGTTTGATTCCCAGTCAGGGCACATGCCCAGGTTTCCGGCCTGATCCCCAGTGAGGGGTGTGCAGGAGGTAGTTGATCGATGTTTCTCTCTCACATTGATTTTTCTCCCTCTCTCCCTTCCTCTATCTCTAAAATCAATAAAGGAAAAAACAAAACAAAAAAAACCTTATGTTCAATTGTTAAGAATTAGCTATGTGACCGTAGGCTAACTCTGTATATGACTTTTTCTAGTATGTAAAGATAATTACCTGTCCTCCCTAACACCATGCCATCCCAGTATTTATCCAACTGTAATTTATTTATTTGATTTTTCTGGTTTATCCTCTGAACATACCTATTTGGAGGCAGAAACTGTTTCATAGGCTTGTATCCTAAGTGCTTATTACATTACAGTGTATACTCAATACAACTTCCATTGGTTCAGTGAATTAAAGGAAATCTTTGGACAGTTTCACAGTGCTGAATAAATGTAAGCTATTCCAGGAAAGCAGGTAGAATTTCACCAGGTGCCCTTCCTTAGGGCTGGTAGCTCCTTCCCGTGGCTCCCACCGCCCTAAGCAATCAGTACCAGTTCCTACAGGAACTGGACAGTGCCTGGAGGTTGATGCCTCTCCCACTCGCATCCTTCTGCACGTGTCCTCACGCCAAAGGGCTTGGGCTTCCTTTGGATCCTCTGGTGTTGTCACACACTGCTTGTCATATACAGCCTTGCTGGAGCTGTCAAACAATACCTGAAAAAAACCAAAATGTTCAATATTTATTCTGTAGCCCATTTTGCCTGTGTCCAAACGCTCCAGGTTTGCATACTACTTTTCTATAATCACAACGGCTAGGAGATCCTGAGTTCCTGTATTCCAGGTACTGTGTGCTTATATGTATTAACTCATTGTTTCCTCACATTTCAATTGTTATCCCCAATTGGCATGACAGCACTAGAGAAAAACAGGTTAGTATTTTGCCCAAGGTCAGACAGCTTGGTAGAGCTTTGGTTCGAGCAGCTGTCTGGCTCCAGCATCTGGACTTTTAGCCACAATGCTATGCTGCCTCTTGACTAATTGCTTTACAGTGGTTCTCAACCTTCCTAATGCCGCGGCCCTTTAATACAGTTCCTCATGTGGTGACCCCCACCATAAAATTATTTTTGTTGCTACTTCATAACTGTAATTTTGTTACTGTTATGTCTTAGGCGACCCCTGTGAAAGGGTCGTTCGACCCCAAAGAGGTCGCGACCTACAGGTTGAGACTGCTGCTTTTGTAACTGTAGTTTTATGATAATTCATTTTTCTTTTGGGAAACAGCAACAATGAGAACTTTAAAGTGTACTTTGCCTAGTTATGAAACTTACCTTTTACTTCTACAGTTATCCAAAGTTTTAACTAGTGTTCCCTTTGTGTGCTTATACTGAGAGTAAGAAAACATTTTTTAAAATGGAATTTGGAAGACTTTCATTCGCCCATACAGCAAAGGGATTATAGCAAGTTATAAATAAAAACAACAAAACACACCAGAAATCTACTCAGAACCGTATGCTAAAATTCTAAATAAATGTTTGACTTACAATACAATTGACCTTAACATAAGAAGCTGTTTTAAACCTCTAGCTTAAACCACACCTAACTTGCATTTACATAGGCTATTAACTATCTTGACATCAAAGGTAACAGCTTTAATTGTATTGCTTGCCACTGAAGGATCTTGTAAAGTCTATGATTTTGTACATTTATGGTTCCCTTCATAATGACAGATATTCCTGTGTTCTCCAAATTTTAGCAAATTAGTTATAATACTTAAGTACTTTAATATACATTGAAACAAGGTGCAGAAAACTCATGATAATTAAAACTGTTAGAGTACTTCAGAAGAAGTTTTTCACACCTGTTTTCTATAAGCATACAAAAGCCAATAATCTGAAAAAACTCAGCATAGTTTGAATGACCCTGAAGCTATATTCTGAAAGGGCTTTAATCATTTCCTTAAGAACTGACCTTATTACAAAGGCAAAAGCATTATCACTCAGACAGTACACAAGACTTCTTACTTCATCTATAAAAACAGAATGCCAATGTTTTATTTGCCACAGGGATGAGGGGGGAAACATCAGTGGAATAAATCTGATAACATGACTCACACTTCATTACAAATTACTTCCCTAAATTCACCACTTTCCCATTGGGATGAGCTAAAAAATAAACACTAAAAAAAGAAACGTCCTAACAAGTAGGCAAGTCACATGATCCACGTAAATGAGGGAAGTTTAAAGAATTAGTAAACTTTTCTAGCTGGGGGAAAAAAATATATATATATATTTTAACTTAGTGAGCTTAAATAATTTGCCCATGGTGATGAATAAGCCCTGACTCAGGTTCTGAAACGTCCTCTCGCAGTCTGTTTCATAAAATTACACAAAAACATATTATGGAACATACAGGAAACAGTTTCTTGGTTAAATCTTAATACTCAAGGCAAGAATAAAAATTCTACACTACTTCCCTTTCAGGTCTTTTTCTCAATTTCTTAGGGAGGCTGTACAATTACATATAAAGTCTATTTTACTTAATGATGTGTTCAGCAACTTTAGCACTCTATGGAAGTAGTAAGTGTAAAGAAAACAGGGTTAAACTGCTTCCTCATTCTCTTCCCTCATTGGCCAGTAGTAAAGTTTATTCAAAAAACAAGGACAAATTACTGTGGCCTAGAGGCCATTAGGAAGGGAGGGAATTCAGAGAATTAAAGAATATGGCTCTGGAGAGACATTAAAGTCATACTGGAAATTTATGGAGTCTGACTATAAACTCTTTGCCCTTCTCCCTGGCTTCAGGTTTAGTTAGATAAGGTGTGACGTTTCAGGGCTGTGCATGGAACCTTCATAAGCTGACATTTTATTCCATGTTGTTTTGTTTTGTTTTTTTCCGTGAAACAAACAAAAAATAGAAATACAAGTGCTTGGTACCACGTAATTTTGAGGCTTAAAAGCCTATTAACAAACACTCTGTTTCCATCTTAGGAGCATCAGGGTCATTTTGAAAATAAATGGTGCCAGAAGAATCTCCTCCAAGGGAAAGGGAAGTCACTCTCCCTCCCCAGGGGCCATGAGGGAAAAGGCAGACAGAAGATAATGCCCCCTACTTGGCAGGTGGGATTTCCCTTTCTCCTGCGGCACCCCCTCGCCTCAACCATGCAGGTCTGGCAGCCTCAGGAGGCAGCAGGGAGAACAGGTGCCGCTCAGTCCTCCATGGCAAAGTCTTTGGTCTTTTCCTCCTGGTCGCCCACTTTGTAGCACAGCTGCACGTGCAGGAGGCGGTGGCTGTCCCGGGAGGGTAGCAGCTTCTCTCTCCGGAAATGTCTGTATCTTGCTCCACTTGCACGGGGCTCCTTCAGGTAGAGGAGAGCTTGCTTCCAGTGCGTGACCGGGTGAAAAGGCGAGGTGGACAGCACCAGGGTTTCCCCGAGTCCCTCCGGGGAAGCTCACCTGGAACCAGATGGGAAGCCTGCAGGGGCCGAGCCCTAGCAGCTGAGGAGGCAGCGTCCGCCCGCCCCGCCTCCAGCTCCTGCTGCGGCCGCGGGCCAGGTCCAGCCGAGCAAAGCACTGCGCCGGGCGCACGTCCTCCCGGACAGGTCCTGCACCAGATTCCCCAGGGGCCCACGATGCAGCGCGAGGCGAAGCCCCCAGGCAGCTCATGTCTACACCACAGAGCTGTTTCTCCTGGTTCCAGAAGCCCAGGCGCGGCTCCAGCATCTGGGCGCTGATGGGCCCACGAAGAGCTGGGCGGAGGCCGGGAGCAGACCGCCCTCCTCCAGCCGCTTGGTCCGCGGGTGAAGCACGGAGCTCAGCGTGGACTCTGCAGGAGGCCGTAGCCCATCCACTCGCTCACGAAGACATCCACCTGCTCCGGCAACTCCACCAGCCCGGCAGGACGTGCACCCGGTCCTCCAGCCCGCCGAGCCGCACCACCTCCCGGGCCTGTTGCCAGATGGCGCTGCCCCCACCGCGTACGCGCCGGCCCGGCCTGGACACACAAGATGCTGAGAATGCCGGTGCCCGCGCCCACGTCCAGCACCGTCTTGCCCCGCAGCGCTGCCCAGTTCGGCAGGATGCCCAGGCGGTAGGCATCCGTGCGGACGCGGTTCGCAACCATCTCCTCCTGCACCGATATGTCCCAGTAGCTCTGGTAGAACAGCTGGTCCAGCTCCTGCTGGCTCCTGGGGGGTCTCAGCAGGGCCACCTCCAGCTCTCAGCCATCTTCCTCTTCAGTTCCCTCCTCTCCTGCGCCGCCGCCCCCCGACTCAAGCTTTCTCTTCTTGGGCTGCGACATCTTGGCGGCTCGGGCGGACTCCCGGCAGGCGCGGCGGCGCGGCGCGGCGGGGCGCGGGGGCTGCTGGGACTTGTAGTGCGCGCTCGCGCTCCCTCTGCCTGCGGGCTGGGGGCCGGTGCCCGCCGTCGGCCTCCGCGCTCCGCCGCGTTCTCTCCCTGGGTGTGCCGGGATCCCTTTCCCACCCGGCGCCCCAGCCTGTGATTCCTCACGTCCCCCTGCTTCCCTCGGCCCTCACTCCTGTGCTTCCTCTCCCTTCGGCAGTGGACACGCCCACTGAGAACTCAACCCACGTTTTGTCTTTTAAGCCCAATTCCCAGATTTCCTTCCAGCGAACCATCTGGGCGGCATCTCCCCACGTTAGCACCTCCCTTGAGCAGCCGGGACTCAAAGCCCTCCAGACCTGAGATTTAGAAGCTGCACCACACGTTTTTCTTTTCTGTTTGAGTGGAGCAAAGCAGGTGTAAGTGGAACAAAGACAACACCTAGCAATGTTAAACCCTGGTCCCGACTCCAAGGAGACGGCGACTTCGTTGATTGAGGAGGGCAGGCGATGTAACTGCTCTTGTTTTCCGTTACCCACTCACCCAGCAGCAACAAGGAATCTTCACTGCTCACCAAGAATTAGGGTTCTGGTCGAATTTTCAGGGAAATAGTTACTTGGCGTTTAGTCCTGCCTTGTTGATTCTGTGGTTCACTCAAGAGTTAAATCTTGGAAGGGCTCAGGTCAGTGAAGCCCATGGCCACGTGTAGTCTGATCCCCAATCACACCTCCCTCCCCGCAGTAATAACGGAACCCTTCATCCCTTGACCACTTTCCACTGCCACCCCTTATTTTTTCCTGTGTCTGGGCAGGGTTGGGACCCCCCCTCTTCCTCTTTCAGTCAATCATCAGCTACTAATCTCTCACCTCTTTGTTGTTCATCATAGAAGGAAAAAATATTTTTAAATATGTGTGATGTCGGTATGAGCGTCTGTGTTCTTAAGAAGGTGAGAGTAACATTTTTCTCTGCTAAAAAAATCACACGGAAGAAAATTGATCATTTTCTTGTAGTCAGGAACTATGTCTGTTTAACCAATGGGCCTGTCTCTATTCCTTAAAAAAGTTCCGTCGCCCCATTCTCGCTGTTAATCCGTCACTTAATGGAATAGGTTTATTGACCTGACATCCCCAACTGTACTTCTAAGGGCTCTCAATTCTGGCTGCTCATTACAATTTTCTGTGGAGTTTTTTAAAAAACACCTATGCCCAGTGTCCCACTTCAGATTAATTAAATCAGAACTCCAGTGTGTGTGGTGTGTTGGAGGGGTGGGGCATATACTTTTTAAAAGCGCCCCAGGGAGTTGAATGTGTAGCCAGAGTGAGAAACACTGTTTTTCACTAAAATAATCTTAGTTAAATTTTGCTTCATTATTTTCGTTGGGTAAGTTATCTTTTTTTTTCAGGTGCCTAAGCTTATCTATTTAAGGCTAAAAACCCTCAGAGGAGTTCCTTCCTTTCTTCCTGGTTTAATATCTTGTTTTAAGAAAACAGAGGCCCAGAGCAGGATATGGGGTTCCGGTTTGTAAAGACGACCACTTGAATACGTCTAGGCTGTTCCTTAGTCTGTTCTTCCATTCTTTCCTTTCTCAAAATCGTTTCCTTCCCTTTGAAATCTATTCACTCCTCTACCCGATTTTCAATTTACTTGTGGTCTCTTTTTAGAAACTTCTGAATATAAGTTTGTTGGTTCTACCTTCAATATATCTGAGCCGTCATCTTTTCTCCTTCTCTTCCACCAACACCCAAGTCTAACCGTCTCCTTTGTTGCTCGGGCATCAATCTCCTAAGGGATCTCTCAACTTCTAGTCATACCCCATATCCAATCCGTTCTCCGTGTAGTTAGGAGAATGAGCTTGTAAACACCCAAATTGAACCCTGTCATTCTTCAGTAACTTTCCCTTCCGGTTACTGAAATAATCCCGTAACTTCAAGTAACTTCCCATCTCATCTTATACTGTTTTTCCCAGCTCCTCACTGGGCTCAACAGAGACTGGCCTTTATTTAGTATCAGGCCTCTTTCCTGTCTCAGGTCTTCACTTACTCTCTTCCAGGGCCTGGGAAACTGTTTTTCTCCTTAGCATATCACTTCAGTGGTTCCTTCTCATCCATCAACTTAAGTATTATATCCTAAGAAGCTCTTTCGCTGGCTACTTTAAATACTACTTTCTAACCCAAGACACTATGTATTCATAGCTTTATTGTTATCTGAATGTATTTATTTGTTCATTTGTTTTCTGTAAAATAAAAGCTCCAAGAGACTTGGACTTTTGTTTCCTCACTGTTGTGGTTCCTTGCTCTAGAATGGAGCCTGGCAGAAGAAAGTACTCATTACTCTTCAGGGAAGACTGTTGTGGAAATAATTAAATTGCTATTCACAAGGGAAGGAGAAGAGACTGGCTTTTTGTGGTTCAGTATGACAATTGGACTCTGGTAAACTCTGAGATAACTCCAGGTATAGATGCTTCCAGATGTAAGAATCGTTTCATTTGCAAACACTCCTAGCCTTTCCAGATAGGATAATGGTAAGCCCTAAATATTATGCCCTAAAGGGATTTCTTTACTCATCTTGTCTACCACACTGAGCTGTATTAAGTAGGACAGGGATCTAGATCATAGCCCTTCTCTAACATTGCAACTCTGCAGCAAACCCCCTGGATGGGAGGAGAGTTGGAGCCCTGGGGGCAGAGTGTTCCATGTGTTTGCAGGTCGGTGATCTGCTCAACACATCTAGTCAGTGCCCAGACCCCATGTTTTTCAAACACATAATGGATCTTGAAATGGATTTAGTACATTTCACCAGCATTAAAAATAGAAAGAAATAGAATAGAAAATATTAAATGCATAAAATGAGTAAAGATGGGTATTATTTCAAAAAACGTGTTTCAGTTTTATGTATGTATGTCCTGCTCCAGGTTACAGTGCAAACGATTGAGATCCATAGCTGACTGTTCTTCAGAAGCACTGTGAACTGTGACTCTTTTGTCCTCTCGCTGACCTTTTAGGTAGTGCTCAAATGTTATCATTCATTTGGAGCTTTTTCAACCAGTCTGTGGCCTGATAAAATTTATATATAACTCTTTTTCTCTTCATTTATCCCATTGTACCAGAGCTATTTATATACCTGGCTTTTCCATGCCAGTTGGTGGACAATGGAACACCAGGGCTTTGTATTTTTTACATTTATGTTGAAAATCTAGCACTTTGTGCTGGAATCTGAAACATTTCCACATTCCAGACTGTTGGTGCCGAGTACACAAGGATCACAGATGCGTTTTTGTATGGCTGAGGGAAACATGATTATTTTTCATGTGTTTATCTAATCTTTATTTAGTTAACAAATATTCTGGACTTCTGCCCTGGCCGGTTTGGCTCAGCGGTTGGAGCGTCGGCCTGCTTACCAGAGTCCTGGGTTCGGTTCCTGCTAGGGGAATATACAAAAAAAAACAAAACAACATTCTGGACTTCTAATCTGTGCTCAATAGCTAAGAAACCGGGGCCATATCAATAAACAAAAAGACAAAAATCCCTATCCCCCAGGAGCTTATATTTTTGTGTTAATGTTACATTGTCTATAAGCAAATTATTATACTTACACAAATTATCATATCAATTTAAACTCTCAAGTGTCTTCCCTATATTATTTTATCTTGGATTTACTGATGTGATTTCCTCCCACAAATACTTATTTCTAATTTCTTTTCATTTTCCATTTGAAGGTTTGTAGTTTAAAAGTGCATTTTAAAGCTTAGTATAAGAAGGTTATCCCTTCAGGATTTCAAGAGTTCATTGTTATTCTCGAAGTGTGTGTTGAGGAAGGGCAAAAGAGCAATGATATGAAAAATGTTATAAATATCTCTTTGATGTGCATACACATTTGAAAATGTAGTTCTCACCATTCTGCAGTGTATTGGAAGTCGCTAGCATAGAAAGAGGTACTTTGTCAAAATAATAATAATAAAAATAATAAAAAATAAACCGTTTATAAAAAATGAAGATAAAAGGTGATTTTTCAAAAATTGAAATGAATTGGAATATCAAACATAAAAAGCCCCAGTGCATGCTGTCCTCTTGATGTGTGTGGTGTGTTTTGGATCCATGGTGCATGGACCCAGCTATTAACCCTAATACTAAATCTGATGAATGGCAAAGTCATAGTTCCTTGATGGCATTATTATAAGTAGTTGTGATTCTTTTTAAAATGTTTGTATTGAATTGTTTAGGCAGTGGCAAAAGGGATACTATGAACTTAATCAGTCTAAATTTATTGGGCCCTCTTAGAGTATTGAATATGGCATTTTACCAATTTCAAGTATAAATATAGGCTATGACATTTTAACAATTTCTACTATAAATCAGACTACTGTAATGAAAACAGTACAGAAAAAAGGAGGGGTGTAAATTACAATATGGGGGAAGCTGCGCATCAGTGCATCTATGGAAATGAGCGTCTGCTCACCGGCCCCAGGAGTAATATGAATCAGGTGGCTTTAAGCCTTATAAATGTAACTTAATAAAATCTTCTCTTTCTCTCTCCTTTTGTGGAAACATTTTGTAAGGATGCTAACTGTTTGCTTAAATTGGACGCTTATGTCTCATAGTATTCTGCCACCGAGAGCATTTAAAGTGCGTGGAAGTAAATATAGTCATGGTAGTCTTATGGTTCTGAAAGTGTGCCTTGTAGACCAATAGCATCAGCATCACCTGGGAAATTGTTAGGATTATGCAAGCACGGACCTCACTCTGTATTCAATGGATCGGCCTCTCTGGGGCGGGGCTCCGCTGCCTGTTCTAACAGCTCTTGCGGTGAGTCCCTGCACACGACGTGACTGCACTGGGCCGTGTGAGGGCGTGTACAGCGGAGGGCATGTTACACTACCCTGTAACAAACTACTGTAAACTTAGCAGCTTAAAACAGCAAACATTTTTTTATTCCGTGGTGTCCCTGGGTTAAGAGTTAAGGCTCTGGGTCCTCTGCAAGGCTGCGCTGAGGTGTGGGTGGGATTGCATGTTTCTGGGGTTTGGGACGCTCTTCCAAGCTCACCTGGTTGTGGGACTGAGGTTTCCCTCTTCTTCCTGCCTGTCAGATGGGGGCGGGGGGGGCACTTCAGCTCTTAGAGGCTGCTGGCAGTTCTTTGGCACATGGCACTTTTCCAGGCTCTGACCTCAGGGAGGGCCCTAGTCCAAGTTACTCCCTTGCTGTGAGCTTCCGAATCCTGAGTGGGAAAAACCATACCTGAAGCGTGGCTACTTTTCTAGTCTGGATCCAAGAAGAGAAGACTCCTGGAATTTTAAGCCGGGCTGAGCTGAGCCTAAGTGGACCCAGAAGAACGCTGCAGTCTGCTGGGAAGAACCCAGCAGAAGAACCCAGCAGACTGCAGCTCTCATGTCACGAAAGCAAGGAATGAACACGTTTGTAAGCCACTGAGATACAGGGGGTTTGTTACTGCAGCCAAAACAAAACTTCTGATCACTAGGTTGTGCACCTGAAACGAATACACTGTACATCAACTGCGACTGAAAAATAAATTATTTGAAAAACAAAGTTTAGGAATACAGTAATACATACAGAATACATGATCAGTGTAGAACCATGGCCCAGGTCAAGACATAAACATTCCCAGTGCCAGAACTGGCCCTATGTCCCTCCAGCCCTGCACTTTTCCTCTTTCCCAAAGGCAGTGTACTGGTAATAGTATGAAAGATTCAGTGGCCTGGTTTTGAACGTCACATACATCTAATCATGTAGTGTGTGCTCCATTGTGTCTAATTTCTTTTGCCCACTACACTTGTGAGATTCATGTAGGTGACTATGGGTAGCAGTATTTCTTCACTTTTGTTGCTCTCCTTTATAGTATTTTGTTGTATGGACATGTCATAATTTGTTAACCAGGTTTCTATTTTTGCATGGATCCTCTGAGATGGGAATAATTATTTCTACCAGGAATTTCATAGGTGTTTTTTTCTGAATAGTTCTTTTGACTCTTAATATATTCTACTTTGTATAAATAGTTTATTTTTATTATCATGTTATATAGTAACTGCCTAATAACACCTAAAACATGTGTTTAATGTGTGCTAGGCATTGCCTAAATGCTTCGTATGCATCATTCATTCTTTCATTTACTTATTCATTCAACAAATATTACTGAACAACTGATACTCTGTATCAGAAAGTACAGACAAAAATCCCAATTTTTATAGAGTTTACATTTTAGGGAATTATTTCCAATTCTCAAAATCTATGAGGTGGATATTATTATCTCTATTTTCACAGTTTGGGAAACCAAAGCACATAATAGCTAAATCCATCTCTTATTTATCTCTTCTACTGGATATAACCCCCTCATAGGCAGAAACCAGTTCCTTTACATCCCCATAGTGTCTAGTGTGGCACCACAGATTTATTTCATGCTTTATATACACCAGAGACAACCCAGTCTTCACAAAACCTAGATGGCAGGTATTATCAATAACTCCATTTAGAGATCAGAAAATAGACAAAAAGAGGCCAAGAGACTTGTTTTTGGCTCAGATTCTTTTGCTCTATACTATGTATGTAGAAATTCATCCATGTGATTGCGTGTAACGGCAGTTCTTCCATTGAGCTTGCTGTAGGGTGTTCTCTTTGCATAGAGAAGGTAGCTGAGTTCCTCATTCCTGTTCTATACTGAAACGGAAAAATGTAGGATTAAAAACACATGAGACATTGCGTTTTTGTCTAATCTTTACATGTGCTTTACTCAGGAGAGCTCGGTGCTGGAATAGTTTGTTATGCCTCCAACTGCCCAGGTCCAGCTCCAAGGTCAACAGTGTCACATCCTCTCCATAACTTTTAAGATTCTGGCGGGTTCAGAGTCTACTGTCTGATAGGACCCTAGACAAGCCTCCTATGTAAATTCACTCATTTATTAAAACTGCCACCTACCTGCCTGAATGGTTGACTATTTTATTCCATCTCTTTGCTCTCCTTGTATGGGGGCCTGTTCCAGATTTCACCCAGGAAGCTCGTGAGGGTGAGAGTAACAATACATAGAGCTCAGAATCCATGGCCAGTTTTATAATCCAGGTCTGCCTGTGGTTTGCCTGGATGCCGAGTGTCTTTCTCAAAAACTCAAGGCTCGTTCTTGTACTATCCAAATATCTTTCCTCCATGGCTCTGCAGATATTTAGTTTGCACTGAATTTTTGTTGCCTGTTTGGGGAACTTTTGTGTTACTTCTGATGAATACTGTGAGGTTCTCTACTTATGCCTTAGGATATCATTGGATAGTGTAACAACCATACTTAAGAATGAACTCATTTTCACTTTCATGGATATTAAAGCCCTTTGTAAAGTGCTAGAAATGACATTATAATTATCATTGCTGTTGTTAGGTTTATGCTTTCTCAGCATAGTCAACCTGAGGAAATATCTGTGTGACTGAATTTTTTTTAAATAGCTATATTTATTTATTCTTTGTTGATTTTAGAGAGACAGGAAGGGGAGGGAGAGATAGAAACATCGATGAGAGAGAACATTGACTGGCCGCCTCCTGCATGCCCCTCACTGGGATCGGGCCTACAATCCGGGCATGTGCCTTGACTGGGAATCGAACCAGCGACTTCTTGGTGCATGGGTCCATGCTCAACCACTGAGCCACACTGGCCGGGCTGTATTTTTTTTAATGTCCATTGCATTGAAGACTTTCTCCAAGGACAGGAAGCAAAATTCAACACATGCTTCCCAGCTTCTCTTTCTACTTTCAACTATGGTTTACAACTTTAAGCACGGCTATCCTACTGACAGAACTACCTTTTATCTCCTTTTTTACAAGATGAGATTGAGCTGTTTTGTAAGCTCATACACTACTGGCTTTATAGCCTTATTGTAGGGTTTGGGAACAGGTTGAGGCCTCTTTGTGTTGTATTATTTACTGTGCAGCTACATGAAAAAATACAATGAATACACTGAAATTAATAACTCCAGAAGGGTCTTTTTGTTGTTTTTAATCCTCACCTGAGGATATTTTTTTTTTTTCATTAACTTTTAGAGAGAGTGGAAAGGAGGAAGGGAGGAGAGGAGAGAGATGTGAGAGAGACATCAGTTGCTTGCCTCCTGCATGCACCCTGACTGGGCCTGAGGATCAAACCTGCAACCCAGGTATGTCCCATTGACCAGGAATGGAGCCTGTGATCCTTTGGTGTGCAGGCCGACACTCTAACCACTTAGCCACACCTAGAAGGGTGCAGAGAGATAGTATTCACACTCGATTATAGCGATGATCTATTACATTAATATAATGGCGATGCTGGTCAAACATAATATGGTGAGTAAAAATAAAGTGGCAGGCTGACAGAATTCCAGCTTTTGTGTTTAGAAAAAGAAGGGGGAAGATAAATGGATAGCAGGCAGGTCAGCAGCTCAGATGCATATACTGGTTTCAGCGTCAGCTCTTAGCAAAGGACACCAAGCAAGTGCACTTGCTTATCCTTTTGATCAACTAGCTTCTTAAAAACTGAAATACGCTTTACATACTTTGGAAAGAATTGCTAGCAAAAAGGATAAGAGGGAGGGTTTAAATAGAGGCAGTCCTCTAAGAAATTACTCCTTAGCAGTTTAGAAATCCAGAAAAGCAAGATAAACTTGAAATAAGCCTGATGAATCCTATGTTTCCCATTGTCTTCATGTAACAGGCACTTTGAGTCTGGATTAAGCTGTGCTCAGTAGTCACGCTGAGAAGCCCTGTTCTTTATTCATTCTCCACCTATCCCTCTTCTGACTGAACCGATGATTACTTTCCCACCTACAAGTGCTCAATGAAGTCATTGAATGCAATTATTGGGTGGAGCCCTAGTTCTTGGATTAAGATCATGGACTGCTAATGAGCCTTTGTGTGTCCTATAAGTAGTGATTCTCAGACCCGCCTGGATGGCAGACTCACCTGTGGAGCCTGTCAGACACGCGCAGGCCTGGGCCTCTCTCCCGCAGACTCGGTTCTGTGCATCTGAGGGGAGACAGGACAAATGTAGTTTATGACACACACACAGGATTGAAAATGCTGGACCACTGTTAGTTCAAAGTACGTTTCATAATGATGTGAGAATTTTTAAAGTATATTTCAGCACTGATTTGACTTTATCTTATGTTATATATTTTATGTATATAAAATTAATTTTTATCATCCAAGTAATACATGTGGAAACATCAGAAAATATAGAAGCAAAATGAAGAAAATAACTTCAAATATAATCACTCTTTTTAAAACATGGACATTTAAAATTTAAGTATAATAATAGAGCATTTGCCTTGGCAGTTGAAGGCAGACATCTACAGATGCTCCATACAGTTGTTTTTCTTGTATAAAATTAGCTATAATTTGTTCATATTGGCATTCTTTTTTTAAAGCTTTTTTTTCTTTATTAATTTTACAAAGAGAGGAAGGGAGAGGGAGAGAGAGGTAGAAGCATAGATGACAGAGAACATCAATTGGCCACCTGCTGCACGCCCCCCACTGGGGATCGGGCCCACAACCTGGGCATGTGCCGTGACCGGAAATTGAACTGGCGACCTCTTGGTGCATGGGTTGATACTCAACCAGTGAGCCACATTGGCTGGGCAAATTGGCATTCGTTACTGAAGAGAGTAGCTCATCCATTCCTTCTTCTTCTACCAGAAGCATTTTTCTGGTTCTTTCCCTCAAGACCGTGGCGTATTGGAGTTTAACATAGGGGCTCAGCAGAACGGACAAGGGGCTTTTAGAAGTATAGTCCAGGGCCATAGCGAATGGGCATGGCAGAAGTTCACTCATCTGTTCACTTATCCATTCAACAAGCATTCACTGAACACCTCCTAACATGCCAGACGCTATGCTCTGTGTTGGTGGTACTCAGTTCCTTCCCTGGAGAAACTTCACCCTCTCGGTATGGGAGACAGACAGACAGAAATCATGATGTATGCGATATGTGCTCTCAAAGATGTATGCACAGGGAAACGATATTTCAAGGAGGGAGGGAGGGAAGAAGAAGGTAAAGAAGGGATGTGATATATGGCCATCGCTGATTTTGGAAATCTTGATCAAGGAGCACACTAAGTCTTCACTTATGGCATGTACCACCTGGGGAGGAGACCGGGACGCTCCTCTTTGTTCTCTGCTGTTCCTTTTTCACATATAATGTCCTGTTCTCTTTTCCACAGGTGCCTGATCTTCTATTTCCAAGGGTCTTAATAATATGTAGAAACTTCTCCCTGCATTGTTTCTGATTCTTCTGAGAAGCTTTGCCACTTTTGTTTGTGTGGGTCCCTGTCTTTCAAGGTAGAGGCCAGGTTCCTCTGAGTAAGCTCTTCCTGTCTCCCACCTGAAATTATACACAGACCTGGCTGGGAACCTCTGAGAAATCCAGGGGTAAGAACGTGGGATTACAGCGTTCGGGATGGAAATATCCACCTGGAGAGACAATCACCCAGATGATCTGCTTTCATGTGGGTGGGATAACTAGTTCTTAAAGAGACTGTTCACCAATCTTTGTGTTTGGGCTTGTTTTCCTCTACACGTCAGGCAGGCGCAGGTCTGCGGTGTAAGGGAGTTTGCGTGTCCCTGACCCATTATGACCCGCGTAGCATTTGCCTCCCTGGGTCTGCTCTCAGTTACAATGAGTGAGTTATTTACTTTCTGGCTTCAAAACATTTGTTCCTTTTCTCTAACTCTTCTATTCTCCTTTTCCTTTGTAGCTTTGTGCCTTAAAGCAAAACAACCGCACTCTGATACCGGAAGGAGAGAAAGTAACTGTGCATGCTGTCTGCTCTCCCACCGGCACCTCAGTGGCCCCTTTCGACAGGACACTGTGCTGAGGATTCACTTCATAACACCAGGCAGCAGGCAGTATTCTTGTATCGCTTTTGCAGTTAGGGAACTGGATTTCAGAGAGATTAAGAGGCCAAAGAGCTAGCAAGTGGTGGGGCTGCGGGCACCATGGCTCTCAGATCTGGAGTGTTTCCCGTGGGCGTGAGGTCTCTTGGGCTAATCTGGGATCAGACAAGCCTGCGCTTCTCCTTCATGGATCAGGGAGAACCCTGGTTCCAGACCCGACCCGCAGAGGCCGGCCTTTGACCAGCTCTATCCAGTACAGATTGGACTGTCCTACGGTATACATGTTTTTTTTTTAAGAGCTTGACAAAATTGCGTTTGGATGATCTATTTCAGTATTTTGCTAATTCTGAAATGCAAGCCACCTGCTTTAGAAAGAAGGAGCAGGAATGGAGAATAACACAGAGATAAATATGGTGACTTTTATGGGCAAAAGCAGATTTTTAGCAGTATGGTTGTAGAAACTAAATATTTAACAGCTGTTTTGGAAAATAAGTGAAATGCTTTCGTATTATTAAAGAATATACACAGGTAATTAATTTAAAAGTAAAACTGGTGACCTCATTTGACTGTATTTAGCATCGTTATGTTAATTTAATTAGCTAAATTGATTTATCGAACTATAGACTCAATTTTAAATCTTTGCTCACTAAAAATATTAATTATTTTTTCATGAAAGGTAAACATAAATTTTCAAGAACAATGTTCTCATGTAGTTTGTGAAATGAATGTCGCTTATTCTAGAAATGATGACAGGGATGAGAATTATAAGATGATTTGTCGAGGTGTGAAATTGGTACTTCAGAAGGTCAAGTTTGGCATGAGGAAGTATTTTTAAGTACATCACATTTAAAATGCAAGCAAGTGGAGATCGTTGAAAAATCCTCTCCTTCTGACAAGTCTTCCCCACACGCGCCTTTCTCGCCGCAAGCAGTGAGCTTGGCTCCTGGTGTGGACAAGGCGTGCACCCTGTCCCCAGGGTGTGTCGATGCCTAACCCTCAATGTGGTGTGGCTGCAGATGGGGACTTTGGGAAGTATTTAGGGTTAGATGAGGTCATGAACGGGGCTCTTGTGATGGCAGGAGTAGCCTTCTAAGAAGGGGAAGAGAGAAAGAGAGATTGATGTCTCTCCCCCACGTGAGTGCATCTGCAAGACAGGGAGAGAGCTCTGACCAGAACCCGACCACATGGGCCCTGATCTTCCACTTCTAGCCTCCAGAACTTAAGAAGATAAATTCCCATCGTTTGAGCCACCTGGTCACAGGTTTTGTTATGGCCACCGAAGCTGATTAATACACTTCTTAGCATTGTACTTGGTCGTATTCCAAACGTCCTCTGAGTGTAAAATACATCCCTCGGTACCTAGAAAACTTTCTACTCTTGACACCTGCCAATACTCTGTGTCCCAGGTTTTGAAGAGAAGCTGAAAATCCAGATTTTTATATGAGATTTCCTAATAGTGTTCATCTTGACATACCCTTCTCTATATGACACATTTCCATGCTGGATTTACCCACGAGTCACAAGTCTACAAACGTTTTGTTGTTGTTGTTGTTGTTGTTTTTGCTCTTCTTTTTATTTTTCAATTTCAGTCTAACTTTATTTTGTATTAGTTTCAGGTGTAGAGCATAGTGGTTAGAAAATCACATACTTTACAAAGTGGTCCCCCTGATATTTCCAGGGCCCACCTGGCACCCCCTCTACGTATTACAATATTATTGACTATGTTCCCCATGCTGTACTTTACATCCTTATGAATATGTTGGAACTGCCGACTTGTGTTTCTCACACTTCTCAGTCTGTTCACCTTTTCCACCCAGTCTCACAACACCCCATCCCCTCTGGCAGCCCGAGTCTGTCCTCTGTATCTATGAGTCTGTTTCTGCTTTGTACAAGCTTTGTTTTCACGTGTATGCCCCATCTTCTCAGCTCTTTGAAGAGAGTGTTTGTGTTTTATTTTTATTCTCTGATTCCCAAGTTCTGAAATGGTTGGTCATCAAACAATACATATTCTTATTGATGCTAATTATACTTACTCTTTCTCTGACCCTTCCCTTCTTTTTTAAAAAAATATGTTTTTATTGACTTTTTAGAGACAGAGGAAGGGAGAGAGAGATAGAAACATTGATGTGAGAGAGAAACCTCTATTGGCTGCCTCCTGCACTCCTCCCACTGGGGATGGAGCCTGAAACCCGGGCGTGTGCCCTGACCGGGAATTGAACTGGGACCTCTCAGTCCATGGGACGAGGCTCAATCCCCTGGGCCACACCGGCTAGGCGACCCTTCCCTTCTCTCAGTAAAGCATTCCCCATTACATCTATTCTCCATTCTTCTTCAATTATATTTTAAGGTCATTTAGTTGGACTCCTTTGCTGTCTCAGATTTTGGTCAAGACTCCTGTGAGAAGCCATATTGGGAGAGACCTCCTTGTCTGTACTTACCACTTCTCCACTTCTGGACCCCAAGCTGGGAGCATTGGCACAGAGATCTCTTTCCAGCTGAGGACCTTGAACTCTCCACGATAAGGAGCTGACAGATGCGCAAAATGAGGAGGGTTTCCTTTGTTTTCTGTTTCCTTCTGTTTCCATCACCCACTATCTCGATTGTTATTTCAGCGACAGTGCTGTTACTGCTCTGTGGTCCAATTTTTCTTAGTCTCAGTGGAAGGCTTATTTTATTTATCTATTTGTTCCTATCATGTGGAAATTAATCTTTAAGTGGCTATACACCTGTTTATTCATTCTGCAAGTGACATTGCTCACTGTCAGTGCTTGTGTTTGATGTTAATACTGCTCCCAGACTTGTTTGGTTTGGATTCCTGACATGTTTGCAAGGCCTACAGGATCTAACACATAATAGTAAGGAATTCTCTACCAGTACCTGTTTCTCCCTCATCACAAACTTCCCAGAGTCCAAATGGAGAAATATTCTTTTTCTCTGATTTCATATTTGGTATATATAAATTGTTCAATCAAGGTGTTTATAAAATGAAGTTAGTTGGCATTTCAATATTGTAGCACTGATAACATTTTCTTGTGAGCTATTTTTCTGTGACTATTTTTTATTATTTGATTTTTAGGATAGAAATACTTTTTCATAGTTAAAAAATAATATAAAAATACAAAAAGATACATAATAAAAAACTTCACTCCCACCTTTTCCTCTCTTTTTCCCAGTCTCTACCTCCCAACTTCACAGGTAACTATTTCTATTAATTTTTTTTATACCTTTCCAGTGTTTATGTTATCGTTTATCCATTTAAAAAACACAAACAAGATATCATTGTTCTGCTTCTTTCAGTTTTCACTTAACACTATATCTTAGAGCTTCTTCGTTATCAAAATATAAAGCACCACATTCTTTTATACAGTTGCATAGTATTCCATTGATGGAGGTACCATCATTCATTTAAACAAGGTCTTGCTGAGGAAGATCTGTTTGTTTCTAGTAGTTTAGTAGGATATTTCATATTGCAATAAATAACCTCCTATAGACCTCCTGCCACACTTATGCAAACAGATTCATGAAGTACCAGCTTTTGAGCACCTAATAGATGTCTGGTATAGTGCCATGGATTTTGATAGTGTATTTTTAAAACAATAAGGGATTATTATTTTGGTTTTAAAGGAGAGGGTTCTAAGGCTCAGGGAAGTTGAATAACTTGCTGAAGTCATACAGCTATTAAGTGGCAGAGCCAGGATTATACAACGTCTGTGTTCTTTTCTTAAAAAAGACATTTTGGTTCTCTTCGCTCTGTACTGCTAAATATTGTTTAGATTAGTTATATGATAGACAAAATCTCATGTAAGATTAACCTTCAAAGCAAATAATATAAGAACATCTTAATTATTTTCGTTTTGTATAAGTGATTATCATTAATACATTTATAAAATTAATGCATATATACTTTTATCTATCTGTTTATCTATCCATCCATTTATCAATCATCTCTCTATCCAGCCTCTGTGGCAGAATAAATTTGTATAAATGATTACAAAGAAAGCCAGCATTATCTAAAATAAAATATTTTTAAGAGTTTTGAAAAATAGTTTGTTTTAATCTCATAAAATCCAGGATTATGGAAATCCTAATTTAAAAATAGATATTTGTGCGTCTTTACCTGGTTATTATAAAACATATACATTAAGAGAGAGCATTTTATTATTAATGCTTAAGGGAGTTTGACAAGGAAAACTCGGTTTCACTATATTGTGAGGGCTGCATTCTGGTTTCCCACAGGTACTCAGTGAAGGCTTAAGCATTTTTTTGACTTTCACATTAAATTTAACTTACATTTTAATTTTTCAGAGAAATGTAATTAAATAATTTTCCAAGGCATCAGAAAAAGAAACAAAACAATAGTGCCTTTGTTTTTGTTTTATAAATCACAGTAGTGGTTTTTTCCTCAACATAAATGTGGTCTACATATTGATCACATTATTGATTTTACTCAGTATGTTTATGCATTTTGTTCAAAGGCTTTTCTCTTTTTGCCTTGTGATAGACAGTATGCATTTTAAACTACTGTGTAGAAATCTCAGTCACTTTAACAAGAATTCTAATTAAAGATGGATTTGCTATGGGTCTAGCTACAGGTACCCCAATTCTGTTCCTTGCATATGCTGAGCACTGTTGCCTCATGGGATTTTCATTATTTCCTTGTGGGCTCTCTCCTTTACTTCCAAGTCTCAAAATATCTGATCTATGGAGCACAGCTTTTGATTTCTCTTATTTTCTTTCTTTCTTTCTTTAAATAAAAGTCATATATTGTATCTTCCTTAGATGCTGTGATTCCTGTCCCATTGAGTATCTTCCATAATCTTTTTCTTCGGTAGCAATATATGGAAACAAATGATTTCCTTCAAATAAACTGTCAGAATTTCCACCAATCTTTATACTCTACCCAATTTGCAAAAATTTGTAAAAATATTCATGAAAAAGAAACACAAAGAGAATATTTATTTCTACGTAAAAATCTTTAAAGAGTCTACATCCCACCAGTAATTGGAACTTTTAAGATTCATTAGTATGAATAATGCGTATGAAAGCACTTTGAAGTGCTTTTCAGGTATTTTATTATTGAACATTTTGACTGTAGTAATTTGGAAAATATCTCCTGAACCAAAATTAGACATTGTACCTTTATTTTTAACAGAGCACATTTACTTATACTACTGAAAAATTCACTTCTAAATATTTAAACTTAAAAATATGCAAAGTGTGTTCTTAAGAGATTAGAAATTTCACTGTTAATGTAGTTTGCTTGTAACTGGTAAAAACTCAGCACTAAACATTTGAACTTAAAATCATGGGGAAACTTTCTGAGATTAGTCTTTTTATTGATACACGGTCTGCTTCTGTTTGGAATTGGTCTTCATGGGAAATCACTTAGACCATTTAGCAAGGGAGCAAACCCATTAAAAATATGCAAGCTCTTGGAAAACAAAATCCAGTGTACTAATTAGTCCTATTAAGGAAATTATAGAGCACTATAAGCAATGAAGAAGTTGTGTGGGACTCCTCCTGGTACCAATGACAAAAAACCAAGGAGTCCCTATTTTTCTAAATAGAGATAAAGAGTCTGGATGATTAATTTCAGCACCATTGAGTTCATTTGCAATGAAGCAATAGCAGAAAACATTTCCCTGGGCACAGAATAATGGTAGAATACTCTTGTTTGACCACTGGATGGTAATACAGCTATTTGTCAAGGAATGAATTAGTAACGGAGGGAGTGGACAACCACCTCTTGACAAAAAAGAAGAAATATCAAAAGTTTCCTGAAACAGTTTGTGGTTCTTCAGCGGCAGCTAAAGCCCTGATTTGAATGAACATTTGAGAAGATTCTTAATTGCTGGCTTTGTCTTAATATCATTTGATGGGCAATCAAAACATTATGACTTCTGTTGCAGAAGTCAACTTCAGGCTTATAAACAAGTAATAAGAATTTCCAACCTGCTCCCTGAGAGGCACTGATTACTCTGTTGGTGTGGAAGCCATCTCATTGAAACAGTATGTGGTCAAGGCACATGTTGGGGTGGCTTGTTCTGAACCCCTTCAGGATCAAAGGAAACAAATGGTCTGGCTTGCTTGTATTTCATGAGAATAGTCTTTTTTTTTTTTTTTTAAGTCTGATAGCCCTGGCCAATGTGGCCCATTTGGTTGAGCTTCATCCCATGCACCAAAGTGTCCCGGGTTCGATTCCAGGTCATGGCACATGCCCAGGTTGTGGGCTCAGTCCCCAGTAGGAGGTGTGCAGGAGGCAGCTGATGGATATTTCTCTCTTACATCTATACTTCTCTCTCTCTGTCCTCCCTTCCTCACTCTCTAAAATCAATAAAAACATATTCTTAAAAAGTCTGATAATAACACTAATGCATCAAAGTTACATAGTGGTTTTCCAGTTAACTACTAGTTACAAAATTACTAGTGATTAATTATTTCAAGGCTGGGGGATGTATAAGGGAAACTTCACTTAATGTTCTTCAACCTTTTAATTTTTTATAAAATAAAAAATATATGTAAAAATATATAGTCAATAAAATCTTGAAGAAAAAGTCTTTGTAGACTTGTGAAAGACTTCTTAAAGTACTTAAACATAACCTCAATTAATGTTTATAATCCTTCTGAAGCAACTGAGACACATAATTATCACCACTCTTCAGATGAATGATTGAAGCAAAAAAGTGGAGGAATTTCCCTAAGAACTTTCAGCGAGGGAGGAGAAATACTGCATCAGTTAGCTTTCCTGACTCCTGCCCAGGCACCAATGGCTTCAGTGAGGGGGTCCCCGACACTACGTGATCCTATTCCCATTCTCGGCCGCCCAGTGGATGTTCAGTTGTTTGTACCTTGTAGTATCACACATTGCAGAAGTGTATTTATCATTATTCACCCAAATATGACAAATGTGCAAAGTCATCAAGGATAGAACAAGAATGAAGGAAAGACAATCGACAGCACATGAGCAGATGTATCACCCACCAGAGTCATCCTCCATGGTTTTGCCAGGGATTAGAAGCATCCACAGAGATGCTTGAGGCTGCAGAATCTCCTACAGTGTCCACTGCCAGAGTTAATCACAACAGAACAACTTAGTTATTTGTTTTTGCACTAGTGATTGTTATTCCCATTTAATGTGTTCAGGAAAACAACGTGTATACATTTCAACAGAGTGGTATACGAAGATGAACTCCAACTCAACGTAATTAATGGCCCGTTTTAACCTCATAAGATCCGGGATGTAGGAATCCCAGTTGCAAAGACATAGATAATTAATTTGGTTTTACTCAGTTCCTGAAGTACACATTCCTTAAGAGTGGGCTTTTTTTTTCTTTATAATTTATTGATATTAGAAATCAGTAGTTAAATGCTCTCATATTTAGAAATTAATAGCACCCCCCAAAAAAACCCCTACAAACTAAAAAGTAAAATCATTGATGTAAATGTAAAACACAAAACTCTAAGTCTTCTGGAAAGTAACATAAGATAAATTGGACGTTATTAAAGCAAAAATTACTCTGTGAAAGACACTGTTAAGAGAATTAAAAGACAAATCACAGAAAGAAATATGTGCAAAACACCTATCTGAAGAGGATTTGAATTCAAAATACACCAAGACCTCTCAAAATTCAACAATAAGAAAACAACACAATTAAAAAGTGAACAAAATACCAGAACAGACACCTCACCAAAGAAGATACACAGATAGCAAAGAAGCCTATGAAAAGATGCTCAACATCATTGGTCATCAGGGAATTGCAAATTGAAACGACAATGAGATGATGCCACTAACCACCTAAAAGAATAGCTAAAATCCAAAACACCAGCAACACCAAATGCTGGTGGAGATGTGGAGTAACAGGAACTCTCATTCATTGCTAGTGGGAAGGCATAATGGTGTATGGGAATGTACAAGAGTCTGTATTTGTTAACTGAAGTCTTTTTTTTTTTTATCCTCACCCGAGGACATTTTTCCATTTCTTGTTCAGATAGAGCGGGAGGGAGAGAGAGGAAGAGAGAGAGAGAAACATCGATGTGAAAGGGACACATCGAGTGGCTGCCACCCACACAACCCATCCAGGGCCGGGGGCCGGGGACAAACTGCAACCGAGGTACCTGCCCTTAGCAGGAACCGAACCCGGGTCTCTCTGGACCACAGGCCGACGCTCCAACCGCTGAGCCAAACCGGCCAGGGCTGTATTTGTTAACTGAAGTCTTATTAAACCTAACAACTTTCTTTTTCTTCTGACAAGATGTAGATGAATGATAGTGTGAAATAAATTCAATTGTGTGAAATAGTCTGGACTGAGCAGTTCATTTCTTTGTGTGTGTTCAGATTGCCTGTCCCCAAAGCTCATAATCTTAAAATGCATGGACCAAGCAAGGCCTTTTGGCCAAGTTTCCATTACAAGGTAAGAATTCACTGAGAAAAGAAACTTTCTTTTTCATCTTTTTATTGCTCTGGCTTAATATCCAGGTGTTGAATAAATGGGGCATGTTCTATCAACTTTATATCTGATCACTGGTCAAAGTATTGATCAAGAGAGAGCCATGTATTGTCCTGAAATGTCTAACTGGGAAGAGGACTTTGTCTTTGAAGCAATTACACAGGGGACCTGGTGAAAATTATGGAGTCTGATTCTAATTTTACTATTTTAAAGGGTAAATACAACTTCTAAAAAAGACCTAGAGAGCATGTCTAGGGTCTATAAAGCCTTGGGCTCCTCTTTCTCCATATAAGGTATAGACTATGGAAGAGAAAGGAGAATATAACCCAATGAAGAACCTGGTTGCTAGGTGATATCAGTGTTTTCCTAGAGAGTGATTTAAGATAGCCCAATGAACTCATGTCGGGAAAAACAAAATGAAGCTCCAAGGATGAATACAACTTATTCACTAAGAGATCTGACAGGTTATCAGCTGAAAATAGACCAGGGATTCTGAAACACAGAAATATATTCAGTTACCTGAAACTGATCTAGAAAGAGGAAAAATAATGGAGAGCATTTTCAAAAGGTCATACTGGAAATGGGGAGAGAAAAAAAAAAGGGAAATACTTAAGATGACAGAAGATGGCACAACTCGGGTATATGAATCAGCATGAGGTTTAGTATGGTAGGATTGACCACAAGAATTTTGGCTACAGAAAAGTGTAGCTAAGTGCTGTTTAATCAAACTATTATGTGAGCCATATATGTAATTTAGCATTTTTTTCTAGAAGCCACATTGTGTAGTAAAGAATTTGACCCCAAGAGTGGCTTTTGTTCTTTTAGGAGTAATCTGTGTCGTACCTGATAGGAGTGTCTTGCTTTGGGTGGGAACCAGCCATACCCAATAGTCTTAGAGGGGGCATTGGTCATGCCAGAAAGACTAAACATATGATTTAGAGAGGGAACTTTGGGTTATAGATTATCAAGTAACCTGGAGGCCGAGTTCAACCATGTGGGAAATCAGTCAATCAATCTTGCCTTTGAAATGAAGTCTCGATAAAAACTTGGGACACCAACACTCGGGTGAGCGCCCCTGGTTGGCAATACTCTGTGTGTTGCCACACTGATATCAGGAGAGTGGTAATTCATCCCAACACCAATGGAAGCTTGACATTTGCGACCCTCCTATGAGTCTCTTCCCTTGACTGATTTCTTTTTGTACCCTTTGCATATAATAAACCATAACTGTGAGTATAATAGCTTTCAGTGAGTTCTTTGAGTTCATCTAGTAAATTATCAAAATGGACGGTGATTTTGGGAACCCCTAGAACTAGTAGTTGGTGCGTGAAATGAGTGAGGATTTGCCTCTAACTTTTTAGTTGGACTCTACTTCCTTACAGTTGGTGTCAGAAGTCTTGGGCACATTTGACAGTCTGGAGAATTATGCTCCTGACTTCACAGTTTGGCTAACTCTGGATACACGTTAAAGAATTGAAAAGATACAGGTGAATTAGTATCACCAATATATTTTACTTAACTCAGTATATCAAAAATATCATTCCAACAGGTAATCAAACATAATTATTAATCAGCTATTATATATATGTAATAAGTCTACTGGCTAGTGGCTACTGTTGTTGGACAGGGCAGTTAGAGATGGTTTAGAAGCAACAGGGCTCTAAGCAAAAGAGATCAAGTAAAGTTACTTGTCGAGACAACATTCACCCACCACAAACACCCATGAACCTAAAGGCTGAAGCAGAGGACTGCGTATCCAGGTCAAGTACATGGACTGTATATCTGTGCATCTGATGGTAAAGTGAGCGGAAAGGCAGCGTATGGTAGCATCTACTGATATTCTCCTTTAGCCAAATGCAGCACAGGGGATACATTCTTGCCATTTGCAGGAAATCTCTTTGTGTCTGTATTTCTTTCCTCCTTTATTCCCAGTTTATCTCTCCCCCGCCCTCTTCTTCTCTCTCTTCCTTCATCCTTTTTTAATTGTTTTCTCCTCTTTCTTTCAACAAATATTTATTGACTATTTATTTATGTGTCATGTACTATTTTTCCTAACCACTTTGACCCCCAACCCCAGTGGGCACTCGACGGTGTTATAACGTGGGGCAGGGGTGCTATGAGGACACAGCGGGCAGAGGCCAGGGTGCTGCCAAATGCCTCACAGCATCCAGGCAAGTTCCCCTGCAAAAATCAACCCACCCCAAGTGCTAACAGTGCTGGAGTTGAGAAACCCTGTCCTAGAATATTTTCAAGGTGAAGAGAACTACTCTTCTAGGCGTACTTTTGATGAAGAAGGAAAAAGGGAAGTTAAGTCTTTTGAGAAGCAGTTCTTAATAATAGTAATACCAGTAACAATATAATAGCTAACACTAGTGTGATTACTATTTTACAGGAACTATGATAAATATTCGACTTATATTAACCTCCTTAATCTTTGTCACCCAATAATCAAATCTTACTATTATTTCATTGTATGGAGGAGGACACTGAAATCCGTGCCCACCAGCCGGAGACAGGAAGCGCAGGTGTCCTCACACTGGAGTGACTCCCCGAAGTGGTCCCAGGCCACCAGAGCCCGGGCGCTTGACGTCGAAAGACAGGCAGTACCTTCTGTGATATGCTTGCTGAATGGGGTTTAGTTTCGGAAAACATTCTAACAGTGAAATAGTGAGCATGTCAAAACATAGAATGGTTGTTTTCTAAAGAGACACAGAATCACCGCAGTGCCTGTGCAGAGACTGTCAGAGTCTTTGTCAACATCCCTCCCACCCCTGGAGTCCCTGTGACTGCAGACCCAACAGCTTCCTGCTGTGCACAGCTGCCTCTCCCTGCCTGGGACTGTTCCTGGGGAGGTGGAGGGTTCTGAGCCTGTGAAGGGCAGCCAGACACGGGCTCAGAACTGATGTCTTTGGCAGTAGCTTTCACTACTGGTTGGCAGGCGTGTGCATAGTGAGCCGGCTTCCTGGGCCTTCTGAGGTGGGCTCTATGCAGCTTCCCAAGATCCTCAGCAGAACAGAGCCTCTGTTGTCCAGGGTGGTGTCCGGCTTTTTAGCACACCTTGCACTGAATTACTTCCTTTCCCTGTGTCAGTTACTCCATCTTTTATGGGTTCTTCCTAGGATGACCTAGCACTTATACCTGCTCAGGGTCTTCTGGTGGAAGCCAAGCTAAGATGGATATTCTCAGATTGGGTCAGACTTTTAAAAAAATAATTGTTAATTTTTCAATTACAGTTGATTTACAATATTATATTAGTTCTAGGTATACAGCCTAGTGACTACACATTTATGTAACTTATGAGGTGATCACCCTGATAAATCTAGTACCCATGTGACACCATATATAGTTATTACACTATTTTTTTAAAAATTATTTATTTATTTTTTTGTTACAGATATTTCTCCTTTTTTACCCTATTGGCACCCCCCTCCCCACCCCACCCCCGCCCTATCCCCAGCTTAGTTGTCCATGTCCGTTGGTCATGCATACATGCATGTAAGTTCTGTGGTTTATTTCTTCCCACCCCACCCCCCACCCCCTCTTCTGAGGGATGGCAGTCTGTGCCCTACTTCCATGTTTCTGGGTCTACCGTATTCCTCAGACTGTTATGTTCATTATATTCCATATATAAGTGAGATCATGTGGTATTTGTCTTTTTCTGCTTGGCTTCTTTCACTTAGGATAATACTTTCCAGGTCCCTCCATGTCATCTCAAAGGATAAGAGATCTTTCTTTCTTACTGCTGCATAGTATTCCATTGTGTATATGTACCACTGCTTTTTTATCCATTCATCTGCTGATGGACACTTGGGCTGTTTCCAGATCTTAGCTATTGTAAATAGTGCAGCTATGAACATGGGGGTACATATATTCTTCCGGATTGGTGTTTCAGGCTTCTTAGGGTATATTTCTAGAAGCGGGATCATTGAGTCAAATGGAAGTTCAATTTTTAATTTTTTGAGGTAACACCATAGTGTTTTCCATAGTGGCTGCATCAGTCTGCATTCCCACCAGCAGTGTACTAGAGTCCCCTTTTCTCCACACCCTCACCAACACTTGTTGTTTGATGATTTGTTGATGGCGGCCATTCTGACAGGTGTGAGGTGATACCTCATTATTGTTTTAATTTGCATCTCTCTGATGATTAGTGATGTTGAGCATTTCTTCATATGTTTCTTGGCCATTTGTATGTCCTTTTTGGAGAGGTGTCCATTCAGCTCCTCTGCCCATTTTTTAATTGGGTTCTTTGTCTTCCTGTTATTGAGTTGTATGAGAACTCTATATATATTGGAAATTAACCCCTTATCTGATACATCATTGGCAATGATGTTCTTCCATACAGTGGGTTGCATTTCCATTTTGATGATTGTTTCTTTTGCTATGCAGAAGCTTTTTAGTTTGATGTAGTCCCATGTGTTCTTTTTTTCCTTTGTTTCTGTTGCCTTAGGTGATGTATCAGTGAAAATTCTGCTCCGTATGATGTCCGAAATTTTGTTGCCTACATTTTCTTCTAGAATTTTTATGGATTCACGGGTCACATTTAAGTCTTTTATCCATTTTGAGTTTATTTTTGTGTATGGTGTAAGTTGATGGTCTAGTTTTATTTTTTTGCATGTAGCTGTCCAATTTTCCCAACACCATTTATTAAAGAGGCTGTCTTTACTCCACTGTATGCTCTTGCCACCTTTGTCAAATATTAATTGAGCATATTGCCTTGGGTCCATTTCTGGGTTTTCAGTTCTGTTCCACTGGTCTATCTGCCTGTTCTTGTGCCAATACCAGGCTGTTTTGATTATAGTAGCTTTGTAGTATAACCTGATATCTGGTATTGTGATCCCACCTACTTTGTCCTTCTTTTTCAAGATTGCAGTGGCTATTCGGGGTCTTTTTTGGTTCCGTATGAACTTTTGAAGTATTTGTTCTAGTTCTGTGAAATATGTCGTTGGTATTTTGATGGGGATTGCATTGAATCTATAGATTGCTTTGGGTAGTATGGACATTTTAATGATGTTAATTCTTCCAATCCATGAACAGGGTATGTGCTTCCACTTTTTTATATCTTCCTCTATTTCTTTTTTCAATGTCTTGTAGTTTTCTGCAAATAGGTCCTTTACTTCTTTGGTTAAGTTTATTCCTAGGTATCTTAATTTTTTTGGCGCGATGGTAAATGGGATTGTTTTTTCAGTTTCTTTTTCTGTGAGTTCATCATTGGTGTACAAGAATGCCATCGATTTCTTGACGTTAATTTTGTATCCTGCTACTTTGCCAAATTCATTTATTAAGTCTAGTAGATTTCTGATGGAGTCTTTAGGGTTTTCTATGTATAATATCATGTCATCTGCAAATAATGACAGTTTCACTTCCTCCTTTCCAGTTTGGATCCCTTTTATTTTTTCCTCATGTCTGATTGCTGTGGCTAAGACTTCCAGTACTATGTTAAATAAGAGTGGCGAAAGTGGACATCCCTGTCTTGTTCCTGTTCTTAATGGAAATGTTTTTAGTTTCTGTCCATTGAGTATGATGTTGGCTGTAGGTCTTTCATATATGGCCTTTATTATGTCGAGATATGATCCCTCTATTCCCACATTGCTGAGCGTTTTTATCAAAAATGGATGCTGGGCCCTGGCCAGTTTGGCTCAGCGGTTAGAGCGTTGGCCTGCAGTCCCGAGAGACCCGGGTTCGGTTCCCGCTAAGGGCATGTACCTCGGTTGCAGTTTGTCCCCGGCTCTGGTCAGTCGTGCGGGTGGCAGCCACTCGATGTGTCCCTTCACGTCGATGTTTCTCTCTCTCTCTGTTCCTCTCTCCCCCTCCTACTCTACCTGAACAAAAAATGGAAAAATGTCCTCGGGTGAGGATAAAAAAAAAAAAAAAAAAAATGGATGCTGGATTTTGTCGAATGCTTTTTCAGCATCTATTGATATGATCATGTGGTTTTTATTTTTAATTTTGTTTATGTGGTGTATCACATTTATTGATTTGTGAATATTGTACCAGCCTTGCATCCCTGGAATGAATCCCACTTGGTCATGGTGAATAATTTTTTTGATGTATTGCTGGATCCGATTTGCTAATATTTTGTTCAGGATTTTGGCGTCTATGTTCATCAGGGATATTGGCCTGTAGTTTTCTTTCTTTGTAGTGTCTTTTTCTGGTTTTGGAATTAGAATTATGCTGGCCTCATGGAATGAGTTTGGAAGTCTTCCTTCTTGAATTTTTTGAAATAGTTTGAGGAGAATGGGTGTTAGTTCTTTTTTGAATGTTCGGTAAAACTCCCCTGTGAAGCCATCTGGGCCTGGGCTTTTGTTTGCTGGGAGAGTCTTGATTACCTCTTCAATTTCCTTAGTTGTTATTGGTCTGTTCAAGTTTTCTATCTCTTCCCGGTCCAGTTTTGGGAGACTGTGTGTTTCTAGAAATTTGTTCATTTCGTTTAGATTGTCGAATTTGTTGCCATATAGTTGTTCATAGTAGCTGTTAACGATCTTTTGTATTTCTGTGGTGTTGGTTGTTACTTCTCCTCTTTCATTTCTAATTTTGTGTATTTGGGTTCTCTCTCTTTGTTTCTTGGTGAGTCTAGCTAAGGGTCCATTGATCTTGTTTATCTTTTCAAAAAACCAGCTCTTTGTTTCATTGATCCTTTGAATTGTTTTTTTGGTCTCTATGCCATTTATTTCTGCTCTGATCTTTACTATTTCCTTTCTTCTACTTGCTCTGGGGTTTTCTTTTTGTTTGCTTTCTAATTCTTTAAGTTGTGAGGTTAGACAGTCAATTAGAAATTTTTCTTGTTTCTTGAGGTAGGCCTGTAGTGCTGTGAACTTCCCTCTCAGAACTGCTTTCGCTGCATCCCATAGATTTTGTGTTGTGTGTTCGTTTTCATTGGTTTCCCAGAAGTTTTTAATTTCTTCCTTGATCTCCTCGGTGACCCATTCATTGTTTAATAACATGGTATTTAGCCTCCATGTGTTGAAATGTCTTTGCATATTCTTCTTGCAATTGATTTCTAGTTTCATGCCATTGTGATCTGAGAAGATGCTTGGTATGATTTCAATCTTCTTGAACTTGTAGTGATTTAGTTTGTGTCCTATCATGTGGTCTATCTTTGAGAATGTCCCATGTGCACTTGAGAAGAATGTGTATTCTGTAGTTTTGGGGTGTAATTCTCTGTAGATATCTATTAAATCCATTTGGTCTAGTACTTCATTTAGAGTCTCTGTTTCCTTGTTGATTTTTTGTCTAGAGGATCTATCCAGTGCTGTCAGTGGGGTGTTGAAGTTCCCTGCTATGATTGTATTGCTGTAGATTTCTCCTTGGAAGTCCTCTGGAAGATTTTTAATATATTTTGGTGCTCCTATATTGGGTGCATATATGTTTATCAAGGTTATATCTTCCTGTTGGATAGATCCTTTCAATATTATGTAGTGGCCTTCTTTGTCTCTATTATGGCCTTCATTTTGAAATCTATTTTATCAGATATGAGTATTGCTACCCCAGCTTTTTTTTACTTTCCATTTGCTTGGAAAATTTTTTTCCATCCCTTCACTTTCAACCTATGTGAGTCTTTTGTTGTGAGGTGGGTCTCTTTTAAACAACATATAGATGAGTCATGCTTTCTTATCCAATTAGCTACTCCGTGTCTTTTTTTTTTTTTTTTTTTTTTTTTTTTTTTTTTTTTTTTTTTTTTTTTTTTTTTTTAATCCTCACCCGAGGACATTTCTCCATTTTTTGTACAGATAGAGTGGGAGGGAGAGAGAGGAAGAGAGAGAGAGAGAGAGAAACATCGATGTGAAAGGGACACATCGAGTGGCTGCCACCCGCACAACCAACCAGGGCCGGGGACAAACTGCAACCGAAGTACGTGCCCTTAGCGGGAACCGAACCCGGGTCTCTCCGGACCGCAGGCCGACGCTCTAACCGCTGAGCCAAACCGGCCAGGGCTTATGGGTGCATTCAATCCATTTACATTTAAGGTGATTATTGATATGTATTTATTTATTGCCATTTTTGTTTAGTGTGGTTCCATTTTCCTTCCCATTTCTCCTGGTAATTACAGCAGTTCTTTTAACATTTCTTGCAGTGCTGGTTTGGTGCTAATGTATTCCCTTAGCCTTTTTTTGTCTGGGAAGCTCTTTATTTGACCTTCCATTTTGAATGATAACCTTGCTGGGTAGAGTAGTTTTGGATTCAGTTTCTTGTTTTTCATGACCTTGATTACTTCATGCCATTCCCTTCTGGCCTGTAGTGTTTCTTGTGAGAAGTCAGCTGAGAGCCTTACGGGGTTTCCCTTGTAGGTAACCTGTTGCTTATCTCTTGCTGCTTTTAGGATTCTCTCTTTGTCTTTAATTTGTGGCATTTTAATTACTATGTGTCTTGGTGTGGGCCTGTTTGGGTTCTTCTTACTTGGGACTCTCTGCTTCTTGAACTTGAATGCCTTCTTCCTTCACCAAATTAGGGAAGTTTTCTGTCACAATTTCTTTGAATATATTCTCTATCCCTTGCTCATTTTCTTCTTCTTCGGGGACTCCTATGATGCGAATATTATTACGTTTCCAATTGTCCCACAGTTCTCTTAAGCTGTCTTCCTGTTTTTTAATAGTTTTTACCTTTTGTTTTTCTGATTGGTTCATTTTTTCTACCCTGTCTTCTAATTCACTGATCTGGTCCTCAGCTTTCTCTACTCTGCTTTTTAGACCTTCCAATGTGTTTTTCATTTCTGATATGTCATTTTTTATCTCTTCTTGATGGTTTTTAATTTCCAATTGGCTTATATTCAGTGTCTCTATGTCCTTACTCATGGTGTTCCGCTTCCTCAAGATCATGGCTCTGCATTCTAGCTCTGTTAACATGCCGAATTGCTCCACATTAATCTTATCTTCGTTGGAGGTCTCTTGCTCTTTCAATTGGCTTCTGTTTCTGTGTTTCACCATTTTGGCTATCACTGTGAGCTTTGGAGCCTGTAAAGTTTTCCCTGTGGGTGCTGGTGTTCTGCTGTTTGTGGCTCCCTCTCCTGGGTTTAGATGAGCAAGGGAGGCCCCACGTTAAACACCACTGTCAAGTCTTACTTTCCTGGTTAAAGTTGCTAACCCAGGAAAGGTACTGTTATCCTCTAGCTTTTTGCCCGGAGGCTAGCAGTCGAGGTTACTTGAAGAGTTTTGGGTTGTCAGTTGATTGAAAAACTCCCTCAGGTGGTCAACATAAGGGGCTTTCACGAGGGTGGGGCAGATGGTGGTTGTTAATGAGCTTCAATTAGCACTTCAATGGCCCACAGGGTGGGGTTGGATCTCCAGAGCCCTGGGAAGGAGCAATATGGCTACTGTCCTGTGTGGCTGCCACTCAGCAAATGCTCTGAGTGCCCTTTAAATCCTGAGTGTCCCGACACAGCTCCAGTCCAGTCTGCCCTCCTGTGCCGGAGCCCAAGGTGAGTGGCTGTGGCTGTTATAGCCTCTGTCCCGGCTCTGCGCTGTGGAGCCGCCTGGGAGTGTGACCCAAGGGCTCTGCTCCCAGCTGAGGCTGCTGCCGAGCTGCTGACTGTGGCCTCCCAGCCCCCTCTGGCACCTTCGCAAGCCTACCAGGATTGAGTCAGTGTCCCTGGCTATTTGGTCCTCGCAAGCTGCCTTTCTGTTGGTTTTTCCCAGCGATTTGTCTGTGTTATAGTTATAATTCCAGTTTGGTTCTGGGAGACGGTCTGTGTAGCTCCGTTCACTCCGCCGCCATTTTGGAATCCTCCCACTATTATTGACTAATCCCATTTGCTGTACTTTACATTCCTGTGGCTATTTTGTAACTACCAATTTGTACTTCCAAATCTCTTCACTGTTTTTCACCATCCCTCCAAGCCCCCTCCCATCTGGCAACCATCAAAATGTTCTCTGTATCTATGAGTCTGTTTCTGTTCTGCTTGCTCATTTATTTTGGTTTTTAGAGCCCGCATATAAGCACAGTCATCTGGCATTTGTCTTTCTCTGTCTTGTTTCTTTCACTCAGCGCAGTACCCTCGAAGTCCAGTCATGCTGTGCCTCAGCGGGGCTCTGGTGTCTGCTGAGTCTGCCCCTTGAGTGTGTTGCTTGTGGAGGTGGTTGGGTTGTGCTTTGTCGTGGTCTGAGGCTGTCTACCAGGTGCGCTGGCTCTGGGGCCTCCTGGAAGATGCAGGCTCAGGTCAGCTGCCACCTGTACTCTTCCTGGAGCCACTGTCCCTGAGCACAAAGAGATCTGCAGATGGCTGCTGCTTGCCCTGGACGTGGAGATGCCCGGGAGGGCCAAGCTGTGAACCCAGGCCAGCTGCAGCTAGTGCTGGGCCCGGGGCCACTTAGTGCGGCCAGGTGCTGCCTGTTGGAGAGATTTTATAAACCTATGCAGCGAGAACCCAGCCAGACTGTTTCTGCAGAAGAGCCAGGTTGATGGAGACTGCTATGTGGCGCCTGCCCGCCGGATGTGTGGGGGACAGCTCCGCAATGGAACAATGACCTCTCCAAGCACCTCCCTGTATGCCCCTGGCACCTTTTCTGCTGCTGCGGGTCTGAGTGAGTCCGTGATGGGTCTTTTAAGAGGAACGCCTAGGAAACCTTCTATGTCAGCCACAGTTCCTGCTGGTTTTCAAGCGGATGTTAAGGGGACTTCTCAGCACTGGAACCCTGGCCTGGGGAGTCCGGTGTGGGGCTGGGACCCCTTGCTCCTCAGGAGGGAGCTCTGTAGTGGAGAGATCCCTCCTGGTCTTGCTCCAGCGCACGTGGGTGTGGACAAGCTCTTTCTGCAATTCCGCCCCTCCCACCAGGCTCCATGTGGCTTCTTGATGTCTTTAGTTGTAGGACTTTACTAGATTTCAGGTGGCTTTGAATGATGGTCGTTCTGCAGTTTCGTTATAATTTTGATGTGGTTGAGGGAGGAGGCGAGACTGCGTTTGCACAGTTGCCTTCTTGACCGGAAGTCAGATTGGGTTGTATTTTGAAAGAACATTACAGCCAGGATATGACTCAACCAAAGAACTGTAAAATCTAGAATAAAATGTAGACCATCTCAACGGCTGTCTTAGGAACTAAAGGAAGGATGACGAAGAGGTGTTTGTATTCTCCAGTGTCGAAACAGAACCCAAACTGCTCTGTCTTCTCCGCTAAGAAGTTATCTCTGCCTTTTACTGAGGGTAAATACAAAAGAGTAGAACAAATGTCAGTGCAAGGAACCTGAAACCCCAATTCCTTGGAGAGGTGGAGATCTCTCAGTCTCAAAGGGGCAGGCCAGGCATATTTGAGAGCTAAGCTCCTTTAATGATTGACAGGAGTTTGTGCAGAGTGACCCCGCCTCCTGGCCTCTGGGAAATGTCCCCTATGCAGTCTCTGGGTCTTCAGCAGTCCCAACTATTTAAATCTCTTGATTCAGATGAATTATCTTGCAGGAAACAGGACGCCTGAAGATATTGTTAAGTTGCCAGAAATCTTAGAAGAATCATGATAAATATGTAATGATATATATAATTTGTGTTTTCAATAAATGCAAAGAAATTTTATGGATCAACGATAGTATTTCCCTGAATGCACCTGGACAGGATTGTGAAATGAATTATGAAAAGAATGGTTGTGAGCATATGTCAAGTGAAACTGTGATCCTTAGAGCTTGTGTGGGTTCTTGGTCTGTTCTTGGTTTACCTGGACTTGGAAGGAGTAAAGAGACCAAGAATTCTTCCCATCACAACACTGTGATCCTGACTGTTGTAGTTTTTAAATGATGAAAATAATTAAAAATATATATTAAGCCACAGACCTGTTTTTTTTATCTCACACACAAAAAATGGCTGCATAAGGAGTCTTCACTAAATGGGTGTACCACGTTTTTCTCTTTTTAAAGCCTCAAAATAATTAAAAGGAGTTCATTTTGAAACAACCTGACTTCATTTTCCCCTACGGATTGCTCAGAGCTTGCTATAGCCTAAAAGACCAAAGGATATTAAACCAACAATGAAAGAGCTATGTAAATTTTAAAATAAATGATTTGAAGGGACACTTGTTGAATTAACTTAAATAACAACATAAAGATACAATTTAGGATGATAATTTTAATGTCTTCCAGTGTAACAATAACAACGGTAACCCTGGTGACAGAAGTCGGAACTAAAGGTATTCTGAAGTTACTTCTGTACCCTTATTTTTAACTCATTTCATTCAGACGTCTTTGCATCTCTTTTGAACTGGGTGGAAGGAAGTTTCTGTGTGCATACTTATGATTTGGTACGAGCCCTCTATAAATATTAAAATATTAATCTATTTAAAATTTCACAGTTTTTGCATTTCCTCAGACACATTCCAAAATAGGAAGTCCCATGAATAAAAGCAGCCGTGTTTCCCCCAGGACTTCTGTCAGAGTTGACTCATCTCGAGCGTCTGTAGTTTTATAGTTTTAGTATTTCTCGGGGTGGTGGCGGGTGGCAGGGGGGCATGAAACTGGGGCCTGGTGCCCGCGCGGTGGCTGGAGCTACTGGTCACATGGTGGTAATTTTAGAGGGTAGGCGGGGGACACTGGCAGTGTGGCCAGAAGGTTCTGGGATACCTGCATCCCACCAGCACGCAGGGAGGGCAGGGCCGCGCCGTCGGTGCTGTCCCTCCAGGAGGTCTCCGGCGCTGCAGACGACCACCCGCCGGTGTGTTGCGGGGCTCCCTCCAGCTCCTTTGTCCCCCAGACAGAGCACCTGCCCACCTTCCACCTGGCTGGAAGCAATCCGGCCACGTGACTCTCTCAGTCCGGGTTTATAGCGTCTTCCCCTCGTGTGAAATTGTTGAGCCATCAGGGAGGTCTTACTTTGTCACCATGCTGCAGCTAATTAAACGTCTGTGTGCCCAGTAGACAAATCAAATGCTGAGTGGGTCGGTTGTTTTCTGTTTCCCTTTCATGACTTTTGTCAAAGCCCAGGCTCGAATCAGCCTTGGGGAGCCTCCTCCGCCGCAGCCTCGGTTGTGAGGAGTCTGTCCAACGACCTGAGCGGTGTCAATGTGCAAGTAACACAGAAACATTGGCAATGGCTTACTTTTATTTTTATAATCCTCACCCGAGGATATTTCTCTGTTTATCTTCAGAGAGAGTGGAGAGAGAGGGAGAGAAAGGGAGAGACAAACATTGATGTGAGAGGGACACAGTGGCCGCCTCCCGCACACCCCTACCAGGGCCGGGTCGGACTGGAACCTGAGGTCCGTGCCCTTGATCAGAATCGAACCCATGACTCTGGTCTGGGCTAAGCTCTAATCACCAAGCCAAACTGGCCAGGGCTGGCTTTCTTTTTAAAGCCTATGTTGTCATTTTAAAATTTGAATCAAAATGATAGATGTTTCAAATGTTAATAAGCAAATAATTAAGTAACCCTAAGAATCAGATAAATTAATTCATTAAATAAGATTTGATGGGAAAAGTTTCCTTCTTTCTTCTCTTGTCCTTTTTTCCCTCTCAGAAAAATCACTTTCATACCTTTCAAATAGCTGTCTTGCCCCACCAGTGTGGCTCACTGGTTGAGCTCCACCCATGCACCAAGAGGTCGGCGGTCTGATTCCTGGTCAGGGCACATGCCCAGGTTGTGGGCCTGATCCCAGTGTGGGGCTGCAGGAGGTGGCCAATGGATGTTCTCTCTCATCAAAGTTTCTCTCTCTCTCTCTCTCTCCCCCTTCCTTTCTCTCTAAAATCAATAAAAAAAATATAAAAATATAAAAAATAAAAATAAATAGCTGTCTACTATCTATCCATCCATCCATCCAACCTCCTATCATCCATCTATTTATAGATTGTATGTGTATTTACCTCATGTATCTAAAAAACATGCTTATATCGTTACCTTTTGACTTCCTTGGTGCTCCCATCTCTCTTCCTTCTCCCTCTCATCCTCTCAGTATGCTTAGCTGTACTGTAATTTTGGGTGGAGCAGATTTCTGTGTTTACATTATGAAGAGGAGGGATATTCATCCAGAGCTGCTGTGGAGTGAGCTGAGTCACTGGAGTGCTCTGTCCAGTGCCCAAGGCTGCCTGATTCCTGTTTCTCTGTATAGGGACTCTCTTTTTTCCTCTTTCTGGAAGCTTTTGGGAGCTGGTCATTGTTCTTGGTGTTTAGAAATATCATGGTGATGTTGCGTAGTTGTATTTTTACCATTTTTGCTGACACTTGGGCCTCTCAATCAGTTCTGGGAAATTTTCTTTTGTTATTTCCTGCATGATTTTTCTCTTAGAGTTTTCTGTTCTTTCTATCATTTGGATTTTGGAACATCTAGATTAATCCTCTTATTTTCTTATCTATTTTTTTTTTTTACCATTTCCCATTTATTTGGGATTTTCCCCCCTACTGTTTGTGGTGTACTCAGTGTTATCTGTTGAGTTTGGCATATCTGTTATGATCCCCCCCCCCCCCCCCACAGAACTCGCTTTAAATCTATTCTTGTATCTTGGTTGTAATACCTTCTTGTGTCTCTGAGAATATTTATGATTTCTTTTTTTAAGAGTTATTTCTACTCTATAGTCCCTTTTTCCTTCAAATTTCTTTTCCTGTTTGATTATTTGACCTTAATTTCTCAGGTTAGATGTTTTCTTCCAATGCCTGGTACTACTTGGTTTTCTCATATTCAAATGAGGGGGCTAAAGACCCAGGTGGGAAGCTCTGAGCCCGAAGGACCTTCACCCTCTCAGCTCTGCTGCAGGTGAGCTGGCTGGGCTGCTGCCTGGAGACCTGCTGTCTCCATCCTGAGGGCTCGGGTCAGGCAGGTTCTGCGGACAAGGGCCCTCCCTTCACTGGTGTGGGGATGAACGGCCGTGAGCATTTCGGGGTCTGGGGCTTCCCTTCCGACGCTTCTCATTTAGGATCCACCGGTCAGCTCTGCTCTGCCTGCATCCGCTTCCAGCCCCCACGGCCTCTCCTCTCCCGTGTGCCCCGTTGCGGGGGATGCTGTGCAAAGAGAGCACACTTACTGCTGTTTGGGTGGGAATTTTTGGAGAAATAAAAAGTAGATGGTTGGTTTTTTCCCCTGAGATTTTAATCTTTTTAAAGTTACTTTTAGTAATTGAAGATGGAAATTCAGAGATTGTCCAGACTGTGCTCAGGCTCTCTGGGGAGATAGCAATAGTCAAAAATTAAAGCCTATTCAAAGAGCAAGATTGGCCTCATGGTGATAATGGCTAAAATTGGATAATGTATACATGTGGGTTCATTGCACATACTCTCTACCATTGTATATATTTGAAATTTCTCATATAATTTTTTTTAAAAATAAAGGCTATTGTACAGTCCTCAGTAGAATTACTTCTAAATCCAAGAATCAAGTAGTTGTTTTTTCTTAAATTTTACATAGCTTTCTGTCAGATATGTTATATACTCAAAAGAACTTAAAGTATATGCCTCTAGAAAAGCTGCAGACTTTGGTAAAAACATTACAAGTCTTTTAAATTAAAATCAAATTAACTTCCTAGTAATCTAATGTGCCGCCGCTATTGGCTTGAGTGGCCACTTCATTGCTTCCCAGTCCATCTTTTTAAGAACCACTTCTCAGTTTCTTTTCTTTCTCTTCTGCTTGTAACTCTGGTTTAAGACGGCCCCCTCCTAATCTCAGCCCAATGTACCTCTACTACCTCCGTGCAGGTGCTCAAATTTCTTTTTCCCTTTCACCGTTTCCCATACATGTCAACTGACATGTGAAAACTATGAGCTTGGAAAGGATTTTACTGTATTTTAAAAAAATAAATTCAAGGTCACTAAATATCTACCTGGTTAAATTTGTCTAAGAAAGATATAGCTTCCTCATGGATGAAAGGTTTGTTTTTAATATTTGGTAAAATGTGATTTTTGAAATAGAGAATCTATTTTAGATGCAGTATTCTACTCGGATTGTGCAAACTTCAGTTATGATGTCCTAAGGCAGCATGGCCCAAAGTAACTTCTCTGACAACAAGGAATGCCCTTGACAAAATGTATGGAAATATGTCATGGAGATTAGGCAATTCTGGCTATTTATAGCAATTACTTTAGAACTTGGAAATTAGAAGCAATCAGGCAGAAACTCAAGACAGTAACAGTAGAGAGAAATGTCAAGTTTATGGAAACACTGACCAATCACACGAAGTCAACAGTTATTAATAAACACCCGGTTCCTCTGGCTGCACTTCGAACTTTACGTTATCATCTGTTGTTTTGTCTCTTGAATTGACTTTGATTAAATTTATCGAACCTCAAGCATGTCTATAAAATGACATTTCTTCAGTGTGAGAACCTTGATGTTTCTATTTGAAGAACATGTCATCCTGAAATGAAAGAATCAGGAGAGGTTTTTCTTTGGTATGCGGGAGATCAAAGAACCAGAAGATTGGAAGAAACCATCAGAAAGCATCTAGTTAAGCGGTTCTCACCAGGGTTGTTTAGGGGGCCCCTCGAAGGGGAATTTGAAAATGTATTTGAGCATTTTCCACTGTCACATGACTGCAAGGAAGGGGCCCTTCTGGAATTTGGTGGGTGGGGACAGAGATGATAGACATCTTATAATGTTGAGGAAGGTTTGAGATAATGAGGAATTGTCTTTCTCGGTTCCTGATCAGTCCTTTCCACGTTGTGGGCTTATTGTAAAAATGATGAATAGGAAATTCAGTTTTATTTTTTAGTATTTATTTATTTATTTATTTATCCTCACCCAAGGACATTTTTTCATTTTTTGTTCAAATAGAGTGGGATGGAGAGAGGAGAGAGAGAGAGTAACATCGATGTGAAAGGGACACATCGAGTGGCTGCCACCCACACGACCCAGCCAGGGCTGGGGACCAACTGCAACCGAGGTACATGCCCTTAGCGGGAACTGAACCCAGGTCTCTCTGGACCGCAGGCCGACACTCTAACCGCTGAGCCAAACTGGCCAGGGCGGAAATTCAGTTTTAGACAACAATGCAATCCTGAGAAGTTGGGAAATAGCTGTAACAGTGGAGAATAGCAGAAATTCATTGAAAATGGAAGGTCACAGAAAAGAAACCTATCTGTCTTCCTGTCTGTCTATCTGTCTACCATCCATCTATCTATCATCTATTTGTTCCGCTGAAAAAAATTTAGAATTCTAAGCATTTTCTTGTTTAACATAGTTGTCTGGACGAGTCACAGGATCACAGTCTCAATCAGTGATGACCGTTTGTGTCTATTTGTTTTAACGCTGTTCCTGTGGCTAGGTCAACTCGAAACAATTTTTGTGTTTGCTCTTTTTACATACAAATTAATCTTCTCTCTTATTATGAATCACACAAGTTAGGAGATAAAGAGTTTTGAAATTTCATACTCTGTTGCAGCACTAGTCTTCTATTTTTTGGCTACATTTTTAATGAGATTACACCTAGGAAATCTAGCCATGTTATCAGTGTTTTTAACTTTAAGTTTCCTTTCAGAGGATTTGTTGCTGCTGTAGCACTTGATTCCAACTACTTACGGGGATGATTGGAAGATTGGTAGAAAATTTCGAGATCCCAGGTATCTTCATTTTGATCTTCTTAAAAAAAAAAAAATCTCTTACAGCATTTCTAAAGTTACAAGAAGAAGGTATTCCCCTAGATTGTCTTCCTCAAAAGATGACAGAAAGAATCGACAGATGAGTTAAATCTGGGAAGAAGCCACCTGGCTGTGTACATGAGACAGACAGGAGGAAGTCAAACCAGAGGGTCCCCACAAGGACACAGCGGTGGTAGGAGGCTTGTTGAGTGTGGGTAAAGACAGGGAGCATAAGAAGCTGGCATCTAGCCCAGATCCACACACAAGCTGGAGAGCTTCATTCACACCAAAACTGAGCCAAGGATGGTGGACGCTTTACACTTAGGCAATGTCAGTTGAGTTTCAGATTTCAGACATGTGCCTCAAAGAAGAAACAGCCGTAGCAATGACGTGACTGGCTGGTAATGGCTGCTGCTAGAGGTAGCCACCCACACAGCACAATGCTCCCATCGCCGACTCAGTCCAGTGACACAGGGCTGCATGTGTGACTGGCGAAAGCTTGTACAGTAGAGAGCACCATGTGTTCTTAGTTCTTTGGATGGTCTTCATGTTGGAAAGCAAAGAATCCATTAGTGATTTAAGAAATAAGGAGGAAATTGAGACTTTTTAAAAAGCATCTGTTTTAGTTATTCATTTATTCTGTTCAATATCTTGCACTCCACAATCACACAAATAATTAAAGATGCAGTCAGCTCCTGGCCATTGGCTATCATAATTTTCCCTTATAACAGCTTTATTATAATAGGATAAAAGGGCGAATGAAGGACTAGTTTCTTGGCAATGAGCAGAGATGTTAAATATAAGAAAACATCAAAGAGTAGGGATAGGCAGAGAAAGGTCAAAGTACAAGCCAGCCAGCAGATCTACTGAGAGAAGGCCCCAAGTTTGCAAGAGGGAAGAAAAGTTTTCAGACTTAACTCCGGTGAACCTTAACAAATACACTGACAAACAGTGTCCTGTGTATCCTCAATATCTGATGTTTATAGCTTTTGAGGTATACCTCTAAGAAAGTGTCTAAGACAAAGTCAAAAGCAAGAAATATTTGGATTATTAGAGTCTAATGGATTTTGCCACATTTTGTGAGTTGGCTAGAGCGAGTTGCTGCTCTTATTGTGAAACATTGATTGTCACATTTCAGGTTCTAGTTCCAGTGTTTTTGAGGTTCCAGTGTGTAATAATCATGTGTTGTTGAGCCTTCTGTTTAGCAGACACATGAATACTGGCTCTTTCTCTGATGTGGCTGTTGTGTGAGTTTCTCAGGGGGCATCCTCATGGGGTACTCCTCTTCCTCATGCCCTAACATGTGAAATGCTCTGTCCAGGTGTTATGTCTCTCCCCTCAGGTGTTTGCTTAAAAACAGTGTAAGTCTGGTCTCCATATATTCATGAGGCCAAGTGACAGCTTGCCACACCTGAACCCTCTCTGTCTGTCCTTCCCCTGAGGTGGATCCATGCACTCACCTTCAAACTTCTGCAGGAGGGAGTCCAGTTCCAGCAGCATTGTGATCAACACCGAGGAGTTCAGAGTAGTTTCCCAAGTGTTTCTCTGAGCACCCTTCAATTCCATCTCAGCTGGCTTGGTGGAGATGGGGCAAGGAGAAGGTGAATAGCACCGCAAAGACAACATCTTCCAGTGAACTTTCAACTCAATCTACCTCCAATGAATACTTTGCCTTCTCCCCCATGGCTTGGAGATGGCCTAGGATGTGAACAAGTTTTTGGTCACCAATTTTGAAAATTTTTCATAAATGATCTAACATACTTCTAAAAAAAGATTTTATTGATTACAAGAAGAGGAAGGGAGAGGGAGAGAGAAAAACACTGATGAGAGAGAAACATCAACATCAATCAGCTGCCTCCTGCATGCCCTCTATTGGGGATCGAGCCCATAACCTGGGCATGTGCCTTGACCAGGAATCGAACCAGCCACCTCTTTTTTTTTTTTTTTTAATTTTTAATTTTAATTTTGTTTTCTTAATTTATTTTTGTTACAGATGTTTCTCCTTTCTCCCCCATTGAAACCCTCCTCCCCATCCCCGCCCCCAGCTTTGTTGTCCATGTCCATCGGTAATGCATATAAGTTCTGTGGTTTATCTCTTCCCTCCCCCAAACCTCCCCTTCTGAAGATTGTCAGTTTGTACCCTACTTCCACGTCTCTGGGTCTATCCTGTTCCTCAGACTGTTATGTTCATTATATTCCACAAATAAGTGAGATTATGTGATATTCGTCTTTCTCTACTTGGCTTGTTTTGCTTAGGATAATACTCTCCAGGTCCCTCCATGTTGTCTCAAAGGATAAGAGATCTTTCTTTCTTACAGCTGCATAGTACTCTGTTGTGTATAGGTACCACAGTTTTTTTATCCATTCATCTACTGATGGACACTTGGGCTGTTTCCAGATCTTAGCTATTATAAATAGTGCTGCCATAAACATGGGGGTACATATATTATTTCTGATGGGTGTTTCAGGCTTCTTAGGGTATATTCCTAAAAGTGGGATCACTGGGTCAAATGGAAGTTCAATTTTTAATTTTCTTGGGTAACACCATATTGTTTTCCATAGCAGCTGCACCAGTCTGCATTCCCACCAGCAGTGTACTAGAGTCCCCTTTTCTCCACACCCTCGCCAACACTTCTTGTTTGATGGTTTGTTGATGGCAGCCATTCTGACAGGTGTGAGGTGATACCTCATTGTTGTATTAATTTGCATCTCTCTGATGATTAGTGATGTTGAACATTTCTTCATATGTCTCTTGGCCATTTGTATGTCCTGTTTGGAGAGGTGTCTATTTAGCTCCTCTGCCCATTTTTAAATTGGGTTCTTTGTCTTCCTGTTATTGAGTTGTATGAGCACTCTATATATTTTGGAAATTAACCCCTTATCTGATGTATCATTGGCAATTATGCTCTTCCATACAGTAGGCTCCCTTCCCATTTTGATGGTTGTTTCTTTTACTGTGCAGAAGCTTTTTAGTTGGATGGAGTTCCATCTGTTCATTTTCTCCTTTGTTTCTGTTGCCTTAGGTGATGTATCAGTGAAAATTCTGCTGTGTGTGATGTCTGAAATTTTGTTGCCTACATTTTATTCTAGGAATTTTATGAATTCATGAGTAACATTTAAGTCTTTTATCCATTTTTAGTTTATTCTTGTGTATGGTGTAAGTTGATGGTCTAGCTTTCATTTTTTTGCATGTAGTTGTCCAACTTTCCCAACACCATTTGTTAAAGAGGCTGTCTTTACTCCATTGTATGTTCTTGCCACCTTTGTCAAATATTAATTGAGCACAATGTTTTTGGTCAATTTCCAGGTTCTCTGGTCTGTTCCTCTGATCTATTTGCCTGTTCTAGTGCCATACCAGGCTGTTTTGATTATAGTAGCTTTGTAGTATAACCTGATATCTGGTATTGTAATCCCACCTACTTTGTCCTTCTTTTTCAAGGTCGCCCTGGCTATTTGGAGTCTTTTTTTGTTCCATGTGAACTTTTGAAGTATTTGTTCTAGTTTCGTGAAATATATAGTTGGTAATTTGATGGGGATCGCATTGAATCTATAGATTGCTTTGGGTAGTATGGACATTTTAATGATATTAATTCTTCCAATTCATGAACAAAGTATGTGCTTCCACTTTTTTATATTTTCCTCTATTTCTTTTTTCAATGTCCTATAGTTTTCTGCAAATAGATCCTTTACTTCTTTGGCTAAGTTTATTCCTAGGTATCTCAATTTTTTTGCCATGATGGTAAATGGGATTGTTTTTTCAGTTTCTCTTTCTGTGAGTTCATCATTGATGTATAAGAATGCTGTCAATTTCTTGACATTAATTTTGTATCCTGCTACTTTGCCAAGTTCATTTATTAAGTCTAGTAAATTTTTGATGTAGTCTTTAGGGTTTTCTATGTATAATATCATGTCATCTGTGAATAATGACATTTTCACTTCCTTCTTTCCAATTTGGATCCCTTTTACTTTTTCTTCATGTCTGATTGCTATGGCTAAGACTTCCAGTACTATGTTAAATAAGAGTGGTGAAAGTGGGCATTCCTGTTTTGTTCCTGTTCTTAAGGGAAATGTTTTTAGTTGTTGCCCATTGAGTATGATGTTGACTGTAGGTCTTTCATATATGGCCTTTATTATGTCGAGATATGATTCCTCTATTTCCACATTGCTGAGCATTTTTATCAAAAATGGGTGCTAGATTTTGTCGAATGCTTTTTCAGTGTCTATTGATATGATCATGTGAGTTTTATCTTTCATTTTGTTTATGTGGTGTATTACATTTATTGATTTGCAAATATTGTATCAGTTTTGCATCCCTGGGATGAGTCCCACTTGGTCACAGTGAATAATTTTTTTGATATATTGCAAACCAGCGACTTCTTGATGCGTGGGTTGGTTCTCAACCACTGAGCCACACTGGTGGGGCCATACTTGTTTTTGAATATGGAGGTTACTTGCATCTATTAGTTGTGATTTTGGGGTTTTAGCTGAAACTCCAAGAAAGAAAGAGTCCATTTTAGCAATCAGTTACACATATCAAACCACTTAATGTGGACAAAAATAATAAATATGGAGGGAATAACTTCTAAACGAGTAGGGAGATGAAATAATAACTATAATTATAATAATAATAATAAAGTGGATGAATCTCAAAGAAGGTAGGAAATGAAAAATACCAAAGTAGACACATAATACAAGTATAAAGAACAAAATGAGACATATATCCAAACATGTCTACAATCACAATAAATATGAATAGATTAAACTGCCAGTTGAAAAGAAATGGTCAGACTTGAAATGTTTAAAAACCTAGCTATATGTTATTAAAAAAAGAAAACCCACCTACTTACATGAACACAGAAAAATTATAAGTGAAACAATAAAAAATATTTTATGCATGTATTAGCATCCTTTCCCCTAATATAATGGGAATTTTTTGGTGACATTAACTGTTTTTCAAAACATAATTTTCAATGGATAGGTAAAAATCTATTTGTAGATCCACAATTCTTTATTTAACTGTTACCTTTTGTGGGGTTATTTAGATAATTTTGACTTTTCGCTACTCTAAATAACATCTTTTACATAAACCTTTGTCCATAATTCTGATAATTTATTTAACATACACTTATAGATAGATAATTACCAGTTCAGTCTTGTTTGTTTGAAACAAGGAAATATGACATCTTTTGTTTGTGAAAGGTGTGTCTGCCTTTCCTAGTAATAGAATAGCTTATCTTGTGAGGTGAGAATTGATAGATGCTAAAGGTCGTTTTGCCATACCGCATCGCAATACTATAGACATAAATAAACTTCATTTAGGCAAGACACTTCTCTGAGTTCATGCTAGTTAATTGAAAAGTCCTACAAACAGGAGGAAAGTTCTGAAGGATGAATAAAGACTGTCTAAGGAGCTATCAGACAGTGATGCAGACGCTGAGATAATTTTCCCTGCTTCAATTTGTACTTTTCCCATGTTAGAATAAATATATCAGTGAGGCCCTGGCTGGGTAACTCCGTTGGTTAGAGTATTGTCCCAATACACCAAGGTTACGGCTTCACGCTCTGGTTGGGGCACATATAAGAATCAACCAATGAATGCGTGAATGGGTAGAACAAAGAATTAATGTTTTTCTCTCTCCCCCCCCCCTTCTTCTCTCTTTCTAAAATCAATAAGTAAAATAAATAAAACGAGAATAAATATGTCAGTGGAAAAAAAAAATGACTTCAGTAAAAAACATATGGGAGCAGACGGTATACCTGTAAGGAATGGAGGTATGATCTGTAATCATACCATTTGTATTAAAATCTCAGCCCTTTCATTTTTAGTGGATTTCTTAGTCTGTGTTCCCATCTGTGAAATGGGGACAGTGTGATATCTCAGTAATTGTTGTGAAGAGTCCACTAGACAGTGAATATATGGTATTTAGAACAGTGCTTGGCAGGTAGTGAATAGGTAAGATTTAGTAGATATTATTAGTGTCAACCCTCTACAAGATCTTTATAACAAATTAACTTTTCCTTTTCATTATTAAAATTTATTGGATGAAGAAATTGGTTAGTTTAGGATACTAAAAAAAAGTTTTTATTACAATTTGTTTTTGTATGTGCCCCTAGCACATGGGACTCTGGTCTGCAGGCCGATGCTCCAACTGCTGAGCCAAACCGGCCAGGGCTCTATTACAATCTTATAAGATCACAGGATTTGACTTGGTCCTGGCCATAGACTTCATCGTGAATCATGATTTCCATAAGGGAAATTGCAACTTCCCGTGTGCCATGAGAATCCCTTTTAAAGTCTCTGGTAGCTGGTGTCACACTCTCATCTGAGACTGCCCGTCACCATAGCGACTCTGAAGCAGACGTGGTGTGCTTCCTTGTGGGGCAGTGCACACTAGAAAACATATTGTGCATGATACGTATCCCCAGTTTCTACCTCTGCCTGTTGGTTCTGCTTTGAACACGTCAACTGCCTCCACTCTAGTCATTGCTTAGTTCTTACCCTTCAAGCAATTCACTAGGTTTCATTTCATCCTTTCCTAATGTGGACAGAACTTCCTTTTCTTTTACTACCGTCCTGTGTCAGCCTTTCCCAGAGAAAGACCTCACCACACGGATAGTTATCAGCTTCATCATCAAGTTAAAAAGATAACATATTGACATTTAGGTACAAAAGATGTAAAGTTAAGCAGTAGAGAGACAGTTTATTCAAATGTTATTGTCTCTTGGAGGTGAACTAGAGATTTATTGTAGTTAAAATGGAGGCGTGTGTGTGTTTGAGTAGTCATTTTCAAGGTCATAAGAAATGATAATTTTTTTTGTTAAAAGCTGGATGTCTGGTATCAGACAACAGGAACTGGGTAGTTGGGGGTTAATGTGCAGAGATATGGTGACTTGTTTTATACTTTCTGTAGCTCCAGGTGACAGAGGCTTCAACTTCCTTGGCATCTGCTTGTCTTTCCTTCTTGACTTTGGGGAGGCCTCCTGCTTCCCTCCACCTGAGCCTGTGGTGTGATGCTGGGATGTGGGGGGAGAGCTGTTCTGAGTCTCCCAACTAAGTCTCAGTGTTTGAATGGATCTGAGTCTAAGTTGATGCCTTCTACAAGAGGTTCCAGTGGTATAGATTTGGGTTTGTTTGTGTTTCTTTTGGTCCCTGGATTTAGCATGCCTCTCTGTTCTCTTGAAACCTTGACTCTGTGCAGTGTATTGTTTGTGTGATCTTTCATTTCTGTGAAACAGGAAGCCTAGATAGAGCTAAAATGGAAAAATGCCCTTCCCCCAATTGGGCTTTGGCAAAGTATTTTCCTCTGGATCATAGGGATTTGCTCTCATAAGGCTCTGGGCATAATTCACAATGACTCTTCTCCTTCTAAGATGTAAAGCCAAATATTAATATTATGTGCAGTCTTGGCATCTGGGTAAATTGGGAGGGCCTTGGATGAACCAGTTGAAATTCCCATGTTTTAAAAGTAGCCAGCATTTGTTTTAATCAGGTGTGGTAGACATGCGGACACAGACGTGACTGTCCTGAAGGAAGATGTTTCGATGCTCACAGGTCCCTAGAAACAGCAGGCTCAGCGTGGACACGTGGTCACGGAAGAAGTACCAGGGTCCATCAGGACATGGAGCCAGAGGGACAATACAGGGAGTCTTTATTGGGGCTCTCACAGGAAGGAACAGGAAAAGCAGGGTTAACGGGCTTCCAATTGGCAAGTTGGAAGTTTCAGTGGGCTTGGGGGGTATAAGGATTGTCCTTAGTTGTTTGGAACCTGGTCCTGGGGTCATTAGAGCAGGAGAATAATGCCCAAAGTAGAAGAACTCAATCAATTCACAGAGTGTGGGCTAGGAATTGGTCGGCTTGCATATGAAAGGTGTGCTCACAAGCAAATTCTTAGCTACCTCTAAGAATTGGCTAGCCCTGGGAGGGGCAGTCCCTCCAGAATCAGCAGGGCCCAGGGGTCAGAGCATCAAACACAGAAACTAGAAAACTTGGCTGCTATGTTCCCGTTCTGCTCCTTGGACCAGGTCCCCTACCTAAGAGCTCTCCTTATCAGTTGGACCACATGCAGGTTCCTGTTGATCCCAAGTGTCTGGTTGAATTTGCTGCCAGCTGGCAGAGTTACTCAAACCAGCCAGTCACATCTCTGTATAGGAGCTAAGGGGCACCCTTGCCTTCCTGCTACTGCAAAGCCTGCCTCCCCCAGCCCTCGATTGTTCATTCTGTTCCCAAGGGAAAGCCACAGGTGTTCCTGCATTGTGTGGGGCGCCCCCCTCTGCTGGGCTGTATCTATGACTAATACATTGCTGTCCAGCTCACGTGTCTAGTGTTGGCTGTTGTGTGTTTGGCCATCCCCATAACCCTAGAGTGGAATCAATCCCTCCCCAATGGGGTGAAGAGGAAGTAATCAAAGCACTGTTTATGAACATCTCAGGGAGGGCTCTTTATCTGATCATCACCTGGAAGAGGTGCCCATGAGATTAGGCAGGTCCCCAGTTGCTCAAACTCACCCTAGTTCATACTCATCCTCCAAAAATTTGCCGAGGTCACTCTTTAAGTGTTGCTGTCCGTTTATGGTTCTGGTGGCATCTACTTCAGGCTACGTATCTGGCCTCTTTCTTCCTGGATGATCCTTCTCTCCAGATTTTGGGGTGATGGTTTACCCTGAAACCTCAGTTTTCTAATGGGTTCATGGAAAATCATTTATTTTTAGTTTGTCTAACTTTTTCTTGTGGTCAGGAGAAGACTGATGAATTCAAGCTCTTTAGCGATGGGACTAAAACCAGATGTCCTAGTCCATTTCCCTTCCTGCTGCCATCTAATGTCTCCACCACTGGAATTTCTCTCGGCGAAGTCACAACTGTCTTCATTTCTAAATGTAGTGGATATATTTCTCTCCTTACCTTAATCTCTGTGTGACATTTACAACTATTGATTCAGTCTTCCTTCTGAAAAGCCTTGCCTTGCTGAACTTCAAAAATACCACAATTATGTTTTGGCTTTCTCTCCTCTCTAAATGTAGTGTTTTCAGTTTCCTTCGCTTCTTCTCATACTCTGTTGGTGACTTCCCTTTTCTTGTATTTGTTGTTGTTTTACTAGCTTTTCAACTTTAATCACCTCTAAAACCACTTTTATCGTAATCTTTTTCCTATGTTCAGATCTCTCTATTAAACTACCATTCTGGGCGCCTCCACTGGAATGTCTAGTATTTCAGATCTGACACATCCCAATATGAAATAAGCACTTATGTTCTACACTGAACACCCTAGTCCCGATGTGTTCTCGTCTGTCTCTACCTCTGGAAGCCTCCTAGCATCAGGCACACACATCACAAGCCTCAAACTATATCTTACTTTCTCCTTGTCATCTAACTGGTCACCATGTCTTTTAGGTCAGTATCATCTGGAAATTGTGTTTGCTGCTCTCCAAACCCACTGCCACTGACTTGTGTCTAATGGCTCTTCTCCTTAGGCCCGTGGTTCACCAGTGTCAATGTGTATCATCATGACCCAGACGGCTCACTGCAATGTGATTGCTGGGAGGGGGTCTGGGTTTGTGATTTGGTGGGTCTGGAAGGGGACATGGCAGTGTGCATTGCTAACAAATTGCCACGTGGCTTATTTTTCTGACTTGGAGACCACACTTTGACACTCACTGTCCTAGAATATACAGTCTCCTAATGAATCTCCCTGTTTCTATCCAAGGTGTCTTCCAAGCCATAGTCCACAGTGAAAACACAGCTGTGCTTAAAACCTATAATTGCACCGCCTGGTCTTTTGGGGTCTAGCAAATGTCTGGCACACGCTAAAGGTCCAGTGTTTGTATGAACAAGTAGGCATTAGAGAATGAGTGGGATTTGCTTAGGAAGAGTTGAGACCCATTTTATGCTGGCATTAGGGTGGAGTGAGGGGAGGCGCAGGGTGTAGTGATAGCATTAGTTGCAATAACATTGTAAAGAAACAAAGCCTTTCATGGAACTCAGTTGCTAAAGAAGTCAATATATGTACACAGGTCAATGAGGAAATCTGCTGGATTGGAACCAAATGATACTATTAGACTGACCTCCTTAAGGACAGAGAGGAACTCAGTATCTTCAACATTTTATTTTGCCTCAGAGTGCTAAAGAAATCTAGATTTACTTTTATACTTTTACCCATCTTACACAGCTTGAATATTTGTTTTGAGAGCTTAAGAAATATATATTTATAGATTCGGTTTGTAGATAGACACTTTTCCCATTAAAATTAGCTTAAGGACTTTGTTTAGCTTGCCACCACAGTCAAGAATATATTGGTTATATCCCTAGAGTCTTAATATTACGATTCTTTAAGAAAAAAATTGTTGTTTGCTTGAAACTGCTTCTTCAAAGATATTTTTTTATGTGGAGCATAAAAATTTGTTTCCTGAAGCATTATTTGTCTTATTCAGAGAAATCCACTGTAACCTGTCACCTGTCCACAGAGGTGAATGCATACATTCAAGAGAAATACAAAAGCAAAGAAGATATGGGACTTCCAAGAGTGATAGTTGCTCATTCCTCCTGAGAACTGTGGATATCAATTAGGGTCTGTATCAGAATCTTACCTAGAAACAGGCGTCTCCCCTCCCCCAGCCCCCTTGCCTTCTGAGAGCCCACCACAGAGGGAAGGGGAGTGTCTGCTTTGAAAATGCTCTCCAGGTAATTCTGATCTACCCTTTGAAAGAGAAAGAATTAGATTATTGGGTCTCAGACTTTTGTTTTTCAAAAATCAGGACTAATTTTTTTGATTGGGGCTGGGGATGTCATGTTTTGACCTATAATTTTGATCAGTAACGGCACTGAAATGAAAAAAACAAACAAACAAACAACAAAAACTACCAGTGTTATTGCCATCTCTTCCATCTTTCTACTTACATATGAAAATGTGGGTAGAACACACGCCCAGGGTAAGGAGAGTAAGGAATCTTCCTTTCAATCAAATAAATCGCACTGAATGATAAAACTTAACCACTGTGACTTCATTTTGTAGGGGACCATTGAAAACATCATTTTTCTAAAATCCAAGAGCCATGGCCTTAGATCAGTTAACAGCCTCCGGGAACAAAAGATAACACCACCTTTGCTTTCTTTACTCTATTTTAATTTGTCATTTAAAGCGTTGACTTCCCCATTTATCAGAGTAGCCCATTTTGGTTCAATTAAGCATTGCCTTTTCTGTTTTCTTCTGTTCTGCTCCCGGGGAATTAACCTCGCTGCTAAGAATTCATGGCATTAAATCAGATGATACTTTCTCTCGGTCCTTGATCCAGTGTCAAGTTTAAAAACTTTCGATGACTCAGCTCTGTAATGTTGAACATTCTGTTTCAAACCCTTCAGACTTCAGGTTTTAGGAAAGAGCTAGCTGCATGGCCAGAAGAGAGAAGAGTGTGTTAAAATATACAGTCCTCTTAGAGACCCTCTTCATTGGATCTCTCAAAAAATCTCTTCAAGCAATTACCTCTGCTGCAAATAAAGGAAAAGGCAAATGGGAAGCTGAAACCCTACCAAGGCAAATCTAAGGAGAGCCCTCTCAGAAATAACCCCTATTAAGAGGGAATATTGCAAGTGCTACTTATTTTGTATACTCTGATCATCAGAATCTTAAATCTAACAGCTAAGTGCAGTCCAGCCAGTTTAGGCAACTTCCTTTCTAAGACCTGAAAGGACTCTTTCATTAGGATTCTACAAATAGGGAAAATGACCAAGGGTACCTTGTGTACTGAGAGCTATATACTGTTTACATAATGCAACACATTTTCAAGGCTCTACAAGATTTCTGAAGTCAGTTTCCTTTGCCTCATTGCTCATTAATTACTGGGAGCTTTGAACAGGTGTAGCCAAGGAGATGCCTCTATTCCCGTTCGCACCTCCTTCTGTGCATGACATTGCTCTCACTCATCCAGGTCAGCTGGATGTAGCCACTAAGTTCTAGTTTTTCCTTATGTCCTTGCTTTCAGGTTAGTTATTAGAGCTGACTTTCTGATGGCTAGTTTCTGTGGAAGGCTTTGCCGGCTTTCATTGTTCTTGTTGATTGTTAGTTGGTCACTTCTAATCCCCAGCTATCTGTCTATATCTCTAAACTGAGCCTTTTAAGTCTCCCTTCTTTGGGGATCAGCATCCTTCTGCAACTAAAAAGCAATGGTTTGTGAGGAAGAAGGGTTACATTTCTTTTGACAGGAATGTTTGAATGAAAGCTGGAAACACACTTACCGTTTTCTACAGGACCATGGTTATATCTGTGTAGTTCTTGCTACTAAATGTCTCTGCTCTCACCCTTCCCAACCTTCCCAGTCAGAGTAGCAGCAGTAGCAGTGATACTTATATCAACAAGAAGCACTTGTATAGCATCTCCTATGTGCCAGGAACGATTCTAATGCTTTCTTAATTAATTTAATAGGTAAATAACTCTCTGAATTAGGTAGTGTTGTGTCCACTTAGCAGAAAGGGACCTGAGTCACAGAGAGTGGTAGAGCTGACCCTGTGAACACAGGCAGTCTCGCTGCAGAATCTGCTCCTTTGTTGTCATTCTTTACTGTGAGAAGGTAAAACCAGCACTGCTTTCAATCACTCTGTGTCCAACAGTCACGCTTGTTCCATATGTTGTGAACAATGCACTTGGGGCCAACACATATTATAACAGCAATGATCAGCTTGCATTACCTCTGGAGACCCTGGGGAAGCAGAGATCAAGGAGCACGCATTTGAAATCAGACCTGTAAGGATTTGAATATTGGGTGTCACTTATAGGTGGGACCGTAGGCAGGTTTCTCCTCGCTAATCTGTTTTCTCATAGTTACCAGAACGAAACCCATTTCTTAGGACACTGTGAGTCCAAAGAGGGAACAGCAGTTTAATAACTGAATCCATAGTGAATTTGAGCTCTGTGCTACCCTTTGATCAACTAGGAAATTGTTGTTGTTTTTCCCCCAGAGCATTCGGGACCCATACTCACCATGACTGTACCAGGCTGCAAATGCTGTAATCATTCCAATATCACATCACTGCACAGGGGTAGATAAGCTCAGCTCACATTGCATTGTGCTCTTAGGTGGAGAGAGGGGCAGTGAATAAGACTGGAATGGGATTTTCTGCTTGGTTTGCTAATGAAATATCTGAAAGCACTTTCCAGAACAATAACCAAACGTTCCCATTCTTGTAACGTGCATAGATTCCAGCTGAGTAATTGCATTCCACCTCATTAAAAATTCTGTCTCTGATTTCAGATTCTCCATGTTGACAATGCTCTTTACCTCCTGTCCTGCATTGCTGTTTACTGTATTTCACTGCTGCTAGATCCCTCACTGCCTGTCCCCTGGAGGTCGTTGTGTACAGGTAATCGGTGAAATAATTCTATATGTGAAATATGCATGGAATGTGTAACTGTGTGTACCGCCGTGCTGGAATATATCTAAATTGAAATGTATAAGTTGTATATTGTTATCAGAACGCCTCTGAAATGCCTCACCCAGTCAAAACTCCTTTTGAATACGAGCTGAAGATTGGACACGTAGTTGTAATTATTTATTAATCTTACATTTAATATTCCCCAAGCTGCCATAAAATGTCTGAGGAGACATGCTGCTAAGAATAACTTGCTCAGCATTGCAGTACAATGCAGACAATTTTCCACAGGGGAAGGAAAAAAAAGAAACATATCTTTTTACCTATTGCCAAGCAAATTGCTAACGATTTTGCCCATTGGAGCTGAGAAGTAATTAGTGGTATGGGATAGAGGCCAAGCATATCAGGAAGTTGAAAATGTGTTCCTACTTATGTACTGATATGCCCATTTTGGGTTGAGCTATAATTTCTGTATATTTTATGAATTTCCCTTACTTCTATCACAGCCTTAGTATTGATAACTTGCTTTTCTGAAATAGTAATTTACAGATAATGGCTATATTTTCTATAGACACAAATCGTAATTGTATGAATAATAATAATAAGAAAACCTAAGCCAGTTAGGTGCATATGTTAATTTTTTTGGATGACAGCTTAATCTGACTTTTTCTTTTTCTATAGTAACTAAACTCCAAGCAGCAGAGGGGCTCATACGAGCCTCAGTGTGTCATAATGCTGGCAGCCAGGGGTGTGGCCTAACAGGTTAACCACTGACATCAACACCTTAGAATCACTTTAAAGTCTAAGTGGCTTCAAGGTCATCTGACTTTGTTTCCCAATGTAATATAGAAGCATTCAAATGGTGGCCTACTTTCAACTTTCAAGCCTCCAAGATAATGTGTGGTCTCCCTAGATAAATTTTTCTGAAGTGGAATAAATATCTAATCAAATGTATAATCTCATCCCTCGTTTCAGGAAGGATGGCAAGTTAGCCATGCCTGCGTCTGGGCCTTTGCGTTGAGGGGTTCACTGGCACGGGGCACGGGACAGTCTGAGAATCTGAGAATGGGGATGTTAGCGATCAGCTTCTTCTGGACACCGAAAGGCAGTCATCCAGCCTGGGGAAGAGGGACAAGGACATGACGGAAAGGAACGGTCATGGTTGCAGTCGGTCATTCTTGTAGCCGGTGTCATTTTATAAGTGCATGTTCTTGGCCCTCTCTGCTGCTCATGGTGAGTCATTCTAGAAATGAAAACAGTGATAGTTTATATTTATAAAATACGTCACGCAAAACTTATGAGTGGTGTTCCAAGACATATACGTGGCCGTCCAAGAAATGGCAGGTTCTAAAAGCAAAATAAGTCATTAAATAGGCAATTCGACACGGGACCCGGGCTGCGCCCTGCCGGGGAGGCGCTCGGACCTGCGCAGTTCTCCCAGCTCGGTGCCGCTGCCGGCGAGGCTCTCGGGCCTGCGCAGTTCTCCCAGCTCGGTGCCACTGCCGAGGCTCTCGGGCCTGCGCAGTTCTCCCAGCTCGGTGCCGCTGCCGGCGAGGCTCTCGGGCCTGCGCAGTTCTCCCAGCTCGGTGCCGCTGCCGAGGCTCTCGGGCCTGCGCAGTTCTCCCAGCTCGGTGGTGCCGCTGCCACCGTCCCGCCTTCCGACGGTCTCTAGAGGCCACGGCGCTCTCACGCGCTTCAGCGAGGACAGGCGCGGAGAACAGGGCGGACACTTTGTGGGATACTCTCAGCGACACCAGAAATGGATTTAAAATCTGAATTAGCAAAAGCAATATCGATTTCAATGGCAAAATCGAAATCAGAGCAAGGAGAAAACTATTTTCATCCTGAAAAATGACGACGAGCTCCTGGAAGGCGGCTAGCGCCCACCTGAAGGCGCTTCCGAACCACTTGCAAAGGTGCCGTCGTGGCGAACCGAGAATGAAGGTGTGCTATGTCCAGGACACTTTTAATGAAACAAAGATTGAGACTATGAAGAAATCAATACTTTGCATATTTAAAATTTTTGTCTTAAGAATAATTGAAAGAAGGGGAGGTGACATCATCAGAATTTTGACACAGCTGGTGCCTAGTTACAACTCCCCCAGAAGCCCCAGGACACCGTTGTGAAGTCGCGGAAGCCAGGGCTGGGGCAGAAGAACTCCCCTGGACCGCAGGGGCTGAGAACCAATGATCATTGTGAGTTAATTTTGCTGCGATGACTCTAAGACTTCCTGTGTAGCTATGAAGTGATGTGGTAGCTGTTCACACGTGGCTTCCATAGCTGAAGGGCTTCATTCACATGCAAACGTAGTCATGTGTCACCTTCCACAGCAGAATGAGTTCATACACATTCATATCAGCCCTCAAATTGCAAACAGCAAGAGTAGTTACCTTCCGGTAATGGTTTGATTACTTTTAAGCCAATTCAAAGAATTTAAGTCAACTTTAAAAGTTCACTATATGGAAAGTGAAACATCTGATATTATTTTGAACATCTTCGTTAGTTCATTTGTAAAGGTGAACACTGAAGATGTATTTGTTTTCATGGTGACAATATGAGTACAGATCTTATAGGACCATATAATGGATGGTAAAAAAAAAAAATGGTTTCCTCATAAATTAAGACACTCATGATGCAGACATGTACTGGAAATTTGACATGGTACATGTATAATTTATAATCCAAACAAGCTACAGTATTCTATTTTTTGAACTATAAGCTGTAATTATCCAAATTTACAAATATACATCCATAGGGAACTAAACTACAAAATTTTTGTAAAAGAGCTGATATTGAACACACACATATGTCATCATGGTATCATATATTTACTCTTTAATTGACCCATACCCAGATGGGATGTTAGAAAATATAATTACAGGATTTTCAAACTAAGTCATGTACAACAGTCACATCCTCATGATTTAGTTTGTTGGGTTGTTTCTTTTGCCATTTTCCTCTCCTGAAAGTTAGGGAGATTTCTCCCTACCACATTATTCCACATTAATCAGGAGATGGCACCAGGAATCCAAGATGCTGTTTGTCTCTAGATAGAATCATTTTTTTTTTTATCCTCACCCGAGGACATTTTTCCATTTTTTGTTCAGGTAGAGTAGGAGGGAGAGAGAGGAACAGAGAGAGAGAGAGAAACATCGACGTGAAAGGAACACATCGAGTGGCTGCCACCCGCACAACCGACCAGGGCCGGGGACAAACTGCAACCGAGGTATGTGCCCTTAGCGGGAACCAAACCCGGGTCTCTCAGGACCGCAGGCCGATGCTCTAACCGCTGAACCAAACCGGCCAGGGCTAGATAGAATCATTTTAAAAGTTTTCATTTTAGTGCCAGAGTTATTTACATTAGACTTGCTTGGAGTGGGGAGTGAATTTGGTAATAAAATCTTATTAATGGCATCAAAGTTGATGTTTCTAGAATTGTCTGTCAAGGGAATAAGGGGAACATTATAGTTGTGCTTGGCTCTGTCTTTCCAAAGGTTTAACATGGAGTCTTGGAGCAATATAATGTGAAGACTTTGGATGCGAGACTAAGAGCTGCCACCTTACTACCAGTGTGGACTTCAAGTGTCATCGTTCTAAGGCACAGTTGCATTGTCTGCTAACAAAAGTGATGTTTGGGGGTTCAGATGCAATGATACAAAACGAAGACACTTTGTAAATGGGAGGACTTTCTAGGTACTTGTGCCTCATCACAGACCTATGTACATTCAGATATTATGTGAGACACAATACTAAATGTTTTATATTTCTAATACACATGGACAGTATTACATGTAGTATCATTACAAAGATTAAATAGCTTAGTCCATTTAAGTAGTTAGTAATGAACTTTTATTCATTTAGTTCAGGAACTCATGTGTACTGAATCATGGCTATGGACCAGACAGCATGTTACATAAGAAACAGAAAATGTCCCTGCTCCATAGAGCTCACCATCCACTAGAGGCTTTGGACATGAACATGTACAATGATGTTATTAAACGTTGTGATGACTTCTATGAAGTACATTAACTAGACTCCATGAAAGAAGGCAACATCTGGGGAGGGGGAGCTAACTTAGATTGGATAGTGGGTGTTCATAATATTTGAATTGAGCCCTAATAGATGAGTTAATTTTATCCAAGTTACGACTACTTACTGATGGGTGGGAAGAAGTGAAGGAGCTTTCTAGGTGGGAGAAATAACATGCAAAACCTGAGGCAGGCAAGAGGTTGGTGTTTTCTAGGAACTGAAATGGTTCCAGGAGGTTGCCACGCAGGAACATGAGATGAGTTTGCAGAGCTCCCAGAAGTCATGCAGAGCTGCGGGGCCACGTTAGAAAGGTGGCGTTGTACTCTAAGTGAGATGGGGAGCCACGGAATGGCGTCGTGGGGGGCAGGATAAGGGCTGTCACTGGAGGAGCTGGTTTCCAACGACCCGAGGTGTGGAAATGACTGAGTCCAGTACAGTAAGTCCTCACTTAATGTCTTACCAGTTTCTGTGACTTCAAGTGAAATGACGTACCAAAACCAATTTTACCACAGGCCAACTGATATAAAGAAGAGGTAAGTTCTTGCAGCATGTCATACTGCAATGACGTAGATGAAGCGATGTGATGTGAGGGCCTGCTGTCATTAACTGGATTTGAGCCTTCTAATCAATTCAGGGGGTCGGAACTGGCAAAATCAATTTGGACGTCATTAGCACAGGCAGTATTTACAGTCATGGAAATGAATGAGACCACTCCGGAAGAGAGTCAAGAAGTGCTGTGTCTAAACCCAAGGAACTCGAACATGGAGAGGCTGAAAAACTGAGGAGCTACTGAAGCAGATTTAGAAAGGATTACCAAAGAAGTCGGAGCAAATGAAAAGTCAGGGCATCCATGCAGCACATGTTGTGAGAAATAGTGGCCATCTGGGCCAAAGGCTTAGCCGTCCGTGGTGGCGGGCAGTGTGCACCCGGGCAAGAGTCAGGTGGATGGTGCAGGCAGTGCCGGATCCAGGCGAGCTGAAGGGCAAACAGCAAGTGCAAAAGTAACACTGGGCAGGAAGAAAGTTCTTTAATGTTTTGGATACAAGCAGAAAGAGAAATATAGAGCAGACAAGATGCTTTCTTCTTCTTTTCTTTAAGATCAGAAATAGTAGAATATGCTTATATGTTAATAGGAATAATCCAACTGAGTGGACAGAAGAACCACAGAAGTAGCTTCCTTGAGAAGGTAAGACAGCCTGGGATTCAGAAAAGAAGCAGACGGACTTCTTGTTAGGAGAAGAGGTTAATGATGATAAAAATGGGGTGCTCCAAACTTCCTGGGTTGTATAATTCTCTTCACTGCTGCTCAGCTTGAAGGATGCTGCCCAGAGGCACACGGTGGGGGTGTCCAGCTTTGTTCAGTCTCAGCCGCACAGAGAGTGGGAGCCAACAGGGCAGTTTACGAGGGAGTGATGGCAGCTGCTTGAGCTGGGGGTGCAGACCGATGCAGACTTTGCGTGGAAGCAGCGAGCTGGATGAGGCCCCGCTACTGTTGAGATGTGCCCAGCGATGTGTGTTCAGCTGGGAGACTAACACCTGCTTCTTTATTGCTACTTCCAAAATATGTCTAGATAAGAGAATTTTAACAGCTAAAAGGCAGTGCCAATTCATTTCATTGGCTTTCTTCTCTAAGTAATCGAAGTTGGAAGAATACATGTTTTCAAGTATCGCTACAAAGGTTATTTTCATATTGAATTTTAAATACGGGTCTTGCAGACATCGTTTAAAATTTTTATTCTGGCCCTGGCCAGTTTGGCTCAGCTGTTAGAGCATTGGCCCGGGTCAAGGGCATGTACCTTGGTTGTGATTCAGTCCCCGGTCCTGGTCGGGGTGGTGTGGGAGGCAACCAGTCCATGTGTCTCTCTCACATCGGTGTTGCTCTCTCTCTCTCTCTCCCCCTCCCTCCCACTGGAAAAACATCCTCGGATGAGGATTAAAACAAAAATTCATTCTGAGTCGGTCCTCATGCAGGGATTTAGCTCACTTCTGAGAGGGTGGGAGCTGTTAAGGGCAGCCTCAGGCTCGGAGGGTAAGGGGCCATGGCTGTGGGGCCGCTGCCTGCACTTGTCACGCATTTCTGAAAGGAAATGCCAAGGAAGGTGTGCTGCTTCCAGAAACTTCCTTGCTATCAGATATCATGGACGTTTGCTTGGCCTCCTGAGTGAGAGATGTTACAAACTTGCTTAAAGAGATTTAAAAATATGAATCTAATTATGAATATCAGTTAGGTGAGGGCACATATGTAGAGGAACGAACTTTCATGTTTTAAAATTTTTGATGATAACTCCCTGTTTATAATATACTCTCCCTTAAGATGTACATTCAGTAGTTCTTTCTTTAAAGATGAACTAACTACCTACTTACACACAACTAGTCCTCTTACAAGGATCCCTCCTTCCCAGCTGTGAAAACCCATCCAGCAAATAACCCTTTCCCGTCTACGCCCCGTGACCCCATCCCAGCCACATCACCTTCCCGTCCTCTGAGGTGGTAGAGAGGACACACCGACCACAGTGCATTTCCAAGTGCCCATTATTTAATAGGATGCTTTGGTGTTTTACCTTCCGGCCCACTGTAATGAAAATTTTTTAAAAAGAGGCAATTTTCTGTGGTTACCCTAAGATGAAGATAATTCTTTTCCATAAATAAACAATCAAACATTCATTAAAAAATAGGCGTGTTATCAGTAGAAGTCTGCAGGCGAGCCAATGTTTTTTACACGCACATAGACTTTCGCGTGAACTCCCACACTCTCCCTGTCCCCACCTGCTGGTGGATGATGTAGAACAGTGAGTCACCAATTCTAGGCGCGGCACTTGATCAGTATTGAATAAATGATTCTTTGAGGAATGCCCATAAGTGATCTCATATAATTCTCATTATAACCCCTGAGAAACATTATCATCGTAATTTCTCCTTATAATGACAGCAGGAAGATAGGAGGAGGACAGGGCCTTGGGTAAGCAGCCTCCAGTGTGAGGGAGTAAGCAATACAGGCAGGATTTAAGTCCACAACGCTCCATATTTCTGTGTTTTTCCTATTATCTGCACGATAGGGGCTGGGGCAAGTCAGGTGACACGTCAGGTGGAAACGAAGACAGAAGTGAGAGGTGTGGCTCATGGCCCCGGCTTGCTTTTGGCAGTCGCTTTGGAGGGACTCGTCCTTGTTGCCGAGTCCAAGTGCGATGGGGAAGCTGCATCCACAACCTCCCGCATGGCCTGGCTCTCGTGCCCGTCACTCGCAGGCCCTCTGCGGTTTTAACCGCATCGTGTGCTTGACATCAGGAAGAAAGTCTGTTGTGATAAAGGGATTATAATGCGGTTTAGTCCTAAATTAATAACCAGTAATTATAAATGTTAATACCATTTACAAGATTGTTTTTTCACCAGAGGAAAAGTATTTGTGCTTGTCATTTAAACATGTGAGATGTACATAGTTAGTAAAACTGATAGTATTAATAAAAATCTTAATAGACTTCATGATTAGAATAAGATGATATTTTGATCCAAATCCCTAATTAGAATAGTACATTCACCAACTGTTCTCATGGGAAATAGAGCCAGAATTCATCACTTAAAGTAATACCTAATTAATCCTTCTTTGTAACAGATGTCAGCCTTATTTTCAAAGCTCTTGTAGAAATGACTCGCTGTATGAATCTTTTAATTGTCTGTGTTGGGTTATTTATTTTTTAATGCTATAATAGATGGTTAAATAAAGGAGACATGGATAAGCAGTTTAGCTTTAGTTTGAGTCTGGTTAGTTACTAGCAGAGAGATGGAATTTTGAACACAACAAGCATGTTCATGGTTCCATCAGCATCAACGGAGAGGGCAGCGTAGATCTGCTCGTCACGGGAGGTGCAGCCCAGCATCCGATCGCCACTCTGCCCCGCGGCACTGCAGGCTCGGGCTACACCTCACCTCCTCCGACGCCAGCGCATCTGTGGGACGAGGCCACCGGGCTGTGTGATCCTAGGGTCCTCTCCAGAGAAGATTCACTACATTTTACAAAGTATTCTGTGTGTATATTCAATTCCATTATAATTTACTCTGTGCGTATTTATATAGGTATGGGTAGGCGAATATGTGTATGTGTATAAGAATATGTGTATATGTGTACACGCATACACACACACACACACCTACACCTGTGTCCCCTTAGTGGTTAAGTCTCATTCCATATTGTCTTTTGATGAAAGAGAGAAGCAAGATAAGACAGCCGATCAAGTCACTTATGCTTTTAGACGTAATATTATCTATTATAGGTAAAAAGTGAACCACTTACGCAGTGGCATGTTTCAGCATATACCTCTGGGAAGCATTATATTACAATGTGAATGCTTTTCATTGATTGGGCAGGAACAATAATTATGACAATTCAGGATAAATAGCTTTAATTCCTATCAATGCTTCCTTACTAGTCTAATGTGCATCTGTGTTCCAGTAACTACTTAGCAAAGGCGACAGAAGTATAATCTGAAGAACAGATTAAACATGGAATAGAACAATAAACATGGAATAGAATATGTCAAAAATAGTATCAGTTGCTATAACAATTGAAGACATCAGCCTTTAAATAGGAACGAAGGTATCACTATTGAGGATTTGAACGATATGATCTATGTTTGGGTGAATTTAGAGCAAAAATGTAACCTGTGAGAGTCTATTGGCTTTGCATTATCTCTGTGTTTAACAAAAATCCATGAATTTAGTAGCCTTTATAAAATGCCAAAATGGCTAATCATGGCTAAGAATTGTTAACGTTCATTAAGAGCTTACCCTATATAAGGCTATATTTTATGCATATTACCTTTTATTTCACCTTCAGAACAATACTGAAAAGTGGGTCCTTTTATTAACTTTATTTTGCAGATGAGAAAACAGATTTTCAGATAATAAGTAACTTGGCCAAGATCACTCAACAAAATTGGAGGGGACCCAGATGTAAATTCAGGCAGTTTGGCTCCAGCGTCCTATCGATAGGCAGTGACCGCCACGCCTACCAAAGAACCGACAGTGATGCAGGTCACTCCTGGGTGTGTTTGTCTCTAGCCTAACCTACCTGAGCTGTCAACCTGTATGTCCACCTGCCTAGCAGACTCATCCACTGGGAAATCTCAGAGCCCCTCCGGCCCACCCGGGAAACGTCTCCTCTCCCTCCCGCGACTTCCCTGCGCAGGCCACGGCTCCGTCCTGCGGCTGGAGGCTGGGAATCAGCGCTGCCTCTCTGTTCGCTGGCCGCAGCCGGTCGTCCAGTCCGTCAGTTCAGTGCTATCACTCAAACACGTTTTAAGTCCAGCGGCTCTTCTCTATTGCCGTGGCCTCCACCTTGGTCCGAGAACGGTCACTTCTCATGTGGACAGTGGCGAAAGTCTCCGGCCTGGCCATTCCTCCGGTGTCGATGCTCCTCAGTTCGTTCTCTGCACGTCAGCTACAGCGGTGTTTGCACGTCACATACTTGATCACATAACGCAGCTGCTAAAGACATACCTTTTCATTACTTCTGCATAAAGCCCAACCGTCCTTGACGTGCTTCCCAGGTCTGCTCTGCCCCAGGTCACTCTCCGCCAAGATCTCCTCCCGTCTCGTGTGACAGCCACAGTGCTCAGCGCAGTGTCTCTCTCACCCCGACTGCGTCAAGACCCCCACACATCCAGGTCGAAGCCACTGGCCCTTCGCCCCCGAAAAGACCACTCCTGTTCTAAGCACTCGAGTATAGCGGTAGCAGGACTGAAAAAGTCCCCACTGCATGGAACTTTCTTTGAATGGTTTACAGGGACAGGCCATAGAGACACGCATTTCCGAGTGTTGGTGAGTTCTGTGAAGAAAACGGCGAGGAGGCAGAGTGAGCGGAGGGTACACAGGAGTTACAGGCGCCTGAAATATTCCTACATTCTTCCCTCCGCACCCTCCACTCCACCCCGGCCTGCTGACCGCGACTCCCAGAGCAGGGCTCGGCTGAACCGTCCCTGGCCTGGAGACTCCCGACCTCTGCCCCAGCTGGAACGTGCCTCTGCTCTCGGGCCCCACGGCTCGCTGTGCCTTCTCTTTGTAATACTCACCACGCTTTACTTACTTAAAGTATCTGAATAATTATAAACATAATTCTTTTAGTTTATATTTTTTATTCAGATAGAACGGGAGAGAGAAAGAGAGGGAGAAATATCGACATGAGAGAGACACATTGAGTGGCGGCCACCCACACAGCCCAACTGGGGCCGGGACAAACTGCAACCGAGGTACATGCCCTTAGCGGGAACCGACCCCAGGACTCGGATCTGCGGGCCACACTCTAACCGTTGAGCCAACCGGCCAGGATGACAATTATTTTAAATAGCTAATTATTTACTTAAAACAATTATACTAATAAATTATAACATACACAATAAATTACTTAATTGCTTAAAATAATAATTACTTTAAATACCTTTAAATTGTTTCCTACACTTTAAATGCCATACACAAAAATCGCTAATCTCTGTGACACATGGCTCTGGCGGGTAGCTCAGTTGGTTAGGGTGTCATCCGAATACGCCCAGTTTGCGACTTAGATACCCAGTCAGGGCACATACAAGAATCAACCTTTGAATGCCTAAAGAAGTGGAACAACAGATCAATGTTTCTCTCGTTCTCTCCCTCTCTCTCTCTGAAGAGAATAAATTAAAAAAGGAGGAGAAGGTGGAAGTGGGCGCAGAGATGAGGAGGCAGCCATCGGAATGCCAGGGCGTAGAATTTCAGGAGGACAGGAGAGGACGGAGTCCTAAGACAGGCGTGAGCTCGTGTCGTCTGGGCAGATAAAGAGGACTTGGCAAGACTGAGGCCCGAGCTCACGGGGGCTGAGGGGAGAGGACTGGACATGACTGGGGCCTGTGCTCACGGGGGCTGAGGGGAGAGGACTGGACATGACTGGGGCCCGTGCTCACGGGGGCTGAGGGGGGAGAGGACTGGACATGACTGGGGCCTGTGCTCACGGGGGCTGAGGGGAGAGGACTGGACATGACTGGGGCCCGTGCTCACGGGGGCTGAGGGGGGAGAGGACTGGACATGACTGGGGCCCGTGCTCACGGGGGCTGAGGGGAGAGGACTGGACATGACTGGGGCCCGTGCTCACGGGGGCTGAGGGGAGAGGACTGGACATGACTGGGGCCCGTGCTCACGGGGGCTGAGGGGAGAGGACTGGACATGACTGGGGCCCGTGCTCACGGGGGCTGAGGGGAGAGGACTGGACATGACTGGGGCCCGTGCTCACGGGGGAGAGGACTGGACATGACTGGGGCCCGAGTTCACGAGGGCTGAGGGGGGAGAGGACTGGACATGACTGGGGCCCGTGCTCACGGGGGCTGAGGGGAGAGGACTGGACATGACTGAGGCCCGTGCTCACGGGGGAGAGGACTGGACATGACTGGGGCCCGTGTTCACGGGGGCTGAGGGGGGAGAGGACTGGACATGACTGGGGCCCGTGTTCACGGGGGCTGAGGGGGGAGAGGACCGGACATGACTGGGGCCCGTGTTCACGGGGGCTGAGGGGAGAGGACTGGACATGACTGGGGCCCGTGCTCACGGGGGCTGAGGGGGGAGAGGACCGGACATGACTGGGGCCTGTGCTCACGGGGGTGAGGGGAGAGGACTGGACATGACTGGGGCCCGTGCTCACGGGGGCTGAGGGGGGAGAGGACTGGACATGACTGGGGCCTGTGCTCACGAGGGAGAGGACTGGACATGACTGAGGCCCGTGTTCACGGGGGCTGAGGGGGGAGAGGACTGGACATGACTGGGGCCTGTGCTCACGGGGGCTGAGGGGAGAGGACTGGACATGACTGGGGCCCGAGCTCACAGGGGCTGAGGGGGGAGAGGACTGGACATGACTGGGGCCCGTGCTCACGGGGGCTGAGGGGAGAGGACTGGACATGACTGAGGCCCGTGCTCACGGGGGAGAGGACTGGACATGACTGGGGCCCGTGTTCACGGGGGCTGAGGGGGGAGAGGACTGGACATGACTGGGGCCTGTGCTCACGGGGGCTGAGGGGAGAGGACTGGACATGACTGGGGCCCGAGCTCACAGGGGCTGAGGGGGGAGAGGACTGGACATGACTGGGGCCCGTGCTCACGGGGGCTGAGGGGAGAGGACTGGACATGACTGAGGCCCGTGCTCACGGGGGAGAGGACTGGACATGACTGGGGCCCGTGTTCACGGGGGCTGAGGGGGGAGAGGACTGGACATGACTGGGGCCCGTGCTCACGGGGGCTGAGGGGGGAGAGGACTGGACATGACTGGGGCCCGTGCTCACGGGGGTGAGGGGAGAGGACTGGACATGACTGGGGCCTGTGCTCATGGGGGCTGTGGGGAGAGGACTGGACATGACTGGGGCCCGTGCTCACGGGGGTGAGGGGAGAGGACTGGACATGACTGGGGCCTGTGCTCATGGGGGCTGAGGAGAGAGGACTGGACATGACTGGGGCCTGTGCTCACGGGGGCTGAGGGGAGAGGACTGGACATGACTGGGGCCTGTGCTCATGGGGGCTGAGGGGAGAGGACTGGACATGACAGGGGCCCGTGCTCACGGGGGCTGAGGGGAGAGGACTGGACATGACAGGGGCCCGTGCTCACGGGGGCTGAGGGGAGAGGACTGGACATGACAGGGGCCCGTGCTCACAGGGGTGTGGGGAGAGGACTGGACATGACTGGGGCCTGTGCTCACGGGGGCTGAGGGGAGAGGACTGTACATGACAGGGGCCCGTGCTCACGGGGGTGTGGGGAGAGGACTGGACATGACTGGGGCCCGTGCTCACGGGGGCTGAGGGGAGAGGACTGGACATGACTGGGGCCTGTGCTCACGGGGGCTGAGGGGAGAGGACTGGACATGACAGGGGCCCGTGCTCACGGGGGTGTGGGGAGAGGACTGGACATGACAGGGGCCCGTGCTCACGGGGGTGTGGGGAGAGGACTGGACATGACAGGGGCCCGAGCTCAGGGGGCTGAGGGGAGAGGACTGGACATGACTGGGGCCCGTGCTCATGGGGCTGAGGGGGGAGAGGACTGGACATGACAGGGGCCCGAGCTCAGGGGGCTGAGGGGAGAGGACTGGACATGACTGGGGTCCGTGCTCACGGGGGCTGAGGGGAGAGGACTGGACATGACAGGGGCCCGTGCTCACGGGGGCTGAGGGGGGAGAGGACTGGACATGACTGGGGCCCGTGCTCACGGGGGCTGAGGGGGGAGAGGACTGGACATGACTGGGGCCCGAGCTCAGGGGGCTGAGGGGAGAGGACTGGACATGACTGGGGCCCGTGCTCACGGGGGCTGAGGGGGGAGAGGACTGGACATGACAGGGGCCCGAGCTCAGGGGGCTGAGGGGAGAGGACTGGACATGACAGGGGCCCGTGCTCACAGGGGTGTGGGGAGGGATGAGGTCTGAATGCTCGCAGACACCAGATCACAGAGGTCTTGTTCGCCATCACTAGGAATTTGGACTTGAGAGGGTAGCATGCTGGGTTTACATTCTAAGAGGTTCACTTTGGCTGTTGAATAGCCAAAGGATTTTTAGAGGCAGGAGTGTAAGCCATGAGACCCGATGAAATCTCCAACATTATATACGTGGTCACTTTTGCCACATGAATGAAGGGTCAGAAATAAATCTTGTGCATTCTGTCATAGGGATTGTTTCCTTTGGGGACAAAGGAAGTGAGACATAGTGAAAATACCTAGGAGTCAGGCAGATTTGGGTTTAAACCCCAGCTTGGCTACGGGAGTCTGAATAAGGAATTGACATAAGAGTGGTAATCCATTCTGCACGGGTTTATTGAGGGGCCAGTGAGGTAATGCTTTCGATCCTATGGACCATGAGGAGGCCCAATACACACGCCTCCCCTCTCTCCTTACAAGGCAGACGCTCCACGTGCGGGCTAATATATTAAATCCCATGTGTCTGCTGACGTCCCAGCAGTGACGAGAGTGTCACGAGGGAGGGCCTGCTCTCTTCCAGGCGGGGCGCTAGGCGCTCAGCAGGAGTGAGACAGAACATGTCCTTTCTCTTGGGCATCGTATGGTACAGCAGGAGAAACAGACACTAAGCACATGATTACACAGCAGGTGTATGGTCGTAATAGTGGTGGACCCTGCGAAGGACAAAGTTCTTTCAAGTGCGTGATAGGAAGGACTCATCTAACCCGGAGTTTGTGGGGAGGCTCCTGGATCGGAATTGAGTTAGACACTGAAGGCTGTGCTGCTTGGTGATGATTTTCTGGAACTGGTATTTCCAAGGTGACAGCTAGCAGGGACGTTTCGGTGAGGATCGGAAAGAGACCGGGAAATGGGAGATGGCCTGAGGTGAGGCGTCCAGTGCCAGAGATGGAGCCGTGGGCTGGGGGAGCGTGAGCCAGGATGGGCAGAGGAAGCCTGTGCGGTCCGTCGCAGCATCGCCCGTGGACAGTGTCCCTGTCCCTGCGGGCAGAATCGTGCTCATAGCTGCACACTTTTCCTTTCCAGCTTCTAAGGCGTTGTGAGCGTAAGTGGGGAGGACAGATTAGGTCCAGGGAAGTTGGGTTAATAGATAGTTTAGCTTTTTTTCAGTCAGAAAAGACTGAATAGCTTCAGGCACAGATAATTAAATGATAATTTCTCCTTGCTGGTATTCATGAAACATCAAAGATCCATTAAGAGCTCGTCTACAAATCGACAACTGCCCCAATTATGGTTTGAACATCAAAATATAAATCATCCCAAATTTAAATTGATTCATGAATACAAAGACTTTAAAAGATATATAAAAGTATTTTTGATTTATTTGTGCATAATTATCTCACAAATTTACTTGGCAAAAAAACATGTTATATAAGTTGAAGGATGGTGAGAAAATTCAGAATGTGAGGAGGCCATATCTACCTCAATTCTGTTTTGTCCAAACTTTCAGATTGAAAGTAGAAAGTGCTCAAAATACAGTCTCTGGTCAAGTACCATTTTTTCATTTAGAAAAATAATATTAAAGAAAAAATATGAAGTCCATATTTTCACTTGACAAATTATTGTGGATGCATTAAAAAACAACAAAACAACAATAACCAAACAAAGACCCATGTCCATTCTGTGGGAAAAATATTTTTGCTGTTTCAAAATGCTTTCCTGGGTGGGATTTGCCCCTAGTCTTTAGGGCTCCCTTCATTTTCTGCCCCAGCCCATTATGCTTTGAAGGACCGAGTTCCCCTCTGTGTGTGCTGACGTGGGTGGCTGAAGGTCTCAGAGGCCAATCAGCAGTTCTGCACACACACTGCTTTGCAGTCCAGCCTGTCCTTTGAGCAAGAATTCTAAGTGCAGCTTGCCAAGTGCTCTCTGCTGGTGGTCTTGGCTTCAAAGCAAGAGCGATGTCAAACTGCATTGTTCCACCTCTGCTCATGGAACCCCTACTTGTCCTGCAGGCTGTTGTGTCTTCTCTATGCCCCACAAGGTGATAGTCCTTCAAACTGGGTCACTGGACACATTTTTCTTGCCTGCTGCACAACAAGCCCAAGCTCCTTTAGTTTCCTCCAGTTGTTCTTCTGATCACCTGGAATATTCCATTCTTCTCCTGGGAGCGGAAGCTCACCTTTTAAAACACGATGAGTCAAGATGGAACTCTGCCATTCGGAGATAGATATTCAGCTTTTACCAAGGGAGCCAGGATGTAAGAGCACTTTTCCTTCATTGACCTCACACTTATTGGGAGAGTATAAATCACTCTAAGCTTATGGCTTGATCGACTTGACATGGGGGTAATTTTTCCCATGTGCTTTCCGAGGAAGGTCTATGTCTTCCGCCTCTGGGTTTGGTGCATCCGCTACGTGTACTCACAAGAATGTAAGAAAGAGCATTCTTCATCAGCAACATGGAATTGTACTCTGGTAGGCATTTCCATCCATCATCCTCCACTCCTGTGATGCAGCTCCTTGAACCTCTTAGAGAAAGCATCAGCTTCAACTGTAATGTTTTGAGCTCCTCAAGCAATATATAAAAGTAAAATGCCTAGCCAACCGCCTGGTACACGACAGATGCTGATTAAATGGTAACTTATTTCATTTCTTCTAATTCACTTACCTTTTAAAGTAATTAACATAAGTTTTCTCTTTTTCTCTGAAGTATTTTCATAATATACCTGTCACCATCTAAATTATTTTAAATCAATGGAATTAAAATAGTATGTTTGATACAGAAAGACATATAGTTCATCAGAGAACAGATTTACGACTGGCTTTCTTTGTTTATACTTTTGTTGTTGTTTTTTTTTGCAAGAATAGAGAAATAAAACATGCTTAAAGAATAAATTCATCTTTTTGTTGTTAATAATATTTGCTGTTTCAAGGAAGGAGTTTGTTAGTTCATCCATGGGTCTTCATATTTTTTAAGATCTTCTTAAAGTGACAGTTTATATGGAGCAAATGATATCCAAAGATGTGTGACTTTAAAAGTGTTTTATTGAAAGAATCCTCTGCAAGAGTAGGTTTGTAACTCCCGTACCTGAAATATCCATCCATCCTTCTGATCCCATTGCTTCTTCTCTCCCAAAGGGAGAAGCTTGTTTGTTTGTTTTCATCCACATCAGCCGAATCAACTCTTTTGATCAACAGCCTTTGAGGCGCCAATGACATCACCCTTCTTACCACATTCTAGATTCTTCTAAAGACAGTTTATAAAAAAATGATAGAATTCTCTTTTATTTCCAACTAGAATAGATCTTGCCATCTCCCTGGAAGTGTTGCAGATTTTTAAAAAAGAATTCTTGAAAAACCCAGGAAGAAATGAGTCTTAACGTATCAACAATGTGCAGAAGGAAGTGAGGGAAGAAAGGACGAATCAGCAGGGAAACTTCATGGAACAAAGCGATTAGATCTGATGCCCCCTTGTGTTTTCTTCCAACTCAAATTCTGCAAGTCCCAATATTTGCATCAAAAACTTCTACTGAGGGGTAGGAAGAGGTATAAATGAAATATTGTAGAGCTTTAAACATTATGGATTATTGAAATTCAATAAACTCATATAAAATGTGTATACAAAGCAGATTTATTTGCATTATGTGAGCATGAAAACTGGGGGAAAAAAATTTCTATAACCTTAAAAGAGCTGACATGATTTTCTGTGCAAAAAATTGCATTCTCAAGGTTCATTGCCTTGTGCCAGTGTTCAGCCGAGAGTGAATTTTTATGGTTGAGTCATAAACCTCTGGAAATCATAGCCCTAGTTTCCAGTGCAGGGCTCACACTATGTTAATTACAGTGTGGCAGGGCTGGGGGGCGGTATGGGGGTGACTCCTTCACTCACACTATGTCACGTGTCGATGGGCTCTGGCATTCTGAAAATGTGTATTTCAAAGTCATTGAGTTTGTACACGAGTTCTGTTTTATTTCAGTTTCTTTGCCCCTTCCAAAAAATACTATCTTTAGAGTTATAATGAATAGTTTCATTCCTAAACTTTGATCCAAGCAATCTGCCATCTCTGAAGAATCCAGTTTCTGAGCTGTTGTGAACATACTTCAGACTTGGATTTGAGAGCTGCTTTCTATGACTGTTAGCACCGGGGGTCTTTCTTTGGCTAACAGACGGGAAATAAGGGCTTTGGGCTCCTAATCTGCAACTGAGAAATGATTTCAAAATGCAGACTCCACAAGAAGAAAATCCAAGGCTTCTAGTTACAACTGTTTTTTTGGCGACCTTGCCCAGTGTTTGATGAACAGGGGCTGATCGAGCAGCTGTTGAAGAGGCCCGACGGGCCACCAGTGCACCGAAATGACGGACCCAGGAGAGCAGCAAAGCCTTGCGTAGACATCTCGGGGACCAAGGAAGGAGGCTCTTTCCTGTTCACTGGGAGGCGTGTTTACCGGAGCAATTACAGCCGTGTATTACGGAGTGCTTAGGGCCTCGTGACCCCTTTAAAAACATGAATCAATTTTAATGACATGTTGAAGAAAAAGAGAAAAGGAAGACAGACTTTTTTTTTGTAATAAGGTACCTAGGAAATTTCATCCTAAAATGGCCGAGGAAACAGCCCTAATGAAATAAGCTGGGACAAGATCCATCGAGTCAATAACTACATTAGCAATTACATCCTTTTAGTGAAAAAGCCATCCTGGGCCATGTCTCCATGGCTATTGAGGGGATGTCTCCTCAGCTCTGCTGGGGGAGTCCAATACCTTTGGCTGCCTCAGCTCTCCAGGGCTTGAAGTTAAAGCACTTGATGGATTAAGTTGGCAGCTAATGAGGGCCAGCCAGCAGAGTGTTCTGGGACTGCATCTGGAAGCTCATGGAAAATTCTGAGACTCTACATCCAAACAAGGTATAGAAATGGATTTGATGGCACTGGAGAAGTTATTTTTTTTTCCTTCCTTCCGTCCTCCCTCCCTCCCTCTCTTATTGTTATAAACTGGTCTCTCTGTTTTCGGTGAGTGACTGACAGAGTAAAGGACTATATGCTATGACCAATGGAGATGCCGATAAGCCACATTTTCAAGGGGTTCTTCAGAGAATTATAACCTATTAAAGTTGCAGGGGATCTTAGAGAAACACCTCATCCAGTGACTTGCCCAAAGTACTTCTTTGCTCCTTCATAGACTAGCAATTCTTTAAAAAATGAACCTTATACAGTGGCTGTGTTGCTCACTCTCTGTCCTAATTTTATTTTCCACTTCCTATTCTGTACTGTGTATGTAGCCCCTCTTTTTTATTTTATTTTAAAATTCACAAACATTACCTTTGCCCAACCCCAAGTTTGATCCCAGATTGCCTGTCTCCTGGGTTTATAATTTTCAAAGTCAGAGAAGGTACAGGCATTGAGTTAAAAATTTTTTTTTTCCTTTATTAATTTGAGAGAGAGAGGAAGTGAGAGAGAGAAACATTGATGAGAGAGAACATCGATTGGCCACCTCTTGCATGCCCTGCACTGGGGATCGGGCCCACAACCTGGGCATGTGCCCTGACGGGGAATCGAACTGGTGACCTCTTGGTGTAGGGTCGACGCTCAACCAGTGAGCACACCAGTCAGGCAGAGGAATTGTGTTTAAAGTCAATATAACCAATGGAGTTGAGAATCCTTGGTTGACTGGTTTGGCTGACAAGGTGTTCTGAAACTAACGCAATCAGTCCTGGCTAAAAGTGGTTCCAGCTGATCCCCACACACTCAGTACTGCGTAGAATTGCTATTACATGACGTAAATTATTGAATTCTCAACCATTGAAATGACAGGTTTTATCTTCTCCTGATAACCCGAATGCAGCTTGATCAGTATTGGTTTGATTCTCTTCTGGACACTTTTACTTTAATTAATCTAGACAGCTTTTTTGGCTGGAAACCTCAAGAAGCAAGCACCCTGGATCACTTATGACCTTATCATTTATAAAAGCTAGCTCCTGGATTCCATGGGATAACATAGGTCACCGTGCTTTGGAAAAGTTAAACAGCATCACAGAGATGCAAAGTACTGATATTTTCTCACTTTGGAAAGTCACCTGGGTACAGTGGGTTTGGGACAGCCAGATAGTTCAGTTTTCATTCTAGATCTTTCTTTCCTTCCATTCCTTTGAAGCCCTCCGGGAGCTTTCTAGTTTGGATCCCCGAAGTCCTGAAGTTGCTTTTCCACTGGCAGAAGGAATAAACAAAGCAAATGATAAGATTTCAGAGCTAACAGACTACTGACATCCACCTGCTTTGGGAAATAGATCAACTTCAGGGCCCTGAGGCAGCTGGGTCATGGGGTGTTGAACACGGGCATAGATCAAAGCAACACCACTGGCCGGGATCCTCCCAGGCAGGAGGTGAGCGTCCAGCGGAGCAGGATTCAGGCCGGTTCCCCCGGCTCAGCTGCTTGATGCAATTCCTTAGGTCCATCTGTAGCTTGACTTCTATTGAAATTCATTTTTGCCTTTACTTCCCTTGCCTTTGGGATCCAATTCACAAGAAGCAAAATATGTCAGACAGAAAAGGACAAGAATTCCATGATTTCACTCCTACGTGGGATATTAAACAGAAAGTAACACATGAACAAACAAAACTCACAGACAGACAACAGGATGGCGGTTACCAGAGGGGATGGGGGTTGGGGGAGGGGATGAAGAGGGTACAGGGGTCAAATATATGGCTATGGCTGGAGACCAGACTTTGGGTGGTAAGCACACAATGCAGTATACAGATGATGTATTATAGAGTTGATAATACAAGTAGATAATCTTATTAACCAGTATCAGCATGGTGAATTAAAAAATCATAGGTCTACTTGCAAGTAGTGGCATCCTATTAAAACTTATATTAATTAATTTTCTATTTCTATAGTACTCTAGTGCTTCTTCTCTGCAGTCTTTTCCACAATCAGTTGGGAAGAGATGTGAATAGCTCTCATGAACAACACCCCCCAAAGACTCAAAGCTCTAACGGGCTGGCCAGCCGGGGGGACCTGCAAGTGGGAGAGAGAAGCGATCTGCAAGGCGGCAGAGGGAAGGGGGAGCGAGCTGTGCTAGCCGGTCACAGGGCATGCCGGGCTGGCTAATGTACAAACAGCTTCAATTTCCCTTAACCAGTTCAGAGTTAGGTGACAACATATTTAATCAGTGAGCTAACAAGTGTGGCCACTGATTGCTCTCGCCGTCCTGTGTGTACATGTTGACTGGAAGAGTTAATAAGATTACTTCCAGTGCAATAATAAAGTGGCACCCTAATTTTATTACAGTAGCAACCTGTGGAAGCACCATGCAGCAGTGAAGATTCATTAGTTCCTAAGTCTCTCCCCCCTTAACGAGTCACTGTGCTTCAACCCTTTGGGGATGCGGTGGCCAAATTGGTGTCCATCTGTCAAGGAGACAGACCATATCACCCCTCCCCCCCATGTTCTGTGACTTCTGCAAGGTACTGAAAGGGCTCTGAGTTCATTGCTTGAATCCACATTAGCAGCAGCTATGTTCCTAGGTGGCGGAATGTGGCCTTCGGCAGACAGAGCAAATCTGTTCAAAATTCAGTGTTTCTCCAATTAGTTAAACACACCTGGAAGCCAGTAGCGTGTCTGCTTGTTTTTTCTTGTGTGTCTTTGTCAGTGAGAGAGGAAATAGGTGTCATTTTTCTCATCCTCTTCATGACCTATAAAGGGATATTCATTTATTTATTTTACATTAATTAGCTTGGATTTTGCTGTGAGTTCCTAGGTTGGCAAAGAAGTCTTCAAAAGCAATGCTACTCAGAAAGTGCTTTTGCTGTGTCCTCGGTCCTTTGGGAGGCTCCCGCATTCAGTCACCGCCTTAGGCTGCTGGACAATGGGAACCGACGCGGCAGAATAAAGCAGCGAATGTAACCCGCTGCTTTTGCCGTCATTCTCTGCGTAACGTGAAGGGCTCGATTTCTCGTTGTGAGGTTTTCTTGCCTTTAGCCTCACCAAAAATAATGAGATGAAATATTACTGGAAAGACTTTCGCTACCCCCTCACAGAGACGCCTGAACCAAACAGGAGGAATTTTAATTCAAAGAGGGCGCTATGCCTGGACAAGGACCTGGGACACTTCTGTTCACCCCAGCGGGAACGGTGACGCTGTGTGTCAGCACCTCCGGCGCCACCTCTGTCTGAAGCAGGTGTGCTACGTAGTCTAGCTCCATTGTCTCATCTCATCCTCACACACTCTGGGAGGTAGACACTATTAAACACCCGTTTTTCAGATGAGGAAACAGACACAGAGAAGTGCTTATTACAGTAGGAGCTGAGCCCAGGTCTGCACTGTGGGCCTCAAGGTGACCTTAACCGCATCACTAAACTCCTTCCCATCCTGCACGCATCAGGGCCACTCCAGCTGGGCTTGGGGATGCGGGCGGTACCGGGAAGACACCGGGTTCTCTCTTTGATCTGTGAGCCCTGTGGGGCTCAGAGCTGTCCTGGTAAGGCAGGCCCGCACAAGGCTCATCTGACGGACCAGCCCCTCAGGACCAGAGGCTCATTCAGGAGAACGTCACTGTTTTTCTTTCCAGATGGCATACTTTTTTCTCTCTTCTTGGCTCATTTCAAAAGGCAGGATAACTGCAGGCCTCAGAGCCGGGTAGGTGTGGGGTTCAGTCTCTGACTGTCTGATTATCTGTGTGACTCTCGAAAAGTTTCTTAACTTTTGAACCTAAATTTTCTCTTCTGTAATATGGAGATACTGATCCCTCTTACATAGACTTGCTGTGAGAATTTGATGAGGTCATTAAATGAAATGCATTTTTATGTAATTCAAGATAGGTAAAAAACCAACCAAACAAAAAACCTTGAGCCACCACCCAAGATGCCACAATTAAATAGAGCCAACAAAATGTTAGGTAGTACAGCCGTCCTCGCCACTTCGCACTTTGACTTTTGCGGCCTCATTCTATTGCGGTTTTTTCAAATATATTCATTAAAAAGTTGATCGAGACAGCGAAAATGATACAGCGCATGCTCGGTTGTCTGAGTCAATTATACACCCCTGTATTACAATTAAAATTAAAATCACTGTACGTATGGACTGTAGGCCCGTGTACTCGAGCACCCCAGGGATCCTTCAACGCCAGGTGCAACCGCTAGAGTCTGGAACAGATTAACCGTGATAAACGAGGGACGACTGTATAGGCTTATGTTTATAGTTTAGATACCATTTGTGTTACCAATATCTGGAAGGCAGGAAACATATTTAAATAAGTTATTAATGTTTGTACTACTGGTAACACAGATTTATGTGGGGTGCCCTGGGTTTTGAAATGTCTTTCTCTATTTCTATGGGGCAACTTGAGTAGTATATACTTCTTAGTCTCTCTGGCCCCGCATTTCTGCTGCTACGAATTCAAGTAGTTGTGGGTGATCCCGTCATTGCAAATATGTCCAGCTCTTTTCCAGGGGCCCCTCACGACTGGACAACAGTCTGATCCTTCTGGTCCAGCGTATCAGTGACTCAAGGCTGTGTGGCTAGCAGTCATTTACTGAAGTTTGTGAACAATGGGTTACTTTGCTGTTCATGTGCAAACCATTGAAAATTGAGATTTTAATGATGTTAACTCTTCCTATCCATGAGAACAGTGATTATATGCTTCCACTTATTTGTATCTTCTTCAGTTTCTTTCTTCAGTGTTTTATCATTTTCCATGTACAGGTCTTTTACACCCTTAGTTAAAGTTACTCTTTGGTATTCTTGTTTTTTTGATGCATTTGTAAATAGGATTGTTTTCTTAGTTTCCCTTTCAGATAGTTCATTATTGGTGTATAAAAATACAACAGACTTCTGGATATTCATTTTGTATCCTGCTACTTTACTGGATGTGATCACCAGAGGGAAGGGGGTGGGAGGAGGTGGAAGAGGGTAAAGGGGGATCAATGACTAAATGGTGATGGAAGGAGACTTGACCTGGGGAGGTGAACACACAATACAATATACAGATGATGTATTATAGAATTGTACACCTGAAACCTGTATAATTTTATTAACCAATGTCACCCCAATAAATTCAATAAGAAATATAAAAATAGCCCTGGCCGGTTTGGCTCAGCAGTTAAAGTGTTGGCCTGTGGACCAGGGAGTCCTGGGTTTGATTCTGGCCAAGGGCACGTACCTCGGTAGCAGTTTGTCTCCAGCCCTGGTTGGGGTAGTGGGGGTGGCAGCCAATCGATGTGTCTCTCTCACATCGATGTTTCTCTCTCTTTCCCTCCCACTCTGTCTGAAGATAAATGTAAGGTGAGGATTAAAAAAAAAGAAATATAAAAATAAAGAAAGCTGAGTTGTTCCCACAGTGTTCGAAGTCCAGGCCCTTCTCAGTGGCTCTTCCATACGGACTGAGCCTTCTGAGCTCCTCGCCCCTCTCTGTAAACTTGTCCCTCTCTCCCTGTCCTCCTGGAAACACCCGAGCTCATCCTAATTAGGGAGAGAAATACTAATTTAGCTCTCCTTTGTCCCCTCTGCCTCCCGAGTTTTATTTTCTCCCAAAACCAAAAGGCTCATCAAAGTGTTTTGTTATGTTCCACAGAGAATTTATGCTGCTTTCTCAAGAGACAGATTCTGCCCTGGTCAGTTACAGTGTCAAATCCCCCACCCCCTTCTGTTCATTCACATTTTTATTAAGTCTCTACTGTATGCCTAGCAGTGGTACTCTGAAATGGCAAAGACTGTCTCCACACTTGAAGTGCGTATCTGGTGACATTTGTCATTCCTGTCTGTGAAGAACTACTGTGACTTCAGGGAACACCAATAGAGTAAAAACTGGGGTAAAATATATTCTCTCCTCATAATGTGAAACCTTCAACGTATTGCTTCTGAGTCTTCGCCTTCAGAATTGTAGAGTCAAACTACTATATTAGCACTGATACTCTGGGGAGTAAGAAGGTACAAAAAGGAAAACGGTGGAGACATCACGACATAATCTGAGTAAAGCCACGTCCTGCAGGCTCACGTGTGATGGCCAAAGAAACGAGCAGCTGAGTCTGGGTTAGAAATTAGGTTCTTCTCTTCGTCACTTCTGGATTCACAGTCCTCCCTCCCCTGCCACCCATGGGACAAGGTCTCTGTCTTTTCTTGCCCCCACCCCTGGAATATTCATTAGAAGTCACGGAGAGAAAGTTGGCAGGTGATTACTTATTTATTGCAGGATTTTAAGGCGGAGATGCAGCAGTCAACAGTGTTGAGATGCAGGTGGGACGGGAGTATTAAAAGCTCTATCAGGGAGCCCATCGATCTGTTCACCTGTGGCTCTAAGAGGATCAATTCTGTAACAACCCAAAGGCAGCATTTTGATACAGCACACGTGAACTTCCAAATCCTGCTCTTAATGGCAGCCATGATGAAAGTGAAGCCATCTAAACGAGGCCGTGAAGACCTCCGCTGTGATCTGAAAGCCTTCATTTAGAAAGCTCACACCTGTACCGGGTTCGCTCCTGCCGAAAACTCCTTCAAATAATGCAGGATTCTTGGAACAATGGCCAAAGTAAATACTCAACATTAGAATGTTTTGTTTGCCACCTAATGATTCCTGTGAAAAACACTTAGTAGTCTTAGGTGGACATCAGCTGTGTTTTTCTGCTCCTGTGGGCTTGGTTATTTTATCATCTGCAGGAAATTAGAGAAAAACAATTGTACTGTGAAAATGATTTTGGCTTGCTTCAAAGTTTTAATTGCCTTATTTTTCCCCCCTGAAACACTTGATGTTTAATAGCAAGAAAAAAGTACACAGAATAAACATTTTTATAAATAAACAATAAACACCAAACAGTCTTACTGACTGCAGTCGCAGCCTCCCATAAAAATAGATTAAAAGAAAAAATAAGTCTCTCTTCCATAAATTGGCTTACCAGGGTGAGCTGTCTTAAGCTTTTCTCCAGGACTGTGAAATACTGTCACTTCAGTGATGAGAGGAGGCTAAGTAAATTATACTCACTAGTGACATCTCTGCCCAGAATCCAGACGTCGGGAAGAACCAGCCCAAATGGACAAGAACATGGAATATTTCTCCAAAGCAATTCTGCTGCATTTTTTCAATGTTTTAGCACAGAATGCGGCTTCTCCCTGCTTACAATCAAGCTCCCTTTTTTTCATCCTCAGGAGAGCCATAAATGCATCCTGTTTTTAATGCCTCAGAAGAAGCTGAATCCTTTCTTGAGATTAAAGTCATCGCCTGTGTGACATCAGGGAAGAATCCATCAGTTGTCACCCAGGGAACAGACTTGTCACCAAGGGAACAGTTTTCGAGGAGCAAAGACCTGAAGATGTATTTATAAGACAGAGGAGTTGGCTATTTCCAGGATTTTTAATGGTTAAGTTTGCAGGTTGAGATAATCCTGTGACCCGAGAGTTGGCTGCCTTTTTAAAAAACAAATTAAACAACATCATTCACCATTTTGATTAAAGCAAAACTAGGGTGTATTTAATTTTCCTTGGAAATACCCCTTTTTCCTTTTCCCTGGTGTAAATCCTGTTACATGTGCCCTGCTCTTTCTGTTACCCACACATTTTGGCCATCAAGGATGCCAAGCAGGGAAACCGGTATTGATGGCAGTAAAGGAGAAATGTTACATTTCAAAACACACTCAGAGAAGGCACAAGCTGCGATTCATTCCTGTCTGCCGCTTCTATCCTATAGAAACCAGAAACACATTTCCCCCTTCAGTGCGATGTGGCAAGAGTAATTGTCAATAGCAATGACAAATGCAGAGAAAAACGGTGTCCTTGGGTCAGTGAGAAGCCATCACAATGGATAGCCTGATTTTTAACAAAACGCATGCTTTTGATCACTCTTCTCGCCCCACAAGGTCTGACTGATCTCTTGCAAGGGAGCAGTATAGTGACTTGTTTAAGAATATGGGCCAGGGGAGCCTGGAGGCTTGGTTTTGAATCTCTTTGACCTTGAGCAGGGTGATAATTCCACTGCATCATCGGCTGTCATAAAAATAAGGTCCATGACAGTCTTAGCACAGTGCCTGGCACATCGTGAGCTCTCGAAACATTGCAGCCATTGGTTAGGACAGAAGCATGGCTGTGTGGGAATGTAGCTGCTTGGTTAAGGAGAAACAAAAAGACTTGACTAATGAATTAATTCAACAAAGCACTGACACTATATATAGATGCTCTAGGCTTGGGGATACAATGGCAAACAAAAGAGCCAGGCTCTGCCCTCCTGATGCTTAGAGTGGTGGATATAGGCGTTAAGTCAACAGTCACACAAACAGCTATATGTAATTATACTAAGTGTCTTGAAGGAAATATAATCATGCCCTAAGAGAATATAATAGGGACCCTAAACTGGACTCCAGGGTCAGGACAAGTCTCCCTGAGGAGGTCACATTCAAGCCAAACTTGAAGGGTGGTAGGAGTCAGCCGGATGAGAGGGACTGGAGCTAGTGGTGTGCTGCGCCTACGGAGAGCAGTGTGAGGAGGACCTGACCTGGGGATGGCTGGGCTGTCTGGGCAGGACAGTGAGCCCACGAGGAGCAGCGGAGAGGAAGCGAGAGAAAAGTCACAGAAGCAGGTTGTGGCGAGGTCAGGAAGAAGCGACTAGGTTTTTGTTAACTTTGACTTTTTTTCCTAAAAAAATATCAGGAAGCTGTTAAAGGGATTTGAGCATTGGGAGTGACAAAACTAGACTTGCGTTTTATAGAGATCATTTTGGCTACTGTTTGAGAATGGATTGGGAGAGGGATGAATGAGTGGACAAAGAGGTTAGACCTTCAGTGCACAAGTCCTGCTGGAAGGTGATGGAGCAGGCACACCTTGTCAGGTGCTTATAGTCTACGGGACGTTTAGGGTGCAGGGGGTGGGGGGAGGCGTGTTTCAGCGCAGAGGTGCTATAGCGCCAGGGCTGCGGATGCTGGGAGGGCCCCCACTGCGCAGGTGAGACAGCGCTGGTGGGGGGCGCAGGCCAGACTGAAGAGCTTGGCATGGATCCCATCAGTGTTCCCTGTGGCTCGGCACTCAGCCCAGCTCAGCACTTGGAGCCGGGAGCTGCTTGTTCAAGTCTCCAATGTTAAACTTATAGAATGTTCTAGAAGCAGAAGCAGTGTGGCCAAAAACTGCAAAGCTTATGTGGGGTTTCTGGTGCAAATAAGACTCAATTCTAGTTATTCTATTTTCTGGTTTGGTTTGGACACACAAGAGCTCTGTTTTTTGCAGAGCTGATGATAAATTAGGCATGTTTTCCGTCACGAAACTCGACAAGATGAAGTGTTCTGTGGTCATCACATTTGTGATTACGGAAGGATCATTAGCAAGCAGACATCTGGCTGGGACTCCTGACGAATCTGTTCCTTGATATCGCCTGACAAGGAGAATGGGAGGGTCAGCGGATGCGAGCACAGACCGGCCCCTCGCCAGGACCCTGGCCGTTGACTCTAGTTGTTACTGTTAATGAAGCATTCTGCATAATTGATTATTTGATAGTGAGAGCTCTATCCGTCACATTGTGCCACAGCTTGCGTTGGCTCAGGAGCAGAAAAAGCCACTCAGAAGAATGTGTCTGGAGCTCGGATCGGTGACTGGGTACAGTGAAGACAGGAGACATGTGGGCTGTGGATGAAGCACAGATCAGTCCTAGTTCCTGACACCAAGTGTGGATAATGGAATGAAAAGGGGGAGGATTATGCTGATCGAAACAGGCCAGTCAGAGAAAGACAAGTCCCACATGATCTTACTTATTTTTGGAACATAAGGAACAAAAGAAGATGTTGACCAAAAGGGGAGGTCTTCTCCAATATCCAGAAAGCCGTGTACTCAACAAGGCGTACTCACAGACACCCTTTTCCTGAGGGCTGAGGATACCTCCCAGACTGCTGCCCGCCAGGGCAGGTGACCCTCAGACCCTTGCTCCAGGAGCTGTCAGAAAGGGCAGGCGCCAGGCGGCCTCGGCTTGGGGGTGGGGGTGGGGTGGGGTGCTGTTTCTGGGCCTTGCTGCGTGGAGGCAAGCTGCTTGGTGACATCTGTCTAGAATCTCGTCTGCCACTTCCTCAGGCCACGCGTTCGACTTCAGAGTTCAGCGAGGGTGACAACCAAGCAGAATTCTCCTTGAGCTCAGACAGGAAAGGAACTTGGTCATCCACGCTGTGCCCTTCCATCTTCAGAGATGTTCCAGGCGGAAGCATCTTTCTAGCTGGCCGCCCTACCCCTGTGCCCCTGCTCACACTTGAGACTTAGAACCACTGTCCTGAGGGTCAGAAGCCGTGTCACGCACCACCCAGGCCGTGGCTGGTACTACGGAAGGTGAGGCCTGGGGAGAGATTGGCTGGGAGCAGGAGCTGGGATGGAGCTCAGAGTCCTTTGCTGTGCTCCGTGTTTTCTGTGTGCAAAGGGAGCGTTAGGTCTGCAATGGTGTGATAATGCCGAGAATACGGGCAGAAGCATTGCCCTGTAGCACTTCATTCAAAGGAGGCACCGAGAGGCTAACTGGCCCGCAGCTGCACAGCTGGTGTGACCTTCGCTTCTCTTTCGTTTCTCCTCTCTGCTTCTCCATCTGGTGGATTGGTTCTCCTTTCACAGTAACCTCTCACGGGTCCCATCCAAGGTGTTCCCAGTGCCAGGTCCCTGGTTCAGCCTCAGCCGCGGACGCGTTTGCCTGTCCCCTGCCCCGCCTCTTCCGTCCAGTCTCAGCGCTGCTTCGGCCGCACCTCGACGTCCTGGAGAGGGTGTCTGCTGCTGCCCCAAGGTTTCAGCATCAAATCCCTTCTTCTAGAGGAAAACCGAGAACCTGGCTGTGGTATTCAATTTCACCCATTATCTGTCCCCAACTATTAGGTCACGGAGCGCGGACCGGCCTGGGGGCGGGCTGCTGAGGCCTCTCCGCTGGGCATAGCTGTGCAGCCTGGGAAGGTGCTCAGCCCGCTTGGGTTTCCTGCTGTGCAAGAGGTTCGAGGGGTGGTGCTCCCGGCTTCAGGCCTTGCTAATGCCAGTCTCAGCGCTCACCTCCGCCTCCATCCCTGTGCTTGGGTGGCTTAGACTGGCTACTTCCTAACACAAACCATTTTTATTCCATTTCATCCTGTTGCAAGGCGTCCAGCCCAGCCCCAGAGGCTGTCAGACAGGGGGTTGCATGCCCACACGTCTTCACAACGGCAGAGCCTTGGCTGCTGGCGTCTGCAGCCGCGGCAGGAGCTCTGGGAACAGGCAGTGGCGGACAGTTTAGCTGACCTCTTTCCCCTTAGACTGTCAAATAAAACATGACAACAGCCAATACAATAGCTGTCCAATCTGAATGAATCAAAAGTATACCCACTTTTTGTCTGATCAGCAAAACATATATTTTTTTGGTGTGCCGCCGAATTTTAGTAATTAGTGTGTGTGCCCTGAGCACAAAAGTGTGGAAACCCTACTCTGGCGGTGCTGCCATACTGCATTCCCTGTACCCGGCCGCCAGCAGGTCCCCAGTCTCTGGGGGCTCACTCACAGTGAAGCTGGAATTTAAATACTTTGTCCTGGTACATTTTGAAGTTCTAATTTGTAAGAAATTTACTACAATGAGAGTTTTGGTTTGAGTATCTTAGAGAAGTGAGCTATGTCAATATGAAAAGATACTTTTAAGAATATTTAATGACATTTAATAACAAAACCAGAAGTTACCTTCTATTTCTTATGTTTTGAAAAGTGACAAGTTTAAATGAAGGGTTGGACTTTATCTTTCATATCTAAGGGGGGGTCACAGAGAAAGAACACTTTGAAAATGAAATTGTATTTGGACAGAAATAATGCTCTCATTCCAAACTTCAGTCTTGGGAGATTTTTTTTCATGGCATTGAACCATGATTGATTTGATTTGTTATCCCTATAGTGTTACTATTTATATATAGGGTGTCCCCCCAAAATGTATGCACAACTTTGAATAATTATAAAGCCAGTGTTTATTAAAATACACTTCATTGCCCTGGCTGGTTTGTCTCAGTTTAACAGCTGGCCTGCGGAGCAGAGAGTCCCAGGTTCGGTTCCTGGGTTGCAGTTTGTACCCGGCCCCGGTCGGGGTCATGTGGGTGGCAACCAGTCGATGTGTCTCTCTCACTTCGAGGTTTCTCTCTCTCTTCCTCCAGCTCTATCTGAAGATACAGTAAATGCAAAAAATGTCCTTGGGTGAGGATTAAAAAAACCAAAAAGACCCACACTTCATTTTCATTTTCAGGATGTTTGTAATGGAATCTACAGACACCCTTATACATTTTTGGGGACACCCTATAGTTTCCACTAAGTTATATCTATTTTAAAGAAAGCAATCTTAAAATTACCTGTTGTGTTTATATAGAATAATTACTATGAGAATAAACAGTCTGCTGGCAACATTTTAATTTTATGGATTATCAGCATCATTGTTGTTATTGGAGAATTCCAAGGATTTGGGACACTTTATATTCACTAAAGCACTTGCTCCGCAAACATTCGTTGCATAATTGCATGAATCAGGTCAACACCATGTCCTCACCTGAAATGTACACATATGCAAAGTGAAATCCCAACCCATAATTATCAAGAGTAAGGTCTTATGATACCAGAAATGCAATGATGGATAAGATTTGGTTTTTAACTGAAAGATTCTCACTGGAAAAATTTGCCAACAGACCATTATTACTTTTTTTTTTTTTTTTTTTAAGGAATCAAAAGGCAGCTTAAGTTACAAGCAAGTGAATATGAGATATCACTAAAATCATTTATTTACTAATCAAATATTTATATTGGTTTGTATTAGGTGACAGACATTTTTCTAAGAACTTTATAAATATCAAATCATATTATGTTTATAACAACCCTGTGAAGCCAGTGCTGTTGTTAGTCTCATTATACAGAGGAACAAACTGAGGTACAGAGAGGTTAAGTAACTTTCTCAAGGATGCTCAGACAAGATGGCTGAGCCAGGTACTACAGTGTCTTCATGTTCCTCATCCTTATACTTTGTTGCCTTCTCTCTTAAAAAAAAAAAAAAAAAAAAAATTGTTGATTTGAGAGAGAGAGAGAGAAACATCTATCTGTTGTTCCATTTATTTATACATTGATTGGTTGATTCTTGTATGTACCCTGACCAGGATTGAACCCTCACCCTTGGTGAACAGGGAGGATGCTCTAACCAACTGAGCCACCCGGCCAGGGTGCCTTCTCCCTCTCTGGGGTCAATCTCACTGTACTGCATCCAAGTTGGCTGCTGCTTCCCCAGCTTTTGTCTCCTGTTAAATCATTTTCTATTGGCCGGTGAGCACTGTATACCCACCACTGCACACTGGGTTTCTGATAAGCAGAGTTTCGCCTTATGTGATTGGTTGGCAAAGATGAGTCAGGAAAATTACCAAACAAAAGAGGTAACTGGCATTATAATTAGTGCCAGGCACACAATAAGCAGGCTGAAAAAAATAAATGCTTCCCAAATGAACAAATTAGACAAGAAGAGGTTGTGTTCCTATTAACAAGGCACAGGGTAATCCCAGATGTATTTGGATAGTTTGCTGTTGACTTGTGTGCTTGAAACTTTATGCCTTATCTGAAAAAATAAATAAATCACTGGGCATTGTTCTTAGAGTTTAGTTAGTACCTTTTCATAAGTCTCCATATGAAATTATACTAATTTTATCACTACATGTGTTTCAAAATCATATCTGAGAGGACCCATTCTTTTCAGAGAGGAGGTGTTGCTCTCCTGTAACTGATAATACAGTGAATTTTAACCATCCCTTAAGAAGAAATTATAGCTATAGTAGTCACCCCTTATGTGCAGTTAACCATGGTCAACCTCAGTCCAAAAATATTAAATGGGAAATTTCAGCAATAAACATCATAGGTTTGAAACTGCACGCTGTTCTGAGTAGTGTGATGAAATCTGGAGCTGTCCTGTTCTGTCCCACCCAGGACATGAATCATCCCTTTGTCCAGTGTCTCCACGCTGTAGTCCTTCCGGGTCCATGAGTCACTTAGTAGCTGTCTTGGTTATCAGATCCACTGCCGAGTATGACAGTGCTTGTGTTCAAGAGTCCCTTATTTAATTAGTAATACCCCAAAGTGCAAGATGCTGACAATTTAGATATGCCAAGAGAAGCCACAAAGTGATTCTTTAATGAAAAGGTATGTTCATACAGAAGAAAATATAGTGTATATAGGGTTTGGTACTCTCTGCCATGTCAGGCCTCCCTCGGTTACTGGAACACATCTCCTTTGGATGAGGGGAATTACTATACAGGAAAAACAGAAATTGGCTGGTTTCTCATAGCATGATGCTCAGGGAATAAAGGAATTCCCAGAGGGAATATATATGTAGTGTAACATCCTTTTTATACAGTTCAAAAGCAAGCGTACATCTCTATGTGATAAAGGAGAAAAAGCCAACCAGGGAATGATAAGAGCACAATTCAGTATCGAGGCGCTGCGGCACCGTGGGGGAGGGAGGGTGTGCATGAAGAACACAGAGATAGATATGTCACTGGTAATATTATATTCCTAGGTGGTTTGATGGGATCACACTTAGTAAATAAGCATACATAAATTTAAAAGGGCAATAATAAGCAATAGTAATAATGTTTATGAACCAAAGATTATGATTAATCTATTCCTATGCCCCTGATACAATAACAATATAAAGTAAACTATCCTGAAAATAGATTTATAAATATATTTTAAATATTTAAATTTTTTTTTTTTAATGTGCCAGGGACTCATAAAGCTAAGAGAGTTTAGTCTGTTATCAGTATTAATGGTTAATAACAAATTTAAGTGTGTGTGTGTGTGTGTGTGTGTGTAGGCATGGTTTGATAAAGTCTAGATATAGTAAAATAGAAGACTTTATTCATTAACTTATCCCTCCATTTATCCACCTGACAAGTGTTCACTGAGCACTAACTATTGCTCTAGAACAATTGTGTGGGTGGCTGATGCAGTGGAAGACACATGAAGATGAATGCAGCCAGGTCCCTCGTTCCTTCTCCTCTGCATCCAGCCAGCCTTCTAGACCCCGTGTGTTCACAGGCAGTGACGTAGGTGCTGCTGCTATGCCGGTAATCAGACAGGCTGTCCTGCTTGCGCCCTGGTAGTGAAGGCAGAGTCCATAGGGCATTCCTCCCGGTGTGATGAGGGTTCTGCTGGCTGTGCATTGGGGCTCACAGGGGGCCATGGGGACGGGATCGTGGTTCCCACCTCACTGCCTGTGAAAACCACAGGGAAGTGATAATCCAGGAGGTCTTAAAGGCTGAGTAAGGGCTTATTAGGTGGAGACGAGAACAGACCTTCCAGGTAGATCAACCAGAAAGTAGAAAGCATGCAGATAAAACAAAGACAGAAAGGTAGCAGGTTGTTTTTAGGAAATGCAAAGAGTTGGATGATCTGGCTGGGACACGTAGGCAAGAAGGGTTCTGGAGAAGATGAAACTGAAAAGAAGGCTTAGAGATACATTTTTTAAAGATACGATGTTCCACGCTGAAGACTGCACGCCGTGTTAGAGAGATGAACTTTATTTTCTAGCCAGTACAGGTGTTTGTGTTGCAGAAAAAGGGAAGCTTAGAAAGGAGAGAAATAGAGACAGCGAAGTGAGTTAGGAAGCAGTGGGAATTATGTAAGCAAGAGTTGTGAATAATTCATATTTCTGGGGCTTTGCTATTGAAAGGATGTCCACAGAGTGAACAAAATCGTTTCTAACATTTGCACTCTAAGAAATCAACTCTGTGTGTCCCTGTATGTGTGTGGTGGGGGATCAGTAGAGTGAGACAATTACCCCAAATAAAGACGTATTAAGCCACAATGAAGGTGGTATGTGTCTAACCGCCTCTAAGAAGGGCAGTCCGTGCGTCCGTAGGGTCGGCCGAGAGGCTGAGGATGGAAGGGATGAATCCGGTGCGAGGTTTTCCTAGATGAGGGAAAGCGCAGATATGCTTCAAGAAACAGGGCCCAGCGAAGAGGGAGGACCCGGGGCTACTAGGGAAGAGGAAAGCAGAGTTTCTCAGGAATTGGAAAGCGTTGGGACTTATGACCGAGTTGGAGGAATTAGAAAGAAGAAATATTTTTTATCCCGTGAAGGAGAAAAAAAGGGTGAGTAGACAGGGCTAATGATCAACATTTGCAGAACTGCGGTGCAGGTGGTGAGGGCGCTCCACACCCTTAGTAAAGCCTGAAATGAGGCCATCTGCTCAGAGAGAAGTGGGCATGCCTCAGTGGGAAAAGAATTAGATAGCTGGGACATCGAGGGGACAGTTGTAGTCACCTTCCTTAATTTTCTGTGCTTGGGCTCTGGGACTCAGTGGCAGTGGGAAGCAGTGGGTTTAGAGAACGGGAGAAGTTCTTAGAGAACCGTGGAGAATAAAACCACGTGCCAGTGAGGGCTACACTGCGGTCCGGTTGTGCATGAGTGTGCAGGACAGAGAGCTGTGGGCTGATACATGCAGGGGCCACAAGCTGAGATGGAGAGTTGAATGAGTCATGGTGTGGATGTAAATCAGTAAGAATGAAAGGAAAGATAGAGCTGGAAGAAAAATATGTACACAGTTGTACAATTATAATTAGATACTGTGGGGTTTTAAGACCTGTAGCAATAAAAGTAGAATATGGTAAAATGTACTGGGATAGTCAAAGGAACAATGGATCATAATATTTTTAAAAAGCTGAGTAGCTACTTTTAATCTGTGTTCATATCCAGCTTCCTTACCCCCAACCTGGACTCTTCTTCAGATAATCAAAATAGTGCATTTACACGGGCTTCTATTTTTATTTTTTAATTAGATTTACATTAATATACATATGTAAATGCATAGCCATGTGATGAGTAGTATAACTAACTGGTTAGTTCATACTACATTATCATCTTTAGTCCATATGAGACCCCTCCCTTGTTTTATTTATCTAATGATCCATTCATTGCCCCCCTATTCTCAACTCCCATCTCTCTCCCCTTCTCCACTATAGGCACATTTTCAAATATACACATCATGTATCTTTTTGTTTGCATGCACTCTTGCAAGATGTGTTCTTATTTTGTTAACATGTAATTTTGAAGTTGCATAAATGGCATTCTGTAGTATATTTGGTTCAGCCTCTGTTTTTCACTCTGAGCTATGCCTTTACATCCATTCACATGGCTATGATTACACCTAAGTGGTTGCTTTAACTTTGTACTGAACTCCACGGCGTGCATTCAAAATATCTTATGTGTCGCTGTCCCAGTGACGGACACACAAGTTTGCCTCCACAAATAACACTGCAGGGAATATCCTTGCACATGTCCCCTTTGGGATATAGATCCAAAATAGAACTGGAAATGCTAAGTTGTACACTTACTATTCTGACAGGGTAGGACCAGATTGGTCTCCAGAATAGCTGCTCTAGTTCACACTCCCAACAACAGAGCCTGAAGGTTCCCACAGCCCACCTCACTGCCAACACCGGGCAATATCAACGTGCTGACTTCCCCTGAACAAAGACATTTAGACTGACTTCTTACTGTGGCTTTAATCTGCATGTCTTTGATACCAGAACCTTTCGCATCTCCACAAGCTTAATGAATATTTGGATTTTCTCTTCTGAATTACTTGCATTTATTTTTCTACTGGGGTTCCTTTTTTTTTTTTTTTAATTCTAGCTAATTTGCAGGATTTCTTGGTGTATTCTGATCATAAATACCTTGTCAGTTTGGGGTGTTGCAAATATATTTTCTCGTCTATCAGCTCCTTCTTTACTTTGTACATAGAATTCTTGTTGGACAGAAATATTTCATTTCAATGCAGTCATGCTAGTAGAAGAATTCTCTAGAATTTAAAAAAATCTAAACTTAGAGATAACAAGGCTGAGTTGATTTTTAAGATACAATGATGACAGCATGAGCTGCTACTGAAATTTCATGATTTGTTCCTGTCCCTTACCTTTTAGAAGCCTGCTTTTATTTTTTATTATTATTTTTTTTTTTATCCTCACCCAAGGGCATTTTTCCATTTTTTGTTCAGGTAGAGTGGGAGGGAGAGAGAGGAACATCGACGTGAAAGGAACACATCGAGTGGCTGCCACCCGCACAACCGACCAGGGCCGGGGACAAACTGCAACCGAAGTACGTGCCCTTAGCGGGAACCGAACCCGGGTCTCTCAGGACCGCAGGCCGACGCTCTAACCGCTGAGCCAAACCGGCCAGGACTGCTTTTATTTTTTTTTAAACTCTTTCTTTAAATCTGTGAAATAGCTTAATATCCTTTCAATAAATCATCTCTTTGTTGAAGTAAGCTGGGTTGCTTTTCATTGCTTACAGTCATAGGAACCTTCACTAATATAGTAGATGAGAAAAATCAAATGACAAAATGATGTTCTCAGGATCACAGTCATGCAAGCAAGACTCTGCAATGTACAAATTTCCCACCACTAAAATGCTTCCCTCGCAGCCTATGACGATGAATACAGAACACAATATATTCTCACACAGTGAAACTTCTATTATTAATAGATTAATCTAATTCTCAGCCAGTTCCAGAGTTACATTTTGCTATAAATATATACACTAATAAAAACATGACACATTGATCATTCAGTAGCACTAAATACATTTTCAAGAATGGATCTTACAATGAAAATCCAAAGGTCTTTCTTTTTTTTTTTTTAATCTTCACCCAAGGACATTTTTCCATTTTTTGTTCAGATAGAGCGAGAAGGAGAGAGAGGAAGGGAGAGAACAAAACATCGATGTGAAAGGGACACATCAAGTGGCTGCCACCCACACGACCAACCAGGGCTGGGGACAAACTGCAACCGAGGTACGTGCCCTTAGTGGGAACCGAACCCGGGTCTCTCTGGATCGCAGGCCAATGCTCTAACCCCTGAGCCAAACATCTTTCTTAAGAGAACTCTGAAGAAGCTAAGTTTTCTCTTTTTTTTTTTTTTTGGTTACCTATTATTCTGGGCAGCGTTTGCCTCATCATCTGCGTCCTTCTAAATATGTATATATGTACACAGTAAATAGATCCTCTGCCCAGCACAAGCCTTGTGTTCTATCAAAAGATTAGTTATGCTTCTGCAAGGGGACATTGTATTACTAAATAATGTCAAATATGTGATCACCTTAGAGAACAAAGATGAAGCATTGTTTATGGAAGAGGTGCTCATACAGGGAATGCAGCTCTGGTCTGTGGTCTGTGCTTTTTTTTTGAGTTTTTGTTTTTTAACTGGTAATTGAAACATGCCTGGATCCTAAATTAGAGACTCCTAAGAAAAGATGTGATGATAATTCTGTCAAGGGCAACAGTTTGGGTTTTGTTACATTATCTTTCAGGTCAGTGTGAGTCACGGTTCCTTGACTCTTATACTCTCTAGTACTTCTCAATCTTGGTTAGTGAGAAGATTGTGATTCATGAGTTGTGGGTGGGGCCCTAGGATCTGTATGTTTTACTAGCACCCCAAGTAGTTCTTAGGAAGTTGGTCTATATCCTGCCCAAGGGGAATTCTGTTTCAGTCTATTTTAATAATATGAAAAAGAATTGATTCAAGTGAGTCTCGGGGGAGTTTATGTTACGAGCTATTGTGAATTTATTGTCTATCTAGGATTTTAGAAAATAGACTTTGCTGGTAAGTGGCAAAATTATCAGATGCCTCATCTATAAATATAACCCAGGTTGCTGGGGAAATTAGATGCAATGGTATATGTAATGCACTGATTTTTATTCACTTAGGGAACAGTTATTGAGTTCCCACCATGTTAAAGGCAGCTTGGAAGGTACAAGGCATACAGACATTGTAAAATGCAGTCCCGACTTCAAGGAGTTCATGACACATTAGACAAACACATAACAAATAGTTGCAATGATGTGGCGATGAGGATAATGATACCAGATATGGTAGGGTTCTTTGGTAGAAAAAGTGTTCAATTGCATGAAAATGTAAGCCCTTTTAATTAATTCGATAAATATTTATTAATTACTTGTTATGTGGGAGGTGCTGCTAGGCTTCTGTAATACAATAGTGAGTTAGATAAAGATAACCCCATTCTTATTGCAGTCTAGTAGGTGACAGGCACTTCCGAATAAACAGGAAATGAAAATGTAATAATGGCAAGTGCTATGGTTACAGAAATACAGTGTGTTAGGAGAGCACATTTTAGGAACATCACATCTGTACTTTGGGGTATAAGGAGAGATGTCTAAATTGATCATTGAAAGATGGAGAGCGGTCAGGTAGATGAAGGATGAAAGTCCATACAGCAAGAACACCGTCCTGAAGACCTAACAGGGAGGGGAGGGTGGCAGAGCTGACGATTGGCTGTGTGACCGAAGCCTGGCATGGGAGGGAAGTCACGCTGAGGGGAACGCTGGGGAGGTGGATGAGTAGGAGTCAGGAGTTGTGAGTCTTGATGAGTAATCTGGACTTTATTCTTCAAGCTGTGAGAAACCACTGAAAAGTGTTTTGCAAGAGACGGACATGATTTGATTCATGTTTTAGAAAACCACTCAGGCTCCAGTGTAGAGAATAGATTTATAGACTTATAGATGGTTGAACTGCAGGAGAGGGGCTGGCAGAGTGATACACGAGTTGGGAGGAGATTGAGACCTGAATTACAGTGATTTTGTGGGAATAAAGAGAGTCGGGCAGATCAGAGAGAGAGGAATCAAGCAGTCAACGGCACTTAGATATTTGTAGTCTTGGAGACTTGTGCAGTGATAAGAACATAGATGGTGCTCAAAAAAATGCTGGTTGAATGAGTCAGGAAAGTACTTTACAAAGAAGACAGAGCTGGCTTGTAACATGTCTGTCTTATCTATTTATTAAACACATCTTGGATGTTTCAGCCAGATCTTTAAACACAGTATTTGAATATCTGCATCTATTAGCCCTTGAGATCTACTCCCCACCTTGACTCCTCCTGGCTCCCCCAAATTGGCATTAACCCCCTTCCATTCACCCAAGGCTGGGATCATTTACCTTTGCATCTCTAGTACCTGACAGTGCTTTGCCAATTTAGTGATTTTGGGCTGAATAAATAACTCCATGAATTCACCCCTAAGCTCAAAACCTCACTGTGAAGAAGCTTGTCCCCACCGACATCACATCAGAGGCCAAAGGTGGAGCCTGTCTTAGTAACATTTCCTGACTCTAACCCTCTTTCCTCTGTTACTATTTTTTGTTGGTTGGACACAGGCAGGATTCTCCTTATACGTCTCGTTATCTACAGCAGTGCCGTCTTCAATCTGTTCTAATATAGCTATCGGATAAGTATTTCCAAAGGAAGTGCCCCTTGCACCCCTCTAGTTAAAATGTTCAGTGACTCTCCATTCTAGCTTGACTCTCATGATGCTCCTTGCTTTTCCTTCCCATCTTCTCTTCCTTGCTCCTGCTGCCCCCGCCCAACACCCACACACCAGCCGACTTCAGCCATAATGGCACCACTGTTTTTCAAAATGCCTTACATTTTGGCCCATCTATGTCTTGACACATGTTGATCATTTGCTTGGAATTCTCTTCATTTCCGACTCTACTTGTCCAAAGTCTACTTTCCTTCAAAGCCCAGGCCTAGACTCTATCTTCTCCATGGACATTTCTGGATCTTTCTCCACCTAGCAATGGTTACTCTTCTCTAAGCTCCAAGAACATTTTAATTTGCACAGGTCTTAGGATACACATCGTTTTCTTTCTTTTAAATGGCTATTCCTATTTATGGTTTATCTCCCTGTATACACTGTATACAAGATGTGTATTGTGTGTTTCTTCTTTCTAACACAGTGATACCTACCTAGCCTTACTAACAGAATATGCCCATTCAACAGTTATTGAATGAATGAATGAATGAATGAATGAATGAACAAATATCCAAAATTAATTCTGGCCAAATCCAAGGAAGTATTTTGCCATTCTCCATATAACTTTGTTCTCAAAAGGGCTATGATGGTCTCCTAGAGAGAACAAACAAATGAGTAAGAATGTTTTGATTGTTGATGTTCAGGAAGGGTCACTACTGACAGTTTGTGGTTAGGGACTAGGGTCCTAAATTTCCCAGAGCACTCTGAAGAGTCTCCAACCACCTCTGTTGAAAACACGGGCTTTCAGTTTTACTGTATCATAGTCCTACTTTTGGCTTTCCTTTCTTTGTATTTTGGCTTGCTTGCAGTCAGTGGTAGCTGTTATTGTCAGTTGCTTATATCTGGAAAATGGGGAGAATAATACCTATCTGATAGCATCATGAGGAAGATTAAATCAGCGCATGGAAAGATCTCTGAACAATACCTGCCATATTTTAAGTGCTCAGGGACTATTAACTATTATTATTATTATTATTATTGTCATTCTGTAATTAGTATTATTTTTGGATATTTCACAGGGTAAGATTATATTGACTTTACAGTCAATGTAAAGCCTTGGGACTTTTTCACATGAAGAGCCGCTAGGTCTTTGTGTTACACCTGTGAACAAAATAAGCTCAGCGCATGCTGTGCTTTGTTCCTTTTGAACGTTGATGGGAAATGCCACAGTGACCAGATTTCATGCCTGTGGCCTTACCCATGGCACTAGGGAAGAATGACAAGACGAAGAATAGTGCATTGATTCCAGGTTTTGCATTGGAATGGATCTGACTGTTTTGGTTTTTTTCTTTCTTGATTTCAGAGAGAGAGGAAGGGAGAGAGAGAGAGATGGAAACATTGATGAGAGAGGACATCAATTGCCCACCTCCTGCATGCCCCCCACTGGGGATCGGGCCCACAGCCTGGGCATGTGCCCTGACCGGGAGTCGAACCGGCGACCTCGTGGTGCATGGGTCCACGCTCAACCGCTGAGCCACAGCAGCGGGGAGGCTCTGGCTGCTTTATAATGTTTGTAGTCGTGGGGCTGCCCTTCCGCTCAGCGTTTGGTTTCTGAGAAGAAAATATATGAAGGCAGAAATCTGCTTAGGGACTAGTGTTTATTGTTATTGATTTTTATTTTGTCACACGACCGAATGTTCTAGTGGGCTCATGGAGGCATCTGTCTTCGCATTTAGAACGAGCTTTCTGCTTGGTTTCATAAGTGTGACCCTCAGTGGCTTCCAAAGCTCTTCCTCATGTGTCACCTCACTGGACTTTTCACACAGCCTCAGTGGAACAGGGACTCTTCGTCTTATTTTACTAACGACGAAAGGGAGCACATCGTGACTCACCCGGATCGTGCCGGCTCTCAGATTCAGGGTTGGGTTTTCTCCCTTTAAGACCTGAGACCGACAGATGAACTGTTTAGTATGATGACAACTTGAAGCAGCCATCTGCTCCTGGGATTCTTAGAATCAGGTTTTTGGGGAGAACAATGAGAAAAGAAGAAAGAAAATATCTACTTTATTGGCCAACTTCTTTAGACCGGGCGTGATGTTAACATACTGTTCACTAGTCATCCATGTAATCTTATGTAGGAAGCACAGCAACTGAGTAAAAGGGAAATAAAGGAACTCTGTGTGTATGTTACATGCCATTGAGTTGGAACCGACTCCTGATGATGAGTGACACCCACAGTGTCCTGGCTCAGCTCCTGTACCTCCTGCCTGTGGCTTCTCGTATGCAGTCAGTCCGTCTCATGCTTGGTCTTCCTCCTTCCCTGCTGCCCTCCATTTCCCCAGGATGGTCCTTTCCAAAGAACCTGCCTTCTCACGATGTGCCCAAGCAGGACAGCTTCAGCTTGGTCATTTTTGCTGCCAGTGATGTTTCCGGCTTCGTTTGCTCCAGGACCCACTTGTTCCTCTTCTGGGTGGTCCAGGGCCTCTGCCGAGCTGTCCCCCGACACCCCGTTTCCACTGAATCAGGCTTTCCCTACCAGCCTTCGTCACCCTCCAGCGGTCACATCTGTACCCCGTAACGGGAACATGAGGGTGTGGACCACCTTCGCCTGGGTCCTGGCGACACATGACTCACCCTTCCCAGCCCGGCCTGCTCCTGGCTTCCCGGCTGCGGCCGGCGCTGGAGCTGAGGCCTGGACCCGGTGATCCGAACCCTGGACAAGCTCAGGTCCTCCTGGGCCGTGCTGCGGTTGTCTGTTTCTCCCGTGGTCATGGATTTGTCTTCTTGATGCTCAGACTCGGGCCTGCTCTGGCACTTTCTTCTCCTCTCAGCAGAAGTCCGTCCCAATCACTGCCGCCTTCTGCCAGGAAGACGTGTCAGCTGCAGATCGTAAGTGATGGATATTTCTTTCGCCAGTTTTCATTCCTCCTTCCCGAGTCTTGCCCGTCCTTTTTGTCTGTGTGCTGTGTGCAGATGGAACGGCAGGGGGATGGAACGCAGCCTGCCTGACACTTCGCCCACGGGCACCTCCCTGTTTCCGCGCCGTCCTGACGGTGGCTGCCTGTCCAGGGGCAGGGACACAGCGGCAGCCCTTCGCTTGCGGCGACTCTGTGGACACTTAGCGGGCCCCGGGCGTGGTGTGCTGATGTTGGTGTTTGTTTAAGGCTCAGAAGGCTTCCAGTGTTGAAAGTGCTCAAAGTGATGGCTGAGAGGCCAGTGAAGGCCTCACTCACTATCGTCCATGGGTTCTTGGAGACTGCGACTTGAAGCAAAACAGTATAAGGAAACCAATTTCACTCTAGGCTAATTAATTTAAATAAGAGTTAAGTTTCTAGGGCACATTTCTGGTCACAAAAACATCTCCAAACTTCTCAATAAAGGCCCAAAACTCTTATTATGTTAAATACTGCAATAAACACAAGCTATACATACATTTAAGAAAGACTAATAATAATAACTAAGATAATGATTTTCTTTTTTTTTTTTTATCCTCACTCGAGAACATTTTTCCATTTTTTCTTCAGGTAGAGTGGGAGGGAGAGAGAGGAACAGAGAGAGAGAGAGAGAGAAACATCGATGCGAAAGGAACACATCAAGTGGCTGCCACCCGCACGACCAACCAGGGCCGGGGACAAACTGCAACCGAGGTACATGCCCTTAGCGGGAACCGAACCCGGGTCTCTCAGGACCGCAGGCCGACACTCTAACCGCTGAGCCAAACCGGCCAGGGCAAGATGATGATTTTCTAACCAGCTTATTCTAGTTCAGGGTCCTGGGTGGCTAGAGCTTCTCCCAGCAGCTCAGGGAGCAAGGTGGGCACCCACCATGGACAGGCACCCCCTTCATCACAGGGCCACCCACAGCCGCACCAACTAACTGAAACAGGGACAAGGTAGACACGCCAGCTCACCTCATTGTACACCTTTGGGACGTGGGAGGAAACCGAAGAACCGGATAAAATCCGCACAGACACGGGGAGGACACGCCAGCTCCACACAGGCCGTGGCCTCACCAGGGGTCGGTTTTTCTTTCCTCATCACAATTATAAGGAAATACCTTGAGCAAAATGACCTTATTCGAGGGCTTGCTGCAATTCAAAGTTCTCCCAAAGCCTGCTAATAAATACTGTTTTTAGCATCGATCCTCTGGAAGGTGAGCCTGTTGTGACTTTATTCTAGGATGTCCAAGGAGGGAGATCCCTGGCGGCAGGTTTGGGGGCTGGACAGGATAGCCTGGGCCAGAGGCACTTGTACCTAATGGTCATTTAAAAAAATCTGTTAACCACGAGTCTAGGGTTACATGTTTTCTCTTTTGGGTTAGAACTTGGAGAAAGCATAATGGAATTTCTTGTGGGGAAAAAAAATTTTAAATATGTTTTCATTGATTATTTTTTTAGAGAGAGAGGAAGGGAGAGAGAGATAGAAACATCGGTGTGAGAAATAGCAATCAACTGCCTCTTGCACGCCCCCTGCTGGGATTGAGCCTGCAACCTGGGCCCTGCCTGGGAATCCAACTGGGGAGGATCCAGCTCTCAGTCCATGGGAGGACACTCAACCCACGGAGCCACACCTGCCTTATTTTTTTCTTCTCACTAACTCAAATAATGGTGATCTTCTAGGAAAAGAATCATTGTGGAACAAATTTGCTCACCAATTATTTTCAGTTATTCAAAACACAAATTGGAATTTTAATAAAGATTTTAATGATTCTGATTAGAACAGGTGAAAGGAAAACTTATAAATGAGTTATTCTTGCCCAAGCTAGTATTAATATTTAACATACTCCCTCTGCGGGATGAGCAGTCTTAAAACGATTTATGCAAACTGTTTTTTTTAAAAAAAAACTTATTTCAGAGAGATAAAATTTTGCATTCAGTATATTTGCATATTTCCCCATTTCATCAATATTTCATATTTGTGATAGCTTTCTAAACAAAGTTAATTATTTGGTTTTATCTTTCAGTTGTATCAGTTCTATGTGCCTTTTTTGAACGCTAATTTTTAAAACTCTAAAGAAAAAAGGAGGTATATGTGTTATTTGTGGCAGGATGGCATTAGATGAATATTTAAAAAGCAAGTTATAGAAATCTCTTAGAAACTTATGCAACAGGTATATGTTTATTAGTCAGTGGCTTCATGAAAAAATAGATTTTTCAACTCCCGAGGTTATACTGGTGAACATAATTTAAAATAAAACCTGAGAAAAGTAAAAGAGATTAAATAAATATTCATGAAAATGCCCTCTTCAGGAAATAGGGTCATTTGAACAGTCTATTCCATTAAAAATCGCTTTATTTCACTTAAATTGGTTACCTCGCAGGGAAGGAAGACACGAGAATATTAAGGGATTGATTCTGGTATCTGGACAAAAGAAGTGGCTTTGAAATCTCTGCCTTGCACTAGCCAGATGGAATTCATCGCAAAAAAAGGTCTAGAACTGATCATTTGTTTTAACCTGCATCCTCAGAGGAGTCCTCAGAATCCATTCAAGTGCTGTATCAAAACTTTACAAAAATTTGTATTTGTATTGATATGTAAATACTGATGTCCCGAACTTGAACACTAGAATGATCTAGGTGGCGGTTCTCAACCTGTGTGTCACAACCCCTTTGGGGGTCAAGTGACCCTTTCACAGGAGTTGCCTACAGCATAATGGTAGTAAAATTACAGTTATGAAGTATCAACAAAAATCATTTTATGGTTGGGGTCACCACAACATGAGGAGCTGCATTAAAGGGCCGCGGCGTCAGGAAGGTGGAGAACCGCTGAGCTAGGTCTTAGCTAGTGGAGAATTATGATCATTCCTGGAAAGACTTCTTCATCAGAAGTATTTCATTTCTTTACTTTGTCAAATAAGACCTTATCTAATCCCCTTGACACAGAATTTAGGAAGAAGATCTGACCTTGAGGGGTCCTAGACTTCACTCTGATTTTATCTGCACCCAGCACGCAGCCCGAGGGTGGGGATGGACTCAGAAGACACTGACTGAATGCTTTGCCACTGAATGTATGTATATCACCCATATCTCCCGAGGACAAGCTTTTGTTGATTTTTAGAGAAAGAGGAAGGGGGGTAGGGAGAGGGAAACACTAATGTGAGAGAGAAACACCACTGATGTGGGAGACAAACATTGATCGGTTGCATCTTGTATACATGCCCTGACTGGGAAGCGAACCCACAACCTTTCAGTGTACAGGACAACGCTCCAAACAGCTGAGCCACCCGGCCGGGGCTGAAGCTGAATATTTTAGCACTCAACATTGTCCAGAGACTGGACTATATGGGCTGTTTGCTTAGAATGGACTCTTCATTTTTTTGAGACTGAACCCTTTGAATCCACTGCTGCTCCATTCTGTGCATTGTGACAAGTTGGAGGAGGAAAGGGAGTTCATATATTTTGTGAAACTTTAGAAACAGAAATGCAGTACATCGTCACTAGCTAGGATGGTGGCTGAAATAGGTGTTGAAAGGACAGTTACCTCAGAGGGCCAGACAGGTAAGTCGATGTGCAAAGCAGGCCACAGGAGGTGGAGGGGGCCCGGAGACAGTCACCGCCCGGCGCCCGCTGACTGGCCAGGGCTGCGATCATGGCCAGCTCTTCACGTGGCGTCTCTCAGGGTTTTGAAATGCAATGCAAGCAAAGAGGGATGCGTCTATGATCAGATCCAGTCCGCAGGCCCCAGTTAGACCTCCAGAGACACACATTTCCGTAATACATTCCAATAATTTGTATCAGTTGCTGCTCTAAGAAAGTTATACCTTTTCAATGTTATAAAACTGTTGTGTTAATTTTTATTCCATTTTCTTTCTGTTTTGTCCTTAAGAACAATGAGTGCCATCTATTTTCTGCATTAAAATGCAATGCCTTTAAAACGTGCAGCAACCCCACAGAGAACTTATTAATCTCCCAGGGAAATGGTACCAAAATATTCTTATAGCAGCTCATATACAACTTTCCTCAGGACTGTTGCTGAGGGGATCTGATGGGACCCTGTTGGAGTCAAAAACAGAGGGCCTTGTCTTGTGTCAGTGGGGTGTCTTTAACCACTAGAGGAACTCCTGGTGGGCTGAAGCTATTGATATGTTTAAATTTGCTTAATGATCCCAAACACTGAACACTTAGTCAAAACATATTGTCATTCAGGGAACAACCTCAAAGCCTGTTCCTAATCATGGCAATTGCTTTGGATATTGAATGACCTAAAATTGTCATGTCTTCTGCATTCCTCTGTGTGTCCATATTAGTATGAACAGAGGTCTTCAGAAAATGAATTTTAGACTCTGCAAGTTGGTGGGACTTGAACCAGATGTCATCCCGCATAACATATTTTATCTATGTAAAATGGGCTTCTCTGTTAAATGATGATGGCATTATTTACCAGACTCTTTTAGTCCTTGTCACTCTTTTACCTATAACAACAATTTGAAAGCTTACATAGACAACCAAATAAAAATGATGATCATTTCAAGATATTAGGACAAGTTTTAATATGCACTCTGTTAAACAAGAGGGTTTGAAACCTATGTTTGAAACAAAAGCCCTCACTTGCATTGTTATTTGTATTTTCTTTAAAAAACAAACAAACATGAATTTTTTAGTATTTTCTGCAAACTGTGAGAGAACAATAATTCCCTTTGGGAGAGGGGGCCGCTTAGTCATTAGGGACAAGGGGACGTGCTCTTTGTTCCTGTTTGCTTTGGAAGAAGCTGGTGTACACTGGCGGGCACTGTGCAGTGACTGAGTGAAGAGCTGAATGAGTCACAGGAGCCCAGCTGCCCCATGACAAGGTTCCCACCAAGCCCTGGTTGAACTTCAGATGAGGGTGGAAACCCCATCAGCAGAGGCTGTCTTGCCAACAAGAAGCACTTGCAGGCTGACTTTCCAATTCCAAAGTGGGAGAGGGGTGAGGCTTGGTGAGATTGTGGGTAAGGAACATCAACATCCGAAGACCCCACATTATATATTCTTGTAGGAGTTGTTTTTAAAGAACACCTTCAAAGCCATTCACATTTATATTAAAATTTATGTTCATTGCCAACCAAATATTATTTCAAACTTAGAAATCCTACTCATTCCTAATTATAGCTTTGGCAGGGCTTGGTGAACCAGCTAGCAAACAGGGAAAAGCCTTCCTAGTAAATGAAGAAAGTGGAACATTTTTAGAGATAAGTGATTAATTATTTAGCACAAGGAAACTATGCAGCGAGTGCTGTGTCTGTGTACAAATTTTCAGATTCTTTTCTTTCCAAATAGAAAGCTAATTGTTCTCTGTAAATACCTGGAATACAAATCACTTGATTTCTAAGTGCTGTGTCATAGCTAGCGTCGGCACGTGAATGTACTGTCAATATGGCTGTGGAAACAACCGCAATGGACCATTGACAGTCTTCTTTGTAATACCTCCCAGGCATCTATCATGTAGGCGAGCAGTTTGGCTTAATGCTTTTGTCCCTCAGTACAGAGGCTTGTTAAGAACCAGCCTATTCAGAACACGTTGCTCATTCAGTAGTGATTTCTGGTAGTTTACAGTAGAGTGTAGGGAACTATGACAATGATGTATTGCACGTGATTAAAGTAATTGCAAATGTGACATTAATGAAATTAATTATTTTCTTAAGATTTCAACCTAGAAGAGAATAAGAGGTAGACGCAGAAATGTAGAATGTTGTGGATGGTATTATGGGCTCTGTTAAGAAAATTTTCTGGGTTCAGTTTTTGATCCCACCATCTATTAAGTTTGATAAATGAACTCAATTCATGTGCTAATGTGTCTGGGCTATAGTTTCCTCAGCTGGAATACGGGTCTGATAATAATCACTACACTAATTGAATGGCGTGAGGATCAGATTAACAATGCATGTCAAATGCTCTGATGGTGCCAAGCACGTAGTACCCATTCAATTACTGTTCCAAATTAAACCAGAAGTTGGGAGTATTTTTTGCATTCGAAGAAAATATTTAATAGTCATTTGAAATTCAATGGTTCATATCAGCCTGTATAAATAATCACAATACATACCACAAACACTATCCTGTTGTATAATGAAAGGCTAGCACGTGTAGAGATGTTTTGTTTTTTTCCTGAAGAAATGTACATTATGAGAACATCTTATCCTTCTACCTTTTAGTCCCTTATTTGGGTCTTTGTCCTTGAATAAAATCCCTTATTGATGTTAGGCTGACACTCTAGCTATCTAAACATTCAGCTCGCTGGCAAAGGCCCCCGAACATGGTCTGCACCTGAAACAGCTGTCACAAAATGTGTGTCCCGAATTCTCACTCGACTCACGGAGGTGTCTCTGTCCTTATTTACACATCCTTCCTTAAGAAAAAGTCATTATCTGGATTCCTACAAAGGAGATTAATAAGCAATAAATTAGAAGCGGGAAGCATGGTCCTATCTATGTCATCAGGAATTTACAGATGGCTTGGTGAGAACAAAGGAGACAGAAAAATTACAAAAGACAGAATTGATGTAAAAGAATAAGTCCTAGACCTGTGGATTGAGATCTTCTTTTGTACATCAATAGATTCTGGTGACATCAGGATTGTAATGATACAGAATACAATTGGTATTTATAAACAGTCTAAGTCATAATGAAATAACTGGATCTGTTGAGATGACTCTGTTTAAGAAGTTGGGGAAGTACATACATAGTACATCAGAATTTTGCATTTGGTGGCCTGCAGGAAGAATCTGGCTGGTGAATGTGTTTTGATGGGTCAAGTGGCTGCCACCCACACAACCCAACCAGGGCCGGGGACAAACCGCAACCGAGGTACATGCCCTTAGCGGGAACCGAACCCGGGTCTCTCTGGACCGCAGGCCGACGCTCCAACCGCTGAGCCAAACCCGACAGGGCCCTTCACCTTTCTTCATCCAGCTCCCCAAACCCCTCTTCTCTGACAGCTGTCAGTCTGTCCCATGTATCTATGATCCTGTAGTTATTTTGTTCATCAGTTTATTTTGTTCATTAGATTCCACATATAAGTGAGATCATATGGTAGTTGTCTTTCTCTGACTAGCTTATTTCACTGAGCGTAATACTCTCCAGGTCAATTACTTGCCAATATTTAAAAATCGAGAACTTTTACTTAAATATTGACATCTCTTGATTTCCTGGAAAAAAAAAGATATGGTGATACTGAACCCACATCTCACTTTTCAACAATCAGCTGTATGGAAGCTCTCATATTGCCAACGGGACTGAAAACATTGTCTCCACTTTGGAGCACTGTTTGAAAGTTTTCATGAAGTTAACAATATATCTAAAATATGACCCAAAAATTCTGTTCCTAATTTAGCCGAGAAAAATAAATGTATGTGTCCACAAAAAGACATAAAAATGGTCATAGCAACTTTAATCGTAAGTCTCAAACTGGAAACAACCCCAATGCCTGTCGGCAGGAAACTGGATTAGCCAACTGCGCAACAGCCACACGGAGGCTGCTACTCAATGACATTAAAAACGAAAACAGCCCTGGCCAGTTTGGCTCAGCGGTTGAGCCTCGGCCTGCGGACCAGAGAGTCCTGGGTTCGGTTTCTGCTAGGGGCACGTACCACATACACAAAAAATGGAAAACAAATTACTGATACACAACAACACGGGTGAATCTCAAAAAAATTCTATGGAGCAAAACAAGCCAGGCATAAAAAGTACACCCTGTATGATTCCATATATAGTGAAGTTCAAGAATAAGAAAATATAGCTTATGATGCTAGAAATCAGAATGGCAATTTGTCTCAGAGCTGGTGGGGGAAGGGGAGGGAGAGGAATCGACTGGAAAGGGAAATGTGTGATCAATATTATTTATTTTGATATTGGTGCTGATTAGATGCATTTACCTTTTTTTTTTTCTTTTCTTTTTTTTTTTTTTTTATCCTCACCCGAGGACATTTTTCCACTTTTTGTTCAGATAGAGCGGGAGGGAGAGAGAGAGAGAGAGAGAAACATCGATGTGAAGGGACACATCGAGTGGCTGCCACCCGCATGACCAACCAGGGCCGGGGACAAACTGCAACCGAGGTACATGCCCTTAGCGGGAACCGAACCCGGGTCTCTCTGTACCGCAGGCTGATGCTCCAACTGCTGAGCCAAACCGGCCAGGGCCATTATTGAGCTATATGCTTCTGATATATGTATTTTACCATATACACCTTTTGCTTCAACAGGTGCTATTAGCATAAGAATAAGCAAAACAAACAAACAATCGTAGCTGAAGAGCTGTGGTCCCCTTGAGCTGTACTCTTCAGCTGGGCACCTGCAGCCCTTAGGTTTGTAGCTCTTAAGAAAATGGTTGCTAAAGGAGTACATGGCTTTGTCGTTATCTAGTTGCTTCATATGTACAAGTAGCTTTCACCTTAGAACTAGAAGCCCCTTGGAGGACTCACCGTGTCTTAGATGTGAGGTTTTTGCCATATATTTTCTACAAGGTATTATTTTTTTCATGATCGAGTTTGAACTGTAGGATAAATATTTTATTTGAAAAATATCATACTTCCAACATTCTCTTTTTAAAAATCCATGGCAGTATGGACACTTGTGATGACTGCTATTCTTTTCTTGAAAGGCCACCAACCAGTATGGGCAATGACTTTCTTTTGGTACCAGTATAGCCCATTGGAATCTGTAGTTAAGTGGTAAAAGATTTGGGGAAAATTTGTTACTTATAGAAGAAATCCTTCTGTGGTAGCCACTAAACATGAGGGAAAATGAAGGTAGGAAAAGTCAAGTGCTCTAAGGGCTTCCATTGTTATAATACAAAATTCTGAAAGAAATAGAGAAGTCAGCTTGTCCTCTGTGAGTGAGACTCAGAACATGCATAAAATATTGATAACCTGAAAAATTTCTGGGACTGAGTATCCAGTTGCTTGATGGGAGGATCCTCTCTCTGCATCTCTAATCCTCCATCATTAGGGCCGAATGCAGGGCTTCTCAGAAGAGGTAACAATATAGGTAGTATCTAATCAAGAAACACAAATCTGAAGAAGCCAGACTGCATGTGTCTTGTGATAATAAGGTTTGAAAGGGATGATAAGGGTGTCGTGTTTTCTGCCTTCACCTTGGTAGACGTAAACGCCCCAGCACTCTATGTGCTAATTCAGACATGAGACAGAGATACAAATCAGCTTAGAGGTTTGACAGCTTCACTGCAGCCGGCTGCAGATATATCTCTTTTTTCCACCCTTGGGACTTTACAAGGAAAACGCATTGTAGAGTGGATTGTAACGCAAGAAAACTATCACCCATTAGCGGTTGACAGCTGTAGGTTTCTGTCATCTACAAGAAAGAAAGGTGTCTGGTAATAAAAGAGCTCATCCATAAATCTGTGTGTGATGGGGAGACAGTCTGTTAGAATTCCGCGCAGATGGGAACATTTCAGCACACAGCAGGCAAAGGTTCTCCTTCTGACTCTTCCTCTTAAAATAGTTCCTGTCTCCTAAGGAACTATTTTGTGTAGTATTAAAAAAAATGAATTGCATGCTGGGACTACAAAGATAATGCAGTTACTTGGCATCATGAGAATGCATTCTTCTCTTGCAACATTGGTGAACCTACCTCAAGCCATATTTATGTGTGTTCACTCAGTTTTCTGACTAATCAAAAGCAGGTGTTTCTCCTGGCTGGGCGCTCAGTGAGTTGGAGCATTGTCCCATCCACCAAAATGTTGTGGGTTTGATTCCCGGTTAGGACAGGTACCTAGATTGCAGGTTTGATCCCCAGTCAGGGCACGTACAGGAGGCAACTGATCAATGTTTCTCTCTCTGAAATCAATAAAAACATATCCTCTGGTGAGGATTAAAAAAATAAAAAGAGCAAGCACGTCTGCAGTGGCCGTTCGGGATCATGGGTAACATCTGGAATGGGGAAGGAGAGGAGTGACTGACTCCCCGGCTTGACACTGAGACACTTAAACTTCTTTCTGTCTTTTAAGGCCAAACGCATTGAATGAGTGGGGTCTATTTACTGCCTCCGTCTGCTGCCATCGAGTGATTTCTGTCATCAGCACCCTGAGATTGCTCTCCAAAATGGCTTCAGCTGACTGACATCCTCATTTGTCAGATTCAACAGTCCTTTCCTGGTCCTCATTTTTCTTGATGTTTTGGTACATTTAACACATTTGACCACTTCCTCGATCACAGAACTCTTCTGCTGGTGTCTAGGCCAATATGATGTTTTGAAGCATGTATCCTTGCTTCTTGTCTGTTCCCTATTCTGCTTTATTTCCTTCCTTCTCTAGACGATCTAAGGATGTGGTCATTTTCTCTTATCTCTTAACGTCAGCTGTCAAACATTTTATTCATTTGTATCTTCAAACATTAGTGCCAAGAAAATAGCTTCCAAGAGAGAAAGAAGAAAGAGGGAAAAAAAGAAAGAAAGAAAAGTCACAAACTTCTTATGGAATTTATGTGCTGAATTTTCTCTTGAATATTTGAATGCATTTAAAACAAGAACCGTATTTCCTCTGAAATTTATAATTTTCACATTCAGTAAGTCTCTACTTCTTGTAACTTTTTCTTTGCAATCTTAAGTCTTTTTTTCTGGCTTCACAGATTCTAGTCTAATCCTGAATCTCTTCCTATCATTTTGAGTCATTGCACTCTTATTCCATAAGCAAACTAGTCCCTACATGCTTTCATTTCTCCTTATTATGACCATCTAATGAATATTTCTAAAATATAAATGGTATCACATTATGTCCGTGTTCAGAGCCATCGACATCCTTCCGTTGCTCACTGTACGCTCCATGAAGACAGGGACTTGATGTAACTTATTATTATTATAATATCAGTTATTAGGTGACTGTCCAGTAAACAGTAGGTTTTCAATAAAATTGTTGAATGAACAATCAATAATCCACTCTAAATGTCACTTGAATTCAATGTTTTCCACAATTTGACCCCAATCTACTTCTTAACGTCTTTCTTTGTCGCTCTCTGCAAATCCTGGGTTCCACACAGGTTACCGGAGTCCTTTCTCTGCAAAGATATTGTGAGCTTCCCTTTCAAACTCCCTTTTGAAAATTCTCAAAAATGATTTCCTCTTCCTAGACTTCTGTCTTCTAAAGCTCATTTCGACGTACAATCCTGAAGTCGGCTTCTCTGTTACCCCCACCTGAATACTGCCGCTCGTACGGCCTTGGACGTTGCCTGAGCTTCCACGTGCCAGGGCTTCTGCGCTGTCGACAGGCTCCCTGCCGATGCCCAGCCGCCGGCGGCAGGCGTCCGCTCCTGTGTTATCACTGAGGACACCTCAGCTTCGAAGGAAGTCATGCAGAGGTTCAGTGCCGAGCTGAGACCCGAGCCTTGCACGTCCCCATAGCCCAGCCTCTCTGTCCCCAGCCTTCCAAGCCGTGACTGTCCCCGCTGAACTGGCACGTGTGGCCGGGACTGCTCATTTGGCATTATTCCTATTTCCTTGTGGGAATGTTTAATTTTTCATAGGTATTACCCCGTCTGGGGAGTGCACGGAATATATATTACACTTTCTCCCTCTCCCTCACCATTCGTAGATCTGAAGAGAAACAGGAACCGTGGTTACTGAGTGTCATCAACTTGTAGAATTTCTCTTGGGTCAAAACACTCGCTATTGGCCTGGTGAGCTAACAACCGAATAGGTCTTACCTGTTCAGGGTTTTCTTCTAACATTAGCATTAAATCCACACGGTAAAAAATATATGTATTCAGAACTCTAGTAGGTATAAATTAACAACACCTCTTTATTTATGTATATAATTAAAAATAAATGTCAGGCATGCCCCATTCGTACTCATTTATGTCATCTTAATGATGCATGAACTAGAAAAGGAGATTTTGCTAAAGGTCCCCGAGGAGTAAAGGGCAACACCGCTAAATAAAGAAGGATGATCGTGCTGGGGCAACTTGAAAGGAGATGGCATTAGACCAAATGCAATTTACTTTGACAGTAATTTTCTGCGTTTCCCTGGTTATTATTGAAGATCTATGTGTGTTTGACTAGAACTGCGCCTCCTCCTCCCAGCCAGCTGCTGCGCCCGCAGTGAAGTCACCGTCCCGTGTTAATGGCTTCGCGGTTTGTTCCTGGGGAAAAAATGATGATGATGTCACAGATTTGTCATTTTGACTTCACTGCAGGGTCAGGTTGGGGGAGAAAATGGATTGAGGGATGAAATCTTTCAGGCAGAATTTTTGTTTTCTCCTTGTAACAAAAAATCGAGAGCATTAGGGCAAGTTCTTAAAACCAGGCCGATGAAGGGTGCGGCCTGTCACCGCGCGCAGGTGTCTGCTAGGAAGATGCCATCGGAGATGTTCTTACTCTTAACATGCCTGGGTCACTTCTCCCTCCGTGCCCAGGCCATCCTCCTCTTCACCCTTCTGTGCAACCTAAAGGTCCAGATTCAAAAGGGAAGAGCTTCGTGTTCTGGAATCGCAGTCTTCCCAGCTCGCTAAGCTCTTCGAGGAATCACAATAACATATCATCTCTTCGCAGGACTGTCGCCGTGCTGCACTGTCTCGGGACTTTTAGATTAATGCACACGGTTTAAGATGGTGGGGTCGAGGCAATTTTATCCTTTCTTTCTCAAATCCATCAAAAGCAATGTGATTTTTTAAAAAGAAAAACAAAAGCACTTCTAGCTAAAAGTGAAAGAAGAAATGACTAAAATCTCAAACCGTGAACTATCAGTACACCCTTAAAAAGATGTAAAACCTGGGCCCAAACAGGGCAGGGTGATGAGAGCCAGCACATGCCTTCTGGAACTTTGGTTGACATCGATTTTTCTAAAAGCAAACGTTATAAGCCAGAGAGGCACATGCAATGATTGTTTGATTAAAGATGACAAGATCCAGCGGTTGGTTGGCCGCAGAAAAGTTCAGACCCTCCCTGTGGATGTAAGTTGAATGGCAGAGAGTGGCCGGGGAGGGGCTCCGGATGGGAAACCCCACTGGCGTTTGTGGTGACTGCTGACTGCAGCCTGGCTGGTGTCCTCGGCGAGGTGAGGCAGGGTGACAGGCAGCAGCACACGGAACAGCTGACGTAACAGGACCGTCTGAGTCCCAGTGACTTCTTGTACAGACGGGAGTCATGCACTCGTGACAGAGGAAATAAGTGGTTTGCTGGGAGAGTGTGGGAGACCACAGATTTCCACGGAGGCTCCGGACCCCTGCCTTGCAGCACACTCTCCCCGTCTTCCTATACATTGTCCGCAGCAGGCAGCTAGTCATTCACACTGGAGTGAGAGTGGAGTGAAAGGGGGAGGGGGAGGAAGTAGACATGATAGCAAAGTAAACGTGACATGAGAATTCCTACCTAAAAATACACAAGAAGAATTTACATAAACAACTGCTATTCTCAAAGAAGTCAAAAAGAAATATAAAGGCCCAATTAAACATCTATGTAATAGAAGAACATTAAAAACTATATGTTATTTGTCCAAAATGAAATGTAGGGGATCAAAGACTCTATATCGGAAGGGAAGCCATATTTGAAAGCAATTTAAAATATAACAAAAGTGACTGAAAGCATATAGATAGAATGAGTACAATGGGGAAAACACAAAATTAGACAGAAAATAACAAAGTTATGAAAATAGTAATCATTAAGATGATAGAAAATGCAGAAGAGATCTAACATTTCTAATTAATTGCTAAATAAAAATCCACATTGTTCAGCTTGGCTGCAGCTCAGAAGTCCCTGGAAAAGTCAGGCTGTGTTCTCACTGGCCTCATAAAATGGTTTGTCCTCATAAAGTCTAGAACCTTTGGTCCCCTTCCACCTTGCCCTAGATGCACCCCGCACCACAGTGCACACGCTGCTCCATGCGGATGAAGCTCTGCCTAAAGGTCAAGGCAAGCCACAAAGATGCCTCCTGTCAAATTTCCCCAGCGACTGCTAAAAATACCCCTTCCCTCATGGGACACTCAGTGTTCGTCCCTCACACTATAAGACATTATATTAATTGTAATTTTTTTTTTATTTTAATCCTCATCCGAGGACATTTTTCCATTTTTTGTACAGACAGAGTGGGAGGGAGAGAGAGGAAGAGAGAGAGAGGGAAACATCGATGTGAAAGGGACACATCGAGTGGCTGCCACCCGCACGACCAACCAGGGCCAGGGACAAACTGCAACCGAGGTACATGCCCTTAGCGGGAACCGAACCCAGGCCTCTCCGGACCGCAGGTGGACACTCTAACCACTGAACCAAACCGGCCAGGACTTAATTGTGATTTTTAAACGTTTATCTTTATTGTTGAAAGTATTACAGAAGTCCCTCCTTTTTTACCCCCATCGGGCCCCTCCTCCCCGCCCCCGCCTTCCCGCACTATTGTCTGTGTCTATTGGTTATGCTTACATGCAAATATGTTTTTTATTTTATCACATACACATGATTTTTTCCAAAGCTTGTGCGCATGTATGTTGTAATTTGCCGGTTAGATCTGAAGTTACCTCAGGGTGAGAACAACATCACCTCTTTATTGGCCAGTGCCAAAATCACAGTAGGTACCCGCACATTATGTTGATTTCAGCAGTAGAATGATAGACAAAGAACACAGGTATGTGCAAGGCTGTGGTTATGATGGCGAACATTTTATTATCATTAGTATTAGTAGTAATATAAATATTTGAAACAAATTATATGTCTTTATAGTGTTCTAAATGACTTTCTCATTAATCACTAGGTCTCCATGGAGGACTAGCTCAACATTAATATAAGAGAACTGACACAATCTTCTCTTCCGATTCATGGAAATAAATTTCAAACCTATTTCTTTTCATACCTGAGTTAGAAGTCATAGTTTGTTTATTTTGTTTAATATTGGGAGAACTGGAAAACATTTTTAATTAATTAATTTTTTTCTTGTGCACTGAATTTATTGTGGTGACTTTGGTTAAAATTTTATATGCACTTAGTAGGAGCTTCTCAAATAAGTTCTGGAAACTGGTGAAATGTAGAGAAGTTTACATTGGTGTTGATGTTGATTTCAAGATTCAAAACTTACCCCAAGTCTAGCAGTACCCTTGAAATCTGAGTGTTCTAGTAGATAAGGGATTATATATTAAAGGGAAAGAGAGAGAGAGAAAAAAAGAGGGAGAGAGATATATATCCAGGTGATTTTTCTGACTCTTGGCAAAGTCCTTGGACCAGTGTCATAAAATTAAATAGCTCTAATAAAATTGTTTTAAGACTACATGAAAACAAGTCCCTTTTGCTCAAATCAAACTTGTTCAAGAAAATGTGGTCCCTTTAAAGTTGACCTCATTAATTTCATGATCTTTGCATGGCATGCAGCACCCCAGCTGTGCAGATTACTTCATGGCTTTGAAACCCACCAGCAACATGGAGCTCTGAAGAAAAATGAAATACAACGTAGAACTCTGAACTTGTGTAATTAAAATGCCAGCGTTTGTTCAAATAGCTCTTGCATATGAGCTATAAATAATCATTTGAAAATCTCTTTAACAGTAAAATAAGCATAAATGGAGAACAGTAATTAAGCATTTCTTTGGGAGAGATAGGTGCTCTTAAAGGTCGGGGATGAGGATTATGTCCGTAAAATTGCTGGGCATGTTTGTGTACATCATTTTTCCCATGACCTTGACACTAACACAGAGTGACAACGATCTCAAAACCCAAGATCAGTCAATATCAGTTCATCCCCCTGTATTTCGTATAGGTAAATATTGGCAATGTCTGCTGTGTTATTTTGGCAATGCAATGATAGGTACATATTTGGTGCCACCCACTGAGTTGCCCCAGCTTGATTAATGTATAACACATATCCCTTCATTTATTAGATGGGAATTCATCCCCAACTACAAGAGGTTGCCTATATTTAAGCTTGTATTAGTTTTCACATTTATTCTATGCAAGGCAATTTGGATTACTGGACAATAGTCACAGAAGCGATAGTTTTAATTGAACCATTTTGCATGCAGTTTTAAAACATGCTCATCAGAAAGATGTGCAAATAATTCAAATAAAAAAGATGGATTTATCATGTCTGGCACCAGGCTCTTTGGGGCCCATCAAATTGTGAGGCAGCTTTTGCCTTTCATGTCTGAGATGGGCTCGGATATTTTTATTAAGCATATGTTGGATGGAAATCTAGAAACCAACAAGAAATGTAAAATTAGGGGAACCCTGTGATTTATTTTGCTGGAAATGTTAATTCCACTCTGAGCCCTCCCATCCCTTACAGCTGTAAGAAGCACAATTTGCCTTCCTGGGCTTATTCCCCTCTGATGGTTTCTGTGCTCTGTGAATGATTACAGAAATGAGCGAACGGGTTTTGTACGTATGGAATAATGATCCAAGGGTTCGACCTCCAAGCTATGGCTTCAGATGCGGTGTATATCAAAGTCAGACCGTTCCCTGGCAACAACTGTGTCATTAGAGCCCTGGCTTTCCCTCTCAGAATTGCAAGTTGTGATGAGAATCTCCTGAGTCATACAGAAGGCTGGAATTGGGGGGTGGGGGCTACAGAAATTGTTTTAGTGTAGAGAAACCGTCCAACTGTGTTTACAGGTGTGTCTTATAGGAACCTAGTACAGTGATCCCATGAAAAAGAAATCCCTCCATCTTCTAGGCTCAGGGAACTATTTAAATAATATTCTTCCTTAACTCCTAGGGAAACAGGTAACAGGGAGCGTTTCTTAACCAACAGAAAGAACTACAGGTACGGACTCGGCATGGTGCTCAATGTCCTGTGTTGGGAGGTATTACATACTTTCTCTCAAGCCAACTATGAATTGCATTTTTGCTGATTCAGCAAAATGCCATAACTGCCCAAGAGAAGGAAAAGCACACATCACGCAGTTTGCAGAAAGTTAATTAAGTGCTGGATTTGCCCCGATGGTTGTGTTTTTGCTCTTGAAGAAAGCCGCGTAGCGGTGCGGCATTGGGATGGTGGCAGCTGTGTTGTCAGACCTTCAGATCTGGTTTCTTGGGCCCTGGTGGCCTTGACCCAGAGGATCCTCAATTATTTTTTAAATTCCATATTTTTAAATTATTTTCTAAAACCCAGATTTTTAGATTCTCTTAGGAGAAAAAAGGCAAGGCCGGGCTCGTGTTCCTGCCTGGGGACAGCAGTTGGAGCTGAGTGACCCTGCCCCGCACGCTGCGCTCCGACCTCCCCTGCCTCGCGCTCTTTCCTGTGGGCACCATGCACTGAAGCTTTCCTCCTTTGTTCTAGGGTTTTTCCTTCTACACTTTCTTGTCACCGATCACAGTGCTTCTAAAAGCCTTAGAATGACGGTCGGTGATGTGATGTTTGGAATCTTCGGGTACAAACAGAGAATACCTTGCATACAATACGTGGACTGTCACAGTGAGACCGCCCCTCCTGGGCAGAGTGCCGTGCCCCGCAGTCCAGTGGCATCTTGGTGGGAATGATGTCTAGACTCAGCAGCGAAGGAAAAGTTGATATAGCAAACTTGCCCCTGAAAGTCCTTTAGGAAAGGGCCACGTTGAAAACTGATATACTATCTCTCAGTAAGTCCAGTACGGCCAATTATCCCTGTAGCTTGGGAACAGATATATATTTTTTTCTATTTTGGTTGAGCACAAGATGAAGTAATCGCATTGCATTTGGGAGTCATTTCATACGTAATACATGTGTTTAAAGCCAGAACGCGCAGAACTGCAGCAAGATGACTTTAAGAAGGCGCGTGGGAAGGGAAGCCAATCGAGGGAAAGGCAGAGTCCCGCTTTCCGGCTCGTGCTCACTCGGGGACATATGCTCAGCCAGCGGAGTGACCTGGGATAAGCTCGTACTGTTTCATTGTCCCTCTCGCATCCCTTTTATGAGTGCATGTGCTTGAGTTTGAGTAAACTTGAGTTTGTGCATATGATGAAAATGCACTGATTCATACTACAGAATCTCCCGTACACACTTTGATCTCTTACCAAGTTGTTAGAAAATAGGACAAAGGAAATAAAGAGTAGGGATTTCTGATGAGAATAATTTACAGAAAGAAAATGGCTAAACAAGTTAAGATATTTATTGAGCTTCCTCTGTCTGTGAGCTGTTCTAATAGGAGCTACTTAGGATGAAGAGAGTTTTAATATGACTATCTTATCAGTGTTTTCAAGTCTTATACATACATTAAAGCCCATTAGTTTAATAAAATTTGGAAATCTGCCTGGCCAGTGTGGCTCAGTTGGTTGAGCATCGACCCATGCACCAAGAGGTCGTGGGTTTGATTCCCGGTCAGGGCACATGCCCAGGTTGTGGGCCCGATCCCCAGTGGGGGAGCATGCAGGAGGCAGCCAATCAATGTTCTCTCTCATCGATGTTTCTATCTCTCTCTCCCTTTTCCTTCCTCTCTCTCTCAAATCAATAAAAAAAATTTAAAAAGAAAATTTGGAACTCTGACAGAGTTACCAACTGTTTATTTTGGCCATTGAGTGAATTTAAAGAGAAATATATTTAACTTAAAAAAAAATAACAAGAAAGCAATAACAATAATAAAATATGGTTCTTGACATTGAATAGCTTGGTGAAAATCACTCCTGCGTCTTATCTTTTGGCACCGTAACATCATCAAGAAACCATCAACTTAAATGTGAAGATATGGTAGATGCATTTGAAACGTTAATGAACTCAACAAGACTGTGAAAGCCAAGAATGAATGAGTAATTGTAGATGATGCCAAATGGAGGGGATTTGGGTGTCCCAATTCATACAGTATGTGCTCCCTAAACATCTGCTGATTGACTGGTTTAGTGAATGCATGAATATAATGGGGTGTCCTATTCTGTGAAGGCTTCAGAGAAGTTGTAAGATTTGAGTTGGACTTGAGAAAAAAATGGATGTTTTGGAGAAGTAACTGGAACAGGGAGAAAATTCTAGTTCTTGGCAAACAATAAGCTCACTGCTGTGATAAAGTTCAAGAAGAACATGAGAAGAAAAAAGGGAGACAGCAGAGGGTTCATGTCTTTCTTCTCTCCAACTCTTCCTTTGTCCCCCATGGGCAGAGGTCTAAAGAAAAAAGGAAATTCAAAACCTAGCAAGAGTCTGCTACATGTTGAGCAGTAGTACTACAGTCATGAACAGGGGATATTCAGGTAAAGTTGTCTTCAGAGAAATAAAGAAATACATGTACTGCCTACACTGTTTGGCAGTTATGGATTTGCTCCCTAGCCATGTTCATGTAGACCACTGTATGTATGGGAATAGGAAATGGTATCAATTGATGGTCTTATGTTTTTGGATGACCCTCAGACAGTGTCACCAGCCAAGAATATGTGTGTGTGGGTGGGGAGTGGGGGCGGGGTTAGAGGTAAGCAGAAAATACATGGTAGTAGGATAAAAAAAATCCCAGGACTGTATTATAAGGATTGGTACTTATGTATCCATATAGAAGAGCTTCGACATAAATTTTAATGTGATTACTTTGTGAAATAGTTCAGAGGATTTGAAAGATCTTTCTCTAAAATTAAAGTTTCTTAAGAAGGCTATTGTTTTTAAACATACCCAATCCATTTTTTTAAATTTTAAATTGAAATACAGAGTGTGTGTGTGGGAGGTGTTTTGAAGATGTTTGGTTAACCACGTCTGACAGAAATGCCCAGGTAAAACCCAGAGATTTGAGGGCACACAAAGTGACTCAGGTTTTCACGTTCACTATCAGCTCTCCTTTACTGATGTTATGGTTAGTGACAAGACAAGCATTCCATGGAATTTGAGATGAATTAATGACTAGTTATCTCATATGGATTTTTCCCCTTCTTTTTTACCTTTACATACCACCCTTGCCTAAGAACTCACTTAGGTCCATGAACTATCTCCCAGTGGATTTTTCCAATCCATTTTGCTGTTCCTCTTATCTGCCTGGAAGCTAGAGTAATTTTTGTTTATGCATACTTTATTCAGATATAATTGGCACTTAATCTCGTATAAGTTTGAGGTGCACAACATGATAATTAAGTCCTGTGCTTTTCTTTGTTGGGAGGTTTTTGACTAGTGATTTAATTTTCATAATTGGTCTTTTTTTCTTCATGATGTAGTTTATATACATCATGTTGTATATTTCTTGGAATTTACCCATTTCTTCTAGGTTATCCAATTTGTTGGCACATAATTGTTTGGAGTAGTCATTTATGATCCTTTGTATTTCTGTGATGTCAGTTTTTCATTTATAAATTGAAATCCTCTCCCCCCTTTTTTTTTTTTTTCTTCTGGTGCTCTAGCTAATAGTTTGTCAGTTTTAGCTTTTGAAAAAACCAATTCTTAGATTTGTTCATCTTTCTGTAGTTTTCCTGTCCTCTAATTCATTTATTTCTACTCTAGTCTGTGTTTCCTTTCTTCTGCTAACTTTGGGCTTAGTTTCTTTTTTATAGTTCCTAGAGGTACATATTAGATTGTTTGAGACATTTTTTTTCTTAATAAATGTATTTATAGCTATACAGCTTCCTCATAGAACTGCTTTGGCTGCATCCAATGAGTTGTGTTATGGTGTGTTTTCCATTTCTCTCTCTCTTTCTCTCTCTCTCTCTCTCTCTCTCTCTCTCTCTCTCTATATATATATATATATATTTTTTTTTTTTTTTTTCTTTTTCTTTTTTGTGGTACATGCCCCTAGCAGGAACTAAACCCGGGACGCTCTGGTCCACAGGCTGACGCTCAACCACTGAACCAAACTGACCAGGGCTCAATATATATTTTTATTTAACTTATGATTGTGTCTTTGATCTAATGATTGTTCAGGAGTGTGCTGTTTAATTTCCACATATTTGTGAATTTTCTAGCTTTCTTCCTGTCACAGATTTCTAGTTTCATACCACTTTTTAAAGAAATGATAATTGATATCATTTCTATCTTCCTTTTTTTTTTTAATCCTCACAGGAGGACATTTTTGCATTTATCTTCAGGTAGAGTGGGAGGGAGAGAGGGAGGAAGAGAGAGAGAGAAACATTGATGCGAGAGAGATACATCGACCCCCACATGAACCCAACCAGGGCCAGGGACAAACTGCAACCGAGGTACATGCCCTTAGCCGGAACCAAATCCTGGGACTCTCTGGTCCGCAGGCCGATGCTCTAACTGCTGAGCCAAACCGGCCAGGACCATTTCTATCATCTTGAATTTGTTGAGACTTGTCTTGTAGCCAAAGATATAATCTATCCTAGGAAATGTTCCATGCATATTATAAAAGAATATGTATCCTGCTGCTGTGGAACAGAATGTTTTATATATGTCTGTTATGTCCACATTGTCTATATTGTTGTTCAGATTCATTCTTTCCTTAATTCTCTGTGTGAATGATCTATTCATTGTCCATAGTGACCATACTTTTCAGTTAGGCAAAGTCATTGTTCTGGCTTCTTGGTCATGTGGGGCCTCAGGTTATGTTCCACAAATGGTCAGGGTCGCTGGCTAGGCTCCCTGCTAGGGCAAAGCCATGAATAGTTCAACAATTGGGCAGTGCACTATGCTGAACTCAGCTATTGGGTTGGAGTATAGGCTAGGCTCTGTGGCTGGGCAGCACCATAGATGGGCTCCAGGGCTCTTCAAGTCAGTGTGCAAGCTCCCTGTTTATATGAGGCTGGAGCCTATGTCCAGCAGTTGAGCAGGACTGTGGACTCGGCTCCCTGCTCAAGCAGGCCACAGGACGTGCCCCTTGGCTGCCAGATGTTGTGATCAGTCTTCCCAGAACGGGTTCAGATGCACGTTCAGCAACTGAGTGGGACTGAATTTGCTCCCCTGTCAGCATGTGGCTGTGGAATGTGCTCCACGGCTAGTACAGCCCCACGGCTGATGATCCAAACCAGACAGAACTGTTTTGAGGCGCCACTCTCAAGTAATTGTTTTCATGCACACTGGATTGTGTCTCATCCCTATTTTATATCCTTCAAAGTCTCCCCAAGATTTTTAGGCTGAAGGTTGGCTCAACTATCCTTCCTCTGAATGATTTGGTCCCCCCCCCCCCCGTTTCTTTTCCTATCTCTCTCTTCCCCTCTCTCTATTCTGGAATTTATTGAAGTGTGGTAGTTGATACATCACATCATAATCACATTGTTATTTTAGATCTACTAAATACACATTTTTAAATGTGAGGCCCAGTAATCTTGTTTTTAAGCAAGCTTCCTGGGTGATTCTCATATAAACGAAAACTAGAAAACCACTACATAATTCCCCATTGGCCTGGCCTTTGCTTGGTTCTTCAAACATGTTCATTTATTTCCTATTTTTGAGTTTTTAAATGCGCATTTTCCTTTGGAATGTGAATTTCCCCCTCCTGTTCCAAGATTATTTCTAATTATGCTCAGCTTCCAATTTTCATGTTACTTTTATCTTAAGAATATCTTCCCTTAGGCTCCTTGACTGAATTATATCTCCTTATATATTCTCTTTACTTCCTATAACTTTCTTTCATAGCACTTAGAACACTGGTAATTAAATAGTTGTTTATGTATTTGTATTTGAGGTGAACTTCTTGAGGGAAGAGATCAAGGACATTTTAAAGTCTCCTATCACACTATCTAGCCGAGTAATGGGAAAATAGTAGTTCCATTAAACAATGCTTGATAAATGAACAAATGAGTGATTGGCTACTGCATTGGTGTGATTTGTGTTTCCAAATATGTGAAATACCGAACGTCTTTGTAGTTTTTCAAATTAAAAAAATTAATTGTCTATTCTTTTAACTGAGACATATCATTGAGATTTTATTAATGCGATATGTATTTAAACTATTGTGTAAGTAGTCTATAGACTAGAAGAAAGCATTGGAGAAAATTATTGTGATTTTGCATTAAACCACAATTTCTTACACTATAAAAAGCACAATCCATGAAAAAAGGATTGAAAAAGTGGGTTGCATTGAAATGAGGACTTTTTTCCATATGTATGACACTGTTAAGAGAATTAAAAGACACAGACTGGGAGAAATATTTGAAATCTCATACCTGATAAAGGACTTGTATCTAGCTTACTCTTAAAACACAGTAATAAACTGCCAAAATCTTGTGGGTTTTTTGTTTGTTTGTTTGTTTTTTTAAAAAACAAACAAACCAAAGCACAGTAATAAGAACATCATCAAAAAATGGGCAAAAAATTTACACACATATTCATTAAAAAAAATACAAGAAGGTCAAATACGCACAGAAGATGCTTAACATATTTGTTGTTAGGAAAATGAAAACTGAAAACCATAATGTGATACCATAGCCCACCTATTAGAACAGCTACAGCAAACACGCAGAGTAGCTGACAGTATCAAGTGCTGACAAGGGTGTGGAACAACTGAAACTCCCACACGCTCCCTGCACTCAGAATAGTTGCAGCCACCTTTTAAAATAGTTTCTGTAAAGTTAACCATATACTCACCATATCACCCAGCCACCCTAATCCTAGGTATTTACTCGAGCTAAATCTTATGTTCACACAAAAATTCCTATATTAATATTTATAGTGTCTTTATTAGTAATCCCTAAAAACTGGGATTGATTCAAACTGAGGTACAGTCATACAATAAAATACTACTCAGCAATTGAAAGAATGGACTTCTGATACACACAACAACATGCATAGATCTCAATCATATTTTTCTATTATACTGTCTGATTCCATTGATGTGACATTTTGGAACACATAAAACTCCAAGGTTGAGAAACAGATCAGTAGTTGCCAGGGACTGAGGTATGAGAGAGGTTGATTACAGACGGGCAGGAGAGAATTTGGGGGGATTGTTGAACTGTTCTATATTTTCATTGTGATGACAGTTACACGGCTGTATGCATTTGTCAAAACTCACAGAGCGGTATACTAAAAAAGAGTTAATTTCACTATATGTAAATTATACCCTATAACAAAATTGAAAAGAAATGTCAGTGGCAGAAACTTTTTACCTCTGAATAATTTATGCTTTCAAAGCCCATGTGTTGTAACCGTTTGCTTTCTCTGTTCTGAATATAAGCAATGTCAGCATGTATGATCGCATGCCTGTTTAAGAAGAAATGTACAATGCATTATAGATTTAAGTAGCCCTAACTGTGGTCTAAAAGTAGAAAGTCATTCAAAGCTATTTGACTAATAGCAACGCAAGACCATCTAGATTCATGCTAGAGCTTGGCATTGCTGAATGGCTAGATTCCAGGTAAAGTGATTGATTGCATTATCGAGGGACACATGTTTTACTGGTCTACCTATAAATTACCTTCTGCTCTAGGGCTACAGTAATAGGTTTTTATTGCAGAACATTTTCCTCCATTTAAAACTCCATGATTTTTTTAGTCTAATCCTAGGCCATTTCTGTCTTGTTCATTTGTGGAAATAGGTTTAGTTTTGTCTTACCTGTAGAAAACTACCATCTCTTAGAAGTGCTGAAAATGTTGGTAGTCACTATTGCATTTTTTCATGATTTCTGAGGGAGCAAAAAAGAATGTGGAGGTCTCTCCTGGCACATGCTCGTTTCAAGGGGAAAGGTCGACAATTCAAGGCAAATCCTATTTCATATCTCTATTAGGTATCACAAAGAGCCCGTCTTACTCATATATTGAAAAAGCCTCTCTTCACTTTAATGGACAAAAATTCTTACATTTAGATATGACCTTTAACATTTGAGATTAGATCATTTAAATACATGCATTCATGCAAATTATGTGTTAAACTAAGGACAGTTTGTCTTCTAAATGACAAAGTTTCATTCTTCACTTCCCTTTCCTAGAAAACATCTCCTGATGTACGTGTCCAACAGCCTTTAGCCGTTTGAAGGAGAAAGAAGTTTTTTTAAAATTCAATTTATTGGAGGTGACATTGGTTAATTAGATTATATAGGTTTCAAGTGTACGATTCTATGCTGCATGATCTGTGTATTGCATTGTGTGCCCACTGCCCAGAGTCAAGACTCCTTCCATCACCACATACCTGACCCCCTTTACCATTTACTCCTCCTCCACCCCTCTTCCCTCTGCTAACCACAATACTGTTGGCTGTGTCTATGACTTTTTGTTTGTTTGTTTTTTGTTGTTTTCAGTTTTATATCCTACATATGAGGGAAATCGTATGGTTCTTAACTTTTTTCATCCAACCTATTTCGCGTAGCATGATATTCTCAAGATCTATCCATGTTGTTGCAAATGGCAGTATTTCACCTTTTCTTATGGCCGAGTAGTATGAGGATGTGGAAACAGCAACCCCTTTTCTGGATATCTACCCGAAAAATGTGAAAACATTTCATCACAGAGATGCATGCACTCCTATATTTATTGCGCATTATTCACAGTGGCCAAGACATGGGAAGGAACCCAAGTGTCCTTTGATAGATGATTGGATAAAGAAGGTGTGGTACCCATATACGGTGGAACACTACTCGGGAAGAAGGTTTTGGAAAGGACTTTGACAAACACGCCCTGTCTACTGGGCCAGCAGAGCGGTGGTTGGATTTTCTCCGCAGGCCACTGGGCGGGACGGTGGCTCCTGCCCCAGCTCCGCCCCTTTCGGTGGCGTCCACAGCCCAGGTGGACACTGCTGTTCTGTCCTGCTCTCACAACCCCACCTCTTCCCTCCACGCTCCAGTCACTCCGTAATTTCCGTTCGTGCAGATCTTCATTCCTCATCAGAAATCAATATTTTGGAGACATTTTTCTTCGTGGATTACTATCATTTGAAAATCAAAATATTGTGCCATTGCGAAAGCTCCTAGAACTATTCCGTGCATGAGCTGACAGGAAACGGTAATCAAATTGTCAAGCACCGGCTCCGCGTGGGGAAGTGAGAATGTTCGCCTCCGCGTGTCAGCGCGGGCTGACGGCTGAGCGCTGTGCGCCGGTCCCTGCGCGCTGACCCACTGATGTCTCTGTGGAACCATCTGGAAAGCCTTCTGGAAATTCCCGGCAAAGACATTCCATCCATTAATTCATGCTAACTGCAGGCCAGGGGCAAACAACCCGTGGGTTCAAATGGTCCATGGTTCCAGGCTGGATCTAAGAGCATTAATATGTTCCTTTCACATGAGTGACTACTACTGCAAGAGAATAAATGGTCTTCTGCTAAAAGTGGATAAAACGCTTTCTCTGCTAGCCTGGTTTCCTGGGTATTAAAAGATTCATTGGCGATCACATCCTCTCTGGGTCCCCCCTGGTGCTGTAAGGCCCTTAAGCTTCTTCAGCGGCTTCCCCTCCCCCCAGGGTGGCTGGCAACCCCCAGCAATGGGTCCCCAGGGTCTCCATTATTCAGGGCTGGTGGGGCTGTCTGCACAGCTCATCGCTCCGCGTCCCCTGTCTTCTCTCCCAGGGGCGCGAGAAGGCTGTGAGTTTGAGGCCTGTGTGCTGGCTTCTCTCTTCTCCCTCTTGGCAGTCAGATGTTTTAAGCCACTGTGTTCATTATTCAGTTCAAAACCAGGGTGATTTTGGTGACTGATGTGGTAGCATACTTGGTGTTTACTAATTAAATACATATTTTATAATGTGTATTCTTTTAAAAAATTTTTCTTTATTGATTTTAGAGAGAGAGGAAGGGAGAGAGAGACAGAAACATCAATGAGAAAGAGCATTGATTGGCCACCTCCTGCACGCCCCCCACTGGGAATCAGGTCCACAACCTGGGCATGTGCCCTGACCAGGGATCGAATCGGCGACCTCTTGGTGCATGGATCGATGCTCAACCAGTGAGCCACACCAGCCAGACTTATGATGTGCATTCTTCCGTTAAACTTTAGTCTATGCAAGGGTATTTTTTGGTATTTTCTTTTTCTTTCTCTTTTCTCTCATTTTTTCCCCATATTGCTCTATGAATCTATTCCTGCACCTTGGGCCCACTGTTCCGGATGGCCAAGATATTCTCTTGGAAGAGCTTGGCGCTCTGGAAGCTGCATGAACTCTTTCTGACCCTTTGGCCGCCACATTACATCCACTCGCCTTTTTGATGCCCTGAAAGGGACGTAGGCCATGTGGGGAGGACGCAGCTCCCTGAATCATTCATTCTCAGGATTAAAGCAAACCCTGCGGATCTCCTCAGAGTCAATTTGGATTTGAGCCTTTGTTTACTCATCTGAGCATAGGCTGTGTAGTCTCTGCCACCGAAAGGGGAACAGACCCTTGAACCAACCAGGGCTGATGACTTGGGTGTGTCCACTCCAGTCGTGCCCCCTCCCACCTGCACTGTTCCCCATATTCCACCCCACACTCCTCCAGCCGGAGTCAGAACAGATCCCTCTGGTGAGCCGGTGCGATCACCTCAATACCCGTTTTCACGTTTAAAACAATGTCAGTGAGGGTCTTAATGAATTTAAATTATTGAATTAACATTTTAGATCTTTCAGGATAAGATAGTCAATAAACGGGCACATGTCTTGCCCAACACACGTTTGCAAGTTTGCCGATCTAGTGTGGAAGAAGTCTCCCCTCTCGGTTTCCGTTATTTTCGTGTAAGATAAATGCATTATTCAACAATGGGTAGGTCAGCAGTAGCCCAGGAAGTTATTAGAGGACAGCACATGAGCCAAAGAATCAACTTGGTATTTCACCCGTGTTTTCCTGGCCTTCTGCAAAGCATCTCGTACAGTAGGGCACGTGAGGGTCCTGGCTGCTTACGGCGGGTCACAAGAAATCTTGCAACTGTTTCATGAGTTCCAGGTTAATAACAGGCCCACTCTTAGTATGTGTGGTTTCTACCTAGAGTATGAACGGAGGATCCTGAATGTCTGCCTGGGTGCTCAGATGCAGAAGTCAGCAGCTGAAGCCCTGGCTGTTGGCCCGGCTATGAGCAGCACAGAAAACCACCACCACCGACCCATTATATGTTACCTTGATTGTCTGCCTGGGCATCTGGGGTCTTTGATCCAAACCTACCCAGTGTCCAAGGCCTTCAGGGCAGCGTTCACAGTGTTTCTGCCATCTTCGCCATGCTTGGCCTAGGGCTGCCGGTGCAGCAGTAATAGTGCTGCGATAGTAATCTTACTACAACTGTGTACTGATTTAGATATTATAAAGTTTCTTGAGTTCCAAACCTATGAGGTAAATATTAACTAACGACACAAAGCAACTATGTTCAGAGAAGAATGATCTGTGACTTGAACAAGGCACCCGTATCACTTAAACCCATTGTCTTCAATGAAGCCTTGTTGAGCCTTTGTCTTCCTCAACTAGGATGAGTACCACCTCTCTCTGGGTTTGGCACCACCAATCTCTGTTCCTTCTGTGCTCCCATAACAGTCATTCAACTCTCTCTTTTGTAGCAATTCTTGCATTCTAGTTATTGTTCTTTGTGTATGCGCCTTAGCTCCCCTTCTGGGGTGGGAGATGTTAGTGCAGAAGAAGCCTCCCTCACCTTTGTTACCCTGTGCATCGTACGAACACTTATTCCTTGAAGGCCCTCAGTAAATGTTTGTTCGAACTGAAGTCTGGGAAACAGCTAATGCAACATCTCTTCATTAAATGTACATTAAGGTGAAGATAAGTATTGAACAAATAAATCATCTTTTCTGTTCCATAGACTCTGAGACCATATCCTCAAAAGTACAATATTGTGTAGCTATGGGTCCTGTCATACAAATAATGTCTTTGCTAAAAAGTGACTTTACATTAAAATACTGGTTTATTTCACTGCATATTGAGCAAGGCTCTCGCCTGATTCACTTGAAAAAACAAAACAGTTGATTAATAGAAAAATACTTTAAAAAATTATTGAGTAAAAGATGGGGAGAGTTTATTAAACCAGTGTGGTTTAATATATATTAGGATGGTATTCATGGTCACCGTATCAGTTTTGATCCGAGCGCCTGCTCTCTAGGTAAAGTTAGTTATGCTTCAGGAGGGCACTGGGATACCCGATACGTGAAACTTGCACGACTCTGCTCCTGCACAGATGCAGTGTGCCCAGGCTTTACCTCAGCAACGACTGGCAGCTGTCCTGTTTCTTATGAACAGACGGTTCACACTGCACTACACAATCCCCTTCTACCTTTCTTCCTACCCATTAGAGTTTTTAAAATATTGCTTAAGATATTTTAACAGTAGCTCAGAGCAAATGATTGAATAGTGGTTACTGTTTCCTATATGACCTGTGCTGGCCATATCATGTGAAGTCATGTGGTAGGGCTGACAGGTACCAGCAGAGGAATTATAAGTCAGAAGTGAGGCTGCAAATGATGTTTATGGGAATCCTAATTACTGACATTTCATTCATTCCTGTGAAATGGTTCACATCCCTGGGGCATCAAGTTCTGGAAACTGCCCCATATTCTCTTTCCCCTGAACACCTGTCACCCCTCAGCCATCCTTTACTCTTCCTCTTACCAGATGGGGCGACGTGCCTCTCAAAGTGATGCGTCTTCTGCAAGCTACTTTATGGGTGATGTCTTCTTTGGCAAAGAAATGAAAACCAATTAAAAAAACACAAACTGGGAAATAGCACTGAGACGTTCACCAGGTGATCTAAGGCAAAGGTTACCCAGTTATGAAAATGCTTCTCACTGGTCGTCTCTTCTTTGCAAAGTCTGAGCAAAGTTTGCCGTCTAATATGCTGACTGCGAAGGCTGATGAATTGGGATATCTGTTTTCACTGTGATTCTTAAATATCCTACCACTTTGCTGTATTCCTTCCAATCTCCACTCCAACCATCCATTCTCAGGTTCATCCTCTGTGACCTCTTAGCACCGTATAACCTTGGACCATTTTTAATTTTCCTTAAAGCCAAGCTCATTCTCACCTCTTTTAGCCTAGAATGTTTTTTCCCCTTTAAATATACTTTCCCCTCTCAGTCTAGAATGTTTTCTATCCCTGTTCTCTCCTTTCCCTCCTTCTCCTTAATGCACTTTATTGGGATCTGTTTAGTATTCTGTTTTCAAGTATGCGCTTAAATGTTATTTTTTCAAGTACTTGAGGAGAGGTATTAACAAGTTAAGGGGCCAGGGGAAGTTCACTGATGATAATACATAAAATTAATGTTCACAAGGAATTGGGGTGAACGAAAGATGTCGGTACCTTCTGCGCTGCCTGCTCTCCCCTTCGTCCCTGTTCCCTCCCAGAGCCGGAGGCGGCCCCTCCTGGCTCCTCGGTGGCATCCAGCAGCCGCCTGCCCAGCTCAGGTGCTCAGGCCTCTGGGGGAACCCAGCCCTTTGTCCTGTAAATGTTGATGAAAGCAGAATAGTGATGGGAGAGTCTGTAAAATACATGTTTATAACGGGGCCGAAAACATTCCTGCTGTTTTCCTTCTCCGAGGCTTGGACGGTAACATTGCTTGTTCTCACCCAAGACCTGTGAATCGCCATATAATCAATACAACCTCCTATAATTCTTAAAGTGAAATGTTCTCTTCTGCGTTAGTTATTCTAGGGTGCTGCTATGGACTGAATATTTACGTGCTCGCGGAATCCACGAATTGAAGCCCTAAGTGCCATGTGATAGTATCGGAAGGTGGGGCCTTTAGGAGGTAATTAGGGTTAGGTGAGGTCATGAGGGTGGGATCCTATGATGGGATTAATGGCGTAAAAAAGAAGAGACACACATCTCGCTGTCTCATGCACACCCCTGAGAATGGCCATGTGAGTACACAACTAGTAAGAGGACTGTCACCAAGAGCCCGAGCGTGCATGGCACCCTGATCTCGGACTGACAGCCTCAGAGCTGTGGGGTAAACGTTTGTTGTGTAAGTTATCTTGGCTATGCCATTTCATCACAGCATCCAGAGATAAGACAGACTCCGGGAGCGTGGCTCATGGGCTCCCCGGGACCCAAACAAAGGGTTAAAGAGCTGGTAGCCTGGAGGGCAGAGCTTGGAGAGAGCCTGAGGCAGAGGTATACACTGTGGGAAGGGTTGGGGGCGCAGGGGAGGGGAAGTGGGGTCAGGTGTGGCATGAGACTTGCTCGATCAGGAGAGGAGGAGGCATTCCCAGTGGCATGATGGGTAAAGAACTGAGGGGGTAGAACAAATTGAAAAGGACAATGCCAGGGTTTTATCTGGTTGGGACACAGAGTTTAGCATGAAGCCACTAAATATCTACGAAAATCAGTATGTATGATTAAATGTGCAAATACATGCTGTAGAGATTCAAAAAGAATTTTAAATATTTCCCTTTTCCCCTATTCTTTTTTTATTTCTTTATCTTTGCCTCAGTTAGTGGTCGTGGCTTCAGTTGATGGAGAACAGGGGTTCAACCATAACCCTGCCCCATAATCCCCATTAGCACTGTAAACAGAGGTTAAAATAATTTTTTAAACCTACATTAAAAATAATGGCACTCATTATGAAAATACAGTTTAAAAAGACTTCCCTACCCTAAGATTTCCAACTGGTATGTCTGGAAACCTGCGGATTAGCTGTGGTGGTCCATTTTTTATAGGAAAGGACATTAAAACCATTTAAAAAACATTATAAATTTACAAAATTCATTTAATGCTGAATGTGATTTAAAGGCTAACTCTGTTAAAGGGCTGAATAGAGTAGTTGTGGTGTTGGTACTTCTGACTCTCCATGTAGGGCCCTTGCCAGAGGCTGCTCTGTGGGGACAAAGCCAGCTCCCTCCGGCCCCCTCACTGAATCACCGCCCTTCACTGCGGGTAACTCTTCACTTGGTGTTATTTTTTTTTTCTTTATTGATTTGAGAGAGAGAGAGGAAGTGAGAGGGAGAGGGAGATGGAAACATCGATAAAAGAGAACATTGATTGGCCCCCTCCTGCGTGCCCCTCACTGGGGATTTGGCCCACAACCTGGGCATGTGTCCCCACTGGGAGTCCAACTGGCGACCTCTTGGTTGATGGGTTCACGCTCAGCCACTGAGCCGCACCGGCACAGACCCTAAAACTAACCCACTTGGGTTCAAACTCTCATTTACTACTTGCTAGTTGTTCAACCTTGGGCAAAATTAGAGAATTTCTTTGTGACTCAGCTTTCTCATCTGTAAAATGGAGATAATAACAGTCTCTCTCAGGGTTATTGTGAGGATTAAATAAGCATATAGAGTAATTAGAACAATGCCTGATACATAGTCATGCTCAGTAAATGGTAGATAGTATAATTATGAATATCATTTTACTAATAATAAATCAAAATCTGATGCTTGATTAAATTTTATAATTATTTTTGTTTTTCAAAGTAAAAATATGTATTACTCAGAATAAATAGTAATTGAATAAAATTCAATTAAATTGATTTTTGTTTTGTTTTGTTTTGTTTTTTATCCTCACCCGAGGACATTTTCTCATTTTTTGTTCAGATAGAGTGAGAAGGAGAGAGAGAGAGAGAGACATCGATGTGAAAGGGACACATTGAGTGGTTGCCACCAGCACGCCCAACCAGGGCCGGGGACAAACTGCAACCAATGTACGTGCCCTTAGCGGGAACCAAACCCAGGTCTCTCTGGACCGCATGCTGACTCTCCAACCACTGAGCCAAACCAGCCAGGGCCAATTAAATTGATTTTTAAAAAGGACTGTGGAACACTACAGTTACAGTAATCAATATGTATATTTATATATGACTATCAATAGTTTTAATGTTACATTTTCAGAATTTTAATTATAATGAAAATTATATTGTTACTCCCTGTTTTGCATAATACATGTTTAATTCTTTGCTTTTAGAAAAGCTATTAGAAAAGAATTAGACAATTTTTTGATTTTTAATTTTCTTAATTTCTTTTTTGAAAATGAATTATTTTAAAACTTCATAGTCTATGGTCCCTTTCAATATTTTTTATTTAGATGATTTTTAGAGATATTTTTTCCCATCTTAATGGACAAAATTTGATTAAAGCTGGAAAGCTATCATAATCCCAAGATAAACCCAACAGTGCAAAAAGTATTAAGTTCTCACTCTGGCTGTGTAGCTCCATTGGTTGGAGCACTGTACTGATAAACCAAGCTAGTGCGTTTATCCCCAGTCAGGGCTCATATAAGAATCAACCAATGAATGTGTAAATAAGTGGAACAGCAAATCTCTCTCTCTCCCCCTCTCCCTTCCCCTCTCTCTCGTCACTTTCTACCTCTCTTTCTAAAATCAATCAATAAATTAAAATATTAAGCTCTCATTAAGCTTAATATAATGAGAATTTCTTTCTATAATTCTTTCCTCCCTCACTTTAGATATCCTTTTGCAAAAATACATGTTATCAAAGAAATCATTGGTTATAAGCAAATTCCTTTGTGTGTTAGCTCAAAGTGTTTTGAGCACTTAAAATATTTAAATAAGTGAATATTTTGATACAGACAGATATTATTGACACCCTCCATAAATGCTTGCCTCCTGATACTGGGGAACAGTGACAGAGAGTTGTAAAGCACACAGATTATATTAGAAATCTTAAGATTCAAGAAATACCTTCTTTTTTCCCAGTGAGGCCTTCAGACGAAGACGCCTCCGTGGGACAGAATTCCACGTCAAATGCTATCAGAACGGCGACGCTGATGGAGTTGGAGCTGCTCCGTGCTGCCAGTTTTCAGCTCTGTCCAAATAAATGGCAGCAGGTTCACTCACTGCTGTTTCCTGCCAAATTGTGTTGCTCATGCAAAGGCAAACTTTTGTCAAAAATGCATAAACTGTAAAAATCAAAAACACTTTTTCTGAATGATTCTCACCTTGAGGTTTTCTGAAACAAAGTTGTTAGATTGCTAAACTTTATATTATTGAGCTTCTGAAGGAACATATTGAAAACAGTCAGAATTCCATGGAAATATTAATAATGCACAGTTTATAGATTCAAAATAAAACCCAAATTTTGTAAACCAAGAGTGAAAAACGTTTCTCAAATCTTTTTTTTTAAATTTTTTTTCTTCATTGATTTTTAGAGAGAGAGGAAGGGAGAGGGAGAGAGAGATAGAAACATTGATGAGAGAGAACATCAACTGGCTGCCTCCTGCACGCCCCCAACTGGGGATTGGGCCCACAACCTGGGCATGTGCCCTGACTGGGAATCGAACTGGTGACTTCTTGGTGCATGGGTTGACACTCAACCACTGAGCCACACCGGCTGGGCCATTTCTCAAATCTTAATGAGGACACGATCAAAATTAGTTTCACCAGTAATAAATTATGTTGATATTATGTATTCCCTGAAATGATCTGATGAGGATACTAATCAGGAGAAAACATCTAAGAAATCCAAAGAGTGGGATGCTCTATGGAAACCTGAACAGTAGACTTCCAAGTGTCAAGGCCAGCTTTGGCCAGATGGCTCAGTTGGTTAGAGAGTCCTCCCAATACACCAAGGTTGAGGGTTCGATCCCTGGTCAGTACACATACAAGAAGCAACCAATGAATGCATAAATAAGTGTAACAACAAATCAGTCTCTCTCTCTCTCTCAAAATCAATAAAATAAAATAAAATAAAATAAAAAAGTGTCAAGGCTTTGGCAAACAAGAAAAAACTGAGAAATTATCCCAGATCAAAGGACACCAAGGAGACATGACAACTAAGTGCAATGTGCTAACATGGACTACTTTGTAAGACGGAAGGGTGCTGGTGGAAAAACTGGTGATAGCCGAAGAAAATATGTAGTTTAATTAATAATTACACTAGTTATAGAAGATGTGAATATTGGGGAAAGCTTGGCAAAGGGTTTACCTGAATCTGTACCATCTTTGCAACTATTCTTTGAATTAAAATTATTCCCCCCAAAAGTTGACTAGCATAATAATACAGCATAACAGATCGTTTATAAAGTCTGCACCTTAATAAAACTACATGGACAAACACAAAGGCAAATGACAAGGAAAATGGGCAAGAAATATACCATCAAATATTAACTAGAAATTAACCGTCAAAAATTATAGATTAATTTTTTTCCTTCTTAATATTTGCCTATCCTTTTCAATTGCCTATAATGAGCATATTTGACTTTTACAATGAAAAATGTGGAAAAAGGAAAAGCATTGTAGTATAAACACAGCTTATGAACAGCATTTGTTCGAGTTCTCAGAATGTTAATGAATGCAAATGAGAATGTTAACTAATTTTCTCCAGTAGTTAAGAACAAGTGTAGTGGGCGCGGAGACATAGGTTGGGTGAAACATCTGGAGGGAATGATTGCTTCCTGTTTTCTGATACTTCATCACTTTTCAGAAAGCAGTGTCAGTGCCCTGATGTTTTCTTCCTATTCCTACTAAAACAATTAGCTTTGCAAAGTGTTGAGTTTGTTTGAACCTCAGTTTCCTCCTTTGGGACTAAGTTAAGAATATCAACTAAAGAGCAGAACTGGAAGGAAGCGAGTAGGTACTTTGTAAAGAGCTATGCACATGTTAGAGATTAGTAGTAGTAGCAGCGAGAGTAGTACTACTAGCACTAGCAGCACTGCTAGTAATAGTCATGCAGTGGTAATAGTAGTGGGAGAGCTGTGATTTGCTAGTGTCATTGTTCAGTGTTATTCCTTCGCTGCTCTAGGCTCTTTGAGGACAGGCCGATCCGAGCCGCCCTTGTGTGCCCCACAGCTCCCGGGACAACTTTTCCAGCATATATCAAGTGTTCAAAAATATTTACTATATTGAATTATTATTAAATTATTCAGATGGTTTTAGAATTTTGTTTCAAGCCTCTTGGAAAACAACCAGATTTCAGAGAGGAACATCATATTCCAACAAAGTGATAATACATTTCAGAAGATCTATTTGACTGCTGAAATACCTCTGGCTGGCCTCATAAAAAAATGCAAAGTCCTTATTAAATGTGATGAAGGACTGGTAGAAATAGGGATGGAATTTTCAGGGTTTTTGTAAAAATAGCAGGGGATTGATCAGGTCATAGTCTGAGCTTTCAACTGTAAGGGGCTGTGATCTCTTACAGAATGACGGGGATGGGCCCAAGTTTTAAACATTATTTTAGCCCTTGCTACTTGCCAGACACCCATGAAGCCCTTTGTTCCATCTTGTTTGATTTTTCACACTCTTGGATGAGGTGAGTATTATCAGTCCCACCTTTTAGATAAAGAACTAGGTGAAGACATGTTCACAACTTGCTCTGGGTCGCACAGGTAAGGTTTGACTCCTGCATCCTCAACAAAGAAGTCTTTGCATAACATCAGTTTCTTATAGACAACATGTGTTAGTCTTCTTAGGCTCCATAACAAAATACCATAGACTGGGTGGCTTAGACAACAAAAATTAATTAATTAATTTTCCTACAGTCCTGGAGACTGGGAAGTCCAAGATCAAGGTGCTGGCCAATTTGGTTCTTGGCAAGAGTTCTCTTCCTGGCTTGCAGATGGCTAACTTGTCTCTGTGTCCTCACATGGTGGAGAGACCCCAAGTTCTCTGGTGCCTCTTATTACTGGGGCACTAGTCCTGTCATGAGGGTCCCAACCTCATGACATCATCTAACCTTAATTACCTACCAAAGGACACATCTCCAAATAGCATCACGAGGACAGTTGGGGCCTCAACTTATGAATTTTTTTGTTTAATCCTCACCCGAGGATATTTTTCCATTTACCATCAGATAGAGTAGGGGGGGGAGAGAGAGAGAGAGAGAGAGAGAGAGAGAGAAACATCAATGTGAGAGAGACACTGACTAGTTGCCTCTTGCACAACCCTGACCAGGGCCGGGGACTGAACTGCAACCGAGGTTCGTACCCTTCACTGGAATTGAACCCATGACTCTTTGGTCTGCGCACTGATGCTCTAACCGCTGAGCCAAACTGGCCAGGGCACAACTTACAGATTTTGAGGGACACAGTCATTCAGTTCATAGACCATGATAATGGAAGAGAATTTTGTGTGGGCTCGACTACAGGTTCATTTAAAGGCTTTATCCTTTACAAGGGCATTTTCCACCTGCTAGCATAAGGTAGAACTGTTCCAATCAGGCAAAAAAGAAGTCTCTAACAGGACAGTGAAATAAGAAGGCTGTCATGAATTGAGTTAAAGCCAGACAAAAGAAAACAAAGTTGATAAAAGTCAGGTTTTAAAGTTTTGTTAAATTCTTCTAAAACTAGGGGTTATTACCAACTTGTAGCTGCTTTCATTAGTCAATTTGTATTCATCCTTGTTGATGATCTTTTTGTCTACTAGGAGTTCAAGGCTCTATCCTATCTGGCAAATGCATCCTTCAATGGAACTCAGTTGAGTGTTGTGTTTGACAATTATAGCACTTGACCACTTTCAAGTATTTTCTATGATTAAGTAATTAATTCTCATTGTTTCCCCTTATGAGAGGCAGAATAAAGAAAAATAAAGGAACTAACATGATTGCTTTAACTCTTGAGTGGATTCTCCTCGTCGGGATTTTGTTTCTACTTATGCTTACAGTGTCTGCATAAAACTGAGGACTGGAAATTGAATTCTCAAAGCTGTGTTGCCACTTAATAACACATTTACTCCAGAAGCTGGGGGCGGGGGGAGGGAGAGAAAGAGAAAAAGAGGAAGAGAATACAACAATGACATCTGACTTTTTGTGCACGCAAACGAAACAGAGGCTGTACAAAATGCTCTTGCCTGTGCCTATTATACTTCTTTGCAGATTTACTTCCATCTCTCAAAATGAAGTGCCAAACGTTTTGAAGGAAAGAATAACAACTATGTCACTTATTCTTCCTCTAATGCCCCACCAATGAAAATTCCATTTAAACACCTTAAATGTATGCTTGCCTTTTTTGATTCCTTTAAGAAGAATTCTCATTGTCTCTCAATTTATAATTTACTGGACTTTAGACATTAGAATTCCATAGGATCGGGTAAAATGACTCAAACTCATAATTAGTTTGGAGCAATTAATCCCAAGCTGATTTTATTCATTTTTCAATAATCAAATCAGTCCTCGATGTTGGCTGCTTGGGGAGCAGTTCTACTGAAGCACCATCAGGGAGAAGGCATTGCCAATACTTTCATAAAATGACTCATCTTAATTAAATCTCACTCCCCAAAGTTCCACTCTTCCAGCCACACAAACAAGACAGTTCTATAACGCTCAGCTGAAAATAACAAAATAAAACCCTAGGTTGTAATCTGCATGGTTTAAAATGGAAGGATTCCAGAAATAACAAGGTTATTTAATTAAGGATAAACAAATGATAAAAATAAGACACCTACATAACTGGTTCAAGTTCAAACTATATTTGAGGCAGATGAAGTTGTTTCCACGCTGGGCCCTAAATGGCACACAGGTTATAATCTGGTTCTAAATCTTTGCCCACATGTTATATTTGCCTCAAACTACTAACAAAACATAGAGGATAAACATAAAGAAATGCAATGGATGTCCTGGCCAGTTCCTGGCTGGTCTGGCTCAATGGTTAGAGTGTTGGCCCGGTCTTTCTCTCTTACATTGTGTAGTAGATAACGTAGATTGGTTTGATTCCCAGTCAAGGGCATGTGCCTGGGTTGATCCATGCCCTGGTCGGGGTTCTGGGGGAGGCAATCTCTCAATGTGAGAGAAACACATCGGTGTTTCTTTCCACCCCATCCCGCCTTGATCTAAAAATCAATGGAAAAATATCCTCTGGTGAAGATGAACAAACAAACGAAAAACAAAAAGAATGCAATGGGTTGCATGTTCATTGGCCAAAATACAAGCTCGTCCCATATTTTGGTCTGATTTTATGGCGTAATCTTTTGGTTGTACCCTGTTTACTGTCAGGGTTCTTGATTAGTCTTTCTCTTTCTTTTCTTTCTTCTTGTTAGTGTTCTGAGGGGTCGTGGTCCATTTCTTCATGAAGGAAAGGGACCAGGGTGCTGCTACTTTCCCTTTGGTTTCTGGTCCTGGACCCCATGGGGTATTTTGCATTGCCCCTGAGGGGTCAAGGTTTGGGACACGCATTCCACTCAATGGGTTTTATAGAGTTAACTGAAGAGACAAATGCTTTTAATTTAATACAAAAATAGAACCTTTTATTAAAACAGCAAAACATTAACCAGGATTCCTTAGCACTCTCTTTAAAAGATTATACAAAGAGATGAAGATTTTGAAGAAAACAAACATCTAGGTGCAATTGGATACCTTTCTTCATTACCTATAATTGTTGCCTACTTATTCCAAACCCAATCACTCCACTCCAATGAGAATGTTCCCTTAAAATTCACCAATTTCTCTTAACATAGGGGCAAAACAAACCTTTCTGGACCATAAAAAAAAAAAAAAAAGAGTTGAAAAGTAACTTCCCTCAACTTGCTTGATTTTGTTTCCTGACATAAGAACTTTGTAGCGGACTTGGCTCTTTCACTAAGGCCTGTTCCTCGCCATGCAGCTAAGACTCTTCAAAAGCAATGAAAGGAGAAATCATAGTCATTGTTACATGAAGTTCTTTGGCACCTTCCAGTTTCTGTTCACTGGTATCTTTAAAGCTCCTTCCTCAAAACCAAATTTACCAAAAAACTACAAAGCAAAAGCCTATACAAAAAAAAAAAAAATCACATTTGGGTTTGTTTTTTTTTTTTTTGAGAAAAAAAGTTTATAGTGCTTCAGCTTTTGAATTTATTGGCAATTAATTTCCAAAAGATTATGAAAGACATAAATTATCAATTAAATGCTAATTTCAATAGAGCTATTCTCAGTAACTCAGACAACTGTCATTGGATTATGATTCCACCAAAGAGCTAAACTTTCTAAACCTTAGTCTCTATCACAACTCTCATTGCTTCACAACAGAAGACAAGAAAATATACTGAAAAAAGAAACTGTTGTTACCACACAAACTACATACTTTAGGGTTAATGAAGAGCAAAAGAATAACAATCTCATGAGGATGCCAGATTTCTTTCCTGCGTGACTAGTTGAGATCTTGAATTCCTAATTATATTTGATATAAAAATAAAAGTAGATAGAAAGTCAGAGCTATTTATGAAGTCTCTCTCTCTTACCTAGTATAGTAGATAATGTAGATTGCTTCTTCAAAATTCATCATCTCTTTCTCCCCCTTTCCTGGGTCACAATCCCAAATTTGTTCTGATATCATGAAGAGATCCTTTACTTCAGAGAGTCATGGAGGGTGTAGGGGTGGAAATGAGATCTAAGAATACTCGTGAGCAGTGCTCCTGATGAGAGAACTAAGCCCTGTGTTTTCTGATTTTGAAATTAGTCAGTCATGTGGCCCAAGGTACTCAGAGCCGCTGCAGCCGTCTTGAAACCAAAATGCAACCACCTTGAAAACAAGAGAGTCGAATCCAGGAACCAGACCTGGACCTGACTTCTTCCAGTCCCGTAGGATGGAACAAATGATAATCTATTATTTACAGGTTTAAAGTATTTAACATCATGTAATTCTTTTTCCAAAATAAGTCAGTGACCCAGTCTGCTTTTGATCAAATAATGACATCATTGTTTTAATAAAGCTGATAAAATATATAAAAATAATCCAAAATATTCCACTACTCAGAAACGATAATTAAAAATTGATGACCATTATTCATAAATATGTGTATATATTAATATAAGTAAGATTGTTCTATTTAATTTTTTTCTTTAAAATATTCAATTGAACTAAAACTGAAGGAATTCAAAAATTTTTAAAGAATATTTTTACCTAAAGAAATAAATGTTTTTTTTACTAGCCTTTCCACGTTAGAAAAAAGATCCAATTTTTAACATTGAGAGTTTGAAGTCTTTTTATTCTTAATCATTGAGTTGTGTGTCAACAGCATGTCCAGTGTCCACTGACAGAAATAGAGATGCCCTAACTTGGCTGTTTCTGGACTTCCCCTTGACTGTGGGTCTAGTTGTTCAGATTTTGATGGTCCTTGTCCATTTCTTTGCGTCATTCTCCAGCGTTCCTATGAATTCTGTCAATGATTAATCTCCTTCCAATAAATTTCTTTTCTATTTAAACCATGCAGAGTGCATATCTCTTATTCTAGCTAAGAACTCAAATGGGTACAAAGGTTATTTGTATTTTTAATATATATTGATTTACGAGATGACAAAATGATTTCTATTTCTTATATTTTATTCTATCTTCATCCTCACTACAGCTTTTCTCTTTTTTTAATTTTAATTTTGTCAATATGATAATCACCAAAAATATCTCAGTGATAGTTTAGTTGATGGGTCCTTAACTACTGATGAGGTCATAAGTCTACTGACTACTTATCAATCACATTTAAATTTGCCTATATGTATTACTTGACCATTTCCCTACTTGGTAGTTTGCCTTTTTCTTATCCATTCATAAATATTGCTTTATATGGAAGAGCAGAACTTTTTTCGGTCCAATATGTTGCAAATAGTATTCCTAATCTTTTTTTAAAATTTGTTTATAGTGTCATTTTCTACACAAAAAAATGTTTAATTTAAACGTGGTCAAATATATCCATCTTATTTATTAGATCTGGATTTCCAGTTTAGTTAATAAGATTTCCCCATTACAAGTTACAGCTACATTATCTCTTTCCCTATGCACTTTGTTTTATATTTAAGTTATTAATCCAGCTGGAACTTATTTTTGTATCTCAGCAGTGTGAGGTCCAGTGCAACTTTATTTTCTGCCAGATGGATAGTCAATTGTGCCAACATTTATTTTAAAAACTGTGTTTTTGCTGATTAACTGAAAAACACCTTTGTCAAATAGCAAATGTCCACATATGCTGTGATATATTTCTAGACTACCTGTTTTCTTCCATTGATCCATTTCTTCTTCCTATGATGCTATGAAATTACAGAGAATTTATAACAATTTAGCATATCATGTAGGATAAATCCTACTTCATTATACTGTTTCTTTATAATTTTTTGTAATTTTGCCATATTAAGGTAGTTTTATTCATTCCTTCCATACGTTGAAAAAACAAACAAACAAAAAACTTCGGGATTCAAATTAAAAGTACATATTAATTTGAAGGAAATTAACATATTAGTGATATTAAGTTTTCCCAAAGATAAAATATTATATCTTTTCATTTTCTTGTACTTGGTTTTGTGCCTTTTTTTTTTTATCCTCACCCGAGGACATTTTTGCATTTATTTTCAGATAGAGTGGGAAGGAGAGGGAGGAAGAGAGAGAGAGAAACATTGATGTGAAAGAGACAAATCAACCCGGGATAAACTGCAACCAAGGTACGTGCCCTTAGTGGACACTGAACCTAGGACTCTTTGTTCTGTAGGCTAGTGCTCAAACCGCTGAGCCAAACTGGCCAGGGCAGTTTTATGCCTTTTAATAAGAAGGTTTTCTGTTATGTTCTTCACATAAATCTTGAGTTTTCCTGTTAAATTAATGTCATGGCATTTAATAAGATTTTGTTGCTATTGTAAATGAATTATTTTGTCCCATTCCAATTTCAAGCAGTGTTGCTAGTTATAGAAAAAAAAAAAAAAACTATTGATTTTTATATTATATCTTGTTTTTATCCTCTTTACTAATCTTTCTACTTAATCTTAGTAGCTCTGTTACTGGAGTATTTTGTTTCTGTTTTTGCTTGTATGTTTGAGGGGCTTGGAGTAAAAGTTAGGATTGTTATAAAATAAATTTGTAGAGAAATAGAGAGTTAGCATAATATTACCGTTAGTTAATTGATATTTTTAAAAGAGATACATTTTTTAAGTCCTTTACCCATTTAAAATGTAAATCACTGGGCTTGATGTGACATCATGGAGTTTCTTCCATAGTTAGATAAAGTTACTTCAAAATATGACACAGAAAAATTAAAAGGGAACTCTATTCTTTCTTTTGACCCAGAGGAGATCATGGGTAGAGACAACTGAAAGAAGCTGAGACTGAGGTTGGAGAGGTATTGAATGAAATCGATGGGTCCACAATATCTTGTCGGTTTTGAAATCTTAGGTAGGAGAGGACTCTTGCCCTCTTTCCATTAGTGAGCTGAAGAGATCAGTAAGCCCCTGCCAATACGAAATCATGGCAGTCACAGAGAGGGTCTATTTTGTACCTGAAGACCTCCCGTGGGTCCTGTATGGCGTGGACACAGATTGAGCGCCAGTGGAATGCCATGAGGCCACCGGGGAAGACACGGAGTCTTTGGTGGGCAGGGTTGGGGAGGGAAGAAGCAGCTGAAGCAGAATCAGGTGTAGGTGGAATCTCATGGAGACTCAGACTGTCTTCAGCACCACTGAGAGCCCAGAAAAGTCTTAGTCAGCAGAGAGGAGCCACCAGGTTCTGATCAAGCTGAGAAATAATGGATCACAGTCTCATCAGTCAAAGAGAGTAGCCCAAGAGCCAAGTATAGGATAAAACTAGCTAACCACTAGTAGACTCAAGATGGCACCCATCCGAAGACCAACACAAGGTCAAGTAAGGCCCTCCTGCATGCCCAAGCGCATATTAAACTGGAAGATAAGAAAGAAGGAAAGAAGAGGCCATAAAGGATACAAAACGAAGAGGCCAACTCTGAAGAGAATATTTAAATTAGATGAGTTTCAGTGTATAAAGATTATTAGATTAGATTAAGTGTAAAAGGATTTGACTAAAATTAGATTTTTTTTTTCTGCTGCTACTGTTAAAGAAAACTATTCACTGGACACTTGTGATAAATGGCAAGAGAGACTTTACTAAAGATTATTGCAATGGGGAAGAGAGACTGAACTCAATACCAAAAAATGGGGATTTGGTTAAGTATCAAGGTTTCAGGGAAAAACGAACTTGATTGAATATCAAGCGTGGGAGATTTTATCATTACACTGGCTTAGCAGGAATTTCTGTTACTACTGGGTTCAGCGGGCCAAGGATGGGGCCTCTGCAAGAGGAGGACTCAGAGGAGTCCCGCTGAAGGTTGGCCCAGGAGGGATTCTTTGGAACTGCTCAACACATGGGAGCTCTTAGGAGATATCAAAGACATTTCAAAAGTTAAAAATAATAATTATAGTTAACAAATATTGAAAGTTTACTTGGTGCCAAAGATTTTTATAAAAACTTTCATGTATTGCCCTGGCCTGTGTTGCTCAGTGGTTAGAACATTAGCCTGAACACCAATAGGTCTCGGTTCGATTCCAAGTCAAGGGCATGTACCTAGGTTGCAGGTTTGATCCCCAGCCCTGGTCAGGGCACATGAGGGAGGCAACCAATTCATGTGTCTCTCTCACATTGACGTCTCCCTCTCTCTCTCCCTCTCTCCACCTCTCTTCCTCCATCCCTTCCACTCTCTCTAAAAAAAAAAAATCACTGAAGAAAATATCCTCAGGTGAGGATTGACAAAAGCAAACAAAAAAACAAACAAAAATTTCTGTGTATAAACACATTTTAATCTCCCAGGTGCCCCTCCAAGAGAGAGACAATTATTATCCTCATTTCACAGGTGAGAAAAATGACATAGCCTGAAACTTGCTGAGCTGGGATGTGAACCCAGGGAACCTGGGTCTACAGAATACACACTTACCCTCCAGCCTCCTCTCAGTCTTTGACTCTAGTTGTCAGTACAACCGTCATCATCACCTTGATATATTTATGACCAAGTAGATGCAGTGAGCAAGCTAATGAAGAGTTTTCTAAAACTGATTGTCTGGTTCAGTCAGGAAAAAGAATCCAGTCTACGTATTCTAAGTGCAAAGGACTTTGGCCCAAGGAACTGGATTCTTACAGAACTATGACAGAGCTCTAGCTAAGCTCAGGGAAGCGATCACAGACTTGTCCCTGTCTGCTTGTAAGCCTTGATGTTTGTGGTTTCAAGAGCTCAACTGGAATGTGGCTGCAAGAACCTCAGGGGAGTTCCCACTAACTCTTAGTCTTTAGCACTGTCTTGGGTTATTCTTAAAATTACCCATAAGCTGTTTTCAATTCCTGCATTCTCTCATTAGCAATGAAGGGGATAATGGGAAATATAGACCCAGGTTCTCTGCAATGGAGAGGAGATCTTGGAGGCAGGGATGCTAATTTAATAGCATGCAAACATACTTATCCATAGCAACTTTTTCCCTCTAAAGTGAATATAAATCTCTTTTATTTTGGTTGATACTCTTTTTTGTAGTTGTTTTTATACATAGCTTAAAAAGTCAAATAGTTTGATAAGGTTAACAACAAAAATAGTAAGTTTTAATCGATCAAATCACAACCCTGATCCATAGCTTCTTTAACAGAATAAAGTTATATTGCTGATCTCAAGTGCATACATCTCTCTTGAGTTGTGATACAGATAAAAATCACATTGTTTCTCTTTCTGAGCTCATAGTTATTTAGAATTCATAGTTTATTAGAATTCATACTTGGAAATAACAGAGGTTTCTTAAAGATCTTGTGTTTCTCATTGTTTTGGAAAATAATTTCAAATATTTTATTCCTTTAAAATTTTTAATCTTGAGAAAAATGATTCCTTGTCATTTTATTGATCTATTTATTCTCTTCCTTTTCCCTTTTGCTTCACCTTCTGGTTCTTTTATTCTTCTTCTTGGCCCAATTCAAATATCTCTTCCCTGTGGAACTAGTTTGCTCCTATTATGTCTTTTCGGTACTTTCCTCATTAGTTATATTACAGCTGTTTATATATTTGTCTCTTACTTTGTGAGTCCATGAAGGGCAGAAGCCAAATTGGATTTTCCTTGGTGTATCCAGTGCTAACACATGGCTGGGCCTAGAATCAGTGCTCAAAAATATTATGATGGACAGCAACAGTAGAATGAGCAGGAAAAAAAAAATCCATGTCATATTTACAAACTACATTGATGAGACAAATAAGCTAGTTTACTTTTTTCTCTTTGTCAAAGAGATAGTTTCTATTTTATAACGCAAAAGAAATGTATTTCAACATTTTGCCCTTCTTTGCGCGTTCTTCGTTACAGTATGGCTATCTATGTAGAAAGAAAAGAGACTTAGGAAAGAATTGAGGAGGAGACAGAAGAGAGGGTGGTTCGAATACCAGGAGGCAGAGATGAGAAGACTAAGTATTGCATTCACCTCAGGGAGAATTTCAGTTTTATGTTTAATTGAGCTATTGAATAATGAATGTCCACAAGCCTGTGGAGGTCTGTGGGAACAATATATTACTAGTAAATAAGAAATAACTGTATCTCACCCTGGCCAAACACCTCAGTTGGTTAGAGCATCATCCCAACATGCCAAGGTTGCAGGTTCAATCATCGGTCAGGGCACATACAAGAAGCAACCAATGAATACATAAATAAATGGAACAACAAATCATGTTTCTTTCTCTCTCTCTCTCTCTCCCTCTCCCCCCACCTTCCTATCTCTCTCTATCTCCAGTCAATAAATTAAATTAAAAAGATACATCTCAATTGTAAAGGAAGATTTATATCACTGGTAGCATTCAAATTGGAGCTGAGTGACCATGTCTCAATAACATTTTGGAAGACTTGGTTTAGATCAATAGTTTCCAAACTGTGCTCCTCTTCATTTGAATTCTTCAGTGGTCCTCAGGCATCGTGGGTGAGTCGGGGGAGCGGATAAGGTTTTCATCCTCCTTTTTAATGAGAACGGCTCTACTTTTATTAGTTTTGCATATTAAGGTTCCAACTAAAGAAGTGAAAAACGTCTTCCACTGATTTAACAATATTTGAAAACTGTTATATTTCATTGATTCTTAAACTTGGCTGTGCATCAGAATCCTGTAGAGAGCTTCATAAAAATACTAATTTCTGGGTATTTTTCCATACCCACTAAATCAGAATCTGTGGGGCTGGGTTGCAATATCTGTATTTTTTACCAAGCTCTGCAATGCAAGTTTTTTTTCTAGCTGGCTTTTAGAACTAATGACCTCTCAGTGTCTTTGCAAATTTTAAGACTCTATAATTCTTTTTAAGTTCAGTTGGAGTTATAACTAGAAAAATATCACCAACTCAGACAGCTTCTTCTTCTATACTTTTCAGATTATCAGGAGGACTGGGTCAAAGGATAAAAAAATAAACAGATTCCTAATACCAACCCAAACTTGGTTTATGAGATTTAGAAAGATCACACGTGCAAGCAAAATATTTATTACTTGAGTAAATACAAACATGCTTAAGCAATTCTTCTATGCATAATTGTGATATTATGATTTATAAGAAATATATTTCTTGTATATATATGGTCTTCATTCACAGGTCCTGCCTTACAGCTTCCAAAACCTTTGGAGGATATCTCTGGGTAGATAGTGTCAAGATTGAGATGAATTATAGGACACGCAGACAGTGCACTGAGAAATGCGGGTGGTGGAGAATCGCCCCACCTCCCCACCCAACTATAATTGGGTGCAGAATTTTGAACTATATTTAGAATAATAAAAAGGTAGAATAGAACTCAAGAAGGCAGAGGGGAACAAACTTTCATGGAGATCTTCTGGGGGCCCGACACTGTTAGGATTTTTAAATAAACACTCTCAGTGAAGCCTCATAACAACTATATGAGGTATATTACATCATTTTCACTTGAGAGATAGAAAAACCGAGGTTTAGAAAGATTAAGTAATTTACCCAATGCCACAAAGTTAATACATAATGATGTCAGTATTAGAATTTGTATTTTTTATTTTCAAAGTCAATGTTCTTTTCCAATATACTGCCCTGACCCAGAGTCAGAGATTCAAAGTTGAAAGTGTTAGTTCATTCATTTCACGTAGGAAATGGACGTAGGAAATGTTGGGCGGAGACAGGCACAGAGTCTCTTCTTATTCTCTCTCTCTCTCTCTCTCTCTCTCTCTCTCTCTCTCTCTCTCTCTCCCCCTCTCTCTCACATGAAAACCAAGAGAAAGCAAAAAGGAGCCCAGGAAACCACCAACATTTATGTCCTTTTCATTTTAGCACCGCACATGCCAAAAGGCTCAGAATTTTATGTGAAGGCAAGAGCAAGGGGTTGGAGTCAGTTCTTGTGCTGCTTGTGACCTCGTCTCTGCGATGGGGTAATAAACCCTCTCCTGGAGTTTCATGAGGATTACCCGAGGCCTTTGCAGCAACAGGGCATCCTTAATATAACAAAAGATTTTAGATATTTTAGAAAGAAATGGATGTATTGTACTATCTCCCACTAGGAGGAAATAAATCTATGGCTAATCAAGGCACATCTGAGAGGCAGCAGATGATGTACTGTGCATGCCAATGTCTTATGAGGCATGCACGAATGTATTCTATCGTTAGTTCGTTCATTCATTCATTCATGTAACAAATATTTACTGAATGCCTCCACCATGCACAGTCATATTCTGAGTTGTGGGGAAGAAAATGTCCCTGGTCTACATGAGAAGTGACAGGTAAAAAGAAAACCCTAAATAATAAGACAATTTAAGATCTGTGAGAATTATGAAAAAAAGTAAGCTGGTAACGAAATCAAGAATATCCAGGGTACTGAGAGTATGAGGTCAGAGAAGACCTTTCTGAGGAAGGATCGTTCAAACTGAGAATTGAAGCATAGCACGGAGAGTCCTGCAGTGGTGCAGTAAAACATTCCAGCAGGCAAGGAAAGGTGCAAAACTGAGCCCCGGGCCCCTCCAATTCAGCCCCTCATTCCTGGTATAGCGCGTCCGCCTCTAGCTGTCCTGAGGCGCACACCTCTGATCACCTAGTCCCAGAATCCTTTGGGTACCAGAATAGACTGGCCACTTACATCAAGGGATATGATGTTTACTTGGGTTCTGCTCTATTTCTGTGTTTAAACCAGAGACTCCTTGTTTGAACTGCATTCCCCTTTTCCTAGCCAGACAAAACTTCTATAAATTCTTAGGAATGTCCTTTTTCCCCCCCTATTTTCTTGAACGTGGTAGATAAAAATGTAGACACTAAGTAAATTTTTTCACATCCTAACTGTAGTATCCTTTCGAGGCTGGAGTATGAATATACTAAGCTAGATGGAAAACAGTGTTTAATTTTGGGGAAATTAATTTGATTCTAAGGGTGTTTGGGGCTCCTGGGGTTCTATAAGAGTATATGACAGAGACTTGCTAATTGTGATGGCTGCTATTAGCTTCTGATTTCTACTCTACGTTGTCAAAGTCAGAATTTCCTAGAGGGGCATATATTCTGAGAAGTTTGGTTTCCATGACAGTCTTGTCAATAGCTAACTGTTTATTGATGACATGCTTCAGGGGTGGTCCGAGAGCCAGTTCTCATAAATATTCATCAATATCTTGACTGAAGGAAAAGAAAATTAGCAGAGGATTCTAAATGTGATGTGGAGAATGGAATCAGAGAACCAAATTGCACTTTAAATAACCATGAGAAGTTTATTCGGCAGTGAAAATGAAGGATCTGAAGTTTATTCTCTTATCCCCCCTCCCGCCCCCATAGAGTATCCAGTGGAAGTAACAGTGGATTAAAAAGATGGGAGCAGAGCCCTGGCCGGTTTGACTCAGAGGTCAGAGCTGAACTGCTGACCAAAGGGACATGTACCTGGGTTTCAGGTTCAATCTTTGGCCCCTGTTTGGGTCGTGTGGGAGGCAACTGATGGATGTATCTTTCTCACTTTGATGTTCCTCTTTCTTTCTCTCTCCCTTTCCTCCCTTCCACTCTCTCTAAAAATTAATGGAAAAAATATCCTCGGGTGAGGATTAACAACAAAAAGACGGAGGCAGAAAATGCCACCATGGACCCTTCACCTACTGCCTCCGGTCCCTCCCTGACCCAAAGTGTCCCAGGAGCCTCGTCCCTGGAAGCCTGCAGCATGTGAATGGCGTCAGCTGTGTCTCTCTAGCACTTTCACTAGATTCGGGGCAAGAAGAGAGAGAAGAAGGTGACAGCAAGAAGCTAAGGGCAGTACAAGAGCAGGGCCTCGTGGGTGCGCGTCTGCAGCTTTGGAAACGATGCCACCCTTTAAAGATGCAGCTGTATCAGCAGCACCTTCCAGGGAGCTCATGCAGGTTTTAGGGGCAAGGGGTTTGGGACACATCTGTGGATTTGAGGCATCTGTGGTTGCCATGACACCCACAGCTGGAAGTAAAGCTCAATTCCCCATGTCTGTGAGCCCTCACAATCATGTTTGCATTTCACTTCTTTAAAAAAAAAATGTTTTTAAAATTGATTTTTAGAGGGAGGGGAAGGGAGGGAGAGAGAGAGAGAAACATCAATCTGCCGCCTCCTGCACGTCCCCTACAACCTGGAGCCGCAACATGTGCCCTGACAGAGCATTGGACCAGCAACCCCCTGGTGCATGGGTTGGTGCTCAACCACTGAGCCTCATGGGCCAGGTGCATTTCACTTCTTAAAGTAGAGCTTTCTTTGCTCTAAGGATCTCACTGCATGCATTCCTATAACTCTAAGCTCCTCATCTTCATATAGGAAGAAGAAGCCAAGTTAATAATTAGGAAATAAAGATCTATAGTATGTCCTTCTCTCTGGAGGATAGACCGTGATGAATGAAAAAGACAGGGATAAAAAAGGAATCAATATTTATTCTAGGCTGTCTACCAGTATAGGTTATATATTTTCAGTTTGAGGTGGTTATAAGGTAGCCCTTCTCCATATGTAGCCATCATTTATTAATAATTATTAAACACTTAATGGTGTACCAGACACTGTTCTAAATCCTAGAGATTCAGCAGTGAGCAAGGTCAACACTTTCTTCTTAGAGCAGAGGAGGCTGCAGGCGCAGAAGTTACTGGTTTAACGATGGAAGACCTCGTCAGTGATTTGGAGTTGTCCAACAACCGGTGGAATAGGCCCCATGACACAGTAGTGTCCATCTCACGACTGCAACACAGGCTACACGAGTCTTCAAGACAGATGTTTTCAACACAATGACTGTATGTGTGCTGTGTTTCACTTGGTGATCTCTGACATGCCTTTGGATTCTGAAATTCTGTGACAAGGACCATGAAAAGGTTGGGATGTGAGATTCTAGAGTGGCGAAGGCCGGACTGTAGAACCGTGTGGGAGGTGACAGTCTGTGGAACCCGAACGTGGCAGGTTAGATGGACTTAATAATTATCGTCCGTACACTCCATTATCTACTTGATATTGTTTGAGTGAGGTGCCAATCACAGGTGGAGGCCTGATCGCTGGCCGCTGTTAGACCTCTGTTCTAATTAGTGGGCTTAAGAATCTGGTTGTGAACTTGGGATGTTACTGAAGGCAAGGGAAACCACTTCAGGGAGAGGTGACAGAAAAGAACAGATGTCAATGTTTTATGGCCCGATGGGCCATTTTCTTGCCCCTGCCTCTGTCTGGAGCCTCCACATCCTCAGACACATTCACTCTGCTTCAAGGAGGCCGCTGACCCCGACCGCTGCCTCATCGTCTAACACATTCATTATGTCTGAGGTTGGCTCTCATTATTCAGGTCTTCATCTCGCTGCCTGGGGTAAGCGCACAAAAAGCCGATCATCAAAACATCACACCCTCAATGCCACAAGCCCTTTGGTATTCTCCTTAGGATGTCAGAAACACAGACAAAATGTAAGTCGCATTTTGCATCCAATGTGGGATAATCTTTTTCTCTGCTCTGCAGAATGTGCCAAATTTGATTCCTGGGACAATTCATATTGTACAAAGGGAAAGGAAGCTCTCGGCCTGTTCTCTTTTTTTTCTTTCTTCCATATGGCTGATTGATTCTTCTCATACTATAAACTCTTTTTCTTACAAAAATGTGATCTCCGGTGCTTTAAATGAATATATCATTGCTTAACTGGTGTAGCAGGGCGTGGTGTTTCCATTTCAAAGCACAGGCCACGCAGCCGGAAAGAACTGGGATTGAAATACAGCCCTGACTGCTTATTAGGGGTGAAGCTCTGAGCAAGTCGCTGAAGCTCTCCGGGTCTCCAGCCTCTTCCCAGCAAAACTGGGGTATATCTGAAGCTGCAAATCCCTTCCATTATCTAAGAATCTTCATGTCTTTTAATTTTTTTTTCCTCTTTATTGATATTAGAGAGACAGAGGAAGGGAGAGGGAGAGAGAGATAGAAATATCGATGAGAGAGAACATTGATTGGCCGCCTCCTGCATCCCCCCACTGGGGATCCGGCCCACAACCTGGGCATGTGCCCTGACCAGGAATCAAACTGGTGACCTCTTGGTGCATGGGTCAACACTGAAGCACGGAGCCCCACCGGCTGGGCATAGAATCTTCATATGTCTTAAAAATGCAAAACCCTTCCCTTAGCTAAGAGTCTTCATATGTCTTGATTGTCTTGCTTACCATTTACTCATTTGGCAACAAATACTCAAATAATGACATTACTGTTTTCATCGAGCCGATGCTCCTGCTGTGTGCCAGGGACAGGATTAGGAAGATAACAGTGGAGAACATTCTCCTGGACCTTATTTGTGTTTCTGGCTGGGCCTACAAATTACACTGACATAAAACTGATTCATAGGAGAAAGCATACAGATTTTATTAAAATTCTACGAGGGAGCCTTCACGAGAGAATGAAGACCTGCGGAAGTGACTAGAGCGGCAGACTTTTATATCTTTTAAACAAAGAGACAATACATTTGTGAAGAATTGATAAGATGAAAGCGTCCGGGCCGAGAAGTAGATGGTGAAGGAGCAACTAGGAAGAAGAGGGTGCGTTGAACAGGGTTTGTTTGCAGAGAGCTCTCAGCCTCGAGTTCCTGATGTTTGGTGATGAGTACAGTTTCTTCCTCCTGGTAGAGGGAGGGTACCTTTTACATGGGAGTTTTAGCTCCTGCTTTTAGGAAGAAAAGGGAAGTTCAGAGTGCTCTTGCATTGCTGTTTCTTCAATGTCTTTGATTCAAAATCATCGATATGCCCAAATGACATATTTTGGGGTGACATATTCTGTTTCCTTTGAGGAACATGATCTACTTGGGGGCGGGGGGGGTCTGGAGAAGGCTGAGCTAAGAAAATGAATTTAAGCTAATTTCTTTCACTCATTCATTCATTCATGTATTTATTGTTTATCCAACAAGTACTTATTAAATATTGAACAAATCTCAGGCTCCATCACAAGTTTTAGTGATATTTTGGAGAAAAAAAATAAATAAAATCCTCTAAGGAACTTAAACTCTAATGATGTTTTATTCCAACTTCATTCTCGGTACAAAATGCTATTGGAGACTGAGGAGAATTTGTTATAAGACAATAAAATGGAGAAGGCACTTTGAGGTGAAAGTACTGGCATTTATTTTATGGGAGAGAAGAAAAACAGGAAAGGAATGTAAAGTAAGTCGGGGTAAAGCTTTGGCTGAGAGGGCCATGGAGAGGAGAAATTTATGTGTGAAAGTTGGAAATTTGTCTGGGGACTTAGCTCGATGCGAAATGAGTTCTGATGAGAATATTACTGGGAGCTGTTCCTCCGCTCTCCAACTTGGTCAGGTGCTCATTCCTTCTAGAATAAACTGCTCACAAGACTTCAGACCCGGTGACAAAGAGAGCAAGCTGCATAATCTGTGGATTTTGCTGTCAAACGCAACACTCTGATACCTATTTTGAAAACAAGGAGTATTTTTCTCATTATGGGCTTTCTATTTCTTCTTCATGTGAAGAAATCCATGCTATGTTTTGTTGGTAGTACTTTGTTGATATGTAAATATTACTGTGGCATCCCTACTTACTGTTGGAATCATCAGTCAACATACCTAAACCTTCAAGTGGGTGTTTACCTATGCGATGTTCAATTCATCAACAAGATTGTCCGTTTTGCTTCTAAATATGTCTCAAGGACCCAAACTTCTTTCCCTCAACACCTTTTCTAAGTCACAATCATGTCCAGCCTGGAATAACCACACTGGGCTCCCAACCAGTCTACTTCCATTCATCTGGGTGCCCCCCACCCGTGTCCCCAATGAATCTCCACACTGCAGCCAGAATGACCTTTTCAAAAATGCAAACCCGATCAGGCCATTTTCTGCTTATTATCTTCAGGAATTTTTTTCTTTGGCCTCTCCCCTCCCAAAACAACCCCAATCATGACCAAAGCTCTCAAGATAGTAGGGTGGGATAGGAACTTCCTCAGACTGAAAGGACCACAACAAAACTCTCATCTAACATCATACTTAATGGCTGTAAGTTTGGAGGAAAGATAAAGACCTCCATTTTTAACATTTCTCTTCAACTTTTTACTGGAGGTCTCAGTCAGTATAATAGGAAAGTAACAGAAATAAAAAGCAAATGAACTAGAAAGGAGAGGTAAATATTTCTTTTTTGCAGAAGATGTGATTGTGTGTGGAGAAGATCCTAAAATTCTACAAAAAAAGCTACTATAGAAGTAAAAACAAATTTAGCAAGATCACAATTTATAAAATCAGTACAGAGAAATTAGTTTTATTTCTCTATACCAGCTGTAAATAATTAAAAAATAAATTAAAAGGTGCTATGTAAATGTGTCCAAGTCAAATTGGCATTAAAAAACCCATGTAATATCTAAGTATGAATTAAATTAAATATGTATAAGAACTACACTAAACATGATGTAAAGTTGCAGAGAGAAATGAAATCACTAAATAAATGGAGATATGGCTCTTATTTAATGTAACATAGACTTCAACATTTTTTATTTAAAAAATATGCATACAGTGTGATAAATATGATACTAAGAGGACACTTAATCCAGTTTTGTGGGAATGGAGGGTTTTCCAGAAAGCTTCCCCATGTTTGGAAGCCGTAAGAGGAGTAGGGTGAGATATACAAGCAAGGAAGGGTGTTACTGATAGAAAGACACTCATGAACTTGGCCCACTTAGAAACAGTGGTGTTTCAGTGGACTTGGGGTCCCAGAGGTACGGCCTAGACACTGAAGGATAGGGGTGAGGAGATCAGATCATGAAAGGCCTCTTAGCATGACCTTGAGAATGAGTATCACCTTAACTTTTGTTTTCCAGGTTCCTCTCCAGCCTTACCCTCTCCCAGCCCTGCCTGTAAGCCATGCTATGGAGTTTGGGATTTTCCTTAAGGATCCTTTTTAAAAATTTTTGCTGTGTACAGATAGATAAAAAGTCAATATCCTAGAAGGAGAGAGACAGATCCTGGTGGCTTTTCACCTGACGCTTCCAAGGGACTCCTATTTGGGTGGTAGCGCCCCTGCTGGGAGAAATGGGGGAATGTAAGTCTGGGAGGTCTGGAGGTGTCTGGAAAAGCACCAGCCCCAGTGATCAATGCCAGAGGTGGCTCCATGGAGGACGCAGAGGCCAAGCTCTTCTGCTTATTGTCTCCTGGTGATCAGAGTCACCAAGGAAAATACAACACAGGCAGGCACGGGACGGAGCAACACTTTATCTACACAGGAGAGAGACAGTGGGATCCAGCTTCAGCGAGGGACATCTGTCCCCACAGCCAGACGGTCTCTCAGGGCCATCTGCCTGCCTACCCTCTCCCTGCTGCAGGGGACGGAAGCCTGTGCTGTCTCCTTGGAGGACACACACAACAGCTACCCTCTGTGGTAGACACTTAGAAGACTCAATTAAATGATCAAATGTTAAAATAGTTCCAGCAGAGCATAAACTTCTCCAAAATATATTACTAAAAGCCTACTTGAATGAAAAAAATTAAAAATATATTTGATTTTTCATATTTAGTGACTTAAATTAGTTAAATAAAAGCAACAGAAGCCCAAATAGCTTTTTGTCACCATGCGAGACACCATAGATATATAAATATATTGCAATTCTAAACATCATCACAGGGTTATAATTCAGCTGGAAACAAATTGAACTTTCTCTTGCTTCTTGTTGTTGTTAAAAAATTAAAGCCTGTCTTTTTGATGCAAATAAAGAAAACATTTTTATGTTAAGAAGCTGATGCATGTTTGCATAACCAGTGACACAGACCACTGCAGTGAAGGCTGAGAGGAGGTGGTCGAGCGGGGAGGAGGGTGTCAATGGAGGAACAAAGAGGAACATCTGTCATACTTTCAACAATAAAGATAAATTGTTTTAAAAAGTTAAAAAAATAAAATAAAATAGTCCAGCCGGTGTGACTCACTGGTTGAGCATCGACCTATGCACCACAATGTTGCCGGTTCGATTCCCGGTCAGGACACATGCCCAGGTTGTGGGCACGATCCCCAGTGGGGTCATGCAGGAGGCAGCCAATTGATGTTCTCTCTCATCGATGTTTCTCTCTCTCTCCCTCTCCTTTCCTCTCTCTGTAAAATCAATAAAGGAAAAATAAAATAAAAAGCCTGGCACTGATTTATTTATTCTACCAAATTTTACTAGTACATAAAAATTCCCAACTCAGATACATTAGCTTTTTCCCCCCTAGAAAATAACTTAGTAACAAAAGGAAAGTTATTAAGCTGAGAATAATGCCCCTGAAATTAGTGTTTTTTTGGTCTAAAAATGTGACACTTCCATTCACGACAAGCAATGATGAGTATATACGCTAGAGATCACTTGGTATCCTGCGTTATTTTACTTCTCTGAAAAATAAGCTTTCAGCAACAGTCTTCATACGTGAAGCTCCTTTGAAAGATGTCTCTATCAGTTCACGGTTTTAAGTAAAGCCCTGTTATCAGCACCCCTGTTCCGAAGGCCAGCCTGCCCTGGGCGAGGCCCCTCTGAAAGCCACAAAGTAGGGTCGACCACACACAGGAGCATCAGACTGTCTGGTGGTCAGGTAGCACCTAAAAGTGAAAAGTCTGTCACTGACCCTGGTCAAAATGAAATTTGCTTTCAGGTGCAACCAGAAGTTGGATGTTAGCACACCTCTCATAACCCAATAAGAGGTAGATCAACCAGTTTCTATCTGGGAATCGAGGTGGCATGCTATCATTTTAGAAAAAAAAAAAATCACCTGCTTGATTGCCACTCGAATTCTGAAAAAAGATTAAAATGTTAATCCTGAATGTGTCACAAAGCATCGGGGGTTTGGTGCTAGTGGACAGAGGTGAGAGTTTGCAAATCTGACGGCTGCGAGCTAATTGATAGAGCGGAGGTGCACGGACCACTTCCAGGGACAGGACACTGAAGGGCCTTCTGGGTTTCTTCAAAGTCTGGATCAGACCCTGTGGTAATGACTGATCCTGAGGAGATTCTTGAAGGCAGCCTCCCTAATTCTAAGCATCTCTACATGTTACGGCTCAAAAACACATGGATCCTTCCAGGGTACCCTATTTATGACAGTAAATTCACTTGAGATTGAGTGAAGACATTGAGGCCACAGCCCCTGGGGGCAGGGGTGGGGTGGTGATGCTCCAGTTACACCTGATTTGCTCTCTGTGTTTAACCAGAGCCAGCTCCTCGGTGAACTCCACGGACCACTGCTGTGGATTTGGATGGCCACGTTCCACATCATAGCTTCCACTGAGCTAGGCAGGCACGGGGTTCGAGGCTTCTCTTGCTCCCACCGTTCTGCCAATTGTTGCCACAAATCCTTAGCTCCATCGTCTGATGAAAGGTTTGAGGACGTTCTTCCCCACAGCAAGCTTTCTTTCCAGAAATGTGTTTCTTTGGCTGGTTTAATTCAAGTCGCGCTCAAATTCTTCCAGACTCAACAGGCTCATTTTGCTTTTTCTGCATAACCATTTGCTTGTCCTGCTCTAACATCCTTTTGTAATGAATTTTCAATTCTTTCTCTTCCCCGGGCCACTCCCTGATGCTGAAATCCCTTGGTAGGTTTCCGACGGTGGCTTCGCAGAGAGATTCAGGCTCCATCAGGAGGCTGTGGTTTTCTGATCGGAGGGCTCTGTTCCTAACGTTCAGTTTGTTCAGATCAGTCTCCTTCTCGCTTTTCACTTCCCTGTGGGACTTTTTCCACTTCCTCTGTATACTCTTTGCTCTTTGTTTCTGTGTGTTAGCTGGATCTTTTCAACAGCAAGTTCCTTTGTCCACCGAGCTAAATTGTTCTTTCTCTGTTAAAATGGGGGGAGGTCTTCATGCCTCCTGCGGCCGATGCGTGGGTTCTGGAGGTGGGGGTGCTGGTCCCCGGAGGACAGCCGCAGGCCCCCCCGAGAGCCGTCTCACCTTGGCTCGTTGTGAGCACGCTCTGAACTGAAACTCACACATTTCCTTTATGAAGTGCAGTTTAGCCGGTTTTTCTTCACGTCTGTGTTTGGTATTTTATTATAAACTCTGAATAGAAGATTTGAAAATGTGATTTCTTAGATTTCGGCTTGCTTTGAAATACTTTGGATTATTGATTTGTAACTCACTGAATGAGCTGCCCGTTTCCCAGCTTTATAGCACTCGCACGTCGGATGAGCTCCACTCTGTGTCTTCTCCGAAGGAATGTTTATTGTATGCCAGCCACGCACTGAATGGTATGTCAGACAGTGTGGAGACCCATTAGAATAAAATTCTTCTTTTTGAGTTGGTCACGGGCTGGTGGACAAACAAATAGGTAACCAAATAATGACAATCCAGGATCATATGATTGATGGTGATGATGCAGTCTTGTCATTGGTTCAGAACCACCCCAATTAGGGACGCCTTCTGCCCCTGGACATGGCCTCACTCTGCCTCTTTGTAAAAACAAACCGAATGCTTGAGGACACTGAAGAAAGAATCCAATTAAAGGTTAGAGTACTCGCGACTTGAGATGCCAACCCTTGATTCTCAGCGCCCTGCTCAGAGCGAGGGTTTGCTCTGTGTGTCTGAGCATTTCCAGGTTCCTCGCGGGCAGTGTTCGCTCAGCGGGGAGAGGTGATGCCGAGCTCTGTGCATGATGGCGTGGCTCCTGGGTGGACACAAAGCTGTTCTGATTGGATCTCTTCTGGGGCATAAATAATAGACCGTAATGATAACACACCCCGCCTTCATAACAACAGCTGAGTGAGCTTTAACCAGGGGGTCCTTCTCTGTTTAGTAAACAGCAAATGAGGGCACTTTCTGAACCAGGGGAGCTTTTCTCAGAATTATGCAAATGTTATCTACAATATGTATAATTTATTGTGTGGACGTACCCAGGTTGGTGTTACTTTCTTTATAACAGTATATAACAACCATATTTTATTAGATTCATTTTTTTCTTGAAAGAGGAAGAAAATCATTAACTGCATAGTGAGTGTTTTCAGATCCTTAAAGGGTGTTTTACTGATGGCCTCCCAGACGGGTTATTTAAAATTCTGCAGAGCGCAGGGGAGGGACTGACATGCCTCCTGATTTTTTCCACAAGCCCTGAATTTTAAAAAAGAATAAATTGATCAGACTGATGAAGAGAAAAAATGTGACATATCAGAAAATGCCTTTAGGTTTGATATAACTCATAAACCGGGGTGGAGAATACTTAGGGAATTATGGATCTTTGATTTAAATTAAATTTCTGGGTAGGATCCTTAAAGTAGAGCAGCGACTGCTCAATGTCTTTAGCCTATTTTTTTTTTCTACAAAATGTAATAATGGTGGTCTGAAAATTCAAGTATAATATAAACTTCTGAGCGTGTCTACTGAAAATTAATTGCTCCTTTTTCTGGGTTTCCTCAGTTCTTTGTTTATGTTTGTATTTTATACATATGTTTATATAAATATAAAATTACATGGAAATAATATTTATATACTAATATAAATATATTAGCAACACCAAAACACCTGCTGGGCACTAGAGATATGGTGGGAAATAAGCCACCGGTCAAGAGCTTAAGACAGTGTCCTGTCCTGTCTGTGAGCATTTGAACATTAGCGGGTTCATTTCCAGATCTTCCGGCCTCTGAGGATTTCCTATTGGGCCTCCTTCTTCCTACAATGTTCAGCTTACAGGGACACTTCACCAAGATGACCTTAATTTCCCCCTCAGTTTGACAAAATTTTAGGCAGGTTGCTTCCTAACTATAGACCCCTGAGTTTCCTTTTCCTCTAATACTTAATTTAGACAATTTGAGGTTGTAAATTCTGTCTCTGCACCTACAACCCAGGGATCTTTCTCAAGGACCTGGGAGACATCCCTTTGAAATGTAATTCTCAAGGACTGTAGGACTCCTAACTCCCAATGTCTCTGGGAGTGTAGGAGCCAACTTTGATAAGCACCAACTAGCAAACGAAGAGTTTAATGACCTGGTCCCGTCTCCCCAGGTTCTCCAGCACTTTTCTTTTAGCTCATCTCACTTCCTAAAAATCCGCCTGCCTTTTGTTTCAGTGGAGTTGAATTCAGTCTCTTGCCTGTATTGCAATTGTTTTGAATAAAGTCTTCCTTGCCGATTTAACCCATCTGATGCAACTTTGATTATTGTGCAGTGGGCATGGAGCAGCCAGGAGAACCATGATGAGGTGATGAAGAGTTCCCATCACATGGGTGCATGGAGTCACAAACCACGAAATCCTGTACACACCCCTTCTAATAAAATCAATTCCTATTCCTAAAGTATTACTATTTAAAACCATACAATGCTAGAATGGAAATAGACTCTCTATATCAAGTCCAATGTCTTTGGTTTGCCAAAGAGAAAATGGTCACCGGCCCAAAGTCACCCAGAGGTCACAATTGGTAGTATAAAGCTGGTCTTTTGACACCACCTCTGGGTTGTCCTCAGTTTCATATCTGTTGTGTATTCACTTGAGAATTTTCAGGCTGCTAGTTATAAAAGTGCATCTTGTATGTCCAAGTTATTATCACCACTCTGATAAAGAGTTTGGTAACAATTGGGGGGAAGCCATATAAATGTCATAATCTGTTTCTTATACTAATAAAAAATATTTGAGCTAATGTCTTAGACTTAATATGAAATACTATATCATATACAACCTCATTATTTGAATTAAGACCCACCAGTCAATGCCCTATATGGATTTAATTTTAAAACATCCAATTTTGCTTCAAGCTGTTAGGAAAATTAAAATGCATTATTTTTAGGTTTTACAGCATTTTCAACCAGTTTGCTGTCAGGAGACGAATATTGCAATCTATCAGTTTTTCTTTTTTTTAATTTATGATGCTATTTAAATAAATATCAGGTTTTTGTATGTGCTGCTCAATTTCTCATTATCATGCAACATAGCCTTTCCAAACTGCCTGAGGTTAGTGCCTTTGTTAGAACCCTGGGGATTGAGTAACAGAGCTTAAGTCATGAGAAACTTAACCAACCTATATTTGAAAAAATATATATAATTAAAAAAAATTAACATCAAGGTCACATCGCCAGATTTTGCTCTTGTCAGACTTGAATCACTAAGGATTAAAGCTCATGAGGATTGATTCATAGTAATGCAGTGTATCTCTGTGTGGTCATTTGCATTTCACACGTAGATCAGAACATTTGGCTTGAGGAATGTCCTAGGTCAAAGACAATGTTCAGTGTTTAAAGGCAGCTTAAAAAGAGCACCATGAAACACATAAATTGTCTCTTCATTTTTAATGGAAAAAGAAGTCCACTGTGGAATGATTATCTCATAAAGCTAAACATAAGCTACTCAGCTATTGAGCTGAGAGATTTGACTCATTGACAGGTGTCTATTGGTGATGACTAGCACTTGGTGAGAAGGACATTTTGGTGATCAGTTCCAAGGTGTCCGCTCATGGAACTGGAATTCTAAATGGAGCAAATGGCCACACAGCAGCTGCTCAGTGTGTAGTGTGTGTAACCAATGATCGAATTACTTAGTCTATCCCTTGTCCTACCAACTCGATGCAATTGGAAATACAAAATGATCAAACATTGAACTCGTTCGGAAGCTGAAGCACATGGTAATTGGCCAGTCCCATCTGACCTCCCATTTGAGGGAGAGCTCAAAGTCCTTCCCTTCTCTTATTGCGAATCCTCTCAGTAGTCCTGATGCAAGTTCACAGCTACTTGTCTGCAATCCAGAAGTCTTAATGTGTATCCATGTGTCCTATGTTTTTGGAGAGCTGTTGGGTGGCAACCCTTGACTTCAGCTAATGTGAGATGATTTATGTTTTTTATTTGTCACATTTTAGTGTGAACATTAATTTGTTTCACTGCAGAAATACTAGTTTGATTGTAGGAATCTTATCTAGCCTCATATGTGGGTGTTACATAAAATGTGGTACAGGGACTGGATGATCTACTTAAAATCTGAAAATTTCTGAATTCTAAATCCCAATAAGTTCCAGAGCTTTCCTTTAGGGAATTACTACCTTCTCTCACTTATTATGTATGGCATACTCTGGCAGCTCTGGCTGACACTGGAGCCATCTCCTATAGTGTGGAGTTGTTGCTGGGGTGGCTACCCATCCAGGCATTACATTTGCCAGCACATACTGCTGCTGATGTGATCCCAGGACTAGTTAGCACCAATAGAAAATGAGCATAGGCGAGAAGTATCACTTCTGAGACAGAGCTTCTCTTTCTTTCTCTTTCTGCTGGCTGAAAGCAGAGAATTCTAAGGCCCAGGAGAGGGCAGATCCACAAGGGGGAAGGGACCTGGGTCTGTGAATGACATAGGGAGCAAAGCTGGTCACTGTCTAGAAACATCCATATTGTGTTGTTAAATGAGTGAGAAATAGCCCTGGCTGGTTTGGTTCAGTGGTTAGAGCATCGGCTCATGGACCAAAGACCTTGATTCTGGTCAAGGGCACATCTCTGGTTGTGCATCAGTCCCTTGCCCTTGTTGGGGTCGTGCAGGAGGCAACCAGTCGATGTGTCTCTCTCACGTCGATGTTTCTCTGTTTCTCTCTCTCTCTCCCTCCCTCCCACTCTATCTGAAGATAAATGGAATAAAGTATCCTTGGGTGAGGATTAAAAAACAAAAACAAAAACAAAGAGTGAGAAATAAATTTTTTTGGTGTAAACCCTTGCATTTTTAGGGTTTGTTTTTGTAGCTTGAGTCACATTCATTGATAAATATATGTTCTGTCGTGATCATGTGTTGTTTTCTAATTACTAAAAATATGTAATTACTATTTCTAAGTAGACTATACATTCTCTGTGGGAAGTTACTATGTTTTATGCCTGTATTTAATCAATTGTACCAGTAAAAAGATACAAAACAGAGATTGCTCTTATATCACTGAAAGAATTATCTGGACCTTGACAACTGAAAAACTGTGTTAAGATTTCAGTGTTAATCAATAGTTGTGCAACTTTGAGCTTTCTGGGACCTTTCTGAGGCTGAGAGCTCATGGGATCTGCGTGGTGCACTGTTATGAGAACCTCTGGCACGTATGAGAACCTCTGGCACGTATGAGAACCTCTGGCACGTATGAGAACCTCTGGCACGTATGAGAACCTCTGGCACGTGTGAGAACCTCTGGCACGTATGGGAACCTCTGGCACGTATGAGAACCTCTGGCACACATCAGGTTGCCTGGCACCAAGCTGTACGCAACGCTGTGATGCTCTAGCTGGACACTCTGAAGTGCTTTATGAAAAACAAAACACTAGAAGTATGTGGTGGCTTATCATTTATAACATGGTTTCAATATTTTATTTTGTTTTATTGACCTAAGTTTGGAACATTGCTATAGTTAGCAACATTATTTTTGCAATGGAAAAAAAAGAGGCCCAGAAGTTCTCAAAACTCATAAATATTGAGAGGAAGAAGCTAAATCTTCTGATATCAAATCCTATATTTCTGCCCTGGCCGGTGTGGCTCAGTTGGTTGCATGTCTTCCATTCACCGAGAGGTCCCTGGTTAGATTTCCAGTCAGGGCACATGCCCAATTGTGGGTTTGATCCCCAGTAGAGGATATGAAGGAGGCAGCCAATTGATGTTGATGCTTCTCTCTCATCTGTGTTTCTCTCCCTCTCTCCCTCTCACTTCCTCTCTCTCTAATAATCAATAAAAACATATTTAAAAAAAAGAAAACAAAAAAATCCCATATTTCTCCTAGTGTAATAACTCCATTCTGACCCTCAGTTACTGCACATACACACCTTGGCAGTTTCCCTTTTGTAAACATAAGGGCCTTGAGAAACCCAAAGAAAACTATAAAGATAAGGAGTTAATGATGACCTTGGGAAACTCAAGGAACCATGAAAAGAAAGAGATTAGTGGTTGCCCTGACCTAACAGCTCCTCTCGCCCCCCTTCTATCAACCCTCCTCCAACGGTACCAAAAGCTGCGCCAAGAGAATGTAGTTTTTTTTTTACTGAAGTTTGTGCCTTTAAAAGCGGGTAACAAAGAAGGCTCGGGGCTGGGATTGGGGAGAGCCCCCAGCCCGCCGGTGTAATGAAGGGCTCCTTACAATTCGGCTGTGCGTCTCTGGTTATCTCGCTGACACCTTACAACATTTGGAGGCCCAGCGAGATCCCTGGTGCTTTATGACACCAGGGGATAGACGCCTAGGATGAACGGCCTCTCCCGGCCAGGCCACTGGATACCTGTAGTTCTTTAGGGGGGTACCCCCTGAGATGTTCCAGGGCCCTAGAGATCCTACTTAGGTTTCCGATGAGCAGCTGGGAGATGCCAAGACATCCCCAAAAGATTTAAGAAGACCTGGTAAAAAGCCTCTGGAGGTAGGTTCTGGGTGACCGGTACTTCTGAGTGAAAGTGAGAGGGCTGGATGCTCCTCTCCTGGGAATCCCCCCAAGACCTTAGCTGAGGTGTATTCTCTTCCCACTGGATAAGGAAGTTTCCTTGGCCTGTCGCTGGGTGGGAAGGGGAGTCTGATCACCTCCTGGGAATTCTGGTGTGTGAATGTGACTATGTAAATGTAATTGTGTGTGAGTGACCATGCTCCACGACACTTGTGACGGAGCCTGTATAGGTCCTTACCTGTGGTCCTGTGATGACTTCATAAAACTAAGGGCAGTATCAGGTTCTTGGGGCACTCCAGTGTCCCAAGTGAACCTGATCCGAGTTGGGGACTTATTCCAACCTGCCGCATGCCAAGAGGCATCTGAAATCTCCATGAGGGGAGCAGCCAGGCAGATGAAGTGAAAGTTTGTCTTGTGTGTCTTCCCTTGTTTTTGTCCTTATCTGCCTCCCTACTGTGTCTCCCTCAACTTTGTTAGGGTTAGTCTAATCATGGATAGCAGCCCTAGTGACCAGAAGAGACCTCATTGGGTTGCAGAGTAAACATCCTTAGAGAAGGATTTGACGAAGGTTCTGATTAGGGCACAAAAATATCTAAAGGAAAGTTAAGGACCTTCTGTGAATTAAATTGACCCACATTCGGGGTGGGCTGGCCTGACATGGGATCCTTTACCCCTGAGTTAGTGCAGGCAGTTTGGAATCAGGTCACAGGGGAGCCAGGACACCCAGACAGTTCCCCTCTATTGATCAATGGCTTGATTTAATGAGACATCTACGCCATAGTTAAAGAGCCAGGCCCTCCGAACCGGGGCACAAATACTGGTAGTGGGCCCCAAACTGGGCTCCAAGGGAAACCTGGGAAAAGGTAGGAAAGTGCCTGAGAGGCAGAGATACAGCAAAAAGCCTGAACAAGATTCCAGAAAAAACATTTACTCTTTGGGCCCTAATCTGAGATTGCCTTGATCCTGTGCAGGGGGCTAATAAGGTGGGGAAACAAGGTGTAGTGAAAGACTTGAGGAAAACCGAGAAAGGCTAGGAGTCCTTAAAACTTTCCCACTGCCTTCCAGTACAGCTGTGCTTAATATTTGTGCTTTGAAGGCCTGGAAAGAGTTCCAAGCAAAAGGAGAAAATTCACCAGATCTTACATCTATCAGACAAGGACCTGAAGAACCATATCAAGATTTTGTAGCTTGGTTGCTACAGGCAGTTAACAGAGTAATAAGTGATACAGGAGACCACAATAGCTGAGGCTTTGAAAGAAGTCCTCTTTGCTGGTAAGGCAGGAGGAAGCGGTAAAGGGTGATACTTATGAAAAGCCAGGTCATTTTACTAGGGAGTGTAAGCAGCGCCCCAGCGCTGACAACCAGTCAGGAAAGAGATAAGCGGGGCCAGCCCCGGGCCCTGTCAAACAGTAGGGAAAATGTCTGTCACCCTTCCTCAGGTGTTCCAACCAGGGTAGAATCCAAGACTACAATCTGGGATCTCTACCGTGCCACCTTAGGGAGTGCAGGACTGGACTCCTGTCCTTCCTCCCGCCACCCCCAGGAGGTGAATTTCCCCCTTGCACCTGGGCTCCAATACAGAAGGAGCTGCAGCAGATGCACCAAGAAGGGGGAATGACCAGAAAGGGGCCATCCCGGCTAGTGGGCCGCTGTGCACGTCCTGCATGGCGTAGCTTGTCCCGTTGCACACTGGGACTGGGGATCTGGTGCGGAGAGCTCTTCGTCCTAGGAAACGAGGATAGCAGGCTGGTGCACAGGCATTTACCCGGAGGCCACAGGGGCCACAGGGCTCCCTGGGGAGGGCAGTCCAGCCATGGAAGGGGCATGTTCCTTCAGTGCCAGCCCAGGATGCTAGTCCATAGCCCCGGGTTTGGTGGCAACAAGTTTCCAACAGGCTTCTCTGAACTTTGGGGAATTGAAAATTGGGATCCCGGGCATGGACGCAAAGTACTCTTGGAGAGAGTTGAAAACCACTCTGCCCTGCATAAACACGCACGCTAGGATGACACTTTCCTTTCCTGCGTCCTTTTGAAAACCTGGGGTCAGAGGAAATTTTCCCATCCCTCTGCCCACTGTGAGACCCAAATACTGCTGGGAGGAGGGCTTCCTTGGACACTTTTCCCATGTTCTCCTGTTAGGCCTAAAGGCCCAATTGGTTGAAATAGCTCAAAAGGTATACAATAAAATGACACCCCTGGGGATAAACAAGATAAAAGAATAGCAAAGGTAATGATAACAGCCTTAAGGGAAACAGGGCCCACGGAAAAGGATCACCCTAGGAAGGGAAACATGAGGAACAGCCAGGATGGCAGGCCTAGGTCCCAGTTAGGGATAGAAAAGACAAGGGCAAAGTCAGGTGTAGAGGAACAAAGTAAAAAGCCATCCTTAACTTAGAAAAATAACAAGGTTAGGGCTCCTTCTGACTGAGCCCTTGGGAGCCCAGAATAACAATACAAGTAGGAGACAAACTAGTTAGTTTCCTGGTAGATACTGATGCAGCAGACGCAGTCCTGACCAAACCAGTGGGACTCTAACCTACCCCAGGACTTCAAAGAGGACTATAGACCTTGGGAAAAATACTGTGACTCATTTGTTTCTGGTCATGCCATAGTGCCCATACCCCCTACTCAGACATGATCTTCTCCAGTGACTATTCAATTGCTGGCCACTGCCACTTCCGGCCAGCTCCACATCAAGTTCCACAAGACACTGGCCATCAATTCTGCCAGCCTGCCTCCAGACAATGACCCAGAGACACCTCTGTAGGACTGCCTGGAGGTAATCAACATAGTGCAGATGGCCCACCCAGACCTTGAGGATGTCCCACTGCCAGATGAGGTATCGTTCACAGATGGGAGCAGCTATGTCCAGGAAGAAATCAGGCATGCTGGGGCAGCAATAGTAACTCTAGACTGTGTCATTTAGTCTCATTCATTAAGTAGGGGAACTTCAGCCCAGCATGCTGAACTTATAGCCCTAACCCAGGCTCTCCGATGGGGCAAGGAGATTCTGCTGCAGATCAGAGACCAGTGGGGCCTCTCCAGATACACTAGGTCAAAAAATGACTTAGTCAAGCAAAACCAAGCCATAAAAAAAATCAATAGATGATAGACACTGCCTGATGGGAGGTTGCTAGTACCAGTGGCTCTAGGTCAGACTTTAGTCAACCAGCTGCACCAGATTACCCACTTAGGTTACACCAAGCTTACTGAACTCCTGAGAGGCAAGTAATGTCCAGTAAGGTCACAGGGAAAGGGAGAAGGTGGAAGGAAGCAGGAATGTGTGGGTCTGAGTAGGGAGGAGGAGAAAAAAAGCTGGGGGATGTGCAGACAGCAGGTGGACTGAGCAAGCTCTCAGGTTAATGTCAGGGGAGGGACTAGGACAGTCGCAGAGTGTCTATCAGCAAGCTGAAAAAGGAGTGTGGGGAGGGAAGATATAAAAAGAGATGGATTATGCAGAAGAAATAAAAAGATAAGAAAAGATAAAAGAAAGAGACATACATATTACAGGAAGACAAGACATGGGAGGAATACTCAAGAAGGGAAGGAAATAGGACACTGAGAGGGGAGAGCTTGCCCCTGGTAATGGAATGACAGTCTGAGATATAGTAAAGGGAGTAACAGGTTTAGGCTATCCTGACCCTTGGATCAGACAATGGCCCAGCCTTTACAGCAAAGATATCACAGGATATCTCTAAGGGATTAAATATAAATTAGAAGCTCAATTGTGCTTATTGCCCACAGAATTCCAGGCAGATAGAGTGCATAAACAGGACCTTAAAGGAAACCTTAACCAAATTTACTTTAGAAACTGGTGAAAACTGTACCACTATGCTCCCCCTCGGCCTCATACAGTTCTTGCAGGCCCTGCAATCCGCCCAGAAAGCTGTCCATAAACACATCTGTGATGGCCTGCTTCTGCCCACCTCAAACTCTGTGAACCCTTTCTAGCCTGGGGACTCTATATGGGTAAAGAAATTCATCACCCACTGGGATTCCAAAATGGTGGCGGAGTGAATGGAAGCTACGCAGACCGTCTCCCAGAACCAAACTGGAATTACAACTATAACACAGAAAAATCGACAGGAAAAAGCAACAGAGAAGCAGCTTGTGAGGACCATATAACCAGGGACACTGACTTGATCCTGGTAGGATTGGGAAGGCGTGAGAGGGGCCTGGGAGCCCACAGACAGCAGCGGCCTTAGCTGTGAGCAGCGCCCTCGGGTTAAAGTCCCAAGCAGCTCCACAGCGCAGAGCCAGGACAGAGGCTAAAAGAAACCACAGCCACTCACCTGGGGCTCCGGCAGAGGGAGGGCAGACTGGACTGGAACTGTGTGGGGACACTCGGGATCTGGAGGGCGCTCAGAGCTTTTGCTGAGTTACTGCCACGCAGGACGGTGGCCATCTTGCTCCTTCCCAGGGCTCTGAGGAGAGGCAGCAGCCCCTCCCTCGGAGATCCAACCCCACCCTGTGGGCCATTGAAATGCTAATTGAGGCTCACTAACAACCAGCATCTGCCCCAACCTCAGGAAATCCCCTTATGCTGAGCACCTGAGGGAGTTATTCAATCAACTGACAACCCAAAACTCTTCAAGTAACCTCGACTGCTAGCCTCCAGGCAAAAAGCTAGAGGATAACAGTATCTTTCCTCGGCTAGCAACTTTAACCAGGAAAGTAAGACTTGACAGTGGTGCTTAACGTGGGTTCTGCCTCGCTCATTTAAACCCAGGAGAGGGAGCCACGAACAGCAGAACACCAACACCCACAGGGAAAACTTGACAGACTCCAAAGCTCACTGTGATAGCCAAAATGGGGAAACACAGAAACAGAAGCCAAATGAAAGAACAAGAGACCTCCACCGAAGATGAGACCAATGTGGAACAGTTAGGCAAGTTAACAGAGCTAGAATTCAGAGCCATGATCTTGAGGAAGCTCAATAGCATGAGTAAGGACATAGAGATGCTGAAAATAAACCAAATGGAAATTAAAAACCACCGAGAAGAGATCAAAAATGACATATCAGAAATGAAGATCACATTGGAAGGTCTAAAAAGCAGAGTGGAGGAAGCTGAGGACCTTATCAGTGAATTAGAAGACAGGGTAGAAAAAAATAATTCAATCAGAAAACCAAAAGGAAAAACCATTAAAAAACAGAAAGACAGCTTAAGAGAACTGTGGGACAACTGGAAACATAATAATATTCACATCATAGGAGTCCCTGAAGAACAAGAAAATGAGCAAGGGTTAGAGAATATATTAAAAAAAATAGTGAGAGAAAACTTCCCTAATTTGGTGAAGGAAGAAGGCATTCAAGTTCAAGAAGCACAGAGAACCCCAAGTAAGAAGAACCCAAACAGGCCCACACCAAGACACACAGTAATTAAAATGCCAAAAATTAAAGACAAAGAGAGAATCCTTAAAGTAGCAAGACATAAACAACACGTTACCTACAAAGGAACCCCCATAAGGTATCAGCTGACTTCTCACAAGAAACACTACAGGCCAGAAGGGAATGGCATGAGGTAATCAAGGTCATGAAAAACAAGGATCTGAATCCAAGACTACTCTACCCAGCAAGGCTGTCATTCAAAATAGAAGGTCAAATAAAGAGCTTCCCAGACAAAAAAAGGCTAAGAGAATACATTAGCATCAAACCAGCACTGCAAGAAATGTTAAAAAAGACTGCTGTAATTAGTAGAAGAAATAGGAAGAAAAATATAACCAAAATAAACAAAAAATGGCAATAAATAAGTACATATCAATAATCACCTTAAATGTAAATGGACTAAATGCTCCCATAAAAAGACACAGAGTAGTTGATTGGATAAGAAAGCATAACTCATCTATATGTTGTTTACAAGAGACCCACCTCACAACAAAAGACTCACATAGGTTGAAAGTAAAGAGATGGAAAAGAATCTTCCAAGCAAACGGAAAGCAAAAAAAAAGCTAGGGTAGCAATACTCATATCTGATAAAATAGATTTCAAAATGAAGGACATAACTAAAGACAAAGAAGGCCACTACATAATATTGAAAGGATCTATCCTACAGGAAGATATAACCTTGATAAACATATATGCACCCAATATAGGAGCACCAAAATATATTAAAAATCTTCTGGAGGACTTCAAAGAAGAAATCGACAGCAATACATTCATAGCAGGGGACTTCAACACCCCGTTGACACCACTGGATAGATCCTCTAGACAGAAAATCAGCAAGGAAACAGAGACTCTAAATGAAGCATTAGACCAAATGGATTTAATAGATATCTACAGAGAATTATACCCCAAAACTACAGAATTCACATTCTTCTCAAGTGCACATGGGACATTCTCAAAGATACACCACATGTTAGGGCACAAACGAAGTCTCTACAAGTTCAAGAAGACTGAAAACATATCAAGCATCTTCTCAGATCACAATGGCATGAAACTAGAAATCAATTGCAAGAAGAACATGCAAAGACATTTGAACACATGGAGGCTAAAGAGCATGTTATTAAACAATGAATGGGTTAACGAGGAAATCAAGGAAGAAATTAAAAACTGCCTGGTAACCAATGAAAATGAACACACAACAACACAAAATCTATGGGATGCAGCAAAAGCATTCTGAGAGGGAAGTTCATAACACTACAGGCCTACCTCAAAAACAAGAAAAATTTCTAATTGACTGTCTAATCTCACAACTTAAAGAATTAGAAAGCCAACAAAAAGAAAATCCCAGAGCAAGTAGAAAGAAGGAAATAGTAAAGATCAGAGGAGAAATAAATAAGATAGAGACCAAAAAAAACAATTCAAAGGATCAATGAAACAAAGAGCTGGTTTTTATTTTTAAAGATAAACAAGATTGACGGACCCTTAGATAGACTCACCAAGAAACAAAGAGAGAGAACCCAAATACACAAAATCAGAAATGAAAGAGGAGAAGTAACAACCAACACCACAGAAATACAAAAGATCGTTAACGGCTACCATGAACAACCATATGGCAACAAATTTGACAATCTAATCAAAATGGACAAATTTCTAGAAATGCACAGTCTCCCAAAACTGGACCGGGAAGAGATAGAAAACTTGAACAGACCAATAACAACTAAGGAAATTGAAGATATAATCAAGACTCTCCCAGCAAACAAAAGCCCAGGCCCAGATGGCTTCAAAGGGGAGTTTTACCGAACATTCAAAAAAGAACTAACACCCATTCTCCTCAAACTATTTCACAAAATTCAAGAAGAAGGAAGACTTCCAAACTTGTTCTATGAGGCCAGCATAATTCTAATTCCAAAACCAGAAAAAGACACTACAACAAAAGAAATCTACAAGTCAATATGCCTGATGAACATAGATGCCAAAATCCTGAACAAAATGCTAGCAAATCAGATTCAGCAATACATCAAAAAATTATTCACCATGACCAAGTGGGATTCATTCCAGGGATGCAAGGCTGGTACAATATTCGCAAATCAATAAATGTGATACGCCACATAAACAAAATGAAAAATAAAAACCACGTGATCATATCAATAGATGCTGAAAAAGTATTAGACAAAATCCAGCATCCTCTTCTAATAAAAACCCTCAGCAATGTGGGAATAGAGGGATCATATCTTGACATAATAAAAGCCATATATGAACAACCTACAGCCAACATCATACTTAGTAGGCAGAAACTAAAAACATTTCCCTTAAGAACAGGAACAAGACAGGGATGTCCACTTTCACCACTCTTATTTAACATAGTACTGGAAGTCTTAGCCACAGCAATCAGACAGGAAGAAAAAATAAAAGGGATCCAAATTGGAAAGGAGGAGGTGAAACTGTCATTATTTGCAGATGACATGGTATTATACATAGAAAACCCTAAAGACTACATCAAAAATCTACTAGACTTAATAAATGCATTTGGCAAAGTAACAGGATACAAAATTAATGTCAAGAAATTGATGGCATTCATATACACCAATAATGATCTCACAGAAAGAGAAACTGAAAAAACAATCCCATTTACCATTGCGGCAAAAAAATTAAGATACCTAGGAATAAAGTTAACCAAAGAAGTAAAGGACCTATTTGCAGAAAACTATAGGACATTGAAAAAAGAAATAGAGGGATATATAAAAAAGTGGAAGCACATACCTTGTTCATGGATTGGAAGAATTAACATCATTAAAATGTCCATACTACCCAAAGCAATCTACAGATTCAATGCAATCCCCGTGAAAATACCAATGACTTATTTTACAGAACTAGAACAAATGGAGCCAACAAAGTCCCCGAATAGCCACAGCAATCTTGAAAAAGAAGGACAAAGTAGGTGGGATCACAATACCAGATATCAGGTTATACTACAAAGCGACTGTAATCAAAATAGTCTGGTACTGGCACAAGAACAGGCATATAGACCAGTGGAACAGAACAGAGAACCCAGAAATGAACCCAAGGCAATATGCTCAATTTTATTTGACAAAGGTGGCAAGAGCATACAGTGGAGTAAAGACAGCCTCTTTAATAAATGGTGTTGGGAAAATTGGACAGCTGCATCCAAAAAAATGAAACTAGACCATCAACTTACACTGTACACAAAAATAAACTCAAAATGGATAAAAGACTTAAATGTGCCCCATGAATCCATAAAAATTCTAGAAGAAAATGTAGGCAACAAAATTATGGACATCATACACAGCAGAATTTTCACTGATACATCACCTAAGGCAACAGCAACAAAGGACAAAATTAACACATGGGATTACATCAAACTAAAAAGCTTCTGCACAGCAAAAGAAACAATCATTAAAATGGAAATGCAACCCACTGTATGGAAGAACATGATTGCCAATGATACATCAGATAAGGGGTTAATTTCCAAAATATATAGAGTACTCATACAACTCAACAAAAGGAAGACAAAGAATCCAATTAAAAAATGGGCAGAGGATCTGAATAGACACCTCTCCAAACAGGACATGTGAATGGCCAAGAGACATATGAAGAAATGCTCAACATTATTAATCATCAGAGAGATGCAAATTAAAACAACAATGAGGTATCACCTCACACCTGTCAGAATGGCTGCCATCAACAAATCATCAACAAGTGTTGGCGAGGGTGTGGAGAAAAGGGGACTCTATTACACTGCTGGTGGGAATGCAGACGGGTGCAACCACTATGGAAAACAATATGGTGTTACCTCAAAAAATTAAAAATTGAACTTCCATTTGACCCACTGATCCTGCTTCTAGGAATATAGCCTAAGAAGCTTGAAACACCAATCAGAAAGAATATATGTACCCTCATGTTCATAGCAGCACTATTTACAATAGCTAAGATCTGGAAACATCCCAAGTGTCTATCAGTAGACGAATGGGTAAAAAAGCAGTGGTGCATATACACAATGGAGTACTATGCAGCTGTAAGAAAGAAAGATCTGTTATCCTTTGAGATGACATGGAGGGACCTGGAAAGTATTATCCTAAATGAAACAAGCCAAGCAGAAAAAGACAAATACCACATGATTTCACTTATTGATGGAATATTACAGTCTGAGGAATAGGGTAGACCCAGAAACATGGAAGTAGGGTACAGACTGACAACCCTCAGACGAAAGGGTGGTAGGGGTGTAAAGAGATAAACCACAGAACTTATATGCATGTATGCATAACCAATGGACATGGACAACAAAGCCGGGGACGGGGGGGGGGGGGGATGGGGTGGAGGCTGCCAATGGGGTAAAAAAGGAGAAACATCTGTAACAAAAATAAAATAAAATAAGATAAAATAAAATAAAATAAAAAGAAATTCATCACCCAGGGACCAACTCTGGCCTGGAAGAGACCACACACTGTCATCCTGCCTGCACCAATGGCTGTCAAGGTCAACGGCATCCCAATATGCCTGCACCATTCAAGGCTGAGGGCAGGAAAAGCAGAATGGACGGTCCAGGCCTCTCCAGATCCCTTAAAAATGAGACTCTTTTGTGTCTTGGGACTAATTTTTCTGGGTCTGGGGAATCTTTATAAATCTGGGAACTTAGAAATGGGATATTGGGAGAGGTCTTAAGAAATGTCACCACAAAGGGGATAGAAAAACCTATTTTCAGTCTCAACCTATGTGACCTCATGAGACGCACCCTAGACACAGATCATATTACTGAAGATTCATGTCATATAGAAGGGCCCCTACCCTGGGCTTATGGGACATCTATGGGGGAATGGGAACTACAACGGGTAGGAATCTATATATGCCCAGGGAGTGGTACAGTCACCACAAGTTGCTTGAATACAAATGAATACTTTTGTCCATCTTGGGGTTGTGAAACCATATTTACTACTAAGGACTATCTGAGAAGCAGGGACCCTTATATAGGTTTTAGAAGGTTAACCAAGACCCAAGGTTTCCCTATAGGAAAATCTGACTCCATTCAGGTTACTGTCATTAGTCAGCCAGACCTTTATTTTAAGGCCAGAGGAAGGTCATAGGGGCTGACTGCTGGTTACGCCTAAATTTGAGGCCACCTTATTATATAGGGCTAGGCCTCTCCGAGCCAATTTCCCAGACCCCAAATGCTGACAACTGTACATGGGACCAGCCCAAGTTAACTTTGGGGGATATCCAGGGGCAAGGGGCTTGCATAATCCCACCTAAGTATAACCTCCAGCAATACAAAACAGACGAGGTTTAGATCTTCTCCTCAAGCAGGGAGGACTCTGTGTAGCACTAGGCAAAACCTGCTGTTTCTATGCCAATAATTCAGAAATAATACAGGGACAGAGTTAGTATCCTTAGTGAGAAAAAACAAGTCAGTGATTTGACTTGCACATAAAACTGGTGGGAATGTAATAACTCCATTCTGACTCTCGGTTACTTCATGTACACACCCTGGCAGTTCCTTTTTTGTAAACAAAAGGGCCTTAAGAAACCCAAAGAAAGGGGTTAATGATGGCCTTGAGAAACTCAGAGGAATCATGAGAAGAGGGGATTAGTGGTTGCCCTGACCCAACAGCTCCTCTCGCCCCCCTTCCTTCTATCAGCCTCCCCCCTTAACGGTGCCAAAAATGGCGCCAAGAGAATGTAGTTTTTTTCTGATGTTTGTGCCTTTAAAAGCGGACAACACAGAAGGCTCGGGGCTGGGATTGGGGAGAGCCCCCCAGCCCGCCGGTGTAATGAAGTGCTTCTTACAATTCGGCTGTGCGTCTCTGGTTATCTCGCTGACACCTTACAACACCAGCACAATAAAATCTTCAAAAAGATAAGCTTTCTTTTTTCTTTTCTATCCTTGAGCAAGTATTTGTAGAAAGTACTTCTATGTTGTTGCTTAATAAGGCCAGGGATATTTCATAGATTGCGTATAAATCTCAAGCACATATTTATTTATGATACTAGGCACAAGTTTTCTTGATTAGCCTAAGAAAATCTGCCAATCATTTCTCTGGTTTATTAGAGCAGGTCTGTTGACCTTGTGAATTATAATAATTATACCATCTTTGAGTATTTCCATAAACCAGCTACTCTTATAAATGTATTTTATACATTAATTCACTTTATATTCTTAAGAACCCTATGGACCAGGTAATATAATTATCCCCATTTTACATATGAGAAAACTGAGGCACAGTGCAATGAAGTAACTTTCTCAAGGTCACATGGATACAAGCAGTAGAGCCAGCATTTAATCTTAGTCTGCCCCCAGAGCCTACATTCTAAAACACCAGGATATCACATCTCTCAGCTGTGTGAATACACACACACACACAATTATATATATATAATTGGTTATAATTCTTGTTCTACTGAATAAATGATATCAAATTTACAATTTAATGTCACTTAATACTTGAGTGATATCACTTAATAGACATTTAATAATTGAGTGTCTAGGGTGAAATTCTTAAGGAATTGTTTCATTTTTGATCTAGAAAATTACAATTTACTTCATTTATATATATATTTTATAAAACAGGTCTCTGTCTCAATGAGGTTTGGAGACTCTCATTCAACAGCAAGTCCTAACAGAGGAGGAATATTTAAATCAGAAGTGGGAGAGGAAAGCAAAGGAAAGGCTCCTACCCAGCTGAAGAGACACAGGTGAGAGATGCAAAGGAAAAGAGATGCAGAGTGGAGAGTTACTGAGAGATTCCGGAGATGTCAAAAGGGTCAGCAAAAGGAATGAAGGATGCGTGTGCTCATCAAACTGGAGAGAGAGGATCTCTGAATCCCCAGCTCCCACTGAACACTGGTGAGTGGGACCTGGGACACTGAGGAGGCAGAGATGGGGAAAATACTGAGTGGGTCAGCTCTTCTGCACAAGAGCTATTACTTCATAACTAACTTGAGTGTTAGTTTCTTCCGTTGAGTTTTGATGGACTTGACTGTTATCCATCCCATATTCCCATGAAGATGTCCTTGAGAGACCTTAAGAAAAATTCACAAATTTACAAACACTATAATGCTAACATGTTTCTGCTCTCGAGATTTTTCAGAGTTCTTTTAAACATTCAATCACCACATAATTTTACAAGTAGCTGTCTCATGTTTTTAAAATGGACTATCATTTATTTACAGCTGTATCTATTTTCATGCATTAATAGGTGAGGTATTATAGTATATTAATTAGAGGACAAACTCTGGGAGCCAGAGAGACATGGATTATAATCTTTGCTCACCTACTTCCTAGCTCTGTGACCTTAAGTATGTTACATAACCTCTCTAAATCTTAGTCACATCATTTGTAAGCTGGGGAATAATAAAAGTACCTCTTTCATAAACCTGTAGTGATAGTTTAATGAAATAATGTTTGTAAATCACTCAATGCAGAGCCTGGCCCATAATTAATGCCCAATAAGTATAGACTCTTATTAAACCGACGGTGCATTTTGTGATGTTGATTTACCTTGTCTGTGTGAGAAATGTCTCTCCTGCTGGCAGGAGTACGCTCGCTGGTTGCCTTGGCCTTGTGCAGAGGTTAGAATGGAGATGAGAGAAAATGGATGGACTTGACCAAGAGCCCCCCATTTGGCACTGGATGGGTGAGATCTGGGAAGCTCCCCCTGGTTGAGCCTGAGGAAACACCCTCCTTACTGAAACATGTCCCCCAAAAGGAACAAAGAACAAAATGGGTTGACCCAAGAGCAATGAGAGAAAATGAAGGACAGGAGCCTGAGGTCCCAAGGCAATTCACCAAAACTCCTCCCTCAGGCCCCTCAGGCCAGGGAGGGAAGAGCACACGAAAAGGATCAAATTTAAACAGAGAAACCCAATTGCCAGAAACAGCCCAGAGCTTTCAGTGTTCAGACAAAGCGAAGTGGGTGAGAATCTCCATCATTCATTATTCCCAAGCCTTGAATGAACTGAGTGTAGTTTTAGAGAGAAATGATACGAAGGGGAAATCCTTCTAGGTTTTCTTTTTTCCTTTGGGTCCTCAAAGAGAGAACAAGACATGCACTTGGACTTGGCAGCTTCATGGTGGATCTGAGACCGAGAAGTGATTGCTTGTTTTGCATTTCCGTCCACAGGCCTCCACTGGTTTTATGAATGTCATGAATCTTGTCACTTAACCATCTTGGCCTCACTTTTGCTCTCTGCAACTTGCCTGGCCTTGATGGTCAAGAGCAAGGTGTGTCCATTCTCAGCAAGGAGATGGGTCTCTTCCTCTCCATGAGCAGCACGTCTGGCTGTCAGTGTGTGTCTTTTGTGGTGACCTGGGGACCTCTCATTTCTGCTTCTACTAAAATGTTTGCAACTAAGGCATTTATTTCCCTTCCTTTCACACAAATATTTTCACTTAAAATGTTTAAAAGTGATCACTCAGGGTTTCCTTGGACACCAAGTGGTCACGGAGCTCAAAGCGAAGGTTTGACTGTGGATGAGAATAAAGGACAGTTTGAAGTGTGAAGGTCAGGCATGGGGTCTGCAGGGGATATTTAGTAATTGTCACCAAGTTTATAGCCCTTGAACCTGAATGATGCAAAGCACCCATTCGGGAGTCACAGTTGCTGGTTGATCGAGAAGCTGTGCTTTCATTGTTCCTTCACTCATTATTCATTTGTTCCTTTGTAACCATTTACTGAGCTCCTACTATGTGCAGTGCTCTAAGGATGAAACAGTGAATAACAATGTAGTTCTTCCTACCTTACAGCAGTTTCATTCTGGCTGGGAAGACAGACATGTAAATGACTGTTACAAAATAAGAAGATATATATATCTATATATCTATATCTATATATATCTATTCCATATTTTTATGTAATTTTATATATTTATATAAAGTATATAATGTATAAAAATATAACTTTATACATGTATTTAATGACGACCTATGCTGGGTTCAACTGCCTGCAGTGGCTCCTGGGCAGGTGGCAGCCTCGGGTCACTACCGAGCAGTAAGAGGCTCTCCCTGTGGGGGACACTTTCCACCTAGGGATGGCTCTGGCTTAGGCCTCTGCACTGGTGTCACTGTGGGCTACTGGTTTCCTGTAGGTCCTCTGCCTGGGGTCCGAGGGGCTCCTCTGCATCTTACTCTCCACCTCTAACTTCCCCCACTGCACAAGGAGGAAAACAGTGTTAGGGCAGGACCCTCAATCCCGAACCCCCCGTCAGAGCACCGAAGAGGACCAGCTGGAAATGTGGGTCTGGGCTGGGAAGATGGCCCGGAACTGAGAAGAAGGCAGAGGAATGGGCACACAGAGTCTGGACTAGCATGTTCCCAGGGTGTCTCAACATGTGCTGTGTGAATATTTACGTAACAGGAATAGGGCATGAATAAAATAATTTCTGGTCACGGATGCTTCCTAATGCTGTACTAAAGAAGGACAAGAACAGGCTTCCTTCCCCAGGATCTCCTACGGTCTTTGAGATGCTCCACAAGCGCGTCATCCCTAAAAGGATGCCTGTGCTGTGCGCCCCGACTCGGACATCTGGCCGTCCAGCCCTTTGTTGATGGAGCATCGCACAAGGGAGGGACTTGTTGCAGGAAACTCAGCTTTAGGCCCTGAACTCTGTAGGTTGCTGCCTTTAGAAATGATGGAGTTTTCTTCCATAATTCACTGGCCGTCTGTTAGTTCCATTATTGGGCTTCCCAATACTTGGCTTGTTTGTGTCTCTGAATGGTTGGTGGACCTGAAGAATATTTGTGGAAGGAACTCACAACATCATTGTCAGACCTTCCAGACCCCTCCTTTTCCACAAAAGGAGCTGGATGCACAGAAATATGAAGTAAATAGCCCCATTAGAAAACAAACAACAAACTAGATCTATTCGTTGTCATCATAAGTCTCCTATGAACGATGGGCCCAGAGTCGATAGAGAAAACCCCCCAGGTAGGGAGCCCAGACACTGGATGCTCAGACTCCTCCGCGGGACTTTGCAAAAGCCAGGGGCTTACAGTTTCCTCCTGGACTACTGTGCGGAATGTTTCAGTTCCAACAATCCGCAGGTCAGTATTGGGAGTTGATTTTGTTCCTAGTAAAACAGAAGATTCTGAAACAGCAGGGATGAGGAATTTGACTTGGAGTAGAGATGAGCAGGGATGGGATCCTGGACGTTGTATTTCTAGTCAGTTTCTTAGCCTACTAACCCCTTTAGATAGTTCTCTGCCTTCATTTTCACATTTTTTGAACTTTTCCAGGATATAAAATAACTTATAAAAAATTAAACCTAATGCCCCACGCCAGCATTTCTCTCTTACACAGGTCTCAAGTTTCACTGGGGATAACAGGCAACATGTCATGCCATCCCTCTGACCCCCAGGTCTAAGAAATTTGGGTTAGGATATAATGAAAGTAGATGGAGCTCTCTTGGGAGGGTGGAGAGGAAAGACAGAATATGTTAACAAACAGTCCTCTCTGCTCCACGGCCCTCTCCCACTCAAGATTAAGTCCCAGCCTTTCTCTAATATTAATGAATTACTTTCAAAATTTACACGGATAAATAAATCACGCAGAGAATCATGAAACCCTGGAAATAGCAAGTAGGAGGCTGGCGACCTCAAGCCTCGCAACTGCTGTGATTTCTTTTGTGCCAGTGCTCCAGGGACAAATCAGGAACTCTCTGTGTGAGGGGTTATCCTGGGCTGCCGTGTTGGGAGAGGACCCTGGAGGTGCTGGCTGACCTTGCGCTTGTACCTTTCCGTCCACGCCAGCACACTGCTGGAGAGAAAGCCTACATTACTGAAAAAACTCTCTCGGTCCCCCACACTGGCGTGGGGTCACTTGTTTTGTTCCGTTCTCCACAGTCTTCTCGCAGAATTAAAAGCAGCGAGTGGAAAATAAAGAACCAAAACAAACAAACAAAAAATGTGCACTCAGTTAGATTAAACTTCCATTTCTAATTCTAATGCTCCATGTTGGTCATCTGCGAGCCCGGTGGCTCTTAAACCCTGGGGTTGTCATGTGTCTGGTTCTTGAGGTCTAAGTGGTCCATAAAGAGTCACCCTGGCTCAGTGAGAAGCAGCTTTCTAATAGAGCTGACTTGCCCTTCAGGGATCAGCAGAGGGGATAGGAAAGGATGTCTTCTCGTAGCTGGAGGGGCACTTCAGGGAGCTCCCAGTGCCTTGGCGGTGGTTCTCACCCTTCCTGACGCCGCGGCCCTTTAATACAGCTCTCAAGTTGTGGTGACCCCAACCATAAAATTATTTTTGTTGCTACTTCATAACTGTAATTTTGCTACTGTTATGTCTTAGGCAACCCCTGTGAAAGGGTCGTTTGACCCCCAAAGGGGTCGCCACACACAGGTTGAGAACTGCTGCCTAGAGGGATTCGGAAGGTCATCTCTCAAACACAAGTGGATGCTTTTTGTCATTAGTTGGGGATGTGCCAGAGAGCTTTAAATGGCCTCATTTTCTTCCTTAACGTTTGGTTTTTGTTCTCCTCACTCTTTGTAATGCTCTCTTACATTTACATGAAGGGGACCATAAGCCTTTGTGCTGTTCGTTGCATTTAGCGGGGAGTCTGGGCACCTTGCTCCAGGTCTGGCTCAGGAACTGAGTGCGAAATGACCTGGGTTTGAACCCCAGTTCTCCACTTAATGAGCGGTGTGACTTGGAACAAATTATTCTAATGTTTGATTTTCAAATTTTAAAGAAATCTTCCTTTCCTGGGATAAACCCACATAGTCATAGATTCTGTTATATTTTATTAAGAATTTTGCATCTATGTTTATAAGAAATAACTAGTTTATGCTTTTATTTTATAATTTTTTGTACGTTTTAGTGGTAGAAATATGCTGACCTCATAAAGTGAATCAGGAATGCCCTCTCTGTTTTCTGAAAGATTTTAAATGTAAGACTAGATTTCTTCTTTAAATGTGTGATTTCAACAAGCCTTCTGAGCTACAAGTTTTCTTTGTGGGAGGGTTTTAATAAATTATTTTAATATTTGTTATTATTTGTTTTTGTTCACTGTATTTTATATTTAGTATTTAACATTTGTAATATTACAAATTTTATTAATACCAAGATAGTTGAATGTTATCTTATCTCAGTTACAACTGAGTTTTTTTAAGAAAATTTTTACTTTTTTTTCCCTCACTGAGGACATTTTTTTTTTTTTTTTTTTATAAAAAGTAATAGAGTGGAAGGGAAAGAGAGGAATAGAGAGAGAAACATCGACATGAAAGGAACACATTGAGTGGCTGCCACACACACTACCCAACCAGGGCCAGGGACAAACTGCAACTGAGGTACGTGCCCTTAGCGGGAACCGAACCCGGGTCTCTCCGGACCGCAGGCCGACACTCTAACAGCTGAGTCAAACCAGCCAGGGTGAAAATTTTTACTTTTAATTTAAAATTTTTAAATGTATTGGCATAATGTTTTTCATGCTGGATCCGTCTTTTTTTCTTTTATTAATTAATTAATTTTTGTTACAGCTGTTTCTTTTTTTTTCCTCCATTGACAATTTCCTTCCCGCTCTTGACTGTGCTAAGTGAGATAAGCCATTTTATGTTTTTAGTGATAGGATCTGTGGTAGTATCTCTCCTTTTGTTCTTAATCCTGATAATTTATATTTTCTCTTTTTGGTGATCATTCTGGCTAAGTATCAATCAGTTTATTCATCTTTTTAAAAACCAACATTTAGCTTTATAGCTTTTCACTTTTATTGATTTCTTCTTTATCTTTAGTATTATTTTATATTTATGTTGTGTTTTCTATCTGGCCAAGTTGAGATGATTAAGAACCTCATTTTTAATTTGTGATAAAGTTTGCAACTTGATTTTTTTAAAAAGTCGATAAACTGTAAGCACCTGTTGATAAAGTTCTGAAGTAATTATTAAAAAAAAAAAAAAAAGTTAAGAATAAAGTTACCATGTGACCCAGCAACATCTTTTGGGTATCTATCTGTCCCCAGAATTTGAAAACATTTATTCATAAAGATATACGTACTCCTGTGTTCATTGCAGCATTATTTACAATGGCCAAGACATGGAAACAACCAAAGCGTCCTTTGATAGATGATCAGATAAAGAAGATGTGGTACCTACATACAATGGAATAGTGCTCAGCCATAAAGAGAGATAAAATACTGCCATTTGTGACAACATGAATGGATTTTGAGAATGTACTAAGCAAAATAAGTCAGACAGAGAAATCAAGAACTATATGATTTCACTCATATGTGGGCTATAGAAATGAAAGCAACAATGAACAAACAAGACAAACAAAGAAAAACTCATAGGCACAGACAACAGTATGGTGGGTACCAGAGGAGAGGGAATGTGGCCGGTACTAAAAGGTTCAGGGAGTCAAATGTGATGAAAGGAGGTTTGACTTTGGGTGGCAAACACACAATGCATTATACAGATGATAGATTATAGAACTGTACTTGAAACCTATATAATTTTATTAACCATGTCACCCCAATAAATTTAAGGAAAAAAGATATTCATATATATGTGAATAAAATTTTGGTGTCCCAAAGAATGTGTACACTTTGAATACTTATAAATTCCAATGGGTTAAATCTGAAAAGAAAGAAACATCAATTGTGCTATCAGCTGTTAATGTTATACATTTTTCGGGGGACACCTTGAATACATGTATCAGATAGTACAATAATGTGTAGAAATTGAAAGACAGGGAAAAAAATTTTGAGTTTATTCTAAATATAAAAAAAAATTGACCTGAACCCGGGTTAGCTGTCCTCCCAGCGCCCCTGCGGCACTTGCCCACGTTTAATTTCTTTGACCTTATCGATGTTTAATCCTGGAGCCTGGTGGGGGAGGGCCTTCTGAATCCGTGCACTGTTTCTAGTCACCATGAGAATACCTGAGACTAGAGATTTCTTTCTGCTTTTTAGCTACACCATTACTGCCATTTTTTTTTTTTTAAAGCAGAACAGGAGTAGGAAGCCAGAAAGAAATTTTAGATCGAGTAAATTACTGTTGTATTGAAGAAACTTCAGAACTTCAGTAACTGCACCTGCCCCCACCTTAGCCAGTTTCTCCTCTGTCTCAGTCCTGGCGGGCTTTCTGCTGCACCATTGTCCCCAGACACGGCCCTGCTTGGTAGTCAGGGGTCAGGGCTCCTCTCTCGGAAGGCCAGCCCCTCTGGATGTTCTTGCATGCACGTCTTCTCTCTTTCTCTCTCTCTCCACGCACACACCCCCATACACACAAATTTATACGTCTAATTTTTGGTGTTACCATGACAACGAAGATCTTTGATGTCCTTTTATAACCCAGCAGAAATATTTTTTTTTGTGTTTAAAATTTAGCCAAATTTCGAAGAAAATTATAGTCTGTTTATTTATTTATTATTTCCTATAATTGATCTAATTCTCCTCATAATGATTTCTTTCTGGGTGAAAGAGAAAGAAAGAAGAAAAAAGTGTAGTCATGCTTTACAGCGACATGGGACGTGGAATGCCAGGGAGCCAGCTGAGATGCGCAGAGCTGGGCGCGTGGCTCTGGGACAGTCACAGGACCTTTGCACAGGCACATTCCTTCTTGAAATGCAAGGAAGCAGAAAGCTCAGTTGTAAACATCCACCCCGAGTCTAAACCTCTGAAGTGCTCAGAACAAAATCAAATCTTTGGAGAAAATTCCTCCTAGATCAGCCCAACCAAATTCACATAAATTAAAAACAAGTATGATCTCAAATAAAAATTACTAAACCATTATGCTAGTAGAGATGAGAAGCAACATACCTAGATTAGCTAAGACTAAACTGATGTCATTGCTGGAGAGAGCATATATAATATCTATGTGGAATTTTATGGAAAGTAAGAATGTAGCTACAAAGATAAAGAAAGAAACTATCAGAAGTGCATATCTAGAAGTTAGCAATAAGTTGATGATATAATGATCTTCCTGGGTGTAGTAAACAGCATAATAGACATAGTTGAAGAGTGAGTTAGAGAAAAGAAGGTATTTCAGAGGAAATTTTTAGAATACAATAAAGGGAAATAAAAAATGTAAAAATATATAAGAGGTGGTGAGAGATATAGAGGAAAAGGAAATAAAAATGAGTGAAGACAGGTTAAGAGACTATGGGGCATTATCAGATGGACCAAAGTACGCACAATAGGGGTCCCAGGAGGCGAAGAGATGGAAAAGAGGGCAGAAAGCTTATTCAAAGAAACAATGACTAAAAATTTCCATAAGTGAGAAAAAGAAACATCAAAATACAGAAAAGAAATCTCCTAAGAAGATGTATCCAAATAGACCCACACCAAGGCACATTATATTTAAATGGTCTAAAGTTAAAGACGAGAAGATAATCTTAAAAGCAGCAAAAGAAAAGCAATTCGTTGCACACATGCACCACCATGAGATAATGAGTGCGTGATTCAGCATAGATAGCATAACCGCAAATGTTTACAGAAGCCTCATGGTAACTACACAACAAAACCTGTAACACATGTACAAAAGATCAAGTAATCAAAGCATACCACTACAGAAAAAATAAATTTTAATTCTCCTTAAATGGTTGATTTGCAATATCACCAAATGCCCTGGGTGCACTTTGGTGCGGTGGCCTCCTGGTTCACAGACCCGGGATGGGAGGACGGAAGGTGGTCAGCTGAGCAGACCCAGCAGGAGTGACATTTTCTGCAAAAAAGTGGTGACTGTACGTGCTGGAAGGATGAATAGGTAAGTGTTGTGTTTCTTAGTGGAAATGAGCAGACACACTGATTCGAACATCTGGTGCCAAGGAAGAATAACCTATCATATCCTTGGGGGAAAAGGACCCCAACACAGTAGTATGAGAGTATTTGCTTTAGAGGGTTGAGGGAAACACCCACAACCCACCCAAAAACCTAGATAAGATGACACGTCTGTCCAGATAGATGACGAGCATAAAGAGCCAGGGACACTTTCTCTCTCCTGCTGTCCTGTGACACTCAAAGTCATGGCACATTGTCCCTTTGGGGGTGGGGACCCCAGAGCTTGCCCCCATGTCCAAGATGGGGAACTGTGAGTGGATGCAGAATGCAAGTTCCCCTAGGATGACCTACCCTGACTCCAGTCACCCCCCAGCTCTGAAGAAGAGACGGGGAGCTCATATGGGTTGCTCAGAAAAGGAGCTGAGGTCTCATGAGTCGTCTTGACTTGACTGGGCTCTGACACTAGGCAGTGCATGACTGTGCACCTGCCCAGAGTTAGTGATCTCAAAATCATCCCTGAAGACGAAAGGAAAACAGCAAATTATTTTTTCAGACCACTCAAAAATCTTACTGAAAGCAGTTTGCTGCCCACACCATTTCCATCTTCCTCCACCACGTGACTGGGAAGCCCGACCTTCTGGCTTCTGTTCCTCAAAATACATACATGGAGCATTTGCTACCGGCTTCATGTCGCAATCCAGTGTAGCTGAGTCAAACTACATTTTTAGATTATAGCAGACTAGTCTCTCTCTTTGGGGCGGCACCAGCCCAACCAGGTAATTCCGGTTTTATTTAGTTTTCAGTACTCCTAGGATATGTGTAAAATTTCTGAAATCACAACTGCTAATAGAAAATCTCCTTATATCAATGAGACTTTGAAGAGATGGGAATGAAATTTTTTCCTTATCCTTCAGAGGAAGAAAAGCAGGAATCTTATTCAAACAGCTCATAGATAACACCAGTAATTATTCCCATATAACCCAAAGCATATATCTTTACACCATTAGACACTGGCCGGCTCCCAAGTCCCACAGCCAAACCTCTGATGCTCAGTCTTGCCCGTCCGGACCATGTCCACTCTAAGACCATGAGCTCACTTGCTAGTCTTCCTCAGTGAAGGTGGGGTGGCCTGTCCAATGGGGACCTCATTGTTTAGGGCACTGCTGGGGTGCCAACCCCATTTCATCCACCCTGGCTGTGGGCTCCAGAATGTGCACCCCTTGGATGGAAGCAGGGTGTGAGCAGCAGGGAAAAGCTTCTATGTGTAAAGTAACAAGTGTGATTTTTAAAAATAATTTTTACTTTTGCCCTGGCTGGTTTGGCTCAGCGGTTAGAGTGTTGGCCTGAGGTCCGGGTTCGGTTCCCGCTAGAGGCACGTACATTGGTTGCAGTTTGTCTCTGGCCCTGGTTGGATTGTGTGGGTGGCAGCCACTTAATGTGTCCCTTTCACGTCGATGTTTTTTTTTTTCTCTCTCTCCCTCTCGCTCTATCTGAACAAAATATCAAAAAATGTCCTTGGGTGAGGATGAAAAAAATAATAATTTTTACTTTTCAAATGCAGTTGTCATACAATATTATATTAGTTTCAGATGTACAACCCAGTGATTAGACATTTATATAACTTACAAAGTGGTCACCCCAATAAATCCCATACCCATATGACACTGTATATAGTTATTAGAATATTATTGACTATATTTCATATGCGGTACTTCACGTCCCCATGACTATTCTGAAGCCATGAATTTGAACTTCTTAATCCCTTCACCTTTTTCACCCATCCCTCAACCCCCTCCCATCTGGCATCTCTCAAAATGTTCTCTGTGTCTATGAGCCTGTTTCTGTTTTGCTTGTTTATTTTGTTTTTTAGATTCCACTTATAAATGAAATCATATGGCATTTGTCTTTCTCTGCACAGCACAATACCTTCTAGGGTGTAAATCTGATGTGGTTGTGGAAGGTTCTGATTACTACTTTATCTACACTGCATCTAGACAGAACTCGGTGTAAGCATTTTAAATGTATAACTCATTTAAGCACTAAAATAACTATGAACTAGGTTGCTGTGGTTACCCTCAGGTTACAGATAAGAAAACTGATGCTAGAGGTTAAATATCTTGTCCCAGGCCACACAGCTAGTTGAGCTGGGATGAAAGCTACATTCTTAATCATCACACCAGTGATTCTCTAAGTGAGGTTCCCCAAACCAGCAGCATCAGCATTGCCTGAAAAGGTATTAATTATGCAAAGTATTGGACCTCATACTAGATCTGAACACTCAGAGTAGGAGCCCACAGAGTAGGAGTCGACAAGCTCTCTAAGTACTTTGGTTTCGCACATTGAACTTTGAGAACCTCTATATTAAATGTGCTTACAATGGGTGAGCCCAGCTGGCCAAACTGTATAAAAGTTAACTCAAAAAACTAATTAGCTGCCCAAATACAAGGAAATGAACATTGGAATGACTCTTAGGTGGGGACTGGCTGCCTTCCAGCTTATTTTAATCACAGGAGGTGAATGTATGAATCCTTACTGTAACACCTGTGAGGATCATCTGTGTGCATGTGTGTTGGGCATTGTGGAGCATTAATGCAACAGTAAGGAGACTATCCAGCTAAATTGAAAAAAGGCATATTTAAACATAAAGAGGAAATAAAAGACTAGGACAAAATCCTTACACGGTAGGCTGGCTTTCCCCAAATCTGCTGTAAATCTGGGCCTGCTCTCCCTGTCATTACGGCGTGGAATAAGGAAATGTAAGGTGGTTGCATTATAAAATTAAGAAAAGCATAATAAGTTAACTGAGCTGTGCCAAAAATGTCTAATGCATTCATTGATTCAAAGTACATGGGGTTTGAATTTTTTGCTCATTTGTATTATTTGTGCCATGCTGAATCACTTTTTCTAGCTCAGATAATCAAGTCTTGAATGTATGTGTATGTGCAGTTGGGACTAATTGGTATAATTAATGTATGTATAATGGCTTTAGCTGGCTAATGTCTGAAGGGAGTGGAAAAAAGAAACAAATTCGTGAGGTAGGTTTTAGATTAGCATCTATACCCAAGACATTTTTTTTTTTTTTTTGAGCAAGGAGTTCAACCTTCATTATGGCTTTTAGATAATAAAGATGTGGTTGGATTTCCCAAGTGAATTTGCTTCACCCTAAGCCTTAGGGCCTAAGGAGTTCAGTTCAGCAAAGACACTTTACATAAACTCTTTGCCCACAACAGGAACCTCTGGTTAAATGATGCTCTTACAGTGGAAGGTAAACTAGGAATATAAAAGTAAATTTACCAATCTCCTCTTTCTTCCGCTGTGAAAATGTTGACTTTTCTTTATGTCATCCTGTTTTTATGTTCTGCCTGATTTCATAATGGGTGTGAGGCTACTTATAAAAATAAGTGCTCAATAATAAAATCAAGGAGAAAGAAAAATGAGGGTTTGTTTAAAAAATTACACCTTTACACTTGTATTAAGTGGAATATATATTACAGTGAAGTTCAAGTTCAAAAGACACATATGGAGCCTCTGAGCAGTGTGAGCTAGAACACCAACCCTGTCCTGAGAACCTTGCAGATCAGCAAGGGGTGAGATGCTGGTGGGAACTACAACTTAAAACCTGTATTTTCACCTCAATTCTGTTAGCATGGCTCAGAACATGATCAAGAAATTATTCTTTCAACTGGGCTAACTGGTAAACCAAAAAGCACATCTATTTGTTAGTCATGAAGATAAAGTATTAGAAACTATACCTAAGAAACTGGGGTTTTTTGTTTGTTTTTTTCCATGATGATTGGCTTTGAATTTTATTTACCAGACTGTTCCTTTATTAACCTGCAAAAGCATGTGTTAATATTTAGGCTAATCTAAATTCTTGTAACCTGACCTTCTTACCAGCACATGTTAATTTTTCTCTATACGAAATCGTCCGATTTATCTGAACATCCATCACCCTCAGTAAGATCCCGAGGAAAGCAATCACAGAGCGGAGGGAATGAGGACAACAACTAATATGCAGTATTTAAGCTACCCGAAGAGGCTGGGAAGGAACACTCAGTCATTTCACTGGATTTAATTTGCCGAGAGAAACAGCCTTCACACCTGAGTCACAGTCACAGCTTGGTTTTCTCTCAATTAAACCAGTGCTCGTCTGAAGCGATGAGGGCCTGAGGACCGAGGACCGGAGCAGGGCACCTGCTAATGAAATCCCTGCAGAACAAGGGCAAAAAGCAGCAAGTGTTGCAAGGAGGAGGCACATAATCAGTATTTAAACGTTCTTATTAAGCCAACATTTAAGGCTTCATTGTACATCAGATAAGCAACAGAAAACCAGCCATAAAAATCTGATATTATTATAGGTGACAGTCTGAGTGCAGACCAACTGTCGTGAACACACACACACACACAGAGGAAAATTCTATGAGGCTTCGAGTTTGCTGTAAATGTGGTTTGGCCTGGCAATTCTCAGCTTAGTGTTTTGCACATTTATGTTTATAAATGACATTACTTAAAGGACCATCTAAATGTTAGTCTTTGGCATTATTCACAGCCCCATAAGGCCAGAGCATTTAAGGCCAATTTATCTCTATAGCCATTAAGAAGAAAAAAGTACCTACTACTTACTTACGCTTTGTAATACTCCCCAAGAAGCAGGACTGCACCTGCTGGGCCCTGGATTAACTTCTGATACATGACAGCTTTTATAGAAATAGAATTCCAGTTCTGCCAAATTAGTTTAAAATAATGTTCTTTTATTACATGTTCTTTTATTTGAGCATCATTGCTTTGTGTGAAAAATTTATTACTGTCGGTGGCACACATTTCTTGTGGATAAATGCATTATTCAGTAAATGTGTATTGAGTATGTACTATATGCCAGGTGTTGGTTTATGCACTAGGGATATGAAATACCGTAATAAACAGTCTTTGCTTTTAAAGCCCCTGTAGTTTAGTAGAAGAGATGCATGAAAAAACCCAGTGTGACAACTGCTGAGACAGAGGCATGCAGAGGGTGTCACAGGAGCACAAAGAGCCTCAAGAGGGAGAGGAACTCCTTCAGCATGTACTGGGGAAGGATGGAAAGATACAGCAATTCCATCCTACCGGAGGAAAGGATTTGGAGAATGCAGCAAGGAAGAGTGAGAGCAGAAACAGTAGGGAGAAGCCTTCAGTCAGTGGGAACGGTTTATGCCAGGTAGACTTCCTAAGCTATCATTGTGTGTTTCCAGCACGCTTGGCTTTACATTATGAAGCATAAAGTATTTGTGTATGTGTGGCGTATGCATCAAGGTGGCAGGTATTTGGTAGAAATAGAGCTGAAAGTCCATATTTAGTGGCTGGATAATAAAACCTCAAACAAATTGATAGAGTATGTAAAAGAACTTGGGCTTAGTCTATGGGGACAGGAACACACTGAAAATGTGTCAGCGGGGCGAACAGGGTGGTCCTGTTGGCACTGAGAAACCTGAGTGAGTGAAGGAAAGGGGCAGCTGAGTTTCAGGGTCCTTTGACATTGCTCTCGTTACAATCGGAGCATTATTTCCCAATGGAAAGAAAACCCAAGAATGATCATCTTAAAATCTCCACAACGTACTAATATTTTTCAGAGTTAATGGAATCTGTAAGGAAATTTAAAACTGTATTTTTTTTAATTCCAATAAATCCAAATATTAAATTAATGTTAGACACTTTTGTCCTTACCAGTGTCATTTATCTATTCACTTATTTATTTACTTGTTCACTTATTTTATAACTACCCTCCATCTGATTTCCGTAGTAGACAGTAAGGAACATGAAGGAAGGGGCAGAAACGCTTCAGAAGGTTGGATCTGACTCGAAGCTTTGGCTCCTCAATTTTTATTGAAACGGATTGTTAGGTCACCTTCAAGAAAAACAATTAAACCACATATATTTTTTGTCCTTATGACTGTCATTCACTCACACTGAGAATGCTTGGTTATGTTTTTGTGTTTTATTTTTTATTTTATCTTGCTACAAACAAGCTAGTAGATAAAAAGTCTTTCACTTCCTTGGAAGTGAGACTCATTGATGTCTTATTTCACTTCGAGGTCCTTCAGAGAGTGAGCGCCTCACAGTCCCGGTGCAGGGACGACCTGCTCCCGGGGTGCTGAGCTGCGTTCCATCAGGCACAGGCGCTCTGGGCAGCGCCAGGCAGAGACCAAGGACAAGGGGGAACACAGGGTGCACCAGAGCAGAGATGTGCTGGTGACGGGCAGTTCTCGGGCGTTGGTGGTCCAACCACAGGGAACATTGCACTAGAAATGACAACGAGCCAGTTAGTCACTGTTCCCCTCTCTGCTACAAGCCCACTTTCGCTGTATGCACTTGACGAATAAACTGTAATTTTTCCTAATTGTGTTTGCTGAATTCCCCTTCACCTGCAATTAATGTACCATCGAAATTGTTTGAGATGAGTCTCCTCCAGCCAAACTCTCTCATTTCCGATCTAGAGGCTGTGAGGTGATCCAGCAGCATCTACAAGTATTCCTCATTCAGAGAGAGATGTAGCCATACCCAAGACTGTAGGCGCATCTCCGCTCGGGTACATGCAAGGAGCAACCAATGAATGCATAAATAGCTGGAACAACAAATCAGCGTTTCTCTCTCAAATCAATCAATCAATGAAAAGAAAAAGACGTAGCACCCTTACTTCCAAGAGCTCATGTATTTGCTGAGAAAAGGGACAAGCAGATCAGCCATACCGCGTACGCACATATGATGGAGGCTGGTACATGATTTTATTAAAGGACGGTGGGTGGACAAAATCTGCAGGTGGGCATACAGGTAGGCAAGAGTGAGGGGGAGCAGGAGTTAGCCGGGGGTGGGGTGGGGAGGGGAAGGGAAAGAGAATGCTTGGCAGCTCATTGAACCACAAGTTAAAATACCGGGTGTAGCAGGTGTTAAGCGCTTGTCCTGCTCCCTCTCTTCTCAGGACCTCACCAAGCTGCATTTCTCCTTTCCTGGGTTACTGACTTCCCCCCAGTTCGTTTTCGTTTGGTTTTCCCATGTCACCTGCATCTGCAGTTGTCCTTCCTCTCTGCGTCCCCTGGTGACCCCTCACAGGCAGGATGTAACCGAGGACTCTGCCTTGGGTCTCCTCGCCTTGCCCCATGGGCTCTCCTCGACCCTGCTGCCTCCCGGGTACACCCACCCCGGTGTCTGCGTGCACCTTCCGCTCCCCCAGAAATGCACCCTAACCCCCGCCCAGAGTGAAATCGGCCCTGCTCCTGTCCTCCTAGACATTTGCCTTGAGAACTTCATTATTTAGGTAGCCTCTGATGGGGAACCCTGAGCCCTCGTCAAACCCTCTCTGCCTCACCTCCACCACAGCACCCACTAAAATCCGGGGAGCATCCAGCCTAGTTTTTCAATCACTGATAACTTGAGTTAGACTTCTATCTCCTGCCTGCTTACATTTCTGTAAGAGCTTTCTAAAATGAACTCCCTGACAAGAGTGATTATTCTAGCTGCTTCTGGAATTATCTCCTACCTCTCCTTCAAACAATTACACCAACTTCCCTCGGTCACAGCGACGAGAGCCAGCATCTTGATATTTGGATGGTTTCATACTTGTGTGACACTAGAAAATCTCCTTTCTTATAGGGAAAAAAAATGAGCTGAGATCTCGGAGCCAAAATCTTCACAGGTAAAGTATCGAGCCCGAGTTCAGAAGAATTATTTTACTTTTCTAATTATTGTAGGAGTCCCCCAAACCCTCTCTGAGTTTCTCCTTTTATTCTTTCAGTTTCAATGAGATTGCTACAGGGAAGACACACACACCAGTCAAATATTTTTGTGTGGATTTACCTCCCTCACCCCTTTTTCTCTGTCCAAGACAACACTAAGCAACACAGCTCCACTACCAGCCCTGGGCTAGCTCTCTGGTCAGCGGCGGGATGACGTCAGTGGCCAGCAGGACCTCTGCACTGGAGGAGGGTGGAGCTCACGTCAGAGCCCTGACAAATAGGCAGGATCACACAGTCACTTCAAAGGAGGCTTCTCCACCGCTGAGGCGCACCCAGGTGCCGGGGTAACTCCCATCACACCTCTGTGGCTCCCTTTCAGCAGAGACATGATGGACCCAGTGTTCACTGGGAGCAAGCTAGTCCTCTCTCTGTGCTAATACATTTGCTAAAAACTAGACAGTGTAATTTCTGATCAGGAAAGCTTCTTCTAGCATTTTCCCAAGTAGGACATGTTTTCTTCCCTTGGTGCAATATTATGTATAATTTGTCCTTTGGTAAAGGATGCACATATCTTGGTGTCACTTGCTTAATAGTCACACTTTGTTAAGTCCATTTCTCCCCTTTTAAGAATGGGAAGAGTGTCTGTTTGCGTGGGGGTCCTCAGGCCACTGGGTTCAGGGTTACACTCATACCTTCACACACACGTTCCATTATTTTGTTACCAAGATGTAAGTCTTCCTTGTAATATAAAATTATTCATTTAAAATAATGCACATAATTACAGAAAAATATGAAGTAAGAATACGGGTGCACATGGCTTTAGCAAAAATCTTCAGGATATTAGATGAGAAATCTGAAGTCATGAAAACAGTGACTTAAAGGGCAAAGTACACGTTTTGTAGCCCAGCATCCTTGGCTTGGAACCCCAACTCCAGCCCCCACATGAACACTAAATCTTATTAGTTATTATTCTGCAATTTCTCCTCCAGCTATTCTTTCCTATGCTGCCCCCTCCCACTTGTAGTTATCACAGAGCAGAAGTGTGTATGAAGGGAGGTACAGATAAGGAACCAGAAATCACCTTCTAATGCTAAATTGGTGACGTCTCGGAGCAATGGGAACAGAGGCCAGGTGGCGAGCAGCCCGAACGGAGCGGAGAAGAAAGGCTTCCTGGTAAATTCCATCAAAGCTGGGGCACGGAGGATGGGTGGGAGTCACTGATGTGAAGTGGGGATCAGACAGCCCAAAGTGTCCCAGATAGGATGAGCAGCCCCCATCACGAACGGCATGGAGCCGGGAGAGCGCAGACTCTTGTTTGGTAAGGAATGAGAGACAGAGATGTGGCAGGGAGCGAGGAGGGGGAAGGGATCAGGGTGGATTTATGATATGAGCTAGTGCTTGTTTTTTGTTTTGAGGGAAATGGAGCATCACTGATGGATTTCAAGCCGCGAACTGTCAGAATCAGACTATGCTGGAAACAGAACAGATGTTGAGTCACTTGTGGGGAGATCCGTCTAAAGGCCAGAAGGCGACGGCGGCCTGCGTTTTGTAAGCGACAGCTAAGCTGGAGGAAGCTGAGCTGGTTGAAAGCTATTTAGGAGATAGAATCAGTAGAATGTGATGATTGAGTCCCTGGGACAATAAGGTAACGAAAAGAATCAGGACTTCTGAGTCAAACAGCTCAGTACATGACAGTGCCATTCACTGAGAGCAGGTGTCGGAGGAGGAAGAGGTTCAAGGGGAAAAATAAGTGCTTCAGTGTTGTACATTGTGGTAGACAGAATACTGGAACCTCAACGTTATCCATGTCCTGATCCCCAAAAGGGACTTTACAGATACAATTCAATTAAGGGCCTACGATAAGGTGGTGACCTGGACAATTCAGGAGGGCTGTTACAGGTTTAAGTAACGTGATTATGGAACATGACTACTGAATGGGGAAGAACCACTAAGAGAGAGGTTTTAAACATGAAAGAAAAAAGTTCACTGAGTTCAAGTCCCTTGGAAGGGAGAAGAGCATTGCACCCGCTGGAGCCGGAGAGGCAGCGGCGCCCCTGGACAGGAGCCTGCCTTTCCCGGGGTGGGGGAGGGGTGGGCACTGCAGCCAGTGGAACCCAGAACGTGCCTTTGAAACGGAAGAAAACTCATTCCTCACTCTGTTCTCATTTGGTTTTGGTATTTGTTATGATGGTAACTGACTGTGTAAAGTTTGGTCCATTTAATAATGAGAGATTTATAGTGGTTTCTAATTTAAATATTCAAAGAGAAACCTGTTAATGTATTAAAAGACAAAATTGACAACATAAGTGAGTAAAAATCTCAAAACAAAGGAAGGGTTTTAATTAGCTAAAATGGACTCTAGATAAGGTTAATACAAAAACGAAACTGGCATCATGCTAATGGTGAACGAGAAACCTTAAACAAAAATATCATTCTCGGTGAACTAAAAAATAATGAAAGATTTTGGTTCAGCACTGATAAGGGTAGGTTAGGTGATGTTTTAGAAAACTGAGTATTCCATGTATTCGGTTCCTTAACAAATATATGCCAGTTGCTTCCTCTCTGCCAGTGACTACCAAATGGAAGGGTAGAATATTAGGGAATGGCGGATATAAGTGCCCCAAGATTTGTTACTTAGTTCCCACTGAAACTATGATTGACTATATAACAACATCCTTATCTTGGTAATTCAAATTTTAAAAGATGGGATGTTTTATTTATTGAGCCATTAGGCAACAGAAATTATGCTACCAGAACAGAAAGACAGACAGACACACAAAATATCTTCAATTACTTTAACCTATTAACTGAGCAGGATGTATAAATACGTCAAACGTTGCATACAGTAAAAAGGGAATTCCCCGGTTAACAGGTTAAAGATAGCTATGTAAGCAAATGGCTGAAATACAGGCAATTTCACCTATGTGCAGCAAGCTAAAAGAACACATGTATCTATCTATCCATCTATGCATCTATCTATCTATTATCTATCTATCATCTATCTATCTATCTATCTATCTATCTATCATCTATCTATCTATCTATCTCTATCATCTATCTATCCATCCATCCATCTGTCTATCTAGATATATAAAAGGAGAGATAGACATAGACACAAGTGAGTATGCAGGACCCTTTTGTAATAAATTGATATAATCACAGTTTCTCTTACAAGACTAACCTTTTCTAAATATTTTATCTAATCAACTCACATATATAAGCATTACATAAAAGAGAGGCTAACCCTGTGAAATATACTTAGGCGTCAAAGATTAAGTTGGTTTGTTCTATAATCCTAATAAAGTGCACGCAGGAAAATGATGGGGAAGTGTTTAGGGAGGTGAATGATGATGGGAGGGTCTTGGTGGTTGCTCTGGGAAGCAGTGGAGCAAAGCCAAAGGGAAGAGTCAGATGCTCTGTAGCATAAACGATAAAAAAAGGAATTGAAAGTTGATTTTTTCCCTTGGCAACGTTTCACTGAATCCTTCCTGAAATAGTTATAAATTGTAAATAGATGAACTTGAATCATGATAATCAATTAAAGGCAATTAAAAGTGTCCTCTTAATGACTGTCAAAAATAAGATATAATGCATACACTTAGCTAATTTTAAATACTGGATCAAAGCTTATGATCTGAATGAAAAAAACAGCAACAAAAATGAACTACCTTAAAATGAGAACGTGGTATATATTGGTGTAGATATGCATCCCACACATATACAAACACATTTCCATAAAAGTTGGCTATGTCTTGCCCTGGCTGGTTTTGCTCAGCGGTTAGAGTGGCGGCCTGCAGTCCAGAGAGACCCGGGTTTAGTTCCCGCTAAGGGCATGTACCTCGGTTGCAGTTTGTCCCCAGCCCTGGTTGGGTTGTGCGAGAGGCAGCCACTCGATGTGTCCCTTTCACGTCGATGTTTCTCTCTCTCTTTCTCTCTCTGTCTCCCTCCCTCCCTCCCACTCTATCTGAACCAAAAATGGAAAAATGTCCTTGAGTGAGGATAAAAGAAAAAAAGTTGGCTATGTCTTTTAATTCTTATGTGATCATAAAGCTCTTATGGTTAATATTATATAATCAGGACACTTAAAATAGAATTTTTATCCTTGATTTGTAAATTCTCCTTACCAAAAAAACATTCAAATAAAATAAACCTAGTAATGCAGGCAATTTTAGAATTTTATTTAACAAATGACACAAATCAGAAATACATTTAGTCAATTTTTATGCAGTAGCTTTCCTGGCAATTCTTGCTAGATTTTAAAATTCTTAAGAACAAATGTCTTTAGCATTGGCCTGCCTGTCCCACCAATGGCTTTTGCACAGGAAAAGGAAATGAGCAAGAAGATGTGTTAGGAGCTCTGTTCTTTCAATCAAATGTGGCTTTGGGGAGAAAAAAAAATGACTCAAAAAGTAACCCTTATCCTTGGGAAATAATGACCACTTTACCTGATGGGGCTAATGCCTGGAAGGGAGGCTTCAGATAATGAGCTCTGCTCGAGTGTCTGCTCCGCTCACATCAAGGAGGGAGGTGATGAGGTAGGGTGCTTTAGCCTAGTTGAATGCAAGTTCTGCACTTGAAACAAGGTCAGATGTGTTGTTTCAATTTAAAATAAGAAAGAACACTCAAGAACCAGAAACTTTCTGGGAGAATGCTGAGAAATGTACAGCAAGTAGCCACACTCCTGATGAATTTGGCAATGCCTTTGGAGATGGCCTGCCTTGACCTCCACTGGTAAAATAGCCACACAGTGAAATGCAGACCTAGATGTTCTGGAATTCACTCTCATGTCAACCCTAGCGTTGCTTGTTTTGCGACTAGAATGACAGGTGCGATCTGGGATATAATAGTATACACACCTGTGTTTTAGCAAGTGTTAAACAGTGAGTAGTGTAGTGGAAGATGTACATTTAAGAATGCTACATGCCCCATCTCCATTCTGCAGGGTATAATGGTTTAAGCCTTAGTTCATCAGACTTCTTTCTTCTAACTTGTTTTTTTTAAAAACAGTAAATTTACCCTATAATTTCCATTTAACTAATTTTTCACCTATCTGGGCTAAAAAAAAAAAAAAAAAAAGAATATTTTTCCTATGTGTGGAAAATGGTTACCCTGTGGACTAATTAGGATGGCCAGCCTTAGCTTTCTTAAATGAGTTTAGAGAAATGAAGACTTATGGTGAAAATTGCAGACTTGGAGATAGTTCAACTTAAAGTGAGAGGTCTTATGAAAGAGGTGTCATTAAAAGGAAGCATTGCTAAGAAACGGGCTCTCTTATCAGTCGGTCTTTGTGGTAATGTATGTACATGAATTCTATGATGGCATCTTTTCTTCTTTTCCTAGAACCCTCATTGAGATATGTTGAAATAAATTATTCCCTAGTCTCTAAACTCATTTGTTAAGAATAACACATTCATTAGCTAGTGCTTGCATTAATTCTCTCGATTCCATTAGTTGACACCAGAAAATCTAACAAGGTTTGAAAATTTGGGGGTACTTGTGGTTCTTCCTCACTGTTTTTAAGGCAATGTCTGTAGCATTCTATGCAAATGAATGTGCTAAAGATTGCAAATTTATTTAGAAAATTGGAGTGGAGGTAAAAACTCGAGGGGATTGGAAGAAACATTTTGTAATAAAAAATATAAGCTACTATGAGATAAGTGTAATTATGAAATATTAATACTAGTAATAATAATGTCCGACTTGAATATTTATGTCAACAGAATTAGTGAAGCATTTTACAAAGAAAATATATGGGAATATAAGCCAGGATGGCTTCCTCGACCTGACATTGAGCAGGGACGTTCTGAAGTCTCGCCCCCTTGCTTCAGAAAGCTCACCACAGGCTGGATGCGCACATTCCACCTTCCCCCAGACCCTTCCCCAGGGCAGGATCAAAGCCAGGCTGTGTGGTCGAGCTGTAAAAGCTTCACTGCAACACGGCACAAAATTCTTTCATAAATGTCAAGTGTGTCATGGTTTAACCTCTTACCAAGTGGCCTTCTGTAGTATGAATCATATCAGACGGAAAGAAGAATTCAGAGCTAGACCCACCCTTTTATTTGTCAATGGAAATCATTGGCTTGATTTAATGTCTCAGTTGCTGTGGATGAAGGCCGGGGAGATCTGGAGGAAGTTGCCAGTGCGCTAATTCTCCAGCTCTGTGCTGTATGCCAACATCGTTTATCCCCTTTCGAATTCTGCCTGTCCCCTCTCCGGCAGCGACAGGGGTTAAGGCTGCTGTGCCCACCCCAGCCCCCTTGTTTCCCAGTCCTGGCTGAAAGGACAGGCAGCAGCTGCGGTTCTTTGCAAGGCTGAGCACAGGATCAGTGCTCTAATGGCCGAGAAACTGTCCCTCTGTCCTTGTCGTCAGGGGCTCCTTCAGGAAGAGATCAAGTTCTGCTCGCTCAAGGAGCTGGGACTCTGAGGCTGTTCTCTGACTTGACTAAAATCCCTCTCTGCCTTGCTGGGTGAGCCAGTAATGACCTGTTTCTAAAGTCAAACACTGATCGCTCTTGAACTCATTCAATCACAGCTTGTCACATTTGGGCAAAAGTGTCCTTTCCCATAATTCCACGGATGTGCATTTGTGCCCTGCTGTGTCACATTCCTGCACAGCGGTGGTGTGTACGTCTCTACAGATTTGAAAAATGTAAAAGATCTCTTTCAGGTAACCATGATGGATCGGGGTACTACCTGACACTTTCATACCTAGAATAATAATTGTTCTTCCAATTCCAATGAAAATGCGTGCTTCTCTGATAGAAGGGAAGTTCTCATTCGGCTCACATTGTTATTCTGTTGACTTCCAGCTCCAGTTACCCCCCATCAACTGCAAACTGTCAACCGAGTTTACAGAAGATTGCATTGCTCCCATCACTGAATCTTGTTCAATTAAATAGCTCATACAGAAACATCAGAATGGGAAGACTACCATTAAAAATAATATAGAAGCAGAGAAGGTTGTTTTTTGTTGTCTGTTGGTTTTTTTTTTTTTTTGCCTGGAGGGTTAATGAGCTAGATGAACATGGCTGCTGCTGAGACATGTCTTTTCATAAGTAATCTCTGCCACTGGATGAATACAATTCACACTTTGGGTAGAGTTAGGCTTAAATATTTATTTTGTCAAAATGTATGATTCAAAGTTTGGTAATGCTTCCTGGAAATATATTCTAGCATTATTTTCAAACATCTTGAAGCAGCACCCACTGAGTTTATTTACATAATTCTTTACACCACAGATTATTATGGATGTAAATGTTTTGAATTCTCATGTGAAAGCCGAGTGAACCAATCCTCCAAAGGGTCAAGTAACTTGCTCCTGGGAATAAACAACCTGTGAGGGGCAGAGGTGGAACCTTCATTGGACTTGTGACTGAGAATGGTGTTTTCCCCACCATATTCCAGCTTCTTCATTCTGATTCAGGGACCCTCTCTCTTAAAATCCTGCTTTAAATGATCATGAAGGAAAATGAGGACCAAGAGTGGGTCTTGTTGTCCTAGGCTTAACTGTTTAACAGACGTTTCCCAACAAGGCGAAGTCTGATTTCTCAGTTTTAAGATTTCCACGCTCCGTGCTTTGGAGGAACAGGTAGGTCAGAGCAATAGTGAAGACTTCGACATCTCTGCCACAGAAGAAAAAATGATGAGGCTGGGGATGTTTACTTGGTAGAACAGAAGACAAACAAGGTACATAATACTTGTTTTAAAATATTCAAAGAGCAGTGAAGGGTAAGACAGAGCTGCATTTTGTTCTGTTATAGGAAAAGAACTGGGTCATTGTGTACAAGTAACAGGGAATGAATCTGAGTTCAAATATCCATGTAGATACAAGTGATACAAAGATGATAGGTAGACAGACAGACAGACAGACATTACAAGAAATATTCAAGCAGAAGACTCACAGAGGGTTTGTTTTTTTTTAAGCAAGTCACTTGGCCACATCTAACTTCAATGGAGAGAACAATTAAAATACTTCTTCAGGCAGAGTGAGCAAATATTAGTGAATGATCATATATGTTTGTGAGAGATTATAAGCATGTTCATTAGAGAATCTTTTTAAAGTTTTATTGTATTCATTTTATCTGAATAATAATGTTATTGGCTTTTTAATATTGGTTTTCAGACTCATCCCGCGTTCGGTTTATTTCTCTCTGTCTGGGTCATCACCATCTACATTCCCTGCGGAGCCTTCAGTTGCCTGCCCTTGACCACCCGGGTTGCCGGCTCATGTCTGCGGTCCCACCGCGATGCTGGGCCATGTCCAGCTTGGCCCAGTCTCAGTTAGGTGGAGAAGGGAGTATTTGCCACATCTCAAGTATCAGAAAATACTTAGTAATGGGTATTCTTTGCCAAAATCTCCCACTGTTTCTTTCAGCAGCAATGCAAAGACGACGGGACACAAACGACAGTCAGTAGGCCCATTTTTTCTGCTTTGTTTTTTTTTTCTAAAAGATTAGAAAACAGGTACAGAGTCAAGTGAAACCTCCTGACCAGCCTGTGGCCCAGTCACATCAGTGGTCCTTGAGGACTCTGGTTTTATTTCCTCCTCCCCCACTAACCCCGTTCCCTGACGGCCGTCCCGTCGGCACCTCTGCCGGTGGACTTGAGACCTGGGATATGGACTTGTCTTCACAGTGTTGGTTCACGTGCAAACATTTTCAAGTAACATATGGTATTTTGTAGCTTTAATTATATTTATTTTTACTGCCCAATGTTATATGTATTACATGTTTAAGCGATTCTGTAAGCTCGTAGTTCTCCGCTGCCGTGGGGTCTCCTGGTGGACGGAACGACCACACACTGCAGTGACTGGCACTACCGTCCCTGGGAGTGTGAGCAATGAGTTATAGGGCACACTGCACTGAACTTCGTCTTGGGTAGGTCTCATCAGATTTGTCTCCAGGATGGTTGTGCCAGAATATTTCCACCCACAGTGTGTGAAGCTTTCTACCTGCCCCTGTTCTGACACCAGTTTGGGCTTCAAGAGGGCGGCGAGGGAGCCGGAGAAGAGATTCCTTCCACCTCCAAGGCCTGGGCCCAGCTGCTCATCACCCCTCCACTGAGCTTGGAGGTGCGTCCGCCAAGCATCTCCCCATCCTCAGGTGTCTGAATGCCACCCGTGTGAGCCCTTCTCTAGCTTCTAAGTTGAAATCATTGTGACCTCTTCCCTTTGGAAGATAGCGACTCTGACCCACTCCCCACCGATACTGTAATGTCCGCTTTCACACTTCCAGTTCTTTAGCACAATACTGTTGACATAACTGGCGTGGCTTGTATGTCCAGACTGAACCCCGCCAGATCTATTTACTTCTTTTCTTTCTCTTTTGGATATTCACGGCGTGTCAGCCCTTGTGCTAGTTGGTCGCTATTGATGACGGTCAAGCAGCTGCCCTCTTGCTCTTTGCATTCAGGTTTTAGGATGTGTCGATTACACGTTCAGGACGCCCTCCTTGGGGGGGGGGGTCGCATGAGCGAATAAGCAATGCGGCACCGTGGGGGTGGGCACACTCGGCAGGCACACAGTGACCGCAGGTGCAGAAGTGTCGCGTTCGGCGCCCAGGGAAGGGCTGGGCAGCAAGTAGCCACAGCTGACAGGTGAGAAAGCCCGGGATTCAGAGTTCTCTTCAAGCTCGTTTCTGACTCTCAAATCCCTCTTCATTACCTGTAAAAAACATCTAGTAATTTAAATGAGATTTAAATCATACACAGGGTGAAATTCCAGGATTTGGGGTTCTTCTACCATGTGGGAAATGGAGGTCATATATTTCAGAAAAATTAATACGTGAACACGTTTGTGAGAGACACTGGGAGTGTTCTGGTGAGCCAAGAATCTGTGTGTGCACGTGTGCGTGATGGAAAAGGAGACTCAGGAAGAAGAAATGGCAGGTTTCGGCTCCCAGAAAACACCCATTTCAAAGACGAGGACGAGTCTGCCATCTGTCCTGTCTCCCATCGAGGACGCCGCCTCCCCCATTCAGCACGGGCCAGTCGCGCCGGTTCCCAGTGACACCGCAGAGAAGAATCTGACAGCCACTTACTGCCCATAAAAATTTCTACTTTCTAGGCTCACACCCAAAAAGTAATTTTGGTTGTACGTGGGTGTGACAAAATCTCCTCAGTGTAAAAAAAGAAATCAAACTTCCCCCCCAAATTATCTCGTGAAATTGTTTCAGCAGAGAGACGTAACAGATTTCTCTCTCTGGCTGTCGCTTTTTCCTGGTGCACCTCTCGGTGGGACCCGGGATTAAAAATGATAGCCTTAAAGTGCTTTTCTAAATCGGGGTTTAGAACACTGCAGTGAACCAGATTGCTCATTTATTCTCCCAATCCCTTTCAGAGGAGGGCACATGCAGATGCAGGCTTCACCCTGGCCCTAGCTCTCACTTCCTTTTTTTGTGTGGAGATTCTTCCTTTAAGAACCGAAAATTCTAAATAGGCTGAAGTGTTTTCTGTGTTTCTCCAGCTAGTGACTCAGAGTGTCAGGGCCAGAGGAGCGTCAAACACCAGTCAGAGGACATTGGCTCTCAGGGAGGTGGCCGCAGGGATGACCTTGACTAAATATGGAGCTTTGTAGGGAGAGGGCTGAGCCACGGTTAACCTTCCTTTGTCGGAGATGATATTCCCCGAGTGATCTCTCTTTCAAATTGGCGCAAAGAGCTCCCACATTCTCCACGAAGCTGGCCCTTTACCTCCCACCCCCTTGGCTGCTTTGAATGTGTGTCCTGCTTCATTGTTTAGGCCGGAATCTGATTTCAAAGTAGGACATTACTTTGACATAAATTACAGCATGCTGAGTGCTTCATCTTCTCGGTCTGATTTTACTGCGGTCCTGTATAAATAACACATAATAACTCTGTTTTATTAATACAGCGGTCCGTCTTTATTGCCCTGTGCTTGTTAATGAAGATTGAAAATGAAGGTCCTTAACTATAAATCAGAAATGATTAAATAACTGACAAAAGTACTCAAGTTTTCAAGGATGAGATGAAGCTTTCTTTTACTGGATATGTTTACACATAGACTTTCCAATCCTCTTTGTTGTTTTGGTTGTTTGAAAAGCATTATACTCGGTCATATGCCCAGCTGCGTATGCTTAGAAATAGTATTCATTTACTAGGCTAATTAATCAATCAATACATAGTAATTTCAGGAAAAGTTTCTCAGGTGAGTTCTGCTGAGCCACTAAGACTCGATTAACCCTGTTTCATGGGTCAAGGAAACTTCAAACTAAACCATTAAGCATAAAAAATAATCAGTCTAGCCTTTTTTTGTCATGTGCCTTAAAATTCTTCCTGTCTGCACCCATCACCCCGTTCCAAAGCCACCTCAACATTTGAAGGTGTTTGTTATAGCAGCTCCCCATTTCCTGGAACCAACGTCTACAAATGAGTCAGGGTCCTAATATGTGTGTGTGTGTGAATATATATGAGATTCATTTCATTGAATTGTCTTACATAATTGTGGGGCTAACAAGTCTGAAATCTGTCGATTCAAGCAAGTTTGAAACTCTCAGGGAGGGGCTGAAGCTTCCGTCCACAAATGAAATTTCTTCTTTCTCGGGAAACCCCTGTTTTGCTCTTAAGTCCTTTCAACTGATTGTAAGAGGCTTACCTAAGATTAGGAAGGAAAATCTCCTGTACTTAAAATCAACCGATAGATGTTAACCACATCTACAAAATACTTTGACAGTGGGTATTTAACTGCATAACAGAACCGTGGTCTAGCCAAGTTGACACAGAAAAAACTAATCATCACAGCCTTGAATATGTTTTCCCAGCTGCCTGGTCCTGCTCCCCTCCAGCTCACTCACAGTCACACTTCAGGTTGCAGGACAAATATCTTGTCACTTTGGGTGAACAGCTTTCTCTGGGCCCCCGACCAAGATCCCTCCCTGTGACTGTCCCTGACAGCACCCTGCACGTCCACACATCACACCTTATTACTTAGTGACCATCCAGGCCGTCTGCTGGATCGCGTGTGCCATCGACTACCACGAGTCCATCCTGTTCCCCAAGTGGTTGGCACTCAGTGATATCAGGTGAGAGAGGGGATGAAGAAATGGCAGGTTAGTCTGATCCAGATGGCAGGTCCTCTCCATCCACAATTCAAGGATTCAGGACCAACTCTTGCTATTTTAATGGGAGCCCAAATAATTTTAAATGATCATTTTCTTGCTCAATAACACTTGGCTTTTAGAGCAGTGTGCCTGGGAACTAAATGCAATACAATACAAGATTGAGTTTCACAGTGTAATCTGAGCAATAGTTCCCTTTTCTGCTGGGTATCTGCCCTTCCTGAGGGGACAGAACACCATGGGTACATTGAATCAGAAGCTGCAGGGAAGTCAGAGTGTTAAGATTTGACATAAAATCTGAAAATACATTTTACTTGTATATTGTTATTACATTTATTGGGATTACATAGGTTTCAGGTGTACAATTCTATAATACATCATCTGTATATTGTATTGTGTGTTCACCACCCCAGATTAAGTCTCTTTCCACAACCATTTATCCCCCCTTTATCCTCTTCTACTTTCCCCACCCCCATTCCCTCTGGTAATCACCATACTGCATACTGATGTCTGTGTCTATAATTTTTTTGTTTCTTTTTGCTTAATCCCTTCACCTTTTTCACCCAACCCCCCACCCCTCACTCTAACAGCTGTCAGTTTGTTTTCTGCATCTATGAGTCTGTTTCTATTTTGTTCGTTTATTTTGTTCACTAGATCCCACATATAAGTGAAATCATATGGTACTTGTCTTTCTCTGACTGGCTTATTTGAAAAAGTGGTAAAAAGAAAAGACTTTGGAGTGATATAGACAGGGCTTCATGTCCTGAATAGAACCCTACCATCAAGTGAGCTTGACCAAATGATTTTCGTAAGCCTCCATATCTTTACAAGGTCAGTTAAGACATTGTGGTGGACTCAGTCTATTGGAGCTGCATTAGGAGCTCTTGTATTGGAGGGATAACTATTTAACTTGAGTTAAGGAAGTAAAGGATCTGGAACTGTGCTTTTCTAGCACTGGGCTATTCAGAGAGGGTGTCCCACATCTACCCCTCGACGGACAGGTGACAGTCTAACAGGACTGTGGAGGCTCTGCTGTTGATGGACAGTAAGAGACTCTAACTGAATAAGGTTTACAGTCAGCCCTTGTTTATCACTGTTAATCAGTTCCAGACTCTACCACGATAAATGAATTTCCACGAAGTACGATTCTTTATTTATAAATAGAATATTTTCACAGTTAGAGCATAGAAAACCTGTTTACGACCTTCTACTATGTTTTTAACATTATTAGAGCCCTCTAGACATGAAATAACACCCTTTAGTCACCATTACACTCATCTTACCCAATATATTAGACAAAATAAGAAAAAATAAGACATACTAGACGTTACAAATATCATATTATTGTACATTTAATTATACACACACAGTTCTTACACACAACCACTAACCTATGAAAATAGTGCCACTTGTTTGATGATGAAGCGATGAAGATGAAGAGATGTACTGCACAGCAAAGAAGAGCAAGGTTACTGCTCCTCTGAAGGCATGACCTCAGTAGGAGAGTCTTCAGGTGGTGCAGTATCTTCAGCAGGTGAGTCATCTTCTTCTGCTGAAGGAGCATTAGGGGCAGGCAGTTGGTGTCTGGGTGCTCAGCTGAAGAACATCGTGATAGGCAGTTGCTGGCGCTATCTTTTCATGTGTGAGAAGGCTTTTGTAGGGTTCTACCACTCCATCACGTGCATTCCAGAACCACAATGCACGCATCATTTGTGGGTCCCATTTGCCAATCATGTCTTGTGATACCTTAATAGTTCTCACGACTTGCAAGACGCTCAAGTGCAAGGCCAACTTCCTCCTCCTGACCCCCAGGAACCTCTGGCTGCTCTTCCTCCTCCTCATTCACAGACTTAGTCATCTCCACCAGATCCTCATCAGTCAAGGGATCCGAATGTGTCTCCAGCAGCTCATCCATGTCATCACGGGTCATATCTGTGAAACCTTCTCCTTCCAGCATCCGGGCTAGCCTAACTGCCTTATCCACTGTTGAGTTGCTTATATCCTCTGGGGTGAATCCTCTGTAGTCGTGGACAATTTCAGGCCACAACATCTTCCAGCTGGCCATCACGGTCTCCGTCTTTATCTCCTTCAACATGGCCTGGTTGTTCTTCAGACAGGTCGCGATGGTATACTGCCACCAGTACTCCTTCAGCAAGAAGTTCTCAAGGTCCATGCCTTGGATGAGGTGCTGCAGGGTGTTTTGTGTGTAGAGGGCCTTGAACACGTGAATAATGCCTTGATCCAGGGGCTGGATCAGCAAAGTGGTGTTGGGAGGAAGGAACTCGATCCGCACACCGTCGTCGTAGGATAGGTCTTGCACATGACCTCCAGCATTGTCTGTGAGGAGGACGTTAAACTCGAGTCCCTTCTCTGTGAGATACAGCTGACTTGGGGGATGAAGCAGTCATGGACCCAGTCCGATGACAGCTGCTCGGTGATCCAGCCCTTGTCGTTGTGCATCCAATGCACTGGCAGCAGGTTCTTGTTTCTATTCCTCAGGGCCCTGGGGTTCTTGGCCTTGTAGGTAAGGGCAGGCTTGAGCAAAAATCCCTCAGCATTTCCACACATAACGATAGTCATGCGATCCTTATACGCCTTGAAGCCATGGACTTTGGCCTCATCCTTGAAAATGAAGGTCCGGGAAGGCATACTTTTCCAGAACAGTCCTGTTTCATCCATATTGAACACCTGTTCTGGATGATGCTCACCCTCCTCAAGGATCTTCTGGAACATGTTGTTCACATAGTCCTCTGCTGCAGGCTAGTCAGCAGAGGCAGTTTCTCCATGAAGAATGACACTCTTCAGATGATACCTTTTCTGGAACTTCTCGAACTAACCCTTGCTCACTGTAAAATCCATGAACGTTGCAGGAGAGGGTCCTGGTTGAAGTTAATCGCTGTAAAACACTGATAGAGCTGCCTCGCCTTCTCCCGGATGAACAGCGAATCCAACAGAATGTTTTTCTTGTGGCTGTCGCTGATCCAAACGGCTAGGACAGACTCTGTTTTCACTATGAACTTGTTATGATTTGTCACAACGCGCTTTGCCTCCTTGTTGAAAGAGACAGTAGCTGTTGCATGGATGTTCTTTTCATCTTTACGGATGGAGCGAACGGTAGACCCATTCAAGTCGTAATGGTGGGCAACCTCCACGATTTTCTTGCCATCTTTGATCATATCCAAGAGTTTCACCTGCTCCTGGATGGTAAGCAGCTTCCTCCAGCACTTAGTTTCATTGTCAGAAGGCTTAGAAGAAGCAGCACGTTTAGGAGCCATCATGGGGCTTAGATAAAAGTTCTCAGAAATCACAAACACTTACAAGAGCAAAGATGCTTTCGATGCATAGCAATGTAGAAGCGTGTATGAGAGAAACAAACTTGCATGAGGCTGAGCCAATCGGTGGCCAGGATAGGAAGAGGATAGGATAGCCAATCAGTGAACAGCATGCTGTGATTGGCTTGGTTTCACCAAAACCGATTTTTTAGAAAAAGTTATTGCCCACACACAAGGAGTGGTTGAGTGGTTGCACCTGGCATTGAAGGATATGCACGGTGCTCGAATACATAGGCTTACCGTCCATATGTACAGTAATTTTAATTGTAATTATAATACAGGGGTGTATAATTGACTCAGACAATTGAGCGCATGCTGTATCATTTTCACTGACTAGATCAACTTTTTAATGAATACATTTGCAAAAACTGTGATAGAGTGAAGCTGCGAAAGTCTAAGTGCAAAGTGGCGAGGGATGACTACTCAACGTTGTATTTGGGCCAGGCACATTTAGACTCTACTATTTGATGTACACAAACTTGAAGAACAGAGAGCAAATTATTTGAAATAGTTATGCCTAAGCTATGCAAATGCCATGTATAACCTTCATTTGTAAAACAAATAGGATACTACTTGCTCCACAGAGAGTCCAGAGGTGGTTGGAAAAATCAGAATAAAAATGAGATAATATGTTTGAAATTGGCTTGTACTCTGTGGAGAAAATAAAAGGTATGATTATTTAAAGGCTGCTATCTACATGCTTCAACTGAACAAATGTGCACTCAAACAAACAAACAAAAAAACCAACCTGCAAATCAATCAAACTTGTGATTTAGCATCATGTAGTCAAAACAACTGTTGATTTGACAATGTTTCACATTTCAACCGGTTGTCATGGCATCATGTTGACTGACAAAGAAAAGTGATTCTCTCTCCTCTTCAGTTTCCAGGTTTCATAAAACATTAAATAAAGAGATCTGAAAATAGAGAACAGTTTTCAAGTCTGTACTCAGGGCTCAGCGGAGGATAGACTTCAGATCCTGCCCTCGCAGTGACCTGAATGAGTTGCTGGTGAATGTGCCCCAGGCTGTTTGTCTTTGGGAGATCTTGAATTTAGACTGTGTTTTTGAATTTCTGGACGGATGTAGAATAGAAATAGCCGTGGGACTGGCCAAAAGATGAACAATAGAATTCTTCCTTTTTAGTTATCAAGAATACAAATCAAGACTAATGCAAGGTTATAATTTAAAATACCTTTAAAACATGATTTATGCCAGCATTTCCCGAGATCACATTGCGGTTTATCAAAAGAGTGAGCACTATAACCCAGGTTTCCCGAGGCCAAGTTGAATGTCCCGGCGGCCACTGTGCTGCACTGTCAAATTACATGGAAATTGTGTTGGCTTTCATCGACCGTCCCTTCGGTGGAACCCTATATGAAAACAGCAGGCAAGGTCCCAGCATTCTCACCCCCATTTTGTCTAGAAAAACGTGCCTGACAGTGGCACATGCCTCCTTCCACTGGACACCTCGTGGCTTCAGCCTGCCTATGAGGACATAGTTGGAGCTGTGCTTCTGCAACCATAATGCCCCTGACAAGTTCTCAAGAGGACTCCTTATTGCATTAAACCAAGAAAGACACTGCGGGGAAGGCTTCCTGTGGGCCAGCCTCATGCTGGGAAGGCTGGTCACTCCCCACTTCAAAGCCCATTTGTCTGGGCAGTTCCTTAGGTGGAGAGCATGTCACTGTCCCAAATGCTTCCTTTCCTTTAACCCAGCATTTCCTGAGCCAGTCAGGAGGAGCCTCCTTCGTCTCTGTTAACGGAGGAGAGCCTGCGCCCAATCCCAACACTGCCGTCGAGGGTAGACGGACCTGGCTAAAGCAAACACACCTTGACGGTGGCCTGTGGCTCTCTGCAGGCTTTTATGTGGGTAGAACCGCAAAATCATTTAAATCGGTTTCAACTAAGACCAGAGATAGAATTTTAGGTATTAGCCATGCGGCGTGTGTGGAAATGATAGTTCACTGAAGCTCAGCATTTAAAGGTGTAAATGGGCTACCATGGTACCGCTGAATAGACAGCCAGCCCGTTTTTTCTCTCGTCGCGCTGATTTAGAGGCCGTTTAAAACCACCTGTGTGGTCAAGTCTGTTTTCATAACATTGTACCTGCAGAATGTTTTACTGCATGGCCCTTGCTACTTCTCATGTGTGTGTATTTTAAAGGGGCTTGTCCACGCATGTCAGCGTCTTTGTGTTCACAGGTGGGCGGAGGTCTCTAGATTTCAGTGGATGGGCCGATGCTGCGTGGCTGGCATGTGGGGAAAGCAGACGGCTGTCCCCAGGGCTCTTCCCAGCATCCTGCTGCTCTGCTGAGCTCCTCCTGGGCAGCTCACCTCTGCCTCTTCCTCCCAGCCACTCCGTCTTCTTGCATCTGAGTTCGCCCAACTCCAGACTGTGCCTAACGTCATTCCTTGCCGTGCTCTTCCTCTCTGATGCCCGTGTCTGCACAGCTTACCATTTCCCAGCGAGTCAATTGTTTGCTGCGTTCTCACGTTCTTTTCAGAATGCTCATCGGAAAAAGACACAAGTGTATCTCGGCTTATGTTGGGTATTCCACGCCTAGCCTTAAAAATACTTTTCAGAGAATGCGTGTTTAAACGTAAACCTCCTTTTCAGTGTTGTGCATAGGGTAAATAGAGGCTTGGGGTACAGTCCTGGGCAACCTAGCAACTGTAGAGCTGACCTGAGCCAGAATTTAGAAGGAAAAGAAAAATGGCCTTATTTTCCGTCACGGTGTGTGTGCTCAGGGGAATTGATGTGTTTCCCTGTGTGGAGATTACAGTCTTGTGGCGAAGATAAACACTGAATATGTGATTATCATGAGAGTGTCACAGAAAGGCAATTGTAGGAGCGCTTACATCGTGTCTGGTCCACCTAGTCCTTCTTTCTGAGTGCAAGGGCATCCATATTTCATGTAGGTATTAGCTGCCCGTTCTCCTGAGCTGGAGAGGCTCATTGATCACAGCGACTGCGTATTACCTTTTCTCATTGATGTGAATCTGTACCTTATTGTTTCAGACCGCAGTTTCTCTAACTTTCACCAGAGAACCAGAGGGTTTGGGGGATTCACTACACTCAGTTAAATTCCCTGCTTTGCCATTTACTAGTTGGGTGACCTTGGACATGTTACTTAACCCACCAAAGTTACCGTCTCTTCACAGGTAAATTCATGTTGAGATTGGTAATCACTGCACTTCACTTTCTACGAGGATTCTGTGAAATACAGTACATGAGAATGTTTTTATGCAGAAAACACAAATATTAATTGCTTTATAGCCAATTTCAGAATATTTTAGAGGTGGTGTCCAAGCTCTGTGCAGTCTGTGTTTCTTCCTGATGGCTCCTTGTTCTCTGTCCAGAATAAACGTGCACTGCACCCCGTTGGAGCAGAACGCGGGAGGCACATTACCCATCATGCTCAGGCAGAGACTCCACAGCAGAGAGGCTGGAGTCGGAGGGAGTGAGTCACCAACTCTGAAAACTGACGCTGAGTGCAAACAGAAGATGGAAAATTTGTACGAGCTATAGATTCATTCGTGAGAAAAAAGAGAGTGGAAATGCTCCAAACAGTTCCTTTGAAATCTCAGATGGGTCCAAGGGAAAGATTGCTGCAGAGGCAGGATTCTGAGAAACTGTGAGGGAAAGCCCTTTGGGCCAGCTTCAGAAATGGGCTGAGACTGGAGCTAGACTTGTGTCCCTAAGCCCCACCCATTTTGAGTGCTCTTTGACCAAATGAACTGACAACTCACATGTGCGGTACGATGTGGTTGGGATGGAGACACATGTCCGTTGGAACACCTGGGACCGCAGATGAAAGGAGGGGGACGGAGTGAATGCCGCGCATCACGCGCTCCCACGAGTCAGCTTCACAGCTCTGGTCCTTAGAACTCGCAGGAGCGAGAGGCTGGTGAATTCGTCCACTGCCTCACAGGGTCCCTGGCTATCTATCTGTAAATGCTGACCTCCAGAGGTGTAGGGGACACATTTGGTTGTGTCACAGTATAAATTGTTCAAGTTTCCCTTTAGCTCATTCTTCGGAACTTTTCCATAAAAGATAAAGGCACAGGCTAAATCAACAGCAACATTACACTGGAATCATCTTTCTGTTTAAACTAAAAATAGGAAAAGCTCCATTTCCACATTACAAAATCAATCCCAACCCAATTATTTTTTCCTATTCTCTTCAGTTACCATATCCATATTGTGTTCTTGGGCTCATAATAAATGGGAGTTTCCCCTTTTTTTTTCTTTTGGTGAGTCTCATGGGGGCAGAAAGTATAATATCTCGTGTGTGTCTGCATACCTCTGTTTACTTCTGTATGGATTTGCTTTCCTTTTGAACATAGTTTCCCATTAAAGAGACTCTTTTTAACCAACAGGCCATAATAGCTAATTTCATAAAAGGGTGAAATCGTCTTTGATTTACATTTACTGGAATTTCACAATTCAATAAGAGAGAAAACTCAGCCAACTTTCCTCAGGCTGCAGACAATGCAGGATATGGGATGTTACATAGTCATGAGACAGTTGGTCTGAATAATGAGTGAATGCCATAAAGCCTACAACATTTTGGCTCAAATAACAGATTATTAGGCATGTATAAAAGAGGGGACCTGGGTGATGGAGTTGGGCAGGACTCCTAAAAGCATGTTTATGATACATCATTTCTCTGAAAGTGAGAAACCAACGCCTCCTTCTGTGTGCATGTAATCCTGAGAACCACAGTTCACTCTTATTTCTACCTAAAATTACAAAACTCAGCCATGTCTCGTGTTGGAAAAGGCAGCTATTTCCACGAGTGCAGTACAACCCCTTAGTCTGACATGCACAGGGAAGGAGAGGTGATTTGCTTTTACTCTTGGTACTGAATTGACAGCACAAACCCTCAGACCGGCGTCTACTGCGTGGTCTGTGTCTCCCCGAACTGCTGAGTTGCCCGCTTGTTGGGTGACAGTGCTGTGCTTTCCTGTGCCAAGGGGCAGTGGCGGCTGTCACAGAGCACAGCAGGTGGCTGCGCACTTGCTGAATCTCCACTTTAACTCTGCACAGTGGTTGAAGTGAGCAGGTGAACCGCAGCACGAACTTCCAGCCTGCTCTCATTTATTTAACAGATTTGAAGGGTAGATGGAGGGGAATTACTGTCTCTTGTCAAACTGTTCTAATGGCGTCTGGAGTGTCTTTCAAAGAGTAGGAGTTCAGTGGCCCGAGGGATTGAGAGGAAACCACACTGGCTGTAGTGGTCAGAGATGTTTGCCGAGACAGAAAGGGAGTGAAGGGGGATTCCATTTGGTCCCACATCTAGGCCTTAAAGGGCCACAATGTTCTCATCATTCAGCTAGCACTCGCAGGGGTCACCCAAAGGAAATGGTATTTTGCCAGGCCTGTGTGGCTCAGTTGGTTGAGCATTGACCTATGCACCAGGAGGTTGCTGGTTCAATTCCCAGTCAGAGCACATGCCCAGGTTGTGGGCCACATTCCCAGTAGGGGGCATGCGGGAGACAGCCAACAGATGTTTCTCTCTCTCTCCCTCTCCCTTCCTCTCTCTGAAATCAATAAAAAAATATATATATTTTTTAAAATAAAGGAAATGGTATGCTAACAAGGGACTTTGGAATTGAGTGTGATTATATGAAACCATGAACACTTTTGTTTGCTTTTCTTTATTTTTGGACAGCTGTCCAATTCATACTTTAACTACTTAAGAATTGTGTCCTGTGCCTCATCATATCATTGTTTTAAGGAATAGCTAAGCTCTCATTAAAAATGAGGACAATTTTCCTTGCCTGTAATTTATGACTTTTTACTAAGAAATAGGGATCCCATATTGTATTTAATATATAGTTGGGTTGGCTGGAATATATTTGGAAAACATGAATGTCTGGGCGTGGTTACGTGTGGAATAATGTTATACAGGCGCAATACTGGCGCTCAGTAAATAAAGGGTTTTTATTAATTTCACTTTAACTTGATAAAAAACAACAACAATATATTCTTAATTTTTAGCCTGTTTGTAAACTTTTTTGAATTTTTGTTTGTGCACTTTTACACTAATGGGCCACGGGGGTTTCCTAACACAGAAGCGAGAGTTTTTCAGTGTGGTGTTGAATGCTGTGTCTTCTTTTTTAATTTTCTTGAGGTTGGAGAGCACCTTTTTATTTTTCTTGCAAAATATTTAGAGGCTTGAAAGGATCTCTGAATCTTGAGTTAAAACGCAGTGTCCCTTAGGCGGCAGAAAGGAAATTATCTTAGGATATGTGAGTTTGTTTCTTTTCCTACTATTCCTTTGAAAATCGCTTGACTGCAGCCTGTGAAGTGGGCTAACGTCCCTTCCTGCCGTCACAGTCTAAGCATCTGAATACTGAGCCTAACTGAGCCAGTCCTAAGCTTCTCATCAGAAACCTACTACGTTCCAGTGCTTGATGCGCCCGGCCGCGTTACGCAAATGGAAGATTCTGTTTTTCATCCAAGAACACAATTAAAGGCTTACACTTAATTAAGTGCCGGGCTGGGTGATTGACACTGTAGTCACTACAGGAGCTCAGAGAACAAAAGGACTGAACATATGCAAGACCGGAATCATGGACTTGAGATTAGTAACCACAGTGCGTATTGAGGACGTTTCCGGTGTCCACGCAACGCAAAGTCGCAGCGCCAGGAAAAGCCACACAAAGGCGAGGTGTTGCTGCGGGAGCAGACTAGAGGGCAGGTTGCTCCGATCCGGCTGTGGTGCTGGAATCTTCCTCGTACTTGTTTATGCATTATTGCCCGTGAGTTTTTCAGGCGTAGACCCCAAAGGCCACCTGGCACCCCCCAGGCAATGGTCCTTCCTTCCCCGCGCAGCGCAGTGGCTGACCGAGTTCACATCCTTCAGCTCAGAAACGTCTCTGCCTCTCACCCGCCACCTCCTTGGCCATCGGCACGGTTTGGAGGGGGAGGGGGTAGAGAAATAAAGTCAGCAGGAGTATTTACACCGTGATTTGGCTTTAAGGGAATTACATCAATGGAAAATGTATACATAATAGACTTGGCAGAAACATAAACTGCTGGTCAGGCCTGATCACATCAAAGAGAAACACGTGAAACTAGTGTTGCCCAGGTATTGCTTCCTCGGGTTTATAACCGCTGTCCCCAGGACAGTAACCCTCACAGACCCTCAACTGCAGCCTAAGTGCTAACGTTTTAAGCTGGGAATATCCTGTGTGTTGGAGAGAAAACGTGCTGTGTTCATTAAGGTCCAGCCAGGTCTCCAGGGCTAAGACCGGTCAGAGTCTAAAAGGAAATCATGTAGGAATGACCCTCTCACTGCAGTATCTTCAATTGCAAGACACTTTGAAGGCACAGTCAAGCTATAAGTACACATATGAATTGAGTTAGAACAAAAATTAAAAAAAAAAAACTTCAGCCAGAAAAACAGACATTAAAACATCTCACTTGATAACAAATAATTAGTATGTAACATAATTAGTATTGTTTGGATTAAATCTGCCATTTTTGTTCCCAAAATAATATGTTTAAGGACTAATTGCTTTTAAAGGACTGACCTGTGTGTGTGTGTGTGTGTGTGTGTGTGTGTGTGAATATAGCAGAGAAATCCTAGAAATAAAAGAAATAAAAATCACTGTCTGTTATTTTTTCTAGATTGCAAAGTTTACAAAGGCAAAGAATGTCATTTGTACCTGTCTATATATCACTACCTAACAATGTTCTGGTCTATAGTATGTGCTCAGGAAACATTGGATGATGCTGCTGAAGAAAATATTTTCAATTACGGGCCTTCTCAACAACACCAGAACATTAAAACAAACACAAATAGGTGGAGACTATAAGTTTTTAAGGTATTGAGTTGTCTGAGCAAAACTGGCGTTATAATCCTTGTGAGCATAACCTCATTTTTATTTATTTTGTTTTATCTTTATTGTTGAAAGTATTACAGATGCTCCCCCCTTTTCCCCCCCATTGACCCCCTTCTCCACGCCCACTTCCCTCCTGCCTTTCCCACACTATTTATTGTCTTTGTCTATGGGTTATGCATATATGCATGTAAGGTCTTTGGTTTATCTCTTCCCGCTTCCCCAGCATAGCCCCATTTTTAATTAAACTAGAAATGTAAACTAAAGTAGCAGGTTACAGGTAATTACATGCAGTAATTCTTTTGTTCTCTTTATGTAGCAGTGACAGGCTTCAAAGACCCATTGTAGGCCTGATCAAGGCTTTGCTTTGTATTAATTATTTGAGCAAATTCAGCCACCTTTGCATATATAATTAGACTCCAGGAAATCATTGTACCAGGTGTCAGAACTTGAGAAATCAATAATAGTGAAAATAAATTTGTAACCATTGAGAAAGAACACTTTCGTAAGAAAAAATATAGCCAAGAGTAGGAAGTTGGCATTACCATGCTAAAAAGGAGTGTTCAACATAATTATTCAAATAGATAAAGAGTTTATTAAATTTCTGCTGGATTTTCCAACTGAAGATCTCAGTGATATTTTAGCATTGTCTGGAAGATATTCAAACCTATCAGGATATAATTCAATGCAGTGATTAAAGCATCTAAATCACTACAGATAATTTTCACTTTCAGATTCTAATCTACAGCATATATAAAAATCCCAGAAGTAATATGGAACATCTAAGGGGTGAAATATACGTTTTGGGGAGTGGGGCTACACCTATTTTTATTTAAAGAGTTTGCTGTGCGACTCAAGTACTGCATTTTTAAACAGTATTTGAATGCCCATGAAGGCAGCCTTGCCTATTGTGTAGGTATATTGTAAGCTTTTATAATGAGAAACAGAGGTTCACACAAGTAGTAAAAAGCAGAGACAATATTTAAACTCTGGCTTAGAGGTAGAATCCATTTCTGTTATCAAAAAAATTAAAACGTTACGCAAATTTCAAGACCCCTCTGAAGTTCAGTTTGGTGACCAGCATCCCAACCTCACTCTGCTGTCCCTGAGTCTCCTGAAAGCCTCGGCTTCTCAGTCACGTGCCTATTTTGCACACATACATTTGTACCCTAGAGACTAGCTACAGTGTCGTGAATTTTATAGTGTTTTTTTTTTTATATAGTTTTAATATAAAAGTGGTGTAATGCTGTTTTGTCATTCAGAAACAGTTTTTAACTCAACCATATGTCTTGGAGATACTTCCACATTAACATATTGAGTTCTACATCTTCCTTTGCAAATGCTACAGTGTCCTGCAGTATGACCATATCTTCCTTTAATTTAACTACTTCTTTCTTAAAAAGCAATGAGATTATTTCCATTTGGGGAAGGAAGGGTGCCTGTGTAAGGCAATGACTTGATTTCTACTGTATATTGTATATTATCTGCACAATTATTAGAGTATCACCACAGAAATTTGGATCATAGCTACAAGTGAGACCAGAAAGCTGATCATGTGTACTGTGGGAAAACTCGGAGCAAGCAGTTGGGACTAGTTTTATTGTTTCGAAGTAATATATTTATGGCTCTCTGAGTCACAGTGTTCTCACCTGTGATATGTCATTGATATTATTACTACTCTGCTACATGTCTATATCTGTAGTTTTGTTTTCAAGAGCATTATGTATTTTATAACTATTCAGTAATATTTTTATTATATCAATTCAACTCACCATGCACTACTGAATACGTCCTGTGAGAGATAGTCTGATGTAGATATCATAGAAAGTAAAATCAATATTTTATCTAAGAGCACATGATATAGTAAAGTATAAAGCACACATATAAAAATTCCGAAAAAGTTATATGTGATCAGAGTCGCAGAAAGATGCAAAGGTCAACTGGATTATTGGAAGGAGGCGTCTAGTCCGATGAAAGGGGCTGTGCAGCAGTTCTTGAGAGAGATGCAGTGACCACGGAAACTGGAGACACGCATTAGTTAGAGCACAGGAGCAAGAGAGGAGCAGGTTGTTCCAAATTCCCTCTTACATGCATTAGACCTGGATGCTTTGTTGAGGCTAGCATCCTAGAGTCCTTCTGACATGAGGCGCTTTCAAGAGCATTACTAAGGGATCTAAAAGCCCTTGTTTGTGTCAAAATTGCACTGGAAAATCGGACATGCAGGCACAATATAGCGTCCATCTAAGTGTCTCCACATGGACACAAGCCAGCTCCGATGCTGTAAAGGCGCACAGCGCCTGGGTTCTGGAGGTGGACATGCCCAGCCCCTGGGGAGGCCTCAGAAGGTTCCAGAATCCTTCAGAATCAGTGTCTCTATAGGGTGCTTAGGGCTTCCCTACAAACAGAGGGATGGATCTTAATGGCAATGGAAACAATCCAAGCCTGAGTTGTGAATCGGGAAGATCCAGGGCTTGTCTCGGGCAGACAGTATGATGTAGAGTGTGTTCCGGGCTGATGGATGTGGGAGAAAGTCAGACAGCAGCAGAGAGGATGAGGACACTGATGTGGATGACAGCACCCTGTGAAGCTGCAAGCCCGGTTGAGGCTCTGATTTTAATGCTCTGTGGCGAGGTGTTAAAGCTTGTCTCCCACGGAGTGACCATGATCAGCTCTGTACTTGGAAGGCATCTCTTGCAGGACTGTGGGCAGATGGAAGGAGAGACGGTGAGTGTGAGAACAGCGATGGGACGACGACAGCAGCCCGGGAAGTAGCACTGTGGCCTTGGGTAAGAACACTGGAAGGGAGCAGAGGAGTGGACACATTTGACAGACACTGTGGAGGTCTCCAGATGACTCAGTCGATTTGATAAGGACAGGAGGGAAAGAAAGGAGTCAGAAGTGATAACAGCAACCACAGTGCTATTTAGGTATGTGCAAAGCACTGCGCTAACATGTATGCATGTTATATGTATGTGTGTGCGCAATATGTACACACAATATATAATATAATATATATCATATGCATAATATATTATACATAATATATAATAGTACATATATTATATATATACACATTTTACACACACACACACACACACACACACACATAATCTATTTCTCACAAAATCCATTATTATAGGCATTATTATGTCCATTTTATCCAGAAGAAAACTGAGGCTCAAAGAAGTCATAACTTGCTGAAGGTCATGAATAAAATCCTTGGTGCATGTACTTAACCACAGTGATTCAACTAAGACCTTCTAATGCCATGAGTCAATATTGGACACCACAGTGGATAGTTTTCATATTTAACGAATTAAGTTTAGAAATTTCTTTGAAAACTGACTGATGTTACAGCTTATTTGTGTATGTGCATGTGATATATACGAATATAACTTGTATGTCTATGTATATTCTTACCTCTCAAAACAATCCTCAAGTATTATAGCTATTAAGTTTCAAGAATATGATAGAATTATAATGAACAAAGTACTACAAGGAAGCAAACTGACAGTCTTTCTGGTTTATTGTTTCTTGATGCATGAAGCACTTTGTGTCAGCTTTTTCAAAGAAAGGAGAAGCTAATTATGCAATTTCCTAAATTCCCTTCAGTTTTTGAAAATGAAAGCCCAGTTCCAGATAATGAAGTTGAGCGTGGTGAGATTTAAATTCTATCCAAATAAGTTACATTAATTCACAGTTATTTATTCTAATAAAGGAGAGGGATCCCTGGATAATTGAAATCCACAGATAATTGAAAAACTGCATTTAGTAATATTTCTCCACCTCGATCCATATCAAACTTTTTATTGGCATTATAATCAAGTAACAAAACCTCCTCATTTACATTTCACTTCTGTTCTCTTTTCTTCTCACTTAAATGGGAAGGGAAATGCCTAAATTAATAAAAAGCAGAAGGTAAAAGGTACCTGACTTCTATCCAGGGGCAGGTCAGAAACTGGATGCTTAAAACATTTATCGTATGTAAAGCAATGACTAAGCCAAAAGCTTTTAAATACAATTATTATGTATGAGACAAACGGACTTTTAGCTGGTTTTATATTATCATCAGAGGCTGAGCTTTATAATACTTTGAACTGAAAAAAATAGTTTTCGTACTGGCCTTATGTTGTTTTTATCAGGCAAATGGTGCTGGGAACAGAGTAGCAGGTGCATAACCTGTCACTGATCATTCTGTAAAGGTTCTTAAAACACCAACATCTCAATGTGGGCATATGAGGACAATGAAACCTCGGGCGAATTGGAAAATGGATATTATGCATCGTTAAGCAGATTAAGAGTTACAAGTTATGTTACAACACAGAATTTGTTTGGCAGTGCATTTTAGTGACTTCAAGATTTCATTCAATAGTACAATAAATATTTATTTAAGCACCTACTATGTTCCCTGGAGTGGAATAATGAATGAGGAAGTCCTTGCCCCACCATTTCCAACCTGATATGCGGTTGGTCCTATGTTGTGGATGAGCAAAGTGGTTTATTGAGGTCAGTAAAGGCTCCCCAAGGAGGTGTTCTGCAAGGTCAATTAGGAAACAATTCGTCTGAAATCAGTTGGCATTGAGATTAATGTGATTATTCAAAATGGTGTATACTTTTTGCTTGTTTGCTGCGGGATGTTTCTTTAAATGAAAAATTTAAGGAATCTTTTTTTTTTTTAAACCTCATCCGAGGACATTTTTCCATTTTTTGTACAGACAGAGTGGGAGGGAGAGAGAGAGGGAAACATCGATGTGAAAGGGACACATCGAGTGGCTGCCACCCGCACGACCAACCAGGGCCGGGGACAAACTGCAACCGAGGTACATGCCCTTAGCGGGAACCGAACCCGGGTCTCTCAGGACCGCAGGCCGACGCTCCAACCGCTGAGCCAAACCGGCCAGGGCTAAGGAATCTTAATAGTACCAAAATCAGATAGTAGTGATCTTTGTTGAAATATGGTAGGTAGAGAGGGGGGTCCAGGATTCCTTTCTTTCTTTTTCTTTTTAAATTGAGGTAAAATCGGTACATACCATTAGTTCCAGGTGTAGAACGCATTGAATTGATCTTTGTGTACACTACAAAGTGACCACCACAGTGCGTCTAGTCTCCACTCATCACACACTCGCTTCCCTGCACCCAGTTCCTCTCCCCCAGCCTTCTCCTCTGATAACCGCCAGTCTGTTCTCCTATCAGTCCTGGATTCTTTTCTGTTCACATTTGCATCCTTCTTTCTCTATGTTTCTCCTTAGACAGAGGTCTGGTTTGGGGCTGGAATGGCGCGCTGATAGTCAGAGTTAGCCCGAAATAAGACGTGCCCTCATTTCCGAGCATTCGCGTGTCCTGTGGTTGGTCACTCATCGCCCTGATTCGTGCTGAGTCCGTGCGGATTCACGGATGTTTGCTGCTCCCACTCCGTGGACGCTGCCCTCCGAGCCAGGGACTGATCTCCGCGTGCAGTGGGATTTGATATCAACCAACCAATTGATTCATTCGTCTAATCAGCATTATTGAACATGTAAAAGTGACTCCCATGCCCCCAGGTTTGAGAAGTAAAAATCATAGGAAATCTGACAAACATGTTAGGAAATTCTTCCCTAGCAGTATTGTAACATTAGTAGGAATGCTGTGTATTAATTAAAAGAATCATGTAGATTACCTCTGAAGTTAGGAAGAAAAAATTTCAAGCATGATACAACTATGCTTTAAGCACCTATCTTGCTTTTTTAATCATGGAGAGCTATACCACAAAGGTTAAAGATTTTAAATATTTAGCAAAATGTACCTTTTAACCTTCTCTCTCTCAGAAGGCAATCCAAACTCTATTGAAGTCATTAAATTAATCCTCAGTGGCCACAGCAGAATAAAAATTTTATTTCTTTAGCATGCAAATGATGCTATTAATGTGTGGAAATATACAACACAAAAGTCATTTGCTTGTCTAAGTGAATTTTGTTCTGAAACCGGCAATGTATTTTATATACAAGCAATCAAGATTAAAAGCAAAGTAAAAGTTAATCTGACAGAAAATGCAAAACTTTAGTTTTGTCTTTATGGATAAAAACTTGTTTTAAAAATTGTTTTTGGAAAACGGCTTGTCTCTTGGCATAAAATTGGCTTAGGCTATGAACTCGAGCATCTTGGAAGTTAACGTAAACTTTGGTCTTGGGGATGTGATTTTGTTGGCTCTCCATAGATCATCATAAACATACACTGAGCTCTGGAGAGTGTGTTGTGTTTAAAAATAAACTTTGTATTTTAGAACAGTTTTATATTTACAGAATTATTGCAAAATGACTAAATAGGCCATGTACCCCAAGTCCAGTTTCTCATTACTGACAAGATGGATGAGTGTGGTGCATTTCCAACAGTTAATGAGCCAATGTTGATGCATTGTTATTACTATTATTATTACCTTCTCTCAAGTCCATACTTTATACAATTTCTTGTTCAAATGATTCCAGCCTTGATCATCTTGGGAACTCTTTCATTTGGTTTTTGGGTCTCTCTTAGACAACTCCATCATTTTTCTTTTTCTTTCTCTCTCTTTTGAGCACGTCTTCTCTGGACTTCATGGATTCCGTTGATTTCCAAGGGATTAGGTTAGCATCCTTGTCTGCATCTCCTTTGCTGAGGTTGTTTCCTACACTTGTGAGACATTCAGATTCTTCTTCTTGCATTTCATTTGGGATCCCTTAACTTTCTAAATACATTTCTTTAACTGGCATACATTGATGTTTACTCACGGTGCTGTGAAGTTACGAGCATTTAACCAAGGCAAAATGTCACGTGTTCACCATTACAATATCATGCCAAATACATGCACTGCATGAAGAATCCCGTGCTTCACCTGTTCAACTCTTCCCACCCGAACTCCCGAGGAACACACAAATACACATCTTTTTTTTCTTCATTGTTTTTTTCCTGTCAAAATGTTAGGTACAGGTAAACCTTGAACAACACAGGTTTGGACTATACAGGTTCCCTTAAATGGAAGTTTTTTCAATAAATATACAGTTGGTTATCCACATCCCTGGGTTCCACGTCCCCAGTTAGCCAACCGTCGATTGGAGAGTAGACACTATTTCTATTGATTATGTATCCCAGGATGCAGAGCACCAGCGGCAGCATTTTTCAAAGCCATTTTATACAAGGGACTTGAGCATTCCTGGATTTTGGCATCATCAGGGGTCTTGGTACCAATCCCCATGGATACTGAGGGATGACTGTAGTTAAGTTTTGGGGGAGTCAAAAGTTATACATGGAATGCTTACCGTGCAAGGGTCAGTGCCCCTGACCACTGCATTGTTCAAGAGTCAATAGTATGTAACTTTTTCAGACTAGCGTCTTTCACTTAGCAACATGCATTTCAGATTCATCCATGTCTTTTTGTGGCTTGATAGTTCATTTCCTTTTATCACTGAATAATATTCTGAGGTATTAATTTATCCTAGCTTGTTTATCCGTTTACCTATTGAAAGACATCCTGTTTTCCAGTTTGGGGCAATGTGGATAAAGTTGTTATAAACGTTTGTGTGCAGATATTATATGAAAATCATTTTTCAAATCAGTTGGATAACTAGGAGCTTAATTGTTTAATTTTATGTAAGACTATGTTTACTTTTATCAGCAACTTCCAAACTGTCTCTCAAAGTGGCCGCACCATTTGGCATTTTCACCAGCCATAGATGAGAGACTCTGTTGCTCCCTATTTTTGCCAGAAATTGGTATTGTCAAGTCTTTGAATTCTAGCCATCTGCTCGGTATGTAATGGTATTTTATTGTGGATTCACTTTGCATTTCCCTAATGAAAAGTGATGTTGAACATCTTTTTCATATTCTTGTCATTTACATGTTCTCTTGTAAAGTGTTCAGTAAGATTATTACCCAGTTTTTTCATTGGGTATTTTGTTTTTTATTGTTAAATTTTAAAATGCCTTTGTTTATTCTGGCATCGTTCCTCACTCTATACGTGATTTGAAAATATTTGCCCTGTTTGTCTTTCACAGAGCAATTGGTTTTCATGAATCCCCAACTCCTCAGTTTTTCTTTTATGGATCATGTTTTCAGTACTACATCTAAAAAGTTATACCAAACCCAATGTAACTCAAGTTTTCTTCTAGAAGCTTTCCTAAATCTACAATGCATTTCAGTCCATTTTCATGTAGGCGATGAGGTTGTATCTAGGTTCATTCTTGACATGTGGAATCCAGTTGTTCCAGCACCATTGGTTAAAGGGTCTTCTCTCTTCACCGAGTTGCCCTTTGCACTGTTGTCAGAACCAGCTGATTGTATTTGTGGGTCTATTTCTGGGCTTTCTATTCTGTTCCTTTGCTCTGTGTGTCTTTTTTTCCACCAATACTGTGGCTTATAAGAAAGTTTAAAATTTGAGTAAGTTGAGTCTTCCAACTCTATTCTTTTTCAGTGTGGTCTTGGCTAGTCTATGCCTTTTTCCTAGAATGGGAACTTACTGTCTCAGATCTTTTATGGAAGAGGCCACAGGAGAGATTCTCCCCAAAGCAGGAACAGGAACACCTAGAGTCCCCAGTTCTCGGTCTTAGATCTAGAGAGTCTAATAGCTTTAATACCAGTTTTTTTTGCTAATCACACTAACAAAATATTTAACATAACATACCACTTTACCAGACATCTTTTAACATATATATTAATTTTATTGGTGAGAAAGGAATGACAAACTAGATAATATAAGTGTTTGAAAGGAGATTCATTTTTATTATGTTATGCTGTCAAATTAATTCAAAAATATAATCTGGTCTAATAACTTGTTTCATTTAACTATTTTATTACTGAATACATTTTTCAGTTTAATTTTCACCTAATATTTGCTATAAATGTTACACACACACACATTTTTAAAGCAGAATAGAGGCAAAGTAAATGGTGGTAAGTTTGCAGTAGAAATGAAGTGTTAGAACTTTGGCTATGATGAACGAGAAATGAAGTAGAAGTTAAAATAAAGTATTTTCCCACCCCAGCCCAGTGGCTCAGCTGGTTGGAGTGTTGTCCCATACACCAAAAAGGTAATGGGTTCAATTCAGGCCATGTATGGGAGGCAACTAATCGATGTTTCTCTCTCTCTCTCTCTTCCTCTCTCCATCTCTTCATAAAACATATCCTTGGGTGAACATTAAAAAATTAATAATACCCCAGCTGGTATGGCTCAGTGGTTCAGCATCGACCCATGCACCAAGAGGTCTCCAGTTTGATTTCTGGTCAGGGCACATGCCCATGTTGTGGGCCGAATCCCCAGTGGGGGGCATGCAGGAGGCGGCCAGTCAATGTTCTCATCGATATTTCTCTCTCTCTCCCTCTCCCTTTCTCTCTTTTTAAAATCAATAAAAAAAAAAAATATTTTAATTAATAATAATAAATTTAAAAAATAAAGTTCCCTTGAAATACACAGATTGCTTGCGTTCATTTCATAAATATATTTTTATAATTGCTCAAATCATATTTCAAATGGAATCTCTGACTGCGTCCACTCTGGAATATTTTAAGTTTTTATCACATTTATTAGGTGCATATAATGTGCAAAATGCTCATTAGATGGACTTTCTCGTGTGCTGCGGCCCCACTGTGGTGCGCCCACCCACAAAACGGGGTGAAGCAACGCAGTGTGTCAGAAAGGGACATTCCTGAAAACCATGCCGCAGTGTTATTTAAAAACTTTAAACTGCTGGCCAATGACGAATGAGGTTCTAGATCTAAAAAAAAAGAAAGACTTTGAGTGCTGTTTCCCTGGGTGTCACGTGTAGCCTCTGGTGTGGGAAAGCAGTGTCCAAAGGTGGGGTCCGCAGTGCGGCTAAGCAGTGCTGGGCCTCAGGACTTCTGCATGGACGGATGTGATTTTTTTTTGGTTTACATACATCATGCAAGTTTCTGATAGGCGAGGGACTGTAAAATCTTCCAATCACTGCAGTGGAACCCAGAGATAGCTGTTAGAGACATGGAGAAAGACCGTGGCCTATTAAAGAAAGCAGAAAAGTACACCACTGTACACAGAGAGATCCATTTAGTCATAGTGACTAGTGGCTTGCATTTTGCAGAATGTATGGGAAGAAGAAAAATCTCAATAAGGCAGCTAGACGTTGTTAATTATTGCCTATCCCTCTACCTTGTAAATTTTTGCAGGGGCAGGAATGTCAAGGAATAAAAAGAATATATGTACCCCTATGTTCACAGCAGCATATTTACAATTGTAAAGATCTGGAAACAGCCCAAGTGTCCATCAAAAAAGCTGTGGTACATATACACAGTGGAATACTATGCAGCTGTAAGAAAGATCTCTTATCTTTTAAGATGACATGGAGGGACCTGAAGAGTATCATCCTAAATGAAGCAAGCCAATCAGAGAAAGACAAATACCACATGATCTCACTTATTTGTGGAATATAATGAACAACACAAGCTGATGAACAAAATACATCCAGAGACATGGAAGTAGAATACAGAATGAAAAAACTCAGAAGAAGGGTTGGGGGGAGAGAAGAGATAAACCACAGAATTTATATGCATGTATGCATAACCAATGGACATGGACAACAATACTGGGGACAGGAGGCGAGGGTGGATTGGGAGGAGGGTGTCAATAGGGGAAAAAGGAGAAACATCTGTAACAAAAATAAATAAATGAATTTTAAAAAAAGAATATACAGAGGTACTTCTGAAGGCAGGCATTGGAATGCACTTGAATGCCGCACTAAGGTATTTTTATGGGTGGTAGGGAGGAAAGAGATGGACAGATGGACATGGCAAGAAGCAGCATCTTCTCTGTGATGTTACTGGCAGTAGGAATGATTGGCTCTAAATGTTTCCCTCTTTGATTTGTTGTTGTTGTGGCTTCCATAGGAGAACAATCATCACCATAGACTTGGGTGTGGATTTGAGAATGGAAGGGGCCTACAGAATGACTCATCCATTTAATCCTATTAAATCTCTCCTGCTCTTCTCCACATTTTTTTTCTTAACTTATCTTTATTGTTGACTGCACTACAGATGTTCCTCCTATTTTCCCCCATTGACCCCCTCATCCCCAATCCTGCTTCCCTCTACCTTCCACACACTAGTGTCTGTGTGCATTGGTTATGCATATATACATGGAAGTTCTTTGGTTTATCTCTTCCCGCCCTCCCTTCCCCTTCCCTTTGAGGTTTATCAGTCTAATAGCCAATTTGTATTTCTTAATTCCTTCATCGTTTTCACCTATCTCCCCAGCCCCCATCCATCTGACAAGCAACATAAAGTTCTCTGTGTCTGAGTCTGTTTCTGTTCTACTTGTTTATTGTTTGTAGATTCAATTATTGATAGATATGTATTAATTGCCATTTTATTGTTCATATTTTTCTTCTTCTTTTCCTTCAAGAAGACCCTTCAACATTTCATATAATTCTGGTTTGATGGTGATGAACTCCTTTAGCTTTTCCTTGTCTGGGAAACTCTTGATATGGCCATTGATTCTAAATGATAGCTTTGCGGGATAGAGTAATCTTGGTTGTAGGTCATTGCTTTTCATCACCTTGAATATCTCTTGCCACTCCTTTCTGGTCTGCAAAGTTTCTTTTGAGAAATTAACTGACAGTCTTATGGGAGCACTTTTGTGGGTAACTAACTGCTTTTCTCTAGATGCTTTTAAGATTCTCTCTTTATCTTTAACCTTTGGCCTTTTGATGATGATGGACCTTTTTGAGTTCAACTTGTTTGGGACTCACTGTGCTTCCTGGACGTGTATGTCTGTTTCCTTCACCAAGTTAAGAAAGTTTTCTGTCATTATTTTTTTTTTTTAAATAGATTTTCAATTTTTTGCTCTCTCTCTTCTCCTTCTGGCTTCCTCGTGATGCAAATGTTTGGTACACTTGAAATTGTCCCAGAGGTTCCTTACACTATTCTAATTTTTTTGGATTCTTTTTTTTTTTTTTTTTTTTTATCCTCACCAGAGGACATTTTTCCATTTTTTATTCAGATAGAGCGGGAGGGAGAGAGAGGAAGAGAGAGAGAGAGAAACATCGATGTGAAAGGGACACATCGAGTGGCTGCCACCCGCACGACCAACCAGGGCCAGGGACAAACTGCAACCGAGGTACGTGCCCTTAGCGGGAACCGAACCCGGGTCTCTCTGTACCGCAGGTCGACGCTCCAACCACTGAGCCAAACCGGCCAGGGCGATTCTTTTTTTTTTTTGATTGGATGCTTTTTGCTTCCTTATATTCCAATTAGATGGTTTGCCTCTCAGCTTCACCTACTCTACTATTGATTTCCTGTAAATTATTCTTTATTTCAGTTAGTGCATCCTTCATTTCTGACTGTTTTTTTTTATGTTGTTGATGTTCTCACTTAAGTTCCTTAGAGTTCTCCTTACGTTTCTTGAAGTTCTCACTAAGTTCCTTGAGCAACCTTATAACCAGTGTTTTGAACTCTGCATCTGATTGATTGCTTAGCTCCAGTTTTTTAGTTCTTTCCTGGAATTTTGTTTTGTTCTTTCATTTGGGACATGTTTCTTTGTCTCCTCATTGTGGTTGCTTCCCTGTGCTTGTTTCTATATATTAGGTAGAGTTGATATGTCTCCTAGGCTTCATAGGGTGGCCTATTATTGTAGGTGTCGTGTAGGGTCCAGTGGCACAGCCTTCCTGGTCACCCCAGCTGGGCCCTGAAGGTGCACCCCTAGTGTGGACTGTACAACCTTCTATTGTAATTGAATCTTGATTGCTGCTGGCACATTAATGGGAGGGATTTACTCAGGCTGATAAACTCCAAGGACTGGCTGTGCCCACTGACCACTGGCCTCTGACTACCTTGGAGGATCATTTGTGTGGGGCCTACTACACAGAGCAAGACTTCCTTCAGCAGGGCTCTGGTACCCACTGAGTCCACTCATTGAGTGTGTCACTTGTGGAGTTGTTTGGGTGATGGTGCTTCAATGTATCTGAAGCTGTCCACTGGGTGTGCTGGCTCTTGGGCAAGGTCAGCCACTGCCTGTGTTCTACCAGGGCCGCCAGGCATAAACTACAAAGCGATCTGTAGATGGCTGCTTCTTGTGCTGGGCTTGGAGGTGCCCAGGAAAAGCCAAGTTGTGAACTAAGTCTGGTTGTTCCTAGAGCCAGACCTGGGGCCACTTAGCGAGAGGTATGGGGCTCACTGAGACCAGATGCAGCTTTTTTTGAGAGATTTTAGGAAAATCTGAATCAGGATCCAAGACAGGCCAATCCTATGGTAAAGCCACTGGAAACAGCTTGGGTGGGCCCAAAACTTGGGTGGGGCAGGGCCTCAAGGAATCACCAGGGTGGGGCAAACAGTGTGAACCAGGTTGCTGGAGTCCCAGATACAGTGCCGGTCTGCCCCGCTCCAAGGGAAGGGCTCACCAAAGGAACAACAGTCCCTGCCAGCATGTCTGTCTGGGAGAAAGCTGCCTCTCCATCTCTCCCCCTGATGCTTAACAGCTCAGTTCTTCCCCATCTGTCTCTGGTGCCTTTCAAGCTGCCTCCCCAACACTGAAGCCCAGAAGGAGTGGGTCTGAGTAAGTCTGTGCGCGGGCCCTTTAAGAGGAGCTGCCTGGGGCTCCGGCAGCCTCAGCCTCCCTCAGCCTCAGTTCCCCCTGGTTTTCCAGCCAGAAGTGATGGGGATTCTCTTCCTGGCACTGGAACCCTGATCTGGGTGCCTGGTGTGGGACAGGGACCCCTCAGTCCTCAGGGAGGACCTTCCCAGCCGAGGTGTCCTCCTGATGTTTATTGGCCACACGTGTGTATGGGACCAGCCCATTTGCCTCCACCATCCTACCAGTCTCCATGTGGGGGCTGCTTTAATTTCGTTGTTGTAGGACTGCCATTCAGCTCAATGTCAGGTGGTTCTGAGTGATGGTGGTTCTGCAGTTTATTTGTTACTTTGATGTGATTGTGGGAGGAGGAGAGACCAAGGTTACCTATGCCGCTGTCTTGACTATACATTATTTTTTTCCTCAAAAAAAACAAAACAAAACCAAAAAGTTCAGGTTTTCATAATAGTGTTAGAGCTCCACAGTGAACAAAACCCATTTTAGTTCAGAATACTGAATAATCTGTTATTGTAACTACTTTTGGCTTCCTCTTAAAAAATAACAACACATTTTTAAACATTAAGGATATAATATAGAACTGAAAATATATCAGCTGAAATGGTACACACTAATAAAAGAAACAAATTTCTGCAATTATACTGTGATCTGGCTGACCTTCCTACCTGCCTGTCGGAGGATTAGAAACAGAGTAGGCAGCAAATTGCTATTGAAATACGACTGTAAATTTCTGTTCTAATACCATCTGAAGTATAAAGTTACTTTGGCCCAGAAATGTCTTTAAATTTCAACAATAGCTACAAAAAGACATTTATGATCTGTTGAGCACTGTATTACTGTCTCAAGATAAAAATGTAAATAGGACACCGTTTCCTGCCCTCAACTTGCTCGCAGCGTCACTGTGAAGTCAGATTTGTACAACAGTTTAACAAACAATGTCTAATATCCAGGTTGTATTGGTAAAGTGGAAGATGAGCCAGACTGCAAAGATGGGCCCAAGGAAAGCTATGGTTTCGGCGGCCCTGGCTCCGGTCAATCCTGAGTCTGTGGTCTTGGAGCTCAGGCAGAAACGGACAAGAGGAAGAGGAGGGGAATGCCAGTCTGCCTCAGGCTTTTGGAATTTGGCTTCATAACTTGAATGGGGGTGAATTCTCAAATTATTGGAAATAGCTGTATAGGAAATCCGTACTCACCCCAACTAAACCCTACGCATTTTTTGGAATCATCTGATACTGTGAACAAGTCACACGTCAGCTCCTCTCTGTGAGATAAGGAGAAGACCCGTGGAAGACCCGTGGCCTTGCTTCCCTCCACCCCCGACGGTGTGTGTAAAGGTGGACACGCGCTGTTTGGCCCACAGGCACCATCTTGCGTAGGACCTCGGTGTGCAGCAGGCGATTATTTTGCAGTTAATGGATTACTGAAAACATTCCGGCCAAGCAAAATGTTTTATCAAATTCATTTTCTACTTATAAAATATACGTTCATTATTTTTGGCACATGAGGGAAGCGACAATTTAAAACAAGTCACCGAGTGTTGCAAACGGTTTCTAATCCCACAGGCTTGAAGGTGGGGGCCAGGGAAAGAGCGAGGCACAGCGCAGCACGACCCCGAGCGAATCGAATCGGAACATGCTGCCCACGGCCACCCCGCTGGAGAGCCCGAGTGAGCAGGTGGCCTTGGGTTTGCTTGGAAGGGATGAGGCTGTGGTATCGAGAAACTGAACACAGAGAGAAGTCTTTGGAGAGAGGAATCAAAACAATCACTTCTGCCCTGGCCAGTTTGGCTCAGCGGTTAGAGCGTTGGCCTGCGGTCCAGAGAGACCCGGGTTCGGTTCCCACTAAGGGCAGGTACCTTGGTTGCAGTTTGTCCCTGGCGCTGGTTGGTTGTGCGGGTGGCAGCCACTCGATGTGTCCCTTTCACATCGATGTTTCTCTCTCTCTCTCTCTCTCTCTCTCTCTCTCTCTCCCTCTTTCTCTCTCTTCCTTTCTCTCCCTCCCACTCTATCTGAACAAAAAAAAATGAAAAAATGTCCTTGGGTGAGGATTAAAAAAACCAGTCACTTCTTATTTTCTTTTTTGCAAATGTAAATGTTTTTGCTGTTTTCCGTTGTAAAAGTACTTTTCTGCTAACTACAAAGATTCAGTCAATAGCAGTGCTTTGCAAGGATGAAGAGAAAACTGGCTCCTATAGATTCCGCTAGAACAGTTCGGTATAATCCACGTTGCTAGGGCCCTGGGCCCTCTCGCTCGTTACACCGAGAGGCCACCCCTGACCCGCCCAAGCCACACAGCAGACTCGGTGTTCGCTCAGAATCTGGCTGCCACGCCTGTGCTTACAACCACTATTCCATGTTAGACACTTAATAAACGTTTCTGGAGTTTAATGTATTTTCAGGTATCTTTCTATGTACATATCCCTCTTGTCTTTCATAAATGCAGCATGTGAACTATACTGTCTCCTCACCTCTTAAAATATGTATACAGTACATGTAACAGTTCTATGCCTTTGTATGGATATCTCTCTATATATCCAAATCTTTATCTACTTATACATCTAAGTTATTTTAATCCATTATTGTTGGATACTTAAGTTGTGTTTCACAACTGTAGTCACTAATGAGACTGTTTAGAAAACTTAGATTTTTTTCTCCCCTTAGAGTAAATCTTTACTTATGAGATTGCCCAATCAAAGGATAGGCACATTTTAAAGGCATTTAAATCATTTTACAAATTTCTGTCCAGAAATTCTGCACTGACTTAACCAGTAGGGTCTGGGAGGCTTGTTGCACCTGCCCCTTGTCCCGTCCGGCCAGCACGCCAGTGGGCAGGGGGCAGCAGGTGGTCAGGCCATGAGCCCGGCACAGGTACTGCCTGAGGAAAATTCTGACCCTGGTCATAACTTTGCTTTCATAGCTACATAATTTTTGACAAGCTATTTAAACTTCCTTTCTTTTTTTTTTGTATCTTTAAGTGTTATATGTAAATATAGTTAATACTTTTGGTACATGTTGCATGTTTTTTATTTCTTCAGTTTCTTTTGTCTTTTAGTTTATGGTATTTGTTATCTATGTACTTTGTCTTTATATTTTTTAAGTGTGGGGAGATGTTTTGTAATTTTTGTTTTTATGTAGTCAAATTGATCAAATGTCATGAATTATGCCTGAATATAACAATTATAACTCATAAGGATATAGGCTCTTTATTATATTTTTATAGCATTTTCGACATTCTAGTGCTTAAGAATCAAGCCTTTGTTCTTGAATATATTCTAGTGTAACTTTTAAAAAATTACAAGAGAAGGGCTTGCTCCTCGTGAAAAAATCAAATATCCAACAAATGTATCATATAAAGAGTGGACGTTCCCATCTCCATTTGCCTCTCTTCTTAGCCAGTTCCGAGGTTAATTCCTGTTAACAATTTCTTGTCTATTCACTGCCCTTCCTCTGTGGATACAAATTCTATCCACTGCTCTGTAACCTGCCCCTCACTTAATGTACAGCAGAACTCTTCCCTATCAGTAACTCAGATATGTTATTACTTATTCTTTGAATAGCTTACAAAGATTTCCATAATATGGAAATATTAAAGTCAATTTCATTGTTCTTAAGTGATGAATGTTCAGGCTGACTCTAGTTTTTGCTACTGTACGTGGTGCAGTGATTTTTCTTGTACATCCTTGCATATTACGCCAGTATTTGTGAAGGACAGATACCAGGATGAACAACTGGTCACTCAAAGGACATGCACATTTACAGTCTTGTGGAAACTTTAAATTCCCCAAATATACACTTCCATCCATAGCTCAAAGAGTTTCTATTTCCCTCTCTTTAGCAAATGCTGAAAATTTCCAGTCTGATTCTCAGTCCAATGTAAGTAACTTATTTATCTTATACCAAAAGTGATAGAATTTCTCTTCATCTTTTGATTTCACAAAGATCTATCTGAGACACATGTCTCTAAGGGAACATTTTCTATATGAAGTATTTGATCTTTTCTCTTCTTTCATTATTTCCATTCTCTATTTGTAGAGTAATTACACTACCTATAAAATTCCCATTTGATATCGGATCTTTTGGATTTACCTTCCACGTCTTTTAAATTTTCTTGATAGTTTTACCTTATTTTTTATTTTGTACTATACTGCAGAAAAAAAAATAGTGCTATCGTTATAGATTACTCATTCCATCTTATGTATAGTATGTTTTTCAACTCATTCTTTGTGTAGAGATTTGAAGTTATCTTAGCAATCAGATTTTTCATTCCTGGGAACTAAAATTACATCTTCCCATATATCACTTGCTGCTAGTTTCCTACCATTTTATCCTCCTCTTTTCTGCCAGCAGAAGATGGGATGGCAATGTGTTCAGCTTATATATATAAAGAAAACCCTTAATTGGCCAGCCTCCCTTGCAGCTAGCTGTATGTGGTTTTCTGGTACAGATTTAATAACCCATTCTCTGGAAGTAAAAAGAGCTAGCTTTGTATATTCTGCTGCTTCTAGTATATAAATACTCCCAGATAAAGTTACCTGAGGAACTCCATCAAGGAACATATTCCACATTATTTCAAGAGTTAATTTCTCAGTGTTCACTGGGGAGCATCACATCCAGACACGTGGAATACTGGACTTGTGTTGAATGAACAATCATGTTGACTATTCCTTGGTTTATTCTCACTCCATCCTGTAGTGATGAATCTAGGCCTTGGATCCAGGCTCCCTATAGGCAAATGCTTTTCCTCAGAAATGATCTATTTTACCTATGGGATTGCATGTTTTTTGGTGCTATAAGGTTCTGTCCTTAATGAAGTCTCCTTTATATTTTCAGGTTATTCCTCAGTGATTTTAGTGGATAGCCTCTTCTTTGTTTGCCATTGAAACTATGGAGTGTTTTTTTATTGATATTTGTTCTGCTATTGAAATCATCTTTGGGAAAAGAAGAGGAACATATTTTGCTATAATGACCTGAAAGGAGGTGAACTTTACAATCAGACAGTGATGTTTTAAAAAAATCAGATGTTGACTAGAATTTCATGATTCTCCATATACTATATTGTAATCATCTTCGTATTTATAAACACTTAAGATTACATACTTGGTGAACACTTTCCATGTCATTAATGTTTGATGTTTGAGAATACCCTTGCATTTCATAAAATTTTTAACTACATGCCAATTTTAGAATTTTAAGCTGCTTATTTTGCTTTGGTTGTTAAATGATATTATGATGAACATCATTTTACCTAAATCTTTGTTTACCTTTATAACTAACTCCTTAGTGTAATTTTGTGGAAATGAAATCAGACCAAAAAATTCTATTTCCCAAATAAATATAGGTCTAAATAACTTTAACAGATTGAATGGTGGTACTTCAGATAGAGATACTAAATGAAAAGAGAATTGGGCTCAGGAGTTAAAGAGATGCTGGTTCTAATTCCAGCTCCACTGTTCACTAGTTGTACAATTGTGAGCATCCCATCGAATCTTGTGTGCCTTAATTTCCCTGTATGTAAAAATGAGGATTGTAGTGTCTTGCTCATGGGATTGTTGTGAAGATTAAGTGAAATGCTCTATGCAAATTACTTGGCACTTGGTAATAAGTGATTCATCGGGGAGCGACTCTGAGACAGAGGCGCCTAGCCAAACAGCCTGGATTTCTGACTCACAGAAATCATGCGATAATAAGAGCTGGCTGTTTTCAGCCTCTAAGTTTTGGAATATTTTGTTAGGCAGCAATAGATAAAATAGAACATTTTTTATATAATATAATCCACCTTTTTAGGTGCATAGTTCTTTGAGTTTTGACAAATCCATACAATATATAATCCACCTTTTTAGGTGCATAGTTCTTTGAGTTTTGACAAATGCATACAATTCTATAACCATCACCAGAATTTAGAAAGCGTTTCCATCACCCTCACCCCCAAAAGTTTCCCCTTGATACTTTTTGATTAATGTTCAATGTTTCCTGTTCCCCCTAGCTCCTGGCAAACACTATTCTGTTTTCTGTCCCTATGATTTTGCTTTTTCCAGGATGTCATATAAATGGAATCAGACAGTATATAGCCTTTTATGTCTCTTTTTTTTTTTTTTCAGTTAGAATAAAGTATTTGGTATTCATCCAAGTTGTTGCACAAAGCAGTTGCTGATTCTTTTTCATTGCTGAGTAGTATTTCACTTCATGTATGTACCACATTTATTTCTCAATTACCAAATACCCAGCATTTGAGACAGGATATTTTCAGTTTTGGGTGATTATAGTAAAGCCACTATAAATGTTTGGAAACATTTTCTTGTGGACATACATTCTTCCCCTCTGGGCTGGATATCAGAGGGTGGGAACTGTATGGGTCCATGTAAGTGTAAGTTTAATTTTGTAAGAAACAATTAAACTCTTTTCAAAAGTGACTGTACTTTGCATTGCCACCATGAGTGTGGCTCAGTATCCTCACCAGGACTTCAAATGATCAGGTTTACTTTTTATTTTAGCCATTTTAATATATACGCAGTGGTGTTTGATAGTGGGTTTAATTTGCATCCTCCTAATATCTATTCACATGTGTATTTCTCATCCATATATTCTCTTTTGTTAAGTGTTTGTGTGAATCTTTGCCCAGTTTTTAAATATTGAATAGGAGAAATGAGAGAAGAAATCCTTGACTTGTTCTGGGTCATAGGAAGATTAAACAAATTTAAAAAATCCCTTTGATTAGATTACTAAGATTCATTCCATGTCATTAATGAATACTAAATTTTATAAGGGCCTTTTTCTGCATCTATTGAAAAGATCATATGAATTTTCTTCTTTTGTGTGTTAATATGATGAATTAAATTGATTTTCAGATGCTGAACCAAACTTGCATTCCTGGAACAAACTCTACCTGGTCGTGGTGGATGTGATGGGAGCATTGTTAAGAGAATATAAAGGTAAATCAAGGTGGAAAAAAGATATTTATAACACCTATAATCACTGAAAGTTTGTGTCCTAAATCAGTAACAAACTCCAACAAATCAGTTAATCAATCAATAAATGGATAGGAGACGTTAACTGCCAGCCAGACAAAATTCAATGTAGAGAAGATAACAAAATCCAGAGTGTAAACAAGACATTTCAAATGTCTGGGATACAAATACAAATTACCAGCTCATGCAAGGAGGCAGAAAATTATAACCATAATTTTCATGAAAAAAAAAATCAAATCAACAAAAGCATACCAACAGATGTACCAGATGTAGAAATTAGCAGAAAATGACTTTAAAGTAGCTATAATAAGGATGTTACAGGATTTATAGCAAAAGATGGGTGAGCAAATAGAGAATCTCAGTAGAGACATGGAAATTATAGAACAAGAACATAATACCATATCACAACTAAAATATCTCTTATAGGACTTTGTTGCAATGAAGTAACAAGGACCAGATTTAACCTCCACTTTAAATAACTAAAACACGAGGAAAACTATGTACATGAATGGTTTTTAGACTTTCAATAATAGATATCACAGGACATTGAGTCCTTCCTGACACTGTTAAATTCCTGACCTACATAACTGTAGTCCCTGTTGAGTGATGTTATTTAAGCCTCTGATACTAGATTTGTTGTTATTTATAACCAAGCTGATCCTGATGTAGCAGTTTGGGTTGTTTTGTATGTAGCAGGAGTCTGATTTAATCCAACGTACTTTTGGAGTGGAACATTATGACTGGACTGTGGAGGATGGGCCATGTGGCGTCCAAGAGAGGGGCAAAAGATACAAATGCTCAAAAGGACTTTCGGAGTTAATGAGCTTTGTTTTGTTTTTATGCCTTGTGCTTGGTGTGTTACTGTCCTAGAGCTGCTATAACAAATGACCAAGATTGGGCAACTAAAAACAACAAAGATTGATTCTTTTCCCATTCTGTGGCCGAAGTCTGGAGCTAAGCACCTGCAGAGCCATGCGCCCTCTGGTGCCCCTGGGCAGGACCCGCTCTTCCCTCTTCCAGCTTCTGCCTGGTATCTCCATGGCTTCTTGGCTGTGGAAGAATTAACTCCAATCTCTACTTCACTCAGTGGCCATCTATGCCTGTGTCTGTGAGCCCACAGGCTCCTGTCTTATAAAGAGACCACACACTGCCCAACCAGAGTGGCTCAGTGAATTGAGCATCATCCCATGGACTGAGAGGTCTGGGTTTGCTTCCTGGTCAGGGCACATGCCCGGGTTACGGGCTCAATCCCTAGTAAGGGGCATGCAGGAGGCAGCCAATCAATGTTTCTCTCTCACATCGATGCTTCTATCTTTATCTTCCTTCCTTCCTCTCTCTCTAAAAAATCAATAAAAATATATTTTTTAAAGAAAGAGACCAGACACTGGTGTAAGGCCTAAGTCAATTTAAAGAATTTGGTTTTATGCTTTGTCTATTATTTTTATTGTACTTTGTTTTTTCTCAATATTGTTTTGTAAACTTTACAAATGCATATGCTCTGTGAACATTTTAAAAGGTAATTTGCATACTTTTGGGGAAAAACACCATTGGAAACCTTTAATTTTTAAAAATAGTAGTTTTTTTAAAAAAATTATAACCTTATTCTTTATAAAAATATCATTCCAAGATTATTTTTAAATGCACCGATTTAAATTAATTATATATATATTTTTATCTCTATTGAAAAATTAGAGTAACTTTTACTCAACTGATGCTGGAGTCACTAGTTTAGAAAATTAAATTATTGCTACTGAACATAATAGAGTTCTATTCATTATATCCTTAGATCAAAGAGGGGATATATTCTCTGGCTAAGTTGTTTCAGTGGTATTAGTCATTAAGAAGAAACTTTCATTAAAAAATAAAAAAAGCTCTCCAACAATATTTAAATATTAAAACCACTTAAGATACCTTGTAAAGTAACTAATGCTTTTTTGGTTTTGATTAATATATAGCTTCATAATTCATAAGGTGCTTTTTTTTTCTTTTTGAATAAAGAACGGCACACAACTTGTTGGCCGTGCAGAAAGGATTGTAGAGCTTTCTGAAGGTGCCGGCTACACTGCGTACGCTGAGCTCAGAATCCGCCGGGTAACCAGTCCTCCAGGGACGTGTGGTGAGTGCACGGGAGTTAGTGATTCCAACAAGAGGAGAGGTTCCCACGTACACAAAGAGGCATAAGGACGCTCTGGAAGAAATAACATGAATAAAAATACAGAGTGGAAAAAAGCAGAAGCCATAGTATAGTTTGGATGGAGCATGAAGTTCATATAAATTGTATTAAATTCAAGGCCTAGAGCAGGGGTGGGAATGTCTGGCCATGGCTGGCCCTGCCGAGGCAACCGCAGGGGGGCTCAAAGTCCAATAAACCTAGGAACCTTTTTCGTAGCAACATACATTTATATTAAGTGAATCATAATATAATGTAAATTTTGAGGGACAAGGAAGGGACATCCATCACAGGATAGATAGGACACAAATAAGTACGTGACGGGATAGACACGTATGCTTCTAATCGGCTGCCCGAGGCCCATCTGCCTATGTTGTGGTGACTCAGAGGACAGTCAGGGCCAGGCAGGCTGGGAGTGTACATGTTGTGAAAGTGTTAACTGGCGAAACTACGATGACCCAGTGACAATGATGTGATGAGATGATTCCTCGTGCTGTTGATGACCTTGCCTCTGATGACTGAGGACAATGTTGTCGACCTCTTTGTCGACACAGATGGCAACTCCAATCCAATGATCAATAATCCTTGCAAAATCTGAATCTTAGATGAAGATTAAGGAAATTACACAGGAAAGACCTCAAAAATTGATGATATAAATGTTGGATATATTCCAAACCTAAGATGCAGGATTAGAACAGTGATCAAAGCAAAATAATTGCATCGCTGGCAACACACACACTGGACAGTTATTAAAACTTAAGTGGTGTGACATCCGACAAATGGCAGCTACAAAGAAAAGTTGATGCAGAGTGTGGATCTTTTCCAGAGAAACGGACAAATGATTTTTCTTTGTTTGTTGAAGTCAAAGGCAAACCCGTGTGCCTAGTTTGTGGTGATGCATTAACAGTAATGAGAAAAGCATCATTACAGCTCAAAACATGCTGAACTCAATGCATGGGGAGGCCAGATGCATCTGGATAAAGTCAATGCTCCTCAGCAGAGTTACCATCCGCTTTCACTAGGCCTCGTTGTGACAGGGACAGGTTTTCAGACCAGTTCTGTAGTGAGTGAGCTAATCACAGAGAAGCTGAGGCCCCTGCAGAGGGAGAGTGTGAGAGCGGGTGGTAGCTGCTTGCGTTGTTAGCACCAGAGTCACGTTGTTTCAGACCGTTAGTTTGTCTCAGAGAACCGCCTCAGATCAGATTCCTGATTTAGCACAAAATACTGAAAAAACTGTGTAGATTTCAGGAGATTTCCAGATTTTCTCTCTAGATTGTGTCAGGACAACGAACATAACAAATACGGCCCAACTGGCCATTTTCATTCGTGGGATAACTGCAGAGTTTGACACGCGAGAGGAACCGCTGTCCCTGGAAGCCACGCATGGCACCACAAGAGGTGAGGACTTGAGAGACTTGTTTTATCAATGAAAAAACTCAAGCTAACATTTGAAAAATTAAGTGGCCTTACTACAGATGGAGCTCCAGTCATGGTTGGCTCCCAAAAAAGGTTCACTGCATTTGTCAAGAAAGAACTGAATTGTCTCAGTCTTGATTTAGGTGATTTAATTCGGTGCCACTGCATCACACGCCAAGAAAGTCTGCACAGTCATTGCTGCTCAACAGTGTGATGTCAGCAGTGGTGTTGTGTATACATTTTGTCGGAAGCAGAGGGTTTATCAGGCACCAGATGAAGGAGTTACTGGATGATCTTGACTCTGAGTGTGGGGATCTTGTTTATCACTGTGAAGTGTGGTGGCTGAGTCTCAGGAACATGCCCATGAGGTTTTACCAACTGTGGGATGAAATCAAGCAATCCATGGAGGTGAAGGGAAAACCTGTCAGGGAACTCAATGATAGCAAGTGGCTGGGTGACTTAACATTCATGGGGGAGATTACCAAGTACCTCTCAGAGCTGAATGTCAAGCTGCAGGGCCCCAACCAGCTTCTCAGCTCCCTGCTTTCAAATGTGAAATCATTTGAAGCTAAATCAAAGCGGTGGAATGTGCAACTAGAAAGGAATAACACCGTATATTTCCCCACTCTGGAAGGACAAAAACCTACGACATTTGACTCTGCTGGTGAAAGTGCAAAACTAATTGAAGCATTTAATGAAAGATTCAAGGATGTGAAAAGTAAACAAATGGAAAGGAACATCTTTGCTACACTGTTCCATGTCAAACCAGCTGATGTGCTTGATAACCTCCAACACGAAATCATTCAGCTGCAAAGCGATGATGAGCTGAAAGCTAGGCACAACACCTCCCCCTGCTTGAGTTCTATAAACGTTACATAAGCAATGATGAATTTCCCACTTTGAGGAGACAGGCATTGAAATACGCACCTGTGTTGGGAACAACTTACTGCTGTGAGCAGTTCTTTTCAAAATTTACCATCACAAAGAGCGGACTGCACTCCAGACTGACCGACACAAACCTGGAAAAGTAGTTGTGAGAAGCAATGTCATCAGTACCAGCTCACATCACACGCCTCACCACAGAGAAGCAGTTCCTGCCATCACATTAGGGTGGGATAATTAAAGGTCTGACCAAATATAGCAGGCTAATTTTTAAGTTGATAATTTTGTATGGCCCGTGAATGATGTTACAAATATCCACATGGCCCTTGGAAGGAAAAGGTTCCCCACCCCTGCCCTAAGCAAATAGCTTAGATCCAGACTGTGGCATCCTTGAAAAAGGCTAGGGAATTTGGACATAATTTTCATTTAAGGATATTGGGGAAACCACTGGTGTTTTGTGCAGAACCAAGAGTACTGAAGAAAGATCAGTTTGGAGGGTATAACAGGTGAACTGTGGCTGGAGAAGGCACATAGGCTGATCAAGACTGTTGTGATGGTTTAATTTAATAAGAACCTGGGTTAAGGTAGTGATGTGGTGTTACATCGTGTTTAAGAACATGGGATGTTTTTTAATATTTAAATAATTGATTTTTTTTATCATTCTAGAATGTAGTTTGATTGGGATCTTAATGATGCTGTCTTTCCTGGTGCCCTCGATCCTGTTCCATTAGCAAAGAGAACAACTGTGTCTATTGGCCACATGATCGATGAACGATATAGGCCCTTCCATCACCTGGACTGGTCCCCAATGTTCTTTCTCCCTGGTTATGGGGGTGGACTTGGCTCTTTATAATGTACGCCCAGAGCTCCTTTGTAAGCAGGGTCAGAAGCGGCCAGGCCTATTCCTTCTGGTCTGGAGTAGAGGTTTCTCCTGGGAAATTCTGCTCTTGCAAATTTAACTTTTCCAAGTGCGTGTGCAGACAGTCACTAAGTGGGTGTACTCTTGAGGGCTGGAGGGAGGAAATGGCCTTGAGCAGAGGGGCAGACACGGTACAGAGGAGGAGAAAATCTCCGTCTCGGGAGAAAAGTGCCGCAAATAGAGTTTTGGAACTAATATGAGTCACAAATTGTTACTGTTTGCACATAGCTTTTTGTTTTTGTTTTTTAAAGAAATAAGGACTTTCAGTCGTATGGGTGGCAGCCAGGCTTCCGTTAGTGGCCATAAATCTCCCCCAAATGCTAAGCGCCTGCTCCAAGCGGGCGGCCGGCGGAGGAAAAAGGTCATCTCGCCGAACGGCAGATTCTGTGGTCTTCGCCGCCCAATTCCCTTTATGGTCATAATCGTCCCTTGCAAAAATATGGTGTCACAGCAGAACTCATAAAACTGCTGCCTCTAGAACAAACAGGAAAGGGCACATCGTCGTTTCCAAACGACTCCTGCACCAGCCGAGTCCGGCTTCCATCGGACACGGGAGCGTGGCTGCCCGCGCTGAGGACGCCCGGCCCCGAGGACGCCCGGCCCGAGGACGCCGGGCCCCGAGGACGCCGGGCCCCGAGGACGCCCGGCCCGAGGACGCCGGGCCCCGAGGACGCCGGGCCCCGAGGACGCCCGGCCCCGAGGACGCCCGGCCCCGAGGACGCCGGGCCCCGAGGACGCCCGGCCCCGAGGACGCCCGGCCCCGAGGACGCCCGGCCCCGAGGACGCCCGGCCCGGCCACTGCGCTTGGATTCGCGCGGAGACGGGCTGCGGGCGCTTAATCTGCGCAGATCACACACGGACCACTGGCACCGCTATTATAGCTCCTGCCGGCGGAGGTGCTGCCTCCGCGGTCCAGTCCAGGGCTCAGCGCGGTTCCAAGTACAAGGAGGAGCTTAATAATACATGTGTGTGCAGCATTTTCAATCCTAAAAACCAGCTAAAGGGAAAACACATCAACAGTACATGGTGAAACATGGGTGCAGCCTCAACCTGAGTGAGAACTGAAACTGACCTCCACACTGTGAACGCGATGCGTGGGGGAAGAAGAGGAGGCTAAAAACCCACATATGCAAAAGCTTTCTAAACCTGCCTGAGAATCCCTGGGTTATTTTAGAGAAACAATGGCCAACACACTCTCTCTCTCTCTCTCTCTTTTTTTTTTTTAAATGTGGGTATGGCATCTTTTGCATCCTGGGACTTACAAAAGGAAATAAAAATCTTAGGGGTAGTTTAACTGAGCATTTACTCTTCCTTCCCAAGGAACTTGGTCTATAGCGAAAAGACTAGCCCACAGACAGTAGCAACAGGGCAGAGAGACATTTGGACCAAGTGAAAAGCCTCAGACACTGTCTAGCTTTTGAGTTTCAGAGCCTGTGTGGCCCCGTTACTCTGTTTCTGATGGACTGTGGTGAACAGAGTTGAGAGCTCTGGAGGTGGACAGCCTGTTTGTGCAAGCAGCTCACTCCCCGGTTCCTTAGTTCGCTCCAGCTGTAAAATGGGGCCGATGATCGTGCCTCCCCGAGGGGCTTCTGTTGGAGTTAAGCGGATTACTCAGTGCCTGGTGCTGCCTGAGAAGTGTCTGCTGTTGGAAGCAGTTGTGGAAACACTGGTGGAAGTTGTGTGAATTTGCTTGGGCTGCCATGACAGTTACCGCAGACTGGTTGGTGCGCTGACCCTGGGGACATAAAAACAAATGTGTTTTCTCGCCGTTCTGGAAGCCAGGAGTTCAAAGTGAAGGTGCCAGCAAGGCCAGGTTCCTCCTTTGCCTTTCCTGGCTTCTGACGGTGCTAGGTGTCCCTTGCCTTGTGGCAGCATAACTTCAATCCCCGCCTCTGTCTGTCCCTGGCCTTCCTCCCCGTGTCCCTGTTCCTTTTCTTTCTCCTGTAAGGAAAACAGTCTCCAGAGTTAAGATCCACCCTAAATTCAGGATAACCTCTTCTTGAGATTTTTTGTTTGTTTGTTTTTCTTATCTTCACCCGAGGATATTTTTTGATATTTTGTTCAGATAGAGTGGAAGGGAGAGAGAGAGAAAAAAAAACATCGACATGAAAGGGACACATCGAGTGGTTGCCACCCACACAACCCAACCAGGGCCAGGGACAAACTGCAACTGAGGTACGTGCCCTTAGCGGGAACCGAACCCGAGTCTCTCCAGACCGCAGGCCAATGCTCTAACCACTGAGCCAAACTGGCCAGGGCTCTTCTTGAGATTTTTAACATTTCCCCCACAAAGGCCCTATTTCCAGAGATAAGGTCATATTCACAGCCAGGGATTAGGACTTGGACATATCTTTTTGGAGGGAAACACAATCAACCCACTGCACACCCCATACCTAGTGGCTCAGGTGGGGCTTATTCCACACATTATGGCCCTGTGGATAGGTGTTTTAACACCTGCATTATTAAAAATACTCCATCTTTTCTATCTCAGTGACAGGTATAGAGTGGGCCCATAATTCTGATTTGGCCCATCAAGTCTTTCCTGGAGTTCGGGGGAGTTTCTGTCTGGTGCTTTACTGTTAGTCTCCTAGGAGCAGAGGTTGTGGGTCCCATCATGCCCATTTTTTGCCCGATACAATGAGGGCAGCTGCACACAGGAGCACAGCTTTGGCAGGAAGGGAGAGAGGAAGTCAGAGGCTGAGAAAGAGAAATTCTTTCTCTGTTTGGCTTACACAGAAATTGTCTGTTCCTCGCTCATGGTACCTGTCTCTGTACACCTTGTATTACAGACAGAGCCGGCGAGTCTTCTGTCTTTCATTGGATGAAGGATCGAAGGCTCCGTGAAGTCAGGGCTCTTGTAACCTCCCAGTTTCTACCCCATTCTACTGGGAACTCGATAGACACTTGTGGAACAAGTGGGAATGGCGGGAATTAATCTTTTAAAATCTTTTACTGTGATCCTCACATCGTACTAGGGACTTTCCATAAATGATGCCATTTGATCCTGTAACATCTGTAACAGAAGCATTATGCTCTCTCTTTTAGAGATCATTGAGCCACGACTCAAATTTAGGCAGGTTTCTAAATGCCATGTAGTTTTAAGTGCTAGAACTGAGATATGGATCCAAGGCTACCTAATTTCAAAACTTGGCCTTCAGGTCTGTTTTGTCCCCAAACATGATGATGTTCTAGCAAAATGCATAACAAGGAAAACTGTTTTGGTCAGGATTTATGAGGAATGGCCTAATGAGAGAAATAGAATACTTGAATTGAACTTTGAGTAACGAGCATAATTTCTATATCTAGGAAACTATTAGGAAGGTACTTAAAATATATAAATTAAAAATTTTAAAATACAAATTAGTTTGCGTAAATTCTCAGTTCAAACTCTCTAGTAACTCTCCTTATGCTTGGCATAAAATCCAAACTTTGACCCTGTCTTAAAAAGCCCTTTGTGACCTATTTCCCCACTCCACTTTGATGAGATATAAAATATCCTAAAAGCTAGACTAATGTCTCTCCTCCCCAGGTCCCCGTCAATCAGAGTCCCCGGTAGATAGCGAATGAGTGAATGAGAGCTTGGAATGGTTGTAGATTGGCAGGGCCATAGTAAGCAAACTTAAGCTCAGATGTAACAGAATAAGTATTTGAAGGGAGCTGGCTAGAATACAAAGTGCATTAAGGATAGCAGGATGTAATACAGGACATCTTGATCTGTCCATCTTGATGCTGTAGTGTTTTTGATGAATTTGCATTAAAATGGTTCTAAAGGCAAGATAGCTGGGACAGCAACAAAAATATCGCATGGCAAGTATTCATGGGTGTCTCTTCTGTTATGCCTGCAAAAAGGAGCCTGCACTTTCTCTGGTCACCTGGGGGAGCTTGTGCTGATCAGATAATGGGCGTTGTCTCCCACCAGAGAGACTCTCCAACAGAGAAGAATCAGAAGGAAGGGGTTGATGTACTTTAGAAAGGGGCTATAGTAGGTCGAGAAAGAAAAGAATTTATCAGGAAGGCAAGGAGTCAAAAGGGCACTGGTGTTGGAGATAAAAGAGACTGAAGGAGTAGCAGCTGTCTTGCAAGGAGGGTTTTGAGGGGTGAGGTGGGCACACAGGGCTGGTTAGGGCATGCGCAGTGCTCTCTGAGATGGGGTGCTGCCACTTCACTGACTCTCCAAGGTTCTCCAGTAGAGCATGATGTTTCCAAGGCTACAGGAGTCAGATTCGTGCTTCTTCTAGATGTGGCAAGGCCAAGAGGGGGCTCCAAGGTGGGAGTTCTGAAACACAGATTCATTTGTGCTACATATGTATGCTTGTTTTTATTAGAAAGTCATGCTGAGACATCTGTCTCTGAGCCTGACTTCTTTAATGGCCCCCATTCCCACCATTCAGTAAGCATTACTTTTTTTTTTTTAAACAAAAAAACAATCAATACAAGGTTAGCCATTTAAGAGTTTAACACCTGCCCTGGCCGGTTTGGCTCAGCGGTTAGAGCGTCGGCCTGCGGTCTTGAGAGACCCGGGTTCAGTTTCCGCTAAGGGCGCGTAACTCGGTTGCAGTTTGTCCCCGGCCCTGGTCGGTTGTGCGGGTGGCAGCCACTCGATGTGTGCCTTTCACATCGATGTTTCTCTCTCTCTCTCTCTCTGTTCCTCTCTCTCCCTCCCACTCTACCTGAACAAAAAAATGGAAAAATGTCCTCGGGTGAGGATATAAAAAAATTAAAAAAAAAGTTTAACACCTGATGCTTTTTCATCATTTGACAAAATAAAATGTATGTTTGTCATTGACTATAAGGGAAATAAAGAAATATTATTGCAAAATTTCTGTGCAAAATGATGCTGAGATAAGTAGTCATATTATGACCCAACTCTCTGCTCTATTTCCCCATAAATCCTCCTCCTTCAAATAAATACTCTTGATGAGGCGGCATTGAACAAAATCAGGAAGCTTACCAAAAGCCATTTTCCATATATATAAATAGGTACCAAAATGTACCACTATTTGGCTATTTGGTCTATCCAGTCCCTTTTGGAAATGATATTTTTAGGGGAGAAATGGAAGACTGAGAGACAGGCCATCCAAAGTAGATGTTAATAGGGGGAGAAAAAGCAAAGCCTGAGCTTGTATCGATTAATGTGTTTGTTTGCTTGTTTGTTTGTTTCTGAGAAAATGAGTGTGGTGACTTCACTCCTGACTACCTGTATCTGCTGCCGGACGACTCGCAAGGCAGGTCACTCCTCAACCATTCCTCGCCTCGCGCGTCCCTGGCTGCCAGCTTATTTCATTCTCGATCTGGGCTTGATCATGAAGTGGTAGAGGTTGAAGGAGGAGGTCAACATATATTATTTCTCAGAATTAAAGCAGTTAAAATTTCTTTAATTAAATTTATTGGTGTGACACTGGTTAATAAGGTCATATAGGTTTCAAGTGTACATTTCTATGTATGATACATGATCTGTACATTGCAATGTGTGCCCACCACCCAAAGTCAAATCTTCTGTCACCATATATTTGGCCCCCTTTACCCTTTATTATCCCCCACCCCCTGCATTGTCTATCTGTGTCTATGGGTTTCCGTTTTATATCCCACATATGAGTGAAATCATATGGTTCTTAGCTTTTTCTGGCTAGCTCATTTTCTTAGCATAATATTCTCAAGCTCCAACCATGTTGTTGCAAAGCTAGGCATTTCACCTTTTCTTATGGCTGAGTAGTGTTCCCTGGTACATATGCACCACATCTTCTTTATCCAGTCCTGTGTCGAAGGACACTCTGGTTGTGTCCATGTCTCGGCCGCTGTGAAGATGCTGCAGTGAGCACAGGAGCGCACGTGTCTTCCTGAGTACATGTTTCTGAGTTTTTGGGGTAGATACCCAGAAGAGGGATAGCAAACAAACAAACAAAAACAAAACACATATCACAGCACTCCGTTAAAATGGCCATGTTGCAACGTCTCTGGTATTAATGGATCAAACAGTTTCCCAGTGTGGCCTGTTCCCAGGGGAGGAGCGGAGTAAGGTCACGAGGAACGGGAGTTGATTTAAAAGGCACATGTGTTAGATTCTGGAGGCTTGGGTGGAAAACGTGTGCACTGTGCCTCGATTCCGTTAGACCTAGGAAACTCGAAAACCGTCCTCTGAATCCGAGAGCGACAGGAAGGAAGTGGTAGGCTCGCTGCTGGACTGTGGACTGTGGCCCAGAGTTAGTGTCTCGAGTGTTAAAAACCTGACTTGGGGAAGGAAAACAAACCCAAAAGCGTGTTGCATAGTTAAATAAATTTGAGAAATGCTGAGCTGAACAAAGCTAAGCAGATTTCCAAGCTGCGGGGCCTCCAGGGCCTTCAGAAACTGCTGATGTTGCACATAAGTGTCCCAGAGGGGGACAGAGGCTGTTTTCTCAGCTTGGGGAACGGGGTCTGAGAACACCGGCTACAGAATGCAGATGGTGCGGAAGGTAAACACACTGGAGGCAGAGAGAACGGTGGGGGTTATCCCAATAACCAGCGGGAGACCATGCTAGCCTGCCTTAAAAGTGGTGGGGCGACGCCTGGCCGGTGTGGCTCAGTGGTTGTGCATCAACTCATGCACCAAGAAGTTGCCTGTTTGGTTCCCAGTCAGGGCACATGCCCAGGTTGTGGGCCTGGTCCTCAGTGGGGGGCATGCAGGAGGCGGCCAGTCGATGTTCTCTCTCACTGATGTTTCTCTCTCTCTCTCCCTTTCCTTTCCTCTCTCTCTAAAATCAATAAAGAAAAAAAATTTTTTAAATTAAAATAAAGTGGTGGGGTGAGAGACTGGAGAGGAAGTTCGCAATGCTGTGCTATATAAGGAGTGTTCAAAAAATGTGGTATAAGATGGGCATCCTTGAGACTGTCACTGTTCCACATATAAGTCTACACCTTAACTTTTTATGAACCTACATTTCTGTCAATTGAACATTTCTGTCTTTAATTAAATGGGACATGTCAACTTCATTAAGCTTGCTCGGCCTGCCGTCTTCCTATAATTTGTTCATCTTGCCTCCTGCTTCAATCTTTCCAGCTCCAACCTCAAAGTCATCTTTGAGCCTTTCCAAAACCTGTCACTTTTACCTTCTAATCACAGCTAATTTCTGTCCACCTGTCTGTCTGTCTGACTTCCCTTCCTGTTCGAGTTCCAAAATTATTGTCTTAAAAACAAGTCTAAGAGCAGCTGGTGTGGCTCAATGGCTTTGTCCCGTGGGTTTAGAGGTCCCAGTTCGATTCCCGGTCCTGGCACATGTGGGCTGGATCCCCAGTAGGGGGCGTGCAGGAGGCAGATGATTGATGTTTCTCACACGGATGTTTTTCTCTCTTTCTCCCTTCCTCTCTCTCTAAAAAATCAATAAAAACACATTTTAAAGAACCAAAAAACAATTCTATTGGGTCACCTCCTGTCCATTCTTGAAATGCTGCATGTCCCTACTGCCCGAAGGATAGAGTGGTCCTTCCCAGGGCTCCCATCACCCGACCCAGACTCCGCCCCTGCCCCTTGCTTCTCGACTGAGGTAGGCTGTTCCCTGGTCCAACACCCACAGCCTTGGCACACACTGTCCCCCCGTCTGACCTGCCCCCCCCTCTTCGCGCTTTGGTGAGAGCTCACTCTTTCTTTTGGGTTGTTTGCTTTCTGTCTGGCACCAGTTGTGAAGATATTACATGTACCTGTCCTGTCACTATCCCTCGTGTACTTCAAAGTTGCCACTTATACAGATAAGGGAAACCAGACAGTCTCACCCGGATTTCCTCCACTGACGTCGGTTTTCTCTTCCTGAGGAAGCGTTTCCTCTAATCTCCTGGTGAGCTGATTGGCCTGCCACTGTCCCAAGACTTTCTAAAAGTTGAAATAAGGTATTTCCACGGGCTCCCTGTTGGTCCCCTGCTCCTGAACATAGACATACCACTTAGTTGTGTTTAATTCTACTGCTTGGCCCATCTTTAACTTTCTAAACACAACCGAAAGCTGCTTATTTTATTTCTAATATTTATCATATCATTTATGAATTTTGAACTCCATAGCAGCAAACAAAGTCCAAGGTCACTTTTTGTCTTTTTCACAAGCAAGATGGCAGTGTGCCCATGGTGGGACAGTATCCAGTTCTAACGAATGTCCAACGTCCTGGCCAGCAAGCCCAGTGCCCTCTGACTGCCGTAAAAACATTTGGCTGGGTGCCATCTGTGCCTGGTCACTTATTCATGTCTTGTTTGTCATTTTTTCTCTAAAGTCTCCTCCCATTTATTTATTGATCAGTTCCTTTGGCCCATGCACCGTGAGAGTCGGTAAGGATGTATTAAGTGATGTATTAACCTGTGCCAGCATAGCACTGGGGAATGTGGGAAGTAAGAACATCTGAGACATGCATCTGTCTTGCAGGAGCTTATCTTTAGGGGTAAAAAGCAAAAATGAAAATGGGTGGGGGCACAGGTAACTCAAATGACCCAGGTGCTAATTATTGCAGGTCGAAGTACATTAAGGTCCAGATTCCAACAACATTTCCTTAGCTCATTGGGCAGCCCTCTGCACTACCCTGCCAAGCACTTCCACGACTTTGTGGAATTTCTAAGAGGAGTTTCTCATGTGCTCAAGAAGTCTGCTCGCATTCTTTTGCATGAGCATCCTCTTGGGCATTTATCGCCCCAAAACGTGTCGAGAGATCTGTCTCTCCATGGCCACTGCTCTCCCCAGAGTCCTTGAAATGTTTGCCTCCCTGCCAGGCAGAGCTGCCGGTGCGGATGCTCCCGGTCTATTCTACACCCTGCCTCGGTGCTGCCACTTTGTTTGATAAAGAAATGGGCAGAACCCCGCTCTCCCGAATCTGACCGTTAGGCTCCATTCCAGCACGGTCCTCAATTATCTTTGTTATTGTGCAGCAAAGACATTTGCTTGATGAGGTGGGGCTGATTTGCTTATTGTATGTTTTTCCGTTCGCGTTAATTTCCCCAATTCTGCATTTTGTATTGGTTTTCTAGTTATTGGTGTGAATTCACGAAAGCATGCTCTGTTATTAGTGCTGTCTCCTAGCAACCCCCAAAGCTTCGGGACATGTGGACCATGGGACACATCTCCCCGCCTGGAAGTCTTTGCGGGCTGGGTATGAAGGCTACACTCCAGCTGAAGGGTGAATGGGACTCTGTCAACATTCTGTCACTGAAGCCGTCATCCCTTCCTCCACGTGCTGCAGCACACGTGTACTTTATAATGTATTGCCATGTTGGGGGATGGTCACTTTTTCACTGTAGTCCTTTAGCCTTTGGGTAGCAGAGGTATTCCATGATGACGCTAGACCCAGACTCAATCTCCCTGTAGGACTTTAACTGGAGAGCCTCTGGAGAGGCCTGACAAAGAATGCTCCAGCCTATAATTCAATACCGATTAAAAAATGTTCTCATTATGTCCTTCAGATAATACTAAGTAATCAAAGGTGGTATTCTGAGACTCTGGGGATAACCCGTCTGGTTTGATTGTTGGACGTCCCCTGAGCATCTTCACACAATACCTGGCTGAGGGCCGGTCCAGGCAGGGTCCTGACACACCCTCCCCCCGGAATACTACTTCAATGAAAGAGGAAACACTGATCAGGAAATTGCAAAGGTTTTCTAATCAATGACTCTTCTTCTCAGCGGTGTACTATTTCCACTGGAAAGTAGAACTCTCATTTCAAGGCTTGAAAAACAACTGTGGCATGGGACTCAGGGGTCCAAATCCAGGGTAAGATATTGTCATGTGTGACCCACATCCAAATGGCAGGTTACTGGGAATAACGTTTGGACAGATTTGAAAAGTGTTTTTAAAGAGTGGATCTTAGAAGAGGAACAATGGAGAAAATGAAATGCTCTTCATAAGAAGATGCCAATGATCACAATACAGTACCTGTGTTTTTACACATGAAAACGCCTTTATGTTTAATTTGTCTGAAAATCATAGCCCCTTTCTAGGTAAATGTCCTGAAGGAATGAAAACCTATACTCTTTAATTTATGCACTTTATAGCTTTTGTACTTTAACTGATGATTTATGATCTTGTGTCTTTGCTGTTGACTAATTAAACCTTTGAGATGCCAGTGGGAAGTGACCATTTTTCCATTTCTGATCAAGTCTTATCATATTCAATATTGTACAAAGATGCCCTGGGAGGTAAAGCGTATGAATAATGGTGTTTTATTCTGGCAATTATTTCTCAGTTGATTATTCATTACTCATAATGTGAACTCTGAATGAAATTTACATTCTCTTCCTATAGTTCAATGTTTCTATCAGTTTAGTATTATAAATTTCTGCTGAATATAAGGCCATGATGCTTCATTTCCAATACTGAATTGTTTTTGAGTGAGTGATTAGATGTTTTTACCAAGACTTTTATATTAATTAATAATATTTTCAACCTTTTATAGTACCATAACTCTTACTTATTAAATGAAAAATCAGTGTTAATTCTGAATCATTAAGTGAAAACTGATGATTAAATCTAACTCGGTTTGTGATAGTATCATTCTAAATTCCATGTTTGCCCTAATCTCATGAAACCAACTGTATTTATATACTTGCCTCACATTTGTGTTTTAGCCTTTATACTAGTTTATTTTTTTCCCAAATAGTTCTATATTTGTACCCCGAACTCTCCCAAAACTTTTATTTATTTATTGTTTTTTTGGTAGTGTTTTTTTAATCCTTATCTGAGGATATTTTTTCCATTTTTGTTCAGATAGAGTGGTAGGGAGAGAGAGAGAAACATCGATGTGAGAGACACATCGACTGGTTGCCTCCCACATGACCCCAACCAGGGCGGAGGACGAACCACAACCAAGGTACGTGGCTGGAATCGAACCCCTGACTCATTGGTCTGTGGGACAATGCTCTAACCACTGAGCAAGACTGGCCAGGGCTCTCCCAAAGCTTTTTTTTTTTTTTTTTAATTTTTTTTTTTTATCCTCACCCGAGGACACATTTTTTCATTTTTTTTTGTTCAGGTAGAGTGGGAGGGAGAGAGAAGAACAGAGGGAGAGAGAGAGAAACATCGATGTGAAAGGAACACATCGAGTGGCTGCCACCCACACGACCGACCAGGGCCATGGACAAACTGCAACCGAGGTATGCGCCCTTAGCGGGAACCGAACCCGGGTCTCTCAGGACCACAGGCCAACGCTCTAACCGCTGAGCCAAACCGGCCAGGGCTCTCCCAAAGCTTTTAAAGCAGCTTTCTACTAGGTTCACTATGGCTTGGATGTTTTTCGCAAATCTCTTTTCAAGTCTCTGTGCTTAGGAAAATTTCAATAGCTTGATTTTTATTTTTTTCAAAACACTTTGAATACATTATTTTATTTGTTTACTTTCAATACCAAAATTGTTCACGTGTTTGGACCAAAACATTAAGCAATTATTATCTAATAATGGATTACAAACAGAGGGAATCGTTTTAGTCACTTGTACCCGTTTCATTTTTATTCTATTCTAAGTAAATAATGCTCTGATGATTATCCTTATACATAATTTTTCGTGCATATTTGTGCTTATTTCTTTGACATAAACATTTAGAAGTCATAGCACTAGGAAGATGTTCTCATTTAGGCAAATTTTCATCTTTGCCTAAATTTGATATTGGAATAATTTGTGTTTGCATATATTTATTGACTACTGATGTTCTTCAGTGATGAATTGCCTGTTTAGATGGTATTTCCTTTGGCCATATTTCTATAGGACTTTTTATCTTCTTATTGATTTGTAAGCGATATTAATACATTTATAGTGTTAATCCCTTGACATACATTCTTCTTATATGCACATTTTATTTGCAATTAGATTAATCTTTTCTTTATAATTTGTTCTTTTAAACTAAGAACTTCTTTAGCACTGTCAAATTAAAATTTAAATATAATTTCTTTCCATTTTTTTTACTTTCCTTTATTTACCACTTTAATCAATTTTTAATGTATTCTGTTTCTCACAAAACTGACATGTCGTACCCACTCCTGCCTTCACCACCGGCCTCATGTGTAGTATGCAATTAGAATTGCCTTTTGGAGAGTCTAATTAATTTTACCCCCTTGCTCACAATGTTCATTTTTCTCTTCTTCTGTAACTCGTAGCTTTATTGTTCTGGATCCGACTGGTCCCCAGCACAAACCAGAGGTGCACGGTGTGATAGGCCGAAGAATGGCCCACAAACCGGAGGTGCACGGTGTGATAAACAGAAGAATGGCCCACAAAAGATGCCCATGCCCCTGGCTCTGGAGCATGTGGGTATGTCCACTGCATGGCAGAAAGAGCTCAGAAGATGGAATTAAGGTCATAGACCTTGATGTAATCACATGAGCTCTTAAAGAGGAAGGCAGCAGAGCCAGTCGGAGAACTGTGATGACCAGTCAGGCAGGAGACATTTGAGGCATGAGGGAAACTTGACCCTCCACTGCTCCATTGGACAACGAAGGAAAGAGTCCACGACCTTCACGAGTTGGGAGTGGTCCCTAGCTGATAGCAAGGAAACGGGGGCCTCAGTCTGACAACCACCAGGAACTGAGTTTAGCCAACAACCTGAATGAGCAAGGAAATGGACAAAAAGGAACACAGCCTTACCAAACTTCGAATTTAGCCCAATGAGATCCATGCCAGACTCTTGGCCTACAAGACTGCACAACAGGAAATGTACCGTTTAGCTGCTAAGTTTGTAGTTATTGATTACAGGAGCAATAGGAAACTAATACATAAGACATTTCGGACTTTGGTCCCGGGCATATCTGGTTCTGTTTCCGACCCAGTCCCTTAATAGTCAAGTGACTATGGGGCCTTGTTCACCACCCACCTCATGGGGCTGTCATTATGATAACAATAGTAATAATCATGACAATGATAATATTACTATTTTAACAATATAGTAATATAGATACATACACATATTTTTTAAATAACAGTTGTAGGAGACACTTGTTAACATTTGCTATGTGCCAGATAATTTCCTAAGCACTTAATATGTCTCACTTCTTTTAATCTTTACAATAAATCTCTGTCAGACGGTGTTATTATAATCCCCATGCCTTCTTTTTCTTACACAGAAGGACAGAGTTATTTTTAAACAGGACAGAGCACAGAGGAACAAGGAGGGTCTGTAACTTGCCCTGGTTCATATGAACAGCAAGGGTGCTGGGGCCAGTGCACCAAACCGAAACACCTGGCCCAGGGCCAGTCACCTTGCTATGGCTGCTGTTATTGTTTAATATTAACCATGATGCCTCAGTTGCTCAAGTATCATTGTTTTTGTTGTTACTGCTCTATTATTATTATTACCAACCCAATATCAATAAAAAGCCCACAGATGATACAAAGTAGCAGGAAGACTTACACATGGGACTTTGACTTTGAACAAAGATTGCCTTTGCACCTACTGTGTGGTTAGATCCAGGGACCCGTTCAGCTAAGCAGAGAACCTTCAGATCTGGTGTGGGAGTCTGCAGTTCACCCTGGGGTCCAGTGACTTGCCTGTAAACACCAGCCATTATTAAATTAACCTGTGAGTTTTGGGTAGTTTAAGTTCCATGTTCTGGTTGTGTACCTGATCGCCCTAAGAATATACATCCTTTGAAGTCATGAATTAAATCAGGTCAGAGGCTATTATCACTCTGAAAATAGGAGATCTTTCAAATATAAGGCTTTACATCTGTATAACTATCTTTTAGAATTCATTTTGGAAAAAGACTACTGCACTGATAGATTTTCCCTTGTGTCCGGAGACCTACGTGTTTTGTTTTCCAGGGTGGCTGCTTACAGACCACTATCCTCTGGTTTGCTCAGTGCTCAGCCGCCGGACGTGGGGTGACAAAGGGTGTGTGAGAAGTGAGACGGGTGGGTGGGTGGCCAGCTGTCTGTGATGCCACTGCAAGGGACCAATCTAACAGACAGGCCCTTGCGCCACAGCAGCCACATGTGCAGAGAGGAGAGGGTCTGAGTGCTGGGGTGGGGGGGCGGGGAGGGCAGAGTCGGCTGTGACAGCCACACGTGGGTTCTCCCTCCGCTCAGAGCCCTGCCCCCTGCTGAGTCAATGCCTTACCCCGAGGCATCCCGCAAGGTGGCGCTAGCGTTTCCCTTACCCAAGGGCAGCAACCCCCTTGCCCCGCCTGCACCGGTGCAGCTGGAGGCCTTGGGGCCGGGAGAGGAGGCTGCTCCAGTCCACCCGGGAAGCCCTGCACGTCGAGGCCAAAGGAAACAATCTCATCAGTGCCCTCCTCACCGCCCTCAATACCTCCTGGCTTTTCAACTCGAGGTCTGTTTCTCTGGCAAACTTAGCTACTCGTGGTGTGTACGTGTGGGACTCACTTCTCTGCGGTCAGGGCCGAGGTCACCCCATCTTAGAGATTTCGACGTCCCCCCAGCCGGCCTCCCGGCCACTTCGCCAGCCCGCCGTCCACCCGGGAGCCAGCATGTGCCTCTAAGAGCCGGTGTCATTGTGCCCTTCCTCGCTGCCCCCGCCAAACCCAGTCAGCTCGCAGCCTCGCGAACGGCAGCTCCATTACTGCGCGGAATTCCACGCCCGTGGGCGGCCCGCCTTGTTCGCGGCCGGGGCCGTGTGGCTGCAGCGCTCCCGGGCTCCGTCGGGGCGCTCGGCCTCCCCGCGGGGCTGGCCTCGGCTTCTGCCTGCGCCGCCTCCACAGTCTGCGGTAGGCTGTCACCGCGTGGCACGTCCTCCCACCTCGGCACAGGCCCGTGCCTGGCACCGGCCTCTTCGTGCCCCATCTTCAGTGTGGGGGTTCTTAGACACTAGGAGGAGTTAAGTGTCGCCAGAGCACGTTCCCGTGTGCCCGCACCGCCTGTTCTAAGGTACCCGTGAGCCGCGTCGGCCTCCCGAGAACGCGGCCCGTCTGCGGCGTCAGTCGCCTCGGTGGCGCCTGCACCCGGCCCACCAGCATCTCTTGGGGTCACATGTTTCCTGTCCTCTGTGTACTCGCTCCACTCCATTCGGGGAAGGATTGGGGTTGATTAGCTACATCTAACCCATGAAGTAGAAAATCCAGACTTATATCTTATGAGGCTCCAAGTTGCCTTGATACTATCATATCAAGTAATTGAAATCATGAATGAATTATTCTGTTTTCTTTCTAGAGCAATACATATGTAACACTGTTTATTTGCATTCGTTTTCCAAGCTAATTTTGTATAAATTAACAGACCGACATTGTAAAATACTTGATGAGAGTTTAGGTGTAACAGTTTTTCTTCTGCATCATACTATACTTTAGTAAAAAAATACTTTTAAAAATAAAAAAATGTTCAATAATAAATGATCTAATTATAACCATTTTTACCAAGCACACAAAAATTTAAAAAATAAAGTATCTTTCTTTAAAAAAAAAAAAAGCACAGAAATTCTTTCTCCTTGGAATAAAATTTGGAAAATATCTTCTTTCTTCATGAAATTGAATGTATTGGGGTGACCCTGGTTAACAAAACCACCCAGGTTTCAGGCGCCCCATCCACAGCACCCGAATGAATGAATGATCTTTCCTGCAATTCGTTTTCGTTTTATCAGCTCTATGTCTACACGAGCAGGCACCTCCGAACTTTGCCACCCTGTGGAAACCATTTCCATGTCCCATAATTGCTTTTTAAAAATAAACTAAAAATGTATTCTTTTCCTTAGGAAGCAGAATGGCCATCCCTTTATGCATCCATGCATGCGTGCATCTGTCTGGTTTTGAATGTTCATGGTAATTTCGTGTGCATTCTGTTATTTATTGCTCAAGTCCCACCTTGAGGAAAACAGTCCACTTTTTATTATCTCTATTTTATAATGACAGCTGGGCTCAGGCTGCTTCCTACTGAGCCCAAGTCACCAGACAGTGAGTGACAGATCTGACACATTGGTTCACTATGCAGAGTCTCGTTTCTTTTCAATCCTGGGATATTTTGGGACCCCTCTGGTTCACAAACAACTAGTTCAGACCATAGACCCTGTGAAGACAAGGCCCGTGTATGTTTCTTTCACCACCATGTTGCTCATCCTTGGCTTGGCAGGAAGCAGGTACTTAATAATTATTAAATGAATGAGTGGACCTGTGCTGGGAATTCCTTTCGTTGCCTTCCTTTTAAAAAAATACTTTTTTGGGGGTGGGGGGAGAGAAACAGATTTGTTGTCCCACTTATTTATGCATTAATTGGTTGATTCATGTATGTGCCCTGACTAGGGATCAAACCCAAAACCTTGGAGTATTGGGACGATGCTCTAACCAATTGAGCTACCCAGCCAGGGCCTCATTGACTTGCAGACGTTTAATATTTGCAAACGGCACACAGAGAAGAGACGTGCCCGTCTAAGGTATCAGCATGCCAGAGGGATGCAGGACACTGGCGTGGGAACAGGCAAACAGAGATGACTCTTGCCTCTGCTATTGATTACTTGTGTAATGTTGGACCATTATTTGAACCCTAAATCTCAATTCTATCATCTGGAATTTCATCAGTTGGCTGGAAATTAAACACAATATTTCTTGCTTTGTAGGGTTTTTGTGGGAGGTAAATGAGAAATGTATAAAAAGCATGTACCACACGTCTAGCATTTAGAAGGTGCTGGATACATTTTAGTTCTCTTCTTGCTGTGAGGGAGAAATGCTCATTTACAGCCATGCAGGTCAGCAAAATATTCAATCACTTAAAATTTTTTTTTTCTAAATAGTCATTATGTATTTATAATCCCAGGCTGTTGATTTATATGTTCCCTTGTTAGCTGCTTCTAAACATTTTCAGCTTTTGCATACCTCCAAGTTTATTGCACTGTGCTATATGGGTTGAAAGTAAATTCTGAAAATCATACAATACAACTCAACAATCTCTCAGGCTGGTGGATGTACTTGTGAGTTTTAGCTAGGAAAAATAACAACCGTGGTAACATGTTTTGTAAATCCATACCTGATTGAATAAAGAATATTAGAAGTTAAGCTCTTGACTTTAATATATCTGGGCATTAAGCTACCTTTTGTATTTTGCTTGGTCTACTAATCCATGCAAAAAGCATTGCAGAAATTACGATTTCATGAAGCCCTCTCTAAATGATTCTTTTAACCATGTGAGCACTGAAATGTGCAATTTTGCTGTCCATTCAAACTGCTCAAGGATTCAGAAAACAACATTAGCTTTGCTCTTAAATAAAAACCTTTCCAGACATACGTTGTGTTTAGGGGTTAAGAAGAGATAATGCCGCCTTTTTTGGTCCCTTTATGTTACCACGTTAAGTTAGCTCAGTTTCCTTTTCCTTCAAATGCCTTTGTTGTGTAAAAATAAGTTGAGAGAATGTGTCCAACAACTGCTCCTGGCTGCGTGTTCAGGTTTGGTGACTCCTATTCCCGGTGACAAGGTGCCTGAACTTCCGCAGCAATGCACCGTTGACATCAGCTGTGTGTGCGGCGTCCCTGTAGGCAGACTGACCTTGGTTTGGACAGTGGCTCTGATGTGTTAGTTAAGTTGTTCATTTTAGCTGATGAGTCCTGATTTCCACAGTGGTCGAAAGCAGCAATTAGCATCCACCTGGCTGGTTTGTTGTGTGGACGAAAGAATATCTGGGGCAGAGGCTTCGTGAGCTTGAACCCCTTCTCCACGCTCTCTGTGAAGTACTCTTGAACCATCTCTGTGCTGCTGCTGGTTCATGGCTGGTAACCATGCCACTTTTCACTGATGTGTCACTTTCCAATTTGGCGAGCAGTCTCTGAGTTGTCTTTACATCCTCATAACACACCTGAGGGGGGGAGCACAGTGATCACCCGTCTGGTTGGGACATGGAATGCTTTATTGAACTGTCAACTCCTTAGGTGTAAAGAACTCTGCCCCCCCCACCCCACCCCCGCCCCGAGGCTGAGCTTGTCACAGAACATGGCATCCAGGGGCTATGTTAATATCTGTTGTTCAAAACTGATCGATGGAAAGAGCAATGACTTGTCTAAGGTCACACAGGGAGAGGCCAAAGCAAGACCAGGACAGGGTTCCTCTGACTTTCAGAGTTTTCCACTGGACAAGCAGTGAGCAGCATTTTAACATTTAACTTTTTTTTTTCCCCCAAAGGGTCAATTCAGGGAAAATAAGAATGTTTATGTGCCACTATTTTCCAACTATAGCTTTATGGAGTGTCAAAGCAAAATATATCCCTTCTACTTCGATGACTGAACGTCTGCAGGAGTCCCAGTGAGAACCAGGAGCGCCCTCTCTGAACCACTGAGATGTTACTATCGGGCCAGTTTGAAAAGGAACCACGCAGACAGACGCAGCGTCCAGTCCTGTGCCCCTTGTGTCCGTGGAGCACAGCTCACGCAGCGCCTTCCCAGGCAGTGTCTCATGACGCTTTTAGAAACACTCCCAGGAAGAGGCCCATCGCCAGCCATGAGTTACAGGGGACACTAGCGTTGAGAGCAGGGGAAGCGACTTGCCCAAGCCCACAGAGCAGATGCCGAGAGAACCTGCCAGGTGCCCACCTCCTCCCACAGCGGGGACTGAGCACCAGCTCCCTCACCTCGCTCTGGATACTGCGGAGAGGCTATCAGATAGATCTCTGCAGCCAAAACTATAAAAAATGTGACCATTACTCTCTCTGAGTCTCTGTTCCTGTGGCTTTTTGTTTTTTAAATCCAGCTGAGTACAGGCACCTGGGAATGAGTCATTCCAACAACAAAATATTCCCTATTACTTTGGAGGCTTTCTGCCCTAAAGTATCTGCTTTGTATGGGCAGGAAGGCTGCGGTGAGAATTATACTGTGTGACACCAAGTGCAGCCCTGTGGTCTTCAAGCGGCTCTGCGTGACCCAGTTGACTGATTGACGCTGCCAAGTCAGAGGTTTGTTCTGGGTTATAAAATGCCAGAGATTCAGTACAGTTTGACCTAAAAATCTAGGAATTAACTTTGTTCTCATATGCAACGGTACTAAGACTTTGGAAAGATTTCACAAATATACGTGTAGGGAATCTTTCTTTCCCACACAAATCCTTTCTACTTATTCATATATGTTCCATTTGGTTTTGTCTGCTAATAATTGGAGATTGCAATAAAACACGTTTATTTAACCAGATAGCCCACTGTGGGCAGTGAACAGAGTCTGCTCCTGCCACCATTTCTCCTCAAGGTGTTCTCCCAGCTTCTTTGGGGAGCAGAGGAGGGCTGGGGAGTCGAGACAGGTGCGTGTTGGCATAACGTGCCAAAGCTGAGTGCGGGGACAGAGTAAGAATGTCACAAGGGCATGGCTTGCTTTCTCTCTCTCTCTCTCTCTCTCTCTAGTACTTTTTAGTTATTTTTTAAATTAAATTTATTGGGGTGACATTGCTTAATAAAATGTTATACGTTTCAAGTGTACACTTCTATGATACATCATTGTGTGTATCATACATCATGTGTATATTGCATTGTGTGCTCACCACCCAAAGTCAACCCTTCTTCCATCACCATATATTTGACGCCCTTACCTTCACTCCCCCACCCCTTCCCCTGGTGCACCACACTGTTGTCTGTGTCTACGACTTTCTGAGGATGGGACTGTCTCCTGGCTGGGGTCCCCCCCACTCTCCCCCTTTATCTCCCTTCTTTGCTTTCTCATTTGTCATGGCTGCATGAGGTAAAAACTAAAGTCAGAGTTTTTTTAAAAATATATTTTTTGGTTCCCTATTCCCTTCTTCATTTATATTTCATAGTTTATGTGTTGTAAGCGACGTCACTTTCCACATTCCTTTGAAGATGGCGAGCTATTTACAGTCACGATCCCCGTAATCCCCCCCCCCCCCCTGCAGGAAGAAACCGCCTTCGGGGGTCCCGCAGGCCTCGGGCGGGGCTGCTCTGGACGCACCCAGAGCCGCTTTCCGCCGGATGCCTGCCTCCCCCCACCCCAGGCCTCCCCGAGGCTGCCCCCCCCATGCCTGCCCCCCCCATGCCTGCCTCCCCCCTCCCCCCCATGCTTGCCTTCCCCCCGGGAAATCGTCGTGGGCCTGCTCGGCCAGGGCTGGGTTTGGCGCTGGGGGAGGAAGTGCGCTCCAGGTGGCTTGCAAGGCCGTCGGCCTGTTCACCGAGTGACGCTGAAACCGGACCCCGCAGCCGGGCTGTTTCAGGGGCTGAGTGGACAGATTTGGTCCCTGGTTGGGAAGGCACCTTAGACTTGGGTACATATAATTTTTTCTTCTCATATTTTCTTACATCTGCATTTCTAAAATATTGCTATACTTTTTTTTTTTTTTTTTTTTTTTTACCAAAAAGAGTGTAAGTGCGCAGATAAATCAATAAGACGTTCACTGAATTGGAAATCTTGATGGCATGCAATCTGCAAGTATTTTGTCACTTTTATGATGTCTGTCACTTTCCTGTTTCCAACATGCTAATGACTATTTAAAAAAAAAATTGTACCCAATGTATTTTCATTTAATAAAAAAAGAATCCCAAAAACCTGACTTCTACAATTTCCCAAAGAGATGATTAGCATAAATGATCAGAAAAAAATCTCTCTTCCCCCCTTTTGATAAATCATTTTATCATCAAATATGTTCAATATTTGTTCAACAATTTATGTTCAACAATGTACTTCAATATTGCTCACAGTTAGCAAATACATGTGAATCACCTAACAGTCCAAGGCTCCAGCTCCGTCCTCAGATGCTAAGAGGTCACCCTGGAATGTTGCAGTAGCGTCTTGACTGATGTCCTTGCATTTTCCCTCTGCACTCAGAGTTCTTCTGTGAAGCTACTTCTGATCCCTCATAGAAGTATTTGAACTTCTCTTCATGTATGGAACAGCACTCATTCGTATTTTATGGAGTATGACATATGTTATCATTGGAAAAGGAATAATACATGTATTAGCTACAGATCATGCAGACAATGAGTTCCAGGTGTGGAGCAGACAGATGTGGTGAGCTACCCCTGCACCTCACTCAAGTGTAACGTGCACACAAAAAAGGGGTGAAAATCACAGATACATTTTCTCAATAAATTTTCACCAAGTGAATATACTCATAGAACCCCCTTCCAGAGCTATAAGTAGAACATTATCAGTTCCCAGGTGGTCTCCCCTGTGCTCCTGCTAGTCACAACCCTCCTCCCCAAAGGTAACTACCCTCTTTCTCATCAGCACAGGTGGGTCTTAGCTTGGTGTGTCTGGATTTTTTCTTTCTCGATATTACATATGTGAGTAGATGCATTATTAGTTGTATATTCATTAGTACTGCTGATTAATATCCCATTGCATGGATATATTATCATTTATTTATCCATTGTACTATTGTTGAAAATGTGTGTTTGCTTGTTGCGTTGACTAGCTTGGGGTTATTAGAAAGAGCGCTGCCCTGTACATTCTAACACGTGTCCGCGAGCAGACGCGTGCGTTTCTGGTCACTCACTGCTCCTCCGCTTGGGAGATGGAAACGCCGATCTGAAGTCAAGAATCGCATGTTAATATTTTTTAAATATAAGGATGTGTTCTGCAATTATTTTAGTTTTGAGAGCAAGAAAAGGGAATTTCTTAAGCTGGTCTTCTTCCCAATTCCAAACATTTAGGCTTTTAAGTCTGTTTCAAGTCCTACTCCCCAGAAGTACGTCAGCCGACAAGTAGATTACTAGTTTAAAAAAAATTTGTTCTCAGTTTAAAACAAAGAAACAAACTAAATATTCTGAAGCATCAAAAAAAAAGAGAGAGAGAAATAAAAAAATATTAAGAGTAATATGAAATCACACCCATGGAGCGAGATCTTAAGTATGAGCCCAGGAAAGTCTACAGCCATTTCTTAGATGTGAAAAATAAAACCAGCATTGAAGACCTTTAATTTAGTGTAAAGAAGTGTCCTTGAAAAAAAAATCAGGTAAGTGAAGAGTAATTATAAAGTGTACCTAAATAATCTCAGGAGAAGATTGAGGAGAATATACTATGTAAGTGTAGGGACCTCACAGAAGAATACAGAATGAGGGGTGACTGATACAGCATGGGCATAATAAAAGAAATTCTCGAGATTGAGGACTGAGAGAATTTAAAGAGGTATGTACCTGCCCTAGCCAGTTTGGCTCAGCGGTTAGAGCATCAGCCTGCAGTCCAGAGAGACCCGGGTTTGGTTCCCGCTAAGGGCACGTACCTCGGTTGCAGTTTGATCCCCACCCTGGTTGGGTTGTGCAGGTGGCAGCCACTCGATGTGTCCCTTTCACATCGATGTCTCTCTCCCTCTCTCTCTCTCTCTCTCTCTCTCTTCCTCCCCCCCCCTCCTTCCCTCCCACTCTATCTGAACAAAAAATGGAAAAATGTCCTCAGGTGAGGATTAAAAAATAATAAAAAATAAAATAAAATAAAGAGGTACGTACCTAGTAAAATGTATACATGTAAACCACTACTAAAAGACATTAACAATTTTTAACTTTAGTATTCAATGCCAATACACAATAGAATAACATATCAAACAAATACTGATTAAATAGTTCATCCAAATACCTTTTCCTGAGACCGAAAAATGGCGGCGGAGTGAACGGAGCTACACAGACCGTCTCCCAGAACCAAACTGGAATTACAACTATAACACAGACAAATCGACGGGAAAAACCAACAGAAAAGCAGCTTGCGAGGACCATACAACGAGGGACACTGACTCCATCCCTGTAGGCTTGCGAAGGCGCGAGACGGGGCTGGGAGCGCACGGTCGGCAGCTCGGCAGCGGCCTCAGCTATAAGCGGCGCCCGCAGGTTACACTCCCAGGCGGCCCCGCAGCGCAGCCGGGACAGAGGCTGAAACAGCAACAGCCACTCACCTTGGGCTCCGGCGGAGGGAGGGCAGACTGGACTGGAACTGTGTGGGGACACTCGGGGTTCGGAGGGCGCTCAGAGCTTTGGCTGAGTGCAGCCACTCAGGACGGTGGCCACATTGCTCCTTCCCAGGGCTCTGGGGAGAGGCAGCAGCCCCTCCCTCGGAGATCCAACCCCACCCTGTGGGCCATTGAAGTGCTAATTGAGGCTCACTAACAACCAGCATCTGCCCCACCCTCCTGAAAGCCCCTTGGCTGAGCACCAGAGGGAGTTTTTCAATCAACTGACAACCCAAAACTGATCAATTAACCTAGACTGCTAGCCTCCAGGCAAAAAGCTAGAGGATAACAGTACGTTTCCTGGGCTGGCAACTTTAACCAGGAAAGTAAGACTTGACAGTGGTGTTCAACGCGGGTCCTCCCTCGCTCATCTAAACACAGGAGAGGGAGCCACAAACAGCAGAACACCAACACCCACAGGGAGAACTTGACAGGCTCCAAAGCCCACAGTGATAGCTAAAATGGTGAAACACAGAAACAGAAGCCAAATGAAAGAGCAAGACACCTCCACCGAAGATGAGATCAATGTGGAGCAATTAGGCATGTTAACAGAGCTAGAATTCAGAGCCATGATCTTGAGGAAGCTGAACAGCATGAGTAAGGACATAGAGACACTGAAAATAAGCCAAATGGAAATTAAAAACCAACAAGAAGAGATAAAAAATGACATATCCGAAATGAAAAACACATTGGAAGGTTTAAAAAGCAGAGTAGGGGAAGCTGAGGACCGGATCAGTGAATTAGAAGACAGGGTAGAAGAAATCAACCAATCAGAAAAACAAAAGGAAAAAACTATTAAAAAACAGGAAGACAGCTTAAGAGAACTATGGGACAACTGGAAACGTAATAATATTCGCATCATAGGAGTCCCCGAAGAAGAAGAAAAGGAGCAAGGGATAGAGAATATATTCAAAAAAATAGTGAGAGAAAACTTCCCTAATTTGGTGAAGGAAGAAGGCATTCAAGTTCAAGAAGCACAGAGAGTCCCAAGTAAGAAGAACCCAAACAGGCCCACACCAAGACACATAGTAATTAAAATGCCACAAATTAAAGACAAAGAGAGAATCCTAAAAGCAGCAAGAGATAAGCAACAGGTTACCTACAAAGGGAACCCCATAAGGCTCTCAGCTGACTTCTCACAAGAAACACTACAGGCCAGAAGAGAATGGCATGAAGTAATCAAAGTCATGAAAAACAAGAATCTGAATCCAAGACTACTCTACCCAGCAAGGCTATCATTCAAAATAGAAGATCAAATAAAGAGCTTCCCAGACAAAAAAAAAGCTAAGGGAATACATTAGCACCAAACCAGCACTGCAAGAAATGTTAAAAGGACTGCTGTAATTAGCAGTAGAAATGGGAAGAAAAATAGAACCACACTAAACAAAAATGGCAATAAATAAGTACATATCAATAATCACCTTAAACGTAAATGGATTGAATGCTCCCATAAAGAGACACAGAGTAGCTGATTGGATAAGAAAGCATGACTCATCTATATGTTGTTTACAAGAGACCCACCTCTCAACAAAAGACTCACATCGGTTGAAAGTGAAGGGATGGAAAAAAATTTTCCAAGCAAATGGAAAGCAAAAAAAAGCTGGGGTAGCAATTCTCATATCTGATAAAATAGATTTCAAAATGAAGACCATAACTAGAGACAAAGACGGCCACTACATAATATTGAAAGGATCTATCCAACAGGAAGATATAACCTTGATAAACATATATGCACCCAATATAGGAGCACCAAAATATATTAAAAATCTTCTGGAGGACTTCCAAGGAGAAATCGACAACAATACAATCATAGCAGGGGACTTCAACACCCCGTTGACAGCACTGGATAGATCCTCTAGGCAAAAAATTAGCAAGGAAACAGAGACTCTAAATGAAGCACTAGACCAAATGGATTTAATAGATATCTACAGAGAATTACACCCCAAAACTACAGAATACACATTCTTCTCAAGTGCACATGGAACATTCTCAAAGATAGACCACATGATAGGACACAAACTAAATCTCTACAAGTTCAAGAAGATTGAAATCATATCAAGCATCTTCTCAGATCACAATGGCATGAAACTAGAAATCAATTGCAACAAGAACATGCAAAGACATTTCAACACATGGAAGCTAAATAGCATGTTATTAAACAATGAATGGGTCACCGAGGAGATCAAGGAAGAAATTAAAAACTTCCTGGAAACCAATGAAAATGAACACACAACAACACAAAATCCATGGGATGCAGCGAAAGCAGTTCTGAGAGGGAAGTTCATAGCACTACAGGCCTACCTCAAAAAACAAGAAAAATTTCTAATTGACTGTCTAACCTCACAGCTTAAAGAATTAGAAAGCAAACAAAAAGAAAACCCCAGAGCAAGTAGAAGGAAGGAAATAGTAAAGATCAGAGCAGAAATAAATGACATAGAGACCAAAAAAACAATTCAAAGGATCAATGAAACAAAGAGCTGGTTTTTCGAAAAGATAAACAAGATAGATGGACCCTTAGCTAGACTCACCAAGAAACAAAGAGAGAGAACCCAAATACACAAAATCAGAAATGAAAGAGGAGAAGTAACAACCAACACCACGGAAATACAAAAGATCGTTAACAACTACTATGAACAACTATATGGCAACAAATTCGACAATCTCAGCGAAATGGACAAATTTCTAGAAACACACAGTCTCCCAAAACTATTCCCGGAAGAGACAGAAAACTTGAACAGACCAATAACAACTAAGGAAATTGAAGAGGTAATCAAGACTCTCCCAGCAAACAAAAGCCCAGGCCCAGATGGTTTCACAGGGGAGTTTTACCGAACATTCAAAAAAGAACTAACACCCATTCTCCTCAAACTATTTCAAAAAATTCAAGAAGAAGGAAGACTTCCAACCACATTCTATGAGGCCAGCATAATTCTAATTCCAAAACCAGAAAAAGACACTACGAAGAAAGAAAACTACAGGCCAATATCCCTGATGAACATAGACGCCAAAATCCTGAACAAAATACTAGCAAATCGGATCCAGAAATACATCAAAAAAATTATTCACCATGACCAAGTGGGATTCATTCCAGGGATGCAAGGCTGGTACAATATTCGCAAATCAATAAACGTGATACACCACATAAACAAAATGAAGAATAAAAACCACATGATCATATCAATAGATGCTGAAAAAGCATTCGACAAAATCCAGCATCCATTTCTGATAAAAACGCTCAGCAATGTAGGAATAGAGGGATCATATCTCAACATAATAAAGGCCATATATGAAAGACCTACAGCCAACATCATACTCAATGGACAGAAACTAAAAACATTTCCATTAAGAACAGGAACAAGACAGGGATGTCCACTTTCGCCACTCTTATTTAACATTGTACTGGAAGTCTTAGCCACAGCAATCAGACAGGAAGAAAAAATAAAAGGGATCCAAATTGGAAAGGAGGAAGTGAAACTGTCATTATTTGCAGATGACATGATATTGTACATAGAAAACCCTAAAGACTCCATCAAAAATCTATTAGACTTAATAAATGAATTTGGCAAAGTAGCAGGATACAAAATTAACGTCAAGAAATCGACGGCATTCTTGTACATCAATGATGAACTCACAGAAAGAGAAACTGAAAAAACAATCCCATTTACCATCGCTCCAAAAAAATTACGATACCTAGGAATAAACTTAACCAAAGAAGTAAAGGACCTATTTGCAGAAAACTACAGGTCATTGAAAAAAGAAATAGAGGAAGATATAAAGAAGTGGAAGCACATACCCTGTTCATGGATTGGAAGAATTAACATAATTAAAATGTCCATACTACCCAAAGCAATCTATAGATTCAATGCAATCCCCATCAAAATACCAACGACATATTTCATAGAACTAGAACAAATACTTCAAAAGTTCATATGGAACCAAAAAAGACCCCGAATAGCCACAGCAATCTTGAAAAAGAAGAACAAAGTTGGAGGGATCACAATACCAGATATCAGGTTATACTACAAAGCAACTGTAACCAAAACAGCCTGGTACTGGCACAAGAACAGGCATATAGACCAGTGGAACAGAACTGAAAACCCAGAAATGGACCCAAGGCAATACGCTCAATTAATATTTGACAAAGGTGGCAAGAGCATACAGTGGAGTAAAGACAGCCTCTTTAATAAATGGTGTTGGGAAAATTGGACAGCTACATGCAAAAAAATGAAACTAGACCATCAACTTACACCATACACAAAAATAAACTCAAAATGGATAAAAGACTTAAATGTGACCCGGGAATCCATAAAAATTCTAGAAGAAAATGTAGGCAACAAAATTTCGGACATCATACGGAGCAGAATTTTCACTGATACATCACCTAAGGCAACAGAAACAAAGGAGAAAATGAACACATGGGACTACATCAAACTAAAAAGCTTCTGCACAGCAAAAGAAACAATCATCAAAATGGAAAGGCAACCCACTGTATGGGAGAACATCATTGCCAATGATGTATCAGATAAGGGGTTAATTTCCAATATATACAGAGTGCTCATACAACTCCACAAAAGGAAGACAAAGAACCCAATTAAAAAATGGGCAGAGGAGCTGAATAGACACCTCTCCAAACAGGACATACAAATGGCCAAGAGACATATGAAGAAATGCTCAACATCACTAATCATCAGAGAGATGCAAATTAAAACAACAATGAGGTATCACCTCACACCTGTCAGAATGGCCGCCATCAACAAATCATCAAACAACAAGTGTTGGCGAGGGTGTGGAGAAAAGGGGACTCTAATACACTGCTGGTGGGAATGCAGACTGGTGCAGCCGCTATGGAAAACAATATGGTGCTACCTCAAAAAATTAAAAATTGAACTTCCATTTGACCCAGTGATCCCACTGCTGGGAATATACCCTAGGAAGCCTGAAACACCAATCAGGAAGAATATATGTACCCCCATGTTCATAGCAGCACTATTTACAATAGCTAAGATCTGGAAACAGCCCAAGTGTCCACCAGTAGACGAATGGATCAAAAAGCTGTGGTACATATACACAATGGAATACTATGCAGCGGTAAGAAAGAAAGATCTCTTATCCTTTGAGACGACATGGAGGGACCTGGAAAGTATTATCCTAAGTGAAAGAAGCCAAGCAGAGAAGGACAAATACCACATGATCTCACTTATATATGGAATATAATGAACATAACAGTCTGAGGAATACAGTAGACCCAGACACATGGAAGTGGGGTACAGACTGACATCCCTCAGAAGAGGGGATGGGGGGTGGGGGGGGTGGGAAGAGATAAACCACAGAACTTATATGCATGTATGCATGACCAATGGACATGGACAACTAAGCCGGGGACAGGGTGGAGGGGGTGGGGGTGGGGGGTGCCAATGGGGTAAAAAGGTAAAATATCTGTAACAAAAAAATAAATAAATAAATAAAAAATTTCAAAAAAAAAAAAAAAAAACAAATACCTTTTCCTGAATGAAGCCCTTGAAGATGTAATCCAGCACTGAAAATGTGGGAGTCTACACTCTGAGCTCAGCGACAGTGTGTTTCCTTTTTCTTTTTGTATTTTCTAGCACCTCATTCATTTAGGACATGTTCTTACTCTTTAGTCTTGTATAAATACATATTTTACAGGTTATATTTTAAGATGTCCATAGACATCTCAAAAAGACTCATGGGATCAATGATGAGCATTCAAGAGTTAAATAATATGGATATCTCAAAGTATAGGTTCAATTTTGTTCCAACAATGGAATATCCACTAAATGTGGCTGTTGTTTCTGAAAAGAGACAATTAGATTTAATTAAGCAACATCATCAAGATAGAAAAAAGACTAATAAAAACAAATTATAGCACAGAACACCAAAATCAAAGAAGCACTTCTAATGAAAAATCTTAACTGGTTAACTGCTGGAGCAAACTAGGCGACACAGGAAAAAAGAAAAAATGAGATGTCCCCAGACATCTCAAAAAGACCCATGGGATCAATCTATATTTCCGCCAGGGTCACGTTGACCCCGTCCTCAAGGTGCCATTTTAAGAGTCACTGCATTGGGGGACTCCTATTTGTAAGGAACCATTAAAGGAAGGTTTTTTACTGGGAGAGATGAGACAAGTTGTAACTTTTAGCATTAGTGGCACTGACTTTCTATAAGGAATTGAAATCCATCGCCGTCAGCCTTGCTCAGACTTCTCAGTTGTGGTGACTACACGAGCTAAGTTAAGGAAGAGAGTTGGGGTGCGATTCTTAAAGCCCAGAGACAGAAGGTTATCAGTGGTACAGATTCCCACAAAACACGCAACAGAAACACCGGGGGGGATCTCAGCAATAAGCAGCCTGCAGGCACCCTCCACGTGCCCAGCCTCGTCTTCCTTCTCTTCAGCTTGGCCCTCACTGCCAAGAACTCCACTCCTGCTTTCGTTCGCTGATCCCTGCTGTCCCCAAGCAACACCAGCCCGCGAGACTACAGAGTACCTCCAGCAAGCACTTCTCCGAGTCGCGCCAGAGTTATTTAAGAACATGCCACTGACTGTTTTGATAAGGATGGAGTAATGCAAGACTTCAGGGTGATTTTCAGGCTTATAAACACTTCACACAGGCAGTGGGTGCAGAGGTGGAAATGAGTGATCGAGCTGTTGAATCTTATCAAGCACAAGTGAACAAATCAAGAAGACACATCACTGAGATGAAAAATGGAAAAGAACGAGAGCGAGGAGTGCAGCACGCCATGGTAAGCAGACAGCTGTGGTCTGACAGTTCGGGGCAGGTGTTCAGTCCTCGGATGCCCAGCTGGGTGTGCAGCTGATGGCAGAGGTACACTGAGATGCAGAGACCTCTCATCCACATGCCTCTTACCATGATTTTCCCCCACACCGTCAAGAAAGTACTTTGAGCCCTGGCAGGCGTGACTCAGTGGTTAGCACTGGCTCTCACAACAAAGGGTAATGGGTTCGATTTCTGGTCAAGGGTACCTGGGTTGCAGGTTTGATCCGGGCCCCGGTGGGGATGCATGTGGAAGGCAATCAAGAGATGTGACTCTCACATGGCTGTTTCTTCCTCTGTTTCCCTTTCTCTCTCCCTTTCTCCCTGCCTCCCATTCTCACATGGAAATAGTGTCTTTATGGCTTGACCCCAAGCCTTGGGATCTTCCAGTTTGCCTCTACCAGTGCAGACTGCTGGATCCTGAAAGTGGAGCGGAACTTCCTTCTTGCCAAAGAGTAGCTGGAGACAGAGTTGAGGAACCAGACAACAGGGCTGGCGAGTTTCACCCTACAGAGATTGCTAATAGGGACGCTCATGCTGGAGGCTCCCAGACCCCCGGAGGCTCCAGGAACACTCACAGCTCTCTGATTTCAATGAAGAAAGGAAGCTATTCATTAGCAATGTATTCCTTAATTGCTTATGGAGAAAATCTTTGAGAACTTAATCTGGGAAGACTGATTTCTCCTGGACACCCAAGGAGAGAATCCTTAGCCCAGAACTTGGAGGAACCTCATGCCACCAGACACCGTGTGCAGGTTGCAAGACAGAATCGTTAAGAAAATCAGATGGTCCTAACTTTGGTGTGACTCATGGGTGTACTGGTAAATTTAGGCAAAGTGCAATTTATAAGCATAATTCCTGTTCTTTAAAATTAATTGGAAATTAGAGCCAAAGCAAGTCAGCAAATGTTCTATAATTAGTCTATAAATGATAGACTTACCCCTTGCATGACTATGCTTTGAAATTTATTTTTCCAAAAGGAAGTGAGTTTAGTGGTAGCCTTTGAAGAAACTTCTTTCTATAATGAAGCAAGTTCGTCTTTGCCAGAAAATTTTTCGGGAATTCCAAGAAGCCCGATTGGAACACTTTGGGTGCGCCTTTGGAATACAACGGAGAAATCCAACACGGAGCAGAGTCTTCTGAAAGCAGTGTTTCCCTTTGTTTATAGCAATCGCAGAAATTTGAGGAGTACTCAGGAAAATGAATATAATATCAAAGAAATACAATAGTAAGAAATCCATTTTATACATCAAGTTCCTGAATATTTTCCCGAATGTTTGTCACGCTCAGTTTTATCAGCCTCAATGCATAATTTCAGTGTTGAAGCAACATTTCATATCATCATTCGATTTTAACATCTACCCTGAGTATTTCTCCGGAACAGATGACTCCGGGTGTTTGACACTGTAACAGATGGAATTTTTTGTTTGATTATATATTAACCTGCCATTTCCCCAGCGCTTTGTTTTAATATATTGAGATTGGGGGTTTTATATACAATTCATGCCAATCTACCTAAACCATGCTGAACTATAATCCAAAAATATAAGCTATAAAATGTAATGAAATATTTTCCAAGTGATGCTATGCTTTTAGTTGTCACCTAGAAAGCAAGTTTGACAGGCCACTCGTTATAGAAATTTTGAAACCCCAGATAATAAAATTATCTTTATTTATGTTTTTTTTATGTTCTTTATAGTCCAAGTATGTCAAGTTAATCAGTTTTCTTGACGTGTTTTTTTCTATCTGTTATTTATATAAAGTTTGTCTCCTCTAATAATATACATATATATTTAAGTAGCTCTCTGTTAACCCGTTTAAATATGTTTAAAAATACATTTCATTCATTATGTAATCTCAAGTAGATTTAACCTTGGTTCCTTTGTGTTCACATTTCTCATGAAAATAGACCAAGATATATTTGAAAGTGTAAGCCATTTTTTAAGAGAATAAATACAGTCCATTAAATGTATTAAGATGCAATTGACATATAGAAAAAAAGTAAAAAAAAAAAAAAATGCTGCCTTCTGAGAATTAAACTAGTAAAATACACAAAGAGTGTGATTAGAAGCTTATTTTTAATATTAAGATAGGTAATACTTGAATAGCTGCATTACAAAGAAAACAATTTGGCTATGGAGGGGCAGGCAATTCACTGAGTGACTGATAGCCCATACCTGGTAAAGGGACCAGATGTCTGTATTTTTTACAATCCCATGTAATTCTTTTGTAAAATGTGGAGATTTATATGGAATTTAAGTACAACGCTTGTATCTTGCTCATTTTTTGTGAAGTTATTTTTTCCCCTATACTTTTAGAAAGGATCTTTATTTAGATAGTATGTATGCCTTCACAGTGTTCTCGTGTGTGTGTGCGCACACGTTCTTAGTGTTAAAGTTGTATACAGCAGCTTGCTTGCTAGGATGAAGACAGTCAGCCTTCCCCACTGGATTCCTGGATTCTTTCCTTCCTTTGTTTTTGCTCTTCTCTCCTGATCAATCTCGATCCCACTGTTACCGTGCTTTCCTGTTCTAGAAGGGAGCTCTGGTGGGTCCGTTTGAGAGTTCATAGGGGACAGAGGGCCTCAGCCCATCAGCCGATCTTGCTGTGCCCCCCTTGACGTCAAGCACCTGCCGTTGTGGAGAAAACCCCAAAGAAGTAGCTGTTGTTCTCACAATGGCCAGCTCCATGCTCCCGTGGCTACTTGTTGGCTGTTGGCCTCAAGCTTGTCAATATCACCTTGCTTCTATCAGATCACATGCCAGTGGTAAGCAGTCCTTGTGGCTATTGGCAATTTGTCCCACCTGCAGATATTTGGGGGTTTGTGAGGATATCCTACCCCACAGTTTTGTTGTACAGGCTGTCGGTGTCATTTTGATTTTGTTGCATAGTGACTTTATCCATTTTTATGTGGGAACTTAAGATACAAAACTTTGCGATGACATTCTAAATTTATGTTTCGAGCTGTTCTACAGGTGATTCTTATAAACCACTGCTCTGCCTCTCAGTATTTCAGCTCCAGCGCCTGCCATCCACCAACCTCAGTCTGTCTCTCTCTTAGTTTAATACATGGGAGAGACACCTGAGTAACAACAATGAGCCAGCAAAGGTTTGCTGGTCCCCTTGTCCAGCCAAGGTCTCATCTGAAACAGGTGGCGACAGAAACCAATCCATGTTTTTGTTTGAGACTGAACATTACAAATCAACAGAGGAAATGGAAATAGCTGCTTAACATTTATTACAGCTTTTATTCGTGGTTTTCTCTGAAATGTGACAACATGACTGGAATGGAAAGAGGACTGCTTTCTTACGCTATTGTCTCTGCCTAAAGTCACACCATGCCCATTGTCTGGCGGGTTCTAACTTTTCCTTCACGTGTCAGTCCTGACCTTTCCCTCCATGCGAGTTAAGTGTGTTCTCATTCTTCCAGAACATTTTTTGTCTTGCTGCTCATTGTCAAATTCAAGAGGAAAGAGAGAAATTGAAAGAACTCCCATGCAAAAAGAAACCAGGGCTTGATTTGAGGAATCCTCAGCCTACACAGATTTCAAAAGATGCTAAAATCAGGAGAATCATTGTCAAGAAAGCATTCTCTGGAGAAAAAGTAAAGGGTTTGGTTGGATAACCTTTTCCAGTGTCTCCAGAGGATGAAAGGGCAAAGAATTCAGACATGCAGAGGGCTCTGTGAAGAGATTAGGCATGTGACTCATGGACTCCTCAGGCATTTTAGCAAGGTAAGAAATAGAGATAACATTATCCAGGAAAGATCTGTGGAGCAGCCTCTTATCTGATGGAGTGAATCCCTGAGACATAAATGGGAAACCCACAGATTATTGAGAATGTTACACCAGCAGAAACACCATCAGTCTGAACCAAACCAAGACAGATAGAGGATGATATGAAAGCAGGCTGTCAGCCTTCCAAAGATTCTACAGGAAGAAAATAGGCCAATAATCTAACTCAGTTGCTAATATCTGCTATTCTTCACAAAAAAAGGTGGGATGATTCGAAGAAGCTGCAGCCCAGAGGACAGAGATATAAGCACAGAAGATGCAACTGAGGACCCAGAGGGTGGAGTTAGGAGCCCAGAGGGTGGGGTCAGGAGCTCAGAATGCTGAGTCCAGAACCAGAGATTACTCCCAGGCCTTGGAATCTAATGGGATTTGCATAGCTGGAATTTGAAATTGTTTGGGACTGAGGACTTCTTTATCCCTTTCATTTTTCTCTCTAATTGAGTAAGAATGTCTAACTTTTAACCTATGCCTGTCACCATTGTATTCAGGGAACAGATAACTTGTTTTTTAGTTTCATAGGCCTGCAGATAGAAAGGAATTTTGTCCCAGGATCTATTGAACCTAGACTCTCACTCATACCTAACTTAGATCATCTAAATGGTGAGATTTGGGATTTTTAAAGTCACAACACTTAATGAGATTTTGGCCTTGAGTTGACATTTGGGGACCTCTGATGGGGCAAATGCATTTTGCATTTGGGTTGGATATAACTATTTGGAAAACCAGAGGGGTCCCTGGGTAGGCTGAATATTAACCCCCCTCTCCCCAGCCCAGATGACTAGACCCTAAGCCTTGGAACCTGTGTGTTGCCTTATATGTCAATAGGGACTTCATAAATGTGATGAAATTGAGGATTTTGAGATGGGGAGATTATTCTGTGTTATTTAGGTGGGCTCTAAATGTAAGAGAGAGACATGAGAATGAGTAGGGACCAGTCATGTGATGATAGAGAAAAGAAGCTAGAATTAGGTGAGGAAGGGGCCCCAGGCCAAGAATGCAGGCAGCCTCTAGAAGCTGAAAAGGTAAGAGAACAGATTTCCCTCTGAAGTCTCCAGAAGGATCGCAGCCCAGATGAGGCACTGATTTTAGACTTTGGACTGAAACAGGCTAGGAAGCCAGGACAGGTGGAATAGGAAAACTGAGACAGGCAGTCCACTGGCCAAGCAGTCCAGTCACCTAATAAATCGGAAACCTTGTCTTCCCTAACCGAAGACACTCAAAGGCAAATGGTGCAGACCTCGCCTCCCCAACTGGGGGTAAATAGCTTAAATCCCCTACTCAGGGAGACAGCAGAAACCCAAATAGTGCCCTTTGGCAACCACACCCAAGGACACATGAAGTTAGGGGACTAAGTCTCATTCTGGCACATCAGCATAAAGCTGATGAATATTTTATTGGGTCCTCTCTTAAAACCTTCCCTAAACTCCCAGCCTTTAAAACCCTCAAGACAAGGACCCAGAGTGCGCTCTTTCTCCCAGGGGCCAGCCCCTGCCTTCCCCTCCCCCCCTCTCCACCCAGGGACATTACCTTTGCCTTCCCCTCTCCTAAGCTCCAAGGGCCCTTCTTTTGCTTCTGTAACTTGCTTCATGACCCCTTGCAGCCCAGCTGGTTTCATTTCTACTACCTCTGTAACTTTCTAAATGAACTTTCTCTTATAATTTGAGTTTTTGGCTCTGAAATCTTTCTTTGCTGAACTCAAGAACTGAGTCCAGTTTTGCCACTAAACACTGCTGGTAACAAGACCTTGAGAACCATTAAAGAATAAATTTGCATTGTTTCATGCCATTAAATTTGTGGTAATTTGCTGGCAACCAGCTACCAATGTACTGTATTTTTCTTCTTGTTCCTGATCAATAGCATATATTTCTAGGTTATGTAAAAATTAACTGATGGTTGTTCCATGTCATGTAAAGAACTTGTTCTCAGTAAAGATTTGATGACATTTTTCATTTTAATACTTGCATTTTGTCTATGAGTTGTCACAGAATACTTAGGGATAGATTCTAGTCCCATAAATATGATAGTCACTTCCAGATGTTTCTCTATGAAATGTTTTTGCCACAGGCAAGCTTTTATCTTCCTCTGCCTGTTACTTTGTATTCTCAGTGTCTGACCTTCGGAGAGTGAGCATCTCCCAACAAACATTAGACCACACAAGCGTACTTAATCATGTAAACAGTGAGATCAGTCTCACTGCTAATCTTTTATCTAATGGCAAATTTCTTAGCTGTGTGGACTTTGATGGTGATGATGAAAGGAGATACTTCCCATTTTATTATTCCACAGTGTACATTCCAGCTTGAGCATCCCAACGTGCGCTGTTTGCAATTATAATTTTTAAAATCTTGTTTTGTTTTGTTTTCTTTCTTGATTGCAGATACATTAACATTACTTTGGATACAGTGTCACTCCAGCTACACTTTTCTTTTGGGAATGAGTGATGTAGAAAGAGAAAAGAAAAAGATGCACCCTGTAATAATTTATCCACAGAACGGACTTTCATTTTTCCTTTTTGCTTTTGTTATGTTGTGGGCTATGTTGGAGATAATGGATCACAGGGAAGCCATCTTCACTGTGATTCATCAGTCTTGGGGGGGGCACATCCACTCTGCTCTTAATGATTGGTTTCTAAATGGCATGGCCTTTTATGCCATGAACAAGGAAGCTAGTTCCTAAGGCGTGACAATTCCATTTAGCAAGAAGACAGAAAATGTCCTCATTGGCAATGAGTGAATTAAGGTGACAAAAAGGATGGGAATGGTCTGGGTTTCATGTCGCTCGGAGAAAAGAGGAATAGGATGGTTTTACGTTGTCACACACCCACAGTTCTTTCGCCTGTAGCGTTATTAAACAACAAGAGCAGTCTGTGGGGTGGAAGACGCCAGGCTGACAAGAGCAGCCCAACAGAACTGCCTGCTTAAAGCCACTCACTTAGCTCTGGGGCTCAGCTCTGAAAGAAAGGTCTGGTGCTAAATCGGACATAGAAGTTACCTAGTTTACATAGCTGGGTAATTGACAAGGCAAGTCAAACTACTAGATTATCTCTATTTTCATATGTCAACCTTCCAAAATCTGAAATGTTTTCATCATCATGACACATGATAGACTCGGTCACATACTAATGCTATTAATTACTGTTTTATTAGCAAGCTTTTAAATTTCTCAGGTTATGCATTTTCCATTCTATTAATGGGTCTTCTTACTAGCCTCATTTTTCTTTTCATTGTTTTTGCAAAGTTTAAAAATGTCACCCTGGCCAGTTTGGCTCAGCAGTTGGAGCGTCAGCCTGCGGACCAGAGTCCCGGATTTAGTTCCCACTAGGCCCTAGTGGCTAGGGGCACGTACCAAAAAAAAAAAAAGTCAAAGATTGTAACTCACAAATTTAGGGCCCCAAAGTGAGTCTTGAAGTTCTGAAAAGACACCTAAAGTTTGGATTCTGGAAAATGAGGTTTTGCTGATCTTCTGCAAGACAATAAATTGATTCCTCCAATAACTATAACGCCTCCCTGGACAATTCCTCACTGTTTTCTCTTCCTTTAGATTATAGTCCTGTTGTCAAAGCGATGCTGACATCCTATGCCTCCTGCTCACTTGTTCACAGAGGGCTAGTCACAGAGAAAACACCCAGCTGGGAAGCATTGCCATGTAACACCACTTCCCTCCCCCACCTCGTCCAGTCTTTGACCTCATTCTCACATCCCCTTTAGGTTTCAAAAACATTCTTGATTATTAGTTGAAATATACTAAGATGATCATTATGTTAATTAGTCATTATTTTAGGATGTCTAATGAATTCCTTTGAATAGATCATATATAATTATGCAACATTTGTGGTGAGAAACATAAATAAGATTGAAATGGAAGCCAAGGCCACCCTGACGAGGCATCCTACGACTCCCCCAAGCTGACCCCTTTATGAACGTTGTTGATTTTACTTGAGACAGCACACCATTCATCTCATTATATGCTCCCTGGAATGTTTCATTAGACCTGAAAATTGGACCCACTAGTAGGTGAATTTAATAGATTTAGCATTTTTCTAAATGCACTTTCTATTTATGCAAATTCAGAGTCAGAGCAACCCAAATCCTTACATGAAAAACTGAAAATAAAGTAAGCATTATTTCCTCCAGACTCCCAAAGAAGGGCATTTAAAATTCTTCTTATAGATGATAGGAGAGATGCATAGTTCTTTTTTCTTAAACTTATTAATCTAGGCCATTGAAAATGAGGAATTTTATATTGAATATTTAATGAACAATAGATCCAACAATATCCAACAATATATTAGATATTTTTCCCTGTTTTAAAGTGGCTACCCTATCAGGCTCTTTAAGGCAGACTGTTAATACCTGGCCCATGTGGCTCAGTGGTTGAGCATTGACTCATGCACCAAGAGGTCGCCGGTTCGATTCCTGTTCAGGACACATGCCCAGGTTGTGGGCCTGATCCCCAGTGGGGGGCGTGCAGGAGGCAGCCAGTCGATGTTTTCTCTCATCAATGTTTCTATCTCTCTCCCCCTCTCCCTTTCTCTCTCTCTAAAATCAACAAAGAAAAAAAAATTACAAGGTAGACTTGAAGGACTTCAGCTTCACACTGACTGTCTGATCTGGGCTCCATCCTTTCATTCGGGCAAATGACCTTAGAAACTGTTTCCTCTTCTATCAAATCAAGATAATAAAGAGATGTGCCCCTTTGTGTGTCATGCAGATCACACGGTCCTGGCATCGGGCGCACAACCGGCACGCCATGTGTTAGAGGTATTTATTGTTCAGGATAACGCAGCTCAGTCATTTCCGGGCGTTCCCACCCTGGTAACAGCAAGTGGGGTCTTCGGAAAAAAATACCCGACCAACCCACTCCTGGCTGCGTTGTATGAAAATACAAGTTCCTACGTGAGAAAAAAGGAAGAAGCCATTGGATGTTTGCATCACAAAAACAGACTGAGTGACGAATAACTTCGGATCATTTGTCTTTCCAGTGATTTTAAAATATGATTCCATTTATAAGACTCCAACTTAGGAAAACCTTTCCGGAACTGAACTGCTGTGCGGAGGCGGTACACCTCTTTTGAGAACATATGGATGCATTATTTTCACTGATTTTGATGGTGGTTATTTATTGTGTTGGGTTGAAGATAAACCTCCATGAAGAATTCAACTGCTTTTATCTCATGTTTCAGGCTTCCATTTTGTCTGTCTTTAAAACACTTAAATTTTTGTTTATTCTCCCTCCAAAGTGAGGATGTGGACAGTTGGAAGGAAGTGAATTGAGTAGGTTTTCTGTAGCCAATGGTACTGTATTTTCTGTGGGAACTCTCAGATGAGTATAGTACTGCTGAAAACCACTCATTTTTCTAACTTCTGCATCATTCCTTCCACCTAGAATTAAAAAAAAAAAAATCATTAAAATAAAAATTTCTCACTGACTAAGTTATGTTTTTCTAAAGTTAACTATTAAAACTTTTTAAGTTTTTTCTTTTGAAATGTTAATATCTGCATAGGAGGGTCTGAAAAATTATACAATTCCAGGAAACTTATTTTGTGTAGTTTATAAACTAAAAGAAAAAACAAAGAACCATATAGAAAATTCTTTCAGAGCTAAATTTTTAAAGAAACTTGAATTGGCCCTGGCCGGTTTGGCTCCGCAGTTAGAGCGTCAGCCTGTGGCCCAGAGAGACCCGGGTTCGGTTCCCACTACGGGCACGTTCCTCCGTTGCAGTTTGTCCCCGGCCCTGGTTGGGTCGTGTGGGTGGCAGCCAGTCTATGTGTATCTCTCACATCGATGTTTCTCTCTCTCTCTCTTCCTCCCTCTCTCCCTCTCACTCTATCTGAAGATGAATGCAAAAATGTCCTTGGTGAGGATTAAAAAAAAAAGAATCTTGAATTGCTTTCTGAAATACTATAATTAACATAATTTGGTAAAGCAATGAACATAATAAAGTAAACGCTTACAACTTTTTCACCATCTGCTTTCAGTAGGACTTGAAACTGACATTTTGACTCTGATTTAAGGATCTTCCCTTGGTCTAGTGAAATATACCAAGTCACCCATGAAACACACTGTCCAAGAAATACACGGCGCTCAGGAGTCTAACCTTGTTTATCTAAATTCCACTTCCTTCTGCAATTTACTATGTTCTTGATATCTTTATTAGCATTGCTGTATTATCTACTGAGAGGCTAATTATAATAAATGTTTTATATATTTCACCTCATTTACTCCTCACAATAAAACTTTGTGTTAGACATTATTCTCACTTAAAAGATGAGCTCAATAAAACTCCGACCAGTTAAATACTTTGCCTGAGGTTATGCAACTGCTAAATGCTGGAGCCAGGCTGCAAACCAGGACTCGTTAGTTGCAGAGCAGCTTGGCAATGGTTCCGCGTGCGAGGAATACTGTCAGTCCCTGGGGGAGCCACAGGACACCCTCGCTGACTACCCTCTGCATCTGCAGTATGATTTTAGGGATATAAGAGAGGAATGAATCACAGGAACAGGACCAAGAGTCTTTCTGAAGGTATTCAAAACATTTCAGAGAGGATGTGGCCATTCGGCTGAGTTTCCGAAGATGGGTGAGTTCTTTACCGGGAAATTAATGGTTTCGAAAAAATTGTCCAAGACATGTAAATGGGCAAAAGAGATGGTCTGTTGTCCTTTCAGGGGAATGTTGAGAGGTACATAGTGGCCAGGGCTGTGGACCACGTTGACCTCCTATTGGCCAGGCTGTCTGCAATTCTGAAGGGGTAGTTGTTAACTCCAAAAAACCGAGTCACACAAATGATTCGTATTCTTACGAATGAAAAGTTTTTATTTTTAGTGAAAACACAATTGATTTCTGTTTAGTACAAATGTGATAACGCTAAATGTTGCATTTTATTGCCCTGTGGGATATGGGATATTAACTAACCTTGGATATACTCATACCCATTTCAGCTTTCCTAACTAAATATTGTGTGCGTGTGTGTGTGTGTGTGTAGGTCCAATGCCCATTTTTATATTTCATTTATATTTTTTTTCTTGCTGTTTCTTTTCAGATGGTATTGATGTCTTACTGGCTCTGTCATAAATTATTGAGTTATGTTACATCTTTTCCCAGGAGTTCATTTCTATTTGCATGAGAGCCATGTTTTAAACTTTTTGAAAAGTATATTTTAGAAACGTGGTATGGAAACTTGCATTAGAACAACCATTCACACACTGAACAGACTCAGAATTGCCTGGCCTCCAGGAGTTGTCCATACCCCTAAGCTACAGGAGAGGAGAACAGCTTGGAGAGTGGCTGGGGCAGGAGGGTGGGCAGGGGGCTTTCCCAGGCCTGGCGTGCTATGTTAACTAACTGGCTTTATCCCATAACTGTAGCTGTTACATTGGACTAAAGGTAAAAATCAGAAAACAGCTATAGCCTTTCTTTTCATGGCCTTTGCAAGCCTACTTTGTTGGCAACTCTGTATCCATGGGATACAATTTAAGGAAAATCACAATACATTTTCTGTCTACTCTTATATAATATATTCTGGTGAAATGTACCAGTTCGTTCGCTAATTAATATGCTCAGTTCCAGGAAAATAATCGAAATTTCCTACTTAAGCCAAGGCTTCTCCATACCTAAGCCTGGCTGTGTTGCAAGGTTGTTGGTCAGGTGGACCAAGGCATGACCATTTTCCCTCTGATTTCCCCGCCTGGAATCTACGCTTCTGTTGCTCCTCTCTCATTTCCCAGGTGGTGTGTAGCTCCTGATGAATCTTATTTGACTGGTTTTATCCAGGTGATTAAAGGTTGGTACTTGCTCAGCTTGCTAAGCATGGAAATCTACTCTTTCCCATAGGCCACTGTGGGAGGCAATTTGGAGACCCCTCCCTCGGCTCCCTCGCTGGGATACCAGCAAGTCCTTTACTGCAGTGCAGTCCATCATGCTGTGAATGACTACTGTTATGATTTTTAAAAGGTATGCATAGTACATAATAAATGCTTAATAAATGTTTATTGTTATTTCTTTAAAGTTTTGGAATATCTTCAACATGTGATTGCAGCCACAAAGGAGGAATAGATGTATGTTTGAAAAGTTCAATTTCCTGTCTCATATAGTCTTAACTATCTTGACAGTGATTCTAAACATAATTTTCAAATGATAACAAGATACATATATGAATACTGTGTTGGAGGATTCCATATATATATAAAACTCATTTGCCGAATCACAACTACCTTCTGGCATAATCATCCGGAGTTATTACACATTTTTTATTTTTTTATTACCAAACTGATTGGAATTAATTTTGTTTGCTCCTTTTTCAGTTCCCAGGCACCAGACTAATTGATACTGTGTTTCTGTTTCAGTTGATTAGTTTTTCTGTTTATATGCAATTTGGGGTTTGAAGGGAAACAGCGATAAGCAGTCTGAGCGTCAGTAAGTTTACCATCATGTAGCTTTCCTGTTGGCATTGAACCTGGAGTAGAAAAATTCATTAAAACTCACCTAGGAAACTTACAAATAAACAGTTCAGGAAAAATAGCTAATGAGATGGCAACTGAAATTCTCCAAATGCAGCTTTAGCCATCACAGTCTTTATCAAACTACAACAAACCGGTTGACACATTTTTCTTGAAACCTTTCTGGTAGGGTGAGGTGTCCCCTCCGGAACCGGCTGCAAGGAGCAGCTGGTGCTCCTCTGCTTCCTTGCAAGGGCCTTTGCTCTGTGCAGTTACCTGCTCTCAGGATGCTTTGCTTCGCTATGACCCCATCGGCTTCCTTTGTCAACCCCCATCCACGAACTAGACTTGAACTCCCTTAAAGCACTAGGATGCAGATAGACGGGGTGGCAAATGTAGGTTTTCAGGTGTGAGTATGTAAGACAGTTTCTTCTTGTATTATTATGTATTAATTGTTGTCTTATTTTCCATACGAACAACTGTGAATCTACTTTTGCCCCACCCTGTATACATCTCCTATGTGGTTATTTTATATGACTTCAAAATTGTACCAATAACTTTTCCAAAGTCCTGGATTTTCAGTTCCTTAAACTTTTAAATTCCTTTGAACTTTTTAAACATTCCACTTCAGCAACCTGCTAATATTTTTCAGTTCATTATCCAAACAACAGAACAGAGCAAAGCTAAACAAACCCTACTGCTCTTAAGACTTGACTCCTGAATTTTCTTTCTAAGGAATTATACTTAGAAATTATATTACTTGCCCTTGTATTCTTTATTTCCTTTTATTTGCAAAATATTATGCAGTCATAGATGTGAAGTGATGTTGAAAAATAAATGTATTCAAATATGTTAAGACTCCACTACGGGCACAGGGTATATGGGAAATCTCTATACCTTCCATTCGTTTTTTAAAAAATTTTTTTTTATTGATTTGAGAGAGAGAGAAGAAAAAGGGGGGAGGGTGTGTGTACGAGAGAGAGAGAGAGAGAGAGAGAGAGAGAGAGAGAGAGGTTTGTTGCTCCACTTAGTTATGTGCTCATCGGTGATTCTTGTATGTGCCCTGACCAGGGACTGAACCCGCAACCTTGGCCTTTTGTTTTGATGCTCTAACTAAGCTCCTAGGCCAGGGCCCTTCCATTCATTTTTTCTGTGAACATAAAACTGCTCTAAAATAATTAAGAATACTACAATAAAAATTTTTAAAAAGACTTCTTTATCCATTTATGCAATCTAATCTCAGTGATCCCTGTGTATACCTATACTCTCCTTTGAGGCCGTTAATAGTATTTCTTACTTAGACTGTTTGCCTTTCCATGTTTTGCCTCCTCATCCTGTTCCTGGGAGATTGGTCTATCCCAAGGTTGGCCTTTGGTCTTCCCTTCTCACTCCATACATTACCACTGGGTGAATGTGTCTACTGTCATGACTTCAACCACAAAACTCTCGAGTTCTACACTTACATACCCACATGAGTGTTCTCTTCTGAGTTTTACTTGTGTATCCAACATTCTACTGGGCATGAAATTTAACTATCTGGGTCACTTTGAAAATAGTACTCAGTCTCTTTAAATTTTCTTATTTGATACATGGAGTAATATTACAAAAATAGTAATTACCTCACAGAGGTTTCTTTATGAGGTGAAAATGAGATAAAGATAAAAAGAGATTAGAGTAGTACTATTAGTCTATATTATTAAATTTATTATTATTTCACAACCCATAATCTACTTAAACTCATCATTTTCTCTCCTCAACCCCCAAAAAGCACACACGTTATGATTCCTCAAGTCTATGCCTCTGAGAACAGTGGTATCATCCATGTAGTTTTTCAAGCCAATGACTTGAAATTTATACTGAATTTCTTACTCTCTATTTGCCTTACCCATCTTGTTAGTCAACAATCTTGTCGAATACTCAGGAATCCATCCTGTTTCTATTTTCATAGCCATTACCTTAATTTAATCACTTCTCACTTCTCTCTGAGGAAGGAATGCATTTTAGTTCCTTCTGAACTTAGTTAAGTCTTTAGTCTTAATTTGATCGACTCTATTCTTCACATTGCTTCCAGAGTTTTTTTTCTGAAATGCAATTGTTTTCATCTTCTCTCCCCTCTTTAAATCCTTCTTTGATGCATCCTAATGTTCTGGATAGAGTCCAGACTTAGTCCGTCTCACGAGACCCTCCAGAACCGAAACCTAGCCAACATTTCTTACCTTCTCTCCTCCAAAATATCAACTTCTCATTCTTTTTCATGTAAATTCTTTCTCTTTCTAAAATCCATCATCTGTCTTCTTCCTGGTAAATTCTATTTTCCCCTCAATGTCTTTTTGACAGTCTGAGCTGGGAACATCACCTGTATGTCCCCAATACACCGTTTTCACGTGTTACAACATTTATCACTCTGTGATATCCTTGAGAATAACAGTGATGGAACAACCTGAAAAAAATATTGCAGAATTCAAGTGACCAGCCTGTGTTCAGGGACAATGAGGAAAAGCAGTCTTTATAGGTGGGGAAGGCTGGCTATATCAAAATACTTTTCTGCCTTTGGTTATACAGTTGGGTCAATCTATCAATTTTTGAGAATCTGGGACAGATCTCCAGTCTTTTAATATTGATAACAGTCCTTCTGGTTAAATTGAGTTCCTCACCATCAGAACATCACTACAGAGGACATTAAAGGAGATTTCTATGTAATTCTTTCTTTCTTTTTTCTTTGACAAAGGAAAATATGTTAAAGTAACTGTCATATTATTTACAAGATGGCATCTGGAACAAAAATACTTATTTTTTAATTTAAATTATTCCTTAGAAATATATAACAACCTCTTCTATGTTTTTAAATAATTTATGGTGGTAGACTTCCAAATTGCAGAAATATTAATTCTCTCACTTTCTTTTGTAGTTTTCTTTCAAGTGGATAATTTAAAGCACTTAACATACACTGTTTTAACTGCAAATGAAATTCTGCTTTTAAATAGAGATGTTGTAATATGTGACACTAATTGGGACTTTTGGTGATCTCCAAAGACTAGCTAAAATTTAAAAAGATAACCAAAGAACAAAAAGAAACCACTGCAGTACTTGAACCACTTCGAGAACACGGAGACTGCATTTCTTTTACTTTTCACCCTGTGTTCTCTCCACAGAAGACCGGGGTGGTGCTTGGCCCCCACTACACTGCTAACACTGCTGCCCTCACTCACCCCCCGGAGGGTACAAGCACAGCTTCCTTCCTGGGACAAACGGCAGTCTGTGGTTGCCCGCTCTAGGCTACCCCATCTGCAGCTCAGTGGAAAACACGGTGGATCTGGATTTCTGGCACACGCGGAGGAGGGGGCTTGATCCCCATGCTGGTAAAACAAGAACGCAAGAACCACATCTTGGAACCAGGCCTTGGGAAGCGAAGAGTGTGAGCTGGGCTCTGTGCAAGTATAAAGTCAGAGCGTTCCCGCTCCATTGGTCCTGGACCCAGAGCCTTCTCTCTCCACTCAGACTTCAAGAGCTCTGAACTTGAGGGCATGCTTAGGAGGAATACAAAATGACCATGGAGAGCTGTGTCCACCCCGCCGCTTTCTTCTCTAAAAAAAGAAAAACATTAGTAGGTCTGGGAGTAAACCTTAGTAAATGCAACCTTGAACTGAGCCCGTTCTTCGAAGTGGGACCAGACTGTGACCTGTCAATCAAGGTAAGCAATCCATGCTGTTTGGCGATTAGATTTAAAGACTAGATACTGATGTAAGATCGTTTTCAGACCCCTTCCTGCTTTCCACCACCCAGTCCCAGAGCAAACACGATGCTGCGAGTTTCTCATGTACATTTTTTATTCACGATCACCATCCATATGTGGAAAAATAGAAAATTAGTTTAAAAATGACATTTTGTTCATAAAATAAAAAATATACTGAAACAAAGTGATTTGAGACAAATGTCTTGGAGCAAAGGTATCATAAAGCCAAAAACAAAAACAAAAACCCACAAAGAAAGCAAGTAAGCAGAGTAATAGAGTAATTAGGTTTCTTTGGAAACCAGAAAAAATATCTTAATAATTTTAATTTAGAATTACGGCCAAGTGTCATTTCCTTAATGATTTTAGAGACTATTTCTTAAAACAATGTGCCCCCCTACACCCCTGCTTTTCAAGAAGAACAAATGCACATTTTGAAGGTTAAGGTTCTGGATCAATTACATTGATGAGTATTTTGCTACTTGTTCAAATGTATTTAATTGGAATATAGTAATTAGCTCAGTTTCACTCATGGTAAATGCTCATTACTAGGTCTCTTAATGTTCTCTGTATCACATATATCTCTGGTAGTTTCTTGGGGGGAAATTACTATAATTTATTCCTGTACATTTTCCACTGTGTGTGTGTGTGATTAAATAGTAGAGATTGTGTCTACGGATTGTTTTTGTCTTAGAAAACACCACTCTCACGCAACAACCTGTGAGACAACATATTGAAAGAAACCTGATCAGTTCATTTATTTTATTGAATAAGTACAGATTGGTTTTAGACTCCTATGAAGAGAATGAGCCTCCTGTTACTTTCCTGTCATATTATTTCAAAATTAAATATTGTAATAGCTTTTGTTTCTACTCAGGCAGAAATTTTACCCTCATCATCCAAATGCCACTGTAACACATGGTTGGGGAAATATGTATATATTTATCTTTGGTCATCATATCAAATCGGTTGAGAGTATGGGGTGAACAGCAAGATGTGAAAGAACTGGGGAGAAGCAAAACAACAGAATGTTGAGTGGGCCAAGCAGGAGGCTGGGTGATGGCCAAGATACTTGAAATCTTTCCGGCTCAAGAACTAATTTAACTCTCTTGGCACTGGTTTCTTCACCTGCAAACTTAGATTAACTTCAAAGCTCATGATATAATCATTTTTTTAAAAATCACGTTTATACATATGTACTTCTAATGACAATATTTTATGCGTAATCAAATTGTTTATAGGATGGTATCCATTTTCGGAGCTCGCAGTAAATCAATATGCTAATTAAGTGATTTATCCAACAAGAACTTATTGAATGTGTTAAATAGTACTCAAGACTCAAGGCGAATCACACCCTCAGTCTGTCCTCAAACTTACTCAACAGGGCCAGAGGCATGAGTGTGACTATGCAGAGTGCTCCCCTGAAGGGCTTCTACTTGAAGAAAAGATGAGATGGTCTGGGTGAGGCCACAGGTGCCACATGGAGAATATGGCATTTGCGTCGAGCCTGAAAGGACCAGGGAGGCAGGACAGCGCAGGGAGTGAGAAGGACTCGGAGCCGCATGAGCCGAGGCGTGAGGACAGCTCCTGAGTGTGCCTGGAACCAGCCTCCTGTTACTTTCCTGTCTGTGTAACGGCCCCTGCTTACCTTCCACGGACTAGGTCATCGGGAGAGTCAGCCTCGCAGATAGGAAGGTGTAGAAAGTAGTCACTGACCTCTGAGAGCTGTGGTCCACCGGGGGGATGTACAAACAGATCATTCCGGTAGCAGGTGTTGGTAGTATGATAGCAAGGAGCACAGGGTGTTAGAGGAGCACAGACATGCAGCATCTTACCCAAATCCAGAGGGGGCAACATTTGAGCTCTGCTTTATAAAGTGGGTAAAATCTGTCAAAAGTGGGGCATTTATCTAAAAAAAGAAAAGGAAACCAGAAGGAGTTGAGTAAAAAACAGAGGTTAGACAGACGCCTACTAGGAACTCATTACTGTTGAACCATAAAGTTGAGGATATGAGGCTAAAGAAAAAGGGAAGGGGCAGGTGATAGAAGCTTCATAGACAATACTGTATTCGGACTTTACTCTCTAGGTTGTAATGAAGCCATGGGGAGTCTATAAACCGGACAAGGACTCAACATGCTCTTTATTTTAGGCATGTGGCAGATGAAGATGAGGACACAGAGCTGAGTGGGAAGGCTGAGTTAGGAAGCTACTGTATCATCCAAGCAACAGGTAAGGAAGGTGGAAATACAAAGTGAAGGTGCGTGTGGGGTTGGGGGTTGGGTAGGAAGGGAAAAGGACCATTAACCAGATAAGTTTGCAAGAGTAAAATCAGAAGAATTTTTCAATCAATTATTTGCAGGGTTGTCAGTAAAACACCACCCCACTCCCAACATCTGTCTCTCTCCAAGCTTAGGGACAGTCACTCTTGGTGATTTCATTGAGTCTCCTATCTTATATCTTTAAACGCTGTCCAATAGAACTTTCAAAGATTCTGGAAGTGTTCTGCATGAGTTGTCTGACATGATGGCCACTAGGCACACATGCCACTAGCCACTGAGCACTAGACATGTGGTTCGTGGGACTCACTGAATTTCTTAATTAAGAGAGTACATCTTAAGAGTTCTCATCACAAGTAGAATTTTTTTCCTTTTCTTTTTCCTATTGTATCTACATGAGAAAATGGATATTAATTGAACCTATTATGGTAATTAATTAGTTCACAAAATATGAAAATCAAACCATCATGCTTAAACTTGTACAGTGATGTATGTCAATTATTTATCAATGAAACTGGAGAAAATTTAAATTTAAATGGCCACATGTGCCTAGTGATTACCATACTGGGCAGCAAAAATAAAAACTCCTAAATTTCTGTCTCCAGCTTGGGTCCTTCCCCTTTGATACAAGAGTGAACCCAACTATCTACTCAATATCCCCACTTAAGATTTCTAATGGATGTTAGACCTAGCAGTTTAAAAATCCCACTTCTAGACTTTTCTCTGAAATCTGCTTCCCCTAATGTCTTCCTTGTCTCCCTAAATGGCAAGCTGACATGTGAGTTCTCCTTATGTTCTTTCTTTCCCTAATACCCTCCATCTCATCTGTAAACCAAATAAAAATTTGTCCAGAATTGAACTGATCCTTCCTACCTCCACAATGACCACTTAGCTTATAACAACATTGCCTCGTTAGGATTATTGTAACAGTCTCCTGACTGGCCACCATGCTTTGATCTTGGTACTTTGTGGACATCTAGGTCATATTGTATTATTCTTTTCCTCAGAATTCCTGCTTTGGGTGAGACCTAAAATCTGTACAACGATATTACACAACCTGGCCCTATGTTTCCTATGTCATCTCGTCTCTGTTTCTCTTCCCCATGCTCACTCTGCCCGGGTCACACTGCTGCTCCTTGGATACCCCAATACGCACCCAGGGCACAGCTGTTCACAGGTACTTCCTGCTGCCAGAAATGCTCTCTGCTTGGGTATCTGCTTGGCTTGCACCTTAATCTTTCACATGATCTTGCTCAAGTACAGTCTGGCAGTAAGTCTTCCCTGACCATCTTATTTAAAATTTCATAGCCCTAAGCTATGCTTACTCTACCCCGCTCCACTCCCCACTTCATTGTTCTCCACGGTCCTGGGAGGCATTTGGCACAGCCAATATCTTATTTGTTTTGTTGATTGACTGTGTTCCTCCCATCTGCCTAGACTGCAAGTCCCCTACTGGTGGGTCCTTTAGCTGATTTTGTCCATTACTATATTCCCAGCACTGAAAACATTGCCTGAAACGTGGTATGTGCTCAATAAGTTTATAAATTTACATTAATAAGTGATTCTCAGATCTCTAATTAATGTGGTAGTAGAAATCCAACACGAGTGGTTGTGTCACTAGACCAGAGGGCATAAGGGGAACAAGCAAGGTATATACTAGGTGCTCAATAGATATTCATTAAATGGGATTTTAAAATGAGTTAGTGGAAATAGCATGATGAGTTTAATCCCATGAAGCAAAGCAGAATGAAAGGGGTGGAGATGATTCTGAGGATGGGAGATTTAATGTAGCAAAGATAAGGTTGTGATAGTGAGGTTCAATTCTGCTCTTTAGAGAGGGGACCCATTGGAGATCATTTTATGTTGAAGAATGATACCTGTACATTCTGGCAAAGCAATAAACTGTGTTTGTATTTCCTTCCTGGATATCCACACTAATCTTTACTATCACTGGTCTAGTCCAGGTTTTCATCCTTTCTTACCAGAATAATCCCTGAACTGGTCACTGTGTCTCCAAGTTTTATTCCTTAAATCCATCCTTCCTCTTGCCACATCTCGATTTTGTAAAATATATATTGGTTCCTGTATTGTCGACTTTCTGCCCCACTGACATTCTTATGCTTCTATGGTTGGCTCTGATTCTTCGGGGGTAACTAACAGGACATCCTGAAAAGAGCTGTTATTACGGGTAAAGGGTCATTGCCTCATATAGTCAGCAACTTCTCTTTATTATCAATGTATGTTAAAAACTGATATTTAAGTGTAAGGTTCACTCTCTCCAAAACTCTGCTACCCTGATTTGCTATTCATTGAAAGTTCTTTCCATGTAGGCACTTGTCAAAAGTCACCCATATTCTCTAATGATTTCGCTTCCTGATGACAAATGCTTGGCATTTGGTAGCCGGGCTTTGGGGATAGGTACAAGATGTGCTATTAGCGCATGCATAATGGGCACCTTCCCCAGCTCCAGTGTCAAGGTGTTTCTGACACAGCTCTGTAATTAATGAGAATGCACTTTCTGTGCTGTGTGTCAGTAATTTGGTGATGACAGAAACATATGCCTTGTTTGATGAACCCGAAAGTGAGAGGAGGGGAGAAAACGTGCTAGAAAGCTCACTCCAGTTGACAGTCTACCCCGGGTGACATTAATGAGGCTTTAGCATGTTGATATAAATCTAGATATAGTCAGAAGCATGGCCCAGGCAGCTTGAAGAAACTGAAATGGCTATGTGAGTGGATGAAGCCATGAGTTTGCTTTCAGCATAAGACAACTACCAACCTCCTTAGATTGTCAGCTAACAAAAGGGGAAAACATCCAACATCTGCTCGCTTGACCTAAGAACGCAGGCATCCAGGCCACCGTGAGGGGAACCCACTCATGAGACCCCCAGTCGCCTCAGTCAGACGTCTGGAAGCCTCCTTCATCCTCTCTCATCCCCAACATTCAATCATCCTAAAGTCTGTGATTTTAGCTCCTAAATATTTCTCACATCTGACCCAGCTTCTCTCCCTCTCCTGGAGAAGCACAGCAAACGGCCCCCTAACTGGCCACACTGAGCACCTGCAGTTCGTGGAGGACTGCCCGGCCCTGGGGGGGCTGAGCCAGCTCGTGGGGCTCGGGAGGTGGTGGCTTGAAGCTGTGGGACTCAAGTCTGTTTCCTTGCTGGCTGTCGGCAGAGCAACTCTTCCCTCCAAGGTCCCCACCGTTTGCGGTCCTTCCACACAGGGAAGCTTCTTTCTTCAAGGCCATCGAGAGAATTTCTTGTTCCTGTGAGCTAAGGGGGAGTTTTATATAAAACAGCCTAATTAAGGGAGTGCCACCCCTTCACCTTTGCCCTACTCTGTTGTCTAGTATTATAAGCCATGACTCCTGTCTGGATTCCACAGGGGTTTATACTTGGATGTGATTCACTGGGGGTCGCCTTAGACTCACCCTACTCCCCTACACACACGGAATGTCAGATGGCAGTGAATACTAGGAAGGAGATAAAGTGGATAAAGTGGGGAGACAGGATGTGTCAAGCTAATGAGGCAGCAGCCACTGCCATGTGAATGAGAGTGGCCAGGGGAGAAGAATTTCTCTCTGTTATTTAGGTTAATATATATTTGTACAGATTCCTAGTAGCTTCTAACAGAAATGATATGTTAATGAAAGGACGTAAAGGAACAATTAAGTACTGGAGCACTTAGTAAAATTGAGCTAAAATAATCAGAAGAATTTGTATGACAGTGTTCTCCGTGCAGACACATCTGAGAGCAGCAAGTAGCCGCTGACCCAGGGAAATGAACACCTTAGACATCAGTCTCCCACGAAAGGAGAAGAGAGCCCTGCTCTTGGCGGGACTCCCTTAAGGAGGGTGGCTGTCTTCTTCTTGCTCGTAACTCATCCCAGAAAGTTCCTTATTCCCAGGAGGGGATGCTTGGCTCACACCCGCTCATGGTGGGTTGGGTCTCTGTAAAGCAGTTAGTTTTAGTCAACAATTTATGCTTCTAATTTGTTTCCTACGTATTGTCATTGGTTTACCCACCAGTCTTCATAGATCTATTTCTATCCCAATCAAATGACAATCTCCAAGTCCATTAGCATTAGAAGTGTGAACTTCTCTTCAGGACAAGTTTTCTTTCTAGTTAAGACAGGAGGAAACTAGAAGTGACAAGAAAAGTCTGAATTGTGGGTTCCATGCTGCAAGCATCATAAATGGCCCCAAACAACCATCAACACCGGGCTTGCCTTCTCCGGCCACACTGAAGACGTCCATTCCTCAGGGGCAGCGACTGCTCTCCCCGCTCTGTTTTCGTCTAGTCCGTTCAGGTCTCCATAACAAACATACCATAGACGTGGCCGCTTCTAAACACCACACGTGGATTTCCCACCGTCCTGGAGGCTGGGGAGGCTGAGATCAAGGCCCCGGCAGATCCCGTGTCTGGCCAGCACCTCCTGTCTCCGAGAAAGCTGTCCTCCCCCGGAGCCTTCCCCTCTGTCGGGCCTTCTACACCGGCACCAGCTCTATTCCTGCCCAACCACTTCCCCGAGGCCCCGCCTGCTAAATCATCACACTGGGCATTAGGTTTGTAATGGATCAGTTCTGTGGGGATGCAGACGTTTAGACCATAGCAGTTGTCTTGTTCTTGGTTTGTGTAGATGTTTTGAATGGTGCAGGAGGGTTTTTCTAGAGATGAGGACGTAGGTATAAAACGGCGGTGGCACTGTAGCCAGTTAGTCTTGTTAACAATTATTAGGACCAGCTAGATAAGGATGAAGGTACCCTTAGCTAGAAAGGAATTTTGATTTTTCCTTTAGCTTTTAATTATCTATTGTCTGTCCACATTATAAAAGTTAAAATTCAGGGAATGTTAATTATTTTGGACAATTTCTGTGGTATGATGGCATCTGTTTCACGGTTCGGTAAGCAGACGCAGTGCAGGGCCTGCTGCCTTTTCTCGGCAGCACAGAAGCCCTCTGCACCCACCCTCTGCACCCACCCTCTGCACCCACCCTCTGCACCCACCCTCTGCACTCACCCTCTGCACTCACCCTCTGCACCCACCCTCTGCATCCACCCTCTGCACTCACCCTCTGCACTCACCCTCTGCACTCACCCTCTGCACCCACCCTCTGCACTCACCCTCTGCACCCACCCTCTGCACTCACCCTCTGCACTCACCCTCTGCACCCACCCTCTGCATCCACCCTCTGCACTCACCCTCTGCACCCACCCTCTGCACCCACCCTCTGCACCCACCCTCTGCACCCACCCTCTGCACTCACCCTCTGCACTCACCCTCTGCACTCACCCTCTGCACCCACCCTCTGCACCCACCCTCTGCACCCACCCTCTGCACTCACCCTCTGCACTCACCCTCTGCACTCACCCTCTGCACCCACCCTCTGCACCCACCCCCCGCACCCACCCCCCGCACCCACCCTCTGCACTCACCCTCTGCATCCACCCTCTGCACTCACCCTCTGCACCCACCCTCTGCACTCACCCTCTGCACCCACCCTCTGCACCCACCCTCTGCACCCACCCTCTGCACCGACCCTCTGCATCCACCCTCTGCACCCACCCTCTGCACTCACCCTCTGCACTCACCCTCTGCACTCACCCTCTGCACCCACCCTCTGCACCCACCCTCTGCATCCACCCTCTGCACTCACCCTCTGCACCCACCCTCTGCACTCACCCTCTGCACCCACCCTCTGCACCCACCCCCCGCACCCACCCTCTGCACCCACCCTCTGCACTCACCCTCCGCACCCACCCTCTGCACCCACCCTTCCAGGTGTCTATGGGGCCTCACTACACCGGCCTGGCTGATAACTCACTGGACATGTGATTGAACTCAGTCTCTAGTCTCTCTCTCCTCTCTGAAGATCCAATAATTATGTGACTGAAAATCTGATAAATGTCACAAGGAATGAGCCACTCCCCTCCTTATTCTAAGTAGGAAGTAACTATATAAGCCTTTTTCTGTTTTTTTATTTTTATTTATTTTTATTGTCTTGTAGGATCTTACAGGTCTCCTTTGTAGCACTTGGTATGAATATATTCCCACTACTAATTGTGCAATTAGTTGAGTGATTTCGATCTTTCCCTAAAACCTAAGTTCCAGCACGCAGGCGCAGTGCTGCCCGTCCGCGGTCCTGGCTCCCCAGTGTGTACCGGCAGTGCCTTGCTCCAGGAGCGCATTACAGGTATTTGAGGAGGAAACGAATGGGCCGCATTCATGATCTAGAACAGTCCTGCGAGCTGTGACCTCCTGCTAGACCTGCAGTCTCCCGGCTTTTCAGGGACACGCTGCTGTGTTGACCAGGCACCTGTGAGGTGGGGCCCTCGACGACGCAATCAATCTGTTTAGAGCTTCTCCTCGCCTCCCCTGGGCAGTGCCCCGTTTCCCTTGTCTTTGCATCTCTTCCCTCAGTGTCCAAATCTCACGCCTGGTTCTTGACAAAAAACAACTGACCCACCAGCCTCCATCACCAAAACCAACACCAAAACCAGCCGCATTTCCCGTAAGTCCTGTCCTCTCGGCCCTGAGTCGATGAACCTGCGCCGGTAGATATGATATCGGTGTTAAAGTCAGAACACATTTCTTTTCAGACTAATGAAAATCACCACCCAACATTGAGCAAAAGCCTCAATGTCTTCTCCGATTTCCGGGAAATTAGTGTTATTCAGTATGAAAGCCAACAGGCTGTGTGTTGGGTGGTGTGGAGGAAGGAAAACAGAAACAATCTATTGTGTCAACTCTTCGTTTCATTTGCTCTGCATAATTATGCAAATTAATGTCTTGTAAATGGATTTCCACACTGAATCTAATTAATATGTTGGTTTGTGTGCTTATTGTATAGGAATCACTGCTTTGTTTTTCTGTCCCTGTTGAGGTTATTAACATGTCTCAATTTAGTATTTTCTGAAAATAACACGAACAGCGTTTTCTTCTCTTTCAAAGGCAGACAAGGCGGCCAACTAAGTAACATTGCACCCTGCCCTCCTTGTGTCCACACTGCTGCTTTTCCCTAAGGATTCTGTTTAATTATTACCTTCTATAGCCTCCCACTATGTGCAGATCATTCTACCTACAACAGTGAAACAGACTCTTTACCATCATTTAGACCCTGAGGTCCTTTTTGTCCAGAAGCCTGTATTTTGATTTTGAGTGTCACGGCAAAGCCCCCTGACTCTTGTTCTTCGTTGACTAAGCAGGGTCACATAATAGAAGCACATTTCTTTCAGCTTCACCTCCACAGACAAATCCACACAGCTCTGCCGTTCCTTCAACCCCTGCTCTAAATTCTTTCCAAACATCTCTGACGGGGTGGAAGTAGTTTCCGTCCTAGGCTTATATACTTATGTCATAAATATATATTTTTAATAATTTTGAATTCTCTGACTGAATGCCTTTAACTTCCAGGCAAACATCTTAGATTTATAAAAATATTTTTGAGTCCTTTCTCCCCTAAATTCATTAATTCTCTGAAAATACAAAATGGCCACTGTTTTGAGTGAATGCATTCTCCTTCATTTTTTTCTAGGTCTTTGTTCACATATCCCAATACAGTTTATTTATCATGACCTCTAAATCAGTTAGAAAATAAGAATAGTTACTTTAAAAAAAAATAGGAAACAACATTGTCTAACACATTGCCTTTAATTATCACAATGTCAGAGACAGGAATACTATCTAAATAAGGTGGCGTCGGACCTCACACCTCTGTAATGCCTCTGCAATTTGACATCTGCATGAACAAGCCTGCTTTGGGCATGGAAGCAGGCAGCACTTTGGGGGTATTATTTATGTATAAATGCAGGGATTCCTACTTGAGAACTTATGGGGTACCTCAGGCATATCGCCTCCCTTGCTGAGTCTGGTCAATTGGTCTAGTGTTAATACCTGTCCTGCTCTGACCATGTTAGAACCCTTTTGATGGCCTGCGTATCCTGCCTAGGATCAGTCACCTGAGCTACCTAATTCCGGGCTTGGTCTTGCTGTCCAAACCTTAACCTAGGATGCTTGAACCTACCCTGAGGGGTATTAGAACAGGAACTCAACATTAACAATAACAACGACACAAAACAACAAGAGTTTTAACAGCTGATATTCACGCATCAGGCAGGCACTGCCAAAGACTGCACTGAGCGCTTTAAATACACACACTTATATATTTAGATTTATCCTGGTAAACCAAATGAGGAAAGCACAATTTTGTCTATAAATTTAAGACGTTTACTTCACTGATGTTCATAATCTTTAAAATGTGTTAAGCATGACTAACCTCAGTCTCTAATCTTCTACCCTGTTGAGAATCTCAAGCTCCCTGCTCAAGTCTATGCAGATAGAGAGAAAACAAACAAACAAACAAAAAAACAGAAATAAATGTATTGGACATTTTTATTGTTGTGTAGTCTAATGTATTTATTTTCTCAAAGTGTATATTGTAGTTTGTGATAGGGATGGATGCATAAGTAGTGACCATATAATATATTATCCAAACATGGACACTCTTGAGGCTAAAACAGGCTGTTAAAAATCTTTTAACAGCCCTGCCCGGTTTACTCAGTGGTTAGAGTGTCGGTCCACAGACCAAAAGGTCATGGGCTGGATTCTGGTCAAGGGCATGCACCTCGGTGGTGGTTTGTCCCCGGCCCTGGTCAGGGTCATTCAGGAGGCAACCAGTCGATGTGTCTCTCTCACATCGATGTTTCTCTCTCTCTCTCCCCACTTCCCACTCTGTCTGAAGATATTTGGAAAAATATCCTTGAGTGAGGATTGGGAAAAAAAACCAAAACTTTTAACAGGTGTCACCTTATTTCCATCAGATGGAAGTGGGGCTGTCCCCAGGGGAGTAAGGTGTGTGGTCACATGTCGCCTGAGCCATTGTCAGCTGGGCTTCTGGGCGCAGAGCAGATGGATGTGTACATTCTTGATCTGTTATGTGAAATATGCACAACAAAATGCCAGAATATTTTAAGAATTATAAGTTGTGTGGTTTGCTATCTAATTAATTAGATTATAAGAAAATAATTGATAGTCAAGCTTTTTATTTCAATTCTATTAGTAATATTTCCAAAAATACATTATAATTTTACATTAATGAGTTAGACAAAAAATTACTATCTATTTTCTCATTTGACAGTTAAAGTGAGGGACAAAATAAAATTTCTAGAAATAAACCAGGGTATCAATTATAACAGTATATGATTTTCATACTTTTATGTCATTGCTTATTATAGCTTTCATAGCTCATTAAAACACTCTTTAGATAATGTCAATTTTCTGCTTAGGGCCCTTTACATTTTTGCATTACCACCAGAAAGTTCTGTCTGACTCCCTAAATCCAGGGCCTTCTGCAAATGTGTCTTCTTTGTGCTGTCCACCAGAGTAGACCACACAGGTGGCTATTTACATTTAAAATTAAACTCATTAAAATGGAGTAAAAGTAAACATTACGTGTCTCCAGTACACTAGGCACATTTCTAGGGTTCAGAAGTCCAGGTGGTTAATGGCTACTGCATTTGACAGTGCAAAACAGAAAGTATTCATCACCATAGATAGTTCTATCTAACAACACATCCTTCTAGAGTTCTTACCTATTGTTCTTCTCCAGAAAATGTCTGCTCTTGCCAAATTTGACTTGTCTCTATCCTCTAACAGATTGCACCTTGCTTTTTCAACCATTTTGCTCAGTTTATCACTATGACTTAGAATGCCTCTACTATTTCCAAAATTCATGCGTTTTTTTCATACAAAAATGTGGGGGGTTTGGTGATGCCAGGAAGCCTGTTGGGTGTTGGAGAAACAAAGACAAAAAACATAGTCCTTGCCCTGCAAGGTGGCAATCTGATGGGGTAGAGGGACAAGTAGATTAGTGAGTACAGATGACAGCTGCTAAGAGAGAAGTAGGCAGTGAGTTTTATGGGAGCAGATGAACATTTCCATCAGAAATTGGATCAACAAATGTTCCAATAAAAGATGTCATGTGATCAGAGCCTAGCAGTGTAGTAGGGGTTTGGAAAATGAAATGTAGAGGAGAATGGAGAAAAGTAGCATGATCTGAGAGCCACGGGCCAACTGGGAATTGAACACTGTTTCTATAGCCAGAGGTCGGCAGGCAGGAAGCTCACTGAGACACCAGGGTACTTGGATCACTCAGGAGCTCAACTGCCATGTTGAGAATGTTGGCTTTACTAGAAAAACCAAGAACCACTGGCAGATTTAACTCAGGGAAGTGACTGGATCAGCTTCGTGGTTTTGCACTGATCACATGAAAAACAAAGCATTTAGGAGACCTTTGCACAATCTAGGTAACAATGAGAACTAAATTAATGCAATGACTGTTGGGTAGGAGGGAAGGCTTTGAGAGGTTATAATGCATAATTTATTGGGAATAGTTGTTAGATATTGAGATGAGGATCTACTTCCAAACGTCTACCAATTCTGAAAGGTCCAAGTCAGATGCCATCCTCAAGTTGAAGAGGTGTTCCACATCTGGGAAACTCTTCCTTTAATTCCTGTGGCTCTTACTTACTCGTTTTAGTGCTAATTCAAAAGTAATACCGTTGGGCAAGTGTCTGAATGGGCTCTAGTGACCGAGGGCCTGTGGGGGCAGGGATGCGAAAGTTCCGAGTCGAAAGACTGATGCTTTCCTATCACACTGCACCTCTTGGCTGCGCTTTGCACAATTTTAATTAAATAACAAAACATGTAATTGCTGAGCTGTAATCTTCCCCAGTAGGGTATATAAATTACATTATCATAAGAATCATGTTTGTCTTGCTTACTGTTCAGTTCTAATTCCTAGAATAATGTCATGCATCATAGTTGGTATTTAATAAATGTTTGTGAAGGAGTGGAGCTGAAATTCACAGATGGGAGGGAAATGATCATTTGTTGACTACTTATTTGCTAGGCATTATCCTAAGTATTTAGTTTTATAAATACTATGTCTTTTGTTTGTACAAAAAATATTAAAATATTAGGAATGGATGACTTATAGGACAGCTAATAAATAGAAGCCCTGAAATTTGAAGGCAATTTCTTCTGCGTCCACAGTCTATAGTTTTTGCTGTAGTAACTTGCTCTTTATCTTCTATGCATGCAGATTCCATTTGGGAAAGGATATTTGGAATGCATAACTATCCCTGAGCATAAGATCTGCATAGTGGGCTAGAGTCTATTTAGATCGACAACCACTTTGTGCTTGTAAGGTACCAGCCATGCTGTGGGACAACAAAAGATAATAACAAGTTGTTCCTATCCTAGTACTGAAGAAAATGCCTTAGCAGATAATTTCAGTTTAATAAAACACACATGCGTGCACACACACGTGTATGCAAACTATGGGCATGCGCAAAGCTGTATGTTTAACCTAATCTTAAGTTTTAGGGAACACTCTTTTTAAAGAAGTGGAAGGTTAAGCTAAATCTTAAAATAAGTAAGAACTATTTAGTAAATAATGCATAGGTTGGTCAGAGAAATATCTCAGCCAAAACAATATCGGTATTCAACAAAAACTAGTTAAGCAATTTACTATTGCACAGCACTGATAAATGTTAAAGCAAGAAGAGGAAAATTCAAAAAGTTGACTGACTTTTTATCCCAAGTTACAATGCTAGAACTTAATTCTGTAGACAATGAGAAATAGCCATTTTATGCAAGATATGAAATAGCTGTATTTTATCTGGTTGACTATGGTTGCAATTTGAAGAAAGAATTTCAAAGATGGTAAGATTGGAGAAGAGAGGTTATCTAGGTAATTCTCTGAGATAAAACAATGATAATAGAGATGAGGACAGGGAAGAGATTCAAGGAACAGGAGCTGAATCTATGTATATAGTTGGTGGACTATGCGGAAGGGAGACAAAGGAGGGTACAAAGTTCCCACGTTTCGTCTAAGGAAGGGAGTGGGTGGCTAGTGGGGCCTTACAGGAATCTGGAATGAGAATCCGTTTCATCTATCTTACAAATGAGTCAAATAAATACAACACACCAGAAGCACAATTCCTTTCTTGACCTCATTGGTTGTTCTTCTTATCACTTCATTTCCCTGCTAAACTTCTGAAAAGTGTGACCTAGAGTTGCCAACTCCATTTTCCCTCGGCTTCTCCCCTCAACTCTCCTAATAGGGTCCCTACCCTCCCATTTCACAGAGACCATTCCTGTGTAGGTCATAGAAGATTTTCACTTTGTCAAAATTGAATGTTTTCATCGCTATTCTTATTTGACTCCAAGCATCCTTTCCTTGAAGCACATTTTTCTCTTGAAGTCTATAATATTATATTACCCTGGTTATTTCTCTCCTTCATCTTTATTGCTGGTTCATTCTCTTTTGATTATTAACTAGTGCTTGACCCCACCCCCATGTTTATATCAACCAATCTTTCTAGTAGACCTAGTTTGTCCCCTAGCTTTAAATACAAGTTATCTGCAGTAACTTCTCTATTTATATCATCAGTATTATGCTTTCTCTTGAATTACAGACTAGACTTTTCCAGACTCCTACCTGAGCTGTGCATAGGCATGTCAATATCAATCCCACACATTGTCGAGACAGAATTCATGGTTCATTCTTCTCTGTCATCTCCACAGCACTGTATCCCCAGTCCCACACTGACCAAGCCTACTGTGTCTTGATTCTTTCCTTTCCTTTACTCTTTATTCTCAACTTCCCAGCAACTTCTGCCACAGCCCACAGGTGACCTCTATGGTCACTTCTACTGGTAGCTCTCTAGTCCGGGAAACCATTGTTGCATCCCAAACAGCCCACTCCTCCTTAGTGGCAATTTATTTTCCACAAACAGTGATATTATAAAGATAAAAGTTCTAGCATCACTTCCTTGCTTCCCATGAAACCTTCCTGGCCCTGGTTTTAAAGCTTCTACTGATCTAGTACCTTCTGCAACTATGCCAAATCATTATTCATCAGCCTTCCAACCCCATGTTACATACATACGCTCTGTCTTTCCTCACATGCGCTCAGCTCATTTACAGAATCAGACTAGCTGTTCTTTCTGCTCAAACTTCTCTTCCAGGCAACGTCACGTGCTGCCTTCTTCTTGTCATTCATTGTCAGTGCTACCTGCTCGGACTCCCAATCACTCTCCATCACGTCAGGTTAATTTCATTCTCTGCATGGCATGTATCATAACCTGTTTTCTCTATTGTTTATTAACTTATGAATTGCTCTCTTTGCCTGTGCTCTCAACACCCAGGCACAGGCACAAACTAGGGTGCCAATGCCAGGGAGGGGGGTCTGCGTGCTGCTCACGGCTGAATCCTGAAGTCCTCTGGCAGACAGTCCGGAAATGAGCATAACATGAAGGTGACAAGTGGAACCTGGAGAATATGATAAACAGATCGAAAGACAAGAGAAAACACATGGCATCAACTAACATGGTATCTGGTTAGGTCAAATCTTACAAAGGAGTATATGTCACAGAAGCCACAAAAATAGAAAATTTCAAGAAGAGTCTGTAAAAATGCTATCAAAAGGAGCAGAGATCCAGTAAGATAGAAACTGCAAGAAGTGTCCATTGGATTGAATAAAATAGGTGGTCTGGTCTCTCGGGACATTGGCCACAGGAGTTTCAGAGAAGCGGAGGCAGCTGAAGGCAGAGTGTGGTGGCTGGAGGAGTAGCTAGAAGGGAAGGAGTAGCTAGAAGGGAAGTCGTGGGAAAGGGAGCCGAGTGCTATTTAAAGGAGCTTGGCCAAGAGAGAAGAGATGGGGTGTCAGCAAGGGAGGTGCTCTGGGTTGAGACACTGCAGGATACGCTGGGGGATGTGTGAGGGAGAGGAACCGATCAGAGAGGAAGACCCCGAGGGCACAGGGCAGGCGAACAAAGTCACAAAGGGGAGAAGGGGAGACGGAAGCCATGGCTGGCCGCTGTCCTCAGAGGAAATAAGATAGGTGAGAAGCAGAGCCTGCTGCAGTTTAAGGTAGCACATGAGGATGCTTTTGGTTTTCTCGTTAAGTGGCAAGTCAGCTCTCTGCAGTAGAGAGAGCTGAGACCTTATGGATGGTGAAAGTTTGCGATGTTCTTGTGAAGTGACAGAGATGTGAACAAGGGCGCAGGCAGATCTGAAGGTGATTCAGCTTGAGACCCAGTGCATTTGGAAACCATCCACACAATTGTCTGATATCCAAAAGAGCTCTGTGTGCAGGGAGTCGGATTGGAAGAGAGGAGTTTGGAAATTGATCATGGGCTAGAGGATTGAGGGGAGATTCTGACATAAAACCAGAATTGAGAGTATCAGTCGAAAATAGTTCATGTTGTCAATCACCTGGTCTAAATTACACAAAACAGGCAAGGCCGACAAATATCATGTAATAGTGTCCATTAGAATCAGATAAACTACAAACTCAATCGTGGCTTGGGTAGGAAAAATATTCATAGGGAATGTGCCTTTCTATCTTTCTCTCAAAATAAAAGAACGATATTCTTTTCAAGTAAAACACAGTTAAGTTACAATATAACACCACCCAGAGGGAGGTGTCATGTACACTGACAAGCTGTGTGGTCCCTGCAGGCCTCTGGTTCAAAGGACCAATGGAAACTGACATCTGTCCCATAGTTTGCTCTCTGCTTGTAGGAATTAAATACATTTTCACTCACACAGACACCATAGGGTCAGCACTGGACTTCCGTAATCACTGTTAACATTTTAATGAACAGCTTCTAGATATTTTTCAATGGCATATGCAATTTTAGATAAATGGGATAATAATTGCCATATTGTTTTAAAAGCTTTTCTTAAAACTGAAAAATATAATTCTAACTCATCTCCTGATCAATGGGTGTATCTATGGAGCTTAATTTTGGCAGTGCCTCATACAGCCCCATAATTTGTTTAATGGATTCCCTAATGATAAATATTTAGGTTCTCGAGAAAGATTATCCCATTTTATACTCTCACTAATAGCACATTAGTGAGAGTATCCAATTTCTCAATCTCATCCAAACTGGCTTTTAAAAAATCTTGATAATTCTGGCCAGTCTTCTAGACAAAAGGAAGTATCTTGATGTTATTTTTAATTCTTTGATTATTTTACATATTGGACATATTCATTTGTATTTCTTTTTTAGTACATTTTCTATTCACTACTGAGAGTCAGGAAAGTATGGAGGGAAAGCTCACAGATCCTCAAACTTAGATTCTCAGTGTATCTGGGTTTGAAAATTACTATCTGTATGACCCTGAACACATTTGGTTTTCTGAGGATTAGATGAGTTAATATAAATTAACTGCTTAGAAAAGTTTCTGACAGAACGTAAATACTATGTAAGTGCTAACTATTGTTGCTGTTATTCAAATCACTTCACTTTTTTATCTTCTGAGTGTAGCATTATAGTGGAGTCTGATGTGTAATCGGACAGGATTTGGACATGGACTCTCCAGTTAACGACCACGTGACCCTGAGCACGCCCCTCCAGCTCTGTGTGCTACAGTGTGCTTACGAGTGAAATTGGAATCTTCCTGTAGTTATGAGAATTAATGGGTTGATTATTGGAATATGTTTTACAACGTAACTGGTACAGAGTAAACAATAAATAGCAGCTACTGTTAATGTTGTCATTATTATTCCTTTATGATGTTTGTTATGAACATTAATCTCTGTTATATATGTGTCAGTTTCTTTCCCAGTGTTTTCATCAGGATACCGACAGAAAACACATGGTCAATCAAACCATGATACTTTGAGAAAAATTAAAGCTCCCAGAACCTCCCCCAAATCCAACTGTTTTAAAAGAAGGAAGGAGAATGACAAGGAATTTGGCAGTAACCCAGAGCTGATTACCTCTAGGGTGAAGGGACAAGGGGACAGAGAGGTTTCTGGAAACAGGAACAATGGACATTGACTGAGAGGTACAGCAGTTCTGAGGACCAGCAAGCCTGTGAGACTGTCCATGGCTGAGCCCAAGCAGCACCGGACAACGCCTGAGGCCCTGGAGGTCCATTCTTCGGTCACGGGGATAAAGACCTGATTTCAAAAGAAGTATGGAAAGTGGATCTCAAGGGGAAGAACTGCAGTGTGATTTGTATGTTAACTCATGAGGTCTTTTGCTAAATATATGCATCTAATTTTCAGTTAATCAAATTGGTTAAACTTCTTTATAGTTTCTCATACTGATGTCACATTTAGGCTATTCCCATTCCAGGATTATAAACAATATTCCCTCAAATCTTTTCTGTCTCTATTGTATAGTTTCCTTTGTTACATTTAAATGTTTGATCCCTCTGGAAAGTGGTCCACATTCTTATTTTTCCTTTCTAAACCTCAAATGTCTAACCAGTTATTTGAATACAATTTATTAAATTATGGCTTTGGGAGGTATGATTTGATTAGATATTTTATGGTGATGGAGTCAAAGACAGGGGCTAGAAGGAGGCTTTACTTTTTTAAATTGTGCTGGGGATAAATAGAGAAGAGGGAATTCACATAGCTAAAAGCTTTTCTACAATTAAGGTAGAATCAGTCATATTTCAAGCTTTCATAAATATTATTTTATTTGCCTATAATGTGTTTCCCATTCCACCCACTCCACCTTTTTCTGTTGATGGACCTTGTCTTTTTCTTTCAGACTCACCCGAAGGTCAACTCTTGGGCAGTGGCTCATCTCCCCTGCTCAGACCTGCTCTCTGCCCCAGGAGCCCGGTACTCTCATTGCACATATCACATTTTAGCGATGGCACAGACGTTGCTTCCTGGCTAGGACATGAAATATTCAAAAGCATGGCTAGTTCATATTTATCTTCGATTTCTGCTTCTAGATCATGCCCACAAATAATGTGCATTATACAGTGAGTAAAGCTGCCCTAGAGGCTAATATGGAAATCATCTGGGGCTGAGAGGCAAGAGCTAAGTTTAGGGCCGAGACATTTTATAAAACAAAAGTCAGCTGGGAAAGTGAAAGTTGGCCGAGGAAAGTCCCTGCCCAGATTCACCGGCAGGCTTGGAATGAACAGGTGATGATCCCGCCTGGGGAGGTGGCTCGGTGTGTGAGGAGCTGAGGGTCCCTGCAGGCTGATGTGTGACGAGCAAGGCCTATCTCGGTGGAAAGACAGGTGCATTTCCTCCGGATGCCAGTTCAGGTGCAGCGGGGCTTCTTTGCAATGTCTGACATCTCGGGTATGAGATGGGTGAGCGAGGCGGAACGGGAGGCGAGGAGAGCGGTGAAGGAGAAGCTGCTGGCCAGGGGGATGGTCGGGTCTCACTGGTGGCCTCCAGGATTCATGGAACAATAGATGTGCTGGAGAGTGTCAAATAAATAAAATAGTAACTGAACGTCTATTACTTTATGTCACTTATTTATATTACCTTAAAATGTTGATTTCTGGTTTGATGGAAGAATTAAATGATGCCAATACACTAAGCTATTGCCCCAGAGGAACTGGCCACAGAGGTAAGTTCCTAAGACGAGTGAGTCACCTAGAGAAATAGAGGGGAAGGTAATAGCAAAGAATCGTCAACATCACCTTCATCAACTCTGTCTACGTTCAAGAGCAGAATCAGAGAGGGCTCAGAAGTATAATTTAATGGACTGAAAGTCCTCCATCCCTTTTGTCTTTCTATAAGAGTCAATAAAGAAATGAAGCATAGATTGCTTTTGAATTTATCATAGCGGACCTTTTGTTTATTCATAGCCCAAGTATTTGTATGATTTTTGCCAATAATGTTCCCACAAAATATGAACATTGGCAACAAAATATGTGTATAAGTGAGAAATGTAATTATAAAAAGACTATAAAGCACTGACACAAGTTAGCTAGAAGTCCTTCACCTAACAGATGGTGAAGTCTCACACCCAGAAATCCTCACTTAATAGGACTGCATGGGGCCTGGCCATTGTTATTTCTGGTGAGCTATCTGGGCCATTAAAATAAGTTCCCATTGTTGAGAACCACCGATGTGAACGACCTCTTTCTACTTCAAAACATAACTCAGAGACCCACAGGATGACTTTACATAACGTTTTCTGTGCTTTCTCTTGATTTTTTGCATTGGAATTTTTCAACATTCAAAAAATTACAAAGTTAGCCCTAGTAACAGAAATCTGATGATAAAAATTAGACACGTTTTTAAAGCAAGTTTGATTACACTCCTGTTGCTTTAGTTCTAACTTTTCGTTTCATCGATAATGGGCATAGTAAGAGATATGCTTTTTCTTAATCTTTTGAGAGTTTAATATAAAAAGCATTTTCACAGAATCTTATCAATAAAGAATAATTAGATGAAAGCAAAATACTTCTAAAGTGTATTTTAATTTATGTTCTGAAGTCATAAATTTATAATTTTTCCATCTATACATGCATACCCAAAGATATCTTTTTATTTAATATAAACATTATAAACAACTTTAGTTAGATAATAAAAATTAAAAAATACAACTTTTTTTTTTCAATTATATTTTAAATATCCACTCCCCAGGAATTAAGTGGATATGCTCAAACCAAATGAGGACTCTTCCCATTAATTTAAATATTATTTTTTCATGCCCATAGTAGTGGTTCTCTGGATATTTAAAAAATATGTACATCCTTTTTCTCTTGGTATGGACTCTGGATTTCCCCCTATGTTGTTAGTACTTAGCAATGGACTGCATTGTCTTCTGTAATGAATATTCATTGGTTACCTACCAGTGTTGTGAGACTAGCCACTTGGGATCAGCCTTGTTGAAAAGTTTAGCTGGGATTCCTGCCCTTTGAACCACAGAGATTGGTCCGGAGTTTCTCTGACATGATAGTTCTGGTGCTCGGTCTCTAATTCTGCATTCACACGAGCTCACAAACAATCCTCATGCTGCTGGTCTGTGGACCACACTTTAAGTAGGTTTTATCCTTTCTTGGTGATTCAGCTTCAGCAACTCCTATGGCTTAATTGATACAGACCTATAGTTTTGTTAGGAAATACACTGTCAAACTCATATTCCATAGATATTGTTTATCTTTGTCATTATTTCCGGGGCAGACCTGTTCTCTAACTCAATTATAACCTGTTCGAAGACAGGGACCAAATTCTGTATTTCCTCAGCTCTCAAAATGCTGTGTTCCTGGGATTACAGAAACTACCGATGAATACTTCCTAGGTGATGTCCCATGAGTTAGGCTGAACTTGACATAAAGGCTAAAGGAAGCCATTGCAAGATTTCTCGAAGATCCTAACATAACAGTACTGAAGATCAGATGAATTTGGGGATGGGACTCCTTCCCAGGAGAGGACTGCTGGCTGCCACCCCCAGTGTACCCTGGCCAACCTCCCCACCACGTGCTTTTCAGTAGACAGCATGCTCGCACCATCACAAAGCAGCCTCAGGGCCAGTGCTCCTGGACCCAAAGGGCTGCAGGACGGAGCCAGCCGTGTGCTTCGTTTGTAGACAGTTTCTGGGAAACACGGGGTCTGGTTATTCCACAGAGCCTCTTCTGAGCAGAACAGGGATCGTGGGCGTCATTTTATAATTGTTTTTAATCCTCACCTGAGGACACTTTTGCATTTATCTTCAGATAGAGTGGGAGGGAGAGAAGGAGGACGAGAGAGAGAGAAACATCTATGTGAGAGAGACACATCAAGTGGCTGCCACCCACATGACCCCAATCGGATTGGGGAAAAACCACAACCGAGGTACGTGGCCTTAGCAGGAACCGAACCCAGCCTCTCTGGTCCCCAGGCCACACTAACAGCTGAGCCAGACCAGCCAGGGCTATAATTTTAATTAGCCATGAGCAAGTGCACCACAGATCTCAAAGTGGTCAGGAAGCCAGTCTGTCCATGTGAATATTTCACAGGTCTGCCTGTTAGGGCGGTTGGCTTTGAGATTTCAGCAATTTCCTTCCAGGGCTCCGGTTACTGGTTGCAACAGAGCGCGTGTCCCTGAGCACATGCAGGGGGATGCATTATATGACGCCCACTGGATGCCAGCCGGCGCCCCTTCTCACCGCTGCTGGTTTTCTGGAAACGCCTCTGGAGCTGACCTCCCCGAGTTTCTGTGCTGAGCAGCCTTCTCAGAGCCCGACTCTTCCGAGCCTTCCGTCGGTGCCCCTGCTGCCCACCCACGCTGGCTGCTCCGGGCCCGCGCTGGCCCCCCAGGAGCCCGCCCTTCACTTCTCCGGCGCGGGGGGCGACGTGGCGGGAACTGCAGGAAGGCACAGAGAGCCCACGCCGAGGAGCCAGGTGCTCTGCGCAGGCGCAGGAGGCTGCTTCCAAAGCCACGCCGCGTGTTTGTGACCACAGCCCAGGAGCAGCGCGCGGCCCGCGGGGGAGCTGGCGGGTCCCAGGGGCCGCCGACCAGAACTCTTTATTTAGATCGCAAATTATCTCGCTACCTCAGCAGACTGGCGTCAACTGCAATGCTTTTCAGCATTTAATTAAGCAGGACAAAAGAAAGTCCCCATAATAACAGTGTGAAACTGGCAGAGAAAAATTATGAATACAAAGGGACAAATCATCAGTCATTAATCCCAGTCTGAGACCACAAAGGAGTCTCCAGAACCCGGGTGGGGGGCACAGGCTCATAACACTAAATTTGCTTGTCTCGTATGATTTCAGTGTGTTTAATTTAACTATAAATTCACATGGACAGTGGTCCCATTGCGAGGGGAAAATGCTCCACGAAGCAGTTCCCAAAATTTTAATGTGTGAAATGAATTTCATACGTAGCATGAGCTACTCCCCTTGTTTCGTGGTTGGGTTTTACAGTATTACCTTAAATTATTTTCCCTGCGGAGATATTGCGAGGAGGGACGAGGAATGATGGACATGCTGTGGGGCTGAGGAAGGGGGAGTCAGCCTATCAATCTTCAAAGAGTGATGCGCATCCCAGGAAAACAAAGTCTTCCCCCACTACTGGTCCACCTGGAAAGTTCTCTTTAAAAAACAGAACAAAAAAATGCTAGCTAATATATTATCTTCTTTAATGACAACTCCCATGAGCACCCAGGGTTCGTTTGCTGTTAGCATTTTGAACCATCTCTATTAATTAGTACATCGCACATTGCCTCATGATTATTTCGTCTCTATTATGACAACCCGCTTCTCTCAGCTCTTTTAGGCATAACCTGGACCTTGTCATCCGTGTTCATAGTCCAGCTCCTGGTTCAGCTGCCTGGTCACATGTGAGCTTCTTAATAAAGGTTTCTGAACTTTAAGTGCTGAGTTTTGTCCTCCTGTGCTATTGTCCCCACTGCGGATGTGAAAGAACCGGGCTCGTGGAATGGAGTGATGTTAACTATCAGGATGAGCTGATTTTCCAAAAGTCATGGCCTCAGTCTCACAGACACAGACAGAGATGTCAAAAAGCCATCTTGACAGTAAAATAGATATGTCGTGAATTGAAGAAATGCTTGTCTTCTAAATACCTATAGTGAGTGCACATCGTCATGTGGATTCTGAGTTCAGTTGATACGGATTAGTAGAAGTCTACTTTTTGCTGGGGGATTAATAATTCTGGTGTGAAGATAATAGTAACCAACTTCGCTTTCAGGATTTTGAGATATAAGGAAGTAAAATGTATTAAATGGCCTTACAGATCATAGAATGGGTATACACAGTAAGGTCATTTGCCACATTATCAGTGAGTGCAGGTTTATGTGACATTTATTCATAGCACTTATATACACCTCATGCTTGAAGAAATTAACATTTTGAATATTTTGGAATTATAATTCACTCTGAAAACCTGGGAAGTGCAAAGTTATACCTACTTTATAGGTAAAATACAAATCATGTAGAAAAATTGGCTTTCACTTACATGACTCAGTATGAATGACACATATCGCCCTTTATATTCGTCTGACTATAAAATAATAACTGTAATTCTCTTGAAATTAACTCACGGTTTATGATCTTAATGCCAGGATTGCTTCCTTAGTTATCTTAAACTTAATTTTTTTCATCTAAAGTGCCAATTTATCGTTGAAATGTTACCTTGTTTAATAAAAACACCTGTCATTTACATAGATGACACCCTGTCAGGTTTCCTAGTGATTCAAAGTATATTCTTTTAAATGGTGGTGTGATCTTGAAAATAATTTCCTAAACCATTGTTAACACTGCTCTTTTGAGACAAAAGAGAACTTGGCCTAACGAGTATTTAAACAAATTTCTGTGCTAACAGCATCCTACCACTGTAAATATCAGCTCTGAATGACATTACATATTTCAGTTAAAGAAAAACACCCCCTGTTAATTGATTCTCGGCTTTTATTCTTTAACTTATTACGAATTGGGATTAGTCTCAGCTGTTTAATCTTCCTGCCTCTGTGCATTTACTCAGACTGTTCTCTCCCCTTGGAATACCCTTTCTCCGTATCTCCATCTATTTAAATCCCAACCATTATTTAAGTTTCCTTTTCATCAGATCCAGGGCAGGTGAGGAGAGAAGAAGAAGGTGGGCTGTCTCTACTCAATTCCAGTGGGGCTGGGCTCTCAGACTGCGTGTGAGCAAGGCGCGCGGACAGCGTGCTGCCGCCCAGGTTGCTCTCCTCCAGAGTTTTGGATTCAGTGGGTTTGAGGTGAAGCCTGAGACCTTCTAGGTGAGGCTGCTGCTGCTGCGAGTCCGGGAACACCCTTTACGAACCGTTGCAACAGGGCAGAGAGACCTTGTTCTTGACGTCTCAGCAAGCGCTTCTCCAGAGAGGCTGCTTGGGCTTCAGGTTGATTTGCCTGGAAGGAGGAGACGGGCGGAGAGACAAAGGCTGGAATACTGTGCAGTTTGGAGCCAGGGGCACCGTGACCTCTTGAGGCTGACCATTTGAATCGACTCATTTGCTGCAATTTGCCTACATAATGAAGCTATACTTAATATCAGTCTTAAATATTCTATAGGTTTTTTGTTTTGTTTTGTTTTTAAAAAGAGAGTATTGAGAAGCTATTTCAGCCACTATCTAAATTGGAAACATTTGGAAGAAATTAAAGGAGGAAGGGGGCTGGTTTGACCTTAGGGCGGTTCAGACCGGCAGGCTCTAGATAGCTCTCTGCGGCCGAAGGCCAACCGGAAGCAGCTGTGCCATCGGTACTTGAGTTTTTGAAAATGTCCTGTTTCCTTCCTCCCTCCCTCCTCCTTTCTTTCCTTTCTTGTACGTATACACACAAGCAGAGTAAGGTAGGCATTTTTATGAAGTAAATGGCATATACTTAAAATGCCTAGGAAAAAATTATCAGTATCTTAAAGATGTGCCAGATTTCAATCATGTAAGAAAGTATGCTGAGAAAGTAAGCACTTGATCTAACTCTGAAAGACTTTCCCTTTCAACTTCTTGGGAACTCATTCCATATCTATCTATCTATCTATCTATCTATCTATATCTACATCTACATCTACATCTACATCTACATCTACATCTACATCTACATCTACATCTACATCTATATCTATATCTATCTTTCCCTCCTAAGTAGGTAACCATTTAGCTTTGACATGAAAGAGCTTATAACCATCTCTTCCTGTTCAAAAGACTGAAATCACTGTTGAAGGCATGTTAATTTTTAATGTGCTTGCTCAGAAAGTTAGACTTTCTTTTCCATTTTTTTTAATTGAATGTATTGGGGTGATATTGGTTAATAAAATTCATCGGTTTCAGGTGTACAAGTCTATAATACATCATCTGTATATTGTACTGTGTGTTCAGTGCCCCAAGTGAAGTCTCCTCCCATCGCCATGTATCCATTTGTCCCCCTTTACCTCTCCTATCTCCCCCACCTGTCCCTTCTGGTAATCACCATACTGTTTTCTGTGAAGTTAGACTAACTTTTAAAAACTCAAGTCAGAAACTAAAATGGATGTTATCCCATGGACAGATGACATCCATTGAAACACATTTTTTTTTCTTCAAGGTGATTGATGTAATTTTCTATTAAAGTGACCTTTGCTAGAAATGTTTTTCCCGTAATGATTTCCTGTCCTTTGGGTTCAGCAGCCAGAACAGAAAAACTGGCTTAAGCCTGATTCAGACGAGGTGGAAGTGGGGAGATGTTGGCACACCCGCCCCTGGCTCCCAACACCCAGCCCTCCTTGGCCTTGCACGGAGCATGGCCGCTCCCCTGCTGGAGCCTCACTCTCTTTCTACCGGGAGGCATCTTCAGTCCTAAGGTTGCAAGGAATTCCAGAATTCCAGGTGAGTATACTAGTGTAATTGGTGTCAGGTGTAGGCACATAAACATGTGCATGAGAGGAAAGGACTAGAGTCTAAAGAAAAAATGGGCAAGGACAAGGCTTAGTCCCAGATAGGAAAGAATGGTGGAGAGAGATGGATGGCAACAAACACATTTGAAATAGCATGCTGTTCTTGAATCTGTGCTTGGGAGAGAGGGAGGGAGGGAGAGACCGAGGGAGGGAGGGAGAGGCAGAGGGAGGGAGGGAGGGAGGGAGAGACAGAGGGAGGGAGGGAGAGAAAGAGAACCAGCCCTTTTCTTTGCCATTTTTTGGACAATCAAGTCTTTTCCTATCTTGGCTTCTGTTTCCTGGGCCTTTTCCTCTGTATCCTTTTTCCATCACCTCCTGTCTGGAGTTCAACACAAACTCTAGTACAGAAATTTCTCAGTATATTACTCACTGCATCTTAGAATTTGTGACTAAATTCTAAGTTCACAAGTTACACCAGTTTTCTGATCGGTGCTTTTAGGACCACAGGGAATGTTGGAAAGCACACCAGCATCTCCTTGGATTTCAGAGTGATTTACATTTTAATTGTGAGGGAGTCTTGTCTTCCGGGGACATGTAGGCCTATGTTTGTTATCTGCTGACAACAGAGAGGGAGTCATTTCTGTCGGCCTCAGCCCACAGGGAGTGGCTGGGACACTCGAGTCTCTGTTTCTCTGGGACAGAGCTAGAAGCAGCCAACAGCAGGAGATGACAACGTCTGCTTTCAAGTAGTGACCTGTAGTGAGTAGTCATTATGATTTATAAATTGCGATCTGTTCCACTACTTATAGAAAAAGCACCTGTGGACGGAGTTATTTGAAAGAGTATTGATATTCTCCTCTCTTAGTTTGCTTCATGTTGGATCAACTAAATCTGCCTTTCAACACATGCATGCACATACGTGCACACACACATTACTAGCACTTTCTTAGGATAAGAAATACCAGTAATAACTATAGAACAGTGTCTAATTTTTCTCATTTGAACTAATTCAATGTCTGAATTGGTTGGAAGGCTCTCTTTTAGCTTAAACATTGTGAACTTTGCCCAGCACACTACTTAGTCTCCCTGAAAATATTTATTTACATTTAAATATAGATTCTACATGAATTTGACTGTATTGAGGGACAGAATAAAGGCATGATGACATAGAATGAGCTTTTGTCTAGTATTCGTATCTGAGATGATTTCATTATATCATCAGAGTTGAAATACACGATATCCTTGTAACAGAGACACTTACTCCACAAATCTTAAATATATTCCAAATTGATGTAAGCCAATTGGATTAATTTCAAATGTCTTTAAAAAATAAATAAAAGCCATACTTTTGTTGCAGGAAGATCTAGAGTTCAACATTTATTTGTCTGTTAAATTATTCAGCCAAGAAAAGTCTGGATAATGCACAAAGAATTAAAAAGAAAGAAGCGGGGAATGTCGTAGCCTGCTCAGGCTGCTATATTGGAACACCATCAACCTAAAAGCAGCTGGGATTTTTGTGTGTGTGTGGAGGCTGGAAATCTGAAGTCAGGCTGCCAGCAAGGTTGAGTTCTGGTGAGAGCTTCCTCCCGGGTTGCAGATTGCAGACGATCCTGTATCGGCACGAGGCAGAGGGCAGAGGAGGAAGCAAGCTCTCGTGATTCTTACGCGGGCACTAGTCCCACTCCTGAGGGCCTCACCCACATGAGCTGATCTAATCCTGATTATCCCCCAGAGGCCCCACCTCCTAATACAATCACACCGAGGGGTACAATTTCAACATGAATTTTGGGTGGATACAGTCAGGCCACAACAGGGAAAAACAACTATGAAAAAGACCATGCAGTTAAATTAAATTTTCTCTGGGTCCCCAAATATCTCCAGATGCATATCTGATCCAACAGTCTACATGACCCTGGGTTAGCATTCTTCCCTTTGCCAGCTATTGTAGCATGTTGTGACCTCTTCTGTCTGCGACAAACCAGCCAGCTCGGCACTTTAGATATCAACGTTCAGCAAGTGATGAGATAGTTCTCCAGTGCGCTCAGTCCCGCTAGCTTGCCCTGTAGAGGACAGCGAAGTTGCTGGCTCTCACCCTTTCTTTGATTAGAGGATGAACCATGGTCAGTAGACACCACAGAGATCTGTTTGGAGGTGAGGATACTCCCAATTCTACCAGAAAGTATGATTTTTATGGATTAACTGAAAAGCTGAATTCAAAATCCTTAACAGCAAATTACAAATAAGATGTACATAGGTGAGTTTATATAAATATTTTATATAGCTATAGTTCTTTTCTGTTATATTTTTATTTAATTTTTTTTAGAATTACAGAGTCACATTTTAATTCTTGAATTTTACAGTTCAGCATTAATATCACCACATGTATACAAATGGTGTAAAACAAGTGGTATGTTTTAACACAAAATGAACATCTGTTTTATGAAAACACTATACCTCATATCTATACAGACAGCCCATCTTTTCCAAACAATAGCCAAAATTAAAATTAACTAGAAAATCTCCCAAGCAGGGAAAACTGCTTTAGTTTAAAGCTATTCCAAGAAAGATGGACCTAAAGCACATCACAGGGGTGATCTGAAGATTGTAGCTGGAATCACTATTTTAAGTTTTTCCCCAATTCATTAAATTGTAGTTTGGGGGATGTTTTTCTCAGCATCATCTCAAATCATAGATAAGCACACTAACATTAAAATATTTACAGTTAACATGCTTGTTCTAAAAATAAAACCTCTTAACTATTTGCCTCAACTTACTATTTTTAATTCGTTTAAGTACAAGGATGTGTTTTACTCTTTAAAAAACAAGCAGCTTTCCGATCACACCTCGTCTGTGCTGGGGCAGCTCCCCGTGCGGCGCTGACTCTGGCCGTGAAGGAACTTCTGGGATCGGAATGGCCTCCAGATACTAAATTCCACTTAATTCAGCATCTTCTTTGTAAGTCAGTCTTTATAAATTACACTTTTAAAATTGCCTGCAGCTCTGGAGAGAGAGACAATTTACTAACAAAGCAGAAAATAACTTCGAAGTTCTTCCGCAAAGGACTGGACTGGGTAGCCGGTTGAAAACATTCTGTTCAATCTACTCCTTTTCTAGAGAAAATAATTTTGGAATACTACTGTCCTGAGTCTTGGCATCTGTTACCTCTATAAGTGCAGATTTTAAAATTACATTAACAAAATTGTCCATTTTGTTGTTGTTTTTCATTTTTCTTTATTGATTTTAGACAGGAAGGGAGAGGGAGAGAGAGAGAGAAACCCTGATGAGAGAGAACATCGATTGGCGCCTCCTGCATGCCCCCCACTGGGGATCGGGCCCACAACCTGGGCATGTGCCCTGACCAGGAATTGAACTGGTGACCTCTTGGTGCAGGGTCGATGCTCAACCACTGAGCCGCACCTGCCGGGCAAAAAACTGTCCATTTGGAATTCAGTTTGTTTTCTATCATATGAAAATTTCTGGTGTAGAAAATTCAACATGTGCTGTAATACAGGGTGTACTTACCTCCAACTACATCGAAAGGCTGAATTTCTGATAAATCTTCGAAGAGATGATCTCAATAGCTTAACTTCATTTATATGATAGTTGAAATTGTTTTCCATAAAAATTTATTTTAAGAAGAGGAACTGATTAAAAGCACAACATGGCCAGCACCCTTATACAAGTAATGTTACTGGGGTTTCAACTGAAGTTTTAGAATTGTTTCTAGACCAATAAGCCCCTGGGGCAACCCTGCATCAGTGTTATTTTACCAACCTCGTCCGTCCCCTAGAACTGTCCCCAGACCCGAGAGCCTCCTTGCTCAGCAGCCGTCGCCCGGGGCCTGGTTACTGGCTTCTTCCTCACCGCCTGTAAGGCAACCCATTCGTTCCGAGCAAGCAGGCAGGTTCCCGGGATTCTGTTACATTTTTAAATCTCAGAGTTTATTTTGATACTTTCTGTCGTCTATTGTTTTGATGTTTGTTTGTTTTTATTGCATGATTCACTGAAAATCACTGATTTTACCTTGTATAAAACTTTGTTTTTCACAGATAATTTTGAAATTCAAACTGTTTAGTAGGTATGCATGAGCACTTTAAGGGAATATATTTGGTGAAAGTAAGTTTTTAAATAAAATATTACACACTCAGAAATCTTTTTTTTTTTAAATAAGTCATACCCCCTAGGATGTGCTAACTAGGAGGTTCTCTTGTGCACACGTGCCTTCCCCATACATTCCACAGCTGGCTGCAGAGCTCACTGCGTCGTCGCTCTCGTTACTACTCTGACAATGATCCTAGAATCACGAATCTCCCCAGGTCCAAGCAGGAGAGGATGCCATGGGAGGAAAGAGATCTTTATTTTTACAGAAGTGTCTCTGTCAAGGCCAGGCTTATCACCAAGGCACCGGAGTTGCAAGTAGAGAGCATGCTAGACTGTCTTACTCATGCTGATGTATGATCTAATTTCAAGTTTTTCACTTTGTAGAAGTTCTTGTTTCAAGGAAAGCAATTCTCCCTCCCTGCCTACATTCTATTTTTATCTCTGAAATAAATTCTAAAATGCAAGAGTGGAATTTTTATCATTAGGAGCTGACTGCCCTCCTTTGAACTGACTGCACATCGTCACCTGTCAATAGAGCATTCTGATGACTTCCGCCACCCTCTCAGGCCAGACTTCGTCAGTCTGACAAACCTCTTCAGTCACTTCTTCTTTCATGCATGTCCAACGTATCTACACATCCAATGACATTTCAAGAGTCCCAGATATCTCAGGCCTTAAGGAGAGAAGCGTTCTAAAGTAGCTGGATTCTACTTTGCTTTTAAGGAGGTAAAAGATGCCACCTTAGGTTAGAATACATTAACCTTTAGGTGTTTACATATTTACCTCCCTGCCCTGTGAGCCTGTGAGCTCTAAACGGCTAGGTCTCTGCCTTAATTAACTTTTTAACACTCTCCCTTGGTCGAGTGCTTAGAATATAGCAGCTGATCAATACGTTTTGAGTTGAACTTTGAAATTTCTAGAAATACATGTTCTGGCTGCCTCCCAGCCCTGACCATCCCAAGGACTGTGGCAAAGGGAGGGGCCGGGGGGAGATCTCACTGAGAACTTAAACCAAATGGAGGCGGTAGATCTGGTTTTCCTTACTTCGCTTCCCCCACCACACACAAACTGCCTTCTTCATTTTCACTGACAATCCAACATTATTAATTAAAAGTCGTGTGTTACTTGCTTTACTTTATTGAAACTACATCCTCCTTGTGGGGAGATAACGTTAGTAAGAATCCGATGTAGTAATTGCTGAATGCCTACGTGGGAGGAGCAGAGCTGGGCGTCCAGTCTGTGTTGTGTGTTTTGTTTTGTTTTTCATTATCAAGGTGAGCTCTCTCTCCTCCCCCTTCGCCTCTGACCTGCTCCATTAATTACCACTATCTCTTCCCTTCCAAACTTCCCCATTCTAGTGCTTTTTCCTTCTAAATATCCTCAGCTCTCTCCCGTCCTCAACTGGCCTGTATTGACTTTGTCGCCCCGTGTGGTTACAGCCTCCCCGTCCTCCTCTCCTTCACGAAGAGGCGCCCACATCACTGCTCCCACGCCCTTTCCCTTTTACAGCGCGACCCGTCGCACTTAGCTTTTGTGCCAAGCAAATTGCTCCGGCAAGGGTCAGCAACCAATAACACACATCAGCTTTTATATTCCTGGAATAAAGGCCTTTGGCAATAACTTTTATTGGATGGATGGAGAAGTTCTCTGACTTTTTGTGGGACCGGCTCTGCGCTTACCCTCTCTGACCTCGACCTCCAAGTTTCTCCCAGGGCCGTCGCTCTGCTCTCCACCTGAACTGTGGTGATCTCCTAAATTCCCTTCTCACAGCCTGCTGCTCTGCTCGCTTTAAATCCGGGTCCCCTTGGATGCCAGCCTCTTCTCCCTTAGACGGAACCCTTATCTACACACTCACGTGAGACAGAAACGTATTTCTATGGCCCTGATGCCCCTGAGGCCAGCCAACTTCTCCTTCTCCATTCCCACCCAAACACTTTAGAAATGCTTACTGTGTAATAGGTCTTGAAAGAATTCATAAGTTTGTCTTCCAGACCCCCCCTCCCACATAGTATAGCTTTGTGAAAAGCATTACGACCCACCTGATCTCCCTGTATTAAGTTACCATGGGATCCTATTCCTTACCCACCACATCCAGCCAATTGCAAATCATCCCGATCCCACCTAAAATACTCTCAAATCACTTTCCCGCTTTGCACGGCAGCCACCTGACACCAAGTTCAAGCACATTCGAGTTCTCCTTAGCATGAAATAATGAAATAGCTACCTAGCACAACTCTTCCCCTTCGGTGCCCCCTTATCAGCCACTCCACCTGCCACTGTGCAGCCAGAGAGATCTTTCCAAAATAAAAATTGGTCCCTATTACTCCCTTACGGCTCTTCAGCGGCTGCTCACCACCTCCAGAAGCCCAGTCTCTGTGCACACACTTTGTGGTTTACATTTCTCTACACTTGGCTGTTTGGTATCTCCTTAACATTGGCATCGCATCTGCTCTCTCTACAATGCATTTATCAAATTTTTAATTTCCTTGCTTGTGTTTATACTTCAAATTTCAGGTTTGTTTTCATCCCCAGGGAAACTTAGCTCATCATAACTATCTTCTGTCATCTTGTGGCATCTTATGTATAGACCTCTCCAATAGCCCTGCTACCTGATGTTACAATAATTTAGGCGTCTTTCTCCCCACTAGATGATACTTTCTCAAAGCCAGAGATGATGCCTGATTTGTCTTTGTGTATCTGTGTTATCACATACTTCATATAACAGGTACCAATAAATGCCTCGAGCTGAATGGACATGTATTGCTTATATTATGTCAGTTATTGTCCATATTCATCAGTGCTTCAAAGACTTTTGGTAATTTTTCCTACAACATGCAACTAAGGTGGTGATTAAAACAGTTTTGCCTAAAGCAGCTTGTTACCACAACTCTGCGAGGGAGGTGACAGAACTCCCAGGGTGGAAGTGAGGAAACCGAGTTGCAGAGAAGTTAAGTGACAGGTCCAGAGTCACATTGCTAGTAAGTAGCAGAGCTCAGATTTGTATCCAGAAAGTTTGCCCTTCTTATAACCGGCTCCATACAAGAAAAATCACCCTATTTTACACATAGTTTATGTATCTCTGCAAACTCCTGTTTTGATTTTGACTTATTTGTTTTCATAGATATGCCTTTGTTGTGGAAGAGACTGGATTTACTCTTTTCTTTTTGGGGGTTATCAAAACTGAATCTGAAATAAAGTGAAATCAGATGATAGAGATGTTCCAGAAACAACAGAGTCTGTTTTCACAACCTAATCCCCACCAGGCTTGACATTATGCCCACAACATATCACATAATGTGGTGATTGTAGCTTCTATTTCAGTGAATGCCATAATTCACTGAAAAACATTACTATTTTTTAAATGCCACCCATGTAACATTGTAGGCACAGTGATAAAAAGATAGATATAGTCTATCTCAGAATATTTAGATACAGTTTTGAAAAATTACTTTTTTTCCCTCACAGATTTAGACACCTACTAAGTTCATCTCCACAGTTCTCTCTCCCAGTGTCCAGCACGGGGACAGTGACATACATCTCAACGTTACTGGGACGGTCACCTACGGATGACCTAGGTTAAGTTTCAGTCTCCTATCTTGGTGCTAGTGAAGTGATAGATAAATACAAATTTCTCCCTCTTTCTCTTTTCCATTCCTGTTCCCTGTGCCTTCTATATTACTCACTGGATTATTGTCATAATGTCCTCGGCGGTTTCTCATTGTCTTCTCCTTGGCCATCCATCTTCCACTTTGCTATCTGGGCACAAAGGGAGCTAAATTACAAAACTACCAGAAAGGCCAGACTTCCAATCCCCAGAAATGTTTACTAAAATGGAGCATGAGATTGAATTTGTATTTTGAATGTTGGAAGAAATAGAGAAGACATTTGTGAAATTTTAGTCCAAGCCATTTTCATGACATTTTCAAACACGCAGTGTGGTCCAGCCATAATCTATGTCCAAAGCTTTCTTCTTAATGACACCGTCTGCAGACCATTCCTTCATGTCAGCGTCAACATTTTCTCTCTTTGTTGAAAGTCCCCAAGTCATTACCACTGGGATGTTTACTCTACTTAGGACCAATTTATTTAGAGTGTGGTGCTCTTACTATAGGTGATTCAGAGATGTCAAAAACAAGCTCAGAAATGACTATAAAATGTTGTAATCCTTACAAACATGTCTGTGGCTGGTGTTCATGTACCAAAAATACTTTCAAAGAGGGCACCGGCTAGAATCAAAGGGCTTGTTTTCTTTCCCTTTTTCAAAACTATGTTTTTATTAATTTTTTTTTAGAGAGAGAGGAAGACAGAGAGAGAGAAAAACATCGATGTGAGAGAGAAACATCCATCGGCTGCCTCCTGCCCGGCCCAACTTGGGATCAAGCCCACAACCCGGGCATGTGCCCTGACTGGGAATCAAACCGGGACCTCTCAGCGCATGGGAGGACACTCAGCGCATGGGAGGACACTCAGCGCACGGGAGGACACTCAGCGCATGGGAGGACAGTCAGCGCATGGGAGGACAGTCAGCGCATGGGAGGACAGTCAGCGCATGGGAGGACAGTCAGCGCATGGGAGGACACTCAGCGCACGGGAGGACACTCAGCGCATGGGAGGACAGTCAGCGCACGGGAGGACACTCAGCGCATGGGAGGACAGTCAGCGCATGGGAGGACACTCAGCGCATGGGAGGACACTCAGCGCATGGGAGGACACTCAGTCCACGGAGCCGCGCCGCCCGGCAGGGTTTGTTTTCTGCCTGGCCGTTTGCAGAGCGCCCTCCCTCCGAAGAAGCCTTTGTTTGTTTCCATGGGCAACAGAGCGCTGCTCTGCCTGGCAGGCTCGGGGGAACAGCCTGCTGCAGGGCATAAATACCCAAAGCAAGCTCTCTGACCGGCGTGAATTGAGGGTAACTACAGGCTGCTCCAGAAAACGCACCTCCAGCCGTGCCCAGATAAAGGCTCCCAGAGGGAGGTCTCTGTGCCCTGTGGTTCCCATAATTCCTGCCATTTAGGGACCGGAGTGTGTTGTCAGATGTCTGCAGCTTTTCTGCAGGTTTGACACACAACAGAGCGTCATTAATGGCATCACTGCCCTTCTCATTCCAGGAAGAACACAGCTTCTAGCAAATCTGGTTTTAGATCAAGGTGAGTTGAAGGAATGTGCATCAAGCTTCGAAACCAAGAGTTTTGGGCATGTCCGTATCATCCCACGTTTTGGCTATGAACAAAAGTGGGGATAATTATTTCAATGAACTTTCAGTTCATTCTTTTCTTTTCTCCTTCGCAAGTCCAAGTATGTTCCACCGCAGGACGTGAGGCTATTTCTAAACGGTATTTAATAATCGCAAAATTGAGGTGATTCCAGCAATAATGTTTTTATATTGTAGGCTATCTGAGAAAAAATTTGGTCAACTTGCAGGTTCTGCCTGTTTTTTGTGCTTTTTAAAATCTTATTAAAATGTGCAAGTGGGATGCCCTGGCTGGTTTGGCTCAGTGGTTACAGCGTCAGCCCATGGACCAAAGAGTCGCGGGTTCGATTCCAGTCAAGGGCACGTACCTTGGTTGCAGTTCAGTCCCCAGCCCCGGTCAAGGTTGTATGGGAGGCAACCAGTCTATGTGTCTCTCTCACATCAGTGTTTCTCTCTCTCGTTCTCTCTCTCTCCCTCGCCCTCTCCCCCTGCCCCCTCTTTCCCTCCCTCCCTCCTACCACTCTATCTGAAAATAAATGAAAAATATCCTCAGGTGAGAATTTAAAGCAAAAATGCACAAGTGGGAAAGTAAAGATAATACTTCTGGATAAGAGATTCCTGGGTCTGGTGGCATTGGGTTTACATGACTTCTCTTCAACTCTGATGTAATTTCCACATATTCCAAACACTTAATCTCAGCAAGAAGTGCGGAATAGTTAAGAATGACTTTGCTATGTTCTTGTAGTGTATTTGTGCCATGAAGACAAGGGACCGGCATCTCACTCACCATTGTATTCCACCCCCAGCGTAACGTACACTTAGTTATGACATGTGGTGGTACTTGCTGAAAGACTGTCATGTAGGTAAACAAAAGCATTTGCAGAGACCCTAAAATATTAAACCACACTTGCCTATACTAAAGAGAAGAGACACATAAGCCAATATTTATAAGATGTAAGGGTCGTGGTAGAAATTATCCATTTATCTAGGATTCTGCCATTGATGTCTGAAAACAATGCTGGACTGATGTTCAGCAACAGTATCATCTCCCCTGTGTATGAGTGTTTATGATGACGCACATTACCTAATTTGATCCCCATAGGTATATTATGAGTTAGGAGACTATCCCATTGAATGGCATGTAAAGGGAATTTAAGGGAACTTGAATTATGTCCCTAAGGTCAGATGGCAGCTATTCAGGAGCTCAGAATCTTTTCTCGGAACTCTTTCTGGTCTACCTTAGCTGTGTCAAATTCTCAGAGGGTGAAGGCTCTGTAACGTAGGGAGGAGATGGCAGAACCATTTTGTTACAGGTAGTCATTAAGAAGCAGAATTCAGATAAAACGCATTCAAAAATCTCAGAACATCCATCCATACAGAGAACTGCAGATCTAGGGACAGAATTTGGATCATGTTACCATAATGTTAAAAGAGGGATGCTAATGATTTTTGGGTTATGTGTTGTGGCAGAAATTTGGTTGGCGGGAAGAAACAGTTACACGCACTCAGAAGATTAGGAAATAACTGTTTAATGAGCACCCTGCTGGTCCAGCAGAGTCACCTCCAAAGACTGAGCCCGGCACCCAGGTTCCAGCCACCTTTTATACATGATAAGCTTCTGGGTATTTGGGGGTTTCTAGTTCGGCTGTAGTTTAGGTGGTTGGCAGATGTAAGGGGATTATAAAAGCCAGGGGCAGGGTCTCTGCACTGTGTCTGCACCCGGCTTGCCTTCTCATTCCCCTCTCTTGATCCTCAAGCTGCTCCTAGCAGACTTAGAGAACATCTTGGCCCTTAGTGCTGTGTGAGGAAGAGGGACGACAATCTCTCTGACTGCTTCCTGCTGAATCGGGGTGTTGAATGGGAGGGATGCAGCAACTAGAGTTCTTCACCATCCAGAGGAGAGAAATGGTTCTTGGGGGGGTCTGTATTTGAAGTGTCATTTGGAGCTTTATTGTTTCTAAGTGAGAAGAAATGAAACAGGTTAGCATGTTGAGAATACAAAGGCCAAACAGGAGTGCTATAAAAATCATTAAGAGAGGACCAGCTAATGGGAATATCCAAGATGCCCAGTTCCATATGTTACTCCAGGAACTCCAAGATTCCCATAATTCCTGTCTTTTGTAATTTGTTCCTTTAACTGCTGGGCCATGTCTATAACTATTTCTGATTAACATAAAAGCAACATTCCTAGTTTAAGAAGAAGCATATTCCTCCCATTTCAGCAATCAGTAGGTCTAACCCCCTTCTATTTTGTAATAGTACTGCTCCTAAGGGGTCTACTTGATCCTGTAAGACTATGAAGGATACAGAGTCCAGTGCTGCAATCAGTCCAGCAGGTGATGACCCTTGAGTCCTCAGGCACTTGCCGTACATAGATCAGCAGGTTTTGCTGTCCTTTTAAGGGTGACCTGCAGAGGGTTGTTCTGGCTGGTGGTCACTCTCCAGACAGGCTGATTGTCATGTGGCAGGTGAGCTGCCTTCACCCATGAGTGGTGGATCCAGGTATTCGGACCTGCGACCTTGAGAGCTGTGGGAGTGGTCAGTATAACTAAATAGGGCCCTTTCCAGGTTGGTTTGAGGGGTTCCCTTTTCCAGTCTTTTGTCCAGACTTGGTCCCTTGGTCTGTGGAGGTATAGAGTTATTCCCAGGGAAATGGGTATTCTAACTGTTACCCACTTAAGTACCTCAAGAATGGTTTTTCCTAGTCCTTGTATTTATTTTTGGATTTCCAAATTTCTCAGTTCTTTTATATGCCCTTTGAATTTGATCACTGAGGGAGGTCTCTCGTATAAGATGGCAAAGGGGGAAAACCCTGTCTTTGTCAGAGGGATACAACATACCCCTGCAAGAGAGCTAGGGGGAGTATATCACTCCAGGGCAGGTTGGTTTCTTGACATAGTTTTGCCATGGTCTGCTTAAGGGTCTGATTCATGCATTCTTCTTTCCCTGAGCTCTGCGCTGGTAGACCTTGTGCAAATTCCATTGGATACTTAGAGTTTTAGCTACCTGCTGCACTATTTCTGCTACAAAGGCTGGGCCATTGTCTGGTCCTATAGTGAATGGCATTCCAGATCTCTGGATGATGTCTCTCAGTAGAGCTTGGGCTACTTCTCTTGCCTTTTCCATACATGTGGGGTAAGCTTCAACCCAGCCCGAGAAAGTACAGATGAAAACCAGGAGCTATTTATTTCCCCTACTGGGTCCTATTTCTGAGAAGTCTACCTCTAGATAGACTTGGCCGCAGTGCTGGATCCCGGCGGGCCAGGTGGGGCCTTGTCTGGTGCTGTTTTGAGCACAGAGGAAGCAATGTTGGGAGACTGAGTCACAGAAGGATGGAGGTCGAGCAACCAGGTAGTACCGGCTTAATAAGGCTCCTGGGGCAGTTTTTCCCAGATGGGTGAGCTCATGTTGTTGCAGGACTAACCGATGGGCTAATTGTTCTGGCACGTAGATTCTGTGGTCTGGGAGTACCCACCATCCTTCCTTCATTATATTCCCCCCTTCTGTTGCGCCCATTCTTCTTCCTGGGCCGTGTATTTTGGGGTTGCAGGTAGTTCTGGAGCCGGATGATTTTTGATGGGCTGTCTGTTGTCCTGCAGCTTGTTCAGCTGCAGCGTCTGCCCGATGGTTCCCTCTGACACTGAGGCTCTTCCCTTTGGTGTCCCTTGCAGTGGGTGGCTGCTGCCTCTTGGTTCCCGGACCACTTCCAACAATTTTAGGACTTCACTTTGTTTTTTTGTATTCCTTTCCCCACTACAGCAAGGAGCCCTCTTTCCTTGTATGTAGCCCCATGGACAAGTAGGGTGGCAAAGGCATAGGGCGAGTCAGGCCTGCTAATCCTTGCTGAGTTTAATGCCCTCACCAGGGCCCATAGTTCTGCTCTTTGGGCAGACCATCCCTCAGGGAGGGCCCTTGCTTCCAGTCTCAAAATCTGAAGCTATTTTATACCAGGCATATCTTTTGCCCTCATTCATGTAACTGCTACCATCCATGTACAGAATAAGGTCAGGATTTTGCAGAGGTTTGTCTGTCAGGTCTGGTCGGCTGGAGTAGACTTCATCAAGTACCTCCAAGCAGTCATGCTCCAGGGCCCCGCTGATATTGGCAAAAAGGTGGCAGGATTTAGAGTTATTACTGCTTTCAGTCTTACTCGTGGTTTTCACACAGGAGTCCTTGGCACTGGGTCATTCAGCATGAGTTAGCCAGTACTGTCTTCTTGCCTCCAGCAAAGTAACGACAGAGTGGGGAACCTTGATGTTTAGATGTTTTCCCAAGTGAGTTTGTCTGCGTTCTTGATTAGCAGTGTGGTGGCTACTAAGCCCTCAGACAAGGTGGCCATCCTGCCACAACCAGGTCAATTTGCTTTGAAAGGTAAGCTACCGGTCTCTGCCAAGGCCCAGATTCCTGGGTTAGGACTCCCAGGGCTATTCCATTGTTTTCATGCACAAACAGGTTGAAGTGCAGTGATACGTCCAGGAGTGCCTCTGTGAGCTCGGTCTTTATAGTTGTAAATGCTTTCTCTTGATCGGGCCCCCAGACAAGGGAGAACCCCTTGTCTGGGCGCCTTTTCTTCTCCTTTCAGGGCCTCATGTAAGGGTGTTGCCAGTTCTGACAATCCGGGTATTCGTATTCGACAGAACCCTGATGCTCCCGGAAATTCTTGAATCTGTCGAGGGGAAGTGGGAACTGGAATAGCGCAGACTGCCTGTTTCCTTTCGGACCCTTGCATTCGTTTGCCTTGGGTGATCTTAAAACCTAAGTATTTGACTTCTTTTTTTACAAATTTGTACCTTTTCCTTTGATACTCAATAACCAGTTTCCACAAGTAGCCCGAGTAAGGCCTTGGTCCCTCCCCAGCATTGGGCTCGATAGGACTGGCCAGCAGGAGGTCGTCTACATATTGGAGGAGGACACACCCTAAGTTCTGTCCTGGGAACTTGGCAAAGTCAGGCGCTAGTGCCCCGCTGAACAAAGTTGGTGAGTTCTTGAATCCTTGGGGTAGTCTGGTCCAAATGAATTGTTCCTTTGTTCCTGTGGTGGGGTTTTCCCCTCCGAAGGCGAACAGAGACTGGCTATTTGGTGCTAGTTGGAGGCAGAAGAGGGCATCCTTTAAGTCCAGGCACGTGAACCACCCTGCCTCAGAAGGTGTGATCCTCACAGCGTGTATGGGTTGGGCAGTGCCGCATGCGACGTGATGACCGCCTCATTAATGGCCCTTGTCTTGCACCGAGCAGTTGTCGTTTTCCCAGGTTTCTTTATGGGCCACAGGAAAGTGTTCCATGGGGACTGGCATTGCTCTAAAAGTCCCCACTTGAGTAGTTGGTCTAGGACCCAGACTCTCGGTGAATCTGGATCCCTAGACGTGCTTCCCACGGGACCATGTACTGGTGTATTTTGACAGGTTGGGCTCCAGGTTTCAGGTCAATCAGGATTGGGGTATGGTTTTTGGCCACACCTGGGGGTTTCTTTTACCCACACTGACGGGATTCAGCCACCAGTCCCAGGGCTGCCGCTGGCTCATCAGGCGGGCGGTATACGACCTCCATTCCCCTTCCCGTGGTACCGCCAAGAACAGGATCATGGAGGGGCCTCCTAGCCTAGGCGCCGCTGTGCGACCCATCTGGAGCAAAGGCTGTTTCTGCACCCATCTTTGCCAGGAGGTCCCTGCCCAGCAGCGGTACTGGGCAGTCTGGTAGATACAGGAACTCATGAACCACCTGGTGGCCTCTGGACGGCATTTCCAGGGGCCGCAAAATGGTCAACGGACTTCGGTTCCAGTAGCCCCCACAATGGTAACTTTCTGCCCTGATAGGGGCGCTACCTTTTGTGTCACCACAGAGTGCTCGGCCCCTGTGTCAATCATAAAGTTGACCGTTTGGCTCCCACCCTCATTTTGACCTTGGGTAGAGCCCGTCTTCCCTATTCAGAGTCCTTTCCTGCCTGGCCGAGCAGGTGGGCCTCCCGCGTTCTGGCCAGTGGCGGCTGGTGGAGCAGGTCAGGCAGCGGGCGGGTGCGAGGGGGTTACGAAAGCCGAGGGGCGGGGTCTCTGCACTGTTTCTGCCCTCGGCTTGCCTTCTCATACCTACAAAAATATAAATTCCCAACATTTGTAAAATGCTTTCAAACTTAAAAATTTACTCATTGATCACATGATCATGAATCAGTATAGTTTCCTGTTGCTAAATATAAATTCACCGTACCTTTGAGACACGGAGTTTCTGTCCAAGAGAAGCTTTGTTCAGTTCACAAGTATTTATCTGTTCCTTAACATGTCCAAGGTACCGTGCCAGGTCATTTCTATCCCATCCTCTTGGAGCCATGAGCTGTCATCCAGGAAGTCCTGCAATCTTGCAGAACAGATCATGTCGAGGGGCCCTCAGCCTACGTGGAGTAGAAGGGGTCTCAGCTAAGCTAAACCTTCCACCCACTGCCTCCCAGACCCTGGCCATGTGAGTGACCATCTGATCTCCTCCAGACTAGCTGCGACACCAGGTGAAGGCCACAGAGTGACCCCAGTCTACAGCATGTGGGAAACAAGTGCCACCCACCAACCCTGTCTGCATTTCTGACCCATAACATAATGAAATATAATACAATTTTTGCTGATTACAGCTATTAATTTTTTGAGCATCTTGCTAGGCAACAATAGATAAATGACATATGAACAGGCATCCGAATTAACATAGAGGTGTAAATATGATAACTGGAATGGATGAAGAGATGCAGTGTTCTAAACAGCATTGTAATGGAGAACCCTAGGGTGGTGTCCGTGGTTTAAAAAGATGTTTTCTCCATAATGAGAATCAAGCTAGCAGTGTGTTTTCTGGGGTGGGGTGATTGCTAATAGGTGATTACTAAAAGTAGCTCCTAAATGGAAAGTAGGGGGAAAGAAGGTTAACATAATCATACTTTCATCTAAACCATTCTGTTCACTCACATTGAAAAGATACTGTCTATTAACTGCCACAGAGTGGCCTCTTACTTCTAAAACGGATTGTTTAAAAATTCAGTCATTTCAGGGAGGAAAACTATGTCAGAAAAAGAAACTTATTAATAATTTATTTAAAACATACCCATTATTAAGCTCCCACCATGTATCAGGATTAAAATAATAGGCACCTTCTAGCCACTGCTCCTTTAAACATATTTAAATACTGATATTTTGAGGTGGTAGACTTTCACTGTTATTCATCCTATTTTAGTGAAACTTTAAAGACTTATAATGGGGGGAGGGGTTGTAATTTTCTAAAGCTCTGCACATAATTTGCAGGTGCAAAATCTGAGATTCAAGTCTGGTGGTTTGAGTCCAATATCTTCCCTGAAAACAACTACCTTATTATTATTTAAGAGGAACTTAATGGTTATTGTGACCATTAAGACCTGGGACGAGGGTGTGAACAGAAACGGAATAAAAAACAGCTTAAATTGTTGTGCTGCCATTGATGCCAATAAAGGCTTTTTGTTATGTTTTCAGTAAAGTGGTCTCCTTTACCTTGAACCCAGAAGATGAAATGTGACTTTCAAAAGCTACTGAGACACACAGCTGCACACACACACAGACACACTCCTGAGGCTTCCTCAGCAACTTTACATCAATTGTTTCTTTAACCTAAGAAAACCCTTGAGTGAGATCTGAAATAGTGCAGCTCAAAGAAAGGCAAATCAAATAAACACTCTGCAATTGCAAAAAATAAAAAATTGTGAGTTGGCCAGTGTAGGACTGGCCGCCACAGTATTTTCTTGATGGTAAATATCAAAAAGGTTCTTCCAGTTCTGTTGGACTTTAAGCACTGAACACACATGACCCTGATTCACCGTATTGTTCTGTAAAAATATTCTTAACAGTTATGTGAATGGGAAGGCATGGCTAAACCATCAAAAATTTCTGAGACTGGAATCCTTTGGTCCAGAGATCAAGGACTGATTCCTCTTAAAATGACAAATTTGAGTTGCTTCATGGTGAAGTCCAGTAAATCTGGCCTTGATGGCCCACACTGAGAAGTCAAGAGTGCGACTAACAATGCTTTGCATGACTCTTCCATTTGGGCTTCTTATTACCAAGCTTGATTTTAAAGTATTTGCTTGAGACAACTGTGGTGGAATCTACTCTTTTGCCAGTGAAATCTATTTCAGTGGTTACATTCAGAAGACACATTCTACACCTCCAAGTCTGTATGGTAAAAAGAGAAATTTACTCAAAAATATCTGTAATAGTGCCAACCTTTTTTCGTCTTTGGTTCTCCTTACTAAAAAGTCTCAAATGTGGTTCTCTGTAGTGAAAGGAAATGACTTTTGATTGCAAAGACCTTAACTTTCCTTTGGCTTTTTACCATGGCAGACAGAAGACAACACAGAAGACACCTCTTGTGAAAGGTGTCAAGAAATTTTAAAAACAGGGAGAGATTCCAAAACGGCAGCAGAGTGAATGGAAGCTACAAAGACCATCTCCCAGGACCAAATTGGTATTACAACTCAAATAAAGAAAAATCGATGGGAAAAGCAACAGAAAAGCAGCTTGCGAGGATCATATAACCAAGGACACTGACTTGAAACTGGTAGGATTGTGGAGGCACCAGAGGGGGGCTGCACAGGGAAAATTTGGCAGGCTCCAAAGCTCACTGCAATAGCCAAAATGGTGAAACAAAGAAACAAAAGGCAAATGAAAGAACAAGAGACCTCTACCAAAGATGAGATAAATGGGGAGCAGTTAAGAAAGTTAACAGAACTAGAATTCAGAGCCATGATCTTGAGGAAGCTCAACAGCATGAGTAAGGACATAGAAATGTTGAAAATCAACCAGTTGAAAATTAAAAACCACCAAGAAGAAATGAAGAATGACTGATCAAAAATAAAGAACATATTGGAAGGTCTAAATAGCAGAGTAGAGGAAGCTGAGGACTGGATCAGTGAATTAGAAGACAGGGTAGAAAAAAATTAACCAATCAGAAAACCAAAAAGAAAAAACGAGTAAAAACCAGGAATACAGCTTAAGAGAACTATGGGACAACAGGAAACATAATAATATTCACATCATAGGAGTGCCCGCAGAAGGAGAAAATGAGCAAGAATATAATCGAAGAGATAGTGACAGAAAACTTCCCTAATTTGGTGAAGGAAGAAGGCATTCAAGTTCAAGAAGCACAGAGAGCCCCAAGTAAGAAGAACCGAAACAGACCCACACCAAGGCACATAGTAATTACAATGCCAAAAATTAAAGATAAAGAGAGAAATCTAAAAGCAGCAAGAGATAAGCAACAGGTTACCTACATAGGAACCCCTATAAGGCTCTCAGCTGACTTCTCAACAGAAACACTACAGGCCACAAGAGAATGGCATGAAATAATCAAGGTCACAAAAAAACAAGGATCTGAATCCAAGACTACTCTACCCAGCAAGGCTGTCATTCAAAATAGAAGGTCAAATAAAGAGCTTTCCAGACAAAAAAGGCTAAGAGAATACATTAGCACCAAACCAGCACAATAAGAAATGTTAAAGGACTGCTGTAATTAGTAGAAGAAATAGGAGGAAAAATATAATCAAACTAAACAAAAATGGCAATAGATAAGTACATATCAATAATCACCTGAAATGTAAATGGACTGAATGCTCCAATAAAAAGACAGGGAGTAGATGATTGGATAAGATAGCATGACTCATCTATATGTTGTTAACAAGAGACCCACCTCACAACAAAAGACTCACATAGGTTCAAAGTGAAGGGATGGAAAAAAGTCTTCCTAACAAACAAAATGGAAAAAAAAGCTGGGGTGGCTATACTCATATCTGATAAAATAGATTTAAAAATGAAGGCCATAACTAGAGACAAAAAAAGACACTAAATAATATTGAAAGGATCTATCCAACAGGAAGATATAACCTTGATAAACATATATGCACCCAATATAGGAGCACCAACATATATTAGAAATCTTCTAGAGGACTCCAAAGGAGAAATTGACAGCAATACAATTATAGCAGGGGACTTCAATACCCCACTGACACCACTGGATAGATCCTCTAGACAAAAAATTAACAAGGAAACAGAGACTCTAAATGAAGTACTAGACCAAATGGATTTAATAGATATCTACAGAGAATTACACCCCAAAACTACAGAATTCACATTCTTCTCAAGTGTACATGGGACATTCTCAAAGATAAACCACATGATAGGACACAAACTAAATCACTACAAGTTCAAGAAGACTGAAGTCATATCAAGCATCTCAGATCACAATGGCATGAAACTAGAAATCAACTGCAACAAAAACATGCAAAGACATTTGAACCATGGAAGCTAAATAGCATATTATTAAGCAATGAATGGGTTACCAAAGAGATCAAGGAAGAAATTATACACTTCCTGGAAACCAATGAAAATGAACACACAACAACACAAAATGTATAGGACACAGTGAAAGCAGTTCTGAGAGGGAAGTTCATAGCACTACAGGCCTACCTCAAGAAACAAGAAAATTTTCTAATTGACTGTTTAACTTCACAACTTAAGGAATTAGAAAGCAAACAAAAAGAAAACCCCAGAGCAAGTAGAAGGAAGGAAATAGTAAAGATCAGAGCAGAAATAAATGACATAGAGACCAAAAAAAACAATTCAAAGGATCAATGAAACAAAGAGCTGGTTTTTAAAAAAGATAAACAAGATTGATGGACCCTTAGCTAGACTCACCAAAAAACAAAGAGAGAGAACCCATATATACAAAATCAGAAATGAAAGAGAAGTAACACCTGACACCACAGAAATACAAAAGATCGTTAACAACTACTATGAACAATTATATGGCAACAAATTTGACAATCTCAGCAAAATGGACAAATTTCTAGAAACACATAATCTCCCAAAACTGGACTGGAAAGAGATAGAAAACTTGAACAGACCAATAACAACCAAGAAAATTGAAGAGGTAATCAAGACTCTCCCAGTAAACAAAAGCCTAGGCCTGGATGGCTTCACGGGGGAGTTTTACCAAACATTCAAAAAGGAACACCCATTCTCCTCAAACTATTTCAAAAAATTCAAGAAGAAGGAAGACTTCCAAACCTGTTCTATGAGGCCAGCATAATTCTAATTCCAAAACCAGAAAAAGACATTACAAAGAAAGAAAACTACCAGCCAATATCCCTGATGAACATAGACGCCAAAATCCTGAACAAAATACTAGCAAATCAGATCCAGGACTACATCAAAAAAATTGTTCACCATGACCAAGTGGGATTCATCCCAGGGATGCAAGGCTGGTACAATATGCACAAATCAATAAATGTGATACACCACATAAACAAAATGAAGAATAAAAACCACATGATCATATCAATAGATGCTGAAAAAGCATTCAACAAAATCCAGCATTCATTTCTGATAAAAACTCTCAGCAATGTGGGAATAGAGGGATCATATCTCAACATAATAAAGGCCATTTATGAAAGACCTACAGCCAACACCATACTCAATGAGCAGAAACTAAAAGCATTTCCCTTAAGAACAGGAACAAGACAGGGATGCCCACTTTTGCCACTCTTATTTAACATAGTACTGGAAATCTTAGCCACAGCAATCAGACAGGAAGAAAATAAATAAAAGGGATCCAAATTGGAAAGGAGGAAGTGAAACTGTCATTATTTGCAGATGACATGATATTATACATAGAAAACCCTAATGACTCTATCAAAAATCTACTAGACTTAATAAATGAATTTGGCAAAGTAGCAAGATACAAAATTAACATCAAGAAATCGACAGCATTCTTATACACCAATGATGAACTCACAGAAAGAGAAACTGAAAAAACAATCCCATTTACCATCATGGCAAAAAATTTAAGATACCTAGGAATAAACGTAACCAAAGAAGTAAAGGACCTATTCGCAGAAAACCACAGGGCATAGAAAAAAGAAATAGAGGAAGATATAAAAAAGTGGAAGCACATACCTTGTTCATGGATTGGGAGAATTAACATAATTAAAATGTCCATATTACCCAAATCAATCTATAGATTCAATGAAATCCCCATCAAATTACCAACAACATATTTCACAGAACTAGAATAAATACTTCAAAAGTTCATATGAAACCAAATAGGACCCCAGATAGCCACAGCAAACTTGAAAAAGAAGGACAAAGTAAGTGGGATCACAATACCAGATATCAGCCTGGTACTGGCACAAGAACAGGCATATAGATTAGTGGAACAGAATAGAGAACTCAGAAATGGACCCAAGATATTAGGCTCAATTAATATTTGACAAAGGAGGCAAGAGCATACAATGGAGTAAAGACAGCCTCTTTAATTAATGGTGTTGGGAAAATTGGACAGCTACATGTAAAAAAATGAAAGTGGACCATCAACTTACACCATACACAAAAATAAACTCAAAATGGATAAAAACTTAAATGTGACCCATGAATCCATAAAAATTCTAGAAGAAAATTTAGACAACAAAATTTCGGACATCATACGCAACAGAATTTTCACTGATACATCACCTAAGGCAACAGAAACAAAGGAAAAAATGAACACACGGGACTACATCAAACTAAAAAGCTTCTGCACAGCAAAAGAAACAATCACCAAAATGGAAAGGCAACCCACTTTATGGGAGAACATTATTGCCAATGATACATCAGATAAGGGGTTATTTTCCGAAATATATAGAGTACTCATACAACTCAACAAAAAGAATTCAAAGAACCCAATTAAAAAATGGGCAGAGGATCTGAATAGACACCTCTCCAAACAGGATATACAAATGGCCAAGAGACATATGAAGAAATGCTCAACATCACTGATCATCAGAGAGATACAAATTAAAACAACAATGAGGTATCACCTTACACCTGTCAGAATGGCCGCCATCAACAAATCATCAAACAACAAGTGTTGACGAGGTTGTGGAGAAAAGGGGACTCTAGTACACTGCTGGTGGAAATTCAGACTGGTGAAGCCACTATGGAAAACAATATGGTGTTACCTCAAAAAATTAAAAATTGAACTTCCATTTGACCCATTGATCCCTTTTCTAGGAATATACCCTAAGAAGCTTGAAACACCGATCAGAAAGAATATATGTACCCCCATGTTCATAGCAGCACTATTTACAGTAGCTAAGATCTGGAAACAGCCCGTGTCCATCAGTAGACAAATGGATAAAAGAGCAGTGGTACATATACACAATGGAGTACTATGCAGCTGTAAGAAAGAAAGATCTCTTATCCTTTGAGATGACATGGAGGGACCTGGAAAGTATTATCCTAAGTGAAACAAGCCAAGCAGCAAAAGACAAATACCCCATTTTCTCACTTATTTGTGTAACATAATGAACGTAACAGTCTGAGGAATAGGTTAGACCCAGAGACATGGAAGTAGGGTACAAACTGACAACCCTCAGAAGAGGGGGCAGTGGGGGGAGGGAAGAGATAAAGAACAGAACTTATATACATGTACACATAACCAATGGACATGGACAACAAAGCCGAGGATGGGGTGGGGGAGATAGGGAGGAGGGAGTCAATGGGATGACAAAGGAGAAACATCTGTAACAAAAATAAAATTTAAAAAAAAGATAAAAAACAAAACAAATAAAAGAATATTTAAAAACACAGCGAAACCAGTATGCATTGATTAAGTAGCGTAAAATAGTGTCCTTGGAACCTTGTGCATGAACCCTGTTACCACACGATATAAAGTTGGCATGACTGTTTATCTAATGTCATGCAAATAATTTCCACTTCAAATAAAAGTATATACTTATCAAGTGTCTCAGGAAAAACAGAACTGAGGTTGGGGACCCATAAACAGAGATATAAAAAGAATACCATGCACCATTATGATTGTGATGACTTCATGCTTTTGCCTTGGGTAGAGAATGTAAGTGTGGGTGTTCATTTGTGTGGGGTAGGGGTAACTCTAAGAGTGCTGGTGCTTTTATTCAGACAGTTATAGAAATTCAACATGTCTTCATCGAACGCCGTAACGAAGTTTTACAGTGATTAAAGCAGCTTAGGTACAAGGTGTTTTTGAACTAACGTAAGGTAACTCTCCTGTTACAGGTTGACTTCGTGTGACAGATTTAAAAGGCAAGTGGGCAGCCCTTTCTTTTTTTTATATATATATTTTTTTATCCTCACCCGAGGACATTTTTTCATTTTTTGTACAGACAGAGTGGGAGGGAGAGAGAGGAAGAGAGAGAGAGGGAAACATCGATGTGAAAGGGCCACATCAAGTGGCTGCCACCCGCATGACCAACCAGGGCCAGGGACAAACTGCAACCGAGGCACATGCCCTTAGCGGGAACCGAACCCGGGTCTCTCCAGACCGCAGGCGGGCGCTCTAACCGCTGAGCCAAACTGGCCAGGGCGGGCAGCCCTTTCTTAGCTGCGAGTATTATGTGTAGTAAGATGGAACTTTTGTGGTCTTGGAAAGCATATAGACTCTGGAGACATAAGTTGCATTTGAAGGTTGGCCAGGATCTCACACGTATGAGCTGCTGATCTGGGGGACAGAATAATTGAAGAGAGCTTCCTGAAAGAACTGTGTACAAAGAGCTGAACAGAATTTAAGAAACTCCACAGGGACAGGGTAGTACTCTTGGGCTCACCGCAGGCAGGGGCCATTCCCCTACATCCGAAGGAGTGGACAAGGAGCAATTGGCCCAATTCTGAGAGGGCTCCTGGCAAGTGGCCTGTGCGACAGGGATGGAGCCAGCCCCCGGCCCCAGCTAAGAGGGGCCTGGGGAGAATAAATGCCCGGACCCGCTCTCCTGTAGCTAGTCCTCATGCCAGTTCTCCACTGGGCAAAGTGAACTAAACAGCAGGTAAAGAAATACATAAGAGCATATTGTCAAAGGTCAGCTGTTTGGCAGGTGAAGGTCACAAAAAGAAGACCAGGAAATGGAAATGGAATTTACCCAGCACCCAGCACCCACGCCCACACCTGCGGACAGTAGACCACCAAGGAGAGTTCTGTCATTCAACTCCAGTGGCATGGATATCTGGATTTTGGAATTCTTTGCAGCACCCTCTCCGTCTTGACAAAAATCAGAAAAAGGAAATTACTGACTCCACCATATTTTTGTTTTCAACTTGGGCGCCAGCAGGAAATCCCTAGGTGACAGTAATGCAATCATCACAACTATAGTAAGAAGAACTGTAGTTGATTTATTTGTTTCCCGTTCCTTTTCATGCCTTCATGTATTTATTTTTTCAATTTTCACAGTTCAACTGCACTTTGAACCAGTGGCTCACTACTCATTCTGACTGAATTCAGTTCACAGTTCCACCAGTTACGAGCTGTGTGATCTGGGACAAATGACTTACATTTGCTAAGACTTAGTTCGCTCATATGAAAAATAATATTTTGATATGTTAGGATTTTTTTCATAAAGACATATAGAAAGAACTCAATAAATGTTAGTTGAAATTATTGCTTCTGTTAAGATTTTTATAGTAACAATTCATACATTTTTTAATTGATAATTTATGTGAATTTTGTATTCATAAAATAATAATACATTTTGGTCTAACTTCATTTTCCTAATCTGAATATGGTAACAATATCTTTCCTGCAGCACTGTTGTGAATATTCCCTGAGAATGTAGGTGGGGAATTGTTGGCAATCCACAGCCTTCCAGTAGCCTGGTTCTTGTCGTTGTGGTGATTACCTGCAGTTACCACGTCCCTCCAGTGGGAGGCGGAAAACCTGGCTGAGCTCTGGCCCCGGCTCCAGCGGCTCAGAACAGTGCCCCTTGTGCCCGAAATACCACCAGAAGGAGAAGTTCAGTCAGTTTCCACCTGTTCAGCTTCCACTCTAGGAAATGAGAAGTTTGGCTAAAAAAAGGGTCTGAATTTAGTGGCACCTCTTTGGGTCTGAGAATGAGGATTGTAAGAATAAAGAAATGAGGGTGATGTTTTAGAAATATACTTATCCAAAGATGTTTTTCAACAGTTAGAACTAAGAAAAGCCAGGTGCCTTTCCAAGGTTATATTTTATATTTTAGGTGATTATGCCCACAAAGAAAATGATAAAAGACAACACCCCCAATAATAATAATAATAATAATAATAATAATAATAATAATAAAAAGAAAGGAAAAACAAGATAATAAGGGCATTTTCTTGGCACAGATATTAAAGTTCAATAGCAAAGCAATTACGATTTACTATTCTCCATTAATGGAAGTATGAAAATATGTCTGCTATTTATAATGTATTCAAATCTATGTATGTCCAATCTCCAAAGAGACCCCATGTGCTTCAGAAGAATGAAGTCCTGGGATAGACCGGCGGCTCTGTAGCATCCCTTCTTTATGATCCATTCTGGCATCTATGGGACCCCACCCATAATACCCTGGCCTGTCTGAGGCCTACACTCCATAAACTTTTTTTAGATTTGGGAATTTTTATGACCTGGATGATTATGGAATAAGGATCTAGGGTTGTGTTCAGTTTGAGGCCTTTTCATGTGCTGATTTGTGGCTTATCAATGAAGCTTCATGAGCAGTCACATTGTAATGAAGCAATTTGAAGAGTTGTTGGTTCTAGTCCAGGAGTGTCATGTCTCAAAGGCAGGTCCTAGATGAGCACTGTTACCTTGGGCAGAGTCATTTAACCTGTGGGGTCTCAGTTTCTTCATCTGTAAAACACTGAGGTTGAACCGTATGATCCCTCGGGGCCCTCATGGAAGGTCCAAGTTTTATGATTCTCTGTGAATTAATTATTAAAGTCTTTTGTGGTCACATTTGCACCCTTCATTGTTTAAGGCAGCAATAAACAAGAATAACCTCTCCTCCAAAATTAGAATATTCTGTAACTTTCCAAGCTCGATGAAAAGATTCTAAGGAGAGGGCCGATCACAGCATTTGATGCAGGCATTCCAAACAAAGCCTGTTTACCATCTCCTAAGGGTCCCCCCTGTGCAAAACCAGATCAGGACTGAGACTCATCATTCTCTTTAGCTCAAAGCACAACGTTGTGGGTGCTTTGGTTGATGTCTTTGCTGTAGTCTGACATGGTCTTCAGATCCGCCTCTGATCCTTGTCAGCACCAGTGACAAAGCCTGGCTTCTCTTGCACAGAGAGTGGATTTCACAGAAAGGCATGGCAGCATCTTTTTTGTTGCTTCGATTTCTTTGGTTGTGCATCATCTCTTACTTCCCTAGTGTGAGGTCAGTGGCCTGCGTTCCAACTTGAATTCCCTCACAGATGTGAAAGAGACTAATAATATCCCCAAGGCCTGTCTCAGAGGAAGGAGCAGGAGACAAAAGCTGTCTTTGGGACATTTTTAACCTTCCTTTCCAGAACCAGGCCCTAGTGCTAAGCTTGTGCCTATTCTCTGAGGTTTAGCTTTTGATACATTGTTATCTGTTAGCTGGTGGGTATTTAAGGTGGTGCTCACTCAAGGGGTTTTGCCTTATGAGAGTGTATTCTCAATGCTAATAATAATAATAATAATTAATTAATTAAATAAATTAAATAAACCGTGAGAACCAGACATTCAGTGATATAATTTTACCAGAAGTGAGTGCCATTTACACAAATGAGATGTGTCTTCAGGACAAGGAACCTCACCGACAAAGTGTGGAGCTTGACTCTCCACCACTCATTGGTTGAGAGCCACTCTCCATAACTGAGATGTTATCAAATAAATCAGAACTTTAAAGCATTAAATATTACCGGAAATAATCCCCATCAGTGAATACACTGTATTTCAGATAGCATCTCATCTGAGCACAAAGAAACCCAAACAACCAACACACTGCCAGTTGCCAGAGGGGAGTGTTTGGGGGAAGATGGATGTAAAAGGGGAGGGATTAAGAAGTACCGATTGGTAGTCCCAGGGACATAAAGCACAGCTCAGGGAATATAGTCAATGAGGTTATAGTAACTATGTACTGGGCCAGGTGGGTACTGGACTTATCTGGGGAATCACTTCATAAATTGTATGAATGTCTAACCACCATGCTGTACACCTGGAACTAATATAAAATAATATCAAATGTCAACTGTGATTTAAAAAACACACAACAACCCACTTTTTCTTTATACAAAATGAGTAAGCAAGCTACATGTACTAAGAATGCTTTCTTCAGTCTTCAATATGATTTTATTTTCAGTTGCTCAAAGATGTAATTAAATCTTTGAACTTTTTGAGGGATTTTATATCTGAAGAACAGAGTGCTATAGGCTTTTCGTAGAAGGATGGTGCCTACCCTTTCCTTAGAATAAATTTTAAAGTGTCATCTTCGCACCTTTACTGTTTTCAAGTGACACTGGGTTTCAGGGTGAGAAGCTGAAGAGACAAACAGCACCTTGGATACACTCGTTCCTGCAATGCAGACGGAATTAGGCTGCCGAAATGTTCTCTTCCCGCAGAGATTGCTTCTGGCTAGGTCTCTTCTCCCTACAATGCCCCATTAGCTCTGAACGCACTTTTCCCTAGATAAATTTAAAAGCTCATTCTAATTAGACTTCACTGGGGTGGTCTGCATTATTTAATTCATTCAGAAAACCAAGAGGAGAAAACTGATTACCTTGTGCAGCTAGCTCAGCTGATCGTGAGGGTATCACATGGCGATTTTCAGCTTGGGGTTAGGTTACATGCAATTTTCACCAATCCAGCCTCAAAACCAGGCAATGGACATTACTCACAAGCCATCTTTCTCATTCACCTCATTAAGGCTTTTGTAACTGTAGCATTAATTATGTCTTCCCAAGACTCATTTTCTTCCTGACGCCACCCTACCCCACCAAGTCCTTTAAATTAGTAAATTGTTGAAAGTTGAGGGGGCTCGCATTTCAGATGTGCCACGCTTCAGTTTTCCTATCAATAGGTTTCATGAACTTTTCCCTCACCTGGACTGTAGCAACAACTTCAAGTCGATCCTTCCACACGGACGACCGAGTTCTCTCTTTAAAATGGCCCACGCGGGATGTTTACTCTAGGTGTTTTCAAAGCTCCTGTCCTTTATCCACCCATCTAACCTAAAACATTAGCTTTCAGTTTTCTATTTATTGTTGTCCCATCTATTATGTTTCCGTTATACTGCCAGGATCTAGCAGATGGGATCTACCGTGAGTAGCATCTGAAAAGTATAGTGGAAAGTGATTCAGTAAATGAATGGACATGATCTGAGCACATGGCATAAATATTTTTCCATATTTGATGGGATATAGTGGAAAGTTTGAAGTCTGGTACACAGTTCCCTTCACAGTTAAAATTCCTTTTCCTTCTCAGGCATGCTCCTCGTTAGTATCTCAGCGAACGCTCAGATGGCACTGAGCCTTCCTGCAACGTGTCCTCTTCATCCTCCACATGCTTTATCTCAACATTTTATTAGGAAAGTAATCAAACCACACACATAAAAACTACAGGAAATGCCACTGAACACCCATAGTGCCCCTACTTGAATTCCATGATCAATATTTTGTTTCACATCACATATCTATTCCTCTATCTACCCACCCACCGAGTTTTCCATTTCAGAGGAAACAACAGACATTACTACACTTTATCTCTAAAGCCTTCCACATGCTCATGAGGATTTTTAAAAATGTAATTAGAAACAAATTCTTTTTTGAATCATAATAATTGATGATTTAATGACTGGAATTAATTTTGAAAACATGCAAATTCCTTTTGTGTGTATTTACCTGAGCTTAAAATGAAGATTTATGATGGGGAATAATTTTCCTATAATAAGTCCTGTTTTTCTTCATAAGACATTGTTATTTGCAATGCTCATGCAATTATATGCCAGTGTAACTCAAGGGTGTAATGACATTTCTCTTTGAAAGCATTTAAATAACTCAGGAAATTGCTTTACTGTTCTGGGTCCTGACTTAAACCTCACTTTTGCCGTGTTCATTTTATTATACAATCTGTCTCGACTCACCCAGGCAAAATACATTCCACCATGTATAATGTGCGCTGAATATTTTACTGGTTGATAGCCATATAATTATATCCATTCTTGCATTTATATCTGTACATAGACATAGCATTCTATATGTAAACAGTCCCGCTTATAAATGTGTATGCGAATAACGTCTTAACAAAGATTACACATTTGGTTTTCCTTCTTTAGTGATTTCAGCTGATTCTATAAAAGGATGTTTTCTTTTATCATTGTAATTTACTTTAAAGATTATAAAAGATGCACTTACGTTAGGAAGGACGTAAGAATAATAACTCAATAAAATTGTAATATGTAATTAGTTTGATTAGGAAATAAAACAAAAATTAGACCTTCACCTCTGTAAATGTATTGATGTTATTTTCAGTCCGGAGCACGTGGCACACTGTGTGCCGACTACAACGAGTCAAGGCATTTGCAGAGAGCACGTGGACTCCTGTTTCCCGTAGTGGAGAAGCTATTCCCACCCAGTGGCACTAGTATTCTGTGAAATGACCTATAAGCAAATGCTCATTGAATCCCTTTCCTGTTGACCACAGCAGCCGTTATTGGCAGAAATGTGGGCTCCATTACAGGGGAGGGCTTTGCCTTGTCCTGGTTTTTATTATGTAATCACTTGTTCGGGTGGTGTTTCTCACCCTCCCTGTTGAAACGAGCTGAGAGGCCAGGACCGCGAACTGTCTTTCCGTTCGGGCGGGTCTGTGGAAATACTCTGGAGGAGCAGCGACAGCACATTCACTGGTCTGGCGCATGGACACAGGCTCAGAGGAAAGCAGGGGGTGCAGGGCAAGGGTGGAAGAAAGAGACGGAATAACACGACAGCCGTGCAGCGGGCATAAGCATTGTCAGACACGCTATTCCGTTTTTTCCGAATGACATTTTGACATGGGCACTGTGGGAGCTGGACATTGGCCCTAATGATGTTTTGATTAGGTACCATTTGAATTAAATGCTGTGTTTTGGAGTAGCAGTGATTCTTTTATTGTATCTACAATCATCTACTAATAATTTTTTTTTTAAACAAAATACTTCTATTTTGGGTCCTTGGGATACTCACATAAATGAGTGTCTTTTGAGAAGTTCTAAGGTGGCCCAGCCAGTGTGGCTCAGTGGATTGACCCAGGGACTGAGAGGTCCTGGTTGGGTTCCTGGTCAGGGCACATGCCGGGTTTCAGGCTCGATCCCCAGTAGGGGGCGTGCAGCAGGCAGACAATCGATGTTTGTCTCTCACATCGATGTTTCATCTTTTTCCCTTCCTCTCTCTCCAGAAAAAATCAATAAAAAAAAGAAATTCTAACGTGGAGATAATTTTTTCTTCCATTTTTTGCTTTCTCTCCCCATTTTCAAGAAGCAAATCTCACAAGTAAATGCTGGCCCTCCTGTGAAAACTCACATACCCATTTTCTTCTCATTCTGTCTTGTTCCTTTTTCCTCTCTGTTCTTCGTGTGAACTTACTGGTCAGAGGGCTCCAGCGGAGTACAGATGACCTTGGACTGTGTGCATAAGATTCAATACTTGTTGGGCTGCTCTAGGCATCATTTCCTTATCTGTAAAGCCTGCATCCTTTGACCATTTCAGTAGTCCTGGAAATGGGGTCGCGGCTGGGTCTCAGGTAGGCATGTGGAGTGAGGCAACCCCTTGCCTTTCCAAGTCAAGTACCTGTTCACACCCACTGCTTTACAGAGTTTCCATCGAGCCTCCAAAAGGGAGCAAATGAATTGCACCATTTCTTCCACCCAAGATCAGTTACATGAAGTTTTTCTTGGAGCTTGGATGGAAAGAGAGACTAGCAGCCAATGAAAGCTCAAGTTCTGCAAGGCACCATGGAGCATGCAAGAGAAAATTTGCTGCAAAGGAAGAAGGAAAAGCCGGGCAAAAGAGATGATGCAGGGGTTCTGAGACCAGCAGGATGGCTAATTCTAGAATTCCTCCAATTTCAAGTTACTTCAGCTACACACAGCACGTAGCAATTGTGATCTATGTTACAATTATTAATCACCATAGGGAAATAGTACATGGCACCAAATGTTAAGATGCAATTTTTATTCTGATCTAGATATCTTAAAGCTATGTTACAAAATGATCATGTTGGATTTCATAAATAAAGCCATTAAAATTAATAAAAATATTTTATTTATTTATTTTTAATTAATTAATTCATTTTTGTTACAGATGTTTCTCCTTTTATCCCCACTGATTCCCCCCTCCCCCACCCTCCCCACCCTGTCCCCAGCTTTGTTGTCCATGTCCATTGTTCATGCATACATGCATATAAGTTCTGTGGTTTATCTCTCCCCCACCACCCCCTCTTCTGGGGATTGTCAGTCTATACCCCACTTCCACATCTCTGGGACTACCCCATTCCTCAGACTGTTATGTTCATTATATTCTACAAATAAGTGAGATCATGTGATACTTGTCTTTCTCTGTTTGGCTTGTTTCGCTTAGGATGATACTTTCCAGGTCTTTCCATGTTGTCTCAAAGGATAAGAGATCAAAAAGTAATTTATTTTAGTTAGAGTATTAACACATTGTAAGCAACAAGCCCTGTCATGAAGAATGTAGCCTCTTTTGCCAAATGTAGATTTTGACACTGAAGGATAAGCTGCTAAAAAGTGAAAGTAAATGTTTTTAGCACATGCTAGTTACAGGAAAGGACATGACTTTAGAAATCTGATTTCTTCTAAATATTATAAATTAGGTCTAACAGCTTTCTAAATTAAGTTTAGGTTTATTTTGAGTGTAATGATATGCTTTTGCATCATAATTCCATAAATTTTTAAAAAATGTTTTTATTGATTTTTAGAGAGAGAGAAGAGAGAGATAGAAACATCAATGTGTGTGAGAGAAACATGGATCAGCTGCCTCATGCACGCCCCCTACTGGGGATCAAGCCCACAACCTGGGCATGTGCCCTGACCAGGAATCAAACCAGGACCTCTCAGCCAATGGGATGATGCTCAGTACTGAGCCACACTGGCCTGGCTAATTCCATAAATGATTAACAGCTTTCCTGGAAGAGACCAGCTGCAGCAGCAGACCATCGAATGGTGATGGCTGGAAGACACCAAATCCAGGGCACCAGCCCACATTTGTTTCCATTTGCTTTGGCGGTGTCCTTGAGATGATCCTTTCGATGGCATTCTTCCTTGTTTCACTTTCTGAACTCTCGAAGACTCTGGGTCTTCATCAGGCTGCTTTGGCCTGTTTGGTAATCAGCAGTGGGCTGGGACTAGTGCTTTGGTCCTGTATGTAGTGTAAGAGGGACCTATGTTAACTCTTCTAACCTGCCTGTAAACAGACACGCTGCAGAGGAATTGGAAAGACTTGACTCTGCTCCTCTCCCCATCCCATACTGCAGTTGCTCGAAATCCTTATGCTCCTCAGTCTGTTGAATATGTGCTCTGTTATAAATGCTATAACCTTTGATATTTTTTTCTTACTCTTTCTTCCACACTTAGCAACTGATTGCATAGAAATTAGGGTAACTCATTTTTACAAATTAAAAAAAAAAAAAGCTTTATTCTATTAATTCTCCTGGGCTTTTCTTTTGGAATAATTTATTAAACTTAACTCAGGATGGTGATCTTTTATTCTATTATATTTGTTCATTAGCCAAGCTTTTTTATTTCACTGTTCTTGGGTGATATATTTTGAAACAACTTGAGGCAATTTGTTGTACATCACTACATTGCTACTTGTGTATTACATATTAGAAAATCAGTATCAAAAGAGATCTTTATATCATTGATGAAAAGGGACTTCGTCCTAAAATTCAGTTGCAGTAAAATGAACTAAATCAGAAAATTGTGAGAGATTCTGTACAACAGCTTTATCCTTCTCTGACTTCAAAGCACTCTGGGAAACATAGACCTCTACTATTTTTTATCGGGAGGTATTGACAGGGCTTCAGTTATCAATTTTGTGTAGGGTAACTTCTGTATAGGGACACACTTGTGATGAGCCAGCCACATGGTTTTGATTTCTACAAAATGCAGGGCCCAGTGCTTATCCAGGTGTGTTCCTATTATTCAGAAACTATAGCAAGTCTTTGTCAGACTCATGAATAGACCCCTAATGACATTCTCCCACTGACACCACTTTGGTCTAAACTGGGAAGCATCAATATATTAAGTGCTAACGATCCACACAAGAGCCAGAACAATGAAGAAACACCAAGAACCAACTGAGAAGCAAAATGACTATAGACCTGGGCTATGCCAATATCATACTAGATCTACCTATAGTGGGGCTACGCAGTGCTACCTGTCCACCAATAGCACCTTACTTAGTTTCATATTTACCTTATAACTTGCCATGCTCCCGAAGTCAATTGTCTTTCTTCTAATAAATGCATCATTTTATATCTGGCATTAAGACACACCCCCAACATTATCTAACAATCCTCATTCTTGCTTTGACTTTCCATTGATGATATATATTTTGATATATGAGTGAGAGACGTTGTAAAAATTAAGTCTATCATCCCTGAGTCGCAACATGTTGAATTTGCATTGTGTGGCACAAGTTTATCAGATCACTCATTGCCTCTTCATACAGTATTGAATGCAGGGGATTTATTCAGGGAGATGAGACAGAGGTTCTGGACTTATTGGTGTTCAGATGGATTGACCCGAGTCAGGTCCCAGGCAGCTGGCGTGAGTCTGCCCACCTGGGAGAAGTTAAAACATAGGACAGGTGGTTCTCCAAAGAGGAAGAAAGGGCGTTAGAAACACATTGTCACACCTTTGGTCCAGCATGACTCCTTCACAACCAAATGGAAATGAAAACATCAAAATGATTTATGATCTCTGTTTTCTCCTGTCCTACAGCAGAATTATTTATGGATTTCTCAGGAAGCAATTCACTAGTTTATGAATTGTCCAATCTCTTTGTTTCTATTTTCATCTTTTATCTTTTTTTATTATCATTTCTCTTTCAGTTAGCTTCTCCTCCGAAGGATGGCAAAGAAAGTGCGAAAGGCAGTCCTGGCTGGGTGGCTCAGTTGGTTGGAGCACTGTCCCACACACCAAAGGGTTGCGGGACCGATTCCCGGTCAGGACACATACCTAAGGTGCAGGTTTGATCACCGGTCAAGGTGCGTATGGGAGGGAACTTTCCATGTTTCTCTCTCACATTGATGTTTTTCTCTCTCTCCCTCTTCCTTCCTCTCTTTCTAAAAATCAATAAAAACATCTTTGGGTGAGAATTAAAAAAAAAAAAGTGAACAGAGCATATCAAGTTTCCTCAGACAGACCTAGGAAAGGTTGAATTAAATTAATTATGAGATGCTCCTATGATATCTCATTGAATATAAATAAAGATGTAATTATAATTGAATCTGAGATCTGGAAGGAAACATGTTGATGCAGCCTAACTAGCACATAGTATTGTTCTTGCTCCAATCATCAAACACTTTTTAAAAAGCTATCAGACATAGTATTTCCCAAAGCAGTAAACTCCATCACTATAATATCAATGGTGATGATGAGAATAATCATAATATTATAGCTGCTATTTACTGAGTATTAACTTTGAACTAGACACTGCATTAAGTGATGAACATAATTGTTATGAGGTAGATGCTATTGTTATTCCCTTTTATACACTTCTATTTAGGTTTCTATTATGCAAAATAGCAGTGGAGAATTTAATTAATTTTTGTTACAGATGTTTCTCCTTTTTCCGCCACTGATTCCCCCCTCCCGCTCCCTCCCCGCCCTGTCCCCAGTTTGTTGTCCATGTCCACTGTTCATGCATACATGCATATAAGTTCTGTGGTTTATCTCTCCCCCACCATCCCCTCTTCTGGGGATTGTCAGTCTGTACCACACCTCCACATCTCTGGGACTACTTCATTCCTCAGACTGTTATGTTCATTATATTCCACAAATAAGTGAGATCATAGGATACTTGTCCTTCTCTGTTTGGCTTGCCTCACTCAGGATGATAGTCTCCAGGTCCCTCCATGTAGTCTCAAAGGACAAGAGATCTTTCTATCTTACAGCTGCGTAGTACTCCATTGTGTATATGTACCACTGCTTTTTTATCCATTCGTCTACTGATGGACACTTGGGCTGTTTCCAGATCTTAGCTATTGTAAATAGTGCTGCTACAAACATGGGGATAGATATATTCTTTCTGCCTGGTGTTTCTGGCTTCTTAGGGTATATTCCTAAAAGTGGGATCACTGGGTCCAATGGAAGTCCAATTTTTAAATTTTTGAGGTAACACCATATTGTTTTCCATAGTGGCTGCACCAGTCTGCATTCCCACCAGCAGTGTACTAGAGTCCCCTTTTCTCCACACCCTCACCAACACTTGTTGTTTGATGATTTGTTGATGGCGGCCATTCTGACAGGTGTGAGGTGATACCTCACTGTTGTTTTAATTTGCATCTCTCTGATGATTAGTGATGATGAGCATTTCTTCATATATCTCTTGGCCATTTGTATGTCCTGTTTGGAGAGGTGTCTATTCAGCTCCTGGGCCCATTATTTAATTGGGTTCTTTGTCTTCCTTTTGTGGAGTTGTATGAGCACTCTATATATATTGGAAATTAACCCCTTATCTGATATATCATTGGCAATTATGGTCTTCCATACACTGGGTAGCCTTTCCGTTTTGATGATTGTATCTTTCGTCGTGCAGAAGCTTTTGAGTTTGATGTAGTCCCATGTGTTCATTTTCTTCTTTGTTTCTATTGCCTTAGGTGATGTATCAGTGAAAATCCTGCTGCATATAATGTGTGAAATTTTGTTGCCTACATGTTCTTTCAGAATTTTTATGGATGCATAAGTCACATTTAAGTCTTTTACCATTTTGAGTTTATTGTTGTGTATGGTGTAAGTTGATGGTCTAGTCTCGTTTTTCTGCAGGTAGCTGTCCAATTTTCCCAGCACCATTTATTAAAGAGGCTGTCCTTACTCCACTGTATGCTCTTGCCACCTTTGTCAAATATTAATTCAGCATATTGCCTTGGGTCCATTTCTGGGTTCTCTGTTCTGTTCCACTGGTCTATCTGCCTGTTCTTATGCCAGTACCAGGCTGTTTTGATTATAGTGGCTTTGTAGTATAACCTGAAATCTGGTATTGTGATCCCTCCAACTTTGTTCTTCCTTTTCAAGATTGCTGTGGCTCTTCGAGGCCTTTTTGGTTCCATATGAACTTTTGAAGTAATTGTTCTAATTCTGTGAAGTATGCCATTGGTATTTTGATGGGGATTGCATTGAATCTATAGATTGCTTTGGGTAATATGGACATTTTAATGATGTTAATTCTCCCAATCCATGAACAGGGTATCTGCTTCCACTTTTTTATATCTTCCTCTATTTCTTTTTTCAATAACCTGTAGTTTTCTGCAAATAGGTCCTTTATTTCTTTGGTTAAGTTTATTCTTAGGTATCTTAATTTTTTTGTCGCAAGGGTAAATGGGATTTTTTTCGTAGTTTCTCTTTCTGTGAGTTCATCCTCAGTGTATAAGAATGCCATCGGAGGGACTTCCGGTCAAGATGGCGGGTAGGTAAACGCGGTATCGCGTCCTCCCACAACCACATCAAAGTTACAACTAAACTACAGAACAACCATCATTCAAAACCGCCTGAAATCAAGCTGAATGGAAGTCGTACAACTACGGAACTAAGGAAAAAAAAAAAAGCAGCTACATCCATACCGGTAGGAGGGGCAGCGGCGCGAGGGGGGGCGGCGGCGCGGCAGCGGCGGAGCGCGCAGCGGCGAGACAGGCTGGTCCCACACCCAAGCGTGGTGGATAAAAATCAGGAGGATCCCGTGGCTGGGAAGGTCCTTCCTGAGGACTGAGGGGTCCCCGTCCCACACCAGGTGCCCCGTTCAGGGTTCCAGTGCCAGGAAGAGAAGTCCCCATAACTTCTGGCTGGAAAACCAGCGGGAACTGAGGCTCAGGGAGGCTGAAGCGGCTGGAGCCCCAGGTAGCTCCTTAAAGGGCCCGCGCATGGACTTATCGGACTCTCTCCCTCTAAGCTCGGAGGGGAGGCAGCTCGAGGGGCACCAGAGACACACAGGGAAGAACTGAGCTGTTTGGCACTGGAGCGAGAGCTGGAGAGGGGGCTTCCTCGGGGACAAACGTGCTGTCAGAGGCCTTTGTTCCTTTGGTGAGCCCTTCCCGGGGGCGGCAGACAGAAGCCATATCTGGGACTCCAGCAACCTGGCTCACACTCGTAGCCCCGCCCTGCTGACTCCCTGAGGCCCCGCCCCGCCCCACACAACTTCAACAAGCTGTTGCCACTTGCTTAACCATAGGATTGGCCGGTCTTGGATCCTGCTTCAGGTTTTTCCTAAATTCTTTCAAACGAGCAGCACCGGGTCTCAGCGAGCCCCATACCTCTCATTAAGTAATACACAGAAACAAACACAGGGAGGCAGCCAAAATGAGGATACAAAGAAACAGGTCCCAAATGAAAGAACAGAACAAAACCCCAATAAAAGAACTAAGCGAAAGGGAGATAAGCAACCTAACAGATACTGAGTTCAAAATACTGCTTATAAGGATGCTCAATGAACTTAGTGAGAACCTCAGTGAACTTAGGGAGGGCATCAAGAGCATAAAAAAGGACCAGTTAGAAATCATGGATACACAGTTGGAATTAAAGGAGGCATTAACTGAAATAAAGAATAATTTACACAGCTTCAATAATAGAGTATGTAGATCCAAGGAGCAAACCATCGATTTGGAATATAAGGAAGCAAAAAATCCCCAATCAGAAGAGCAAAAAGAAAAAAGAATCCAAAAAAATGAGGATAGAGTAAGGAGCCTCTGAGATAACTTCAAGCGTGCCAACATTCGCATCTTGGGGGTGCCCGAAGGAGAAGAGAGAGAACAAGAAATTGAAAACCTGTTTGAAACAATAATGGCAGAAAACTTTCCTAACTTGGTGAAGGAAACAGACATACAAGTCCAGGAAGCACAGAGAGTCCCAAACAAGATGAACCCCAAGAGGCCCACACCAAGACACATCATCATCAAAATGCAAAAGGTTCAAGACAAAGAGAGAATATTAAAAGCAGCAAGAGAAAGGCAGCTAGTTACCTACAAGGGAGTACCCATTAGGCTGTCAGCTGATTTCTCAAAAGAAACTTTGCAGGCCAGAAGGGAGTGGCAAGAAATATTCAGAGTGATGAAAACCAAGAACCTACAACCAAAATTACTCTATCCTGCAAAGCTGTCATTTAGAATCGATGGACATACAAAAACTTTCCCAGACAAGAAAAAGTTAAAGGAGTTCATCACCACCAAACCGTTATTATATGAAATGATGAAGGGTCTTTTTGAAGAAAAAGATAAAATGTATGAACAAACAAAATGGCAATGAATACATATCTATCAACAATGGAATCTACAAACAAAATGAACAGGAAGAACAGAAACATTCTCATAGATACAGAGAACATTTTATTGGTTGCCAGTTGGGAAGGGGGTTGGGGGAATGGGTGAAAAAGGTGAAGGGATTAAGAAGCACAAACTCATTGCTAGACTGACAAACCTCAAAGGGAAAGGGGTTGGGGGGGTGGGAAGAAATAAACCAAAGAACTTATATGCATAACCAATGGACACAGACAATAGTGTGAAAAAAGGTGGGAGGGGGGCGGGAGTGGGGAGGAGGGGGTCAATGGGGGAAAAATGTGGAACATCTATAATACATTTTACATCCAACAATAAAGATTTGGAAAAAAAAAAAAAAAAGAATGCCATCGATTTAGTGTATAAGAATGCCATCGATTTCTTGATGTTAATTTTGTATCCTGCTACTTTGCCAAATTCATTTATTAAGTCTAGTAAATTTTTGATGGAGTCTTTGGGGTTTTCTATGTATAGTATCATGTCATCTGCAAATAATGACAGTTTCACTTCCTTCTTTCCAATTTGGAACCCTTTTATCTTTATTTTTTCCTGTGTGATTGCTGTGGCTAAGACTTCCAGTACTATGTTAAATAAGAGTGGTGAAAGTGGGCATCCTTGCCTTGTTCTTGTTCTTAAGGGAAATGCTTTTAGTTTTTGCCCATTGAGTATGATGTTGGGTGTAGGTCTTTCATATATGGCCTTTATTATGTCTAGATATGATCCCTCTATTCCCACATTCTGAGTGTTTTTATCAGAAATGGATGCTGGATTTTGTCGAAGGCTTTTTTGGCATCTATTAATATGACCATGTGGTCTTTATTCTTCATTTTTTTAATGTTGTGTATCACATTTATTGATTTGCGAATATTGTACCAGCCTTGCATCCCTGAGATGAATCCCACTTGGTCATGGTGAACAATTTTTTTGATGTAGTCCTGGATCCGATTTGCTAGTATTTTGTCTTGGTGTGGGCCTGTTTGAGCTCTTCTTACTTGGGGCTCTCTGTGCTTCTTGAACTTGAATGCCTTCTTCCCTCACCAAATTAGGGAAGTTTTCTGTCACTATTTCTTTGAATATATTCGCTAACCCTTGCTCATTTTCTTCTTCTTCGGAGACTCCTATGATGCTAATATTATTATGTTTCCAGTTGTCCCACAGTTCTCTTAAGCTGTCTTCCTGTTTTTTACTCATTTTTTCCTTTTGGTTTTCTGATTGGTTGATCTTTTCTCCCTGTCTTTTAATTCACTGATCCGGTCCTCAGCTTCCACTACTCTGCTTTTTAGACCTTCCAATGTGTTTTTAATTTCTGATATGTCATTTTTAATTTCCAACTGGTTGATTTTCAACATTTCTATGTCTTTAGTCATGGTGCTCATGTTCTTACACATGCTTTTGAGCTTCCTCAAGATCATGGCTCTGAATTCTAGTTCTTTTAGCTTGCTTAACTGCACCTCATTTATCTCATCTTCCGTAGAGGTCTCTTGTTCTTTCATTTGGCTTTTGTTTCTGTTTTTCACCATTTTGGCTATCACAGTGGGCTTTGGAGTCTGCCAAATTTTCCCTGTGGGTGTTGGTGTTCTGCTGTTTCTGGCTCCCGTTCTTGGGTTTGGATGAGGCAGGGAGGACCCACTTTAACCACCACTGTCAAGTCTTACCTTTCCTCTAGCTTTTTTTTGCCTGGAGGCTATTTGTAGAGGTCACTGAAGAACCTTGGTTTCTGAGTTGCCTGAAAAACTCCCTCAGGTACTCAGTGTAAGAGGATTTCCTGAGTGTGGGGCAGATGCTGGTTGTTAATGGGCCTCAATTAGCATTTCAATGGCCACTAGGTGGGGTTGAATCTCCGAGGGAGGGCCCACCGCCTCTCCCCAGGGCCCTGGGAAGGAGTAAAATGACCACAGTCCTGCGTGGCTGCACTCAGCAAAAGTTCTGAGCACCCTCCAAATCCCGAGTGTCCCCACACAGTTCCAGTCCAGTTTACCCTCCCTCTGCCAGAGCCCAAGGTGAGTGGCTGCTGCCAATTTAGCCTCTGTCCAGACTCTGTGCCGTGGAGCCGCCTGGGACTTTAACCTGATGGCGCTGGTCCCAGCCAAGGGCCTCCAAGTCTGCGGCACCGGCCGAGGGTGTAGCACTCAGGCGATGTCACAGGACTTAGCCGCCGTCTTAGCCAAGGTGGCAGCAGCTTCCCGCCGAGCCCCCTGGTCTCAGCCAAGTCCATGTGGCACCAGCCGAGGGCTTAGCACCAGCCGAGGCGGCAGCAGCTGCCAGTGAGTCCCCTGGTCCCTGCCCAGGCTGCTGTGGACCGTGGGCTCCTGGCCCCCTGTCGCGTCCTCACAACCCTACCAAGACTGAGTCAGTGTCCCTGGTTATGTGGTCCTCCAGGCTGCCTTTCGGTTACTCCTTCCTGCAGACTTGTCTTTATTTTCGTTGTGACTCCAGTTTGGTCCTGGGAGATGGTGTGTGTAGCTCCATTCACTCCACCACCATTTTTTTCTTCCAGAATTTGCCTTTTATATGAAATAGAAATAAACCTAAGAATTACTGACATATTGGTTATAATTCTCTGTGCAAATTCACTGTAACCTTTCTCTCCATGACATCACTTTATGATAATTGTTGGGAATAAATACTACATTCCCCCCAAGTTTTCTTTCTCTCCTATAATCACCCCTGGTTCTTCTGTCCCTTACGTCATTCTTCCCCTGTGACCTTCTTCAGGATTTCCTCTGTGACGGACCTCCCAGAACTGAACAAAACATTTGAAATATGATCACACTGTTCTCTTTTATTTCCACTCTGTGGTCTGAAACTGGCTTGTATACAGTCGCAGTGTTCCATTTAATGTGTTCAGGTTTCAAATTTGGGAGTAAGTTCAAGACCTGAAAAACTTTCAGTTCAAATATGGGCAGGTTAGTAAAGAACATGTTTTTTATCACTTGGTTAAACCAGAACTTCAGTTAGTAGGGCCAATATCCAAATAATGGCATAAAATGCCAAAAAACATATGAATGATATCAATGATGAGTAAGCAAGTCTCCCTATGCTGATTTTGCAAGTCATTGTGAATCTGAATTTATGTTAAAATTAAAATTTAAAAAGAAAAGATAATATTCAGTGTCAGTGAGCAAGTGGGTCCATGCAAATAAATACCCCTCTGTAACTGTCGGGGTCCAACGGCACGGCCTGTCAGTGCTGACTTCGTAGTCAGCAATCGAAGCCTCATATGGTAGATGCTGTGACCAGAAGTGCCACATGGAAATTGACCCCGAGAGAGCGATGACAGATATGTTAAATATACATGCACACCTCCTATATTCTGGTGTTGCTGATGGTTCTCTTTTATAGATCAGCAGAGTAAAAGAGGAAACAATTCTCCCCCACTTCTGAAAATAAAACCATACTCATCCCTCCAAGCATACCTCATGAATATGACAGAGGTTTTGACTACTGAATACTTCCATAGTCACATTTCTGTTCTTCCTGTCTCTCAGTTCTCACCTCCACCCCATGGGCCCAGAGAAAATACCCATCACTTTAGGAGTTGTCCTCCAACATTACTTGTAAAAGTCCCAGGTTATTTTCATGCATGTCATCTGGCATCTCTTCGACTCTGCTTGGCGGCCCCGGGCAAGGCGACTCTGGTCTTCCTGGAGGACCGCAGCCTTAGCAGCCCACATCTTCCCAGGCGCGCCCAAGGAGGGTGCTGCCCACCTGCTCAGAGCCTCGGGCTGCCCTCTGCACCTCTCCTGCTACTTCTGCTCACTTCTGACCGCCGGTTACACCGTTTGCTGAGCTCTCTGCACCACAAACAGCCACACAGCCCACGAAGTCCCACGGCCGACACCACGTGGACAGTGAGACATCGCTTCCTCTGCAGGGACAGCCAGCTCCTCACCCCTCGGTCATCTCCACAGCTGAGGGTCCAGCGTCTTCACTGCCTACTTCCCTCGGGGAGGTTCCATGGCTGAGCTGCTTTCGGTCATGTATGAAACATGCATGTGTATATAGAATGATATACCTATGATGTGGTTATATACACATCTAACTGTGTAGTTACATGCATACTATAATGCATTATTAATGTAATGTATTTATGTTTAATGTGTATTCCAGGGTGGAGAGGGACTCGGGACGGAAAGCCAGGCCCGGAAAACAGCTCAGAAGACAGAGACCGAGCCACTGTGCCACATTGTTGAAGCGGTTGCAGGTGCTGAGCATGGTCTTAGTTGCTCTTTAGAAATCAGAAGAAATACAAAGGCAGCTCCTAACACCTTACGGGATTTTCCATCGTGTTGAGAAGACAGCACGGACCCACAAAGCCCCACCTCGCCCTCGTGGTTCTACACACGGACAGGAGTCAGGTTCCCTGGGGGAGCCTGCGCTCCCCCGCACCCGCAGAGCTTCCTGGGTGGACCCGCGCCGCGCGTTCAGGACTCCCGGGAGAGCGGAGACACGGTGGCCCTCAGCCAGGTTCACCTCCCTCCTCAGTCCGGAACAGCTGCCATCATAACACAGTCCACGTGGTCCCAGGCGCCAGTCCCTTATTGGTAAGCTAATGAAAACATGGTCAGGGACTGGGCCTCAAGCCGAGTTCCAGCCACGGGGGGAGCGTCCCTCTCCTCCTGCCTGCGCGCTGCCTTCTAGTGTTTCCTGGGCGCCTTGCTGTGGAGCGCAGGTCCAGGTCCTGCTGGGGACTCCCGGGCGGCGGGCATTAGACTCTCCCCAGTAGTTGGACTCAAATCTCACTCAGGAAGATTTGGGCCGAGAACCTGGGGAAAACTAGGTCCCACCATCCGCCAGCCCCAGCTTCCCATTCTCCCGTCCTGGCCTCTCCTTTCATCCAGCTTCTCTGCCTACCCAGAACCTAACCCTCTCTCCCTGGAGAAACTGGGGCGGCAGGCATGTGGACAACGACAGCTAAGGCCTGACGTTTGAATTAGCTGTTACATAAAAATCTGCATCATCACAGATGTGTTACCTTAGAGTACTAACATAATTTTATTATAGAGAGCTTTGCTTGAAGAGAATTTCTTTGAATGTTTAATACTTCATATTTATACACATATATAAATATAAAATTATATATTATATAACAATATAACATATCTGTCTATATGTAGATACATACACACATACACACATTTAAGAAATTTGGTTTTAAAATAATATTTTTCCAAATCATTTCAGCATGGACACTTGCAATGCAACAGCTCTGGGTGAATTCTCAGCCTCGAGCCAGGGCTCCTACAAAATGACAGGGTTTCTTCCAAAGTAACTGGCATCGAAGAGACAGAGCTTGGTAGCTACAGTCACTCACAGACTTTTCATTGGTTGGAGATTGTGAAATGAAAATAGATCTATTGTTCCACCCCACTCAGACTCCGCTGCTCTTAGGATCAGTGATTAATAAAGGCTTTACCTAAATCCATAGAGGGACACAGGAGTCAAATCCTAATCCAAGCACAAGTCCTGTTTGCAAATTAGAACCCAAATCCTAATTCCTCTGAGGCTTGTCCCTCCCTGCTCAAATGGCATTGTTGTTTTGATTTAAAATCCTGCGACCTTTTAAAAAGTGATTGCTATTTCTTTGTATCATTAAGCACAAAGGCTTTTAAATGATTTTCCTCCCTAAAATGCACTCAGAAGTAGAGTTGATAATTCAGCTTGCCTAAAAACGGGGAGGGAGGGCCTTTAGAAGATAATCATTTAACCAAAAGCGTAGTTAAGATCATTTTAGTTCGCTATGAGTTGATTTTCAGAAACACTGTTCAGAGAGGAACAGGGAATGAAGTGGTTGGTGCCTGGCCATTTACATCTATGCTCTCCCCAAACGGGTAGTAAGTCTGAAGAAGTCATCGCAATTAAGATTAGGTTTGCCTAATATAAAAGTGACTAAAACATGAGATGTGTTTATTTTTCTTTTGATTGAAATGATCACTGAGATAAGGAATGCAGGGCTGAGAGAAGGCTCCAGGAGATGTCCTGCTCTTTGCTTCAGCATCTCTATAGGTGGCCCCTGTTCTATGGCTCAAACTGCAAGTAGAGGAGGAAAGGGTATTCGCCTAACATTTTTGTAGTTGATATTTTTTTCTAGAGAGAGGAGAGGAGAGGGAGAGCGAGAGAAACATCGCTGAGAGTGAAACATTGATTGACTACCACCCGCATGTCTCCCACCAGGGATCAAGCCCGAGAAAATGCCCTGACTGGGAACTGAACCGGCAACCCTTTGGTGCAAGGACAATGCCCAACCAATGAGCCACACTGGCCAGGGCACTCCTAACCTTTTAAAGTCAGCACCTCTCAGGAACACCACTTCACAACTTGACCCTTCCATTTGTATGACTAAGTCACATGGTTACAAGTTGTGATGGAGGAGAGTGGAGATTGAAACTGGAAAGCTGTGTGTCCAGATCATTATTATTTTTTATTTTTATTTAAAGAAATTTTTTTTCCTTCATTGATTTTAGAGAGAGAGGAAGGGAGAGGGGGAGAGAGATAGAAACGTCAATGAGAGAGAACATCGATTGGCTGCCTCCTGCACGCCCCCCGCTGGGGACCGTTTCCACAACCTGGGCATGTGCCCTGACTGGGAACAAACCGGTGACCTCTGGGTGCATGGGTCCACACTCAACCACTGAGCCACACCAGCTGGACTCATTATTATTATTATTATTATTATTTTTAATCCTCACCTGAGGATATTTTTACATTTTCTTCAGACAGAGTGAGAGGGAAAGAGAGAGAGAGAGAGCGAAACATTGATGTGAGAGAGACACATCAACTGGTTGCTACCCACACAACCCCAACTGGGGCCGGGGATGAACTGCAACCAAGGTAGGTGACCTTGATGAAATCAAACCCAGAACTCTTTGGTCCGCAGGCTGATGCTGTAACCTCTGAGCCAAACCAACCAGGTTATTATTTTTCATTTTCAAATAATAAAATTTATAATTTTTTAATGAGAGCTCCCTGGACAAACCCTGCTTGTTCACATCTCTTGCACCCCACATCTCTGCGCATGCTGTTCCCTCGAAATGTTCTTCCATCTGGCAATCACACTGCCCAGCCTTCAGTGCCACCCTCCTCCTAGAAGATGCCACACCCCTCAGGAGATGAACCCCCCCCCCCCGTGCCATCTACCCACGAACACATTTGCCATTCCTTTAGTGGTTGGCACTTGCTTGTAAGAGAAGGCTCTCAATACACTTGCAAAATAAAAGAAGAATCTTGGAATGATTCTTATAAACACAAAAACAACGGGAAATACAGGTTAGAAGATAGCCCGCATCTTTTGCCCCTGAAGGGTAGTATAATAGTGTTCAGTGATTCCTCTTACCTGAGAAATGACGATCATATTTCTTGCGTCCTGGTCTCAGATGGGTCTGAAATAGCCTTTGATGTCTCCTTTCCTGACATGGCAACTGTCTACCTACCTTTAAGTATTTAGATGAAATGCTTCTTTCCCCAGAAGGCTTTCCTTTATCACCAGGTTCTGTTCTAGTAAGAGTGCCCTGCTCCTTCCTGGGTGTCCCTAGAAAGCAATGGCATTATGGCCTCAAGCTGCTGCCCAGAGCAGAAGTCTGAGTGGTTATAGTTCATCAGCTGCCACGGGATTCTTGCCCAAGTACCCTCAATGTCAGCTTGCGGACACTGCTTAGACCCGAAGTAGGAATCACAGGTCTGATGTTCCCAGTCTCAATGTGACTCTCAAACCTGGCTGGAGACAGTGTGTGGAAGTCAGATGTGAGGATTCCCTTTGTTAGTGTGTCTTTTACTGGTGCACTTGATTTAGAAGATTCTCCAAACGCATTGTATTTGACCTGTGTTTACTTATCTTCCATCTCGAATGCTTGTTTCTCTTCACCTTTCCAAACTCTAGACTATTCCTCTTATGGATCTAGAGAAGAGTAACCTCTTTCATCCTCACCAACCGGCCCTGGCTTGGATCCACCGCCTCCTCAGATATGCAACATCTGAAAGCCGGAGCCAGGCCACTTTCTTGGTGACATTGATTGCTTTCTGAAGTTTTCCTGGAAAACATATAAACTGAAACTGTCTCAGGCAAATGGGTACCCTAGAGGTAAGGGAGAACCTAGAATGCGATAATCTTTGAGGAAATACTTGTGGTTATTCTTCCTTTGGGCAATATTTTGGGATAAATCGTGGCAGGCGAGCCTAATTGCCACAGCAAAGAGAGCTAATATTAAAAAACAAAACAAAACAAAACAAAACTCTGAGAAGCAGGACTAAGAAATATTCCAAAGGCATTCTGTGACACAGGCCTGAACTGTTTGAGATTGTTCTATTCCCCAGACTATGATGCTATAAAGTTGATAAAATAGGCTGAGGATTTTTGCTTCTGTTTTTATTTTTTTGTTTATTTTTATTTTTGTGTAAAGGCATGGGACAGATTATATTAAACAATCAGAGTCAGTCATTTTAGCTGCATAAAATTTTATATATATGTATACATATATGTGGATGTATTGTACCTATATATACATACAAGTATTAGTAATTATTTGCGATGAAATGTTTATAAGCAAATCTGATGAAATTTTTAGAGAGGGCCATGTTGATGACAATAACCATTTCAGTTATTATCCACCCATTCTATATTCGCACACTCTCAATGGTATCCACAAATAGGAGACACCTACTCTAAGAACCTAGCATCTTAGTATTAAAAATGTGGTACTGAAAATTATGATTTAAAGAAAATACTTTGGTGCCAGAATATATGTTCTTATAATTATCCCAGCGAAGTTCCTAAGGGTCCCAAACAGCCTGAAGTTCCATTAATCTGGGCTAGGCTAAATTAAACACAAGGTGGTTTGCTGTGTTTGTTTTTAATTTGCAAAGGAATTTAGTGTCCCTGAAAGTCAGGGACTTGCAAACCAGGCTTCGATCACTCAGGGATATTTTAGGCATCTCTGCCAGTAGCATTAAGGGGAAAGAACTGGCAGGTCCTGAAATGAAGAAAACCAGGATATTTGGAAGAGAATGCAAAGCCTAGAAGCTGGTCAGGGGAAGAGGTTCTAAAACAAACATGAAATATTTAGCTGAGATGAGTGGGTTCTCGAGTTGGAGGTGTTCATGAAATTCCCTACTTCCTCTGTGCAGGTCAGGTGACCGTATACAGGGCGAGGCAGAGGATGCACACTGAGAGCCACCTGTGCACATGGCTGTGTGCTGTGACTGAAACAGTGCCCTCCACGATTTCCCCTCCTTCCTCTTTGCAAACGACTCAATGAAGATTTCATAGGGGCATGGATTGGGACCTTTGTTTTGAGCATGATGAGTGATAGAAACTGACATATGTCACAATGTATTTGGGCGAAGGATGAGAAATGGGCCACCAATGGGGACAAATTACAAGGAAATAAGATGACATTTTATCAGAATGGATGAATGAATGGAGTAGGAGGGGTGCAAGACAGTCTGAGAATCTCGATGCCAATGACTACTCATTTGGAATATAAAATCACATGACTTGATCAATCATTGTAAGAACAAAAATGCTTAACATATTTATTAAATTTGCAGCCATTGTGGCTGGTACTATGCTACCAGCAGATTCGCCCAAATATCACTTCTTGGCCTCATATTTGTACTTGTCCCCAGATTTCTCTGAGGTACCCTGTGTTCCCCCAATGCACAAATCTCAATTCTAGGGTGAAAGAGTTGGCTAGGATCATGAAGAGAAGTTGCTCAAGATAATGAAATTTTAGGAAAGGCAGAGATGTACGGAATATAACATGTAAGGGGCATTTAGCGACATTAGGGGGACAATTACATTTGTTTCACCTTCTGTGGTGCTCCTTCCCTTGTTCCATGCTCGTTAATCCGATGCCACAGAGAGAGGAATGAAGATCTGTTCTCTGCTCTGACAGTAGAATTGACATCGCAAACCACAGGCTGCCTATACCTACATCATGGCAATTTTCTGACACAGAATATGCAAGCTTAGGTCTATAATATGTGTATCTTATAATAGGATTAATGAGGCAAGTTGTCTCCAATGCTTACCCTCAGGCTTAGAGAGAGGGCAATGGAGAGAACAAAGGAAGTGATGCAGGGTTGTCAGATTCGGGAAAATTCATGTTAGTGGAGAAGAATTGCGGTACCATGAAGATCACATGATTATAGGATCTCAGAGCATGAGGCAATGCTCGCCTACAGCTTACCTTTATTTTATTTTATTTTTTTGTTATCCTCACCCGAGGATATTTTTCCATTTTTTGTACAAATAGAGTGGGAGGGAGAGAGAGGAAGGGAGAGAGAGAGAGAGAAACATCGATGTGAAGGGACACACCGAGTGGCTGCCACCCGCATGACCAACCAGGGCCGGGGACAAACTGCAACCGAAGTACGCGCCCTTAGCGGGAACCGAACCCGGGTCTCTCCGGACCGCAGGCCGACGCTCTAACCGCTGAGCCAAACTGGCCAGGGCCAGCTTACCTTTATAGTATTGACACAAATGAACTCTTGCTTAGCAGCAGACACCATTCCAAATAGGCATTATCCTTGCCTCATTTAACACCCTCAAAACTCCAACTTTCATGCTTTCACAGATGAGAAAACTGAGTCACAGAGAAACCAAGCAATCTGCTTCAAGTTGTATGACCACTGACGTTAAAATCAGGATTAGAATCTATAGTCTGCCCACCCCCTCAAATCCATGCATATGCATTTTACTACTGTGTTTCATCTCTTGAAAGGAACAGACACTCAAAGATGGAAAGAGACTGGGCTAGTTAACCACACACCAGGACTAAACCGAGATTTCTTAGCCCTCATTAATTGTATTAAACATTGATTGATATTCACGGCTATTGACCAGAGCCTATGATTCTTTTCATGTCACTAGCTTTGCAAGTTTGTATTATTTATTCATCCCTTTTCAGGACTGGTATTGGCTCCCAGGTCCAGCCTAATTTGGAGTTACGTGTATGATACCACAGATTGAAGGAAACATACGCTTATTTTATCATAATCATTTTCTCCCATTTGCTGTCTTCTATATGTTGGGCAATATGCTAAATAGTTTACTTACATTTTTTTTTACTGAATTCTCACAAGGCCGCTCTGTTGCAAGTGTCATTATATTTATTCTACACATGTGGAAACAAGGACAGAAGTTGAAAAACTTATGCACGGTCACAAGACAATCAAACTGCAGTGTCAGCCACCAAACCCTGTCTTCATCCTTTGAAGTCCTTTTGTGTCGAGTACCTTGACTCTTTATAAACATGACCAATGAAAACTCATTTCGATTTTGAATACCAATTCTATTAGTTAAAACACAATGTGCATTCATTGGTGGAACTTCAGTCTGACCTTTCTAAATGAAATTGCTATTAAAAAAACCCAACAACTTGTCAATAAAAAGCTAAACAATGATGTTCCCTTGTGTGATATGCATTATTGGTTGCACATTATCATTTCTGACTTGCTATGCATATTTTCTGCTTATTAAAAAAATGTATGAACAGCTACTATTTACTCAAGAGATGAATTATTTTGCAAGTGAAAAATTATCATCGTTCTATTCAGTCACATTTCAACCTTACATCACCAAAAGGGAGCTTTTGCTGGGAACTCTTTTGCAACAACGTTATTTTTTGTTTGTTTTTAAAAGCTCTTTAGACAGCTTAAATGATTGTAAAATATTTAGGTATTTTTTAAATGTTGGAGACCTAATAGAATAATGCATGAAAGTAATAAATAAATAAGCAGACAAATCAAAATAAATAAGCAGACAAATCACCTCTAAAGACCGACAGATAGTGGGGCTTTCACAAAAGGATCGACCACAGAGGTTTTGAAATCCGTTTGGTAGTTTTTATTTGTGGTGGAGAGATTCTTAAACAAGTGGACCTCTCTGCCCTCAGAAGAGGGCAGAGGAAGGAAGGATTCCAGCAAGCCAGGGAGATGGGACCACAGCGAGATGCTGAGCTCCTAGAAGGGAGACCCAGCGAAACTACTCAGCCCGAGACTAACCCCAAACCCAACTTACCTGTGGGTGTGTCTTAGCCCTGGGAAACGTGTTCTTCCAGCCCTCACTGCTGTCTGCTCCTAAGGGGCTGAAGTAAAGATGCCTCTTAAAGAGATAGTATGCAGCCCCTCACCCAGCCGGCTGGGCCACACCGACACCAGGCTCTGTGACCACGGACACGTCCAACTCTGTTGAAATTAAGGGTGTCCAAGAGGGGTCCTTCAGATTTTGAATTCCTTTCCCACTTTCTTTTTTTCTTGTGGTAATGCTTTTATATTTTTCAAAGTACCCACACTGGCATTTATGTGAATGTCTTGTGAGGCTTTTTTAAAAATAATTTTCTGTACTTTAATCATCTCTGCTTTTAAAAAATTTCTAATATAATTTTTGACACACAATTTTCATTGATTACTAATTCATGGTACTAACATGCCACCTTAGTCTCTGTATTAATATGGTCATTGAAAATGACATAGAGGAAAGGGCATTTGGGCCTACAGAGAATTAATTAGCATGTAATTCTCAGTATATCATCTAGTGTTAATTAGCAGTTAAACCGTCTTCTTGTGCATGACCTGCTGATTTCAATGCAGTGTTCTATTTTTGAGACCCCGGGGGAACTAAACTTGAAAGGATATTCGGTCTTCCTTTTCTGAAAATGAAATGTGGAATCACAGCTCCAGTTCTCCCGGGTTTTGTTTGCTATATATTTTTCTTAGGTTCCTTTCTGAAATCTATTTCATAGGCATTTGGCCTTCCCTTTTTAATAAAAGAGTAGCCAAACCACTACTAATTGTTAAGAGGGAAATAAATGTTCACATTTAAGTTGTTTCTTTTTTAACCCTCACACGAGGATATTTTTCCATCTATTTTCAGACAGAGTTGGGAGAGAGAGAAAGAAATATCAGTGTGAGAGAGACACATCAATTAGTTGCCTCCCGCATGGCCCCGGCCAGGGCCAGGTACCAAGCCACAACCGAGGTACGTGCCCTTGACCGGAATTGAACCTGCGACTCTTCGGTCCGAGGGCTGATGCTCTACCACTGAGCCAAACCAGTCAGGGCACGGCTTTTTTTTTTTTTAAGTTAGAAGTTTTTCTAATTTTTTTTGTTTGCAATTTTTAGAGGAATGTTTAATATGATTGCTAGATAAATCTGGGTATGACCAATCTTAACTGCTTTTAGTTTTCTTATGTTTTACACATGTATGTTTTGGCGGCATACTGCTCTTTGAAGCAAAGAAATTCACTGAGAAATCTGGCAAGTTATCAATGAAAAATAAATTCTGAATTCTCTTTTTTAAATGTTTTTAATATTAATGCAGCATCTGAAAATTTTATTTATTTTATGTTCATATAGAAATAAAATAGTCCTGGCTGGTTTGGCTCAGCGGTTAGAGTGTCGGCCTGTGGTCCAGAGAGACCTGGGTTTGGTTCCCACTAAGGGCATGTACCTCGGTTGCAGTTTGTCCCTGGCCCTGGTTGGGTTGTGTGGGTGGCGGCCACTCGATGTGTCCCTTTTACGTTGATGTTTCTCTCTCTCGCTCACTCTCTCTCTCTCTCTCTCTCTCTCTCTGAACAAACAAATGGAAAAATGTCCTCGGGTGAGGATAAAAGAAAGAAAGAAAGAAAGAAAGAAAGAAAGAAAGAAAGAAAGAAAGAAAGAAAGAAAGAAAGAAAGATAGCATTAGCTTAAAAAAAAAAAAAAGAAACAAAATAACTCATTCAAACAGTGGCTATAGAAGGACAAGTTTTTGGCACATTTCTATTTGTCATAGTTGATACCAAGCAGCGTTAAGAGTGGCTGACCTACTCATATCATCAGAACCCTTAACCAAAGGTCAGAACGGGTTTTGAAGAATGCAGAGCACCCGCCAGGCTGCTCAGCCAGTTCCCGGCTCGCTGACCCACTGACCTCACTGACCTCCCCCGGTCCCGCCCAGGCTGGAACAAAACCCTGCTCTCTGTGTGTCTGTTGTGCGTCTACTTTGGTTCCTAACTTTCTTAGACTGATGATAAGATCAATAAGGTAAAAATACATTACTTTCAAAAGGCTTTCAAGGATTTGTTATAATCATATTGAGAAGTGGTTGGTTATTAGATTATCCTCATCACCAAAAAGAGCAACTTACATTTGGACATTCCATGAAGTTTTTTACACACATTATCTCATGTGATTCTCACGGAAACTCAGAGCAGGTATACTTAGGCCATTTTATAAATGAAGAAAGAGTCTCAGAGAAGTCCAGTGATTTCCAAGGTATTAAAAGCTGGATAGATGGTGGTGAAGTTGAGAGTAACAGCTGGGCTTTCAGTTTCTAGAACCAATTCTCTTCCCGCCTTGCTACCCCTCAGAAGAGACCCTCAGACCTTGTGTTTTACTGGCTGCCCGTGGGCCGGAGAACTTGGGAGATGATGAGGTGACAGGAGAGGTAAGAAAATAAAGAAGAGTAGAAAGAAAGCTAATCTGCAATGAATTCAATGTCAAGTTTTTTGTTACATGACATTCTTGCATCCTGGGGAGCCAGGTGGGTTTGTTCTTTTAAAGACCATCTCTCAGGGCTTTGGCACATCTGCGGGACCCAGAGCTACAGAGACACTGTGTTCTCAATACACACTTTCAAAAAAGCACAGATATGTTTCTGTCTCCCTTCTACAGGTGAGTGGAAATGGGCTCCTGACTGGTCTGAGACTGAAGCTTTGTTTTAAATACTCTGAACCACTAAAAATCTGAACTCTGGTGGTCTACACTGCCTATTTAAATTTATAAAAATTTTAAGTAAGGTCCTGGCAAATACAGAAGTGTAATATTTGAAAAAGCAGCCCCATTACATTGAGTCAGTTAAGAACTTGAGTTAAATGTATTGCCAATTCTTTACACATCTAACTTCATGTTTTTCTAGCTATCTCATAGGACAGAATAGAAGCTCAGACCATAGGAGCTGGCTTCACATGACCTAGATTCAGACCCATGCTCTGCCAGTTATTAGATTCTTGACATCCATCCAAGGCAATTGATGTCTCTGTGCCTTGGTCGGTTTGAAAGATTAAGAGAGGTAATGCACTTGTAATTAATCGATACACACTGGCTAGTGCTTTTGCTATCATATATTTAGAGGGCATAGAGAGGTGCCTAGCATCCTACGTCATCTGTTATGGGGAGGGACTGTGCTACTGATTCCTTTATAATTGAGTTGATGACACCACTGTTTCCATTTTTCCATTAGCGTTTGAGTAAATTTCACCATGTTAGTTTATTTTTATTTCTTTGAGCTTTGAGAAATTTATTTATTTTTATTATTATTTTTAATTTGTCTTTATTGTTGAAAATATACATCAGTAGATGAGTGGGTAAAAAAGCTATGGTACATTTACACAATGGAACACTATGCAGCTGTAAAAAAGAAAGATCTCTTATCTTTTGAGACGACATAGAGGGACTTGAAAAGTATTATGCTGAGCGAAATAAGCCAACCAGAGAAAGACAAATATCACATGATCTCACTTATTTGTAGAATCTAATGAACAAAATAAACTGATGAACAAAATAGACCTAGAGACAGGGAAATCAGGAACAGATTGACAAAAACTCAGAGGGAAGGGGGGTGGGGGTGGGGAAGAGATAAACCAAAGAACTGATATGCATATAGGCATAACCCATGCACACAGACAACAGTGCAGTGAAGGTGGGGGAGGGGTGAGAACGGGAAAGAAGGGGTCAATGAGGCAAAAATTGAGGGTCATCATATTAGTTTAGATGTATATATTTTTATTTCTGTATAGCACGGGTAAAGCAACATTTCCATATTTCCCAAAATCTTTGTAAATTGGGAAAACAGAAAACATTATCCATTTGCTCAGATATTTGGCTATATAATACCAAGTGATTGGTTTTATTGTTTCCAATGCTTTTAATAAATGTAATTGATTTGTTTTTTCTTTTTGCCTGATGACTGAATGAACTGGTTGACGTTGGAATTTAAAAACCTACCCTGAATTAAGCAGTTTTGGAATTATTCGTTGTTCGGTCTTTTAAAGTAATATTAACACATTTTTCTGCTAGTGGTTTGAAAATATTCACGCACCTTTCCAAATTCCTAGTTCATTTGCAGGCAGGAGATCATGTGTTGGAAAAATCTGACTCAGCATGAAATATGTCCAGTAAAATGATTTTACCATAATAAGCATACTTACCATGTGTTGATACAGAAAGTTTTTTCCTCTCCCAGCTTTATTTTTTATTCTAGCTTTTCAGTGAGCCTCTCACCTTGAACAGCTCCACAGGGACTTGCAGGAAGAGCTGTGATGATGGAAATAGTGCCTGGGTCAAAGGCATGCGTTCAGGCGCCGTAGCTGAGTCAGAGTGGGACAGAGGCGGTCCTCCCCATCCTGTTTCCCTACCCCATCCCCTCGAGGAAACCATTCTAGAAACATTTGGTAATTATCTCTTTCTTTCAGCCCAGAGTCACCCTGGTTTGGTCCCTGGAGAAGAAAACATGCGATTGGACATATGATTATAAAATTTTAACACCAGGGCTGACAGAATTCAATGCGATTCATAGTTTCCAAATCAAATCTTGCACACATGTAGGAAAAACTAGAAATGCCAGGTTTTCTGTCTCTTTTCCTCTTATATATCTGTTGTTTTAGAATTATTTCAATCAACTTTTCATTCCTTGAAAGTGCTCAATCCCTGTGAGATTACTCTTACATGGCCGTAGTCTAACAGAGTTTTCTGAAATGGCCTAGAGTTCTGCATGAGTCATACATTTAAACATGCAGCTTCTTTAGGAGGTCATGGTAGGGAGAGTACTATTAAGGAGGGAATTCTTAAAATATAAACTTTCCTTCATGGGTTTCTGAGATGTGTTGTTCTCTAAAGCTGAAAACAATGTATCATCTTTCCTGCGGTTCTGGGTGACAAGGCAACCTGTAGTATAGTATTTGATATGAAAAAGTTAAAGTAATCTTCCTCCTGTTACAGATGCTTGAAGGAGGGGCTACAGTGGTTGGTGTAGCCTCCGGCCTTTCTCCTGAGGTTCCTCAAAGAGTCTGATGGTATCTTCACTGAGACAAGGAGTATTTGGACACAATCTGTTCCTTTGATGTTATGACTTCACATCTTTGGAGTTTTATTTAAGAGGGGCCTATTTAAAATGATAGGCGTGTTCCCTCTTAAATGATGGTGTTTCTCTTTCATTCATTCCCACACATTTAATTTTGTGGGCTTGAGCAACATGTGGAGGGAGCTTAGTTAGGTGCTGGGGGAATCGTGTGAAATGGGAAAAACAGGCTGTCAAGGTGTTTACCTGAGACTATTCGAGAGCAAGTTATAGCTGGTAATCATGGTCATCTTTCTGTTTCATGTCATCGAATCATGTGATGGCATTTAATTTTATTTATTTATTGTTCTATTTTCTTTATTGATTTTAGAAAGAGAGGAAGGGAGAGAAAGAGATAGAAACATGCTGAGAGAGAACATCAATTGGCCGCCTCCTGAATGCCCCCCACTGGGGATCTGCCCCACAACCTGGGCATGTGCCCTGACCAGGAATCGAACTGGCGACCTCTTGCTGCATGGGTCAACATTCAACCACTGAGCCACACCATCTGGACCATGTGATGGCATTTAGTTTCTCACTTTTACTAGTCAAGTTAAGAAAATTAAAACAAATTTGCATTCCAGGAAGGTGTGATTCTCTTCAGGTAATCCAAATGAGTGCGCTTTGAGTTACCTTGTTAATTTCTCTTTTACCCCAATTTTAAAACATGAATGATCTATTCCAGTTACTTTTTTTTTTTTTTAATCCTCATCTGAGGACATTTTTTCCATTTTTTGTTCAGATAGAGTGGGAAAGAGAGAGAGGAAGAGAGAGAGAGAGAGAGAGAGAAACACTGACGTGAAAGGGACACATCAAGTGGCTGCCTTCCGCACGACCCAATCAGGGCTGGGGACAAACTGCAACTGAGGTACATGCCCTTAGCGGGAACTGAACCTGGGTCTACCTGGACCGCAGGTCAATGCTCTAACTGCTGAGCAAACCGGTCAGGGCATATTCTAGTTACTTTTTAAAAACACTGTATGAATATCTTTTTATTGTGGTCAAACACACATAACATTGACTATTTTAGAAATCGACTATTTCACCCATTTTTAAAGGTGCAATTTAGTGTCATTTAGCATTCACAGTGTTGTGCAAAAACATCACCACTGTGTAGTTTCAGGCCATTTTCAACACCTTCGCCCATTAAGCAGTCATTTCCCCCCTCTCCAGTGCCCTGCCCCGGTACCACGAATCTGCTTTCCCTCTGCAGATCTGCCTGTCCTGGGTACTTCACATAAACAGAACTGCACACTGCATGTCTTTTGTTCCTGGCTTCTTTCACTTAGCATGATGTCTTCAATGTTCATCCATGTGGTAGTATGTGGTAGTATTCCATCTTTTTTTTATGGCTGTACAATACTTTCTAGTTGATAGACATTTGAATTGCTTCCACCAGTTACTTTTATAAAGGATAATACAACAGGCTCAAGTAAATTTTAAGTGAGTATATTTGTTTGCTTCAAGTAGTATGGAATAATAAAATTGGAAATATTTCTATGTATCTTGGACCAGTCTACCTGCTTCTGTGGCTTCTGATGGAACGTGGTGTGTGAAATATAACCTGGTCTCTCACCAACCGGGCCTGCTTTGCCTCCACCCTACACTAGTCTATGTTGCTTAAGTAATGGGTTCTTGAAAGGTATTCTTGTAGCTAATTAAAATTTAGCTATCATGGAAAAGTTATTTCTCATCAAATCACCGATATACCTATTCTCCTTACAGCATTGGAAAAGAGCAGAAAAAGAGATTGCATTATGTTTCATAACTTCAAAACACCCTGGGAAAATTTGAAGTCACTGCTTTGAATCTGAGGATCCACAGCCCATGGAAATCAAGTAGGCAGCTTCAGGTATTGTAAATTACATGTTTCGAAACGAAGGTCAAGGCTCTGTGGTTGCTCCATTTTCCTTGAGAAAAATGCGATGTGATCTTTAACTGTACTTGAGTAGCCACTGGAGGCCAGCGGATGAGGCCTCAGCTGAGTGTCTGGCAGGGCAGGGCCGTTATTAACCCCCATCAGTCCGAGCTCTGCGTCAGTGCTGTCAAAACCTCGGCAACGGGCTGTGGCAGTTTATTATTTATAAGGATGGAAATGGATCGAGACTCTTTTTTTTCTGGGAAGAAAATAAAGTCATAATGCATTTTCAACAAAAGCTTAGCTGCACTTAAGCGCCCCCCCCCCCCCCCCCAGGCATCCATTAATGAGAGCAGGGATTACATTAAAAAAAGAGAGAGGTGTAAAAATGTTGAATTAACATTTTTTTCCTTTTTTTTAACCTGAAAAAGCACATAATGCTCTTTCAGCATATGCAACGCACATATACTTAAAGCTGTTACTTACAAAGCCATAATACTATGTAAAACCATATGGTAAACTGTCTATCCTGGTGATTACAAACCCTGGTTTTATAGCACCCCAGGGAGATCATAAAAATTTGAAAATTATTTTTAATTAAAAATGCATAGTAACTTCAACATAACATACAATCTCTGTAGACCAGAAATCTCCTTAAAGTAGATTTACCTTAGCCTCTGTCAAGATGAGCTTTGTTCGGAACAGACTTCGTGTTAGATGCATTTATCTATGGAAATAATGGGAAGTGCTGGCGTTGGGGCCACATTAAGTCATTTGTTCACATAACCTTAGCACGGAGAATGCTCCCAAGTCAACTAGCACACAGTGCCTAGACCAAGTCTGACATTACCGGGAGTGACTGAGCCAGGGCATTTAATTTATATCTTGTTCTTTTTTGTGTGTGTAAGTTTTTAATGTCTGTCTTGATACTGTTGTAATGGACCTGGCTACCGAGTAGCTGGGAAAGAGCAAAGGGAAGGCCAGGTTTCACCGGCAGGCCATCTGCGCCGCTTTGCCCGGAGCTGCAGTTTAGATGCTTGCCAGTCAGGCCTGGGGGACAAGGAAGGTCCTGGCCTGTCAGTCACACCTGGGAGCAAGTCATTGGCTGGAGTAGGCGTGGCCACTAGAACCCTGGGAAGATTTGAGACACAGTCGTCCCTCGCCACTTCACACTTAGACTCGCGCGCCTTCGCTCTGTGTGAAGCAGGGATAGCTGTATAAATAATCCTAATTCGCGGAAACGCATTTATCGCCGTCGAGTCTGGAGCTGATTAACCGCGGTGAGCGAGCGCGGAGGGCCGACTGTTCTTACTCTCCTTACAAAGGTCTTCGGGCTCTGGCACTTGGTTTGTGCTCCTGGCTTGCAAGGCTCTCCTGCTCCTGTGAGCCCTGTGACTGCACACAGCGGGGGGATGGGCAGTGCTGGCCTAATGCTAAGTGAAGATCACTCATCCTCCTGTGCGAGTCCCAGACAATTATTTTCCTCGAGATATTGTAAGAACCCGACCCCAAGCACCAAGTGGGGAAGGCACTACCCCACTTCCACTGATAACATATCTCACTCCGAGTACTAGAAAACTGACCTATTCTCAGGAAGAGGACGAAATTGTAAACCCCATAAATGGTGTGTGAGTGCGTGTGTGTCGGTCGTGTTTAAACCAGAATGCCAGAATTTCATCCTCCTTTCCACAATGAAAACTGAGAGTTCTCTTGGGGACGTTCTTCCTCTTTCCAAGTTAATTTTAATTTTAGATATGCTTCCAAGTTAAAAAAGAAAGTGTACATTTTTGGTTGGCTTGATCCACCTCTAAGAGATACAAAATGAAGTCCTTCAATCTTTCAAGTGATGTGTAAGAATTACCAATAGAAAGACAACAATTAAATGAAAAGAAACGAAATGAAGAAATATTGTTCACTACAATAGCCAGGTCTGGGCTTTCTTACAACACTGATGAATGAATGGAGAAAAGAAGCCCTTCTTATATTTCTCAACTTAACCATGAATTAAAAGAAAAACAAACAAATAATGCCCTGAGCCTTTTTGCCCAGCTAGTGTGGCTCAGAGCATTGAGCATCGTCCCAGGGAGTGAACGGTCCTGGTTCGATTCCTGGTCAGGGCACATGCCCGGGTTGTGGGCTCATTTCTCTCTCACATTGGTATTTCGATCTCTCCCTTCCTCGCTCTAAAAAACCAATAAAAACATATATATATATATTTTTTTTTTAAAAAACCTCTGAGCCTCTTTACCCATGGCTGTTCTAGGGAGTAAGTGGGAAAAGTCAGTACCCATGCTCTCTCCTGTGCATGTGCCTGAGGTCTCTCCAGGAGCCCGAGGAGACCAGGGCGTCCTCTGTGAGCACGTCAGCCGCTCCCCACTTTGACGCGAAGATCCGCCAGCCTCCGAAGCAGCAGCCAGACCATGAATCGTGTGCAGTGTGTTTCTGAATTGGTCTCGTGCACATTTTATTTCTATTTCGACTTATGGTTCCTTTTAAAACACAGAGTAATAGTTCTTAACCTTTTGTATGATTTTTCCTTAATTCATAATAGAGGTTTCTTATTCCCACTGAATGAAAGATAAATATTAAATCAACCCTACCAAAATGTGCTGCCTACTCGAGCTGATTGCTGTTATTCTCACATTTACAAAGTGTACGAAGGAGGCCAGGGCACTAAAGGCATTGATCGTTCTCTTGAGGTTACTCCCAAATCACTGGAAAAACATTGTCTTACGTATGTTGCATGGGTCATCAAATACATCTTTCACGATACCACTCCTTCTGCACTGAGAAAAACAGTCTCTGATTCCTAAGGTACTCTGATTTTATTATCCACTCATCCACTTGTCCATCTTCAGTCACTGTCCACTGTACTGATATGGTGCATGACATCGGGGATTTAAAGTAACACCCAGTCTCTGGCTCTGAGGTGCACACAGAATGGTAGGAGGTGACAGACATGTAAAGCAATACGAAGAATAAATTTTGCAGCGCCTATCATGAAAATATATGCACTACAGCAGGGAACAGAGAAGGGAATGCTCATTTCTACCTAGAGGTGAAAAAAATGCATAGAGATGAATCATGCTCGAGGGGTATGGACAATGGAAAACGAGTTACATAAGCAAGCAGAAGAAAGAGTAAGAAGTGAACACAGCAGGGAGTAAAAGAGCTTAAAAGAAAAAAAAAGACCTATAGAGAAAGACTTGTAACTGAATATGAATATTTTGATAGACTGTGCTTTAGAATTTTTAATTATTTCTGAAAGATATTGAGGACAGAACTGTTAGGGAATGAACACGTCTCACTGAAATGTGTGTGAAGATTCCGACTTACTTCTTCAAACATAATTCTGGAGAAATACCCTGGAGTCATTGCCTTTTTTCAAACAGATATATTCATTTTAGTCTATTTGTTAATTCTGTAGTAATGAGTGATTAATAACCACAAACTGGACTATATAACATGGAATGCAAGTGAACATACGCACATGCTTTAAACTCATTAGACCAGCATGCAGAGGTTTTGCATGGCTGGTTGGATAGTTTGTAAAAAATTAATTAGTGTGTTAGAGCCAGCAACACCATGCTTTTTGCATCAAATAACTGATTCAGAATACTGGGTATGTAGTACTGGTAGAAACCACTGATATCAAGCAGAAAAAGACATGATTTCCTTTAAAGCACGGCTTCCATATTGAATGATGTAAAAGGCAGAGAATGTCCCACTACATCATTTTTTAATTTCTATACAAATCAAAGCAGGATTGCAAGTTCTTAAAATGTTGATTTTTATGTCAAATACACTGTGACACTAGCTAATATGTGTTTTCTATTTTAAGAACTTTTTCCAATGATAGACCTTTCAGACTCTGCAAGACTATGGAAACCCCTCTAAATTCAGTCAGACTCCATGGGTCGTTAGTTATTGTGGGGCTGAGTCATGAAATTCCAAGGATAAAAAGCCTTAACCATGAAACTTAATTGGCATGAGTAAAATTGTCAGTACATTACAGAGTCCCTATTTCTGTTTTAAGTCTTATCCACACACACACACACAATTCCCATGCAACCGGGCTCTATTATGTGCAAACAAGCATGCTATTAAATATAAGAACTACACTAAATATAGGAATTTCTGTTAATAGACTTAACAGATACATTTTTAGCAGTTTTAAGCAACAGGTCAATAGGCAACATGACTCTCTACAAATTGAAGATCTGAGGGCTGAGATAATGGGTCAAAATTAGAATAATCAGGATGCAGTAAGTTTGATTTCCGAAATGTCCAAGAGTTGTTGAATTCTGCTACGGTGTACAATCCAACAACTCTGCTCTGACAGTTCTGTGCATCGTTTCCTTAATTAAATGGATCTACATCTCCTTGTTTTTCCTTTCCAGGCTAGGTTTGGCCACAGGAGAGATCTGTGTGAGATTTGCAAGGCAAAGGTAAAATAGTAGCCACTGTGCTCTGAGGGTCTGGGTCAGGGCCAGCACCCCTGTAGCTCACACACATTGTCATTGATCTGTCTTACTGAAGACGGTGTAGGGCAGAAGCTAGAACTGCAGGGACTTAGATCCCATTGGATCTACTCCTCGGTTCCTTCGCACTGTGGGCCAGATGAAGGCATCGACTGCTTTTGCACATCACTGCATCGTCAAGATGGGAAGCCATGAAAGATACAGGTGGGCTCCTGTATCTTTGCAGGAGTAAAGTTTGTGTGTGGTTTACAGGCACCTTCCGCTCGCCCCTGCTTCATGCCTAGCTTTTCTGCTTGACTTCTCCTCCTGATCTACACTAACATTATGCTTTCATCAGATACACAGCAGACAATTTTCCTGAATTCCTACATGGCGTATGATGTACTCCCTCTGATTGTTTCTTTGATATATAGCTTACTGTTGTTCTTCTTCCCTGAATGAATTTTAAATTATAGAGAAATTCATACCAGAAAGAGCTCTAGAACAGAACCCTATAAAAGGGTTCTTTGAAATGGCTCTAGGCTATTTTGAATTGATTGTTTGATCTAATTATATTTCAAGACATCAATGATCCCCTGGACAATGATAATGCAGACACAGTTAATCCATGGCAAATGGTTACTTGAAATAGCACCTGCAGACACCTTTAATCAAGTGTCTTTAGAAGGAATGGTTTTGGGTGACCATATAATTATTGCCACAAAATATTTTATAAATATAAGAAGCATAAAAGGTTTAACTGATTCTTTCTACGTATGCCAGAGGAATTTGAGAAAGTATATAATGAATTCAGAATTTTAACTTTCCAGTCAAGGATAAGAGAGAATAGTTCTAAGTCTGCCTTAAAATAATCTCCTGAGACTTCTGTAAACCTAGCCCAATGTCTAAAACTTTTTATGACTACATTAAAAATCAATTACATTTACAGCTTCACAGGATCTCTTATATTAAAATGGGATTATATGGAACAGATTCTAACAAAGCTGAGAAGTTGATTCCTAAATACTTCTGAGTCTCCTTTGCCTATAGAAACAACATTTACTCCCTTGTTTGAAAAACTTAGACTCTTCCTACCTAAGGAAATTGTAATGTCCTCTCCTTAAGTAGTTGAAATCTGGGGACCGCTAATTCTCTTTAAAATATACCTCATAATCTCTCACTGCTTCTAAACTTATAATCAGACCCTCGCCCCAGAGGGTAAGGGAAAAAATATGGCCTAATTTCTTTCTGATAGTTTGTTATCAGTATAAAAATGCAACCAATTTCTGAGTATTAATTTTGTATCCCACTACTTTACTGAATTCCTTTATTCTAATATTTTTGTGGCATCTTTAGGGTTCTCTCTATATATTGTCATGACACCTGCAAATAATGATAGTTTTACTTCTTCCTTTCCAATTGGGATAGTTTTTATTTCTTTTTCCTGTCTGATTGCTGTGTCCAGAACTTCTGATACCATGTTGGATAAAAGAGGTAAAAGTGGACATCTTTGTCTTGTTCCTGATCTTAAAGAAAAGCTTTCAGCCTCACCATTGAGTATGATGTTAGTTCTAGGTTTTCCATTTGCAACAGCATGAATGGACCTAGAGGGTATTATGCTAAGTGAAATAAGTCAAACGAAGAAAGACAAATACCATATGATTTCATGTGTATGTGGAATAAAGAAAATAAGTGAACAAACAACAGAAAGAAACTCATAGATACAGAGAACAAATTGATTATTGCCAGAGGGGAGGCAAGTTAGGGGCTGGGTGAAAAAGGTGAAAGGATTAAGAAGTACAATTTGCCAGTTATAAAAATGGTCACAGGGATAAAAAGTACAGCATAGGGAATATAGTCAATAATATTGTAACAACTATGTATGGTCTCACACAGGCACTAGACTTATTGGGATGATCACTTCTTAGGTATATAAATGTCTAATCACTATGTTGTATACCCAAAACTAATATAACATTATATGCCATCTATGAATGAAAAAAATTTTTAATGTGGCCTATATGAAGGTGGAAACCATACTAAAATGGTTGCAAATTTTGCTAATTTTTATTTTCAGAAACCAGGGAAACATGCATAGAAATGTATCTTTATGGATGCTGGATCTGATTAAAAGTAAAATAATCTAGAACTTAGTTCAATTTGTTGATATGGATACTCTAAAGCAGATATTTTAGGTTCAACTTGAAATCTCCCATGACTAAGAGTGGCAGATAGGTTAAGAAACCCAACCAAAGTTACAAAACAAATACGTAATGTACCCAGGATCTGAGCCCAAGGAGTCTGGCTCGAGTCCTTGTTCTTAAGGGTGATATGGTTAGAGACAAGAGGCTGTGCTTTCAGACACATTAGAGACTATAAATTTAAAAAGGCTGTTGTAACAAACGAGACAAGAAAGAAAGCCTTGGATTTATTTAATGAACCTTAAATTATCGTTATATTTTTTTCTGAAGTCTTCTCAGCACTTTTCCTCTATTGCATATATATTTAGACAAATGTTGTCCTTTTGAAAGAACATATTATATTTATTAGTGACAAGAAGAAATACATCTTGAATCTGCATTAGATCTTGTTAAAGAGAGGCTGTGCAATAGACCAATAATATGATATAAATCTTCTAATGAATGACTAGGAAGCAGAGGTAATGCTAAATCAAGAGACAAAGATAGAGAGAGAGAATGAGCAAGCATAAAGTACTTCTTAAATATGGCTGTGCACTTGTAATACATTTTATGTTTTCACAGTGAGATTGATGTATATATGGGTAAGTGTATGTGAGTGTAAGTACACATTATGCTGTGGCTTTGCCCTATCTTTAAATTAAACTCTTTGAGGAATAGAAAAAGTAAGAACACATTAAAAATAACTGGCTGGATGGCCAAACCCAGACCGATCTACACAGTGTTCTAAGAGAGCTTCTACCATTTCCTGCCTTCTTAGATACAGAGAGATGCTGTGTAGAACATACAAAAGGATAGAAATATATTGCTGTAAGATGTTTCATTTAAACTGACCTAATTAGGAGACAAATCCTTAGGCTGTACCTGAATGTTCTTATGAGTACACAGATAAAGTTGATCCTTATACATAAAAGCAAAGTTATTTCCCTTTATGTAATATTTTGTGACATCACCCTTGTTTGAATTCATCCTTGAATCTCTTTCTAAAGAGGAGATGAATAGACACATGTGGTCAATCTCTAATTATGTTTTCCTTTATTGAAATAAAGTTTTCTTCATTATTACATGTTTCTATTGCTGCATACAAACCAGGACCAACTTGGCAGATTAATATAACAAATATATTCCACATATGAAAAACCCACAGGTAACATCATACTCAATAGTTAGTGAAAGGCTGTGATATTTTTTCCGCTAAGACCACAAACAGGACGAGGATATCCACCTGCCACCTCTACTTTATATAGTATTGGAAGTCCTAGCCAAAGTAATGAGTCAAGAAAAGTAAAGGTAGATTCAAAATAAAAAAGGTAAATTCTCTCTTTGCATAGAACAGGATCTTATGTGTAGAGAACCCCGAAGGCACCACAAGAAACTGTTAGAACGGATAAACAAACTAGGCAAATTGCAGGATACAACAGAATCAACACACAAAATCTTTTGCATTTCTACATATTAACAACAGATGATCTGAAAAGGAAATAAAGAAAACTATTGTATTTGCAATAGCACCCCCAAAAATAAAATATTTGGGAATGAGCTTAACCAAGAAGGCAGAAGAGTTACACTGATAACTACAACACATTGCTGAAACAAATTAAAGAAGATATTTAAAAATGGGAAGATATCCCAAGCTCATGGATTGAAAGACTTAACATTGATAAGATGTTGATATTCCTCAAAGTTATCTACAGATTCAGTGCAAAACCTAGCAAAACCATAATGATATTTATTTATTTATTTATTTATTTATTTATTTATTTATTTTTGCAGAAATAGGAAAAGTCATCCTAAAATCCACATGGAATCTCAAGGAAACCCCAAAAAGCCAAGACAAGGTAGGGTCTCATACTTCCTAATGCCAAGAGCTTTTGCTTCCTGTCTGCTTGCCTGATTAAGTCAAGTCCATCCAGGGAGTCCCCCTACTGATAACTCAGATTCAACTCATTATGTACCTTAATTACATGTGCAAATCCCTTTTGCCAAAAAACATAATGTAATCTTGTGAGTGCTAGCCCATAATATTAAAAAATCCTGCCCCCACTCAGTAGGGGTGGGCATCTTGGCGCCATCCCAGAATTTTGCTCACCATACCTGTTATGCCCATGACTATAAAAGGGAGATCCACTTTTAACCCTGAAAGCCACAATTAACAATGAAAATATACCACATAAGTATGTCTGTGCTAAATAAAAAAACAACTACTTTATAAGGGAAAAGTCTAAGGACATTCAAGCAGACACAGACAAGCATGATAATGAAAATCGATGCACATTTAAATCAATGAGAACACTTTCTATTGGCAAGTCTGTGGGAAGCACGACCTCACCTTATAATTTCTGGTGGCCATGCAAATGGTGCAAACTTTGTGGAGAAGAATCTAAATATTCATACTAATATCAATCAATCAATTAATCAGACAACCAATAAAAATAAATAAATGAGAGCAGGAAGGCTTTTGCTTACAACAGAAAGGCAACTAATAAATATGTATGTTACGTGTTTAGTGGTTTAGTGTTTGTGGGACAGAGGGGAGGGGGAGGGGAGGAAAGAGGAGAGGAAACAGAGAAGGAGAGAGATGGAGGGAGGGATGCAAAGAACATAAACCTGGATTATACCTAATATCCTTCAGTGCAGCTTATAAATTTGAAACAAAGATTCGTGAGAAAGAGGATACTAGTTTTAGGAGGCTATTGCAAACAATCACCTAGAAAAATATCTTTTAAAACTCTGAACTAGAAATGTTGAATAAAGATGGAGGAGGCAACAAATATGAATATTTTCAAATTATTAATGAGGAAATGCAGATGGTACCCATGAATATTTGGAACAGGAGGAAAGTGATAATTGATTGGAAAAGGAGAGAGATCTATTAAAATAAAGTTGTAAAAATTACATAATGAGAACAAGGTTTACCATTGAACATTTCTCCAAATAGGAAGATCTGAAACTTGACACAGATTTCTAGAGGTGTCTTTTTTTTTTTTTTTATCCTCACCCAAGGACACTTTTCCATTTTGTGTTCAGGTAGAGTGGGAGGGAGAGAGAGGAACAGAGAGAGAGAGAGAAACATCGATGTGAAAGGAACACATCGAGTGGCTGCCACCCGCACAACCGACCAGGGCCAGGGACAAACTGCAACCGAGGTACGCGCCCTTAGCGGGAACCGAACCCGGGTCTCTCAGGACCGCAGGCCGACGTCTAGAGGTGTCTTGAAGGGGATTTGTTCCATTCCTGGGAAGAATTTATATCAGTGAGAAAGGAACTCAACATAAAACTTTTTAAAAACTTTCATGGTTGATATTTTTTAGCAAAAAGCTATTCTATTCAATACATTTTTTAAATCTAGGCTTTATTATACATAAAAGTAGTCTATTCTCTAAGAAAAAGCAAATAAAGTATATTATATTTTTTATATCTGGTTATTTTATCCATAGCCCTACTGCCAGATTGCTGGAGTAAGAGAGAATTGATCTTTTAAATCTACATCAACATGTTTTCATGTAACTATAAGATTTAATCACTTAATTTTATACCTGTATAACTATGAAGAACCACACATCTCAATGCGGGAAGGGGGGGGGGGTGGTCATTCTAAAGTACAGAGAAAACTTGGTTATGCCACATTAGTGAATCTGTGTTTATATTCAAGAAAAACTGTTTAAAAGTTATGAGAATATCAATGTAGCAGATAATTAAATGTGTACAGATCTATTAATTTGTATCATTAAGATAGAACATCATTGGAATTTATTATGAAATTATTCTGCCATCATCCTAAGGAGGGCTGCTTGTCATGTCGTTTTGCTTAATTATAACCAAGCCGTTCGCAAAACTTGCAATCACAGTGATTAAAACACTTAGTATAGAATTAGGCTGAGTTATAAAATTTATAATTAAAATATTAACAAATCTAAATGTGAGGAAAGAACTAGATTTTCACATGCAACATTTCTTTGAAAATTGATGAAATACATTTTATTGCACTGTTCTCAGCAAGAGATGGCCTGCTCCCTCCCACTCAGAACTTGTTAGTGCACAATATTGAAAATACTTTTATGTACTTTGAAACTGCTAAATCTAAATGGAGACACAAGAAGAAACACGTTGATACATTTATAAATCATGGCTCTTACGGGCTGAACACTCTCTGATCCTCAGTGTCCTGTGCACAAAGTGGTGTTCGCCCACAAAGGTTTTTATCATGAAGAAAAATTATATATTATATATTTATATATATATAGTTATGTATATTAATATAATTAATATCTATATATACCTGACATAATAAACAGTGAGTGTAAGCTATTATTATTTTTAATGTTTTTTTTTAGAGAGAGAGGAAGGGAGAAGGAGAGAAAGATAGAAACATTGATGAGAGAGAAACATTGATCGGCTCCCTCCTGCACACCCCCTACTGGAGATTGTGCCCCCAGCCCAGGTATGTGCCCTGACCAGGAAGTGAACCAGTGACCTCTTGGAGCATAGGACAACACTCAATTCACTGAGCCACACTGGCTGGGCTATTATTATTGTTGTTATGACTATTGTTACTATGAATCCTACTTTTTTCTTTTACACGTTTTATTTGACTGTCTGCCCAGAACCCAGAAAATGCCTTTTTATTGCCTAAGTGAGTTAATGCATCAGAAATACATTCCTTCCTTTTATAAGTATAATGACTACTGGAATAGGGAACTTGGATTATCCTTGAAGTTAGGTCTATTCATGGTGTGTGAACTAAATGATTGCTAAAATAGGTGTTCTTCTTTGTGTCGTGGTCATTTTCTACAAAGAGTAGGGAAGCTCACATCTACCACTATTTGTCTTCACAGAGACTTATACTGAAGCTCACACATGATGTTTAGAATTTATCTTATTTTTAGAGACTTTCAGAAAAGGAGATTCTGTGAATTCTAGCAATTGCCTCCCCTCTCTCCTGTGTCCTCCATGTTCCTCTTACCCAAATGGTGATTTGTCAAAGATGGTATCAGTGCGGGGTAGCAGTAAAACACTGCTTGTCGTGGGTTCGAGGGAAAGGGGGGAAGAAAAAAAATTCAGCGTGTGTGAGCATAAATTTGAGCAAATTTGTTCTAAAGTGAAGGAGAGAGCTGGGGGTGGGGTAGAGAAATGCATGGAATCTACAGCGCGTTTTGATTGCTTGTCTGTTTTCTAATATGCTTGTCTACACAAATGAGCCTAGAAGAGACAACTTCACTTGGTGTGGAAGACTTGTCTGGAGGGTCTGCAGAAGAAACTAGGTCCGAGCAGTCCACAGGAATGAACAGAAGGGCGATTCATAGACCTCGTTCTGTCCCATTCCCTACTGGTCAGAGTGTGCCCGAGTTTCTCAGCCTCCCAGCGTATGGGGAGTGTACCAACCATCCCCTTCACCTGTTGCTCGGGAAATCAGATCCATGTCCTCAGAGCTGAAGTTTCATCCAAGATTCAGAGAAGTAGCAAGTTAATGAGGAGGAAAGGTTAGAGGAATCTGGAAAGTTTACGTCCCAAATAGTCCCTCGCACTCAGCATTCCTGATTCTCTTTCCCTGTAGTAATGCTCCCTGGGCACATATTGATTTCTTTGTCACCGACTAACCCTTTCTGGAATGTGAACGCCACCAGCCAGAGGTGGGGGTCCATGGTGTTATTCGTTTTCATTTCTTCACTGTTCTATGTTCAGTTCCTGTTATAGATGAGGTGCTCAGGAAATATTTGCTGAAAGATCGAAGTACCCATTCAAACTTATCCATACTGCAAAGGATGTGTTGAAACATCAAATCACACGCATATGTTCTAGAGCCAGACCAACAATACTAGGCAGCCAACCAAAAACTTCCCCCACCTCAGATTTTCAAATTACACATCCACTTACCAATCCCAACAAAATTCAGGATTCACACATCATATGTCCTTGGGAAAAAACTCATGAAAAACAGTCTATTCCTTTGTGGCTTTGGTCTGAAAGATCTGAAAGCTATCTTGAGTATATCTTACATCTGGCGGCTTAGAGAAAGCACCACACTTAGAGGTGAATTTCACTTTGGTAAGTCTCTGAAACATCAAATAAATGCTTAAAATGCACTCAAATGTAGTAAAAGCAGTCCCTTTTTAAACAGTACCTGGTTCAGTGGTTGAGCATCAACCCAGGCACCAAAAGGTAGCCGGTTCGATTTCCAGTCAGGGCACATGCCCAGGTTGTGGACCAAACCCCAGTGTGTGTGTGTGGGAGGGGACATGCAGAAGGCAGCCAATCAATGTTCTCTCTCATCGATGTTTCCATCTTTCTCTCCCTCTCCCTTCCTCTCTCTCTAAAATCAATAAAGAAAAATAAAATAAAAATACAGTACCTGAAATAAAAAGAAATTTGGTCTGGTTTCTGCCCAGATGAATTGGTCAGAACTGAAAATGTACATCTGTTTCCTAGCCATGTCTTTTTTTTTAAATTTTTTAAATTTATTTTAATTTATTTTATTTTATTATTATTATTTTTTTTTATCCTCACCCGAGGACATTTTTTTGATATTTTGTTCAGATAGAGTGGGAGGGAGAGAGAAAGAGAGAAACATCGACATGAAAGGGACACATCGAGTGGCTGCCACCTGCACCACCCAACCAGGGTCGGGGACAAACTGCAACCGAGGTACATGCCCTTAGCAGGAACCGAACCCAGGTCTCTCCAGACCGCAGGCCGACGCTCTAACTGCTGAGCCAAACCAGCCAGGGTCTGGCCATGTCTTAAATGTGAACTTGAACTATATAAAGATATTCGTCACTAGTATATTGGAGGCAGCCATGGTAGGAAAAATCTACCTATTTTGGCTTCAGGTTGCATATTACAGAAAAGAGAATTTTATTGCATTTAACAATGTACAGTGGTAACAGGAACTATGGGAATTTTTCCAAATTGGTTATTTTCATAGGCCTCTGCATCCCAACTTGGAAACCAATGGGAAGATATATTTACTTTAATGAGAACATGTTTTCCTGTAGTGAATTTTTATAGCAAGGAAATGGAGATGTCATTGCTAACAGGGGAAAAAAAGACCTCTGAGGTCTCTGCTCATCCAGCTCTCTTGATCTGAGATGCCATTAGCTGCTAAATTAATGCAAATATAGCTTAATGAAATGTTTCTCATACTGTGATCATAAACTATCCCTGCAAAATACCACTCTGCACTTAATAAATATGAGAACCAAACCAGGATCCCCCGCATATTGATTTCTTTAAAATATGAATATTTCCCACAGACTCCTCAAACATGTAGAAGATCAACACAAGCCTCAAAGGTCAGTCTAATTATACGATGAATTTGAATTGTTTAACATCATCTCTGTCAGATGGAGAGCAACCAATTCAATGAGGATAATTTTGTTTACAGTGACGTCATATGACAGGATGCCAGATGAAAGCTACATTCGAAATAGTGCTTGCTACACAACACGGATCAGGAGGCCCCCATTCAGGTCAAGGTTGCTTCACACTCCTTTGGACCATATTCTGTGGGCATATACAAAGCCAGCAAGTGGTACTCAGTGTGTGCCTCATAGACCAGTGAAGTACTGACATTTCTTTGAGAGCAAGCAGGGAAAAACTTGCACAGCAGTTGGACATGGTGACACCACTAAATGAATGCATTCTGTCTACTAATTAATTTTCTAGCATTTTATGAAAGTATTGATGTGCATTGGATTGGAGACTTAAAAGTAACCATTCTTAATGGAAGATGACTTGAGAAGCACTGTCCTGGGGTTTATATTTGCTTTAGAGGCAAACTGGAGACCACTTGCTGAATTTGAGCCTGACATGGTTTGCCTGAAATGCAGTGTGAATTTGGGGGGCGGGGGGATGAAAAATCCTAATCTCACCCCCAAAGAGCATTTGAAATTAGTTGTATACAACTCTTAAGATCAAGCCAGAATTGCATGAGATAGTAATATTTGAAAAATAGGCACTTGGAGGTTAGAGTCCTTTTGATTTTACAAATATTTTCTTTGTGTGCATGTTTAGAATCAAGAGAATAGAAAGAGTGCACTAGGTTGACAGAAAAAGAAAGTTATCATAGATTTTAATAATATAATATAGCCTCAGAATATAGAACCCATGTCACCTTCTCTGAGTGTGATCAATATTAGCCAGCTGCTCAATGCACCAATCCATAAAAACTGAATAGATTTGGGAGTTCTGAAGCCCTGACAAAGTGTTTCAGGCACATAAAATAGTTTTATAAATGAAAAAAAAAAAGAATCTAACAAAATTAATTATAATCCTTACAGCAGGGATGATTTGCATGTAATACAAAAGAGAACTTTGAATATTTAGTCATACACTGTGGTTATGATAAAAAGAAGATACTAGATCTGTCTCTGCTTGTTTACCAGGCAAACTCCTTCTCTCCATCGCACTTCGGATCAAATGCTATGTTCTACAAGGAACTTTCCATAATTTACTAGGCAGAGGTTCTGCCTGTTTAACATCCCTCCATTTTATCCGTTATGTTATTATGTAATAATCATTTATATGTTGTTTTTTTAAAAATTCAGGCTGTAACCTCAACTTGGTTCCTGTTAGATAATTAGCAGGAGTACTCCAGGCTCTGCAGGAGCAGTGATGGGCCATAGTGAGGATGATGATGGTGATAGAAGATATATTGATCTCTTTTATGTGCTAGACACCCTTCTAAGCATGTTACAGACATCAGTTCATTTAATCCTCCCATTTGTGAGTAACAGAAACTCCAAATAACTGTAGTTTCACTAAAGAGAACATTATATCTCTTGCACACCAATGCCAAGGACGGACACCTGTCATGGAAGAAGGGTGGCGGGATGAAGAGGTTGAGTCAGCCTCCCAGAGATGACAGAGAAAACCTGGAGACATATAATTGCTAAAAAAACAATACAAAAACCAACCATTTAAACTTCTAAAAACCTGAGAAAGTATCTGAAAGCATACAGAAGCCGGAACAGGGCTTCCTTCTGAAACATTTCAACAATGAAAGATGCCTATGCTTCCCCGTCCCCCCCAACAGAACTTGACACAAAGATGTTCTTCAAATTGTGGCCCTAGAGCTCGAGGAGTTGTCTCTGGGGAGAGACACCTGGTGGGCTGGAGTGAGAATTACCAGAAGGAGAAGGAGGAGGGCAGGAGGCAGACACTGTATTGAGCAGAGCGAGCCCAAACCAGGATGTGGTTTAGGGCTGGAAGGTATCTGGGTGATAGTGCTTTTGTCTACCATGGGCCATATGTTTATACTCTTTTATTTTATTTTTTCTTATCGAGAGTCCATTTTCATTCAGAAAAATGAGGGAAAGTTCTAGAATTTAAAACATGGAACTAGGAAACAAGGTCACATAATGCATTTTTGGGGAGGACAAATGGGTAGTTACCTAAACTAGTGCCGATCGGACGATTCCTGATTGACAAGGTTAAGATTCTATTTCTGGGATTGCAGATACCATAATTAAGTCCTGGTTTGGTGACTTGGGGCTTAGCATAGTGACTCCATTTGAAGCCTGTTGTCTTGTTTGTATTTATTTATTTATTTATTTATTCTCACCCAAGGATATTTTTCCATTTTTTTTGTTCAAATAGAGTGGGAGGGAGAGAGAGGAAGAAAGAGAGAAACATCGATGTGAAAGGGACACATTGAGTGGCTGCCACCCACATGACCAATCAAGGCCGGGACAAACTGCAACCAAGGTACGTGCCCTTAGCAGGAACCGAACCCGGGTCTCTCTGGACTGCAGGCTGACGCTCTAACCGCTGAGCCAAACCAGCCAGGGCTGTTGTCTTGTTTTTAACAGTATTCATGTATTTTCTCCTCTCTTAGATTAAAGGGTACGATATCCTGGTAGCAAACAGGAAGCTAGATGTTAGGTTTTCTTCACTCTGATTTGAACTGTCAGAGATAGTTCAGTTACTTCTCAAAAATGTAACACGGTCTTGGATTTTGATAGGTGAGATTAGTTACAGATGGAATTCCAAGATGTTGTAACTAATAACTTTTAAAAAATAAGTCTAGTACTTGGTAAGTTTGACAGCTGATATGTTCCCTTAAGAAGAATTTTTATTAACATCAATTTAGTCAAATGTAGTTAATTCTGTAGTTAGCAGGACTTTGTTATTCCAATTTATAAATAGATTTTTAAAAATAAAACTAACAATTCCCAGGACATCTGTATTTCCTTTGCCTCTGTGTGGGAGGAAAATATATTTTCCAGGTGAAAAGAATAGTCATCATTATCAGAGACACAAAACTCTCATGCGTGAGGAGGGTGAGCTCTGCAAACGGAACACACATGGGGTCATTTCATCACACAGGCATCTCCCTGAGAAGACAGAAGTTAGCTGTCATCAAAGTCAGGAGACCCAGGAAGGGTCACACTATTTATGTAGCTCAAGGGGAGCCACACTGAGGAGGTGTCATCTCTGCGTCATTGGGTGGCCCCTCAGCACTGGCGTCCAGATGAGGCAGCCAGTGTCTCAGTGAGTGGTCCTCAGAGCCGCCAGCTAAGGAACCACAGAGGAGGGTCATCCCAGTAACTGCCGAGGAAATGACCAGGACGGTAGCCTGTCAAGTAAAAGATGCTATGAACGGGCAGCGTAATAATAGATTTCCCAACATTTAAAAATGTATATATTGACAAAACAATAATAGGTTCCTGTTTGGAGCGCTTCCTCTGAAAAGGGCGCCTCTGTTCTCTCGACAGGATTAATTCAGACGAGCTGGGCCTCCGTGCGCTCCAGCAGCCGCAGGACACAGGGGTGTGCCGGCAGCCCCGGGACGGCTCGCTCTGGAGCCCGCCGCAGGTGTGAGCTCTGTGCCCCAGACACTTAGCTGACTTCTTTGAACTTCAGTTTTCTTTCAAGAAAATTGGAATAATAATAATTTAATAATGCATCCCCAGTTTCAGGGAATATTATGTGAGGAGATTAACATAAAGAGTTTAGTATCTTAACTGACTCAGAGAAGTTTCCTGACCCTTTGAAGTAAGTGACCCAGACTAAATTATCTATTCCATGACCTTTTTAAAAAAGTTCAACATTTTTTTTCAAATCATAAAAAAATCATGTCTAGTACTCTACTTTCAAATTAAGGAAACTGAGGCCTTTTAATGTTTAACAAATTAACCATCAAATTCCCATCGATACTAAGGTCACTTATCCCTCGGTTCAGGGCCATTTGCCCTGAAATACATTGTGTTCTATCTTACATTCAATTCAAATATTCTTTTTAATGAACAAGGTCAAACATAACCATCTTGTGGAGAATAATTTCCATGTGTATTTGCAAACCAAATGAGAAACTGGTTTTATGTAAATTTAGAAACTTTAATACAGCAATATATAGTATCGTTTTCTTTCATTTGTTTTTGCCATTAGTATTGCCACACGTTGGCATGAATTTTAGAGTCATTTCTGCCACAGGATAAAGTTTAGGGTGTACATTTATTTTCAGTTTATTTATTTGTAAATTGGGATGAATAATACATCCATATAGGGTTGTTATGAGAATTTAATGATATTATATAAAGAAGACTCAAAACAGTCTTTATGAGATAAGGTATGTAGCAAAATGTCTGTCAACGACAAGAGCTACCAGGACCGTCATGAAGATAGTAAGACCAACCCACCAAAGATTTATAGTGTAGGACCAGCAGAGGCCAGCTCCATCCAACATGGCCACTAATTTTACCTTATGCTAACCCCTAGCTTTACTATGCGCTCATTGTAATCATCAGAAACAGAAGCCCAGATAATGGCAGTGCTATTTGGGGAAGTCTCCACCCCCTTGCCTGAAATACCCTGAATGTTCCTCTCCCTCACTGAGTGCCCTACCCCCTGATTAAATCAACTTCAATAAAATAAGTGAATCATACTAGGGAGGTACTGCTCTGTCTGTGGAGTAGTCCCCTTTCTCTCCACCGCTGCACTCGTAAACTCACTTTCACTTTAAACTCTGCTGGCTTGCATTTGAATTCTTTCCTGCCCAGAGCCGAGAACCCACCGAAGGTCACAAGGCCTTCAAGGCACCATACCCCTTGAACTCCTGCATCATCTCAATATGACTTTATTATGGAAACATCCGTAACAGTCCAATAGGTAGCAAAAATGACAATTCTTATATTTCCAAATAAAAATGAAGATTTTTTTCCCTACCCTCTCCACAATATTCTGAATAATTACATCGCTATCACTAAAAGGAAGAAGAGCATTACAGTTCAGTATTCTGTGCCCTAATAAGGAATTCTTGGTTTTAAAGACTAAAGGATCTTTGTGGCCATGTAATGATATAATGACTGTTGTCACCTTGAGTGGGATGCAAAGGAAAGAGAAAATGAGAATTAATAATAGCTAACATATAGGCTTACCTAGCATAGGGCATTCTATGTCCCATTCCATTGCAAGTGCTTTTGACTTCTATTAAATTATTTAAATATTTAGTACTGAGGACATTTTTATTCATGCGATAATAAATTTGCATATATAGAAATAGGAACTCAAAGAATTTAAAATCTGACCAAGATTATAGAGCTAGTAAGAAGCATAGTCAGGATTCAAATGCAGTGTTTGCTGTGCTGGTGATTCCAATGAGAAAGCATTTATGTAGCAATTACTCATAGTACTGGCAAAGCCTGCATTTATGCAATTAAAATAACTGAATAGAGGAACTTTTAAAATTATTGCATCTGAGTTTATTAATCTCTTCTTAATTATTTTTTTTTAAAATCAGAAGTTGTCACTTTTGCTGATTGTTTTCTACTACTTTTATAACGGAAAAGGATGTTCTTTAAACTTTTTTGCATAAATTGTTTTAACCTACCAGGAAACATCTTCCTTCTCTCATTTTGTTCTCAGAGAGAGAGAGAGAGAGAGACTCCTGTGCCTCGAAGCCTCAGGAAGTGACAAGGCAGGTTCCCAAAGGCCGTTTTACTAAAGGCCAGACACCCTCTGGCAAACTTCAAACACTTTTTTCTTAAAAACCCTGGAGGCGGTAGGAAGGGATGATTTTGGGTCTGGGAGGAAGATAACCTAGGATTATTCACTTTGTGCTGGAAGCATTTCTTTAGAGTTGAGCTGAATAATGAAATGAGGTTGCAAGCACAATGTAGTCTCTGGATACTGACTTTGATGATAACGTTAATAATTTAACTGTTGTAAGGGACTGAGTGTGGTGTTCAATAATACAGGCTCTGTTTGGCCTACATTTCTTTTCCCCTTGTAGTTTCTTATTTGTTAGGGAAAGAACACAATTTAATAGAAAAAAAATTGACCTTGTGAAGCTGTTATGGATAGCATTATAAACATTTTACTAAGAACGTGTTTCTAAGTTATTATTATTTTTTAATTATACAATTGTTTTATGTGACTCATTACACAATTCTAATACATGTTGTAATAGATGGTAATATCATAGTCTGATTCTTCTTGATTCCTGTAGTGCATGTTGGGTATTTAATGGGTTATTTCAAAGACAACATGTCCAGAAGAACTTGGACATTTTCTCTCACCTAAAGTCTCTCCTTCCTCAGTCTCCCCTGTCACAAAGAATGGCACCACCATTCACTCAGTAATCCTTGCCCCGAACTAGGAAGTCATCCTTATTCCTCTCTCTCTTGCCAATACCACTTCCTATGCATCACCAAGTTTCTCACCTCTGTGATGTCTTTGGCCTCTCCTGGCCACTGTCTCTGTCATCCCACAGTCTTTGTCATTAGCCTGCCCTCTGGTTATTACAGCAGACCTCTGCAGACTCCGTGCTTCTCCTTACCCCTCTAAGTGGCCCCAAGCTTGATCTTTTATTAAAGAAATAAGTTAGAACACCTTCCTCATCCTGCTTACAAAGTTGTTTCCAATGACTTTTAATTACAATGAGAATAAATTCCATAAATCTTATCAATAATTAGTGGGCTTCTTTTATGGTTTGGGCCCTCCTATCTCTCCTACCATCTCCTAGGTTTTCCCCATCTTAGGGCCAGTGCACTGACCATGGCTTCTGGTAGGGCATACTTTTCTCGGATTTATACACAATTTATTCCTTTCAATCATCCATGTTTTTACCTCAGTGTAGCTTTTCCTGAGATGACTTCCCAGTGTCTCAGAGGGACCCCAGCACTATCCTTTGACTCACTCTCGCTCATTTACAATGATATTATATTAGTTTTAACTTTCGTATTTTCTGCAGCATATTGTATTTCCCAAAGATGGCCCCCACAGTGTCTCCCACCTCACATGTTCTGCTATAAACACCACTCCCCATCAAAAGCACTCCAATTCCCCTCCCCTTGAACCAGGTGGGCTGTGACTGCTTCAACCCACAGAATAAGGTACAAGTAATGTCACGTGATTTCTGAAGCTAGTTGAGAAAAAGCCATATGGCTCCTCCTTGGTTCTTTATTGTTTTAGATTTTTTTTCCATTCTATTTCTGTCTGTGGTTTATCTGTTACTATTAATTCTGTTGGGTTTTTGCTTTTGTTTTTTGTTTTATCCAGTTCTAGAGACTTCTTTTACTCTATTGATTATGTTGTAATTCTCTCCTAGAATTATCAGTATTCCCTTTTATCTTCTCGAATACAGGAAGCAGGTGAATGTGTCCATATCTGGAGTCCCTGATAGTTGATTTCTGTTGTCTGCTGTTTCTTCTAGTTTTTGGTGCAAGTACTTTTGTGGGCATGTTTTGATTTTGTTCTTGTTTGTTTGTTTTTACTAGTTATCTTTAATTGCATCTTCACACCGTATTTGCAAAATTGTTTGTAGCAGTACATTTATAAGATTTCTGCTTGTCCCTGCCAGGTACTTGGGGACAAAGGCAATCTGGGTCACCTTCATAGAATTTCAGGAATTCAGCCGAGATGCAGTTTATGCAAAGGATGATCTACCTTTGGTTTGCTTTATTCTAAGAGTGCCTCTTTTTTCAGGTCTCAACCTAAATAAAAAGGATTCTAACAGGCTCTCACCTTGTGGTTGTGAATTCTGACATCTGTGCTCCCGGACACTTCCGATGTCAAATCACTGCTTAGCCTTTCTTGCTTTGAATTGTCTTTCCAGGGTCAGCAAATGCCTTACAGGGAGAAAGAGCCCAAGGCTGGGCACACTCCCATGGGCGTCTCCTCGGCTGGCGTCAGATCCCTGTGTTCTTCATTATCCTGTTAGCTCTCCCAGTACCTTTACACAGATTCACAGATTTCCTTTTTCTCTCTTGACTTTAAGTTGTCCTCTCTGGCAAGGTCAGGAAAATGACCTAACCCACCAGCATTAAAAGCAGAATCCATTTGTATATGTATTTTTAAGAATAATTAAAATTTATATTTAGATTCCACTACATTAAAAAAAAAGGACTGAAGAGCAATTGAGTGAAATGATTTGGGGAGACTGAGTTAAACAAATTAATTTTGGAGAGAAATGCATCAGTAATATATTTTTGAACTTGTTCATCATAAACATGTTCCATATATAGTCAGACGTCTGTCTCCAGTGAAAAGCATAGGTATAGAGGAAACTAAATAAATAAAACAATTTAACCTAATATGAACAACAGTGGAAAAAATCACGCAAGCCTTTGAATTTGAGAATTGTATTTGGGGACAGTGTCCTGGGCATAAACTACAATGGTCAAGAACATATTAAGATCCCAAGTTGTCCTGAATATTCGCAAAAGTGGTCTGACATGCAGGTAGTTTGCAAGAGACACCTTGGAGGAGAGGCAGAGAGAAGGGTGTGCCCAGGAGGCTGGTGAATTGTTTTGAAGCCTGTTGGTTCAGGTCTAGCAATGGTATAGCTCAGACAGTATTTATATATATATTTATTTATTGTTAATCTTTACCTGAGGACATTTTTCCATTGAATTTTAGATGGAGTGGAAGGAAGGAGGGAGAAAGAGAGAGAAACCTCGATGTGAGAGAGACACATCAATTGGTTGACTCCCGTACGACCTGACTGGGGCCAGGGATCATATCTACAACCCAGGTACATGCCCTTGACCAGAAATCAAACCTGAGACCTTTCTGTTTCGGGCTGATGCTCTGGCCACTGAGCCAAACCAGCCAGGGCTAACTCTGACAGTATTTAAAGGCCTCGTAAGAAGAGTCACTCCTCAGGAAAGAAGACAGTTCACAAAATCCAGGCAAGAATTTGGTCCTCACATTTACAGGATGGGTTAAAAAACTGCAATTAAATCATGACTTGGGAAGGAAATCTCACTGTACGTATGAGGAAAACATGTGTGATGGAGGAGAGTATATTTTGATACACAAGCTGGTCACTTGGGCTGATGGTCCAGACCCCCTAGAGCTCAGTCCCTCCTGCCTTGGTGGAAGGCAAGCTGAACATTCTTCCAGGGTTTTTAGGATCGGCTCAGGCACTGGGCGGAGCTATGTCTGCAGACTATGGTCTTAGCCATAGATGAGGGAACTGAGGTGGGGGAGGGAGAGTAAATGTCAAATGTCTTCTCTCCTCTATAAATTAAAAACAAACAAAAAAAGACTATAGGGATTTACTTTAGAAATGAGGTCCATTCTTCTGCCAAATTTCTCAATACTGTTTCGAAATTTTGCAGATACTTTTTGACATCTCTAATTATACATATTTATCCTCAAACTCCATGAATTATGTACAACAAATGCTTTCAGAGATATCAGAATCACCAAACATGGAATCTCAGCTCACTTATCTTTTTTTTTTTTTTCAATAAGGAAATGGCAGAAAAGCCATCCCTCTAAAAAGAGAATAAATGCTTCAAAAATAGATTTATTTCAATCTGACAAGGGATGTTGGCTATTTCTCCTAAAAGCTCCACTGAAAGATTTATAACTAATATATCTGAAACACAAGTCACAGTCACGCGACTCTGCTCGGGGGGATGGTGGTGTAGAGTGAATCTTAATGATCACTGTTACTGGGACAGAAAAACTCACGCAACCTGAAACAGAAACATTTACTGTCCTTGGGTCTCCATGCCAGGATGAAGGAAACTTCTGTCCTTTCAAAATGAAAACTGAAATAAGTAGCTTTACATCTGTTAGCTGAGAGTTCACATCTAGTACCTGCTTCTAGGTATTTAAGTTTGATTCAGCTTTTAATCACCAGATTCCCAGATTCTCTTTCCCTTTCACTCTGGTTTGAGCCTGTGACTCCTGTAGAATTCTCTTAAATCAGATATCTGTTTTAGCAAGTTTCCTAGATTTCCATGGTGAATTTACTTTTGTCTTGAAGACATGCAGTCAGAGGGAAAAGTACCTTGGTTTTACCTTGTTTCGTGGGCATCTCATAAATCAAATGTGTTTGCTTTCTTCTCTGATCCAAGGATGCTGAATCATGTCTATTATTTGGAGACTCATATATCTGGTGAGGACAGAAGGGAGAAAGTCAAATTTGGTTCATATTAATTTTTTTTTCCTAATTAACTTCCTCCAAAGTTACTCTTAGATTCTTTTTTCTTTCTAGTTCTCTGAATCCTGACATTAACTCCTGTTAATTGGGAATTAATTCTTATAGTCAGTGGAACAAAATAGTAACTAACATTTATTGAAAATGTACTATATCAGTGCCAGGCTCTGAGTTAAGCCCTGGACAAAAATTCTCTTTCTGAAAAATATGTTTTTATTGATTTTAGAGAAAGAGGAGGGAGGGAGAGAGAAAGAGAGAAACATTGATGAGAGAGAAGCATCAATATCATTTGGCTGCCTCCTGCACACTCACTACTGAGGATCAAACCCATAATCCCAGCCTGTGCCCTGACCAGGAATTGAACCAGAGACCTCTCACTGCATGGGGTGATGCTCAACCACTGAGCCACACCAGCCAGGGCCAGAAATTCTTAGTAAGACTCCATAACACTCTCATGAAATAGGTATAATTCTCTACTTTTACACACAAAAAACTACTATGCTTATTTGTAAATTACTTAGAAGAAAGTATAGGACATTTTTTTCTTTTTCTCTAATGACACTGGGTATGAAAATTATCTTTTTAAAGATAAAAATGCCTGGCCAGTGTGGCTCAGTGGATTGAGCATGGTCCCATGGACTGAGAGGTCCCGGTTCGATTCTCAGTCAGGGCGCAGGCCCAAGTTGCGGCCCAATCCCCAGTGGGGGTGTGCAGGAGGCCGCCGATCATTGCATCTCTCTCACATCAATGTTTCTATTTCTCTCTCTCTTTCTTTCTAAAAAATCAATTACAAATATTTTTTAAAAATAAAGACAAAGCAGAAACAATAAAGAGAAAGATTGATAAATTCACCTATAACAACCTAAATATTACTAAAACAAACAAATTTACCATAAATTAAGTAAAAAAGGTAAATCGGAGCTCAGAATATATTTACAACATCTAAAATATATAAGAGCTTAATATTGAAAATATTGAAGAAGCTTCTGGAAACTAATGATAGAGGGATGGTCACTCTACTGAAATGATGGATGAAAGATTTGATCAGGCAATATGTAGAAGAAGAGGCTTAAAACTGCCAGTGGACATATGAACATAGGCTCAATTCAACTAATTAAGAAAATGCAATAAGCAATAAAATACCATTTCATGCACAATGGAATGGTAAAAATAACAAATCTGATAACTCGGTATGTTGATAAATATACTTTGAAGCACAGTTTGGAACTATTTACTAAAGTTGAAGACGTACATCCCAAAGAGTGTAGAAAATTCATTTGTAAGAATTCATTACAGGAAAATTTCATTACATCCATAGAAGAGAAACGTGGATGTTAGCTTTTTACAAAAAGCTAGAAAACTACCTAAAGGTTTATTAGTAGCTGTAAAGATAAGCACTTAATCATAAAAGGTGATTATTTAGAATAGTTAAACATACATTAATTAGCTCCACATGTTTAAATGTGAATAACTATTAAAAAACATAATGTTGAGGGAAATTTTGCAACTTAATACCATTTATATAATTTTAAGTTATAGAGTAAAATATATGTATATATACACACACATATATATACACTTAATGAATACAGAAAAATGTAGAAAAAGTTTAAAACCATGCATGACAATTAAATTATATTAGTTAATGCCAGCTGATTAATAAATAGAAGCTCACTTATTGCTCCTATAAAAGCCCAAACTGGCACTCACCCAGGCGAGATCTCAGGGGAGGAGCCTGAACTTGCTTAAAGTTGGTAACTGATCATTGTAACACTAGACACTTGTATTTCATTCACCACATGCCAGACACTTTTCTAAACACATGATATGTTTTAGCTTATTTATTCCTCCCAACACCTCTCGGAGGAAAGTACTCTCATTACCAAGGCCGTCTTCTAGGTTAGAAAACAAAATCACAGAAAAATTTAATAATTTGCCCAAGTTTATCCAGCCAGCATGTTGGGGTCTGTGCTATTTAATGCAAATATTCTACCTACAAAGTCTGTGTGTTCAACCATTAGGGTACTCCACTTGCTGTGGACACAATTACCACTCACTAGGATTTACACTCTATCACAACATATAAACAGGGTCTGATAAGAGAATATCAAATACAACCCCAAATTATATTTTAGCCTTTTTTGTATAAGATCTATTGAAATTCTCCTTTTCTAATAGCAAGAAAGATAGAAAAACATAGGGATAAACTGGGCAAATGGTTAAGAGAAAGAGAGGAGACACAGAACAAAAAGAGAAATACTGGCCCTGGACAGTTTGGCTCAGCGGTTAGAGCGTCCAGCTGCGGTCAGGAGAGATCAGGGTTCGGTTCTTCCTAAGGGCACGTACCTCGGTTACGCTTTGTCCCCGGCCCTGGTTGGTCGTGCAGGAGGCAGTCACTCGATGTGTCCCTTTCACGTCGATGCTTTCTCTCTCTCTCTCTCTCTCTCTCTCTCTCTCTCTCTCTCTCTCTCTCTCTCTCTCTTTCTTCCTCTCTTTCCCTCCCACTCTATCTGAACAAAAAAAATGGAAAAATGTCCTCGGGTAAGAATAAAAAAAAAAAAAGACAGAAATACTGGTTAATTAAAAGCTGTTAGATTTGACTTAGCATTGAGTTTAATTTAAAGGAAGGGCAGGCTCGTTGATGCTCTGTGCATCAAATGTTCAATATTATTAGACACAGTTTTTAAAAAATGGAAGCTAAAAAGTATTATCCATTATTCTGCTTTGGTTAGCTCCTTTTTCTCTTAAGAGGGGCACTTTAATGGCTTAGGTTTTGCTGAGAAGTAACTAAAACTTTGACTAAAATGCAATCACAGAGAAGAAAAATGTCTGTGGAGTAATTAGAGCTGAGAGACTTAAATTCCTCTGGATTTTCTCTCAGCAGTTCTTTTCCTTCACCTTCTTTTTCTTCTTTTCCTTTGACTGATTAGTTTTGCAGTCTGTGGCTTGTTTTTGCTCATTAAATACTTCCCATATATTTCTGAGAGTCAATTATGTTTTTCATCAGTCTATAAAATAACCGGGTATTTCTCAGACCTCTCTCTTCCTCTTAGAAAGACCCGGGGAAAGATTTTCGCAGTTGTTTTGCATGGTCTGTAATGCGTACATGAAATTTGCCTTCCGACTGAAGATGCCGATCAGGCTTCTCATGGGCGGACCATTTGCTTAGCATCTCCCTCTGACTCTGGCCTCAATAGAGGCTCATTAATTTGGGGGTTACAGTATTTTGATTTGTCTTTTAATAAGAAAGAAGAATACTTCCAGGAATTAAACTTACACATTACTGACAGGTGATTTTTTTTTAAAAGCTATACAGAAAAAAAATTATATATATTCCCCTATTTACTTACTTGTGCGCAATCATTCCCAGGTAAAGTATCTGCAATGGATAAAAGCTTTAGACATTTCTACAATGATGTGTTGAGTCTTTCTCTCCCATCTGCACAAGGGGTATCATGACTTTATTTTTAACCACGACTTCTGCAGAAGATAAATATTTTACTCAATAAATCATTTCTCTAGGGGATTAGCCAACATATAGAAATGTTCTTCAGGCAGGATTGAAAAGTCCTGGCCTTGCACTTTGATTCAAGCTTTATCGCTTATTTACTTCGTCTGGTGGGAATAAGCCTTTTCTTTTGTGCTTCAAAGAGAAAAAGAGATTCTTAGTTTCCTTAGGAAGCAAGGAGTTTTCCTTCACATTTGTGTGTGAGGGACAGGGCAGCTAAAGGCTGTCAGGGAGATCACAGGGATGTGGGCACCTGGGAAGGGACAGCTGAGGATGTACCAGGGAAATGGTCTATATTGGCACAAGTTTGAGAGACAAAGGTATGAACTGGTTGCAGAGAGAGGCTGGCAAGCAGGACGAGCTGAACTAATTGATGTTGACATTCCTGGTGACCCAAATAGCATAGCCCCACCTTTACTATTCTTTCCTGGCCATGGGGTAGGTGCGGTCAGGCTGAAATTGTACTTAGGCAATAATATTGATTTTTTTTGTGTGTGTGTGTGTGTGTTTGTGTGTGTTCTTTAAGTAGGAGAGGAAGGGCAGGTTACTCCTGTCACAGTTATATTCACGGGCCACAGGAATTCGGACATGAAGTTGACTTCTGCTTCCCTTGTTTGATTTTAACATTCTCACCCTTTGAAGCAGTCCTTTCGCATTCACTTGGCTTCAGTAACTTCACCTCGTTTTCATATTTTTTATCAAGGCTACTTTCTAATTTATGGTTAAACATACACAGATTACAGTAATTCAATCTCTATTTCAGCAAATATTTAGTGAGTACTCATTGTGGGCCCACATAATGTTAGGCACTGAGGATGAAAAAAAAAAAAAAAAATCAGATTCAGCCCTTAAAGAATTTTCAATCTACTCAGAGAAAAGGATCCAAGTGTTAAAAAGGAAGCATGATAAAGTGCTGTATTTCAAAGAGCAACGGTCTATTGCCAGCCTGGTGGATTGCTACCCTCTCTGAAAGAGGGAGACTTTGAGCTGCCCCCAAAGCCGTCAGAGGCAGGGGGGTTAGTCACTGCTGTGTCCTCTGGGTCCAGGTGGCCCCACCTCCAAGGCCCCCCAGCTCCTGGTACCACATCCATGCCTGGAGTTCAGGGGAAACATCTCAAATCCATTGCTTAGCCACCCGCTCAACCATTTCTTCTGCTCTCTCGGAAGTCCCTCCACTCTCCCGGTTTACCTGGGCCAGCAGGTGCAGAGGGACTCAAGGTGTCTGGATATGTCCTAGAGGATGGGGACCTGTGCCTGACTCATGGTTCTTCTCTTTTCCTCTCTGCTCCCACGACAGAAGGCATCTATTTATTAGAGCAATACCTCACATTTATGTCCTGACACCTCCTGGCTCTAAACATAGAACAATCTAATACCTGGGGTTTTGAATCTGAAATCCATTTCTTCTGTTTCCGAAGGCAGTGACCACACCCGATGAAATAATGGGCAGGTGGGAGAACATGGAGCCGCGACAATAGCGGTTAATGTTTCGGAGAAGTATCCCAGCCCGTCTTCATGTGGGTGAAGGGACTAGGAGGGAGGCGAGAAGCCCCTGGATTGCTGACCCAGCCGCGTCCTCGGCTAGAGGGTGGGGCAGAGGGAGTGAGGGGGGAAGCGAAGTGCCTGAGAGCGTGTGCGGGGCATGCGTGGGAGCGAGGGAGGTGTCTCAGGAGGACTCCCCAGAGGACGGTACGTTTACCTCCATCCACCCTCCGCCCATGAGGAAACCGAGCCTGAGAATGACGTCCTTAAGGAAGTCCATCTCAACATTAAGAATACTTTCCATTGTTGAGACAGTGGTGGAAAAACAAGCCTTTTCTAAGTTCTCACTACATACTGTCCTAGACAAAGATTTAGGGGCTGTCTGTGGGGAGATATAAGTAGGTGGCCATTTGGTGCTGGCCTAATTGTTTTTCCCCAAATCCCCTTTGGCTGTTTTGGGAAAAGGATCTTGTTTGAATGCCACACATTATTTATCCAAAGAAAAATCCTAACTCTGCCAAGCAGAAGTGAAAGCTCTATTGTTTCCAGAGGCGCAAAAGGAAAGCTTTTTCTGAGAAATTTCCCTCTCTAATTACAGGTAACTTGATTATAATTTTGTTTAGATCACTGCAGTGTTAGATGAAGTTTCAATATTTGCTAAAATCGGGTTGAAAGCACTGGCCTAGCAATGCCCCTGTGAGGTGTCTCCTATTGCAATCCCTGCGTGCTCCCCGAACTATCTAAACAGTCTGTCTCATTTCTCAAAGCCACTAAGGAAAGACATTTCAAAGGGAAGGCACCCATAACAGCAGGGACCTAGATTTCATTATTAGCATACTTCGCAATTATTTTCCAGTTCCCTCAAAAAAGACATTTTACAGTTACTTCAGCATTTCTGCCTCCATAATATAAAGCACTGAGATCTATTATAAGACCCACCCAGCTGTGGTCTGACTGTTTATATCTTGTGTCCCTTACCAGACCGAGAGCTTTCGAAAGGCAAGAATTGAGCTGTATTCTCTTTTTATCAGGTGCAGATTACATTGTCAGGGCGTAAGAAAGATGTTTTTAGATAAAATGGTTATGTATACAAGAATTAAAGTAAAGGAAATGATGCATTTGTATACTTTAAAAAGCTCAGATTATCTAGTGTCTGTATAACCAACTAAATTTAAAATTTTGCTACACAGAAATCAGCGCAACTGTGCTGATGAAGTTTGAGTTGTTTCAGCAAGAAAAAAAAAATCTCATATCTTGCAAGAAAGCTATATTTTCTGTGAATTGAATGTTCATAGAAAATTAAAGATATTGAGATCCTGAATGCAGGTGAAATTTCTAGTGTTTATTTGATAATTTTAAAAATCACTTTTTTGAAGTACAAGGGCTTCTGTTGAAAAGTAAGATGATGGTGATTTAAAAGTAATACTCTGCTCCAATTTTCATTGACTCAATGAAATCTTTTGAATTTTTAGTGTGTTGTATATATATTTATAACTATGCTAAGTACTTATAATAAAAAGATAAATTCTCCCAGCCCTCAAAGATCTCACTGTCTGCTTTATGAGCTTGGCCAACAATGACATAAAAGAAAAATGGATAGGTACTAAAATAGAAATAGAAATGCATACCGTTCTGGGTGAGCACAGTGGTGTGGTGCAGCTTGTGGGAGAAAAGGATTTAGGATCAGAAAAGACTCCACAAAGAGCTTATCATCTGCTCCCCAGATAAGTGAATACTCCAGTTCAGCTTCCTAGTTAGCAAATGATGAGTCGATACATGAATCCAGGCTTCGCTCTGTCTACTTTGCTTGTCCTACGGTTCTCCAGCTGCACAACATAGTGACCCTTTCAAATACAGTTCATGCCGTGTATGATTGTTTCCTGATGTGGGGTGTGTGTGTATGTGTGTGTGTGTGTGTGTGTGTGTGTGTGTGTATAATTTCCTATATTTTCCTTGTTCTAGCAATGAATTAGCACCTGACATTAACAAATGGTATGACTCCCTTTTTGGGCGAATGCTAGCTAATCCACTGCAATTGGGTCCCTTTTTTTCCTCAACACAAATCCACAACATTTCTTTTCAGGACATATTTTGCCACCCGCCTGTGTCTCAGGTCATCTTATGCTCTAAGACTCAACGAATCCAGTGTCCACACCCGGGCAGGTAGGGATCCCCGGGAGCCTGGGCGGAAGGGACACCCCAGGGATCGCGCTCAGACCTCCCGGCTGGGACCTGCGTTTTCCCTCCATCGCAGGGCCTGTGGGCATCCTACATCCCGGAGCCTTGCTCCGAGAGCCCAGGCATTCCTCCTGCCCACGGCGTCCTCGGCCTCCCTCTCGGCCCGAGAAAGGGGCTACTGTTTGAGCTGACCATTCCTAAGGTTTGAGGAGAAACAACTGTCGGTAGCAGAACCTTTTAGGAAATCAAACCAGGTTTTCTGGTTTCCCCCCCGCGCTCTGCTTAGGTCCCTGCAGGTGGCCCAGCACAGGTCACTCACTACCTGTGGGCTACAGACACATGGACACACACACATGTGGCATTGGACTTGTTATCTCTCCCAGTCTGCTTCCTCCTTTTCATCTGGGGCTTGGAAAGGTTAAAAGTGGTTGCCGTAGGCTCTGCTTTCTCCACAAACCACAAAAATAGCAGCTACCGGCTCTCGCGTCCTTCCACCGGCGTAGCAATTCCTACATGACCGATACCTGCAACGGGAGGGTCTCTCCTTCCACCGGAGCAACAGGAACCGAGCTGAGGGGCGCTGAGGAGGGAGACTGGAATCTGGACTGACGGGGAGGGGCTCCCCATTAGGACAGATACTTAGATTTTGTCTGTAATGCTCACACTTGGCCTGGAAGGGTCCTGCCTTTAATCCATTATAACTGCAGCATCCTTTAGTGCCCTTCACATTTCAGACAGAAGATGCTCCGCTTCCCCGTGGTCGGGGGCCGGGGTTCTCCGTCGCCCTCCAGTATGCCGGCTGCAATCGGTCCGTCTTCACCAACTGCCAGTGGCCACGGCTCCCACACGGTCGTGAGATCCCCTAAGAATCTTCACTCACTTTAAAAAATGACCTTTAAAGAAGCCTATTCAAAAGAAAGAATAGAAAACCACTGCAATTCTAGCACTGCTATAATGTGGCTCCTGTCATTTATCAGCCTTTCCAGATAATTTGTAGCTCTTCTCCCTCTCTGGGCCCCCTACTCGTTAAGTGTGTGACACAGGGCAAAGTCTCTGAAGGCTCGGTCCCAGTTTTCCTCCTGTGGACAACGCTTTATAAGATGCTTCCTCTCTCAAGTTTTATGTATATGCATATGTTTTTTTAGTGATTGCTAAATATATATATCATTAAATCATCCAAACTACTGGTAAATTATACATCACAATTACAATCACAACTTAATTTAATAAGTCCTCCTTGCCCCAAATCAGATCCGTTTACCTAGTTTTGAAACTCTGCTGATATTGCACATGTTGACACTCCAGACGGTTTGATTGGTTGTGAGAATCTTCCAGCTTTTTGTAGAAATGTAGGCTGAGCAGGTGCCGATGACTTAAGTCATTAAACCAAGTGTTTTTCATTTCATCATTTCTAAGCTATTCCTCCATATCACGTTGTCTTGTTTTTTGTTTTCTGAAAAAAAAAAACTTATAACCAACAAGTTTCTTGCCTTTTCACACCCTGAATCTATGATAAGTTTTGTAATTCCTTCTATTTTAATCACATGCTCTGCAATTAGCAGCTTCCTTTAGGGGCTTATTCACCTAATGGATATAGTTCAGGTGTCAAGTTATCTCATCAGGAGAGAGAGGCTGTGAAATACACATCTCTGACGTCACTAGTGACAGGATTTTTCTGGTGGGGGGCGCTCCCTTTTAGTTGGCACGGAGTCATCCCAGCGCCTCCCTCATTCTAAAGCCTTCGCATTTCAGCACAAGCAGAAACATACTTAATGAAAATAGCTACAAGCTTCTCTGCTTGAGTCTAAGTGCTTTATGTAAATTATTTAAAATCCAAACATTCGCATATAAAAGGCCCAACACAAAGCACAGACTTCACACGTCTTTTTTTCCATAATTGACGAATAAGCAAGTCCTCCCAGTGCAACCCAAAGAAATAACTTCAGAGAAGAAAACCTGAATTAGCTCCAGAGAGGATATATTGCTATTAGCATGCCTCAGACTTAAATTTGCATCACAGTGGCCCAAAATAATTGATTCATTCCCGTGATTTGATGATACTGCCTTTGTGGTTGCTGATATGTGTCTTTTTGAACAGCAGCAAGCAAATCCATTGGTTAGCATCTATTTTTATCTAAACCAGCCTCCCAGTATCATGAAACAGCAGAAATATTCAAGAATTGATTTATGTGAAACTTTTGACATAATTCCATTGTTGCAATCTTTAAACAAAGGTGATCCCAAAATGTCTGGGTAGTAGATTTCTATCAGGACAATGGCAATACTCTAAATTAACATTGAAAAGTATAAACTTAATATATTAACTATTTGTAGCAAAAAAAACAAGAAATGTTTCTTGTTTCTCTGTGCTAGGCACACTTGTAATTGACCACCAAAAATGTTTTAAATTCTCTATTTTATTAGCAAGAAACATATAAATCTATGCATGTGTGGTGTGTATGTGTATGTGTATACATATATACACATATACACATGCACACAGGGTGGGGCAAAAATAAGTTTATAGTTGTTTGTATGGAAATAATATAATAATTAATAAATAATAATAGAAGAATAAACCGTGTTTTGCGAACTCACAACTGTGAATATATATATATGTGTGCGTGTGTATGTGTACATATATATATAGTGTCCCTAAAAATGTATATACAAAAAAAGTGTAATTATAAAGCAGTGTTTATTAAAATACATTTCATTTTTAAAATGTAGTAGAATCTACAGATACTTTGTAGCATTTTTGGGGGGACACTTGTATATATGCTAGTTATCTTTACATCAGTCACACAATGCATGCTAAGAATTGAGATTTTCAACATTGGCTTGAGTTTGGAATCACCTGAAAAATTTAAAAACTATTTATGATGAAGTTCCAAGTCAAGAAATATTGAGTTGGTTAGTCGAGGATGTGTCTTGAACTTCTGGGTTTGTTAAACCACCCACATAATTCCCAGGTGCAGTCAGGAGAGGGATTCGCTGCTCCGATGCATCCGCCGGGCACAAAGTCGTGCAGTAGGAGGAGGAGCCGCCTTAGCGGCCACATCATATGAAAACATCAGCTTCGAAGGGATCCCAACGCACAGACACTTCGGTACATGTTCCAGTCCCAGGAAGAGTCCAAAGAAGCAAGAAGGAGTCACTGTGGCACTTCGGGTCCCTGCGAAGTAACTGAAATGCCACCCGAGAATGTGGCATCTGAAAAATATACTGTAAGGACAGAAAACACACTTTTCTTTGTTTTAAATTTTATGCACAGTTAATGAGAAGCACCTGGTAGTTAACATGGAGCTGGCTGGTGTCTGCACCTTCATCCCACCTTTCCACCCACCTGAAAGGGCCGGAAGGAATATTAGAATCAACAGAAAATATTAGAAGAGGAAGAAAACTAATCACAGTGAGGCACTGGCCAGAGTTAGAAAAATGTTAACCATCCTTTGCTATATTAATTGTGGGTGCTTTGTTCTGACTGAGGAAAAGTCCACTCTGACCCCTTGGGGAGGTGTGCACCTGGGGGGTCACTTGGGAATGCTGTCGATTCTCCTGATCTAAAGACAAGGGGGCTCCCTGACCTCATGGAAAGATGAACAACCTGATTATCAGAACACTGGACCCGTGACTGTGACCCACTGGCGACCAGCCCCCCGCCATAGTCCTTCTCTCCTTTTCCCAGCATGTTTTACAGGCGAGAGAAGAGATGATGAGAAACCCCCTCGCCCATGGGCCGCACTGTCTCCTGCATAACCAACAAACCGAAACTCCTCAAGGCCACCAACCCCCAGCATTTGTGTGACTCAAAATACACCCCTTCCAATACAAGGGCAACTCGCCTACCTGTTGTTGCCCAGTGCTACCTGGGACTCGGCCCTTTCGCTGTCTGTGGGGACAGACACACAGTGTCCTCCCTTTCCTCTGCTCTCGGTTGTGGATTCTTTCACAAGCCTGCATCACTGGCCGAAACAAAATCCTACATATACGAGGCTGCTTCTTTTCATAATCAACAACCCTGTAGGTTTTCCTAACACAACCTGTTGTTTGCCATATAGTTAATGGCAATAAGTGTGTGTTGGTGAGAAGTAAGGGTTTACTTGACCAAGATGTTTCCCATTGGCTAGCTTCTGAAAGAGATGACTTCCTGCAGAGCAGTCTGATCCCTGAAATCTGCTCCAAGGACACAGGGGGAGGCTTCAGGGAGCCCAGCCAGGCAGAATGCTGAGGGGCAGATCAGGACTGGAAGCCCCTGCTGGTTCGGGTCCTAGAGTTGCAACTTCATCTTGCAACCCAGCCCCAGATCACAGCAGGGACAGGAAAGGCACGTGCCCAACTGGAGTGCTCGGGTGCTGGCAGCAGTCTAACAAGTCATGGAGGTGAAACCACAGGACTTAGACTCCAGCCCCTGATGCTGCCTGGACTGGAAACCTCACATGCTGGGGGCTGAGGTTCCTCTTCTGGAGACTAACTTCTGGCTGAGGTTATGCTGAGGCTACAACAGCAAAATAAGTGCTGTGTTCCCCCACTGTGGCCTATGGTTTAGTAGGGTGTGTGTGTGTGTGTGTGTGTGTGTTTCATGGTGGTGGTGTTGTGGCAGAAATTCAGGTGGTGGGAAGAGACAGACTGCACGCACTCGCAAGATTAGAAAATGACTGTTTCATGCGCACTGGTGCTGGCCCAGTGGAGTCACCTCCAAAGGCTGAGCCCCGAGCCCAGGTTCCAGCCACCTTTTATACCTGATAAGCCTCCAGCTATTTGGGGGTTTCTAGTTCTGCTGTAGTTTAGGTGGTTGGAGAATGTAAGGAGATTACAAGAGCCAGGGGCAGGGTCTCTGCACTGCTTAAGGGGGTTGTCTGCAGAAGGCTTGCCTTCTCTGTGTTGGTAGAAAGAACACTTGCCTGAGAGGCCAAAAACCCAGGACTAGAAAGGTACTAGAAATAAATCTGCAGTGTATCTCATAGACCATGAACATAAGTTCTAAGGTCCTCAGTTTTCAAAGTTGGTTACCGTTTACTGGTGGAGCTGGGCCACGGAGAGCCGTTCTGAGGCCAGCAGAGATCGAGAGCCATCCTGAGAGGGACTGTTCTTTTCTTAACTGGCAGGACTTGAACACTAGTCCTAATGAGACAATTCTGACTTCTCTTATGAATACTCATGTGTGCTTTATTTTCCTATTTCTTTAGTCATGCTTATTCTAAAGTTTTGTCTATTGGGTGCTATAGCATCAGTGCAGTAAATATTTATCAAGTGCCTTGGCGTGCTAGGCACAGAAGTTGTATTGTTTATGTGCTCTTACTCACACAGTAGTATTTCAGAGCTGGGAGGGAACTAGACCACAGAGTTTTGCTTTTGACAACTTAACTTCACATTATAATTATGCACTTTATGTAGTAAAATAGAGTCAAAGATCAAGAAAGTCTTCAAAACAACAAGACATTATTTCTACATTTATTCTATTTATTTATTTTTTCATCATCTCTTCAAAAAGCTATTCTGGATTTAATTGTGTTGTAAATACTTGCAATATATATACATTTGTAGGCACATGGAAGTTATGGAAATACTAACATGAAACCTTAGGAAGCCAAGGATTGAAAACATGAATCCAGGCCCAGGATCTTTCAAATGGCTTGCCCAAGGTCTATTGATTATAATCAATTTTCTTTGCATAATTTTTCTGACTGAAGTGCCTCAGTAAATCAATTAAACCCTTGAAGCTCATTTGGTTTCATTTGGGGAATTCTGTTTATTACATAGACTTTCCTTCTGGGCTCCTTTATCCCTGAAAATTTTTCTTGGTTATTTTTTTTTTTTAATTATGGAGGAAATTGTTGTGTTGTTGTTTTTGTTTTTCACTTAGAAGCTTAGAGTCATCAAAGATGCTCAGTTCCTATCACTGAAACCAAATGTAGTCAGAAAAGATACAGCAGTACACGCAGGTTATACTGACACAAGACGGCTGTAAATTAGTATTTGACTAGGGAATGGTCTGTATGTCATAGGGGTATTATTCCTGAGTAATAGAAGCAAATGTACCTTGAAGCTACTTTGAATTCTCCCTCACCCCTGTCATCACTCCAGAGACATTCGGGAATGGCTCTTAGCAAAATAAAACTGCTTTAGAGCCAAAGAATAACTAGAGAACTGAGTGGCTGCTGAAGATAAATGATTTATATACACAGTAAAATTACCTACCTGGAGCTAATAAGATAGAAAAGGAAAATGAAACATGACTGTTATCATCACTTTATTATTGAACATTTATATTTTTCCACTTGAGCGTAACAGTGAATAAAACCTAATCAGCTAAACGATATGCCCATTCTTTATACCACTAAAGGTAAAGGAAATTAGCTTTATTCCCTGCTAAACACTTATCTATCTTACTGAAGCTCTGAACATGTACCTCAGTCGCCCTAACAGGGTAGGAGGTATATTGAAAACCATGCCATCCACATTGTGAGCATCTTCTATAATCTAACCATGTGAAATTGTTTGTGTAGACAGATCAGATAATTGGTTGTTTGGGTTTGCTCGAAGGTTTTTAAATCATTTAAAAAGACTTCTCTTTATAAGGTGGTGAGAATAAGATGCAAATTCGTAGCTGACGATGTAAGGAGATGGATGCAGATCCCGTAAACGTGGTGAGAGAGTACAAACGCTTGGAATGAAATCCGTCCTGTGTGTGTGGGAGGAGAGCGAGGCCCGAAGGCACAGAGCGCCCCTTTCTCTGGCCTGAGGTGGGGAGCACAGCTCTCACCAGCACCTTCAAGTGCCACCGAGAGGGAGGTGCATCCACCCACCACGCTTACTCATAAACGTTACAGAAGTCCATGGGTGGATTCTGAAAGATGTGCAATAGTTGTCCATATAGAATAAAAACCCGAGGACTGTGGTTGAATGGAAGTGACAGGAGGGTTAGCAAATAGGAGACCTGGAGACTTGGCTCCGCCCACTCTTCTCTCTGACTTCTTTGTGCTATAGGTCCCCCGACACATAGAGCCTGGAAAAGAAGACAAATACCACCTCTCTTACAGATTTATGGAATCACTTGGAGAAAACGTATGTTCTGTGGATGAAAAGCCTATCCGTTACTGTGGGACTTTTAACTCCCCTCCTCCCAATTTTATGTAACTCGGAGTAACAGGGTTTCATAAGAGAAACAAGTAGTCTCCTACTCTGTTGGTTTCAGTTGGGTGTCACCTGGAGGTCCATAGCAGATGATATATATTTTATTATTTTTTTCTTTATTGATTTTAGAGAGAGAGTAAGGGAGAGGGAGAGAGAGATAGAAACATCGATGAGAGAACACCGATGGGCCGCCTCCTGCACGCCCCCCGCTGGGGATCGGGCCCACAACCTGGGCATGTGCCCTGACCGGAATCGAACCTGTGACCTCCTAGTGCAGGGTCGACACTCACCCACTGAGCCGGCCGGGCGCGGATAATATTTAGATGGCAACTTTTACGTTCTCACTTTCGATGTGACTCTCAGATGTCATGTAGATCGAAGGAAAACTGTTTTATATCTTTCAAGAAATGAGCACCTTATGTTATGTGGATAAACACTTCTTTTCTTTGACCTTTTCACGGACGTGTGGCGAAGTGTGGGAAAGCCCACCGCTCACTCCACCGCCCCGTACCTTGACCAAGATGCATCTGATAGCCTCTCGCCTACGCGGATCCTCATTGTCCCCGTTTTCACTGTGATTGCAAAAGGTGATTAAGGGAAAGAAAGTCTCTTGAGCAAACCAAAGGACCAACGCATCATCTTGCCCACACTTCAGACGCTTCAGTGCCGTGCGCGCGGGTCCGAGGCCGGCGTGCAGGCTGCGGGAGGCAGCAGGAACCAGACGTGGGGGAGCCAGGGAGCGCCTCCAGGAAAGCTGAGCCCGGGAGAGCAATCAGCATAAGCCAAGACTAGGGGCGTGCCTGTACACTTCCTCGCTTTTTTTTTTTTTTTAATTTTATTGTTGAGAGCATTACAGATGTCCCCTGTTCTCCCTCCCTCCCCCATCTCCCAGTCACCCCAGGTCTTCCCTGTCTATTGTTTGTGTCCATGGCCGTGCATATAAGTTCTTTGATTTTCTCGCTTTGTAACTGAGCCTGGGGGTATCGGGGCGTTTAGTGGAGATTGTTAGGCCGAGAGCGGGCACCTCTGGGTGGAAACACCTCTCAGCCGAAGCCCCGTGCGTCCTGGGCAGGCGGAGGGCGGCAGGGCCGGGGGCGGGTCACCGCTTCCACGTCGCTTGTCTTTGAGGAGAAAACACGGATAAATGTAGCCACTCGGGACCGTCTTCACTGCAGCCTGTTATTCACCGACAGCGCCACCCGGGGATGGTCCATCGGGAATTGTCAGAAACCTCTCCTGGGGACAGTGGACAGGTGCAACGTTTGCCTTCGTATGAGAGGAATAGCATCCGTGTAGTTTACAGTCTCATTTTCTCTCTTTCTTCTTTTTCATATTAGAAGCCTAAACATGTCATTTTCAGTGACTTTAAAATAAAAATTTCCTTTGAAAATGCTTCTTTTATGCCTTTCATCAGAAGACAGTTGACATAAGAAAGCCGCCGGTGAGCCTCTTGCTCAGCAAACGCCTCTCAGGGAACCTTGGGGCCGGGGCTCTGGCCGCTGCAGGACCAGCAGGCGGGCTCCGGGCCTCACTCCGACCCTCCCTTTCCATCGCACCCCAGTGCTCTCAGTCGAACACCCGCGAATGAATCCGGAAAAATACCACAGCTGCTCAGCTTCTTCATCTTGATTTAAAAAATACGTATAAACTAAACTTATGCAGGAGATGATAAAAAGTGCTTTTTATTTTTCTGTTTAAACTTTAGTTTTCTCTTCTAAAAAACGGGGATAATATCATCTACTGTGAAAATATGTGGCTGCATATATGACCATGATCCCCCGTAGGAAGTAGTCTGCCCAGCACCTGACACTTTATGAATATAAAATCCATGTTAGCCATAATGTACCAGTATCTCTAAATATACTATTAGCATTAGACTATATGATATACTATATAAGATATAATTAGTATATTTATTAGTGTAGACTAATATACTATTAGTATTTCTTTAAATGATGCATAGTCCCCCCTCCTCCTCCCATCCCTTCCCAGGGTGTGGCCTATACTAAGAGCCTTTCCTCCGGCTCAGTCGTTCTTGCTGCAGCATCACCATACCCAGTGTCCAGCTTTCAGGCCAGTGCTCCAGGGGAGTAACCCACGGAGAGATCCCCGTGTTTGAATCCATCCACGTAGCTCAGACCATCAAAGCTGTTATCTCTTCCCCAATCCTTGATCTGTGTCACCGAAATCAGAGTGATGAGGTTTGTTTCATGAGTCAGAACAAAGACTTACTTAAGCAATTATTGACCGTGTTACGTAACAAATGCCAAAAAGAAAGGAGTGTTTAACACAATGGTATTGGAGATGGAAATGATGTGGAAGATACTACATGTTGACAAATGATGACATATAGTGAAGGTAAAAAGTCCACAGTGACGTTGCAGTTTAAAGTGACACGTCTGGATACCCGATGGCCTGAAGGAGTTAACGCGATTTCCAAAGTGTCAGTGTTCCCTGGTCTTCATTTCTTGTTCAGCAGAGAAAATGCTAGCAAAGAAAAAAGCCAATGGCACTACTGTTGGTAAACCAGAACTCTCCTTCTCTCCAAAGACAGTCTTTAGGAGCTTTTTAAATGAGCTCCCCTGTATTTACTCTTATAAGCTAGAGTGAAGGATATTGTGATGAAATACAGCCTCTCGATTAAACTGTGCCCCAAGCACTTTTGCTATCAACCAAATGTCCACAGCTACAGCCCTCAAGTCTCGGGCCTTTCTATTACTCGACTCCACATTTATAACATATTACCCCCATAAAGCTCATGGAAATAAAACACATCTTGGCTTTGTACTGTGGAAACCGCAGCGTTGGCATTAAGACCTCGTGTGTGCATTTAATGTCTCTCTTGGATGTCTGAAGCAGGCTGGCCAAGGGTGTTTCCACGCTATTGAACTTGAGTGCTCTCTCAGTGGTAATGCAGGACCCGAACCTCACTTGTCATGGTGCTCGGGTAAATATGTGTGTATGTGTGCATGTAACCTACGGTTTGGCGTCAGTCAGATTTCATTACCTTTCCTTGTTTTTTTTTTTTTTTTTTTTTTCTGAATTGTCATTGTTGTTAAAACTTAAGAAATATTTAGCTGTCACAAATTTCTGCCAAAATCTTGATGATAAAAGCTATCCTGGGTTACTATGTTCATTTCATTGACTGATGACATTAAGGAATACGAGCTAAAGAGCTGGATGTGACATGTTAGATGCTATTCAATGTTTTTTTCATAGCATCTGATAGATTTTTCTAAGTGTTGGTCACAACAATATCAATTTTGCTACTTTTAAAGTTAAAAATGCATTCAATTTATTTGTACATAACATTTTTCCATACACTTTTCTAGCTGAAAGAATTTTTGGAAAATCAATGGAACAATGAGAGAGAAATTACTGAATATTTCAGGAAGCATTTAGGTTTACCAGTGGAATCCTGGTAATTCATTCTGTAACATCCTTGTCTACTATATTTCTATTCTACTTATTATGGGTTGAAATATGTTCCCCAAATTCATATGTTGAAGTAAACCCGCAGTACCTCAGAATGTGACCTTATTTGGATTCTTCCACAAACCAAGAAATGCCAAAAATTCCCAGCAAAGTACTAGAAGCGAAGGAGGGTTATGAAACCTATTCCTCCACTCCACTGTCAGAGGTACCAACACCTGCTGATACCTTGATCTTGGACTTCTAGCCTCCAGAACTTGGAGATAATAAATGTCTGTTGTATAAGCAACTCAGTTTGTGGTACTTGTTACAGCAGCCCTGGCAAACTAATACATTATCCAACCAGTACACTCTAGTAGACGCATCATCAGTTGTTAGTGGTAAGCAAGTTTTCTCATTAGCCCATCGTTAAGTCTGCCTGATGGGTGCCCCTGCTTTACCAGTTACTATATTTGTGAATACCATCACTGTTACTTCTCTCTCAGGAACAAGCTTCATGCAAGATCCAAGACTACAGTCGAGCCCTGATACTGGCCTTCAAAATGAAGACATTAGCATAAATAACCTTTAAGCTATCGTGAGATTCTAAAATTTTCTGAATGTTATAATTCTAGGCATGAGAAGAATAAATATTCCCATGTTGTAAATAAGAAAAACTGAGTCTCAAAGCAATTGGGATAGATGAAGGACACATGGCCTGGAAGGGAAATTCAACTTAAGACATATGACTTGAGTGGGTTTTCCAGTTCACCACTGTATCCCTGAAATGGTGGTCTGTTGCACAAACACAGGCTACACAGTAGAATGTAACACTGATACAAAATAAAGCCAGGAGAGAAAGTGTTAATTATTTTTACTATTAAAAGATCACTGTTTCCCAGGTTCTCTGCAATTATAGGCTTTATTATCAGGTTGCTGTGTAACGATGTCCTTGAAAGGAAGAAGTTGCTCAAGCAAAGCCTGCTGAACATCAGCAAACTGTATTTAAGGATCACATCTATGGCTGTAAATAGATTTTTAGAGTTCACATTTTATTTGTGTGTTTTTATAGCAATCAATAGGAAGCCATCTAGAGCAGTTAGGTGTGTTCCCATGCTGATTACTGTGACAGCTACTGAATCACTGCTAGGAAATTCAATGTGTTAACAGGTTATATTGAACACATCACCTGAATAGAGCAGGAAACAGCAGGCGAGGGGTCAGTGTAAACTGAAAAAATGAAAGTCTACTTGAATAGGTGATGGAGGGGTAGTGAGGCAGTTCCTACATTTTCTCTTAAAGGGCTGGGACTCTGCAATGGCACTAATATTTAAAATGATATAAAAAAAATAAAAAAACACGAAACAAACAAACATCCGTCAGCCATAATTCTAAATCTGTTCAGTGTCACATTTTCTGCAAGAACAAAACCAAATTATTGTGAAAGAGATTTTTCTTTGGTGGGTTTTGCGTTTTTGATTGTGGACAGAGAGTTGGCTCATCACCTTCCCGCATGTCAGTCTCAGCAAGTGAAAGCCCTAGAGAGTTAACTAGTCCATTTCCAATAACAAGATATTTTTCTTTATTGGGGAAAACCATAGTCCATGTACTACCTCTCCGGATAAATTCTAAGAATGTTGGGGAAAATAATTACTCAAAGATTGCTATTTTCTTTACTGGAATTTTAGGAAGTATTCTCTCAGATGGATAGCATCTAAACTACAAAGGAATTTATATTTCAAATCAACACTTTGCAAACATTTAGAAGCAACCTGAACACCACCAGGTGCTATCACCTGAACCTAAGTGAAGAACAGTTCCCACCGGTTCGCATTCACTGTGGAATGGTCTTCCAAAGGCACTTTCCAGAGATAAAACTTGCAGTATAATTAGCCTGGAAAAAGTAAAGAAAAATCGGGGAATAGATTGAAATTCTTAACCAGACATCACCAAACAGGAGAAATATTTTTTAAATGGATTGTAGACTGATAAAAAATAATTAAAACAAAAATGAAAGACATGAAAGAAAAATGAAAATATGTAAAATTGTCTTTGACTGTATGCGTGTTTTAAAGTTTATCTGACATTTTCCTAAAAAATTATGGTAAAATGTTTACATATTCACGATTTAAAGAAAAACAAAGTGAAAGATTTGGAAGAGACGTGTGGGTACGCTGATAGCAGTACACTGCTTACTGAGGCCCTTGTCTCTGCTGCCTCTCTGAATCACAAGGAGGGGCAATGTAACCCTTTTGTTTTATTTTAATCTTCTTCTGAGGATATTTTTCCATTTATCTTCAGATAAAGTGGAAGGGAGGGAAGGAGAGAGAGAGAGAAACATTGATGTGCAAGAGACACATCAATTGGTTGCCTCCCACATGACTCTGACCAGGGCCAGGGACAAACCGCAATCCAGGTACGTGCCCTTGACTGGAATCAAACCTGCTACTCTTTGGTCTGCAGACTGACACTAACTACTGAGCCAAACTGGACCTACTTTTTTTTAAATAATTTTTTTCTTTATTGATTTTAGAGAGACAGGAAGGGGGAGAGAGAGAGAGAGAGAGAGAGAGAGAGAGAGAGAAACATTGATGAGAGAGAACATTGATTGGCTGCCTCCTGCATGTCCCTCCTGAGGACTGGGCCCACAACCTGGGAATGTGCCCTGACCGGGAATCATACTGGTGACCTCTCAGTTCATGGGTTGAAGCTCACCCATTGAGCCACACCAGCTAGGTGGGTCTGTACCTATTTTTTTTAAAAACTTTACAGCAGGAAGACAGAAATTCATGAGAGCTTTATAATGAAAAAGTAATTGTTATCAGAAAAAAATACACCTTTTTATAAAGTTACATTTTGTAATATTTCTTTTTTTTCTTATTTCTAAATTTATCTTTATTGTTGAAAGTATTACAGATGTCCCTCTTTTTTCCCCCATTGACACTTTTATCCCTTCTCTCATCTCCCCTGCCTTCATTGCACTGTGGTCTGTGTACAGTGGTTATGCAAATATGAATATATCTCTTCCACCCTCCCCATCTCCTTTCCCTCTGAGATTTATCAGTCTGTTCCCCACTTCCATGTCTCTGGATCTATTTTGTTCATCAGCTTATTTTCTTCATTATATTCCACAAATAAGTGAGATCATGTGGTACTTGTCTTTCTCTGGCTTATTTCACTTAGCATAATACTCTCTAGGTCCCTCCATGTCATCTTAAAGAGTAAGAGATCTCTCTTTCTTATAGCTGCATAGTATTCCATTGTGTATATGTACCACAGCTTTTTTATCCATCATCTACTAATGGACACTTGGGCTGTTTCCAGATCTTAGCTATTATAAATAGCACTGCTATGAACATAGGGATGCACATATTCTCCTTAATTGGTGATTCTGGCTTAGGATCCTAGAAGTAGGATCACTGGGTCAAAGAGCAGGTTCATATTTATTTACCTTTTTGAGGAAACACCATAGTGTTTTCCATAGTGGCTTCAGCAGTCTGCATTCCCACCAGCAGTGTACTAGAGTTCCCTTTTCTTCACATCCTCACCAGCACTTGTTGTTTGATGATTTGTTGATGATAGCCATTCTGGCAGGTGTGGTACCTCATTGTTGTTTTAATTTGCATCTCTCTGATGATTAGTGTCGATCATTTATTCATATGTCTCTTGGTCATTTGTATGACCTCTTTGGAGAAGTGTCTCTTTAGGTCCTTTGTCCATTTTTTAATTGGATTGTTTGTCTTCCTTTTGTTGAGTTGTATGAGTACTTTATATATTTTGAAAATTAACCCCTTATCTGAGGTATCATTGGCAATAATGTTATCCCGTACAGTGGGTTCTTTTCCCATTCTGATGCTGGTTTCTTTTGCTGTGCAGATTTGTAGTCTGATGTAGTCTAATTTATTCATTTTTTTCCTTTGTTTCTCTTGCCGTTGGTGATATATTGTTGAAAATTCTTCTATGTGTGATATCTGAGACTTTGCTGCCTACATTTTCTTCTAGGATTATTATGGTTTCAAGTGTTACATTTAAGTCTTTTATCCATTTTGAGTTTATTCTTTGTATGGTGTAAATTGGTGGTCTTGTTTCTTTCTTTTTTTTTTTTTTTTTTTGCGTGTACCTGTCCAATTTTCCCAATACCATTTATTAAAGAGGCTGTCTTTACTCCATTGTATGCTCTTGCCTCCTTTGTCAAATACTAATTGAGCATATTGTCTTAGGTTGATTTCTAAGTTCTCTGTTCTGCTCCATTCATTTATATGCCTGTTTTTGTGCCAGTACCAGGCTCTTTTGATTATGATGGCCTTGTAGCATAACCTGATATCTGGTACTGTGATCCCTCCCACTTTGTTCTTTTTCAAGATTGTTTGGTTAATAGGAAGGAAGACTTTTGAGCTCTTTATATGAGGCCAGCATAATCCTAATTCCAAACCAGATAAAGACACTACAAAGAAAGAAAACAACAGGCAAATATCCTTGATGAAATAGATATCCAAATTCTCAACATAATATTAGCAAATCAGATCCATCAATATATTACAAAAATTATTCACCATGACCAAATGGAATTTATTCCAAGGATGCAAGGCTGGTACAATACTTACAAATCAATAAATATGATACACTACATAAACAAATTGAAAGATAAAAATCATACGATCATATCAATAGATGCTGAAAAAGCATTTGACAATATCCAGCACACATTTTTTTTTTTTAATCCTCACCCGAGGACATTTTTTGTTCAGGTACAGTGGAAGGAAGAGAGAGAGAGAGAGAGAGAGAGAGAGAGAGAGAGAGAAACATCGATGTGAAAGGGACACATCGAGTGGCTGCCACCTGCACGACCAACCAGGGCCGGGGACAAACTGCAACCAAGGTATATGCCCTTAGCGGGAACCGAACCCGGGTCTCTCGGGACCGCAGGCTGATGCTCTAACCACTGAGCCAAACTGGCCAGGGCTCCAGCACACATTTTTGATAAAACTCTCAGCAAAGCAGGAATAGAGGGATCAAACCTCAACATAATAAAGACCATATATGAAAAACCTACAGTCAATATCACACTCAATGGGCAAAAACTAAAAGCATTTCTCTTAAGAACAGGAACAAGACAGGGATATCTGCTTTCATCACACTTATTCAACATAGTACTGGAAGTATTAGCCACAGCAATTAGATAAGAAAAAAAAAGGCATTCAAATTAGATTGGAGGAAGTAAAACTGTTATTATTTGAAGATGACATGATATTATACATAGAAAACTTTAAAGATTCCACCAAAAACTGCTAGATTTAATAAATGAATTTGGCAAAGTAGCAGGATACAAAATTAACATCCAGAAATTGATGGCATTTTTATACACCAATAATGAACACTCAGAAAGGGAACCAAAAAAAAAAAAAATTCATTTACCATTGCAACAACAAAAAAATTGATACATGGGAATAAACTTAACAAGAAGGTAAAATACCTATTCTCAGATAACTATAAGGCATTGAAAAAAGAAATAGAGGAAGATATAAAAAAAGTAGAAGCATATAACCTGTTCATGGATTGGAAGAATCAACATCATTAAAATGTCCATACTACCCAAACTAATCTATAGACTCAATGCAAACCCAAAATACACCTTTTTAAACATAATTTCATTGATGGTTTTCTAATTCTTTTATAGAAATACAGACTTTTTAACTTTTGTTTTTGTAAAAAGGGAGATAAATGATGTAAGTTAGGTATGAAAAGTACTTCAATGGTGTGAAACTAATGGAAGAAATAGACCATTTAATTTAAATGAAGAACAAATAAAGGATATTCAAATATCTTTACGTATTTTTATATCCATTCCATTGGTTGTGGTATTTATACATTTATTTTTCTATTTGAATCCCCTATCTTTAAGTTATTAATAGATTTCACTGGTCAATGTGTGCTAATATTAAATTATTGAGTTGTTTCCTAGTATGATTTGTTGTTATAATCTTAACTTTCTCAGATTGCTAGTTTTGGTGTGTTTAGATTTAGATTTAGGACATACTGCAGAAAGAAAAGCTGTAGAAAATTTTAGAAATACATATCTATCATTATGCATAACATTATACAATGATCTTTTATAAATGATTTATCCTTTGGTAATTTTTTAGAAAGAGTTATGAGCTAAATTTAAGTCATTTTAAAAAACTGGGTCATTAGGTACTATAATCCCACTTGATTATGTGTTTTGAATTTCAACAGACCTCAAATTAAAAAATGATTCAAAAGCAAAAGTATTGCCTCTTAAGGCAATATTTCATTATTAATTTTATAAGGCTTCCATTTTAATTTCTTTTGCTGTCTTTGTACAACAAATAATAGAGGTACAATAGTGCTACGTAGAAAATGAATTTACTAAATTAAAGAAAAAGCCAGGCTGGCATTTTATAATAGGTTGGTCTTTAGAAAAGTATGGACTCTCCTCTGAATTAGTGCTTTTTAATCAAAGGTTAAAGTGAGCATATTTTTTTGTCATTTGAAAAATTATGCTATGAACTATGGCCATTAGGAAGTCTGCTTTTGATATGAGACTAAAAATTAGCAGAGAATCTTAAAATAATTTTCTGGAATGTTTAGAGTATCTTGAAACTTGGAAGTATTTTAGGCAATACTTTATTATTTTGTCAGTTTTTGTACTGGAATCATACTGCTTTATTTATTTTTTTTAATTCCCATAGCTCCACCTCTCCCTGTTGGCAACCATCAGCTTGTTCTCAATATCTTGGGGTTTATCCTGGTTTTTATTTGTTTGTATGTTTATTCATTTGCTTTATTAGATTACAACATATAAGTGAAAACATATGGTATTTGTCTTTGGCTTTTTTCACTGAGCAAAATATGCTCTAGGTTCATCTGTGTTGTTGCAAATGGAATGATTTCATTCTTTTTGTTGTTGTTGTTGAATACTATTCCATTATCTATATGTGCCATATCTTTTTTATCCACTCATCTGTTGATGGACCTAGGTGCTTCCATATCTTGGCTATTACTAATGATGCTACAATAAATATAGAGGTGTGTATATCTTTTTGAATTAATGTTTTTGTTTTCTTCAGATATATCTCCAGAAGTAGGAATACTGGATTGCATGGCAGCTCTATTTTTAATTTTTTGAGGAGTCTCCATACCGTTTTCCATCCTAGCTGCACTAATTTACAATGCTTTAAAATGCTTAAATGCTGATTTTTAACATTATCTTTTTGCTATTGAGCATAAAGAAGTCTACTTATTAACATTTTCATTTGTTGAACATGTAAACGCATTTGAGATTTTAATGGTTTGGAATTGCATTTATGTAACATTTGTGATGATTTGAACAACTCTTAACTGTAGTAAGATCAATAGAGAGAAAGCTAGAATCGGATTAAAGAAGCTGAAATCCATCCTCAATTTCTTCTCTCTTTTTGTGACATTTCATTGCCTCCGGATACCTGTGTAAAACATTCAATGTGAGAGTTCATCCTGTTTCTAAAATTCCAATGTAAACTTAGCGGGAATGACAGCATCTCATGTTATCATGAGATAATGGATCAGGGAGGTTAATTGATCTTCCAAATACTCTGTGATTTTCTAATCTTATTCGTGTAGTTGATTTACAAATACTAACATTTGTTTTATAGCCCAGACAGTTATTTGATCTGCTCCTAAATCTAGTTATTTTTATACCCAAAATTGTACAGTCTGATTTGGCTTAAATTTTCAAAGAACATGAAATTGAAGGTGACATTGGGCGTTTTCCTTTTGCTGAAGGAAGGTATCCAGACAATGGGGCAAAGGGTGCTGATGCAAGAGCTGTCATGTGGTTTGATGTCCCCGCATTTAAGCAAAGAGAGACGAGTGCCTCACAAGGCACATCCCCAGAGGCATGGATAAAACATGTGAAAGATTCTTCCACTTGCACTTGTATGTGGAATTATTTGGCATCAGGAAAAAAACTAACACCTCATAGACACAGACAATAGTATGGCAATCAGCAGAGGGAAAGGGGTGGGGAGAGGTGGAAGAGGGTAAAGGGGGATAAATGGATACATGGTGATGGAGGAGACTTGACTTGGGGTGGTGAACACACAATGCAATATACAGATGATGTAGTGTAGAATTGTATACCTGAAATCAGTATAATTTTATTAACCAAGGCCACCCTAATAAATTAAATCAAAAATAATATTAAGACAAGTGAGAAAGACTTTAAGTTTGGAATATGGTCCTGATTCTGCCCTTGAATTTCACATTCAATACTCCTTCTTACAAGTTCCCACAAGAGACCATTACCATATTGTTCCATCTCTATGATAAACTTGAGAGTAAAATACGACTATTTGAAGTCTGATCTTCAAATATAAAAACCCAACCTGGAATTTCAAACACAATTGTATAATAATCTTTGGCAGCAGAGAATACAAAAAAAACCCAAAAAAACTTCTAGTGAATTGAAACACCTGGTTTGCAGATAGCCCACGGAGGATAAGACATACACATGTGGACCATTCAACAAATTTAACAAGACCTAATGAGCCTTGAAACTGTAATTTAATTCTTAATTTCTGCAAAGTAGGTTTAGTAATGACTGATAAGGACCATCCTCACCCACACTTAGAAAGTCATTAGCAGGAAAGAGGGAACACCTGTCCTTCTAAGAAAGGCACTCACTTCACGTTATCTCAGACTTGAAGCTGTTGTCCCTTGTACAGGAGCAATGAATCAAGTTTCCAGGGTTAAAATTATCTTAAAAACAAAATTCCACACTACAGGGCATGATGATCTTTAAAATCAAATTCCACAGCCACAAGGTTGAGGCTAATACATTCTTTATAGCCTGTTGTTTTGCCAGGCATGAGTAGGTCTGCTATGATCTCTATACCCTTGGGCACTTGTCTGCATGCCAGACAGTAGTTATAAACAAGGATATGTTTTCCTTCATACAGCTGAGCTATAGAAAAAGGCTATGTTCTTGCAATGGGTTTTCTTTGTTAATATCACAGTGTGTTCTGAGCATTCTTTCTCTGACATTATTGTTTTAGTGCAAGAGTTTTCGTGTTGGTATTTAGGTGAGGATACTGGTCATATTCAACATTAATTAATTGACCATGACTGGATATGTTGAAGACCAAGCAAACTATTCTAATACAGAACTTGAATATTTGTTCATAAAGGGCAAGTATAATGCTACAAGCTCTATTTCCTTTCCTGATCCGCCTTGCATCACGACTTTTCCACGAAGATGCCTCCTGTTGCATGTCCCACTCTGATACTCTCACAGATGGACTCCGTGGATTCAGCTCAGGGGCAGCTCTGAAGGAGAAAATCTGTGTCCACGCCTAGGAGACAGTGCAGATGATTGGAAGGGGTGGAGCACCAAATATCAAGCCTTGCTTCTGCCATGGCCCAGGCGACTTGTCTAGCGACACCACATAACAGCAGGTGGCAGGGATGACGCGATACCTTTTTTAATTCTTAATTTCTCTGTGACTCTTTCCTCCTCTGTACGGCGATTTCACTCAACCCCATGTTTCTTGGGCGAGAACAGGGGGATATATATCTAAAATCACCTTATAAATAGCCTTGGTTGCTCTCTCTGCTCCCGCGTGCTGTCACCCTATCAGCACTCCATCCTCAGACAGACGCTGGACAGTTCCCAGGACGCCCCAGGCCTTACCTGCAGCTCCCGAGAGAGGAATTCGGCTGCTTTTGTTATTGATGTTCTTGCAGAATAGATTAAAATGAACACCTGTGGAATTATTGCTAATGCCAATAATGATGATAATATTCATTATTTTATTTGCAGCACGACCCAGTGAGTGCTTACGAAGGAAGGAATACGGAATAAGCAGTTACATGGAAGAGCCGGGGTCACAGGGCTGCAGGCGGACGGAAGGGAAGAGAAGATTGTGAACGTAGCGGGGCGGAAACAACTACATTAAAGGGTGGATCTCACGGTCCTGCAGGGACAATCGGATCAGGGCATTCACCTGGCCCGCAGAAGATGGATTTTATCTAAAGAATTTCCAGGTAGTGTGCAACAGGGACCACCTGAGATGCTAGCTATAGTGCCGATTCCAGGCTGGACCACCCAGGCTGTCAGCGGCACTGGCCTGGGCCCAGCGATCTGGGTCATGTAGCTTATGGAGTTGGTTAGAGACCACACTGAAATTAATTGCATTTGCCTGAATTAAGTGGAAAACAATACAAATCAACACAATTTTCCTTCTGTTCAACTGATCAGTTGAAAGGGTTACTTATAAGTAAGATAATAATATTGCCTTAGAAATGCAATAGCAATACCTGTTTTCTTTCTGATTGACCAGGAGCTTCTAGGTGATCAAGTCCAATTAATTAAATTTTTCTTCTATCTATTTTTTGCATGTCCTAAGAAAATGTTGCCGACTTAAAGCTATGAAAGTCGTGTCATGTGTTTTCTTCTAGAAGCGTTCTAACTGTTGCTTTCATGCTCTGATCTAAGAGTAATATGAAGTAATATGAAGCTGACTTATTTTATTCCTGTGTACGTCTGGCTCTGATCTAGTGCCCACATCGATCCCAGGTGCTCTACTGCTTGGGTGCCACCTCCTCTTGGAAGCTCCTGATTTCCTCTAGGTTTCTGATTATTGGTTTGTGATGTCAGTTCTCTGAAAGGTTCAAGAAACAGCCCTGGTTTTATAGATTATCTGGTATTTTTAGCATCAGTGACATTCTTCCCAGCTTTCCACATCCCAGACAGAGAGAAGTCTCTGCTCTGCCTTTCAAAAGCTTTCTCCAATTTCTCAGCCTCTTGTTCTGAATAGCTCTTAAATTTTATAAATGTCTTAATGAGAAAACAGGTCAAATATCAATTTCAATTTTCTGCCCCTCCATTTTCAGAGTTTCAGGCTGCTCGAGTCTCTAATGTTTGAGGACTTTTACTAAAAAAAAAAAAAAAAGCCAAAAACTCTGCTGGTTTTTAAATTAGATATTGACCTCTATCATGAATGACTCAGATCCTCAGCCTGGCACCCAGAAACAGCAAATATTCTGAATAAAATGGTTCTCCTTACTGTGCAATCTTGTCCTTTCAAGTTCAGCTCGCCTCTGCCTTTCTCAGATGGCTTATGTATCTACTCATTCATTCACTCATTCACTCATTCATCAAATTTTCAGTTTATTTATGGAAGCATTAGTCTGCAACAATCTATTCCATTTTAGTTAGAAGCAGATGTCTTTATTTTTCTGTTTTAATTATTTTCTCCTTTCCTTTCATCAATCTATGCACTCTATAATGCGCATAGCAGCTTAAACAAATTATTTAATACAATCTGGCAGTTTCATTTTGCACTTTTAGGCTTCATTCTATGTAGCTATAAGAAAAAGACAACCTCCTAAAAAATGTAGGGTTCCACCAGAGTTTATTTTTCTTCCATGAAACAATATAGAAGTAGGGTCCTCGTCTAAGTCGACTATGTCCATAGGCACATCAGCGTATCCTGGTTCCCTCTTCTGATGGAATATTGTTGTATTCTTCATGACGAAAAGCAACTCATCAGAACCACAGGTGTCAAAGTCTGCATTCCACTGGTATAGCTACCTGAGGTTGGGATTGCTTTAGATTCTAAAGTTTAGAGGCAGAGAAATCACATGGTTTTTAAAGGCAGGACTTTTGTTTCATTTGACAATAAAATCCCCTAAAAACTTAATCAGTTTGTTTGTTCTTTCCTTCTCTCAAATCTCTTCTGCAAAAAAACCACAGTCAAACTTATCTTGTAATAATTCCTGAGACTGGAAAAGATTGTACTTATCGGTCTTTACAATGCCTTTGTTTTTCTTCCTCAACTTAATCATGACCAATTTGTGGCAAAAAAAAAAAAAAAAAAAAAAAAAACAGCTGCAAGCAAAGAAATTTCTCTTTACTGGGCTGTTTCCCTTCCCATCTCTCTCTACAAATGATGTGAATGCTTATCTGAATTTATCTCCCCTTGTAAAATTTTACTACAACAATGATCCCATATCATTATTGCAACTTTTACTAATAGGTTCCCCTAGAGTAAATAGTTGGTGTTGTGGGAACATGGTCTAGTTTCTGTGTTAATAAAGGCCATAGTTTTATCAGGCTCCTGATGCCCAACCTCAGACATCTCTGCACATTTTAGGTGCATGTTAGCATTCTACTTCTGGGAAAAATTTTCTGCACTCGTCAGTTGCAACGTATTATTGGCACATGTACCTTCCTTCTCACACAACCATGAAATTACCATGTTAAAAATGAAATGAGGTAAAAAACTGTAAGTGATGCTTCATACAGGATTTTTACTGGATAATGACCTTTAGAACAAACGTCTTGTTAAAACAATGTAAACAGTAAATAATAAAAATATTTTGTAGGCATGAATGGACTTCGAAAGTCAGAAAAAATAACTCTGGGAGATGCAATGTATTTTCAACGACAGAAGAAACTGCATTTTTTCCGTCTTATTTAACTGTTCTGAATGTTGAATCATTTATAAGTTAATTCCATGTTAATGAACAAAGAATTGGCTTATTGGCACTGGTAAGTCTTAAAAAGTCAATACTGAGAAAATAGTAAGAAATTTTCAATTAAAAGAATGATATTTTAAATTTGATTACTGATTATTTTGCTCTGATAGGCATTAGGTTTAACTTCATGAAAAATAAGCGCAGTTGGATTTACCTTTCTTCCAGGCATGATTTGAAATTTAATTATAACAGCTAGAACAGTTTTTTTTTTTTCTGCATAAATGTGTAACTTTATTCAAATTATTAAGCTGATCACCAACTGGTTTATAACGCATCAGTTCTTAGACTAATGAACCATACATCCTTGTCAATTTCAATAATGTTTTGACAGTTTTTGCCTGAGTGCCTTTGAGTTCCAAGTGTGTACAGATGCGTTGCTCTCCACTGCAACAGGTCCCTCCCTACAGATAATACCGATCATGATTTCTGATTCTGAATTGTTTAACCAAGCTATAACATTTCATCACAAAGGGAACAAAACAATCTAGTTTTATGCTCTTCATTAAAATCTTAGTTAATTATAAAAGGAAAAAAAATGAGTAAGTTATTAAAATATTTAAATGTGGCAAAATATGAACATTTAAAAATAAACAAAATAGTTATAGCATATGAGATAGCCTGTTCTGGCCCACACCCCTTGCTACAGTTGTAAAATCTAAAAAGCTCTGATAAGCAAATGTTTTATTCTTTACTTCTTTGCCAGAGATTTTTTAAGCCTCAAAATATCCCAAGGAGGTAGGAATTATTCCTACTCTAATTTTATTTTATTTTCCAAGCCATTTGATAGCAAAATATATTCTGGATTGAAGTGAGGATATTTATTGACTTTATTTATTACACTTCGTGTGTGTCACGTTTTTGTTAAAAAATATTAATGTGCGTGATCATGGTGTACTCCTCCAGACTCTGCTATGGGTAGCAATTATAATTCCATATGTACACATTATTGCCTTACTAAAATAAATATATATGCATGTGTAGGATATAGTCATAAATTCATATATCTGTTTGACCCAAAGGTTTTAGGTAAGGGATTGTAAATCTGTAAATTGAGATTGAACCACAAAAAATTGTACACCAAAAAGTAGACATTGGCAGTTTCAGATAGGTCAGCTGTGTAGTTCAACCTAATATTTTTCTTGATTACTTAAAAATAATTAAACAAATTATTTCATTATATGTATGTAGAGAGAACACTGAAACATATTCATAAATTTTATGTCAAAACTACCCCTAAACAACAGAACTCTTCATTCGCAAATAGTTATAAACCTGCATTTCCATTTTAGCCCAAATCTTCTGTGTCAATTCCCTCTTGTACTCTGCTTACTCTACAATTTTATCATTGTTTTCTCTCCTCCTTGTAACTTCCCTGCACCTTTCAATGAAAACATGCTATCCAGGCTTGAAACCTCAGGTACACTTGACACTAGCCTCTAGCTTGCTACTATAGCCGAGTTGTTCTTCTTTTAACCTTGCTCACATCTAATCTGTTGTTTCCATAGACATGACTCTAGTTCAGAAACTTTCAGGCTCATATCTGACTATAGTAATAATTGTTAAAACTGACCTTCTGGATCTAGTTCTTTCATACTCCAATATGCTCCATTTATAGTTACTTGCTTAACAGCATTTAACAATTCTTTGTTTTCTCTCAATTTATGTTCAAATTCCATAACTTTGTAGTTAATGCCCTCTATAGGGCAATAGTTTTGTCATAATTTTGTATCAAGACCTTATTTCCTCCAGAATGCTAGAAATAGACGGGATTTTCTCAACATAATAAAGTACATTTGCAAAAACCCACAACTAACATCATACTTAATGGTGAATGACTGAATGTCTTTTCTTAAGATGGTGAAAAAGGCAAAGAAAAAAGGTAAGGGTATTTTGCTATTACCACTTTTATTTACTGTAATACTGGAAATACTATCCAGTGCAATAAGGCAAAATAAAATAAAATAAAATAAAAGGCATATAGATTAGAAAGAAAGCAATGCAACCTTCTCTGTTTGTAGAAAGGATATGATTATATGGAAAATCCCAAAGAAGCTACAAAAAACTCCCAGTACTAAGAGGTGAATTCTGCAAGGTTACATTATAGAAGATCAATATACAAAAATCAATTATATTTCTATATTTAAAGCACAAAATAATGTACAATTGTACCCTCCAAAGTAAAATACTTAGGTATGAGCTTAACAATGAATGTACAGGATCTGTATATTGAAAACTATAAAATAATAATGAAATAAATAAAAAAATCCAAATAAATGGAGAAACAGCATATTCATGGATTGAAAGACACAACATAATAAAGACAGTAAATGTCCTATAATTAATCTGTGATAAATTTGATATATAATCAATTTAATGCAGTTCTTATCAAAATCCCAGCAAGATTCTTTGTAGATACAGACAACTTTATTCTAAAATGAATACAAAAACAGTTTAAAAAAAAAATGTGGAAGAATTTATGTTCCCCAACTTTAAAACTTGCTATATAACGATAACAATCAAGACTGTTATATTAATAGCAGAAAAAGAGAAATAAATCAATGTAACAGAATAGAGAACCCATAAATAACCTTATACAAATATGGAAAACTGACTTTTGACAAAAGTGCAAAAGCAATCAAATTAAAAAAAATACTCTTTTTAAGAAATGGTGCTGTACTATTTAGATACCCATATGCTAAAAAAGTTAACCTTAACACAAACCTTAAACATTTTAGAAAAATAATTCAAAATAGGTCTTGGTTTTAGAAAGATGGCAGCCGGCAGGACCGGAGGGAGGGTGAGTGTGAGAGAGTGTGAGTGGACGTGCAGGTGGACAACCAAAACCGAGCAGTGCAGAGCCCGGAGCAGAAGGTCCCTGTGCTGTGGACGGAGCAGCGGTTACCACAGTAAGCAGCCCTTTAGGGCTCTTCTCCCTGCGCCGTGGGGAGGTCCCAGCATTTTGGGAGATCCGGGTCTTCCCTGGGAGGAGGCAGTGGGAGCGGCTAGGGCCCAGCAACCTGAGCCCACCAGCACACCTGGCACCATTGGACCAGTGGACACTGTGTCAACACAGACCAGGGCACAGGAGTGGAGCTCCCAAGGAGCCTGTGGCAGAAGCTGCAGACAGCCCAGAGCCCAGCACCATCCCCCACAGTAGCAGCCTGATCAGAGTCCAGATATACCCCCAGAAACAGAGGCTGGGGAGCAGACATCCATCCCCAGGCAACAGAAGCACAGACCAGCAGCTGAGACCCATCCCCAAAAAACTAGAGCAAAAGCTGAGCAGGCGTTGAGCCCCACAGGGCAGCAGCACTCCCCAGCTGCCAGCGGCCAGACCTGGGGCTCCAAAGAGGCCTGTGAGGTCCAGTATCCCACAAGAGCAGTGGGAAGCCAGGGCCCAAGAGAGACTGGTGCAATACAGCTGCCCGCCTGCGCGACCTACAGGGTGTGGGGGCACCAGAGAGGCCTGTGCGACCCAGCAGAGACTGTGTGATCTGGTTACCCGCGGGACCTGCACTTTGCTGAAGCACCAGAGAGGCCTGTGCGACCCAGCTGCGCACAAGATAGGCATAGAGGATGTGAAAATGAAGGTAGAGTGAATACAAGCTACACAGATGATCTGTCAGGACCAAATGGGAATTACAACTAAAATAAAGAAAAAATCCTCAGAAAAAAGCAACAGAAAAGCAGCAGGACAGGACCATATAACCAGGGGGCACTGGTAGGACCTGCTGAGGCATGAGAGGGTGGCAACTGGGAGCCCATGGACAGCAGCAGTCTTAGCTGTGAGCCGCGCCCTTGGGGAATAAAGACCAAGCCCCTTCCACAGCACAGAGAGTCAGGACAGAGTGCTAAAATAGCCACAGCCACTCACCTGGGGGCTACAGCAGAGGGAAGGCAGACTGGGCTGAAACTCTGTGGGGACACCCGGGATTTGGAGGGCACTCAGAGTTTTTGCTGAGTTGCAGCCACAAAGGACGGTGGCCAGTGTGTGCCTCCCCAGAGCTGTGGGGAAAAGCAGCACCCCTTCCTCGGAGATTTAGCCTTTCCGAGGTGAGGCAAAAAATATGCAAATTGAGGCTCATTAACAACCAGCATCTATCCCACCCTCTGGAAATCCTATTATGCAGAACACCAGGGCTACATTCCAAGGCCCTGAGTAACTGAGACTACTAGCCACCAGGAAAAAGCTAAAATAACTGAACCTTTGCCAGGCTGGCAAATCTACCCAGAAAAGTAAGATGTGACAGTGTTTAACATGGGCCCACCCCGGCTCATCCAAACCCAGTAGAGGGAGCCACAAACAGCAGATCACCAACACCCACAGGGAAAATTCGACAGGCTCCAAAACCCACTGAGATATCCAAAAAGGTGAAACAAAGAAACAAATCCCAAATGAAAGAACAAGAGAACTCTATCAAAGATGAGATAAATGAAATGCAGCTAAGCAAATGATCAGAGGTAGAGTTCACAGCCATGATCTTGAGGAAGCTCAACAGCATGAGTAAGGACATCAGCACCATGAGTAAAGAGGTAGAAACATTGACAACCAACCAAGTGGAAATGAAGAATGACATAGTAGAAATTAAGAACACATTGGAAGGACTAACCAGCAGAGTAGAGGAAGCTGAGGACCAGATCAGTGAATTAGAAGACAGGGTAGAAAAGATCAACCAATCAGAAAACCAAAAGAAAAAAACAACTAAAAAACATGATGATAGCTTAAGAGAACTGTGGGACAACTGGAAAAGTAATAATGTTTGCATCATAGGAGTCCCCAAAGAAGAAGAAAATGAGCAAGGGTTAGAGAATATATTCAAAAAAATAGTGACAGAAAACTTCCTTAATTTGGTGAAGGAAGAAGGCATTCAAGTTCAAGAAGCACAAAGAGCCCCAAGTAAGAAGAACCGAAACAGGCCCACACCATGACACATAGTTATCAAACTGCCAAAAATTAAAGACAAAGAGAGAATCCTAAAAGCAGCAAGAGATAGGCAACAGGTTACCTACAAAGGAAACCCCATAAGGCTCTCAGCTGACTTCTCAACAGAAACACTACAGGTCAGAAGGGAGTGGCATGAAGTAATCAAGGTCATGAAAAACAAGGATCTGAATCCAAGACTACTCTACCCAGCAAGGCTATCATCCAAAATGAAGGTGAAATAAAGAGTTTCCCAGACAAAAAAAGGCAAAGGGAATATATTAACACCAAACTAGCATTGCAAGATATGTAAAAGGTCTGCTGTAATTAGAAAAAGAAATAGGAAGAAAAATAGAACCACACTAAACAAAAATAGCCATAAATAAATACATATCAATTATCCCATTAAATGTGAATGGTTTGAATGCTGTGATAAAAAAGACACAGAGTAGCTGACTGGATAAGAAAGCATGACTCACATATATGTTGATTACAAGAGACCCACCTCACAACAAAAGACTCACATAGGTTGAAAGTGAAGGGATGGAAAAAAATCTTTCAAGCAAATAGAAAGGAAAAAAAAAGCTGAGGTAGCAACACTCATATCTGATAAAGTAGATTTTAAAAAGAAGACCATAACTAGAGACAAAGAAGGCCATTACATAATATTGAAAGGATGTATCCAACAGGAAGATATAACCTTGGTAAACATATATGCACCCAGTTAGGAGCGCCAACATATATTAAAAATCTTTTGGAGGACTTCAAAGGAGAAATCAACAACAATAGAATCAGAGCAGAGGCTTCAACTTCCCACTGACATCACTGGATAGATCATCTAGACAACAAATTAATAAGGAAACACAGACTCTAAACGAGGTGCTAGATTAAAAGGATTTCATAGATATCTACAGAGAATTACACACAAAAACTGCAGAATTCACATTCTTCTCAAGTGCACATGAGACATTCTCAAAGATGGACCACATATTAGGCCACAAACTAAGTCTCTACAAGTTAAAGAAGATTGAAATCATATCAAACATGTTCTCAGATAACAATGACATGCAACTAGAAATCAATTGCAACAAGAACATGCAAAGACATTTGAAAACATGGAGGCTAAATAGCATGTTATTGAACAATGAATGGGTTACCATGAAGATCAAGGAAGAAATTAAAATGTTTCTGGAAACCAATGAAAATGAACACAAAAACACAAAATCTATGGGATGCAGCGAAAGAAGTTCTGAGAGAGAAGTTCATAGCACTACAGGCCTACCTCAAGAAACAAGAAAAATTTCCAATAGACTAACCTCACAATTTAAAGAATTAGAAAGCAAACAAAAAGAAAACCCCAGAGCAAGTAGAAGGAAGGAAATAGTAAAGATCAGAGCAGAAATAAATGACATGGAGACAAAAAAAACAAAAACAATTCAAAGGATCAATTAAAAAAAGAGATAGTTCTTTGAAAGATAAACAAGATTGATGGACCCTTAGCTAGACTCACCAAGAAACAAAGAGAGAGAACCCAAATACATAAAATCAGAAATGAAAGAGGAGAAATTACAACTGACATCACAGAAATACAAAGGATTGTTAACAAATATTATGAACAATTATATAGCAACAAATTTGACAATCTAAGCAAAATGGACAAATTTCTAGAAACACATAGTCTCTTAAAACTGAACTGGGAAGAGATAGATAACTTGAACAGACCAATAACAACAAAAGAAATTGAAGATGTAATCAAGAGTCTCCCAGCAAACAAACGTCTAGGCCAGGACGGCTTCACTGGGAAGTTTTACCAAACATTCAAAGAACTAACACCCATTCTCCTCAAACTATTCCAAAAAATTCAAGAAGAAGGAAGACTTCCAAACTCATTTTATGAGGCCAGCATAATTCTAATTCCAAAACCAGAAGAAGACACTACAAAGAAAGAAAACTACAGGCCAATATCCCTGATGAACATAGACGCCAAAATCCTGAACAAAATACTAGCAAATCAAATCCAGCAATACATCAAAAAAATTATTCACCATGACCAAATGGAATTCATCTCAGGGATGCAAGGCTGGTACAATATTCACAAATCCAGCACCCATTTCTGATAAAAATGCTCAGCAATCTGGGAACAGAGGGATCATATCTCAACATAATAAAGGCCATATATGAAAGACATACAGCCAACATCATACTCAATGGGCAAATATTAAAAGCATTTCCCTTAAGAACAGGAACAAGGCAAGGATGCCCACTTTTGCCACTTTTCTTTAACATAGTGTTGGAAGTCTTAGCCACAGCAATCAGACAGTAGGAAAAAATAAAAGGGATCCAAATGAGAAAGGAGGAACTGAAACTGTCACTATTCGCAGATGACATGCTATTATATGTAGAAAACTCCAAAGTCTCAATCAAAAATTTACTAGACTTAATAAATGAATTTGGCAAAGTAGCAGGATACAAAATTAATGTCAAGAAATCGATGGCATTCTTATACACCAATGATGAACTCACAGAAAGAGAAACTAAAAAAAAACAATTCCATTTACCATGGCAGCAAAAATATTAAGATACCTAGGAATAAACTTAACCAAAGAAATGAAGGACCTATTCCCAGAAAACTACAGGTCATTGAATGAAGAAATAGAGGAAGATATAAAAAAGTGGAAGCACATACCTTGTTCATGGATCGGAAGAATCAACATCATTAAAATGTCCATACTACCGAAAGCAATCGATAGATTCAATGCAATCCCTATCAAAATACCAACAACATATTTCACAGAACTAGAACAAATAGTTCAAAAGTTCATATGGAACCAAAAAAGACCTCGAATAGCCACAGCAATCTTGAAAAGGAAGAACAAAGTTGGAGGAATCACATTACCAGATTTCAGGTTATACTACAAAGCCACCGTAATCAAAACAGCCTGGTAGTGGCACAAAAACAGGCAGATAGATCAATGGAACAGAATAGAGAACCCAGAAATGGACCCAAGGCAATATACTCAATTGATATTTGACAAAGGTGGCAAGAGCATACAGTGGAGTAAAAACAGCCTCTTTAATAAATGGTGTTGGGAAAATTGGACAGCTACATGCAAAAAAATGAAACTAGACCATCAACTTACACCCTACACAAGAATAAACTCAAAATGGATTAAAGACTTAAATGTGATTTATTAATCCATAAAAATTCTGGAAGAACATGTAGGCAACAAAATTTCAGACATTATATGCAGCAGGATTTTCACTGATACATCACCTAAGGCAACAGAAACAAAGGAGAAAATGAACACATGGGACTACATCAAACTCAAAAGCTTCTGCACAGCGAAAGAAACAATTGCCAAAATGGAAAGGCAACTCACTCTATGGGAAAGCATAATTGCCAATGATACTAATCAGATAAGGGGTTAGTTTCCAATATATATATTTAGAGTATTTATACAGCTCAACAAAAGGAAAACAAAGAACTCAATTAAAAAATGGGCAGAGGAACTAAATAGACACCTCTCCACACAGGACATACAAATGGCTAAGAGACATATGAAGAAATGCTCAACATCACTAATCATCAGAGAAATGCAAATTAAAACAACAGTGAGGTATCACCTCACACCTGTCAGAATAGCTGCCATCAACTAATCATCAAACAACAAATGTTGGCATGGTTGTGGAGAAAAGGGGCTCTAGTACACTGCTGGTGGGAATGCAGACTGGTGCAGTCACTATGGAAAACAATATGGTGCTATCTCAAAAAATTAAAAATTGAACTTCCATTTGACCCAGTGATTCCACTTCTAGAAATATACCCAAGAAGCCTGAAACACCAATCAGAAAGAATATATGTACCCTCATGTTCATAGCAGCACTATTTCCAATATTTAAGATCTGGAAACAGCCCAAATGTCCATCAGTATACAAATGGATAAAAAAGCAGTGGTACATATACACAATGGAGTACTACACAGCTGTAAGAAAGAAAAATCTTTTCTCCTTTGGGATGATATAGAGGGACCTGGAGAGGATTATTCTAAGTGAAACAAGCCAAGCAGAGAAAGACAAATATCACATGATCTCTCTCATTTGTGGAATATAATGAACATACAGTCTGAGGAATGGGGTAGTCCCAGAGACGTGGAAGTGGGGTATAGACTGACAATCCCCAGAAGATAGGGTGGGGGGGAGAGACAAACCACTGATTTTATATGCATGTATGCATGAACAATGGACATGGACAACAAAGCTGGGGACAGGGCGGGGGTGGTGGTGTATCAGTGAGGGGAAAAGGGGAAACATGTGTAACAAATATAAATAAATTAATTAAATATAAATAATCTCTCTCTCAAAAAAAAAAAAATGGGTCTTGGTTTTAAATGAAAAATGTGACTATGAGGCTTTAAGAAGAAAACATCGGAGAAAATCTTTGGGACCTAGAACTTGGTGAACATTTCTTATAGGTGAAACAAAACCCATGATTCATAGAAGAAAACAATCAATAAATTGGACTTAATAAAAACTGAAAACCTGCCCTGGCCAGTTTGACTCAGTGGTTAAAATGTTGGCCCTTGGACCAAAGAGTCTTGGGTTTGATTCTGATCAAGGGGTGTGGTTCCATCCCAGCCCTGGTTGGGGTCGTATGGGAGGTAGCCAATCGATGTGTCTCTCTCACTTTGATGTTTCTCTCTCTCTCCCTTCTACTCTATCTGAAGATAAATGGAAAAAATATCCTTGGGTGAGGATTAAAAACTAAAACTGAAAACCTTTGCTGTACCAAAGACCCTACTAAGAAGGTGAGAAGACAAGCTACAGACTGAGAGAAAATATTTACAGACAGCATATATAACAAAGGACTTGTATCTTGAATATATAAGGACTTATCAAAACTCCACAATAAGAAAACAAACAATCCATATGTCAAACGGTGTTCTGAGCACCAAAGATACAGTGGTCAAGAAGGTGGGCCCTCTGTATATGGTTTTCAAGATATTGTGCTAAAGCACATCATCAGGTTCAGCTCACTCACAGAATAGATAAGAACACTCAGGTCCACAGTTTAAATAATCTGGTTATGGGTAACCTAGCTTAAAGGTTTAACTAGGAGGAATTACAACTCAAATAATAGCATGGTTTGGTGTAAGACAAAGAAGGTATTAGGACCTGTTGAAAACAGAAAAGAAAGGATCAAACTAAAGGTATTCACAATGTAACTCCTAAAACACAGCAGCAAGAAGAACACCCTTGGAGGACTGTTCCATGAGGAGACTGGAGATTTGGGATGTGGCTTGTCCCACACTGGATGGTTTATGCAGACCTGGTGTCCTTTTCATTGGTTAGCTCCCCAAAGTATCTGCAGTCACCAACCAACTCTCAGGGGTTTCTGGAGGTGATTTCAGCTTCCATCTTTACAGTCCCAATTGATGTTAGTTATTGTTTATTGTCTGGGGCAACTATAATGAAATGGATAACTTTGAAGTTACAGCTAGAATTTTTATAGAATGCACAAGGATGAGGAACAGCCAATTCAGACCCGACGCTCTCTCTAGAGGTGGTGAGAAGGACGTGAACATATGCTGTAATTTTTATTTAGTGGATAAACATTTCTGAATTAAATATGACATTTTAATGTTAGTAAAAGGTGAATGATGAATGTGCTGGTACTTCTTATGCTATGACTATACTTTTTTCTGGGCTTGAAATGCTTTATGGAAATAAGATTTTCTGATTCATTTCTAAATGTATATGACAAGTGCATATCTCTTTATACTCTAGATGTTTACCTGAAAAATGTGTTAACTAATATTGAATAAGTGGAATGATTTTTTAAAACCTCAGCCAGCTTACTATGTAAGAGATCCAACAGTAAATCATTTTTGAAAACATTAAGTTTATTACACATGGAACCTGCTTAAAACAAGGCAGACTGATGGGCACGTCAGAGCAATTATGTAATTTCTATAATTCTGTCTCATGATTTATATTAGATATGCCCTTCTTATCATGAAGTAAATTAGAGCAATCTAGGAAAAGGAGACATTAAAAAAGAATGTATCTTTATTATAGGGAATAGCATGATTTTATGAATGTATTGTAGTGATTTTATTATCAATTAAGGCAAGAGTTAGAATATTGCATTTAGAGTTTGTTATTTTTCTTTTTCTTTTTTCTATTTGGAATTAACTGTTGCAAAAGGAGAAAATGTTCAAACGATAGAGTAATAAACATTTTATTTTATTTACCATTGGAGTTTTGGCAAGTTGACATTAAGAGGAGCTAAATTTGCTGGTAATAACTTTTTATAACAGCTGTGCTCACACTCTGTGTAGGTGCTGGAACTAACGGTGGGCCAAAGAGCTCAGCAGCACTCTGAAGTGGCTGGGGAGTAAAACAGGGATCTAACTGATTAAATAGGTATATTATCTACTTCATTATAATTATAGCTTCCTGCTAGTCTTTAAAAGGATACTCTTCCCATAATGTGCCACATAAGTCAAATCTCTGCTTCCTCATGACAGCACAAATGGAATGAAACTCGGGATGTCAGTACATAGACCCAGACGGAAGACCAAGGAGACGACGGTCCACACTGTTGGAAGTAGCAATCGCCTTCAGACCCTTCCTCACACCCACCAGTCTATTTAGCCATTAAAAAAGCCAAACAAAATTATAAGATCAATATCAATTATTGGTGAGCATCTGCAGCAACTAAAATGTCCCTCTGCATTTGGATTCTAGGTTGATGCAACTATTTTGGAAAGCCATGTGTCAGTGTCTGTAAGCGATGAACATATGCATGTCCTTTGGCTGGAATTCCACTCCAAAACACGTGGGCACCAAAACATGTGCAGGAATGTTCATCATATCACTATCTGTAATAGCCAAAAACTTGAAACAACAGCAGAAGGGATAATCCAAAGTATATAATCAAGAAGGGTCCAGTCACTCTGACAGGCTCATTTGATTAGGTCAGTCTCACTGATGATAAGATCCCATTTGGGTGACTCAAAGTCAACTAATTAGTAACCTAATCATATGGATGGAATCTCATTACATTCACAAGCCCTTCCTATGCTCCAAGGGAGGGGAATAAGCAGATTATACAGACCAGGGAGCGGGAAGCTTGGGAGCCTTGCTGCCTATTTGTACTCTATAATTCTATTCATATAAAGCTCAAAACCCAGACATTGGGGCAGGAAGTCAAAGCAGCAGCCGTTTTTAAGAGAGAAGAGTAATGGCTGGGTGAGAGCTCAAGGAAGGCTTCTAGGGTGCTGATCATCTTCTAGATTTTGTTTCATTTTTGCTTGGATGGTGGTTATAGGGCACGTTCACACTCCAAACTATTTAATTATAATTTGGCATGTATGTTATAATTTGACCTAATTTTTTCTATTTAAAAGAAAACAAGAAAACAAATATTTTTCCTTACTCCAAGAATATATGTAGGTGGGCATATATAGAAAATAATAGTATCCTCAGTCAAGAGTGAGTGGGGACAAACTACTTGTAAGCAAAAATGATTCACTGGTGTAGCCTATCTAAGTCTGTCAAAATGTTTTTGAGTCCACCAAAAACAAGATGAACTTTTCATTTTAAGGATTAAATGTATATATCCCTCTTCAGGAATCTTGCCTTAATAGTTTCAGAATAAAATACATAAAACAATGCAAAGAAAATAGGGGTGCCACAATCACAATGCTAATTCCAAAACAATTCTCTTGATGATTGACTTTCAGCCTCTATCAAAGCCCATTCCCAACAGGTGACGAATTTCTCTGTTGGCTCACGTTTTATTTTAAGGGTGAAAATGGGGTGGAGTCAGTGATACTGCCCTGTGATCATTCGGGACTTCTCAGTCCAGTATATAGTCAATTATAATTTATATAAATTCCACTGTCTTTGCCTTTCTTTCTTTCTTTCTTTCTTTCTTTCTGTCTTTCTTTCTTTCTTTCTTTCTGTCTTGCTTCTTTCTTTCTTTCTTTCTTTCTTTCTTTCTTTCTTTCTTTCTTTCTTTCTCTCTTTCTCTCTTTCTCTCTTTCTCTCTTTCTCTCTTTCTCTCTTTCTCTCTTTCTTTTCTTTCTCCTTCTCCTTCTCCTTCTCCTTCTCCTTCTCCTTCTCCTTCTCCTTCTCCTTCTCCTTCTCCTTCTTCTTCTTCCTATTCTTGTTCTTGTTCTTCTTGTTCTCGTTGTTGTTGTTGTTCTTCTTCGTTTGGAACAGTAGAGTTCAATGAAAACAAACTTATTTAAACTTTATCTTGCAACAATGTAACCTCTGTTACCTCCAGCCTCAGATCTTCACATGTTCCACTTTGCTCATTCTGCTAAAGCCTCCTGGCCCCTCCCGGGGCACTAGCACTGTCCTGACCCTGTGCCATAGCCCTGCTGTTCCCACTGTTCAGAACTACCCTACCCCAGATATCTACACTGCTAACTTTCCAGTTTCCTTCCTGTCTCTGCTTACATAACTTCTTGATGACACTGTGATAAATCAGTTTAAAATTTCAACCCATTCTCCTCCCCCCTTACATTCCAAATCTCCAATTTTTAAAAAGTTTCTCACAGCTCTCATAGCCTTCTGCTATACAATATGATGGACTTATTTATTAGATTCATTGTATTTGGATTCCTTTTTCTCCCCTTACTCTAGTGAACTACTCCTCAGACATGAACTTAGTGGGGAACTCAGGTGGAGATTTTTGTCTGTTCTCCTCATTGATGTGTTCCGAGTGCCTAGAAGGACGCCTGGTGCTTAATAATTTGCAGATGCATGAACAGAGGTGTAACACCATGGTGTGCTTTTATACTAAGGTTCATTGAATGTCAAATTCATACACACACACACACACACACACACACACACACACGTACAGTGCCTGACACATACCAAGCCCAGCAGCAAGCGCAATAACCATACATGATTCTGATGGTTAAATATGCTTATAGCATTAAAATTTATCAAAATATTTATAATTATTAAAAAATAATGGTTGGATCTTAGCATAATAACCTACTGGTATCTCATAACAGAAAGTATCATGGATTATTATTCATATTCAAACATTTACTGCAGTTCAACTGTACTTTTGTAAAAAAAAAAAAAAAAAAAAAAAATCTCTTGTCCCTGGGACTATTGGCAGAAATGTAGTATTCAAAAAAATTTTTTTTATCCTCACCCGAGGACATTTTTGCATTTATCTTTGGATAGAGTGGGAGGGAGAGAGGGAGGAAGAAAGAGAGAAACATTGACTTGAGAGAGACACATCGAGTGGTTGCCACCCACACGACCCCAACCTGGGCCAGGGACAAACTGCAACTGAAGTACGTGCCCTTAGCGGGAACCAAACCTGGGACTCTCCGATCTGCAGGCCGACGCTCCAACCACTGAGCCAAACTGGCCAGGGCTCCAGATTTTTCTCACATGTCTGGTATCTACACAGTATCAGGACACAGTAGTTGTGAGTCTCACTGTTCTAGTCTTTATTAATAGCTGTACTTAAGCTATGCTAGGGCTTTTATTTTATTTTATTTTTTTATCAATCTCCAGTAATTAGTCAGGACATTTTGATTATATTAAGAAGTGGTTTTCTACTTTGTTAAAATATGTAGAGTTCAGTTAATGTTGAAATTGTAAAGGCAATTATGCAAAGTAATCTCTTTATAACATTAAATGCAAAATATTTAAAAATGTTTTCTAATGAATCCATATTTGGACAGCCCTGGAAATGATATTAAGAGCTGTGAGGATAATATTCCAGATATCATTCTAGGCACCCGACACACCCATCTACTTAAAGATAATCAAATTATTAGAAATAATGCATCTGATAGCAGTCCTCACTGGCTTTTTGCCAATACATTTGTAAGATTTATGTGTGCCTCTAAATTAGCTCCCTACTTCAGAGTTCTCAGAAAAAAATACATGTCTGATGGTTAATAAAATTCACTCTACTTTCTGTTTATTACAAGTTATACTTGAAAAACTTTATTGAGCATTGAACTACATTCTTGATATACTGTAATAGAAAGGTCTCCTCAGTTCGCCTAAAGAGGAGAGTGTAACCCTTGGGGAAAAAAGCAAAGAGGAAAATAGGAAACTATGATCAATTTGCAGTGGTAATGATGTTTCTCTTCTCAGAAGAAAGTTCCAGAAACTCTCAGTATTTATTATTGAATAAAAGTCTTTATTTGTTCCTCAGGCTTTATCCCAGTAAAGATCTTAATGGAAAACAATGACAAAATAATACCTTCATAATTGCTACTACTAATTATAAGCTAATTTTACCTTCTCTACCTCACCTCCCTTCTCCCCATATTAGATGCTTATTTAATCTACTTTTTTTACAGGTAGAGTCCATCTTTTTTCTCTAGCTGGATTGTGATGTTTTGTTTTTAAATATGTTTTTATTGATTTTTTAGAGGAAGAGGAAGGGAGAGAGATAGAAACATCGATGTGAGACAGATACATTGATCGGCTGCCTCCTGCACACCCTCGACTGGGGATCAAGCCCGCAACCCGGGCATGTGCCCTGACCAGGAATCGAACCAGGATCTCTCAGTCCATGGGATGACGCTCAACCCAATGAGCCACACTGGCCAGGCTGTGATGTTTTGTTTTAATAATATTTCCCCTAGTACTATTTTAACCTGGCTGAAATTACACTCTGCCCCCGGGCTGCTCAGCCTTTAAATATCAAGGGACAGCTGTCATTTATGCTTCTCATTTAGCTAAGCCATGTCCATTGTAGTTACAAGCTTTGTCCATAAATCAATCCCTCTGCCCTTAGTCCGAAAATGGAATAAAACAGTGCATATCACCTGCTCTCCAGGCTCATACCTTCTCTTACGGAGATCAGAACAGCAGCTCTCATTAGAAAATCGCAGACCTCACTTTAAAGAGTCACAGGGCTGCGGTGGACATGGCATTGCGACAGTCTGGCAGAAGGGCCCTCAGCAGAGAGGTCCTTTCCGTCTGAGCCTGTCCTCGGCACCGGTGCTAAGTGGAAGTCAAAGAGCCCGAGCAGACGGGACTTTTTTTAAGGGTAATTGATGGGAGAGGACCAGAGTCACTTCCTGTGCTGGACCCCTCCGCTTTGTACACACAGTTCTCCCCTTCCTGGAAGGACCTCATTACCTAGACCAGAGACTGAAAGGTCAGACGAGGTTGACCCTGATTTAAGTAACAGCATTTTCCTTGTTTTGAGATGCCAGTCAGGCTAAGGTTGGTCTGTGCCTTTCTGGCCACACAGCAATGATCCCGCGTGGGACGCAGCACCAACCCGTCTGCAGGCAAGGTCGTGAAAGTTGGGACTGATCCAGGGTCCTGCTTTGCCGACAGGATTATCCGCGTTTGTTCGGATGGCCTGGGTTTTAGATTCTCCTTGTTCTACATTATAGATCCTGATTTTCTTTATTTATTTTTTCTTTATTGATTTTAGAGAGAGAGGAAGGGAGAGGGAGAGAGAGATAGAAACATCGATGAGAGAGAACATCGATTGACCGCCTCCTGCACGCCCCCCACTGGGGATCCGGCCCACAACCTGGGCGTGTGTCCTGACTGGGAATCAAACTGTCAACCTCTTGATGCATGGGTCAACGCCCAACCACTGAGCCACACCGCCGGGCAGATCCTAATTTATTGATTAGGAACTTTGCAGATGTGAAGAAAAGGAGGATAATGGTATAATTTATTGGTGGGAGCTGAATCCCTATGTACCCCCAAATGATGAGTGTATACTGAATAGAGAAAATGCCTTGAAAATGTGTGTATACATTTAATACTATTGAAATGATACTAATTTTTAAAAATTTATGAGTGTTTTCCAAATGGAAACTGAAAATACAAATTTTTGTTTGATTTAAAAACAAAAAAAGATTCTCGTGTTCAAATATTCTTTGAAGCCTTTGAACTAGATTATTCTCCCTAGCTTTTTCCTGCCTGGATTATAGAGTTCATTGACACTCAGTAAACAGATGGTTTTACCAAAATTTATAAAAGTTCACCCTTGGCACAACGAAAACAAATCAATTTTTATTCTAGATCTCATCCTATTTTCAAAAAATGCATCATTATTTTCATTCCCTTTTCACCTTTAGCCAGTGATGTGCACACTAAAAGTCCTACCTATTTATTAATCTTTACTTTGTCGTGTTTTCTTCTGTGGAATGACCCAGAATTCTCTTTGACTCTGCTGGAAGCATTTTCTCTCTCCCATGATGGCAATGAATTGATACCTAAGTGTCAGGTCCCTAAGGTTGGCACTGGTTTTGACATCAAAGCGCTTGCTTTTTAAGTGAGTTCTAATGTGGGCAACATGGGCTCTATCCCTGGGCAACAGGAGTCTTTCAACAGCAGCTACATTAACAATTACCGCAGGGCATCCAAGTGGATGCTGCGCTGTAAATAGAAGAGAGACGGACCACAGCGAGCCAGGCCTGGGAGGGAAATGGGATCAGAACACTGAAAATCACTTTGAAGAGGGAGCCATCCTTGTTTTCACAAGTCTGGAAGTCAGAGCAGCAGACTGACCTTCCCAGGCTCCCGTCATCTGAGAGCTATTCTGTCCAAAAATTTGGAAGAAAAAAAAGTCCTCATAAGAGGTCTTTCCCTTGGTAATTCATTTTTCCTTGCAACGAACAAACGTATACAGAGTGGGGCAAAAGTAGGCTTACAGTTGGGAGACTTAAAACCCAGAGTTTATTCTTGTGTTATTATTTATTTATTGTATTATTTTCCGTATGAATAACTGTAAACCTACTTTTACCCCACCCCGTACTTTCTACTCTTTTGTTCGGAGTAACTGCCCTATTTACATACGTAGCAATGGCATGCATGCATATGTGTGGCTACCGTGCACCTGTCACCATGTCAGGCATCATTCTGACACCTTGTCGTATATCATGTCTCCTTATCTTCCAGGAATTTACAACTTACTTGGGAAAGAATTTATTGTGCGATGTTACTTGCTAAATGCATTCATGCACCAGGAAACAACTATAGAAGCTTCCAGAGATGCCAAATAATTTACTCTCAGAAATTATAATACATGACCTTGAATAATGTGGCTGAGTGTCCCATAAAGAGCAAAATCTGAAGCCTGATTAAATAGTTTACCCAGAAAAATAATTAATAACTTCAAAAATTATTCTCTTATTTACATTTTTATTTCTAAAATTTTAATTAAGAAAACTTCTTTGACTAGCATTCTTTAATATCAGAGTATTGACAAAACACAACTTCTTGGAGAGAAAAACAAGACTGAAATCAAAGCTATGGATTTATTGATATCCCTGTTCAAAGTAAAGCCCCTTAATGAAGTAATCAGCAATTAATGTTTTTAAGATGAGTTTGTTTAATTCTGGTCAATGATTAAAGTGCTATTCTTAGATAAGGCTGGAGATTTCACAGCATATACCTAGTATCTATCTATCTATCTATCATCTATCTATCTATCTATCTATCTATCTATCTATCTCACTCTATCTGCATATCTACCTGTTTACCTACCTGCCTATCTTCAGTTCAGTAGGGGCTATGAATAGAAACTGGAGGCAATGTAAAGAAAAATAATAATTAGAGTTGTTGATATTCTTAAACTAATGGGACAAAATATTCTTTTTAAAAGACATATTTAATGACATTTAACCTTTGTGGTGCTGGTTGACAAGTATGGAAGTAATTATAAGCAAATTACTAAATAATAAAGTAAAAGTAATGGAGAGGAGGGGTGTTTTGGAAGTAGACCACAGCTTGAATCCAAATATAAGGAAATTTCCGAAGTGGAAACATGTTATGATCTGGGATGAAACAAGCCAAGAGACAAATAGATGACCTGGAATACTCGGAAAGGGAGGCCCCAGAAGTGGTGGCCATGAATTCAGAGCTGCCCCACTCTCCCCAGGCTGCTTGCTCTCAACAGTGTCCCCCACCAGGAGGCAGCGTCCCATTCTCAGAGAACCTGCACCAGAGGCTCCGGGATCCAGCGACAGGGTTCAAGTCTTCTGCACACAAGAACAGAATGGACCCGGAGCCCAGAATGGCTTCCATGAAGCGTGCACAGAAAGAAAAATGTAGCAATGTGTGTTCCTAAGACCACCAGGGTTGATGATTCTGTAGGAGGGCTCATAGTACACAGCAGTCCTACTCATGTCTATGGTTTATTAAAGCAAAACGAATACGAAGAAAAACCAGCGAAGTGCAAAGGCACGTGGGTGAAGCCTGGGGAAACCAAGCCCGAGAGTTCTCCCCGAGTGGAGCCACACAAGAGGCACTTGGCTCCCAAAGCCACCAGTTGTGACAACACAGGGGAAATGTGGTCTCTCAAGAAAGCTTATGAGAGACTCAGTGCTCCAGGCTTCTCCTGGGGGCTCATCATGGGGCTCTCCATAGCATGTGCCAACCTCCCAGAGGCCCACGCGGGAATCAGATGTTCAGGATAAATCAGATTGCTTGCACAGATGTTTCAGGTACAGCGACTCTTCTGTCAGTAAGGGTGCAACCTTCCTGGCTTCCCAGTTGCCAGCCGCCAGCAAGGGCCAGCCTCACAGACAACCCTGTGAGAGGACCACAGGCAGGCTTGCTGCGTTAGCTTCCCGCACGCCCCTCACCACAAGCTCCTCTTAGCCACACAGACTGAATGGGCACTTCCCAAATACTTTCTTGTCCTGAAAAATGTGCAAATCAATGACATCTGAAGACCCACTGAGTACATCAATTTGGCTGTTCCAGGAGGCCACTGGCCTGGGCCCTCTCTCTCTGCCCCCAGTTGCTCAGAGTCCTGACGACGCAACCGTATTTGGTGAAATGAAGCCCCTTCTGTCACACTGCAGACAGCCTCTGCCTGGAGGCAATACAGGCTCACGCACCAGGAGATGGTGCAGGAAAAGTTCTCTGCAGCCTCATGTTTAATATTGGAAAACTAGAGCAACTTAGAAGTTTATAAACTGCAGAATGCATTAATGTACTATACTACGATAGAACATTATCACGTATTTCCAAAAATGAAAATAAATGACCAAAAGGTACATGTATGAACTTGGATAACTTTGACAAATATGAACAAGAGTGAAAAGAATTAAGCTGTGCACTGTTACTCTAGATAAAGCTATCTACTTGCAAAGGTAGTAGAGATTTATAAAGTCAGGTGGAAGGAACATAGGTGTCTGTGATTTCCTTTTTCAAGGTCTTTATCTGTGTTAGAGATGTCTCCTAATGTCAATTTTGAAAAAGATTTTATACCCATATCTCAGCTTATGTTGAAAGCACTTTAGTCTCTCTCACTACAGACCACGTAGGTGGTAACCAAAGCTCCCTGCAGTGGTCGTTGACACGAAGTTGTTCGCACTAGTGAGCAACATGGGCAATACCAGAAGACTCTAGGTGAGTTAGAAAGTACAGGGCAGGACAAAAGTAGGTTTACAGTGGTGAGTATGCAAAGCACAGAGTTTACTTTTGTATGATTGTTAATTATTGTATTTTTTTCATACAAACAACTGTAAATGTACTTTTGTCACACCCTGTATATTCTACTAGGTCTAAAGATGGAAATAGTTTTGATTATACAGGGAGAAAAAAAATAGATGGTCTATGAAGTAGAGAATTTTATCAAAATGTGCAAGGTTTCCAGTCTCTGAGCAATTACTTTAAAATAAAGATAGCATTTATTAATCTAATTTTGTCTCCAGTGAGTCCTGTAAAGAATTGACCAGGGATCTTCTGAATCCCCAAATTCCACACATCCAGCCTTTTTAATAAATGCTAATCCTGCAAATGCCAGATGTTGCTACTTCGGCCGGGGATTCTGTCCCGATTAAGTCCACCTCTCCGAGGCAGCCCTGTGCCCCCCGGGGAGCAGCTGCCCTTGATCGGGTGTGCACTTTCACCTGTGTCAGTGGTACGTGAGACAGAAACAGTGACAGACTGTAGCTAGCCTTCTTTCTTACTGCGCACAAAGCATGGTTTGAAGACTTTATTTATTTAATTTTTATTTTTTTGGTCCGTGCCCCTAGCGGGAACCGAACCTGGGACTCCCTGGTCCGCAGGCTGATGCTCCAACTGCTGAGCCAAAGATGAAGTCACATCATGTCACTTTCTGCTCAAGGCGACATACCTCTTCCTCATGCGTAGATGAAAGCTGACGTTCCTTCCGTGGCCCAAAGCAGACTCTGTAACCAGTGTCCTGACCTTCTCGGACCACATCTCCTGTCGCTCTCCCTTGCTCACATAATGTCAACAGCATCGGAATTTCTGCAGGTCCTTACACATGTCCAACACACACCATCTTGAAGCATTTTGTGTTTTATTTCCCCCTAGCTTGAAACAACCCCCCCACCCCCAGCATTTGCATGGCTTGTACATCACAGATGACTTTCTTGATAAACCCTTTACCTTTTATTGTTTTCCTTAATAGCCCTTTAACCTACATATATCTATTTGCTCATTGTTGAAGGTCCTCACTGGGACAGTTTGGACAGGCTGGTATCTGTTGGTCAGCATTATATTCTAGTGCCAAGGGTAGCGTCTGTCAAGTTCAGGGGCTCGATCAATAGCAGACGAACAAGTGAATGAACAAATTGATGAGAAGTGCATTTCTATAACCTCAATTTTACAGACGAAGAAACAAGCACAGACTGGTAAAATAACTTACCACCCTCCTACGGCTAGCAAATGGAAGATCTTATTCAAAATCTGAACCCAAGTTTTGAGCACACACTACGGGGAGAAATTGATGTAGGGAAGAAGAATTTTTTTCCCCTGGGACCAAGATCCGGAAAGCTCAGATATTCCATCACCAATCTCTTGCAGCACCGGATTACAAGTGAGCTTATAGAATGAACCAGGCCCCTCCACTAGGCCGCGTTGGTGCGGAGCTCCCAGAGCAGTCTCTTGGGTAGCAGTCCGATCAGTGCGGGGAGGCCAAGCCCCGCCCACTGCCACGAGACCCACAAGTTCTAGCACCGAAATCGACCAAGAAACCTCTCTAGTTCTAAGAGTTCTCCCTAAACCTACTTCCAGATCTCTGACCTCGAAAAATTAGAGTCCAGTGAGAATTAAAGACTAAAGGAAAGAAAAGGGAGGAAAAGAGTGTGCCCTCCCCCCAAAATGTTTGGAATAGAACTAGATGAATCCTCCCCTATCAGTGGGTCCCTTCATCGTCTAATAGGCCTCCTTGTACCCCATTGCCTCCTGGTTTTCTGGGAGACTAGGGCTCCAGAGTAATGACTCTCAGGAGAGGCTGCAGTGGGGAATGCGGGAGTCCTGTCACCTGGGCCCCTCCCTGTCCTTTGACAGAACCCAGCTGAAGAGAATGAATGAGATGAAGGAATCTTGGGCTCCCCCTTGTGGTCGGCATTTGCCATTAACGAATCACCCTCAATCTTTTTGAGAAAAATAAAATTGAGTAAATAAAGGGTTTACTTTTTGTTGTTGTTGTTACTTAGATAACTGTGCTTTGGAGAGACTCAACCATTCACACCATAAAATTAAAATCAAAACAGTCTTATAAACCAGTTAGCATTTGATGGCAATTGTAACTCAAGCATCTAGCACAATATAATCCTCTATGGAAGGCTAGACTCACCAGGCCAAATCTATAATTAGCACTTGCTATGCCATTGATACTGCCTCTCTGTTCATATCCCTTATGTCTAATCCATACCTTCATTGAGTAATTAGGATGTTATTACACCGACTTACAGAGAGGAACTGAGAATAAAAGAGAACCTCATCAAGGTCACAAAACCAGAAAATATCCAAACCAGGGTTTAAACTGTGGTCGATCTGACTTCAAAGTCCCGTGAGCTCTTCTACTGTGCCAGGTAGCTTCTGTTAAGTTATGACTATCGTCCCCATGTTGAGAAAATTCAAAATATATCACTGATGTTTCAAGTCTCAGCTTCGTTATTATGGCTGAAAGCGGAGTGGGGAGTCACTGTGTCTCCATCACTGTTGCTAACGTAGTCTCTCTCTCCAGAGCCCGTCACTGCCTGCGCTGGGCTGCTTCCCTTCACCAGCTGTCCAGGGCCTTTGCCCAAACCAGCCAATCAGCGTCTGATCGCTCAATTCCCGAGTTAGCAGGCTGCTCCTGCCCTTCAGTACCAGCAGTCGTACCTCGGAGCTGGAGGTCCTTTTCCAGTGTGCATTGTAGATCGTCCCTTTTGCAAACCCAGAGCCACCGAACAGGCCAGATTGCATGCACGGAAGCAGTGAGCAACAGGACCTGGGCTACCTGAGGATTTAATGCTCTTCCAAGGTGCCCAGTGTAATTTCTTGGAAAAATTTGGCTTCTTCTGCAAGGAATCGGTTCATATATTAAGATACGTAAACAGGCAGTTTAAATATTTGAAATTCATTCCTTTCATCCCTCAAATGCATTTCCCCAGAATGAGCTGAACAAACATTCAGGGAACATATGTGCCCAGTGTGTGACTCGACGATTGGACGCCAAACCAGTCCCTGGCTTTAGTAAACAGACTTTGTCAGGGCCGAAGTTCACACGGGATTCTCACAGGGGACAGGATGGGTCATAGGTGGTGGTGACAGTCCTGGGGCCAGGGAAACAATCTTTCCCCCAAGTGACCCAGCTCTGTGACTTCTGGAAATCTAAAAGGCAAACGCAGGAGGACTGGTTCATTTGCGTAATTGCGCAGTGTTTCCACGTGATGCTGGCTGGTCCAGTTTGCTTGCTGGCTTCTCCTAGTGTAGGCCACGTGCTGTGCATGTCCCCACACACATCATGTGAGCAGTGGGGCGAAGGGACATCAGAGAGCCCGGCAGGCCATGCCACCCACACTTGCATGCCTCTTGTGGCAGTGGGTGTCCTTCTGAAGCATCTGGCCTAGAAAGCATTGGTGCTGCTGAGACTGGGCATCTTATCATCCTTGCTGGGAGTTTCTACAAACTAGTTTAGTTCCGCTGTGGACCTTGCAGGCTGCATTCCGCCTGAGTTATGAAAATAACCCTATTGAACCTCTTAGAAGACAGACTTTTATGTGGATTCCCAAGCACTAGGATGGTGTCGGTCTATCCCACAGTTCGCCAAATGCCTTTTGTCTGGGACTCAGGTTGCACACTGCTGGACAGAAAGATGTGGAGACTCATCTGAGCTCTAATGAAAATCAGCTGTGCAGTTTGGTTGACGTTGTGATTGTCATCCTGGAGGTCAGCACTGATGGTGTGTCTGGCCCTCTCTGACAGTGTGCATACAGGCTCAGATCACTCAGAGCTTGGCAGTGTGTTCTTAGGGGATGGAGGTACTGACCTGTCACACGAGGACTGCTCTGGGGACCGCTGATCATTCTCCATCGGCTCCTGACAAAGTGATCAGACTTCCCCTCTACTGCCTCTAACAAGGGAATCACTTTATCTGAGTTACTGGGGCACAGATAGTAAACATTTTCCCACCAGAGTTTTTTGAAATCCTTATGAAAAGAAATGAAACACCTTGTGGACCTTTAAGAAATGATTTAACAAAAGAAAATACTTGTGCTACACTGCAGCTTAATTATCTTAATGCTTTTTGTGATTACAATTAATTCATGTGGGTACTGAATTTTTTTAGGCAAGAAAATATAGGTAGATACAGATATCCACAAAAGTATATTTGTTTAGATGTGACAAATAGTTCCATATGGATAGACTTTTATAATGTCTTAAACTTCTATTATTCCTTACTTTGAATATAAAAGTAGAAACAAAGTTTAATTCAATGCTTACTTTATATTACCAAAACAAAATTATAGGAAATAATTCAGAAAGATATGCAGCTATTCTTAATTGATTTCTGTATAGCTTGTTTGTTTTTTGCCTCTAATCATAAATTTCAAGGCAATCTGTGTCTGAGCTACAGAATCTTTCATATACTAATTTCTAACATATGTTAGCATCTGATTTTTTTGGGTCATTGAGGAAAGATGATTTGCTTTAGTGATTAACCTTCCCTTACAGGAGGTACAAAATCCTATTCCTAAGTAAACCGTTATCTTTTGTAATAGTTTAACAAATACATAAAAGTATTCTACAAACTCTAAATGGTCAGTTTATAAAAGGTTTACTTTATCATATGCATGTTTATTTACATTAATCTACTAATTTAATATATAATTTGAATTACTGGAAATAGGCCCTATTCCACAATTATATTCATTAGACTGGGCCAGACAATACAATTCTTTTTAGATATAAACGAACAAAATAGCATTTACACCGAAGTCACAAAAATGACATTCTCTTTATCTTCAGGCCTGTAGGGACTGCAATAGAACTAGAGATGACTGACATTTTTTTCTAACCTCTCTGTCCTTTCCTCATGAAAATGCTTAGCTACTCCTGAGCGGCACAGCTGCTGGACAAAGCCCAAGGTCTAAGGGGCGGTGCCTTTGGGAGGGCCAGCAGAGGCATTCAACCAATGGGAAGGGAGGCTGGGAAATGTCAGATCAGATATGCCAATCACTATAAAAAGGTGATGACCCAAAGAGGTGAGAGTGCCAATCTGATGCCGAACTCAATCTATAAAGCACAATTCTCTTGCTACCGATTTTACTTATTTATCTTTGGTATCAGTAGGAACAATTGCAGAATATATAAGCTGATATACACAGTGCTTCAAAAATGGTGCAAAAATTTTTTTTGTTAAAGAGAAAGTAAATTTTCTTTTACCAAAAGAAAGACCTCAGCTTATATAAGTGAAGAAAACAAAAAACTTCAGAACTTGAATATTTCTAAGGAGGAAAATCAGTGAACATATTTCTACTTGACTTTGATGTACCAGGTGTTCAACACCAAGAGCGTCAGCTTTTTCTGAAATGTTGGAAGGCTTTTTGCTGGACAATGTCAGCCATTTATTTAGAAATAGCTATTAAAATAGGCAAAAATCATAATCTTGGATTTATGCAATAGCTACTCAATGTCCAGTACGAAATGATAGTTTTAGTCTAAATTATTAATGAAATTTCTGTTAACAGGCTATCCCTTTTTGATTTCCTTTTATAATAGAAAAATATTAGAACTCATTGCTACGTACCACATTTGCTACTATATTTACATTTCAGTTATATTTTAACATCAGCTGCAAAACATCCTGAGCTGTGTAATGTTACCAATTACCTTGTTAGTAAGTTATATAATCTTCCAATTACAACTAAAAATAAATGCCAGGTGTTTAGATCCCAAGTCATTAAAATGCACATGATGGGCTGGTGCTGACCCTGGGGCTGTCTTACTAGCATTCAACATAAAATTCAAAAGAGGAAGGAAGGGAAAACAAGCACATGGAACAACAACAACAAAAATGTATCTCTTTTATGTTTCCGCTTTTCTGTTTCTCTGTGTACTCTTCTTGGGTTTTGTCTTGTAGTTGCATGCTGACCAATAGTGGAACACATTTTGCAAGCTATATGATAATAAAAGTGTTAGAATGTGTATTTTCTATCCAAAAAGGGACAATCTGAGTTTCATTTGTGGGGGGTGGAAAAACATTTTTTCTTCAACCCTTTTAGGTTCTTGGCTGAAACACCCCTGTGATAAAAGGGCAGATTAACAGAAAAACAAGTTTAATAATATGTATACCTCCTGTATATGTGGGAGAGATTCAGGAAAACTGTGTAATTCCCCACAAAGGCCCAAGCCATCACCTTAAATTTCCAGCCAAAGACAAAAGAAGACTTTGGGGTTGGCTGAGGAGCTTATTTGAGTAAGGCTGTTATGCAGATAGAAGTCCTGCCTTCTTTGTCAATCAGTTAGAGATTTAGTCAGTCCCCTCTTCCTGGTATACTCAGGGAGACTACCTTCCAAGTTCAGATTACCCTTATAAATGTGAATTCTCATACAGAAGGGAAATTTGTACTTGGTTTTCAGATTCTGCTCAGTTACAAAATCTAGCTGCCTCTTAGGACAAAAAGGTGAATTCGAAATGTGAGAAACTAAAATAGTTCAAATTTACAGATGCATTTTAGGTGCTTTTATATTAACTATAGATTTTTTAATTCTTAATTATCTTTCAGAAAACTTAGAATCTGTGATTTTAATTTTTGTTATGTTTTAATGTTTTTCTTTTTAAATTAAATTTATTGGGGCGATAATGGTTAATACGATTACACAGGTTTCAAGTGTACATTTCTATGATACATCACCTGTATACTGCAGTGTGTGCTCACCACCCAAAGTCAAATCTTCCATCACCACATAGTTGACCCCTTAACCCTTTACTGCCCACTGTTGTCTGTGTCTATGAGTTTTTGTTTGTTCCTTTGTTGCTTTAGTTTTGTATCCCACATGAGTTAAGTCTTATGGTTCTTACCTTTTCTATCTGACTTATTTCACTTAGTATGATATTCTCAAGATCCATCCATGTTGTCCAAAAAGTGAGCAGAGGGCCTGAACAGATACTTCTCCCAAGAAGCCATACAAATGACCAACAAATATAGGAAAAGAAGCTCACTGCCACTAGCTATTAGGGGAAGGCAGATCAGACCTACAAGAAGATACCACCTCGCAGCTGTCAGAATGGCCACTATCAACAGGAAAGGTAGTAACAAGGATTGGAGAGGTTGTGGAGCAAAAGGAATCTGGAATTTAAAAATTCACCTTGATTTTTAAATATGGTATCTTCTTTATTGGCCTATATGAGGATGCCAAGTTTAAAAATGCTCAGCCCTGCCCTGGCCGGTTTGGCTCAGTGGTTGGAGTGTCAGCCTGCGGACCAAAGAGTCTCAGGTTCAGTTCCCGCTAGGGGCACATACCAACAACAACAAAAAAGTTAAAATGCTCAGCCCCCTCTCTTCCCCTCTGCACAATCTCTGATGGCATCAGGCTTTGACCAAGACAGATTACCAGCAGGGGTTTTGGGCAATTCTCCCCTCCCCCATTTTCCTGGATGGTGTTCTTATTGTCAATTTCAAACAATTCTTCTGTATTTTGGCAGTCTCTTCCATTACTTGGAAATAATATTTTCAAGCTTTTATATGTCTTATAGGCCATGGGCCGGGGGACTTCCAATTCAATATGTCATTTTAATCAGAAATCTTGCCTTTTAACTTCCCCTTTAAAATATTTTTATTTATATTTGTTTACTTTTGCATTGGCATGTGGTTCTCATTGACTGATTAAACTGAAGTTAAAAAAATAGGATAGTTTTGTCTTGAGCTCATTTTTTGGCAACATGATTTTTTTCTTATCAAGGAAGAATGACCTTGAAGAGCATGTTATAGTCTATGGATGCTAATTTCAGGAAACATCGAGAAAAATTGAAATTGTTGCAGTGACACTGATGACCATTTAACAGAAAATTCCTGTGACTGAGGAGAAAGTGGGATTCTACATTAAACTGAGGAGAAGTTTGTAGAGAGCGACTTTGAAGTCAATTGTTCATTATAACCCGGAGTCCGGCACAATCTCCACCTACGTAATAGAATGCTTTGAGGCAGAAGGCATCTTTATTACATTGTAAAACGTACATGTGGTTAAGATAACCATTCACTTCTCTTACCACAGGTTTACCACAAATGGCATTAAATAATTAGCACATTAAATAATTATGAATGTTCTAATTCCCAGAGTAAGACCAATTATATCCTCTTAATTCTGAAAATTAAGTAACATTAGCTTTTCTTAGATCCTTTCACAGCCTTTGAAATATACTAATTTTAATTCTAGTAGTGAAGCAAGAATTTCAGATATTGACCTCTTGTAGTTCTCATTTTAAATTTCTGCTCTAACAAAATATTAAATTACAAAGGATAGCATATAGCTACAATTAAAGTATTTTGTTAACTTAAAAGCAGGGTTGATGTCAGGATGGCATTCACTTATGAACTTTAAAAGAATTAACAAGATAATGAAACTACAAATTCCTGAGAAAATACCAAAAGGGCAGAGTTTCATTGCAAAATCTCTTAACTAATCTGTATACTCTAATTTATTAGTAAATTACTGAACACAGACAGATAACACAAATTAAATTTTCTTAAATGTATTTCTTAGAACAGAAAAAATCACTATCTCACGATAATGTATTTTCTTCAATGATGATTCATATTGATGACTATCAAGCATCTTTAAATGTAAATCATGTATATATCTCATATCTTCCCTCTCTCTACTCATTTCTATATCTATTTTTTCTGGCTATATATTTTTAAATATATATATATTTAATTTAGGAAAACGGAACAACATGAGTTTGAACTATGTGGGTCCACTTATACACAGATATTATTTCAATAAATATATTGGGAAATACTTTGGGTATTTTCCTACACCGTGAAACAATTGTATAGCTTACAGTAGGTCACGATATCAGTGCCTTTTCACTTGTGATGTCTGGTGTTAGTCATACGTATAACATTTACAGTGTTTTGTATCATATGAGACAATATTGATGTAGGTACTGATACATGGATGATTCATCTTGTAAACAGGCAACATAAACTTATGGTATGAATAAACACAGTACAGTACTGCAAATGTATTGTCTTCCTTATATGCGCTTAACAACATTTTATTTCACCTAGCTTACTTTAGTCTAAGAATACAGTATATAATACTTATAACATACGAAATGTGTGTTAATCGACTTTTTATGTCATTGGTAAGGCTTCTGGTCAACAGTAGGCAATCAGTAGTTAAGTTTTCAGGGGACTCGGAAGTTACATGGGGGGTGGTTTCAACTGTGTAGGGGTGGGGGTAAGCCCTCCTAACCTCCGTGTTGTTGAAGGGTAAACTATAAACAGATATTTCATACCATTTATTCATTGATACAGTTCATATATTAATACTTCTACATTTAGCTACAAAACATCTCATCGGATTTATAAGGCTAATCCTTTATGAAAAATGTGATTGTGAATGGTCCCTATATAGGAATTTCAAGAACAACTTTCATTAGTTAAACATTATTATTTTAATTTGGACTTTAAAAATGCATTACAGCCCTGGCCAGTTTGGCTCTTTGGTTAGAGCTTCAGCCTGCAGACCAAGGGGTCACGGGTTCGATTTCCAGACAAGGGCATGTACGTGGGTTGCAGATTTGATCCCGGGCTCTGGTTAGGGATTGTACAGGAGGCAACCAATCTCTCTCACATGGATGCCCCCGCCTTTTTCCACTGTCTCTAAAAATCAATGGAAAATATCCTCAGTGAGGATTAACAACAACAACAACAAAGAATTGCAAAACCATGAGCAGTTTTTAGGGTTAAATATTTTATAAGGTCTTTAAGTTCGTGTTATTTATTCATTTATTTCACAGATGTGTTCTATATGCTACTATATAAGAAATTTCTCAGACATGGAGAGAATATGTGAAATGCTTCATTTCTTTTTTCCCCCAGGAAAAGAAAATTTTCCTATTTTGTTCTTTATGTATCATGGTCTAAATGTCTTATTTAAGAAATATTTGCCTAACCCCAGGTTATAAAGGGCATCTGTGAAATTATATGTTGGGTTACTCAGATTGATTTTCAAATATTGAACTAGCTTTTCATTTTCTGAAATAACCCCACAGCTCTACTCAGGTTGATCACATTTTGCTGAGGGTTTTTGTGTCTATATATTACTGAGAAATATTGAATATCGGCCTGGTATGTTCTCTCTCTCTCTCTCTCTCTCTCTCTCTCTGCAATACTGGCCCAAATACATGGAGTGGAGAGTATGTCCTTCTTTTCTGTTTTCTAGAAGAGATTGTCTAAAATTGGTGGTGTTTCTCTGTTAAACATACAGCAGGATTTTCCAGTGAAACCATCAGGGCCTAGAGAACTTTTCTTCAGGAGGTTCTAAAAATAAGTGCAATTCTTCTAATGACTTCATATACCAGTTTTCACATTAGCTGTGCCGGCTTGGGGACTCTGTGACGGCGGCCATGGCATCTGCGTGGTCACACACTCCTGCACACAGCCGTTGGACAGCATCCCTCGCCATCTTTTTAGAGTTTCTGGTGTCTTTAGCAATACCTTTATTTTATTTAAATTAAAAACAATTTTTTGTGTGTGTGTGAGAACACTTAAGGATGATTGATTAAAAGCAATACAGCAACCTCCATTTCTCCAGGGCATCTTACTGTTTGTATCTGAGGGGCTAGGTGGAATTTATAAATTAACACAGGCAGACATCACAATAGCTTCTTCTAGCTCCACCAAAAAAGTGGCTCAGTTGTGCATGTAACTCCATGTCCTCAGAAGTTGGAGTAAAATCTAATTTCTATTTCACAGCTTCTGCAGCTATTTGCATATCTGCAATGTAAAGAACTCACAGTAGGACATAAATGTCTGTGTCTGAGTCATGCAGTCTTGACAGCTTTATCTCTCAAAATCATTAGTATCCCAGTAACACCCCCACGGCACTGCTTGGCGTTCTCATGTATGTTTAGAACTATAACCACATTTCATCCAAATTTGAGGCGTTATAATGAAAATGAAATTTTTGTCTCAGAGTAATATTTTTAATAGCAGGGCCAGTCATGTACTACACCCGTGGTCGACGTCTGTTGAAGCTCTCTGAAATATAATCAGAATATAAATCTAGTCTGTGATGATGTTACTCTCAAAGAAATACACCCACTCAACAAAATAGTACATTTAAAGTAATTCCAAACTTTCTTGCATGTCTGGAGAACATTAACTAGAAGAGTTTTTCTTACAGTTTGTTAGGTACTTCACCAATGTGGGCTCCTTCCCTCTGTGTGACTTTGAGCTTTGATAGTCTGATCTCTCAAGCCTTGGCCGGTTTCTCAGTGGTTAGAGCCCCGGCCTGCAGACCAAAGATTCTCGGTTTCAATTCCAGTCAAGGTCACGTACCACGGTTAAGGCTCAGTCCCCAGCCCTGGTCGGTGTCGTGTGGGAGGCAACCAGTCCATGTATCTCTCTCACAACGATGTTTCTCTCCCTCCCTCGTACTCTGTCTGAAGATAAATGGAAAAATATTCTCAGGTGAAGATAAAAGGAAAAAAATAGTCTGATCTCTCAGAAACATGATTGAGCTAAGTGGAATATTTTGGAGATATTAACAAGGGAATATGCATTCCTTCGGACCCGATTTCTTTCAGTACATGAAATTTCAACACCAGAAACTTATATAACTAAAAATTATTTCTTTACCCCTTTTGAGAACTGATTTTACAAAGGGTCAATATACCTATATGAATATCTTTCCTTTTATTGGTAAAGTTACACTCGAAAACAATGTTCTTTTCTCATTTGATGGCAATGATGGTAAACGCTATGTGATCATCCTTCAAACATTTCACAGGGAGTAAACAATTTCTCTAACCAGCTACTATTCTTCTTACTAATAAATAATGAAAATGTTTGTAATTAATTATGCTTTCATTTATGCTTACAAGTCCAGAAAATACAGAATTAACTTTTATGCCTAATAGCAGTGATTATGTTTAACCTACTTTTTCTTAATACTACTGTCTGCCCTCACTTTAAAAATGTGACATTTTTATGGGATAATTTAATTAATGAATTATAACCTTATCCATATTTGTATATCTTTGGAAATGGGTAGCAACAATGAACTAGTTATTTAATTATATTTTATATTAAAGTAGGTATAGAAAGTTTTATTCACATTGTTGGCTATGCTCCACTTAGTAATGTTCTTTCTATTTACATATTTGTTTTTGGCAATTTTTCTCCCAGTTCCTTCACTGGAAAACAGAATGACAATGAAATGATGTGATTTTCCTGTTAAACTGTATCATCTTTCAGGAAATTTTTCATACACTTCAACTTTATGACATCACTTATTTGGTACATGTGGTATTATAGCATCTCAGGAAACCATGGATTGGAACAGGCTATGTTTAAAATGTTAAGGATAAGAATAAAACACTTTAATAAACTCTCTGGGACTGGGGCTAGGTGAAGAGTTTTGACATATGACACTTAAAAAATAAACAAAACAGTGAAGAGCAGCCTTGCGTGTTCCCTGAGCACACCGAGCCAGTTCACTGACCTAGACAAAGCTTCACTCAGCTTGTGTTGCCAGACGAGCCTGACCCTGTGTCACTCTTTGCTTATGCCTCTGGAAATCATAAGCAGAACTTGAACTCTTTCCCAAGGTCGATAGGAGTAACCAGTGATAATTTAAATATTATAACCAATCACAATGAAGAATCAACTGTTACTGCTTCTCGCTATATAACCTGTTGCACTGGAGTAACTCATTTTACTGGGCTTCATGGATATTGTGTTTTTTTACAAAATGAAGGGAAGACCCTCCACCAGCAAAAGGATTCTGGCTCACTTGATTGGGACACTTGCTTTATTGTGGTGATCTGGAATAGAACCCTTAATGTCTCTGAGGTTGGCCTGTGTAAAGATGTGTCCCTGAGCCTTATTCCATGTTTTTGTTTGAATGCTCCTGGTTTGAAAACTGTCCTTTGGTGTGTGCACAATAATGTTTACTAATTACCACTTCAATGATTCAATGAGTGGTTTTAATTTGGTTATTTATATGAACCTTTGACAACACCAAAATTGTGATTTCTTTAAGGAAAGGATAAATTAAACTTCATTACATTTTTTAAAAAATTAGTGTTCCAAATAAATTTTTGGAGTATTTGTTCTAGATCTGTGAAATATGCTGTTAGTACTTTAATAGGGATTGTGTTGAATCTGTAGATTGCTTTGGGTAGTATGGAGATTTTAATGATGTTGATTTCTCCAAATCCGAATAGCCACAGCAATCTTGAAAAAGAAACGAAAAGTGGGAGGGATCACAATACAGGATATCAGGTTATACTGCAAAGCCATTGTAATCAAAACAGCCTGGTACTGGCACAAGAATAGGCATATAGGTCAATGGAACCTAACAGAAAACCCAGATATTGACCTAAGACAGTACGCATAATTAATACTCAACAGAGGAGGCAAAAACATACAATGGAATAAAGACAGTCTCTTCAATAAATGGTGTTGGGAAAATTGGACAGGTACATGCAAAAAAAATTAAACTAGACCACCAACTTACACCAGACACAAGAATAAACTCAAAATGGATAAGAGACTTAAATGTAATCTATGAAATCATAAAAATCCCAGAAGAAAATGTACGCAGAAAAATTTCAGACATCATATGTAGCAGAATTTTCACTGATACATCACCTAGGTCAAGGAAAACAAAGGAAAAAATTAATAAATGGTACTATATCAAACTAAAAAGCTCCACATGGCAAACAAAACCAGCATAAAAATGAAAAGGGAACACACTCCCTGGGAGAATATATTTGCCAATGGTACATTGGAAAAAGGGGTTAATCTCCAAAATATAGAGTACTCATACAACTCAACTAAAGGAAGACAAGTAATCTAATTAAAATGGGCAGCGGAACTGAATAGACACTTCTCCAAACAGGACATAAAATGGCCAGGAGACATATGAAACAATGCTCAACATTTCTAATCATGAGAGAAATACAAATTAAGACAGCTATGAGGTATCACCTCACACCTGCCAGAATCGCAACCATCACCGAATCCTCAAACAACAAGTGCTGGCGAGGGTGTGGAGAGAAGGGGACTCCAGTGCACTGCTGGTGGGAATGCAGACTGGTGCAGCCACTATGGAAAACAATATAGTGTTTCCTCAAAAAATTAAAAATGAAGTTGCTATTTGACTCAGTGATCCCACTTCTTGGAATATATCCTAAGAAGCCTGAAACACCAATCAGGAAGAATATATGTACTCCTATGTTCATAGCAGCACTATTTACAATAGCTAAGATCTGGAAATAGGCCAAGAGCCCATCAATAGATGAGTGGATAAAAAAGCTGTGGTACATATAGACAATGGAATAGTATGCAGCTGTAAGAAAGAAAGATCTTTTACCATTTGAGATGACATGCAGGGACCTGGAGAGCGTTATGCTAAGTGAAATAAGCCAGTCTGAGAAGGGCAAGTACCACATGATCTCACTTATCTGTGGAACATAATGAACAGAATAAGCTGTCAACCAAAAGAGATCCAGAGACATGGAAGTAGGGAACAGATTAATAAACCTCAGAGGGATGGGGGGTGGGAGGGGTGGGAAGAGATAAAACAAAGAACTTATACGCATATATGCACAACCAATGGACACAGACAACAGTGTGGGGAAAGCAGGAGGGGGATGGGAGCAGGAAGGAGGGGTCAATAGGAAAAAAAGGGGGGGGCATCTGTAACACTTCTAACAATTAAAAAAAGAATATTTGGTAATGCCAAAAGGAAAACCTTATAAAAGCAGTTCTGTGAATCATATACTGTACTTTTTTTATTACAGCTTAAAATAATTTATTCAAAATAAATAACTAAAAACAAAAAGATTAAAAATTATAAAATTAAAAAATTGGTGTGGTGAAAGACCCTATGAAGAGTAGGACAAGACAAGCTTTATACTAGGATAAAATATTTGCAAACCATACCCAACCAAAGTCTTATATATAGACTACAAAAATTCCTCTCTGGACTCAATCATAAAAAATAAAAATAAAACCTAATTATAATATGGGCAAAAGACAGGAACAGATATTTCACCATAGTAAGGATATGAATGGCCAGACCACAAAGAGAGGCTCAACATTATTAGCTATTTGGGAAATACATATCAACTATAATTGCTTATCACTAGGCATCTTTTGGAATGGTCAAGAAAAAAAAAAAAGTAATAATACCAAGTGCTGGTGAGGATAGGGAGAAACTGGATCTCATATGCATTGCTGGTAGGAATGTAAAATGGTACAGCCACTCTAGAAAATAGTTTGACAGGTTTTTTTAAAACTAGATTTGTATCTTCCATACAATTCAGCAATCATACTCTTTTTCCATCCCAGAGAAATAAAGACTATGTTCACACAAAACCCTATATACAAATACTTACAGTAGCTTTATCTATAATAACCTAAAATCGGAAACAACCCATGAGCTACAACAGGTGACTTGTGAGGCCGATTCTGGTCCAGTAGAAAACCATACAATAAAATACTATTCCGCAATAAAAAAGTATTGAAATATAGATGTGTACAAAAACCTGGACAGATCTCAACAGTATTGTGCTTAGTGAAAAAGTTCTCAAAAATTTACGTATTGTATGATTCGATATTTTAATGTTCTCAAATATGCCAAAACTATAAAAATGAAGAACAGATTAATGTTGGCCAGGGGACATATATGGGGGGTGTTTGTGAATATAGAAATGTAGTAGGAGGGGGTTTCTTTGCATTTATGATAGATAATTTTATGTGTCAACTGGATTGAGCCATGGAGTGCCCAGATATTTGGTAATCATTTTCTAGATGTTTCTGTTAAGTTGTTTTGGAGGTGATTAACACTTCAGTTGGTCTGAGTAAAGCAGACTGATCTCCCTGATGTGGGTGGTCTCATCCAATCAGTTGAGGGCCTGAAGAGAATCAAGAGGTCCACCTGCCCACCATTGAAAGACAATTCTTTCCTGCATGACTGTCTTTAAACTTGGAAATTGGCATCTTTCCTGCCCTCTGACTTGCAGTGAATCATCAGCTCTTCCTGGATCTCAAGCCCATTGACCTTCTGATGGAACCACATCATTGGCCCTCCTGGTTCTCAGGCTGTTGGACTAAAACTAAACCATCAGCTCTCCCGGTCTCTGGCTTGCCAATTTATCCTGCAGATCTTGGGACTTGCCTTCCTCTGTAATTACTTGAGCTAAATATTTTTTTGTTTATTTGTTTGTTTTTTATAATAAATTATTTTCTGTATATACATGCATGCTATTGATTCTCTTTCTCTGGAGAACTCTAAGACAGTCATGATGGAACTTCTCTATATCTTGATGATTGTGATTTTGGTCATATGAAACTGCATGATATAAAATTGCATGAAACTACATACATACGCATATACACAGATGAAAGATGTGAAAATGGTGAAAATGGAATCAGGTCTGTAGTCTACTTAGCAGCGTTGTATCAATGCCAATTTCCTGGTTGTGATATTACACTACTATTATATAAGATTCCATCATTAGAGGAACTGGGTGAAGGATACATAGATTTTATATACTATTTTTCTAACTTCATATTGCAAAATCAAACTTAAAAAAATTTTTTTTTTCCTTTATTGATTTTAGAGAGAGAGGAAGGGAGAGGGAGAGAAATGGAAACATCGATGAGACAGAACATCGATTGGCCGCCTCTGGCATGGCCCCCACTGGTGATTTGGCCCACAGCCTGGGCATGTGCCTGGATTGGGAATTGCACCAGTGACCTCTTGGTGCATGGGTCGATGCTCAACCACTGAGCCACACCGGCTGGGGACAAAATCAAACGTTTTAAAATGAAACAAAACAAAAACATTTCAAAGAGATCTGTTGGTTTCTCTTAGTGTTTTAAGCTCATTAAAATTTGGTTGTTGGATACCACCCTATAATATGGGCATATTATGGGCAGTTTCGTTAGGCTGAAATAACATCATAATGACTGTCCATGAAGACATCTAATTCAGAATGATTTAACACTGTGATAACCTTAAATATTTCTGTATATCTGTGTAAAAAAAAAACCACTATTTATTGAGGGTGTATCATTTGTCAATGCTAAAATGCTTGTCTCATTGTGGGATTTCTTCCTTCCATATAATTATAAAGATGTAATTATATGTCAACTTTACAGGTGAGAAAACTGAAGCTTAGAAATATTAAGCAGTGTGATTGAAGTCATCCGGCTAATCATGGTAGAACAGGACTCAGACCTGGTGATCAGACTTGGCTGTTACTGGTACCAGCAACATCTCCCTAAGAGTCTCCAAAGACACAAGTAACAGTAAGCAGTATTTCTACATTGGTCATAATTTTTAACATATTGTCTTTTATTGATTCTAAACTACTAAACTGTTAGAATCCCGAACTTTCAAAAAGTTATACCAATGCTGATGAAAACTTCCATGTTAAATAATTGGAAAGGTGGGTCAAGTATAAGAATTTGGTTCTTTTTGAGATTTTTGTTCATGTTTTAGTTCCTTTAGATGGATAATATAATGCTTTAATGTGAGGATAGACAAGTGTTATTTTTTTGTGCTGTTTAAATATATTTTGAAGTCTCAATGACCTACTGCCTGTTTTCTCTTGCCCATTTTCCTCTGCCACTTAAAAAGGGAAAAATAGCAATAAATGATGTATTTTCTAATGACATGTAAATGTGGATCACTTTCAGTAATGTACCAGAGATTGTTCTCAATTCTATTGTTCTGTTGGATACTATTGAATTTATATAAACTTTTAAAAAATATGTTTTATTTAATTTTTTTCTTTATTGATTTTAGAGAGAGAGGAAGTGAGAGGGAGAGAAAGATAGAAACATCAAGGAGAGACAACATGGATTGGCCGCCTCCTGCATGCCCCCCACTGGGAATCGAGCCCACAACCTGGGCATGTGCCCTGACTGGGAATTGAACCAGGGACCTCTTGGTGCATGGGTTGATGCTCAACCACTGAGCCACACCGGCCAGGCTGTTTTTATTGATTTTAGAGAGAGGGAGACGGAGAGAGAGAGAGAGAGAGAAACATCAATAGGCTGCTTTTTGCATGCCCTCTACTGGGGATGGAGCCCACAACCTGGGCATGGTCCTGACTAGGACTTGAACCAATGACCTCCTGGTGCATGGGACAATGCTCAACTGAGCCACATCAGTCGGGCTAAACTTTTTTTTTTTAAAGTATTTAAGAGGCTCCTCTGTTAGCTTAGTGATACATAAAAAGTTTGTTTCCTGCAAATCATCATCTGCTGTCTCTTAAAATACATTACTATTTTTGTTTTCTTGCCAGAAAAGAGTTAAAAATTTGATCCTATTTCAATGAATTTTTATATGAAATTCGTTTTTTTTTTTTTAAACTTTCTAAATATAGTCATGCCTCTACTTATGTGCAGAGACACTTGTGTTCCTTATTTACCAATTTTACTTAATGGCCAACGATTACCTACCAATAAAATAGATCACTTTCAAATATATAAACTCCTATGAAGAGTTTTGCTGCTAAAACTAATGGAAAGCATTTATGGCCAATAAATATATGAATTAATCATGAACACTGAGTAGGAGTGGGAAGGAAAATATCGGGGGTAGTTCTGAATCAGTCATGGGTGAAAACCCCTTTAGCAAGAGAGGTTGCTCAAGGACAGTAAGTCAAACCCCTGAGGACTCAAGCACAGCATCCGAGGGAGCTTACTTTGACCAATTTTTTGTTTTTAATAAAAAATTTTATATTCTATAGTTACAAAAACTTAGGATCAATGAAAGCTACATGCATACTTACATAAATCTGTGTGCTTTTAAAATTGGTAACTGTGCCCAGCCCATGTGGCTCAGTGGTTGAGCATCAACTCATGCACCATGAAGTCACTAGTTCAATTCCTGGTCAGGGCACATGCCCAGGTTGTGGGCCAAATCCCTGGTGGGGGCCATGCTGGAGGCGGCCAATCGATGTTCTCTGTCATAATGTTTCCATCTCTCTCTACCTCTCCCTTCCTCTCTCTCTAAAATCAATAAAGAAAAAAAACATAAAAAATGGTAGTTGTAATTACTTTTGTTCTAATTTAAAAATTTTTTTATAGTAAATTCTATATATTTTTTCTCTTCATGCCACAATATGTTCACAGCGATTCATACGGGGGCCATTTAAACAGCTTTGGTAGGTGCAGGTGTGCTATGAGGCTGGCTCGCTGCCCTTCACATCCCCAGGTCATCAACGCCGTGCAGAAATATGCCTGAGCAAAGACACAGGAAAGAATTCCTGAGACGCACTGAGACAGGGAGCGGACCCTGCTTCGTGAGGTCCATGAACTGCCCTGCGCGGTTTCCTGGGCTTCAGGACGCCTCAGGCTTTTGCCCCAAGGTTTCTCATGTCTGTGAACTGAGAGCCATCATGTGTGTGTGGAAAACGTAGAAACTGTTACTTGGATCCCCATGATAAAAACTCTTTATCTAGGTTGGGGAGAAATGGAAAAATGGGCCTCATTAGTTCACAAAATTTGGATCATGGGTACAGTAACTTAAGTATATGTCCCTAGTATCATTCACATACTGTATGAGAAACTACTGATGCCAACATTTAGGGCAGAGACCATCCTCATCCTATCGGAGAGTTCAGTGCTGAAAGGTAGACCCAAAGAAGTAAATAAATACTCTTTTAAACATTCAGTGACTGTACCGTTGGAGTAATGGCCAGAGTAGGGGAAGAAAGGCGAGAATTACAGACAAAACCAGGGGAAACTTTCCCTTTTTCACAGTTTTCACATATGCCATCTCTGACACCCAGAACAACAAAGTAGAGTGAAATTTCTTAAATGCTTTTAAAGTATCAGCAGGTACACCTTGTATTTTCCGTAGCCTTATGTGACCTTGGTCACCCTGGCATTGTATTACCAAAAACCATTTTCCCAACAATGCATGTGGAAGAATACAAAATATCTATTTCTCCCAGTCAGAATTAAGGATGTGTATATATTTTATAAGCTTGGAGAAATGGCTGAGATAATTCTGGCTGCTTGTCTGCACTAGTCTGAATACACTGTAAATTCTGAGCTCAGATTTATTACAATGCAAGTATAACAGTCAGAGGATAGAGATTTGTTTGAGTTCTTCTACCTTGCCAGGAACCCAAGTCTTCCAGTTTTTTATGGGATTGAAATTTCAATGAGACGGTGGAAGTGAGGGCTGCATCATTAGCTCTCAGATTGCAGACAACACTTGCTAAATATAATTCCTTTACATAGCTGCAGAACAGAAGAGTCAGAGTAAAACTCTTGTGTATAGAACTTCACATAAGAAACCAAAAAGTTGAAGTTTAGGAGCTTAACTAAAAACAAAACAAAAAGATGTATGAAAATAATAATAGTATGCCAATAATACTTTAACACTAGACTAGCATTTTCACAGTATAAGAAGTAATGAAACACATTAGAAGAACTTACTTTTGGCCTCTTTTAAACTTAGAGGGTAACAAAACACCTTTAACTCTGTCCTGTCTCTACAATTACGACATCTGGGCATTCCCATTTTTAACACAATATCTTAAATTCTTTCTCATTCCTCTCTCATTCCCCCCACCCCTTTCTCTTAGAACAACTGGTCCTTGGCGTCATCAATATCTTTTTTTTTTTTTAATAAAAAGTGTGAGTTTATTAATTAATTTTTGTTACAGATGTTCCTCCTTTTCCCCCCACTGATTCCCCCCTCCTGCTCCCTCCCTGCCCTGTCCCCAGTTTGTTGTCCATGTCCACTGTTCATGCATACATGCATATAAGTTCTGTGGTTTATCTCTCCCCCACTATCCTCTCCACATCTCTGGGACTACCCCATTCCTCAGACTGTTATGTTCATTATATTCCACAAATAAGTGAGATCATATAATACTTGTCTTTCACTGTTTGGCTTGTTTCACTTAGGATGATACTTTCCAGGTCCCTCCATGTTGTCTCAAAGGATAAGAGATCTTTCTTTCTTACAGCTGCATAGTACTCCATTGTGTATATGTACCACAGCTTTATTATCCATTTGTCTACTGATGAACTCTTGGGTTGTTTCCAAATCTTAGCTATTGTAAACAGTGCTGCTACAAACATGGGGGGTACATATATTCTTTCGGCCTGGTGTTTCAGGCTTCTTAGTGTATATTCCTAGAAGCGGGATCACTGGGTCAAATGGAAGTTTAATTTTTAATTTTTTGAGGTAACACCATATTGTTTTCCATAGTGGCTGCACCAGTCTGCATTCCCACCAGCAGTGTACTAGTCCCCTTTTCTCCACACCCTTGCCAACACTTGTTGTTTGATGATTTGTTGATGGCGGCCATTCTGACAGGTGTGAGGTGATACCTCATTGTTGTTTTAATTTGCATCTCTCTGATAATTAGTGATGATGAGCATTTCTTCATATGTCTCTTAGCCATTTGTATGTCCTGTTTGGAGAGGTGTCTATTTAGTTCCTCTGCCCATTTTTTTAATTGGGTTCTTTGTCTTCCTTTTGTGGAGTTGTATGAGTACTCTATACATATTGGAAATTTACCCCTTATCTGATATATTTTTGGCAATTATGCTTTCCCATACAGTGGGTAGCCTTTCCATTTTGATGATTGTATCTTTCGCTGTGCAGAAGCTTTTGAGTTTGATGTAGTCCCATGCGTTCATTTTCTCCTTTGTTTCTATTGCCTTAGGTGATGTATCAGTGAAAATTCTGCTGTGTACAATGTCTGAAATTTTGTTGCCTACAGTTTCTTCTAGGATTTTTATGGATTCATGAGTCACATTTAAGTCTTTTATCCATTTTGAGTTTATTCTTGTGTAGGGTGTAAGTTGATGGTCTAGTTTATTTTTTTTTCATGTAGCTATCCAATTTTCCCAGCACCATTTATTATTATTTTTATTTATTTATTTATTTATTTATTTATTTATTTATTTATTTATTTATTTATTTATTTTAATCCTCACCCGAGGACATTTTTCCATTTTTTGTTCAGGTAGAGCGGGAGGGAGAGAGAGGAAGAGAGAGAGAGAGAAACATCGATGTGAAGGGACGCATCAAGAGGCTGCCACCCGCACAACCAACCAGGGCCGGGGACAAACTGCAACCGAGGTACATGCCCTTAGCGGGAACCGAACCCGGGTCTCTCTGTACTGCAGGCTGACGCTCCAACTGCTGAGCCAAACCGGCCAGGGCGCCAGCACCATTTATTAAACAGGCTGTCCTTACTCCACTGTATGCTCTTGCCACCTTTGTCAAATATTAATTGAGCATATTGCCTTGGGTCCATTTCTGGGTTCTCTGTTCTGTTCCACTGGTCTATGTACCTGTTCTTGTGCCAGTACCAGGCTGTTTTGATTACAGTGGCTTTGTAGTATAACCTGAAATCTGGTAATGTGATTCCTCCAACTTTGTTCTTTTCAAGATTGCTGTGGCTATTCGAGGTCTTTTTTGGTTCCATATGAACTTTTGAAGTATTTGTTCTAGTTCTGTGAAGTATGCCGTTGGTATTTTGATGGGGATTGCATTGAATCTATAGATTGCTTTGGGTAATATGGACATTTTAATGATGTTAATTCTCCCAATCCATGAACAGGGTATGTGCTTCCACTTTTTTATATCTTCCTCTATTTCTTTTTTCAATGACCTGTAGTTTTCTGTGAATAGGTCCTTTTTTTCTTTGGTTAAGTTTATTCCTAGGTATCTTAATTTTTTTGCCGCAATGGTAAATGGGATTGTTTTCTTAGTTTCTCTTTCTGTGAGTTCATCATTGGTGTTTAAGAATATCATCAATATCTTTAAACCTTCTCATCTTCAAACCATCTATGTTCTCCCATTTTACCCCATCCACTTATCTTTTCTTCCCCTTTAAAGTTGAATTACATTTTTAACTGTGTTCCTAGACTCAGTCACTTTCTTGCAATTTCTTGTTGTCCACTGTGCTCAGTCCCCAGTGGGAGTCCCCCCACAATGCATGAGAAGTTGACCTTCCCGCCAGGTCACACGTTTGAGTGACTGTCCTTCTCCGTCTGTTTGCTGTTTGCACACTGTCCCTGGGATTGCAAGCTCACACATTAGTGCCAGCGGTCTTCTGGCCCAATTCATGAGCTTCTGACAAGCCGTGTGACCTCTGTACAGCTCTGGACATGCTTTGTCTCCATATGTCTACATCTTGAAAGTCTTTCCACCTAGAACTTCAGTAACTCCTCACTGTTCTGCTTGTTCTTTTAAAATGTTTTTCATTGTTTCTTTTTTTTCTCTCCCTGATTGGTGGTACCTTCAAGGTTACAGTTTAAATTATTTTCTTCCTCAAATATCTCTTAATTAGTTATTCCATTTAACCTCACATGGTCAACACTGCCCTTCATATAGATGACAACCTCGGCAGATCTAGGGTGAGAAATTCAGCACATCATTTGAGAATAGTTTACTACACTGGATGTAAAGATTAATTGTTTGAATAATTCGTCCTAAAAGAGGACAACCTTTTTCTCCTTTGGGTTATATAACTTTCAAATCTTTCTTTCTTTTCCTAATTATGTTTTTTACTGATATCTGATCCCATATCCCAAGCCACCTCATATCTTTCTCTATCCAGCTTTATTTTGGGATCCCTCAGTTAAGATCAGCATCATCCCAAAGTTCTCCTCAAATCATCTTTCTGATTTTTTCATCTTTTTATTTTTATGCTTTGTCTCCTAGTCATCCAAGGTCAAATGTGAACTCATTTGTTATTCAGTTCTCTTCTTTGTTTTGTTTTTTGTTTTTTTGCTGATTATCATCTGTCAACTAATATGGATTACTTTTTTTTTTTCTTCCTAACATATATCATAACATTTTTTTTTTTTTTATCCTCACCCGAGGACATTTTTCCTTTTTTTGTTCAGAGAGAGTGGGAAGAAGAGGAAGAGAGAGAGAGAAACATCGATGTGAAAGAGACACATCGAGTGGCTGCCACCTGCACGACCAACCAGGGCCGGGGACAAACTGCAACCGAGGCACGTGCCCCCAGCGGGAACCGAACCCAGGCCTCTCTGGACCACAGGCTGACGCTCTAACCGCTGAGCCAAACCGGCCAGGGCTATCATAACACTTTTATTACTTTTTATTCCCAGCAATTAGCCTATTATAAGTGCTTCTTGGTGATTCTAGTGTCTTTCAATTGTTTTCCCTTCCTGATCCCTGACCCTCCAGTTTATGTTGGATATTCCACCCAGACTTATTTTCTTAGTAAAACTTCCTCTTGTGACTCCAACACTTAGAGGCAGCGACTAACCAACAGGGTCAGTTCACGGCCAGGTGGCCTGTGCAGTCCCGGAGGGCTCACACCTGCCTGGGCCCCACACCTGCCTGGGCCCCACACTGCTTTGATGCTCTGCTCCGGCTGGCTTGAAATTCTTAATACTATTTCCACAGGGGCTCTGCATGTTTATCTTGCACTGGGCCCGGGAAATCATGTAGCCCATCTGGCTTCTAACGGCAGTGAATACATTTGATACCAGCCTCCTGCCTAAAACTGTAGGCCTTTCATACCAAGTCTTTTCCAGCCCTAATGACTGACGACTCCCACCACACTCCTCAGGGAAACTGGGCTGCATTCCGGATGTGTGTATTTATGCTCTAATTGTGTGATTTATTACTACTGAATATACTCTCAATTCAACTCCTCAAAATGTTGCTCCCATCCTTTCTTTCCATATCTTTTTCCCTGTATTTTTATTCTGAGTCTTCGCAGAGCTGAGCTATATCTCACTCTAAAATCTGCAGAGCTGTGGGTTTTTTTCTTAGAGAAAACATGTATAATGTTTCTCTTAATTTTCCTTTCAATAAATATCTTGCAATAACAGGCAATAAATACCACAAAGATAAGAATAAACTCTCTTATTTATGCATCACCTATAGTGCTTAATATATAAAATTTTTGCAATAAGCAACAAAATTCACTAATCTAGTCTAGTTAACTGTTTTATGGCAAAAATAAAACTATCCTTCAGTTTGGTACACATGACTAGTCCTCATATTATAAATTTAAAAAATATATGTATATGGATGTGTTTCGCTTTCCTGATTCCCCACACACAGAGTTGTTGCTTCTGAATAGACTAGGGAAGGGCTGAAATCCAGGGCACAGGAAATTCTGTGATGGTCAACGTGGAAATATAAAGGAAAAAGGGAGAAAAAAAATGGAGAGAGGAAAAAAAATGTGACAATAGACACAAACATATCAATTCTGCTGATTAACACACTCCCTGGTGGTAATACCACCCCCTGCGACATTCCAGGAAGGTGCTGCGTCATTTGATGTGCTCCGTCTAGAACAGTGACTAGGGAATTTAGGAAAGGCAGCTGGAGGTGATGCAGCCGGCCTCCGGCACTGTGGTCCTAAGAGCATCCATTCGCCTCTGCACGGCTCCTTGGACGATGCCCATGCTGTCCTTGAGGCACAGATCAAACAATACAATGTTTACCAGACTTCTCTGGTTATCCACTGGTTCCAGATATTCTGCAACCTTCTTAGTGTTCGGTGGTTACAGTCGTCCAATTGTTGTTGAGTATATCAGTGGTTCTATTATTTTGACTTAAAAAATATATATATGTATATATTTTTGCAATGTCAGATAAAGATTAGACAACAGAGAAAAAAGAGAGAGAAAAATTAGGACAATAATGAGAACAAGAAAATTGAGGAAGCACATGTTCTAGCTGGACTGAAAGTCAAATATCATCTAAACCAGTTCAATCGGTGAATTCCCCAGTTAGTCTCAATCCTCTTCCACTGCCTTCCACACAGTGGCTGCTTAAATAAATGCACATTTAAATGTTAGAGAGGGAAACCTGAAAGCCAGACTTAAGCTTTTATTATAATTTGCACAAACTACTGCTATCAAATGAGTGCACTCCTTATTGGTATGTGCAGAGAATTGAGTATCAAAAGTAAACAAGCAAAATAAATTATGTGTGAGTCATCAATGTAGGTACATATGAAGATCCTGTGTAATTATCAGTGGTTTTATTTGATTCTTCCAGTCAATGGACATATCCTCAGTGATGCAATCAGTGGGGAGAAAGAGCATGCAGTTTTTAAGGGTCCACCAACACTACCCTCTTGCAGATCGTAGGCATTGAAGAATGTTAACTCTAGAAGCGATCATGGCAATCCCCTAATTTTTCCTCCAAATTTACCAATAAATGATAAAATTTGAATGTAAACTGTTTTGTCTTCTAATTTCTGATACTTATATCTCATTTCTGTTTCTTTCTTCCTAATTGCTTCCATCAGTATATTCAAGATGAAGTTGAATAATAATGGTGACAGTGTGTGTGTGTGTGTGTGTGTGTATGGGTTTATATCCATCTTTATTTTATTTATATATTTTTTCAATTTTATTGTCATTTTATCAAATACCATTTCAACATTTACTGAGATATTTTTCTCGGGTGAAGTCACCTATCAGTCCATATTTTCATTCCTGCACTGTGGTGATCATTACTTAATGTCAAAACTCGTGAGGGCAAGCCAACCACTACCGAGGTTCGTGCACCTGAGGTCTCCTTGATTTCAGTAACATTTTTCATCCATCACTCACTCTTCAGCAAGGAACCTTATTCCATCACTAGCAACAGAACCTTATTCAAAATCTTGGTTTACACTGTCTGATTGTTGTACTGCCTGCCTTCTATCATCCTCCCACTGAGTATTCCATTCCAGCATTCTTTGCCGCCTCACGAAGTATGCCTGTTCTCTCCCCTCTTCCTTCAACTACTCAGCCTTTCCCCAGTCTCTAGCAACCCCGGTTCTGTTGTTTTTTCCAGACTCAGCTTAGATTCCATGATCCATTATTGTAAGTATCTTATAAATGCCATTCGGCCCTGGTCAGTGTGCTCAGTGGTTAGAGCACTGGCCTGCACACTGAAGGGTTGCAGGTTTGATTCCCGGTCAAGGGCACATACCTGGGTTGTAGGTTCTATCCCTGCCCCGATTGGGGCATGTGCAGGAGGCAACCAGTTGATGTGTCTCTCTCACATGGATGTTTCTCTCTCCCCTCCTCCTCTTCTTCTTCCTCCTCTTCCTCCTCCTCCTCCTCCTTCTCTTCTTCTCTCCTTCCCTCTCTTACAGTCTCTCTAAAAATCAATAGAAAAAATATCCTTGGTTGAGGATTAACAAAACAAAACAAAAAAGCCATTCAGTCCTATATTCCCTCCATAATATTTGCCTGGGAATATGACAACTCCAATAAATCCTAAGTATTCAATTACTGCATGTCTTTCAAAGAGCAGTTAACAAGTTGGGTCACACTTTATATTTAGGACCACATGTTTCAAGTGAAAACCCACACTTTCCAACAATTCTACCACATTCTCCCCAAATCGTCACCATTCTAAAGGGTAAGTCAATCTCTCTCTTCTGCACAGCTTTCAACACCCCTCCTCTTTCCCAGTCAGCTGGCGACCTTGCTTCTTGCTCCATCTGAAGAAGTAGAGAAGAAAGAAACTGTCTCGTGTTCTTAGAAGCCTCCTTGCCTTGAATATTCACCTCCTTCAGTCAGTGAATATTTCTGCCCCTATTTCAGCCAACTCCCTCTCCAAACATGCCCTGGATCTCATAAACCCTGCCACTCAAGGAATTTGTCCTGAAAGGTCCCCCTTCCTCACATCATTAATATTCCCTCTCTACTGCATTCTTCTCATCTACCTGCATACATGCGGCCATAGTTCCCATTTTAAAACAAACAACTAATCAGAACTCAAAACAAAAAACCATACTACTCTGGTATTCCTTTCCAGTTTTCCCTTCCCCATTTTCTTTTTTCCTATTCATTTATTACAAAAGGTTTTGAAAGATGTCTCTGAACTCATTGAGCCTGTTTTCTCACATCCCTTTTTCTCTTTAACCCCCCTTTATCCCAACAATTCATAGAAATAATGTAGGTGAAGGTCAACATCTTCCATCTTTTCAAATCCAGTTACATGATATTCAAGTAATAATCTCTCTATGAAGTATTTGCCACTTTTGATCAGTCTCTCCTTCTTGATACACTTCCTTCATTTGGATTCTATGATGACATTGTGTCCTAAGTATCTTCCTTTCCTTCTCTGCTGTTGTTGTGGTCACTGACATCCACACAACCTTTCCCGAATCTCTAAAAGAGCATCCTCAGATCTCCTCAGTGTTCCTCTCGAGGGGCTCGGCCTTAGTTCTATGGGCATCAATTCCAATTATTTGTTGATGAAACCAACATATAAATACTTAGATTTCTTTTTTCCATGAGCTCCAGCTTTACATGATCAGGTGCCAATCTGATAGCTCAAAATGAACAAATTTAACCTGAAACACCCATTTCTTACTTCAAAGAATTCTTCCTCCTACAGTTCTCTCAAACTCAATGAATTTGTCTTTCCAATGAAGTTTACTTTAATTTCTTCCTTTGTAATTGATAAGAAAGAAAAAGATACCAAAATTTTACATTTTGTGGACCCTGAATAGTTCTTCCCTTAGACTGTTTCATCATTTACCTTAGCTATAATCAAAATGAGTCACTGAGTAGTAGGGAATGCTTCCAATAGTAACATAACCAACAAGAGTCTCTTCATTTAGTTTTTACCGAGTAATTCTTATACCTAGTCTAAAAAATCTCTGATAATGTATTCTGAACATTGACAAATACAAAATTTAATGAACATTGATATTTTTTCTTTCAAAAGTCACCACGATTGTGCCTTGGGAAATATCCCAATTAAGAAACAATAGCCTGGCAATAGTGTGCTGAATGAGTTATGGTAGGAAATACTGGAGAGAGACAGATGTGATACAGCTGTTGAATTCAGTAGTAAGATCACAGAGATCCTCGCAAGGATGCGGTGGTTACCAGTCCCTTCCCCTGGCTAACACCCTCCATGGAGCTTGCACCAGAATGTGCTCCTCAAGCTGTGCTGCAAGGGCAAGGTTTGGTTTTTGTCAAAAATGGCATGTAGCTTTCAAAGAAATTTGTTAACTAAAACATGTGAAATGTATCCTTTTGAAAGTACTAGAGGACATCCAGGTGGGGGTGGGGGAAGTTCATTGTGCAGACAGCCTTGGGTTTCTCGTTTCCTAAATGGAGATGTCGACAGAATTCTACCTCCCAAGTAAGACCTCCTCTGGTTTCTGGAGGCAGAAACTGGGGGCTTAATGAACACCCTCTTCTACTACCCCACTTGTCATTCTGAAGCTCCAGCAAAATTACATGATTCGTTTGCAAAACTTGTATTTTTTAAGCCAGAATACTGGATCTAATGTCAGATTCTTAAATACAATTTATTATGCCATCAGAATTCTCTAGCTACATCACTCAATGGTTGCATAATAATGACTAAGCATCCCAGATGCGCAGTTGCAGCGGACGACAGAAAAGATGATCTGTCTGTACGCTTACATAAGCAGTTACTTACAAAGCCCAGAAGCAATTGCTCATGGCATTCCTTGGCAGGGCGCCCCTTAGCTAAGCATTTTAGAAATACACACATAAACAATTAGAACACAAGTAACTAAATGAATACTCAGCAACACAAAGATTGGAAAACATGTATAGGAAATAAAAATCTTATTTTTTTTCATTCAACACATGGTTATTCTCCTCCTGTGTATTATGGGGCTTCAGGAACAGGCTATTTGAACAACCGGAGAAATTCTAATCTCTTGAAAGAAGCAGCATTGCGAGCTTTGAGACTGGTGCTGGTTGTTTAGAATGAAACATATTTCATGTCTAATGTATCTGCAAGTCTGAATTAGAAACTTTCACTGAGCCTTGATTGCATGACTATAAACCTGATTTATTAAGAGACATACAAATCAATAACTGCTTTTCACATAAGGGCAAATAATATATGTGAATAGCTGAACGCTATACTTTATGTTTTGAGGGCCTTCCTGCAAACAGTCACACATCTTGACAGTGTTTCCAAGTGCTGGAATTTGCCATTCAGTTACAGAATTAGTTAATACTGTGAATGATTTTTAAAAAAAAAGGATTCTCAATTGAGAATAATTTAGTTTCTTCTGCATTCTTCTGCATTTTTATTCAATTAACTATGTGAAGTACCCAACACGTTTCAATCTTTGGCTTTCCTTTTTCAAAAATGTTTGAATACTAAAAAATTAGTAATAGATATCATTGATACCATTAATATAAAAGATATTTAGTAGCTTTGTAAAGAAAATTTTCATTTTTTTGTTAAATAAAATTCCAGATAAGTTTCTATGTACACACAAAGGCACAAAGCCCCCCCCCCCCAACACACAAACACACACACAAACACACAAACACACACATACACACCCTATAACACAGGAGGCGAAGCATTCTGGCATTTATACCTTGGAAGATGGATCCCATAGCCACTTATGCATCATGCTATGTAACATCTTATGGGTTTTCCAAGTTAGAAAAAAAAAAGGTCGCTCAGCTGGTGTGGCTCAGTAGACTGAGTGTTGCCCCAGGGACTGAGTGGTCCCGTTCCAGTCCTAGTCAGGGCACGTGCCCAGTTGTGGGCTCGATGCCCAGGAAGGGGTGTGCAGGAGGCGGCCAATCAGTTTTTCACATCTATGTTTCTATCTCTCTCTCCCTTCCTCTCTCTAAAAAACAAATAAAAACATGTTTAAAGAAAAAAAATAGTCTATCACCAGATCTAATTAAAGACTAAGAAGTTTTAAGGTGTGGTATCTTTTTAATGACAAGCCCATCTATTTCTAGTATTATGTTTTTAAACTGAAAAATGTATGTTGAATTTATTCAAATGCTTTTTCATCAACTAAAAAGAGTAACAATAGCTTTCCTATTTTGACCTCTCTGTAGAATAAATATATAGAAAAGAGTCCTTCTATCAAATACCTTTAAGTTTATAAAGTGAACTGTACTTCAACACGGAGTTTTACTGGTGAAGTATCTTTCAAAATTTAGTTTGGTAGTATTTCAGATAACAATATTTTCATCAACTAAATTTCTTTGGCCTGCAACTTTTTATTTGTGGATGCATTATGCCATTTTGACATCAGCATTATGTTAGCTTCACAGAATCGAAATGCTAATACCTGGGTAGTAAGTAACCACTGGATGATCTGTCTGACCTATAACCTCCACTGAGCCAATCCCCGGCGGAGGGATGGACAGCTCTCATCTCTTCCACTTTGGGATCGGCGAAGTCTAGACCTCTCGCAGGAAAATTCAGAGATGGGATTCAATGAGATTAGTCAGTTTCCCTGGTTTCTTAAAATTAGGACAAATAATTCTAGGAGCTGAGCTGACATTGAGAGACTCAACTATTAAGGAAGAAAATGCTAATATTTGCATGGCAGCCTAAAGAAGCAACATTTCCCAAACTCCATTCTGCACACGTGGACATAGACTAGATTCTCACCATTACGACGTCTGCTCTTGGTTTGAAGACACTGTGTGACCTGCGTTTCCAGCATCCCGAAGCGTAAAAACTCCTCTAATCCGTCCTAAACTGCAGACGACAGAATCCGAGGGCATAGAGAAATCAGGGTTTAGAAAGGACCTGGGTCTTTGAACGATTGCTAACTTGGGCTGCTCGCTTTGGGACTTTTATATCTGAGAGAACAAAAATCCTCTTTTTTCCTAAGCTCCTTTACTTTGGACCTCGTTTTCTTTTTTAAAGTATCAGCTTAGCCTTTGTCCTAAGTAGGCCAAGAATAGGAAGTGGTAAATAGTGTTCGGCAGAAAGAGAGAGGAAAATGAAGTGAGCTGGGAGCACAGAAGCTAGAAAGCACATGCTTCCAGAGGGATAGTCGAAGAGATAAGTACTAATGTCCTTTTTTTTCCCCATTTCTTCTTATTATTATTTTGAATGTTGAGCTAAGTGTATTCTACCAGAAATTCCTTCCATGGTGAGGCTCTGTAGGTAGGTTATAATAAGTTTTTTTTTTTTTTTTTCCCCCATTTAAGCTAGATTGAGTTTTCCTTCCAAAAAAGTCCTTACTAACTCAATATTTGCTCCAAAGCCTGAGTTTGCAAATAGCATACCCAGAAGCAAGGCTGGGTGGGGAGCAGAAAGAATGAGGAGCACACTATCCTGGCCTGTGAAACTGACCCCACAGATGGACCAACCAAAGCATTTCCTGCCGCCTTTGACACCAATGATATGCCCTTATAAAGTAAAATTTTAGAGACTTGGAAGCTAAATGCAATCAATTTTTTAAATCAGATTTCTACATATTAGAAAAGAGTACAATCAAAATCCAAAGCTCCTTTGGCTGGAAGTAGAAAGAGAGAAAAGCAGAACAATGCTTTGAAATTAATGAGACTGACATTAATTATAATAATAGGAGTAGTTTACATGCATGATTCTCGAGATCCAAGTAATTTATATGCAATGTCTTATTTAATTTCACAAACATTCAAAAAGGTAGAATTGTTTATCATTCTTCTTAAATGTCTGAGTAAACTGAGGTCTAAAGTGTTAAGATTAATTCACCCAGTGTTAGAGATGGACTTGAATTTCATTTTGCGTTTGCAACAGCTGTGACAATTTAAACCACACAGTGTATTAGACATTAACAAGAAAGGAACCATGTGCTGAACTGAAGGGACTAAGATCTCTCCCATTTGTGCCCATGGCACAGGGTGAATCTTGACTAAAAATAAGTGAAATCCTAGAAAAACACATTGGGATGTTTATGCGAAATGGTAGAACTATTAGTAGGTCCCAAAACACTTTTTATAACTAGGTTGAACTCTCCGGTAGAACGTGTAGATTAAGCCTCATTCTATTACTGAAGCCACTCTGCCTTTCATAAGCCTGTTTTGAAATGTCAGCGTTGCTCTAGCTAAGTGTTTTCCATGTAGATCTCTAGACTCAAGTTGAGAACCACTAAAAGCAGGGGAAGGGGGTGGGAGCAGGGAGGAGGGATTATGAAGGAAAAAGTGGAGGGATATCTGTAATACTTTCAACAATAAAGATAAAATAAGAAAAAAAAAGAGAATGACTTAAAGAAGTTTCCAAGTATTATGTGATTTTTTATCATATTACAAATATTAATAAACCCAAATACTGAAAGTTGCTGAGAGTAGATCTTAAAATGTCTTATGAGAAGGAAAAAAGGGTGTACTTTTATGAGGTAGTTGATGTTCACTATACTTATTGTGGTAATCATTTTATATTATATAAATATATAAAATCATTATGCTGCATACCTTGGACTAATGCAACATGCCAATAAATTATACCTCAATTAAACTGGGGGAAATCCCAAATATTATTGAACATGAACTTTGCTTGGCTCAAACCACAGATCTTGGCTATTTGGACTATTCCTAAGCTAGTTCATGAGTACAAAAAATATCAGTACTAGCTGGGAGTTACCTGCTGCTCCCCCATCTGTGCTATTGCCCCTCTTCATTGACATTACATGAACTAGGCAAGGGATGTTTGTATCCATTGTCAGAACCCAAAGTAACCAGATTTGCTGACCAACGAATTCACCCCGACCCTCAGCAAACAGCTGTGTCAACAGCGTGAGGCTCAGGAGAGGTACTGGCTCCATCCGATTTCTCAGCACATCTCCCGTAGAATGGAAATAGCTGAACCAATGATCAATATATGTTGCTGTTCTATCAGTTTTTTCCTTTCCAGCTCTGGAAGTGGAAACTGTTATTACATTGTGGGTGTTTCCCCTTCTCCTGTATTTTGGATACAAGACACAAATATTTGGATACTGAGGCATCGTTTATCAAAATTCTAAAAATTTATCATGCGAAGAAAAAAAAATCTGAAAAGACTATTGTAAAATAGATTGCATTCCCTGATGCATATGCTTCTATTTCTGATGGCTTTATAATTCCTGATTCTAGTTTCACGTAAAGCCCGTCTGCATTATTTGGTACCATGTGGTAATTCCGACTAGTTCAAGAACAACCTCTTAAATTAAATTTTGTCTTATGAGTTTCTGTTGCTTGGAATTGAAAGGTCTTAACTAAGATCTCATAATATTTTTGTTTAAAAAAAGAAGAAGGAAAAGAGTCTTCCTCCAAATGCTGAATTGATAAAACTGTGCTTCATAACGTCCCTATGGGCAAGGTCTATATGTAAATATTAATTTCTCATCCCACACTGTCCATCCCTCACGTATAACTAGACTACTCTACTGGTAAATGAAAAAGCTAGCAAAAACTTTCTCCATTTTCCATTGTTTGGATTAAAACATTCAAACACAGTATTTGGTAGACTCCTGTTTTGTCCCAGGATGGATGTTAGCTGGAGATGGTATGGTGCCTGACTCACGGCCCTCGCCTCCCCTTTATAAGGGTAGATGCACTCTGCCAGTGGCATTCATATGCTGACAGAGCCGCGTGTTGGAGGCAGAATAATGCCCTCCCAAGATGGCCATGCCCTAGCCCATGGACTGGAAATGTGTTGCCCTACCTGGCAAATGGGACTTTGCAGGTTTGATTAAGGACAAGACAAGAAGGGGAGATTAGCTCGGATTATCTAGGAGTGCCCATCTAATCACATGGGTGATTACATTTTTTGATTGCTGTTGACATTCAATATGATTCTGTATTAGTTTCAGTTGTACAGCATAGAGCTTGTACTTCAGAGAGTGGTTCCCCAGCTGCTTCGGTCTCCACCTGGCCCCATACAAGTTACCACGGTATTATGGAAACTTTTCTCTGTGCTGTAATCTACATCTCTGGGATTATTCTGTACCTACCAATTGGTACTGCTTAATCCCTCCACCTTTTACACCCAGCCCTCCACCCCTCCCCTCGGACAATGACATGGGTTCTTAAAAGCAGAGGACCTTTCCCAGCTACACTGAACAGGGAGAATGAAGCATGGTCAGGACACTACCCACTGTTGTTGGGTTCGAAGGAAAAGGAAGGGGCTGGGGCATGAGCCAAGGATGTGCATGGTCTCTACAAGCTAAGAAACAAACAAGTCGGCAGACTGCCCCTAGAGCCTCTGGCGAGGAACGCAGCCCACAGCCTGCAGACAAGCGGCAAGACGCTTTGCTTCTTGCCAAGTCCGCCAGTGTCGGGATCTCACCTACAGAACTGTACGATGATAAAGTTGCGTTGGTTAAACCAACAAGTCTGTGGTATTTGTAACTGCAGCAATAACAAAACCAATAAAAGTGTTCTAGAAATTACTCTAAATTACATTACAACCGCAGAAGTTATATTGATGCCAGCATGCTTTCATTCCCTCTATATTTTATGCACCTTTTGTATGCCCAGGCCCTCCCCATATCTCACCATTATAGAAAATCAATGCGTACAGAGAAAGCAGATGAGCTCTGAACATGAACACACTATATACGGTGGAAAGTATATGCTTTAACTTGGATCTTAAAGTAATTAAATAACTTCCATGCTTGAACTTCGAATTGTACAGCATTTCATCGAGAGAGAGTCAAATAGAAAAATGCCCTAGATTTAAAAATGGAGCAGGCCCAGATGGATCCACTGGAAGCCTGGATTTCTTTAAAAGTGCAGACACAGATTGTTAACTAGATATGAGGGAGCCATTTAGCAGCAACTCCAAAATGCAAAAAATAACAGTTTCAGCTCCATTCTCTGGTGAGCAGGAAATTGTTCTTTAAGTAACTAAAGTAACATGAGCGGAGGGAAAGGAGAATTAATTCTGCAGCTGCATTTATAATGAATAGAACATTGAAAAGAACAAAAACAAACCACAGGCAGATGACTTTGTAGCAGTAAGATCATAAGATTGAATAATACCTACATAGTGTCTTATCTATTAAAGTTTCATGTACAGATACATTAGTGAGATGAAGCTGGTGAGAAAGATTAGCCAAAGATGAAAGATAAAGCCTCACTTTCACAGGGAGAGCGTTCCAGTAGAGGAATATTAGATATGATTGTAATAATGACAATGAAAACTGCACTCACACCCTTAGATACAGCGTGATCAGTGTACACAAAATTAAGAAATCACACATCTTAATTATTACTGGAAAAAAGGAAGCATAATTAATTAGTAAATTAAACATTTAATATATATTCATGATACAAGCAATTAATTTTCTGCTATTTTGCTTTAAACTCTAATATCTAATTTGAATGTATAACTAGCCTGGCTCTGTCATTAGTTACCACTATAAGATATATTATTGTGTTTGTTAATGTATGTTAATGGTACAAATTATTTACTATTTCCTTACATATCACAGAGCTTCAGAAACATGTATCTTATAACTTATTAGCCTTTTAAAATCCCAAAGACTCAAACTCCTTGTGTTCGAGGTAACTTAGCTTTTCTCTGTTCCCCACGTTGTTTGTTCGTTCTTACTGCATGCAGCCTCAGCCGCTTCCCACGGAACTGTCCTCTTCTCCAGAACTGGGTCACCGGCTCTGTTCTCCTTGCTCCCCTCACCCTCCCCGCCTGGCCTCCTCCTCGTGTGCACGTGAGCACGGACTGTGCGTCAGGACGCGAGCCTCGAGAATGCACAGGTGAGCGAGAGGCACCGTGAACTGGCATTCTTTGCCAAGCTATGTTCTTAAAACCAAAAATCATAATGGAAAGTTGAAAGTATTACAAGGAAAAATGCTATGGGAACACAGAAGAAAGATAAGAATACCTGTGGGAGTCAGGTAAGGCTGGCTAGAGGGTGTGATGCTTGAATTGGGCTCTAATCAACAAGAAAGTTACCAGGTGAAAAAGGAAACGTGGTGTACTTTTGGCAAGTAGGGGTGTGTGTGTGTGTGCATGTGTGTGTGTGTGCATGTGTGTGTGTGTGTCCAGACACCTGAAGGAACTAGAGACCACGAAAAAACTTGCTGTTGTCAAAATTACTCTGAATGTCATGGGGTAGATAAAAGATTTTAAGAAAATATTCTGACCAGTCTTTCTTTTAATTGCTGCTTTGCTGCTCTGCTTGTTCCCATAGGTGACATTTAGGCTTCTGAATTCAGAGTTGGCCACTTCAACTGTCCCTAGTTCTGCCTGAAAGTTTTGATTGTGACCTCATAGAGTTTACTATTTCCAAATAATGATAGCACAAAATTAAGATAATACAATATCCAGTATAGCATTTCACACATGTTAGCTCTTAATCAGCCAAATAACCTATCTTAGATAAAGAGAGTTTAAAGCACGGAGTAGGGAAAAGATAAAGGTTTGAACATTTAGTTTTGAATATAAAACTTCACCATTTAACTGGTTTTTACATCAACATAAACTTCTATGTTGTTATAAACATAAAGTCCTCTTTCTAGGAGTTTGGTTCTAAAGGAAAAATGGAAGATGAGGGTGTAAAGTTGGGGTGAGATAATATATTGAGATAGGAGAAAAATGGTTAAACAAAGACTCATTGTGGATTGAAGGGAGAAAAAGCCAAATCTATGAGAGGTTCAATGATTAGAAACCAAACAAATAATTGTTTCAGGAAGATCTTAGAGGGGACATTAGGTGATGTAGTCCAGGAAAAACCTCTTACTAGGAAGGACTTAACACATTCTTAGATGGAAAGGAATTAACCTGTCTCTTGACTTGGGACATTTATTCAGCTCCTACTGAAACAAGATACCTAATCTGGGACTTGATTCTATATTGAAGAGTTCACTTTTTCACCCAGTATAATTTGAAGAGGTGCCAAATATTCAGTTTCTACCACTTGCAGTTGGGGACATTTCTATTTTATATGATGCTGTGAGTGTTTTTCTCACATTTTCTTTGAGATTAATGATAGAGATACCATGCACTTATTTTTGACAATTACTGATCTCTCTAGTCTTGCACATCTTAGTGTTGCTTTTTAAATTCATTCCACAATAGTTTCCATTGCCACAAAGCATTGCGTCCATATAGGTGAGAGTACCTGCCCCTAACTTATTCCCTCTGACTCCCTCTGAGCTGTTTCTCTTGTGCCAATAACTTGCATCTAATTTGGGAACAGCATGAACTGAGCACTTTGCTGCAGGCTCACCATCCCCAGGAGGAAGCACACAGAGGTGAGGTTCCTTTGTTAGGTTCCTCTAGGTTTTCACTGCACTTAACTCCAGATACTGTAGCATGATCTTGGGTCTGATAACGCAATTTCACTCCAACCACCTCTCCAGCTTCACAGTCCTGTTTTGGATGGACCTAGGTGAGGCTGCTCCAATCAGATGAGAAACAGCAGTCTTAGCTCTGTCTGACTTAATGACATGAACAGGAAGTGGAGATACTACTTGGTACAGCAGCAGACAAGGCACATGACTCTCAGATGTTTGCTTTTCTCTTGTTCTAGCCGTGTGAACACAGAGACTTATTTTTAAAATACTAAATAACTTGGGGGGGGGGGTGAGTTCAGGATTCTTTGACAAGTTTTTTGATATATTAATACAAATAATGTCCAAAAGATGGTTCAAGGGTAATATATTAGCCTGTTTGCCACAATAGTAAGAAAACCAAAATACCAATCTTCTAAATGCTTCAGAATCAATCTGATGCAAGCATCCTCTCTGCTGGGGAATTTCAAAAAAGACCTTTGACCTTATTGGTGATATGATATATCTGAACATTTCCTTGGGGTCCCAGGGAAAGATATATTTGTGTTTGGTGCTCTCTGACATAAGCCCACGTTGCTCCTCTTTTCTAGTGGAAGCCGATTTCACCTGAGAGGCTAAAAATGCTGACAATGCACTTTCTTTGTCTTCATTTTCTTAATGGATGTAAGGGGACCATTCCCGACCAATGGAACATTGCCGGGCAACTTTGGGAAGATGTTTTCCTCCATAATGAAGAGTCATGCAGCAGAGAGCCCTCCCCATGTGCTCCGGTGTGTGCCTCAGTGCGCCACAGCCTCCAGGTGGCGGGGAGACTGGCCACCTGCCTGCCTGACCGGACCGAGCCGAGCAGCCTTGTCCTCTCTGCCCCGTTCTTCCCGTCAGGACGCGGGCCAGGACTTCATGCGCCACTCCTTGTCGCTGAGGACTCCCTGCCCGATGTTCATGCTGGAGATGATGAAGAATTGTTTTAGTTTTCAAATGCATCATTGTGGGAATCCCACATGTCTTCTTTATCAGTTACTGGTTTCACAGTTTTTGTTTCTTCATTCTCTTATCAGAAATAGGAAGTGATATATATGTGTGTGTGTATGTGTGTATATATATGTGTGTGTGTCTATATATATGTATATATATGTGTGTGTATGTATATATATATCAAGAAAAATAGATAGAAATTATCTTTTAAAAAGAGAGGGAAGAATATTAATAAAATTCTATTACAGCTCACATTTTGTTTAACTGAGATTTAGTCTTTTTCTTTATTATTTTTTAATCCTTACCCGAGGATATTTTTTCTATTGATTTTTAGAGAGAGTGGAAGTGTGGGAGGAGAGAGAAACACATTGATTGGTTGCCTCCCACATGACCCTGACCGGGGGACAGGGATCGAACCTGCAACCCAGGTACATGCCCTTGAGGAGGAACCGAACCTGCTCTAACCACTGAACCACACCAGCCAGGGTGTAGTCTTCTTTCCTGTGGAACTATACATCTGGACAGCCACAGCCGTGGGACCAGAGGAGGTTGTCCCACCATAGGTTTCCGAATGGCACCTGCCAAGCTCCCGCGGACTTCGGTGTGATGAACACTGGAGCAGGGCCCTGGCGCTGTGCAGGCGGGCAGACTCCGCGAGCAACATGCCAGAGGATGCGAAGAAGCAGGAGAACTTCTCACCTGGCACAAATGATACCTGTGAGCTTTTAAAATAATATTTTAGTGTTAATATTATTAAACAGAGAAGAAAAACACCCCAGTATTTAACCTATGAAAAGATTCTACAATGACGGAAAAGAAAAAACAAAACAATGCAGATACCATTTAAGGATAAGACAACAAGACGCTTTGAAAAAGTTTTGCAGTATGAAAAAGAATAAATGTTAGAATATATTTGTCTGTGCTTTCAATATAATTCAATATAACCGGGATTCTCAGTAACAAGAGATGAAATGTGGAATGATAAGACAAAAGACGTATGACAAAGTTCCGGCTGAGAATTGGATTGAAATACAACAGAGATGGATGAAAGAGGGAAATATTAAAATTAAATTAAATGCAGCATCAAGGGAAAGGAATCCCTTATACTTTAAGAAAGGAAATAACAGAGTCGATACTTTAAACAGTGATGTGAAGAAAAAGCAGGTTCCAGAACAGGAAGGGTGGTGGGAATGGACATAACAAGCGCCTGGGGACGCAGGGAGCAGCGGGAAGATTCAAGCCTGCAGAGAGGGGCTCCCTGGAGAGGCGCCCCCGCGCGGGGCATGGGAAAAGTACACCAGAGAAAAGTCAAACAAAGTCACAGGCCTACATGTGACAGGGTTCAACAGGGTTCCAAGAAAGATTAATAGACATACCAATTTCTATATCAATTATGGTGATTTTTAAAAAAATGTCTGGAATACGGAAGTAATTCTATAAAAACCTAAGCAGGAAGTTGTATGGTTGAAGAACTGGAATTAAAACTAAGAAGAAAAGAAGGGAAAATGTATTTGATATTAATACATATATTTTTAAAAGCAAGATAATAAATTTTGAAAAATCCAGAAATACTTCTCTGTAGAGGATATGAGGATGAGATGGGAGAAGAAAATATGAGGGTTTTTTTCAATAATTCTAGTGATGTTCTAATTCTTCTGTTGAATTTTGGGATTACTATGGCTCATTGTATCATTATGCTTTATAAATTTCATATATACCCCACATACATTCTATTATATGCATAAAACTACGTTCCTTCCTTACCTTCCTTATCACCTCTTACCCATCTTCCTGTTTGTTTATTTTTTTATTTTTATTTTTTTTATCCTCATCCAAGGACATTTTTCCATTTTTTGTTCAGATGGAGTGGGAATGAGAGAGAGAGAGAAACATCGATGTGAAAGGGACACATCGAGTGGCTGCCACCTGCACGACCAAACCAGGACCCGGGCCAAACTGCAACCGAGGTACGTGCCCTTAGCGAGAACCAAACCCGGGTCTCTCTGGACCACATGTTGATGCTCTAACAACTGAGCTAAACCAGCCAGGGCTTCCTGGCTGTTTAAAAAAATCTTTTTCTTACATGTCTTCAAAATCATATGACAACCATTCTCTATGCTCTCAGTCTCCTCTTCAGCTGGCTTTCTTCTAGCTTTGACTTCTTTGTCAATATATTACATTATTCTTAATTTTACCACACTTTACCAAGATTGTCGATTTTTGTCTGATTTTCCTTTTGCACCAATTGAAGTGATCATTATATGTTGACTCCCCCCAAATAATTTAACTCCTCTTCCAGTCTTCCCAATCACAATGAAACACCACCACCCATCTGTCCGGTAGCCCAGGTGGTTTTCTCTTCCTCAATCTTTCGATCTTCAGATGCACAGCACTGGCTGAGCTGCCCAGCATGCCGTCGAGACCGTGGCTGCCGTTCCCAGTACCACGCGCTCGCTTACCCAAAATCCCGTTCTCCAAGGTATAGGAAAGTGATCTTTTGAAAATGCACTAGTAATGTTCTTACTCCAATGGCACCTCATTATTATAAGATAAAGTAATTATGATGGGCTACTATGCAATAATTTAAAATGTTTTACAAAACTATGCAATGATACTGAAAAATATTTAGTACATACTTACAATTAAGTGTATGTTACAAAACATTTATATAATTTGTTTTTAGTTTTATGAAAATGTTTATGCATATGTGTAAATTCAATCTATCTATCTAAATCTATTTTTATGTCTTTTAACATATCGATCATTTCTCTATCCACACACATTAAAAGAAAATGCTATAAGAAACACATAGAAATTTTAAGTGTTTCTCCCTGAACTAAGTAGTTATGAGCTATTTTTCCTTGTTTACATGTTCATGCACTTTCCAAATTTTCTACAATTCATGTCTGTGCTTGCAGTATTTTTACATGTATCTATTGACATAAGAAAAATATATTAAAAAGATAAATAGTATATGATTTCCCCTTTCAACCTCCTAGCTAATAATATATTCTCCATTTTTCTTCAAAAACAACTAAAAAAAGAGGAAAAATATAGCAATATTAGATCCTATGAGATTCTGTCTGATTTAATCCCTGCTCCTTTGTACCAAGTAAATGTCAGCTAACTTCACTTTGCCAGATGTAAGGCATTTATCCATGAGTGTTTGCTCATTTGACAATATTAGCTCTGGCTTAAGTCAAATGTTACTTAGAGGGGAAGAGAGAAAAACATTGATATTTAAAGCATCATCACCTATCTATGCCATTCTCACAATGACACACACAGACATGCCTGCACACACACACACACACACACACACACACACACACACAGTTTTCTCCATATCTCTTAAGATTATATCATCTCTGCTTTCTCTCCAAATTGAATTTTGAGGATTTTTTTTTTTTTAATTATTCTATAAAAATCTTACCACCTAATTAGTGGTGATATGTCACCAAAATATGGAGTGTGACCAAGCATCAGGTTCCCAGAACAGAGTTTAACGATCACCACTGAGTGAGTAGAACACTGGAGCTGAATTTCCCTCTCACATCTCTGTACCTCCCCCAGCCTGTCCCTCCCAGCACAGTTACAAATGTATTCCATGGACAAACAGAGTTTCCAGCATCCTTTCAATGGGTGTACACAGTAAGTGATGTGGTCACACTGTTTCCATGTGTTTTCACCATCCCTATGATGAGCCTGGCCCTTCAGCACCTGGCCAGGTTGAGGACATACTATGTCCCAGGCACTATAATTGATCACACAAATATCATGCTCAATAGGAGAGAATCTCCATCCTCAAGAAGTTCTCATTCAGCTCTCCCTAAAATAATACCACTGGAATATCTGACATATAGCTTTATAGACATGCCTATAAATTCATTATTTAATTAAGCCTTGCACTGGATGTAACTCGTGAAGAAAATTTATCTCTCTCTCATCGTTGAAGATTGTAGAAGAAAATTTAAGATGGCTACTCCAAGTTGATTTTCATGAGAACAAAGAAAATCTACATTCATGTTTTGCCTGCTCTCTTCCAAGCTTTAACATAAATTTCCAAAATAATACTTTAAGATACATATTACAAATCATATTTTCATTTGAGAAAGACGTGTGCCTATAAAGCCCAAAGATTTCCGATCACCCTAAGGAGAATTGGGGTATTCATCATTTTAACTTATGCTCCTACATGCAGCTTTAAGGTAGTAGGAAGACTGGATAAAATTAAAATGGAACAGAGGCTGTGTATAGGCAATAGTGTTGTGTTCAGGCATTGCAAGGCCAGATATGCACTTTGAGGTCTAAGAGACTTGGGTTTGAATAGCTCCTCTGGCAATTACTAGTGTTGTTACCTCTGATGACTTACTTTATTTTAATTGAACTGGAATAATAATAATTACCTTATAAGATTTGAGAAGTATTAAAAGAGATAATATATATGAAGTTGCTGCCATGTGAAAATGAAAAAACTCAATATTTAATTTCTCTCTTTGCTTCTATAAACAGCATAGATAGCTAAGAGGAGCTTACTCAATGCTTACAAGGACAGAAACTAGAGCCCTCGTAGGGCTCAAATCATACACCTACCACTGGGATACTTTGATGGCCTAATTCACAAACTCAATTTGCTCCCAGAGATGGTAAAAATATTGAATGAATTGTGATATATAAAGAACAGTGGCTGTGTTGGGAGAATTGGACAGCTACATGCAAAAAAGTGAAACCAGACCATCAACTTACACCATACACAGGAATAAACTTGAAATGAATAAAAGACTTAAATGTGACTCGTGAATCTATAAAAATCCTAGAAGAAAATGTAGGCAACAAAATTTCAAACATCAAATGCTGCAGAATTTTTACTAATACAATGCCTAACGCAAGAGAAACAAAGCAAAAATGAACACATGGGACTACATGAAACTAATAAGCTTCTGCACAGCAAAAGCAGCAACCATAAAAATGGAAAGGCAACCCACTGTATGGGAGAGCATAATTGCCAACAATACATCATATAAGGGGTTAATTTCCAAAATATATAGTGCTCATACAACTCAACAAAAGGAAGACAAAGAACCCAATTAAAAAATGGGCAGAGGACCTAAATAGACACCTCTCCAAACAGGACATACAATTGGCCAAGAGATATATGAAGAAATGCTCAAAGTCACTAATCATCTGAGAGATGCAAATTAAAACAACTATGAGATATCACCTCACACCTGTTAGAATGGCCGCCATCAACAAATCATCAAACAACAAATGCTGGTGAGGGTGTGGAGAAAAGGGGACTCAAGTACACTGCTAATGGGAATGCAGACTGGTTCAGCCACTATGAAAGACACTATGATGTTACCTCAAAAAGTTAAAAATTAAACTGCCATTTGACCCAGTGATCCAACTTCTAGGAATATATCGTAAGAAGCCTGAAACACCAATCAGAAAGACTATATGTACCCCTACATTCATAGCAGCACTATTTATAATTGCTAAGATCTGGAAACAGCCCAAGTGCCCATCAGTAGATGAGTGGATTAAAAAGCTGTGGTACATATACACAATGGAGTACTATGCAGCTGTAAGAAAGAAAGATCTCTTATCTTTTAGATGACATGAAGGGTCCTGGAGAGTATTATCCTAAGCAAATCAAGCCAATCAGAGAAAAACAAATATCACATGATCTCACTTATTTGTGGAATATAATGAACAAAACAAACTGATGAACAAAATAGACTCAGAGATATACAGTGATACCTCGGTTCTCGAACATAATTCGTTCCAGGAGGACGGTCGAGAACCAAATTGTTCGAGAACCGAAGCAATGAAACCCAATAGGAAATAATGGAAACTGGATTAATTCGTTCCAAGCCCCAGAAAATGCCTATTTACTGGCCTAATTTGTATATAATATGTAGAAAAACATAAGTCTCAACAAGAAATAAAAGTGTACAGTATGTCTAAGGGTTAAACTCAGTGTAAAGCGTGACTCTCTCCACAAAGCGTGACTCTCTCTCTGCACTCACACTGATGACGCAAGCAAGGCGCGCTGGGCCGAATGAACGCCATTCGGCTCAACTCGGCTCATCTCGGAAGTTCGAGTTCCAAATATTTGTTCGGATTCCAAGACAAAAGTTTCTCGAATCTCCTGGTCGAATACCGATTTGGTCAAAATCCGAGGCGTTCGAGAACCGAGGTATCACTGTAGTAGTAGTGTATAGATGACAAACCTCAGATGGGGGGCCAGGGGCATGGGGAGAGAAGAGATAAACCACAGAACTTATATGCATGTATGCAAAATCATGGACATAGACAACAATGCTGGGGACAGGTGCAGGGGTGGGATCAGGAGGAGGGGTCAATGGGGGGAAAAGGAGAAACATTTGTAACAAAAATAAATTTAAAAAATATATATAATAAAAAAGAACAGTGCCTGGAGTATAGTTAGTAGCTATTTGTTACTGTTATTATTATTATTATTATCATTATATTTATTAAACAACAAGGGCCTTCTCTACTGTGAGGTAACCTCTATAGCTGCCATGTCTGTGAAGTTGGTAAGATATATGTAAGAAAACAAGACTCCTTCAGTCCCTATGCTAAAGTAGGTTGAGAAATCAATCAGGGACTCGAAGAAATAGTGGCAGAGTAAATGGAAGCTACACAGACAATCTCCCAGGACCAAAATGGAATCACAACTAAAATAAAGACAAATCATCAGAAAAAAGCAACAGAAAAGCAGCTGGAGAGGACCATATAACCAGGGACACTAGTAGATCTGCAGAGGCGCAAGATGGTGGTGGGCAGGGAGCCCACAGACAGCAGTGGTCTTAGCTGTGAGCAGTGCCCTCAGGGTTAAAATCCCAAGCCAGCTCCACAGCTCAGAGGACTGAAATACTGCATTGAGTTAGCCACAGCCACTCACCTTGGGCTCTGGCAGAGGGAGGACGGACTAGACTGAAACTCTGTGGGGACACCCAGGATTTGGAGGGCGCTCAGAGATTTTGCTGAGACACAGCCACACAGAACAGGGGCCAGCTTGCTCCTTCCCATAGCTGTGGGGAGAAGCAGCAGGCCCTCCGTTGGAGATTCAACTCCACCCAGGTGAGCCAAAGAAATGCAGATTGAGGCTCATTAACAACCAGCATCTGCCCTACCTTCTGGAAATCCTCTTACGCTGAACACCTGAGGGAGTTTTTCATTCAGCTGAGAAACCAATGCTCTTCAAGTAGCTGAGACTAATAGCCTCCAGGCAAAAAACTAGAGGAAAACTGAAACTTTCCTGGGCTTGAAAATCTACCCAGGAAAGTAAGACTTTACAGTGATACTTAACAAGGGTCCTACCATGCTCATCTAAACCTAGTAGAGCAATGGTTCTCAACCTGTGGGTTGCGACCCTACTGGGGGTCGAACGACCATTTCAAAGGGGTCGCCTAAGACATAAGAGTAGCAAAATTACACTTATGAAGCAGCAACAAAAATAATTTTATGGTTGGGGGTGACTGAAACGAGGAAGTGTATTAAAGGGTCACAGCATTAGGAAGGTTGAGAACAACTGTATAGAGGGAGCTACAAACAGCAGAACACCAACACACACAGGGAAAATTTGGTAGACTCCAAAACCCACTGAGATAGCCAAAATGGTGAAACAAAGAAACAAATCCCAAATGAAAGAATAAGATAACTCTACCAAAGATGAGATAAATGAAATGCAGTTAAGCAAGTTATCAGAGGTAGAGTTCAGAGCCATGATCTTGAGGAAGCTCAACAGCATGAGTAAGAACATCAACACCATGAGTAAAGGTATAGAAACAGTGAAAACAAACCAAGTGGAAATGAAGAATGACATAGCAGAAATAAAGAACACGTTGGAAGGACTAACCATCAGAGTTGAGGAAGCTGGGGACTGGATCAGTGAAATAGAAGATAGGGTAGAAAAGATCAACCAATTAAAAAATAAAAAGGAAAAAAACAATTAAAAAACAGGAAGATAGCTTAAGAGAACTGTGGGACAACTGGAAATGTAATAACATTCACATAATAGGAGTTATTGAAGAGGAAGAAAATGGGCAAGGGTTAGAGAATATATTTGAAGAAACAGTGACAGAAAACTTTCCTAACTTGGTGAAGGAAGAAGGCATTCAAGTTCAAGAAGCACAGAGCGCTCCCAGTAAGAAGAACCCAAACAGGCCCATACTAAGACACATAGTAATTAAAATGCCAAAGATTAAAGACAAAGAGAGAATCCTAAAAGGCAGCAAGAGATAAGCAACAGGTTACCTACAAAGGAAACCCCTTAAGGCTCTCAGCTGACTTCTCACAAGAAACACTACAGGCCAGAAGGGAGTGGCATGAAGTAATCAAGGTCATGAAAAACAAGGATCTGAATCCAAGACTACTCTAATTAGCAAGGCTATCATTCAAAATAGAAGGTCAAATAAAGAGCTTCCCAGCCAAAAAAAAGGCTAAGGGAATATATTAGCACCAAACCAGCACTGCAAGAAATGTTAAAAAGACTGCTGTAATTAATAGAAGAAATAGGAAGAAAAATATGACCACACTAAACAAAAATGTCAATAAATAAGTACATATCAATAATTACCTTAAATGTAAATGGATTGAATATTCGATAAAAAGACACAGAGTAGCTGACTGGATAAGAAAGCATGACTCATATATATGTTGTTTACAAGAGACCCACCTAACAACAAAAGACTCACATAGGTTGAAAGTGAAGGGAGGAAAAAAACCCTTCCAAGCAAACAGAAAGGAAAAAAAGCTGCAGTAGCAATATTCATATCTGATAAATTAAACTTCAAAATGAAGGCCATAACTAAAGACGAAGAAGGCCACTACATAATATTGAAAGGATCCTTCCACCAAGAAGATATAACCTTGGTAAAAAAATATGCAGCCAATACAGGAGCACCAAAATATATTAAAAATCTTCTGGAAGACTTCAAAGGAGAAATTGACAGCAATACTATTACAGCAGGGGACTTCAATACCCCGCTGACATCACTGGATAGATCACATAGAAAAAAAAATTAGCAAGGAAACAGAGACTCTAAATGAAGCACTAGATCAAATGGATTTAATAGATATCTACAGAGAATTACACCCCAAAACTGCAGAATTCACATTTTTCTCAAGTGCACATGGGACATTCTCAAAGATAGACCACATGTTAGGGCACAAACTAAGTCTCTACAAGTTTAAGAAGATTGAAATCATACCAAGCATCTTCTCAGATCACAATGGCATGAAACTAGGAATTAACTGCAACAAGAACATGCAAAGACATTTGAACACATGGAGGCTAAATAGCATGTTATTGAACAATGGATGAGTTACCATGGAGATCAAGGAAGAAATTAAAAACTTCCTGGAAATCAATGAAAATGAACACACAACAAGACAAAATCTATGAGATGCAGTGAAAGCAGTTCTGAGAGGGAAATTTAGAGCATTACAGGCCTACCTCAAGAAACAAGAAAAATTTCTAATTGACTACCTAACCTCACAACTTAAGGAACTAGAAGGAAAACAAAAAGAAAACCCCAGAGCAAGTAGAAGGAAGAATATAGTAAAGATCACAGCAGAAATAAATGACATGGAGACCAAAAAAACACAAAACAACAATTCAAAGGATCAATGAAACAAAGAGCTGGTTTTTTTGAAAAGATAAACATGATTGATAGACCCAAGAAACTAAAAGAGAGAATCCAAATACACAAAATCAGAAATGAAAGAGGAGAAGTAATAAGTGACACCATAGAAATACAAAGGATCATTAACAAATACTATGAACAATTATATGGCAACAAATTCGACAATCTAAGCAAAATGGGCACATTTCTAGAAACACATTGTCTCTTAAAACTGAACTGGGAAGAGATAGAAAACTTGAACAGACCAATAACAATGAGGGAAATTGAAGATGTAATCAAGACTCTCCCAGCAAACAAAAGCCCAGGCCCGGATGGCTTATCTGGGGTGTTTTACTGAACATTCAAAGAAGAACTAACACCCATTCTCCTCGAACTATTCCTAGAAATTCAAGAAGAAGGAAGACTTTTAAACTCTTTTTATAAGGTCAGTATAATTCTAATTCCAAAACCAGAAAAAGACACTACAAAGAAAAAACAAAACAAAACTACAGGCCAATATCCCTGATGAACATAGATGCCAAAATCCTGAACAAAATACTCACAAATCGGATCCAGGAATACATCAAAAAATTCTTCACCATGACCAAGTGGGATTCATCCCAGGGATGCAAGGTTGGTACAATATTTGCAAATCAATAAATGTGATACACCACAAAAACAAAATGAAAGATAAAAACCATATGATCATATCAATAGACGCTGAAAAAGCATTTGACAAAATCCAGCATCCATTATGATAAAAACACTTAGCAATTTGGGAATAGAGGGATCATATCTGGACATAATAAAGGCCATGTGTGAAAGACCTACATGCAACATCATGCTCAATGCACAAAAACTAAGAGTATTTTTCTTAAGAACAGAAACAAAACAGGGATACCCACTTTCACCACTCTTATTTAACATAGTACTGGAAATCTTAGCCACAGCAATTAGACATGAAGAAATAATAGAAGGGATTCAATTGGAAAGGAGGAAGTAAAACTGTCATTATTTGCAGATGATATGATATTATACATAGATAACCGAAAAGACTCCATCAAAAATCTACTAGACTTAATAAATGAATTTGGCAAAATAGCAGGATACAAAATTAACGTCAAGAAATCAACGTCATTTTTATACACCAAAGAGGAACTCACAGAAAGAGAAACTAAAAAAACAATCTCATTTACCATTGCAGCCAAAAAAATTAAGTTACCTAGGAATTAACTTAATCAAAGAAGTAAAGGACCTATTTGCAGAAAACAACACGACATTGAACAAAAAATACAGCAGTAGTTCTCAACTTGTGAGTTGTGACCCCTTTAAGGATCTAATGACCCTTTCACAGGGGTTGCCTCAGACCATCGGAAAACACATATTTCCAATGGCGATTCATAACAGTAGCAAAATTACAGTTATGAAGTAACAACAAAAATAATTTTATGGTTGGGAGTCACCATAACGTGAGGCACTGTATTAAAGGGTCATGGTATTAGGAAGGTTGAGAACCTCTGAAATAGAGGAAGATATAAAAAAGTGGAAGCACATACCTTGTTTATGGATTGGAAGAATTAACACCATTAAAATGTCTATACTACCCAAAGCAATCTATAGATTCAATGCAATCCCCATAAAAATACCAATGACATATTTCACAGAACTAGAACAAACACTCCAAAAGTTTAGATGGAACCAAAAAAGAACCCGAATGGCCACAGCAATCTTGAAAAAGAAGGACAAAGTAGGTGGGATCACAATACTGGATATCAGGTTTTACTACAAAGCTACTATAATCAAAACAGCCTGGTACTGGCACAAGAATAGGCATATAGACCAGTGGAACAAAACAGAGAACCCAGCAATGGACCCAAGGCAATATGCTTAATTAATATTTAACAAAGTTGGCAAGAGCATACAGTGGAGTAAACACAGCCTCTTTAATAAATGGTGTTGGGAAAATTGGACAGCTACATGAAAAAAAATGAAACTAGACCATCAACTTACACCATACACAAGAATAAACTCGAAATGAATAAAAGACTTAAATGTGACTCGTGAATCCATAAAAATCCTGGAAGAAAATGTAGGCAACAAAATTTCAGACATCATATGCAGCAGAATTTTTGCTGATACATCACCTATGTCAACAAGAACAGAGGAAAAAATGAACACACGAGACTATATAAAACTCAAAAGCTTTTGCACAGCAAAAGAAACAGTCATCAAAATGTAAAGGCAACCCACTGTATGGGAGAGCATAATTGCCAATGATACAGCAGGTAAGGGGTTAGTTTCCAAAATATATAGAGTGCTCATACAGCTCAACAAAAGGAAGACAACGAACCCAATTAAAAAATGGGCAGTGGTACATATACACAATGGAGTACTATGCAGCTGTAAGAAAGAAAGAGCTCTTATCCTTTGAGATGACATGGAGGGACCTTGAAAGTATTATCCTAAGTGAAAAAAGCCAAACAGAGAAAAACAAGTATCATGTGATCGCACTTATTTGTGGAATATAATGAACATAACATTCTGTAGCACAGGGTAGTCCCAGAGATGTGGAAGTAGGGTACAATCTGACAATCCCCAGAAGAGAGGATGGAGGGAGGAGAGATAAACCACAGAACTTATATGCATATATGCATAACCAATAGACATGGACAACAAAGCTGGGGACAGGGTGGGGAGGAAGCGGGAGGAGGGTGTCAATGGGGGAAAAAGAAGAAACATCTGTAACAAAAAAAAAAAAAAAAAAATGAGCAGAGGAGCTAAATAGACACCTCTCCAAACAGGACATACAAATGGCCAAGAGACATATGAAGAAATGCTCAATGTCACTAATCATCAGAGAGATGCAAATTAAAACAACAATGAGGTATCACCTCACACCTGTCAGAATGCCCACCATCAACAAGTCATCAAGCAACAAGTGTTGGCGAGGGTGTGGATAAAAGGGGACTCTAGTGCACTGCTGGTGGGAATGCAGACTGGTGCAGCCACTATGGAAAACACTATGGTGTTTCCTCAAAGAATTAAAAATTGAATTTCTATTTGACCCAGTAATCCCACTTTTAGAAATATATCCCAAGAAGCCTGAAACCCCAATCAGAAAGAATATATGTACCCCAATATTCATAGCAGCACTATTTACAATAGCTAAGATCTGGAAACAGCCCAAGTGTTCATCAGTAGACAAATGTATAAAAAAGCAGTGGTACATATACACAATGGAATACTATGCAGCTGTAAGAAAGAAAGAGCTCTTATCCTTTGAGACTACATGGAGGGACCTGGAAAGTATTATCCTAAGCAAAACAAGCCAAGCAGAAAAAGACAAATATCACATGATCTCACATATTTGTTGAATATAATGAACATAGTCTGAAGAACAGGGTAGTCCCAGAGACATGGAAGTAGAGTACAGACTTACAATTCTCAGAGGAGGGGGTGGTGGAGGGAGAGATAAACCACAGAACTTATATGCATATATGCATAACCAATGCACATGGACAACAAAGCCAGGGACGGGGTGTGAAATTAGGTGGAGGAGGGTGTCAATGGGGGAAAAAAGAGAAACATGTGTAACAACTATATATATATATATATATATATATAATGAAGTCAATCAACACTTATACAGGATCAACCCCCTTTATTCAGTCCTAGTCCTTATTTTTTCAGGGATATTATCTTGTAATGACACACCAGGGATTCATTTTTCTGGGACAAAAACAACAGCCTACCCCAACCAGCAAAGACAGTCCTTACTTCTTTTCCTCGAATGCACAGTGTGTCCCCTTCATCCTAGAGTTTCTGTAGGTATGTCTTAGACATTTCATGGATTAAAGTTGGCTTCAATTCATTGTTTGGTCGATTACCTCTCACCTTCTCTTTCTATGTTCTTGTCTCCACCTCTTTTACTCATAAGGACACAAATTCTCAAGAAATTTTTAAGTATTATTTCTTCCCTAAGTGTTATATTCTAGTCTTCCCCATTCTGATAAGTAACTTTATAGCCTCTGATAAATTATAACCTCTGATAGCCTTCTTTAATGAAGATTTAGGTAACTTTGCCAGATAATTTTTTTCTTTAACCATCCTTAAGAAAATGCCTTGATGTTTTTATTATTTTAAATACCATTGGAAAAATATTTCTGTAAAATTATTTATTTTCTAGCCTCATTTTGAAAATGTGAATTGCAAAACACCATGAAAATATATTATATGTGTGTATATTATGCATATGTTATGTAGGTATTAGCATGTATACATATGTATAATATTATATATAATATTGAACCAATAATATACATACTATTATATAGTACATAATATTGAACCAATGATCCTTAAAAATATTTTTCTTTACCCTTTAAAGACTGCCTTATGAGTGAAGTCTACTTTCCTTTATTATTTTTAATGGTTTTTTTTTTATTTTTTGAGAGGGAGAGGAAGGGAGAGAGAGAGACAGAAGCATCAATGAGAGAGAAAAATCAATCGGCTGAACCCTGCACAACCACTACTGGGGGTCAAGCCTGCAACCTGGGCATGTACCCGGGCCAGGGATCAAACCTGTGACCTCTTGGTGCATGAAATGATGCTTAACCAAGCCACAATGGCAGGGCACTAGTAAAGTCTATTTTCTAAACAAGAAGACACATTGTCAGGAATGGATATAAGTGATGGAATTTGCAATGTCTTAAATATGGAGATTAGTTGTGAAAACTCACATGTGTGCATGTGCATGCACACCTACAAATACTCCTTTTCATTATGCATTCCTTACTCCAACCGAACATCCATCCAAGAGGAACTCTTGTTTATAGAAGGTGAGGGAGAGGAGATTGCTCACTGATGCCTTGGTGAGAAGAGCTCAAGGGCCTCATGAAAGCTTGCAACTCAACTCTCTTCCCTCCGGGATTTGCATTTTCTGTTTCATCTCTGGGATTGAGTTTAGTGACAAGTGAACATTGAAAGTCTGCGAGAAATGCCATGGGAGCTGCTTAACAGCATCTAGATGCAGAGATGGCATTTGAGTCTCCAGCATCAGAAGCTTAACCAGATTAGCTTGTAGAGTAGTTGGAAAAGAGACCATCTACATAGCTGTCTTCACCAGTAAGAAATGCATCCCATTTTGAATCAAATATAAAGGTTAGATATCTAAAATTATTTTTTATTTGATTGGCGTGCCTAAGGCATGGCTAGTTTTTTGAAATAAATTCCAAACTTATATTTTTCTTCAATTGTTCTACTACATGGACCCATATTACACATTAGATTTTTGCTACAGTCTTCTACTCCGTGATTCTGGTCAATTTTCTCTATACTAAATGGTCAGCATGTTTCAAATTAGACTATTGTAGTATTTGTGTGAAAATATTTTTTTATTGATATTAGAGAGAGAGAAAGGAAGGGGGAGAGAGAGATAGAAACATCAATGAGAGAAAAACATCGATTGTCCCCTCTTGCATGCCCCTACTGGAGATTGAACCTGCAACCTGCCATGTGCCCTGGTTGGGAATGAAGCCCGTGACCTCTTGGTGCATACATAGGTCGATAGTGAACCACTGAGCCACACGGGCCAGGCTTGTTTGACATTTTGAGAGAAAAACTAAGCCATTGATGATGATCTGTAATCAACATCCAGTCTTTATTATTATTATAATTAATACTCTGTGCTTGAAATGGGTACACATTTTATTGTAAATTATATATAATTTCATTGAAATGTTGCATATACTTCTACCATTCAATATTTCTTGAATTCTAAGTCTATCTGAGCTGCATAATATTTTAAAAAATGCAGATGTTTTGTCTTTTATTCAGTAGTAAATACAATGTAATTCACTCAGTAGTGTGAAATTTAAAAAGGCACAAGAAATTAATCTAAAGGCAAATAACTGAATTGGAAAAGTAATAAAATGTAATCACTGAAGCCATGAGAAAAGGTGCTTTGCAATTGTAGCACTCTGAATGATATTGTTAAAATGTAAAAAAGAAAATCCATTTTGCACAATATTTTTAAATTCACATAAAACAACTAATTTAGATTTGAAGTATTTGTAGTACAAAGAATTAACCTCACCCTCCAGACAAGATGTATAAGGTTAAATATAATAGAAACATAAATCTTCTCTAAGTCTTATTAAAGGAGAAATATCTGCAGTATCTGAGTTAGATTTCTTTCAACCAAAAACTCCCATTCTGAAATGCGAGCATTCTGACACGGTGACAAATTGCTGGGACAAATGCTAAAGAGTTAAGTGGACAGGTGATGGATGGCCTCATAAGCCTTGCAGGGCAGCGGGTGTAAGATACTAATTGGTTCTGTGGAACCAGTTTTAGTCAATAAATTCACTTGAGAGATTTTTTTTGTTATAGACATCTTTAAAGAATGCAGTGCTGTAGGTGACAGACCAGTTGCCAACAAATTAGGCCACCAACAACTTTATTACATCTACTGTGCACAATATCTCTTTTCTTAGATTGAGACTATACTCAAACCCTAAATATTCATTATGACGTCAATGGTGAGAAGTCTTTTATGGGTTCTCCGTTGTACCACTTGGCCTTTGAGGACATCTAACCTATTTTCCGCACTCCAATAGATCCTCTGACTTTTTCTTCTTCCTGGAAGCATTTCAATTTGGGACTTTTTCAAATAAAACTGAAGGGATAAAGTTTTCTTATTATCCCTGTAGGATCAAAATACAAAGAATATATTTTTTTTTCTTCCAGTATAGGACAAGATTTTTTTTTTTTTTTAGGACAAGTTTATTCTCCTTTCTTCTTCTTTTTAAAAATAATAAAATTGAGTAATATTGATCAAATTCATTTTAAAAATTCCAGAATCTTGCTTAGTGGAAGTGATACCATTTTTAATAATCTGGTTATTATTCAACAGGAGAGGAGTAAAGGGAAGACCAGTTCACACAGGCATGCCATTTATACAGCTGTGCCAGGACGCTGCAGGCCACACTCTGCAGTCGGTTCCCTGCAGACGGATGGGGGAAGAGACTGGACGAAGGCAGTTTAGGCGCATGCCCAGTAAGGTCTGGGTGCTGTGGGAAAATGCTTACCTGTCAATCACACCTGGGATTGTTCCTGGTGACTGGAATAGGTGTGGCTACTGCAAGGGCGCACAATCTGAATAAACTCCTACACAAAGAAAGGTCCCTCTCTTGGCTGTTGGCCTGCTTGCTCTTTCTGCCTGCCTCCTGACTCCCAAGCTCTGCACTCGCCCACGTGGCTCATGCCATGTGGGACCCACGCAGTGGCCTGGATGATGGGCTGAATCTAGCTTGATGTCTGATGCTACTTCGGACTCTCCTTCACCATGGAAGGAAAACCTTGGACACTGGCCCTATTTATTGCTCTGCTGAATCCACGGCTACCCCCTTTGCAGGAGTGGACTAAGGAAACTGGGACTTCATGCCAATAAGGTGTTTTACCATATCTCATTCTCCCGTGCAAGTCTTACATAAATTATTTTCTCAAGATATCGCAAGAAACTCTACTCCCACTATGGATGGAGAACTACATTTCTCCTGCAACAGATGGAAAGAAGAAAGGAAGGGGGACTAGTGAGGACCAGTGAGGGAAGGAGAGAGGAAGGACAGAAGTTACTAAGAAACTAAGACTATACTTGCTTAGATTAAGAGAGATACTTCTAGCAACCTAATCTGTCAAAGCTTTGCAACTGCCCCATCTAATAGATAACGTTTTACGGATGTTAGCTATTACAAATAATGCTGCCATAATTGTTGTTATGGGCATATTTTTCTTCCTCATAGGTAAGTGCCCAAGAGTGGATTAGCCAGATAATATAACATGTGTACATTTACTTAGGGAAATAAACTGTTTTCAAAGTGGTAGTTCATCTTCTCACCAGTAGGGTGAGCGTTCCTGTTGCTCAGAAGCATTCCCAACGCTCAGTGTTGTGCTTTCATCCATCCACGTAGGTGTGAAGTTATATCTCATCCATCCATGTAGTTATCATTGGGGTTTTATTTTGCATTTTCCTTACAATTCTGAGCATCTTTTCGTGTGTTTTTGCTATCTTTAATCTCCGTTGGTGAAGTTCTTTTCAATCTCTCTGTCCATGTTAAATTTTTAAAATTGTTTTCTTACTGAGTTGAGTTTGCTTTACATATCCTGGATACAGGAGACATGCTTAGTAGGAATGCTCTCTCAGTCTCGGTCTTTTCTTTTTATTTACTTTCTAAAAGCATAAGTTTGTATTTTTAGAAAGTCCATTTCATCAGTGTTTTTCTATAATGAATTAATCTTTTGGTGCTGTAGCTAAGGAATCTTAGCATAAGCCAAGGTAAGAAAAAATATTCTACGTTTTAAAATTTTTATAGTTTAGCTTGACGTTTACATCTATGATGCATTTAGAGTTAACTTTTGTATGCAGAGAAAGGTACAAATTGTCCTTTTTATTTATTTTTATACAGTTTCTCAATCATTCCAGTACCATTGGTTTAAAATAGTCATCTTTTCATCCTGAATTGCCTTTACAGCATTTAAAAAATAAGCTGTTCATATATATGTGGATCTATTTCTAGAGTCTCTATTCTTTTCTTTGATCTATTTGACTATATTTAAGCCAAAAACCACAACTTTCTAAAATTATTGTTGCTTTATTCTAGCCCTCCATTTTAAAAAAAGTTATTTCAGCTATTCAAGAACCTTAGATTTTTTAAATATGCATTTTAGAACAAACATGTTGATTTCTGCAAAAAAACCCAAAAAAACACCCTACTGGGATTTTTATTAAATCTCATTGAATCTAGACACAAATTTAGGGGAAATTTATGTCACAATACTGAATGTCCTGAATCAGAAATATGGTAACATCTCACTATTTACTTGGGTCTTCTTTAAATGATCTCAGAGGTTTTAAATGTGTGTCTTATACATATTTTGTTAGATTTATCCAAGGTAATTATATCTTATTCTATTGAAAACATTACTTTTAAATTAAATTTCTGACTGTTCATTGCTACAGTAAAGATGTAATAGAACTGATTTTTATATATTTGATGTTCTATCCTGCAACTTTGCTAACTACAGTCATTCTAGTACCTTTTCTTGAATATAGATAATAATGCCCTATAGAAATAAAATTTTACTATTTCTTTTTAAAGTTACATGGCACTTATTTTATTTGTACCTTATTTCACTGATTAGAAAGTTCAGAACAATGCTGAATAGGGGTGTTGAGAACAAACAGCCTCATCTCATTTTTAATTTTAGAGGGCAAGCATTCAGTTTTTTTGATATGAGCATGATGTTAGCTAAATATTATTAGTAGGTGCCCGTTATGACACAGAAGTTCTCTTTTACTGTGAGTTTGCCAACAGTTTTCTGTTCATTTAAAAAATAGAAATGAATGTTGGCTACGTTCCACCTGGTCACAATGTTTTAGCCTATTTACATGTTGTTGGATTGAATTAGCTAAAATTTTCTTTAGAAGTTTTGCATCTATGTTTATGATGGTTATTGTTTTCAGTTTTCTTCACTTGTAGTATTTTAGATGGTTTGGTATGAGAGTGATGATGATCTCACAGAATGAGTTGGGAAGTACCCTGGCTCTTGAATTTCTAGAAGGGTTTGTGTAGAATTGGTATTACTTTATTTTAATTGTTTGGTAGCATTAATCAATGCACCATGTGGGCCCTGACTTTTCTTTATGGGAAGATGTTCAAGTCAGTTATTCAATGTACATCAGGCTATTTGATTATTTGTTTCTTCTGAAGTGAGCTTTGACAGTACCTTTCAAGCAATTTGACAACTGAAACAGAGTTAATGACTATGTGTTGTTATAAAGTATTCACAACATCCCCCTATTATCCTTTTAACATCTATAGAACCTACTATGATGATACCACTGTTATTCCTGATATTGTTAATTTTTTTCCAGATCAGTCTGGTTAAGTTTTTATCCATGTTATTAATCTCAGAGAAACAGCTTCTGGTTCTATTCATTTTCACTATTAGTTTTCTATTTTCTGTCTAGTTGATTTTTTCTCTGTCTGACCTTTATCATTTTCTTTGTATTGCTTACTTTGAAATAAATTTGCTTTAAGTTTTCTGTTTTTTAAGGTGGAAGTTGAGACCATTAATTTGTGATCTTGATCCCTTTCTAAGAGAGGCACTTAGTGCTATAAATTTCCCACTGATAGACAGGGTCTGATTTCATTGTCATTCAGTACAAAATACTTTCCAATCTTCTGCCGATTCTTCTTTGACCTATAAGTTATTTAGGGCTGTCTTTGTGGTTTTCCAAATTTTGAGGGGGAATTTCCAGGTATCTTTTTGTCATTGATTCCTAATTCAGAGAATATCCTTTGTATGAGTTTAATATTTTTTAGTTTATTAAAAGTCAATTTAAAGCCCCAATTTTGGTCTATTTTGTACTGTGGCTTTTGAGTTGAATGTGAACTTTTCTGCAATTGGGTGGAGTGTCCTGTGAATGTCAACTAGGTCAAGCTGTCCAGGTATTATATCTTTGTTGTCCAGGTATACTGTATCGATCACAGTCACCTGTTATTGAGAAAGGTCTATTAAAGTCTTCAAGAATATTTAAACATTTATTTCTCCTTTCATTTGATCAGTTTTTCTTTCATATATTTTGAAGCTCTAAGATCCAATATCGCAGACTGAAAGAAAATAATTTCAAATCACCTACCTGATAAGGGACTTATGTCCAGATTACATAAGGAATTCTCAGAACACACTCACACGAAAACAAACAACATAATAAAGAGATGGGCAGAAAATTTGAACAGGTATTTCATCTAAGAAGACATACAGATGAAAGATCATTACATAAAGACATTTGAGAAAGTCTTATAATTATTCATTGGGAAATGCAAAATAAAACATAATGAGGTACCATTACCAACATACAAGAACAGACAGAATTCAAAAGCTTTATCGAACCAGGCATTGGCAAGTCGTGGAGCGACCACCAGTGGGAGTGTGACATGCAATTCGGGAACTCCTTTCTCTTTCTCAAAGAGTAAGGCATGAAGTTACCCAAAAACCCAGCCATTCCACTGCCAGCTACTTACCCAACAGGAACGACTGCATATGTTCATACAGAGATTATTGTGTGAATTTTCTTAACATTTATTTAGAGGAGCCAAAAATTCAAAACAATCCAAATGTCTATCAACAGCCCTAGAAATAAACAAACATGACAGAGCCAGACAGTGGAATGGGACGCAGTGACAAATGATGTACTATCAAGAACAGCATGAATAAATCTCAAAATAGTTATACTGAGTGAAAAAAGACATAAAAACACATTTTTAAATGACTGTATTTCGTTGAGCTCTAGAACATGTAAACTACTCCATAGTGACAGAAAACAGATGAACGGTGCTTGGGGGGTGGGGGGTGGGGGGTGGAGAAGTACGACCAAGGAGCATGGGACATTCTTAGGGGAGGTTAATCTACTTACTACTTTGATTCTGATAATGGTTTTAAGGATGTATATGCATCTGCAAACATATCAAATGTGTATATTTTTAAATTATGAGCTTATTGTATCTCGACTATAACCATAATAAAACTTAAATAGTAACTAGACTTTTTGGTGTGATGACTTTGTAGTATATACAGGTATGAACTATAATGTTGAACAGAAATTTATATAATAAAAAAAACTGTTAAAAGAAAAATTAAAGTAAAAAAATACAGGACTTAAATTTTCCAGTTTCATAAATATCAGCAATCCAAAGAATAAGCTTTTATATATGTAAAACATGATGAGACTAACACAGATCCATTTACAGACCTGAAGAGTCAGATGCAGTAAATTCAACCTCCAATTTGGTGAATTAATCACAGATATACACCTTCATTATTGGCATCAGTTCCATTTTGCCACATAGTTTAATATTAGTGATAGATTTTCCTTAATTATTGTGCTTCCCCATTTTATGCAGAGATAGTATTTTCCCAATTGTTTGTACTGTACCTCAGTTTCAGTCTGCCATGATTTCATGTACAGGGAGAATGATGAGCTCCCTCTCTTGCACGTATTTGTTTCTCTGTATTTCATCCCTTCCTTTCCTCTCTCCCCATATGCACACAAACAAAATAAGGCCAGGGAGATTTCTAAGCAGATTTGTCAGATCCAAAGACACGCTTATATTTTGTTTGACTGTTGGGTGTGGCTACTGATCTTTAAATATCAAAGCCCCTACTTTGACATGTAGTCATATTTCTGGCTCCGCTGAGTAGACAGTAAACTCCACAGTGATAAGAACATAATTGCTCATCTTTGTAACTCTTGTTTAGTACAGGACCTGACACATTGCAGGCATTGTTAAATATTCATTAAATGAATGAAAGAAAAGAATGCTAGCATTCAGTACTGGAGACATGACAGAAGAGATATTTCCATAAACTAGTAGAAGAGCAACCAAGGGACAAGCAGAATGTCAAGGTGACTGCACAATGGGGACGGTTTTCACACTCCTCTGCTTGTTCATGGCTGCTTGAGGATTTTCACATAAACAAATCTTTATACTATTAATTGAGCACCTCCATTGAGGACAAAGCAAGATATTTTACATGCATTGTTGTTGATTACTGCACAGGCTCTACAAGGTAGATATTCACTTGAGATAAGTGAATCTTGGAGAGGACAAAATGTGGATATTTTAAGTATGTGCTTCTTTCCAGTTACTTTGTGTTTAAATGAAAATACAAAATGATAAACCTAATATCATGTATACTTACTGGGTGACCAGGTAATTTGGAGCCTGAGATAATTTATAGTCCACAACTTTTGGAGAAATTAATTATTTTTAAGATACACACACACACACACACACACTGATTTCTATTGAGTTCAGAGAGAGAGGAAGAGAGAGAAATATTGACATGAGAGTGAAACATGCCCCAACAGGGGATTGAGCCTGCAACCTGGGTACGTGCCCTGACTGGGAACTGAACCAGCAACCTTTTGGCGCATGGGATGATACCCAACCAACTGAACCACACTGGCTAGGGCTGGACAGATTAATTTTTAAATATAATTACACTATATAAAATGGGTTGCAGCCCAGTTTATTAGAACAAAATATTGCCATCTCTGAAATTATCTCCCTTTCCTGGTCTACTCTTGCACATTGGGTATGTGTTCCCACTTCTTGGAACTTAACTTTCATTTGTCAAAGGAAAATATTTCATGTTCTGGGAAACATCCCTGTACAAGTACAACACGTTGTAAGCATTATAAGGTGGCTTGAGCAACCCTTCCTAACTCCCTGGCTGAGGCATCTTGTCCAAAATCTACTGATCCTGGCCACTTCACCCCTTGTGGCTCCTCAGATTTGACAATTGCAGTCTCATGTCCGGAACATTTTTTCCTGGGCATTAACTGCTATGACAATATGTTTACACATCAAAAAGCTAACTAATCATAAACAAATGAGCATTACATTCTTCTCATTAGACTCAAAGGTAGAAACAGTATCTCTGTCTTTAAAAGCATGCATAGAATATATAGTTTTACAAAACACATTTTTCAACTGAACAGTTTTATGCACGTTGTATAGGAATAAAACTTCAGATGGTGGGTTACATTAATGTGACTCAGAATTGCAAGTAATAAATGTCAATAAGAGCAATCTATTCTCATCAAGAGTATCTTGAATCTCAAACTTCCTATACCGGAATTATTATTCCGTTAAATATCCATATAATTTTATTTGAAGTCAAAGTGAAAGCACACCGCCGACTTGTGTGTATGTGTTTTGTATAAATAGGAGCTTTATCCTGCAGTTTAGCAGCTAAAGACATACAGTAAATTGAATTGATCTGTAGCTGAGTTTTCAGATACGCTTCTCTTGTTTCAGAGCTGTGATCAAATAGGGGGCATATTATAGGCGTTAAGAGCTAAGCTGTTGAAGACGATGAGCTGGGTTATAGCCATCTGAGAGCCCACAGTAATGCTATGGACTTTCTCTCATGTAATCAGACTTTGTGGCTCCACAGTACAGGCCGTGGTCTCTAAGGAGCTGATCTATAATAAATATTTTATTTCGTTAATACTGAGAATTGTGGCCATACACCAAACTGAACAAACAACTGTTATGTGATTTCCAATACAAGGATCTATATTTACGTGCCATAAAAGCCAAGGGTAGACTTATCTAGAATATTGAACTATAAAGCTTCACTACTGCATCAAATATAGCTGAGAGACAGGAATGGTCTAAATAAGTAAACTAATTTTGAAGAAACATTTTTGGTAGTTTTTATTATTTTTATAAACTTGTATCTACGTTCTAAACATAATTTTAAAATTCACACATTCTAACATATACCACAATCTATTCATGCCCAATCTTGGCAAGAAATGAATGTTACTATTACAGTGGGATGTAATGTGTCACTTTCAATTAGCTCTTATAAACTCCAAAGACCAAGATCCAATAATGATATTAAAAAAAAATTTTGTTTAATCCTCACCTGAGGATATTTTTTGTTTGTTTGTTTTATCCTCACCCGAGGATATTTTTCCATTTTTTGTACAGATAGAGCGGGAGGGAGAGAGAGGAAGGGAGAGAGAGAGAGAAACATCGATGTGAAGGGACACATTGAGTGGCTGCCACCCGCACGACCAACCAGGGCCGGGGACAAACTGCAACCGAAGTACATGCCCTTAGCGGGAACCGAACCCGGGTCTCTCTGGACCGCAGGCCGATGCTTTAACCGCTGAGCCAAACTGGCCAGGGCCCACCTGAGGATATTTTTGCATTCATCTTCAGATAGAGTGAGAGGGAGAAAGGAAGGAAGAGAGAGAGAAACATCAATGTGAGAGAGACACATTGACTGGTTGCCACCCCACAACCCCAACGGGGGCCAGGGACAAACTGCAACCAAGGTACATGCCCTTATGAGAACCAAACCGGACTCTCTGGTCCACGGGCCGATGCTCTAACTGTTGAGCCAAACTGGCCAGGGCCAATAATGATATTTTTAATAGTCATATCATAAAGCCATTTTTTCTTTAGAGATTCATAACAATTTAGTTCTTACATTCCCTCTTTAATAGTTGAGTTTGACAAATACAAAACTAAACTCAAATAATTTAAGGGACTCTGAAAAATTACAATTTTAATGTAAACATGTGGCAGAAAGAGTTTGGCAGCATGCAATGGCTGACCTTTACCTGTGGGGAACAATGTTGTGGGTTCTCCTTGAGATTAAGTCTACAGTGAACATTAATCAAAGTCTCCAACTGCTAAGAATAAAAATAAAATTTACCTAGAATTGATCTTTCTTTTCCCTTTCCACAAATTTCTGTGCCTTTTCAGCTATAATTCTATTAAGAAAGATCATGGTATGCTTACATTCATGTCAGTAATTTTTAAAGAAATTTTAAGTTAACAAAAATAAATATACACAGCGAAAAGTGATAATTTTGAAGTTGGAAAAATTAAAAAGCTAATACTGCTACTACATTCATAGTCATTTTTTTTTTTTCCTGGTCATTATAAGTGCTTAAAGAAAAGGTAAACTTTTCTGTTTTTTGTTTTTTTTCCATTTTGCTTATTTGAAGCATTCTACTTTTTATTAAAAATCATATACAAAATTATAGTGCATATACAAAGGTATTCTCTAAAAGGTAGTCAATGCCAAGTCTAATATTTTTAAAGGATATACAAATATCTGTACATTGCTTTTCTGCTACAGAGTAAAACATTCATGCCAAAATCCAGTAAATAGTTCATACCTTCTTTGTCTCGGTTCCCAGCTAACACATTTGAGGTGTTATGAAAGGAATTACATGACGAGGGGTAAGTAATAAGGGGAGAAATGGTGATGACATGCTTTGGAAGCAAAAGGCGATCCAGGGATGATTCATTCCTTTGTGCTGGTGGTATCTAAGTCCTGTTCTTAGTTCCGCATCAAATTGACTAATCTCTCCCTCCTTCAGACTACATCAGAAATCCGAAAGAAATGAAATCAGCTGGTGTCATGGTCATTTTCTTGAACATTTCACTCTTTATGACTGGAGTGTCTCCTGAGAATGGCAACTGAGTTTCCTGGGGACCACTTCTTAAGAGAAGCTACTGAGGTCAACACACAGACAACAAATCCGCTGCTACCCAAGTATTTCAAAGTCAAGATGAGGAGACAAGGTGTATTTCCCCTTGAAGCTGTGGGATCTTCAAGGCCAACAACTGTGTTTCCATCCTGTGAGCCTTCTCGCTTCTATCACAGGATCCGGAACGTGCCAGGGGCTAACGTGTGCTGTACTGACTTCAAATTCTGGGCTAAGAGATGGCATCAGAGAACAAATGCTGACCGGGCTAGCAGACCACAGTATACAAACTTGAGGTAGAGCTAATGAAACACAGCAGCTGGTGTGACAGGAGAGAACTGGCATCGGGGCAAGGTGCGAACACAAGCATTCAGAAGGAACTTGGCATTCAGGCGGCCGCACCCCTGCTAGGAGGCACTGCTGAGATGTTTCGGGGAAGAGCTGATGATTCCACTTCGTCTTTGCTTTAGTTGCTAATAAGGATACGATTTCTCTACGTTTTCCTCATCACAGGGCCCCGGAAAATGTCCTTGTCAAGGTATGCATTATAGTTGGTCTTAAACCCAGCACATGACCCTGTTCCTTCACGTGGCATCTGTCTCTCTTAGAGAACCTACCCGCTGCCCCCCTCCTCCCACACCCCTTGCCCTGGTGGGTCTGCAGCAGACTGTGTGGGGCACCAGGAAGCAAAGGGGGTCAAGATTCTGCAGAATGACTGGAGTGGTTCCACGACCACTGGGACAGAGAAAGACAGAGGGACTGAAATCAGGACAGGCAGCTGATTACAGTGACCCGCAAAGGCAGAGAAGGCAAGGGGGTGGGGCTGGGACAAAGAAAAATAAAGGGAAAAGTCTGTGAGAGAAACTGAGCTACCAAGGGAGAAAGAAATCTTTGGGGACACTAACAGAGTAATGAGTGCCCACCCTGCCAGTTTTTAGGGATGGAAAGCCTGATATATTTTATTTTAATTTGCTTTACAGAAATGTAATTTATAATTAAGTCACCAATCTTAAATGTATGATTCTATGATATTTGACAATATATGTAGTCATGTGACTGCCACCACTATTAAAATATACTTACACACAGAACAGAGTTCATCTCTTGAACTTACCCAATGGTCAAAAATGAGATTTTGTAGGCTCGCCTTGTATTTTGCTATTAGAAACTATCTTGCAATGAGTAATCTCCTGTACATGTCATTTCATACGTGGGCAGAGACAATAATGCATTATTTATTTATTCCATTTTACCCCTTCACTCATTATTTATTTATTTTAAAAATTAGTTGATTTCAGAGAGGGGAGAGAGAGAAAAAGAGAAGGAGAGAAAAAAATTGATTGGTTGCCAACCATATGAACACTGACCAGGGATCAAACCTGAAACCTGGGCATGTGCCCTGACTGGGAATCGGACAGGTGACCTTTCAGTGCATGGGAGGGCGCTCAATCACTGAGCCGTACATTATTTAGTGTATACTTTAAAAAATCCTTTATGTATGAGAAGTCATAAATATACTGTATTTTCTTTAGAGATTATTTTTATTTTAGTTTGTTTATTTTGTCTTTAATTCAACTACAGCGCAACTACATGTACAAAAAAACACAGGAACTTGTTTTTACTTTCTTCCCAGCATATAAAAAAATTGTCCAGGCACTACTGACTTGATACTGAAAGCAAGCCTTTCCTCATGCATTGTCATTCAGCCTGTGTCTCTCACTTTCCTTCTCTGTATGCACAGGTCTGATTTGTGGCTATCATTTCTATTCCATTGGCCTGTTTTTCAAACTATTTGTCAAGATCTAATTAGCATAGGATTAGGATAACTCCTATCCTGGGCAGAGCAAATCTACATCTCATTCTTCAGAATTCTTCAAGGTACTCCCCCTCACACACATACATTAGATTTATTATTAGGACCTAAACTCTTTTGGTTGCTAATATATATTATGTGTGTATATATTTAAAATTTCTAATGTTTTAATACTCACTTGTAGAATAAACTTAATTATTGAATATTGATTTTGTATCAGAAACCTTATTAATCTTCTTTATTGGTTCTAATAGTTTGTGGTTCCATGGGACTGTTCATATGAAAAATCATTTTATATGAGAATAATGGCAATTTATTTTCTTTCTTTCCAAACTCACTCCCTCCCTCCCTCCCTCCCTCCCTCCCTCCCTCCCTCCCTCCCTCCCTCCCTTCCTTCCTTCCTTCCTTCCTTCCTTCCTTCCTTCCTTCCTTTAATCGAGTTGTCTTTTAGAACCGGAGGACAATATCGAGTAGAAGACAGAAGTGGTGTTGCGAGCCCTCTTGACTCAGTCTGGATTTCTAAAGGAAATGCTTCTCATACTTCTTTGAAAATGCATTTGCTGAGATACAATACATTAATTTTGATGAGTTAGGGAAATTCTCATGTATTACAGTTTACTAAGAGGATTTTTAAAAATTCTGTTATTGTTGAAATTTGTTGATGTCTTTTCTATTTATCAGAATAATCACATATTTTTTCTTTTTTAAGTTAGCAAAACTAACTTAAAATTATAAACATACATACAAATGTATGCCTCTCATTTACATATACATACATGCATATATATGTATATATACACACATTGATGCATTTAGTTTTCTAATGCTTTGTTTGTAATTTTTGTATCTATATTTATAAATGATACTGGTCTATTATTTTTGTTTCTTGTATATACGCATAGTTTTGGTATCAAAGTTTTACTATTCACATGAAGGGATTTGAGGGTTTTATTCTCTGAATGAGTTTACATGAGACACAGAATATTTACAATAGCTAAGATCTGGAAACAGCTCAAATGTCCATCAGTAGGCAAATGGATAAAAAAGCTGTGGTACATATACACAATGGAGTACTATGCAGCTGTAAGAAAGAACGATCTCTTATCTTTTGAGACGACGTGGAGGGACCTGGAAAGTATTATCCTAAGTGAAACAAACCAAACAGAGAAAGACAAGTATCATATGATCTCACTTATTTGTGGAATATAATGAACATACAGTCTGAGGAATGGGGTAGTCCCAGAGACATGGAAGTGGGGTACAGACTGACAATCCCCAGAAGAGGGGGTGGTGGGGGAGAGATAAACCACAGAACTTATATGCATGTATGCATGAACAGTGGACATGGACAACAAAGCTGGGAACAGGGCAGGGAGGGAAGGAGAGGGGGGAATCAGTGGGGGAAAAAGAAGAAACATCTGTAACAAAAATAAATAAATTAATTAAATATAAAAAAATATATAGAAGATGAAATCTTAAAAAAAAGACAGATTATATGTTCAATTAATATTTCTGGTATTCCTGCCTATAATATAGATAAGGACTGAACTAAGTATAGTTTATTTATTTAGAAGGAATACATGTAAACAGCATACATTCCGGAGCCCAGCGGCCTCCACCTTCCCACGGGGACCTGCTCTTACGGTTGCCAGCAGACCAGCTGGCGTCCCAGGTGGGGAGTGTGAAGCACCCTTTGTCATTTTCGTGGTGAGATTTTACAGTTTTCCAGCCTCTTCTGATTGTTTTGGGGTTCAATTCTGCCTCAGCCTCAAGTAACTGGTAAAACCCCAAAACATCTGAGTGCTTTCTCCAAGAACACATCATAAGTCAACTCTAATGGGATGTTGTTCCATATGCCAGGCATATGTGAAGCACTTGATAAGTATTATTTCATTTAAATCTGAAAGGATTTTATGAGGATAGATAAAGGAGCTGGGGTATGGAGAGGTGAAGTAACTTCCTAAGGTCACGTAGCTAATTATGAACAGAGCAGGCTCCCCCCCTCGGTTTTCCAGGTGTGGACCCCCTAGCAGACCATCACTCTAGTGATTCGCAGTGTCGACTGCTTTATATGTAATAAACATCAGACATGATACCACTATGTATTCCAAACATTAAGAATTATTACAAGAATATCATACATTTATGAAGAGCAAGACACTCTGTTTATGTTTATAGGCATTTGGATTTTGGTTGAACTAGAAATCAAAAGTTTGCTTTGTGCAAAACTAGGACACCTAGTTGAATGCAGAAAGCTAATTGTATTTAGAATATTCTGAGCTGAGAGAGACTGTTATTCACACAGAGCAGTATATTGAGGAAATTAAGAAATCAGGCACTTTATATAGAACGCACAATACACGTCTGTGCTTCTGTGAATTCTTATTGCTTTAAATGGAAGTAGAGTTTTGCGGCCTCTGGAGTTGGTTATTATTAGTTCTGGGTCTAAATAAACACAGGGAAGAACGCAGGTAGTGTGCTCCGAATTCAGGTAACCTGCCCAGTGCACCTTCCTCGGAGTCCACGCACTAGAAATTAAATGGTGTAAAGAAGCATTCTGTATCACAGCCCTCCTGTGCCCTAGCCAGACCCGCCTGGCACGTCCACCCAGCATAGGCTCCTACTGTCTCCTGGTGGCCCTGGGACTCTAGGACTGAAGACTTTTCTCAGTTGATACACAAGCTAGCCTGGACATGCTGAGAGCTGAACGCTCCCAGGAGTCGTCCACTGATGGATGGCAGCTGGAGCTCAAACCTCCCAGCTTCCTTGCTCCTTGCGATGGGTACCGAGGCTACACTAAGGCACCTTGTATTCTGCCCTTCCAAGTCCAGGTCTTCCAACATCTTCACCTGCCTCCTCTTCCTCTTGAAGGTGAACCATTCCACAGTCTCCAGTCATTTGTAATAGCAGCAAGTAACCCCTTGCCCAGCCTGGTAGGAAAGATCAAAGTAAGACTGGCTACCACAGATTATAAACTAAACTTCAGTCTATTAGGCAGAGAACTGAAGTTCATCCCACTTCTTGGAAGACAGTTGCATTTTAAATGATTTTATATTATTTATAAGTATTGAATAAGATAACTTTGATTTATAGATTTTTTTTTAGTACATTATTTGGGTCATCCTGTATGGAAGGTATAGTACCTAGGTCTCACTGGTTGATTTTTTTATCCCAATTTTTCTTATCTGAAATTCTTTACTAATGCCTAAGTATATAGAATAGTTACTAAAATAGTATAAATAATAAAATACTTTTGTAGGGTCTCTTTACACTTTTAAATGAAATATTAGCAAAAACTCGTTTCCTACTCACATTCCACTCCTACTCACAGGTCCTACTGTGGGCAGCATAGCTAGACATGATGTACGCGACTATTTTGATGACCAACAGTGTATTGTAGATGTATTCTAAAAATTTTCTCTTTTCTCTTTCTCCATTCCCCAAAGTGCAGTGCTAAAGGTGATAAAAGGGAGCATGAGAGAAAAAACTCGGTCATGTTCACACTTTTCCACCTTCCTGTTCTAGCACTTTTAGCCTGAACTGTTACTTGTTCTAACAGCTTAACTCCTCAGTGCCAGCAATAAAAAAGGCAACATAGTCCCGCAGAAGACAATTATTATTATACGGGGTGGGAAAAAGTAGGTTTACAGTTGTTCATATTGAAAATAAGACAATAATTAAGAAATACTAATACACGAATAAACTCTGTGTTTCATGTACTCACAACTGTCAGTGTATTTTTGCCCACCCCTGTATTTATAGAGCAAGCAGGATTTTCATTAAAAAATATTTTTTCTCAGATTTTGCTAAGGAAAATAAATACAAACATCAACATACTCCCTTTTGCCAACTAGCAGTCTGAGGAAAATTCGGGAGCAACATAAATTTTCCCTGTGAGCAGTAGAGGAAGATGAGTGACATGCATGTCTCTCCCGAAAAGAATCCCATGCAGACCAGAGATAAGTTTCTCTTGCAGTATAAACAACGTGTTTGATCTTGCAAATAAAGTTTAGAAAGCTGACATTTTCCCTTTGCACAGGAAACAAAGTCCTTAAAACATAGCTTTGATTTTGTCAGTTTCCACTGAGCCTTTTCCTTCTCAACGGAAGAACCAACCATTTGCTCATTCCCTCTTTCTCGTTTTAGAAGACAGCAATTAGGACCCCTGGTTGGATGCCGGCTTCACAACCACAGCCTCACACAATGCCAAGTCAAGGCCCTTCCAGATGGCTGACTGAAGTGGTTTTTAGCATAGACTGGGAAGAAAAATTAAGGGCAGTATTGCAATTATATAATAGAAGCCTGGAATTTAAGCATACACATGTTCATATTTAGCACCTCTTGAAAGGAAATGTTTATAATAGAACTGCTTTATATTTAGACCTGTCTCAGCATTGGTTGCCTTGTCTGGTTCCAATCCTCTGAGGTTATGCTATAAATAATAGTGGCACAAACCCTCAGCATCCTTTGTAGAGGCAAATGTCCTCTGTATACAAAGATGTTGCTGTAGCTGGCCCATCCTTGTTAGAATCTTCGCTGTGCCTGTTTTTTTTTTTTGGTTAATCCTCACCGAGGATATTTTTCCATTGATTTTTTTGTTTGTTTGTTTTTTCAGATAGAGTGGAAGGGAAGGAGAGAGCAAGAGCGAAACACTGATGTGAGAGACACATCAATTGGTTGCTTCCCACATGACCCCACAGGGGGCTGGGGATCAAACATGCAATCCAGGTATGTGCCCCCTACTGGGGATTGAACCTGCGACCCTTTGATCTGTGGGCCAACACTAACCGTTAGAGTCTAACAGCTGAGCCAAACTGGCCAGGGCCTGTTCTTTTTTTTTTTTAATGTGTCCTTGCCTTGTGACTTTGGTAATAACAACAAACTAAAAGAGAAACATGGTTTCTGTGAATGTAAAATAAGATGCTTGCTCATTCACCTTTGAATGTCTGGCCCATAGCAGGTGGTCAATAAAATATTTGTTGAATAAACAGGGCCATTGTGTTTGGCCAAGTTAAGATCACAGTCTCCTTATCACAGCTTTTAGTTAATTAGGTTTAAAAACAAACCCCACATTCCTAGTTTTTACCCTGTCTCATTATTATTAACACTTATCTTTCCCAAAGAAATACATTTTTCTTTTTCATTGACTTATAAGTCCCAGAGCTATTAATTTATTTACTTGTCTCACAAACAATTTCTTAAAATGTGCTCCATAAAATGCATATGTAGCCCAGTCTTCAAAGAGCTTATGGTCTGGAGAAGAAGATGTGAATTAAACCATCACCTAATATATTTTATTCATAATAAATGTTCTGTGAGAATTTTATGTCTCAGGTAGGACTTTTACCTCTGGCCTAAATCCCAGAAAGAAAAACACATCTGGGGCAAAGTCTGAGGTGCCCAGAGCCAGAGAGAAGGAGAGCAAGACTAAATCTTAGTGGTGGTAACTCACAAAGATTTGCAGGGAACCCGCTACCACTGCGCAACCTACTAGCAAGTTGCTACACGGATTGCTTGCAGAAGTTGGTTGCTCGTCTAGTAAAAATACTAAAACTGGTGAGACTGACATTCGGGCTCAGCAGTTAGTGTTAGCAGGGCCTAGAGAAATGGGGGACTTTGTCGTGTATTGGGGAAGCATTTGATAAAACCATTCCTGCAATGATTTGGAAGACAGGCAGCATACTGAGTAGGCCGGTAACTTCATGTGACATCGCTGTGACACAGACGGTGCCCGTGTGTGCAGGCTGCACTGGACAAGGTACATTGAGAAAACATGACGCTGGAAAAGAATTAGCTGGTTTATAACTGGGGAATGGAGAGAATCCAGAAATTCTGGTATTGACAGGGTAAAAAAGGTGACTGTTTCTCAAAAGTAATTAGTCAAAGGTAAAGCTGAGAATTGCTTTAAATTGAAAAAGGCAGTTTAAGGTAGTGTTGAGGCAGATCTCGGCCTGCGATCACATCCCTGAATGTTTTAAGGTGCCATCTAGGAAAACACTGAAGGTGGATGAAATGTCCCAAAGGGGAAAAGAAAGCAACAGAGATGTGGCTTTCCTTCCCACACGTGTTTGCTAAGCTCGCGGTGCAGACGAGGTGCCCAGGGAGAAGTACATCCAGATGACGTGGGTGTGGCTGAGCACATACTGCCGATTGGAAGCAAAGAGATGAAACCAAACTTTTGAGATAATCCTATTTCTAAAGCAGCACCCACCTGGATACTACAGATGCGATTACTTGGGACTTAAAGCATGTTCTTGGCCTCTAACTTTCTATGGGCAGGAAGGGGGATGAGCAAACCGCTCAGCCCCAAGGCTGGCTATTTTCTAACACTTTCTCCATACATAGTCAAAAATGAGAAGAAGAGAAAGGACCGCTCTGAGAATAAAGGAAGAGCCATGCAGGGCAGGGAACTGAGGAGCTCGCCCCGGAACAGGTCAGCCATCCCAAGAGAGAATGTCTTAATATTCATAAAGGGACATCTCCCCCCACATGGCTCCTTGAAACGTTTGCCCCAGTTCCGGATTTGCTGTGGATGAGAGTACAATATATTATTGTGTGATCCTGGGGTTTCTGCTTCTGTCACGATTGGGTGGGACTTGTGACAGGGGTGAACTGAGTGTATTTTAGCTGAGGAAGGGGAAGGAAACATCAACTTGTGACCAAGACCACATGACTGTGCCCAGTTCCTTGCTGATCTCCTGTCTCCAATGTGTCTTCACCCAGCTTTGCAATGGCCTTGACTTGGCTAAGGAAACCGGCGTGGAAGAGACAAATGCCACTCCCAGCCGGAGCCTCCTCAGGTGTCGTGTGGCCGGTCATGCCCGATCCTGTGCCCGAGCCTGGCAGGGAGCACAGCAAACGAAGCCCACACTGCCCTCACAGCTGAGAAAGAGCCAGCGACAGGGTCCCAGCACCATCTCCCTAATACTGTGGAAATTACAAAAGAGATTTGTAAAATCTAACAAACTCTACCAAGACTCGTTTTATTGGAAATTCTAGCTGGTTTCTATTATTTGCACACCAAATACAAATGAAGTGCCTTCGCTTAGCCAAGTCCTACAAAATGGAATCATTTGAGAGACTGGATGGAACGAGACCTGTGTTACTACAGAAATCACCGAGTCACGCACAGTTCCAAAAATCTTAAGCAAAAAATAAATGTTTCCAAAGGCCTCTGAGGTTTGTCAGTCTATTGCTGTGGAAAATAGATAAACCAAAGAACTGATATGCAGATATGTATAACCAATGGGCACAGACCAGTGTGGGGAAGGTGGGGAGGGGGTGGGAGCGGGGAGGGACATCTGTAATACTTCTAACAATAAAGATAAATTTAAAGTAAAAATAATAAAAATGAAATAAATAAATAAAAACAAATTCTGAGGACATTAAAATGTGAAAAAACAAAACAAAAGGACTTTCCTTTTGAAAAAAGCTATTATTTTTGCATGTTGGTTGATGATTCCTAAGAAAATAAAGGTATGTTTGTTTTCTGTTTCCTTTCCATTGAGATCCAGACTGCCTGAGAGGACAATCACATTTTTTTCTTTATATAATTGCTTAAAGTTAAAACTGCTCTATGAATTTAAATTACTGAATAATTAAACCTATTTAGAGTGCTAAGGAAGGTAGTGCTGACTAGTTAATTGGTGCATTCTCCTTCTATTTAAAGCTTTGCCAGTCTTCCTCTTTAAATACCCACATTAAAATGACTCTGAAGCTATGGAAGCCTTGTTGTTGTTTTTAATAATTGAAGAAATATATTTTTAGAGTGCATGCAGGAAAATGAAGCCGGATAAATTGGATCGGGATAGTCGCGTAAACAGAATTGCTTGCACAATTTGCCTTTTCTATATGGTTTTAGATCAGAATTTACATCACAGCTCTTAAGTATTTACAGGCTAACAGAAAAGATCCTTTTTAATATTAATATGACTGTTTAAAATCTGGGATCGGGGCTGCGGAGATAGCTGCTCCCAGTCAGCAGTGAAGCCAGAACTGGAAATCAGTTAAACTGTGTTCATTTCTGTGTGTGCTCAACCTAACGGGAGCCGTCAGCTTCATTTACAGGTAGATGTGTCTCCATCTTTGCACTTCAACGATCTAGTTTTATTTTCTGTTATTCTTAGCCCTTTTTCTGAAAGTCAATACTTTGCTAATACAGCATATTTTTAGCAGTGAGGCTTAGAATCTGATCAGATTGGATGTTGAACAGCAACGGAGCGCGATTACAGAGGCAGTTTTCCAGGTTTCGTGCCAGGGGATTCTTATCCACAGATCCTTCTAGAACCTCTGGTAGCTGTTGCTTTGTTGTTGTTGTTTGTTTGTTTCTTATGCTGAATTCAAACTTCCTCCAGGGTGAAAAGAAGCTATTGAGGATACATTTTTCATGTTTATTGTAAAATCTTATGTATGTTTACCTCCTGACTGGATGCCTCTTCTCATTGTGTCCTTTCCTTTCAGGAAAGAGCCTGTTCTGATCATTCTCATTATAAAGTGGGTAGAGCGACCGACAGTTCTTTTCCTCATTCGCTGCCCGATGAGAGGTCAAAATGAGAATTAAGAAAAAAATTTTTGAGTGGATTTGATTTATTTTGGGGGAGCAGCAATAATTTAGAATTGAATCTCAACTTTAGGGAACCATTTCTAATATTCCTCCTAGGTTACAAAGCAAGTAAAAGTAAAAAGAAATACTTACCCAAACCATGTATCAAGCGGTATCATAGTGAAAGTTAACTATTTATATTTTAAATGACAACCCCGAACATTTCAGCTCATCAACAACTGGGAGAGGGTGGAGACGAAGCTGCGAAGGAACACAGCAGCCTTGCTTCTCCTCATGAAGAGAGGCTCAAGTTCAAGGCACAACACTGAGTGGTAGAATTATTTCCTCCAGCAATCACAGTGCCTTAGCATCATAGCTTTATTTTAGTGAATATGTCAAGCCTGGTAAATCGTGGAATAGACATGCATTCTGCAAGATAAGAACATAGTTATTTTCACTTTCCAAAAATATCCATAGAGTTTTCTTTTCAAATAAAGGCAAAAAATCAAAATTTTTGTGGGGAAGGAAAAACAAAACAAAACAAAAACAAAGTTTGAAGAGCTAAGGAGTTTCCCTGAAAGTATGAGAAACAAAACTCGTTATGAGTGCTTATTCTAAAGATTCGCACCTCTTAGGGGTTACTCAGAATAACTGTGAAAAAATATAGTGAAATACAGTAGCTATAAAAAAAATAATGACATCACACTAAGTTTAGTGCTTCTGAATTTGATATGAATATATTTAAAGTAATTGTTCTGATTTAAAATAATGCTTATCCTACCATACTTTTTATTTTCAGTTATAAAGAATTACCATTGAGTCTTTAATCAAAATGTTACAAATCCATTTCTAATAATAATAAAATGTTTATTTGGTGTTTGAGTTATATAATTTCATTTCAATTGAATGTAAAGTCATACACAAATTACCATTTATTTTCATAGATAGATAGATAGGATTCTGGAATTTATATACAAATTGAAAGCCCAACTAAATCAATAGAAATATCTCTCCCTATGTATTACCTGATATACTTGCCCTATTTATATTTGTTATTAAAACTTAAAAAAATTGCCAGTTTACCTCCAACTAACCTATACAAATAGACCCGAGGTTACAGAAATGAGACCCCTCAGGCGTCATTAAGAGTTTTTTTTAATAATATGCACACTTATTTTAGGGAAAAGTAGGGAATTGCTGAAAAATAACAACAACAAAATCCCTAAAAAATATTGCATTTCTTGCCCAGGCCGGATGGTTCGGTTGGTTGGAGCACTGTTCAGTGCACCAAAGGTTGCAGGTTTGGTTCCCAGTTAGGGCACATACCTAGGTTTTGGGTTCAATCCTGGTCATGGTGCATACAGGAGGCAACTGATCCCTGTTTCTCTCTCTCTCTCCCTTCCTCTCTCTCTCTCTCTCAAAAATCAATAAACATATCCTCAGGTGAGGATAAAACAAAAACAAAAAGCATTGTGCTTCTTATCTGCATGGAGGCCAGGAGGGAGAGTGAATCCAGTGGTCAGGGGCAGTCCTTGTGGTGGATACTCAGAGTGCGCTGCCTTCCCCGCGGAGACGGAGGAGCTCGCACGTGGAGACGGGGGAGCACGCACGGGGAGACGGGGGAGCACGCACGCGGAGACCGAGGGAGCACGCACGCAGAGACGGAGGAGCACGCACGCGGAGACAGAGGAGCACGCAAGCGGAGACGGGGGAGCACGCACGGGGAGACGGAGGGAGCACGTATGCACGCGGAGACGGAGGGAGCATGTATGCACGCGGAGACGGAGGGAGCACGTATGCACGCGGAGACGGAGGGAGCATGTATGCACGCGGAGGCGGAGGAGCACGCACGGGGAGACGGAGGAAGCACGCACGCGGAGATGAAGGGAGCACGCATGCGGAGACGGAGGGGCACGCACGCGGAGACGGAGGGAGCACGTATACACAGGGAGACGGAGGAGCAGGCACGCGGAGACGGAGGGAGCGCGGAGGCGGAGGAGCACGCACGCACGCGGAGGCGGAGGAGCACGCACGCGGAGCCCGTGGCCAAACAACGGACTGGAGCATATGGTCCACGAGCTCAATACATATACTGAGCCTTTAACTTTAGTACACTGATTTTCAAGCTTCCTCTTCTAGACTTTGGTATAATCTAAGGATTCAAATTTAGTTACTTCTGATTTAGTTCTTTCTGGAGAAGGAGTGACAATTGGTACCCTCACATAAATTTTTACCAGGCTGTTCCCGTCGACTTATTTTTTCTGTCCTTTAGTTGACCTCTCAGACAGGGGGAAAGGTCTCTGGAGCAAGCAGCATTTGAATCCTCAAGTTATTTGTAACAAAATGATGAAAACAATCATTAGAATGTGGAATTGGAAACTGCCTGCTGCCTCAGTTTCCCTCTTTATCTTTTTTATTTTGCATAATTTGAAGGATAGTTTAGGAAGGCTCTAATTTTTGGCTGTGTTAACATAAACCTGGGGATTAGAGCCAACGGTAATGCTCAGTGAAATACCAGTTCCTAGGGATATGATCAGCTGTTTCAAAAATAACATAAAATTTTAAATCTTCGATGTTCAAATAGGTCTGGCTAATGCTACGCATTGATTTTCCTTCTTGGAAAATCACAATGATATTAATATTTTAAAGGAGTCGAGAAGTCTTCACACACAGAAATATGAGTCTCCCACACAAGCAGAACCATGGAACCTTGTGCGGAGGACAGGAAACGCGGCCTCCACGGCCCAGCGGCCCAGTGCTGCGCAGAGGACCTGGGGACCGAGGCAGCGCGCCGCGGACCCGTGCTCGACATCAGCATTAAACACGGGCTGGATCGCAACCACGTCTGCAGCATAATTTACTTTACGTTATGGTCCTGACCTTGTGCTGCACAGATAAATACTGAAACTTCTCCAAAAACTGCACTTCTAAACTTGGCCAAGTAACTGTCTTACAAACGCATTCTTTGGTCAAAGTGGGGGAGTGAGGTGGAGAGAGGAGGAATGGACTCTAGGTGACAGGTTCAATCAATAAAAACTCCTTGCTGTCATACAGTAAGTCCTAGGGATGTAATAATGCACAGCACAACATAGGGAATAGGGTCAATGGCATCGTAATAACCATGCACCGTGGCAGGTGGGCACAGACTTATGTGGTGATCACTTTGTAAGGTGTACAAACATTGGATCACTAAGTTGTACACTGGAAACTAATATACTATTGTACATCAACAATAATTTTAAAGTCAACTTAAATAAATGTGTTGTTATTAAATAAATAATAAACTTTGAAGGTCTCCTCCCCACCCCACCTCTTTCTCCCAACCTGGGTCCCATATGTCTATAATACGTATAAAAATTATACTGTATGCCAAACTTGATTATAGTAAAATGCAGTAAAATGTGGTCAAGGGGACAAAAATGAAATAACCGCAGAATTAAATGGGACTGGCAAACTAGGGTGAAATTTACAAGAGTAAATAAGGCAAGCTGACCTGCTGGGCCTGGGGCTGGGCAGTGGTAGGGAGCTCGGAGGGTAGTGGATGAGTATCAGTGATTTTTTCCCCCCTGAAGAATGACTTTTAAATGGAGATCAGAAGGAATGGTTGCTTTTATTACCTTAATAACTGCTTGAGAATGAGGCAAAAGTCTAGATTCAACTTACTGAAAACTGCTTTTCTTTTATATACCCTGCATGAGTTATTTTTAACTAGGTTATCAATAATTTGTTAGTGGTTGAAACTCTGAGCTCAATACCAGGGAGATACTGAAGGTCAATAAGACTTGGTCTTGGTGTCAAGGAGTATGCAAATTAATGAAGGTCTAAAATGGATATACATAAATGTATGTTAGTGTTCCCAGACACATTTGGGAATGCATATGAAAGAATTCATAAATCCTTGGAAAAAATACATTGCCTCCATGTCAGTGTACAGTTTCATCTATCCTCTTATAAAAACTTTTGCTCTGGCCGGTTTGGCTCAGCGGTTAGAGTATTGGCCTGTGGACCAGACAGTCCCGGGTTCCCGCTAAGGGCCTGTACTTTGGTTGCAGTTTGTCCCCAGCCCTGCGTGGGGCCATGTGGGTGGCAACCAGTCAATGTCTCTCTCTCACATCGATGTTTCTCTCTCTCTCTTTCCCCTCTCTCCCTCCAGCTTTGTCTGAAGATAAATGCAAAAAAATGTCCTCGGGTGAGGATATAAAAAAAACAAAACAAAAAAAAAACTTTGGCTACATTGAAATTCAATGAATAACAGAATTCTGAGACAAAAATGAAATTACACATGAACTTTAGAAATCTTTAAGATGCTTTACTAAATTTTACAAGAAGCCTGCTTGCCACTAGCAGTCCTTCAGGTTCTGACTGATGGCCGACACCTGATGGGGTCTAATGAGCTCTCCACACCTTTAACGTCGTCTCTGAGAGAAAGGGTACCTACCTGCAGACTCCCTAACGATGCAGGTTGGACTTCTTCCTTTCCGTGGCACTTACCTGTATGCAGTTCAAACTCTAAACAGATTTTCCCTAGCTATGGGAAATGTAGAAGCTCAGCACTGAAATCCTTTTCTAGGTTTTGAACTTCTCTGAATCATGACAGATTCTCCTTACAGAATAGCTGTCCATAACTCTTCCTCATATTTCCTCTGGTCTTTTATACTGAAGTATTTTCAAGACTCTAAATTATCATTTTGCTGTTGTTCTCCAATGCTGACCACATTGAGAAAGGCAATGGGGTAATATCTCTTTGCTCTTTACTCTGCCTAATTTCATTAAAAAAATTTTGACTGTATCTAATCAACCTTTAATGACTTGTTTATTCCTTACAGTTCAGAAAAATGTATAGAAAAACATCAGTGTTTTGTTGTCAAAAATGGGTGGAATAGCTAGTCAGTTTTATAAGAGGTGTGTTGGAAGATTGAAGGATGAAGCTGAGCTTCATTAACCAGGGCCAGTCCACCCTGGAGCCGCTGTAAAAACAGAACAGGGTCCCAGGGACAGTTCGATGATTTTCAAGGAGTGCCCTAAATGAGCATGCGAATTAAAAAATGTAGCATTCAGTCTTCATATTTCTGATGGAATGTTCTTCATTAAATGTCAAATGTTTCAGAATCTAGTTAAGATTTTGGATGTCAAATTGTGTTTTTAGTTCACTATAATAGAGCTTTTCCCCATCATTGTCATGTGTTGAGTTACCTAACTAGAACCTGAATGATGGTAGGCAGTTTTAGCTCCTCCTGAACACCTGTTCCATTTCGTTTTGCTTTTTGTAAGCTACCTTGTGTGTTAGCCTGGCGCTGCCTGCTTAGCGATTAATTTTCCCACAGGACATGCTCTAGAAGTGTGCCTCCTCTTTCTCATCTGAACAGCTCCCCAAATCTATCAGCACAGTGACAGATAGATTGTAAAATCAGCTTTATTTGTTTTAATTTTAAATAAAGGATTTAATTTAATTTAATTTTAAATAATCCAGTGGCTTAACTAATGACTTCTTACAAAGGTGTCAAAATGAAAGGATGACTAGTATGTTTAAATATCATCCATGTATTTCTGCAAATATATGTATATATATGAAATCTAATGTAAGCACACTGTAATTCAATGATATTGTTGCTGCGGCGAGGCTGGTTCTTGACTAGACATCGATATTCCAGTTCTTTTTTTTTTCTTCATTCCACTCTAAAAAAGAAACTATCAGAAGAGCAGAAGTAAGACAAGTCAAGAAAACTGAAAAACAAGACCGGAAGAAAATGTTGGGCCACAGCGGACTCAAGTCATTGATAGATCTGGCGAAATTCAGCTGTGGGAAAACTGAAGCCATTCTATCCATCTTAATGAAAAATGTTTAAACACAGGAAATTAGTTTCTTCAGAAATCAGCTGGATAGCACGAGGCACTCTGGCTGACTCTCCAGAAACCGCGCCCCAGCTCCCTTGGGCCCAGCGGGGCAGCTGACGCTCCTGCCTCTTGAAAAAGGGGCTGCAGGCGCTTGCGCTGGACACCGGCTCGGCGCTGCCTCCTGTCCCCAGGTGGCAGCTGTCACACCCTGCCACGTCATCCTCCGTCTCCCACAACGTTTCTGGTAGGTCACAGCTGAAGGACATCTAATATTTCAGCGTTTGGACATCACCATCGAATGCCAAGCCGTCTCCCCCGTTTCTGCTCCTCTCCCCGAGAGCGCCGCCCTGGAGGAACCGGCTTCACATACAGGCGGCAACTGCCAGGCTCGGCCGCGTCCCTGCGCGGGTCGCGGGAGGGCCCGCGAGAGGGACTATGGCGACTCAAAGTATCCGCTGCCAACTCGTCCTTTCTCTTTCTCTTTTATATCTGCACATTCCATGCAGAGTATTTTACCCTTGGCCATTGCCCATGTAAACTAAATTGTTTCAACATGGAATTTTTTATTTTTTTTATAATGCAAAACCAGATTTATTTGCACACACAGCAGTGAAGGAAAGCAGTCTTCGGTCAAAAGGAGAAGATCACGAGTTTAAGTAGCTGGCTTTGGGCCCTCCTGCAATGGGAAGACTTGCTTGGGTGCCCGCAGACGGTGTCCTTCCCCTGACCCTGAAACGTGGGCTGCGTCACGAACCTGCGTGCTGCCCTTGCACGGGGCCATGCTTATCTCCTCTGTGTCGTCCCAGGTTTTGTACGTGTGCTGCCGAAGTGAGCCCTTGAACTGGAATTTTGAGGCTGACCATATAGTATGTTAGAAAATCAGCCTGCTTGTAATTAATTAATTGAGTCTGCTTCAGTTTCAAAGTGATCGGATTTAGAGACTGAGTGGGCATTAGCAGTCATGGGACGGTGGTGTTTTCCCTCCCAAACCTACAATGCACTTAAATCCTTTCCCAGGTTACATAATGACTACATTTCAAATGATCTTATATCCATTTTGCTTGGTTTGTAAAATTTCTATTGGAGTAACAGTTTACGCATTGGAAACATTTTCATTTACCAAGGTCCTTTCCTCTTGATCATTCCACATCTTTGTGTTCTCTTTAAGTCCGAGCCAAATAACAAGAGAGCAATCCAGGACAAACTCAGAAAACACACATTCATTTAACTAATACGTTGTGGTGCTTTCAGACACCCCAATTTATGTAATCGCTCATCCTCCTTCCATAGCTTGGAGTTTAATGGGAAGTTTAGGACACAATGGCACTCAATGTAAAATATAAAACGGCACAGATAAATTAGAATCTTCCCCTCCATTTTACTCTCTGCACCACCTGCTTCGTGGTCTATACCTCTTTTCCCTCGTTTCTGTTTTGAGATTTTGTTCCTGAACTTAGAATTTTGGTGATCTAATATGGCAGTCAGGACAAGTAAATATAGCCATAAATAATAAAATTAATAACACAAAATTGTTTAAACTTAGTTCTAGAGCAGAGCTTCAGTTATAAAGATGTTTGCAGCCCTGGTTGTTGTGATTTGGTGGTTAGAGTGTTGGCCCACTCACCAAAGGGTCCTGGGTTCAATTCCCAGTCAAGGGCATGTACCTGGTTTGCAGGTTTGATCGCTGGCCTTGGTTGGGGCTTATGCGGAGAGCAACCAATCCATGCGTCTCTCTCATTTTGATGTCTCCCTACTCCCACAACTCTTTCTACTCTCTCTAAAAATCATGGAAAAAATATCCTTGGGTGAGGATTAACAACAACAAATATTTGCAGATATATCTTACAATTTTCCTTACCAACATTCAGACATATGCTTTGTTTCTATGTATATAAGTAGGTAGCTGTTTGTTTTTCTCTGCTTGTCTCTGACTCTACCTGTCTCTTTCTGATTCATGTTGCAAACTCTTGTCAAAAATAATCTTGATCAAGTATCACTCTCAAATATCACTCTCTGCCTCACAGCTCCATGCTTAATATTTTTTAGTAGTTTGTTGTTCACCATTGGATCGAAACATGAACTCATAAAAAGGACATATTAAAATTCTTTATCCTGCCCTCTCATTTTGCACATGAAGAATAAAGGCCTCTGAGAGTAAGTGATTTTTCCATCCAATTCAACTTAAACATTTAGTGCCCTCAATATATCCATTTATTCAGCATGCATCAAACATTTATGTGTACCCAGACTGATTTAGCAAAGAAGCATACTTTCATTTTGATCTCCTCAATACCCAGCAGTGTACCTAGCTCCTACAATGTGTGCAAGCGATATTGATTGGATGGATAAATGGGTGTATGAATAGACAAGCAACTGGATGCATGGGACGTATTTTGCGCATCAAAAAATTGCAGGTCTTATTGTAACCCAGCACTAGCTGCTCTTCTCAAATTTCAAAATAGAAGACACTATGGGTGGGAACTAGCTTGGAAAGGAATGCTAGATTGTTGAATTCAAACTTGAATTTATATAGCAAACTGCCTTTACATATTTCCAGTTGGTTAAAAGAATTTAATAAAACTGAAGGCTATTGTCCTCCGAGCCAACCTTTAGTGCAACCACTGCCCACAATGAACCCTGGGTTGCTCTGCAAAGAGATACATTTCCAGCATATGTTACTTGTATTAATTCATACAATACATATTTATAGAGTGTGTATATTAGTGGATAAACGATTCCCACACCGTGGGGCCAAGAGCTCCTGTTTCCCATGTTGGTCCACCTGGTTTTAAACATTGCTTTTATAATTTATTGCCTATGTAACCTGGGTGGGTTACTCAACTACTCTGTGCCTCTGCTTCCTAATCAGTAAAATGTGGGTAATTATGGTATCTATCTCACAGGGCTTTTGTGAAAATAGAATACTTGTAAATTGCTTAAACAGTGTGTTTCTTTATTGATAGAAATGACGTCGATGATATACATGACCATAATACTCTCACCATGTGTACTGCAAGGGATTCAGAGATTCCTAGAGAAATAGTTGCCATCTTTACGACATTTTAACCTGTTACCGAATTACAGGATGGCTAATGTATGATCTAACCTCTGATATGCAGATTCCATTTTCTTTCTTTTTTTAAAATATGTTTTTGATTTTTTTAGAGAGAGAGGGAGAGAGAGATGAAAACGTTGATGTGAGAAAGATACATTGATTGGCTGCCTCCTGCATGCCCCCTACTGGATTGGAGCCTGCAACCAGAGCATGTGCCCTGATCCAGAATGTAACTAGAGACCTCTCAGTCCATGAGGTGATGCTCAATCCACTGAGCAACACTGGCTGGGCAGATTCCATTTTCTTAATCAGATTACATGCTCCTAAAAGATAGACATGTAATAACTAAACATATATGCATTTATTTATAAATATTTATACTGCTATTTATATGTTGTATTCTTATCTGTTACATATTTACATATTTGGTAGACAATATAAATTAGTTACACACTGGATTTTTATTCATTTGAAATGCTTTATTTTTTTGAAGGTCATTGTTATTTCTTCTTGAGCTGAAACTTATTTTCACTTCTGAGTATTACCATGCGATCCTGAGAATAATGCTCTAGATACCAGAAATAGACACCAAACTGTAGTTTCCAACTAAGTCTTTGATTTCTTGAAAACACTATAATTTTTTTTATTGATGACTTGCTCCATCAGGGTCCTTGCCCTTGGAATTAATCATCATATTTTTTCAAGTAAACATTTTATTGCTCGTTGTCTTCAAACACTTCATGGTCAATTTTCTGGGGATTTCTAGCAGATTGTTTCCTTATCTGAGAATCTTCCCTATAGAATCAACAACCTCCCTTGTTTTCCAAGGGCTATATTCCTTAAGGATATGACTATACAGTTATATGTAGACATGGTATGTATCTTGATATTTCTGTGTTGATAGATGTATTCTCCTACTTTCTCTCCATCAGATTCAGAAAACTGTAATTTATCCATTTTGGATCACAGGCAATGACATCATAACTATCATAATTCTGCCACAATTTGGGCCCTCTGCAGGGGTGGCAGTATTTAATAATTCTCCTGGTCCAATTATAACATGGAAGTGTTACAAACACAGATTGGCAAAAAGAGATAACATTCTGTCTAACACAGTGGTGGTATTTCAATTGGCAGTGACGGCAGTGCCAAACAGCAGACTGGCAATTTTAAGAGCCTCTTAATAGCCTTAAAGTTCTTATTTATTTGCTCATCTTAGTCATTTCTGGTTTTATTAGCAAGGCATGGGGTTTAAATGTCTCTACAAATTCATCAATGGATCAACAAAAACTATGTGTTAAAGTAGCACCTTTCTTGAACATTCAGCCTCAGTTTCAACTCTACTCTTTAAACGTCTCTGAATAATAAAAATTTTAAATGGGGAGTCTGATGCTACATCTTGCATCTTATGTAAAAGAGTCTGTGTTGTTTGGATAGAAGGGAGCCTGAAGCATCGCTTGTCAAATGCCAAGTGCTCAGAGGGGAGTCTGCACACGGTGGTGCTCCATGAACACTGTGTCAGCTGCAAGGATCCCACCGTTTAGTACGCACACCTTCTCTGTTCCACACGACCAGTTTACATGTGATCATGCTCACGTCCTGTCAGTATTATGATGCCAGAAAGAACTCACTGCTTATAAACCATGTTCTACGTCAAAGAAAATGTTGCTTATCTCACAAAAGTATTTTATAATTATGTTCTTTAAGCATTTGCTACTTTATTTAACAAACATTTACTGAGCATCTGCTATGGGGCCGGTGCTGTACATGCAGAAGTGGTTGCCCTTCAGTAGCTAGATCTATCTAGTGATGTACACAGGCAATAACAACACAAGCTGCAGGAGGCACAGGTGTGATGTGGCACAATGGCAGAATATGGGGGGGGGGGGGCGATGATACAATCTGGGAGGAAACATTAAAAGACTTTTAGAAGGAAATGACAAGAAAAGCTGAGATGGGATAGACAAGGTAGGTGCTGGTCTCAGTAGTGACAGCCTATTGTGCACTTTCTCTCTCAACTCTGGGGTAAGTGACAGAGTCAGTATCTTGAAACAGACCACAGGCTTTTACATTTGTCTGTTCCATTCTCCAGCCACAGTCTGTTCCCTAGTGTCACTGCTCTAAAGTCCTTGTGCCCGAGGCTTCAGAATACTAAAAACATCAGAGTTTGGAGTAAGGAAAGATGTATTGGTGGACAAGGCACCAATGGAGAAGATGAGAGACCTAATCCTTAAATCCATCCAAAGAAAGTACAGAATTCAGGCTTCTTTTATGTCAAGGGGAGGGGAAGTGGGAGGGGCAGTTTTTGTAACACTCAAGCCACAGGCAGAATTCCTCTAGTGATTAGCATGTCCATACACAAGACTGGGCAGGAGCTATTAGCCTGAAGGCTATGGGAACAAGGCAGTTTGGAACAAGATAAAGTCAGAGAGACCAAGCATTTCTCTTCATTATACCAGTGCATCCGTGGTGGAGACTAGGGGCAAAGCAGACTGAAAACAATGTAGGCAGAGAGAAAGGCATGCACAAAGGCCCAGAGGCTGAAACCGCCTGTGTCCTTGGGGAAAACATTCAATGCAGCTGAAGAATAGTGTTTCACATGGAGTATGTTGCAGATGAAGAGATTAAGTAGAAACTGTATCATAAAATACCCAGTAAACCACATCATCATAGGAAATACACTTGAAATATTTTGGGGTGAAAATACCTTCATAATTTTGTGTGTGGAAAAAATATTAGCTTGTTCAATAGAAGCTGAATTTCCTGTAAAGTTCCTATGCATATCATTCTATTTCCCTTAGGGAGGTCCTCTCTCATCACTTGGGACAGGAAGTTGCCCTTGGAACAGTGTCTCTATTATTTCTTATGAGAGTTTCACTACTGGCATTTGTTTAACTTTCTGAATATAGAAATCATTGTTATTATAATTGTCTTTTTGTCTTCATATCTGTGTAGATGAGTTTCAAATGCTGCCCTTCTGTTATCTGCTGCCAGGAATAATTTATCAGTTTTAGTTTTACATAAACGACACTCCCCTTGTATGCTTCCTCTCCCATACAGATGGTAAACAGTGATGAGACTACTTAACTTCCTCATTGCCGTGACACAGTCGGGACTCGGCACTGTCTGCACAGACGCAGCTTTGCCTGCAAAAATGTTTCTTTCTGTAATTTAGTGTAGTCATTCCCAGAAAACCTGAAGCTGTTCATGACGGGAATGGAGCATCACAGAGCAATGCAGGTCGTTTTGGGGGATCATTTCCTTTTCTGCTGATCTGACCAGGAGGAGTTCCAGTCCAGAGCCTCTTCCGTTCACGGGCCCAATTACCCTTTTAATTCTAATTCTGAGACTCCAGTGAAGAACCTACAGCTGAGCATTTCTTTCTATGAATGGGAGAGAGCAACAGCCTCCTGTTCATGGAAACGATTCCCCTGCATTCACCTTTCTCCTATGACTTTCCTGCCCTTCATTCCAGTACTATGGAAGTGAGTTGTTGTTCCTTAGTGTGTGTTATTGGAATTAGTTTTGTCCTTTGTGTTTGTTATTGAAACTTTCCATCATTCTTACTAGTTTGCTCTTGTTTACTTGTACTAATTTGTAGTATGGTTTTTACACTTTGTTTATAAGTGGCAGTATTTCCCAATTTCAATATTTCTGCGACAATTTACACTTTCTTTTCAGTTTTTTTGAGTGGCATAAAGATTGTACAGCCCCATTAACATTCTCCATTTCTCTTATACTGACAAAATTTTCAGCAAGGTCAAAGACTACATTCCCAAGGCTGTCTAGTACTTAAGGGTGGACTCGTATCTAAACTCTGACCCATAGAGGGAAACTTGGAAATCACGTGCTGTTTTCAGGGACTTCCGTAAGAGACACATGGTTGCATGCTCATTGCTCATTCTTTATTGACCTCTCCATTCTACTGTTGAAATGGCCTGGCCAGTGTGGCTCACTGGCTGAGCATTGACCCATGCACCAAGAGGTCACCCGGTTCAATTCCCAGTCAGGGCACAGGCCCAGGTTGTGGGCTCAATCCCCAGTGGGGGGCATGCAGGAAGCAGCCAGTCAATGTTCTCTCTCACCGATGTTTTTCTATCTTTTTCTCTCTAAAATCAATGAAGAAAAAAATATATATATATATAAAAGATTTTAAGAAATGGAGGAGTGATGGATTTCATGCACCAGGCCCACCATATAAGCCATGGACTGACGGTCCCCAGAATAAGGTTCTGATATGTTTCAATTACTGCTACCCCCCCACCCCCCACTTTGTGATTGCATGGGGCCACTGAGATAATGAGGACATTCTTATTTTAAGGTCAGTTCATTAACAACCTTATTTCCATCTGCAACCTTACTTCTCTTTTGCCACACGTAGAGGGTGAATGGTGGCCCCCAAAATATGTCCAGCTGGAACCTGTGATTGTGACTTAATCTGGTAAAAGGGTCTTTGCAGAGATAAGTAAGTTTAGGATCTTGAGATAAGATCATTCTGGATTGGACTTAGTTCCATGACAAATATAGAGAAGAAAAGGGGAGAAGACACAGGAAAAGGCCAGGTGAAGACTTAGGCAGAGACTGCAGTTTCCTGGGCTGCAGCCAAGAAGCACATGGAGCCCAGGGACCTGGAAGAGGCCAGGAAGGATTCCCGCCCAGATCTTTCAGGGCGCAACACTCTACTAACACCTTGACTTGGAGCTTCCTGCCTTCCGAACTATGAGATCGTAAGTTTCTGTTGTTTTAAAAACCAACTTTGTGGCCCTGGCCAGTTTGGCTCAGCAGTTAGATTGTCAGCCCACAGACCAGGGAGTCCTGGGTTCAATTCCAGCCGAGGGCACATACCTTGGTTGTGGTTCGGCCCCGGCCCTAGTTGGGGTCATGTGGGTGGCAACCAATTGATGTGCCCCTCTCACATTGATGTTTCTTCCTCCCCCTCTCCCACTCTATCTGAAGATAAATGAAAAAATATCCTCAAGTGAGGATTAAAAAAATAATTAAATACCAAGTTTGTGGCGATCTGTTATATGAAAGCCCTAGGAAACTAATACATCATATAAAGTAGCATATTCCCAAGTTCTAGGAATTAGGACAAAGGATTTTTGAAAGCCATTTTTCGGCTACCACATTACATAACTATAGAAGTATCTGTGACTACACAAAGCAATGCCATCATGCAAAAGCAACTTTTAATTTTAGAGGCCTAGTGTGTATCACAAGTAACTGCTATGAAATCCAGATTGGCCATTTTAAACCAGAAAGAACAATAGTAAAGTAATACTACCTAACTTTATTAACATTATGCTAAGTTGTAGTTATAAGAATATTCAAACAATATCTCTTTTATTATGCGTTGCTCTACAGCAAATATCTCCATGATTTCGTGGCTTAAAACAATAATTCATTTACTTCCTTATTATTCTGTGGGTCAGGAAGTTGGTAGCACTTGGTCAGGATCATTCAATTGGCTGCATTCAGCTAGTGACTTGCCTGGGCTCAGTGCTGTCAAACTTCATCACAGCTTCAGGAACGGTGAACATGCAATGCTCAGCCCCCTCTCCCATGTTCTGTCGCTCAGTGACAGTCACAGGGCCAGTCCAGGGTCCAGGGAAGGAGAAACTGACACAACACTTTATACAGGGAATAGGTAAGGGATCATGACCCTGTGGCCCACCATACACAGGGCCACTGCACAGGCATGGCACCCATGCAGCTGCACAGAGCTCCCACTCAAATGGGACTGCCCGGTTTAATGAATCACTGTATTTACATTTCTAATTATTTTTTAACAACGGGCCTCACATTTTCATTTTGTTCAAGGCACCAAAAATTATGAGATGCTTCTGACCACAGATGTTAACCAGAAGGTTACAAAAAAAAAAGTATTGAACTGATTCTTTAGATGACAAATCAGAGTCACAGATGTTAAGTAATGTGTGTGTGAATTTTCATATAGCAAGTGGTAGGATTTCTAATTCCAGATTCTGTATGCTTCCTACTTCTCTGTGCTGCGTGATCTTTTGTCACAGGGATCTATGTTCTTTATCAAGTATAAAATGAAAATTTCAAAATTTTATTCTGTGCCTATTATTTGCCAAGTTAGGAGCTTTAAAGTCTTGTATGTATAATGAATAACATTATTCTTTATCACTATTTTATTATAAGGAGAAAAATCCTTTCTTCGGAAGCCATATCAGTTCCCATAAAAGGACCAGAATTGGCTCACTGTGGACATGTCCCTGAAACAAACACTATGACCTATGGAGAAGAACATTCTGATTGTCTCAGGTATGTCTCTCGACTGAACCCTAAACTAGAAGTGATGCTAAGTACCACTCAAATCTTATGAACTAAATGGAAGATGACCAGTCCCTTAAAAATATGGTTGACAGGCAAACACAATATTTCTATCAAGTAGTTAATATTAAACCATTATTATCATATTATAAACCCATGGTCTTTTAAAAACTATAATGTAGCGTTTTGGGGTTAACTATGTTATTACTACTATCTCATGGTTCAATTCATTCTCAGTGATATTATATGCAATGATCTCCTGTGTTAGAAGAACACCTATGTACATGTTCATTGCTTAAATGTGATATCTCACAGGACATTGACAGAAGCAGGTATTGTTAGTCAAAGGGCCATCCTAACATCTTATGAGTTTATATGTGCTATGAGGCTAGTCATATGTAGACTGTTTACGTTATATGTTTACATGGACAGAGTCTGTGATAGTGGCCACAGGAAAGATGTTATTGCAAAGTGATTGTAGAAAAATGAACTGCATCATTCCCACACTGCCTTTACCAATCTCTATCCTAGGTAATTTTTGCATTAATTCATTGCAATTATATCATTCTGAATTGCATATGAAAGCTAGAAGTCTTCTTTCATCATAAAATATGTTGGTTCAAAGTTGGCCTGTAGGTTTTTCTTTCTTCAATGTAATCTTATTTCTTGCATTTTTTAGTGAAATATATAAACTATATAGTCATTTCCTAGGGAGATACGAAAGATACGTACTGTGGACATTATAAGTGAAATTTTACTTTTTAGATATGATCCACTTGTACTGGGAACAAGTAAAGTAACAAAAATATGTTGATAAAGTATCAAGAATGAAGTTATTTTAAGTTGAATTTAAAACATAACCAGTAAACATGTTTTTAGACATATCACAGCTGAACTAGTCCTTAGTGGTGGTAAACTTCAGAGAAATTTTGCTATGTATTCTTCCTTATCAGAAACACAAGTCTTTGCCATCCTTTTCAGATAGTTCAACACCACAGGAGAATAACTATCTTGTATATTAAATAAAATGTTAAATCCCTTTATCGTCTAATGGTGTTTACTGCTTGTGAATCTAATATACATTCTTATCTCACTTTCCTGATTTATTTAAATGGCGAAATGCAATCAGCTTAATAAAATAAGCAAATGAAGAAAAATTCTCCAAGACATCCTTTCACATGGGTTGGGCAATGAGATGGAATAGAAATTTCTGGAAAAGCTTTTTAAAGGGGAATTTCTCATCTGGGAATGGTACCCTCTGGGCTTCCTGCCCCCTTGGAATAATGGTCTGAACTCCAATAAGCATTTTGCAACCTTGAAGCTGAAAATTATGGTAATCCAAACACTCAAAAGATAGGAGGACTTCAAGTCCTTCAAGTGTTTGTGTAATAACCACCACGCTAGCCCTGCCTGGCTACCTCTGTACCCTTTCACACGGGACAGTCAACTGATTTACTTAAGGAACTGAAGGTCTTACCAATTTACTGCCTCTTACTTGTTGAATGCATTTCTCAGGTTATAAATTTGTTCTCTTTGTGTATCTGATATTGGTTTTTTAATTTATTATTTCCTTTTTTCAATATTTAAATCATCTCTCCACACTGATACCAATAAAATTAATTACTCTGCTTCAGTTCTATACAGATTTGCACAGTGTTCTTAGAATACAGTTCATGGAAACGGATCAGAGAACGTAAATTGCTTAGCCCATGGGTTCAACAATCTAGTTAATTGATGTTTGTAGTAATATATTTTTAGGAGCATACAGAGGCATCACATAGACTTGTGGGTTGAATACAGTTTTAAAGAATCCGTGTATTTAGGAATCTCAGTTATTGTTGCTCTTTATAAAGGAGAGCGTGAGACTTAAATCGAGACACACGAGTGAAGGTGATGAGCAGACATGGACGGACTTTCCGCTCCCTGAAGCACAGTCTCAGCTGCGCTCTACCCACAGCTCTTCAAAGGGTTTTTGATCCTGAAAGAATGTGTTAATACTTTAAAGTTTTAAACTTAAGATCTATAAAGATTTTTCTACTTCTGAGTCTGCTGTGTGATAATTTCCCTTAAGCAAGAAAATTCCTTCACGATCCAGACCAACAACTCACCCCACGCATTTCTGGGATGCTGCCATTACAGTGAAAAAAATAAAAGACGTGTTTGGGAAATATCTAGCCAGAGATATAATGCAATGAAAGGAAAGGAAAGGCCTGAAGGAGGATACTTTATGAATTCACACTGAGATTTCATTCTTTTCTTGTCCTAAAAATTTCTGTAATTGTCCCCTCACCGTCTAGCCTAACTCAGGGTGTAAATTTCATATCAGGGTCTTGGCACAAGAGGTTCTTGATTCTCTCAATCACCATGAATTTTAATTTTTTCCTTTCTGTCTTATTGCATATTGGTTTTGCTTTTTTTCCCTGGAACCTAGATCCTTTTAACTTACATTATTGTTATCTGTGGTTTTTCTTTTCTGCTCTATTGGGTTTTATTCTTTTTTGTAATCCCCACCATTCAGTATCTTACCATTGCAGGTTCTCAATTGATATGTCTGAGCCCATCCATGAAGGACTACAACAACCCTGTACTATAACTGCATGGGACAGGATGTTACTCTCACAGCCTGTGGGGATAAGAGTTACAAAGTTCACACACTTAAGCACTCAGGTAGTGTTTGTAGCTCAGGCATGTTCTTAGGACTCTGGATATAGGGCGGAAACAATAAAGACCAACCATTGGCATACATATCATTTCAACTCAACATGACCAATAAATTTAAGATTAGATTAATTTTCTTTACTGAGAGTAAACAATGGAAACAAACCAAAAACAACACTCGTATTTTAATGTTTTCCAAAAATCCAAATACCAAAAAATAATGTTTCCTTACTATCTGTATCTTATCTACAAAACAGCTTCATTTTTGGAATTGCTTTGCCTTCAAAAGCATGTTCATTTAAAACCCACCGATGTCCCAGTTATACAACTTCTCTGGTTCCTTTGTTAGCTCAGTGTTATTTTCATCAAAGTATTGCCTAAACTGAAGGGCAATTCTAACTCTGTCAATATCAAAAAGCTCCCTTAGTATATTTCTTCTTGTTATTACAGGCAAAATATATGACTGTGAATTACAAAAAAAAGTTTTGAATATTGATTCATGCTAGAAAAGAATGCACAGAATCATCATTGCTGATCGCATGATGTACAGTTCCACTCCCCACAGTGTCTCCTCTGTTTCACTGCCCAACACTGTCCCCTGCACTGGTGCCTCCTGTTTTCTTGTTTATGTGCAGAATGATTTCAGTGAGAAACCATGAATTACACTGTCATTTTTTGTCTTTAGTTACTGAATAATTGGCAAACATTTGTTTTGTTTCACGGAAAATCTTGAATTTGAATTAACGGTATGTTAAATCTTTATAAGACTCTTTACAACTCAACCAATGGATATGGATAAAAAAGACAATATCAGTTATTACAAGTCTCTTATTTCTTTCAGTAGCTCCAGAAGCTGGTAATTTTCATAGCATTTGCATGCCTAATTTTAACACCCATTCCCTGTTACTTTTTCTACCTTTTACTTCAGAAAACAGTACAAATATTTCAAATATGGGTCATACAGTGCAATAAATCAATAAGGTAATCATTAGTCTGTTCTTTTAAAGTTCCAGTGAATCTGAAACACAATCTTTAATCTAGCAGTGATTTTTCTTTGACAGATGTAAATTTACATTTGCAAAAATACATAGCCTGAATTTTAATTGGTCAAGTGTCTCTTAGACTGAACAAGTTCATCTATATCTAAAATTTTAAAATTTTGAGTCAATTGATAATTGGCATCATTAGAATGAGCTTATGTGAGCAATTGTTTGGTGACAACTAAAATTTTTCACTTTTTGTAAAATATATATTTTTTATTTCACTCAATTTTTAACAAATTTCCATAACTAAAATAATAATTTATTTTTGCCATCTCTCTATATAATCACAATAACCTTATTATTTTGAGTGAGCTTTGAAGGTCAACCATTTAAATAAAAATTATATAACTGGGCCAGCACATAGGACAGTTGTTACTAGCAATAATTTATCTTAGCCTGTAGTTTACCTTACCTTAGCTATCTTATTAACCGAAGATTAATTAGCCCTCAGTCTGTAACTCAATAACCATGGTCTTTCTGAAACAGACTTATACCAAGTGTCCTCAAGAGACTGATGTATTAAACTAGAAATTTTATGCATATTATGTTTAGTCTTCAGTGAATTTGTCATATGGGTGAAAAATACTAATTTCATTCAGTGTGGAAATGGAATGATAATCAGAAGAGTATTTGGCGAGGATATTATTAGAACAAGGTAAATTAAATAAAGCAAGAGAATGATTTCATTTTGGATTGATGTAACCAATCAGATTGGAGGCATCGAATGCCTGCATCTCCGGAGGGCGCTCCAGGACACAAAGCGCCGCACCATCAGCCCCGAACCTCCCGTCTTCGTCTTCTCACTCAGCATCACTTCTAGCTCCATCAGGACTTTGTTGAGAACTTTGACTCAGTTCATTTACTTTCCTTCTTTTATGGGTCCAAGGTTCATCAACTCACCCCAAATCCCAACTTTTTCTCTCTCCTTTCTCTTTTTTTCATTAGTTATGTAAATTCAACAAGGACAGCAAATTCTCATCCACCTGGGAGCCAGTGTCCTTGGGATGACGTTGCTTGAGTATTAATGCATTGTTTTTATAGTTAAATTTTATGTTTTTATTGATTTTTTAGAGAGAGAGGAAGGCAGCAAGAGATAGAAACATCCACGTGAGAGAGATACATTGATAGGCTGCCTCCTGAGCCCACAACCTGGGCATGTGCCCTGACCGGGAATCGAACTGGGACCTCTCAGTCCATAGGACAATCAATGCTCAGTCCACTGAGCCATACCAGCCAGGCTTACAGTTCAACTTTTAGAGGATGTTCTTATATTCACATTTTCAATTTTATTTTAGAGAAGCCTCGGTGTTATTTTCCAAGTACTGACAAAAGGCCTGAAAAGGAGGAGACACAGAGGAACCTAACGTTCGCCAAACTGCTAAGGCTACAGAAAGAAAGCATGAGCTCTGAGGAGAGTTTGAAGCTATCAGTTGACTTGACCCATTACCCCTACTTTCACACACATATACCCCCTTGACCTCTGAGATACTTTCAGATTGGGAACCCTTTTGAATAGTCAATTCCAGGATTTTGGTTTCAAATACGTTAATATGGACAAATGGTCAGAAACTGTCTCCCAGGATTTCCCTATAGATTTGAAACAAAACAAAACAAAACATATTTTTGTTCTAAAATGTCTTGGCTTTCTGTTTTGTTTTTCTTTTGGGGGATCATTTATGGAAGGAGCATAAGCCGAATGAAAATCAGTCTTCTGGAGGAGTTTAAGCATGCCAGAGTTTTAAAAACTATGTTTTTTATTGATTTTTTAGAGAGAGTGGAAGGGAGAGATAGAAACATCAATGTGAGAGAGATATATTGATCAGCTGCCTTCAGCACGCCCCCTACTGGGGATTGAGACTGCAACCCAGGCATGTGCCTTGATTGGGAATGGAACTGGGACCTCTCAGCCCATGGGACAGCGCTCTGTCCACTGAGTCACACCAGCTGGGCATGCTAGAGTTTTATACATTGATTTTAAAGCCTTTTAATAATGGCAAGCTGTTAGTAAAATAACAGGGTTGTTTTTCTGCTACCTCTGTGTTCCATTATACTTAGCACCTTTAATAAGTGATTTCATACTTTGAAAATAGTATCATTTTTTAAAATTAAAAAAATATACACTCTAGTATTTTATTAAAGAAAAATTATTAGATTTATCTCTTAGGCTATGAAGAACAATTAACACTACTTCCACTTTCTTTTTTCATGAAAGAATATTATGCCGGTAAGGTTTAACACCTTGTCGTCTTGGTCTGTCCATTTGAAGATTGTTTCCTATACCCTCAATGTTTTGTTTCCAAGTTATTGTACTGCAGCAGGCAGGACATCTAACTGAATACATTGCTTCCCTGAAACAGCCTGGACTTTAATTCTGTAACAGTCCTGTTCCATTACCATCTTTCCGGAGGCCTGTCACTAAGCCATGGCAGGAGGAAGGAGGAGCAGGAAAGGAACATTGATGAAGGCAGTTGCATTCTGGTGATTTCCCAAGAGAAGACAAACACCAATCTACCGAAGGACCTCGGCTGCCAGCAGGTGAAATCAGGACACTGCCTCTATTTCCAGCATATTAGGAATGCTTCAATTCTGCCTTCCTCAGCCCGATGGAGGACATGCTGACAGACGCTGACCTTTCATCAGAGGAATCAGGGAACTGAAGGTTATTTTAGGACGACCTAGCAACAGCATCAGAAGCCTTACCGGTTCTGAGAATTAAGTGTGTGGCCTCCTCATTTAGGGAGTGTGGTCATCTATTTGTATCTGTTATAATTTTAGAAAAAAACAATATATAGGTCACAATGTGTGTTAGTTGTTTTATCTCTTTGTTAAATGGAGATGATTATTCTTACTTCAGAAAAAATGTGTTCCTATCTTTCTGGTGTTCATTGGCCCACTTTAGAGTAGGTGACGATGTATAAATATCATTGATGACCTCAAGATGCATACTGGCTCTTTCCGATTATGCAAATCAGTGATGGAGGCTTATCACCTCCAGCTGGCTTGTGTCCTTCAGGTCTCCTACTGGTGTCCTGTGTATCTTTCACACTGAAGACGTTCCCTGCCCCCAACCAGCACTTTCACACCTGCGTGATTTTACCCACACTCCTCCTCTGCCTGGACCGTCCCCTCCATCTTTGCCTGCTCTGCTGGACCACACATCAGTGTCCCCAGAATCCTTCTTTAAATGCTAAAGTCTGGGAAGGTCTCATGTCTCTTCTTTGCCCACAAAACACCTATTATATTAGGCTATCCAAGCACTTTTTACCTAAATAGAAGACAAGTTGTTAATTCCACATGAAGTAAAAATGACTTGTCTTTTCTGTCTCCAATGCATAGCATACCTGCTGAAATGCAGCAGATTTTTTAAAATTAAATATTTGAATAAATGCAATAATTCTTTTTTTTTTTTAATCCTCACCAGAGGACATTTTTCCATTTTTTGTTCAGGTAGGGTCGGAGGGAGAGAGAGGAACAGAAGGAGAGAGAGAAACATCGATGCGAAAGGAACACATCGAGTGGCTGCCACCCGCACGACCGACCAGGGCTGGGGACAAACTGCAACCGAGGTACATGCCCTTAGCGGGAACCAAACCCGGGTCTCTCAGGACCGCAGGCCGACGCTCTAACCGCTGAGCCAAACCGGCCAGGGCGAATGCAATAATTCTTAAATAATTCTTCTTTCTTAAAGAAGAGCATCAATTTGTAACCCCTCCCTTATTTAAAGTGGGCCTCATTTCACAGTTTAAATGGTGAGTTTTTTCTACAGAAAAGTTCACTAGCAAAAAGACCTACATATTTTATGTCCATATAAATAATATACTATCTAAGTTTTAGAGATATTCATCTCTATTGCTATTTAAGTCTTCAATCACACGAAAGTATTCAAACAAAGATAAAATTGTGCACTATTTAAGCATTCATGGCCTCTACCACTTTTTCACTGACCTTATTTCCTGTTACATCTTTACAAGAACACACTCAAAAACCCTTTTGTCTTTTGTTCAATAACCTCCACCGGCAAAAGTCCAACCATTGTTAAATCCAACATGGCAAACTCAATCCCATCCAACTGGCCCATAGATCCATCCCTTGATCTATAATCAATTCTCATTCTTCTCTCTCTCTCTCTCTCTCTCTCTCTCTCTCTCTCTCTCTCCTCTTTGTCTTTACTCATCAATTTTACCCCTTCCTATTGAATAAGAGTTCCCTGATTGTGGAAACACATTCTCTTCTATCTCTAAAACTATGTTTCCTTTCTATACCCTCTCCTGCCATTAACTGGTTTCTTTTCTCCCGTTTAGAGCAAGAGCTCGTCAGCAGTTGTCAATGCTCAGGAAGCCAATTCTGTTCTACATGCCCTAGTAGATACTATCGATTGTTGAAAGTAATTGATCTAAAAGGTGCAGTGGGATACGTAAAAGCAAGAAAGTTTTTTTATAGCAAATTTTGGTAACAGGAAATGAGTTGACCCAAAACAAATGAAAATACAGGTACTGAGAACCCAGTGGAAATTGAAGAGCAGCAATATGCAGTTTTGTGGTTCCTTGCAGTCAGACATGTCCACTGTGAATGTTTGGGTTGGTTCAGGATTGCAGGTACAGGACAGAGGGTGGAAGAGCAGGAGAAAGCTCACAAGGGAGTAATTAATAAAACAAAGCAGAAATTCACGGTTAGATAAGGAATATATGAAACCAGGATGTACGTGTGAACCAGAAGAAAACAGAAGCGTATTAAGAGGTGGTTAGGATGAGATCAGAGTAGTTGAAGCTGAAACCAAGGAGGAGATACAGCAGGCAAGACAAAAGGTGGTCATCACAGAAGGGGAATTAAAGTTGTAATACTATCTGGCCAGTGTGGCTCAGTGGTTGAGCATCGACCCATGCATCAAGAGGTCACCGGTTCGATTCCTGGTCTGGGCACATGCCCAGGTTGTAGACCCAGTCTTTAGTGGGGTGCATGTAAGAGGCGGCCAATTGATGTTCTCGCTCATCGATGTTTCTCTCTCTCTCTCCCTCCAAAAATCAATAAAGAAGAAAACAAAGTCATGATACCAAAAATTATGTGTACTAAACAATGCTGAGTTGTGGCCACAGTACTCATTTAATAATTGGGGGTTGAAATTCATTACCTTTAACATTTCTTAGAATTCTGATATTATTTTAACTCTGTATTCTCTGCAGGGTATAAAGAGGTGTTTGAGCTAAGAAGTTATATGAGAAATGGTGTTTGTAGACTTGGAAAAACGTGTACTATTCCCAGGCTGACATTTTTTTGGAGAACTCTTTTCTTTAAGCTGTGAAAGAGAACAACACGTCTGCACTGTTTTCTGTGACCTGAAGTTTATCCTAGGCATCACGCCAACCCAAGGGTACCTACTGATTCTGTTGTATGTTGTCCTGTGGTTGGAGTAATGATGCCTAATGTGTCCTTCATTTTTTTTTTTTTTTCTAGAAAGAGCAAATATATCTGAACTAAGAACATGAAACCACCTCAGGACGAAGCCAGGACAACCTGACCTTCATCATTACATTTAGTCTCTTTCTTGCTCTCTTTTCTCTTTCTCCATCTCTCTATCTCTATCTCCTCTTTTTTATTCATACATTAATATCTATCTAAGCTCCTTCTCCATTACAAAGATTCCCCAATTTCTCCTTCTTCTTCTACTTGCATTTTTCTTCGAATTCCTTAAATGGTATTTCCACTACTCATTTTGCTCTTTAACTGTATTTCATATAGAGCTATGGATCTTTTTCATTCGTGTGCCTCTCTTTCTCAGTAGTGTGCTTTATTTTTCCTGGAGACAAAGGATCTCATTGTGTAGCACCTATCAGAGGAGTGAATAAATGCTCTTAGGATTGAATGAACTCAAGAGGAGTGGTGAGTAACCTGGGCAGAGGGAGTGTTAGGGAAATAGAATGTGTCTTCAGAGACCCTTGTTCGCCACCCTTTCATCATCTCCTGTGTTATTCCAGCAGTCTTGTAGATTATTTATCTGCAGTGATGTTCTGCTCAGACAATGGGGAGGAATTCATTATGCTTTCAAGCAGCACGTAGTAACAAAAGTGGTTACAGGTCACCAGTTTTTCCATTATTCTTGGGAGCTCTTAATTGCACACACTATTAGTATTGTTTCTTTTCAGGAAATAGAAAAATATGTCTTCATAATGCTAAGCATATCAGTCCATAAATGTGCAAATTGTATATGCTGCTTAATGTAGTGTTGCTGATGTAGCCCAAGTAGGTTTATGACACATGTGTTCCCTACTTACTAACGAGGCTGGAGGGAACCCATGGGTACGTGTTTCTGATTATGGCGCCCTCACTGCCCAAACAGAGGTTTCTCGCTTTGAATTAAAACCCTACTTTTCTAACATCAAAAGGTGAAAGGAGACATTTTTCCATTTTTTCCCAAAGATTTTTTTACTGAATGTAAAATTCCTGTAGTTTTTTATTGGAAAGTAAAAGTAACTTGCAAGACTGTTGTATGCCTTCATGAGCAGCTAGTTTATAATTAGTGACATTCCTATTTAACTGAGTATCTTACAGATGTTCACAAATAACAACTTAATTGCAAAACTCCACCGGAAATTCTGTTAACATTAAATAGCCAAGATGATACTATTTCAAGAAAGATGTCTTTATTCACATCATAATTATTTCCAATCACATTAACTATATCATCATACGCATCATATTTTCCTAAGAAACTAAAGACAAGGGAATATAAAGTCATAATAGATATTCTTAGATGTATGTGTCCATTTCAGATTCCTAAAATCTAAGTTCTCTGAAACCTGTGCCTAAAACAGCCCTCTCCATGCATCTGGTGCTCAATAAATGTGCACTCCTTGCTGCCCGACCACAGCACTGGGGACCAACCGTAAACGTGTCTTGAAGCAGCTAGTCATAAAATATAGATAAATTATTGGAATGTCTGAAGGTTAAACTCATTTTCCAATAAAATGGAAAGGGTTTATATAAAAACTAAGATCAGTGATGATTTAAAGTCATTTCTTTGCTTTCCCAGAACTATGGAATTTCGATTAAAAAAACATTGGACATGTACTTCAGGTGGAAAAAATGCGACTGCTCCTGTGGCTTTGAAAAATGAATTTCTTCTTTAGAACATGTTTCCTTTTGTTTGGAAGGAAAGAGACGTGTCTGCTCTTGGTTACCCCGAGTCCCTCTGCCACGCTTGCCAGAGCGTGAGCACCCTCCGCGTTCAACCTGACCCACAGGAGCCGCTGGGAATATTACTGTGGTGAAAAGCATTGTTGTTTTCAGCAACAAACTCATTGAATGCATGCCTTGTTTATTAATAAGGGGGTCACAGCTTCTCTGTGGATATAAATTTACTTAATGAGTAGAGAAAATAGATATTTGATCTTCAGATAATATAGTACACCATTGACAATAGCTAGTGAAACAATTCGAATGATAGAGCTACAGACAATTTTGTTGAAAGAATTTTAATTTACAGCAAGCTTAGGCCTAAATCATAAGTTGATAATAAACATGATGTGGTATTGCAAATATTTATGGCTACTTCAGCTTTTTTATCTACTGTGAACAAATGGAAGTATGTAATAAATTATTTCTGCTCTGCACTGATTGCTATGGATAACATTTAGAAGTCAGATACTCAACATTAAGGGGGATTTTGAACAAAAGTAATTATCCAGGAATAGGCTAGTCCTTGGAATGTACCACCTGTCATTTCAAACAAAGTTTTGAGTTGATCAACTTGTGTTCAACCAAATTGCTCCAACCCAACCTTACCCAGAGCACTATGACTAGAGTCTAATGAACACTGATCATGCTGCCAACCCACCCAATGCTAAGTTAGCTGGTAGGAGCACTGAATTTTCCCACCAATAAGTATCTTATGCTGAGAGATGAGAACAAATGAGACGCCTGTAGCGCACCCACAATTAAGTTAACTGGACGACTGCGTGGTGAGCGGATGAGAAACCGCAAAAGCACGCATGGGGCCCAGGAGACTGGTGTGCTGACCATGCTGTGTTACTACCACTAATGTGGCCCTGGAAACATCCCTCTTCCTCTTGGGTCTCAGTTTCCTTACTTTTACGTAGGTGAGTCATTACATTCCTCTGACCTCCCTTCTGACTTTTATATTGTGTCATTCAAGAGATCAAAACTATGTGTCACACAGATACTTTATTTCCTCACTCTACACTAGAGCCAATAGTGCATAATTCAGAGTATTGGCCATTTGATAGACTTTAAGCCAAGGAAAGAATACAGAAATTATACTACCATGATTTCATTTTAAACTAAACACACGTGACACTCTAACCAGCTTATGGGGTAATCTGTCTTCCTCACCTCTAAATTTTCAGTTTAGACATGACAAAGGTTAACGGGGATGCATTAATTTTTCATGCAAATATTTTCAAACAGATTCTATTGGAAAACTTAAATGTTTAATAGTCTGTCTGTCTGATCTGTGTGTCACGTCCCAGCACCGAGCTCGGGAGCAGCCCAGCTGCTGACCTGCAGCTGCGTGTTTCTAAGGCGCACGAGCCAGAAGGCGACTGAGATGTTCCAGGTTGGTGAGCAAGAAGGAACGGCTGGAAAAAGAAGTTTTCATTTTTATTTTCCTAGGAACTCATTAGCAATTTATTTTCAAGTCTCAGTGTAGTTAATAGAAGGGCCTGAGAGATGAAACTATTTTTATGTGAAATCTAAACACAACAACAACAACCCCAGCAACTGAAAACGTAAAAATAGAGTGTAAAATGGTCATAACCAGGGGTGGGAGGAGGGGAATGAGAACTCTCATTTACTTGAGGGTACATACTTGCAACTAATAGATAAATAAATACTAAAGACCTAATACAAAGTACAGTGATTATAGACAATAAAACTATATTATAAACTTTCTAAGAGACTAGGTTTTAATTGTTCCCAACACCAGAAGTGATAATTCTGTGACCTGATAGAGTACTAGCTAATGTTATAATAGTAACTATATTGCAATATAAAGGAATCAAATCAATGTGTTGTAAAAGATACATCTAAAACAAAATTACTTTGACTTCTGGTCAAGATGTCAGGTAGGTAAACACGGTATCTGCCCTCCCACAACCACATCAAAGTTACAACTAAACTACAGAACAACCATTAGTCAAAACTGCCTGAAATCAAGCTGAATGGAAGTCCTACAACTACAGAATTAAAGCAGCAGCCACATCCAGACTGGTAGGAGGGGCGGAGGGGCTGGTCCCACACCCACGTGTGGCGGATAAAAATCAGGAGGACACCTCGGCTGGGAAGGTCCTCCCTGAGGACTGAGGGGCCCCCGTCCCACACCAGGTGCCCCACTCAGGGTTCCAGTGCCAGGAAGAGAAGTCCCCATAACTTCTAGCTGGAAAACCAGCGGGAACTGAGGCTCAGGGAGGCTGAGGCAGCTGGAGCCCCAGGCAGCTCCTTAAAGGGCCCGCGCACGGACTTATCAGACTCTCTCCCTCTAAGCTCGGAGGGGAGGCAGCTCGAGGGGCACCAGAGACACACAGGGAAGAACTGAGCAGTTTGGCACTGGAGCAAGGGCTGGAGAGGAGGCGTTCTCGGGGACAAACGTGCTATAAGAGGCCTTTGTTCCTTTAGTGAGCCCTTCCCTGGGGCGGCAGACAGAAGCCATATCTGGGACTCCAGCAACCTGGCTCACACTGGTAGCCCCGCCCTGCTGACTCCCTGAGGCCCCGCCCCACCCCACACAACTTTCAGGACCACCCAAACTGTTGCCACTTGCTTAACCATAGGATTGGCCGGTCTTGGATCCTGCTTCAGGTTTTTCCTAAATTCTTTCAAACGAGCAGCATCGGGTCTCAGCGAGCCCCATACCTCTCATCAAGTAATACACTGAAACAAACACAGGGAGGCAGCCAAAATGAGGAGACAAAGAAACAGGTCCCAAATGAAAGAACAGAACAAAACCCCAAGAAAAGAACTAAGCGAAATGGAGATAAGGAACCTAACAGATGCTGAGTTCAAAATACTGCTTATAAGGATGCTCAATGAACTTAGTGAGAACCTCAGTGAACTTAGGGAGGGCCTCAAGAGCATAAAAAAGGACCAGTTAGAAATCATGGATGCACAGTTAGAATTGAAGGAGGCATTAACTGAAATAAAGAATAATTTATACAGCTTCAATAATAGAGTATGTAAATCCAAGGAGCAAACCATCGATGTGGAATATAAGGAAGCAAAAAATGCCCAATCAGAACAGCAAAAAGAAAAAAGAATCCAAAAAAAATGAGGATAGTGTAAGGAGCCTCTGGGACAACTTCAAGCGTGCCAACATTCGCATCTTGGGGGTGCCAGAAGGAGAAGAGCGAGAACAAGAAATCGAAAACCTGTTTGAAACAATAATGGCAGAAAACTTTCCTAACTTGGTGAAGGAAACAGACATACAAGTCCAGGAAGCACAGAGAGTCCCAAACAAGATGAACCCCAACAGGCCCACACCAAGACACATCATCATCAGAATGCAAAAGGTTCAAGACAAAGAGCGAATCTTAAAAGCAGCAAGAGAAAGGCAGCTAGTTACCTACAAGGGAGTTCCCATTAGGCTGTCAGTTGATTTCTCAAAAGCAACTTTGCAGGCCAGAAGGGAGTGGCAAGAAATATTCAGAGTGATGAAAACCAAGAACCTACAACCAAGATTACTCTGCCCTGCAAAGCTGTCATTTAGAATTGATGGCCATATAAAAACTTTCCCAGACAAGAAAAAGTTAAAGGAGTTCATCACCACCAAAACGTTATTATATGAAATGATGAAGGGTCTTTTTGAAGAAAAAGATAAAATATATGAACAAACAAAATGGCAATGAATACATATCTATCAACAATGGAATCTACAAACAAAATGAACAGGTAGAACAGAAACATTCTCATAGATACAGAGAACATTTTGTTGGTTGCCAGTTGGGAAGGGGTTTGGGGGAATGGGTGAAAAAGGTGAAGAGATTAAAGTACAAATTCACTGCTAGACTGACAAACCTCAAAGGAAAAGGGGTTGGGGGGTTGGGAAGAAATAAACCAAAGAACTTATATGCATAACCAATGGACACAGGCAATAGTGTGGGAAAAGGTGGGAGGGTGGCGGGAGTGGGGAGGAGGGGGTCAATGGGGGAAAAATGTGGAACATCTGTAATACATTTTACATCCAACAATAAAGATTTAAAAATAAATAAATAAATAAAACAAAATTACTTAGACTATATCAAAATCAGAGAGAAAAATACACCTACCTAGTAAATACTAACAGAAATACGCTATAGTAGATTTAACAGACTCTTAATAGCTTTCAGTACCAGATTGATTACAACACCAATTTTTTCTTTTCTTTTTTTTTTGGTACATGCCCCTAGCGGGAACCGAACCTGGGACTCTCTGGTCCGCAGGCCAATGCTCCAACCACTGAGCCAAACCAGCCAGGGCACAATCCAATTTTAATTCCCTGCATGGTTTAACTCTTCTTAAACACCACTTTATTCTGCACTTTCCAGTGCTCAGTCTGGCTAGCCAGGTGCTTCTCAACATGACTTGAACTTTCCCTGCAGTCTCCTCCTCCAGACCTTTGCAGTATAACTTCCTAGAACAAGCACTGTTCGCCCAGTAAGTGACATGATTCGATTTACTAAGCACACTCGGGATTCTGTTCCAAAGTCAGCTCCTCACAGAGGCTTGGGTGGCACCACGCACTGTTTACCTGCTTACTTTTCATGTCGGATGTCACTATCTAATATTATAAAATAATGTTTTAATTTTCATTGTCTGTTTACCCCAGTAAAATGTAAGTTAATCCCTCTTTGAAAAACAGTATTTGCATACATATAGAAATAAAGAGAAATGTTTATAATAGCAAAACAAAACAAAACCAAAACTCTAAAAACCAATACACCAAGATGCTACTAGATCTATTTTTGAAATAATGATAACTAAAGAGAAGTGGGCAAACCCACGGTTGCAGTGGGCAGTTCCCACGTCTGCCGCAGAGAACAGTGGATGAAGCAGCCAGGCATGAGGAAAGTAATTAAAATTAAATCAATTATTTTATAAAACCTTAAACCATTTGTAAGGCAACATAGAGTTGAAGAATAAGCATTTGAAATTTGAAATTTGATTTTATGTGTCTGTGTATAAATAGATTGATAGACAGACAAACATACCAATCCTGTACCTGAGAAATAGGATGAATATTCTCTTTTCTCTCAGGTCACAAAGGGTTTTCAAACAAAAATCCTCAAATGGGCCAATTTTATATACATTTCACTTTGTTTATATTCAGTAAAATTATAAATCAACAAAAAATATCCAAATCTCTGTCTCGATACACTTACAAATTAAATGCACACATTCTGTATGCCTATCTGGTGGTAGATTTTGATCACTGCTGTTTAATAGATTTCTAGTTGTATTTCCACCACATGTGGGATAAGGCTTGGAGCACCGTGGGCATGTTTCACCAACACCAGTTGCTGTTCCATTGAAATGTTTTCATACTAATTATGGTATTTATATTCTGGATACAGTCACAATAGCAGATGAAAAACACAATATATAAATATATGGCACAATAATGAAAGACCTGATATATTTTGGAAGCAAAAAGGATAGCAGGAGGGATCAAATGGCAGCACATCACCTGAGGCAATACTCACAGTTCCTGTGAAATCTCTTAAGTATGTGTATTTTCACACACCTTAGGAAATGGCGCAGGTAGAAATAAGTGCATGAGGAATAAAAATGACACCTTTATTTAACAGCAGTTTCTCTGCAAATGCCACCTTCTTTACACAAGAAGCTAGATGAGGCTCCAGGGTCTAACTGCATTATTTTCTAATCAATGTTTTCAGTTAGGAAAATAGAATTGAGGACTAAAATGTAACTCTCAGGTTGAAACTGTTTCTCACCTTAGATCCTCTCTTCACCTGTTAATTAGAAATCAAAATAACTTACTAATATTTTTCCTTTTAACTTTCTTTTAAAAGCTTAAAAATTACCATGTATTATGATTTTTTGAACCATAATTAAAAAAAAACCACTGGACTGATATCGCCTTAAGATTTACTACTGAATAGATGAAAGTCAGGATTTTGAAAAAAAAAAAAGAGTAGAAAATTTATTAGTGATCTTTCAATTGCTAAAATAATTAAATGCAATTAAATGTTTATTATTCTATATATTCAGATTACATAGAAGGATTTAAGAAAACCAACCTGTCTGGCCAGCTCAGTGGTTGAGTGTTGACCCATGCACCAATGGGTTGTGGGTTCGATTCCTGGTCAGGGCACATGCCCAGGTTGTGGGCTCAATCCCCAGTGGGGGGCATGCAGGAGGTGGCCAATCGATGTTCTCACTCATCAATGTTTCTCTCTCTCTCTCCTTCTCACTTCCTCTCTCTCTAAAATCAATAAAGGAAAAAATAAATAAATAAAATCCTACCTAACAATAATAAAGTATGACTGTACAAAGCAGGTCATTATTCTGAAAGTGAAAATGTTTACCCCCTTGGTAAAAAAGATGGTGTTTGTCATTGTTCAGTCTCAAGATACAACATCAGATTCAGCATGCTACTTAGGGAAATTAAATCAGCTTCATTTTAATAGCAGTGAATATGCCATGTTGTTTCCTTATCATTATCAATTATAATACTGTTATAAAATTAGTATATACCAGGGAACAAACAGAGAGATCCCAAGCAGCACTGCCCAGAGAGGAGAGATGACCAACCACTCTAAAAAATGGTTAGCATATTCTTTCCTAAATTTTCTATGCAGACACAAAATATACATAATTGTATTTTATAAATGATCAAAATCCTCCTGCTTAATCTGGGTAGTAGGTAAAAATTTAAAAGCATTTTACATGTATTCTAAACTCAGACTTTTTAAAATAAACAAAATATCTCGAAAGATATTCTACACCTGTACTTATATCTTATTTTACTTTTATTTTTATACCCACTGAGCATTACATTGTTACTGTGTTATATATATATAGCCATTATGTATTTATGTTTATACATTTCTTTGTGGTTGGTAAAAGTATACATTTCTATAACAGCAGGCTTTTTAGGCGACAGGTTATATATGCACAGATACCCATCCCTCCCTCCGTTTCCTCCCCTCCAAAGCTGTGCGGCCCTGAATATTCTGAGCAATATTTTGTGTGCTTCTTTGTACATTGACTAATAAGATTCTTAATATTCCAATCTGACAGATACAAATAGTAATATCATGTATGCTTTTTAAAATTGCTTAATTATTCATGATATTGACCATTTTTATTGGTCAATATGTTTTTAAGTTTCTGCATGCCTGACTTGGTAAGCCTATTTGAAACATTTGGACCTATAGCAAAGATATGAAAGTAGATAATTTAAGCTTTTTGAATATTTTTCTGATTAGAAATAATTTAGAAAATGCAAAAATCATAACAGAGAAAAAATCCATAATTCCAGACACCAAATGTAACCCCTTTTAAAATATGGTATATATCCTACATGCCATTTCTGCCCTGCACACACCCTGACACTCTGCCCACACACACCACACTCATACCCACACCCTTAGTGATACAATGAATTTCATAATGCAGAGACATGCTTACATTTTGCCTTCTTTAACCTCTGGCTTTATAATTCTTTGAAAACTTGTTTTTAATAAATATATATTTTGTCCTATAGATGCATGATAATTTATTTATTGTTGGACATTCAACTCGTTTCCAATTATTTACTATAGTAAATAACATTATCGTAAATATATTTAACCATATCTGTAAAAAAACAACTGCATCTAGTTTTTTGTTTGTTATTGTAAAGATGTGAGACTTATTGTGCAATATTTTGATTAGTCTTGTGGGTATCATAGAGTAAGCTCATAGTCCGTTTGATAAGCAGTCTTGTGGGTATCATAGAGTAAGCTCATAGTCGTTTAGACAGGGAGTGGGTCTCCTTTGCTAAGTGAGGTCCCTGATGAGGAGACTGTGTAGACAGGAGGGCAAAGTGGTCTCAGACTGGAGATAACATGTTTTTCGGGGAATCACGTTTTGTGGACATAAAAGTTTATGCAAGTTGCAATGAAGTGATATGGGAAGAAGTACTATTTCTGGCAGAGAACTTCTAGGAGGTGAGAGTCAGAGGCTTGATAGATGCATCCTCAAATCCTTGCTAATGGGCAGCTGTTACCTGTGAATCAGTTAGCCTGAAAGTAGAAGCATATCTACTATCACTGCTCTGATGCTAAGACTTAGATAGAGGCTAGAGGCGGAAACTGAGAATGAAGATGAGGATACTACAGTGTGGAGACTGGAAAACTGCTTGTAAAGTCGTTAATGAGGAAGTGGCCAATGGTTAAAACACCTGGAGATGTCAGAACAGCACCTGCAAAGGGACTCTAGAGAGAGCTCGAACCACAGGGCAGACGGCAGGTGCAGGCTCTGTGGGGCGGGGCAAGTGAAGACCGAGAACAAGGGGAGGTGGTGAAAGTTCGGTTCCAGGCCCGCTCCCTCTCAGAGTTCTCTTTGGAACCTGCTAGCAGTTTATTTTGAGATGAACGTATTTTAAGGTACTGTTTATAGAAAGGTACTGCTGCTGTGCCACCAAAATAAAACTAACCATATTCTTATGAAGGAAAATAAAACTTTATGAGAGATTATCACGTAACAGACCTAAAAACACTTTTGAAAACAATTGGAGGTTAAAGATTTTTTAAAACAAAATATATCTAATTCATATTTAAACTTGTGTTGTTGTGTCAAGAAAACATTCTATTGGAACTGTGTTCAGGAATAAGAAACAATAACGGGAAGGAGATGGCTCAACTTAAGGACTTATTTAGGAAATTTTATAGATTTAGATACAAAAGTGAGATTTTAATGGATATATTGTGTGCATGTATATGGTGGAGAATGAAGATCAAGTATGGTATTTTAATAGGAATGAAATTAGGAAATTTGAAGGGTAAATAAAGAACTTTTAACAAATTAAGATACGTATATTAGATGATAGGAATACAAAATATGTTGTCGACCCCAATTATTTTAAATATAGAGGTTATTTATAGAAAACATTTCTTCGCTGTGTGGTTAGGCAGTGCTCAATGCCCTTTCCAAAGGTCAGCAGCTCCCAGGAAGATGGATTATGTACAGGTAGACCAACCTGGCATCTGCTATGTTTCAATTCCTGCTAATACTAATAAGATTATCTCTGCCCTTTTCCTCCATTTCCAAATCGTTTTAGAGATACCATTTTTTAAAAGTGTTCTGTATAGCATATATGCAAAGAATATCCCCCTTACCTATTATTTGGCAATGAGTTATGATAATTTAAAAGAAGTCTCAGATAGAACAAAGCTTTTTTTTTTTTTTTTGGAAATAAAGGAAACTCTGAAGTATAAAGGGCATTTCTCAATTTGTAACCGGCTTCATTATATTATAGTTGGAAAAATGCTAGTAGAACTGCCATATTAATCTTTTGTTATCGTTGGAATGGTATACATTACCACGGAGTCATCAGCCCCATTTCAAATCAAATAAGGCACCTTATCATTAATGTCTGAGTCCCTTAGTTGCTCACCTGCTAGTTGGGTCCCCATGGACCACTGGCCTTGCTATTATTCTTTCTGATTTTTTAAGGCTCTTTTGCTTATGAAATACATAATAATAATGACTTGCCAAAGTAGCCTGCTTATTGAACAAAAGTTAAAGTGATGACACTTGTCTTTCTATACAAATGCTTGCTTTAAATAAAACCATCATGAAAAATTTACTTACTAGACAAACAAGACCTGGTGCAATCTCATTTCATCTGTGTGTGCACACTTAGCACGGACAGAACACTTCCCGTGGGGTGTAGACTGATATTTGAGAGTGTGACAGGAAAGTTTTATAGAACACGTAAGCTGAGTGACAATGTTTTGCATAAAGTACGAAAATGGAATGAGTAATAGCAAAGATTCTACTTAATGTTTTTTTAATCCTCACCTGAGCATAGTTTTCCATTTATCTTCAGATAGAGTAGGAGGAAGAGAGAGAAAGAGAGAAACATCGATGTGAGAGAGACACATCTATTGGTTGCCTCCTGCATGATCCCATCCAGGGCTGGGGACTGAATCACAACCAAGGTACATGCCCTTGATGGGACTCGAACCTGTGACTCTTTGATCTGCAGGCCAATGCTATAACCACTGAGCCAAACCAGCCATGGCAAGATTGCACTTAATTTACTCCAAGTTGTCTTTTTAAAAGATTGTAAAATATCGAGTGCTAATTAATCCATTAAGAACATTACATTTCCTAATAACAGCTGGTCTGTTGAAAACAATAGCTTGAAAACTAACAAAAGCATAACTATATTATTTACTAATCACTTAAGATAATAGTGAAATTTATAATGCTAGTAACTTAGATAAAAATTATTCTGAATCCTAATTCATAGTAATATATTTTTTAAATTGTCATAAGCAAATTTTGTCCACGTCCCTATTATCTTTCTCTTAAATTTTTATAGTAAAACCATATTTTCAAACTTTAATTTCTAATCACACTTTTAAATTAATTAAAAATGAATGATAGCTTGATTTTTGTGCTTCCAAATTCTCCATAAGGAGAAGTAGGACAATATAAATTTTTATAGTATTATAATGTTAAGTACACATACTTTTATCATAAAAGTAATATGTGCTCAGAGCAGAAAAGAAAAAAACCCACTACTCAGAGACCAGAACTGTCAACATACCTGCATACCTCATCTAGACATTTTCATAAGTACTTCAAGTAAAAATTGAATCATTTAGCAAATTTCAGTAATATTCTTTCTTGCCTGCATTTTATAGTATTTTGGTATGTTCTATTTGCCATCATGTATGCAATCAGTATTGTTAATTCTTGTTCAAGTTATTTTTTTCTATTGGCATATTCATCATTTTCTAATGAACTTGTAGATGTTCTTTATGCATATTAATAGATACTGACTTCTGTAAAATTTCTCATTCTGAGCTATGTGAGATATGCAATACTGAATTAATGAAATTTGCATTTTTAGAGAATCAATCATACACTGACTGACTTAAATGTTACATGAAACCCATTTCTATGGATGGGTTAGTATTAATCTGAAATGATCTAGTGGTCATCTATATCATATAGCATATTATTTAGTCAAGTAGCTGAATAAATTACAAAATATAGATGCCGAAAATAGGAGATGCTTGTGTCTTTGTGAAAAAGTTCAAAATTAAAATTGATCATGTTTAAAAAGAAAAATAACAGGTTATGAAATCAATTTAAATAATAATTAATGAGTAGTATACTATGGGAAGAAGGACAAACTGGAAGACGATAAAGTTTGGTGGCCTAGTATTTTGGACTGAAACAATCTTTGTGTCATAACCTTGAAGTGTTTCAATGATAAGAAATAACTGGTGATGAAAAAGCTTGATATTCGATAGCATTAATGACTAACGTAATAGGAAATTGATTTCCTAACACCTTTCCCTTTGCGCAGTGTCTTTTTCCTTAGACTGGAAAAGAATCAATATGTGAATAGCTGAGTATATGAGATGCAGCCAAGTGCAGAGAATATACTAGTCAATTAACAATTAGAAGACCTGGTTTCTTTGTAAAGTGCATAGTAGTGCTTTTTTTTTTTTTCAAAATTATTATTTTATTAAATTTATTGGGGTGATGTTGGTTAATAAGATCATATAGGTTTCAAGTGTATGATACATCACCTGTATATTGCATTGTGTGCCCTCCACCCAAATTCAAATCATTTTCAGTCTTGATTTCTTAGCCTAATTGTGCCACAAATGAATTGGGTGACTTTGGGCAAGTTATTTGGTCTTTTGAAAGTTTACTATCTTCTTCCACAAACCAAATTGGTATCTAAGGCCCAGTACTAAATGTATGCAATTCACTCTTGAAATAATTTTTAATCATAAAGAAAGTATTAAAACCATTGAATGCCCTTTGTTGATGTTTCTGGAACTGCCTTCTACAGAAGGTCATTTTACTTTCTGAAAAGAAACACTTTGCAAGAGTTTAATTGGGAGTAGGTGCTATTCTTACTGAAAGCTCACAAAACTCTAGGATGTCAGAGTTGCTATTATTTCATTTTATAATAAGTAAACTAAGTGGGGGCTAAGCAATCTGCCCTGCAGGACTCTGACTCCATCACCTGCAACTTCAAGCATGACCCACACTGTCTTAAATATGCATTTTTACTCAAACAAATTTAGGAAACACTGGCTTCAACAGAACAAAAACAGCTGAACAAAAGACACTTTGGAGTACTTTGGTTTATTCTGAATATCCAGGAGGGACATCATGTAGAGCTGCCCACATAGGAGTCTTATGAAAAGGAACACTCAATATGTCAGATGTGTTCAAGTTGTGCACAACCCTTGTGGAAAGCTCTGATTCCTAGCAGACATAATTACAATGATTACTTTAGACTCAGAAATATCTATATAGAAAACAATCCCTTAAGTAATTTGAAGAAGTAGCAAAGATGAAAAAAGCATCTATGGATTTACTTTCCCATAAGCTTAAGTCCCATTTTCTATTTTCCCCTTCTTTAGTACATTTGATCTCAAGAAGTCTCACCAGTGCATTAGAAAGGTGTTACATGGGAAACGTGGTGTCAGGTTGGGATTGCAGTGTTCTTTGAAGATGCGGATATTTTTACACTGAGAGTATTCATTCTTCCCTGGCAGTTTTGCTTAGGATATCTCCAGTGTGGACAACACTGTTCATCATCTCTTTGTAGCCTTACATTTCAAACATATTGATGGTTTGAAAATTGTTTCTATACTATGTTAGAAAAGAATAAAAATAAACATAATTTATAGCATTCTCCTGTAACCTCTAAATATTAATTTATATTTATAAAATAAGGAAGCTATAATAATACAAAACCCACAAATCTTCCAAATTAGATACTTCATCATATTTGATCACCTAGATTTTCGAAATATCACTTTGAATGAAAAAATCTACATAATATCACAAAATAAAAACAGAATTTATATTTAATGACAGTGTCGATGATGGAAATAGAATGGATAGATTTTTATTTTATCTTGGTTTTTCTCTTTATCCTGGGACTCATAAAATAGATTCAATCTCATAAAATACCCCAGAAATAGAACATAGGAAACAGCACAGTTGATTCTCATTATTCACAGATTCTGTGTTTGCAACTTAGCCTACTCACTAAAATGCTTTGAAAACTCCAAAAACAATGCTTTGAGATACTTCGTGGTCATTTGCAGACCTGCTCAGAAGGGAGAAAAATCTGCCACTCAGCTTGTTTGCTCCCAGGTCAGGTGGAATGAGCTTGTGCTCCGCCTTCTTGTCTCAGCTCTTGCACTGTAATAAAGTGTTTTCTCCAGGCCTAGCACAAGAAGCAGCCATCTGCAGACCACATTGTAGCTAATGCCGGGTGGCCCCGGATAGAACACAGGCAGTGACTGACCTTGCACCAGAGCCAGCACACCCAGTGGACAGCTTCAGACCACATCAAAACACCACCACCCAACCTCAAAGAATGGACTCCGTGGATATTAGAGTCCTGTTGAAGTAAGTCTTGCTCTATGTGGCAGGCCTCTGAGCAGCTGATCATTCCAGGAAATCAGAGGTCGGTGGATAGTGGGCACAGCCAGTCCTCGCACCCAATCAGCCCGAGTTAAACCCTCCCATTGATGTGTCCACAACAATCAAGACTCAATTACAACAGAAGGGTGTAAAGTCCACACAAAGGGTGTACTTCAAGGACCCAGTGGGTGACCAGGTAGGCTGTGTCACTGGACCCTACAGGACACCTAATATAATAGACCACCCTAGGAAGCCCAGGAGATAAAGCAACTCTACCTAATACATAGAAACAAAGAGAGGCAGCCAAAATGAAAAGACAAAGAAACATGTCCCAAATGAAAGAACAGAACAAAAATCCAGGAAAAGAACTAAACAAAATGGAGATAAGCAATCTAGCATATGCAGAGCTTAAAACACTGCTTATAAGGATGCTCATTGAACTTAGTGAGGGCCTCAAGAACATAAAAAGGGACCAGTCAGAAATGATGGATGCACAGTCAGAAATGAAAGATGCACTAACTGAAATAAAGAATAATTTATGGAGATTCAATAGTAGAGTAGGTAAAGCCAAGAGGAAAACCATTGATTTGGAATATAAGGAAGCAAAAAACACCCAATCAGAACAGCAAAAAAGAAAAAAGATCCAAAAAAGTGAGGATAGTGTAAGGAGCATCTGGGACAATTTCAAGTGTACCAACATTTGCATCATAGTGGTGACAAAAGAAGAAGAGAGAGAGCAAGAAATTGAAAACCTATTTAAAACAATAATGACAGAAAACTTCCCTAACTTAGTGAAGGAAACAGACATACAAGTTTAGGAAGCACAGAAAGTCTCAAACTAGATGAACCCCAAGAGGCCCACACCAAGACACATCATGATCAAAACGCAAAAGGTTCAAGACAAAGAGAGAATCTTTAAAGCAACAAGAGAAAAGCAGTTAGTTACCTACAAGGGAGTTCCCATAAGACTGTCAGCTGATTTCTCAAAAGAAACTTTGCAGGCCAGAAGGGAGTGGCAAGAAATATTCAGAGTGAAAAGCAAGAACCTGCAACTAAGATTCCTCTATCCTGCAAAGCTATTATTTAGACTCGATGGACATATAAAGAGTTTACCAGACAAGAAAAAGCTAAATGAGTTCATCACCACCAAACCAGTATTATATGAAATGTTGAAGGTCTTTTTGAAGAAAAAGATCAAAAATATGAACAGTAAAATGGCATGGGGAGGAGGGGGTCCATAGGGCAAAAGGAAGAACATCTGTAATACATTCAACAATAAAAATGAGTTAGAAAATAAAATAAAATAAAATAAAATAAAGTGTTTTCCCCAACTTATTGGCCCCCTTTTTGTTGTATTTTTGGCTGGTGATTGTGCTGTTTAAAATGCCCTATAAGTGGAGTGCCTAAATGGTGTCTAAGTGCACCATTTAGGAAGGCTGGGATGTGCTTTATGGAGAAAATATAGGCATTTGATAAGCTTCATTCAGGCACAAGTTACAGGGCTGTTGGCTGTGAGTTCAATGTTAATTAATAAATCAACAAGTACTTGGATAAAAGGAAGACCTAACCCCTACAAAAAAAGTGCAGTGGATAGCATTGTTGTGAGGCTGAAACCCAAAGAAATTTATAGTCATGTTACCCAGGATCAGGAAAATGTTACACTCTTCCTGGTTAGTTCTGGCTGGATCCCACGTTTCAGCAGGTGATATGGAGGAGAAATGTTCAACTCTGGGCAAGGCAGGTCCCGCAGGTCTGGACTCTATAGAAACATTTTAAAGACATGTGCTGGGGATCGAAAAATGGCAGTGGAGTGAACGGAAGCTACACAGGCCGACTCCCAGAACCATAACACAGACAAATTGATGGGAAAAAGCAACAGAAAAGCAGCTTGCGAGGACCATATAACAAGAGACACTGACTCCATCCTGGTAGGCTTGCGAAGGCACGAGACGGGGGCTGGGAGATACAACTACTATGAACAACTATATGGCAACAAATTCGACAATCTCAGCAAAATGGACAAATTTCTAGAAACACACAGACTCCCAAAACTGGACCCGGAAGAGATAGAAAGCTTGAACAGACCAATAACAACAGAAGAAATTGAAGCTGTAATCAAGACTCTCCCAGCAAACAAAAGCCCAGGCCCAGATGGCTTCCCAGGGGAGTTTTACCGAACATTCAAAGAAGAACTAACACCCATTCTCCTCAAACTATTTCAAAAAATTCAAGAAGGAAGACTTCCAAACACGTTCTATGAGGCCAGCATAATTCTAATTCCAAAACCAGAAAAAGACACTATGAAGAAAGAAAACTACAGGCCAATATCCCTGATGAACATAGACGCCAAAATCCTCAACAAAATATTAGTAAATCGGATCCCGAAATACATCAAAAAAATTATTCACCATGACCAAGTGGGATTCATTCGAGGGATGCAAGGCTGGTACAATATTCGCAAATCAATAAATGTGATACACCACATAAACAAAATGAAGAATATAAACCACATGATCATATCAATAGATGCTGAAAAAGCATTCAACAAAATCCAGCATCCATTTCTGATAAAAATGCTCAACAATGTGGGAATAGAGGGATCATATCTAGACATAATAAAGGCCATATATGAAAGACCGACAGCCAACATCATACTCAATGGACAGAAACTAAAAACATTTCCATTAAGAACAGGAACAAGCCCTGGCCAGTTTGGCGCAGCGGTTAGAGCGTCGACCTGCGGTCCCGAGAGGCCTGGGTTCGGTTGCCGCTAAGGGCATGTACCTCGGTTGCAGTTTGTCCCCGGCCCTGGTTGGTTGTGCGGGTGACAGCCACTCGATGTGTCCCTTTCACATCGATGTTTCTCTCTCTCTCTCTCTCTGTTCCTGTCTCTCCCTCCCACTCTACCAGAACAAAAAAGGAAAAATGTCCTCGGGTGAGGATAAAAAAAAAAAAAGAACAGGAACAAGACAGGGATGTCCACTTTCGCCACTCTTATTTAACATTGTACTGGAAGTCTTAGCAACAGCAATCAGACATGAAGAAAAAATAAAAGGGATCCAAATTGGAAAGGAGGAAGTGAAACTGTCATTATTTGCAGATGACATGATATTATACATAGAAAACCCTAAAGACTCCATCAAAAATATACTAGACTTAATAAATGAATTTGCTGAAGTAGCAGGATACAAAATTAACGTCAAGACATCGACGGCATTCTTGTACACCAATGATGAACTCACAAAAAGAGAAACTGAAAAAACAATCCCATTTACCATCTCACGAAAAAAATTAAGATACCTAGGAATAAACTTAACCAAAGAAGTAAAGGACCTATTTGCAGAAAACTACAGGTCATTGAAAAAAGAAATAGAGGAAGATATAAAAAAGTGGAAGCACATACCCTGTTCATGGATTGGAAGAATTAACATCATTAAAATGTCCATACTACCTAAAGCAATCTATAGATTCAATGCAATCCCCATCAAAACACCAATGACATATTTCATAGAACTAGATCAAATACTTCAAAAGTTCATATGGAACCAAAAAAGACCCCGAATAGCCACAGCAATCTTGAAAAAGAAGAACAAAGTAGGTGGGATCACAATACCAGATATCAGGTTATACTACAAAGCGACTGTAACCAAAACAGCCTGGTACTGGCACAAGAACAGGCATATAGACCAGTGGAACAGAACTGAAAACCCAGAAATGGACCCAAGGCAATACGCTCAATTAATATTTGACAACGGTGGCAAGAGCATACAGTGGAGTAAAGACAGCCTCTTTAAAAAATGGTGTTGGGAAAATTGGACAGCTACATGCAAAAAAATGAAACTACACCATCAACTTAGACCATACACAAAAATAAACTCAAAATGGATAAAAGACTTAAATGTGACCCGTGAATCCATAAAAATTTTAGAAGGAAATGTAGGCAACAAAATTTCAGATATCAAACGGAGCAGAATTTTCACTGATACATCACCTAAGGCAACAGAAACAAAGGAAAAAATGAACCCACGGGACTACATCAAAAAAAGCTTCTGCACAGCAAAAGAAACAATCATCAAAATGGAAAGGCAACCCACTGTATGGGAGAACATCATTGCCAATGACACATCAGATAAGGGGTTAATTTCCAATATATATAGAGTGCTCATACAACTCAATAACAGGAAGACAAAGAACCCAATTAAAAAATGGGCAGAGGATCTGAATAGACACCTCTCCAAACAGGATATACAAATGGCCAAGAGACATATGAATAAATGCTCAACATCACTAATTATCAGAGAGATGCAAATTAAAACAACAATGAGGTATCACCTCACACCTGTCAGAATGGCCGCCATCAACAAATCATCAAACAACAAGTGTTGGCGAGGGTGTGGAGAAAAGGGGACTCTAATACACTGCTGGTGGGAATGCAGACTGGTGCAGCCACTATGGAAAACACTATGGTGTTACCTCAAAAAATTAAAAATTGAACTTCCATTTGACCCAGTGATCCCACTTCTAGGAATATACCCTAAGAAGCCTGAAATACCAATCAGGAAGAATATATGTACCCCCATGTTCATAGCAGCACTATTTACAATAGCTAAGATCTGGAAACAGCCCAAGTGTCCATCAGTAGACGAATGGATAAAAAGGCTGTGGTACATATACACAATGGAGTACTATGCAGCGGTAAGAAAGAAAGATCTCTTATCCTTTGAGATGACATGGAGGGACCTGGAAAGTATTATCCTAAGTGAAAGAAGCCAAGCAGAAAAAGACAAATACCACATGATCTCACTTACTTGTGGAATATAATGAACATAACAGTCTGAGGAATAAGGTAGACCCAGAAACATGGAAGTAGGGCACAGACTGACATCCCTCAGAAGAGGGGGTTGGGGGAGGAGATAAACCACAGAACTTATATGCATGTATGCATGACCAGTGGACATGGACAACTAAGCCGGGGATGGGGCGGGGGTGGGGTGGGGAGGGGGGTGCCAATGGGGTAAAAAATGTAAAATATCTGTAACAAAAAAATGAATAAAAAAAAAAAAAGACATGTGCTAAGTGTTCTAAAGGCACGGAGTGGTGTGGAAGCGTGAATAGTGAGAACCAAGAGTATATTTGTAATATTTCTTTTCTAGATATTCCCCTGGCTTATGTCTAAAACTTATAGAAAAAAGTGTTGCAAATAAAAGCTGAAATACTTTTCAAAGCTACAACATTACTGCTCCTGACATTCTAGACCAAATAAATAAATAAATAAATAAATAAATAAATAAATAAATAAAATAAAAAGGCATCGAGTGTCTCAGTTCCAGAATGACCTGTTTATAGTGAGGACTGAGAAGCCAAGATACCACTTTGGTCTCTAGAGGTGAGTTGAGAGAGAACCCATGACCATAAAAACGGAATTCTTAAAAAAACAGAATTATGAGATATACATATATATATATATATATATAATGATATTATGATATGTATATAATGTAGTATTATACATGCAAACTTTAAGAGCAGTTATTTGGAAAAGCAGATCTCTGGTTCAAGAGAAAGGGATATCAAATTTTAGGTATAGATATGGTTATAGATACAGCTATAGAGAATTATAAATACTAACATATATATGCACTAATATATATTATTAAGCATATGTACTTAATATGTATTTATATTATTTATCTATACATTTATCCATATAAATCATAATATATAGATTTGATAGTTAGCTACACACAGGGGTTTTTTCGCACAAAGGTGCAGATGAGAATCTCCAAGCAAAATCCTATTAGGAATGGATAACAGCAGAGGGAACTTGGGGAATGTCCACTTCTAGACACTTTGCAGAAGAAAACGAATTAACAAAATAGAAGACGGCATAATGCTGCGAAGAAAGTAAGGTAGAATATAATGATGTGACCATTGGGACTGGATGTCATTAGAAATGTGATTTTCACATCAACGGAGGTAACGGGTTTAAACAAGGTGTGTTATATAAGGCAATCCGTGTACATCACAAAAATAAAGTTGAAGGAACATGATATGGAACACTTGTGACGGGGGTGGTGTGGGGATGAGAGAAACAGTGATCTAAGCAAAACTGAGCTTCCCCACGTTTGCAGAGCCTAGCTACATACTTCTCACAATTTTTCTTCATACAGGATCGTTTCATAAGATGTGAAATAGTACAAAGTTTTCTATCCAAGAAATACTTAATTTGCAAACATCAAATGGGATGTATATTTTGAAGTTCATGTGGATTTTAAATAGATGGATGAATCCTTACGATGAAGATGGTAAAACATTAGACACATAGTAGTGAACATTCAGATTTTGAATCAAAATATAAATATCATAAAAATCAATGTGGCCCTGGTCTGTTTGGCTCAGCGGTTAGAGTGTTGGCCTGTGGTCTGGAGAGACCCGGGTTTGGTTCCAGCTGTGGGCACGTACCTCAGTTGCAGTTTGTCCCTGGCCCTGGTTGGGTCATGTGGGTAGCGACCACTCAATGTGTCCCTTTCGTGTCAATGTTTCTCTCTCTCTCTCTCTCTCTCTCTCTCTCTCTCTCTCTCTCTCTCTTTCTCTCTCTCCCTTCCTTTCTCTCCCTCCCACTCTATCTGTACAAAAAATGGAAAATTATCCTTGGGTGAGGATAAAAACAAAACAAAACAAAAAACAACAACAAAAAAACAAAAACAAATCAGTGTGTATGCTTATGATGTAATATAAAACAAAATATTTAAAAACACTTTTCTATAAAGCTTGCTATGTCAAAATAAGTCCCATAGTGAAAAATATGAAAAAAGGGTTTTGCATTTATGGGTATGTACCTCTTCTCCATATGACAACAGAAAACTGGACATTCACAAACAATATCCTAATTATAAAAAATAAAAATAAGTGATCCATGACTAAAATGAGAAAAAAAGAAGCATAATGTATATGCTAAGAAAGGAGAGAAGATGGATATTATGCTGAGCGAAACAGGCCAGTCAGAGGAAAACAAGTCCCACATGATCTCACTTATTTGTGGAACATAATGAACAAAATAAGTTGTTCCTGAAGAGATCCAGAGACATGGAATTAGGGAACAGACTGACAAACCTCAGAGGGAAGGGGGATGGAGGTGGGAGGGGTGGGAAGAGATAAACCAAAGAACTTGTATGCATATATGCACAACCAGGGGACTCAGACATCAGGTTGGAGAAAGCAAGAGGGGGGTGGGAACGGGAGGAGGGGTCAATGGGGGACATCTGTAATACTTTCAACAATAAAAAAAAGAAGAAAGGAGAGATGGAATCCTGTAAAATGCTCAACTAAAGCCCAAAAGGCAGAAAGAGTAGAAGACAAAATCAGGAACTAAAAGCAAGGGATACGAGTAGAAAACAGCAACAAATGTGATAGACATTGATTCCACTCCCTCAGTAACCACACTGAGTGTCAATGGTTCAAATGCACCAATAAAAAGACAGAGCTTGTCAGAGTGGATTGAGAAAAAAGAATCATCTGTACTCTGTCTTCAAGAAACCCACTCTAAATACAAGATACATATAGATGAACAAGAAATAGAGAGAGAAAGATATACCATGCTGACACTAATCAAAAGAAAGTAGAGGTAGCTGTATTAATTTCAGACAGCAGACTTCAGACCAAGGAAAGTAATCACCACTAATGGGGGGTGAGAACTTGCCAAAACTCACACAAAAAGAAATAACAACTTGAACAGGCTTCTATCTATTAAAGAAATTGAATCAATAATTAATAACCTACCATAATAGAAAACACTGGGCCCAGATGTGTTCACTGGTGAAGTCTACCAAATATTTAAGGAAGAAATTGTACCAATTCTCCGCAAACTCTTACAGAATACAGAGCATAGGGAATATTTTCTAACTCATTTCTGAAGCCAACACTAATAACAAAGCCAGACAAAAACATTACAAGAAAATTAAGCTACAGACCAATATGTTTAATGAATATAGATGAAAAAACTTTCAACAAAATGCAAGTTTCCATTCATTGCAGGGATTTCAGTTCCCCCTGGCAGGTTCCACTTTTGCCCCCACTTTATACCCATTTTTCCTCCCAGACCACCTTGGCTGGTAGTTTTCCATCATCTCCTAGTGATTATGCATCTTGGCTCACACCTGACAAAATACAGACCCAAACAGGGGACCTATGTTTTGCTTCACTGGTACCCTGGTCATACCTCTATCTGAGTATTCGTCATACTGTCTTGCACTTGCTTGTTTGCTTCTTTAACTGCATTGAGGGTGATGTGAGGAAACGGTTTTATTTTATTTATCTACATTTTATTGCAGAAGACTAGTTTGGTGCATTACACCTTAGAAATACTTACTATATGCATGCTGAATTGAATAAGGCCCATAACAAATTATGTTTATTTAAACATTTCTGAGAATTTATTTTTTAAAGTAAAGTACTTCAAGGAAGCCTAGCGTTGTTATGGTTTTTATCCTCAAGGGCTCATGTATATAATAGTAGTAAGGTGAGCAGGTGTTTCATTATAAGGACACTCTTAGGTCAATTGCTGATGTATTTAATAATGACTGTTTTCACCCCAAACCATCTGTGAATCCTAGCTTTCATCATTCAAGGACTGTAGCTTTGTTCTTGATTATATTTGGGGGTTAATGGTATAATAGGCTATACCATCCTATAAACCTTAATTTATTATAAGCCTGCTTTTCTGTTTATAACCAAAGGCTGTTTCAAAGCCTGTCTGAATCCACATTCTGATTCAGTCACTGATGCTGTGTTCTGAGCAAGCCACCGCATTCCGGGCGTGGCAGGGAGAACATGTATGTTACAAGCAAGGTGATAAAGGATGAAAGGAACACATGTAAGTAAAGCCCCTTCACAGTGCTTGGCATGTAATATTTGTACAGTTGGTATCATCTATTATTATCAATTTACTTCAGGAAAATGGATATTAATAACTCAGCAATTTATAGTGCCTGTGCAGCATCGTAGTGTAACTCAGTACTGAGACATACACTAGAACACAATTCTTAGAAAGTTCACTGCTCAGTTGAAGTGATGAATTTCTCATATCTGTTACCAGATCATACTAAATTAAGAAATCACTTAAGACTTAAACATCTTTAAACAACTTTTTAAAAATTGTTGACAGTTTTTCAGATGTCCCCCAATTTTCTTCCCCTTAGACTCCCTCCACCCTCCCCCGGACCTACCCGGGGCCTTTACCACACTATTGTCTGTGTCCATGGACTATATAAGTTCTTTGGTTAATCTCTTCCCATCCAACCCAAGATATGTCAGTCTATTCTTTTAAAATTGCTGTGCTGACAGTGTACCAGCAGTATATTAAAATTCTAAGAATACAATTCTTAACATTTTCAGGCATAACTCATGAAATACTATTTACAATGAGAACTTGGCTCCTCGTGTCTCAATCCACTGCTCCTTAAAAAAATTCTCTGCAAGGTAGATTATGGAATTTCTTTTAAATTTAATATTTCTGTATGTGGCAGTCTGAATAACTGGTAGATTAATGAAAAAAACTCCCAAGGAGGAAAAATGTCCGGTTCTTAAATAGTCATAGATAGTGATATTATATTGTTATTTTTTTTGGTATTCATTGAAATCTAAGTCTAAGTAAATATTGATGATTATATCCTGTTTCCAATCAGATAGATTCACATTTAGTATACTGTGCAATATCTGCTCTGAGTACATTGACACTGTGGGAAGGATGATAACAAATTGTTTCAGGGACTTTAGCAAGTCCCAGCCTCAGGGGCTGCCTTTCATTATTACCGTCCATAAACAATATACTGTCAAATGTGTGAAGAAAATTATGGTGGTAAAAATCATTATGAGATTTTGAAGAACCAATATGATTCTTTTAAAAGTGCATTATCAGCTATATATGCCTTGCAAACCCATATAAATGCATTATTAAAATTAATAATGTTTTTAAAAATAATCTTTACTGTGATACCTTATGGTACACCTAGGGCAACCTGAGTAAAAGTGACCATCTGATTGACATCATAGCATACTTCCTGGGGGGGAGACTTCCTGAGAGGGAGGATTTTAAATATATATTTTATTTTTTTTTTGCATTTATTGTCAGATAGAGCCGAAGGGAGAGAGGAAGAGAGAGAGAGAAACATTGACATGAGAGAGACACATTGGGGCCAGGGACAAACTGCAGCCCAGGTATGTGCCCTTAGCAGAACCGAACCCAGGCCTCTCTGGTCCGCGGGATGAGGCTCTAACCGCTGAGCCAAACCGGCCAGGGCCCAAGATGGAGGGTTTTAAAGTTAAGAAGAAAACAAGTCTTTAAGAAGGAAGTTGTGATGGTCAGAATACTTGTGCCAAAAACCTCCTCCATACTTCACGGGTGAGGCTTCAGCTGAGTTCGTCCTGATCACTGTGAACCTCACTAGCACCCGCAGAGCCGTTGCTCACATCAGGGAGCTCCATGTTTCTGTGCATCATGATTATAATTCTAACTAATTAGTTTATTTTAATTATAATCAATACACTAAGGAGAAGCCTGACAGCTGATAGGATTTATTACCAATTCCAAAGGCATTTGTCTTGCTGTTTGCAGTTGTCCTATCCCAAAATGCCCCGCCCCGCCTGCTCGCAGCAACCTCGGGGTCCTCACAATCGCGTGTACAGGGACACGAGCTCTTCCCCAACTCCTGGTGAAGTATGCCTGCCTTGTCGTCACACCCACAGGGCGAGTCCTGGTTTAGTGTTCACCTATAGCCTCATCAGATAGGAGGATTATACAGCATAGATACTTTATAGCCATACATGTATACGAATCAAAGACAGCAGAATATGCAGATGACAAAAAGAGCATGTGATTGTTTCTTGAAATGCCAGGCTGCATGAGGCTATGCAAGGACCTCCCTGGGGTGGAAACACTTCTCTTATGATGTTAAGGACACTTGAGAGGTTCTTAAAATCTAGTATAGTAGAAAATGATCTCAGAGGCGTGAGAGAATTTTCCCCAAGAGTAATATCTAAAAATCAGTGATTCTGAAATATCACAGGCTTTGTGGTGGGGTGGGAATTTCCTATATGAAGTTATTAATAAAGATCAGCATTGGATGAAGACTCAAATTGGGTATTCAAATATATAAGTCTCCTCGGACGCTCTTCTAGCATGTGCTTATATTTTAAAGTTCTGCATTGGGAACATGACCCTGTTTTCATTGATGCATCTTTTATTCTTCTCTGATGAATTATTCAAGGCCTGTGCCAGGCTACCTTATTCTCGGTGTATGAAAAGAGGTTCTCAAATCATATGCCATCATTTCATTCAATGAGAAATAAACTCTTGCCCAGCCAGTGTGGCTCAGCCGTTGTACTAAGAGGTCGCCGGTTTGATTCCCAGTCAGGGCACATCCCCAGGTTGTGGGTCCGATCTCCAGTGGGGGGCACGCATGAGGTGGCCAATTGATGTTCTCTCTCATCAATATTTCTACCTCTCTCTTCCTCTCCCTTCCTCTCTCTCTAATATCAATAAAAATAAATAAATTTTTTAAAAACCTCTTTTTAAAACTTTTATATTGATAAAATTGTATGTGTTAGGTTATTAACACTATTGAAATACACACCATCATTTGAAACAAATATGATTCACTGGATCAATCTGAAATGAATTAACTTTCCTGTGCCATTGGTCAACACCACACGAATGTGGCTCACCTAGAATGTGACCTGTCACACGGACCTGAGGGTCGGTACAGGCTGAGAAAGAGGGAGGCTGAGACCACTGAGGACTGTAGCTGCACGATAGGAAGAGACACAAAGATATTCACAGGTGATAAGGGCTGAAAACTGGCCAGGAATAAGACACTAACCTCTGGCCCACTGCCTGCAAGTGCATTAAAATGACAGATAAAAGTTGTCAGATTGAATATATTGGGGGAAAAAAAGCAAAATTAGCCTGAGACACATTAAAGGAAACCTTACCAAGCAATTGACTTTGACTACAGAAAGTATCTGATATTAAGTGAAATAAATGTGGAACCAGACAACGAGAAAGAGCCAAGAAGATTTTGCCGTTTGTTTGTTTTTGTTGTTTTAAAGGGGAAAAACTTTGTATCTTAATTTCTTCATCTATATATTTGGTTTCAATTTTAAAGATGATCAGAAATGGAAGAAATTTTTAAACCACTCTTCCCTAGCCCAGCCGGTGTGGCTCAGTGGCTGAGCATTGACCCATGCACCAAGAGATCGCCAGTTCCATTCCGGGCCAGGGCACATGCCCAGGTTATGGGCCAAACCCGCAGTGGGGGGCATGCAGGAGGCAGCCAATTGATGTTCTCTCTCATCGATGTTTCTATCTTTCTCCCTCTCCCTTTCTCTCTCTCTCTAAAATCTATAAAGAAAAAAAAGTTTTTAAAAAAATAAATAAAACACTCTTCCCTTTACAGGAGAGGAAACTGAAGATTCTAAGTGATGTCCTCAAACCCATTTGTTATAATGAGTACCTAAATTGGAAGCTTTTCTAGATTTAACCCATGTTAAACAGCTCCTACCTATGTTTTATTTTTATACTGTGGTTCTTCCTTAAATGTGTATAATATATGCATTGTTTTAATAGTTAATATTTATATAACTTGGACTTCCATATGTTACAATGTGTTTTTTACATTAAATCAACTACATATTATAATTTTTAAAATAACAATTTGGTATGTATGAAGGATCAGTAATAATAGGTCTATGAACTCATAGTACAAATATGCCTTAATATTAGGAATGTTTGAATTTCAACCACTTATGTATGTAGCAAAATTTAATATATCAAAGCCTATTGTCCTATTAACTCCCCTTAAGTAGACACATCTACTTTATATGTTCACCAGAATAAACATAGTGTCGGGCTTTATTTTCTGTAACTTATATTACAAGATCAATTATAGTATAGATTGCATGAAATGCTTTCTATAAGTACATCTGGCCCCTCCTCCATATCCTCTCTCAGAGAAACTATAACCTCCTTCAAGACATGGACTTGCCCTCCCCCCCTAATTCCTGCAACGAATGTAGGTCACCCTGCAGAGCACAAGGAAGAAGTGGAGGGGGAACGGGAGGGCATAATAAGGGGGGTAGTTGATGGTTGCTAGGACTACATTGTGGATGGTCTTTGGTAACCGGTTTTGAAAAACAACATTGTGCTTTCGTGCTGAAGCCATTACCCTCTCCCCCCAGCCCCATATTAGAAGACTCTCTATTCTAAGGGTTTGAGTTCTATCCATATCCAGGCATAATGGCACCTGCTAATAGCCTTTGAATGACTCTTTGGGTTGATGGATGAAACCCATGTTCCTGATAATACTATTGAGTTCCTGGAATCAACCAGCTCTGGGGCAAATATCACGACTTTTGGTTACATGAAATCCAAATTCCTCATATTTTAAGACAAAAACAAAAACAATTTAATGCTTTATGCTGAAAATGTCTTCATGGATTCAAATCCTAGGGCATTTGAACTCTAGTCTATAGGCAGGAGAGAGAGAACAAGCAGCTTTTGCAAATGGGTAAATGATCAAAGATAACATTTCCGAAAGAGCAGTCTGACAGACATTGAAGGATGAGATAGTTGGAGACCAGATCTGTTTTGGGCAGACTATTATTGGAAGTCAATGCAGTTTTTTTAAATAAAAAGTTTGTCATTTAATAAAAATTTCTAGGCACATGAGAATGACTAGATCATAGACAATATGTTTTAAAAAGAAAAAAATAGACTAGAATCTTACTCACAGGTAAACCAGCTATTTAAGTTAAAATAACATAACTCAAAGGATTGATGGGTTCACAAAAAAATGTCATAGTACCTATTACAGGTGATTTTCCTGTTAACTTATGTCAGGAATCTCAGGTTCAGGATATTTAGTGTAGATAATAAAATATATCTTAATTTATCATTTTCTTTTTTTATTTCCTCTTGTGTTCTACTCCAAATGTAGTCAAGTTCTCTCTCCCCTCAAACGTGGTGAAGTAGGTGGGCACACTCTTTCACAGGACAGAAAGGACCAAGGCGCTGTCAGTAGCAGGTATCTCAGAGATCTGCTGGTGGAGGAAACCAAAGTGCTACACATTTCAAAAACCAGTCTAGAAAGTTACGTATTTCAGTGGAGAGGACCAGGTAGTTGAGAAAAGTTTAATGGGAAGAAGGTAACTCATTTTGCAGCCCATGTTTATTATAGACTTCTGGGATGCCTGCTGAGAAATACATAAACGATAACGAACACCAATAACCAAAAAGACTTTCAATGAGATTATCAGCCTGTCTTCACAGATTCATTTACTGCTGATCCATTGACTCAGGGTGGCTTCCACAGCTTCTTTGGGGTATAAGTGGTAAAGGTAAGGTAGGCACAGACACTGGAGGTGACAGAGAGCAGAAGGGCCTTGTCAGGTTCTTTGTAGGTCTTTACACGAATCGAATATAGGTAACAGGTTTCAATAACCTCATGCTGTGAGAAGCTTTAAAAATATTTCACTATTATTTAGAAATAGTCATGTTCATGCCGTAAGTCCTATTTTGACTCTACCACTTACATATATTGACTTTTTCCTTTTTTGTGTACTGTATTGATTGTTAAATAAACACAAAATATTTTAAAAATTAAATTAGTAAGAGTTTAATAACATTGCAAAATTTTAGGAAAAGGAATACAAACTATCAGTGCCTAAAATTTTTCCAGGAAGTGTTTAAAAAAAAAAATAACAAAACACTCACTAATTACCTGTTCTTTGCGTTGGCAATATTGGATCTGACTGCATGGTTTGTCTTTGTTCTTAGTCATTTGTGGCAGTTAAGGCTAGGACTAGAATGATATTTGCATCAAATGTATTTAATTTAGTAAACAAGACAATTTGCATGTTATTATCTACCGTGTAAACACTCTTTTTCCTATTCATTACTCTTATGAGAGATGTTGCTTTAGCACGTGGTTTTTAAAAAATATTAGTGTCTCATATTGAAACCTCCAAGGTCTCTCATTCCACCCAGTTGATTTTCCTAAAACAATAGTCTTTGAGATGTAGTGGGAAGATTAGAATGTATCACAGGAGATTATTTAATCTCCCTAAAATATCCTTTTCACATCTATAAAATATTTATTCAAATCCTTATCTAACACAAATTTACTATGAAATCAAAGAAGACTACAATGTGGTAGCTCTTTGCAAACTGCTATAAGTATCTTAAAATAACATTAATTTTTTTTCAAACTATACCTGTATAGAAAAATGACAACACAAAAAATCTCCCCTTTATCACATAAGAAGTATATTATATTAACTCCTAATCCTAACTAATAAAATCTTGTAAAATCAGACTCTATCTTTACTTAATATCCAGCAGGAAATTTCTGATATTTACTATTTTTTTTCAATCTTTTATTCATTCATCCACTCATCATCCATTTAGAAGACAATTTTTGAGATCTATTTATTATATCAGGGCCTATGGTAGATCCTAGGACTATCATTGTAACCAATATACTGTTTCTGTTTCAGAGGCATATTGGTCTTGAGTGGATGTATCAGTTATCTATAACAATAGCAATGCTGCCTAACAACCGACTTCAAAAGCCTTGGTGGCATACCATAATAAACATTCACTGATGTTTATGACTGTCTAGTCAGCAGGACAGCTTTGCTGATCTGAGTCATCACTTAGTGCTCAGCTCAGCGGGTATGTCCTATGCATCTGTGGTGACCAGGGGAACAGTTGCTCTAAAATGACCTTAGGTAGGACAACTTGCCTCTGCACATGTCATCTCTCATTCTCCAGAAGACTAGCCTGGACTAGTTACAACAGTCTAGGCGGACACCCAGGGGAAGCTGTCTATCCTGGGTACATGCTCATGGTGAAGGCAAAGGGAAGAGACAGATAGAGGAAGTGTGCAAGAACTTTAAAAGAATGAGGCTTCGAAATGTCACACCTTCCAACAGCCTCATTGCAGAAGGTAAACAAGTCATAATGATACCATTGTAATGAGCTAGTTTTAATAATAGGAAAGGAGCAAAGGGAGGGCCAGACATTATAGGCATGTTCTCCGCAAAACACTGGGGGAGGGACCCACAAAGCAAAGACAGACTTTACTGTGCCCAGTAAAGTTGGGATGACCCAGGGAGAGATGGTTGGCCAGAATGGGCATGGCCACTGCAAGTGCAGGGAAGTGAAGAATATAATCCCCTGAACAAAGAAGTTTGCTCTCTTATGCTCTTGGCTCCACTTGGCACATGGCACTTAATTCCTGGCTTTTGGGGCCTTCGCTCCTGCTTCCCTGTATTCTCCCATGTGGCCCGTGGGCTGCAGACCCCACACCCAGTGGACTAATGGACTGCAACTACCCTGATATGCCCTGGTCTCTGCTCCCACGTGGAAGGGACACTCTGGACACCAGCTCTGATTTTAGCTCTACTGAAGCCCCAGCTACACTTCTTCTATGACTGGACCAAGAGAAATGGGACTTTGGAAACACAAGGATTTAATTCCACACAAATAAAAATCAGTCATTCTCCAGTGCAAGTCTCAGAAAACTCTTTTCCTTGGGATATTGCAAGAACCCCACTTCCACTAGCAAGGGGGGAAGATGAGACACATTTTTCTCTGATAGCGATAAGGTCAGTATCCAGAGGATGGGTCAGTGGACTCCACTTCCTGATGAGAAGTGCTGTGGAATCATACTGACAGAGTGTGAGTACAGGGGTGGGGCACCGGGCACCTTGCAGTCTCCCACAGCGGCGATACAAATAAATGGACACAAGATGTAGTGTAAACACTTCATTTTCTCTCCAGCTCTCCATTCAACTTACTCTATCTTTTTCTCTTTGTTCGAATTGTTCTCGCTCTCAACAGTGTTTTACAGCATTAATTACTCTCTCCTTTCCATCTCTCCTCTCTCCCTCTCTGTTGGCAGCTCATTGGAAGACTTTTCAGTCTCTTCTTCCCCAAAATAATTGATGAGCAACTTCTGTCCCCCTCTCCCCAAGATCTCACTTTATAACTTTCCCTTTACTATCAAATTCTGGCAAACTGTTCTTGAGCACTTTTTATAGCCCTGACAGTGCAGATTTGCCTTTTCTGCTTCCAAACCACACGTTTCTTCCCCAATCTGTGTTTGACTTGGGTCCCTATTGCTCTACCTGCAGGGTTTGCAGCAGACACCGTGCCCTGGTCTGGGCTGGCGGCCTGTCGACCAGCACTTCCCCAAACGGCAGCTTTCATTTCCTGCTGCCTCTTCTTATTCTATGAGCATCAATCCCCAACCTGCTGCCTGGCTTTTCTTATTCTCCAAGCAATAATAAGCAATGAAATGTGGAAGAAACAAGCATAGAAAATATAAGTGATAACTAAAATGAATGGTAATTTACTGATTTTTAAAATGTACATACTGTCTTTATTTTTCCAAGTGTTTGTTACTTAATATGCATCAAATACCTAAAGTTAGTTTGATAAAAATTAAAATTGATCTTTTTAACTTGTTTATTAAAGACTGTTAAACTAAAAATATTTGGAAAGAATATTTTCCGAAGAACAAAATCGGTTTTCCGGCATACAGATTCATTTTTACCATGGAGTATGTATTTTTGACACTTGGCTTAGGAGTTATTTTTTTAAATGTTTACCATGTGCATACTATTATGCACCATACACTTTTCCATGCTCTAAGAATTTTAAATAAATTGTTTCATTTTACCCTCATTTTATCTCTATGAGATAAATAACACCCTCAACACTGTGTTTCAGATGAAGACATGGAGGCCCAGAAAGGTAAAATAACTCAGTAAAGGTCATAGAGACCTAGGGAATGTTATTCCTGGATCCACATTCCCGATTTGTCAGATTCCAAAGCTTTCTCCCCAGGAGAAGGGTGGGCTCATTGCTCCTTGTCTTATGAGATACAAACTCCTCATTTTTCAGACGGAAGGACACCCAGTTTCACACAGATGGCTCTATGATTAACAGTAAATTGGCTCTTAATTAGAAAGTTAAAAAATGATTTCTGAAATCCCATGTAGAAAAAATCACTTAATATCAGTCACATTGCTTTCTGGCAAGAGTTAATGAATTAATTACATTTACATAAACAAAACAATGAAGCAGAAAGTAGCTCTTCAAACTTTAAAAAAAAGAAAAAAAGAGGGCAGCTTTTGAAATATATTACCCGAGCAGAATCCCCAATTAGATGATTATTGGGAATATCCCTAAACCAGCAAGTTAAAGGATTAGTTTTACTGTGTTATCACACTTAAACTTTGTACCCATTCCTTTCACTTATGCAAATTTGAGAAAGAAAAGAAAAAAAAAAACAAAACTCTCATTAAAAAGAAACAAAATGCTGACAACCTTACCTGAGCATTAAAAATTTTAACTGAACAAACCTATTCGTGCAGAGTAGAAAAATAGACATGATTTATATTTAGAAAGTTATGAGTGAAATCCCTGCTAGTAGCAGCTGAATAATGAATAAATAAAAAGGAAAGGTTTGAGAACAAGCAGTCTATAGGAAGGGTTGATAAATAATTAGTCTAGTTTGTTAATAGTAGCAATTTAGAGATTTCTTTAGAATAAAATAATAAACACAACGAGAAGATGGCATATCAAAGTCTGATATTCTTTTGGTATGATCCCTTGTTTTTGCCCAGAAGGAGCGCCGGGCGTCGAGAGCAGGTGCATTCGATTACTGCGGGGATTTTAAGAAACACAAAGGGCTGGTGCAGTGTACTTGCTGAGTCCCGCTTTGCATGAGGTCCACATACTGCATTTACCACGGCTGAGTGAACTCTCTTGAGAGCCATTTGGGGTGTGTAATGCTCTGTGTCCTTTGTATGGACGTTGAATGACAGGTTAATTGAATAGTGGCAGGACAAGTGACCAGAGTCACGCACGATGACTAGTGTGTATGACAGCCGAAGACAGTCTTCATTACTAAAAAGCTTTTATACATGAGTACAACTTTCAATAGTCTTTTTATAAGTGTTCATTCATCTCTTCTGAGGCATCCAGAGATTTATTAGGTACAAATTTCAACGGAAAAAAAAATTAAATAGTGAATGAGGACTGTGGGGCAGACAATTAACAGCCATGGAACATGATTTCCCTGATTACTCAACATCACTGTCTCAGACCCACGGGGCCCTCTGTGCTGGGCTAGCTCTCTGGGGTCAGTTGTATTAACACTGAAATCCACCCAGCACGTGTTCTTTTCTAGGGGGAAAAAAAATCACTTTCTCTTTGTTTATATATTTAGCCCCGTAGAGATAGAGCCAAATACAGTTCAAATGAAGGAGTGTATTTGAGAGTGCTGAGAAAAATACCCAAACAGCATGTGTGCAGCATCACTGGGCTCAAAGGCAACACCTTCCCCTTCGAGGAAGTTTTAAAACTATTTCATTTCCTGCCACTTCAAATCACTAGTCTCCAAACACCATTTTATGATTTATTTTTGTATCCATACTTATCCATACTTATTAGCTACCAGATTAACTTTAATTTTTTATTTCAAACATTTTAATGTCAGTTTTACAACTCAGATGTACTGCTCTTATTTTCGGCTAAAATCCATGTTACTTTTTGAAATGGCGCCATTAAAAACATCCCAAACTCCACAATTCCAGAAAAGAAAGGAGAACACTGTCACAAATAGTCGATATCAACCTTTTTTGAACCCTGATAACTCACCAAAGGATTGCTCTAATCTGAGGAGTATTTTCTCAAGATAAATAACTGAACCTTGGGTTTTGTGGCATTTTAAGTGTCCTCTTCCTGTCCTCTTGCCCCCAGCTCAGGGCAGCCTTCAAAACCATCGATCATGGAACCAAGTGAGCTTTGAAACAAGCACTGTGTCAGTGACTGGGAGATGCAGACTGGGTCTTCAGCTCTTTGAAAAGCTCCCTAGCTAGACCACTGTTACTATTTCATCTGTACATTTGCTCTCTGGAGAAATCCTGCCCAGTGAGAAAAAGCCCTATCTCCAGGGTATTATTAAAAAAAAAAAAAAAATCAGGAACAACTTTTTCACATGGCAGCTGCCTACAAAGACAATGCCAGCTGGAAAAGCAAGGAATCTGCCAAATACTTAAGAGGAAAATCTGACATGAAATAGCCATAGTGGCTTAGACATATTCCTGGAGACCTAGCCGGATATTGTCACCTGCAGGAGTGTGTGCACACACAGGAGAAGCCTGAGAAGACCCCGTCTCCTGCTGCTGGCTACTGCTACGGTCCTGGGCAATCGGACCAGAGTTTTGAAGTTGTACCCCTAAGTGTGCACATGAAGAGTCCTTAGCAAAGGGTGAGACCCTTGTTGGTCCAATGCATTGAAGGACCTCTTTGCTCAGTCACTGGCTGACCACTAATCTGAGCATAGACTCCGGTGCCACACACGACAAGGAATTTGAACTTTATACAGTTAGTTCAGGAAAACAATGGAAGCAACAGCAGCAGCAGCAGCAGCAGCAGCAGCAGCAGCAGCAGCAGCAGCAGCAATGAGAACAAACCCAGGGGCGGTCATCCGGTTTCCAGAGGAGCTACTCTATATTATTTGAAATGTCCGGTTTCAACAACAAAGCCATGAGACGTGCAAGCAAATGGGAAAGCATAACCAAGATGAAAAGCATCCACCTACACATCCAAGCAGCACCACAAACTCCAAGTAGGATAAACTCTACAGCAAAGAACATCATCGTCAAGCTGTTAAAAGTCAAATCGTGAATGGCAAATCTTGAAAGCAGCAAGGAAAAAATAGACTTACCTTACCCCAGGCAAGGGATAATGATAACATCAACACGTGACTTAATATCAGAAACCACGGCAGTGGGATAACATATTCAAAGTGCTGCAAGAAAAAAAAGTCAAATAATTATTCTATAGGCCATAAAACTACCTTCAAAAATGAAGAAATTAAGACATTTTCATGGAAACAAAGCCTGAGATAAATTGTCACGAGCAGACATGCACTACAAGAAATACTAAGTCTTCAGTTTTCAATGAAATGACACCATACAGTAACTCAAATCTACACACAGTACACACACGTACAATAAAAGCATCAGTGAAGGTAACACTGTTAATTATTAAAGACAGCGAATGCATTTTAATTTGTAACTCTTGTCTTTGCCTATATGATTTAAAAGGCAACTACACAGAGAAATAATTGTTAACCCATTTTGATAGGCTCATATGTATAAAGATGTAATTTGTATGACGATAGAGTATGAGGTGGGTGAAGAGACCAGAGCTACATGGAGGAAAGTTTTTACACAGTATTAAAATTAAGTTGGTATTAATCCAAATTAGATTGTTTTAGATTAAGATGTTGTCTTATTCTTATTAGACTGCCATAACAAAATACCATAGATTGGGTTACTTAGGCAATAGAAATTTATTTTTAGCAGTCCTGCAAATTGAGAGGTCCAGATTAAGGTGCTGGCAAGATAGTTTTTTTAAATTTGTTTTTGTTACAGATGTTTCTCATTTTTTCCCCCATTGACTCCCTCCTCCACTCCCCCCCATCCCATCCCTAGCTTTGTTGCCTATGTTCATTGGTCATGCATACATGCATGTAAGTTCTGTGGCTCATCCTTCCCTCCCAGCCCCCCGCCTCTGAGGCTTGTCAGCCTGTACCCCACCTCTATGCCTCTGGGTTAATTTTGTTCATCACTTTGTTTAGTTAATTATATTCCACAAATAAGTGAGATCATGTGATATTTCTCTTTTTCTGCTTGGCTTGTTTCCCTTAGTATAATACTCTCCAGGACCTTCCATGCCATCTCAAAGGATAAGAGATCTTTCTTTTTTGCAACTGCATAATATTTCCATTGTATACATGTACCACAACTTTTTAATCCACTCATCTGATGGACACTTGGGTTGTTTCTAGATCTTAGCTATTGTAAATAGTGCTGCTATGAACATAGGGGTACATATATTGTTTCTGACTGGTGTTTCAGGTTTCTTAGGGTATATTCCTAGAAGTGGGATCACTGGGTCAAATGGAAGTTCAATTTTTAACTTTTCTGAAGTAACACCATGGTGTTTTCCATAGAGTCTGCACCAGTCTACATTCCCACCAGCAGTGTACTAGAGTCCCCTTTTCTCCACACCCTCGCCAACACTTGTTGTTTGATGATTTGTTGATGGCGGCCATTCTGACAGGTGTGAGGTGATACATCATAGTTGTTTTAATTTGCATCTTTCTGATGATTAGTGATGTTGAGCATTTCTTCATATGTCTCTTAGCCATTTGTATGTCCTGTTTGGAGAGGTGTCTATTTAATTCCTCTGCCCATTTTTCAATTAGGTTCTTTGTCTTTCTTTTGATGAGTTGTATGAGCACTTTATATATTTTGAAAATTACCCCTTATCTGATGCATCATTGGTGATTATGGTCTCCCGTATAGTGGGATCCCTTTCTGTTTTGACGGTTGTTTCTTTTGCTGTGCAGAAGCTTTTCAGTTTGATGTAGTCCCATGCGTTCATTTTTTCCTTTGTATCTCTTGCCTTAGGTGATATATCAGTGAAAATTCTGCTGCATATGATGTCTGAGATTTTGTTGCCTGCATTTTCTTCTAGAACTTATATGGATTCACAAGTTACATTTAAGTCTTTTATCCATTTTAAATTTATTCTCGTGTATGGTGTAAGTGCAAGATAGGTTTTATTTTGATGTTTCTTCTCATGGCTAGTAGGTGTCCACCAGCTCCCTACACGCTGTGTTCTCTTCCTCACATGCAATGAAAAGAATAAGCTCTGCTCTCTTCTATGTATGAGGACATTAATCCCATCGTGGGTCTTGCCCTCATGACCTCATCTAAACCTAGTTACCTCCCAAAGAACCAACCTCCAAATACCATTATGTTGAGAGGTGGGGCTTCAACATATGAAATTGGGGGTGAGGGTTGATACATATACTGAGTCTCAACAAATGTTAATGAGATCTCCAGGGCAATATTCAGATGTGGTTTGAATGAATTCTTGTTGCATAATGGAAGACACTTACAGCTAAAATGAAATATGAGGTGTTTTGTGTATTTTTTTTTTGCTTAATCCCATTACCTTTTTCACCCAGTCTCCCAAGTGCCCCTCTCCTCTGGCAGCTGTCAGTCTGTTCTTTGCATCTATGAGTTTGTTTCTATTTTGTTTGTTAGTTTATTTTATTCATTAGATTCCACATATAAGTGAGATTATATGGTATTTCACTTAGCATAATACTCTCCAGGTCCACCCATGCTGTCGAGAAAGGTAAGATTTCCTTCTTTATTATGCCTGAGCAGTATTCCAGAGGGAAAGGAGGGAGAGGGATGTAGAAGAGGGTAAAGGAAGGATAAACGGTGTTGGAATGAGACTTGACTAGGGGTGCTGAACACACAATACATTGCACAGATGATGTATTATACAATTGTACACCAGAAACCACACAATACAATGTACAGATAATATATGGCACAATTGTGTAATTTTATTAACAAATGCCACCTCAATAAATTCAATTAAAAATTTCAAAAAATAAATATGTGCTGCCTTTGCTACTGTTTGTTCTCTCAGATTTCTAAGTACAAAGACAAAAAGGACAGAAAAAACTTTGTATCTTATATAACCTTGAGAATGAATCCTAACAGTTAAATGTCAAATTGTTGAATTACTTGCTCTTATTATCTTCCAACTATTCTACATTCTTTTAATTGATTCGATGCTGTAAAGATAAACGCCTTGGGTTACATATAACGTAGAACATAATACAACATAATGCAATTTCATGAAGGATCTTCCGTAATTGCTTATCACACATGGCTGTGTATGACAGATAGAAGCAATAAAGGAGTAAGTGAAAAATATTTAGGCCAAACCTTATTATTGAAATGATACTTGCATAATCCTAAAATACTTTTTGATACAATTTTTTTTTTTTTCCAGATTTAAGCAGTGACAATGAATTTCTCAGATCTTTTGGGTTATATATTGGAAATGGTGAGGAGAAATAGACAAAGGAACTTACCTTCCAAAAAAATTAGGGTGAACTGTGGACATTTTAAGGAGGCAAGCAACTGATTCAAAGTAAAAGCTGGTACCTATTGCCTATAGACATGTTATCATATGATAAAGCAAAGGGCCAGACTTGCCCCTGCTCCTAAGATAAGGCATGACCAAACCTTTGGCATGAAAAGGGTGTCAATCCTTCTGAAGGCAAACAAGCACAGGTAACTTACAATCCTTGAGCCAGAACCAAAGTTTAATTAGAAAGGTGGTAGAACACTCATTTAGTTTGATTTAAGAATGTATACGTATAAGTTTCTCACTTATCAGTTATAAATATTCTCCAAGATACACAATTCCAGAGGAAAACAGAGAAGTTTTATTGGTTTCACTTCTGCTTTCATGACACTGTCAACTTCGGTGGATTCTCTATTTTGCAGATACCACATGAAGAACATCAGTAATAATTTAATGAAGTCTTCTAAATTGATAAATCATGAGTGTAGGGCCAGAGAGATTGAGAGGCACATAAAGCTGATTCTATGATATGTTTATAACAGGGTTAATACAGAACAAAGATTTTGTTCCTATCCTAGGATTTTTAAATGTTTCCTAATGATAAAAAGGTTGGGGCACATGCCCTAAAGGAGTATAGGATTATGACTTGGGTAACACTTCTATGAATATAAAATTTCTATTTATAATAATGAATATGATTAAGAACATATTCTAGTTCGTAATCTTTGTTTTTAGACTGAAGTTATATTATAAATTCCCCTGAAAAAACTCATGCGTGTGCACACACTCAGAATTTCCTGTTTCATTGTTAAGGTGGAGTTGCAATCAAGCTATCAAGAGCAGAACTCTGAGTTAAACTGAATACAGTTGATATTGAATAGCTTCCAGCTTTATGGAGCTAAAACTGACATACAATGTAAGGCAGGCTGAATGTGTACAACATGATGATTTGATACATATGTACATTGTGACGTGATCACCACAATATGGTTAGATAACACGTTCATCAATTCATACTTACCTTCTTTGTGTGTGTGCAGGTGTGTTGAGAACACTTAAGAGCTACATTCAAGTATACAATACGATATGTTAACAACAATCACCATGCTGTACATTAGCACACGGAATGTACATGTCTTATAACTGGAGGCTTGTACACTTGGACCCCGTTCTCTCATTTCCCGTGCCCTTCCCCCTTGGCAAGCACCATTCCACACTCTGACTCTACGAGTTTGGTTTTTCAGATTCCACATAAAAATGAGATCACACAGCATTTGTCTTTGTCTTTCTTACTTCACTTAGCACAGGCCCTCAGGCTTCGTCTACAAATGACAGGGTTTCCTTCTTTTTATGACTAGATAGTCCATTCTGGGTGTGAGCAGTACGTGTTCCTTATCCATTCGCTGCCCTAACCATGTGAGAGAAAGGGCATCCCGGAGAGAAGGACGCCTCTGGCCTTGGAAGGCTGGGAGGTGGTCCAGAGAGGATGAGAGAGGAGTTCAAGGCTGAATACGCATCACTGCCAAGGCTTGGAAACACGCCCATGTCCTGTGCATATTGTTTATTAGGCACCAAGTCTCTATGCCTTTCGTTCATTAAGTAAATATTTGTTGATTACTTATAAATATGCTAGGATACTTTTATGTACAAGAAACAAAACCTTCATGGATTTTACACTTTGATGTCAGATAAGATTTTTAAGGCAACCTAGGTTCAAAATGGACTAACCTGATGCCTTTAGCAATGTTAACCAGAACCAGAACTGGCTCCATCTTTCTGCCCCACCACCTCTGCGTAACCACCCTGGTGACCAGGAGAAGGGTTCCGAAGAGGTACTGTTTCTTCTCATGTGTTACATTCTAGCAGAGGGATTTTTTTCCCTTAAAGTCACTGTGTAGATTTTCAAGTCTTACTGGATACAGAGTGTCCTATGTCAAGGTCAAGGCCAGGGGGAATCAGATCATAATGACTGACTTACATCAAGGAAGAGCTACCCGAGGAGCTGAAGAGAGGAACACAGTTTCCTGAGTCCTGTGTGGGTGCAATGTCCTCCTGAGCCAAACCGGGCTCTGCCGGGAAGAAAATCTGAGAAATGTATGTCAGCTCTGTTATGCTTGTTTTAAAATACATATTGATTCCAACATATTGCTATTTTAGGACAAAACTGAGCATCAGGCAGATTTTCCATTTGCTTATGTGTAATATTGTTCCTGAGAAGCATGAGGTGGACCTGTGCACACAAGAGCATACACATGCACACACGCACATACATTGAGCTCTCCCAGTCACCTGGGTCACTGTAGGAGGCATGTCCTACATGGGACCGTATCTGGGATCATACCTTTCCATCCAGTTCTAATATCCCCCACCACTGCACAAAATGCCCTCTGACGTCCACCGCCGAAGGGAGCAGCAGGTCTTCTTCCGCAGGAAGCGGTGTGGGGGTTGCAGTTTTGTCTGTTCTTAGCCATCGCACGTGTGCAAAACGGTGCTGTCATTTTACTAGGCTTTTTTCTGTGTCACGCTGTTTGGGCATCTGTGCTCCTAACCTCGTTTTTCCTCACAAACACTATTGTTTTTATTGTGTGACTTTGGAAAGCGTGCGCCCTGTTGAACAGAATCCGAGCTGGCTGCGTGGGGGTGGAGGCCGAGTCCCGCCTGAGAGCTCGCCCGGCTGCCGGGTGTGCTCAGCCTCAGGCCTGCACATAGTGCGATTCCGCGGATACCAACCTTCCCCCTGAAAACGCGCGCATTTCCCGCGTGTCCTGCGGCATGCGGTCAGCTGGACCCCAGTCCTCACGCTATGCCACCTGCTCTTTCCACATACGCCGCCTTTGCCTTTTTAAACTATATATGTTCTTATCTTTTTAAAAACTGTATTTTTTTTTTAATTTATTGATTTTAGAGAGAGAGGAAGGGAAGGAGGGAGAGAGGTGGATTTGTTGTCCCACTTACTGATGCATCGTTGGTTCATTCTTGTATGCGCCCTGACCAGGTATCGAACCCACAACCTTGGTGTATGGGGATGCCACTCTAACCAACTGAGCTGCCCAGCCAGAGCCCCACCGGAGCTTTTTGATGCCAACTTTTCCTCTGACATTTCGTCTGTCACTTCACTTCCATGGGCCCCGTTTTCTCACCTATCAGATGTGACCGGAACAGCTCACCAATAATATTTTCTCCTCTCCTCTGAAAGCCTTTCATCTGTTTCACCCACGCCTCATCCATGCATCCGGGTAACAAGGAAACAGAGGGGGGTGGAAGACAGTCCGCTGGCAGCTCTCGGATCCCCAGTCACGAATGTCGAACACCGCGGGCCGTGGGTCAGCTTTTCACTCGCCATTGCTCCCCCAGAGACCAGGCTCTGCCCGGCTGCCCGGCGGAACGGAACGTGCCACAGGACATCTGCTCATCTCAAGAATGCAGGGCAGGGCTCTCCTGGGAAGCCCAGAATTCACCCGGGAACAGGTCACACCTCTCTAAATGCTGCTGGGTTTGGCCAAGCAGTAGGCACACTTCCTGGGGTCAGTGTGGTCGTGGGGGCTGGGACATGGGACTGTCTTCCCCTGTGTTGCTGACTCAAGGGCAGAGAGAGCAGCGTGGCTGTGTATCAGAGAAAGGAAACGAGCCATGAAGCTTAATGGCAAACACTCAGAAGACACCACAAAGGAAAAGAAAAATGCAAAGAGAAGATGTCTAATTTAAAAATGATGTCAAACCACCTGTATATCAAAATAACACTAAATGAAAACATTTACTTCAACATTAATGGGGCTGTGGTCGCACTGACCTGTTCTGATCCCCATCTTTAAATGTAATATTGCCGGCAGAAACAAATGTGTGTAGGGGTTATTTAAAAAAATGGAATTTTTCTCAGATCACGTTTGTCTTACTTATATTTTCTGAGCTCATGCAAAAAGAATTTGAGTTCATATATAATAGAAAGTTGGTGCAAAACTTCAAGTATTTTCAAATGAAATGAAAAAACAAAAGAAGAGAAAGAAATCTTCTTTAGCATTATTAGAAGTCTACAAGACCCAACAAGAGGAAGAAAACTAGAGAGGTAAAGAAAGAATTCAACCAAGATCAGTGGACACTCCCCATTGTGTTAAACTCCCCTAGAAGTGGGAGCTGATATGTGCATATCTGCTGGGAAAGGGCAGTGATTTCAGGGTCTCCGACACCCAGGGGCAGCGCGAGCAGGAAAGCAGTGAGCTCCACAGCAAGAGCGTTGGCAGGGCAGCAACTGGCATGCCTGAGGGATCTTCAAAGACGAGTTGATCTAAATAAGTCCTGAGAGCTATTCACAGTCCAGTTCCATCAGTATCTCTTTGAAGAGTACAAAAGGCCTTTGGACATGTTGGTCTCAAAAGACAGTTTATATGGGGATTATCATTTAAGATTTTGTTTCCCTTGCTCTCAACAAAAGGGATGCACCATAGGTGGCTGAAGAAAAAAGGGAATGAGGGTGAAACTTGACTTCATCATTCAGAGGATACACGGAGTCCAAGTTTAGTGAGTTTCACTGCCTACACATTGACTTTTCTATCTCGTCTAACTTCCCCTTTTGTTTTATTATTAGTTTCTAAATAGATTTTGATAAAGTAACCTTGAGTTTGTTTTTCCGCTCACTATTTCTTAGGAGGCAGCCTTCATTATTAAGCAGGTCTATGGTTATCCTGGTCACTTTTAAGGTTTCAGCATGTTGGATGAACACTTCCCACAGTTCAGACAGCTAAGGCTCAGGACTACAGAATTCACTGAGTCAGCACTGAGATTTGTGTCTGTTGAGGTACAAAGAAAAGTAACAAAGACCAGAGATACAGAATAAGTGACTTATTACAAGGGTTAGATCTTAAGCAACGGTGGGAATTGGTAGATCAGCTTATGCGGACTACTGTCTCTGTGTAGAGTATTCACCTTGAATCACCGTAGCTTAGCCAGACAGCAATAGAAAGGAAAAATTGGATATGGAAAAGAATAAGGGCAGAGTGAAACCCAAAAGGATGCAAAAGAACTCACACTTATCTTGCACCACCTCCAATGTTGATGCTACTGTTGACCTGTTAGGAGACCTGCTGCCCTTCTCCATGGAGCTTCCCATGTACTTGGCCCAGGGCTCTAAGAAGTTGGAGGAGGAGACTGGGCAAGAGCTGAGGATCCAGGTGCTGCCACACACCACCAAGATGAGCTATCAAACCAGTGACAACATGTCAGGGCTACGGTGGCACCCTACACAGGTCTCTGATTCTCTTTGCTACTTAGCAATAGTCAAGGTCAGAGTGCTTGAGCAAGTGAAATACCATGCTGTTGAGCTCATCCTTAAGCTCTGTCCCTGAAGCCATGACCACTTTATCCATGAGCTCACAGAGAAATGACTGGGTTGGCTGGACCAAGTGGCTGACTGACATCCACAGAATGGGTCTTTTTGTCTACCTAATATTAAAATCTTCCTCTCCTAAGAGATGTAATTGGTGAGCGGTCAATGCACCAGGCATGCTCGTGCTGTTTGACTGTTCAGAGAGCTGTATCCACAGGCACTATCCTCAGGCATCTATCTTACCAAGTTATGATGGCCTTCCTCACCATCTCTGACCCTCAGCCAAACCATGAGCCACTGCTCACGAACATCTACAGACTTCCAACCCTGGCCATCTCTTCTTACAGGAGAAAGAATGAACCCAGCACACTGCGTAGAGTTTTGTCTACTGGAAGCTCTGCTGTCATCACTGTCTTTCAGGGCCACTCTGAAGTTGGGCTGCAGGGCTTTAGACATCTGTTCCTGTTTGGTACATACTGTCCAGTGTCATCTATATATCAAGACTGATTTTTTCTTCCTCGGTCAACTGATATATAAAACTCCCCAAGAGGCCATGGTGCAGGCTGAGGGGTAGAAAGCAATGTAGCAGGGCTACGAGCCAACCTGAGATGGACTTAAACCAAAACTCTCTAGATCCTTGCCCTCCACTACTATGATCACAGTGAAATTTTAGATCATCAGGTCTGTCAGTTCAAAATGTATGTTTGATAATCATCCTAAATTATGATAGTTTTTCTACTCAATAAAAAGACACTGATAAACAGCTTCAGGTAAAACGGGATAAGGCCAAGAGGAAGGCGATACAATTTCGGCTGTGTACCATGGTCTTCCCTCTAAAGGACTGATTCAAATCTCCATTTCACTCGAAGGCTCTGGCCCATGAAATGGCCTATTCAGGGAACTGGTAGAGCCACTCCATTCTATCTGGGCTAACAGATTCAATTGCGAATCTCACATCAAGAAATTCAGCCAGAGCAAACATTATATTCTTTCCAACTGAACTCAGCATCCTTAGGGACCATTTCCACAATATTTTCTCCAGATCTGTGTCCATATAAATTGAGAAAATAGTGTAATTATATTGGTTTATATTCCAGTACCAATTGTTTATTCTCTGTAATTCATCCTCTGGGACCATTTTGGACTTCAGTCAGGTTGTGTATCTGGAAGCTGTGATCTTTCTGAGGAGGATCAACATTCCCTTACAGACAACACAAGATCTTCAGGCAAGGGGGAACTGAGACTAACTGCCTGAGACAAAGGGATGGGGCCACTCTTCCTATCAAATGAGGCTCAGTAGAATTTAAGGGATTAAGGTCCCTGACTTCATAAAAATCTATCTGCATGTTCCCATTCCAATTTTCAGAAACAAAGTCCTTCCCCATCAATGCCCTTGATCTAATGTAAAAAATCCTATGAGCAGGGGAATTTAATGTGCATTGTAATTCAGCTACCGTCAAGAAGACACTTTGGGTTAGAAATCTCAACCATGTAGCTACAAAAAAAACAAGGCTCCTTAAAGGACAGTCAGAGAGGTGTTCTAATCCTTTAAACTTGAGTTGAGGACTTATAACCATTTTCTTTCTACAAGTTGTCCACTGTATTTATAAGTAACCATCAATTTTATTTTCATGCTGATTTTCACTCAAGTGTTTCAGGAGAGCGACTACTTGCCAGGCACCCATCATCCCTCCCTTCGGGGTTCTTGCATGCAGGGGTCTGCAGGTGGCAGTTTCCAGTGGCCATGGCACCGCTGCCAAGACGACCACTGCCCGCTTCACACCTGGAAACAACGGACGTGGAAACTGAAGTAGTTTGGAAAAATCATATTTTCCTGCTTTTCATACTGTGAAGTGGAACATAGGAGCAGAAGAGAATCCCTTATTAATATTTTTCACCCCAAAAGACAACTGATTTATTTCTTATGAGAACAGAACAGTCAGACTACCAATTAGCTTAACTTGTTTTATCAGCTACAGAGATCAACCTCTCAGCACTTACTTTTACACCACAATAAAATGATCGCTTTCATGTGTTAATTTTTGTGTCAGCTTGGACTAAATTCATAAAAAAAAAAAAAATAGTAGACTTTACATCCTTTGGCATTCAAGAAAAATAAAAATAAAATAAAGAAGAAAAATGCTTCTCTCTGGTCCAAACTAAATCTACAAGAAAGGGGCTGATTAGGAAATTTACAGGGCACTTACTATTAAGTTGTTAACCCCTGTTCCTTGAATCATGTGGTCAACAAACACTTGCTTTTTCAAAACACTGATTTTCAAAAGCCGTGTGGTCATCTGTTAAAAGGGAAAGAAGAAAAACAATAACAAGATTGACAGTAGTCAGAAAAGTCTTCAAGACTGAGTGATCTTTCGTGTTCCCAAATAAATGGGGGTCCATTGCTGAGATGTAGGACAAACACTTCATTACCCCCAGGAGTCCTGGATGAGTGAGCAGATGTGTGTGGGAATTGATGGGTGGGGTACACTGTTCTCTTTCTAGGGGCAGAGGGAAATGCCAGCCAGGGATTTGCCGCAGCCAACAGAATAAGTGAGGACAGCTCGGGACAGAGAGAAATCCTACTGCCTGTTGTCATTCTCCACTTGTTCGGAACAGAAGACATCGTTAGACATCACAGAGGAAAACCGAAGCACTAAATTTCATTTGGTTTCAAAGCTGGGGGGAAAAATAGTGTTAGTCACTCAGAAAAGAAGAGCATATTGAATCCAGGATGGTCACGGCCGATAGAGATGAGGGCCACCAGGCACTGTGACCAGGACATGGTGTCCAGCGTGGTAGAGTACATAACTTTAAGCACTCTAAGCTCAAAATAAATTTAAGTTTTATTTTTATGTAGTCAAATTAAAGGATTGGATCAAAAAATTATTTGATCTGATATATCCCAAAGAATGTGTGTGACAGAAATAAATGAACCAGCAGGTGGAGCCATGACTGACACAATTTCATGTTTTTTGACAGGTAGTGTAGATATAAGGCCACTGATGCCAGCATCAGACTAATCTGAGTTTGAATCCTGGCTGTCTATACCTCCCACTAGGTACATGACCTGAGAGATGACCTTAACTTTCCTGTACCTCCAATCTCCCATAGGAAATACTGATGGTTAATGGTTATACTGTCCTTGAAGAGTTATGGCAAAGGTCACATAAGCAAATGCATATGAAACTCATAACTCTGATCATAAGTAAATGCACTGCAGCCCTTAACTCTGTTTGGACCCAAACTGCAGTACTTACGTAAACAGATATATTTGATCTTCCTGCCTTCCGTTTCCTATAAATGAGATGATTTCTTGGTTAAATATTTTGGTAAATTACAGATTGCTGTCATCCTTCATCCTGGTAACATTCAGATGAACCTTAGGAAGCACAGTCAGTTGGTAAGCAACACGTTTGTAGAATCAAACTTTCCAAGGCGTCATTACCCGGCCCTGGTACTGACGCTCCCTCTATCTGCCACCCTGGGATATCTCCATCCTCCTCTAGCTCAGAGGGGTTCTGCGTCCCCCACTCCGGCTACTGACACATCAACAACACCTCTTCCGTTCTGACCTTCCCTTTAGAAGAAGTGATTCTTTCACATGATCTGTGTTAGGGTATCAAATCATTTTTATCAGTTTTTTTGGAATAAATGCTTGCCTTATTCATGCCTTTTATAACTACAATTTACTGTCCAATATTATCATGGCAATAAAAGTGCTGAGATACCAAACTTTAACTTTGAGACTGAAAAATTATATTAACAATTGTAATTACGTTTCTGTTGTTAATGTCTAATTGCTCATCATACAAAAAAAAAGGTTCTATTATATTTCTGTGTTTAAAAAATAACTCGAACTGTTTAGACTATATGCATGTAACTGTCTCACCCAGTTCCCTTTCTTGCCAGGGTATTCCGAAGGCAGCAGCTTTCGGATGCACAGTTCGATTCTCAGGGAAGGATGTTTTCCACGACACCCTACTCAATATCAGGGAGTTTACAGCCTAGTGGAAAAGGCAGCTATATAAATAATTATAGTATCGGGTGAAAAGGGCAAGAGAAGGGATGGGCACATGGCAGGGAGATGTACAGCGCAGGCATACGGAAGGAAGGAGTCCCCGCTTGTGTCTTGCCCCAGACCCCGGCAGCCAGCCACCTGCGGACACGCCCTTGCCGCTCTCCTGCTGCGGGAGCGTTTTACCTCGGGGACCGGCATGAACACAGCTAAGCTGGAGAAGCAGACAGATTTTCAAGAGCAGCCAAGTTCACAGCCAAAAGAAGAATGTCAGTGTCTGAGCTGATCTCCAACGAGCTGCTGTTTTCCTACATTTAAAAGACAGAGCTTTTAACGATTAATCCCTTCAAATTAGGTTTGTGAATTTAAAAAAAAGAAGTCAGAGAAAGCAAAAATGGCACGATTTTCTTATCCTAAAAATGGAGGCTGTGCTACGATGACTTATTTTCATCTTCTGCAAACATGATACATCTTTCAAACCAGACTTTTAAGGTTAATTTACTTACATTTTTTCACAGGCAGAATGTATAACACAGTGTGTTAAAAACAAGTAGGTTAAATGTATCATGCTGGCTTCCTGTGTTCATGAGACAGAGTGGAGAATTATAATTAACTAGTTCTCAATTTTTCCACTTTGGTTTTTCTTTGTTTTTTTTTGTTTTTTTTTCTAATCTACACCTGTGGGTATTTCTCCATTAATTTTCAGATATAGTGGGAGGGAGAGATAGAGATGGAGAGATAGAGAGAGAGAGTGAGAGAGACTAACATAGATGCGAGAGAGACATAGTGATTGGTTGCCTCCCACAAGACCCCAACCAGGGTGGGCGATGAAGAGCAACTGAGGCGTGTGCCCTTGACCAGAAAGGAACCTGGGACTCTTTTGGTACATGGGCCGACACTCTAACCCGCTGAGCCAAACCGGCCAGGGCTAGTTTTTGTTTTTTTAAATAATCACATTTCTTTAAACAACTTACAGATTATTCATACCCTCAATTTTAAGTTTGTCTTTCAAAAATGTTGGACATATATAGACTGATTAGGGTTTAGTGTGTTCTGTGAAAGTAGGAAGACACAATAATGTCTTCTACATCGTGCTAACTTACAAATTTATTCAAGGCTGCAGAAAACTTTTTGTAAATAGTTGTTTTGTTTCAATAAACTGAATCCCAGAAAAATAACATGGAATAAATATTTATATTTAAAGACAAATATTTATATTTCTTCAAAATAATGGAATCACAAGACTAACTCCCTATGTATTGCTCTAAACATTTGCCCTCAGTGTTAGTAAATGCGTCAAGGACAAGAGCAATCCTTACGTGTTCACAGACGCTCAGAGCTGCTGAACTAGACAAGCAGCAGGGACATGCAGATAAAGAAACTTCCTGCAAGCTTCTTCCCATGTATATACGTACACAATTATACATAATTGTATGTTAATAATGTAATTACTTTCACACATTGTTACATATGTTCTGTACCTTAAAATCCGGCTGCTTGAGGACCACGAAGGACAATTTTAACTCTCACTGCTTGAAAAGGCAGGTGTCACGGGAGTTGGGAGAAGGGACAGGCCTTGAGATTGAGCGCAGAGACTAAGTCACCCTCAGAAAGTATTGCTCATGCCATGAAATGTCCTGGCAGAAGGAAGACTTTTTATTCTTCTTTTAATCAGACAGCTAATTAACACTGAAATCACAAAGTCTCTCTCTGATTGTACTATTTCACCATTACGGTCTGTCGTTATTCCCAGTCAGTGACACCGGCTCCTTTATCAGGAAGGCCCTCCCTTCTCAAGCTGCTCGTCTATTCGTGAGTCCATCAGTTCAGTCCGATTTTCACTTCCTTTCCTGTTTAAAGTAATTTTTATGGATCACCGCTTCAAATAAGTGTTCACATTAATTTTCCAGAATTTTAATCAATCAGAGTAAGACCAAACATAAACAAAAATAACTAGAAGGAAAAATCAGAAGGTCTGAAGCCCCTGCACCTTAAAATACAAATTTACAGCAATTAAGCAGACGCAGTTCTGAGACAAGAATCTATCAAATCATAGAGAAGAGGGGGTGAAAATGAACATCATAGACTTGTGAATTCCAGCAAATGACAGAAAACTAGTTAAGAAAAAGGGGGACAATTTGAATTAGGCCATGATAAAAATGTCTTAGCAACATCTGATTTAAGTTTTCATCACATTTTTATGAAGAAGGATCTAATCACATAACCTATAGTTAAATTGATGCTGATTAGTGTTTGTAGCTGCTTTTTAAGAAGCAGAACTTTTTAAAGACACTCTCGCCAAAGAGCACTCCCGTCTGAGTGGTCAACTCATTATTTTGATATCCTGCCTGTTATTACTACTACATGTGTGATATTATAATATTTTTGTAAAATAGTTTGAACTGATTATGTTACAGAGCCATACAGCAGAAGACTGTTCTCCATTTCCTTGTGTAGTTGCACAGCGCAAAAGTTGGACATAAGAGTATTTCCTTAGCTAGCATAAGACAAGTTATATGTGGACCAAAATATTTTATCTCAACTACAAAGATTAAAATGACCTGTTTTATGTGTTTTTATTTGCACTGGTTCTTTAAGGGCTTAGGCTGTTTTTGTTGCCTTTTTATACCCAGCACTGGGCATAACACAAGGCATGTATTAGGTCTCCAAGAAATGCTTGCTGGATTGAACTTAATTGAGAACCAAGTAGTTGTTGGTTCACTTTTCTCCATATATAATTTAAAAATCAATACTGCGTTGATGTGAAATTGAATAAAATAAAATAATACACAGTACAGATATTACTAGAGTAAATAATTAATTTTTTATTGATTTTTTTTCTACCATTAATATAATATAGCCAGCCACAAATTTCTATTGAGTACCTATCTACTAGCTGGAAATTCCACTGTGCATGCTGGGATCCAATGTTGACAAAACCTCAGCTCCGTGGCCAGAGAGCTCATAAGTCTTGTGAGGGGACACGTATGAGGACCATTCTAGTGCAATGCTCTACATTCCGAGGTGGGGATGGCAAGTAAGCCCATAGAAGGCGCTCTAATTCATTTCTAGAGGGGGAAGTACAGATTGGCTTACAAAAGAAAATAACATCTAAACGTCATGTCTTACTATGTCTAGTCTCAGGGTCTTACAAAATGGCCAGTAATTTAAATAAAAAGTTTAATGACTTGTTGAACCTAAAATAATATTTTGACACTATGTTATAATTCCACTATTTTTTTTCCTGATGTCCTTCTTTACTGGAAAAGTCTTCTTCTATATTAAATAATCCAGGAATTGTTTAAATTGAAAACACCATATGTCCTTAAATTATGACTATCTTCTTTTAAATGTTTAATTTTTGAAGTAGGATGAATTTTGAGATATTTTAATAGGGCATACTAAGAAATTATTAGAATGAAATTTGGCTGTAAATGCTACCATACGGAAATTGCCCGTCAATGAAAGTTAACAAAAATGTAAGTATGATGCCACTCTTTTGTTAATCTCATAATTAAGAGAATCAATGTATGTAAAATTGAGAAATAATCCTGCCCTCTAGTGGTGCTTAATAAATGTTCAAGTCTACTGCATACACCATTTTGTTACTATAGTAGAGCTCACATTTACAGTCGTCCTTTATTGCATTAATCTGTTCCAGACTCTAGCAGTTGCACCTGGCATTGAGGGATCCCTGGGGTGCTCAAATCCATAGGCCTACAATCCATAGGTACAGTAATTTTAATTTTAATTGTAATACAGGGGTGTGTAATTGACTCAGACAATAGAGTGTGCGCTGTATCATTTTCACCATCTCCATCAACTTTTTAATGAATATATTTGAAAAACCGTGACAGAGTGAAGCTGCCAAAGTTGAAGCGTGAAGTGGGAGGGACGACTGTACACATATTTGAGCAGAAACCTTATATTCTGCATTAACAAAGCAGCATGATTTAACTGTTTTGGATATTGTTTGAGACATTTCATTCCATTAGATATTTAGTAAAACACATTTCACTACATGAAAAGTGGTACTATGTTTCTGGTATGAAAAGCATTATCAATACTGAATTAAATTCTTTGATGGAGATCTCTTCCCATTTGAACTGCATAAAGAAAAGATACATATGTATTAGACTATAGACAGAAATCCTAAAATTTTGACTATCTGCATTTTTAAAATCAGCATCTATTTTTACCTATAATTGTCATAAAATAAATATCAGAGCTAGCCTTTAGTTACAGAATGCCAACATTAAGATCTATTAAGTGTTTTAGAAAAGCTACATCAATCGCTCCATTTCAATGTGGTGTCTATTCAAAGAGATCTACTGACTTAGCAAGGGCTGTATAGTTGGCTGGTTGGTTAGTTAGTTCACTGAAACCCAGAGTCAGATGGCAAAATGTTTTCGTTTTTTGTTCCATGTGACTTACAATTTACCACCTACAAGTGTGCTTTTCGGTGGTTCAGAACTGTGTCGTGTCCACATTTTAATCCCGAGAATCTTTGAAAGTACTTCTTTTCAGTGCTTTTGCAGTCTCGGGGTTTGGAGGTGGCCAGAGTGTCCCGGGTCACCGGAGCAGGGCCGACGCACCCACAGGGTTGCCGACCAGGAAGGCAGGAGGCTCAGCCCGAGAGGCGATGACGCAGAGAGGAGACTTGACGACGCACCCTGAGCACCGGGCCGCGGGCCAGGGAGTGCGGGCAGCCTCCGTGAGCCCGGACAGTGAGGAGGCCCTCTCCCCTCCATCCTCCAGAAGGAACGCAGTCCTGCCGATCCGGTTTTAGACTTCTGAGCTCAAGAACTATAAGAAAAATGTGTGTTGTTTTAAACCAATAATTTTGTGGTAATTTATTACAGAAACAATAGAAAACTAAAGGTGAAGGGATTAAGCAAAAAACCCCCCAAAACCACCATCCACACACACACACACGCACACACACATAACACATAACACATAGATACAGACAACAGTGTGATGATAGCCAGAGGAAAAAGTGGGTGTGTGGGGGGAGGGGGCAGTAGGTGGCGGTGAGCGAAGTGGGGAAAATAGGGATGAGAACAGACTTTGCTTGGGACGATGGGCACACAATGCAGCGTGCAGATGATGTTTTGTTCAGTTATACACTTGAACTCTGTATGGTTTTGTGAACCAATTTCACTCCAATAAATTCAATTAAAATAAAATAAAAATACAACCCTAATTCGATTGGAAATTCCATGAAGTTTAGAATTATTTCTTTTCTTTTACTTATTCTACTGATTTTCAAATTAAGGAATCTACAGTCTCAGCATCATCTGGGGACTTACTACAAATGCAAATTTACGTATCCCAACCCAGAAAGGCATCATCATACACACCATGGGAGGGACTCAAAAATCTCTGTTTTCAGAAGCTTTATAGGTAATGAAGACGAAGTTTATGAAGAACAGATTTATATAAAGTATTTCATTTATCTGGTATAGAGAAGGACACAGAAAAGGGAGATAAATATATATTTTGATAACTATAATTATTGAATATTAAAACTGACAATCAATATCTTGAATCTTACTCCAAAATACTATTGATAGATTATGCAATTTGAGTGCCCCAAAGGCTTCTTAACTAAAAATATAGGGAAAACAAAAATCCCCTGTCTGCTCTGCACTGCCCAGTTCAAATAGGGTACAGGCGAAGAAAGAGGTTAAGTCAAGAGGAGTCGGCTGGGTAGTCTGAATCATTCCCAATCTGCCAAAACAGACTAAGAGGCAAGCGGGAGCAATTTTTCCATTAATCACAGATGAGTTTAGTTGAGTAAATCAATAAATTAATGTTCTAAAGAATAATACTAATACTTTAATTTTTGGTTCTTTTTTATTTTATTAAAACTTTTTTTTTGTTTATTGATTTTTAGAGCGAGGGAGAGAAAGATAGAAACATCGATGAGAGAGAACATCGATTGGCTACCTCCTGCACGCCCCCCACTAAGGATCGATCCCGCAGCCTGGGCATGTCCCCTGACAAGGAATCAAACCAGCAACCACTTGGTGCACGGGTCGACACCAAGAACCCCTGAGCCACACTTGCAGGGCTTTGGTTCCTTTTTAATTACTTAGGGATATGTAAGATTGAAATATACAGATTGTTCTATTTTCAAATCATGCCACAATGATTAGTCTTATAATGTGTATTTTAAAAAGCTTGCAGATTTTGTAAAATAGTATTTTTGAAAACTTCAGAGAACAAAACCATCTCTTAGGATAATGGATCATTATTATGAAAACCCCTGATGGTCCTAAGTATGACTGACAGGTGTCACGTGTCACTGAATGCGCAGGTAGGTGCAGGGTTTGAGAGAGGGGTACCTGCAGACCTCACTCCGCAGCCTTTCCCCCGCGCATCCCAACAGGAGGACGACTGATGCACTCTTTTCTTTGGAAATTAGTCTAAGGTCCAATAAAAGAGTGAAAAGCTAGTAAATCAGAACCTTCTACACCAAATGTTAGAGTTTCTACTAGGATATTTTAATCTGCAAGAAAACTGAAAGCATTATTTTTCAGTCACATTAAAACATCTTTGGAAAGATGAAGGCAAAGTAAGGGGAAAACATATTTTAATTACTTGGATTGTGCTAAACGAAGAAAGAGAGTTTTGCTTGGGGAAGTCAGCCAATATTTTATAGAACATACAAAGGTAATGCAGCGCACATTGCCATAGATATAATTTAAAACTGCTGAGAGCCTAAATATGAAACCAAAGTAAGTGTTATTTGGAAGATGGGCTAATTCAGGAAAGTCTTTTGACACAATTAGAAGCCATTATTTCTAATTTCTTCAGATTTGGTTCCATTAGTAAAGTGAAATTCACAATGTGTTAACACATTAAAAGAGGCAGGAACCGCTGAGGAGAGTGGAAGTAAATACAAGCCATCTGGGCACAGTCATATTTTATAAATAATTTTACCCATAATAGTAGTCACTAAGAGATTATAATTGTATTTATCTTAATTGCATCTTCAAAAACTCTCTTGGAAGAAGTTAGTCTAAATGGATCCAACTTTATGAATTATTCTATTATTTTAGTAGGAAAAGAACATCCACTTGAAGGAACATTTGTTTCCACCTAGGACAGGGATGACAAAACCCACAGAAGTGAAGCCTCTGTTTTTCAGTACATTTGCATATGTACATTAAAATCTCGTGAGAACCTCTTAACACTATGATGTATTGATGTGCTGATGAGGCAGAGATGTTTAGGGTCTCAAACTTCCTCCTAAATGGCAGCTCACCAGTTTCTAGAAGGAAGAGGGAGAGGACGCAAGAGGTTGTATAGTACTGACGGTCTCGGAGGGAGACGGGAAGGAGGAATGAGAAATAAGCTGGGTATTTTAGGACTGACACCTATAAAACAACCTGTGGGGGCTGCTCAGCTGCTCAGTGTGCTGCGGTTCAATCACTGAGCCTGCTCAGTTTTCGTTGACTTGTTGTTGTTAATCCTCACCAGAGGATATTTTTTTGTTGATTTTTTTTTTTTTTTTTTTTTTTTTTTAGATAGAGTAAAAGGGAGGGAGGAAGAGAGAGGGGGGGAGAGAAACATGGATGTGAGAGACACACATTGATTGGTTGCCTCCCATAAGACCCCATAGTGAGGGCTGGGGATGAACCTGCAACCCAGGTATGTGCCCTTGACCAGGAATTGAACCTGTGGCCCTTCAGTCTGAAGGCTGACACTAACTGCTGAGCCAAACCAGCCAGGGCTTTGCTGACTTGTTGAGTGGCCAATGACAATCTCTGTTTTTTTTATGCTCAATTTGTTGGTTCAAAAATTTTTACAGGACAAAATAATTGGTGGTTTTTTTTGTTTGTGTGGTTGGGCGGTAGGGGAAGAAAAGACTAGAGACGCACTCATATATAGCATATTCAGATTCTTTAGCCCTTTGACCCAAAGCACTTTATCTACTTCTTCAAATCTTCTCTTTACTCATCTGTGAAATGAAGAAAATTTTATCTGCCTTATAGGATTTCTCAGAGGATTTTATGAAATAATTCATGTAAAACATTTAGCACAGTACCAGAAATCTGGTAAGCAATAAATAAATAATAGATTTTAGATGATGATGATGATGATGCCGATGACAATGATGATAATGAAGAAGTTGATACTACGTGGTTGGAAATTGAAAAAAAATTTTAGGAAGTAAGGCTTTTATAACACAAATGAAAAATTGAATACTAGAGAGGTTCAATGTTTAATAAAAACTGCTCAACTAACAAGTGATGGAGCCAGCATCATTTAGATTTGACAGTTTGATCTGATTTTCATTCATTTAGTACATCTTATTTGCAAAGCACTATATCAAGCATTTTTCTATTTATTTTATCTTTTATCTTCAAAGGCAATTATGACCTCAGCACTATTGTTATTCACATTTTGTGAAAGAGGAAACTAAGTCACAAGAGATAAAATAACATGCCCAAGATCACATTTTAATTGGTGGAGTTAGGATTTAACCCTAGGCAATCTGATGCAAGGGCTAATGGTCTTAACCATCACCTACCAGAAATAGGCACACGTGCTGTTCAATCAGCACTCTGAACTATTAGAGACATCTAAGTTTCTCTTATGAAAACATAATTATGACATTAAAGATTCTTTCTGGTTTAGGCTTTAATAGGAAAGAGTTAAGAACAGAAAAGTTACAACTTGATAATTGAGAAATTTAATTTATCAAATTGGCATTTTCCTTGGACAAATACATTTTGAAAAAAATAAATTAACTTTCTCGCAGTCTATAATTTGTTTATTAATTCTCGTAACTGTCTACTGAAAACTGGACGTTTAAAATTTTGATTAAATTAAATGTATTTATCAGTTGGCTCTTCTAATTTATCAGTTGGCTTTTACTAGTACATTTAAAATATTATTTGCTTAAGGCCAATCCACAAATATTTTCTCCAATTTTTTCTACAAGTTATAAAATTTCAGGTATTACGTTTGGGTCAATGATCAATTCTCAGTTAATTATTATACCTGGTGCAAGGTTTCTATTGAAGTTCATTTTTGACATGAATATCCAATTTTCTCCCTCTCATTTGTTGAAGAGACTTATTATCACTGAGTGCCTTTGTGTTTTTGTTGAAAATTAGTCATCCATATGTGATTAGGACTATGTATGCCCTCTCTTCTTTTATGTGATTGGTCTATTATATGCCAATAACACTGTCTTGGTTAAGATAGCTTAAAATAAATCTTGAAATCAGGCAGTGTGGATCTTTATCTTACAAGCAGTTCTTGCCATTCTAGGTTTTTCACATTTACATATGTATTTTAGAATTCGTTTGTCAATTTCAAAAACTAGACTATTTTTTGAGCAGTTGCACACAGTGCTCAAAAATTCAGATAAAGAGACAGATTTCCTACATACTCTCTGCTGCTATACATGGAAAGCTTTCTTTCCACGTTATCAACATGCCCCATCAGAGTAGTGCATTTATTACAACTGATGAACTTCAGCTGTGATACATCATTATCACCCAAAGTCAATAGTTTACATTAGTTTAGTCTCTTCTCTTTTTTCTTGGATTTTAGTTTCTTAAAATTTATGGCATATTGTTGGGTCTTTTTGTTGTTTGATAATCATTAGAGACCTTTTTATTTATTTATTTTTGTTATGTTAATTATTTAAGTATACATAATGTATTTAAAACCTGCAACATGTCTTCCCACTATTATATTTTCTTACAAATCTTTACAAATAATTTTTTATGAGTACAAAGATAAATGATCTATGAGATTAAATTTGATGAAGCTTGGTCATCATTTTCTCTTTTTAATTTTAATTTAATTTTTTATTTATTTAATTAATTAATTTTTGTTACAGATGTTTCTCCTTTCCTCCAACAAATACACCCTCCCCTCTCCCCGCCCTGTCCCCAGCTTTGTTGTCCATGTCCATTGTTCATGCATACATGCATAAAAGTTCTTTGGTTTATCTTCCCCCACCCCCCTTTCTGGGGATTGTCAGTCTGTACCCACTTCCACGTCCCTGGGACTACCCCATTCCTCAGACTGTTATGTTCCTTATATTCCACAAATAAGTGAGATCATGTGATATTTGTCTTTCTCTGCTTGGCTTGTTTCAATTAGGATAATAGTCTCCAGGTCGCTCCATGTCGTCTCAAAGAATAAGAGATCTTTCTTTCTTACAGCTGCATAGTACTCCATTATGTATATGTACTACAGCATTTTTATCCATTTGTCTGCTGATGGATTTAGGCTGTTTCCAGATCTTACTATTGTAAATAGTGCTACTATGAACATGGGGGTACATATATTCTTTCTCATTGGTGTTTCAGGCTTCTTAGGATATATTCCTAGAAGTGGGATCACTGGGTCAAATGGCAGTTCAATTTTAAAATTTTTGAGGTAGCACCATATTGTTTTATATAGTGGCTGCACCAGTCTGCATTCCCACCAGCAGTGTACTAGAGTCCCCTTTTCCCCACACCCTCGCCAACACTTGTTGTTTGATGATTTGTTGATGGCGGCCATTCTGACAGGTGTGAGGTGATACCTCATTGTTGTTTTAATTTGCATCTCCCTGATGATTAGTGATGTTGAGCATTTCTTCATATGTCTCTTAGCCATTTGTATGTTCTGTGTGGAGAGGTGTCTATTTAATTTCTCTGCCCATTTTTCAATTGGGTTCTTTGTTTTCCTTTTGTTGAGTTGTATGAGCACTCTATATATTTTGGAAATTGACCCCTTGTCTGATGTATCATTGGCAATTATGCTCTCCCATAGAGTGGGTTGCCTTTCCATTTTGGTGGTTGTTTCTTTTGCTGTGCAGAAGCTTTTGAGTTCATTTTCTCCTTTGTTTCTGTTGCCTTAGGTGATGTATCAGTGAAAATTCTGCTGCATATGATGTCTCAAATTTTGTTGCCTAGATATTCTTCTAGGATTTTTATGGATTCAGGAGTCACATTTAAGTCTTATATTCATTTTGAGATTATTCTTGTGTATGGTTTAAGTTGATGGTCCAGTTTCATTTTTTTGCATGTAGCTGTCCAATTTTCCCAGCACCATTTATAAAAGAGGCTGTCTTTACTCCACTGTATGCTCTTTCCCCTTTAGTCAAACACTAATTGAGCATAATGTCTTGAGTTCATTTTTGGGTTCTCTATTCTGTTCCACTGATCTACCTGCCTGTTCTTGTGCTAGTACAGGCTATTTTGATTACAGTGGCTTTGTACTATAGCCTGAAATCTGGTAATGTGATTCCTCCAACTTTATTCTTCTTTTTCAAGATTGCTGTGGGTATTCGAGGTCATTCTTGGTCCATATGTACTTTTGAAGTATTTGTTCTAGTTCTGTGAAGTATGTCATTGGTATTTTGATGGGGAGATTGTATTGAATCTGTAGATTGCTTTGGGTAGTATGGACATTTTAATGATGTTAATTCTTCCAATCCATAAACAAGGTATGTGCTTCCACTTTTTTATATCTTCCTCTATTTCTTTTTTCAATGACCTGTAGTTTTCTGCAAATAGGTCCATTATTTCTTTGGTTAAGGTTATTCCTAGGTATCTTAATTTTTTTGCTGCAATGGTAAATAGGATTGTTTTTTAGTTTCCCTTTCTGTGAGTTCATCATTGGTGTATAAGAATGCCATCAATTTCTTGACGTTAATTTTGTATCCTGCTACTTTGCCAAATTCATTTATTCAAGTCTAGTAGATTTTTGATGGAGCCTTTAGGATTTTCCATGTACAATATCATGTCATCTCTGAATAATGACAGTTTCACTTCCTCCTTTCCAATTTGGATTCCTTTTATTTTTTCTTCCTGTCTGATTGCTGTGGCTAAGATGTCCAGTACTATATTAAATAAGAGTGGTGAAAGTGGTCATCCTTGTCTTGTTCCTGTTCTTAAGGGAAATGCTTTTAGTTTTTGCCCATTGAGTATGATGTTGACTGTAGATCTTTCATATATGGCCTTTATTATGTCGAAACATGCTCACTCTATTCCCAGATTGCTGAGCATTGTTAACAGAAATAGGTGCTGGATTTTGTCAAATACTTTTTCAGTGTCTATTGATATGATGATATGGTTTTTATCTTTCATTCTGTTTATGTGGTGTATCACCTTTATTAATTTGTGAATATTGTACCAGCCTTGAATCCCTGGGATGAATCCCACATGGTCATGGTGAATAATTTTTTTGATGTATTGCTGCATTTAATTTGCTAGCACTGTGTTCAGGAATTTGGCATCTATGTTCATCTGGGATATCGGCCAGTAGTTTTCTTTCTTTATAGTGTCTTTTTCCGGTTTTGGAATTAGAATTATGCTGGCCTCATAAAATGAGTTTGGAAGTCTTCCTTCTTCTTGAATCTTTTGAAATAGTTTGAGGAGAATGGGTATTTTCTCTTTGTTGAATGTTCGGTAAAATTCCCCTGTGAAGCAGTCTGGGCCTGGGATTTTGTCTGCTGGGAGAATCTTGACTACATCTTCAATTTCTTCTGTTGTTATTGGTCTGTTCAAGTATTTGATTTCTTCCTGGTTCAGTTTTGGGAGGCTCTGTTTTTCTAGAAATTTGTCCATTTCACTAAGATGGTCAAATTTGTTGCCGTATAATTGTTCATAGTATTTGTTAATAATCCTTTGTATTTCTGTGGTGTCAGTTGTTACCTCTCCTCTTTCATTTCTGAATTTGTGTATTTGGGTTCCCTCTCTTTGTTAGTTGGTGAGTCTAGCTAAGGGTCCATCAATCTTGTTTATCTTTTCAAAAAACCAGCTCTTTGTTTGCTTAATCCTTTGAATTGTTTTTGTGGTCTCCATGTCATTTATTTCTGCTCTGATCTTTATTTACTATTTTCTTCATTTTGGGTTTTCTTTTTGTATGCTTTCTAGTTCTTTAAGTTGTGAGGTTAGATAGTCTATTAGAAATTTTTTTTTTTTTTGAGGTAGGCCTGTAATGCTATGACGTTCCCTCTCCAAACTGCTTTCACTGCATCCCACAGATTTTGTGTTGTTGTGTGTTCATTTTCATTGGTTTCCAGGAAGTTTTTAATTTCTTTCTTGATGTCCATGGTAACCCATTCATTGTTCAATAACATGCTATTTAGACTCCATGTTTTCAAATGTCTTTCATGTTCTTGTTGCAATTGATTTCTAGCTGCATGCCATTGTGATCTGAGAAGATACTTAATATGATTTCAATCTTCTTAAACATTTAGAGACTTAGTTGGTGCCCTAACATGTGGTCTATCTTTGAGAATGTCCCATGTGCCCTTGAGAAGAATGTGAATTCTGCAGTTTTGGGGTTAATTCTTTGTAGATATCTATTAAATCCATTTAATCTAGCGCTTCAGTTAGAGTCTGTGTTTCCTTGTTAATTTTTTTGTCTATAGGATCTATCCAGTGATGTCATCAGGGTGTTGAAGTCCCCTGCTATGATTGTATTGCTGTTGATTTCTTCTTTGAAGTCCTCCAGAAGATTTTTAATATATGTTGGTGCTCCTATATTGGGTACATATATGTTTATCAAAGTTATATCTTCCTGTTGGATAGATCCTTTCAATATTATGTAGTGGCCTTCTTTGTCTTTAGTTATGGCCTTCATTTTGAAATCTATTTTTAGCAGATATGAGTATTGCTACCCCAGCTTTTTTTTTCCTTTCCATTTGCTTGGAAGATTTTTTTCTATCCCTTCACTTTCAACCAATGTGAGTCTTTTGTTGTGAGGTGGGTCTTTTGTAAACATCATATATGTGAGTCATGCTTTCGTATCCAGTTAGCTACTCTGTGTCTTTTTATCACAGCATTCAAACCATTCACATGTAAGGTGATAATTGATATGTACTTATTTATGGCCATTTTTGTTTAGTGTGTTTTTTTTTTTTTTCTTTCTATTTCTTCTACTAATTACAACAGTCCTTTTAGCATATCTTGCAGTGCTGGTTTGGTGTTAATATATATCCTTAGCCCTTTTTTGTCTGGAAAGCTCTTTATTTGGCCTTCTATTTTGCATGATAGCCTTGGTGGATACAGTAGTCTTGGATTCAGCTCCTTGTTTTTCATGACCTTGATTACTTCATGCCACTCCTTTCTGGCCTTTAGTGTCTGTTGAGAAGTCAGCTCAAAGCCTTATGGGGTTTCCTGTTAGGTAACCTGTTGCTTATTTCTTGCTGCCTTTAGGATTCTCTCTTAGTCTTTAATTTTTAGCATTTCAATTACTATGTGTCTTGGTGTGGGCCTGTTCGGGTTCTTCTTACTTGGGGCTCTCTGTGCTTCTTGAACTTAAATGCCTTCTTCCTTCACCAAGTTAGGAAAGTTTCTGTCACTATTTCTTCAAATACATTCTCTAACCCTTGCACGTTTTCTTCATCGTCGAGGACTCCTATCATGCAAATGTTATTACATTACCAGTTGTCCCACAGTTCTCTTAATCTATCTTCCTGTTTTAAAATTTTTTTCCTCTTTGGTTTTCTGATTGGTTGATCTTTTCTACTCTGTCTTCTACTTCACTGATCCAGTCCCCATCTTCCTCTACTCTGCTGTTTAGTTCTTCCAATGTGTTCTTAGTTTCTGCTATGTCATTCTTTATTTCCACTTGGTTGGCTTTCAATGTTTCTATATCTTTACTCATGGTTTTGATGTCCTTTTTCATGCTGTTGAGCTTCCTCAAGATCATGGCTCTGAACTCTATCTCTGATAATTAGCTTAACTGAATTTTATTTATCTCATCTTCGATAGAGTTCTCTTGTTCGTTCATTTGGGATTTGTGTCTTTGTTTCACTATTTTGGCTATCTCAGTGGGTTTTGGAGCCTGACAAATTTTCACTGTGTGTGTTGGTGTTCTGCTTTTTGTGGCTCTCTCTACTGGGTTTGGATGGGCCCACTGTCAAGTCTTACTTTTCTGGGTAGATTTACAAGCCCAGGAATGGTTCAGTTATCCTCTAGCTTTTTGCCTAGAGGCTAATAGTTTCAGTTTCTCAGTGCCTAGGAATGTAGCCCTGGTGTTCTGCATAAGAGGATTTCCAGCAGGTGGGATAGATGCTGGTTATTAATGATCCTCAATTTCATTTCTTTGACTCACCTGGGAAAGGTTGGATCTCCTAAAGAGAAGGTGGTGCTGCTGCTTTCCCCACAGCTCGGGGAAGGAGCACACTGGCCACCATCCTTTGTGGTTGCAACTCAGCAAAAATTCTGAGTTTCTTCTTAATTCCAGTTGTCCTCAGAGAATTCCAGCCCTGTCTGCCCTCTCTCTGCCATAGCCCCCAGGTGAGTAGCTGTGGCTGTTTTAGTGCTCTGTCCTGGATCTCTGCACTGTGAAGCAGGCTTGGTCTTTATTCCCCAAGGGTGCTGCTCACAGCTAAGACTGCTGATGTCCCTGGGCTCCCAGCCCACTACTCTCTCGTGCCTCTGCAGATCGTACCAGTGTCCCTGGTTATATGTTCCTGTCCTGCTGCTTTTCTGTTTCTTTTTTGTGAGGATTTGTCTTTATTTTAGTTGTAATTTATGTTTGGTCATGGGCGATTGTTCAAGTAGCTTCCATTCTCTCCGCCTCCATTTTCACATCCTCCAAGCCTATCTTGTGTTCAGCTGGGCCGCACAGGCCTCTCTGGTGCCCCCGCACCCTGCTGAACCCTGGGTAACTGGATCACATAGTCCCTTTGGGGACTGGGCTCTATGCCTATGTTATGGGCTGCTGGGTTGCACAAGCCTCTCTGATTCTTCAGCACCCTGCAGTTCCAGTGGGTAACTGAATTGCACAGTCCCTGCTGGGTCGCACAGGCCTCGCTGGTGCCCCCGCACCCTGCAGGTCCCATGGATGGGCAGCTGGATCACACCAGTCTCTCGGTCATCATTTTCTTATTGAAAACACAATTTGTGCCAATTTTATAACATTTTTCTATTATGTTGTATACTAAACTACTACTTTTTTAATTTAAATGTGTTATACTTTTCTTTTAAAAGTTTGATTATCTAGGTTAAAAATACAGCTCATAGAGGTCCTTCCTGAAATACTATTCATTAAGTCAAGATCACTGAATACAGTCTGCTTCATACTTAAAACACAAAAGGAAAAGTAGGAAGAAGGGGCAAAAATAACGCATAACTTCTAGAAAGCAAAATTCATAAAAGTTTAATTGGTGTCTTTACCAAATTCATTATCTCTCAGTTTTCTTAATCATGGACATCAACCCATTCCTCCAATGTGTCTTAATTGCGAGATGGTTACCCAACTAAAGCTACATTTTCCAACATCTTATTGTAGCTAGATATACTGATGTGACTACTTTCAGGCCAATGGGGTGCTCGTGCAACTTCCAGATGGTGTCATTTAAAATTAAAGTTTCTTTTTCTCCACTTTCTATTTCTCCCTTCCCATGGGAAAGGCCATAATGGAAGAGCCGCTATGCTCCTAAACATGATAGCCTCATATCAGTGATGACAGAGCTGCCTCAGTAGCTATGAGGGGCTCATCTCTGGTTTCTTCCATGTGAAAAAACTTCTGTCTTATTAACGACAGAAATTTTTAGTGTTCTTGTTAGGGAAGTTAAGGCCATATCTTAACTAGAATACCATGTGTGTTAACAATTAAGCCCTAGCTGGTTTGCTTAGTGGTTAGATCATTGGCCCCAGGGACCAGAGAGACCCAGATTCAGTTCCTGCTAAGAGCATGTACCTCAGTTACAGTTTGTCCCGTGCCCTGGTTGGGGTCATGTGGATGGCAATCAGACAATGTGTCTCTCTTGCATTGATGTTTCTCTCTCTCTCTTCCTCCCTCTCTCCCTCCTGCCTTATCTGAAAATAAATGCAAAAATGTCTTTGATGAGGATAAAAAATAAATAAATAAACAATAACAAGTAAGGGAAATTCACAAAAGAATATATCATGATAGCAAGAAAATAATCAGAAAAACATGGTAATCAGAAAATTACTTAGGTTTCCATAGAAGAAAAAACAAAAAAGAAGAAAGACTTCCCATCACATTCTACCTTGCTTCCTTCTCTCTTTCTCCCTTGAGTAGGGGTTACATGTCCCAGGACCACAGAGGCATTGGTAGGCATTCGGTATAAGTACAATGAGGAACCACTGAAAAATTTGAAGTGAGGCTTAATCAACTGTGGTAGCAGTGCAAGACTAAAGAAGTAGTAAACTGCCCTGGTCAGTTTGGCTCAGTGGTCAGCATCGGCCTGTGGACCAGAGTCCCGGGCTTGGTTCCCGCTAAGGGCACATACCTTGGTTGCAGTTTGTCCCCAGCTTCAGTTAGGGTTGTGTGGATGACAACCAGTTGATGTGTCTCTCTCACATCAATATTTCTCTCTCTCTCTTCCTCCGACTCTCCCTCCTACTCTATCCCAAGATAAAAATGCAAAAATGTCCTCAGGTGAGGATAAAAAAAAAAGTAGTAGACTAATTTGATGTTATGTTGGAAGTTAAATCTGTAAGGCTCAAGACTCCTAAATTTGTAACTTGAGCAAGTAGGTATATTGAGGCATAGGCACTGTAAAGGCAAGATATTTATTTATTTATTTATTATTTATTTAATTTATTTTTGTTACAGATGCTTCTCCTTTTACCCCCATTGACACCCTCCTCCTGCCCCCTCAGAGCACTGTTGTCTATGTCCATTGGTTATGATTACAAGCATATGTTTTTTGCTTTATCTCTTCCTTCCACCCCATCTCCCTCCTCTGAAGTCTGTCTGAACCCTACTTCTAAGTCTCTGGGTCTATTTTGTTCATCACCTTATTCTGTTCATTATGTTCCACAAATAAGTGAGATCATGTTATACTTGTCTTTGTCAGACTGGCTTATTTCACTTAGTATAATACTCTCCAGATTCTTCATGTGATCTCAAAGGATAGAACTTTCTTTCTTACAGCTGCATAGTGTTCCATTGTGTACATGTACCGCAGGCGGGAGAGAGAGAGAGAGAGAGAGAGAGAGAGAGAGAGAGAGAAACATCAATGTGACAGGGACACATCAAGTGGCTGCCACCCACACAACACAACCAGGGCCGGGGACAAACTGCAACCGAGGTGCGTGCTTTTAGCAAAACTGAATCTGGGTCTCTCTGGACCGCAGGCCGACGCTCTAACCACTGAGCAAAACCGGCCAAGGCTACCACAGTTTTTTTATCCACTCATCTACTGATGGACACTTGGGCTGTTTCTAGATCTTAGCTATTGTAAATAGTGCTGCTATGAACATAGTAGCTTCTTAGGATATAGTCCTAGAAGAGGGATCACTGGGTCAAATGGCAGTTCCATTTTTAATTTTTTGAGGAAACACCATATTGTTCTCCATAGTGGCTGCACTAGTCTGCATTCCCACCAACAGTGTACTAGAGTCCCTCTTTTCTTCATACCCTCACCAAAATTTGGTGTTTAATGATTTGCTGATGGTAGCCATTCTGACAGGTGTAAGGTAATACCTCATAGTCATTTTAATTTGCATCTCTCTGATGAATAGCGATGTTGAGCATTTTTTCATATGTCTCTTGGCCATTTGTATGTCCTGTTTAAAGAGCTGTCTATTTAGGTCCTCTGTGTATTTCTTAATTGGATTTTTCTTTCTTTTGTTGAGTTGAATGAATCCTCCATATATACTGGAAATTAACCCCTTATTTGATCTATCATTGGCAATTATGCTCTCCCATATAGTGGGTTCCCTTTCTATTTTGATGCTTGTTTCTTTTGCTGTGCAGAAGCTTTTGAGATTGATGTAGTCCCATGTATTAATTTTTTCTTTGTTTCTCTTGCCTTAGACATTGTATCAGTGAAAATTCTGCTGCGTGTGATGTCTGAAATTTTGTTGCCTACATTTTCTTCTAGGATTTTTATGGATTCATGAGTCACATTTAAGTCTTTTATCCATTTTGAGTTTATAAGAATAAAGTTGGTGTAAGTTGGTAGCCTAGCTTCATTTTTTTGCAAGAAGCTGTCCAATTTTCCAACATCATTTATTAAAGAGGCTGTTTTTACTCCATTGTATGCTCTTGTCACCTTTGTCAAATATTAATTGAACATAATGTCTTGGGTCTATTTCTGTGTTCTGTGTTCTGTTCCATTGATCTATATGCCTGTTTTTGTGCCAATAACAGGCTGTTTGATTACAATGACTTTGTTCTATACCTTGATATCCTATACTGTGATCCCTCCAACTTTGTCCTTCTTTTTCAAGATTGCTGTGGCTATTCAGGGTCTGTTTTGGTTCCATATAAACATTTGGAGTATTGTTCTAGTTCTTTTAAATATGTCATTGGTATTTTAATGGGAATTGCATTACATCTATAGATTGCTTTGGGTAGTATAGACTTTTCAATTATGTTAATTCTTCCAATCCATGAACAAGGTATGTGCTTCCACTATTTTATATATTCCTCTATTTTTTTTTCAATGTCCTGCAGTTTTCTGCAAATAGGTCCTTTACTTTTTTGGTTAAGTTTATTTTTAGGTATCTTAATTTTTTTGTTGTCATGATAAATGGAATTTTTTTAGCTTTTCTTTCTGTGAGTTCACTAATGGTGTTTATAAATGCCAGTGATTTCTGGATGCTGATTTTGTGTCCTACTCACTGAATTCCTTTATTAAATGTAGTAGTTTTTTGATGGAGTTTTTAGGGTTTTCAATGTACAATATCATGTCATCTGAGAATAATGACAGTTTCACTTCTTCCTTTCCAACTTGGATTTCTTTTATTTTTATCTGATTGCTGTGGCTCAGACTTGCACTACTATGTTAAATAAGAGTGGTGAAAGTAGACATCCCTGTTTTGTTCCTGTTCTTAAGGAAAATGCTTTTAGTTTTTTGCCCATTGAGTATGATGTTGGCTGTATGTTTCTCATAAGTGGCCTTTATATTTTGAGATATGATCATTGTATTCCCACTTTGAGAGTTTTTATAAAAAAATCTATGCTGGATTTTGTCAAATGCCTTTTCAGCATCTATTGATTTGATCACCTGATTTTTATCTTTCATTTTGCTTACATTGTGTCACATTTATCGATTTATGAATATTGTACCAGCCTTGAACCCCTGGGATAAATCCCACTTGATCATGGTGTATAATTTTTAAAATATATTGCTGGATTTTATTTGTTAAGATTTTGTTAAGGATTTTGACATTTATGTTCATCAGGGATGTTGGCCTGTAATTTTCTTTCTTTGTAGTGTCTTTAACTGGTTTTGGGATTAGGATTATTCTGACCTGATAAAAAGAGCTTGAAAGTCTTCCTTCCTCGTGAAATTCTGGAATATTTTGCGGAGAATCAGTAATAGTTCTTTGAATGTTTGGTAAAACTGCTGTGTGTATCTGTCCAAACCAGGGCTTTTGTTTGCTGGAATTTTATTGATTACTTCTTCTATTTCGTTAATTATTATTGATCTGTTTATTTTTCTGACTCTTCCAGTTGAATTTTGGAATAGTATATAATTCTAAGAATTTGTTCATTTGCCTAGGTTGTTGAATTTGTTGGCATATAATTGTTCATAGTATTTTCTTACAATACTTTGTATTTCTGTGGTTTCTGTTGTTTCTTCTTTCTTTTCTGTTTTTATTAATTTAGGTTCTCTCTCTTTGTTTCTTGGTGAGTCTGGCTAAAGGTCGATCAATCTTGTTTCTCTTTTCAAAGAACAGTTCTTAGTTTCATTGATCTTTTGTATTGATTTTTTAGTCTCTGTATCATTTATTTTTGCTCTGATTTTTATTATTTCTTTCCTTCTACTAACTCTAGGTTATTCTTTTTGTTCTCTCTCTAAATCTTTAAGTTGTTGGGTTAGATAGTTTATTAGAAAAATTTCTTCTTCCTTGAGGTAGGCCTGTATTGCTATGAACTTCCCTCTCAGGGCTGCTTTTGCTGTGTCCCATAGATTTTGTGTTGTTGTGTGTTCATTTTCATTAGTTTTTAATTTCTTTCTTTCTTTTTTTTTTTTTTATCCTCCCCCGAGGACATTTTTCCATTTTTTGTTCAGGTAGAGTGGGAGGGAGAGAGAGGAACAGAGAGAACAGAGAGAGAGAGAGAAACATCGATGTGAAAGGAACACATCGAGTGGCTGCCACCCGCACAACCAACCGGGGTGGGGGACAAACTGCAATTGAGGTACGTGCCCTTAGCGGGAACCGAACCCACGTCTCTCAGGACCGCAGGCCGACGCTCTAACCGCTGATCCAAACCGGCTAGGGTTTTAATTTCTTTCTTGATGTCATTGGAAAGCCATTCATTGTTTAACAACATGCTATTTAGCCTCCATGTGTTTGATAGTTTTTGAGTGTTTTTATTGTAATTGATTTTTAGTTTCATGCCATTGTGATTGAGAAGATGCTTGATATGATTTCAATCTTCTTGAATTTGTAGAGACTTACCTTGTATCTTAACATGTGGTCTATCTTCGAGACTGTCCCGTGTGCTCTTGAGAAGAAATTATATTCTTCAACTTTGGATTGAAATGTTCTGTAATTATCAGTTAAGTGCAACTGATCTAGTTCATCATTTAATGACTCTGTTTCCTTGTTAATTTTTTGTCTACAAGATCTATCCAGTTATGTTAGTGGGGTGTTAAAGTTGCCCACTATGATTGTATTGCTATTGATCTCTCCCTTGAAGTCCTGCAGAAGTTTTAAAATATATTTCCGTGCTCCTTTATTTGGTGCATTTATGTTTACCGGGGCTATATCTTCTGGTTGGATTGATCCCTTCTTTGTCTCTTATTGTGGTCCTCGTTTTGAAGCCTCTGTCATCAGATATGAGTGTTGCTACACCAGCTTTTTTTTTCATTTCCATTTGACAAGGAAAAATTTTTTCCACCCTTTCACTTTCATCTGTGTGTCTTTTGTTGTGAGGTGGGTATTTTGTAGACAGCATACATATGGATCGTGTTTTCTTTTCTTTTTTTTTTTTTTATCCTGAGCCGAGGACATTTTTCTATTTTTTCTTCAGATAGAGTGGGAGGGAGAGAGAGGAAGAGAGAGAGAGAGAAACATCTCGACGTGAAAGGGACACATCGAGTGGCTGCCACCCGCACAACCAACCGGGGCCGGGGACAAACTGCAACTGAGGTACGCACCCTTAGCGGAAACCGAACCCGGGTCTCTCTGGACTGCAGGCCAACGCTCTAACCGCTGAGCCAAACCAGCCAGGGCTGGATCGTGTTTTCTTATCCAATCAGCTACCTTATGTCTTTTGATTGGAGCATTTAAGCCATTTACATTTAAGGTTATTATTGATAGATACTCATTTGTTGCCATTTTTATCTTATGCTTGTGTTCCTCTCTCTCTCTCTCTCTCTCTATATATATATATATATATATATATATATATATAGATATTCCTTCTTTTTCTTACAACAATCTCTTTAACATTTCTTGCAATGCTGGTTTAGTGGTAGTAAATTCCTTTAGCTTTTTTTTTTTTTTTTTTTTTGTCTGTGAAGCTCTTTACTTCACCTTCAATTTTGAATGATAGCCTTGCTGGATAGAGTGGTCTTGGCTTCAGACCCTTGCCTTTCATTACTTTGTATACTTCATGCCATTCCCTTCTGGCCTGCAGTGTTTCTATTGAGAAATCAGCTGACAGTTTAATGGGAGCTTCCTTGTAGGTAACTTTCTGTCTCTCTCTTGCCTCCTTTAAGATTCTTTCTTTGTCTTTAATGTTTGCCATTTTAATTATGATGTGTCTAGTTGTGGGTCTTTTGAAGTTCATCTTGCTTGGGACTCTCTTTGTTTCCTGGACTTTTTTGACTTTTCCCTTCACCAAATTAGGAAAGTTGTCTGTCATTATTTCTTCAAACATGTTCTCTATTCCTTTCCCTGATTCTTCTCCTTCTGGTACCCCTATGATGCAAGTGTTGTTATGTTTTGTTTTGTCCCAAGCTCCCTTAAACTCTCATCCTGCTTCTTTATTGTTTTTTTTTCCTGGGTGCTTTTATCTACCTTGTCTTCTAACTCACTGATTTGGTCTTAAGCTTCTTCTAATTTACTATTGAGTCCTTCTAAGTTATTTTTCATAACAGCTATGTCATTCTTTATTTCCACTTGATTTTTATTCATAGCTTCTACCTCTTTCTTTATGTTGGTCTAGTTCCCACTGAGCTGTTTATAATTCTCATTAAGTTGTTTGTAGTTCTCACTAAATTGTTTGAGCACTCTTAAAATCATTGCTTTGAATTTTTAATCTGATAAATTGCTAGCTTCTACTTCATGCATTTCTTTTTTTGGTGATTTCTCCTTTTCTTTTGTTTAGGTGTTGTTTCTTTGTCTCACCATTTTAGCAGTCTGATAGTCCTAGGCCTGATGACGGACGTTGGGATGTATAGGCAGGTCGATATAAATCAAATAAGGCTGCTGTGTCTCCCAGACTATTTTGGTGCATGGTGCCTCTTGCCTGTTGTGGGTCCTGGAAGACTGATAACTGGTGGCTGATATTGGTCTGCCATGGTAGGTGCTTCTAGGGTGTGTGGGTCCAGCTGCTGTGCTGCTGGGTTGCATGTGTTCAGCTGGTGCACTAACAGGGTGCATGGGTCCTGCTGGTGTGCTGCTCAAGTGTGTGGGTCCAGCAGGTGTGCTTCTGGGGTACATGGGTCCAACTGGTGCCCTGCTGGGGTGCTCTGCTGCCTGGTGGGACTCAGCTCCTGATCAGTCACCTCTGATGCTACTGGGGCAAGTGTCAGCTCTGGTTTGCACTGCTACTGCTGCTGCTGTAGCCAGGGGGGTGCTCTCAGCTCCCAATCCTCTGCTGCTATTGGGGCCTGAGGATGCTCAGCTCCCGGGACTTTGCTGCTGCTGGGGGAGGGGCTCAACTCCAAATCCACTGCTGGAGTTGTCAGAGGCAGTTCTCAGCTGCCCAAAACTTGCTGCTGCTTGGGCTGGGGCAGTGCCCCTGATTGGCCTCTGCTGCTGCTGCTGGGGTAGGTGTCAGCTGCCGATCTGTGTTGGGGCTGCCTGGGATGGATGTCTACTCCCAAGCCTCAGCTGCTGCAGGGGTGAGGCTCCACTCCCGCCAGTCACTGCTGCTGTGAGTGAAGGTGCTGGGCTCCCAAGATATTGCTGCTGAGGGTGGTGTTCAGCTCCCAGCTGGGTTGCTGCTTCCCCAAGCAGGTACCTTGACAGTGCTGCTACTGTGCACTGATCCACATTGACACAGTGGGGTCCAATGGTGCAAGGCACACTGGAAGACTCAGGTTGCTCGGCCCTAGCTGTTCCCCACTGCCTCCTCCCATACAAGACCAGCGGATCTTCCAAAATGGTGGGACCTTCTGGCCAAGCAGGAAGAAGCACTCTGATAAGCTGCTTACCACAGTAGTTGGCTGCTCCCCAGTCACAGCACAGGAACCCTCTGCCCCATGTTTCTGCACTGCTCGAGGTTGCTCTTCCACACTCACGTCCACTCCCCCTCTCTCTCATACAAGTTCACACTCTCACACACTCACCCTCACTCTGGATCTGTCTGCCACCATCTTTTTTCCAACCAAGGTCTTTGTTTTATTTGAAGGTTTTGCCTAGCACCTAAATCAATGCCTTTTATATAGTAGGCACTGAATTAATACCTTTCTAAAGAGTGAAATAAGTGGTACCATTTACTGTGATAATGCCAACTATGGGTTGGAGAATTCCTGTGGAAGATTACAAGCTGAGATTTGGACATCTTAAGTTGGAAATGTTTTTGAATCTTAAAATAGAGATGTGAATCAATCAAAATTTAGAAGCAGGAGGGTAGGTACACAGTCTGGATAGAAGAAAAATGTTTAGAATCTTCTGCATATAGATGGAACATAAAGCCACGAGTAAGAATGAGAACCTGCTACACTATCCCTGAATGACAGGAAAAGAGACTATGACATGGCCTGAGAACCTCCACAGCCCAGGAAGAGTTAGATAAGAAAAGTCCAAAGGAGGAACATTATCCAGGAGCTTTTGCCTATACATTTCATCGGCATGCATGGACACCTTACCTGTGAATAAAAGGCCAAGTAAACCATTTAGAGAACTTCTGAGTGGCCAGATAACAGAAAACAACAAAAAGGAGAGTATGACCTTTCTTTTCTAAGTTGTAAGTAGCTTTGATTTCTGGGAAACATAATATGATGTCTGAACACATATGAACATGATTTAAAGTTTTAATCAAACACAACTTACAGCAAAATTATCTAGCATATTCAATAATACGACTAATCCTCATTGTGCTTCATAGTAATTAGGCAAAATGTTGAGCAGCTTGCATAAATGAATTAATTACCATGATGTTTATGTAGCTAAACTTATTAATTTTTTTTGTCAACTGAGGAACAGGGAAGCAAAAACTGTGAAAGAAAGATGCTTCCATGAGGACTCTTCAAACTCTTGGACAGGTAACTTGGTAACATCCTTCTTTGTAAAGTAAAGAAGCTCCTTGCTAATTGTCTTCCAAGAAAAGCCAGTAAAGATTGGACACTCTGAGTTTTATTTTCTGTCTTGCTTGAAAACCTGTCATTCCACAGACAATTAAAGGCACTTCACAGATGAGAAGGAAGTAGTTCGGTAGAATTTAAACAAACTGGCATCCAGTAAGAGGTAGATAAGACTAAAGTGGACTAGAAACAAGCCAAAGACAAAACTAGAAAGATATTATAATAAAGTAAATGTTTGAGTAACAAGCAAGATTGTGAGAGAAAGTCATAACATATTTTATTTTTCTTTTCCAATGCAATCAAACTCATTTCTGACTCTTTAGGCAAACCAGAGAAAGTCTTATGGCTTCTATGTATACCTTCAGATAACATAAATTTCTACAACCATTTCCAGTCATAAAGTAGGGTCAGGTCACAGTTAATAATGTCAGTCCAAACTAATGAATATTTGTGAACTTTATTTAATTATAAGCTTTTACTTTGATCTCAACTTGGTCTTTAAAATTTTAATCAAACTTAAAAATCAGGATATGCACTGTTAGAAAAATGAACTAAGGTACACTCTCTCAATCATACTGCTAACTGGTTTTTACTCCTTCTGATTCAAAAACAAAATCTTGGGAGTCAGAGAAGTTCTTACTTCACCAGTATAGTCATGAGTCATGATGTAACAGTTATTCTGCTCTGTGGGCTTAGCATTGTATTTAGAGGTGAATTTCTCTTAGTTTTACTTTTTTTCCCTCTATTTCCATCCTCAGAAATGTTACCCACTCCTTAAATTCAACTGTAATTCTAATTTAAATACTATCTTTAGGGTGTCATTTAATTCAGAGGACATAATAAGGCTAAATAGTTGTGGGCCTAACAACAGAACTTCAAAATACACAAAACAAAAACTAATGAGTTTATTCATCAAACATAGTTGGATATTTTGATATTCTTCTCCCAGTAAGTGATAGGATGTGAGGCAGAAAGTCAGTAGGTATAGAAGACAAAAAATATTAACCAATATGACCTAAATAACATTTATAAAATGCAGAAATTTCCACCTTCTTTTTAGATGTGCACGAAACATTCTTTAAGGCAGACCCCATTCTTAGCCATGAAAAACTCTCAAATGAACAATCCAAAATGAAAATTTAAAAAACAATTCCATTTACAATAGCATCACAAATAAAATTTGTATGATTAAATTTAATCAAACAGGTAAAATACTTGTACAAATAAAATTTTTCAAAAACGAATGAAAGAATTAAAGAGGAGACAGATACACTGGAAGACATCTTGTGTTCATGGTCTAGAAGACTTACTATTGTTAAGATGCAAATGTTAAATGTGGTAATCTATAGATTCAGTGTATTCTCTATCAAAATTCCAATAGAGTTTTTGTAGAGATAGAAAAAAAAAATCTAACCTAAAATTTATATGGAGCCTCAAGGGATCCCTAATAGCCACCACAATTTTGAAAAAGAGTAACACTGTTGGAGGAGGAGTCATATTTCCTGATTTCAAAACTATTTACAAAGCTACAGTAATCAAAATGTGTGGTTCTGGCACAAAGACAGACATATCAACCGATCAGATAGAACGGCAAGCCCAGAAATAAATTCCTACTTATACAGTCAAACATTTTTATTTTTTATTTATTTTTTTACAAAGGTGCCAAGGACATTTAGTTGAGAGAGGAAAGACTTCAATAAACAGTGTTGGAAAAACTGGATATCTACTTGCAACAGAATGATGTTGGACCCTTCTTTTACATTACACAAAATTATTTGAAATACATAAAAGACCTAAATATAAGAGCTAAACTTATAAAACTTAGAAGAAAACAAAAGGAAAAGTTTCATGACATTGAATGTGGTAGTGTTTATGTGAATATGATACCAAAGTACAGACAATAAATACAAACATAGTCAAATTGGACTACATAAAAATTAAAAATATTTGTGCATCAACACGACAGAGTAAATAGGGCACCTATGAAATTTGCAACTGATATATCTGATAAGGGATTAATATACAAAATATATAAAGAATTACTAATCATTAGAAAACGCAAGACAAAATTATAATGAAATCACCTCACACCTATTAGGGTAACTGCTATAAAAAAATACAGGAATGCCCTCGCCGGTTTGGCTCAGCAGTCAAGAGCGCCGGCCTGCGGTCCCAAGAGACCCGGGTTCAGTTTCCGCTAAGGGCGCATACCTCGGTAGCAGTTTGTTCCCAGCCCTGGTTGGTCGTGCGGGTGGAAGCCACTTGCGTGTCCCTTTCACGTCAATGTTTCTCTCTCTCTCTCTCTCTCTCTCTCTCTCTCTCTCTCTCCCTCCCACTCTATCTGAACAAAAAATGAAAAAATGTCCTCAGGTGAGGATAAAAAAACAAACAAACAAAAAAACAAGAAATAAAAAATATTGATAAGAATGTGCATAAATTAGAGTCCTTGCACTATTGGTGTGAATGTAAAATGGTGCAGCCAATATGGCAAAGAGTATAGCAATTTCTCAAAATATTAAATATAGAATTACCATAGACACAGCAATTCCAATTCTGGGTATAGATAACAACAAAAACTGAAATACATGTTTAAAGAGACATTTTTAGCCCTGTCAGTTTCAGCTCAGTGGTGAAGCATCAGCCCATGGACCAATGAGTTGCGGGTTCGATTCCAACCAAGGGCATGTAGCTCAGTTGCAGTTCGTCCCTGGCCCTGGTCAGGGTTGTGCAGGAGGCAACTAGTCGATGTATCCCTCTCATGTCAATGTTTCTCTCACTCTCCCTTTTCTTCTCCCTCTCTCTCTACCTGAAGATAAATAGAAAAATATGCTTGGGTGAGGATTTAAGAAAAATAAATAAAGAGACATTTTTACATCCACATTAAAACAGAGCTCATTTGCAATAGTCAAAAGTTGGAAGGAAACCAAGTGTCCATCCACAGATGAATAGATACATAAAATATGATGAATACATAAAATAAAATGTTATTCACTCTTAAAAGGATTAAAATTATGCAACATTATATAACATAAGTGAGTCTTGAAGATACTATACAAAGGAAATAGGCCATTCACAAAAAGACGATACAGGTACTATATGGTTCCACTCATATGAATTACCTAGAGTAGTAAAATTTATCGAGACAGAAAACAGAATGGTGGTTGGCCAGGATGGGACACAGTTGATATCTCACGCCAGGTGAACATGTCATATGGTATAGACACCTGAATTTTGCAAGTTGTGCGTCTTCTATTCACCTTCAAATGATATTTGATGCTGTAATGATTATGCCTGTCTGCTTAGTTCTTTTTTATGAAGTTTCTCCATGATCATATATCAGAGGTATTATGAGTGGTTAAGCTTATTATTGAACCAAAGGTTTCTGGACCATGATAAATTATATTTACACCTGATTCAAGGAAAGCATACTGAGTATTCTAGATTAAGAGAATACTTGTTCCATGACATCAATTTGGGATTTAGATTATGAGATTTAGGATTATCTACCTTTGAGCATTGGTGAGGATTTTTTTTTTTTTTTACTGCACTTAGAATCATTATAACAATTAGATTTAGGGCAATTATCATTTAATGAATAACTATTAGTTGTGAAACCAGCCTTTCCAGTTAGATCAATTTCATTTAACCCTTTGAACAATTCTATGAGGCAGATACAGTATTATTCCCATTTTTACAGAGGCCTAAACAATGCCTCAGATCCACTAAAACAAAACTAGATGAAAAGTTTCTTACAGGTAGATAAAGGACACACCCAATAGAGAAGCCAAGTACTTCCATTCTCAGACATCATGCAGTATATAAATTAGGTATGAATGTGCTTGATTACATGTAACTGGAAAGAAAGGTGTATCTGGGTAAGTTTGTGTGTGTTTGTGTGACAGCCATCCTGCTACATTGCAGCAAGAAGCTGCTTAATCAATCTCAAGATAGTCTGATGACCAAATTTGAACCTTTAGATTCATCAATGTGTAAATGCTGAGGACCTCTTTTATACTATATTAATCAGTTCCCTTCATTGAAGTTACTTTTGTATAACTTAATGTGTAAGATCTTCAGTTCTCGTCTAATGATGATTAAGATATAACATAGCCACTTTTATTAAATAGTTGCTTTGCTGATTCCAAAATGGCAGTGTAGTGAATGGAAGCTACACAGACCATCTCCCATGACCAAACTGGAATTACAACTAAAATAAAGACAAATCATCAGGGAAAACCAATAGAAAAGCCGCTGGAGATGACCTGTGTAACTATGCTCAGAAAGCGGACACAAAATCGAGCCTGGTAGGAACAATGGAGGCATGAAAAGGTGGTCTGGGGGCCCACGGACAGCAGCTGTTTTAGCTGTGAGCAGCTCCCTTGGGGTTAAAATCTCAAGCCATCTTCACAGCACAGAGGGCCAGGACAGAACATTAAGTGAGCTACAGCAACTCACTTTGTGCTCTGAGAGAGGGAGGGCAGAGAGGACTGGAACTGTCTGGAGATTTGGGAGCTTGGAGAGGTGAGAGAACAATGGAAGTATTTTGCTGAATCACTCCCTCACAGGACAGTAGCCATATTACTAAAAGAGCCCCTTCCCAGAGCCCCAAGGAGAAGCAACAGCCCCTCCCTCAGGAATTTAATACCACCTGGCCAGACCAGAGAAATGCCAATTGAGCCTCATTATCAGCCAGCAAGCATCTGTCCCACTCACTGGAAATTCTCTTACCCTGTACAACTGAGTGATTCTTTTTTCATTCAGTTAAGGGCTACAACCCAAGGCTCATCAAGTAACTGAGAATTATAGCCTCCAGGCAAAAAGCTAGAGGATAACTGAATCTTTCCTGTGCTTTCAAATCTACCCAGAAAAGTAAGACTTGACAGTGGTGTTTAACGTGGGTCTTTTCACACTCATCCAAACCCAGTAGAGGGAGTCACAATCAGCGGAACACCAACACCCATAGAGAACATTTGGTAGGCTCCAAAACTCATTGAGACAGCCAAAATGGTGAAACAAAGAAACAAATTCCAAATGAAAGGACAGGATAATTCAACAGAAGATGAAATAAATGAAAGATAATTGAGCAAGATTTCAGAGGGAGAGTTCAGAGTAATAATCATGAGGAAGCTCAACAGCATAAATAAACATATAGAAACATTGAAAACCAACCAATTGGAAATGATGAATGGCATAGCAGAAACAAAGAACACACTGAAAGGAATGACCAGCAGAGCAGAGGAGGCCGAGGATCAGATCAGTAAATTAGAAGACAGGGTAGAATAAATCGCCCAATCAGAGAACCAAGAAGAAAAAACAATAAAAAAACAGGATGATAGCCTGAGAGAACTGTGGGACAACATGAAACATAACAACATCCACATTGGAGTTTCAGAAGAAGAAGAAAAAGAGCAAGGATTAGAGAAAATAAACTACTCTATCCAGCGAGGCTGTCATCCAAAATAGAAGGTGAAATAGAGCTTCCCAGACAAAAAAAGGCTAAAGAAATATATTAGCACCAAATCAGCATGGCAAGATATGCTAAAACAACTGTTGTAATTAATAGGAAGAAAAATATAACCACACTAAACAAAAATAGTAATAAATAAGTACATATCAATAATCTCCTTAAATGTAAATGGTTTGAATGCTCTGATAAAAAGACACAGTTTGAGGAATGGGATAGTCCCAGAGACATGGAAGTGGGGTACAGACTGACAATCCCCAGAAGAGGGGGTGGTGGGGGAGAGATAAACCACAGAACTTATATGTATGTACGCATGAGCAATGAACATGGACAACAAAGCTGGGGACAGGGCAGGGAGGGAGGGGGAGGGGGAATCAGTGGGGGAAAAAGGAGAAGCATCTGTAACAAAAAAAAATTAATTAATTAAATTAAAAAAGACACAGAGTAGTTTATTGGATAAGAAACCATGACTCATGTATATATATGCAGAAGAAACCCACTTCACAACAAAAGACTCACATAGTTTGAAAGTGAAAGGGTAAAAAATCTTCCAAGCAAACAAAAAAGAAAATAAAGCTGGGGTACTAATACTCATATCCAATAAAATAGACTTCAAAATAAAGGCCATAACAAAAGACAAAGAAGGCCACTACATAATATTGGAGGGATCTATCCAACAGGAAGATATAATCTTGGTTAACATATACGCACCCAAAATAGGAGTTCCAAAATGCATTTTAAAACCTCCGGAGGACTTCAAAGGAGAAATTGACAGTGATATGATCATAGCAGGGGACTTCAAAACCCCACTGACATCACTGGAAAGATCCTCTAGACAAAAAATTAAAAGGCTACAGAGACTCTAAATGATGCAGTACATGAACTGTATTAAATAGATAACTACAGAGAATTACACACCAAAACTGCAGAATTCACATTCTTCTCAAGTTCACATGGAATATTCTCAAAGATAGACCAATGATAGGAAACAAACTAAGTCTCTACAAGTTCAAGAAGACTGAAATCATATCAAGCATCTTCTCAGATCACAATGGCATGAAACCAGAAATCAACTACAACAATAACACTCAAAAACATTCAAACACATGGAGGCTAAATAGCATGGTATTAAACAATGAATGGGTTACCAAGAAAATCAAGGAAAAATTAAAAACTTTGTGGAAACCAAAAAATGAACACACAACAACACAAAATCTATGGGATGCACCAAAGCAGTCCTGAGAGGGAAGTTCATAGCACTACAGGTATACCTCAAGAAACAAGAAACAATTCTAATTGAATATCTATCCTCACAACTTAAAGAACTAGAAAGCAAACAAACAAACAAACAAACAAAGAACCCAGAGCAAGTAGAAGGAAGGAAATAGTAAAGCTCAGTGCAGAAATAAATAATATACAAACTAAAAAAAAAAAAAAAAATTCAAAAGATCAATGAAACACAGAGCTGGTTCTTTGAAAAGATAAACAAAACTGATGTACCCTTAGCCAGACTCACCAAGGAACAAAAAGAGAGGACCCAAATAAACAAAATCAGAAACAAAACAGGAGAAGTAACAACTGACATGACAGAAATATTTAAATATTATTTAAAAATACTATGAACAATTATATGCCAACAAATTGAACTATCTAGGCAAAATGGACAAATTTCTAGAAACATGTAATCTTCCAAAACTGAACCAGGAAGAGATAGAAAACTTGAACATATCAATAACAACTAAGAAAATTGAAGATATTATCAAGACTCTCCCAGCAAACAAAAGCCCAGGCTCAGATGGCTTCATGAGGGAGTTTTACTGAACATTCAAAAAAGAACTAACACCTATTCTCCTCAAACTATTTCAAAAAATTCAAGAAGAAGGAAGACTTCCAAACTTGTTTTATGAGGCCAGCATAATTCTAATTCCAAAACCACATAAAGACACTACAAAGAAAGAAAATTTCAGGCCAATATCAGTGATGAACAGAGATGCCAAAATCCTTAACAAAATATTAGCAAATCCATCCAGCAATACATTAAAAAATTACTCACCATGACCAAGTGGAATTCATTTCCGGGATGCAAGAATGGTATAATATTTGCATGTCAATGAATATGATACACTGCACAAACAAAATGAAAGATAAAAACCATATGACCATATCAATAGATGCTGAAAAAGCATTCAACAAAATCCAGTACCCATTTTTGATAAAAACACTCAGGAATGTGGGAATAGAGGGTTCATATCTCGACATAATAAAGGCCATATATGAAAAACCTACAGCCCACATCATACTCAATGGGCAAAAACTAAAATCATTTCCCTTAAGAACAAGAATAAGACAGGTATGCCCCCTTTTGCCACTCTTATTTAACATAGTACTGGAAGTCTTAACCATAGCAATTAGACATGAAGAAAAAATAAAAGCGATTCAGATCAGAAAGGAGGAAATGAAACTGTCATTATTTGCAGATGATATGATATTGCACATAGAAAACCCTGAAAGACTCCATCAAAAATCTACTAGATTATAAAAACCAAATTGGCAAAGTAGCAGGATACAAAATTAACATCAAGAAATTGACCGACTTCTTATACACCAATATTGAACTCACAGAAGGAAAAATTTAAAAAACAACCCTATTTACCATTGCAGCAAAAAAATTAAGATACCTAGAAATAAACTTAACCAAAGAAGTAAAGGACCTTTTGAGAAAAGAAACAAAGGAAGATATAAAAAAGTGGAAGCACATACCTTATTCGTGGACTGGAATAATTAACATCATTAAAATGTCGATAGTACCCAAAGCAATCTATAGATTCAATGTGATCCTCATTAAAATACCAATGACATATTTCATAGAACTAGAATGAATACTTCATAAGTTCATATGGAACCAAAAAAGACCCCTAATAGCCACAACAATCTTGAAAAAGAAGAACAAAGTAAGAGGGATTCACAATACCAGATATCAGAGTATACTACACAGCCATTGTAATCAAAACAGCCTGTTATTGGCACTAGAATAGGCATTTAGATCAATTGAACAGAACAGAGAACCCAGAAATTGACCCAAGACATTTTGCTCAATTAATATTTGACAAAGGTGGCAAGAGCATACAATGGACTAAAGAGAGCCTCTTTAATAAATGGTGTTGGGAAAATTGGATAGCTATGTGTTAAAATATGAACCTAGACCACCAACTTATACCATACACAAGAATAAACTCAAAATGGATGAAAGTTAAATGTGACTCGTGAATCCATAAAACCCTAGAAGAAAATGTAGGTAACAAAATTTCAGACATCACACACAGCAGAATTTTCATTGATACAATGCCTAAAGCATGAGAAACAACGGAAGAAAATTAATACATGGGACTACATCAAACTAAATAGCTTCTGCACAGCAAAAGAAACAATCATCAAAATGGAAAGGGAGCCCACTATACGTGAGAGCATAATTGCCAATGATACATTAGGTAAGGGGTTAATTTCCAAAATATCTAGAGTGCTCATGCAGCTCAACAAAAGGAAGACAAATAACTCAGTTAAAAAATGGGCAGAGTACCTAAATAGATACCTCTTCAAACAGGACATACAAATGGCCAAGAGACCTATCAACAAATTATCAAACAACAAGTGCTGGAGAGAGTATGAAGAAAAAGGGACACTAGTGCACCGTTGGTGGGAATGCAGACTGGTGAACAATAGAAAACAATATGGTGTTTCCTGAAAAAATTAAAAATTGGACTGCCATTTGACCCAGTGATCCCACTTCTAGGAAGAAGCCTGGAACACCAATCAGAAAGATTGGTGTACCCCTGTGTTCATAGCAGCACTATTTACAATCGCTATGATCTGGAAACAACCCAAGTGTCCATCAATAGATGAGTGGAGAAGAAAATTATGGTACATATACACAATGGAACACTATGTAGCTATATGAAAGAAAGATCTCTTATCCTGGAGGCAATATGCAGGGACCTGGACAGTATAATGCTACGCAAAATAAGCCAATCAGAGAAAGATAAGTACCATGTGATGTCAGTTATTGGTGGAATATAATGAACAAAATAAGTTGATGAACAAAATAGACCCAGTGAGATAGAAAGGAATACATTTCAGACTGACAGACCTCCAAGGAGGGAGTAGGGGCGAGAGATAAGATAAACCAAAGAACTTATATGCATATATTGGTAACTGATAGACATAGAAATTAAGGCTTGAGGGGGAGCATGGGGAAGAGTGTGTCAATGGGGGAAAAAGGAGAAACATCTGTAACAAAAATAAATTAATCAACTTAAAAAAAAAAAAAATAGTTGCTCTATTGGGCATATGTATGTTCCGGATCCCTTTCTACTAAGCAAAGGTCCTGAAGATTTAATTAAGATGAAATAGATTTTAGTCTACTCTCAAGTCTCAGGTAGAACAAGACTTTACTACAGAACTTTACTATAAATGTTTGTTAAATTAACACATTAATTACAAATTCAGTGCTTCTAGACCAAAAATGTTGAACTACAGTTGGTTTTAAGCTTTGATTGCATGCAAAAAATACCAGAGATGTAACAAAAATTTGAAGAACAAAACTTCAAAACATTTATTATTTTTTGTCCTCATTTGAAACTCAAAAATTGATATAAAAAAAAGCACTATTTTATTTGAAATTTGACTGTTTAAATTTAGGCCAACAGTCAAATAAATGAGAAAAGAAGCTTTTGAAGTCAAAAGTGGCCTAGATTTTTTGTTTTAAGAAATACCTTTCTTGCCCTGGCAGGTTTGGCCCAGCGGTTAGAGCATCAGCTTGCGGTCCAGAGAGACCGGGTTTGATTCCCGCCAAGGGCACGTACCTTGATTGCAGCTTGTCCCTGGCCCTGGTTGGGTCATGCGGGAGGCAGCCACTCGATGTGTCCCTTTCACGTTGATGTTTCTCTCTCTCTCTCTCTCTCTCCCCACCACTCTATCTGAACAAAAAATTGAAAAATGTGAGGATAAAAAAAGAAATACCTTTCTTTTTTCATTTTTTTTAACTGACTTAAGATTCACAGCTTCCACATCCTGACTATAAAATAAAATAGTATGAAATAGCTACTTACTTATGAAACAGCTCTTCACAATTCACCATCAACCTCAACTGCTGATTTTGCTTCTAACATATGCCCCTTCTTTCCTGTGCCCAATCAAATGAACATTTCTAAAATTCTTTCCGAGGGTTTATGCTTCGTGGTATTTTACAGTAAGTACCAGATAACCTGATTTTTTCAAATATATGAAATTCAGGCAGGTTATGTTTTGTGTGCTTATATAAAGTCATGACATTTAAAATATATAAAGCTCATCTGTTTGTATCTTTCCTCACCAGAGATGACCTGGAATGACCGAGCAGTCATAGACAAATGCTGGATTCTCAATTTCTTGATAGTTATTAAACACATATTAAGTGTGTAATATGATGCATATTTATAAGAGGGACATAAGATAAAGACCCCAGCTTCTTTGAGTTTCCATTCTAAGTGGAGATAAGACACAGTGTTTGATAGTTACAAAAACAGTGGCAGACCCGGAGAGGCATCTGGAATTGGGTACGACTGGGACTGGGGAAGAGTAGGAGAATGCACACGGGACACTGGAAGTTCTGATTGTAGAGTGAAAAGTATCTCAGGGGGCTATTTGGTTATACAGTTTAAAGACACAACAAGGATTGTTTTTTCATATTTTAATGTTCCTGTATGTTATGCTCATCAGCACCTTCATCATCTTCATAGCTAACGTTTATGGAGCGGTTGGGAGCCCAGGCACTGCTCCAGGAACTTTTCACAAAATAATTCTTGAATCCTTACTAAGCCTCTGTAGATTAAGTGTGAACATCGTACCCATTTTAGAGATGAGGAAGCTGAAGCTCGGGGAGAATAAAAGAACCTCTCCAAAACCAGGATGTATATGTCATGGACTTGGGTTTATACACATATGACATCTGAGTGGACACTGAATTCATATTTTAACATCCTTCTCAACAATGCTCCTATTTTGAGAATGTGTTCACAATGTATCCAGCTCTATTTAAAGTAATTTTTTTGTTAGTACCTTGGTTCTAAAAGTACTATTAAAATATAAATCTTAATAAATTAACTAATACAATTATTACATTTAGCTTAATCTATATGAGTTAAGTACTTGTTATATTCAATGTATAGGCCTATGTAAGATATATCTATATTTATCATCTATCTATCTATCTATCTATCTATCTATCTATCTATCTATCTATCTATCATCTATCTATCTATCTATCATCATATATCTATCATCTATCTATCGAAATATGTACACACAGAGAGATATATATACATGATTTTATGTAATTGTTCTTAGAATAGTATAGCAAATAGTAATACTAGTGCTCAATAAAATTGGCTATTATTTCGGAGATGCTGATACTTTTACTAATGTCTTCATAAATACTACTTTATTTTTAATGCCTAGCTCGCATACCAGGTAGTTTGGAAAGCTCTTTGAGAATTCCCTGGTAAGATGATTCTTGTTCAGTTGTGTAAGTCTTATAATTCATTGTAGTAAAAACTGGATTGATCAGTTGACCCGATAAAGTGTCAGTTGACATTTTTCTTTTTTTCAGTTTATTTTATTTTATTATTATTTTTAAATTTTTATTTTTGTTATAGATGTTTCTTCTTTTTTACCCCATTGACACCCTCCTCCCCATACCCCCACCCCATCCCCAGCTTTGTTGTCCATGTCCACTGGTTATGCGTACATGCATATAAGTTCTGTGGTTTATCTCTTCCCTCCTCCCACTGCCCCCTCTTCTGGGGATTGTCAGTCTGTACCCTACTTCCATGTTCTGGGTATACCATATTCTTCAGACTGTTATGTTCTTTATATTCCATAAATAAGCGAGATCATGTGGTATTTGTCTTTTCTGCTTGGCTTCTTTCACTTAGGATAATACTTTCCAGGTCCCTCCTTGTTGTCTCAAAGGATAAGAGATCTTTTTTTCTTACAGATGCATAATACTCCATTGTGTACATGTACTACAGCTTTTTTATCCATTCGTCTACTGATGGACACTTGGGCTGTTTCCAGATCTTAGCTATTGTAAATAGTGCTGCTATGAACATAGGGGTACATATATTCTTCCTGATTGGTGTTTCAGGCTTCTTAGGGTATATTCCTAGAAGTGGGATCACTGGGTCAAATTGAAGTTCAATTTTTAACTTTTTGAGGTAACACCATATTGTTTTCCATAGTGGCTGCACCAGTCTGCATTCCCACCAGCAGTGTACTAGAGTCCCCTTTTCTCCACACCCTCGCCAACACTTGTTGTTTGATGATTTGTTGATGGCGGCCATTCTGACAGGTGTGAGGTGATGCCTCATTGTTGTTTTAATTTGCATCACTCTGATGATTAGCGATGTTGAGCATTTCTTCATATGTCTCTTGGCCATCTGTATGTCCTGTTTGGAGAGGTGACTAGTTAGCTCCTCAGCCCATTTTTTAGTTCTTTGTATTCCTTTTGTTGAGTTGCATGAGCACTCTATATATTTTGGAAATGAACCCCTTATCTGCTGTATCATTGACAATTATGCTCTCCCATACCGTGGGTTGCCTTTCCATTTTGATGTTTGTTTCTTTTGATGTGTAGAAGCTTTTTAGTTTGATGTAGTCCTATGTGTTCATTTTTTCCTTTGTTTCTGTTGCCTTAGGGGATGTATCAGTGAAAATTCTGCTGCGTATGACGTCTGAAATTTTGTTGCCTACATTTTCTTCTAGGATTTTTATGGATTCATGGGTCACATTTAAGTCTTTTATGCATTTTGAGTTTATTCTTGTGTATGGTGTAAGTTGATGGTCTAGTTTCATTTATTTGCATGTAGCTGTCCAATTTTCCCAACACCATTTATTAAAGAGGCTGTCTTTACTCCACTGTATGCTCTTGCCACCTTTGTCGAATATTAATTGAACATATTGCCTTGGGTTTATTTCTGGGTTCTCTATTCTGTTCCACTGGTCTATATGCCTGTTCTTATGCCAGTACCAGGCTGTTTTGATTACAGTCGCTTTGAAGTATAACCTGATATCTGGTATTGTGATCCCACCTGCTTTGTCCTTCTTTTTCAAGATTGCTGTTGCTATTCAGGGTCCTTTTTGGTTCCATATACACTTTTGAAATATTTATTCTAGTTCTGTGAAATATGTCATTGGTATCTTGATGGGGATTGCATTGAATCTATAGATTGCTTTGGGTAGTATGGACATTTTAATGATGCTAATTCTTCCAATCCATGAACAAGGTATGTGCTTTCACTTTTTTATATCTTCCTCTATTTCTTTTTTCAATGTCCTCTAGTTTTCTGCAAATAGGTCCTCTAATTCTTTGGTCAAGTTTATTCCTAGATATCTTAATTTTTTTGCCACAATGGTAAATGGGATTGTTTTCTTAGTTTCTCTTTCTGTGAGTTCAATATTGGTGTATAAGAATGCCGTTGATTTCTTGATGTTAATATTGTATCCTGCTACTTAGCCAAATTCAATTTTTAAGTCTAGTAGATTTTTGATGGAGTCTTCAGTGTTTTCTATGTATAATATCATGTCATCTGCAAATAAGGACAGTTTCACTTCCTCCTTTCCAATTTGCATCTCTTTTATTTTTTCTTCATGTCTGATTGCTGTGGTCAGTTGACATTTTTCTAGTATTTGATGTATGCTCAGAAATATTTTGGTCACAGAAATGTACTTACCATGTCATGTAAATAACTTGATAAAGCATCCATTATAGAATTCTGTGTCTTTTTGGCACACTTAATATCCAGTCTTTAAAACCTTAGCAAGTCAACCTGCATGCAAGGGGCCTCTTTATTGTTACATTTAATTTCACCTCTTCTCTACTTTTTCAAGAGTTTTCTTCTTAATTAGAGTAATTATTTACTAAGGACAGAAGGGAATATATGGGTAAAACCAAATGAACTATTTACTTTGATATGTTCTTTTGGTAGATCTAATACAATGCTGAGAAGTCTATGCGGCACACTGTATTCCCCTAAACACACATGAACACTACCCTCTCAAATGAAACCTAAGTAGTAGTATGAATGGTCTGATGTGGAAAAAAATTATTCAATTCAGTTATTATTTACTGAACATCTATTATATGCAAAAAGCAAAGCAGAGACAAATTAGCTTATAATGTAGTGTGGAGATTCAAACAATACAGAGTAAACAAGCAATATAAATTGATTAGGGAAATGGTGATTTCCTGTGAATATAGAGTTAACTAAAAATACATGTTTCAAGTCCCATTTGAGAAACAAGATGAAGTTGTTTCCATTGGGTCTACGTGTACAAGAGGAATCTAGCGAGAAGTACTTCATCGAAATCTCAGATCAGATTTGTGTTTATGTCCTACCTAGGCAAATTGTGAACAAGAAAATCTAACAGGAAGCTATTGGAGTCCACGCTAACATAGGAAATGCTTTATGTTATAGTAAAAGAAAGGGAAAAAAGAAGTAGGCTTATTATAGTATAAGGTCCTCTGAATTTCTATTTGTTAGGTATTTCTGTTTCTTAATGTCAAAGTGAAAAACTGAACTCTCACCAAGAGGAAATCTTACCTCCGGCTTTCTGCTGCCTGTGCTTCTGTGTCAAGATGGAAGAGGAGGCTCAGCCCCTCAGGGACAGAGGTGGGACCACTGCTTCTCCAGGTCCCGGGTGTGAGGACACGTGCACATACAGTCCTACTTCCCATAGGAAAATAGACACACCTAAGCAGAAACTCACAGATCATTGTCTGTCGTCTGTCCCCCACACAGCTGAAGGTGTCCACATGGCCACAGGCAGCCTGCCTCTCTGGAGCAAAGTGCCTCTAGCCCCCCACCCCCACTTCATGGGTAGGGCTGGGGCACAGAGGAAACCACCACTGTGTCAGAAAACATCTTCTTATGCCACTCTCCTCTCCTTCCCAGCAGAAAGGGACAGAAAACATTCTGAACTTCTCTGAAGTAGCTGCCTACAAATTCCACTTTTTTCTCTCATTTCACTAACAAGGCAAAGAGACTCTTCTACAATAATGTCATGATTCATTTCATTTCCAAAAACATCGCCTTTTTTTTTTTTTTACTAATGTCAACACTGGTAGAAGTCTAGATTTGATCTATAATTTATTTTTATTTTTTTTTATGAATTTTTATTTATTTTTTTGTTACAGATATTTTACCTTTTTACCCCATTGGCACCCCCCACCCCCACCCCTCCACCCTGTCCCCGGCTTAGTTGTCCATGTCCATTGGTCATGCATACATGCATATAAGTTCGGTGGTTTATCTCTTCCCACCCCCCCACCCCCCATCCCCTCTTCTGAGGGATGTCAGTCTGTGCCCTACTTCCATGTGTCTCGGTCTACTGTATTCCTCAGACTGTTATGTTCATTATATTCCGTATATAAGTGAGATCATGTGGTATTTGTCTTTTTCTGCTTGGCTTCTTTCACTTAGGATAATACTTTCCAGGTCCCTCCATGTCGTCTCAAAGGATAAGAGATCTTTCTTTCTTACCGCTGCATAGTACTCCATTGTGTATATGTACCACAGCTTTTTGATCCATTCGTCTACTGGTGGACATTTGGGCTGTTTCCAGATCTTAGCTATTGTAAATAGTGCTGCTATGAACATGGGGGTACATATATTCTTCCTGATTGGTGTTTCAGGCTTCTTAGGGTATATTCCCAGCAGTGGGATCACTGGGTCAAATGGAAGTTCAATTTTTAATTTTTTGAGGTAGCACCATATTGTTTTCCATAGCGGCTGCACCAGTCTGCATTCCCACCAGCAGTGTATTAGAGTCCCCTTTTCTCCACACCCTCGCCAACACTTGTTGTTTGATGATTTGTTGATGGCGGCCATTCTGACAGGTGTGAGGTGATACCTCATTGTTGTTTTAATTTGCATCTCTCGGATGATTAGTGATGTTGAGCATTTCTTCATATGTCTCTTGGCCATTTGTATGTCCTGTTTGGAGAGGTGTCTATTCAGCTCCTCTGCCCATTTTTTAATTGGGTTCTTTGTCTTCCTTTTGTGGAGTTGTATGAGCTCTCTGTATATATTGGAAATTAACCCCTTATCTGATACATCATTGGCAATGATGTTCTCCCATACAGTGGGTTGCCTTTCCATTTTGATGATCGTTTCTTTTGCTGTGCAGAAGCTTTTTAGTTTGATGTAGTCCCATGTCTTCATTTTCTCCTTTATTTCTGTTGCCTTAGGTGATGTATCAGTGAAAATTCTGCTCCGTATGATGTCCGAAATTTTGTTGCCTACATTTTCTTCTAGAATTTTTATGGATTCACGGGTCACATTTAAGTCTTTTATCCATTTTGAGTTTATTTTTGTGTATGGTGTAAGTTGATGGTCGAGTTTCATTTTTTTGCATGTAGCTGTCCAATTTTCCCAACACCATTTATTAAAGAGGCTGTCTTTACTCCACTGTATGCTCTTGCCACCTTTGTCAAATATTAATTGAGCGTATTGCCTTGGGTCCATTTCTGGGTTTTCAGTTCTGTTCCACTGGTCTATATGCCTGTTCTTGTGCCAGTACCAGGCTGTTTTGGTTACAGTCGCTTTGTAGTATAACCTGATATCTGGTAATGTGATCCCTCCAACTTTGTTCTTCTTTTTCAAGATTGCTGTGGCTATTCGGGGTCTTTTTTGGTTCCATATGAACTTTTGAAGTATTTGTTCTAGTTCTATGAAATATGTCGTTGGTATTTTGATGGGGATTGCATTGAATCTATAGATTGCTTTGGGTAGTATGGACATTTTAATTATGTTAATTCTTCCAATCCATGAACAGGGTATGTTCTTCCACTTTTTTATATCTTCCTCTATTTCTTTTTTCAATGACCTGTAGTTTTCTGCAAATAGGTCCTTTACTTCTTTGGTTAAGTTTATTCCTAGGTATCTTAATTTTTTTGGAGCGATGGTAAATGGGATTGTTTTTTCAGTTTCTCTTTCTGTGAGTTCATCATTGATGTACAAGAATGCCGTCGATTTCTTGACGTTAATTTTGTATCCTGCTACTTTGCCAAATTCATTTATTAAGTCTAATAGATTTTTGATGGAGTCTTTAGGGTTTTCTATGTACAATATCATGTCATCTGCAAATAATGACAGTTTCACTTCCTCCTTTCCAATTTGGATCCCTTTTATTTTTTCTTCATGTCTGATTGCTGTGGCTAAGACTTCCAGTACAATGTTAAACAAGAGTGGCGAAAGTGGACATCCCTGTCTTGTTCCTGTTCTTAATGGAAATGTTTTTAGTTTCTGTCCATTGAGTATGATGTTGGCTGTAGGTCTTTCATATATGGCCTTTATTATGTCGAGATATGATCCCCCTATTCCTACATTGCTGAGCGTTTTTATCAGAAATGGATGCTGGATTTTGTCGAATGCTTTTTCAGCATCTATTGATATGATCATGTGGTTTTTATTCTTCATTTTGTTTATGTGGTGTATCACGTTTATTGATTTGCGAATATTGTACCAGCCTTGCATCCCTGGAATGAATCCCACTTGGTCATGGTGAATAATTTTTTTGATGTATTTCTGGATCCGATTTGCTAGTATTTTGTTCAGGATTTTGGCATCTATGTTCATCAGGGATATTGGCCTGTAGTTTTCTTTCTTCGTAGTGTCTTTTTCTGGTTTTGGAATTAGAATTATGCTGGCCTCATAGAACGTGTTTGGAAGTCTTCCTTCTTCTTGAATTTTTTGAAATAGTTTGAGGAGAATGGGTATTAGTTCTTTTTTGAATGTTCAGTAAAACTCCCCCGTGAAACCAACTGGGCCTGGGCTTTTGTTTGCTGGGAGAGTCTTGATTACCTCTTCAATTTCCTTAGTTGTTATTGGTCTGTTCAAGTTTTCTATCTCTTCCGGGAATAGTTTTGGGAGACTGTGTGTTTCTAGAAATTTGTCCATTTCGCTGAGATTGTCGAATTTGTTGCCATATAGTTGTTCATAGTAGTTGTTAACGATCTTTTGTATTTCCGTGGTGTTGGTTGTTACTTCTCCTCTTTCATTTCTGATTTTGTGTATTTGGGTTCTCTCTCTTTGTTTCTTGGTGAGTCTAGCTAAGGGTCCATCAATCTTGTTTATCTTTTCGAAAAACCAGCTCTTTGTTTCATTGATCCTTTGAATTGTTTTTTTGGTCTCTATGTCATTTATTTCTGCTCTGATCTTTACTATTTCCTTCCTTCTACTTGCTCTGGGGTTTTCTTTTGTTTGCTTTCTAATTCTTTAAGTTGTGAGGTTAGACAGTCAATTAGAAATTTTTCTTGTTTTTTGAGGTAGGCCTGTAGTGCTATGAACTTCCCTCTCAGAACTGCTTTCGCTGCATCCCATAGATTTTGTGTTGTTGTGTGTTCATTTTCATTGGTTTCCAGGAAGTTTTTGATTTCTTCCTTGATCTCCTCGGTGACCCATTCATTGTTTAATAACATGCTATTTAGCCTCCATGTGTTGAAATGTCTTTGCATGTTCTTGTTGCAATTGATTTCTAGTTTCATGCCATTGTGATCTGAGAAGATGCTTGATATGATTTCAATCTTCTTGAACTTGTAGAGATTTAGTTTGTGTCCTATCATGTGGTCTATCTTTGAGAATGTCCCATGTGCACTTGAGAAGAATGTGTATTCTGTAGTTTTGGGGTGTAATTCTCTGTAGATATCTATTAAATCCATTTGGTCTAGTGCTTCATTTAGAGTCTCTGTTTCCTTGCTAATTTTTTGCCTAGAGGATCTATCCAGTGCTGTCAACGGGGTGTTGAAGTCCCCAGCTATGATTGTATTGTTGTCGATTTCTCCTTGGAAGTCCTCCAGAAGATTTTTAATATATTTGGTGCTCCTATATTGGGTGCATATATGTTTATCAAGGTTATATCTTCCTGTTGGATAGATCCTTTCAATATTATGTAGTGGCCGTCTTTGTCTCTAGTTATGGTCTTCATTTTGAAATCTATTTTATCAGATATGAGAATTGCTACCCCAGCTTTTTTTTGCTTTCCATTTGCTTGGAAAATTTTTTTCCATCCCTTCACTTTCAACCTATGTGAGTCTTTTGTTGAGAGATGGGTCTCTTGTAAACAACATATAGATGAGTCATGCTTTCTTATCCAATCAGCTACTCTGTGTCTCTTTATGGGAGCATTCAATCCATTTACGTTTAAGGTGATTATTGATATGTACTTATTTATTGCCATTTTTGTTTAGTGTGGTTCTATTTTTGTTCCCATTTCTACTGCTAATTACAGCAGTCCTTTAAACATTTCTTGCAGTGCTGGTTTGGTGCTAATGTATTCCCTTAGCTTTTTTTTGTCTGGGAAGCTCTTTATTTGATCTTCTATTTTGAATGATAGCCTTGCTGGGTAGAGTAGTCTTGGATTCAGATTCTTGTTTTTCATGACTTTGATTACTTCATGCCATTCCCTTCTGGCCTGTAGTGTTTCTTGTGAGAAGTCAGCTGAGAGCCTTATGGGGTTCCCTTTGTAGGTAACCTGTTGCTTATCTCTTGCTGCTTTTAGGATTCTCTCTTTGTCTTTAATTTGTGGCATTTTAATTACTATGTGTCTTGGTGTGGGCCTGTTTGGGTTCTTCTTACTTGGGACTCTCTGTGCTTCTTGAACTTGAATGCCTTCTTCCTTCACCAAATTAGGGAAGTTTTCTCTCACTATTTTTTTGAATATATTCTCTATCCCTTGCTCCTTTTCTTCTTCTTCGGGGACTCCTATGATGCGAATATTATTACGTTTCCAGTTGTCCCATAGTTCTCTTAAGCTGTCTTCCTGTTTTTTAATAGTTTTTTCCTTTTGTTTTTCTGATTGGTTGATTTTTTCTACCCTGTCTTCTAATTCACTGATCCGGTCCTCAGCTTCCCCTACTCTGCTTTTTAAACCTTCCAATGTGTTTTTCATTTCTGATATGTCATTTTTTATCTCTTCTTGTTGGTTTTTAATTTCCATTTGGCTTATTTTCAGTGTCTCTATGTCCTTACTCATGCTGTTCAGCTTCCTCAAGATCATGGCTCTGAATTCTAGCTCTGTTAACATGCCTAATTGCTCCACATTGATCTCATCTTCGGTGGAGGTGGTTTGCTCTTTCATTTGGCTTCTGTTTCTGTGTTTCACCATTTTAGCTATCACTCTGGGCTTTGGAGCCTGTCAAGTTCTCCCTGTGGGTGTTGGTGTTCTGCTGTTTGTGGCTCCCTCTCCTGTGTTTAGATGAGCGAGGGAGGACCCGCGTTGAACACCACTGTCAAGTCTTACTTTCCTGGTTAAAGCTGCCAGCCCAGGAAACGTACTGTTATCCTCTAGCTTTTTGCCTGGAAGCTAGCAGTCTAGGTTAATTGATGAGTTTTGGGTTGTCAGTTGATTGAAAAACTCCCTCTGGTGCTCAGCCAAGGGGCTTTCAGGAGGGTGGGGCAGATGCTGGTCCTTAGTGAGCCTCAATTAACACTTCAATGGCCCACAGGGTGGGGTTGGATCTCCGAGGGAGGGGCTGCTGCCTCTCCCCAGAGCCCTGGGAAGAAGCAATTTGGCCACCGTCCTGAGTGGCTGCACTCAGCCAAAGCTCCGAGAGCCCTCCAAACCCCGAGTGTCCCGACACAGTTCCAGTCCAGTCCGCCCTCCCTCCGCCGGAGCCCAAGGTGAGTGGCTGTGGCTGTTTCAGCCTCTGTCCCGGCTGCGCTGTGGGGCCGCCTGGGAGTGTGACCCGAGGGCGCTGCTCCCAGCTGAGACCGCTGCCGAGCTGCCGACCGTGGGCTCCCAGCCCCGTCTCGTGCCTTCGCAAGCCTACCGGGATGGAGTCAGTGTCCCTCGTTGTATGGTCCTCGCAAGCTTCTTTTCTGTTGGTTTTTCCCGTCGATTTGTCTGTGTTATAGTTGTAATTCCAGTTTGGTTCTGGGAGACGGTCTGTGTAGCTCCGTTCACTCCGCCGCCATTTTTCGGTTCCTTGATCTATAATTTAGACAGATACATACACACACATACATCCTCAGCTTTCTGTGATGTTGACACATGTGTGTTTGTTTCTGTGTGTCTCTGTTGTTTCTCAAGGGCTGTGTGACCTGTCACCTGCCTAACTCCACTGTCTTTGTCACTTTCCCGTTGCCTATGCTTCTGCCCTATGTAGGCTTCAGTTACACCGTCCAGTGTTCTTTCCACCCTGAACTGCTGACGCATGCTGGCCTCTTTTCCCGTAGACTTCACAGATTTCTGTCAACTCAGAAATTAGAGCACAAATACAATTTTCCTGATAAATGTTTAACATAAATGTTTCCTGTAATGTGTTTCTTAGCATCTTCTCACAAGCAAACATATATATCTATATATATATTTGCACAATTATTTTTATTACCAACTGCCTATTTCCTCAACTAAACTGTGAGTTCTGTCTTTCTTATTGAGAATAGTTTTCCTAGAATCTATCACAGTGCCTAATTCTCAATAAGCCAGCTTTGAACAGATGAATTCATTCACATATTTTAAATCTGTTTCTAAACACCCCAAATATGATAGTATATTTAATTTTGCAAATGAGGAGAGGACTTTAAGTAAAGTGAAAGAGAGTGGTTTTATGCAGCTAAAAGTATTATTGAATTTTGGGATGAGTATTCCAACAAGTCCAGCCTCAGACAGAGAGTTGACATCTGTGTGACAGTCCATGACCGGATGCACATGACCTTGATCGAGCCAAAAAGATGCAGGGAAGCATGGTCTGACTTCTGAGACTCAGGCATATTTTTACCCCATGAATTTAATTCTTCACATTTTGTAAATAATTATTTCCAGGAGAAAACATAAGGTATTTCAAATAATGATCAATTAGTATTTTATCAGGATTCCTGATGCAAACAGAGTCATAACAAATACATATATACGATAGAATCCATAAAGAGCATACATGCCTATTTTTAATCAAAGAGCAAAAATATTCTAACATTCAACAGACTACATTTCAGGAAAATTTGCTCAAATATTGCAATACATTAATTTTGCATTCAGGTGGCTAGGAGATTTGGAAAGCAAAGGCTATATTTCTTTTTTTTGTTAAAAGTCAAATCATTTCCAGGCCAAACTGACCACTTTCATGCCTCTCAAGAGGAAAAGACTCCTGAGGGTCTTGTGGTTTCTCAGGCCATTGTTTAGACTTTTTTTTTTTGTTGTTAAAATTTAAGTACATTTCACATGTACATTATTTGGTCTTTAGAGTTTTAAATTATTTTCAGGTACCAAACCGTTTATTTCCTCCCCCCACCAGAAAGCTGATTCGGAATTGCCTCGGGGTGTGTGGCTTCATCATTTGTGCTTTGCATTTTATCCTGTTAGTGTGGAAGAATGACTTTGTTTATTTCTTTAGAAAACCTAGCAAATAGGAATCCCGGTTCTGGATACAAGTCGCCTCCCTCCTTGCAGGAAACATCTGTCGCTAGCTGCGACCGCCATGGAGCCTCCACCCCCACCCCCACACTACACATTTCTTTCCCCAGTGGGCAAAGCCTGCTTTGTTCACGTACAGTGTCCTGGTGGACGCACACCAGGGGAGCTGAGAGTTCTATTCTAGGGGCCTAAAGATTGATTTTAAATAGCGGGAATTTTTCAATTGATGTGTCTCTCTCATGTGGATATTTATCTCTCCCTCCCCCCCTGCCACTCTCTCTAAAAATCAGTGAAAAAATTATCCTTGAATGAAGATTAACAACAAAACAAATTAGTGAGTTTTTTGGGGGGAGCATTTCTTGAATTCCTGTCAAATAAATTTGTGCCTTGTACTGCTGATGCTATTGAAAAGCTGTAGGCGTTTATGTGAACGCCAGCGTTTGCATTTCTTAGCTTAGGAACCTGCCCGTCTACCTCCTCTGCCAGCACCGTTATTCTGTCCTGTCAGCCCAGGCCTAAGCTGGTGCAGAGCTGTGGACAGGGGTCTAACAAGAAGTGATGTTCTCACAAGCAAGAATGGCACAAAAACCAACCACATTTTACTCTTTCAAAATGTCCAAGTCACTCGGCATCCTAGCCTTTGTGCCATTTTCTTTTCTTTCCTTCCTTCTCTCTTTCATTTTTTTTTTTTTTTTTGTTAATCCTCACCCAAAGATACTTTTCTATTGATTTTTTTTTTTTTGGGGGGGGGGGGACATTGATGTGAGAGCAACACAGTGATTGGTTGCCTCCTGCATGTGACCCAACTGGGGCAGGGATGGGACCTGCAATCCAGGTATGTGCCCTTGACCAGGAGTCAAACCTTCAGTGCACAGTCTGATACTCTGGCTGCTGAGTCACACCAGCCAGGACCTTCCTGTCACCTTCTAACTGCGATTTCCTCACCATTTGATTCCAGAAGCAGAACAAAGGGTGAGATGGGCAGAGGCCACCTTTCTAATCAGTCTCAAGCTTGCTTTCTTCATCTTATTTTAATTTTTAAATGTGTTACAACAAAAGGCCATACTGCCAAATTCAGAACACTCTCTTAACTTGGTCAAACTCCTTAATTTCTTGTTAATCTTTGTAAAGATATTTTTATTTATTGAGAGAGGGAAGATGAGAGAAAGAGAGAAAGATTTGTTGTTCCACTATTTATGCATCATTGGTTGCTTCTTGTCTGTGCCCTGACCAGGGATCGAACCTGCCACCTATCAGATGATTCGCTATGAACTGAGCTCCCTGAGCAGGGCATATCTAAAGATTTTCTTATCTACTAGAACTCGTAAGTTATACCTGAGAAGTAGAAAACATTTCTAGTAGACATGCCTGGGCCTTTGAAACATTTTCTTGCTATTTGAATGTATTTTCTGACTTAAATATTTTCCTTAAACATTACATTATTTATCTGATTGGTGTACTTATAGATCTATGGTTAATCTTATCCTAGATCTATGACAGTTCCCAGATTATACTCTGTAATTTACTAAGCAATCAGGAGAAACTCGGTCTCTCCAGTTACGACATGGGACACCATGTCACAACGTAGCAGGACGTTTGTTATTGCTCAGAATCTGGTGAGTTCTGTCACAAATGAGTAGGGATCCTGGTGCTCCCAGCCCATTGGCTCTGGAATTTACCGAAGCTTGACCTCTCCATCATGAAAGGCCTCATTTGGGAACACAATATAGGCAACCTGGTATCTTAACCATCTCCTCTTCCACAATACAGTCGGCCCCCGTTTATCGCAGTGAATCAGTTCCAGACTCTACCGCAATAAATGAATTTCCATGAAGTAGGATTATTTATTTATAAATCAAATATTTTGTAGTTAGAGCATAGAAAACCTGCTTACGACCTTCTAAATATGTTTTTTTAAATATTATTAGAGCCCTCTAGACATGAAATAACACCCTTTAGTCACCATTACACTCATATTACCCAATATATTAGACAAAATAAAAGAAAATAAGACATATTGGATGTTACAAATATGATATTGTTATTATTGTGCATTTAATTACACACACAGTTCTTACACACAACCACTAACCTATGAAAATAGTGCAACTTGTTCGATGATGAAGAAATGTACTGCACAGCAAAGAGGAGCAAGGTTACTGCTCCTCTGAAGGCACGACCTCAGTAGGAGAGTCTTCAGGTGGTACAGTATCTTCAGCAGGTGCATCGTCTTCTTCTGCTGAAGGAGCACTAGGGGTAGGCGGTGGGTGTCTGGGTGCGCGGCTGCAGAACATTGTGATAGGCAGTTGCTGGTGCTGTCTTTTCATATGTGTGAGGAGGCTTTTGTAGGGTTCTATCGCTCCATCACATGCATTCTGGAACCGCAATGCACACATCATTTGTGGGTCCCATTCACCAATCATTTCCTGTACTACCTTAATAGTTCTCACGACTTGTGGGAGATGCTTAAGTGTAAGGCCAACTTCCTCCTCCTGACCCCCAGGAACCTCTGGCTGCTCTTCCTCCTCCTCATTCCCAGACTTAGTCATCTCCACCAGATCCTCGTCAGTCAAGGGATTCGAATGTGTCTCCAGCAGCTCATCCACGCCATCATGGGTCATATCTGTGAAACCTTCTCCTCCCAGCATCCGGGCCAGCCTGACTACCTTATCCACTGCCGAGTTGCTTATATCCTCTGGGGTGAATCCTCTGTAGTCGTGGACAATTTCAGGCCACAACATCTTCCAGCTGGCCATCACAGTCTCAGTCTTTATGTCCTTCAATGTGGCCTGGTTGTTTTTCAGACGGGTTGCGATGTACACTGCTGCCAGTACTCCTTCAGCAAGAAATTCTCAAGGTCCATGCCTTGGATGAGGTGCTGCAGGGTGTTTCACGTGTAGAGGGCCTTGAACGCGCGAATAATGCCTTAATCCAGGGGTTGGATCAGCAAAGTGGTGTTGGGAGGAAGGAACTGATCCGCACACCATCATAGGATAGGTCTTGCGCATGACCTCTAGCATTGTCCGTGAGGAGGACATTAAACTCGAGTCCCTTCTCTGTGAGATACAGCTGACTTGGGGGATGAAGCAGTCATGGACCCAGTCCGATGACAGCTGCTTCGTGATCCAGCCCTTGTCGTTGTGCATCCAACGCACTGGCAGCAGGTTCTTGTTTTTATTCTTCAGGACCCTGGGATTCTTGGCCTTGTAGGTAAGTGCAGGCTTGAGCAAAAATCCCTCAGCATTTCCACACCTAACGATAGTCACGCGATCCTTATACGCCTTGAAGCCACGGACCTTGGCCTCATCCTTGAAAATGAATGTCTGGGAAGGCATTCTTTTCCAGAACAGTCCTGTTTCATCCATATTGAACACCTGTTCTGGATGATGCTCACCCTCCTCAAGGATCTTCTGGAACGTGTTGTTCACATAGTCCTCTGCTGCAGGCTGGTCAGCAGAGGCAGCTTCTCCATGAAGAATGACACTCTTCAGATGATACCTCTTCTGCAACTTCTTGAACCAACGCTTGCTCGCCGTGAAATCCATGAACGTTGCAGAAGAGGGTCCTGGTTGAAGTTCATCGCCGTAAAGCGCTGATAGAGCTGCCTCGCCTTCTCCCGGATGACCAGCGAATCCAACAGAATGTTTTTCTTGTGGCTGTCGCTGATCCAAATGGCCAGGGCAGACTCTGTTTTCACTATGAACTTATTATGATTTGTCACGACGCGCTTTGCCTCCTTGTTGAAAGAGACAGTAGCTGTTGCACGGATGTTCTTTTCATCTTTACGGATGGAGCGAACGGAAGACTCATTCAAGTCATAATAGTGGGCAACCTCCATGATTTTCTTGCCATCTTTGATCATATCCAAGAGTTTCACCTGCTCCTGGATGGTAAGCAGCTTCCTCCAGCGCTTAGTTTCATCATCAGAAGGCTTAGAAGAAGCAGCACATTTAGGAGCCATCATGGGGCTTAGATAAAAGTTCTCAGAAATTGCAAACACTTACAAGAGCAAAGATGCTTTCCATGCATAGTGATGTAGAAGTATGTATGAGAGAAATGAACTTGCATGAGGCTGAGCCAATCAGTGTCCAGGATAGGAAGAGGATAGGATAGCCAATCAGTGAACAGCACACTCTGATTGGCTTGGTTTAATCCACGCCCAATTTTTTGGAAAAAAGTTATTTCCCACACAAGGAGTAGTCGAGCAGTTGCACCTGGCATTGAAGGATTCCTGTGGTGCTCGGATACGTAGGCCCACAGTCCATACGTACAGTAATGTTAATTTTAATTGTAATACAGGGGTGTATAATTGATTCAGACAACTGAGCATGCACTGTATCATTTTCACTGTCTCAATAAACTTTTTAATGAATATATTTGAAAAAACCATGATAGAGTGAAGCTGCAAAAGTCAAAGCGTGAAGTGGCGAGGGACGACTGTAATGATGGACTGCAATTAGGTCATCCTACACAAGGCCTTCATGCTCGGGGTCTGCTTGGGCCTCTGAGAGGTTGCATAAACTGAGATGGAGGATTCACTAACATACTTCCCTGTGCCCACCACCAAAGGCTTGATAATCCATCAGTCACAGATACTCCCAAACCTCAATGGCATAAAACAAGAAGTGTATCTCTTCTTTAGCTACATGTCCACTGAAGATCAGTAATGGGTGGAGGAGGGGCAGTCTTCTTATCGGCCACCTGGAAGCCAGATTGATAGAAAAGCCTCCATTCCAGAGGAAATGTTATTCCTGAGGTCTTGAACTATCAAGTAAATGCCTGGCATGGAAATGTCACACATCACTTGTGCTTATATATAATTCATAGGCCAGAATTACTCACTCATATGTTCCATTCAGCCACAAGCAGAGCCAGAAACTGAATCCCACCATTGTCCCCCAAAGAGGAATGGATTAAAAACGTTTTCTAAACAGCACCCATGACTTTTAGATTTCTCATTCCTAGCAATCACCCTGCTTCCCACACTCAGAGCACCTTACCACCCTGCCTTTCAAGGGAAACAGTCAACAGCCTACCCAATTCCTGTGCAAGCCAGAGTTGAGGAAGTCGGGAGGACAGATGCTCATCTCTCCATAGATTCTGGGGATGGCTTCATATGCAGGAGATCGAGCCAAGGGCTGTTTTAAATTTCATGTCACAAACTGCCTTAATCCACATTTATGGATTTTGGGTGCTTTCCACTAACTCAGCTTCCTACTTCCAGCTTCGAGTCAGTTTCAATGTGATAATTATTTCACAGAGTACCTATTTGTTCGGAGACATGCTTCTCTATAACCTGTAAAAATGATGGCGCATTGGGTCCACCGGCCTTCAGAAGGAGAGCCATCATCAGTCTTTCCTCTGCAGGAATTTCCTGGGCATCACCTCAGACAGGAGGTGCTAGCAATCAGTATGTGAGTGTGAGTGTGAGTGTGAGTGTGACTACTACACTTTTGATTTCAACCATGAAAGAAGATAAGTCCTAAGCAGGCTTTGTTGCTAGAAACCTTCTCAGTTTGTATTTCACACACTGGTGATGAGGAGTTGCCTCTTCCAACTTGTCTGGTCGCCAGATCTCTGAATCCTCTGTTTCTTTTCATTTTCCTTTGTAACAGCAGCCAATTATTTCATATGTTCATCCTTTCCCCATAGCACTTTGTAAATGTAGCCAAAGTAATAAGCAAAGGCTGCTAACATTCTGTTTTCCAACCTCTTCTTTTGGAATACAACTCCTTAGCGACATTATTTGTTTTTAACACCATTGCAGATGACAAGTTTACCTATGTTTTGCCACTGCATTACAAATTCCATTCTCCAATCCTTAATTATAGCTTTTGCTTTGCTTGCTACATGGTCTGTAATTAATTTTGTTACAGTAGCATCCTCTGTCTAGGCACGGATTTCTATATCAGGATTGGCTGAGTTATGCCATAGTAACTAAAAATTTCAGAACCATAGTGACTTACAATAATAAACATGTGTTTCTTGGTCACACTACACTCATCAAAGACAGACAGATATTTCTTTCAGGATGATAGAGTAGACACAATCTTAGACATTACTAGTGGTCATGGAAAGGGAAAAAAAGGATGTTTTGAAAAGACTCAAAAAATAATTAAATGCAATGTCTGGAAGCAATATTTTTATTAGCCATAATTAATCACATAGTTAAAATAATCTATAAAAATTTCAGAAAATGCAAGTGTAACATGTTATAGAAGTGAGTAGAACTAGAAATATTTGGCCAATAATCACAATCACCGGTAGACAGCGCCCCTCACAATGACCGAAACTGAATCTAGTGGAAAACTATATAGTGTAAGTGTAAAGTATATTATTTAAGGGCATAAATTTTAAGTTAAAGACAAACACATAATGAATCAGCAACATTAGACCATTAACTCTTACTGAAACTAAAACAGATTTTTAAATACTGGCTGTAGGCTTTAATTGGAATTCCTAAATTGAATGATAATAAAGTACAAACTCCATTCAATAAAATTTTATCGAATTGTAAAAACCTTTCTTCTAGAAAATGAGGATTATGTAGAAATGAGTCAATTTCTATATTTATCAGAAAAGTAAATATGCTTTGCACATGTATCACTTACATGCCATTTTATTCATGATTTTTAAATATACAGTTCTTTAAATATATCACAGAAAACATTAAATATTTCTGACTTGTATTTTATATAATTTTATGATTGCTAATAAAGCAATTATTTTAAACAAAATTCACATTGATGACTAGCTTAAATGTTAATAAAAAGGTAAAATTTTAAATACAGCAAAAACAATTGTATTGGTTCTCATGCAGAACATAATCATACTAATGTCTTTATCAACGTATATAATAAGAATACTTTGAGGTGTTTGTTGTTTCTGTAAATGCAATTAATATTCTTAATAGTTACACTTCATAAACCTGCATTTAATATTGGCATTCACCTTTATATAAAATGAATATTCACATTTTTAAGGGTGGAATTGTAATTTTACCAAATGTATGTATGAGTTTTGTCAGCAGGGTGAGCAGTCAGTCCCTCCTGGCCATTCTGGGCTGAGGTGCCTCGGCTCCCTGCTTGGCTCCCTGCTCCGACACGTTCCCTCCGGGAAGTGACTCGGCCTCGCTGTGCAGACCCCCACTTCGCTGTTTCCATCTCGTCTTCCTCTGGTTCTTCAAATACAGATACCAGACGCCAAGGTTTCTCCTGATATAGAGCTAATACTTCAAATTGGAACGAAAAAGTAGTTCTGACCTAATGGAACTTCTGGAACCTGGCATCGAGCTCTTTCTTTGGGGGGCAGTTTTCTTTTTAGAAATGCTATTATTTAGATTATGTAACCTGCTAAAAATAAAGTACTTTATAATTTTTTGATAATTTTCTTATTCTGATCCTTGGGTTTTGTAATAATTTAAAATACAGTCGTGTTGTTCTAAGAAAATTATTAAGCTAGACGTGAAAATGACTTCTCGCTTCATGAGTTCAATGGCTTCTTGAATGTCAAATGACACATTATTGTGCACTGAACTTCCTAAGGATATGCTTGCTCTTCTTACTTTGTTCAGAATTTCAAGATTGGGTTACATTCTTATCAGAGACTAGCCTCTTCTAGGCCCCCTTTTTTTATGACATTAGCATCTTCTCGCACAAATGAATCATTCACTGATATTTAATGAACTAATGTCAAATAAGGACTAATGATGAAGTTACGGTTATCATCTGAAAAATGCAAAAGTCTTCTCAGTTATTGTCTAATATTAAATTGTATCCAGCTTATAAAAAGGTATCTTGATTTAGTATTCTAACTGAATATATTATCTGCTTCTACTTCAATCTATAGCTTAATTCATAACTAATAACATATGCAATGTGTCTTTGGTCATTGTTAGTTTACTGATGACTGAGAGAGTAAATAATCATTATTTGTTTTTTTCAGGTGCATAATTTTTCTCAGCGATTAAGAATATTTACAGAAAATTCTAGACTCTAGAGTTTTTAGTAGATATATATTTCTTGAGCTAAGTATGAACTCCCGAGGTAAAGTAAAAGCTTTAAACTTGTGTAACTATAAATGACATCAGGATAAAGTAAGCAAACAAATGCATCACCTTCTGTTGACCTGCCTAGAGCCGGGTAGAAGGGCAGACCTACACACACCCTCTCTGTTTCAGACTCAGGTTAGCTGCTTCACTCTGTACGCAGACAGCACCAGGCCCTCACTGACCATCTGTGTGTTTGTCACAACTTTCGAAAGGAAGTTTCTGTGACTGTGGGATGAGTTTCTGCTTCTAGTCAAATTCTGCAACTTCAACATTTTGTACCCTGAGCTTCTAGCCAAAGCAGTTACACAGTGAATTCACAATAAAACTGTTAACATAATACCGTGTATGTATACATTTTTCCTTTTTATATTTATATGAAGGATCAACATTTATAATGACTATTTTATTTTACAAACATAACCAAATTTATTCATTTCATTACTCATTCACTACACATCTACTGAGCTCCTTTTGCTGATCCAGATACCATATAAGTACAGAGTATAGAACTGTGACCGAACCTGACAAGGTTTTTGTCCTGGTAAATGTGATGGGAAAGGGAGGAGCAGGTAAGAAAATAAGTTGATCAATTAATCTATATCACCATCTGATCTTCGTGCCATTTAGGGGTAATAGGGACATTAGTTGTTTGACATGTTTTTTAATAAACAATAGAACTTACCCTTAACAACTAGGTTCCTTATAAATCAATATTTATCACTGTATTACATTTTATAGTTGTAATTTTGTTTTAATATATACAATATTACATAAACTAAAAAAACTGAATTTCTGTTGGTTTTTAAACTCATGAGAAATTACAAATGTCACTGATAATATTTCGATGGTTCTACTTAAAATATTTACCCATTTTGAGTGATTTAAAGGGTTTATATATACATTTTTTCTATTAAGCATAGTAGCATTGCATATTATTTTCAAGTTTTCACTGAGATAATTTCAGAAATTTACATGTTTCAAATCTTTCTATAATTATATGTTTAGGGACTCCAATTGGTTTTAATTTCACTTTTTCAGTGAATAAACACAAATTATATTGGACAAGATTCCAATCAAAGGATCGGTAAGTCTTAGTTCTACAGTGCTGAGAGCCCGAAACAGACAATTGTGACAGAGCCTAAACATCAAGCTTAGAGGAACAATGACGAAAAAACCAATTGGAAAAGATTTTTTTTTAAGGCAATTGAATGTGAATAATGTTGTGCCTTTTCAAGGGCAACTGAACTGCTGTCACTGAGAGAGCAGCCTCAGGAGCCTCGGATGGAGAGAGTATCATCTGCAGAGCAGCAGAGTGGAGCGGCTGAGGTGTGAGCCTGGTCACCTGCACACACCAGAGAGGCACCTGCTACCAATACGCAAGCCAACAGGAGCTTGACATAGACACCACAATTTCTGTTACATGGTCCACATGTGCTTGGAAATATTATTGGATGAAATAACCTATAGGAACTGGACATTGATTTTGTCTGCCTGTCTGTCTGTCATTTATCTATCTATCTTTATCTCTCTCTCTCTCTATCTCTCTATCTATCATCTATCTATCTATCTATCTATCTATCTATCTATCTATCTATCATCTATCATCTATCTACTATATATTAGAGACATACTGACTCACACACACCAAAACTGTATAGGAAGAACATAAGGCAAATCAATTTCTTCCCCCTAACAGAATATAAACTTTATAAGGGCGGAGTTATTGTATACCCCATTTTTCTTTAGCTCCCAATTAGCCTGAATGGTGGCTAGCTCACAATAAGCTGCTAAAATATTTTTAAATAAATTTTGGAGCCACTTTTTTGTTAAAGGGCCAGCGGTCCTAATGAGCAACTCTGTGGTTGGGATTGGGGGATTCAAGGACAGAGGCATAGAATCAGAAAAATAGAAACACTGATTTGCTATGAAATTGCTTGATATGGGGGCACCTTTATTTTATCAATATTATTATTTTTTTAGAGTGGGAGGGAGGAAGGGAGAGAAAGAAAGAAACATCAATGTGAGAGAGACACATCAAGTGGCTGCCACCCACATGACCCCAGCCAGGGCAGGGACAAACTGCAACCAAGGTACATGACCTTAACAGGAACTGAACCCAGGACTCTCTGGTCCGCAGGCCAATGCTCTAACCACTGTCCAGGGCTGGGGGCAACTTTTATAGCAGCAAGAATGTTCTTTATATACACACTATATACTAGATTGTAAAAATCTAACATATAGATACAATTTATACAAAGCTTGAAATGATAACAAATCTGTTCATTTAAAAATGTTTACATCAAAATAAAAAAATGTTAATTGTCTCAAGCTAAATCATGCAATTGGAAGATTACCAAATATTAGTAAATATTAGATAGAAGAAAAAGCTACAGAAAAATTCATGAAGCAGAATTGGAAGAAAGAGTAATGTTAGAAAAGTGATAAACCTTTATAATTTTATCAGAGTTTCTTCAATGGTGGGGAATGAAGTGATGCCTTGCAGAATTCTAACTTACTAATTTCCTATGAACTTAAATGTTCTTAATCTACATGAAAACAAACAAATGAACTAAAATCCCATGGACCCTGTAACACTCTAAACTCATCCTATCGGTAACAGGTAAATAGTCGATATTTAAGAAATCTATTTTTGTAGGATTTTATATCACAATAGAGATATCAATAAAGTTATTTAGTTTTCCACTTCAAACAAAACTCAGTCTTATTTTCACCTAATCCCTCTTAACAACTGTCTGGATGTCCAGCAGCTGGTGAACGTGGGAAGCTGGGGCTGAGCCTAACACATAGGGCAGATGACTTACAGATTCATAGAAGAGTGACTTATCCTTACACAAATTAGTTATGGCATATTTGCTGGATTGCTCAAATATTGCTTCTGAGAAGATGGAGGTGTGCTAACAGTTTAGCAGCATCTATATTGTTCAGCAGACACAAGCATCTATCGTTCAGTGTGGTGTAGCTATAGAAGCAAAGAAGTGATGAGGATGGAGACTTGGCATGCTGTTGGTAGGACTAGTTTACAGGAAGTGTCATCACTTTAATGAAATGCTTTAACTCCTTAGCACATTACAATTCGATTTCCATTAACACATAGGAGCTTACTTATGCACATATAGATACAAACACAAACTCACACACTGGAGTCTCCAGCTACCCTTGAACATAGAATATTGCCTTGCTTTCTCTTGCATTTCCACAGCCTGGAATCCCACTCACTGTTACTGTTACCACACTGTTCATATCCTTCTCACATCAGTTACCCAATCATTCCTCAAACTTGTCCTTCCCATTATACATTAAGCTCACTGAGTATCTCATTAATTTTTTTTCATTTTGTAACATTCAGATATGCCTGGCACATGTCTTCTCAAAGTTGATAAATCACAAAATATGCTTCTAAAACTTTTAATGAGAAATTTTAGAACTGGAAGTATATGTCCTATAAAAAGTGATGCTTCAGGGGAATAGGTGTAAAATGATTTTGTTTGCATGTATATTTAGAGATATATTAATCCATTTTTATGTTAAGATTTTCACTATCAACTACTTTTTCATTTTATATAATTTATATAATATTAACTTTATATGTGTAACATATAATTATATAAAATCGGATTAATTGATTCCCTGTACCTATGTATTGTGTATATAAAATAGATATTGCATAACTATATTATAGATCTATTATAAGAAGAGTTTAATTTAATAAAATCATATATTTCATATTACATTGATACAATGTTATTGATTTTTTTCATTGTTTTATTAAGGGGAAAATGTCCCCATAGAATGTTTTAAACATAATAGATTTTGCAGTCTTAAAATAAATTTATAAACATAGTTACAAACATTAAATATTGTGCAGCCTTATAGTCAGTGGTTATGACTAGAAAATATTCATTAAACAGCCAAGAATTTCCATGTTATCATGAGAATGTTGTACTGTCTTCAACCTGATTCTCAGTGAGTTCACAGTAGCACAATTATTTGAACCAATTTCTATTTAGTTTTATTTCCTGGAGTAGTTAAGTCGGGGACAATTTTGTCATTGCTATTTCTGCTCTTGGTTTCATCACTTAGCAATTTGCATGGATTACCCAGCCTTTCCCCAAAGAACACAGAGGCTTGAATGTCAGTGAAGCCCTAGAGCACTCTCTTTCAAGTGCAGGGTCACTGGGTTAATCTCTACAAGAAGCAGTCTGGTTGCAGAAAGGGAGCTACGCCAGTGTGGGCTAAGACTGGCAAAGTCAATATATTTTAGGGGATTTATCATGACACCCTTTTCAAAAGTTTCTTCATAAGAGCCCTGTGTGGTCTATACTAATCTAATGACTTTGATTTGCTTTGCTATTTAATTGGAACACAGCTTTATCTTGTATCTTTATTTTTCTGGCAAACAAAGAACTGAGGAAACAGATCCCTTCGGATCACCGCCTTTGGCAATAGACCGATCAGACTCAAAGCATGCGTACTGTTTGATTCGTTGTTAATTTCAACGAATAATTGCAAGATGACAACAGAGGTGATATTGGGGCTGCTGCAGATTAAAGGTAAAGACAGACGCCATATGATTTCACTTATATGTGGAATCTAATGAACAAACAAAATTGAAACAGAATCATAGACAGAGAATAGCCAGATGGTTGCCAGAGGGGAAGGGATTGCAGGGCTGTGTGATAAAAGGAACTAAGAAGTATAGATTGGCAGTTCCACGACAGTCTTGGGGATGTAAGCAAAGCATAGGGAATATAGTCAATATTGCAATTCCTATGTACAGTGCCAGCTGGGTACTGGAAATATCAGGGTTAACACTATGTGATATATGATTGTCTAACCACTACACTATACCCCTGAAACCAATACAAAATAAAGTTGGAAGAAAAAAAAAAAATGGGCAGACACTTTCAAAATATACCTTTACTAAATATATCTAATGAATGATGTAAACTATACAATTTCCACCTATTAAAATCTCTACCCCTAGATAGGAATATTTTAAGAAGCAAAACGATATGTATAACATATTTAAAGTAATAGGACGTAGTTTGAGGACTCTAGTGGTCTGCTTAGAAGTCCCTGTATGAAATAGAGGCTCATCATTTCCCTATTCACACTGGTAATATTATTACAGTAGGGACTAGTGGTTGTATAATTCAATACTTCCAGTAACCTTTTATTGTAAGTAGGTAAAGGAAATATATAATGATATCTGCCTCTCAAGGTATTATTTTTTTCTTTCTTTCTTTATTTTTTACTGTTATACCATTTTTATTTTATTTTATTTTATTTCTTAAAATTAATTAATTTATTTTTGTTACAGATGTTTCTCCTTTTTCCTCCACTGATTTCCCTCTCCCTCTCCCTCCCTGCCCTGTCCCCAGCTTTGTTGTCCATGTCCATTGTTCATGCACACATGCATAAAAGTTCTGTGGTTTATTTCTCCCCCATCACCCCCTCTTCTGGGGATTCAGTCTGTACCCCACTTCCACATCTCTGGGACTACCCCATTCCTCATAGGTGTATATTGAATTATCTAAAATCATTGATCTGGACAGTTAAGATATGTGCATTTTATTACAAAATAAAAATATATACTATTTGTTACTTATTTATAATTTATAATACTGTCCATTTCTTCAGTAATATTATTTTATATTTATTCATATTGTAGTAGTACTATCATTCATATTCATATCAACCAACTTTAGAAAAACTACACATTTTTTTAGGTCCAGCTCAAAACTGAGTTGTTTTATAAAATCTCCAAATATATGACCTGCACTGGTCTCTCCCTTCTATAAACTCCCACTTACACCATAATATTTAGCATTATAGTGAATATTAAAATGAGTTCATAAAAAAGTGATCTTCACAAGTTTAAATTAACGCTCATGTTGCAGATTCATTAACTCTTATAGCTTATATTGTTACAGTCACGGATCTGAAAAATCCATGTCTGTATTTCGTCTGTTGACATACTGGTCAATGTCTACTTTAAAGGTAATTTTTTTTATGGTGTGATGTCTTACCTGTGTTAAGTGTTGGGTATGAGGGTGTCTCTGAAATTAAAACCCAAAGATCCATGAGTGACCATACCTGTCTCTTATCTCTTGGTACATGCTAAAATTTGTTATTTGTGCAACATTATAATATTGAGCAGTAATAATCTTTAATATTCTTGGCATATATATATATATATATTATTTTTTTTGTCTGTAGGGCCACCAGGCTTATGCTGAGAAGTTTTTCTATAATCTAAGTCTGTTTCCTTGTGTGGATAAGTTATTATCCGGATGTAGAGTTTGAAATCCTATCTCATGTAGAAAACAAGTCTACTACTGTAGGAAAATATTTTATTTTGATTAAAATACTACTTAGATAAAACACATGAATGCACGTACATTTCCACTGCATAGAAAATCAGGAACTTGAAACTGTATCATGCTTAAAGCCAAGATCCTCTTACCTTTCACATTTTAAAAATATGTTCGCTAACACATTTACTAATTGCCTCAACATTTCTTCTTACACTATTTAATTTTTCTCAGATCTATCAGGCTTGATATTTGATGTGACAATGTTGTCACAATGTTGAAATGCTGGAGTCACAGCAGATGGCACCAGCATGGGGTGTCACCCGCTTCTAATATTTAATTCAGCGAAAAGTCAAGGAGTAAGGATATAATAGGATAGTTTATCTTCTGCTATAAAAGAGCTAAGCATAATTCACTTTAACTTTTATAAAGGATTTGGATTGTGGTCAGGAGAAAACTTAACACCTTTTTAGGTGGTGAAGATTTCATATTGATGGCGACAAAATTTTATGACTCAAATCAAAACCTGTTCATTAATTTTAATTACAGGTTATCCCTTGGAAAACCTGTGCTGATCTGGTGGGGTATGTTGCAGAAATCAGATATTCTTGAAGGATCAAGGCACAATAAACCAAATGGCAGATTTTTCTTTAATATAATCTCACTCTTCTCCACAAACTTTTATTAAATGCGCTGTGACAGATATTGTGATAGGTTTTGAGAATATAATGTCAAAAAAATAAGGTCATGGCTTCAAATTATTTAGTCTAGTAGGAGAAACAGAATGCACAGACTCAAAACGGCCATGAGGAGACCCCCATGGAAGTACGCATGGGGGTATTTTGGAATTTCCACAGAGGAGGCTCTCATAGCGTGTGGGGATGAAGATCAGTGTGTAGAGGTGCTCTGGAAGGACCAGCAGGTGTTACTCAGACAAGGACATTACAGGTGCATTCCAGGTAGAGGGAAGAGAATCACAGGATGTGTGGAGGTGGTGGTGCCATTCTGCATGTGGGAACCTGCGGGGGCACTGTTCCAGAGTGGAGGACATGCAAGGATCAGATTAGAAAATGCATGCTGTGCTAAGTCGGTGGATTTCTACTTGCTAACTTAAATTATAAGAAAAGGTTTAGATCAAAAAGCGACATAAATTGTTCCCCTTATAAATATAATTGTCAGTAATGGGGAACAATTGATTAGAATGGATCACACTGGAATGGGGAACCTCATTGGGAGGCTGTTGAAATGAAGATAAGAAAAAAAAAACAAAAAACGCTTAGACTAAGCCCAACAGAGGAAAGGAGAGATAGTTTCAGCAAAGAAAGTCAGGACTGATGTATAAAGAGAGCTCATCTCCCAAGTTTCTAGTTTTATGTGGCCTCAATGGGCACCGTTCAATAGTCAGGAAAGAGAAGCAAGATTATTGGGGGTGGGGGTGCAGAGGGAGACCTTATTTTCTTACACTGAATTTCTCGTGCTTTGGGAACAACTTCAATGGCAATGTCTTGTAGATGGTTGGGTCTTTCGTCCTTCACAGTCGTTTTCATACACACACCCACTCTAGTTCTGTAATCTTTTTATTTTTAATCTTTATTGTTAAATGTAGAATGTATTACAGAGGTTTCTCATTTTTCCCCCATTGACTCCCTCCTCGCCCCTCCCGCCCCCCTCCCGCCTTTTCCCACAATATTGTCTGTGTCCATTGGTTATGCATATAAGTTCTTTGGTTTATTTCTTCCCACCCCCCAACCCCTTTCCCTTTGAGGTTTGTCAGTCTAGCAATGAATTTGTACTTCTTAATCCCTTCACCTTTCTCACCCATTCCCCCAACCCCCCTCCCATCTGGCAACCAACAAAATGTTCTCTGTATCTATGAGAATGTTTCTGTTCTACCTGTTCATTTTGTTTGTAGATTCCATTGTCGATAGATATGTATTCATTGCCATTTTGTTTGTTCATATATTTTATCTTTTTCTTCAAAAAGACCCTTCATCATTTCATATAATAATGGTTTGGTGGTGATGAACTCCTTTAACTTTTTCTTGTCTGGGAAAGTCTTTATATGGCCATCGATTCTAAATGACAGCTTTGCAGGATAGAGTAATCTTGGTTGTAGGTTCTTGCTTTTCATTACTCTGAATATTTCTTGCCACTCCCTTCTGGCCTGCAAAGTTTCTTTTGAGAAATCAGCTGACAGCCTAATGGGAACTCCCTTGTAGGTAACTAGCTGCCTTTCTCTTGCTGCTTTTAAGATTCTCTCTTTGTCTTGAACCTTTTGCATTTTGATGATGATGTGTCTTGGTGTGGGCCTCTTGGGGTTCATCTTGTTTGGGACTCTCTGTGCTTCCTGGACTTGTATGTCTGTTTTCTTCACCAAGTTAGGAAAGTTTTCTGCCATTATTGTTTCAAACAGGTTTTCAATTTCTTGTTCTCGCTCTTCTCCTTCGGGCACCCCCAAGATGCGAATGTTGGCGCGCTTGAAGTTGTCCCAGAGGCTCCTTACACTATCCTCATTTTTTTGGATTCTTTTTTTCTTTTTGCTGTTCTGATAGGGCGTTTTTTGTTTCCTTATATTCTAAATCGATGGTTTGCTTCTTGGCTTTATCTACTCTACTATTGAATCTGTGTAAATTATTCTTTATTTCAGTTAATGCCTCCTTCATTTCTGACTCTGCATCCATCATTTCTGACTGGTCCTTTTTTATGCTCTTGAGGCCCTCACTAAGTTCACTGAGGTTCTCACTAAGTTCATTGAGCATCCTTATAAGCAGTATTTTGAACTCAGCATCTGTTAGGTTGCTTATCTCCATTTCGCTTAGTTCTTTTATCGGGGTTTTGTTCTGTTCTTTCATTTGGGACCTGTTTCTTTGTCTCCTCATTTTGGCTGCCTCCCTGTGTTTGTTTCTGTGTATTACTTAACGAGAGGTATGGAGCTATCTGAGACCAGATGCTGCTTGTTTGAAAGAATTTAGGAAAAACCTAAAGCAGGATCCAAGACAGACCAATCCTGTGGTTAAGCAAGTGGCAACAGCTTGGGTGGACCTGAAAGTTGGGTGGGGCGGGGCCTCAGGATATCACCAGGGCGGGGCTACCAGTGTGAGCCATGTTGCTGGAGTCCCAGGTATGGCAACTGTCTGCTGCCCCAGGGAAGGACTCACCAAAGGAAAAAAGGCCTCTGACAGCACGTTTGTCCAGGAGAAAGCCCCCTCTCCAGCCCTCGCTCCAGTGCCAAATATCTCAGTTCTTCCCTATGTCTCTGGTGCCCCTCGAACTGCCTCCCCTCCAAACTTAGAGGGAGAGAGTCCGATAAGTCCGTGCACGGGCCCTTTAAGGAGCTGCCTGGGGCTCCAGCCGCGTCAGCCTCCCTGAGCCTCAGTTCCCGCTGGTTTTTCCAGCCAGAATTATGGGGATTCTCTTCCTGGCACTGGAACCCTGAGCGGGGCACCTGGTGTGGGACGGGGACCCCTCAGTCCTCAGGGAGGGGCCCTGTGTGGTGTCAAAAAGTTCTGTATTTCAATGTTGGTGGTTATTGCCATGTGTAACAATGTATGAAAACTGAGCTGAACATTTAAGATTGTTGCACTTTATACACAGTAAGTTTGTAGCATAGATGAATGACTGCTGCTTTGTAACACAACACTTGAAGTATTCATGAGAAACATACAGAAAATCTGGGTATGTAAGAACTTCCAGCATCACTGCGGATCTTCCGCAGACCCGTGGCAGCCTGCAGCCCTGGGCAGAAGGCAGCCACAGGCCCCACGTGTCTGCACTATCGAACATCCCAGCCTTTAGGGATAGGTTCCTCCAAATGAAGGGTTTGAAATGTGATTGGCCACTTCATAGCATGAGTTCAGAGCGGACTCTAACTAGTAGCCTCATGTCACTTTCTGACATCCTTTAAAAGTAAAATTGTCAGAAATGCTAATGATTCAGTTCAGTTGAGTCAGAGGAGCACTGCGCATACCTGAGTCAGATGCATATGCAAAAATACATTTTGAAGGGGTTACCCAGCATCATAATCAAATTTGCTTTTAGTGGCTTCTTTGTTATTACTTATGAAGAAGAGAGGTAACATTTATTTTATTTTTAAAAATAATTTACAGTTGATTTTATAGATAGAGGAAGGGAGAGGGAGAGAGAAACATCGGTCAGTTGCTTCCAGCATACACCCCTACCAGGGATTGAACCCACAGCTCAGGTATGTGACCTGACCTGGAATCAAACCAGTGACCTTTTGGTGCACAGGACAATTCTCAACCACCTGAGCCACCCAGCCAGGGCAAGAGGTAACATTAATGAACTCTGAGTATATTGGGGAACATGAACAAGAAATAAGCCAGTTATGCGTCTTTTTCACAAGTCTCTTATTCTGAAGTCCTTTAGCAAACTATTTGTATATTTAAATATAGAGTAGATGACTGAGCATATACTGGTGATTGGATTTGAAAAATATAAATTTATAAATGTGTAAAGCACTGTCCATTAGTCACTCTGCATTAAGTTCTAATATGTGGATTCTTGTCTTTAGATGAGAACACATAGGTTTGCTTTGTACCCAGTGATCTGTATCTCCTTAATTTGCACCTTTTTAGCATTCTACTTTTATAGGACAAAATTTCTAAGTTGTCTTCTCCCACAGAGGCCTAGGAAAACTTGGGTAAGGGAACATGAGGTAAGGACACACGGCACAAACATTTAGACATCTGCCTTGTTTTGTGATCACTTACTGGTTTTATATAAAAGGTTAATTCTTCCAGTTTTAAGAAATGATGTGTCAAAATGCCTTGGGAATGCATAGGTGGAATACCTCTAAGTCCCTGTTCTTCCCACAGCCCTTTCTGAGAACAGAAGTTATGGACAATCTTTTACCTATTATTGGCCTTGTCTTGAATCTTGTGGCTCTGCTGTCATGATCACAACATGCTAGACCAGATATTTTCCTTAGAAGTTAAAGAATACAACATGATGCTCTGGCATCCTGTCTCGAGAAATCATTCCCTCAGGGTTATTAAACACTGGGTGGTTTAATATCAGGATTAATTATCAGGATTTGTTCCACTGAAAGCAGCAGCAATTCTACAAGTGGCTTGAACCCCAAGGAAATACACTGTTTACTTAATCAGATGTCAGGATGTGTGATTTTAGGACTAGCACAGCTACCCAAAAACAGCGCCGAGGACGTGACTGTATTTGTCACCACATGACCCCTTCCTCAGCACAGTCCAGCGGTCACAGCCTTGGGCATCATGTGGTCCCAAGACAGCATGTGGTAGAACATGGGAGGAGATGGGGCCAAGGGTTTTCTCCTCATGACGCTCTCATTTTTTAAAGTTAGGAAATAAGACCCTTTCTGAGAAGCTCTCTAATAGGCTAGCTCTAGTTTCTCACTCACGGTCAAGTTCATGGGGAATCAAACACGTAGGACTGAACTGAAGCCATGGTGAGTCATTGGTGTCTAAACAAAACAGACCTTCTGTTAGCAAAAGCGGTGAGTGACAGCTAACAAGTAGACAAACAAAGAGGTCACAATCGGTCACAGATGACCCTTCCGTCACCAAATTTTCATTAGAGAGCACAACTTGAAGGCTAAATAGGTAATACAGGGGAAGGAAAAATGTAGGTGAAAAGTGCTGAAAGGAGAGTCACAGCAGAGAAGGAAAGAAGGAGTCATGAGTGTGACAGGTTACTGGACCAGAAAAGCAATTGATGTCTGACTCAAAGGCAACAACAAAATTATGGGCTTACTCTATCTACTGTCTGGGTCATTAGAGTTGCTATGGGTCACTGAAGGTACTCTCATGTCCTCAGTGGTGGTGATAAATGATTTTGCAGTGTTTTCTGATATCTTGCCCTTTTGATACAGTGTTGGTTTTCTCTCTCTCTGACTTCCTGTGTTCCCTTAACATGAATAACCACCACCTGAGCAATGTGAGCATACCTGTGTCTCTTGAGAACTAAAAGCTCTAACATAAAAAAGAACATTATGTAGACGATAGTTCTTGTACAATCATTCAATGCATGCGTGATGTTAATCCGGGCTCTTGCGACGAGCTACACAAAGCAGTCTTTGCCCTCACAGAACTTCTTTCTATCCTAAGAGAGAGTGTTTTTTAAGAGACACATTCAAATACTTTTTTGTGGGTGTGATATTGAAGATGACAAGGATGATAAATATTATTATATGCTCAGAAAGATTCTACATGTTGTTATTATTGCCTTGAGTGATCACTTTAATGTAGGCATCCTGTGTTCCATTTTATAGATGAGAAAATGAGGCACTGATGAAATATATAAAGAAATTTAAAGGATGAGGGAGTTTTCAGTGAATGCTAAAATAACCATTGATATATATACATGTGTGAATGGAAATACATCCACAAAAGGGTAAGACAAGATCTGGAGAGTGATTTATGAGACAGAGAAGAGCAAAACTAAAGACTGGGAACCTGTGGTCATTTGGGGTTTGAAGAGCAGTAAGGAGGCCAACTGGATCGAGTCCAGTGAGCAAGAACAAGAACGTAAGAGAATAGGTCCCACAGTTACATAGTGAGAGATTTCATAAAGCTTCTTAGCCACCGTAAGAAGTTTAATTTTATTCTGAGAGCAGTGGGAAGTTATAAATCAGTTTAAAATAGGGGAGGGGTAATATGATTAAACATTTAAAAAGTTCATTCTGGCTGCTGCATGGAAAACAGAGTCTAAGGAAACAAAATTGGAAGCAAGAAACCCAGTTAGTTTTCAGGTGTGCTGGCAATAGGTGATAGAGGGAACAGATGTTTGGGAATGAAAAAGTGAGTGAAGGCAATCAAATTCAGAGTAGATTTGAAGCTAGCCTCAAAAGTACTTGACAGGCTGAACACAGGGTAGAAAAGAAAGGGAGCAAGAACAATGCTCAGCTGTGGACATGAAAAACTGGTGAACAGTGGCCCCTTTTACTAAGTATACTAGGAAGAACCCCTGATCATTTATCTACGGCGAGGCCAGACATGGACCCTCCCAATCTTCATTCATTGCCTCATAAATGATTAGCTTAACCGTTTGGTCCCCACTGATCAACCAGAACAAAATGCTTATTATCCAAACTTTAGTTAAGATTGTCCCTGCCCCCAGGCCCTTGAGTTTTGGCCCAGCCTCATCCTAAACGGGTATACAGCAAACATCCTCTGAGCTCCCATCGGTCATGCCGCCCTCTCCTCCCATCTCACTTCCCCACACTCAGCTCCTTCTGGTCTCGTCCATTCCCCTCTATAAAATGAAACCCCTTTTGCCTACCCCTTCAGACATCTGCAGTACTTAAGTTTAGTGCGTTCTCCCTAATGCAACAGTTCTGCCTGCCTTGTTCAACAGTTGCTTCCTCCTTAATGCAATACTGCTCTTGAACAACCTCTCTCCTTGCTAAGTCAGGGTCTGTTTGCTGGACACCAGACACCCTGACTTCGTTCTAAGAGACTTAGAGCCATCTTTGATTCATTGTGTCAATTATCATTTCCACATACTGTCAAAATCCTATCTCACTTTCTTCTCTAGAATGCACTTCTCTTCACCTTTCCACTCTCAACAAGAATTGAAAAATATCCAACACACAAAGAACCATGGAACAGAGAAATAGCCACTCAGACTGAAGTGTCCAACCATTCTGCCCATTGCTCGACGTGGCCAGATGACTTTTCCTAAGATCTCCTCTTCTGGTGGTCTCCAAGGCTCAATAGAAAATGTAAAAAAAAAAAAAAAAAAAAAAAAAACAGAATAGCAACAACAACAATTTTCCACTGTCAAGCAAGAAGTCAGGGAAGAGGAACCAAGTGGGAGAAGCGACCTTAGCCTGGTGTGTGAGAAATAGGCAAAGGGAGGAGGAGTTAGGGTATAAGTTAAAGCATCTTGGAAGTGACCACTGAACCTATACCAAAAAGCAAAATTGGATGAAAAAGTCGGATTTGAACGTATGAAAGTCCAGTTGAAGAAGAAAAGTTATGAAAACAATTTTGAGGATTTCTTGCAGGGAGTAAACCAAGATGGCGACACAGGGTCCCCTGCGCTCCCTTCCTAAGGATGCACCACTCTTCACATGACTCGTTAACCTTGTCAACTGAACCGAGCACAGGAACAGAAATCACACTCCAGCTCACAAAAAGAAAGAGGAAATGCTTCTCTGATTCCTCCATTTTTACATGGCATATTTTACAAAGACATAAAGAAAACCATGAACCCTATAAACCTATGAACCCTATAAACACTTTCAGATTTCTACCTCATTCTATTATAAATGTTTTATTATAATTCAAGAACAGAAACAGGAATAAAAATTATAGAAAAAGAGAAAAACAGAATTATTTTGTTAAAACTCTACAAATATGACTTATAAGGATGACCTTTTACATTATTGTTATTGATTTTGGAGAGAGAAGGAAGGAGAGAGAGAAACATTGATGTGAGAGAGAAACATCAGTCTTCCCGTATGTGTCCCACTCACGGATCGAACCTGCAACACAGGCTTGAGCCCTGACAGAGGAATCGAATCGGTGACCTTCTGGTGCATGGGACGACACTCAATCAACTGAGCCACGCCAAACAGTGCGGGATGACATTTGTTTAAGATAAAACTTTACCACCCAATAATTCAAACTGGTTTATTTCTGAAATCATTTGTTTGTTCATCAGAAGTTATCTAGCACGTAAATAGTGAGCACTTAAAATGTGCCAGGAATTGTATGATTCAGAGACCCAAGCAAAGATCTTGCTTTTGTGAATCCTAAATCTTAATTGGAGAATTAGACACACACATAATATATACACATGCACATACACACTCCCAGACAATTGAATAAAATATCTAATCTAATGGTGCTAATTCTTTGGAAGGACATAAAGCTGGGAAGAGAGCGGAGGGTAGCAGGGCAGTGGGGAGTGGCTGCTGTATTTTGGGTAGTAAAATAGAATGGCTAGATTAAAGTCTTCTTTGAGGGGGCATTTGCTTAAAGACCTGAAGGAAGTAATCAGTGAACCAGCTGCGTCTGTGGGCAAGGCAGGCTGGCAGGGGTGCCCTGAGGCAGGGGTGCCCCCTGTTTGATGGAGCAGAGTGAGGCAGGGAGAAGCAGATGCTTTGCTCAGTGAGAAGAGAGAAGCTGAATAGTTTAGGGCTTTGCAGGCCAATGTGAGGTCTTTGGCCTTGACCCTAATTCTAGTAGAAGGGATCTGATCATTTTGACTATTCCGGATGGTTCTAGCTGCCCATTGGGGTGCAGGGGGCAAAACCAAGGAGACCGGTTACAAAATTTAACTTGCAAACTATTCTCAAACCATCGTCAGTTCGTAAGAGTTGAGAAAGGGAAAAATAAACCGTTCTCATTGCTATATACGTGAAGATCAGTGGATACCTAAGAAAGCTTTCAGTGAGCACTAAGTAGCTAACAACAACAACAACAACATTCCCTGGCAAACAGCTCCCAGCTGCCCTTTCATCGCTGCCCACATTCCTTCACTGTACCAAGGGCCACACGTGTGCTCCTTACCCACAGGCCTAACACACCTTTGCTCTCTCTCCTGTGTTCGCCTTTTGTTTAGGGAGTGGGGTTAAGCTTCAGCTATCCTCTTTTTGTCTTTTTAGACTTCATCCTTCAAGCATAATCCATATTTTATATCATACACCAAAACAATGAATGCACAGCACTAAATTATAATAGAGTTTAATGTAAAAAAAAAACTTCATTTCCAATTGATGTACAACATATGCAAAACTTCCATTTGAATGGATGAAACTTATCTATGAGCTCTGTGAAGAGATAATTTTCAAGAATTTTTAGAAGAGTCATCATAATATGTGTATAGCTCATTTTTTTTATTTGTCTATTGACTTTATTGCTTATTTGGTTTTTAAGAGTACTTAAAATTGACCTGACCACAAAACTCTTAATATTTCAATGTAGAACAAAGTATCTTCAGATATAGTTGTTAAGACTAATTGCTAAATGTCTTACTTTTACATAAATTACTTAACTTGTGATTTTTCTTCTAATTTCCCACTTAGTGCCTGCAGTCCTCAAATATTCACTCAAGTCAACACTGTTCTATTTCAGTGTGTCCTTCCCATGCCAACCCATTCTGGCCACCAACACTTAAGACACCTGACTAGACACTATGGAAGACTTCAAAAGTGACAGAGAACACCGGTCCTAATGAAAAAAGAAAAAAATATTTTAATGCAAATCTGGGTAGAGTAACTGTTACCTGCAAGGTACAGGCTTAGAAATTTTTCTAGAACAGAAAGTCACAAAACTGGCCTGAAGAAAGAATAAGAGTTCAGTAATCACAGGCCACAGGTACTGATCACTCCCGACCCTGAAAGATAACCTCTCCCTTGGATATTTTGCTTGAAATAGTTGTTTCTTTTTGAAACAATCAAAAGACACTTTGAACAAGCCATGATTTTTATTTATTCAACACATATTTCTGTAGTGCGTATAACATACCAGGTATTATGGTAAGAGATTTTCTTTATTCGTTCATTAAATACGTGTAACAATGGGCTTTATCCATAGTTACAAATGTCACATCTTTAGGACAGGAGGACATTCTGGAGCATCCTTAAATTTAGTTTACAACCCTCTCTCAGAAGCAGAGAGATGGAAGCAGTGTCTTTTCAAAGACATACTTCGCAGGTCCTTGAGGAAGTCATTCTAGGGTCACAATACTGTTAAGAGGCTTGTTTAGCTTTTAAAGGGATTTGCATATATTTCAAAGAGATAAAGAAAGCCCTTACATTATGAGTTTTCTAAAGTAAATTCTTTAAGGAAATGGAGGGAAGTGAAAAGTCTCTTCCCTGGTATTCAACAGGGAGAATTAAGCCTCTTAGTTTTAATTTGTATTTGCCTTCAGAGTGTCCCCATGCAATTGGATCAAAACTCTTAACTATCAGAAGAAACTCTGGAGACAGAAGAGATGGATAAAGCCAAGTTGGAGTTGGAGAAGAAATAGGAGTGAATTAGAGCCAAATTATTTACACGTCTAAGTTACAATGATATGGCTACTGTAGCAATAGGTTCACTACAAAAATAATTGCCTTTTCTAAGTACTGTGTTCTTAAAAATATGTAATTATGGTAATAATTGCCTTAGAGCTCTAATTAAAAGTAAAATGAGTTCAATGAGATTTCAATACCAAAAGTCCTTGACTAAAAAGTTCAACTCCTGATCATTGTTTTATAAACTTAATTCAGAGTATAAAATACTTAGCAGTTTACTATAGACTTGACACATTATTTTAAGGTTCATATGCTTGTGTAACCAGGTTAAGATAAAGAACACTGATAGCACCCTGTTTCAAAATCTTGCCTCATCCTAGCTCATGATATTTTCCTAGAGACTCCTTGTCAGGTGGAGTCTCAGATCTTTCATGGCCATTTCATTCTTTTGTCATCCACTGATCATTTCTGTTTTACTGCATCTTCCGTAAATGTGTCTGCAATCATGTACAGCAACGTGACTATCTCAGGCACCCATGACAAGGCTTATGACAAGGGTCTTGACTGCAGACTTCTGACAGCGGTGTGTAAATAACCTGAACCACTGGGCTGATGAGGTTTCCAGATCTCTAGCGGAGAAGTGGATGGATTCATAAGACTGCTAGCACAGCATCAAGCAGAACCTGAAAAAAATTCCATGGGAATGAAAGGGGCTAATAAAGGATGATTCCAGTTTTTGTTTTTGACACTGTTTGTTCTTTAATGTTCTATTTTCAGTATATGAGGGACCTTTTGCCCTCTTCTCTTAAGTTATCTATAATTTGTAAGAATTCAGTGGATTATAGTTTTTATAAAGAAAAATGAAACATTCATTTTTTTCTTTACCTGTTCCCTCCAGAATTCAGAACCTATTCTGAAGTTCTTGTCTTGTTTTGTATTTTCACTGAAATAGAATTATTTGTGAAAGTTCAGTAAGAATCTATCCTTCTTATAACAGAACATACTTGGAAACATCGGTTCTATCACCAAGGTGTGCCCGGAATGTCACACTTGACAATGTTGCATATAATCAAGTATGGCCAGAGGGCTTTAAAGAACTAGAAATGACTTTATAAAACCAATGCTTACAACCCCCTCTGGGAAAAACTGGATTGATACCTGGCTCATGGGGCCCCACCTTCAGAGGGCAATAGGAAGGGAGCTCTCTGGCAGGCCTAAACAGGTTAGGGTATCCCGGGGACCTCCAGAAGAAGGGAATTCAGCTGAATCTGCAAGTGATGCAGAAAAAATCTGAGGGTGAGTTCTTGGGGTGGTGTCCAAGGCTCAAGAGGTTTTAAAAAGTCTAATCAGAGATTCTGTATGAAAAATTTCAGCAAAGTAAATTATATACTTGCTATACCTATGTGAATAATCAGATTAAATCTGATGAGACAGTACCTATTTGGTAAGCAGCCTCTGTAAAAAGGCGGGGATGAGCCTAGAGAGAAATTTTATGACTTAATGGGAAACTAGAGTGTGCCCGAGTGGGTTATTAGATTTCAATCTTGTTGATTGTCTTCGAGATACTTTTCATCTTCGGGTAAGCTCTGTTTTCTTTCTACATTTGTATCCAGCTGTGAACTGGGCTGGATCCTGCCTTGTCCGTATTCTGTCAGTAATTAGCCTTTCATATTTTAATCCCACCCTCCTGATATGGCTGAGATCTAGAGTGGCCCTGTCCTGAGCCCCCTGAAGGTCGGAGCTGGATGGCTTGAATAACTTCAAAAAGCCACCACAGCAGACCATGCCTGGGCCACCGTGACGCCTGTTGCTGTGTGGAACACTGAGACAGGCCACTGGAACACCTGGGCTCTCAAAGCACAGCACACTGCACACGGGGAAACCACCGGGTGCCTCCGCCGGCCTCACGCCGCCATCTAAGGATGCTCTGGCCCTACCTCTAGACATCGTCCGCTGACAGCCCTCTGGACGCAGAAGCTGGGTGTCCAACTATGAATCTTTGTTTTTCTTTTATTTTTACAGAAACTCCCCTCATTAGTGCTTGACCTCTGCACCATTCAGCAAAAATCTTCCACTACCAAGTTCCGGCTGACAGTTCGGTTGATCCTGTACCAATGAAAGAGGACAGAGTGAGAAACGGATTTACATCACTCAAAGCAAAGAACAAGAGAAGGGACTGACAGATGCCCTTGAGCTCACTTCAGCCAGGCTCCTGTAAGCTTCGAGGCCTCCACCTTGACGTCCATCCCTGGGGTCCTGCACGCCTCAAATGTAGTAAGAAATTCTGCCTTCAGCAAGATCCTGTTAGGTCCGTTTAACCAGAATCCCCCTGCTCTTGATATTCCCTCTTGATATTCTGTCCACCCATCCCCACTCTGCTTGGCTACGCCCCACTTGTCCATGATGTACATGGAATTGTCTCTGTACAGTTTTATGCTGAGATTTCTCTTTTACTGTTTTTACCACTTTACGGCCGAGCTCTGGTTTTCTTTTCACAGTTATCGGCCATATATACATAAATCACTTTAGGAATCAAAAAGGATCATTAAAAAGCCAAATGACTAGTACTATGAAAATAAGTACAAGTTAGTTGAGTTCAAGCTAATTAATTTAGATCTAGAAAGCTAAATACGATTGTATTGAAGACATAGATTGCAACATAAATTAAATGTGGAGATAAAAGTGAGATGATGTTTTCACGTGGAAGATAAAAAACTGATCTAGCTGATATGCTTCCTCTGTCATCGACATAATCCGATTAGTGCTGATGAGAGTTAAGGTTTGTTGAGCACACTGTTTTATTCTAAGTGCTTTGCAGTATTATATCTTTTAATCCTTACAAGCACCTTATACACTAGAGACTATTATCATCCCTCTTTTAGATATAATTTTAGATGCAGATTTTAAAATAAAATTCAAAACAAAATGGAAAATAAAACATTAAAGTTCATAAACCAAGTATCTTCTGTAAGTTAAGGTTTTGTTGGGGTAGGTAAGACCTGAATGTGGAGGTGATATATTCTAATATAAATATAATTTTCATAATCAAATAACTCATTTCAAAATATCTCATATTAGCATGTCTAGCTTGCTGTAAAAAATATAATAAAATAAAAAGGCTCTATTTGGTGCTTTTCATCATTTAATTCTTGTTTCATGGCAACATATTTTCTTGAATCTCTAATGCTGTTACCAGCTCCTTCATTCCCACCAGCAGGATAGCCCAACATTCCCCTTAGTTTCCCCATCCTAATGCCAGTGTTGTAAACCATCCCCCACAACCTGGGAGGGGACAGGATAACTTTAGGGGATGGCAGAACCCATTTCCTGAGTCTTGGGACCCTCTTTTAGGACATGCCAGGAAAATTCCAAACTTTTATCTCATTAACTGTAGGTTACGGTGAGTACAGGCCCTAATTAACTAACACAGTAGACTGCTTCTCTCCTGGGAGTTCAAGCCAACATGAAACCCCACATCCTAGATAAGGTACATCCGTGGTAAGAAATGTGGCCAGTTGGGCCTCACGTTCTGTCCAACTTGCTCTGTCTCCTGACTGTACCTCCTCTCTGCCTCAGACTCCTGCCAGAATGGATCTGGGAGGCACGCAGGCTGTCCCCACCCACACACTTGCCATCACACCAGGATGTGCTGGGAGGATTATCACCGAAGGTGGGCGCAATCAAAGTGGTGATGTGGATTCTGAGGAAAATGAGCTTCCTCTCTGGGGCAACTTCTCCGGATGAAGGTGCAGAAAGAATTCTGTACATGAGAGAAACTGGGTCCTTTAAAGAGGAGGGTGTGTCTGCCTCCAGTGGTGAGGGAGGTTCAGGGGAACAACATTTCACTTCCTTGGCCTTACCTATGTCTGCCTGAAGGTCCTCATCCCATGTCGTAGGGCCTGTTTCTTCCCCACTGGTGTCCTTAGTTTAGATAGGAGATTTGGATTGGGGAGAGAGGACATTTAGTCGGCAATCTAATGCCATTTCCTACTCTCACATTCAGTCTGACGTCTGGCTGTCACGGGACACGATGAAGAGTTCCTTTAAATTGTTGGGAGGTGCCTATCTGAATACCATGACTTTTCGCTTCTCTAGGTACACACTTTAGCACCTTCCTAACAAGCCAGCTGACTCTACAAATGTATAAACAAAATATTTTAACATAAAACTAAGTACCATACTCATTTTCTCTCACAATACATTGACTTCAAGTTGTATATATACCATGCTATTACCTGATTATTATAATTATATATATAATAAATGCATAATTTTGTCATATACAGAAATATAGGAATGTATAGATAATCAATAGTTATTTAGATAGTATAATGTGGCCAAGAGATCTAAATAGTGATTCTCAAACTTTTATTAAGATTTAATTATGTTAGAAAAGATAGTTTCATAAAAATATTTCCATTAAACATATTAATATGACATATTTCTCTATTACAGAAAATTTAAAATAATTAATGTAAATGAGGGTGTCTATAGACTGCAATATTGAAACTTTGGCAAGAATTTAATGGATTTTCATTTTGATTCTAATTACTTTTCTTCTAATAGCTCATCCCTATTTTTGAGTTGAAACCTCAGTCATTTTTTTTTTTTTTAAGTACTAGGCTCTTCAGTAGCTAAAAATTTACATTGGAACCAATGTGGAGGTAGGTCCTGTTGGCATACATTTTGTCTACTCTTTTTCAGGTGGGGGGCAAATGTTTCACTTAACTTCTTAAAGTTCTGAGAGGCTATTATAGACACAGCCTTGCTTTGTTCACTAACTGCTCCATCCTAGAGTTTATGGTTGTTTGTTTTAACACAACATGTAGAAGAAAATAAATGAGAGCAGATACAAGGGCAATGTACAACAATAATTATGCAGAACTTCATTTCAAGAAGCAGATATTTTTACTTAACTTTCTAAACTTTTATTAAATACTTATACTCCCAACTACTGTGAACTTTGTCCATCTATAGTCTATCACAAAACTGCTTCAGAAATAAAAACTTGTAGAAACCTCTATAAAGGGCTTGTATTCCTTTAAAAATGAGGGAGGGGGGATAGAAAATCATATTTAATTAATATTTTTAGCAGAAACATAAATTGGTTTTGTCATTGTTGTAGACATCTCTCATGCAAAGACTATTGGGAAGACAACGGTATTTTTTTCTCACAGTGTATTTCTAAATGTGGAAACCAGGTGGAATTATCACAACACTGCTGCCATTGCAAGAAGGTGAGGTGGATGTTTAGTTACATTTTGCCTTTGAAGCAACAATGGGAACCTAACAGATTCTTATAAAAGTTGAAAGAAGCTCTGAGGTTCCAGAGATGCTCATGTCTCTAGTGTCCCAACTATTACATAGCAGATATGAAGCAAAACTGAGTCTTGGCCTGGGTGGTGGCGGTGACTCAGCCTTGACTAGTTAATGTGAAAGAGGCATTCAGCTCAGATACGTTTTCATCAGATTGTGGGCTCTCAGGTGCTCTGACTCACAATTTCTTTTCATAAGAACAAAATAAAGAAGGTTGTACTCACAGTTCCCATCAGCTGCGATCCAGAAGCACTCGAGTATTTGCTCAGTTCCTTATTAGCGTGGGTGCTCTGGCCTCCGCACTGCCTACAAAGAAAATAATAGAGATGCAGATGGTATATTCATAAAGAGGCGTATTGGGGGAAATTATATAATAACAGCTAATTAAATTAAAATAGAAAAAATGTTCTTCTCCGTGTTCTTTTAGTGATTCACAAACTAAATTATAGAGTTGAAAGACCTAATGACTATGTTAAAAATAACTTTCTCTATAAACATTTTTATCCACTTATTACCTCACTTCCTTTATTTCCTTTTGAGATGAAACAGATACCTTTTATAACAACAGATTTATATTTTTTTCTTTTCAGATCTGAAAGACATCTAAGAGAAGACTTGCAGGCTGTGCCTTTTGATGTTTAGAACGTGTTTGAGAATATACATGAATATGCTCTAGGTCATAATATTCTCCAGAATTTAGACTTTTAATTTATTTAAACTCATTGCATTTGCCCAAAATATTAACAGATTATAATTTTGAGTCATATTAATAATCTGAGTGACACATTTTGTTTACTGGTTAAGAAGAACATTTTCCAATTTATTGATCCACTGTTTTTAATATTACAATACAATAAATTAGCATCTGTTTAAAATCCTCCCAACTAATCTTCTTAACATATTTTATTTTAGCCTGTTTATTAGTAATTCATACCTAACAATTATATATGCAATAATATAATAATATTTAAATGATATTCTGGGGCATAAATATATAACTCAGCAAGATTTTTTAGTTTCAAATAAAAAGTAATCAAATCACATTGATTATATTATTTATTGTAAAAAAATATCCTCTATCACTAGGAAAAATTAATCTCTATAACAGTCTATCTTTGCCAAACAAAAAATTACTGCCAGAAATCATGTACATTTTGTGGGCCAGTGTATATACCAGATAAATCATACATCTTTCATAGCTGTCGTCGTCTGTATTATTTTAGGATGTACCATGCTTTTTTATAAATTAGTATCTAAAATATGTAAAATTCTTCTCCTAATGTGTCATTAGTTCCTTTGTAGCGAGAGGAGATTTCCCCTACAGTCAACTCTGATCATTTGTCTCTGTTTTGGATCTGTCTGTTACATGCTTATTTTTATTTATGAAAAATGTGCCAGGAGATCAGCAAGTGCCATTTCGTAACACTGACATAAGCATATTTTTCTAATTTAAAATTGAGCATGCCACTAGAAATAGCAAAACAAATGGAAGAAATATCATTACGAGTTTGCAAATGCTGTGAATTCAGTAGCATGGCTAAGAAAATGAATGGCAAGAGTTTATATTACTATCACACCAAGAGTGGACAGGATGTAATTATTAAATAAAACTGATACATTTCTAGAATGATACATGCCATTCTAAAAGTTTTTCAATGTGCACACAGGAGTTTATGGTGAAAAATTTTGGAAACTGAGAGATGATCCTACACTTTTTATTTTTAGTTTTTTTTTTTGTTTTTTTTTAATATGGTGTGATAGTTATTGGTTTGCTGTCTCTCAGCTCTAGATTCACCCTTTTGGCCTGCTCTGTGAAAATGAACCTGACGTCCCTACATCGCTCTCCATGAGCGCCACACACGGCAGCTCGGTCACTGTCCTGCTCGCGGCCAGGCTCTGCGCTGGGCCCCGCCTGCTCGCGCAGGCTCCTCTGTGCTCCCAGCCCCGCTCTGCCGCCTCCTGCGCTGCGTGGAGGCTGCCGCTTCCACCAACCCACAGCTTTCACTTGACACCCCTTGGAATGTTCTGTGGCAATGACTTTCACAGACATAGGGCCATTCATATTATCCATTCTTTATTGAATGAGCTTTGGTAGTTTGCATCTTTCAAGGATTTTATTTTTTTCCTTTTCTTCTAAATTGTCTCATATATTGGTAAAAAAAAAAAAAAAGAAAAAAAAAAAAGAAAGTTTAGTATTTCCTTACCATTCTTTTAGTAAATGTAGAAACTGTAGTAATGTTACCTATCTCATTCCTAAAACCCTTGCAGGATACTTGGTCCTGTCTGAAATGTCTACTGAAACATTTGGTTCACACCAAAAGGTCCCTGAAACGTGGTACTATCAAAACGTCCATGAGCATATCTGGTTCACACCAAAAGGTCCTTGATATTTGGTCCTCTCCAAAATGTCCACACTTAAGAAAGCATCTCTGGGTGCTAATACCCCATAAGGGATATTTATTTTTTGCTATATAGAATTAATACATAAAAATACTATTGTGTTTGTTGTATTGGTCCAATGATTGTATTATGGCTGTATTGTTAACAATAATCTTTCTTGCCTGGAAAACCTATCAGGTAATGGCACGGGTTTGGTGGATAGGTTGGTGTGTACCGAATGTCTCCAGAAACATTTTGGACAGGACCAAAATCCTCTAGTCCCTGATATTCATTATTGTGTTTACTCTCTTTATTTTCCTTATTGATCTCTCTAGTGTTAACTTTGGACTTTATTGATATTTCACATGTACACACAGCTGTTTTTTCCCCCCTTTAAGGAATCATCGATTTTCTACTATTTTTTTTTTCAATTTCATTGTTTTCTGTGCTAATAGTAGTTACTTTCATACTTATTTTATACTTATTTTGTGTTCAGCTTGCTTCTTTTTCTGCTTTCATTAGGTGGAAGCTGAGATCACTGATTTATTTATTTATTTTAAAAATTTTTTTCCCCTCATTCACCAAGTTACTCCTTTATTCATTAAACATATGTGTTCTGGATCTATCATATTGCTAAACATTGAGTTGGGCAGGGGGCATACAACTGTAAATAAAGTATTTGTGGAGTTCACAGACTAGTGAGGGATAAAGACAATTCAGCGAAACAATTTCACGATAGGGGAGAAAAGATATTACCAGCTTTCAATGAATCTAAGATGCCATCATTTGTATAGATGCCATTTTTTTTAATACATCTCTAAGGAAAAAAAAATATTGGCAATTTTTATATTTATTATAAGACATCAATTTTTTAAATTATTTTTGTTACAGATGTTTCTCCTTCCCTTCAGACACCCTCCTCCTGATCCTGGCTCCCCGCCCCCCACTGATTTAAAACCAGCCTTCCTTTCTAAGATAGGGATTTAGTGCTATAAATTCTCTTTAAATGCTGCCTTAGTTGCACCCTATGATATTTAATGTATTTTTATATTTAAGTAAAAAATATTTTTCTAATTTCTCTTTTGCTTTCTTCTTTGATCCATAGGTTCTTTACTGTTTAATTTCCAAACATTTGGAGGTTTTCCAAAGATCCTTTAGTTGTTGATTTCTAAGTTAACTTTATATTTATAGAAAATATTTTAGGGAGAAAAAAAATGGCGGCAAAGTGAATGGAGCGACCCAGACCGTCTCCCAAGACCAAACTGGATTTACAACGAAAATAAAGGCAAACCGTCAGAAAAGGGCAGCCAAAAGACATCTTGGAGGACCACTTAACCAGAAACACCCACTCAGTCCTGGTAGGCTTGCGAGGATGGGAGAGGGGACCGAGAGCCCAGGGTCCGCAGCGGCCTGGGCAGGGGCCAGGGAACTAGACGGGAAGTTAATTCTACCGTCTTTCTTCCCACCGTGCACGGCCCTGGGAACTCTGTAGCCGGCTAAACTCTCCGCTGAAGCCGCACAGACTCCCGGCCCCCAGGGAACTGGGCGGGACCAGGGAACTCGGCGGGACCGGGGAACTAGGCGGCCGCCATGCACGGCCCTGGAAACTCTGTAGCCGCTGAAGCCGCACAGACTCACAGACCCCAGGGAACTCGGCGGGACCGGGGAACGCGGCGGAAAGTTAATTCTACCGTCTTTCTTCCCGCCGTGCACGGCCCTGGAAACTCTGTAGCCAGCCAAACTCTCCGCTGAAGCCGCACAGACTCCCGGCCCCCAGGGAACTCGGCGGGACCGGGGAACTTGGCGGGAAGTTAATCCTACCGTCTCCCTTCCCACCGTGCACGGCCCTGGAAACTCTGTAGCCGGCTCAACTCTCCGCTGAAGCTGCACAGACTCGTGGCCCCCAGGGAACTCCACGGGACTGGGGAACTCAGCGGGAAGTTAATCCTACTGTCTCCCTTGCCACCCTGCATGGGCCCTGGGGACTCTGTAGCCAGCTAAACTCTCCACTGGAGCCGCACAGACTCGAGGGCCCCAGGGAACTCAACTGGACCAGGGAACACAGTGGGACCAGGGAACTCCGCGGGACCAGGGAACTCAGTGGGAAATTATTCCCACCGCCTCTCTTGCCACCCTGCATGGGCCCTCGTAACGCTATAGCCTGCTAAACTCTCGGTTGGAGCCACACAGACTCCCGGAGAACAGGGGACTTGGCTGGATTAAAGTGGGTCCTCCCTGGTGCATCCAAACCCAGGAGAGGGAGCCACAAACAGCAAAACACCAACACTCACTGGGAAAACTTGGCAGACTCCAAAGCCCACTGTGATAACGAAAATGGTGAGAAACAGAAACAAAAGCCAAATGAAAGATCAAGAGACCTCTACAGAAGATGAAATAAATGAGGTGCAGTTAAGCAAGTTAACAGAACAAGAATTTAGAGCCATGATGTTGTGGAAGCTCAACAGCATGTGTAAGGACATGAGCAACATGAGTAAAGACATAGAAATGTTGAAAATAAACCATCTGGAAATGAAAAACCAACAGGAAGAAATGAAGAATGACATATCAGAAATGAAAAACACACTGGAAGGTCTAAAAAGCAGAGTAGGGGAAGCTGAGGACCGGATCAGTGAATTAGAAGACAGGCTAGAAGAAATCAACCAATCAGAAAACCAAAAGGAAAAAAAGATTAAAAAACAAGAAGAGAGCTTAAGAGAACTGTGGGACAACTGGAAACGTAATAATATTCATATCATAGGAGTCCCTGAAGAAGAAGAAAGTAAGCGAGGGCTAGAGAATATATTCAAAGAAATAGTGACAGAAAACTTCCCTAATTTGGTGAAGGAAGAAGGCATTCAAGTTCAAGAAGCTCAGAGAGCCCCAAGTAAGAAGAACCCAAACAGGCCCACACCAAGACACATAGTAATCAAACTGCGAAAAATTAAAGACAAAGAGAGAATCCTAAACACAGCAAGAGATAAGCAACAGGTTACCTACAAAGGAACCCCCATAAGGCTCTCAGCTGACTTTTCACAACAAACATTACAGGCTCGAAGGGAATGGCATGAAGTAATCAAGGTCATGAAAAACAAGGATCTGAATCCAAGACTACTCTACTCAGCAAGGCTATCGTTCAAAATAGAAGGTCAAATAAAGAGCTTCCCAGACAAAATAAGGCTAAGGGAGTACATTAGCACCAAAACAGCACTACAAGAAATGTTAAAAGGACTGCTGTAATTACCAGGAGAAATGGGAAGAAAAATAGAACCACACTAAACAAAAATAGCAATGAATAAGTACATATCAATAACCACCTTAAATGTAAATGGACTGAATGCTCCCATAAAAAGACACAGAGTAGCTGATTGGATAAGAAAGCAAGACTCATCTATATGTTGTTTACAAGAGACCCACCTCACAACAAAAGACTCACATAGATTAAAAGTGAAGGGATGGAAAAAAATCTTTCAAGCAAATGGAAAAGAAAAAAAAGCTGGGGTAGCAATACTGATATCTGATAAAATAGACTTCAGATTGAAGGCCATAACTAGAGACAAAGAAGCCCACTACATAATATTGAAAGGATCTATCCAACAGGAAGATATAACCTTGATAAACATATATGCACCCAATATAGGAGCACCAAAATATATTAAAAAACTATTGGAGGACTTCAAAGGAGAAATCGATAGCAATACAATCATAACAGGGGACTTCAACACCCCGCTCACATCACTGGATAGATCCTCTAGACAAAAAATTAGCAAGGAAACAGAGACTCTAAATGAGCACTAGACCAAATGGATTTAATAGATATCTACAGAGAACTACACCCCAAAACTACAGAATTCACATTCTTCTCAAGTGCACATAGAACATTCTCAAAGATAGACCACATGTTAGGGCACAAACTAAGTCTCTACAAGTTCAAGAAGATTGAAATTATAACAAGCATCTTCTCAGACCACAATGGTATGAAACTAGAAATCAATTGCAAGAAGAACATACAAAGACATTTTAACACATGGAAGCTAAATAGAATGTTATTAAACAATGAATGGGTCACCGAGGAAATCAAGGAAGAAATCAAAAACTTCCTGGAACCAATGAAAATGAGGACACAACAATACAAAATCTATGGGATGCAGCAAAAGCAGTTCTGAGAGGGAAGTTCATAGCACTACAGGCCTACCTCAAAAAAGAAGAAAAATCTCTAATAGACTACCTAACCTCACAATTTAAAGAACTAGAGAGTAAACAAAAAGAAAACCCCAGAGCAAGTAGAAGAAAGGAAATAGTAAGGATCAGAGCAGAAATAAACGACATAGAGACGAAAAAAAACAATCCAGAGGATCAATAAAACAATGAGCTGGTTTTTTGAAAAGATAAACAAGATTGATGGACCCTTAGCTAGACTCACCAAGAAACAAAGAGAGAGAACCCAAATACATAAAATCAGAAATGGAACAGGAGAGATAACAACTGACCCTACAGAAATACAAAAGATCGTTAACAACTACTATGAAAAATTATACGGCAACAAATTCGAAAATCTAAGTGAAATGGACAAATTTCTAGAAACACATAGTCTCCCAAAACTGGATCAGATAGAGATTGAAAACTTGAACAGACCAATAACAACAGAAGAAATTGAAGATGTAGTCAAGACTCTTCCAGCAAACAAAAGCCCAGGCCCGGATGGCTTCATGGGGGAGTTTTACCGAACATTCAAAGAATAACTAATACCCATTCTCCTCAAACTATTTCAAAAAATTCAAGAAGATGGAAGACTTCCAAACTCGTTTTATGAAGCCAGCATAACTCTAATTCCAAAACCAGAAAAAGACACAACAAAGAAAGAAAACTACAGGCCAATATCCCTGATGAACATAGATGCCAAAATCCTGAACAAAATACTAGCAAATCGAATCCAGCAATACACCAGAAAAATTATCCACCATGACCAGGTGGGATTCATCCCAGGGATGCAAGGCTGGTACAATATTCGCAAATCCATAAATGTGATACACCACATAAATAAATTGAAGAATAAAAACCACATGATCATATCAATAGATGCTGAAAAAGCCTTTGACAAAATCCAGCATCCATTTCTGATAAAAACGCTCAGCAGTGTGGGAATTGAGGGATCATACCTAGACATAATAAAGGCCATATATGAAAGACCTACAGCCAACATCATACTCAATGGGCAAAAACTAAAAGCATTTCCCTTAAGAACAGGAACAAGGCAAGGATGCCCACTTTTGCCACTCCTATTTAACATAGTACTGGAAGTCTTAGCCACAGCAATCAGACAGGAAGAAAAAAGAAAAGGGATCCAAATTGGAGAGGAGGAAGTGAAATTGTCATTATTTGCAGATGACATGATACTGTACATAGAAAACCCCAAAGACTCCACCAAAAGCTTACTAGACTTAATAAATGAATTTGGCAAAGTAGCAGGATACAAAATTAACGTCAAGAAATCGATGGCATTCTTATACACCAATGATGAACCCACAGAAAGAGAAACTAAGCAAACAATCCCATTTACCATTGCGGCAAAAAAATTAAGATACCTAGGAATAAACTTAACCAAAGAGATAAAGGACCTATTCGCAGAAAACTACAGGTCTTTGAAAAAAGAAATAGAGCAAGATGTAAAAAAGTGGAAGAACATACCCTGTTCATGGATTGGGAGAATTAACATCATTAAAATGTCCATATTACCCAAAGCAATCTATAGATTCAACGCAATCCCCATCAAAATACCAACGGCATACTTCAAAGATAGAACAATTACTTCAAAAGTTCATATGGAACCAAAAAAGGCCTTGAATAGCCACAGCAATCTTGAAAAGAAAGAACAAAGTTGGAGGGATCACAATACCAGATTTCAGGTTATACTACAAAGCCACCATAATCAAAACAGCCTGGTACTGGCACAAGAACAGGTATATAGACCAGTGGAACAGAATAGAGAACCCAGAAATGGACCCTAGGCAATATGCTCAATTAATATTTGACAAAGGTGGCAAGAGCATACAGTGGAGTAAGGACAGCCTCTTTCATAAATGGTGCTGGGAAAATTGGACAGCTACTTGCCGAAAAATGAAACTAGACCATCAACTTACACCCTACACCAAAATAAACTCAAAATGGATAAAAGACTTAAATGTAACTCATGAATCCATAAAAATCCTAGAGGAGACTGTGGGCAACAAAATCTCAGACATCATACGCAGCAGAATTTTTACTGACACATCACCTAAGGCAATAGAAACAAAGGAGAAAATGAACACATGGGACTACATCAAACTCAAAAGCTTCTGCACAGCGAAAGATACAATCATCAAAATGGAAAGGCTACCCACTGTATGGGAGAGCATAATTGCCAATGATATATCAGATAAGGGGTTAATTTCCAATACATATAGAGTGCTCATACAACTCCACAAAAGGAAGACAAAGAATCCAATTAAAAAATGGGCAGAGGAACTAAATAGACACCTCTCCAAACAGGACATACAAATGGCTAAGAGACATATGAAGAAATGTTCATCATCACTAATCATCAGAGAGATGCAAATCAAAACAACAATGAGGTATCACCTCACACCTGTCAGAATGGCCGCCATCAACAAATCATCAAACAACAAGTGTTGGCGAGGGTGTGGAGAAAAGGGGACTCTAATACACTGCTGGTGGGAATGCAGACTGGTGCAGCCACTATGGAAAACAATATGGTGTCACCTCAAAAAATTAAAAATTGATCTCCCATTTGACCCAGTGATCCCACTTCTAGGAATATACCTTACGAAGCATAAAACACCAATCAGAAAGAATATATGTACCCCCATCTTTGTAGCAGCACTATTTACAATCGCTAAGATCTGGAAACAGCCCAAGTGCCCATCAGTAGACGAATGGATTAAAAAGCTGTGGTACATATACACAATGGAGTACTACGCAGTGGTAAGAAAGAAAGATCTCTTATCCTTTGAGACTACATGGAGGGACCTGGAAAGTATCATCCTAAGTGAAACAAGCCAAACAGAGAAAGACAAATTTCATATGATCTCACTGATTTGTGGAATATAATGAACATAACAGTTTGAGGACAATCCCCTAAGGAGTGGGGAGGTGAGAGAGGGATGAACCACAGTACTTATATGCATGTATGCATGAACAGTGGACATGGACAACAATCTGGGGAAGGGGCATGGAGGGAAGGGGGAGGGGGGAATCAGTGGGGGGAAAAAGGAGAATCATTTGTAACAAAAATTAATCAATAAAAAATAAAAAAAAATAAATAAATAAAGTAAATATTTTATATGACTTGAATCTTTTTTTTTTTTTTTTTTTTTTATCCTCACCCGAGGACATTTTTCCATTTTTTGTACAGATAGAGTGGGAGGGAGAGAGAGAGGAAGGGAGAGAGAGAGAGAAACATCGACGTGAAGGAACACATCGAGTGGCTGCCACCCGCACGACCAACCAGGGCCGGGGACAAAGTGCAACCGAAGTACGTGCCCTTAGCGGGAACCGAACCCGGGTCTCTCTGGACCGCAGGCCGATGCTCCAACCGCTGAGCCAAACCGGCCAGGGCTGACTTGAATCTTTTAAATTAATTGAAACTTTATATTGTACAGAATATAGTCTACTTTCATAAATACTATATATGCACTTAAAGAACATGTACATTCTGTTTTGTTGGGTGAAGTTTCTATAAATAGTAAATAAGACAAGCAGTTTAAGTTCTTTGTACTTGTTATATCACTAATTATTTTCTCTCTAGTTATTCAATCAATTAGTGAGGCAGAGTACAATTGTAGATTTTCCCATTTCTCCTTGCATTTTATTAAATATTGCTTTTGTTATATTATGTACACACAACTAAGATGGCTAAGATGCCTTGATAATTGTATACCTTTATCATCTGTCACTATGACATTATTTTCTTCATTCCTGTAAATATTCTTTACTCTGAAAATAAATAGTCTGATATTAGCATAGCACCTATAGCTTTACTTTGACTTGTTTTGACATGGAATATCTTTTCCATTCTTTTACTTTTCAACCTATATGCACCTTTATAATGAAAAGAAAAATTTTGTACGCAGCATATACTGAACTTTGCTGTTCTATCCCTTCTGAAATCTCAGCTCTTCAGTCAAGGTGTCTATACCATTTTTAATTTAATGTGATTATTTGCCCTAGCTGGTTTGGCTCAGTGGTTGAAGTGTTGGCTCATGGACCAAAGAATCTCGGGTTCGATTCCAGTCAAGGGCACGTATCTCAGTTATGGTTTGATCCCTGCCTTGGTTGGAGCCATGCAGGAGGCAACCAATTGATGTGTCTCTCTCACATCCATGTTTCTCTCTTTCTTTCCCTCCCTCCTACTCCCTTCTTCCCTCCAACTCTATCTGAAAATCAGTGGAAAAATATCCTCAGGTGAGGATTTTAAAAAAAATGTGATTATTAATTTGATTAAGTTTAGACCTATTACATTGCTATTTGTTTTCCATTTGTCACATTTATTCTTTCTTCCTTGTGATGGTTAATTTCTGTGTCAACTTGGCTAAAGTGATGATACCCAGTTGTATGATAAAACAATTTGGATGTTACAGTGAAGGCATTTTTAGATATGATTAACATTTAAATTAGTAGACTTTGAAAAAAGAAAATTACCATTCATAATGTGGGTGGGTCACAACCAACCAGATAAAGTCCTTAAGAGAAAACTGCAGTCCCCAGAAGGCAAAGGAATCCTTCCTTCAGACTCCAGACTGCAACATCAACCGCTGCCAACATTCCCAGCCTGTTCTACAGATTCATACTTGTCAGGCTCCACAGTCATGTGAGCCAAATCCTCAACATAAATCCCTTATCTCTCCACAATCTAAAACAGAGAGAGAGAGAGAGAGAGAGAGAGAGAGAGAAGCAATATATATTGATTTATATATATGTACTCTGGGTGTTAATCCCTTACCGGATATGATTTACAAACATCTTCTCCCATTTTGTGGTTCGCCCTTTTATTCTGTTGATCATGTTCTTTGATGCACAAACCTTTTTAATTTTGATGGAGTCATTTTATCAGTGTTTTCCTTTGTTAGCTATCCTTTTGGTGATATCAAGGAAAATAATAACAAATTCAAATTCATGAAAATGTTCTTCTATGTTTGCTTCTAAGAGTTTCACAGTTTTAGCTCTGATGTTTAAGTCTTCAGTCTAGTATGAGTTAAATTTTTAAGGTAGTAGAAGGTCAATTCTTTGCCTATTTTTTAACTGGGTTATTTGTCTTTTTATTATAGAGTTGAAAATCCATTGATTTGTATTTGTATGCATTTATATATGTGCGTCTCCTCCTTTTATTTGTGACCTCCATGGGGCACAGGATGTCTTCGCAATTTTGGCATCCTCGGGGTCTAGCCTGGTACTAGGCATAAAGTAGATGCTGGAACATTATTTATTGAATTGACTTTAGACAAGATTTCTGAACAGTACAACTCATGTTATTATCTAAGAAAGCTTGTGGCAGATTTTACATGCCATCTATTTTGTTCCTTTTATAATATTCAGAGTATGAAATCACCAATGGTGTCTGTTTTTACCGCATTTCCTTGATGCTCTTTAGTCTCATTTTCTGGGTGAATTTCTCCCGCTGGTCCACCTTTCCTTTTCAATTATCCTAACTCGGGGTATGTGGGTAAGGGAGTATCTAATAAGGCGAGGCCAACCCCATGTGTACAGGGGTGACAGGTCCCCTGACACCTGGAAAGAACCTCACCTGATGGAGAACCGCGCTAGTACCTACACGGAGCCAATGCCGCCTAGTCTTCTACATGTGAATATTTATGAGAAATTGCCCAACTTTTAAGTATTGCTAATTAATTAAAAACAAAACAAAACACAAACTCTAAACAAAACACTTCAGGAGAACAGCAATTTACAAATTTGACCTTACTGGTATTTACATTTCTAGACATCTAAATTCTCTATTATCTTTCTTTGTGTATCTTACAAACATATATAAAATATGTATATGTAAACTGATTGCTATATTTTTTTTTCTGGTGTACCTAAGTATCTCTTATTTTTTAAAAATTTATATTCTGGGCATGATTTAATCAGAGAATTTTTATGAGAGAGTACATAAAATATGTAAGATCAATAAAAATCAATCATGCAGTATAATTAAAAAAAAATGTATCCAAGAAAATAGCAATAAATAAAAAAAGTTTAAAGCAGAAAATAAGTTTTAAACAATATAAACTGAGATATTGTACATGAATAACTCTAGGCAAAGACAGTCATGTTCATGAAGGGAGTGTGAGTGTTTGTTGAGGACTGACAGAGAACGGAGCCCTTGGCCTACGTCTGAGAGTGTCGGTATCTGGCCTCATGTACCCGCACTGAGTGGGAAATCAGAAGCTGGCTCTGGATACGCGAAAATGATGTCAATACATTTAGTCAAATGGGGAAAAAGTCACCCAATTGAGGAAAAATGCCATCACTCAAATTGGTCATTTTTCATTCTGTAGAAAAAAAAAATTGAGATAATTAGCTAAAATTCCCAAGTAAACAAAACACTTCATCATTGTGAAGGCATCATCACTATAAGTAAAATATCAGCTGGACAAATGAGTCTCTCCTATGAACACTGGACTTACCCGTTCTGGCTCTTATAAGATAAGTGACTTAGACTAAGTCATTTAAGTCATTTTAGTTTTCTGATGTTCAGTTACCTCTTTCTTGAAATGAATTATCTTTTCACACACACAGAGGCCGTATGATTAAAGTGAATTGGAATGATTTGAAGGGGACACAGAATCTACCACATAGAAGCAGCTCCTTGATTCCTTTTCCAGACTGGGTCTCTTGGCCATACACATGGTGTGATTAAATCACATTCTTATGGGTTTCATATTTTACTGTCTATGCCAATGGAGAGCATCATAGTGTTTAAAGACCCCCCTAAAAGCAATTCATAATTATAAAAAAAACCACACAATTTGATTCTGGGATTTAGAATGAATCAAATACGTTTTATCTGATCCATCTAATTCACACAGTGCATCAAATATCTTGTTGGGGTTAACATAAAAAAGGTCCTAAATTCCATAAGTACACACACATTTTTTTAAGTTCTATATTGAGAGTTATGTTATTGAATTTACGACATGAAACATTCATTCAGTAGCAGTTCAATGACAATTAGGGAGCGTATGGAGTGTGTCACGGACAATACTAAGATGTAGGAGATAGAATAATAAACCACTATGTTTAGGGTATTACATTGGAAGGAGTAACACTCCAAATTGACAGGGAGTTACACTACTATGTGTAAAATGCCACGAGAGAGTGAACACAGGTGTTGGGGTGTGGAGGGGACAGTTGTGCAGGGCGGGGTGTTACTGGCCCACATGGTGCCTGTGAACATGAGAAGAGGGTGCTCCTTCCTCCACGCAGACACATTCCTGAGCCAGGCAGTGAATCCAGGCAACTGAGTGCCTGCTGGATTTACCTTGTATTTTCCCCTTGTCAGGGTCCTCGTACATACAAAGTATAACGGGCTTTGTCGCCCTAGGTCAGGGACCGTAACCCCACTTTGTTTGGCTGATGCCATTAAAGATGCCTGCCATGTGCTAACTGCAATTATCAGACGGAATGTCTCAGCCGTGGGTCTGGCTGGTGCGGAAAAGGCCGCCAAGAGGACGGTGCGCAGCGGGGAGACGCCCTGCTGTTGGTAGGCCTCTGTGCTGGGCTCGGCTCCCTCCTCGGAGCTGAATGATGGTTTCCTATCAACCCACATCCAGGGACATTCTATGCTGAAAACCAGGCTCCTTCCCCTCGTGGCCCCTGCCTGTTGCTGGCTGCTTGATGATTCACGTTCTGTCCACCTCTCATTTCCTCACTGCATGGTTTGAAATTTTTACCCAAGTCTTTTCTCAAGGTAATGAGAATTTCCAATAGAGTAAATGAGGACCAACTAGGCCAGAGTCCCCCTTGTTTGCTTCTCTGCTCTCCTGCCCCCTGGTAACTCTGGGACATGTCTGGGGCAGCGCAGCCCGAAACTCAGACTCCAGATCTGTCAAGATTCTCTTCACTTGTCCACCAAAGATCCGTCTGTCTCTTGTTTTTCTCAGACTCTGACTTTCTCTTGGGAGAGCTAATAAAACAGGTGTGTGTGTGTGTGTATGTATTTAAACTCGAGGGTTAATGGTTTCTCTCTACCTATGCATTATTTTGAGAAAGTTTCCAATGCCTTTACCTAAAAAGGTAAATCAGGTGTCGTGGGGAAAGCAATAATAATATAGCCTTCTCTTAACTCCAGGAGCTGATTCTGAGCCTGTTTGGAAGTGATCTTCCTTGGTCCCATCCTAAGGACCTTATGTCCTGTGACTGACCAAGTCAATTGATATGTTCAGATCTCGGTGTCCCTATCTATAATGAATGTAATGCTATCTACCCAGCAGGGCTGTTATAAGACCTTCACACAGTATACAGAAGAAGCCTATTACAAGGCTCCCAGGAAAGAGTATCAGTAATTATTGTGAGAAAGTAACAAGGGCAGATCCCTTAAATCTTCTTTTCACTGGAGCACACAATTTTCTTGTGAACTCACAGCCTGCATCAGATAGAAAACTCATGGGCAGACGTCAGGACACCCATTGGCTTTAAGGTGGCCACTCACCCAACATCCACGGAGCCTTCTAACTAGGAAAACATTTTGTTTCTTGCTTAACATGGTTCTATTTGGAAAAGACTCTAGGAGGCAGTGGTGGGAGAGGAATCTTTACAAATATTTAGGCAGGTGTCACCTTAAAAGAAATATAAGCCAAGGAACTCCATGTATTAGAAGCTGACTTCAGAAATTCATGGCCCTTTCAGAAAACTGCTATTTGTATGGAGGTACTCTCTTATGGAAAATAAAACTTCCTTCACAAACACAAGAATAAGCAATACTTTGGAAATAAGAAGAGACATTAATCACTACTATCCTTTTTCTTTAACATCATAATATGTTTCTCTAACATATGTTTCCCAAAGTTCAGGTAAAATATTTTTCATGCAATTCATCCATCCCAGAGTCAAAAGGGATGTGAATATTTTACTGGCTTTCTGGATACAATAGAAACCAGCAGCTCTTCTATTAGTTGAACTTGACACGTTTTGTTTTATTTTCACTGCCGTTGAAATGGTGACACAATTAAAATTCACACCTGGGGATGACTGAACTCCCTGAAGGAGAGCAAACACTGCTCCGCAGGGAGTATGAGTGATATGCACTTTATTTTTTAATCTCCATCACCAGGAACTACCCCACTATTTTTTTTTTTTTTTTTTATCCTCACCCGAGGACATTTTTCCATTTTTTGCTCAGGTAGAGTGGGAGGGAGAGAGAGGAACAGAGAGAGAGAGAAACATCGATGTGAAGGGACACATCGAGCGGCTGCCACCCGCACAACCGACCAGGGCCGGGGACAAACTGCAACCGAGGTACATGCCCTTAGCGGGAACCAAACCCGGGCCTCTCAGGACCGCAGGCCGACGCTCTAACCGCTGAGCCAAACCGGCCAGGGCCCCACTATTTTAATTTCAGTGGAACGTTAGTAAGAAAATCCTCAGGATGTTAAGCAAAACCTTTCTGTTCATTTACTGCCTTCTCTTTGTACACAACTAAGAGAGCATACAGATTGATTTGTACTTTCATGCTTTCAAAAATAAATAAGATATATTTTAGTTGTTTGGTAACTCGTTAACAGTCAAATGTGGTCAGCCCGGACTGTGGGCCGTTTATCAGTGCTGTGGTTGCAGTGTGTCTCCATAGGACACTGAAGGCATTTTCCGGGAGACAGCCCAGGAGGCTCCCAGAGCAGCCAGCAAAGTGAGTCAAGCAGGCATCCGGAGGAGGGAGCGGGCGTCCCAGGAGCAGCGGGGGGAAGGAAACACAGAACCCAGTTCAGAGGCCTGAATTCCGTCCTGGTTGTACCACTAAACTCCACTAATCTCCTGAGGGTATTCCCATTACACTGTTTCAGCTTTCCTGGTGGTCCCGCAGTTCTTACATATTCTACTCCGTTTTTTTCAGACGTTTTCTGATTGCTTTCAGTACGGGAGGTGTTGATACGGTGTCAAGGGCAGAGAGTCTTTCCTCAGCAGTGTCCAGTCTGCAGATAAGGCCATGCGGACCCCGGGTCTCGGTCACCGTCCTCCCTGCCCGTGAGCCCTCCCTCCAGCCCTCCGGCCCTGCAGGGGCTCCGCTCACCGTGCCGGCGGTGCTAGTGCGCAGTGGGCCTTCCTCTGCGGCCTCGGTGCCATCCCAGCTGTTTCCGATCCCTGCTTCCGACGCTTGCTCTGTCTCTTCCGACTGTGATTCTGCCTTTTACTACGTCTTGCATTTTTCTTTATAGCCAGACATGATGTGGGGACAAGGAAGCCCTGTACAGAGACCTTGGGTGGCGTGGCGCGAGTGTGCGGGCGCAGCAAGCCCCCCCTGGGCCCGGCTGCTCGCAGTGACCCCGGGGTTCACCCTGCTGAACCTCGCCCACTTCTCCGCCCGCCAGATGGGGTGGGATGTCTCCAGGGGCCTGGGGCGGTGTCTCCCGTCCCGGGTGCGCGGGGTCTGGTCCCTGATTTCCCCGGGGCAGCCCCTGAAGAACAGAGCGCTGTGCTGTCTCCACAAAGGTCCTTTCCCCGCGCCTGCCACCAACGGGTGTCTCTGATGGGCAGTGTGAGGACCTGGCCGAGCTCCTGGAGCTGGGCACCCACTATAACTGGGTGCCCCACGAGTGTTTAACCCTCAGGTGGTTCCCACGGAGCTTCCCTCCACGGGCCGGCGTTCAGTTCTCCGCCGCCGCCCGGTTCCCACCGAGATCTCGCGTGTGAGTGTCCGCTCCGCAGGGTGGGATCCTCGGCATCCGCTCCAACTCAGGGCAGGCGTTTCTCCTGGGACCTCCCTTCCTAAAGGACCGAAGAAGAGCTGTCGAGTTTTCAGTTGGTTTACAGTTTATTCTTGCTATGAAGACAGAGTGGTGATTTAAAAAAAAATAATAATATTTCGTCATTGATTTTAGAGAGAGTGGAAGGCGAGGGAGAAAGATAAAGACACCGATGAGAGAACATCAACTAGCCGCCTCCCGCAGGCCCCCCACGGGGGATCAGGCACAACCCCGGTAAGTGCCCTGACTGGGAATCAAAACGGGGACCTCCGAGTGCATGGGTCACCTCACCCACTGAGCCACACCAGCTGGGCCAAAGTGCTGACTTCTAAGCTTCTTACATTCAGTACCAGAGACTGGAAGTCCAAATACTGTCTAGTGGTCTCAGTCGCCTCACCAGTGAAACAAGGGGAATAAGCCACTTGGTCCCTCAAGTTTTCCACACTCTGATTGAGTTCAGTGGGGATGGGAAGCTATTCATAAAAATAGTTTTAGTGGAGCACTACCTTTTTTAATTACAGTTTTTTTTCTGTCTAAGATTTATTCAACTCTTACTCAACAGTTGCTCAAAAGTAGCAGATTTGCTCTCAATACAAATCATTTCTTCATTTCTTTCTATAGCAAATATTCCCTATTTTTAGGAAGCCAAAATTTTGTTTGTTTCTTAAACCAGAGAAGTTCATAAACTTTCTATTGATTCTATTGCTTATATTTATTTATCTTGCTTTGTAGGAATGTGAAGCTAGATTTATAATAATCATAACTTACAATTGTTTAGCACTTTACACCATACAAGGTGCTCACTAAGGGCTGGGCAGTGAGAGAAATAACGGACCCAGCGAATGTGTTCGGAAAAGTTTTTGTTTTTTTGTTTATTTGTTTGTTTTAGCAATAATAACCTTCTTTGATTTAACCATAACTTTCAGATAATTTAAATGTGATATTTATATCAAGCCTTATATCAACTGCAGTCTTGGAATGTGGGCTATACATTCATTAGGAAAAGCTCAGGAATGTTAAAAAAGAGTTTAAGTTAAAGATACATGGAGTTCATAATAGAGCAATCCTTCACTCTCCAATATGTATTATTAGGTAGATTGAATTATGCTTTTAAGTAAAACCAGTTCTTCTTCAAAAAATATGTTTAAATATGCAGTCTGAGAAACTATATATTTCCTTTTTTTTTTTTTTAATCCTCATCCGAGGATATTTTTCCATTTTTTTTTGTCCAGATAGAGTGGGAGGGAGAGAGAGGAAGAGAGAGAGAGAGAGAAACATCCACGTGAAAGGGACACATCAAGTGGCTGCCACCTGCACGACCCAACCAGGGCCAGGGACAAACTGTAACCAAGGTACCTGCCCTTAGCGAGAACCGAACCCCGGTCTCTCAGGACCGCAGGCCGATGCTCTAACTGCTAAGCTAAACCGGCCAGGGCTATTTCTATAATGCTTAACATGGTGCAAACGTTATTGACTCAGAGTTTCTCAACACATTCCCTTACTGCTTATCATATATCGTCTTATACATCTGAACTCTCCTGATTAGAGAAAACCATAAAAAAAATATGAATGTGTGCTTCCAATGATGTTCCAACAGTTCTAAACTGATACATGTTTGTGTGCCAGCCATACTTTGGTGGAAACCACAAACATGAATTTATTAAATCATCATCATCATCATCATCATCATCATCACTACTTTAATCCTCACCCAAGGATATATTTATTGATCTTAGAGAGAGTAAAGGAGGGAGGGAGGATGAGAGAGAGAGAGAGAGAGAGAGAGAGAGAGAGAGACATCCATTGGTTGCCTCCCATGGTGCCCCGACCAGGGATCGAGCCTACAACCCAGGTATGTACCCTGACCAGGAATCAAACCTGCAGCCTTTTTGGTATATGGGACAATGCTCCACCCAGCCGGGGCTATTGAACCATTATTAATAAATTTTGTTAAACCTCACAATTTATGGTTTAATGATATTTCTCTCCCACAAGCGATTTCTACAGTGAGTACATAGAGGTAAAATCATTTATTTTCAATGAAATAGACTGACTTTACAGGTTAATGTGCTTTTATTCTGAAGACAAACGCTATCATTTTAGTTAATTAACTTTTTGTCCTTTGTTCAAAGTCTAGAAATGATAAGGAGTTACTTTGTTACTTTATCCAATCAGAGAATTTCTCTGAAGCTATAATTACCACAGTGAGAATTTTAGATTTATTGCACTTTACCTGTCTTGAAGAGGCAGTATGATGTCTAGTACAAGTGGAGATTTCCGTAATGGGTTTTATCTGGTGGTCAAGACCTTTGTAAAGTAATAGAACTAAGGTCTTAGTGTTCATCTGATACAAATAACTGCACTGAAAGAAAAGTGGGCTTTGATTAATACCCTTTCACAAATGCAGGGAGACGCTTTCACTGTATATGCAACAGCTAAAGATGGAGTCCGAGTGTGCGACTGTAATGATACAGACCCTAATTCAGGAATTCCACATTTCACACCCATTTTAACTGGTTCTTACCTGGCTTATGGCACTAAAATTCATTGTAAAACACATAGACATATTGATTATTTGAAATTACTACTATGCATCTGAAAGATCAGATTTGAAAGCTTGTATTAGGGCCCAGATACCTACACTTGGCATTCATGGATAAAAATCCATGACTTAGACTCCCTAAATTTTCTTCCTCTAGTGTTCCATAACTGACCTACTCTGTCCTTTTGTTCCATACCCACTACTCTCTAGCTAATTAAATATTACTCTTTCTTCAAAATTCAGCTCAAGTTCACCCTATCTTTTGCAATTCTTTACTGGTGACCTCAGAACATCTTGAACTGCAACATTATTTCACATCTTGATCAATCATTTGTCATTTGTTTATTGCACCCTTATATTCATAGAATATAGCAAAGGCTACACACACTAGTCACTAACCACAAGCTTATTATTAGTGATAGTAGCGATATTCATATTTTCTTCACAATAACACTATTACATATTGACAGCCACTAGTGAAGCTAGACAAGCGTAGTTCACACAAACAAGTCGCTAGTGTTTACAGAAGAAGAGTATACAAATAGCTCTACAACAAAAATATTAAATTTATTTGTGTGTGTGTTTGCTTTTTTTAAATTAATATGTTTACATATGTTTCTCCTTTTTCCCCCACTGATTCCTCCCTCCCCCTCCCTCCCTGCCCTGTCCCCAGATTTGTTGTCCATGTCCATTGTTCATACATACATGCATATAAGTTCTGTGGTTTATCGCTCCCCTACCACCCCCTCTTCTGGGGATTCTCAGCCTGTACCCCACTTCCACGACTCCGGGACTACCCCATTCCTCAGACTGTTAAGTTCATTATATTCCCCAAATAAGTGAGATCATATGATACTGGATTTTCTCTGTTTAGCTTGTTTCACTTAGGATGATACTTTCCAGTCCCTCCATGTAGTCTCACAGAATAAGAGATCTTTCTTTCTTACATCAGCGTAGTACTCCATTGTGTATATGTAACACAGCTTTTTTATCCATTCTTCTACTGATGGACACTTAGGCTGTTTCCAGATCTTAGCTACTGTAAATAGTGCTGCTACAAACATGGGGGTATATATATTCTTTCTGATTGGTGTTTCAGGTTTCTTAGGATATATTCCTAGAAGTGGGATCACTGGGTCGAATGGAAGTTCAATTGTTAATTTTTTGAGGTAACACCATATTGCTTTCCATAGTGGCTTCACCAGTCTGCATTCCCACCAGCAGTGTACTAGAGTCCCCTTTTCTCCACACCCTCGCCAACACTTGTTCTTTGATGAATTGTTGATGTCAGCCATCCTGACAGGTGTGAGGTGATACCTCATTGTTGTTTTAATTTGCATCTCTCTGATGATTAGTGATGTTGAGCATTTCTTCATATGTCTCTTGGCCATTTGTATGTCCTGTTTGGAGAGGTGTCTATTCAGCTCCTCTGCCCATTTTTCAATTGGGTTCTTCGTCTTCCTTTTGTGGAGTTGTATGAGCACTCTATATATATTGGAAATTAACTCCTTATCTGATATGTCACTGGCAATGATGTTCTCCGATACGTGGGTTGCCTTTCCATTTTGATGATTGTTTCTTTTCCTGTGCAGAAGTTTTTTTAGTTTCACGTAGTCCCATGTGTTCATTTTTTCCTTTGTTTCTGTTGTCTTACATGATGTATCAGTGAAAATTCTGCTCCATATGACGTCCGAAATTTTGATGCCCACATTTTCTTCTAGCATATTTATGGATTCATGGGTCACATTTAAGTCTTTTATCCATTTTGAGTTTATTTTTGTGTATGGTGTAAGTTGATGGTCTAGTTTCATTTATTTTGCATGTAGCTGTCCAATTTTCCCAACACCGTTTATTAAAGAGGCTGTCTTTACTCCACTTTATGCTCTTGCCAGCTTTGTCAAATATTAATTGAGCATATTGCCTTGAGGCCATTTCTGGGTTTTAAGTTCTGTTCCACTGATCTATATGCCTGTTCTTGTGCCAGTACCAGGCTGTTTTGATTACAGTCGCTTTGTAGTATAACCTGATATCTGGTATTGTGATCCCACCTACTTTGTCCTTCTTTTTCAAAATTGCTGTGGCTATTCGGGGACTTTTTTGGTTCCATCTAAACTTTTGGAGTGTTTGTTCTAGTTCTGTGAAATATGTCATTGGTATTTTGATGGGGATTGCATTGAATCTATAGATTGCTTTGGGTAGTATGGACATTTTAATGATGTTAATTCTTCCAATCTATGAACAAGGTATTTGCTTCCACTTTTTTATATCTTCCTCTATTTCTTTTTTCAATATCCTGTAGTTTTCTGCAAATAGGTCCTTTACTTCTTTGGTTAAGTTTATTCTTAGAATCTTAATTTTATTGCCATGATGATAAATGGAATTGTTTTTTTGGTTTCCCTTTCTGTGAGTTCATCATTGGTGTATAAGAATGTTGTCGATTTCTTGACATTAATTTTGTATCCTGCTACTTTTCCAAATTCATTTATTAAGTCTAGTAGATATTTGATGGAGTCTTTAGGGTTTTCTATGTATAATATCATGTCATCTGCAAATAATGACAGTTTCACTTCCTCCTTTCCGATTTGGATCCCTTTTATTTTTTTCTCATGTCTGATTGCTGTGGCTAAGACTTCCAGTACTATGTTAAATAAGAGTGGCGAAAGTGGACATCCCTGTCTTATTCCTGTTCTTAATGGAAATGTTTTTAGTTTTTGCCTATTGAGTATGATGTTGGCTGTAGGTCTTTCATATATGGCCTTTATTATATTGAGATATGATCCCTCTATTCCCACATTGGTGAGAGTTTTTATCAGAAATGGATGCTGGATTTTGTTGAGTGCTTTTTCTGCATCTATTGATATGATCATGTGGTTTTTATTCTTCATTTTGTTCATGTGGTGTATCACATTTATTGATTTGCAAATATTGTACCAGCCTTGTATTTCTGGGATGAATCCCACTTGGTCATGGTGAATAATTCTTTTGATGTATTGCTGGATCCAATTTGCTAGTATTTTGTTCAGGTTTTTGGAGTCCAGGTTCATCAGGGATAATGGCCTGTAGTTTTCTTTCTTTGTAGTGTCTTTTTCTGGTTTTGGAATTAGAATTATGGTTGCCTCATAGAACGTGTTTGGAAGTCTTCCTTCTTCATGAATTTTTTGAAATAGTTTGAGGAGAATGGGTGTTAGTTCTTTTTTGAATTTTCGGTAAAACTCCCCCGTGAAGCCATCTGGGCCTGGTCTTTTGTTTGCTGGGAGAGTCTTGATTACCTCTTCAATTTCCTTAGTTGTTATTGGTCTGTTCAAGTTTTCTATCTCTTCCCAGTCCAGTTTTGGGAGACTGTGTGTTTCTAGAAATTTGTCCATTTCGCTTAGATTGTCAAATTTGTTGCCATATAGTTGTTCATAGTAGCTGTTAACAATCTTTTGTATTTCTGTGGTGTCGTTTGTTACTTCTTCTCTTTCATTTCTGATTTTGTGTATTTGGGTTCTGTCTGTTTGTTTCTTGGTGAGTCTAGCTAAGGGTCCATCAATGTTGTTTATCTTTTCGAAAAACCAGTTCTTTGTTTCATTGATCTTTTGAATTGTTTTTTTGGTCTCTATGTCATTTATTTCTTCTCTGATCAAAACTATTTCCTTTCTTCTACTTGCTCTAGGGTTTTCTTTTTGTTTGCTTTCTAATTCTTTAAATTTGAAGGTTAGACAGTCAATTAGAAATTTTTCTTGTTTCTTGAGGTAGGCCTGTAGTGCTATGAACTTCCCTCTCAGAACTGCTTTTGTTGCATCCCATAGATTTTGTTTTGTTTTGTGTTCATTTTCATTGGTTTCCAGGAAGTTTTTAATTTCTTCCTTGATCTCCTCGGTAACCCATTCATTGTTTAATTGCATGCCATTTAGCTTCCATTTGTACAAATGTCTTTGCATGTTCTTCTTGCAATTGATTTCTAGTTTCATTCCAGTGTGATCTGAGAAGATGCTTGATATGATTTCAGTCTTCTTGAACTTGTAGAGACTTAGTTTGTGTCTTAACATGTGGTCTATCTTTGTGAATGTCCCATGTGCACTTGAGAAGAATGTGAATTCTGTAGATCTGGGGTGTAATCCTCTGTAGATATCTATTAAATCCATTTGGTCTAGTGCTTCATTTAGAGTCTCTGTTTCCGTGCTAATTTTTGTCTATAGGATCTATCCAGTGATGTCAGCAGGGGGTTCAAGTCCGCTATTATGATTGTATTGCTATCGATTTCTCCTTGGAAGTTCTCTAGAAGATCTTTAATATATTTTGGTGCTCCTGTATTGGGTGCATATATGTTTACCAAGGTTATATCTTCCTGTTGGATAGATCCTTTCAATATTATGTAGTGGCCTTCTTTGTCTCTAGTTATGGCCTTCATTTTGAAATCTATGTTATCATATATGAGTATTGCTACCCCAGCTTTTTTTTGCTTTCCATTTGCTTGGAAAATTTTTTTCAATCCTTTCACTTTCAACCTATGTGATTGTTTTGTTCTGTGGCGGGTCTCTTGTAAACAACATATAGATGAGTCATGCTTTCTTATCCAATCAGCTACTCTGTGTCTTTTTATGGGTGCATTCACTCCATTTACATTTGAGGTGATTATTGATATGTACTTATTTATTGCCATTCTTGTTTAGTGTGGTTCTATTTTTCTTCCCATTTCTCCTGCTAAGTACAGCAATCCTTTTAATATTTCTTGCAGTGCTGGTTTGGTGCTAATGTATTCCCTTAGCCTTTTTTTTGTCTGGGAAGCTATTTATTTGACCTTCTATTTTGAATGATAGCTTTGCTGGGTAGAGTAGTCTTGGATTCAGATCTTTGTTTTTCATGACCTTGATTACTTCATGCCCTTGATTACTTCATGCCATTCCCTTCTGGCCTGTAGTGTTTCTTGTGAGAAGTCAGCTGAGAGCCTTATAGGGTTTCCTTTGTAGGTAACCTGTTGCTTATCTCTTATCTTTAATTTTAGGCGTTTGATTACTATCTGTCTTAGTGTGGGCCTGGTTGGGTTCTTCTTACTTGGGGCTCTCTGTGCTTCTTGACCTTGAATGCCTTCACCAAATTAGGGAAGTTTTCTGTCACTATTTCTTTGAATGTATTCTCTAACCCTTGCTCATTTTCTTCTTCTTTGGGGACTCATATGATATGAGTATTATTACTTTTCCAGTTGTCCCAAAGTTCTCTTTAGCTGTCTTCTTGTTTTTTAATTTAATTGTTTTATTCTTTTGGTTTTCTTATTGGTTGATTTTTTCTACCCTGTCTTCTAATTCACTGATCCGGTCCTCAGCTTACTCTATTCTGCTTTTTAGACCTTCCAATGGGTTTTTCATTTTGATATGTCATTCTTCATTTCTTCTTGATGGTTTTTAATTTCCAACTGGTTGATTTTCAACATTTCTATATCTTTAGTCATGGTGCTCATGTCCTTACACAGGCTGTTGAGCTTCCTCAAGATCATGGCTCTGAAATCTAGTTCTGTTAACTTGCTTAACTACACCTCATTTATCTCATCTTCGGTAGAGGTCTCTTGTTCTTTCATTTGGCTTTTTTTTTTCTCACCATTTTGGCTATCACAGTATGCTTTGTAGTCTGCCAAATTTTCCCAGTGGGTGTTGGTGTTCTGCTGTTTGTGGCTCCCTCTCCTGAGTTTGGTTGAGGCAGGGAGGACCCGCTTTAAACACCACTGTCAAGTCTTAACTTTTCTAGAGTTGCAAGCCCAGGGAATGGTAGTTATCCTCTCGATTTTTTGCCTGGGTGCTATTCGTAGTGGTTGCCTGAAGAACCTTGGTTTCTGAGTTGACTCAAAAACTCCCTCAGGTACTCAGTGTAAGAGGATTTCCTGAGGGTGGGGCAGATGCTGGTTGTTAATGGGCCTCAAGTAGCATTTCAATGGCCACCAGGTGGGGTTGATTCTCGGAGGGAGGGGCCGCCGCCTCTCCCCAGGGCCCTGGGAGGAAGCAAGATGACCACAGTCCTGCGTGGCTGCACCCAACAAAAGCACCGAGCACCCTCCAAATCCTGAGTGTCCCCACACAGTTCCAGTCCAGAGTGCCTTCCCTCTGCTGGAGCCCAAGGTGGGTGGCTGCTGCCAATTTAGCCTCTGCCTGGGCTCTGTGTCGTTGAGCCGCCTTGGACTTTAACCCGAGGGCGCTGCTTCCAGCTAAGGGCGGCCTAGGCTGCAGCACCAGCCGAGGGCATAGCACCCAGCAGATGTCGCTGGACCCAGCCGAGGGTGTAGCACCCAGCCGAGGTGGCCGCAAGACCCAGCCGAGGCAGCTGCTGGTCCCAGCCGAGGCCACAGGACCCAGCCAAGGTAACTGGACCAGGCCAAGGTGGCAGCAGCTTCCTGCCAGGGCCGCTGGACCCAGCCAAGGGCATAGCACCCAGCTGAGGTCGCAGGGCCTAGCCCAGGTGGCCGCTGGTCCCAGCCGAGGCTACAGGACCCAGGTGAGGACGCAGCTTCCAGCTGAGTCCCCTGGTCCCAGCCGAGTCTGCTGGTTCCAACCCAGGCCGCTGCGGACCGTGGGCTCCTGGCCCCCTCTCGCGTCCTTGCAAGCCTACCAGGGTTGAGTCAGTGTCCCTGGTTATGTGGTCCTCCAAGCTGCCTTTCAGTTGCCCCTTCCTGATGATTTGTCTTTATTTTCGTTGTAATTCCAGTTTGGTCCTAGGAGATGGTCTGTGTAGCTTCCATTCACTCCGCCACCATTTTTTCTCCTCTCCAAAATATTAAATTTATATCCTTGAGGAAGTCTTCAATTCTTAGTTGGAAGTTAACATAAAGACTTTATTATTTTAAAATTATTTTTATTAATTTGTTACAGATATTTTTCCTTTTTCCCCCATTGACACCGTCCTCCCCATCCTCCCATCCCCATCCCCAGCTTTGTTGTCTATGTTCATTGGATATGCATATAAGTTTTGTGGTTTATCTCTGCCCCCAATATCCCCTCTTCTGAGGTTTGTCATTTGTACCCTACCTCTATGTCTCTGGGTCAATTTTGTTCATCAGTTTAGTTCATTATATTCCACAAATAAGTGAGATCATGTGATTTTTGTTTTTTTCTGCTTGGCTTGTTTCGCTTAGCATAATACTCTCCAGGTCCCTCCATGTCATCTCAAAAGATAAGAGATCTTTCTTTTGTACAGCTGCATAGTATTCCATTGTGTATATGTTCCACAACTTTGTTATCCACTCATTTACTGATGGACACCTGGTCTGTTTCTAGATCTTAGCTATTGTAAATAGTGCTGCTATGAGCATAGGGGTACCTATAATCTTTCTGATTGGTGTTTCCGGCTTCTTAGGGTATATTCCTAGAAGTAGGATCACTGGTCCAATGGCAGTTCATTTTTTAACTTTTTGAGGTAACACCACAGTGTTTTCCATAGTGGCTGCACCAGTCTGCATTCTCACTAGCAATGTAATAAAGTCCCCTTTCCTCCACACCCTTGCCAAAACTTGTTTGATGATTCACTGATGGTGGCCATTCTGACAGGTGTGAAGTGATATCTCATAGTCATTTGAATTTGCATCTCTCTGATGATTAGTGATGCTGGGCATTTTTTCATATGTCCCTTGGCCATTTGTATGTCCTGTTTGGTGAGGTGTCCATTTAGGTCCTCTGCCCATTTTTTAATTGTGTTCTTTGTCTTCCTTTTGTTGAGTTGCGTGAGTACTCTATATATTTTGGAAATTAATCTCTTATCTGATGCATCATTGGCAATTATGCTCTCTCATATAGGGAGTTCCCTTTCCATTTTGATGATTGTTTCTTTTGCTGTGCAGAAGCTATTTAGTTCGATGTAGTCCCATGTGTTCATTTTCTCCTTTGTTTCTCTTGCCTTAGGTGTTGTATCATTGAAAATTCTACTGCATATGATGTCTGAAATTTTGTTGCCTAAATTTTTTTCAAAAACTTTTATGGATTCATGCATTACATTTAAGTCATTTATCCATTATGAGTTTATTCTTGTGTATGGTATAAGTTGGTGGTCTAGCTTCATTTTTTTGCAATTAGCTGTCCAATTTTTCCACACCATTTATTGAAGAGACTGTCTTTACTCCACTGTATGCTCTTGCCACCTTTGTCAAATATTAATTGAGCATATTGTCTTGGGTCAATTTCTGGGTTCTCTGTTCTGTTCCATTGATCTATCTGCCTGTTTTTATGCCAGTACTAGGCTGTTTTGATTACAGAGGTTTTGTAGTATAACCTAATATCTGGTAATGTAATCCCTCCTACTTTGTTCTTCTTTTCAAGATTTCTGTGGCTATTCAGCGTCTTTTTGGGTTTCATATAAACTTTTGGAGTGTTTGTTCTAGTTCTGTGAAATATGTTGTTGGTATTTTGATAGGGAATGCATTGAATCTATACATTGCTTTGAATAGTATGGACATTTTAATGCTGTTAATTCTTCCAATCCAAGAACTAGGTATGCGTTTCACCTTTTTATATCTTCCTCTATTTCTTTTTTCAATGACCTGTAGTTTTCTGTGAAGAGGTCCTTTACTTCTTTGATTTAAGTTTATTCCTAGGTATCTTAATTTTTTTGCTGCGATGGTAAATGGGATTGTTTTTTTAGTTTCTTTTTCTGTGAGTTCATCATTGGTGTATAAAAATGCCATTGATTTCTTGATTTAAATTTTGTATTCTGCTATTTTCCAAATTCATTCATTAAGTCTAGTAAATTTTTGATGGAGCCTTTAGGGTTTTCTATGTACAATTTCATGTCATCTGCAAATAATGACAGTTTTACTTCCTCCTTTCCTTATATTTTTTCTTCATGTCTAATTGCTGTAGCTAACACTTCTAGTATTATGTTCAATAAGATTGGCGAAAGTGGGCATCCTTTTCTTATTCTCATTCTTAAGAGGAATGCTTTAGTTTTTGCCCATTGAGTATTATGTAGGCTGCAGGTTTTTCATATATGGCTTTTATTATGTTGAGATATGATCCCTCTATTCCCACATTGCTGAACATTTTTATCAGAATTGGGTGCTGGATTTTGTCAAATGCCTTTTCAGCATCTATTGATATGATCGTATAATTTTGATCTTTCATTTTGTTTAATTGGTGTATCACATTTATTGATTTGCAAATATTGTACCAGCCTTGCATTCCTGTGATGAATCCCACTTGGTGATGATGAATAATTTTTTTGATGTATTGCTGGATTGATGTGCTAATATTTTCTAAAGGATTTTGGCATTTGTGTTCATCAAGGATATTGGCCTATAGTTTTCTTTCTTCGTAGTGTCTTTATCCGGTTTTGGAATTAGGATTATGTTGGCCTCATAAAATGAGTTTGAAGTGTTCCGTCTTCTTGAATATTTTGGCATAGTTTGAGGAGTATGGGTATAGATCTTCTTTGAATGTTCGGTAAAACTCCCCCGTGAAGCCATCCAGGCCTGAGCGTTTGTTTGCTGGGAGTTTCTTAATTACATCTTCAAATTCCTTTGTTGTTACTGGTCTGTTCAAGTTTTCTATCTCTTCCTGGTTCAGTTTTGGGATGCTGTGTGTTTCTATAAATGTGTCCATTTCTCCTGGATTGTCCAATTTGTTGGCATATAATTGTTCATAGTATGTTTTGATGATCCTTTGTCTTTCTGTTGTTACTTCTACTTTTGTTTCTGATTTTGTTCATTTGGTTTTTTTCTCTTTTTGTTTCTTGGTGAGTCTGTCTAAAGGTCCATTGATCTTGTTTATCTTTTCAAAGAACAAGCTTTTTGTCATTGATCTTTTGTATTATTTCTTTGATCTTTATTGTAGTTTATTTCTGCTGTAACCTTTACTATTTCCTTCCTCCTACTAGCTCTGGATTTTTCTTTTTGTTTACTTTCTAGTTCTTTCAGTTGTAGGGTTAGAAAGTCCATTAGGGATTTTTCTTGTTCCTTGAAGTAGGCCTGTAGTGCTATGAACTGTCCTCCCAGGACTGCTTTTGCTGTCCCATAGATTTTGTATTGTTGTGTGTTCTTTTTTGGTGGTTTGTTTGTTTGTTTTTGGGTACATGCCCCTAGTGGAAACCAAACCCATGACTCTCTGGTATGCAGGCTGATGCTTCAACTGCTGAGCCAAACCAGCCAGGGCTGTGTGTTTGTTTTCATGGGATTCCAGTATGAATTTAATTTCTTCCTTGATCTCTTTAGTAACCCATTCATTGTTTAATAACATGCTATTTAGCCTCCAAGTGTTTGAATGTTTTTGTGTGTTTTTATTGTAATTGAGTTCTAGTTTCATGCCACTGTGATCTGAGAAGATGTTTGATATGATTTCAATCTTGTTGAATTTGTAGAGACTTGCTTTGTGTCCTAACTTGTGGTCTATCTTTGAGAATGTCCCATGTGCACATGAGAAGAATGTATATTCTGCAGCTTTGGGGTGAAATGTTCTGTAAATATTAACGAAGTCCAATTGATCTAGTTTGTCTTGTAAAGACTCTATGTCCTTGTTAATTTTTTGTCCAGAAGATCTATCCAGTGGTGTCAGTGGTATATTAAAGTTACCCACTATGATTGTATTGCTATTGATCTCTCCCTTGAAGTCCTCCAGAAGTTTTAAAATATATTTTGGTGCTCTCATATTTGGTGCATATATGTTTATCATGGTTATATCCTCTCATTGAATTGATCTTTTTAATATTATGTAGTGACCTTCTCTGTCTCTTATTATAGCCCTCGTTTTGAAGTCTATCTTGTCAGATATGAGAATTGCTACAAAAGCCATTTTTCATTTCCATTTGCTTGGAAAATTTTTTTCCATCCCTTCACTTTCATTCTGTGTGAGTCTTTTGTTGTGAGGTGGGTCTCTTATAGATAGCATATATATGGGTCATGTATGGGTCATATTTTCTTATCCAATCAGCTACCCTGTGTCTTTTTATTGGAGCATTTAACCATTTATATTTAAGGTAATTATTGATAGATAGTTACCATTTTAATTTTATGCCTATGTCTCGCCCCCCCCCACCCCCTTTCTTCTTAAAATAGTCCCTTTAGCCTTTCTGGTAGTGGTAAATTCCTTTAGCTTTTTTTTTTTAAATTTTTTCTTTCTTTCTTTTTTTTTGTTTATTTTTTATTGATTAATTTTTGTTACAGATGTTTCTCCTTTTTCCCCCACTGATTCCCCCCTCCCCCTCCCTCCCTGCCCCTTCCCCAGATTGTTGTCCATGTCCACTGTTCATGCGTACATACATGTAAGTTCTGTGGTTCATCCCTCCCCCACCTCCCCACTCCTTAGGGAATTGTCAGTCTGTACCCCGCTTCTGCGTCTCTGAGACTTCCTCATTCCTCAAACTGTTATGTTCATTATATTCCACAAATAAGTGAGATCATATGGAACTTGTATTTCTCTGTTTGGCTTGTTTCACTTAGGATGATACTTTCAAGGTCCCTCCATGTAGTCTCAAAGGATTAGAGATCTTTCTTTCTTACCACTGCGTAGTACTCCATTGTGTATATGTACCACAGCTTTTTGATTCATTCGTCTACTGATGGACACTTGGGCTGTTTCCAGATCTTAGCGATTGTAAATAGTGCTGCTACAAAGATGGGGGTACATATATTCTTTCTGATTGGTGTTTTATGCTTCTTAGGGTACATTCCTAGAAGTGGGATCACTGGGTCAAATGGACATTCAATTTTTAATTTTTTGAGGTGACACCATATTGTTTTCCATAGTGACTGCACCAGTCTGCATTCCCACCAGCAGTGCACTAGACTCCCCTTTTCTCCACACCCTCGCCAACACTTGTTGTTTGATGATTTGTTGATGGCAGCCATTCTGACAGGTGTGAGGTAATACCTCATTGTTGTTTTGATTTGCATCTCTCTGATGATTAGTGATGATGAGCATTTCTTCATATGTTTCTTAGCCATTTGTATGTCCTGTTTGGAGAGGTGTCTATTTAGTTCCTCTGCCCATTTTTCAATTGGATTCTTTGTCTTCCTTTTGTGGAGTTGTATGAGCATTCTATATGTATTGGAAATTAACCACTTATCTGATATATCATTGGCAATTATGCTCTCCCATACAGTGGGTAGCCTTTCCGTTTTGATGATTGTATCTTTCGCTGTGCAGAAGTTTTTTTTTTTTTCTTTTTTTATCTATGAAGCTTTTTATTTCTCCTTCAATTTTGAATGATAGCCTTGCTGGATAAAGTAGTCTTGGATTCAGACCCTTGCCTTGCATTACTTTGTTCACTTTATGCCACTCCCTTCTGGCCTGTAGTGTTTCTATTGAGAAATCAGCTGACAGTCTAATGGGAGCTCCCCTGTAGGTGACTTTTTGTCTCTCTCTTGCTTTCTTTAAGATTCTTTCTTTTTCTTTAATGTTCGCCATTTTTATTATGATGTGTCTAGTGGTGGGTCTTCTGGGGTTCATCTTGCTTGGGACTCTCTGTGTTTCCTGAACTTATGTGACTTTTTCCTTCATCAGTTTAGGGAAGTTTTCTGTCATTATTTCTTCAAATAGGTTCTCTATTCTTTTCTATGATTCTTCTCTTTCCGGTACCCCTATGATTCAAATGTTGTTACGTTTTGTATTGTCCCACAGCTCCCTTAAACTCTCCTCCTGCTTTTAAACTTTTTATTTTCATCTGTTGCTCTATTTGGGTGTTTTTCTATACCCTGTCTTCTAAGTCGCTGATTCGGTCTTCAGCTTCTTCTAATCTATTGAGAACCCTTTTAAGGTATTTTTCATAACAGCTATGTCATTCTTTATTTCCTGTTGATTTTAATGCATAGCTTCTATCTCTTTAGGCGTAGCTTCTACTTCCTTTTTTAAGCTGAAGTAGTTCCCAGTGAGCTCTTCATAATTCTTATTAAATTGCTTGTAGTTCTCACCAAATTGTTTGAGCACCTTTAAAATCATTGCTTTGAATTCTTTATCTGACAAGTTGCTTTCTTCCATTTCCTGTATTTCCTTTTCTAGTGATTCCTCTTTTTCTTTCCTTTGGGTGTTGTTTCTTTGTCTCCCCATTTTAGCTGTCGGTAGCTCTAGACCTGGTGAGGAATGTTTGGATGTGTATGCAGCTCACTATATATCAAATAAGGCTACTGTGCCTCCCAGACTGTTCTGTTGCATGTCACCTCTTGCCTGCTGTAGATTCTGGAGGATTGACTACTGGGGGCTGGTATTGGTTTGTTTTGGTAGGTGCTGCTGTTGGATTGCATGGGCTCCTCTGAAGCTGTGTTCCCAGCTGGTCACTGGTGTCACCTATAGCTGTATTGCTCAGGCCCTGCTGGAACTGCCCTCCCTGCCCACACCTTGGGCACCTGGGTCACACAAGTCAGTCCGGAGCTCTGGCTCCACACATCTCTTGTGGACAGCTGGGTTGCAGAGGTTCCTCTGGATCCCGGGTTTCCCACTGCTCTTGTGGGTTGCTGGGTCACACAGGCCCCTATGGATCCCCGGCTTCCCACAGATCTTGTGGGCCACTGCATTGCATAGGCTCCGTTGGAGCCCCAGGTCCTACCGCTGGTGGCTGGGGAGTGCTTTGCCCAGTGGGGCTCAGCTCCTGCTCAGCCTTTGGTGTAGTTTTTGGGGATGGTTTTCTGCTGCTGGTCTGTTCTTCTGTTGCCTGGGGATGGATGTCTGCTCCCCAGCCTCTGTTGCTGGGGGTATATCTCCACTCTGCTCAGGATGCTACCATGGGGGATGGTGCTGGGCTCCTGGCGCTTTGTGGCGTCTGCAACTGGCACCTTGAAAGCTCCACTACTGTGCACTGGTCTGTGTTGACACAGGGTGTCCACTGGTCCATGGTGCCAGGTGCACTGGTGGGCTCAAGTTGCTGGGCCCTAGCCACTCCCACTGCCTCCTCCCAGGGAAGACCCTGATCTTCCAAAATGGTGAGACCTCCCCGCAGCGCAGGGAGAAGCGCCCGGGAGAACCACTTACCACGGTAGCCGGCTACTCCCGTCCACAGCACAGTAACCTTCTGCTCCGCGGCTCTGTACTGCTCAGCTTTGTTTGTCCACCTTCATGTCCACTCACACTCTCTCACACACTCACCCTCCCTCTGGTCCTGCCCACCACCATCTTCAACATAAATACTTTAAAAGTGACCCAGAGAAGCATGGTTTTTGAGCATATGAAAATACCAAACTAAAATAAATAAATACTTTAAAATACAATATGCAAAGCAGGACTATCAGCTATTGTACAAATATAAGTAAAATACTCCAATTTATAGCCATGTAGCTCTTCATTTATTTCTCAGTCATAATATGTTGGATTATGTTCAACATATGTTGGATTAAATAAAGATGAAAAAGATACCCATCTTGCAAAATATTTATTTTCATATTAATAACACTAATCATCAATTCAGTGCAATTTATAAAATAAAATATTTAATCACCAGAGTGGCTTGAAAATAGTCAAAATTACTTTAATATCAATCATATATTATTTGTAAAAATAATGTAAAGAAAGTGTATAAGTAAAATAAATAAATAACATTTCATATAATCTATCTCATAAAGTTAGAGATATATTTTCATGCAATTACTCAATACCTTAGGGATTATGAGGAATATAATTGAGTTTCAAAGAGATGTGGTTAAGAGCAGTTGCAGGGAATCATGAAATCTGGTAGACCAGCACACCAGTTGAGGAGAGCCTTCCAGTTTAAAGAAACACTTTAGTCACAGAGAGAGAGGCCAAAGAGAGCACATGATAATATGTGATCAAGCCATGAGAAAATAGGGACAATAGTTTATATAGTCAGGAAAAAGCCCAAATAGGAAGACTGTTAGGGTCTAGAAAGTGGTGTTTAACATTGAAATAAATAGTGGATAGCTAGTGTTGGTTGTGAATACTATGAGTGGTAAAAGATAGTCTAGAAATTTTAGATTAACAGGCAAATGAAAATTAGGCTAAACTAAAAGAGGAATCCCAAGAACAATAAAATATGATGGGAAATAGTATAAAATGGAAATTTTGAGAAATTTTTCAAAGAAAAAGATTGTATGACTTTGGTGATAATTAAAGGTAAAACGGTAAAGGAAAAAAAGTAATTATTTGGTAGCCTAAAGATTTGTGAAGATATCACATCAAATTTTTCCCTGGAACTATTTTGTGGAAGGAAAAATTGCGTCAGGTGCAGACATTAATTAAGTTTGAACGTTTTAAGCAATTATTGGCTATCAATGAAAGTGACATAAAGAAAGTGTATATTATTGACCAAAGTGTATTTTACTACAGCTTTACAAAAATTATGAGAAAGAGTTATATGAGACTGACTTGGAGAGATTTTCAGGTGATATCCTAAGAACCTACATGGTATCCTATGTTTTCTGTAAGAAAAAAGGGAAAATGAGGAAATGGACAGGGATCTGCTGTCATCACCAGGAGAAACACCAGAAGGACAAACAGTCATATATTCAGGGGATAAGCTCCTAGAGGAACACAGGGGGGAGTGACCAGATATTTCTCAAAGTCCAACCTTTCACACAACTTTCACTGTCCAAAGAATGTTAATATTGTAACTATAAAAAGAGATTAAGTCAATAAGATTGGGAAAGAGAAAAAACCTCAAACTAAATAAAGCCAACTGAAACAAGTGAACCTAAATCCATTTCAAATGATTGCTCTACAGCTGAAGGAAAAGGAAGGGGGGGACACAGATAATTGAGGAATACATGTATACTTGTATATGTGTACTCCTGATATACATATATAATTTTATTATATACCCTGAGTCTGGAGCTCAGGGGCCATGGCGAGTAAGGACCAAATTGCAGAGAAACCCTGATGTCTTTTTCGTAGATAGGTTTATGGTAGTGGTAAGTGGAGAGTCAATTCTGAAACCAATCTCAGTGAAATATAGGATGAACCAAATGAGTAGATGTGCTGATGCTGGTGGTAGCTGGGATTCTCAGGGAAGAAGAGTCCTAATCAAATATCTATAGAGTAAAAATGTTCCCCAAAATGCAGGTTCACAACTTTAGGGTTCTCACTTCTCCAGGCCTTGGCCGAAAAAAATCTTTATCTTACAGTTAAGTCTCCAATGCATTTAAACAGACTTTTTTTCTACTTAATCCAAGTTTTCTGGTCATTCCTTTGGGAGATTTTGCCCATCAGTGAAAAGGGATCATCTATATTATATGCACACATGCCCTATTGGTTCTGTTTCTCTGAACCATCCTGACCAATACACACACACACGTAAATATTTTACAGTAATATAATGAAAAGATATCTGATAATGCAAAACAGATGAGTGTATCAGAGTTCCTATTTTATTTAGAAGAAAAAATAGAATGATCTACATTGTTGGAGCGCCTCATAACTCAGTTCTTCCACACTGGCCTTTCCTAGCACACTTACTGCTTTGAGAGATCATCAGACTTATTGCTTAGGATATTTTCTGACAACTAACAAATTATGTCTTCAGCCCACACCTCTGTCTTGAAGTCAAGATATTATATCTAACTGCTTATCAGTATTACAACTTAGATATCTATTAAGCACTTCTAACATATTTTTAATTTCTTTACCTTTGAAAACATGGTCTGAAGCCATGTGCTTGGGGCAATTTTTCACGCTGCAATATTGGGCCAATGGCTAGAATGATGACTGAAATATTTACTGCATGATTGTGTTTATATAAAGTTCTAAAAGAAAACAAAATAAACAGCAATGCTAGAAGCCAAAAGAGTTGGGAAAAGAGGAGTTAGCATTATTGGGAGGGGAATGTGGGAGCTTCTAGGGGGCAGGTAGTCTCCTATCTCTTTACCAGGATTACGGTTATATGGCATTTTCACTGCTGATAATGTATTTGGCTGCACATTTTAACTTGTGCAATTTTGTGAGTTTATGACATATATGACACACACACACACACACACACACATATATATATATATATATATATATATATATATATTTTTTTTTAATTTTTATCCTCACTCAAGGATATTTTCCCACTGATTTTTTTCCCCCTAGATTGAGTGGAAGGAGGGAGAGAGGGAGAGAGAGACACATTGATTGGTTGCCTCCCACATGATCCTGACCAGGACTTGGGGTGGAACCTGCAACCCAGATATGTGCCCTTGACCGGAATCGAACCCATGACCCCTTGGTCCACCGGCTGATGCTCTAACCGCTCAGCCAAACTGGCCATGGCTAATGTATATTTTTAAAATCCTATGCTAACTGCTGTGACATATATAGATCAAGCTTTTATGATATTAGCGTATATAGAGATTTTAAAGAATAAATACCTGTTTAAAATTAGAAAACCACACACAGATATTTAGGTATGGTTAATCTAGGGGGCTAATCCCCTTGTAAAGCCTAGACATTTATATGTAGAGTTTACAATATTATAAGCCTTATGATGAAGAAATATTCTATCATGCTCCCTGTATACCACACCAAGCATAAAGAAAAATCTAAGTAAATTTATTTTTAAAAAACAAATACAAGAAATTGAAGGAAAGAGTCAATGACTCTTTGCATGTTCAACTGGAATAATTAAGCAGATATTTAAAATGTCCTAAGAGGGTATATCTATGTTAAGGGTTTATAAATAAAGAGGGCAGTAGGAAACTTTTGGAGGTAAAGGATATGTTTATTCAATAGATTGTAGTTTCGTGGGTATATACTTACCTCCAAACTAATTAAGTTGCATATAGTGATGTGAACAGCTTTTTGTTATATTAATTATACCTTAATAAAATGGTCTAAAATATATAAGTCATTTTAAATATTGATTACATGTTGAATTGATTACATTTTGGATATAGTGATCTAAATAAAATACATGACTAAAAATGAAAAAATAACACAAGGTGTGGAAAACTGACAAGTTGGCAGATTCTCTTGGGAGAAGTGCACCAAACACCTAAGTTGATTTTTGAAGGAGGCAGTTGAGAGTTTGGGAAGGGAAGCTCAGTGAGGCAAACATTAGTTTTTGCCCCATGGATTTGCTACTGTGGCAAATAATGTTGAGTTTGTAAGAATCATTGGTAGCGCGATAAGACAAAAATCTTAAATTATTTGATGTTGAGAGAGAATGAGAGTACAATTGGTTCAGAAAATAATCATGTAGAAATTTATTACAAAGAACGCTACAGAATTGAAGCACTGTCTGGAGAAGGATTTTGAGATAAGTGAGGCTTTTTCTAAAGAAGGAAAGGATTATATACTGTTTATACGCTGATAGAAATAATTCAGTAGAAAGAGGGACATTAATGGTGACAAAGTGAGAAGAAGGGGCTGCTCTTGGGATGCCCTGGAGAAGGAAAGAGGGGGGTAGACATTGTGCAAAGAGGAGCACAGAAAGTCAGCCTTTCTGAGGAAGGGTGAGCAGGGTCATGTGTGAAGATGCAAACATGGTGCTGAGACCTGTGGAGAGATCTGGTGGAAAGCCTCTTCTGATTACTTCCATTTTCTCCTTGAGCACAGATGGCACCTTTATCACTTGTGAGTGAAGAGAGGGGAGTAGGTATTAAAAGTTTAATAAGAGGAAAGGTTGCATAAGAGCGGATGTATTTGGTAAATATCATAGAATTAATGGGTTTCTATTTGCTGTTGGTGTTTATAAACACAAAGGGAGAATCGTCATCCCAGTTGCATATGTTTTTCCAACTGTGTTTAGCTGAGCTGTCCTGGAGTAGTTGTGGAGTAGGTGAAAATAGGATTTAACAAGACCGGTGTTTTGTAAGACCAGAATAACAGAGAAAAAGAGTAATAAGGGTGTGTGTGCTCAAAGAACTGATTATAGCAACCACCCATGTAGGCTGGATAAGGAGAGTGCTGAGGATATGAAAGGGCTGTGGAACCCCAGAAAGAACAGAGTCAACAGATGAAAATTGCAAGTGGGGTGGGTATGGAGGAGTGAGAAGGGGAGGATGATAGAAAGTGTTTAATGGAACCCTTTGAGATTAAGTATTTTTGAAGGGATGCTTCATTTTGTAAGGAGAATCCTACGTTACCGTAGGGGAAGATAGACTAAAGGATAGGAGGTCACGTTTCTAAGAGGCCAGATTATTAAAGCTACTTATATTGAATACCTCAAGGATTATAATACAATTAATACTGAATATAATTTGAAGCTATAATCTTCATACCTTATGTAGTTCAGGGAGAAGGGAAGAACTATCTGGAGCAACAGAGAGGACAGCTACTGCAATGTCAGGACTAAGGTCAAGGGGACCCACATGGCTGAAGGACAGTTTCTTCCGTGAGAATTCAAGTTTCAGTTAAACAGGAAGTTGGAAGTTTCAGAGAAGAGAATGAGAATATAGGAGAGGACATGCCAATGACAGACTGTGGATCTAGAGGGCGCAGTGGGAAACTGGAGGAGCTGGAAAGAGGTGAGAATCAGCAAAAGCTTAGCGAATGCACAAGCCTAGAGGTGGCAGTCTGATGGTCTTGATGGGATTTGTCCTGACAAGATCTTGGGCAGATTGGGTTGTACTGATGTGGATGTTGTGAGAATGGACTTCTGTTCTGACACTTGGAGCTCCTCTTTACCTAGAAACCATGACATCAAACATTTTGTTCTTGACTAGCCATGCATACTCTAGTTTGAGGTATAGATTTTACTCACAAAAAGAATACAAAGTCACCCACATATTAAAATAGGGTAAGAAGGTAATCTAGGCTACCACCGACTTTTTCTGAGACTACTCCACAGTTTTCTAAGTGGTCAGATGGTACCATTCTTGCCTGTTTTCAATATTTCATCCTTACTGCAGCTAGAGAAATCTTTCTGAAACATACTTATAACCATATAGTATATTTCCTGCTTAAAAGATTTCCATGGCTTCCCTTTTACTTTTAAGACCCCAAAGAATATTTCTTTAAAAATTACTCAAAAATCTCTGCAAGAGTTTACATTTATTTACTTCTCGAGCCTGATTTTTCTTTTCACCTCAGGTCTCTCTAACTACAGAAACTGCACTTGTGATAATGTCGGTAATTCTTACCTCCCTTCTTCAAATTAACATCTCAATAATTATACTCAAGTCCAATCATCATTTTCAAAGAGAAAACCTCCTTGTACTCCTCAAGTACATCAATACCTTAATGAAGCTCATATGTACAAGCATCTCCCATTCGTGCCATTAGCTGCCTTTGCTGTGTTTCCTTTACTTGAACAGCGATTTGATGAATATCAGTCTTCCTCTCAAGACTCTTGGATGACTCTTATAGGTTATGTCTCTATTTTTGTCAAAATGTAGGCAAGTCCCAGGCATGAATTTGGCTCATTGTTATGAAACTAATTCATTATTTAATCTTTTTTTTTTTTTCCCTTTAAAGATCTCTGAAAATAAATGAGTAAAATCCTAGGGGTTAGATAAAAGGCAGACAGAACTAGGGTATATTTGCATGATAACTATTTAATAGAAGAACCAAACCACAAGGAAATCTACAATAGAGTAAAGGAAGAAAAGTATTAGAGAAGATTTCAGGAACAGAGTTGTAGGCTTCGGTATTTGAAACATGGTCAAGAAGAGAACAGATGCTAAATATGAAGAATCCATTCTCTTGTGAATTCTCTTTTCACATGAACACACAAACCCTGACTTTGTCTTCCTCACATTTCCCATTTCCAACGTGAGCTGCACGTTGAATAAAGCAGCCTGCTTAGACTGGTCTTAAAGGTCGTCTGCTTACTAACCAGAAAATTCACTTATAGGAGAAACTTTATGTTCCAACAGTTTAGACCTGTTCCACTCTTAGGGTGCACTTGCAATGGCCCCGTTCAAAGTGCAGCCTTTGGGGCATGAGAGCCAGGGTGAGAGGTCACTCTGCTTTCCATTCACCATTCCCTTTGTTGTGTGTGTTTCAATTTCTCTCTTATCTTTTGCTTTTTTTCTGAGTCCCTAGTACAGTCACTTTGGAATTTTTCTAGTGTTTTATTTTATTTTTGTTGAAAGTAGTGTTTTAAAATATACCAAGAAAATAGAGCTCTTTGAGGTAATCTTGAATTATTACAGGTAAAGACATTCTTAGAAAAGACTGTGTTCGCTCTTATAATTCTCAGATTAAATTTATCCTCTGCATAATCCCTTATTGGTTATGAAACCAAGCTTTCATAATCTTGTGACAAAGAAAGAGATCAGAAACCTGGGCAACATTAATTTGCAGATATTAGTTTGCAGGTCTCTGGAAAATCTTTCTTGGAAATACACAAGTATTCCAGTAAAGGGTGATTAAATTTGAGCACATGCTTAATTTTATGACTGCAGGATAATTTCCATTCATTCAAAAGCATAAGTTGCACAAAGATGTCAGATTGTCATTATTAACTTTTTGTATACCTTCTATACTGTCTGATGAAACACATTACTTTTCCTTCTTTGATATATTTGATGTTTGTTTACAGTAAGCCTTTTGGTTTCTCTTTATTACTAAATAATGCTTACTTTCCTCTATTTGTAAATAGAACTTTAGATACTTGGTTTGGCCCTGGCCGGTTTGGCTCAGCGGTTAGAGCATCGGCCTGCGGTCCGGAGAGACCCGGGTTCGGTTCCTGCTAAGGGCACGTACTTCAGTTGCAGTTTGTCCCCGGCTCTGGTTGGTCGTGCGGTGGCAGCCACTCGATGTGTCCCTTCACGTCGATGTTTCTCTCTCTCTGTCTCTTCCTCTCTCTCCCTCCCACTCTATCTGTACAAAAAATGGAAAAATGTCCTCGGGCGAGGATAAAAAAAAAAAAAATAGATACTTGGTTTGATGTACATATTTTTTAATATGCAAAAGTAAGAAATACGTATATTTAAGGTAAAAACCATAACCTTCCTCTGTAGATTTAATTGAGCTTGAATTATGTGCTATCAAAATGGATGGTAATTACAATAGAAAGAACACTAGTCAAATTATCTCTCCGAGAGTGTGAACTAAGACATAGAGATTCCAGCCATTTCAATATACTTTCAGGGGTTCGAGGGCTCCCAGCTGTCCACATCTTACTCACACTGCATTATCCTCCGTTTCGCATCGAGACAGGCAGTCTTTACACAGGCCAGGGTCCATGTTGATTTCTGACCTGTGGCTTGAAATGAGATCAAGCTTCCTGGCCGGGTGTGGGCTGGAGCAGGCCAACCATCTAGGTATTCTGATCAAATATCAAGCAATTTTTTCACTTCTTGGTGTTTTATCCAAGGCCCATATACATTTATTTTAGTTGCACAATTTTTTCTTTATTATCCTGAGTATGCCTCTTTATTTCCTGTTTTCTACAATTTCATGAGGCTGTGCCTACTTCCTCTGGAGCTTAGCATATACTTCTATAAAATATCCGTAACTGCACCATTCGGATACGCCCCACGAAGTCTAGAGATCTGTCGGTGCAGCGGACCAGTGGATCCAGGGGCTCATACCAGCCTGAGAGAGCAAGCGAGTGGGGACACCTCGTCACAACATTGCTTTAAGTGACTTCACGTTGGTGGACTGAAGTCAGATCTGATGGAAGTATTTATAAGAAAATCATAGACAGACAGACAGACAGGTCTATACATATGGGGGATAAAAGCAATGTGCATGACACTCACAGTTGATAGTCTAATAGAAATTCCCTTGGCATGCCTAAAAATTATGAGTTAGGGGAATTTAAAAACAATTATTCCGCGTCCTACTGACCATCCCAACTACTAACCCTGTAGCTCAAACCACTCTCTTGTCACCTGAATCCTAGTAATAGCTTCGTCTCCAACTCTCCTGCTTCTCATCCCTCCTCAGAGAACCGTCAGAGTCATCCTTTTAAATAGAAACACATTACTCTTCTGCTCTCAGTGCCGCGTGGATGGCTGCCCTGCCCACACGTCACAGGCTGGTTGTCCTAGACTCCGGGGGCCATGAACATATGGCCAACCAGGAAATGCACGCTTGCTCTCTGCTGGCAAAAATTGCCTTTGTCTTGGCTTTTCCAGAATCCTTCCCAGCCCCAGCCCTGGCCATTTCCAGTTCTGCTGAAGCTCTACCCAGCAAGGCAGAGAAAGAGCCAGAGAGACACCTAGTGAGATCCCACTGCCTACTCCCTCGTCGCCCCAGAATCAAACCCAATGTTTTAACCATGGTTTGGAGAAAAACACACAGTTATAAGTGTATTGAAAAGACCAGACTAGAACTTGACTGGTTCTGTCTTCTCAATCCGCGTTCTTCCATTAACATTCACCACTGAACTATCCCTGGCAACTGACTGTAACTCCAGGATTTTCACACAGGTTTCGGACCTCCAGTCCCAGCACTAATGTGTGAAGAGTTCACCAGTTGTCACTCACGCTCACACAAGAAAAACCTGAACAAACTGAAAACGGCTTTTCTTGAACCCATCAGAAAACTGAGGTTGCAGGACAAACAACCCCCCTAAAGTGTGGAGAGGCAGTGAGTCCAGAGTGGACAGTCGAGATCGGCCTGCCTGGAGCCATGCCCTTGTCAGAACAATAAAATGGCTGGAGTCCAAGTGAGGACTGGCTTGTGAGGGACCATGTCCAAAGCCACAGTTTTTGGAGGCCCGACATTGTGTGGTTTTACTCCCAGGAACCTCAGCAGGTTCTCATGGTGAGGAGCCAAGAAACCCCCTCTTACAGTCCTAGGCCAGGGGTGGGGACTGGCCAACGACCATTTGGACATTTATAACATCATTCGATGGCATTGTAAAATTATCAACTTAAAAATTAGCCTACTATATTTAGTAAAACATTGAACGAACTCACCTCGAAGGTGATGGCAGGAACTGCTTCTCTGTGGTGAGACGTGTGATGTGAGCTGGTATTGATGACATTGCTTCTCACAACTGCTTTTCCAGGTTTGTGTCAGTCTGTTGGAGCACAGTCTACTCTTTGTGATGGTAAGTTTTGAAAAGAACTGCTCACAGCAGTAACTTGTTCCAAACACAGGTGCATATTTCAATGCATGTCTCCTCAAAGTGGGAAATTCATCATTGCTTATGTAATGTTTATAGAACCCAAGCAGGGGGAGGTGGTTGTACCTAGCTTTCAGCTCATCATCGATTTGCAGCTGAATGATTTCATGTTGGAGGTTATCAGGCACATCAGCTGGTTCCACAATGAACCATGTAGCAAAGATGTTCCATTTCATTTATTTGCTTTCCACATCCTTGAATCTTTCATTAAATGCCTCAATTAGTTTTGCAAATACACCAGCATATTGAGTGTCATAGAAGGCTTCTGTCCTTCCAGAGTGGGGAAATGCAGCATGTCATTCTTTTCTAGTTGCGCTTTCCATGGCCTTAATTTAGCTTCAGATGATTTCACATTTGAAAGCAGAGAAGTGAGAAGCTGGTTAGGGCCCTGCAAGCTTATGTTCAGCTCTGAGGAGTACTTGGTAATCTTCCCCATGAATGCTAAGTCACCCAGCCACTTGCTATCATTGAGTTCCCTGACAGGTTTTCCCTTCACCTCCATGAACTGCTTGACGTCCTCCCATAGTTTGTGAAATCTCGTGAGCATGTTCCTGAGACTCAGCCAGGGCACTTTTCAGTGATAAACCAGGTCACTGTACTCAGAGTCAAGATCATTCAGTAACTCCTCAAACTGGTGGCTGTTAAACCCTCTGCTTTTGACAAAATGTATGCATGACACTACTGTTGACATCACATGGTTAAGCCACAAGCACTGTGCACACTTTCTTGGTGTGTGATGCAGTGGCATATAATTCAATCACTTGGATCAAGACTGAGATGATTCAGTTCTTTCTTGACAAATGCAATTAACACTTTTTGTGAGCCAACCATGGCTGGAGCTCCATCTGTAGTAAGGCCACTTAATTTTTCAAATGTTATCTCAAGTGTTTTCATTCCTAAAACAAGTCTCTCAAACAAGTCCTCACCTCTTGTGGTGCCATGCGCGGCTTCCAGGGACAGCAGTTCCTCTCGCGTGTCAAACTCTGCAGTTATTCGACACACACAAAAAAGCCACTTGGGCAGTATTTGTTATGTTCATTGTCTCATCACAAGCCAGGAAGAAAAATTGGAAATCTGCAGAATCCTTCACTGGTTTTTCAATGTCTTGTGCTAAGTCAGGAATCCGATCTGAGATGGTCTCTGAGACAAACTAACCCTCTGAAACAACTTGACTCTGTCGTGTTAACAACGCAGCAGCCACCATGCAATCTCACACTCTCCCTCTACACGAAGCCTCAGCTTCTTTGCAATTAGCTCGCTCACTACAAAACTCGTCTGAATAACGTTGTCTCTGTCACAAGGAGGCCTAGTGAAAGCAGCTTGCTGTGATTCCAAACTCTGCTGAAGGCCAATGATTTTATCCAGATGCATTTGGCCTCCCAACCCATTAAGTTTAGGATGTTTTGAGCTGTAATGATGCTCCAGGTTGGCTTTTTCCATTACTGCTAACACATCACCACAAACTAAGCACACGGGTTTGCCTTTGACTTCAACAAAAATAATCATTTGTCTTTTTCTCTTAGAAAGATCCAACACATGGTGTCAACTTTTCTTTATAGTTGCTGTTTGTAGTTTTAATAACTGAAGTTTATTAATAACTATCCAGTGTGTGTGTGTATCACCAGCGAGGCGATTATTTTGCTTTGATCGCTGTTCTAATCCTGCATCTTGGATTTGGAACATATCCAAAGTTTGTATGATTGACTCTTGAGGTCTTTCCTATGTACTGTAATGTCCTTAATCTTCATCTGAGATTCAGTTTTTGCAAGGATTGTTGATTGTGGACATATGGATAAAGGTTGGATTGGAGTTACCATCTGTGTAGACAAAGATGTCAACAACATCGTCGTCAATCATCAGAGGCAAGGTGATCAATGTTGTGAGGAATCATCACATCTCATCTCATTATTACCAGATCCAGGTAGTTTTGCCACAGTTAACATTTTTACAACGTGTACACTCCCAACCCGCCTGGCCCCGACTGTCCTCTTAGTCACCGCAGTACAGGCAGATGGGCCGTGGGCAGCCGACGAGAAGCATACGTGTCTGTCTGTCATGTACTTATATGTGTCCTGTCTATCCTGTAATGGACGTCCCTTCCTTGATCCTCAAAATTTACGTTATTATTATGATTCCTTTAATATAAATTTATGTTGCTATGAAAAAAACACCTAGATTTATTAATTTTGAGTCCTGCCTGTGGTTGCCTTGGCAGGGCCTGACCAAATGACTGCAGGCCCCACCCCGTTCTAGGTGGAGTTCCAGATTAACCACTGTGATATGCCCTCACAGAATTATCCATCGTTAGACCTCAGCTGAGAACAGATATCACCAGGCTCTTCTCTCACCGGAGGAGGTGCATTCCTCTCATTCTAACCCTCTTGCTTTCCTTTCCATTTAAGGAACGGACTAAGGAGTCCTTGTGAGAGTCTCAGTCCAGGGCAACAGGCCCATTAAAAAATGAGTTCACTGGTGCAATTACAGAATGCTACTTACTCCTCTCCCTTACCAGCAGAGCTGCATTGAAATAAAGGTTGGTTACAGCTACAAGATGTAGGATCTATGGGAAAGGCATTCTATGGAAGCCCAAGGTTCAAAGTGGTGCATTAACAAGGACATCAAAGGGACTTAAAAACTTTGGAGCCACAGAGTTTGTCTGCTACAACAAACACTAAACCCAGACCTGGTCAGGTTACAATGAAACCTGACAGCGAAGCCTATTGTCTCAGTTTCTTTTGCCTCATACATTACAAGTCTTTTCAACAAAAAATTAAAAGACATGTTAAAAGGCAAGAAAAAATAAATAAATATAATCTGAAAAATGAGTCAAAGCAAACATCAGTAGCAGACTCAGATATGACACAGATACTTAAATTCTCAGATGGAAATTTAAAATAAGCATGATTAATGTATCAAGGACTCTAATTCAAAAGAGATGATATACAAGAACTAATGGGTAATGCAAGAACAAAACATAAGGAAATGCTAGAAATAAAAAGCGATGTAATAGAAATAAAGAAATCTTTTGATGGACTCATCAGTAGACTGGGCACAACAAAGAAAAGAACAGGCCCACACCAAGACACATAGTAATTAAAGTGTCAAAAATTAAAGACAAAGAGAGAATCCTAACAGCAGCAAGAGATAAGAAACAGGTTACTTACAAAGGAAACCCCATAAGGCTATCAGCTGACTTCTCAACAGAAACACTACAGGCCAGAAGGGAATGACATGAAGTAATCAAGGTCATGAAAAACAAGGATTTGAGTCCAAGACTCACATATATGTTGTTTAAAAGAGACCCACCTCACAAGAAAAGAATCACATAGGTTGAAAGTGAAGGGATGGAAAAAATCTTTCAAGCAAACAGAAAGAAAGAAAAAAAAAAAAAAAAAAAAGCTGGGGTAGCAATGCTCATATCTGACAAAGTAGATTTCAAAATGAAGATCATAACTAGAGACAAAGAAGGCCACTACATAATATTGAAAGGATCTATTCAACAGGAAGATATAACCTTGGTAAACATATATGGACCCAATATAAGGACCCAATATAAAATATATTGAAAATCTTCTGGAGGATTTCAAAGGAGAAATCAACAGCAGTACAATCGTAGCAGGGGATTTCAACATCCCACTGACATCGCTGGATAGATCTTCTAGACAAAAAATTAACAAGGAAACACAGACTCTAAATGAAGTGCTAGATTAAATGGATTTAACAGATATCTACAGAGAATTACACCCCAAAACTGCAGAATTCACATTCTTCTCAAATGCACATGGGATATTCTCAAAGATACAACACATGTTAGGGCACAAACTAAGTCTCTACAAGTTCAAGAAGATTTAAATTATGTCAAGCATCTTCTCAGATTACAATGGCATGAAACTAGAAATCAATTGCAACAAGAACATGCAAAGACATTTGAAAACATGGAGGCTAAATAGCATGTTATTAAACAATGAATGGGTCACCGAGGAGATCAAGGAAGAAATTAAAACATCCCGGAAACCAATGAAAACAAACACACAACAACACAAAATCTATGGGATGTAGCAAAAGCAGTTCTGAGAGGGAAGTTCATAGCACTACAGGACTACCTCAAGAAGCAAGAAAATTTCTAATAGGCTATCTAGCCTCACAAGTTAAAGAACTAGAAAGCAAACAAAAAGAAAACCCCAGAGCAGGTAGAAGGAAGGAAGCAGTAAAGTTAAGAGCAGAAATAAGTGACATGGAGACCAAACAAACAAACAAACAAAAAACAACAAACAATTCAAAGGATCAATGAAACAAATAACTGGTTCTTTGAAAAGAAAAACAAGATTGATGGACCCTTAGCTATACTCACCAAGAAACAAAGAGAGAGAACCCAAATACACAAAATCAGAAATGAAAGAGGAGAAATAATAACTGACACCACAGAAATACAAAGGCTTGTTTACAAATATTATGAACAATTATATGGCAACAAATTAGACAATCTAAGCAAAATGGACAAATTTCTAGAAACACATAGTCTCCCAAAACTGGACCAGGAAGAGATAGAAAACTTGAATAGACCAATAACAAGAGAAGAAATTGAAGATGTAATCAAGACTCTCCCCGCAAACAAAAGCCCAGGCCTGGACGGCTTCACGGGGGAATTTTACCGAACATTCAAGGAAGAACTAATACCCATTCTCCTCAAACTATTTCAAAATATTCAAGAAAAAGGAAGACTTCCAAACTCCTTTTATGAGGCCAGCATAATTCTAATTCCAAAATGAGAAAAAGACACTACAAAGAAAGATAACTACTGGCCAATATCCCTGATGAACATAGATACCAAAATATTAGCAAATTGAATCCAGCAATATATCAAAAAAATTATTCACCATGACCAAGTGTGATTCATCCCAGGAATGCAAGGCTGGTACAATATTCGCAAATCAATAAATGTTGTGCATCACATAAAAAAAATGAAAGATAAAAATTTTATGAACATATCAATAGATGCTGAAAAAGCATTTGACCAAATCCAGCACCCATTTCTGATACAAACGCTCAGCAATCTGGAATAGAGGGAGCATATCTCAACATAATAAAGGCCATATATGAAAAATCTACAACCAACATCATACATAATAAGCAAAAATTAAAAGCATTTCCTTTAAGAACAGGAACAAGGCAAGGATGCCCACTTTCGCCACTCTTATTTAACAGTGTACTGGAAGTCTTAGCCACAGCAATCAGACAGGAAGTAAAAATAAAAGGGATCTAAATGGGAAAGGAGGAAGTAAAACTGTCATTATTCGCAGATGACACGATACTATATGTAGAATACCGCAAAGATTCCATCAAAAATTAACTAGACCCAATAAATGAATTTGGCAAAGTAGCAGGATACAAAATTAATAATGCCAATATATTGACACCATTTTATACATCAATGATGAACTCACAGAAAGGGAAACTTAAAAAAAAAATCCCATTTACCATTGCGGCAAAAAAATTAAGATACCTAGGAATAAACTTAACCAAAGAAATAAAGGACCTATTTGCAGAAAACTACAGGCCATTGAAAAAAGAAATAGAGGAAGATATAAAAACCTGGAAGCACATACCTTGTTCATGGATTGGAAGAATTAACATCATTAAAATGTCCATGCTACCCAATGCAATCTATAGATTCAATGCAATCCCCATCAAAATACCAATGACATACTTCACAGAACTAGAACAAATACTTCAAAAGTTCATATGAAACCAAAAAAAAAAAAAAAGACCCTGAATAGCCACAGCAATCTTGGAAAAGAAGAATAAAGTTGGAGGGATCACATTACCAGATTTCAGGTTATACTACATAGCCACTGTAATCAAAACAGCCTGGTACTGGCACAAGAACAGGCAGATAGATCAATGGAACAGAATAGGGAACCCAGAAATGGACCCAAGGCAATATGCTCAATTAATATTTGACAAAGGGGCAAGGGCATACAGTGGAGTAAGGACAGCCTCTTTAATAAATGGTGTTGGGAAAATTGGACAGCTACATGCAAAAAAAAATAATAAAACTAGACCATCAACTTACACCATATACAAGAATAAACTCAAAATGGATAAAAAACTGAAATATGGCCCTGGCCGGTTTGGCTCAGCAGTTAGAGCGTCGGCCTGCGGTCCTGAGAGACCCGGGTTCGGTTCCCGCTAAGGGCGCATACCTCAGTTGCAGTTTGTCCCCAGCCCTGGTTGGTTGTGAGGGTGGCAACCACTCGATGTGTTCCTTTCACATCGAGGTTTCTCTCTCTCTCTCTCTCTGTTCCTCTCTCTCCCTCCCACTCTAACTGAAAAAAAATGGAAAAATATCCTCGGGTGAGGATAAAAAACAAACAAACAAGAAAACTGAAATATGATTCATGAATCCATAAAAATCCTAGAAGAAAATCTAGGCAACAAAATTTCAGATATCATACGCAGCAGAATTTTCACTTGATACATCACCTAAGGCAACAGAAACAAAGGAGAAAATGAACACTCAAAAGCTTCTGCACAGCAAAAGAAACAACCACCAAAATGAAAAGGCAACCCACTCTATGGGAGAGCATAATTGTCAATGATACATCAGATAAGGGGTTAATTTCCAAAACATATAGTGCTCATACAGGTCAACAAAAAGAAAACAATGAACCCAATTAAAAAATGGGCAGAGGAATTAAATAGACACCTCTCCAAACAGGACATAAAAATGGCTAAGAGACATATGAAGAAATGCTCAACATCACTAATCATCAGGGAGATGCAAATTAGATCAACTTCACACCTGTAATAATGGTCACCACCAACAAATCATCAAAGAACAAGTGTTGGCGAGGGTGTGGAGAAAAGGGGACTCTAGTACACTGCTGGTGGGAATGCAGACTGGTGCAGCCACTATGGAAAACAATATGGTGTTACCTCAAGAAATTAAAATTTGAACTTCCATTTGACCCAGTGATCCCACTTCTAGGAATCTATCCTAAGAATCCTGACACACTAATCAGAAAGAATATATGTACCCCCATGTTCGTAGCAGCACTATTTACAATAGATAAGATCTGGAAACAGCCCAAATGTCCATCAGTAGGCAAATGGATGAAAAAGCAATGGTACATATGCACAATGGAGTACTACACAGCGGTAAGAAAGAAAGATCTCTTATCCTTTGAGACGACATGGAGGGACCTGTAGAGTATTATCCTAATTGAAACAAGCCAAGCACAGAAAGTCAAATATCACATGATCTCACTTATTTGTGGAATATAATGAACATAACAGTCTGAGGAATGGGGTAGTCCCAGAGACGTGGAAGTGGGGTACAAACTGACAATCCCCAGAAGAGAGGATGGGGGGGAGATAAACCACGGAACTTATATGCATGTACGCATGAACAATGGACATGGACAACAAAGCTGGGACAGGGCATGGGGGTGGATGGGAATCAGTGGGAGAAACATCTGTAACAAAAATAAATTAATTAATTAATAAAAATTAAGAAAATAAAAGCAATAATGAAAAAGAAAAAAAGAAGCAGTGAGCTTAATAACCAGTGGCCTTTAAAATAACCAGGCAGCCCTGGCCAGTTTGGCTCAGCGGTTAGAGCATCGGCCTGCGGTCCGGAGAGACCCGGGTTCGGTTCCCGCTAAGGGCACGTACTTCGGTTGCAGTTTGTCCCTGGCCCTGGTTGGTGGTGCGGGTGGCAGCCACTCGATGTGTCCCTTCACATCGATGTTTCTCTCTCTCTCTCCCTTCCTCTCTCTCCCTCCCACTCTATCTGTACAAAAAATGGAAAAATGTCCTCGGGTGAGGATAAAAAATAAATAAATAAATAACCAGGCGGACCTACTGGCCCAGGGTGTGGCTGACTGCCAAGTGCGGCAGAGATGGCACACTTCCATGCACACCATTGTGAGCTTCCACCTATTCTACTTGTATTGTATGAGTGTATCTTATTATGATTTTCATTTGCATTCCCGTACCACTAGTTAGAGTGACCATCTTTTTTTTGGTCTATTCATTACCCTTTGTCACTACATGTTTCTTAAGCTACAGTTATTGGCAATTAATTTAATGTTTCTTCAATAGTAATTCTTTGAAATATTAAGGTGAATGATCCTAGCTTTAGGTAAAAAAGTAATCATTAAAGTGTATTAAATATATTTGCATACTAGAAGTCATTTAACTAATGGCATTAAATTGAATTCAGCTAATAAATTTACACATTTTATTGTCGATTAATTTCTTCATACATGCTATCAAAGTCATTAAAAATTAGCAGGTGGATACAATTAGCCATGTTCATGAGAACACATTACCAAGAATGCTATGCATCACTAAATACGGGAATGGAAAGTTTAATTGCTGTCATCAAAATAATGGAGAAGCTTGTTCTATGTAGTTTTGCCATATAAAATAATAGAAAACATGATTTCCCAATGTTCATTGGCACATAAATGGAAAATAACTATATTAACACCAGTGAGCATTAAGATGCATTATTTATTTCCACACGTGGGAGACTGACTCCTAATTCAGCCTGATTAGTAAAAGGAGTTGTCCCTGTAAGACGGGTTCCTGTATACTTGCGTGAGCGGGAGTTGGACCTCCCATGGGCACTGACATGGAAGAATCAGAGATCCGCACAGGCTATGAAGCTGTTCCTGACCTGGCCTCACCTTTGCCCCCTTGACCCTGTCACTCTGTGCTGTGGTGACGTACGTCTTAGTGCCATTCCTTGCAAGTATCGCCAGAGATAACACGACTTAAATGACCTCTTGGTTTCCTTTGAAGAACTACTCATTTTGAGAATGCTTAATAGAGTTGAAACAAAGTCCATTCATATTTCTGTAATACATTTATTATGCTGTCAAATATCTCTAATCTTTTACTATATATAACCTTTTCTGCTAAATCACTATGTGACCCCAGAATGTGTTTCAATAAACTCATTCATCTATTTATTTGTGCATCCAATTAGCCAATAAAACTTTAATATGAACCAGGATACGACAGGAAGCAAAAAAAGCCTTTATTTGCAGAAGATTTACTTTCTTAGTGAGGAGCCGGAGAGTAATAAACATTATATAGGTAAACAAACATAGACTTTCATGCGGTGAGCTGAAGAGCTAAGTGAAGAAAAATCAGGGTATGGAGATGGTGCATGATAAGTAGAGGCTGTTGTAGATGGGGGAGCAACATAGGCATCTTTGCTCAGGGGGGGGTTAGTAAAGAGGAGAGGAGAGTGTGGGAGCGAGTGGAAGTCCAGCGCCAGGGAAGAGCATCGGGCAGGCAGGACCACGCCTGGGCCCTGAGATGAGCCTGCCTCGCACGATGGGGGAACATGAAGATGGCCAGTGTGGCTGGGGGTGAAGACTGGCAGGGGGTGAGGTCAAGACGGTAAACAGGTGCTGGGTGGACCACATCAAATTTAAATCTTAGCCTGAGTGTGATGAGAAGCCACTGGATTATTGGAAAGGGAAGAATGTCATAATCTCAGTCAGTTTTGAAAAGGTCACTTGTTTGAATGGACTGTGCAGGTCAGTAGTGGGAGCAAGATATTGCAATAATCGAGGCGAGAAACACTGGTGCTTGACGTTAATGGTGGTGGCGGCACTGGTAGGAGCTGTTTGAGTTCAGCTCTGGGGCATTAGGGACAAGACTTTATGTGAAGTTAGAGCCAGCAGACATGGCTGGGGGTGTGAGAGACAGAGATGAGATTTGGGCCTGAGCAACAGGGGAAAGACTGTTGTCATTTTATAGGGTAGTAAATGTTGAGGCTATACATACTGATTAACTCATTTCAACAGAACTACTTGGCAAAAGAACTGGTAAAATATTTGTTTTAGTTTGGGAGCTCTGAAAAAACATGACTGAGGCACTGAGGGCGGCATGAATTGAGAAATTTTGAGAAACTGGTGTATGCTTCTGGGTATAGAGAGGGGATTACTAACGATTATGGAGAAAGAGCAGAGAATGACAAGAGGAACATAAGCAAAGCTGAGAAAGCCCTGGTCAGTGTTGCTCCATGGTATAGCACTGGCCTGGGCTGGAAGGGTCCTGGGGTCAATTTCTGCTCAAGGGCACATACTTAGGTTGCAGGTTCCATCCCAGCCCTGTCCAGGGCTGGTGTGGGAGGCAACCAATTGATGTGTCTCTCTCACATCAATGTTTCTCTCTCCTTTCCCCTCCCTCCCACTCAAAAAAAAAAAAAAAAAATCAATGGAAAAAATATCCTCAAGTGAGGATTAACCAAAACAAACAAAAAAAAAAAAACACAGCTGAGAAATAAGAGAATCCAGTGCACAAACAGAGGATGTCTTCCTAGATGTGACCACCAGCTCTTTGTCCTTTGAAAAATATGAAAAATGAAGTCTGGGATAGTTGACAGTTTTGTTGGTCTGAGTGATGCATATTCTCTTTTAATAGGTTTTATTTCCATCACTTAAAAGCAAGAAATAAGGAGAAGAACATGGGGCCCAAGGAGACAGGTATAAAACAGTCACTGAGGAAGTCAGAAGGGTGAATCATCTGGGAAAAAGGAGATGTTTCCCTGTACAACACTAGGGGCCAAGTTGGTGTCAGTGCTGATCAATATCAACGGACACTCAGTATAGCTGTGTAGTCATACATGTACATGAAGATATGAGATGGAGAGTTACAGTCAGGGTTTTTTTATTCATGTACAATACAAAGTGTGTCTTCAGAGAGATAAGTGTATATAGTATTTGTTAAAGAGACATTGGTCCGGGGTGGGAAGAGATAAACCAAAGAATGTATATGCATATATGCACAACCAATTGACAGCAACTCTAGCCTGGAGAAGGCAGGAGGGGAGTGGAAAGTGGGAAGGAGGGAGTCAATGGGGAAAAAAGGGGAACATCTGTAATATTTTTAACAATAAAATAAAAGAGAGATGATTTGTCCAATATAAACCAGTAAAAAATAAACAGATCATAAGGGTCAAGGACAAGCTCATAAAATCAATGAAGAATCAGTAAGTTGGTGGATTAAAATAGTTTGGAGTCGCAGTACTCGAATGAATGAGTTGAGAAGGTAGAGAGTATTAGAAGTAACTTCTACCAGGAAATTAAATGACCAACAAATAAGGCAATAATAACCTAAAAAACAAGGAATAATAATCTTCTTTTTTTTTTTTTTTACTGTTCAGTTACACTAAATTACTTGCTAAAGCACTAAAGAAACGAGAAATGAGGGGGAGTTTGTCATGAACTGAAAAAAGCGATGGATGACATTGTCACAATGAACTTCAAATGAATGGAGGAGTTATAAGTAGTTGGAAAATAATGATCAGGAGGTGGCAATGAGGAAGCAAGGTGAGCACACAGTGTAATATCTCCAGAAACAATGTTAGCCTGGGGAGTACGAAAGAAACAAAAACTGGTCAGGACTGTTGAAGAGGCATCCACCATCCCAAGAAGGGAGGTTCTCACTTAACGCAAGACGGTGAATGGAACATGGGTGAGGACATTACTGAGAGAGACTTTGGTGACTGGGGTTGTGAATGTCAGATGGGAAGGGTTTAAGGTTGGGGAAGGGGTGTGTGATTGAGTCTATGTAAAACCCAAGGAGATAAGTGACTAAGTAACGAATGAAGATGAATGCTGACCTGGGAATCTTGGGTTTTCTGTAAATCTTGGGGTTATTAAAATAGTTTTGACAGTCTCTTTGGAAATTTTAATATGTGTATAAGGGGATTGGTCTATGACTTTTGTCCAAGGATGTGAGGGGAGCATTTCCAGAAGGGTATGAACTATGTAGGTCCCTGATTCAGAAACACTACTAGTGATTCTGAAACAATGGAGGTGCTTTGGTCTTGGAAGGATGCTTTAGGATAGATTTGGTTTTGGTTTTTTAGTTTGAGATGATATACATTTTCCAGAAATAATATTTAAAAACATACTCTGATTTCTAATTCCTAGGTTGTAGGAAATACCTAGTACTTTTATTTCTGTTCTCTTTCATTTACAAGGAAATGTAAAGTCCCTTTAAGAACATGGTTATGATTGATTGCATGCAGAAGGAAATGAATATAGATATGTTTTTATATACAGTTTTAGATAAGATATAAACTACTTTAATGAGCTTTTTCTTACAGAGGATACTCTGTGAACTAAGGTCCCAAATAAGCCATTACCATACTTTCCCCAGTGCCTTGACCAAAACCAAAGTGTGTTGAGCTCATAACACGCGCATAGTCAACTTGTTGCGGAACTCTTTTCTATTAAGGAAGGAATAATTGAGCTAAAAATAATCCTTTATATTATAACTTAATTTTCTCTTAGATTTCTGAGTGATCTGAACTGGCAAGTAAAAGTTAATTGTTATATTTTATAACCACCAAATTATCTGTAAGTAGTGATCCCAATATTTCTCAGTTCTTCAGAGATCAGCCTTCTGACCCCATCAGGCATATGAAAAAGTGCCAAATTGAAATATTATAAAGAAAACAAAATCTGAATATTCAACAATTATTAATGTACCTGAGAAATGCTGAGAATAATTTTTACACAATATTATTGATCAGTTTAGCAACCAGAGAGAAATGAACAATCACTTTGATTGGCAATGTCTAAATTATTCAAGCCATTCCATAAACAATTTGAGAGGAGTAATTGAAACAAATTGGTAGGAAATGAAACCAAAAAATAGGGAAAGAAACAATGGAATGCAGAAGTTATGAGCACAGAGGGATGTCAAAGATTCAAAGATCTGTTACTGTGTGATTTCACAGTACCTAAAAAACAGGAAAAATATAATTGTTAATTTATCTTCTGAGATTTGTTTCCAGAGTATATACATCATAACTTTTTATTCATATTAATGATTGTTAGATTTAGCAAATAAAATCCACGATGAATAGTTAAATTTGCATATCAGAGAAACAATAATTTTAAAGTAAAGTATGTCCCATATATTAATATTATTGTTTCTTGTTACCTGAAGTTCAGATCTAACCGGGCATCCTGCTTTTCATCTGGAAATCCTAGTAATAGTGCTGATACAAATAAAGTAACCCCAAACCGTCAGAGGCACTAAGTCCTCTGTAGTTTGCATAACCTCAGAGATAGAATTTACTTAGGCTGGTTATGATACCTACTATGACTTTACCATGAAAAATAATAGTCGTGTGACAATGGTCATTCATATTACCTTATTGTCTTCAACTGCACAGTGGAGATAACTGCTTCATAGACTGGCTGGAGAGACAATCAGACATACAGGGGAAGCATTCTGTTTGTTAACGAGTTAAGAAACAGTGTTATCACCACACACCCCAGGCTTCCCTGGGGGCCACAGCCCTGGCACGACTTGCTCTAGACAGTGAAGCGCCGAACAGTGGCAGCACCAGAGACCGTAGAAATAATCAGTTCAGTTCTCCATTTTAGCAGAAAAGAAACTGAGATTTATAATAGACAGATTTGTTTCAAAGAACATAGGCTATATTTAGGTACTTAGCATTCATTTCTTGACAAATTCATTGTTATGGTAAACATCTATAGCCAATATACATTACTTTCTAAGAAATATCAACAAGGGATAGGGGGTGAAAAACCATCTCACAAGGAAAATCCATCAGCTTTTTTAATTTATGAAGAGTCAGCTAAAGTTAGTAGGACTAGGTTAGCTAAGGATTTCGGGCAATATCTAAGAATATTCTGAATGCATTTTTCAATTTGGGAAATTGTTGAAAATTATGAGGAGAGAGAGAGACATTGTTTCCCTTTTTAATAATAAAAAATATTAGTTCTGACTTACCCTATATTGCTTGTGGGCACATGTATAATTTAGTTGAATTGAACTGGAATCATTACAGAATATAAATAAAGTAACCAAAAATGTTTCCAGAAAGAAAAAAAAGTGCTAGACATTAAGGGGAAAAGTAGCTATACCATATCTCTTAATAAATATTGCAGTTAAGAATCTCAACAAATGAATGTGTTCTATTTTTTATTTTTATTTTATTTTCTATTTGTAAATGTACATGGGGCTTGTGATGGTTAATTTTGTGTCAACGCTGATGGGCCACAGTGCCCAGATATTTGGTCAAACATGACTCTGGATGTTTCTGTGAAGGCATTTTTTTTGTTTGTCTTTTTGTTCAGGTAGAGTGGGAGAGAGAGAGAGGAAGAGAGAGAGAGAGAAACATTGATGTGAAGGAACACATTGAGTGACTGCCACCCGCACAACCGACCAGGGCCAGGGACAAACTGCAACCGAGGTACGTGCCCTTAGCGGGAACCGAACCCGGGTCTCTCAGGACCACAGGCCGACGCTCTAACCACTGAGCCAAACCGGCCAGGGCAAGGCATTTTTTTTTTATGAGAATAACATTTACTTGAGTAAATCGGATTGCCCTCCAAAATGTAGATGAGCTTCTTTCAATCAGCTGAAAACCCTGAGAGAACAAAGACTGACCTCGCCTCAGCCAGAAAGAATTCTGCCAGTAGGATGTCCCTGGACTCCAACTGCACCTCTGCAATCACATGAGCAATTTCTTACAAGAAATCTCTCTGTGTCTCCCTCTTTCTTTGTCTTTCTTTCTTTTTCTCTACCTCGACCATCTCTGTCTATACACGCACACACACACACGTACATACACATGCACATATGTATATACAGATATAGAAATGTTGATAGATACAGATATAAATCTAGATGATATATATAAATGTAGATGTAGAGATAGATGTGGATGTGAATGTGGATGAGGATGTGGATGTAGAGATAGATGTGGATGAGGATGTGGATGTGGATATGGAATGTGGATGAGGATGTGGATGTGGATGTGGATGAGGATGTGGATGAGGATGTGGATGAGGATGTGGATGAGGATGTGGATGAGGATGTGGGTGAGGATGTGGATGAGGATGTGGATGTGGGTGAGGATGTGGATGAAGATGTGGGTGTGGATGTGGATGTGGGTGAGGATGTGGATGAGGATGTGGATGTGGATGAGGATGTGGATGAGAATATGGATGTGGATGTGGATGTGGGTGAGGATGTGGATGAGGATGTGGATGTGGATGAGGATGTGGATTTGGATGAGGATGTGGATGAGGATATGGATGTGGATGTGGATAAGGATGTAGATGTGGGTGTGGGTGTGGGTGTGGATGTGGGTGTGGATGAGGATGTGGATGTGGATGAGGATATGGATGTGGATGTGGGTGAGGATGTGGATGAGGATGTGGATGTGGGTGTGGGTGTGGATGTGGATGTGGATGAAGATGTGGATGAGGATGTGGATGTGGGTGTGGATGTGGGTGAGGATGTGGATGAGGATGTGGATGTGGATGAGGATGTGGATGTGGATGTGGGTGTGGGTGTGGATGTGGATGTGGGTGAGGATGTGGATGTGGGTGTGGGGGTGGGTGAGGATGTGGATGTGGGTGAGGATGTGGATGAGGATGTGGATGTGGGTGTGGGGGTGGGTGAGGATGTGGATGAGGATGTGGATGTGGATGAGGATATGGATGTGGATGTGGATGTGGATGTGGATGTGGGTGAGGATGTGGATGAGGATGTGGATGTTGGTGTGGGTGTGGATGTGGATGTGGGTGTGGGGGTGGGTGAGGATGTGGATGAGGATGTGGATGTGGATGAGGATGTGGATGTGGATGTGGATGTGGATGTGGGTGTGGATGTGGATGAGGATGTGGATGTGGATGTGGATGTGGATGAGGATATGGATGTGGATGTGGATGTGGGTGTGGGTGTGGATGTGGGTGTGGGTGTGGATGTGGATGTGGGTGAGGATGTGGATGAGGATGTGGATGTGGATGAGGATGTGGATGTGGGTGAGGATGTGGATGTGGGTGTGGATGTGGATGTGGATGTGGGTGAGGATGTGGATGAGGATGTGGATGTGGATGAGGATATGGATGTGGATGTGGGTGAGGATGTGGATGAGGATGTGGATGTGGGTGTGGGTGTGGATGTGGGTGTGGGGGTGGGTGAGGATGTGGATGAGGATGTGGATGTTGGTGTGGGTGTGGATGAGGATGAGGATGTGGATGTGGATGAGGATATGGATGTGGATGTGGATGTGGGTGTGGGTGTGGGTGTGGAGGTGGATGTGGGTGTGGATGTGGATGTGGGTGAGGATGTGGGTGAGGATGTGGATGTGGGTGTGGGTGTGGATGTGGATGTGGGTGTGGGGGTGGGTGAGGATGTGGATGAGGATGTGGATGTGGATGAGGATATGGATGTGGATGTGGATGTGGATGTGGATGTGGGTGAGGATGTGGATGAGGATGTGGATGTGGATGTGGGTGAGGATGTGGGTGAGGATGTGGATGTGGATGTGGATGAGGATATGGATGTGGATGTGGGTGAGGATGTGGATGAGGATGTGGATGTGGGTGTGGGTGTGGATGTGGATGTGGGTGTGGATGTGGATGTGGATGTGGGTGAGGATGTGGATGTGGGTGTGGATGTGGATGTGGGTGTGGATGTGGGTGAGGATGTGGATGTGGGTGTGGATGTGGATGTGGGTGAGGATGTGGATGTGGATGTGGATGTGGATGAGGATATGGATGTGGATGTGGGTGAGGATGTGGATGAGGATGTGGATGTGGGTGTGGGTGAGGATGTGGATGAGGATGTGGATGTGGATGAGGATATGGATAAGGGTGTGGATAAGGATGTGGATGTGGATGTAGATGTAGTTATTTCCTGATGGTTCTGTTTCTCTGGGGAACCCTAACACACAGTGCTTATATATATTTTTTGTGCTTATATATTGATTTTTTTTTTTATCCTCACCAAAGGATATTTTTGCATTTATCTTCAGATAGAATGGGAGGGAAAGAGAGAAACACTGATGTGTCTACATCAACTGGTTGCCACCCACACAACCCCAACCAGGGCCAGGGACAAACTGCAATCGAGGAATGTGCTCTTAGCAGGAACTGAATCCAGGCCTCTCTGGTCCGTGGGCTGACACTCTAACCACTAAGCCAAACTGGCCAGGGCTATATATTGATTTTTAACAAATAGAAAGTTGTAGGTATGCAAATATACCTTATGTTAGAGTGTTATCTAAACATAAAATGAAAGTCAGTCAAGGAAAGAATAATTAAAAATAAAAATAGAAGTAAAGACTTTACCCTAATCCCTGTATTTTAATATGTAGTATGAGAATTGCAATTGAAAATCAACCAAGTAGGTTTTATTGAGGTTCATATTTATAAAAATTTCCCATTGTTTTAAAGGAATTGCATCATCTAATAAGTACCATTATTATCATTATTTTGGGAGATTAAGAGATTAAACCTAGTAAGAAGAGACAAATGTAATAAAATTTGCATAAGGTAGTGATGAAGAGGGATCTATGCATAAGCTTGTTTGTGAAGCAGGCAAGGAAAGTAGTCAAATTTGCCTGATTTACCTAACAGCGATGATTACATAAACAATCCCTCCTCCCTTAAGCCTCTCACCTGTTCAACAGGAAACATGAATGGCAGCCTAATATATGAATGGCAGGCGGATGGCGGACTTCTGGCTGTTAGTTTCATTTCATTCAACGCTCTCTAATGGAGTCCCAGGCTTGGCTCTCCACAGACCACACCCTGCGCAACAGGGCTCTGATAGAGAAGTAAGTAGAAAGGCAGACTGAGTGTTTAGGAGGCAGGCTGGGAGAACAGGACAACCACTAGCTTCAAGCTTCTCACTGTGATGCAGGCTGTGAAGGGTGCTAAGGTGCCGTGTTCTTTGTGGTGCACAGATTTCCACAGGTCTTAGGGGCCAGGAGGCAGATTGCAAATTAATGGCAGTTACTACTGGTATGTAGTGCTCACTGCAGCTCTCTGCGAGGGTGTTGGTAAGACGTGTGTCCAGTCTGGAGCTCTGGGTAACACTGAGCTGGAGGGGAAACCCACCGTAGGCAGGTAGGAAGTGCTACGAAAGGGCTTTGAAACCTGGGCAGGAGCCGCCGGACAGACTGGCACCTGGAAGGTGTTCTCAGGAAATCTAGGTCAGCCCAGAGGTAGGGCTGAGAAGCAGACAGCCTCTGGAAGCAGGTTATGATATTATTTACAGCACAGATGACAGTTGTCCAAAGATAACCTGCTTTGAGCTCAAATTATTTTCAGGATTTGGACATTCCTTTTAAATCTCTCTACAGAGTTACATTTTATAAGAAATTCTGTATTTCTCTGAAGTTCACAGGGTTTGCTGGCCTCCCTCCTGACTGGAGGTGTTGGGGATGTCAAACGTTACTACACCAGGCTATAATAAAAAATGTGTGAGACCATCGGCTGCCAGAACACTAATTTGAAATGTGTCTGTGCCCTGTTTGTGTACATGAATTAATTTAGAGAAAAGATTCACTACATGCTATTAGCCACTAGCTTGTTACAGTCAATCAGCGAGGTAACAAACGTGATATTGCTTTTGCATTTTTGGGTTCTTTCCCTAGGAGTCAATCGAAAATACAGAGTTCAAAGGAGTAAGTTATTTTCATTATCTTGATGAAAAAGTGAAATTTTAGCAAGTACATTTATCAGACAGTGATGATATTTGCTGTCGTTTATGGACTTTAATTTATAAAGCAATTCTTTGACTATTTTGTTTTCATAGATCCTTTTTGAGGAAGTAGTAGAAGTGACCACTGGAAAGATTTAGATTCTGGTTATAGGCTTGTGACTCCTAAATAAATAAACTTTTCCTTTACACATGTGGTTCACTTCTACAAGCTAAATGCAGGCACCAAATTGTGCATTGTCTTTACCATTGATTCTTCCCCCCGCCCAGATGTTTTATTGATTTTTAGAGAGAGAAGATAGAAACATCAATGTGAGAAACATCTATCAGCCGCCTCCTGCATGCCCCTTGCTGGGGATGAAGCCCACAACCTGGGCATATGCCCTGACCAGGAATTTAACTGGCAACCTTTTGGTGCTCAGGAAGATGCCCAACCAACCAAGCCACATTTCTTCGATTAAGCAAGTCAAAATGGCACAATCGTTCAAAGCAAAGACTCTGGAGCAGAAAGGTCTGGCTTCAAATCTTGACTCCAAAACTTTTAAATTTATTTAAGTAGTTCTGAGCAAATTAATTGATGTCTCCATGCTTGAGTTTTCTATCTATGAATTGAGAACAACAGTACCCAATGCATATCTTATATGAGCCTCAAGTGCGTTCTATGCATTTAGATCTACCCTGGCATACAACAGCACTTTATACATCTTAGTTATCATCACTACCGTCTTTTAAATTTATTCTGTTCTATCTCACTGGCTCTATCTGAGTCAGATTTCCATCACCTTCCATTTAAGTTACTACAACAGCCTCCAAGAGGAGTATTTTCCTTTGCTCTTCACCTACTTCAAGTTCATTCACACTATTGCCAGCATGACCTTACCAAGTGTAGAATTGGTTCTATGCTTTCCCTGATTAAAATTCTTCAGTTTTCTCCATCTTCCTCAACGGGAGGTCAAAATTACTTTCACAACAATGACGTCCCTCTGTGAGTTGACAGTTTCCTGTCCCTTTGGCCTCATCAGTTTTCACTTGTCATCTTGAACTTTCTGTCTTAGCCATATGGAACGATTTGTATCTCCTTAAACACATTCTCATTCTCCCTAGGAGAATGCCTTTGCACATTATACTTAACCTGCCTGTTAGACTGCTTCTTTAACAGTAAAATTCAATTCATCCTTCAAAACTCAGTTATCCCCCAAAAAATCTTACCAACGTTCCCTAGCTATAGTTTATGTGTTCTATGACCTCAATATCAATGCATTTACTTGGTTAAAGCATGTTTACACTATATTAAAATGTATACTTTCTCAGTATTGTTTGTGAGCTGTCTCACGGTTATTCTGTATTTTATCTTAGATTACTCAGAATACAGCACTGTAGCACTGTGAACACAATACATGCTTCATAAATGTTTGTTAGCAATGACGCAGTTACTTAAATTGTGTGCTTTCTGGAACTCTGTAAAATCTGTGGAGTATGAGACAAACCCTAGTAAAAAGCAACTGATTCTGGGTGGCACAAATTAACTGTAAGGACTAACAGAATCTAGACCTTGGATGGGGGCTTGGGAGATGGTACTTGAAGAGGAAATGAAACATTATCCAACCCTCACTATATGATAAAAACAAACCATACACATAAGCAATTAAAAAATATAATTACAACTATAATCAATTCAGGAGTACAATTACAACTTCCTCCCCAAACCCTTCACTGTACTATTTGCTTCATTCAGTCTTGAACTAGTCTTTATTTCCCCTTTAGGATGGACCCAGAACTGTGGGCTGCCGTTCTAACTTGGTATTATATGCTAACATTATTCATAATCCTTTTCATAGATATTGGAAACTATGATTTGATGCCTTTGTAAGATCATTTTATATTTTTATAAAACAATTTGCACGGATGCTGAGAAAAAGAATAGCAGATAAGAAGTTAAAAATAGGACCTTGCCCTTTATAAGAACGGGACTGTGAGTCGGAGGAAAGGGAGCACCAGCTGGCAGCCCCCCAAGGTCTACATCGAAATTGCCGACTCTTTTCATAAACAGAATCAGTGACCCCTTCGGGGGCAAGTCTTGAGGTCAGGAGGGGAGCAGAAGCATTATGACCACAGGTGTGAGATATAAGACAAAATATCCTCCACCAGGAAAGACAAAGATGGATTTGTAGTTATAAATGTATTAAAAGCTACTTAAATGCAGTGCTCATAACACACATCACGTAATTTGTGTAGCAAATACCTCAGCTCTGTATTGAGTTACAGTGTTCAAATAGGGAGGCAAACGTAAAAACCTTTGTAGCATTAGTTGAGATTCTAACATAAACTGAAGTTCTGCTTATTACAGAGACCAATTTCTTCATAGTAATTACTCTTGTATTGTTGGACAATAAAGTTATGTAAATTTTTTGCTATCTTAAAAACCATTACATCAACATTCTTTATCTAGAGTTTTGGGCTGAATTACTGATTATTTTTCTCATGAATAATTCCTAGTAAAACAACTAAATGGGAAATACAGATTATGTTATGGCTTTTGGTAAGTATAAACAAATTGCCATTAAAAAGCTCTCCTTTTTGTTTATACGTTTTGTTTTTCACCGTTTATAATATGCATTGTCTCGCTATAACTTCATCAATAAAATCATTTCATATTTTAAGAGGAAAATACCTTATTGCTTGAATTATTCATTTCATTTTAGAGAATATCTTTGTGTTTGCAACATATGTTTTTAGATTTGTTTTTCCTCCAAATATTCTCATTTCTGAGAAGTTAAAAGTACTTGCAGTTTTGCCATTAGAAGCATATGTCTATATAAGCAAAATTTGCTGAAACATAATATCTATTTTTAGATTGAGTGTATATTTAGTAAAAGTTTCAATTTATACAATATACATCTTCATGTCCAGCAGAGAAGTATAAAAGAAAACTAAAACAGAGATTACTTCCCAAGCAGTATTATTTTCTATATTATTTGTCTCTTTTCAATACATGCATGAATGTCTTATTTTTATAATTAATAAAACTATTATTTTAATGCCATTATTTATACCATTATGTCAATAAATATGTGCAGTCAAAGTGCACAGTTTTATGAGTTTTGACAAATACATCACTATGATGAAGCTATTGCCATGATTGGGACAAAAACACTTTCATCAGCCCAGAAGTCTCCTTGTGTCCTTTGTAGCCAATCCCTCTCCCCCTCCCTGGCTCCCGGGTCTGTTTTCCTTCATTATGTATTAGTTAGCATTATACACACACACACACACACATATATGAAACCGCACAGTTTGAACTATTTTCTGTGTAGGTCCTTTCAATTAACAAGAGTATGAGCATTGAAATAAAATAGTTCCAAGGGGTTGGACAACAGCCAGATCTCATTAATGTATATTCTAAGGTGTGTTGGGAAATGCTTATGGACCTAAACTACTCTTCTTATAACATGGTGTTGTTAATGCTAATTTTGAAAGGCAATTTGAATATAAGAAAATGTACAATATAAGCAGCGCATCATTGGGAATACGGTAAAAGTTGAATAATATTGTTTGTTAAATAAATATTATTTCTCTTTTCCGTATTCATCTGTAGTTTTATATTTTCATCCCGTGTCTTTTCTGGGTAGAGCTTTGTCCTCTGAATAAAAATTGACTTCTTGTTGCTCCCATTCTTTTTACCCAAAGGACTATTCTCAATTGAAGGTGTAATTTCCTGAAAGACTTCTAGATTGAGCCTATGGATGCCTAACTTCTCTCCTGTATCAGTCAGCATCTCCAGGGAAATAGAACCAATAGGATATATACAGTGATTGGCTCACATGTTCATGGAGGCTGAAAAATATCATGATCTGCTCTCTGTAACCTGGAGAAGCCAGGAGAGTTCGTGGCGGAATTGTCTGCATCTGAGGGCCGGAGACCCAGGTGACCTGATGGTGTGAATCCCCTCCCAAGGGCTCAAAATAGCAACAGGCCCCAGCTCTCTCTGTGAGGAAGAGAAAAAGAAGACAAATTCTTCCTCCCTCTGCCTTTTGTTCTCTTTAGTCCCTCAAAGGATTGGCGATGCCCACCCACACTGGGGAGGCAAATCTACCGGAGTCCCTGGATTCAAATGCTAAACTCGCCCAGAAACACCCACAGACACATTCCCCAATCATGGTGAGTCTAGGTACCCCGAGGCCAGTCAAGCTGAGACCTGTTTTCACTGCTTTCTTTTCATTGTTGTTGACTGAACTCTCGTCTCTGTCCTTCTTCTTTCTTTAGGAGTTCTTTTCAAACCCTACCATCTTCAACCTGCCGAATGCTCCATGAGCTCGAGACCGCTGTGCTGTGCACCCACAATGGAGTGGACAGAGTGGCACACTGGGCGCTATAAACTGTTAAAATACTGGGCACTCCTCACTAAGACGGCTGTTGCCAAAGATCAATTAGTAGCAAAGACCATCACTGAGCCCTCAATATGGTCCTCTCGTCCAAGGAGACCACCAGCTCGGGATAGCAGGTCCACTCAACATAGTCCTTCCACTCTGGGCATCAGCCATGCATCCTCCCTGGATTTACACTCACTCCAGGTGGGGGCAAACCTTTCTGCATGCACGCCTCTAACCGGCACCCCAATTCCAGAACTTTACACTGTTTCATTTACTGACATGAAATCCTGGTAACATTGCCTCAGACCAAAAAGCCCATGTTTGACAATGAGGGAGGTGTGGTGATGAACACATGACAGACAACCCAATGGATATTCGGAGGTGCTCATAGAAGGGCTGATGCTGGCTTGGGCCCCAGGGTAGGACATGGTCTATTCATTGAACCAAAGACTAGCCTATGTGGCTGCACCTACAGTGCTAGGACTTGTTAGACTTGACCCCTCCCAGCCTTACTCCCATAGCACTCCTGTGGAACCTGTCCTTCCTGCATGCATCACTCTGGGGATGCTGGACCCCTGGTGTTAGATCCCAGGGGTAGGGTGCTCCCATTAGTGGGGAGAGGAAGGATTACTGAACCTAATACCACTGTGGCCATGGTACTTGGAGCTTCTGCATGCCAGCAGTCAACAGGCACAGACATGAGTTACTATGCTGGCAGATGTCATCAACTCTGATCACATTGAGAAGAGAGGACTGTTATTATGTAATGTTATCAGGGAACAACAGGTCTCAAATTCACATGAAAGCTTTTGGTGCTTCCATTCCTGGGGATGCCAGGGAACAGGAAATTATAGCAACTATAGCCCAAGGACAAGGAACAGAGCAAGGGCCCAGACCACTCTGTAATTAAGGTCTGTGTCATTGCACACCAGACGCATCACCTGGTGCCCCCGACGGCTTGGCCGAAGGTGAGGAAAGTGTAGAAAGGTTGTGAGGACAAACCAAAGCAGTGATGACTGTAGCTTCCACTAACCTCTATATTCCTCAATTTCTAGAGGCGAAAGGTGAACACCACGTTGAAGAGTGACTGCTGGCCTAGACTTGAAGAAACAGGAAAAGGGGTGTTCTCTGGAGGGAAGACTTGAGAATGACAGACCACTAAACACCCTGTTTGTTCCTGCAAGGAAAACATCACGGTAGGAGGAGAGTCTGTCCATGCACCTGACTCAGCGACTTCGGCCGCCCACCCCCAGAGGGAGAAGTTCCTGTGAGGTGCTGCTGCTTGTCTGTTGTGAGCCCGCACGAGGAAGAGGCAAGAGGCACTACACACACAACCTTCCCAGCGCGCCGTCTGCAGCAGGTCTAGCATGCCCACCTTTCTTCGTATGTGCAACCTTTCTTCAGCTCTGACCTAGAGCAGCATCCAGGGCTTATCGTATACAGCTGTTTTCTGATCTTTGGTTTATCTACTATTTTAAGCTCCATAAGATGGAATATGAAGGACCCTAAATAGAGAGTCTAGCTCCTTCTGTTGGTGAATTTACTGACTTCCCTATAAAAAATAAAGTTATGTGGTGTCAAATTATCTAAATAAACAAAGAAATATTTTTGATTTTTTTCCTCTATTTTTAAATAATCCATTCAGTACTGGAAATTCAAGGCATTACTGCTAATTATCAGAATTGACTACCACTCACATAAGGATTTCTTGAGTTTTTAAGATGCGAGATTATATATGCATGAGAAAGTGTGACTGGAAGCCAACAGGAATTACATGCAATATCTGAAAGATAATGAGAAATGCATTTATTAGTTCAGAAAACCGGTTTATAAAACTCACTGAATAAGTGTTTTGACAGGCAGTGGAAATTATAGGTAGAGAATTAGTAGCATTTCCAAATTTAGCCAGAACACAATGCTTCTCTTTAATGTCTTATTAATATACTGTAGCATTTTGAGACCAATGCATAAGAAGAAAGAAGCTATATTTTATTTGAGTTAGTAGGACAGTTTTGCATTAATTTCATGTCAGGTGTGTATGCAACTAGCTACAATACCATATCAGGCAGACATTCCATTAACCTTCTGAACTAAAATTATCTAATAATGAAGATACCATAGGCTTATTAACAAATATTTTTTTTTCCCTTTATTGATTTTAGAGAGAGAGGAAGGAAAAAGGAGAGATAGAAACATTGATGAGAGAGAACACCGACTGGCTGCCTCCTGCATGTCCCCCACTGGGGGCTGGGTCCACAACCTGGGCATGTATCCTGACTGGGAATTGAACCAGTGACCTCTTGGTGCAAGGGTCGATGCTCAACCACTGAGCCACACAGGCCGGACCCATAGGCTTTTAATAAAAAAAAAAGCAAAAAAAAAAAGAGCATCAGAAGTAAAAGTGCAATCATTAACTAACTGAACATTTATGGAACTATAGAAACTGCACACCAAATGTCTCTCTCCCAATTTCTATGTTTCGGTTTTAATGAGTCAAGTATTTGTACCAGTGGCCCCTTCCTTCACAGCTGTCTGAATCACACCCATTCCTGCCTTCTCAGTGATTTTCATGATCAAATAGCACCCATTTCTGCTGTACTTTCTCATTCTTCCTCCCCACAATATCCCGGAAAAAAAGTATTTAAAGTTCCCTTTGGAAGACACAGCTCTTCGAAGCCTGTGCCCTTTTTCTCCTTGCCCAGCACAACCACATCTGCAGGTCCTCTCTACTTCAGTCACGTCAGGGACACAGCCGGGGCTAACTCCGGTCATTCCAGCAAACACACACTGACTGGAGACACGGGACCCGGTGGGGACACAACTGTGAACACACAGCACAGTCCAGCGCTGCTCTGGTGAAGGACAGAGAATAAGTAAACAAATACTAACATTGACAAATAGTGATTGATTTCAAAGAAAAGTGATTTGATGTAGAGTGGAGTTACCTACCTAAATAGTGACAAGTGGCCCTGGTTGGTTTGGCTCAGGGGTTAGAGTGTCGGCCCATGGACCTAAGAGCCGTGGTTTCGATTCCAGTCAAGGGCATGTACCTCGGTTGCAGTTTGGTCCCTGGCCCTGCTCGGGGTGGTGCAGGAGGCAAGCAGTTGATGTGTTCCTCTCACATCAATGTTTCTCTCTCTCTCTCTCTCTCTCTCTCTCTCTCTCTCTCTCTCTCTCTCTCTCTCCTTTTCTCCCACCCTATCTGAAGATAAATGGCAAAATATCCTCGGGTGAAGATTAAAAAAAAATAGTGACAAGAGTTTTTTACTATTACTTATTGTTGACAGTATTACAGATGCTCCCATTTTCCCCTCCTGTGCCCCCCTTTACCCAGCCTCTGCCCCACCCCAGGCCTTGCCCACACTATTGTCTGTGTCCATGGGCTATGCCTACATGTATGTATGTTCTTTGGTGAGATCGAAAGCTAATCATATCTGAGGAAATAAATTCCTGGAAAAAGTTGAGCATTACCAAAACCCTAAGGAGACGAAGAAACTGTGGTGTTCTTGGAAAGTCAAACAAGGCCAGTAAGAGCAGGTCTAGGAGTAAGGAGGTGAAGGGAGTGCAGGGGCCCGCGGTGGCGTCAGGCTCCGGACCGGGACCGCCTTACGGCGAGGCAGAGCTATGGGCTTATTGGAACTGGAAAGAAAAGTCACTGAAAATCGTTAGGTTGGACACAGATGCCATGTGAGTTTAAGATGCTGAATGGAACAAAGGGGTCTGCGGGCCAAGGGCAGGAGCACAGACAGGGGGAGTGGTCCGGGTGAGTGACAACGGCAGCTTGAGCTAGAATACTGGCAGGCTGACTCAGACCAAGTGAGAGACGCAGGTCCAGCTGGAGCGAGAAGGGCCAGGATTTGTACCGGGACATAGGAAGTAGACAAAGGTAGGATTGATGAGCACACCCAGACTTTTGGCTTTAGTGAGTGAGCGTTACCGGAGGTTGGTTTGTATGGTCCACTGAGCACCACAAGGGGGCAGAGTTGCCTAATCCCATCCATCAGCCAAACCAAATCCACTTTTATGACCCATTTGTTCACTCTAGGTGCTTTTCTCTGGCCGTGTGAACTTTGGTTCCTTGACTTTGGACATGTAATAGATTGGTGTAAAAATTTTTTTAGACAGGTATGTATTCGTTTTTGTTCTGGATTCTCCTATTCACTATCCAAAACATAGGAACAAAATCGATTGCAGCATGTGCACCTTACTAACTACAGGGTCTGTAGCTCCATTTCGTATTTCCAGATATGCACATAGCGTGTTGTATGTTCATGGAGCTATGGAGAAAGAATACTGTTTCCCCAAGCACACACATGCATATAGACATCTGTGAGTACTTACATGATGTATATATTTACGCAGCCAGCGGCTGCACATCTAAAGTACTGTGTTGGTAATTTGGTCAGACTTCTCCCAAGTTCTGAGAACCTTCTGTTCAAGCCAATTTTAATCATATATGTTTACATAGGTATGCAATGCATGAATTAAAGGGTTAGAAGGTCTAGGATTTGCCCACCTTCAATAGGTGTCTTTTAAAAAATGTACTGAGTCGAGTTACAGGTTATAGAAAGCTACTACTTAACCTGGTCGAGCTGTGCAAGGCATTGAGCCGAGTCACCGTGAGATCAGTGGCTTGGGCTGCAAAGCTCCAATGTCACATAATGCGGCCTGACTCACCCAGTTCTGAACTAAGAGTTCGGTTGACCAGGTGGTGGCAACCGCGAACCGGTGGTTGTGAAGAGTGAGTGTAGAGGTCAGGAAGAGGGGGGAGGAAGTAGGAAAGAGAGGAGGCAGAGGAGTGGCAAAGAAGGAGCAAAAGGGAAAAAGAAAGAGAAAAAGTAGGAGAAATTTTCACATAAAGCGAAGAGAGAATACTGTTTTCTCAACGGTGCTTACATACAGCGTAAGTGAAGAGACGTGCAATGGGAAATAATATATCAAAATTGTGACATATATGTTTTCTTTTTCAACTTCCTTGTAGTATCTTCCCCTTAATGATTAAAACAAGATTTTGCTTCTGGAAGGATTTGCATTGTTAATGCAGAAATGCAAAGAGAAATGAATGCCAATGTTCCATCTTTAGCTTTCAAAATAATTTCTTTCAGTTCATTACCAAGACAATAATTTGAGTGCCAGAAATTTTGTTTATCCCCCCAAAAAGTGCTGAGAATGTAGAGACCAATCCCTTAAGAAACTAGACAAGACTGGGGAAATGGGTATCATTTATTAGTTTTATTTCATGTATATAGTTAAAGTCTATAAATGTAAACCTTTATAAATTGTATATAAAATGTTATATATTTATAGAAATTAACTTATTACATTTATATAAAAGTTTATGAGTATAAAAACTTCCATTCATAGCCCTCACGCTTCGTTAAAAATAACGGATGTTAATAGGTATTATGTTTTTAGAGGCTTGCTATTGAAAGAGCTCTAACATTTTTTTCAGACAAAATTGGAAGAATTTAGAATTCTTTCTCATCTATTCTTTGTCAAGAATTTCACATTATTTTAAGGCAGAGTGATTTGCAAACCATGAAACAGAATTGCTTGAAAACTGCCTGAAATAATATTTGGTTTTTTTCTTTGTTTCCTGGCTCGTTGAATGTACTTTTGTTTTGGGGTTGTCGCTCCAGTCCTCCCCCAGCCCCCCCGCCCCACCCTGTTTTCTTGCTCCCAGGCTTCTCACAATCAATCAGACACTAATGGTACAACAAAGTCTTGACAGAAAACCCAAAACAGAAAAGGCCTTGATTTAACTTGGCAGTACCAATCCTCGTGAAACAGGGCATGGTGGCTGGCAGCTGGGGGAACAGCAGGTCCGGGAAGAGACAGCAGATGACCCCCTTCAGCCCCGTCTGGTGTGCTTCCCGGGGTGCAGCGCTCCTAGGACTGACTCTAGGGCATTGAGTCAACTCTTAGGATATTTTTTGTTGTTCTCGGGAAATTAACAGTACTTTCTAAGTTACTTCCATACATATTTTTTTTTACATCTTTTTCTAGCTTTGGCTAGGAAAAAACTTTGAAAGAGTTTGAAATGGCAAACATTTTTCAGGTTATCTGATTCTATGGAGGTTAGCATCCTTCAAGACCTTGGAGGTATCTTACAATGTGATGCCTTGTGGAGAATTCATAGTAATGCAAATAACTCCTCCAGAGAAATGAAAATGCGCTGTATCCAGTGGAAGTGTGAGTCCCTCTCGTCTTCCCCCGGGATATGTCGGCTGTCCCTGTGTTGAATCTGTATCGGCTCTCCCCACTGCAGATGGATGCCGGACTCACTCGATTGTTTTTAACCAGCCATGACACCTGCTGGCTCCCTTGTTCATGAACTGCTAAATAAAATCTTGGACTGTATTCACTTTATATTTATATAAAGCCATGCTTTTTCCCTTTCTGAAAATTATCTCTTTACAGAAACTCAAGATCTAGAAAAGGCCGTCATTATGAGTTTGGGGAGTCACTGATCTCAGGGGAAGGAACATCACACTACCATCTTTAATGTGTCTGACTTTCAATTCAAATTCAAGCAAGACGACATGTCCAAGAATGGGTGAGCAGATGACTGAATTCTAAGGCACCCACTGCTCTGTGACAGCAACATATTGTCAGTATCCCCCTTCTCTGGGGGCACAGGATGAACATTAGTGTGGAGGTTTGCTCCCTGGGAGTGGGTTCCCCAGGTACTGGGGTCCGTCCTCTGGGTTTCTAACCCTATCTACTGAGTCCTACTTGGTTTTCCATAAGAAATAGCCCATGCTTGTGGGTTAAGGTATGTTTAGCCAATACTTCCCTTATAGACTTAATATATTTGTTGATTAATACATCAGCTATATGACTGTCACACATATTAATTACAATTTATTCTATATGTGAGGTCAAAGCACTTTGGCCTCTCATGACTTCAGAGGACTCTTACCTGGTACATGCTATGGGACAGGCACTGGTCCCAGGACCTGAGGAACAGGGGGTACGAGAGGTAATGCGCCCACTGCGAAAACTCATATCCTTACAGGGACAATGGGGAAGTATGCAAGTAAAAAGCCCAAAGAACAAATAACTTCAGACAGCAACAAGTACTAGGGTTGTGATAGGAATAATAGAGAGTGATGTAGGGAAAAAATGGGAAGGGATATAATAATTATATCATTCATGGTGGTCAAGATGGGCATCTTGGCAAAGAAAACCTTTGTGTTGGGACCTTAGAGATGTAAAAAGTAAGATAAAAAAAATGTCCCAGGAAAAGAGAGTACCACTCATAAAAAATAGGAAATCATAACAATCTCTTAGCAATGGCAACATGGATACTTACTTCACAGCGCTGAGATAAATATTAGAATACTGATTATTACTGACTAATGTTATCAGCATTTGGATTTTTTACCTATTTGATTAGTAATATCCTAAATTGGTTGGGATACTATTCCTTCTACTTTGTTCTCAGTGAGGAAGACTGGAGGGAGAAAGGTTGAGGTGGATATGAAAGTACTGCCTGTCTAATGCTCACTCCCTACTTCTTGACCCAAATAAATCCCATTTTGTTGTGAGAACTGATCCTCCACAAGTAAAAATAACATTTCTCAAGTTTCTATTTCTGTCAAAACAAATCACTATAATTGTAGGGGCTTAAAACAGCACACGATTATTACCTTAGGATCAAGCGGGTGAGAAGTCTGGTCTAGGTTTCAACAGGTTAAACTCAAAGTTCTGGTGCCCTGAATTCCTTCCTGGAGCCTCCAGGGGAAAACTGTTTCCTTGACTTCTCCAGCTTTAAGACACCCCCCACATTCCTGGGGACATGGCCACCACCTTCCCCCATCTTCAAAGCCAGCAATTGCAAGGTGAGCCTCTCTCATGTCATGCCTCTCTGCCTGACTCCCACTGACACACACTCTGACCCGGTGAACTCTCATTTCCTAAGGACTTAGGATTAAATTGGTGCCCGCCCTACCAGTCCAGTTTAATCTTCTCATCTCTAGGTCTGTGTCCTTAATATCATCTTCAAATAAGTTTTTACCAGATAAAGTAACAAATTCATAGGTTCTTGAGCGTAAGACATGGGCATCTTTGGAAAAAGATTATTCAGCTTATTACAGGCAGCCTCCCAACATAGGTTGGTCAATAGAACACAAAAGGAGCTGTTGTGTAACTCTTCTGGGGAAGCTCCTTAACAGAAAGTCAGACTCTGCGCTTTCCTGGGCCCCTTGCTCGATCCTGAGCCATCCTCCTGCCTGAAGCACGGTCAGCATAAGCTACAGCTACGGCAGGTGCTCCGAGAGCAGGTGACAGCGCTGCAAGAGGGAAGGCTGGGGGGTCACTATGCAGTCTCCAGGCTGCGTCCATCTGAATTTCATTTATATAAAAGGAAAAAAAACTCAATTTATTTAAGTTATCATTTTATTAGATTTCTCTTCATAGCTTCAGGACAAATTCCTAACCAATATGCTCCATGAAAGTAAGGCTGACTTGGTGGTTGTAAAAGGGAAAGACTTATGTTGACTGTAAGATGGGTTTCATTGTAATGACTGAATTAGATTATCCACTCAGCAAGCTTATTTGCTGGGGGTACAGCCTCTAACCAGTTGAATTGGCAAACCATGCAAACCTGGACAAGTTTAGTTATCTAGAAAGACAATGCAGAGTTGATGTCTCATTAACAGCGTACCTGTAATTAGCCCACAGTCAGACATCAATATAAATGTCAGTATGAGAAAATGGATTTTGCTGCAGAATAATATGGTCATAAATTTAATTACAACTGTAATTGCTTTTTGAATCAGCAAATTTTAGCTGCCATAAAGAAGTATTAACATTTTAAATTTGCCACATATATGCTGAATTTTATGTCAAACTTAAAAAAAAACATTATATTCTCATATAAAATATCCAATGAATTGCATAATATTAGAATACATTTGTAACATGCCCCCCTCCTAAAAAGGAGTAAAAGATCTTTGAGAGCTAAGATTAAAAAAAAAACACAATATTTCTCTCCTTTTTTTTTCTCTTATTGATTTTTTAGAGAGAGAGGAAGGGAGAGGGAGAGAGAGAGATAGAAACATCGATGAAAGAGAACATTGACCGGCCACCTTTTACATGCCCCCCCACTGGGTATGGGGCCCACAACCTGGGCATGTACCCTGACCAGGAATCCAACTGGCAACCTTGGTGCATGGGTCGAGGCTCAAACACTGAGCCACACCCAATGGACAAAACCAGCAATATTTCTTTTAGGTTAATCAAAGTCTCAAATCCCTGTATAACATTATTTATTTATGAGCCTCCCTCAATCACAACAGTGTAAAGTTTTTCATGTGTGTGTGTATTTTTTGTTTTTGTTTTTGGTACGTGCCCCTAGCGGGAACCAAACCCGGGACTCTCTGGTCTGCAGGCCAATGCTCCAACCACTGAGCCAAACTGTCCAGGGCTTCATGTAATGTTTTAATGAGAATGGATTTTTAAAGGATGAGGCAAAAATAAGTTTCTGAGTACATGAAACACAGATTTTATTCTTCTGTTATGAATTACCATATGATTTTCCAAACAAACTACTGTAAACCTACTTTTGCCCCACCCTGTATTTTAAAAAGAACCAAAGTTACACTCTGGCTGGTTAAAACTAATTATTTTCTAAGGGCACCAAAGAAAAATGAGATTATTAAATCAACAAATAGTAGTTGAGCTTATTTTTCATGTCTCCAGAGGAATAATTTTCTGCCTACTTTAGATATCATGTCAAGAGCTAGCAGCCCGTGCTCTGTGGACCAGCTCTACCAGCTCTGTGGGCCAGCTGTGGACCAGCTCTGTGGACCAGCTCTGTGGGCCAGCTGTGGACCAGCTCTGTGGGCCAGCTGTGGGCCAGCTCTGTGGGCCAGCTCTGTGGGCCAGCTGTGGACCAGCTCTGTGGACCAGCTCTGTGGGCAAGCTCTGTGGATAAGCTCTGTGGGCCAGTTCTGTGGACCAGCTCTGTGGACCAGCTCTGTGGACCAGCTCTGTGGGCCAGTTCTGTGGACCAGCTCTGTGGACCAGCTCTGTGGACCAGCTCTACCAGCTCTGTGGACCAGCTCTGTGGACCATCTCTGTAGACCAGCTGTGGACCAGCTCTGTGGACCAGCTCTGTGGGCCAGCTCTGTGGACCAGCTCTGTGGGCCAGCTCTGTGGACCAGCTCTGTGGGCCAGTTCTGTGGGCCAGCTCCGTGGGCCAGCTGTGGGCCAGCTCTGTGGGCCAGCTCTGTGGGCCAGCTGTGGACCAGCTCTGTGGACCAGCTCTGTGGACCAGCTCTACCAGCTCTGTGGACCAGCTCTGTGGACCATCTCTGTAGACCAGCTGTGGACCAGCTCTGTGGACCAGCTCTGTGGGCCAGCTCTGTGGACCAGCTCTGTGGGCCAGTTCTGTGGGCCAGCTGTGGACCAGCTCTGTGGGCCAGCTCCGTGGGCCAGCTGTGGGCCAGCTCTGTGGGCCAGCTCTGTGGGCCAGCTGTGGACCAGCTCTGTGGACCAGCTCTGTGGACCAGCTCTGTGGATAAGCTCTGTGGGCCAGTTCTGTGGACCAGCTCTGTGGACCAGCTCTGTGGACCAGCTCTGTGGACCAGCTCTGTGGGCCAGTTCTGTGGACCAGCTCTGTGGACCAGCTCTACCAGCTCTGTGGACCAGCTCTGTGGACCATCTCTGTAGACCAGCTGTGGACCAGCTCTGTGGACCAGCTCTGTGGGCCAGCTCTGTGGACCAGCTCTGTGGGCCAGTTCTGTGGGCCAGCTGTGGACCAGCTCTGTGGGCCAGCTCCGTGGGCCAGCTGTGGGCCAGCTCTGTGGGCCAGCTCTGTGGGCCAGCTGTGGACCAGCTCTGTGGACCAGCTCTGTGGACCAGCTCTGTGGATAAGCTCTGTGGGCCAGTCTGTGGACCAGCTCTGTGGACCAGCTCTGTGGACCAGCTCTACCAGCTCTGTGGACCAGCTCTGTGGACCATCTCTGTAGACCAGCTGTGGACCAGCTCTGTGGACCAGCTCTGTGGGCCAGCTCTGTGGACCAGCTCTGTGGGCCAGTTCTGTGGGCCAGCTCTGTGGACCAGTTCTATGATGAGCACAGTACTGTGTCAACCCCACACCTTGCATTGTATTTTGCTACATTGCACTGACAATAAATATTATCTAAGATGCTCAGTCTAAGACCACTCTTCTTTTGTTAAGCATTAGTAAGTAAGTAATTCAGTTCTATAGCCTGGTTGATGTCTTTTACAAATGAAACTTATGAGTGTTAGAGAAAATTTTCTATGACATACTCATTTCATTTATGCAAAACATATTTTTATTTTTATTTTACTTTATTTATTTTTTGGTACGTGCCCCTAGTGGGAACCGAACCCGGGACTCTGCTCTGCAGGCCGATGCTCCAACTGCTGAGCCAAACCGGCCAGGGTGTGAAACATATTTTTAAACATGCAATCAATGTTATGCTATTTATTTATTTATTTATTTATTTATTCATTTTTATTGATTAATTTTTGTTACAAATGATTCTCCTTTTTTCCCCCACTGATTCCCCCCTCCCCCTTCCCTCCCTGCCCCTTCCCCAGATTGTTGTCCATGTCCACTGTTCATGTATACATGCGTATAAGTTCTGTGGTTCATCCCTCCCCCACCTCCCCACTCCTTAGGGGATTGTCCTCGAACTGTTATGTTCATTATATTCCACAAATCAGTGAGATCATATGAAATTTGTCTTTCTCTGTTTGGCTTGTTTCACTTAGGATGATACTTTCCAGGTCCCTCCATGTAGTCTCAAAGGATAAGAGATCTTTCTTTCTTACCGCTGCGTAGTAGTCCATTGTGTATATGTACCACAGCTTTTTGATCCATTCGTCCACCGATGGGCACTTGGGCTGTTTCCAGATCTTAGCGATTGTAAATAGTGCTGCTACAAAGATGGGGGTACATATATTCTTTCTGATTGGTGTTTTATGCTTCGTAGGGTATATTCCTAGAAGTGGGATCACTGGGTCAAATGGGAGATAAATTTTTAATTTTTTGAGGTGACACCATATTGTTTTCCATAGTGGCTGCACCAGTCTGCATTCCCACCAGCAGTGTACTAGAGTCCCCTCTTTATTTTTTTTAAATACTAAAATTGGATGGAAAACATTATTTTCAACAGAATGTTATGGTGGTGGGTTGAAGAGTGGTCTTTCCTAAAGATATGACCTCACACGAATCCCTGGAACCTGTGAATGTTGCCTTCATTGGAAAAGGGAATGGGGGACAGGCAGGAAAGGAGAAAACGAGGGACACAGAGAAGGCAGAGAGTACGGGCCTGCTGCCGCTGACAGGAGACTGCCACCCCCCTGGACGCTAGAGCGGGCGTGGCACCTTCCCGCCTGCTGGAGGAGCACATCCTGCCAACACCTTGATTCGGGGATTCTGGATGTTTTCAGCCACCTGGTTTGTGGAAATCTGTTACAGCACCCAGTGGAAACCACATAGCGACATAACTTTCATCCTTACCTGCTGTTGCTCATTTTGTCGTCGTTCAAATCAATTTGCTGAAACGAATATTTGGTCCTTTTCACTCCCTGAAAAGTTGCATGTAAAGATTTTCTTAGATTCAGATTAAAGGTGGCAGGTGAAATATATATTTTTTATTCCAGTCCTTCTGAACTCCTACTATAATGATAGCAAAGTGTTCTATTTATTTCTGCTCCAGAGGACTAACAGATTGGGAGAGAAGATAACAGTAAACACGTCTTGGAAATGGAAAAGTACAACTGAAAGATGTCACTGACTCAGCAGGCCAGAGAAAGTTGAATCCTAAAGCAACATGGGGGCAGTTGAGAAACAGCCTGAATCTCACAGCAGAGTGAATCCTCAAAGCAGGAGATAGGGGGGAAAGTATCTTTACAAATTTAATAAAATACCCCACTGCCTGCCTGCCTGCCCCCAAAACCCTGCCCCCCACCCAGATTCCCTGCCCTTTTTTGCAGAGGGAGATAATTTCCCCTTCCCCCAACACACATGTGCTCTAGAAGACCAGAGCTGTGTTCTCTGAAGGAGGAAGAACAGAAGTTGTCTTTTACTAGGGATACTGAAGCCTCCTAAACCCTATAGAAAAGGTCACTATATTAAAATAGAGAAGTTGAAAAAAAGTGTAATAACAAAATGTTGAAATCTCTGCTTCTTTCTGCTTTTGGCCTTCAGCAAGTGGACTTATATTCTCCAGGAACAGGCTGGACAATTCACCTCCATGGACTCAGACCAATTAAAGAATGACAATCCGAAGATACATCAATGGATCCCATCAGAAGAGCTCAAGCATTTCCCCTCACAGTGAGACCCAGAGTCAATAAACCAATCCCTCCACACACAGGGCTCCCATTCAGCTCCCAGTGCCCCCTTCTGAAATGTGAGAAGACAGCTAAAAATAACTAGGCCAAAGACAGCACCTGGTGTAAAAGATCAAAATCAAAACATCACAGGAAATAAGCAACTCAGAGGAAATGAGACTACACAGAAAAAGATGGAAATGTGTCTCCTTAGTATTAATATCCTAAGAAAGGGAACAATGATATTACAATTATTAAAATAGTTCATAATTAATGAAAATCAGAATAAGAAAGAAACTTCAGTAATTAAAACAGCAAAAATAAATATTAAGTATTCACTTGTTGAATTAAAAAATTAAGTTGAGAAAAACCTCCGTTGAAGTAAAGAAACACACCCACACATAGAATAGAAAATGAGAGGAAAAATACAGAAAAACAAACGAACAGAAAACTTAGAGATATTAAAGTCTAGCACTCAAATACAACAAATTCCCAGAAAGGAATATCAGAAAAACAGAAGAAAATAATTGAATAAATAACTCAATACATCTCTAAGAATTGAGAACTGTGAGCTCAGGTTGAAAGCGTTCATGGAGTATATGACTAAAGCAGACCTACACCAAGTCATAGCATCAAGAATGTTCAGAATTTGAGGAGCACAAATTGCTAAAAAAGAAAAATGGAAAAGGCCATGTGAACTGATCAGGAATTGGCAAGCTTTGGATTTTTCAAGAGCAACACTAAAAGCTGGGAGACAATGACTTATAAACATCAGCAGAAGGATTTTCCGCTTAGAATTCCATCTACAGTCACATTATTCATTCAAATTGGGGTAGAATACTGGTACTTTCTTACATGCAAGATCTCAGACGTTTTACTTGCATGAATCCTTTCCAGGAAGCTAATTTGGGAGCTCCTCCACCAAAATTTAGGAGTAAACAAAAAGACATGGGATTCAGAATACAAGGGACAATAAAGAGTTCCCTGGGATGAAGGTTAAGAAAACAAAAAACCTGAATGATAACTGTGCAACAAAAATAAAGGATATATCTCCAGAACTGTTTCAGAGAGTACTAGCATCTCAAATAAAATGACATTGAGAAATATATTTGTATTTTAACTTATTGAAAGAAGGCATAATTCGATGGAAGAAATAATTGTAGCTGAATTTATAAGTATGCAAAAGACTGGGCTACACCTGCACTTTTGTTATGCTTTGTGTGCGACATGACTTTGCCCATGCTCCTAAATCATATAAATGTAATATTTAGAGGATCAATGTGCAATTTTAAAAGTTTAATAGGTTATAAGTATTGCAATAAATAACGTCAATATCTTTGAATTGATGTATAAAATATAGATGATTTTAAGCGTGGTTCTTATAGTTTCATAAAGGAACACAAAAATACTAGGTTCACTGAAACTCACACTTTGAATGTGATCCCAATTTAGTCTGGGTCACTATCTCTTTAATTTGGAAAATAACTTACAGATTTGTCACTGGCCACGATAAGAAGCCGGTACATGGGGCTGGGTGTTTTCGAACTCTGCGTCTCTACCCTCCCACAGCTGGCCCAAGAAGGTCAATTGGAGAAAATATCAGCACAGATATAACATTTAAGTATAAATCACCTCAAACTCTTAAATACTTAGCCAAAATTTTCCTCTTTTTAATTTCTACTGGCATTTCTTAAGTAATACCCAATAGGCTTACTGTATATTAAACCAGAAAAAATGAGAGCTGGAGTTTTGCTCTGATTCAAGAAAAGCATTGAGGAAAATAAATGTCTTATTGTATACTATACAATGCCAAGTTAGCAATGCCTATTTTATTCTCTGATGTGAACATTAAATATTGCTAGCATGTGATTGATGTTATTGGTGTTTATTTTAGCTGACTAAAATGGGATTTCTTAATTCATTCTGCCATGCCTAATGCTGTAAAAAGGTTACTGAAAAAGCTTTCTGGTAGCTTCTGTTACTAAAATAGCCCCGCTTTCTCCATAAGTTGGGAAACGAAATAGCTGAAAAGCCATGGGTCAGGCTAACTCGCCACATGCCTCTGAAAAGATCCCTTTTAAACTCAAGAGAAAGTAGGCATGTATTTCCACTCTTCCAGTGTTTGGTTTCTTAAAGAAACATGATAATTTATTTTAAAATTTAACTTTGGACAGTATAGTCCTGATTTACATGTTTGAAGTCATCTACTTCATGAGATTTTAAAAGAAAATATTGTGACTCTAAACTCTTCATGGAAGAATGTTTCATCTGCTGGCATGTTGGGGAATGAGTTCTGAGTGGAAGGATGATCTGTGGCATCCCTGCTCCCCCCAAAGCAATAGCACATCCTTTTCACCTGTATGTATTTTCTGGGGTTGTATTTGGTTGCAACAGCTGCCACATCTAAAGCCACAGACTGGGGGCTTGAACAACAGAAATCTATTGTCTGAGTCTGGAGGCTGGAGGTCCAAAATCAAGGTGTCCAAGGTTGGTTCTTTCTGGGAGAAGGATCTTTACAAGGCCTCGCTCTTTGGTTTGTAGCTTTCCATCTTCTCTCCAGTTTTTTCTTTTAAATTGATTTGAGAGCCCTGGCTGGTTTGGGTCAGCGGTTAGAGCATTGGCCTGTGGTCCAGAGAGACCCGGGTTCAGTTCCTGCTAAGGGCACGTACCTCAGTTGCAGTTTGTCCCCAGCCCTGGTTGGGTCATGTGGGTGGCAGCCACTCGATGTGTCGCTTTCACATTGATCTCTCTCTCTCTCTCTCTCTCTCTCTCTCTCTCTCTCTCTCTTCCTCTCTCTTCCTCCTGCTCTATCTGAACAAAAAGTGGAAAAATGTCCTCGGGTGAGGATAAAAAAAAATTGATTTGAGAGAGAGAGAGAGGAAGTAAGTGAGAGAGACAAAGAAAAAGGAGAGCAAAAGAGAGAGACAAACATCGATTTGTTGTTTCCCTTATTTATGCATTCATTGATTGATTCATGTATGTGCCCTGATTGGGGATGGAACCCACAACCTTGGCATATTAGGATATCACTCTAACCAACTGAGCTACCTGTCCAGGGCCTCCTTCTCTTTGTGTCTCTTCACATGGCAAACTCCCCAAGTGTGTGAATGTCTCCAAATTTTCCCTTTCCATAAAGGCACCACTCATACTGGATTAGGGTCCACCCCAAAGACCTTATTTTAAAAAATTGATTTGTTAGAGAGGAAGGGAGAGAGAGAGATAGAAACATTGATTGGCTGCCTCCTGCACACCCCCTACTGGGGATCGAGCTCACAACCCAGGCATGTGCCCTGACCAGTGATGCATGGGATGACTTTCAATCCACTGAGCCAGACTGGCTGGGCATAAAGACCTCATTTTAACTTGAAGACCAAAAAAGGTCCTATTCTGAGGTACTGGGAGTTAGTGTTTCAAAATATTAATTTGAGGAAGTGGGACACAATTCAACCCATAACAAGAGTAAAATATTTAAATTATTTCAGAAAATGTTCTACAGGCACTCTTAACTCACAAAAACAAAATTATCTTCTTACCACAAGGAATTCTGACTTCATTGAATTTTATAGGTGTCTTTCTATGAGGCAACCCAGTAAGTAAAAATGTATCAAATAGCTCTTGTCTGCATCTTTAGAGATAATTCACTGCATTCTACTCCTCTAGGCCTTTAAACTAAAGAGTGAAGACATGTCTTCACACACACACACACACACACACACACACACACACAGGCACACATGGTCTGCTCTAATTTGTCAGTATACTTATAAGGGGTTTTTTTTTTTTGCATTATGTTTTGTTTAATATAAAGTGAAAGAAATATTGTATTTGGCAAACTAAAAAGAAGCATTAGAAATCATTATGTGTAAAGGAAAATTAAAAGATTTATTAATACATTTTAAGTAAAATAGTTTGACTAAGAGTTTAAAACTGAAATAAAATAAAATCAGTCCTGGTTGGCGTGGCTCAGTTGTTAGGGTACCCTCCCATACCCGAAAGGTTGCTGGTTTCATCCGGTCAGAACACATGCCCAGCTAGTGGGCTAGATCTCCAGTAGGGGGCATGCAGGAGGCAGCCAATCAATGTTACCCTCTCACATTGATGCACCTCTCTCTAAAAATCAATAACAAATATTTAAAAATAAATTAAAATTTAATAGAAATGTTACAGTTATTGGTAATACTAAAGGTGCATATTTGCAGATAAAACTATTTGCTAATGAATCATAATTGTAAAAAGTCAAGGGCAGTGTGATTATCAAATAACCATACAATGCCACGATATTTCAGATACAATATGAAACAATATAGTTAGTTCTATATTAGAGTACAATTTATCCATTCTTTTTTTACAATATATTTTTATTAATTTTTTTTTCAATAGAGAGAGTAAGAGGGAGAGAGAGAGACATCAATGAGAGAAACAAGATTGGCTGACATCTGCGTGCCTCCTACCAGGGATCGAGCCTGAAGCCTGGGCATGTGCCCTGACTGGGAACAGGACTGGTGCATGGACAATGCTCAACCAACTGATTAACACCAGCCAGGGCCATTCTTTTTATTTGCACACAAAACATGCTTAAAGACATTAAATTTTCTTACTATTGCATAACTGCTTAAATGATACTTATAGTTTGTTTTTCTTTTTGTTTTTAGTTACCGAAAAAATAGTATTGTAGTAGAGTAAATGCAATATTCTAGAAATTCTATCATCATGCACATTTAAAAATTGCCAAGGACTTACTGTTTTTGTTGATTTTATTCCTGGAACCACTTCTGCATCTCCTTATATTCAAGCACCAAAACTTTCTAAATGAATTGACTCTCAAGGGCATTGCTAGGTTAATGTACTAAAGTGAAGCTCTACGTCCTCAAATCTTCTATTCATGAAGTCATCCGGGTCCTGATAGTCCATATTAGTTAACAGAAAACCTATAGACAAGTAACTGGTCTCTCAAGGAAATAGGCACACTACGATGTCTATATAAAAACTAAAGTATTCAGCAGCATTCTTCATCTTGTAAATCCTAAATAATGAGATCTTAAGGAATATTGCTTCTAAAGCCTGTGCTTATGAGAAAGCTGACATACAAAAGGCCTTTAGTGAGTGCTACCAGTGGAGTAAAAACCAGTTTGGCAATGCATTATTCAAAATAAATCTTCACATTACATTTTATCATGAACAATTTCTTTGGTTTTGATATTTAGGCTGTGATATTCCTAAAAATGAGAGATAACTGATAAGCGACTTTTAAAAATAATTTTTTATACCTTGTGCCTTCTGTATATCATTATATTTAAGATAGTATTGGAGCTGACAACTTCGCTTTTGTTCTTACCAGTAAAGACAATTGATATCTAGGAGAAACTAACATGATTTCTCAAGCTAGTGCACAGTGAGAACAAAGAATTGAGGAAACTGCAGGAAGGAAGAGATGCTGGCTACTGATTACAATGTTTAGAAAACTCTCAGGATCAGCAAAAAGTAAACCCCACACATAAGGGATAAAGGCCACTGTTTAATACATCAATAAAATATCCACTGGTGGCGTTAAGTGACCCTCTGCTAAGGAGAAAGCCTATGCTAGGTCTTCATTGGAGTTTCCACAGAAAGGCCAGACCAGGCAGAGCAAATAATTTAGGACTGGCAACTTCAAATAATTCCAGCAGGCTTTAGGATATAAGGATGCTTTCCAATGTCCTGGTGCCTGGCCCTCGGATGCTGTAGGAGAGAGGAAATAGTGACTTGGCCTATGAGAGTTAGTTAAGGAGGAAGATGGTGACTCAGGACTGGTTGGATTGCACAGGAATGGCCAGTGCAGAGACAAGTTGGTATTATCTCAAGGAATTAGCTGGCCCTGGGAGGGGCAGTCTCCTTACCTGGTCTGTGAAACATCCAAAAGCTATAGCATCAAAAATATAGGAAAGAAAATATAGTTGATATTATCGGTCCTACAGTGAATGGACGTCAAATAGACAAATACAGAATCTAAGATGACAGAAAAGATGGTGGATTCTCACAGGAATAAAGGCTGGTCTGTTCATGAGGTAGTGGAGGTAGTGTTGGAGGTGGTGTTAGTGCATTAAAATAGAGATGTCCAATGAACAAACGTGTAGATCTGGAAATCGGAAGATAAATACGGACTTCAACGTTGAACTTGGGAGTTGTCAGCAGGAGTCATCAGGGTCATCAGGGCATTCTCTGTGGGAGTAGAATGTAACAAACCAGAAAGATTCAACCAGAGGACATCCAGAGAGTGACAAGGGCCTGGGAACACTCCTGAAAATATTTAGAGCTTAATACAATCCTTGCTGCACAGAGTACTATGTAAGGCAGGAGGAATGTGAGTTCATTCTATGGCTAGCTGAAGCATTTTGTTATTTGCATATTTTTTATATTCAGCACCTAGTCAGATCTATGAAAAAAGTACATGCTTACACTTCTTAAAGTTTAATAGAGAAGTTTTTTGTTTTGCTTTACTAATAATAGTCTTCATACATTAAGATTCCTGACAACATTAACCACAGGAGAAACTACTGTGAGCAAGTACTATAAAAATAAAAGCTTATATCTAGTTTTTTAAAATGTGGACAAGTTGTAGTAATTAGCCACAAATAGGTTTATCTCGTTTTATAAAAAAGCTCAGATAACTTATCTTCTCAATAAACTATTCTAAAGAGATTTCTCAAGCTGAAGTTTTGAACTATGTTTGTGCAAACTGTGGGGCAGTGTTCACATACATTGTATTTGAATGTTTTAAAGCCATATCTCTAAAATAGCTTTAAATCAATCAGGGCCCTGGATATTCTCTCCCTGATGCAGCTATAAATTAGTAAGATACATTTTTTAATAAACATGTGGATTTTTTTCTCTACATGCATATCTCCATCTAGGAGAAGAAATTCAACTGATTTTACCTCAAACTGTGAGATTTTCCACTGAATCAGTTTGCTTTAGTTGTTCCCAAAGCACCCCTCAGAGTTATTACAGGGTCTGACAAGTGCACAGAAATGAAAGAAGCCCAGTGAGACTAGAGTTTGGAGAGAAAAGAGAGAAAGGCTGTCATGATACATGGATCCTGAGAAATGGACAGATTAGATATATATTTAGGAGGCAGAAATGACAGGTTATATTGATGGATTTGACGTAGGAGTTGACATGGAAAAAGATCCAAGAAAACTTTTGGTTTCCATAGCTAGATGGAATGTGGTATCATGTGGGGGATGTCAGATTGTACACAGCTTTGGAGACTTAGGCAAGTGATTACTTTCTGTTTGAAATTTATTAAGCATTGATGTTTTCAGTATCCAGGGAAGATACAAAGTAGCTATTGGAATATTGGTCTGGAGCTCAAAACATTTAAGTATCTAAATTAGATTGTGGTATCATTTTTAATGATGAAATATTAAGAGGCTTATATAAAAATGGTAGATGTAGAAATACCAAGATTAAAAACAGAATGAAGGGTAAAGAAAGAGCATACACTCACATATAGATGCCCTCCAGAGATTATGATAGACATTGATGTATGACAATGAATGTGAGCTAGGAAGGAAGTTAAGGTTCAAAGAATTTAGTATACGAAGTTAGCACATGATCACAAAAACACAGGAGCTACATAACATGAGTTATGTCCCAATATCAATTTTCTGATGATAACTTGATGTCCTACAACTTAGTTCACTTCTGACACTAACTACCCAGAGTCAGCATCAGAGCCAACAAGTTAAACGCAAAGTGCTTAAATACTGACAATAGCTACACACAAATTCTGGGGTTCCCAAGACATTTGTCCAGGTTTGATAATATGCTAGAGCAGTGGTTCTCAACATCCCTAATGCTGCGACCCTTTAATACAGTTCCTCATGTTGTGGCGACCCCCAACCATAACATTATTTTTGTTGCTACTTCATAACTGTAATTTTGCTACCATTGTGAATCGTAATGTAAATATCTGATATGCAGGATGTATTTCCATTGTTACAAACTGAACAGAATTAAAACATAGTGATTAATCACAAAAACAATATGTAACTATATATTGTGAAATGTTTGTTTATAATTACCATAAAATGAAATTTTGTCTTAAAGCTTGGTGTAGCATGGGTAACAGTCTTACTATAACAACAGTAAACTACATGGCTACATTTTGCGACAATGTGTGTAAAAAGCCAATGCCAGTGTGAAGGTTGAAATTGCTTCTTTCTCACCAAATCAGAAATTCTCGGGGCAGTCTTTGCAAGAGCACAATGAAGTTCATCTTCCACAACAAGCCTACTTCTGTATTTAGACTTCATAACAAGTTGGAAAACCCTGTTCCACAAAGATATGTTGTTGGAAATGGAAGGAAAAGGTGTAACACAGTCTCAGACAGAACAGGATATGCCTGCAAACACTTGATCCAGAATTTTGTATCTGGCATTGTAGAGAAATCAGTTCTCACTGTATCGCTCTTAATAAGGCCAATGAACTTCTCTTGTGCTGTCTCAGGAACATCTTCAACTTTGACTGTGAATGGGCTTCTGGCAAGTGCAAATGGGGTGTCAGGTCGATGTGGAAAGTATGATGAAATTTCATCTGCAAGCATGTGCAAGTGTTCTTCACAGAAATGATCATCGTCATCCTTTTGTCTGGTTCAATGTCATGTTCCTCAAAGAAGGCAGATAAGGTAGGCAACATGTAAATTTTATTTTCATCCAATGTTTTTTGCCAAAGCTGAAGTTTAATTTGGAATGATCAGATCTTTTCAGACAAATCGAGGCATGTTGCATTTGGATCTTGCAGTGATAATTTTTTATTTTTATTAATTAATTTTTGTTACAGATGTTTCTCCTTTTCCCCCCATTGATTTCCCCCTCCCCATCCCTCCCTGCCCTGTCCCCAGCTTTGTTGTCCATGTCCATTGTTCATGCACACATGTTATAAGTTCTGTGGTTTATCTCTCCCCCACCACCCCCTCTCTGGGGATTGTCAGTATGTACCCCACTTCCACATCTCTGGGACTACCCCATTCCTCAGACTGTTATGTTCATTATATTCCACAAATAAGTGAGATCATATGATACTTGTCTTTCTCTGTTTGGGTTGTTTCACTTAGGATAATACTTTCCAGGTCCCTCCATGTAGTCTCAAAAGATTAGAGATCTTTCTTTCTTATAGCTGCGTAGTACTCCATTGTGTATATGTACCACTGCTATTTTATCCATTCGTCTACTGATGGACACTTAGGCTGTTTCCAGATCTTAGCTATTGTAAATAGTGCTGCTATAAACATGGGGGTACATATATTCTTTCTGATTGGTGTTTCAGGATTCTTAGGGTATATTCCTAGAAGTGGGGTCACTGGGTCAAATGGCAGTTCAATTTTTAATTTTTTGAGGTAACACCATATTGTTTTCCATAGTGGCTGCACCAGTCTGCATTCCCACCAGCAGTGCACTAGAGTCCCCTTTTCTCCACACCCTCGCCAACACTTGTTGTTTGATGATTTGTTGATGGCAGCCATTCTGACAGGTGTGAGGTGATACCTTGTTGTATTAATTTGCATCTCTCTGATAATTAGTGATGGTAAGCATTTCTTCATATGTCTCTTAGCCATTTGCATGTCCTATTTGGAGAGGTGTCTATTTCATTCCTCTGCCCATTTTTTAATTGGGTTCTTTGTCTTCCTATTGTTGAGTTGTATATGCACTATCTATATATTGGAAATTAACCTCATATCTGATATATCATTGGCAATTATGCTCTCCCATACAGTGGGTAGCCTTTCCATTTTGATGATTGTATCTTTCACTGTGCAGAAGGTTTTGAGTTTGATGTAGTCCCATGTGTTCATTTTCTCCTTTGTTTCTATTGCCTTAGGTGATGTATCAGTGAAAATTCTGCTGCATATGATGTCTGAAATTTTGTTGCCTAAAGTTTCTTCTAGGATTTTTATGGATTCATGAGTCACATTTAAGTCTTTTATCCATTTTGAGTTTATTCTTGTGTAGGGTGTTGATGGTCTAGTTTCATTTTTCTGCAAGTAGCTGTCCAATTTTCCCAGCACCGTTTATTAAAGAGGCTGTCCTTACTCACTGTATGCTCTTGCCACCTTTGTCAAATATTAATTGAGCATATTGCCTTGGGTTCATTTCTGGGTTCTCTGTTCTATTCCACTGGTCTATATGCCTGTTCCTGAGCCAGTACCAGGGTGTTTTGATTACAGTATAACCTGAAATCTGGTACTGTGATCCCTCCAACTTTGTTCTTCTTTTTCAAGATAGCTGTGGCTATTCGAGGTCTCATTTGGTTCCATATGAATTTTTGAAGTACTTGTTCTAATTCTGTGAAGTATGCTGTTGGTATTTTGATGGGGATTGCATTGAATCTATGGATTACTTTGGGTAATATGGACATTTTAATGATGTTAATTCTCCCAATCCATGAACAGAGTATGTGCTTCCATTTTTTTATATCTTCCTCTATTTCTTTATTCAATGACCTGTAGTTTTCTGCAGAATATGTCCTTTATTTCTTTGGTTAAGTTTATTCCTAGGTATCTTAACTTTTTTGCCGCAATGGTAAATAGGATTGTTTTCTTAGTTTCTCTTTCTGTGAGTTCATCATTGGTGTATAAGAATGCCATCAATTTCTTGACATTAATTTTGTATCCTGCTACATTTATTAAGTCTAGTAAATTTTTGATGGAGTCTTTGGGGTTTTCTACGTATAGTATCATGTCATCTGCAAATAATGAAAGTTTCACTTCCTCCTTTTCAACTTGAATCCCTTTTGTTTTTTTCTACCTGTCTGATTGCTGTGACTAAGACTTCCAGTGCTATGTTAAATAAGAGTGGCGAAAGTGGGCATCCTTGCCTTATTCCTGTTCTTAAGGAAAATGCTTTTAGTTTTTGCCCATTGAGTATAATGTGGGCTGTAGGTCTTTCATATATGGCATTTATTATGTCTGGATATGATCCCTCTATTCCCACACTGCTGAGCGTTTTTATCAGAAATGGATGCTGGATTTTGTCGAAGGCTTTTTCAGCATCTATTGATATTATCATGTGGTTTTTATTCTTCATTTTATTTATGTGGTGTATCACATTTATTGACTTGCGAATATTGTACCAGCCTTGCATCCCTGAGATGAATCGCACTTGGTCATGGTGGATAATTTTTTGTGTGTATTGTTGGACCCAATTTGCTAGTATTGGGTTCAGGATTTTGGCGTCTATGTTCAGCAGGGATATTGGCCTGTAGTTTTCTTTCTTTATAGTGTCTTTTATCTGGTTTTGGAATTAGAATTTTGCTGGATTCATAAAACGAGTTTGGAAGTCTTACTTCTTGTTGAAATTTTTGAAATACTTTGAAAAGAATGGGTGTTAGTTCTTCTTTGAATGTTTGGTAAAACTCCCTCGTGAAGCCATCCCGGCCTGGGCTTTTGTTTGCTGGGAGAGTCTTGAATACTTCTTCAATTTCTTCTGTTGTTATTGGTCTGTTCAAGTTTTCTATCTCTTCCTGATCCAGTTTTGGGAGACTATGTATTTCTAGAAATTTGTCCATTTCGCTTAGATTGTCAAAGTTCTTCCCATATAATTGTTCATAGTAATTGTTAACGATCTTTCGTATTTCTGTGGTGTCAGTTGTTACTTCTCCTCTTTCATTTCTGATTTTGTGTATTTGGGTTCTCTCTCTTTGTTTCCTGGTGCGTCTAGCTGAGGTTCCATCAATCTTGTTTATCTTTTTGAAAAACCAGCTCTTTGTTCCATTGATCCTTTGAATTGTTTTTTTTTTTTGGATCTATGTCATTTATTTCTGATCTGATCTTTACTATTTCCTTTTTTCTACTTTCTCTGGGGTTTTCTTTTTGTTTGTTCTCTAGTTCTTTAAGTTGTGAGGATAGATAGTCTATTAGAGATTTTTCTTGTTTCCTGAGGTAGGCCTGTAGTGCTATGAACTTCTCTCTCAGAACTGCTTTCGCTACATCCCATTTTGTGTTGTTGTGTCTTCATTTTCATTGGTTTCCAGGAAGTTTTTAATTTCTTCCTTGATCTCCTCGGTAACTCATTCATTGTTTAATAACATGCTATTTAGCTTCCATGTGTTCAAATGTCTTTGTATGTTCTTCTTGCAATTGATTTCTAGTTTTGTGCAGTTGTGATCTGAGAACATGTTTGATATAATTTCAGTCTTCTTGCACTTGTAGAGACTTATTTTGTGCCCTAACATGTGGTCTATCTTTGAGCATGTCCCATGTGCACTTGAGAAGAATGTGAATTCTGCAGTTTTGGGGTGTAATTCTCTGTAGATATTTATTAAATCCATTTGGTCTAGTGTTTCATTTAGAGTCTCTGTTTCCTTGCTAATTTTTTGTCTAGAGGATCTATCCAGTAATGTCAGCAGGATGTTGAAGTCCCCTGCCATGATTGTATTGCTATCGATTTCTCCTGTGAAGTCCTCCAGAAGATTTTTAATATATATTCGTGCTCCTGTATTGGGTGCATATATGTTTATCAAGGTTATATCTTCCTGTTGGATAGATCCTTTAATATTATGTAGTGGCTTTCTTTGTCTCTAGTTATGGCCTTCATTTTGAAATCTATTTTATCAGATATGAGTATTGCTACCCCAGCTTTTTTTTCCTTTCCGTTGGCTTGGAAGATTTTCTTCCATCCCTGCACTTTCAATCTATGTGAGTCTTTTGTTGTGAGGTGGGTCTCTTGTAAACAACATATAGATGCTTTCTTATCCAATCAGCTACTCTGTGTCTTTTTATGGGAGCATTCAATCCATTTACATTTAAGGTGATTATTGATATGTACTTATTTATTGCCATTTTTGTTTAGTGTGGTTCTATTTTTTTCCCATTTCTGCTGCTATTTACAGCAGTCCTTTTAACATTTCTTGCAGTGCTGGTTTGGTGCTAATATATTCCTTTCGTCTTTTTTTTTTTTTTTTGTCTGGGAAGCCTTTTATTTGACCTTCTACTTTGAATGATAGCCTTGCTGGGCAGAGTAGTCTTGGATTCATATCCTTGTTTTTCATGACCTTGATTACCTCATGTCATTCCCTTATGGCCTGTAGTGTTTAGTTGAGAACTTAACTGAGAGCCTTATGGGGGTTCCTTTTTAGGTAACCTGTTGCTTATGTCTTGATGCCTTTGGGATTCTCTCTTTGTTTCTAATTTTTGACATTTTGATTAATATGTGTCTTGGTGTGGGCCTGTTTGGGTTCTTCTTACTTGGGGCTCTCTGTGCTCCTTGAACTTTAATGCCTTCTTCCTTCACCAAATTAGGGAAGTTTTCTGTCACTATTTCTTCAAATATATTCTCTAACCTTTGCTCATTTTCTTCTTCTTCGGGGCCTCCTATTATGTGAATATTATTACATTTCCAGTTGTCCCACAGTTCTCTTAAGCTGTTTGCTTGTTTTTTAATCGTTTTTCCTTTTGGTTTTCTGGTTGGTTGATTTTTTCTACCCTGTCTTCTAATTCACTGATCCGGTCCTCAGCTTCCTCTACTCTGTTTTTTAAACCTTCCAATGTGTTTTTCATTTCTGATATGTCATTCTTTATTTCTTCTTATTGTTTTTTAATTTCCAACTGGTTGATTTTCAACATTTCTATGTCTTTACTCATGGTGCTCGTGTCCTTACATATGCTGTTGAGCTTCCTCAATATCATGGTTCTGATTTCTAGTTCTGTTAACTTGCTTAACTACACCTCATTTATCTCATCTTCCATAGAGGTCTCTTGTTCTTTCATTTGGCTTTTGTTTCTGTTTTTCACCATTTTGGCTATCACAGTGGGCTTTAGAGTCTGCCAAATTTTCTCTATGGGTGTTGGTGTTCTGCTGTTTGTGGCTCCCTTCCTGGGTTTGGATGAGGCCGGGAGGACCCACTTTAAACACGACTGTCAAGTTTTAACTTTCATGGTTAGAGTTGCTAGCCCAGGGAATGGTAATTATCCTCTAGCTTTTTTGCCTGGAGATTATTTTTAACGGTCACCTGAAGAACCTTGGTTTCTGAATTGACTCAAAAACTCCCTCAGTTGTTCAGCATAGGGGTATTTCCTGAGGGTGGGGCAGATGCTGGTTGTTAATGGGCCTCAATTAGAATTTCAATGGCCACCAGGTAGGGTTGGATTTCTGAGGGAGGGGCCGCCGCCTCTCCCCAGGGCCCTGGGAAGGAGTAAGATGATCACAGTCCTGCGTGGCTGCACTCAGCAAAAGCTCTGAGCACCCTCCAAATTCCGAGTGTCCCCACACAGTTCCAGTCCAGCCTGCCTTCCCTCTGCCAGAGCCCAGGTGAGTGGCTTCTACCAATTTAGCCTCTGTCTAGACTCTGGTTCGTGGAGCTGCCTGGGACTTTAACCCGAGGATGATGATCCCAGCTAAGGGCGGCCGAGGCCGAGGCACCAGCCGAGGGTATAGCACCCAGCTGAGGTCTCAGGACCCAGCCGAGGGCGTAGCTTCCAGCTGAGTCCCCTGGTCCCAGCTGAGTCTGCTGGTCCCAGCCAAGGCTGCTGCGGACCATGGGCTCCCAGCCCCCTATCGCATCCTCGCAAGCCTACCAGGATTGAATATGTGTCCCTGGTTATGTGGTCCTCCAAGCTGCCTTTTGGTTGCTCCTTCCTGACAATTTCTCTGTATTTTTGTTGTAATTCCAGTTGGGTCCTGGGAGATGGTCTGTGTAGCTTCCATTCACTCTGCCGCCATTTTTTCTCTCTTGCAGTGATAAATTTAACTCATTCAAGATGGCAAAGATGTCAACCAAGTAAGCTATTTACTGCAGTTCACTTTTAACGCTGAAAAGTGCTTCAAACTGCAGTCTTGCTTTCTGATTAGAAAACTTTTGAGCTTATCATAAAGCCCAAAAACACGTTTAAAACTTTTCCTGTCGACAACCATCTCACTTCAGTGTGAGAAATAACAGAGAATTGTTCGGCACCTCCACCTTGTTGCAGTTGTGAAAACAATCGACTGTTTAAAGTGCTTGCCTTTACAAAATTGACAGAACTTATGATGCTTTTCATTACTTCTTGTAACTCTTATGGCAGCGTCTTCATTGCTAATATTTGCTGATGAATCATACAGTGAGTTCTGACAACTCTTGGTGACCCATTTAGTACCAAACATTGAAATCCAGATCAACATCCTAGCATAGCTGGAACACCATCTGTGCAAGCACCACAAACTTTTTCCCAAGAGATGATATGCTCTTTCAGAAATCAACCAACTGTGTCAAATACACCACATACAGGAGTTGTTGTTTCAAGAAGTTTGCAAAAAAGAAACTCATCTTTAAAATTCCCATCATTAATATACCTCACGTAAACCAGTAACTGTGAACAGTTTGCAATGTCTGTAAATTCATCAAGCTGGATGCTAAATATTGGAAGTAGAGCAGATTTCATTTCCTGAATTACCTGATTAAGGATTTTAGCAGGCATGCCATCTATTCTTCTGTGGATAGTGTCATTAGATAACAAAATTGCACTTAATTTCGTAATAAATTCGTCTCCGATCATAACTTGAACAATGTCTTTGGCTGCTGCCAACAGTAAATCCTCAGCAATGGTGTGAGGTGGCATCGCTCTGGTGATTCTGAGTGCCACCAAATATGAAGCTTCAATGGCTGCTACATTTTGTTTGTGGTACTTGCCACCAGTGTTAAGTATGGCTTTCTTAAGTCCATCAGCTTTGCTTGTAAAATAGTTGGTATCCTTGCTGGCAATGCTCAGATGTTTGCTATCAAAATGTTGTTTTAGTTGGTTCAGTTTCATAGATTTGGCTGATAGAATTCTGCAACAAATAACACACTGTGGTTTCTCAACTCCTGCTGTAATTATTGAAGTAAAACCATACTGTAGAAAATCCTCATTAGATTTTCTTTCCTTAATGTTCTTCTCTACATAATTCATTGTCATGAGATGGTTTGCTAATAAAAATAATATATAACAATAGCTGTAATAATACAAAAGATGATACATGGCATAGTTTAGTCAATGCAGTTCATTAAAGTTTCCAATGATTTACCATTCTCTGTGTTTTTCTTTTTTTACAACCTGTTACTATCAAAGGGGGCAGTATTCACAATGACCACAGCTGAATATAAAAAGACTGATTAGCATCCAGATTAAATTCCCATGGTACAGATATTTTTTTTGCAGTAGTTGATGATTTTATAGTACATAATTTTATATTTACCCACTAATTATAATTCATGAAGTGTTGTTTTACCTCCAATACTGCTACCTTCAACACAGTAGCTGCTTTTAACAGAGTAGCTGTTTTCTACACAGTAGCTGCTCTGTTCACATGTGTGACTGGTGTGCATAAGTACATTATGGTATCAATCCTATCACATACAGGTGTATGTATTTGTATGAGGTGTATATGATGGAGTTCGCACAATGATGTAATCACACCTGCACTCGTATGTAGGCGTATCTATGTGGGTGTATCTACATGCTGGTGGACCCGCCTAGAGATGGATAGAGGAGTGGTGGTCCAATGGTCTTAGGCGACCCCTGTGAAGGGGTCGTTCGACCCCCAAAGGGCTCACGAATCATCAGTTGAGATCTGCTGTGCTAGAAGGATTCACAGCACTCACTGAAAGCAATAAGCTTACAGTTACCAGTTTTACTATAAAGGATACAATTTGGAACAGCCAAATAGAAGAGACAAATAGGTCCAGATCTTGGAGTAAGGGGTGCAAGAATTCCTTTCCCTGGCAAGATGGCAGCAGGCCGGTCCAGAGTGAGGGTGAGTGTGTGAGAGTGTGAGTAAATGAGTGTGGATGAGTAACTTCGATCAGCACAGAAACATGAGTCAGAGAGTTTCTGTGCTGTGGAAGGGGAACAGCTGGCTACCACCATAACTGCCTTGTCAGGGTGTTTCTCCCTGTGTGGCCAGAAGGTCCTGCCATTTTGGAAGATCCCTAGTCATCTCTGGGAGGAGGCAGTAAGGAGTGGTTAGGGCTGAGTGACCTGGATCCACCAGAGTGCCTTGCACCAGTGGACCCCACTGTGTCAACGTGGACCAGTGCACAGTAGCAGTGCTAACAAGGTGCCTGCTGTGGTAGCCTCAACCAGCAGGGAGCCAAGCACCATCCACCACAGCAGCAGCCTGATTGGAGCTGAGAACCACCCCAGAAGCAGTAGTGCCAGCTTGGGAGTCCAGCACCTTCCCCCACAGCAGCAGTGACTGGGCAGGAGTGGAACCCCCTCCCCAACAGTGGCTGAGCAATAGAGCCGAGACACACCCCAGCAGCAGAGGATCACGAGTGGACATGCCTCCCCAGGCAGCAGCAGCAGAGATCGGCAGCTGAAATCTATCCCCAGCAGCATCAGCATAGCCTTATAAGGAGCCCAGCCCAAGCTGCAACAAGGCTCTAGCAGCCAAGACCCATGCCTAACAACTGCAGCAGCAGATTTGGAGTGGAGACCCTTCCCAGCAGCAAAGTCCTAGGAGCTGAGCGTCCTCAGCCCCCAACAGGAGCAGAGGATTGGGAGCTGAGAGCACCACCTGGCAACAGCAACAACAGTAACAGTGCAAAATGGAAGATGACACTCACCTGCAGCAGAATCAGCACCAACTGATCAGGAGCTGAGCCCCACCAGGCAGAAGCACACCCCAACAGAACACCAGCAGGACCCTGCACCCCAGCAGTGCACCAGTGGGACACACCCACCCTAACAGCATGCCCACAGGGCTCACATACCCCAGAAGCTCACCAGCTGGACTGACACACCCCACGAGTGCCTAATGCGACAGACCAATAACAGCCACCAGTTGTCAATCCTCTAGGACCCACAGTAGGCAAGAGACACCACATACCAAAAATAGTCTGGGAGACACAGCAGCCATATTTGATACACATCGACTGGCCTACACATTTCAACATTCCTCACAGGGCCTAGAACTAGCAGACTGCTAAAATGGTGAGACAAAGAAACAACACCCGAATGGAAAAAAAGGAAGACTCACCAGAAAAGGAACCACATGAAATGGAATAAAGCAATTCAGATAAAGAATTCAAAGCAATGATTTTAAGGGTTCTCAAACAATTTAGTAAGAACTACAAGCAACTTAATAAGAATTATAAAGAGCTCAGTAGGAACTACATCACCTAAAAAAAAGAGATAGAAGCTGTGCATAAAAATCAAGAGGAAATAAAGAACGACATAGCTGTTATGAAAAATACCTTAGAAGGATTCAATAGTAGATTAGAAGAAGCTAAAGACCAAATTAGTGAGTTAGAAAACAAGGTATAAAAAACACCCAAATAGAGTGTCAAATGGGAAAAAAATTACAAAGCAGGAGGAAAGTTTAAGGGAATTTTGGGACAATACGAAACATAACAACATTCACATAATAGAGGCACCACAAGAAGAATCAGAGAAAGAAGTAGAGTACCTGTTTGAAAAATAATGACAGAAAATGTTCCCAATTTGGTGAAGGAAAAAGTCACACAAATCCAGGAAGCACAGAGAGTTGCAAGCAAGATGAACCCCAAAAGACCTACAGCTAGACACATCATAATTAAAATGGCAAACATTAAAGACAAAGAAAGAATCTTAAAGAAAGCAAGAGGGAGACAGAAAGTTACCTACAAGGGAGCTCCCATTATACTGTCAGCTGATCTTTCAATAGAAACACTGCAGGCCAGAAGGAAGTGGCATGAAGTATACAAAGTAATGCAAGGCAAGGGTCAGAATCCAAGACTATTATACCAGGCAAGGCTATCATTCAAAATTGAAGGAGAAATAAAGAGCTTCAAAGATCAAAAAAAAGCTAAAGAAATTTACCACTACCAAACCAGCACTGCAAGAAAAGTTAAAGGACTGTTGTAAGAAGAAGAAATAGAGAGAGAAAGAGAGAGAGAGAAAGGAACACAAGCATAATAAAATAAAAATGGCAACTGATAAGTATTTGTCAATCATAACCTTAAATGTAAATGGCTTAAATGCTCCAATCAAAAGACATAGGGTAGCTACTTGGATAAGAAAACACAACCCATATATATGGTATCTAGAAAAGACCCACCTCACAACAAAATACTCACACCGAATGAAAGTGAAGGGATGAAAATTTTTTTTTCCAGAAATATGGAAATGAAAAAAATAGCTTGTGTAGCAATACTCATATCTGATAAGATAGACTTCATAACGAGGGCCATAATAAGAGACAAAGAAAGTCACTACATAATTCAAAGGGATCAATCCAATAAGAGGACATACCCTGGTAAGCATATATGCACCAAATACAGGAGCACCAAAAGATATTTAAAAACTTCTAGAGGACATCAAGGGAGAGGTCAATAGCAATACAATCATAGTGGGTGATTTAACACCCCACTGACACAACTGTATAGATCTTGTAGACAAAAACATAACAAGAATACAGAGTCCTTAAATAACAAACTAGATAGGTTGGACATAATTGATATTTACAGAACATTTCACCCTAAAGCTGCAGAATATACCTTCTTTTCAAATGCACATGGGACATTCTTGAAGATAGACCAAATGGTAGGACACAATGTAAGTCTCTACAAATTCAAGAAGATTGAAATATCAAGCATCTTCTTAGATCACAATGGCATAAAACTGGAAATCAATTACAAAAAAAAAAAACATGCAAAAACATTCAAACACATGAAGGCTAAGTAGCATGTTGTTGAACAAAAAATGGGTTACCAAGGAGATCAAGGAAGAAATTAAAAACTTCCTGAAAACCAATGGAAGTGAATACATAACAACACAAAATCTATAGGACACAGCGAAAGCAGTCCTGAAAGTGAAGTTTATTGCACTACAGGTCTACCTCAAAAAACAAGAAAAATTTCTGATTGACTTTCTAACCCTACAACTTAAAGAACTGAAAGGTAAACAAAAAGAAAAACCCACAGCAAGTAGAAGAAAAGAAATAGTAAATGTCAGAACAGAAATAAATGACATAGAAACTAAAAATCAATTCAAAAGATCAATGAAACAAAGAACTGGTTCTTTGAAAAGATAAACAAGACTGATGGACCCTTAGTCAGACTCACAAAGAAACAAAAAGAGAGAAAGAAAATAAACAAAATTAGAAATGAAAGAGAAGTAACAACCGACACCACAGAAACATAAAAGATCATTAAAACATGCTACGAACAATTATATGTCAACAAACTGGACAATCTAGGTGAAACAGACAAGTTTCTAGAAACACACAGTCTCCCAAAACTGAACCAGAAAGAGATTGAAAATTTGAACAGAGCAATAACAACTAAGGAAATTGAAGATGTAATCAAGAAACTGCCAGCAAACAAAAGCCCAGGCAGACGGTTTCACAGGGGAGTTTTACCAAACATTCAAAGAAGATCTAAAATTCATTGTCCTTAAACTGTTCCAAATATCTAAGAAGACAGTAGACTTCCAAACTCATTTATGAGGCCAGCATAATCCTAATTCCAAAACCAGATAAAGACACTACAATAAAAGAAAACTACAGGCTAATAGCCCTGATAAACACAGATGCTAAAATCCTTAACAAAATATTAGCAAATTGTATACAGCAATACATAAAAAAAAAAAATTATTCATTATAACCAAAAGAGATTCATTCCAGGAATGCAAGGATGGTACATTATTTGTAAATCAATAAATGTGATGCACCACAACAAAATGAAAGACAAAAGCCATATGATCTTATCAATAGATGCTGAAAAATCCAGCTCTCATTTCTGATAAAAAAAAAACGCTGAGTAATGTGGTAATAGAGGGATCATATCTTGACATAATAAAGGCCATATATGAAAAACCTACAGCCAATATCATACTCAATGGGCAAAAACTAAAAGCATTTCCCTTAAGAACAAGAACAAGACAGGGATGCCCACTTTCAACACTCTTATTTAACATAGTACTGGAAGTCTTAGTCACAGCAATTATACATGAAGAAAGAATAAAAGGGAACCAAATTGAAAAGGAGCAAGTGAAACTGTCATTTTTTGCAGATGATATGATATTGTACATAGAAAACACTAAAGACTCCATCAAACATCTACTAGAGTAAATAAATGAATGTGGCAAAGTAGCATGAGTCAAAAAATTGATGGCACTTTTATACACCAACAATGAATACACAGAAAGAGAAGCTAAAAAAACAATTTCATTGGCCCTTGCAGCAAATAAATTAAGATACCTAGGAATAAACTTAACCAAAGAAGTAAAGGACCTCTTTGCAGAAAACTATAGGTTATTGAAAAAAGAAATAGAGGAAGATATAAAAAAATAGAAGCATATACCTTGTCCACGGATTGGAAGAATTAACATCATTAAAATGTCCACACTACCCAAAGCAATCTATAGATTCAATGCAATCCCAATCAAAATACCAATAACATACTTCACAGAATTAGAACAAATACTTCAAGAGTTTATATGGAGCCAAAAAAGACTGCGAATAGCTACAGTAATCTTGAAAAAGAACAAAGTAGGAGAGATCACAATACCAGATATCAGGTTATACTACAATGCCATTGTGATCAAAACAGCTTGTATTGGCACAAGAACAGGCATATAGACCAGTGGAACAGAATAGAGAACCCAGAAATGGACCCAAGGCAATATGCTCAATTAATATATGACAAAGGTGGCAAGAGCATACAGTGGAGTCAAGACAGCCTCTTCAATAAAAAGTATTGAGAAAATTGGACAGCTACATGCAAAAAATGAAGCTAGACCACAAACTTACACTATACACAAGAATAAATTCAAAATGGATAAAAGACTTAAATGTGGCTCATGAATCCATAAAAATCCTAGAAGAAAATATAGGCAACAAAATTTCAGACATCAAACGCAGCAGAATTTTCACTGATAAAATACCTAAGGCAAGAAAAACAAAGGAAAAAATGAACACATGGGACTACATAAAACTAAAAAGCTTCTGCACAGCAAAAAAAAGCCAAAAACCAAAAAACAAACAAACAAAAAAACCAACCACCAAAGTGGAAAGGCAACCCACTATATGAGAGAGCATAATTGCCAATGATACATCAGATAAGGGATTAATTTCCAAAATATATAGAGTGCTCATACAGCTCAACTAAAGAAAGGCAAAGAACCCAATTAAAAAATGGGCAGAGGACCCAAATAGACAATTCTGTAAATAGGACATACAAATGGCCAAGTGACATATGAAAAAATGCTCAATGTCACTAATCATCAGAGAGATACAAATTAAAATAACTATGATGTATCACCTCACATCTGTCAGAATGGCCGCCATCAACAAAGCATCAAACAACAAGTGTTGGCGGGGGTGTGGAGAAAAGGGGACTCTAATACACTGCTGGTGGGGATGCAGACTGGTGCAGCCACTATTGAAAACAATATGGCGTTACCTCAAAAATTTAAAAATTGTCTGCCATTTGACCCAGTCACCCCACTTCTAGAAATATACTCTAAAAAGCCTAAAATACAAATCAGAAAGAATATATGTGCCCCCATATTCATAGCAGCACTATTTACATTAGTTAAGATCTGGAAACAACTCAGGTATCCCTCAGTAGATGAGTGGATAAAAAAGCTGTGGTACATATACACAATGGAGTACTATGCAGCTGTAAGAAAGAAAGATCTTTTATCTTTTGAGATAACATGGAATGTCCTGAAGATTATTATCCTAAGAAAAAACAATCAGAGAAAGACAAATATCACATGATCTCACTTATTTGTGGAATATAATGAAAACAAGCTGATGAACAAAATAGACCCAGAGACACAGAAGTAGGGTACAGACTGACAAACCTCAGAAAAAGGGGACTGGGGGGAGGGAAGAGATAAACCACAGAATTTATGTGCATGTATGCATAACCATGGACATAGAGAACAATGCTGGGATGGGGGGCAGGGGGGCGGGATCTGGAGGAGGGTGTCAATGGGGGACAAAGGAGAAACATCTGTAACAAAAATAAAGTTAAAAGAAAAAGAGTTCCTTTCTCCATGGAGTCAGGGTGAGCCAACCTTCCTGTTCACAGATTTGCTCACCAGGAAGGAAGTTCTCCATGCCTGAGGTTCTGCCGTCTTCCCAAGTTTTCATTATATAGGCATGATTGATCATTGGACCAGAGACTGAACTCAAACCACCCTTCCCTTCCTGGTGGTCTGAGGGGGTGGTGCTGAAAGATTCAACCCTTTAATCATGAGGCTATTTTTGTTCTTGAGACCGTTTACCGTGCTAAAATATGTATATATTAGTAAGGACTTCAGTCCAAAAAAATTAATTTTTTTTTTATCCTCACCCAAGGACATTTTTTTGTTGTTTTATTTTATTTTGTTTTTTTTTTGTTGTTGTTGTTGTTGTTGTTGTTCAGATAGAGAGGGAGGGAGAGAGAGGGGGAGAGAGAGAGAGAAAGAGTGAAACATCGACGTGAAAGGGGCACATCGAGTGGTTGCCACCCGCATGACCCAACCAGGCCCGGGGACAAACTGCAACTGAGGTACATGCCCTTAGCAGGAACGGAATCCGGGTCTCTCTGGACCGCAGGCCGGTGCTCTTAACCACTGTGCAAAACCAGGGTCAAAAAATGTAATTTTAATTTAAAATGTGGTATTCATTTGTATTGTTATAACATGTCATTACAGTTTCCTCTACCATTTCTATTAAGTTTAGAGCACCAGGACAGTTTTGTCTCAGAACCATTCATTTCAAGTTAATGGGAATAAACAAAGAGATGTCCAACCTACACTTGTACACAACTAATTCTTTTTATGTTCTTTGTAATCATTTTGGGTTTCTAAAATAAGTCCAGACAAAGGTTTTCCACCTTGTCCAATCATGATCCAGTAGTCAATTTTGGTATCTTCTCAATTTCCTCTAGAGTGACTGTCATTGCTAAAATGGCCACCTGAGAGCTTCTCTGTGGGGACTGGTTCAGGGATGTCACCAACAGTTTATATCTTTAGAAAAATGAACAATGACTGATGATGCCAAATTCATGTAGATTCAGTACTTGCAATTTTTCAGCCATGAGCTCTGCTTTAAGTCATATAACCCACTTAGCAGCTCACAGAAATCACTGCAGGATGAAAAGAAAATATAACGAGACAGTGCCTCTGCAGAGAAAGCTTTCCTTTTTAGACTTGAGAACCACTCCAGGCCATGTAGCACCAGTGCTGTGGATCTTTTCTCCCTTAGCACATGATGTAACTCATAACCCTGGCTCACCTGCCCTTCCCCCAACCAGTGGAAGTTTCATGACCCCATTGTGAGCTCACAAGGAGATGACAGCATTGTACTTGCCACTGTCACCTGGCTGATCTGATGATTCTTGATGAGAAGTCACACCAGCTGAAAGTTTGCTTGAATGTTTTTCTATTTCAGTAATCCCCTGAGAGTTTGCTGTCATACTTGTCCTGGTCTAGCAGTCACCTTACTAGATCGTGGCTGATTGTGAAATTATGACAGGAACAGGGACAAGGTGCAGTGTTCTCCTTAACAAACTACTTATTTAATTGGTATCTCATCCAACAATTATATAATGTTCTACAATCTGAGATACAGTTTTTGACCATAATGAAGAACCAAAAGTCCTAGGAGTTCATGGCAATGACTGGCGTGTGAAGTTTTAAATACTGGATATGCTTTTTTGTTTCCTCTAGCTATCTTTGTTCTTTATTGACTTCATCTTTTAAGTTTCTCAGAGTTAAACATGATATCCACAAATCACCAATTATAACACAAACTAGTGCCTATCCTAAGTATTACTTAATTGGGCCATTAGAACCATTTCTCATCAACAATTGCCATAAAACAGCCATGTGTTAATTACTCTAAACATATAGACACTGAACAGTAATCTCAGCTACTCCTTTGACTACAATGGTATTCATTTATTGAGACCTTCTGTATGACATGAAACTCTAGGGAAGTTAGCATTTATTCCATGCTCAAAATTAATAAAATTATCATCAATAATTACCAACCATTGCTTGACTACGTTATATCTGTGTAGTAGCTAGCAAACTGCTATAGAAAACCCTTTTGAGACACTACTATGTCAGGAGAGGTGGAAAGAAAGGCGGTAGTACTTAAAGCTACTTTGTCACATGACAAAGACTCCACTCCCCATATTGCAGCTATGATAGGTCCCATGTTCCTGGAGTCAAGAGCTGCACCAGCCTCCTAACCTACAGATGATAAAGGAGGTTTAATACTGGAGATACCTGGGATGTAACTTTCTGATTCTCCAGCTTCCTAACTGCAGAAAGTTTTGTACTGAGTATGTTGCTCTGGGGACCTATCCAAGAGTCTACGCCTCCAAACACTCAACAATTTTTAAAATACAATTGAATTCACTATGTTAAATTGATTCTTACAATAGCTATAGCAGTATCTGTTAACAATAACTGAATCATGAATGGTTTAGAAGAGAGTACAAATTAATCCTAGCCACATTGACAAGCTCTAAAATTAGATATCATAAATGTTGCATTTCCTGTCTTTTTTCTATTATACAATTCTAAATAAAGGTTTTGCCCTGGCCGGTTTGGCTCAGCAGTTAGAGAGTCAGCCTGCTGTCCAGAGAGACCCAGGTTCGGTTCCCGCTAAGGGCACATACCTCGGTTGCAGTTTGTCCCTGGCCCTGGTTGGGTCGTGCGGGTGGCAACCACTCGATGTGCCCCTTTCATGTCACTGTTTCTCTCTCTCTCTTCCTCTCTCTCCCTCCCACTCTATCTGAACAAAAAATGAAAAAATGTCCTCGGGTGAGGATAAAAAAATAAATAAAGGTTTCATTATAATAGGAAAAAAATGTCTCAAATATATGGTTCTGACCAATCATATATTTTTTCTTTTATTTCTTTTATTTTTTTTAATTGATTTTAGAGAGAGAAGGAGGGAGAGAAAGAAAGATAAAAACAGAGCCAAAGAGAGAGAGACAGAAAGAAACATCAATTTATTGCTCCACTTATTTCTGCATTCATTGATTGATTCTTGTATGTGCCTGACTGGGGACCAAACCCAAAACCTTTGTGTATCAAGATGATGCTCTAACAACTGAGCTTCCTGGCCAGGCCCCAGCCACATATTTTGGTATTTCCCTATTCCACATACATTTAAAAAAGGTAACAGTAATGTCAAATATTTTTCAGTACAGTGGACCCTTTCCCAAGCTTCCTCTCTTAATGACAGCCTCCTGGAAAGATACTTCTGCACGCTTCTCTGTCAAGCTCAGCTCTTTTTTGTTTCTTTTACAGAGATCAGAGTAACTCTTGCCACCAACCTCAGATGCCATTCCCATTGTTGTCAACAAGACACTGCTGATTTTTGCTTGTGCCCCTCATGAAGGACCATCACTTTAGAAACCTACATTGTGCTAATTATTTCTGAAAACTGTAGCTGCTGGGGCCTTCTCTCAGCATCTTCATATGCCTCAGCTTGGTCTCCAGTGACTCGGGCAGCTTTTCCTCACGCGATAGGTTTGGGTTACAAATCTCTCCTAGTTATAGAGATGATAATTTTCAAATATGTCAGTCATTATTCTTGTTTTATTTTGTACAATTTTAATAACCTAAAATTTCTGGCAAAATGGGTTAAGCTCTTGATGGTGATGATATCAGTGAATGAAAATAAATTGTTTCCTGGTTCATAATAAAAATATTTTTCTTTATCTTTCCTGAACATATCTGCTCTTTCTATTACCTCTCTCTAGGACTAAAAAATATTTACTTGCGTTGACCTTGAAAACAGCTTATACAAGTGTACAGTTTATTTCAATTCTCTTTTACCTGACCACTACTAGGTTTGGTTAAGATGAATATTTTTGTCCACCTTGTAGAATTTTTTTTTTGGTTAATACTAGGATGGCCCTGTCATTCTCTAAATAGTTTCTGAAGAGTAACATTATTATAGATTTTTCCTGTAGATTAGTAAATTTTCATTATAACCTACAAAAATTTTGAGGTGAGTGATTAAACTCCATGACACAAAAGGTATTGCATTTCTTGACAATTATTTCACGCCTCAGGTTGTATGAGGCACCGAGACATTTTTTCCCCATGTGACAAGTGCCAGGTTTTATAAAACATCTCTGACTACAGAACAGCTTCCTTTTAGTGAGAAGAGACTTAAATGAAGACAAGGCATGCATTTTCTCCCGGGCATAAAGACACATGGTTACCCAACTGTCAGATAGCGTGAGAACTAAAATTTTTATATCTTAGCGCAATAATCCATTAGATAATATGTATTGATTGGCTTTTTGCTTTTTTAACTAAACACTCGTAAAATACACCCTCAATTTCAATGCTTACAAATGCTAGAGGCATTTTGTTGAGCTAGCTTCTTCAATTGACTTATTTTTCTAATTCAAAGGGAAGCACAAACAGCTTTCTGTAACCTATAATTTGAGTATTTCGCATCTCATTGGTTGTAGCTGAGTAAATATGTTTGTCCTCACAGTGTTAAACACAGATACAGCAGTGTTTATGCCACAGAAGTGTGATTAACTTGGGAAAAATCCATCAAGTGCCCTGAGATGTGCACAACTTATTTAAAAATTATGAATAGAATTTTGAAGAATAAAAATGGTTTGACAAGCAGGCAGCCCACAAAGAAACTGGCACATCAAGGGAGGAGATCAAACGGGGTGCACAGGCACATTCACGCTGTGGCTGCAATGCCTGGCTCCCCTCCAAGGGGGTTGAAAGAAAAAGGCATGAAAAATAGAGAAAGAAGAGAGACATGAATCTCAAGGTGGGGAAATGAAAGACCATTTGACATTCAAAAATGATTTTTCTTCTTTTTACATTTTTAACACAGTCAATAAACTCACCTCAGTTTAACTTAGTTAACTGGCTGCAACTCTTGTCTTAAGACAGTAGAAAGTGACATAAAAGAGCACATCAAACAACATTTCTGCTAAACAATAAGAATCTTTGATTTGTTTCCCTTCTTTTCCCATAACATCTAGGACAATGTTGATAAGCTGTAGAATAAGTCTAAATTCAGAATGCCAGTCTATAACTTTTTAATTTTTTAATATTATTTAATATTTTTTTTCAATTTTATTATATAAAATGTTAATTAAGGGCTATATTTTAATTAACTATTGCATGTTTTAGTCTTTATTTATTTATTGTTTTAATCCTCATCTGAGGATATTTTTCTATTTATCTTCACATAGAGTGGGAGGGAGAGAGGGAGAGAGAGAGAGATCAATGTGAGAGATACACACCAATTGGTTGCCTCTCGCACGACCCTGACCAGGGCCAGGGTCTGAACTGCAACCGAAGTACATGCCCTTGACCAGAATTGAACCCGAGACTTGTACCACTGAGCCAAACTGGCTAGGGCTCCATTTTTATTTTTTATCTATTTCCTAATTGTCCATTTATTTTACTTTTCAATATTCAAATGTATTTTTTGTTTCAGTTTTAAAATTCAAGCTCATCAATCTTCTGTGCATTACTGAACCCATCTTGGGGTCAGTGATCCTGAAATACCCTCGTGTGAAGTACAGAAGATGACACAATGGCAGATCACCCACAGGCAGCAACAACAAGGCCACACTAGTTAAAACAGTTAAGAATGGGGAATATACAGGGTGGGGAAAAAGTAGGTTTACAGTTAGTTGTTCATTAAATAATACAATAATTAATATTTAATAATACAAGAATAAACTTACACATATTTACAACTGTAAACCTACTTTTGCCCCACCCTGTATTGCCTTTTTATTTTTTTAGGTGACTTTAAAAAACAACAACAACATTTTATTGAATTAATTGGGGATAACATTGGTTAATAAAATTATTTGGTTACAGATGTATCAATAGCAAATATGTTCTCCCATACAGTAGGTCTATTTTCATTTTGTAGATGGTTTCTTTTGCTGTGCAGAATCTTCTTGGCTGGGTGTAGTCCCATTTGTTTATCTTTTCCTGATCTTCCCTTGCACTCAGGAACATATGAGCAAAAATATAGCTAAAATCTGGAAACAGTTCAAGTAGATTACAAAAGGTGTGGTACAGTTACACAATGGAATACTATGCAGCTGTAAAAAAGGGAGAAACTCTTACCCTCTGTAATAGCATGGATGGACCTGAAGATTAGTATACTAAGTGAAATAAACCAGACAGAGAAAGACAAGTATTACATGATCTCACTTATATGTGGAATCTAATGAACTAAATAAATTGACAAACAAAATGGAACCAGAAGCATTGATACATGGAACAGACTGACAGGTGACAGAGGGGATGTGGGTGGGGGTGACTGGATAAAGAATCTGAAGAGATTAGCCTGGCTGGTGTGGCTCAGTGGTTGAGCATCGACCCTGCACCAAGAGGTCATGAGTTCAATTCCCAGTCAGGGCACATGCTCAGGTTGTGGGCCAAACCCCCAGTGGGGGGCATGCAGGAGGCAGCCAATGATGTTCTCTCCCATCAAAGTTTCTATCTCTCTCCCTCTCCCTTCCTCTCTCTCTAAAAATAAAGAAAAAGAAAAAGAAGAAGCTGAAGAGATAGCTAAATAACATATTTGCATACTCCATGGACTTGGACAATAATGTGGTGAAGGCCAAGATGGGGGAGGTGGGAGTAGGTGGAGGTGGGCCAAGGAGCGGGGAAGGGGGAATCTGCAACAGCATCAACATTGAACATTTTTAATAAGAAACTATATATATATATATATATATATATATATATATATATATTAACATAAGACATGGCAAAAATAAAATGATATAGATTTTAGGTGTGAAATTCTACAATACATTATCTGTACACTGTATTGTGTGTTCACCACCCTAAGTCAAGCCTCCTCCCATCACCATTTTACTGCCTTCACCCTCCTCTACCTCTCCCCACCCCCTTCCCTCTGGTAATCACCATACTGCTGTCTGTGTCTATGAATTTTTTTGTCTGTTTTTAGGTTTTGCTTAATCCCCTTGAGAAACAAACTCATAGATATATTGCCTTTTATAAAAGATGATTTTTCATAGTTGAATAGTGCTTTTTTAATACAGTAGAATTGCTATACACACAGATTCCTAAATTTTAATTCTTTAATATACAAATCTTTTTTATTTTATTTTATTTTTTATCCTCACCAGAGGACATTTTTCCATTTTTTATTCAGATAGAGTGGAAGGGAGAGAGAGAGAGAAACATCGATGTGAAAGGGACACATCGAGTGGCCGCCACCCACACAACCCAACCAGGGCCGGGGACAAACTGCAGCCAAGGTACATGCCCTTAGCGGGAACCAAACCCGGGTCTCTGTGGACCGCAGGCTGACACTCTAACCGCTGAGCCAAATCGGCCAGGGCTAATATACAAATCTTAAAGAAAGAATATGTTCTGGGTAAGAGATCAATAATTATTGAATGACTGTAATAAAAAAGAGATAGTTATCAAAATTTCTGTATTTAAGAGTATGTATGTGTTCTTTACGTTCTGATGAATGCTAACAAAGTGCCATCACAACAGCTCTAATGAGTTAAAGTTCTCCCACTAGATATATATGTCTCTCTGATGGACAGTTACATTATAATGTGGGCTTAATTCACATGCCTTGACAAATTTTGACTTGGTAAATATTTTAATAAATTGTATTGTCAGTTAATATTATTTTCTGTGAATTGACTATATATTCCTTATTCATTTTTTCCAATTGATTTATTTGTCCTTTTTCCAGTTTATATTAATTGGCCAGAGAACCATCTTCTATTTTCATGTTCAAAAGGTTTGCTTCCGACCATCTCCTGTACAGTATCTTCTTTTGTTTTTATCAACATTGTTTTCATTTCATCAAATTTCACAAATGAAAAAATAAAATACTTCATCTGCAATGTTTTTTTTTTTTTTTTTTTTTTTTTGCTTTTCAGTAATGTTTTGAGTAAAGAGAAAGACTCTTTTCTCTCCTGATATGTCAAAACCCATTACAATCCATTCTCTAGGTCAATTTTGACCTCCTGCTTTTTCCTCTGTGAGCATGATGTCACTGTTCAGTGTCTCTGCTACAATGATGTGCCCTCCTTGTTTTTCCATCCCACATAATTTGGGCTGTAATAGAATATAAAGGTGCTCACTGCACACCTTTATTATGTATTTTGAGAGCCCCCTTTGATTAAATCACTGAAGTTACTTTTAGTCTTTTAAATAGGGACAGATCAGCACTCACTTCTGCTTGTGACCAATGGTACAGGACTATCTGTGAAAACTGGGTAAAAGAGCTTCTAACATTGTACATTTATCCCTTCTTTTTATTTCTAGCTCAAGTATAAAATCTCAAATAATTTTAAAACGTATTTTGTTACCTGATTTTATTTTTCCCTTTGAAAACTATGCTTTTATTTCCCAAGGTAACTTTTTTTTTTCATTCACCTATATCTAATTTTCAGATTTCTCATAGTTAATTTGTCTCCAAAAGTATGCCTTCATGGATTCAAATCTCTATCCACTTTCTATTTCATATCTACCTCCAAAATTATTCTTTAGTCAACAAGTTTTCATTGCATTAAAAATGTCTATTTTACTGACGTGTTGAACAAATGTCATCTTTTAATAGGTATTTACTTTTTTTTGGTCAAATACTGTAATTTTATGATGCATAAAAGATATAAATTAGTTAATACTTATTTTCATAGTATAATTATTTAAAATGTGCATGAGCAGTAACTAGAAGTAAAGACAATGGAGCTTTCTCAGAGACAGACCCTCATTAAATGACCTTTGTTTATGTACTTCTCACCAATGCATATTTCACTGAAAAAAATATCAGCATAAACATGTCTCTCCACTCCTTTTCACTCCTGTTCTCCCCAAAATTCAATTTCAAGGTCAATTTCGAATGAGTCCGTGTTAGCATGAGAGTTATGCATGGTTACATATAAGGAGAAACGATCTTTTGCTTTTGGGGGATGGTTTTGTTTTTGGATGGGAGTACTGGGACCTTCCCACTTTAGCTCCCCCTTTAGCTTTCCACTTTCTGTCTCTTTTGGATATTTATCTAATAATGGAATGAGGATTACCAAAAAATGCATCTTTATCTCATGTCCCATTTCTCTGTTGTTCCTAGTGTTTTCACAAATGTCAACAGACTGTTAAATCTGTGAAATGCTTTTTATATTGGTCTGACTTCTTGCATTTACTAATGCTGAAACTTAAATATACCAAGAAAATATGTACTTAATTTTTTTTTTTTTTAAATCACCAAGAGACTCTGTTCTTCAGGTTTACCTGACAAGGTTTCACCTGCCCCTCACAAGAGCTCATGGTGTGGTCTTTTTATTCCTTCTCCAGAATCTTTTAAACATGTCAGCCTTTGCAAGCTTCTCCATCCCCTCACTAGTAAAGAGTGAACTAAAAATCCGTGTCAAACAACCGTTTCCCCAGGAAAGACAAACCAGCTTTCCTTGTCTCAGGAATTCCTTACTGTATGAATCCAGCTCACAGCAGCGGGGACAGGTCCGCGCTTTACCAGGGTCCTTTGCAGTGGGGTTCAGGTATGTCACCTTGACGACTCCCATCCATGGTCCTATATTGGGGTAGTATTGGGAGTTAGGGAAAAGGATCACAAGTCACAGACTTGAGCAGTCATTGCAGCAGCGGCACAGGTTGGTGTATCAGTTTTCGGAGGTTGCGTTTCTAGCAGCAGGGTTTTGAGTGAGTGTTAAGGATGTCGGTGATGAAAGCAGTGGTGTGAATCTTCTACAGAGCAGCAACGAGGTCTTGGAGGGTCAGTTCTCATGTACAACTTCGGATCCTCTCTGAAGCTGCGTCATCTCCAATTCTGGTTCTCAGTCCTCTTGGCAAGACTGCGTGCCAGCCGATATCTTTTAGTAAAGCCATTTTCTGCTTAACTGAGCCAGCGTCGATTCATGGCACGCCAATTAAGTTCTCTTGATAAAATACACAGTTTGATTTCAAAAACTGAAAAATAATTATCACTTTTATATAAAGACAGGACTTCAGAAGACTTTTACTTATGTTTTCATGTTTATAATAGCAAAAAGTCAATATGTATGGATATGTTTGTGCATATCTGTGCACATACGTGTCTATATAGTTATTCTCTATAGATGATGACCCTGAAGTGGTTAATACATCCCCAATTAAAACAAATCTTCCAGAATTGATAAGCTAGTGCCACAAGAAGGAAGAGTCTGAGTGTTAATATTTGAACACGTTGTGGGATCAGTGAAATGCACCGGACAACGCAAAGGGAGAGCAGCAGCCTGGAGCAGGTGCTACTTCCATCACTGCTGAGCTCTGTGCCCTCTGGCGGGCCATGCCATCATTTGTGGGCCCCATTTATTTCCCAGTAAATTGATGGATTAGATGACATCTTCATAATAGCTCTTCCTTTGAAATTTAAGACATCTTAATAGAAATTCCTAAAGAAAATGACGTAAGTATTAAACATTGAACATATGGAGAATTTTAAGAGCAAATTATTAAAGTGAATATTTATATTGAGTAAATCCAAAATGATTAAGCTGGCTAAAGAGCCATTTGGGGCCAGGCCAGTATGACTCAGTGGTTTGAGTGTCGTCCCATGGACTGAGAGGTCCTGGTTCGATTCCTGAGCAGGGCACATGCCCAAGTTCAGGCTCGATCCCCAGTGAGGGGAGTGACAGAGGCAGCTAATCAATGTTTTGCTCTCACATTAATGTTTCTCTCTCCCTTCCTTTTTCTCAAAAAAATTTATATATATATATATATATATATAAATAAAAGAAAAAGAAAGAGAGAGCGAGCCATTTGAGGAGTGACCATTAGGTATGAAAGAGAAAGCCCTTAGCTCATTACTGTCAGAACAGGTGGGGCTCTGTTCATTTCCCAAATGCAAAGCCAGGGATTTAAAACTCTTCCCTCTGCACATTAATTGCTAGAAAACTGTTAATTCGTCTTTTAAAAAAATGCAGAAGAGTGTGGTGTGTCTCCTGGCAGCTGCTGCTGGCGGTGTTAGTGGGGTAGGCTATGCCTTCATTCACTTTCACTTTTCCCATCTGGACTGGTTTCTCAGGTGACAGTTCCTCTCCCTGGGATCCTGGCAACTCAACCAATATCCATGGCTGGAAATATTATAAGAAGAAGGAAAGGACAGAAAGGCTCGTTTCTTTAACGTAAAACAATTACCGTTTTCTAGTTTTAGTTCCTACTTAGGGTCTAAATAACACTTTTTGACATCACGTGAACCTTTCGAACAGTCAAGGATTTCCCTTCGTTTGACCAAAGAAATCTCAGCAGATTGAATACTCTTTCTTTCTTTCATTTTTCTTAGGAGAATGGAGAGTTCCTAAAATAAGCACAAAGATTTTTCTTCCCCAAGGTTATTCTTATTTTGCTCATTTGAGCCAGAGACCACTGAGATGCCAAGTTGGGGTCCTCATTTCTTTTCCCCAGCTGAAACATGAGTCATAGCACGATTTCCTTTCTTTAGCACATTGGAAGTTTCCTTTCTCACACACTCAGGTGTCTCCTGCACTCCACTTGCTGTCGCAGAGGATCAAGAAGGCAAAGTGTACCACCAGCCTCATGGATATAATACTAAGAAGATGCAAGCACATCTCATACACAATGGCTGCCATGGCAAGTCCCACTCCAAACCAGTTCAACAGTGGGGCACCTCTACCCTGAGGGCATTTTGGACATCTGCAGGGCATCTTGGCTTCCACAACCTGGAGCCTCTTTTGCTGGCATTCCATGGCAGGGACAAAGGCTGGGAGACTGGCTGCTCATCGTCTACGGTCAATTCTTCCCTCCACTCCCACTCATTTTCTCTCTCCTCCTCTTCCTCCTCTCAGTACAGCAGGAGTTGGAAGGCTTAAATCTCCAGACTTCCTTGCAAACAGGTTTGCTATTTTCATGTAGGTTAACTCAAGGAACTAGTCTTGCTACATGTTTGGAAAGTGGACGTAAAGTAAAGTTCATTCCTGATTTGTTGCTGTTTGTGCAAGTTGTTGTTTTCCAGTATTAGACACTCCTGTCTGCTAACCAGCTTTCTGTTTGTCAAACAAGAAGAGTAGCTCTGGTTTCTTTTTTTTGTTAATCCTCACCTGATGACATTTTTCCATTGACTTTTTTATTTGGGTGGGAGGGAGGGAGGAAGGGGGGAGAGAGAGAGAGAGAGAGAGAGAGAGAGAGAGAGAGAGAGAGAGATATCAATGTGGGAAAGACATATCTATTGGTTGTCTCCAGTACAACCCCAGCTGGGGCCAGAGATTGAACCTGAACCCAGGTACATGCCCTTGACCAGGAATCAAAACTGTGATATTGGGTCCACACGCTGACGCTCTCACTGCTGAGCCAAACTGACCCGGGCTAGCTCTGGCTTCTCTATGCCACTCTGATCCCTGGATTGCAGGTCTGCTTTGTCAGGTCTGTCGTGGCTGTGCTGTGGTTCCCAGACATAGATCGGCATCGCTCCAGTGGCAGTCTTAGAAATGGGAACCCCATCGCAGGAAATGATGGAGTTTTCTAGGATACATTTCAATGGGCTCAGGCAGGAACTTGTTTATTCAGCCTTTCCAATAATAGTGTAAACTCTTAATTCCCTATTTTAAATTCCTAGCTGTTTAGAAGCGAGTAGATATATAGCATGAAGCATCTCCTTACATCCCATAAAATAGTTGGATATCCCTCAAGACCTTTATTTTACTTTAAAATATATTTATGTTTAATTCATATGAATCCATAGAAAACACACATCTAATATATAATAACAGAAAGCAAATCAATTATTGCCCAGGACCCCAGGGTGGAGGGGTGGTTGACAGGGAAGGAGCATGAGGAAATTCTTTAGGGTGATGGAAATGTGCTGTATCTTTTTTTTTTTTTTTAATATGCTTTTTATTGATTTTAGGGAGAGAGAGACATTGATGAGAGAGGAACACTGATTAGCTGTCTCTTGCATGCCCCCTACTGGGGATCAGGCCCCCAACTCAGGTATGTGCTCTGAACCAGGAATTGAACCAGGGTCCTTTCAGTGCACGGGACAATGCTCAACCAACTGAGCCACGCTGGCCAGGCAATGTGCTGTATCTGAATTGTCGTGGTAGTTACATGAGTGTAAACATTTGCCATTTAATGAAAGGATACTTAAAAAATAGATGCATAATAGTTGGTGCAAATTATACCTCCTTAAAAGTGATTTTGAACGATGAACATGTTCATAGGGTAGGCAATTTACAAAAATATTTTTAACATGTAGTCTGTTTAAAATTATATAGCATAGCCTGGCTGGTTTGCTCAGCGATTAGAGTGTCAGTCTGCAGACTGAAGAGTTGCGGGTTCAATTCCAGTCAAGGGCACATACCTCGGTTGCAGTTCGGTCCCCAGCCCTGGATGGGGTCATGTGGGAAGCAACCAATCAATGTATGTCTCTCCCTCCCTCCCTCTCTCCTTCCCTTGCACTCTATCTGAAAATAAATGGAAAAGTATACTTGGGTGAGGATTTAAAAAATACATACATACATGTGGCCCAACCAGTGTGGCTCTGTGGTTGAGCATCAGCCCATGTACTAAGAGGTCTCTGGTTCCATTCCCAGTCAGGGCACATGCCTAGGTTATGGGCCAAATTCCCAGTGGGGGGCATGCAGGAGGCAGCCAATAGATAGATGTTCTCTCTCATTAATGTTTCTCTCTCTCCTTCTCCCTTCCTCTCTCTATAAAACCAATAAAGGAAAAAAAAATTAAAACCCCATATACGTACATACATATATACATACATAAATAAAATTGTATAGCATAGAACTTAACTCTGCTTAACAAATGTAAACACAGCTATTTTTTACACAGTTTTATTATATGCAGAATATTCTAAGAGGAATGTTCCTTTAATTGAAAGAACTTGCTTTGGAGTTTTCCCAAAATTATTTTACTCTGTGTAAATATCATATTAACAGTACTGTCATATTTGTCAATACAACATAATAAACTAGTTTTCATGTGCAGCTTGCAGATCCATACTGATCCTGAATACATATGCAAGTATCTGATTACTACGCTGGCCTCTGACTGTAATTGTGCCTGACCACGTATACTCCTGAGTTACATAACAATTGCATTATCAGTTACTCCTTGTTTCATTTCTCACTTGTACTACAGGAAATGCTTGAGACTTATTACTATATTGTGGTAAGAAACAGAAATCGTGGTTAGGCTATTAATCAAACCATTCATTCTTTCATTCATTTGTTATAAAGCATATCTCCTATGTTTACAATGTAATAGGTATTGTTTGAGGCACTGAGGGTAAAAATATAAAAGATTGTTCATGGCTGCATAGATTTCCATCTTCTAGAACAGTGGTTCTCAACCTTCCTGATGCTGCGATCCTTTAATACAGTTCTTCATGTTGTGGTGACCCTCAACCATAAAATTATTTTTGTTGTTACTTCATAACTGTAATTTTGCTACTGTTGTGAGTTGTAATGTAAATATCTGATATGCAGGATGTATTTTCATTGTTACAAATTGAACAGAATTAAAGCATAGTGATTATTCACAAAAACAATATGTAATTATATATTGGGAAATATTTATTTCTAATTATAATTAAATGAAATTTGTCTTGAAGTGTGGTGTAGCATGGGTAACAGTCTTACTATAACAACAGTAAACTACATTGCTACATTTTGCGACAGTATGCGTAAAAAACCAACGTCAGTGCGAAGGTTGAGATTGCTTCTTTCTCACTAGATCAGAAATTCTCGGGGCAGTCTTTGCAAGAGCACAACAAAGATCTTCTTCCACAACAAGTCTACTTCTGTATTTAGACATGATAACCAACAAGCTGGAAAACCCTGTTTCACAAAGATATGTTGTTGGAAATGGAAGAAGAAAGCGCAACACAGTCTCAGACAGAACAGGATATGCCTGCAAACACTTGATTCAGAATTTTATTACTGGCATTGTAGAGAAATTAGTTCTTGCTGCATCACTGTTAATAAATTCAATGAACTCCTCTTGTGCTGTCTCAGGAACATCTTCAACTTTGTGAATGGGCTTCTGGCAAGTGCAAATGGGGTGTCAGGTAGATGTGGAAAGTACGATGAAATTTTATCTGCAAGCATGTGCAAGTGTCCTTTGACAGAAATGATCATTGTAATACTTTTTAATGTCATGTTCCTCAAAGAAAACAGATAAGCCCTGGCCAGTTTGGCTCAGCGGTTAGAGCGTTGGCCTGCGGTCCGGAGAGACCCGGGTTCGGTTCCTGCTAAGGGCACGTACTTTGGTTGTAGTTTGTCCCTGGCCCTGGTTGGTCGTGCGGGTGGCAGCCACTCGATGTGTCCCTTTCACATCGATGTTTCTCTCTCTCTCTCTCTCTCTCTTCCTCTCTCTCCCTCCCACTCTATCAGTACAAAAGATGGAAAAATGTCCTCGGGTGAGGATTAAAAAAAAAAAAAAAAGAAAGCAGATAAGGTAGGCAACATGTAAATTTTATTTTCATCCAATGTTTTTTTGCCAAAGCTGAAATTTCATTTGAAATGATCAGATCTTTTCAGACAAATCGAGGCATGTTGCATTTGGTCCTTGCAGTGATAAATTTAACTCATTCAAGATGGCAAAGATGTCAACCAAGTAAGCTATTTTCTGCAGTTCACTTTTAACGCTGAAAAGTGCTTCAAACTGCCATCTTCTTTCTGATTGAAAAACATTTTGAGTTCATCATGAAGCTCAAAAGCACATTTTAAAACTTTTCCTGTCGACAACCATCTCACTTCAGTGTGAAATAGCAGAGCATTATTCGGCGTATCCAACTCATTGCACAGTTGCAAAAACAGTCGACTGTTTAAAGTGCTTGCCTTTAGCCCTGGTTGGTTTGGCTCAGTGGTTAGAAAATCGGCCTGTGATCCAGAGAGACCTGGGTTTGGTTCCCACTAAGTACACCTACCTAGGTTGCAGTTTGTCCCTGGCCCTGGTTGGGTCATGCAGGAGGCAGCCACTCGATGTGTCCCTTTCATGTCAATATTTCTCTCTTTCTCTCTCTCTCCTTCCCACTCTATCTGAACAAAAAATGGAAAAATGTCCTTGGGTGAGGATTAAAAATAAATAAATAAAGTGCTTGCTTTTACAAAATTGATAGAACTTATGATGCTTTTTATTACTTCTTGTAACTCTTGTGGCAGCATCTTTGTTGCTGATGAATCATACAGTGAGTTCTGACGACTTTTGGTGACTCATTCAGTAACAAACATTGAAATCCAGATTGATATCCTAGCATAGCTTGAGTACCATCTGTGCAAACATCACAAACTTTTCCCCAAGAGATCTTATGCTCCTTCAGAAATCAACCATGTCACATACATGGCATGCAGTAGTTGTGTTTCAAGAGGTTTGCAAAAAAGACACTCATCTTTAAAATAGGTAACATTAATATACCTCACATAAACCAGTAACTATGAACAGTTTGCAATGTCTGTAGATTCATCAAGCTGGATGCTAAATATTGGAAGTGGATCAGATTTAATATCCTGAATTACCTGATCAAGAATATCAGCAGACATGTCATCTATTTTTCTGCAGACAGTGTTGTTAGATAAGGAAATTGCACTCAATTTCTTTTCTTTTCTTTTTTTTTTTTGTACAGAGTGGGAGGGAGAGAGAGGAAGAGAGAGAGAGGGAAACATCGATGTGAAAGGGACACATCGAGTGGCTGCCACTCGCACAACCACCAGGGCCGGGGACAAACTGCAACTGAGGTACATGCCCTTAGCGGGAATCGAACGCGGGCCTCTCGGGACCGCAGGCGGACGCTCTAACCGCTGAGCCAAACCGGCCAGGGCTGCACTCAATTTCATAACAAATTCGTCTTCGATCATAACTTGAATAATGTCTTTGGCCGCTGGCATAAGTAAATCCTCAGCAATGGTGTGAGGTTTCATAGCTCTGGCAATTCTGAGTGTCGCCAAATAAGAAGCTTCAACGGCTGCTACGTTTTGTTTGTGGTACTTGCCACCAGTGTCAAGTCTGGCTTTCTTGAGTCCATCAGCTTTGCTTCTAAAATAGTTGATATCCTAGCTAGCAAAGCTCAGATGCTTGCTATAAAAATGATGTTTTAGTCTGTTCGGCTGATAGAACTTCACAACTAATAACACATTGCAGTTTCTCAATTCCTGCTGTAATTATTGAGGTGAAATCATACTGCAAAAAATCCTCACTAGATTTTCTTTTCTTATCATTCTTCTCTACATGATCTATTGTCATAGGATGGTTTGCTAATGAAAATAATATATAACAATAGCTTTAATACTACAAAAGATGATACATGGTGTAGTTTAATCAACACAGTTAATTAAAGTTTCCTATGATTTACCATTCCCTGTGGTTTTTTTTTTTTTTTACATACCTGTTACTATCACAAGGGGGCAGTATTCACATTAACCACAGCTGAATATGAAAAGACCAATCAGCATCCAGATTAAGTTCCTATGGTACAGATGTTTTTATTGTAGTAGTTGATGATTTTACAGTACATGATTTTACAGTTACCCAGTAATTATAATCCATTTTACCTCCAATACTGCTGCTTTCAACACAGTAGCTGCTTTTAACAGAGTAGCTGCTTTCTACAATGTAGCTGCTCTTTATACATGTGTGACTGGTCCGCATAAGTACATTATGGTGCCAACCTTGTCACATACACATGTGTTTGTACAGGGTGTATTTGATGGGGTCAGAGTGATCATATCATCACGCCAGGTACTCGTATGTGGGTGTATCTGCATGTGGGTGTATCTGCATGTGGGTGGACCTGCCTGGAGACAAATAGAGAAGTGGTGTCTCAATTTCTAAGATCATCAGAAATATGTTTTTTCTGATGGACCTAGACAACCCCTGTGAAAGGGTTGTTCGACCCCTAAAGGGGTCGTGATCCACAGGTTGAGAACCGCTGTTGTAGAAGGACGAATAAAACCTATTAGGTACAGATAAAAGTTATAAAGAAAAATGGGCTAAAATGTAAAAGGACTGAATGCTCCCATAAAAAGACACAGAGTAGCTGATTGGATAAGAAAGCATGACTCATCTATATGTTGTTTACAAGAGACCCACCTCACAACAAAAGACTCACATAGACTGAAAGTGAAGGGATGGAAAAAAATCTTCCAAGCAAACGGAAAAGAAAAAAAAGCTGGGGAAGCAATACTTATATCTGATAAAATAGACTTCAGATTGAAGGCCATAACTAGAGACAAAGAAGGCCACTACGTAATATTGAAAGGATCTATCCAACAGGAAGATATAACCTTGATAAACATATATGCACCCAATATAGGAGCACCAAAATATATTAAAAAACTATTGGAGGACTTCAAAGGAGAAATCGATAGCAATACAATCATAGGAGGGGACTTCAACACCCCGCTCACATCATTGGATAGATCCTCTAGACAAAAAATTAGCAAGGAAACAGAGACTCTAAATGAAGCACTAGACAAATGAATTTAATAGATATCTACAGAGCACTACACCCCAAAACTACAGAACTCACATTCTTCTCAAGTGCACATGGGACATTCGCAGAGATAGACCACATGTTAGGGCAGAAACTAAGTCTCTACAAGTTCAAGAAGATTGAAATTATATCAAGCATCTTCTCAGATAACAAAGGCATGAAACTAGAAATCAATTGCAAGAAGAACATACAAAGACATTTGAACACATGGAAGCTAAATAGCATGTTATTAAACAATGAATGGGTCACCGAGGAGATCAAGGAAGAAATCAAAAACTTCCTGGAAACCAATGAAAATGAAGACACAACAACATAAAATCTATGAGATGCAGCGAAAGCAGTTCTGAGAGGGAAGTTCAGAGCACTACAGGCCTACCTCAAAAAAGAAGAAAAATTTCTAATAGACTACCTAACTTCACAACTTAAAGAACTAGAGAGCAAACAAAAAGAAAACCCCAGAGCAAGTAGAAGGAAGGAAATAGTAAGGATCAGAGCAGAAATAAATGACATAGAGACCAAAAAAAAAAAAACAAAAAACAATTCAGAGGATCAATAAAACAAAGAGCTGGTTTTTCGAAAAGATAAACAAGATTGATGGACCCTTAGCTAGACTCACCAAGAAACAAAGAGAGAGAACCCAAATACATAAAATCAGAAATGAAAGAGGAGAGATAACAACTGACACCACAGAAATACAAAAGATCGTTAACAGCTACTATGAACAATTATACGGCAACAAATTCAAAAATCTAAGCGAAATGGACAAATTTCTAGAAACACATAGTGTCCCAAAACTGGATCAGGAAGAGATTGAAAACTTGAACAGACCAATAACAACAGAAGAAATTGAAGATGTAATCAAGACTCTTCCAGCAAACAAAAGCCCAGGCCCGGATGGCTTCATGGGGGAGTTTTAACGAACATTCAAAGAAGAACTAATACCCATTCTCCTCTAACTATTTCAAAAAATTCAAGAGGAAGGAAGACTTCCAAACTCATTTTATGAAGCCAGCATAATTCTAATTCCAAAACCAGAAAAAGACACAAGAAAGAAAGAAAACTACAGGGCAATATCCCTGATGAACATAGATGCCAAAATCCTGAACAAAATACTAGCAAATCGAATCCAGCAATACACCAAAAAAATTATCCACCATGACCAAGTGGAATTCATCCCAGGGATGCCAGGCTGGTACAATATTCGCAAATCCATAAATGTGATACGCCACATAAATAAAATGAAGAATAAAAACCACATGATAATATCAATAGATGCTGAAAAAGCCTTCGACAAAATCCAGCATCCATTTCTGATAAAAACGCTCAGCAGTGTGGGAATAGAGGGATCATATCCAGACATAATAAAGGCCATATATGAAAGACCTACAGCCAACATCATACTAAATGGGCAAAAACTAAAAGCATTTCCCTTAAGAACAGGAACAAGGCAAGGATGCCCACTTTCCCCACTCCTATTTAACATAGTACTGGAAGTCTTAGCCACAGCAATCAGATGGGAAGGAAAAATAAAAGGGATCCAAATTGGAAAGGAGGAAGTGAAATTGTCATTATTTACAGATGACATGATACCGTACATAGAAAACCCCAAAGACTCCACCAAAAGTTTACTAGACTTAATAAATGAATTTGGCAAAGTAGCAGGATACAAAATTAACGTCAAGAAATCGATGGCATTCTTATACACCAATGATGAACTCACAGAAAGAGAAACTAAGCAAACAATCCCATTTACCATTGCGGCAAAAAAATTAAGATACCTAGGAATAAACTTAACCAAAGAAATAAAGGACCTATTCGCAGAAAACTACAGGTCTTTGAAAAAAGAAATAGAGGAAGATATAAAAAAGTGGAAGCACATACCCTGTTCATGGATTGGGAGAATTAACATCATTAAAATGTCCATATTACCCAAAGCCATCTATAGATTCAATGCAATCCCCATCAAAATACCAACGGCATACTTCACAGAATTAGAACAATTACTTCAAAAGTGCATATGGAACCAAAAAAGGCCTCAAATAGCCCCAGCAATCTTGAAAAGGAAGAACAAAGTTGGAGGGATCACAATACCAGATTTCAGGTTATACTACAAAACCACTATAATCAAAACAGCCTGGTACTGGCACAAGAACAGGTATATAGAGCAGTGGAACAGAATAGAGAACCCAGAAATAGACCCAAGGCAATATGCTCAATTAATATTTGACAAAGGTGGCAAAAGCATACAGTGGAGTAAGGACAGCCTCTTTAATAAATGGTGTTGGGAAAATTGGACAGCTAATTGCAGAAAAATGAAACTAGACCTTCAACTTACACCCTACACCAAAATAAACTCAAAATGGATAAAAGACTTAAATATAACTCATGAATCCATAAAAATCCTAGAGGAGACTGTGGGCAACAAAATCTAAGACATCATATGCAGTAGAATTTTTACTGATACATCACCTAAGGCAATAGAAACAAAGGAGAAAATGAACACATGGGACTACATCAAACTCAAAAGCTTCTGCACAGTGAAAGATACAATCATCAAAACGGAAAGGCTACCCACTGTATGGGAGAGCATAATTGCCAATGATATATCAGATAAGGGGTTGATTTCCAATACATATAGAGTGCTCATACAACTCCACAAAAGGAAGACAAAGAATCCAATTAAAAAATGGGCAGAGGAACTAAATAGACACCTCTCCAAACAGGACATACAAATGGCTAAGAGACATAGGAAGAAATGCTCATCATCACTAATCATCAGAGAGATGCAAATCAAAACAACAATGAGGTATCACCTCACACCTGTCAGAATGGCCACCATCAACAAATCATCAAACAACAAGTGTTGGTGAGGGTGTGGAGAAAAGGGGACTCTAGTACACTGCTGGTGGGAATGCAGACTGGTGCAGCCACTATGGAAAACAATATGGTGTCACCTCAACAAATTACAAATTGAACTTCCATTTGACCCAGTGACCCCACTTCTAGGAATATACCCTAAGAATCCTGAAACACCAATCAGAATGAATATATGTACCCCCATCTTTGTAGCAGCACTATTTATAATCGCTAAGATCTGGAAAAAGCCCAAGTGCCCATCAGTAGACGAATGGATCAAAAAGCTGTGGTACATATACACAATGGAGTACTATGCAGCGGTAAGAAAGAAAGATCTCTTATCCTTTGAGACTACATGGAGGGACCTTGAAAGTATCATCCTAAGTGAAACAAGCCAAACAGAGAAAGACAAATTTCATATGATCTCACTTATTTGTGGAATATAATGAACATAACAGTTTGAGGAATGGGGTAGTCCCAGAGACGCGGAAGCGGGGTACAGACTGACAATCCTCTAAGGAGTGGGGAGGTGAGGGAGGGATGAACCACAGAACTTATACGCATGTATGCATGAACAGTGGACATGGACAACAATTTGGGGAAGGGGCGGGGGGGGGAATCAGGGGGGGAAAAAACGAGAATCATCTGTAACAAAAATTAATCAATAAAAAAGAAAAAATTAAAAAAAAGAAAAATGGGCTGGACAACTGCCTAACATCTACTACTAGAAAGCTAAGTCTCAAGTTTGATAAATTTCCTCCAAGATTAGCTAATACAGCATTTCTCATGTTCTGAAGTGGTAGTGTCAAATGAGTGCAAAAAAAAAAAAAAATCCACTTCTCACTAAAATAAAACAAAACACATAACAGCAACAAACTTTTATTTGTCATCTGATAGCCCTTGGTCCTGAGTTGGGTTCTTCAGGAGGCAGACACTGAGTTGGAGTTGAGAGTGCAACAGGTTTATTGGGCAGTAAGACCTATCGGGAAAAAAAAAAAAGAAAAAAGCAAACTTAGGCAAGAAGAGCCATCCATTTGTAACGCTGGAGCTCTGGAACAAATACTGCCCAGGAGAGGACTTCCCACCTGGGCAGCAACAGCTCTATCACCTCGCTCAGTCCTTGGCCGAGGCCACTCCCAGAAAGCTCACTCTGGGCTACCATCACTTCGTTCAGTCACTGACAATGGGCCATTCTGAGAAGAATGTGATCTTGGTTAACCATGAGGTAGAGAGAAGCAGCTCATAGCTACAGGCTGCCAGGTAACTAGAGCAACCCCATTCTGCCAAACTGTGTCCGAAAATTCAAAAATTAACAGTGGTGGTGTTTTCTCTTCATCTAGATTTTATGATGGACTGTGTGTCCATCAATGATGCCTAAAGACCATCAGTGCCTAATTGAATGTCAGTATCCCATCTCACTCATGAGCTGATAAATCTGCATTTATAACAGACAACTCTGAGATTGATGGCCTGCTCTTTTCCCACTTTTTCAATCTCTTACTTTCCCATCTATATTTTTATACCCCAAATATGTGTCATGCCACTGCCTTTGTTCTAAAATGTTCCCATATCCCTGTAACAGAAACCCTTAATAGATTTCCAAGCCAAAGTCCTCTTTTCCTTACTTTCTAGGTCTTGGGGCATGGGCGGTAACTGAGAATTATATCATCGTTTTCCATGTTATTCACAATAAAACTCTGTCTTGCATCTTCATTTGTTGAATTCCGGCCTAGAATAACCTTCGAAACACCGATGGCGGCTGAAACAGTTCTCTCGGCAGCTTGTTCTCTGTTGTAGGCAGCCCTGAACCTGTTTCCCTGAATATTTTATTTTCATTTCTTTCTGTTTTTCTTTCCTTCCCAGCAGGTCAGGTTGAGTTTTCAAAACTTGGATACATTTTTCTCCCCTAACATATGTAGACCTAACACAGTCTGTTGCATCTTTTGACAGCACGATCAAAATCTGTCTTTAAGCTGATCCCACTGTTCTCAGAGTTTCTTGAATCCTCTTCTCTTACCCCAAGTAATATTTTTTCCCTGAATCAAACACTGAGAGTTTCTAGCCTACTGAGCATACAGTTCACTCTGCTATAAGAACTCTTGGCTTTTCGAGTCAGAATATTGATTGAATCATTTTTAGCAGCTCTCTCTCTCTCTCTCTAATGAAATTGGGTCTGTGGAAGTTTCATTTAGGTGTTGCTCAGCGTCCCATTTGTTTCCCATGTAATACTCTCACCTATTTTCCCACAGGTTTATTAATAAATTCTACCACAGTGGCACAGAATTTAGTAATTAGCTTATGTGTGTTAGGAGATAAAAAGGTGGAAAATCACTGGTCTACAGACTTGGTTTGCCCTTTTTTGGTAAAGTTCTGATGTACAAATATCAGTGGTAAATATATGTTCTTTGCTTTCAACAGAGATTATTGTCTTTTTGTCCCTGTTCCATGCTTTCAACACTATGCTTCTGGGAACCAAAAGAAATAGACTTCCAAGAATATTATTGATATTATACTTAATGGTTTGGAACAGAAAATTTAATTAACCTCCAATATTAAAAATGACTCTGAAGTGATAAATATACAGCTCACATAATTTTCTGATTTTAAGTGTTATAAAACTTAATATCCCTACTACATTTTGAAACTGTACAAACTTAATCATCCATTGATTATTCAGAAAAGGAGAACACTAAAATTACATTATGCTTCCATTTTCTTCCTAAAAAATGGTCAATATTAGTTTCTTTATTTAGAATAAATGGCAAGTGTTATCTTTTGAACTATTGATAAATGTTTATATTTTCATTTTAGAAATGTAACCTCATTTAAATTGTCAAATTAGTGTTTAAATTACACATATTAAAAGGGGATTTTGAGTATTACTTCAATGGTAATCATATGCCAATATATAAATGTATTATAGTAACATGCTGCACACCTTAAATTTACAAAATGTAACATGTCATATTTATCAAATAAAAAGGGAAAGAAAAAGAGATTTTTATTTCATAATTCTGTGTTTCTTTCTTGACACCTTTTTTCAAGTATTGAATGAATAATTACAGATACTAATTTCTCAGACAAGAGTTTGTTTCTAAGTTAACCAAGGATATAATGCTCTTTCACTCCATATTATAATAGCATTTTTCTAACTTCTTGGAAGTTTGACACGAAGAAAAAATCAGTTATATTCAGAAAAAAAAAAGTAGTATATCGCATTGCAACTGAATAAAGTTTCTGTATGCTTTTTGACTAAATTCTAATTTTAACTTAAAAAAAAAAGACCAAATATTTCACCTTCAGCAATACAGCTGAAACAAACTGAAATAATTTGTTTTAATTCAGTGTGCATCATGAAATTCATTTTCTTCTTGACTTGGTACAAAAATAATTTCTATGCTGTTTATTATATATTTAATTTTTCCAAGTAATTGCTTTTGTATTTTATAACTTGTTCACTTGAATATTAGATGCTTCAGTTTTATAATTACAGTTTTTAACAAAAGCATAACAATAATAGTTCCAAAGAGCATTAGTCTGAGAAATTTTAATGCAATTCTTATAGGCACATGTATGATACTATTTCTTTATATGGTCAAAAATATCTCCAAAATTCATATATGAGTTAACTGTAAAAACAGTCATTCCAGTCTCAGAGGATGATGATCTGAAGGGTCTGCCGATTTGTTTCAATAAGGAAACGTTCTTCTTAGGATGGAGTATGTTCTGGATCTGACCGCAGGACTCAAAGCTTGCTTCCGCCACCTTATGACGAGGTTGCCCCAGGCAGGTTGGTTACCCTGTTTTCTCAATTTTCTCATTTTTAATATAATAATAATCACTGGGATTAATGTGAAGATTAAATTAGCTTAATATATGTAAAATGTTTAGCAAAATGCCTGGCATGAAATAAATTCCTAATACATGCTTGCTATAACTATTTAGCAAGGTAACTTAGATATGTGGAGATTAATGTTTAAAGCTTGGGCAGTGTTTGCTATAGAGGAATTCAAATAAACTGAGGGCTTTTCTTAGGGGATGTTTTATCATATTTCTAATTAGTTCTAAGTTAAATAGAAAGAGGCAGGCTTTGTGTATGTATATTAAAAATACAAAATGAACAAATGACATTTAAGCTAATTAAAAGATTAAAGAAGAAATCAAAGACAGAAAAAGGAAATATTATTTTTAAATGTTTTTTAAAGATGCAGGATTTGAACCAAAAAAATATAGCAGATTCATGCCCAGTCTGGAGATTAAGAACACAAAGGAGATGTGCCATGTAATGAGACACTCTGAGATACAGATGGCTGTTATATTTAAAGAAGGGATTTTGCAAAAGTTTTTGTCCTCCCAGTGCAATATATAGATATTGTATCATAGAAATCTATACCTGAAACCTATGTGAACCTATTAACCAATGTCACCCAATACATTAAAAAATAAAATGAAATAAAGTCAAGTTATTGTAAAGGTTAAATACTTCTACAAAATACCTTCACAGCAACTCAAGTTTGGTGTTTGATTAAATCGCTAGGTCCTTACTATGGCCTAGCAAAACAGATACATAAGACTATCACAACAGTCTTTATCATAAATAGATCATACTAAAGATATGTATTAATACCCCACTCCTTCATTTTATTGTGAACATTCTCCCAAATCATCAAGTAGTCTATCAGCCATGATATTTAGTAAAGTGGCCTAATATCCCAACATATCAAAATAACTTATTTATCTATCCCTATATTTCAGGACTTTAAAAATTATATAGATATGTGTATATTTTTAACTATTTCTGATTACTCATTAAATATCTAAAGATGAGATTACCTAGTCAACAATTATGAAGATTATTAAGGCCCTTATTCCTATTGCCAAGGTGTTTTCGAGAAAGTTTGCACCAATTTACACTAAAAAAAAGAAAAAGGTTTTGTCCTTACAAGGAGGAAGCTGTTGAATCACCCTATGTACAGAAGAGCTCTCCAGGATTTTGGAGAAGTTGGGAAGCCTTAGTTTTGTGCTACAATTTGCCAACATGGTCTTACATGTTAAATGCAAAGCAAAGAAACATGAAACATGATTGCCTTTATACTACTGTTGCCAAACCCTTACTAACTCTAAAGAAACCAAGAATATGTCTGTGTTGGTATAAAACTCCCTGTCTTTTCTTTGTTTTGTTTTTTTTGTTGTTCAGATAGAGTGGAAGGGAGAGAGAGGAAGAGAAAGAGAGAGAGAGAGAGAGAGAGAGATGTGAAAGGGACACTTCGAGTGGCTGCCACCCGCACAACCCAATCAGGGCCAGGGACAAATTGCAACCGAGGTATATGCCCTTAGTGGGAACCGAACCCGGGTCTCTCTGGACCTCAGGCTGATGCTCTAACCACTGAGAAAACCGGCCAGGGCTAAAACTCTCTGTCTTTATCCCTCTAATCTTCACTATAAAAAAATAAAAATAAAATATATTCAGCATTGTTTTCCTTTGGCAGGAAATGTAGCAATGTACAGGGAGACCTACATTCTCTCTCCCAAAAAATTGGTATTAACTGACACAGGTGTTATAGAAGGAATTGCATGCCACCCCACCCTCACTGCCCCCATTCAATTCATATGTTAAAACCCTAATTCACAATGTGAATGTATTTGGAAATAGGCCTATAAGGAGCTAATAGGGGTTAAGAGATGTAGTAAAACTGGGACCCTAATCCCATCTGATTTGTGTCCTGAGAAGGGGAGGATGCCAGCTTATGTCGCCCCTCCCCCACGCACACAGAGGGCAGCAGTTCCTGGAGGAGGAGAGGGTCGGCAGTCCAGGAACATGGGCCTCACCAACACAGCCTTTCTGGCCCCTTAATCTCGGACTTTTGCTCCGGAACTGTGAGAAAGTAAATTCTGTCCTTGAAGCCACACAGCCTGTGGTTGTTTTTGAAGGGCAGCCCAAGCCGACTAATATTATAGGCCTCCCTCGAAAATGAGCACCAATCAAAATGATTAAATGGAAATATTTAATAGAAGAAAACAAGTTCAAGAAAGAAGCAGAAAAGATTTTAGCACACAAACGAGGGGAATTGTGCACAGGAGTGCGTGCCCGTGTGCATGAGTTAGAGCCAGGAAAAGGAGACTGAGAAAGATAGAGGAGCAACGCCGGGGAAAGGGCACAGCTGGCGGAAACTACGTTGCTACGATAACACAGAGCAAAATCAGATGACTTTCCCGAAGAGAATGAACTAACTGCCTTAAATGTTGTGGAGAATGACGTGCCGCGAAATGCGTTGATCCATCTGCCACTGAGAAGCTCTTTCAGCTCTTCACTATGGAACCTGCTGTTGAACCAAACTCTTGGGGTACCATAGACACCCTCACTTTGATGAAGCTCAGCTACCAGTTCCACACTGCTTATGTTATCTACGGTTCAGAGAGCTTAGAAATTCCATTTCAATCCTGTATTGCATTGTTATTTATTTTAATTACTACTTAAATGTATGCTTTTAGTTTTAATGACCGCTGATTAACATTTAAAACTTTTTAATTTACTGTAGACCTAAATTTTTCATTTGGAATATATAATAAAAATGAAATCAAATTTTATTTATTTATTTTTTACGAATTTTTAAAATTTTAATTTTATTTTTGTTTTCTTTATTGATGTTAGAAAGAGAGGGGAAGGGAGAGGAAGAGAAAGAGAAACATCATTGAAAGAGAACATCAATTGGCTGCCTCCTGCATGCCCATTGGGGATCAGGCCCACAACCTGGGCATGTGTCCTGACTGGGAATCGAACCAGCAACCTCTTGGTGCAACCACTGAGCCACACCGGCCAGGCCAAATTTTATTTTTACTTATTTATTTTTTTATCCTCACCCGAGGACATTTTTCCATTTTTTGTTCAGGTAGAGTGGGAGGGAGAGAGAGGAAGAGAGAGAGAGAGAGAGAAACATCGATGTGAAAGGGACACATCGAGTGGCTGCCACCCGCACGACCAACCAGGGCCGGGGACAAACCACAACCGAGGTACATGCCCTTAGCGGAAACCGAACCCGGGTCCCTCTGGACCGTAGGTCGACGCTCTAACCGCTGAGCCAAACCGGCCAGGGCCAAATTTTATTTTTAAAACAGCAAATATAATTTATTATAATATCCAATTTTTATCACTTTGAATATGATACACTAAATAGCATAAAAAAGAAGAAAATCATCAAGAATTCTGTGGTCATTTTCATTTTTACATAATATTTGTTTATAGTGGGCATATGTTGGAAAAGAAAGTCTCTGCTGCCCCCCACCCCAACCTGGCAGTTGATGTCAATAAAAATACAATTTGTTCATGTTTTTTTTTTTTCCTTCTGATAAACACTTTTCTTTCAAGCACACCTACTGGTTTACATTTCCCAGCCAATTATTTGCTTGGCACACCAGTACATTCTACTGCTTTCAAATCCCTCAGCACACAATTCTTCGAGGGCTCCTGACAATGATAATCCACTCCTGAACACTCCCTGGCTGAGAGCGATGAACAGGGACAAAGGAGCTGGGGCAGGACCAACCCAACTCATTCATCTTCCGCTTGCCAGACAGTCATGTTCTCATGAGCATTTTAATAAATGGGATTTTAATTAGAGTACATTGTTTCATAGAATCTGTCCAATACAGAGGCAAATAATGTTATCATTTCTTAGTTTGATTTAAATTAGTATGATAGTCAAAACTGTATAATGACCTGATAATAAAAATTTTGATTTATGACCCACTACTCTTCTACCCTCATAATACTTGATATAGACAAAGGCCACAATATATATCCAATAGAAAAAAAAAAATGAAAAAGGTGAGTTAGAAGACAAGAAAATAAAATATGACATGTATACGTAAGCTAATTTCATGACATATGGTGTTAATTTCATATAAAACCCTATTATTAATTTCTGCTAAATATATATTCGGTACTGATACTGTTTTCAAGATGTATTATATGTGTGGTTAATTTCCATTGTCATGCAAATTTTGTAAAAAATTTAATTTCTTTATTTTTGTTACAAATGTTACTTCTTTTCCCCCAACTGATTCACCCCTCCTCCTCCCTCCCTGCCATGTTCCAAGCTTTGTTGTCCATGTCCATTGTTCATTCACACATGCATATAAGTTGTGAGGTTTATCTCTCCCCCACTACTCCCTCTTCTGGGGATTGTCAGTCTGTACCCCACTTCCAAGTCTCTGGAACTACTCGATTCCTCACATTGTTATGTTCATTATATTCCACAAATAAGTGAGATTATATGATACTTGTCCTTCTCTGTTTGGCTTGTTTCATGTAGGATGATACTTTCCAGGTTCCGCCATGTCGTCTCAAAAGATAAGAGATCTTTCTTTCTTACAGCTGCACAGTACTCCATAGTGTCTATGTACCAGAGCTCTGTTATACATCCTTCTAATGATGGACATTTGGGCTGTTTCCAGATGTTAGCTATTGTAAATAGTGCTGCTACAAACATGAAGGTACAAATATTCTTTCTGATTGGTATTTCAGGATTCTTAGAGTATATCCCTAGAAGTGGGATCACTGGGTCAAATGGAAGTTCAATTTTTAATTTTTCTGGTAACACCATATTGTTTTCTATAGTGGCAGCACCAGTCTGCATTCCCACCAGCAGTGTCCTAGAGTCCCCTTTTCTCCACACCCTCGCCAATACTTGTTGTTTGATGAATTGTTGATGAGGGCCATTCTGGCAGGTGTGAGGTGATACCTCATTGTTGTTTTAATTTGCATCTCTCTGATGATGAGTGATGTTAAGCATTTCTTCATATGTCTCTTAGCCATTTGTATGTCCTGTTTGGAGAGGTGTCTATTTAGTTCCTCTGCCCATTTTTAAATTGGGTTGTTTGTCTTCCTTTTGTTGAATTGTATGGGCACTCTATATGTATTGGAAATTAACCCCATATCTGATATATCATTGGCAATTATGCTCTCCCATACAATGGGTTGTCTTTCCATTGTAATGATTGTATCTTTTGCTATGCAGAAGTTTTTGAGTTTGATGTAGTCCCATGCATTCATTAAAATGTCCATACTACCCAAAGCAATCTATAGATTCAATACAACCCTATTAAAATACAAACAGCATATTTTACAGATATAGAATAAATATTCCAAAAGTTTATATGGAATCAAAAATGACCTCAAGTAGCCACAGCAATCTTGAAAAAGGAAAACAAAGTTGACGGGATCACAATACTGGATATCAGGTTATACTACAAAGCCATTGTAATTACAAAAAAAAAAAAAGAAGCATGATATTGGCACAAGAACAAACATGTAGATCAATGGAATAGAACACAGAACTCAGAAATCAACCCAAGACATTATGCACAATTAATATTTGACAAAGGAGGCAAAAGCATACAAAAGACAGTCTCTTCAATAAATGGTATTGGGAAAATTGAACAGGTATATGCAAAAAAAAAAAAAAAAGAAACAAGACCATCAACTACACCAAACACAAGTATAAATAAGTATAAATTCAAAATGGATACAGGACTTAAATGTAACTCGTAAAACTATAAAAATCCTAGAAGAAAATGTATGCACAAAAATCTCAGACATCACATCTAATAGAATTAATACTGCTAAATCACCTAGGGCAAGAGAAACAAAGAAAAATCTTAATAAATGGGGCTACATAAAACTAAAAATCTTCTGCATGGCAAATGAAACCAGCATCAAAATAAAAAGGGAACCCACTGTATTGGAGGACACTTTGCCGATGATACATCAGATAAGGGGTTAATATCCAAAATACATAAAATACTCACAAAGCTCAACAAAAGGAAGATAGACAACCCAATTAAAAAATGGGCAGAGGTACCAGGCTGGTATGTCTCAGTGGATTAAACATCATCCCATGCACCAACAAGTCGCTGGTTCAATTCCCAGTCAAGGCATTGGCCTGGTGTTGCAGACTCAAGTCCCCAGTAGGAGCATGCAGGAGGCAGCCAACCAATGTTTCTCTCTCACATTACTGTTTCTATCTCTCTCTCCCTCTTCTTCCTTTCTAAAATATCAATAAAAACATATGCTTTCAAAAATGGGCAGTGGATCTGAATACACATTTCTCCAAAGATGACATAAAAATGGCCAAGAGGTGCCCTGGCCAGTTTGGCTCAGTGGTTGGAGCATCGGCCTGTGGACCAGAGAGTTCCACATTCAGTTCCCACTAGGGGCACGTACCAAAAAAAAAAAAGGCCAAGAGGCATATGAAAAATGCTCAGCATCACTAATCATCAGAGAAATGCAATTAAAATGACTATGAAGTATCACCCCATACCTGCCAGAATGGTGACCATCAACAAATCATCAAACAAGTGCTAGCAAGGATATGGAGAAAAGGGTATTCTAGTACACTGCTGGTGGGAATGCAGATTGGTACAGACACTATGGCAAATAATATGGTGTTTCCTCAAAAAGTTAAAAATTGAACTGCCATTTGACCCAGTGATCCCACTTCTTGGAATATATCCTAAGAAGCTAGAATTACCAATCAGAAAGTATACATGCACCCCTATATTCATAGCAGTGCTATTTACAATAGCTAAGATCTGTGAACAGCCAAAGTGTACATCAGTAGAAGTGTGGATAACAATATCTGTGGTATATGTATGCAATGGAATACTATGCAGCTGGAAGAAAGAAAGATATCTTACCCTTCGAGACAACATGGATAAATGTAGAAAGTTATTCTAAGAGAAATAAGCCACAAAGAGAAAGACAAGTATCATATGATTCCACTTATTAGTGTAATATAAAGAACACAATAAACTGTTGAACAAAATTGAGCTAGGGACATTGAAATAGGGAACAGATTGACAAACCTCAGAGGGAAGGGGGATGGGGAAGGAGAGAAGAGAAAAACCAAAGGACTTATATGCATATAGGCATTATCAATGGATGCAGAAACCAATATGGTAAAGGGGGGATGGGATCAGGGAGGGATTGTCAGTGGGGGAAAAGAAAAGGTGAGACATCTGTAATACTTTTAATAATAAAGATATATAATGGGGCATGCAGGAGGTAGCCAATAAATATTGCTCTCTCCCTCTACTTCCTCCTTCTCTAAAAATAAATAAATAAACAAATAAATAAATAAATAAAAATTAAAAAAAAGAAAGTTAAAGATATATCATAAGCACTGAAACAAGCATTAAAATAATAATCAAAGAATAGTGCCCTGGCCAGTTTGGCTCAACGGTTAGAGCGTCAGCCTGCGGTGCAGAGAGACCCGGGTTCATTTCCCGCTAAGGGCACGTGTCTCGGTTGCAGTTTGTCCCCGACCCTGGTTGGTTGTGCGGGTGGCACCCACTCGATGTGTCCCTCTTGCATCTATGTTTCTTTCTCTCTCTCTCTCCTACTCTACCTGAACAAAAAATGGAAAAAAAAAAATGTCCTTGGGTGAGGATAAAAAAAAAAAAAAAAAAAGAATAGTAGCTAATAAGTTTCTGAAGGTGATAAAATATTCATAAAAATACACAATTAATTGAAAAGAAGGCTTGAAAATAAATAAAATGAGAACAAGAATAGATGGAAGAAATCAAAATGATAGTTACAACCAACCATATCAATAATCACACTAAACATAAATGGTTTAAGTTTAAAGGCAGAGCCTGTGAGATAAAATAAAAAAGCAAGACACTAAATGCAATCCAATCCATTTTAAATATAAAGACTGATAAATTTAAAGAACAGGTTTTGCAAAATGTATCTTGCTAACTCAAGCAAATAAAGTTGATGTAGCCATATTAATACTGGAAAAATTAGAATTCAAAGCAGATTGCCACAGACAAAAGATTATTTCCTACTAACAGAGTCAATTCACCAAATTACATAATAATCTTTTTTTTTTTTTTTTTAAATCTTCACCCAAAGATATTTATCTTTAGATAGAGTGGAGGGAGGGAAGGAAGGAGGAAGAAAAGGGAGAGAGAAAGAGAAAGAGTGAGTGAGAGAGAGAGAGAAAAACATTGATGTGAGAGAGACACACTGACTGGTTACCTCTCACACGACCCTGACCAGGGCCCTTGGCTGGAATCGAACCTGTGACTCATTGGTCTGTGGGCTGATGCTCTAGCGCTGAGCCAAAGCGGCCAGGGCTCAGAAACTTTTAAGGGATTAAAGTAATACAGAAAAATATGTTCCCTGTCCACATAAAATTAAATTAGAAACATTTAAAAGTTAATAACTTCTATATAACTGAGTCAAATAAGAAATCAAAAGGTAAATTAGAAATGATTTTGACTGAATAAAAGTGAAACAAATCATGGCAATCTTTGTGAAATGTGAATAAAGCAGTGCTTAGAGAAAAATGTATGCTCTAAATGTGAGTTTTAGCAAAGAACACTCATCATTGTTGAGTCATCAATTGTTGTCATTAGTTGAGAGTGTCAAACATTTAAGGAAGAAAAATATGAAATCCATGCAAACATTTTTAGAGATGTGAAGAGAAGAAGATGCTTTCCAGGTTATTCTATAATGCCAATATTACTCACATACTTAAGACAAACACATTACAAGAAAAGTAAACTGCACAATTTTATTCAAAACATTGCTACAAAAATTCTAAACAAGTTTTTAACTTATTGAATCCAACAATGTATAAAAAATAAAACATATTAGGGCCAACTGAGGTTTCTCAGAGAAATGGGATGTTTGTTTGACATTCAATATTCAATAAATGTAATTGACCACATTGAAAAGTTAGCAAGAAAAATCATATGATCTTCTCAAACTATATAGGAAAAGCATTATGTAAAATTCATTCCTGATAAAGGATCTCAGCAAATCAGGATTTAAAGGGCTCTTCCTTTTTATAATAACTGACATCTATGAATTACGAGTATATAAAATGATGAATGGCTGAATGCTGTTTTCCTAGTATTACCATATAAAACCGATGCCTGATCTCACCACTTCTGTTCATTATTGTACTGGAATTTCCAGCCAGTGCAGTAAGGCAAGAAAAATAAAACAGGGATCAAATGTGAAAGGAAGCTGTCTGACTATTTATGTACAGATGTAATTGTCTACACAGAAAATCCAATTAAATGTACAAAAAAGCTACTAAAACTAATAATTATGTTTAGTAATAGTGCAAGACACACTGTTACTTTATAAAATCATTTTTATTTCTATTTACTAGCACCAAACATTTGGAAATTTAAATTTATGAAAAGTAAAGAACCTAAAAAAACTCAAAATATAAAATAGTTAAAGTTAAATCTAGGCTATAATCAACTCAATTGAACTGAAAAAAACATTTGACAAAGCCAGTGTCCATTCCTGACTAAAGATCTCTGCAAATGAGGAGTGGAAGGGAGCATCCTAAATAAGATAAAGGCCATGTAGAAATGTACAGCTGTTATTTTACTAATGGTAAAATGAGGATATCAACTCTTACCACTTCTATTGATTTATTCATATCTGAATGTATGTATGCATGTGTACATATGTATATTAATTATGCAAAAATATATACATATTATACATGATGTATAATTATAAAATTTATATTATATGTAAATATGATATAAATTATAGTAATATTTATACCTGTAATATGATCAGTAATTATTGCATTTCAAAGCTTGAAGAATAAGATAATTCCAATTCCCACTAATCAAATAACAATTACAGATGTCAGGTAGGTAGATTTAGAAAAAATTCTAAGCATGCTATAAAATATTACTTCTACATATAATGTTTAATAATTATAGCACTTGCAGTTAAAATATTGAGCCAAATTGATAGCCAAAGAATATGAGATATCAAAAATAGCTTTCTCTGCAAATATTAAATTTTTTGAAATGTCAGAATTTTAAAAGTTTTAAATGCAAAAGAAATGCTCCTTTACAATGTAAATCTATCTCATTTGATGCATTATTGATATAAAAAAATAGTGTTTATATGGAATTAAGCATAGTATAGAGAAATGTATCTAAACTAAGAGAGATGATGGTATGCCTGCACTATTAGGAATGTATTTCAGCATCCAGAGATTTAATTTCCTGAATTGCAAAATCACCTGGAAATAATCAATGTCCACATTAGTAAACAACTTATATGTATATATGCATAGCCCACGAAGCTTTATTTGGTTCAACATAATTTTGGGTTTTGTCCACAGATATTTCGTGGTGTAAATAATGACAAACAATGAATCATACAACTTTCAAGTTTAGAAAATATTCAATATGCTTAAAATATGTATGATTATTGATATGTTGAGACAGACAACCTCTATTCTTGGATAATAAAAATAGAACATTTTGATTAGTAAATACTTTTAAATTACTTAAAGAACTTATATCCAATGTTTCAATAGCCTAAAAATTAATTTGCCGGAATATTTGACTAGATAAGTAAAGGTAAATTTGTGTCATGACATTACTTAATTCTGATATTAGATTTTTTTGTTAAGATAATTTGGAGATCATTATTGTTTAGTTTTCAAGTACCTTATATCTGTAAGGAAGACTATTCAGTTAATGTCCAAGGACGATGTGGTGGAAACACTGGGCAATCTGAGGACTAATGCAATGTTGGGAAAAGGGCAGATAAACAAATTGGAGCTGTCAGCGTGGTAGGAAAAATGCAGCTGGAAACTAAAATGAAAAAGGTCAGGTAAGAATAGCAAATAAGAGCAAAGTATAAGTCTTATTCAGATTTAGATACAATAAAGTGTCACGTCGCACAGCTGGAAACAGGCATGAAGGTAAGTCTTCAAATACTACAAGGAGGGGGAGGGGCGATAAAAACATTTATCTGCTGGAAACAAAAGGAAGTGCTTTTTTGTTTTGCTGTGAATCATCAGATGTAACCTTCATAGTGCAAGTAAAATAAAGTGTAATTGTAAATAATAAAAGACTTTCTAAGAATGAAGAGCATAATAGATTACAAAGCCATAAGTAAAATTACAACACCTAAAGCTGTAGATATTGATAATTATGCTAGTGGTAGAGCAATTTTCATTGTTGTTTCTTTGTCTTTTATCTGTTGGTGGGGGAGCATATAAAGCCTAAGAGATAAGTGCTAACAGTAAGTAGAAAGTCAGAAATAGTCGATGTCCACACTAGTAAATGACTTACATGTATATATGCATAGCCCACGGACACAGAGAACAGACAGGGGAAGGCTTGGGATAGGGCGGGAGCTGGGTGGGGGGAAAACGAGTCACATCTATAATACTCTCAACAATAAAATAAAATTTTTTAAAAGTAAATTTAATATCTAAAACTTTTAGGGTATGTATGTTTCAACAGATTTTTGTCATTTCCTTTAGTCAGAGTGATAACTTCTTAAATAAATTAATGCTCTTCTCTACATTAAGAGTTAAATTCATATTTAGTTGCCTTTGAGGTTAGATAACAAGTATGAAGACAAAGATGAGAAAAGCCCTTTTATTTTACCATAATGTAATACAGTACTTATTTTTAAATATGACCTATTCATTCAAACCAACAAGCCACTATCCATATAATTGGAGGACATAAGAGAATTGGGGAAAAGTGGAGACTCCAACATGTCCTCTTCCATCTAGCCACCCCTCTGCCATCTCCCCTATTATCGTCTGTCTTCCCTTCTATCCACAAGGGATGCAGACATGCAGACTGACATCCACAGAATTCCAGCCAGGAAGGAAAAGTTAGCTGATCTTCCTTGTTCCTTGGATATAAGATTATCTAGTGGAAAAACCTTCTCATTTCCCATACAGTATTCTATCTTAGCTAAAGAATGAACCTTCTGTTACATACAGTCAATTCCTACTTTGCATTTTATTCTCATGTGTACAAAAACCTAATAAAGTGGCATGGTTCAATTAATAGTCAGTGAAAGTAATTTATCACTTTGAAAAGTACTCTAGTGTGAGATAAAATGATAGCATTGGGTCTCTTGTGTATTTCTGAGAAGGATTAACAGATTTTTCAGAATATGATTTCCTCTTTCTATAACTTTTCATCATTATTCCCTCCACTGGTATTCTGACTGGATTCTCTTATCCTCTCTTCTCACACAATAATATGACATGAGCGGGGGAAATCCTATTCTTTGAGGTTCAATATCCTACTGCAGCCCCTGCCATTGAGATGGCCACGTGCCAGTCTGGTGGTGTAGACCATGGAGGTGGAGCAGGACTGCCAATGGTCAACCACCCGTTAGTAGGTTTATCTGGCAGGTGTTTGCTTCACAGAAGCTGAGTTTTATTTAGTCTTAATTCACTGAGCCTGAAATGCTTAGAGACACTCCAGGAACTGAGCTCCCTGCTATTCCAAAGGCTCAGTAAACGAGTTCCTTAGGTAGATGCTCTACCCATGCCGTCACAGACTGCAGTTACATTTTAGAACCTTACTGCTCCTCCCCCCCAAATTAAAGAACTGGTTTTAAAATGCAAATGACTACAGTAAACATGCAGCTATGAACATGGGAGTGCATTCATCATTTCAAGTGAGTGATTTCATTTTCTTCAGAAAAATACCCAGTAGTAGAACTGTTGGATCATATGGTAGTTCTCTTTATAATTTTTTTTTATGAACCTCTGTATTGTTTTCCACAGTGGCTGAATCAATTTACATTCCCACCAGCAATGTACAAAGGTTCCCTTTTCTCCACATCCTTGTCACTATCTGTTTTTTTCTAGTCTTTTGATATAGCCATTCTAACAAGTGTGAGGTTGATAATCTCACTATGATTTTGACCGGCATTTCCCTGATGATTACTGATGTAGAGCAGCTTCTACTTCACCTGTTGGCATCTCGTGTCTACGTCGGAAATGTGTTTATTCAGACCTTTGGCTCATTTTTAAATTGGATTGTTTGCTTCTTTTGTTATTGAGTTGTATGAGTTCTTTATATATTTTGGAGGTAGCCTCTTATCAGATACAAAATTTTGCAATTATTTTTCTCTCATTTAGTAGGTGCCTTTTCATTTACTGATGGTTTCCTGGTGTGCAAAAGCTTTTTAGTTTGATGCAGCCCCACCTGTTTATTTTTGCTTTTGTTGGCTTTGCTTTTGGTGTCAAATCCAAAAAACCATTTCAAAGACCAATGTCAAGTATTGCCACCTATATTTTCCTCTAGAAATTTTATGGTTCCAGAGTCTCTATATGCATAATACTAAGGAAAATCGTGCCATTTATCTACTGGAATAATTGTGAGAATTACATAGTTACTCAGACCTGCAGCTCACCTAGCAGAGCACCTGGAACACAGTAAGCACCAGACATCGCCAGTGGAGAGAGTGCTGACCTTGTATGAAAAGGAAACAAAGTCTCTTTAATTTCTAAATATTTACCAATTATAAATCTTACTTTTCATTTCATAAAAATGTGGCATATTTAGTTTTGAACTATATAGTTTCATGGAAAACCAAGTAAGAGATGGAGATTTGTACTAGTAAGTAATTAGAAGAAAGTCAGAAGCAAAGAACCGTGACGATACTTGGTAAATTATATAGTGTTGGATAGAGAGTGACTATTCATTGTTAACATTTTTAACAGATATTAAAACTGTAGGAAATAGTACTTAGTTGATAAGGATTGATTTTTCTGCATTGTAGAACCTGACTTACCCCCAAGGACACTGTTTGGAATATCACTTTTTTCTGGCCTCATTATTGCCAGAGTGGATTAATTCTGCCTTAACGGGCAGGGGAATAGATAGAAACAATCGGTTTTGATTACCCATTTGTAAAGACATTAAATCAAATGAAGCAGTTAAGGAGATCAATATTGAATCCAGTTGCTCATGATGTTAAGTCCTATGAAATCTATGTATTTAATAATCTGTTTAGTTGCTTTAAAATCCGGTGTGATGACCAGGAAAATAGAAATATTTTTGAGGATTATCAAGTATTTTTCAAGGTACAATGGTATGTCCATACCTAGTGCATCCATTGCCTTTGATTTTATAAATAATATGGTTAACATTGTTCACTCTAATTTTGAAGAATGTAAAACTTGTATACTTCTGTAATTATTTGGTATATGATATCTCTCTAAACAGTAACAACTTTCTTTTTTTAAATATGCTATTATTGATTTTTTTAGAGAGAGAGAGGAAAGGAAAGGAAAGTGAGTGATAGAAACATTAATATGAGAGAGAAACATCTACTGGCTGCCTCCTGCACACCCCCTACTGGGGATGGAGCCCACAACCCAGGCATGTGTCCCTGCAATCGAACTGGGTGGGACCTCTCAGTCCATGGGACAATACTCAATCCACTGAGCCACACCAGTCGGGCAGTATCAACTTTCTTAAATCAACTATATGATCCCGATGTGCTGAGATAGAATTCAGTTAAGGATGCAGCTTTATATCACAGAATTAATATAATTTGATATAAAAAGTTTTTAAAAACCTAGACTAACAAAACTGTGTGTCCTTTGCTTGATTTTTTTTGTACTGTGGGGGGAATATGTGTATTTACAATAAAATGTGATTATTAAGTTGTATACCTTCTTAGGTAGTCTAAACTCTATGTTCCAAATTCAGCTAATTACCTTTTTCCTTAAAAAAATTAAATCCCAAATCATTACTGATACTCCTACCATCACATAAAGGATAGTCATTTAGGTTATTTTAAAATTGTTCCTTTATTCACGTCTGTTGACAGCGAGGGGAAGCCCCCGCACGTCAGATCCCTTCCTGGGTGCGAGGGGATACAGAAAGAACCACAGCTGCTCTCAGAGACTTGAAGTTCATCTCAGTTTGATGTTTTCTGGGGAGATGAATGATGAGCTCGTCACAGAGAGGATTGGAACCTGACCCTGTCCGGCCACTTGAAAGGGAGAGGATGGTGCACTCCCCACAGCCCCAGGTGTGAGAGGAGTCGTCTGGCTCCATCAGGACCCGTCTGGCTCCATCAGGACCCGCTGATCTCTGAGCAGAAAAGTTCTCCTGTAGCCAGAGCCTGTAACTGTGCCAAGCCCCAGCGTGGCCTCACCCCTGTAGATCTTGTTAAAATTTCATCATTTTTAGCTTCAGATCACCTAGGACAGATTTGCTTTGGCATTTCCTCAATTCATGAAGTGTTAGGTTTCAACACCTCGGCGCTAAGAGAGACTATCCTCAAATGCCCCAAATCTTAATCTTTTATTACTTTTCTCATGACACTTACATCAAAGCCCTGCTTTTCCTGATAGGATCAAGCAAAACACATACTGCTGTTGATCCAATTCAGTGTGTGTTCTTATCCACTTGTTTCTCAAGGCACTGAAATTGTACCAACACTTTAAAGAGTACCATTCTGACCTGCATAGGAATGAAAATATTACATATATTTATTCTCTCCCTCTTTTACTAAGACTGAACATTGTTTCCATATTATGCAAGTCCGGGAAGGAGGCAGATTTAATTATATATTTAAGGGAGGCACACTGTGCATTTTGAAACGCTGGGCTTCGTCCTACACAGTGAATACTCACTGATCTGGCTCATGAGCATTGGGATGGCTAGAAGCAACGCTTTAGAAAGTCTGCACTTGTCCGCAATGGGAAGGTTGAATTAAGAGAATAAATGAACAAAATATACTAACAAGCAGAATGGAAACAGAGTCGTAGAGAGAACAGACTGACAGCTGTCAGAGGAGAGCAGGGAATGGTTCTGGGTGAAAAAGGTGAAGGGATTAAGCCAAAAAACAACAGACAACAACAAAAAACACCTCACAGACAGACTAATTTCCAGAGGGAAGGGTGGTGGGGGCGGTAGAAGGTAAAGTGGGGATAAATGGTGATGGAAGACTTGACTTGGTATGGTTCACACACAATACAATATGCAGATAATGTATTATGAACTTGTACCCTTGAAACCTATATAATTGTATTAACCAATGTCACCCCAATAAATTCAATTTAAAAAAGAAACTACAACAAAATAATGATCTCCAGATACTAATACAAATTCAGCCCTAACCAACAGAAATCTAGTTTTGAATCCTCTCCCTTTGGAATCTATTCTTGTTAAGATTATCAGTGAGCCCTTAATAGCAAAATGATGTTTACTTCTTAAGCTTTTATCCATTTGATACAAGTATAGCATTTGTTTTCCATGTGCTTTTTTCTTTCAGTATTCACTTGATTATACCCTGTTATGTTTCATTTTCTGGCTCTTTTTTTGTTTTTCTACTACTGATTTTTTTTTTTTAATAGGGAGAGAGAGATAGAAACATTGATGTGAGAGAGAAACATCTATCGGCTGCCTCCTGAACACCCCCTACTGGGTATCGAGCCCACAACCTGGGCATGTGTCATGACTGGGAATCAAACTGGGACCTCTCGGTCCATGGGACATCGCTGAATCCACTGAGCCACACTGGCCAGGCTCTGTTTTAATTTTTCCTTCCCCCCACCCCCAAGTTGTTCTGTATCATTGCCAGCTTTTGGTGTGTCTAAGTTTTTAAATTAATAGACTTCATTTTTTTTAAGAAAGTTTTAGGCTTCCAGAAAAATTATGTGTGCAGTACAGAGTTCCCATATAACATGTCCCACTCCACCCCAGATCCCCTATTATTAACTTTTTGCCTTAGCACAATGCACTTGTTACAACTGATGAGCCAATATTGATATATTATTATTATTAATTAAAGTCCATAGTTGACATTAGGAAAATTCTTTGTGTTGTACATTCTATAGGTTTTGAAAAATATATAATGAGATATATCCACCATTATAGTATCATACAGAATAGTTTCACCACTTTAAAAATCCTCTGCACTTCACCTATTCATCCCCCCCTTACTTCCTAGAAATCGCTGATTTTTTCTTTTTTACTATTTCCATAGTTTTGCCTTTTCCAGAATTGCCATATAATTGTAATCATACAATATTTAGCCTTTTCAGATTGGATTCTTTGATTTAGTAATATGCACTGAGATTTCATCCATGTTTTTTTTCATGACTTAATAGTTCATTCCTTTTTAGTTCTGAATAATAGTCCATTATATGGACGTACCACAGTTCGTTTATCCATACACTTATTGAAGACTATCTTGCTTCAAAGTATTGGGAATCACCTAAAAGCTGTTATAAACATTCTTTTTTAACCACCAGGTTTGGATGTTCCTTGGGGTTCTCAATTAATTTCGCATCTTTTCAGTGATTTTCTTTCTCTTCATGAAATCATACATTGTATATTACACATCATAAACATGTGATGGTTTTAAAACAGACATTTCTTCAACCTTTTCTCAAATTTTGCATTCTCAATATTTTGCCACCTAAGAGATCTTACTATAGTGGTGAGGCAAAAGCAGGTTCACAGTTGTGAGTACACGAAACAGAGCTTACTCTTGTATTATTAATTAATTATTGTAGTATTTTCCATATGAACAACTGTAAACCTACTCTTGCCCCACCCTATATTATTTAATTATATCTGCAATATAGCTTATTTCACACAATTCTTTTCACTTGTACAGTATCAAACATAAACCTTCATGACCTTCTATCTGAAGACTTAGTGATCTTCAGGCTTTGTTTCTTAACTCTATTAACTCAAACTCACATGGCACCGGATTTAGCTTCATGAAACATAAATCTGCTCATAGAGTCAAAGCAAGTGCCATGGTGCTGTGATGTCTACATGAAAGTGGGTGAAAGTTCAAACAACTTTCTACATGGAAGGCCCTTTATTATCTGACCCTAACATAACTTTTCAGACTTAAGTCCTGCAGCTGACTCACAAACACACCAAATTTCTTTCAATCTTTCTATCTGGCTTAATTCTCCCAATTTTTATCTTTTTTTTTTTTTTTTAACCCTCAGCTGAGGGCAGCGGATTGATTTTAGAGAGGGGAAGGTGGGGAGGGAGGAAGGGAAGGAGGGAGAGACCAATGAGAGAGAAAAACCACCAACTGGTCACCTCCCATATGCATCCCCAACTGGGGATCAAACCTGCAACCTGTGTATGTGTCCTGATTGGTAGTAGAACCTGCCACCTTTCAGGGTAGAGGATGACGTTGCAACCAACTGAGCCACACCAGCCAAAGGCCCAACTTTTATCTTTATAATGTTCAATTTCCTTTCCACAACTGGAATGTCAGTATTTTTCTGGTACATTAATTCTCATCTTAACTCCTGGGATACAGTCTGATTTCTTTCCCACCAACCCTGTGACCCCTGTGGAAAGGGAGAATCACCCTGGTACTCTGAAAACCACAGGCTTTGAATACAAAGCTGAACAATAATAATCAAGACTTGCTTTGTTTTTCTAAAACTATCGTTAATCAGTTGACAATTTTCTATGTGTGAGTGAACCAACTCATGTTTAGGATGAGAAAGTTATGCACAGTCTATCCCGTTTCATCTCCCCGGTCCGACGGCTAAGACTCCGAAAGCCGGGAAGAGCGAATCCAGCAGGTGGTGGCATGAGCAGTGATTAACATTTTCAAATACTCTGTGTATCATTTTATGTCAAGTGCCTGAACCACACAGGTGTAAGGGAGAACATTTTACATCAATTATTGATTCCATCAATTCTTTGAATATAGTGTCATTGATAGAAACACGAGTGAGCATACACTGCTCCTACCAAGACACAAAGACTCCCCGTTAACGTAAAAGCTGCTTGACTCAAAATGGAAAAACCAATGATTCTTTTCGATGGATGTTAAAATGCCTAAAACAACCAGTTATTTTTATTTGTGAAACTCAGAAATCCACCACCCTCCATTTGTAAGAACTCTAATACCGAGGTCCATTTTCTTTTAGTATTTTGCAGACTTAATTTATCCAGAGTGACCCTCACCACACAGTGATTTACAGACTCACCAGTTACATAAATTCACAGTAACTTCACACCCATTGACACAATAAGAGTATTATCAGTCGGCCCTTCCTTGGAGGAAATATTTCAAAAAGCACAAGTTGATGACTTTAACAGAAATTTCTACCATCAATGAGAAAACTCTTATTGATTTCAAATAATATATACTCCAGTCCATGGCCAATCCATCATTACTATCTACAGCCTACAGATTTATAGAAATAAATAACCTCAAATTATTTCAATGAAAGACAAAATATGCTGGTATCTGTATGAATTCTGGGGCCGGATACCATTAATAATTCCCTTCTTCTAAAATCATATCCCTGCAAATTTCTCAGGACAGTATTTCACAGCAAGCTTTCCCCACAGCTCTGCTTTTGTTCCCCTGACAAATGTGTGTGTCTGGGCGTAAAGGTAGGGAGCAGCCCCTGAACACATTTTATTAAGCAGTACATCTGTTTACAGTACAAAGAGATTGAGAGGCACTTTTCTGCTATATGAATTCTTGGAATTCTTTTTTATAAGAATAGCTTCTACTGAAATAGGAATCATTCTCATTTATGCAGAAAGTAGGCATGTTGTCAAAAGAACTAAATCATTTTTTTATTTCCTTATTTCCTATAAAAATTTTCATTTGCTACCTTTCCTTCCCTTGAGCTTCTCAGTTTTGCCCTAAGTTGAATAAGAACAATATTGGCAGAGGGAAAAAAACTGTTTAAATTTGGCAATAAGAAGGGTTTATGAAAGTTGCAATATTTTGTTTTGACTATCAATCCTAGGAACATCTCTCGGTTCTGTATCTCTACATTTCTGAACCACAAAGTGACTTTATTCATATATCAGTTTCCCTAGAAATGTTTTTTCTAGGCTGTCAATGATTTTCACTTGAATCCCCTCTCATTTATTTGTTCTTTTTTTCCTGCTGATAGGGACTGAATACTTTTTATTTTATAATTAAATCTAGATGAAGTATGAATCACTCAGTGCACTTGGTTTGTGTTAAGCCTGTCAGTTTTAACAGTCATAATTTCACTTCCCCCTGAATTGTCCATGAATTAAAATGTTACTTCTGAACAAAAAAAAGACACTGTTTCCCCAAATTAAGTAAATCTCTAGTTACATTTATATTCCCCCATCTGCTATTATTTCTTGTGGCTTTCAAAACATCTGAAACTGTTTTGAATTTTCTACACCTTGTCACATCTTAGCATGAAAATCACTCTGTGATGGATAAAGGTCTTGCCCCTTTAAAAACATGTGCCTTCTGCCCTTGCCAGTTTGGCTCAGAGGTTAGAGCACTGGCCCAAGGATCAATGGGTCACTGTTTGATTCCAGGTCAAGGGCAAGTACCTGCGTCGGAGGTTCAATCCCTGGCCCCAGTCGAGGTTATGCAGGAGGCAACCAATTGATATGTCTCTCTTCTCTCCCTCCCTCCCAAATTAAGTAAGAAAAAAAAAAAAGGAAAAATATCCTCAAGTGAGGATTAACAACAACAATAATATATACTGTTAGGGACAAAGTCAGCATCTAGATGAGAATATTGGGATTAACATACCGGCTGTATCAGGAGTCACCGGAGCCTGAACTTACTTAGTGGTAAAAACAACGTGGTCGATGCTTTAGGGAAGATCTCTGGGTAGCAGCGAATTAATGATCTCTGTCCCTTTGTGTCAGATTTAGGAGGGACCCTCGGGAATGCCTGCATTTGCTATTATTTTCAAGCTCTGGCCTGCTTTATATATGATTATTTAATCCAGGAACGCATCTGCAAAAGGGAAAAGTGGAGCTGCTCTTTAGATGGTGTTTTCCCACCAGCCCATCTTCCTGGTCTCCCCACAAACTCTCCCACCACCTGTAGGCTAGTCTGGAAATTAGGTGGTTAGTGCTGACCCCTCATTTTGCCAGAGAAACATAGAGGATTAAAAGACACAGTTAAGTTCTCACATAAAGCTGAGAGAATCCCTCCCTTCTCATCTCTGTTTAAACCAAACCAATCAACAAAAGCCAAGCAAGGATGTGCACAGTACATGACTGTCTAACCACTATGTGGCACACCTGGGACTAAAGCAAAACAGCACTGAATGTAAACTGTAATCGAAAACACACAAAAAGCTCAAAAAAGAAAGCAACCAAGGAAACAATAATTATACCAAAAATGAGACAAGCAAAACCACAGCCCAATGTTGAAGCACATGACTCTGGAGCCCAGCTGCTGAGTTTGACTCCTCCCTCAGTTTCAGAATCTGTAAAATTGGGCTAGGAAAATACTTAGAGTATTGCTATGGAAACTAAATGTTAATATTTGTAAAGCTTTTATAACAGTCTGTTATACATAGTAAGTTCTAAATAGTGTTTATTAAGTTCATTTATATTGTGAAATAAAACATAGTTGATCCTTGAACAATGAGGGGTTTAGGGGTGTCAAACCTCCTGCACAGTCAGAAATCCACATGTGGTCCTGGCCGGTGTGGCTCAGTTGGTTGGGCATTGTTCTGTGTTCCAAAAGGTCCTGGGTTCAACTCCCAGTCGGGGCACATGCCTGGGTTGCAACACAATCCTCAGCAGAGGGGGTGCAGGAGGCAGCCAATCAATGTTTCTCTCTCATATTGATGTTTCTCTCTCTTTCCCCCCTTCTGCTCTCTCTACAAAAATTTTTAAAAACATATTTTAAAAAATCTAAATTTAACTATGTAGCTTTTGACTCCCCCCAAATTTAGCTGTCTGTTGACTAGAAAGGAGCCTTACCTATAATATAAACAATTAACACATATTTTGTATTTTGTATGCTATATGTATTTTATACTGTATTCTTACAATAAAGCAATCTAGAGAAAAAAAATGTATTCAGAAAATCATAAGGAAGATAGAATAAATTTACATTACTATACTGTATTTATTGATACCATAAAAATCCATTTATAAATGGACTCATGCAGTTCACACCCATGTTGTCCTACAGTCAACTATACAGAAAAATACATGTATTATATATGTGTAGTTTAATAAATAATTATAAAGCAAACACCCATGTAACTATGTAAACAGCTAAGTCAATAGATAGAACATTGTCAGGACCCCAGAAAAACAGACCCCACTCCCACCAAGCATCTTCTTAAGCACAAATCCCTTCCCCCTTCCTTAATGTAATCCCCAAAGAATATTCAGGTCTTCATGGAGGAGTTACAACTCACAGGCATTGCAGAATAATTCCTACAACTGCTGGGTGGCTTTCCTTCCTCAGTCACAGCTACCCTTATGATTGGCCACAGATTTTTGGAGGGATGCTAAGTGAAGGACTCATCTCCTTCAGAGCATTAAAGCTTCATTCAGGGGATTCTGAGGTGTGAAATAATCTAAGATTTGTATAACTTGTCTTCAGAGGTCAAGTTAAAAGATATTTATTAATCTCATCCCCAAAATTTCATGATTAATTAACTACTACCAAAGAGCATGGGCATTAGGTTATTCTGTCTATCATGCTAGTCAGTCAATTTGTCTCTCAGTTATTGGGCTCTTGTTCACTTCTATTCCCATGGGGTGCCCCATACTTACAGAATATTTCCCTGACACTGTCTCACACCAGGAGAATCTGTCTCTAAATAGGATTATGTTACTTTATTAATTAACTATGTTCAGCAGTTGCATTAGTTTTCAAATTTAGTTATATAAATTTTCTGTTAGAAGAAATCAATGAGCACAAACTCAGTGGCTTAAAACAACACAAATGTATTATCATATCAGAAATCTGAGATGGATCTCACTGTGCTAAAATCAAGGGGTCTGCAGGGCTGTATTCCTTTCCAGAGGCTCCAGGAGAGAATCTGTTCCCTTGACCTTTTTCCTCCACAACTGACCTTATTCCTTGGCTCATGACTTTCAGCTTCAAAGCCAGCAACAGCATCATTTGGAACTTCTCTCCATCAGCATATTTCTTTGTCACTGACTCATTCATGCTCACTAAGGGCCCTTGTGTTTACATTGGTCCAACCTGCATGATCCAAAATGATCTTGCTATTTTAAATCATTTTATTAGAATGTTAATTTCATTTGCTACCTTAATTCTCCTTTGCCATGTAGTTTGACATATTCACAGTTTCCAAGGATTAGGACCTGGACATCTTCACTGGGTTCTTTATTCTGTCTCCATAGCAGTGTTAATCAAGCACATATCACCCATCAGTTATTATATAATAATGTGTATGTTCAGCTTGATTCATGAATATGTGTGAAGAATAGTAACAAAGCAACTCCATGACTGACCTCTGTCGTTGATGTCGAGAACATAACTCTGTTTCATTGTGTTGCACATGGAACTTCCCCTTGAACATTTCATGTGACTGGGTTGCTATTTATTTTAAAGCAGTGGCTTATATTATCTCAAACATTGATAGCAATTTATGCCCCCGACTAAAGACCTTCCTTGTCCTTTGACATTTGCCATTAAAACTGTGGTGTACAATCTCTTTCTTTAATTTCTCCACCTTGGTCTTTCTCTAGCCATTACAGGGCAGTTAAATAATCATTTTCAGGTATATCTAAATTATATTGGCCATATCTCTATTATGGCATTAATCTGCTGAATCCTATTTCATCCCCCATATTTCTCCTATAAATTAGTTCCTTGATCTCAGAAATAATGTATTATTCATCATTCCAGTGACATGGCCTAATATTGCAGGTTGGAGTTAATAGAGGCTTCACTTCTGCAAAGGAATAAATCAGTTATAGAATTATCTGACAGTTGATGCAAAACCAGTGGTGTAAATTGAGATGTGTGATAGACCGTATTTATTATTAAGTAAATGGAAGTATGTGTGTTTATTGTTTTTTTATAGGAGTTCTTTGAAATTAAGTAAAATATGTAAAAATGATTGAGAATATGTAAGATAGCTTCCAGGACTGTATAATGCTTTCTAAACATTTTTGTCCCTCTGTCTTCTCCACCTGCCATACATTTAGATTACTTGAGTGTTGGGGTTAATGTATTTGAACCTTTCTTGAGTAAAATATCATTATCCTGCAATATATTTGAACCTTTTTGAGTTGATTAACATTATCCTATAATTTGTATAACCGAGATTTCATTTACCAATGACAATCAGACTTGTACTCATTAAAGAGAGTGGAATCTCAAAATTAGAATATTATTGATCAAATTTACATTGCTATTTATAAGTAATTAACATTGATCACATACTGGATCAAATGAACATTTCACAAATTACTTCATTATAGACCTAGAATGCAGATAGAGCTCATTTAATTGCTTATAGAAAACTACTGATGTTTCCTAAATTTCTATCAATAAGTGGTTTGCATTAATTTTGAATATCACAGATGCTTTTAATTCTGAATTCTTAATTATTTAACTTGTCAAATTATTGATTGTTGATATAAATGACACTTTAAGAATTGATCTTTCAGGAAACAAAAAAAAACAATGACCATTTTATGAAAGATTTTAGTGAATGCCTTCAATACCTTATTTCAAATTCCACCTGTAGTATATATACTATATAATACTATATACTCATTGGGACAAAATAAATATTAAACTAAAATTGACTATTGTAATTCTAGTTCTTCTCCATAATGTAGATAGCTTAAAGGAACTTCCACTCTTACAATGAAAAATAATATAACTTCAAATTCATGACTTTTTTTAACTCATCAGAAAGAGCAGGGGACAGAGTAAACTGACTCAAAACCTAAGGAGAGACTTCAGAAAGAGAGAAGCCACTGCCCTCACCTAACTGCGACAGAACACGCCAGTAAGAAGCTGCTGGAACTGTGCAGCCCTTGGGGACTGCAGAGTGTGGGAGAGTTCTTACCCTCCTGTCCCATATTTCTGCATGAACGTGCCAAGAGCTCACTGGAAAGATCAAAAAGAGCCTTGTGTTGTGCCAACTGTGGTAAGACCCGGAGGAGCTAAAGGCGGTCATATAGTAGGGACAGTAACTCCTACGAGATCCTTTTCCTCAACCACCACTACAAAACGTGTGCCAGAGGGTCAAGTTGCTGGCTTTAGTTGGTGAACACTCACTTCAACTGAAGGACAGTTATTAAAGGAAGGGATAAAGCTACCTCCTGGGGTAGAATTAAGCACTGAGCCTAAAAGTTCCAGCAAGGAGTGGGAGACAACTAAGAAAGCCATACCCCCAGGAGCCAAGGACAGGGTGCATGCCTGAGATTGAGTATTAAACTGAAGAACAGAGACAATTCCCTGCCCCCCCACCTCCACCAAGCCACATGGTTTGCCTTACCATGACAGCAGCAGTATCCCCGCATCACAGCAGAAAGGAGACCCTAATACTCAGAATCGAACAAACTTTGCTCTGACAAAGCCCTACTGCCCTAGAGATAAGTGTCTGTAAATCAGAAGACTGTATCGCATCGAGGGAAACCACAGAGAGAACCGATCTCAAATGCAGCCCGACTCATGAACAAGATTCACACATAGTCCTGAGGAGGAGCCTAGCAGAAGCAACGTTGTGACTGGTCTGCTAATACTATTGTTATAATGTTAATAGTTATTATTCTGTTGATTAAAAAAGGGAGCATTAAATTATTAAGTAAATTCTATAAGAGTTTGGATATCAGCTTCCTCAAATGACAGAATTACTTACAGTGAATTTCAGAACTCCTGAAATTCGATGCTATCTTCGTAGAATCTTTTTTTTAGAAGTATACGATTACACAATTACTATAAAAGGCAAATATAATCATTAAGAAAATAGGTGTGGCAATATTTGTATAGCACTATTAAAATTGTTATTTGTCCTCAAAAGCAAAGGACTTACATAAAATAAAACATTTCACTCGAACATAACGTGCTTTCAAGAAAATGAATGTCTATGTTCTCAAAGTGTCTTCTGTGATGGGGGTCGGGGGTCCTGTCAACTTTCAATGAAGCCAAGCTTCCATCTTTATTCTCTAAGGAAAGTTCATAACCTTCAATACCTTTTGAGTTTATAAGTAGAGATATCACATAAAATTTCAGTGGCAATATTTGAGATGAAAATGAAGAGAGAAATAGTTTTGAAATTAATTTCAGAAATAGTTCCTGTTATGAATATTTTATGGAAAGCAGTTCCACCAATTAGTTCCTAGGTGTGCAGAGACCTGATAGCTGGGTGCTGCCTGAGGCACACAGGACACTGGGAAAATAAATCCGCTCTGAAGAATTCAGAGGGTTGCTTGGCACTTGAACATGGATTAAGTCACCTAAAAATGAAAGGACTGGAGTATGGAGTTCTTTAAAAGTTTGCAATGAGATTGTAAACCCAATTCTCAGCTGCTCAGTCTGTGAAATTGCTGGGATGTATGCAGATGAGAAGACTTGGGACAAATGTCAATCTTTTATTCTCCACTCTGATTCTGTCCTCTCTTTGAATTTATTATCGGTTCCTTCAAAATAAATGCTCCCTGGGGTTTAGATTAAAGATGGAAACCTGGCACATCATTGAGTTTGAGAATTTGGGTACCAGAGGATTTGGCAAAGGATTGTTTCCTTTTTGAATTCTCTCAAAAAGCAGTGGTTCTCACTGACGTATGCGCCAATAACTAGAGAACTGATTTCCAGTCAACCCACGGAAGAACTTTAGGGTCATGTGACTATTTTAGCTGTTTTCTGTAACGTGCATCATTTTAAAAATTGCCAACCTAATGAAGCAAGTCTATAAGATTTTTTTTTTCCTTTCACCATTACTTTGAAATAGAAAATTTCGCCATTAAAGAGTTCTATTTTATGGAAAATTTATTTTGGTATGTTAGAATTCCTATTTTCTGAAGATGTGTAATTAATCCAGCCTTCATTTCATCTTCTATTTCCACTTAAAAAACAATACAAATCATAATTTAATATTCTTGGCAGTTCAACACTCCTGACTCAGCTGTACTATGTTGTCCAGAGTCCCCACCTCGACATACGCAGTCATCGCACTCAGACGTCATCTTTCCTGCCTCTGCTTCCTTAGAACTGCCCGCTCGGTTCAGAGGGCGCAGCATCCCTCTCCTTGCAGCCGTGTTTCCCGCGCGTGCAAGAGCAACACTGACCCTCTCCCGAGCACAGCGCTTCTCTGCGAGCCCTCATCTCAGCCTTGGGTCTGACGGAAAGCATTTTTATTTCTGGCTGTGGGGTAAGTTAAATTCTGTGAACTTAAATAATATATACTATATAGCATTTCCTCATAGTATAAGTTATTAAAATTTACATACATATTTTAACTTCTGAAAATCAATATAAATGCCTAAGAACAGAAAATACTTGTATCTATTTCTCTGGAAAAAACTGTAAATAAATGTAAACAGTGTATTGAACATTTCCGCCATAAGTCTCCATGACTAAATATATGTATTTGTAATTATATATATTTATAATGTATTTATAATGTATAACTATATATATTTGTAATTAAAATATTACATACATTTAAATATATATTTAAAATTAAAATTTTTTTGGTTAATTTTTATATTACATTCAATTTTCATTTTTCTTCAATACATTATTTCATACTATTTGTGGTTAAATTATTCTTACTATTTTATCTCTACATATTGATTTTATAAAATAATTTCCATGGCAACTGGTACAGGTTTTCAGCAAATGATAGCTTTGAAGGTGTTATACCTTGGGCTTGTGTTTTGGGTTATTCCATTAACCCTAAGGGAGTTTTATATTTAGCTTTTCTTAGAAGGACTAAATTTGAAGAACAAAAGTAAAGATCAGATTTAAACTAGGTTAGATGGGTCTTTTTCTCTGAGATATAATACCTATAGAGGCATGCTTGCAAGGTGAGTAATTTATCACAAAACCAAACCGATTATTTCTAGATATGGTTGATATTTAAACTTTATTTTTTAATCCTCACACAAGGATATTTTTTACATTATTTTAGAGAGAGAGGAAGAGAGTGAAGGAGTGAGGGGGAGAACAAGAGAGGGAGAGAAACAGCGATATGAGAAACATCGATTGTTTAATTCCCATTCAAGCCCCCACCAGGGACCAAACCCACAACCTAGGTTTGTGCCCTGACCAGGAATCAAACCCACCACCTTTGGTGTATTATGGGATGATGCTCCAACCAAATGAGTCACCTGGACAGAGCAAGATATGGTTGATATTTAAAGGACATTGTCTTTCCACTGATAAAATATATTCATTCATATTTCCTTCAGAAGTATCTATTTTATTAATAAAGCTACTTTGTTTACTCTAAACCAAGAAAATCAGACTATATACTATAGTTGCTATAACTTAAATGTTCTATTTTTAAAGGTTTCCACTTTAATTTGTTTTTTATTAAATTTATTGTTGTAAATATATAAATTATATATATTTTAGGTGTACAACTTTATAATACAATACTGTATACTCTATTTTGTGCTCAGCATCTGAAGTCTAGTTTCCTTCTGTCACATATATCTGACCCCCTGGACCTTCTTCACTCGTCCCTACCCTCCTTACCCCGGTAACCACCATTCCGTTGTCTATATCTATGAGTTTACTTGTTTATTTTCTGCTTTTTGTTGTATATCCAACGTATGAGTAAAATCATACAGTTCTTGTACTTTCTGTTTGACTTCTTTCACTTTGCATGACGGTCTCAAGATTCATCATGTTAAATGCCAATATTTGATTTTTTTTTTTTTTATGGCTGAGTAATATTTCATTTTATATATGTACCACATCTTTTTTTACCCAGTAATCCATCAAGATCACTTAGGTTTAAGAATACTACCATATGTTTACTGCAGCATTATTCACAACATTTTATATTCTTTAATCAAACACTTCTGTAACTGGATAGTAAGCAGCTAGGAAAATTCCTGGGTAAGTAGAATAGGAAAAATGAGATAAGAAAATTAAATAGGGTCAAACAGTTTGAGAAGCTTGTAGCCAGTTTGTAGCAAGATCTTATCTTCCCCAACCAAGGACACTTAAGAACAAACGATTAAGGTCTCTCCTCCCTAACCAGAAAATACATAGCTTAAATCATCCTGGAATTGCTAAAGTTGGGGGAGGGGGGAGAAGGGGAAGGAAAAAGAAGGAGTTTGTCTCACTCACTGAAAAAGAAGTCAATGGTCTTGGAATTTGCCAAGATAAATTCCCAAATGTTCTCATTAACTCTGGGAAAGCCATAAACAAGTAAAAGGGATACCTTGAGATCCAGTCTGTACCAAGATATCTGGCAGAGGAATTTAAAAACCTGTAGACAGTAAAGTATAAAGTGTTAAACCTCTATGGGGCAATGCTTCTCAAATTAGCTGAGAAACCCAATTGTGCTTTAAGCCAAATGTGTTTTGATAGATTTTCTTGCCTTGCTTCTTTGATAAATTTTCTTCCTTTACTTCTTTAATAAATTTACTTTATTACAATGCTACTATCTGGTATCACTCATTTGAAATCTTTCCTAGAAAACTGACAAGAACTAAGGAGGGGACAGTCTTCTCCCTCCGACTCAGGGGGCTGTCCAGTAACATCTTTTCTGGTGTTTCTGGTGCCTATAACACTCACACACAATAGTGAAAGTCATCAACTTTATAATTACTTTATATGTATGTATTTTTTCTATAAGACTGGAAACCTCACACTGGCAGGGCACCTATGTTGGTTGTGTTCATAATTGTATTTTAAGTACAGTGCTTGAAAATTGTAGACATTAAATGAAAGACAACTCAATAAATAAACAAAATAATCTATATATAGAGAGGAATCAAAAGTATTTTGCTGAAGCAAACATAGATGTAAATTTGATTTAAAAATTTAGCAACAGTTAGAATTACAAATGTATTATATTTTGTTATTCTGAAATTAATTCTAGTGGGGATGAGCTGCGGCTCATAGCTGGCAAGGTAAGAAAAATTTTTACAAAATTTCAAAGAAATTCAAAATGAAGTAAAAATATTTTCTAGAGTTTTAGAGCATAATGTAATTCAGGAACATATATATTTTTTTCAAATTTCATTACTGTTATATTTATTATTATTACTCAGACTCCTCTGTATCACATACATTCATTTATATAGTTTTATTTCTATGCACATAAGAAAACATTTCTAAAATTTCCCTTTAATGAAAATGTTTAAATAGACATACATAGATATATTTTATGTTCATCCAATGATTGTTTTAATTCTAATACTAATTTCAGCATTTATCATTATTCCTTTGCATGCTATCTCAGGCTTCACAGGCTATGAGTTCAAGAAGTTGGGATCCTATAACAGAAGCTTACGCACATTGCCTTACACCTATTAAATACTTAATGTAGGTGAGCATTTTGGTGAATTTCATTCAGCAAATGTCCCTATAAAATCCAGCTCTCTAGTAAATTTCTGTTTTCAGGAAAAATCATGAATCGAAATTTCCTAGTTTTTCATCCTTTAAAAAAGCTTAGCCAAAAATTTTTACCCTCCATTGTCACATGTCTAATATATTCAGATGATATGGGTGAACAGAAAATAAAGAGGCAGAACAAAATTAAACACATACTATATAAGAATGAAAAATTATTAACTATTTCCTTAAAGCTGGGCTAGAGATATAAATTCATAAGGGTCTGTGGGTAGACGTTTTGATTTCTTTGATCTTTTCTGCCTTGTGAAAGCAGTGGTTCGCACACATCTTCTCCTGGTACATCGGTCTTACTGCCAAAACATACTTTTCAATCTTCAAGTTTCTTGTATGGTTTAAAATATGTTTATTATATCAGTGTGCATCATTTGCTATTTGAATGTCTTTGTTTTTACTCTTCTAATGAATACTAAGTAGGCTTTAAAAAACATATTTTATACTAATATTTTGCACATGGAATAAAAATTTCTATACTTCTTTAGAATAAGTTATAAAATATTCTAATAACAACATTCTTAAAAGAACAGAAGGAAGTATTTGTATACAAACTAGTTGATTTTAGATATTCAGTGTTTCACATAATGAAGATGGCATTAATATATTTACAAAAGATTAATAAGAAGACTTGAAATTCAGATAAAGCTATGCATAAGTAACTTTAGGTTTTTATTTTTAAAAAGAAAAATAGATTCAGTGCAATCCCCATCAAAATACCAACAACACACTTCATAGAACTAGAACAAATACTTCAAGAGTAAACTCAAAATGGATGAAAGACTTAAATGTGACTCATGAATCCATAAAAATCCTAGAAGAAACTGTAGGCAACAAAATTTCAGACATATACACAGCAGAATTTTCACTGATACATCCCCTAAGGCAACAGAAACAAAGGAGAAAATGAACACATGGGACTACAACAAACTCAAAAACTTCTGTACAGCAAAAGATACAATCATGAAAATGGAAAGGCTACCCACTGTATGGGAGAGCATAATTGCCAAAGATATGTCAGATAAGGGGCTAATTTCCAATATATATAGAGTGCTCATACAACTCCACAAAAGGAAGACAAAGAATCCAATTAAAAAATGGGCAGAGGAACTAAATAACACCTCTCCAAATAGGACATACAAATGGCTAAGAGACATATGAAGAAATGCTCAACATCACTAATCATCAGAGAGATGCAAATTAAAACAATAATGAGATATCAACTCCAACCTGTCAGAATATATACAAATCATTAAACAACAAGTGTTGGTGAGGGTGTGGAGAAAAGAGGACTCTAGTACACTGCTGGTGGGAATGCAGACTGGTGCAGCCACTATGGAAAACAATATGGTGTTATCTCAAAATATTGTAAATTGAACTTCCATTTGACCCAGTGATTCCACTTCTAGGAATATACCCTAAGGACCCTGCAACACCAATAAGAAAGAATATATGTACCCCCCATGTTCGTAGCAGCACTATTTACAATAACTAAGATCTGGAAACAGCCCAAATGTCCATCAGTAGAGGAATAGATAACAAAGCAGCAATACATATACACAATGGAGTACTATGCAACTGTAAGAAAGATCTCTTATCCTTTGAGACAACATGGAAGGACTTGGAAAGTATTATTCTAAGCGAAACAAGCCAAACAGAGAAAGACAAGTATCATGTGATCTCACCTATTTGTAGAATATAATGAACATAACAGTCTGAGGAATGGGGTAGTCCTAGAGACATAGAAGTAGGGTACAGACTGACAGTTCCCAGAAGAGGGGGTGGTGGGGGAGAGATAAACCACAGAACTTATATGCATGTATGCATGAACAATGGACATGGACAACAACGCTTCAGACTGGGCAGGGAGGGAGGGGGTGGGGGAATCAGTGGGGGAAAGAGGAGAAACATCTGTAACAAAAATAAGTAAATAAAATAAAATAAATAAATAAATAGAAAAATATTTTTAAAAGAGATAATGTGGTTCTAAAGCATTCTTTTTGGCTCATTGAATTGTACTGATAAACACAATAAAAAATGCATACATTTTAAATTAATATTTTTTTCAAAGAAGACAATAAACAGACACAAAGTTACTAAATGCCATTGTATCCATACATGGGAATATCATGTAAATAAATTATGCTCAAGGCAAAACATAATCCGTTCATGTTTGGTAAAAGTTTGCTGTTTTTTCTAAGTGTCATAAACTAAATCCATTTATTACAATATAGTCTTTTTTTTTTTTATTAGTAGGCATAAAATGAGTGGCAATGTTGGACTTTAGCTTAAACCTGGGCTTCCAGAAGAGAACAACGATGAAGAAGCCTTCCCACCCTACGTGCTTCCAGGACCACATACTCTGAGTCTTCCCGGAGGACTCACTGTTCCCTCCTTACAGCAGCCCCGAGACTCGTGGCGACCCCCTTGCACGGAGCTCTGCAGACCGCCCAGCCTCCATCCACCCGTTCATCTGAGCTGCTCATGATTAATGTGTTCTTTCTACTGTAATAACCTGAATAAATCATCACTTCATTGTTCAGTGGATAAGAGAAAGCATGTCATTTTGCATATACTTTTACTTGTCGTCTTTTTGTTTATGAATTATTTTGTTTTACCAGATGTAGAGTTAAAAGTGATTTTACATAAATATGTGTGTACATGCATATACATACATTATTTGCCCGAAATAAAACCAAGTAATAAAAATAAGAGAAACATTAAATCTAAGAGTTTTCACAAACTTTATACATCTATACACATACACACACACAGAGAGATTCTTAGTTTATGAAGAGATTTCATAGAAATAGGCCACTTCAATTTCTTCAACTAATTATAATTTTTTAAATACTCAAACAAAAACTCCTTGAAATCTTAATATTTTCTTTTTGGATTCAGCAAAATCATTGGACTTTAAAATGCTAGCACCACAAAACATATCAGTAAGATCCTAATGAGTAACTTCACAGAGTAATAAGTTGAAAAACTCTCTCAACATTAAAACGAACTTTTAAAAAAATTTCCTGCACAAAGAATATAGAAATGAGCCTAGGGTTTGCTCAGTGGCTTAGTCATCCTGAGGATATGGTTTCATCCCACTGAAGAGATTACAGTGAAAGTGTGGGTTTCCTATTCAGCTTTGCACTGAGTCTTAAAAAGCCCAAACAGAAAAATGCTGTGTTTCAGGACACCTTCCTTTCCCCTAGCAACCCCAGTGTTGGAACTCAAGCTTCCAACATTCTAAACTTCTCCTTTGAAACAGGGATAGAATAAGATGAAAAAAAGTTACAATGAAAACATATGGGAACAAAATACCTATGTAATACAGAAGTCGCATAACTACAACCACCAGAATGGAAGGGAGGGAAGAATCCTAAAGAGTCAATAGACTTAAAAATCAATTCCTATACTATGTCTTTAATGAGGTTTAATTTTCTCTTTCCTCAATCATATATCAAAATGACCTAGCGTTTTTATAGTTGGCAAAGCAACCATAAGTATAAAGAACAGCATAATGATAATCAGTACATGGAAATTATTCTTACAGACAAGCTTTTGGAAAATATATATAACTAAATATTAAATAGAGTATCCACAAAAAAATAAATAAAACTAATAAAAAACAGGATTCTAACAAGGAGGCAGGAAAAACTATCTGTATACTAAATATTTTGAGATACAAAATATGTTAAGGATTTATTAGTGGCCTGAGAGTTGAGTTGAGAATTGAATGATGGTAGAAGAGTAAAGATGAGAGAGAAGTAATTTTAGAGTCTGCTATGTTGTAGGGCAAAGGGGGCAGTAGATGAAGAAAATATGTGACCAAAGGGGATTTTTCTTTATGTACCAGAGAAACTGCAACATGTTGATCTATTCACAACAATAAAACAATAATGAGGAAACTAATATTGCAGGAGAAAAAGAAATTCCAGCTTTTCCCACAGGTAATCTCCCATCTCAACCTCATATTCATTCATTCTATCAACAATTTTTTCCAGAACACTACTCTGTGCTTTACCTTGTTCTAGGCACTTAGGATACACTACTGAATAAAGTAGACAAGATGTCTGGCGCGCTGAAGCTTACACTCTGGTTAGGGAACATGTTATAAGCAGTAAACTTAACAAATGGATAAAAGTATTGCGTTTAAAGGGAATAACTATATGAATAAAGAAAAAAAAAATGAGGTAAGGGAGCCAGGAGCATGAGGCAGGGAAGTATTCAATAGTGTGGTTAATTATAGCCACCAAGAATAACATTTGAATAAAGACTTGAAATAGGTGAGGAAGCCAGCTCTGAACATAAAGATAAGGGGGTTCCGGGCAGATTCTAGTGCACAGACTGTAAGGTGAAGGTGTGCCTAGTCCTGGAGGGGAGCACTAAGGAGACAGACAGCGAGCCTGGAGCAGAAGGAAGGGGGAGTAGTACTAACACAGCTCACAGAACACACCTTTGCAAAGACTGATTTTACTCTGCACGACATGGAGAACCATGGCAGGATTTGAGCAGAACCACAGGACAAAGTTTAGGTCTTTTAAAGGAACACCAGGCTTTGTGGAATAAGAATAAAAGCAGAAAGGCCAACTGGAGTCTGTACCAGTCATTCAAGTATTAAATGATGGCAGCTGCTCCTGCATTAGAGCAGCAGGAGGGGTGATTTTGTTTACTTTTTCTTCTATTGTTGAAAGTATTACAAATGTTCCCCTTTTTTGCCCCATTGACCTTCTCCTTCTCTCTCCCACCCTGCTCCTGCTTTCCCCAACCTAATGTCTGAATTAATTGGTTGTGCATATATGCATATACTTTCTTTGGTTTATCTCTTCCCACTTCTCCCATCCCCAATCCTTCTGAGGTTTGTCATTCTCTTTCCTACTTCCATGTCTCTGGATCTTTTTTTGGTCGACAGCTTATTTTGTTCATTATGTTCCACAACTAAGTGAGATCATGTGGTACTTGTCTTTCTCTGACTGGCTTATTTTACTCGACATAATACTCTCCAGGTCCCTCCATGTTGTCTCAAAGGATAAGAGATCTTTCTCACAGCTGCATAGTATCCCATTGTGTATATGTACCACAGCTTTTTTATTCACTCATCTACTGAGGGTACTTGGGCTGTTTCCAGATCTTAGCTATTGTAAATAGTGCTGCTATGAACATAGGGGTGCATATATTCTTCCTGATTGGTGTTTCAGGCTTCTTAGGATATATTCCAAGAAGTGTAATCACTGGGTTAAATGGCAGTTCCATTTTTAATTTTTTGAGGAAACACCATTTTGTTTTCCACAGTGGCTACACCAGTCTGCATTCCCACCAGCAATGTGCTAGAGTCTCCTTTTCTCCACATTTTCACCAGTACTTGTTGTTTGGGGATTTATTGATGGCAGCCATTCTGGCAGGTGTGAGGTGATAGCTCATAGTCTTTTTAATTTGCATCTCTCTGATGATTAGTGACATCAAGCATTTTTTCATATGTTTCCCATCTATTTGTATATCCTCTTTGAAAAGTGTCTATTCAGGTCCTCTGCCCATTTTTTAATTGGATTGTCTTCCTTTTGTTGAGTTGCATGAGTACTCTATATTTTGTAAATTAACCCCTTATCTATGCATCATTAGAAATTATGTACTGCCAGAGAATGAGTTCCCTTTTCATTTTGATTCTGATATCTTTTGCTGTGCAGAAGCTTTTTAGTTTGATGTGGTTTCATTTATTAATTTTTTCTTTTGTTTCTCTTGCCCTAGGTGATATATCAGTGAAAATTCTGCTACATATGATGCCTGAGATTTTTCTGCTTACATTATCTTCTAGAATTTTTATGATTTCATGAGTTACATTTAAGTTTTTAATCCATTTTGAGTTTATTCTTGTGTATGGTGTAAGTTTATGGTATAGTTTAATTTTTTTGCATGTAGCTGTCCAATTTTCCCAACACCATTTATTGAAGAAGTTGTCTTGACTCCACTGTATGCTCGTGCCACCTTTGTCAAATATTAATTGAGCATAATAACTTGGGTCAAATTTTAGGTTCTCTGTTATGTTCCATTGATCTATATGCCTGTTCTTGTGCCAATACTAGGCTGTTTGATTACAGTGGCTTTGTAGTATAACTTGATATCTTGTATTGTGATCCCTCCCACTTTGTTCTTCTTTTTCAAGACTGCTGTGGATATTTAGAGTTTCTTATGGTTTTGTATAAATTTTTGGAGTATTTATTTTAGATCTGTGAAATATGTCGTTGGGAGCCCCAGGCAGCTCCCTAAAGGGCCCACGCACAGTCTTTTCAGACTCTCTCCCTCTAAGCTTGGAGGGAAGGCAGCTCGAGGGGCACCAGAGACATACAGGGAAGAACTGAGCTGTTTGGCACTGGAGCGAGGGCTGGAGAGGGGGCTTTCTCGGGGGCAGACGTGCTGTAAGAGGCCTTTGTTCCTTTGGTGAGCCCTTCCCGGGGGGCAGCAGACAGTCGCCATATCTGGGACTCCAGCAACCTGGCTCACACTGATAGCCCCGCCCTGCTGACTTCCTGAGGCGCTGCCCTGCCCCACCCAACTTTCAAGCACACCCAAGCTGTTGCCACTTGCTTAACCATAGGATTGGCCTGTCTTGGATCCTGCTTCAGGTTTTTCCTAAATTCTTTCAAACGAGCAGCATCTGGTCTCAGGGAGCCCCATACCTCTCATTAAGTAATACACTGAAACAAACACAGAGAGGCAGCCAAAATGAGGAGACAAAGAAACAGGTCCCAAATGAAAGAACAGAACAAAACCCCAATAAAAGAACTAAGCGAAATGGAGATAAGCAACCTAACAGATACTGAGATCAAAATATTGCTTATAAGGATGCTCAGTGAACTTAGTGAGGGCCTCAAGAGCATAAAAAAGGACCAGTCAGAAATCATGGATACACAGTTAGAATTAAAGGAGGCATTAACTGAAATAAAGAATAATTTACACAGCTTCAATAATAGAGTACGTAAATCCAAGGAGCAAACCATTGATTTGGAATATAAGGAAGCAAAAAATGCCCAATCAGAACAGCAAAAAGAAAAAAGAATCCAAAAAAATGAGGATAGTGTAAGGAGCCTCTGGGACAACTTCAAGCGTGCCAACATTCGCATCTTGGGGGTGCCAGAAGGAGAAGAGCGAGAACAAGAAATCGAAAACCTGTTTGAAATAATAATGGCAGAAAACTTTCCTAACTTGGTGAATGAAACAGACATACAAGTCCAGGAAGCACAGAGAGTCCCAAACAAGATGAACCCCAAGAGGCCCACACCAAGACCCATCATCATCAAAATGCAAAAGGTTCAAGACAAAGAGAGAATCTTAAAAGCAGCAAGAGAAAGGCAGCTAGTTACCTACAAGGGAGTTCCCATTAGGCTGTCAGCTGATTTCTCAAAAGCAACTTTGCAGGCCAGAAGGGAGTGGCAAGAAATATTCAGAGTGATGAAAAGCAAGAACCTACAACCAAAATTACTCTATCCTGCAAAGCTGTCATTTAGAATCAATGAACATATAAAAACTTTCCCAGACAAGAAAAAGTTAAAGGAGTTCATCACTACCAAACCATTATTATATGAAATGATGAAGGGTCTTTTTGAGGAAAAAGATAAAATGTATGAACAAACAAAATGGCAATGAATACATATCTATCAACAATGGAGTCTACAAACAAAATGAACAGGTAGGTCAGAAACATTCTCATAGATACAGAGAACATTTTGTTGGTTGCCAGATGGGAGGGGGTTGGGGGAATGGGTGAAAAAGGTGAAGGGATTAAGAAGCACAAATTCATTGCTAGACTGACAAACCTCAAAGGGAAAGGGGTTGGGGGGGTGGGAAGAAATAAACTAAAGAACTTATATGCATAACCAATGGACACAGACAATAGTGTGGGGAAAGGTGGGAGGGGGGCAGGAGTCGGGAGGAGGGGGTCAATGGGGGAAAAATGTGGAACATCTGTAATACATTTTACATCCAACAATAAAGATTTGAAAAAATGAAAAATAAAAAAATAAAAAATGGAAAAAAAAAAATATGCCGTTGGTACAGGAATAGGGATTGCGTTGAATCTGCAGATTGCTTTGGGTAGTATGAACATATTAATGATGTTAATTCTTCCAATCCATGAATATGCTATATGCTTCCACTTTTTTTATATCTTCCTCCATTTCTGTTTCAATGCCCTGTAGTATTCTAAGAACAAGTCTTTTGCCTCCTTGGTTAAGTTTATTTCTGTGTATTTTGTAGTTGCAATGGTAAATGAGATTGTTCTATTTAGTTTTCCTTTCTAAGTGTTCATTATTGGTGTATAAGAATGTCATCAATTTCTGGATTTAATTTTGTATCCTGCTACTTTGCCAAATTCATTTATTAAATTGAGTATATTTTTGATGGAGACTGTAGGGTTTTCTTAGTACGTATCATGTCATCTGTGAATAATGACAGTTTCATTTCCTCCTTTCCAATTTGGATCCCTTTTATTTTTTCTTCCTGTCTGATTGCTGTGGATAAGAATTCCAGTACTATGTTGAATAAGAGTGGTGAAAGTGGGCACGCCTGTTTGCTTCTCTTCTTAAGGGAAATACTTTTAGTTTTTTCCCATTGAGTATGATGCTGGCTGTAGGTCTTTCATATGTGCCCTTTATTATGTTGAGATCTGATCCCTCTATTTCCATTTTGTTGAGCATTTTTATCAGAAATGGGTGCTAGATTTTGTCAAATGCTTTTTCAGCATCTATTGATATAATCATGTGGTTTTTCTTTTTCATTTTGTTAAGTGGTGTATCATATTTATTTAATTGTGAATATTGTACCAGACTTAGGATGAATTCCACTTGGTCATGGTGAATAATTTTTTTTAATATTTGGCTGGATCCAATTTCCTAATATTTTGTTGAGGATTTTGGCATCTATGTTCATCAGAGATATTGGCCTACAGTTTTCTTTCTTTGTAGTGTCTTTATCTGGTTTTGGAATTATTATTACTCTGGCCTCATAAAAAAAGCTTGGATGTCTTCCTTGTTCTTGAATTTTTTGAAATAGTTTGAGGAAAATGGGTGTTAATTCTTCTTTGAATATTCTGTAAAACCCCTGTTAAACCATCTGAACCTGGGCTTGTGTTTGCTGGGAGTTTATTGATTACAGCTTTAATTTCTTTGCTGTTATTAGTCTGTTCAAGTTTTCTGTCTCTTCCTGGTTCAGTTTTGGGAAACTATGATTTTAGATTTGTCCACTTTGCCTAGATTGTTCAATTTGTTCGTGTATAATTGTTCATAGTATTTAACAATCCTTTGTATTTCTGTGGTGTCACCTGTTACTTCTCCTCTTTCATTTCTGATTTTGTTTATCTGGATCCTCTCTCTTTGTTTCTTGGTGAGTCTGGCAAAGGTTCATCCATCTTGTTTATCTTTTCAAAGAACCAGCTCTTTGTTTCATTGATCTTTTGATTTGTTATTTTAACCTCTATGTCATTTATTTCCACTCTGACCTTTACTATTTTTTTCCTTCTACTTGCTCTGGGTTTTTCTTTTTGTTCACTTTCTAGTTCTTTAAGTTGTAGGGTTAGATAGTCTATTAGAATTTGTTCTTGTTTCTTGAGGTAGCCCTGTAGTGCTATGAACTTCTCTCTCAGAACTGCTTTCACTGCATCCCATAGATTTTGTTGTGTGTTTAATTTCAATAATTTCCAGGAAGTTTTTTATTTCTTCCTTGATCTTCTTGTTAACTCATTCATAACATGCTATTTAGTCATGTGTTTAAATGTTTGTGTTTTTATTGTAATTAATTTCAGTTTCATGCCATTGTGATCCAAGATATTGCCTGATAAGATTTCAATCTTCTTCAACTTGTAGAGACTTTGTTTGTGTCCTAACACATGGCATGTTTGAGAATGTCTCATGTGCACTTGAGAAGAATGTGTATTCTGCAGTTTTGGGGTGTATTTCTTTGTAAATATCTATTAAATCCATTCAATCTAGGGCATCATTTAGAGTCTATGTTTCCTTGTTAATTTTTTTGTCTAGAGGATCTATCCAGTGGTGTCAGCAGAGTGTTGGAAGTCCCCTGTTATTATTGTATTGCTGTCAATTTCTCCTTTGAAGTCCTCCAGAAGTTTTTTTTTCTTGTTTTTTTCATTCTCACCCTAGGATATTTTTCTATTTATCTTCAGATACAGTGGGAGAAAGAGAGAGTGAGGGAAAGAGAGAGAAACATCGACGTGAGAGGGACACATTGACTGGTTGCCTCTTGCACAATCCTGACCAGAGCCAGGGACAAATTGTTACCGAAGTACAAGCCCTTGACCAGAATCATACCTGTGAGTCATTGGTCCACAGGCTGATACTTTAACCCAAGAACCAAACCAGCCAGGGCTCCAGAAGTTTTAAAATATATTTTGGTGCTCCTATATTGGGTGCATATATGTTTACTAAGGTTATATCCTCCTGTTGGATAGATCCTTTCAATATTATGTAATGGCCTTCTTTATGTCGTTATGGCCTTCATTTTGAAGTCTATTTTATCAAATACAAGTATTACTGCCCCATCTTTCATTTCTATTTGCTTGAAAAAATTTTTGCATCCCTTCACTTTCAACCTGTGTGAGTCTTTTGTTGTGAGGTGAACCTCTTGTAAACAACTTATATATAACTCATGTTTTCTTATCAATTCAGTTACTCTGTGTCTTTTCATTGGAGCATTTAATCCATTTACATTTAAGATTATTATTGATGTGTACTTATTTCCATTTTTACTTATTATGGTTATGTTTCTCTATTTCTTCCATTTATTATGTGTTCTTTTTTAAAAAATATTTTTTCTTTATTGATTTTAGAGAGAAAGGAAGAGAGAGATAGAAACACAGATGAGAGAGAACATAGATTGCCTGCCTCTTCCACTGAAGATTTGGCCCACACCTGGGACATGTGCCCTGACCAGGATATGAACTGGTGACATCTTGGTGCATGGGTTGATGCTCAACCACTGAGCCACATTGGCTGGGCTTATATGTGTTCTTAAGGTAGAGCCATATCATGTTCTGCTGAATCTAACCTGTATTGCAAAAGAAATGAGGAATCAAAGATGAGTCCAATTTTCTTAATCTTTGCAAAACAAAGATAGAATTTTTTAAATGAGATGAGGAAGGCTATGGATAGAGTAAATTTTGGGGATGATCACAAATTTAGTTTTTTGTCTTTTTTTTAAGGTTGAGGTAATATACAATCCATTCAAGTAGCAAGATTGAGAAAATAGTTGACTATAATTGTCTAGAGTTTGGACGAGAGAGTTAGGCTGGAGAAAACAGCATTTAGTTTACTTTAGCCTTCAATTACTGGCAATGAGACTCAACTTATCCTCTTCTGTAATAAGTGACATAGCACTTCTATATTTATAGTTTATTTTTGTTGTTGTTGTTGTTGTTGTTAGAGTTGAAGAGACAGAGGGAGAAAGAAGGGGAAAGAGGAAGAGAGAAACTAATGTAAAAGAGATACATTGATTGGCTATCTCCCACACGATCCCTGCTTGACCCCTACCAAGCCCTTGACAGGGAATCGAACCCATGACCCTTCTGTCCACAGGCCGACGCTCTGTTGTAACCCAGGAGATCGACCACACTCAGACTCAACTTTTTAGTTTTGGGGGATGTTTTATTACCTGCGCAGGGACTGCAGCCAACCTACACAGAGGAGAACTGCAGCCCCGAGCTCAGGGGGAGGGTTGCTTATATAGGGCAGGGGTCATTCAAGAGTTTAGCAGAGCAAGCAAGCTGCGTGTACAGAAGCGGAGGCAGTTAGCGATAAGCAGGAGGGAACGGAGGTGGGAGGGAGCTGAGGCGAAAGGGAACTGGGTGAACTGGGTCAGCGCACATCTATCCTGCTATTCATTCTATTATCCAAGTTTTAAAAACTAACAAATTCGAGACAGATATCAGCGGTCAGTCAGGTGCAATACACACATGTTTAACAGTTACAGTTTTATGGGGTAAAGGGAGCTTCAGTTTCTCCCTATCAGTTTCTTTACAGAGCATGCAGGACACTCTGGCCTTGGGGCTGTTTCTGTCCTCCCTTTTCTTGAAGGATGTTGCTTTTCAAATTCCCAGTGAAGGTCAAACTCTGGTTAATTTCTATGGGGCTAAAGCTGTCTATAACATTCCCCATTGTTCATCTTGCTGTCTCTGAGGTTGTTAATTAGGGCAGTTCAAAGACAAGTTGGATTCTAAGGACAGTGAGCTACAACACTAACCACTGAGCAAAATCAGCCAGACTAGAGCCTGTTCTTTCTAATCTACCTAACATCCTGGCCCCATTCTTCTCTTTCGAACCATTACTGTGCCATTTATTTCACGTCTTCATTTCTCACAGGCATTTAAACATCTTCAGAGGTTAAGGTTGGTAAAAGACATCTGATGTTAGACTCCTGTTTCTTGAATTCACTGACAACAGCTAAACAAACAGGAAACTGGAGGAGGCATGTTCCATCTACAATGCAGTTAGAAAAATATATCCTTCCCCAATCATGATATGTGAAGCATATTGAGAAATCATTTGGAAAGCCACTCACTTGAGCAAGGTGATATATTTTCTTTAAGGTACAAACATGCTTCTTAAAGGCTCTCTGTTTCTCAATAATAAGGGATGTCTTTGGGCCTGAAAATGTCCACTGCATTACGGGATGTTTAGCTTCCCTGGATCTACACTCTAAATTCCAACAGTACCACCCCTGCATTGTCACCATCAGAATGTCTCCAAGTGTCCCCAAACTCATTTGGAGATCTGTATTCCATGCTGACCTAGTTGTGAAATCATCTTATTTAGAGCTAATATGATTGAAGTTCATCAGTGGACAAGTCAAAGTAGGAAACTACTTTTGATTCAAGTTTAATAAGGGGCAGGCTCAATGGAACCAAAGGAAAAACTGTGCAGACACACCACCTTTATTGCCAATGGCCCTGACTCCTAGTTGAGTGAGATTACAGGGGCTGAAGCTTGCTGAAGGAAGATGTGATTAAAGAAAGTGCTCACACTATAAAACACTCCAGCAGCAATTAAAAATCAATTGGGATGAAACATAAAATATTAATAGTAGTTATTTGTGAATGGTGGCATTACAGAGCATTTATTTTTTCTGTTTATTATTTTACATTTCCAAAATTTCAGTGTATATATGTCATCTTATAAAAGGAAAGCAAAATTGGCACTGAATATAAAAATAAATTTAGAAAATTAACTTGTAAATATAATGCCAAGAATATTTGAGATTAAATTTCTTTGTATTAAAAATATGAAGTATATTCTAATCTTAATAACTATAAGGATGTCAGTGTTATTGAAACACTATCTGTAAATAATAAAAAATGACTGAATTTTCAGTTGTTATTTTGCTGGAACTTACAGAAGTTTTAATTAACAAACTATCCTTGACACATGAGTACTTTGAAAATTAAGTCAAGTGATATTGTAACAAAGTCAAGATATTTTAAAAACCTGTTTTAATGTTAAACAAAATATTCTGAAAAAAAAAAAAGTTAAGTAATGTAACACCAGATACTAGGTTTAATAGTATTAATTAGCAATAAGAAAATAGTTGATAGATTTAACTTGTCTAAATAATCTAAATCAAAAAATATTTTGTATTAATCTTGTAATTCATAATACTGAATATTTATATTCAGATACAGTGTTACATAATTAATATTTTATATCATTTTTAACAAAATTATTCCCCAAGTTTAGTTTTAGTGCATGAAGATATTGTCAAAATGAGAACATAATTTCAATCTACTTGAAATTAAATTAACTCTTTTTTGGGAAGGATCAATGAGACCATATTCATAAGACTGTAGCATCTGATAAGCAAACTCCTGAGAAGTGAATATAAATGGCACATGGCTGGCAGTGCACTGAGATTTCATTTCATCACAGTTTACAAACCACTGTCTCTGGGATAATAGTGTTAAAGATCCGCAATAAACTGAAAAAGACAATATTGTTTGCAGTCATCAGAGAAGTAGCATCGGCACCGGGAAGTGAGCTGAGAGCTCATTTATCTATTGCCATTCACGATTTGGGAAGCAATTTGTAAACAATCGTGCCTGCCCATGTAGTTTACCTGTTCTGTGAAATTTTACTTCAAGAATATTTTATGGAGTGTTTAGGAGACCACACATCCCTCTTTATTTCTAGTACCATTGTCATACTTCTATTGTTACTCTTCCTGTAACTGAAGGTCGTCATTTCAGCATACCTGCTGCAGCTGAGGAAACATCATGGGTCTCTCAGTATTCTTATCCTCTATGTGAAGGTAGGTAGGATAACAGCTACATGATCACAAGTGAGTTTGCAGGGAACATAACCTCCTACTTTATCAGTCAAACCAGGACACTTATGGGACCTCAGTGAAACAGGCAGAAATTGAGGCTTTCTGGGCAAACTAAGATGTTTTCTTTGCTGTATTTATAGGGCATTTTTAAAACTATAAAACAATTGCATAGCTCCCTGCCTCCATATGTCATAAAAAGCCTCCAATTGGCTTGAATCCCAAGGCTTGAGCAGCAACCCACAAATTTGGTTTAAATATAGTTATAAATATAAAATGTATAAGACAAGTCATTGGATATTTGAATATATATCCTAGAACAGGAAAGAAAAGTCTGTCCCTGTCGGTGACATTGAATGCAGGCTATAACTGTGGTATCTACTGAAAATATTAAGTAGAGTAGATGCAACTATCAGTTGCTCCTCATGGACACACAGTGAACATTATTGCATCAAGATTTTCTACAAACAAACATGGGTATTCAATAGTTAGGCAACAAACAGTACGGCCCCTTTTATATTGTAAACACAAAGTGTGGAGACTCATTTGGAACCCCAGAGTTGGCATCCAGGTTATTTTAATCTAAAGACATCTGCCCTGAAACCTCAGATCTCTGATGTGTCCACAAAAAGGCATTGGTTTACAGCTTGTCCAGATTTTTCTTGTTGTAAGATTGGAGTGACTAGTCCCAAGCTCCTTACACACAGAGCTGACCCGAAAGCCCAAGATGAACTTTCTACTGTGAAGGAAAATCGTCTTAGAGCTGATTCTCCAGATCTCACCCATTTCCAAGATAAAAGTTTTAAAACAGAAAATAAAGGTCCAGAAAGTCCTCCACAGCTCAATAACTTGATTATAGGTGAAAAATAAGCTTTATCTTCGCTGGGGTTATTTTAATAACAGAATTTCACAGCTACGTTTGGTTATTCAGAGATTGTGAGTATTCTTAGATTAGGCTACATAACACTGCAATTTTATTGAAAAGTTAATCTTAAAATACAATTCATGTTTATTAACATTTATGACTAGCAGTTAGTGCAAGATCCTGGTAGAGAATGACATGCTTTGGGAAGTTTACATGTATGCCATTAAATGTAAAATAGTCCATGGCATTCATGTTTTATATGTTAATATGTGTCAATAAAGTAGTGCCAATAAAATCCATTCATTTTATTATAGCTATTCTAGTTGTCGAATTTATGACTATATTCTCCTGGCATAAAAATCCACATTCTTAACATTCTCCTTTTATTGAACAGAATTTATGAGCCCCTTCTAAGTTCAATGAAATAAAATAAACAATTTCCAACATGATTCACCAGCAGGGCAGGGTTATTATTTTGTCAATATGTGCATAGGAGTTTGAGCTTAAAATAACTTTTGAAGATCCTTATGAGAACAGGCAGTTTAGGGGCACGCAGAACCTAATTCAGGCACAAGATAGCACTTGACAGTGTTCTACCAATTGTTGCACTTGAGAAGCAGTAACATGGGACCGTATTCTACACCAAACTTATTTATAACTGTGGGAAAAGGTTTGGTTAGTGCTTGACATTAAGGGCCACTGCTCAGTTTTGCTGGATTGTTTGGGATTATATTAATTTTCTAGTTTGCTGCTGCAACTTGAACCTAATGAACTTGAAATTTGCATATAAGTCCAGTTAATTAAAATATCTCCAATAATTATGACTAAAATCTGTCCAATCCTTCCTCGTCTCTAATAACAAAAACTGTGCAGTTATTCAATGCAGTATCTCTTTAGACAAATGAATAAATCTGAAAATATACCCACATCTACCTCACTGTATACAAGTAGCACTTAAAAGTTGGCCAGAATGTATATATGCAAATTAATGTCTTTTGCATGGGCAAATTCTATATAAAAGCAAACCAGGGAAAATTCATACTGTTAAATGAAAAACTCTATCATTTAACTAACCTCTTTTGTAATTTAAAAGTTTCACCAAAATGTCTAGTAGCAGAAATGATGTTTTTTCTTTTTGCTTTATGCAGTCACTCACCTGTCGCCAGCTTGAGTAGCAAATGAATTTACATAATTTAACAAATACAACCAGCATTTTAAGGGAAATATAAAATCTATCATATTATATTGGCTATGATCAGATGAGAGGAAAAAATATATTTATGAAATACTTTTTGAACAAGTGATTTCAGTATATATATACTTATGTACACACACACATAAAAATATATACTTAGTATTCAAATTAAATTATGCAATGACTAAGAAAAATATCCATATTAAAAGGGTGTAACATTACATTCTTTATTAATGTATTTATTTAGCAAATTATTCAAGAGTAAGGGCAAATCCAGGACTATGTCTAATCTTTCCTACATTCGTTAATTTTTGCTCTGCAGAAGAAAGAAGTTCTCAGGACCCTCCTTACAGGTCATCGGATTAGGTGGAAGGAACATTATTTCTGATTAGTTTGTGGAGCATTTTTTAATTCCAGTTCATGAAAAATGCAGTGGATTTTGCCCACACACTGGCATGTTTTCCAGTTGCTGTTGCTCCCTACCGTGAACTTTCCAGGCTCAAATGCAATGTTGCAGATTTTCGCTACTTCACACAGCAGTCTTGTTGCAAAATTCAGAATTCTAGTCACCAAATAGATGTATAAAATTAATTAGTCACTATGGTAATTGGGCTGACTGAGCTCTGTACATTCTTCTTCCTGACTATTATAGCAGGGTAGGTAAACTAGTGGAACATGGGAACACAAAGAAAATATGTAAATATATTAAATAATGTTAGCCAAAAATCATCAGGGGATTTTAAACTAAATAACAAAATGCTGAACCAGTTTCTATCAAAATTCCAGACATAAACATTCCGACTATCAGAAATAGTGGTAGCTATTACTGGAGAGATAAAGTCAGTGTAATAAGAAAAGATTATAATTGGCATGATTATGGGAAGAGACAAATCATTTTGACATAAGAATGATTTCACGGATGTGATATGCTAAAAAAAGGTGCCTTGTAAAATTCCTGGAGTTATTAAGGCAATTAGTTAAGATGATACATATAGTAAAATAATAATGATCTCTTAATAAATTTATAACCAGTTTCAAAAGGAAATACAAACACATTCTATGGGAAATAAAGACAAATGTTATAAGAGATATAAGAATATACATAGCACAGATGTACAGATATTTTGAGGAAATAAAATTATTAAAGATAGAAACAAGACTTGACCAAGTAGAGAGGTAGAAAATGTTTCCTATGAGAATGCCTAATATTTTACAAATATTAGTCTTTTGAATATTAACATTAAAAAATTATAAAAATGTAGAAACTAATTTATGTTTATTAGGAAATTAACATAAAGCCACAAGGACTATTTCTATTCCATGCAAAAGAGATGTTTACTCAATAAACACCATGAACCCTTGTATCTAAAAAGAAGTAACAGTAAAGCTAGACACATCTATGTATTTTGAGAACAGTCAATGTAAACCAAATCAAAAGAAATATTACAACAACATGATAGCCAGAGTTTATATTCCTACTGTACTTTAAGCTTCTACAAACTGAAAAGTAGAAAACCCCAATGTATTTTGTCAAAATACATGAAGAAACAATTTATCAATGAAGTTAAAAAAATACATTATCTACTTCACTAGTAATTAGGATTTCAAATTAACTATCATATATTAGTAGTGACCATTAGATGGTAAAATATTTACAGAGAAATTTAATTTCCAGCACCAGGTACAAGGCATAGCATGAAAATGCCCCAGGCGATTGGCCAACATCTTTCAGGTTTTGGAGAGAACTCAGGTACAATCTTAGAGTGTACACACATTGAACCGGGGGTACCTGAATCGTTTTACTCATTCATTCTCTAAGAACATTTTCTTATAATGTCCCCAATGTATGACGAGCATACAGAAGTTGGACTGCTTGGTAAGGTAGGGTAAATGCATTTATAGCCTCAGAAGAGATGACTGCCTGACTAGGTGGTTGTGTATATCGTGTAAGGACAATCTTTACTGTTGTACTTAATAGTTTTCAAGTCTGACATAAGATGACAGGGATTCTGCCCTGAAGGCAATCATCTCCCCAAAACAATGTAGCAGTGAGAACCAAAATACTGGAAACGTCAACAATCCACACATCACTGATTCTTAATGTTTCAGAAGTCGTGTCCTGTGGCCACAGATTAAAAAAAAAAAAAAAAAAAAAAAAATCACATCCTGTGTGCAGTATTTTTCAACATCTTAACACAATTCAGAGCAAACAACATTGTGTTATTTTTGTTTTAAAGTCCATTTCTTATCTGTTAGAATTTGTCATTTGTGATTTGACAAACTCAATATACAAAAGATGTTCAGCACTGGATCTTCCAGAGCTAAAACTACAATTATTTTGTCAAACTACTAAATATAAAAAGGATTAGCTGAAGGATGTTCTCTGTCATATTGTTTATTTTAGGAAAACACTTGAAATAATAAAAAAAATTTTGTTGTGACTTTATTTCCTCAATATCTGTACCATTTCCTGCCTCTCTGTATACATGTTCTTTGGAAGAACCCTCCCCCCCCCCCCCCACGATGACTAAATCTGTCACTGTCTATTTGAATTGTTTTGGCCAAAGGGACAGCAGCAAGTTTCATGCCAGTAGTGGTCCAAGAAGGCATCTGCACATCTCTGCTGTCACCCTGGATCCTCCACCTTCTCCCCGCAAACTTGCTTGAGATAGTGCTCTCGTTGGATCTTGGTCACAACCATAAGGACAAACCCTAGGAAGTCTGTTGGAGGATCAGAGACCACGTGGAACGAAGCCCCATTTTCCACCTGAGGCTATTCTAGATCAGCAGGTGCAGGACTGACCAATCACCCGAGCAAACCTGTAGGTGAGAGAGAATCCAAGTTCATTTCAGCAGAACCATCTGACTTACTTTTAGATCTATGTAAAATAATAAATGGCTATTACTTTAAGTCATTAACTGGTGGTGTATTTCTTATCCACCAAAAGCTAACTGAAACAAGTCTAAATCTAAATAATTGAACACAGCAGACTGTACCTCCACCGTTGAATACTATGCAGCTATGAAATATAATGTACATATTTCTATGTACACGTTATGTATGCATAGGTACATATGTCGAAATAGAGTAAAAACATACAGAGGAGGTTAATACCAGTGTTATCCCTGGGTAAAGGAATTAAGGATGGTAACTAGTATCTTAATTCTGCTTCCTCATGACACATATCAAATGAATCAAACCAGGCGCATATGTGAGTTCTATATCTCTGACTGTGGAAATATCTGTGGTCAAACCTACTGTGGTTTGATTTGTCCGTGTAATATGTTGATCGAATAAGAGGTCATTCATATGATTCAAATATTAGAACATACTTATAAAGAGACTTATGCCACATCAGAAATCTGAAAGTGTTTTATCTTAAGGTATTTCTTTGATTTACTGCACTGTCTCTGAATCATTTCACATTAAATATTAGTCAAAAAGAATTGAGAATTTTGCCGGTTACATATATGTAACATATATGCTCCCATTTCCCTCTCTAAGGGAGAAAAAGAAAGTTCCTACCTCATATATTTCCTGAGGGCTACATAAAAATATGAAAGACTCTTAGGACTGCATGTAGCATACAGTGATTACTTAATAAGTTAACTTTCTTTTTTTTTTTTTTTCTTTTCTTTTTTTTTAATCCTCACCCGAGGACATTTTTCCATTTTTTGTTCAGGTAGAGTGGGAGGGAGAGAGAGGAACAGAGAGAGAGAGAGAGAAACATCGATGCGAAAGGAACACATCGAGTGGCTGCCACCCGCACAACCAACCAGGGCCGGGGACAAACTGCAACCGAGGTACATGCCCTTAGCGAGAACCGAACCCGGGTCTCTCAGGACCACAGGCCGACACTCTAACCGCTGAGCCAAACCGGACAGGGCAATATAAGTTAATTTTCATCATTTGGCTTTCAGTAGTCCAGTCTGACATTTTTACTAACCTGTGGACCTGGTGGGAAAACCTCACTAAAAAGCACATACAAATTGAGAACAGAGTGGGCCAAAAGTTAGAACTCTGAAGGAGATCAAAATATAAGGACATTCAAAAGACAGATATTATACCCAACTACTCTCTTAAGTTCCAAAATCAACCTGTTCTTTAATGATGGTGATAGCCAGTAAGTCTCTGGATGATTAAGTTATTTGCAAATACCAGTCATGCTGTAAATAGGTTTAATAATCTTCTCCTGCATGTGCTAACACATGCACACATGCTTGCGCGTGCACACACACACACACACACACACACACACACTCCTGCCCAATAGCATGAACACAAGATACTGTGATGGTGGTATGGTGCAGAAAGCCAGTCTGTCCTTGCCTGGAACTCAGTATCTGGGGATCAGTGGGTCATTTGGGAGACCTCACTTGGGAAAAAACCAAGTGGTGTGATGTAGGCCAAAGTTGTTGGGGAGATAGCAATTCCTCTGGAGCAGAGAGGAAGAGCCAATTAAAGAGATATTATGCATAAATGGCAGTTCCAGCCTTGGAGAATATATATATATATATATATATATATATATATATATACACTCTCTGGTCCACAGGCCAACACTCTAACCACTGAGCCAAACCAGCCAGGGCAGCCTTGGAATAAATTTTTGTGTCAAATAAAATTATTTTTCAACAGTCACTAACACCCAGGCTTGTGCAAGATAGGAGAAATAAATTCAATGCAAATGTACATTAATGGTCACTTCATAACCCCGAAGAAACAGAGCAAGACACAAAAAATATTTTCTTTCTTTTTTTAAAAATATTTTTCTTTATTGATTTTAGAGAGAGAGGAAAAGAGAGAGAGAAAGAGGGAAACATTGATGAGAGAGAACATCGACTGGCTGCCTCCTGCATGCCCCCCACTAGGGACTGGACCCACAAGTTGGGCATGTGCCCTGACCAGGAATCAAACCAGTGATCTCCTGGTGCTTGGGTTGATGCTCAACCAGTGAGCCACACTGGCCGTTCAAGAAATTATTTTCTAAAGAATTACCTCTCCACCACCATGGTCAAATCAATTTGCTTTTTTTATACTGCTTAAACAAATATAAAATCCTATTGAAATATATCTATGAAACATTAATATGTGTAATACTGTAAAGGCCATTTCTCAAGGACAGAATATAATTCTGGTTCTTGGCACATGCCCCTAAAACTCCACAATATAAGTGACAAATTCAGGCAAAGCGATCGGTATAAGGGCAGAGCTTCCCAAGTGTGAAAGACCAAAGGGAAAGACGTGTGAGGCTCTGACTGGGACGTGAAGGATGTGGATCCACACTGTGAGTGGAACACGGCCCCGGGGAGTGCACCCCTCAGCTGACACTGCAAAATACAATTCCCCGAGGAAAAGATGACTGATGAAGGGAAACACCAAGAGCATCAGGTCTTCAAAGCTAGTGTTTCCATGGAAAGTTGTGTATGCCACATAAACTCAAGCATACATTTATTCCAATCATTTTTGATATATTCTTCCTCCTAGGTAGATCTGGGACTGAGTGACAGCAAAACTGGAAGCAAATCCCGCCTGAAGGACGGGGTAGCTGGCCTTTCTGACAGTGGCCGTGCACATGGCAGGAGGCGGCTGGAGGTGGCTGGGTGAAGAAAGAGGGGTGATGACACTGTCCTGTCATCGGGCACATCTTACTCTGACGCTAAGACTAACAGAATGTGATAATGGATTTATTATGTTTGACTAATCAAAGCTGGGTTAAAATTTGTTCAGATTATTTACCAAGGGTGAGAGAATGGTACCAGGGTTAAAAAAAAGGATTAAATTTTTTCTCAGTTATAACTGTGGTGATTATTCACTAGGATGCCAACGGGCTGGTTTTGGAGAAAGAAAATAGTTGAACATGTTTTCTGACACTATTTGAGCAGATTTGGCTACTAGAGCTCTAGCTTTGTTCACATAGTCTTTTCACCGCAGGAAGTCAAGTAACGTGGAAAATGAGTCATTGAAATCAAGGTCATGTGCAGGAAGTAACAGCATTAGGTTAGTAAACAGTGGGAGAAAACTTAAATGGAGCAGTGGTATATCTTTTCTCATTCCATGTATAAAACCAACACAGACTCACATATGTGAGCACACACATATACCATTCTTACAAGAGATGCCCTTTTCAATATGAAGATTTTCCTCTGATACTGTAAATAATACAATTGCATTAGCAGGTAACATGAATTCCATTTAAAAAAAAAAAATTCTGGTAGGTTCTAAGTATACAGGGCTTTATATAGTTTTCACATCTATAGCAGTAAGTGAAGAGAAAATAAACATCAAAAGCATTGGCTTAGCTGCTGGTAGGTTTATAACCTGATTTCTTTCTGAGGGACAGTAGCATGATATATGGATACCTTTTTGGAAGATTAGTTTATATGGGAAAGCAAAGTTGATTTTTCACAGAACATAATAGTTGGATTCCAAAGTGCTGACAATAAAAGATTTAAAAGGTATATACAAACATTTTCTGTCAACTCCTATAGCCTTCTGTCCTTATTTAATCTTATAATCACATACTTATTTCTCTTAGGATGCTAAAAACAATGCTAACTGCATCTATTTAGTTTATGATTGCAGTATATTTTTATTTGTGTTGAAATAGCTTTCACAGTATTGTGATAATAAAATATGACATGTTACTTGTACTTCAAAAAATACTTGTGCATATTCAGAAAATAAAAAACTGAGTTTTTCTGTTTTCTTAACATTATATAGTACAATCTATGTGATTTACTGTTCTAAATTTACTCATTTAAAATGTTGTGTTTTGGGTGTGCAGTGTTATAAGTGATAGCGAGGACAATGAAAAGAGAACCTAGCAGTGTGTCGTCTAATCTGTAATGTGCACTCTATCTTGGTTTCATTATCACAACCATACTAAGCATCCTTTATATACATTATAACAGTCAACTCTTACAACACAATTATGAAATGAGGGCTGGAGGAACTCAAGTCTTATCAAGATAACATGGTTTATAACCCAAACATTATATGGTAGGTAGGGTTGTTAGTAAAGATAAATGTATAATTGGTAATTTTATAAGCAGTGCATATAGACAGGATCTATATATAACAACTTTTTCTTAATATTTTAAAGTTATTGTCTATATAATACAGTGATTACATATCAATGCACTAGTTTTGAAGACACAGCTGTTCTTAAATTTTGGCTTTGGTACTTATGAGTTAGTAAATTAATGGATATTAGTTTCAAGAGATACACATGTGTTGAGACACAGTTTCTCCTTCTATTCCCCTTTTCTAAAACACTTCAAAACCGCACACAGCTCTAGTCTATGTCACTGGTATTGTCTTCCAATCCCTACTGCCTCTGCCCCACTTAACTGAACTCTTCCACTATGTAACAAAGTCCTCAGCCTGCTCCATTAAAGTTATTCTTGTGAAAAGTTTTACTCACTTTGCAGAATTATATACTTTATAAATACATTCTTACCAGTCAGTTAACCTAATTTCAACCTCTCTCAAAGCTATCCTGAGATTCAGCTTGGAGCAGAAGGAAGGTTGTGGGAGAGCAGTGAGCGGAGTAAACACGATTTATTTTCATGAGCACCGAAGACAGGCCATCTGCTAAGTATGTGTAGTATATTCTCTTTCAGTTCCAAACACTTGATAATTTTGCTCTCACTTGACACTGTGTTGACTGCCAGTATTCAAGGGCCTTCCCCAGATTTGCTTTGCCAAAGTTTGCTGGAGTAATTTCACCAGCATTCAGCCAGCGGTTGATTTGATTCTTAACGTGAACTATGTTGTCTGACTTACCTCTGCTTCCCTGTCTACTCTTTTATTTCTCAAATTGTTAGAATTGAAATTAGAAACAAGAGAAGATACTTTTGGAGGAGTCCTCAGATCTCAACATATATCATATAAAAAGATATGAATGTAAGTATAGCTAATGCTATTCTGAAGCTAATGAAGAGAAACAATAAACGGAGACATAACTAGCCTTCAACTTTTTAAAAGACAGCCATGTGGCAAACTGAACTGATTTGAAAGTTTGAGAGGGCCTGAGACTAGGGAACATTGTTATGGCTGTTATTTCCCCACAAATAAGACTGGACTTAAATTCTGTCTCTGGAGCTTCACTGTAATATATTGCTCTAGCAAAAGAGACAGGGCTTGGGTGACTTAGATGGAGGACTTTGACCAACTACCAGGTATTTGGTGGAGTTAAAATAAATGTACAGTGAGAAGAGATCACAAAAAGAGATGCATAAATAATAATGTACTATCTATTGATCCATTTGTCTGAAAAACATATTAAAAACTGGTGTAGAACATGTCCTGCCTCTAGACTAAAAGATCCTTACCTGTAGACCAGGTCATCTCTAGCTCTACATGTTGAACACTACAAACAAAATAAAATACTTTAAATTATTTGCGGAACTGGGTTGTAGCACTTAAATGTAATGGAGCAGTTCGCACTGCATTTGTGTAAGAAGATACTTCGAGAAGCTTTACTTAGCCAAAATTCAGGAACTTAGTCCCTCTACAACAGTCCAACAGCTATCCTCTTTCAAACATAAAGATCCCACATGAACAGCTTCCTGAATAACTAATCAACATTGATTAACTAGACAAAACCCAAAATTTAGTATTAGAACCAAGTGGTATGCAGTTTCATGATAAATATTCACAGAACTCATGCACACATAAAATGCTTTAAATTAAATAGTGTAAAATATTTTTCAAATATTCAGAAACATTTAAAATATAGGTAAAATTGCAATATTTGTTTCATAATCTAGAACAATGGTGTCCAATATAGAGTTGAAATACCTAAAATGATTTTTAAAATATTCATTTGCATTCTGTAAATATAAAACTTATATTTTATCTCATTATTTTAAATTATGAATTTATATGCATCTTATACATAATATTTCAGTAAAAATTTCTTGTATTAATTTATAAATGAAATTATTGAGATTTTAGATATTTATTTAGTTGCATCCACATAAGATATCACTGGTCTAGGGATAATACACATAAATGTAGGTAAAAATATTCCATTTTTTCTTTTGAAATAGAACAGGAATTTTTAATATGCATCAACAGATTCTGAGAGAAGATCTATGAATGGAACTGAATGTCTTGAGGCAATTTCTAAAATTGTATAAAAATTATATATAAATACACACACACACACACACACACACACACACACACACACATATTTTTCAGAAGAGGATTTCCATAGCTTTAGTCTAATTCTAAAAAAATATAGATAAATAAATAATTTTGACCAAAATACTTTAATAACACGTTACTATGTGTCATTGTTCAGTCATGGCATCTGGGTACCAATCCAGTGTTTTTGCTGCAGAATTAACTCATAATTTCTAGTGACAATGTCACTTGCTGCATAGGTACAGTTTTCAAAATACTTCTTTGGATTTGAGAATGGACTGAAAAATGTATACTACTTTCCATAGTTATCTGATCTTTCCTAACTACATAAAGAGAACTAAAGAAAATATGCCAGAGATTAAAATTTTAATTTTTCAGATTTACTCTAGTAGCCTAACCTTCAATGACCTCAGTGAGCATTTTTCACGTTGACTAATCAACCCCATCATAGCTGAGTCCAACAGAACCAAACCACTGCTCAGCCAAGTGCTAGGGACAAGATACTAAGGCTAAGTTCAGGGGAAATCTGATGTTATAATCTTTGATGATTTTCTATCTTGAGTTTACTCAAGTTCTCCTCAAAAATACAATTCACACTCAAGGAGACAGCAGCAGCCTGGCTTCAGTTCCTCTTTAGTTTCAGTGATCACCTTTTCAAGTTCTCACAAGGTATGTGGGGCTCTTGTTTCAGCATGTGCTTTTCTCTACTCAGTTTCTAATTGTTTTTCCTCCTTCTCAAAGATAGATAGATGATAGATTAGATAGATGATAGATAGCTAGATAGATAGATAGATAGATGATAGACAGACATAGATATATAGATTTTCTACTGCAATCTTCAAACCTTTTTCACTTAAGGGTTATGTCTTAAATAGCAAATGTTTATTTCAAATATAACATTTATTATACTCATTCTCAATGTACTCTTCCTAAAATACTTTTAGACCCAAATCTCCACCATTCTATTATAACATTTGATGACTCTTTGTAGAATGACCACTATATATATTTAGTGGTAAATGTATACATGGGTATTAATAAAATGTCGAGACCTCCTATTTTCAGTAAAAATATTTTTGACTGCCTCACTATTAAAAACGCCTCATGATTTAATATATAGAGACACAAGGAAATGCTAAAGAGATATCTGATAGTTTATTAAAGGCATTTTTAACAGGATCCATTTTATATCACTTATCATTTTTAACAACTACTATGTGCAAGACTCCACAACTGACAAACAAAAATTAGCATTGCACAATCATGTCTTAAAAAGATTTCATAGCTTTTGAATCTCATTTCTTATGCCTCATCGTCTCAAGAGAAAGCAGAATTTGTTATTCTATTATTAAAACAGTGCTTTTAATATATTTTGCATATCCCATATTTCTTCAGTTTTCTGACATTTATTTACTTGATATTTTAAATTATGCCCTTTGCTTTAAGGTCTCAGAGCACAAGCTGGATAAAACTTTCATTAAACATTTAAATAAGGAGGAGAAACAATTAAACAGCAACACAATAACCAAACAAAAAAGCTCCCAGCATAAAACCACAGATCTCATTTATTGAAGCTGACCCCATATTTAGAGAAAGAATTTGTGTGTTTTTTTTTTATCATTATGTATTATTAATGCTAAAGTTCAATACAATTAAATCTGAATTTTGTAGAGGACACTATCATTAATAATTAAAGTGGTATATACGATCGCAATCCTTACCTAACTTGTTAAATTAGGCACTTTATTAACAAAAGTTAATTTATAGTTAGATAATTTGTATAATTCATAATAATGAAAACTTGTTGAGCAATACACCCCTTAAGATAAAGTTTTATATGTATACAGTAAATACCTTTACTAGTATTATTCATTGGTGGACTTACCAAAAGAAAGACCCTATATTAAGACAAACAGGTGTATGAGTAAAAAGTTTACAGCATTGTAAGAGTATAACTCAGTTCAAATGTGATTCTGATTAATATGGATAGCCATTATATTAGAAAAGAATCACATTCTTGCCTAAAGACTTTTTTTTTTTTTTATCCTCACCCGAGGACATTTTTCCATTTTTTTGTTCAGGTAGAGTGGGAGGGAGAGAGAGGAACAGAGAGAGAAAGAAACATCGATGTGAAAGGAACACATCGAGTGGCTGCCACCCGCACGACCAACCAGGGCCGGGGACAAACTGCAACCGAGGTACGTGACCTTAGCGGGAACCGAACCCGGGTCTCTCTGGACTGCAGGTGGACGCTCTAACCGCTGAGCCAAACCGGCCAGGGCTGCCTAAAGACTTTTAAATTCTCTCATGAACATTTAGAATACAGCCTGGCATAAAGTAGATCTTCAATAGGCATTGACCATTTTGCACTGATTCAGGAAGGTGTTCTCCGGAAAGTGTTTTTATTTTAATAGTTTGCACAGCCCCAACTCCACAGTCTCACTTGATACACCTTTGCACACATAAGAATGGGAATTGCGTTTACTAATAGAATTGTTGTTTAATTTTATTTTATAACAAATGAATAACTTTAAATTATTTCTCCTGAAGGTAAAAGTAAGATATTTGGTAAGTAATACTGGGTGAATTTGTTTTGATTTTAACTCAGGAGCACAAAGTGGTTCCAAATATATAGGTTATTTCTGAAAAATCTGCTCAATACTGTTTTTGAAACTGATAAATGTTCAGCTATTCCTTCTCTGAACAACATCTCTGATTTTGAACATATGAGAGTCAAACTATCTTAGAAATCACATGAACTATGCATTCTAAGACAGGTTAGCCACTTTATCAGGGACATTTTAGAACCCTATATATTATATGTGGTCAAGTGATCTGATTTCATTTGGAGAGTTCTTACGATTTGGGTTGAAACAAGCAAAATTAATGTTGCATTATGCAGTGTTTTCCATTTTTATTCCTTTTGTAATTCCTTTGACTATTAAAATAAGAAACCCTGGACTGTGACTTGAAAATTGTAAGCTATTTTCTCTTGGCTTCATATTTCCAATGAATCAAATAGAGTGTAATTTGTTACGACCTTAACTAAAATAAATCTCATTTTGTTGTATAGGTTGCACAATTTTCTTCCAGAAAATGTCTACAATAAATATATATATTATATATATACACACATACTTCCCATTTGTCTCTATTACATTTTCATCTTTATAAAGTATTGCCAAACCAAAACAATAAAATCATGGAAAAATCATTGTTTGATTTTCATTCTATATTCTAAGTTGAAAAACACTATTCTTTATCTTTTCAGTAAAATCTAAGCTACATTTTGGAACAATTTATGCCAGCCAAAATCAGAGTCCTTGTGAATTTATTTAGAAGAGAAGATGACTTTCTCTCCAAGTAGAACAAACTGAAGGATTTTAGTTAAGATATTTTAGGCTGTGCACAAGCTTCAACTTGTGCATTTGAGGTTCTACCCTGCTTGTGACCTTCCCCTTCCCTTCTCTTCCCGACTGTCCACCCCATGGATTTCACATTTCCTTAGTCAGTATCTATAATTACATAAGCCAGTCCCTTAAAATACATATATACTTATATGTAAATACATACATTGTTTATAATAAATGCATATTCCCTATCACTAATACACATTGCTTCGATGTATATATGTGAATGTGTATACTTGTGTGTGTATAGACATGCATGCATATGTATGTATATATCTCATATGATATTCTGTTTCTCTAGTTACATCCTGACCAATACAGCTATCTTGACAATCTTTGCTGTATTTCAGAAAGGAAGTTAGAAGACAATGATATATTATATTACTTTGAAGTCTGGGCTTAAGTGGTATAAGGTTCCAAGTGGAGAAATAAATGTGCTCTACCCTGTGTTTTGAAAAAGCAATTTCAGATTGGTGGACAGAGCAAAGAAAGATTCTTAAACAAGTCATGATAAGTAAAATGTTGTTTCTTTAAATGAGTTTTTGCTTATGTACTAAGAACTATGTAATTTATATAATGTCATCAATTCAATATTAGGTAATTATTCAAATAATGCAAAGAAATATATATCTTTCTTTTCAACATGTGTCCCTTTATGCAATATTATTCTATTACTAACATAAAATTGTGAGATCACCTTTGAATATTTAGTTTCAAATCCTAAAATATGTCAAGCAACTCTGGTACTCTAAGCACACTGCTTACGCTGGGAAAATCATCAGTATTCTTAGAAAAACTTAGGAGATTCCTTACTTCCATAACTACAGAGGTAGGCGGTGGTGGTTTAACAAATTCCTGTCTGAGAGTGGCCTGTCCACCAGCTGTGTTGTTTGTGTTTCGGTCCCAGCAGGTCTATGCCTGACGGGCCTGGTCCATCACTGCGCTGCCCAGGCTCCCATCTAGGGCTTGGCCTCCAGCATTCTCCTCCGATGTCCCTTCTCGACATTTTGTGGGTTAATAAGTTTACTGCTCAGATTTACTGTTACGATTTTTGTAGTTTACCTACACATTTAAAAATTTTTTTTAACAAGTATTCACTCATATGTCTCATAATCCTCAAATTGATTGAGGTTCTAAAAAAAGCAAACGGAAAATGGCAGCATAAAGAATGGAGCTACACAGACCATCTCCCAGGACCAAACTGGATTTACAACGAAAATAAATGCAAATCCTCAGGAAGGGGCAACCAAAAGACACCTTGGAGGACCACATAACCAGGGACACAGACTCAATCCTGGAAGACTTGCGAGGATGCAAGAGGGGGCCAGGAGCCCATGGTCCGCAGCGGCCTGGGCAGGCACCAGGGGGCTCGGTGGGAAGTTGCTGCTATCGCCTCCCTTGTGACCCGACCTGAGTCCTGCGAACTCTTGCCTGCTAAGCCCTCGGCTGATGCAGCAAGGACTCGCTGGGACCAGGGGACTCGGCGGGACCAGGGGACTCTGCAGGAAGTTGCTGCTTCCGCCTCCCTTGCGAACCTGCATGAGTCCTGTGAACACTGTTGCCTGCTAAGCGGTCCCCTGGTGCCACACGGACTGGCTGGGACCAGGGGACTCGACGGGACGCTGCTACCAAGGCTGAGTCCCGCAAACTCTGCATGTTAAGCCCTCGGCTGGTGCCGCACTAACTCGCAGGGACCAGGGGACTCTGCTGGAAGCTGCTGCCACCTCTTCAATGTCCCACTACCGCGGCTCAGTCCTGGGGTTTCTGTTGAGTGTAACGGCCTGGGCTGGAGCCACAGCCAGGGCCACCCTTGGCTGGAAGCAGTACCATCAGGTTAAAAGTCCCAGGTGGCTCCACGACGCAGAGTCCAGACAGAGGCTAAATTGGCAGCAGCCACTCACCTTGGGCTCCGGCAGAGGAAGGCAGACTGGACTGGAACTGTGTGGGGACACTCGGGTTTCGGAGGGTGCTAAGAGCTTTCGCTGAGTGCAGCCACACAGGACTGTGGTCATTTTACTCCTTCCCAGGGCCCTGGGGAGAGGCGGAGGCACCCTCCCTGAGAGATTCAACCCCACCTGGTGTCCATTGAAATGCTAATTGAGGCCCATTAACAACCAGCAGCTGCCCCACCCTCGGGAAATCCTCTTATACTGAGAACCTGAGGAAGTTTTTCAGGCAACTCAGAAACCAAGGGTCTGCAGGTGACCTCTACTAATAGCCTCCAGGCAAAAAAAGCTAGAGGATAACTACCATCCCCTGGGCTAGCAACACTAACCAGAAAAGCTAAGACTTGACGGTGGTGTTTAAAGTGGGTCCTCCCTGGCTCATCCAAACCCAGGAGAGGGAGGCACAAACAGCAGAACACCAACACCCACAGGGAAAATTTGGCAGACTCCAAAGCCCACTGTGATAGCCAAAATGGTGAAAAACAGAAACAAAAGCCAAATGAAAGAACAAGAGACCTCTACAGAAAATGAGATAAATGAGGTGCAGTTAAGCAAGTTAACAGAACTAGAATTTAGAGCCATGATATTGAGGAAGCTCAACAGCATGAGTAAAGATATAGAAATGTTGAAAATCAACCAGTTGGAAATTAAAAACCAACAGGAAGAAATGAAGAATGACATATCAGAAATGAAAAACACATGGAAGGTCTAAAAAGCAGAGAAGAGTTAAGCTGAGGACCAGATCAGTGAATTAGAAGACAGGTTAGAAAAAAACCAACCAATCAGAAAACCGATTAAAAAACAGGAAGATAGCTTAAGAGAACTGTGGGACAACTGGAAGCGGAATAATATTCACATCATAAGAGTCCCTGAAGAAGAAGAAAATGAGCAAGGGTTAGAGAATATATTCAAAGAAATAGTGACAGAAAACTTCCCTAATTTGGTGAAGGAAGACATTCAAGTTCAAGAAGCACAGAGAGCCCCAAGTAAGAAGAACCCAAACAGGCCCACACCAAGACACATAGTAATCAAACTGCCAAAAATTAAAGACAAAGAGAGAATCCTAAAAGCAGCAAGAGATAAGCTACAGGTTACCTACAAAGGAAACCTCCTAAGGCTCTCGGCTGACTTCTCACAAGAAACATTACAGGATAGAAGGGAATGGCATGAAGTAATCAAGGTCATGAAAAACAAGAATCTGAATCCACGACTACTCTACCCAGCAAGGTTATCATTCAAAATAGAAGGTCAAATAAAGAGTTTCACAGATACAAAAAGGCTAAGGAATACATTAGCACCAAGCACTGTAAGAAATGTTAAAAGGACTGCTGTAATTACCAGGAGAAATGGGAAGAAAAATAGAACCAGACTACATAAAAATGGCAATAAATAAGTACATATCAATAATCACCTTAAATGTAAATGGACAGAATGCTCCCATAAAAAAGAGACAGAGTAGCTGATTGGATAAGAAAGCATGACTCATCTATATGTTGTTTACAAGAGACCCACCTCACAACAAAAGACTCACAAGGATTGAAAGTGAAGGGATGGAAAAAAATCTTCCAAGCAAACGGAAAAGAAAAAAAAGCTGGGGTAGCAATACTCATATCTGATAAAATAGATTTCAGAATGAAAGCCATAAATAGAGACAAAGAAGGCCACTACGTAATATTGAAAGGAATTATCCAACAGGAAGCTATACCCTTGATAAACATATATGCACCCAATATAGAAGCAGCAAAATATATTAAAAACTTCTGGAGAACGTCAAAGGAGAAATCAATAGCAATACAATCATAGCAAGGGACTTCAACACCCCGGTGACATCACTGAATAGATCCTCTAGACAAAAAATTAGCAAGGAAACAGAGACTCTAAATGAAGCACTAGACCAAATGGATTTAATAGATATCTACAGAGAACTACACCCCAAAACTACAGAATTCACATTCTTCTCGAGTGCACATGGGACATTCTCAAAGATAGACTACATGTTAGGGTACAAACCAAGTCTCTACAAGTTCAAGAAGATTGAAATTATATCAAGCATCTTCTCAGATAACAACGGCATGAAACTAACATCAATTGCAAGAAGAACATACAAAGACATTTGAACACATGGAAGCTAAATAGCATGTTATTAAACAAAGAATGGGTCACTGAGGAGAACAAGGAAGAAATCAAAATCTTCCTGTAAACCAATGAAAATGAAGACACAACAACACAAAATCAATGGGATGCAGCGAAAGCAGTTCTGAGAGGGAAGTTCATAGCACTACAGGCCTACCTCAAAAAAGAAGAAAAATCTCTAATAGACTATCTAACATCACAACTTAAAGAACTAGAGAGCAAACAAAAAGAAAACCCCAGAGCAAGTAGAAGGAAGGAAATAGTAAGGATCAGAGCAGAAATAAATGACATAGAGACCAAAAAAACAATTCAAAGGATCAATAAAACAAAGAGCTGGTTTTTCGAAAAGATAAACAGGATTGATGGACCCGTAGCTAGACTCACCACGAAACAAAGAGAGAGAACCCAACCCAAAATCAGAAATGAAAGAGGAGTAGAGACAACTGACACCACAGAAATACAAAAGATCAATAACAACTACTATGAACAATTATATGGCAACAAATTTAGACAATCTAAGCAAAATGGATAAATTTCTAGAAACACATAGTCTCCAAAAACTGGATCAGGAAGAGATAGAAAACTTGAACAGACCAATAAGCACAGAGGAAATTGAAGATGTAATCAAGACTCTTCCAGCAAACAAAAGCCCAGGCCTGGGTGGCTTCATGGGGGAGTTTTACCGAACATTCAAAGAAGAACTAATACCCATTCTCCTCAAACTATTTCAAAAAATTCAAGAGGAAGGAAGACTTCCAAACTTGTTTTATGAAGCCAGCAAAATTGAAATTCCAAAACCAGAAAAAGACACAACAAAGAAAGAAAACTACAGGCCAATATCCCTGATGAACATAGATACCAAAATCCTGAACAAAATACTAGCAAATCGGATCCAGCAATACACCAAAAAAATTATCCACCATGACCAAGTGGGATTCATCCCAGGGATGCAAGGCTGGTACAATATTTGCAAATCCATAAATGTAATACACCACATAAATAAAATGAAGAATAAAAACCACATGATAATATCAATAGATGCTGAAAAAGCCTTGACAAAATCCAGCATCCATTTCTGATAGAAACGCTCAGCAGTTTAGAGCGTTTAGGAATAGAGGGATCATATCTAGACATAATAAAGGCCATATATGATAGACCTACAGCCAACATCATACTCAATGGGCAAAAACTAAAAGCATTTCCCTTAAGAACAGGAACAAGGCAAGGATGCCCACTTTCGCCACTCCTATTTAACATAGTACTGGAAGTCTTAGCCACAGCAATCAGAGGGAAGAAGAAATAAAAGGGATCCAAACTGGAAAGGAGGAAGTGAAATCGTCATTGTTTGTAGATGACATGATACTATACATAGAAAACCCCAAAGACTCCACCAAAAGTTTAGTAGACTTAATAAATGAATTTGGCAAAGTAGCAGGATACAAAATTAATGTCAAAATATCTATGGCATTCTTATACACCAACGATGAACTCACAGAAAGAGAAACTGAAAAAACAATCCCATTTACCATTGCGGCAAAAAAATTAAGATACCTAGGAATAAACGTAACCAAAGAAATAAAGGATCTATTCACAGAAAACTACAGGTCATTGAAAAAAGAAATAGAGGAAGATATAAAATCGTGGAAGCACATACCCTGTTCATGGATTGGGAGAATTAACATCATTAAAATGTCCATATTACCCAAAGCAATCTATAGATTCAACGCAATCCCCATCAAAATACCAACGGCATACTTCACAGAATTAGAACAATTACTTCAAAGTTCATATGGAACCAAAAAAAGGCCTCGAATAGCCACAGCAATCTTGAAAAGGAAGAACAAAGTTGGAGGGATCACAATACCAGATTTCAGTTTATACTACAAAGCAACTCCAATCAAAACAGCCTGGTACTGGCACAAGAACAGGTATATAGACCAGTGGAACAGAACAGAGAACCCAGAAATGAACCCAAGTCAATATGCTCAATTAATATTTGACAAAGGTGGCAAGAGCATACAGTGGAGTAAGGTCAGCCTCTTTAATAAACAGTGCTGGGAAAACTGGACAGCTACTTGAAGAAAAATTAAACTAGACCATCAACTTATACCCTACACGAGAATAAACTCAAAATGGATAAAAGACTTAAATGTAACTCATGAATCCATATAAATCCTAGAAGAGACTGTAGGCAACAAAATTTCAGACATCATACACAGCAGAATTTTTACTGACACATCACTTAAGGCAATAGAAACAAAGGATAAAATGAACACATGGGACTACATCAAACTCAAAAGCTTCTGCACAGTGAAAGATACAATCATCAAAACGGAAAGGCTACCCACTGTATGGGAGAGCATAATTGCCAATGATATATCAGATAAGGGGTTAATTTCCAATACATATAGAGTGCTCATACAAATCCACAAAAGGAAGACAAAGAACTAAAAAATGGGCAGAGGAACTAAATAGACACCCCTCCAAACAAGACATACAAATGGCTAAGAAACATATGAAGAAATGCTCATCATCACTAATCATCACAGAGATGCAAATTAAAACAACAATGAGGTATCACCTCACACCTGTCAGAATGGCCGGCATCAACAAATCATCAAACAACAACTGTTGGTGAGGGTGTGGAGAAAAGAGGACTCTAGTGCACTGCTGGTGGGAATGCAGACTGGTGCAGCCACTATGGAAAACAATATGGTGTTACCTCAAAAAATTAAAAATTGAACTTCCATCTGACCCAGTGATCCCACTTCTAGGAATATACCCTAAGAAGCCTAAAACACCAATCAGAAAGAATATATGTACCTCCACGTTTGTAGCAGCACTATTGACAATCGCTAAGATCTGGAAACAGCCCAAGTGTCCATCACTAGACGAATGGATAAAAAATCTGTGGTACATATACACAATGGAGTACTACGCAGCTATAAGAAAGAAAGATCTCATCCTTTGAGACTACATGGAGGGACCTTGAAAGTATCATCCTAAGTGAATCAAGCCAAAGAGAGAAAGAGAAGTTTCATATAATCTCACTTATTTGTGGAATATAATGAACATAACAGTCTGAGGAATGGGGTAGTTCCCGAGACGTGGAAGTGGGGTACAGAATGACAATCCCCAGAGGAGGGAGTGAAGGGGGAGAGATAAACCACAGAACTTATATGCATGTATGCATGAACAGTGGACATGGACAACAAACTGGGGAAAAGGCATGGAGGGAGGGGAGGGGGGAATCAGTGGGTAAAAAAGGAGAAACATCTGTAACAAAAATTAATTAATAATAATAAAAAAAGACAAAGACAGGTCAGTAAGCAATTCTTTGTAGTAATAACAATATTTTATATCTTAATTGTAATGATTACAAAATATTTTACATTTATTAAAAATGATCAAGCTACAAAAAAAAATAAATAAAAAAATAAAAATAAAAAAAGCAAACGCTTCCCAGATTGAGGGAGGGTACTCCTCAGTGTTGGGGGGAGGGGTGCATCATGCCTTTTCTCTCTCAGAATGTTTAAGAACTTTCACTAGTGTGTAATGGAAAGAATTTGGATTTGGAATCAGAAGATCTGAATTTGAAACTTGCTATTTAAGTGCTAATTTATCCGTTGCATTTAATAGTATTTTGGGAGTATTTCTATCTTAATATCTTTATTTATAAAGTCTGTGTAAGAGTTAACTCTCATTCAAGACTATAATAATTACATACATATAAGATATTTGTAAAAATAATTGTTCTTATAGTGCTATGAAAATAGTCGTATTTCATACTGAAATATTCTTATCTAAAAATAGTAATATTAAAAGGAGTATAATTATATTTAAAAATAAGTGTGTCCCATGGGCCATGAAATCCTTTATGTACTTTACAAATATTATATTCTCCCTGTTAACTCTATGAGCAAAGCACAATTATTATCCCAATTTTACAGACAAGGAAATGAGAGTTTTCCAATGTCAAGTACCTGACAAGTGATTCTTTGATAATTTTTAAGATGGAAGATTATTGTTTCTTTCACCCAAATGATAGGTTCCTTGATCAAGTAAGAATATTTCTTAATTGCTGATTATATCACAAAGAAGTACCTAAAATAGGTATTGCATTTTTGCTAGCTATCTTTGTCAAGCAAACCTAGAAGAATAAATGGGAAAAGAGGATTTTGACAATATACCTAGAATACCTGCTTATAATTCTTGCAGTTACAGTGATACCTCGGTTCTCGAACGCCTCGGTTTTCGACCAAATGGAGATTCGAGAAACTTTTGTCTCGGAATCCGAACAAATATTTGGAACTCGAACTTCCGAGATGAGCCGAGTTGAGCCGAATGGCGTTCGTTCGGCCCAGCGCGCCTTGCTTGCGTCATCAGTGTGAGTGCAGAGAGAGAGTCACGCTTTGTGGAGTCACGCTTTCCTATTGGTTTCATTGCTTCGGTTCTCGAACAATTCGGTTCTCGACCGTCCTCCTGGAACGAATTATGTTCGAGAACCGAGGTATCACTGTATTTATCTATAATAGATGATCAGGAACTTTCCAAACAGGCTGAGTTATTTACAGTTCTCAGTACACATAGCAATGGCTACCTTGACAGAAATAATGTGAAACTCAGAAGTTTTATTTCTGACTCGTGTATATAAGCTAGAACTCATGGAGTCATGTAAAAAAAAGAAAAATCACTTCTACAAATGTAAAAAAAAACACACACATTACAATTCAACTAGTGATGTAAACCCATAACTCTCTCTCCACTCTTGATTTAATCTAAAGCAAAAAATAAAATAAAATAAACACATTTAAAAAACATCCTATCTGGTGGGGAAGGCTTAGAAAAATTCAGTTCTAATCATGTATCCTAAAATTAAATGATGTGAAGAAGTATATAAACCTCATTTATCAATTTTACTACCATGAGTGATATAATCAGCTTCAATAATCATGTAAATTAAACATTACTGGGGGAAATTTTTGTCTATTAAGGCTCAAAAATGAAATATCAAAGATGATAAAATAGCATGGCAGAATGACTTAAGATAAAACATATCTTGTTATTGAACACTCAGAAATATATAATTACCAAAATACTCAGTAATAATATTATCTATGGAAGCGATGCAAAGGAACTCTGGAGCTTGACCAAAATAATGATGGGACATTTTTGTTGTTGAAATTTACAAATTGGTGATTATTTACAGTACAAATTTAAATCCTTAACATAATGTATTTGAGCCCTGGTCGGTTTTGCTCAGTGGTTAGAGCATCGGCCTGCAGACCAATGAGTCCCAAGTTCGATTCTGGCCAAGGGCATGTACTTTGGTTGAGGTTCATCCCTGGCACTGGTCGGGGTCCTGTGGGAGGCAGCCAGTCGATGTGTCCCTCTCTTGTTGATGTTTCTCTCTCTCTCTTTCTCTCCCTCCCTCCCACTCTTTCTGAAGATAAATAGAAAAAAAAAAAAAGATAATGTATTTGAGAATGTGTAACAGAATCATGTTTACGTTCTTAAAAGTTTCTAATCTAATCTCTATCCCATAGAAATATGTTTTTGAAGAAGGATGGCAAAGCATTCAATCCAGATAACTGTGAAATGGTTTGTTAAAAAAATATGCAACAAAGTAAACAAACAAAATAGAAACAGACTCATAGATACAGAGAACAAACTGGCAGTTGTCAGAGGGGAGGATTTGGAGGGCTGGGTGGAAAAGGTGGAGGGATTAAGCAATACTAACTGGTAGTTAAAGAATAGTCCCAGAGATGTAGTTTTCAGCACAGGGAGCAGCTCCCATAATATTGTGGTAACTGTGTGTGGGGCCAGTTAGGGGCTTGAAGCAGCTGGGGGACCACTCTGTAAAACATATGATTGTCTAACCACCATGCTGTACAACTGAAACTAACACAGATTCATACTGAATGTCAACTGCAATTGAAAATTTTTAAAAAGTTACAAAGATACAGCTGCAATCTGTACATTTATTCTGAAAATGAGCCACTGGGACAGAAGACATCTGTTGGAGGAGACTACTCGTCAATATTTTCAACATGATTACAGATAGATAAATGCATACCACATTTAGGTAGTCAGTGTTCTATGCGAATATTATTTTCTCTGCACTGAGCCAATTCTTTTCTATTGTATCTTTCATACAAGGAACAGCAAATTTATGTATTTTGAACAGGTTGTTTCCGGAAAGACAGATAAGTGCTTTTAAGCTTTTGATAGCTTGTATAAATGTCTGCTTTGAAGCTGTGGCAATATAATACAATTTACCTCTTCCCGAACATATTTCAAAGGTAGAATCCTAAAGCATAAATGAAGGGTCTTACAAAGAATCAAATGTACTAAATTACTAGAAAAAAAATCACCTCATTTTTTAAACTTTACCAAATACTTTGTGATAACCAACTGAGTCAGCCTCCAGGAGACATCTAAGAAATGCCACCATATTCTGCCTTTAATCATGATCTGATGAAAATTAGTGTCAAAATAAAATTTCCAGAACAACAGATTACCAATTTATCAAATGGGTGCAATTATAATATGTAGTCTACTCCAAAATATAATTTAAAAAAATTAAAAACATGACCTTATTCAAATATAGAGCAAAAGTGCCAAAAATATTTATTCAAAATATGAATCAGTTAAGACCTAGTAAAATGGTAAAGCTGGATCAAAATTAATTAGAGAAATAGAGATTTATATATCACCCTGTCAAAGGAATACTAAGTTAATATATTAATAGATACACAACTAGTTAAAATCCTTGAGAGCATTAAAAATACAGCACTACAACTTTTTTGTTTTCTGGGCAGAAATCTATCAGTTTACATGGAATTCTAAAATGTTTGGGTGGTAATCACATAATACACAGCAAAAACAAACACAAGTTAACAATAGTTCAGTGAGTTTTATGAATAATGATCCATATGTCACTGGAAAGCAGTTAAGTCGTTTTCTTGTTTTATGTACAAATGTTGCACACACACACAACATATCACACAGATACATACATTTCTCCCCTTAATAGCCCACATAGTGGATGCCATGTGGTAATTATAGAAAACAATATTTTTATATTTATTAATTTGTTTTTGTTACAGATGTTTCTTATTTTTCCCCCACTGATACCCTCCACCTCTTCCCCCTCACCCCATCCCCAGCTTTGTTATCCATATCCATTGGTCATACATATATATGCATGTAAGTTCTGTGGTTTATCTCTTCCTCCCCCCCCCCCCCCGAGGCTTGTCAGTCTGTACCCTACCTGAATGTCTCTGGGTTAATTTTGTTCATCAGTTTATTTAGTTCATTATATTCCACAAATAAGTGAGATCATGTGATAGCTGTCTTTCTCTGCTTGTCTTGTTTTGCTTAGCATAATTCACTTAGTACATTGTGTACATATACCACAGCTTTTTATCCATCTACTGATGGACACTTGGGTTGTTTCCAGATCTTAGCTATTGTAAATAGAAGCACACATAAAGCATCCCTTTAGGGAAATCCAAATAAAATTGCCTGACACATTAAGAAGGCATGAAATATAAAAATGACCTTATTTATACCCACTGCCCACCTAACTATAATACTAAAGTCTAAATTGAATATAGAAAAAACATTTTGCAGAATGTTTATTTTAAAGAATGCACACAAGAGGAATATTCCATTAAGATCATACCACTGAATGTTATTCCACATGGATGACTGCATGTAGGAGAAAATGTGGCCGTGGCCAGCAGCTGTGTGTCTCAGAAGTGCTTGATGACCAGGTGGGTTAACATGCAGGCATGCCTTGCAGGTAATACAGGTTCAAGTACTAGATGACATTTTTCCCCCAATATAAGGCAGTCTACACTGCCCGGCCGGTATGGCTCAGTAGTTGAGCATCAACCCATACACCAAGAGGTTGACGGTTCAATTCCCAGTCAGGGCACATGCCCAAGTGGGGGGCATGCAGGAGGCAGCCAATCGATGTTCTCTCATTGATGTTTTTATCTCTTTCTTCCTCTCCCTACCTCTCTCTCTAAAATTAATAAAGGAAAAAAAAGAAAGAAAGAGTGTCTACAGTGAAGACCTGTCATTTAGTGTAGCCACCTTCATTATCTTAGCTAGATCTTCGGGATAACTTGCTGCTTCATCTTGTACTTGTGTGTTATGGAGACAGATTCTTTCCTTAAACCTCATGAACCAACCTCTGCTGGCTTCAAGCTTTTTCTCTGCAGTCTCCTCACTTTTCAGTCTTCACAGAATTAAAGAGAATTGGGCCTTGCTCTGGATTAGGCTTTGGTTTGAGGGAATGCTGTAGCTGGTTTGATCTTCTATCCAGTCCACGAACATGTTCTCCATATCAACAATAAGGCTTTTCTGCTTTCTTGCATTCATATGTTCACTGGAGTAGCACTTCAATTTCATTAAGAACTTTTCCTTTGGATTCCCAACTTAGAGCTGTTTGGCCCTAGAAGGCTAGCTTTCAACCTCTGTCAGCTGCAGACATGCCTTCCTCACTAAGTTTAACCATTTCTGGCTTCTCCTTTAAAGTGAGAGATGTGCAATATTTCCCTTCACTTCAATATGTTGAGGCCACTGTAGGGTTATTAATTAGCTTAATTTCTATATTGCTGTGTCTCAGGGAATAGGAAGATCTGAAGAGTAGTTAGAACACAAACACCATGTATGGATTAAGTTCGATGTCTGTAAGTGTGGTTCATGGCACTCCCAAACAATGACAATTCTAACATCAAAGATCGCTATCACAGATCACCATAAAAAATATAGTGCTAATTTAAAAGTTTAAAATATTGTGAGAATTACTAAAAATGTGACACAGAGACACAAAGTGAGCAAATGCTGTTGGAAAAAATGGTGCCAACAGACTGACTGCAGGCAGGGTTGACTCAAACGTTCAATTTATTAAAAAAAAAAAAGGAGTATCTGCAAAGCGCAATAAAGGAAAGTGCAATAAAGTGAGGTCTGCCTTACAATGTTATTCCTGATCTATGCATTCCCATGATGTCAGTGTGACACCCCTAAAACTTAGAGTAACAGATAAGTTAGAATAATTTTCATATTATATTACATAGATTAAATTTCCTAACCATACATAAATCTATACAACACAAATGCTTGCCAATAATTATGACTGGCATACAATTTCCAACATAATTAATTATGCCTAATTTAAATGATAATAAAATATTTTTATAAGGCCCTTAATTTAATGGGTTGAATATTTTTCAATTTCAGTTGACTGAACAATTTTGGAATTTTTTTTCAATTTTTTATAAAAATTTAAAATTAAATAACATTTAGTTTTCATAGATTTATAGAATTGCTACATAATATCAAATTCCCTTTTCACATATCATACAGGGTGGGGCAAAAGTAGGTTTACAGTTGTTCATATGGAAAATAATACAATAATTAATAGATATGAATACGAGAATAAACTGTCTTTCACACAGTCACAGCTGTAAACCTACTTTTACCCCACTTTGTATGTGAGTCATGCTATTTTCTTCTCTCCAGTATATTAGATTAATTTAATATTGGAAAAAAATTAAAATCAATATTTTCTAACATTATTTATTATATTGCTACTTTGTAATTATATAGAGCTTATTTTATTTTGCACTACTCAGTAAATGAGTCTGTTTCAATAAATACAGTTTTAAATACTATTTTACTCACATAAATTATGTCATATATGAGAAGTTACAAACGGTTATTCATTTTACTAAATTTTCCCTTTTACAATAGTATATTTGAGGTAAAAAAAAAATAAAGCTACCATTTTAATTTATACTATATTGGAAACAAAAAATAAATGCTTGAAGTTATACAAATCAAAAATACATCTATAGTATTATACATAACTATTAAACAAAAATTATTAAATGGCTGTAAGTCTTGACAAATTTTATATCTTCAAATTATTCTACATGTAATTAACAATAAGATCATTTTTTAGTTAGCAGGTAATGATCGACTCTTTAAATAGCTTTGTGCTTCATTTAAAATATACCTATTTGTTGAAATTTTTCATATGAGAGATAGGAAAATAAAATAATCTATATATTGTTTTGTCTACTTTTTTATTCTTTGTTTCAATTATATTTTTTTTCCCCTCATCTATATTTTTCAAGTTACTTCCCAATGATAAACAATTTTTTTGTCATCCTCTATTTAGGAATTTTTTTCAAATATTTTAATACATGTAACAGACCAATTTTGTACTTTCATAATCGAATTAGACCCATTATTCCATTTTATTTAATATTTCTGCTTGAACATATCTATTTTCAAAGTAGGATATCATAAATGGTACACTTTTATGAATATTGTATTATTACAATGTCTTCCTCTGTATGTCTCATTACATTCTTGTTATACTGCTATAGGAGCCAATACATGTGTAAAGCTCATAAAAATTTGGCATTATGGGTCAGAAGGATATGCCACTTTAAAAATGAACCCACAGCCCTGGCCAGTTTGGCTCAGCGGTTAGAGCGTCGGCCTGCGGTATGGAAAAATGAACCCACAAATACAATTGGTGTCTTTTTTTTTAGCTTCATATAGACATTCTTGGTGGTGAAATAACCTTTACTCCTAAATTTCAATGGTACATGAATGAAAAAAATCTGTTTTCACACAGAATAGGCTTAATTTTATACATTTAAACACAGTTTGCTATTTCACAATACTACTAGAACCAGAATAAACATTGCATTTTAAAACTTTAGAGAACTAATTTATATTGTAGGACAGACACAAACTTGATCTCACGGCAGCAAAATTTTATGTTTCCATTTCAGCAATGCAGCCTAACACAATAATATCAGGCCAGCAAATCTTAAATATAAGTTAAGCTCACATGATCCATTGCCTTATAAAGCTAGAGTACCCTGTGGAATCAAACTGAATATGCCAAGTGATTTTTCAAAATTTAATCATCCTAAATGTCAGATAAAGGAGCTTTTGCTGTCATTCTTTAAAACTGGGGCAAACATCCTGAGTGTGCCAGCAAGTTATAGAGAAAGCCTCTTCTTAATACTAGTATTAAATAAACAGCATCCTTACCAATCACCATTCGTTTTGCTAGTCACAGTAAATAAAAACACTATAATGCTACGAGGAAGACAAATATTTTTTTAAATGTAAAAATATTGGCATCTCCCTAGCAAGACAAAAATTTCTTATAACCATCAGGACAATTTAAATTTCTTTTTTGGTCATTCCTGGCTATACTGGCAGAAGTTTGGCACCTTCAAAAATAACTTATTATTAATATCAACTCAAATGTTCTCCACAAAAAAATATTAGCAAATGGAATCAAGTAATAAATAACAAGGATACTACATCACAACAAAATGGAAGTTAGTCCAAAAATTCAAGGCAGTTTCAACATCAAGGCAGTATCTCCCGGTTATAGCAATGTGATTCCCTATATTAACAGACCTAACAAGAAAAAAAGCTCAAATCTTATCAACGGATACAGAGAAATCATTTGGAAAAAAGTAAATAAATTTATAATAAACTCTCAGTAAATTTGGAATGAAAAGTAATTTTTCTACCTTCTGTTAACACCATACTTAATAGTTAAGGCCTGTATGTTTTATCCCTAAGATCAGGAACAAGGCAAAAGAACTCTCTCTCTGTGACTCTTATTCAAAATGGTGGTAGATAAAGTGAAATAAATTAAAAGCATACAGGACAGAAAACTTTCCAGTTTTTGGAAGCAAAACATTTTCTATTCACAGATGAAATGAGTTTCTATGTGGAAAATCCCCCAAACTCAAAAATTTTTCTACAAGAAATATAATTTTATCAAGTCTTAAGATATAACATCAACATAAGAATATCAATTTTATCTCTACCTAAGACCAATGAATTGAAAATTTTAACAATAACTATCACTTACCAAAACACTAATAAAACTGAAATATTAGGCAAAAACCTAACAAAATATGTTCAAGATATATATATTGAATATTATAAAACATGAATGAAAGTAAACTACAGAATTCTTAGACAGAATAACTCAATACTGTTAAGAAATAAATTATCCCCAATTTGATCTGTAGATTCAGTGCAATCCTAATTAAAATTCCAGCAGCATTTTGTAAATATCTGCACACTGACTCTAACATTGATATGGAAAGACAAAGAAACCCTAATCTATTAAAATGATTTTGAAACTGCAAAACGAATATGAAAGATTCACACATCTCAGTTTAACATTTACTTGAAAGCTACAGTAATGAAGACAGCAACGGCGAAAGGCCAGTTCCTAGGCTGAAGTGATAGAATAGACTAGAAATAGACTTCCAAAACGTGATACCTCGGTTCTCGAACATAATTCGTTCCAGGAGGACAGTCGAGAACCGAATTGTTCGAGAACCGAAGCAATGAAACCAATAGGAAAGCGTGACTCCACAAAGCGTGACTCTCTCTCTGCACTCACACTGATGACGCAAGCAAGGCGCGCTGGGCCGAATGAACGCCATTCGGCTCATCTCGGAAGTTCGAGTTCCAAATATTTGTTCGGATTCCCAGACAAAAGTTTCTCGAATCTCCATTTGGTCGAAAACCGAGGCGTTCGAGAACCGAGGTATCACTGTATTTGAACAGTTACAACGCAATCCATTCATTAGAGGGAGCAGCCCCCTCTCCCTCCCTCCATGCCTCTCCCTATATGGTCTAGATTTCAGATATATCCCACAAATTCCGCCCCTGCCTGAATCGCGGCTCGGCGTCCAGGACACACGGGGACTTCGGTGCACCATATGCAGAGCCACCTGGAAGCTCACCAGCTCCCGGATACTGCTGACGCTGCATCTGATCACTGTTGGGTGCTCCAGGTTCAGACCCCATGCAATGAGTCACGGGTTCTTGGGGAGCCCCGTGGGCAGCAGCATTTGGGCCAGAAGACCCCGCAGTTCCCAGCCCCACCCACTTCAGCCTTTGGTGGTACCTGTGCACCTCCATGCTCAGCTCCAGGTAGGGGTTAGAGGCCGGCTTGAAGCTGGTGACACTAGTTTAGTGGAGAAGGCCTAGCTGACACCCATGAGATGGCCCAGGCTGGGGGCGTGCTCAGTCTCAATGCCCTCAACCAGGGTCTCGTTCCAAACACACCGGCAACGTGTGTCTCCTGGGCGTGAACGGCATCTTCTGAGCCGGGCAGTAGGCTGCGCAGGCCCGGGCCCACGTGGAGCGCGTGCGCAGCAGGCATCTTCCCCGCCTGCCGGGCTTCTTTTCCCGCTTAGACACCTGTGAGCAATTGCCACCTGGAGGCCAAGTGATCTTGAACCACTGAATGGAAAAAAAGAAAGAATGTATTGTGGTTATTATCATTATTTTAAAATTTGTTTCTTCCAGTTACAGTTTATTGTTTAATGTTTAACTCCCAAGTCGATTGGATAAATACTATTATGAGACCAGCAGCTATGCATTTAATTTGAGAATCCTATTCTGAAAACACTAAATTACTTTACTTGGTAAACCATCTGCAGATCATTTAAATCACTGTTTCTCATACATATCAGCTACATTTTGCTGAATGCAAAATTTACTTTCAGAATTTTTCATATAGCAGAATTTGTATTTTTGAAAGTAATTACAGGAGAATTTATAAGCATAAATAATAAAAGAAAACCCAAACCAGCATATATATATATAATAAATCCCAGCATCAAAATTGGTTAATTTAAAAAACAAAATTACTTAACTCAGTAATCATATGTAAAATCACCACACAGGTTGCATAATTTATGTGCTAGCAATTATGCTTACGTATCAGCTATTATATGTGCCAGTGATGCTTAATATCAAAATTTGCAGATATAAATTACTTTTTTTAGAGGTAACATTATGTAATCAATTTGATTAAAGTATAACTTACACACAATAAAAAGCACCCGTGTTAAGTGTGTAGTTTGATGAGTTTTGACAAATGTATATGCCCATGTAATACCCACTATGATCAAAGTATAGATTATTTCTCTGGATCAGGGATGATATATTTTAAACTTCATAATAAATATTAAATTAGTCTCAGTTGTAGATTTGACAACATGAAGAGGAGAGTTCTCTACCTTTCCACCTAGATTTCATTTCTATGGCTTTGTAGAACACTTGGTAATCAAGTGACTTGATTCTATTTCCTTTGACACTAGTTATATACTAGATGACCCAAGACAATACCTAGAATCCCTCAATTTTTCTATTTCTTATGTGCAGATAATAATAGTGTACTTGATCTGTGCAGTGTTCATGAGAATTAAATGAGATAATGCATTTAAAATGTTTTTAAATAAAAAACAGTATTCAAATATGTTCATTTAGTCTAATTATTAATTCAGCAAGAGGTTCATACTTAGCCCAATTACAATTTCCTGTCAATTGGTTTTTCTCCCCTGCTTTTCTATTCACTTCTAGAAACGTAGAAGTACATACAGGGTCACTAAGACTCAGAGGAAGCATGTTAGTTCCTAACAGACACAAAAATAAGTGACCTAGAAGAAATTTTCTGAAGTCATAAAAGTGGTAGGTGGTCCTCATTCCTGCCTTCTGCACAAAAGTTAAGAGAAGCCTGCCAATGACAGGTATTCTACAGCCTGATCCTCAGACTACTAATTCTATAAAGTGAACAGAAATTTTGTCTGAGATGTACATGACGATTCCTATTTGAGAATGTCTTTGAGTTAATAATAATGCTGAGTGGTGAAAATTATGGCAAATTTCTAAGGACCTCAGGATACCATGACAAATCAGACAAAAAGCTTTATTTCCTTTTAAAAGTTTATTAGCTGGTGTTGCTCAGTGGTTGAACGTTATCCCTTCCTGGTCAGGGCACATGCCTAGATTGTGGGCCCGATCCCCAATGGAGGGCATGCAGGAGGTGGCCAATCGATGTTCTCTCTCATCAATGTTTCTCTCTCTCTCTCCTCTCCCTTCCTCTTTCTCTAAAACTTAATAAAGAAAAAAATAAAATAAATGTTTATTAGAAACTATTAGAGCCGTGGCTGGGTTGCTCAGTTGGTTAGAGGTTGTCCTGAAATGCCAAGGTTGTGGGTTTGTTCCCCACTGAAGGTACATAAACAAACAAACCAATGAATACATAAAAGAGTAGAACAACAAATAGAGCTCCCTCTCTCTGTCTTTCAAATCAATAAATTAAAAAAAAAAAAAAGAAGAAAGAAAGAAAGAAAGAAAGAAAGAAAGAAAGAAAGAAAGAAAGAAAGAAAGAAAGAAAGAAAAAATATTAGAAAACACAGAATACTAGAAGTGGTTATGATACAATCTACCAGCAAAGTAAGCAGAATGAGAGGTTGTTAAGTCTGCCCACCATTAAGCCCAGGCATTCGGTTGCAGCCCTTTTTCCCTCACCCACTGTGTTATAATGCTATTTTCTAAAGTGTCACCATTTCAGGGAGCTGGTCAAAAATGATATGGCATAGAGCCAGCTCACTTCATAATTGCTAAACAGTTTTCAGCAACTGGCAGTCCAAATATTTTGATGCTGCTAAAGAGAAGCGTGATTATTATTACACTGGACAGTGACATACCTTTCCTACTCAGCCGTTACTTGGCAATAGGCCTCATGTTTGCAGTGCATATTGAAGAGCTAGGGGAATGTTCATTGTGTCAGAATTGTGAAAGAACAGGAAAAGTTAAGATATGAAAAATATATTTCTTTCCAATATGTAAAATGCATTACACATTAGGGCCTTTTTTTCATATTTAGGTCCAATATGACATAAATCCCAGTTAAATATTAACTTATTATGAAAGAGGGTGAGCTTGTTCTTTTTATTTCTCAACTGCCCTTAATGCCAAATTTTACCAGAGCTTGGACCAATGATATCATTGTGTAGTATTTAAAATCTAATTTGAGTACTACTTCTATTTAAAGTAACCATTGCAACCTGCTAATAAAAAATTTATCTGCTATGTATTGAGCATTTACTATAGGGTAGGCACTTTGCTAAGCATATCCTTAAATTAAGCTTATTGAGATATATTTTTCATACAATAAAATTTACTTATCAAAGTTTATCCTTTGATGGATTTTCACAAATGAATATGGTTACATAACACTATCATAATCAAGCTACAAAATGTTTCTTTCACTCTCAAATGTTCCCTCAAACCCAACCTGAAGGCACATAAACAAACCAACCAATGAATACATAAAAGAGTAGAACAACCTGAAGAACAATCTAATAACAACAGATGTGCTTTGTACCACTATACCTTTGCCTTTTCTAGTATTTTAAATAAATAGCAAAAAGCAATATGCACTCATTTGTGTCTGCCTTTATCACATTGCATAGTGCTTTTAAGATTCATCTGTGTTGTGGTTTGCATCAGCAGTTCACTCATCTTCATCACTGAATAGTATTCTATTATGAGGATATAACAAAAAAAAGTACTTGTCCATTCATCTTTAATGGCCATGTGGCTTACACAGTAGATATTAATTTCTCGTAGTTCTAGAGGCTGGGAAGTCCAAGATTAAGATGGCAGAATGGCATATTTAGTTCTTGGTGAGGGCCCTCTTCCTAGCTTGAAGATGGCTCACCTCCTCTCTCTATCCTCAGATGGAAGTGAGAACAACAGAACTCTGATCTGTTTTTTTTTTTCCTTTTTTTTTATTCTCACATCATATTTATGAATTAATTATGTTTGTATTTGAGCTCCCCCATTATTGCTTTAATGATGAATGTCTAGAAGCTATTTCTTAATGTATTTGAGTTTAGTTTTTTTTTTTAATAAATAAATTTCTATTAATTTATTTTTGTTATGGATGTTTCTCCTTTTTTTCCCCATTGACACCCTCCTCCCACTCCCCCCCCCCACCTCATACCTGGCTTTCTTGTCCCTGTTCACTGGTCATGCATACATGCATATAAGTTCTGTGGTTTATCTCTTCCCTCTTTCCCCCTCACGCTTGTCCACCTCTTCTGAGGTTTGTCATTCTGCACTTCACTTCCATGTCTCTGGGTCTGTTTTGTTCCTCAGCTTGTTTTGTTCATTATATTCCACAAATAAGTGAGATCATGTGATATTTGTCTTTCTCTGCTTGGCGTGTTTCGCTTAGGATAATACTTTCCAGGCCCCTCCATGTCGTCTCAAAGAATAAGCATACAATGGCGTAAAGACAGCCTCTTTAATACATGCTGTTGAGAAAATGGGACAGCTACATGCAAAAAAAAATGAATCTAGATCATCAACTTACAACATACACAAGAATAAACTCAAAATAGATAAAAGACTTAAATGTGACTCATGAATCCATAAAAATCCTAGAAGAAAATGTAGGCAACAAAATTCTGGACAACATATACAGCAGAATTTTTACTGATATATCACCTAAGGCAAGAGAAACAAAGAAAAAAATGAACACATGAGACTACATCAAACTCAAAAGAAGCTTCTGCACAGCAAAAGAAACAATCACCAGAATGGAAAGGCAACCCACTCTATGGGAGAGCATAATTACCAATGATATATCAGATAAGGGGTTAATTTCCAAAATATACGAAGTACTCACACAATTCAATAAAAGGAAGACAAAGAGCCCAATTAAAAAGTGAGCAGAGTACCTAAATAGACATCTCTCCAAACAGGACATACAAATGTCCAAGAGACATATGAAGAAATGCTCAACATCACTAATCATCAGAGAGATGCAAATTAAAACAACTATGACCAATCACCTCACACCTGTCAGAATGGCCGCCATCAACAAATCATCAAACAAGTGCTAGTAAGGTTGTGGAGAAAGAGGGACTCTAGTACATTGCTGGTGGGAATGCAGACTGGTGCAGCCACTATGGAAAACACTATGGTGTTACCTCAAAAAATTAAAAATTTAATTGCCATTTGACCCAGTGGTCCCACTTCTAGGAATATACCCTAAGAAGCCTGAAACACCAATCAGAAAGAATATATGTATCCCCATGTTTGTAGCAGCAGTATTTACAATAGCTAAGATCTGGAAACAGCCCAAGTGTCCATCAGTAGACGAATGAATAAAAATGCTGTAGTACATATACACAATGGAGTACTATGCAGCTGTAAGAAAGAAAGAGCTCTTATTCTTTTTCTTATATAGGCACTAATCCCCTTTGCAGGGCTCTGACCTCATGACCATCTAAATTTAATTATTTCTCAAAGGTTCCATCTCCTAATATTAAAGTTTATACCTTGATGGTTTTTAATGACATATTTTTTATTGCTGAGCTTCATAGTAAGTCTTTAAAATGTAGTCCTCTATCTTTGTTTTAATAAAAATTGTCTTGTTGTTTTGGTTATTCCATGTACTTTGTTCTTTTATATAAATTTTGGGATCAGCTTATCAATTTCTATCAAAACAAGACTCTTTTGGAATTTTGATTTGGATTTCCTTGAAACCACAGATACATTTTGGGAATATAAGATCATGAAGTGTTGAGACTTTCAATATATAATCACCATGGACATTTCCATTTATTTGGTTCTTTTTAAGTTTCCTTCAGCAGTGTTTAGTAGTTCTTGGTATATAGTCTTTATACGTATTTATATTTTTAAAATGTAACTTTAATAATTCCATGTTCAATGTTATGCCTGTGGTATTGAAATGTTCTAAATTTTATTGGTAATTTTTAGAAATATTTTTGTCTGTTCCCTCTCTAATCTGGAACTCTAATTACACATACATTTGTTAGGATGCTAGGTATTATCCTAAGTGAGTCTCTGGACTGTTTTTTGTTTTTGTTTTTTTTTGGTCTTACTTTCTCCGAATTTGTGTTTCATAGTTTCTGCTGATACTCACTGATTTGTCTACTCACAAGGCCTGTTACAGGGCTCCACTGGGTGCTCACTGGGAAGACTGCAGATGGGGCATAAGACTGAGACAGGCCCCGCCGTGGAACACAAAAAATAAGCGAGGAAGTAAAGCCTTCACAAAAGACAAGTTTCATTTAGATTTGTTTGAAAGTTTAGTAAAGATATAAAACAGAAATTAAAGGAACATAGAGAATCAAGTTTCTTTTATGGGAACTGTTGGAGCCTTTCTTATATCCAGCAGTGAAGGGGAAGATGAAAATGACGAAGGAGATAGTTACTGAAAGTCTTAGAGTAGGGAAGTCACCATGCTATGGAATACCCATTACTTCACAGAACGATGATTTGTTAGACAAAGTTGTTAATCAATTAAAGTTATAGTCTGGAGATTTTAGACTAGAGACTTTACAGTCATCCGGAATTTATGCATCCACGAGGCAGTTCCCAAGTCGTTTGGCTCCAGAGGACGTAGAAGCCTCGAGAGAGAGGAGCTGGTTTCAGAGATAGCCCTTGCAGGAAGCCCAACCAACTGGGGCGGTTTAGAAAAATCATTATTTCACCAGAGGGACGAGAGTTAATGGGCTGAAGATAAGGACCCTGAGGTAGCTGAACTCTGAAATGCCCAGCATGAAGCTCTGGGCATTTTCTTATTTTCTTGAGTTGAAATAATAGAAGGTTTGGTCTATTACTCATGGATATTTCTTCCATTCTCCCTATTTCTTTTTCAATTCCCCCCTGCACATGCCGTTTCTTAGATGCTATGAAAAACACATGTAACTCATTCGGAAGCAGGGTAGTAAATGTGAGAGAACAGTTAAATTACCTGTCAAAGATCTTCAAGAACAGGCCCCTAGAGGGAACTCTATAAACCACAGCACCTGCTCAGATTAATCACTGGAAATGGAGAGGCCTCAGCTCCTTTTCAAAGGCCATCCTAGAATCTGTGTGGCGTATATAACACAATTACCTATTCTCTGCAGAAAACCTGACTTCCATTCAATGAGGAGTCCAAAAATTGGTTTTTTATTCTTATTACTATATAGGAAACACTCCACTTACTTTACGTATCAAAATCTTCACCTAATCTAAGTAAAGGTGAGGCAAAGGAGCTTTTATCAGAGGGAAGGAGAGTGGAATTAAAAATGATTGCCATAACATACATTCTCTCTCTCTCTCTCTCTCTCTCTCTCTCTCTCTCTCTCTCTCTCACACACACACACACACACACACACACACACCAAAATACAATGTACACATTTTTAAAATAGGGCATTCATTATTGAGAGAACACAACCTTGCCGAGATCTACAAAGAACTATAAGAGTTTCTCATTCTTCTTTGCATCACCAGGATATAAGTAGTTTTTGGCACTGCTGTATCTGGTTCTCATAAACTGTTTGTTATTTTGAATACAGTAGTTACTACTTCAAAGTTCCAGCCCAAACCTAAGTATTTAAGGCCATGGGAAACAAATATCTTTCAAAACATCTTTTTGATGTGATGATATGAAAATTTCGAATATCTCTGTTTCACAATGTCCCTTCATGTTGAGGTTTAAATAAACTGACACACACTAAGAAACTACTATAGGACATGACCTGTAGTAGATATTGAAGGAAATTACTTTTTCTCCTTTCCTTCTCTGTTTTGTATTCTGTACCTATAAGTACGCATGAAAAACCTAAACGAGTAGAATTTTTAGCTGATGATTCAGAGATTGCCTGGTATGTAAGGTAACCAGTGTAAAATAACATAGACCTTTGAAGACAATATGGTCAGTCTCCTTAATAATCTGAGTGTGCTTGTTTAGTGAATTAACTAAAAATTCACCATGCTTCTCATAAAATACTTTATATGTATTCTCTGTCAATGTACGTCTAGCTTGGGGAATGCAAACAAATGGAAAACCATAATAAAACATTTGTGTATTAATCGATCATTTGAATGACCTTTTTAAAGTCAGTTTAAATGACTGTTGCAATACTGAAAAGGAGTAATTAAAATAAAAGGTAAAAATTAAAAATCTTGAATTACCCACTAATATAGCACACTTCACAGAGGCATCTGTGCAGAACTCACTTTCCAAGGCTAGATTCTAATCTCTGAAACCCTAGGTTTAAGCATAATAATTAGAGGGAGGAACCGGCTGAGGAGTACAGTGCATTGTGCTGTACACCTGGAACCAATACAAAATAATATAAACTTTAATTGAAAAATTAAAATTTAAGAAAGAATAAAAATTACATAGAAATGTGAGGAAAGTTTTCTTCACATGTTATGTACCATACAAGTAATTTAGACAATTTCCCGTGCTTTCCTTCAATTTAAAATGAACATTATATATGTGTGTGTGTATATATATGGTATAATACTTAATACAGTGTGTTAAAAAAGTAAATATTTTAAAATATAGAGCAAAGAAATCTACTTTTTAGCAATAGTTTTTTTGGTATTTAGTAAAATTAAAAATCTAAAAAAAATTTTAACAGCAAATACAGAATTAATGCCAGATCATATTACTGTGTTGATTATTCTGACATTAAACATCATTATGTCTTATGTGCACAAAATCAGAACCAAGCAACATGGGCAGCTACTATTTTCTTCTATGATATGTGAGTTATCAATAATAACAACACAATGAATTTAGGAAGCCACTTATTTATAAGTAATACAAAGTGAAAATATGATAAGGCAGGAATTTTATAAAAGTAATTATCTCATTAGTTCAGATTAGAGTCACATTACTAAGAGCTAACAGAAAAACAACAAAATTAATAGTCATCATTTTAGAAGTCACTCAGTTCAACAATGAAAATTAAGGAAAAAATATTTTAGGGTTGCTTCTGTATGGATATATTTATAGCATAGGTAGAGCTCTAGCAACTAATCATGGATGTTTTTCTGCAGTCTTCAAACTAAAGACTAAGGATGAGCTTGAAAGTAATACATTTTGTCTTTTGGAGTCCAGTCTGCAGCTCACAACCTTAATTCGGGGGGATAATGCAGGAAAATATAGATAAATTCTGTTATTTTTAAAACTAGGTCACTATTCAGTACATTCAAATAGCTACCATCTGAGGTAAGGAGCTGTCTTGCGCAAACAGCTCAGCGCCTTGTGAGCTAATGCTGTGTGGCACTCAACCAAAGCGTTTCCATCTCCAAGCCGTGATCACAGGCCAGAAAACAAATCATCATAGTCCTGTGTTGGGATGCTCTCTGAGATGAGAACGCAGAAAAGAAAGTTTAAAAATATCCCAAAGAGTTAATAAGTTTGCCTATAAATGGTTATCCTGTTTATAGCACATCTCATGAGACAAGGTCTTTACTCAACATTACTAGATGAGAAGAACTGATGAAAATCATGAAGCCCTTTCCCTTCATTCCTTACAAGCAGATAATAGCTGACCCCATCCAGCTAACATGGCCTGAAGAAATGCAAACATGCCACTCTGGAAGAGTGGTGGACAAATCATATGGATACTTAACAGGTAACTAGCTAGTCCAGCTTCTTTCTCCCTACCTAAATTGATTCGAGTTTCCAACTCAGAGTTTCGTTTCTCCACTCGTTGCCCTTTACCTTAGGATCCTGCTATGCCCCAATACCAACTCCCCACCCCAAAAGTAAAGTTCCAATATGCAGTCAGTAAAAATCATTTCCAACTTTGGCCCATATTCTGTTTTTGAATGTGTACGTTTGCCAGGGACAAACTGCAACTAAGGTACACGCCCTTAGCGGGAACCGAACTCGGGCCTCTCTGGACTGCAGGCCGACGCTCTAACTGTTGAGCCAAACCGGCCAGGGCATGTTGTTTTGTTTTGTTTTCTTAATCCCTTCACCTTTTTCACCCAGCCCCCAACCCCTCTCCCCTCTGATAGCTGTCAGTTTGTTCTCTGTAACCATGAGTCTTTTTTTCTTTTGTTAGTTTATTTTGTTCATTAGATTCTACATATAAGTGAAATCATATGGTACTTGTCTTTCTTTGACTGGCTTATTTCACTTAGCGCAATACTCTCCAGGTCCATCCATGCTGTCACAAAAAGTAAGATTTCCTTCCTTTTTCACGGCTGAGTAGTATTCCATGGTGGGAATGTACTACAGCTTTTTTATCCACTCATCTACTAATGGGCACTTGGGCTTCTTCCAAATCTTGGCTATTATAAATAATGCTGCTATGAACTTAGTGGTGCATAAATTTTTTCAAATTAATGTTTTGGATTTCTTTAGATATACTCCCAGAAGTGTAATTGCTGGGTCATAAAGCAGTTTCATTTTTAATTTTTTGAGGAAACTCCATACAGCTTTCCACAGTGGCTACACCAATCTGCATTCCCACAAACAGTGCACAAGCGTTCCTTTCTTCCCACATCCTCGCCAGTACTTGCTATTTGTTGATTTATTGCTGATAGCCATTCTGACAGGTGTGAGGTGATATTTCACTGTGGTTTTAATTTGCATTTCTTTGTAATTAGTGATGTTGTGCATTTTTTTCATATGTCTATTGGCCATCTGTATGTCATCTTTGGAGAAGTGTCTATTCAGGTCTTTTGCTCATTTTTTAATTGGATTGTTTTTTTTCCTGTTGAGTTGGATAATTTCTTGAATATTAACCCCTTATGGATGTATCAGTGGTGAATATGTTCTCCCATTCAGTGGCTCTCTATTCTGTTCCATTGATCTATGTGTCTGTTTTTATTCCTGTACCAGGCAGTTTTGATTACTATGGCCTGTAGTATAATTTGATATCAGGTAGTGTGATTACTCCAACTTTGTTCTTTTTTTCTTAGGATTGCTGTGGCTCTTTGGGGCCTTTTGTGGTTTCATATAAATTTTTGGAGTACTTGTTCTAGTTCTTTGAAATAGGCCATTGGTATCTTGGTAGGAATTGCACTGAATCTATACATTGCTTTGGGTAGCATGCCCATTTAAAAGATGTCAATTCTGCCTGTCCTTGAGCACAGAATGTGCTTCCACTTGTTTATATCTTCCTCAATTTCTTTCTTTAGTATCTTACAATTTTCTAAGTGCTGGTCTTTTACCTCCTTGGTTAAATTTATTACCAGGTACCAATTATTATTATTATTATTATTATTCTTGCAATTGTAAATGGAATTGTTTTCTTATCTTTCTTTTATGATAGTTCATATATAGGCTTTATTATATTAAGGTATGATCCCTCTATTCCCACCAAGTTCCAAATTTATATAGGTTTATTTATATAGCATATCCTGCATTACTAAGCTAGTGTTCTAAGAATGCCAACACAACCAACCCTAATTTAATGTTTTTTTATTTTTCAAATTCCAGTGATTCTAAATTATGAAATAATTATTATAATTTCCAGCCAACTCATGCACAAAGCACTACTTTGCCTTCTACCTGGCCTTGGCACTGGGCAGACCGAAATGCATACTGTATGTTGGATAAAGCATATTGATGTTTTAAAGATATTGTAAATGCTGGTAGTAAAATCTGCATATTTTCTCATTGTACCATTTCATTTTTCTGGTATTTTCTGAAATGTGAACTTAGTATTTGGATCTATTCTTTGACAATAAGCTAGACTCTCCCTTTTTTTTTTTTTTTGTAGTATTTTTGAGGTAACTGCCTATATGTTTTAAATCTCTTATATCATTTTTTATGTTTTGATTTGAATTATTATTATTTTTTTAGGTGACTAGTCTCTAAGACCCAAAGAAAGTACACAGCAGAAACACAGACCTTGAATCAAGTATTCTTGGGTGTCCAGGCAGATGCACCTGTGTAGGTCTGCCTCAAACAGCATCTTTCCACAGACGACACCATCAACACAGAAAAGTCTGTTCTTATTCTCCAGGGCCCTCAGCTACAAAATTCTTGGCATGCTGTTTTTATTGTCAACACAATGCTATAAATTTTTTGAGGCCAAAGATTTTATCTGTTTGACTATTTTATTCCAAGAGCTTACATTGTTCCAGGTACCTGGTAGGTAGTTATTAAACATGTATAAAATTCCTGAAAGGGCTAACCTGACAAAGAAAACTTGAACTCAATAAGAAGGGTATTCCCAGCTGAATAGATAAGATTACATATTTAAAAAATTTTTTTTTCCTTTATTGATTTTAGAGAGACAGGAAGTGAGAGGGAGAGAAAGATAGAAACATGGATGAGAGAGAATATTGATTGGCCGCCTTCTGCATGCCTCCCACTAGGGATCAGGCCCACAACCTGGGCATGTGTCCTGATTGGGAATCAAACCAGAGACCTCTTGGTGCATGGGTCGACGCTCAACCACTGAGCCACACTGCTGGATGAGATTACATTTTTAAAGCATAAATTATTTTATATTTGTCTCTCAACTAAAATTTGCATATGGGCTTCTCTATTTTTTTCAGAAATGGAAGTCTATGTTTTAACTTTATTGTCATGACCATTTAGAACATTGTAGTAGAGCCTTTTCAAACTTGAGTGTCATCTCACAATCCACCCCAATGTGTGGGTTCAGCTTCCATCATTCTGGAAATTCCCTCACACCTCCTCACACAATATTGCCTTCTACCCGTAACACTGCACACTGTTGAAGACCAGACCTTTCTTTGAGAACTTACCCTTTATAACTCTCTTACATTATGTCCAGAATATGTTACCTTCCTTGGCAACATAATCTTACCATTATTATAGAATTCACCAAATGAAAATAATTTGTGTTTTTCTCAGTGTCCCCACTACATGAGGAATGTAAGGGACTGCATGTGCATCTTATTTGTGCCTTTGTTCATTTCTATGTTCGTGCTCCTAAAACATGTGCTGAAATTAGGTTAATTATACCATGTATCTACTAAAGTATTCAAGCATTAGGGAGTTTTGGCTTTTTCTTAAAATACACTATTTTAAAATCATTTCACCTTTAACTGCATTTGATATTTTTCACTTGCTCCAACAATTATTCTATCATCTAAATACATCCCAATCTGTGCCTATCTAGATCAGTGTGTGTTTAAGTCGAAATATATGTAGGATTTTTAATTTTCCCTAGGCATGTGAAATTTGCAATCACATATGAAAAACAAAACAAAAAAAATAAGTTGGGTGAATAAAAATATGTTCTTGCAACAAACATTCAAAAGAACTTTCTCTTTTCTTTGAAAGTTTACATTACATTAACATTTAAATCATCAGTCACAGTCAGGATTAAAAGCTGCATCAATTATTTTTTAAGAAAAATGTTTATGATCCACATATTCAACAGATGTCTACATATAAACATCTTCCTGTAGAATATTATTTGCAACCATGCTTTTAGATTTTCTTCAGTCATATATACCATAAATTCAAGCATACTTAGCTTGTTTTAAGGTTTAAATGGACCATTCAATTTACAATGCCATAGCTAAAATTTTCAACATCCTTGCAGTAGCAGAAGCTTTCTTTCTGTTCCCTGCTAACTCCATTGTACCTGTCGATAGAATTTATCACAATGGATCATCAAGCATAATCTTCTCAATTATTGTCTCTGTCTCTGAGGCTAAGGCAGGGTGTTCCAAGTGCCATTCATCCTCTTGTTGAACGTTTGTTGCCGGGGGTTTATATTCATGCTTCATGTATTGTTAATTCTTGCCCATATTTCTTGTTGACACTGAGGCTATGGACATTAATCCTTCCATGGCAATGCTTTGTTTCATTTTAGAGATGTATTTACTTCCTTCAGATGTTTGAATTTTATTTCACTTGTTCTTTAAAAATTTTTTTTTAAAAATCTTCCATCGAAAAATTGTTCCTATTCAGTCTAAGATAAAAATATCCTCATGAAATTTACATTTTAATATTTAAAATTGTGTATCAGATAACAATATCCACTCTCTCAGATTTTTAGTTCTAGACAGTATGTGTTTTCAAGCTTTATACAAACAAAAGTATATCTATATTTAGTTATCTTGCTTAAATACTTGAGAATGGCATTTCTTGGGTCATGTAACAGGTTTACCTTAATTTGATAAGAGGTTAAGAAAATTTAAAAGAAACTTCTCTGGCCCAGCTGGTGTGGCTCCCTGGTTGAGCGTGGACCCTGTACCAAGAGGTTACCTGTTTGATTCCCAGTCAGGGCACATGCCCAGATTGTGGGCCCAATCCCCTGAGGGGGATATGCAGGAGGCAGTCAGTTGATGTTTCTATGTCTCCTTCCCTCTCCCTTTCTCTCCAAATTCAATAAATAAATAAAAAATTAAAAAAAAAAAAAAAGAAACTCTTCTCCAACATGGTCATTCAATTGGGCTTTCTCATCATTAATATATAAGAGATCACCATGGCTCGTTTCACTTAGCGGTTAGAGCGTCGGCCTGTGGTCCAGAGAGACCGGAATTCGGTTCCTGCTAAGGGCATGTACCTCGGTTGCAGTTTGTCCCCTGCCCTGGTTGGGTTGTGCAGGGGGTAACCACTCCATGTGTCCCTTTCATGTCGATATTTCTCTCTCTCTCTCTCTCTCTCTCTCTCTCCCCCCCTCCCACTCTATCTGAACAAAAAATGGAAAAATGTACTCGGGTGAGAATTAAAAAAAAAAAGAAAGAAAAAAAATGTATAAGAGATCTTCATCATGCCACATCTGCATCATCTTTTATGAAACAACCCACTCCCTTTCTGTGCACATTGATTAGTTTTGTATTCCTGGAATTTATATAAATCAATTCCTGTAATATTGATTGATTATCTGACTTCCTTAATAACACATACTTATTTGGAGGTTTTTCCATGTTGCACCGCCAGTTCATGTATCTTCAGGAATGGTGGTGTTCTCTTATGTAGATGGGTACTTTGTTTATCCTTTACCTCTTGAATAATTTTATTTGGATTGTGGCTACTACAAATAAAGCTACTTTAAAATTTCATTAATAAGTTATACACATATGGCTTCATTTCCCTTTACTAATTGACCAAGAATATAATTGATGGGTTGTATGATGGATACATATTTAACTTTTTAAAAAACTGCCAGTTTCCCAAATGCTTATAGTATCATAGATCTATACCAGTACTTACGTAACACCTATGGCAGCATTGTTATGGTCAGGCTTTTTGAAATTACACCATTCCGTTGGATGAGTAGTCGTATTTCATTATGGTTTAATTTGCATTTTCTCGTATGAATGCTGTTGAGCATATTCTCATGTGCCATTGTGAATTTTCAGTTCAAAACTGGCCAATTAAAAAAATGTTTGCCCTATTATTAAATCACAAAACTTTTTTTTTTTTTTTTTAGTCCTCACCTGAGGACATTTTTTGATATTTTGTTCAGATAGAGTGGGAGGGAGAGAGAGAGAGAGAGAAACATCGACATGAAAGGGACACACAGAGTGGTTGCCACCCACACGACCCAACCAGGGCCGGGGACAAACTGCAACCGAGGTACATGCCCTTAGCGGGAACTGAACCTGGGTCTCTCTGGACCGCAGGCCAACGCTCTAACCGCTGAGCCAAACTGGCCAGGGCTAAATCACAAAACTTTTTTATGTATTCTAAAATAATTATTTTGAAGTGTATATAATTTTATCTATAACCACTTTTTCCAGTGACATTAGGAACAACCAGTTAACTTCAGGTTATGTGTTAGTTTTCTAAAAATGTTCCAAGTATCGGATATAGATTTACCCACTCCTTGCTTCTTTAAGTGGTTGATTAGGAGTATCCAGTGGAGATATTTTTTCATATTTCTGTTGCCATATCATACCATGAATCATCAGCGTTATCTTTCCCACTGGACAAAAAGTTTGTAAGCATCTTTAAATTTACTCAAATTAGAGAGTTAATTTCAGAAATTCCAGAACCAATTCAAAAAACTCATCCTACGGTCATCAGCATTACCCAGCTTGAGAAAACAAATGTTAATCCTATTGGACATACACAGAATAATGTTTAAGCAAATATCTAGGCCCCTGGTAGCCCATTCAAGTTGATACATAAAATCAACTATTACAGTTATCAAGGAATCATATGTATTGAACGTTATCAAAGAATCACTGAGCATTCTTGTCTGAAGGAAAGATCTTGAATTTATGGGAAAACATTAATTTAAGTGAATAATGTAGATTAGGTTTAAACTTTTAATCAGATAATTCAAAGGACTCTTATTTTGAAATCTATAAATTCATAACTTTGAGACTTTTAGAGAAATAAGAATTGATTCTACGGACCTGCTCCTTTTCTGGATAAATTATTCATACCAGTTAAAAGGTCATTTTGTTATATAAATGGGGCATGTAATAATGATGCTGTAAAATATCTTAAAATTTCCTCACTACATACTATGATTTAAAGTACTAAACGTTGAAGCAAATTATGAGCAGTGAAACTTTGAAACTTAAAACTTATGATTAGTTTGTTTTGGTCATAGTTACCTCAAAGAAATCTTCATTTGTTTAAATGTATTGGTAGATATCAACTGAGTTCAGGAAACCCACTTCAGTTTGGCCTAAGATACTCTTCACAGGAAAAGGGGTCTTTGAAACACATTAACACATTTGAACTGATATTACAAGTCTCTAGCTATTTAATGTTTCTAAGAAAACTTATTTCAACTGTTTTTTTCACATGATTGTGTAAATTTCCTAAATATTGACACTTGTAAAACCATGATCACAACAAAGGTTATGTATAGACCCAATCATATTTCTGTTGTGCTGTCCAAACACTAAAATCCACGAACAGACCGGTCAGGTGGCTACACAACAAGCACCTCAAAAGTCACAAAGTTGAATTTAGTCATTGTGTGGTCTTAAAAAAATCTTTCAAAAGAATAATTTCTTTCCTCACCCTGGTTCCTTTATTGAAAACCGTCTGTAACTTTCTATTTAACCATAGTATTTAAATATAACTGGGTACTGAGATTCTAATTTCTTAAATATTTTATATCCATCTCCTTTTTCTAAGTTAGACATCCATTATTTTTGGTGGAACTTTTAAGTTTCTGAATTCGACTTACCACTCTAGCTTTCTGTAAGTTGACCAGTTTGGTGTTTTCTGATTACAATTTTTTTCTGTAAATAACCAACACATATTCTATTTTCTTTAATAGTTACAATAAAACTTTTATTTCATATGAGATTAATGTAAATTATAGTAATAATAAATATTATTGTGTTTTATGGTATGGAAGGCAATTTAAAATATGTCATCTCATAGTTATTTCATCATAGAGATTTTATTTCATTAAAAACATTAAAAAAAACCTTTAAGTTCCAGAAACAATATCATATAAGTTATTGCTGCAGTTATACAACCATTTAGTCATGAATCCCTATGAAATTAACTCTCATGAACTTTTTTTTTTTTTTCCAAATCTTTATTGTTGGATGTAAAATGTATTACAGATGTTCCACATTTTTCCCCATTGGCCCCCTCCTTCCCACTCCCGCCCCGCTCCCACCTTTTCCTACACTATTGTCTGTGTCCATTGGTTATGCATATAAGTTCTTTGGTTTATTTCTTCCCACCCCCCCAAACCCTTTCCCTTTGAGGTTTGTCAGTCTAGCAATGAATTTGTGCTTCTTAATCCCTTCACCTTTCTCACCCATTCCCCCAACCCCCTTCCCAACTGGCAACCAACAAAATGTTCTCTGTATCTATGAGAATGTTTCTGTTCTACCTGTTCATTTTGTTTGTAGATTCCATTGTTGATAGATATGTATTCATTGCCATTTTGTTTGTTCATACATTTTATCTTTTTCTTCAAAAAGACCATTCATCATTTCATATAATAACGGTTTGGTAGTGATGAACTCCTTTAATTTTTTCTTGTCTGGGAAAGTTTTTATATGTCCATCAATTCTAAATGACAGCTTTGCAGGATAGAGTAATTTTGGTTGTAGGTTCTTGGTTTTCATCACTCTGAATATTTCTTGCCACTCCCTTCTGGCCTGCAAAGTTTCTTTTGAGAAGTCAGCTGACAGCCTAATGGGAACTCCTTTGTAGGTAACTAGCTGCCTTTCTCTTGCTGCTTTTAAGATTCTCTCTTTGTCTTGAACCTTTTGCATTTTGATGATGATGGGTCTTGATGTGTGCCTCTTGGGGTTCATCTTGTTTGGGACTCTCTGTGCTTCCTGGACTTGTATGCCTGTTTCCTTCACCAAGTTAGGAAAGTTTTCTGCCATTATTTTTCAAACAGGTTTTCGATTTCTTGTTCTCGCTCTTCTCCTTCGGGCACCCCCAAGATGCGAATGTTGGCACGCTTGAAGTTGTCCCAGAGGCTCCTTACACTATCCTCATTTTTTTGGATTCTTTTTTCTTTTTGCTGTTCTGATTGGGGATTTTTTGCTTCCTTATATTCCAAATCGATGGTTTGCTCCTTGGATTTACGTACTCTATTATTGAAGCTGTGTAAATTATTCTTTATTTCAGTTAATGCCTCCTTTAATTCTAACTGTGTATCCATGATTTCTAACTGGTCCTTTTTTATGCTCTTGAGGCCCTCCCTAAGTTCACTGACGTTCTCACTAAGTTCATTGAGCATCCTTATAAGCAGTATTTTGAACTCAGTATCTGTTAGGTTGCTTATCTCCCTTTCGCTTAGTTCTTTTATTGGGGTTTTGTTCTGTTCTTTCATTTGGGACCTGTTTCTTTGTCTCCTCATTTTGGCTGCCTCCCTGTGTTTGTTTCTGTGTATTACTTAATGAGAGCTATGGGGCTCGCTGAAACCAGATGCTGCTCGTTTGAAAGAATTTAGGAAAAACCTGAAGCAGGATCCAAGACCGGCCAATCCTATGGTTAAGCAAGTGGGAACAGCTTGGGTGGGCTTGAAAGTTGTGTGGGGCGGGGCCTCAGGGAGTCAGCAGGGCGGGGCTACCAGTGTGAGCCAGGTTGCTGGAGTCCCAGATATGACTTTGTCTGCTGCCCCCGGGAAGGGCTCACCAAAGGAACAAAGGCCTCTTACAGCACGTTTGTCCCCCAGGAAGCCCCCTCTCCAGCCCTTGCTCCAGTGCCAAACAGCTCAGTTCTTCCCTGTGTGTCTCTGGCGCCCCTCGAGCTGCCTACCCTCCGAGCTTAGAGGGAGAGAGTCCGATAAGTCCGTGCGCGGGCCCTTTAAGGAGCTGCCTGGGGCTCCAGCCGCTTCAGCTTCCCTGAGCCTCAGTTTCCGCTGGTTTTTCCAGCCAGAAGTGATGGGGATTCTCTTCCTGGCACTGGAACCCTGAACGGGGCACCTGTTGTGGGACGGGGACCCCTCAGTCCTCAGGAAGGACCTTCCCAGCTGCGGGAGCCTCCTGATTTTTATCCACCAAGCTTAGGTGTGGGACCAGCCAGTCTCGCCGCCCCCCTCCCCCCCTCGCACCTCCACCTGTCCTACTGGTCTGGATGTAGCTGCTTTTTTTTTTTCTTAGTTCTGTAGTTGTACAACTTCCATTCAGCTTGATTTCAGGCAGTTTTGAATGATGGTTGTTCTGTAGTTTAGTTGTAACTTGGATGTGGTTGTGGGAGGACGCGATACCGCGTTTACCTACCCGCCATCTTGACCGGAAGTCTCAACTCTCATGAACTTTAATGGCCTCATTTGAAAAATGAATTAATTGTTGTAGATGTCATCAAATATTTGTTCTGGGTCTAAACTTTTGTAATTCTGCTTGTGAAGAGATTGGAGTCCAATAATATTCATTAGAAAAAAAAAAAAGATCAAATATACTAAAGAAATCATGCTGGAATTCAATAATAAAATTATATTGATTCAAATGTTCTAGTATATTTAGTTGGTTAAACTGGATATAGACTGAAAAATAAATGATTTTTTTTTCATGTGAGAACTACTGCAGCCCTACATATACATATTACTTGGGTGAGTGAATCTCATCTTGTCTCCACATTTATCTAGCTAGAACTTTGCCTCAGTATTAGCAAACTAGATGAATTCAGTACTTGACTGTTTCTACTACCTAATATTTTAAATTCAGCATGTATTCAATGGAGTAAACCTGGATCACAGGTTTAGCCAATCCTATTGGAACAATTTTGCACTGTCATGCTTGAAAGTGCAGGAAATAACCGGAAAATGAATGTTATAATTCACTTTTCCCTCTGCAAGACCATTTTAACACATTCACTTAGGAACATCATTTTAAAACTTCCAGATAATCCTCAAGTAACTTCTGTGGGTCAAAGTCTGCTCTCCATGTGCATACACAGAGCATTATAACACGAGAGCAGGCACCATAACCTGGTAATTTGCAGACTCACATACCAGGGATCCACAGAGTCTACCAGAAATAGAATGTAATTTTTTTAGGAGTCCCTAGCATTTTAAAACTACATGTCAGAAAAAATTGAATAGTTAAGTTGTGCATGAGAGAGAGAGAGAGAGAGAATGAAAATGAGAAACAGGACAAGAGAGAAGAGAGTATTAATAAAAATAGAAAAAAAAAGGAATAATCTAGGTTTGGGTGGTAAAAAGAAAGAAAACAAAACAAAACAAAAAGCACAACTTCTTGAATAAAGTTTCAATGGACCAAAATAACTCCAGCAGAGCCTGGGGACCTGAAGTACCAAAAAGGAAAAATAAAAATAAAAAAATGACCAAATAGAATAACAGTTTGAGGCAGTTCATAACTAGGAGGGTTGTTGTAAACTCGCAAGCAGGGAACTTAGTTAACCTCAGCTAAATATCTGTTTGACCTTTTTTCCAAGTAGTTACATCTGGTTCTACGGTCCTGGCGTATCTGTGCTAAGTGTTAATGCATCTGTGTCTGACAAATGAGCCACTGTGTACGTATTACTCTCACACATATGTCAGAGTTGTCTCCTCAATTCATTCATTTATTCAATGTGTTCCAGCTGGGTCTAAGAATTCTATTAGCTTAATCATTATAACTTGGTTTCTTCAATGGCATTCTGTCTTATGGCCACATATTTAAAAAAATAAGCAGGTTATTTTTACTTCCAGTCCTATCCATGTTAATTTATCCACACTGTCAATGCATGTACGTAAAATGGTGGTAAATGCCATCAAAACATAGAGTGATATTAACTAAGACATGCTGCTCCTAAAACTTTGCTAATGATATCTGTTTTCAGATTCGTTAAGAACATTTTAATGAAAAAACATGAACAGAATCAACTTTGCTCTAGTTTATTATTTGAAAAGTTGCACAAAGACTTTATACTCAAAATTTCACTCTCACTAGCCTTTAATAAAACTTTCCAAATAATAAAATTGGCATCATTTCACGTGCTCAATTAAAAATAAAAAGTGACATACAGATTTTTACAGTACAGGAAATAGTGGAAATCTATTATATTGTATTTAGATTTTTTCCTTTATTATCCCAATTTTAAAGGAATTTTGCAAAAGTAGATAATATAAATATTTTAATTATCTAAATGTTTTTGATATGTAATTACTACATTCTTCCTGATACTTTGCCAATAGAATTTTGACATTTTCGGGTAACACCAAGCTCACAATTTTACAATAGATCATGACTGGTTTAAGTCAACTGAAATTCTACTGTTCTTTCTTTCCCTTATTCTTACCGATCAGAGTAACCATGTGACCTAATTCTGGCCAATGCCATATAAAGGGAGTCCTTTAGGAAGAAGGGGATTATCTTGATAATCTTTGCTCTCCTGGTAAAAGAAAAACACATATTGGTATTACCTTTTCTGAATACATTTTATTCCTGCCTTAGATCCTTGTAATAAGGCCTTGGCTTTTGTTATGCATATGTCTTACAAACACAGGTCATATAATCTGAAGTCATTTGCAAAGACATTCTTGAATCAATTTTACTAGTGACATTGTGGCAGACTTTTTGATACAGAAAAATATTAATATTTTTATGGAGAAAGATTTGCATTTTATTTTATTTAGTTTTATTAACATTTATTTTTATTACAGATGTTTCTCTTTTTTCGCCCATGGATACCCTCCTCAAGATCCTGCACCACCACCTCAACAGCATTGTGTCTATGTCCATTGGTTATGCATATACGCATATAAATTCTTTTGTTTATCTCATCACTCCTCACTGCTACCTCGTCTGAGGTTTGTCAGTCTGGACCCTACTTCTATGTCTCTGGGTCTATTTTGTTCATCCGTGTATTTTGTTCATTATATTCCACAAATAAATGAGATCATGTGATATTTGTCTTTCTCTGATTGGCTTATTTCATTTAGCATAATACTCTCCAGGTCCCTCCATGTTGTCTCAAAGGATAAGAGATCTCTCTTTCTTACAGCTGCAAAATATTCCATTGTGTACATGTACCACCACATTTTTATCCACTCATCTATTCAGGGATACTTGGGCTGTTTCCAGATTTTAGCAATTGTAAATAGTGCTGCTATGAAGATAGGGGCACATATATTCTTTCTGATTGGTGTTTCAGGCTTTTTAGGATATATTCCTAGAAGTGGGATCACTGGGTCAAGTGGCAGTTCAATTTTTAATTTTTTAAGGAAACACTATATTGTTTTTCATAGTGGCTGCACCAGTCTGCATTCCCACCAGCAGTGTACTGGAGTTCCTTTTTCTCCACACCCTCGCCAACACTAGTTGTTTGATTATTTGTTGATCGCAGCCATTCTGACAGGTGAGAGGTGATACCTCCTAGTCGTTTAGATTTGCATCTCTCTGACGAACAGAGAGATTGAACATTTTTTCATATGTCTCTTGGCCATTGTATGTTCTGTTTGGAGAGGTGTCTCTCTAGGTACTCTGACCATTTTTCAAAGAATTATTTTTATTAATTTATTTTTGTTACAGATATTTCTCCCCCATTGACACCCTCCTCCCCATTCCCTTCCCTCAGCCCAATCCCCAGCTTTGTTGTCTACGTCTAATGGTTATGCATACATGCATATAAGTTCTGTGGTGTATCTGTTCCCTCCCCTCCCTACCCCCTCTTCTGAGGTTTGTCAGTCTATACCCTACTTCTATGTCTCTAGGTATATTTTGTTTATCACTTTGTTTTGTTTATTATATTCCACAAATAAGTGAGATCATGTGGCATTTGTCTTTTTCTGCTTGGCTCCTTTCACTTAGGATAATACTCTCCAGGTCCCTCCATGTCATCTCAAAGGATAAGAGAGCTTTTCTTACAGCTGCATAGTATTTCACTGTGTATATGTACCACAGCTTTTTTATCCACTCATCTACTGATGGACACTTGGGCTGTTTCTGGATCTTAGCTATTGTAAATAGTGCTGCTATGAATATAGGGGTACATATATTCTATCTGCCCATTTTATAATTGTGTTCTTTGTCTTCCTTTTGTTAGTTTGTATGAGTATATATTTTGGAAATTAACCCCTTATCAAATGTATCATTGGCAATTATGTTCTCCTATATACTGGAATTCCTTTCCATTTTGATGCTTATGTCTTTTGCTGTGCAGAAGCATTTTAGTTTGATGTTCTCCTATATATTAATGTCTTTCCTTTGTTTCTCTTGCATTGTATCAGTGAAAATTCTGCTGTGTGTGATGTCTGAAATTTTGTTGCTTACATCTTCTTCTAGTACTTTTATGGATTCATGAGTCACATTTAAGTCTTTTATTCATCTTGAGTTTATTCTTGTGTATGGTGTAACTTGGTGGTCTAGTATCATTTTTTTGCATGTAGCTGTCCAATTTTCCCAACACCATTTATTAAAGAAAATGTTTTTACTCCATTGGATGCTCTTGCCACCTTTGTCAAACATTAATTGAGCATACTGTCCTGGGTCAATTTCTGGGTTCTCTATTCTGTTCCATTGATCTATATGCCTGTTCTTGTGCCAGTACCAGGCTGTTTTGAATACAGTGGCTTTGTAGTATAAAATGATATCCAGTATTGTGATCCCTCCTACTTTGTTCTTCTTTTTCAAGATTGCTGTAGCTATTTGGGGTCTTTTTTGGCTCCATATAAACTTTTGGAGTACTTGTTCTAGTTCTGTGATATATGTCATTGGTATTTTAATGGGGATTGCATTGAATTGATACAATGTCTTGAGTAGTATGGACATTTTAATAATGTTGATTCTACCAATCCATATACAAGGTATATGCTTTCACTTTTTTATATCTTTCTCTATTTCTTTTTCAATGTCCTGTAGTTTTCCGTGAAGAGGCCCTTTACTTTTTTAGTTAAATTTATTCCTAGGTATCTTAATTTTTTTTTTGCTGCAATGGTAAATGGGATTGTTATTTTTAGTTTCTCTTTCTGTGAGTTCATTATTGGTGTATAAGAATACCATCAATTTCTTGATGTAAATTTCATATATTGTACTTTGCCAAATTCATTTATTAAATCTAGTAAATTTTTGATGGAGTCTAGGGTTTTCAATGTACAAAAGCATGTGATCTGCAAATAATGATAGTTTCACTTCCTTTTTTCCAATTTGAATCTTTTTTTATTTTTTCTTCTTGTCTAATTGCTGTGGCTAAGACTTCCAGTACTATGTTAAATAGATGTGACAAAAGCGGGCATCTCTGTCTTGTTTCTGTCCTTAAGAAAAATGCTTTTAGTTTTTGCCCATGGAGCATGATGTTGGCTGTAGATTTTTCATATATGGCCTTTATTATCTTGAAATATGATTCCTCTATTCCCACATTGCTGAGCATTCTTATCAGAAATGGGTGCTGCATTTTGTCAAATGCTTTTTCAGTGTCTATTAATATGATCATATGGGGGTTTTTTTTGTTACTGTGTTTTTTGTTTTTTTTTCTTCTCCTCACCTGAGGACATTTTTCCACTTTTGCTCAGATAGAGTATGAGGGAGAGAGAGAGAAACATGGATGTGAAAGGAACACATGGACTGACTTCCTCCCACAAGACCCCAAACAGGGCTGGAGACGAATCGCAACTGAATTATGTGCCCTTGACTGGAATCAAACTCATGACTCATTGGTCTGCAGGCCGATGCTCTAACTGCTGAGCCAAACCAGCCAGGGCAATCATATGGTTTTTATCTTTTATTTTGTCCATGTGGTATATCACATTTATTGATTTGTGAATGTTGTACCAGCTTTGCATCCCTGGGATGAATCCCACTTGTTTATGGTGAATAATTTTTTAAATATATTGCTGGATCCTATTTGCTAATATTTTGTTCAGGATTTTGACATCTATGTTCATCAGAGATATTGGTCAGTAGTTTTCTTTCTTTGTAGTGTCTTTATCTGGTTTTAAAATTAGAATTATACTGGCTTCATAAAATGAATTTGGAAGCCTTCCTTCTTCTTGGATTTTTTGGAACAGTTTGAGGAGAATGGGTGTTAGTTCTTCGAATGTTTGGTAGAACTTCCCCGGGAAGCCATCCAAGCCCTATCTTTTGTTTCCTGGGAGTTTCTTGATTACATCTTCATTTTTTCTACTTATTATTGGTTTGTTCAAATTTTATATCTCTTCCTGGTTCAGTTTTGGGAGACCATGTGATTCTAGAAATTTGCCCATTTTGCCCAGATCGTTCAATTTTTTGCATATAATTGTTCATAGCATTCTTTAATGATCCTTTTTATTTCTGTAGTGTGAGGTATTTTTTCTCTTTCATTTCTGATTCTGATCCTCTCTCTTTGTTTCTTGGTGAATCTGGCTAAAGCTCCATCAATTTTGTTTATCTTTTCAAAGGATCTGTTTCATTGATCTTTTGAATTTTTTTTTTTTGTCTTTCTGTCATTTATTTCTTCTATGACCTTTACTATTTCTTTCCTTCTACTTGCTCTGGGTTTTTCTTTTCATTTACATTCTAGTTCTTTAAGTTGTAGGGTTAATTAGTTAATTAAGAATTTTTCTTGTTTCTTGATGTAGGCCTGTAGTGCTATGAACTTCCCTCTCAGTACTATTTCTGCTGTATCCCATAGATTTTGTGTTGTTGTGGGTTCATTTTTATTGGTTTCCAGGAAGTTTTTAAAATATATTTTGATCTCCTTGCTAACCCATTCATTGTTTAATTACATGCTTTTTAGCTTCCATGTTTTTGAATGTTTTTGAGTATTTTTATTGTAAATGATTTTCAGTTTCATGCTATTGTGATCTGAGAAGATGCTTGATATTTTTTTTTAATCTTCTTGAGCTTGTAGAAACTCAGTTTGTGTCCTAACTTGTGGTCTATCTTTGAGAATGTCCCATGTGCACTTGAGAAGAATGTGAATTCTGCAGTTTTGTGGTGTAATTCTCTGTAGCTATCTATTAAATCCATTTGATCTAGTACCTCATTTAGAGTCTTTGTTTCCTTGTTAATTGTTTGTTTAGAAGATCTACCCAGTGATTATCAGAGGGGTGTTGAAGTCCCTTGCTATAATTATATTGCTGTCAATTTCTCCTTTATGTCCTCCAGAAGTTTTTAAATGTATTTTGGTGCTCTTATGTTGGCTGCATATATGTTTACTAAAGGCTTATCTTCCTGCTAGATAGATCCTTTCAATATTATGTAGTGGCCTTCTTTGTCTCTCATTATGGCCTTCATTTTGAAGTCTATTTTATCAGATATGAGTATTGCTAGCACAGCTCTTTTTTTCTTCCCATTGCTTGGAAGATTTTTTTTTTTTTCATCCCTTCACATTCAACATATTTGAGTCTTTTGTTGTGAGGTGGGTCTCTTGCAAACAATATATATGTCATGCTTTCTTATCCATTAAGCTACTCTGTGTCCTTTGATTAAAGCATTTAAACCATTTACATTATTATAGATGTGTATTTATTTATTTATTTTGTTTATTATGGTTTTGTTTCTCTTCTTATTTCTTTTCTTATTACATCAGTCCTTTTAGCATTTCTTGCAGTGCTGGTTTGGTGCTAATATATTCCCTTAGTCTTGTTTTGTCTGGGAAGCTATTTAATTTACCTTCTATTTTGAATGATAGCCTTGCTGGATAGAGTAGTCTTGGATTCTGATCTCTGTTTTTCATTACATTGATTACTTCATGCCATTCTCATCTGGCTTTTTTTGTTTCTGTTGAGAAGTCAGCTGATAGCCTTATAGGGGTTCCTTTGTAGGAAACCTGTTGCTTATTTCTTGCTGCCTTTAGGATTCTTTCTCTGTCTTTAATTTTGGGCATTTTAATTATTATATTTCTTGGAGTGGCTCTCTTTGGGTTTTTCTTACTTGGGGCTCTCTGTACTTCTTGAACTTGTATACCCTTTTCCTTTGCCAAGTAGGGAAGTTTTCTGTCACTATTTCTTTAAATATATTTTCTAACCCTTTCTAATTTTCTTCCTCTCTGGCATGCCTATGATTTGGATATTGTTACATTTTATATTGTCCCACAGTTCTCTTTAGCTGTCTTTCTGTTTTTTATTGTTATTTCTTTTTGGTTTTCTAATTTGGCGATTTTTTTCTAGCCTGTCTTCTCATTCACTGATCTGATCCTTGGCTTCCTCTACTCTGCTGTTTAGTCCCTCCAATGTGTTCTTTATTTCTGCTATATCATTTTTCATTTCTGCTTGGTGGTCTTTCATTTCCAATTGGTTGATTTTCAATGTTTCTATGTCTTTACTCATGCTGTTGAGCTTCCTCTGACTATTACTTTGAACTCTGCTTCTCATATCTTGCTTAATTTCATTTCATTTATTTCATCTTCTATAGAATTCTCTTGTTCTTTCATTTGAGATTTGTTTATTTGTTTCACCATTTTGGTTGTCACAGTGGATTTTAGAGCCTGCCAAATTTTCCCTGTGGGTCTTGGTGTTCTGCTGACTATGACTCCCTCTACTGAATTTGGATGAGTGTGGGAGGATCCACATTACATACCACTGTCAAGTCTTACATTCCTGGGTTGATTTAAAGGCCAAGCAAAGGTTAAGTTATCCTCTAGCTTTTGCCTGAAGGCTATTATTCTTAGTTACTTGATGAGCCTTGGGTTCAGTCCTCTGCTTAATCAAAAATTCCTCAGGTGTACAGAGTAAGAGGAATTCCAGTGGGTGGGGCAATTGCTTGCTGGCAGTCTTTAGCTGTTAATGAGGCTCAATTTGCATTTCTCTGGGCTGGCTTGGTGGTGTTAAATTCCTGAGGAAGTGGCTATTGCTTCTCCCCAGGGCTCTGGGAAGGGGATCTTTGAGCAAGATGGCCACTGTCCCATCAGGGAGGAATTCAGCACAAAACTCCCTGTTTCCTCCCCTCCAGCCCTCTCCTGAGCCAGGAGCCCTGGACTCCTTCCATACAGTTCCAGTCCAGTTTGCCCTCCCTCTGTATGAACCCAAAGCTATAGCTGATTTAGTGTTCTGGTCTTTAAAGAACTGACTGCTCACAGCTAAAACAGTCCTCAGCTGCTGTTTGTAAGTTCCCAGCCTACCCTCTTGCATCTCTGCAATTCCTACCAGACTTTATTTGTTGTCCTCTTTCCATCCCTGGTTATAAGGGTTCTCTCCAGCTGCTTTTCAGTTGTTTTTATTCTTGATGATTTGTGTTTAGTTTAGTTGTAATTCCAGTCTTGTCTTGGGAGACAGTCTATATAGCTTCCATTCACTCCACTGCCATTTTTCTCTCTCCCCCCAATTCCTTCACACCAAGCAGAGCCACAGAAAGCTGAAAGCTTCAGGGTGGTCGCTGTCTCCTGCATCCCGGTCAGGAGTCAAGCTGTCCCACAGCCAACCTCTCAGATTGCTGTTGGGAAATATTAATCTTGAAGCCACTTTAAACCAATTTTTTCTTTTGCTTTCCAAAGTATTCCTCTCTTGTTTAATCACTGAAATTTGGCAGAAATGTCAATATTACAATAGTTGCACTTGCATTTACATATATATATGTATATTCTCCTGTACTTAACATGTACAAACCAAATATGTCTCTTCAAACATAGCTATTTTTTGTATCCTGGTATAAGTCTGGCAGATCCCCACCATCTTCAGGCTCCAGTATACTCTCACATGCTCTGATATTTCATTTTACCTCAACCATTCATATTCATCTAATGTTACTAGATAGCTAATATGCAACTAAACTATTCTATCTCTTGTAAGCAATATCAAACTTATTGTTAAATAACATGGATGTGAGTAAACAAGGTCAAGTGAATTGACCAATTAGAACTGCTCAATCCTTTATGTTATCCCTACTCCCCTTTTACTGCTGCTCATTTTATGTAGTTTGAAGATACCCTCTGCTATGAAGAAAGTGGTAGGTAGTGACCACTGGAATCGCCAGTGGGCCAAATGATAAGCCACTCAGCATTGTCCATAAAGCTTAAAGAAAGTGCTAACTTCTGATAAATGTTCACTGGACTGAAATGCTATCTGAAATATTAAAATTAAATTTTAGGCAAAAAATTCTGGCTTGTGGAAGCTTAGGCTAAAAAGTAGGAAAACGTTATATATACATCAGAGTTCGTAGGTTGTATCTGATGTGCAGTGAGTGTGTGCCTGTATCAGTGCTTGTACTTGTGTGTTATCTGGTTAGTGAATAATTTGGTCATTGCCTATTTGTTACTACTATTTCTAAAATATGACTGTACTCCAGTTTACTTGAAAACATCTAACATCTTGTCCAAATGCTATTTTTTTTTAAATTTCTCTTACTTGAATTTTTTAGTTGGTTACACTAATTTTATAATTTCAACATGCTCATTCTCTTTGTAGATAAATATGTAAAATATGTGTATTTCATTATTTGATTAATTTATATAATTTCAGGAGTGTGCTTTATTGTTGAAAAAGAAGTCATGGAAAAAATATTAGTGCTGATCAACAGCCATATTATTACTTTAACACCATTATAATTTGAATTAAAATAATAAACATTATAAGAATTTGAAATTTTGAAAATTTAATTTTGGAAGTTCTCTAAATACATATAGGCTTTGGATAAGTATAAATAAGTATAAGTATAGGCTTTGAAATTAAATATTTCAAAGTTTATGAAATATATGCATTAATAGTATAGCATATTTAATTCAATAAGCTAATATTTCTCAAGAGAATTGAAGAACATATTTATGAAACTTAAACTTTGATTTCTGATGAACAGATTGACAAAAGTAATAAATTTTAGAAAACTTCCATCATGGTCCTTAGACAAGATCTAATGACTTCTGTTTGCTCACTAATCTTTAGAGTATTATAAAAGGATAAACCTGTATTGGTAACCTATATCAGGGAACCTTGTTGATTTTAACTGAACAATGATTAAAAAAAAAGTGTTCATTTTGCAGATCTAAATATTTGTAATGAAATCATAGAATTGAAAAACAAAAAAAAGTCTAAGTGTGAATTACGAATAACAGAGTCTCCATTTTATTGAGTTAACATCAAATCCTACCAGATATAGGAAAAACATTTATTTAATAATCACACTTATTAATTGGTAGTTATAGGCAGTAGATGGTTTTCACTACTTGCTTTACTAAAATAATATTTCAGGAACATTTAGAGTCTCACCAGTATTTAAATATTGGTTCTGAAAATCTTTTCAAAGAGAGATAAACCAAAAAACTTACATGCATATATGCACAACCAATGGACACAGACAACAGTTTGGGGAAAGCAGGAGGTGGGAGCAAGGAGAAAGAGGTTAATGGGGGAAAAAAGAGGGGACATCTGTAATACTTTCAACAATAAAGATTTTTTAAAAATCAAAGAACAATTTAAAGATGAAGTCCATGTTTTCTTCCAATGTAAAAACAATTATTTTGTTGAACGGTATACTGTAATAGTCTTGTGAGACTCCAAAGGGCAAAACCAGAATTTTTAAATTGTTAAGTCTTCTTACTAACACATGTAATCATTGAGTCTGTTCACTCTATTTTCTGAACATTTACAGAGCTGAACTTCTCATTTCCATCACTACACTCTCAACCTTATCCACACTGTATTACACTGGTAAGCTGAATATTTTGGTTAAAAGTTCATTGAAAGCATGATTTAATAAAAGCAATTATTTGAAAAATGCAATTCTATAAACTTATCTTAAAATACAAATAAGTCCAGCTGTGTGGCTCAGTTTGTTGAGCATTGTCCTATGCACCAGGAGGTTGCCTGTTCAATTCCTGGTCAGGGCACATGCCCGGGTTGTAGGCTTGATTCCCAGTAGGGGGTGTGCAGAAAGCAGCCAATCTATGTTTCTCTGTCATTGATGTTTCTATCTTTCTCTCCCAGTTCCTTTTCTCTCTGAAATCAATAAAAAAAATATAACAAATAATGCCTTTTGAAGAAGGAGATATTTCATGAATAATTTCATAAAAAATTTGATAAAGCATTCCCAAATTGCAAGATAAGTTTGAATTACTATTACTTTTTGAATCACCAACTTTTCCTGGCCTTTTCTTTACAAATGCAACAACAGAAACAAACAAAACAGAAATGAGTAAATTCTAAAATCCCCCTAAACATTCTATGTGTACATCACTTTTGTAATTTACTCAGTTTGTAATTCAGCACCTATTGGTACCTTGTACATTAGAAACATGATTAGAAGGTGTTGGGCGTGACCCTGATCCCTGCGGAACTGAAAATCAAAAACGCATCACTTCCTTCAGAAAGGTGTGAAAGAAAAGGCTCTAGGGAAATTTTGCAGGAGCTAATTAATTCCACCTGCCATAATAATGGTGCAACATTCACAAATAAGACTTCTTTCTGAAAATTAGATGTTAGTTTTGAAGTGTTAATATATTAAAATGTATGCAAATTATCTCATATAGTCAGTAACTGGTATGGATTTCCATTTTATTATAAGAGTTATAGGTTTTAGGGAATCAAATATGCCAATGCTGTTTTATCTAAGGAAAAAAATTCTTAGGTTTGATTAATTGTGAAATTTTTTTATCTAAAAAAAAATCTAGATAAAACTAGTTTCATTACAATTGTTTGTACTCATTTAAATTGGTGGCTTGATATATGTAAATTAAAATGGGCTAAAGCTCAGTAAAACTTTTAGAATAAAACAATCACCTCCAAATTATGCTACTAATTAAAGAAAGGAAGATGCCTTCAGAGGACTTGTCTTAGCACGCTGCTAAATTTATGTACATATAGCACTTTGCCTAAAAATGGCAATTGATAAAACAATAAAAATATCACACATATTTAGTATTTTATTATTTTATAATTGGGTGGCAATATGATGTGGAAAAGAAAGCCCTGGTTTTGGAGGCAGACAAGATTGACTTCAAACCTTGATTCTTACTCAACGGTAACGGTCACTGCTACTGTCGTATTGATCACTTACTGTTTTACACATTCTATGTGCTTTGTATATCATTTATATTTATGAAAGAAGGAGGATTTCCAGTAACCATCAAGCAAACTTTGAAAAAAAAAAAGCCTACTTGTGTGAAAAACTGTGTGGTGGGAACTGAACAATAGAGTAACCAAAGATTAGTTTTCATTTGTTTGTTTGTCAGACATTTATCCTGTTTGTCAAACATTTGTTTGTTTGTCACTTTATCCTGAACTAGTCTCAAAGAAGTTGTACAGTATTGTGGAAAATGACATTTCTGAATTTTGATGATTTCATTTCTCTTTTTATGCCAATACAGCTGGGGACAGAGAGGAATGTGTTTAGAAAACAATTAATGCTGAAATGCTGTAGACATAGCCACATCCTGTTTTTTTAACTCTCTTATTTCCCAGTGAGCTATTTACCCACAGCACCTCCACAACTCACCTACATGGTTACATGCTGGACTTACTAATTATAAGTAATTGCATTTCATCTAAAATCTTATATTTTAGGCATCAACTCTGAAAGGTTACCTACCGTCTTCCAACTTTTCACTTATTTTTATGTAAAAGATACCTGACGACCTTCCCAGGATTCCTTTCCTGACTAGTGCCCTCTAACACAGGCACCACCTTTCCACTATTTATTACACCTGCCATGACTTCACTCCCTAAATTCTTCTTAGATTTCATAGGTCATCACTATGTTCACTCTTTTATCTTTATCTTCGACTCCCATAAAAAAACTCCAAAGCTGGCTTAAGTGATTATTTTTTGTTGTTACAAGAAGTCTGAACTCTACCAACTCAACACAATGGGAATAAAAGCAAACAATGTTAATTAGTTTTATTTTAAACATAGGTCCACACATTTCAAGGGACACTCTGCTGAAATCTCACTTCAATTTTTTCTTAATAAAATTAATCTTCCAGTTTCTGAAATAAGTATTTATTTTATTGCTTATTCATTATACTCAAACCTCCTCCATATACCCTTCCTACCTCAATATTTTTTATAACATCTTTACGAACTATTTTGCGACTAACATAAAAGAAACTGTACAATAACTATTTCACCTTACCTTCTCCAAATTATAAACCTATTGGTATCATAATTTATAAAATATTCCCTGTATTCCTATTAAATAGATAAACTGCCTCATCTGCTTTCTAAGGTCAAACTTGATACTTGTTCACTGAATCTCAATATCACCCAACAAAGACTTCCTTCCAGAAATTATCTCATTATTTCATATATCACATAATTTTCCTTCTTATCTATGTTTTTGACATCAGCATATAGTGTGTTCTAATATGTTGCAATTGCATAAAAAAATAAAATAAGGCCTGCAAGAATATCTCCCATTTCAGCTATTGCTCCATTAATCTGTTCTTTTTATAAGTGACTTTAAAACAAAGTATTGTCAATATTTACCACTCCATTTTTTCATACCCAATTCTCTTTCTCTCCCATAGGCTTATATTAATGTTCTAATTACACTTCTAATGGACTTTCTCTTCTTAAATAAACTCATTATTTCTCATTTTTCTCTATCTCACAGCAGCATATGAACCAAGTGACTCTTCCTCCATCTTGGGAAACATTATTCTCATAGACAACAGGATACTACACTCTTCTATTCTTCTATTCCTTTTACTGGTAGCTTTTTGTTTTTTTAAATCCTCACCTGAGGATATTTTTTCATTGATTTTTAGATAGAGTGGGAGGGAGGGAAAGAGAGAGAGAGATGTGAAAGAGACATATCCATTGGTCTCCTGCATGACCCCAAACAGGGCTAGGGATCAAACCTGAATCCTAGGTATGTGCTCTTGACCAGGAAATAAACCTGCAACCCTTCAGTCTGTGGACCAACGTTCTAACCACTGAGCCAGGCTCGCCAGGGTTCACTGGTAGCTTTTTAATAGCCTATCAGATTTTTTATTTGGCTTCTCCTTTTTTGCTACCAAACTTTGGATTCTCAGAGTGTTTTCTTGCCCCTTATGTATCAGAGTCCCCAAGACGCCCCTGAGAAGCAATGATTCACTAGAATGACTCGTGTAACTCAGAAAAGCTATTCTATTTATGGTTGTGGTCTCCTATATCAAAACTGTACAGATTAAAATCAGCAAAGACAAAAGGTGCATAAGGTGGAGTCCAAGCACAAGCTTCCAGTTTATTCCAAGTGGAGTCCAACAGATAGTGTTTAATTCTCCCAGAAATACTGTGTGATAATATTGTCAACCAGGAAGAAGCTCTTCTGAGCCTTGGTGTCCAGGATTTGCAGTGAGGGGTAGTCATATAGGCATGGAGTGCTGATTCAATGTCCAGCTTCTCCATGGGTCATACTGATACAGCATGACCCAAGGCTACCATTAATCACAGTTAGCAGAAACCATCCTACATACACAAGGGCACTCTTAACATGCAAGATATTCCAAGTACTTAGGGCTTAGAGGGTTAAGTCCAGCTTGCCAAAGTCTCGTTTATTTCTTGCTGAGTTATCTCTTTATTGCCCATCCTCCCTTCTACCTATACTTCCTTTCTTGGTTACCCCATACTATTTCCATGGTTTAAAAACTATGCATATGCTATGTAACAACAAACTCTACTCCAGAAATAATCTCCACTAAACTCTAAACAGACATATATAGCCTATTAAGTATTGAAGATTTAATGATTGACTATTTTTTTTTTCTAATTATTCAGCTCCAGTATCCTCATTCTTGCCAGAACCTTGTTTTGATGTAATAAAGTTCTCCACCTCTTGACTTTGGACTTGGCTATGTGTCTTCCTTTGGTCCATGTAATGGGGTAAAAATGATGGTGTACCAGTTAGGAGCCTAGTTCTTACTCCCTTGTATCTTTGTTTGCACTAAGAACATCGTGTGGATTAACATCCTGGTTCCAGACAAAAGAAGTGGAGCTGACTCTGTCACATAGGCCTGTCATGAAAATCCAGAGCCATATCAGATTCCATAGTTTTAAATCACAGCCTCGTAGCTACATCTAGATGAGCTGAAATCAAGCAGATTCAGTGCTTCATAAGATACCTAATGGGTCTATTAAGCCTCCGAGTTTTGGAATGCTTCATTTCTCAGAATTATAGTGAAAATAGTTGACTTTATTTATCATCTCAACAGGGGAGTAAAATCTGAAACTAATAAGAGTTCATGGACATCTAAAAGGTCAATGCTATTTTTACACTAAGAATAGGCAACTTCTCAATTATCCAGTTGCTCAAATTTCTTATCTATAAATTCAGGCAACAGTAATGCCCACCTCAGATGTTCTATGATAATCATATATTAATTTATGTTAAGCTCATAGTACAATGTCCAACACACACACTGAAAAAAATATCGGTTATATTTAAGTCATTTTTGTTAGTGCTTTATAATCTCAGCCTAATGTTTAGTTTATCTCTGATTTAGAGAAGAATTTTAAATTCTCATCTTCAACCTCCTCATTTTGAATAAAATGTGAAAATCTACCAATATTAACACTTTAGTAAATATGGCTATGATATATTCAATTTCCCAAGCCACAAACTTAGAAGTCTCTGATTCTTTTCTTTTTCTCACCTTTCTCATCACTAAGTTTGTTTTTTTCTCTACTTCCAAGTCTTCTTATCAATGCTAATATATCTTTAATCCAAGACAACTTTATTATCAGGAACATTTTAATAGCTTCTAAACTGATCTCCATGATTGCTGCTTCCCTTTTCCCCACTGAAGTGCCTCTAATTCTATATTCATCTCAGTCAGAAAATGTTACATCTATACACAAAATTATTAACAGTATTCCCTGCCATTCACAGTGAAATCTGAAGTCATTACAAAGAAGTCTAAACTCAATGTAATCTGGATTCCCTTTACTCATTGTAAAGAGAAGAGGTGAAACAGAAGTTAAACATTTGAGTAATTACATAATTTCTTACAATAAAGGCAGGTAGTAATAAATGCCATGTAGAGAAATAAAAAGGTAAGGAAATAGGGCCTATGTGTTGGAAATAAAAATTAACATAGAGTGGGGGAAAAAAACCTTTCTTGAGACCTGCTGATGGACAAAACATTCAGGTAATAGAAAGAACAAAAAAGAAACCAGTAAGCACTAATGCCTAAAGTCATAGCAACACTGACTGAGGAAGAGCAGGACAACTTGTAGCTGGAACAGGCAAAACAACCTGTAGTTACAACACAGGGAGGAATCAAGGGAGTAATAGGCAATTATAGAGAGGCTAAATTATAGCCTAGACAGTTAATTTCAACTTTCTATCCACTTTATGCCTTCAACCTTGCAACTTCAGGTATCTAGGAGAAAACCTTCTGCCTTGCTGACTTCCTCACTGTAAAGTCATTATCATTAACCTTGAAGGTGACCCATTTTACCTGTCATTCTCACAATATCACCCTAGTCCATCCACTCCTTCACTGTCCTGGTCATTAATTTCATAACCTTTTATCTCATCAAATCTATGCATCTTCTTCTCTAATTTATCTCTCAGCTCCTAATCTTGCTCTCGATTTTGCCAAGAAAACTGAAATGATAAGAAAACTGAACCTCCTACAGCTGTGCCTAACTCAGCACTTGCATCTGTGCTCATATTCTCTCAAGTTATTCTTTTTTAAATTAAATTTATTGGGGTGACATAGGTTAATAAGATCATATAGTTGTAAAGTGTACACTTCTGTGATATAGGGTCTGTATATTGCATTGTGTGCCCACCATCCAAAGTCAAATCATCTTCTGTCACCATATATTTGGCCCCTTTGAATACCCCCACACCCTTCCCTCTGCTAACCACTATACTATTGTTTGTGTCTATGAGTTTCAGTTTTATATCCCACATATGAGTGAAATCATATGGTTCTTAGTTTTTTATGCCTGACTTATTTCACCCAGCATAATCTTTTCAAGGTACATTTATGTTGTTGCAAATGGCAGTACTTCTTCTTTTCTTATGGTTGAGTAGTATTCCATTGTGTGTGTGTGTATATATGTATACACACACACACACATACATATATACACATCTTCTTTCTGCAATAATCTATCAAAGAATACTTTGGTTGTCTCCATGTCTTGGCCACCATGAATAATGCTGCAAGAACATAGGGGTGCATATATCTTTGAAGAGAAATATTTTCAAATATTTTAGGTATATGGAACAGGGCTTGCTGGGTTATATGGAAGGTCTATTCTTAATTGTTTGAGGAATTGCCATACTGTTTTCCACAGTGGCTTCACCAGTTTATATCCCCACCAGCAGTAAATGATGGTTCCTTTTCCTCTACAACCAGGTACCATATGATTTCACTTATATGTGGAATCTAATGAACAAATTAAACTAACAAAATAGAAACAGACTCATAGATAGAACAGATTGACAGCTGTCAGAGACGAGGGGGACTGGGTGTACAAGGTGAAGGGAGTAAGCAAAGAAAAAAGAAAGCTCACGGACACAGAGGACAGTACAGTGATTACCATAGGAAAAGGGGGGTGGGGCAAATAGAAGAGGGTAAAGTGGGGATACATGGTGACTTGACTTAGGGCAGTGAACACACAATATACAGATGACTACTACAAAAAAATTTTCTAAAAAGAAAGATGTTACCCTGCAAACAATTTGTGCTTATAAGTACTTATTAAGTATTAAATCATAATCTATATACATTTCTCTGACATGTGTATGTTAACAAAGATGAATCAACGCAAATGAAAAACCACTTGGCACTAATGCCTACTCCACCATCTCCCAAATTCTGTACCAATAATGAAAACCCTGAAACTAAGAGTAACATATAATATAATTTTATTTTGACATTATTGTCCATTTTGTTTTGAAAATTTGCTGTTTCACAGACATTGGTGAAGTTTTTTAAAAAAATGCTTTTATTGATTTTAGAGAGAGTGGAAGGGAGAGAGAGCAACACAGATTGGCTGCTTCCTGCACGCCCCGCACTGGGCATCAATCTCACAACCTGGGCATGTGCCCTGACCAAGAATTGAAATGGCAACCTCTTGGTGCATGGGAGGATGCTCAGCCAACTAAGCCACATCAGCCAGGGCATGTTAATTCATTTTTAATTATTCTATATGTTGTAACCTGTTGAATTCCAAAATAGGACTTGGGACTATATATCACATATGTTTTCTCAGAAGAAAAAAAGTCTGAGTTAGTGATTAATTTTATTATTTATCAAAGTCATCTGAAACTATTTTAAAAATTTCATTTTTATGTGCTATTACTTTCATGGCTAAAAGAGAGTAAGAGATATTAAATTCTGACAATGTCTTTTTTAATTAAAGCATTATGAAATGTAAAGATAGAGAATTAGAAAAGAAAAAAAGAAGCCATAGATAATTTGAAATTAATTAGACATACACTTGTGGATTTCTACTTTCCCACTTTTAAAGTGGTAACATGACAGATTTAGACAAAGACTTTCCCTTGAAATATTTTGACTTTGTTCTTAATCATCTTACCGAGCACTAATATGTGCAGTAGAACGTGTTCCTTAAGATAAACAAGCCAACAGCTAAAATGCAGCAAGAGGAAGAGTTGGCCTGAATCCTCTTTTCTTTTTTTATTCATATGTACTTGGGCATATCACTTAAACTTTCTGGAATTTGATTCCCTCATCAGTTAAAATGGCAGATTTAACATTAGTTTAATGTTTCTACTATGTATTTGAGGCACTGTTCTAGATATTTTACAGATGTTATTTCATTTACATGCCACACTGGTATGGTATAAAGCAGCATCCCTTTTCATAAAGAAATGAAGGAAGTTTTTAAAAAGTTAATAGTGAGCATGTGGTTGAGGGGCTATGAATTTAGCTGTTATTGTGTTAACGTGTGCTACATTCTAAAATATACAAATGTATACATATATAAAATATATTTTTATAATATATGTATACATGTATACATATATAATAATAATACTTCTGGTAAAATACTGTATATGCATTAGTCTCTCTCTATGTTTATCTGTCATATGTGTGTACAATATCTCATATAAGATGTGCATGACTATAACATACTTATGGTACACAGCACACGTTTTACTGTGCTGGAGGGAAAGGATTCAGGATGCAAACATTAATTGGAAAAGTTCTGAAAAAGTAGTTACATTACTTAAAAAATTCAATACTCTAAAGCTTCAGTGAAGTTTGTATAAAATTAGTTTGAGTCTGGTAAAGAGGGTCCCTCCTGTGATTCACAGTGGTCTCTCATGTAACACAGGTGGGGAGGACCTGAGGGAATAAAACAGGCGCTGTGATTAAAGATTTCTTTTAACCTCGGGAAAATACAATTATGAGAAACCCTGTTGAAATCTTTCCAGAACCTGTGAAAGCCATAACCCTCTCTGGAAGCGTGGAGAGCATTTTGCTTGCCTTCACATAAGTGCATGGCAGTCAGAAGCTGATTCCGGGAGAGACTTGAGTTTTCTTTGGCACAGCAGGCAATTCAATTAAAACACAGTTTGGTAGAAAAGGGTCTGTTTTTATGCAGCTGTGGCTTGTTCTCATTGATGGGTATTTGACTGCAGTATTTACTATTTTTCTCAGTCTATTCACAACATACATATTTTTTGTGAGCTATATTCCATTGTGTTTTATAAGATGTATTTTTCTTTCAAAAAATATTTTTAAATGATTTTTACAGAGTGAGGAAGGGAGAGGGAGAGAGACATCAAAGTGAGAATGAAACATCGACCAGCTGCCTCACGCACACCCTCTACCAGGGATCAAGCCCACAACCTGGGCAAGTACCCTGACTGGAAATCAGACTGGTGACCTTTTGGTGCATGGGATGATGCCCAACCAACTGAGCCACACTGTCCAGGGCAAAATATATTTTTCTAAAAATAGCAACTTACCAATTACAAGACCACATTAAATGCATTGCTCTGTTGTTACAAAATCATCTCACTTTAATGGTCAGATTTTCTTACGATTTTCTATAATTACGTGCCAAGATATTCCCATGTGTGATATATCTAAGACAGTTTAAGACAACACAGATTGGAGAGCAGAAAATTTGTATTTATGTAAAATCACTAATATCTTGTCCAAAAGAATCCTTTAATTCTCATCCAATCTAAAGGGAAGTGATTATTGAGAATGCTTATCTTTATATTACGTCCAATGATATAATCATTTTAACTTTGAAAGGCCCTAACTATGCTGCTTTTTTCCAGGAAAAAATGAATTTCCCTAGATAACATTTGGAATCTAGATCAGACTACAATCATCAGAAAGCAAACCTAAATAAAGACTTGATAAAGTCTCAAATTGATATGGGTACAAGGGGGGAAATTTAAATTAGTTTCATCATTTCTAGGTTGCAAAATATATTGGGTAGGACATGAAACCTGAGTTGGCCAGTTATTGAATGTATTCTATGGTTTTTCTCAGGAGGCAAATTAATAAAGATTTTCTATCTTACATATTTTCATATAAATTGTAAAGTAAGTACAGAGGCCTAAATGACCTCAGTTCTCTCTACCTATTTATTCTCTTTTGCCCTGTGTATCCTAGGAAATGAATCAAATTACAAATAAAATGGCACATACCCCCAACGTTACTAAAAATTAGGAAAAGTTCATATAAAATGAAGGTAGGTTAAGTTTTTTTTAATTTATTTTTTATTGATTTTAGAGAGAGAGGAAGTGAGAGGGAGATAAAGATAGAAACATCGATGAGAAAGAACATTGATTGGTTGCCTCCTGCATGCCCCCCACTGGGGATTGGGCCCACAACCTGGGCATCTGTCCTGACCGAGAATTGAACTGGTGACCTCCTGGTGCATGGGTTGATGCTTAGCCACTAAGCCACACCGGCCGGTTAAGGTAGGTAAAGGTTGATGGAAGACATGAGTGCTACATTGTCTTAGGTCTAGGTGCATAGTTATTTGCTCTGAGAAGCAGTGATGTTACTAGACAGTAAAAGGAGAAAATACAATAAGAAGTCAAGTAATACCCATAATATATAAAACAAGATGTGCTGATGAGGACATCTGAGACATTTTGAGGGAAAACCCTACTACACGAGGAAGCCATTTCACTACTAGGAATCAGCCCCATTTGAAATGCTAGCAATGGGAAGCCTTGGGGATGAATTATGTAGTCCACCAAAGATAGGACTCCATCCCACCACCCTCCTTTCCAGGCATATCAATGTACCACTAATATATTAATGTAAAGTCACAGCAATTGGCAGAACATTATAAATTTTAGAGGAGATAAATAAAAATGATCAAGAATTACCAAAGTAAAAAATAATGAGAACAAAGAAAAATCCACTCATCCCATTGATCAGCTAACATCAGGCCAACACTGACCTTTCTCTGATTCAAGAAAGAGTAAACAAACAACAAAATAACAAGCTGATACTGATAAAAAGAAATCACAACAAAAAAGACGAGGATGCAGAATTTTCTTCAGAGTAATGTCTCCTTGGAGACCCAGAGTAACGTGAAGGAGGACAGAATATATTCCTTAGAAGAATTACTGCTATTAACTTGATCACACAGAACCTCCAAATAGGTCATACCCCATTTCTAGCCCTAGTTAGAAATCCTTTGTGTAAACATACTAATTTTAGTTATACTATTCCCATACCCTGTCTCACCTCAACATCAAAGGACTTACAAAGGTGACAGGAGGAGACTTTCTATACCCTAATTTATTCAGAGACCTTGTATTCATCAACCACAACTTATACATAGAATGACAGCATCATCAGTTCCAGGAAAAATAAAATAAAATTTGTTATAAACTGATGGTAAAATTGCCTCAAAAAACAGAATTCTGTATACATTTAAGTTAAAATTAATCTACCAGAAACCTAAAGCAAATATCAAGATTCATGTTGAAACGTAAGAATCAGAGGGTCTGGGGATGCCCTGAGGAGCAGCATTATTCTAGGGAGTAGGAAGAAGAATAAAGGAGGTATGTTTGAGACTTGTATGGGACACTAGGGTGTTCTGCTCTAATGTTCACCCAACAACCTAAATTCACATGAAGTAGCAGAAGTAAGGTTTAGGATGTCATCTCTTCCATCAGATCTGGATACACAACTAGGTAGTGATGTAGTGTATACCAGACAGGAGAGCCTCACAGGAAGAAAGCAGAATGTCTAAAGCACTTGAAGAAAGGTAACAAGCTAAACACCTAAATGTACATGCCAGGCAGAATGGCAATGAAATGGCAATGAAAAAAACAAACAACAACAAAAAAAAACCTTAAATATGCCTAGAAGTTAAGGGATAAAATTACAGACTTGCAACAAAAACAATAACTATGAGACAGAGCCGATTTAAATGACTATGTATAAAATGTAACTGCTAAAACAAAGATCTCAATAAATGTGTTGGATAGAAAAATGTATATGAGGTCAACTGATGGAATTAGTGAACTGGATGATGAGGTAAGGCAAGTCTCTGAAAAGAATTCAATTAGGGAGGTCAGTATAAATTTTATGACTCACAAATAAGAGAGAAAACAAAGAATGAAAATATTGAATGATGTAACAAATAGAATTTCCAAGAATTAAACATGAAAATGACAAGCAGGAGATTCCAAAATGGCAGCAGAGTGAACGGAAGCTACACAGACCGTCTCCCAGAACCAAACTCGAATTACAACTATAACACAGACAAATCAACGGGAAAAGGCAACAGAAAAGCAGCTTGCAAGGACCATATAACCAGGGACACTGACTCAATCCTGCTAGGATTGTAAAGATGCGAGGGGAGGGCTGGGAGACCACAGACAGCAGTGGCCTAAGCTGGGAGCTTTTCAATCAACTGATAACCGAAAACTCTTCAAGTAACCTCCACTGCTAGCCTCCAGGCAAAAAACTAGAGGATAACAGTACCTTTCCTGGGCTAGTAACTCTAACCAGGAAAGTAAGACTTGACAGTGATGTTAACATGGGTCCTCCCTCGCTCATCTAAACACAAGAAAGGAAGCCACAAACAGCAGAGCACCAACACCCAAACGCAAACTTAACAGGCTCCAAAACCCACTGTGATAGCCAAAATGGTGAAACGCAGAAACAGAAGCCAAATGAAAGAAGAAGAGACCTCCACCAAAGATGAAATCAATGTGGAGCAGTCAAGCAAGTTAACAGAGCTAGAATTCAGATCCATGATATTGAGGAAGCTCAACAGCATGAGTAACGACATAGAAATGCTGAAAATAAACCAATTGGAAATTAAAAACCACCAAGAAGAGATAAAAAATGACATATCAGAAATGAAAAACACATTGGAAGGTCTAAAAATCAGAGTAGAGGAAGCTGAGGACCGGATCAGTGAATTAGAGAACAGGGTAATAAAAAATCAACCAATCAGAAAACCAAAAGAAAAAAACAATTTAAAAACAGGAAGACAGCTTAAGAGAAATGTGGGACAACCAAAAAGGTAACAATATTCACATCATAGGAGTCCCAGAAGAAGAAGAAAATGAGCAAGGGTTAGAGAATATATTCAAAGAAATAGTGACAGAAAACTTCCTAATTTGGTGAAGGAAGAAGGCATTCAAGTTCAAGAAGCACAGAGAGCCCTAAGTAAGAAAAACCCAAACAGGCCCACACCAAGACACATAGTAATTAAAATGTCAAAATTAAAGACAAAGAGAATCTTAAAAGCAGCAAGAGATAAGCAACAGATTACCTACAAAGGAAACCCCATAAGTCTCTCAGCTGACTTCTCAAAAGAAACACTACATGCCCGAAGGCAATGGCATGAGGTAATCAAGGTCATGAAAAACAAGGATCTGAATCCAAGACTACTCCACCCAGCAAGGCTATCATTCAAAATAGAAGGTCAAATAAAGTGCTTCCCAGACAAAAAAAAAAAAAGGCTAAGGGAACACATTAGCACCAAACCAACAGTGCAAGAAATGTTAAAAGGACTAGTGTCATTAGTAGAAGAAATAGGAAGAAAAATATACCAACACTAAACAAAACTGGCAATAAACAAGTACATATCAATAATCACCTTAAATGTAAATGGACTGAATCCATCGATAAAAAAGACAGAGAGTGCCTGATTGGATAAAAAAGCATGACTAATATATATGTTGTTTACAAGAGACCCACCTCACAACAAAAGACTCACATAGGTTGAAAGTGAAGGGATGGAAAAAAGTTTTCCAAGCAAATGGAAAGCAAACAAACAAACAAACAAACAAACAAAACCAAAACAAAACAAAACAAAAAACTGGGGTAGCAATACTCATATCTAATAAAATAGATTTCAAAATAAAGGCCATAACTAGAAACAAAAAAGGCCACTACATAATATTGAAAGGATCTATCCAACAGGAAGATATAATCTTGATAAACATATATGCACCCAATATAGGAGTACCAAAATCATAAAATCTTCTGGAGGACTTCCAAGGAGAAATCGACAGCAATACAATCATAGCAGGGGACTTCAACACCCCGTTGGCAGCACTGGATAGATCCTCTACACAAAAAATTAGCAAGGAAACAGAGACTCTAAAAGAAGCACTAGACCAAATGGATTTAATAGATATCTACAGATAATTACACCCCAAAACTACAGAATTCACATTCTTGTCAAGTGCACATGGGACATTCTCAAAGATAGTCCACATGATAGAACACAAACTAAATCTCTACAAGTTCAAGAAGATTGAAATCATATCAAGCATCTTCTCAGAACACAATGGCATGCAATTAGAAATCAATTGCAATAAGAACATGCAAAGACATTTGAACACATGGAGACTAAATAGCATGTTATTAAACAATGAATGGGTTACTGAGGAAATCGAGGAAAAATTAAAAACTTCCTGGAAACCAATGAAAATGAACACACAACAATACAAAATCTATGGGATGCAGAGAAAGCAGTTCTGAGAGGGAAGTTCATAGCACTACAGGCCTCCCTCAAGAAACAAGAAAAATTTCTAATAGACTGTCTAAGTTCACAACTCAAAGAAATAGAAAGCAAGTTAAAGGAAGGAAATAGTAAAGATCAGAGCAGAAATAAATGACATAGAGACCAAAAAACAATTCAAAGGATCAATGAAACAAAGAGCTGATTTTTTGAAAAGGTATACAAGATTGATGGACCCTTAGCTAGACTCACCAAGAAACAAAGAGAGAGAACCCAAATACACAAAATCCGAAATGAAAGAAGAGAAGTAACAACCGACCTCACAGAAATACAAAAGATCATTAACAGCTACTATGAACAACTATATGGCAACAAATTCAACAATCTAAGTGAAATGGACAAATTTTTATAAACACACAGTCTCCCAAAACTGGACCAGGAAGAGATAGAAAACTTAAATAGACCAATAACAATTAAGGAAGTTGAAGAGGTAATCAAGACTCTCCCAACAAACAAAAGCCCAGGCCCAGATGGCTTCACGGGGCAGTTTTACCAAACATTCAAAAAAGAACTAACACCCATTCTCCTCAAACTATTTCAAAAAATTTAAGAAGAAGAAGATTTCCAAACTCGTTTAATGAGGCCAGCATAATTCTAATTCCAAAACCAGAAAAAGACACTATTAAAAAAGAAAACCCCAGGCCAATATCTGTGGTGAACATAGATGCCAAATTCCAGAAAAAAATACTAGCAAATCAGATCCAGCAATACATTAAAAAAATATTCACCATGACCAAGTGGGATTCACTCCAGTGATGCAAGGCTGGTACAATATTTGCAAATCAATACATGTGATACACCACATAAACAAAATTAAGAATAAAAACCACGTGATCATATCAATAGATGCTAAAAAGCATTAGACAAAATCCAGCGTCCATTTCTGATAAAAATGCTCAGCAATGTGGGAATAGAGGGATCATATCTCAACATAATAAAGGCCATATATGAAAGACCTACAGGCAACATCATACTCAATAGGCAGAAACTAAAGACATTTCAATTAAGAACAGGAACAAGACAGGGATGTCCACTTTCACCACTCTTATTTAACATAATACTGGAAGTCTTAGCCACAGCAACCAGACATGAGGAAAAAATAAAAGGAATCCAAATTGGAGAGGAGGAAGTGAAACTGTCATTATTTGCAGATAACATGATATTGTACATAGAAAACCCTAAAGACTCCATGAAAAATCTACTAGACTTAATAAATGAATTTGGCAAATAGCAGAATACAAAATTAACGTCAAGAAATCGACGGCATTCGTACACACCAATGATGAACTCACAGAAAAAGAAACTAAAAAAACAATCTCATTTACCATCACGGCAAAAAAAATTAAGATACCTAGAAATAAACTTAACCTAAGAAATAAAGGACCTATTTGCAGAAAACTACAGGACATTGAAAAAAGAAATAGAGGAAGATATAAAAAATAACTTCTTCATGGATTGGAAGAATTAACATCATTAAAATGTCCATACTACCCAATGCAATCTATGGATTCAATGCAATCCTCATGAAAATACCAACAACATATTTCACAGAACTAGAACAAATACTTCAAAAGTTCATATGGAACCAAAAAAGTCCCCAAATAGCCACAGCAATTTTGAAAAAGAAGGGCAAAGTAAGTGGGATCACAATACCAAATATCAGGTTATACTACAAAGTAACTGTAATCAAAAGAGCCTGAAAGTGGCACAAGAACAGGCATATAAACCAGAGGAACAGAACTGAGAACCCAGAAATGGATCCAAGGCAATAGGCTCAACTACTATTTGACAAAGGTGGCAAGAGCATACAGTGGAGTAAGGACAGCCTCTTTAATAAATGGTGTTGGGAAAATTGGACAGCTACATGCAAAAAAATGAAACTAGACCATCAACTTACACCATACACAAAAATAACCTCAAAATGGATAAAAGACTTAAATGTGACCCGTGAATTCATAAAAATTCTAGAAGAAAATGTAGGCAACAAAATTTCGGACATCATATGCAGCAAAATTTTTACTGATACATCACCTAAGGCAACAGAAACAAAGGAAAAAATGAACACATCGGACTACATCAAACTAAAAAGCTTCTGCACGGCAAAAGCAACAATCATCAAAATGGAAAGTCAACCCACTGTATGGGAGAATATAACTGCCAATGATACATTAGACAAGGGGTTAATTTCCAATATACATACAGTGCTCATACAACCTAATAAAAGGAAAACAAAGAACCCAATTAAAAATTGGGTAGAGGAGCTGAATAGACACCTCTCTAAACAGGACATACAAATGGCCAAGAGACATATGAAGAAATGCTCAACATCACTAATCATCAGAGAGATGCAAATTATAACAACAATGAAGTATCACCTCACACCTGTCAGAATGGCTGACATCAACAAATCATCAAACAAGTGTTGGTGAGGGTTTGGAGAAAAGGGGACTCTAGTACACTGCTGGTGGGAATGCAGACTGGGGCAGCCACTATGGAAAACACTATTGTGTAACCTCAAAAATTTAAACATTGAACTTCCATTTGAGCCAGTGATCCCGCTTCTAGGAATATACCCTTAGAAGCCTGAAACACCAATCGGGAATAATATATGTACCCCCATCTTCATAGCAGCACTATTTACAATAGCTAAGACCTGGAAACAGCCTAAGTGTCCATCAGTAGACGAATGGATCAAAAAAGCAGTGGTACATATACACAATGGAGTACTATGCAGCTGTAAGAAAGATAGATCTCTTATCCTTTGAGACGACATGGAGGGACCTGGATTGTATTATCCTAAGTGAAATAAGCCAAGCAGAAAAAGACAAATACCACCTGATCTCACTTATATACCAAATATAATGAACATAACAGTCTGAATAACATAGTAGATCCAGAAACATGGAAGTAGGGCACAGACTGACATCCCTCAGAAGAGGGCATGGGGGGATGGGAATTTATAAACCACAAAACTTATATGCATGTATGCATAACCAATGGACATGGACAACAAAGTCAGGGATGGGGCGGGGGGATGGGGAGGGGGGTGCCAATGGGGTTAAAAAAGAGAAACATCTGTAACAAAAAAAAAAAAACTTAAAAATTAAAAAGAAAATGACAAGCAGGATATATAAGGGCAAAATAAATGACGCGTGCATGCACACACACACACACACACGCAATTAGAAATACTGTTTTTAAATTTAAGAACCTCAAAGAAACAACATGTTTAGAGCCAGCAGACGAGAAAGCACGTTAACCAACAAGAGTCAGTAATCTCACAGAATTCAAACTTCTCACTGGATGATATTTGAAAGTGCTTAAAGATATTAATGTTTTGTTTTAAATCACTGAGCATTACATTTTACAAACAAATAAGCTATTATTTGAATATCTTGGCCTATTTAATAGGTTCTCAGAATGCATATTACCCAGTGGTATTCTTTAAAAACACTCAACAAAAATAGAAGTGACTCCAAGTAAACAACAATAATGTGGAAAGTGAAGTTGAATAAATAACACAATAAATTTTATTTCCTAAATCAGTAGTGCCAAAAATGATGGTATTGAAAGAATAGTGGTTAGATGTCTTTAATTGATCCTAAGTAATTTACCTTGCTCGAGATACAGGTATAGTGAATTATTAGTATTAGAAATCGAAACTTAATATAAATAAATAATAGGTAGTGGTAAACTAATGACAACCAACAAAAGAAGAAAACTAAATGTATGAAGAACAGAGAAAATGGAGGTGCCGACTGCAAAATGGCAGCAGAGTGAGTGGGAACTACACAGACCATCTCCCAGGACCAAACTGGAATTACAACTAAAATGAAGAAAAATCATTGGGAAAAAGCAACAGAAAAGCAGCTTGCAAGGACAATATAAACAGGGACACTGAATCAAACCTGGTAGATCAGTGGAGGTACAAGAAAGGGGCTGGGAGCCCATGGACAGAAGTGGTATTAACTATTAGCAGCACCCTCAGAGTTAAAGTCCCAAGCCATCTCAATAGCGCAGAGGGCCAAGATAGAGTGCTACTTTGGCCACAGCCACTCAATTTGGGCTCCAGCAGAGGGAGGGCATACTGGACTGAAACTGTGTGGGATTTGGAGGACACTTGGGATTTGGAGGGCACTCAGAGATCCTGTTGAGTTGTAGGCACGCAGATGATGGCATCTCACTCTTTCCCAGGGCTCTCGGGAGAGATGGTGGCCCCTCACTTGAAGATTCAACACCACCCAGGTGGGCCAAAAAAATGCAAATTGAGGATCATTAACAACCAGCATCTGCCCCACCCTAGGGAAATCCTCTAATTCTGAACACCTGAGGGAGTTTTTTATTGAACTGACAACCCAAGGCTCTTCAAGTAACTAGACTAATATGCTCCAGGCAAAAGGAAGATAACTGAACACTTCCTGGGCTTGCAAATGTACCCAGGAGAGTAAGACTTGACAGTGCTGTTTAACGTGGCCCACCCAGGCTCATCCAAACCCAGTAGAGGGACCCACAAACAGCAGAACACCAACAGGGAAAATTTGGCAATTTCCAAAACCCACTGAGATAGCCAAAATGGTGAAACAAAGAAACAAATCCCAAATGAAAGAACAAGAGAACTCTACAAAAGATGAGATAAATGATATGCAGCTAAGCAAGTTATTAGAGGTAGAGTTCAGAGCCATGATCCTGAGGACGCTCAACAGCATGAGTAAGGACATCAGCAGCATGAGAAAAGATATAGACACATTGAAAACCAACCAAGTGTAAATGAACTTGGTTAGCAGACATAGCAGAAATTAAGAACACATTGGAAAGACTAACCTGCAGAGTAGATGAAGCTGAGGACTGGATCAGTGAATTAGAAGACAAGGTAGAAAAAAATCAACCAATCAGAAAACCAAAAGGAAAAAACTATTAAAAAACAGGAAGACAGCTTAAGAGAACTGTCAGAAAACTGGAAACGTAATAACATTCGCATCATAGGAGTCCCTGAAGAGGAAGAAAATGGGCAAGGGTTAGAGAATATACTTGAAGAAATAGTGACAGAAAACTTTCCTAACATGGTGAAGGAAGAAGGCATTCAAATCAAAGGACAGAGAGCCCCAAGTAAGAAGAACCCAAACAGGCCCACACCAAGACACATAGTAATTAAAATGTCAAAAAGTAAAGACAAAGAGAGAATCTTAAAAGCAGCAAGACACAAGCATTAGGTCACCTACAAAGGAAACCCCATTAGCTATCAGTTGACTTCTCAACAGAAACACTACAGGCCAGAAAGAAGTGGAAAGAAGTAATCAAGGTCATGAAAAACAAGGATCTGAATCCAAGACTACTCTATCCAGCAAGGCTATCATTCAAAATAGAAGGTCAAATAAAGAGCTTTCCAGACAAAAAAAAAAAAAGAAGGCTAAGGAATATATTAACAACAAACCAGCAGTGCAAGATATGCTAAAATGTCTGCTGTAATTAGTAGAAGAAATAAGAAGAAAAATATAACCATACTAAACAAAAATGGCAATAAATAAGTACATATAAATTATCACCTTAAATGTGAATTGCTTGAATGCTCCCATAAAAGGACACATAGTAGCTGACTACATAAAAAAGCATGACTCACATGTATATTTTTTACAAGAGACCCACCTCACAACAAAAGACTCACATAGGTTGAAAGTGGAGGGATGAAAAAAATCTTTCAATAAAACAGAAAGCAATATATATATATATACATATATATATATATATATATATACACACACACACACACATATATATACACACATACATACATACATATCTCGGGTAGCAATACTCATATCTGATAAAGTAGATTTCAAAATGAAGACCATAACTAGAGACAAAGAAGGCCACTACCTAATATTGAAAGGATCTATCCAACAGGAAGATATAACCTTGGTAAACATATATGCACCCAATATAGGAGCACCAACATACATTAAAAATCTTCTGGAGGACTTCACAGGAGAAATCAACAGCAATACAATCAAGCAGGAGACTTCAACACCCCACTGACATTACTGGATAGATCTTTTAAACAAAAAATTAACAAGGAAACACAGACGCTAAATGAAGCACTAGATCAAATGGATTTAATAGATATATAATTACACCCCAAAACTGAAGAATTTACATTCTTGTCAAGTGCACATGGGACATTCTCAATGATAGACCACATGTTAGGGCACAAACTAAATCTCTACAAGTTCAAGAAGATTGAAATCATATCAAGTGTCTTCTCAGTACACAATGGCATGAAACTAGAAATCAATTGCAATAAGAACATGCAAAGACATTAGAATACATGGAGGTTAAATAACACGTTAATAAACAATGAATGGCTTACCAAGGAGATCAAGGAAGAAATTAACAACTTCCAGGAAACCAATGAAAATGAACAAACAACAACACAGAATCTATGGGATGCAGTGAAAGCAGTTCTGAGAGGGAAGTTCATAGCACTATAGGCCTACCTAAAGAAGCAAGAAAAATTTCTAACAGACTATTTAACCTCACAATTTAAAGAATTAGAAAACAAACAAAAAGAAAACCCCAGAGCAAGTAGAAGGAAGGAAATAGTAAAGATCAGATCAGAAATTAATGACAGGGAGACCAAAAAACAATTCAAAGGATCAATGAAACAAAGAGCTGGTTCTTTGAAAAGATAAACAAGATTGATGGACCCTTAGTTAGATTTACCAAGAAACAAAGAGACAGAACCCAAATACACAAAATCAAAAATGGAAGAGGAGAAATAATAACTGACACCACAGAAATACAAAGGATTATTAACAAATATTAAGAAAAATTATATGGCAACAAATTTGACAATCAAAGCGAAATGGACAAATTTCTAGAAACACATAGTCTCCAAAACTGAACCAGGAAGAGATAGAAAACTTGAACAGACTGATAACAACAAAGGAAATTGAAGATGTAATCAAGACTCCCCCAGCAAACAAAAGCCCAGGCCCCGGTGTATTCGTGAGGGAGTTTTACCAAACATTCAAAGAAGAACTAATAACCATTCTCCTAAAACTTTTTAAAAAAATTCAAGAAAGAAGACTTCCAATCTCATTTTATGAGGCCAGCATAATTCTAATTCCAGAACCAGAAAACGACTCTACAATTAAAGAAAACCACAGTCCAATATCACTGATGAACATTGATGCCAAAATTCTGAACAAAATACTAGCAAATTGAATCAAACAATACATCAAAAAAATTATTCACCATGACCAAGTGGGATTCATCCCTGGGATGCAAGGTTGGTACTATATTTGCAAATCAATAAATGTGATACACCACATAAACAAAGGGAAACATTAAATCATATGATCATATCAATAGATGCTGAAAAAGCTTTCATCAAAATCCAGCACCCATTTCTGAAAAAGTGCTCAGCAATTGGGAATAGAGGTATCATATCTCGACATAATAAAGGCCATATATGAAAGACCTACAGCCAACATCATACTCAATGGGCAAAAATTAAAAGCATTTCCCTTAAGAACAGGAACAAGACAAGGATGCCACTTTCTCCACTCTTATTTAACACAGTACTGGAATTCTTAGCCATAGCAATCAGACAGGAAGAAAAAATAAAAGGGATCCAAATTGGAAAGGAGGAAGTGAAACTGTCATTATTTGTAGATGATATCATATATATGTAGAAAACCCCAAAGACTCCATCAAAAATTTACTAGCCTTAATAAATGAATTTGGCAAAGTAGCAGGACCCAAAATTAACGTCAAGAAATCAACAGCATTCTTATACACCAATGATGAACTCACAGAAAGAGAAACTAAAAAACGATTCCATTAACCATCCTGGCCAAAAAATTTAGATACCTAGGAATAAACTTAACCAAAGAAATAAAGGACCTATTTGCAGAAAACTACAGGGCATTGAAAAAAGAAATAGAGGAAGGTATAAAAAGTGGAAGTACATACCTTGTTCATGGATTGGAAGAATTAACATCATTAAAATGTCCATACTACCCAAAGCAATCTATAGATTCAATGCCATCCCCGTGAAAATACCAATGACATTTTTCAGAACTAGAACAAAAGCTTCAAAAGTTCATATGGAACCAAAAAAAGGCCTCGAATAGCCACAGCAATCTTGAAAAAGAACAAAGTTGGAGGGATCACATTAACAGATTTCAGGTTATACTTCAAAAGCACTGTAATCAAAACAGCCTGATACTGTCACAAGAACTGGCAGATAGATCAATGGAACAGAACAGAGAAACCAGAAATGGACCCAAGACAATATGCTCAATTAATATTTGACAAAGGTGGCAAGAACATACAGTGTAGTAAAGACAGCCTCTTTAATAAATGGTGTTGGGAAAATTGGACAGCTACATGCAAAACAATGAAACTAGACCATCAACTTACACCAGAATAAACTCAATATGGATAAAATAGCCCTGTCCAGTTTGGCTCAGCCTTTGAGCGTCGGCCTGAGGACAAAAGAGACCCAGGTTCAGTTCCCGCTAAGGGCACGTACCACACCAAAAAAAAAATAAATAAATAAAAAATAAAAATAAAAATAAAAATGGATAAAATACTTAAATGTGAGTCATGAATCAATAAAAATCCTAGAAGAAAATGTAGGCAACAAAATTTCAGGCATCATACCTAGCAGAATTTTCAATGATACATCACCTAAGGCAAGAGAAACAAAAGAGAAAATAAACACATGGTACTACATCAAACTCAGAGCTTCTGCACAGCAAAAGAAACAACCACCCAAATGGAAAGGCAACCCACTCTATGGGAGAGCATAATATCCAATGATACATCAGATAAGGAGTTAATATACAAAATATATAGAGTGCTCATACAGCTCAACGAAAAGAAGACAAAGTATCCAATTAAAAAATGGGCAGAGGAACTAAATAGACACCTCTCCAAAAATGACATACAAATGGCCAAGAGACATATGAAAATATGCTCAACATCACTAATCATTAGAGAGATGAACATTAAAACAACAATGAGGTGTCACCTCACACCTGTCAGAATGGTCGCCATCAACAAATCATTAAACAACAAGTGTTGGTGAGGGTGTGGAGAAAAGGGGACTCTAGTACACTGCTGGTGGGAATGCAGACTGGTGCAGCCACTATGGAAAAAATCATGCTGTTACCTCAAAAAATTAAAAATTGAACTACCATTTGACCCAATTATCCCACTTTAGAAATATACCCTAAGAAGCCTTAACACCAATCAGAAAGAATATATGTACCCCCATGTTCATACCAGTACTATTTACAATAGCTAAGATCTGGAAATAGCCCAAATGTTCACCAGTGGAGGAATGGATAAAAAAGCTGTGGTACATAAACACAAAGGAGTACTATGCAGGTGTGAGAAAGAGAGATCCCTTATCCTTTGAGATGACATGGAGGGACCTGGAGACTATTATCCTAAGCTAAACAAGCCAAACAGAGAAAGACAAGTATATGATCTCACTTATTTGTGGAATATAATGAATATAACAGCCTGAGGAATGGGGTAGTCCCAGAGATGTGGAAGTGGGGTGCTGACTGACAATCCCCAGAAGAGGGGGTTGGGGGGAGAGATAAACCACAGAACTTATATACATGTATGCATGAACAATGGACATGGACAACAAAGCTGGGGGTAGGGTGGGGAGGGAGAGGGAGAGGGGTATCAGTGGGGGAAAAAGGAAAAATATCTGCAACAAAAATAAATTAATTAATTTTAAAAATTATTTTTAGATTATTAAAAAAAAAGACAACAGGTCTTGTCTGCCCACAGCTGATTTTAAAGATAATCGGTATCAAAACTCTTACCTTGGGTGTATGTAGGCGAGGCAGCCTCACTGGCCGTGTGGGGAGAGGGTGGATGAGGGAGTCTCACTACGTATTTTTTATATTTCACTAAATATATTCTGTTTTCAGCCCCGCCAATTCCTTGGCTTCCAGAGATAATTGATGTCACCAATTTCTGAACATTTCTGAGAAACTGTATTATAAATTACTTTGCTTTTTGTTGGTTCCTCCTTTGAGGGTATTTAACCAAATGGGGAAGGCTAAAACATAAATCATTTAGGATTTCTCATCTAATTTTCAACATCACAATTTATGTTGACATTGCTTCAATTTTATTCTCTATACTGCAATTCTGTGGGTTTCAGAAAGAAATCAAAATATATGCAAATAATAATATCCACCATGTTCAACTATAATGTATTTTCTTTAAAGTTAGATATAATAAATTAAAAAAAAATTTCCCCAATATGATTTATTATTGCTTTTGCCCACAGAACTTTATCTCACTTCTTAGCAAGGTTATTGTGAAGGAAGGTTTGTTTTATTTTATTTTATTAGCTCTAACTTGACAGACTAAATGAATAAGAAAGAATATATTTAAATATAATTAAACATAAAAGTGATTCTCAAGTCTATTAATTCATTAGAATAAATCGTGATTTATAAAAAAAAGCTCTAACCTAGAATAAGTAAATCAGAATTTTATGATAATGGGCATTCATTTATTTTTTAAAACTTCAAACATTAAATTGAGGACCAATGTCCTATTTACACAAGAAAACATTTCAAGGTAAGCATCTGCATACATTCTGCTGTGATGCTCACAGAAATTAAAATGGTCTCAAGGGAAGAAGATGACTGTTACCATTTCATTTGCTTTCATCATATTGATACAAGTAATAAAGCTGGTGTATAGAAATCTTGATGCAGAAGTATTATAGCATGTGTTCATTTACTTAAAAATGTATTTCATATCATGGTAAATGACTGCAATATTAACAGAGCATTTTAAATTTGTTGATTCAATCTGTGAATATTTTTGAAGATTACTAGATAATTATACTATCTTGAATCATCACCAACTCTTAATTCAAATGGTTGTTTTATTTAAAATATGTTTGATTTTTTATTGTATTTTTTCCGTCACCATATATCCCTCTATGCCCTGTTCCACCTCCACCCCACCCCCACCCCCAGTTTCACCACACTGTCGTCCATGTCCAGGAGTTTTCTTCATTTTTGTGCCGTCGTGGTTTGAGAGCCAGACATGTTTAACTGATGCTGGCCCATCATTTATTTAGATTTGTGGCTTAGAAAATATTTAAAATTGGCTCAATGCTCTTTTTAAAAATTTACAAAGGAGGTTTCTTTTTTTCCTTTCTGAGTAGGGACCATCTGTCTGTCAGAGGAAGTAAGAAAATAATATTTGATACAAAATTTACAATCCAAGTCTGACACCTAAGTTAAGTGGAGTTTTGAAAACTAATTATCTAGAACATTTCTAATTTATTTATATTTTAATGTCACTCTACCAATGTCAACCAAAAAAAGTATTTTGGCTTCAATTTCTGGTGATCTTATCGAGCTTCTGATTGCTGAACTGGAAATTATGTCCTAGTGTGTAGTGATGGTCCCTGGATTAGCATGGCTGTTAGGATTTCATTCCTTAAAAAAAAAAAAAATTAGTACATTACATAAGCTCAGTATCTTTAACTTTGGCATTTCAAGAACGTCAGGAGCAACTTCCTATAAATAAATCTATTTCTTGTTAGGAACAAAATCACATGTAACTGAATGAATCATAGAAATAATATAGCAAGTAAATGCCAAGTTAAAAAAAAAAGTCAGTTAATTATGTATGGACAATTGGTATAAAACTAAACATCTTGCCTAGGCCAGTGTGGCTCAGTTGCTTGGGCATCATCCAGTGCATCGGAAGGTTGCTGGTTCAGTTCGTCAGGGCACATACCTAGGTTTCAGGCTCAATCCCCAGTAGGGGGTCAATGTTCTACTTTCACATCAATGTTTCTTTCTCTCCCTCTTCCTTCCTCTCTCTCTAAAATTCAATAACAATATTGTTATTATTTAATTTGAAAATCTGGATTAATCATATGAGGTACTCACTAGAAATCCATAAATTCTCTACTTGGCTTTCCTCCCAAAACATCATACAGTTTGTACTTAATTCTTTATAATAATGAGAACTTAATGTCCTGAATTTACCTTATTGATTTCTTGACAGGTTAAATAGTACACATTTCTATTTTATATTATTGTATATTACTTTATTTTAATTTTGAAATATAATATAGTTATTTTGAATTTAAATCTCTTAATTGAAAAAAAATCTATTCAAATGAAGTTGTCACCACCCCCATTTATTTCCTAAAGGAAATGTATGTTTTTTCATTTTTTAAAAAATATGTTTAATTGACTTTTTGGAGAGAGATAGAAACATCCATCAATGTGAGAGAGAAACATCGATTGTCTGCCCCTTGCCTGCCCCCTACTGGGTATCGAGCCTATAACCTGGGCCTGTGCCCTGACCAGAAGTGGATCACCAAGGTCACTGGACATCGCTCAATCCACTAACCCACGTCAGCTGGGCAGGAAACATGCTTTTAATATTTTGAGTTTTATTTAGTTTAAACTTTTAAAGCCAAAGCAGTGAAAGAGACATTGAAACTATTCAGACTGAACATGTTTATGTTACCTTATTTTCAGGTTATTTTATAGTTCAATATTCTTTTTTTCTTTTTTAAGAGATGCTAGCAGAGTTTGTTTGAATTGTTAAAAAATCCAGTTCAAAAGGCAAAAGATTTTTATGATCTGAAGAAAAATCTAGTTCAATTTAAGTATTATTTCAACCTAAAACATCATAACTATTCATTTTTGGACAGAATGTGCATATATATTAACCACCAGTCACAGTATATACAAGTGAAACTTGTTGCTAAGTAACAGATACTCGTTATCAGGGGGATGATATTAAATCTTATTAGACACAGACAGAGCCAGGAAGCGATCTCTGAGGAAAGGGATCGGTCACAAGTCTATCAAACCTCCCATTACAGACGCTAGTGGAAAATTAATGGTTTAGGTTTCCTGCCTTAATCGGTTTCTGTCCCTGTCTTCTGGAAAACATGCATTTCAATTTTATCTACTCCGAATCACCATAGCACTTTAAAAGATGAAATATCATAGGTTCTACAGAATAGCAATTTAGAAATAAAATACTCCCTTTGCAGGTGCAGCCTTGTCAAGTTGCTAACATTTAGTTCAGCTTTTACAGTGCACAGAAAAAGCTTTCTGGGAAAATAGAGCCCGTAATTGCAGTAGTCACCTCAAGCCATGCTTTGAATAATCTTCAGTACCACGGCAAGTTTCCCTGAGCTCACGGATGATAACCAGTGCTCAGATCCACATACTATCAAATATGCAAAAATACAGTAAGAATGAAGAACCATTGAAGTCTCTTTCTCATAAGAATTATTCTATGGGAGTAAATTTAAGTATATTTAATGTTCTTTTAAATATTATCCCTGCCCATGTACAACTATGAATCTTACAGAAGAAATGATACCCATGTCTAATTCCCCATATCTTTTCTTCTGAATGTTTGCTCTTCCTGAGGCACAGTTCTGAGCATGAGGAGTCACTATTGTATCTGTCAAAAATCTAACCATTATTGTACTTAATGTTGAATTGGCAGAAATGGTCCCTTAAAAAGTATTAGGGAAAGATACAGCTATGATCTCTTCTAACTGACAATGTAGTGGAATTTCTAGCCAGTGAAAAAATGCCAGAAAATACATACAATGATATTCAGGAAAATAATAGATGATCGATAGATAGATGAGAGATAGATAGATAGATAGAGATAGATGAGAGATAGATAACATATTTTTTATCCATGTGTTTTATCCATATGATTTTTGGTCATGAGAAAGAAATACTGTTGTTTGCAACAACATAGGTAGACCTTAGGAACGTTCTGCAAAGTGAGATGAGTCAGTCAGAGAAACACAAATACTATGACATCACTTACATTTGCAATCAAAAGCCAAACTCAAAGAAACAGAGAGTAGAATGGGGGTTACCAGCAGCTGGAGGGTGGGAAAATTTAGGAGATGTGTACAAACTTGCAATAGAAGATAAATAAGCTTTTCAGATCTAATGTAAACTATAATGATTATAGTCAACAGTACTGTAGTAAATTCTTCAATGGTTCTAAGAGACTAGATCTTACCTCTTTTCTCCATAAATTAAAAATGATAATTATGTGACATGATAGAGGGAACATCTAAAAAAAGCTAATCATTTTTGGTGGTAGTTATAGTGCAGTATTTAAAGGTATCAAACCAACACTTTGTACATATTAAATTTACACAGTGTTATATGTCAATTGTATCTCAATGATTATACTTATATATAACTTCAAAAATGTCCTACTATATTTACTAGAAATATATAAATATATAATATTCTTTTAAAATAAATACATATTCTTTTTGCATCGATGTTTCTCTCTCTTTCTCTCTCCCTTCATCTCTATCTGAACAAAAATAAAGAAATATCCTATGGTGAGGAAAAATAAATATAAAATAAATAAATATAAAATAAATACATATGTATATGTGGGTATCACTATTTCACTATTTTTTATTAATAAAATAGTATTTTTGAAGGCATTTTTAGCAATAGGATTTCAGATAACTATTGCCTTATCATTTAACATTTTTAAAATCAACACTGAGGAAGCACACTTCTAAGCAGGTAGTTTGAAATTACACTTATAAAATTGTGAAACAAAACTTCAACTCAACATAAATTAAAATATCAACTTGGCCTTATGAGGTATATTATGAGAGACTTTGAGGTCATATAAACTATAAGTCCTACCAATTAAAGGACACAAGTATAGTTTAAAAGTATTTTGAGAGATTCCAAGATGGTGGCAGGCAGGACTGGAGGGAAGGTGAGTGTGAGAGAGAATGTGAGTGGAAGTGAGTGTGGACAAACAACCTCAAGCAGTGCAGAAACATGGGGCAGAAGGTTCCTGTGCCGTGGATGGGAGCAACTGCCTGCCACGGTAAATGGTGCATCAGGGCAATTCTCTGCATGGCTGGGAAGCCCATTTTGGAAGATCCGTGGTCTTCTCTGGGAGGAGGCAGCGGGAGCAGCTAGGGCCCAGCAACCTGAGCCCACCAGTGTACCAAACACCACCGGACCAGGGGACCCTGCTGTGTCAACACAGACCAGTGCACAGAAGTGGCACTGTCAAGGTGCCTGCTGTGGAAGCCACAAGTGGCTGTGAGCCCAGCACCATCCTCCACAGCAGCAGCTTGATCAGAGCCCAGACACACCCCCAGCAAGAGAGGCTCAAGAGCGGATATCCATCCCCAGGCAACAGCAGCACAGATGGGCAGCTGAGACCCATCCCCAAAAGCATAAGCAGGGACTGAGTAGGAGCTGAGCTCCACCAGGCAGCAGCACTCTCCAGCCACTAGTGGTGGGACCCAGGGCTCCAGTGGGGCCTGCACAATACAGCTGCCTATGGCATTGGCAGGGAGCATGGCTTCAGTGAGGCATGTGTGATACAGCAGCAGCACCTACCATGACAGATCAATACCACCCACCAGTAGTCAACTCTCCAGGAACCACAGCAGGCAAGAGAGACCATGCACCAGAACAGTCTGGGAGGCACAGCAGCCTTATTTGATACACACTAACCTACCTACACACCCCAACATCCCTCACTGGGTCTGGACCTACCAGACAGCTCAAATGGGGAGACAAAGAAATAACACCCAAATGAAAGAAAAGGAAGAATCACCAGAAAAAGAACCACATGAAATAAAAGAAAGCAATTAGATAAAGAATTAAAAGCAGTGATTTTTGAGGGTGCTCAAACAATTCAGTGAGAACTATAAGCAACTTAATGAGAATTATAGAGAGTTCAGTGGGAACTACATCAGCTTAAAAAAAAAGAGATAGAAACTATGAATAAAAATCAAGAGGAAATAAAGAATGACATAGCTGGTATAAAAAATAACTTGGAAGAATTCAATAGTAGATTAGAAGAAACTGAAGACCAAATCAGTGAGTTAGAAGACAAGATAGAAAAAAAACAAAACAAAACACAAAACAAAAATTCCCAAATAGAACAGCAAATGGGGAAAAAATTAAAAATAGGAGGAGAGTTTAAGGGAGCTTTGGGAAAATACAAAGCATAACAACATTCACATCATAAGGGTACCACAAGGAGAAGAATCAGAAAAAGGAATACAGAACCTATTTGAAGAAATAATGATGAAAAAACTTTCTTAATTTGGTGAAGGAAAAGGTCACACAAGTCCAAGAAACACAGAGAGTCCCAAGCAAGATGAACCCGGAAAGACCCACAGCTACACATATCATAATTAAAATGGCAAACATTAAAGACAAAGAAAGAATCTTAAAGGAAGCAAGAGAGAAACAGAAAGCTACATACAAGGGAGCTCCCATTAGATTGTCATCTGATATCTCAATTGAAATACTGCAGGCCAGAAGAGAGTGGAATGAAGTGTACAAAGTAATGAAAGGCAAGAGTCTGAATTTAAGACTACTCTATGCAGCAAGGCTATCATTCAAAAGTGAAGGTGAAATAAAGAGCTTCACAGATGAAAAAAAAGCTAAAGGAATTTACCACCATCAAACCAGCACTGCAAGAAATGCTAAAGGAACTGCTGTAAGAAGAAAAAAAATTAGAGAGAGAGAGAGAGAGAGAAAGAAAGGAACAAAGACATAAAGTAAAAATGGCCACTAATATGTATCTATCCACAATAACCTTTAATGTAAATAGCTTAAATGCCCCAATCAAAAGATATAGGGTAGCTGATTGGATAAGAAAACATGGCCCATATATATGCAGTCTACAAGAGACCCACTTCACAACGAAAGACTCACACAGGATGAAAATGAAGGGATTTAAAATTTTTTTTCAGGCAAATGGAAATAAAAACAAAACAAAAAACAGCTGGTGTAGCAATATCTAATAAGATAGACTCAAAAAGAGGGCCATAATAAGAAATGAAGAAGGTCCCTACATAGTATTAAAGAAAGCAATCCAACAAGAGAATATAACTCTGATAAACATATATGCACCAAACACGGGAGCACCAAAAAATGTTAAAAAAACTTCTGGAGGACTTCAAACGAGAGATCAATAGCAATGCAATCATAGTGGGTGACTGTAACACCCCACTGACACCACCAGATCAATCTTCTAGACAAAAAATTAACAGGAACACATAGTCTTTAAATGATGGATTGATATTTACAGAACATTTCACCCAACAGCTGCAGAATATACATAGACTCAAGCACACATGGGACACTGTGAAAGACAGACCACATGTTAGGACACAAAGTAAATCTCTACAAATTCAAAAAGATTGAAATCGTATCAAGCATCTTCTTAGATCACAATGGCATGAAACGAGAAATCAACTACAACAAAAACACGCAAAAACATTGAAACACAAGGAGGCTAAATAGCATGTTGTTAAACAACGAATGGGTTCCCAAGGAGATCAAGGAAGAAATTAAAAACTTCCTGGAAACTGATGAAAATGAACACACAACACAAAATCTGTGGGACACAGCGAAAGCAATCGAGAGGGAAATTCATAGCACTACAGGCCTACCTCAAGAAACAAGAAAAAATTCTAATTGAATTTCCAACCCTACAACTCAAAGAACTTCAAAGTAAACAAAAAGAAAACCCCAGAGCAAGTAGAAGGAAAAACATAGTGAAGGTCAGAACAGACATAAACAAGATAGAAACTGAAAAAAAAAAAAAGATAAACAAGATTGATGGTCCCTTAGCCAGACTCACAAAGAAACAAAAAGAGAAGAACCAAATAAACAAAATAAGAAATGATAGAAATAACAACTGACATCATTAAAATACAAAGGATCATTAAAACATACTACAAACAATTATATGGCAACAAATTGGACAATCTAGGAAAAATGGACAAATTTCTAGAAACACACAGTCTCCTAAAACTGAACTGAGAAGAGATAGAAAGCTTTAATAGACCAGTAACAACTAAGGAAATTGAAGATATAATCAAGGAACTCCCAGCAAGCAAAAGCCCAGGCCCGGACGGCTTCAGGAGGGAGTTTTACTGAACATTCAAAGAAGAACTAACATCCATTCTCCACAAGCTATTTCAAAAAATTTAAGAAGGAAGACTCCCAAACTTCTTTTATGAGGCCAGCATAATTCTAATTCCAAAACCAGAAAAAGACACTACAAAGAAAGAAAACTACAGGCCAATATCCCTGATGAACATAGATTCCAATATCCTGAACAAAATATTAGCAAATTGGATCCAGCAATACATTAAAAAAATTATTCACCATGACCAAGTAGGATTCATCCCAGGGATGCAAGGCAGGTACAATATTTGCAAATCAATAAATGTGATACACCACATAAAAAAATTGAAACATAAAAACCATATGATCATATAAATAGACACTTAAAAAGCATTAGACAAAATCCAGAACCCATTTCTGATAGAAACACTCAGCAATGGGGCAATAGAGGGATCATATCTTGAAATAAAAAAGGCCATATATAAAAAACCTACAGCCAACATCATACTCAATGGGCAAAAACTAAAAGCAGTTCCTTAAAATCAGGAACCAGAAGGGGATGCCCACATTCACCACTCTTATTCAACATAGTACTGGAAGTCTTATCCACAGCAATAGACATGTAGAAAAAATAAAAGGGATCCAAATTGGAAAGGTGGAAGTGAAACTGTCATTATTCACTGATGACATGATATTATATATAGAAAACCCTAAAGACTCCATCAAAAATCTGCTAGATTTAATAAACAAATTTGGCAAGCTAGCAGAATACAAAATTAACATCAAGAATCTACAGCATTCTCATACACCAATAGTAAACTCACAGAAAGAGAAAGAAAAAACGCAATCTCATTTACCATTGCAGTAAAAAAATTAAGATATCTAGGAATAAACTTAACCACAGAATTAAAGGACCTATTTGCAAAAAACTACAAGACATTGAAAAAATAAGTAGAGGAAGATATAAAAAAAGTAGCAGCACATACCTTGTTCATGGATTGGAAGAATTAACATCATTAAAATGTCAATACTAACCAAGACAATCTATAAATTCAATGCAATCCCCATCAAAATACCAATGACATATTTCACAGAACTAAAACAAATACTTCAAAAGTTCATATGGAAGCAAAAATGACCCAAATAGCCACAGCAATCTTGAAAAAGAAGGACAAAGTAGGTGGGATCACAATACCAGATATCAGGTTATACTACAAAGTGACTGTCATCAAAACAGCCTGATATTGGCACAAGAACAGGCATATAGACCAGTGGAACAGAACAGAGAACCCAGATATTGACCCAAGGCATAATGCTCAATTAACATTTGACAAAGGAGGCAAGAGCATACAGTGGGGTCAAGACAGCCTCCTTAATATATGGCGCTGGGAAAATTAGACAGCTATGTGCAAAAAATAAAACTAGACCACCAAGTTACACCATACACAAGAATGAATTCAAAATGGATAAAAGACTTAAGTGTAACTCTTGAATTCATAAAAATCCTACAAGAAAATGTAGGCAACAAAATTTCAGACATGTGGAGCAGAATATTCACTGATACATCACCTAAGGCAAGAGTAACCTAGGAAAAAATGAACACATGGGACTACATCAAACTAAAAGCTTCTGCACAGCAAAAGAAACAACCATCAAAATGGAAAGGGAACCCACTATATGGGAGAGCATAATTGCCAATGATACATCAGATAAGGGGTCAATATTCAAAGTATATAGAGTGTTCATACAACCGAATAAAAGGAAGACAAAGAACCCAATTAAAAAAAAAAAATGGGCAGAGATCATATAATACTTGTCTTTCTCTGTTTGGTTCACTTATTTGTGGAATATAATGAACATAACAGTCTGAGGAATGGGGTAGTCCCAGGGACGTGGAAGTGGGGTACAGACTGACAATCCCCAGAAGAGAGGGTTGTGGGGGAGAGATAAACCACAGAAGTTATATGCATGTATACATGAACAATGGACATGGACAACAAAGCTGGGGACAGGGCAGGGAGGGAGGGGAAGGGGGGAATCACTGGGGGAAAAAGGAGAAATATTTGTAACAAAAATTAATTAATAATAAAAAAATGGACAGAGGAACTAAATAGACACCTCTCCAAACAGGACATGCAAATGGCTAAGAGATATATGAAAAAATGCTCAATATCACTAATCATCAGAGAGATGCAAATTCAAACAACGATGCATCACCTCCCACTGGTCAGAATGGCCGCCATCAACAAATCATCAAACAACAAGTGTTGGCGAAGGTGTGCAGAAAAGGGGACTCTAGTGCACTGCTGGTGGAATGCAGACTGGTGCAGCCCCTATGGAAAACCCTATGGTGTTACCTCAATAAATTAAAAATTGAATTGCCATTTGACCCAGTGATCCCACTTCTAGGAATATATCCTAAGAAGCCTGAAACACCAATCAGAAAGAATGTATGTACCCCCATGTTCATAGCAGCGCTATTTACAATAGCTAAGATCTGGAAACAGCCCAAGTGTTCCTCAATATATGAGTGGATAAAAAAGCAGTGGTACATATACACAATGGAGTACTATGCAGCTGTAAGAAAGAAAGATCTCTTATCCTTTGAGACAATGTGGAGGGACCTGGACAGTATTATGCTCAGTGAAACAAGCCAAGCAGAGAAAGACAAATACCACATGATCTCACTTATTTGTGGAATATAATGAACAAGGTGAGCTGATGAGGGAAAAAATCCAGAGACATAGAAAGGAGTATGGTGCAGACTAACAAACCTCAGAATAGGGGTTGGGAGGATGGATGAGATGAACCAAAGAACTTGTATACATGTATGCATAACCAATGAACATAGACAACAATGCTGGGGGGCGGTGCGAGGGCAGGATGGAAAGAAGGGTGTTTAAGGGGGAAAAAGGAGAAACATCTGTTACATAAATTAATAAAAATTGGAGAAAAAATAAATAAAAGAAAAAAATACAAAATTTAAAGTGTTACTAATATCGATGAGAAATTATTTTGGGCTTACAAAGCTGACAAACTAGATTTAAAAAGAAAAACAAGCCCTGGCCGGCTTGGCTCAGTGGTTAAAGCCTCGGCCCACCGATAGAGAGTCTTGGGTTTGGTTCCCGCTAAGGGCACATACCTCAGTTGCAGTTTTTTTCCGGCCCCAGTTGGTGTCGTGTGGGTGGCAACCACTCGATATGTCGCTCTCATCAATGTTTCTCTCTCTCTACCTCCTTCTCTCTCTCCTGCTCTATCTGAAGATAAATGCAAAAAACAAAAAAAACCTAAATGTCCTTGGGTGAGGATAAAAATAAATATATAAACAAACAAACAAACAAAAGAAAAAAAAGATAACTGTGGTATAAGGCAGACAATTTATGGCCCTAAAACAAACAAATAGGTTATTTTAGGTATTAAATTGAATGATTATTAATCATTGTCTATATTTTCTTTTCTAGAAAATGAGATATTTGAAGTGAGTCCTATGGATAGAAATAGAGGAGAGAAAAGCAAGTGACAAAAGAAGCCAATTTATAAGACGGCAAGGATTGCTCAAGAAAAGTACAATATCAGGAAGGCATACACAGATGAGTGGCACGATATTTTAGCCAAGAGATTTCCTCCAGAGTGTTCTTAACATCCATTCACCCATATTTTGTATTTGCCCCGAAGCCATTGTAGCCTGAGTCCTCATTATCTTTTACTTTGACTATTAATGAAGCCCCTTAATTGCTCTTCATTGCTCTTAGGCACTGTACACTTGACTGTCTTAAAAAACAAGTTTCAAACAAATCTTCCAAAATTATAGTATTAATGTTTGTACCCTTTTCAAAATAATATTTGCTCCTTATTTTCTCAAAGTTCACAAGATTGAATCAGATTATCTCCCTAAAATGATCCCCTCATCTGTTGTAAAAAAACCTATATCCCTCACTCAACATGTTCACCATTCCCAGAATGTTCTCTTATGTCATGTTCTTCCAATTTTCAATCCCCCAGCCATTCTATACATTATCTGTGATGGCTCTGTCCTTTCCTGAAAGTCCAGATTAGCCCTGGCAGGTGTGGCTCACTGGATGGGGCGTTGGCCCTTGCACCAAAGGATCGCGGGTTCAATTCCCTGTCAAGGGCACGTACCTGGGTGGCAGGTTCAATTCCCAGCCCTGGCTGGAGCACATGCAGGAGGCAGCCAATTGATGTGTCTCTCTCATATCAATGTCCCCCTCCCTCCCTCTCTTCCATTCTCTCTAAAAATCAAGGACAAAAATATCCCCAGGTGAGAATGAACAATAACAACAAAAAAGTCCAGACTAGGTTTTTTTATCACCAGAATAAAACCATTCTTTATCATCCTAGTTGTTATTCATTTATTCATCCATTTGCTTAATTAGAGTTAACAGTATGTATTAAATGACTATTATATGCAAGAATTTGTGATATAAAAATAATTTAAAATTCTGTCCAGCTTTCACAATGCTTCTGTTCACCATACTGAGTAAAAGTTAAACAATAATCATATTTATGCCCTCTCCCTTTAAGTATATAGTCTTCACTGTCTAATCCATGCATTTGCACTTTTCTTATCCATGAACTCTTTAGATTTAGTGTGAAATCATGTATAAACATTCTGTAATGTCTTCCAAACTTTAAAGAAAAAAATATCACTAAGACTCACATTGCCCTTCCCTCCCACTGCTACTTATATTCTTGCTACTCTTAGGATACTGTAGCCTGGTCTACTGAAGAATAGGAGACACAGAGTCCAATTAACATCATCCAACTAACAATCATTCTAATTACACCAGACTTGTGAGTGAGGCTATCCTAGGCTAATCAATTTCTAACTTACCTACCAGCAGAGCACAGATGAAGAGCCAAGATCCCCAAGGACCAACAGAAGTAAACCAAGACTCGCCAGGGCCCACAGACCCTTAGATGTGTGAGCAGTGATCAACAGTTGTTGTTTTAAGCAATTAACTTTTAGTTTAGTTTGTTGCCCATCAAAAATGGATAGAGGGGAAGAATTGTATCACCCTATGTTTATAATATTTCTCCCTGGCACAATTTACAATTCTATTTTGTGTTTAAAAATTTATTTTTTGAATCTATTAATAAATGTATCACCAAATTGTTATTTTAGTGATGCAAAAAAATGTAACTTGATTAAAATTTGATAGCTAGCCAACCATTTTATTCTGTGAAGATTTATTTTGCAATTACTAGATAATTTTATGGCTTATAAATTCCAATTGACCATATGATAGATACACATAAAATAAAATAAATAAATACTACAAAAAACCCATTATAAACTGAATAAAATATTATTCACATGCATCACTAATAAGGTTAAAAACAATGTTTAAAACAATTCTATGTTCTCAACCTGATAAATGCCATCGACAAACATTCCACAGCTAACATTATACTTAATGGTTGAAGACTGAGAGCTTCTCTCCAAAAACAAGAAGCAAGAAAAGGAGATTCATTCTTATCATTTCTATTCAACATCACACTGAAAGTACTGGACAATGCAGATAAGGGGGAGGGAAGCAATTGAAAAATTCATATTGAAACAGAAAAAATTAGCTTTTTCTAGTTGCAGATGACATAATCTCATATGTTGAAATTCCTACAGAATAAAAAAATTTGATCGAATAAACATTATGTTGCCTACATTTTCTTTTAGGATTCTTATGAATTCATGAGTCACATTTAAGTCTTTTATCCATTTTGAGTTTATTCTTGTGTATGGTGTAAGTCGATGGTCTAGTTTCATTTTTTTGCATGTAGCTGTCCAATTTTCCCAACACCATTTATTAAGGAGGCTGTCTTAATTCCACTCTATGCTCTTGCCACCTTTGTCAAATATTATTTGAGCATAATGTCTTGGGTCAATTTCTGGGTTCTGGGTTCTGTTCCACTGGTCTATATTCCTGTTCTTGTGCCAGTATCAGGCTGTTTTGATTACAGTAGCTTTGTAGTATAACTTGATATTTGGTATTGTGATCTCACCTACTTTGTCCTTCATTTTCAAGATTGCTGTGGCTATTCGGGGTCATTTTCGGTTCCATATGAGCTTTTGAAGTATTTGTCCTAGTTCTGGTATCTTGATGGGGATTGCATTGAATCTATAGATTGTTTTGGTTCGTATGGACATTTTAATGATTTTAATTCTTCCAATCCATGAACAAGTTATCTGCTTCTACTTATTTATATCTTCCTCTATTTTTTTCAATGTCCTGTAATTTTATGAAAATAGGTCCTTTACTTCTGTGGTTAAGTTTATTCCAAAAGTCAACTACATTTTTATGCACTAGCAATGAGCAATTTAAAATTGAATTAAGAAAACAATTTCATTTATAATAGCACTGAAAACAATATAATAATTAATAGTAAACATAATGAAGAAGTATGAGATGTTTACACTGAATAAAATAAAAATGTATATAAATGAAAATGTATTTTATGTTCATGGATGTGAGGGTATGATATTGTTTTCTTAATCCATTCAGGCTACTGTAATCAAACACCGAACACTGAGTAGCTTATAAACAATAGAAATGTATTTCTCAGTTCTTGAGGATGAGAAATCCAAGATCAAATGCTAACAGATTTGGTGTCTGCTGAGATTCTGCTTCCTGGAAGACCAGCTGTCTTTCCTCTATAATTTCATGTGGAATAAGAGGCAAATTAACTTTATCAGGCCTCTTTCATGAGGGCACTAATCCCATTCATGAGGGCTTCACCCTCATGGTCTAGTCACTTTCCAAACGCTCCCCCAATACTATAAACTGGAGGGCTAGGGTTTTTTTTGTTTAGTTTTGATATGTTTTGTTTTGTTTTTAAATTTATTTTTTTTACAGATGTTTTTCCTTTTTCCCCCATTTACACCCTTCTCCCGATCCCCCTCCCCACCCCATCCCCAAGGATTTGGATGGACATTTCTCCAAAGAAGAAAATCAATTGTCCAATAAGCCAATGAAAAGTAGCTCAACACCATTAGTTGTGAGGGAAACATAAATCAAAATAGCAATGAGATACACGTTACACCCTCTAGGATGATTATAAACAAAAGATGAATAATAACAAGTGATGGCAAGGATGTGCAAAAATTAAAACCTTACTGATAAGAATGTAAAATGGTACAGTTGCTTAGTAAAATAGCATGGTAGTTCCTCAAAAAGTTAAATGGAAATGTGCCATATAACCCCAAAACTGTGCTCTTAGACACATTCTCCACAGAATTAAAACAAAAAGTTGTACATCAATGTTAATAGCAGCATGACTTATAATAGGTGAAAATTTGAAACAACCTCATGTTCATAAACAAATACATTAACAAAATGTGGCATATCCATACAATGTAACAATATCCAGCTGTAAAAAACACTTGAAGTATTGATGCAACATAGGAAGATGTTAAAAATATTATCTAGGTGAAAAAAAAAAAACCCCAGAAAATGCCACTTATGAATCTATATGGCATTCTATGACAAATATAATCATTATTTACATGACATTTTAAGAACAGTCAAATCCATAGATATATAAATTAGATTAGTGATTGTCAAGGCTAAGGAAGGGGAGAATGGAGAGTGACTCCTAATGGGTAAGGGAATTTATTTGGGGGTAATGAAAATATTCTGGAATTAGTGGTGATGGTTTCACACATTTTTATGTACTAGGAACCACTGAATTTTACAGGTTGAGTTTTATGGTATGTGAATTATATCCCAATAAAACATTTCTATGGTTGTATGAAATAACACTAAATATCTTAATCATGAAGATAATCTAATCAAGCAATTATGAATTCCATGGTGAATATTTTAAATGGAGTAGACATTTGTGTGCATTAAATAATCAGACAGCATGGTTTTATGTAAATGGGAGATAAAATTATAATATTTCAGCCAAATTGTTGAATGTTGTTTATAAATTATATAATATACAGAAAATATAATTATTTTGAAGAGAAATCTAGATCAGAGTCTACCAGCAATTGCCTTGATGTCCTCATGTAATATGAGAAGTTAGGCTGAGTCATCTTAATACCTATCCTATTCGCTAATAATTATGATATGCAATTGACTGTGGTGAAATACAGGAAGATATTTTAAGCTTCATTATGTAGATGGATGTAACACTGTAATTTCAAATGTAAATAATAATTATATATGTTCATAGACAAAATGCAGACTTCATAATTCTGATCTATTTGACAAAAAACTAAAATCTAGTCTTAATCTGTATATAAATATAATCTAAGGTTATATATCTATGATAGAGAAAATAGGAACCAAAACTTAACTTGAAAATAAAAGTAGAGAACAATAGTGAAAAATAATAACTGCCATCTTTTCTGTTTTGATAACTAAATAACTAGTTGGTCATTTTAATGATAACTTTTTTAAAGATTAATCAATAAACAAAAAAAAAATAAAATAAAAACAGAGTGTATGATAAAGTAAATACCATTGTACCCACTGTTCAGATTTATCAATTATTAAAAACTTTCTTCATGTTTGCCTGAGACCTTTCCTTAAAGAAGTAAAACATAGAGTAGGCACAATACATCACAGAAACCTCTGTGACTTTGATTCCTTTCTTTTCTAACCAGAGCTAATCACTATTTAGAAACTGGTTTAAAGCCTTCTCAACTACTTTAAAAATTTTTTTTTCATTAAGTATATTAATAATCCTAGAAAGAGTTATGTAATTTTGTTTACAACATTAACTAAGTACATTATGTACAAATATGTCCATTTTAATGGTATTTAAGTGGTTTCTAAATTTTCTCTAATTCACCTATGTGAGAGCACATCTCTCAGAGTTTCTTTATCCGAGACAGAGGAAATACCTACACCTGCAGTCGCTCTGTGTCACGGACACGTGGAGAGGCTGTGTTCTGCTAAGATGAATGTCCAGCACGGAGCTCTGCCTCACTGTCCATGTGAGGAACTCTGCTCCTGACGTGACTAAAGCCCACACCCTCTGGTCTATTTAGCCGACCTACTCAGACATGGCGAGTTTGCTTTACAAAATGCTTGCAAGTAGACATATCGCCGTTAGCTGTATGCACTTCCATTCTCCACATCCTCTGCTATTCCCAGCATTGACAGACTTAGAAAAATCTTTGCCAATCTAAAGGTTATAAAATGACATGGTTCCTTCAATTTGTGCTTAATCCATACTTAGTAAACAAAAATTATTTTTCTTGTTTATTCACATTCATATTTTCTCTACTGAAGGTGCCCACTCTTTTTTTTTTAATCCTCACCCGAGGACATTTTTCCTTTTTTGTTCTGGTAGAGTGGGAGGGAGAGACAGGAACAGAGAGAGAGAGAGAGAAAGAAACATCGATGTGAAAGGGACACATCGAGTGGCTGCCACCCGCACGACCAACCAGGGCCGGGGACAAACTGCAACCGAGGTACGCGCCCTTAGCGGGAACCGAACCCGGGCTTCTCGGGACCGCAGGTCGACACTCTAACCGCTGAGCCAAACTGGCCAGGGCGAAGGTGCCTACTCTTATCCTTTTCTCTACTTCAGTGACATTCTATTTTCTTTTCAAATATATTTTTAGAAATCCTTATATTTTGAATCCAAATCCTTTGCCTGACTTGTAAATTGAAAACATTTATTAATGTAATTGTCTAATAAAATAGATACAAAAACTTTTGAATGGAAAACTAATTAATATTTATCATTTATATAGTTTTCACATATCATAGAATAAATTGATAAAGATGATTTTATCAAACTACATTAATTAAATTTTGGTTTGGATAAAATTTGCATGTTTCTAAAAAACAGTGTATGTAATTCTATATTTTAATATATTTGAATGCAAATACATCAACCAGTTCATGTTAAAAAATTATTGTTTGTCCTCTATGAAGGTCTTTCAAATTATTCATAGACCTGTGATTTTGAAAGAAGAAACAATTCTGAAAGAAAGGCAGATGGAGTTGGGATCAAGTGACCTGCTTCATTGCCTCTGGATCCTGTAAACTGAAGCTCAGTTATAAACAAAGGTGTAACATTTTGTGATATATTGTAAATGAGAGTTCAAAAGAAAATCTCTGAATGAGAAGGTTGTATACTGAACAAAAATTGATGTAGTCTCTAGCTGGCAGATTTTTCCCAAGAACACTGCAACCTTGCTTGAAAAACATTTCCTTTGTTTTTTGTTTGTTTCTTTTAAATGGACACTTTTATATTTGGCTTCCATTGTGAGAGCCTACTCATTAAAAAATGTTTCAATGTTATCCAGTGCTAAAAAGAAATGAGCTATAGCCAAAAGAAGACATGAGAAACCTGAAATGTATATCACTAAGTGAAAGAAGGCAATCTCAAAGGTTCCATACTACATATGATATTCTGTGACATTCTGGAAAAGGCAAAACTGTGGAGACAGTCAAAAATCAGTGCTTGCCAGGGGCTGGGAAGGGGAGGGATGAATAGATGGAGCACAGAGGATTTCTAGGGCAGTGAACATATTCTGTATGATATCATAATGATGGATACATGTCATCATACATTTGTTCAAATCCATAGAATATACAACACCAACAGTGAACTATAACGTAAACTATGAACTTTGAGTGATCAATTAATGTAGTTACTTTTATGCATGATTTCTAATTGCATATTTTTGCACCTTCAATTTATTATTTGAGTTGCTGGTATATCCTTGTAACATCTGCAAAGGCTAATTTATTTTTGAAAGACTATCAACACTTTTTATAAATAAATGAACCTGCATGTGAACAGCAGTACAAAATACTCTAAAATTGTTTTTTGATTGATAGAAGCCCAAAATATGTATTTAATTCTAGGTATATACTTTATACACAGTGTGTGGATATAGACAGTATTATACATGATCAAAAATGAGAATAGGTTATTCTGATGAATATATGGTATTATGAGTTTATTGTTGAATAATTCACATGGTGTTTGACAAAATAGGATTAAAACATTATTTAATCATACCTTTATCTTATACAAAAATAATTAAATTTGTTTTTACTTTTGTGAAACATATTTTTATAAAATCCTAATACCAAACAATGTAGCTAATATTCTGACAATAATAACAGAATAAGTAATAAATATCAGTAGCTATCAATTCATTTTAGATATGTAATGAAGGGGGGAAAGGAAAAGTTTTAAAAAAATTAATTTATACTTTTGAATGTAGAATTAAAAAACTATATTAGGTAATGTGTCCATTTGAAGCTGTCCTGACTAAATTGCCTAGAGAAAGCTTATTGATATAATACAAATATGATGGACAATATCTAGGTAACTAGTGTTCCTATGTTTGTGGAAGAGGCCACCTTGCTCAATTCTGTAAAGTCCAAATACAAGAGATGGTGAGACCACTTTTGTTCCTTTAATGGTAATCTTAGCATGCCTTCCAGTCTAGCTTCACAGATGGATTGAGTAGGTCATACCCATCCCCATGCAATTCATGAAGCAACCTTTTGCATCTCCTGTTCTACAAAATTAATTGTGATTATTACATCTTGACTGGAAGCGGATTGGTCCAATGCTTTACACCACTTTTGATAAATTCAATTAGAAATATATTAAGTAAAACTAGAAATCCAAATGACCTTCTGTTTACTATTTTCAGTGTTTTAGAAAATAAGGTTAAACACTAATCAGAATGTTTATTTTTAAATAGTATAATTACATAAACACAAACTTTAGATTGGTGTATTTTTTTCTACTCGATATATTTAATTTACTAGAGTAGGTCATTTGTATTCCATTTCATTTCTCCAGTCAACACCTGCATTTTTTATGTAGTTTTATTCAATCCTGAAAAGTGGAATGTGTACTCCTATAGAGGATACTTTTGAGCTGTATAAAAATCATGAAATGTATCTTGGTAACTGATTTAATTGTAACATGATGCTTACAAAATTGCTTCTCTCATCTCATTGATGGCTGGTGCTATATCAAGCCTTGGGACCCTCTCCATGTCTACTGAGCTGCTTTCACTCCTACTTTAAGATAATTCCTTGAGTTAGTCTATAATTCCTCCAAATTTAACTTAAAAATGATAGATTTTAAAGTGTATTTCAGAAAAGAAAATTTGATCCACACTTAACTAGCTTCTGGAGACTTGTCTTGTGGGAAAAGTATTAGCAATTAAATCCACATATTATTATTCTATATGAGAACAAGATTTACATTAAATTGAAAACTTTGCTGATTAAAAGAAGTTTGCCTCTGAGTCAAGAAGGCCTGTGTGATGTCCACATTACCCTAAATCCACCTTTAACATCTTTTTAAAAATATTAATTAATTTATTTTTGTTACAGATGTTTCTCCTTTTCCCCCCACTGATACCCCTTTTTCTTACCCTCCCCACTCTGTCCCCAGCTTTGTTGTCCATGTCCATTGTTCATATAAACATGCATATAAGTTCTGTGGTTTATCTCTCCCCCATCCCCTCTTCTGGGGATTATCATTCTATACCCCACTTCCAAGTCTCTGGGACTACCCCATTCCTCAGACTGTTATGTTCATTATATTCCACAAATAAGTGAGATCATGTGGTATTTGTCTTTTTCTGCTTGGCTTGTTTTGCTTAGGATAATACTTTCCAGGTCCCTCCATGTTGTCTCAAATAATGAGATCTTTCTTTCTTACAGCTGCATAGTGCTCCATTGTGTATATGTACCACTGCTTTTTTTTTAAATCACCAGTCCCATAGAAAGAACCAGTAAATTTAAATTTAGAAGTATGCCAAAGAGATATCATTTGATTCTTGATTGCTGCAATCTTTAACATAGACTCTAGTCCCACTAGGGACCTTGGACTATTTAGCAACACTGCTGTCTATCATGGTTTGTGTGGTCTATGATGCAGATAAATTATAAAATCAAGGTTTCTAAATATTGTAAATGTGTAATCTGATAAAGAAATTTGAAAAAATTAAAAAGAAATATTTCTATTTATTTATAATTTTGCATTTGGGACATCTTTTTGGTCTCTGCATATTTTATTTTTTTGTTTAAATTTAAAGATCTGAAAGTTAATCAGAATGTTTTCTCCATTTTCACCATGTTTGAAATAATTATAGATACAGAAAGGATGTAGATAAGAATGATAGTTTAATGATGTGGTATTTAAACAAAAACAGAGACATTAATACAGTTTCTTACTGAAGTGTTAATACAGTTTCTTACTGAAACTGTAAGTGTGGATCAAATTTGCTTGAAGTGTATAGATAAAAAAACAAGTCAAGTTATTGTGAATAAAAACACATTCTAATAACTCTATCTAATATATATCTCATCAATGTAACTGTCTCTATTAATTGTTCATTATCTTCAGAACCCTTAATATACTATTTTTTATCATGGTACATATATATTTATCATCTCTTTATGACCTGTCTTCCCATCTTCTCCACCAGAATAGAATGCAATCTCTACAAAGTGGGGACTCAGATTAGTTCAGAGTATCTTTTGTGTTGAAAAGCGCATCTGACATACTGAAGGCACTTAATATGTTTTAATTACTAGTGAGAGTGAGAATAAATAAATCATTATCTAATATCAAATATTGAGTAAGTACTTGTTATCAGCTAGAATTTATATTAACACCTTTACATACACAATCTCATTCAATTTTCACAGTACTTGATAATAGTAATCTATAACACTATTATTACCTCTATTTTGCAAATGCGGAAACTGAGGTTAGTAGACAAGGGCCAGAATTGTGAAATTGCACAGCATTTTGTTTCACAATAGAAATAATTAACTTCTAATCATATTAAAAAAATCAACAACTTGTTACTCAATTTGCCTGCCTAGTTTTATAATATGCATCTAAAATTGATTATATTCTATATCCTTTTTGATTTCTTGGGTAAATTTTTAAAAGAATGTATATTCCATAAAATCATAAAATATTTATTATTCTTGGTCATGTACCTAAGATACACAAGTTCAAAATAGTAAGCAAAATTATAAAGATATTTATAGTTTTCTCATATAAAAATGGATTTTTATTGCAATAAAATTCTTTAGGTAAGAAAAATAATCTGTAGTTTATCAAAATTAAATATGCCCTTAATTCAACAATTAATGTTGTTATATGAGAGAGAAAATTCATGTGGAGATTGCCTAAATATGTTTATCTAACTAAATATTCAGTGTTTATCTAATAAAAGACTGTGTTATATTTATATTTATTCTTATATCTTTGTTGTTTTAATTGATGCATCTAAATACCAGTTTTGCATAATGAATCATATTTCAAAACTTAGAAGAACTAGGTAACAAAAGGCAACCTACATAGTAAAATGTTAAATATAAAACACTCATCACTTTGAAATGAAATCAGATTTATCATCATTTATAATTCATTAAGACTCCCTTTTAAACACTGTTTCAAGCATCTCTTAGATATTTATATTAAAGAGAGATAAAATGCAGAGATGCACATTGCTGCCTAATAAATCTCTTTCATGTTTTTCACTTTCACAAACAGAATAACCTGACCTTGGAGAAAAGTTGTCATCTAGGGTCTTTATAGGGGTGTGAAGGCAGCTTCGATAAGCCAAAGATAAAGCCTAGATAGTCTAGAACTCTCTTTACTATTTCTTAATCTTCTTGATATACTAAGACAAACCTTTTTCTTCATCTTTATATTAACATATTTCAATTTTATCACCTACTTTTTTAACTCTTAAGTAGAGCTGTGAAGGGTATAGGAAAAATGCTAGGCAAGCACACTATTAATGGAGAACTCCCTAGCCAAGAAAAGCCACAGGAAAGCTGATTTTAAATCAACACGGAATTACAAGAGGGAAAGATTAGGGCAGCAAGAACAAACCCATAAAACTATAAAGGATGAGGCAATAAAAGTAAAGCAGTGAGATGAAAAGTAATGTTTATTAATTGTCTAGTGACTTTTCTTTCTATTGGGTCTCATCTCTTCTTTGAAAGGCATCTAAATAAAAATCATAGCATCTGCTTTTTCTCCTTCTCCTACAGAGGCATCGGTGGGTCATATATTTACAGCTGCCTTCCTGAATCACTAGCAAATGTGTATGTGGGTTCTCATTTACAACAAGAAGCATGGTCTTTGAAGAAAAAGAAAAAACATGTCTGTAGGGTGCGTCTTCAATGCAGAGCCATGATTTTATTTACCTAAGATTTAGTCAACTACGCAAAGACATTTAGCAGTTTGTTTGCTCTCCACCCCCAAATATTCTGAGTAGCATAGGTTATGTTAATTACCTAAAATTCTGAACAGATCCTATGTGCAGGCTTTAAGAACAAAGTATATTTGTTTGTGACCCAGCCCTGGGTATCTCATCTGGCTGTTGATTCATATTCCTGGGTTCTGTGAGCAGTTCTAACAAGTTAATTGAAGGAGGGGTTCATGAGAACCTCCAATTTGTAGCTAATGGATCAGAAACACAGGTAACAACCGGGGCTTGTCTTGCCATTGGAGGGAGGTCTTATGGGGCTGAGCCCTTTGCCTACGGAACATGATTTTATCTCTGGGTAGATAGTTGCAGAATTGAGTTGAATTCTTTTTGTAAATATGTTTTTATTGATTTCAGAGAGAGGAAGGGAGAGGGCGAGAGAGAGAAACATCCATCAGCTGCCTTCTGCACGCCATTCCCTTTACTGGGGATGCAGCCCACAACCCAGGCATGTGCCCTAACTGGTTTGAGATGATGCTCAACCAACTAAGCCACACCAGCCAGGAGAGTTAATTCTGAAATACCCTATTGATGTCAAAGAATTGCATCTGGGTGTGGGAAAACCTCCGTACACACACACATTTGAACGGGTCCAGGCACCTAATATAGGTACTTACAAATGAGAATATTACATCTCATTTTAGGCTAGAAAATCAGTAACACAATCTGTTCATCAGAATTAATCCACTTTAATTGCATTTTGTATATTTGTATGCTTTATGGTATTATATATTGTGTTAGTGTTATTCAGATAAACAAACAATTAAATTTCTAATACTTTCAAAGTTAACATTACGTTGTGCTAAAGAGTAATTGAATAGAAAATGATAGCTATAAGAAAAATTAACTTTATTCTTTAAAATATATGTTTAAAAGTAGTGGTACTGTATTGTACAATGTTTGATACCAGGTCAACATCATGCCCTCTTAGTAATTGTAGAGTATCCACACTTCAGGATTTGTTATATTTTAGCTATCTAGAAATTATGGAAATATACACACAATTACAGAATACACGTACACATAAATGCACATATATGCTAGCATATACATGTGTATGTGTGGAAAAATGTGTATATATATATAGCTATAAACCATCAAATATTTAGGATACTATGCTTTTCTTTTTTCTATTGCAGTTTAATACAAGAGTTGGGATCTCACAGTTACAAAGTTAAAACTCATCAGGCTTATTATTTAAGGGGACGGCTTATGGTTGGTGTCTGCTTTTCTGCAAGATCAAGTAGGCAATTTCCTACCATAAAGTTCTTAGTCAAAAGAAAATAGGCTTATTTGCATATTACCATACACATAATTGGGAATTTGAATATGCAAATTGAGCACTGCATAGTCTGGACTTGTTTCTGGGTTTTCTAGGGCTTAATTGCTCTGAACAATTTTAAAAGGTTGAAAGGAATAGAGGTTTCTTTTATAATCAACAAACAAATAAACAATAAAACTTGCCTATAAGGGTACATCACTTCACCTGGTAAAAATATTAAAAACAGAAGGACTGAATTAAGTGAATGGGGAACATTTAAGCTACATCCTTTTTATCATCCCAAATTTCCTTTATTTTCCTGGGTAATTTTAGTTTTTCCTTCCTCTGTTTCACCTTGTACTATTATGTACCAGTGCCTGTGTATAACATGCCACAACATAACTGAAAGATGTAAAACAAATGAAGCTTCAGCAAGAAGTTTCAAGTGTGTGAGACTGAAGTTAAAAGTGGATTCTTAAATGGTAGCTTATTATGGAACAAAGGGCAAGAAATCGAAGTAATTGACAAGAAAGGTGTTGAGGGCTGAACAGTGTCCCTCTAGCATTCAAATGTGAAAGCCATCATTCCCAAATGCCGCCGTATCTGACTGCATTTGGGGATGGAACCTTTACAGAGGTGACTAAGGGAAAATAAGGCCATTAGAGTGGGCACTGATCCAATCTGACAGGCGTCCTCTTAGGAGGAGGACAGTGGTCGTGGAGAGCCACTGGGGGCAGCACAGAAGGAAGACCACCTGAAGGCTGATGAGAGGCAGCCTTTGCAGGCCAAGGAGAGAGGCGGCAGAGAACCCAAACCTGGCCACACCGTCATGCTGCACTTCAAGCCTCCAGACTGTAGGGGAAAACACTTTGTTGGTTAAGTCACTCACTCTATTATTGTGTGTGGCAGCCCTAGCAAACTAAAATAGAAAATATATATATATATATTATTTTTAATATGTTTTTATTGATTTCAGAGAGAGAAAGGGAGAGGGAGAGAGAGATAGAAACATCAATGACAGAGCAAAAATCAGCTACCTCTTGCACACCTCCTACTGGGGATTTAGTCAGCATTCTGGGCATGTGCCCTGACTGGGATTCGAACCAGCGACCTCCTGGTGCATGATACAATGCCCAACCAACTAAGCCACACCAGCTGGGGAGGAAGCATATTACTTATTATTTAGATTAAATGTGATAGTCATAAGTGGGGGCAAGAGAAAGCCTAGATGATCCTGTGATATGGACCAAAGCTTACAATAAACAGGCACCAGAAGTAAGCTTTGGTCTCCATGTTTAAATCTTATATGAAACATGTAGAGATACAAGCCTGGATAATTAAGGATTTACTTCCATTAACAGAGGGAAAAGGCCTTGACTAGGTAGATTTAATTGTTGAAGGGAAATTGCTTTCATGCTTTTAAACATATAGATCCTGAATTATTGGCAAATTATGCAGGTGATCCAATATATAAAAGAAATTTGAGAAGCCCTGATTCTAATGTATATCCCTCATGTTTGGCTTTTATAATTTATTTATTTTTTCTTTATTGATTTTTTAGAGAGAGAGGACGGGAGAGGGAGAAAGAGATAGAAACATCAATGAGAGAGAACATCTATTGGCTGCCTCCTGCATGCCCCCCACTGGGGATCTGGCCCACATCCTGGGCATGTGCCCTGACCGGGAATCAAACTGGTGACCTCTTGGTGCATACATAGGTCAATGCTCAACCACTGAGCCACACCAGCTGGGCCCTCATGTTTGGCTTTTAAACACATATTTTCTTATTCAGCCACTTCTCTTCACCTCCACAGCTGCAACCCTGATGATGAAGTCACCATCAATCACACTGAGATGACTGTCTCAACTTCCTAACTGCCGCCTGCATTTTCCTTTGTCCTGTACAGCCTGTTCTTAATACAGCATCCAGAGTGCTTCTGTTAAATGTGAGTCAAATAATGTTACCTCTATTTGAAATCATCCCATCTTATCATCTCAGAACATCTGCATGTTCTGCTCCCTATTATCTTTCTGAAGCCACACCCTCTTATTTTTCTCCCTCGTCCACGCCCAGCTCCTGAGCACTGTATCTAAACGTCAGCACCATGCTCTCTGACAGTTTCTACTCTCCTTTGTATCCTTTGTTTTCTCCTTAGTACTACTACCTTCAAACACACTAAGTATCTTATTTATTATGTAATTTCTCATCTCCCATGTTTGAATGTGAACCTCACAGGACAGGATTGTCATCTGTTTTGTTAGGCATTGTAGTCTTGGATCCCTGATGCATACTGCATATTGGTTGATAAAATTTTGCTGAATAAGTGAGATAAATATTTGTTGCTTAGTGAGTTTAAAAAAGTATTATGTGTTATTTTTAAAGAAAGGAAAACATGGCAGGGATAAAAGAACTGGCAAAAATAACTCAAATAGAATATCTGGGAAAAGTTGTTATAATTAACATTAAAAACTCAACGGGTACTTTGAGCATATTTTATATAGTTTTTTCTACAGTTCTATTTAGGTGATGGAATGGGCTACCATTTGAGTGATAGCACCACTAAAAACACCTTAAAATATTGGAGGTGTATGGCCAAAAAAACCTCCTTAAAAGCATCTGAATGCTGACAGTAGGGTCAAAAATTGTCAGGACAAAATATAGAAAGAATCCATTACAGTAAACTGAACACTAAAATGGTTTTTGAGGTTATTCCGCAAATGTAGTGAATCTGAGGACCTGTGTTTACAAACCTGAGAAACATGCAGGAAAAAGGATAATACTAAGGTCTTGTTATCATGTTGCAGAATCTAAGCCACTCAGCAAGAATGGAAACCGGAAGTACTACCTACGATTTAATGGTGACCAGGAAATAAATAAATCCCCTATCTTTAGGGGATTTCATGGAAAGTTGCTTGGTGCTAATCAGAGCACAGTGAATAAAAAGCAAAATAGATATTTCAAACTTTGCATCCAGAAGTTGACCAGTGCCTGGTAGATGTGCAGCTCAAACTCACATCTGCATTGGTCAATGAAACTCAAGTGAGGTGTTTAGCTTAATGAAAGAGAGTAAGAGAACAAAAGGTGAGGTTTCATAAAGTGATACAATCAAAATTAGTCCTTTAAAAAGACAACAAAATTGACAAATGTAGGTAGATTAAGGGGAAACAAAAAGAATACTCACATTACTAGAATCCGGAATGAAAGTACTACTGACTTGATAGATATGTATAGGATTATAAGAGAATACTATGATCAATTGGATAACAACAAATTAAATAACCAAGATGAAATAAGCATATTCCTAGAAAAATATAGATTACCGAGCTAGCTGACTAAAGAAAAATAGAAAATCCGAACCTAACTATACAAGAAAAAACTTCCGCACTCAAGCACCTCCAACAAAGAAAAATGTAGGTCCATATGTCTTCACTAGTAAATCCTACCGATTGCCTCAAAAAAGAATCAGTAGTGATCCCTTTCAAATTCTTCCAAAAAAAACAAAAACAACAACAGAAGAGGAAGGACCACTTCAAACTTATTCTATAATGCCAGTATTGCCGATCACAAAAACTATTACACTCTCATAACTGTGTAGAGTTATTGTAAGTTTTGAAATCAAGTTGGCCCTTTGACTTTGCCCTTGAGTTTTGAAAGTTATTTTGGCAATTCTAGGTCCTTAGAGTGTCTGGATGAATTTAGACACAACATGTCAATTTCTATAAAAAGCCTGCTGAGTTTTTAATAGGTATTTCATTAACTAATCATTTATTTTAAAGATAGTTGACCTCTTCATAAAATGAAGTCTTCTGAGACATGACCAAGGTCCTCTCTCCTTTTATTTAAGCCTTCTGTAATTGCTAAACAGAAATTTGCAGTGGTTTACTTCTCAATGTTATCTCACACCTTTCCTTTAACATTTATGTTGATAGTGCTTGATTTAATCGATATAGATTGATATAGGTCTTGATATAGTTATTTGATATTGTTATAAATGTTATTTTTATTTCAATTTTATTTATATTATTTTTATTATTATTTTGCATTTATCTTTAGATAGAGCAGGAGGGAGAGAAGGAGGAAGAGAGAGAGAGAGAAACATTGATATGAGAGAGACACATTGACTGGTTGCCACCCACTCAACCCCAACCAGGTCTGGGGACAAACTGCAACCAAGGTATGTGCCCTTAGCAGAACCGAACTCAAGACTCTCTGGCCCATAGATCAATGCTCTAAACACTGATTCAAACCAGCCAGGGCTCAATTTTATTCATTTATGATGGGTTGTTAGTAGTATAGAAATACAATTGATTTTTGTATATTGATATTATATCCCACAGTGTTCTTTTACTCATATGTTCATTCTAGAAACATTTTTAAAAATCTATCAGACTTATTACATCGATGATCCTGTTGCCTACAAAATAAAGAGAGTTTTACTTCTTTCTTTTCAATCTGGTTACTTTTTGTCACATCTTGTTAACACTTATTTATAACTTCAGCACAATAGTAAATTGAAGTTTTGAGAGTAGATATATTTGTCTTTTTCCTAATTTTAAGAGAAAAACATTTGTCATTGCTATTAATTATGATCTAGCTACAGAGTTACTGTAGGTGCTTATACCAAACTGAAGAAATTCCCTTATGCTCCTACTTTCCTGAAGGTTGTTTTATTTTAATCAATAGTGGATTTTGGATTTGTTACCTTTCTCCTGCATATATTGCAATGACTGATACTGGCTATGACTAATTGGAAACAATTTCTGGAGATGGATATGGGATCACTGTCACCCAATCACATCTCAGAGAAATGGACACCTGAAAAAAATGGATGGATCAATGGATTCTGGGTAGGAATCAACAGCATCCACTCACCTGCCTTTCAGGTGAAACCACCTTCCCTGATCTCCCAAAACCTATTATCCAGTCCAAATTGAAGTGTATATAGGCCCAGAATATATTCTCTTAGGCCTCTCTTTTAATATTGTTTAATATTTTCAATTTTTACATATTTAATATCTTGATGTACATGATGCACTTACAACCATACTTTATGTCTCAAACATATGTTAAATTCATTAGCAAAATTTTTATACAGAGAGCTGGTAAGTTACCTTTTAGGCTTCCACATGAATATGCAAACAGAGTGTTGTACATTGTTATAGAACATTAATAATATAATATGGATAGTATTTTGGGAGTTGGGGACATAGAGTCATAGCATCAATAGGGAGCTATGTAAAATTTTTCAGAGTGTTAAAATGTTGTATTTCCCTGGGACACACACTATGCTGGGTCATTCAGAACCATATTTTAGATAAAAATATTGTTTCATTCAATGTTACTTCCAAATAATCTAATTTTTTTTTTTGTTACAGATGTTTCTCCCCTTTTGCCCCATTGACACCCTCCTCCCAACCCTCCACCCCCAGGATTATTGTCTATGTCTTTGTTTATGCATATGTACATATAAATTCTGTGGTTTATCTCTTCCCTCCCATCACGTCCACCTCTTCTGAGGTTTGTCAGTCTGCACCCCACTTCCATGTCTCTGGGTCTGTTTTGTTCCTCAGCTTGTTTTGTTCATTATATTCCACAAATAAGTGAGATCATGTGATATTTGTCTTTCTCTGATTGGATTATTTTGCTTAGGATAATACTCTCCAGTTCCCTCCATGTCATCTCAAAAGATAAGAGATCTTTCTTTCTTACAGCTGCATAATATTCCATTGTGTATATGTACCACAGCGTTTTAAACCACTCATCTATTGATGGACACGTTGGCCGCTTCCTGATCTTAGCAATTGTAAATAGTGTTGCTAGTCTGTGAGACTATAAACATTTCTTCCTGATTCAAATACTGAATGAAATGTGGTCATCAGAGAAACGATGACTACCTACTGCACAGACTACCTGAAGGGAGGAAGCTTACCTTTAGCAATTAGATTTCAGTTCTCTTTTATTTAACACTTTCAGAAATTATCTAAATGAGGAAATGAATACTGTAACAATGTGATGTGTATTGACTTGAAAAGACAGAATTTCTAAGGAAAGTAAACAAAAATCACCATAAAACAGAAAATAAAATCATGGATTTCAGAGACTATCCTTGTGATGAAAGCATGGATATTAGAAATGATGATATATGAAAGACTTAGGTTAATTAAAATATTTCACAAAGAAAAGTGATATGACACAGTGAACAAAAGAAACAAAAGCCATGAATATTATGGTAAATACAAAATGAAGAGACATCCTGTCCTCAGAATGGAAACTGATATTATCATTAGTGATAATGCAGCTGCTACATTGTGTTAATTCTGAGGCACTTCAGTACCACCTATGGAAATGCTAGAAAGAAAGAGTCCAGGAAAAAACAACCGAATGATGAGAAGGAAAGACTAATTTATGGGGGGAGATTAAAGTAGCATAATATTTATAGTCAGGCTAAGGGAATATGAAAATGATCTGCAAATATTTGAAAGACATAAATAACAAGTAGAAAAGGAATTTTTGAGCAGGTAGCGAAATTAGAGGCAATACCACCTGAATGAAAAATGACAGGGTTATTTATGCCGAGTAAAGATTAAAACACACATAACTTCCTGACTGGACTACTAAACAGAGGCAAAGCCTTTCTCTTTAAGCATTAAATGCCCTCCTGCACAAAGCAGTAAACTGTGTTATTTCATGGATTACCCAGACATTGACAGGCAAAGAGTGCAAATTATTTTATCAAAACCAGAATGGAAATATACAGGACAGGTTGTCTGACTCACTTTCTAAGTCTACTGAGTAGGATTACATTTTTTTTTCTTTTATTTCAGAATGTAGAAAATTATTTTAAAAAAACACACACAAAAAAAAAACACTTCACAGAAGAGGTTATTTGAGATGGTTGGAAATTACTCATTACTAAAATCATAAGCTAGCAAGGAGACTTCCACAGAAAAGCTAAGATCCTACACCAGGAGGAGAGGATGAAGGATTGGTGTTTAAGTTGACTTTTCAATGTGTACTTCTATAAATCTGGCCTCTGAGTTCCTTGGATTTTTCTCCTTCAGTGATCTTGTCTAACACCACGAATCGATAACCCAGTTCTGTGTTTATTCCTTAGAACTTCTCATTATTATTTGCACGTCTTTAAAAAATCTTGAATTGAGATACTTCACCCTTTTAGAGTGCCTTCCCATATTCATACCCATTTCCTAAAAAACTGCATTTCTCACTATTTTTTAGTTACCATCAGCAGCAGTCCTTATTTTAGTTTTATTTCACTTTTCCCCAAATTTGGACCACTTTGCCCAATATCATAATTGCTTTTTGCATGCACCCTCAGATTTCTTGGACAGCCCCTTCTGTATTCTCCGGGAGAATAAAACTCTGTTTATATCCAACCTTTTTCTTATTTCACACCTGGATATGAAGAGACTAAATCTGTTCAATCATCACTGTCCATGGAGGACACAAAATGGTAACACAAATCCAGCACCCTCCTTGTCTGCAACAGACACCTGTCCAGGTAGATGTACCTTTCAGCCTCTTACGCCACATGGCAGGTGGTGCCCACATAGCTAACTTCTCACTAATTAACATTAGAAATGATGCTTCCATCCTTGGTATTTTTACTTCTAAAGAAAATGAAGTAAATGATCTTCTTCTCTTTCCCACAGCCTGGAATAAGCTGGTGAGCCACCTTTGAACAGGAGCATGAAGTCAACCCCTAAAGAAAAGCTGAAATGAGATCATTCAATGATCTTTGGGAGCAGAAGAGTGCCCCACCAACCTGGATCAACCACCTTAGGTCTGTTACTCCAACCAGGAATATACCTGTTGCCTTTTTTTCCCCCTGTATTGATTTTACAGAGAGAGGAAGTGAGAGGGAGAGAGAAATAGAAACATCGATGAGCTGCCTCTGGCATGCTCTCCACTGGGGATCAAGCCCACAACCTGGGCATGTGCCCTGACCAGGAATCACACTGGCAACCTCTTGGTGCATAAGTTGACGCTCAACAGCCGAGCCACGCCAGCCGGACAACCTGTTGCCTTTTAAACCACTTTATTTTTAAGGTATTTCTATTAAATTTGCTTATCCTTTAATTTAAATTATCATCAGAGCAAGCTTTATACAAATAGAGTCATGTTTCTCAAAACCAGAGCAAGACTTAAGTTTAATATCAGAACTCCAGTAGCACCCTTGCCTTTCTGCATGTTTGCTGATGCTTTTGGTTGTGGGGGAGAGAGAAACTTCAATGTGAGAGCAATACATCCAATGACTGCCTCCAGTACCAGGGATGGAGCCTGCAACCCGGGCATGTGCTCTGACCAGGAATCAAATCAGCAACCCTTCGGTGCACAGGACGATGCCCAACCAACTGAGCCACAGCTGCCAGGGGACTCATGCTTTCTGTGAGTCCTTCACAGGGTCTCACGGTCCACAAGAAGAAATGTCATCACAGTTGCACACACGTTTACGTGTGAAAATTTAGACTATGTAGAGAAAATAAACAATAGCTACTAATTCCAAATCTTACCCGAAAGAAACTTTTGGCTTAAGTTATTATTCCTGAAGGTAGACCACAGGCACAATTTGCTACAAATAGGAACAGACACTTATAAATTAAGATTTAAAAGTTCCACAAACCAAGAAAAAAAATTTTTAAGTCAAAACTGGTAGTTGACTCATGGCAAATGCCTCAAAACCTGAAGACTATAGTTCAAAATTTACCTTCTTATCCTCATAGCAAATACCAGATTAAGGAGTGTTTAAGAGAAGTGTAAATATATCTAAAATTATAAAACATAAAGTCTAAAAATGGACTATGAACAATATTTTCAAAACACAGTATTTGTGCCTATGTTGGGAAAATAGTAAATATATTGCATTTTTCTAACTACTTTAGATAGACTTTGAGAACTTTTAGTCTAATTTTATCTTTCAAAATTATGCTATCTTAAATGTCTTGGATTTAGAAATATAATCTTATGAATGTGGCACTGAATGTAAAGAGAAACCTACTTAATAAAATAGATCATATTTAAAATAGAAAACCTTTCTCAGAAAGTATATATTATGATTGTTCAAATTTGTTTTTCAGAAAATTTCTCTGCCAGTTGATTATAATTGTAGTTTGATTTTTCAGTTATAAAATTGTTCTCAAATTTATATTAGCAAGTGATTTTAGCTTGAGAAATTAACCAATTCCCTGAGTATGAAAACCATATCATTTTTCTATTGCCTTAGGTTATAACCTTGGTGCTATAAAGCTCACGCTTAGATGAATTACTTCATGAAATTCACTCTAGAAGCAGGCACCCAAATACTATATCCACCTTCATATTGGCAAAATATTTGAAAGAACATTATGTTGTTCTTAGTAGAGTCAATTTAGTATTTTAGTAAAAGATATCTGAAGACAAAATTGCTTCTTGGACAGCATTCTTCCACCATGAACAGTGGACGCCTTGCTCGCTCCTCCAAGGCTAGAATGCTCCTCCTGCTGACTGCACTTGTGAGATCCTTCTTTGTCTTACTTTGAACATGTTCAAATGTAAATTCAGGGAGTATCTTTTATATTATGCAAAGATAAACCTAGTTAATAAAATAGATCATATTGAAAATAGAAGACCTTTCTCAGAAAGTATATATTATGATTGTTAAAATTTGTTTTTCAGAAAATTTGTAAATATAAATTTATATTTACAAAATATAAACTTTGTGTATTTGTAAATATAAAATCTAAAATACGTGTATTAGATAGTGTAACGGTATTGTCATATGGAGAAAGATATTCTTAATAACATAGGTATGTTCATTCAGATGTTCAAATAATAGAAATAGGACAAAATTGGTAATAATGCATGTTATCTTTCCAACTAATGTAATTATTTCTCCTGTCTGTAGTTAAAGGAATTTATGCTGCATATGAGCCCTTGGGTGTTACAAAGACAAATTTACCTCTTAATAGAGTTTTACTATTGTCTGTCTTTCTTTCTTTTCTTTCTTTCTTTCTTTCTTTCTTTCTTTCTTTCTTTCTTTCTTTCTTTCTTTCTTCCTTTCTTCCTTTCTTCCTTTCTTCCTTTCTTCCTTTCTTCCTTTCTTCCTTTCTTCCTTTCTTCCTTTCTTCCTTTCTTCCTTTCTTCCTTTTCTTTTTTCTTTCTTCTCTCTCTCTTTCTCCTCTCTTTTTTCTTCTCTTTTGTTTCTTAATGCATACGGAGGTATTTCCAAGTCACTATTAAAAAGAGATTATTAATAAGTTTAAATGACCTGGAATATATCATTAGAGCTAAATTTCATCAGAGTAGAAATAAATAAAAATTAAATGAAAAATAAGTGCTGATAAAGCTTTTATCAAAACTAGATTTGAGAGACTGAATTTTCAAAAAATGACAGTGGAGTGAATGGAAGCTACACAGCCGATCTCCAGGACCAAATGGGAATTACAACTAAAATAAAAACAAATCTTTGGGAAAAGGCAACAGAAAAGCAGCAGGACAGGCCCATATAACCAGGGACACTGGTAGGATCTGCAGAGGCACAAGAGAGTGGCAGGCTGGGAACCCACAAACAGCAGCAGTCTTAGCTGTGAGTAGTGCCCTGGGGGATAAAATACTATGCTTGCTCCACAGTGCAGAGCAGGGACACAGGACTAGGTTAACTACAGCCACTCACCTGTGGCTCCGGCAGAGGGAGGGCAGATGGCACTGGGACTCTGTGGGGACACTTGGGATTTGGGAGGCACTCAGAGTTTCTGCTGAGTCTTGGCCACAAAGGACGGTGGCCACCTAGCTGCTCCTAAGAGCTGTGGAAAAAAGAAGCAGCAGCTACCTCAGAGATCCAGCCTTTTCCAGGTGAGGCAAAGAAATGCAAATTGAGGCACATTAACAACCAGCATCTGTACCACCCTCTGGGCATCCTCTTATGCAGAACACCAGGGCCACATTCCAAGGCACTGAGTAACTGAGACTTTTAGTGTTTAGGCAAAAAGCTAGAGGATAACAGCACCTTTCCTCGGCCTGCAAATCTACCCATGGAAGTAAGACTTGACAGTGCTGTTTAACGAGGGACCACCCAGGCTCATCCAAACCCAGTAGAGGGAGCCATAAATAGCAGAACACCAAGACCCACAGGGAAAATTTGGCAGACTCCAAAACCACTGAGATAGCCAAAATGGTGAAACAAAGTAACAAATCACAAATGAAAGAACAAGAGAAGTCTATTAAAGATGAGATAAATGAAATGCAGTTAAGCAAATTATCAGAGGTAGAGTTCAGAGCCATGATCTTGGGGAAGCTCAACAGCATAAGTAAGGGCATCAACACCATGAGTAAAGATATAGAAACATTGAAAACCAACCACTTGGAAATGAAGAATGTCATAGCATAAATAAAGATCATTGGAAGGACTAACCAGAAGAGTAGAAGAAGCTGAGGACTGGATCAGTAAATTAGAAGACAGGGTAGAAAAAATCAACCAATCAGAAAACCAAAAGGAAAAAACAATTTAAAAACAGGAAGACAGCTTAAGAGAACTGTGGGACAACTGGAAACGTAATAACATTCGCATCATAGGACTCCACGAAGAGGAAGAAAATGGGCAAGGGTTAGAGAATATATTTAGAGAAATAGTGACCAAAACCATCTCTAACTTGATGAAGGAAGAAGGCATTCAAGTTCAAGTTGCACAGAGAGCCCCAAGTAAGAAGAACCCAAAGAGGCCCACACTAAGACACACAGTAATTAAACTGCCAAAAATTAAAGACCAAGAGAGAATCCTAAAGGCAGCAAGAGATAAGCAACAGGTTGCCTACAGAAGAACCCCCATAAGGCTCTCAGACGACTTCTCAACAGAAACACTACAGACTAGGAGGGAATGGCATAAAGTAATCAATTACCTGGAAAACAAGGATTTGAATCCAAGACTACTCTATCCAGCAAGGCTATCATTCAAAATAGAAGGTCAAATAAAGAGCTGCCAAGACAAAAAAAAAAAAAAGGCTAAGGGAATATATTAGCACCAAACCAGCACTACAAGATATCTAAAAGGACTGTTGTAATTAGTAGAAGAAATAAATAGGAAAATAGAACCACACTAAACAAAAATGGCAATAAATAAGTACATATCAATTATCATCTTAAATGTGAATGGTTTGAATGCTCCAATAAAAAGACACAGAGTAGCTGACTAGATAAGAAAGCATGACTCACATATATGTTGTTTACAAGAGACCCACCTCACAACAAAATACTCACATAGGTCGAAAGTGAAAGGATGGGAAAAATTCTTTCAAGCAAATGGAAATGAAAAAAAAAGCTGGGGTATCAATACTCATATCTGATAAATTAGATTTCAAAATGAAGGCCATAACAAGAGACAAAGAAGGCCACTACATAATATTGAAAGGATGTATCCAAAAGGAAGATATAACCTTGGTAAACATATATGCACCCAATACAGGAGCACCAAAATCTATACAAAATTCTTCTGGAGGAATTAATGGAGAAATAGACACCAATACAATCATAGGAGGGGACTTCATCACTGGATAGATCTTCTAGACAAACTATTAACCATGAAACACAGACTCTAAGTGAAGTGCTAGATCAAATGGATTTAATAGATATATACAGAGAATTAGACCCCAAAACTGCAGAATTCATACTTTTAACAAGTGCACCTGAAGCATTCTCAAAGATAGACCACATGTTAGGGCACAAACTAAGTCTTTACAAGTTCAAGAAAATTGAAATAATATCAAGCATTTTCTCAGATAACAATGGCATGAAACTAGAAATCAATTACAACAAGAACATACGACGTCATTTGAATACATGGAGGCTAAATATCATGTTATTGAACAATGAATGGGTTAGCATGGAGATCAAGGAAGAAATTAAAAATTTTGTGGAAACCAATGAAAATGAACACACAAAAACACAGAATCTATGGGAGGCAGCGAAAGCAGTTCTGAGAGGGAAGTTTATAGCACTACAGGCCTACCTGAAGAAGCAAAAAAATTTCTAATAGATTATCTAACTTCACAACTTAAAGAACTAGAAAGCAAACAAAAAGAAAACCCCAGAGCAGGTAGAAGGAAGGAAGCAGTAAGTTAAGAGCAGAAATAAATGACATGGAGACCAAAAAACAATTCAAAGGATCAATGAAACAAAGAGCTGGTTCTTTGAAAAGATAAACAAGTTTGATGGACCCTTAGCCTGGATCACCAAGAAACAAAGAAAAAGAACCCACATACACAAAATCAGAAATAAAAGAGGAGAAATAATAAATGACACCACAGAAATACAAAGAATTGTTAAAAAATATTATGAACAATTATACGACAACAAATTCGACAATCTAAACAATATGGACAAATTTCTAGAAACACATCGTCCCCCAAAACTGGACCTGGAAGAGATAGAAAACTTGAACAGACCAATAACAACAGAAGAAATTGAAGATGTAATCAACACTCTCCCAGTAAACAAAAACCCAGGCCCGGAGAGCTTCACTAGGGAATTTTACCGAACATTCAAAGAAAAACTAATACCCATTCTCCTCAAACTATTGCAAAAAATTCAAGAAGAAGAAAGATTTCCAAATTTGTTTGATGAGGCCAGCATAATTCTAATTCCGAAATCAGAAAAAGACACTACAAAGAAAGAAAACTACAGTCCAAAATCCCTGATGAATATAGATGCCGAAATCCTGAACAAAATATTGGCAAATCAAATCCAGCAATACATCAAAAAAATTATTCACCATGACCAAGTGGAATGCATTCCAGGGATGCAAGGCTGGTACAATATCCGCAAACCAATAAATGTGATACACCAGATATTCAAAATGAAAGATAAAAATCATATGATATCAATAGACCCTGAAAAAGCATTCGACAAAATTCAGCATCCATTTCTCATAGAAACACTCAGCAATTTGGGAAAAGAGGGTTCATATCTGGATAAGGCCATATATGAAAGACCCACAGCCAACATCATACTCACGGGGCAAAAACTAAAAGCACTTTGCTTAAGAACAGGAATAAGACAAGGATGTCCACTTTTGCCACTCTTATTTAACACAGTACTGAAAGTCTTAGCCACAGCAATCAGACAGGAAGAAAAAATAAAAGGGATCCAAATTGGAAAGGAGGAAGTGAAACTGTCATTATTCACAGATGACATAATACTATGCGTAGAAAACCCCAAAGACTCCATAAAAATTTTACTAGACTTAATAAATGAATTTGGCAAAGTAGCAGGATACATAATTAGCGTCAAAAAATTGACGGCATCATTATACACCAATGATGAACTCACAGAAAGAGAAACTAAAAAAAAAAATTCCATTTACCATAGCAGCAAAAAAAATAAGATACGTAGGAATAAACTTAGCCAAAGAAATAAAGAACCTATTGGCAGAAAACTATAGATCATTGACAAAAGAAATAAAGAAGCTATAAAAAAGTGGAAGCACATACCTTGTTTATGAATTGGAAGAATTAACATCATTAAAATGTTCATGCTACCCAAAGCAATCTATAGATTCAATGCAATCCCCATCAAAATACCAATGACATACTTCACAGAACTAGAACAAATACTTAAAAAGTTCATATGGAACCAAAAAAGACCTCAAATAGCCACAGCAATCTTGAAAAAGAAGAACAAAGTAGGAGGGATCACATTACTAGATTTCAGGTTATACTACAAAGCCGCTGTAATCAAAACAGCCTGGTACAGGCACAAGAACAGGTACATAGATAAATGGAACAGAACAGAAAACCCAGAAATGGACCCAAGACATTATGCTCAATTAATATTTGACAAAGGTGGCAAGAGCATACAATGTAGTAGAGAAAGCCTCTTTAATAAATGGTGCTAGGAAAATTGGACAGCTACATGCAAAAAAAAAAAAAAATGAAACTAGATCATCAACTTACACCATACACAAGAATAAAGTCAAAGTGGATAAAAAACTTAAATGTGACTCATGAATCCATAAAAATTCTAGAAGAAAATGTAGGCAACAAAATTTCAGACATCATATGCAGCAGATTTTTCACTGATATATCACCTAAGGCAAAAGAAACAAACAAACAAAAAATGAACACATGGGGCTCCATCAAACTCAAAAGCTTCTGCACAGCAACAAAAACAAACAAACAAACAAAAAACACCAAAATAGAAAGGCAACCCACTCTCTGGGAGAGCATAATTGCCAATGATACATCAGATAAGGGGTTAATTTTCAAAATATATAGTATGAACACTCAACAAAAGGAGGACAAAGAACACAATTAAAAATGGGCAGAAGACCTAAATAGACACCTCTCCAAACAGGACATACAAAGGGCAAGAGACATAGGAAGAAATGCTCAACATCATTAATCATCAGAGAAATGCAAATTAAAACAACAATGAGGTGTCACCTCACACCTGTCAGAATGGCCGCCATCATCAAATCATCAAACAGCAACTGTTGGCGAGGATGCGTAGAAAAGAGGACTCTAGTACACTGCTGGTGGGAATGCAGGCTGATGCAGCCAATGTGGAAAACAATATTGTGTAACCTCAAAAATTTAAAAATTGAATTGCCATTTGACTCAGTGATTCCCTAGGAATATACCCTAAGAAGCCTGAAACACCAATCAGAAACAAATATATATACCCCCATGTTCATAGCAGCACTATTACAACAGCTAAGACCTGGAAACAGCCCAAATATCCATCATTAGATGATAAATGGATAAAAAAGCTGTGGTACATATACACAATGGAGTACTATGCAGCTGTAAAAAAGAAAGAGCTCTTATCCTTTCAGACAACATGGAGGGACATGGAAAGTGTTATCCTACGTGAAACAAGCCAAACAGAGAAAGACTAGTATCATATGATATCACTTATTTATGAAATATAATGAACATAACAGTCTGAAGCACAGGGTAGTCCAAGAGATGTGGAAATAGTGTACAGACTGACAATCCCCAGAAGAGGGACTGGGGGATGGAGAGATAAACCACAGAAATTATATGCATGTATGCATGACCAATGGACATGGACAACAAAGTTGGGGACAGGCAGGGAGGGATGGGGAGGAAGGTGTCAATGGGGGAAAAGGAGAAACATCTGTAAAAAAAATGAATACATAAATAAAATTATAAACAACAACAACAAACTAGATTTGATGATATATATGGTTGGATACAAGTCAATGTATCACTTTCATATGCTAATCCAGTATAACACCTTGTTTATGTTATTGCATTTTTTTAGTGAAAATGTTTATGTGCATGTACAATAATACATAAAAAGACAATTCTAAAGTCTCTAAAGATTATACATTTATTCAAAAACCACATGCTTTGTACCATGCTTTGTTCCAAGTACCAGTCACCAAGAGTGATTATAGAAAAGGCAAACAAAAGTCTGCACCTTTATGGAGACTAAATTCTAGTGAATTATGGGCTCTCTGACCTACTAGCTCTCCATCTAACACAGGGGTCAACAAGCATTTGGGGGAAAGGGCTAGATAATAAATGTTTTAGGCTTTACAAGCTACATAAGATATGTGTCATCTTCTTTACATTTTCCCCCAATAATTTAAAAAGGTAATGAATATTTTTAGCTCCTGTGTCTTAAGCTGTAGTTTCCCACCTGCTGATATAAAATATAATTCATGTATTTGATCAGTGATACCAGTAAGGTTAGTTCTTCTCATCTGACATAACTGGATGCTAGCTTTTTCCACTCCAAGGATAGTCATCATTTTTTGTAACTTTAAAAATTCTTTGTATGACCTATTAAATATGCCTGCCTTCAAGATGGGCTGGATATAAGTGAGAATGGTTGTTATAATAAGTAGCATGACTAGAGAGGTAACCCCAAAATAACTTTGATGGTATCAAATTGACTTTCAGGTACCTATCAAAAATACAGATGAGTAATGAACAAAGGCTCTAGCATATCTATAAATCAATAGCTACAACGAAACCTCAGTATGGTAGAGAGAAGCTTCAATCACTACCTTGATGATGATCCATGCACCCTTCTAAAGTGTTCAGTACAATTATGCCTTCCTGCCTTCTCCAACGGTACTTATAGACAGGAGTGGTTGCTTTTTGAGTGACAGCGACATTGAGAAAATACTGGATCCTGGCTCTGATGTATTGCTAATAATTTATAATGTAGGAAACCAAAATGACCCTTCAACTCTGAATAGGTGGAAGTAAAAAAATTAAATATAATTTGGACACAAGTCCATTTTGAAAACACTGGACTGGAGTGATGATATAAAAACTCACCCACTGTCTGTATATCCTCACATTTCTGGAATGTGCGTCAGAAGAGAATGTCCTTGACATCAAAGTCCACTAAATGTGTATGCATGGCCTGTGAGTAAAACAGATGCCTCTTGAATAAATGATCATATTATCATAAGTGCCATTAGGTGATATAAGCAATGGAAAAGTTTTCTGCTGTCTGTATGTACTGCGGTAAGTTAGCATACAGGATTCTGAGTGGTCCGCTACCACTGAGCTGAGCATTGTTGGTTTTTCTCTGTCCTAGTGAACAAAGAACAAGAGAAGCAACTTCCACCTGGAAGGGACAGGTGTACAATTGAGTTCCTCCACATTAAGTCCACAATAATTGTGTGTTTCTGTTGTAATTCAGTTAGATACTTTCTCATACTTGTCTCAAGATGAGGTGACCTGAAGAACCAGGACCAACAAGGACCTTAGAAACCACAGTAATATCAACCTGCTGGAAGGTGGAAGGGAGTGTCATAAATGTTCAAAGACCTATAACATAAGTGCAGTTTCAGAGGCCAGAAGTCTTGAGCATGTCAGGATACTCCTGCTGAAATAAGAAAAGATAAAGGAGAATTCGCTGCTATTGTATGTGTCCTGGCTCAACATCTGAGGTCTCTACTGAATGCTACAGGATAAACAAGTCACTTTGTGTGTACTAATCTCCCTCATAAAGTGTTTGGGTTTATATTTGAGAAAAACTCCTACAGGAGAATAAGTCTTTTCATCCCCTCAGGTCACAGTGCAAGCAGTTCTGACCTTGAGCAGATCAGACAGTGCTTGAAATGTCCGTGTCAGATCAGGATGCTCTATGGAAAACTGAAAACATTTCATTTCTGAAAGGAGAATCACAAAATTCGCTCCTAGAATTTTATAGCGTACCTCTCCGTTACTTGGAAACTAATATTCTCTTGTTGAGGAAAAGTTCATACGTTGTTATGAAGATGAACTGAACACTGACAGTGGAACAACAGGACCCTTGGAAATTACCACAGACCCTCCTGGGCATGACTGTGGTGCAGCCCAGCAAATCGGGAAGCTAGTGTGTGAGGCAGCATTCCTGACTCACGGGAGGGATATTCCAGATTAGACACAAGAAGTTCCTGATGACCAGGTGGTCGGTTCACCCAATTCACTTACTTCTACAGTAGGTCCACACTTTCTTCTTCTGCATACCCATGGAATTGTTACAAATATTTCTTTCATTAAAAAAAAAGAAAGAAAAGTCTGTTTCCAGATGGTTTCGTGTGATACCTGGGCATTGGCAAGACGTAATCAGTTGCACAGCATTAAAGCCACACTCAGGGTAAAAAAATGGAACAGAAACATTTCCAGTGAGCAGAACTTTTAGATCTTAAACTAGGGTTGGTAATTGCCTTTCTCTCTATTTTTTTTTATAGGCCAAATGAAATATTATATCTATAAACCACTTATTTTTACTTTGGATTTAAAAGTTGAAAAATAAATGTCCTAAATAAAGATTTAAAATCTGCTTACATTAATATTTAGAGAGGTACTTTTATAATTATGATTGAGCAGAAATTGTTAAAATCTGATCGATTTAGTTTAGGTATTAAGACAAATGAACAATAGTTACATGAAAATACTAAGTGAATAAAAGAATTAAGAATCTAGAGACAGACCTTTTTAAAGATATTAGAAAATGCTTGAATGATTACTTTGCAACATTTTAGATTGGACATATCATAGATCTCTTTCTGAGATAATACATGCAGATTTAATTCAGTCTTTTTAATAGTAGTATAATGTATAAAAATAAGAATATAACATAACATATTTATTATTTCCCTGTGATAGACACAAGGTTGTTAAGATTATTTGTGTTGTTTTGTTCTGCCAAAACCAATATTGTTATAATAAACATCTTACCCATGTATCTTTATTTATTTATTTAATCCTCACCTGAGGATATGTTTATTGATTTGAGAGAGAGAGACAGCGATCAGTTGCTTCCGAATGTGCCCTGACCAGGGATGGAAACTGCAACCTAGATATGTGCCCAGACCAGGAATCAAACCCTCAACATTTTGGTGTATGGGGGCGACGCTTCAACCAACTGAGCCACCTGGCCAGGGGCCATGTATCTTTATATACCATTATTTTTATTTCTGTATGGAAATAGGCTTCAGATTGTAACTATGGAATAAAAGGTTAGATACATTTTAAATTTTAACAGTAATAACCATATTAATTTATGAAAGTTTTATTATTTAATTTCTTACCAGATATGAATGAGTATAATCATTTCTTTACATCTTTGTAATCACTGTAGCTCATCAGCCCTTTTTAATTTTTGCACATCCACTATATGAAAATGGTATCTTATTGCAACATATTTTTAGACAGCCTTGCAGATGGTGCTAAATATATCTTCTTAAAAAAACACATTTTCTAATATACTGAGCCAACAATTACCACCATTAAAGATTAAAGTTGTCCTTTAAGTTAGAATTCAAGGGTAGGTTTTCCTTCCGAGAACTCATTATTAAAATCAACACCAATTATCTGAGTGTGAGAGGGGTTTCTTCCTTGATTGTCAGTATAGGAAAATAATGTTCAGTAGCTGAATGAATTATTTAAGGAATTTCAGCTAATGAAGACCAGAGATAAGATTTGAAGAGAGTCAAATCTGGGGGACAATAAGAGAACACTCAAGCATGTAGAAGCATTACAGGTAGGTGGTAGACCTATTGCAGGTGCATTCTGCATACACACAGATGGGTCAACAGACAGAGATTCTGAGGTTGTGAGAGGAACCACTGGAAGCTATTTAGAGAGACATTATCTGAAACTTCTTCCAGACACCTCTTGTAATGTCAGAAAGAAAAATTAGGGCTTAAAGCAGGTGACTTTTGGTGTAGTGCTATATGGAAGAACAGAGTACAGGATCAGCTATTGTCATTGTGTGTGAAGGGCAGAGCTCTGGGTCTCAAAGGGACATAGAAAAATAAGACAGAGTTTCATGTAAGGTGCTATGATCTGACTGTTTGTGACCTGTCAAATTTCTATTTTGAAAACCTAATTCCCAAGGTGATGATATTAGAGTGTGTGAAATTTGGGAGGTGATTAGGTCCCAAGGGTGAAGCCTTCATGATTGGCACTACTTACCCTAAAAGAGAGGCTCCAGAGAGCTAGCTTGATCTTCCCATCCTGTGAGAATACAAGAAGTTTGTCACCTGGGAGAGGGCCATCACTCTGAACTTGGATTTCCAGCCTCCAGAACTCTGAGAAACACATTTATATTGTTTATAAGCTACGCAGTGTGGTCTTTTTTTAATAGCAGCCTGAAGGCACTGAGGTATAAAGCAATTTAGTTTTCAGAAATAAATAAAAACAGGAAAGTTCATATTGAAACAAAAGTAAAATTTCATGGCCTGGCCATTAATAACAAGTGAAACATTCAATTTCTGGAATGAAGCTCAAAGACCGTAACTTAAGAATCAATCTGGATTGTGCTAAATAAATAATTATATTTTGTATTAAATATACACAAATATTAACAAAACCACACTGTTCCCTAGGAGCACAATTAAAATAAGTTAAAAATAGCATAAATAGCAAATCAATTAATTAAATGCATTATTCAAATATTGCCATCTGCTGAACAATACTAACAATGAGGAATTCCGGTAAGAGGCAACTAGACTTCATCAAAATAAAACAAGTTTGTTTGTCAAAGTACACCATGAAGCTACATTGAATAGATAATCCATAGAATGGAGGAACATATTTGCAAATCAAATATATGATAAGAATTTTATATTTAGAATATATAAAGAACTCTTACAAACCAATAATAAAAAGACAATCCAATGAACAAATGAGAAAGGATCAGAATAGATATTTCTCTAAGATGATATGCAAATGGTAAATGAACACAATGAACACATCATCAGTCATTAGGGACGTGTAAATCAAACCCACAGTGAGATTCTTCTTTCCATCCAAGACTACTAGAATCAAAAAGTCAGAAAACAAGTATTGTCAAGGATATCAAGAAATCCGTTTTCACATAGTGGTGGTGGGAATGTAAAAAGGTGCAACCACTTGGAAAAAATAGTCTGAAAAATATTTTTTTAATTAATTTATTTATTTTTGTTACAGATATTTCTCCTTTTCCCCCCACTGACTCCCCACTCCCCCTCCCTCCTCTCTCTGTCCCCAGCTTTGTTGTCCATATCCATTGTTCATTTATACATGCATATAAGGTTTGTGGTTTATCTCTCCCCCACCACCCCTTCTTCTGGGGCTTGTCAGTCTGTACCCACTTCCACATCTCAGGGACTACCTGATTCCTCAGACTGTTATGTTCATTACATTCCACAAATAAGGGAGATCATATGATACTTGTCTTTCTCTGTTTGGCTGTTTCACTTAGGATAATACTTTCCAGGTTCCTCCATGTCGTCTCAAAAACTGAGATCTTTCTTTCTTACAGCCGCCCAGTACTCCATTGTGTATATATACCACAGCTTTTATATCCATTCGTCTACTGATGGACATTTGGGCTGTTTGCAGATTTTAGCTATTGTAAATACTGCTGCTATGAACATGGGGGTACATATATTCTTTCTGATTGGTGTTTCAGGCTTCTTAGGGTATATTCCTAGAAGTGGGATAACTGGGTCAAATGGAAGTTCAATTTTTAATTTTTTCAGGTAACACCATTTGTTTTCCAAAGTGGCTGCACCAATCTGCATTCCAACCAGCAGTGTACTAGAGTCCCCTTTTCTTCACACCCTCACCAACACTTGTTCTTTGATGATTTGTTGATGGCAGCCATTCTGACAGGTGTGAAGTGATACCTCATTGTTGTTTTAATTTGCATCTCTCTGATGATGAGTGATGTTGAGCATTTCTTCGTATGTCTCTTAGCCATTTGTATGTCCTGTTTGGAGAGGTGTCTATTTAGTTCCTCTGCCCATTTTTTTTTTTTTTTTTTAATCCTCACCCAAGGACATTTTTCCATTTTTTGTACAGATAGAGTGGGAGGGAGAGAGAGGAAGAGAGAGAGAGAGAGAGAGAGAAACATCGATGTGAAAGGGACACATCGAGTGGCTGCCACCACACGACCAACCAGGGCTGAGGGCAAACTGCAACTGAGGTACATGCCCTTAGCGGGAACCGAACCCGGGTCTCTCCAGACCGCAGGCCGATGCTCTAACCACTGAGCCAAACCGGCCAGGGCCCTCTGCCCATTTTTTAACTGGGTTCTTTGTCTTCCTTTTGTTGAGCTGTATGAGCACTCTATATTTTTTTGGAAATTAACCCCTTATCTGATGTATCATTGGCAGTTATGCTCTCCCATACAGTGGGTTGCCTTTCTATTTCGATGATTGTATCTTTTGCTCTGCAGAAGCTTTTGAGTTTGATGTAGTCCCATGTGTTCATTTACTCCTTTGTTTCTGTTGCCTTAGGTGATGTATTCTGCTGTGTAAGAAGTCTGAAATATTGTTGCCTACTTTTTCTTCTAGGACTTTTATAGATTCAGAAGTCACATTTAAGTCTTTTATCCATTTTGAGTTTATTCTTGGGTATGTTGTAAGTTGACGGTCTAGTTTCATTTTTTGCATGTAGCTGTCCAATTTTCCCAACACCATTTATTAAAGAAGCTGTCTTTACTCCACTATAATATTCTCTTGCCATCTTTGTCAAATATTAATTGAGGATATTGCCTCAGGTCCATTTCTGGGTTCTCTGTTCTGTTCCACTGGTCTATATGCCTGTTCTTGTGCCAGTACCAGGCTGTTTTGATTACAGTGGCTTTGTATTATAACCTGAAATCTGGTAATGTGACCCCTCCAACTTTCTTCTTCCTTTTCAAGATTGCTGTGGCTATTTGAGGTCTTTTTGGTTCCATATGAACTTTTGAAGTACTTGTTCTAGTTCTGTCAAGTATGTCATTGGTATTTTGATGGGGATTGCATTGAATCTATAGATTGCTTTGGGAAGTATGGACATTTTAATGATGTTAATTCTTTCAATCCATGAACAAGGTATGTGCTTCCATTTCTTAATATCTTCTTTTATTTATTTTTTCTAATGACCTGTAGTTTTCTGAGAATAGGTCCTTTATTTCTTTGATTAAGTTTATTCCTAGGTATCTATTTTTTTTTTTTGGCCAGGATGGTAAATGGGATGGTTTCTTTAGTTTCTCTCTCTGTGTGAGTTCATTGTTAGTGTATAAGAATGCTATCAATTTATTAATGTTAATTTGTATCCTGTTACTTTGTCAAATTCATTTATTAAGTCTAGTACATTTTTTATGGAGTCTTTGGGATTTTCTATGTATAGTATCATATCATTTGCAAATAATGACATTTCACTTCCTCTTTTCCAAAATGGATCCCTTTTCTTTTTTCTTTCTGTCTGATTGCTGTGGCTAAGATTTCCATTACTATGTTAAAGAAGAGTGGCGAAAGTGGCATCCTTGTCTTGTTCCTGTTCTTAAGGGAAATGCATTTGCTTTTTGCCCATTGAGGATGATGTTGCCTGTAGGTCTTTCATATATGGCTTTTATTATGTCAAGATATGATCCCTCTATTCCCAAATTACTGAGCGTGTTTATCAGAAATGGGTGCTAGATTTTGTTGAATGCTTTTTCAGGGTCTATTGATATCATATGATTTTTATCTTTCATTTTCTTTATGTGGTGTATCACAATTATTGATTTGTGAATATTGTACCAGCCTTGCATCCATGGGATGAATCCCACTTGATCATAGTAAATAATTTTTTTGATGTATTGCTGAATTTGATTTGCTAGTATTTTGTTCAGGATTTTGGCATCTATGTTCATCAGAGATATTAATCTGTGTTTTCTTCCTTTGTACTGTCTTTTCTGATTTTGGATTTAGAATTATGCTGGCCTCATAAAACGAGTTTGGAGATCAGAAGTCTTCCTTTTTCTTGAATTTTTTGAAATAGTTTGAGGACCATGAGTATTAGATCTTCTTAGAATGTTCCATAAAATTCTTTTGTGAAGCCGTTTGGGCCTGGGCTTTGTTTGCTGGGAGAGTCTTGATTACATCTTCAATTTCTTTTGTTGTTATTGGTCACTTCAAATTTTCTATCTCTTCCAGGTCCAGTTTTGGGGGACTATGTGTTCCTAGAAATTTGTCCATTTTGCTTAGATTTTCAAATTTGTTGTCGTATAATTGTTCATAATATTTGTTAATGATCCTTTGTATTTCTGTGGTGTCAGTTATGATTTCTCCCCTTTCATTTCTGATTTTGTGTATTTGGGTTCTCTCTCTTTGTTTCGTGGTGAGTCTAGATAAGAGTCCATCAACCTTGTTTATCTTTTCAAAGAACCAGCTCTTTGTTTCATTGATCCTTTGAATTTTTGTGGTCTCCATGTCATTAATTTCTGCTCTGATCTTTACTATTTCCTTCCTTCTACTTGCTCTGGGGTATTCTTTTTTGTTTGCTCTTTAGTCCTTTAAGTTGTGAGGTTAGTCTATTAGAATTTTTATTTTTTTATTTCTTTTGCTTCTTGAGGTAGGCCTGTAGTGCTCTAAACTTCACTCTCAGAACTGCTTTCGCTGCATCCCATAGATTTTGTGTTGTTGTGTGTTCATTTTCATTCGCTTCCAGGAAGTTTTTAATTTCTTCTTTGATCTCCTTGTTAACCCATTCATTGTTTGATAACATGCTATTTAGCCTCCATGTTTTAAAATGTCTTTGCATGTTCTTGTTGCAATTGATTTCTAGTTGCATGCCATTGTGATCTGAGAACATGCTTGTATTATTTTAATCTTCTTGAACTTGTAGAGATTAGTTTCTGCCCTAATATATGGTCTATCTTTGAGGTTGTTCCATTCTGCGGTTTTGGGGTATAATTTTCTGTAGGTATCTATTAAATTCATTTGATATAGAACTTCATTTAGAGTCTGTGTTTCCTTGTTAATTTTTTTCTAGATCTATCCGTGACGTCAGCGGAGTATTGAAGTCCCCTGCTATGATTGTATTGCTGTTGATTTCTTTTTTGAGGTCCTCCAGAAAATTTTTAATACATGTTGGTGCTCCTAAATTGGGTCCATATATGTTTACCAAGGTTATGTCTTCCTGTTGGATAGATCCTTTCAATGTTATGTAGTGGCCTTCTTTGTCTCTAGTTATGGCCTTCATTTTGAAATCTACTTTATCAGATGTGAGTATTGCTACCTCAGCTTTTTTTTGCTCTTTGTTTGAATGGGACCACATTAAACAGCATTGTCAAGTCTTACTTTCAGTTTTTCTCTAGCTTTTTCCTGGAGGCTAGTAGTCTCAGTTACTCAGTGCCTTGGAATGTAGCCCTGGTGTTCTGCATTAAAGGATTTCCAGATGGTGGGATAGATGCTGGTTATTAATGACCCTCAATTTGCATTTCTTTGCCTCACTTGGGAAAGGCTGAATCTCTGTGGGTTGGGGGTGTTGCTGCTTTTCTCCACAGCTTGGGGAAGGACCACACTGGCCACCGTCCTTTGTTGCCGCAACTCAGGAAGAACTCAGTGCCCTCCAAATTCTGAGTGTTCTCCCAGAGTTCCAGCCCAGTCTGCCCTCACTCTGCTGTAGCCCCCAGGTGAGTGGCTGTGGCTATTTTAGTGCTCTGCCCCAGCTCTCTGTGCTGTGGAGTGGACTTTGTCTTTATTACCCTAGGGCTCTGTTCACAGCTAAGCCTGCTGCTGTCAGTGGGCTCCCATCCCACCACCTTCTCGTGCCTCTGCAGATCCTACCAGTGTCCCTGGTTATATGGTTCTGTCCTGCTGCTTTTCTGTTTCTTCTTTCTGAGGATTTTTCGTTATTTTAGTTGTAATTCCCGTTTTTTCCTGGGAGATCTTTTGCGTAGCTTCTATTCACCCGCCTGCATTTTCACATCCTCTATGCCTATAGGCGCAGCTGGGTTGCACAGGCCTCTCTAGTGCTTCAGCACCCTGCAGGCCCTGTGGGTAACTAGATCTCCCAGTCTCTGCTGGGTTGCACACGCCTCTCTGTTGCCCCCCGCACCCTGCAGTTCCTGTAGGCGAGCAGCTGGATCACAACAGTCTCTCTCGGGCTCAGGCTTCCCACTGCTATTGTGGGCTACTAGACCCCACAGGCCACTGTGGAGCCCAGGTCTGCTTCTGATAGCTGGATAGTGCTGTTGCCCTGTGAGGTTCAACTCCTGCTCAGCTTTTGCTGTAGTTTTGGAGGATGGGTCTCAGCTACTCGTCTGTGCTTATGTTGCCTGGGGATGGATGTCTGCTCCCCAAACTCTGTTGCTGGTGGTATATCTGGACTCTGATCAGGCTGCTACTATGGGGGATGGTGCTGGGCTCCAGGCTGTCTGAGGCTTCCGCAACCAGCACCTTGGGAGCTCCACTACTGTGCACTAGTCTGTGTTGACACAGAGTGTCCACTGGTCTGATGGTGCCAGGTGTGCTGGTGGGCTGGGGTTGCTTGGCTTAGCTGCTCCCAGTGCCTCCTTCCAGGGAAGACCTGGATCTTCCAAAATGATGGGACCTCCCCAATGTGCAGGGAGAAGCTCCCTGTAGGGCTGCTTACTGAGGTAGCAGGCTGCTCCTTCCATAACACAGGAACTTTCTGGTCCGAGGCTCTGCACTGCTCGGGTTTGGTTGTCCACCTTCATGTCCACTCACTCTCTCACACACTTGCTCACTCTCTCACACACTCACCCTCCCTCCGGTCCTGCCTGCCGCCATCTTCCAAATAAATGTCTAGTCTGGAAATTCTTAAAATGATTCAACAAAGACACCACATATGACATAGCAATTCCACACCTAAGTATATACCCAAAAGAAATAGGAGCTTATGTCCACATATAAAATTATACATGTGTGATTATAGTAACATTATTCATATTAGCCAAATGATGGAAACAACCAAAATAACCATCAATGGAGTAATGCATAAAGAAATGTGATATATTTATGCAAAGGAATATTATTTGGCCATAAAAATTTAAGTTTGATACATGCTACAACTTGTATGAATATTGAAAACATCCTAAGTTAAAGTGTCAGCACAAACGACCACAGAAGACAGGATTCCCTTTTAAGAAAAGTCCAGAACAGGGGACTCCAGAGGCAGATAGATCCATGGTTGTGTAAGGCTGGAGGTGGGGAATAGGAAGGATAGTGAGATAGCTGAAGACTATGGCGGTCCTATTTCTGGGGATGAAATGTTTGAAAAGTGTCTGTTGTGATAGTTGCCCTTATCTGTTAATAGGTTAAATATGCTAAAAATAAACAAACATTGACTTGTATACTTAAAGTGAGGCAATTGTATGGTATGTGAATAATATCTCAATAAAGGTGTTTAAATAAAAAAGAAACAGATTCAGCATTGAAAGAAAAAATTGCAAGGAAATTAGAAAATGTTTCAAACTGTAAATAAAAACCTAGCCTACCAACATTGTGAGATATAGCCAACAAAGTACTTAGAGGGACTTTTAGAGCATTAAACTACTATTTTAGAAAATTAGGAGAATTTTAAAAATTAATGCAGTTTCCACCTAAAGAAACCAGAAATAGAAAAGCAAAAGACATCCAACATAAGTGGGAGAAAAAGACTTAATAAAGAGAACAGAAATAAATAAAATGCAAAATAATTATAGCGAAAATTCATGAAAATAAAAGTTGCTTTTTAAAAAGATCTAATTCTTACACAAAGATTCTTTGGGAATGAATGCTCATAGCAGCTTTATTTGTAACAGCCAATAAATGCAAGAAGAAAAAATCTCTAAATTTCATCAAAAGCTAAGTAGGCAAATTGTGGTATGCACATTTAATTTTATTTTAGCAGCATAGAACAAGCAATTAATGCATAAACCAACAAGGATGAATTGCTGAAGCTATCTTTTACTGAGAAAAAGTAACCACATACAAAAGGATACAGACAGTATGACTCCATCTAGATAAAATTCTAAATATAGAAACATATCTATAGCAACAGAACAGATCAACATGCCTGTGGACAGAATGTAGAGAGGAATCCATTACAAAGGGGAACCAAGGACCTTTTGAGACTGAGGGAAATGCCCACTATCTTGATTGTGATAACAGTTTTGCAATTGTATTTATATGTCAAAGCTCATGAACATGCATCATTTAAGTACAAGATGCATTAGTTTAAAAAATAAAAAAAATAAAAAGGTGGGTATTTGAGAACCAGTGAAGGTTCTCAAACAAATTGTTCTATTTAAAATTCCAGAACAAAGGTCATATTTTCTGTTTTTACTAAGTTATAAAAAGAAGGAAAAGGAATAGGGAGAAACACAAAATGGTAGGAAGTGGCACAGCTATGTCATTAAGGTTTTCCATGTTGCTGCAATCAGAGTTTGCTAGGACGCTTCTGTAACCCACCCACCATTCTTTGAACATTTTTTTCTGTAAATGGTGACCTGTAAATTAATATGTGACTGCAGATAAGTGGCCTGTATGCTTAAGAATTCTAAGAACTAATTTCAAAAAGAAGCAAACTCCAACCTCCAGAATCTGGCTCCAGATTGACTGGCCTTCAACCCGTTATCTGTTGCCCAGACTCTGCTGACTCAAATGTAGTTCCCTCAACAGAGAACTCTCAACACCTTCCTTTACATTCCTTTGTTCTGTTTTTCTTTTTCTTCCTCCTCCCTCCTTATAAAAATACCTGTCATGTCCAGTTGTTAAGATGGTCTTTGCAACTCATTTGCATATATATACATACTGTAACTGATTGGCACAGACAACAGCACAGTGAAGGCACAACAAGGGGCAGGAGTGAGGTGGAGAGGCTCAATGGGGAAAAAAATAGGGACATCTGTAATACTTTCAACAATAAAGATAAATTTTTTAAAATAATAATAATAAAAAAGATGGTCGCTGCGATGTTCGTCTACCATCTTCCCCAGCTGCCAGCTCTTGAATAAACCTACTTTCCTTTCACAGATCCTCATCTCTTGATTATTGGTTTTCGAGTGGCAGGCAGCTGAAACTGGGTTTGGTATCATTTCCTTTCCTTATACAATCACTAGCCTTTCATCTATAGTATTATCTTCCTAATGTTTAAAGTTGTATGAATACATCCTTTTGACTCTTCTTGAATTGGTATCAGCTCTTTAAATCAATTGTAGCATGACCAGCTTTCTTTATTACTTTCCCTTATAAATATTCCACATGAGTACTTCTCCTTGACACAGTTCACAGAATAGTATACATTCCCAGGGTTCAGCCACAATTCCACTACATTTTGTAGTCATTATGGAATTGCCTCTAATACTTATAAAGATTTTTTTCTAATAGTTAAAAAATCACATATAGAAGAAAGGTAAGATCAACCAGAGCAAGTTGGAAGTTGAACTCAACATTGCATTTTTACTTATTGTAATAAAATTCAAACTCTACCCCTAATTTATACATCAAACAAAACATACTCATGTTGTGCTTTAGATTGTGCAGACCACTAACAGTGTCTTAAAACGGCAGACTTGACTATCATAAATTAAGATCTTCCTTGGCTTATAACTGCAGCACCCCTTGGTGCCGCAGTGCATGTTCATTACCTTTTGTTCCAAAAGAAGCAAAAGCAATTTACTAGGGGTTGAAACATGTTAATATGCTTTTAAATTTCTGCAACTCCACAGGAAAAATAATGGAGCTAGAGAAAATTGTTATTTTGATTTCACAGCATAGTAGAGGAGACAGTGTTCTTTTGAAGCTGTACAATGGTACCAGGAGATTGAAGCAAAAGTCTATTACAATGTCAGCAGGGTATAGACATAATATTTTATAGTTTTTATTTGAGCTGCCAAGAAAGGAGTTGCTTATAGGTATCTATTATATTTGAGACATTGTAAAGTTGGGAAAATCACCAAAATATTAATTTCCACCAAAGCTAGTTTGATTATATCCTTATCTACGCTAGCAGTGATGTGTAGTATCATTTTTAGGCTAGGATAAATTGCCAGTGTGGTAGAGAAGGCATAGTGATGTAACAGAAAAAAGTCAAGAGAACTGGGTTCTAGCCTACTGTTTCTGACTAAATTTTAAAGTTTGGATAGCTAGTTAAATTGGAGTGGACTCTTTTTTCACAATAATTCAATGGGGACATTGGAGTAGATGATTTGTATAGGCTCTTTTAGCACTCATCATCAGCAGGACACACGGTCACAAAGGGCAGATTTAACATGATATCTCCCTCCCAGGATGATGATGTGAATCTGTTAAATACAAATGGCTACAACATATGGGTGTCTGTTTAAGAATCTTGTAACCAGCTGCTGCTGAGCCGCTGGACTGATACTTCTTGACTTTGGACAAATGAATGCTCCCAATTGCAAGGCCAAATAAGCTTCTGGGAGATGGGATCGTGCTCTTCGACAGGGTAAATGTTCTTAAAAGCAGGCTCTGATTGATGCTGGAGAGCACCTGGGGAAGCCACGGAGGCCTCAAGCTGAGTGGGGTCCAGATGAGAAAGAAAGTTTTAGTAAAGCACAGTAAATTTAGCAAAGCAAAAGTACTCCCTCAAGAAGGGGGAGTGGGCAAAGGAGAAAAAGTTGCCCCCATTGGGTCTGGGTAGAAGGTTTTTATTAAGTGTAGGCATGTGGAAAGGGTTGGTGGGGGGCGGGGCCCTGTCAGGAATATTGGGGGACAAAATGGTCCCCAAACTGCAGTGAAAATGTATTATAATGATATTATAATGGCCCTGTTGGTCACCTGTAGGTCAATATGACTGCCTAATTTGCTTGAGACTGGTTTTTATCTTACCTACAGGAAACTGGGGAGGGAAAGCTGGGGACCAGGTGGTCAGCAAACGTTGGGTCTGCAATGTTCCTGCCACGAGAGAAAAGGGAAGGGCTAGAGTTTGAGGCCTTTGTCTCCTATGCTAACTTTCCGGCCTCACGACCATCATTATGGTGATAATACTCCTTGATGTCTGCAAATGTCTGTATTCACATGTTTGCTTATTGGTACAACTGCCTGGTGATTGTTGCCCACTTGGCTGCTGACTGCTTGTGTTAGACTTGGCAGTGCCCACTGCCCTGATGGCAGTTTGCCATATTAATGTTGTCTACTTGTCTTCTACTTGGATATTTGCACTTGTCTGGCTCTTTTTTTTTTTTTTTTTTTTGTCATTCCCCTCTTAGAGCCTTGCGGTAGGGTGTGCCCTTTAATCTCATCCTCAGAAAAGTTCAGTAGAAAGTCATTTTGCAATGGACCAATGAAACGGTTACTGGATTTTCAGAAGAGTTGATACAGAATCCTAAATGAGAGTCTCAGAGACTACATTTTGCAATCCACGGAGAACAAATGTATCAGTCAAATAAAATGATTGAAATAATCAAGAGAATAGATGACCCAGCTTTAAGACATACAAATGAATCAGATTGTATGGTTTGATAGTAACTGGATTGTGGCTATAGTCAAAATTATAACGTAAAATAAAATAAGACTCCTGTCCTCGGCAGTTTGGCTCAGCAATTAGAGCATCAGTCCTCAGATCAAAGAATCTCAGGTTGGATTCCCAGTCAAGGGCATGTACCTCGGTTGCGAGTTCAATCCACAGCCCTAGTCGAGGTCATGCAGGAGGCAACCAATCTGTGTGTCTCTCTCACATCAATGTTTCTCTCTCTCTCTGCCCCTCCTACTCTATCTGAAAAATCAATGGAAAAATATTCTGGGGTGAAGATTTTCTTAAAAAGTAATAAATTAACTTAAAAAATAAGACTCCTGAAACTGCTGTCGTATGCCTGTAAGCAAATAATATTGAATTTTACTGGCATTGTTTTCTTCAATTCGATGTTCAGACTATGCACCAAATTTTCTCTTAAAATTATTTGCATACACATCATAATTCAGTTTATGTTTTCTTTGATTTCTATCTACCACATCATTTGTGCTTCTTTTTTTGTTGGAAAGGATTGAGTATCTAAATATAATGCTGGCTTGAAATGCTCTTTTCAAATGCTAACCTTTCATTCCAGGTTTTAATGAATGTAATCCCACATAAAGTTCAGTCAAGTTTTAGGACTTATGATTGGTTAATTAAGTTGAATGATTATTGAAATCTTCATCAGATTTTTTGTTGTTGTTGAAAATGATTGCAATTAGATGGAACACAGTGTATTTCTAGAATAGAAGATCTTAAATTTGAAGCATACATCATTTTAGAAATCATAAAACTTTCGTATTTGATAAGCTTCCTATTGTATGCCGTTGTTAATTGCTGCAATATTCCAGTACTTCATTTTAAATGGTGAAACAACAAAGCCCTGAGAGACAACTCTTCTATATTTCCATATTTTTAATGTTTGTGATTGGTAAGAGTTGGTGATTTTTTTGCAGAGTTTTCTCTCCTTTGCACTACAATCTTGAGTTAAAGAATCTTTTCTTTACCACAGTGGGATCTGAATGTCTATCTGCTCTTATCTCCTCTGCTTTCCACACAGCATTGGAAGGAGTGTCACAGTGGGTTGGAAAGTTAAGCAATGCCCATTGGAATGATGTCACACTTCTTTCTGTAAGTGTGCCTGTCACTCTACAAATAAAGGAACAGGCATTCATCTCCAAAGACATCTGAATATAGTTCCTCATCACGATGCATTTGAAGATTTATGAATTGTGGTACCAGTGGAATACAAATGCAGGAACGGACTTGCTAACCTTAGAAAAGAAGTCTGAGGTATTGATCTGATTGGAAGCTGGTAGATAAATATAGTGAAACAGGCTGCAGGTCCGTACTGCAAATTCTAGATCAGCTGTGGAGGGAAGATGCGATGGAGTCTTTGCTGCCGATGAAGGGCCCCAGCAACACAGCATGTGCATCTGTTCTCTGTGTGTTCGCTTTATATGCAGAGCCATTGGAACAGTGGGGGCAGCATGTAAAATGGCTCACAGGCAGGGGGAACACAGTTCTCTCCTAGATGGGGAAACTCAGCTTCTAAAAGTACGTTTCCTTCTACTAGAAAGTGGTATGTGATTCCAAAGTCTGTAAAAGAAAGGAGGAATTCGGCTTCTGGCCTGGGAGCATCAGAGTGTGCTCTGCTGGGGACATATGAGTAATGTAGGCTCAGAATATAACTTTGATGGAGTTGAATTGGGGAACACTGACCGATTTACTATTAAGCCCTAAAAAAATAATAAGCTATTAGATGTTTCTTAAATAATAATTTTTTATTATTATTTTTAATTTATCTTTATTGTTGAAAGTACTACAGATGTCTCCCTTTTCCCCTCATTTCCCCCTCTACCCTACTCCCAGCCCCTCCCAGGCCTTCACTTCTCTGTTATCCGTGTCCATAGGTTATGCATATATGCATATACATTCTCGGTTAATCTCTCCCACTCACCCACCTCCTCCCTCTGAAATTCCTCAGACTGTTCCCTGCTTCCATGTCTCTGGATCTGTTTTGTTCATCAGTTTACTTTGTTCATTAGATTCCACATATAAGTGAGATTATGTGATACTTGTCTATTTCTACTGGCTCATTTTGCTTAGAATAATACTTATTATTTTTTATTTTTTTATTTTTTTAATCTTTATTTTTGAATGTATTACAGATGTTCCTCATTTTTCCCCTATTGACCTCCTCCTCCCCACTCCTGCCCCCCTCCTGCCTTTTCCCACACTATTGTCTGTGTCCATTGGTTATGCATATAAGTTCTTTGGTTTATTTCTTCCCACCCCCCAACCCCTTTCCTTTTCAGGTTTTTCAGTCTAGCAACCAATTTGTACTTCTTAATCCCTTCACCTTTTTCATCCATTCCCCCAACCCCCCTCCCATCTGGCAACCAACAAAATGTTCTCTGTATCTACGAGAATGTTTCTGTTCTGCCTGTTCATTTTGTCTGTAGATTCCATTGTCGATAGATATGTATTCATTGCCATTTTGTTTGTTCATACATTTTATCTTTTTCTTCAAAAAGACCCTTTATCATTTCATATAATAATGGTTTGGTAGTGATGAACTCCTTTAACTTTTTCTTGTCTGGGAAACTCTTTATATGTCCATCGATTCTAAAGGACAGCTTTGCAGGATAGAGTAATCTTGGTTGTAGGTTCTTGGTTTTCATCAGTCTGAATATTTCTTGCCACTTCCTTCTGGCCTGCAAAGTTTCTTTTGAGAAATCAGCTGACAGCCTTATGGGAACTCCCGTGTAGGTAACTAACTGCTTTTCTCTAGCTGCTTTTAAGATTCTTTGTCTTGAACCTTTTGCATTTTGATGATGATGTGTCTTGGTGTGGGCCTCTTGGAGTTCATCTTGTTTGGGACTCTCTGTGCTTCCTGGACTTGTATCTCTGTTTCCTTCACCAAGTTAGGAAGGTTGCTTAACCATAGGATTGGCCTGTCTTGGATCTTGCTTCAGGTTTTCCTAAATTCTTTCAAACAAGCAGCATCTGGTCTCAGATAGCCCCATACCTCTCTTTAAGTAATACACAGAAACAAATATAGGGAGGCAGCCAAAATGAGGAGACAAAGAAACAGGTCCCAAATGAAAGAACAGAACAAAACCCCAATAAAAGAACTAAGCGAAATGGAGATAAGCAACCTAACAGATGCTGAGTGAACTTAGTGAGGGCCTCAAGAGCATAAAAAAGGACCAGTCAGAAATGATGGATGCACAGTCAGAAATGAAGGAGGCATTAACTGAAATAAAGAATAATTTACACAGATTCAAGAGTAGAGTACGTAAATCCAAGAAGCAAATCATTGATTTGGAATATAAGGAAGCAAAAAATGCCCAATCAGAACAGCAAAAAGAAAAAAGAATCCAAAAAAATGAGGGTAGTGTAAGGAGCCTCTGGGACAACTTCACATGTGCCAACATTCGCATCTTGGGGGTGCCAGAAGGAGAAGAGAACAAGAAATTAAAAATCTGTTTGAAACAATAATACTTATTATTAAAGGCATCACTGCTGAAATTTTTATGCACGCTTCACAGGCACTATTTCCAATACCTGAACAACCAAGCTACACACATGAATTCATTATCTTTAACAATACCACACTCCCCCTCTTTATCGAGAAAAAAGGAGGGATATTTGTCAGAAATTTGTCTCTGTTCTTTGATCCAATTCTCCAGTTTTCTAAATAAAAGTAAAAGAGCTTCAGTAGGGGTAGAAGTCTTAATGAAGACATAGTGTAAGACACAGTTTGGCAGTCAGATATTTTCTTATGAAGGGGAGCAGACTTTGCCACCACGAAGTATACCTGTGTCACAGGGTTATCTTGAGCTTGTTGTTGTAAAGAAACAGCAGGGCATAGGAGAAGTTCTGAAAACCAAGACAAAGGTTTCCTTTTGTAAGAGACATTTACGTTTCAAGGGAAATCTCCATTTGGATTGGTGTCTCCCGCTGTACCAGGCTGAGGGGATAACTAAATCTCTAGAAACGCTTATCAATGGAGAAGGAAGGACTTGAACCTTCCTCACAGCCTTGCCGGCCTTGACTGTGCTTTGCCCCACCCCCCGCAACATCTTCTTTTGTCTTTAGCTGTATATGGTATTTAAGATTAGGTTTTGGGTCATTTTGGAGAGTTCTCAGTTTTCTGCGGTATCTTGCGTTTATACAAGAATATTTCATGTTTTATTTTTTTGGGGGGGTGGTATGTGCCCCTAGCTGCTAGGGCCTAGCGGGAACTGAACCCAGGACTCTCTGGTCCGCAGGCCGATGCTCCAACCGCTGAGCCAAACCAGCCAGGGCCAAGAATATTTCATGTTAATACACTTTGGTTTGTTTTTCTTTTCATTAATCGTCTTTTACTACAGGGGTGTCTCACCCAAGAACCTACAAGAATAGAGGGAAAATTACTTTTCCTCTTCTACACTTAGTTTTAACATAGTATTTGACTTCTGTTTTTCAGATACCTGAAAATAACTATTTTCACTTTACTAAATATTGTCAAGTGATCTCAAATATTGATTCAATTTTTCTCAAGTTCACAAGAAGTTTGTATCTGAAAGAAAACCTCTAATATTTGTGGCTGTATTCAGTATTTCTATGTACAATGATAAATGTTAGCTTTAATTCAGAATTCCAGGTGTAAATGTCTCTCCTACCCACTAACAATGTTTTATTACCCAAACTTGTCGTGTTTGCCTCTCACATTAATCCTAATTGATCATGCAAGTCTCTGTTTGAATCAAGAATATGGTCATATTTTTCCACTGAAACATCACGACCTTACTTTCATGCTCTTGTATCCCACTGGACTTACTGTGCCCCATTCAGGTGATTTAGGTCTTCCTCATACCTACAAAAATATTCTTATCACAGCTTTTTCCTTTTGTTCCTTAAAATTTATATGAGGACATTCTTGCCATTTTGAATCACGATTTTCTTTTTTACTCTTATACAGATAAAACAACCGAATTTACGTGCTAGACTTGCTGATGGAATGATAGGCTTTTATAGCTCGGCAGGTTTCATTGGTACTTATTCTACGCACAAAGTGTATTGCAGCCCCACTGACAAAAACGTAGTCGTGATCGTAGGCTCTAAGCACGGTAGTATTGAACTGAACACTTAAATCATTTATTAACACACAGTGATGGCAAGAAAATAATCTGAGATGTCTTAAATTAAATGAGGGCGGGTCAGGGAGTGGGGGAGACAACTCAGTGAATCAGTTGACAGCTGTGGGCTGTCTAACAAAGGACAGCTCACATTCCTGAATTTATGTTGAAAATTTGAATGGACTTCCAGGGGGCTGACCACAGATTGTCCGTGCCCCCTGCTCATGCCCTTACCCTTCTGAACTATTGCCCACAACTAAACAAGAAGCCGTGACTATTTCTTCCTTAGGGCCTATGTACGTATCCTAGAACTGCCCACTTCACCTTTCTCCACCCTGCTTATCTATAGCCACAGTCGATTCTTTCAAAACAACGTACATTTCTCTTCCCCAAACCCAGTGTATAAAGAACGTCTCCTGCTTCAGGGCTGCTGGTGGTTTAGACTTCACACCCCAGAACTTGTCCTTTTTTTCTGGCTAGCATAAGGCTCAATAAACCCTTTCTTTCCAAAAAGTTTTCAGTCCTGAAGGTGTTTTGTTTAAAACAAATAAAGCTGGGGATGGAGTGGGAGGGGATAGGCAGGAGGGAGTAAATGTGGGGGAAAAGGAGAAACATCTGTAACAAAAATAAATTACTAAAAATATAAAATAAAAAAAATAAAACAGATAAATCACCTCTTCTACAAGACTATTACTATACTCTACAAATAATTACTATTATTTGTATTCAAATGACATTAAAAATGCTAATGCACTTTAGAAGAAGATAATAGGATGTATTATGTCCTGTCCTTGGTATTTTGACACCTGAAACGTATAACTAGGTAAACATATACATAAATTTTTATTGTTTAAAATCCTAAATTCTGGGTCCTGCGACCTTGGCTGTGACCAGTGGCCACGGCTAGAAGCTGCACCCTTGGCTGGGTCCTGTGGCCTCGGCTTGGACCAGCAGCTGCCTCGACTGGGAGCTACACCCTCGGATGGGTTCTGCAACCTCGGCTGGGACAAGCGGCCTCAGCTGGAAGCTGTGCCCTCGACTGGAAGCTGCTGCAGCCTCGGCAGCCAATAGCTGAGAGCAGTGCCCTTGGGTTAAAGTCCCAGGCGCCCGGTCAGAGGATAAATTGGCTGCAGCCACTCACCTTGGGCTTTGGTGAAGGGAGGGCAGACTGGACTGAAACTGTGTGGGGACACTCAGGATTTGGAGGGTGCTCAGAGAATTTGCTGAGTGTGGCCACGCAGGACTGTGGTCATCTTACTCCTTCCCAGGGCCCTGGGGAGAGGCAACGGACCCTCCCTCGGAGATTCAACCCCACTAGGTGGCCATTAAAATGCTAATTGAGACCCATTAACAACCAGCATCAGCCCCACCCTCAAGAAATCCTCTTATACTGAGCACCTGAGGGAGTTTTTTAGGCAACTCAGAAACCAAGGTTCTTCAGGTGACCTCTACTAATAGCCTCCAGGTAAAAAAGCGAGAGGATAACTACCATTCCCTGGGCTAGCAAGTCTAACCAAGAAAGTTAAGACTTGACAGTGGTGTTTAAAGTGGGTCCTCCCTGCCTCATCCTAACCCAGGAGAGGGAGCCACAAATAGCAGAACACCAACACCCACAGGGAAAATTTGGCAGACTCCAAAGCCCACTGTGATAGCCAAAATGGTAAAAAACAGAAACAAAAGCCAAATGAAAGAACAAGAGACCTCTACCGAAGATGAGATAAATGAGGTGCAGTTAAGCAAGTTAACAGAACTAGAATTCAGAGCCATGATCTTGAGGAAGTTCAACAGCATGTGTAAGGACATGAACACCATGAGTAAAGACATAGAAATATTGAAAATCAACCAGTTGGAAATTAAAAACCACCAAGAAGAAATGAAGAATGACATATCAGAAATGAAAAACACATTGGAAGGACTAAAAAGCAGAGTAGGGGAATCTGAGGACCGGATCAGTAAATTAGAAGACAGGGTAGAAAAAAATCAACCAATCAGAAAACCAAGAGGAAAAAACGATTAAAAAACAGGAAGACAGCTTAAGAGAACTGTGGGACAACTGAAAACGTAATAATATTCACATCATAGGAGTCCCCGAAGAAGAAGAAAATGAGCAAGGATTAGAGAATATATTTGAAGAAATAGTGATAGAAAACTTCCATAATTTGGTGAAGGAAGAAGGTATTTAAGTTCAAGAAGCACAGAGAGCCCCAAGTAAGAACACAAACAAGCCCACACCAAGACACATAGTAATCAAAGTGCTAAAAATTCAAGACAAAGAGAGAATCCTAAAAGCAGCAAGAGAGAAGCAACAGGTTACCTACAAAGGAAACTCCATAAGGCTCTCAGCTGACTTTTCACAAGAAACACTACAGGCCAGAAGGGAATGGCATGAAGTAATCAAGGTCATTGAAAACAAGGATCTGAATCCAAGACTACTCTACCCAGCAAGGCTATCATTCAAAATAGAAGGTCAAATAAAGAGCTTCTCAAACAAAAAAATGCTAAGGGAATACATTAGCACCAAACAAACTCTGCAAGAAATGTCGAAAGGACTGCTGTAATTAGCAGGAGAAATGGGAAGAAAAATAGAACCACACTAAACAAAAATGGCAATAAATTGGTACATATCAATAATCACCAAAATGTAAATGGATTGAGTGCTCCAAAAAAGACACAGAGTAACTGATTGGATAAGAAAGCATGACTCATCTATATGTTGTTTACAAGAGAGCCACCTCACAACAAACTACTCACGTAGGTAGAAAGTGAAGGGTTAGAAAAAAATCTTCCAAGCAAATGAAAAGCGGAAAAAACCTGGGGTAGCAATATTCATATCTGATAAAATAGATTTCAAAATGAAGGTCATAACTAGATACAAAGAAGGCCACTGCATAATATTGAAAGGATCTATCCAACAGGAAGATATAACCTTGATTAACATATATGCACCCAATATAGGAGCACCAAAATATATTAAGATGTATTGGAGGACTTGGAGAAGTCGATAGCAATACAATCATAGCAGGGGACTTCCACACCGCGCTGACATCACTGGATAGATCCTATAGACAAAAAATTGGCAAGGAAACAGAGACTCTAAATGAAGAATAGACCAAATGGATTTTATAAATATCTTCAGAGAATTACACCCCAATACTACAGAATTCACATTTTTCTCAAGTGCGCATGGGACATTCTCAAAGATAGACCACATTTTAGGGCACAAACTAAGTCTCTACACGTTCAAAAAAACTGAAATCATATCAAGCATCTTCTCAGGTCACAATGGCATGAAACTAGAAATCAATTGCAAGAACATACAAAGACATTTGAACACATGGAAGCTAAATAGCATGTTATTAAACAATAAATGGGTTACCAAGGAGATCAGGAAGAAATTAAAAACTTCTTGGCAACCAATGAAAATGAAGACACAACAACACAAAATCTATGGGATGCAGCGAAAGCAGTCCTGAGAGGGAAGTTCATAACACTACAAGCCTACCTCAAAAAACAAAAACAAAAAAATCTCTAATAGACTATCTAACCTCACAACTTAAAGAACTAGAGATCAAACAAAAAGAAAACCACAGAGCATGTAGAAGGAAGGAAATAGTAAAGATCAGAGAAGAAAAAAATGACATCGAGGCCGAAAAAAACAATTCCAAGGATCAATGAAACAAAGAGCTGATTTTTTGTAAAGATAAACAAGATTGGTGGACCCTTAGCTAGACTCACCAAGAAACAAAGATAGAGAACCCAAATATACAAAATCAGAAATGAAAGAGAAGAAGTAACAACTGACACCACAGAAATACAAAGATTGTTAACAACTACTATGAACAATTATATGGCAGCAAATTCGACAATCTAAGCAAAATGGATAAATTTCTATAAACACATAGTCTCCCAAAACAGGACCAGGAAGAGAGAGAAAACTTGAACAGACCAACAACAACAGAAGAAATTGAAGATATAATCAAGACGCTCCCAGCAAACAAAAGCCAGGGCTCGGATGGCTTCACTGGGGAGTTTGACCGAACATTCAAAGAAGAACTAACACCCTTTCTCCTCAAACTATTTCAAAAATTTCAAGAGGAAGGATGACTTCCAAACTCATTTTATGAAGCCAGCATAATTCTAATTTTAAAACCAGAAAAAGACACTACAACGAAAAAAAACTACAGGCCAATACACCTGATGAACATAGACACCAAAATCTTGAACAAAATACTAGGAAATCAGATCAAGCGATACACAAAAAAAATTATCCACCATGACCAAGTGGGATTCATCCCAGGGATGCAATGCTGGTACAATATTTGCAAATCAATAAACGTGATGCACCACATAAATACAATGAAGAATAAAAACCACATGATCATATCAATAGATGCCAAAAAACCCTTTGAGAAAATCCAGCATCCATTTCTAATAAAAATGCTCAGCAATGTGGGAATAGAGGAATCATATCTCGACACAATAAAGGCCATATATGAAAGACTTACAGCCAACATCATACTCAGTGGGCAAAAACTAAAAGCATTTCCCTTAAGAACAGGAACAAGGCAAGGATGCCCACTTTCACCACTCTTATTTAACATAGTACTGAAAGTCTTAGCCACAGCAATCAGAGAGGAGGAAATAATAAAAGGGATCCAAATTAGAAAGGAGGAAGTGAAACTGTCATTATTCGAAGATGACATGATACTATACATAGAAAACCCCAAACATTCCATCAAACATTTACTTGACTTAATAAAAGAATTTGAAAAAATAGCAGGATACAAAATTAATGTAAAGAAATCGATGGCATTCTTATACACCAATGATGAACTCAGAGAAGAAGAAACTAAAAAAACAATCCCATTTACCATTGCAGCAAAAACAATTAAGATACCTAGAAATAAATTCATCTAAAGAAATAAAGGACCTATTTGCAGAAAACTACAGATCGTTGAAAAAAGAAATAGAGGAAGATATAAAAAAGTGGAAGCACATACCTTGTTCATAGATTGGAAGAATTAACATCATTAAAATGTCGATATTACCCAAAGCAATCTATATATTCAATGCAATTGCCATCAAACTACCAACGGCATACTTCACAGAATAAGAACAAGTACTTCAAAAGTTCATATGGAACCAAAAAAAAAAACAAAAAACAAAAAAAAACCTCGAATAGCCACAGCAATCTTGAAAAAGAAGAACAAAGTTGGAGGGATCACATTAACAGATTTCAGGATATACTACAAAGCTACTGTAATCAAAACAGCCTGGTACTGGCACAAGAATAGGCATGTAAACCAGTGGAACAGAACAGAGAAGCCAGAAATGGACCCAAGGCAATATGCTCAATTAATATTTGACAAAGGTGGCAAGAGCATACAGTGGAGTAAGGACAGCCTCCTTCATAAATGGTGTTGAGAAAATTGGACAGCTACATGCAGAAAAATGAAATTAGTCCATCATCTTACACCATACACAACAATAAACTCAAAATGGATAAAAGACTTAAATGTAACTCATGAATCCATAAAAATCCTGAAAGAAACTGTAGGCAACAAAATTTCAGACATCATATGTGGCAGAATTTTCATTGATACATCACCTAAGGCAATAGAAACAAAGGATAAAATGAACACATGGGACTACATCAAACTCAAAAGATTCTGCACAGCAAAAGATACAATCATCAAAACAAAAAGGCTACCCACTGTAAGGGAGAGCATAATTGCCAATGATATATCATATAAGGAGTTAATTTCCAATACATATAGAGTGTTCATACAAATCCACAAAAGGAAGACAAAGAATCCAATTAAAAAATGGGCAAAGGAACTAAATAGACACCTCTCCAAAAAGGACATACAAATGGCTATGAGACATATGAAGAAATGCTCATTATCACTCATCATCAGAGAGATGCAAATTAAAACAACAATGAGGTATCACCTCACACCTGTCAGAATGGCCACCATCAACAAATCATCAAACAACAAGTGCTGGCGAGGGTGTGAAGAGAAGGGGACTCTAGTACACTGCTGGTGGGGATGCAGACTGGTGCAGCCACTATGGAAAACAATATGGTGTTACCTCAAAAAATTAAAAATTGAACATCCATTTGACCCAGTGATCCTACTTCTAGGAATATACCCTAAGAAGCCTGAAACACCAATCAGAAAGAATATATGTACCCCCATGTTTGTAGCAGCACTATTACAATAGCTAAGATCTGGAAATAGCCCAAGTGTCCATCAGTAGATGAATGAATCAAAAAGCTGTGGTACATATACACAATGGAGTACTACGCAGCTGTAAGAAAGAAAGATCTCTTATCCTTTGAGAGTACATGGAGGTACCTGGAAAGTATCATCCTAAGTGAAATAAGCCAAACAGAGAAAGACTAGTATCATATGATCTCACTTATTTGTGGAATATAATGAACATAACAGTCTGAGGAATGGGTAGTCCCAGAGGTGTGAAAGTGGGGTACAGACTGACAATACCCAGAAGGGGGCTGGTGGGGGAGAGATAAACCACAGAACTTATATGCATGAACAATTGACATGGACAACAAAGTTGGGGACTGAGCTGGGAGGGTGGGGGAGGGGAAATATTTGGGGAGGGAGAAATATCTGTAACAAAAATTAATTGGTAAAATAAATAAATAAATAAATAAATAAATAAATAAATAAATAATAAATAAAATCCTAAATTCTGAAGATGGTGGTGGGCAGGACCGGAGGGAGGGTGAGTGTATGAGAGTGAGTGAATGTGTGAGAGAATGTGAGTGGACATGAAGGTAGACGACCAAACCCGAGAAAGGCAGAGCCTCTGAGCAGAAAGTTCCTGTGCTGTGGATGGAGCAGCCGGCTACAGTGGTGAGCGGCCCTTCAGGGCACTTCTCCCTGCACCTCGAGGAGGTCCCATCATTTTGGATGATCCGGGTCTTCCCTGGAAGGAGGCTGTGGGAGTGACTAGGGCCCAGAGAACCCAGCCCACCAGCACACTGGCACTATAAGACCAGTGGACACTTTGTGTCAACACAGACCAGTGCACACAGTAGTGTAGCTCCCAAGGTGCTGGTCACTGAAGCCTCTGACAGCCCAGAGTCCAGCACCATCCCCCATAGTAGTAGCCTGATCAGAGTTGAGATGTAACACCAGCAATAGAGGCTGGGGAGCAGTCATCCATCCTCAGGCAACAGAAGCACAGACCAGCAGCTGAGACCCATCCCCCAAAACTACAGCAAAAGCTGAGCAGGAATTGAACCCCACTGGGCAACAGCACTCCCCAGCCACCAGCAGCAGGACCTGGGGTTCCACAGAGGCCTGTGTGGTCCAGTAGCCCACAAGAGTATTGGGAAGCCTGAGCCCAAGAGCTACTGGTGCAATCCAGCTGCTCACTCACAGGAACTGCAAGATGCAGGGGCACCAGAGAGGCCTGTGCGACCTGGCAGGGCCTGTGAAATCCAGTTACCCACAGGACCTGGGGTGCTGAAATACCAGAGAAGTCTGTGAAAACGAGCAGGGACTGTGAGATCTAGTTACCTACAGGGCCTGTGAGGTGCTGAGGCACCAGAGAGGCCTGCACAACCCAGCAGGGACTGTGCCATCCAGTTACTCGTGGGACCCGTGGGGTGCTGAAGCACCAGAAAGCCCTGTGCAACCCAGCAGCCCATAACATATGCATAGAGCATGGTCCCCAAAGGGACTGTGTGATCCAGTTACCTGCAGGACCTGCAGGGTGCTGGGGCACCAGAAAGGCCCATGTGACCCAGCTGCCCAAAAGATAGACATAGAGGATGTCAAATGGGTGTGGGGTGAATAGAAGGTATGCAGATAATCTCCCAGGACCAAACGGGAATTACAACAAAAATGAAGACAAATCATCAAAAAAAAAAAAAAAAATGCAACAGAAAAGCAGCAGGACAAGACCATATAACCAGGGACACTGGTAGGATCTGCGGAGGTGCGAGAGGGTGGCGGGCTGGAAGCCCACTGAATGCAGCAGGCTTAACTGTGAGCAGTGCCATTGGGGAATAAAGACCAAGCCCACTCCACCAAGCAGAGAGCCAGGACAGCACGCTAAAATAGCCACAGCCACTCAGCTGGGGGCTACAGCAGAGGGAGGGCAGACTGGACTGGAACTCTGTGGGGACACCCGGAATTTGGAAGGCACTGAGTTTTTTCTGAGTTGCAGCCACATAAGACTGTGGCCAGTGTGGTCCGTCCCAGAGCTGTGGGGAAAGGCAGCAGTCCCCACCCCCGAGATTCAGCCTTTCCCAGGTGAGGCAAAGAAATGCAAATTGAGGCTCATTAATAACCAGCATCTATCCCACCATTTAAAATTCTCTTATGCAGAACACCAGGGCTACATTCCAAGGCACTAAGTAACTTAGACTACCAGCCACCAAGAAAAAGCTATAGGATAACTGAACCTTTCCTGGGCTTTCAAATCTACCCAGGAAAGTAAGACTTGACAGTGCTGTTTAACGGGGGCCCACCCAGACTTCTCCACACCCAGTGGAGGGAACCACAAACAGCAGAACACCAACATCCACTGGGTAACTATAGGAGGCTCCAAAACCCACTAAGATAGCCAAAATGTTGAAACAAATCCCAAATTAAAGAACAAAAGAACTCTGTCAAAGATGAGATCAATGAAATGCAGCAAAGCAAATTATCAGAGGTAGAGTTCAGAGCCATGATCTTGAGGAAGCTCAACAGCATGAATAAGGACATCAGCACCATGAGTAAACATATAGAAACATTGAAAACCAACCAAGTGGAAATGAAGAATAATATGGCAGAAATTAAGAACACATTGGAAGGATTAAACAGCAAAGTAGGGAAAGCTGAGGACTGAATCAGTGAATTAGAAAACAGGGTAGAAAAAATCAACCAATGAGAAAACCAAAAGGAAAAACAATTAAAAAATATAAGATAGTTTAAGAGAACTGTGGGACAAAAGGAACATAATAACATTTGCATCATAGGAGTCCCTGAACAGGAAGAAAATGGACAGGGTTAGAGAATGTATTTGAAGAAATAGGGACAGCAAAATTTCCTAACATGGTGAAGGAAGAAGGCATTCAAGTTTAAGTTGCACAGAGAGCCCCAAGTAAGAAGAACCCAAACAGGCCCACACCAAGACACAGAGTAATTAAATTTCCAAAAATTAAAGACCAAGAGAGAATCCTAAAGGCAGCAAGAGATAAGCAACAGGTTGCCTACAAAAGAACCCCCATAAGGTTCTCAGCCGACTTCTCAACAGAAACACTACAGACTAGGAGGGAATGGCATAAAGTAATCAATTACCTGGAAAACAAGGATTTGAATCCAAGACTACTCTATCCAGCAAGGCTATCAATCAAAATAGAAGGTCAAATAAAGAGCTGCCAAGACAAAAAAAAAAAAGGCTAAGGGAATGTATTAGCACCAAACCAGCACTACAAGATATCTAAAAGGACTGTTGTAATTAGTAGGAGAAATAAATAGGAAAATAGAACCACACTAAACAAAAATGGCAATAAATAAGTACATAACAATTATCACCTTAAATGTGAATGGTTTGAATGCTCCAATAAAAAGACACAGAGTAGCTGACTAGATAAGAAAGCATGACTCACATATATGTTGTTTACAAGAGACCCACCTCGCAACAAAAGACTCACATAGGTCGAAATTGAAAGGATGGGAAAAATTCTTTCAAGCAATGGAAAGGAAAAAGAAAGCTGGGGCTGCAATGCTAATATCTGATAAAGTAGATTTCAAAAAGAAGGCCATAACTAGAGACAAAGAAGGCCACTACATAATATTGAAAGGATGTATCCAACAGGAAGATATAATCTTGGTAAACATATATGCACCCAATATAGCAGCACCAACATATATTAAAAATCTTTTGGAGGACTTCAAAGGAGAAATCAACAGCAATACAATCATAGCAGGTGACTTTAATACACCACTGACATCACTGGATAGATCTTCTAGACAAAAAAATTAACAAGGAAACACAGACTCTAAATGAAGCACTAGATCAAATGGATTTAATAGGTGTCTACCGAGAATTACACCCTAAAACCACAGAATTCACATTCTTGTCAGTTGCACATGGTACATTCTCAAAAATACAACACATGTTAGGGCACAAACAAAGTCTCTACAAGTTCAAAAAGAGTGAAATCATATCAAGAATCTTCTCATATCACAATGGCATAAAACTAGAAATCAATTGCAACAAGAACATGCAAAGACATTTGAAAACCCATTCTCTTCAAACTATTTAAAAAAAATCAAGAACAAGGATGACTTCCAAACTCATTGTATGAGGCCAGCATAATTCTAATTACAAAACCAGAAAAAGACACTATGAAGAAAGAAAACTACAGACCAATATCTCTGATGAACACTGATGGCAAAATCCTGAACAAAATACTAGCAAATTGAACCCAGCAATACATCAAAAAAATTATTCACCATGACCAAGTGGGATTCATTCCAGGGATGCAAGGCTGGTACAATATTCACAAATCAATAAAGGTGATACACCACATAAACAAAATGAAAGATAAAAATTATATGATTACCTCAATAGATGCTGAAAAAATAATCGACAATATCCTGCACCCATTTCTGATAAAAATGCTCAGAAATCTGGGAATAAAGGGATTATGTCTGGACATAATAAAGGCCATATATGAAAGACCTACAGCCAACATCATACTCATTGGACAAAAATTAAAAGCATTTCCCTTAAGAACAGAAACTAGACAGGGATGCCTACTTTCACCACTCTTATTTAACATAGTACTGGAAGTCTAACCACAGCAATCAGACAGGAAGAAAAAATGAAAGGGATCCAAACTGGAGAGGAGGAAGTGAAACTGTTATTATTGCAGATGACATGATTCTATACATAAAAAACCCCAAAGACTCCATCAAAAATCTACTAAACTTAATAAATGAATTTGGCAAAGTAGCAGGATACAAAATGAACATCAAGAAATCGATGGCATTCTTATACACCAATGATGAACTCACAGAAAAAGAAACTAAAAAAATCCTATTTAGCATGGCGGCAAAAAAATTAAGATACGTAGGAATAAAGTTAACCAAAGAAATAAAGGACCTATTTGCAGAAAACTACAGGTCATTGAAAAAATAATTAGAGGAAGACATTAAAAAGTAGAAGCACATACCTTGTTCATGGATGGGAAAAATTAACATCATTAAAATGTCCATACTTCCCAAAGCAATCTATGGATTCATTGCAGTCCCCATCAAAATACCAATGACATACTTTAGAGAACTAGAAAAAATAATTCAAAAGTTCATATGAAACCAAAAAAGACCTCGAATACCCACAGCAATCTTGAAAAAGAAGAACAAAGTTGGAGGAATCACATTACCAAATTTCAGGTTATACTATAAAGCCACTGTAATCAAAACAGCTTGATACTGGCACAAGAACAGGCCTATAGACCAGTGGAACAAAACAGAGAAGTCAGAAATGTACCCAAGGCAATATGCTCAATTAATACTTGACAAAGGTGGCATGAGCATACAGTGGAGTAATGACAGCCCCTTTAATAAATGGTGTTGGGAAAATTGGACAGCTACATGCAAAAAAAAAAAAAAAAAAAAATGAAACTGGGCCATCATTTTACACCAAACAGAAGAATAAACTCAAAATGGATAAGAGTCTTAAATGTGACTCCTGAATCTATAAAAATCCTGTGAGAAAATATAGGCAACAAAATTTCAGACATCATACATAGCAGAATTTTCACTGATACATAACCTAAGGCAACAGAAACAAAGGAGAAAATGAACACATGGGACTACATCAAACTCAAAGGCTTCTGCATAGCAAAAGATACAATCATTAAAATGGAAAGGCAATCCACTCTATGGGAGAGTATAATTGCCAATGATATGTCAGATAAGGGGTTAATTACTAATATATATAGAGTGCTCATACAACTCAACAAAAGGAAGACAAAGAACCCCATTAAAAAATGAGAAGGGGAACTGGGTAGACACCTCTCCAAACAGGACATACAAATGGCTAAGAGACATTGAAGAAATGTTCAACATCACTAATCATCAGAGAGATGCAAATTAATACAACAACGAGGTATCACCTCATACCTGTTAGAATGGCTGCCATCAACAAATCATCAAACAACAAGTGTTGGTGAGGGTGTGGGCAAAAGGGGACTCTAGTACAGTGATGGTGGGAATGCAGACTGGTGCAGCCACTATGGAGAACAGTACGGTGTACCACAAAAAATTTAAAATTGAACTGCCATTTTACCTAGTGCTTCCACTACTAGGAACATACCCTAAGAAGCCTGAAACACCAATCAGAAAGAATATGTGTACCACCATGTTTGTAGCAGCACTATTTATGATAGCAAATATCGGGAAACATCTTAAATATTTATCAGTAGACGAATGGATAAAAAAACTTTGGTACATGTACACAATGGAGTACTATGCATCTGTAAGAAAGAAAGATTTCTTATCCTTTGTGAGGACACTGAGGGACCTGGAAAGTATTATTTTAAGCAAAACAAGTCAAACAGAGGAGGATAAATATTATATGATCTCACTTATTTGTGGAATATAATGAACATAACAGTCTGAGGAATGAGGTAGTTCCAGGGACATGGATGTGGGGTACAGATTGACAATCTCTAGAAGAGGGGATGGTGGGGGAGAGATAAACCACAAAACTTATATGCATGTATGCATGGACAATGGACATGGACAACAAAGCTGGGGACTGGGCGGTGGGTGGTGTGGGAGGGGGGAAATCAGTGGGGGAAAATGGAGAAACATCTGTAACAAAAATTAATTAATTAATTAATTTTAAAAAATTCTAAATTCTGTTCCCACACCATGATTGCTGATAATTCCAATGGCAGACACTTACAGGTCATTTAAATTTTGAGATCAACTTCTGCTATATTTCAGTTGTTTCGCTGGTACCTTTTATCTCTTTTCATGTTGTTCACACTGCAAGTTTATTTTGGAAACTTTGTTTAGATGATGCTAACAAAAGACATTTTGTTTAATCTAAGCCTTACCTCTTTTTCTCTTTATTAATTTCACATTTTAGGTTTTACCATGCCACAGTATTGTAGTATAGTTTTTATGATTTATCTAACTCTTTATTATACTCCACACTGAAGGGTAACAATCTACACCAGCAAATGGTACCCTGAGCTCTGTCTCTGTATTTAAAAATTGTGAGGTGCATTTTAAATTTAAAAAATACTTCTATAAAAATATGAAATACATTTCATTATAGAGAGTAATTGAAAATATTGAAAATAAATGAAAACAACATGACTGAGTTTCAGTCAGATTTTTTAAATATAATATTCATAACAGTCATTACATAGAATAGAAATGTTTTTGTACTCATGATTAAAAATGCATAACTATAATTTTAAATAAATATAAGTACAACTGCAGAAGCAAATAATAGTGCAATGTCCCAATGTAAAATGTTCTATTTCTTTCTTATAATTTTCATGAATGTTTTCTACCAAGTATCATTTTTAAATGCCGTAAATACTAGAGAGGGGGAGGTGGGAGAACCCATCCTGTTGTCCCTCAGCTGGTATTCTATCCCAATACAATATGGTCTCCATTATAATACCCTACTTCATGAAGATTAAATGCTTTTGCAATTCAAACACAGTAAAATTGGCTTAAAGAAAAATCAAACACTAGTTTGCTGGTTCAGGATTTGAATAGTGGAATGAGAAATCTCCCTTATATTGCTATTGTGTACTGGTCAGCTAAGAAGTAATTGCTTTTTATAAGGCAAATTTGCTTTTACTTTTCTAAGGTAATGAAATGAACCTGAAACATTTCCTTTGAAATCAAAGTCACTATCCCTGAAATGTCACCAGACAAATTCCATCATATAGTTTCGGCAAACACATAATGAGAAAGTTGGGCCTAGAGTTGATTGACAGAATTCTATTAGAAAGCCTTCCCGCACATTCTTCTCTAATTATCTGTGTTGTACATCAATACTGATTTGATTTCTTCATATTCGTGTGCTGCTAACATGGAGGAAAGCCAACTAATTCATATTTCTGAGAGAAATAGCTAATTTAAAAATATACCTATGTGTTAAGATGCCCCCACTAAATTCCCGACACATTTGAAATACAGTACATAAATATGAAATGATTCAGTGTGACAAAAGGTTTTAAAAAGCCTTAACAATAAAAGTGTGCATAATTATTAAATGTACAAAGAAAAGGCCAATTCTTTAGCAGTGTCAATTTATATGTAAAATAAAATATATTATTTCCAAATGAAATATGATAGCTCACACTGATTATATTATTGGCTTGTTAAAAGAAAATCGTGGTGGGTGGAGTGGGGAGGAGGGTATCAATGGGGGAAAAAGGAGAAATATCTGTAACAAAACTAAATTAAAAAATTAAAAAAACTTTAAAAAAGCAAATCATAACAGGTAATGTACTCATTTCAAATCTCTATGTATGGTGAGTATAAGTGTGTAAATTACAGTTTACAGGGATGTTTAGTGGGATTAGAATGATATGTATTGTAAATTTTGTCATAACAGGATAATGGGTAGAATTGAATATTTCAGATTGAAAACAAAATATAGTTCAACAATAAATAAAGAAGAAATTTTGGATATATTCTATATTTAAATATTTCTGTGAAGTGGTATCTATCTAGGTAATTATTCATTCAATTATTCATGTATGTCTTCTTTTCCTAAAAAGTATACAGTTTATGATAGCTGTAACACACAACTTTTTAATAAATATAACCACCATAAGAAGTTTTCATTTAAATAGCTTTTCAGTATATGGTTTTGAAATGACTTTTTTACTTGAGAACCAGTTACCACATATAATGATTTAATGAGCTAGTATCCGATTTCTCATGGTTCTCTGAAATGCTCTTATGTTGAAATACTTTGTAAAAGCACGAGTTAGTATCAAAGTAGTCTGGGAATGGAGTAGAATGGATCAGTGTAATTGAGAAGACAGTTAAAAAAAAACACACATGATGTCATGCACCATTACAAGTATTTTGGCTAATGTCAAATCACTACGCCAGTCACATTTTATTTTAATAATTAATTTATTTTTGTTACAAATGTTTCTCTTTTTTCCCCATTGACACCCTCCTCCTCACCCCCCACCAAAGCATTGTTGTCTATGTCCATTGGTTATGCTTATATGCCTAAATTCTTTGGTTTATCTCTTCCCTTACCACTGCCCCCTCCTCTGAGATTTGTCAGTCTGAACCCTACTTTTATGTCTCTGGGTCTATTTTGTTCATCAGTTTGTTTTGTTCATTATATTCTATAAATAAGTGAGATCATGTGATACTTGTCTTTCTCTGACTGGCTTATTTCACTTAGCATAATACTCTCCAGGTCCGTCCATGTCATCTCAAAGGATAAGAGATCTTTCTTTCTTACAGCTGCATAGTACTCCATGGTGTACATGTACCGCGGCTTTTTTTTTTTTTTAATCCACTCATCCAGTCACATTTTATATCTTTATTGAATTTTCCATTACTTCACTGTACACTTTTAAAGCCAGATGGAAATATAAACATTCCTGGGCACTCAGTTGACTACTGGTATCCAAAGTCTATAAATTACATATCGTTTTGTTTGACCCCAGGAGCCCTTTGCAATTCAGAAAGTTCTACTTTGTCATTTTAATTTACCCCTTGAAATATGAACTCTTATTTATCTTTTCTCCTAGCTCAATAACAACTGAGCAAGATGCAATCTCACATACACAAAAGTGATGTTTATAATCAAATGGCTTATTGACTACAAATACTATATATCAATAATTATTTTTAGGTTCTAAATATATGCAGACCCAGTAGAAATAATGCATTCATATCACAGATTATTGCCCCTAGATTACTTCTCATTATAGAAATGTCTTTAAAACGCATATGCGCTTAATTTGCTGTTATCTTTCTAACATTAATTTATTCTTCAGTTTATGTACTTATGTGGAATAAACACTGTGGTGTGAGGAAAAGAACCCTGTTAGGACAGTTGACAAAGGTAACAGACAGCATGAGATTAACCGTGTGGTGGTGATATTGATCCTGCTTATACAACTTCCCTGAATCACAGTCTATATTTGAAGTAATAGTATTACTTTCTTTCGTGTGTGTGTGTGTTTGTGTGTGTGTGTGTGTGTGCCCTTGACTGGCATTGAACCCAAAACCTTTGTTCCACAGGCCAATGCTCTAACCACAGAGCCACACCAGTCAGGGTTAAGTTGCATTACCTTCATTTGACATGTATTCTTATTTGCTATGTCTGGGTGATCTTTTACACTTTGCAAAACAAATTATTTAACTTCCTAGTATCATCTTATTAGCTGCAAGTAAATAAAACGAATGGATATTATTGGAAAGGTCTGTGGCTATGCCCACATGATGAAAACAAATTAGCAAAAATCTGTACGGACATTTTGAAGAACTGACTTCAAAATTGTTTTTCAGCCTGAATGAGGTAATCATATTTACTCTAAAAATTAGTGACAAAATCCACTGTTCAGATAATTTCTATTAATTGCTTATATAAAACATACATTAAATTATAATATTACCTGTCCCAGATCTTAATGTGCCTGAAAGTGTGAAGTGTTTGATCTCGATATAGCTGTAATTTCATAGATAGGAAAGTACTTAATATTAGATTCTCAAATAAACTTAGATGCTTTTCTATGAGAAGCTAATTTCTAGACAGCTTGGTCATTTTTTCAGGTCAATTGCATTATTCAACTGCTTGATTCCCATTAACAAGAGGGGCACTCACTCAGCATGTTGAGTACTTTTCTCCAAAAGGTCATTTTGTGTTGAATATAAAAGTATCTCTTGTATATGCTCAGGTGAATTGTTGAAAGAAATAACCTCATTTAAAACACTTGATTCTCAATTTTGTTTCCAGATGAGGTCAATCAGTAGTACTGTCCAATATGTTGATTTTAATTTTGCTTCACTAAGTGGATATTTAAAAAAACAAAGGTGGTTAGACTACCTGCATGGAAGAAAGCTAAAGTAAAAGTCAGCTTAGTTCTCACTGCAATCCCCAACCACTGCATCACGCTTTCAGGGCCTGAGGGGCTCTGTGGAGATCAATGAATCACGATGAAGTCCTATTGAGATAGACAGGCGAAATTGATCCAGAAAGGAAATGAAACATTAGCCTAAAAGACATTCTTGAGTGAAAAATTAGATTTTATAAGCCGAGAGCACTTTCCATTGTCTTCATGAAATTCCCACTCTGTAGAAATGTTGTGTTTTGGTCAGACTTATGTCACATTCGATTTTGACTTTAAGTCAGAACATTCAGGGTGATCATTTGTTTAAGAAAACTACGTAGGTGGGTATTCAAAACCATAGAGCTTCCTCAGCACAACTGATGTTAATATTCATATAGCTTTAAAATGTATACTCTGTTTCTTTGCTAAGAGAATTAAGTGATATTTCAAATTAGAAATAGAAAAACTAGTTACACCATATAGACATTTTCATAAAAAAGCTATTCAAAATGCATTGGAAGTATCTACACGTATGCCTTTATATATGTAACAGATACTGCAGAATATTTCTAAAGTTGTGGTCAGCTTTGTAACTGAGGTAGCGATTTGAGGTATAGAGCATAAAATACAATGCATTATGTGTTAAAACTCTGCTAAATTTGTAATTATAATCAGTATTCTTTAATATCATGATTAAAATTGTGTTAAATATCATTTTTGAAAATTATTTAAAATTTTACTCCAAAGATAAACAGATTCACTGTAATTCCAGCCTTAAAGATGTTTTCTATGACACTTAACAAGGCAGGTTATAGTTTAAATTACATCAGATATATTTTTATCACAAAAGATTACACAATAGTAAATAATTTACTATAAAATATACCTAAAAAGTAAGGGCAAAACATTGTTGATAAATGCTTTAAAAAATTTTATGGACTCTCACACACAATAGACTAATGGACTGTAGCTAACCTGATGCTGAACTGGACACAGATGCAACATGGAACGAAAATTCTGGACACTGGCTTTGCTTCTAGCTCTGCTGAAACCCCAGCTGCACTTCTGTGACTGGAATGGGACTTTGGAAACCCATGGGTGTAATTGTATGCAAATAAAAATTACTCATTCTCCCATGCAAGTCTTAGAAAATTTTTTTTCTCAAGATATCTTAAGCTTGCTAAAGATATCCACATCTAAATGATCTCATTAATAATTTCTTCCAAACACTGGAGGAAGAAATAACACCAATTTTACACAGATTCTATGGGAAAGTAGAAAATGTGAGAAAATTTAACTCATTCTATAAGACCATTATATTGGCAATAAAATTTTACAATGGCATTACAAGAAAGAAATACAAGCCAATCTTTATCTTAAGCTTAGATGTCAAAATACTAACTATGTGAACTGTTACAAATCAAGTTTCATAATATAAAGGAATAATAATGTGCCTTGACCAAAATGGTTTTATTTTAGGATCACATGATTGCTTTAACATTAGAACACCGGGCAGTGTATTTCACCATAGTAACAGTGTCATGGACAGAAACCATTCTGGTAGATGCATAAAAACGCATTTGACAAAAACAAACAAATTTAAACCACTCTTTGGAAACTAGAAAGAATAGAAGACATCTTTAAGAAAAACTGCAAAATACCCCCAAAAAACCAGAAACAAAAGCTTATAGAATTTCATACTGATATGTGCATATTTCTGTGTCTGTTTTCTCTGTGAAATTTTTACACATTTAGCTTTTGATTAATCGTGTCATTGTGAAAGGTCAGGGGTGATTTTACAATGACATAACTGAACACACTTTCTCTTCCTTCTTTAAGAATTTTTATACCAGAAGGCATCTAAAGATATGCTACTCTATAAATACCAGTGAGGTCCTAGGCAGCCTGCCATTGTGACAGCATATTTTATAAACAACCATAAATAATACTCTAGCAACATATCAAAGACAATTATCCTGCACCATTGGCCCATTGTTCTGATTTAGTGGGTGTGTGAAGCAAAGGTAATACTTAACTGTCATACCTAACTGCAAGATTCTAATACGTTTGACATTTTTCTCAGGGTTTATTATCTTGGGTTTGTTTCTATTCTTTTAGTGCTTGTTTTGTGTTTTGAAAGTAGACACAAAGTCTTACGGATTTTCTGTCTTTTCATGAGTAAAAAATATCTAAGAAAGGTGTGAATCTGTTAACTAGTGTTTACAATCTGATCTTTTTATTTTTTTTGGAGCGGAAGGTGGAGTCTGGGATGATATATGAACTCATTCATGTATATTGTAGCCATGGTTTAATATCTCTAAATAATTTATACTTTAAATATCCAGTCACTCTCCCTAATTTTTCTCTAGATAGGTCAATTTTGTACCCCATATCTATGCTCATGATTTATAATTGTTCAACTGTCTTTTTCTTCAGCCCCTAATGTGCTTTACATCTTTAAACAACTTGTTGCTAAAATCCCTGTCTATTCATATTTGCCAAGACCACCATGTACTTTGTTAGGCTAAGAAAACAAAAAAGAATTTAAAAGTCAAATGGTAGAAGTAAAATAAAGTTCCATATAGAATTTAAACCTAATTTTCCCTGTCATGCTACACTTTAGCTATTATTTATCTCAAGTCCCTAAACACAAGCCATGCCATATCGAAACATGAGGTCCATGAAATCTTCCTGAGCTTTTTCTTAGGATTTAAGTGATAAAAGGGAGCAAGAAAGCTTGTTTTCCGGGGAAAATGAATTTTTATGATGCTATTTATACCTAAAGTGGCTCCTTTCCAAATAAAACTTCATGTCATATTCTACTGTCTTAGGCAGCTCCAATGTGAATTACACATTGAAATTTTGATGTTGGAATATCTATTAATTTGTATTTTTATTGAAGTTCAATTGCCAATATGAACTTCTATTCCTAACACATTCTTCAAAGAGAAATCTTCATATCTCTCTGTGATCTTTACCACTGAAACTAAAGCGTTCCTGGGGTTTTTTTCTTTCTCCCTCCCTTCCCTCCTTGTCTCCCTTCCTCCATTTCTGAAAACTGGCTGTCTGGATAGCTCATATGATCCTATAAATGACGATCATGCTGGAAAATGTAGGATAGAAAATCTTTGTTCATCACTCTATATTGTACTCAATTAAATACACACAATGTGTGAGGCCTTGAAGTGGGTGCAGAGGTAGATCAGACTGCCTCTCTGCCTCTCTGCTCGTGGTCTGTGAGGAATGGACTCAGCTGCAAGTTCAGTGGAAGGTCACAGAGTCAACAGAAGGTGAAACAGAGTGCGGGCTGTTCGAAGAGGAAAAGGCTTCTGACAACGGCATCAGAAAAGTTACATACAGAAAGTGGTATTTGAGTTGATCTTTGAATACATGTTAAGGTATTGAAGGTGATGACACAGTTTTAGGTACATAAGAAAATAATAGGATAACAATATTGCATATAAAACCACTGAGGAATAGGTATACATATACAGGTGCAGATAAAAGGTTACCATGAGGTTCTAAATTTCTTGAGAATAAAACTCATTGAGGTTTGCAAAATGTGAATATTTCTGACAGTTTTACATGTGTTTACCTATGTCAAGCTCATCAAATTCATCTCTTGAATATTTGCAGTTTATTTTACATCAATTATACTTTTATAAAGCTAATTTTAAGCATAAAATATTCTTTCATCATGAAATTTCAATATTTAAAATATATGAGTGTGTTGTGGGCTTATTCTGGTGCACTCCACAGTGACTCCAAAGCAGATTTCTGATTTTTTGATAAATGAAAAGATTGACTACTTTCTAGCCTCAAGTACTGTGTTTCAGTTCACTGACCTGATGGATCTAACACAACAATACAGGGTATTTTTAACTGTCAGTATTTATTAATAAGTAATTCATTCCTTGCCATATTTTCATTCTGCATTTGCTATGTATACTTCAATCACACATTCCAATAACATAAGACTTTCCCAGGGGAATCCCTTAGCTTGCAGAGTATTGATTACACCAATGACTCTTCCTACAGAAGATTTCTATGTTATGTACATTGTGATTTCTCTGGAAGCAAAAGAGAAGCATTTATTCATAGGATGAAGCCAAAGAATTCCAAGCCTCCACTTCATTGATGCTTTCCTTTAGGTGGTAACATTTATATTTTAAGAGCTAGAAGGAAAAGATGCTGAGAAATGCTTGCTCTAGGCAAGCTGTAAATTGAGATGTATCTAGTATCCATGCTTAAGAGGTTTTTCTTACCTCACTGTCTTCAATTCTGTACCACGCTTTTCTCTTTTCCCAGAACCCAAATTCTCCTGAATTAACCAGTTCCTGCAGGGATCAAAGTTCCCTTGCTCCTTACTATGTTACCCCACAGAGCTATTGTGAGGGGAAATGAATTTCATTTGTGACGACACTAGCTAGCTAGATAACAAGGGTAACATAATTTAACTGTGTTATGAATAACTGCAAAGGAGCAAAGGAAAGGCCAAATATTACAGGAGTGGCTTGTCATTTGTGCAGCTTTGTCAGGAAGCTGCACTGTAACACTCCCCAGGTGGGGACTGGATAGAGGAGAATAGATACCTGCCCAGTATGTCTGGGTCACATAGGGAAAGTACTTGCCTGTCAGTGACACCTGGGAACAGGTCATTGGCCAGAAGAGGTGTGGCCACTGCAAGCACTGGGAGATGTGAGATATTTAATCTCCTAAACAAAGGAGTTCACTCTCTCGCACTCCTGGATTCTCAGGGGATCTCGCGTTCCTGCATTCACCCACATGGCTCAAAACCATGTGGACCTCACACACAATGGACTGCAACTAACCTAATGTTATATGGGACCCAGCTCCTCCATAGAACAGAAACTCTGGACTCTGGCTTTGCATCTAGCTCTACTGAATCCCCAGCTGCACATCGTTCAGGACTGGGTTAAGGGAAATGGGACTTTGGAACCGAGGGATGTAATTCCACACAAATAAAAATTACTCATCCTCCCATGGCAGTCTCAGAAAATTATTTTTCTCAAGATACCATAAGAACCCAACTCCCACTAGCAATGGAGAGAGACCACCCACATATTTCCCTGAGTTCTCACAACCATCATGGGTGGTAATTACTTTATTAGCCCTCATTTTCTAGGTAAGAATATTAAGGCACCCAAGGAATAAAAGTAGGTTTCCCAAGATCATATACACATACAATGAAGAGCTGAGACTCAGAGTCTATTCTTATACTTGACTATGTACTATAGCATCTTTCAATAAATCATAAAAACATAAATTCATATATCAGTAACTAATATAGTTTTTTACACATAACATAATATTTTAAAACCCAGATAAATATAATTTTTTCCAGAATCTTACTTAATAAATACTGTGGCAATAACAATAGAGAGAACTGTTATATTATGCTATACCTTTGGTTTGGGGACATGCTTCTGTTGACAATGTAAATGTAAAACAGATTCCTCAGCCTATAATTGGCTTACCCAAAGGTCTGATATATTTCTTCCAATTTTCTAATTAAAAATATATATGTACAGAAAATTACTGATAGATTATACTACAATTTTAACCAAACAGAAAATGGATATTGAGATTATAATTATTATTATTAATGCCCAGTATACTACATCATCACCAGCCCTCATTACATTACTCTGTCTCTAATACCAACATTTGCTGAGTCTCGGCTACATCCAAGCCATCATGAAATGTTCTTTACGTTCAATGTATCCAATCATTAGAATAATCACTTATGTTTGATGTTAACATCTCAATTTAAACAGATAAGAAATTTGAGGTTTATACAGTGTACATTTAAGTACACTTTAATAGCATACAAGCTCTTTGGGTTCATTCGAATAAAAGAATTGGCCATTAAAAAAGTTTAAATTTCAGCATTGTCTTGTATCTGTTGGCCATTTTTTGTCTTCTTTGAAGAAATGTCTATTCAGTTTCTTTGCTCACTTTTTAACAGTTATTTGGTTTGGGGCTATTAAGTTGTCATACTAATAATAATCATGGAAATGAAAATCAAAACTGTAATGTCATATCACATATATATACTGGTCAAGATGTGAGGAAAAGGGAATCTATGTACATTGGTGGTGGGAATGTAAACTAGTGCAGCCACTGTGAAAACAGGCTCCTCAAAAATTTAAAATAGCCCTGGCCTGGTTGGCTCAGCGGTTGGAGCATCGGCCTGCGGACCAGAGAGTCCATGGTTCGGTTCCCGTTAGGGGCACGTACCAAAAAAAAGGAAAAAAAAATAAAATAAAACTACCATATGATCCAGCAATCCCACTTCTGGGTATTTACCCAAGAGAACTGATATCAAGATCTTGAAGAGGTATCTGCACTCTCTAGTTCACTGAAGCATTATTCACAAGAGCCAGGGCATGGGAGAAAATTGTTTGTCCGTTGATGGATGAATGAATAAAGAAAATGTGGTATACACATACAATGGAACGTTATTCAGTCTTAAAGAAAGAAACAGGTCTGCTGTTTTTGACAACATGAATGAACCTGGAGAACATTATGCTAAGCCAGGCACAGAAGGACAGATACTACATGATACTACTTCTATGGGGAATCTTAAATAGTAAAATTCATAGAAGCAGAGAGCATAATTGTGGTTGCCAAGGGCTGGAGGAAGGAGGAAATGGGGAGAAATTAGTCAAAGGGTACAAAGTTTCACTTATGCAAGATGAAGAAGTCCAAAAAATCTACTATACAGTACAGTTAGCAGTATTGTTTTATATAATTAAAAATTTTCTAAAAGGGTAGATCTTATGCTGCATGCCTATAAAAATTATAACAATATATTTATTTATAAATAAAAATAATTATTAACATAAAAAAGAGAATGGGCCTGGCTGGTGTGGCTCAGTGGTTGAGCATTGACCCATGCACCAAGAGGTCACCGGTTCGATTCCCAGTCAGGGCACATGCCCAGGCTGTGGGCTAAATCCCCAGTGGGGGGCATGCAGGAGGCAGCCATTCAATGTTCTCTCTCATCAATGTTTCTGTCTCTATCTCTCTCTCTTCCCCTCTCCTTTCCTCTCTCTCTAAAACCAATAAAAAAAAAATTAAGAAGACAATGGGAGAAAACTGTTGGAGGTGATGGATATGTTTATGGCATAGATATAAACAATTGCCCTCCTGGTTCAAAAATTAGGAATTTACCAACTAATACAAACATATACAAGTATTTATATAAGGAAAGCTTTAAAACAATGATAACCTGTGGTAGAAACCTGTGACATTTCCACAGTAGCAAACTCTATTACGTGGCTTATACACTTCTCAAGTGAGATGGATAATGTGGGGCCCTTGGCATGCTGCTGAATTTGGCATTCTTAGGGGTAGCTTTCCTGCCACTGATGATTAATGTGGCTAACACAGTCCATTTTTGCTGACTGTTTTTTGGCAAAAACATCAGTTCTTCCAGGAAGAAGAAGAAAACAAAATAAGGAGGAAGAAGCAATTGTCAGAGAAAGAAGAAGAAGAAGAAAAGATAGAGAAAGCCAACAACGTTATGCTAAAAGTTCACAGTAGCATGATGACTTATGTGTAAGCACCCGAGAATCACTAGGCAATGCCTTCAGAATGGAAATAAAGGATATCACGCCCATAAAAACATTGTGGTTTATGAATTAAAGTTTAACCTTCGTTATCAGAGTATCTAATATATAATACACTGAGATAACATGAGTTAGATGATAGTGGATTTTCTGACATAGTCCTTCTAGAGAAGTCCACTGTCTCCCTGGGGGACAGAGACAACTGGTATATAATAAATGGTATCATTGACTCTCCAGTAAATCCGGCCAGTGACTGCGTCCATTTGCAACCATGCTCACATCTCAGCACTACCACCCTCTTGTGAGTGTCATTATCTCTTCCTGGAGTGTTATCACTCAGACCCACCTACCTCCTGCTTCCACTCTGTCTCCCCACAGCCTCTTCCCTCCCTGGAACCAGAGTTGAATGGTCCTGCCATTGCTATGGATCCATCATCCTTGTATGTCTCTACAATGTTCTCTGACCACTGATCCCTCACATTGCTCCAGCCACAAAACCTATTGTTTTTTTAATACCTGGGACATGTAATACCTCACAGTCTTTGCTCTTGTTACTTCTTTTGCCTAATAGTTCTCAATGTAGCAGTCTACCAGACTCTCTCCTTCATGGCCCCTAGGTCACTTCAGTACATTTACAGTTCAGGGAAACATACCGCATGGCAGAAACTATGGACGGAAACTATGGACGGATACAGGCAGGGCTCAAAGTCAACTTTCCCAGACAGTAAATAATCCACTCCAGCACCCTGCATCATACTATGTTAATTTGTTCATCATATTTATTTCAAGTTCATTTTAAATTTAAATTTAAATAGAACTGCATGTGTGTTTTATGAACAGTTATTTGTGTGTGTGTGTGTGTGTGTGTGTGTGTAATTGCTGCAGGTCAACTTAATTTTGATTCTACAAATAATAATATTTAATGATTACACAGACTCACAAAAGTTGTCATCACCAATTTATTCCAAAGTTTTAAATTCATTCTAAAGCATCTCCGATAAATACCATAGAGCTCTCTATGAATACCATCAGTGATGATGGGGAAATCACTACTTCATAAACAGACTTTTCTCTTCTCCTTTTCTTTCTATTTTTTTGAAGCACTGCAGCACAATTCTTCCTGATATTTAAGTGAAATCTAAATTACTGCATTTTTCCTCATGTATTTTTTGAGTGCATAACTTTCCTCATTTTCAATGATAGCCATATGTATAACGTGCAAATTTTGTTTAAAACCCAATTTTATTAATGATTTTAAGTTAATGATCAAAACTTCTGTTATTGCCAAGTTCTGTCATGACTGCAAAAATATTTTTGGATATATTTATTAATTCTGCCTTTGCCAGGTATTATTCACACATAACATCAAATTATACTATCAGTTCTCCAATCTCTAAAAATTGCCTTCTGTGAACCTCCTGGAAGATGAGATGTCCCAAAGCTGAGCCTCCATCTGACCTCAATTCAGCTGAACCCATCCCAAACCAAGAGAACTACCCAATCTAGCCACAGACTCTGGGAGTGGGCCCGTTTATTCTTGTTTGCCACTGAGGTTTTGTGGTTGTTCATTAAACAGCATTATTGTAGCAATAAATAACTAGTGTAAGTAGTTAAGAATTTAGTTCATAAATTTGCATGTGATATAGAAAAATTTGATGTTAAAACTAGACTATAAACATACATGTAGTAATTTTATACTCAAATGATGACTTTTTATTCAAAATTTAAAGCTATCTAGGAGAACACAATAAATTGGAATTTAGCAGTAGATCACGGGTAGCACTTTAATGCAGATGTTATTTGAAAGCCTTTCATTCTTTAATTTATACAGTAGATATTTATATCCAAGCAGTAGAGCTGCAAAGATGTGGCCAACATGTGTGTGCCAAGTAAAGCTATGGGATGTGGATTTCTTCATTTCTTCTTCAAAAGAACTTGTTATCAAATTTAGTTTGCATAAGCATCAATACGGTGCTTGTCCAAAATTGGGAATATAGCCCTGGTTGGTGCGGCTCAGTTGGTTGGAGCATGATCTCGTACACCAAAAGATGGTAGGTTTCATCTCCATTTGGGACACGTATTGGAGGCAACCAATCAATGTTACTCTCTCACATCGAAGTTTCTCTCTCTTTCTATCCCTCCCTTGTAAGATCAATAAAAAAAAGTTGGGAATATAATAAACTATCCTTAAGCCCAAAGGACAAAAATGGACCAACTTTCGTGCCCTAATCCAAGGAATGTGACTATGATGAGATGTCATGTTTGTGATATTTCCAATATAACTAAAATTACTAATCATTTGACTTTGAGTAAATAAAAAGGAACATTCTGCAGACACATATAAGTGCATGAGACCTTAGACAGAGAGTTCTTTTTCTTTGATAGTAGAATAGGAAGTTAGAGAAATAAATCAGAGAAAACTAAAGCACAGTAAGGATTTGACAGTGCGAAGAAATAACATTATAAGTTGGGTGTTGTTATACATATCTGGCCAAAGCTCCTGCTGCAAAAAGAAGAAAAAAAAAGGTATACTTTTTAAAATCACATTTTTAAAAAGCAGTAAAATATCCTTGGTAGCAATAACAAAAGAACTAAAAATCTATAAGTCCATGGAGTTGAGACTCTTCCCAAGATGAGCTGACAATATTCAGCCGTGTATATATATATTTTTTTTACTGAAGTCATTTTTACATTGTGGGCAAGCATAGAGGATCTGGATAAAAAATGGCAAAAAGAGAAAATAAAAGCAGTAGTTCAATAAGGTTGATAACAAGTTGGAAATTAAAGGGACAGAAGTGAATGGCTGGCTGCACAAGAAACTTGGAAAACCTTCTAAAGGCAGAGTGAAATCACCCTCAGTCTTATGACATAAAACCAAGACTTGACAGAAAAGAAACTTATTTCAAAAACATTGTCAGGCTCCTCAAAACATGTGCATGATTGGGAAGTCACATGGGGCAGGAAAGACTAGACAGTTAGGTTAAAACTCTAAATAGATATAATTGAATCCCTCATAGTCTTTTGGGGAAAAAACATATTGACTTGGAAAGCTCTCAATCAAAAGCTTGGGAGAGTAATATTTAGGGGAAAAAGCAAACAAGGGATATACAGAGTCTTATTAAGACTGAAACAAAGGCCAACTTATCTTAAATTCTAATTGGATTTGGGTAATTAGCTCCTCATGTATTTGCTTCACATACAATGTGGAAAAGGTAAACTTTATTAAGTGCAATATAATATCATCCAGAACCTCTAAAATTATTTCATTACAAATTCACTGGCATAATTTTTCTTTAAAAAATTAGAAACAGGCTCAGAAAAAAAAGTGACCAGTCATCAGGGGAAAAGGTAGAAAATAGATTTAGCCACACCAATGATCTATATGTTAGAAATAATAAACACTTTAAAATAACTACCATATGTTAAAGAAAATAGAAAAAGATAGAGAAAATACATTAAAAGTTAATAAAATTTACCAAACTACTAGGATCTATCCACAAGAATAAAGAATCAGTTGATAATGTTAACAGAAAATAAAATGTGATATCTGAAACTATGAATAGTAGAGAATTTTAAATTGGAACAAAACATCAGTTACCAAAACGAAAGTCAACAAAAAATACATTAATGTAGAATAGAATAGAACATAAGAGATATTTTGTACACTCCAAAATTTACCATAATTATAATCAAAGTCTTAAAAGGAGAGAAGAGAAATAATGCAGCAAAAGCAATATTCAAAGGAATAATGGCTAGGAATTTTATAAAAACTTATGAAAGATTCATAGGGACAAGAAATCTAATTATATCAAAAATAAAATGCACCTAGGCATTTCATCGTAAAGCTGCTGCAAAGCAAAGAATAAAAAAATACATCATAAAAGTCAACCACAGGAAGAAGGATACCTTCTCTTTGAAGAACAACCATAAGAATGACAGCTGTCTCCCCAACACTAATGATGGAAGTCAGAAGGCAGTGGGATGGCATCTTTGTATTTCCAAAGAATAAATACTGCCAACTTCAAATTTTATAACAAGTGAATATACTCTATCCTTCAAAAATAAAAGTGAAATAAAGATGTTTGCAGACAAAGACTGAGGAAAGTTGTCAATAATAGGAACATAGTTAAAAATAAAAGTCTAAACCTAAGGAAGTTCTTCAGGCTGGGAAAAAAATAGATCTGAAATGTGAACATAGAAATATAGAATGGAATTAAAATATACCAAAAAAAAAAGGTAACTAGATGAATGGATATAAGCAATTGTTTAATGTACAAAATAATTATAGAAATGTGTTGTGGAGTATAAATTATATGTTTTTTTTTAATAAACACCATGACAATAATAATGCAAAGAAAAAACCACCTTTGAAGATCCTAAGGTAGAAGGAGTTAGGATGCTGTTGTGTATAATCACTGGCCTATGGCAAATGCTAAGAGCTTCCTCCTCTATTCCTCCTGGAGACAGAGTGATTTTCAATGGGTCATGGGAGAAGAGGAGCTTGATCTTTCCCTAATCACTATACATGATTACAATGAATACTGCTTCTCCATACTTACATTTGAATCATATCCCGGAGTCTTCTTCCAGATTATCATGGCATTTTTAAGTCTTTAAAAAATTACATTGTATTATCTAGTGTACCCTCCATAAATTTAATATATTAGTCTCTGATATTCAGGGTGCAGCAAAAAACATCTCTTGTAATTTATTTAGCTTTCTCTTTCCCACCTGTCTTATATATAAATGGAAAAGGAAATCCCAAGAAACTTTTTTATGTGAATGTGTCACACAGTTCACTTGAGTTAGAGGCTATGCTTCTTAAAATTACATTGCATAAGTATTTTCTATGATATACTTCTTTATTTTAAAATTTCCCTCCAAATGATTAAAAAAAAAAAACTTTCAAAGAGCACTGTATGTTAAGTACTTTATGGTTATAACAAATCTAATCATACATTGCTTTTACTGAGTCTTTTTATCTTTTTTTTTTGTTTCATTCACAGCAGGTTATATTTCAGGAAAATGTTAACAGATATGAGTAATTAACTGTAAGTATTAAATTAAATACATATAGTCCCCTTTGTCTCAGTCAATGTTTTACACTAAATTATCAAATTCAATTTCATGAATTCAACATTTATGAACTTCCATTTTGTTATAAGTATTACAAGATACTAGATATACAAAGGAGAATTGGAAGACATGGTACCCACTCTTCAGGAACTTAAAATATTTGAGCTGTCTAGAACCTACTCTACCATTTTAGTAGACATCTATTTTATTATTGCTTTCAGAATTCTCCCATATTTCTACATACAAAACCTTTTATTGGGGAATTACTTTATTCCACCTCCGACTACAGTGCTCGGTAGAAGTTAATAATTGGTAGCCATTGCATTGCTGGAAATATGAGCAGCTATAGGAGATGGCCAGAGCCAGCCAGAATTCTTGTCTAGTACTTCCAAGTTTATAATGAAGGAAAATAAATTCATCCTCTTTGGAGGTGAAGCTAGAACAATGTGAGCCTAGAAGTCATTGGTGTTCATGATTCTAGCTTAGATAAGGAGTCAGCATAATTGAATAAAACCAAAATTCAAAGAAAAACAGAAAGGAAGATAGTAAACAGAAAACAATAATGCATTCTGGGGTTGATACTATAAATGAATAAACCTTTGGGTTGTGGAGGGGATGGTCCCATCATGTCTCCATTTCATTTTCCAGTCCAACCCCTACAGGAAACAGATGGAGGACAACTCTAGTCTATTACCAACTCGAACAAGTCACAGCCCAATTGCAGTGCAAGATATGTAGTCCTTGCTAGAATAGATTATTATGGCCTTGGATGAAGAATATGGCAATGATCTGGCAAGTGTATTCTTATTTTATTTTAATTTAATTTAATAATTTTTTTAATCCTCATCTGAGGATATTTTTCCATTGATTTTTTTTTTCCAGATAGGCAGAGTGAGAGGGAAGGAGGAAGGGAGAGAGAAAGAAACATTGATGTGAGAGAAACACATCGACTGGTTGCCTCCTGCACAACCTGACCAGAAATAGAACTCACAACTGAGGTGCATGCCCTTTACCAGAAATCGAACCCATGACTCTTAGGTCCACAGGTCAACGCTCTAACTGCTGAGCCAAACTGGCCAGGGCTGTATTCTTATTTTACTCCTTACTATTATCAGAAAAGAGGATTAGAAACCGTTCATATTTACATGACCCAGGTAACAATACACATTCACAGCTTTGCCCCAGAGCTATATTACCTCTCCTACCCTCCATCATTTTCTAGTACTAAGAGATCTGTAATATTTGGATATCCCAACAAAACATCTCATTTCTCTACTACATTCTATTAATTAAGAGAAATCATCAAGCAATATTTAGCACCCTAGAGGCTCCAGTAAGGCAAACAAATGCACTGCAGAATAGGAGATAAACCACATGTGGATACAAGGCCCTGACATATCATATTTAGTGAAAACAGACAACATTTCTGTTCTCAGACTCCATAATGGAACAGACGGCAAACAGACATTCTTCAGTTTGAATGCAATAAACCCATATTTGAAAAATTAAGTTTCAAGAGAAAATGGATTAAAGCATGAGCTAAAATAGATATTTTAAAATCACAATATTTACATAATTTGTTCTTGTTCTAAACAAAAACATTAGATTTAATCTCTTTGGGTTCCAAATGAATCTGTAATAAAATACACATTTTAATGACTTAGAGATTCATACTCTTCTAACACTTGAGTTTGATTGTGTGTGGTATTAATCAATGCATAAAATCAACTTCAAGTTCCATGTAATTAGAATTGGTTGAAGAAAAAGCATTCTTAGAATTAAAGATTCTCCAACAACAACAAAAAATAATAATTAAACTGTTAAAATATTTGCCATAAGGAATTAGCATTGTGAATTATTCTAACTTTGCTGACAAATTTAATGACAGCATTTGTGGGTGACAGAAATATGAACCACTATTGAGAGAATACCTAAAAACCTAATTATTGTCAGTTTTGATTAGCTAGGCTAATCATAGAAAACAGTGAGATTAATATTTTAAAACAAAAATAATTCTCAAGTAATTAATATTTTGCTTTCCAGATAACTTTTTCTCTGTAGATTTAACTTTCCAGTTATGTCCTCTTACCATTAAGGTAAAATTAAAACTAATTTACAATTAAATTCAAATGATTTAACCATTATCCCTTTTCCAACTCTTATTTAGAAATTTTTTTCTGTTTACTGTAATCTATCTTCAAATACATAACACAATCTACTTTTTGTCATTTATCTCAATGTTAAAATATATTCTAATACCACTGTTCTTCCATTATGTTTTTTTAGAGGAAAAAGACCATCAAAATATTTTTTTAAAATATGTTTTTATTGATTTTTAGAGAGAGGTAGGGAGAGAGAGATAGAAACATCAATGTGAGAGAGAAGCATCGATTGGCTGCCTCCTGCAAGCCCCCTACTGAGGATCGAGCCCGCAACCCTGTGTGCCCTGACCTGGAATCGAACTGGACCTCTCAGTCGGTGGGATGACATTTAGTCCACTGAGTGACACAGGCCGGGCTGGATAATCAAAATCTTTAAAACTTAACACTTAAAGTAAAAATAAAGCAAGTGAATTATAGTATTGAAATAGGTAATACACTCTGATTTTTTAATTACATGAACATATTCAAAATTTAAGTAGTTATGTTACCATTGTAACTAGGTAGTTAATAATAGGACGGAAGCAAAGGAAAGGCCAGACATTATAGGCATGGTCATTTTTGCAACTTCACCAGGAAGCTACAACCTTGCACTCCCCAAGGAACCACCAGTTCATTACCTGAAGATCACAGGGGAAAGGTGTCCAATAAAGGGGAGATGGATGCATGTGCATTGAAGTAGAGGGGACTCAGAGAAGGTGCTTGTCTAACCTGAAACAAAGATCATTGGCTAGAGGAGGTGGAACCACTGCAGGCCCACGAAATATTACAAGGTTAAAATCTACAGACAAAATAATTCTCTCTTTCTTGTTCCTCTGTCCTTGTTCCTGCTTCCTTGCACTTGCCCATGTTACCAAGATAGCCATGGGGCACTAGAAAGGGCCATGCAGACCCCACATGAAATAAATTGCAACTGGGGATACTAGCTAAGCTAGCTTGAAGCTGGAATGTGCAACTACAGAATGGAAGCTCTGGGCAGTATCTTTAATCCTAGCTTTGCTGAAGACACAGTTGAATTTTTTCCTTGGCAGGAAAGAGGGAGATGGGACCTTGGGAACTCAGGGGTTTCATTCTATGCAAATAAATATGACTCATTCTCCCATGTGAGTCTCAGAAGATTCCTTTTTCTCAAGACATTGAAAGAAACCCACTTTTGCTGGCAACAACTGGGGACACAGAAGACGTATCACTAATAATAGTTATTTTAGGAATTGAATGCTATTGGGATTCCTTATGCATTAACTTTTTTCAGAATATACTCTTAGTAATTTCTAACAGAACTGAGAGCATCCAAAATATGTGAAGAGCATATTTACCAATTTACAAATTACAAAAACTAAATAAACATTCTAAATGATATATGAAATTTTTTTAATTAATAAAAATTAACCAAGTAAAAAGTGTTTCTGTAATTTGATTTGCTCCCGCTGTTGTCCTTCCAACTATGAAGCATTTGTTTGGAAAGAAAAAAAGAGAGAAATAGACATTTCTCAAAAAAGATTCCAAAGATAGCGGTAGGCAGGACTGGAGCGAGGGTGACTGTGTGAGTGTGAGCAAGAGCAAGTGGATGTGAGTGTGGATGAGCAACCTCGAGCAGTGCAGAAACGTGGGGCAGAGGGTTCCTGTGCTGTTAATGGAGACCAACTGGCTACTGTGGGAAGTGGCTTCTCAGGGTGCTGCTCCCTGCACAGCCAGAAGGCCCTGAAATCTTGGAAAATCCCTGGTCTTCTCTGAGAGGAGACAGTGAGGAGTGGCAAGGGCCCAGCGACCTGAATCCACCAGTATGCCTTGCACAGTGGAACCAGTGGACCCTGTTGTGTCAATGTAGACCAATGCACAGTACTGGCAGGTACCAGTTTGGGGAAGTAGCAACCAACCAGGAGCTGAGCACCATCCCACACAGCAGCAGTAACACCAGCATGGGATACCCAGCACCTGTCCCCACAGCACAGTGACTAGCGGGAGCAGAGCCCCACACTCCACAGCAGCTGAGGCTTGGGAGCTAAGATACACCCCCAGAACAAGAGGCTGGGGAGCAGACATCATCCCCAGGCAGCAGCAGTGCAGATTGCAGCTGAGACCCTTTCCCTGGAGCATCAGTAGAGGCTGATCAGGAGTGGTGCCCCAGCCCAAGCAACAGCAAGGCTCAGGCAGCTGAGACCCGCCCCAGACAACTGCAGCAACAGATTTGGAGTAGAGCCCCTCCCCCAGCAGCAGCAAAATCCTGAGAGCTGAGCATCTTCAACTTCCAAAGGCAGCACAGAATTGGGAGTTGAGAGCACCACCTGGCAACAGCAGCAGCAGTAGCAATAACAGTGCAAACCAGGAGCTGACACTTGTCCCCAGCAGCATGAGCAGCGACTATTCAGGAGCTGAACCCCACTAGGTAGCAGCACACCCCAACAGTGCACCAGCTGGACCCACATATCCCAGCAGCGCCTACCATGATAGACCAATACCAGCTGCCAGTTATCAATCCTCCAGGACACACAGCAGGCAAGAGGCGCCATACACCAAAACAGTCTGGGAGGCACAGCAGCCTTATTTGATACACACTGACCTGTCTACACATCAGAACATCCCTCATTGGGCCTAGAACTACCAGACTGCTAAAATGATGAGAAAAACAACAATACCCAAATGAAAAAAAAGGAAGAATCACCAGAAAAGAAACTACATGAAATACAAGCAAGCAATTTGTCAGATAAAAAATTCAAAGCAATGATTTTAAGGGTCTCAAACAATTTACTGAGAACTACACCCAACTTAATAAGAATTATAAAGAGCTCAGTGGGAACTACATCAGCATAAAAAAAGAGGTAGAAGCTATGAATAAAAATATGGTGGAAATAAAGAATGACATAGCTGATATGAAAAATGCTTTAGAAGGATTAAATAGTAATTAGAAGAGGCTGAAGACCAAATCAGCGAGTTGGGAGACAAGGTAGAAAAAAAACACCCAAATGCGGGGGAAATTAAAAAGCAAGAAGAGAGTTTAAGGGAGCTTTGGGACAATATGAAACATAACATTTACATCATCAGGACACCAGAAAGAGTAGAATCAGAGAAAGAAATAGAGAACCTGTTTGAAGAAATCATGACAGAAAACTTCTCTAAACTGTTGAAGGAAAAGTCATACAAGTTCAGGAAACACAGAGAGCTCCAAGCAAGATGAACCCCAAAAGACCCACAGCCAAACACATCATAATAAAAATGGCAAACATTAAAAACAAAGAAATAATCTTAAAGGAAGCAAGAGAGAGACAGAAAGTAACCTACAAGGGAGCCCCCTTTAGACTGTCAGCTGATTTCTCAAAAGAAACACTGCAAGCCTGAAGGGAGGGCATAAAGTGTACAAAGTAATGAAAGGCAAGGGTCTGATTCCAAGACTACTCTATCTAGCAAGGCTATTATTCAAAATTGAAGGTGAAATAAAAAATTTCACAGACAAAAACCAGTTAAGGAAATTTAGCACCACCAAACCAGCAGTGCAAGAAATGTTAAAGGGACTATTGTAAGAAGAAGAAGAACTAGCCCGGCTGGTGAGTCTCAGTGGTTGAACATTGACTCATGCTCCAAGAGGTCATCAGTTTGATTACTGGTCAGGGCACATGCCCAGGTTGTGGGCCAAATCCCCAATGGGGGCATGCAGGAGGTGGCCAGTCAATGTTCTCTCTTATCGATGTTTCTACCTCTTTCTTCTTCTCCCTTCATCTCTCTAAAACAAACAAGGAAAAAAATTGTTTTAAAAAGAAGAGGAATAAATAGAGAGAAAAAGATGAACACAGGCACAAAATAAAGATGGCAACTAGTAAGTATCTATCAATAATAACCTTAAATGTAAATGGCTTAAATGATCCAATCAAAAGACATAGGGTAGTTAATTGGATAAGAAAGCACGACCCATATATATGCTGTCTACAAGAAACCCATCTCACAACAAAAATCTTACACAGGATGAAAGTGAAGGGATGGAAAAAAATTTACAGGGAAGTGGAAAAAAAAAAAGCTGGTGTAAAAATACTCATATCTGATAAGATAGACTTCAAAATGAGGGCCATAACAGGAAACAAAGAAGGTCACTACAGAATATTAAAGGGATTAATCCAACAAGAGGATATAACCCTGGTAAAGATATATGAACCACATACAAATGCACCAAAATATATTTTAAAACGTCCAGAGGACTTCAAGGGAAAAAACAATAGCAATACAATCATAGTGGGTGACTTTACACACCACTGACACCACTGGATAGATCTTGTAAACAAAAAATTAACAAGAAAACAGAGTCCTTAAATAACAAACTAGATCAGTTTGACTTAATATTTACAGAACATTTCAGCCCAAAGCTGCAGAATATACATTCTTCTCAAATGCACATGGGACATTCTCAAAGATAGACCACATGTTAAGACACAAAGTAAGTTTCTACAAATTTATAAAGACCGCAAGCATATCAAGCATCTTCTCAGATCACAAAGGCATGGAATTAGACATCAATTACAACAAAAACACTTAAACATATGGAGACTTGATAGCATGTTATTAAACAATGAATGGGTTACCAATGAAATCAAGAAAGAAATAAAAAACTTCCTAGAAACTAATGAAAATGAACACACAGCAATACAAAATATATGCAACACAGCAAAAGCAGTCCTGAGAGGGAAGTTCAAAGCAATATAGGCCTACCTCAAGGAAGAAGCAAAATCTCTAATAAACTATCTAACCCTACAACTTAAATATTTAGAAAATTAACTAAAACAAAAATGTAGAGTTAGTAGGAATAAGGAAATAATAAAAATCAGAGCAGAAATAAATGTCATAGAGACTAAAAAAAAAAAACCAATACAAAAGATCAATGAAACCAAGGGCTGGTTCTTTGAAAAGATAAACAAGATTGATCAACCTTTAGCCAGACTCACCAAGAAACAGAGAGAAAGAACCTAAGTTAATAAAATCAGAAATGAAAGAGGTGAAGTAACAACACTACAGAAATACAAAAGATTGAAAGAAAATACTATGAATAATTACATGCCAACAAATTTGACAACCTAGGCAAAATGGACAAATTGTTTGAATCATAATCTTTTTCAAAACTCAACTGGGAAGAGTCAAAAAACCTAAACAGACCAATAACACTTAAGGAAATAGAAGAAGCAATCAATAAAATCCCAGCAAACAAAAACCCTGGTCCAGACAGTTACACAGGGGAGTTTTTCTAAACATTCAAAAAATTGTCACCTATTTTTCTCAAACTATTCCAAAAAATTCAAGAGAAAGGAAGATTTCCAAGCTCTTTTAATGAAGGCAGCATAATCCTTAACCCAAAACCAGACAAAGACACTACAAATAAAGAAAACTACAGGCCAATATCCATGATGAAAATAGATGCCAAAGTACTCAAAAAATCTTACCAAATAAAATCCAGTGATATATTTTTAAAAATTATGCACTATGACCAAGTGGGACTTATCCCAGGGATGCAAGGCTGGTACAGTATTTGTAAATTTATAAATGTGATACATCACATAAACAAAATGAAAGATAAAAATCATGTGATTATATCAATAGATGCTGAAAAAGCATTTAACAAAATGCAGCATCCATTTTTGATAAAAACTTCCAGCAAAGTGGGAATAGAAGGATCATATTTCAACATAACAAAAGCCATTTATGAAAAACCTACAGCCAGCATCATACTCAATGGGCAAAAAGTAAGAATATTTCTTTTAAGAACAGGAATAAGAGAGAGATCTCCTCTTTCACCACTCATTTAACATAGTACTGGAAGTCTTAGCCACAGCAATCAGACAAGAGAAAAAATAAAAGGGATTCAAATTAGAAAAAAAGAATTGAAACTCTCATTATTCCCAGATGACATGATATTGTACATAGAAAACACTAAAGACTCCATCAAAAACCTACTAGATTTAACAAAGGAATCTGGCAAAGTAGCAGGATACAAAATCAATATCCTGAAACAATTATCATTTTTATACATCAATGCTGAACACATAGAAAGAGAAACTAAACAACAATCACATTTACCATTGCAACAAAAAAAAGTAAGATACCTAGGCTTGGCCGGTGTGGCACCATGGTTGAGTATTGACCCAAGTACCAAGTGGTCACTGGTTTGATCCCCAGTCAGGGCACATGACCAGGTTGTAGGACAAATCCCCAGTGGGGAGCATGCAGAAGGGGCCAATTGATGTTTTTTCTCATCTATATTTCTATCTCTTGCTCCCTCTCCCTTCCTCTATCTAAAAAAAAAAAAAAAAAAATCCATGAAGAAAAAACTTTTTTAAAAAAAATTAAGATGCCTAGGATAAACTTAACCAAAGAAGTAAATGATTTATTTGCAGAAAACTACAGGACATTAAAAAAATAAATAGAGAAAAATATAAAAGAGTGGAAGTATATGCCTTTTTCATGGATTGGAAGAATTAATATTAAAATGTCCATACTACCCAAAGCAATCTATAGATTCAATTCAATCTCCATTAAAATACCAATGACATATTTCACAGAAGTAGAAAAAACACTCCAAAAGCTTATATAAACAAAAAAATACCCTGAATACCCATAGCAATCTTAAAAAAGAAGAACAAAATAAAAGGGATCACAATACCAGATATCAGGGTATACTGCAAAGCCATTGTAATCAAAACAGCCTGGTACTGGCACTAGAATAGTTCTATAGATCAATGGAACAGAACAGAGAATCCAGAAATTGACCCAAGCCATTATGTTCAATTAATATTTGACAAAGGTGGCAAGAGCATACAATGGAGTAAAGACAGCCTCTTCAAAAACAGGTGTTGGGAAAATTGGACAGCTACATGCAGAAAAACTGCAACTAGACCACCAACTTATACCATATACCAGAATAAGCTCAAAATGGATAAAAGACTTAAATGTGACTCTTGAATTCATAAAAATTCTACAAGAAAATGTAGGTAACAAAATTTCAGACATCACATGCAGTGGAATTTTCATTGATACGATACCTAAGGAAAGAGAAACAAAGGAAAAAATGAACACATGGGACAATATTAAACTAAAAAGCTTCTGCACAGCAAAAGAAACCATCGCCCTGGCCAGTTTGGCTCAGCGGTTAGAGCGTCGCCCTGCGGTCCGGAGAGACCCGGGTTCAGTTCCCGCTAGGGCACGTACTTCGGTTGCAGTTTGTCCCTGGCCCTGGTTGGTCGTGCGGGTGGCAGCCACTCGATGTGTCCCTTCACGTCGATGTTTCTCTCTCTCTCTCCCTTCCTCTCTCTCCCTCCCACTCTATCTGCTCTCTCCCTCCCACTCTATCTGCTCTCTCCCTCCCACTCTATCTGTACAAAAAAAGAAAAAAAAAGAAACAACCATCAAAATGGAAAGGGAACCCACTATAAGGGAGACCATAATTGCCAATGATACATCAGATAAGGGGTTAGTTTCCAAAATGTATGGAGTACTCATACAACTCAACAAATGGAAGACAAAGAATCCAAATAAAAAATGGGCAGAGGACTTAAATAGACATCTCTCCAAAAAGGACATACAAATGGCCAAGAGACATATGAAAAAATACTCAATGGCACTAATCATCAGAGAGATGCAAATTAAAACAACTATGAGGAATCACCTCACACCTGCCAGAATGGCTGCCATCACCAAATCATCAGACAACAATTGCTGGCAAGGGTTCAGAGAAAAGGGAACTCTGGTACATTGTTGGTGGGAATGCAGAATGGTGCAGCCACTATGGAAAACAATACAGTGTTTCCTCAAAAAATTAAAAATTGAACTGCCATTTGACCCAGTGATCCCATTTCTAGGAATATCTCCTAAGAAACCTGAAACACCAATCAGAAAGAATATATGTACCCCTATCTTCATAGCAGCACGGTTTACAATTGCTAAGATCTAGAAACAGCTCAAGCATCCATCAATAGAGTTGATAAAAAAGCTGTGGTACATATATACAATGGAATATTATGCAGCTGTAAGAAAAAAAGATCTCTTATCTTTGGAGATGACATGGACGAACCTGAAGATTATTCTGCTAAGTGAAATACACCAGTCAGAGAAAGGCAAGTATCACATGATCTCACTTTTTGGGGAATATAATGAAAAAAATAAGCTGATGAACAAAATAGACCCAGAGACATAAAAGTAGTGTTCAGACTGACAAACCTTAGAGGACGGGTTGGGGGAGGGGGTAGAGGAAAAAGATAATCCAAAGAACTTATATGTATATAAGCATAACTAATGGACATGGACAACAATACTTGCTGGAAGGGCGGGAATGGGTGGAGGGTGTCAATAGGGGAAAAAGGAGAGACATCTGTAACAAAAATTAATTAATTAAATAAAAATAATAATTAAAAATAAAATTGATGTCTCAAAAGTAAAATAAAATAAAAAAGATAGAATCAGAAGAAATTGTCTTGTACACATGAAATGATCTTCTTAATAATGTTATAATTGTCTTAATAAATTTTATTTCAATAAAATATAACTTTTAACAATAATAATGCCAATTTCAGTGTTGAATAGTCTTGAATAAATTTTATGTTTTTATTGATGTTTAGAGAAAGAGGAAAGGAGAGGAAGAAAGAGAAACACCAATCGGCTGGCTCCCACATACACCCTGACTGGGGATCAAGGCATCTACCCAGGCATGTGCCCTGAGCAGGAATCAAATATGGTGACCTTTGGTTGGGTGGGGACACACTCAACCTAATAAGCCATACCGACCAGGGGGAATAGACTTGAATTTTATTTCCTCTTATGCACCAGGTAAATAAAACAATGGATTTCATACTTCTTTGTAATGTTTAAGTTCTAGGTGTGTGTGCTTTTTGAAAATATATCCTCTGTTTACAATAAATTATGACTTCTTTACACATTATTTTCGTACGTCATCAAAATTATTTTAGAAAGTTTATGTTTGGCACGATGTAAATTTTGATTTTCTATTCCATAGTGATACTTTTATATGTGGGATAATAATACCTGTAAACATTTCATTTCCATTTATGGATAACTGTCTTGTTTCTTAAGTGAAACCATATAAACTGTTACTGTTCTCAAGTAATCATTACGTGTTAAACTTAAAAGGGCAGAGAAAAAAATACACAGTGTACCTAGAACAAGATTTGTTGGAAATTCAAAATTTAAACAGCTGGTTAATATTTTTATTAGTTACAGCTATATCTACAAATGTGGCAATAACCTATAGCATGGGTGATTGCATTGTACATATGTTTTACATGTAACACATATACATGTATATATAATATATAGGACATATGCAGTTATTATAAATACATGCAATGGAATCAGTAGCACTAAAAATTTTGATTATAGGACCTACGGGTTTCTAGGAGAACTTGAAAAAATTCCAATTTTGACACCTTTTTTATTGTTGTTGTCCATTGTTGCATTTTCTACAAGTTCTGATAGAACACCTGTCATTATGGTTAAAAGACATCTGAAAAATTAGTCTATTAAAATTTGGACCATTATGATTCATAAAAAGTGTTCTTAATTAACTTACATATGAAGCAAAGTGAAACATTTCCAGAAAACAAGTGGAAAAAAACTGCAAAAAATAATATCATATTTGTTCCCTTAAACATAAGTAAATAGAAGATGGATTAATTATCTGGAATTAAATAATTTAGAAATAAAAATAGAAAGCTTTCTTTGATGTAGCAATTATTCTTTTATTATTTTGAGGATTGTGTAAGTCCTAAATACTTAAATAATTTTATGTAGCTATATGCCTGAAATAGTTTCAATCAAATTAAATATACAGATTGTAAGACATACACTGCTAAAGAAAAATAGTTTAACATTAATAATGAAAAGGTTTGTGGGAAAGGAGAAAATTGTGGTTTATGTTTTTCATAAATACTCTGCCAGTTTGAATCAATGAATACAGTTCTAATAGAAAATACAATGTAAATGTTTTAGAAATTGAATGAGCAAAGGTTAGTACAATAATAAGCTAGCCTTTATTCTTAAAGAAGAACTTAAATGAATGAGCAATATGCATGTCCTGCAGTTTGGTTCTATATTGTATTTCTTTAGTACACAATTTGAAAATAACTTTAAATCAAATAAATAGGTTGCTTACTGAGTTTCTTAGTTTCTGGTCTCTCAGCCTCTAGGTCTTCAACAACATCATCCTGTCATATGTTGCTTTTATTGGCAAGTCTATTGATTTCTTGATTAATGTACAAACTATTTTACTGGCGTTTACTACAGAAGACATAATTTTAATGTTTGTATGATCAATAGTTTCATCAACACTAAGAATTCCTACTGTTAGCTTGAATGGCTCTAACTACAGGGAATAGACTATTTCTTGATAAATACAGAGAAAGCATTGTAAATATTAGCAAACCAAAGAAAATGGATGTTCTATCATAATTTACTCCCAAAGAAATGAAGAAAAAAACAAACATTTCATGTAATTCTTTATAGAAGAAGCAAGTCAGCAGGTGTTAGCTGTTTGGAGATTAATAAAATATATGGAAAGCAGGAATCTGTACAATCCCTAAGCTTTAGTCTTTCTAATGTAGAATGTACAAATACATATTGCAAAAATATGATTTCAATTTTTAATTGGACCTAATTAATTTAATTCTAGTAATAGAATTCCATGAAGGTAATTACATGATGGTGTTGGCAAAATGGTACAAGAATATTACCAGTGGGTGGACCTCGGTTCAGCAACCTCGGTAGTTGAGTTCTGGCAAAGAAAAAATTCAGAGCCAAGACTCAAACTATAGGAGAAAGTTAACTTAGAAAGTAACAGGGCTGGTGGGCTGGTGTGGCTCAGTGGTAAAGTGTTGAACCACGCACCAAGAAGTCGCCAGTTCAATTCCTAGTCAGGGTACATGCCCAGGTTATGGGCCTGATCCCCGGTGAGGGGCATACAGGAGGCAGTCAATCAATGTTCTCTCTCATCAATGTTTCTATCTCTTCCTTTCTCTCCTCTCTTTTCCTCTCTCTCTAAAAATCAATAAAGAAAAAAGTTTAAAGAAAAAATAAAGTAATAGGGATAGAAGAAGCGAGCAGTAGCAACAATAGGCTCAGGAAACAAGTTACAGAGGCAGAAGACGGGCCCTTATGGCTCGGGAGAAAGAAAGTAAGGATATGGTGCCTGGGGAAGGAGAGGAGGAAAGGTTTGGGCCTGCTGGGAGGGAAAGCCAAAGCCAGGCTGGATCCTCCTCCGTCCTAAGGGCTTTTATGGGTGAGAATCTAGGGGAGTTCCCAGGAGAGGATGTTAATAGAATATTCATCAGCTTTCCAGGTGTGTCTTTTCAAGGTTGTTGTCTCCACTGATTGGTTAGGGCTAGAGTAGCAGCTGAACCTGAAATCTGGCCTGCTTGGCCTTGCTGCTTTTCTGGGCCTAGACATTATCTCTAGTTTGGTCAAAACTCTGTCTCTTTGGGTTAGAACCTCAATGCCTTGAGGGCTTGATGCTTAAGGGGATGGTCATGTGAGGGTTTATATGGGCTTATACGAGTCTATTCTTCAGCCCCCTTGTTCATCCTCTAAGGGGATTTAAAATCACATGACTAACGACATGCCAGGAAAAGAAAGGTCAGAGGAGGGTCCGAACTGAATGACCAATGATATGAAGGTAGGGGTACTAGTGATATGATCCAGGAGGAAAGGTCATCACGGCGTGACTTTGCTTTCGCCCTTGCTAGGCCCCAGGGCTTTCCACCCAGTGACCTTTGGTACCTGGCCCATCATCCTTGCTCTGCTCATGTCAGTCTGCCTACCACAATGGTAAAAAGGTCAAAAACATAAAATTGTACTGAAAATTATAATAGGTATTAAAATTACATGAATTTTACTAAATATGTATTTTTATATACAGTGATACCTCGGTTCTCGAACATAATTCGTTCCAGGAGGACGGTCGAGAACCGAATTGTTCGAGAACCGAAGCAATGAAAACCCAATAGGAAAGCGTGACTCCACAAAGCGTGACTCTCTCTCTGCACTCACACTGATGACGCGAGCAAGGCGCGCTGGGCCGAATGAACGCCATTCGGCTCAACTCGGCTCATCTCTGAAGTTCGAGTTCCAAATATTTGTTCGGATTCCGAGACAAAAGTTTCTCGAATCTCCTGGTCGAATACCGATTTGGTCGAAAACCGAGGTGTTCGAGAACCGAGGTATCACTGTATTATGTTAAAAATTAATTGAATCAAGACCAAGTGAAATTTATTCCAGGTATGCAAAGTTGGTTCAACATTCAAAAATAAATCAGTGTAGCTTAGTGGTTAAGCATCAACCCATGCACCAAGAGGTTTCCGGTTCGATTCCTGGTCAGGGCACATGCCCAGGTTGTGGGCCTGATCCCCAGTAGGGGGCGTGCAAGAGGCAACCAATCAATGTTCTCTCTCATCGAAGTTTCTTTCTCTCTCTCCCCTCCTCTCTCTCTCTAATATCGATAAAGAAAAAAAAAATTAAATGAATAAATAAACAAGTGTAATCCAATATATCAATAGGTTAAAGAGAGAAAACATCATATAATTCTGTCTGTTGAGGTAGAAAAGCATTTGACAAAATCCAATATCCATTTATAATAAAAAAAAAAAACCTCCCAGCAAATCATAAATAGAGGGGTACTTCCTCAACTTGATAATGAACATTAACAAACATGAGTAGGATACTTCGTGACAGACTGCTCTTCATCTAAGATCATGAACAAGGCAGGGATGTACACTATTATCACCACTACTCTGAGATACAAAGCCAAAAGAACGATCCATGAAAGAAAAATTTAGTTAGACTTTATTATAAAAATTTTGATCTGTAAAGGATACGATTAACTAAATGAAGTCAAGCTATAGTCGGAGACAAAATATGCAAAATACTTATCTGATTAAGAACACATATGAAAATGCGTAAAGAACCCTTAAAACACACCAATGAGAAAACAATCCAACAATGTATGTGGAAAAGATCTGATCAGATGTTTTTCCAATGAAAATATGCAGGTAGCAAATAGGCATATGAAAAGATGTTCAACATCACAAGTCTTTGGTAAAATGCAAATTACAGCATTGTGAGATGGCACTAAATAGCCATTTAAATGACAATGTTCCAAAAATCAATAATAGAGCTTGCTGGTGAGAATGTTGAGCAACAGAACTGTTACTCACTGCTGGTGGAAATGTAAAACAGTACAGGCACTTAGGGAGACAGTTGAGCACTATTTTCCCAAACTGGACATAACCCTCTGTATATTCCAGCAATGGAGCTGTTAGGTATTTACTAATAGATTTGAAAACACTGAAAACTGCATGTGAATGATATTGTTGTAATTAACTAGTTATTAATAATAGGAAAGAAACAAAGGGAAAGCCGGACATTATGAGCATTTTCCTTGCAAAACACTGGTATAAGGGGATTGGAAAAAGAGAGGATAGATGCATACCCAGTAAAGTTGGGGTGACATAGGGAAGGTGCTTGCTGTCAGTCACACCTGGGAACAGAGGTCATTGGCCAGAATGGGTGTGGCCACTGAAAGCACATGAAAATTTGGAGACATATATTCCCCTAAACAAAGGAACTCCTTCTCTTACGCTCTTGGTTCCTCTTGGTGCACTTGACTCATGGCTTATGCTTGGCTTTCTGGCATTTTCCCAAACGGGCAATGGCCATGCAGACCCCCACACACAATGGACTAATGAACTGCAGGTAGCCTGATGCTGAACTGGACCCAGCTCCAATGTGAAACCAAAACTCTGGACACTAGTTTTGCTTCTAGCTTTATTGAAACTTCAGCTATTCTTCATTTATGAATGGACTAAGGGAATTGTGACTTTGTTGAACCAGGGATGTATTTCCATGAAAATAAAGCTTTTTACCATATTGAGACTCCTGTGCTAGTCTCAGAAAATTCTTTTTCTCAGGACATCCACTTCCAGCAGCACCCAGTGGGGATGAGGACCCCCTGACTTCATCCAATATCATGAGTATTATAGCAACTTCATTCACTATTGTCACACAGAAGCAGTCAAGATATCCTTTATTAGATTACTGGACAAATAAACTACAGTACATCAGTAAAAGTGAAAATATTATTCAGCAATGAAACCATAATAAGTCATTCAAAGACATAAATTGACCCGTCCTGCAGGTCGAGCAATGAGGACTCTAGAGGGGGAGTGAGGATGAGGAGGGACAAGAGACAGGAGAAATGGAGACAAGACAGGGTTCTGATCAAGTCTCGTTTATTCAGGGGTAATTCACACAATATATAGGGCAAGAAGCACCTGTTGCCAAGCACCAGGCTTGCTGGAAGCAAATCTAGGAAATACTACAAAGGAACAAAAGGTCAGCAAAGACTGGCTTATTGAGTAAATGGTTACTTAAAGAAATGCAAAATGCAGAGATAAAGAAATGCAGAATGCAGACATATCTTGCCTTGGGGCAGGCGATGGCAGAGCAGATTATAACAAAATTGACGCCATGTGAAAAGTCTCCCACAATAAATGGATTTTAAATAATTATTGATAGGTAAAAGAAGCCAGTCTGAAAAGATTATATACTTTTAAAATTATATTTATATGACACTCTGGAAAAGGAAAAACTACAGAGAGAATAGGTCAGTTGGTGATAGTTTGTTTCGAGGTGGAAGGTTAACTAGTAAAGCAGAGTGGATCTTTAATTATTGTGCATGAAATTACTGTGGGTGATACTGTCAGGGCGGACACATGGCATTTTCCTTTTGTCAAAACAGAACATTTTAGCACTAAGAGTCAGCCTTAACATATGCCAATAAAAATCATCTAGGAGTCAAGGAAACCCAAGATAAAACCTAGAATTTGATATAATAGTCTAACTATTGCACATGTATGAAAAAGCCTTGAAAAAAGTGGAGGAAAAAGTTGTTGATTTAGTAACTGGAAATGACTGGAGTCTATAAGAATAAAGGTGGATGAAATGGTCCATTAGCATTTTTTTCTAGTTGATAAAATTATCCAGGGAGTAAAGGTGAATAATTCTGAAACTGCCATATATATGTTTACTTTAGATGTACAGTTTTTGTTTTCTACTTTTTAAAACTTTTTTAATGTGTTTACAAGAAAATCTTAAATTACGTATGTGGCTCATGCTTGTGGCTCGCCACAAAGACTGGTGACTTTGGTATGAACTAATGCATATTTTAGTGTAGAAATCTACATACAAATATATTTATGGGTTACAATACTCATATATATTTTTCCCTCTGTCAGCTGAGAGTGCCTATGTGCAAAGACACTGCAGTAGCAATGAGCACTCCTAGAACCAAATTCTGGTTTCTAATATCATTCACCAATAAAAAAAAAATCAAGGCTATTCTCGAAGTGAGGCAGGAAACACACAAGGTTAGCCTGGAGCATCTCACAGTGTCAGAAAAGAAGAAAGTGTTTGAACATACAAGCACACATGCACGTCACTCACACTTTCACACACATACTTATGAGACACACCCAGGAGCTAATGGGACAAAACTGAAAAAATTCAAACACAAAAACATAAAGTAGTATTATAACACCTGCTCCAACTTGGACCAAGCCCCTTCTTCCTTTTTCAAGGCTTCCATGGATTATACTACACATTCTCTGTCATTTTTAGATTGAATTTAAACACACATACATATAAAAATCATTCTTTACATCTTTTAGACTAGATGTCCTCTAGCATTTATTCAACTTGTCTGTAAGGGACCTTGTCATTTCCAATATTTGGCACATACCCTTCTGCATGGAGATGCCCAGTTATTTAAACTGCAACACTTGCATGAAAGACAGGTGAATCTGGCAACCATTCCTTAAGCAGTTTTTTAGAATTCGTTTATAATGTTCACTTAGAAAACATTAATTAAGTGATGAGGAGAATATTAGCTATAACCTGGCTTGCATTTCTAAAGTTTGTATTATTTTGGTGATAAATCAAATGGATAATTTGAATATGTATAATTACAAAATGAATGTATTGATATGCTTTTTAATAACTTTGGGTATAAAATAAAAAGACTTTGCCCTGGCCGGTTTAGCTCAGCGGTCGCCCAAGGACCATAGAGTCCTGGGTTCAGTTCCCACTAAGAGCACATAATGTCGGTTGCAGTTTGTCCCCGACCCCGGTTGGGGTTGTATGGGTGGCAACCACTCGATCTGTCTCTCTCACGTCGATGTTTCTCTCTTTCTCTCCCCACACCTGCTCTACCTGAAGATAAATGCAAAAATGTCCTTGAGTGAGGTTAAAAATAAATAAAAATAAATAAATAAATAAAATAAAAAGACCTCCAAATGAGTTCTTATTCTCCATAAAACACAAGAAATGCTTTATATTTAGATGTGTTTTATATATAGAATATGTTTATATTTAAAATGCTTTATATTTAGAGCATTATCTTTAGATATACTCCGTCAAATTTGTATGTTATAATACAGTAATGTGTTTCTTCTTTTTAGTTTATGAGGACTAGAGAAGTCTTGTAAAAATGTAGCTTGAGCTTCTGCAAAGACAGAGGAGAAGAAGACCCAATATGCATGGACCTACTATTTATCTTACTCATTTTGGCATTAGCCATTCTTTACACAGAAAAGTAAATTCAACAGGCTTCCTTGTTTTTCCATCAGTCCCTCTGTCAACTTAGAACTGTACTATGCAAAAACACAACATAACTCCTGTTAATTCCCAGAATAATACTGAGAGTCCTTTCTAGATAAATTAATTGAGACTGACATTTTTATTATTTAAAAATAGTAATGTGATGTTATCATTATGAGTTAGAGTCATTTCACTATTATTTTAACGTGGTAGCACTTTATGAATCACCTATAAGATATGAAATTTAATAACTAAGTCAGGTGACAAAAAGCAGTGTTAATATGTCTTATCTGCCAGTGATTTATTATTGACTTTATTTCAGCGGACCTATAATAAATTTAAAATGAAAGGTAACTGAGCTATATCAGGTTTATGTTCCTATAGGGAATAATGGCCAAACCACTGCACATCAGTCTTAGAAGTCATTAAATGGTTCTTCATTAAAGGCAACATTGATGAGACAGCAGAGAAGAAAAAAATCATTGCATATTCAAATACTAGTTTCTATATATTTTAAAAAGAAGAAAGGCAAAAGAAATGCAATTCTAAAAAAAGTGAGAAGTGACCTTCACCTGTAGTTTAAATTCCACCTGAGAAAATCAAATACATATGCTATCATCTATGGCAGGGCTGGGAGAGGGGGAAAGGACAGGGGTTCGACGGGGCAGGTGGCATGGGGTTGCTGTGTGCACGGGATATTCCTTCAGCCACAGGCATGGGAACTGACAGCAGGGGAGAGAAAAATCGAAGGTCGTTTAGGTATATTATTAAAGTTTTGAGAAGGAACTGGTAAAACTTTCTGATGACTTGGGGATCAAATAAACCGTGAATAGCTCATACTTATTATTAAACATCAGTATTGCAAAACTCAGGTTCTATCCCAATCTACAACCACATGCAGAGTCAAGTGATGAGAGTGGACAATAAGTATTCTGAGCAAGCACTTTTTACCTATATAAATTAAGTAAATAACTATATATAGTGTCATATTTGCATAATTATTATATATAATTTCAAAATTATCTGATAACTTTCTTAAAAGGAACTTGTGGATAAACCATTATTTATTTAAATGTGTGACATAAATTTTACTTAACATTACCTCCCAACCTTCTGCAGAAATTTCATAATAACTTCTACATAGGCACTACTAAAAACTAATTTATACCTGGCTGGTGTGGCTCAGTGGTCGAGCATCGACCCATACACCAAGAGGTCATTGGTTCGATTTCTGGTCAGGGCACATGCCCATATTATGGGCCCCATCTTCAGTGGGGGCATGCAGGAGGCAGCCAATCAATGTTCTCTCCCATCGATGTTTCTATCTCTCCCTCTTCCTTACTCTCTCTCTAAAATCAATAAAGAAAAATATTTTTCAAAACCCAGTAATTTAGTACTAAGCAGTTAAATATTAATATGTCGAATTTAAAGCAAAGTCATTTTGGAAAAAGACAAGTTTTTTTCACACAACAAAACCACACAAAAATCACAGAGCTCATAAGCTTTCAAACAAAAATTACTCCTATTAACAGAAAGTGAAAAACGATTAAGGATATTGAATATCAACAGATAGATACCATGAGGCACTTTCGAGAGGACTTTGACTTCAGTTATGAGAATGTCTAACAGTGTGAAGAAGGGCAAACATACAGTGAATAAAGGAATCATTAAATAATGTGGAGAACACACTGTAAGTCACCCCCAGCGAGCCCCTGTTTGGCACACTCTTCCCCAGAGAGCAGGTGGATTCTGCGACATCCTCCCCATCAGTGGACTGTGACAAAGACAGTGGAATGTGGCTCCCAAGACTGGGTTTGTGTATAACGCTCTTAGCCATATGGGCAGAGGAAGGGAAGAGGGCAGCGGAGGGGGAGAGAAAGAGAGAGGTTTATTCTCCTGCCGGCCTTGAAGAAGTGAGCTTCCTGCTGTGGGTGGGGCCATGGGGGGAACACATGCAGTGAACCATGGGCAGACCTCAAAATGTGGTAGGCCCAAAGCCAGTATTCAATAAGAAATATCTGGGGACACAGAGTCACAAGGAAATGAATCCTGACACCAACCTAAATGAACTTAAAAGCATATTCTTCCCCTGTCAAATCCCCAGGAGAAAACGCAGCCTGCTCACACCTCGACCATGACCTTTTAGACCTGGAGCAGAGCCCAGGTAAGCCAGTCCAGGACTCCTGTTCCTGGAAACTGTGAGGCAATAAATGTTTTCAGCTGGTAAATTTGTGTGATTCATTACACAGCAACAGAAAATCCACAAATAAGAAATGATGAGTATAAAAAATAATTTCAGTAGGGAAACACTCAGATGCGTAAATAAAAATTCACTCATACACAGCTGATAAACAGAATAAATATTAGACACAGCACACTAAAAAAAAGTTACTTCAAGAATCACTATAAAGAGTCTGAAATGAAGCATGTAAATGTATAATTGGAAAATATAAAAAATAAGTTCGGAGATACTGTGTCTAGAATGAGTGGCTACATCACAAGTTTCAAAGAAGTTCCTGAGGGAGAGAATACTGATTAACAAGGAAAAATAAACCCTGGAGACTATATGAATATGAAGAAACATAATGACTGAATATCTTAATGTATTAGCAGGTTATATAATCAGAATTAAGCAATTTTAGAAAAATCGCCATTTAGCCATTGCATACTGAAATGTAATGACATCAAATATAAAGACAAATAGGAAAACCGACTGAAAAGAAAGATAAATCTCCGGCAGAAGTACACCAAACAAATTAAAGAGATGATCTATAAGCAGGAATGAATCAGTAAATACTGGAGTCATAGCTTCAAAGTGAAGTGGAAAATCACAGTAAATTGGAATTCAATTACTCTCTGCTATCATTCAAGCAAAAGGATACACTAGCAACATTTTGGGGAAATGATGCAGAAATGTACTACCTAGAGATCATCATGAACGGAACACTAAAGACTATCAATCATTAAAATGAAAAAGTAATCCATTAATTTAAGTAAATGAGTTAATTAAATGAATATAAAAGTAATTGATTAATATTAATCCAAAAATTAAAAAGGAGGGGGAAGCTATGGTGAACAAATTGTATTAAAAAATTTTATACAGCAAATCTGAAAGTATGAAGAATAATGTATTGTACGTATTAAATAACAAAAAATAAAAATGCAGATTTTCCATTCAAAGGATTGGAAGTACAGACATGAATAATATGGGGGGGGGGGGGGGGAAGGGGCCTGGCCAGTGTGGCTCAGTGGATTGAGCATCATCCAGTGGACTGGGAGGTCCTGGTTTGATTCCTAGTCAGGTAACATCTGGGGTTGTGGGTTCCATTCCTAGCAGGGAGAGTGCAGAAGGTGGCCGATCTATGGTTCTCTCTCATATCAATGTTTTTATCTCTCTCTTCCTTCCTGACTAAAAAATCAATAAAAACATATCTTTAAAAATTTTTTAAAAAAAGAAGGAAGAAGTTTAACAAGAAATTATTCCACTCTGCTTTTCTTTCTTATTTTATAAGAGGCCGAAGATTACCAAAGATTACTATTAACTTTAACTATAAATTACCATATTTATTCTAAAATATTAAACATGCTATGGGAAGAATAAAATGTATATTTTATCAACTATTACAGAAAATGTCTATCATGAAAAGGACTTTATCAATCCTACAAATCAAGAAATGTTTAAAAAAGTAACAAAAGCCCGGCTGGTGTGGCTCAGTAGTTGAGCATCAGCCCATGCACCAAGAGGTCGCCAGTTCAATTCTGGTCAGGGCACTTGCCTAGGTTGTGGGTCCAATCTCCAGTGGGGGGCATGCAGGAGGCGGCACATTGTTCTCTCTCATTGATGTTTCTATCTCTTGCTCTCTCTCCCTTCTCCTCTCTCTCTAATATCAACAAAGAAAATAAATAAGTAACAAAAAGCATGGCAAATAACAAGCACAATTGAAGGTGATAATAACTGCAAACTCTCCCCATAACCACTATGATTCCATGTTGATCTCATCTATTAAAAGTTACAGAGCTTCTCTTGGAACTATGTACTGTTTTAAGTAATAAAACTAAGCACAACTTTACAGAATACGTGCAAATTAATGGATGAAGATATACTTTAAAAAGAGAAATCTCCCCTCCAAAATAATGCTATGACTCAACATCCATATTAAAAATGAACCTATGAAAAAATTAAGTACAAAAATACACACTAGTAAAAGTTAGGATATAAGTATTATTCTTAAAGAGTCATATGTCACCAATCAGAAAGAATATATGTACCCCCATCTTTGTAGCAGCACTATTTACAATCGCTAAGATCTGGAAACAGCCCAAGTGCCCATCAGTAGACGAATGGATTAAAAAGCTGTGGTACATATACACAATGGAGTACTACGCAGCGGTAAGAAAGAAAGATCTCTTATCCTTTGAGACTACATGGAGGGACCTGGAAAGTATCATCCTAAGTGAAACAAGCCAAACAGAGAAAGACAAATTTCATATGATCTCACTGATTTGTGGAATATAATGAACATAACGGTTTGAGGACAATCCCCTAAGGAGTGGGGAGGTGAGAGAGGGATGAACCACAGAACTTATATGCATGTATACATGAACAGTGGACATGGACAACAATCTGGGGAAGGGGCAGGGAGGGAAGGGGGAGGGGGGAATCAGTGGGGGGGAAAAAGGAGAATCATTTGTAACAAAAATTAATCAATAAAAAAAAAAAAGAGTCATATGTCTATATATATAGATATGGATATGGATATGGATATAGATAGATATAGATATAGATATAGATAAAACAGTCAAATCACATATGGCAAAAATACAGTAAAACCAAAAAGAATGAAATTTTGACATTTGCAACAATGTGGATGGTCCTCGAGGGCAATATGCTACAGCAAGTAAGTCAGACAGAAAAAGACAAGTATTGTATGATTTTGCTTATATGTGGAATCTAAAAACAAAACAAGCTCGTAACACTTTGGTGAATGCCAGAGGCAGAAGGTAGGGAATGGGAGAAAAGGGTGAATGGTGTTCAAAGGTATAAATTTCAGTTATAAAGTAAATAAACCATGGGGAAGTAATGTACAGCTTGGTAACTGTAGTTAATAATACTGTATCACCTTTTCAAAAGCTGCTAAGAGAGTAAATCTTCAAAGTTCTTATCACAATAAAAAGATTCATAACAACGTAAGGTAATGGACATTAACTAGACTTACTGTGATGACCAGGTCATAATACAAATTATCAAATAATTATGTTGTATACCTTAAAACTAATAGAATATTTCAAATGCACCTCAATTAAAATTAGTGATTTATAAACAAAAAAATAATTTTTTACTCTGTAATCTAACTGAAGAAATTGAAGTTTGGAGATTACTGTGAATGATTATGTGGATAGAAGTTGAGCAGACTGAGATTCTAATCCAGGTACACTTGATCTCAAAGCCTAACTTGTTTTCAAGGATACCTGATAAACCAATGATGAATGTCACATAATATACAATCTAGGTGCTCTATTTGAAAAAGTCCAAGTGGAATTTAGTCACCACATCTTATGAACTGTGTTAGCCTGATGAAAAATTGCTGTTATGTTTCCAAGGTTTCCTAGAAATAAGTGTTTTCTAACTGAAGAAATAAGATGAGAGATAAAAATTAATAATAAATATTTTAAAGAACAATTGAAGATGTTTGTTTTGGTTCCTATTTATTAATTTACTAACTGTTTATATTCAAGGAAAAAAAATGCAAGCACAGGAGAGAAAACTTTACAAAAACTATCACTCAGAGAGTTAACTGATGGGCTAGTTGAGTGAGTGCATGGATTCCTTTTATTGATTTTTTCTATTTTTTTTAGCAAGAGATATAAACATCGATATAAGAGAAACATCGATTGGGTGCCTCCTGCACACACCCCCACTGGGGATCTAGCCTGCAACCCTGGCATGCGCCCTAACTGGGAATGGAACCAGGACCTCGCAGTCTATGGGACGACACTCAGCCCACTGAGCTACACCAGCTGGGCCATGGATTTCTTTTTATACTTAACGGGGAGATCCAGACCACCCTTCCTGAGATTCCTAATTTCTAAATTCTTAATTATACATAACTCTATTACAATGTAATGTTTTATAGGCAAACAACATTTGTCAAGTGGTGAGTGTAGTAGTTGTGCATGTTTTCATATACAGCCCTTCACATTTCAATAGAAACTGATAAATCTACTGAGCACAAATAATTCACATGAGAACTGTATGGCTATGTTCTTAGTCTTTGTTCAACAATTTCCTTTGGTGATGCTCTTTTGTCAACATGAAGCGGTCCTGGCATCTTAGCTGCTCCTCTGAGGAAGAAAACCCTTCTAAGTTTAAAGAACAGTGTCTTCATTTGGGATTCTTTTCATTTATTATTGAAATGTTCCCTAGAACATATATTTCTTTATTTTATAAAATATCTGGTTAAGAAAAGATGAGGCATCATTTTTCACTTCATCTTGAATAATTGTGGTAAGATAGTGTGCCAGTGGAAGTTTAAATGATGCATTTAAATTACTGTCCTCTGAAGAACTGCAGGAGGAATTGTATTTATTTATTTATTTATTTATTTATTTATTTATTTATTTATTTATTTATATTTTATTATTTTGTTTTTGTTACAGATGTTTTTCCTTTTTCCCCATTGACACCCTCCTCTGTATCACCCCCCGCCCTATCCCCAGCTTGTTGCCTATGTCCATTGGTCATGCATACATGCATATAAGCTCTGTGGTTTATCTCTCCCCTCCCACAACCCCTCCTCTGAGGCTTGTCAGTCTGTATCCCACCTCTATGTCTCTCCATCAGTTTTGTTCATCAGTTTGTTTAGTTCATTATGTTCCACAAATACATGAGATCATGTGATATTTGTCTTTCTTTGCTTGGCTTGTTTTGCTCTCCAGGTCCTTTCATGCCATCTCAAAGAATATGAGATCTTTTGTTCTTACAGCTGCATAGTATTCCATTGTGTACGTGTACCACAGCTTTTTTATCCACTCATCTACTGATGGACACTTGGATTGTTTCCAGATCTTAGCAATTGTAAACAGTGCTGCTATGAACATAAGGGTACATATATTCTTTCTGATTGCTGTTTCAGTTTTTAGGGTATATTCCCAGAAGTGGGATCACTGAGTCAAATGGAAGTTCAATTTTTAACTTTTTGAGGTAACATCATAGTGTTTTCCACAGTGGCTGCACCAGTCTGCATTCCCACCAGCTGTGTACTAGAGTCCCCTTTTCTCCACACCCTTGCCAACACTTGTTGTTTGATGATTTATTGATGGTGGCCATTCTGACAGGTGTGAGATAATACCTCATAGTTGTTTTAATCTGAATCTCTCTGATGATTAGTGATGTTGAACATTTTTTCATATGTTTCTTGGCCATTTGAATGTCCTGTTTGGAGAGGTGTCTATTTAGTTCCTCTGCCCATTATTTAATTGGGTTCTTTGTCTTCCTTTTGTTCAGTGTGGAAATTAACCCCTTATCTGAAGCATCATTGGCAATTATGTCTTCCATATAATGGGATCCCTTTCCATTTTGATGGTTGTTTCCTGTGCTGTGCAGAAGCCTTTTAGTTTGATGGAGTCCCATGTGTTCATTTTGTCCTTTGTTTCTCTTGCCTTAGGTGTATCAGTGAAAATCCTGTTGTGTATGATGTCTGAAATTTTGTTGCCTACATTTTCTTCTAGGATTTTTATGGATTCATGAGTTACATTTAAGTCTTTTATCCATTTTGAGTTAATTCTCATGTAAAGTGTAAGTTGGTGGTCTAGCTTCATTTTTTTGCAAGTAGCTGTCCAATTTTCCCAACACCATTTATTGAAGAGACTGTCTTGACTCCACTGTATGCTCTTGCCACCTTTGTCAAATATTAATTGAGAATATTGTCTTGGGTCAATTTCTGGGTTCTCTATTCTATTCCATTGATATAGGACTGTTCTTGTGCTGTTTTGATTACAGTGGCTTTGTAGTATAACCTGAAATCTGGTATGTGATCCCTCCTACTTTGTTCTTTTTCAAGATTGCTGTGGCTATTCGGTGTCTTTTTTGGTTCCATATAACTTTTGGAGTGTTTGTTCTAGTTCTGTGAAATATGCCATTGGTATTTTGATGGGGATTGCATTGAATCTGTAGTTTGCTTTGGGTAGTATAGATATTTTAATGATGTTAATTCTTCCAATGCATGAACAAGGTATATGTTTCCATTTCTTAATATCTTTTTCTGTTTTGTTTTTCAATGACCTGCTGTTTTCTGCAAAGAGGTCTTTTACTTCTTTGGTTAAGTTTATTCCTAGTTACCTTAAATTTTTTTTGATGCAATGGTAAATTGGATTGTTTTTTAGTTTCTCTTTCTCTGATTTCATCATTGGTGTATAAGAATGCCATCAATTTCTTGATGTTAATTTTGCATCCTGCTACTTTGCCAAATTTATTTATTAAGTCTAGTAGATTTTTGATGGAGTCTTTAGGGTTTTCTATGTACAATATCATGTCATCTGCAAATAATGACAGTTTCACTTTCTCCTTTCCAATTTGGATCTCTTTATTCTTTCTTCATGTCTAATTGCTTCAGTAAGACTTCCAGTACTATGTTAAATAAGAGTGGTGAAAGTAGGCATCCCTGTCTTTTTTTAGTTCTTAAGGGAAATTCTTTTAGTTTTTGCCCATTGAGTATAATGTTGGCTGTAGGTTTTTTATATATTGACTTTATTATGTTGCGATATGATCCCTCTATTCCCACATTGCTGAACGTTTTTATCAGAAATGGGTACTGGGTTTTGTCAAGTGCTTTTTCGGTGTCTATTGATATAATCATATGGTTTTTATCTTTTCTTTTGTTTATGTGGTGTATCACATTTATTGATATGCGAATATTATACCATCCTTGCATCCCTGGGATAAATCCCACTTGGTCATGATGAATAATCTTTTTGATGTATTGCTGGATTTGATTTGCTAATATTTATTCAGGATTTTGGCATCTGTCATCATCAAGGATATTGGCCTATAGTTTTCTTTCTTTGCAGTATCTTTATCCAGTTTTGGAATTAGGATTATGCTGGCCTAATAATATGAGTTTGGCAGTGTGCCATCTACTTGGATTTTTTGGAATAGTTTAAGTAGAAAGGGTATTAAATTGTCTTTGAATGTTTGGTAAAACTCCCCCGTGAAGCCATTGGGCCTGGGCTTTTGTTTGCTGGGAGTTTCTTAATTACATCTTCAATTTTCTTTGTTGTTATTGGTCTGTTCACGTTTTCTATCTTCTCCTGGTTCAGTTTTGGGAGGCCATGTGTTTCTAGAATTTGTTCATTTTGCCTAAATTGGCCAATTTGTTGGCATATAGTTGTTCATAGTATGTTTCAATGATCCTTTGTATTTTTGTGGTGTCCGCTGTTACTTCTCCTATTTCATTTCTGATTTTGTTTATTTGGTTTCTCTCTTTTTGTTTCTCGGTGAGTCTGGCTAAAGGTTCATTGATCTTGTTTATCTTTTCAAAGACCAGCTTTTTGTTTCATTGATCTTTTGAATTTTTTTTTTTAGTCTCTATGTTGTTTATTTCTGCTCTGACCTTTACTATTTCCTTCCTCCTACTAGCTTTCGGTTTTTCTTTTTGTTTACTTTCTAGTTCTTTAAGTTGTATGGTTAGAAAATCAATTAGGAATCTTTCTTGTTTTTTGAGGTAGGCCTGTAGTGCTATGAACTTTCCTCTCAGGACCGCTTTCATTGCATTCCATAGATTTTGTGTTGTTGTGTGTTCATTTTCATTGGTTTCCAGAAAGTTTTTAATTTCTTCCTTGATTTTTAGTAACCCATTCATTGTTTAATAATGCAGGAGGTATTTTAATTACAAAACAAGCAGCAACCTAAACACTGTCCACTAAGCAGATGTCTCCTCCAGCTCACATGGTCTACTGAAAATTTTCTCACTGTGATTCATGCTAGTTTTCCAATGACAAACTTGATTTTAAACTGCTCATTTTTTCTTACTATTGCATTACACTATATAGTCATTAAAATAATTAGAAGGACAAGTGAAAAATGTTATATAAAGCAATAACAAAAATAAAAAACCAAAAGATAGTTGAGTTTTTAAAAGAAAAATTGATGGTAATGCTGAAATTAAGTATGCAAACAAGCTGGAAATACAAACAGCAACCACCAAAAAAAAAACCCCATAAAATTATGTTAAATATTAAAAATCATTTAAAAATATCATTTATACATAGTGCATTTATAGTGGAATATTATAGGGGTAGTATAACAGTTAAGATTAAAAGGTAAACCATGCAATGTTCTCTGTCTCTATCGTCTATCATAGTCTACTATGCCCAACTGTGTTTCATTTTGTTTCCTCTATTCCATACATCATATTTACCTGGATCCTGCTCTACCCGACACTGGCATATTATATTAACAAACTACTGAAAAACCACAGAACAAGATAACAAGGCAGATGTCTTCAACTTGTACCTTTATTTTTTGTAGGGGAAGCTGCTTCAACCAACAGAAAACAGGAACTGATAAATAGATAGTCACTACTTTTTTGGAAACAGTCTATAGCTTATCTATAAACAAAGCTTATAAACACACACACACACACACACACACACACACACACCAGTGACAGCAGTTGTCAGAATTAGTGCCTAATTAGTTTTTATGACCCTATGACCTCTGTAATGCAAGAGCGAGTCTATCCTGGCTAAGGATTGTTATTTAAGTCTCAGACTTGGCTATTTATTTCGTTACTTTCCTCTGATTAGTTTTATGACATTAAATTTTCATGACATTAAATACATATCCATATGTTCCATCATCTGGCCATAGAATTCAGTTGTGAGGGAAGGAGGCCTTAACCAGTGGTCCAGCATTGGATTCAACAGAATTCAGTTGCAAGATACTCAGAGAGACGAATTGCTCATTTGCAGATCCCTACTAGTCTGGGAGAGACAATGTCTCAGGCAGCAAGTTCAGTGATTATCAAGTGTGTAATCAATTACTCCTAAGAGCCTCAAGAACTGCCCTTCATATAAGCGTTGATGGGTAAAACAGTCAATACCAGAAGTAGCCGGCTGATTTAGTTAATTTTGCTCTAAGCAATCATGTTTATTCAAAACTATAAACCAAATCTTATATCATCTTGGCTAATTTACATGTTCCCAGATTTTTAAGAGCGATTTAAACAAAATTTATTTATTAATTTGTTTTTGTTACAGATGTTTCTCATTTTTCCCCCATTGACACCCACCTCCCCTTCCTCCCCGCGCCATCCCCAGCTTTGTTCATTGGTCATGCATACATGAATATAAGTCCTGTGGTTTATCTCTTTCCCCACAAACCCCCCTCCTCTGAGGATTGTTAGTCTGTACTCTACCTCTATGTCTCTGAGTTAATTTTGTTCAGCAGTTTGTTTAGTTTATTATATTCCACAAATAAGTGAGATCATGTGATATTTGTCTTTCTCTGCTTGGTTTGTTTCACTTAGCATAATACTCACCAGGTCCTTCCATGCCATCTCAAAGGATAAGAGATCTTTCATTCTTATAGCTGCATAGTATTCCATTGTGTACATGTACCACAGCTTTTTAATCCACTCAACTATTGATGGACGCCTGGGTTGTTTTCAGATCTTAGCTATTGTAAATTGTGCTGCTATGAACATAGGGATACATATATTGCTTCTGATTGGTGTTTCAGGTTTCTTAGGGTATATTCCTAAAAGTGGGACCAGTGGGTCAGATGGCAGTTGAATTTTTAACTTTTTGAGATAATTCCATAGTATTTTACACAATCCCCATCAAAATACCAATGACATACTTCACAGAACTAGAGTAAACACTCCAAAAGTTTATATAGAACCAAAAAGACCCTGAATAGCCATAGCAATTTTGAAAAAAAAAGAACAAAGTAGGAGGGATCACATTATCAAATTTCAAGTTATACTACAAAGCCTGGTACTGGCACAGAACAGGCAGAATAAATCAATGGAACAGAACAGAGAACCCAGAAATTAACCCAAGACAATATGTTCAATATTTGATAAAGGTGGCAAGAGCATACAGTGGAGTCAAGACAGTCTCTTCAACAAATGGTGTTGGGAAAATTGGACAGCTACTTGCAAAAAAATGAAATTAGAACACCAACTTACACCATACACGAGAATAAAATCAAAATGGATAAAAGACTTAAATGTAACTCGTGAATCCATAAAAATTCTAAAAGAAAACGTAGGCAAGAAAATTTCAGACATCATATACAGCAGAATTTTCATTGATACAACACCGAAGGCAAGAGAAACAAAGGAAAAAAATGAACACATGGGACTACATCAAACTAAAAGGCTTCTGCACAGCAAAAGAAACAACAATTAAAACAGAAAGGGATCCCACTATATGGGAGATCATAATCACCAATGATACATCAGATAAGGAGTTAATTTCCAAAAATATACAGTGCTCATACAACCCAACAAAAAGAATACAAAGAACCCAGTTGAAAAATGGGCAGAGAACCTAAATACAAAGCTCTCCAAAAAGGACATACAAATGGCCAAGAGACATATGAAGAAATGCTCAACATCACTAATCATCAGAGATGGAAACTAAAACACCTCACACCTGACAGAATGGCTGTCATCAAAAAATCGTCAAACAAGTGCTGGTGAGGGCGTGGAGAAAAGGGGACTCTACTACACTGCTGCTGGGAATGCAGACTGATGCAGCCACTGTGGAAAACACAATGGTGTTACCTCAAAAAATTGAAAATTGAACTGCTATTTGACCCAGTGATCCCACTTCTAGGAATATACACTAAAAAGCCTGAAACACCAATCAGAAAGAATATATGTACCTCTATGTTCATAGCAGCACTATATATTTACAATAGCTAAGATCTGGAAACAGCCAACATGTCCATCAGTAGATGAGTGGATAAAAAGCCATGGTACATATACACAATGGAATACTATGCAGCTGTAAGAAAGAAAGATCTCTTATCCTTTGAGCCAACACAGAGGAACCTGGAGAGTATTATTCTAAGTGAAACCAGCCAAGCAGAGAAAGACAAATATCACGTAATCATACTTATTTGTGTAATATAACGAGCAAAACAAAGTGAGGAACAGGCTGATGCTCTAACCACTGAGCCCAACCAGCCAGGGCAAATTATTAGTATTTTTTAAATGGAAGGTTCTAAAGTATATTTCAGATTAATTTTATTCATTATAGTCCTTAAAACTTCTGAATCTTGGAAAAACTTAGTTTTATCAATCAGTTCCTGATTGAGGCCATTTAAAATCTATCACACCACCTTTTTGTAGTTCTTGTGTAGCCTGTGGGTTGTGCTTTATCTGTTTCACATCTTCCTTTTAGGTGAATACAAGTTTCTAACAGCTGTATCTTTTCTTATTGGCTGTTTATTTTGTGGTACTTCTCTGAATTTCTGAGAATTCCATTCCACTTAAGTGCTAAGAGTCTATGTTTATGAGATTGTTAGGCCAACTTTCATTGATTCAAGTGCATTCTTAACAGTTAGTTCAGTAATTGGTCCATTTGTACTAATTTCCTGAATGGTCCATTACTTGAATAATTATTTCTCTAAACATTCTTATTTTATTTAACACTTTAGTTTTGTTTAACTAGTCCTAATTTGTTCTTCATGGTGAAATATCATAGAATTTTCTGTTTATCTGCTACCACATTTAGAAAGATATAAATTTTGCCCAGTGCTTGGCTCAGTGGTTGAGCATTGACCCATGGACCAAAAGGTTGCCAGTTCGACTCCCGATCAAGGCATATGCCCTGGTTGTGGACTTGATCCCCAGTAGGGTATATGCAGGAGGCAACCAATCAATTTCACATCAATGTTTCTATCTCTCTCTTCCTCTTCATTTCCCTCTCTCTAAAAAATTAATAAAACATAATTTTAAAAAAGATAGATATAAGTTTTACTATATTATTACATTTACAAAAGTTTTCAATTGAATTGAACAATGGAATATTAAAAAAAAATAATTTTACAAAACTCTAATACATTTCATATAATTGATTAGAAACTTTATGTAAGTTAGACAAATCTAGATGCTAGCTTGACCATGTTTCCTTTAAAATATTTTTAATAGACTTCCAGTCAAGATGGCGACATAGGTAAATGCAGTATCCCGTCCTCCCACAATCACATCAAAGTTACAACTAAACTACTAAACCAATCATCATTCAAAACTACCTGAAATTGAGCTGAATGGAAGTCCTACAACTACAGAATTAAAGACGCAGCCACATTGAAACTGGTAGGAGGGGCAGAGGTGGACGGGATGGTCCCACACCTACATGTGGTGGATACAAATCAGGAGGATACCTTGGCTGGGAAGATCCTCTCTAAGGACTGAGGGGGTCCCCATCCCACACCAGGTGCCCTGCTCTGAGTTCCAGTGCCAGGAAGAGAAGTCCCCATAACTTCTCTCTGGAAAAACCAGCGGAAAATGAGGCTCAGGGGGGCTGAGGCAGCTGGAGCCCCAGGCAGCTCCTCTTAAAGGGCCCGTGCGTGGACTTACCAGACTCTCTCCCTCTAAGCTTGGAGGGGAGGCAGCTCAAGGGGCTCTAGAGACATACAGGGAAGAATTGAACTGTTTGGCATTGGAGTGAGGGCTGGGGGGGGGGGGGGGGCTTTCTCCTGGATAGACAAGCTGTCACAGGCCTTTATTCCTTTGGTGAGCCCTTCCCTGGGGCAGCAGACAGCCGCCATATCTGGGACTCCAGCAACCTGGCTCATACTGGTTGTCCCACCCTGGTGATTCCTTGAGGTCCCACCCCACCCAACTTTCAGGCCCACCCAAGCTGTTCCCAGTTGCTTCACCATAGGATTGGCCTGTCTTGGATCCTGCTTCAGTTTTCCTAAATCCTTTCAAACAAGCAGCATCTGGTCTCAGCTAGCCCCATACCTCTTGTTAAGTAATATATAGAAACAAACACAGAGAGGCATCCAAAATGAGGAGATAAAGAAACAGGTCCCAAATGAAAGAACAAAAAAAATCTCCAGGAAAAAAAACTAAACAAAATGGAGATAAGCAACCTAACAGATGCTGAGTTCAAAATACTGCTTATAAGGATGCTCAATGAACTTAGTGAGAACCTCGGTGAACTTAGTGAGGGCCTCAAGAACATAAAAAAGAACCAGTCAAAAATGAAGGATGCACAGTCAGAAATGAAGGAGGCACTAACTAAAATAAAGAATAATTTACACAGATTCAATAGTAGAGTAGGTAAAGCCAAGAAGCATAACATCAATTTGGAATATAAGGAAGCAAAAAACACCCAATCAGAACAGCAAAAAGAAAGTGTCCAAAAAAATGAGGATAGTGTAAGGAGCCTCTGGGACAACTTCAAGCATGCCAACATTCGCATCTTGGGGGTGCCAGGAGAAGAGAGAGAACAAGAAATCGAAAACCTATTTGAAACAATAATGGCAGAAAATTTACCTAACTTGGTGAAGAAAAAAACATGTAAATCCAGGAAGCACAGAGTCCCAAACAAAATGAACCCCAAGAGGCCCACACCTAGATACATCATTATCAAAATGCAAAAGGTTAAAGACAAAGAGAGAATCTTAAAAGCAGCAAGAGAAAAGCAGTTAGTTATCTACAAGGGAGTTCCCATAAGACTGTCAGCTGATTTCTCAAAAGAAACTTTGCAGGCCAGAAATATTCAGAGTGATCAAAAGCAAGAACCTACAACCAAGATTACTCTATCCTGCAAAGCTGTCATTTAGAATTGATGGCCATATAAAGACTTTCCCAGACAAGAAAAATTAAAGGAGTTCATCACCACCAAACTGTTATGATATGAAATGTTGAAGAGTCTTTTTGTAGAAAAAGATAAAATATATGAACAGACAATATGGCAATGAATACATATCTATCGACAATGGAATCTACAAACAAAATAAACTGGCAAAACAGAAGAAACATTCTCATAGATACAGAGAACATTTTTTTGGTTGTCAGATGGGAGGGGGTTTGGGGGAATGGGTGAAAAAGGTGAAGGGATTAAAAAGAACAAATTGGTTTCTAGACTGACAAACCTCAAAGAGAAGAGGGTTGGTGGGGGGGGGGAAGAAATAAACCAAAGAACTTATATGCATAACCAATGGACACAGACAACAGTGTGGGAAAATGTGGGAAGGGGGTGGACGTGGGGAAGAAGGGGTTAATGGGGGAAAAATGAGGAACATCTGTAATATATTCAATAATAAATATTAAAAAAAATATTTTGAATAAATATTGGTTAAAAAATATACTAAAACAAAGCGAAGAAATACAAAAATAACAAATAACATGGATAGAACTATTTGAAGCACAGATGATAGCCACTGAACAAGAACTGTAATAATGCAAAAGCTCTTAAAATAGACCAAACAACATGACGGAACCTTAAATAGTGCTAAAAGAAAAAAAATTGAATAAGGATAGATTACCTTCTGTATGAATCTAGTTATATGACATCCTGGAGAGTGGAAACTATGGAAAGAGTTAAAAAATCAGAGATAAAGTAATCCAACAATGGCAGCAGAGTGAATGGAAACCACAGCAACCATCTCTCAGGACCAAACTGGAATTACAACTAAAATAAAGACAAATCATCCAGAAAAAGCAACCAAAAAGCATCTGGAGAAGACCCATATAACCAGGGACAGAAAAAGGACACTGAATCAAGCCTGGTAGGTTGGCTGAGGCACTAGAGGTCGAGCTGGAAGCCCAAGGATAGCAGCTCTTTTAGCTGTGAGCAGCCTCCTCTAGGTTAAAATCCAAAGCTCACTCCCCAGTGTAGAGGGCCAGGGACAGAGCAGTAAATTAGCTACAGTCATTCAGCTTAGGCTCTGAGAGAGGGAAGGTGGACTGGACTCGAACTTTGTGGAGAGACTCAGGATTTACAGTGCACTGAGAGTTTTTGCTGAATCATAATCTCACAGGATAGTGTCCATCTTACTCATAGAGCCCTTCCTAGGGCCCTGGGGAGAAGCAACAGCTCCTCCCTCAGGAATTTAACTCCATGCACCTGGGCCAGAGGAATTCAAATTGAGGCTCATTCGCAGCCAGTATCTGCCACACCTTCTGAAAATTTTATCCTGAACACCTCAGGGAGTTTTCATTCAGCTGAGGGCTACAATCCAAGACTCATCAAGTAACTGAAACTAATAGTCTCCAGGCAAAAAGATAGAGGATAACTGAACCTTTCCTGGGCTTGCAAATCTACCTAGGAAAGTAAGACTTGTCAGTGTTGTTTAACTTGGGTCCTCTGACACACATCCAAACCCAGTAGAGGAAGAAATAAATAGCAGAACACCAATACCCACAGGGAAAACTTGGCAGACTCCAAACCCAGTGAGATAGCCAAAATGACGAAACAAAGAAACAAATCCCAAATAAAAGAACAAGAGAACTCTACCAAACATGAGATAAATGAAATGCAGTTAAGCAAGTTCAGATCCATGATCTTGAGGAAGTTCAAGAACATGACTAAAGAGCTCAACACCATGAGTAAAGATATAGAAACATTGAAAACCAACCAATTGGAAATGAAGAATGACATAGCAGAAATAAAGAACACATTGGAAGAAATAACCAGCAGAGTAGAGGAAGCTGAGAACCGGATCAGTCAAATAGAAGACAAGGTAGAAAAATATTGCCCAGTCAGACAACCAAAAAGAAAAAAGAAAAAAAAGTTAAAAATAAATAAGACAGTTTAAGAGAACTGTGGGACAACTGAAAACATAACAACATTTGCATCATAGGAGTTCCAGAAAAAAAAAAATTCAAGTGTTAGAGAATTTATTTGAAGAAAATGTGACAGAAAACTTTCGTAACTTGGTGAAGGAAGAAGGCATTCAAGTTCAAGAAGCACAGAAAGCCCCAAGTAATAAGAACCCAAAGAGGTACACCCAAGACACATAATAAGTAAAATGCCAAAAATTAAAGACAAAGAGAGAATCCTAAAGGCAGCAAAATAATCAATAGGTTACCTACAAAGGAACCCCAATAAGGCTAACAGCTGACTTCTCAACAGAAACACTACAGACCAGAAGGAAATGGCATGAAGTAATTAAGGTCATGTTAAACAAGGATCTAAATCCAAGACTACTCTATCCAACAAGGCTATCATTCAAAATACAATTAAAATAAAGAGTTTCCCAGACCTAAAGAGGCTAAGGAAATATATTAGCACCAAACTAGCACTGCAAGAAATATTAAAAGGACTGCTGTAATTAATAGAAGAACTAGTAAGAAAAATATAAATACAATAAAAAATGGCAAAAAATAAATACATATCAATAATTACCTTAAATGTAAATGGATTTAGCATATCAATCAAATTACAAAGAATAGCTGATTGGATAAGAAGGAATGACTCATACATGTATTGTGTACAAGAGACCCACCTCACGACAAAAGACTCACATAGGCTGAAGGTGAAGGGATGGAAAAATCTTTCAAGCAAACAAAAAGGAAAAAATGTTGGGGTAGCAATACTCATATCTGATAAAATAGATTTCAAATGAAGGCCATAATTATAGACAAAGAAGGCCACTATAATATTGAAAGGATCAATTCAACAGGAAGAGATAACCTTGGTAAACATATATGCATACAATATAGGAGCAACAAAATATATTTAAACACTTTTGGAGGAGAACTCGAAAGCAATGCAATCATAGGAGGAGACTTCAACACCCTGTTGACATCACTGGATAGATCCTCTAGACAAGTGGTTCTCAAACTGTGGGTTGCAACTCCTTTGAGGGTCGAATGATCCTTTCACAGGGGTCGCCTAAGATCATTGGAAAACACGTATTTCCAATGGTCTTAGAAACTGAGACACCACTCCTTCATCCATCTCCAGGAAGGTCTGCCCACATGCAGATATGCCCACATACAGATACGCCCACATATGAGTACCTGGCATCATCTAACCAACCCCATCACATACACCCTGTACAAATACAGGTGCATGTGACAGGATTGGTTCCATAATGTACTTATGCAGACCAGTCACACATGTGTAGAGAGCAGCTACTCTATTAAAAGCAGCTACTGTGTTGAAAGCAGCAGTATTGGAGGTAAAATGACACTTTATGAATTATAATTACTAGGTAAATGTAAAATTATGTACTGTAAAATCGTCAACGACTGCAAAGAAAAAATTTCTGTACCATGGGAACTTAATCTGGATGCTGATTCATCTTTTTATATTCAGCTTTGATTGATGTGAATACTGCCCCCTTGTGATAGTAACAGGTATGTAAAAAACAACAACAGAGAATGGTAAATCATAGGAAACTTTAATGAACTGTACTGACTAAACTATGCCATGTATTATCTTTTGTATTATTAAAGCTATTGTTATATATTATTTTCATTAGCAAACCATCCTATAACAATGGATCATGTAGAGAAGAAGGTTCAAGAAAAAAAAAAAATCTAGTGGGGATTTTTTACAGTATGGTTTGACCTCGATAACTACAGCAGAAATTGAGAAACTGCAATGTGTTATTTGTTAAGTTTTATCAGCCGAATCTATGAAGCCAAACAAACTAAAATGCCATTTTGTAGCAAGCATTTGAGCTTTGCTGGCAAGTATACCAACTATTTTAGAAGCAAAGCTGATGGACTCAAGAAAGCCAGATTTGACACTGGTGGCAAGTACCACAAACAAAACATAGTAGCCATTGAAGCTTCATATTTGGTGGCACTCACAATTGCCAGAGCTATGAAACCTCACACCATTGCTGAGCATTTACTGTTGCCAGCAGCACAAAGACATTGTTTGAGCTATGATCAAAGATGAATTTGTTACAAAATTGAGTGCAGTTTCCTTATCTAATGACACTGTCCACAGAAGAATAGGAGCCATGTCTGCTAATATTCTTAATCAGGTAATTCAGGAAATTAAATTTGCCCGATTTCCAATATTTAGCATCCAGCTTGATGAATCTACAGATGTTGCAAACTGTTCACAGTTACTAGTTTACGTGAGGTATATTAATGATGGTGACTGCAAAGATGAGTTTCTTTTTTGAAAACCTCTTGAAATGACAAATACTGCACATTATGTACATGACACAGTTGGTTCATTTCTGAAAGAGCATAAGATCTCTTGGAAGAGGTTTGTGGTGTTTGCACAGATGGTGCTCCAGCTATGCTAAGATGTCAATCTGGATTTCAACGTTTGGTACTGAATGAGTCACCAAAAGTTGTCAGAACTCACTGTATGATTCATCGGCAAGTATTAGCAATTAAGATGCTGCCACAAGAGTTACAAGAAGTAATGAAAAGCATCATAAGTCCTCAATTTTGTAAAGGTGAGCACTTTAAACAGTCGCCTGTTTTTGCAACTGTGCAACGAATTGGATGCACCAAACAATGCTCTGCTATTTCACACTGAAGTGAGATGGTTGTCGACAGGAAAAGTTTTAAAACGTGTTTTTGAGCTTCATGATGAACTAAAAACGTTTTTTAATCAGAAAGCAGGACCGCTGTTCAAAGCACTTTTCAGTGATAAAAGTGAACTGCAGAAAATAGCTTACTTGGTTGACATCTTTGCCATCTTAAATAAGTTAAACTTATCATTGAAAGGACCAAATGCAACATGCCTCGATTTATGTGAAAAGATCCAATCATACAAATAAAACTTCAGCTTTGGCAAAAAAAAAAAAAAAATGATATGAAAATAAAATTTACACGTTGCCTACCTTATCTGCTTTCTTTGAGGAACATGACATTGTACCAGACAAGAGGATTACAATGATACTTTCTGTGAAAGAACACTTGCACATGCTTGCAGATGAAATTTCATCGTACTTTCTAAATCTACCTGACACCCCATTTGCTCTTGTCAGAAGCCCATTCACAGTCAAAGTTGAAAATGTTCCTGAGACAGCAGAAGAGGAGTTCACTGAACTTATTAACAGTGATGCGGCGAGAACTGATTTCTCTAGAGTGCCAGTTACAAAATTCTGGATCAAGTGTTTGCAGTCATATCCTGTTCTGTCTGAGACTGTGTTGTGCCTTCTTCCTTTCCCAACAACATGTATTTGTGAAGCAGGGTTTTCCAGCTTGTTGGTTATCAAATCTAAACACAGAAGTAGACTTGTGGAAGATGATCTTCATTGTGCTCTTGCAAAGACTGCCCTGAGAATTTCTGATCTGGTGAAAAAGAAGCAATCTCAACCTTTGCACTGACATTGGCTTTTTATGCATACTGTCACAAAATGTAGCAATATAGTTAACCATTGTTATAATAAGACTGTTACCCATACTACACCATGCTTCAAGACAAAATTTGATTTAATTGTATTTAGAAATAAATATTTTACAATGTATAATTACATATTGTTTCTGTGATTAGTCACATGCTTTAATTCTGTTCAACTTTTAACAATAAAAATACATCCTACATATCAGATATTTACATTATGATGTATAACAGTAGCAAAATTATAGTTATAAAGTAGCAACAAAAATAATTTTCTGGTTGGGGTCACCACCACATTAGGGACCATATTAAAGGGTCATGACATTGGGAAGGTTGAGAGCCACTGCTCTGGACAAAAATTAACAAGGAAATATAAACTCTAAATGATGCACTAGATCAAATGGATTTAATAGAAATCTACAGAAAATTATACCCCACAACTGAAGAATTTACATTCTTCTCAAGTGCACATGAGACAGTCTCAAAGACAGACCATGCTTTAGGGCACAAACTAAGTCTCTACAAGTTCAAGAAGATTGAAATCATATCAAGCATCTTCTCAGATCACAATGGCATAAAACTAGAAATTAATTAAAACAAAAATATTTGAATACATACAGGCTAAATAGCATGTTATTAAACAATGAATGGGTTACCAAGGACATCAAGAAAGAAATTTAAAACATCCTGGAAACCAATGAAAATGAACATACAACAACAAAAAATTTATTGAACAAAGGAAAAGCATGCCTGAGGGGGAACTTCATCACACTATAGACCTACCTCAGGAAACAAAAAAAATTTCTAACCGACTATCTAACCTCTCAACTTAAAGAACAAGAAAATAAACAAAAAGAAAACCCAAGTCTAAGTAGAAGGAAAGGAATAGTAAAGATCAGAGCAGAAATAAACGACATAGAGACTAAAAAAACAATTCAAAGGATCAATGAAACGAAGAGCTGGTTTTTCGAAAAGATAAACAACATTGATGAACCCTTAGCTAGACTAACCAAGAAACAAAGAGAGAAACCAAATACACAAAATCAGAAACAAAAGAGGAGAAGTAACAACTGACACCACAGAAATACAAAGAATTGATAATAGATACTATTAACAATTATACGGCAACAAATTTGACAAATTAAGCAAAATGGACAAATTTCTAGAGACACATATTCTTCTGAAAATGAACCAAAAAGAACAGACCAATAACAACTAAGGAAATTGAAAATGTAATCAAGACTCTCCCAGAAAACAAAAGACCAGGCCCAGATGGCTTCACCAGGGAGTTTTACGAACATTCAAAGAGGAACTAACACCCATTCTCAAACTATTTCAAAAAATTCAAGAAGGAAGACTTCCAAACTTGTTTTATGAGGCCAGCATAATTCTAATTCCAAAACCAGATAAAGACACTACAAAGGAAAAAACTAAAGGCCAATATCTCTGATGAACATAGATGCCAAAATCCTTAACAAAATATTAGCAATAGAATCCAGTAATACATTAAAAAATTAATCACCATGACCAAGTGGGATTCATCCCAGGGATGCAAGGCTGGTACAATATTTGCAAATCAATACATGTTATATACCACATAAACAAAAAGAAAGATAAAAACTGTATGATCATATCACTAGACACTGAAATAGCATTCAACAAAATCCAGCACCCATTTCTGATAAAAACTCAGCAATGTGGGAATAGAGAGATTATATCTTGACATAATAAAGGTTATATATAAAAAACCTACAGCCAACATAATAGTCAATTGGAAAAAAACTAAAAGCATTTCTCTGAAGAACAGGAACAAGACAGGGATGCCCACTTTTGCCACTCTTATTTAACATAGAACTGGAAGTCTTAGCCACAGCAATCAGACATGAAGAAAAAATAAAAGGGATCCAAATTGGAAAGGAGAAAGTGAAACTGTCATTATTCGGAGATGATATAATATTGTACATTGAAAACCCTAAAAACTTTATCAAAAATTTACTAGTCTTAATAACAAATTTGGCAAGGTAGCAGGATACAAAATTAACATCAAGAAATTGAAAACATTCTTATACACTAATAATAAACTTAGAGAAAGAGAAACTAAAAAGCAATCCAATTTACCATTGCAGCAAAAAAATTAATATACCTGGAAATAAACTTAACCAAAGGAGTAAGCGACCTATTTGCATAAAACTACAGCACATTGAAAAAAGAAATAGAGAAAGATATAAAAAAGTGGAAGCACATACCTTGTTAATGGATTGAAAGAATTAACATCATTAAAATGTCTGTACAACCCAAAGCAATCTGTAGATTCAATGCAATCCCCATCAAAATACCAATGACATATTTCACAGAACTAGAACAAATGCTTTAAAAGTTCATATGGAACCAAAAAAGACCCTGAATAGCCACAGTAATCTTGAGAAAGAAGGACAAAGTAGGAGGAATTACAATACCATATATCAGGTTATACTACAAAGCTACTGTAATCAAAACATTTTGGTACTGGCACAATAACAGGTATATAGATCAATGGAACAGAACAGAGAACCCAGAAATTGACCCAAGATATTATATTCAATTAATATTTGACAAAGGTGGAAAGACATACAATGGAGTAAAGAAACTCTAATAAATAGTATTGGGAAAATTGGACAACTACATGCAAAAAAATAAAACTAGACCACCAAATTACTCCATACACAAGAATATACTCAAAATATATAAAAGAATTAAATGTGACTCATGAATCCATAAAAATTCTTTAAAAAAATGTAGGTAACAAAACTTCAGACACCATGTGCAGCAGAATTTTCACTGATACAACACCTAAGGCAAGAGAAGTAAAGGAGACAATGAACATATGGGACTACATCAAATTAAAAAGCTTCTGCACAGCAAAAGAAACAACCATCTAAATGAAAAGGGAACCCATGGTACATCAGATAAGGAGATACTTTCCAAAATATATAGACTGCTCATATATCTCAACAAATGAAAGACAAGGAACCTAATTAAAAAAAAAAAAAGTCGGGCGTGGTGGCGCATGCCCGTAGTCCCAGCTACTGGGAGGCTGAGGCTGGAGTATCGCTTGAGCCCAGGAGTTCTGGGCTGCAGTGCGGTATGCCGATCGATCGGGTGTCCGCACTAAGTTCGGCATCAATGTGGTGACCTCCCGGGAGCGGGGGACCACCAGGTTGCCTAAGGAGGGGTGAACCGGCCCAGGTCGGAAACGGAGCAGGTCAAAAAAAAAATGCGCAGAGGACCTAAATAGATACCTCTCCAAAAAAAGACATACAAATGGCCAAGAGACATATGAAGAAATGCTCAACATCACTAATCATCAGAGATGGAAACTAAAACACCTCACACCTGACAGAATGGCTGTCATCAAAAAATCGTCAAACAAGTGCTGGTGAGGGCGTGGAGAAAAGGGGACTCTACTACACTGCTGCTGGGAATGCAGACTGATGCAGCCACTGTGGAAAACACAATGGTGTTACCTCAAAAAATTGAAAATTGAACTGCTATTTGACCCAGTGATCCCACTTCTAGGAATATACACTAAAAAGCCTGAAACACCAATCAGAAAGAATATATGTACCCCTATGTTCATAGCAGCACTATATATTTACAATAGCTAAGATGTGGAAACAGCCGACGTGTCCATCAGTAGATGAGTGGATAAAAAGCCATGGTACATATACACAATGGAATACTATGCAGCTGTAAGAAAGAAAGATCTCTTATCCTTTGAAATAACACAGAGGGACCTGGAGGGTATTATTCTAAGCAAAACAAGCCAAGCAGAGAAAGACAAATATCACATGATCTCACTTATTTGTGAAATATAATGAACAAAACAAAGTGATGAACAAAATAGAGCCAGAGACATAGAAGTAGGGTGCAGACTGACAAACCTCAGAAGAGAGGGTGGGTGGGGGAGGGAAGAGATAAACCACAGAACTTATATGCATGTTTGTATAACCAATGGACATAAACAACGCAGCTGGGTACAGGGCAGGGGGTTAGGAGGTATGGGGAGGAGGTTGTTAATGAGGGGAAAAGGAGAGACTTATGTAACAAGAATAAATGTGTAAGAAAATAAATAAAATAACATAAATTAATATAAATTGAAAAAAAAAACAGAGATTGACTAGCTTCAGAGGAGGCAGGGACACATGAACAGGTGGAGCTTGGGTAATTTCAGGGCAGTTCAACTATTCTGTATGACACTGTAATGGTATATTTAGAGTGCTGTTCATGTCCTCTATTTTCTTATTGACCTCTACTCAGGATGACCTATGCATTACTGAGAGTGGGCTTTAAAGTTTCCAATTGGGTTGAGAAGTGTCTGTTTTTCCCTTCAATTCTGTTCATGTTTATATATTTGGAGATTCTACTGTTAGATGTGTGTATGTTTATTTTTGGTGTATTATCTTGATGAATTGACTCTTTTTATTAATATGTAATGCAGCTCAGTAATTCTTCTAACACTTTTGGACTTAAAATTGCTATTTGCTGATACTAGTAGAGCCATTCCCAGCTCTGTCTTGGTTACTATTTGTATGGAATATATTTTTCCATCCTTTCACTTTCATGTTCTTCATAGCTTTTGGTCTAAAGTTAGTCTCTTGTAAGCATCATGTGGTTGGATTATGGTTGTTGTTTTCTTCCATTCTACCAAAATCTGTGTTTTAATTGGCAACTTTGATCTGTTTATATTACAAGTGGTTACTAATAATGAAGTACTTACTGCTTCCATTTATTATTTTTCTGCATGTCTTACATTTTTTATTCTTAAGTTTCTCCTCCTTTGTGTTTGATTTTTTTTTCCCAGTGTACTGTTTTAGTCACCTCCTGGTATCCTTTAGTCTATACTTTTCAGTTAGATTCTTAGTGGTTACCATGGGGACTGCAGTTTACATTATAACTTTATAACAACTTATGTTGAATTGATACCTAATTATTTTTAAAAGAATACATTAACTCTGCTCCTATCCAACTTTGCTCCCTCCTTTATGTTGTTTTTGTCACAAATTACACCACTTTATTTTTGTGCAGTTAACATATTTACTGTTTCATGCACTTAGCTATTTGTTCAGTATCCAATAACTTTACAGAAACACTTATCTTACCTGCAAAATATTCTCTGCAGCTACCTTTACTTTCTTTCATCTGTGTTTGCCTTGCCTTGTAAAACCAATGAAAACAAGTCAAGTACACATTTTCATGCTCAGAAAATAACTCTGCGTCTTAGTTGGAAGAAAAATGTACTGAGGCCAATTGAAACCAAAAGAAATAGAACACTTTTTGTTTTCAGAACTACTCCTGGTCACAGGTCTTAGATGGTTTACACTTCTTCAAGACTTGAGCAAGCCCTCCAGCGATGTCTGCATTTCCATTTCTCATTCCAAAGCCTGCTCTTAACTGAAGCCATGAGATTTAGCCTTAAAAGGTTCCCAATGGTAAAGATTGGTCTCTCTTTGATTTCTTAAATCTTTTCTTCCCAATCATATGGATCATGCACTTGCTTATATCTGTTTTCTTAATATCATAGATGTAAAATATAAAATATTTTCTAATAACTGAAAATATTGTAGATATTTTTAAGCAAAATGTTTTTTCCCATAGAATTTACAAATACATGTTTATATGCAATTATTATGAGTCTGTGAGTGTATGTGTATGTGTGTGTAAAGAATGGTTCTCCAGATAACTAAAGAGCCCCATCACTCACTCTCTTTACCCACTTCACCACTTCACACAAACCTTAGATACCTCTGTGTAACCCTCTGACAAGTCTAAACACAAATAAAACTAGTTGTATATTTTAAGATCTATTTGGGTAGTTCAGGAAACAAACATACAAAACATGGTGACTTATTCAAGACCCCAAATGCATTAACAAATGCACATTTTTTAGCTGATTGACCATTCTGGTTCTGCTGCTGCTGTTGCCCTTATCCAATTCGAGGTTGTACTAATTAGATGCAGTCTACTTTGAAACACAAAGCTCAGTGATCTGAAAAGATAAGAGAAATGTTGGATTTATGAATAAACACACACACACACACACACACACACACAATCAAAACATCAGCTTCAGGCAAAGTTTTGTGGACTGCAAGTAACAGAATTCGAGCTAATTACAAAATGAAAACATAATGTGGAACATCTTGTATAAATCAAGTATAGCAGAGTCTCACAAATGACAGGAACTACAAAATCATCAGAAATACACGACCCAGGTTGTTCTCTCTTTATGTATTTTATTTTTACTTCTCTTCTGCAACTTTGCTTATTTCTCCCAGCATCCATGATTTAATTCTTCTTCTTGCACACAGGAAAATACGTAAACAGGCCACAGCATCTGGTAACAGCCCATTAGTTTTCATCCTTTACTCCTGCAATCTGTCCCAAACCAATCCCAAATTTCTACAAGAAAATCTGATTGGACTGGCTTAGTGAGATGACTTCCCAGGTCCAATCAAGTGTAGCTAGGGAGTTTTCTATAAGGTCTAAATAAGATAGTACACTGAAAATTTATAGTTTGCAGTCTGGTAAATAGTAAATATTGAGGTGTAGGGGTGGGAGATAAGTGGGCAGAACACAGAGGATTTTTAGAGAAGTAAAAATACTCTGCATGAAATTATAATAATTTCCATTTTACATGTGTCCAAATGCATGGACTGTTCAATACTAAGAATGAACCCTAATACAAACTATAGACTTTGTGTGATTATGATGTGTACATGTAGGTTCATCCTTGGTAACAGATGTTCCACTCTGGTGAGTGATGTTGATAAGGGCAGAGGCTGTGTATATGAATGGGCAGAGGTTCTAAGGGAAATCTCTGTATCTTCCTCTTAATTTTGTTATAAAACTAAAACTACTATAAAAAATAAGCACTTTTGAGCATCATCCCATGAACCAGAGAGACCTGGGTTTGGTTCCCCCTAAGGGCACATAACTCGGTTGCGATTTGTCCCTGGCCCCAATTGGGGTCGTGTGGGTGGCAGCCAATCAATGTGTCTCACATCGATGATTCTCTCTGTCTCCTCCCGCTATATCTGAAGATAAATGCAAAAATGTCCTCGGATGAGGTAACAACAACAACAAAAATTCATGGAAGATTCCAAAATGGTGGCGGAGTGAATGGAAGCAACACAGACCATCTCCCAGGACCAAACTGGAATTACAACAAAAACACAGACAAATCAATGGGAAAAAGCAACAGCAAAGCAGCTTGCAAGGACCATATAACCAGGGACACTGAAAAGATCCTGATGGGATTGCGAAGCCACAAGACGGGGGCGGGGAGCCCATGGTCGGCAGCTGGGCAGCGGCCTTAGCTGTGAGCAGCGCCCTCGGGTTAAACTCCCAAGTGGCTCCACAGCACAGAGCCAGGACAGAGGCTAAAATAGCCACAGCCACTCACCTTGGGCTCCGGCAGAGGGAGGGCAGAGTGGACTGGAACTGTGTGGGAATAATCGGGATTTGGAGGGCGCTCAGAGCTTTTGCTGAGTTGCAGCCACGCAGGATGGTGGCCATCTTGCTCCTTCCCAGCGCTCTGGGGAGAGGCAGCATTCCCTACCTCAGAGAATCAACCCCACCTGTGGGCCATTGAAATGCTAATTCAGGCTTACTAACAACCAGCATCTGTTCCACCCTCAGGAAATCCCCTTATGCTGAGCACCTGAGGGAGTATTTCAATCAATTGACAACCCAAAACTCTTCAAGAAACCTGGACTACTAGCCTCCAAGCAAAAAGCTAGAGGATAACAGTATCTTTCCTGGGCTAGCAACTCTAACCAGGAAAGTAAAAATTGACAGTGGTCTTTAACGTGGATCCCCCCTTGCTCATCTAAACCCAGGAGAGAGAGCAACAAACAGCAGAACAACAATACCCACAGGGAAAACTTGGCAGCTCCAAAGCCCACTGTGATAGCCAAAATGGTGAAACATAGAAACAAAAGCCAAATAAAAGAACAAGAGACCTCCACTGAAGATGAGATCAATGTGGACCAGTTAGGCCAGTTAACAGAGCTAGAATTCAGAGCCATGATCTTGAGGGAGCTCAACAGCATGAGTAAGGACATAGAGATCATGAAAATAAACCAGCTGGAGATTAAAAAACACCAAGAAGAGATCAAGAGTGACATATCAGAAATAAAGAACAAATTGGACTTCCGGTCAAGATGGCGGGTAGGTAAAAGCGGTATCGCGTCCTCCCACAACCACATCAAAGTTACAACTAAACTACAGAACAACCATCATTCAAAAACGCCTGAAATCAAGCTGAATGGAAGTCCTACAACTACGGAACTAAGAAAAAAAAAGCAGCTACATCCAGATCAGTAGGACAGGCAGCAGCGCGAGGGGGGGCGGCGGCGCGATGGGCTGGTCCTACACCGACGTGTGGCGGATAAAAATCAGGAGGCTCCGCGACTGGGAAGGTCCTTCCTGAGGACTGAGGAGTCCCCGTCCCACACCAGGTGCCCCACTCAGGGTTCCAGTGCCAGGAAGAGAATCCCCATCACTTCTGGCTGGAAAAACCAGCGGAAACTGAGGCTCAGGGAAGCTAAAGCAGCTGGAGCCCCAGGCAGCTCCTTAAAGGGCCCGCGCACGGACTTATCGGACTCTCTCCCTCTAAGCTCAGAGGGGAAGCAGCTCGAGGGGCGCCAGAGACACACAGGGAAGAACTGAGCTGTTTGGCACTGGAGCGAGGGCTGGAGAGGGGGCTTCCTCAGGGACAAACATGCTGTCAGAGGCCTTTGTTCCTTTGGTGAGCCCTTCCCGGGGGCGGCAGACAGAAGCCATATCTGGGACTCCAGCAATCTGGCTCACACTGGTAGCCCCGCCCTGCTGACTCCCTGAGGCCCCGCCCCACCCCACCCAACTTTCAAGCCCACCCAAGCTGTTGCTTCTTGCTTAACCATAGGATTGGCCGGTCTTGGATTCTGCTTCAGGTTTTTTTAAAAATTCTTTCAAACGAGCAGCACCGGGTCTCAGTGAGCCCCATACCTCTCGTTAAGTAATACACAGAAACAAACACAGGGAGGCAGCCAAAATGAGGACACAAAGAAACAGGTCCCAAATGAAAGAACAGAACAAAACCCCAATAAAAGAACTAAGCGAAATGGAGATAAGCAACCTAACAGATACTGAGTTCAAAATACTGCTTATAGGATGCTCAATGAACTTAGTGAGAACCTCAGTGAACTTAGGGAGGGCCTCAAGAGCATAAAAAAGGACCAGTTAGAAATCATGGATACACAGTTAGAATTAAAGGAGGCATTAACTGAAATAAAGAATAATTTACACAGCTTCAATAATAGAGTATGTAAATCCACGGAGCAAACCATCGATTTGGAATATAAGGAAGCAAAAAATGCCCAATCAGAACAGCAAAAAGAAAAAAGAATCCAAAAAAATGAGGATAGTGTAAGGAGCCTCTGGGACAACTTCAAGCGTGCCAACATTCGCATCTTGGTGGTGCCGGAAGGAGAAGAGAGAGAACAAGAAATCGAAAACCTGTTTGAAACAATAATGGCAGAAAACTTTCCTAACTTGGTGAAGAAAACAGACAGGAAGCACCGAGAGTCCCAAACAAGATGAACCCCAAGAGTCACACACCAAGACCCATCATCATCAAAATGCAAAAGGTTCAGGACAAAGAGAGAACATTAAAAGCAGCAAGAGAAGGGAGCTAGTTACCTACAAGGGAGTTCCCATTAGGCTGTCAGCTGATTTCTCAAAAGAAACTTTGCAGGCCAGAAGGGAGTGGCAAGAAATATTCAGAGTGATGAAAACCAAGAACCTACAACCAATATTACTCTATTCTGCAAAGCTGTCATTTAGAATTGATGGACATATAAAAACTTTCCCAGACAAGAAAAAGTTAAAGGAGTTCATCACTACCAAATCGTTATTATATGAAATGATGAAGGGTCTTTTTGAAGAAAAAGATAAAATGTATGAACAAACAAAATGGTAATGAATACATATCTATCAACAATGGAATCTACAAGCAAAATGAACAGGAAGAACAGAAACATTCTCATAGATACAGAGAACATTTTGTTGGTTGCCAGTTGGGAAGGGGGTTGGGGGAATGGGTGAAAAAGGTGAAGGGATTAAGAAGCACAAATTCATTGCTAGACTGACAAACCTCAAAGGGAAAGGGGTTGGGGGGGTGGGAAGAAATAAACCAAAGAACTTGTATGCATAACCAATGGACACAGACAATAGTGTGGGAAAAGGTGGGAGGGTGGCGGGAATGGGGAGGAGGGGATCAATTGGGGAAAAATGTGGAACATCTGTAATACATTTTACATCCAACAATAAAGATTTGGGAAAAAAAACAAAAACAAAAACAAAAAAACACATTGGAAAGTCTAAACAGCACAGTAGAGGAAGCTGAGAACTGGATCAGTGAATTAGAAGACAGGGTAGAAAAAAAATCAACCAATTGGAAAACCAAAAGGAAAAAAAGGTTAAAAAACAGCTTAAGAGAACTGTGAGGACAACTGGAAACGTAATAATATTCGCATCATTGGAGTCCCCGAAGAAGAAGAAAATGAGCAAGGTTTAGAGAATATATTCAAAGAAATAGTGACAGAAAACTTCCCTAATTTGGTGAAGGAAGAAGGCATTCAAGTTCAAGAAGCACAGAGAGCCCTAATTAAGAAGAACCCAAACAGGCCCACACCAAGACACATAGTAATTAAAATGACAGAAATTAAAGGCAAATAGAGAATCCTAAAAGCAGCAAGAGAGAAGCAATAGGTTACCTACAAAGAAAATCCTATTAGGCTCTCAGCTGGCTTCTCACAAGAAACACTACAGGCCAGAAGGGAATGGCATGAGGTAATCAAGGTCATGAAAAACAAGAATCTGAATCCAAGACTACTACCAAAAATGTAAATGGATTGAAAGCTCCCATAAAAAGACATGGAATAGCTGATTGGATAAGAAAGCATGACTCATCTATATGTTGTTTACAAGAGACCCATCTCTCAACAAAAGACTCACATAGGTTGAAAGTGAAGGGATGGAAAAAAATTTTCCAAGCAAACAAAAAGAAAAAAAAAAACGTTTGGTAGCAATACTCATATCTGATAAAATAGATTTCAAAATGAAGACCATAGCTAGAGACAAAGAAGGCCACTACATAATATTGAAAGGATCTATCCAGTAGAAAGATATAACCTTGATAAACATATGTGTACCCAATATAGGAGCACCAAAATATATTAAAAATCTTCTGGAGGACTTCCAAGGAGAAATCAACAGCAATACAATCATAGCAGGGGACTTCAACACCCTGTTGACACCACTGGATAGATCCTCTAGACAAAAAATTAGCAAGGAAACAGAGACTCTAAATGAAGCACTAGACCAAATGGATTTAATAGATATCTACAGAGTATTACACCCCAACACTACAGAATTCACATTACTCTCAAGTGCACATGGGACATTCTCAAACATAGACCATATGTTAGGACACAAACTAAATCTCTACAAGTTCAAGAAGATTGAAATCATATCAAGCATCTCAGATCAAAATGGCATGAAACTAGAAATCAATTGCAACAAAAACATGCAAAGACATTTGAACACATGGAGGCAAAACAGCATGTTATTAAACAATGAGTAGGTTATTGAGGAGATCAAGAAAAAAATTTAAAACTTCCTGGAAACCAATGAAAATGAACACACAACAACACATAATTTATGGGATATAGCAAAACCAGTTCTGAGAGGGAAGTTCATAGCACTACAGGTCTATGTCAAGAAACAAGAAAAATTTCTAATTGACTGTCTAACCTCACAACTTAAAGAATTAGAAAGCAAACAAAATGAAACCCCAGAGCAAGTAAAAGAAAGGAAATAGTAAAGATCAGAGTAGAAATGAACAACATAGAGTCCAAAAAAACAATTCAAAGGAACAATGAAACAAAGAGCTGGCTTTTTGAAAAGATAAACAAGGTTAATGGACCCTTAGCTAGATTCACCAAGAAACAAAGAGAGAGAACCCAAATGCACAAAATCAGAAATGAAAGAGAAGTAACAACTGACACCACAGAAATACAAAAGTTAGTTAACAGCTACTATGAACAATTTTATGGCAACAAATTCGACAATCTAAGTGAAATGGACAAATTTCTAGAAACACATAGTGTCCCAAAACTGTACCTGGAGGAGATAGAAAACTTGAACGGACCAATAACAACTAAGGAAATTTAAGACGTAATCAAGACTCTCCCAGCAAACAAAAGCCCGGGCCCAGATGGCTTCATGGGGGAATTTTACTGAACATTCAATAAAGAACTAACACCCATTCTCCTCTAACTATTTCAAAAAATTCAAGAAGAAGGAAGACTTCCAAACTTGTTTTATGAGGCCAGCATAATTCTAACTTCAAAACCAGGAAAAGACATTAGAAAGAAACTACAGGCCAACATCCCTGATGAACACAGACATGAAAATCCTGAACAAAATATTAGCAAATAGGATCCAGCAATATATCTAAAAAATTATTCATCATGACCAAGTGGGATTCATCCCAGGGATGCAAGGCTGATACAATATTCGCAAATCAATAAATGTGATACACCACATAAACAAAATGAAAAATAAAAACCACATAATCATATTAATAGAGGCTGAAAAAGCATTCAACAAAATCCAGCTTCCATTTCTGATAAAAATGCTCAGCAATGTGGGAATAGAGGGATCATATCTAGACATAATAAAGGCCATATATGAAAGACCTACAGCCAACATCATACTCAATGGGCAGAAACTAAAAACATTTCTCTTAAGAACAGGAACAAGATAGGGATGTCGACTTTCACCACTCTTATTTACATTGTATTGGAAGTCATAGCCACAGATATCAGACAGGAAGAAAAAATAAAAGGGATCCAAATTGGAAAGGAGGAAATGAAACTGTCATTATTTGCAGATGACATGATATTATACATAGAACACCCTAAAAACTCCATCAAAAATCTACTAGACTTAATAAATAAATTTGGCACAGTAGTAGGATACAAAATTAATGTCAAGAAATCAACAGCATTCTTATACACCAATGATGAACTCACAGAAAGAGAAACTGAAAAAACAATCCCTTTTACCATTGCGGCAAAAAAGTTAAGATACCTAGGAATAACTTAACCAAAGAAGTAAAGGACCTATTTTCAGAAAACTACAGGACATTAAAAAAAGAAATAGAGGAAGATATAAAAAAGTAGAAGCACATACCTTGTTCATGGACTGGAAGAATTAACATCATTAAAATGTCCATACTACCCAAAGAAATCTATAGATTCAATGCAATCCCTATCAAAGTACCAATGATATATTTTATAGAACTAGAACAAATACTTCAAAAGTTCAAAAGAGACCCTGAATAGCCACAGAAATTTTGAAAAAGGACAAACTAGGTAGGATCACAATACCAGATATCAGGTTATACTACAAAGCAACTCTAATCAAAATAGCCTGGTACTGGCACAAGAACAGGCATATAGACCAGTGGAACAGAATAGAGAACCCAGAAATGGACCCAAGGCAATATGCTCAATTAATATTTGACAAAGGTGTCAAGAGCATACAGTGGAGTAAAGACCACCTGTTTAATAAATGGTGTTGGGAAGATTGGACAGCTACATGCAAAAAATGAAACTAGACCATCAACTTACACCATACACAAGAATAAACTCAAAATGTATAAAAGACTTAAATGTGACCCATGAATCTATAAAAATTCTAGAAGAAAATGTAGGCAATAAAATTTCGGATATCATACGCAGCAAAATTTTTACTGATACCTCACCTAAGGTAATAGAAACAAAGAAAATAATGAACACATTTGACTACATCAAATTAAAAAGCTTCTGCACAGCAAAAGAAACAACCATCAAAATGGAAAGGCAACCCACTGTATTGGAGTACATCTTTGCCAATGATACATCAGATAAGGGGTTAATTTCCAAAATAGATAGAGTACTCATACAACTCAACAAAAGGAAGACAAAGAACTGAATTAAAAAATGGGCAGAGGAGCTGAATGGACACCACTCCAAAAAGGACATACAAATGGCCAAGAGACATATGAAGAAATGCTCAACATCACTAATCATCAGAGAGATGCAAATTAAAACAACAATGAGGTGTCACCTCACATCTGTCAGAATGGCCACCAATAGTAAATCATCAAACAAGTGTTGGCGAGGGTGTGGAGAAAAGGGGACTCTAGTGCACTGCTGGTCGGAATGCAGACTGGTGCAGCCACTATGGAAAACAATATGGTGTTACCTCAAAAAATTAAAAATTGAACATTCATTTGACCCAGTGATCCCACTTCTAGGAATATACCTTAAGAAGCCTGAAACACCAATCAGAAAGAATATATGTACCCCCATGTTCATAGCAGCACTATTTACAATAGCTAAGATCTGGAAACAGCCCAAATGTCCATCAGTTGACGAATGGATAAAAAAGTAGTGGTACATATACACAATGGAGTACATTGTAGCTCTAAGAAAGAAAGATCTCTTATCATTTGAGAAGACATGGAGGGACCTGAAAAGTATTATCCTAAATGAAACAAGACAAGCAGAAAAAGACAAATACCACATGATCTCACTTATATATGGAATATAATGAATATAACAATCTGAGGAATAGGGTAGAAACAGAAACACGGAAGTAGGGTACAGACTGATAACCCACAGAAGAAGGGGTGGTGGGAGTTGGGAAGAGATAAACCACAGAACTTATATGCATGTATGCATAACCAATGGACATGGACAACAAAGCCGGGGACGGGGCGGGGTGGATGGGGAGGAGGATGTCAAGGGGGTAAAAAGGGAGAAACATCTGGAACAAAATTAAAATAAAAAAATTTAAAAATAAAATAAAATAAAATTTAATGTAACATGTATTTACAAAAAAAAAAAAGTAAAAAAAAAATAAGCACTTTTGAAATAGAATTAGAAATAAAGGAAGCTATGACCCTTTATTATTACCTTCATTGTTACCAAACTATATGCACATTGATGATTAAGGACAATGCTTCCAACTTTAAGCTATCTGTTTATTCTAACATATGGATGCAAATCCAGTATTCTGAATGGTCTGAGAAACAGACAAATTCAAAAGGCAGCAGAGACAGTACTCCCAAAGAGTGAGCTCTATAAAACACGTTCAGAAAAAAACCTCAACAATCCTCAAACATAGATCATTTCAGTTCATGAAAGTAATGCCAGCGAAAGTGAACATAATATGTAATCAGTAATATCCATATTTATTTTATTTTTTATCACTATTTATCCTCTCTATGCCCTCGTCCAGCTATGCCCATTCCCCCATCCTCCCCAGTAACCACACTGCTGTCCATGGATTCTGTTTCTTTTTTGCTCAATTCTTCCATCCCCCAACACCCGTCCCGCACACACACCAGGGCTGTCAGCCTGCTCTCTGAGAGTCTCTATTTTGCTTGGTATTTCAGTTTTTTCATTAAATTCTACATATGAGTGAAACCATTAAAAACATTAGTTTAAAAGGTAATTAATAAATACATAAATAAATAATATCCATAACTCCTAGGATAGAAGTTTAATTTTGACTTTTTTTTTTTTTTTTTTTACCTGTTTGTTATTTGGATCCTGGCCTCATTAAAGTTTATGGAAAACCTTTAGCAGAAGTTTTTGTACTTAACCCAATATAAGATCTGCATGTTCTAAGTGTCACAGGCTACGTGCTATTTAAAAGTTGAAGGCATGCTAATTACTGGGGATGCTCCTGTGGTGGCGTCTGAATGTGAGAGTCAGGATGGTGCTCAGCAAGGCCCTGGGACAGCATGAACAGTTGTGAAGGGTGAAATTGGAGGACTCAGAGCATTTGTAGCTCAAGGCTACGGTACGAAGCAGCCACACATTGCCTGGAAACCACCAAACAGTTTGAAGTATCGTGGGAGTAGGAAAAAAAGTGCTTAGAAGCATTTGATTTCTAGTAGTTCTGAGTACACAAAAGATAAAAAGTATTGAAATGCAGCATTACCATATCTGAATCAATTCAGTGTCTGTATTACAAAATCTCTTTGGGTTTTTATAAGAGAAACAGTGGTGGACACATCAAGGGAAAAGAGGGTCCCTTCTTTTCACATGAGAACATTTGAGACTTTACAACTGAATTTGTTACTTCGGTTTAATTCAGAGACATATAGATACAGAGAGAAAGACTGTTTAATGCCTTGCTTTCACACTTAATGGCAAATTTAAAATCACGCCCAGGAAAACAAACAGCAAAGGTTTGCTTCTAGGAATTGTAGCTCATTTATCCACAGCACTTCCTCGGCATCTGTGGCTTCTATCTTGTTGATGAGACGGCATCAGTGGCTGTCATCCAGGAAGCTGTCTTAGAATAAGTGCATCTTATTAGCCCTCAATTGAAGGTGTTTACTGCCAGTGGTTGAAAAGAATTGTACTGCTCGTTAGCCCAGAAGAAACACAATATTTAAACTGGAGACTCAGCACTTTTCATTTCTCATGGAGCCCTTCTGTGCAATGTATTCATGAAGGAGGTGGATAGAAGGCATCCAACAATTCAAATCGCAATCAAGTTTGGAGAGGATACTATTGCGGCCTCCTTTCTATAAGGAAAACTTCTACAGTATCAACAGGACAACATGAAAAGCCAACCCTCCTGTGTTGGTATTCAATCTGCTGGGCGTTCCTGATCCTCACAAGGCAGAAGGCATATTTTATTTTGTTTTTAACTGATAAAACAAGGCTAGTGATTTTTTAGGATAGATTGAGAAAAACATTATGCAAGATTTGACAGGGAGGGTTAGATGTAGGCCCCTGTGTTTATCACAGGACAAAAAAATTGATGTGGGTTCAAGAGGCGAGTTTTATTTTCCTAGAGGAAGATATGCCAAATATCTCAAGCAGATTTTATATCATTATCCAAATCCTTACTAAAAAATGCCACGTGTTTTACCTACCTTGCCTCCAATTCATCATTGTGGGGAAGGTATTATGACCCCCACTTTGTAGATGAGAACACTGAGGTGCGAATATGTTACATAGAGTGTTCAAGATCAGATAAGCTATTGGAGGTGAAGCTGTGACTTGAACCCAAGTCTATATGCTTCGGAAGCCACACAGCATGTTCTCTCTTTAAGTCCATTTTCTACCAAACTCTTCTATCCAAATAACTATGTTTTGAAAATTCAACAAATTCAATATGTTTCTAGAGGTCTAAAAGCATCACCACATAGCAACCAAATCAAATTTTAGAGAATTCCCATCATCTTAACAAAAGAAACCTTGAGCCCACTTAGAGTCACTCCTCGTTCCCACCCCTCTCATTGGGTGCTGTTAACACACCTTCCATCTCTACGTTTGCCTTTCCTGGTCAGTTCATGGAAATAATGAACAAGAATTAGATAAAACAATCCTTAGGAAGTTCCTATTACCATAACATAGGTGAAGGTCCTTTCTAACTCTAAAATTCCGTATTTTCTCAAAAGTCTCTTGTTATCAAGCTTTTAAAGTTATAAAATCTAAAAAATATATATTTTAACAATGGCACATTGCAGTAAAATTACAATAATTTCTTTGAAATATAGGTAAGTGAGTGGTATTGAAAATTGACATTTATAGTCACATAAGCAGAAAACAAGGCATAATTGTTTTAGTCAAACATATTGATTAATTGTTCTTCATTGAAAGTTATGTGTAAAAATCTATTGGTTGCTTCTAATTCTCAATTCAACATCACTTCAATTCTGTGGAGGTTGTGATTCTGATAACTATGGCCCAAAAATAATCATTATTAAGTACAAAAAAGATTAAAACAAACCAAAACAAAAATTACCAAAAGTAAGTATCAATACATTCCAAGGGAAAACAAAATGTAAAAGATACATATAAAAATACATAACCATTTTCCAAATCAATAACAATATCTCCACTTAAAACAGAAAGAAATACAAATAAGTAGAAAGTTAGAGCTGTTGGACTTAAGACCCCAAAGCAGTCAGAGGGAGCCAAGAGCTAGATGCCTTCATGGTAAAGGAAATGAGAAATCCTTCACAGTGATGGAGGCTCAAGGCAAGAAATTGGGACAGGACTCCTCACCAATGAGATGAGGTTGAGCAAAGCTGTGAGCACTGCCTGAAATGATGGCTTTTACAATGCTTCAGTGTAGGGGTATGATACTGCAGACAACCTCAGTGCCAGAACCTCCAATGCTGTTCAGGTGCCCTGGATCTCCGAATACCCTGTGATTGTGAGTAGATTCAACTGAAAATCAAATGTGATAGGAGGGGGAAATCTTCCTTGTGATGGATGAAGGTGTGGGTATTAAGTGAGATAACAGTTATTGACAAATGAGGTTTTCAGTACATGAGTGATCACTGTCAGGAGCTCAGCTGAGCTGCTGGCAGAGCTGAGCTGTCAGGAATGGACTGGCAAAGAAAGCAGCAAGCCAGCAGCGAGAGTTAAGCCTTTGTCACTTATTGTAATGGCAGAAGAAAGAGTCTAAAACCAAAGGAAGAGGAGACTCATCCTGGGCCATTTACCCCATGGAACTTCCATCAGTCAAGGTCAGGTTACCCAGCAGAGAAATGGAGGTCAGAGAGTTCCCATATACCCCACATCCAGTTCTCCTTATGAGTTTTTTAGCTTGATTGAGGTATAATTGACAAATCAAATAACATATTTAATATGCCATATAATGATTTGATATGCTACCTATCCACAGTTAAATGGACACTACTAGTAGTTAACAGCCATCACCACACAGTTTCCTTTTCCTTGGTAAGAATGAATAAGACCTACTCAGTTAGTCAATTTCAAGCATACAAGGCAGTATATTTGACACTAATCACTATACTATATGTACTGAACTTTGGACTAGAGTGTGTCTGTGCTGTACTTTAATAGTTACAATTCTGACTTCTGAGGTTTGGTTTTCATTATTTATTTAATCATATCCAAATATTTGAAAAAAAAAAAAAAGGATGTGGTTCACCTTTTCCTGTGAGCAGTTTTTGTAAAAAGACTGAAACAGTACTGCTGAAACTCAAATCTCGAGTCGTCTTCTACATACATGCTTTTAACAAATATAAAACAGCTTCCTCCTAGCGGAAATAGTCTCTGTGGTACAAACTAGCTTTCTGTATAGTTTTCAGGTTTCTGTCTTCTTTTTCACAGGATTTTGTGCACGTAACTACAACCTGGGCAGCAGGACATGATCACAGTGAAGTCCTTCCCTGGAGAGCTCCGTGGTGGGAACACAAACCAGCAGAACGAAGGCTCATTCACTCGTTTGTCCATCCATGACCACTGCCAGTGCACGCTGAGTGGCAGCCTCAGAGCCAGAGCGGGAAGAGTGACTGAGCCGGCTCTCTCCCAGATGCCCCAGGGATTTCAAGCAGAACATGTCCAGTGGCCTCTGCTAGTCTCCAAGAACGCAGCATTATGTTCCTAGATGATTAACTTGTAAAGAAGAAGTATCATATTTTACTGTCATGTTCGGAGAGGAGAGAGTGTCAGGAGAGACGGGAGGCTTTGGTACACTTGTGCCCTGGTACAACCAAGGGCCGCTGGGAGAGAAAACGGCTCGCTGCGGACAGTGAGCCTGCAGTTCTGTTTCAATCAAGGTTTTCCCTGTTTCCTTAAAGCCTCTCAAAGAATCATGGATGCTATTCATATCAGCTGTTTCATAAGGAAGAAACGAGTACATTCTCCTTCTTTTTAATCCTCACCTGAGGACATGCTGATTTTAGAGAGAAGGTTGGGGGGAAGGGGGGCATGGATGTGAGTGAGAGACATCAATGGAACGTCGGTTGCCTCCCGCACTTGCCCCATCTGGGTTCAACTCCTGGAAACCTAGTCGTGCGTGCTGACGGGAACTAAACAGCAACCCTTTGCTGCACAAACAACTAAGCCACCGGCCAGGGATGTACATTCTTTATTAAAAGTCTTATGTTATGTCTTCTTCCTTGTGTATTATAGAGAAAAATGTTCACAGTCCACACAGTATTTTATTATTTTCTCTACAGAGAAGAAAGGTTAAGGATAAGAAGCACTCAAATGAATAAACCCGAAGCAAAGAAAACCCCAAACAACCCCCTGGTGAATGTGTGCCAATTTCTAACAGTTCACTGTGTTTGAGAAGCCTGAGTCCTGGTTAAAGATCTGAGTGGTGTTTCAGGCCCAACCTCCGGCGATTCCAATGTTTTGCCCTTTTGGGCTGTGTGGGGGGAGCTCACACCCCACACCAGCTCTGGTGTACAGCCAGCATGGGAGTCTCAGATTGCTGAAGTCGAGGCCTCAGGCCTCTGTGTGCCGGCACAGATGTATTGGCACTCCTAGCCTAGGCGCTCTAGTCCACAGGTGTCCACCTGGGTCCTCCCCAAGCTGCTTTAGGAAGTAAGGATGGTGGGGGAATATGAAGATACGTTTCCCTCTCCAACTCAATGCTGAGTACTTTCTCACTCCCAGCCCTGTCCTGCCTCCTCAACCTGCCTCAGCATCCGTACACCTGCAGGAGTCTTCTGTTCCAAGCTCCCTGGGCAGTTAATGAACCCCACACCTGCTGATCAACCTGCCTCACCTTGTGCACCTGGTCATGCTCATTGGTGGGGGCAAAAATGAAACTGGGGGAATCACCCCATTTCTGGTTTTAGCTTCTTCCTATTGCCATTGCAGCAAGTTATGAATAGTTTGATTGTTACTTTTATAGGACCTTTGTTGTTGATCACCTACTTGAGCACTTGAGAACTCAGCTTTTTCCTGCTCAGCTGAGTTCCTCACTAAGTTATATACATTTTCGTCAAAGGTTTCAAAAAGTCATTCTAAGTGTGTCATTACTCATTTAATGTCCTATCTTCATGGAGTATTACAGAGCACACACTGTGGCCCGCACTGTGCTCAGTACTGGGCCACAAAACACACAAGACCAATGTTCACACAATACATATGTATATACATACACTGACACAAATATTTGATGATGAGTAGCCATAAGGCTTACAATGAGATCCACCCAAAAATAGCAATATCATACTGCTGCCTTATTTTTCTTACTTACAAGGAAAGACTCTAATTGATAAGTCATAAACTGCTAGAATTCTCAGTCTAATATGCACCAAGAAAGTTTTCTGGAAATATGTATTTGGGTGGTTACATTGCCAATAATTAAAAATCCTTTTATAGCTGGTATGTTTCAGCTCTCGCAGACACCCTGTCAAACTATAGGGTGCTTAAAATGCAAGTGGACATGTCAGTGTTCAGTTCCCACTCTGGCACCTGAGCTTCCCATGTGTCACAGAGAGGGTATGTCCACAGAATTATTTTTTGCTGTTTTTGTTTTTTTGTTTCTTTTAAATTTGTTTTATTAATTAATTAATTTATTTATTTTTGTTACAGATGTTTCTCGTTTTTCCCCCACTGATTACCCCACCCACACCCTCCCCGCCCTGCCCCCAGCTTTGTTGTCCATGTCCATTGTTCATGCATACATGCATATAAGTTCTGTGGTTTATCTCTCCCCCACCACCCCCTCTTCGGGGGACTGTTCGTCTGTACCCCACTTCCATGTCTCTGGGACTACCCCTTCCTCAGACTGTTATGTTCATTATATTCCACAAATAAGTGAGATCATATGATACTTGTCTTTCTCTGTCTGGCTTGTTTCATTAGGATGATACTTTCCAGGTTCCTCCATATCGTCTCAAAGGATAAGAGATCTTTCTTTCTTACAGCTGCATAGTACTCCATTGTGTATATGTACCACTATTTTTTTATCCATTCGTCAATTGATGGACATTTGGGCTGTTTCCAGATCTTAGCTATTGTAAATAGTGCTGCTACAAACATGGGGGTATATATATTCTTTCTGATTGGTGTTTCAGGCTTCTTAGGGTATAGTCCGAGAAGTGGGATCACTAGGTTAAATATGACTTCAATTTTTACTTTTTTGAGGTAAGACCATATTGTTTTCCATAGTGGTTGCACCAGTCTGCATTCCCACCAGCAGTGTACTAGAGTCCCCTTTTCTACTTTTTTTTTTTTTTTTTTTTTTTTATCCTCACCCGAGGACATTTTTTTTCCCATTCTTTGTTCAGGTAGAGTGGGAGGGAGAGAGAGGAACAGAGAGAGAGGAGAGAAACATCGATGTGAAGGGACACATCGAGTGGCTGCCACCCGCACGACCAACCAGGGCCGGGGACAAACTGCAACCGAGGTACGTGCCCTTAGCGGGAACCGAACCCGGGTCTCTCCGGACCGCAGGCCAATGCTCTAACCGCTGAGCCAAACCGGCCAGGGCTAGAGTCCCCTTTTCTCCACACCCTCGCCAACACTTATTTGATGATTTGTTGATGGTGGCCATTCTGACAGGTATGAGGTGACACCTTATTGTTGTTTTAATTTGCATCTCTCTGATGATGAGTGATGTTGAGCATTTCTTCATATGTCTCTTCGCCATTTGTATGTCCTGTTTGGAGAGATGACTATTTAGTTCTTATGCCCATTTTTTAATTGGTTTCTTTGTTTCACATTTGTTGAGTTGTATAAGTACTCTATATATTTTGGATATTAACCCCTTATCTGATATAACATTGGCAATTATGCTCTCCCATACAGTGGGTTGCCTTTCCCTTCTGGTGGTTGTTTTTTTTTTTCCTGTGCAGAGGCTTTTGAGTTTGATGTAGTCCCATGTGTTCATTTTCTCCTTTATTTCTGTTGCCTTAAGTGATGTATCAGTGAAAATTTTGTTGCGTACGATGTCTGAAATTTTGTTGCCTACATTTTGTTCTAGGATTTGTATGGATTCATGAGTTACATTTAAGTGTTTTATCCATTTTGAGTTTATTCTTGTGTATGGTGTAAGTTGATGGTCTAGTTTCTTTTTTTTTTTTTTTTGCATGTAGCTGTCCAATTTTCCCAACGCCATTTATTAAAGAGGCTGTCCTTACTCCACTGTATGCTCTTGCCACCTTTGTCAAATGTTAATTGAGCATATTGCCTTGGGTCCATTTCTGGATTCTCTGTTCTGTTCCACTGGTCCATATGCCTGCTCTTTTGCCAGTACCAGGCTGCCTTGATTACAGTGGCTTCGTAGTATAACCTGAAATCTGGTAATGTGATCTCTCCAACTTTCTTCTTCTTTTTCAAGATTGCTGTGGCCATTCCAGGTCTTTTTTGGATTCATATGATTTTTTGAAGAATTTGTTCTAGTTCTGTGAAGTATGTTGTTGGTATTTTGATGGAAATTGCATTGAATCTATAGATTGCATTGGGTAGTATGGACATTTTAATGATGTTAATTCTTCCAATCCATGAACTAGATATGTGCTTCCACTTTTTTATATCTTCCTCTATTTCTTTTTTCAATGACCTGTAGTTTTCTGTGAATAGGTTCTTTATTTCTTTGGTTAAGTTTATTCCTAGGTATCTTAATTTTTTTGCCGCAATGGTAAATGGGATTATTTTCTCCGTTTCCCTTTCTGTGAGTTCATCATATGTGAATAAGAATGTCATCAATTTCTTGATGTTAATTTTGTATCCTGCTACTTTGCCAAATTTATTTATTAAGTCTAATACATTTTTGATGGAGTCTTTGGGGTTTTCTACATATAGTATCATGTCATTTGCGAATAATGACAGTTTCACTTCCTCCTTCCTAATTTGGATCCCTTTTATTTTTTCTTCCTGTCTGATTGCTGTAGCTAAGACTTCCAGTACCATGTTATTAAATAAGAGTGTCAAAGTGGGCATCCTTGTCCTGTTCCTGTTCTTAAGGGAAATGCTTTTAGTTTTTGCCCATTGAGCATGATGTTGGCTGTAGATCTGTCACATATGGCCATTATTATGTTGAAATATGATCCCTCTATTCCCACATTGTTGAACATTTTTATCAGAAATGATGCTGGATTTTGTCAAGGGCTTTTTCAGCGTCTATTGATATGATCATGTGGTTTTTATTCTTCATTTTGTTTATGTGGTATTTATTCTTCATTTTGTTATTTGTTGCCATATAATCACATTTATTGATTTGCGAATATTGTACTAGCCTTACATCCCTGGGATGAATCCCACTTGGTCATGGTGAATAATTTTTTTGATGTATGGCTGGATCCGATTTGCTCGTATTTTGTTTATGAATTTGGGGTCTATGTTCATCAGGGATATTGGCCTGTAGTTTTCTTCCTTTATAGTGTCTTTTTCTGGTTTTGGAATTAGAATTATGCTGGCCTCATAAAACGAATTTGAAAGTCTTCCTTCTTGAATTTTTTGAAATAGTTTGAGGAGAATGGGTGTTAGTTCTTTTTTGAATGTTCAGTAAAATTCCCCCGTGAAGTCATCTGGGCCTGGGGTTTTGTTTTTGGGAGAGTCTTGATTGCATCTTCAATTTCTTCTGTTATTATTGGTCTGTTCAAATTTTCTATCTCTTCCTGGTCCAGTTTTGGGACGCTATGTGTTTCTAGAAATTTGGTCATTTCTCATAGATTGTAGAAGTTGTTGCCATAAATGTTGTTCATAGTAGTTGTTAATGATCTTCTGTATTTCTGTGGTGTCAGTTGTTACTTCTTTTTCATTTCTGATTTTGTGTATTTGGGTTCTCTCTCTTTGTTCCTTGGTTACGCTAACTAAGGGTCCATCAATCTTGTTTATCTTTTTGAAAAACAAGCTCTTTTTTCATTGGTCCTTTGAATTGTTTTCGTTCTTTCTTTCTTTTTTGGTCTGTATGTCATTTATTTCTGCTCTGATCTTTACTATTTTCTTCCTTCTATTTGCTCTGGGGTTTTCTTTTTGTTTTCTTTCTAGGTCATTAAGGTGTGAGGTTAGATATTCTATTAGAGATTTTTCTTGCCTCTTGACATAGGCCTGTAGTGCTATGAACTTCCCTCTCAGGGCTGCTTTTACTGTATCCCATAGGTTTTGTGTTGTTGTGTGTTCATGTTCATTGGATTCCAGGAAGTTTTCAATTTCTTCCTTGATGTCCTCAGTGACCCACTCATTGTTTAATAACATGCTATTTAGCCTCCATTTCTTCAAATGTCTTTGCATGTTCTTATTGCAGTTGATTTCTAGTTTCATGCCATTGTTATCTGAGAATATGCTTGATATGATTTCAATCTTCTTGAACTTGTAGAGATTTAGTTTGTGTCCTAACATGTGGTCTATCTTTGAGAATGTCTGATGTGCACTAGAGAAGAATGTAGATTCTGTAGCTTTGGGGTGTAATTCTCTGTTGATATTTATTAAATCCATTTGGTCTAGTGCTTCATTTAGAGTCTCTGTTTTCTTACTAATTTTTTGTCTAGAGGATCTATCCAGGATTATCAGTGGGGTGTTGAAGTCCCCTGCTATGATTCTATTGCTATCAATTTCTCCTTTGAAGTCTTCCTAAATATTTTTAATATATGTTGGTGTTCCTATATAGGGTGCATATATGTTTATCAAGGTTATATCTTCCTGTTGGATAGATCCTTTCAATATTATGTAGTGGCCTTCTTTGTCTCTAGTTATGACCTTCATTTTGAAATCTAATTTATCAGATATGAGTACTGCTTCCCCAGCTTTTTCTTCATTTCCGTTTGTTTGGAAGATTTTTTTCCATCCCTTCACTTTCAACCTATGTGTGTCTTTTGTTGTGCGGTGAGTCTCTTGTAAACAACATATATGTGAGTCATGTTTTCTTATGCAATTAGCTACTCTGTGTCTTTTTATCGGAGCATTCAGTTTAATTACATTTAAGGTGATTATTGATATGTACTTATTTATTGCCATTTTTGTTTAGTGTGGTTACATTTTTCTTCCTATTTCTCCTGCTAATTACAGCAGTCCTTTTAACATTTCTTGCAGGACTGGTTTGGGTCTAATGTATTCACTTAGCCTTTTTTGTATGTGTGGGAAGCTCTTTATTTGACCTTGTATTTTGAATGACAGCCTTGATGGGTAGAGTAGTCTTGGATTCAGATCCTTGTTTTTCATGACCTTGATTACCTCATGCCATTTCCTTCTGGCCTGTAGTGTTTCTGTTGAGAAATCAGCTGAGAGCCTTATGAGGTTTCCTTTGTAGGTAACCTGTTGCTTCTTTCTTGCTCCTTTAGGATTCTCTATTTGTCTTTAATTTTTGGCAGTTTGATTACTATGTGTCTTGGTGTGGGCCTGTTTGGGTTCTTCTTACTTGGGGTTCTCTGTGCTTCTTGAACTTGAATGCCTTCTTCCTTCACCAAATTAGGGAAGTTTTCTGTCACTGTTTCTTCAAATATATTCTCTATCCCTTGCTCATTTTCTTCTTCTTCAGGGACTCCTATGATGCGAATATTATTACGTTTCCAGTTGTCCCACAGTTTTCTTAAGCTGTCTTCCTGTTTTTGAATCATTTTTTCCTTTTGGTTTTCTGATTGGTTGATTTTTTTCTACTCTGTCTTCTAATTCAATGATCAGGTTTTCTACTTCCTCTACTCTGTTTTTTAGACCTTCCAATGTGTTCTTTATTTCTGATATGTCATTCTTCATTTCTTCTTGGTGGTTTTTAATTTCCAACTGGTTGATTTTCAATATTTCTATGTCTTTACTCATGGTGCTCATGTCCTTACACATGCTGTTGAGCTTCCTTAAGATCATGGCTCTGAATTCTAGTTCTGTTAACTTACTTAACTGCACCTCATTTATCTCATATTCGGTAGATGTCTCTTGTTCTTTCATTTGGCTTTTATTTCTGTGTTTCACCATTTTGGCTATCACAGTGGGCTTTGGAGCCTGGCAAATATTTCCTGTGTGTGTTGGTGTTCTTCTGTTTGTGGCTCTCTCTCCTGGGTTTGGATGAGCGAGTGAGGACCCACGTTAAACCCACCACTGTCAAGTTTTACTTTCCTGGTTAGATTTGCTAGCCCAGGAATGGTACAGTTATCCTCTAGCTTTTTGCCTGGAGGCTATCAGGAGCAGTTACTTGAAGAGCCTTGGCCTCTCACTTGAGTGAAAAACTCTCTCAGGTGTTCAGCCCAAGGGGATTTCCCGAGGGTGGGGCAATTGCTGGTTGTTAATGGGCCTCAATTTGCATTTCAATGGCCACTGGGTGGGGTTGAATCTCCAAGGGAGGGGCCTGAACCTCTCCCTAGAGCCCTGGGAAGGAGTAAGATGACCACCATCCTGTGTGGTTGCAACTCAGCAAAAGCTCTGAGCACCCTCCAAATCCCAATTATTCCCACACAGTTCCAGTCCAGTCTGCCCTCCCTCTGCTGGAGACCAAGGTGAGTTGCTCCGGCTCTGCGCTGTGGAGCCACTTGGGAGTTTAACCCAAGGGCGCTGCTCACAGCTAAGGCCACTGCAGTCTCTGGGCTCCCAGCCCTCCTCTTACGCCTTTACAAACCTACCAGGATTGAGTCAGGGTCCCTGGTTATATGGTCCTCACAAACTGCTTTTCTGTTGCTTTTTCCTGACAATTTGTCTTTATTTTAGTTGTAATTCCAGTTTGGTCCTGGGAGATGATCTGTGTAGCTTCCATTCCCTCTGCCACCATTTTGGAATCTCCCACAGAATTATTTTGATTTGACAGAAATCTACCTGCTTACCCATCACAACTTCAAAAGTACCAGTACACTCTAACAATATATTTAAAACTTTTAGGTTAAAATATACAACTTGGGTTCATTCTAATGTGGACTCTATGTTCACAATTTACCTAATGGCATATTCAAATAATAGTGAGACACAGAGGAAAATTTTCAGCCATTACTGCATATTTTGGAATGTATTACAGATCATAATACTAGGGGGCAAACTATTTTTACTACCTTTGATTCTTACTCTCAAGAAATACACTTTAATATAATACAAAAATATTTATGTTAATAGTTATTTTTATATTAAAGAGTGCATAACATTTCTTTTAATTAAGCAGTCAAACATTTTGTTTCTCTACTCCCTTCCTAAACAACATTAACAAAGAACTGTAAAGTCTACATGACTTGCATTCTTTGTTTTTAATCCTCACCCAAGGATAAAAAAAAATATATTTTTACTTATAAGGCAAGACTCTCTAATTGCATTTATCTTCAGATAGAGCAGGAGGGAGAGAGGAAGGACGAGAGAGAGAAACATCGATGTGAGAGAGACACATCGACTGGTTGCCACCCACACAACCCCAACCAGGGACGGGGAAAAACTGCAACAAAGTTATGTGCCCTTAGCAGAATTCTCTGGTCTGTGGGCCGACACTCTAACTGCTAAGCCAAACCAGGCAGGGCAATGACCTGCTTCCTTGCATAAGAATTTTAAATGTCCCCCATCTGCTTTTGTTTATTCTACACCTGATCTGAATTCCTTGTATTTCTTTCATGGTTTCTCCCATCAGATTATTTCACTCTCATGTATTCATGTACTTACAAACAAAATTTTCTATAGCAGGTTTAAAAAAAAAAATGGTTTAGGTCTTCCCAAACTTCTTGAGTCAGGAATCTATCTACTCTTGGTCTACATTTGCTTACTATTATTTCAAAACTCTACCTTTAAAATCTGGATTATATTCTAAACCCTTTCATTGCTTTCTTGATAGTTAACTTGTTTTTATTAATTATTTTTGTTCCAGCTGCTCTCCTTTTTCCCCATTGACATAATCATCCTCGTCCCGCCCCCCACCCTGCATAGTTGTCTATGTCCATCAGTTACACATACACACGTATAAGTTCTGTGGTCTATCTCTTCCCTCTCAATATCCCCCTCTTCTCAGATTTGTCAGTGTCTACCCCACATCTATGTATCTGGGTTTATTCTGTTCATCAGTTTGTTTTGTTCATTATATTCCACAAATAAGTGAGATCATGTGATGTTTGTCTTTCTCTGATTGACTTATTTCACTTAGCATATTACTCTCCAGGTACCTCCATGTCATCTCAAAGGATAAGATATATGTCTTTCATACAGCTGCATAGTATTCCATTGCGTATATGTAACACAGCTTTTTTATCCACTCAACTACTGATGGACACTTGGGCTGTTCCCAGATCTTAGCAATTGTAAATAGTGCTGCTATAAACACAGAGGTACATATATTTTTTCTGATTGAGGTTTCAGGCTTGTTAGGATATTCCTAGGAATGAGATCACTGGGTCAAATGGCAGATTAATTTGTTGAGGAAACACTATATTGTTTTCCATAGTGGCTGCACCAGTCTGCATTCCCACCAGCAGTGTACTAGAGTCCCCTTTTCTACACACCTTCGCCAGCACTTGTTGTTTAATGATTTGTTGATGGCAGCCATTCCAAGTGTGAGGTGATATGTCATAGTTGTTTTAATTTGCATCTCTCTGATGATTAGTGACATTGAGTATTTTTTCATGTGCCTCTTGGCCATTTGTATATTCATTTTGGAGAGGTGTCTATTTAGATCCTCTGCCCATTTTTTAATTGGGTTCCTTGTCTTTCTTTTGTTGAGTTGTATGTGTACTCTATATATTTTGAAAATTAATCCCTTATCTGATGTATTGTTGGCAATTATGCTCTCCCAAACAGTGGGTTCCCTTTTCATTTTGATGGTTGTTTCTTTAGCCGTGGAGAAGTTTTTTAGTTTGATGAAGTCCCATGTGTTTATTTATTCCTTTGTTTGTCTTGCCTAAGGCATCGTATTAGTGAAAATTCTACTGTGTGTGATGCTAAAATATTTAGTTGCCTACATTTTCTTCTAGGATTTTTATGGATTCACAAGTCACATTCGTCTTTTATCCATTTTGAGCTTATTTTTGTGTATGGTGTAAGGTAGTAATATAACTTCATTATTTGGCATATAGCTGTCCAATTTTCCTAGCACCATTTATTAAAGAGGCTGTTCTTATACCACTGTATGCTGCCGCCACCTTTGTCAAATATTAACTAAGTATAATGTCTTGGGTCAATTTCCGGGTTGTCTGTTCTATTCCATTGTTCTATATGACTGTTCTTATGCCAGTATCAGGCTGTTTTGATTACAATGGCTTTATAGTATAACCTGATACTGTGATCCCTCTTACTTTGTTCTTCTTTTTTGGTTTCATATAAACTTTTGGAGTTTGGTCTAGTTCCATGAATTATATCGGTATTTTTATGGAGATTGCATTGAATCTATAGATTGCTTTGGGTAGAATGGACATTTTTTTTAAAAAAATTTTCTTTATTTATTTGAGAGAGAGAGGAACAGAGAGGGAGAGAGAGAGAGAGAGAGAGAGAGAGAAATGTCGAGGAGAGAGAACATCAATTAGCTGCCTCCTGTATGCCCCCCACTGGGGATTGGGCCCACAACCTGAGCATGTGCCCTGACCGGGAATTGAACTGGTGACCTCTTGGTGCATGGGTCGATGCTCAACCACTGAGCCACATCAGCTGGGCAAGAATGGAAATTTTAATGATGTTGATTCTTACAATCTATGACAAGTATATGCTTCCACATTTTTATATCTTCCTCTATTTCTTCTTTCAATGTCCTGTAGTTTTCTGAGAACAGGTCCTTTACTTCTTTGATTATGTTTATTCCTAGGCATCTTAGTTTTTCTGCTGCAATGGTAAATGAGATCGTTTCTTTAGTTTCTCTTTCTGTGAGTTCCTTGTTGGTGTATAAGAATGTCATCAATTTCTTGACCTTAATTTTGTATCCTACTACTTTACCAAATTCATTTATTAGCTCTGGTAGGCTTTTTAAAGGGTCTTTAGCATTTTCTATATATAATATCATATCATCTGAAAATAATGAAAATTTCACTTCCTCCTTTCAAATTTGGATACTTTCTATTTTTTCTTCTTGTCTAATTGCTGTGGCTAAGACTTCCAGTACTGTGTTAAATAAGAGTGGCGAAAGTGGGCATTTCTGTTTTGTTCCTGTTCATAAGGGAAATGCTTTCAGTTTTTGCCCATTGAGTATGAGGTTGGCTATAGGTTTTTATATATGACCCTTATTATTTTGAGATATGATCCCTGTATTCCCACATTGCTGAGTGTTTATATCAGAAATGGGTGCTGGATTTTGTCGAATGCTTTTTCAGCATCTATTGATATGTTCATATGGTTTATCTTTTATTTTGTTTATGTGGTCCATCACATTTATTGATTTGCAAATATTGTACCAGCCTTGCATCCCTGGGATGAATTCCACTTGGTTATGGTGATTAATTTTTTTAATGTATTGCCTGATATGATTTGCTAATATTTTCTTAAAGATTTTGGCAACTATGTACATCAGGGATACTGGCCTTTAGTTTTTTTTCTTTGTAGTGTCTTTTTCTGGTTTTGGAATAGGATTATGCTGGCCCCATAAAACGAGTTTGGAAGTATTCTTCTTCTTGGATTTTTTGGAACAGTTTGAAAAGAATGGGTATTAGCTCTTCTTTGAATGTGCAGTTTAAATCCCCCATGAAGCCATCCAGGCCTGATGTTTTGTTTTCTGGGAGAATCTTGATTACATCTTCAATTTCTTCTCTTGTTATTGGTCTGTTCAAGTTTTCTATCTCTTCCCAGTGCAGTTTTGGGAGACTGTATTTCTAGAAATTTGTTCATTTTTCCTAGATTTTCTAATTTGTTGGCATATAATTGTTCATAATATATTTTAATGATTCTTTGTATTTCTGTGATGTCAGATGTTACTTCTCTTCTTTCATTTCTGATTTTGTTTATTTGGGTCCTCTCTTTTTGTTCCTAGGTGAGTCTGGCCAAGGGTCCATCAATCTTGTTTATCTTTTCAAAGAACCAGCTCTTTGTTGTATTGATCTTTTGAATCGTTTTTTTTTTTTTTTTTTTCTTTTCTTTTTGGTCTCTATGTTGTTTATATCTGCTCTGACCTTAACTATTTCTTTCCTTCTACTTGCTCTCAGTTTTTCTTTTTTGTTTACTTTCTAGTTCCTTAAGTTGTTGGGTTAGATAATCAATTAAATTTTTTGTTTGTTTGTTGAGTTAGGCCTGTAGCACTATGAACTTCCCTCTCAGGACTGCTTTCGCTGCGTCCCATAGACTTTGTGTTGTGTGTTCATTTTCATTGGTTTCCAGGAAGTTTTTAATTTTTTCTTTGATCTCCATAGTAACCCATTTGTTGTTCAATAACTAGCCATTTAGCCTCCATATATTGAAATGTTTTTGTGTGTTTTTATTATAATTGATTTCTAGTTTCATGCCATTACTATTTGAGAAGATGCTTTATATGATTTCAATCTTCTTGAACTTGTAGAGACTTAGTTTGTGTCCTAACATGTGGTTATCTAATGTCTCATGTGCATTTGAAAAGTATGTGAATTCTGCAGGTTTGAGGTGTAATTCTCTGCAGATATCTACTAAATCTATTTGATCTAGTGCATCATTTAGAGTCTCTGTTTCTTTTGTTAATTTTTTGTCCAGAGGATCTATCCAGTGATGACAGAGGGGTATTATAGTCCCCTGCTATGATTGCTGTTGATTTCTCCTTTGAAGTCTTCTAGAAGTTTTTAAATGTATTTTGGTGCTCCTGTGTTGGGTGCATATTGTTTACCAAGGTTATATCCTCCTGTTGGATAGATCTTTTCAATATTATGTAGTTGCCTTCTTTATCTCTAGTTATGACCTTTATTTTGAAGTCTAATTTTTCAGATATGTGTATTGCTACTCCAGCCTTTTTTTCCTTTTTGTTTGCTTGGGAAAAAATTTTTCCATCTCTTCACTTTCAACCTATGTGATTCATTTGTTGTGAGGTGGATCTCTTGTAAACTCATATAACATATATAAGTTGTGTTTTCTTATCTATTTAGATACTCTGTGTCTTTTGAAAGGAGCTTTTAATCCATTTACTTTTAAAGTTATTTTTGTAATGTACTTTTTTATTGCCATTTTTGTTTATTGTGGTTATGTTTTTCTTTCTATTTCTTCTACTAATTACAATAGTCAATTTAATATTTCTTACGGTATTGGTTTGGTGATAATATATTCCCTTAGCTCTTTTTTGTCTGGGAAGCTCTTTATTTCACCTTGTGTTTTGAATGATAGCCTTGCTGGATAGAGTAGTCTTGATTTCAGATCCTTGTTTTTTGTCACCTTGATTTCTTCATGTCATTCCTTCTGGCCTTTTGTATTTCTGTTAAGATGTCAGCTGATAGCCTTATGGGGGTTCCTGTAGAGGTAACTTGCTGCTTATCTCTTGCTGCCTTGAGGATTCTCCCTTTGTCTTTAATTTTTGGCATTTTAATTATTATGTGTCTTGGTGTGGGCCTGTTTGGGTTTTTCTTTACTTGGAGCTCTGTGTAATTCTTGAAATTGAATGCCTTTTTCCTCTGCCAAGTTAGAGAAGTTTTCTGTCACTATTTTTCAAATATATTCTCTAATCCTTGCCATTTTTTTCTTCCTATGGCACACCTAGGATGCGTATGTTGTTACACTTCATATTGTCTCACAGTTCTTAGGCTGTCTTCTTACTTTTTTTTTTTTAATTTTTAGTATGTGCCCCTCATAGGAACCGAACCTGGGACTCTCTGGTCCACAGGCCGACACTCCAACTGCTGAGACAAACCTGCCAGGGCTGTCTTCCTGTTTTTTTTTAACTATTTTTTCTTTTTAGTTTTCTGATTGGGTGATATTTTCTACCCTCTCTTCTAATTCACTGATTTGGTCCTTGGCTTCATCTATTCTGCTGGTTATTCCTTCCAATGTGTTCTTTATTTCTGCTATGTCATTCTTCATTTCCAATTGGTTGCTTTTCAGTGTTTCTATATCTTTACTCATGCTATTGAGCTCTTTACTCATGCTATTGAGCTTCCTCATGATTATTGCTCTGAAATCTCGCTCTGATATCTTGCTTAATTCTACATCATTTATTTCTTCTTCTGCAGAATTATCTTGTTCTTTTATCCAGTATTTGTTTGTTTCTTTCACCATTTTGGCTATCTCAGTGGGTTTGGAGCCTGCTAAATTTTCCCTGTGAGTGTTGGTGTTCTGCTGGTTGTGTCTCCCTCTACTGTGTTTGGATGAGTGTGGAAGGAGTCACATTAAACACCATTATCAAATCTTACATTTCTGGGTAGATTTGCAAGGCAAAGAAAGGGTAAGTTTTCCTCTAGCTATTTGCCTGGAGGCTATTAGTCTCAGTTATTTGATGAGCCTCAAGTGGGGCCGTTACTCACTAATTTAATTGAGAAGTTAATGAGCCTCAATTTGCATTTCTCTGGCCTGGTCTGGTGGTGTTGAATACCTGCCTGTGGGAGGGGTCTTTGCTTCACCCCAGGGCTCTGGGAAGGGGCTCTTTGAGTAAGATGGGTACTGTGAGGAAGCAATTCAGTACAGGAATCTCTGTGTCCACCCCTCTAGAGCCAGGAGCCACCTTTTGACTCAGTTCCTGTTCAGTCCACCCTCCCTCTACTGGAGCACAAGGTGAGTGGCTGTAAATGGGGATTTTTTGCTTTATTAAAAGAAAAAGCAGGGAAAAAGCTAAAAGAATTTCCCTTAAGGCCAGGAACAAGACAAGGATGCCCACTTTCACCACTCTTATTTAACATTGTACTGGAAGTCTTAGCCACAGCAATCAGACAGGAAAAAAAAATGAAAGGGATCCAAATTGGAAAGGAGGAAGTAAAACTGTCATTATTCGCAGATGATATGATACTATACATAAAAAACCCCAAAGACTCCATCAAAAATGTACTAGACTTAATAAATGAATTTGGCAAAGTAGCAGGATACAAAATTAACATCAAGAAATCAATTGCATTCTTATACACCAATGATGAACTCACAGAAAGAGAAACTAAAAAGAAAATACCATTTACCATCGCAGCAAAAATATTAAGATACCTAGGAATAAACTTAACCAAAGAAATAAAGGACCTATTAGCAGAACACTACAGGTCATTGAAAAAAGAAATAGAAGAAGATATATAAAAGTGGGAGCACATACCTTGTTCATGAATTGGAAGAATTAACATCATTAAAACGTCCATACTACCCAAAGAAATCTATAGATTCAATTCAATCCCCATCAAAATACCAATGACATACTGCACAGAACAGAACAATTACTTCAAAAGTTTTTATGGAATCAAAAATGACCTGGAATGGCCACAGCAATCTTGAAATGGAAGAACAAAGTTGGAGGGATAACATTACCCGATTTATATTTGTACTACAAAGCCACTGAAATCAAAACAGCCTGGTACTGGCAAAAGAACAGGCACATAGATCAATGAAACAGAATAGAGAACCCAGAAATGGACCCAAGACAATATGCTCGATTAATATTTCACAAAGTTTGCAAGAGCATACAGTGGAGTAAAGACAGCCTCTTTAATAAATGGTGTTGGGAAAGTTAGACAGCTACATGCAAAAAAATGAAACTAGACCATCAACTTACACCATACACAAGAATAAACTCAAAATGGATAAAAGACTTAAATGTGACTCATGAATCCATACAAATCCTAGAAGAAAATTTAGGCAACAAAATTTCAGACATCATACACAGCAAAATTTTCACTGATACATCACCTAAGGCAACAGAAATAAAGAAGAAAATGAACGCATGGGATCAATCTCAAAAGCCTCTGCACATCAAAAGATACAATCATCAAAATGGAAAGGCAACCCACTCTATGGGAGAGCATAATTGCCAATGATACATCAGATAAGGGGTTAATTTCCAAAATACTTAGCGTGCTCATACAACTCAACAAAAGGAAGACAAAGAACCCAATTAAAAAATGAGCAGAGGAACTAAATAGACACCTCTCCAAACAGGACATACAAATGGCTAAGAGACATATGAAGAAATGCTCAACATCACTCATCATCAGAGAGATGCAAATTAAAACAACAATGAGGTGTCACCTCACAACTGTCAGAATGGCCGCCATCATCAAATCATCAAACAACAAGTGTTGGCGAGGGTGTGGAGAAAAGGGGACTCTAGTACACTGCCGGTGGGAATGCTGACTGGTACAGCCACTATGGAAAACAATATGGTGTTACCTCAAAAAATTAAAAATTGAACTTCCATTTGACCCAGTGATCCCACTTCTAGGAATGTACCCTAAGAAGCCTGAAACACCAATCAAAAAGAATATATGTACCCCCATGTTTATAGCAGCACTATGTACAATAACTAAGGCCTGGAAACAGCCTAAATGTCCATCCGTAGACGAATGGATAAAAAAGCAGTGGTGCATATACACAATGGTGTACTATGCACCTGTAAGAAAGAAAGATCTCTTATCTTTTGCAAGGACATGGAGGAACCTGGAGAGTATTATCAAAACAAGCCAAACAGAGAAAGCCAAGTATCATATGATATCACTTATTTGTGGAATATAATGAACATAACAGTCTGAAAAATGGGGTAGTCTCAGAGACGTGGAAGTGGGGTACAGACCGACAATCCCCCAAAGAGGGGGTGGTGGGGGAGAGATAAACCAGAGAAGTTATATGCATGTATGCATGAACAATGGACATGGACAACAAAGCTGGGGATAGGGCGGGGAGGTGAGGGGAGGGGGGAATCAGTGGGGGATAAAAGAGAAACATCTGTAACAAATATAAATTAATTAATTATAAAAAAACAAACAACAAAAATAAACACTTTCTCAGCGAGAAGTGTACAGTGCTAATACAGCTCTCTGCTGCTCTCTCTGGCAGCCCACCCCCACTCATCCTCCCAATTCCTAACAGTCTCGATTTGGTGTTCCTGGTTGCACTGGTTCTGTCCAGCTGTTATTCAGTTGGCTTTTGTCCTGGGACACGAACTGTGTAGCTTCCATTTACTCTGCTGCCATTTTTTCCTTACTTGATAGTTAATTCCTTAGCTTTTGTGTATTTAATAACATTGCAGCACATCCAAGTATTTTTAAAATACTATTAATTTTTGCCCTTTATCTTCTGCTACACCCTATGACGATTCTCTTGTCTTTTAGGTAGATTCCTCTTTATTATATTATAAAGATTAATTCATTATGACCACTCCTACTCTGACAACTAAAATGAAGCATCTCTCTGTGCCTTGTGCTTTAGTAAAAACTATCCAATCATGGGCCATTTCTGTTATATCTGAGTTTTTCCAGATGACCTTCCTTCTTATTCACCTATTCCAAGCTCTCGAGCATGTTTCTGCCTGGAACACATCTCTTCCACACCCTGGTACTCCACTAGCTACATTTCAAACACCACTATGTATTTTATCTTTTCTAGGTTACCACCCTTGGTGTTATCACTTAGGTCTTGGGCTGTTTCTCTCTCAAGTTTTGGCTCATGCACGGATTTGGGCAAGCCACTCTTCCTATGTAGTCTTGGTTCCAGAGAATAAGAGAGGAAGGCATTTTTTAAAAATATTGACTGAAGTCCAGAAAAGTTGTATTTATCTATCTTAAATGAAGACCACATAACCTATACTCCTGGTTTACTACTTACTGATATGAGATCATAAAGAAGTTTTACAATATCTAGTCTGAGAAGTCAGCTGCTGATCTAATGTGGTTTGCTGCAAGTAATGGATGGCTCTGCTGTTGCTTCAATGTTTCCATTGTCTTCATCTTGTAATGGTTCCTGTTGTCTGATTGTGTGTCTCTTGCGTTTAACCTCTGTGATCTTCTTTGATGTGTAGCTTAATATTTTCTTCATATTTAGAAAGTTTCAGTCACTATTTGTTCAAATACTTCCCTGTCACTCTACTGCTCTCTTCTCCTTCTGAACTAACCATTCTCTGTGGGTTTCCGTACTTACTGGCATCCCATAGTTCCCCGACACATTATTTATCTTAATTGTTTTTCCTGATTTTCAGCTTGGACACTCTGTTTTAAAAAAAAAAAAATTTTATTGACTTTTAGAGGGAGAGGAGGGAGAGGGAGCAAGAGAGAGAGAAACATCAATGAGAGCCCTGGTTGGCTCAACAGCTAGAGAGTCGGCCTGCAGATCAGAGAGTCCCAGGTTCAGTTCCCACTAAGGGCACATACCTCAGTTGTGTCCCAGGCCCTGGTTGGGGTTGTGCTAGTGTGTCTCCGGACCTCAGGTGGGCGCTCTAACCGCTGAGCCAAACCGGCCAGGGCTAGTGTGTCTCATTCGATGTGTCTCTCTCACATTGAAGTTTCACTCTCTCTCTCTCTTCCTCCCTCTCTCCTTCCCACTCTATCTGAAGATAAATGCAAAAAGTGTCCACAGGTGAGGATTAAAACAAAGAAAAAAACATCAATGAGAGAGAACATCGTTTAGCCACCTCCTGCATACACCCCACTAAGGATTTGGCCCACAACTTGAGCATATGCCCTGACTAGGAATCAAACCAGTGCCCTCTTAGTGCATGGGTCAGTGCTCAATCACTGAACCACTCTGGCTGGGCTGGACACTCTCTTTTGATCTATATTCAAGTTTACTAATTCTTTCTTCTGTCAGCTCAAACCTGCTGTTGAGCCCCTAGGGTAACTTTTAAATTTCAGTTTGAATTTTTCAACTTTTGAATTTTCACATGGTTCTTTTTAGTGTCATTTTTATCTATTTGTAATTTTTATCATTAATTTATTGAGTCACTGTCATCAAACTTTAAATCTTAAACATGATTTTCTTTTAACACATTTATAGTACTTTTAACTATACTATTATTGTAGTACTCATACTTTAAACATATTTATAGTACTTTGAACCATACTATTGCTGTAGTAGTCATACTTTAAACATATTTATAATCGATGCTGTGATTTTCTGCTAGTCTAACATCTTGGCTCTCTCTGGGAAGTTTGTCAAAAACAACCAAACAAATGTTTAACTACAAAAGTCATTGTAGAGATGACAAAATGAATATAACATCATCTATGTTAAGGACTGAGATATAAGAAGAGCGTGTTTATGGGGAACATTGCTTTAAGAAATATATTTCACAAATTTTTTTCTCAGCACACTTTATGTGTCCAGTCTCCTTTACGTACTGTTAAAAGAAAGAATCAGAAGAAATAGAAAATCTTCCTATAATCTTCAATCTCCTTTACAAAACTGCTCTTATGACCCCTTTTGCTCTCTGCCATTCTATTTTGTGAATAATGCTGGGGCTGAATATTACACTGATTTATATATGTCCACAGTTTCCAGATACTTTATTTTAGATCAAGCAAACATACAACATAAAAATAAGAAACAAACTGAAAAAGTATAAAGTGTATCATGTGTGGATATCTGAATGTTTTATATGTTACAAATAATTAAGGGCAGCCATGTTTTTCTGGAACTTACCTTATCTGACACCTTCTCCATAACAATTCAGGAAGCCAGCATTTTTCAATTGTGCTTCATTATGGACTAATAAGCGGCACTGTATTCCATTCCAATGTATACCTTCAAGTACAAAAGTTATAGTCCAGTCTCAGAATCACTGCTCCCACCAAAGTCAATGTTTTTGTTTGTGCTCCAGCTCAGCTATCCTCTACAATAAGTACTCTATGAATTTCTCCATCAGTTAATTTCTGACAAGCCAGTTCTATTTTTTTTTCCTAAACACTGAATTGCAGCAGTGAAGATCTCATATTTAAATTAAAACTTCCCACCACATAAGATGTTTTATTATAGTTCATATTTAACAATGTTTCTTTAACCTCAGTTTCTAGGCCAATGGCATGATTGTACAATACATAAATTTAAAACTGTTAGCATTGTTAATCAGCACTTTCAGGGACATGGTTGTACTTAAGGAAAAAGGTGAAGTGTGTAACTTAGAAACAAATAATAATAAAGTGTAGGAGCAAGGACATACAGGCAATAGAAGAACTGAATGAATTAGAAAACAGAATCACAATGCCAAACTTGTTTTCATGACAAAATAAGTGACATAATTTGAACAAAAAGAAGAAGACACAGCATAATGATTGAAAAAGGAGTTATAAACTATAGCTACAGTAAAGATAAAAATAATAAAAGACTACCAGGAGCATCTTAATACACTTGAAAACTTGGACAAAATAGACCATGGTCTAGATTTCTTAAAATTGGCTAAAGAAAAAATTACAAGCTAAATAGATTTATTCGATAGTTTGAGTAGTAAATAATAATTGAAAAATAATTTTTGACAAAGAATATCTAGCTCACCTTTACAGATGTTTTACTCCTCTTTCAAGGACCAATTTATTTCAACATTTTATACAAACTCTTCCAAAGAATAGATGAGGGAATACTCTAGCTCATTTTATGAGGCCAGTTTAACTTTTATTGTACTGGAATCAGACACATTCAGTAGAAAAGAAAATTACAGACTAACAGCACTTACGAACAGAGATATAAAAGCCAAAATACTATTAATAAATTCAGTATTCTATATAAAAAGGACAATGATTAAATTATATATGTAAAAAAATCAGAGACACAACAAAAATGCTTGTTATCACCACTTCTATTCATCATTGTCCTGCATAACGTGAGCAAAAGACAGAAACCAGGTTTTTTCAGAGGATATGATTGAACACATGAAAAGATGTTTAATCTCATAAGTGATTGAGACCACAGTAAATACCACTTTATATCCAATAGATAGAAAATTAAGAAATATGATACTACCAATGAAGAAGACGTGCATCAAGAAGACATCTACAGGTGGGGTTGTGAACTAATACACTGGAAAGCAATTTGGCATCATCTTGTAAGGTTGAGCATTCACATACTCTCATACCTAAGTATTCTACCCCTGAACCCTAGAGAAACTTGTGCATATGTGCTCAGGAGTACACATGTGAGAATGTTCAAGGCAGCCCTGTTTGTAACCACTCAAATGTCCATTGACAAGAGAATAAAAAATAAATTGTTGCTTTTCTATTCAAAGTCTGATGATTACTGGCTGTGTGGCTTTGGGCAAGTTACTTAACTCCTCTGTGTCTGTTTCTCATCTGTAAAATGGAGATGATAATACTTTTTATGTCATAGGATTGAGCATTAAACTACTTTGTTTTTTTTTTGTTGTTTTTTTTGTGACGAATTTTTATTTATTTTTTTGTTACAGATATTTTACCTTTTTACCCCATTGGCACCCCCCACCCCACCCACCCTCCACCCTGTCCCCAGCTTAGTTGTCAATGTCCATTGGTCATGCATACATGCATATAAGTTCTGTGGTTTATCTCTTCCCACCCCCCCACCACCATCCCCTCTTCTGAGGGATGTCAGTCTGTGCTCTACTTCCATGTGTCTGGGTCTACTGTATTCCTCAGACTGTTATGTTCATTATATTCCGTATATAAGTGAGATCATGTGGTATTTGTCTTTTTCTGCTTGGCTTCTTTCACTTAGGATAATACTTTCCAGGTCCCTCCATGTCGTCTCAAAGGATAAGAGATCTTTCTTTCTTACCGCTGCATAGTACTCCATTGTGTATATGTACCACGGCTTTTTTATCCATTCATCTACTGGTGGACACTTGGGCTGTTTCCAGATCTTAGCTATTGTAAACAGTGCTGCTATGAACATGGGGGTACATATATTCTTCCTGATTGGTGTTTCAGGCTTCTTAGGGTATATTCCCAGCAGTGGGATCACTGGGTCAAATGGAAGTTCAATTTTTAATTTTTTGAGGTAGCACCATATTGTTTTCCATAGTGGCTGCACCAGTCTGCATTCCCACCAGCAGTGTATTAGAGTCCCCTTTTCTCCACACCCTCGCCAACACTTCTTGTTTGATGATTTGTTGATGGTGGCCATTCTGACAGGTGTGAGGTGATACCTCATTATTGTTTTAATTTGCATCTCACTGATGATGAGTGATGTTGAGCATTTCTTCATATGTCTCTTGGCCATTTGTATGTCCTGTTTGGAGAGGTGTCTATTCAGTTCCTCTGCCCATTTTTTAATTAGGTTCTTTGTCTTCCATTTGTGGAGTTGTATGAGCACTCTATATATATTGGAAATTAACCCCTTATCTGATACATCATTGGCAATGATGTTCTCCCATACAGTGGGTTGCCTTTCCATTTTGATGATTGTTTCTTTTGCTGTGCAGAAGCTTTTTAGTTTGATGTAGTCCCATGTGTTCATTTTCTCCTTTATTTCTGTTGCCTTAGGTGATGTATCAGTGAAAATTCTGCTCCGTATGATGTGCGAAATTTTGTTGCCTACATTTTCTTCTAGAATTTTTATGGATTCACGGGTCACATTTAAGTCTTTTATCCATTTTGAGTTTATTTTTGTGTATGGTGTAAGTTGATGGTCTAGTTTCATTTTTTTGCATGTAGCTGTCCAATTTTCCCAACACCATTTATTAAAGGGGCTGTCTTTACTCCACTGTATGCTCTTGCCACCTTTGTCAAATATTAATTGAGCGTATTGCCTTGGGTCCATTTCTGGGTTTTCAGTTCTGTTCCACTGGTCTATATGCCTGTTCTTGTTCCAGTACCAGGCTGTTTTGGTTACAGTCGCTTTTTAGTACAACCTGATATCTGGTATTGTGATCCCACCTACTTTGTTCTTCTTTTTCAAGATTGCTGTGGCTACTCGGGGTCTTTTTTGGTTCCATATGAACTTTTGAAGTATTTGTTCTAGTTCTATGAAATATGTCGTTGGTATTTTGATGGGGATTGCATTGAATCTATAGATTGCTTTGGGTAGTATGGACATTTTAATTATGTTAATTCTTCCAATCCATGAACAGGGTATGTGCTTCCACTTTTTTATATCTTCCTCTATTTCTTTTTCAATGACCTGTAGTTTTCTGCAAATAGGTCCTTTACTTCTTTGGTTAAGTTTATTCCTAGGTATCGTAATATTTTTGGAGCGATGGTAAATGGGATTGTTTTTTCAGTTTCTCTTTCTGTGAGTTCATCATTGATGTACAAGAATGCCGTCGATTTCTTGACGTTAATTTTGTATCCTGCTACTTTGCCAAATTCATTTATTAAGTCTAATAGTATTTTGATGGAGTCTTTAGAGTTTTCTATGTACAATATCATGTCATCTGCAAATAATGACAGTTTCACTTCCTCTTTTCCAATTTGGATCCCTTTTATTTTTTCTTCATGTCTGATTGCTGTGGCTAAGACTTCCAGTACAATGTTAAATAAGAATGGTGAAAGTGGACATCCCTGTCTTGTTCCTGTTCTTAATGGAAATGTTTTTAGTTTCTGTCCATTGAGTATGATGTTGGCTGTAGGTCTTCAATATATGGCCTTTATTATGTCGAGATATGATCCCTCTATTCCTACATTGCTGAGCGTTTTTATCAGAAATGGATGCTGGATTTTGTCAAATGCTTTTTCAGCATCTATTGATATGATCATGTGGTTTTTATTCTTCATTTTGTTTATGTGGTGTATCACGTTTATTGATTTGCGAATATTGTACCAGCCTTGCATCCCTGGAATGAATCCCACTTGGTCATGGTGAATAATTTGTTTGATGTATTTCTGGATCCGATTTGCTAAATTTTGTTCAGGATTTTGGCGTCTATGTTCATCAGGGATATTGGCCTGTAGTTTTCTTTCTTTGTAGTGTCTTTTTCTGGTTTTGGAATTAGAATTATGCTGGCCTCATAGAACGTGTTTGGAAGTCTTCCTTCTTCTTGAATTTTTTGAAATAGTTTGAGAAGAATGGGTGTTAGTTCTTTTTTGAATGTTCGGTAAAACTCCCCCGTGAAACCATCTGGGCCTGGGCTTTTGTTTGCTGGGAGAGTCTTGATTACCTCTTCAATTTCCTTAGTTGTTATTGGTCTGTTCAAGTTTTCTATCTCTTCCGGGAATAGTTTTGGGAGACTGTGTGTTTCTAGATATTTGTCCATTTCGTTTAGATTGTCGAATTTGTTGCCATATAGTTGTTCATAGTAGCTGTTAACAATCTTTTGTATTTCCGTGGTGTTGGTTGTTACTTCTCTTTCATTTCTGATTTTGTGTATTTGGGTTCTCTCTTTTTGTTTCTTGGTGAGTCTAGCTAAGGGTCCATCAATCTTGTTTATCTTTTCGAAAAACCACCTCTTTGTTTCATTGATCCTTTGAATTGTTTTTTTGGTCTCTATGTCATTTATTTCTGCTCTGATCTTTACTATTTCCTTCCTTCTACTTGCTCTGGGGTTTTCTTTTTGTTTGCTTTCTAATTCTTTAAGTTGTGAGGTTAGACAGTCAATTAGAAATATTTCTTGTTTTTTGAGGTAGGCCTGTAGTGCTATGAACTTCCCTCTCAGAACTGCTTTCGCTGCATCCCATAGATTTTGTGTTGTTGTGTGTTCATTTTCATTGGTTTCCAGGAAGTTTTTAATTTCTTCCTTGATCTCCTCGGTGACCCATTCATTGTTTAATAACATGCTATTTAGCCTCCATGTGTTGAAATGTCTTTGCATGTTCTTGTTGCAATTGATTTCTAGTTTCATGCCATTGTGATCTGAGAAGATGCTTGATATGATTTTAATCTTCTTGAACTTGTAGAGATTTAGTTTGTGTCCTATCATGTGGTCTATTTGAGAATGTCCCATGTGCACTTGAGAGTAATGTGAATTCTGTAGTTTTGGGGTGTAATTCTCTGTAGATATCTATTAAATGCATTTGGTCTAGTGCTTCATTTAGAGTCTCTGTTTCCTTGCTAATTTTTTACCTAGAGGATGTATCCAGTGCTGTCAACGGGGTGTTGAAGTCCCCTGCTATGATTGTATTGCTGTCGATTTCTCCTTGGAAGTCCTCCAGAAGATTTTTAATATATTTTGGTGCTCCTATATTGGGTACATATATGTTTATCAAGGTTATATCTTCCTGTTGGATAGATCCTTTCAATATTATGTAGTGGCCGTTTTTGTCTCTAGTAATGGTCTTTATTTTGAAATCTATTTTATTAGATATGAGAATTGCTACCCCAGCTTTTTTTTGCTTTCCATTTGCTTGGAAAATTTTTTTCCATCCCTTCACTTTCAACCGATGTGAGTCTTTTGTTGAGAGGTGGGTCTCTTGTAAAAAACATATAGATGAGTCATGCTTTCTTATCCAATCAGCTACTCTGTGTCTCTTTATGGGAGCATTCAATCCATTTACGTTTAAGGTGATTATTGATATGTACTTATTTATTGCCATTTTTGTTTAGTGTGGTTCTATTTTTCTTCCCATTTCTACTGCTAATTACAGCAGTCCTTTTAACATTTCTTGCAGTGCTGATTTGGTGCTAATGTATTCCCTTAGCCTTTTTTTGTCTGGGAAGCTCTTTATTTGATCTATTTTGAATGATAGCCTTGCTGGGTAGAGTAGTCTTGGATTCAGATTCTTGTTTTTCATGAATTTGATTACTTCATGCCATTCTCTTCTGGCCTGTAGTGTTTCTTGTGAGAAGTCAGCTGAGAGCCTTATGGGGTTCCCTTTGTAGGTAACCTGTTGCTTATCTCTTGCTGCTTTTAGGGTTCTCTCTTTGTCTTTAATTTGTGGCATTTTAATTACTGTGTCTTGGTGTGGGCCTGTTTGGGTTCTTCTTACTTGGGACTCTCTGTGCTTCTTGAACTTGAATGCCTTCTTCCTTCACCAAATTAGGGAAGTTTTCTGTCACTATTTTTTTGAATATATTCTCTATCTCTTGCTCATTTTCTTCTTCTTCGGGGACTCCTATGATGCGAATATTATTACATTTCCAGTTGTCCTGTAGTTCTCTTAAGCTGTCTTCCTGTTTTTTAATAGTTTTTTCCTTTTGTTTTTCTGATTCGTTGATTTTTTCTACCCTGTCTTCTAATTCACTGATCCGGTCCTCAGCTTCCCCTACTCTGCTTTTTAAACCTTCCAATGTGTTTTTCATTTCTGATATGTCATTTTTTATCTCTTCTTGTTGGTTTTTAATTTCCAATTGGCTTATTTTCAGTGTCCCTATATCCTTACTCATGCTGTTCAGCTTCCTCAAGATCATGGCTCTGAATTCTAGCTCTGTTAACATGCCTAATTGCTCCACATTGATCTCATCTTCGGTGGAGGTGTCTTGCTCTTTCATTTGGCTTCTGTTTCTGTGTTTCACCATTTTGGCTATCACTGTGGGCTTTTGAGCCTGTCAAGTCCTCCCTGTGGGTGTTGGTGTTCTGCTGTTTGTCGCTCCCTCTCCTGTGTTTAGATGAGCGAGGGAGGACCCACGTTGAACACCACTGTCAAGTCTTACTTTCCTGGTTAAAGTTGCCAACCCAGGAAACGTACTGTTATCCTCTAGCTTTTTGCCTGGAGGCTAGCAGTCTAGGTTAATTGATGAGTTTTGGGTTGTCAGTTGATTGAAAAACTCCCTCTGGTGCTCAGCCAAGGGGCTTTCAGGAGGGTGGGGCAGATGCTGGTTGTTAGTGAGCCTCAATTAACACTTCAATGGCCCACAGGGTGGGGTTGGATCTCCGAGGGAGGGGCTGCTGCCTCTCCTCAGAGCCCTGGGAAGGAGCAATGTGGCCACCGACCTGAGTGGCTGCACTCAGCCAAAGCTCTGAGCGCCCTCCAGACCCCAAGTGTCCTGACTCAGTTCCAGTCCAGTCTGCCCTCCCTCTGCCAGAGCCCAAGGTGCGTGGCTGTGGCTGTTTCAGCCTCTGTCCCGGCTGCGCTGTGGAGCCGCCTGGGAGTGTGACCCGAGGTCGCTGCTCCCAGCTGAGGCTGCTGCCGAGCTGCCGACCTTGGGCTCCCAGCCCTGTCTCGCGCCTTCGCAAGCCTACCGGGATGGAGTCAGTGTCCCTCGTTGTATGGTCCTCGCAAGCTGCTTTTCTGTTGGTTTTTCCCGTCTATTTGTCTGTGTTATAGTTGTAATTCCAGTTTGGTTCTGGGAGAGGTCTGTGTAGCTCCGTTCACTCCGCTGCCATTTTTCGGTTCTTAAACTACTTTGTATATGTAAGCACCTACAGTAGTGCCTGGCATGCAGCAAGCATTCAATAAACTAGGGCAATTATCAAAAAAATAAATAAAACTCGTTAACATTGTTGATGCATCCTTTACAAATATCTAAACAATATATTGTAAATTGAGCTACAAAAATAAAGAGGATGGGAGAAATTTGCAAACGCGGATTTATTCACTAGATACAATGAGAGTGCTTAATACATGCATATGTTAGTTAATTTAAAAACAACCTTGCTATTAACATTTTGCATATTTCCAAGAATTTTTCAATAATGTATATGTATATGTGTATACATGTATCTGCATATGTATATGTGTGTCTTTATGCTTATGATCATAGATTTATGTTTATGTAATTGAAAAGAAGCTGAATTATATGGAGCTTTATAGCTTTGCATTTCATCTGATTTGTCCATCAATATTTTACTTATTATTAAATATTAACCAAAATTTGTTACCTATTTAATATGTAATTGTTCATATATGCAGCACTTTAGTTCAAAATTTCCACATTTTTTAGTATTTTTTTTTCCTCTAGAATTTTCATTCTCACATATACCACTCTGATGAACAGCCTTGAAAACAAACCTGAGCTTGTATTTCTGATTATTTATTGCATTACTTCTAGGGAATTCTTGAGTGGGTGGTTAAAATAAAATTGTTTGAGGGCTAAATAAAAGCTTCTAATACATATTTCAAACTTGGCCAAGTAATATTTTATACTCCCAGTTAACCATTTCATGTAGGGAGTCCTGTTCTCCCCTGATTTTCTAAGATGTTTGGTTTTTACATAATAAAAAATAAGAACAATAAAACAGACCAGTTTGGATTAACTCTTGCTTTCTTAAATCAACTTTGTACTTTCAATGAAAAGCATAAACTCAAGAAGTGAAAAGTAAGAAATTTAATCTCAGGTTATTAATAATGCTTTTCAGGAAGGCATTTAAAATTCTCTGCTATTTGCGTTTATATTAAAAAACATTCTTCTTAAATGTCAGTGAGTATGCTTTCGAAATGCATTCACTTAGCCATCCTTATTAATATTTCTGGTCTTATTTAAATAAAACATATCTAATCAAGATGCTTTATATTTCATTTAAATATTGTAGATAAATCAAGATATATTAATCATGTATGTGCAATCAGAACATTAGAAATTTTAGAGCTACATAACTATTGATTTATTGAGGTATGTCATCTACCAAAGGTAGCAAGTAATGAAATGAGTACAAATAATTTATGCTGGAGAAATTCCAATCATATTTCTTAAAAATGATTGTGTAAGAAAATGATCATGCAGAACTATGATGAACTAATTTCTTTAACTAAAACAGTCTCGGATGAATTTAAAATGTTGAAATTTTATTTAAAATCGTTTTTGTAGTCCTTCATAAGAAAATACATTTTACTCAGAAGAGGGGATGGGGGGTGGGGGGGTGGGAAGAGATAAACCACAGAACTTATATGCATGTATGCATGACCAATGGACATGGACAACTAAGCCGGGGACAGGGGGGGGGGGTGGGGTGGGGGGTGCCAATGGGGTAAAAAGGTAAAATATCTGTAACAAAAAAATAAATAAATAAATAAAATTAAAAAAAATAAAAAAATAAAAAAAAAATAAAAAAGAAAATACATTTTAAAATATTTTGGTCCCATTGCCAAACAGAAAAGAAAAGAAACTCATTAAGTGAGACTTGAATTATCATTCTATTTTTCTGTTAAAATAGCAGAGGTATATAGAGTTGAACAATAATTATAAAAGAGTACCGTATCTATTTTTGACCAAATAAAGTTATTTTTAAGGTCTTACCTGTTTTTCTTGGCCACTAGTGAAGTGTCACCCGCACGACCAACCAGGGCCGGGGACAAACTGCAACCGAAGTACGTGCCCTTAGCGGGAACCGAACCCGGGTCTCTCCGGACCGCAGGCCGACGCTCTAACCGCTGAGCCAAACTGGCCAGGGCAAGACAATCTTTCTTTTGATGGTCCCTTCAAAGTTCACCATCTCTTTATTGTCTTCCTAATCTTGTCAATGAGAAGTAATCAGCCACAATTTGTATACTAAGAAAGAAGTGACTATGGAGGCAGTTATAGATGTGAAGTTCATGGTTGGCTACCTAGAAAACTGTTCAGTTTTGTGGCACAAAGCAGAAAATGTGTGAGGACTGCCCAGAGATTCTTAAAATCACAGCAACTGTCTGTACATTGCTGGCTGAAATTGTTTGCAGTGGGTCCTCTGATCTCTGTTATTCCTGGATATATGGAGAAGCTTCTGTATTCTCAAGGAAGCCTTGAGTAATCCTGATTCTGTGTTCATATCTGCATATATATATATATATATATATATATCATCTATATCTACATGTGTCAGGGTTATGCATGAGTTATATTTCACATGACAACATGTTGCAATATTTATAGCATGTTGAATTTGTATGAAAATTACTGAGCAAGTGAAAAGGAAAAACAATTCATAACCATTCAGTCTTGTACACAGGCCTTGTTATTATACTTTAATTACTTTCTTATGTTTACATGTATATATTATTACTTTATTGTTTTACCATTAACTGAACAAATTTAATTTGAATGTTATGAAGAATTATCACATTTAAAATACCTCTTTATATCTATAAAAGACAAGGACAGTGTGTAACTGTGAACATGAAAATCTTAAAGAATAAGTTCATGAGATGCTTCTTCCAGGGAAGATGGTTACTAATGTAACACAGAAGGCACCGTAGCATTTATGTGTCTTGCATGGGGAGGTTCACTTTAAACCAAGACTTATTTCAGAAGCCATGGGAGGCAAAGTGGTCCCTCTCCTGTTTTATCATCAGGAAAGCCGCGCTGAAGAACACAGACGTAACAAGCAGAGGCCGATGATAAAAGCGCGGGGGAGCTCAGAGACAGAGGGGCTATCACCAGCGTACCTTTTTCGTGAAGAAGCACTGGGCAACTGCTCTGGTCACTGTATTTGGAGCAGAGGGAATCTCTAGCTTTGAACTGCAGAGTAGAAGTGAAGAAAATTATAAAAGTTAACAATGACTAAATTTTAAAAGTTTGATCTTTGATTTCAGAACCATGTAACAAAAGTGAGCTAATAAAAAGGATCTAGCATGAAAATGGAACCACTGTAATTTTGAAAATGCTGAAACAAAACCTGGAAACAATTGAACACAAACAATAAAATAAAAGTAAAAAAAGACAATAAGCTTACTTTTGGAACCGTGGATTGTTTCATTATTTTGAGAATTAGAAAACAGATGAAACCCACTATGTGTATTGATGTATTTATTATATAGTATTGAGCTTGAGATCTGAGATAGTATATAATTCTCATATATATATACAATAAATCTCAAGTCTTCCTCTACATTCCATAAATTGTTCAGAGAGAACCATTTATTATATCTTGGGTCCCTGATGGATGTAGGTGTGATGCCAGTACTCAGACCAAAGTTTTTGAATATTGACTCCAAGTTTGGGATATAACTAAAAGTAATCATGTTATGTTTCCAACATCAGCGGTGTATTTCAAGGCCTTTCCAAAGTATGTGCCATCGGAGTAGGTGTTAAAAGGCTCAGCTTATCAAGAAAAAAACAATCCATTTATTACACTGTATAAAATTTCTACTGCTGTAACCATCTGTATACTTAAGGCTGCATATCCATAAAAGAGCCTATTTAAAGGGCAACTGTATTATTTTGGAAGAACAAATGGTAAGCTATGAATACACAGGAACACATTTTTCCAAAATATTTTTTTCCTACAGACGAATGAGTTTTACTTTAGAGACACTGGACCTGTGGCGATAGATACCAGACAGGTAAGTAATTATGGGAATATTACAAAAAAAGATGGTATATATGTCACCTGCCCTATAAAACAGTATCTTGAGGCCTTAAACGGCTGTGTAACATGATGGCAAAATAAGTGTCAAGGAAGAGATGAATTAAGAAAAAGATGGGCCCTGGCCGGTTTGGCTCAGCGGTTAGAGCGTCGGCCTGCGGTCCTGAGAGACCCGGGTTCGGTTCCCGCTAAGGGCGCATACCTCGGTTGCAGTTTGTCCCCGGCCCTGGTTGGTTGTGCGGGTGGCAGCCACTCGATGTGTTCCTTTCACATCGATGTTTCTCTCTCTCTCTCTGTTCCTCTCTCCCTCCCACTCTACCTGAACAAAAAATGGAAAAATGTCCTCGGGTGAGGATAAAAAAAAAAAAAGAAAAAGATGGAAGAAAAGGAAAGAACAAATATTTGAGTAACTTAATATTTTTTTCTGGGACAGACCTCATCTTATTGATCAATGCCTTTGAATAACTCATTACTTGATTATTTGTTTATAGAGTATGGAAATGGTTATATATTGAAAGATATTTCATTATGTTGATTTATTATTACTTAATTATTATTAGGTATTCTATATTTTAAAATTAGTTATTAATTTATTTATGATTTTTATAAATAGACTTTATTTTCACAGCAGCCTTAGGATCTCAGCAAAATTGAGAGAAAAGTACAGTTCCCACATACTAGCTCTCACTGCCCCTCCCCCTACAGCCTCCCTCACTGTCAGCATCTCACATCAGAGTGGAACATTTGTTCCAATGGACGAATCTACATTGCACCATTCAAGCACGCAAAGTCCATAGTGTACACCAGGGTTCATTCTTGGTGTTGTACATTCCTTGATTTTGTTTTCAGTTTCACTATATGCTGTGTTCTAATTAATGATAAAATCTTTGCAAGTTGTCTCAAACAATGGTTAAAAAGGAGCAGTTTTCTCTCTGAAGTGTGTAACCCAGGGACTGCGAATTAGTGATCCATGGTAGCAGCTCAGCCTTTATGTGGCTTTGTGTGTCACACCATGAAAAATTGTTAAAATGTGAACCGCCACTTGAGAATTGAAGAACTCATAGATCACACATAAAATTCCAGAAATTCAGTTTCTCTTGTGCAAAATAATAATAATGAAGAAAAATTAGTCATGTCAACACTGGGTCCATGTTAACAAAGGGTTGGATTCATCTGCATTCTCCATTTCATCATGGTCCCCATCACTTTCTAATGATTTTGTGATATTTTCTTTGCCAGGATTCATTTGAATCCAAGTCTCTTCCACTATGATCCAATAAGCCTACGTGTGGCATATACATGTCCAAAGGAAACAAAATCAATGTTGCGAAGAGATATGTGCACCCATGTTCACTGCAGCATTACTTACAATAATCGACCTTGAGGACTTCATGCTAAGTAAAATAAATCAAAGAATGACAAATACTGTGCTATTTCACTCTTATGTGGACTCAAAAAACACAACAGAGTCATAGAAACAGATATCAGATTTGTAGTTGCCAGAGGTGGTGGTTATTACCCTGGCCGGTTTGGCTCAGTGGTTAGAGGGTCAGCCTGTGGTCCAGAGAGACCCGGGTTCGGTTCCCACTAAGGGCACGTACCTCGGTTGCAGTTTGTCCCCGGCCCTGATTGGGTCGTGCGGGTGGCAACCACTCGATGTGTCCCTTTCACATCCATGTTTCTCTCTCTCTCCCCCTCCCACTCTATCTGGAAAAAAAAAAAAAAATGTCCTCGGGTGAGGATTAAAACAAAAGTGGGGGAATTGGGTAAAGTGGGTCAAAAGGTACAAACTTCCAGTTATAAGATAATTAGTTCCGGGAATATAATATACAACATGATGACTCTAGGTGACAATACTGTGTTGCACATTTGATAGTTGCTGAGAGAGTAGATCTTAAATTTCTAATCACAAGGAAAACAACTTGAAACTGAGAAGTGATAGATGTTAAGTAAACTTCTTGTGGTAATCATTTGGTAATATGCACTAAATCATTATGTTGTGCACCTTAAACTTACACAATGTAATATGTCAATTATATTTCAATAAAACTAGGAAAAAGAGAGAAATGAAAATCATGATTTTTCTAACACCTAACCATCTTAATTCATTTGATCGCCTTCCCACACCTGGTGGGCACCTGTTATACATTATCACTTCCAAAAACAAAGTATTTTTAAACTTGCTACTTTAAACAACAAAGGTATATAGTCTGGTCCTATGAAAAAATTCATGATAAAAAGCCTGTACTGTACCTTTTAAAAGTTAATTTTGTTGTGAGATTCACTCTGGAAGTCTTTTTATATTAATAGTGGCTAGGGCTGTTATTGTAGGACAATTGAATTGAAACAGCAGAAGTCAAATCTTTGACTCAGTGTTTGGTATGCAAGTCAAGTATGTAGTGCAAGGTTATATAGGTGTCCTTCTGGCTTCTGAAAACGATTTCAAAGGCTGTTTATCCCTTTCTGGTATGTTAAGGCTTGAGAATTCACTGTCTTTGTACTTTTGACATCAAACTAAGCCAACATTACAAGGAACTGAACACATCTTTTTATCAATAGTTAGGATTAGTTTAAACTGAAATCTACCAGGCATTTGTTATAAATACATAATAGGTTAGTGTTGAAAACACAATAATTATTTCACTTTTTATTCAGTTTAGACTTCCAAATGATAATTAACTAATAAAAACATGTTTATGAGATTTGAAAACAATTATCAGAAAACCAAATAGTCTGGGAGTTAAGGCTATTTAATAAATAAAATTCACAATAGGAATAAAAATTTAACTCAGACATGACAATATTTAATATTGGAAGATGTTTTCACTTTTATAAAATGAATTAATCAAATTATGTCCTCTTTAATGTGGTGACACTAAATTTCTGTTTTACTATAATCCTGGGAATAAAAATCTTAATGCTTTCATTGATTTCTAGAAAAAATTATTAACATTTAATCAAAAGTTTATATGTTTCTATGTGATACATGATGACATTTAGTAAAAAGAATCAAATAAAAAATTGTACATGTAACAACAACAGAAAAACCCTCACGATATCTCATTCTTTCCAGGTTATTAAGATAAAAAGATATACAGGGGAAAAAAACCATTTGAACTTTGAATGGCAGAAATAGTTACTTGTAACTATTTTATAGCTTCTATTTTAGTAACACAGACATTTGCTTTATAACCTTATAGGTCGTACTTAAAATTCTAATCCCATTTAATTTTGATTATAAAGCCCTTTGTATTATAACCAAAACTAGCACCCCATTTTAATTCAGGTCCTCTTCTTAAACTTCTCACTTGAAGAAACAGCAAAAATAACAACAGAACCCCACTGGTATATTCTTATGGGATAACTTGAGTTTTTCTTTCTTTTGAAATGTGTATTTCAGAAGTTTTACAAAGCTCTGTGAAGTGGCTGTCATTTGAACTGTGTTTCTTTATCCTTTGGTATTGGTGCCTAGAGAAAGAGCTTCAAAAATGTTAAAAAATAAAAGAGTCCCCTAAAGATTTGATATTTTAAAATACTCCCAATTCTCTTAAGGCTAAAAATTATAGTTCCAATATGCAGTCACTCTTTCATTAATGTCCTCAAGGGCTGAGATACTGAATACAAATACTAAGTTACCAGTCATGTTTTAAAATATTTTTCCTAATCATTTTGTACTGACTATGCTATCCTTTTGCTATATTATGTGATTGCTACAAACATTTTAGGGTTTGTAATTAAATACTGAAATTATTATTTTTAAAAAAACACACTTTTATTGATCTATTTTCCTTTTTAGAGTGAGAAAGAGAAAGGGATAAGGAGGGAGAGAGAAACATCAATGTGAGAGCAAAACATCATCCACTGCCTCCTGCATGCCCATTACCATGGACTGAGCCCTCAACCTGGGCATTGCCAGGAATCAAACTGGCAATCTTTGGTGCATGGGACAATGCCCAACCAACTGAGCCACACTGGAAGGGCTGCAATTATATTTTTAATGACAAGAGACATGTTCCATCATCAATAGTGCTTAGAAAGAACTTCTTATGTGTAAACTAGGTAATAATGGTTAATATAATGTTTTCCTATATCTTCACCCTCAAATTGATACATTTTTCTTAGGTAATTGATTACTTCAAATATTAACATTTTACACATATTACAAATAAGCATTTAAACCATGTTTGACCAACTCCAATACATTCAGGACATAGGTAGGTAAAACAGGGTGCAAACATTATTCATAATGAAAGCCATGGTATTAAATGGCAGTCTCTTGAGGGACTGGGAGTCCAGTGACAAGGGGCAGTCCAGGTCTCATAAGAACAATTGCAGTGAAGGCATCAGACCATGCTATGAGCCCCTGTGGGGGCTGGCTGTGGTTTGCCTTGTTGGTTATTTGTTGACTTGGATGGACTACTTTCATGAAGCCTATTTCCCCGCAGGACAAAGCCTGTGGGCCAGTCCTCAGAGGGCACACAGGCCTGTGCATGCACAGCGAAGGGCGAAAGGACAGTGGTTTCAGCAGAGCTGTCTCGTCCCTGACCTTTCTTTAGGCTGTCTGCTTCTGATGGTATCACATCCAACTCTTAGACTCCATTAATTGGCGGCTGAGCACTCTGTTTCTGACACAATTGTTGGACATGAATTCAACTCCGGTGCCTTTGCCTGGATACTTTGAGGTCCATTTCTGCTCTGATCCTGGGAGGGCTTCTTCTTTGTCTCTTTCCTTAGTTCTCTCTGCTAAACTGGCTTGTCGCAGCCCTGCCCGATTTGGCTCAGCAGTTAGAGCGTCCGCAGGTGGACCCGAGAGTCCAGGGTTTGGTTCCCGCTGAGGGCACGTACCTTGGTTGTGGTCTATCCCCGGCCCGGTTGGGGCCGTGCGGGTGGCAGCCACTCGATGTGTCTCTCTCACATCGATGTTTGTCTCTCTCTCTTCCTCCCTCTCTCCCTCCAGCTCTACCTAAAGATAAGTGCAAAAATGTCCTCGGGTGAGGATTAAAAAAATAATAAATAATAAACCGGCTTGTCACTTAGTTTGTTGCTCTTATGGTTCTACCAGCTTAATCTTAATGGCTCACATAAAAATCTCCACCTTTTTGCTAATAGTATCCTTAGGCTTGAACTTTCCCAAACTATGTTCCGAATAAGGCGTTCCCTGGAAGAGTTTTGGAGTTCCTGGTTTTTACACCTTTCCTCTGTCCCTGAGCAAACGTCTCTGAGTTCAGGCTCTCCAGCTGGGGAGGGACATGGTCCCGCTCCCCTAAGAGTGATCGCGGGCTAGCCTGGCTCAGAGGCACATCTGCATCCTCGCGCACCCCAGGGCCCTGTCCGCCCTCCGGTGACAAAGCGGTGTGCTCTGGGGGTGGCGGGGGTGGGGAGGCAGTGTGCTGGTGGTCCCGTGAGTCTGTCTGTTACTTCGCAGTGTTTGGAGGGGGTCCTGGCACCGCTCCCCGCCTCCTTCCTAACGGCAACCTTCAGAACGGTCCTTTCTACCACCCTCTGCCCCGGGGACCTGCCAACACTGCTTTCTGGTGGTTCTCTCCCTATTGCCCACCAACCCTGAACTCCCAGATCCGTCCCAATTACTCCCAGGGGTGCAGGCTGCTGTCTTCGACCTGGTCACCCTGCCTCTGCGGCCTCCTCCACCCACCACTGTACCGGCTCCGGGCGGGGCAGCGTCTCCCTGAGGGGTGGAGGCGGACAGAGCACTGCGCTCGGGGCGCACCGGGCACGGAGCTGGGGTGCAGAGCGCCACTTCCTCGAGAGGAGCGAAAACCCGAGAAGATGGGCCCCTGCGCCACTGCCTCTGAGGCTGGCTGTCCCCGGGCCCGGCTGGTCGGCTGTCTCCTCCACAGGCTGGAGTCTGGGAGCCCAGTGACGTTCGAGGGACCCCTTTGCATGCCCTGGTGTCAGGGTGTCGGCCGGAGCCTCCCTGCAGCTGTGAGGCAGCCTTTCAACCACCCTGGAGCCCCGCCCCAAGCCATGGGTCAAACAGGAGCAAAGTGTTTGCAGTCAAGTTGGGAAAAAGGCCTTAGAAGGGGCCCGATCATGTTTAAAACAAGTACCATGTGATTTCACTTATATGTGTATCTACCGAACCATATAAACGAACACAACAGTAACAGACTCACAGGTAAGGAGAACAGACTGGCAGCAGTCAAACGCGAGGAAGGTTGCAGGGCCTGGGTGCAAAGGGTGAAGGAATTAGGCCAAAAAATCATAGACACAGACAACAGTATGGTGATCACCAGAAGGAACTGGGGTCGGGGGACGTAGAATAGGGTAAAGGGGGGATAAATAGTGATGGAAGGAGGCTTCACTTGAAGTAGTGAACAAACATTACAGTGTACAGACCATGTATTCTAGAACTGTGCACCTGAAACCTATATAGTTTTATTAACCAATGTCACCTCAATAAATTCAGTTAAAAAGGAAAAAATGTATTTACTCTCCCCTAAGTTGCTCCCCTTCTCCTATTAAGATGGTATGCAAGCTCTGAAATCCTACCACTTTTGATGGGTATCCACTTTTTCCTGTGATACCCCCATGCATGTAAGATAAAAAAATAATATATGTGCGTCTTTTCTTCTGTTAATTTACTTGCTGCTTATTTCATAGACCCAGCTATCAAACTGAAGGGTAGTAGAATATGCACCCCTAAATATGTGATTTGGGCATAAGGATTATTTTGAACTGAAGGCAATTGAGAAGAAGCAGATACAAGAAAAACTCCCTGCCCTCCCCCTATTTGCCTAAAACTGGGGCATAAAGTTTCTTTAAATGTCCCACTTCCTATCTGTACTAGAAAGGACAAAAGTTAATTGCCCCATTAGTTAAACATGATCAGCCTGGTGAAGGTATTAGAGGGAATCTACATAACAAGTTTTACTGTGTCTTGGCAAGGTAGCTCAGTTGGTTCGGGCATGGTCCCCATAAACCAAGGTTGGCGTTCAATCCCAGGTCAGGGCACATACAAGAATCAACCAATGACATATACACAATGGAGTACTACGCAGCTGTAAGAAAGAAAGATCTCTTGTCCTTTGAGACTACATGGAGGGACCTGGAGAGTAGCATCCTGAGTGAGGCAAGCCAAACAGAGAACGACAAGTATCATATGATCTCACTTATTTGTGGAATATAATGAACATAACGGTCTGAGGAATGGGGTAGTCCCAGAGACGTGGAGGTGGGGTACAGACTGACAATCCCCAGAAGAGGGGATGGTGGGGGAGACATAAACCACAGAACTTATATGCATGTATGCATGAACAGTGGACATGGACAACAAACTGGGGACAGGGCAGGGAGGGAGGGGGAGGGGGGAATCAATGGGGGAAACAGAAGAAACATCTGTAACAAAAATTAATTAATAAAAAAGAGAGAAAAAAAAGAATCAACCAATGAATGCATAAATAAGTGGACCAACAGAGATGTCTCTCTCTCACTCTCTCCCTCTCTCCCTCTCTCTCTCCCTCTCTGTTCCTCTCTCCCTCCAACAAAGAATTTTACTAACTGGCTTTTATCTCTGTCCTTGCAAGCCTAAAACTGCTTTCCATTGTCTTGCCATTTGCCACAAACCTTTTGTTCTTTGCTGACCGTACTATAAAGTTGAAATTCTAAGCCATCACTTTGAGTTACTTATTTTAACCTGGATCTCCCATACGCACATTAAGTATACATGTTAATACACTTTTGTTTGTTTTTCTCTTGTTAACCTGTCTTTTGTTATAAGGGTCTCCGCCAAAATCTCGGAAGAGACATCTATTCTGCTACAGAACCTAAGAGGGTAGAAAGAAAGTCCTCCCCCACATTCTTTCCGTGTCAACAGATAAGAAGCGTGGTTAAGCCACAGCTGCTCTTTTAAGATGCACAAAGCATCTAGCACCAACTAACTTATTCATGGGCTTTTTTTAAAGGCTAACTATAAAAAGTAGGCCCTGTGAAGGATACCGAAACCAAAACCAAACTGAAACGAAAAGAGACAGTGGGAGAAGGGAGTAGGAAAAGAGAGCCCCCCCCACCTTCTTCAAGAAACTCACACACACAAGCACACACAAGGACGCATGCACACAGACACACACACATGTTCAAAGAAGTAAAGTAGTTCCAATGTGCAGCATGGGGTATCTCTGGACATTTCCCCTGTGACACATTTCAGCAGCATCTGTGAAGAGGAAGGTGTTTGGTCAATTATATGGCATATAACTCACGACTTAACCAGATTGCTTCACGGGTAGCTAATGATCGTTATCACTTCATGGCATGACTGCTCTATTTTATAACATTTTTCTTTACTGACTATATTGAGGCACATTTACATACAAAATTCACTAATTAGTTTTGACAGATGTACACATTGGGCCTTCCACTGCTACCATCAAGGAAGAAAACGTCATTATCCCAAAATATCCCTTTAGATCCTAATGAAATAAACTCCACATCCTATAATTCCTATCAGCATATTACATTCATATGGTAATTTGTCACAACTAATGAATTAATAATAATATGTTATCATTAACTAAACTTAATATTTTATTCATGCCCTTAGTTTTTGCCTAGTGTCATTTTCTATACCACCATTTCATCCAGGATACCATATAATATTTGTCAAGTTCCTTAGGCTCCTCTTGGCTGTGACATTTTCTCAGACTTTTCTTGTCTTTTGATGATTTTGACAATTTTGAATGCTGGTTAGGTATTTTATAGAACTTCCCTCATTTGGGAATTGTTTGATGTTCTTCTCATGGTTTGACTGGAGTTGTGGGCGTCAGGGAGGAAGACCACAGAGACAATGTGCCAGTCTCATCACTTAATATTGAGAGTATAAGCATGCAAATAATTTATGTTGATGTTGGCTTTGATTGTGTGGTGAAGGTCGTGTTTTTCAGATTTCTCCTCCGTATGCTTACTCTTTTCCCCTCCTTTCTACACTGTAATATTTGGAAGGAAGTGACTGTGTGTGAAGACTTATTCTTCACTTCCTTGAGGGTGGAGTATCTACATAAATTACTCTCCTACACAGAGACTTGTCTATTTTCCGCCACTTATTTTTTAATCACCTATTTATATCAGATTCATGGATATTTATTTTATACTTTGGGTCACATTCCAATATTACTTTTTAATTTTATCCACCTTTGACTATTAGGAGTTCTTCCTATTGTCTCCTATGTCTATTTGACATACTGACATTATTGTTTTTATTTTATTTATGTATATTTGTGTACTGCTTGCTACTGGAGTGTCTTTTCTTTTAGATCCTCACAACTGAGAGAGCATGAAAATATATGTGTGTCTATTAACCAGTATATATAAATGGATCTATAAATATTTCTATATGTATCTGTTTGTGTCTGCATTGAGCTAACCATGAATTCACACTCTCTTCAACTCTAATGCATTAACACGTGGCTCACCCTCGCTCTCCCACCTTGCTTAGCTCAGACTTCCCACTCCCACAGTGAGAAACCTGCTCCCGACATCTGCCATCCATTGATGTCAGTTTTGAATTCCAGTGTATGTGTATAATGGTTTCAGAATTGTTCACCCATATCCCCAGAGTAAGATAACTTCTCTAAATATATAATGCTTATATACAGTTACATCATTTTTAGTCTCACAGTCTCCACTCATTTCCAGTGTTACTACCCCCATAAATTTGGTTACTTCACATGCTTATAATGCATTTAGATCCTCCTATTGCAACCTGCATCCTATTCTGGGAATCCCTGACCTCATAAATTATTTTTAAAATCTGCATTTATTAAAGTTCACTCTTTGTACTGTAAACTTTAAAGGGTTCTATATGCAGAGTATCATGAATCCACTGTTATAGTGTCATACAGATTAGATTCACCACCCTAAAAATCTACTGTGCTTCCTCTATTCAAACTCCACTTTCAACTCTAGCAACCATGATCTAGTTATTGACTTCATCATTTTGCATTTTCCAGAAATTGAATCATATAGTATGCAGCCTTTCATACTGGCTTCTTTCACTTACCAATATGCACTTAACATTTATTCGTGCACTTTCTGTGTGGCTTGAATGCTCATTTCTTTTTATTGCTTAGTGTGCCATTATATAGATGTACACAGCTTCCAGGTTTGTCTTTGCAGGACATCTTGGCTGCTTCCAGTTTCTGGTCAGCAACAAATGAAGCTCTTACAACATTCACATGCAGGTTTTCGTATGGATATATGTTTCCAGGTCTGTTGGGTAAATACCTAGTAGGATCGTTGTTGGATCATATGTTAAGATTATGTTTAAGATCTATAAAAAATGACTGAACTGTCTTCCCAGGTCGGTTGCACAATTTTACATTCCAGCTGTCAGTGAATGAGAGGTCCTGTTGCCCTTCATCCTTACCAGGAACTGGTATTGTCACTTTTTACTGTAATTTCGACTGGTTTTAGGTATGTAGTAGTACTGCTTTTGTTATTTGCATTATATTTTTAAACTAATGTGTATAACATGACTAAATGGTCACTCAGGTGCTGTTTGCTTCATAAATGCCCTAATGTTTCTTGTCATGAATGCAAGCTTTGTGAATAATAACAATGCCTTCATTTTTTTTATTCTCACCGAAGGATGTTTTTAAATATTATTATTAATTTTAGAGAGAGGGGAAGGGAGAGATAGAGAGAGAGAGAGAAACATCAATGTGAGAGAGAAACATCAATCAGTTGTCTCTTATATACGCCCTGACCTAGAGTCAAACCCACAACCTACATATATGCACTGACTGCGAATTGAACCCACGACCTGGGTATGTGCTCTGACTGGGAATCAAACCCGCCACCTTTTGGTCTATGGGACAACTCTCCAACCAATTGTGCCACCCAGCCAGGGCCACCATCATATTTTTATATGCCCACTGTACATACCATTCAAAATGTACATTATAGTTACAATATAATACCTGGATAAAAATTTATTAAATATGCTTCTTCTAATTTGTTCAACAAAATTTCAGAAACACTGTTCTCCAGGTATTTCTGAACAGCAGCTTTTGCATTTAAAAGCTTCACAAATTTCATTTGGAAGTATTTATAATTTTCCATTCCTAAATTCACTAGAAAAATGATTCTCATAGGTTCAAGTAACAGAAAGTAGACAATATTTCAAAATGGTATTACGAAGTTTTTAGCCCTCAAATGAAATATGCTTAACCAACTAGAGCCTTTAAATCGATTTTCTGGGCTTTTGCAATCTATATAGAAAACCCCATTTTCATTTTTCATGCTAGCTTTAAAAAAAAAACTAAAACATAAAATTATCTGTTAGGATTACTACCATAGTTTCAAAATCTCAGCCACATCTCTGTCTCAAAGGCAGCCTTTAAACCCACTGCGTTCCTCCAGGCCTGTGCACTGCACACGTGGATTGCCACCGTGTGTGACGGAGGCGCACGCGTGTGAGCGGTGCAGACTTGCAGTGATACAATCACTGCGCCTGGCAAAGCTCGCAGTGATGGCAGATGTCACAGTGCTCTCACCTCGGGCTGTAATTCTGACATCACGAATGTTTCCTGTGAGAGTGAGCACAGGCTTCTAAACAGAAATCATAGGAAGCAACTGAAGGCTAGACTGAACTCTGCACCGAAATGAGGAAAAGCCTTTGCCGGCGATTTTTTGGTTATGCTTCAGTTACTTACATTTCAGTTACACTCTCTCAATGCAGCTCTCCGGTTCATCCTGTTAAACACACATTCAACAGCTGTCTTTTTCTTATGAACCACATACTGGAAAGAGCAAAATATTTTCTCAAAGGCTCCTTGAGCTAAGAGGATTGATGGTGGACTTATGTGATCATTGAGGAGATTATTGTAAATCAGTCACAGACTCACAGAAATACTGACTAGCTATCATTGTTTATAGGGGAATTATTTTGAATGATTTTCCAAGTAAAGTAGTTGTATAAAGAATAAGTGAGCATTTGACCAGAGCTCATTGTCCTGAAAAGCAAACTAAAATAAACCCAGAAGAAATAACAGTGATATCTGAAAATATTAAGAAACCAAGCTCACTTGGTTTAGTCGCCATTTAGTTTAAGTTTCTCAGTTTATATATATAATTTTATATTTTATTTAAATTATATGGTTATACTAATTTATATACCTGTGAAGTGTGACCATTTATATCATACCCTTAGAAAGAATTCTCTGCCCATTCTTTCTCAAGAATCGTCTTGGATCCACCTGCCTCTGTCTCACCTGGGGGAGTTTTAACATAAAAATACCCGTGCCTCGTCTCCACTTTCTCAGAAGCAGGGAATGAAGCTCTTGAGGTCTGTACTTTTACCACGGTTTGCAACTTATGTTTGAACAAAATAGAATTTGAGAACCGGTTTCCTAAACAACTTTGTATCGAGAGCACTAGGTAAACTGCCTCTCTTGGCAGATTTAGTTGAGAAAAGATAAATGAGTTTCCCAAAGATTGTTTCTGTTTTTTAATTAAAAAAGAGGTTGTCATCCAAGAGCATCATGAACACACTGCCTTAAAGAGCAGATACAACCTGACCTTGATCGGGGACTCAGAGAAGCAGAAACATGTTGGAGTGCACTCAGTCCCAGAACCCTCGTTTCTCCACAGCACACACAGCAGGGCCAAGGGTCCCACAGACAGGGTCCTGGGTAGGCTGCAGATGAACCCATGGCAGAGGGCATTCATCCCGAGGGATGAACAAGCCTGTCCCACGGTGCCCGTGGTAACAGGGTAGCTTACACTGGACTACAGAGCTTCCGTTTTCTCTAAGTAACAACAATTTCAAGACCACCTGAATACTGGAGAGTCCACATGCTCAGGTCCAAGTTCCACATACTGAGGACTCTGGGAAAAGCCACACCTGCCAGAAATGCAAACATCAGCCAAGGAACTCCCCACGGGACTGCCAGAGGGGAAGGCGATGTTCTCACGTCTAGATTGGTCTTCCACCAGGGATGGTGTTATCATCAGAAAGCAGAAGCAAGATTGTATAGAGAAGTGGTTCAGGGTATGAAAAATGGGAAAACAAAGTTCCTAGGGAAATTTAGCAGTATCATTTGTTAGTACTGAATGCTGATACAACACTGATGGTCATGAGTTTAAGACGACCAGTTAACACTGTTTCAAGGTGTTTTCAGGTAATACCTGGCTTTAAGAGCAGATTGCTGGGCTGAACTAAAGTTAGGGCTTGTCAACTTGATATGATTGATTAGCAAGTGTCAAAGGTATTAATAATGTTGGTTACATAAGCCTATAGAGATAGAAGTTTTTATCAAATGACAAAAGATAAAATGGGATCAATGGATACATTTTGATGGACACGGTCTACCAAGGCTAGAAATGTCTTTCTATACATTACTGATAAAGGAAGTATGATACAGAGATACAAAAGTAATTTCCCCAAAGCACATTGTTTTATTATTTAGCTGGCAATTGGATAGATTTTTTAAAAAATACTTACTATCTCATTTAAATATTCAAATCTTCCCTAAGAGATCAGTACCTCCAGAATTTCTTTGAGGTTAAAATAATTTGGTGAAGATCACACAGAAATGATCTCATTGGAATTTAAACCTGATTGGTTAATTCATTAATTAATAAACAGACTCCAGGCTTGGGAAGAGCACATGTTAACATGTGTTAGCAAACATCCTGAATGTTAACACGAGCTGCTCAGAGGCTAAAAGAATTAATTATGGGCTTAAAGGCCAGCAGGTGATGATTCTGAAAACAAATGTGTCAGCTCGTTTTTACTTTATTAATAATGTATCCCTGTTGTTGAAATCTGTGCATGAAATTCTGGGATTACACTCTTGTCGTTTAATGACACAGTAACTAGAAATAATAGGATTATGGTAACTCTATGGATGGAAAAATGCTAAATTATTTACTAAATATACTCAGATGAATAATATTCAGTGATAACTGGTTTGGCACTGTGTTATGATGATAAAATAAATATAAGTAAATATAGAAGAACTGAAAGTGTTCTTGGCATCACAATGTAAACATCTCAAAGATCTCAGTCAGCTGTACACACCACCTACAGGGAGACCTCTGGTGCTGCAGAGTTTCTGTCAGATCTCCAAGTATGTTCTCCAATATCATATAACACTTTAAAAAATATTATGCATTTTTCAGAGTCAGGATTCATATTATTGTATTGACTCTGTCAAGGTTTTTGAAATAAAAAATTAATTTGCTATTTTTAGTATGTAATTGTGGGAAGAAATTAGAGTTTTTGTTATTAGTTGCTTTTATAAGTGGATTCTTGTATCCTCCTAAGTCACCTGGGTGATATTTGGGAAAGAAAATGGAACTATTTCCCTTGTTAAATTTGCTCCCACACGTCCCACCTTTATGGCCAGCTGGTTCTGTGAGCCCTGCTGTAGTGACTTAGACCAAACATAAACAGGAGCTGTGGTCTTACCAGATAACTGTTCATTGCAAAACAAATGGGGAAACATTCTCTTTTGTTGGGAGACTATGTATCTAGTATTTAAAAGTTGCCTTACTGTGGGCTTGAGTGATATTCTTTACAAATCCAAACGTTTCAAGTCAGAATTAGACAGCAAACGTGCAGACTTACTTGGAGTTATTCATTTAATATTACTGACATTGGTAGAGTTTAGGAAGCTATTTTCTTGATGAGTTCCCTCTTATGTCCTCAGGTCATTCAACAGCCTGCCTTGGGATGGTGTTCTAATCTTTCCAGTAGAATTTGGTTTCTCCTGATTAATTTTGTCTACTATTCTTTTTCTCCCTCTACGCCCATATTTCTTTTTAATCTCTTTTCACTCAGGGAATACTCCTCCTGCTTAACTGAGTTAGATGGTGGGTTAAACACATTATTATTAGAAAGATTAAAAAATATACCGCAGGGCAATTCATTGCTTCTTTTACAATGAGAGGGAAGTCTCAGATAAGAACATAATAACTACATCTTCTGTGGAGCTAGGAAGAGCACGTCTGGTTTTCGGCACAGGCACGGATACCTGCATCTGCTGAGCAGCTGGGGTGCTTTCTTCACACTCACGGGAGAGGGAAGACGTGGTTCACTGAGGTGAGGGCATTCAAATCACCCTCTTCGTTGCTAGGGTGAAATTAGAAATCCAGTTTTGAGGTCAGTACAACAACCTCGGTATATTTCCTCTTGGAAGCAGAGGCTGTTTATATCAAAACTTTCCTCTGTTGATGTTTGCAACAACAATAAATTAAAAATAAAACTAGAGACATTCGTCTGACAAGGAAACGAGACCAAGGATCTGATTCACACGTCAGGAGGCAACCTACTGAGGAGCTTACCTGAACTTGAGCAGAGCGCTGTGCGTCTGCTTGCAGTAACTGCTTGCAGGATGACCTTCATGTCGGAATTTCAGGGGTGTTAAGAGCATCCGTCTGTTACTGTGATCGTTAAATTCTTTCTCTGGAGGGCAATTCATAGGAAGGATATTCAAGTGTAGGACATAGTCTCTATTCCTAATGACTTTGAAGTCTCAGCTTTATATTACCAGATAAGATAAAACAGAGACAGGGAGAAGTAAACAGCAGTTTACTATGCGGAAAGGGTCTAACTTCACTTAAGGCTATATTCTTCTAAGAGGGATCTATTGGAACACCACAAAGCTGTAACATATAATATGGTCATAGGACTAATTCATTATATTTAATATATGCATCCCCTAACATGATCTGACCTTGACGGGGTCTAAAGAATTGCATACCTACAAGGAGGGGAAGATGAAATCTAACTGGCCACTTGCCTCATTATTCACATAACAATATTGCTCACTTCAGAATGCATCATGAATTCCAGCTGCACAGAGAAGAAAGCCTAAATTTCACAAGACCTACATGGAGTGCAATTGAACTCTTTTTTTCAATCCTTTTCCCCATTACTTTGTTACGCAGACCCCCTCTCTGGGCACACCAGTTAGGGATTCACCCCTCATATTCCCGTACCCACTCCTGTCTCCTTCTTGGCTTTCCATTTCTCTCCCTCTCTAAGGCATCATCTTAGTAACTCCCTCCTCACTACTTTTTACACATGAAGGAACATGATTAATGGGATCACCTGATTTGGCAAAAGCACCCAACTTATGACAGAGTCGGGTGGGTCTGTGTGATGATGGGAAACAGCTTGTTAGTCATGATGCTGCTGGGATCATCCTTTTAGCAAGAAATACCCTTGACATATTTTTCACTTTGTCCTAAAAGTATCTCTCTGAAAATGGAAATTATTCTCTCCATTCTACAGATGAAAACACCAAGATTCAAAAGCTTTTAACTAACAAGAGAATCAAGATTTGTGTGCAGAGAGATCTGATTCCTAAATCCAGGTGATGTCTACTTTGACGTTGTACATCTCACAACATAAAATAAATAGATAAAATATCTTACGCTATCAAAACCACCCACTAAAAATCAACTGTCCTGTCTCTGGGTAGTGATTCTCCCTAAGCACTCTGAGCAGAACTTTGGACAGAGTGATGTTGAAATAATATAATATACTGGCTGCAAAATAAACCCTCATTCGTTTGCTTTGTTGGCTTAGTGATGAAATCAAATCAGCTACAGAGCTGATCACATTGATAATGATAAAAGGAGTTATTATGACAGAGGAATAATATTAAATAGCAAAAAAATCAATTTGGCAGCAACTCAAAGATATGATCTGGGTCTTTTCCAATAATATTTTGAGTACATTTCCCTTGCATTATGTATGTTTTGTGACAATTATCTTGCATATTGTGTCATTGGAATGAAAGGCATTTCGTTCTATTGCCATGATGCAAATTTCCTTAGTGAGCAATTAGGTTGATTTGCTGGTTATATCCTTTTGCTAAGTGAAGACAAATGGTAAATGAGGCTCAGTGAGGAAATGGCAGTAAGATACGTTGTATCTTATTCTATAGCCGAGATAATCAAGAACACATTGTGGAGAAAACAAATAAATCATAATGTTTAGAGGAGAAATATCTTTCAGCAATCTTAGCATTGATGCTTTTATCAGCTAGTTTTTCATTTGTGAAATTAAAGTCTCTGAATAATAACAGATGGTATGGACAAAATCTGTTCCATTACCAATGATATAATTTCCGAAAACTGCCAGTGCCAAAGTGCATAGACCTGAACAACTTTATTTTGTAGAAACTGCCCCATATTATCAAATATGTATTCAAAGGACTATCAGCTGACATCCTGCCAACCAGTAATATCAGTTAATTGGCAAGAATGTATTTCTATAATACATCTAAAATACTTAAAATGAAGGACCCAAGGCACTGGAAAGAGTTGGAATGCTTTTTGCCAAAATTGAAATTAAAAAATTGAATTTGTGTTTTATAAAATTTAACAATTAATATTTTCTTTGTGCTCATATTATCTGAAATGGAAGTCTTACTTTTTTTGTAAAGAGAGAAAAAGGAAGGGAGAGAGAGGGAGAGGGGAGAGAGAGAGGGAGAGAGAGAGAGAAACATCTATGAGAGAGAAACGTCGATCAGCTGCCTCCTGCATGGCCCCTACTGCGGATCAAGCCCACAACCAAGGCATGTGCCCTCACCTGGAATTGATCCAGTGACCTCCTGGCATGTGATGATGCCCAACCAACTGAGCCACATCAGCCAGGCTCTGTATTATCTTAAACACCATGGGGAAGCATGAAGAAGTTGATCAGGGGATAGATATGATCAGATGTAAAATTAAGAGAGATTAGCCTGCTTTCAATGTATAGAAATTATAAAAGGAAATATAGAGGCAAGGTATATTCTAAGAGAGTACTGCAATAATTACAGCAAATTGACTTAAGAAAACCGCAATAGAATAGAGATGTGAGAGGTAATCAAAAAGAATGAGTCAAGGATGATCATCTGGCTTAGATAAATGAGTAGATGGGGCACCAGTTATAGGACAGACTGCAGATGGAAGATCAGATTGGGGGATGTGGTACAGGTCCAATGGAAGGAAGGTACTACAAGGTAGGCTCAGTTCAGGTAAACTGAGTCTGAAATGCCTATGGGATATTAAGGTAAAGATGTATACAGTCAAATATGTACATAGACCTAGAACTCAGGGATAGAGATAGGGGTTTGGAAATTATCAGCCTTTACTTGTGTTATAACAACAGCGATACCCACTCCCAGTGTTAATATGTGCTAAGAATAAATAGAAATATTGATAATTCAAGATTCAGTAATTTTTTGTTATCTATTATGTATTATTCTAAATGTTTTCACATATGTTATTTAATTTAAAATTCATAGGACTCCTCCAAGGAGAGGAGAGAAAGGTTGCATTATAACTGCCATTCCATAGATGAATAAACTGAGACCCAAAGAGTCAATGTCAAAGTTACACCAATTACTGCCAGCAGAGGGAGGAGGTGGGCTCCGATTACCTGGCTTCAAGTCCAGTCTTCTTCCAGTATCATTAGTCACCTGTCAAGACCATTGTTTATATTTGGGCAGCATGATAGAAAACTAGCAGTGAATTTCATAACAATCATGCTAACAACTACTGGGTTTAGAAGGAATTTAATATTCTTATATTAATTCTGAGATTAGAATCTATACCATTTACTAAATTCAGGTTACAGCAACATCAACAGAAATGCCCAGTTTTCCATAATAGATTTGATGTAGGCTATTCTGTTTGGTGTTTGGTAACAAACTCACACATAACATAACTATTCTGCAAACATAACAAATTTTTTAGTAAGCCATCTAATGCATAACATTATTTGAAAATATTTATCATTTCAGCCAATAACATCTCCTGGATGGTGATTACTTAACACAACGGGGCCTGCTTGTTCTTGTTTGGAGGGAAAAAATGTGGAAAATATATTCTAGTTTGCTTAAGGTTGGCAAGTAGAGACAAGGAAGAAAGCAGAAATGATTTCTTTCCACACTAAGTGATCATCTTAACGGGGGCCCATCAGTGGTATGTTGATTCATTTATACACTTTGTTCTGATGACATAGGGCACTTTGACAGGCACTGCGGGGTGATAGTGATGAAAAGGACATGCCCTCCCTTGGAAGATGTCTGTGCAGTGAGGTGAGAAAGGAAACAGGAACCGCATGCTGTGCGCAATGTAAAGTCCCAACTGTAGTTTATATCAATGTTTGGTTTAGAACCAGAAAAAAAGACAAATAGGGTAATAATGGAAACGTCATGAAATCATTACCAATAAGGCTGTTAAAGGAAATCTCCAGGGAGGTATGGTAAGGATGCTGTGATGACTGAAGCGATCAGTTAAGCTATGAGTCAAAGTAGTTTATGGACAGGCATTGGAAATGTGAAACCAACCAGGATCAGAGCCTCATCATCAACAATACATCCCAATTTACCCAGGGGTGCCTTTCTGTGGTTCCTTTTTGTTAATGTTTTCATAGCAATGCCCTGTTTAAAAGAGTGATAGCTTCCTGTAGTCCATGTGTTACGCTTCTACCCTTCTTACCTGTGACTGAGACAGATGTTAGCGTTTGTGGTTCCATATGACTTAATGGAAGCCATCTATCAGCTCTTCCTGTGTGCAGAATTGATGCAATACCACCTCTAAGCCTTAGTTTCATGCTTTTGAAGTTGTATAATTTCCATAATAACAAACACTCAAAAATATCCACAACGCATGTTTAACAGGTAACTAAATGATGCAGTTGTGAACCATTGCCCTCGGGCTGCACGACGCATGATCATTACACTTCCACGAGTTGAGTGACTAGACCGGATCGCCTTTCTTTCATATAATGTATCCACACAAAGAAGCAAATGAGTTGCATGGTTTGAGAACTTTAATATGTTTTATACATAGTCTCCACCCTGTGATACTAAATTATTCAAAATCATGTTTCTAATGATGGATCCAAATGAACAAGTTTTATTCAGGGAAGACCTCTGATTTTAGAACAACATACTCAGGTCTACAAGTATTAAATAAGTATATTTATTGCTCTGATCAGACATGGAATTTCTTCACTTATTTATTGAAATAGCACATTATTTTTCTTTATTGATTTTAGAGAGAGAAAAAGGGAGAGAGACATAGAAACATTGATAAGAGAGAACATTGAACGGGTGCCTCTTGTGTGCCCCCCACTGGAGATTTAGCCCACAACCTGGGCATGTGCCCTGACCAGGAATTGAACCAGCGACCTCTTGGTGCATGGGTCGATGCTCAACCACTGAGCCACACCGGCCGGGTTAGCGCATTTTGATAGGAATGTTTTCTTGAAATAATACTTCATGTCACAATTCTGAATATTTGGGAAAATAAAATTAGTAAATTATGTAAATTAAATATTAAAACTATATTTATGTATCTAAAACTACTAAATCTAATTTCCTGTAAAATTACTAACTATAATTTCCAGGACACATTCTGAGATGAATAACATGTGGTTGCTGTTTTCCTACACTGCAGATGGACTGGCAAGCCTGTTTAAACCTGCACCTCCCGCAGAGAAATCATCTGGAAAATTAATATAACACAGCCTGAACATAGCATCTGTGTTTCAATGTAAGTTTTAAATACATCCTACTTTTAAACTTAAAAAAATTTTTACATCAAAATTAGCAGTTGTGAAAAAGTTTCTATAGCTCCTGTAGTCCATGTGTTATGCTTTGGCTAGATTCGTCTCTGTGTTGAAAATCTAGTAGAGAAAGCAAGACTTCTGGGAAAGAGCAGAATTTGAGAGAAAGAACTGGTGATGTGATCACTGAAACCATGAGAGGAAATCAGTCCTTTTGTGTAGAAAGCATAGAGAGGGGACAAAAGTGAAAGGAATAAAAGGAAGGGAAGAAGGGGGGAAGGAAGGAAGGAAGGGAGGGAGGGAGGGAGGGAGGGAGGGAACAGAAAGGCAAGGGGAGGGAAATCAATCTATGACGGATTTCTCTGCTTCTCATTACTCTAGGAGGAAAGAAACACACATGGCTCTCGTCACCTCCTTAAGGGACAGCCAGTCACTTTCTGAATGTACTTAGCCTATTTGTTCTCACTGGTAGGGAATGCATGATGGTGATGGCATATTGCTGCATAACAACCTACCACAAATTAGCATAATAAACAAAACATATTGTTACCACCCAGTTTCTGTGAACCAAGGGCACAGGCACAGCTTAGCTCGGGCCACTGCAAGGCTGTCAGCAGAGGACGCAGTCTCTTCTTTGGCACAGGTTCTGAAAACTCTGCTTCCAAGGTTGTAGGCAGCATTCAGCTTCATCTGGGCTGGGCTGTCTATAAGCCAGAGGCCACTTCCTGTGCCCCTCCACGTGGGCTTTCCCGAAAGAACTGCTCATGGTTGACTGAGATCGTAATGCATGAATGCATGAAGATATGTATGAATGCAGAAAGACATGCATATGAGTACGTGATCCATTTTTTATTTGTGTGAAGATCTACACTGATTTTTAAATAAAAATATCAACATAACCAAATAAAGATTTGGAATTTTTTCTCTTCTATATTTTTAATAGAGAATCAAAAGTAAATTTTTGCTAAATCCATTTTTCCAGTCATTCTACTAATTTGTTTTATCAATTCTAAATGACATACATTAAAATTGTTTTACCTATGGTGGAAAAAGACAAAAAACATAAACTCTAAGCTGAGCCACTGCCTAGAACATTTTTTTTCTGAGGTCTGTGTTAAAATTAGCACGTTCTGAATCTTAAGCAAATTTGTTTTCCAATAGACATCAATATAGAAAGAAATAATTCATAAAATTCAACATAATTGAAGGTTATATTACATCCAAAGTAAATTTCTTCTTTGTTGTTTGGAATATCATTAACTTATTGATGATACAAGAATTCCACTTAATGATTTAAATTCCACTTAATGATTTAAAAATGCATGTTTAGATTGTTAAATAGAAAGCTGAAGATTTAACAAAAAAAAAAAGGAAAAGAATCCCAACTTGCCCTAAATATTTATTTGCTTACAAATGCATCGTTTACTTTTGGTTTGACAGGTTTATACTCTGTGAGAGCATGAAAACCGTTAATGCCGAGTGTGATAGGTTTCGATCCTTTTTTCCTACTGGCTGGTGTGTTTGTATTCTCTAATTACAGTGTGATGAGTACTTACTTGCAATGGTTCAGTTATGAACTGAGTGAACCTCTTGGCCTTTCTTAACTACTAATCTATCTTTTTGCTTTTCAGGTGTGATTTTCTTCTGTATAAAGTACTTAGGATTTATAATGGTGCTTATTTATTTAGATTCTTGTATCCTGAAAACTATTAAAATAGTATGAGAATATGCCATCAGTCTGTATAAGAAAATTTATCAAACACTTTTGCCTGTACCCACGAAATACAATAGGACACCACAAAGCAGCAGGACATGAAGAGAGGTAAACAGCACATTAAATAATCATAGTACAGAACTCAGATCTTTTTGAGACAGAGAACGTCACAAATTTATCCAGACATAGGAACACTGTTTTTTTTTATTATTTTTCTCCTTTCAGATTTAACCTATATAGCACTATGTGCTGGGTTCAAATTTGTTAGTCACTTAAAACTTCTGCATTTTTAAAAATATTTTATCATCTTGAAACCCAAATTCGTCTTTGTGAAGCACTTTCTATAATGTGGCCTTTATAACACTCATGGACTTTTAGTGTAAAGTTTACACCGTAAACAGAAGAAAGTCTAAAGTCCTAAGAGTTTACAAATTCCTCCAGTCAATGAATACCTACCCTTCCCCTCCAGTTTTAATGTTCCTTTAAAACAGAAACCAACTAATGACTTAAATAGGACACGAAGGGTTTCGAACAGGTTTTACTTCGCTGTGATAGTACTTTTAATAATACGAAGCGTCTAGTGCTTATTCCAGAGCCCCCTGGCTTGCAGTTCTTTGGAGGGAATGTGTGAGGACAGGCTGCCCAGAGGGCGGCTGATGACACGCAGCAGCGTCTCGCAGCACAGGCAGCAGAACCAGTCCATAGAACTTAATGCTGTATAAATATTTTTAGTATCAAAAATCAGCATGTGTGCATGCCGAGTATATACATATGTGTACATATGTATATACGTGTGTGTATGCCATTGTAATAGCTCGAACAAAAGAGGTTTTGGAAACTGACTGATTGCATGGATACTTAGTAAGTATATGATTTTTTGTCATTGGTGTGAGGCTGAGGGCAAGAAATAATTAGATTGGCATGGCATTTCCTCCTGACTCAGGATTTGTAGGGTCCTTAGGGAATACTAGTAACAACCTTTCAGAAGTAGTGATTACAAACTGGGATGTTCTGCATATTAACTACCGGATTTTACCCAAGAGGATATAGGAAAAAACTAACACTGTTTAAAAAAAAAAAAAAAAAAAGGAAGGAAGCCAAAGAATGCGTTGAGGGTGGGAGAGTCAAGAAATTGTCTTTGAATATAAAGATTAAGATGCACTTAGGCTAAAGCAAGTTGCTGACATTACAAGGCAGAAACAGTGATGAGATCAATTATATCACTTGTCCTTTAACACTTTCCTAGTTCCCTAAGTGTAAACGTAGGTTATCATTGTTGATCTCTAAAGACTAAGAGTTATTGATACTAAAATATGAAGACTGGGCTTTGAGAATAAAGAGTAGGAATATTCATGGTGGTAGAGAGATAAGAACGTCATTTCAAAAAGTATGAAGCTATTGAATGCTAAAGTATCAATAGGAAAAAGTCAGAAAATGTTGAAAATGTGTGAAAGACAATGTTTTTACTTTAATATGAAGGCATAGCACTTTTGTTTATTTTTTTTACTTTTATTTTTTTATCCTCACCCGAGGACATTTTTCCATTTTTTGTTCAGATAGAGTGGGAAGGAGAGAGAGAAAGAGGGAAACATCGACATGAAGGAGATACATTGAGTGGCTGCCTCCCACATGACCCAACCAGGGCCCGGACAAACTGCAACCAAGGTACATGCCCTTAGCGGGAACCGAACCCGGGTCTCTCTGGACCGCAGGCGGTTGCTCTAACCACTGAGCCAAAATGGCCAGGGCAACACTTTTGCTTATAAGAATCGATGAATACGGGAAAAACAATCCTTTCTGTTATTATTTACTTCAATCATTGTTTTATGTACAATATAATTATGTGTCCAGAGTTTTTGTATAATATCTAAGAACCAAGATATTTAAGAGCAGGATTCTATGAAAAGTTCAGGTTTTATGTATAAAGATGTCCTATCCTGCCTGGCAGGTGTGGCTCACTGGCTGAGCATCAACCCAGGCACCATGAGGTTGCTGGTTCGATTCCTGGTCAGGGCACATGCTCAGGTTGTGGGCCCAAACCCCAGTAGGGGGCATGCAGAAGGCGGCCAATTGATGTTCTCACTCATTGATGTTTCTATATCTCTCTTCCTCTTCCTTCCTTCCTCTCTCTCTAAAATAAAGAAAAATCATTTGAGCCCTGGCCGGTTTGGCTCAGCGGTTAGAGGGTTGGCCTGTGGTCCAGAGAGACCCGGGTTCGGTTCCCGCTAAGGGCATGTACCTCGGTTGCAGTTTTTCCCTGGCCCTGATTGGTTGCGCAGGTGGCAGCCACTCGATGTGTCTCTTTCACGTTGATGTTTCTCTCTCTCTCTATCTGTTCCTCTCTCTCCCTCCCACTCTATCTGAACAAAAAGTGGAAAAATGTCAAGTGAGGATAAAAAAAAAAAAAAAGAAAAATCATTTGAAAGAAAGATGTCTTATCCTAATCTCCTAAAAATCATTAATCATTGTTATCAAAATTTCACAAAGCATAACTTTCAATATATTTTGAAGTTTTCAGATGTACCAAAAAAAAAAAGATATTTGTATTTCATAATATGGAATAAATACTTCAGAGAGGATATTTACATTTATAGAATAAAATTATATTTATCAAATATTATTTATTTAACAAATACGTATCACTGTGTGTTATGACACTCACTAACTGCATATTCAATACTCAAGAAAAACTCGGAGTGAAATGCCTGGTTCTTGTTCTCCAGGACCTGGGGTGTCCTGTGGGAGAGGGCAGCCAACAGTGGACAATCAAGGATCATCATTTTCTGGTTCTGGTGGTGGCCCTAATATAAACCTACATTTCATCCTCACAGTAAGATTTAATCATAAATATTCCAGTTTTCAGAAGACAAATCTTAGAATAGCAATTAGCTGTTCAAAGTCATTTGAGTTTCAGGTTGGTGGTGATAAGGCATTTAAACGTGATTTTTTAAAAAAATCCTTGATTACATTGACAAACAAAGAAATTGAACAGATAACCTCCCCCCAAGCAGATTTAAAATATAAAATAATTTATCAAATAATGAAGAAGAAATCTCAAATTTATGGGAGTGGTTGGTAATATTTACTAAACAGTATTGGAAGTATTGTCTTGAAGTATGAGAAAATGAATTAATTTAAATAATTATCTCACACTATTGAACAAAAATACATTTTAATTTGAGTAAAGATTAAATTTCAAAACAAACATGCAAACAGAGTGCTGTATATCTCAAATTTTTAGATGAGAAAGTATTGAAAATTAGAAGTGATAGAAATTATAAAAATATAAACAAATTGGATATATATTTTTCAATATCTGTTCTATTTTTGTTTTGTTAAATAAAAATATTTAAAGAGAAAAAGGAAGCATAATTATAAACGTGGTGCAAAATGCTGAAAGAGATTTTATTTTTTATTTATAAATTATGAAGTCTATTATTTACATATGCCAATAAGTTCTCAGAAAGAAGCTGCACCTGAAAAGCAGGTATGAATTTAAGGACCAGTGGAGAAGTTTCAGTGGAAACACATGAGCAAGCAAAACCACAGAACTTTACTATTGTGCTGATGTGTGAACTAGTCAGAAAATACTCCAGGTCATCAAGTCATTAGTGCTCAGTGAAATAATGGGGCCCAATTTTAAAAATTCATGTCTTTGTTGAGAGGTTAGGATGTATCTGTATACTAGACCATGAAAAAAAGGGAATATTATGAACATTATAATTACAAACAACTAAATGCATATGCAAGACAATTAACATGAAGACAGATTAAAATCAGAAAAATACAAAAGAGAAATCCTATAAGAAAAATGGATATAAGTATGTCAATAATGAAGGGTGAAATAACGTCTGTCATTAAAACTAGAAATGTATCTATGAGAATCTGCATTGCATCATATATCATTTGTGGAATGTAGGTAGGATGGAAGAAACATTGCCAATATTTTTACGAGTGGATTCCTGAGTACTATTCAAATATTCTGTGTATTTTGATAACCCAGTAAATGAAACATAAAGACATTTTCCCTGAAAATAGAGGTACTGTTGTTATCAGTTCATACATCATCTCAAGTTCTTGTAAGCAGTCAAAGCAGAAAATCTATTTCCCTCTTGGGTAGACCACATTCCTTCTACCTCTGACTTACTTTTAGCTGAAGTCTCTGCAAATTCATTTGAAAAATAGGTTTGTCAGTTTCACACTTCAGTTCTGTGGGCTGCTGGTGTAAAAGGACAGGTAACTTCTCAGAACAGTGAATCTGTGGCAAGAGTTGCTATACTAACGGCTAATTCAGAAAACTGTAAGTGCGTCAAACAAAACGCTCTGATTGATATTTATCTGTATCATCGCCTATACATGTTACCATTAGGAGTAAGGGAGATAGAGACATACAATAGAGTGTGTCACAAACGTCGTTGACATTCTGACAAAATATCTCACGGCTTTCACATGCTTCTCCCACTTGTCTTGGGTCACATTCCTGAAGGAAAGTCCAGAGATGGAGACTGATGCGTTGAAAGCCTACTGGAGGTACCCTTGGCATCAGCGGGTGTGGGGGCCCCAAAGAGGGGGGATGGATAGAGAAAAGAGTGAGCTGTGATGTATTGCAACCAAGAGCTCTGACAGCACCGGCAGTTCTGGGGTGGTGTGGCCTTTCACAGTCGTCCATCCTGAAGGAATTGTGCTAGTCTGTTTATGACACGTGGGGCTAGTCTTTGGATGGAAGTGGCTTCTGAAATGCTGGAGTGACTTTGGGAAAAGCAACTGAAAACAGTATCCGGACAGGGACTCAGCTACGAGGTATGAGCAATGCTCACTTCCGACATCTGGGGGAATGAGTATCTCAGTCCCAAAGGGGGGTCCAGGTGGTGCATTTCAGTCTGCCTTTTGTGACTGGTGGACTCGTCCTTCAACCCGTCTTTAGAACCCACCACGTGCCAAATTGTGAGCCAGATGTTGATACACTCGTGGGAAACAAAGACTAGATATTTACCATCCCTGTAGACTCCTGGAGGATACAGCAGTCCTTCCAACACACAAAATTTGAAATGAATGAAAATGAAAGGCACAGTATCTTTTGAAAGTAAAAATAAGGGGCCTTCGAATTCTTTTCTGAATCAAAGCAGCCTCCCTTCAGCATGTCCCTGTGGTTGGCGCCCTGCGCGTTGGAAGCAGCTGCACGTCTGAGCCGCACTCCTTAGGGTCCAGCACACCTCTGTCTTGTACGTAGTCACTGTTGCATCTGCCTTGCTCAGCTTGGCTCCTCGCACATGGCACAGTTCTCCAGTCGGCACTGGGGCCATAGGTAGACGGAGGCTCTGTGCGCATCTTGACAGTAATAGTTACTGTGGGAGTGGGGGGAAAATATAGACTGAAATAAAGAGATAGACAATATGAAAAATAAGAATAAAGCAGGCTGAGGCCAGAACTCTGGAACAAATATTTAAGGGATGTGTAGAGGAAAAAGAAAAAAACAGGCAAGAAAATGAGAAGTGTTTAGAGAGAGAGGGAGAGAGAAAAGCAGGGCAGAATAATACCCAGAAGGTCAGAGGGGAAGTTGGGTCATAACTCTACGTGATTTGACGCCCCTTTGGGATAACATTTCCCATGTAGCTTACTCCCCTTGAACTGGTTTCCTCCCCTTTGTCCGCCTGAAAGCTTTCTCCAGCCCAGACAGCTCTCTGCTGCCCCCTTCTGACACGCGCCTGCTTCCTCCCTGAGATGTATTCACTTCTGGGGTCTTTTGTGGACCTATATGGATTTTAGAATTGTTTCTTCTATTTCTGAGAAAAATGCTGTTAGAATTTTGGTAGTTATTGCGTGGGATCTGTCTATTGTTTTCAGTGTCATGGGCATTTTAACAGCATTGATTTTTCTGTTCCATGAACATGGATACCTTTTCATTTATTCGTGCCTTCTTCCATTTCCTCCATCAGCGTCTTACACTTTCCTTATTTAAGTGTTGTTTTCAAATACTGTTTGGAGTACCAATAGGAATAATGATAAAAAAAAAACACACAAAGTGAGCATATTTTTAAAGGATATTTGGTGTGTAATAGGCACTCTACTAAGGTATTTATGTATATTGGTATTTAATTATACCAATAGAAAGTATGATCTTTTAAAGCAAGATAAAATGTTTTCTTGATCTGCCCAATTTTTTTTTTTTTAAGCCTAGTAACATCCCTGGCCAGTTTGGCTCAGCGGTTAGAGCATCAGCCCGCGGACCAGAAAGGCCCTGGTTCGGTTCCCGCTGAGGGCACGTACCTCAGTTGCAGCTTGTCCCCGGCCCCGGTTGGGGTCGTGTGGGTGGCGGCCACTCCATGTGTCTCACATCGATGTTTCTGTCTCTCTCTTCCTCCCTCTCTCCCTCGCGCTCTATCTGAAGATAAATGCAAAAATGTCCTCGGGTTACGATAAAAAATAATTAAAAATAAAAAAATAAAAAGCCTAGTAACAGAAGCAAGTAGTGATACCCTTATTAATTCTTATCACACTATATTTGGATCCAAACAGTAGTTACCATGATCCAATTTCCCGAGTTGCATTTTCAAGATTATTTTTCCTCAGTGTCACTTAATCTGAGAGAGTAACAAAATAAATAATTTTACTACCTAGGGAAACAAAACAAGAAGCCTGCCATTTCTCCCAATTTTCAGAAGTTATTCTAAATTTCCCAGAGTCAGAAAACTAAATTCAATTATCTTTTTTCCCAAAAGGTGTAGGTTTATGAGACCAAATTTCTGAGGTTCTCTCTGACCTTCTTTTTCAATTGATCACCAGATTAATGGTTTCTTATATTTTAATAATGATATTTGCTAATATTTATTAATTATTTTAGGATTGAATCATGCCAGCCACTCTAACTGTGTTCCACACACGCACTGAATCATTCACAAGAACTCTGTGAGCTGGATACATTTCCTGCCTCCCTTTGACAGATGAAGAGTCTGAGGCTGGTATGAGGTAGACACCTTGCTTCCACTGTCATTGCAGAGCTGGCGAGGGGGTGACGATGCTCTGCCTGCAGGGCCGTGCAGTTCCCCGAGATTTAGGACATCATTGCGGCATGGAACACATGTAAACTTGAAATGAGAACATTCTGACGCTTTTGTCCTGCCCACTGCCAAACACAACGAGAGGTTAGCAGAGTTCCTACCATTGTTATGACTACGCATATTGATTTATTGAGATTATAAGAATAATCTGGAAATGGCTGTGATTTGTGAATCACCACTGATTGACAAACATTCCTTGCTCATCCACTAAACTTAAACTAGATATTAAAATATGTTCACTGTTTTCAATTTTAAGTTAAAACATGATCTGGTTTTAATTACACCCTAAACTTATTTTGGGCAGACTTACTATTTTAACAGACAGACCGTTAAGGCACCTCCTATTTTAATGCTGCTTTTGAAGCAGCAGCAGCAGCAGCAGCAGCATAATTTAAAAAAAATTCATAGCAATATGTTTCTTGAGGAAGAAATAGCCTCTTCACTAACTAGAGGGCAAATGCCAGTGGAAAGCAGTCACAGACCATGTGCCTGATTCCACCCTCCCTGGGCACTAGAAAAACATTTTTATCCTTCTTTTAAGTTATCAGAACCAGGAGACCAGATTTTTAAATAGTCTGTCTCCAGCTGTCTCCTTGTTTGGGTCCCTGGATGATTTCTCTATGTGAATGTCTTTCATCTTATTCAGGTGAAAGGTTTACTCGTAGCTTTTCTACAAATGAAACCAACGAAAACGTCCTAAGCTTAGAAATGAAGCTTAGTATCTCTTTGAAGGCAGCTGGCTCGTCGCAGCTGCTCAGCGGCAGAGCAGCCTTAGCTCCACCACCCACCACTCAGACAGGGCAGGTGCCAATTAAAGGAGAGGCAAGCAGGTAGGACCCACACAGACAATGAGGTACCTCTACTTTTTTCTTTGCCAAATAGACACAGCCTGGGCAAAGAAAGCATGTTAGGTCGCACTTTGACTCTTCATAGGTTGTCGGGGATACTGGACCAGAACTAAACACATGCCTTTGGTTCCAGGATTCTTCTTATTTCCTGCTTTCTGAACTCACACATCCCTGCTCCCCTAGGACTTCTTCCCACTTACAAGGCATCATTTCTCCCTGCCTTTCTCACTGTAGCCAGTTATCAGTTAAAAAAAAAAGATCACGTATTCATGTATTCATTCACTTTAGGATGAAAATTATGCATAAGCATAATCTCTTCTATGATAATTTATCATTTTGTGTGGGATAATATTTAAGGCCAAAGTAAAGCATTTTTCATGGTGGACTGGCAACAGCAACAAAGTTGAGAAGAATGTTTTGGAAATAGTATAAACTTTCCAATATTTAAGATATATTACTTTATTCGGACATAAATCATATACACACATATACATAATGCTAAGTATTAGTGTGTGTGCATGTGTGCGCACGTATGTGTGTATATGTGCATGTGTGTGTGTTTTTATGTGTATGTGTGTCCGTGTGTACATGTACATATGTGTGTGCCTGTCTGGGGGTGTGTATTTGAGAGCATGTGTGCATGTAGGTGTGTGCACGTGTCTGTGGGTGTATATGTGTATATGAGTGTGCATATGTGTGTATGTATGTGTGTGCACCTGTGTGTGCATGTGTGTGGCAGTGATAGTAGTGGTAGAGTGCAAGTGAGCATTTAACCATTCATTTCAGTTAAAACAATTCTTAATATTCAGATGAGAAAATTATAACTGTGTCTCCATTAGTTAGTTTTTCTCTTTCCATATTAATTCCCACTCACTTTCATCCCAGGCAATAGACATCCTAAGTGACCCTCCCACTGAAAGTACCTAAAACAGCTCAATAAAATACTTTTAAAATAGTTTAAAATAAAAAGCTGATCTGGCAAGAAAATAAACTCTAAGAGGCCGAAAACACAGGGAGCAGGAAACCGGGGGCTTGAGCAGGAGGCTCTGAAGGTGGCTGTGCCCGAGGGCATCTGCCAAAGGCCTGGGCAGCGATGGCACAGGGTCGGAACCTGAGGGACCCCCTGCCCTGCAGGGCACACTTGCAGAAGGTGAAGTGAAGCAGCAGGAGAAAGAAAGCACAGGCAAACACCAACAGGCTCCACCTACTACGCAGCCCCAGGGTCCTCTCCTGGCTGCACAACTCACACTGCCTTCAGACTGGCGATCGCTCCGTGGGGTGGGGCAGCCCCATCTCAGGGCTCCTCTACCTGCTTGAAGGCAGAGGAACTTTTATATTCTTCTGTGAATGGAGCCAAAGCCAGGCTGCAAAGCAGAACTCAGGTACAAACCATCCTCAGTCCGTTCATTTTCTATAAACAATGTCTATAAACTGGTAACAGTTGCCTCCTGGTCTGGCTCTAATCCTAGTGTAGGACTACACCGATCCTTAGTTAGGACACTCTTCAGGTTTGGCCAAGGGTCACCCAGGCTCCTGGCACCTCTGGAAATAAACATGGGTTCACAACAGATTCACTAAGATTAATCCTATGTTGACAAATACCACACATTTTGAGGGCTCTATGTGAATCAAGGGTAAGCAAGCTTGGTGGGGAATTTAATGGGAAACTGTGCATTTATCTGGAACTCTGTAAACAGTGCATTCTCTTTGTATAGATCAAGTAGAAATACATCTGACATATGGAAACAGCAACAAAAGTCTCTCTCTCAACTGGGGGGTCTGGAAGAGGGGTGAAATTCTTTGCTGAGGATCCCTAATTTTATGACACTCATTTGAATTTGTGGTCTAAACTGGGTGAAGCAAAATTTTTTTTCTGGAGGAACAGAAACAATGCTAATACATGACACATTTCTTAATCCAAGAATCAAAATGTAATTCCCATAGCCCCATGAGCTGTAAAATTACACAGCGCACAAGGAAACACAGAACAATGAATGTTAGCAGCAGGAATAACAAACAGCAAACACACAAATACTTAAAGTACTGCTCATTATCTGATATAGTATAGAAAGTAAATGTTTATTTTTAAAGTAACAAAATATAGCTGTTAATTGAAAGATAAATATAAGAAACAAAATGCCATAAATATTATCCAAGATGAGTTTCAGAAGGAAAGAATAAGAGGATGGGGAGGAAATCTTTATGGGAAAGATCACAGCATATTCCAGATCTGAAAAGAAATGTCTAATATTTGGACAGCACAAGTGCTAGAAGAATGAATAAAAGCAAATGTCTCTTGTGGAAATATAGGTAGCCAACGTAGGTGTTTGCTATTTTAGCAAAACAGTGTATTATAAACATGTGGGTTATTTACAAATCAACCTACTGCAGCTGATAAAAATGTAAAATCAATTAGCATTTTCTCAGTCTTAGCTGCCCATTTTCCTACTCTCTGTTGGTAGAACCTTGGCTTCGTATGGCTGTGCCTAGCAGCACACAAAAGCCAATATTCGAAGTTCACTGAAGTCGACATATTTTTATTACTTCCTTCAATATTCCACTTCTTTTTTTAAATTTAATTTACTTTCTTTATCCTCAACTGAGTACATTTTTCCATTTTGGGTTCAGATAGAGTGGGAGGGGGGAGAGAGAGAGAGAGAGAGAGAGAGAGAGAGAGAGAGAGAGAAACATCAATGTGAAAGGGACACATTGAGTGGTTGTCACCCGTCCGATCCAACCAGATCCAGGGACAAACTGCACCGAGGTATGCGCCCTTAGCGGGAACCAAACATGGGTTCTCTCTAGACCAATGCTCTAAGCGCTGAGCCAAACTGGCCAGGGCAATATTTCACTTCTTTATAGCAGGGTCAAAAACTCCTGTTCTCTCAAAGCTGCAGGGAGATACTGTATTTCTCTAAATTCACACATGAGTGGAAATGACTTGTCATTTATCTTATTCTCTTCAGAACTGGTCTGATTTGGAGGGGAAAACAAGATGTTCCTAAATGTCTAAAAGGTTAGACAGAGATCAAAGCCAGCAACAGGGTGAGGGTTGGGTGGCCTAGAACAGGAAGGAAGAGACAAAAAATGGAAACACTTTTGCCCAGGACACAGACTCCATTTAGTGTTGGCCTGGGATTACTAGATCTGCAATCTTTAAAACATGGCAGCCACCCAGCCTCAAAGCCGAGCCTGAGAGGTTCTTAAGAATAAAGCCGCCCTGCTATCCTTGTATAATCCTTGTACTTGGCAAATGGAGAGAAAACCTCTTGGCTCAGAGAGAACTAATCTGTGCAGTCATCACCTCTTTCTTACCAGGTAATGTCACTGTATCACATCAGCACCAGAAACATAAACAATTCGCTTTGCACATTACAGACTGTTAACATCCTTTGTTTGTCACATCTATAACAATGTCCCCAGTTTTGGCACCACTTATTAATTTACCTTTCAAAAAGACAGAAGTCCCACATATACTAAACACAAAGCTAAAGTGACAGAGTTCTTTTTGCAACCAAATAAATATATCACTGTCATTTAGCAAGCCTCTGTGCTCAGTGGAATTTTTTCTAGTGCTACTGGGAAGTTACAGGGGGTGAAGATGGAGAGACAGCTCATTGACTTCCCATGCATATATCTATACCACTTTAATCTTGCACATAAAAGGTCAAGCATAAAATTATTTGCTTGGAGCAGCTGTCCTGGGAGATTTGAATTAACATAGATAGAGAGGACCACGAGGGGGGAAAAAAGTTAATCTCACCATAATTGGATTAGGCCAGGTCCCATCCATGCTGAGTGGATGAGGTTACAAAGGACTAGAAACTGCTGGGCTGACAGAAAGGGATTAATTCATAGGCAAGCGTCAGGTTGTTGACTAATAACATATTGATCGTATCTCTAACTTACGCAGAGTGTCTGTCAGGAGGAGAGACACTTTGGAATTGAGGCATTGCTAGCCTATCTGACACGATCAAAGTTAGATTAATATTATTAAGGAGCTGCAAGTGAGCCGTGGATCACCTTAGCAACCACAGAAATTTTCCACGTGTCTGGGACTGACCATCACGAACAGTGGCGGTCCTTGTCGGCTACAGGGAGGTGACTGATTTGTGTGCTGCGTTCCCCTCCCCCCTTTACCTTAGTGTGTTCCCGCAGACATATTGAACCACCACAGTTTAAGCCCAGTGGAGCCTGCAGGTGGTATTGCCCTTGTATTGAGGAGTTATTAAATTCTTAAGGTCACCATCAAAAAGGTTCCATTAAATTGAGTTAATAAAAACATTGGGCAAAGGTTTGCAAAGACCACAGATGTCAAAGCTCTGGGAATTGGAATGTCTCTTACAGTATCAGGCTAAAAGAATAACTTAAATCACACTATAGTATAAAGAAGATAAAAATTCTGCATTCTCCAATCAGTGTGAAATTTTTGCTCCTAATGCACATGTGTGCTTGTGAACACTTGTTTGAGACACTCATTTCTTCTTTCTTGTTTCAGTTGAGGCCAAATTTGATTGTTTAAAAATGGAGACACCTGGGAAATAATACCTGAGATTAAAAACTCAGTGAATTTCTGGAAATTTTTGTCCATGTAAAAACTTTTTTTTTTTTTTTTTTAAGGAAAAATAAAAGAGGAAAGAAGGCACTTGATTTTGGATGCCAACCACTTGCCTGGGTGAAGTATGTGGATGGGAACTAGGAAAAGTCTTTATCACTTAGTGTGAGTGATGCAGCTACTGAGTCTCCGATACCTGGCCCAGCCACAGAGCAGTGCTCAGGACACAGAGAGTGTGGAAGTCAGATCACCCCACACTTCCCACTGGCCTGCAGGAGATAGCCGCCACCTTCGTCTTCCTCGTCCTCCGCAAGAGCAAACAGGATGTATATCAACATGCTGCTATTACAAAAGCACTCTAGGAATTGAGGGCTCACTGCTCCATTTATCCAAGTACAAAATTGTATATTCTAGATTTCCAGAGGAAATTTAAGTAGGAATTTTGTGGAGAACATATGACTCTTTAGAATGAATTTACCAAATTCTTCAGAATGACCTACCTACTCTAGAAGTGAATGCCATTTCTTAAATAATTTGATCTCTAACTTTTTCCAGGGCACAAGAATGCACAAATAGTCTATATTTTCCAGACTTCATTGCACCCTTTAGGCATGTGCTGTGTCTCCATTCAGGACCAGAACCTTCATCTGCAGGCCCAGGATAACGTGAAAATATGCAGGGGAAGCATATCTGAGTGCTCAAGATCAAGGGGAGATGTGTTGTAATGGTGCTATATACGAGTTTCCTTTTCTTCTTCTATCTGCCTCTCTCATCTTACCAGTGTTTCTGTATTTGCTAATTGTTTGCTACCCCATGGACTCGGACAATATGGTACAGGCCAAGGTGGAGAGTGGAGGTGGCCAAATGGGGGGGGGGGACTCCAGAAATAATGTCAACATTAAAAATCTTTTAAATAAAAATACAGTTATAGAGGAAAAAAATAACAATAAAATAAGGCCTAGTTTATAAAAGAAACCTAATAGATACTCTTCAAAAAGTAAAACTTACACCTCAGAACTTTAAGTTAATGCTGACGATTTCACACTTTTCCTGCAGTTACTATTGTCCTGGAGCATCTTCCCACAGGAGACACCCTTAGTCTACGTAAGAGTGAGAAAATCCTAAGGAGATGAATACAGCTCATTTAAAGGTGTTTTTCTTAAGAAGACATGAACCATAAAAGAATTTAACGGAGAATATTTCAAGATCAGTGACACATTAGTAAAGGAGGGTTATGGCTGAATTTCACTGTGCACCTCACACGTGACAATAGGCAGTTGCCAGTTATACACATATGGTTTAGTAAATCCAAACTTATTTAAGAGACAGCCAATTAAAAAACAAACTACAGCCAACAATAACTATGAACATGAGAGACTGAAGTAGAACAGACAGATCAGTCCCGGTTCCCTCCTGTTCCTGTTTCTGGAGTGCTGATGACTGCCCCGTGTGATCTGTGAGAGGACCACTGAATCCGAAACACGTCTGTCAGATCGTACTCCCCTTGGAAAGCATGCCCTGGAATTCATTCTTGCTGCACTGAAACTTTTAATATAAAAAAATAAAGCCATAAAATATTTAAATGAAAATGTTAATGTATATTAATCTTGGATGGCAGCTTTGTAAGATTGATAGAAAAGGTAAATTTCTTAAAATTTTTAATACATTTTGTTTATAGAAATGAAAACAAATTCTAAAATCATCTTTTGCAAGACTAAAACATTATAAATTAAAATTAAACTACAAAGCAAAAATTTTATCACATACTAGAAACAAAGTTTTTATGTCTTCAATATGTAAAGATAATGGTGACGTAAACTAGAAAATGATATTCTTGATCCAATAAAATTGTATAATGTTATTAAGCAATAATACTTTAGGAGACTGAAACTTACCTTTATTGCAGACATTTAATAGACTTAATTGGTTATGATATTCTGCACTCCCTAACATAGGCACACTACATTTTAATGATCCTAACAGCACGTACCAACGCACCATCTTTTTATGTAAGAATTTGAAATAGGCCCAGTTATAAAACATGCCTAAAACATGCTCTTCAAAGAAATACTGATAGAAGTAGTATGAACAGGTTAAATGCTATTTCTCAAATCACAAATCAGACAGGTAAAGGCTTCTTAAGTTCCAGGTTTTCTGATCCCCTCATCAGAATGGCTTTGTTTGCTTGCATTAGTTTCCATATAATTTTCTTGGCAATCTTTTTACCTTGTTTTTTTTTTTATTTATTTTTCTAATGGAGGCAGAGTGTGACTTCAAATGAAATGAGAAAGGAAATACAGGCATTTTTCAAGTATATTTTAGTTACAACTGAATGTATTGTGTAAACCACTATAACTGAATAAGTACTTATGTTGAATAGAAAAGGCGACTGTAGAATTATTAACGACAACATATGCAGGTGCCTTAAAGCTCCACGATGACAACAAAGCACATGCCGTCAGCTCATTATAACTAGTTCCTAAGATCCTCTTCACTGCTGTAGCCATCACAATCTAACCAAATTTTGTGAAAATGCCAATCGACAAGGGAGTGAATATATGCTTTACATTATTAAATTTACAGAAAAACACACATTTCAAAGGGACCGTCTTCTCATATATGTCTATCTGTATTTCTGTTATTCATAAATATATTGATATCTCTCTCTGTACATAGATTGTGCTTGACTCTCTATAAAGATACATGTAGAGAAATATATAGATATATCTATATATACATATATAGTATACTCATACATACAAAGAAATCTTATAACTTAAATCCATCTCCTACCAAGTTGCCATATCTCCTTTTTATTTTATACACATTTTAACCTTGTCCTTCAATATTTTCTGATTAGTAATGTATATAATGTGTGGTGCTTGCACTCTGCTAGAATTAGAGTAACAACGTTAAGAAAAATTATTAATTCAGATCCATAGGACAGCTCAACTTACCAGATCACATAGTACCGCTGGTAACACCACTGTGATGAAAAGAAATGTTTGCTGGATTAAACCACAAATGAAAATATAATAACATGTATTAACATTTTAATCCTGGGATCCCACGCAACAGGTAAAAAAAAAAAAAAACTTTCAAAGAGAAAAAATTATTTTGACTTTAAACCTTTCATGTTGTTAGACATTTCAGGTTATTGGATACCCTTGAGAAGAGCTGTTTTAGCAATATAAATTTAAATTCATGACAACATAACCACTGGAAATTGCCTTTCAAGTAAGGGTTTAGTTTTTATTTGTTTAATCAATCCAAGCTTTATGAAACTCTTGAAGGGCTATAAATAGCAAAAATGCACTTTTTAAGAACAGAAAAGTATATTTAATACTGTAAGGAAAATGTTTTCTATACACTTTATAATATTTGAACACTAGTTCTCTTAAAAATTATAGTTCAAACATCATATAAAAATATAAAATGTTTTAAAATGTAATGTAATATCTTAACCTAAGGTTAATTTTGTATTTTTATTATTTATTTAATCTTTATTTTTGATAATATTACAATGTCCTCCTATTATTTGCCCCATTGCCCCCTCCCAGCCAGATTCTCCTCCCCAGGCCTTCACCACACTATTGTCTGTGTTCATGGGCAAAATTTACATTTTTAAACATCGGGTGTTACCAGTTAGGGTTCAGTACAGGAAAAATCCACTTTAGTTTGTCTTCTGTTGTCGTTGTTTCATTTCACTTTTTGTGAAACAGTGGAAGTACTCACAAAATCAGGGATCTCCCCTGGAAAGAGCCAATGTGAGGACCGCGCCTTAGCCACCTTCTGTGCGTCTGAACAGTGGAATCCAGATGCTACTGCTGTAGCTATGTGCCACAGACTGGCCCCTGGAGCGCTGAGTTCAACTAGATCAACCAATTCCTGATATACAGTTTTGACTAGACTCTGAACACTGAGTTTAGTGTAGCAACATTTATCTATAATTCAAGGATCTTGTTTGAGAGCAGAACTGTCAAAAGAATTTCAATCAGAGTTACCAGGAACACAAAAATCAATTGAAGAATTTAAAGTAGTGAATTTAATACAAGCAATTAGCTTTTGTTTGTTTGTTTGTTTGTTTGGTTTTTTTTGTTTGTTTGTTTGTTTGTTTGTTTTTTTTGAGAGGCCAGAGGTGAATAGTGATTTCTTCCCCAACTAGATGGGAGGGCAAGAAAACTCGGCTATGCCTATTCAGTAAAGACTAGATAACGAGGAAATGTCACCAGAGGTCAGAGGCCATAGTTATCCAAGAGACAGAAACCACTTGGGAGCAAGAGCCACAGAGTTCTGTTAGTTGCTGGAGCTGTAGTTGGAGCTCTCTTGTTCTTCTTTCCTCATGCCATTCAACATTCTGACTTTGGCTTTCATCTGTCAGAAAGAAGAAAGATCCTTCCCCCTTGAATGGATGTGTAATGTACTCCTGGTTGATGCAACTGCAATCTGTAGCACTGGGTTCACCTCTTCTCTCATTTGCTTGAGTGAGGGAAAGTCGGCATGCACCTGGAGCAAGTCCACTACATAAGCAATCTATTCATACCACACGAGCCTTCAGCACTGGCTGAGTCTCATCTACTATTTACCACTTCTTCATGATGTGGCGTTGCATACACTTACATTGATGTCTTGGTTGGCCATACAGTATCTAGTTCATTATGAGGCATTCAGAGCACAAGAATGTGGAGTGTGACATGTGCAGGTGTTCAATCTCTAGCAAGGCTCAGCTGCAAGATCCATTTTATTTTTTAATAATTTATTTATTTTGGTTACAAATATTTCTCCTTTTCCTCTCATTGACACCTGCCTACCGATCCCAGCCCACCCTAGCATTGTTTTCTATGTTCATTGGTTCTTCATATATGCATATAAATTCTTTGGCTTATCCCTCCCTCCCACCCATTCCACTCTTTTAAGGTTTGCCATTCGGTATCCTACTACTATATCACTGGGTCTATTTTCTTCATCAGCTTGTTTTGTTCATTATATTCCACAAATAAGTGAGATCATGCGGTATTTGTCTTTCTCTGATTGGCTTATTTTACTTAGGATAATACTCTCCAGGTTCCTCCATGTTGTCTAAATTGCTTGGCCATTTGTATATCCTGTTAGGAGAGGAGTCTATTTCGGTCCTCTGCCCATTTTTTTAATTGGGTTCTTTGTCTTCCTTTTGTTGAGTTGTATGAACACTCTATATATTTTGAAAATTAACCCCTTATCTGTTGTATTCTTATCAATTATGCTCTCCCATTTTCATGGCTGTTTCTGTTGCTGTGCAGAAGCTTTTTAGTTTGATGTAGCCCCATGTGTTCATTTTTGCCTTAGTTTCTGCTGCCATAGGCATTGTATCAGTGATGATTCTGCTGCATGTGATAATATCTGAAATTTTGTTGCCTACGGTTTCTTCTAGGATTTTTATGGATTCACAAGTCACATTTAAGTCTTTTATTCATTTTGAGATTATTCTTGTATATGGTGTAAGTGGTGGTCTAGCTTCATTTTTTTGCATGTAGCTGTCCAATTTTCCCAACACCATTTATTAAAGAGGCTGTCTTTACTCCACTGTATGCTCTTGCCACCTTTGTCAAATATTAGTTGAGCATAATAACTTGGGTCAATTTCTGGGTTCTCTGTTCTGTTCCATTGATCTATCTGCCTGTTCTTGTGCCAGTACTAGGCTATTTTGATTACAATGGCTTTGTAGTATACCCTGATACCCGGTATTGTGATTCCTACTACTTTGTTCTGCTTTTTTAAGATTGCTTCGGCATTTTGGAGTCCTTTCTGATTCCATATGAACTTTTAAAGTATTTGTTCTAGTTCTCTGAAATATGTCATTAGTATTTCAATGGTAATTGCATTGAATCTATAGATTGCTTTCAGTACTATGGACATTTTAATGATGTTAATTCTTCCAATCCATGAACAACTTACATGCTTTCAGTTTTTTTATAACTTCCTCTGTTTTTTTTTTTCAATGTCTTGCAGTTTTCTGAAAATAGGTCCTTAATTTCTTTGGTTAAGTTTATTTGTAGGTATCTTAAATTTTTTGCTGCAATGGAAAATGGCATTGCTTTTTAGTTTCTCTTTCTGTAAGTTCATTATTGGTGTGTAAGAATGCTGTCGATTTCTTGATGTTAATTTTGTATCCTGCTACTTTACCAGATTAGTTTATTAAATCAAATATATTTTTGATGGAGTCTTTAAGGTTTTCTATACATCATGTCATCGCAAATGACAGTTTCACTTCCTCCTTTCCAATTTGGATGCCTTTTATTTTTTCTTCATGTCTAACTGCTGTGGCTAAGACTTTAGTACTACGTTAAATAAGAGTGGTGAAAGTGGTCATCCCTGTCTTGTTTCTGGTCTTAGGAAAATGCTTTTAGTTTTTGCCCACTGAGTCTGACGCTGACTGTAGGTTTTTCCTATATGGCCTTTATTATTTTGAGATATGATTCCTCTCTTCCTACATTGCTGAGCATTTTTATCAGAAATGGGTGCTGGATTTAGTCGAATGCTTTTTCAGCATCTATTGATATGATCATATGGTTTTTATCTTTCATTTTGTTATGTGCACCACATTTATTGATTTGCAAATATTGTACCAGCCTTGCATCCCTGCGATGAATCCCACTTGGTTATGTTGAATAATTTTTTAACATATTGCTGGATTTGACTTGATTATATTTTGTTAAGGATTTTGACATCTATGTCCATCAGAGATATTGGCCTATAGTTTTCTTTCTTCGTTGTGTCTTAATCGGGTTTTAGAATTAGAATTATGCTAGGCTCATAAAATAAGTTTGGAAGTCTTCCTTCTTCTTGAATTTTTTGAACTGGTTTGAGGAGAATGCATGTTAGTTCTTCTTTGAATGTTCAGTAAGACCCCTGTGAAGCCGTCCAGGCTCAGGCATTTGTTCGCTGGGAGAGTCTTAATTCCACCTTTAATTTCCTTAGTTGTTATTGGTATATTCAAATTTTCTATCTCTTTCTGGTTCAGTTTTGAGGGAGTGTGTGTTTCTAGATATTTGTCCATTTTGCCTCATTTGTCCAAATTGTTTGCATATAATTAATTTTTCATAGTATTTGTTAAAGATCCCTTGTATTTCTTGGTGTCAGTTGTTACTTCTTCTCTTTCATTTCTGATTTTGTTTACTTGGGTCCTCTTTGTTTCTTGGTGAGTTTAGCCAAGGATCCATTAATCTTGTTTATCTTTTCAAAGAAGCAGATCTTTGTTTCATTGATCTTTTGAATTGTTTCATTAGTCTCTGTGTCATTTATATCTGCCCTGATCTTTACTATTTCTTTCCTTCTACTTGCTCTCTGGATGTTTGTTTGTTTCCTTTCTAGTTCTTTATGTTGTGAGGTTTGATAGACAATTAGAAACTATTCCTGTTTCCTGGGGTAGGCCTGTAGTGCTATGAATTTTTCTCTCAGGATTGCTTTTGATCCATCTCATAGATTTTGTATTGTCATATATTCATTTTCATTGGTTTTCAGGAATTTTTTAAATTTTTATTTGATCTTCGTGGTAACCCATACATTGTTTAATAATATGCTATTTGGCCTCCATATGTTTAAATATTTTTCGTGTGTTTTTGTTGTGATTGATTTGTAGTTTCATGGCATTGTAATCTGAGAAAATGCTTGATATGACTTTAATCTTCTTGAACTTATAGAAACTTAGTTTGTGTCCTACCATATGGTCTATCTTTGAGAATGCTCCATGTGCACTTGAGAAGAATTTGAATTCTTCAGTTTTGGGGTTTAATTCTTTGTAGATATCTATTAAATCCATTTAATCTAGTGCATCATTTAGAGTCTCTGTTTCCTTGTTAATTTTTTTCTAGAGGAACTATTCTGTGATGTCAGTGGGGCGTTGAAGTCCCCTGCTATGGTTGTATTGCTGTTGATTTCTCCTTTGAAGTCTTTCAGAAGTTTTTAAATATATTTTGGTGTTCCTACATTGCTTACATATATGTTTACCAAAGTTATATCTTCATTTTGAATAGATCCTTTCAATATTATGTAGTGGCCTTGTTTGTCTCTAGTTATGGCCTTCATTTTGAAATCTATTTTAACAGACATGAGTATTGCTACCCCAGCATTTCATTTTCTCTTGCTTGGAAGATTTTTTTCCACCCCCTTCACTTTCAACCTATGTGAGTCTTTTGTTGTGAGGTGGGTCTCTTGTAAACAACATATATATGATTCATGCTTTCTTATCCAATCAGTTACTCTGTGTTTTTTTATTGGAGCATTTAACCCATTTACATTTCAGTTTATAATTGAGCCCTGGCCAGTTTGGCTCAGCGATTGAGCATCAGCCTACGGACCAGAGAGTCCCAGGTTTGGTTCCTGCTAGGGGCACATACCACAAAAAAAAAAAAAAAAAAAAAATTAAGGTTATTATTGATATGTACTTATTTATTGCAATTTTTGTTTATTATGGTTATATTTTTCTCCCTATTTCTTCTACTAATTACAGCAATCCTTTTAACATTTCTTGCAGTGCTGCTTTGCAGCTAATATATTCTGTTAGCCTTTTTTTTTTTTTTTTTGGTCTGAGAAGCTCTTTATTTCACCTTCTATTTTAAATGAGAGTCTTGCTAGTTAGAGTAGTCTTGGGTTTAGATCCTTTGTTTTTATTACCTTGATACTACATGCCATTCCCTTCTGGCCTTTTGTGTTTCTGTTGAGAAGTCTGTTGATAGGCTTATGGTGGTTCCTTTGTAGGAAATTAGTTGCTTATCTCTTGTGGCCTTTAAGATTCTTTCTTTTTTTTTTTTTAGTTTTTGGCATTTTAATTACTGTGCCTTGCTGTGGGCCTGTTTGTGTTCTTCTTACTTGAAACTCTTTGTGCTTCTTGAACTGATATATCTTTATTCTTCACCAAGTTAAGAAAGTTTTAGGTCACTATTTCTTCAAATATTTTCTCTAACCCTTGCTTATTTTCTTCTTCTTCTGGAACTCCTATGATGTGAATGTTGTTACATTTCCAGTTGTCCCACAGTTCTTTTAGGCTGTCTTTCTGTTGTTGTTGTTGTTGTTGTTGTTGTTGTTGTTTTTGGTTCTCTGACTGGGCAATGTTTTCTACTCTGTCTTCTAATTCACTGATTCAATCCTTAGCTTCCTCTACTCTGCTGGTTATTTCTTCCAATGTTTCTTTTTTCTGTTATGTCATTCTTCATTTCCAACTGGTTGGTTTTCACTGCTTCTATATCTTTACTCATGCTGTTGAACTTCCTCATAATTATTACTCTGAACTCTCCCTCTGATATCTTGCTCAATTCCCTTTCATTTATTTCATCTTATGTTGAATTATGTTGTTCTTTCATTTGGGATTTGTTTCACCATTTTGACTTTTCCATTGGGTTTTGGAGCCTGTCAAGTTTTTGATGTGGGTGTTGGTGTTCTACTGGTTGTGGTTCCCTCTACTGGGTTTGGATGAGTGTGGGAGGACTCACGTTAAATACCACTGTCAAGCCTTTCTTTCCTGGGTAGATTTGCAAGCCCAGGAAGGTTCATTTATCTTCCAGCTTTTTGCCTGGAGGTTATTAGTTTTAGTTACTTCATGATCCTTGGGTTGTAGTCCTCAACTGAATGAAAAAAAAAAATCTCTCAGGTGTTCTAGGTAAATGAATTTCCAGTGGGTGGGGCAGATGTTTGCTGTCTGTTATTGAGCCTCAATTTGCATTTTTCTGGCCTGGCTAGGTGATGTTAAATTCCTGAGAAAGGGGCTGGTGCTTCTTTGGGGACTCTGGAAAGGGGATCTTTAAGTAATATGGCTATTGTGCTGTGAAGGAGTGATTCAGCACAAGACTCCCATTGCCCTCCCAGTTCTCCAAATCCCAAGTTTCTCCACACAATTCCAGTCCAGTTTGCCCTTCCTCTACCTGAGCCCAAGGTGAGTGGCTATAGCTATTTCTGTGCTCTGTCCTGGCCCTCTGCCCTATAGAGTCAGCTAGGGATTTTAACCCCAAGGGATCTGCTCACAGCTAAAACAGCTGCTTTCTGTGGGCTCCCAGCCCACCTTCTTGTGCCCCTGCAGTTTCTACCAGGCTCGATTTTGCATCCTCTTTCTCTCTGTGGTTAATCAGTTCCTCTCCAGCTACTTTTTCTGTTGTTTTTTCCCAACAATTTGTCTTTATTTTAGTTATGATTCCCGTTTGGTCCTGGGAGATGGTCTGTGTAGCTTCCATTCACTCCACCACCATTTTGGAATCAGCAACTTCCATTTTAAATTTAGTCTCCAAAATACACTCTGTCTCTTCTCTTTAACATGAATGGGATTTGGTTTAATTTATATAGCATAGCAAATATCAATCTGCTGCTGGTTGTCAGTGAATGGGGCTCTAGTTACTTTCCTTTGCCCTTAAATATGTAATGTGTTTTACCGAATAGCTAAGCTTTCAATTACTAGAAACTGTATTATTAATTATTATCATCACTATTATTATTTGGTTTCTTTGTTAAAAGTGCTATATTGTTCTACCTCCACATAATTCAACTCTAAGGCTTTGATAGATACCTATTTTGAGAAAAGGTTTCCACTACTGTTATACTAGAAGACCATTTTTATCATAGAATTTGGTCAGTGAGTTGTTGAGTGGAGCCCTCATGAATGTGACAAGTGCCCTATAAAAGAGACCCCATCCAGCTTTCTTGCCCCTTCTGTCTCATGAGGACACAGTGAAAAGATAGCAGGAGTGAGCCATCATCAAACACCAAATGGGCCAGCACCTTGATCTTGGACTTAGCGAAAGGAGTTCCCTTCTATTTCTAGTTGTTCAATAGCTTTATCAAAAAAGTGTGTGATCTGGATCAGAGGAAAGTTGGTTCCATGTGATGGCTATTATGAAAATGGAAAATATTGAACCAGTAATAGTTTATTGAAAAATCTTTGTAATATGAGAATATGATATTTTAAAAATATCTAATAACTAAGGCAATTCGATAATCATCAATGCAAAGATAAAATATACAACACCTTGAATTTTATCACAATTTCAGTTTCACAAAGGGAGAGAACAATTAGATTAATAATTGTGGATAAAATGATGAAAATCCTCTTTATAAAATATTAAAATGGGTCACAAATGTTTGATCATCTGAATTATTCCATTAAATATCTAAAGTTACCATATGAGTTTTTAACAGGTAAACACCAATATATCCTAAAGCTGAGGACATCAGCTTTCTAAGGCAGATAATTAATTATTGCAGCTTTTGATTTCAAGTTTAATAATTTATTTACATATCAATGCCACTATAAAGTCCCAGAAGCACTTTACACAATCTGCAATGAGATAGAGTGAGCAGGTGTTATTAAGAGAATATGCAAGTTTCCTTAACAAAATGCCAGAAGTTGATTGTCGACCAACTGGGGAAGACCTGTGAGATTCTTCCAGTGTACACAAAAGGAATGAGTCCATAATTAAATTACAGTTCATCACAGATGGTTATTTTACAGCAGGTGCTCAACTTCCAAAGTGTAGCTCTGGACTATTTTTGTTCCAACATAGTGTTCAATCCCTGTTGGTTATCTGGCAATATCTTATAGTTAGAAAAATAATTATTTTATGGTTGAAATTTTAGTTCATATATTTGTGAAAAATATGAAATTTTATATAAATTTGTTAGCTTATACACTCTGTTATTTTGATTACAAAGAAACACAGAAAAATATGGTTTAAATATTGTTTATCATAAACAAAAGCCCTTGATTTAAAAATAATTATCATCTTGGACAGTTTGGCTCAGCAGTTGAAGAGTCAGTCTGCAGACCAAAGGTTCTTGGGTTCGGTTCCAGTCAAAGGCATGTACCTGGATTGCAGGTTCAATCCTTGGCCCCAGTCAGGGTTGTGTGGGAGGCAACCAATAGATGTGTAGCTTTCACACTGATGTTTCTCTCTCTCTCTCTTTCTCCTTCCCTCCCCTTTCACTTTCTCTAAAAATCAATGGAAAAATGTCCTCAGGTGAGGGTTAATAAAAAAAATAATAATAATTGTCATGCAAAGATATTAGAAGCATTATATGGAATAGCAGCCAATTTTGAAGAATTCAAATTCCTCAAATTCAGAAAAGTTTAATAACTCATATAGTCAATAACACCTTCTGTGACAAAATACAGGCTCATTCTTGTCACATTTCATTTTCAAACAAGTTAATAAAATGAGCAACAGATAATATAACTTTGAGTCATTGGTAATCATCAAAATGTATTAGGGAAAGGACTGAAATAAATAATATTTTAACATGTTTAAAATTTATACTAACATTCTGTACATGATAACTTTGCTCAGTAAAGCAGTCTCCTTTTCTGAATATCAAAAAAAAAAAAATCTAACGCCAATCTGGGTAAATTCAAGTTACTGTCAGCACTTTAACTTTGGGGATCTCATTATGAAAATTAATATTCCACATTCTCAGAGGAAGCCACTAATTACCCATTTCTTTCATCTCCCTTCATATGCCTTTCCAAACCTTCGGTTTGGAAAAGGAGTAGAATCCTACTGTTCCTAATTGCTTTGGCATTGCTTTCTGGCAATATTGCTTTCAATCTGTTATTTTCTTCAATGATCCAAATAGGTGTTTCTCCTACACACACACACACACGCACACACACACACACACACACACACACACACACACATGCACACACCATCAACAGCTACTCATTGTAAGAGAAGGGTCCTCTTTGGATTTGGGGAAGCAGATTGGAAACCTTTTTCTGGGCCAGAAGATACATGGAATGATGAAGGCAGTGTTGCCTCAGCTCCGTAGCCTCAGTTCTAAGATCATTCTGACCACCTGTGAGGCCATGGTCAGACTTGAGTTCAATAAACATAAAAAAGGGGATCATGTCTATGATCAAAACCTATAGTGCAGAAACCCCAGAGTTAAATTAAAAGATTCACAAAAGTAATAAAGACATTTCCAATCAAAAAGTTGGTAAGGGGAAAAAAATTCAATATGGGTATCAAGGTATTGACCATTGACCTTTTTTTCCCAAAGACAACTTTTGTATACTAGCTAAATAAATCGCTAATTAAATATGTTAATTTTTTACATGTCTTTTACCACTTAGCCTTTGCAAACATTATTCCTTCTTCCTGGAATGATCTTCCTCCTTCCACCTACAACCCGTATGTCTGCCCCATTTCAGGTAAGTAACACCTCTGATCCCCAAATTATGTCAGATACAAGTAATATCAGGGAAACATTCCCAGATAACATCTACCCAATATTCAACCACATGATTTTCTTATTCTATTTTTAAGACACTCAATATTTGTACCAAAATTACACTTTTGTTTGGTCTTGAAATTTTCTTTTTGTCCAGTGAACTGTGTACTCCTGACCTAGGGAGTGATTACATCATATCCTTAGTGCCCGGTGTGATGCTTGTCACGTAGGTGCTGGTACTGAGCAACTATTTTTTTAACAAGTAAATATTTTATGCTGGCCTGTCTGGTGCAGCTAAGTTGGTTGGGCATCATCCCATGCACAAGAAGATTACCTGTTTGATACCTGGTCAGGGAACATTCCCAGGTGTTGTGGGCTCGATCCCCAGTATGACGTGTAAAGGAGGCATCAGATAGATGTTTCTCTCTCATTGATGTTCTATCTCTCCCTTCCTCTCTCTAAAATCAATAAACCGTATTTTAAAATATTTTTTATGCTAAATGGCAACAATTTTGTGGTTTGGAATATTTTTTAGTTTCTCAATTTCTGTCTACCATTAACCATAGAAGAGAAGCACAGAGTAAGAACATGGCATTATTAGTTGTGAAATAATTACCACTTTGAAAAATTAGAGGCCTTTAATATATTTAATATGTACTCACTACTGGCTATATTACCAATACAGAAGATATGATTTTTTTTTTAATAAGAAAAAAACATGGCTATTGCCCTGTTGAATCTCTGGTATATGGAAATAAAAATGTTATGCACATACACATTCAAATTGAATTGAAGGTTGAGATGAGAAAAGCATAGCTTATCTAACTTCTATCTAATGGTTTATTGCCTATGTCATTTCAAGAGCTATGTTTTTAGAATGAGCATTTATTACCTTTGTTATAAATCCACTTACTAGAATGCTTAGTCTGATGTACACATTTTACAGTGTGGGTTTTAATAGTAAAAGGCACTTATGGATGTTTAAAGAGACTCAATAGAAAAAAAAAAAGTCACCATCCCTGGCAGGTTTGGCTCAGTGGTTGGAGCATCAGCCCGTGGTCCAGAGAGACCCGGGTTCAGTTCCTGCTAAGGGCCTGTGCCTCAGCTGCAGTTTGTCCCCAGCCCTGGTTGGTCGTGCAGGTGGCAACCACTTGATGTGTCCCTTTCATGTCAATCTCTCTCTCTCTCTCTCTCTCTCTCTCTCTCTCTCTCTCCCTCCCTCCCACTCTATCTGAACAAAAAATGGAAAAAAATGTCCTCGGGTGAGGATAAAAAAAGTCACCATACCTGAGCGATTAGATATAATGAGGTCTACTATTACCAATTTCACATGACCTACATTTTTAAAACACCCAAGTGAGCAAATGTGTTGAAGACAAAGATTATATATCCTAAAATGCTACCATGACAACTAATTTTCTATCAGTCAAATTGCTGTTTATATGTGTATGGAGTGTGTTTTCTAAGGAGTGCCCAACTTTTAAAAAATTACCCTATTAGTTATCATATCTGAACTGTGAGCAGATTGACCTATACATTTGTACTGACAACATTATTAAGGTGTAAATTAGTGAAATGCTTTGCCTATACTTTGTTAAATGGTATGGAAATAGTCAATGTTATATTTAAAACTCATTTATTAAAATTGCATTAAATTTTTAAAATTTAAAACACTACACTTCATGCAATAGAAACAAAAAGAATATATAATAGCGCTCCTGTCCTCAGGTGTTTTCATGCGATTGGCGCGCCAACATTCTGGTCTACAGAATAAGGGTAGTCACTACATTAAATTCAAGTGAGTTATTTAAATGAAATTTTAAATGCTAATATTTTGAACACATTTGATAACATATAGGTCACGGTAAAGAAGTTTCTAATTTCTCTTGAACAATTCCAAACTAAGAAGTCATATGTATGTTTTGAGTGTATGTATTAACTTTACACATAAGAAAAATGAAGATATTATGTTATAACCTCTCAATCCTTGATCCTCGTTTACAGAAAATGTTAAGTATATAGAAAATTCTTTACTGTGTCTTAATGGTAAGCTCACAATTTGATGGCCCAAATGACATATTTTATCAAAGAAATTAAACCAAAGCTATAGACTAGAGAAGTGAACAGAAACATGTAAATTTTTTTTTTCTTTGAAAAGTAAGATCAAGCTTGGATCCGTTTCATTGATTCTTTGGTCTGTCTAGTTATTGTCTCCTGGTGTGAAGAATGATCATCTTTGGTCATTTATGACAGCTCTTTTACTGAGGAATGTCTCCCAGAAGAGAGCACATACCTCTACTGTATGTAGAGTAGGTATCTAGACTATGTCTAAATGATATTAAGTAATTGGTACAAAATTATTTCTTCATTAAAGTGAAAGAATCTATTACGTGTTTATTTTAGAAAATGTTAAGTGAGTTACCTGGTATATGGAGAAGAGGGTTGGAAATGAAAAGGTCAAGTTATTTCTTTCATACATCACTACAAAATTAGAGGAATAATTTGTCAAAGAAAAGAGTGTTGGGAAACAAATGTATCATCATATGTATGAACAAAATTATGTTCAAAAAAAGAACAGAATCAGTTCTGTCAAACACCAGATCAGAGATATAAAGTGTAACCTCAAGAAAATCTTTTAGGCTACTGAAAAACAATGTGAGAAATAAAGGCAATCAGAGGGGTGATAGCTCCAGTCAAGACAACAGAGATAACCTAGATAGTAAATATATGTGAAGAATAAAATAAAAGCAATAGAACAGAAAACAATTTAAATGATATAATAAAAGTGAAAGAAAATCTCTGTACAAAAGGGATGTTTATGAGAAAACAAAAAATTAAAGTAGTTGTTAGATATCTTTAAATTTCTTATGAACTAATATTACAATCATTTGATATAAAATTAAGTCTAAGAAACTTCATTATGAATAGTTATAAAGTCATATACACATGTTAAAAATATGAACACACATTATAACCTTTAAAAATGATTATCAGTAAGACACTGCTGGCCCAAATTAGAAACCTGGATGTGAAAAAGTGTTAGTTGGCTGCTTTTATCATTAACTAAACTGACATGCAGAAATGATCCTGACCTGGAAGGGAAACAAAATTTTTGGAATAATATCAGCATTTGACAACAACCAGGAATCAGGGACCTTCAGTTAGTTTATCTAATCATCACAAATAATTAAAAGCCCAGCAGGTGTGGCTCAGTTGGTTGAGCATCATCCCATACACCAACAGGTCAGGGGTCAGGACACATGTGTAGGTTGCAGGCTCAAGCCCCAGTGGGGGGAATGCAGGAGGCAGCCAATTGATGTTTCTCTCTCACTGATGTTCTCTCTCTCTCTCTCTCTCTCTCTCTCTCTCTCCCTCTCCTTTCTTATCTCTCTAAAATAAAGAAAAACATGTTTTTAAAATCTAAAATAAATAATACATGAATGGATAAATAAGTTAAGGTCCTACTGTGTGCCAAGAGCTGTACTAAGTGCTGGGAATATAATGGTGAATAAAAGATAATATGTTTTCCTTGAAACTGAGAAGAAAAAAATGCAGTACTTGTAGGAGACTGTAGTGATAATATGTAGTGATGAGATAAGTGTTGTTTATTTTTTTGTTAAATTTTTTAAATATGGGTGATATTGAGTATGATTTTATGCTGGTGAAAATCAGCCAGTCATGAAAGTAAAAATGATGATGGAAGATGTAGAAGGGTTTAACACAGTAATGAAATCTCTCTGTAATGTTATTAGAAAAGCAGAAGAAGAAAAAAATATCTAAAATTTTTGGAAATGTCTATCATTAGAATCGACCCAATTTTATGCATAATATCAGATCCTTAGCAGAGAAGAGAGGGAAGGCAGGAAGGAATAAATAAAAACTGTTGCATTTCAACTCATTCAAAATCTGTATAAAAAACAATCTTCTCTAAAACTAATAATAATGCCTTTTTGAAAACTGATGCTTGGTATATAAATTGCCTAAATGAAATTTAGCATGTTCTGATGTTTTTTTTTTTTTCCAAATTATGCATTTGGTTATGCTAAATATCATTTTTATAATTAAAATGCTAAAAATTAAGGACAAAGAGAGAATGTTAAAGTCTGTAAGGGATAAGCAGTAGGTTACATACAAAGGTACCACAATAAGGCTATCAGCTGACTTCTCAACAAAAACACAAAAGGCCAGAAGGGAATGGCATGTAGTATCAAGGTAATGAATAACAAGGATCTGAACCCAAGACTACTCTATCCAGCAGGGCTCTCATTCAAAATAGAAGGTGAAACAAAGAACTTCCCAGATGAAAAAAAAAAAAAAAAGGCTAAGAAAATATATTAGCTCCAAACCATCACTTCAAGAACTATTAAAAGGACTGCTGTAATTAGTAGAAGAAATAGGAAAAAATATATAACCACAATAAACAAAAATGGTAATAAATAAGTACATATCAATAATGACCTTAAATGTAAATGGGTTAAATGATCCAATCAAAAGACACAGCATAGCTGATTGGATGAGAAAGCTTGTCTCATCTATATGTTGTTTACAAGGGACCCACCTCACAACAAAAGGATCACATAGGTTGAAAGTGAAGAGATGGAGAAAAATCTTGCAAGCCAGAAGAATGAAAAAAAGGCTGGGATAGCAATACTCATAGCCGATAAAATAGACTTCAAAATGAAGGCCATAACTAGAGACAAACAAGGTCACTACATAATATTGAAAGAATCTATCTAACAGGAAGATATAACCTTGGTAAACATATATGCATCCAATGAAGGGGCACCAAATATATTTTAAAACTTCTGGAGGACTACAAAGTAGAAATCAACAGTAATACAATCATATCAGAGGACATCAACACCCCACTGACATCACTGGATAGATCCTCTAGACAAAAATTAACAAGGAAACAGTGACTCTAAATGATGCACTGTATCAAATGGATATCTACAGAGAATTGCACCCCAAAACTGCAGAATTCACATTCTTCTCAAGTGTACATAAGACATTTCTAAGATAGAACACATGTTAGAACACAAACTAAATTTCTACAAGTGCAAGAAGATTGAAATCATATCAAGCATCTCCTCAGATCACAGTGGCATGAAACTAGAAATCAATTGAAACAAAAACATTTTAAAACATGGAGGCTAGATAGCATGTTATTAAACAATGAAAAGGTAACCAGGGAGATCAAATGAACAATTAAAAACTTGATGCAAACCAATAAAAATGACAAACAACAACACAAAATCTATAAGATGCAGCAAAAGCAGTCCTGAGAGGAAAGTTTATAACAATACAGGCTACCCCTTCGATTAGAAAACCAGAAAAATTTCTAATTGACTATTTAAGCTCACTATTTAAAAAACTAGAAAGCAAACAAAAAGAAAAACCCAGAGCAAGTAGAAGGAAAGGAATACTATAGATAGAACAGAAATAAACAACATAGGGACTTTAAAAAGAACAATTCAAAAGATCAATGAAACAAAGAGCTGCTTCTTTGAAAAAGTATACAAGATTGATGGACCCTTAGCTAGACTCACCAAGAAACAAAGAGAGATAACCCAAATAAACAAAATCAGAAACAAAAGAGGACAAGTAACCACTGACACCACAGAAATACAAAGGATCATTAACAAATACTATGAACAATTATATGCCAATGAATTGGACAATCTAGGCAAAATGGACAAATTTATAGAAACACATAGCCTCCCAAAATTGAACCAGGAGGAGATAGAGTTTTACCAAACATTCAAAGAAGAACCAATACCCATTGTCCTCAAACTATTCCAAAAAATTCAAGAAGGAAGCCTTCCAAACTCGTTTTATGAGTCCAGCATAATTCTAATTCCAAATCCAGATAAGAAAGCTACAAAGAAAGAAAACTACAGGCCAATATCCCTCATTAACATAGATGCCAAGATCCTGAACAAAATATTAGCAAATCAGATCTAGCAATACATAAAAAAATTATACACCAAGACCAAGTGGGATTCATCCCAGGGAGGCAAGGCTGGTACAAAATCTGCAAATCAATAAATGTGATACACCACATAAACAAAGTGAAAGATAAAAACCATATGATCATATCAATAGATGCTGAAAAAGCATTAGACAAAATCCAGCACCCATTTCTGACAAAGCAATGTGGGAATAGAGGGATCATACCTCAAAATAATAAAGGCCATATATGAAAGACCTACAGGCAACATCATACTCAATGGGCAAAAAATAAAAGCATTTCCCTTAAGAACAAGACAGGGATGCCCACTTTCGCCACTCTTACTTAACATAGTACTGTAAGTGTTAGCCACAGCAATTAGTCATGAAGAAAAAATAAAAGGCATCCAAATTGGAAAGGAAGTGAAACTGTCATTATTTGCAGATGAAATGATATTGTACACAGAAAACCCGAAAGACTCCATCAAAAATCTACTAGATTTAATAAATAAATTGGGCAAAGTAGCAGGGTACAAAATTAATATAAAAAAATCCATGGCATTCTTATACACCAATAATGAACTCACAGAAAAAGAAACTAAAAAAAACAATCCCATTTACCATGTGGCAAAAAAACGAAGATACCTAGGAATAAACTTAACCAAAAAAAAGTAAAGGATTTATTTGCAGAAAACTACAGGACATTGAAAAAAGAAATAGGGGAAGATATACAAAAGTGGAAGCACATACCTTGTTCATGGATTGGAATAATTACCATCATTAAAATGTCCATATTACCCAAAGCAATCTATAGATTCAATGCAATCTCCATCAAAATATCAATGACATATTTCACAGAACTAGAACAAATACTTCAAAAGTTCATATAGAACCAAAAAAAGACCTCGAATAGCCACAGCAATCTTGAAAAGAATGACAAAGTAGGAGGGAATCACAATACTGGGTATCATGGTATACTACAGACCCATTGTAATCAAAATAGCCTGGTACTGGCACAAGAACAGGCAGATAGATTAATGGAACAGAACAGAGAACCCAAAAATTGACCCAAGTTATTATGCTCAATTAATATTTGACAAAGGTGGCCAGAGCATACAGTGGTATCAAGATAGCCTCTTTAATAAATGGTGTTGGGAAAATTGGACAGCTACATGCAAAAAAAAAATGAAGCTGGACCACCAACTTACACCATACACTAGAATAAACTCGAAATGGATAGAAGATTTAAATGTGACTTGTGAATCCATAAAAATCCTAGAAGAAAATATAGGCAAAAAATTTCAGACATCATATGCAGTAGAATTTTTGCTGATATATCACCTAAGGCAAGAAAAACAAAGGAAAAAAATGAACACATGGGACTACATCAAACTAAATATTTTCTGCACATTAAAAGAAACACTCATCAAAATTAAAAGGGAACCACTATATGGGAGAGTATAATTGCCAGTGATACATCAGATAATAAAGGGTTAATTCCCAAAATATATAGAATACGCATACAATTCAACAAAAGGAAGACAAAGAATCCAACTAAAATATGGGCAAAGGGCCCTGGCCGGTTTGGCTCAGTGGTTAGAGCGTCGGCCTGCGGTCCAGGGAGACCCGGGTTCGGTTCCCCCTAAGGGCATGTACCTCGGTTGCAGTTTATCCCTGGCCCCTACCTGGGTTGTGTGGGTGGCAGGCAGTTGATGTGTCTCTCTCATGTCGATGTTTCTCTCTTTCTCTTTCTTTCTCTCCTTCCTGCTCTATCTGAAGATAAATGCAAAACTGTCCTTGAGTGAAGATAAAATAATAATAATAATAATAATAATAATAATTTTTTTTTAAAAAATGGGCAGAGGACCTGAATAGACACTTCCCCAAACAAGACATAGAAATGGCCAAAAGACATATGAAAAAATGCTCAATGTCATTAATCATCAGAAAGATGCAAATTAAAACAACTATGAGGTATCACCTCACATCTCTCAGAATGGCCTCCATCAACAAATCATCAAACAACAAGTGTTGGCGAGGGTGTGGAGAAAAGGGGACTCTAGTACACTGCTGGTGGGAATGCAGACTGGTGCAGTCACTATGGAAAGCAATGTGGTGTTTCCTCAAAAAATTAATAATTGAACTGCCATTTGACCCAGTGATCCCACTTCTAGGAATATATCCTAAGAATCCTGAAACACCAATCAGAAAGAATATATGTACCCCTATGTTCATAGCAGCACTTTTTACAATTGCTAAGATCTGGAAACAGCCCAAGTGTCCACCAATAAATGAGTGGATTAAAAAGCTGTGATACATATACACGATGGAACACTTTGCAGCTGTAAGAAAGAAAGATCTCTTATCGTTTGAGACAACATGGAGGGACCTGGAGAGTATTATGCTAAGAGAAGTAAGCCAGTCAGAGAAAGACAAATACCACATGATCTCACTTATGGAATATGATGAACAAAATAGACCCAGAAATATAGAAAGGGTACGGTTCAGACTGACAAACTTCAGAGGAGGTGGCTGGGGGGGGGGGGGAGGTGGATGAGATGAATTAAAGAACCAATATGCATGTATGCATAACCAATGGAGATAGACAACAATCTCGCTGGGTGGGGTGCGGAGCAGGATAGGGGTGAGGGTGCCTGGGGGGCGGGGAGAAACATTTGTAACAAATATAAATTAATTAATTTTTAAAAAATAAGAAAAAAATAAAATGTAATGGTAGTAAGACAATCATTTGCAAACAGAAGAATGCTGGTTAGACACTTAATCCTGTGACTGGTTCATGGAGAACATTTATTAAATGTTAGGTATAATTATCTTCATTTTCATTTTCTGCTACTTTCTGAAGTTAGCAGCAACAACAACAACAACAATAACAAAACAGATTAACCCAGAGAATAAATCCAAATTTGCTTTTATTTGAAAATGGCAATAAAATAGCCCAGCTGTTGTGGTTCAGTGGTTGAGAATTGACCCATGAACAAGAGGTCGCTGGTTCGTTTCCTGGTCAGGGCACATGCCCAGCCTCATCCCCAGTGGGGGGCATGCAGGAGGCAGCCAATCAATGTTCTCTCTCATCGATGTTTCTATCTCTCTCTCCATCTCTCTTACTCTCTCTCTCTCTCAAATCAATTAAGGTAAAAAAAAAATTAAGAATAAAAAATGGCAATAAAATATAAATTATAAAAAGTAGCTATAAAATAAATATTATTAACTGTGTTCAAGGCAATATGTTTCTGTGATCAAGTTCTTATTGAATTTACTAGGTTTCTATTCAGTCTGTCTTTTAATATTAGCATCAGAATTCTTTTTTTTTTTTTTTAATCCTCTCCCGAGGACATTTTTGCATTCAGCTTCAGATAGAACAGGAGGGAGAGGGACAGGAAAAGCGAGAGAGAAACATCAATGTGAGAGAGACACATCGACTGGCTGCCACCCATAAGACCCCAACTGGGGCTCGGGACAAACTGCAACTGAGGTACGTGCCCTTAGCAGGAACCGAACCCGGGTCTCTGGACTGTGGGCCGACGCTCTAACCGCTGAGCCAAACCGGCCAGGGCAGCATCAGAAATCTTAATGTGAAATCTGATTGTCACTTTATCTACACATTTTGTTATTTTTCCCCTTTGCTTTCATGTAGTCCAGCAAAATACATATATGCTTATGAAATAAACAAATCGCCAAGTTTTGTGATATAAAGTTAATGTTTTAGGAGTACAAATGTTAATAGAAATATTTTTAAAGACATTTACGAATTTGGATGTTGCTACTAATGATAACCTAATGCTTCATTCCTGAGATTATCAGGGAAGCTGATATGACTATGTACATTGATTTCCTCTAATTTCTTAATTAATTTGTAGCATAAGTGGCAGAACTACCAAAGCAAAATCATATTCAGACACATGTCACAGATTCCATTGTCTAAGAGATTCATGGGACAATGTTACTCCCATACTCATGAGAGAAGAAAGTGAAGAAGAGTCCTTCATGCTCTTCAAGCCTGAATGACATTCTTAAAGTATGACAACTATTTTTAGAGTTTCCGGGAAACAAAGGAGCCATGTATTTGAAATACATAGATATGGACATATCTGGACACCTATAAACAATATAAATTATGATTTATAAATTATGATTTATAAACTTATTTTTAAGGAAATTAACTTCTCATCAGAACTTAATAGCCTATAAACTTCTATTTGCTTCTCACAATTACACAGACACTCTTTCTTGATTGTTACACTGTATAAGAAAGAGGCTATATTTATTGTTGTCTATGTAATATGTTATGGTGTATAATAACATGTATGCTGAACATTGGATTCAAGAACATATGCATAGATATGGCAGAGACCTGAACAAGCTGAAATTAGATTCATACACTTGACAATAGCAATAGACCCACTAAATTTCAACAGAAAAACCAAGTGGCCATAATACAAGCAAACAAACATCGGTCTGAATGGCAAACAAGTTTGAGTACAGGTTAACAATTCCTGTAGAATTTAGTGCATTTCTTTGGTGGCATTGATATCAATCTTTCAATTCATGTTAGAACCTTTTTCCTCTTTAAGCTGTAGTAGTAAACATTTGCAAAGATTGGGAGAATTGAAGTTTATATATAACAAAATTTTAAAAGTCTAACATAGAAACGTGTGATCGAATAAAGCAAGTTAGATGTTATATGCATATAAAATAATAAGCTTGTAATTTCTTACTATTTAATACAATGCACGTAGCTTTGTATTCTGATGCTATGTGTATTAGTCAGCACAGACTGCCATAGACTGGGCTTAAACAGCAGGAAATTATTTTCTCACAATTCTGGAGGCTAAAAGTGAAAGATCCTAGTGGCAGCACGGTCAGGTTCTAGTGGAGACTCTCTCCCTGGCTGTCCTCAGATGGTGGAGAGAGCAAGCTCTCTGGTCTCTCCACTTATAGGGGAACTGATCCCATCATGAGGATTCCACCCTCATTACCCCCTCTACACCTCATTCCTTCCCACGGCTCCATCTCCAAACACCATCACATAGGGCAAGGGGGTAGGGCTTCAACATATGAATTTTGAGGGAACTTAATTTGGTCAGAGTGCTACTTCATAAGTAGAGTCACCATAAAATTTGTCCGCCAAATTGGAATAATTTTTTTTTATGATTAATTAATTTTTGTTACAGATGTTTCTCCTTTTTCCCCCACTGATTCCCCCCTCCCCCTCCCTCCATGCCCTTTCCCCAGTTTGTTGTCCATGTCCACTGTTCATGCATACATGCATATAAGTTCTGTGGTTTATCCCCCCCCCCCATTTAGGGGATTATCAGTCTGTATCCCACTTCCGCGTCTCTGGGACTACCCCTTTCCTCAGACTGTTATGTTCATTATATTCCACAAATAAATGAGATCATATGAAACTTGTCTTTCTCTGTTTGGCTTGTTTCACTTAGTAATATACTTTCAAGGTCCCTCCATGTAGTGTCAAAGGATAAGAGATCTTTCTTTCTTACCGCTGCATAGTACTCCATTGTGTATATGTACCACAGCTTTTTGATCCATTCGTCTACTGGTGGACACTTGGGCTGTTTCCAGATCTTAGCTATTGTAAATAGTGCTGCTACAAACATGGGGGTACATATATTCTTTCTGATTGGTGTTTTAGGCTTCTTAGGGTATATTCCTAGAAGTGGGAACACTGGGTCATAAGGCAGTTCAATTTTCAATTTTTTGAGGTAACACCATATTGTTCTCTATAGTGGCTGCACCAGTCTGCATTCCCACCAGCAGTATACTAGAGTCCCCTTTTTCCCATAACCTTGCCAACACTTGTTGTTTGATGATTTGTTGATGGCGGCCATTCTGACAGGTGTGAGGTGATACCTCATTGTTGTTTTAATTTGCATCTCTCTGATGATTAGTGATGATGAGCATTTCTTCATATGTTTCTTAGCCATTTGTATGTCCTGTTTGGAGAGGTGTCTATTTAGTTCCTCTGCCAATTTTTTAATTGGATTCTTTGTCTTCCTTTTGTGGAGTTGTATGAGCATTCTATATGTATTGGAAATTAACCCCTTATCTGATATATCATTGGCAATTATGCTCTCCCATACAGTGGGTAGCCTTTCCATTTTGATGATTGTATCTTTCACTGTGCAGAAGCTTTTGAGTTTGAAGTAGTTCCATGTGTTCATTTTCTCCTTTGTTTCTATTGCCTTAGGTGATGTTCAGTAAAAATTCTGCTGCGTACGATGTCTGAAATTTTGTTGCCTACAGTCTCTTCTAGGACTACCTAACCTCACAACTTAAAGAACTAGAGAGCAAACAAAAAGAAAATCCTAGAGCATGTGGAATAATTTTTTAGTAAGAAATGAGTGCTATTGATAATTGCAAACTGGACAAATAGCTGTCTGTGGTCATCCTCCCGTATGTTACTCACTGTAATTAAGAACGGGAATCACTTTTTAAGTTGACTATGTCTGCTAAGAATTTTTGCCTGACAGTCTAGAGTGCATATAGTACTGTTAACTCAAAGTATCTCTCAATTTAGAGCAGGTATTGTTTTTACATCTAATAGTGAAAGATAAAGGTAAAGGGGGCATTCGTTGGGATTCATGCTAGGCATGGAGCTACTTGTTATACAAACATTATGAGCTAGAAATATATATCATGATGTCTCAATGTCTACTTCAGGGGAAGCACAGAAAATCCAACACGTTGGTTAAGGTTATAAATCATGAGAATACACTGCTTGGGTTTAAATCACAGCTATACTTCCTACTACTATGTAATGTTGTTCAAAATACTGTGTAACCTTGACAACGTGCCTTCATTTTTCTGAGCTTCAGTTTCTCACTTCTAATATATGGGGAGCAATAGTGTCTATGTCATAGGTTAAGTAAATATGTTTGTGTGTGCACGCGCACACTCAAAAGAGAATCTGATGCATGCAATAAGTGAGTGTTTCCTACGAATATTTTGTTTTCTATCTTTCTGTATTAGTATTGTTAATACATTAAAATGTAGAGAAGTTAAATACAGAAGGCTTGCAGATGTAGACCCATCATCTCAATATATAAAATTACATATATAAACTGCTTGACCTCACACTTATCAAACAGAACAGTAGAAGGAAACCACATATTGGCTTTTGAATGTTGATGTTTCCAAAGTCTTCAGTAGTATTGTAATCCAATATGTAATTCTGTGTGATATTCATATAATATTATGTGGAACCTTGGATATGTATGGTACATGGGAAAAATAAGTCATTGGGTTGTTTATTTGTGTCTATTTGTATTTTATATATTTTATTGTTTTATATATATATATATTTCTTTAAACATTTACCCAATTGTGCTAGTGACATTATTAATTAATACTATCTTTTATTAGTGATTATTTTATTACTTTAATCCAATATTGAGTTTTTGCATTCATCTGAATAGAAACTGTTGTGTACCATTGATTTGTGCTTTCATTCGTAAGATTCTATTCTTTATTTTAATTATGAAATATTTCATGCTTACAGAACAGAAGAAAATATATCAATAATAAATACATAGCACCAAAGTTGTAATTACTATTTTAATATTTGGAATACCACTACCATTATTCTTTTCCCAAACCCTTTTGGCCAGTATCACCTTATTATTCTTCTGTTGGGACTTGAGATCACTTTCCTTACATTGCCAAGAAAACATTATGCTGGATTTCAATTGAACATAAAGATACCAGAAATATTCACCGTCTTTCTCATAATCATTGTTGGCTGTAATGTTTTTAAGTAATGAGTCATGATGTAAAGGATTTTGTAATTGTTGACTCATTCTATTGCTTTAAGCTACATGTTTGGGTGAGTTAACATTTTCTTAGCATCTAGGCAGCACGTTATTGCTATTAAAAACTATTCAGCCTGGCCAGTGTGGCTCAGTGGATTGAATGTCACCCCATGGACTGAGAGGTTCCAGTTTGATTCCCAGTCAGGGCACATGCTCAGGTTGCAGGCTCAATCCCCAGGGTGTGTTCAGGAGGCAGCCAATCAATGTTTCTCTCTCACATCGATGTTTCTATCTCTCTTTCCCTTCCTCTAACAAAAATCAATAAAAAACATATTTTTAAAAAACTATTCAAATAGAATTTCCAGAGCCACTTCTTTGGAAAAATTTGCCCCACCCTTGTTTTTTTACATAATAAAGGCCATAAAAAGAGGTCGGTGGCAACTGAAATACACAGATACACAGTTGACATTGTGTATGAAATGTCAGGAAGAGACCCAGGGGCTTCGCAGTACATAAGTAGTTCCTGAGCACACAGACCTAATAAAATCACTCCTACCTAAATCTCTAAATCAACCTCTCAAAGTCATTCTGAACTTCTCCCCAGTTTTTCCCTCAAAGAGTAATTTAGTTGGTCTTGCCAGTGATTACTGTGTACTGTATTTTTCATGATATTATAAATTATCCCACAGCAAAGATAATTAAGAATGACATATGACTTCTGTACTTTTTTGAGATCGTTGCCCTGTATGTTTGGTCTCCAAATACCTTCTTACTTTTTCTCATTCTTGTTTCAGTAAGAAAAAATGGTAGAAAACATATGTTGTTCATATGAATTATTATTATCGATCAGTAACCAATGTTTAAGTTTTTGTTCTCTTTCTTTGGTTGATCCGAAGGAATAATGAGAATCTGTTATAAGGACCTATACTCATTTAATCAAAATTTTTCTGTTCCATGAAATAAAACATAAATGTTATCTCAGAAGATGGAGATCTATTATAGAACACTGGTAACTAAACAGTACATATGTATAATACTGTTAGGAAGTTAAGATGTTGACAATGTTTGTGAAATCCACAATGTTACTGCTGAGGCAGCAGCAGAGAGCCCAGCAGCTGCAGGAGGTCAGCGTCACACAGAGTGAGCTCTTCTTCCTCTGCCCCTCCCCTTCCACATCTGTACTCCATCAATTTCCTCTTTTCCAGTCTCCTCTTATGCTAAGTCTTTCCCTCTCTCCTGCCTGCTGCTGACTGTCTCTTCTCTGTTTCCCCTACCCTGCTCCTCCATATCAAGGTGCTTCAACTCTCACATCTGGGTGAGCTGTTCAAGGGCTTCTGCTGAACAATCTAAAACACTTTTATTTGGATGTGAACTCACATTAAGCCAGCAATTCTCCAAATGTGGCCCATGAAGTCCCAATGCTCCCTGAGATGCTTTCAGGGGATCTGCAAATTAAAAACAATCACCATAATAATACCAGATTTCAGTTTTCATTTTTACTGTGCTGACATTTGCACTGAGGGTGCAAAAGCAATGATGTGTAAAACCCCCGACACCAAAGCATGAGTCGAAGCTGCAGCAGCGACTCATATCAGTACTAGTCCTGCCAGTACTAGTATTAGTACCGCTGTTAGTACTAATACTACTCTGGTACTAGTAGTGTTCTTTACATCCATGCTTTCTCAATATAAAAAGTTTCAGTTTTGCCCTGGCTGGTTTGCTTCAGCACTCAGACTATCATCTCTTGGACCAAAGAGTCGCAGGTTAGTTTCTGGTCAAGGGCAGGTACCTGGATTGCAGATTTGATCCCTGGCCCTGGTTGGGGTCCTGAGGGAGGCCACCAGTCAATGTGCCTTTCTCACATTAATATGTTTCTCTTTCTCTGTCTCTCTATTGCTGCCTCCCTTTCACTCTAGCTAAAAATCAATGGAAAAAATATTCTCTGGTGAGGATTAACAACCAAAACAACAAAAAAGATTCAGTTTCACTTGAAAATGTCCTTGAAAAAGCAGCAATAATGATGTTAATAATGATATAAATGGAAGCTACACAGACAATCTCCCAGGACCAAACAGGAATTACATCTAAAATAGAGACAAACCTTCGGAAAAAAGCAACAGAAAAGCAGTGGGTCAGGACCATATAACTAGGAACACCAGTAAGATCTGCAGAGGCACAGGAGGGTGGCAGACTGGGAGCCCATGGACAGCAGCAGTCTTAGCTGGGAATAGTGCCCTCGAGGATAAAAGACCAAGCCTGCTCCACAGTGCAGAGCCAGAGCAGAGCACTGGTTTAGCTACAGCCACTCACCTGGGGCTCTGGCAGAGGGAGGGCAGACTGGACTGGAAGACAGCTTAAGAGAATTGTGGGACAACTGAAAAAGTAATAACATTTGCATCATAGGAGTCCCTGAAGAGGAAGAAAATGGGCAAGGGTTACAGAATATATTTGAAGAAATAGTGACAGAAAACTTTTCTAACATGGTGAAGGAAGAAGGCATTCAAGTTTAAGAAGCATAGAGACCCCCAAGTAAGAAGAATCCAAACTGACCTACACCAAGGCACATAATAATTAAAATGCCAAAAATTAAAGACAACGAGAGAATCCTAAAGGAAGCAAGAGAGAAGCAACAGGTTACCTACAAAGGAAACCTCATAAGGCTCTCAGCTGACTTCTCAACAGAAACACTACAGGCAGAAGGGAATGGCAGAAAGGAATCAAGGTCATGAAAAACAAGGATCTGAAACCAAGACTACTCTACCCAGCAGGAGTATCATTCAAAATAGGTCAAATAAAGAGCTTCCCAGACCCCCCCCAAAAAAAAAAAAAAAAAAAAAAAGGCTAAGGGAATATATTAACACTAAACCAGTACTGCAAGATATGCAAAAAGAACTGTTGTAATTAGTAGAAGAAATGTGAAGAAAAACATAACCACACTAAACAAACATGGTAATAAATAATACATATCAATAATCACCTTAAATGTGAATGGTTTGAATGCTCCCACAAAAAGACACAGAGTTGTTGACTAGATAAGAAAGCATGACTCACACAGATGTTGTTAACAAGAGACCCACCTCACAGCAAAAGACTCACATAGGTTGAAAATAAAGAGATGGAAAAAAATCTTTGAAGCAAACAAAAAGGAAAAAAAAAAAAGCTGGGGTAGCAATACTCATATCTGATAAATTACATTTCAAAATGAAGGCCATAACTAGAGACAAACAAGGCCACTATATAATATTGAAAGGATCTATCTAACAGTAAGATATAACCTTGGTAAACATATATGCACCCAATATAGCAGCACCAAAATATATTAAAAATCTGGAAGACTTCAAAGGAGAAATCAACAGCAATGCAATCATAGCAGGGGATTTCAACACACTGCTGACATCACTGGATAGATCATCTAGACAAAAAATTAGCAAGGAAACACAGACTCTAAATGAAGCGCTAGATCAAATGGATTTTATAGATATCTACAGAGAATTACACCCAAAACTGCAGAACTGACATTCTTCACAGGTGCACATGGGACAGTCTCAAAGATAGACCACATGATGTTAGGGCACAAACTAAGTCTCTACAAGTTCAAGAAGACTGAAATCATATCAGGAAGCTTCTCAGATCACAATGGCATAAAACTAGAAATCAATTGCAACAAGAACATGCAAAGACATTTAAACACATGAAGGCTAAATAGTATGTTATTGAACAATAAATGGGTTACCATAGAGAACAAGGAAGAAATTAAAAAGTTCTTTGAAACCAATGAAAATGAACACACAGCAACACAAAATCTATGGGATGCAGCAAAAGCATTTCTGAGGGGGAAGTTCATAGCACTACAGGCCTACCTCAAGAAACAAGAAAAATTTCTAATACACTATCTCACCTCACAACTTAAAGCACTAGAAAGCAAACAAAAAGAAAACCCCAGAGCAAGTAGAAGGAAGGGAATAGTAAAGATCAGAGCAGAAATATATCACATGGAGACCAAAAAAACAACTCAAAGGATCTATGAAACAGAGAGCTAATTCTTTGAAAAGATAACCAAGATTGATGGACCCTTAGCTAGACTCACCAAGAAACAAAGAGAGAGAAACCAAACACACAAGATCAGAAATGAAAGAGGAGAAATAATAACTGACACCACAGAAATACAAAGAATTGTTAACAAATATTATAAACAATTATATGGCAACAAATTCGACAATCTAAGTGAAATGGATAAATTTCTAGAAACACATAGTCTCCCAAAACTGCACTGGGGCGAGATAGAAAACTTGAACAGACCAATAACAAGAGAAGAAATTGAAGATGTAATCAGGACTCTCCCAGCAAACAAAAGCCCAGGCCAAGACAGCTTCTTGGGGGTGTTTTACTGAACGTTCAAAGAAGAACTAATACCCATTCTCAAACTATTTCAAAAAATTCAAGAAAAAGGAAGACTTTCAAACTTCTTTTATGAGGCCAGCATAATTCTAATTTCAAAACCAGAAAAAGACACTACAATGAATTAAAACTACAGGTCAATATTCCTGGTGAACATAGATGCCAAAATTCTGAACAAAATATTAGCAAATTAAATCCAGCAATCACACTGCTGGTGGGAATGCAGACTGGTGTGGCCAATATGGAAAACACTATGGTGTTACCTTAAAAAAATTAAAAATTGAATTGCCATTTTACCTAGTGATCCCACTTCTAGGAATATACCGTAAGAAACCTGAAACACCAATCAGAAAGAATATGTGTACCCCTATGTTCATAGCAGCACTATTTATAATAGCAAAGATCGGGAAACAACCCAAGTTTCCATCAGTAGATGAGTGGATTAAAAAGCTGTGATACATGTACACAGTGGAATACTATGCAGCTATAAGAAAGAAAGATCTCTTATTCTTTGAGATGGCATGGAAGGACCTGGAGAGTATTATGCTAAGCGAAACAAGCCAATCAGAGAAAGACAAATATCACATGATCTCACTTATTTGTGAAATATAATGAACTAAACAAACTGCTGAACAAAATTAACCTAGAGACATAGAAGTGGGGTACAGACTGAAAAGCCTCATAGGAGGGGGGTTTGGGGTGGGAAGAGATAAACCACAGAACTTACATGCATGTATGCATGACCAATGAACATAGACAAAAAAGCTGGGGATGGGGTGAGGGGGAAGGGGAGGAGGTGTCAATGGGGGAAAAATGAGAAACATCTGTAACAAAAACAAATTAATAAATAAAAAATAAATAATTTTTTTAAAAAGTATTCATTTTTAATAGGTTTGTTACAGTGATTTTTAAATGACAATAAATGTTTTAAAATGTTTCCGTTTTAAGGAAATACTGATAGATATAACCCATAGAAACAAAACCCCTATAGTTTTCCAGGTTGTGCCTCATACATCTCTGTCATTTTACCATGTCTCCTTTCCTTTCATTCACAATTGACATTGAATGTTGTTGTATTAGTTTCAAGTATATATCATAGTGGTTAGACATTTATATAATTTAAGAAGTGATTCCTTGATAAGTCTAGAAAGCATGCCTCTTGGTTGCATTACTTTTTCTTGTGCTAGATTTAATGTTGTTTTGAATAGTAACATGCTACAAGTTCCAGAAAGTAGAAAAAATTAGGTTCATATAATAGATCAAGAATCAGAATGGCTTTGGAAATCTCAACAGCATTTTAAAGTACACAAAATGTAGATAAGTATTTTTGTCTGTCTTCTATGATTATTCAATTTGGTTTTATTATGCAGTAGACTTTTACCATACAAAATGAAAAGAGAAGTCTCATACAACTGGACCACATGGATGAACCAAAATGTGGAGAGAGATAGAGATAGAGAGAGAGAGGAGAGCAGAGGGGAGGGGAGGGGAGGGGAGGGGAGGGGAGGGGAGGGGAGGGGAGGGGAGAAGAAACTAGGGGCTTGGTAACATTTGTTTTGCCAACGTTATTGCTGCTTCTCAATCATGCTGAGTCAGAATCAAGACCCATTCCTTTACATTTTAGTTCATTTCATCAATAAAACTGGTATTTTTAAAAGGCATTTGGATTTTTTGTTAATTTAACACAAAATAATCCTAAATTATGTAAGAATTCCTGTTTAGGAAAACTCAACTTGAGTCAATGTCATGATGCATCTCCTAAGACAATAAGAAAAATAAAAATTAACTACTAGGTCATGAGAAAGTAATTCCACATCTGAGACACTATAACCAGGTTTAATCACAATAATGTAAGATACAGAGTGGTGAAATGTGGTGTGTCCTTCGAAGCCCACACATAAATTGATGGATATGGCAAAGATAATGTAAGTTTAAGGCATATTTATTATATATGAGGCTCTGGGCTAAATTTTTTTACTGGCAACATTTTATGAAATCCTCAAACAAATGGTAATAATAAAGGTATTATAATATGAATATAGGAAAATATTGAAAGAACTAGACATCGATTGCTATGGAATATTTGCCATAAAACGTTAAAGTGTTTTGATGTTGAAACTTTATTTTGTATCTCGACTGGGTCCAGATCTGGGGCAACTGGAAAGCAGATTTTAAGTCAATATTGCTAGGATGGGTGTATCTAGACAAAATGGAATGAGCTATTGTGTGAGTCAGTGAGCTGGAAATGCTCAGGTCGTGTGTGAATTCCATTTTCTCAAAATATTAAAGCACACAATCTAGCCCATAATGCACATAGGGTGGGGCGATACATTAAATAACCTTTCAGACATTTCCAACTGGACCATTTTTCAAATGAACATAGATGATCACATCAGTAATCTCATTGGGAAGTTCCAGTTGTAGTATGACAGCTAATGTGTCCTTTGTGATCCTAAAATGGCCAAGTGCTGTATAAGCTGTTTTATTTATGTTACTTTATTCATCCCGCATAACTATATTAAGATATTAGTAGTATTTTATTTTCCAGATTAAAAACTGCAGATAAGAAAGTAAAATAATTTTCTAGTTTCACAAGCCTGATGGATGATAGGATTAGTATTTGAACCTAAGATATCACAAGGTAATTTTTTGTTTGTTTGTTTGTTTTATTTATTTTGTTTACTGTTATTCATAGTTTTGACCAAAGAAGCTGTGGCCAATTTTATTACTATATGAAATCATTTACCACAATAATGAATTCACTTGAAAAAGAGTTCTGATAAAAGATTACATAGTCACTATATGACAACTAACATGTGCTCCATATTCATAGGAATAAGAAGAATTTTATATTATTTTCTTAAAGAATATACCACACATGTGAGCAGGTTCAGATTTATATGTGTGCGCATGCGTACACCTCCCACATCTAATTATTTTTTCTATTTTTGGGCATATTAAATGAATATATATATTCCAGATATTTTACCTTAATCCTGAAAATTTATTTTTAAAATTGTTTGGTTCAGCCAGTGTGACTCAGTGGTTGAGCGTCAACTCATGCACCAGGAGGTCGCCAGTTGGATTCCTGGTCAAGGCACATGCCCAGGTTTTGGGCCCGATCCCCAGTGGGAGGCATGCAGGAGGCAGCCGATCTATGTTCTCTCTCATCAATGTTTCTATCTCTTTCTCCCTCTCCCTTCCTCTCTCTCTAAAATCAATAAAGAAAAAAATTTTTTTAATTGTTTGTTAACCTCTTACATATATCTCACACCAGTAATCTTTCCAGAAGGTAAGTGCTTTCAGTAATTAAGGGTGATGGTTTACAGACCTTGTCCATGATCAAACTGTGGTTTTATAAAGGAAGAAGAAACACAAATATAAAATCCCTAATATCAAAAGTTGCAGCTTAATTTTCTGGCTACTCTGGATATCTTCTAAGAGGAACAAATAACATGAATCATCGGCCTAATTATAGTAATGCCAGGGCTTGGTTTAGCTTGCAGCAACATTTATTCTCTGTGCTTGGTTACATCTCTGTAATAATTACAGAGATTTGGCAATGCTGCTGAATAATATTGACCATAAATTACAGTTAAACTGAACAGCTTTGGAAACTGATGGCCGGGCAGCTGACACTTTTAATTTACTGATCCTGTTGTCATTAGTGTCAAGTAGGTGGTAAGGTGAAAAGAGGGTCAGGGTTAAATCCTTCACATGTTGAAATTCTGCCCGCAACCATAGCCCACAATTACCCTTCATGAAGGATGATTCAGACAGTCTTTTCGCAAGAGTGCCATCTGCTGGCCCACATATGCAATTCAAATTACTCTATACTTCTAATCCTTAACAATAGTCTATAGCTTCATTTCTGCAGATGGCAAATTAGTGAGTTTATAATATTTAGCACAATGGAGTTCTTATTCAGTTATTTTGAATTTATAGTTTAAATGACATGACTCTAAATGTCTCTGTTATTTGTTGTGACATTTTGCTTGCAATGTTTTTGTTTATGTGTTTGTTTTTTTCTTTCCTAGAAATGCTAGGCTTTTAAAATATTTGAATATAGGATTCTTGTGGTTTAGAAGTGTCCTTAAATTTTATTTTTGAGAAATTGATTGTGATGATCCAAGGCAATTTAAGTTGAATGAAAAGAATTGCAAATCTATCACTTTTATTGATTTAAGTTGTGTGTTATATTTTCAGTCATCATACTCAATCAAGGACAGTTGTGCATTATTCTCTTGGTTAACTGTTCTCTCCTCTTTGGTTGGGAGAGGAGAGAGAGAGAGAGAGAGAGAGAGACAGAGACAGAGACAGAGAGAGACAGAGAGAGAGAATGTGTGTGTGTGTGTGATTTTCATTTCAGTCAGTCTGCAAATGTAGTGCCATCTATTGTGAATAAATACCTTGTATATTTTGTATCTTTACCATTGGTTGCCTTTATTTTTAATAATTATGACCAAAGGATCTTTCTTTTTAAATCAAGTGAACATCTGTGCATGCATTTTGTACTTGTAATTATTATGATGGAGTTAATAATTTTAACTGACAGAACTATCTTTCAGTTTCTAAATCCAAACATTTTATATAAAGAAATATGTAAGCAAACATTTTAAGAGTAAAACATTCATTATATTAAAAATAAGGAATAGCCATTGTTTATACCTCATTATTTTTTATTAAATAATTTATACCTATCTACAATTATCTGTTAGATTTTGAGTACTTATATGACAAAATACAGTATAGTGTGCTATAATTTATTTTTAACCTAAATGACACCATTTCAGGTTCATACGCTTTAACATTCTTTTTGTGTGATATATATATATATATATATCCTTGCTGTAGAACAATGCAGTTATCTTTTAAGCAGGACAGATGCGAAGGCACATATACTAAGAGCATCTAGGCATTTTTACCTTGATGGTGTCCTCCTTCTTTCCTTTAAACCAAAAATAGCATCTCGGAGATTCTTAACGTCCATCATCACATTCTTGAGTCCCTGTTTATACGCTCCTTCACTTCCACTAGTCCAAGCACTATTCTAGACACAGCATTGAACAGGGAACTGAAAGATTGGTATTGTATCCCCAAGTTACTATTAATTATCTGAGTTAACCTCTTTTAGTCTCCATTCTCTTACTGAGAAAGTTCATAGTATCTACTGGAGAAGGTTAATGCAAAACTAAATTTTCCTACATATATATATATATAAAAAAACATTCTGTAAAATATAAAGCACTTTGCGAAGTTAATACTAATTATTAATGGATCTCATATCCACCTATATTTCTTAATTTAATCATCTAAAATAACATTGTGAGATAAGTGAGTCTTCTGCATTTTACAGATATAACAGGCTAAATGACATGATCAGGCTAAAAATCCAAGCAATTCTGTCTCTATAGACAGAAAACCCCAAGGACAAATCATTTTCTAACACGAATTTACCCATTCAGAAATATGTAAATAATAATAAAAAATAATTGATTTTTTAAACTTTTATTCTTGGATAAATTAAACGTTGTATTCAACAAAAGACAGTTTCTCCAAAGAATCAATTTTAAAACATATTTTCCACATCATAAAAAATGGTGTCTAAATGTCTCAACTGTTTCTATTTTAAAGAGAAATCAGTCTTAAACAATGGCATAGCATTTTTCTACAAAGATATTAGCTTGAATTAAACATGATAAAGAAACACTTTTAATTTTATATAAAAAATATAATAGAATTGATTATAATATGATTCAGGCTTTTCATGCTAACTGTAGTCAAAGTTGTTATCTCTCTGGGTAATAAACTGGAGAAATTTCTAATAACTGTAAAAGGCTGCAATTAATATGGGATTTAGTTTTTTTATATTTTGAGAACAATCTAAATTAATTTTGTGTTTATACAGGGTTAAAGATTCTATCAGTTTCTTTAGGTTATATCTTCAGGGATGATTTAATCAAACTAGTCGTGATTTATAACATTTATCTGTAAAAGGAAAAAAATTAAAAACATCCTATGGTGTGTGACAAGCATAAAATGTGGTCTTATCACTTAACTTTGTGTAACTCTAGGCATAGGTATCCTCCACGAAGAGAGACAGTATTTGTGGAATTTCTCTCTTAACTTGGCTTTAATTTGTTTAATTTTTTAATTATAAAATGAGCAGTGATTTTTCCTGCCAGATAGTCTGGCCTGTATTAGTGAGTTAACCAAGCCTAAGACCATGCTGAAATACAATATTATTTTGTTTTTCCATGTAAATGTAAATATATTATTGTCAAAATACTCAATGAATTTAATCAAAAAGCTATTGATATCAAAGTTTGTAGGAGTTAGTTTTAGTGTGTCAGTGAGAATTTGGTTGGTAACAATAGAAAATAGTTATAAATTTAACTCAAGAAAATTTAGGTAAAGAAAGACCCAACCTGCTGGGCGAATATACACCATTCCCCCCTAACTGAAAGTACTTTGAAAGTAGAATTCTTTTCATTTGTTGAACAGAGTAAACATATGTCACTAACCAGATATAATTTTAAAAATCAAGGAACAAAGAGATTTTTGTCAAAACCAGTACAAAAGTTCAAAAAGTAATGATTTAAAAATTAGATCAAAAAGTGTTTCCAGTGGACTGCGCACTTGCTGTATGCTTTACGTCAGATGAGCTTGCACAGCCCACGTCCCAGCCAGTTATCTGCAGGAGCAGTCAGAAAAAGGGTAACTGCATTACTACGTACTTTCTGTGTATGTTCTTAAAACAGCTCAATCATTTTAAGTGAGTGTACCATTATATATATATATATATATATATATATATATATATATATATATATATATTTTTTTTTAAAATATTTTTTTCTTTATTTATTTTTTAGAGAGTGGGAGAGAGAGAAACATCGATGAGAGAGAACATTGACTGGCCACCTCCTGCATGCCTGCCAGCATAGATCACGCCCACACCTGGACACGTGCCTGACCAGGAATCAAACTGGCCACCTCTTGGTGCATGGGTCGATGCTCAACCACTGAGCCACAACAGCCGGACTGTCACATATAATTACTTTTATAGATTCCTTATTGTTAATAATTCAGATTGTTTACTATTTTTGTTATCATCAATAGTGCTGTAAGTTTTATTCTTATTCATTGATTTCTATTAACATGCAAGATATTGCCTAAGATATAGTAGCACATGTTTATAGAATACATTTTAAACATCAAAATTATACCTGAGCATAAGAGCAGTGTTTCCCAAAGCTAGTTGCAGGAAACACAGGCCTTACAAAATATTTAAATAAAGTTTCTGCTTGGCAAATTATACACATATTAATGAATGAATTACTTTGTCCAGTTATGTGTATTACACCCTCCTCCTCGTATGAAGCTACAGTACATAACTATTTATCAGGAGCTCTGGAAACTTTACTGATGCAAATTTTTTAAAAAAGGTTTGTTCCTCAACATTAAAAACATAATCTAAAATTGATATCTCAACTAACTCACCATCTGCAGAGCACACCTTCGGATCCTGTTTTGGTGAAGAATTTCTAATTTCAAAGAGCAAGAACAAAGATTGCTGCTCCTACCAGTATGATGTTGCATCATTAATATCTCTGGCCCTCAAAATCTTCTGAAACCATTTCCTCAGAAAAATTTATAAAAAGAGAAATATTATATATTTAATTAATTTATTTTGTTACAGATATTTCTCCTTTTTCACCATTAACACACTCTTCCCTATCCCCCCCACCTTTTCCAGCATTGTTGTCTATGCCCATGGTTACCCATACATGCATATAATTCTGTGGTTTATCTCTTCCCGCCCCCCAGTACCCTTCTGCTAAGGTTTGTTAGTCTACACTCAACATCTATGTCTCTTGGTCTATTTTGTTCATCAGTTTGTTTTGTTCATTATATTCTACAAATAAGTGAGGTCATGTGATATGTGTCTTTCTCTGATTGGCTTGTTTCACTTAGGATAATACTCTCCAGGTCCCTCCATGTTGTCTCAAAGGATAAGAGATCTTTCTTTCTTATGGTTGCACAGTGTTCCATTGTGTATATGTACCACAGCTTTTTAATCCACTCATCTACTAATGGACACGAGTTGTTTCCAGGTCTTAACTATTGTAAATAGTGCTGCTATGAACATAGGGATACATATATTCTTTCTGCTTGGTTCAGGCTTCTTAAGGTATATTCCTAGAAGTGGGATTACTGGGTCAAATGGCAGTTCAATTTTTAATTTTATGAGGTAAAGTTAAAATTGAAGTTTAATTTTAATTTTATACCATAGTGTTTTCAATAGCGGCTGCACCAGTCTGCATTCCCACCAGCCGTGTACTAGAGTCCTCTTTTTTCTACACCCTCATTACCACTTGTTTGATGATTTGTTGATGGCAGCTATTCTGGCATGTGTGTAAGGTCATAGTTGTTTTTATTTGCATCTCTCTGATGATTAATGACATAGAACATTTTTTCTTATGTCTCTTGGCCATTTATTTGTACGTCCTTTTTTGAGAGGTGTATCTTTAGGTCCTCTGCCCATTTTTTAATTGGGTTTTTTGTCTTTCTTTTGTTGAGTTGTATCAGTACTCTATACATTTTGGACATTAACCACTTATCTGATGCATTGCTGGCATTTATACTCTCCCATATAGTGGGTCTCTTTCCATTTTGATGGTTGTTTCTTTTGCTGTGCAGAAGCTATGTAGTTTGATGTAATCCCATGTGTTCATTTTCTCCTTTGTTTCTCTTGCCTTAGGCATTGGACCAGTGAAAGTTCTGCTGAGTGTGATGTCTGAAATTTTGTTGCCTACATTTTATTCTATGATTTCTATGGATTCACAAGTCACATTTAAGTCTTTTATCCATTTTGAGTTTATTCTTGTGTATGGTAAGTTCGTTGTCTATTTTCATTTTTTTGCATGTAGCTGTCCAATTTTCCCAACACCATTTATTGAGGAGGCTGTTTTTACGCCATTGTATGCTCTTGCTACCGTTGTCAAATATTAATTGAGTATAATGTCTTGGGTCAATTTCTGGGTTCTCTGTTCTGTTGCATTGATCTATATGCCTGTTCATGTGCCTGTACCAGGTTGTTTTGGTTACAATGGCTGTGTTGTATAACCTGATATCTGGTATTGTGATCCCTCCTACTTTGTTCTTCTTTTTCAAGATTGTTGTGGATATTCAAGGTCTTTTTGGTTCCATATGAACTTTTGAAGTATTTGTTCTAGTTCTGTGAAGTATGTCATTGGTACTTTGATGGGGATTGCATTGAATCTATAGATTGCTTTGGGTATTATGGACATTGTAATGATGTTAATTCTTCCAATCCATGAACAAGGTATATGCTTCCACTTTTGTATATCTTCCTCTATTTCTTTTTTCAATGACCTTCAGTTTTCTGCAAATAGGTTCTTTTCTTTTTTGGTTAAATTTATTACTAGGTATCTTAATTATTTTGCCACAATGGCAAATGAGATTTTTTTTTTCTTTATTGATTTTAGAGAGGAGAAAGAGAAAAAAAGAGAGAGAAACATCAATGAGAGAGAACACAGATTGGCCACCTCTTGTGTGTCCCCTACTGGGGATTTGGCCCACAACCTAAGCATGCACCCTGTCCGGGAATGGAACTGGTGACCTCGTGGTGCATGGTCAGTGCTAAACCACTGAGCCACACTGGCCATGCAAATACAATTTTTTTAGTTTCTCTTTCTGTGAGTTTGTTGTTGGTGTATAAGAATGCCGTCAAGATCTCTAAGAAGGGGGCAGTGGGATAGACGAGATAAACCAATGAACTTATATTGGTTGCCTGTACGAGCAACCAATGGACATAGACAACAATGCTGGGAACGTAGTTAGGTGGGGCAGGATGGGCAGGAGTGTGTCTAGGTGGGGAAAAGGAGAAACATCTATAACAAAAATAAATTAATAAAAACTGAATTTAAAAAAAATTTCGATTTCTTGACATTAATTTTGTACACTTCTACTTTGCCTAATTCATTTATTAAATCTAGTAGATTTTTGATGGAGTCTTTAGAATTTTCTATGTACGATATCATATCATCTGCAAATAATGACAGTTTCCTTTCTCCTTTTCAATTTGAATTCCTTTTATTCTTTCTTCATGTCTAATTGCTGTGGCAAAGAATTCCAGTACTGTGCTAAATAAGAGTGGCGAAAGAGGGCATCCCTCTGTTTCTGTTCTTAAGGGAAATGCTTTTAGTTTTTGCCCATTGAATATGATGTTGGCTGTAAGTTTTTCATATATGGCCTTTATTATGTCAAGATATGATCCCTCTATTCCCACATTGCTGAGCATTTTATCAGAAATGACTGCTGGATATTGTCAAATGGTTTTTCACCATCTATTGATAAGATCATATGGTTTTTATCTTTCATTTTTTTAATGTAGTGTATCGTATTTATTGATTTGCGAATACTGTACCAGCCTTGCATCCTTGGGATGATTCCCACTTAGTTATGATGAATAATTTTTTTAATGTATTCCTGGATCCGATTTGCTAATATTTTGTTAAGAACTTTGCCATCTGTGTTCATCAGAGATATTGGCCTGTAGTTTTCTCTCTTTGTAGTGTTTTTATCCAGTTTTGGAATTAGGATTATGCGGGCCTCATAAAATGTGTTTGGAAGTCTTCTGTCTTCTTGGATTTTTTGGAATAGTTTGAGGGGAAAGAGAAATATTAAATGAATGTATGGTCAAATGGTATGAACTCAGTAATACAAAAACTTTACCCTCTCTGCCATTTTAAAATGAGTAAAATCTACTTTGCTTAATAACATTGTTGGTGAAATCATTATGAGGATATTCTGGTGAGTCAATAAGATGCCCATATATAAATTGGTGGGGAGGTAGGGTTATTGCACAAAGGCAGGAAAGTTATGAATTAAACATAGAGCATGAATGATTTCAGATATATCACACTATAATCCCCCTCATTTCTGTGTGGTGAAATTATAGATTATTTTCATTTTCTTCTTTATGCTTTTCCTAACATTCTTTTGTGACAGGAAAAAAGCAATGTGTTTTATAGAAAGGAACAAGTAGTGTTAAATGGAGACATGGATATTGGGTGTGGAAAAAATTATGTGACTACTGTTTGCAAACATAAAATAAACAGTAGGGTCATATGATTCTGGTGTAGAACACATTTATTGTCTGTGAATACTCAAATGTAGAGTCATTCTGATCACTACTACTTCAAATTTAGAATTATAACATACAGGTTTATCTAGGTAGAGATTAAGAACGCTGATATAAATCTAATGTCCACTTTCTAATTTTCCTGCAATATAGGTTTGCTTTACTCATTGGTTTGATTAGAAATAATTATCATAAAAATTTTTCTTACCATTGTACCACTACTTGGTGACCAGACATCATATTTTTGGTTCATGTGAAAAGGCTTTCTCAGCTAAACACCTGAGCTAATGGATTAAAGCCCCTGGTAGAAATATATATATATATATATATATATATATATATATATATATATATATATATAAATTTTTATTTCTCATCATGATTAGGAAAATATAACCACCAGAGCAAACAAGAAGTTTTTGAAAAAGTCAAACCTGAAAAAATCCCCATGGGAAATTGTATCACAGACTTAATTTAAAATAGGAGTGAGCTCTTCCTCCTGAGGGCAAGGAATATAAGACCGCTGACTTAAAGCTGCTCTCCATTTCCAATTTCCACGTTACAAGTTGTATACGACAAAGGTTACTTTTTGGCTAAGTATCCCAAAACTGTTCTACATTTTAAAACATTAACTCTTTATTCATGTAACCTCCTGAAATTGCTAAGATACTTGCAAGCATTTTACCCCAGTAATTTCTAACAGGAAATTTAAATACCTACGAGGCAAGGAAAGAAGCATGCGAGGAAATGCATGGCAGTTGACCGATCACTGTGGCCAAACTAAGGACCCTAAACTGAGATCCACATATGTTCAACCACTCATCTCGACAAAGAACAAAACTGTATAAAAGGCCCTGGCAGGGCCCTGGCCGGTTTGGCTCAGCGGTTAGAGCGTCCGCCTGCGGTCCGTAAAGACCCGGGTTCAGTTCCCGCTAAGGGCATGTACCTCGGTTGCAGTTTGTCCCCGGCCCTGGATGGTCGTGCAGGTGGCAGCCACTCGATGTGTCCCTTTCACATCGATGTTTCCCTCTCTCTCTCTTTCTCTCTCTCCCTCCTACTCTGTCTGTACAAAAAATGGAAAAATGTCCTCGGATGAGGATTTAAAAAAATAAAAAATAAAAATAAATAAATAAATAAATAAATAAATAAATAAATAAATAAATAAAAGGCCCTGGCCGGTTTGGCTCAGCAGTTAGAGCGTCGGCCTGCGGTCCAGAGAGACCCGGGTTCGGTTCCCGCTAAGGGTACGTACCTCGGTTGCAGTTTGTCCCCGGCCCTGGTCGGTTGTGCGGGTGGCAGCCACTCGATGTGTTCCTTTCACATCGATGTTTCCCTCTCTCTCTCTGTTCCTCTCTCTCCCTCCCACTCTACCTGAACAAAAAATAGAAAAATGTCCTCGGGTGAGGATAAAAAACAAACAAAAAAAAACACAAAAAACTGTATAAAAGAAAGAAAACATTACGTTACGTTTCAATAAAACTGTCATAGGTAGTGGAACCAGTCATTTAAAAATACAACACTGGCAAATTTAGTTGAATTCTTTTAAGATAAAGGCACTCAATAGCTATAAGTTATTCTGAAGATCTGGGTATTTTTCATTTAAAAAATATATTTATATTTAACACTTTGAATCAATAAAACTTTATGTCATATACCTATAAATATCAATCGAGGGGTGGGGGTTCAACATGTCAGTGAGGTAGAGTTTTAAATGATCTGAAATCATTTATTTCTTTAAAGAAAAATATTTATTGAATGTCTTCTCTATGGCAAGCACAGTTTTAAAGACTGGGGATACAGTCATGAACTGGAGAGAAAAATGGGACAATGGGACAGTAATACCTGGTGCAAACCAGCTCAAGATGTTTGACTCTATTCTAATGAAGTCATAGGATGGAATAGAGTGGTGTGATGTGATATGTGTCTTACCACTACCACTATGCTTACACTTTGAAGAATGGCCGTTTCAAGGCATAGACAAAGGCATACAACTAGTAAAGAAGTTCTTCCTGTGACCCCTGAGTGACCTGCAGTATGTGACGCATTGTACCTAACACCTGTAAAGCCCACCCATCTATAGAAGTCTGCAGATGAGTCAGAGATGTTATAAAATGTATACTAGGTCACTGAAGTCTTATTGGGGACACTGTTGAATCCTGGTTGGATCTTTATTTATTTATCTTTTTTTTTCTGGTACGTGCCTCTAGTGGGAACTGAACCTGGGACTCTCTGGTCCATAGGCCGATGCTCCAACTGCTGAGCCAAACCAGCCAGCGCCTGGTCTGATCTTTAAACTCCAGCTTTTTTTTTTTTTTTTTTTTTTAGCACTTCTAGTACAATAATGAAGAAGAAAAATAAAACAAGTATTGAGCAACAGATTAATAAAGAATTTGGAATATTTATGAAATAAAATAATTGTCAGTGAAATCAATGAAGAAACTACTGATAATATGCAATATTAATGAGATTCAAAAAAGCATTAACATGTGAAAGAAGACAAGACATAAAAATAGTGAATTCTCTATAATCCTATTTATAGAAAGTTCTAGAATAGCGAAATATAATCTGTTGTGGTTACTATAGACTATGTCCTCCCCAAATCCACAGGTTGAAACCTATTGCCCAATGTGACAGTATTAGAAGGTAGGGAATTTGAGGAGGGGGCTGATTAGGTCATGAGATTTCTGCCCCCAACAAAAAGAGGCTTTCAACAGCTCCTTTGTTTCTTTAACAATGAGAACAAACCCCAAAGACAACCATCCATAAACCGAAAAGTAGGCTCTCACCAGACACCAACTCTGCCAGCACTTTGATCTTAGCCTTCCCAGGCTTCAGAACTATGAGAAATAAACGTGTAAGCTATCCCGTCTCTGGTATTTTGTTATAGCAGCCTGAACAGGCTAAGGCCGTTATACAAATAATGTCAGCCATTGCTTATGTAGGTGTGTTTGGGGGGATTTTCTGTAAAGTAACCTGAGAGAACTTTGGAGTGATAGATAGCTTAAGTGATATTTACTGGAGTTTACACAATTGTTGAAACTCAAAGAACTTTGTACTTTTAGTAGGTGCATTTTATTTAATGTATTTTTACCCAATACAGTTACTTTAAAAAATTACTATCAGCATGTCAACCCATCATCTGCCATATGAGAAAAACATTTTTTCTAATTTTATTATTCTTCCTTGGCCAAAACTTACTTTTCTCTTTATTGTGTATATTCCTCTTTGTTGCTCAAAAACACATCTATATAAATCTATCTCTATTACTTGCAAGAAACAAATAAATAGCAAAATGTTCCAGTATTGTGACTCAACTGGGCAATTTTTGTATGTGAGAGATAGCATGCATGTGGTTATGACCTGGAAAAGAAGCAACATTGTGGATATTTTAATACATCTGTAGAATATATCATGAAATACAGATCCAAGGAAGCCTAAATTTTCTTAACTATATCAAATTCCAAGATATGAATGATCACAGCCAACCTAGTTTATACCTTTTTTATCTTTTTAATTCTCACCCAAGGATATCTTTCCATTTGTCTTCAGATAGAATGTGAAGGAGGGAAAGAGAGAGAGACATCGACGTGAGAGAGACACATTGAATGGTTGCCTCCCACATGACTCCATCCAGGGCCGGGGACCAAACTGCAACCGAGGTATATGCCCTTGACCAGAATCACACCCACGACTCTTTGGTTTGCAAGTCGGCGTTCTAACCAGTGAGCCAAACCAACCAGAACTTGTGTTTCTTTTTTTTTTAAAGCTTATTGGGGTGACATTGGTGAATAGAATTACATAGGTTTCAGGAGTACAGTTCTATAATACACCATCTATATATAGTATTATGTGTTCACCACCCCAAGTCAAGTCTCCCTTCATCAGCATTTATCTCCCCTCTTCTACCCTCTTCTACCTCCTCCCACCCCCCTTTCCCTCTGGTGATCACCATACTGTGGTCTGTGTCTATGAGTTTTTTTGTTAGTTGGTTTTGTTTTGCTCAAATCCTTCACACCTCTTATCCCTTCCACACCCCTCATTGCTTTATAATCCATGACTTTTTCATGGATTTACATTTATAAACACCTCAATTTTTATCATCAATTCAAGATAAGCAGTTATTGATTCCATTTAATCTCTCTGATTGTTATTTCGAGTATTCGGTAAGACAAGTTCCAGTGTAAAGAAAGCACAGGCATACATCTCTAGATTGGCTGTATAAACAGCCTGAGAAATGGTTGAGGTTGCCAGGTTCTATCGATGTCTCTATGCAGGCAGAGAAAAACCCTGGGTACAGCACCAATTATGATGCCAATCAGTTACCTGCGTCCGGAATAGTTATGGCCATTATGTTCACTGAACTGTATCCAGCTGGCAGAAGTTAATCTGGAGGGAGAGAAACTAAATATCAACAAAATGTGTTTCTGCTTAGATAGTAAAACCTTGGTGGAGCTGATCAGTTGGCAGTCTTCCAACGTGAAGCCTGTCTCACACCTGCTTCCTCTGTGTGTTTAACGTGACCTCTGGCTTATTCACTGTCATCGTTAGGAAAAGCAAAGTGTTCCAGTAATCTAATTGCCAATTCTGGTTTCTTGATTTAGTTTAAGAAATTCCAGTGAGTAAGGCCAAAGTACTTCATAGAAAGTAGAATCTTTGCCAGGACATGCAATGCAATTAGGATTGTGCCAATTTTTCAAACCAAAGTGTCCTCTCTAAAGAAACTGATGAACATATTTTCTGCAAGAGCCTGAATGTGATTCCACCGGTCTGAATGTTAAAAATCAGCTGATAAAAGGAGACCAGACCATCTAGAGTATAACTTTTACCCCCTATCATCTTTTCATCTTTCCTATGCATTTAACTTTTTATGCCTTTTTATTGATTTTAGGGAGGGAGGGAAGGAGAGAGAAAGAGAGGAACATCAGTGTGAGAGAGAAACATTGACTGGCTGCCTCCTCCATGCCCCGCACTAGGGATTGGGCTCTTGACCTGGCCATGCGCCCTGACCTGGGAATTGATACATGGGACAATGAGTCATACCAGCCAGGGCTTATGCATGTGTTTTAAAGCATGTAAAATTATAGTCTAAACTCAAGGGAGTAGAATGTTAATATTTTATTACCCCAAGCAAATAATCCATTTAAAAATTATTAGCAGTAGTCAAATATCCTATACTTTTCCAAGTCAAAATAATCAAAATAAAATATATGGTGGGGAATATACCAAAGCTACACAAGACATAAGGAAGAAAATTTTGACAATTGGCTGAATTTGGCTTATAACATGGTTACAATAAAATATACTCAACACTTTGATTAAAATGGTACTTTTAAAAAAAATGATTTTATTGATTTTTAGAAAGAGAGGAAAGGAGAGGAAGAGAGAGATAGAAACATCAATGAGAGAGAAACATCAACTAGCTGCCTCCTGCATGCTGCCTACTGGGAATTGAGCCTGCAACCCTGACTGGGAATTTTGAACCAGCAACCTCTCAGTGCATGGGATGAAGCTCAATCAACTGAGCCACACTGATCAGGGCTAAAATAGTGCTTTGAGAATTTATAATGGACATAAAAATGTATAAACACTGGAACCAGATTCACATCCTGGTTCTGTCATTTAGCATTTTTGTGAGTTTAATAACAATCTTTCTTTCTGTGAACTAGGGATAATAATTGATTTGACAGTATTGTTTCAGAAAGAAAAAAATTAAAAAATCAAGTAACAAGAATAATGTATATAATTTCAAACTAAACATTGGTAATCACCTTTTTTTTGCATAAGAAAATCTAGAAAAAATATGTAATTTGTATATATACATATATATATATATAAATTATTTACTCAACAAAATGCTGTCTTAAAATCCTCTAATTATTGCTTAGATAGAAACAACATTAGTAAAGAGAATTATGATCTCAAGGGTCCAAATCCCTATGTCCCTTAAAACTAGTTCTTTGAATCCTTTTCTTTGGACATTGCCATGTCTTCCTTCAAAATTCATCAATGAAGTAAATAATTAGCTAGTTCTTCATTGTGCTTCTCAAAATCTCCTTCTTTAAGAATGTAGTTCCAGAGGGAAGGTAAAAGAAATACAATCAAGAAAGGTTGGATTAAACAATTGTTTATTTCCTTTTACTATGGCCCTATTCTAAGTCCTAGCATATTGATTTTTCAACATTAAATGTGAACCTAGAGTGTGGTAGATTTTAGTATTGGAGACTAGAGATAAAAATGTGAATGGAACATGGTATGCGATTTTAAGATATTCCAAATCTAGTTGAAGACGGACACATAAATGGACACTTTCAGTATAAAATGGTAAGTGGAGAAATAGCAGAATCCCATGGGACACTATGGGGCATGGAGGAGGTGAACTTTCCCCAGAGAAGAATCCAGTACTACCAAGCGCACATTGCTTCTCATTAATGTTTGACATCTGCATCTTCTTTGAGGGGTTTAAGTTGTTTTTCTTGACAGAAACAAAGTGCCCAAAAGTATGATCTTTATCAATTTTCTTTAAAATGTACAGTATATACTTGTGTTTGTGAATCTTAATATTCAACAAGGCTATATTTTCTCTTTGTTCACTATTTCACTTACTGAGAATCACATAGAAGTGGGCTGCTAAATGAGGCCACACTTTGGATATTTTTCAGCATGAAATTATTTGACCTCAAATAGCTATATGAGTTTTAAATTTTTATACAGGCCCAGCCACTGTGGCTCAGTGGATTAAATGGACTGAGAGGTTCCCCATTCAACTCCTTGTCAGGGCACCTGCCAGGGTTGTGGGTTCAATCCCCAGTAGGGGACGTGCAGGAGGTAGATGATTGATGTATCTCACATCGATGTTTCTCTTTCTCCCTTCCACTCTCTCTAAAAAAACAATAAAAACATATATTTAGAAATAAATAAATAAAAATTTATATAGACATCTCCCTGGGAGATAGTGGAGAGATATTGATAAATGGTCTTCATATTTTGGATCATTTTGGTTTCCTTCTTGATATTAGAATAATGTATATGTAAATGCTAAGAAGTTGGTGAGATTATGAATAGAATAGAAGGTTCAGATTTCTATAAATCAATAAATTCTTACCAAGTTCTTAAATATGCCCAGGAATTCTAGATTTGAAAGTGAAAAGACAAATATAGTACACCCCTTGCCTTCAAGGGGTTTAGCTTAGTAGTTGTAAGAGGATGATGTCTCTGTTTGTGAGAGCGAATGGTATTTATTGTGCAAACGCCATCAGATTGTTTTGCTAATTTTCCTAAGTGAAATAGAATGCTACAGTCTGAACTACATCAGAAACTGATGACTAAGGTGAGCAAATGATCTGATATTTCATGAGGTTACTGCCTTACAACTACACTAAGATTTACCAAAACAGACATATTCATATATTGATCCCTGAAAATTTTCTTAAGTTTTTGAATTTTTCAAAAATATCTCATTTACAGGAAGCCGTAGATTTATTGCTAATTCATCACTGATTTTAGTATTAATTTTTAAATCTTATCCTCCTTGGTGGGACTCATTATTGCTCCTCAGATTCTCTAACTAAATAAAAGCTATCTTTATATGTCTAGTATACTCTGTGTGTGTGCGTGTGTGTGTGTGTGTGTGTGTGTGTTTATATACATCTGGCTTGTCTTTTACAAATGTCAGCTTCAATAATTATAGGACGTTGGGTCAGTATGAGATGAGATATTACTCTAATCTAAACATCATCTTCAATGTTACCAACCTAATCCAGACACAATACCCCATGTGCAAAGTCCTGTAATGGCTTCACTAAAGCAACAATGCAATGTAAGAAATGTGAAGACAGTACTTTTGTCCCAATATCTAGCACAGTGTCGGACACATAGTAGGCACCTACTAGTTGACAGACCAGAGTTATGATAAAACAGTACTCTGCAGTTCCACCTAGGAGACACTCTTTTAGAGTACCAGAATATCAAGAGAACTGAGAAACAAATCAAACTCCTTTTGCTTCCTTTAAGAAAATAATAAGAGAGCACGGATAATGTTGCAGTGGTCTAATTATGTCAACAAACTGGTTTCCATCTCTCTTTTGATAGAGTAGTCTTAAAGGTATGAGAATCCAATGAGAAATAAAAGGTAAATGATTCAGATTTGCCCATCCACTATCTGTACAGTGTTTCAGTGGTACTAATAAGCAACTTAATATATAGGGCACATATATAACCTATGAAAAAGGGCCATTGCCAGCAGTTAATGAGTATGGAAATTGCCCAGTTCCTCTAGAAAAACCAATTCTTATACAGCTGCTGGAAGACTTTGAAAGGTTAAGGTTTTGATGTGTGAAGCTTTGGGCTCCAGTTTGGAGAAACAGCAGAGGCTCAACCCCAGCTGTTTAAAATCCTTCACTAGAAATGTAATAAACTGTATTTCCTTACGTGCAGCATACGCCCCCTTGAGTGCTATCCTTCTGGCTCTAATGTCCTGTCACCAGATCAGCACACCCCCTGTGTGTTTTTATAGCAGCATAACAGAGATTAGTGGCCTGAGGTGTAGCTACCAAATAGTCAAAGTATTGCAAGCAAAGCACACTGTCTGACATTTATCTCTGCAAATCGGCCTCAGTAGATATATTCGTTAAGAGTGGAAGCCATAAACGTGGATAAAAATGGGTTTTCTATAATTTGCATCTTAAAAGGAAGATGTGAGCTGTGTGGTAGAACTAGTGACAGACAATGTTGTTTGAGATTGCACAGTTCAGTGCTTCTTGACTCCACCAGCAAATAATCAGAATCACCTCATATCCACTAGAATGGCTCCAGTAAAAAAGACAGACAACAATAAGTGTTGGTGACAATGAGAAGAATTTAGAACCCTCATACATTTTTGGTCAGGGTATAAAATGGTGCAGCCACTTTGGGAGACACTTAGGTGTTTTTTAGTTTAATATGTTAATAAAGTGTTACCATAAGACCTTAATATTTCCATCCCTGGTATCCATCTAAGAGAAATAAAAATATACGTCCTGCAAGACTGGTATGTGAATGTTCATAGTAGCACTATTCATAATAGACAAACAGTGTAAACCATCCGAATGCCCATCAGCTGGTGAATAGGTACATCCCATGTGACCTATTTACACAGTGGATTTATATTTGATAATAAAATGGGGGAAATTACTGCTACATGTCAAATGGATGAAACATATGAACATTATGTTAAGTCAAAGAAGCTGGCTGCAAAAGATGATATGACTCCTTCCCCCACACCCCATCCCCTCTAAGATAAGTCTATGGAACAGAATATAGGCAGATAGTGACGTAGGCTGATTTGGAAATAGGGGTGACTACCAGTGGGCATCTTCTGAGGGGTATAGAAATGCTCTGAATTCAGTTTAAGAGAACAGCAACTCTGAAGTCTACTTTAATTGATGTTAACATAATTACCCCTGCTTTTTTAAATAACTTCTTTCTTGCATAGTATACCTTTTGTCTACCTTTCTACTTTCCATGTATTTATGACATTGAACTTTTTTTAAATAATTTGTTTTTGTTACAGATGTTTCTCCTTTTTCCCCCATTGACACCCTCTTCCCCATGCCCCTCGCCCCATCTCCAGCTTTGTTGTCTATGTCCATTGGTCATTCATACACACATATAAGTTCTGTGGTTTATCTCTACCTCCAGCCCCCTTCCTCTGAGGCTTGTCAGTCTGCACATCTCTATGTCTCTGGGTCAAATTTGTTCATCAGTTTGTTTAGTTCATTATATTCCACAAATAAGTGAGATCATGTGATATTTGTCTTTCTCTGATTGGCTTGTTTCTCTTAGCATAATATTCTCCAGGTCCTTTCATACCATCTCAAAGGATAAGAGATCTTTTTTTCTTACAACTGCATAGTATTCCATTGTGTACATGTGCCACAGTTTTTTTAATCCACTTATCTACTGATGGACACTTGGGTTGTATCCTGATCTTAGCTATTATGAATAGTGTTTCTATGAACATAGGGGCATATATATTCTTTCTGATTGGCGTTTCAGGTCCCTTAGGGTATATTCCCAGGAGTGGGATTACTGGGTCAAATGGCAGTTCAATTTTTAATTTTTTGAGGTAACACCATAATTTTTTCCACAGTGGCTGCACCAGTCTACATTCCCTCCAGCAGTGTACTAGGGTCCCCTTTTCACCACACCCTCGCCAACACTTGTTGTTTGATGATTTGTTGATGTTGTGAGGTGATACCTCATAGTTGTTTTAATTTGCATCTCTCTGATGATTAGTTACATTGAATATTTCTTCATATGTCTCTTGGCCATTTGTATATCCTTTTTGGAGAGGTGTCTATTTAGGTCTTCTGCCCATTTTTTATTGGGTTCTTCATCTTCCTTTTGATGAGTTGTATAAGCACTCTATATATTTTAGAAATTAACCCCTTATCTGATGCATCATTGGCGATTATGGTCTCCCATATAGTGGAATCCCTTTTGTTTTGATGGTTGTTTCTTTTGCTGTGCAGAAGCTTTTGAGTTTGATATAGTCCCATATATTCATTTTTTCCTTTATTTTTCTTGTCTTAGGTGTTGTATCAGTGAAAATTCTGCTGTGTAGGATGTCTAAAATTTTGTGGCATGCATTGTCTTCTAGAGTTTTTATGGATTCACAAGTTACATTTAAGTCTTTTGTCCATTTTGAGTTTATTCTTGTGTATGGTATAAGTTGATGGTCTAACTTCATTTTTTTTTTTTTTTTGCAAGTACCTGTCCAATTTTCTCAACACCATTTACTGAAGAGGCTGTCTTGACTCCACTGTATGCTCTTGCCGCCTTTGCCAAATATTAATTGAGCATATTGTATTAGGTCAATTTCTGGCTTCTCTGTTCTGTTCTATTGATCTATGTGCCTGTTCTTGTGGCAGTACCAGGCTGTTTTGATTACAGTGGCTTTGTAGTATAACCTGAAATCTGGTAATGTGATCCCTCGTACTTTGTTCTTCATTTTCAAGGTTGCTGTGGCTATTTGAGGTCTTTTTTGGTTTCATATAAACTTTTGGAGTATTTGTCCTAGTTCTGTGAAATATGTTGTTGGTATTTTGATGGGGATTGCATTGAATCTATAGATTGTTTTGGGTAGCATGGACATTTTAATGATGTTAATTTTTACAATCCATGAACAAGATATATGCTTCCACTTTTGTATATCTTCCTCTATTTCTTTTTTTAGTGACCTGTAGTTTTCTGTGAAGAGGTCCTTTACTTCTTTGGTTAAGTTTATTCATAAGTATCTTAACATTTTTGCTACAATGGTAAATGGGATAGTTTTTTTAGTTTCTTTTTTTGCAATTTCATCCTTGGTGTATAAGAATGCCATTGATTTCTTGACATTAATTTTGTATCCTGCTACTTTGCCAAATTCATTTATTGAGTCTAGTAAATTATTGATGGAGTCTTTAGAGTTTTCTATGTACAATATCATATCATCTGCAAATAATGTCAATTTCACTCCCTTCTTTCCAATTGGGATCCCCTTTATATTTTCTTCATGTCTAATTGCTGTGGCTGAGACTTCCAGTACTATGTTAAACAAGAGTGGCAAAAGTGGGCTTTTCCTGTCTTTTTCCTATTCTTAAGGGGAATGCTTTTAGTTTTTGTCCATTGAGTATGATGTTGGCCTTTATTATGTTGAGATATGATCCCTCTATTTCCATCTTGCTAAGCATTTTTATAAAAAATGGGTGCTGGATTTTGTCAAATGCTTTTTCAGCATCTATTGATATGATCATATGGTTTTTATCTTTACTTTCATTATGTGGAGTATCACATTTGTTGATTTACAAATATTGTACCATCCCTGCATGCCTTGGATGAAACACAATTGGTCATGATGAATAATTTTTTTGATGTCTTGCTGGATGTGATTTGCTAATATTTTGTTAAGGAATTTGGCATCTGTGTTCATCAGGGATATTGGCCTGTAGTTTTCTTTCTTTGTAGTGTCTTTATCAGGTTTTGGAATTACGATTTTGCTGGCCTCGTAAAATGAGTTTGGAAGTGTTTTGTCTTCTTGGATTTTTAAAAATAGTTTGAGGAGAATGGGTATTAGATTATCTTTGAATGTTCGGTAAAACTTGCCCAAGAAGCCATCTGGGCATGGACTTTTGTTTGCTGGGAGTTTCTTAATTACATCTTCAATTTCCTTAGTTGTTATTGATCTGTTTAAGTTTTCTATCTCTTCCTAGTTCAGTTTGGAGAGGCTGTGTATCTCTAGAAATTAGTTCATTTCTCCTAGATTGTCCAATTTGTTGGCATATAATTGTTCATGGTATGTTTCGATGATCCATTGTATTTCTGTGGTGCCAGTTGTTACTTCTCTTCTTTCATTTCTGATTTTGTTTATTTGGTTTCTTATTGTTTCTTGGTGAGTCTGGATAAAGGTCCATCGATCTTGTTTATCTTTCCAAATAACCAGCTTTTTGTTGCATTGATCTTCTGAATTGTTTTTTTAGTCTTTATGTTGTTTATTTCTGCTTCGATCTTTACTGTTTCCTTTCTCCTACTAGCTTTGGGATTTTTTGTGTTCATTTGTTTAGTTTCTAGTTCTTTAAGTTGTAGGGTTAGAAAGTCAATTAAGAATTTTATTGTGTCTTGAGGTAGGCCTGTAGTGCTATGAACATCCCTCTCAGGACTGCTTTTGCTGTGTCCCATAGATTTTGTGTTGTTGTGTGTTCATTTTCATTGGTTTTCTGGAAGTTTTAAATTTCTTCCTTGATCTCATTAGTAACCCATTCATTGTTTAATAACATGCTATTTAGCCTTCAAGTATTTGAATGTTGTGGTGTATTTTTATTATAATTGAGTTCTAGTTTCATGCCACTGTGATTTGAGAAGATGCTTTATATGGTTTCAGTTTTCTTGAATTTGTAGAGACTTGCTTTGTGTCCCAACTTGTGGTCTATCTTTGAGAATGACCATGTGCCCTGGCTGTTTGGCTCAGTGGTAAAAGCATCAGCCTGCAGTCCAGAGAGACCCGGGTTTGGTTCCTGCTAGGGGCATGTACCCTGGTTGCAGTTTGTCTCCGGCCCTGGTTGGTCGTGTGGGTGGCAGCCATTTGATGTGTCCCTTTCACATCGATGTTTCTCTCTCTCTTCCTCTCTCTCCCTCCTACTCTGAACAAAAAAAAAAATGGAAAAAAATGTCCTCGGGTGAGGATAAAAAAAAAAAAAAGAGAATGACCCAGGTGCTCTTGAGAAGAATGTATATTCTTCAGCTTCGGGGTGAAATGTTCTGGAAATATCAATGATCTAGTTTGTCTTGTAAGGACTTCACTTTTTATCTAGAAGATTGAACCAGTGCTGTCAATGGTGTGTTAAAGTCACCCACTATGATCATGTTATAATTGTTCTCTCCCTTGAAGTCCTCCAGAAGTTTTTAAAAATATTTTAGTGCTTCCGTATTTGGTGCGTATATGTTTACCAGGGTCATAGCCACTTGTTGGATTGCTCCTTTTTTTTAATCCTCACCCGAGGATATTTTTCCATTTTTTTGTACAGATAGAGTGGGAGGGAGAGAGAGGAAGGAGAGAGAGAGAGAAACATCGATGTGAAAGGGACACATCCAGTAGCTGCCACCCGCACGACCAACCAGGGCCGGGGACAAACTGCAACCGAAGTACGTGCCCTTAGCAGGAACCGAACCCGTGTCTCTCCGGACCGCAGGCCGACGCTCTAACCGCTGAGCCAAACTGGCCAGGGCGGATTGCTCCTTTTAATATTATGTAGTAACCTTCTCTATCTCTGATTATGGCCCTTGTTTTGAAGTCTATCTTGCAGATATGAGTATTGGTACACCAGCTTTTTTTCCATTTTTATTTGCTTGGAAAAAATTTTTCCATCTCTTCACTTTTATCTTGTGTGAGTCCTTTGTTGTGAGATGCGTCTCTTGTAGACGGTATATATATATGGGTCATGTTTTCTTATCCAATCAGCTACTCTATGTCTTTTGATTGGAGCATTTAAGCCATTTACATGTAAGGTAATTATTGATAGATAGTTATTAGTTGACATTTTAATTTTATGCTTGTGTTCTCCTCTCTCTCTCTCTCTCATCTCTCTCTCTTTCTCTCTCTCTCTGTTTATTCTTCTTACAACAGTCCCTTCAGCATTTCTTGCAGTGCTGGTTTGGTGGTGGTAAATTCCTTTAACTTTTTTTTTTTTTTATGAAGTTCTTTATTTCTCCTTCAGTTTTGAATGGTAGCCTTGCTGGATAGAGTAGTCTTGCATTCAGACCCTTGCCTTGCATTATTTTGTACACTTCATGCCACTCCCTTCTGGCCTGCAGCGTTTCTGTTGAGAAATCCATTGACAGTATAATAGGAGCTCCCTTGTAGGTAACTTTCTGTCTGTCTCTTGCTTCCTTTAAGATTCTTTCTTTGTCTTTAATGTTTGCTATTTTTATTATGATGTGGGTCTTCTGGCGTTCATCTTGCTTGGGACTCTCTGTGTTTCCTGGACTTGTGTGACTTTTTCCTTCAGCAGCTTAGGAAAGTTTTTTGCCATTATTTCTTCAAACAGGTTCTTTATTCCTTTCTCTGAATCTTCTCCTTCTGGTATCCCTATAATGCAAATGTTGTTACATTTTGTATTGTCCCACAGCTCCCTTAAACTTTCCTCCTGCTTTTTAAAAAATTTTTTTTTTCATTTGCTGCTCTATTTGGGTGTTTTTCTCTACGTTATCTTCTAAGTCACTGATTCGATCTTCAGCTTCTTCTAATATACTATTGAATGGTTCTAAGGTATTTTTCATAGCTGCTATGTCATTCTTTATTTCCTCTTGATTTTTATGCATAGCTTCTACCTCTTTTTTTAAGCTGAAGTAGTTCCCAGTGAGCTCTTAATAATTCTTATTAAGTTGCTTATAGTTCTCACCAAATTGTTTGAGCATCCTTAAAATCAATGCTTTGAATTCTTTATCTGACAAGTTGCTGTCTTTATTTTCTGTAGTTCCTTTTCTGGTTATTCCTCTTTTTCTTTCCTTTGGGTATTGTTTCCTTGTCCCCCCATTTTAGCCATCTGGTAGCTCTACACTGGAGAGGGATGTTTGAATGTGTAGACAGCTCACTGTATATCAAATAAGGTTACTGTGCCTCCCAGACTGTTTTGTTGTGTGTCACTTCTTGCCAGCTGTGGATCCTGAAGAATTGACCACTGGGGGCTATATTGGTGTGTCCTGGTAGTTGCTGCTGTTGGATCAAGTGGGCCCCTCTGGAGCTGTGTTCCCCGCTGGTGCCACCTGTAGCTGTATAGCAGAGGCCCTGTTGGAGCTGTGTTCCCTGCCGATACCATGGGCAGCTGTGTTGCACAGGCCTCACTGGAGCCCTGGCTCCCTGCCGACCTTGTGGGCCGCTGGGTTGTACAGGCTCCATTGGCGGCCCTGCTTCCCACTGATCTTGTGGGGAGCTGGATCACACAATTTCTTCTGAAGACCCGGTGTCACACCTATCTTGTGGGCAGCTGGGTCACACAGGCCTCTCTGGTGCCCCCAGCTCCCCACAGGTCCCGTGGGCAGCTGGATCGCTCAGTCCTTTTGGAGACCTGGCTCCACGCCTATCTTGTGGGCAGCTGGGTCACACAGGCCTCTCTGGTGCCCCAGCACCCAGCAGGTCCCATGGGTAGCTGGATTGTATTGGTCCCTCTCGAGCCCTGACTTCCCACCACTCTTGTGGGCTGCTGGGTTTCACAGGCCCCTGTGGGGCCCCAGGTCCCACCGATGGTCACTGGGGAGTGCTGCTGCCCTGTGGGGCTCAGCTCTCACTCAGCCTTTGCTGTAGTTTTTGGTGTCTCAGCTACTGATCTGTGCTTCTGTTGCCTGGGGATGGATTTCTGCCCCCAGCCTTTGTTGCTGGGGATATATCTCAACTCTGATTGGGCTGCTACTGTGGGGGATGATGCTGGGCTCCCGGCCATTTGTGGCTTCTGCAACTGGCACTTTGGCAGCTCCACTAATGTGCACTGGTCTGTGTTGACACAGGGTGTCCATTGTTCCAATAGTGCCAGGTGCACTGGTGGGCTCAGGTTGCTGGGCCCTAGCCGCTCCCACTGCTTCCTCCCAGGGAAGACCTGGGATCTTCCAAAATGGTGGGACTTCCTCATGGTGCAGGGAGAAGCTCCCCGAAGAGCCGCTTACCATGGTAGCCAGCTGCTCCTCCGTCCACAGCACAGGACCTTCTGCTCTGTGTCTCTGCACTGCTCGAATTTGGTCATCCACCTTCACGTCCCATGACATTGAAGTTTAACAGTACATCTTAAAATGGCACATAGGGGGACCTTTTCTTATCCACTCTCAATTTCTGCTTTACCATTTATATTTTTAAGACCATGTCCATTAAAATACTTATTGATACATTAAACCTTAATTCTATATTATTTTTTCTGTTTCTATTTTCTTGCCTTCATATACATTGCTTTCACATTTATTTATTTATAGGGTGTTTGACTATATCACTTTCCATAGTTTTTTATTTTTTTTAATCTTTATTGATTTTAGAGAGAAATGAAGGGAGAGGGAGGGAGAGATAGAAACATTAATGAGAGAGAAACATTGATTGACCACCTTCTGCATGCCCCCCGCTGGGGATTTGGCCCACAACTTGGGCATGTGCCCTGAATGGGAATCAAACTGGCAACCTCTTGTTGCATGGGTAGACGCTCAACCACTGAACCACACTGGCCGGGCTCCATCATTTTCTTAATGGAAACTTTAATATTTCAATACTCATAATTGTCAGTCTACTGGCATCAACACTTTACCACTTCAGGTAAAATGAGAAAAACTTACTTCTATTTAGTTTCCTTTATCTTCCTTATTTTGAATATTATTGTCCTGCGTATCAGATGGTATTATAATTTCTACTTGAATTATTATATGTCTTTAGAAAACTCATGAAGAAAAGGATAGATCATTTTGTTTAATCATATTTGTATTCTTTGCATTTTCCCTTATTTCCTGATGTTCCAAGATTGTTTAATTTATCTCTGGTTGTTTTCAACGTGTTTCTCTTACCTTTAGTCTTCAGAAGTTAAACTATGACATGTCCTAGCCTATATTTCTTTGAATTTACCCTACCTGATGCTTGCTCAGTTGCTGTAACTTGTGGGTTCATGATTTTTTGGCCAAATTTGGGAATTTTAGGCTACTAATTCTTTGAATATTCTTTCAGCCCCACTGTCTTTTTCCTTGCATTCTTGGACTCTGGTGATAGAAATGTTTGTTTATTGATCTAAAAGTTCTGAGTTTCTGTAATAAATAATAAATGACTTATAAAACAAGAACTAGATTGAGAGAGCCAGATAAAATAGGGGTGAAACAGAGAGAATATCGTGTGAAAAAGCTTGAATGCAATAGAACAGGACAAGTGAAAGGAAATGTAAATGGCAAATTCAAAATTAATGGAGTGTGTAGTTTGAAGAGGGTAGAAGTAGGTGAAGACACAGGATATCCTTAACATGCTAGAAGCTAGTGAGTGGTTTCAAGCAAAAGCATGAAATGGATTGGGCGATATCGCTCGGCATGCCTGTTATCTACTGAAACAGTAAAGAAAAGGAGGTTGGAAGGGGATGGATGATACTAGTGTTTTGTTTTGTGTCAGGAATCTTAGGTCCTGATAGATAATTGGGAATATTTGGTGTCTTTGTAACACAGTTCATCACAAGCTTCATTATGAGGAAATGCTTCTACCGAGCCAGAACTGATCTCATGTCATTAGAATTTTCAACCACTATCACTTATCTATCTTTTAAAAGAAAATACCCAGCCCAGCTGCAGTTTTCAACATTGTAGACATTCCAGAGCAGGTACTAGCTCTAATGACAAGGAGTCAGCATAAACAATTAACAATAACACCGTTCTAAACACACATAACTAAGCATTTAATTTAAATTTAATGGATAGTTTTTCTATGTTAAGTATGATCATGAATATTAATAGACATAAAGAAAGCACTTTGTAAAATAAAAAAGATCAATAAGAGGACACTAAAAATACATAAAATTGAATATTCAAAAGACTATCAACAGCACTATGTGTAAGATATATTCTCTTTCATAGTTATATACTCAAGGGCTAGATTTTAAATATTCTGGCCAAAGATGGATTTCTATGCTCTTCAGAATTAATCGACCATTAAAGAGTTACAGACACAGCAGTTGCCGGTGAAGCAGACTAGATAAAAACAATCCATGTTTGTTTGATGGGCACTACGTGGCACACACTGCTTGATTCCCAACTCTACCAGGGATGAAATCTACACTTTACTACGTGGTTTGTTTAGAAAGGTGGCAAGAGAGGCAGCGAAGGAGAAAATTCATGTTAGGCAACTAGTGTTTGTGAGCACTCATTATTGCTAATGTGTCAGCGAGTGTACTTACAGAATTGAAATTAATCCTCGTACAAAATAATTACTCCTAATTTAGACTGCTATACGGTCTTGGCTTTGAAACGAACACAAGCTTGATACTCCGCAAATACTACCATGTTGCCTTTTGAATTTTAATGTATACTTTCATTACTATATTACTTCTTGCTACAGGTTTTTGTTTTGTTTACTTCAATCAAAGTTTTCAATTTCTTTCCCTGTCCCTCACTTTTCTTGCTCTTCTGAAATTTCACTGTAACATTTACACAGTTGCTTCCACTAACCCCCGGGCTCCCCACGCAGAGCTCAGAGGTAGACATGTGCTTCGGAACTGCAGTGACGGATGCTATTGGGTGTCCTATCACCAAATGTGCAGAAAATTTTCATTTTAAATCCTGTTTTCTCGAATTGTATCTGCATAATTTTCAATTTTCTGAAAGAATTAACCTACAGCAGCTAGGTTTGTTTTTTTTCAATTTCCTTTCATTACTGGGATTATGAAGAAGATCTATTGCTTCTTCCATCTGAAGTGAAGGGATTTTTAAAAATGTGATCTCTATTGTTGAAAGTATTACAGATGTCCCCCCTTTTTTGCCTCATTGACACCCTGCTCCCACCCCTCCCCCAGGCCTTCACCACAGTATTGTCTGTATCCAATGGTTATGCATATATGCATATAAACGCTTTGGTTAATCTCTTCCAGTTCTTTCTTCCCTCTGAGATCTGTCAGTTGGCTCCATGCTTCCATGTCTCTGGATCTATTTTGTTCCTCATTTTTTTTTTTGCGCATTAGATTTCACAAATAAGTGAGATCATGTGACTGGCTTATTTCGCTGACTGGCTTATTTCGCTTAGCATAATTCTCTCCAGGTTCCTCCATGTTGTCTCAAAGGGTTCTTTGAATTTCAATTTTAATTCCCAGTACCTGAAGCATGAATCTAGGCTGCTTTAGCCTCATCCAAGATGTGAACCCACAAAGACCTATGATTTTAGTTTGCTTTGTTTTTATATTTCCAGTCCACATAAATAGATTTTTGTTTTGTTTTGTTTTATTTGTCTGAGTAAAGTTGCCTTTTTTTCATATTGATTAATTATTGATGTATTTGGGAAAGTGGGTGCAGCAGACAGTGACTGAGACTCACGGTCCATCACATGTTCCATGGGTGAAGAGCGGACTTAGGGGTGTGGCTGTGTCAAATCTACAAAGCCGACTGTGTCTGGAAGGCCCAAACAAGCGCCGTGAGGGTTTTGAACGCTGTCCCTTTCATGTCATTTCACCCGTCTTGTCACCTTCCCGTTTTCACTTTTCCTATGCTTCTAGGTCAGTGGTGAAGACTGGAGTGTAACGTCCAAATCACATTTCATAGAATTCTCAAGAAATTTTCACTGAAATGGTCCTTCACACTTGGAACAGTGCACTTAATTTCCAAAGCCACACCTATTCTAGTTTTTTGTTTGTTTGTTTGTTTTTTAATAGATAATGATTGATGTAAAGGTTCATCAAATTTCCAGAACTGACTGGATATTTTTATTTATTTTTTAAAATCCTCACCCAAGGATATTTTTCCATTTATTTTCAGACCGAGTGGGAGGGAGAGAGAGAGAAACATCGATGTGAGAGAGACACATTGATTGGTTGCCTCCCGCACGACTCAACCAGGGCTGGAGACCAAACTGTAACCAAGGTATGTGCCCTTGACTGGAACTGAGCCCATGACTCTTGGTTCAGTGGGCTGGTGCTCTAACTGTTGAGTCAAACCAGGGCCCGACTGGATATTTTTAGACTCTCGGTCTGTACTGCTCCAGCACCTCCTTCTGACCTTTATATCTACATTATACAGAAACCTCGGTTACCCTCTCCCAGGGCAAGCACTGCAGTTACTTCACCGACTGGGACCCTACAGGCAGGGTTTTAGCACATTCGAGTGTCTGATATAAATGAGTCTAAAGGATCCTAAGTCATTTTTTACTAGGTATGTTCATGTGTTTGAAATAAAAAGTTTATACTTGCATTTCCCATTCAGAGAAACTCATTTTACATTAGTAACCATATTTTTATATACTGGTTTTCTTACTGATTGTTGTTTCCTAGTAACTAACACAACAGAGCTCTTGCCATTTATGAGAGCTCTCTGATCATCCATGTGGATCATGTGACACGTGCTGGTGGTGTTAAAATGGTCACTGACACAGCATTTCCCCAAGCTGTCAAATACAGGAAACACAACAATGATTGCTCTCCACGACAGAACGAACACTTGAGATTTGCTTGTCTTTGCCTATCACTTAAAAATCAACTAGATGAAAGCATAGAGATCAATATTATTGAGTGAGGAAAACAAATAAAAAGAACACAACTCTGCCAGCTATTACGTCCTTATTTTTTTCGTTTTGGCCCTGGCAATCTTAGGAGAAGTCACTTAGAAACAGATGTAATAAAGGTCACCTTTAGCAGCAAGAATTACCCTTTTGCGTCTTTGCAGAAGCTTGATGTTATCCAATCCAATATACAGTGAAAGCATACATCATTGGACTACTGTGATATTTTACAAATGAAATCCGAAAATTGCTTTTTGACAAGAAACCAAAAAATTAATATTTTTTTGTGTTCTTCCTTTTTCTCTTACCTACAATTTATTATTATTTTTTCTAGTTTTGTGGTTGCTTGTTAAATGTCAAACCCAGCATTTGGTATTATTTTCAGGACCTAAAATGCCACAGAGCAAGGCATTGAATCTGTATTTAAAAGATCCTCATGCAAAAATTCCATAATTGTATATATTTTTGAGAAGCTCAGGAGAATTTTTTTTTCACCTTTACTGTGAGGTGTAGTTTAATGGAACACTATCCAGGAAGTAAATCTATAACTTTCCTGTAAGAAGTAGCATTTTATGAAATTACACAGAAGGGATCTCACATGGTGTTTTGAGGCAAGCTTATCATTTAAGTTTTGAATAATTCTCTGGCAATGGGTTTTGAAGCTGATTAGTCATATGATCTTTTCACCAGATACTATAAATTATTTTTAAACAACTAAAAACTACAGAAAAAATCAAAGAAACATAAATTCCATTCAACTTGATATTGTTATACTACAATGAGCTGTCAAGGTCTCACTGGATAAAATATAAACAGGGTAAGATCTCTTTTTTGACCTCATTTTACTGCTTTATAGTCCTGCCTCTTGCTTTTCTTAGAATGATTATTATGCTTTTTTGATAGATCTCAACCCTATGTACAGGAAACCTCCACTGTGCTATATTATCTTATTTCATAATCTTATAGCACTGTACATTTTCTTCATAATGTTTATTAGATTTTGTATTTCTATTCATTTTTGTGATTATTGGATTGATGTTTGACTCTCCCCTAAGCTGACAATACCTTGAGGAACAAGAACTGAGTTTAGTTTAATTTTACCATCATCTTATCTATTTCCAAGCAGTGTCAGTCACATAACTAACACCTACTGAATGGATGCATTGATAAATGAAGGGTCCGACCCTTAGAGCTAATGTGGACAGGCTCTGTGCTCACAGATCAGACTTGCCTTTCAATGTAAACATTAGCTTTTCCTATTTCCATGTAATATTTCATAAAGGATAGGCACAGGTCACTATTAAATCGTTCTATGTTAATGAGGTGAGTTTTGCACCCAACCTAAGGAAGGGGGCTGGCTTCCAGGAGAAACAACCATGTGATTAAAGGGACTTCTAGGAAGGGGACAGGGCCTAGAGGTTGTATCAATGGCCAAGGACCAATTTGTGGTATAATTTTCATTTCAGAAATATGGATATTGAGCCAAGCCAGTGTGGCTCAGTGGTTGAGCATCGACTCATGGACCAAGAGGTTGCCAGTTCGATTCCTGGTCAGGGCACTTCCCCAGGTTGTGGGCCAGATCCCCAGTGGGGGACATGAGGAGGAAGCCAATCAGAGTTCTCTCTCATCAATGTTTCTATCTCTCTTTCTCCCTTCCTCTATCTCTAGAAATCAATAAAGAAAACAAGAAAGAAATGTGGATATCAAGGTTGAAAGAGGTTCAATAGATTGCCCAAGTGGAAATTGATATGGGAAGAACTGAGATTTGATTTCATTTTTTGCTGGGTTTCAAATCTGAGCTCTTTTCAACTAGAACGAAAAAGGAAAAAAAGTCTTTAAACCAATATTCATTCAGCTAGAAGAAGTAAACTTCATTCAGCAAGTTGTATCAATCTTGGTGCATAGTGGCTCTGTGGTTAACTGTCAAGTAAGAGGAGATTAAAATAGAATAAAAAATATGGCAAACTCAGATTTAAGAAACTTGCATGAATTTGTGTACAGTCAAAATTTAGTCTAGCCAGTGTGGTTCAGTGGATTGAGCATCATCCCATGGACTGAGAGGTCCCAGTTTGAATACTGGTCAGGGCACATGCCCGAGTTGTGGGCTCATCCCCAGCAGGGGGCATGCAGGAGGAAGCTGATGGATGTTTCTTTCACACATCCATGTGTCTCTCTCACATTGATGTTTCTCTCTCTCTCCTGCCCTCCCACTCCTTCTGAAGATTATATATATATGCTCAAGTGAGGATTAAAAAAAGAGTCAATAAAACATTTTTAAAAATTTAACAAATAAAATGAAAATAACATCAACAACAAGACTCTGCAGGGCTTTAAACAAAATAATAAATCCCAATTCCTGTGTCTTGTCCTCAAGTTTTAGTAAAACTGGAGTGGGCCTTATAATCTGTATTTTTACTGTAAATCCCAGCTAATTATTATATAATTAATCATAGACAATATTTTTTAAACCACTGCAATAGAATCAGAAGATTAGGAAAGAAAAGCTTGCTTTATTATTTATATGCAAATACTAGAGTGAGAGAGGCATTCAAAACTCTCTGGAATCCTGTTTCTATCTGCCTTTTGGACCCTATTTCTTGCCACTCCAACCTTCTCCAGTTGCACCAAACTTCTTGTTGTTTGTAAATACACCAGGCCTGGCTAATTTATTTTTAGCATTTCATAGCCCAAAAGTCACCTCCTCCAGGAAACTTTCTCTGATCTCCTATGGCAGTGGAGTAAATGGAAGCTACACAGACCATCTCCCAAGATCATACTGGAATTGCAACTAAAATAAAGACAAATTGTTGGGGAAAAGCAGCTGAAGAGAAGCTTGAGAGGACCCATATAACCTGGTACAGAAAAAAAGGACATTGAATTAAGCCTGGAAGGATCTGCGGAGGCTTAAGAGGGCAGGCTGGGGGCCCATAGACAGCAGCTGTTTTAGCTGTGAGTAGCTCCTTTAGAATTAAAATTCCAAGCCAGGTACACAAGACAGAGGGCCAGGGACAGAACACTAAATTAGCTGCAGCCACTCACCTTGGGCTCCAGCTGAAGGAGGCTGGACTGGACTGAAACTGTGTGGACTCAGGAGTTTGAAGAGCTGGGAGGGCATTGGGAGTTTTGTGCTTAATCTCTCCATCACAGGACAGTAGATGTCTTACTCAAAGAGCCCCTTCCCAGAGCCCTGGGGAAAAGCAACAGCCCTCCTTCAGAAATTTAACACCACACACTGGGCCAGAGAAATGCAAATTGAGGCTCATAAACAGACAGCATCTTCCCCACCCTCTGGAAATCCCCTTACCCTGAATACCTGAGGGATTTATTTATTTTTTTTCATTCAGTTGAGGGCTACAACCCAAGGCTCATCAAGTAACTGAGACTAATAGCCTCCAGGCAAAAAGCTATAGGATAAATGAACCTTCCTTGCTTCCTTGCAAATCTACCCAAGGAAGCAAGACTTGACAGTGGTGTTTAACATGGGTATTCCCACACTCACCCAAACCCAGTAGAGGGAGCCACAAACAGCAGAACACCAATGTCCACAGGGAAAATGTGACAGGCTCTAAAACCCACTGAGATAGCCAAAATGGTGAAACAAATAAACAAATTCCAAATGAAAAAACAAGAGAACTCTACTGAAGATGAGATAAATGAAATGCAGTTAAGCAAGTTATCAGAGGTAGAATTTAGAGAAATGATAATGAGGAAGCTCAACAGCATGAACTCAAACAGGCTCACACCAAGGTACAGAATAACTAAAATGCAGAAATTTAAAGACAAAGAGAGAATCCTAAAGGCAGCAAGAGATAAGCAACAGTTTACCTACAAAGGAAACCCATAAGGCTATAACCTGACTTCTCAATGGAAACACTACAGGCAAGAAGGCAATGGCATGAAGTAATCAAGGTCATGAAAAACAGGGATCTGAATCCAAGACTATTCTATTCAGCAAGGCTATCAATCAAAATAGAAGGTGAAAGAAAGAGCTTCCCAGACCAAAGAAAAAGGCTAAGGGACTATATTAGCCCCAAACCACCACTCTAAGAAATGTTAAAAAGACTCTTGCAATTAGTAAAAGAAATACGAAAAAAATATAACCACAATAAACAAAAATGTCAATAAATAAGTACGTATCGCCCTGGCCAGTTTGGCTCAGCGGTTAGAGCGTCGGCCTGCGGTCCGGAGAGACCCGGGTTCGGTTCCTGCTAGGGGCACGTACTTCGGTTGCAGTTTGTCCCCGGCCCTGGTTGGTCGTGCGGGTGGCAGCCACTCGATGTATCCCTTCACGTCGATGTTTCTCTCTCTCTCTCCCTTCCTCTCTCTCCCTCCCATTCTATCTGTACAAAAAAAATAATAATAATAAGTACGTATCAATAATAATCATAAATGTAAATGGATTGAATGCTCTGATTAAAAAATACAGAATAGCTGATTGGAGAAGAATGCATGAATCATATATACATTGTTTCCAGAAACCCCACTCACAACAAAAGACTCACATAGGTTGAATGTGAAGAAGTAAAAAAAATCTTTCAAGCAAATGGAAATAAAACAACAACAACAACAACAATCTGAGGTAGCAATACTCATAGCCGATAAAATAGACTTAAAAAATGAAGGTCATAGCTAGAGACAAAGAAAGTAACTACTTAATATTGAAAGGATCTATCCAACAGGAAGATATAACCTTGGAAATATATATACACCCAATGTAGGAGCACTGAAATATATTTAAAACTTCTGGAGGACAACAAAGGAGAAAATCGACAACAATGCAATCATAGCAGGAGACATCAACACCCCACTGAGATCACTGCATAGATCCTCCAGACAAAACATTAGCAAGGAAACAAAGACTCTAAATGATGCACTATATCAAATGGATATCCACAGAGAATTACACTCAAAACTGTAGAATTCACATTCTTCTGAAGTGCACATGAGACATTCTCAAAGATAGACCACATGTTAGGACATAAACTAAGTCTCTACAAGTTCAAGAAGAATGAAATCACATCAAGCATCTTCTCAGATCACAATGGCATGAAACTAGAAATCAATTGCAATAAGAACATGCAAAGACATTTGAACATGTGGAGGCTAAATAGCATGTTATTAAACAATAAATGGCTTACCAAGGAGATCAAGGAAGAAATTGAAAACTTCCTGGGAACCAATAAAAGTAAACACACAACAACACAAAATTTATGGGACACAGCAAAAGAAGTTCTGAGGGGAAAGTTCATAGCACTACAGGCCTACTTCAGGAAACAAGAAACATTACTAATAGACTATCTAACCTCACAACTTAAAGAACTAGAAAACAAATAAAAAGAAAAACCCAGAGCAAGTAGAAGGAAAGAAATAGTCAAGAACAGAGGAGAAGTAAATGACATAACGACTAAACAAAATTTCAAAAGATCAATGAAACAAAGAGCTGGTTCTTTAAAAATATTAACAAGATTGACAGACCCTTAGCTAGACTCACCAAGAAACAAAGAGAGAGGACCCAAATAAACACAATCAGAAAGGAAACAGGAGAAGTAACAACTGACACCACAGAAATACAAAGGATCTTAACAAATACAATGAACAAATTGAACAATCGAAGTAAAATGGTCAAATTTCTAGAAACACATAGTCTCCCAGAAATGAACTGGGAACAGACAGAAAGCTTGAACAGACCAATAACAACAAAGGAAATTAAAGATGTAATCAAAACTCTTCCAGCAAACAAAACCCTGGCCCAGATGGCTTCACAGGGGTGCTTTACCAAACAGTCAAAGAAGGACTAACACTCAATTCTCCTCAAACTATTCCAAAAAATTCATAAAGGAAGACTTACAAACTTGTTTTATGAGACCATCATACTTCGAATTCCAAAATCCGATAAAGACACTACAAAGAAAGTAAACTACAGGCCAACATACCTGATGAACATAGATGTCAAATTCTTAGCAAAATATTATCAAATTGGATCCAGCAATACATTGAAAAAATTATTCACCATGACCAAGTGTGATTCATCCCAGGGATGCAAGAATGGTACAATATTCATAAATCAATAAATGTGGTGCATCACATAAACAAAATGAAAGATAAAACCATATGATCATATCAATAGACTCTGAAGAAGCATTCAACAAAATTCAGCATGCATTTCTGATAAAAACACTCAGCAATGTGGAAATAGGGGGATCATATCTCAACATAATAAAGGCTATATAGAAAAAACCTATAGCAAACATCATATTCAATGGGCAAAAACTAAAAGCATTTCCCTTAAGAACAGTAACAAGACAGAGATGCCCACTTTCACCACTCATATTTAACATAGTACTGGAAGTCTTAGCCACAGCAATCAGACAGGAAGAAAAAATAAAAGGGATCCAAATTGTAAAGGAGAAATATTTGCAGATGACATGATACTGTACACAGAAAACCCTAAGGACTCCATAAAAAATCTGCTAGGTTTAATTAATGAATTTGGTAAAGTAGCAGGATACAAAATTAACAGCAAGAAATCAACAGCATTCGTATACACCAATAATAAACTCACAGAAAAAGAAATTAAAAATAAAATCCCATTTACCATTGCAGCAAAAAAATTAAGATACCTATGAATAAACTTAAGCAAAAAAGTAAAGGACCTATTTGCGGAAAACTACAGGACATTGAAAAAAGGAATAGAAGAAGATATAAAAAACTGGAAGCACATACCTTGTTCATGGATTGAAAGAATTAACATCATTAAAATGTCCGTACTACCCAAAGCAATCTATAGATTCAATGCAATCCCCATCAAAATAACCATGACATATTTTACACAAAGAGAACAAATACTTCAAAAGTTCATATGGAACCAAAAAAGATCTCAAATAGCCACAGCAATCTTGAAAAAAACAAAACAAAGTAGGAGGGATCACAATACCAGATATCGGGTTATACTACAAAGCCATTGTAATCAAAACAGCTGGTACTGGCACAAGAACAGGCAAGTAGATCAATGGAACAAAACAGAGAACCCAGAAATTGACCCAAGACAATATGCTCAATTAATATTTGACAAAGGTGGCTGACCATGCAATGGAGTAAAGATAGCCTCTTCAATAAGTGGTGTTAGGAAAATTGGACAGCTACATGCAAAGAAATGAAACTAGACCATCAACTTACTCAAATGGAATAAACTCAAAATGGAAAAAAGATTTAAATGTGACTTGTAAATCCATAAAAATCCTAGAACAAAATGTAGGCAACAAAGTTTGCGACATCATGCGCAGCAGAATGTTCACTGATACAATGCCCAAGGCAAGAGAAACAAAGAAGAAATGTACACATGGAACTACAAAACCTAAAAAGCTCTGCACAGCAAAAGAAACAACCATCAATATAGAAAAGGAACCCACTATTTGGGAGAGCATAATTGGCAATGATACATCAGTTAAGGGGTTAATGTCTAAAATATAGAGTACTCATACAACTCAACACAAGGAATTCAAAGAGCCCAATTAAAAAATGGGCAGAGGACCGAGATAGACAGCTTTCCTAACAGGACATACAAATGGCCAAGAAACAGGAAAAAATGCTCAATGTCATTTATCATCAGAGAGATGCAAATTAAAACAACTATGAGGTATCACTTCACACCTGTCAGAATGACTGCCATCAACAACTCATCAAACAACAAGTGTTGGTGAGGGTGTGGAGAAAAGGGGACTCTAGCACATTGCTGGTGGGAATGCAGACTGGTGCAGCCACTATGGAAAACAATATGCTGTTTCCTCAAAAAATTAAAAATTGAGCTGCCATTTGACCCAGTGATTCAACTTCTAGGAATATATCCTAAGATGCCTGAAACACCAATCATAGCAGCACTACTTACAATTGCTAAGATCTGGAAACAGCCCTAGTGTCCATCAACAGATGAGTGGATAAAAAAGTTGTGATACATTTACACAATGAAACACTATGCAGCTGTAAGAAAGAAAGATCTCTTATCCTTTGAGATAACATGGAAAGACCTGGAGAGTATTATGCTAAGCAAAACAAGCCAATCAGAGAAAGACAAATACCACATGATCTCAGTTATTTGTGGAATATAATGAACAAAATAGACCCAGAGACGTAGAAAGGAGTATGATTCAGACTGACTGACCACAGAGGAGGGGACAGGGGGATGGATGAGATAAACCAAAGAACTTATATGCATGTAGGAGCAACCAAAGGACACAGACAACAATGCTGGGAGTGGGGGGTGTTGAGGAGCAGGATGGGGAGGAGGCTCTCTAGGGGGGACCAGGAGAAACATCTGTGACAAAAATAAATTAATATAAATTGAAAAAAAACCACTAGAGTGAGAAATATTTACACTGTTGTCTTTTTGGCAATCGGGGCCATCTGCAGCGCAGAATGTCTACGCGTAAAGAATACTGAAGAAAGAAACAGAGGGCAGGCACGGAAAGAGTGTTCTGTGCTTTCTCCCGTCAGATTCTGACCAGGATTTGACAGACGTGCTTATCTTTCTAGGACTTTGAAAGAAGCACAGGTATCTCTCGCCGAGAAACTTCAAAAATAGAAATAGACTGTACTTTTTAAAGAGGCCTCAGAGCCATAGACATATAAGATGCCCTCTTCATTACTGCTCAATAAGTAAAATGTGGTTTTTAACAACTTCACTGAATGTATTACTGATACACAATAGTTTTCAAACAATTTTAGATTATCTTCAATGTATAAATACAATTTCTGGAACAAAGGTATTTGTATAAACATTGCATACTTTAATAATGGTGAGTGCTTATCATTTTATGTGTGAGTGTTTATCATTATATGTATAAAATACATTGCATACGATTATATCTATCTGCTTACTCAAATGCTATAAGTGTAAATAATTATGACATTGTTTAGCTTACATTTTTGCACAGTATAAGTTGAAATTAATTATTTCCTTTGAATTGTGTTTTCTCTGAACCATTACTATGTAAATCCTTCTATTAATTCTTATAAAAATATATCAGAGGTTGATATGGGAAGATTAACCTGAGTGTGTAGTGTTCTTTTTCTTCTTAGAGTAATAAGTTTGTTTTATATTCTATTACATCATCGTACATATTGTTAATATGTAACATATGTGTTAAACACTTAAAATGGATCTTCATACATTACATTTACATTAAAACCTATGTGAGATTATCTAGATTTTGAGATTAGAGCTGCCATATAAATGTACTGTTTTCATCTAACCTTATATATAATCTATGCTATCAAACAGTAATGCACTGTAAAAAATACACATCTATCACTTATTATTAATGGTGATATTCAAGTGTGTATTGCAAAATACATTCTAAATTTATATCTTTAATGCATACTTGGTTGAATGTGGAGATATAAAACAGCTTTATATTTATCCTTTGATACATATATTTAAAGCAAAATTTTGCCTAAAAGGCAATGCATTTTATCTTATTATTTTTAAGAAAAAAGAGAACACTTTTATTATTGAATAAGCATTAAATCAGAATGCAACACACATTCCAAGCATTTCTTTCAGAAATTGCCAAGACAAAGAAATCTCAGCCTTTTATATAAGACAGCAGACACAGCCCATTACACACAGGTTCTCAGAATAAGCAATGACTGGTCTTCAAATTACATTAACCCTTTGTTAATCCACAGTTCATCCTAGAATCACTTGGTAACTGGGGTGTCCCTCTGTTTGTTAATAGGCTCCACCAAAAGAAAAATAAACTTGATGTAGCTTGATGACAGGCAGTCATTCACAGCTTTGTGTGAGACATCCTCTCTAAATCAACTTTAGGCTCATCTTCTTTGGCGTTTATATTTCAAAGAGCTGGTTGCAGGTCTTTGAGAAAGTCACCCCTGGGTCTTAACCTTGGCAAGAGTGGTTTAGCTTTTTAAAAGATTTACATACATTTCAGAGACAGAGAAAGAATGCACAAGTGTTCTAAAGTAAATGTTCTAAGAAAATGGAGGGGAGGGAAGTCCCTTCTCTTATTTTTAATGGGGAGAATGAAGCTCCGATGTCGAGTTTGTATTTGCCCTTACAGAGGGAATCACAGGTAATTGGAGATGAGCTTCTGTAGTCTATGGCCCAGTCAGGCCTTGCAGCAACCTCTGCTCCTAGGAGAAGCATGTTGAGGAGGAGAGAAGTCTTTGTTTAATCTGCAAAGGTCCCTTGGTGGCACTGAAATAGTTTAATCCCTTGGGTAGATTAGAGGCACAGTATGGAAGCACCTCTCTAGGACATTCTGGGACACAGGAGAGGGTGCAAGGACAGTCAGTAAAGGCCCTCAGTGACCATGGGGAGTGTGTGTGTGTGTGGGGGGGGCAGTCAGGGTTGGCACCTAGGAAATAGCAAACGCTCTCCAGTTTGAGGTTTGAGTCTCAGTGAGATGATGAGACAAGTCGTTGTGTTTCCTGGAAAAGCCGCTCTCTTTTGAGTTCCAGGCCCAGAGAGTGTCAGCCATTAATTGCTGCCTTGCAGTCCAGGGCCTTGCTCTCCTGCCTAGCTGGTCCTGACCCATGGCCCCCAGTCCCACTGCCCTGCTGGAGAGGAGCTGAGGAGCCGGGGAATGGGAAGTGGGGCCATTATCTGGGGCTGGGGGCTCATGGCTGCCCTGAGCACAGGTCGGATGCCAGGCGGAGAAAGCTGCTAGATGCGCTGATGGAGGGAAGGAGGGACTGGAGCACTGGACACCAGGAGGCCAAGAAACGTTTGCTCCCTGATTCCAGCGTTGTCCAGTTCCTTCCAGGCAGAGCCCCTTGCCCTGAACGTGTCCTTTCTGTTCCCAGCTGTTTCCTATGGTCATCACTCATGTTACCCCCTCTTCAGGAGTTGGCTGCCATACTTATTCCTGGGCGTGGCCTCTACCCCAGTACCTCCAGCCTGGCCTGCCTGCGCGTTTCAGGTGTGACTGTGAGGTTGGTGGAGCAAAGCACATGTACATTGCAGAAAGCCTGAAATCCTTTGCTGGTACCAACAGGATCTCCAGGAGAAACTCCAGGTTCAGGCCAGTCTGCGGACTTCTGGGGGCCAGGAGGATGTATCCCTTCCTGACACGGATTGCAAGGCATGAGGGTCTATCACACAGAGCTGAGGGTGCTTGTGGCTAATGTGCCTCAGGGAAGAACCCTGTATTGCACCTTTAAAAAGCCTTGGCTCAGAGCTGGATCTGCACCTAGAGTCAGGAGGGCAGGGCTAGGAGGTAGACCCCACGAACATCCGGAAACACCTGCTGCGAGGTGCATTGTGGGAGAGGCCCTGGGTCCTGAGACCTCTGCAGAGACAGCAGCAGGCCGGGCTGCAGTCCCTGAGCCACTCCATCAAATGAGCCCGTACCTGGGTGCAAGGTGGGAGTGAGTGAAGAGAGGGCATTTCAAAGGTACCTTGGTCTCTAAGGGCGGAGTGGATGGTTGTGGTGCCCAGGGGCTGGCAGGCCCTCTTTCGTCGGCGCTTGTGTGTGTATGTGGGGGGCGGAGGGTGTACCATCAGGGAGCACCATCTGCCCACGGTTCTCCAGGATCTGCCCAGACACAGGTGAACACCTGCCCAGCTCTAGAGGAAAAGACAGGAGGGGAGGAGGTCTAGAGCCCGGCCCAAAGCCCTGGGGACATTTTGATACTGGTGTTCTCTCCTTACTCCAGGAAGGGTAGCTCAGTTTGAGAACACCATCACTGGGAGGTCCTTGGCACCACCAGGCTGTTACTCCACAGGAGATGGCAGGCAAGAGAGGCCCTGCAACCTGCTTTTAAAGGTAAATTGAGGCCCTCTACTGGTAGCTTTTTTTTTTTTTTTTCAATTAGAATAGTCATGGGGATGTAAAATACAGCATAGAGAATATAGTCAATACTTTTCTAACAACTAGGTATGGTTATCAGGATGATCACTTAGTAAGTTAGGTAATGACAATTCACTGGTGTGTACACCTGAATCTAAAATAATAATGTATGTCAACTGTAATTGAAAATGAAAGATGATAAAATAAAAGACAATGTATTTTGAAAGTAGTTTAATGTTTGCAACATTTTTGTGTGGGATCCTTATGAAAAGTTTTAGTTGTGAAGACTGTTCAGTTAAAACTACATCCCAGAATATAAAATGTCTGATATCTCTCAAGGAAGAGATGATAGTCATTAAAGCTTTCGGGTCCTAGATTTAGCTGTTGCTTTTATGTCTTTGATTTTCTTTTAATGTTGTTTCAACATCTTTGATTGTCTTACATTTTTCTGTATAAAAGTTTGAATAATAGACTCTTTCTTAGTGAAAAAATGTATACCTTTCATATAAAGAAGAGAAGCCACCAACTACTTGACGAGTGGAGGTCCGCAATGGGGAGTCACTAGGCTGAGACAGAGTGGGGAGAACTGAGAAGAGGAAACAAAGAACACTAAAATAAAAATAAATAAATCTAGACACACTTATCTTGAGGACAAGAGTAAAAAAGAACAAGGGTAGGGGGTGGGGCGGGAAGTAGCACCAAGTGAGTGAAACCATCTAATGAGATACATTGACAGAGATAAAAACCTGTAAATCTGGCTAAGACGCAGCCCTTGCTGTCCCTTCGGCTTGACTAAGCTTTAGATAGGTTTCTTCCTGACTACAGGCCCCTGAGCTCCCTCTTCTTAGGCCATTGAAACTTGCAATTCTAAATTCTTTCTCTGCTCCTGGAGTTGCAAATCTCCCAGCCTCTTGCCAGTTTGCCAGGGATCGGGGGCCGTGGCCTTGAAATGCATCCTTGAGAAGAAGCACCTCCATGTCCCAGTCCCTGTGGCATGGTAGAAACCTAATTTGTGTGTGCCAGTTAGCAAATGCAGATGTCCTCATGCATGGATCAGTCTCTCCCCAAGTACTTTCCTGCTCGTTCCCCCCAGTGCTTAAAATCTCCCACCTTTTATTTTCATGGAGTTGAGTTCAATCTCTCTGCCCTATTGCAATAGTCTTGACCTTACTGTGACATTCTTGAGTAAAGTCTTCCTTGACTATTTAATTTGGCAGGTGCAAATTGTCTTTGACAAATCTTATTAATATTACAAACGATAGACTCTGTTTTTTTCAAATAAACACCTAAATGACATGCTTTACTCTAATTTTCTTCCTCCTCCTGTAGGTCATCCCTCCCTGCCTCCTTCCTTTTCCTGTTACATTTGATATAAATGTGTTTTAACAGTCACTATCTGGCTAAAAATATAATTGACCCAGTTATACCAAGCAAGTCTGCTGCATGCACAGCTGAAAAAGGGAGCTTTTCTTTGTAAATATTCTATTCTAAAATAATGGAACTAACAGTCGTATCGAATAAAGTCACAATCTTTACCTCTACTTTTAGTCATAAAAATAGTGAAACAATATATGCATATTTAGAATTCTTTCTTTTTTTCTGCTATTCAATACTGTATTTTGAAGTAATCTTTTCAAAAAATTTTACTCCTTGTTAATTCTGCATTCAAAATAGCCCCACTGTGCCTAATTTCAGTTTCTCCAGATTATTCTGAAGCAAACTGTTCTTTCTAACTCTTTGTTTATAGTTTTCTCTTCCTAATCCGTTTCTTTCAACTCTCATTTTCTGCTTTTCTCGGTGTTTCCCTGGAGTCAGTGTTTTCTCAAGAACAGGCCCCGAATCCCTAGGAGATCAGTACGTCCTGAAGTTAGAATTTTATCTCCATTAGCTATACCAAGACTCAAACTGTGATCTTTGTTAAGCAATGGGCCTACCAGTCCACCCTGGTGAGTTGAGGTCAGAAGCTATTTATTAGCTTAGTTAAAATGCAGTAATAGATTTGCTGTATAAAGGTTCGATTGTATATATGAGTCCTTGAAAAACAAGTGTGCAAAGTAAAACTAATTTGCATTAATCTATTCTAAATAATTATGACAGGAAGGTGTTTTCTTCCATTTAGATTTTATGAATGGTTAATATACGTGTGCTGACATTTTCTGAGTTCTTCATATAAAAACTATATTTAAAAAAATTTTAATATCAAAATTAGGCTTCCAAACATGGCGAACACCATAGAATAAAAACTCTGCAAACCAAACTTAATTTGTAGTCCCTTCGGAGATCAGCTCATTAAAAATCAACACTTTCTTATTGCACCCATTTTATTTATTTATTTATTTATCCTCACCTGAGGACATTCCTCCATTTTTTGTTCAGGTAGAGCGAGAGGAAGAGAGAGGAAGAGAAAGAAAGAAACATTGACGTGAAAGGGACACATCGAGTGGCTGCCTCCCATCCAGGGACGGGGACAAACTGCAACCCTCAGTGGGAACCGAACCCTGGTCTCTCCGGACCACAGGCTGACGCTCTAACCCCTGAGCCAAACTGGCCAGGGCTATTTTTAAATTGTGTTGTCTCTTATCATTGACTTTTACTGACATCTCAGTCAGCCACATGATTAAATCTATTTTATTCACTCTATTCATAAAATGTGAATTTAAGGATTTTTATTTTCATTTTTGCAAATTAATTCGACTATGTCCTATGTTTTATTATATGCTATATAAAGTTTGACCTTAGCATAGGCAATCACTGTTGACTTTTTTATTGGTCTGTTTATTTTCAAACACTTCTTTCATTCTTAGTAACTTTATATTTTATGGAATTAAAAGAAAATCTCCTAGATTTTATGTTTATGCCTAACTATGAAGTCAAAATGGTCATAGAGAATTTAAATTATTATTTAAAACATTATTGTTATGGATTTTAAAGTATCACACCATCTCCATTGCTGAAATATTACTTGAGAATTTGCACATTTTGTGAGCAATATCACTAAAAAAATATGCTTAACCCAATAATTTAGAATGTAAATGCTACATTGTTTATGAAAAAATAGAGGAAACTTTAGAAATGCTGAACATTTTATTGAGATATTTATACAAAATGGAAAAACGTAATACCATAATATTTATGATAATTAAGCACAATATAAAGTTCACTGTGTACTCAGAACTTTTATTGTTTTACATATTTAAACTTATTTAAACTTCCAAATAACAATATGTTACTTTCCCCACTATACAAATGTGGAAGTTGAGATACAGAGAGATAACTTTATCTGTGTATAGTATTAACATGAGAAACAAATCTATTATGAGAAATTGGTGGTAAACCTAAAAGACAAATGCCACCCTTGTTAAAAAAGAAAACTATCAAATTTTCAATATACTTAGTTGATTTTAAGATTAAAGTTTCTATTTATTGTACCTGAAATGAAAAACATAATTTTTATATATTTTTCACTTTCATAATTTTGAAGAAAAATAACTCCAAATTTATTGGCTGGACAATAGTTGTTTCTTTAAAAGCAACATGACATAGCAATATAAAAAGATTTATTAGCCAATAACACTATTTAAGTACACATCCATTGTTTGCTAAATCATTCAATGCCTTATGCTAGTTTCCAAGATCTTGTACAATATCAATGTTTTCCCTGTGAAATAATGGTATTAGAAATCTGTGAATATTGTGAATATTTTTTTTTTTTATCCTCACCCGAGAACATTTTTCCATTTTTTGTTCAGATAGAGTGGGAGGGAGAGAGAGGAAGAAGAGAGAGACAGAGAAACATCGACACAAAAGGGACACATCAAGTGGCTGCCACCCACACGACCCAAACAGGACCGGGGACAAACTGCAACCAATGTACGCGACCTTAGTCGGAACCGAACCGGGTCTCTCTGGACCACAGACTGATGCTCCAACTGCAGAGCCAAACTGGCCAGGGCAATATTGTGAATTTTAAATAAAGTGAACTTATATAAAATCACTACCATAAAAAAGATATTTATAAAAGGTTACTTATCTTCCTCTCTCAGTCCTTACTTGGAATGTTAAAACTTTCTCATAACCAGATTTTTTGCCTCTTTCAGTACATTTCATGCCCTAGGAAGTCCCTTTTCTTCTTTTAAATTTGGGTGGCATGCTATATATTTGAATTAGACTTGGCGTTACAGAAACCACTTATTTTATGACCATAATTAATATACAATATATTGGTGAACATGGGAGCTTAGGTAAGACATGTAATATCTAACTTGAAATTCATAAATATGACTAAATGAAAGAATTTATGGCATTACTGATTTAAAGGGAAGTTTGGAGAGACATATGAAGAAATGCTCATCATCACTAATCATCAGAGAGATGCAAATGAAAATAACTATGAGGTATCACCTCACACCTGTCAGAATGGCCGCCATCAACAAATCATCAATCAAGTGTTGGCGAGGGTGTGGAGAAAAGGGGACACTAGTACACTGCTGGTGGGAATGCAGACTGGTGCAGCCACTATGGAAAGCAATATGGTGTCAAAAAATTAAAAATTGATCTGCCATATGACCCAGTGATTTCACTTCTAGGAATATATCCTAAGAAGCCTGAAACACCAATCAGAAAGAATATATGTACCCCCATGTTCATAGCAGCACTATTTACAATAGTTAAGATCTGGAAACAGCCTAAGTGTCCATCAGTATACGAATGGATAAACAAGCAGTGGTATATATACACAATGGAGTATTATGCAGCTATAAGAAAGAAAGATGTCTTATCCTTTGAGATGACTTGGAGGGACCTGGAAAGTATTATCCTAAGTGAAACAAGCCAAGCAGAAAAAGGCAAATACCACACAATCTCAATTATTTGTAGAATATAATGAACATAACAGTCTGAGGAATAAGGTAGACCTGGAGACATGGAGGTAGGGTGCAGACTGACAACCCTCAGAAGAGGTGGGGAGAGGGAGGAGATAAACCACGGAACTTGTGTATATGTACGCATGACCAATGGACATGGACAACAAAGCCGTGGACGGGGCGGGGGGATGGTGAGGAGGGTGTCAATGGGGTAAAAAAGGAGAAACATCTGTAACAAAAATAAAATTAAAAAAATAAATAAATAAATAAAGGGAAGGTTGAAATAAACTGCAGAAAGAAATTTGGATTTCAAGAATATCTGGAAACAGAGGCTCAGATGTTATCACTAATCTCTCAATTGCCATGTCTATGTCTTATGTGCATAGTAAAGAATTTGACCTTGCCCAAAGTGTGGTCTGGCCTTTGACCTTCTGTTCTGGGATGCAATTATAATCTCTAAGCCTTTGGAATGCCCTGCTTGTTAGAGCAATTTTGTTTGCTTGGGGTCTTGAATCACCTGGATATTTTAACAATGTAAACAGGATGGGACTGGCCACTTCAGATAATCTACCAATGTAATTTAGGGTGAGCTGCTTGGATCACATGATATAAACTTGACCTCCTGAGTACTATAGGCTGAAATTGATCACTTGGGAAGCCCAACTTGTCTATGTGAGAGAGTCCCAATAAAGACTCTGGACTTAAAGCTCAGGTAAGCTTGCCTAGTCACCAGTAGTTTGTGTGCATTATCACAAATTAATGTCAGGAACAGGACATTTTCCATGACTCCACAGGGAAAAAACAACTAGAAGATCTGTCTTTGGAACTTTCATGGACTCTGCCATATTTGGCTCTTCCCCTGGCTAACTTTTAGGTGCCGTAAATCTTAACCATGAGTACAACAGCTTTCAAGGAGTTCTTCAAGTCTTTCTAGAGAATAGTCTGGGGTGCCCCAAAGCATTCAATTGGTGTTAGAGGTGAGAGCAGTTTTTTGGACTTTAACTTTAAATATGTCAATGTATTTTTTAGCACCTTGAGGGAAACATATCTACCAAGGACATTCTAGTGCTATAGTCTGTGGGAGAGATGGGGTAGATATTCAGCAAACTCATTTCCTTCTCCTGCCCCACTGACGTACGTTTTTAGTTTTCTTTACATCTTGGTATGATCATGTGGTTAGTTCTCATTAGTGGGCTATGAGTTCAAGTGTAACTTGACATCAAGACTTAGACAGATAAATATGGAAGTATCTTCTTCAAAGGTTTTCTCATTTTTCCCAGTTGTCAGCTAGATGCCACCATGTTTAAAAAATACATATGAAAGGTTCTGGTGAGACAGGAAGGTTCTAGAAAGGCTAAGAAGATTCTGCATGCTACATGTGGCGGTATGGAAGTCCTCTGCTCCCTGAGACACAACCACTTAATAATGACTTTAATGTGAGTGGAAAATCTATCTTTATTTTATTAAATAAGATTTTAGAATTGTTTTTCATTTAGTATAATGCAGCCTAACCTGACAAATCCATCAAACCCACAGAGAAAATGACCAAACTCTCTCTGCTTTGGGGTAAAAAATTCAGGGAAAGGTACAGCTGAGTGGCTCAGTTGAGTCCCCCCTCTGTCACCCCTCCTCCCCACACACTGAAAGACTGCCAGATCTATTTGTACTGAAACAGAGGACTCAGAAATGCAGAGATACCAGGAAAAGAAGACTTAAAAAAAAAAAAAAAAAATGGATGCTGAGCAGCTAATCCTATTTGTGTCCATTATAGCGGAGTTTGAGAATTCAAATATGTTTCTGAGATCATTTTCTGCTACTAAAATTTATGTATGCTGTGAATGTTCCTTTTATTGCTATATGAAATGTGCAAGTTATAAATTCAAGCTATAGGCTTAAATTTATTGTCAAAATAGAGAGTATTGTATATAGTATCTGATGTATATCCATGAAACTTTGCTCACCTATGTACTAATTGTTCCCTATTTTACCCGCATCGATTGTTTGCAATGGCATCTATGTAAAGAAGTTAAATTTAATCAAAAGTAAAAGCCATGATTGATTCAAATCAGCCAGCTCAGGCTATATTGGGCACTTTAGATCAAAGTGGAACTTTCAATTTTAACTAAATCCAGAGGTCTTGTGTACTTTCAGTTTAGTGTTTACACAATATCCTGCCTATGGGCTTGATTTTCCTCCCCTCAATGTTGAATTATACTCATTCTTTCTAGTTTGCTTCGATACTACATTTGATATTGGATAGAAGCCAGACCAAGATAATCACAAATATAATAGGCTGTGCAAATTCTGTTAAATGGTTAGCAAGAAGTTTCATCTTTTCCCAGGAGCAACCCACAAATGGAAAGAAAACTTGTTCAAAAATGTTGACATCTTTCAACTGTATATAGAGGAGACAAAAATGAATCACAGGGAGTTTCAAGCTGAGTTTTAGGTATTGGTCTTCTATGCATGCCTCACTCTATGCTGATTGCTCTCATAAGTACTATACCAAATTTGTAAAGTAGGTATTATTAACTTGAATTTACCAGTGAGGAAACTGAAGTCCAGAAGGATTAATTTAGCTACATTTAATCATTGTTTCCATATTCAAAATCTTCCATTTGAGGCTAAACCATAGGTTTTAGTATATCATGATTTTGAATGAATTCAGATGAATCTACAGATATTAGATTCATGAAAGATTGTTAAATATGAGGGATGTTATGTGTTAAAATATTGATTTCTTTTCAAAAATCTTAATGTCACTGATTTTTGAGTGGGGAGATTACTGAAATCCTGAATTAAGTGTACATACATTTTATGAAATGTATTTCTCTATTATACTGCATTAGAATAAAAGTCATTTGTAACATAGATTTGAAACAATAATAAAAATGAAATATGTCACTCAGTTTTACAAATATATTTTAATGACATATATTTAGATAATGCATTACAGAATGACTTTTTTAAATTTTAGCAAATGTGCTCAAGGAAGCAAATTCTTAGGAGAAATTGCTAAAATCTATCAGGTCTGTAATTATGGTTTAAATATTTAATTGACTTTTGTGCTTGAATTGTCTAAAGAAAATAAAAATAAGAATAACTAGCATGTAATGATGGGTTATTTCTATAATTCATTCATTTATTATCTTACTAAGTATTGGAGTTACTCAAAATTAATTTCTAGGTTCCTTTTTCTTTCAACAAGAAAGTTTTAAAAATACTACATTTGAACTAGTATTATATGATATTTTGTGTATAAAAAGAAAAGGTGGCATTTATTATTATTATTAATTATTATTTTAATTTTCCAATTCCTTTTTTACTAGCAGCTCAGAGCTGTATTTATTTAGCATTGATTTTTAAAATTTATCATTATTGTTGAAAGTATTACAGATGTCTCCACCTCTTTTCCCGCATTGACCCCCTCTCCTCTTCACTTTTATTTTTAAACATTTTACTGAACTACATGCTAAGCACAGTTCACATATATGAGTGAAAAAACTTAATTTTGAATTATATGTTGCACATTACAGATGAAGGATATTATTCTGTAAGCAGAATAAGTTGCTTTTCCAGTAGGAGTTTAATAGGATGGAAATTTATGTCTATCTGCCTCTAACATCAAAGCTCATTTGGATATCCTATTCTATTTCTTATGGGGTTAGGAAACACTATTGGTGATTTTCAGGATCGCCTTTGTTTGAAAAAGGTAGATCTATGTTTAGGCAGTTGGTTGAAAAAACGATATATGTATATTTTTTCTACCTTTTTAAAATTAAAGTGTTATTTTTTTCTAACAATCTGACAACCCACATAAATTCCAAACTGTTTTTATGGTGCTTTTCCATTATTTTTTTGCTGCTTGCTAATTACTTTTCTTGCCCAATTTCATTTGCTGTTTGAATAAATAAACTGTTACTTTCTGCCTCTGGGTGACAAGCAGAATAGTCAATATGCCGCTGTAATAAAATCATAAATTTCTTTGAACAGGCGATTTTCAATGTATACTTCCACTGAGGGTTTCTAAATCTCTACTGTTAGAGAAACAACTTTATGAAAACTGCAAAGTTTTATGCTAATTTATCAAGCTTGAATTCAATGAAGATGGAGTCAAATGATTGGTTGTTATATTTTGACATTGCAAAGAATAATTTCACTGACAATAAATGTGGACCTGTTTTTCACATTTATTTGGTATATATGCTTCTTGAATTCAGTGAGTGGGAGAATTGGTTTTGTAGTAATCAATTAACTGCATGTTGTTGGAGTGTCCTTCAACTAAAAGCTTTGATAAACTTGGATAATTTTTTGTTGTTGTTGTTAATCCTCACCCAAGGATATTTTTTCTACTGATTTTTAGAATAAAAGGTGGGGAGAGAGAGAAACATCAATTCGAGAGAGACACATTGATTGGTTGCTTCCCATTCATGCCCCTACCAGGACTGGGGATTTACCTTGCAACCCAGGTACCTGCCCTTGACCGGAATCAGACATGACGCCTTCTGGTGCACAGGCTGATGCTCTAACCACTGAGTTATGCTGTCCAGGACAAAATAGGCTAATTTTAATAATTGACATTCAAAGTCTAATTTCATTTATTTGTTGTTTTTTAATTTTTGTACAGCTAAGTATAAGCACCACATTTTGACTTCTCTTTATTAAATCCTAAATACATTTTAAAACTTATGTCTATATTTCTAATTGAACTCTTCTAGTGCTGAGATTAAAAAAATAGTAAGTAGCCCTGGCCAGTTTGGCTCAGCGGTTAGAGCGTCGGCCTGCGGTCCGGAGAGACCCGGGTTCGGTTCCTGCTAAGGGCACGTACTTCGGTTGCAGTTTGTCCCCGGCCCTGGTTGGTCGTGCGGGTGGCAGCCACTCGATGTGTCCCTTCACATCGATGTTTCTCTCTCTTTCTCCCTTCCTCTCTCTCCCTCCCACTCTATCTGTACAAAAAATGGAAAAATATCCTCGGGTGAGGATAAAAAAAAAAAAAAAAAAAAAAGTAAGTATATAAAATCAGATTTACAATATGCTAAAATATATGCAGTGCTACATTAATGTTGAAATTTATAATTCTCTAGGGAAAATGCCTCCTTATTTGCAATTCTGAGGTTTTGATGATAGTTCTCTTTCAAATATTTGACTTCACAAAGGTATATATATCACAGGTGTACTGTTGGTGAGGATATTTTTTCATTGCTTTTTAGATAAGAGAGAGAGAAAAAAAACATCAGTTCGAGAGAGACATATTGATAAGTTGTTTCCTGCACAACCCCAATAGGGACCAAGGATTGAGCCCTTGACCTGGCTTCAGTCTATAGGCAGATACTCTAACCACTGAGCGAAACCAGCCAGTGCTTTCACAAGTGAACTTTTACATAAATAATTGTGAAATATTCACAATATTTATAACAGTAAACTATGTGGGTTTTTTGGGAAAAAATTAAGTTACAATATAGACACCTGTCTTCTAATTATGTTCATATTTGTTTCTAAAATATTCTAGTAAAATTGTTTTCTTGAAATAAAAAGGCAAATTCTAAATAACCAACTTCTCTGAAATGATGCTATAAACACTCTATAAACATTCTGTGAATGTCTTAAAGGTCAGATAAAGGATATATACTACCTCTTAGAGCAAATAGATGATTTCTCCTCTTTTGGCACATTCTCTAGTAAGTGCAACATGGAGGTGACGATGACCTAGACAGTCTCCCTTATTCAACAATTTGGAAATATTTCATCAGCTGCTGCTAAGACTCCCCACAGGTTCTGGTTTTTAATAACGCTAAAGTGCACATAAGTTCAGCATTTCCATTTCCATGGGAGGAGAGAAGAAAGAGGGCTTCCAGAGCCTATTAGTACAGGAAGGTGTTTACGGACAAAGGTCAGACTCTCAGAGGTCATTGTTCTAAAAACTTTTGGATAATTAGACTAAAATTTGCATAAACATCAGAAATTTGGAATGCTCATCTGAAATGAGCTATTGGAGGTCATTTGCACAATTTTACTGTGATGAGCATCAAAGGTTTTAGCCAAGGGGCTCTGCAGTATTTATTGATTTTAACAAAGGATCAAGGAACAGTTGACCAAAAGTAGAAAACTCAATATACATAAAATAATTCTTAAAAAGTAGAGAGGTTATGAAACAGAGGATTGGAGGTAGACAAAACTCAAAATATGAGAAAAGAAAAAAAGGGAATGATTGCAGAGAACTATGTTCTGAAAAATAATATGTCTGAAAAGAGAAAAATAAAATCTACTATATCAAATTTAGATTAACTTGGGAGTGATTCTGTTTAAATCAGTAACAATTATGAACTATTTAATAATTTTTAAATAGTTCATAAATGTTAACTATGTATAGAAGCTGACAAGCAATGTGAATTTCCAGGTATAACCCCAAAAGCCACTTTAATAATTTTCTAATATTCACTTGTATTTGGAAAAATTATAGGGATATAAACAACTAGAATACTAAAATCTTTGAAAAGTATTATCCTTCCAAATATATAAAATATCCTCTACAGACCTTGAGTTTGGATACATTTATTGCAAATTTCAATTATTAGACATCAGAGGACAGGTATTATATGTTGTGAAAGTATGTATTTACAAAAATATATGATATAAAACCTATTCATGTAAAATATCAGAAAAAGTTGAGGACATGTGTGGGTCAAACACTCTGTTTTTAAATTTATTTTTTTGAATTAAAATCAGTAAAAAAATTTTTTTTGTTAGTCTTCACAGAATTAAGAAGCGTCAAGAGGAAAATTAATTAACCTCATTCTACTATAACAAATCATTTCATTAGTGACAAGTAATTCATCAGACTTGTAAAGAATTCAGAAGTCTTGCTCCTTGACCATGGGCCCTAGGAATCATGATTACAAACCAGGAATAACAATGTCTCCTTAATTATTGTGGGAAATTGTTCAGAGTTGTTGTAGATAGAATAATAGCTATTCTGTTATCCAAAAATGTGCATATTCTAACCTCAAGGACTTATGAATATGTTAGGTATAAGGGCAAGGAGAAATTAAGGTTGCTAATCAGTAGAGCTTAACATAAGTAAAGTAACCTGGATTAGCCATGTGACACCAGTGTAATTACAAGGATCCTTCGAAGTTGAAGAGGGATGCAAAGCAGAGCATCAGAAGGTGCTGTGCACACAGAAGAGTGGTCAGCGAGAGGCAACATTGCTGCTGCAAAGATTGAGGATGGAGGCCAGGAATCAAGGAATGTGTGTAGGGGTCTCTAGAAACTAGAAAAGGCAAGAAAATGCAGTTTCTCTGATAGCCTCTAGAAAGAAATACAGAGTTACTGACACCTGGATTTCAGCCCAGCAAGACCCATATCAAATTTTTAACCTACAGAACTGTAAGATTATTTTGCTGTTATTGTTTTAAGCTAATTAGTGTGTGATACTTTGCTGTGGCAGCAATATGAAACTAACATGAGAGCCATTAGATATTTTTAAAACTTTTATTTTCATTTGAAATTCAATACATACATAGTGCATAAAACATAAATGCCCAATGTAATAATTATAATGGGAGAATTATTACTGTTTGGGTCAAAAAGCATAACATTGCTGATACCCCACCCCCCCGCAAAGCCCATCTTTTGTTCTTTTTTTAGCCACATCTCCGTCTTTCTCACAGAATATGATAATCATTCCTAGCCTTTTGTTTGATTTTGACCTGCTTTGAATTTTTATATTATTATAACTACACAGTTTGTAACTTTTTTCTATATCTAGCTTAGCTTATTTACTCAATATAATTTTTATAATATATTTTTACTTTGTGCATTTTTACTTTTTATTGTATTCTAGTTTAACATAATTCTATACTTGATCAATTCAGCTCTCAAAGGACAAAATGTTAATTTGAGGATAACAATCTTCTATGACCATTTTTAAACACATATCATAGTGCATATATTTCTGGGTTTTGGTAGGATATTTAGTCAGGAGTGAAATTGCATTCAATGTGAACAAAACTCATAGATAATGTTATTTTTTTCTGCTGCTTGATTTGAAGATTTTTGTTTTGTTTGTAAGTTTCAAGTGCTTGTCTATTATTTGCTTATATGTGTTCTTATTTGTATTTACACTGCTTGAGTACCATAGAGTTCTTGAGTTTTGTGGCTCAATGTTGCTATTACTTATCAAAAACTTTTCAACCAGTATTTGTTTTCAAATATCACATATGACACACTTTTTTCCTTTTTTGCATTTGAATACATGTAAGTTAAATGTTGATTCATTCTTCATATGCTTTTAAAACAATTTCTTCTTTTTCTCATTCTTTGTCTTTTCCAAACTTCAGTTTGGATACTTTCTATTGAACTGTCATTTATTGCAAGCAGTCTTCTTCTTCGCTGTATCTACGCTACTATTACTCATACATTGATTTATTTTATTTCTCAATTCTAGAATTTTTATTCATCTTTTTTATAAGTCATTATTTTTAAAATATTCTACCTTGTATTCTTTGGGGTGGCATATTAATTATACATTTTTCCAGACTATGTCTATAATTTCAACATGTAGATGAACTGTGGTTCTGTTTCTATTTTCTGAATTGTCTGTTGGTTTTGTTTACTGGTATGCCTTATTGCAATGCAGACATTGTGTATGACTGTAAAGATGCTGGACAATATTAATACCTCCAGAAATGATTTCATTTTTCCTCTGATAGTGGAGTATGAGAGGCTCACCTTCACCCAATAACGCATTTAGGTAAATCAAGTCTGAACTTTGTATTGTGTTTATTTTTCTCTGATAGTACCTCAAAACCAAATGACAAGTCTTCCTAGATTGTCACATACTGTTTTGTTAAACATACCTTAGCCTACTAATTCATCACCATATTTTCAGCTTTTTAAATACATTGAAGGATTTTAAAGAATATTTTATTTTACATTTTTATTATTTTTGCAGTAGTAGTGTATTTCCTGATAATTTAGCTTTCTCCTGAGAACCTGCAATATTGGACTATATTTTCTCTAATTCTCTCTTTCTTTCTCACTCACTAATATATACATATTATTGCATGCATACATATATAGTTTATGATGTTCCCCAACTTTATACTGACCCTTAAAAATACTCATTTAAAATATTTAGCAATATAGGCATAACTCCTTATAAGCACACATTATAATTTATGCATGTAGGATTGCTCAATTTACTTAAAATATGTACTAAACATGTACTATAATAGAACTTAAAATTTTTTTGCAACTTATATAAATGGTAGTTCTGTTAAAAAATACTTTATAATAATTTTTTCAATACCAGTCCTGAATTATATGATGTAGTATATTTCAAAAAGTAAAGAAAAATGTTTCTTTAGTAGAATTTAGGCAGATCCCATACTCAGTATCAAATACAAGACACCCTGAAAAGGAGATATCCTAATATAATCATCTATTTGCTAATCATGTACTAAAGATCTACTACTAAGTACTACACACAGTATAGGGCTAATAATTCCTTGTCTAAGAAAAGAGACATAAATATTGTCTTGAAAAGCGAGCAGTGCAGGTACTAAATTTACATACCTGTATTTCACTAGTTTATTGATATAATGGGTATTTATTGGTATCACTTTTGGAGGAGTTAGAAAAAAAATGGACTTTTTTTTTTTATCCTCACCCGAGGACATTTTTGCATTTTTCTTCAGATAGAGTGGGAGGGAGAGTGAGAGGAAGAGAGGGAGAGAGAAACATCGACATGAGAGAGACACATTGACTAGTTGCCACTCACATGACCCCAATCGGGCCCGGGAGAAATTGAAACAAAGATACATGCCCTTAGCGGGAAACAAACCCGGGAGTCTCTGGTCCACGGGCCAACACTCTAACCGCTGAGCCAAACTGGCCAGTGCAAAAATAAACTTTTATAATTATCAGTTCATATCAGGTTGACTTGGTAAATCCTGATTCATCGTGGAGACCACTTATTCAATGTTTTACTTTTTTTTTTTAATGTTCAGATTCTCAAATACTTATACCTGGATCACAAGGGGTTGGGGTATAACTCCAGGTGACTTTGCATGCATAAATCTAAAATTGATGAGGAATCAATTTAATTTCATCTGATATTTGTATCATTTAAAGTTCCATTGCATTTGAAAACAAAGCAGTGAGCATAGCCAACTATGTTGTGGTATTTCAAGATATAGAGAAACATCATTATAAAGATTATAAATGCTAAATAGTCAAGCAAATCTAAATAATCATACAGATTTTCTAAAATCTGCCACCCAGATGTTTAATATTCTTTAGAGGTTAGTTTCCTAAGCTATGTGTATTATTATAATTCACAGAGGCAGTATGTAGAGTCGGTGAATAACGATATTGTATAAAATGCCTTATAACCTATAATAGCTAATAGGCCACCAGTGACTACCAGCTCATGATTTAAGAATTGGATGTCTCATCAAGAATAATTCACAACTGGTCAATGTTCTGCTGATGTAATAACATGACCTTGATCTCTGTACCAGGTCATGATTGCAAAATAATTAATTCCTTTTGTTAGTCCACATTAGTGGTGATGGATTACTTCATTTATCAAGACATTGAAAAGTTATTTAGAAAAATATTTTATCATATCCTTAACCCCTCTGCTACCTAAAGCAAAGGCAGATTTGTAAGGTTGGTTTGTGCTCTGTCTAGAAGGAGATTTATAATCATTGTTCTGAGTTGCCTGCATAATATATAAGCCTTGGGAATATTCTAGCTATATGCTTTCATTTCTGCTATCACTATAATAGAAGAAAACACTGAATTAATGTGCATTTGGTCTGCCTGGAGATCTCACCTATGACCTTACAATTCACCCACAGTGGGTTTTGATTCATGACGGAACTTATAATTTTTACTATTTGGAAGGAGTTTTCCTAGAATTATTAACCTATTACAATTCAATAGGCAGTCCTCTGTGAAGCAGAAATCCTGAATTGATTTCCACTCTTCGGGACTAGCTCTATATCAAATTTTGGTGCAATGTATGTCCTCTTTAATATATTCTAAAAAGAGTGCATGCCTGTCCCCATGCTTCATAGAATACCAAGTGCAAGAATATGGGAATAGAGAATACAGGTCAATACAAGGAAATTAGTAATTGTGCACATTTAAAATCACTGCGCTGACTAACTGTTCAATGTTTCAGGGTCTAGGAATGACTTGTCCTGACGCGGATTCATTTTCCTTGTGATCATGTCTGACTGTGCAAACTGACTAGATGTTCTCTCTCTTGGCTTCTTAAATTTAAGAACTAGTTTTGAATTTAGGGGCACTGCATACGTTATGTAGCACCATGAAACAAATTTTATGATGAACACAAGTTAGACTTGCCACCTCACATTACACTATCCATTTAATCTCTTTTTCTTCATCAGGACCTCAGAGAGTTGGTTCTGATCATACTAGCCCAGTTCAAGGAGCATAAACACCATTCCAATTTACTCATTAATTTACTCCCTCTCACTCCAACGGTCCTCCTCCACCATAGGCAATGATTCTAATACTTTTCCCCCCTTTTATTGATTTTAGAGAGAGGAAGTGAGAGGGAACATTGATTGGCTGCTTCCTGCATGACCCCCACCAGGGATCGGACCCACAACCTGGGCATGTGCCCTGACCAGGAATCGAACCCGAGACCTCCTGATGCATGGGTTGACACTTAACCACTGAGCCACACTGGCTGGACTGATTCTAATACGTTTGATGTTACTTTCAATTAATGTAAATGTCCTTTGGTTACATATGTCATTCTCTTCTTTTTCAGTTAACTAGTACGTTTTTAAGTCACATCCTTTTTTTTTTTTCATGTGTGCATTTTCTATGTTGCTCCTAATTGTTTATTGTACTCCATAGTGTTTGTCAAATATATTTTACTCGCTCTTTAAGCAGTAGACCACCAATTGGTCTACAAATTGCTGTTATCTGAAATAATACTGAATTGAACTCTTGCACATCTGGCCCCTCATGAGTGAGAATTTCTTGAGATGCAAACTCAGGAGCAGACTTGCTATGCCATATAGGATTTTGGTATCTAAGTGTCCCCCAGAATGTTTGCACCATGAGACTCACAAAGGCGGTGTGTGAGGTTCCCTCTTCATCTGGATCCTCGGTGAGTATTTTATCTATGCAGCTTTCTAATTTGGTCTTTCTGGTTTCTCTACAGTTATATTTGATATTGTTTCACATTTTTATTTCTCAGAGCATAACTGAGATTGAAGATCACTTTATAGGCTTGCTAGAATTTGTATCGCTCTCTGGTTCCTATGTCCTCACATCCCATACCTAATTGTTGTCTGTCTGGTTTTTGTCTTTTTGCTGGTTTATGTGCTCATGTACACTCTACTATATTTACTACATTTTCTTAAGATGTTCTTCACCAAACAGAAATTTTGAATTTTGATATTATGAAAACTGCTTTTTGGTCTCATTCCTTGTATTTTTCTCACCTTTCTTAAGAAGCCCTTTCTTTTTCTGAGGTTCATTCCATTTGTAATCATCCAAAGAAGGTCACGCTGTAAGTAGACTAACATCTGTATCCTTACACTTAATTTTTTTTTATTATTGACATTAAAGAGAGAGGAAAGGAGAGGGAGAGACAGAAACATTCATGAGAGACTGACTGCCTTCTGCATGTCCCCCATCAGGGATTTGGCCCACAACCTAAGTATGTGCCCTGATGGGCAATTGAATCGGGTAGCTCTTGATGCATGGGTCAGTGCTCAACCACTGAGCCACACTAGCCAGGCTGTATCCTTACACTTAAACCCTTATTTGTTGATATTGTTCTTTTGGTTGGTGTTGTTTTCTTCAGTAGAATATATATGTACTTTTGAGGATAAGCACTGCGCTGATCACATGTTGTGTCTAGTGCAATGCCTAACATACAATAAGTTCTCAATAAATCTTTATGAAAACATGCATTTACAGTCATGGTGCTGAAAATAAGACAGATGTCTGAGAGGCAAAGAATGCAAAGTGAGGCAGTTAGCAGTGACATACTAAGATAATCAGTGTACGATCTTGCCCTCAGTATCATCTCCAGTCAGGTTCATGGAGTTAGTTCATCACCACCTGCTTTCCTGGTGGTTCACCCAAACTTACTTTTTCCCTCCAATCATTTCATATTGTACTTCCCATCCCCTCTTATTCAGGGAACAGCTTCTATGCTGAGCAGTAAAGTGATGTCTAAGTTCATCCAATAACCTTGTCTACCTGTATGTGGTATTGTAGTACTTAATTGGAATCAACATTAAAGGGACAACTCTTTGTTCATGCTCTTAAGCATAGTTAAAAATTTCCTCAGTTCTGTCCTTCCACTATAAGAAACAGATTGAGTATTTATTTATTTGTTTGCTTTTTTAAAAATGTATCTTTATTGTTGAAAGTATTACAGATGTCCTCCTTTTTCCCCCCATTGACACCCTCCTCACCACTCCTGTCCCCTCCTGCCTTCCCCACACTGTTGTCTGTGTCCATTGGTTGTGCATATATGCATATAAGTTCTTTAGTTTATCTCTTCCCACCCCCACAATCCCTTCCCTCTGAGGTCTGCCAGTCTGTTTCCTACTTCCGTGTCTCTGGATCTATCTTGTTCATCAGCTTATTATGTTCATTTTATTCCACAAATAAGTGAGATCATGTGATACTTGTATTTCTCTGACTGGCTTATTTTGCTTATCATAATGGTCTCCAGGTCCCTTCATGCCGTCTCAAAGGGTAAAAGATCTTTTTAAAACAACTGCATAGTATTCTATTATGTAGATGTACCACAGCTTTTTAAAAATGTTTTTATTGATTTTTTTTAGAGGGAGAGGAAGGGAGAGAGAGATAGAAACATCCATGTGAGAAACATCAATTAGCTGCTTCCTGGACGCCCCCTACTGGGGATGGAGCCGGAAACCCAGGCATGTGCCCTGGCTGGGAATCAAACTGGGACCTCTCAGTCCATGGGATGATGCTCAATCCACTGAGCCACACCAACTGGCAATAGCACAGCTTTTTTAACCCTCATCTACTGATGGACACTTGGGCTGTTTCCACATCTTAGCTATTGTAAATAGTGCTGCTATGAACATATGGGTGCATATATAGGGTATATTCTTAGAAATATATAAAATATTCATACAACTTAACAAAAGGAAGACAAACTATCTAATTTTAAAAAAGCAGAGGACCTGAATAGACACTTTTCTAAACAGGACATACAAATGGCCAAGAGACATATGAAAGCATGTTCAGCGTCACTAATCATCAGAGAAATGCAAATTGAAACAACTAGGAGGTATTACCTTACACCTGTCAGAATGGCCGCCATCAACTAATCATCAAACAAGTGTTGGTGAGGGTGTGGAGAAAAGGGGACTCTAGTACATGGCTGGTGGGAATGCAGACTGGTGCAGCCACTGTGGAAAACACTATGGTGTTACCTCACAAAGTTAAAAATGGAAGTGCCATTTGACTCAGACTAGATATTTAGATCGTAGAGAGAAATTTGGGGGGTTCAAGTTTCAAATCCACAATAAATTAAAACTATAACCTTAGACAATTTTTTAAATACTCTCACTTTTGTTTTTCTCTCTTTCTTAAACGAGGGGATACACGCAAAGCCCTTCGCAGAGAGCCTGGGCATATGAGAGCTCATTATTCGTTGCTACTCATCTATATCGATGACATTTTAATTGATGAATTTAACAGGAACCCTGCAATATAAAGTTGTGAGGAACCAAATGCCAAATGGTATGTCCCCAACAGACACCTCTAGTAGTTGTGAATATACAAGCATCTCAGATACAATGTTGATTAAAAACTGAAAACTGAACAGTTGTAAAATCTTTAATTGACCAAAAAGCCAATTTGGCTCATGTAATGCCACGGGGTAACATAAATCTTTACTGTTTGCCTCATGTATTGGTGCATTTCTTCAAAAGTTCCAGTATGAGGTACACTTAAAATATACTTTTTTTAAATACATAAACATTGAAACTGCAGAAATTAAATTCTTATGTCATGATATAATTATAAGATTTCTAGAAAGAGGCATTTACGTTAACTAATTATTTTTCATGTGAACATTTGTGTCCTGTCTCTTGTAGCAGCAAAAACTCATGTTAATCTTTAACCACAGCAATGCATGCACGTGTTAGAGACCCATTTTTGCTTCAGACACTCTCCCCCATCGTGATTTTTATTCAAAACAGAAAGATAAACAGAGTCGCTGCCTCTTTGGTTTTGCCTTTAATTGCTGATCATATTTTAAACAAAATTTTAACAGAACACTTTCTAAGAAGAAAATGTTATATTAGTAATGTCATTCTGTAGTTGTTTACTCTATCCACTGCATTAATGTCTTTTCCATCTAAAATGGATCTTTATTCTCTTCATGGAAATATTTTATAATATTTCTCACATAGTAACCTCTCTTTGCTTCCCAGTTCTTTCTTCTTCTATGTAACAAAAAGTCTTTTCAAGGTGTTGTCTGTTCTATAATTTTAGTCTTTATTTTCCTCAAATTCTTCTTTTTTTATTATCTTATTTATTCATTTGTTTATTCATTTGTTTGTTTATTTATTCATTTTATCCTCACTCGATGACATTCCTGCACTTATCCTCAGATAGAGCAGGTGGGAGAAAGGAAGGATGAGAGAGAGAAACATTGATGTGAGAGAGACACATCAACTGGCCGTCATCCACATGACCCCAACTGGGGCCAAGGACAAACTGCAACTGAGGGATGTGCCCTTAGTGGGAACTGAACTGGATCTCCTTGGTCCACGGGCCGATGCTCTAACCATTAAGCCAAACTGGCCAGGGCGAACTCCTCTTTTTTAAAAAATTTTATGTATTGATTGGTTGGAAAGAGAGAAATCAATTTGTTATTCATTGGTTGGTTCTTATATATGCCCTGACCTGGGGTCGAACCCTGAAACCTTAGCCTATAGGGATGATGTTCTAACCAACTGAGCTACCCAGCCAGGGCCTCAGATTCCTCTGAGTCATCTCTACTATTCTATCAAAACTGCACTCGTCAAGATCACCAATAATATCTAGGTTGATAAATTCAGTTATCAGTTTTGGGTACTTATCTGTGTTTATCAGCAACATTCCTTGTAGAAGATCACTCCTTCCTCTGGAAAAATCTTTCTTCACATGGTCTTGGAGACCATTTCTTTTGCCCTTCTTTCCAATTCCTTAGAAATTCTTTTTTAGTTCTATTGTTTCTCCTTATCAACCCTTTCTATTTTTAAACACAATTCTTGTAGTTTCATCCAGTCCTATACATTTAAATATCATGTATAACCTGATGTTTTCAGAATTTGTATTTTCAGACTAGCAGTCTCTAAATTCAGATTATATATCCATTCACCACTGGATTCTTCAGTCTGAATGTCTAGAGAGTATCTCAAAACTAATATGTTTAATATCAAGCTTGTGTCTTTCTCTTCCAAACCTGCCTCTCTCAGTCTTCCCAGGCTCCATACATAGTAATTCCATTCTTGCTATTGCTCAGAACATAATTTTTGATGTGTTTCTTGAGTCACTGGAATCAAGAGGAAGCTATAAATATAAAACTACACGAGAGCTTTTAACTATAGCAAAATTAATAATTAGGGTATATGTAATTATGGCCCTTGTTTTTGTTTTTTTTAAATATGTCTTTATTGATTTTAGAGAGAGAGAGGAAAGTAAAGGGAGAGAGAGAGAGAGAAACATCGATTGGCTGCCTCCTGCATGCCTCCCACTGGGGATTGAACCCAAAAGCCAGGCATGTGCTCTGACTGAGAATTGAACCAGCAACTTCTTGGTGCATGGGAAGACACTCAACCAACTGAGCTACCCCGGCCAGGGATGTTGTCATTTTTGAAAATCTGTATTTCCTCAATCAGTGAAATCTGATTCACTTTTTAAAGATTTTAATATTCATTTTAAGTATTTTTTGTTGATATGAGAGAGAGAGAAAGAGGAAGAGAGAGCGAGAGAGAGAGAGGGAGGGAGGGAGGGAGGGAGGGTGGGAGGGAGAGAGAGAGAGGGAAAGAAAGAAAGAAAGAAAGAAAGAAAGAAAGAAAGAAAGAAAGAAAGAAAGAAAGAAAGAAAGAAAGAAAGAAAGGAGGGAGGGAGGGAGGGAGGGAGGAGGGGAGGGGGGAGGGGAGGGGAGGGGAGGGAGGGGAGGGGAGGGAGGGGAGGGGAGGGGAGGGGAGGGGAGGGGAGGGGAGGGGAGGGGAGAAAAGATCAATCTGTTGTCTCCCCATGCCTGCACCAGGGATCGAACCAGGAACCTGGGCATGTTTCCTGACTGGGAAATGAATCAGCAATCCCCAGGTGCATGGGACGATGCCCAGCCAACTTAGCCACACTAGCCAGGGCCACATATGTTTGAACATCAAACCCAAAGAGACTTCTTTGAAGAGACTTGTGGTATCAGTCTAGAGATCTGCAGTTCACAGAACCAGACAGTACTTTATAAAAAAGAAAAGTGATGGTTTAGAGCACAACAGAGAATCATTACATGCAACTCAGAGGAACAACTGTCAAAAGGGAGACCTAAGGGAGAATAATAGATTGAGTTATGTTTATAAGATCATTTTAAAGCATTATGAGAAGATAGTTATCCCTAGTTAGCAATACAACAAGTCAGTATTAAAACCCATTCATTCAATCAATCATTCAACAAATATTCATTAGGTGAATATTATATGTCAAACATTGTCTTAATTTCTGAGTCCCTGTTTTCATTTCTTACATATTCATTGACTGTTTTCATGGAAACATGATATCATAACATGACAGAGTGAGGGAAAAGGACAGATGTCAGTGTCATTAGCACTATAAAAAAGAAATATCTTTAAGTACTTTGTGTATTTTAGTAATTGAACAAAACAATCAGTTATCATAGGATACAGTTTACCTATAGAGGAAAATTTATTAATAAATGAAAGGGACTGCAAGTATGTTTTTCCCCCAATAACCCCCTCCTTCCTGCTCCCATTCCATTCCTGCCTTCTCCACACTGTTCTCTTTGTCCATTGGTTATTCATATATACATAGAAGTTCTTTGGTTTATTTCTTCCTGCCCCCCACGTCCTTTTGAGATTCATCAGTGTAACAACCAATTTGAACTTCTTAATCTCTTCACCTTTTTTGTCCATCCCCCCAACATCCTTCCCATCTGGAAACCAACATAAAATTCTCTGTATCTATGAGTCTGTTTCTGTTCTGCTTGTTCATTTTGTTTGCAAATTCAATTGTTGATACATACGTATTTATTGCCATTTTATTGTTCATATCTCTTTTTTATTAGTTTTAGAAAGAGGGAGAGAGAGATAAAAGCATTGATGAGAGAGAATATTGACTGGCCACCTCCTACATGTTGCCCACAGGGGATCAAGCCCACGACCTGGACATGTGCCCTGACCGGGAATCGAACCAGCCACCCCTGGTGCATGGGTCAGTGCTTAAGCACATTTCATATAATACTGGTTTGATGTTAATAAACTCCTTTAGCTTTTTCTGGTATGGGAAGCTCTTTATATGTCCACCATTTCTAAATGATAGCTTTGCAGAATAATCTTGGTTGTAGGTCCTTGCTTTTCATTACTGTGAATATTTCTTGCCACTCATTTCTGACCTGCACAGTTTTGTGTTTTTTGGTTTTTTTTGAGAAATCAGCTGACACTTTTATGGAAACTCCCTTATAGGTAACTATCTGCTTATCTCTTGCTGCTTTTAAGATTCTCTCTTTGTCTTGAAACTTTTGCATTTGGATGATGATGTGTCTTGGTGTGGGCCTCTTGGGGTTCATCTTTTTTGGGACTCTCTGTGCTTCCTGGACTTTTATGTCTGCTTCCTTCACCAAATTAGGGAAGTTTTCTCTCATTTTTTTCAAATACATTTTCAATTTTTTTATTTCTCTCTTCTCCTTCTGGCACCCCTATGATGTAAATGTTGGCATGTTTGACATTGTTCCAGAGGCTCCTTACACTATCCTTATTTTTTTATTATTCTTTTTTCTTCATGCTGTTCTGATTGGGTGTTTTTTGCTTCCTAATATTCCAAATTGATGGTTTACTTCTAGGCTTCACCTACTCTACTATTGATTCTCTGCAATTATTCTTTATTTTAGTTAGTGCCTTCCTCATTTCTTTTTTTTTTTTTTTTTTTTTCCAGGAAAAAAAGATGAAAGCAATTCATTTTTTTTTTATTTGTAAAAACTAATTAATTTATTTTTGTTACAGATGTTTCACCTTTTTCCCACACTGATCCTCCCTTCCCTTCCCTCCTCGCTCTGTTCTCAGATTTGTTGTTCATGTTCATTGTTCATGCACACATGCATATAGGTTTTATGGTTTATCTCTCCCCCTCCACACCCTCTACTGGGGATTGTCAGTCTGTACCCAACTTCACTTCTCTGGGACTACCACATTCCTCAGACTGTTATATTCATTATATTCCACAAATAAGTGAGATCATATGATACTTGTCTTTCTCTGTTTGGCTTGTTTTGTTTGGGTTAATACTTTCTGGGTCCCTCCATGTCATCTCAAAGGATAAGAGATCTTTCTTTCTTACAGCTACATAGTACTCCATTTTGTATACATGCCATGCTTTTTTACCCATTCCTCTACTGATGAACACTTGGGCTGTTTCTAGATCTTAGCTATTGTAAATAGTGTTGCTACAAACATGGGGGTACATATATTCTTTCTGATTGGTGTTTCAGGCTTTTTACGGTATATTCCTAGAAGTGGGGTCATTGGGTCAAATGGCAGTTCAATTTTTAACTTTTTGAGGTAAAACCATAGTGTTTTCCATAGTGGCTGCACCAGTCTGCATTCCCACCAGCAGCGTACTAGAGTCCCCCTTTCTCCACACCCTCGATAGCACTTGTTGTTTGATGATATGTTGATGGTGGCCATTCTGACAAGTGTGAGGGGATACCTCAAAGTTGTTTTAATTTGCATCTCTTTGATGATTAGTGATGTTGAGCATTTCTTCATATGTCTCTTAGCAATTTGTATGTCCTGTTTGGAGAGGTGTCTATTTAGTTCCTCTACCCATTTCGTAACTGGGTTCTTTGACTTCCTTTTGTTAAGTTGTATGAGCACTCTATATATTTTGAAAACTAACCCCTTATCTGATATATCATTGGCAATCATGATCTTCCATACAGTGGGTTGCCTTTCCATTTTGATGATTGTAACTTTCGCTGTGCAGAAGATTTTGAGTTTGATGTAGTCCCATGTGTTCATTTTCTCCTTCGTTTCTGTTGCCTTAGGTGATGTATCAGTGAAAATTCTGCTGCATATGATGTCTGAAGTATTGTTGCCTACATTTATTTCTAGGATTTTTATGCATTCATGAGTCACATTTAAGTCTTTTATTCATTTTGAGTTTATTCTTGTGTATGGTGTAAGTTGATGATCTAGTTTCATTTTTTCGCATGTAGCTATTCAATCTTCCCAACACTATTTATTAAAGAGGCTGTCTTGACTCCACTGTATGCTCTTGCCACCTTTGTCAAATATTAATTGAGCATATTGCATTGGGTCTATTTCTGGGTTCTCTGTTCTATTCCACTGGTCTATCTGACTATTCTTGTGCCAGTAACAGGCTATTTTGATTACAGTGGCTTTGTAGTATCACCTGAAATCTGGTAATGTAATCCCTCCAACTTTGTTCTTTTTTTTCAAGATTGCTGTGGCTATTCGAGGCCTTTTGGGCTCCATATAAACTTTTGAAGTATTTGTTCTAGTTCTGTGCAGTATGTCATTGGTATTTTGATGGGGATTGCATTGAATCTATAGATTGCTTTGGGTAGTATGGACATTTTAATGATGTTAATTCTTCCAACCCATAAACAAGGTATGTGCTACCACTTTTTTATATCTTCCTCTATTTCTTTTTTCAATGACCTGTAGTTTTCTGCGAATAGGTCCTTTATTTCTTTGGTTAAGTTTATTCATAGGTATCTTATTTTTTTTGTCACTAAAGTAAATGGGATTGTTCTATTAGTTTATTGCTGTGAGTTTCTCATTGGTGTATAAGAATGCCATCAATTTCTTGATGTTAATTTTGTATCCTGCTACTTTGCCAAATTCATTTATTAAATCTAGTAGATTTTTGATGAAGTCTTTGGGCTATTCTATGTAAAATATCATGTCATCTGTGAATAATGACAGTTTCACTTCCTCCTTTCCAATTTAGATCCCTTTTATTTTTTCTTCCTGTCTGATTGCTGTGGCTAAGACTTCCAGTACTATGTGAAATAAGATTAGTGAAAGTGGTCGTGCTTGCCTTGTTCCTGTTCTTAAGGGAAATGCTTTTAATTTTTGCCCATTGAGTATGATGTTGGCTGTAGGTCTTTCATACTTGGTCTTTATTATGTTGAGATATGGTCCTTCTATACCCAGATGGCTGAGCATTTTTATCAGAAATGGGTGCTGGATTTTGTCAAATGCTTTTTCGGCATCTATTGATATGATCATATGATTTTTATCTTTCATTTAGTTTATGTGGTGTATCACATTTATTCATTTGCGAATATTGTACCTGCCTTGCATCCCTGGGATGAATCCCACTTGGTCATGGTGAATAACTTTTTTTATGTATTGCTGGATTTGATTTGCTAGTATTTTGTTCAGGATTTTTGTATCTATGTTATTCAGGGATATTGGTCTGTAGTTTTCTTTCTTTGTAGTGCCTTTTTTTGGTTTTGGAATTAGAATTATGCTGGCCTCATAAAAGGATCTTGGAAGTCTTCCTTCTGCTTGAATTTTTTGAAATAGTTAGAGGAGAATGGGTATTAGTTCTTCTTTGAATGTTCAGTAAAACTCCCCCGTGAAGCCATCCCGGCCTGGGTTTTTGTTTGCTGGGGGAGTCTTGATTACATTATCAATATCTTTTGTTGTTATTGGTAAGTTTAAGTTTTCTAGCTTTGCCTGGTTCACTTTTGGGAGACTATATGTTTCTAGAAATTTGTCCATTTTGCTTAGATAGTCGAATTTGTTCTCGTATCATTGTTCATAACATTTGTTAACAATATATTGTATTTCTGTGGTGTCAGTTATTATTTCTCCTCTTTCATTTCTGATTTTGTGTATTTGGATTCCCTCTCTTTGTTTCTTGGTGCATCTGGCTAAGGGTCCATCAATCTTGTTTAACTTTACAAAGAACCAGCTCTTTGTTTCATTTATCCTTTGAATTGTGTTTTTGGTCTACATGTCATATATTTCTGCTCTGATCTTTACTATTTCCTTCCTTCTACTTGCTCTGGGGTTTTCTTTTTGTTTGCTTTCTAGTTCTTTAAGTTGTGAGGTGAGATAGTCTATTAGAAATTTTTCTTGCTTCTTAAGGTAGGCCTGTAGCGCTATGAACTTCCCTCTCAGAACTGCTTTTGCTGCATCCCATGGATTTTGTGTTGTTTTGTATTCTTTTTCATTGGTTTCCAGGAATTTTTAAATTTCTTCCTTGATCTCCATAGTAACTTATCCATGTTCAATAACAGGCAACTTAGCCTCCATGTGTTCAAATATCTTTGCATATTCTTGTTGCAATTGATTTCTAGTTTCATGCCATTGTGATCTGAGAAGATGCCTGATATGATTTCAATCTTCTTGAACTTGGAAAGATTAGTTTGTGCCCTAACATGTGGTCTATCTTTGAGAATGTCCCATGTACATTTGAGAAGAATGTGAATTCTGCAGTTTGGTGGTGTAATTCTCTGTAGATATCTATTAAATCCATTTGATCTAACACTTCATTTAGAGTCTGTTTTTCCTTGTTAATTTTTTGTCTAGAAGATCTATCCAGTGATGTCACCGGGGTTGAAGTCCCCTACTATTATTGTATTGCTGTTGATTTCTCCTTTGAAGTCCTCCAAAAGATTTTAAATATATGTGGGTGCTCCTATATTGGGTGCATATATGTTTTCCAAGGTTATATCTTCCTGTTTAATAGATCCTTTCCATATTATGTAGTGGCCTTCATTGTCTCTAGTTATGGCCTTCATTTTGAAATCTAATTTTATCAGATATGAGTATTGCTAACTCAGCTTTTTTGTGCTTTCCGTTTGCTTGAAAGATGTTTTTCCATCCCTTCACTTTTAACCTATATGAGTCTTTTGTTGTGACGTGGGTTTCTTGTAAACAACCTATATGTGAGTCATGCTTTCTTATCTAGTCTGCTACTCTGTGTCTTTTTATCAGAGCATTCAAACCATTCACATTTAAGGTGATAATTGATATGTACTTATTTATTGCCATTTTTGTTTAGTGTGGTTATATTTTTCTTCCTTTTACTTCCACTAATTACAGCAGTCCATATCTTGCCGTGCTGGTTTGGTGTTAATATATTTCCTTAGTCTTTTTTTTTTTTTTTTTTTTTTTTCTCGAAAGCTATTTATTTGACCTTCTATTTTTAATGATAGCCTTGCTGGGTAGAGTAGTCTTGGATTCAGATCCTTGTTTTTCATGACCTTGATTACTTCATGGCACTCCCTTCTGGCCTGTAGTGTTTCTGTTGAGAAGTCAGCTGAGAGCCTTCTGGGGTTTCCTTTATAGGTAACCAGTTGCTTATCTCTTGCTGTCTTTAGGATTCTCTTTTTGTCTTTAATTTTTGGCATTTTAATTACTATGTTTCTTGGTGTGGGCCTGTTTGGGTTCTTCTTGTGGCTCTCTGTGCTTCTTGCACTTGAATGCCTTCTTCCTTCACCAAGTTAGGAAAGTTTTCTGTCACTATTTCTTCAAATATATTCTCTACCTCTTCCTCTTCAGGACTCCTATGATGTGAATGTTACTATGTTTCCAGTTGTCCCACAGTTCTCTTAAGCTGTCTTCCTGTTTTTTTTCCTTTTGGTTTTCTGACTGGTTGATTTTTTCTACTCTATCTTTTAATTCACTGATCTGGTCCTCAACTTCCTCTACTCTGCTCGTTATTCCTTCCACTGTGTTCTTAACTGCTGCTATGTTATTCTTCATTTCCACTTGGTTGGTTTTCTATGTTTCTATTTATTTACTCGTGGTGCTGAAGTCCTTACTCATGCTGTTGAGCTTCCTCAAGATCATGGCTCTGAACTCTACTTCTTATAATTTGCTTAGCTGCATTTCATTGATCTCATCTTCAATAGAACAAGAGTTCTCTTGTTCTTTCATTCGGGATTTGTTTCTTTGTTTCACCATTTTGGCTCTCTCAGTGGGTTTTGGAGCATGCCAAGTTTTCTCTGTGGGTCTTGGTGTTCTGCTGTTTGTGGCTTCCTCTACTGGGATCGGATGAGCCTGGGTGGGCCCACATTAAACACCACTGTCAAGTATTACTTTCCTGGGTAGATTTGCAAGCCCGGGAAAGGTTCAGTCATCTTCTTGCTTTTTCCTGGGAGCTAGTGGTCTCAGTTACTCAGTGCCTTGGAATGTAGCCCTGGTGTTCTGCATAAGAGGATTTCCAGCGGGTGGGATAGAGGCTGGTTGTTAATGAGCCTCAATTTGCATTTCTTTGCCTCACCTGGGAAAGATTGAATCCCCGAGGGAGGGGTGCTGCTTTCCCCCAGAACTCTGGGAATGAGCACACTGGCCACAGTCCTTTGTAGCTGCAACTCAGCAAAAACTCTGAGTGCCTCCAAATCTCAGGTGTCCCCACAGATTTCCAGCCCAGTCTGCCCTCCCTCTGCTGTAGCCCACAGGTAAATGGCTATGGCTTTTTTAGCACTTTGTCCAGGCCCTCTGCACTGTAGAGTGTACTTGGTCTTTATTCCTCAAGGGCGCTGCTCACAGCTAAGACTGCAGCTGTCCCTGGGTTCCCAGCCCGCCACCCTCTCGTGCCTCTGCAGATCCTACCTGTGTCCCTGGTTATATGGGCCTGTCCTGCTGCTTTTCTGTTGCTTTTTTTTTAATTGAGGATTTGTCTTTATTTTAGTTGTAATTCCCATTTGGTCCTGGGAGTTCTTTTGCATAGCTTCTATTCACTCCACCTCATTTTCACATCCTCTATGCCTATCTTGTGCACAGGTGGGTCGCACAGGCCTTTCAGGTGCCCCTGAGTCCTGTAAGTCCCACGGGTAACTGGATCGCACAGTCCCTTTGGGGACTGTCTCTATGCCTATATTATGGCTGCTGGGTCGCAAAGACCTCTCTGGTGCTTCAGCACCCCACCGGCCCCGTGGGTAACTAGATCGTGCAGTCCCTGCTGGGTAGCACAGGCCTCTTTGGTGCTCCTGCATCATGCAGTCCCCGCGGGCGGGCAGCTGGATGGCACCAGCCTCTCTCAGGCTCAGGCTTCCCCCTGCACTTGTGGGCTCTGTGGAGCCCCAGGTCCCGCCGCTGGAGGCTGGGGAGTGCTGCTTTCCAGTGGGGCTCAACTCCTGCTCATCTTTTGCTGTAGTTTTTGGGGATGGGTCTCAGCTGCTGGTCTGTGCTTCTGTTGCCTGAGGATGGATGTCTGCTCCTCAGCCTCTGTTGCTGGGGTTATATCTAGCCTCTGATCAGGCTGCTACTATGGGGGATGGTGCTGGGCTCCCAGTGCACCAATCTGTGTTGACACAGAGTGTCCACTGGTCCAATGGTGCCAAGTGCACTGGTGGGCTCAGGTTGCTGGGCCCTAACCGCTCCCACTGCCTCCTCCCAGGGAAGACCTGAGATCTTCCAAAATGGTGGGACCTTCCCGTGGCGCAAGGAGGAGCGCCCTGAAGAGCCTCTTACCACAGTAGCCGGTTTCACTGTCCACAGCACAGGAATCTTCTGCTCCGCATCTCTGCACTGCATGGGTTTTGTCATCCACCTTCCGTCCACTCACACTCTCTCACACACTCCCCCTCCCCCAGGTCCTGCCTGCCACCATCTTCCCCCTTCATTTCCGACTGGTCCTTCTTTATGCTCTTGAGGTCCTCACTAAGTTCCTTGAGCATTTTATAACCAGTGTTTTGAACTCTGCATCTCTTAGATTGCTTATCTCTGTTTCATTTAATTATTTTCCTGTAGTTTTGTTATGCTTTTTCATTTGGGAAGTGTTTCTTTGTCTCCTCATTTTGGCTGCCTCCCTGCGTTTGTTTCTATGTATTAGATAGAGTTGCTATGTCTCCTAGGCTTCCTAGGGAGGCCTATTATAATTGACATGTGGTGGACACCTCAGTGATGAAGCTCCTCCCTGAGGAGTGAAAGGTCTCCCTCCCACACTGGGCGCCCAACTCAGGGTTCCAGTGGCAGGAAGAGAAGTCCCTATAACTTCTGGCTGTAAAAACCAGCAGGAACTGAGGCTGAGGGAGGCTGAGGATTCTGGAGCCCCAGGCAGCTCCTCTTAAAGGGCCCGCACACGGACTTACTTGGACTCACACTTTCGAGGCTCCAGCATGGGGGAGGCAGCTTGAAAAGCACCAGAGACATACGGGAAAGAACTGAGTTGTTTAGCATTGGGGCAAAAGCTGGAGAGGCAGCTTTCTCCTGGACAGACATGCTGGTAGAGACCATTGTTCCTTTGGTGAGCCCTTCCCCCATGGACTGGCAAAGGACCACCAAATCTGAGACTCCAGCAACCTGGCTCACACTGTTTGCCCCACCCTGGTGATTCCCTGTGGCCCTGCCCACCCAACTTTCAGGCCCACCCAAGCTGTTTCCAGTGGCTTTGCCATAGGATTGGCCTGTCTTGGCTCCTACTTCAGATTTTCCTTAATTCTTTCAAACAAGCAACTTCTGTCCTCAGCAAACCCCATACCTCTTGCTAAGTGGTCCCAGGCCTGGCACTAGAAGCAGCCAGCCTTGGTTCACAGCTTGGCTTTGCCTGGGCACCTCCAAGCCCAGCACAAGAAGCAGCCATCTGCAGATCACTTTGTAGCTTATGCCAGGTGGCCCCGGGTAGAACACAGGCAGTGGCTGACCTTGACCAGAGCCAGCACACCCAGTGGACAGCTTCAGGCCATGTCAAAGCACCACCACCCAACCACCTCCACAAGTGACACACTCAGGGAATGGACTCTGTGGGTACCAGAGCCCTGCTGAAGTACGTCTTGATCTGTGTAGTGGGCCCCTGCACAGCTGAACCTCCAAGGGAGTCAGAGATCAGTGATCACAGCCAATCTTTGAAAGTCATCAGCCTGAGTAAATCTCCTTATTGATGTGCCAGCAGCTATCAAGACTCAATTACAACAGAAGGGTATACAGTCCATATGAGGGGTGCACCTTCGAGGGCCCTGCTGGGGTGATCAGGGACGCTGTGCCACTGGACCCTAGAGGACATTTATTGAATATTATCTTAAAGCCCATAAATTTACATGAATTGAACATAGAATTTTTTTTTCTATTTAAACTCAATCAGTATATTGTTTTTAGTAGAAAAATAAATATGATGATAGGATTTAAAATATTTAATTCTGCCAAGTTTCACAAATTACTTTACCGAAAGAATAGGACCCCAAAATAAAGGGACTAGTTCTAATCATTATTTTGTGTGAAAAAATATTAGTGGGAAAGCTATTAAGATGGCATGATGCTATTTTCAAATTTTTCATTGAATTGATAATATGGGCTTTAGTTAGGAAAATTAATCAAAGGATTATAAAATACTCAAACACCTAAAAATCCTTGTGGATGCTGCTAAGATAGGATTTCTCATCTAAGAAATAACAAAAAAACTATTCAGACTCAAACATTCTATATATAATCTGGGTGTAAAATGCCTAGTATGTCATTCGTTTACATTTCATTTATATATAATTTTTAGAGGAAAGACCTTAATATGACAGGTATTAAAAAAGAATAATGGAGAGTACCTCCTTACTTGAAAATCTTTTTTTTTTTTCTTTTTACTTGAGTCACTGTTGAATGCACATAATTATATCCTCTCTTCTGCTTATCTCGCTTTCTGTTTTATTCTAGAACTACCGAGTGGGAACCCTGTCAATGTGTGATTTATTGCATACTTGAAATGTTGGTGGTGCTCAGTGAGGCAGTGAATAATCTGTTCTCTAAAAAGAAGTTACACACATTTAGATGTGTTACATTTTCAGTGCAGTCCAGGGACTGGGTCTAAGTAGCAATACGCTGTTACTGACAACGTAGTTACAAGATAAGTACAGGGATGAAAATAGGAATTTAAAACCTTTTGTACTTGTTTACTATTGTCTTAACATCTAAGTGTGTGATCAGACCACCTGTCTTTACAAGGTGGTATAGATGGGTCAGGGTATTGTTTAACTCAAAGTTTTCATCACAAGTGGCAACTTGTGTGAACACTTTGTCAACTGTCAACCAAACGGAGTAAAAATCTGAGTAAATATACTGCTATTGGTTTTACTATTATTAAAAATGTATATATAATTAGTGAGATATTAATGAAGGATTGAAACAGAGATGTTTGCTTGGAAATGTTAGTAAGGCTATGGCAGTACCAGTAGCCTGAATCCCATTGTCGAGTGATGCCCACAGTGTGACGGGTACAGAAACTAGTTAATAATAGGACAAAATTATAAAAAAATACAACCCTTAAGGAATTCTTTTTTGCATTTATTTTAAAAACTGTACAATTTGCACACTATGGTGATGTAGAAAAAGAATTGTGATTTTAGATTAATTGTCAAGAAATACAATGGATTGTATAATGTTATGAAGGATCACCTTGTCACTATATGATATGAGTTTAAATTTTGTGTAAAGTATGTTCTGATGATACAACTTTAATGACAGAATTTTTTTTTTTAATCCTCATCCGGGGACATTTTTCCATTTTTTGTTCAGATAGAGTGGGAAGGAGAGAGAGGGAGAGAGGGAAACATCTATGTGAAAGGGACACATCGAGTGGTTGCCACCTGCATGAGCCAACCAGGGCCGGGGACATACTGCAACCCAGGTACATGCCCTTAGTGGGAACTGAACCCGAGTCTCCTGGACCACAGGCCGATGCTCCATCCACTGAGCCAAACTAGCCAGGGCTCAATGACAGAAATATAAGCCATGTTATATTGCCCAGGTACATGCCCTTAGTGGGAACTGAACCCAAGTCTCCTGGACCACAGGCCGATGCTCCATCCACTGAGCCAAACTAGCCAGGGCTCAATGACAGAAATATAAGCCATGTTATATTGCCAGTAGTCACATACCTAAAAATTTCGGGTATCACATATCCATGTTTTGAAAAAAGTCTTCATCTGAATTGATCCCTTTGCTCTAAAGTTTAATGCATTTTAATGACAAGCCAGGTTTTCTGACTGCACTGGAGAATATACAGCCAGAAAAAATGTGGCTGCTGCCCTAAGTAAGCAAGGTCTTTCCGCTCTAGCTTGTTCCTTCCTGTGTTAATAACTGTCTCACATATATTAGAAGAATATTTGAAGCCCTTTATAGCTATGGAATAAAAGAAATGCATTATAAGCATGGGGTATATGAAAGAAGTCCAATATGTAATCCAAATCTGGAAAAAAAATAAGCATGGGGTATATGAAAGAAGTCCAATATGTAATCCAAATCTGGAAAAAAAATAATTTTGAAATTTAAAGCAATACTTAAACAATGGATATGAAAAAAATTAATTTAGTCATAGGAGGTATAATTTTTGATAAATATGAAAATACCTAGTCTTTAAGAAATAAAATAAAAAAATAAAAAAAATGAATTATTTAGGTTATAATCTATAGGAAAATATAGAGAAAGGATTTTTATAATTAATGTGATAACCTTATTGATAAAATTATCATTTAATTAGTTTGACCATAACTGTTTTGTAAAGAAGTTTTTAGAAAATCAAATATTAATAAATAGGAAACATTAACTAATAAAAACACTCATGGAAGATTTGAACTGAATGTTATTGAAATTAGACAATAAAATGCAGAAGATTCAATTTATGTTGTATTCATTTGTGATATCTTTCTCTTTTTGAAATTACTAGTCATACATCTCCTGAACAAACCTGATTAGTGAGGTGGCATGTTACCTATTTAAATCACCACAGCATCTCTAACTCAGAATAAATAATAGCTTTGAGCAACAATAAAATGTGACTAATAGCTTTGTTCATTTGAACACTGTAAGCAAGGGACAAAATCACTCATGGAAAATTGTGATTGGTGGAATGAATAAGTGGTAATTGCTTCACATTAAGTAAACAAAAGACACTATCATATATTAATGCATTCACAGTTTATTACAGTTTAGAAAGATATTCTAATCAACACTGACAGCAATTGAATAGATTCGTTGTACCCAAAGGTGCTGTTTATTAATTTATCTTAACAAATAATGATGTGTCAAGGTAAATTAGGTTTTTTCAGATTTGCAGGTTTTTGTGTTCAAACTTGAACAGATGTTTATTCATTTGTCCTTTATTAAAAGTAAAATAATTTTATATCAACATTTTATTGGGTTTTTTAGGGAAAATACTTTTGTTTTTAAATGACTTTTTAAAAAAATAGGAGTAAAGAATGGTATTTGAGAGGATCGAGAAATGGAGGCGAAGTGAATGGAGCGACACAGACCATCTCCCAAGGCCAAACTGGATTTACAACGAAAATAAAGGCAATTCGTCAGGAAAGGGCAACCGAAAGACACCTTGGAGGACCCCATAACCAGAAACACCCACTCAATCCTAGTAGGCTTGCGAGGACGCGAGAGGGGCCTGGAACCCATGGTCCACAGCGGCCTGGGCAGGGACCAGGGAACTCAGCGGGAAGTTACTGCTACCGCCTCCCTTGCGACCTTGCATGGGCCCTGGGAACTCTGTTGCCTGCTAAGCTCTCGGCTGGAGCCACAAAGACTCGCGGGGACCAGGGGACTCGGCGGGACCAGAGAACTCGGCGGGAAGTTACTGCTACCGCCCCCCCTTGCCACCCTGCATGGGCCCTGAGAACTCTGTTGCCTGCTAAGCTCTCCGCTGGTGCCGCACAGACTTGCGGGGACCAGGGGACTCCTCGGGCTGGTGCCACACAGACTTGTGGGAACCAGGAATCTCCTCGGGACGCTGCTACCAAGGCGGAGTCCCTCGAACTCTGCATGCTAAGCCCTCGGTGGGGGCCGCGCGGACTCGCGGGGACCAGGGGACAGTGCTGGACGCTACTGCCAGCTCTGCAGTGTCCCGCTACTCGGCTCAGTCCTGGGGCTTCTGCTGAGTGCAACCGCCTCAGCTGGTGCCACAGCAGCGGCCGCCCTCGGGTTAAATGTCCCAGGCAGCTCCACAACGCAGAGTCCGGACAGAGGCTAAATTGGCAGCAGCCACTCACCTTGGGCTCCGGCAGAGGGAAGGCAAACTGGACTTGAACTGTGTGGGGACACTCGGGTTTTGGAGGGTGCTAAGAGCTTTTGCTGAGTGCAGCCACACACAACTGTGGTCATTTTACTCTTTCTCAGGGCCTTGGGGAGAGTGTCGGCCCCTCCCTCAGAGATTCAACCCCACCTGGTGGACATTGAAATGCTAATTGAGGCCCATTAACAACTAACACCTGCCTCACTCTCAGGAAATCCTCTTACACTGAGCACCTGAGGGAGTTTTTCAGGCAACTCAGAAACCAAGGGTCTGCAGGTGACCTCTACTAATAACCTTTAGGCAAAAAAAAAAGCTAGAGGATAACTACCATTCCCTGGGCTTGCAAGACTAACCAGAAAAGCTAAGACTTGACGGTGGTGTTTAAAGTGGGTCCTCCATGGCACATCCAAATCCAGGAGAGGGAGCCACAAACAGCAGAACACCAACACCCACTGGAAAAATTTGGCAGACTCCAAAGCCCACTGTGATAGCCAAAATGGTGAAAAACAGAAACAAAAGCCAAATGAAAGAACAAGAGACCTCTACGGAAGATGAGATAAATGAGGTGCAGTCAAGCATGTTAACAGAACTAGAATTTAGAGCCATGATGTTGAGGAAGATCAACAGCATGTGTAAGGATATGAGCACCATGAGTAAAGACGTAGAAATGTTAAAAATCAACAAGTTGGAAATTAAAAACCAACAGGAAGAAATGAAGAATGACATATCAGAAATGAAAACACATTGGAAGGTCTAAAAAGCAGAGTAGAAGAAACTGAGGACTGGATCAGTGAATTAGAAGACAGGCTAGAAAAAATCAACCAATCAGAAAACCAAAAGAAAAAAAAAACGATTAAAAAGCAGGAAGACACCTTAAGAGAACTGTGGGACAACGGGAAACGGAATAATATTCACATCATAGGAGTCCCCGAAGAAGAAGAAAATAAGCAAGGGTTAGAGAATATATTCAAAGAAATAGTGACAGAAAACTTCTCTAATTTGGTGAGGGAAGAAAGCATTCAAGTTTAGGAACCCAAACAGGCCCACACCAAGACACATAGTAATGAAACTGCCAAAAATTAAAGACAAAGAGAGAACCCTAAAAGCAGCAAGAGATAATTAACAGGTTACCTACAAAGAAAACCCCATAAGGCTCTCAGCTGATGTTTCACATGAAACACTACAGGCTAGAAGGGAATGGCATGAAGTAATCAAGGCCATGAAAAACAAGGATCTGAATCCAAGACTACTCTACCCAGCAAGGCTATCATTCAAAATAGAAGGTCAAATAAAGAGCTTTTCAGACAAAAAAAGGCTAAGGGAATACATTAGCACCAAACCAGCACTGCAAGAAATGTTAAAAGGACTGCTGTAATTACCAGGAGAAATGGGAAGGAAAATGAAACCACACTAAACAAAAATAAGTACATATCAATAATCACCTTAAATGTAAATGGACTGAATGCTTCCATAAAAAGACACAGTGTAGCTGTTTGGATAAGAAAGCATGACTCATCTATATGTTGTTTACAAGAGACCCACCTCACAACAAAAGACTCACATAGATTGAAAGTGAAGGGATGGAAAAAAATCTTTCAAGCAAACGGAAAAGAAAAAAAGCTGGGGTAGCAATACTTATATCTGATAAAATAGATTTCAGAATGAAGGCCATAATTAGAGACAAAGAAGGCCACTACGTAATATTGAAAGAATATATCCAACAGGAAGATATAACCTTGATAAACATATATGTACCCAATATAGGAGCACCAAAATATATTAAAAAACTTCTGGAGGACTTCAAAGGAGAATTCGATAGCAATACAATCATAGCAGGGGACTTCAACACCCCGCTCACATCACTGGATAGATCCTCTAGACAAAAAATTACCAAGAAAACAGAGACTCTAAATGAAGCACTAGACCAAATGGATTTAATAGATATCTACAGAGAACTACACCCCAAAACTACACATGCTTCTCAAGTGCACATGGAACATTCTCAAAGATAGACTACAAGTTAGGGCACAAACTAAGTCTCTACAAGTTCAAGAAGATTGAAATTATATCAAGCATCTTCTCAGACCACAATGGCATGAAACTAGAAATCAATTGCAAGAAGAACATACAAAAACATTTGAACACATGGAGGCTAAATAGCATGTTATTAAACAATGAATGGGTCACCGAGGAGATCAAGGAAGAAATCAAAAACTTCCTGGAAACCAATGAAAATGAAGACACAACAACACAAAATCTATGGGATGCAGCGAAGGCAGTTCTGAGAGGGAAGTTCATAGAACTCCAGGGCTACCTCAAAAAAGAAGAAAAATCTCTAATAGACTATATAACCTCACAATATAAAGAAATAGAGAGCAAACAAAAAGAAAACACCAGAGCAAGTAGAAGGAAGGAAATAGTAAGGATCAGAGCAGAAATAAATGACATAGAGACCATAAAAACAATTCAGAGGATCAATAAAACAAAGAGCTGGTTTTTCGAAAAGATAAACAAGATTGATGGACCCTTACCTAGACTCACCAAGAAACAAAGAGAGAGAACCCAAATACACAAAATCAGAGATGAAAGAGGAGAGATAACAACTGACACCACAGAAATATAAAAGATCGTTAACAACTACTATGAACAATTATATGGCAACAAATTCGACAATCTAAGCGAAATGGACAAATTTCTAGAAACACATAGTCCCCCAAAACTGGATCAGGAAGAGATAGAAAACTTGAACAGACCAATAACAACAGAAGAAATTGAAGATGTAATCAAGACTCCCCCAGCAAACATAAGCCCAGGCCCTGATGGTTTCACGGGGGAGTTTTACCGAACATTCAAAGAAGAACTAATACCCATTCTACTCAAACTATTTCAAAAAATTCAAGAAGAAGGAAGACTTCCAAACTCGTTTTATGAAGCCAGCATTTTTTTTTTTTTTTCCTTCACCCGAGGACATTTTTCCATTTTTTGTTCAGATAGAGCGGGAGGGAGAGAGAGGAAGAGAGAGAGAGAGAAACATCGATGTGAAGGGACACATCGAGTGGCTGCCACCCGCACGACCAACCAGGGCCGGGGACAAACTGCAACCGAGGTACGTGCCCTTAGCGGGAACCGAACCCGGGTCTCTCTGTACCACAGGCCGATGCTCCAACCGCTGAGCCAAACCGGCCAGGGCGAAGCCAGCATAATTTTAATTCCAAAACCAGAAAAAGACACAACAAAGAAAGAAAACTACACTCCCATATCCATGATGAACATAGATGCCAAAATTCTGAACAAAATACTAGCAAATCGGATCCAGCAATACACAAAAAAATTATCCACCATGACCAAATGGGATTCAACGCAGGGATGCAAGGCTGGAACAATATTCGCAAATCCATAAATGTGATACACCACATAAATAAAATGAAGAATAAAAACCACATGATAATATCAATTGATGCTGAAAAAGCCTTCGACAAAATCCAGCATCCATTTCTGATAAAAACGCTCAGCAGTGTGGGAAAAGAGGGATCATATCTAGACATAATAAAGGCCATGTATGAAAGACCTACAGCCAACATCATACTCAATGGGCAAAAACTAAAAGCATTTCCCTTAAGAACAGAAACAAGGCAAGGATGCCCACTTTCGCCACACCTATTTAACATAGTACTGGAAGTCTTAGCCACAGGAATCAGGAAGAAAAAAATAAAAGGGATCCAAATTGGAAAGGAGGAAGTGAAATTGTCATTATTTGCAGATACTGTACATAGAAAACTCCAACGACTCCATCAAAAGTTTATTAGACTTAATAAATGAATTTGGCAAAGTAGCAGGATACAAAATCAATGTCAAGAAATCGATGGCATTCTTATACACCAATGATGAACTCACAGAAAGAGAAACTAAGAAAACAATCCCATTTACCATTGCAGCAAAAAATTAATATACCTAGGAATAAACTTAACCAAAGAAATAAAGGACCCATTTGCAGAAAACTACAGGTCATTGAAAAAAGAAATAGAGGAAGATATAAAAAAGTGGAAGCACATACCCTGTTCATGGATTGGGAGAATTAACATCATTAAAATGTCCATATTACCCAAATCAATCTATAGATTCAACGCAATCCCCATCAAAACACCAACGGCATACTTCATAGAATTAGAATAATTACTTCAAAAGTTCATATGGAACCAAAAAAGGACTCGAATAGCCACAGCAAACTTGAAAAGGAAGAACAAAGTTGGAGGGATCACATTACCAGATATCAGGTTATACTACAAAGCCACTATAATCAAAACAGCCTGGTACTGGCACAAGAACAGGTACATAGACAAGTGGAAGAGAACAGAGAACCCAGAAATGGACCCAAGGCAATATGCTCAATTAATATTTGACAAAGGTGGCAAGAGCATACAGGGAGTAAGGACAGCCTCTTTAATAAATGGTGCTGGGAAAATTGGACAGCTACTTGCCGAAAAATGAAACTAGACCATCAACTTACACCCTACACCAAAATAAACTCAAAATGGATAAAAGACTTAAATGTAACTCATGAATCCATAAAAATCCTAGAAGAGACTGTGGGCAACAAAATTTCAGACATCATACGCAGCAGAATTTTTACTGACACATTACCTAAGGCAATAGAAACAAAGGAGAAAATGAACACATGGGACTACATCAAACTCAAAAGCTTCTGCACAGCGAAAGATACAATCATCAAAACGGAAAGGCTACCCACTGTATAGGATAGCATAATTGCCAATGATATATCAGATAAGGGGTTAATTTCCAATACATATAGAGTGCTCATACAACTCCACAAAAGGAAGACAAGGAATCCAATAAAAAAATGGGCAGAGGAACTAAATAGACACCTCTCCAAACAGGACATACAAATGGCTAAGAAACATATGAAGAAATGCTCATCATCACTAATCATCAGAGAAATGCAAATTAAAAGAACAATGAGGTATCACCTCACACCTGTCAGAATGGCCGCCATCAACAAATCATCAAACAACAAGTGTTGGCGAGGGTGTGGAGAAAAGGGGACTCTAGTGCACTGCTGGTGGGAATGCAGACTGGGGCAGCCACTATGGAAAACAATATGGTGTCACCTCAAAAAATTAAAAATTGATCTTCCATTTGACCCAGTGATCCCACTTCTAGGAATATACCCTAAGAAGCCTAAAACACCAATCAGAAAGAATATATTTACCCCCATGTTTGTAGGAGCACTATTTACAATAGCTAAGATCTGGAAACAGCCCAAGTGTCCATCAGTAGATGAATGGATCAAAAAGCTGTGGTACATATACACAATGGAGTACTATGCAGCGGTAAGAAAGAAAGATCTCTTATCCTTTGAGACTACATGGAGGGACATTGAAAGTATCATCCTAAGTGAAACAAGCCAAACAGAGAAAGACAAGTTTCATGTGATCGCATTTATTTATGGAATATAATGAACATAACAGTTTGAGGAATGGGGTAGTCCCAGAGACGCAGAAGCGGGGTATAGACTGACAATCCCCTAAAGAGTGGGAGGTGGGGAGGGATGAACCACAGAACTTATATGCATATATGCATGAACAGTGGACATGGACAACAATCTGGGGAAAGGGCAGGGAGGGTGGGGGAGGGGGGAATCAGTGGGGGGAAAAGGAGAAACATCTGTAACAAAAATTAACTAATAAAAAAAAAAAGAATGGTATTTGAGCTCAAACTGTCAGAAATGTATCATTCATTTTCTATTTATTTTTAGCTTTGTTATATGTTAACTAGGAGTAATCTGTCTCACTTAACTTTTAATGTTCAATATATAAACTGTGATAGAATTAGGGAGTCAGTAAAATTTTTTTTTAAATAACTGTAATGATCATAAGGCAAGTAGTTTTATTTAAAACACAGTATATTTAAAGTATAAACAAAGGGAAGTTTTATTTGTGTCCACTCCATTCTACACAAACAGTTATGTATAAGGAGGACCCTGTGAAATGGTCTCTCCTACATATTTACCCCAAGCATAGTTTCCTTTCCTTGCTTTAGTTCTTCACACATGCTGCTCAGAATAATCCCTTTTGCACTTTTTTTTTACTCTCTCTCTTTTTTTTTTTTCCCAAATCTTTATTGTTGGATGTAAAATGTATTACAGATGTTCCACATTTTTCCCCCATTGACCCCCTCCTCTCCACTCCCGCCCCCCTCCCACCTTTTCCCACACTATTGTCTGTGTCCATTGGTTATGCATATAAGTTCTTTGGTTTATTTCTTCCCACCCCCCCAACCCCTTTCCCTTTGAGGTTTGTCAGTCTAGCAATGAATTTGTGCTTCTTAATCCCTTCACCTTTTTCACCCGTTCCCCCAACTCCCTTCCCAACTGGCAACCAACAAAATGTTCTCTGTATCTATAAGAATGTTTCTGTTCTTCCTGTTCATTTTGTTTGTAGATTCCATTGTTGATAGATATGTATTCATTGCCATTTTGTTTGTTCATACATTTTATCTTTTTCTTCAAAAAGACCCTTCATCATTTCATATAATAACGGTTTGGTAGTGATGAACTCCTTTAACTTTTTCTTGTCTGGGAAAGTTTTTATATGTCCACCAATTCTAAATGACAGCTTTGCAGGATAGAGTAATTTTGGTTGTAGGTTCTTGGTTTTCATCACTCTGAATATTTCTTGCCACTCCCTTCTGGCCTGCAAAGTTGCTTTTGAGAAATCAGCTGACAGCCTAATGGGTACTCCCTTGTAGGTAACTAGCTGCCTTTCTCTTGCTGCTTTTAATATTCTCTCTTTGTCTTGAACCTTTTGCATTTTGATGATAATGTGTCTTGGTGTGTGCCTCTTGGGGTTCATCTTGTTTGGGACTCTCTGTGCTTCCTGGACTTGTATGTCTGTTTCCTTCACCAAGTTAGGAAAGTTTTCTGCCATTATTGTTTCAAACAGGTTTTCGATTTCTTGTTCTCTCTCTTCTCCTTCGGGCACCCCCAAGATGAGAATGTTGGCAGGCTTGAAGTTGTCCCAGAGGCTCCTTACACTATCCTCATTTTTTTGGATTCTTTTTTCTTTTTGCTGTTCTGATTGGGGATTTTTTGCTTCCTTATATTCCAAATCGATGGTTTGCTCCTTGGATTTACATACTCTATTATTGAAGCTGTGTAAATTATTCTTTATTTCAGTTAATGCCTCCTTTAATTCTAACTGTGTATCCATGATTTCTAACTGGTCCTTTTTTAAGCTCTTGAGGCCCTCCCTAAGTTAACTGAGGTTCTCACTAAGTTCATTGAGCATCCTTATAAGCAGTATTTTGAACTCAGTATCTTTTAGGTTGCTTATCTCCCTTTAGCTTAGTTCTTTTATTGGGGTTTTGTTCTGTTCTTTCATTTGGGACCTGTTTCTTTGTATCCTCATTTTGGCTGCCTCCCTGTGTTTGTTTCTGTGTATTACTTAATGAGAGGTATGGGGCTCGCTGAGACCCAGTGCTGCTCTTTGAAAGAATTTAGGAAAAACCTGAAGCAGGATCCAAGACCGGCCAATCCTATGGTTAAACAAGTGGCAACAGCTTGGGTGGGCTTGAAAGTTGTGTGGGGCGGGGCGGGGCCTCAGGGAGTCAGCAGGGCGGGCCCCGCCCTTTTGCATTTTTAAATGTAACCAACATTTATTTATTCATTTCATTTATTAATTTTTATTATTTTATTATTCATTCATTTTTTGTATTCATATTTTTATTTACTTAATATGAGATCTAGCTTCTTAAAATTTTAAGTGTACAATACAATATTGTAAACTAAAAGCACAGTGCTATATAGCAAATCTCTAGAATTGTGTAACTGAAACTTCATATCCATTGAACAACAACTCTCTGAGCCTGTCAACCACCATTCTAGTATCTGGGTCTATGAGTTTGACTGTTTAGTGTCCTAGAATTATACAGTACATGTCCTTCAGTGTCTGGTTTATTTTATTTACCATAATTTACTCCAGGTTCATCAATGTTTTCCCATAGGATAGAATTTCCTTTATTTCATGGTACGTCTACCCCATATTTTTACTTATCCATTAAAGGACTTTTAGGTTGTTTCCATATCTTGGCTACTTTATGAATATGCTGCAATCAATATGAAATTAAGGATATCTTTTAAATTTTTTCCCAATTTTTCAATTTTCAATAGAGGCACATTAACAAATTTCACAATTAACTTCAATGCTATGTCTGTTGGAATATGCATTTTGAGTTGGCTAACAAATTCTCTTTTTGTAGGTTGATGAGCCAGAGGAGAGAAACATAATTGAAAGGTTGCTCTAGTACCAGAGGTAGTTGTGAGCTATTTTTAAAGCACATATGGATCATTTTCTTATCTGCCAATAATCTACCAAATGAAGTTTACCTTATGTTACCTTCAGACTTCATAGGATGCAGAACTCACATCTCAGTATACAAGATAAAAAGGCTAGATATTTGCTTAGTCAACTACTCTAGCATTTAGAGTGGGGCCATGGGGAAACCTAATCAGATACAAAAAAAAAAGAAAAAGTACAAAATAAAACAAAACAGAAAACCTTAGAAATTTTGAGTCCAGCATTATTGGTGAAATCCAAAAAGTAGGTACAATGAAGAATTCAAACACTTTATAGTAGTGCCCCCTTATCCATGGTTTTACTTTCCACAGGGTTTCAGTTACCTGAGTCAACCAAGGTTTGAAAATATAAAACGGAAAACTCCAGAAATAAACAATTCATAAGTTTTAAATTGTAGGCTATTCTAAGCAGCATGATGAAATCTCACACTATCCCTCTCTGACCTGCCCAGGATGTGAATCATCCTATTGTCCAGCATATCCAGGCTGTAGACAGTACCTGCCTGTTAGTCACTGACCTGTCAAGGTCATCATAGTGACTATTGTGCCATCAGTGACCCTTATTTTACTTAAAAATGGCCCTAAAGTCTCTCACAGAACTTGTATTACAATGTATTTTTATAATTGTTCCATTGTATTATTAGTGGTTGTTGTTAATCCCGCACTGTGCCTAATTTTGAAAGTAAATTTTGTCATAGATATGTATGTATAGGAAACAACATAGTATATATAGGGTTTGGTACTATTATCTGTGGTTTCAGGCATCCACTTAGAGTCTTGGAACATACCCAGTGGATAAAAGGGGCACTGATGTGTGTGATTAGTGGTGAATGAACTCACGGATAACCAGGATTTAGGAAACCAAGTAAGGGTTTCAGATGTCAGAGGGTGGGGGACTTCTCAGGTCACTAACAGCAGTTTTGTGAGGTCGTTGTTAGTGTCATCCTTATTTTACATATGAAGAGAAAGAAGCATAAAGTGTTTGCACAATTTGTCAGACTAATAGATGATGAGTAAGAGGCCATTCAGGTTCAGAGTTGTTCTCTAAATCATTACACTGCTTTCTTCACCCATATTAAAATAAATACTTCCCACAGCCACAGCAGTGCTTTTCAAAGATCCCAACACTTCACTCACTAATGAATTTCTCATGCTTCTGTGACATGGAAGTGTTAGGGTCCTATAAGGAGATATAGATGCAGGTTATGAACCCATGCTAACTTCTCCATCTCCCTGTATCTGTACTTGAAGAGTGTTTCTCTGCTGGTGGTTTCTAGCCAGTCACTAGAATAAGTCATCAATTGTTGATTTGGTTGATTTCTGGGACTGAATCTCAATCCATAGTGGAACAGATATAATGATAGGCTTGAAGTTTATTTCAGTTGAAAATGACTCATTGATCTTAGGGGACATGGCGGGATCCTATGAAAAACCAGTGACCAGATGCAAAGTGGGTACTGTCAGCAGCGGGACCAGGAGTTCAGCAGGAACATCTCACCTTCAGGAAGTTTCCGTAGCAGCTGAGATCATATGATTTTCAACCTGCTAATATTCCACCTGCTAATATTTAAAAAACAAAATATATTAGGTTTCGGAAATGTAGGCTTCATTGAAATAACAGAATAATGACTTTTGAAGTAATACCTAAGTAATTTAGTTCACAGAAAGACTTAGAATAGCATGTCTCAGAATCTTCTTTCTGTCCTTCTCCAAAAAGAAAGAAATAACTTTCCAGAAAATGAAACACTTAATCCCTTTGAGTATTTGTCGGCAGTAGATCTAAGTGTGCATTAATCTCAAAACTAAACATGCTTTTCTTTCCTTAATTACAGTGGAGGCCAAAGTACCAAATAAATAAAGGGAATTCAACTCATGATAAGGCTACTTTGACTCTGAAAATAATCCATTATTCTTTCACAACTCATTTATAATTAATAATGAAATGAGCTCTACAATGATAAAAATTCCCATATTTTTTAAACAAAGAAGTAAGGTCTATCATGAGAAATTTCAAATGAAAACTTCTACAAACATTCTTTATTTATTTGTTTATATTGTTGACAATATTACAGATATCCCCATTTTTCCTCGCTTTGCCCACTTTTACCCAGCCCCCACTCTCCTCCCCTGGCCTTTACCACACTGTTGTCTATGTCCATGAACTTTGCATATATATTCTTTGGCTAATGTCTTCTTTTATCCAATCCCCTCACCCTACTCCCCGCTGACATCTGTAAGTCTGTTCCATGTCTCCATGCGATTATATGGTATTTGTCTTTCTCTGACTGGCTTATTTTGCTTAGCATAATAGGTCCATCTATGCTGTCACCAAAGGTAATATTTCCTTCTTTTTTCTACAGCCAAGTAGTATTTCATTGTGTAAATGGACCGCAACTTTTTTATCTATTGATGGGCATTTGGGTTGTTTCCAGATCTTGACTATTGTAAATAGTGCTACTATGAACACAGGGGTGCATATATGCTTTCTGATTGCTGTTTTGGGATCCTTATAATATATTCACAGAATATATTCTTAGAATATATTCACAGATGTGGGATTGCTGGGTCAAAAGGCAGTTCCATTTTTAATTTTTTTAGGAAATGCCGTACTGTTTTCCACAGTGGCTGCACCATTTTTGCATTCCCACCAACAGTGCACTGGAGTTTCCTTTTCTCCACATCCTTTCCAGCACTTTGTGTTTGTTCATTTATTGATGGTAGCCATTCTGGCAGGTGGGAGGTGACACCTCACTGTAGTTTTAATTTGCATTTCTCTGATGATTAATGACATTAAGCATTTTTTTCATATGTCTATTGGTCATTTGTATGTCCTCTTTGGAGAAGTGTCTATTCAAGTTCTCTGCTCATTTTAATTGGATTATTTGTCTACCTGATGTTGAGTTGCATAAGTTCTTTATATATTTTGGCAATTAACTCCTTATCAAATGTTAACATTGGCAAATATGTTCTCCCATAGAGTGGGTTTCTTTTTCATTTTGTTGATGGCTTATTTTGCTGTGCAGAGCTTTTTAGTTTGATGTAGTCCCATTCATTTATTTTTTCCTTTGTTTCCCTTGCCCTAAGAAATATATCAGCAAAACTATTGTTACAAGAGATATCTGAGATTGTTACTGTCTGTGTTTTCCTTTTTTTTTCACCCGAGGACATTTTTTTCCATTTTTTGTTCAGATATATATAGAGAGAGACATTGATGTGAAAGGGACACATTGAGTGGCTGGCTGCCACCCACATGACCCAACCAGGGCCGGGGACAAACTACAACTGAGGTACGTGCCCTTAACGGGAACCGAACCTGGGTCTCTCTGGACCGCAGGCCGATACTCTAACCGCTGAGCCAAACCAGCCAGGGCTGTCTGTATTTTCTTTTAGGATTTCTATGGTTTTGTAATTCACATTTAAGTCTTTTATCCATTTTGAGTTTATACTTGAGTTGGTGTAAGTTGGTGGTCTAGTTTCATTGTTTTGCATGTACCTGTCCAATTTCCCCAACACCATTTACCGAAGAGACTTTTTATTCCATTATATGTTTTTGCCTCCTTTGTCAAATATTAACTGACCGTAAAGGTGTGGATTGACTTCGGGGCTCTCTGTTCTGTTCCTACAAGCATTCTTACCTCCCAAATTGGAGTCCTTAAGAACACTGACTCTGGAATCCAACTACTCAGGTAAAAATCACATTGGTATCACATAAATGCTTTGTGACCTCTCATAAATATCTCAATCTTGTTGGAGTTTAGATTTTATATATGTACTTGGATATTTTAATATCTATTTCATAGAATTGCTATCTATTTTGTAGAATACTTATAATATTGCCTGGCACATAGTAATTATATATTAGTGTTTTTGATCATTCACTCAATCACAACTAATACCACAACTTTGGGAAATTCAAGAAAATTTATTTAACAATACAAAATTTTTAACTAAAGAAATAAATATTCCTTCCACAGCCCCTTTTAGTTGTCAGTTATCTCTAGAGGATGAAACAGATGGGCCTTTGCAAGTAAAAGTGAATTATCACTTTATCACCAGATAACTCTTGTTTCTGCCATATTAATGGAGTAATTGGGAATCTAGTAGACTTGGAAATTCTGCAGTAGTCATTCCACAGCACAGGGCACATCACTGCATGTAATTTATTAGACAACTCAAATGAGAAGTCAAATGTTTGGTAGGCTTTTCAGAAACTTAAAGGCAACGCGTATATATGTAACACTTCTCTGACCCATTTAGAGTCAGACAGAGCTAATTTTGAAGCAACCCAGACAACTTTCTGGATTATATGAGATACAGAGTATACAGCTCTATTATCTATCCATTACAACTGCATTGGTCTAGTGTTGCTTAAGTATCTATAGCAAAGACAGTTTTGGTGGAACTCTGTAGCAAAGCCCATCAGAAGAGTCACAGTGATGTCCCCCATGGATTGTGGTGATAGGGGTGAGAGCTGTGCTATCTTAGCAATTAATTAATTCTTTTCCTCTAAGAAATTGTTCTTTCCTTGACCTTGGACAATGATATAAACTAAAACGCTTGACCATGGGACATGAGATGATCATCCAACCTGAATTGCTCATGGTGACTTAGGAGTCATTATGTCTTATTAGCAATGAACTTAGACAGCCAGCAGCACTTTATCATGAAGTCAGGCGGTGCATGTAAGATTATTTCAAGCATGTCCAGATAGGTACAAGCAACTAATTGATTCATGCTCACAGCTTGACTGTGCTGGCCTCCATGTCTCAACTCGAAGTACATATGTGATATCATCAGCAATCTCTATGACCACTGATCTGATGAGAAAAATACCCAGCTTAGTTTACAGATACGACTACACTGTTTACTTTGCACTGGCAAAAAGTACACAGAAACAGCACTGGAATCCCACTTGTGCATAATTCTAAATTATGGTGAAGAAGGTAAAACCTCTCAGTCATCAGAACCTCAGTTGGCACAATCACAGTTTCAATTTTACCTCAACAGACAGAAGACCTAAGAGGAGGTGTCCATGAATAATGTTTTGATGGATAATCAGACATTTAGAAGAAATAAAATAAATGGATGGATTGAGAAGTTTCAGAAGGCATTTTTCAAGAACCTCCTAGTTTTGGCCAGAATATAGGAATATTTGTGTCTCATGTAGATGGTCAGCAAAAGCTGTCACAGCAGAGAGGGCTTATAATAACACAAGATGGGCAAGATTATTCATTTTGTGATGTAGGTCAGCCTTCCCCCAGGTAACAGAAATGAGATCTTGGCTGCAGGGCTGGAACCAATGCAGAGTCTCAACAATATGGCCCTTCCCTTGCAAAGACTGATCTGGTTACTGCCACTGCTCAGTCTCCAGTACCATGAGCCTGAGAACCAAACATCTATCTAGTGGAAGATAATTATATAGGAATCTCTCCATCCTTTCCATTATGAAGAGGGCAGAGGTTTAAGTGCACCAATGTAGGCAGTTGTTCAGGACTTTATTGCCTTCCCTGACGTTACAGGTTTTCCATCCTTAAATTTGGTGACTGCCATTCTCTCAGCTCTGGCATTCCATCAACAGTGCTTCTGGGGAAGGACCTTAATTTACTACAATGAAGGAAAAAAGACAATTAATTGATCTTAGATAGCAGTAGTTTCACCCTCAGACAGTACCATAGGCATTTAAAAAATATTCCATATTCGTTATTGAGTCCACATCATCAAATTACGTTGGAATTTCTTTGAGATTATCAAAGCATTTTTTATTATGGGCATTTGTAATAAGGAAATTATCTGTAATAAGGAAATTTGTAATAAGGAAATTATCTGAAGAAAGAACAAACATGTTGCTGGCTATTGAAAAAATAGTTGCACATCCAAATCTGATGCTCAGATTATTATGATACACTTGTCAAAACACAGTTCAATTATGTTATGATGGGGAGGTGAATTTCGTATTTTAATTTTAATGAAGATTAGACATTTGAATTCTGTAGACATGTGTCTGAGTTCAATAACCATCAAATGCATGTTCAGACTGAAGAACAGAGTCAATTATTTCTCCAAAAGTAGTTATTAATGGAGTTTTAAATACAGAAGAATAGTAATGGAACAACTCATGAATATTCTATGTTTCCAAAATTAATCACAAGTCAACTTCATAGTTTATATTCATGAAATCAGTATTATATGATTTGGAGATGCTGAAGAGTTACAAATTAAAAATGCTAATAACTTTTGGAAGGACCAAAACAACAAAAGGACATTAATAAGCCATGTCCTACTTAACAGAGTGACTTCACCTGTTACATCTGGAATTCCATTTTTCTAAAAGAGATCCTTTTCATTTTATGTGGAACAAATTATAAAACGCTAAAGTAGTATACACAAAATTAAATATTCTGTACTTTAAGAATAATAAATACTTAACATTTTGCTTATTTTTTTCTGCAATATAAATTCTTTATTATTTGACGTTAATGTCATTCCAAATTATTTGGCATATTTGAAATACCTGGAAAAGAATGTAAAAAGGTCCAACTGAAATGTTTCGTGCCCAGCCTCTTCTCTAGCACCATGTCCCCTCAGCAGTCAGGGACCTCTGAATTTTGATATCACCATTTCTTGTGTGCAGGAAAGAGGTAGGACAATGGAAAGGAGCAGGGAGAATGAATAATTACAATACAGCACAGTCTGCAGTTAAGGAAATATGGAGCAATGTTTGGGATCTGAGAGCAAACTGTGCTGCAGGAGACACGCCATCACAGATGCTGTGTTCTTGCCAAGACCTGTAGGACTTTTTTAACCTATTTCACCAAGGGAGAGCAGGGAACACGCTATTTATTAACTGTGGAGTTGTAGAAAATGTTGGTAATAAAAAAGAAATGGGCAGCTATTTCTGATTAAAGTTCAGAATATTTAATAAATGAGTTATGAGTGTAGGGAAGTTAATGATAAGGGCATTGGCTAAGAATGAGGTTTAGCTAAGCGAAAATAGAACACACGAGCCAGGATCTAATGTGATATAGTATAGTATCGCCTCATTCCAGCCTGGAGCATTGGCTTTCCTTCATTCACTCTTAAACCTATTTATCCACACCTCTATTATTGTATGCATTCAACAAAGATTCAATAATTTTAATGTAACTATGTGTCAAAGGTTATAAGAAAGAAGAAAACCAAAAACATTCATAAGATAAAGTTCTTATATTCAAGAAAATTTCAATTTCCTGTGGGGAGTTAGGAGAGTGAACAATGATACAGTGGAGGGGATTTCAAATAAGAGTGAATTAGGTGTCATGGGAATGGATAGCAAATAGTTCCACATTGCTGAAGCATGTTGTATGTAGGTGAGGAATAGCAATAATTGAGATACTAGAAATGGTTAGGAGAGATTGATCATAAATGTACTAACATAAAATGCTAGAAAAATATTTTTATTTAATAACTAATGAGAGTGAAAAGACTGGAGGATTTTTGAAAGGTGATTTTGCTGATGATGGGGGTGCATATATCTTTTCAAATTTGTGTTTTTGTTTTCTGTGGATAAATACCCATAAGTGAAAATGTTGGGTCATTCGGTAGTTCTATTTTGTAATTTTTTTGAGGGACTTCCATTCTGTTTTCCATAGTGGCTGCCCCAATTCACATTCCCACCAACAGAACACAAGAGCTCCCCTTTATCCACAGCCTCACTGTATCTTGTTATCTCATGTCTTTTTGATGATGGTCATTCTATCTCATGTCTTTTTGATGAGGTGATATGTCACTGTGGTTTTGACTTTTGTTCTCCTGGGATTGTGATGTTGAGTATCTTCTCATGTATCAGTTGGCCATCTGTATGTCTTCTTTGGAACAGTGCACATTAGAATCTTCTGCCCATTTTTAAAAATCAGATTGCTCTTTTTTTTTATGAATTTTTTATTTATTTTTTTGTTACAAATATTTTACCTTTTTACCCCATTGGCACCCCCCACCCCACTCCACCTCCGCCCCATCCCCGGCTTAGTTGTCCATGTCCATTGGTCATGCATACATGCATATAAGTTCTGTGGTTTATCTCCCACCCCCCACCCCCTCTTCTGAGGGATGTCAGTCTGTGCCCTACTTCCATGATTCTGGGTCTACTGTATTCCTCAGACTGTTATGTTCATTATATTCCATATATATGTGAGATCATGTGGTATTTGTCTTTTTCTGCTTGGCTTCTTTCACTTAGGATAATACTTTCCAGGTCCCTCCATGTTGTCTCAAAGAATAAGAGATATTTCTTTCTTACCGCTGCATAGTACTCCATTGTGTATATGTACCACAGCTTTTTTATCCATTCATCTACTGATGGACACTTGGGCTGTTTCCAGAGCTTAGCTATTGTAAATAGTGCTGCTATGAACATGGGGGTACATATATTCTTCCTGATTGGTGTTTCAGGCTTCTTAGGGTATATTCCCAGCAGTGGGATCACTGGGTCAAATGGAAGTTCAAATTTTAATTTTTTGAGGTAGCACCATATTGTTTTCCATAGCGGCTGCACCAGTCTGCATTCCCACCAGCAGTGTATTAGAGTCCCCTTTTCTCCACATCCTCTCCAACACTTGTTGTTTGATGATTAGTTGATGGCGGCCATTCTGACAGGTGTGAGGTGATACCTCATTGTTGTTTTAATCTGCATCTCTCTGATGATTAGTGATGTTGAGCATTTCTTCATATGTCTCTTGGCCATTTGTATGTCCTGTTTGGAGAGGTGTCTATTCAGCTCCTCTGCCCATTTTTTTATTGGGTTCTTTGTCTTCCTTTTGTGGAGTTGTAGGAGCACTCTATATATATTGGAAATTAACCCCTTATCTGATACATCATTGGCAATGATGTTCTCCCATACAGTGGGTTGCCTTTCCATTTTGATGATTGTTTCTTTTGCTGTGCAGAAGCTTTTTAGTTTAATGTAGTCCCATGTGTTCATTTTCTCCTTTATTTCTGTTGCCTTAGGTGATGTATCAGTGAAAATTCTGCTCCGTATGATGTCCGAAATTTTGTTGCCTACACTTTCTTCTAGAATTTTTATGGATTCACGGGTCACATTTAAGTCTTTTATCCATTTTGAGTTTATTTTTGTGTATGGTGTAAGTTGATGGTCTAGTTTCATTTTTTTGCATGTAGCTGTCCAATTTTCCCAACACCATTTATTAAAGAGGCTGTCTTTACTCCACTGTATGCTCTTGCCACCTTTGTCAAATATTAATTGAGCATATTGCCTTGGGTCCATTTCTGGGTTTTCAGTTCTGTTCCACTGGTCTATATGCCTGTTCTTGTGCCAGTACCAGGCTGTTTTGGTTACAAGATTGCTCTTGAGTTGTATGAGTTCTTTATATATTTTGGATATTAGCCCCTTATCAGATAATTTATTTTTCTCTCATTCACTACATTGCCTTTTCATTTTGTTGATTGTTTCCTTTGCTGTATAGAAGCTTCGTAGTAAAGTTTTATTCTTTGTTTCCATTATTTGAACATCTTGCCAGGAAGGTATAGCTGTGTTTTCTCTCCTTCAAATCGCTTTTGTTTTCCTAAGACTAAACTATAAGGGCAAAGAGGGAAATAGATAACTGTAACCAGCTATTTTTGAAAAAGATTAATGCAGCAAAATTTCTCCTGATATAAATGTACATGAAATGTGGAAGGCATATCTGTGCCTCACCATCCATCATGGGCCTTGAAGACAGAAAAATAAATAAGTAATTAAAAGCACGTTAATTATGTTATGTAACTTGTTGTTCCACTATCTTCATCTAGAAGAGTTGCTAAAAGGGGGAAAAGGATTTGTATTTCTAGTTTGAATAATTTTATGTGAATAAAAGAGCACATTGTAATGAAAGTCCTAGAGAGTGTTTCCTTGAGCAATCTGAGTTCAATTCACTGAAAAAATAAAATTCATTGTTCATTTGTATGTCCCACCAGGATTAGAACAAGCATTTGCTGATCACTTTTGATTAGGCCGCACACTCTAAATATTTTTTTATCCTTATCCAAGGACTTTTTGTTTTGTTTTGTTTTTGTTTTTTTGCATTCATCTTCAGATAGAGTGGGAGGGAGAGGGGGAGGAAGAGAGAGAAACATCGGCGTGAAAGGTACACATCTAGTGGCTGCCACCGCACGCTCAACCAGGGCCGGAGACAAACTGCAACCAAGGTATGTGCCCTTAGCAGGAACCGAACCCGGGTCTCTCTGGTCAGCAGGCCAACGCTCTAACCACTGAGCCAAACTGGCCAGGGCACACTCTAAATATTTTTGCAAATATTGTCCGATTTCATTACCATGGAAACCATTTAAGATAAAAATTATTGTCTCAATCTTCCCAATGAGAGAACACATTTCCAGAGATGTCATTGTTCCCAGTCACTCAGCTAGTGAGTAGTAACTAGAATTTGAACTAGAGAGCTCATTTTATTTTAACGTTTTTGTTCCTACCACCCTCTGTAGTATTTACTGTTCTATACTTAAGAAATAATTGTTCAAAAAGGGAATGGGGAAACAAATAAATGAGTATAAACATTAATGAGGGAACAACCAAAGCATCCCAAAATATGATTAGTAAGTACTTTTTATGCCACTTCAGCCACTGTGGCCACCAGATGATTTACATGATGCTTCTCACTGACTTTAATATGACGCTCTCTCTATACCATCCATGGTTGGGGGCTGCTTTTGCGCTATCTTGACTCATGAAAATAAAATATTTTATTCCAGGGGATTTTAAAAAGAGCGTATAAATATGTTACTTAAGACAGAAGATGTGTATTCTCTCTTACACTAGGAAGAATGGGACACTTCAATATTTAGAGAAACTTTTCCACAAAAATTAGGGTGAAATGATTAGAAAAAGAAGATTGAGCTCAATGTGTTGCACGTGGTCTAAAACCGCACTCAGACACTGTGTCGGTGCCGGGCAGCGCTCCGTCCGGGGGGAGCGAGGCGGCTGCGCAGACGGCTGCCCAGACGCAGCTCAGCCGGGCCTGTGGCTCCAGGTAAAGACCAATTCAGGACTCCAGTCAGTTCTGTGACCCTCGCTGGTAATGAATCTTGTAGGCTCATTAGTTGCAATTTGAAGCATTTTAAAATTTATTGCCTTTAGTTTAATGAAGTTTTTGCTTGCTTGGAAATCAGAAAAATGGTAAATACCTTAACAAACTCCTTAACAATTGCTTATTACTGTCTAGTTGTGACCTTGAAGAGGCTATTGTTTTTTCTCAGTTGTAATGTCATGTATTATATAGAATGCACAGGAGGGGTGTATTTTAATGTTTGCAACATTGTTTAACATTAGAAAACGTGTTATACTCGCAATCATGCATAACACTAAACTATGTTCAAGGTGTCTCTCAAAACTGCTTTTGCTCAATTCATGATTTTAATTTCTTGCTTGCTCACTTTATTTGGGCATATGATTGTTACACTCCTCCTGAAACAAAAGCAGCCACCATACACTAATGAATTATTATTTTCTTATAATATTACATATGCTTAACAGGAATGTGGATTGAAGCCAACATTACAATGGAAAATATTTATGAAAGGCAATGTTAACTAGAGGAATAATTTACCCAGAAGAAACTTGATTTTTTATATTTTGAACTTCTGTTTTGACCTGCATAAAAACAGGTCAAAATTTATGTTCTTTGGGTATGATGTGTATATAAAAAAATAGCCACATAATTTTTTTTTCCGTTCAGAGTTCATATCTCCTGGTACTGGCTGTTCTATTACTGTTAAATTATTATGTTTCATAATTATGTGTGGAATATATTTCTCTATGATTACAGAAGTCATTTGTTTCATTACTTGGACTACATGCAGTTGAATTGTTTTCATAAGAGTAAGATAAATAGTCACAGCAACATTCAGATACCTGAGTGACCACGGACACGTATAAAAAGCGCTAAAGTAAGAGCTAAATTCTGGGCTCACATTGGCTTTTTTCTATGTTATCCAAGAAAGTTATTCATGTTGGTTTCAGTTCACCCATTGCTAAATATCAGTTTACCCATTACTAAAATGCAGAAGTGGATAAGATTATCTAAAAGAGTTATTCCAGCTTTTATTACATTGGGATTATATAATGAAAGAGATGATTAATTAAATTATTAAGATGAAATTTAGAAACATTAAGTGATTTACTCAAAGTCCTAAAGCAAGTTTGAGTCAGTGAGGACAACTCCATGTTCTTGACTAGAAGCTCTACATCATTATCATAACAGAAAAAATGTCCTCTTTCACATATTATACTTAAAATTCTTTAAAAAAATTTTTAATTGATATTTAGAGAGAGAGGAGAAAGAGGAAAGAGAGAGAGAAACATTGATGTGAGAGCACAACATTGGTTGGCTGCCTCATGCATACCCCCTATTGGGAAATGAGCCCACAACCTAGGCATGTGCCTTGACCGGGAATCGAACCAGCAACCTTTTGGTACACAGGACAGTGCTCAACCAACTGAGCCACACCAGCCAAGGCTATACTTAAAATTCTTCAATGTACATTTTAAAGATTTCTATATTACCATCATTGAACATGTATAAGTATTTGCATAAGAGTTCATGTGAGATCATTTCTATAGTTGCAGAGTAAAGTAAAATGATCTCTGTGACTTTTGGGCACATGTTACTCCGTACTATACACAAATAGAAAAACAATCTATTGACAAAGCTATTTTCAAACCTAACCTTTTCTTTTCCTATGATTAAAAACTCTCCCAAACAACATTTAATGAATAGAATATTATAAAAATATGCTATACTTCTTATTTCAAAAGTGCACATATTTTCTGTAAGAGTGATTCTAGGAAGGAGAATGCTTTTGAAGCTTTGAAACATAAATATGACATTTTTCAGGAAAATGTTTGATAAAATTTTCCTTGAAAAAGAGCTAACAAAAGAATATAAACACTAGAATGGATTTAAAATGTCTATGTTTTAGGTGAACACAGAGAATAAAATCTCTGTATCTCACAGGGCCATTATAAGAATTAAGTGAGTGAATGTCTATGAAGCAATTAGAACAATGGCAGGGCATATCAAGTAATCTGTATATTAAGAAAGTCAATAAAAAGTAAATTATTAGTGTAGTTAAATAATATTGCTATAATAAATCCCTCTCTGTGAGCAACCAAAAAAGTATAATTTTTATAATAATGTTTCATTAAATCTGAACGAATTTAGAAACCAAAATAAAAGCATCAAATTAAGTGGACATGAATAACCTGATAAGTTGACTAGGTGACTTTTTTCCCCCATGTTGACTCAACACATCTGGTTCTTATGGGCTCATGTCTCTCCAAACAGCTCCACGTACTTTTTATTTATTATTTATTTATTTAATAGATTTATCAGATGCTGTTGCTTTCAGTTCCCAGTCCTACCATTATAGCATCAGCACTTAAAGAGGAAACCTTCTTCGAATATTTAGACTAGAGAGGACTTGAGGAATATTCTCCTGTTCCTTCTCACATGAGCATGCGGGAACTGAGGTTGAGTGGCAGAGAGGTATATCAAATATTTCTTCCTTATTCGAATTTTAGTTTACTCTGATTGATGCTATAAATAGAAACGGGCATTTTCAGAAATAGAAACTCTTATTTATATGAATAGTAAGGAAGGATGAAAACAAAGGACTCCGAGGTAGGAGTGGAAGAGAAAGAAGAAATGGGAAAGGAAAAGCAGAGCAATAAAGCAGAGACAGGTAAGAGATTCATGTGCCTTATGGCCCCAGAAAATGATTACCCAGGAATTTCAGGACAGCATAATATTCAAACACAAATGCATGTGTTAAGGCTGACCATGAGCTTAAAAATGACAAATAACATCATCTCCCATAAGTGAAAATGTTTAGCAAAAGCAAACCAGTGAGCAGAGTTCCTGTGTGCTCTGTAAAAAGGATTTCTAAGTTTTTAAATAGACCTAATCATAGTCCACACCAGCACTTTATTGTTAACAACTAACTTATTTTATTTTAATAATTGGAAATGTTTTCCTTTTTAGAGCATTGGTCATTAAACACTCTCTGAAATATCAAGATGGTTAATTTTTTGATGATTGGAATTTTCTTCAACAAAAGCATAGTGATCACTAAGCCTTTAATTTTATATGTTGGCCACTTGCACCTCTCAAGATTTTGCTTTGATGTACGCATAATCAATGGACATGGACAACAAAGCTAGGGACAGGGCGGGGAGTGGGGGAGGAGGGTGTCAATGGGGGAAAAGGAGAAACATCTGTGACAAAAGTTAATTAATTAATTAATTAATCAATTAAATACAAAGACTTTGCTTTGTAGCATCATTACCAAGATTTCTAGAATTTGAACACTTGCTACAGTATGTGAAATTACTACACTCTCTTGTTGTGTTCTTTTGTGGTGACTTATGTCCTAAACACTTCTGATGTATATGGAGACTAGAGAATTAGAACAAATTGCCCAGCAATCTGTCAACTCCCCTTGTGAGGAACGATGGGACACTCAAGGGTCTAACCCCCTCTCGACATGAGAAGTCACCTTGGGTAAATAGACCAATAACACTTGACAGGAATCTGAATTAAGAATTATTTATTATAAATAAATCCAGAATCTATGTATCTACAATGCATAGTTCTACATAGAGCCACAGAAGCTATACAATTCTGGGAGGGTATAAAATACAGATTGTTTTATAGCACACATTTCCTCTCTTTTGATGCCATAACTCACATAATTTATTTAGAGAATTTATCTCTTCTGGGATGAACAACCTTTGATTAATACAAGAAAATGCCCTTGGTTTTCCAGACCTTTGACTGAGCCAAGTCCCTCACTCACTTCACTCCTTTAAATCATTAGCAAACCTGAAAGGGAGGTAAGACTTCTGGATTGTAAGAATCTGAGAAGAAAATATGATTCTTTGTATAGTCAGCATTTCCCTCAAAGTAATAACATTAAATTTAAAACTCAGAATATCATACTATTCAGACTCAAATGTGTATGTTAAGGCTGATTGTGAGTTATAGCATTATAATGGCCTCCTAGAAAGAGTAAGCTGTTATTATAGCCTCTTTAGAGACATTTTATTTTATATAAGCAATTCCTTGTCAATGCTATGTAGATATATATATGTAAGACATAATTCATATATTCTGATGTATAATTTAAATTAGTCCAAATTAAAAACAAGTTTATAGAGGCTTGGCCAGTTTGGTTCAGCAGTTAGAACATTGGCTGTGGACTGAAGGGTTGCAGGTTCGATTCCCAGTCAAGGACACATACATGGGTTGCAGGTTCAAACCTGGCCCTGGTCAGGTTGTACAAGAATTGATGTGTCTCTCTCACATCAATATTTCTTTCTCTCCCTCCCTCCCATTCTATCTAATAATAAATAGAAAAATGCCCTTGGGTGAGGATTAAAAAAAAAAACATGTTTACAGAAACAGGAAATAATTATTGGTTATCATCGGGGTTGGGGTAGGAAGTCGGGTGAGAAGGGTAAAGAGGATTAAGGGTACAAACTTCCAGTTATAAAATAAATAAGTTTTGGAGGTGTAGTATATATCTTGCAGAAGTTAGTAATATTGTAATTACTGAGGAAGATGGTGGCGGGCAGGACTGGAGCAAGGGTGAGTGTGTGAGAGCATGAGCGAGTGTGAGTGAAAGTGAGTGTGATGACCAACCTTGAGCAGTGCAGAAACAGAGCAGAAGGTTCCTGTGCTGTGGACAGAAAGTAACTGGGCACTGCTGTTAGTGGTTTGCCAGAGAGGTTCTCCACATGTGGCCAGAAGGCCCCCTGTTTTGGAAGATCTCTGGTCTTCTCTGGGAGGAGGAAGCAGGGAGTGGTTAGGGCTGAGCGACATGAGTCCACCAGAACACCTCGCATTATCAGACCAGTGAACTCTACTGTGTCAATGTGGACCAGCGCACAGTAGCAGCGCTATGGAGGTGCCTGCTGCAGTAGCCACAACCAGCCAAGAGCCGAGCACCATACCCCACAGCAGAAGCCTGATCAGAGTCAAACACCTTCCCCCACATCAGCAGTGACTGGTTGGTAGTGGAGCCCCACCCCCATCAGCAGCTGAGGCTTGGGAGCCGAGACACACCACCAGCAGCAGAGGCTTGGGAGCAGACATCCATCGCTAGGCAGCAGCAGCACAGATCAGCAGCTGAGACCTATCTCGAATGGCATCAGCAGAGGCTGAACAGGAGCAGTACCCCAGCCCAAGTCGCAGCAAGACTCAGGCAGCCAAGACATGCCCCTGACAACTGCAACAGCAAATTTGGAATGGAGCTCCTTCCCAGCAACAGTAAAGTCCCAGGAGCGGAGCATCCTCAGCCCTCAATAGCAGCGGAGGATTGGGAGCTGAAAGCACCCCCCTGGCAACAGCAGCAGCAGTAGCAGTGCAAACTGGGAGCTGACACTTGCCCCCAACAGTGACTGATCAGGAGCAGAGCCACACCAGGCAGCAGTCCCAGCAGAACACCAATGCGACCCAGAAACATACCAGCAGGACCCACACACCCCAGCAATGCATCAGCTGGATCCACACACCCCAGGTGGCAGCAGCAGCACAGATCAGCAGCTGAGACCCATCCCCAGCAGCATCAGCAGAGGCTGATCAAGAGCAGTGCCCCAGCCCAGCAGCACCAAGACTTGGGAAGCTGAGACCTGCAAGACAGACAAATGCGAGCCACCAGTTGTCAATCCTCCAGAACCCAGAACAGGCAAGAGACACCATACATCAAAACAGTCTGGGAGGTACAGCAGCCTTATTTGATACACACTGACCTGCCTACACTTTCCAACATCCCTCACTGGGCCAAGAACTACCAGATTGCTAACACGGGGAGTCAAAGAAACAGCACCCAAATGAAGGAAAAGGAGAAATCACCAGTAAAGAAAATACAAGAAATAAAAGAAAGCAATTTATCAGATAAAGAATTCAAAGCAATGATTTTAAGGGTGCTCAAACACTTTAGTGAGAACTACAAGCAATTTAATAAGAATTTTGAAGAGCTCAGTGGGAACTACATCAGCTTGAAAAAAAGTGGTAGAAGCTATGCATAAAAATCAAGAGGAAATGAATAACATAGCTGTTATGAAAAATACCTTAGAAGGATTTAATAGTAGATTAGAAGAAGCTGAAGACCAAATCAGAGACTTAGAAGACAAGGTAGAATAAAAGACCCAAATAGAGCAGAAAATGGGTGAAAAAATTAAAAAACAGGAGGAAAGTTTAAGGGAGCTGTGGGATAATACAAAACATAACAACATTCACATTATAGGGGTACCAGAAGGAGAAGATTCAGAGAAAGGAATAGAGAACCTGTTTGAAGAAATAATGACAGAAAACTTCCCTAAACTGGTGAAGGAACAAGTCACACATGTCCAGGAAACACAGAGAGTCCCAAGCAAGATGAACCTCAGGAGACTCACAGCAAAACACATCATAATAAAAATGGCAAACATTAAAGACAAAGAAAGAATCTTAAAGGAAGCAAGAGAGAGACAGAAAGTTACCTACACGAGAGCTTCCATTAGACTGATTTCTCAATAGAAACACTGCAGGCCAGAAGGGAATGGCATGAAGTATACAAAGTAATGAAAGGCAAGGGTCTGAATCCAAGACTACTTTATCTAGCAAGGCTATCATTCAAAATTGAAGGAGAAATAAAGAGCTTCACAGACCAAAAAAGCTAAAGTAATTGACCACCACTAAACCAGCACTGCAAGAAATGCTGAAGGGATTGTTGTAAGAAGAAACAGAGAGAGACAGAGAGAAAGAGGACACAGGCATAAAATAAAAATGGCAACTAATAAGTATCTATCAATAATAACTTTAAATGCAAATGTCTTAAATGCTCCAATCAAAAAACATAAGGTAGCTGATTGGATAAGAAAATACGACATATATATGCTGTCTACAAGAGACCCACCTCACAACAAAAGACTTACACATGATGAAAGTGAAGGGATGCAAAAAAACTTTCCAGGCAAATAGAAATGAAAAAAAAAGCTGGTATAACAATACTCATATCTGATAAGATAGACTTTAAAACGAGGGCCATAATAAGAGACAAAGAAGGTCACTACATAATATTAAAAGGATCAATCCAACAAGGGGATATAAACCTGGTAAATGTATACTCACCAAATATGAGAGCACCAAAATATATTTAAAACATCTGGAGTTTCCTTAAGTTCTTGAATATCTCACCAAGTTCCATGAATGACCTTATAGCCTGTGTTTTGAACTCTGCATTTGATTGATTGCTTATCTCCGTTTTGTTTAATTCTTCTCCTGGAGTTTTGTTCTGTTCTTTCATTTGGGACATGTTTCTTTGTCTCCTCATTTTGGCTGCTTCCCTGAAATTGTTTCTGTGTATTAGGTAAAGTTGCTATGTCTCCTAGGCTTAGCAGGGTGGCCTATTGTTTAGGTGTCCTGAAGGGTACAGTGGCACAGCCTCCCTGGTCATCCTATCTGGCCCCTCAATGTTTATCCCTAGTGTGGACTGTACAGCCTTCTATTGTAATCGACTCTTGATTGCTGTTGGCACTTCAATGGGAGGGTTTCACTCAGGTTCATCAGCTGCAAGGACTGGCTATGCCCACTAACCACCAACCTCTGACTACCTTGGATGATCAGCTGTGCAGGGCCCCACCACACAGAGCAAGGAACTTAGTGAGAACATGAACAACATAAAAAAGGACCAGTCAGAAATTAAGGATGCACTAACTAAAATAAAGAATAATTTATAGGGAATAAATAGTAGAGTAGGTAAAGCCAAGAAGCAAGCCATCAATTTGGAATATAAGGAAGCAAAGAACACCAATCAGAACAGCAAAAAGAAAAATCCAAAAAAAATGAGGATAGTGTAAGGAGCCTCTGGAACAACCTCAAGTGTGCTAACATTCACATTATAGGGGTGCCAGAAGAAGAAGAGAGAAAGCAAGAAATTGAAAACCTCTTTGAAACAATAATGAGAGAAAACTTCCTTAACATGGTGAAGAAAAAAGACATACAAATCCAGGAATCACAGAGTCCCAAACAAGATGAAACCAAAGAGGACCACACCAAGACACATTATCATCAAAATACAAAAGGTTAGCCCTGGCCAGTTTGGCTCAGCAGTTAGAGCATTGGCCTGTGGACCAGAGAGTCCCGGGTTCAGTTCCCACTAAGGGCACATACCTCAGTTGCAGTTTGTCCCTGGCCTTGGTTGGGGTCATGTGGGTGGCAGCCACTCTATGTGTTCTCTCACATTGATGGTTCACTCTCTCTCTTCCTCCCTCTCTCCTTCCTGCTCTATTTGAAGATAAATGCAAAAATGTCCTTGGGTGAGGAGCTCCCATAAGACAGTCAGCTGATTTCTCAAAAGAAACTTTGCAGGTCAGAAAAAAGTGGCAAGAGATATTCAAGGTGATGAAAAGCAACGACCAGAATTCCAAAATGGCGGCAGAGTGAATGGAAGCTACAAAGACCATCTCTCAGGACCAAACTGGAATTACAACTAAAATAAAGACAAATCATCAGGGAAAAGCAACAGAAAAGCAGCTTACCAGGACCATATAACTAGGGACACTGAATTGATCCTCATAGGATTGTGGAGGTGCAAAAGGGGGGCTGGGAGCCCACCAACAGCAGTGGTCTTAGCTGTGAGCAGTGCCCTCAAGGTTAAACTCCCAAGCCCGTTTCACAGCACAGAGAGCCAGGATAGAGCACTCATCTAGGGCTGCGGCAGAGGGAGGGTGGACTGGACTGGAACTGTGTGGGGACACTCAAGATTTGGATGGCACTCAGAGCTTTTGCTGAGTTGTTGCCACACAAAACGGTGGTCATCTAACTCCTTCCCAGGGCTCTGGGGAGAGGCAGAGGCCCCTCCCTTAAAGATTCAACCCCACCTGGTGGCCATTGAAACACAAATTGTGGCCCATTAACAACCAGCAATTGCTCCACCATGGGTAAATCCTCTTACACTGAACACCTGAGAAAGATTTTCATTCAACTGAGAACCCAAAGCTCTTCAAGTAACCACTACTAATAGCCACCAGGCAAAAAGCTAGAGGATAACAGAACAATTCCTGGGCCTGCAACTCTATTCAGGAAAGTTAAGACTTAACAGTGGTGTTTAACATGGGTCCTCCCTTACTCATCCAGGCCCAGTAGAGGGAGCCACACACAGCAGAACACCAACACCCACAGGGAAAATTAGGCTCCAAAATCCACTGTGATAGCCAAAATGGTGAAACAAAAAAACAAATCCCGAATGAAAGAACAAGAGAACTCTACCAAAGATGAGATCAATGAAATGCACCTAAGCAAATTATCAGAGGTAGAGTTCAGAGCCATGATCTTGAGAAAGCTCAACAGCATGAGTAAGGACTTCAGCACCATGAATAAAGACATAGAAACATTAAAAATCAACCAACTGGAAATTAAAAACCACCAGGAAGAAATGAAGAATGACATAGCAAAAATAAAGAACACATTGAAGGACTAAACAGCAGAACAGAGGACCAGATCAGTGCATTAGAAGACAGTGTAGAAAAAAATCAACCAATCAAAAAAACAAAAAGAAAAAAAAAAAAAAACAATTATAAAACAGGAATACAGCTTAAGAGAACTGTGGGACAACTAGAAATGTAATAATATTTGCATCATAGGAGACCCTGAAGAAGAAGAAAATGAGCAAGAGGTAGAGAATATATTTGCAGAAATAGTGAAAGAAAACTTCCCTAATTTGGGGAAAGAAGGAGGCATTTAAGTTTAAGAAGCACAGAGAGCCCCAAGTAAGAAGAACCCAAACAGACCCATAACAAGATACACAGTAATTGAAATGTCAAAATTAAAGACAAAGAGAAAATACTAAAGGCAGGAAGAGATAAGCAACAGGTTACGTACAAAGGAACCCCCATAAGGCTATCACTGACTTCTCAACAGAAACACTACAGGCCAGAAGGTAATGGCATGAGGTAATCAAGGTCATGAAAATCAAGGATCTGAATCAAAGACTACTCTACCCAACAAGGCTATCATTCAAAATAAAAGGCCAAATAAAGAGCTTTCCAGACCAAAAAAAGAAAAAGAAAAAAAGGCTAAGAAAACACATTAGCACCAAACCAGCACTATAAGAAATGTTAAAAGGACTGCGGTAATTGGTAGTAGAAATAGGAAGAAAAATATAACCACACTAAGCAAAAAATGGCAATAAATAAGTACATATCAATAATCACCTTAAATGTAAATGGATTGAATGCTCCAATAAAAAGACACAGAGTAGCTGATTGGATAAGAAAGCATGACTCATATATATGTTGTTTACAAGAGAAATGCCTCACAACAAAAGACCCATATAGATTGAAAGTGAAGGGATGGAAAAAAATCTTCCAAGCAAACGGAAAGGAAAAAAAAGCTGGGGTAGCAATATTCATATCTGATAAAATAGATTTTAAAATGAAGGCCATAACTAGAGACAAAGAAGACCACTACATAATATGGACAGGTTCTGTCCAACAGGAAGATATAACCTTGGTAAACATATATGCTCCCAATACAGGAGCACCAACTTATATTAAAAATCTTCTGGAGGAATTCAAATTAGAAATTGACAGCAATATAATCATAGCAAGAGACTTCAACACTCTACTGACATCACTGGAGAGATCATCTAGACAAAAGATTAACAAGGAAACACAGACTCTAAATGTAGCACTAGATCAAATGGATGTAATAAATACAGAGAATTATATCCCCAAACAGCAGAATTCACATTCCTCTCAAGTGCACATGGGACATTCTCAAAGATAGACCACATATTAGGGCACAAAATATCTACAAGTTCAAGAAGATTGAAATCATATCAAGCATCTTCTCAGATCACAATGGCATGAAACTAGAAATCAATTGCAACAAGAACATACAAAGACATTTGAACACATGGAAGCTAAATAGCATGATATTTTTTTATTTATTTTTTTAATCCTCACCTAAGGACAGTTCTTTTCCATTTTTATTTTTGTTGTTGTTGTTCAGATAGAGTGGGAGCATCGAGTGGCTGCCACCAAACAGGGCCAGGGACAAACTGCAACCGGGGTACAGGCTGTTATCGGAAACAGAACCTGGGTCTTTCTGGACCGCAGGCTGAAGCTCCAACCACCGAGCCAAACCGGCCTGGGCAAGAGCATGTTATTAAACAATGAATGGGTTACTGAGGAGATCAAAGAAGAAATTAAAAATTTCTGAGAAACCAATGAATATGAACACACAACAACACAAAATCTATGGCATGTAGCGAAAGAAGTTCTGAGGGGGGAAGTTCATAGCACTACAGGCCTACCTCAAGAAGCAAGAAAAATCTCTAGTAGACTAACTAACCTCACAACTTAAAAAACAAGAAAGCAAACAAAAATAAAACCCAAGAGCAAGTAGAAGGAAGGAAATAGTAAAGATCAGAGCAGAAATAAATGACGTGGAGACCAAAAAAAAATAATAATTAAAAAGATCAATGAAACAAAGAGCTGGTTATTTGAAAAGATAAACAAGACTGGTGGACCTTTAGCTAGACTCACCAAAAAAAACAGAGAGAACCCAAATACAAAAAATCAGAACTAAAAGAGGAGAAGTAACAACTGACACCACAGAAATACAAAGGATTGATAACAACTACTATGAACAATTATATGGCAACAAGTCCAACAATCTAAGCAAAATGGACAAATTTCTAGAAACACATACTCTCACAAAACTGGACTGGGAAGAGATACAAAACTTGAACAGACCAATAACAACTAAGGAAATGGAAGAGGTAATCAAGACTCTCCAGCAAACAAAAGCACAAGCCTGGAAAGCTTCATGGAAAAGTTTACTGTACATTAAAAAAAGAACTAACACCCATTCTCCTAAAACTATTTCAAAAAATTTAAGAAGGAAGACTTCCAAAATTGTTCTATGAGGTCAGCATAATTCTAATCTCAAAACCAGAAAAAGACATTACAGCCCGGGCTCAGTGGTTAGAGCGTCGACCAGCAGTCCAGAGAGACCAGGATTCGGTTCCCACTAAGGCCACGTACCTCAGTTGCAGATTGTCCCCGGCCCTGGTGGTGTCAAGCGGGTGGCAACCACTGGATGCGACCCTTTCACATCGATGTCTCTCTCTCTCTCTCTCTCTCTCTCTCTCTCTCTCTCTCTCTCTCTCTCCTTCTCGCTCCCCACCCCCACTCTATCTGAACAAAAAAAATGAAAAAAATTTATCCTCAGGTGAGAATAAATAAATAAATAAATAAATACACTACAAAGAAAGAAAACTACAGACCATTATCCCTGATGAACATAGATGCAAAAATCCTCAACAAAATGCTAGCAAATCCAATCCAGCAATAAATTAAAAAAATTATTCTCTAGGACCAAGTGGGATTCATCCAAGAAATGCAAGGCGGGTACAAGATTCGAAAATCAATAAATGTGATACACCACATAAACTAAATGAAAACCACATGATCATATCAATAGACACTGAGAAAGCATTTGACATAATCCAGCATCCATTTCTGATAAAAACGCTCAGCAATGTGGGAATAGAGGGATCATATCTCATCATAATAATGACCATATATGAAAGACCTACAGCCAACATCATACTCAAAGGGCAAAAACTAAAAGCCTTTCCCTTAAGAAGAGGAACAAGACAGGGATGCCCACTTTGGCCACTCTTATTTAACATAGTACTGGAAGCCTTAGCCATAGCAATCAGACATACAGAAAAAATAAATGTGATCAAAATTGGAAAGGAGAAAGTAAAACTGTCATTATTTTCAGGTGACATAATATTATATACAGAAAACCCTAAAGACTCCATCAAAAATATACTAGACTTAATAAATGAATTTGGAAAAGTACCAGGATACAAAATTAACGTCAAGAAATTGATAGCATTCTTATACACCAATGATAAACTCACAGAAAGAGAACTAAGAATACAATCCCATTTACCATCGTGGCAAAAAAATGAAGATACCTAGGACTAAACTTAACCAAAGAAATAAAGGACTTATTTGCAGAAAACTACAGGACATTGAAAAAAGAAATAGAGGAAGATACAAAAAAGTGGAAGCACATACGTTGTTCATGAATTGGAAGAATTAACATCATTAAAATGTCCATATTACCCAAAGCAATCTAAAGATTCAATGCAATCAACATCAAAATACCAATGACATATTTCACAGACCTAGAACAAATATTTCAAAAGTTCATATGGAATCAAAAAAGACCCCAAATAGCCACAGCAATCTTGAAAAAGAAGAACAAAGTAGGTAGGATCACAATACCAAATATCAGGTTATACTGCAAAGCTACTATAATCAAAACAGCCTTGTACTGGCACAGGAACAGGTATACAGACCAGTGGAACAGAACAGAGAACCCAGAAAAGGACCCAAGACATTATGCTCAATTAATATTTGCCAAATGAGGCAGGAACATGCAATGGAGTAAAGGCAGCCTTTTTAATAAATGGTGTTGGAAAAATTGGAGAGCTACATGCAAAAAAATGAAACTAGACCATCAACTTACACCATCCATGAGAATAAATTCAAAATGAATGAAAGACTTAAATGTGACCCATGAATCTATAAATATCCTAAAAAAAATGTAGGAAACAAAATTTCTAACATGATACACAGCAGAATTTTAATCAACAAGTCATCAAACAAGTGTTGGTGTGGGTGTGGAGAAAAGGGGACTCTAGCACACTGCTGGTGGGAATGCACACTGGTGCACCCACTATGAAAAGTACTATGGTGTTACCTCAAAAAATTAAAAATTGAATTGCCATTTGATCCAGTGATCCCACTTCTAGAAATATACCCTAAGAAACCTGGAACACCAGTCAGAAAGAATATATGTACCCCTATTTTTAAAGCAGCACTACTTACAATAGCTGAGATCTGGAAACAGCCCAAGGGTCCATAAGCAGACAACTGGATAAAAAACGTTGGTACATATACATAATGGAGTACTATGCACCTGTAAGAAAGAAAGATCTTTTATTCTTTGAGACAACATTGAGGGACCTGAAAGTATTATCCTCAGTGAAACAAGCCAAGCAGAGAAAGACAAATATCACATGATCTCACTTATTTTTTGATATAATGAACATAACAGTCTGAGGAATTGGATAGACCCAAAGATGTGGATGTAGGGTACAGACTGACAACCTTCAGAAGAGGGTGTGTTGGGAGAGGAAGAGATAAACCACAGAACTTATATGCATGTATGCATAACTGATGGACTCGGAAAACAAAGCCAGGTATGGGGTGGGGGGAATGGGGAGGAAGGTATCAATGCAAAATGAAGGAGAAAAATCTGTAAGAAAAATGAGTTAAGAAAAAGAAAAGAAGAGAAAATAAAAGGAAAAAAAAAAGAAGAAAAAAAAAACAACCTACAACTAAGACTACTCAATTCTGTGAAGTTATCATTTATTGTATTATTTTTATTACAGATGTTTCTCCATTTTCCCCCACTGATTTCCCCCTCCCTGTCCCTCCCCTTCCTGTCCCTAGCTTTGTTGTCCAGGTCCATTGTTCATGCATACATGTTCTGTGCTTTATCTCTCCCCCACCATCCCCTCTTCTGGGGATTGTCAGTCTGGATGCCACGTCCACATTTCTGGGACTACCCCATTCCTCAGACTGTTATGTATATTATATTTCACAAATACGTGAGATTGTATAATTCTTGTCTTTCTCTGTTTGGCTTGTTTCGCTTAGTAAGATATTTTTCAGGTCCCTCCATGTCATCTAAAGGATAAGAGATCTTTCTTATAGCTGCATAGTACTCCATTGTGTATATGTACCACTGCTTTTTTATCCATTCATCTACTGATGAATATTTGGGCTGTTTCAAGATCTTAGGTATTGTAAATGGTGCTGCTACAAACATGGAGGTACATATATTTTTACTGATTGATGTTTCAGGCTTCTTATGGTATATTCCTAGAAGTGAGATCACTGGGTCAAATGGCAGTTCAATTTTTAATTTTTTTAGGTAACACCATATTGTTTCCATAGTGGCTGTACCAGTCTGCATTCCTACCAGCAGTGTACTAGTGTCCCCTTTTCTCCACACACTTGCCAACACTTGTTGTTTGATGATTTGTTGATGGCGGCCATTCTGACAGGTGTGAGGTGATACCTAATTGTTGTTTTAATTTGCAGCTCTCTAATGATTAGTGATGTTGAGCATTTCTTCATATGTTTCTTATCCATATGTATGTCCTGTTTGGAGAGGTGTCTATTTAGTTCCTCTGCCCATTTTTTTTTTATTTATTTATTTATTTATTTATTTATTTATTTATTAATTTTTGTTACAGATGTTTCCCCTTTTTCCCCCACTGATTCACCCTTCCCCCTCCCGCCCTGCCCTTTCCCCAGTTTGTTGTCCATGTCCACTGTTCATGCATACATGCATATAAGTTCTCTGGTTTATCTCTCCCCCACCACCCCCCTCTTTAGGAGATTGTCAGTCTGTACCCCACTTCCGCGTCTCTGGGACTACCCCATTCCTCAGAGTGTTATGTTCATTATATTCCACAAATAACTGAGATCATATGAAACTTGTTTTTCTCTGTTTGGCTTGTTTCAGTTAGTAAGATACTTTCAAGGTCCCTCCATGTAGTCTGAAAAGATAAGAGATCTTTTTTTCTTACAACTGCGTAGTACTCCATTGTGTATACGTACCACAGCTTTTTTATCCATTCGTCTACTGATGGACACTTGGGCTGTTTCCAGATCTTAGCTATTGTAAATAGTGCTGCTACAAACATGGGGGTACATATATTCTTTCTGATTGATGTTTTAGGCTTCTTAAGGTATATTCCTATAAGTGGGATCACTGGGTCAAACGGATTTCAATTTTTAATTTTTGGAGGTAACACCATACTGTTTTCCATAGTGGCTGCACCAGTCTGCATTCCCACCAGCAGTGCACTAGAGTCCCCTTTTCTCCACACACTAACCAACACTTGATGTTTGATGATTTGTTGATGGCACCCTTCTGACAGGTGTGAGGTGATACCTCATTGTTCTTTTAATTTGCATCTCTCTGATGATTAGTGATGATGAGCATTTCTTCATATGTTTCTTAGCCATTTGTATGTCCTGTTTGGAGAGGTGTCTATGTAGTTCCTCTGCCCATTTTTAATTGGATTATTTGTCTTCCTTTTGTGGAGTTGTATGAGTGCTCTATATGTATTGGGAATTAACCCCTTATCTGATATATCATTGGCAATTATGCTCTCCCATACAGTGTGTAGTCTTTCCGTTTTGATGATTGTATCTTTCGCTGTGCAGAAGCTTTTGAGTTTGATGTAGTCCCATGTGTCCATTTTCTCCTTTGTTTCTATTGCCTTAGGTGATGTGTCAGTAAAAATTCTGCTGTGTATGATGTCTGAAATTTTGTTGCCTACAGTCTCTTCTAGGATTTTTATGGATTCATGAGTTACATTTAAGTCTTTTATCCATTTTGAATTTATTCATGTGCATGGTGTAAGTTGATGTTTTAGTTTCATTTTTCTGCAAGTAGCTGTCCAATTTTCCCAGCACGATTTATTAAAGAGGCTGTCCTTACTCCACTGTATGCTCTTGCCACCTTTGTCAAATATTAATTGAGCATATTGCCTTGGGTCCATTTCTGGGTTCTCTGTTCTGTTCCACTGGTCTATGTACCTGTTCTTGTGCCAGTACCAGGCTGTTTTGATTACAGTGGCTTTGTAGTATAACCTGAAATCTGGTATTGTGATCCCTCCAACTTTGTTCTTCCTTTTCAGGATTGCTCTGGCTATTCCAGGCCTTTTTTAGTTCCACATGAACTTTTGAAATAATTGTTCTAATTCTGTGAAATATGCCATTGGTATTTTGATGGGGATTGTGTTGAATCTATAAATTGCTTTCGGTAATATGGACATTTTAATGATGTTAATTCTCCCAATCCATGAACAGGGTATGTGCTTCTACTTTTTTTATATCTTCCTCTATTTCTTTTTCCAATGACCTGTAGTTTTCTGCGAATAGGTCCTTTATTTCTTTGGTTAAGTTTATTCCTATGCATCTTAATTTTTTTGCCTCAACGGTAAATGGGATTTTTTTTAGTTTCTCTTTCTATGAGTTCATCATTGGTGTATAGGAATGCCATCAATTTCTTGACCTTCATTTTGTATCCTGCTACTTTGCCAAATTAATTTATTAAGTCTAGTAAACTTTTGATGGAGTCTTTGGGCTTTTCTATGTATAGTATCATGTTATCTGCAAATAATGACAATTTCTCTTTCTCCTTTCCAATTTGGATCCCTTTTATTTTTTCTTCCTGTCTGATTGCTGTGGGTAAGACTTCAGTACTATGTTAAATAGGAGTGGCGAAAGTGGGCATCCTGCCTTGTTTCTGTTCTTAAGGGAAATGCTTTTCGGTTTTGCCCATTGAGTATGATGTTGGCTGTAGGTCTTTCATATATGGCCTTTATTATGTCTAGATATGATCCCTCTCGTCCCACACTGCTGAGCGTTTTTTTCAGAAATGGATGCTGGATTTTGTCGAAGGCTTTTTCAGCATCAATTGATATTATCATGTGGTTTTTATTCTTCATTTTATTTATGTGGTGTATCACATTTATGGATTTGCGAATATTGTACCAGCCTTGAATCCCTGGGATGAATCCCACTTGGTCATGGTGGATAATTTTTTGGTGTATTGCTGGATCCGATTTGCTACTATTTTGTTCCAGATTTTGGCATCTATGTTCATCATGGATATTGGCCTGTAGTTTTCTTTCTTTGTTGTGTCTTTTCTTGGTTTAGGAAATAGAATTATGCTGGCTTCATAAAACAAGTTTGGAAGTCTTGCTTTTTTTGAATTTTTTGAAGTAGTTTGAGGAGAATGGGTGTTAGTTCTTCTTTGAATTTTCGGTAAAACCCCCGTGAAGCCATCCGGGCCTGGGCTTTTGTTTGCTGGGGGAGTCTTGATTACATCTTCAATTTCTTCTGTTGTTATTGGTCTGTTCAAGTTTTCTATCTCTTCCTGATCCAGTTTAGGGAGACTATGTGTTTCTAGAAAGTTGTCCATTTCACTTAGATTGTTGAATTTGTTGCCATATAATTGTTCATAGTAGTTGTTAACAATATTTTGTATTTCTGTGGTGTCAGTTGTTATCTCTCCTCATTCATTTCTGATTTTGTGTATTTGGGTTCCATCTCTTTGTTTTTTGGTGAGTCTAGATGAGGGTCCATCAATCTTCTTTATCTTTTAGAAAAACAAGCTCTTTGTTTTATTGATCCTTTGAATTGTTATTTTGGTCTCTATGTCATTTATTTGTGCTCTTATCTTGACTATTTCCTTCCTTCTACTTGCTCTGGGGTTTTCTTTGTGTTTGCTCAATAGTTCTTTGCGTTGTGAGGTTAGATAGTCTATTAGAGATTTTTCTTCTTTTTTGAGGTAGGCCTATAGTGCTATTAACTTCCCTTTCAGAACTGCTTTTGCTGCATCCCATATATTTTGTGTTGTTGTGTCTTCATTTTCATAGGTTTCCAGGAAATTTTTGATTTCTTCCTTGATCTCCTCAGTGACCCATTCATTGTTTAATAACATGCTATTTAGCTTCCATGTGTTCAAATGTCTTTGTATGTTCTTCTTGCAATTGATTTCTAGTTTCATGTCATTGTGATCTGAGAAGATGCTTGATATGATTTCAATCTTCTTGAACTTGTAGAGACTTAGTTTGTTCCCTAACATGTGGTCTATCTTTGAGAATGTCCCATGTGCACTTGAGAAGAATGTGAATTCTGTAGTTTTGGGGTGTAATTCTCTGTAGATATCTATTAAATTCATTTGAACTAGTGCTTCATTTAGTGTCTCTGTTTTCTTGCTAATTTTTTGTCTAGAGGATCTATCCAGCGATGTCAGCGGGGTGTCCCCTGCTATGATTGTATTGTTATCGATTTCTCCTTTGAAGTCCTTCAGAAGTTATTTAATATATTTTGGAGCTCCTATATTGGATGCATATATGATTATCAAGGTTATATCTTCCTATTGGATAGATCCTTTCAGTATTATGTAGTGGCCTTCTTTGTCTCTAATTATGGCCTTCATTCTGTAATCTATTTTATCAGATATTAGTAATGCTACCTCAGCTTTTTTTTCTTTTCCGTTTGCTTGGAAGATTTTTTTCCATCCCTTCACTTTCAATCTATGTGAGTCTTTTGTTGTGAGGTGGGTCTCTTGGAAGCAACATATAGATGAGTCATGCTTTCTTATCCAATCAGCTACTCTGTGTTTTTTTTATGCGAATATTCAGTCCATTTACATTTAAGGTGATTATTGATATGTACTTATTTATTGCCACTTTGGTTTAGTGTGGTTCTATTTTTCTTCCCATTTCTCCTGGTAATTACAACAGTCCTTTTAACATTTCTTGCAGTGCTGGTTTGGTGCTAATGTATTCCCTTAGCCTTTTTTTTGTCTGGGAAGCTCTTTATTTGACCTTCTATTTTGAATGATAGCCTTGCTGGGTAGAGTAGTCTTGGATTCAGATCCTTGTTTTTCATTACCTTGATTGCTTCATGCCATTCCCTTCTGGCCTGTAGTGTTTCTTGTGAAAAGTCAGCTGAGAGCCTTATGGGGTTTTCTTTGTAGGTAACCTGTTAATTATCTCTTGCTGCTTTTAGGGTTCTCTCTTTGTCTTTAATTTTTGGCAGTTTCATTACTATGTATCTTGGTGTGGGCCTGTTTGGGTTCCGCTTACTTCGGGCTCTTTGTGCTTCCTAAACTTGAATGCCTTCTTCCCTCACCAAATTAGGGAAGTTTTCTGTCACTATTTCTTTGAATATATTCTCTAACCCCTGCTGATTTTCTTCTTCTTCGGGGACTCCTATGATGTTTATATTATTCCATTTCCAGTTGTCCCACAGTTCTCTAAGTTGTCTTCCTGCTTTTTAATTGTTTTTTTTTTCTTTTGTTTTTCTGATTGGTTGATTTTTTCTAGCCTGTCTTCTAATTCACTGATCCAGTCCTCAGCTTCTTCTACTCTGCTTTTTAGACCTTCCAATGTGTTTTTCATTTCTGATATGTCATTTTTCATTTCTTCCTGTTGGTTTTTATTTTCCAACTGGTTGATTTTTAACATTTCTACTTCTTTACTCATAGTGCTCATATCCTTACACATGCTGTTGAGCTACCCCAACATCATGGCTCTAAATTCTAGTTCTGTTAACTTGCTTAACTGTACCTCATTTATCTCATCTTCGGTAGAGGTCTCTTGTTCTTTCATTTGGCTTTTGTTTCTGTTTTTCGCCATTTTGGTTATCAGAGTGGGCTTTGGAGTCTGCCATATTTTCCCAGTGGGTGTTGGTGTTCTGCTGTTTGTGGCTCCCTCTCCTGGGTTTGGATGAGCCAGGGAGGACCCACTTTAAACACCACCATCAAGTCTTAGCTTTTCTGGTTAGTGTTGCTAGCCCAGGGAATGGTAGTTATCCTCTAGCCTTTTTTGCTTGGAGGCTATTAGTAGAGGTCACCTGAAGACCCTTGGTTTCTGAGTTGCCTGAAAAACTCCCTCAGGTGCTCAGTGTAAGAGGATTTCCCGAGGGTGGGGCAGCTGCTGGTTGTTAATGGGCCTCAATTAGCATTTTAATGGCCACCAGGTGGCCTTGAGTCTCTGAGGGAGGGGCCTCTGCCTCTCCCCAGGGCCATGGGAAGGAAATGACTGCTGCACTCAGTGAAAGCTCTTAGCACCCTCCAAAACCCAGGTGTCCCCACACAGTTCAGTCTGCCTTCCCTCTGCTGGAGCCCAAGTTGAGTGGCTGCTGCCCATTGAGCCTCTGTCTAGACTCTGCGTTGTGGAGCCGCCTGGGACTTTTAACCCCAGGGCGCTGCTTCCAGCCAAGGGCATCCGCTGCTGTGGCACCAGCCGAGGGCATTGCACTCACCAAAATCCCCAGGACTACGCCACGATAGCTGGTCACTGCCAAGGCGGCAGCAGCAACTTCCTGTCGAGCCCCCTGGTCCCCGCCCAGACCGCTGCGGACCATGGGCTCCAGGCCCCCTCTCTTGTCCTGGCAAGCCTACCAGGATTGAGTTGGTGTCCCTGATTGTGTGGTCCTCCAAGGTGTCTTTCGGTTGCCCCTTCCTGAAGATTTGCCTTTATTTTCATTGTAAATCCAGTTTGGTCCTGGGAGATGGTCTGTGCAGCTCCATTCACTCCGCCACCATTTTTCCCATCTCCCTCTGCCCTTTTTTTAATTGGGTTCTTTGTCTTCCTTTTGTTGAGTTGTATGAGCACTCTATATATATTGGAAATTAACCTCTTATCTGATATATCATTGACAATTGTGCTCTCCCATACAGTGGGTTGCCTTTCCATTTTGATGATTGTATCTTTTGCTGTGCAGAAGCTTTTGAGTTTGATATAGTCCCATGTGTTCATTTTCTCCTTTGTTTTGGTTGCCTTAGTTGATGTATTAGTGAAAATTCTGCTGTGTATGATGTCCGAAATTTTGTTGCCTACAGTTTCTTCTAGGATTTTTATGCATTCATGAGTCACATTTAAGTCTTTTATCCATTTTGAGTTTTTTCTTGTGTATGGTGTAAGTTGATGTTCTAGTTTCTTTTTTTTCCATATATCTGTCCAATTTCCCAACTCCATTTATTCAAGAGGCTGCCTTTACTCCACTGTATACTCTTGCCACCTTTGTCACATATTAATTATGCATATTACCTTGGGTACATTTCTGGGTTCTCTGTTCTGTTCCACTGGTCCATATGCCTGTTCTTGTGCCAGTACCAGGCTGTTTTGATTACAGTGGATTTGTGTATTACCTGAAATCTGGTAATGTGATATCACCTTTCTACTTTGTTCTTCTTTTTCAAGATTGCTGTGGCTATTCGAGATCTTTTTTGGTCCCATATGAATTTTTGAAGTATTTGTTCTAGTTCTGTGAAGTATGTTGTTGGTATTTTGATGGGGATTGCATTAAATCTATAGATTGCTTTGGGTAGTATGGACATTTTAATTATGTTAAGTCTTTCAATTCATGAACAGGGTACGTGCTTTCACTTTTTTATATCTTCCTCAATTTTTTTTTTTTTTAATAACCTGTAGTTTTCTGCGAATAGGTCCTTTATTTTTTTGGTTAAGTTTATTCCTAGGTATCTTCATTTTTTTTGCCACAATGGTAAATGGGATTGTTTTCTTAGTTTCTCTTTCGGTGAGTTCATCATTGATGTATAAGAATGCGGTCATTTTCTTGATGTTAATTTTGTATCCTGGTACTTTGCCAAATTCATTTATAAAATCTAGAAATTTTTGATGGAGTCTTTGGGATTTTCTATGTATAGTATCATGTCATCTGCGAATAATGACAGTTTCACTTCCTCCTTTCCAATTTGGATCCCTTTTACTTTTTCTTCCTGTCTGCCTGCTGTGGCCTAGTCTTCCAGTACTATGTTAACTAAGAGAGGCAAAAGTGGGCATCCTTGTCTTGTTTCTGTTCTTAAGGGAAATGCTTTTAGTTTTTGCCCATTGAATATGATGTTGGCTGTAGGTCTTTCATACTTGGCCTTTATTATGTCAAGATATGATCCCTCTATTCCCACATTGCTGAGCGTTTTTATCAGAAATGGATGCTGGATTTTGTCGAAGGCTATGTCAGCATCTATTGATATAATCATGTGGTTTTTATTCTTCATTTTATTTATGTGGAGAATCACATTTATTGATTTGCAAATATTATACCAGCCTTGCATCCCTGGGACAAATCCCACTTGGTCATGGTGAATAAGTTTTTTGATGTGTTCTTGGATTCGAGTTGCTAGTATTTTGTTCAGGATTTTGGCATCTATGTTCATTAGGGATATTGGCCTGCAGTTTTCTTTATTTGTCATGTCTTTGTCTGGTTTTGGAATTAGATTTATGCTGGCCTCATAAAATATGTTTGTAAGTCTTCCTTTTTTTGAATTTTTTGAAATAGTTTGAGGAGAATGGGTGTTAGTTTTTTGTTTTGTTTTGTTTTGTTTTGAATGTTTGGTAAAACTCCCCTGTGAAGCCATCTGGGCCTGGGCTTTTGTTTGCTAGAAGAGTCTTGTTTACATCTTCAATTTTTTCTCCTGTTATTGATGTGTTCAAGTTTCTATCTGTTTCCAGTTCAGTTTTGGGAGACTATGTGTTTCTGGAAATTTGTCCATTTGGCTTAGATTGTCGAATTTGTTGCCATATAATTGTTCACAGCAGTTGTCAATGATCTTCTGTATTTCTGTGGTGTCAATTGTTACTTCTCCTCTTTTATTTCTGATTTTATGTATTCGGGTTCTCTCTCTTTATATTTGGTGAGTCTAGCTAAGGGTCTATCAATCTTGTTTATCTTTTCGAAAAACCAGCTCTTTGTTTCATTGATCTTTGAATTTTTTTTTTTTTGGTCTCTATGTCATTTATTTGTGCTCTTATCTTTACTATTTCCTTCCTTCTACTTGCTCTAGCATTTTCTGTTTGTTTGCTTTCTAGTTCTGTCAGTTGTGAGGTGAGATAGTCTATTAGAGATTTTCTTGCTTCTTGAGGTTGGCCTGTAGTGCTATGAACTTCCCTCTCAGAACTGCTTTCACTATATCCCATAGGTATTGTGTTGTTTTGTGTTCATTTTCATTGGATTCCAGGAAGTTTTTAATTTCTTTCTTGATCTTGTTAGTAACCCATTTGTTGTTTAATAACATGTTATTTAGCCTTCAAGTCTTTGAATGTTTTGGTGTTTTTATTGTAATTGAGTTCTAGTTTTATGCCACTGTGATTTGAAAAGATTCTTGATATGATTTCAATCTTCTTGAACTTGTAGAGACTTAGTTTGTGTCCTAACATGTGGTCTATCTTTGAGAATGTCCAATGTGCACTTGAGGAGATAGTGAATTCTGTAGTTTTGGGGTGTAATTTTCTGTAGATATCTATTAAATCCATTTGGTCTAGTGCTTCATTAAGAGTCTCTGTTTCCTTGCTAATTTTTTGTCTAGAGGATCTATCCAGCGATGTCAGCGGGGTGTTTAAGTCCCCTGCTGTGATTGTATTGCTATCAATTTCTAACTTGAAGTCTTCCAAAAGACTTTTAATATATTTTGGTGCTCGTATATTGGGTGCATATATGTTTATCAAGGCTATATCATTTTATTGGGTAGATCCTTTCAATATTATGTAGTGGCCATCTTTGTCTCTAATTATGGCCTTCCTTTTGAAATCTATTTTATCAGATATGAGTATTGCTACCCCAGCTTTTATTTTCTTTTTGTTTGCTTGAAATATTTTTTTCCATTTCTTTACTTTCAATCTATGTGAGTCTTTTGTTGTGAGGTGGGTCTTTTGTAAACAACATATGTGTGAGTCATGCTTTCTTATCCAGTCAGCTACTCTGTGTCTTTTTGTGGGAGCATTCAAACCATTCACATTTAAATGTGATTATTGATATGTATTATTTATTACCATGTTTGTTTAGTGTGGTTATGTTTTTATTCATATTTCTTCTATTAATTACAACGGGTTTTTTTTTGTTTTTTTTTTTTGTTTTTTTTTTTAGCATATCTTTCAGTGCTGGTTTGGTGCTATTGTATTCCCTTAGCCTTCTTTTGTCTGGGAAGATTTTCATTTTACCTTCTATTTTGAATGATAGCCTTGCTGGGTAGAGTAGTCTTGGATTCAGATCCTTGTTTTTCATGATCTTGATTACCTCATTACATCCTCTTCTGGCCTTTAGTGTTGCTCTTGAGAAGTTAGTGATAGCCTTATGGGGTTTTCTTTGTATGTAACCTGTTATTTCTCTCTTGCTGCCTTTAGGATTCTCTCTTTGTCTTTAATTTTTGGCATTTTGGTTACTATCTGTCTTGGTGTGGGCCTGTTTGGGTTCTTCTTACTTGGGGCTCTCTGTGCTTCTTAAACTTAAATGCCTTCTTCCTTTACCAAATTAGGGTAATTTTCTGTCACTATTTCTTCTAATATATTCTCTGACCCTTGCTTATTTTCTTCTTCTTCATGGTCTCCTATGCTGCAAATATTATTACATTTCCAGTTGTCCCACAGTTCTTTTAAGCTGTCTTCCTGTTTTTTAATTGTCTTTATCTTTTGGTTTTCTGATTGTTTGAATTTTTTCTACCCCGTCTTCTAATTCACTGATCCGGTCCTCCGCTTTCTCTACTCTGCAGCTTAGACCTTCTAATATATTTTTTATTTCTGATTTGTCATTCTTCATTTCTTCTTGTTGGTTTTTAATTTCCAACTGGTTGATTTTCAACATTTCTATGTCTTTACACATAGTGCTATGTCCTTACACATGCTGTGGAGCTTCCTCAAGATCATGGATCTGAATTCTAGTTCTGTTAACTTGTTTAACTGCACCTCATTTATCTCATCTTTGGTAGAGGTCTGTTGTTCTTTCATTTGGCTTTTGTTTCTGTGTTTCTCCATTTTCGCTATCACAGTGGGCTTTGGAGCCTTCCAAATTTTTCCTGTGGGTCTTGTTTTTCTGCTGTTTGTGGCTCCCTCTCCTGGGGTCGGATGAGGCAGGGAGTACCCACATTAAACACCACTGTCAAGTCTTACTTTCCTGGTTAGAGCTAGCCCAGGAATGATAGTTATCCTCTAGCTTTATGCCTGGAGGCTATCAGTAGCAATTACTTGAAGAGCTTTGGCTTCTCAGTTAAGTGAAAATCTCTCTCAGGTGTTCAGCATAAGGGGATTTCCCAAGGGTGGGGCAGATGCTGGTTGTTAATGGGCCTCAATTTGCATTTCAATGGCCACCAAGTGGGGTTCAATCTCTGAGGGAGGGGCCACAGCCTCTCCCCAGAGCCCTGGGAAGGAGTAAGATGACCACTGTTTTGCATGGCTGTAACTCAGCAAAAGCTCTGAGCTCCCTCCAAACCTTAAGTGTCCCTACACATTTCCAGTCCTGCCCTCCCTTTCTCTGCCAGAGACCCTTGAGTGTTTACCCGAGGGCGCTGCTCACAGCTAAGGCTGCTGCAGTCTCTGGGCTGCCAGCCCCCCTCTCACACCTCCACTAACCTACCAGGATCAAGTCAGGGTCCCTGGTTATACGATCCTCTCAAACTGCTTTTCTGTTGCTTTTTCCTGACAATTTGTCTTTATTTTCATTGTAATTACAGTCTGGTCCTGGGAGATGATCTGTGTAGCTTCCATTCACTCTGCTGCCATTTTGGAATTTTTCGAAGTTATCATTTAGAATCAATGGACATATCAAGATTTTCCAGACAGGAAGATGCTAAAATAGTTCATTACCACCAAACCAGTAATATATGAAATGTTGAAGGGTCTTCTTGAAGGAGAAGGACAAAAACCTGAACAATAAAATGGCAATTAATACATATTTATCAACAATTTGAATCTACAAAGAAAGAAAGGCTCAAGCAGAACAAAAACAGGCTCATAGATACTGAGAACTTTCTGTTGCTTGCCAGATAGGTGGAGGCTGGAGAGTTGGGTGAAAAACATGAAAAAATTAAGAACTACAGATATTTTGTTAGATTGATGAAGCTCAAAGGGAAGGGGAGAAGGAGAGTGGGATGAGATAAACCAAAGAACTTCTATGCATATATGCATAAACAATGGACACTGACAATAGTGTGGAGAAGGCTGCAGGGGGATGGGATTCAAAAGAGGGGGGGTCAATGGGGAAAACGAGGGGAAATCTGTAATACATCCAACAGTAAAGATGAGTTAGAAAATAAAAAACTTCTGGAGGACTTCAAGGGAGAGATCAATAGCAATACAATCATAGTGGGTGACTTTAACACCCCACTGACACAACTGAATAGATCTTCTAGACCAAAAATTAACAATGACACAGAATCCTTAAATGACAAACTAGAACAGTTGAACTTAATAGATATTTACAGAACATTTCACCCCAAAGATGCAGAATATAAATTCTTCTCAAGTGCACACAAGACATCCTCAAAGATGGACCACATGTTAGGACACAAAGTAAGTCTCTACAAATTCAAGAAGATTGAAATCATATCAGCATATTCTCAGATCACAATGGCATGAAACTAGATTCAATTGCAACAAAAACATTCCAACACGTGGAGGCTAAATAGCATGTTATCAAATAACAAATGGGTTACCAGAAGACCAGGAAAAATTTTTAAAACTTCCTGGAAACCAATAAAAACAAAACACAACACACAATGTGTGGAATGCAGCAAAAGCAGTCCTGAGAGACAAGTTCATAGCATTATAGGCTATGAAATAAGAAATAAGAAAATTTGTAATTGACTTTCTAACTCTAGAACTTAAAGAACTAGAAAGTAGACAAAAGAAAAAAATCCAGAGCAAGTAGAAAGAAAGAAATAGTAAAGGTCAGAGCAAAAATAGATGACAAAAGCATACAGTGGAGTAAAGACAGCCTCTTCAATAAATGGTGTTGGGAAAATTGGACTGGTACATGCAAAAAAATGAAACTAGACAACCAACTTACACCATACACAAGAGTTAACTCAAAATGGATAAAAGACTTAAATGTGACTCATGAATCCATAAAAATTCTAAGAGAAAATGTAGGCAACAAAATTTCATGCAGCAGAATTTTCACTATACAATGCCTAAACAAAGAAAAAAAAAATGAACACATGGGACAACATCAAGCTAAAAAGCTTCTGCACGGCACAAAAGAACAAGGATCAAAATGGAAAGGGAACCCACTATGTGGGAGAACATAATTGCCAATGATACATCAGATGAGGGATCAATATGCAAAATATATAGAGTACTCATACAACTCAACAAAAGGAAGACAACCCAATTAAAAATTGGGCAGAGGACCTAAAGAGACACCTCTCCAAAAAGGACATACAAATGACCAAGAGATACATTAAAAAAAAAAAAAATTCTCAATGTCACTAATCATCAGAGAGATGCAAATTAAAACAACAATGAGATATCACTTCACATCTGTCAGAATGGCTGCCATCAAGAAATCATCAAATCAACAAGTGCTGGTGAGGGTGTGGAGAAAAGGGGACTTTAGTACACTGCTGGTGGGAATACAGACTACTGCAGCCGCTATGGAAAACACTATGGTGTAAACTCAAAAAGTTAAAAATAGAACTATGATTTGACCTAGTGATCTCACTTCTAGGAATATACCCTAAGAAGCCTGAAACACCAATCAGAAAGAATATATGTATCCCTATGTTTATAGCACCACCATTTACAATTGCTAACCTTTGAAACAGCCCAAATGTCCATCAATAGATGATTGGATAAAAAAAGTTGTGGAGCACATACACAATGAAGTACTATGCAGCTGTAAGAAAGATGTCTTATCCTTTGAGACAACATGGAGGGACCTGGAAAGGATTATACTAAGCAAAAGCCAATCAGAGAAAAACAAATATCACATGGTCTCACTTATTTGTGGACTATAATGAACAAAACAAAGTGATGAACAAAATAGAGCCAGAGACATAGAAGTAGGGTACAGATGGGCAAACCTCAGAAGAGGGTTTGGGTGGGAAGAAAGAGATAAACCACAGAACTTATATGCATGTATGCATAACAATGGACATAGTCAACAATGCTGGGGACAGTGTAAGTGGGGGGATCAGGAGGAGGGTTCAATGAGGGAAAAAGGAGAAACATCTGTTACAAAAATAAATCAATAAAAAAAATTTTAATAAAAATAAATAAAACAAAACAAACAAAAAAAATATAGTAATTACTTTGTATGGTGACAGATAGGGGATTATTTAGTAATGTATTTAAGCAATGAAGTACTGTGATATATACCTGAAACTAGTTGGATATTGTATGTTCAATTATATGCCATTAAAAATGAAATTTTCTTTTCATGCTACTGTTATACATTTACAACCCATTAAATATGTGTTTGCTTTGGTTGCCAGCCTTTCTCATTTATCCATAAATGTTGGAATTAACAGTGAACCTTGTCAGAAAATATAACCATGAGGCCCACCCAGAGATTTTGATTCAGTAGGTCCGGGGTGGGCATTAGTGTCTACACTGTAAAACTTCAGAAGAGATTTTTATACATGGCCTCATAATTGGAGGTTAGGCATCGTGAGCACCTTGACAAAAGGTATTTTGCCTTATTCATCATGTAGAGGGGGTGACAATAGTAAAATTTGGGTGGGGGAGGATGTGATTTATAAATGGGATGAATGACTATAAATTAACCATCTCACACACTGGTTAATTATTCCTTGACTAAAAAATAATGAACCTCAATTCCCAGATTATTTTTCAAGCGTCTATATTCCTAGCCCTCTGCACTAAGTAGAAAATACCAGGAGTCAGTGCTGAAGAAAAGAGAGAGAAAAAGAAATGAGCATATGTCAGGGAATCAACAAGAATTAATGAATGCTTCTCTTCCACAGTCAAATATATTTCTTATTTTGCCTTTAGTGAACTCACAGTTTCCAAAATTGTGTTTAAAAAGACATTGAACTAATTTCTTCCTTGATAATAAATCCCTGCTGTGTTCTCAGTTAATTTACTAGGTTCTTTTATAAAGAAGACCAGAGGCCCTGTTCTTCAAATTCATTTCTATCTTCAAATTCTCTAATTTCAGAATGGTATTTAAAATATAGGGAAAACTTGCTTCTTCATTCATTTACTTCAACTTAGACTAAAGGAGTGTATTCTTATTTATCTAAAGTGTACTTAATATTAAATATCTTAAACAATGTAATGAGAATTTTTTCAGTTTTTCCATTTTTTACCCCAAAAACTTTGGTAAGTTTGCTTGTGTAAATTCACTAAATAGTTTTCCATTGCCAACCTATTATGCCCTAGAATATTTTGTTTACCCCATAATGCATGCATAGAAAAATCTGCAATGGTATAATATTACATTTCCATACACTCAAAATCTTAGCTTAACCCAACTCTTTAATGAATAATATTCCTAATTCATTAGAGGGATTGAAAGAAAGGAGTGTAGAGTTAGAGATTTTTTTTTTAAATGATCAATATGAAAAGCATTTTAGGAAATTTCACTGACTTGAATCAAAATAATTCTTCCTACCTAGGTTGATCTATTTCTGTCTCGTGATTGTGCAAAATTCCCATTCTGTTACTCTTTTCTCTCTCAAATATATTTTTAGCTTTTAAATATTTTGTGTGGAAATGATTCATTCCTTTATATTGTAAATAAATGTGTCTTTATTTATTTAACTATTCATTAATTTCTTGTTTTTATTTTTACTGCAGATGTACCTCTTTTTTTCCCCATTGATTTCCTCCTTCCTGCCACAGCCGCCCCCCTCACCATCTTCACCACGCTGTTGACTGTGTCCATTGGTTGTGCATATATGCATATAAGTCCTTTGATTTATCTCTTCCCACACACCCCTATACCCTTCCCTCTGAGGGTTGTCAGTCTGTCCCCTACTTCTATGTCTCTGGATCTATTTTGTTCATCAATTTATTTTACTCATTATATTTCACAAATAAGTGAGATCATGTGATACCTGTCTTTCTCCGAATGGCTTATTTCACTTAGCTTAATACTCTCCAGGTCCCTCAATGTCATCTCAAACAGATCTTTCTTTCTTACAGCTGCATAGTATTTCATTGTGTATATGTACCACAGCTTTTTTATACACTCGTCTACTGATGGACATTTGAGCTGCTTTCAGATCTTAGCAATTGTAAATAGTGCTGCTTATGAACTTAGGGGTACATATATTTTTTTCTGATTGATGTTTCAGGCTTCTTAGGATATATTCTTAGAAGTGGAATCACTGGGTCAAATGGCAGCTCAATTTTTAGTTTTTTAAGTAAACTCAACATTGTTTTCCATAGTGGCTGCACCAGTCTGCATTCCCACCAGCAGTGTACTAGAGTCCCCTTTTATCCAAGTTCTCATCAACACTTGTTGCTTTATTTGTTAATGGTAGTCAACCTAGCAGATATGAGGTGATACCTCATAGTCATTTTAATTTGCGTCTCTCTGATGATAAGTGAATTGAGCATTTTGTCATATGTCTCTTGGCCATTTGTATGTCCTGTTTGGAGAAGTATCTTGTTAGGTCATCTGCCTACGTTTTAATTATATTGTTTGTCTTTCTTTTGTTGAGTTGTATGAGTACTCTATATATTTTGGAAATTAATCCCTTATTCAATGTATCATTGGCAAATACATTTTTTCATATAGAAGTTTCTATTTTCATTTTGATGCTGGTTTCTTTTGCTGTACAGAAGCTTTTTAGTTTGACATAGTCCCATTATTAATTTTTCCTTTGTTTTTCTTGCCCTAGGCAACATATTAGTGAAAATTCTGCTACATATGATGCCTGAGATTTTGCTACCTGTATTTTATTCTAGGATTATTATGGTTTCACGGCTTACATTTAAGTATTTTACCCATTTTGAGTTTATTATTTGTATGGTGTAAGTTAGTGATCTAGTTTTATTCTTTTGCATAGAACTGTCCATTTTTCTCAGTACCATTTATTGAAGAATAAACTCCACTTTACTCCACTGTATGCTCTTACCTCCTTTGTGAGCATAATGTCTTGAGTCTATTTCTGGGTTTTCTGTTCTCGTTCATAGATCTATATCCCTGTTCTTGTGCCAGTACCTGGTTGTTTTGATTACAATGGCTTTGCCCTGGCTGGTTTGGCTCAGCGGATAGAGCGTCGCCTGTGGTCCAGAGTGACCTGTGTTTGGTTCCTGCTAAGGGCATGTACTCAGTTGCAGTTTCTCCCCGGCCCTGGTTGGGTTGTACAGGTGGCAACCACTCGATGTGTACCTTTCATGTTGATGTTTCTCTCACTCTTCCTCTCTCCCTCTCTCTCTCTCTTCCATTCTATCTAAACAAAAAAGAAAAAGAAAAAATGTCCTTGGGTGAGGATTACAATGGCTTTGTAGTATAACCTGATATCCAGAATAGTGATCCCTTCAACTTTTTTCTTCTTTTTCAAGATTGCTGTGGCTATTTCTTTTGTTTTGTTTTGTTTTTTCTTTGGCTCCATATAAACTTTTGAAGTGTTTGTTCTAGATGTGTGAAATATGCCATTGGTATTTTAATGAGTATTGCATTGGATCTAGACATTGCCTTGGGTAGTGTAGACATTTTAATGATGTTAATTCTTCCAATCAATAAACATGATATATGCTTCTATTTCTTTTTGTACCTTCCTCTATTTCTTTTCCAATGTCCTGTAGTTTTCTAAGAACTGGTCTTTTACCTCCTTGGTTAAGTTTATTCCTAGGTATCTTAATTTGTTTTGTTGCAATGGTAAATGGGATTTTTGTTTGTTTCTTTCTTTGTTTCTCTTTCTGTGTGTTCATTATTGGTGTATAAAAATGTCAACAATACCTGGATGTTAATTTTTATCCTGCTATTTTGCCAAATTTATTGACTCTATTAGTTGTTTGGTGGAGTCTTTAGGGTTTTCTATGTACAATAACATATTCTGCAAATAATGACAGTCTCAGTTCCTTCTTTCAAATTTGGATGCCTTTTATTTTTTCTTCCTGTCTGATTGCTATGGCTAAGACTTCCAGTACTATTTTGAATATCGTGAGAGGAAATGTCCTTGTCGTATTTCTATTCTTAAGGAAAATGCTTTTAGTTTTTGCCCATTGAGTATGATGTTGGCTGTAGGTTTGTCATATATGGCCTTTATTATGTTGAGGTATGATCCTTCTCTTCCCACTTTGTTGAGAGTTTTTATCAAAAATGGGTACTAGGTTTTCTCAAATGCTTTTTCTGCATCTATTGATATGATCATATGATTTTTATCTTTCATTTTGTTTATGTGGTGTATCACATTCATTGATTTGTTAATATTGTCCAGCCTAGCATCCCTGGGATAAATCCCACTTGATCATGGTGGGTAACTTTTTAAATATATAGCTGGACTCTATTTGCTAAAATTTTGGTGAGGATTTTGACATCTATGTTCATCAGGAATTTGAGCCTAGAAATTTCTTTCTCTTGTAGTATCTTTATCTGGTTTGGGATTAGGATTATGCTGGCCTCATAAAAAGACCTAGGAAGTCTTTCTTTCTCTTGAAATTTTGGAATATTTTGAGAAGAATAAGTGTTAGTTCTTCTTTAAATGTTCAGTAAAACTCCCCTGTGAAGCTGTTCGGACCCTAGCTTTGTTTTGCTGGGAGTTTATTGATTACAGCTTAAATTTTTTTAGTTGTTACTGGTCTGTTAAGGTTTTCTGACTCTTCCCAGCGAGCTTTGGAAGACTGTGATTATAGGAATTTGTCCACTTATCCCAAGTTGTTGAATTTTTGGCATATAATAGTTTATAGTATTTTCTTACAATCCTTTGTATTTCTGTGGTGTCAGCTGTTACTTCATCTCTTTCATTTCTGATTTGGGTCCTCTTTTTTTTTTTTTTTATCCTCACCCAAGGACATTTTTCCACTTTTTGATCAGATAGAGCAGGAGGGAGAGAGAGGAAGAGAGAGAGAAACATCGATGTGAAGGGACACACCAAGTGGCTGCCACCCGTACGACCAGCCAGGGCCGGGGACAAACTGCAACCGAGGTACGCGCCCTTAGCGGGAACCAAACCGGGTCTCTCTGTACCGCAGGCGGACACTCCAACTGCTGAGCCAAACCGGCCAGGGCTTGGGTCCTCTTTTTTGTTTCTTGGTGAGTCTGGCTAAAGTTTGGTCAATCTTGTTTATCTTTTCAAAGAACCAATTCTTGATTTCATTGATCATTTGTATTGATCTTTCAGTCTTTATGTCATTTATCTCTGCTCTGATATTTTTTATTTTCTTCCTCCTACTAACTCTGATATTTTTACTTTCTTCCTCCTCCTAACTTTATTTTTGTTCTCTTTCTAATTCTTAAGTTGTATGGTTAGATAGTTTATTAAAAATTTTTCTTGTTTCTTGAGGTAGGCCTGTGTTGATATGAACTTGCCTCGCAGAACTGCTTTTGGTGGGTCCCATAGATTTTGTGCTGTTGGGTGTTCATTTGCATTAATTTCCAGGAATTATTTTCTTCTTCAATCTGACTGGTAACCCATTCATTGTTTAATAACATGCTATTTAGCCTCCATGTGTTTGCATGTTTTTGAGTGTTTTTATTGTAATTGATTTCTAGTTTCATGACATTGTGATCTGAGAAGATGCTTTATATGATTTCAATCTTCTTGAACTTGTAGAGACATAGTTTCTGTCCTAAAATGTGGTCTATCTTGAACTTGTAGAGACATAGTTTCTGTCCTAAAATGTGGTCTATCTTTGAGAATGTCCCATGTGCACATGTATATTCAGCAGTTTAGGGGTAGAATATTCTGTAAATATCAACTAAATCCAGCTGATCTAGTGTGTCATTTAGGGTCTCTATTTCCTTGTTAATTTTTTGTCCAGGAGATCTAACCAGTGATGATAGTGGGGTATTAAAGTCCCCCACTATGATTGTTTTGCTGTCAATCTCTCCCTTGATGTCCTGCAAAAGTTTTTTTTTTTTTTTTTAATATATTTTGGTTCTCCTATATTTGGTGCATATATTTTTACCACAGTTATATGTCATGTTAGATTAATTTTTTTTAATATTATGTAGTGACCTTTTTTGTCTTTATTATGGCATTCATTTTTAAGTTTATCTTACCAGATATGAGTATTGCTACCAGTTTTTTGTTCTTTGTTTTCATTTCTATTTGCAGAATAAAAATGATGGAAAATTTTTTCCATCCCTTCACTTCATCTTGTGTACGTCATTTGTTCTGAGTGGATATCTTGTAGACAGCATATATATGGGTCATGTTTTCTTATCCAATCAGCTACCTAATCTCTTTTGATTGGAGCATTTAAGACACTTACATTTGAGGTAATTATTGATAGGTACTTGTTTATTGTAATTTTTATTCTCTTTTTAAAAATTTCTTTTTATTAATTTGCTTAGTTACAAATGATTCTCATTTTTCCACATTGACACTCTCCTCCCCACCCCACCCCCACCCCGATCGCCAGCTTTGGAGTCTATGTCAATAGATCTGTGGTTTATCTCTTCCTCCATAAACACCCCTCCTCTGAGGTTTGTCAGTCTGTACCCCACCTCTATCTTTGGATTAATTTTGTTCAGGAATTTGTTTAGTTTATTATATTCCACAAATAAGTAAAATTATGTGACATTTTTCTTTTTCTGCTTGGTTGTTTTGCTTAGCAAAATACTTTCTAGGTCCTTCCATGCCATCTCAAAGGATAAGACATCTTGTTTTCTTACAGCTGTATAGTACTCCATTGTGTACATGTACCACAGATTTTTAATCCACTCATCTACTGATGGACATGGGTTGTTTCCAGATCTTAGCTATTGTAAATAGTGCTGCTATGAATATAGGGTTATATATATTCTTTGTGATTGGTGTTTCAGGTTTCTTAGGGTATATTCCTAGAAGTGGGATCACTGGGTCAAATGAAAGTTCAAGTTTTAACTTTTTGAGGTGACACCATACCGTTTTCCACAGTGGCTGCACCAGTCTGCATTCCCACCAGCAGTGTACCAGAGTCCTCTTTTCTCCACACCCTCGCCAACACTTGTTATTTGATGATTTGTTGATGGCGGCCATTTTGACATGTGTGAGGTGATACCTCATAGTTGTTTTAATTTTCATCTCTCTGATGATTAGTGATGCTGAGCATTTCTTCATATGTCTCTTGGCCATTTGTATGTCCTTTTTGGAGAGGTGTCTATTTAGGTCCTCTGCCTACTTTTTAATTGGGTTCCTTGTTTTTCTTTTGTTGAGTTGCATGAGCACTCTATATTTTGGAAATTAACCCCTTATCTGCTGCATCTTTGGTGGTTATGGTCTCCCATATAGTGGAACTCCTTTCTGTTTTGATGGTTGTTTATTTTGCTGTGCAGAAGCTTTTAGTTTGATGTAGTCCCATGTGTTCATTTTTTTTCTTTTGTTTCCCTTGCCTTAGGTGTTGTATTGGTAAAAATTCTGCTGTATATAATGTCTGAGATTTTGTTGCCTATATTTTGATCTAGATTTTTTATGGATTCATGAGTTACATTTAAGTCTTTTATCCATTTTGAATTTATTCTTGTATATGGTGTAAGTTGGTGATCTAGCTTAATTTTTTTACAAGTAGTTGTCCAATTTTTCCAACACCATTTATTGAAGAGGCTGTCTTTACTCCACTGTATGCTCTTGCCACCTCTGTCAAATATTAATTAAGCATATTGTCTTGGGTCAATCTCTAGGTTCTCTATTCTGTTTCATTGATCTATCTGCCTGTTCTTGTGCTAGTACCAGGCTGTTTTGATTACAGTGGTTTTGTAGTAAAACCTGAAATCTGGTAATGTGATTCCTCCTTTGTAGTCTTTCTCAAGATTGCTGTGGCTATTTGGGGTCTCTTTTAGTTTCATATAAACTTTTGGAGTATTTGTTCTAGTTCTGTGAAGTATGTAATTGGTATTTTGATGGGAATTGCAATGAATCTATAGATTGCTTTGGGTAGTATGGACATTTTAATGATGTTAATTTTTCCAATCCATGAACAAGGTATGTGCTTCCACTTTTTTATATCTTCCTCTGTTTCTTTTTTCAATGACCTGTAGTTTTCTAAGAAGAGGTTCTTTACTTCTTTGGTTCAATTTATTCCTCGGTATCTTAATTTTTTTGCTGCGATGGTCAATGGGATTGTCTTTTTATTTTCTCTTGCTGTGATTTCATCATTGGTGTATAAGAATGCCATTGATTTTTTGACGTTAATTTTGTATCCTGCTACTTTGCCAAATTTATTTATTGAGTCTAGTAGATTTTTGATGGAGTTTTTAGGGTTTTCTATGTACAATATCATGTCATCTGCAAATAATGACATTTTCACTTTCTTCTTTCCAATTTGGATCCCCTTTATTTTTTTCTCCATGTTCAATTGCTGTGGCTAAGACTTCCAGTACTATGTTAAATAAGAGTGGACAAAAATGGGCTATCCCTGACTTGTTCTCGTTCTTAAGGGAAATGCTTTTAGTTTTTGCCCATTGAGTATGATGTTGACCATAGGTTTTTTATATATGGCCTTTATTATGTTGAAATATGATCCCTCTATTCCCACATTGTTGAACGTTTTGATCAAAAATAGGTGCTGGATTTTGTTGAATGCTTTTTCAGCATCTAATGATATGATCATATGATTTTTATCTTTCATTTTGTTTATTGGTGGATCACGTTTATTGATTTGTGAATATTGTGCCATCCTTGCATGCACCCACTTGGTCATGATGAATAATTTTTTGATGTATTGCTGGATTTGATTTGCTAATATTTTGTTAAGGATTTTGGCATCTGTGTTCATCAGGTATATTGGCCTGTAGTTTTCTTTCTCTGTACTCTCTTTATCCGGTTTCAGAGTTAGGGTTATGCTGACCTCATAAAATGAGTTTGGAAGTGTTTTGTCTTCTTGAATTTTTTGGAATAGTTTGAGGAGAATGAGTATTAGATCTTCTTTGAATGTTCAGTAAAAGTCCACTGTGAAGCCATCTGGGCCTGGGCTTTTGTTTACTGGGAGTTTCTTGATTACACCTTCAATTGTCTTTGTTTTTCCTGGTCTGTTCAAGTTTTCTATCTCTTCCTGGTTTACTTTTGAGAGGCTGTGTGTTTCTAGCGACTTGTCCATTTTGCCTAGATTGTCCAGTTTGTTGGCATATAATTGTTCATAGTATGTTTTGATGATCCTTTGTATTTCTGTGGTGTCAGTTGTTACATCTCCTCTTTCATTTCTGATTTTGTTTATTTGGTTTTTCTCTTTTTGTATCTTGGTTAGTCTGGCTAAAGGTCCATCGATCTTGTTTATCTTTTTAAAGAACCAGCTTTTTGTTGCATTGATCTTTTGAATTATTTTTTTAGTCTCTATGTCATTTATTTCTGCTTTGACTTTTACTATTTCCTTCCTCCTACTAGCTCTGGGTTTTTCTTTTTGTTTACTTTCTATTTCTTTAAGTTGTAGGGTTAGAAAGACAATTAGGAATTTTTCTTGTTTCTTGAGGTAGGCCTGTAGTGCTATGAACTTTCTTCTCAGGACTGATTTCGCTGTGTCTCCTAGAATTTGTGTTGTTGTGTGTTCATTTTTATTGGTTTCCAGGAAGTTTTTAATTTCTTCCTTGATCTCATTAGTAACGCATTCGTTGTTTAATAACATGCTATTTAGCCTCCAAGTGTTTGAATGTTTTTGTGTATTTTTATTGTAATTGAGTTCTAGTTTCATGCCACTGTGATCTGAAAAGATGCTTGATATAATTTAAATTTTCTTGAATTTGTAGAGACTTGCTTTGTGTTCTAACATGTGGTCTATCTTTGAGAATGACCCATATGCACTTGAGAAGAATGTGTTTTCGGCAGCTTAGGAGTGAAATATTCTGTAAATATCAATGAAGTCCAGCTGATCTAGTTCATCATTTAAGGACTCTATGCCCTTGTTAATTTTTTGTCTTGAAGATCTACCCAGTGGTGTCAGTGGGGTGTTAAAGTTAACCACTATGATCATATTGTTATTGATCTCTCTCTTGAAGTCCTCCAGAAGTTTTTTAATATATTTTGGTGATCCCGTATTTGGTGTGTATATGTTTACCAGGGTTATATCCTCTTGTTGGATTTCTCCTTTTAATATAATGTAGTGACTTTCTCTGTCTCTTATTATGGTCCTTGTTTTGAAGTGTATCTTGTCAGATATGAGTATTACTATACCAGCTCTTTTTTTTTATTATTATTTCCATTTGCTTAGAATATTATTTTCCATCCCTTCATTTTCATCCTGTGTGAGTCTTTTCTTGTGAGGTGGGTCTCTTGTAGATAGCATATATATGGGTCGTGTTTTCTTTTCCAATCAGCTACCCTATATCTTTTGATTGGAGCATTTACGCCATTTATTGATAGATAGTTATTAGTTGCCATTTAAATTTTATGCCTGTGTTCCTCTCTCTCTCTCTCTCTCTCTCTCTCTGTGTGTGTGTTTCTTCTTCTTAGAACAATCCCTTCAGCATTTCTTGCCGTGCTGGTTTGATGGTGATAAATTTCTTTAGCTTTTTTTTATCTGTGAAGATCTTTATTTCGCCTTCATTATGAATGATAGCCTTGCTGGATAGAGTAGTCTTGGATTCAGACCCTTGTCTTACATTATTTTGTACACTTCATGCCACTCCCTTCTGGCCTGCAGCATTTCTATTGAGAAATCAGCTAACAGTCTAATGGGAGCTCCCTTGTAGGTAACTTTTTGTCTTTCTCTTGCTTCCTTTAAGATTATTTCTTTGTCTTTAATGTTTGGCATTTTTATTGTTATTTATTTATTTATTTATTTATGTATTTATTATCCTCACCAGAGGACATTTTCTTATCTTTTGTTCAGATAGAGTGGGAGGGAGAGAGAGGAAGAGACACAGAGAGAGAAACATCGATGTGAAAGGGACACATTGAGTGGTCACCACCCACATGACCCAACCAGAGCCAGGGACAAGCTGCAACCATGCTACGCGCCCTTACAGAAACTAAACCTGGGTCTCTCTGGACCATAGGCCAATACTCTAACTACTGAGCCAAACCAGCCATGGCTAATACTTGACCTTTTCATTATGATGTGTCTAGCAGTGGGTCTTCTGGGGTTTATCTTGCTTAGGGCTCTCTGTGTTTCCTGGACTTGTGTGATTTTTCCCTTCACCAGTTTAGGGAAGTTTTCTGTCATTATTTGTTCAAACAGGTTCTCTATTCCTTTCACTGATTCTTCTCCTTCCAGTTTTGTATTTTCCCACAGCTCCCTTAAATTTTCTTCCTGCTTTTTAAAAACTTTTTTTTCCATTTGCTGCTCTATTTGAGTGTTTTTCTCTACCTTGTCTTCTAAGTCACTGATTCAGTCTTCAGCTTCTTCTAATCTACTATTAAACCCTTCTAAGGTATTTTTCATAACGGCTATGTCATTCTTTATTTCCTCTTGATTTTTGTGCATAGCTTCTACCTCTTTATGCATAGCTTCTATTTTTTAAGCCAAAGTAGTTCCCAATGAGTTCTTCATAATTCTTATTAAGCTGCTTGCAGTTCTCACCACATTGTTTGAGCACCCTTAAAATCATTGCTTTGAATTCTTTATCTGACAAGTTGCTGTCTTCCATTTCCTGTAGTTCCTTTTCTGGTGATTCTTCTTTTTCTTGCCTTTGGGTTTTGTTTCTTTGTCTCCTCATTTTAACCATCTGATAGCTCTAGACCCGCTGAGGGATGTTTGGATGTGTATGCTGCTCACTGTGTATCAAATAAAGCTACTGTATCTCCCAGACTGTTTTGTTGTGTGTCACCTCTTGCCTCTGTGGATCTTGGAGGATTGACTACTAGCGGCTGCTATTGGTGTGTCCTGGTAGATGCTGCTGCTGGATCAAGTGGGCCCCTCTGGAGCTGTGTTCCCAGCTCATCACTGGTGCAACCTGTAGCTGTATAGCACAAGCCCTGTTGTAGGCACATTCCTTGTCTGTATCATGCCAGCTGGATTGCACAGTCCCTTTGGAGACCTGGCTCTAGGCCTTTCTTGTGGGCTGCTGGGTGACACAGGCCTCTCTGCTGACTCAGCACCATGCAGGTCTCACGGGTAACTGGATCACATAGTCCCTTTGGAGACCTGGCTCTACACTTATCTTGTGCACCGCTGGGTTGAACAGGCCTCTCTGGTGTCCCCACACTCTGCAGGTCCCACAGGCAGGCAGCTGGATTACACCAGTCCCTCTTGGGCTCTGGCTTTCCACAGCTCTTGTGGGCTGCTGGGTTGCACAGGCCTCTGTGGAGCCCCAGGCTCCACTGCTGGTGGCTGGGGAGTGCTGCTGCCCAGCAGAACTCAAGTCCTACTCAGCCTTTGCTGTAGTTTTTGGGATGGGTCTCAGCTGCTGGTCTGTGCTTCTGTTGCCTGGGGATGGATGTCTGCTCCCCAGCCTCTGTTGATGGGGGTATATCTCAAATGTGATCGGGCTCCTATTATAGGGGATGTTGTTAAGCTCCTGGCTGTCTATGGCTTCCACAACCAACACCTTGGCAGCTCCACTACTGTGCACTGGTCTATGTTGACACAGGGTGTCCATTGGTCTGATTGTGCCAGGTGCACTGGTGGGCTCAGTTTGCTGGGTTCTAGACACTTCCACTGCCTCCTCTCAGGGAAGACCAGGGATCTTCCAAAATGGTGGGACCTCCCCAGGGAACAGGGAGAAGCTTCCTGGAGCGCCGCTTACTATAGTAGTGGGCTGCTCCTGTCCACAGTACGGGAACCTTCTGCTCTGCATCTCTTCACTGCACGAGTTTGATCATCCACCTTCAAGTCCACTCATACTCTCTCACACACTAGTTCACTCTCCCACACACTCACCCTCCCTCCAGTCCTTCCTGCCACCATCTTTTTTTTTTTTTTGTCTCTGCCATTTTTATTCTTTATGCCTGTGTTCCTCTCTCTCTCTTTTCTTCTTACAACAGTCCCTTTAGCATTTCTTTCAATGCTGGTTTAGTGGTAGTAAAATTCTTTAGTCTTTATTTTGTCTGTGAAGCTTTTTATTTCACCTTTAATTTTGAATGATAGCCTTCCTGGATAGAGTAGTCTTGGATTCAGATTTTTTGTGTGTGTTACTTTGTATACTTCATGCCATTCACTTCTGGCCTGCAGTGTTTCTATTGAGAAGTCAGCTGACAGTTAAAGGGAACAACCTTGTAGGTAACTTTCTGCCTCTTTCTTGCTGCCTTTAGGATTTTTCTTTAATGTTTGCCATTTTAATTATTATATGTCTAGATGTAGATCTTTTGGGGTTCATCTTGGTTGAGACTCTGCGTTTCCTGGACTTATGTGACTTTTTCCTTCTCCAAGTTAGGAAATTTTCTGTCATCATTTTTTCAAACAGGTTCTGTATTCCTTTCTCTAATTCTTCTCCTTCTGGTATCTCTATGATGCAAATGCTTTTACATTTTACATTGTCCCAAAGCTTCCTTAAACCCTCCTCCTGCTTTTCAATTATTTTTCCCATTTGCTGCTCTAATGGCGTGTTCATTTTCTACCCTGTCTTCTAACTCACTGATTTGGTCTTCAGCTTCTTCTAATCTACTATTGAATCCTTCCAAGGGATTTTTTATATCAGCTATGTCATTCTTCATTTCCACTTGATTTTTAGTCATAGCTTCTACCTCTTTTTTTATGCTGGTGTAGTTCTAATTAAGTTGCTTGTAGTTTTTACTAATTGGTTTGAGCCCCCTTAGAACCATTACTTTGAATGTCCTATATGACCAACTGCTTGCTCCATTTCATGTAGTTCCTTTTCTGATGATTTCTCCTTTTCTTTCATTTGGGGGTTGTTTCTTTGTCTCACCATTTTAGCAGTCTGGTAGTTTAGGACCAGGTGAGGCATGTTGTGATGCAGAGGCAGGTCATTGTGTATCAGATAAGACTACTGTGCCTCCCAGTCTTGGTGTGATGGCCTTCTTCTAGAACCCACTTCTGGAGTAGTCTACTTGATGTTCTGGGCTGGATGCTTTACATATGATCATTGTGTGGGTTATGTGGGCTCTCCTGTTGCATTTGGGTCTTGATTACTGTTGTCCATTTCTGGGTGTGCTCAGTCCTCAGGGTTGTTAACTATGAGTCTCAACCCTGATGCTTCTAACCTTGTCTTGCCAACTGATATATAGATGTTGACAGAACAAAACAAAGTAACCAGACTGAATAAAAAAGAATTCTCCCCCAAATATCAGCATCAACAATAATAAAAACAACTGCCTCAGGAAAAAGATTAAATGACAAACTGAAGCCCTGGCCAGTTTTGCTCAGCAGTTAGAGCGTCAGCCTGTGGTCCAGAGAGACCTGGGTTCGGTTCCCGCTAAGGGCACGTACCTTGGCTTCAGTTTGTCCCTGGCCCTGGTTGGGTCCTGTGGGAGGCAGCCACTCAATGTGTCCCTTTCGCATCAATGTTTCTCTCTCTCTCTGTCTCTTCCTCTCTCTCCCTCCCACTCTATCTGAACAAAAAATGGAAAAATGTCCTCAGGTGAGGATCAAACAAAACAAAAAACTGAAAACACACACACACACACAAAGAACAATATTAGAAGGCATGAAACCAAAATGGTTAGGAGAGGAGAAAAAAAAAGAAAGAAAGAAAATGAAAGCAAAGAAAGCAGACACCAGAAATAGGGTAATTATAAAAAATAAAAGACAGATAGTAATGACTGAAATAATAATAATTTTAGAAAATAATAATGCTAAATTGAATAAAATATAAAATAGGAAATTTTAAAAATGGGAAAAGAAAAGAAAAAAAATGAATTAAAATAAAAAAAAAATACACACACCTGTCTGGTTTGTGTGGCTCAGTGGTTGAGCATTGAACCATTCACCAAGAGGATGCTGGTTCAATTCCTCGTCAGGATACAGCCCAGGTTGTGAGCCCAATCCCCAGTGGTAGGCATGCAGGAGGTGGTCAATCAATTTTCACTCTCTTTGATGTTTTTATCTCTCTCTCCCTCTTACTTCCTCTTTCTGTAAAGTCAATAAAGGAAAAAAACACACACACCCAAACAACCACAACCACCACAACAAACACCTTGGATCTACTCTTTATGGAACTCACTGGAATTTTCTCCATTGTAATTGGATCTGACCCCTTGGGTGGGGTCCCTGTCCTCTGGGGCAGTTCTCTGGTGCAGGCCAATGTGAATCACTGTGCCTGCCTGGCCCTGGGCCTCCTGGCTGAAGCTCTGCAGGGCAGGGTCCCAGGTCCTATGGGTGGGGCTTCCCTAGCCCAGAGGCTGGTTTCCCTTCCGGGCTCCTCAATTGTATGTATTTGTTCTGGGCTGCTTTCCCTTCTTCCATGGCACTGGGCTCTGCAGTGTATCAGGTTCAGTCAGAGTGGTTTACTGAGATATGTGTTGGGAGTGATGCCTATAACTTACAGGAAGGGCAGGTAGTCTCTTCCTCTGCTTCCAGTGCCTCAACTCTGCCTGGGTTCCTGGCACCCCCCAGTCACCACCTCAAGCAGGAGAGAATAGAAAAAAAAGATGGGGGAAGAAAGGGGAAAAAATGCCCTTCCTAGGTTTAATCTTTCAGCAAGGCTACTCTCCCTGAGTGGGACTTCTGGACTGGCTTCCACGCAGCCAGATGTTGCAATCCCCAGAGCCACCAAGCCCTGCTGCTGGGGTGCCAATTTTCAGCCCAGAGCTGTTCCACAGATGGGGCTAGGGGTGCCTCCTCTTTGCTCTAGATGAGAAGGATCACGCCTCTTTCCCTAGGCACTCTGGCTAGCCCCATCCAAGTTCAAAGTTCTTGCAGTGGCTACCCAGTCCCTCAGATTCTCTGCTGTGTGATCTGCCCAGACCCCTCCTCAGGCATGCCCTGCTGCTTTATGGCCGCGGCAGCTCCCACAGTCAGGGTAGCTTTCCAAGCGGGTGCTGCAACCAAGCATGGGTTTTTAGCCTGGGATAGTGCTGAGTGCCCTGGTGGGCCAAGGCATCTCTGATTCCCAACATCTAATGCTAAGTGGGCTTCCCTTCCCTTCTCTACTGCTCTCATTTGGGGATCTCTGTGCAGGGCTGAGTCCCCAGCTCCCAGGGGCAGGAGCTGTGCCTGCCTCTTCCCAGCTACACTGCACAGCTGCATGAGTTTGCTCACCCACCTCGTGTTTTCTGTCCCCTCTCCACACTCCCATTCTCAGTATTTCTAATCAGCTACTTCTAGGTGGTTTTCAACTTGAATGCTCTGCAGTTTAGCCCCAAGTCCAGTCCTGTGCTTAGAGCAAGTGGACAGAACTTCCTTAGGCTTCAGCCATTTTGCTTCATCTCTTCAAATAAAGTATTTCTTTTCTATAGAAGGTTTTTAAACATTGACTTTTTCTCTATAGCTTATCCCTACACTCATTCATTTCAATTCACTTCAACAAAAGTTTATTGTCTCTCTCTGTGTACATTAAATGCTAAGTGATTAAGATATAATGATGAATATAATGAAGTCCTTGTCCCAAAGAAACTTGCATTCCAGTGAGAAATATAGCCCAAACATTACTTCAGTACAATTTAGGGTAAAGAAAGCTATGTCTTTGGAAGCACAGAGGCAAATAAGTTTGTTTCTGAAATGAGAATGAAAGAAAAGAGAGCAGCAAGCCAAAGGTGGGTTCCTGAAATGCACACATTTTAAGGAGCCAAAGAAAGCAAGCTCACCAACAGTCAGAATAAATGACCAGGGAGAAAGGATTAGAGAAGAAGAGAAAGATTCCATAGAGTGAATGAGCAAAGAGTTTTAATAAAGGGGGAAGAGCTCAATCATGTCGGGTATCATAGAGAATTTCTGCCAGACAGGACTTTCACTGTTCATAGCTTGTGGTGATAAGAGTGCTACTAATAACTCCTTACTAAAAAACTGTCCCCCAGATGGTGGAGACATCATATAGCTTCAAGTTGGGATAAAATTTAAGACAGACTTAAAGTGCGTGATCATAGTTGTTAATGAATCTTTCAAAAAGCTGAGTCAGGAAGGAAAGTAAAACAAAAAATAATGGGTGGTATTGTCTATGTTAAGGCAGACTCAGAATTCTGTCTGTCAAATACTTCAGGGGAAATCGTATTGTATTCTTTCCTGAAATGGCCTCCAAACTTATGAAAATATTTATAGATTTATATAGATAAGTAGGCTCTTCAGACAGTCTTGAGGGAAGAGTGAGGGAAATGAGAAGGAGGACTAGAGAGCTGACTCACTTTATTTAGCTCGTTGCTGGCTCTAATTGAGGGAGTGCATCCCTGTCACCTCAAATAGCATTGCAGCTTCCAGACGAAGACAGGAGGGGACACACATCAGAGTCTGGGCCGCAGGAAAGGACACCTGACCCAGAAAAACTCTTCACAGAGGAAAAGTTCAGGGCAGGTAGCAAACAAAGCTGCTCACCTAATCCTGATGGCAGATAATGCTGACATGGGCAAAGTCCTTGGGCTATGTTATACTTCTCTTTATTGTCTTAATCTTTCCCACTATATGTTGAATTACTTATAGTCATGAACCTTTTCTAATTTATCTCTGTATCTTCAGTGTTTTTATTTGATAAGAAGGTGAATAGTAGTTATTTAATACTTATTTTTTTATAGCTAGGATTAAAATGCTTACCTATGTGTTAATAGGATGTTACCCTTAAAATAAATTAATTTACCTTGCATATTGTCATTAATACAATATCTTATGGTGGAGTATTGGATAGATAAATTAACGATTATTTTAAAGGATGTGAAAAATAAAAATTCTTAAAAAATAAGCCTTGCCAAAGTTAAGTCTGATATAAGAATGGGTGATGCCCTGGCTGGTTTGGCTCAGCATTTTGAGCATCAGCCCACAGATCAAAGAGTCAAAGGTTCGATTCCGGTCAAGGGCATGTACCTCAGTTGCAGTTTGGTCCCCAACCCTGGGCAGGGTCATTTGGGAGGCAGCAAATTGATGTGTTTCTCTCACACCAGTGTCCCCCCACCCCCCACCCCTCCCCTCCCCACACACACACACTCTATCTGAAGAAAAATGGGAAAATATCTTCAGGTGAGGATTTAAAAAAAAAAGAATGGGTGACTTTAACTAACTTTTAACCAAAGAAGAGTAAAGAATATCTAATAAAAAAAATAAAAAAGAGAATTAGATACCATTGATAGTTTAAGGAAATAAAAGTAAATAGGAAATACTGATTGAGTGTTTATTATTTTCTAAGCACTTTTTAAAATTTTCTACTTAATAATTCTGATAATCATCATGATAACTTGAAGTACATACTAATTGATCTCAATTTACAAAAGAAGTAATGAAAACACCAACACCGAGCAGTTGAGAAACATACTCAAGTCCTAGAGACTAATAACAGTGGAGGGAAATTCAAGCTCAGTTAATTTATCTCCAAAGCCTACAAAATAAAATATCAATAGAGTTACACATGTGACTATTATAAAGAACATGAATTGGAGGTGTGCAGTCAGGAAGTCTAGGCAAGTCCGAAGGCCTGAGCCCCAGCAGAACTGAGAGCTGGCAGGCTTGAGACTGAAGACCAGCTGATATTTCTCTCTGAGTCTGAAGACAGAGAAAGACCAATGTTCTGTCTCTGAGTAGTCAGATAGAAGTTTCTTCTTGCTCGGACTTTGTGTTATATTCTGATCTTCTACTGACTGAATGAGACCCACCTTTTAAGGGAGGGCAATCTGCTTTACTTAATCTACATATTCAAGTGTTAATCTCAGGAAGAAACACCTTCACAGGCACACAAAGAATAATGTTTGGTCAAATGTCTGGGTACCCTGTGGCCTGGTCAAGTTGACATATAAAATTAACCATCACAAAAAGTAAATATTTATTTGTTAATTTCAGATAAAAATAATCATGGGGTACTCTAGCACTTTCTTGTTGTACATCAATAAAGCATCTTGCATTTATCATATTCTAAAACCCTATACACTATGCTAGTCGCTGCTCCACAAATGTCAAAGCAGAGATCATGACAATGTTATTGAAGAAGTAGGAGTCAGAGCAGTCGACAAAAATAGTCATTGGAAATTAGAAAAAATTAACAGCTTTGAAAACTTGGAAACAGCTAGAAAAAAAAAGTAAGTTTCCTCATGTAATGAGGAAAAACAATGATGTGAAATTTTTTCTATATACAATAAAAATAGATCATTGTATTAGAGATGGTGCAGAGAATATGAAACATAGGAGGAAAAAGATGCAAAATTATTTAGTCTACATTAGAGAGTTTGGGCAATAACCTGACCTAAAAGAAAAAGGTGAGGGACTGTAATTACTTGAAAAACTGATACTAGAGATGCTAGGTGCCTTAAATGAATCTCATCATTTATGTTCCATGAGTTCTTTTAAACTGTGGTGCCCATTAATTAAAATGTCACTGAACACAGAAGAGCAAAATAAATTAAAGGTATTGGGGTCAGTGGATAAAAGGTAAACTAGGTTAGGAAAAGGAGCACTAAAAACAAAAAATAAAAAATAGAGGAAAAAATATAAACAAAAGAGACCTAGCGAAAAGAGATAATAACTTATACAAATATTGTTAAAATAAACATGAAATAATAGCACTTTTACGCAAAGTGTTGATACAATTACACTTGATCTTTCATTGGGACTATTTGATATTAGACTTACCATGTGCTTATTTGAGCAGAGAATTACATTAAATATTGTGCAGAACTAAAAGATATAGAATGTGTTACTTTGGCTCTCATAACTTTTTTATTTCAAATAATTTTTTAAAATGAAGTATACATATGCAATCAGAATATAATTAGGTTATTGGTAGTTATGGCTGAGTACTGAAAGTACTCAATTAGGAGTTATTTTGTGAAAAGGAAATTATTTAGCTAGGATTGGGAGAAATTAGCTGAGAGGAGAACATAAACATTATAACATAGGGTTATCAATCTGATTATAAGGCAAGTCAGCTGAATATATGAGACAATTTATCACTAACATATGCCTATATGCAACATATAGTTCAAGATCAATGATTAGGAAGAAAGATTCCTTTGGGGCTGGCAACATAAATTAGACTTTAGAATAAAATACAAAGGTCAATGCTTGCTCATCTTGCACCAACTGAGTATTTGAATTCCTCCACCTATTGGATCACCAGACATAAATAAATGGGAACAATTAACTAAATAAAATTATGGTTCAACTGTTAAGTTTGATGAGAGTTTGGGTATAGTGGAAGAGAGAATACACTGATTTGAGGGTCAGATTAAAATATCAACCATTAAACGTGGATACTTTTACAGAGTTGAATGTATAGAAAATGGGTGGTATCTATGACAGATTAGAACCAAAAGGACACATGTTCTAATGTGTGTGAGGTTGGTCCTAGAAGTGGAACAGAGGCAAAGGAGACAGAGATAGAGAAAAAGGTAGACCACATTGGGGAGAACTTTAAGAGACCGCTGATCAAAGAGGAAACAATAATAAAAACATGTCTATCTGTCCTTAAATTCTTTCTAACAGAGCGCAAATTAGAAGGTTGTAAAAAAAATACATATAGTTATATAGAACAGTGAAAGGAGGCGAGGAAAGGAGGGAGGCGAGAAAGGAGGAAGGAAGGGAAGAAAAAGGAGGGAAGAAAGAAAGGAAGGAGGAAGAGAAGGAGGGAGGGAGGAAGGAAGGGAAGAAAAAGGAGGGAAGAAAGAAAGGAAGGAGGAAGAGAAGGAGGGAGGGAGGAAGGAAGGGAGTACCAAACAGAAGCCCATGAAACAAAAAAAAAAAAAATAAGGAAAGGCAGTGACAGTCCTAAGGCATTGAAAAAGCAATGTGTTATTCTCTCTTTTTTTCTGTTCTTTATCTTTCCCGTCACCAACACTATAATTTCTATTTGATTCACACGCTTGGATCATTCTTCTATTCCTCTGAAGATCATCTTGCTGTCATTGATTTTGTTTTTCATTACAATAGATGAAGGTGCCTTTCATAGCTCAAGTTTTAGATAAGTTTCTAGTTCAAGATCACAATTAGCGTGTCTGAGCCACAAATCCTAACTGAGGAGGAAACAGGTCTCATTGGCCCAGCTGTGGCTGTGGCATGAGGTCCACTATCCTGTGGCCAGGTCAGCAGAGTCCCAGGAGCACATTGGCATTTCTCTAAAAAGAAAATGTGAGAATAGAAGGAAATAGTGGCCAAAGATATCTCATAGCAAAATAATACTTTGCAGTGTTGACAGATCTTTATTTGTGTAACTACAAATGTTAAATAACATAGCATCTCCTTTTTAAAAAACAAGTGATTCCTTAAAACAATTAGTTGAGAAAATTTACTTGGCATTTCATGTTCTGAGAAAATTTAGCTGGCATTTGATGGGATAGCTAGATGTATTTTGTTGAATCTTTGTTATAGTCTATGGATGTTACAACTAATATGGATGAGAGCTATCATCTGTGATGCTGGCCTTTTCAAAGAAATGCAGAAAAATTTAGTGTTTGTGTGTGTGTTCATGCAAGTATAATGCTTAAGAACACATTAATAATTATATTATATATGCTGTATATATTTAAATAAATCTGAGCAGAAAATATCCAGCAAAAACATTAATATTATACTAGAAGTTTAACAAAAAGACTGCTGAATTCCTCAAGCTATTCCTGACCTAAAATAAATTCTTTATAAGCAAATTGTATATGCCTTATGAATGTTGGCTGAGAAATTCAAATTTTCCTTAATGAAAAATTATTTCATTATTGTTTCACAACTACCCATTTTCCTGTTTATATTATTTTCAGCCCATCAGACCCCATATTTATTTTGTATTTTTTGTAAGCAAGTGTGACTGATTAAGGGTGCTAGCAAGATGTTTTCCTTCTGAAATTTAATTAGTTTGACTTTAACTCAAGAAAAGAGATTCAGCAAGCTGTCAGCTCCTCCTTGGATCTCTAGCTAATTAAGGTCTGAGGAAGCCTATTAAAATTGTTTAAAAACCAAGCCCCCTTTAAAACATTTCCAATATTGCCATACAAAGAGTGATGGTGATTTTATAGCTCACATGTCTTGTTTATTGTATTTGTGTGGAAAATGAGCCAAGATATGCCATCTATTTAGCTCTGCCTCTTTTTCTTTTTCTTCTCTTTTTTCAATGCTCTAAAATGTCTCAACATTTGACATGTAGTGCTTTTATTAAGCTGATATGGATCTTGATAAAAATAGATGTCATCACAACTTAGAGTCCCCTCCTTTGGGACAATTACCAAAATGTCCTTTGTGTGTGTGCTTTCAGAGCACTAATGGTGCTAGTAAAACTTTCTGTTAAAATAGCAAAACTTGAGTTTTTTTATGCAAGGCACTACCAATGGACCATGTGGTCTGCGATGCTCTGAGACATGACATCATCCAGGGTGGGGTGTTTATGCCTAAGACTTGTTAAAGAAATGAAAAGATTGACTGTCCATGATTAACCAAACACTGTAATAAAATCTCATAAAATCAGGCTCACTGAGTCTTCACTTGTACTTTTTATGGTATAGAGTTTGTGTTAGAATAGAAAAGTCTCTAGTTTCCCCCATGTGTCGATATCTATAGTAAAGATAAAAACATAGCTGCAGTCAAAGTCACACACACACACACACACACACACACACACACACACACACACACACAGAGAGAGTTCTGTTCTGTGCTGTGGTATCTGCTTCCTGTTTTAGGGCCATTGATAATGACTCTTAGTCTTTGTACATGCACGTGCTGGAGGTTCAATGCATGCGCACCATGACTCCAGATTGATTGATATGAGAAGCTTTCCTTCCTCCAATATTCTCTGCAGGATGGTAGCTCCGACTTTGAGAGATTGCAGTGCTCTTTCTCTCTGAACTTACCACATGGGCCGCATTTGCTCTAGAAAGAGAGTCAGCTCCAAATTCATAAACTAGCACATTAGGAAGGAGACTATAAAACACTGTCTGGCAGGAGAAATTCATTTCTATTTAGAGTGACACCTGGAAACTAGTGCCTAATGTTTCAGCAACGAACATGCCAATATATTCTCTGGAAAAGACAATCAAGCTGTCCCTGAGAATGCTAACCAAAAACTTTGCTTATTTATACTCCATGTAAATCACAACATTATTCCTAGTATAGGAACAAGTACCAAGTAGCAGGTTCATAAACATTTTTTAATAAAGTTGCCTGCCCTCTACATTATCTCCAAACACATGCATCGTACTTCATGTTAGAATTTGCATGACGAATAGGCTTCTAATTTAAGAGTGCTACATTTGGGAGTCAGTGATTGCAAATTATATAATAATATAATAACAATAACAATATGAGGATTTTATGAGAAAAGAGGCAAAAAAAACACCTCATTTAGAACTTTTTATCATTTTGGAGCATTATTTCTTTGTATGAAATAGAAAGCCTATTCACAATTGCTTAATTGCAAAGATATAATATTTTATTCACCAAATCAAAAAATGGAAGATACCAGTTAGCAGCCAGCCATAGGGAGGACTAGAACAGGAGACTTAAACTTCATTTTCTCTCTGCCATATCATCCCACTTTTCGCTCTGTGAGTTAGCTCGCACTAGAAGATCTGAGCACAAGCTTTTATAGACTTTCACCCAATAAAATAAAAATAAACACCTCTTTCCTCCCATATCCAGTGGTTAAGTCTCAGTGAAAATTTCTATTAGTTGAATCCGGATCATTTATCCACCCTGTCCCCCTTTGACAAGAATATCTCAAAGATGTTTTGATACATAAAGAAAAATACTGGTTACGCAAAATCATAAATGTTCCACACACAGTCCAATACTAAAAAAAAAATGAACTGTCTGTTAAATGATAAATTTCAGAAACAGGATTTGCTCTCTGGGAAGATTTCAGCTGCTATCATTAGTGTAAGTTCAGGTACTTGAAGGACAAGTGTTAGGGGGATAGTGAGGCTCACAAATACAGATATCCACAGATTGCTTTCAACTCAGGAGTGATGCCTGAAAGAAAGCACGGCTGAAGGTGGAGAATTACAACATAGTGAAGGATTAGCAAAAGAAAGAGAACAAAAATGGTTACAGAAATAAGAGCATGGGAAGAGTGCACCATCAACAAAAGTCAAGAGCAAAGTAGTTTCTGGAAAACAAGGTAATAAAGAGTGGCCAAATATCACCTCAAGAGCATTCTCCATACTTACAGACTAAACAAAGGCCATTAGATTTGTGTACTGCCAAGCTTTTCAGAGAGTTATTTTGTTCATGAATGTGGGGAAAATTTTAGAGTAGAGTGAATGAATATCTTTGAAAAGTGTGTGTGTTTATGGTGACTGTATAAGACATTTTCTCCCTTGAAATTATAGAACCATCAAGAAAAACTGGTAAATGGGAAGCAATTTGGAAATATATTAAGGCAGAGAAATTAGTAAGTAGAAGAGAGAAAATTTCAGTAAAAATGAGAGACTAAATATTAAAGAAACTATCAGTGCAGCAAATGCTGTAAAATAAAAGAAGAGATTCAACTAAGAGAACAGATAAGAGGGTTGGTACTGAAAAGACAGTTGTTTTTTCTCAGAATTAAAAAATATAATATTTAAATAGTCAATGATATAAAATTGATGAAATATGTGAAACCACAGATCCAGAAAAAGCCAAGTATCTCAAGCAGAACAAAATAAATAAATCTACGTAAAGCTGCCTGGACATCAGATGCAGTTGGAAAAGACAGATTGGTTGTAAAAGAGTAGCTAAAATCTGAGGGAAAAGGAACAAGAGAAAAACATTTGATGAGCACTGTGTACTCAAAATACCTAAAGTTGAGAAACAACAACAACAAAAATCCCAGATTAAAACAACAACAAAATTAAAATTAAAGAACTCTAGCAAAAAATTTAAGAGAAAAGTGAAAAGAAACTTCTCAAAAGGCAGAATAGAATGCAAAAGAACATGAACAAAGAGAATGAATGGTAATGATTAGAGCAAATCCAGACAAATACTGTGTAGATGATGGGGGGGGGGGGGGGTAACAAAAAGTAACAGTATTAAAATACTCTATAGCAATATTATCTAATCTAGGCTAAAGTTTTATAAATTTCATTTTTCAGGAGGAACTGAACAAGTTATTGTTTAATTTCATGTTAAAACCTTCAGGTTAGTCTACATAAAATCAGTAATTCTGCCTCTGGGAGGTTTTAATGATAATTAAATGAAATCAGAAAATGCAAACACACACACACAAGAAAGAAATCTGTGTATTAATTTACTAGACAAATATCAAAACTATACTATTCAATACAGAAGATAATATTTTAATGTTTTCATAATATACATTATCAACTGTTTTAAATTATCGTAAAATCAAATGATAAAAAAGAAAATATATATTTTCATGAGAGTTGTTATAAAATATATAATAAATAATAAAACTATTCTCCACTAAGGATATAGACTAAGAAAATACGTAACTACATTTTTGTGCATATCATACTTTTTCTGTAGTAAGATTACACATTTTAAAATAAAAATAACATTTGTCATACATTTTGGTCAAAAAAGTTTACCGATCTCAATGACATTTCTATCAGAGAACTCACTGTTCTATATTTTTGCAGTCTTGTTTCTATTTCCCAAAGAATGTCAATCATCTTTGTTGTATAATAGAGATTGTGATAGTGAATCCCTACAGGAGGCTGAAAGCTGTATAAATCCCCCTGAATATCGTACAGGTCATTGCAGAAATGTTTCATTTCCTGAATGGACTGCATGGTTATACCAAAATCAAAGGATACAAGTATTTGTAACAGACCAATAACCCTAAATTTGAGAGAGTGAAGAATTGGCATAGTGATTGTTATTATTAGTCATGATTGTTTCCAGTTGCATTTTAACCCAATGTCAATTATCATACATTTGTATTTGTGGATTCCGTAAAGGTCGTATGTAAATTTCCATATATCAAAATTTGAAAAAATAATTATTTTTTAATATATAAAATATAGGTAACATTGAACTATTAACTCAATTAATGTGTTACTAGATAATGAATGGTCAAACTACTGATAACATTTTGATGCAAACATATAATTCCTTCATGTTCAACTAGATTTTTGAAGCTGAAAACAAGCTTGTTAGAGGGAGTGAGTTAAAAATAAGTAAGCTAATCACAGCTCTACTTTAGTTACATTGCTTGGTAATATTGACTGATGGTACAAACTAAGATTAATGAATCATTACTGCTTAATGATCATCTGCGTCTCATTGTTACAGTTTCTTAGAGTTGTAAAATTTGCCTATATAGAGATATATATATATATATGGATAATTTTTTGCGCAGCAATAAATGTAGGTTTCAAAATAATGGAGTAGAACAAAATTTCAAAATAAGAGTCACTTGAAATATTTTTGGGCTAATATTTGGGATGTAGATATGCATATTTGATAAAGACCAAGTTGGAAAATGAAGATAGCATTGGGATTTTGTTCTTCTTAAACATATCAGCTTGTAAAATTCAAAGAGTAATCTATATTTAAGAGCTTATTTTGAAAGTTATAAAGGTATATATTGGAATGCTAATTCTTAGTGCGGTAATAAGATTTTCATTAGAAAAGCTACAGGAAATGGAATTTTGAGGAACTATATCAATTACGAACAAATTTAAATTTAGGTGCAATTTTCTTCTCTAAGGCTTCCAAACAATTCCTTAAAATTCAGATATTATGTCATGTAGGGCAGTCAACCAAAGAAAAATGCTACTGAGAAAAAGTTTCATGTTATGAATTTGTGTGTAAAATTATTTATACAGATGTTAAATTGTATGAAATGACATTTGGCTACATTTTAATAGTTTTATTCAGCCTCAAATAAATATACAGCATGATTCTCATTGTCATTAAAGAAAATAATAGAAATAACAAAACAGTACAAGTTACTTCCCACTAGAAAATTCCACAAAATTTACTGAACACGTTTTAGCAAAATTATGAAAAGAGCAGGATGGGAAAAGCTGAGACAATAACCAAAACATTAACAGTTTTAGAAGTTTATCCTAAAGTGCAATTTTATGAAAACAAATAGATTAGCATGTCCACTCTCAATTACAGTAAGGAGGCAGCACACTTTAATGGGACAAAATACAGCCTAGATATAAAAAGGTCCAGGATATTGTTTTAGTTTGTTTTATAAAATGTGACATTACTCAGTTTGCATTTTCAGAAGTAATTCAACCTAGCTGCACTCTAATAATATTCATATTGTTTTTCCACTCATGATTTAAAAATATTTTAATATATATTAACTTTAATTAAAATATAGATCAATGTTATATTAAATAATGTATGATGTGTTATATGCCATAATACATGCATTAATATATAATAAACTTGTATAATATATATCAATGTACATAATGTAATTATATTAAAATATAATATATTACATAATTATATGTATATATATTTATATATTATATAGCTATATTTACATATGTAATATAGTAATATATTATATAGCCATATTATATGGAAACAGTATAATATATAACTATGTAACATATATTATGTATTATATAATTATATAAAAAGAACAACCCACATAAACAGCTAAAAAACAACACAAGTAAGTTAAGCATAAAAGTGCAATGAATGTATAAATATAGATGAAATTAGTAGGACAAAAAATATTTTTCAGAGTGTTTGTTCTTTAGTGTACTTTACAAAACAATTATGGTGCTGATTAATCTGGAAAGTCAGTTATTAGAAGTTAAGAAAACTGTGCAACATATTCACTTACTTATATTAAACTGATATATTTTTAAATAAGTCAATTTATTCTGTAAATCTCTATATTATGTCAACAGAATGTGAAATCTTTAACATCTTCATTGCTATATCACAGCCAACTGTCATATATCAAACTCAAAGTGACTATTATATAATATTCTATAATTTGTATGAGCTTGTGAACAGTTTGAATTCATGGAGAGACCCTGGCTGGTTTGTCTCAGTGGTTAGAGTGTCAGCCTGAAAACCAAAGGGTCCCAGGTTTGGTTCCTGCTAAGAGCACATACCTTGCTTGCAGTTTGTACCGGCCCCAGTTGGGGTCGTGCGGGTGGCAACCAGTTGATGTCTCTCTCACACTGATGTTTCTCTCTCTTCTTCCCACTCTGTCTGAAGATATATGTGAAAATATCCTCAGGTGAGAATTTAAAAATAATAAAATAAAATAAATTCATGGAGAAAAAAACTTTATTTACACATTGACTATCTTGTTTACAGAAACTATTTCCTACAGAGGCAGCATATGTCTTACGTATAGCATGCATTCATTTATAAGTAGGTGTAGCAATTATTCCAGCAGAAATTAATAGTAACTTCTACCTATTCCATTTGCTCAGAGCATAAATAAATAAAGCTTTCCTTATTTGTGGTCATAAATACTTCAACTTGTAGAATGTTCCTAATATATTGTGAGATGTGCTCTATTATACTTGTTTATGATAAAAGTGAGAATTTACCTTTGAGACAACATTGAGGGACCTGGAGAGTATTATCCCAAGCAAAGTAAGCCAATCAAGAGAAAGACAAATACCACATGATCTCACTTATTTGTGGAATATGATGAACAAAACTAGTTGAAGAACAAAACAGACCCAGAGAGATAGAAAAGAGTATGGTTCAGACTCACAAACCTCAGAGAGGAGATAAGCCAAAGAACTTAAATGCATGTATGTGTAACCAATGGATGAAGACAACAATGCTTGGTGGTGGGCGGGATAAGGAGGAGGGTGTCTGAGGGGGAAAAAAGGTGAAACATCTGTAACAAATATAAATTAATAAAAAATATATATTTTTAAAAAAGTGAGAATTTACATCTATTGATGTTTTCAACTCTTTTGTATTACTTTAATATATTTTACATTAATAAGTCTACATTCTAACTTGTTCACATGGTAAATTAATTTTAACAGATTAATAATCTCAGGCACCCTGATGTCGATCAATATCCCTTTGAATTAAATAGTAATTAACTCAAAATCACTTTTACATCATGATTACCTTATAATAACTATTGTATTTAGTAAAAATTCTAGGAATTTCTGATTTCAAGTTCTTTTGCATATACATGAGTGGAGTCAAGCTCCAGATAAAAGCACCAAAGTATTGTTATTATGTAAAGTTATGTAATGTGAAACAGCTCTTTTGGAATTAGATGTTATCAGGTGTTAATCTTTGCCTGTAATAGCATCCACCTACAGAGCACATTTGCTACATTCTAACTTTGTTAAAAAATAATCTACTATTGCATGAGTTGATTTAAAAAGGACTATTTCTACACTAATCATTGGCAAGGGAATAAAAGTACAATGCATGATTTAAAATAAATCAACTTTGAAGCTGAAAGAGGGTCCAACTTCCCCTGGGGCATACAGCCATCTAATGCCCTAACAAATTACAGGTTCTAGGGAAATGTAGGAAGGAAAGATAGGCAACAAAATTAATATTAATAATATTAATAATAATATGGAATACACCATAAGAATTATTATAAATTAGAAACAAGTCCTTCATTTTTTATCTTTATTGTTGAGAGTATTACAGATGTTCTTCCTTTTTTACCACATCGACCCACTCCCACCCCCACTCCTGCCTTCTGCACATTATTGTCTGAGTCATTGGTTATGCATATAAGTTCCTTGGTTTATCTCTTCCTACCCCAACCCCATCCGCAAACTTCCTTCTGAAGTTTGTCAGTCTGTTTCCTACTTCCATGTCTCTGGATCTATTTTGATTGTCAGCTTATTTGGTTCATTATATTACACAAATAAGTGAGATTATGTGATATTTGTGTTTCTCTGATTGGCTTAATGCATGTAGCATAATATTCTCAGGTCCCTCCATGTCATCTCAAAGAGGAAAATATCTTTCTTTCTTACAGCTGCATAGTATTCCATTGTGTAAATGTACCATTGCTTTTTTATCCACTCCTCTACTGATGGACACTTGGGCTGTTCCAGATCTTAATTATTGTAAATAGTGCTGTTATGAACATAGAAGTGCATATATTTTTCCTGGTTGGTATTTCAGGCTTCTTGATATATATTCCTAGAAGTGGGATCACTGGGTCAAATGGCTGTTTCATTTTTAATTTTTTGAGGAAACACCATATTGATTTCCACAGTGGCTGCACCACTCTGCATTCCCACCAGCAATGTACTAGAGTCCCCTTTTCTTTACATTCTCTCTAGCACTTGTTGTTTGATGATTTGTTGATGGCAGCCATTCTGGCAGGTGTGAGGTGATATCTCATAATAGTTTTAATTTTTGTCTCTCTGATGATTAGTGATGTTGACCATTTCTTCATAAGTCTCTGGACCATTTGTACGTCCTATTTAGAGAAGTGTCAGTTCAGGTCTTCTGCCCATTCTTTAATTGGATTGTTTGTCTTCCTTTTGAGAAACAGGTACTTTAAAAAAAGATTCATATTTATATCCCTAAGCTCCTCATTAAGAAACCAAAGTAAATTAAAAACAGAAATTAGAGAATAGAAAAAGAAGCAGACATCTATAGGGAACAAAGAAAAAGAAGAAAGACTTTCAGTAATGTAACAGAATTGAAAGAAGTTTAGGAAAAAAAGACAATCAAAACAAATTAGAAAAACTGCAAAAGGTTTGATTATTAGTGAGAAAAAGGAAAACAAAGAAATAAAATGAAGAATAATGGGACTGAGAGGTCTAAGTTAATGGTGGCACAGTAAATGGAAGCTACACAGACTGTCTCCCAGAACCAAACTGGAATTATAACTAAAGTAAAGACAAATCATTGGGAAAAACAAACTGAAAAGCAGCTGGAAAGAACCCATACAAGCAGGGACAGAAAAAGGATGCCAAATTGAGCCTGGTAGGAACTGTGGAGGCACGTGAGGCCAGGTTGAGAGCCCACAGAGAGCTTTTTAGCTGAGTGCACTTCCCACTGAGAAAGCAAGGGGTTTAAAAAGCACCAAATCACCAACAGCCACTCACATTGTGCTCCAGCAGAGGGAGGGGAGACTGGACTGGAAATGTGTGGAGCGAATTTGGGGCTCCTAGTTCAGGAGAGTGCTTGACAGGAGGACACTGATATTTCTGTGCTGAACCACACCCTCAGAGAACAGTAACCATCTTAATTAAAGAGCCCCATCCAATAGCACTGGGGAGAAGCAAAGGTCCCTCCTACAGGGATTCAATAACACCAGGCCAAGCCAGAAAAATTCAAATGAAGTATCCTTAACATTAAGTCGGATAGCAAGCAAGTGTCCCACCTGCTGGAAATTGTCTTACAGCTGAGAGATTATTCATTCAGCTGAGGGCTACAACACAAAGCTCATCAAGTAATTGAGACTTATAGCCTACAGGCAAAAAGCTAGAGGGTAACTGGAATTTCCTAGGCGAGCAAATCTACCTAGGAAAGTAAAACTTGACAGTGGTGTTTAACATGGGTCCTCCCACACTCATTCAAACACAGTACAGGGGGGCACAACCACCAGAATATAAACACCCAATAAAAAAATTGGCAGGCTCCAAATCCCACTGAGAAAGCCAAAATGTGAAACAAATGAACAAATTTAAAGTGAAAGAATAAGAGACAACTACTGAAGAAGAGATAAATGAAATGCAGTTCAGCAAGTTCTTAGAGTTCAGAGCAATGATAATGAGGAAGCTCAACAGCATGAGGAAAGATATAGAAACATTGAAAACCAACCAATTGGAAGTGAAGAATGACATAACAGAAATAAAGAACACATAGAAAGGAATAACCAACAAAGTAGAGAAAGCTGAGGACCACATCAGAGAATTAGAAGACAGGGTAGAAAAAAATCACCCAATCAGAAAGCCAAAAAGAGAAAACAATTTTAAAAACAAAAAATTGGCTTAAAAGAACTGTGGAACAACTTGAAATGTAACAACATCCTCATCATAGAAGTTCTGGAAGGAGAAAATGAGCAAGAGTTAGAAAATATATTTGAAGAAATCATGAGAGAAAACTTCCCTAACTTGGTGAAAGAAAAACACATTCAAGTACAAGAAGCACAGAGAGGCCCAAGTGAGAAGAACCCAAACAGGCCCACACCAAGACACATAATAATTAAAATGCCAAAAATTAAAGACAAAGAGAGAATCCTAAAGGCAGCAAGAGATAAGCAACAGATTACCTACAAACACTACAGGTTAACAGAAACACTGCAGGTCAGAAGGGAATGGCATGTAGTAATCAACGTAATGAAAAACAAAGATCTGAACCCAAGACTACTCTATTCAGCAAGGCTATCATTCAAAATAAAAGGTGATATAAAGAACTTCCCAGACAAAAAAAAAAAAGGATAAGGGACTCTATTAGCACCAAACTAGCACTCCAAGAAATGTTAAAAAGGACTGCTGTAATAAGTAGAAGAAATAGGAAGAAAAACGTAATCATAATGAACAAAAATGGTAATAAATAAGTATCTATCTATGATAATCTCAAGTGAAAATAAATTATATGCTCTGATCAAAAGACACAGAGTAGCAGATTGGATAAGAAAGCACGACTCATATATATGTTGTTTACAAGAGACCAACCTCACAATAAAAGACTCACATAGGTTGAAAGTGAAGGGATAAAAAAATCTTCCAAGCAAACTGAAAAGAATAAAAAGATGGTGTAGCAATATTCATAGCCAATAAAATAGACTTAAAAATGAAGGCCATAACTAGATACAAACAAGGCCACTACATAATGCTGAAAAGATCTATAAAACAGGAAGATATAACCTTGGTAAACATATATGCACCCAATATAGGAGCACCAAAATATATTTAAAAACTTCTAGAGGACTACAAAGGAGAAATCAACAGCTATACAATGATAGCAGGAGACTTCAACACCCCACTGCCATCACTGGATAGATCCTCTAGACAAAAATTAACAAGATTGCCTGGCCAGTGTGGTTCAGTGGTTGAGCATCAACCCATGCACCAAAAGGTCACCAGTAAGATTCCCGATTGGGGCACATACCCAGGTAGTGGGCCTAATTTCTAGTGGGGGCATGCAGGAGGCAGCCACTGGATGTTCTCTCTCGTCAGTGTTTCTATTTCTCTTTCCCACTCCCTCCTTCTTTCTCTAAAAAAATCAATTAATAATTTTTTTTTAATTAACAAGGAAACAGAAACTCTAAATAATGCACTAGGTCAAATGGATTTAATAGATATTTACACAGAATTACACCCCAAAACTGCAGAATTCACATTCTTCTCAGGTGCACATTTGACATTCTCAAAGATAGATCACATGTTAAGATACAAACTAAGTCTCTATAAGTTCAAGAAGATTGAAATTATATCAAGCATTTTCTCAGATCACAATGGCATGAAACTAGAAATAAGTTACAGCAAAAACATTCAAACACATGGAGGCTAAATAGCATGTTCTTAAACAATAAATGGGTTACCAAGGAGATCAAGAAAGAAATTAAAATCTTCCTGGAAACCAATGAAAATTAACACATATCAACACAAAAGCTATGGGATGCAGTGAAAGCAGTCCTGAGAGGGATGTTCATAGAACTACAGGCCTACCTCAAAAAAACAAACAAACAAAAATTCTAATTGACTTTCTAACCCTACAACTTAAAGAATTAAAAAGTAAGAAAGAAGAAAGAAAGAAAGAAAGAAAGAAAGAAAGAAAGAAAGAAAGAAAGAAAGAAAGAAAGACCAAGAGCAAGTAAAAGGAAAGAAATAGTAAAAATTAGAGGAGAAATAAATAACATAAAGACTAAAAAAAATTTCAAAAGATCAATGAAACAAAGAGCTGAATCTTTGAAAAGATAAACATTGATGAACCCTTAGCCGGAGTCACCAAGAAACAAAAAGAAAGAAACCAAACGAAATCAGAAACAAAAGAGGAAAAGTAACAATTGACAAAACAGAAACACAAAGTATCATTAAAAACACTATGAAAAATTATATGCCAAAAAATTGGACAATCTAGGTGAAATGGACAAATTTCTAGAAATACATAGTCTTCCAAAACTGAACTGGGAAGATATAGAAAACTTGAACAGATCAATAACAACTAAAGAAATTAAAGATGTAATGAAGAAGCAAAAGCCTGGGCCTCAATGACTTTATAGGGGGAGTTTTACCTAACATTCAAAGAAGAACTAACACCCATTCCCCTCAAGTTATTCCAAAAAAATCAAAGAATAAGGAAGACCTCCAAACTTATTTTATGAGGCCAGCATAATTTTAATTCCAAAACCAAATAAAGACACTACGAAAAAAGAAAACTACAGGCCAATATCCCTGATGAACATATGTGTAAAATATTAGCAAATCTGATTCAGCAATACATTAAAAATATTATTCACCATAAACAAGTGGGATTCATGCCAGGGGTGCAAGATTGGTACAATATTCACAAATCAATAAATGTGATACACCAAAAAAAAGAGAGAGAGAGAGAAGAAGGAAGGAAGGAAGGAAGGAAGGAAGGAAGGAAGGAAGGAAGGAAGGAAGGAAGGAAGGAAGGAAGGAAAAACCATATGATCATATTAGTTGATGCTGAAAATCATTCAACAAAACCCAGCACTGATTTCTTATAAAAAATTTCAACAATATGGAAATAGAAGGAACATATCTCAACATAATAATGACTATATATGAAAAACCTATAGACAACATCATACTCAATGGGCAAAAACTAAAAACATTTCTCTTAAAAACAGGAACAACCCAGGGCTGCCCACTTTCACCACTCTTATTTAACATAACACTGGAAGTCTTTTTTTTTTTGTTACAGATATTTTACCTTTTTTACCCCATTGGCATCCCCCTCCCCACCCCACCCCCGCCCAGTCTCCGGCTTAGTTGTCCATGTCCATTGGTCATGCATACATGCATATAAGTTCTGTGGTTTATCTCCTCCCACCCCCCCACCCCCTCTTCTGAGGGATGTCAGTCTGTGCCCTACTTCCATGTTTCTGGGTCTACTGTATTCCTCAGACTGTTATGTTCATTATACTCCGTATATAAGTGAGATCATGTGGTATTTGTCTTTTTCTGCTTGGCTTATTTCACTTAGGATAATACTTTCCAGGTCCCTCCATGTCATCTCAAAGGATAAGAGATCTTTCTTTCTTACCGCTGCATAGTACTCCATTGTGTATATGTACCACAGCTTTTTTATCCATTCGTCTACTGATGGACACTTGGGCTGTTTCCAGATCTTAGCTATTGTAAATAGTGCTGCTGTGAACATGGGGGTACATATATTCTTCCTGATTGGTGTTTCAGGCTTCTTAGGGTATATTCCGAGAAGTGGGATCACTGGGTCAAACCCAGAAATGGACCCAAAGCAATACGCTCAATTAATATTTGACAAAGGTGGCAAGAGCATACAATGGAGTAAAGACAGCCTCTTTAATAAATGGTGTTGGGAAAATTGGACAGCTACATGCAAAAAAATGAAACTAGACCATCAACTTACACCATACACAAAAATAAACTCAAAATGGATAAAAGACTTAAATGTGACCCGTGAATCCATAAAAATTCTAGAAGAAAATGTAGGCAACAAAATTTTGAACATCATACGGAGCAGAATTTTCACTGATATATCACCTAAGGCAACAGAAACAAAGGAAAAAATTAACACATGGCTCTATATCAAACTAAAAAGCTTCTGCACAGCAAAAGAAACAATCATCAAAATGGAAAGGCAGCCCACTGTATGGGAGAACATCATTGCCAATTATACATCAGATAAAGGGTTAATTTCCAATATATATAGAGTGCTCATACAACTCCACAAAAGGAAAACACTGGAAGTCTTAGTCACAGCAATGAGACAAGAGAAAAAAATAAAAGGGATCCAAATTGGAAAGGAGGAAGTGAAAATGTTATTATTCGCAGGTGACATGATATTGTACACAGAATACCCTGAAGACTCCATTAAAAATCTGCTAGATTTAATAAACAAATTTGACAATGTAGCAAGATATAAGACTAAAATCAAGAAGTTGACAGTATTCTTATACCCTAGTAATGAACGCACACAAAGAGAAACTAAAAAAACAATCCCATTTACCATTGCAGCAAAAACACTAAGATACCTAGGAATAAACTTAACCAAAGAAGTAAAGGACCTATTTGCAGAAAACTACAGGACACTGAAAAAAAAAAAAAAAATAGAGGAAGGTTTTAAAAAGTAGAGGCACTGGTTCCAATGGCAGTTCCATTTGTCCTAATGATCCCACTTCTAGTAATATAGACTAAAAATCCTTAAACACAAATCAGAAAGAATATATGTACCTTTATATTCATAATAGCACTATTTACAATTGCTAAGTACTGGAAACAGCCCAAGTGTCCATCAGTAGATGAGTAGATAAAAAAACTGTGGTACATTTAGACAATGGAATACTATGCAGCTCTAAGAAAGAAAAAATTTTTATCCCTTGAGATGACATGGAGGAACCTAGAGAGCATTATGCTAAGTGAAATAAGCCAATCAGAGAAAAGCCTCATGAACTCACTTAGTTGTGAAATATAATGAACAAAATATGATGTTGAACAAAATAAACTCAGAGACATAGAAGTAGGGTTCAGACTGACAAACTTCTGAGAAGGAGGTAGGAGAAAGGGAAGAGATAAACCAAAGAAATTATGCATATAAACATAACTAATGAACCTAGACAACAATGCTGGAGGAGGGCTGGAAATGGGAGAAGGTTGTCAAGGGGGGAAAAAAAAGAATAACATCTGTAACAAAAATAAATTAAATAAATAATAAAAAAATTGTTTAAGTAAAAGCATATACCTTGTTCATAAATTGGAAGAATTAGCATCATTAAAATGTCCATACTACCCAAAGCAATCTACAGATTTAATGCAATCCCCATTAAAATATCTATGACATAATTTATAGAACTAGAAAAAATACTCTAAAAATTTATGTGGAACCAAGAAAGACCCCCAAATAGCCACAGCAATCCTGAAAAAGTAGGAAGGGTCACAATACTGGATATCAGGTTATACTACAAAGCCATTGTAATCAAAACAGCCTGGTACTGGCACAAGAACAGTAATATAGATCAGTAGATCAGAACAGAGAACCCAAAAATTTACCCAAGACTTTATACTCAATTAACATTTGACAAAGGTGGCAAGAGCATACAATGGAGTGAAAACAACCTCTTTAATAAATGGTGTTGGAAAAATTGGACAGCTACATGCAAAAAAAAATAGTTAGACCACCAACTTACACCATACATAAGAATAAACTCAAAATGGATAAAAGACTTAAATGTAACTTGTGAACCCATAATAATTCTAGAAGAAAATGTAGGCAACAAAATTTCAGGCATCATATGCAGCAGAATATTTAATGATACAATAACTAAGGCAAGAGAAACAAAGAAATAAATGAATAAATGAGACTATGTCAAACCAAGAAGTTTCTGCACAGCAAAAGAAACAAGGATCAAAATGGACAGGGAAACAACTATGTGGAAGAACATAATTGCCAATGATATATCAGATAAAGGTTGAATTTCCAAAGTATATATAGTATTCATACAACTCAACAAAAGTAAGACAAATAATCCAATTAATGATGAGCAGAGGGATTCCAAACTGGTGGTGGAGTGAATGGAAGCTACACAGACTATCTCCCAGGAAGAAACTGGAATTACAACTTAAATAAGGACAAATCATCAGGAAAAAGCAACAGAAAAGCAGCTGGAGAGGCCCCATATAACCAGAAATAGAAAAGGGACACTAAATCGCTCCTAGTAGGAACTGCAGAGCCACAAGAGAGTGGACTGGCTGCCCACAGGCAGCAGCTGTTTTAGTTGTGAGCAGCTCTCTCAGGGTTAACATCCCAAGCCAGCCCCACAGCAAGAGGGCCAGGACAGAGCACTAAATTAGCTACAGCCACTCATCTTAGGCTCTGGTAGAGGAAGGGTGGAGTGGACTGGAACTGTGTGAAGAGATTTGGGATTTGGAGAGCTGGGAGGACAATGGGAGTTTTGTGCGGAATCACTCCCTCACAGGACAGTAGCCATTTTGCTCAATGAGCCCCTTCCCAGAAATTAACCCACCTGGCCAGAAAAATGCACATTGGGGTTCATTAACAGCCAGCAAGTATCTGCCCCACCCTCTGGAAATCCTCTTATCCTGAACACCTGAGGAATTATTTTATTCAGTTGAGAACTACAACCCAAGGCTCATCAAGTAACTGAGACTACTACCCTCCAGGCATAAAGCTAGAAGATAACTGAATTTTTCCTGGGCTTGCAAATCTACCCAGGAAAGTAAGACTTGACAGTGGTGCTTAACGTGGGTCCTTTCATACTCATCCAAACCCAGTAGAGGAAGCCACAGTCAATGGAACATCAACACCTACAGAGAAAATTTGGCAGGCTCCAAATCCCACTGAGACGGCAAAAATGGTGAAACAAAGAAACAAATTTCAAGTAAAAGAACAAGAGACAACTACCAAAGAAGAGATAGACAAAATGCAGTTCAGCAAGTTATTAGAGCTAGAGTTCAGAGCAATGATAATGAGGAATCTCAACAGCATGAGTAAAGATATAGAAACATTGAAAACCAACCAATTGAAAGTGAAGAATGACATAACAAAAATAGAGAACACATCAGAAGGAATAACCAGCAGAGTAGAGAAAGCTGAGGACCAAATAAGTGAATTAGAAGACAGGGTGGACAAAAATCACCCAATCAGATAACCAAAAAGAGAAAACAATTAAAAAAACAGGAAGATGGCTTAAAAGAACTGTGGGACAACTTGAAATGTAACAACATCCTCATCATAGGAGTTCTGGAAGGAGAAAATGAGCAAGGGTTAGAAAATATATTTGAAGAAATTGTGAGAGAAACTTTCCTAATTTGGTGAAGGAAAAACACAGTCAAGTACAAGAGGCACAGAGAACCCCAAATAAGAAGAACCCAAACAGACCCACACCAAGACACATAATAATTAAAATGCCAAAAATTAAAGACAAAGGGAGAATCCTATGGGCAGCAAGAGATAAGCAACAGGTTACTTATGAAGGAACCCCCATAAGGTTATCAGCTGACTTCTAAACAGAAACACTACAGGCCAAAAGGGAATGGCATGTAGTAATCAAAGTAATGAAAAACAAGGATCTAAACCCAAGACTACTCTATTCAACAAGGCTATCACTCAAAATAGAAGGTGATATAAAAAGCTTTCCAGAAAAAAAGAACTGAGAGAATATTTTAGCACCAAACCAGCACTACAAGAAATATGAAAAAGACTGCTGTGATGATTAGAAGAAGTATAAAGAAAAATATAACCCTAATAAACAAAAATGGCAATAAATAAGCATATATCAATAATAACCTTAAATATAAATGGATTAAGTGCTCCGATCAAAAGACACAGAGTAGATGATTGGTTAAGAAAGCTAGACTCATATATATGTTGTTTACTAGAGACCCACTTCAATAAAAGACTCACATAGGTTGAAAGTGAAGGGATAGGAAAAAATCTTCCAAACAAATGGAAAGATAAAAAGAGCTTGGGTAGCAATACTCAAACTGATAAAATAGACTTAAAAATGAAGGCCATAGCTAAAGACAAACACAGGCACTACATGATATTGAAAGGATCTATCCAACAGAAAGATATAACCTTGGTAAATATATATGCACCCAATATAGGAGCACTCAAAAATTAAAGACAAAATTATATTTAAAAACTACTGGATGGCTACAAAGGAGAAATCGACAGCAATACACTTATTGTGGAAGACTTCAACACCCCTCTGGCATCACTGAATAGATCCTGTAGACAAAAAAATTAACAAGGAAACACACACTCTAAATGATGGACTAGATCAAATGGATTTAATAGATATCTAAAGAGAATTACACCCCAAAATTTTAGAATTTAAATTCTTCTCTAGTACACATGGGACATTCTCAAAGACAGACCCCATGTTAGTACACAAACTAAGTCTCTACAAGTACAAGAAGATTGAAATCATATCAAACATCTTCTCAGATCACAATGGCATAAAACTAGAAACAACAAAAACACACTAAGGCATTTAAACAGGTAGGGACTAAATAGCATGTTATTAAACAATGAATGGGTTACCAAGGAGATTAAGGAAGAAATTTAAACTTTCCTGGAAACCACTGAAAAGGAACATACAACACAAAATCTATGGGACACAGCAAAAGCAGTACTGAGAGGGAAATTCATAGCACTACAGGCCCACCTCAAGAAACAAAAAAAAATTTTTTTGGATCAACTACCTAACCTCACAGCTTAAAGAACTACAAAGCAAACAAAAAGAAAAAACCCAGAGCAAGTAGAAGTAGAGAAATAGTAAAGATCAGAGCAAAAATAAATAACATAGAGACTAAAAAAAAAAACAATTCAAAAGATCAATGAAACAAAGAGCTGGCTCTTTGAAAAGATAAACAAGATCAATGGATCCTTAGCTAGATTCACCAAGAAACAAAGAGAGAGTACCCAAATAAATAAAATCAGAAATGAAGGAGAAGGAGTAACAACTGATACCACAGAAATTCAAAGGATCACTAACAAATACAATGAACAACTATACATAAATAATTTGGAGAGTCAAGGTGAAATGGATGAATTTCTCAAAACACATAGTCTCCCAAAACTGAACCCAGAAGAGAAAGAAAAGTTAAACAGACCAATGACACCTAAGGAAATTGAAGATGTAATCAAGTATCTTCCAGTGTATAAGAGCGCAGGCCCAGATGGCTTCACAGGGGAGTTTTACCAAACATTCAAAGTAGAACTGACACCCATTCTCCTCAAACTATTCCAAAAAATCAAAGAAGAAAGAAAACTTCCAAACTCATTTAATGAGGCCAGCATAATGCTACTTCCAGCACCAGGTAAACACACTACAAAGAAAGAAAACTACAGGCTGATATCCTGGTGAACATAGATGCCAAAATCCTTAACAAAATATGAGCAAATCAGACTAGCAATACATTTAAAAAATTATACATCATGACCAAGTGGTTTTCATCTCAGGATGCAAGACTGGTACAATATTTGCAAATCAATAAATGTGATACACACCTCGCCCAAAAAAAGAAAGATAAAAAAACATATGATCATATCAATAGATGCTGAAAAAGCATTCAACAAAATCCAGCACCCATTTGTAATAAAAATGCTCAGCAATGTGGGAATAAAGAGATCATATCTCAAAATAATAAAGGTCATATATGAAAGGCCTACAACCAACATCATACTCAATGGGCAAAACTAAAAGCATTTCCCTTAAGAACAGAAACAAGACAAGGATGCCCAGTTTTGCCACTCTTATTTAACATGGTACTGGAAGTCTTAACCACAGCAGTAAGACATGAAGAAAAGGTAAAAGAGATCCAAATTAGAAAGGAGGAAGTAAAACTGTCATTATCCACAGATGACTAGATATTTATTCATAGAAAACCTTAAAGACTGGACCAAACATCTACTAGAGCTAATAAACAAATTTGGTAAAGTAACAGGATACAAAATTAACATCAAGAAACTGAGAGAGAATCAAATGGCGGTGGAGTGAATGGAAGCTACACAGAACATCTCCCAGGACCAAACTGGATTTACAACAAAAATAAAGACAAATTGTCAGGAAGGAGCAACCGGAAGGCAGTCTGGAGGACCACATAACCAGGGACACTGACTCAATCCTGGTAGGCTTGCGAGGACGTGAGAGGGGGCCGGGAGACCACAGTCTGGAGCAGCCTGGGCTGGGACCAGAGAACTCGGCTGGGACCAGGGGACTCAGCTGGAGTATGCTGCAGCCTCAGCTGAGTGCTAAGCCCTCGGCTGGTGCCGGACAGACTCGGGTGGGAACAGGGGACTCAGAGGGAAGCTACTGCCGCCTCAGCTGCGACCACAGCTAAATCCTTTGAACTCAGCTGAGTGCTACACCCACGGCTGGTGCCGCAGCCACAGCCTCACTTGTCTGGGAGCAGCACCATCTTGTTAAAAGTCCCAGGCGGCTCCATGGCGCAGAGTCTGGACAGAGGCTAAATTGACAGATGCCACTCACCTTGGGCTCAGGCAGAGGGAAGGCAGACTGGACTGGAACTGTGTGGGGACACTTGAGATTTGGAGGGTGCTCAGAGCTTTTGCTGAGTGCAGCCACGCAGGACTGTGGTCATCTTACTCCTTCCCAGGGCCCTGGGGAGAGGCAGAGGCCCCTCCCTAAGAGATTCAACCCCACCTGGCAGCCATTGAAATGCTAATTGAGGCCAATTAACAACCAGCATCTGCCCCACCCTCAGGAAATCCTCTTACACTGAGCACCTGAGGGAGTTTTTCAGGCAACTCAGAAAACAAGGTTCTTCAGGTGACCTCTACTAATAGCCTCCAGGCAAAAAAAGCTAGAGGAAAGATAAGACTTGACAGTAGTGGTTAAAGTGGGTCCTCTCTGCCTCATCCAAAACCAGGAGAGGGAGCCACAAACAGCAGAACACCAACACCCACAGGGAAAATTTGGCAGACTCCGAAGCTCACTGTGATAGCCAAAATGGTGAAAAAGAGAAACAAAAGCCAAACAAAAGAACAAGAGACCTGTACCAAAGATGAGATAAATGAGGTGCAGTTAAGCAAGTTAACAGAACTAGAATTTAGAGCCATGACCTTGAGGAAGCTCAACAGCATGTGTAAGGACATGAGCACCATGAGTAAAAACATAGAAATGTTGAAAATCAACCAGTTGGAAATTAAAAATGACATATCAAAATGAAAAACACATTGGAAGGTCTAAAAAGCAGAGTAGAGGAAGCTGAGGACCAGATCAGTGAATTAGAACAGGATAGAAAAAAATCAACCAATCAGAAAACCAAAAGGAAAAAAAAACGATTAAAAAACAGGATACGTAATAATATTCGCATCATAGGAGTCCCAGAAGAAGAAGAAAATGAGCAAGGGTTAGAGAATAGATTCAAAGAAATAGTGACAGAAAACTTCCCTAATTTGGTGAGGAAAGACGGCATTCAAGTTCAAGAAGCACAGAGAGCCCCATGTTAGAAGAAAACAAACAGGCCCACACCAAGACACATAGTAATGAAACTGCCAAAAATTAAAGACAAAAAGAGAATCCTTAAAGCAGCAAGAGATAAGCAACAGGTTACCTACAAAGGAAACCCCATAAGGCTCTCAGCTGACTTCTCACAAGAAACACTACAGGCCAGAAGGAAATGGCATGAAGTAATCAAGGTCCTGAAAAACAAGGATTTGAATCCAAGACTACTCTACCCAGCAAGGCTATCATTCAAAATGGAAGGTCAAATAAAGAGCTTCCCAGACAAAAAAAAAGGCTAAGGGAATACATTAGCACCAAACCAGCACTACAAGAAATGTTAAAAGGTCTGCTGTAATTAGCAGGAGAAATGGGAAGAAAAATAGAACCACACTAAACAAAATGGCAATAAATAAGTACATATCAATAATCACCTTATATGTAAATGGATTGAATGCTCCCATAAAAAGACACAGAGTAGTTGATTGGAAAAGAAAGCATGACTCATCTATATGTTGTTTACAAGAGACCCACCGCACAACAAAAGACTCACATAAATTGAAAGTGAAGGGATGGAAAAAAATCTTCCAAGCAAATAGAAAGGGAAAAAAAACTGGGGTGGCAATACTCATATCTGATAAAATACACTTCAAAATGAAGGCCATAACCAGAGACAAAGAGGGCCACTACATAATATTGAAAGGATCTATCCAACAGGAAGATATAACCTTGATAAACATATATGCACCCAATATAGAAGCATCAAAATATATTAAAAATCTTCTGCAGTACTTCAAAGGAGAAATCGATAGCAATACAATCATAGCTGGGGACTGCAACACCCCGCTGACATCACTGAATAGATCCTCTAGACAAAAAATTAGCAAGAAAACAGAGACTCTAAATGAAGCACTAGACCAAATGGATTGAATAGATATCTACAGAGAATTACACCCCAAAACTACAGAATTCACATTCTTCTCAAGTGCACATGGGACATTCTCAAAGATAGACCACATGTTAGGGCACAAACAAAGTCTCTACAAGTTCAAGAAGACTGAAATCATATCAAGCATCTTCTCAGATCACAATGGCATGAAAGCAGAAATCAATTGCAAGAAGAACATACAAAGTCATTTGAACACATGGAAACTAAATGGTACATTATTAAACAATGAATGGATCACCGAGGAGATCATGGAAGAAAACAAAAACTTCATGAAAATCAATGAGAATGAAGACAGAACACAAAATCTATGGGATGCAGCAAAAGCAGTTCTGAGAGGGAAGATCATAGCACTACAGGCCTACCTCAAAAAACAAGAAAAATATCTAATAGACTATCTAACCTCACAACTTAAACAACTAGAGAGCAAACAAACAAACAAACAAAAAACCCAGAGCAAGTGGAAGGAAGGAAATAGTAAAGATCAGAGCAGAAATAAACGACATAGAGACAAAAAAAAAAAAAAAAAATCAAAGGATCAATGAAACAAAGAGCTGGTTTTTCGAAAAGATAAACAAGATTGATGGACCCTTAGCTACACTCACCAAGAAACAAAGAGAGAGAACCCAAATACATGAAATCAGAAATGAAAGAGGAGAAGTAACAACTGACACCACAGAAATACAGAAGATCGTTAACAACTACTGTGAAAAATTATATGGCAACAAATTCGACAATCTAAGCGAAATGGACAAATTTCTAGAAACACATAGTCTCCCAAAACTGGACCAGGAAGAGATAGAAAACTTGAACAGACCAATATCAACAGAAGAAATTGAAGATGTAATCAAGACTCTCCCAGCAAACAAATGCCCAGGGGGAGTTTTACCGAACATTCAAAGAAGAACTAACACCCATTCTCCTCAAACTATTTCAAAAAATTCAAGAAGAAGGAAGACTTCCAAACTCATTTTATGAAGCCAGCATAATTCTAATTCCAAAACCAGAAAAAGACACTACAAAGAAAGAAAACTACAGGCCAATATCCTGATGAACATAGACACCAAAATCCTGAACAAAAAACTAGCATATCAGATCCAGCAATACACCAAAAAAATTATCCACCATGACCAAGTGGAATTCATCCCAGGGATGCAAGGCTGGTACAATATTCGCAAATCCATAAATGTGATACACCACATAAATAAAATGAAGAATAAAAAGCTCATGATCATATCAATAGATGCCAAAAAAGCCTTCCACAAAATCCAGCATCCATTTCTGATAAAAATGCTCAGCAATCTGGGAATAGAGGGATCATATCTAGACATAATAAAGGCCATATATGAAAGACCTATAGTCAACATCATACTCAATGGGCAAAAATGAAAAGCATTTCCATTAAGTAAAGGAACAAGGCAAGGATGCCCACTTTTGCCACTCTTATTTAACATAGTACTGGAAGTTTTAGCCACAGCAATCAGACAGGAAGAAAAAAATAAAAGGGATCCAAATTGGAAAGGAGGAAGTGAAACTGTCATTATTTGCAGATGACATAATACTATACGTAGAAAACCCAAAAGACTCCATCAAAAATTTACTAGACTTAATAAATGAACTTGGCAAAGTAGCAGGATACAAAATTAATGTCAGGAAATCGATGGTATTCTTATACACCAAGGATGAACTCACAGTCAGAGAAACTAAGAAAACAATCCTATTTACCATTGTGGGAAAAAAATTAAGATACCTAGGAGTAAACTTAACCAAAGAAATAAAGGACCTATTCGCAGAAAACTACAGGTCGTTGAAAAAAGAAATAGAAGAAGATATAAAAAAGTAGAAGCACATACCCTGTTCATGGATTGGGAGAATTAACATCATTAAAATGTCCATATTACCCAAAGCAATCTATAGATTCAATGCAATCCCCACCAAAATACCAATGGCATACTTCACAGAATTAGAACAAGTACTTCAAAAGTTCATATGGAACCAAAAAAGACCTTGAATAGCCACAGCAATCTTGAAAAGGAAGAACAAAATTGGAGGGATCACATTACCAGATTTCAGGTTATACTATAAAGCCACCATAATCAAAACAGTCTGGTACTAGTACAAGAACAGGCATAAAGACCAGTGGAACAAAACAGAGAATCCAGAAATAGACCCAAGGCAATATGCTCAATTAATGTTTGACAAAGTTGGCAAGAGCATACAGTGGAGTAAGGACAGCCTCTGCAATAAATGGTGCTGGGAAAACTGGACAGCTACATGCAGAAAAATGAAACTAGAACATCAACTTACACCCTACACAAGAATAAACTCAAAATGAATAAAAGACTTAAATGTGACTCATGAATCCATAAAAATCCTAGAAGAAACTTTAGGCAACAAAATTTCAGACATCATACGCAGCAGAATTTTCACTGATACATCACATAAGGCAATAGAAACAAAGGAGAAAATGAACACATGAGACTACATCAAACTCAAAAGCATCTGCACAGCGAAAGATACAATCATCAAAAAGGAAAGGCTACCCACTGTATGGGAGACCATAATTGCCAATGATATATCAGATAAGGGGTTAATTTCCAATATATACAGAGTGCTCATACAACTCCACAAAAGCAAGACAAAGAACCCAATTAAAAAATGGGCAGAGGAACTAAATAGACACCTCTCCAAACAGGACATACAAATGGCTATGAGACATATGAAGAAATGTTCATCATCACTAATCATCAAAAAGATGCAAATTAAAACAACAATGAGGTATCATCTCACACCTGTCAGAATGGCCGCCATCAACAAATCATCAAACAACAAGTGTTGGCAAGGGTGTGGAGAAAAGGGGACTCTAGTACACTGCTGGTGGGAATGCAGACTGGTGCAGCCACTATGGAAAACAATATGGAGTTACCTCAAAAAATTAAAAATTGAACTTCCATTTGACCCAGTGATCCCACTTCTAGGAATATACCCTAAGAAGCCTGAAACACCAATCAGAAAGAATATATGTAGCCCCATGTTTGTAGAAGCACTGTTTACAATAGCTAAGATCTGGAAACAGCCCAACTGTCCATCAGTAGACAAATGGATTAAAGAGCAGTGGTACATATACACAATGGAGTACTATGCAGCTGTAAGAAAGAAAGATCTCTTGTTTTTTGAGACTACATGGAGGGACCTGGAGAGTATCATCCTGAGTGAGGCAAGCCAAACAGAGAAAGACAAGTATCATATGATCTCACTTATTTGTGGAATATAATGAACATAACAGTCTGAGGAATGGGGTAGTCCCAGAGACGTGGAAGTGGGGTACAGACTGACAATCCCCAGAAGAGGGGATGGTGGGGAGAGATAAACCACAGAACTTATATGCATGTATGCATGAACAGTGGACGTGGACAACAAACTGGGACAGGGCGGGGAGTGAGGGGGAGGGGGGAATCAGTGGGAGGAAAAAGAGAAACATCTGTAACAAAAATTAATTAATAAAAAAGAAAATAATAATGAAATAAAATTTAGCTTTAAAAAAATCCTTTATGAAATGGAAAAAAAAAAGAAATTGACAGCATTCTTATATACCAATAATGAACTCACAGAAAGAGAAACTAAAAAAAACCAATCCCACCTTGTCTGGTGTGGCTCAGAGTTTAGAGTGTTGGCCTGGTGGCCAGAGTCCTAAGTTCGGTTCCTGCTAAGGGCATGTACCTTGGTTGCTATTTGTCCCCGGCCTTGATTGGGGTCGTGTGGTGGTGACCATTCGATGTGTCTCTCTTTCTCTTTCTCCCTCTCTCCTTCCTTTTCTATCTGAAGATGAATGTAAAAGTGTCCTAGGGTGAGGATAAAAAATTTAAAAATCCCATTATTGGATGGCCAAGTAGTGTTCTCTGAGGAGAGAACACTTAAGCACTTTCTAAATGATATAAGAGGGTGTACAATGTGAATATCAAGACTAAGCAGTGCATCTCAGCAAAGGCAATGGCCGTGAAGCAGGGACAAATGACTTCCTCATATTCAAATGAAATCTGGACAGAAATCTTTCTTTCTAATCATACAATCCCAAAGCTCACTGCCACTTGAGAGTTAAGCATGATGATCATGTCTCCCTGTCCTTGTATATTTTTTTGTCAAGCTAAGAAGGCTCTTCATCTGTCCCATGTCATCATATTTTGTCTATTTCTCACTGAATTCAGCTTGCTTTGGCATTTACAGAGTTGCATCCTTCCTAATATTGTCAGCATTCTATCTACATCCTGTGCCAGGGGCAGGGATATCAAATTGATCAGACTTGAGGGTTGGAGTCCCATGGGAAATCTCCAAAGATTCCCCCATCCCTCAGGTTAACTGTGGAGACTCTGTTAGGCCTCTCTTATTAGCTCTACATTTTCCAGAGCATTTGGAGATGAGTGGTTCAACTTTCTCTATACCACCTGTGAACTGTATACAGTCTTTTCCAAGCAGCAGGCTGAAGTGTTATCAGACATAAATGATACTCAAGTCATAAGTGAATACAAGGCATGAGCATGCACTTTTTGATTGACTTAGAGTCATTCATTTATGACACTTGACTTGTAACTTAAGAGCTTCATCATCTGTCTATCTTCCATATCCAAAACACTGCCTGATACTATGTGCACATTCAAGGTGTGACTATAATAAAGGATATTTAGGAAAAATGCCCAAGTAGAACCTGAGACCTTGGCACTAATAAGTTATGATTTTTCCATCTCATGGTGTTCCCATGATGTGTTTCTACATAACAAAACATCCCCAAACTTAGTGACTTTAAATGACTACAACAGCCCTGGCCAATTTGGCTCAGCAGTTGGATTGTTGGCCTGTGGACCAAGGAGGGGCGGTTTCAATTCCGGTCAAGGGCATGCACCTCGGTTGCAGTTTGGTCCCTGGCCCCCTGGTTGTAGTCATACATGAGGCAATCAATCAATGTGTCTTTCTCACATTGATGTTTCTCTCTCTCTCTCTCTCTCTCTCTCTCTATCCCTCCCTCCCTCCCTCTGTGTCTGAAAATAAAAGGAAAAATATCCTAGGGTGAGGATTTTTTTTAAAATGCCATTTACCATTACAGCAAAAAAAAAATTAAGATACCTAGAAATAAAGTTATCCAAAAAAGAACCTACTTGCAGAAAACTATAAGACATTGAAAAAGAAATAGAGGAAGATATAACAAAGTGGAAGCATATACCTTGTTCATGGATTGGAAGAATTAACATCATTAAAATATTCATACTACCTAAAGCAATATATAGATTCAATGCAATCCCCATTAAAATACCAATGACATATATCACAGAACTAGATCAAATGCTTCAAAAGTTTACATGGAACCAAAAAAAGACCCTGAATAGCCACAGCAATCTTGAAAAACAAGGACAAAGTTGGAGGAATCACAATACCAGATATCAGGTTATACTACAAAGGCATTGTAATCAAAACAGCTTGGTACTGGCACAAGAACAGGCATATAGATCAATGGAACAGAACAGAGAACCCAGAAATTGACCCAAGACAATATACTAATTAACATTTGACAAAGGTGGCAAGAGCATACAGTGGAGTAAGGACAGCCTCTTTAATCAACAGTGTTCAGAAAATTGGAAAGCTACATGCAAAAAAAAAAAAATAAAGCTAGACCACCAACTTACACCATACACAAACATACACTCAAAATGGATAAAAGACTTAAATATGACTTATGAATCCATAAAAATCCTAGAAGAAAATGTAGGCGACAAAATTTCAGACATCACACACAGCATAATTTCCACTGATAAAATGCCTAAGGCAAAAGAAACAGGAAGAAATGGACATATGGAACTACATCAAACTAAGGAGCTTCTTCACAGCAAAAGAAACAAGCATCAATGGAAAGGGAACCCACCACATGGGAGAGCGTAATTGCCAATGATACCTGAGATAAGGGGCCAATATCCAAAATATATAGAGTACTCATACAATTCAAAAACGGAAGATAAAGAACCCAATTTAAAAATGGGCAAAGGATCTAAAGAGACACCTCTTCAAACAGGACATATAAATGGCCAAGAGACATATGGAAAATGTTCAATGTCACTAATCATCAGAGAGATGCAAATTAAAACAAGGAGGTATCACTTCACATCTGCCAGAATGGCCGCCATCAACAAATCATCAAACAACAAGGGCTGGCGAGGGTGTGGAGAAAAGGCGACTCTAGAACACTGCTGGTGGGAATGTAGACTGGTGCAGCCACTATGGAAAACAGTATGGTGTTTCCTCAAAAAATTAAGTTGAACTGCCATTTGACCCAGTGATCCCATTTCCAGGAATATATCCTAAGAAGCTAGAAACACCAGTCAGAAAGAATTTATTTACCCCTATGTTCATAGCAGTACTTTTTATAATTGCTAAGATCTAAAAACAGCCCAAGTGTCCATTAGTAGATGAATGAATAGAAAAGTTTTGGTACATATACACAATGGAACATTATGCAGCTATAATAAAGAGAGATCTCTTATCCTTTAAGACAACATGGAGGCACCTGGAGAGCATTATGTTAAATGAAATAACCCAATCATAGAAAGACAAATACCACACGATCTCACTTATTTGTATAATATAATGAGCAAAATAAGCTGATGTACAAAATGGACCCAGAGCTCTGGCCAGTTTGGCTCAGCAGTTAGAGCCTCGGCCACAGACCAGAGAGTCCCGAGTTTGGTCTCCACTAAGGGCACATACCTGGGTTGCAGTTTGTCCCCGGTGCTGGTAGGGGTTGTGTGGGTGGCAACCAGTCAATGTGTCTCTCACATCGATGTTTCTCTTCTTCTTTTCTTCCATCTCTCCCTCCTACTCTATCTGAATATATAATTGCAAAAAATGTGACCTTGGATGAGGATAAAAAAAAATAGACCTAGAGACATAGAAGTAGGGTACAGAGGGACAAACCTCAGAAGAGGAGGATGTAGCAGGGGGAGGAAGAAATAAACCAAAGAACTTATATGCATGTATGTGCAACCAATGGACATAGACAACAATGCTGGGGTGGAGGGACTGGGAAGAGGGTATCAATGGGGGGAAAAGGAGAAACATCTTTAACAAAAATAAATTGATAAAAAAAAGAATAATGGAATTATTTATTGGGTTGGCTAATGGAAAACATTGTAAATAATTTTAAAATATTGTGAATGTCATAGATATAAATTTAATTCCACATGACTACTATTTTGAGTAATTTTTAAAATACCTTCTTCCGTAGTTTAAAACATTAATATATGTGACTTGTACTATATTCTCATTTAATATGTTAGGATGTTAGTGGTGACTAGAATAGAGGGTGCAAGCAGCAGAAAAGTGTGAAAATATTTCAAATAAAAAGGTTACATGATTGTAAGCTATAATTAACACAACTTAAAATTTATCAGATAATATGTTCTTTCCATGAAAATTAGTAGAATTATAATAAGTATCTAAAATAGTACCAGAACAGAGACCCATTTCTTATTCCTATGACTTAATACACTCCTTAAAGCAAGGAATTCTTGTTTAAGGCAATATTTTATTTTATTTTTTGTTTGCTTCATATTTCTTTGTAGGATCATAATTTGTTTTAATCATTATGAAAAGTTCTTTACAACCAAAAACACCCTGCTTGGTAAAAGCTACAGAAACTCATCAATCCTTTCAGTTTAGTTTTTTTTAAAGCAAGTTCCAGAGGAATTGGAAATCTATATTAAAGGTCACTTCACATTAAATGTATTCCAATTAGTTAGAAATGCCGGACATATCAATTATACAATTCCTGATGGTAAAACAGAACAGGCAGTGTTCATATAAACATCTATAAGAAAATTGCCTTAGGCCCCTGTCTATTGACACTATTCTTGAAAGGCACTAATTTCTTGTAAATTATCAATGCAATAGAACAAATGAGGTTTAGCAGATATTGTTAGTATATTTATGAATGCAAAAACATTTTGATTACAATAATTGGGCCTCTATTGTTAACATATTTTAGTACTAATGCACAAGAATAAGAATTAAATGATGAAGAATGGTGGAAACTGTTATCTGTAAAATGATGATTGCCTAGATTATTTTAGGTACTTGGGTGATATCAATTTTTCATTTTATGTTGAAAAGTCTTATTGTCTAAGAAAGAGAGTCTTCTTCCTTTTGCTTGAGATTGTGAGACTTCCCTTAGCCCTGTGAGCACAGGTGCCCTACAGAAAAGGGAGTCAAAAGCAGCAAGAGGGAAGGAGGAAGATAGCGGTGGGCAGGACCAGAGGGAGGGTGAGTGTGTGAGATAGTGAGCAGGTGTGTGAGAGAGTGTGAGTGGGTGTGAAGGTGGACGATCAAACCTCAGCAGTGCAAAGCCACGGAGCAGAAGGTTCCTGTGCTGTGGACGAAGCAGCCAGCTACTGCAGTAAGCAGCCCTTCAGGGTGCTTCTCCCTGCGCCATAGGGAGGTCCCACCATTTTGGAAGATCCTGGGTCTTCCCTGGGAGGAAGCAGTGGGAGCGGCTAGGGCCCAGCAACCCTAGCCCACCGGCACACAGGGCACTATCAGACCAGTGAACACTCTGTGTCAACACAGACCTGTGTACAGTAGCGGATCTCCCAAGGTGCCGGTTGCGGAAGCCGCAGACAGCCCAGAGCCCAGCACTATCCCCCACAGTACCGATAAGAGTCCAGATATACCCCCAGCAACAGAGGCTGGGGAGCAGACATCCATCCCCAGGCAACAGAAGCATAGACCAGCAGCTGAGACCCATCCCCCAAAACTACAGCAAAAGCTGAGCAGGAGTTGATTCCCATAGGGCAGCAGCAATCCCCAGCTGCCAGCAGCGGGACCTGGGGCTCCATAGAGGCCTGTGTGGTCCAGCAGTACACATGAACAGTGGGAAGCCTGAGCCCCAGAGACTGGTGCCATCCAGCTGTCCACCCTCGGGAACTGCATGGTGCGGGGACACCAGAGAGGCCTGTGCGACCCAGCAGAGACTGTACAATCCAGTTACCCACAGGACCTGCCAGGTGCTGAAACACCAGACAGGCCTGTGCGACCCAGCAGGGACTGTGCCATCCAATTACCCATGGGACCTGTGGGGAGCTGAAGCACCAGAGAGATATGTGTGACCCAGCAGGGACTGCACAATCTAGTTACCCATGGGGCCTGTGGGGTGCTGAAGCCCCAGAGAGGTCTGTGCGACCCAGCAGGGACTGCACAACCTAGTTACCCACAGGGCCTGTGGGGTCCTGTAGCACCAGAGAAGCCTGCACAACCCAGCAGGGACTGTGCCATCCAGCTAACCCCAGGACCTGAAGGGTACTGAAACACTAGAGAGGCCTGTGAGACCCAGCAGCCCATAACATAGGCATAGAGCCGGGTCTCCATAGGAACTGTGCGATCCAGTTACCCACGAGACCTGCAGGGTACAGGGGCACCAGGAAGGCCTATGCGACCCAGCAGTACACAAGATAGATAGAGAGGATGTGAAAATGGAGGCAGAGTGAATAGAAGTTACACAGACGATCTCCCAGGATCAAACGGGAATTACAACTAAAATAAAGACAAATCATCAGAAAAAAAGCAGCAGAAAAGAAGCAGTACAGGACCATGTAACCAGAGACACTTGTAGGATCTGCGGAGGTGCAAGAGGGTGGTGGGTTGGGAACCCACCGAGAGCAGCAGTATTAGCTGTGAGCAGCACCCTCAGGGAATAAAGACAAAGCATGCTCCACAGCACAGAGAGCTGGGACAGAGCACTAAAATACACAGCCACTCACCTGAGGGCTACAGCACAGGGAGGGCAGACTGGGCTGGAAATCTGTGGGGACACCCAGGATTTGGAGGGCACTCAGAGTTTTTACTGAGTTGTGGCCACAAAGGTCAGTGGCCAGTGTGCTCCCTCCTCAAGCTGGGGGGAAAAGCAGCACCCCCCCCCCCGAGAATCAACCTTTCCCAGGTGAGGCAAAGAAATGCAAATTGAGGTTCATTAACAACCAGCATCTATCCCACCCTCTGGAAATCCTCTTATGCAGAACACCAGGGCTACATTACAAGGTACTGAGTAACTGAGACTAATAGCCACCATGAAAAAAGCTAGAGGATAATTGAACCTTTTCTGAGCTTGCAAATCTACCCAGGAAAGTAAGACTTGACAGTGCTGTTTAATGTGGGCCCACCCAGGCTCATCCAAACCCAGTAGAGGAAGCCACAAACAGCATAACACCAACACACACATGAAAAATTTGGCAGGCTCCAAAATCCACTAAGATAGCCAAAATGGTGAAACACAGAAACAAATACCAATTTAAAAAAAACAAGAGAACTCTATCAAAGATGAGATAAATGAAATGCAGCTAAGCAAATTATCAGAGGTAGAGTTCAGAGCCATGTTCTTGAGGAAGCTCAACAGCATGAGTAAGGACATCAACACTATGAGTAAAGAAATAGAAACACTGAAAAACAACCAAGTGAAATGAAGAATGACAAATCAGAAATAAAGAACACATTGGAAGGACTAACCTACAGAGTAGAGGAAGCTGAGGATCAGATCAGTGAATTAGAGGACAGGGTAGAAAAAAGATCAACCAATCAGAAAACAAAAAGGAAAAAAACAATTTAAAAACAAGAACACAGTTTAAGAGAACTGTGGGACAACTGAAAACATAATAACATTCGCAGCATAGGAGTCCCGGAAGAGGAAGAAAATTGGCAAGGATTAGAGAATATATTTGAAGAAATAGTGACAGAAAACTTTCCTAACTTGGTGAAGGAAGAAGGCATTCAAGTTCAAGATGCACAAAGAGCCCCAAGTAAGAAGAACCCAAACAGGCCCACACCAAGACACATAGTAATTAAAATGCCAAAAACTAAAGACAAACAGAGAATCCTAAAAGCAGCAAGAGATAAGCAACAGGTTACCTACAAAGGAAACCCCATGAGGCTCTCAGCTGACTTCTCAACAGAAACATTACAGGCCAGAAAGGAGTGGCATGAAATAATCAAGGTCATAAAAAACAAGGATCTGAATCCAAGATTATTCTATCTAGCAAGGCTATCATTCAAAATAGAAGGCCAAATAAAGAGCTTCCAGACAAAAGAAAACTAAGAAAATATATTAGCACTAAACCAGCACTGCAAGAAATGTTAAAAGGACTGCTGTAATTAGATGAAGAAATAAAAAGAAAAATAGAGCCACACTAAACAAAAATAGCCATAAATAAGTACATATCAATAATCACCTTAAATGTAAATGGCTTGACTGCTCAGATAAAAAGATACAGAGGAGCTGACTGGATAAGAAAGCATGACTCACACATATGTTGTTTACAAGAGACCCACTTCACCACAAAATACTCACATAGGTTGAAAGTGAAGGAATGGAAAAAAATATTTCAAGCAAAAAGAAAGGAAAAAAAAGCTGGGGTAGCAATATTCATATCTGATATAGTAGATTTCAAAAAATGAAGGCCATAACTAGAGATAAAGAAGGCCACTACATAATATTGAAAGGATCTATCCAACAGGAAGATATAACCTTGATAAACATATATGCACCGAATTTAGGAGCACCAACATATATTAAAAATCTTTTGGAGGACATCAAAGGAGAAAACAGCAATACAATCATAGCAGGGGACTTCAATACCATGCTGACATCACTGGATAGATCTTCTAGACATTTGCTCTGTGATACTTTCGCTGTGGAGCACCAGGAAGCTGCAGTGTTGATACAAATAACATGATAGTGATTATAGTTATTAATGTCATAATCTAGCCAAGATTAACCTAAAATAAAAAGAAATTTGTTATTGGTAAATGAGGGGCATAAAGACCAAGGTAAGATGAGAGAAATCTCAGTCATGAAATTAAAAACAAATACAGAAAAATCTACCCACATCCCCAGGTGTCAGATGGATGCTTTCAAAAAGTTCAGGTCTCAGACAATCCACTATGAGCTCTACTTCTCAGCCCAGAAGAAAGAGATACCAATAGATCATTTGAAAAAAGACTCAGAAATGAAAAAGGAAAACGCTGAGCTCTGGTAGACCAACATCGGAGTTTGGATGTTTGGGTGCCCCTGTCAGTACCAGATATCTGGCCCCAGGTATTCGAAGAGTGGACAATAGACATCTTATTTCCTTAATTTTATCTCTCCTACTCAGTTTCTGGCCTCAGCTTGAAAAATCCTCCCACGATCTGTACAATTTCATTTTCTGCTCTTGACCTTACCTTGGCTCTTTTTTGTGTGTTTGTTTGCTTTAATGAGAAGTAAAATTTAACCCTGGGTTATTATATTCAGGTGTCTCTCCTCCTTTGAGTTAACTTGAGTTACCCATGTGTAATGCAGTTAGACCAGCCCAGCTTCTAGATGAGACAGGCTTCCAAGGCACACAGCATCTACGGCTAAACGGCCAAATGTGTTGCCTGTGTCGGACCAACGTAGGAATGCTTAGGCATTTCCCTCTGGCTTCCCACAGCCTTCCTGCTTCTTTTTTTATAGCTGCTAAAATAGATTTTCCAGATTTCTCATCCCAAATCCAAATGTTCTATTGAAGGAAGCAGAACAGAAATTGCTGAAAGATGGGAACACTCCAGCCTTCATTCAGAATTTACAGAACTGTTACTGGCAGACATTCAGAAGTTTCCATTTCTGTCCAAATTAGCTCATGAGTCTTGGTGTTCTGCCTGTTGTACTTCAGGGCCAGGAATTGGGAGGAAGTTATAAAAATTAATATTGCTCCATATGCCAAAAGTCTGAATGAGGCCACAGTGCAACAAACTAAATTAAATGCAAGAATTGGAACATCATGACTGTAAGAAATAAATCAAACTCCCAGAGTAGAGTTTTAGGGGTAAAAAATGTTCATTTCCACATGTATCCCTGCAACTCACCACTGTGTAGGGATACCAGCTCCTGTTAGTGACATGATGTTGCTTCAACGTTCATAAACTGGTACACAACAAAGTATTTCCTTGTATATCTATATCTTCTTTCATTTAAAAAAACATAATATCTGTCCATCATGGATCCTTTGAACCTCCGATTTGTCATCATCCACACCAGCGATGTCCAACCTTTGTCATCTCATGGTGCACGGAAACTAGTTACTAAAATTCAGCAGCACGCCAAAAATTGTTATAATTTTTCCCTATCTGACAAAAAAAAAACTAGATATGATTCATTCACACTCTGTGGCTATTGCTGTGTTGTCTGTTGTCATTTTTTATTTGACAATCTAAGGAAAGGAGACCACTACCCCTAATGAAATAGTTAAGTATTACATGTTTTAAAAATTCTGGATCATTTTTATACATAGTGTGATGTTCAGAATATAAAGTAAGTCAGCACATTTTTATCCGAATTCAGAAATGGGCAAACAAGCCCACCATTAAATAGGCATGCTTTTTGGTTATATAATTAAAACTATACCGTGCATTTTGTTTTCCTCTTGTATTTGATAGCAAAGAGGCTCAGAATGAACTTCTCTCTCTTTTTTTTTTCTTAGCATAGAAGTTCAAGGAAATTTACTTTTTTATTCTCTTTGCCTAGCTACATTTTAATATTTAGTTCCTGGATCTTAATTTCACTGTGGCTTTTGGTTTGTTATACCCGTAATTTTTATTATAAATGATAGTAAATACTTTTTAGAAACATGTAGGCTACATAATTGTAAAGTGACATAGTGATTCATATTTCTTTTGTCACAATGTACTGTAGTTAACAGGGTAGGAAGATAAATGATAACTGACAGGAGGGAAAACATTGCATTTTATACAAGGTAGACCTTTCTTTTTAATCTATTTACACAGATAAATAAGAGATGATAGAAGTTTAGTGTGCGAATATGAGTGGAAAATTGTTAATTGGTCATAACCAGTGAAATTGCTGCATACTAGAAAAAGTGTTTGACATAATGAAAAGCAATTTGTGATTTTGTTCTATCATCAGTCTCTGAGATAAAGATGTCAGTTGGATAGGCAAAGAGAAGGACCTAAATAATCCTGACAATGCCTTTTTTTTTTTTTTTTTTTTGCTTAAAGAAGCAAAAACAAATTACTGTCATTGAAGCTGGGAGCTAAAGGCTGGGAGGTGGGGCATTGTTAAAGGAGCAAGAAATAGAGGAAATGACAGAAATCAATGTTGTGGTCAATATTTTTCACACATAATACCATGTGCCTGTGCTAACCAGGTATCTGCACTCATTTTGTGGTTTAATATTTGCCTATTAGCCAAGAAAAACATCCGTATTGTTATCAAACAGAGAAGCACAGCCTCCTCAGAAAAAGTGGGGGAAAAGCTTGAAGATGTTGGAAAAAGAACCCTGGATTTTACACAGTAGTGATTGTACTGCCATTCACATTATCATTACCATCATTTATACCAGCTGAAAAGTAGAGATGAGATTACATTCATCAGGAGATATTGTTGCAAGTCTAATGGCTTAAATTATACAATTTTCAAGTATTAAAAATATGTTATATGCAAACATTTACATTATGAAGTCTAATTTTCCTCATTTTTGAACCCTTTATTATGCCGAAGAGAAATGCATGAGGCCTTAGTTGCTTTAAAAATCAAATGACAATGTCCTAGAAAAATGAAAATGTACACATTAAAAAAAGGGGGAAGGTGAATTTTCAAAGTCACATCCAAAGGCTCTAGAAACGTTTTGTTCTGCTGCAGAAACCGTCCTGTCCTCATTTCTCTGTGACTCCCAGGCTAACAAGGCAGGTTTTGTCACTGAAGTTTACAGACACTGTACCACTTTAGACTTTTGCAAACCACAGAATCTGATGACATTTTTAGTAACGTTTTGTACTGATATTTATGTTGCATTAATTTCTGTTGGCAGGAATTTATTATTATTTTGATGACATTTTACTATTTCACACATAAACATTTTACATATCTTATTCGCATATATTTTTTACACACAATTTGTACAAATAATTACTGCTCCTGAAGAGTAGTGTCTTGAAGAACAGCTCTCCCAGTGCAGATAAATAGGAAATCTGCATTTGGGAAATTATGTATCAAAATCATCTGGTTGTAGCTGAGAAGGCAGTGAGGATGTGGAGTCACAATCTTTTCCCTTGAGGGATTTGTCAACTCTAAAATAGATCCTGACAGGCAAAAGAATGTGTCAGAGCTTTTGACAGTCTCTTGGCTGAGGCCAAAGAATTGGAGTTCTGGGCGCGTTGAAGAGGACAGAGGTGCCTTTCCAGGCATTGGAAAAGATCCGCTCAGTGGTCGTAAAGAACAGAATGATGTGTGATCACCACTGACGCACACCTTCCAATCATCTCAACCCCTAATAGGATAAAGGTTTTCTGGGCCTAATCTACTCTAAAAGGTAAGAAAAGTAAGTTATTTCTGAATGAACTTCTCATAATCAAGAGATGCAAGTCATCATGATATTTTTTAAAACAACTCAATGTCTGCCATTCGATCATGATGTGCAAAAGTGGTAATTGCTAAGAAACAAATAGACCACACACACACACACACACACACAAATGATGGTGATAGAAACAAAGATATCCAGATATTGGAATTGTCACATATGAACTGACAAACAAATGTGATTGAAATGTTTAAGATTTTTAAGTGACAAGATGAAAGATTTCAAAGGAAAACAAGGAATCAATGGAAGTATTATAACTGGAAAATGAAAGCTAACATTATCATACAAGATGGACTTAAATGGCAGACTAGACAGATGAGAAGAGAGACTTGTCAAACATAAATAAGTAAAACATAAGTAAAAACATTCCATAATGAAGTGTAGAAAGAAAAGAATGAAACAGCGTGTCAAAAGAAGCTTCCTTTTCCAACTTGAAGTCTTCCCTCCTGGCCTCACAAAAGTAAAGCACTGAAGAAGCCAAAAACCAATTATATTTTTTGGGCCATCAGAAAACTGAGGTTACAAAAGCTGTTCACCACCTTGAGATCTGGAAAAGATGGGCAAACTCAAACAGTCACAGCCAAGATTTGATGACTTAGGGTGGAAGCCACTGGAGCTACAAACTAGTAGAAACACTTAGATGGTCACTTTCATGCACTGCTGGTTACAGTACCCTACCAGGTTCTTATGATGAAGACTCAGAACACTTGCCCTATGGCTATCAGAGGGAGATGGAAAAATTAACTTTGTGAAATATGCCCAGAGCATTCTCTCTTAAAAAAGACCTACTTTGGCTGGTGGGCACACAATGCAATATACAGATCATGTATCATAGAAATGTGCACTTGAAACCTATATGATCCTGTTAACTAAATGTCACCCCAATGAATTTTTTTATTTAAATAAATAGAAAATAAAGAAAAAAATTTAAAAGCCTACTTTCTAGAGGAAAAGACCTTGTGCAAGCTTACTCCAGTTGGGGGAAAGAATTTTCTCACACTCCAGTACCCTCCTGCATTCCTTTCTCTAGGGAGTTAGAGAGGTAAGGCAATTGAGAGACAGACACACATGGAAGTCACAACCCAGAAACACAGGTCCACAATGATGGAGGTTCAATCACAGGGTTATAGAATGCTTCCCAACCTCACATCTAACACAACATCAGCAGGATTGCTATCCAGTAGTATAGCAATAGATTGCTGTCAGAAAAAATCCAAGAGGCATTCACTTTTTAGGAGCATGTTGTTTAACCTCCACATATTTGTGGAGTTTCTTATCACTTCCATTGTGCAGCTGATTTCTAATTTCAAAGCACTGTGAACAGAGTATTGCTTGGTATGACCAGCCTTCTTAAATTTGTTGGGGCTAGTTTTGGATCTCAACATGTGATCTATCCTTGAGAATGTTCCATGTGCACTAGAGAAAAATGTATACAGAAGATTTGACTTTGGATGATAGGCACAAAATGCTATATACAGATAGTATATCACAGAATTGTACACTTGGAACCTATATAATCTTATTAACCAATGTTACCCCAATAAATTTAATTTTAAAAAAGGAAATCCAAGAGGCAAACTTTCTCTAAGGGGTGTACTTAGGGAGGGAAGAACAAAGTTCTGAGTATCTGATCCTCTTTTTAATACTGAGCAGCATTGCAGTGTATGGTTGTACCACAGTGTGTTTATACATTCACCTATTAAAGGATATCTTAGTGGATTCCAGATTTTAGTGATGTGAAGGCAAACTGCTATAAACAGTTACATTTTTATGTGGACATAGTTTAAAATATAGTTGAGTAAATACACAGGAGCATAATTGCTGGATCACATAGGAAACTATGTGTAACCTTGCAAAAAACAACAACAACAAACTGTAAAACTTGCTTTCCAAAGTAACTGTACAATTTTGCAATATCACCAGTCATGAATGACAGTTCCTGTGACTCTGCATTCCCACCAGCATTTAGTATAGCCTGTTTTTTTGTATATTGGTATTCTAATAAGTGTGCATAGTTTCTTGTTGTTTTTGATTTTCAATTCTTCAATGGCAAATGATCATTTTCTTATGCTCATTTGCCATATTTTTATCAGATCGTCTGTCCATTTTTAAAATTATTATTTCCCAATTGTAGAGTTTTCAAACTTTTTTCTCCAATTTTAGATCCACGTCCTTCATCAGCTATGTCTTTTATAAATATTTTTTTTCTATTTTGTGGCTTGTCTATTTTCATAACAGTGTCTTTCACCCAATGCAGAGGTTTTAAATTTTAATAAAGTGTAACAATATTTTTCATGTATTCTTAGGCATGGGTTATTTCTAATGACTTCCTTACAAAGACTATAGAGTGGAAATGGGAGGAGGGGAATAGTAACTGTACGATGGGGAAAAACTGACAAACACTACCTCGCCCAGAGATAAGTCATGTTAGCATGTTTTCTTGACATGTGTACCCAGTAAAGATGTCACTCTACCTCTGTGATCTGACTCCAAAACTATATACTCCATTCTAATCATGAGTAAGACATTGTATAAATCACAATTGAGGGCTTTCTACAAAATTGCTAACAAATGCTTTCCGAAATTGTCAAGATCATCAAAAGAAAAGAAAGGAACTTTCTTTTAAAGAAACTGCTACAGCCAAGCAGCACCTAAAGAGCCATGACAACTACATATATTATGTGGTAGCTTGGATGGAATCCAAGAACAGGAAAAAATGCATTTAGTAAAATCAAAGGAAATATGAATAAAGTATGGTCTTTAGTTACAGTAATGTATCAAGATAGAGTCATTAATTGTAACAAATGTACTATACTCATGTAAGATGCTAAAAATACAGTAAATTGTGTTTAAGGCATATGGGAACTCCCTGTACTATTTTCACAATTTATCTATAAATTAAAAACTTGCAAACAGAATATCTATTGGAAACAACTCCAAAAGCGAGGATGCAGGTGTTCAGAGTATAAATTGAAATCTACATAAAACCTCTTGAACCTCCAGGGTCCTTCCTTCACTGTGCATGTGCAGAAGACACCACTCCACCACCTTTGCAGATGATCTTTAGTGTACTGAAAGTAAGATGACTCCAAATTCAAGTAGAGGCAAATTTGAAAGTTAAATTTTCAAATTTAATTCTATACAATTATTGAATCTTCTCTCACACAAAATACCAGAAAACCACTCTGTGAAAATACTGACAAATACAGAAACATAAATCAACAGACATTGATATTTTCAGATCCACTCATGAATAAGCACCCTAATGTAAAAACCAATACCCGATTTTGAAGATGATCACATTGATATTTGATATTAGAAAATGGATCAAGTCGCTTTGGTCAGAGTGAAACCTGGACAGTAACTGGAAGCTGAGCAAGCCTACAAGTACATAAAATGAAAAGATGAGCTTTTGTTTGCAGAAACCCACATGGTACAGAAGATTGTTGGCTTTGGAAATCCATCTTTCTGACATCCTTCCAGCTAAAGAATTTTCTGTACGGGACTTTTTTTTCCCAGAGAAATTAAATCCTGGGTTCTCCACCATATGAGACCTGGGGATAGAGAACAAAAGAAATCTTCCCCATCAACAGAAACCCACCTATTTATTTCCATTGGCTATCTTACTGGTAGTTTTTACTGGCTGACAGTAAACTGGATGACAATAAAAAATGAATATAAGAGATTTTTTAAAAGAGAAAATGGATCAAGTGACTACAGAAGTTAATGAAAGTTTATTTTGCAGTAGAAATTCTCCTCCTCTATAACAATGATTCCCTGGCAGCCTCCTGCTGTATTTGCTTCATCGTCTGTTTCATCATCTGAATATGTTGACAGAGGATCCCAACGATGGTAATTTTGGCCTTATGATCAGTTTAGTTAATTCCAATTTAAAGCATTTCTTAGAGTTTAAGCTAAGTCATTTACACCAGAATAGTCCAAACATGTGGGTCCCTTAAAGGGAGCCAATTGGCAAAGATGTCTTCTCTTTAATAACCATGGGCTCCTTATGGACCACAGACATTTATCAAAATAATTAGTCAGCATCCAAGATCAAACTATAAACACCTTATGAGAATTTATGATACTCTTTTAACATAGCATGGCTCTATTTAAGGAGATGTCAACAGCTTTATGAATGCAAAAACACCCTTTACATTCAGAATCAACCTCAACCAGGAATGCCTAGAGTTTTCTCCACACTACTGATATCAACATGACTCTCAACTTGGCCCAAGGTCTTTTCACAAATATTTAATTAAGCTATACCATAAAGGGTTGGTACAAGAAATTTGAAAAAAGAAAACAAAAACAGTTGGGCACAAATTAATGGTTGTTTTAACTCTAGTTTAAGGGCCAAACAGAAAACAAACAATGCAAAAGATATATGTACTTCACAGGTGCAGGGGTGTGGCAAAAGGAGGTGTTGTAATACAAATAATAATGAAGTTATTAATAAAATACGAAAATAAACTCTTTCGTGTACCCATAACTTTTGCGCAGGCCTGCATATATATCTTTATGCTTTCAAAACTCACAAGGGAGAAGTAGCTCTGTTCATTGTGCTGTGAAGCAGGTCTACATTTATGGCATATTGTATGAGGTTATAACGCTTAATTAGGTTACATTGTTTTTCCTTTAGTTAAAAGGATAAAATCCATTAAAACTGTTCTCTAGTTTTGACATTAATTGGGCTGGATTTAGTTTAAGTATGTTATCATTCTCCTAGTGCAGTGATTTTCAACTAGTGTGCAAGAATTTTTAAAACATATATTATCTGAGTATTTTAGTCAGGGGCATTGACCTCTTTTCCTTTAGACTGTCAAATAAAAAATGACAACAGCCAACACAACGATAGCTGTCCAGTGTGAATGAATCAAAATTATACCCTTTCTTTTTTGGTCTGATCAGTAAAAAGTATATTTGTTGGTGTGCCGCAGAATTTTAGTAATTAGCTTATTTGTGCCACGAGAAAAAAGGTTAAAAATCACTGTCTTAGTGTATAATAGGGTAGGGAAAAAAGGCAGAAAATTTAATTTAAACAATATTCCCAACTTGCATTATACTTAAACCAATTGGCCTCTAAAAAACTCCATCCAGCTAATCTTTCTAATGGATTTGCAGACTTAGATGATATTGTTTCTAATCACTCGACATTTTTCATTTTAGCATCTTGTAAATGAAAATTAAGATTCATTTTTAGAAGACACAAAGGCTTTACTGAAATGTGTTAGAGATAGAGCAGAAAATAAGATTAAAGTGATGCAATTGTATCACAGATTTTCTTTTGGTGATTATATTATCCATGGGACTTCATTCACTTGCAGTAGATGATACGTGATCAAGACACTAAATACATACAGATTATTTTAGGAAACTTTCAATATTCAATGGACTGTCCAGAATACAGACTATTCATACTGCTAAAGTTTATGTCCAATGTACTCTACTACATATACTGAGGATTACACAAATTAAAATGAAATCAGGAATATTCTAATATTGCCACTGTTAATTATATTGGATATTTTATATATGGATCTTTTATTATAAATTATTATATAATCATTGAAACCCCAAAGTAGTCCCGTTTTAAGGTTGTCTCTCTTATAAGTGAGTTTCACTAAATGAACCTAGTGAAATAAAATGAAAAACTCATTTTGTTAAACTTTCATTTTTCCATTCTATATATGAGTTCATATCTGCATACATAGCAAACAATCCCGTGAGTATTTTGATTTCTGGTCCCAACCTGTGGCTGAAGACTCTTTCTAAAAATGTTGCACATGAAGCATTTCTTCAAACTGACGTTAGCAAAGAAGACATTAAACGTGGCCTTGACAAATGAGGACTAGTATTGATGTTTATAAAGAGGGTTCTATTGTGCTTTGCATGTGTCCGGTCGTTACCCAGATTATTTGGATTATGCAGTTTTCCTGATTCTTCCAGCACATGGAGTCTGATTTAATTTTAATTTTAGTATTTTGTTAGTTTCAAGTGTGTCAAAGAGGGCAGAGGAATGTACTGGGTTGAAGAGTTCGACTTACAGCATCCAGCTGGAGACACCAAAGAATGTCAGGACTTTCTCATTTGTTTAAAAAAGAAAGAAAGAAACATGTCTGGTTGTGTGGCTCAATGGATGGAGCGTTGTCCCATGGACTGACAGTTCCCCGTCCGGGCACTTGTGGGCTCAATCCCCAGTAGGGGGCGGGCAGGAGGCAGCCCATCAATGTTTCAATCTCACATTGATGTTTCTGTCTCTTTCTCCCTTCCTCTCTCTCTGTAGTATCATAAAAACACATTTACACACACACACACACACACAACACTCTAATGCTATTTATTCTTGAGAGAAGAATGCTTCTAAGATTCCACTCAAAGGCTTTTATGGAATACCTTTTTAACATATTTTATCACAGTAGACTGCATGAGTTATATATGTTTTTCTTTTTGTTTTTTTAAATATTATAAAATACAGTGGCAAGAACATGGGTTTGGAACCAGACAATCCGATTTACCATCAATCCGGTAAACTGGACAATTTTCTTCAACTTTCTGAGCCCCAATTCCTCATCGGTAAAATGAAAATGACAATCTAGGTCCTAAAGCTTGTGTTAGCTCCCTTGCGGGATGGCAGCCCACAGTGGATGGCCTTAAACAGCAGATGTGTCTCACAGCTCCGGGAGCTGGGGGACAAAACCAAGGTCACAGCAGAGCCACAGTCCCTCTGAAACACGCTGGGGGCACCTTTCCTCGCCTCTCTCCCAGCTCTTGTGCGTTGCCAGCCAAGCATGGGATCCCTTAGCTCGTGGCTGCTTCCCTGCAGTCTCTGTCCCTGCTGTCACATGGTCTCTTCCTGTGTGTCTCTAACCCTGTGTCTCCTCCTCTTCCAACAAGGACACCAGTCCTGTACAGTATGATCTCATTTTAACTAATTGCATTTGAAACATTCCTTTTCCTAAGTGAGGTCACATTCTGACATACTGGGGCTTAGAACTTCAGCATGTCCTTTGGCAGATCCCATTCAATCCTAAACAGAGCTAGAGTAAAGATTTAAGAAAACCTGATACAAATTTCCTTGCACAGTTTCCAGTAAGGGCAGCTTCTCAGTAAATCTTAGCAAAGAGTTGAGAGAAAGTTTAAATAAAATCACCTAAACCCTGGGTCACATAGGACCCTCGTGCTCCCCATAAAGGCCAAGTCAGATCATAAGAAATAGATGGCAAAGTAAATAAAGGGTTGATTTCAGAGAGACCTGGGTCTAGGCGGGGAACTTCCAAGTCAGTATTCACAGAGCACATAAGTGGGCAGTTTGCATCTGTTTCACTGGGGGAAACTTTAGAAAAAAATGAGATCTTAGACCTCCAGTCACTGTGGTTCAATGAGTTAGGGTAAAAAAAAGGTATGTTACAGTGTTAATATTTTCATAAAGTTCCATTGTTTCTGATGCCCAGCTAAGTTTAAGAACCACTAAGTAATCCAGTTCCCGAAACAACCACATGTTAGTGAACCTTATGTATTTTAGGTGAAGTGGTTTCAGTGTTAAAATAATTGTTACATTAAGAAAATAATTCTCCCCTGGAGTTCTTTCCAGTTTTCACATTAAGATTTTCATATTGTTTAGCTCCTCAGATTTCCTGCCCTCTCTCTATTGCAGAACATAATATCAAGCTAACAAGAGAATTAAATTTGTAGCTAGTGTCAGGGAGAAGTAATGAAAGATTATCAGACTTTAATCCAGGAAAAATAATTCAGAATCTGGATTTTTTTTTAATGAATGTAATGAAGTCAAACATCTTTGAGAAACATATAGATTTCCAGATTGCTTAGTTTTTTTTTTGTGCATCTGGGAAACTGAAACTCCCCTACAGAGATCTTAATATAGATCACCTGGAAAAGTTACAAAAGTGGATCTATGGGGTGGAAGTTAGGTAGAGTTAAGAGCTTGAACACCCTGTAGGCAGGAACAGATAAAAATGTGGGACCAGAAACATACAATTTGAATGTAAAATTACATTTTTAAAAAATGTAAAATTATGAAAAATAGAGTTAATACTGACAATTTTTTATTAATTAATTTATTTATTTTTGTTACACATGTTTCTCCTTTTTCCCCCACTGATTCCCCCCGCCTCCCCGCCCTGTCCCCAGCTTTGTTGTCCATGTCCATTGTTCATGCACACAAGCATATAAATTCTGTGGTTTATCTCTCCCCCACCACCCCCTCTACTGGGGATTGTAAGTCTGTACCCCACCTCCACTTCTCTGGGAGGACCTCATTACTCAGTTATGTTCATTATATTCCACAAATAAATGAGATCATATGATACTTGTCTTTCTCTGCTTGGTTTGTTTCACTTAGGATAATACTTTCCAGGTCCCTCCATGTCATCACAAAGAATAAGAGATCTTTCTTTCTTACAGCTGCATAGTACTCCATCATGTGTACCACAGCATTTTTATCCATTTGTCTACTGATGGACATTTAGGCTATTACCAGATTTTAGCTATTGTAAATAGTGCTGTTACAAACATGGGGGTACATATATTCTTTCTGATTGGTGTTTCAGGCTTCTTGGGGTATATTCCTAGAAGTGGAATCACTGGGTCAAATGGAAGTTCAATTTTTAATTTTTTGAGGTAACACCATATTGTTTTCCATAGTGGCTGCCCCAGTCTGCATTCCCACCAGCAGTGTACTAGAGTCCCCCTTTCTCCACACCCTCTACAGCACTTGTTTTTTGATGATTTGTTGATGGTGGCCATTCTGACAGGTGCGAGGTGATACCTCATTGTTGTTTTAATTTGCATCTCTTTGATGAACAGTGATGTTGAGCATTTCTTCATATGTCTCTTAGCCATTTGTATGTCCTGTTTGGAGAGGTGTCTATTTAGTTCCTCTGCCGATTTTTCAATTTGGTTCTTTGTTTTCCTTTTGTTGAGTTGTATGAGCACTCTATATATATTAGAAATTAACCCCTTATCTGATGTATCATTGACAATTATGCTCTCCCATAGAGTGGGTTGCCTTTCCATTTTGATGATTGTATCTTTTGCTGTGCAGAAGCTTTTGAGTTTGATGTAGTCCCATGTGTTCATTTTCTCCTTTGTTTTCATTGCCTTCGGTGATGTATCAGTGAAAATTCTGCTGCGTATGATGTCTGAAATTTTGTTGCCTACAGTTTCTTCTAGGATTTTTATGAATTCATGAGTCACATTTAAGTCTTTATCCATTTTGAGTGTATTCTTGTGTATGGTATAAGTTGATGGTCTAGTTTCACTTCTTTTGCATGTAGCTGTCCAATTTTCCCAACACCATTTATTAAAAAGGCTGTCTTTACTCCATAGTATGCTCTGGCCCATTTTGTCAAATATTAATTGAGTATATTGCCTTGGGTCCATTTCTGGGTTCTCTGTTCTGTTCCACTGGTTTATATGTCTCTTCTTGTGCCAATACCAGGCTGTTTTGAGTACAGTGGCTTTGTAGTATAACCTGAAATCTGGTAATGTGATCCCTCCAACTTTGTTCTTCTTTTTCAAGATTACTGTGGCTATTTGGGGTCTTTTAAGTTCCATATAAACTTTAGAAGTATTTGTTCTAGTTCTGTGAAGTATGTCATTGGTATTTTGATGGGGATTGCATTAAATCTATAGATTGCTTGGGGTAATATGGACATTTTAATGATGTTATTTCTTCTAATCCATGAACAAGATATGTGCTTCTACTTATTTATATCTTCCTCTATTTTTTTTTTTTTTTCAATGACCTGTAGTTTTCTGCGAATGGGTCCTTTAATTCTTTGGTTAAGTTTATTCCTAGGTATCTTAATTTTTTTTTGTTGCGATGGTCAATGTGATTGTTTTTTTTAGTTTCTCTTTCTGTGAGTTCATCATTGGTGTATAAGAAAGCCATTGACATTAATTTTGTATCCTGCTACTTTTCCAAATTTATTTATTAATTCTAGTAAATTTTTGATGGAGTCTTTGGGGTTTTCTATGTATAGTATTATGTCATCTGTGAATAATGATAGTTTTACTTCCTCCTTTCCAATTTTGATCACTTTATTTTTTCTGTATGTCTGATTGCTGTGGCTAAGACTTCCAGTACTATATTAAAAAAGAGTGGTGAAAGTGGGCATCCTTGCCTTGTTCCTGTTCTTAGGGAAATGCTTTTAGTTTTTGCCCACTGAGTATGATGTTGGCTGTAGGTCTTTCATATATGGCCTTTATTATGTTGAGATATGATCCCTCTATTTCCACATTGCTGAGCCTTTTTATCAGAAATGGGTGCTGGATTTTGTCGAATGCTTTTTCAGCGTCTATTGATATGATCATATGATTTTTATTTTTCATTTTGTTTTTGTGGTGTATTACATTGATTGATTTGCGAATATTGTACCAGCCTTACAATACTGACAATTTTATTAGAATAAGCAAAATATTCATAATTATATATTTTTAAATGCTGGTAAATACTAAGGGACCACAAAGTTTTAAAAAATAATACATTTATAATTGACTGCCTGACTAACTTCTATGATACTTATTCCCAAGAAAAGAAATAAAACCAGCAAAATAGAAATCTGAAATATGTATGTATGTAAATATTTAGACAATTTTACATCATGTTATATATTAAAAATAAATATAATATCCCTATATTTTGTCAGGCCAAAGTCAAATCAATCAATACAAAATCTTCTTAAGTGTAAAAATGATCCAAATATGGGTATAAACATAATTAATTAATGGACATTGGGAGGGATTTTTGCAGGCGTGTATAAACTGTACGGATGACTGTCATTGGCTGCCGCCAGCCATCTGCAGTTCTAAAAATAGTTCTCACCTGCTGGGTCTGACTTCCTCTCCAACTTCCAGTAATGATCCTGTTCACCAAAGCCTCTCTGGCATTTACCTTTATTAGGCAGCTCTGTCCATAGCAAATAATAATGTGCTTTACTCAATTCCATAAGCTCATCTATTTATTATTTTTGTCCTGAGTTCTCTGCTCCCTGTGCAGTTCCATCAGAAAAGACCTTATTTTCCCAAAAGAATCGAAGCTTCCTGTCAGACAAACATTACTTGAGTATTAAAAGAAGTGTTTAAATTCAGGGTGCAAAACAAAAATAACATATTAGTAAACTATTTTTGCAATAAACGTTTTGAATTAAACAGACATACTCTGTATCATATATATATACAAATATATATATGATATATGTATATATATATATATTTCCTATAGAGATTTTACTTTTTGTCATAAGTAAAAAAATGACCTAATAAAAAACAGAAAGCAAATTATGAAATAGGGGTTTATTTCCTCCAATCATGTAGAACATTTTGCTGTTCACAGATTCTGTATGAAAATTCTTAATTCTCTCTCTCTCTCTCTCTCTCTCTCTCTCTCTCCTCTCTCTCTTTCTCTCATATGTGTATGTTTGTATGGCTGTTGTCAGCATAAGAAACATTCAAATCTGTGAAGAATTTGTGAGTTTCTTTGAACCAAACTGTAGACAAATGGAGGGAGGCAAACCCTCCCCGGATTGAGATAATGCTCCAGAGGAGGGCAGTTTTGCATCTTATTTTATACATTACAATTGAAAGAGAAGCCATAAGTGAGTTACATAAAATCTATTAGTGATAGATTAGGGAGGTGGGAGAAAGTAAAGTGGGGGAAACCTCTGGGATTGAATAAAAAGTAAAATGATACATCCTTCTTTTACATAGGTAGTAGGTACAAGATAGTTAACAGTCAACATTGAACATGACAATAATAACAAAGAGAGGGTTTGAGGTCTCTGCCCTAGCGCATAGGTGTGCCCTGAGGGGGCTGGAAGAAAGGAAGTCACCCCACTTTCCAAAGGTATGTTATCTTAGATGCAAAAAGACAATAGGCTCAATTAAGGTGAAAATTGACCTTTGTCAGGGAAGATGCTGGCCTAGGACAAGAATACCTGCCGTAAACTGCTAAATTTCAGACCACCCTTTGTGTTACTTTAGGTCTTTGAGTTTGCAAGGCCTCCCCTGAGCTTGTCAGGTTAGCATGCAGCCAACCCCTTTTCCTCCACACTGTGGACACATTTGCACATTGTAAGCCTTTAAACAATTTAGTAAATAACAAATTAACCATTGTAGAAGGCATGATATCAGGACACAATCCACTGAAATCAAAGCAAGAAGAAATAACATTTATTTACAGGAGAATGTAGTTTGTACTTCCTGTAGCCCTAGGCATTGTGCTGGGAGCGTGAACTGCTTTGGATGATTTCATGTTCCACAAAATACATCCATCTCACCTCGTTCATACAATGAAATACATGGATGCTTTTGTCAGATTTGATACCAGTGAATATAGTTTTGCCCAGATCCTCTGCCAGCACTTAAAACGACTACCACATTGTTCCTTTCTTCTCCACAGTTGCTACATTCTGTTGTACCCGGGAGATGGACAATTGTCTATTGTTGTCTCAACTGCACAAACAGAAAGCCAGACCAGGGACAGAAAATGTGTGACTTGGTTGTGACAGATTGTTTTTTTTTTTTTTAGTACTGTATAATAGAATGGAGAAGACTATAATTTATATAAAATGTAATTTCCATTTGGGATGGATTTTCTGTTAACGTATTAGCCAAATGGCTGGGTTACTGTAACAGATTTGACATGGTGTCTGGGACAAGTGGATGCATGCCAGGTGGTAGGCGTTTCTACTGTTGCTTTGACACATCATGTTGTAATTATTAGTTTGCATATTGTCTTCCACTGATGTGTGATTGAGAAAGCAAGCCTTCTGCAGACAACCGCCTTAGGCAATCTGCCCCTGGCTCTTGTAATCCCCTCACATCAGCCAACCGCCTAAACTGCGGAACTAGAAAGCCCCCAATACTGGGAAGCTTATCATGTATAAAAAGGGGCTGGAACCCAGGCTCAGGGCTCAGCCTTTGGAGGTGACTCCGCTGGGCCAGCACTGGTGTGCATTAAATAGTCATTTCTAATCCTCCAATTGCATGCAGCCTGTCTCTTCCCACTGACTGAATTTCTGCCACAGTATTTTGATGCATTGGCCAGGAAGCTGACAGCCACACTGGCCCCTTGAGCCATTGTTGTTGGAAGCCAGCGGGAAGGAGCCACTAATATTATGCCCCCTTGACAGAAAGGAAGACACACCACCAGTGATTTCACTGGACCCTGAACCCTCACCTACCACCACTGTGCTCAAACGGACGATAGAAAAGCCTGCCAGGACATCGGATCGGTAAGTGACCCCGGGGACCCAGACTGAGTTCAGGCCCACCTCTAAAATGGAGGGAGAGCTTGATCACCTCCCAGGCAGCATAAACACTGCACAGGATAAGGAATTCCTGGGTGGAAAGTTTAAATTCTGTGTGATTGTGTATGTGAATGACCGTGCTCCACAATGCCTATTACAGAGCCTGTGTGAGTCCCAACCTGCATGTTCGTGGTGACCTCATACAGCTAAGGGCAGTATCAGGTTCTTGGGGACATTGTCTCCACCAGCAAATTTGATTCGAGTCAGGGGCTTATACTGACTTGCCAATGCCAAGAAGTGCTTAACTCCCCACGAGGGCAGTGGCCGGGTGGACAAAACGAGAGTTTCTTCCTGTTTGTCTCATTGTTCACTGGGAGGTTTGCTTAACCATCTTAGATAGCATTAAGGGGTGGGGGGTGAGTACAGTTATTCCTAAGGAAATGGGTGTTCTATTGGTTACCACTGTTCTGGAATGTCTGATAAAGAATTTTATAAAGTGGTTCTCAGGAGATTATGCGGTCAAATTGACCCCCAAAAAATTGTGCACCCTCTGTAAATTAGAATGGCCCACGTTTGGTGTGGATGGCCCTCTGAAGGCACCCTTGATGTCCCCACAGTCCAGGCTTTGTATTGAGTAGTCACCAGAGACTCCGGCCCTCTGGACCAATTTTCTTACAAAGACCAGTGGTTGGGAATAGCCCAAATCAGGTCTCCTTGGCTCTGATTCTGTGTTACTGGTCAGGGAGAGTGTAAGGTTCTTGTGGCACAAGGTGAAAGAAATACTTCATGGCGAATTAAATGGCCTCCTATATTACAAGGGGATTTGGAAGAGGCCCCTCTACTGCCACCACCATACACCCCACCAGCTAAGGATGGGGACCCTCACCTGCCCAACAGCTCACCTCGTCTGTCTCACCCCCACAGCCAACGTGTCACTGGAGGCAGGGTTCCAGAGCCAGTGGAAAGACGTCTCAGGTCAGTGACCCAGAGACCAAAACACCCAGCGGCAATTGCATTGACAGAATGGGCCTTGGCAGGACCCCACAAGAGGGGGGGGGGTCAATCTATTATCAGCCATTCTCCACTACTGACCTTTTTGACTGGAAACACTATACACCACCATACCCCAAAAAACCTCAAGTAATGCTAGGCCTCCTGGAATCTGTCTTCCAGACTCATTGCTCCACTTGAGTCAACTATAAATAACATTTACCCTATTCAACACAGAAGAATGCCAATGGATTGTCACAAAAGCCAAAAGTAGCTCCAGACCCAGGCACCAGCTGAACATCTAGACAGAAGCCTGGGCACAAGAGGTCTTACCTGATGAGGAACCCTGCTGGGACCCAAATACAGAGGAAGGCAGAAACAGGCTCGTAAGATACCGACTTGCCTTCCTCCAAGGGGTGAAAGCAGAGCCAAGAAACCCAAAAACATGGCAAAGAGCTCTGAGTTCTTGCAGAAACCAGATGAGAGTCCAGCTGACTTCTGTGAGAGACTGCGCAAGGCCTTCAGAGTCTACACTCCGTTGACCCAGATGCCCCTGAAAACCAACCCATGGTCAATGCTGCCTTTGTGGGACAGGCACAGACAAATATCAGATAAAAGCTTCAAAAGTTAGAGGGATTCGCTGGGAAGAATGCCACCAAATTACTGGAAAGCACAATAAAGTCCTTATAAACCGAACAGACAGTGGCTCTCCTAGCTGCAGCGTTGGGGCTACCAGCTTCATCAGTGGGACCAAAGCACAAACTGCAAGGAACTAAAGAACCAAGAAGGAAAACACCCCTAGTATGGGACCAATGTGCTTACTGCAAGGAATCCTGATCCTGGAAAAATGAGTGCCCCCACCGCCAGGGAGGAAAACCAGGAACTTCTGTTCCACTCAGCTGCTACTGGCCAGACTTAAGTTTCAAGATCACCCAAGGCAAACACATGCTAGGTGCCAACAGGAAACAGGCAGTCTGCACTATTCCGGTTCCCACTTCCTGTCGACAGATTAGAGAATTCCTGGGAGCAGCAGGGTTCTGTTGAATATGGATACCCGGATTTTCAGAACTGGCAAAGCCCTTATATGAGGCCTTAAAAGGAGAAGAAAAGGTGCCCCTTGTCTGGAGCCCCAATCAAGAGAAAACATTTACAACTATAAAGACCAAGCTCATGGAGGTACCAGCCTTAGGATGTCTGGACATATCATGGGACTTCAATCTGTTCAAGCACTAAAACAATACAATAGCCCTGGGACTCCTAACCCAAGAATCTGGGCCTCAGCAGAGACCAGTAACTTACCTTTCAAAGCAAATTGACCCAGTTATGGCAGGCTGGCCACCTTGTCTGAGAGCCTTAATGGTTACCATACTGCTAATCAAGGAGGCATCTGTACATTGATAGTAGCAGTTACATGAGTGAGGTAAAAGATATGCCAGGTATGCAAGTTTCAGATTTTGAGACTGGAAACACGGGCCCTTTATGAGGGATGGTCTATCCAAAGAGCAGAATTATGGGCCCTGGTGAGGGCACTAATCCTTACTCAGCAAGGATTAGCAGGCCAACATATATACTGACGCGCTATGCCTTTGCCACCCTACATGTACATGGGGCTACATACAAGGAGAGAGGGCTCCTTACTGTAGAGGGGAAAGGAGTAAAAACGTCAAGGTGAAATCCTAATTGTTGGAGGTGGTCTGGGAACCAAGAGGTAGCAGTCATCCACTGCAAGGGACACCAAAAGGGAAGAGCCTCAGTGTCAGAAGGAAATCGTCGGGCAGACACTGCAGGTAAACAAGCTGCAAGAGAACAGACAGCCCATCAAAAATCATGCTGGCTCCACAAAACAAGGGGGAGGGGAATATGATGAAGGAAGGATTGTGGATACTCCCAGACCATAGCATCTACATGCCAGAACAATTAGCCCATCAGTTAGTCCTCCAACAACATGAGCTCACCCATCTGGGAAAAACCACCCCAGGAGCCTTATTAAGCAGGTACTACCTGATTGCTTGACTTCCATCCCTCTGCACCTTGGTCTCCCAATGCTGTCTCCTCTGTGCTCAAAACAATGCCAGAAAAGGCCCCACCAGGCCCGCAGGGATCTAGTGCTGCAGCCAAGCACTCTTTCAAGATCTAGAGGTAGACTAGGAAATAGGACCCAGTAGTGGAAATAAATATCTCCTGGTTTTCATCTATACTTTCTTAGGCAAGAGAAGTAACCAAAGCTCTATTGAGAGACATCGTCCCGAGATATGGAATGCCGTTAACTATAGGATCAGACAATGGCCCAGCCTTCATAGCAGAAATAGTATGGCAGGTAGTTAAATCTTTAGCCATCCAATGGAATTTGCACACAGCATACCAGCCCCGGAAATCAGGGAAAGTAGAACACATGAATCACACCCTTAAGCAGACCATGGCAAAACTATGTCAAGAAACCAACCTGCCTTGGACTAATATACTGCCCCTAGCTCTCCTGTGAGTATGTTGTACCCCTCAGGCAAAGAAAGGGTTCTTGCCTTTTTTTTAAAATTAATTTACTTTTTATTAATTAATTTTTGTTACAGATGTTTCTCCTTTTTCCCCCACTGATTCCCCTCTCCCCCTCCCTCCTTGCCCTGTCCCCAGTTTGTTGTCCATGTCCACTGTTCATGCATACAAGCATATAAGTTCTGTGGTTTATCTCTCCCCCTCCACTCCCTCCTCTGGGGATTGTCAGTCTGTACCCCACTTCCACGTCTCTGGGACTACCCCATTCCTCAGACTGTTATGTTCATTATATTCCACAAATAAGTGAGATCATATGATACTTGTCTTTCTCTGTTTGGCTTGTTTCACTTAGAATGATACTTTCCAGGTCCCTCCATGTAGTCTCAAAGGATAAGAGATCTTTCTTTCTTACAGCTGCGTAGTACTCCATTGTGTATATGTACCACTGCTTTTTTATCCATTCGTCTACTGATGGACACTTGAGCTGTTTCCAGATCTTAGCTATTGTAAATAGTGCTGCTACAAACATGGGGATACATATATTCTTTCTGATTGGTGTTTCAGGCTTCTTAGGGTATATTCCTAGAAGTGGGATCACTGGGTCAAATGGAAGTTCAATTTTTAATTTTTTGAGGTGACACCATATCGTTTTCCATAGTGTCTGCACCAGTCTGCATTCCCACCAGCAGTATACTAGAGTCCCCTTTTCTCCACACCCTCGCCAACACTTGTTATTTGATGATTTGTTGATGGCGGCCATTCTGACAGGTGTGAGGTGATACCTCATTGTTGTTTTAATTTGCATCTCTCTGATGATTAGTGCTGATGAGCATTTCTTTATATGTCTCTTAGCCATTTGTATGTCCTGTTTGGAGAGTTCCTCTGCCCATTTTTCAATTTGGTTCTTTGTTTTCCTTTTGTTGAGTTGTATGAGCACTCTCTATATATTAAAAATTAACCCCTTATCTGATATATCATTGGCAATTATGCTCTCCCATACAGTGAGTAGCCTTTTCGTTTTGATGATTGTATCTTTCGCTGTGCAGAAGCTTTTGAGTTTGATGTAGTCCCATGTGTTCATTTTCTCCTTTGTTTCTATTGCCTTATTTGATGTATCAGTGAAAATTCTGCTGTGTATGATGTCTGAAATTTTTTTGCCTACAGTTTCTTCTAGGATTTTTATGGATTCATGAGTCACATTAAAGTCTTTTATCCATTTTGAGTTTATTCATGTGTATGGTGTAAGTTGATGTTCTAGTTTCAGTTTTCTGCATGTAGCTGTCCAATTTTCCCAGCACCATTTATTAAAGAGGCTGTCCTTACTCCACTGTATGATCTTGCCACCTTTGTCAAATATTAATTGAGAATATTGTCTTGGGTCCATTTCTGGGTTCTCTGTTCTGTTCCACTGGTCTATATACCTGTTCTTGTGCTAGTACCAGGCTGTTTTGAGTACATTGGCTTTGTAGTATAACCTGATATCTGGTAATGTGATCCTCCCAACTTTGTTCTTCCTTTTCAAGATTGCTGTGGCTATTTGAGGTCTTTTTTGGTTCCATAGGAACTTTTGAAGTACTTGTTCTAATTCTGTGAAGTATGCCGCTGGTATTTTGATGGGGATTGCATTCACTCTATAGATTGCTTTAGATAATATGGACATTTTAATGATGTTAATTCTCCCAATACATGAACAGGGTATGTGCTTCCACTCTTTTATATCTTCCTTTATTTCTTCTTTCAATGACCTGTAGTTTTCTGCAAATAGGTCCTTTATTTCTTTGGTTAAGTTTATTCCTCGGTATCTTAATTTTTTTGCTGCAATGGTATATGGGATTGTTTTCTTAGTTTTTCTTTTTGTGAGTTCATCATTGGTGTATAGGAATGCCATCGATTTCTTGATGTTAATTTTGTATCCTGCTACTTTGCAAAATTAATTTATTAAGTCTAGTAAACTTTTGATGGAGTCTTTGGGGTTTTCTATGTATAGTATCATGTCATCTGTGAATAATGACAGTTTCACTTCCTCCTTCCCAATTTAGATCCTTTTTATTTTTTCTTCCTGTCTGATTGCTGTGGCTAAGACTTCCAGTACTATGTTAAATAAGAGTGAAGAATGTGGCATCCTTGCCTTGTTCCTGTTCTTAAGGGAAATGCTTTTAGTTTTTGCCCATTGAGTATGATGTTGGCTGTAGGTCTTTCATATATGGTCTTTATTATGTCTAGATATGATCCCTCGATTCCCATACCGCTGAGCATTTCTATGAGAAATGGATCCTGGATTTTGTCGAAGGCGTTTTCGGCATCTATTGATATGATCATGTGGTTTTAATACTTCATTTTATTTATGTGGTGTATCACGTTTGATTTGCGAATATTGTACCACCCTTGCATCCCTGGGATGAATCCCACTTGGTCATGGAGAATAATTTTTTTGGTGTATTGCTGGAGCCGATTTGCTAGTATTTTGTTCAGGATTTTGGCGTCCATGTTCATCAGGGATATTGGCCTGTAGTTTTCTTTCTCTGTAGTGTCATTTTCTGGTTTTGGAATTAGAATTATGTTGGCTTCATAAAACATTTTTGGAAGTCTTCCTTCTTCTTGAATATTTAAAATAGTTTGAGAAGAATGGGTGTTAGTTCTTCTTTGAATGTTCAGGAAAACTCCCCTGTGAAGCCATCCGGGCCTGGGCTTTTGTTTGCTGGGAGAGTCTTGATTACATCTTCAATTTCTTCTGTTGTTATTGGTCTGTTCAAGTTTTCTATCTCTTCCTGGTCCAGTTTTGGGAGACTATGTGTTTCTAGAAATTTGTCCATTTTGCTTAGATTGTAGAATTTGTTGCCATATAATTGTTCATAGTAGTTGTTAACGATCTTTTGTATTTCTGTGGTGTCAGTTGTTACTTCTCCTCTTTCATTTCTGATTTTGTGTATTTGGGTTCTCTCTCTTTGTTTCTTGGTGAGTCTAGCTAAGGGTCCATCAATTTTGTTTATCTTTTCGAAAAACCAGCTTTTTGTTTCATTGATCCTTTGAATTGTTTTTTTGGTCTCTATGTCATTTATTTCTGCTCTGATCTTTATTACGTCCTTGCTTCTACTTGCTCTGGGGTTTTCTCTTTGTTTGCTCTCTAGTTCTTTAAGTTGTGAGGTTAGATGGTCTATTAGAGATTTTTGTTTGTTTGTTTTTTGAGGTAGGCCTGTAGTCCTATGAACTTTCCTCTCAGAACTGCTTTCGCTGCATCTCATAGATTTTATGTTGTTGTTTGTTCATTTTCATAGGTTTCCAGGAAGATTTTGTTTTCTTCCTTGGTCTCCTCAGTGACCCATTCATTGTTTAATAACATGCTATTTAGCTTCCATGTGTTCAGATGTCTTTGTATGTTCTTCTTGCAATTGATTTCTAGTTTCATGCCATTGTGATCTGAGAAGATGCTTGATATGATTTCTTGTAGAGACTTGTAGAGAACTTGTAGAGACTTCGTTTGTGCCCTAACATGTGGTCTATCTTTGAGAATGTCCCATGTGCACTTGAGAAGAATGTGTATTCTGTAGTTTTGGGGTGTAATTCTCTGTAGATATCTATTAAATCCATTTGGTCCAGTGCTTCATTTAGAGTCTCTGTTTCCTTGCTAATTTTTTTTGTCTACAGGATCTATCCAGTGATGTCAGCGGGGTGTTGAAGTCCCCTGCGATGATTGTATTGCTATTGATTTCTCCTTTGAAGTTCTCCAGAAGATTTTTAATATATTTTGGTGCTCCTATATTGGGTGCATATATGTTAATCAAGGTTATATTCTCCTGTTGGATAGATTCTTTCAATATTATGTAGTGGCCTTCTTTGTCTCTAGTTATGGCTTCTTTTTGAAATCTACTTTATCAGATATGAGTATTGCTACCCCAGCTTTTTTTTCCTTTCCGTTTGCTTGGAAGATTTTTTTCCATCCCTTCACTTTCAATCTATGTGAGTCTTTTGTTGTGAGGTGGGTCTCTTGTAAACAACATATAGATGAGTCATGCTTTCTTATCCAATCAGCTACTCTGTGTTTTTTTATCGCAGCATTCAATCCATTTACATTTAAGGTGATTATTGATATGTACTTATTTATTGCCATTTTTATTTAGTGTGGTGTTATTTTTCTTCCCATTTCTCCTGGTAATTACAGCAGTCCTTTTACCATTTCTTGTAGTGCTGGTTTGGTGCTAATGTATTTCCTTAGACTTTTTTTGTCTGGCAAGCTCTTTATTTGACCTTCTATTTTGAATGATAGCCTTGCTGGGTAGAGTAGTCTTGAATTCAGATCCTTGTTTTTGATGACCTTGATTACTTTATGCCATTCGCTTCTGGCCCATAGTTTTCTTGTGAGAAGACAGCTGAGAGCCTTATGGGGTTTCCTTTGGAGGTAACCTGTTGCTTAACTCTTACTGCTTAGGATTCTCTATTTGTCTTGAATTTTTGGCAGTTTGATTACTATGTGTCTTGGTGTGGGCCTGTTTGGGTTCTTTTTACTTGGGGCTCTCTGTGTTTCTTGAACTGGAATGCCTTCTTCCTTCACCAAATTAGGAAAGTTTTCTGTCACTATTTCTTTAAATATATTCTCTAACCCTTGCTCATTTTCTTCTTATTTGGGGACTCCTATGATGCAAATATTATTACGTTTACAGTTGTCCCACAGTTCTCTTAAGTTGTTCTCCTGTTTTTTAATTGTTTTTTTTCGTTTGGTTTCCTGATTGGTTGATTTTTTCTTCCCTGTCTTCTAATTCACTGATCCGGGCCTCAGCTTCCTCTACTCTGCTTTTTAGACCTTCTAATGTGTTTTTCCTTTTGATATGTCATTTTTATCTCTTCTTGGTGGTTTTTAATTTCCAATTGGCTTCTCAGCATCTCTATGTCCTTACACATGCTGTTGAGCTTCCTCAAGATCATGGCTCTGAATTCTAGTTCTGTTAACTTGCTTAACTGCACCTCATTTATCTCATCTTCAGTAGAGGTCTCTTGTTCTTTCATTTGGCTTTTGTTTCTGTTTTTCACCATTTTGGCTATCACAGTGGGCTTTGGAGTCTGCCAAATTTTCCCTGTATGTTTTGGTGTTCTGCTGTTTGTGTCTCCCTCTCCTGGGTTTGGATGCGCCAGGGAGGACCCACTTTAAACACCACTGTCAAGTCTTAACTTTCCTGGTTAGAGTTGCTATCCCACGGAATGGTAGATATCCTCTAGCTTTTTTTGCCTGGAGGCTATTAGCAGAGATTACCTGAAGAACCTTGGTTTCTGAGTTGTCTGAAAAACTCCCTCAGGTGCTCAGTGTAAGAGGATTTCCCCAGGGTGGGGCAGCTGCTGGTTGTTAATAGGCCTCAATTAGCATTTCAATGGCCACCAGGTGGGGTTGAATCTCTGAGGGAGGTGCCGCCACCTCTCCCCTGGGCCTGGGAAGGAGTAAGATGACCACAGTCCTGTGTGGCTGCACTCAGCAAAAGCTCTGAGCACCCTCCAAATCCCAAGTGTCCCCACACAGTTCCAGTCCAGTCTGCCTTCACTCTGCCTGAGCCCAAGTTGAGTAGCTGCTGCCAATTTAGCCTCTGTCTAGACTCTGCATCATGGAGCCGCCTGAAACTTTTAACCCAAGGGCGCTGCTCCCAGCTAAGGGCAGTCGAGTCTGGGGCACCAGCCGAGGGCGTGGCACTCAGTGGAGTTCACAAGACTCAACTTTGGTCACCGGATGCAGCCGAGGAGGCAGCAGCTTCCAGCCGAGTCCCCTGGTCCCAGCCGAGTCCGCTGGTCCCAGCCCAGGCAGCTGCAGACTGTGGGCTCCCGGCCCCATCTCGCGTCCTCGCAGGCCTACCAGGATTGCGTCAGTGTCCCTGATTATGTGGTCCTCCAGGCTGCCTTTCGGTTGCCCCTTCCTGACGATTTGTCTTTATTTTCATTGTAAATCCAGTTTGGTCCTGGGAGATGGTCTGTGTAGCTTCCATTCACTCCACCGCCATTTTTTCAATTTGGGTTCTTGCCTTTTGAAATCTTATGCAGAGACCTTCCCCCCTGATTAAATTAAAGGGGATATTAAAAACCTTGGAAATTTGGAAATCTAAAAACCACTACAAGGACTAGGAAAAACCATTCTTGAGGTATATAAGTGGGTAATCAATAGAATACCCATTTCCCTGGGAATAACTGTACACCCACACAGACCAGGGGACCAAGTATGGATAAAAGACTAGAAAAGGGAACCCCTCAAACCAACCTAGAAATGGCCCTACTTAGTTACACTAACCACTCTCACAGCTCTCAAGGTCACAGGTCTGAATACCTGGATCCACCACTCATGAATGAAGGCAGCTCACCTGCCACACAATAACCAACCTGCCTGGAGAATGACCACCAGCTGGAATAATCCTCTGCAGGTCACCCTTAAGAGGACAACAAAACCTGCTGATAGGTCTATGGCAAGAACTTGAGGATTCCGCCAGTAGAATCGATGGTCATCATCTGCTGGACTGATCCCAGCACTGGACTCTGTGTACTTAATAGCCTTACAGGATCAAAGAGACTCCTTAGCAGCAGTCATATTACAAAATAGAAGGGGGTTAGACCTATTGATGGCTGAAATGGAAGGAATATGCTTCTTCTTAAACTAGGAATGTTGCTTTTATGTTAATCAATCAGAAATAGTAGAGACGTGGCCCAGCAGTTAAAGTAATGAATTGAAAAAGACAGGAATTATCGGAATCTTGGAGTTCCTGAACTAACATATGGAACTGGGCATCTTGGGTATTCCTATTATCTGGTCCTCTCTTAATGCTTTTTATAGCAATCCTGTTGTCCCTTGTATTCTCAACATGCTAACCCCCTCTCGCTTAGAAACAATAAAGCTCCAAATAATGCTTCAAATAACGACCCCCAACTACTCTCCTCTGGATGGTGAAGAACTCTAGATGCTGCATCCCTCCCCTTCAACACCCCTATTCAGCAGGAAGCAGTCAGAGAGATCATTGCCCCTCTTCTTCATGTGGCACTAAGGGAACTCCCTGTCCAAGATGTTCTCTAAGTCTGCTAGGAGCAGCTTGAGAATCAAGAGGAGGGAATGAGGAGGCAAGCCTTCTGCAGACAATTCCCTTAGGCAGTGCAGAGACCTCACCCCTGGCTTTTGTAATCCCCTTATATCCACCAACCACCTAAACTACAGCGGAACTAGAAAGCCCTCAAATACCCAGAAGCTTATCATGTATAAAAGGTGGCTGGACCCTGGGTTTGGCGCTCAGCCTTTGGAGGGGACTCCACTGGGCCAGCACCAGTGTGCATTAAACAGTCATTTTCTAATCCTCCGAGTGCATGTAGTCTGTCTCTTCCCGCTGAATGAATTTCTGCCACAACATGATCTCTAAAAGGGACAGGAATTGTGTATCAGCAACCATGAGCATAGTCTCCAATCCACAGCACACACTCAAAAAAAGAAAAAAGTGAACGTTGAATTAGATTCAGTCCGTTAATGGTAAAAAATAATAGCCTGCAAAAGAAAAAGGACATTGACATGACTTTTAGAGGTAGTTCATGTCCGATAGCCTGGGGACTGGCGCCAGGCAAAGTGCTCGACCATCGTCTCGCTTGCTCAGCCTTGCCTCCCACCCTGTTCTGGGAACGGCCTCCCCCGAGCTTGTAGATTAACTCCCTTCCTGCTCTTATCGATTCACATTCCAGAGGCTCCATGCATAACCCCCGCAGGGCTAAACCCTAACGGACAAATTCCAGCTGCAACTGGCATATATAAAAGCCCCTACATTGAGCACGGCTTCTCGTACTCCTGTCCCCCGAGTCGGTGAACCCGCCTGGAGTGTACCCAATAAACCTGAACCTGTTTTTATCTAATTTGTTGGCCTCTCTGGTTCGTTTTTCCTTCGTGGCGGCTGCTAAATTTCTAACAGTTCAAAATGTTGTTTTTTTAAGGGAAAATAACAGTGATTCCCATTGGTACTGTTAGCCCTTAAATTAATTCAATAAAACACACCTCTGCTTTTACTCAAATTATGTACTTTTTATCTAGGCATGAATCTGAAAAGTTAATGAATTAATTTCAGCTTTCAGGAAAGACTCTTCTTCCACTATTCAGTTGCAGAGGTGGAATCATCTCCTGGTAGCACAAATTGGAAGCCCTATTGCTGTTTTGTTAGTTATTTTCTGCTTTTAGCCAAGGTTAGGGTGTGCAGAGTTCAGAATGCAAATTATACATGGGTCTCATCACTCTCTTTACTCTAGTCCAAACTCAAAATCAATAGATTAGAGCCTAGTAGTTTTTTGTTTTGTTTTGTTTTGTTTTTAGTTCCTAAAACTAAAAAATTTAAGTAAAAAAAAAAAAATAACACATTTAGTGAAAATACTAATCCTCAGAATCTTGGGGACATATACCGGTGAGCGGGTTCCATTGCAGGCACCACGTAGGGCCATACAATTTGTCAGTGGTATTATGTTGACTCTTCTGTGTCTATCTGGCTGCTCTTTCATGACTCAGGTTCAATCATTTATGAGAAGCTACAATACGCCAGGAAGCGTGCTAGGTAATAGCACTCAAAGACAAGTAAAACCTAAATTTGTTGTGGAAAAGAGACATGTAAATAATCAATAATGGTGTATAACATCCTGAAGAATTGATGTTCCCCAAAATATACCTTAGACCCATCAACTATTTTCTTAGTTCCTCAATACCATTATTTCTCCAAGCAAACTATGGCTTACTTGAAATACTAAACTGGATCCTAGCAGTCTCTTCTGTCCCAATCAATTATTTATCTACACATTTTAGCTAGAGTTATGTTTTAAACAGGCAAATCTGGAAACTTCCTGCAACCACAAAACCCTTCAAATAATTTCTCACTGTTTTTTGAGAAAGTTCTCAGTTATTTACATGCAGTATGGGATTCTTTATTATTTGGCTCTGGCTTCCTCTTTAATCTCATCTTCTGATATATGCGCACTTGTTTGCTTTGGCCATGTCACTTAGACATTTTCTCTATTCCATGATTATGCAAAAAGTTGCTTCCCACCTCTCAGCATGGCACATGCTATCTCCCTGCCTCTAGGATTGTTGTGAGGCTGTAGGTTTTTATGGGGTAAAGTGTAGGCACCTAATGTTGTAAATGCCATCAGAAGATACTCATTAACTATTATTTTTGTTCCCTTCCACCCTTTCAGTATGGCATAAGCAAGGTCTGGGTAATAATTTGGGAAGTAAATCTATAATTGGCATTGGGACAGAAGGAAATGAGGAACAAAGTATATAAATAAATACAGTTCTTGCTCATTTGTTTAAAGGTTGCATTAAATGCATTATTGTAGGCACACTACATAAAGACATCACTTTTTTATCATTATAAACGGTTAAACAAGTCTAGTACACAAAAAATTGCCAAAAATATACATTCTAGCCATTTTCTTTTTCTAGAATGTCTTACTATCTTTTTACAATGCATTCAGACATAAGAATCATCTTGCTTTTCAAATTTAATTCCTGCCAGAAAAATCTTTAAGGTTCTTGTTCATTCAAAGTATCTAAAGAGTCTAAAGCCATTAACAACATATCAGACTTGGTTTCAGATCTAATTGAGTATGAAGGAATATTACAGGGTTGTCCTGCTATAAAAAGTAATGTGCTAGACATAGTTCTCTCTGAAGAGCTGCACACTATTGATGTTCAGCTGAAACAGGAAATAATGACCCTCACTAAGCTAAGTGTTTGCATGAATACCGTGTCATGTACAGATACATTTTTTTAAAACAAGAATCAAGTTGAAATTAAAGAGGGGAAAAAAATGATGTCAGATGCCGTAAAATAATCTGAGAAGACCTCAAGCATTTGGAGAGCATGGTGCTTTAAATGTGTCCACTCATGTTTTTCTAGCTTTAATAAAAATGTCTTGAGCATCAAATTAAAGCCAAGAGAGGTACAGGCAGGTATGCCCTTGTTTCATATGCTCTGTACTCCTTCCTCTCTCAGGAGGATTATCTTGTTGCAACACTAATTCTGAATCACTCAAGAAGAGGCTCAAGCACAGTTAAGCACACGGAAACTCTTTTCCGAGATTTGTGGGAGTGGGACACAGAGAGCCAGGTGTGATTCCTCACACAAAATGCTCCCTCAGCCCGGAGGGCAGTGCTTTCAAAGGCTCTCCCTGAGTCATGTGAGATGGATGCTGTCTACTGTGCACAGAGAGGGCAGGGTGAATATATGCTGACAATTCTGTACATGGATAGATGGAAGAGTCACCATTCACGGTATATTATGTTCCAATTCCAGCAGGCAAAGGGGTTGGCAGCCTGGATCCTTTAACTTGAGTCCACCTGAGACAGCTCTAGGACCAGGTGAGCTCTTGTGTGTGTTATACAGGTGAGGCTTGGGAACGTTGCAATTTTCTGTAGCAGCTTAAACTGGTAGTCTCTCAAGGATGTGGCAGTGTTACCTAAAATGTGTATTAAAAATAATTATTTTAGTCCTAGTCAGCTTGGTTAAGTGGTTAGAGCATCAGCCCAAGGATTGAAGGGTCGTGGGCTGAATTCCCGGTTAAGGGCACATACCTGAATTGTAGGTTTAATCCCTGGCCCCAGTAGGGGTCTTCTGGAAGCCAACCAACTGATGTGTTTCTCTCACATCAATGTTTCTCTCTATCTCTCCCTCCTCCCCTCCCTTCCACTCTATCTAAAAAAATCAATGGAAGAATATCCTTCAGTGACAATTAACAAAATAATAATAATTACTATTATTATTATTCTTTTATCTCAATGTTTCAGTAATTTTCATGGGTTTAGTTTTTTTTTTTTTCTCTGTTGGAAATTATTTTTTCTGTTGTTGTTAATCTTTACCCAAGGATATTTTTCCACTGATTTTCAGATAGAGTGGAAAGGAGGAAAGGAGGGAGAAAGAGAGAAACATCAATGTAAGAAAGACACATTTATTGGTTGACTCCTACACAACCCTGACCAGGGCCAGGGATCAGATCAAACCTACAACCCAGGTACATGCCCTTGCAAAAATTGAACCTGCCACCCTTTGGTCCAAGGACCGACGTGCTAACCACTTAGCCAAACTGACCAAGGCTCTATTTGAAATAATTTAAATTGTATTCTTGTTTATGGTTTTCTAGCCATTATTATTAGGTAGAGATGAAAGTTTTCCAACAAAAGATCATTTTAAACTAAATAATCAGTAGTGGCACTAAATTAAAATGAACATAGATTTAGATTTATTATCACAGTTTATTTTCACGAGTTATTTGCAGTGTGCAATAACCGAAACTAGTTTTTTTGAAAATACTATGCTAAGAGTTTAGGTTTGGCTATGCATTATTCTAAGTTCATAAATGAGTATATTAATGACATGTTATATATCCAATATTCAGTTTTTCTCTCTTTGATTAGTAATAATATGCATTTAAATATCTCCATTTCTTTAAGCTACTATTAGTTTGCTTTTTTTTTTTTTTTATCCTCACCCGAGGATATTTTTCCATTTTTTTGTACAGATAGAGTGGGAGGGAGAGAGAGGAAGAGAGAGAGAGAGAGAAACATCGACGTGAAGTGACACATCGAGTGGTTGCCACCCGCACAACCAACCAGGGCTGGGGACAAACTGCAACCAAAGTACGTGCCCTTAGTGGGAACCGAATCCGGGTCTCTCCGGACCGCAGGTCGACGCTCTAACCGCTGAGCCAAACTGGCCAGGGCTACTTTGCTATTTTAAAGGACATAATTAAGATTATTTGTTTTCATAGAAGTTTATCTTAATTAGTTTATCATGTTTTAAATTTATATTCATAAATTAAAATGCACTTCTTATTCCCAGTAAAATTTTATGCACATGATTACTATTTTAAATGCATCTGAAGTACATAAAATTGTGCCTTCTGTGTTTTCACATATACGTTAAACGACTAAATGAATTTGTTAAATTTATCACAAAAAATGTCATTTTAGAATGACCATAATCCAGTTGGATGTGATCAAAATAGTGGTAAGCATTGTGGTGTTCCCTGAAAAATATTTTAACAAATTTGAAAAGATCAAATTTCAAGATAGTTGAGCTTGATTAGTGGTGAAGTAATCAGTGAAAATATCACAGAAATTCATATTGTGAAAAACCCTTAGGAGGATTCACAGAATGCCTTCCATCCTCCACATCATAAACGAAGATGCTGCCTTGTGGGATTGGGGGTAGGGTGGAGTTCAGGTACACAGATAACAAGCAGTGTCTCGATAGTTTCGAAGCAAGCTTGGGCTGTGTGGAAGGGTTCCATCAGCACTCGGCTCAGCAGGACAGTCAGTCAGAATCACAAGGCTGGGGAACACTGTCCTGCAAACTCTTTCTGAAGCCCTAAATATGGCTCAGAAACTGTGTCGGTCTGTGTATGTGTCCTTTGGTAACTAGCAAAAGCAGCCTTTACTGGTTCACACAGAACATGAGATTGAACGCAGTTACCCGAGAATTAGGTAAGGACTTACCTTGAATTCAACAGACATGGATTTCGCTACCAGCCTCTTTATAGTGAGTTCAAAGAGGACTGAGTGTTCTTAATACTTACATATTTAATATAGTACAAAAATCTAAGAAAATTCCATTGACTGGTTTATAATTAAAATAAAAGTTTTAGTTAAATATAACTAAATTTCTAAATAGAACACTATCCTCTGCTTTTAAGATAGACTCAAAAATTTATGAAAACTACTTATTTATTTTTATATGTAACCTAAATAAGTTAAATAATAATTTCATGGCGCAAGTAGCCGCATACAATTAAAACAAACAACAACAACAAAAAAAAAACAAAGGACAACCAAACTTATATTAAAAGAAATTAAGGAAAATAAACGTCCCTGGATTTAATCCAGAAATTCCTATTTCTGTGGAAGTTCCAAAATGTATATTATTAGATTAGAAGCTTTTTTCTTCTCTTAACATCTTTTGCCTGAGTTCTTAGAGTGTGTTACTCCAGTGCACGACACTGGCGCCTGGTGTGTATGTGTTATAATAAGATATTGAAGAACACTAGAATTTGAACAGCAGTTGCTGGCTTTGTTCTCGGGGCTATATCATAAACATGAAAGAAAAATAGCCAGAAGAGTGTGGATTGAGATATGTTCAAAATATTTATTTGGGGAAGTTAAATTATTACTCATACACCATTGCCGAGACATAGTTCAAGGGCTAGAGAAGACATGTATCCTCGGGGCTGACACAGCACACAGATCTCACCAGCGTCAGGTCGCTTTGGCTCGGCAGGAGGACTTACTAAAAACCTATTCTCTGCTCCTGAGCCAGTGATAGGTGTTCGCTGCAGAAGCTCTGTTCTTGTTCTGCAGTGTGGGGGAGGCAGGGGACCAAAAAAAAAAAAAAAAAAAAAAAATGCTTTTCAGAATTTGGCAGCAGCTATTGGACAATTTAGAGACTTCAAAACAGGGCTTACCAAGTTGGCATTTCAGATCATAGCTGAACTCCTTAGCAGGTCTTCAAAGGCTCTTCACAGTCTGATAGCTGACTCCGTTTCCAGCTTTGTAATCGTCTTTAGTGACTTTGAACTGCTTATTCCTGACGTGGCCCTGGGTCCCAGTGTCTTCTCACCCATGTCTCCAACAGGTGGACCCACACCTTCAAATCATTTAAAACATCATTTCTTCTCTGTCAACTATTTTTTGAATAACCCGAGTTAAATTTTCCTTCCTCCAAGACCTCATATATAACTTGAATTTCTCATATATGTGATTACACTGAAATGTAATTATCTATTAACGTGGTTGTCCTCCCCACCAATTCAGAGTTTACTGACACCTTGATGGGTGTCTGCTCTTGAGCTGATGGACCCCAAATCAGATATTCGTACCCCTGATGGTAGGTAGCGAGCTGGTGGAGCAGGGAGGGAATGGGGAGAACCAACATGACCTCTACAATTTTTTCCAGAACCAACTCTTTATACTGTGTGAGGAAGCACAGAGAATTTGGACCATCAAACATTTCTTCATAAAATAAACACTCTCATGTAAGACGTAGGCATTTCACCCGAGTTTAGGAGAGATTGTGAAGTGGGAGTTATTGATGCAGAACCAAATTACTTTAGAGTAGGTCGACCAGAGGAAGCTTGTAATGCATTATTCCAGTCCTGAGTCATCGGAAAAGCTCCTATTTTCAAGAAGAGAAGGGCAAGCAGGTCAGAGGAATGATCAGGAAAGGATTTCCCTTTTTAATCCAGGATTAATTCCATCATAGAGTGAAAGTATATATTACAGTGCATGGTGGATACTGATTCATAACTCATTTAATGTGGAATGACACCCATGTTTAAAAGCAATTTAGTTTTGTGGCTTCCAAAAGCTGCCTGAAATCCTATTATGGACAGGATATCTGAAGAAAGACTTGCTGTAACAGGTTTACAAATACAGGTGTCTCCGAGTAATCCTGCCCCTACAACAAATGTCTTAGCTCTAACGCAACATCATGCTGAACAGGCATCACCTCCAAGTCTACAGAAATGTGTTCAGAAGAACACACTGTATCTTCACCTGCGATACCTTTGACTGAATAGTGGTGTGTGGAAGAGAAGAAAGATCATATCTAAAGTGATGCTCCTTTATCCAGAAAATGTTTGCTCCACATCCCTGTGAAGACAGAGATGGATTCAGGCCCTTAGCATAGAATGATAACTACAAAGAGGCAAAAATCTTACTCTCTCTGGGAGACAGGTTCCAAATAATGATAATAAAGGTAAACGACAAAGGAAAACAAGGATTCTTTGAGGACAAGAGTTGATGAAGATGTTATAATGTGAAACTATTACAATTTGGGGACTCTTTTTTTTTTAATCCTCACCTAAGGATATTTTTCTGTTTATCTTCAGATATAGTGGGAGGGAGAGAGACAGAGGAAGAGAGTGAGAGAGAAACATCAACGTGAGAGGGACACATCAACTGGTTGCCTCCCACATGATCTACAACGCTCTAACTGCTGAGCTAAACTGGCCAGGACATGGGGGCTCTTTTAAGAAAAATAATCCAAAGTCCAAATAAAGTCCCAGGCAATGGAAACTGGAGGGAGCACCAGAAAGTAAGAAATGCTGATGCTTGAGATGGGAAGAAGTACTATGTTTATTCATTAATTGATTTATATTTTTTTATGAAGGAGCTTATGACAGTTATGTAGAGAATATAGTTCACTAATGGGGCCCACACTGCAATATTCCAGGTAAGACATAAAGAGACCTGAACCAACACAGAGCTCTAACAACGCAAGGAGGAGAATGCAAAGATATTTACAGCGTTTCCTGGTAAAGGTGTGACTAGCTGCCAAAAATACCTGCTTTGTACCATTTGCCAGCTGCTATGGTATATAAATGCCCCCGCCTTGGCCAGTTTAAAACTAGCTTATCAACTTCAAACTGCATCACCACTGAGAGTAGAACCGAGTAACTAGAACCAGCTGGTACAATTAATAAAAGGTATGGGCCCTGGTCAGTATGGCTCAGTTGGTTGGGCATCATCCTGTGCACCAAAAGGTTGCTGGTTTGATTCCCAGTCAGGGCACATGAGTGGGTTGCAGGCTCAATCCTTGGTAGGGGATGTGCAGGAGGCAACTGATCAATGCTTCACTCTCACATCAATGTTTCTCTCTCTCTCTTTCTCCCTTCCTCTCTCTTGCTAAAAGAAATTTTCAAGTAAATATTTGCACTTAAACTGACATCCTCAGAAGATGCTGTATCTTAACTTAGAGGCATATAGCTAATAATGTGATTGATTTCGGTAAAGGCCATCTGTAGAAAGTTTAGCGAAACGACTCCATAGTGTTGTTGCCTCTGCGTCCAGCTGTGTGTCCTAGTGGTGATCTGCAGGGAGCTAAAACTGACACTCACCCTCCCTCCCTGGAGAGCTCCAGCCTTCATAACAGCCTCAGGGTCACAAGTCAGTTAAGTGTTTGGTACTGATGCCTCCACCAGGGCCCTTGAGATAAGTTTCTTCCCACCCCATGGCCTTTCCCAAGTGTGCCCTTTAGACAGGACTCTCCATGAAGCTTACCAAAACCCTGCTCTTTTTGGTTTGAGTTGACAAATCTCTCCTTAGCCAGGGAACCCCAGAGACTGTACACATGGACCCTAATACAGGTATGTGCCCCAGGCAGGTCCTGCCCTGCTCTCTGGCTGCACTGGGTCCCTCCAGGGCCTGTGAGTAATACACTTCCCTTTGCTGCCTTTCGTCTAACCACCACTCATCATCCAACACCTACACACCCCTGGGCTCTCCTTACCAAGTGTCCATTTCAACAAGTCACACCGCCATTTGAGGGATGTTTGATGCTGAGGATAAGATAATTCAGGTACCTCAGTGATTCAACCCAGTTCTTTACGCAGGTCTCTTCTAAGATTTTAATATGCTAATTTACTTTGTGACACTAAAGCAGAAATCACTTTGACAGTATTTTCCAAAAGTTACTGGGAAAGATTTCATTCTTACTGTGTGTCTTGAAGGGCCAGTATTCTAGGTGAGAACGGATGGGGGCTCTTCTTCCTCTTAATCGAATCAGCATTCTCTCTGTATTACTAATTCCAAAATTAAGTGCCTTACTTATCTTTAAGTTATAAATACGGTTTTACTGAACTAGTTCAGCAAAGTATAAAACTTTGGATACTTGCAGGTCTACCTGAAACTCCGTTGATAGACTTGTAATTTGAACTGCAGAAACTACACATAAAATATTATTAGAGATCCTAATGGACATATTATCACTATAAAAGTATATCCTCCAAGGGGCCTTGAGAGAAGTCAATTGGTGAAGAAATTTTCTCCCCAACCCATTTTAAAAAGATAAATGAATAGGTGGGCTTTGAAGATACGTCCAGAAACAGGTGACTGGTGAGATATATAAAAATTGACTCTGTCATTAAATATGAAAATTATTCTTGGAATAAAAATCTATTCATTTTATGGAAATACTGAAAAGGCAGTGTTCTTGTTTAGCTGCCCCTTTGCAATAGGAACAAAATTAGCTGGTATTTTCATGGCTAAAAACACACCCATAATTGTGATTCTGTCATTGGTTGGTGCATATTGCCATTCCCTTAGGCACATGGCCTGTACTGCCTCATTGTGAGGATATTCATCCTATAAGTAGCCACACATGAGCCCCTGGAAAATTTTCAGTGTCCAATCCATACAGCTAGTACACTTCTTCTTTGCAAACCATTGAAAACTTGCAATATTCAATATTCAACATCACCATAAGGGTGCCTTTAAAAATAGATGTTCCCAGTGGCAATCTGCCTTTTAAATTACTCCATGCCCAATGTCTAGGATGATTCATGCTGTTGCACCAGTGAAGTATTCCTCACTCTGTGTAAACATTGCAGGAGAAAAACCAAGATTATTCTTCACTCATTTTCGGCAGGTGTCTGCAACCTTGACATTACCATTTTGCTTAAAGACATCACTGCAGGGAACAGGAGAGACACACAAATCTATCTATGGTCTCCGTGTACACAGAAAAAGCCTTCCAGGCAGAGGTTTCGGTTCAACACATTCATTACCTTTTAATTGCTTCTAAATTGCATTGTGACCTGTCGCATCAATAGCGAAATCTATCTAACTGAAACTAGCCCAATCAGGGCATACGTGCTGTGAAAAGCTCTTTTTCCCTTGGTGTATGTATGTGCATGTGTGACTGTTCGGGTGGGCTTGCACAGCTGCACCTGTTATTATAAAACCAGGTAAAGACGCAGTAAAAGAAAAAGGCAAATGCATCGCTAGGAAACCAGCTCAATAATAAAAACAGACCAATTTCACCCAAACATTTGTCATGTATACATGGCTAAATGAAGGCCATGCTTTAAAAAAATGAACATTTTAAACTGTTGAATAAAATGATTTGTACTGTCTGATGTTTCCCATGTCAGAAAAAGCATGGCCAGGCACTGCAGAATTAAGCATTGCATGTCAAGCTATGTAGAAAAATTCCACTAGGAGAAAAGATGACTTTGAATAGTTTAGGCTGGGCCACAGTGAGCACAATGCCATAAAAAAAAAAAAAAATTGAGCTTGCACAGGAAACTCTGTGAGCACTGAGCTGTTGGAATGATCATCCCTTGGAAGACTCCCCGAAAGCGATTACACAATCACTTGTAAAAAGAGCACATCCCATCCCGCCTTCACAACAGTGTGACCAGGAATCTCATGGTTTCTAAGCCTGCAAAGAAAAATGCTATAATTCAGAACCTCAAGTAGTGCTTTCAATTCACCCTACCACTTTTTATTTCTCCCATTTATCAAGTTTATAGTTCAGTAAAAGAAAATAAAAATGCAGACAGCTAGGGAATTAACTCATTTTCTCCATTGAGTTCTTTAGCCAGCTCTGTATCCCAATTAAACTCTTCTCCAGAAAAGGTGCTGGAACAGAGGTAAATGGAATTGCTTTCAGAATGAGAGAGCAGCACATCCCATCCGTCCAAGGCCCTGCGCAGTAGCAGGAACAGCGTGGTGCTTGGCTGAGCCGCCCATGGCGGCAAGTTGGGTATTGTCCTTGGCATCCTATGAAGACCTCCCAATGCAGCAGCGCTTGTCTTTAAATCTTGATGCATGCAGTGATGTCAGAGGGCATAGAAGAGAAGAAGTAGTAAGCCCAGGGCATGAAGTTAGAAATGAAGAACCATCAAAAGGACCTGAAATGATCAGCCAGTGAAGAAGGAGGAAAATTAAGAGAGAGCCTCTGGAGGCCAAGTAAATATAGATCCAAGAAGTTGGGACCTTAGCTGTGGACAGGTCAAGTAACAGCGACTAACAATCAATCCTTGGATTTTGAAAAATCTAAGTTATTGTGATCTTGGTAAAATTCTGGGAATGTTCTTGAGCAGATATGAAGTGTGGGAATCCAGCACACAGAGAGAAAGGTTCAGCCTATTTTGGAGTATTATTAGGGGTTCACCCTAGTTTATCAGTGAAAATCAAGGGAGGGTAGATCACACAAGTGCATATGCAACTTGAGATTGCTGGTACAGGAAGTGGAAGGGCTCTGATTTCTACCACTTCCCCAATGAAAGAGGAAGTACGGTCATGACCTAAATGTGAGGATGAAGGAAGAAGGCATGCTTGATAGCTGAGGGGAAAGGTCTGGGGGTGGGAGGAAGTAAAATGGCATAGGAAAGGATAAGAGCATTGCTCAGCCAACTTAAGGGTCCCCATCTGTGTAATCGTCAAGAATTTTCAGTTTCATCAGGCATTATGGCTGTGTGTTTTCTGCAGCCAAACCTAGCTTCTAAGATGCAGGTGAAAGGTAGTGAAACTGGATTTCTCCTGTCAAGTAAGACAGAGAGAAGGTATAAAGAAATAGAGATTGTGCTCAGCTGATGTGGCTCAGTGGTTAAGCGTTGACTCATGTACCAAGAGGTCACCAGTTCGATTCCTGGTCAGGGCACATGCCCAGGTTGTGGGCTCCATCCCCAGTGGGGGCATCCAGGAGGTGGCCAATCGATATTCTCTCTCATCAATGTTTCTATCTCTCTTTCCCTCTCCCTTCCTCCCTCTCTAAAATCAATAAAGGACAAATATTTTTTTTTTTTAAAGAGAGATTGCATGTGAGGCAATGGTTGTGATGCCAAACCCCACGGAACCTCAGTGAGTGTGGAAGAAAAGGAGAGAGGATGAGGAGGAATGAAAAATACAGAGGACAACAAACAGCAATGTCAAGGAATTATGAGAGAAATGTAAGCTGGAGAGACAGCGACTAAGAAATTTAAAAATGAGATTGTGGCCCTGGCCAGTTTTGCTCAGCGGTTAGAGCATCAGCCTGTGGACCAAAGAGTCCTGGGTTTGATTCCTGCCAAACAGTTGTGGTTTGTTCCCAGCCACAGTTGGGGTCGTGCAGGTGGCAACCAATTGATGTGTCTCTCTCACATCAATGTTTCTCTCTCTCTCTCTCCCTCCTGCTCTACCTGAAGACAAATGCAAAAATATCCTCGGGTGAGGATTAGAAAAAAAATGAGATTGTGGAGTAAGAAGTGATTTCGAATATCAATGTCTAGATTATGACCATGGGAGTAAGTGACCAAAACAATGTTCAGGAAAATATCATTGTAGAAGATGAGGTCAAGAGAATAGAAAGTAATAGAATATTTAGGAGACCTTGAAAAGCACCAGGAATTATGACAGGAGTACAAGTCTACATGAGAGACAATGAGCCCAACGTGAGCTGAGTGCTTCGAATGGTGGACTCTGCAGGCAAGCTGGGCTTTTGCAGGTCAATGCAGCTCCCAAAGCTTCAGAATTTGAACACATTACTGAGCCTCCCTCTCTCCCTGTATAAAATTGGAATAATGATAATGGTAAAAATATATGGTTTAAAGAAGTTTTTGAGAATCAAATGAGTAAATATTATGTCTTTTGGTGGCTCCATAAGACTATTAGATTAGCATTTCTCTCCTCTGTCTGACACAATCATTTTCTTATTATACCTTTAACTGGCATACATGTTTTTATTTCCCTGTTAAAACAAAGTACACTCGATCTGAAAAGGCTATATTCTGTATTCCGACCATGTGACCTTCTGGAAAAGGTAAAATATAAAGCCTATAAAAAGATCAGTAGTTTCTGGGGTTAGAGGGGATGAGCAGACAGAGCATGGAGAATTTTTAGGGCAGTAAAACTATTCTCTGTGATACCATAATGGTGGGTACAGGCAATATGCATTTGTCCAAACCCAGAGAATTCACAACACGAAGAATGAATCCTAACCTACACAATCGACTTTGGGGAGATGATGTGTCAATACAGGTCCACAAATTGTAACAAATGCACCACGTCAGTGGTGGAAGTTGACAACGGGGAGGCTGCGGGTGGGGGCGGGGCAGGGTCGCCGGGTAAGAGGCAAAGCTCTGCCTTCCGCTCAATTTTGCTGTGCGCCTGAAAATGCTCTTTTTTTAAAAAGCCTATTGATAAAATCTGTCTTGACAATTTTTTCCTTCAGTTCATCTTTAATTCTTTTCTCTCACTTTTCCGAGATCAATTTTCATTTCTCTTTTGAGCAGAATTCCCGACAGAGTTCTTTCTGCCCAGTACCTCTCAATACCCCCATCATTTCCTTCCTTTAACTCCAAGGAGAGGTTATTTTCCTCAGTCTGATGGCTAACTTTGCATTATCCTTGACCTAGCAACAGCATTGATACAGATCATTCTCCTCTTAAAATGTTTTTTTCTGTTTTCCTGGACACCTCGCTGTCTCTCTTCCCCTTTCCTGCTGGTCGCACATGCGCCGGCTCCTCGCGAATTCCCCCTTTCCTTCCTAACCTTCGAATATCGGAATATTCTGGGGTGCATTCCACTTCCCTCTCCCCTTCTCTCTTTATACTCAACTCCTTGGTAATCCTTCTAGTTTGTAGGCTAATGACTCCCATATCCATATCTCTTACCCAGTTCCCTTCTTGAGCTTCAGTTTCTATAAATAATTCTCTTCTTAAAATTTCTTATTTCCCACAGCTCATTTAATGACAACTTTAATCTTTAAGTGTCTCAAGCTAAAAATGTTGAGATCATCTTTTATTTCATTCGTCTCACACGCTGCATCCAAACCAAAGAGAAGCCTTACTGGATGTACCTTAGATGTAGCCCAGCACGGATTCCTCCCACCTGCGGGTGGCCCGACCCGGAGCACCCTCCCCAGGGAAACGCTAAAACCCGAACCCAGCGCAGCACAGACGCGCACGTGCACAGCCACACACCGCTGCAGGCGTCACAGAGCAGAGTCCGCTGGAACCTGAGGGAAATGAAGGGAAGTGTTACCAAAAGGGAGCGGGGCTAGTGCCCTGCGGTGTTTTCCTGTAAGGAGTTTTGCCCGCTTGTAATCAACCTTGGGCTCAAGGGACAAACAGAAAAGAGTAGTTCAGAGCTGCTGACAAGGTCTGGGGAGGAAAAGCAAAAACATGTTTAAGGCTCGTCAATTAGAAGATACTTTGGAAACAGTGGATTGTGATGTGAAAATCCTAAAGGAACTTTTGGAGGAATGGCGAATGAGAAATGGACAAGCCCTTCGGGATGACTGAAATTCTGTCTCCAAGCAAGTCAGACCTTTTTGGATCAAGATCATCTACTCCTCTATAACTTCCTGACAGAAATTGGTCTAAATTACTTGTTTTAAAGAAAGATTTTATCATCTTGAATCTCTGCCATTTTTCAAATGCCAATTTCATTAAAACTGAACAGATATTTTAAAAACACCAAAATTGAAAAAACAAAAAACAAAAAAAACATGCAGCCATCAAAACTGTAAACAAATGGCCACATCCAAGCGGAAAAATAAACACTTGTGATGCAGTATAAAATTAGTAAACTGGACTTTAGGTGAGTAGAAATGTCTAATGTAAAGACAGGCGGGGGAAAAAGAAGTATGAGAAACACCTAACGTAGAGATGTGGATAAAGGTTGTATCAGATGTATAATTGTACTCTTTGAATGGGGTGAGTGAGAAACATTATGAGGAGAGTAACTGGAAAATTTGACAGCTGGCAAAAATATTAAACTTCAAATTTAGGAAGCTCTAAAAAAGCAAGGAGATTTAAAAAAAACTTTGCACCTACTTACATCATAATAAGATTGTTGAAAACCAGCCACAAACAAACAAAAAAAATCTAAAAGAAGCCACAGAACAATAAGCACATAATACTTTTAAATAGAAATCATGACACTGAAGGCTAACTTTCAATGAACAACAGAAACAAAAGAAAATAGAATCAATGCTTTAACAGCCTGAAAGAGAATACCTGCCAGCTTCGATTCCAAATCTTTTGAAAATATCATTCAAAATTATAGCTATGGAAAGCTGTTTATACAAAAACAAAACCGAAAGACTGTTTTGCCTCCAGGCTAAAATATATATATATTATGATCAAAGGTAATTCTGAAGACAAAAGCAAAAATATCCTACAGGAAAATATGGCAATGCAGGAAGGAACACTACTAGAAAGGAGATGTGTATGTAAATAAGAAGTAGCATTGTTTAAAAGCACATCAATGTTGTGAGAGCTTTAAAATATGTGTGAAATTAAAACCCATGAATACAATAAGATAAAGTTTGGAAGGGAACATAGGGAATTAAAAAGTTCTAAATCCTTGTTCTCAGTCTGGGTGGTAGTAAAAGTATTACCTCACAGTAGACTTTAATAAATCCCCAATATATCATAATGTCTGGTGATAGCAATAAAAATAATGAAAGATGGCACACCAAAAAGTTAATTAAGGAGGAAAATGGAACGATGCATGCAAAGTCTACTCAGATTCTAACCACAACTCATTTCCAGTCCTGCTACCATCCTGACTTTGACCCACCAAAACTCTCACCTGGATTACCGCAATCAAATGTATAGCCTGTGGCCACCATATTTGCATCCCACAGCATTCACCAGACAGCAGCCACTGAGTCCCTCTCAGATATGTCAGATCACAGCATTGCTCTGCTCACACCTTCCAAGTGCATCCCATCGCACATACCAAAGTTGTGGCACTGGCCTACAAATCCTGTCTGACCTCCATTCATGACCTCAGTCATCTCATCACTATGGCCACTCCTTTATTGTCCCCTAGGCCTGACTGGCCCATGGAAATGTCAAGTACACTTTCGTTTTAGACACTTAGCACTGGCTTTTGCGCTGCTGGAATGTCCATCTTGCATAGATATGAATCTCTCAGCTCCATACCTCTTTCAGGTCTGCGTTCAAGTGCTTCTCTGTGTGGTTACCTGGGTGATTCTATTTGCAATTGCGTTTCCTTCTTGCAGCTCTGGTCCCTTTTTGTTCTGTTTTGTGTAGCTCTTACTATCTTCCTAAATCAGAATACATCACTCTTTGTTCATGGTACCACAGATAGGATAGTAATCCCACTGCCTCCTGCTAATTATCAGCATGTCTGAATTTCCTACAAGTTTGTAGGCTCCTGCAAGAAGGATCTGTGTTATTTCACTTGTTATTGTACTCAATATGTCATTTCTAAAACACTGAAAAATAAAAGTATTCAGATAATTCTGACTTTAATATTCTTAAAAGATTTGTAAGCAACTCATGATTTTAAGTTATTAGTATTTATAAATAAGTATAGTTATTCTCATATAACAATGAGTGAATTATATGAAAATGAATGAATTATACACAACAGCAACATCGATGTATCTGAGAAATAATAAGTAAAAATCAGGTCATAAATATTCACATACAGTAGGATACTCTTTATAAAATAAAATAAAAAAAGAATACATACTAAATAGTAAATCTTTTGGGGATATGTCCACATATATAACAAAGGAATATAGGGACTAGATTCAGGGAAGTGGCTGTCTCTGTGCTTAGGCAGGGGACGGGATAGAGATCGAACCCTCTTCGATGCAGTATTATTGTAAGTTTCCTCATTTTAAATCTGGTTGGTGAGTTCACCAAAGTTCATTTCATTATTCATTTCATGACTCACATTATACTTTATTTCTAATGTTTGGTATATAACAAGTATTATATGATTACACATGATTCAAAATTTTTAACATTCTAGCACCTTAATCCAATGCCATGAATTGAGTTCTACACATTCAGTTATAATTGGGTCTTCAAATCTTGAGTTGATTTCTCAAAGATATTTTCCCTGGAGAACTTACATAAAGAGATATACTATGGTAAAAACAAAAAAAGTCACAAGACCCAATCATTTATTTGATAGACTTCCAATTGACCACAAAATTTCTTCCATCATTTATCATCACTGGGAACAGTGTTTGATAGAACATGCTTAAGGAAACGTTGCTGCTAAATCCACCAGGGTTGCTGTAAATCTGTAGCCACCCCTGGCATTTGAAATCTCTGAGAAATTATGAAACATGATATTAGGGACAATTTTTCAGGACAATTTTGTAGACCTGACTGTGCAGACAGGTTGAATTCTGTGCTCATTCAGCATAGATATATTTTATGTGATATTCCTATTGACCTAATCATAAGCTGTCTAAGCTTGCTTAAGTTTTTACACAGGAGTGTGCATAATTTATATTAGGTTTGTATTAGATTGCTGGCTCACATATGCCAACGTCATTTTTTTTGCATCCCACAAAGAAATTGGGGGGGGGGTGCTTTTCTAATACAAGGTGAGGTGTTTTGAAATATTTTAGGTCCATTCTTACATATATTACAGGCCAAATTTTTATCTAGATTTAGTCTCCTCTTCACCTAAGTCATTTTTGGGTTGTATGGTCTTTTAGAGTATGACTATACTCATTACAAAGATTATTTTTGGAAATCAGATTATGCTAGTTCCACACTGCCCCAAAGTAACAGTGGTGATGTGTAGATTACAGTTTACCCAGCAAAGTAGAATAGCAATTCAGGACAGTTTCATAAGTAAGGACATAGCTAATTCTATTATTTTGATTACCATATGCTCTAAGGAGAAAGTGAACATTTTAAATTTTTACAGTTGACCCTTGAAAAATTACATGGTTTATTTCAATAAGCTTCTTACTACTATTTACATAATTAATTTAAACTGGGAAATGATATAATTCTTATATTTTGAAGGCCCTTGGCAATGAAAAACACTTCCTTACAGAAACTAAATCCACCTACCTAATAAAAATATTGAAAAGATTATGAAAATTAATTATGAGCTTTTTAGCACTTATCTTTATTCAGTTAAGCATAGCTGTTAATGCTACCCTAAAATTTTGTGTTTTGGGTACATCCAATAAGCAACCTAAATCTCTGTCATGAGAAACATACCAGTTTAGCAAAATCTGTTGTTCCTTGACTGGTTCTTTGATTTCTTTTTCCTTAGACACATGGGGGAAGCTCAGAAGTCACTGATGCTGACATTAATATATATTAGTCATTGAAGCAGACCATTTCCCAAATGAGCAGCACCGCGTTTCCAAAGACCACCCAATGAACGTCTAATTGACTCATCTGTAAATCTTACAAAGCAATACTTTTACTAAGTACATTGTACCCACCATTGCAAAAACTCTGCAGAGCAAAGGGCATCATTAACTATACTGAGGCATACTTGATCTTAGGAGCCCTGGGGATAATCAAAAATTGGTTTCATTCTAAGATGGTTTTGTTGCTATAATCATGACACAATGTTTCTGAATTACTGACGTTTTGATGACTTGCTTATTTGGACCAAAACAGAAAAGCTGTAGCTAACTCAAGCTTTATAGGGTAATAAATTTCCCAAAGTATCTTGAGATTAAAAACAATCAAAGTAAATGAGGCATCACGTACTATTTATCTTCCAAAATATTAGTGCTTACAAAAACAAAGGAGGCCAAACTAACAACCACTCTTATCTATCACATTCAATATTATATGGCAGCTGCATTCCATGTCATTAAAAAAAGAGAGAAAATTAAGAGACCTGATTGACTGATAAACATTCTAACTGTGGCTTCCTGAACAATTCATTGTCTGAAATTGTTGACCATCACCACTTAATTAAGAGTAAAAATTCTGAGCACAGAGACTATTATCAGTATAATTCATGGGGTTCAATATTTATGGGACACATCAGTTAGCAAAGTGGGCAGAAGGAAATGAACACTCTGATAGTCTAATAGGAACTCCCAAAACAGAATTTCTAAATGAAGTAAATTCGGAAAACTCAAATATGCTCTGCATATGCTATGTAAATAAACTTACAAACAGGATTTTCTGGCATCATGACCCCCATTTTGCTTTGAAATTAAATGATGGAAGCTCTCCTCTGTTCTAATTTATGAGGTGATATGGAAGCAGATTTATCCTTCTACTTCCCAGTTGCAAGGGAGTGTGTTTCACCCTTTGTGCATTAGTTGTGATCAAACACTCTTCCAGGAGCATATTAAGAATTTTACCCTGGATTGAAGTAGATGTCATAATAAAAGAAGTGCACACTAATCATTTTCTCAGTCATCATTAGAACCAGCTTGAGATACTGAAAGAGTAAGCACACCACATTATTATTTCACCAATATTTACTCACACTAGTTAGAACTAAAAAAATCAGACTGAATGATATTAGTCTAGAAGCTTTCCAAGTGTGCAAAATATCAATTTTATTGACTTGTATAAATGTATAATTTATAGTTCTACAGGATGACTGTAAAGAAGATATATAAGCAAATAGAGTATAGGAACACATATTATACACCTTTCTATGTCCAAGAGAACACACATTTAGTTTGAGGACAAAACTGTGTCATGTCAGTCAGGGTCCTCTTCTCATAAATTAATTAGAGAATTGAGTTTCCCAGTATCGGAGACTCTAGTTGATGTATTCCTGCTTTAACCTGACTTTTCCATCTGGCTGCCCAATATTCATATGGCCACAAAGGAATCCTGTCTAAGCTGGGTTTGTTGACATAATTGTCTGCTCACATATTTAGGAATAATGTTAGAGACATCGTCATATAAATAGAAAACTAGACCTTTCTCTCTATTAATGGATGAAGAAGCAAATACCTTTAACACTTTATGTGAGAAAATAATCTCAGTGTGTGTCTGAAACTCAAGAGGAGAGAAGACCTGATGTAAAATATATAGGGAGTCATCTATTATAACTCTTAAGGATGATAGCTCTGGAGTCAAACTCCATGGGTTTATAATACAAACTCCAACATTTGCTAGCTGTGTGACCCTGAACAATGTTAATGAACTTGTCTAGGACCTCAGTTTTCCCATTTATAAAGTGGGGTTAGGATTTATGTTATTAATATGATTGTTATGAGGGTTGCATAAAAAATTCATATAAATATGTGAAACATAATGATAATTGCTATTCTGATTGTTCTTAAAGATTATCATGTTTATAAATTAAATGCTAATAATAATAATAAGTTACCAAAACCTGACTACACCCTAAAATTCTTGCATATATAAGCCATTTATTTATTTATTTATTTATTTAATTCTTACAAATCTGCTTCTATCAGTGGAGACTCAAATAAGCCAGTTAATATATTTTTATGTTTTCTTATGGTTCAGTGGTAAAAAAGACAAAAGTAAAAATACTGCCCAGCTTTTATACAAAGTTCCATTATAATAAAATGCAGTAATAAGAATAAAAAATAAGATATTGCTAAAACAGAAGATATTAATATGAATCAGTTGGGAAATAATCCACATAGGTATAGAACACCAAAATGCACCAAACTTAATTTGGGAGGATTGCTAGAAGATAAATTTCCAGGGAGAATACATTCAAAACCTGTTATTTTCCAAAGAAGATTTCAGATCTACCCCCTATGCCATTGCTTTATTTTCAGTTTCATTCACCCTCTTCCCATCCAGGTGTAACTGGCCCTTCGAGCCCAGAAGGCCAGAGTTGGGCATAACCTTACAGTTCATGCAGAGATGACCAACAGGCCTCTGAATAGCATTGTTTTCCCATCAGAGAGTCACATCATTGTACCCTAATTTCAATAATTTGTGAATAAACACCCTCTCAAAGACCTTAATGAATGATAAAGAAACTCTGAAGAGCTCACTGTTCCTTTATGTAATGCATTGGAACTTGAAGAAAAATTACTGTTGGCTACAATTTTCCTTTTTTTTCTTTTTAAACGTATCTTTATTGTTGAATGTATTACAGATGTCCCTCTTTTTCACCCCTTGATTCCTTCCTCCCCACTTCCACACTCCTCCTGCTTTCTCCACACTATTGTCTGTGTCTATTGGTTATGCATTTATGCATATAAATTCTTTGGTTTCTCCATTCCCACCCCCTCGCCCCCCTTCCCTTGGAGGTTCATCAGTCTAACAACCAATTTGTACTTCCTAATCCCTTCATCTTTTTTATCCAATGCCCCTTCCATCTGGCAGCCAACAAAAAGTTTTCTGTATCTATGAATCTGTTTCTGTTCTGCTTGTGAATTTTGTTTGGTGATTGATATGTATTCATTGCCATTTTATTATTCATTTTTTAAATTTTTCTTCTTCAAGAAGACCAGCCAATATTTTATATAATACTGTTTTGGTGGTGATGAACTCCTTTAGCTTTTTCTTGTCTGGGAAAATCTTTATAGGGCCATTGAGTCTAAATGATAGCTTTGCAGGATAGAGTAGTCTTGGTTGTAGGTTCTTGCTTTTCATCACTTTAAATATTTCTTGCCACTCCCTTCTGGCCTGCAAAGTTTCCTTTGACAAACAGTTTCCTTTGACAAACAGTCTTATGGGAGCTCCATTGTAGGTAACTAACTGTTTTTCTCTTGTTGGTCTTAAAATTCTCTCTTTGACTTTAACCGTTTGTATTTTGATGATGATATGTCTTGGTGTGGACCTCTTTTGGTTCATCTTGTTTGGAGCTCTCTGTGCTACCTGGACTTGTATGTCTGTTTCCTTCACTAAGTTAGGAAAGTTTTCTCTCATTATTTTTTCAAACAGGGTTTCAATTTCTTGTTCTCTTTCCTCTCCTTCTGGCACTCCCATAATGGAAATGTTGGTATGCTTGAAGTTGTTCCAGAGTTCCTTAACATTTTCAATGTTAACTTTACACTATCCTCATTTTTTTAAATTCTTTTTTCTTTTTTTGTTCTAATTGGGTGTTTTTTGCTTTCATATATTCCAAATTGATGGTTTGCTTCTTGGCTTCACTTATTCTACTATTGATTTCCTGTAAATTATTCTTTATTTCAGTTAGTGCATACTTCATTTTTGACTGTTCATTTATTATGCTCTTGAGGTCCTCACTAAGTTCCTTGATATTATTACAAAGTTCCTCGAAATTCTCACTAAGCTCATTGAGCATCCTTATAAGCAATGTTTTGATTTCTGCTTCTCTTAGATTGCTTATCTCCATTCTATTTAGTTCTTTTCCTGGAGTTTTGTTCTGTTTTTTCATTTGGGACATGTTTCTTTGTCTCCTCATTTTGGCTGCTGCCCTGTGTTTGTTTCTATGTATTAGGTAGAGTTGCTATGTCTCCTAGACTTCGTAGGGTGGCCTATTGTTGTAGGTGTCCTGTAGGGTTCAGTAGCACCCTTAGTGTGGACTGTACATCTTCTGTTGTAATTTAGTCTTAATTGCTGTTGGTATCTCAATAGGAGGAATTTACTCAGGCTGATCAGCTGCAAGGACTGGCTGTGCACACTGACCACTGATCTCTGACTACCTTGGATGATCAGTTGTGTAGGGGCCCACCACAAAGAGCAAGACTTACTTCAGCAGTGCTCTGGTACACCCTGAGTTCATTCCTCGAGTGTATCACTTTTGGAGGTGGTTGGGTGGTGGTGCTTTGCCATGGTCTGAAGCTGTCCACTGGGTGTGCTGACTCTGAGAAAAGATCAACCACTGCCTGTGTTCTACCCAGAGCCACCTGGCATAAGCTACAAAGCAATCTTCCAATGGCTGCTTCTTGTGCTGGGCTTGGAGGTGCCCAGGCAAAGCCAAGCTGTAAACCAAGGCTGGCTGCTTCTAGTGCCAGGCCTTGGGGCCACTTAGCGAGAGGTATGGGGCTTGCTGTGTCCAGATGCTGTTAGTCTGAGAGAATTTAGGAAAATTTGAAACAGGAACCAAAACAGGCCAATCCTATAGTAAAGCCACTGGAAACAGTTTGCATGGGCCTGAAAGTTGGGAAGGGGCAGAGCCTCAGGGAATCACCAGGGTGGGGCAAACAGTGGGAGTCAGGTTGCTGGAGTCCCAGATATGGTGGCCATCTGCCTGCCTTGGTGGCCAACAGCCTCTACCAGCATATCTGTTCAGGAGAAAGCTCCCTCTCCAGTCCTCGCCCTGATGCTAAACAACTCATTTCTTCCCCGTATGTCTCTGGTGTCCTTTAAGCTGCCTCCCCTCTGCACTGGAGCTCAGAGGGAATGGGTCTGAGTAGGTTCATGTGAGGGCCCTTTAAGAGGAGCTGCCTGGAGCTCCAGAAGCCTCAGCCTCCCTCAGCCTCAGTTCCCCCTTGTTACAGCCAGAAAGTATGGGACTTATCTTCCTGGCACTGAATACTGAGCTGGGCTCCTGGTGTGGGATGAAGACCCCTTGTTCCTCAGAGAGAACCTTGACAGCTGAGATGTCCCTCCTAAATTTTATCCACCACACGTGGATGTGGGACCAGCCCGTCCGCACCCCCGCCCCTCCTACCAGTCTCGATGTGGCTGCTTCTTTAATTTTGTAGTTGTAGGGCTTCCATTCATCTTGATTTCAGGTGGTTCTGAAGGATGTTTGTTCTGTAGTTTAGTTGTAATTTTGATGTGATTGTGGGAGAAGGTGAAGACAGCGTTTGCCTATGCCACCATCTTGACTCTATGTTTTCAATTTTCGGTGTTAACTTTACACTTCTGAAGCTGTTTATATTCTATGGTAGATGGAAGAAATATTTTAAATCAAATGAGGCAGAGGCAGTATAAAAACAACACTATGTTGGGGCATAGTATTTCTTGGAGAGTAGGCTGTGCATTTCAGCACCATTTGTATTTTTCCTCTAACAATTTATTTCTGCCACCAGTCTTTTGTGTTAGAGATTTTGAAAGCTAATTAAGGCCATATTGAATGGTTTGGCCAAAACGAAACAATGATAAATTTTTGGAATGTTTTTGTGTTCAAGGTTTAAAAGTTTCCGAAGAGAACACCATGGCTGGCCTTCATTTCTAATGGGTCAGCATCCAACCTGCTAAAGGAAAACTCAGAGGATTCAAAAGCAGAAATTTAAACATAAAAACATAAAATTCATAATTTTTCTAATATATTTTCTAAATCAAAAGAAACTTGGATTTTTGCTAAATTTAAGACAGTTGATAATTTTATCTGCATTATTACTTATTTAAGAAGTTGAAATTGTATAATTGTATTCACTTTATTAGGAAAAATAGATTAAGTTTTCTACAGTTTTGTTGTAGCACAGTAGTTCTTTACATTTCATCTACATTAAGTAAAATGGTCAGAGTTTCAGTGTCTAAGGGTACAATATAGTAAATAAAAAATATCACAGTCAGGTGCCCCTCCCCCCACCCGGTGAACAGCTCTGAGTTAAAGATGGCATCCCGGCAGCGGTGCCTGATGTGCGGGGGAGTCAGACCTCTGGCCGGGAGGGAGCCTGAGTAGAACCCCTGCCCTACCCCCTGCCCTACGGAACACTGAACAGTGAACAGCGTAAGGCATAGGGCAGGAGATCTGCACCCTACCATCCGGGACTGAGGCACTGGGGGTTCGAACGTCTGGCCGGGTGGGAGCCTGGGCAGTACCCCGTCCAATGCAAGCAGGACTTGCTGAAAGATTAAAGAGCCAAACAGAGCAGATCATTTCTTTGTGTTTGTTTCTTTCTGTCTTTTTGTCTCATTTTCTTTCTTTTCATTACACTTTTTTTCTATTCTCACCTGCTTGGGGAGGGGCACCAACAACCCAGGCAGAACTGAATCACTGGAAGGAAAGGAGGAGACTCTCTGCCTCTCCTGCAAGCTACAGTCACCAGCCCCAACACAAATCTGAGTAAACCACCCTGAGTGGACCTGATACCTACGGAGCCCAGTGTCATGGGGGAAGGGAAAGCACTCTAGAACAAATACATGCAAGTGGCTAGCCCTAAAGGTGACCCAGCCTCTCAGCTAGGGAACCTGCCCTGCAGGGCTTCAGCCAGGAGGCCCAGGACCAGGCAGGGACAGTGACTCACATTGGCCTGCACCAGAGAACTGCCCAAGAGGACAGGGACCCACAACAAGGGGCCAGATCCAATTACAATGAAGAAAAATCCAGTGAGCTCTATGAAGAGAAGGTCCAAAGTGTTTGTTTTTGTTTCTGTTATTGTTATGGTGGTGGTTTTGGTGTGTGGGTTTTTTTTGTTTTTTGCCACTTTTTTCAATTCAATTGTTGTTTTTTCTTTTTCCAATTTTCTACTTTCCTATTCTATAATTTATTCAAATTAGCATTACTACCTTCTAAAATTATCATTATTACAGTTATTATTTTCTATCTTTTATTTTTCATACTTACCTTACTTCTGGTCTCCACCTTCTTTACTTTCATATTCTTATTTTTGTTTTTTTCTACTCTCCTAACCCTTTTGGTCTCATGCTTTCTAGTATTCTTTTTGTGTACGTGTGTGTGCATGTTTCTGTGTGTCTGTGTGTTTTCTGGTTGTTTGTTTGTCCTTTAAGCTTTTCACTGAAGCAGGTGCTTCTACCACTGTAGACGCTGCTATCTGTTGAAGGCGCCCTTGGGTTTGGTCTGCTATTGCCTTGCTTTCCGTTCTTTCATATACTTTTTTTTTCTCACCCCTTTTAAGTCGTTCAGTCTCATGCCTTCTAGTATTGTTCCTTGTGTGTCAGGTGTGAGTGTGTGTGTTTTCAGTTTGTTTGTCTTTTTTTTTTTTTTTTATTGATTTAAGAGACAGAGGAAGGGAGAGGGAGAGAGAGATAGAAACATCGACAAGAGAGAACATCCTTTGGCTGCCTTCTGCATGCCCCCCACTGGACAGCTGGCCCACAACCTGGGCAGGTGCCCCTGACCAGGAAATGAACTGGTGACCTCCTGGTGCATGGGTCGATGCTCAATCACTGAGCCACACTGGCAAGGCAGTTTGTTTGTCTTTTAATGGTATTGCTGAGCCAGGGGCTTATGTCATTGTTCAAACAGATGTGTTTTTTTGTTGTTGTTATTTATTTTAAATAATTTTTCTAGACCCAGAGACATAGAAGCAGGGTACAGACTGACAAACCTCAGAAAAGGGGGTGGGGAGGGAGGAAAGAGATAAACCACAGAACTTATATGCCTGTATGTATAACTGATGGACATAAACAACAAAGCTGGGAATTGGGCAGGGGGAGATGGAAAGGAGGGTGTCAATGAGGGGAAAAGGAGAAACATCTGTAACAAAAATAAATTAATACAAATAATTCAAAAATAAACAAAAATAATTTTTCCTTAATGATTTTTAGAGAGAGAGAAAGGGGGAGAAGAGATGGATAGAAATGTCAATGAGCAATTCTATACAAGTCTTTTAAAATTTTATTTCTATTTGCCTGGAAAAAATTTTTCCATCTCTTCACTTTCTACCTGCGTATGTCTTCTGTTCCAAGGTATGTCTCTTGTAGACAGCACATAAATGGATCATGCTTTCTTTCATTTATTTTTTAGAGACAGAGAGGAAGTGTGAAGGAGAGAGAGAGAGAAACATCAATGAGAGAAAACATTAATTGGCCATCTGCATGCCCCACACTGGGGACATGGCTCACAACCTGGACATGTGCCCTGACCGGAAACCAAACCCCTGACCTCTTGTTGCATGGGTCAACGCCCAACCACTGAGCCACACTAGCCAGGACTTTTCTTTTCTTTTTTAAATGTGAGTGTGAATTGCCTTCTTTTCTTTTACTTTATTTTAATTTCTTTTTTCCCCCTTTTTTCCTCTTCAAATTGTTTTGCTCTCACAACTCCTAGTGTTCCTTGTGTGGGTGTATGTTGTTTTTTTAATTGTCTGTGTGTTTTTTAATCTTTTTGTTGAGGAAGTTGCTTCTATTACTGTTGAGGTGGATATTTAGGAAAGAGGGTCTTTTGGGTTTGGTCTAGTTGCTTTATTTTGTCCTGTAAACACCTAAATAACAGTTGGCACAGCACAGGTAACGAAGCTGGGGTTGCGACTCATAGTTAATAACCATGAAGGCTGAGCCCACCCACAAACGGACAACAGCAATAAAGACCCAAATTCATCAGAAGAGCAACATAACCCAAACAAGGATCATACCTAGAGCACCTAGCCCAGAAGATAAAGGAGACTACTGCACTAGGCCTCACAAGAAGACCACCACCCCAAAACTGGGAGGCACAGCACTCTTATCTGATACACACCCACCTGCCTATGTGGCCCAAAATGCTTCACCTGGCCCCAAACTGTCATACTATTAAGTGGTGAGGCAAGGAAACATCCCCCAAGTGAAAGAAAAGGAAGAATCACCGTAAAAGGAACTACGTGAAATAGAGGCAAACAATTTGTCTGATAAATAATTCAAGGCAATAATTTTAAGAGTGATCAAACAATTTAATGAGAACTATACCACATTAAAAAAGAGGTAGAAGCTATGAATAAAAATCAAGTGCAAATAGAGACTGACATAGATGATTAAAAAAAAAAAATACCTTGGAAGGATTCAATAGTAGATTAGAAAAAGCTGAAGACCGAATCAGTGAGTTACCAGAAAAAGTAGAAAAAGAACACCCAAACAGAGCAGCAAATGTAAAAAATAAAAAAACAAAAACATTAAAAAGCAAGAGGAAAGTTTAAAGGAGTTTTGGGACAATACAAAATGGAACAATATTTGTATCATAGGGATACCAGAAGGAGATTAATTGGAGAAAATAATAGAGAACCTGTTTGAAGAAATAATCCAAGAAAACTTTCCTACCCTCGTGAAGGAAAAAGTCACAAAGTCCAGGAAACACAGAGTACCAGTCAAGAAGAACCACAAAAGATCCATTCCTAGACACATCATAATTAAAATGGCAAATGTTAAAGACAAGAAAAGAATCTTAAAGGCAGCAAGAGAGAAGCAGAAAGTTACCTACAAGGGAGCTCCCATTAGACTGTTAGCTGATTTCTCAATAGAAAGAATGCAGGCCAGAAGGAAGTGGCATGAAGTATAAAAAGTAATGCAAAGCAAGGGTCTGAATCCAAGACTAGTCTATCATTCAAAATTGAAGGTAAAATAAAGAGCTTCACAGACAAAAAAAAAAAAAAAAAAAGGCTAAAGGAGTTTACTACCACCAAACCAGTACTGCAAGAAATGTTAAAGGGAATGTCGTAAGAAGAAGAAATAGAGAGAGACAGGAACACAGGCATAAAGAATAAAAATGGCAACAAGTAAGTACCTATCAATAATAACCTTAAATGTAAGTGGCTTAAATGCTCCCATCAAAAGATATAGGTTATCTGATTGGATAAAAAAGCATGACCCATCCAGCCAATGTTGCTCAGTGGTTGAGCATTAACCCATGCACCAAGAAGTCACCAGTTCAATTCCCAGTTAGGACACATGCCCATGTTGTGGGCCCGATCCCCAGTGCAGGTCATGCAGGAGGTATCCAGTTGATGTTCTCTCTCATTGATGTTTCTATCTCTTTCTCCCTCATACTTCCTCTCTTTCTCTAAAAAATGAGGGAAAGAAAACATGACCCATATATATGCTGTTTACAAGAGACCCACCTCAGAACAAAAGACACACACAGGATAAAACTGAAGGGATGAAAATTTTTTTCCAGGTGAATAGAAATAAAATTTTAAAAAGCTTGTTTAGAATTACTCATATGTGACAAGACAGACTTCCAAACAAGAGTCATAGTAAAAGACAAAGATGGTCACTATATAGTATTTAAAAATCAATGTCACAAGAGGATATAACTCTGGTAAACATACATACACCAAATATAGGAGTATCTAAATATATTTTATAACTTCTAGAGGACTTCAAGGGATAGATGGACAACAATACAATCATAGTGAGGGACTTTAATACCCCTCTGACATCAATGAGTAGATCTTCTAGATAAAAACAAAATTAATAATAATAATAAAAAAAAACAACAGAGATCCAAACAAGGCATTAAATCCACAGGATTTAACTGACATTTACAGAACATTTCACCCCAAAGCTGCAGAATATACATTTTTCTCAAGTGCACATAGGACATTGGTCATTCTCAAAGACAGACCACATGTTAGGACACAAACTGAATCTCTGCAAGTTCAAGAAGAGTGAAATCATATCAAGCATCTTTTCAGATCACAGTGGCATAAAACTAGAGATCAATCACAATAAAAATACTCAAAAACAAGGAGGTTAAACAATGTTATTAAACAATAAAAGGGTTACCAAGGAGATCAAGGAAGAAATAAAAAATTTCCTGGAAATTAATGAAAATGAACACACAACAACACAAAATTTATGGGATGCTGCAAAAGTAGTTCTAACAGGGAAGGTCATAGCATTACAAGCCTACCTCAAGAAACAAGAAAAATTTCTAATACACTATCTAACCCTACAACTTTAAGAACTGGAAAGTAAACAAAAAGAAAAACCTAGAGCAAGCAGATAGCAAGAAATAGTAAAGGTCAGAGCAGAAATAAATGACATAGAGACTAAAAAAACAATTCATAATATCAATGAAACAAAAAGCTAGTTCTTTGAAAAGATGGATGAAACTTTAGCCAGACTCATCAAGAAATAGAGAAGACACAAATAAATAAAATCAAAAACAAAAGTGGAGAAGTAACAATTGACACCACAGAAATACAAAGGATTATTAGAAAATACTATGAATCAAAATACTATATGCCAACAAGTTGCTCAACATAAGCAAAATGAACAAATTTCTAAAATCACACAGTCTCCCAAACTGAACCAAGAAGAGAAGAAAACTTAAACAGACCAATAACAACTAAGGAAATTGAAGATGTAATCAATAAAGTCCCAGTAAACAAAAGCCTGGGTCTGGACATCTTCACAGGGGAATTTTACTGAAGATTCAAAAAACTAACACTCATTCTCCTCAAACAATTCCAAAAAATTCAAGAACAAGAAAGACTTCCAAGTTCTTTCTATGAGGCCAGCATAATCCTAATCCCCAAACCAGATAAAGACACTACAAAGAAAGAACATTACAGGCCAATATCCCTGATGAACATAGATGCCAAAATTCTAAATGAAATAATAACAAATCCAATCCAGCAGTACATTAAGAAAATTATTCACCATGATCAAGTGGGATTCATCCCAGGGATGCAAGGCTGGTACAATATTCACAAATCAATAAATGTGATACACCACATAAACAAAATGAAAGATAAACATAGACAACAATGCTTAGTGGGGGACAGGATAGGGAGGAGGGTATCTGTGGGAGAAAAAGGAGAAACAGCTGTAACAAAAATAAATTAATTTTTTTAAAAAAGAAGCTCAAGGAACTGTAAGAATAATGAGGCTAAGCTTCTAAAGAAAATGTCCCCAAACACAGATTAGAACTGATCTGATAAAGAAACATAGACTATAGCCTTCATCAAGCACTGATACCAAGAGATTGATTTTCCTACAACCTTTGCTACTTCAACACCAAGGACTCAACCTTACAATCACTGCTTTCCCTCAAAGATGACTGCCTCTTGTGTTACTCTGGGTCCTTCTAGAAGCAGACACCAAAACAGAGTTACACATGCAAGGATTTTACTGGGGAAAAACCCATGTGACAGGAAGTAGAGGGTATTAGAATAGGAGAGGAGAGCCATCAGACCTCCAACCAAGTGTGACCCTAAATGAAGGGAAAAGAGAAAGAAGGTGGGAAGAGACGTACTAGGCTGCTACAGTCTAAGGAAGTTTCTGGAAGGTGCTTCAGGAAGTTTTCCAGATGAAGGTGGTCATCAGAGAATAAGAAACGGCCTGCCTGAGTATTCATGAACCATTCATTGAGCAGCTTTTAAGAAGTGTAGCCTCAATACATATGCCATGATGGTTCTTAGAGGGCAGCAGCCAGGACCTGTGGTCAATCATGCTCCCCTTGTTGGATATCTGGCATGCATCCTCATGGTTGCCATACTTTTGTCACCTTGTCTTGCCAGCATGCAGACTCTCCTGCTCCAAGATACTTGTTCCAAATCTTAGGTGTTATATGGGTGTACACTATGGGTGGAATCTAATGACACCATATGCAAAGAAGGATGGAAAGGAAACACTGAATTCAAAAACTGAAAATTCCTCAAATATAACAAGGGTGTTTAAAAATGAGCTGGGAAGCAAGAAAACATGACAGATGAAAATTACAATAATAAAAATAAAATGAAAGACCTAAAACTGAATATACTTAACTATTTTATTAATATTTAGTAAATGGTTTTTAAAAATACAAACCTTGTGAATATCTTCCAGAAATAGAAGTAGAAAGACCAGGGACAACACTGACTAGGAGAAAGAAAAGAGGGAAAAAAAACAGAGGGCAGAGATGATAGAGAGAGAGAAAGAATAAGAGGGAGAGGCAATCAGTTAAAGGAAATGTTGACAGGAAAGAAGCTGGAGAAGGGTAGAAATACAATAAAATAAAATAAAAAAAAACAAAAGAAAAGAAAAAAAATCATATGACCATATCAATAGGAACTGAAAGAAAATTTGACAAAATCCAGCATCCATTTCTGATGAAAATGCTCAGCAATGTGGAAATAGAGGTATTATATGATTATATCTCAACATAATAAAGGCCATATATAGCAAACCTACAGTCAACATCATACTCAATGGGCAAAAGCTAAAAGAATTTTCCTTAAGAACAGGAACAAGACAGGGGTGCCCATTTTCACCATTCTTATTTAACATAGTACTGAAAGTCTTAGCCACAGCAATTAGACTTGTAGAAAAAAGAAAAGAGACATGAACCTGTCATTATTTGCAGATGACATTATATTTATTGTACATAGAAAACCCTAAAGCACTGGCCGGTTTGGCTCAGCTGTTGGAGCGTTGGCCTGCGGGCCAGAGAGTCCTGGGTTCAGTTCCTGCTAGGGGCATGTACCAAAAAGAAAAAAGAAAACCCTGAAGACTCCATCAAAAATCTACTAGATTTAACAAATGTATTTGGCAAAGTAGCAGAACACAAAATTAACACCCAGAAATTGGTGGCATTCTTATACACCAACAATGAACACTCAGAGAGGAAAACTAAAAAGAAAAAAATCCCATTTACCATTGCAACAACAACAAAACAATAAGATACCTAAGAATAAACTTAACCAAAGAGGTAAAAGACCTGTTCTCAGAAAAGTACATGACACTGAAAAAAAAAAATAGAGGAAGATATAAAAGAGTGGAAACATACCATGTTCAGGGATTGGAAGAATCAACATTATTAAAATGCCCATACTACCCAAAGCAATTTACAGATTCAATGCAATCTCTATTAAAGTACCAATAGCATATTCCACAGACCTATAAAAAATATTCCAAAAATTTGTATGGAACCAAAAATATCCCAGTGGCCACAGCAATCTTGATAAAGAAGATCAAAGTGGGAGGGATCAAAATACCAGATATCAAGTTATACTACAAAGCCATTGTAATCAATATAGACTGGTACAGGCACAAGAACAGACATAGAGATCAATGGAATGGAACAGAGAACTCAGAAATTGATTTAAGATTGTATGCACAATTAATATTCAACAAAGGAGGCAAGAGCATGCAATGGAGAGAAGACAGTCTCTTCAATAAATGGTGTTGGAAGATTGGACAGGGATATGCAAACAAATAAAACCAGACCACCAACTTACACCATACACGGGAATAAACTCAAAAATGAAAAAAGACTTAAATGTAACTCCTGACACCATAAAAATTCTAAAAGAAAATGTAGGCAGAAAAATCTCAGACATCATACATAGCAGAATTTTCACTAATTGCCTAGAGCAAGAGAAACAAAGGGAAAAAAATTAATAAATGGGACTACATCAAACTAAAATGCTTCTGCACAGCAAAAGAAACCAGCATCAAAATGAAAAGGGAACCCACTCTGGGAGAACACATTTGCCAATGATACATCAGAAAAAGTGTTAATTACAAAATATATAGAGTACTCATACAACTCAACCAAAGGAAGGCAAATAATCCAATTAAAATGGGCAGAGGGCCTGAGTAGACACTGCTCTAAACAGGGCATACAAATGGCCAGGAGACATATGAAAAATGTTCAACATCTTTAATCATTACAGAGATGCAAATTAAAACAACTATGACATAGAAGCTCACACCTGCCGGAATGGCCGCCATCAACAAATCCTCAAACAACAAGTGCTGGTGAGAACGTGAAGAAAAAGTACCCTAACACACAGCAGGTGGGAATGCAGACTGGTGAAGCCACTCTGGCAAAAATATGGTGCTTCTTCAAAAAATTAAACATTGAACTGCCATTTGACCCAGTGAGCCCACTTCTAGGAATATATCCTAAGAAGCCTGAAACATCAATCAGGATGAATATATGCACCTCTATGTTCATAGTAACATATTTACAATACCTAAGATCTGGAAACAGCCCAGTGCCCATCGGTACATGATTAGATAAAAAAGCTGTGGCACATTTACATAATGAAATATTATGCAGCTTTTAGAGAGAAAGATCTCTTACCCTTTGAGACCATATGGAGGGACCTGGAGAGTATTATGCTAAGAGAAATAAGCCAGTCAGAGAAAGACAAATACCACATGATCTCATTTATTTATGGAACATCATGAACAAAATAAACTGTTGATCAAAGTAGATCCAGAATCGTGGAAGTAGGGAACAGATTGAGAAACTTCAGAGGGATGGTGGTAGGAGTGCGAAGAACTTAAATACACATATGCACAACCAATGGACACACTTGCGAGGAAAGTAGGGTGGGGTTGGGAGTGGGAGGAGGGTGTCAGTGGGGGGCAAAGGGGACACATCTGTAGTACTTTCAACAATTAAAAGAATATCACAGTCAGAAATTATTAGTCTCCTAAATTAAATCATGCTAACTCTTTCCAGAAACTAAGTGGGAAAAAATACCTTACTCCTTCATCCAAAAGGCCATGGCTCTTCTTTTCCATCTTATGCTAACAGCCATTTATTTTTAAGTCTCCACATGTCATCTGCCACTTAACACCAGTGGCTGAAGCCATATTCTAATTCATGTCCCTTTTTCCATTTAGCTGTAGTGGTGGGCAAAGAAGGTGGGAAGAGGGGGCACCCACTCCACCAAGCTGCTTCCAGTCATGGTTGGCCACTGCCTTGGGCTCGAAGCTTCTTGCAGTGTATCTAGGGGAAACAGTTGAGTTTTTCTTACTACAGGCTCCTTCTGTAGCTAAGCTATGAAAGTCTTAGGTACTTCTCCCCTGCCAAACCATTACCTGCAGGTAGCTTAGATACCTTGGCTCTTTCTTACTCTAGGTTAGTGCTGGCCCATCCTTTAACCCGGACAGGTCCTCTTTACTCCCATTTCTCTGGCTTTAACGACAATGTTGGGCAATGTTTCCTATGTTTCCATCAGATGTTTTAACGGTCCTGGCTCTCTTAGTCTTGCTTAAGAAAATGGGAAGTATATCATGAGCGTACGATGAGTCACCTGGACTTTTCCTGAGTCCCCTTTCCTCTCTGGCACCTGCTATTCTGTTAGTCACCTCTAATGCCAAGCACAGATTAATAGGAAGAAAACAAGACTTATAAATGCCTTCTCTTTACCCAAACCTTTCAGCCTGGAGGTCTGGTTTAGTCATTTCTGTGTCCCAGACACATGGAACAGGTGATGCTCATTGCCGACAGACCCGATCAAGAATTCTATATTTAAATTATCCAGTATAAATGTGGGTAAAAAACACACAGTAAAACAGATTCCATTCCTCTTCAGGTGCAGTTAACCTGGGGTATTACAACTACTTAATGCTAAACTTCAAAAATCTGTAAGGAACTTCTCAAACCAGTGAATTTCTGTTTTCATGTGCAAAGTCTAATAGACTGGCACCAAATTAGCAAAAATAAATCGTCATGAAGTCAAAAATATATGTTAAGGTTAAAGCTCATTTAGTTTTTAAAATATTGTTTAAATCTTTTTACACTAGTATTGAAAACATTATATTTTCTCAAGTCTGCCAGCAAGAAGAAAGAACATTTTAGTACTAGTTTATTGATGTTACAACAAAATCATAGTATTTTATGTTTTTCAGTTATTGTCTACTTAAAGTTTCCATGTTCTAAAAGACAATTTCTAGCCATTGTATTTTTTTTTTTAAGTGGGAAGGAGAGAGGGGAGTAGAGAGAGAGAGAGAGAAAGAGAGAGAGAGAGAGAAATATCAATGTGAGAGAGACACATCGAGTGGTTGCCACCCACACAACCCTAATCGGGGACAAACTGCAACCGAGGCACGTGCCCTTAGTGGGAACCGAACCCGGGACTCTCTGATCCACAGGCCGACAGGTTAACCGCTAAGCCAAACCGGCTAGGGCCATTGCAAATTTTTTAAATCAAAATTTAAAAGCTCTTTGTATTTAATTATTGTCTTAGAAAACAAATATTTTCAATTCTGTTGTGTTTACATGAGTGTCTCTCTGCTCATTTAAGTCTTCATCATCTTTCAATTTAAAAGTAATAAATCATCAGTAACTCTTCCCTAACATTTATTTCAGTAAAGCTTGGTGTGCTCACTGCCATCATATCATAATTTGTTCTAACAAAAGATACAGCCAGTTTTAAAAGAGAACTAGAATAGATGGATTACTTGGAATACTTCCTTAATGTGGTAGAGGAAAAACAGGTTTTGAACAATTGAATATCAATTGGTAAGTCAGAACTCCCAGGCATCATTTGTTCTATTTTGGTCTGTGTCTTCTTGAAAGTCTGAAATAAAAATGCTAATGTATTTTTAAAGGTTAATAGTTGCCTAAGTGGTCCATAAAATAGAAACTTAAACACAGCAGCTTGCAAAATTTAATGAGAGGGCAAACACAAGTTCACCTTGTGTTTTTATCTTCCTTGGCTGTGTCGTCTAGAGACTTGTAAGTGTCTGAAGATGATTATATCAACTGCTGGATTAGGCAATGTAGGCCCAGAGCAGATTAAACGGTTCAACCTCTGTGCAGTTGGGGGTTGATGTGGTAGAGTGTGTAGGCCTCACTCAGAGGACAAATGCATATTCCTGATGTCTGCGGTACCATGAGAATAACTAGCAGGTTCTGATTTCCATCCATCATTTTTATATCGGAAGAAAGCCTGCCTCCATCCTAATGCGCACTGAAAGCTGAAGTGGATGCAGCCACTTCTCTGTACAGCTGCCAACGCACTAAATCTTCGAGAACTGAGACCCCATGAAGGAAGCAAGTGGTACATTTTGCTTTATTTTCCCCTATTTAAGATGTTGGAACATACTAAAATAATTAAAAAAAATTTTTTTTTTCTTTATTGATTTTGCAGAGAAAGGAAATGAGAGGGAGAGAGAGATAGAAACATCGATGAGAAAGAACATCGATTGGCTGCCTCCTGCATGCCCCTAACTGGGGATCAGACCCTCAGCCTGGACATGTGCCCTGACCGGGAATCAAACTGGCGACCTCTTGGTGCAGGGTTGACACTTAGCCACAGAGCCACACCAGCTGGACCCAAAATAATTACATTAATAGTAAAAATAACCCATGGAGCTAAATGCTTTAACACATGGCAATGTCAAAATAATGCCTAAAGCATTTTATTTTAATTTTTTAATATAATGCTCGATTAGTGATTCTCAATTGGAGGCAGTTGTACCCTCCACCCAGACCTTCCTCTGCCTCCCAAACTCAAGGAGAATTGCCAGATTTCAATAAAAATGTAGGATGCTTAGTTAAATTTCAATTTTAGATAAACATTTTTTTAGTATAATTCTGATCTATGCAATATTTGGGATGTGTTTAAATAAATATTTTACAATACAGTTTTTGGTTTTCTGTCTGAGATTCAAATGTAAGTGGGTGTTCTGCATTTTTATCTGGCAGCTTTATGGGCCACAGACTTTTGATAATATGAGATATATTTTTATTGTCACAACTGGGGAGAGAGGTAAGTAGAGGCCAGAGATACTTCTAAACATCCTACAATGCACAAGATAGTCCCCCCACCAAAGGATTATCCAGCTCCAATTTCAGAAACATAAAAGGACATTTGTCATATGACCATTAAGACCAGTTTTTGCCCTATTTTGGATTTTAGGTTGCTCTGCTCTTAGAGTAGATTCTAGCTACTTCTGGAAAACAAGTGGTTATAAAGATGCAGTAAATAGGGGAGCAGAGTGGTGCTGAGAGAAAGAAATCACAGATGGGAATCTAAGATGTTTGTGAGAGAGCCGATGATCTTGGATGATGAGATAGACTTGTGTCTCCTGGGAGCGTTCGGTAGCATTGCAGAGCGGTGTCGCCGCAAGAGGATTTTCTGACCAACTGAAAAATTAACCTAAGTGGAATTTAGGGAGATTAATTATTTGTGTTACTACTCAAACTTCTTTCTACAAAATTGAATTAAAATTTTGTTGATGAGAGAGAGAGAGAGAGAGAGAGAGAGAGAGAGAGAGAGAGAGAGAGAGAGAGATAGAGATTGAGATTTGAGACACAATGAGTGTTTCAGGGAAGAAAACCCAGGATAAACCTTCACTGAGAGGTTTAGGTTTCAGAAGCAGCCTTGTCTGTCAAGAAAGTCTTCAACATCTATATCCTGATCTGTCTTCTGTACTTAAGCTCTGCTCATTGCTATTGTTTTCCAATACATAGAAGCATTACTTAACCATAATGGTTTTATTATTCTCAGTGTGATTTGCTAAGATGTGAGAATTACAATAGCTGCTGAATTTTGACTACATAATTTCACTACACTTAAACTATTCGGACAGTCAAGAAGACATTATATTCAAAGTTTTGCTGCATATTGGAGAGAGAAGGGCTCTCTGGGTGCTTTCATTTCCCTGGGCTTTATCTTTGCTGCCAACTCCACATTTATGAAATGCATCACTTCTTACTGGGAAATGGCTTCATCACCCACTTCCCACTTCTGTTCACCATCTACACCAGCCTTGCAGAACCTGTTTTTATCTCAAATTTTTTCATATCCCTGACCAAAATTCCCAGTCCCCTTTCTCAAGCACAGACGTTACTAACCCTGTATGTGTATGTGCACCCACAGCTCCCTGACATCTTGCTGAGCCTCTGTCATGAACATCCAGGTTGTGGCTCCCTGTAAACCAGTCTCCTCCACTAGACTGCGCAGTCTCCAAAGGCAAAAATATCACATTTTTCTACTATATTGTGACAGGGTCTCAAAATGTTTTGAGTACACAATTTGATGCATGAATTTTGAAAAATACCTATTGTTATATTTGTGGAATGTGGCAGATAAATATACTTTGGCCAATAAATTAAGGTTGCAAATGTTCTTCAAGAATTTAGATCCTGGGAGGACTAATAACCATGCATTGTATGCAGAAGTCACCAAAAAACAAATAAGAAATGAAAATAGCAAGAAATTGCACCTATGACAAAATATAAGCTCAAAGTAAATAGAAGGGACACGTTAGTGATTAAAAGCTAGAAGTTGATTGGGAGGGAGGGAGAGTTGAGTGCCCCCTTCTGTCTGTGACCATATCTTTGCTGGTGAACTAAATATGTCTTATCTATAAAACGGTGGTGTCACCTGCCTCAGCTGCAGCCCTGAAACGTGCCTGACTAGTCTTTCTACCGATCCGGCCCCTCCTTGATCGAAATAAGTGTCCCTTTTTTCTTTCTAAACTCCTTAGAAGATGTCCATAACATTTCACTCGATGGCCTTGGAATCTCTGTCTCAATTCTGCTGATATTGTCTCAGACATACAAATGATTTGCAGACCGTTTCCAAAGCAGACATTGCAGTCTCTTGACTTTAGTACATGCTGTTCCTGTAAATCCAATATTCCCTCTTCACCTGACAAAACTGTCTGTTTTTCCCTAATCAGGCCACTTACTCTAGAAGGAAAACCAACAACAACCCAGTGAAACGTCTCGAGTGTTACTGCATCTGATCTCTCAGACCATTTCATGAGAGCATGCGCCACAGCCAGTGTGCACGCATGTATGCTGACACAGGGCATGTTATCTGGCTCACGATCTGTCTCTGCGATCTCCACTACCTCTAAAATGCGACGTGTGTGAACGTTTTTCATCAGTGCATCCCTAAAGCCCACCTCAGAGTCCAATGTAGATGCTCAAAAATATTTTCTCATATAGAAATTGCAGCCTGCACAAAATGATGTTTTCCTAAGGGACAGAAGGAAATAGAAAACAAGTTCTCCCCATTGGGGAAGAGGACCAGGATGGCCATGCTTACCGTTATGTAGACCGTGCAGAGTTATTGGGCCTCACATTGCTCAGATACAATGTCAACCACTTTGATGCCCAGCTGGCTTAGAGACACATGCACTCTAAGAGCCTGGTCTTTCGGAGGATGTTTTGTGATTTCAGGAATATATCTTTGGGCTGAATTTTCCAGAGGCTGTTTTATCTCTTTTTAGAAGTAAGTGAGATTGGCCCTGGCCGATTTTGCTAAGTGGTTAGAGCGTCAGCCTGTGGACCAGAGACCCACGTTCGGTTTGCACTAAGGGCACGTGCCTCGGTTGCAGTTTTTCCCCAGCCCTGGTTGGGGTTGTGTGGGTGGCGACCACTCGATGTGTCTCTCTCACATTGATGTTTCTCTCTCTCTCTCCCTCCAGCTATATCTGAAAAAAAAAATGTAGAAATGTCCTCAGGTGAGGATAAAAAATAAATAAATAAATAGAAGTCAGTGAGATTGAAATAATTAAATAAACAAAAGGGAGGAAAAATACAGTCATACTTCTGTCCCCTCCATTGGCACCTCAACTAGTTGTAATCCACTGTAAATACATGTTACCTACATTATCTGTGTTTTTAAAAAATCACACAATAAATTATAGAAGTTCTAGTTACATTTTCTCATCCTATTCTTTTTCCTGAACTCATAACAGAAGGAGAAAACATTGTTTCCTTCTTTTTTTATCCAGGGACATTTTTTATATTTATCTTCAGATGAGCAGGAGGGAGAGAGGGAGGAAGAGAGAGAGAGAAACATCGACATGAAAGATACACATCGAGTGGCTGCCACCCACCTGACCCCAACGGGGGCTGGGGACAAACTGCAACTGAGGTACATGCTCTTAGCAGGTACCGAACCCAGGACTCTGGTCTGCAGGCCGACGCTCTAACCGCTGAGCCAGACTGACCACGGCAGAAAACATTGTTTCTTGGATTTAAAGCAAACTACCAGATAAAGCTAATCTGTTGTACTCTGCTTTGATTTTCTTTTAAATTTGCTACATAAATTGAATCATTCCTGTGGATATAATCCTGAATTTGATTTTAAAAGCCTTTTTTCAAGATCTTAGGCTACAAGAAGTGAGAAAAAGTAGAAACTGTTCACATAAGCAACAGACTTATAAAAACAACAATATTGTTGAAATTTGAAGATAAATTTAATAATTTGAATAAAAATAGAAAATTTGTATAGGGTAGTAATGTGTCAGTCCCTCAATACTATAAGATACTTTCTATTATAATCCCCATTATATACATAAGAAAACAGAAAAGATGTTAATAATTTGAATTTTGCAAGTATTAAAGTCACAAATTCAGATTTACTCAGTGAAAATGGAACATGTCTAATCAACTACTGAGGCAGTGTTAAACAGAAATCATGAATATTTAAGCATGAGTGTGTATGTGCATATATCACACATATGCATACACATATATGAGAGCAAATGAGAGTTGACCTGGAGAAATGTAAAGCAAATGTTAACATGCATTTCTCACTACTGTCTTTTAGTGTATTTAATGCAAAGAATTCATGCACTTGGACCCATTGCCTTTCACTCATCGGCTTCAGTGGACACTACATAGCTTCCACTTTGAAATGCCCCAGGTTACGGGCTCCTGTGTGTCTCTTAAGTCATCTGTGAACTTTCTCCTTAGAGCTCTCTAAATAGCAATTTCTGTAATTTTTTTAAGTATACCTGGAAAAAATGCGAGGAGAAAAGCAGAAGGTAAAAAGCAAGAAAACAGATGTGAACTAAATTGATGTTTGCCTACATTTATAACACAGCATTTCTTGGATTCAGTATATCTTTTATTTTAGAATTGCAAAGTCTTTGATGTGTGATGTTTATTTGCAGACTATCACATTCATTGCTGATACTTTATAAATAATAAATGAAAGCAGTAATAATGAAATAAAAATGTATGAGACTCTCTACTTCTAAGCTGATTGAAAAAAACTTTAGAAACTATTGGAACCAACAGAAATGTTAGCAAGAGAAAAGAATACTTTATGGATAATTTCAAGAAGTAAAACAAAATTGCAAAATTTATTTATTGTTTTATTTGAGCAAAATTTGTATATGGTGAAATTGTGGATCTTTACAATTCAATGTCTTAATAAATATACATACCTATGTAAACTTAGGGGAGGAAAAATAATGTTTCTTCTACCCTCATAACTTCTTCTGTCTGGACTGATAATCAAATTAACATAAAACAAATTAACAGGAGAAAATTACCAAATTTAATATGTATGTACATGTTGGGGTGCCAGAGACCAAGGGACCCAAAGACAGATCTGGCATTTAAAGCTAACAACTCATCTTAAAACTAATGAGGGAGAATTGTGGTTTGGGACTTCAGTTAATGAATATATAATAATTCATTGATTAATAACACATCTATGCTGTGTGTGTGTGTGTGTGTGTGTGTGTGTGTGTGTGTGTATGTGTGTGTGTGTGTGTGTGTGAAGACTTTGGCGCCTCTTGGTCTCTCTGGCTCAATGCTGGATGCAGGGAGATTTTATTAAGTAGAGCTGCCTAGTGTAAAGGCATTTTCTTTTGTCGGATTAGAGTTGGTCTTTGACTTTTCCTTATTTACCACCTGGAATTTCTACATGGTTGCTGCTTGTCTGTTGATATTATCAATTAGTTCAAAGAACAGTGTTTTCTCCTGATGGTACCTACCAGGTCCCGGAGGCACAGGGAGAGCTTTATGAACTTGTATTTCCCATAGTGAAGGCGGCCCAAAGTATCTCTGTATGGTCATTGAGGCATCAACTAATGAAATTGTTTAAAACCAATGATTGCATTCTCACTATATCAATTACTTTATTGAATGACATATACAAGTACAAATTGAATTCTGTCTTGTTTGTCATTATAATATTGTGTGTTCAATATAAAAAAAAATTTAGCTTATGATTTATATGTACTTTTCTTTTCTCTTTTTATCGGATGTTAACAGAACTTATTGTGGTGATTATTTCACAATATATATGTCAAGTCAATATTCTGTGTACCTTAAACTGACACAGTGCTGTATGTCAGTTATAGTTCAGTGAAGCTGAAAATTGCATATAATTTTGTGATTATATGTTAAATTACCAATTTATAATTTAATTACAGAATTATTCAGACTGAACAAATAGTATACTTAAGACAATGTAAAGCATGCTAAGTGAACCATATTGATCCAACTTTGGACAAAGCAGAAGATATAAATCACTTCTGAAAAGAAAGAGTCAATAGAACATTTTGATTACTTAATATAATCTTACTAAACCAAAACCAATATTCTACTGTCATGAGAAATTTAACAAGTCAATCCAAAATGACAAAGAGACTAAATTTAGATTCTAATTTTTAAATTCCATAGTTTGAGATTTGGTTTTCTGATATCATCAAAACATCTGAGTTTTAGTTACTACTTTTACAAAATAACACAACCAACAACATCGAAAGAAATTTCTTTTTTTCTTAATGCTAGATTGTATAATGTTTCTATTCATTCTCTTACACAATGTAACCAAATTTTGCACTGGTTCAGGGAAAAGACAGATAAGTCCCCTCCGGAAACCATTATAGTTTCCTTACCAGTTAAATGAATTGTGTGAATTCAATTATTCCACCAGTCACATCTCATGAATGTCCTATCAATATTCCTCACTCTGTGGCTCTCTGCACAGGAGAAGAATCTTAGGAATTTGGGGAAAAGGAAAGGTAAAAGAGCTACAAAATTGATGTCCAAGGTATTCACACCATATATAATAGATAATATATTTTCGTAAATATTTTTAGTATAACATGGGTACATGCATATGCTTATCAGATGATATAAATTAAACATGTGGGGTTTTTAAATTCTATTTTTATTGTTGACACGATTACAGATGTCCCCCATTTTAGACATGTGGGGTTTTGTATATCATACCTCATCAAAACTGTTTTATGAAAATAAATAGGAAAAAAAGAACACCGCATAAATTTCAGTATTGTACTGAGTAGTAATAATATAGTGATAGTAGTAATAAAAATGAGTAATTATCAATTATTCATTGATAAAAATTTAGAATTCAGAGTTTACAAGTTAACCCAATCTCAGCTCTGTTACATTACTCTTACCAGTAAAACATAGTTCTTGTTTAGTAAGAATGGCCAAACCATTGTTTTAATCAGTAGCATCCTCAGACTTAGGGATCCAGCCCACTCCAGCCCTCCTCAGGAAGTTGGCCTCCCTGTGGAGCAAAGTCTTAAAGGCCAAGGGATGTTTTCACCTAGAGCCTAGAGCACTCCCTTTAGACATTGTCCTAGGTACCTGGGATCCCCAAATTCTAGTCCAAATAACCACGCCTGCGGCCTGCCCACTTCCAATGTTCAAAGTACTAAGCACGAGGCCGAACAGGTGTAGTGACGGCCTGAGCACTCACAGAGCTGAGCGGCAGAAGCAAGGGAACAGGAGCCAGGCACACTCCTTAATGGAATCTTCCTAAATTAAAACCAATAATCTACCGTTATGAGGAATTTAACAAGTGACTCCGAATGACAAGGAGACTAAATTTAGATTCTGGGAATATAAATTCAGATAAGTGGTCAAGGTGGAGGGAGGAGGAGGAAAGGGGCAGATTTGGGGGAGGGAACTGACTCCCCCATATGCTAGTCCATCCCGCGGAAGGAAACTCGGGAGTCGGAAATGGCACATTGTTACCTGACCTTCTCGGGGGTGTTATGAAGATCCAGCTGCCAAATAGACATTTCATATTTAGAAATATGAGATGTGGGCTTTGTTGGTGCTCTTGCTCTGCAACATAGATCTGGCTTCTGATTGTAATCGGAGGGTCTGTAAACGTTCCAGGCTGTGAGCACTGAGGTGACGGCACTGTCCACACAGTGGGAAACCGAGGACAACAGGAACTGGGAGCAGTGTTGCCCAGAACCCATCCTAAGTGTCCCCAGCCAGCAGCAGGTGCTCAGACATTTAATGACGCCGGCTGAAAAGGCTGAACTGGATAGCACAAATTGTCTTATATTTGCATCCAGCTTTTAAGGAAAACCTACAGCTTTTTTCTTTTGTTTTTCCATTGGTTTTTAGATAGAATTGAAGGGAGAGGAAGAGAAAGAGAGAGAGAAACATCCGTATGAGAGAGACACATCAATTGGTTGCCTACCACACAACCCCAACCAGAGCCAGGGATGGAACCTGCAACCCAGGTATGTGTCCTTCACTGGGAATTGAACCAGCAACACTTGTGTGTGGGGGACAATGCTCTAATCAATGAGCCACACCAGCCAGGGCTAAAATCTGTAGCTTTTTAAAAAATATATATTTTTATTGATTTCAGCAAGGGGAAGGGAGAAGGAGAGAAAGAGAGATACATCAGTCGGCTGCCTCCTGCATGCCCCTCAATCCCGCAACCCAGACCTGTGCCCTGACTGGAATTGAACCAGCGACCTCCTGGTGCCTGGGATGATGCTCAACCGATAGAATCATACTGGCCGGGCCTGTAGCTTTTTAATAAATAAAAACATCATATTTTATAATTTTGTTATGTTATGTGTGATCTTTTCACAAATTAAGCTACTAATAGTCTGTCACCAAATTAAAGCATAAAGTTCAACAGGGCGTTCATGGAAGAGGGGAAGAATGAGTGTAGTGAATGAAGTGATTTCTGAGGTGACTTAAATTTTGCTCCTCAATTACTGTGTGTGTGGAGCTATAACTTTGTTAGAAACATTGGGTTTTGAAATATTTTTCTTTTTCTTAAAATATTTATGCAAAAGGTGTTTATCCTCCTTAAAATGTACAGGTTATGGCTGTAAGTGAGGATAAACAAACAAACGGACAAAGAAACACCAGAATAGAACAACAGGGAATCCGGGCTCGAGAGTAGTGTTTGGATTGCTTTGAGGTAGAGGATGATTAATGCTGCTGAAAGGTCAAATAAACGAGGGCTGAAACTTGACCATAAGATTGGACTCCGTGAGGACTGGTGAACTTATCAAGAGCAGTTTCCACAAAGTAGCAGGAGCACAGACTTGATTAAAGTGGTTTCCAGGAGGAAAGAGAATGGAAGGGGAATTAGACCTCACCCAGTTCTGAGGGTTACTTGTGGATAAGAAAGTAACACTGAGGAGTTACCAGCTGAGGACATGGAGAAGCACATGATTTTCTTTAACATGAAAGAAATGTAAGCATATTTGGATGTTGATGCAAATTTGCCAGTAGAGGGAAATGAGAACGAGGCAGGTGAGGCACAAGAGGTGAGCAGACACGAGGCAATGTGGCCACAAACAGAGTGGTGGGGTTGGCAGGAGCACGGCCAGTGTGTGAGCCAGAGGCAGGGATGCAGGGAGAGCATCAGATGTGACACAGCTATGTAGACATGATGCTGGGAGGCCTGCTGAAAAACACGGCTAATGTAAGTTGGAAATAGGATGTGGATAATCGGCTGAAAGAGCAACGGGTGAGAAAGCAGTGGAGGCTTGAGCAGGAAAAGGAACCATAGACCGTCATCCGGGAGAATGGGAGGGCAAATAGATGAAGGCCCATTTGAATTGAATGGTTTTTGTTTTTGTTTTATCCTCACCCGAGGACATTTTTCCATTTTTTGTTCAGATAGAATGGAAGGGAGAGAGAGGGAGAGAGAGAAACATGGACGTGAAAGGGACACGTCAAGTGGCTGCCAACCACACGACCCAACCAGGGCTGGGGACAAACTGCAACCGAGGTACATGACTTTCACGGGAACCAAACTCTGGTCTCTCTGGACTACAGGCCATCGCTCTAACCACTGAGCCAAACCAGCCAGGGCTGAATGATCTTAATATCAAGAAAAAACAGTTAAAATGTGTGTGTGTGTGTGTGTGTGTGTGCGTGTGTGCGTGTACTTTCTCTATTTATGTCTGTCTGTGATGGAACAGGCTCAAAGTGAGCAAAAATGGATCCCCACAACCAAATATTGGGGCTTTGCCGGAGAAGTTACAGGAACGGAGAGAATAAAAACGGGCTTGAGAGTGTCATAATTTAAGCCTGTGATGGAAGGGAAATAAAGATGTAATGGAGATGAAGAATGATGAAATGATACATTACTTGCCCATATAGGGCAAATAATTACTAGACAGAGAGCATGAAAGGAAGTCATGGTAAGAGGGGTAACATAGTGGATAAAAATACATTAGAAATTGAGATTATGCAAGAGTGCAATTATTGCTAATGACAAATTTGGGACATCATTATAGGTAGGACTGAGTGACTCAATAGGGTAGGCAACTAGGACAAAACAGAAAGAAAACAGTGTCGGCGGATATAGAGATTGAGAACCGTGGCCGCGGGGTGCTTGCGATCCACAGCCACTGACTCTTCCAGGCATGAAGAGAAGTCCTGGGTAAGCTAGTAGGTGACATTGGTGGATGATACAGATGCAAAGTGAGGGGGCTCTTATCCCCACCCCCACACACACCCCAGGAGACAGGTGCATGAAAGAGAACTAGACACCCACATGGGGATTAGAAAACGGAGCCTTTTGTAATCGTTGAAGTAAATGGGAAACATACTGCAAGAGGTGAGATAAAGATAGCAAAGTCTGAAGTTCCAGCAATGGAAGTGAGAATGAAAAGATAAAAATACACTTGGTACTCCCTGGTCGGTTTGGCTCAGTGGTTAGAGTGTCGGCTTGTGGACCAGAGAGTCCTGGGTTTGGTTCCCGCTATGGGCACGTACCTCAGTTGCAGGTTGTCCTCGCCCCAGTTGGGGTCATGTGGATGGCAACCATCAATGTTTCTTTCTCTCTCTTCCCCCCTCTCTCCTTCATGCTCTATCTGAAGATAAATGCAAAAATGTCCTCGGGTGAGGATAAATATATGTATCTGGCACAGTTAGGTGACAGAACGAATACAGTTGAGTAGAGTGATGAACGGTGTGCTCCACTGGGACTGCGTTTAGATGCCTGCACCACGTCCACATGGCAACCAGCCATAGCCTGAAACATGTGCAGGGCTCAGGACAGTAAATCAGTGGTAGTAACTGAAACCATAGAAACCCATGGAAACAATTTTTTTTAATTTACTTATTGATTTGAGAGAGAGGAAAGGAGAGAAGGAGAGAGACAGAAGCATCAAATTGCCATTCCCCTTATTTATGCATTCACTGGTAGATCCTTGTATGTGCCCTGACTGGAGATCAAACCCACAACGTTTAGGTATCAAGACCATGCTCCATCCTACTGAGTTCCCTGGCCAGGGCTCCATGGAAAAATCTGAAGTGAATCCTGGCTCCCAAGACTTAGCAGAGAAGAATGGCCCAATAAAAACAACTGAGGTATTATTATTGAAATAGTATCCATGGTAGTAATATACAGATAGCTAATGGTAGCAGTAGAAATAAAAATAAAATACAAATTACAAGGTCATGTTAAATCAAGACCTATCATGTCACAGGTTTATTAAAAATCATGTTCTGTATTTTACCTTTTGTGTTCATCTCAGTATTAAGCACAATGCTTGACTCCTAACAGGCATGAAATAAGAGAGTGTTTAGTGAGATTTTTTTTCCTGAAAAAGAATTTTTCCCTGGAAAAGCAGACCAAAGCTGTGCATAAGTGGAACAGCTTAAATGATGTTCAAGAACCTTTTATCTTGCGTTTGGTCCCAAAGTTTTGCCATTTTATGCTTAGAATAGTTTAATGATCTGTGTGCATCTCAGCTCTTTCTTACTTTCTTGAAGTCAGTTGATCAGAACAAAGTCAAGGAGGCTGAACAAAATAAGCAGAATAAAAACAACAAAGATGTCAAAACCATCGTTTCCTGCACTCGACCACTCTGACCATATACACCCATGTGTCTGATGTTCCTGGGCTTTGCCTCTCCCTCTTCTGCATGCCACATCTCCATCCCCACGTGAACCCCAGGGGTGAAGCTAGCTGAGGATCAAGCTGAAACTCTCAACACATGGATTTTACAAGTGAGGAAAATTACATTCAGGAGAGCTGTTACTTATACAGAGCCAGGTAACAACAGATGAATTGTACAGCTTTGATTTTAAATTATCCTTGTTGACATCCAAGTAAAAGTGTTGCCCATAGAATATATGTCGTTTAGAACTAAACAGTGTTCTTAAAATATACCTAGTTTATCATGATTTAAAAGTTTATTGCTTTCTTTTCAAACCATATACTTAGCGACCATGTTGGCAAAAATAGCGTTGTGTTAAATAATGTGAGCTAAAAACAAACTCTCCGTGTCTCAGGACCCCAAGTTATTTTAGCAATGCTGCATTATGCATTGGGTCTGTCATGAAAATTAGGCCCACAGGGAATGTAAAGAGTTGACATCAATAATTAAGAAAAAACTATTTTGAGTCATTGGTTTATGTTTCCAATGTTTATGTAATGTCACTGTCACAAATAAAAGCAACACGTAAACTATATCAGTCTTACATAAAATATAGCATAAATTTACACTCTGCCAACATATAGTGTGAGGGTGTATTGTGATAACTTTTCTTATTATCTATACCTTATATTTTTTGTCAGAGTTTAATCCCTTTTTAAGAAACCATTAAGACTGTAGCTAACTGGGACATGTTTTAAGTTGTTTTTGACTTAGAAATGTTTGACAAATTAAAAACAAAAGAAATGCCAATCATTATAATAATATTAAAGTAAGCAGGCACTATCTATGAACACACTCTAAACATCTAGCATGAGGCTTGTTATCCATTTGGCAGTTGTGTTATAATTATTCTTAAAATTCATGAGAAAAATCTCTAAGCCTTTCCATCTATTAAAATTTTGCTCCAAAGCGTGCTACTTTGGTTTTGATAAATTATTACGCAGGCTTCTAGAACTTGAGGAAAATATCCAGGGGGTTAACCAAAGTCATTAAATCAAGTATTGCCTATTAAATATCTAAGGGAATAGTAGATGAGCTTCATTTTCTTTATTCACTATAGTTAGGTTAATTTTCCTTTATTATATTTTAAAATTGTGACATTTCTTTTCTGTGTCATATCAGCCCCATCCAGATAGTATAAAGGCGTTTAAGGCTAATGGGTAAACTGAGTAGGTTCCGAGATAGAATGGGAAGAAGGATCTCACATTTGATAGATGTTGAATAAAAAACTTCAAAACCTGAAATGTGTGGAGAGTGGATGTTTAAATGGAGCAGATTTTATAAATGAGTGTGGCAATCTGATTGAACACAGAGGGGAAGCACTGCATTCTTTTTATTATGGTCCTTATTAAAAGGAAAATAGCAAAGGTTGTTCCCTGGTGAAATATATAAAACACAGGAGCCTCTAAGTTTGGAAAGTAGATAGGGGGAGAAAGAAAAGATTATGTCAGTAATGAAATAAGTCTTGAACTTTGGCAATGAGGGGAAATTTGATGCATTGAATGAACAGACATCTTGTTTGAGTAGGAACGATTCTGGTTCCAATTTCTTGTCAAACATGTTAGTTTCTGCTGTCAGAGAATGCTATTCCATTTCTGATAGTTCAGCATCAGTCTTTTGCTATTACAAAACCAATGCCGTTGGCTGTCAAGACTTTTACCGTCTCAATTGGCAGACTTATCTATCTCCGGCAGGATTAGACAGAAGTGTTTCTTATTCAGAGGCTGTTCCCGTGGAAGACGGCAGCTGCCCCAGGAAATTTGAGTACATTAGCTTCAAAGGACCTGCCTGTCACCCTTTTGACAGTCCACTCCACCAAGTACCTTCCCATTACCTGCTCCTTGGGCCGTGTCTTCTTCCTCTTAAATATGTAGTTGCGGCATTACATACAACCTTTAGCAATCTCGATGTTTTAATACTATTTACATAAATACAAGAACAAGCTGTAAATTTCCACTCGGTTGGCACTAGTCGTTTTCTGATAAACTGCATAAACACCATGGGGAAAGATGATAGAAAATGTGTCTCAGAGAAAATTAATGTTAACAAAATCAAACAACAGAATGAATGAGAATTTAATACCAATGGCCTGTAACTTCAAAGCAGCACTCTCCTTTGGCCAAATTGCAACTCGTAGTTTCAGTTATTATTTAATATTTACAATCCAGAGGGGCTGTTGGAGGAAGTCATGGTACTTTGGTTATGTGAGAGGGGGAAAGGGGCCACTACTTCTGATCTTCTGAAGGGTGTAAACTGCTTCCAGGGATCATACCTGCATTTCCCTTCTTGTTTTGTCCTATCTTCCTCCTTGCCAGCCTCCCCACTAGACCGAAGGTGTACCTGTATGTGCATGTGTATGTCCTTTTCTCAACAGACTACATCACTTTGTATTTACATGTCTCTAAAATGTTATCAAATGCTTTCAATCTATTCATTGAATATTTTATTATTCCATAATACCTGCAAACATCTCAACTCAGAAAATTCCAACCCTTTCTCTAGCGTAGAAGAATAAATAGCCTCCAACACTAAAACTTGTCAGTGACCACAGTTGGGTGTGACTATTTTTGTGGAGATAAAATCTATAGAGACTATGCCTTTAATTTTCATTTTTAACATCTGTGTTGGTAAATCAGAATCTCTTAGGCTTATTTTGTAGTTTTTGCTATCATTTTTTGTTTATTTGTTTTGCCCCCATGTTTTTATTTATTGATATTATTTTTCAAATATGTTTTTATTGAGAGAGGAAGGGAGAGAGAGACAGAAACATCGATGAGAGAGAAACATTGATTGGCTGCCTCCTGCACACCCCTCACTGAGGATTGAACCCACAACCCAGGCATGTGCCCTGATTGGGATGAAACCAGGACCTCTCAGTCCTTGGGAGGGTGCTCCATCCACTGAGCCACACTGGCCAGGCTCCACGCTTTTAGAGGGATACTAACTGGTGAGTACATAGAATATTTCAGAGTCTTAGTCAATGTCTCTGCAAGAAACAGCTCAGTCTTCTTTTCTCATTTGGGTAAATTTTAAATAGCCTCTTAAGTCAAGACAATAAAAGGCAGTTTATGGAACAATGATAATCAGAATTATATATAATGGGGGGGAAAGTCAGTTTGCATTCTATATGCTTTGTTTCAAAGAAAGGTAAAAGATAGTCTTTTTAATTAACATACAAATTTAATGGTATAAGATATACCAAAGTCTATGCCTTTATAGCTCAAAGTAAATGGAAATCTAACAAACAGCTGCTTAATCTGATTAATTGATAACTATACCAGATAAATTTTATTTAACATTCATCCATTTCTTCTGAGAACCCAAGAAAATAGACAATGCAAATGTAGCCTTGTCTCTAATGAGCTTGCTTCACATCCGCGGATTTGATTATTGTGGAGCACCTTGACCTTACACACATCTGCAGTTATTCCCACCGAAACACAGCTACTAATTACGTTAGGTGTTTCTCATAGGAGTTTTATTTCCTATCTTATAATTCTTTAGTGCTTTTCTCTGGCAAAGTCTTATACATCCCAGTCAAGCTGCAAAATCTAAATTAAAAACAGCACAGAGACGTCATTAGCTTACTATTCACTATATTTTCATATTTCCCCATTTACGTAGCAAAGATCCAGAGAATTTATTAAGAAAGCATTTATTGAGTGTTTAGTTTCTGCTAAGAACTAATGATTCTGTCTATTTTTGTAAGGAACTCACAATTTTTGAATGGAGGACACAAAAATGTCTAATTTTAATAAGGTTTATGTCAAAATACTATTAGGAATTAAGCATTATGGGAGCACAGAGAGACCAACTCATTCTCAAGGGGTTTGCAGAGCTTTATACAAAGTGCTACCTTAAAAGGAAAATATTAGTGATTTAATTTAAAAGACATTTTATCTTTGAATGCAATTTTTTAAAATGAAACTGCTCTTTTTCTAATCGTGTATTTGACTATAAACAAATAATATTGGGCAATATTTAAGGCCCAATCTTTATGAACTATACACTACAGAATATGAACTTAGTATTGTGAAAAGAATGACTTTAGACTGAGGCTTTGGCACACCCTTCTGTATTCCTAGATAAGCAAAGGGGGAGTCCATTCCTACCCAGTAAATGGGACAGGAGAAGTTATGCACCAGGCATTCTGGAAATTTGTCATGGTAACTACTTCACTTATGTGTCCCTAAACCTACCACAAATATGTTTACTTATATTCATCATCAAGAAAAAAAGCAGAGGTGAATCAGAGGCATTCCACCCGTATGTTTACCCAAATATACAGATTAATTTTAAAAAATTGAAATATGAATGAGCCTAAATGTAGTAATATGCACATTGCTACTCATGCTACTCCTTGTAACCAATGATGTCTACTATGTTGGATTTATATCATTCTAATTGATGTATTTTAGAAATAAAAATTGTCGTGAAATGAAATCTTTGGGTAGGAGAGAATAAAAGGTGAGTAGACACAGCCTTAATATCATAGAAAATGATTTGTTTTTACTTTTGCTATGATGATCCAATCTTTTTTCTCCCTAAGTGTCACTTTTGAAATAGAAAAGCAGCTTAATCTCTATTAGTTAATGTCTCTCTAAGTTATTCCTTATTAGAAATTGTATTGCTTAAAACTGACATTTTCCTAATAGTATAGCATGGTTTTCCCTACATTTTCTGTCATTAAAAATTATGCATGCCTCAACAACGGCATATCCCAGTTGAGTCGTATCAATGTAAATAAAAATGCAAAGAGGCAATGTCGATAATATTACCAAAAAATTGGTGTTCAGGGTGTAATATGGAGATTCATGCTGCACAGATGTTCAGCAGAAATGAGCTCTGCACCTCAATTGAGTAAGAGTATTACCTGTTTTATTGCTGTGCCCATGTACAGCAGGCTGGGGAGAGAGAAAGTGACCTTGGGTGCATCACAGAAGAACACACTGATTCCGAACAGAAAAACCACCACTCAAAGGCAAGTATGTTCGAACAGTAAAGAAAAAACTCATAATAAAAACTAAAAAGTTTAAAAACTTAACCTAACAAACATAGCAACATCTAGTTTAGACCTAGGGTGGCAACTGAGAATGCATAAGTTTAGTCAAGATAAAAGAAGTGAAAGATAAGATATTTTATTTCTTCAGTGAGACTGGGGAGTCAAAAAACATACCATTCATACAATTTCTGTTGTTATCCACAGTGTGGTTACTGTCCATTTTGTCTGGGTCACTCAAGGGTACCTGATTTTGTGGAGTTAACTTACTGTCTACCTGAGTGGGTCTGTTTATATATTATCTCTCTGTGCATATTTAAAGCTTATATCTTCTAATTCTTAATGCTTTGAAAATAATAGAAAGGATAGTTACCAATTTACTTCGAAAGAGAAAAAGTTAATTTCTAATAAAATTTGAGCAATAGCGCGCTCTCTCTCACACACACAGCCTCTGGCATTTCCCTAAATCAAAGAGTCACCTTCTCTATCTCTTTTGTGTCACCTTGACCTTCCTTCTAGCAGTTAGATATGGAAGGCAAGTGTCGCATTAATTTAAGAGAAGCATTTCCTTCAAGTTGACATATTTTTAAATTACGGATGTGGGTTCTGTCACCAGGAGATGTAACCAATATTTTTATATCACGGATATTTTGCCAGAATAAAGACTGGGACCCATGACTCCTCCAGCAATAACCGGTCTTTTTCTTCCTCTCAAAGGAAAAAAAAAAATCTCAACAATTATAGTTTTTCAGAAGAATCTCAACACACATCTTATATTTCTCATACTGGTGAATATAAATAATAAGAGGAAATGTGTCATGTCATCAGGCTATGCAAAGTGTAGTTTATGTGACCATCCCTACACCCTCTTCTAGTCACATTCTTTCTTCTTCACATGAAGAATCTGCAGAAAGACCACTATTCCCCCAGCTGTCCTCTTTTCTTCTTCTTTTCTGCCATGAAGTGGTAGCAGACTTGATCCTTATTTTCTAGAACAAATCAATTTTCTTCTAATCTCAGGAAAAACAACTTCAGCATTTTCATTGAAGCATAGACATCAGTTTATTTACTGCAAGGTTCTAAAGGCTCAGTTCTGCCCTGGCTCCGTGTCTCAGTTAGTTAGAGCATCGTCCCGCTATGCCAAGGTTGCAGGTTTGATCCCCAGTAAGGGCACATACAGGAATCAACTAATGAGTGCAGTAATAAGCAGAAGAACAAATCATTGTTTCCCTCCCCCCCCACATCCTCTCTCTAAAATCAATCAATCAAATAATAATAATAGTAATAATAATAAGTAAAGGCTCAGTTCCATGTGGAGATAAGCTTGACAAGGCATTTATTTATTTATTTATTTCTATTTATTTTTTATTTTGGGGGAGGGAGAGAGAGAGAGGGAGAAACATGGACGTGAAAGGGACACATCAAGTGGCCGCCACCCACACGACCAACCAGGGCCGGGGACAAACTGCACCTGAGGTACGTGCCCTTAGCAGGAACCGAACCCGACGCTCTAACTGCTGAGTCAAACCGGCCAGGGCAGCAAGGGTTTTTTTGTTGTTTTTTTTTAAAAGATACATTTTCTACTGTAAGTCCATATTCTGCCTGATAAAAAATAGTTTTTCTTTGTCTTTAGCTTGATAAATGTTATATATTTTTATTTATAAAACAGGTATCTCCAAGACATTATGGGGATCGCAGAAAAATTAATCAAAGCAGGCTCATGGGGTAGGCTGCACTTAGTTTAAGGGTTAAAAAATAAATATGCTTTCAATAACTAGAGAAGTAGTAGCCAAGTCTCAACCTTCTCTGGCAGATAATTTATGTAGAAGGACCCTAAGAAATATATATGTCTGAATAAAATGTCAGATTTTAAAGCTAAATTTGAAAGGCAGGACAACAGAGGCCTACAGGATAATATTCAGAGAAAATATGTGACCAATGAAAAGTAATTACATGCTGTTTCTGTGTGAGATTTAATTGGAAAAATGCAACACACTAAATAAGAAGCTTCCCAGAAGGCCTTTCGGACAGACAGATTGAGAAGTCTGGACAAAGCGGTGGCTGAAATCGTCCCACCTACCTGAGTCCCTTTAGTGCCCTTAGCACCAATACTGCAGTAGCTCCATGGTTCAGAGGTCGTAAATAGGACTCCAATGTCAAGTTGTTGTTCTCCATTCTCCCATCCCTTCCATTTGTTCCACAACACGTATCTTCAGTGTCTACATCTTTACCCTCAGCATATGCAAGGCTGGAAACATATGTGATGATCATGTTACATGATGTGCGCATGTACATTACATGCATGTATACTTTACTTATTTGTATATATATGTACATATATTCATATATATCATATATATACACATATATGATAACACAACACACACACAAAACAGGAGAGAGCGAGAGAATGATTTCTGTTCCTTCTATTTCTGCTTTGACCAAGAAGGAAAAACAGGGACTGGATTTATTCTCCCACCAAAAACAATAATAAACAGGGGCAAAATATGTAAAACACTGATTTTCAACAGCAAGCCTCCAAGCAGTGGTATCTGAGGAACACAACCTCGGCGAGGCCTGTAACTGCCCCGGCTGTGGCAGTCTCTAGGCCTCAGCACGAGGAGAACCCATTCGTAGCCCAGTGAGCTCCTTGAATTGAGAAGACGGAGCTGAGGGTCTGAAGACACCAAGCGTCTGGACAAAGGTGACCAGAGGTAACAGTACAGAGTAACAAAGAGAGGAGAGCTGCAGACAAGACAGCTCTGGAGGGCTACCAAGAGCCCCGCTAGAGTACTTGGCAGAGGCTGATGGGTTCAGACCGTTAAGAGTAGCACCCAAGGCTGGCAAACCACTACTACCCATCAAACACAGATTTGGTAGTAGGTATTGGTAATACTTGTACCTAACAAAATATTTGCATCCAAAATACACACAAAAAAAAAATCAATAGGGAAATCTCAGACAACTATTTATTTATTTTTTAATTAATTAATTTTTTTTATCAATCCTTACCCAAGGATATTCTTCTATAGAGTGAAAGAGAGGGAGAGAGAGAGAGAGAGAGAGAGAGAGAGAGAGAAACATCAATGTGAGAGAGACACATCGATTGATTTTCTCCCCACCAGGGATCAAACCTGAAACCCAAGTATGTGCCCCTGACCAGAATGGAACCCGATACCATTTGGTCTGTGGGCAACGCTACAACTGCTGAGCCAGAGTGGCTAGGGCTTTAATTTAAAAGTAGATGAAATATTGAACAGGCACTTCACAGAAGGAATGATCAAACCACAAACAAACATGTAGAAAAGTTCTCAAAATAATGTGTCATCAGAGTAATGCACACTAGAACCACAATGAGAAAAAACTGAAAATCCAATGAAATGTCTAAAATCAGAATGTCTGACAAGATCAAGTGGTGATCAGACTGTGGAGCTGGTGGAAGTCATATGCTACTTGTTGGAGTGTAAGTTGGTACAATTACTTTAAAAAAATCTTTGGCAGCATCAACTAAAGCTCAACAGATGCCTAGCTTATGGCCCAGCAGTTTGGCTCTTAAGTTTATTCCCAACACAGCTGAATACTAATTCCAGTTTTCTAAATGATTAGCATTCTTTAAAATGCTGTAACTTTCTAGTCACTAGATTACATCTAGTGATTTTTTTCCATTAAAAAACAAGCTAATATTTACTTAGCACCTACTATGTGTAATCACTGATGTGTTCAATGCACTGCGTTATTAAAATCATAGATCGAAAGAAAATAACATTAGGTCTTTCTCACAGTAGGATGTCTTTCATCTGTAATATGTTTAGCCAATAGGTGTTTTGATGTGTCTTAGTAATGAGGAATTTATTTACATATAACGGTTGAAAATCACTCTGTTACGTAGGTAAACAGTTCCAGGATTCTCCATAATTCTTCACAGATATTTTTTAACTTTTAGATACTTTTTGGGTATATTTACAACATTATCCAACAGATATCAAATTTATTTTTATAGTTACTTTGGGTTTTGTCACCAGTTGTATTCATGTACATCCATATTATAATTCAAATCATGCTTATCTTTCTATGTAAGGAAATCAGAAGTCAGAACTGATAAGGTGAGGATTATATCAAGGTCACTATATTCGTACCTGCTGCGGATTGCTGTATAATGCCTTCTTTTTTTTAGCATTTGCCATTTCACTTTTCAATCACTGAATACCACATTTTCTTCTATGTCACTGGCACACACAGTAATCTCGGGCTTGTATTTGCATAGTTTGTTCTCTTGATGTGCCTTTGCATGAAAAACACAACTCTTCAAATCAGGCAGAAATTAAATCTATGCTTTGGAAATAACATCTGTGACTACACATTTAAAAAGCTTTATTAGACATTTAAAAGCATGCTTTCCTTTGCAAGGACGAGACTAACATAAACCTGGAGAATTCAGTCACTTCTGCAAGTATATCTACATTATTCTAAACTAATTGAAGGCCTTGTTTTTAGGTGACAGAAAAAAACGTATTAAAAAAGAATGTAAACTGAATCTATTTTTCAGAACGCTTTGTAAAACCTAGATGCTACTTTTTTCCAGATGGCAATAGCCGTGGTTTTGTTCTGAGGGCAGTTTAAGTTAAACAAGTTCAAATACAGCATTATTTTCTAAGTCTATATTTTGTTTTGTTCAAAAAAGTCAACATGTACAAGAAAAAATCATGTCTAAATTAAATTCAGATCTGATTAATCTGTACATATTTTATGGATCATTTCACATTGTACTCTCTGATATGTGCATAAATACTGTTGTGAAAACCCCACATCCATTTATATGTGTGTTGTGTGTGTGTGTGTGTGTAGGCACATTTGTACACATTTGATATGTGTCACAAAGAGGAAGGGTACGCACAAAACCCCAAGTGGAAATTGATCCCGTCCTTCTCCACCATCAGTCGCTGCAGACAAGGATGACCCTGGACTAATTACTGAATTTATACAGGTAGTCATTTAAAGAAGTGGGGTCTTTGTAAATAAGAGAACAGTTATGAGAAATTAATATGACTCAATATTGGGTTTGTATTTTCCTCTCTTTGGTACATATTTAAGGGCAAATTTGAAAGAAAAAGTGGAGGTTCTAAGGAAGGCAGTTAGGTAGAAGGGACTTTTGGTCTCTGCTCTCACAGACACCCCAACCCCCAGCCCCAGGCTGGGCTAAAACACAGAATCGCCAGTCTAAAACAGGCCACAGACATGGTGACTGGTTCTGAAGTGATGTGCAATCCAAGTAAAAATAATAAGAGATATTTTAATATTTTTTCTGTAGCTGTAAGAAAACAATACTGATCTTCCTTTCTTTATTCCTGAAGATTTGTGTAACTTTTTGTTTTGCTTGTTATGTTTACTTTAAGATTCTGACATGTTAGGGGGACATGAGTTTGGATTTTCCAATGACCTTATAGCCATGATAAAAAAGGAGCTTAAGGATAAAGCTGAACAGGAATTTTAAAAGAGAGACAGAGAGAGAGAAACAGTTTGTTTATTTTTTCTTTAATCTTCACCCACAGATATTTTTCTATTGATTTTCTACATAGAATGGAAGGAAGGGAGGGAGGAGGGTAGAAAGAGAGAGAGAGAAGGATTGGTGGAGAGAGACACATTGATTGGCCGCCTCTTGCACATCAAATCTGCAACCAGGTACATGCCCTTGACTGGGAACTGAACCCTCAAGCCTTTGGTCCACAGACCAGTGCTTTAACTGCCAAACCAAACTGGCCAGGGTAAAAGAGAAACAGTTTCAATGGCGTTTGTCAGATATTATATCTTTCCCTACTTAATCATATCCACCATTTGAATTTCTCAGTTCTATAGCCATATATGTTAATGACTCTTTTTATTAAAGACCTTTAAAATTGTCAAATAATTGGAAAAAGTCAGTTATAATATTTATGTTGTTTCATAAGTTGGAAAAAGTCAGTTATAATATTTATGTTGTTTCACAAATTCCATGTGTGCACTTTGTGTGTGTGTGTGTGTGCGCATGTGTGTGTTGCATAATGTTGGCTTATAAATACTAATGTAAACTTTGGCTCATCTTGACTCCTGTTGTGCCTGAAGGGATGTGAATGAGCATAATCAATCATTAACTTCAGTGAAGTTCAGCTAACAACACTGTGATCTGGTGAGAAAAGCATAGATGGAACTAGATTGAAGCTAGGTTTTTATCCCAGTTCCCTCTGAACTACTGTCTAGCCTGGTATTTTATGTCAGTGGGGCCCGAATAGAAGATGGGAAGACGGAACTTGATTTGTGTGGTTACTCCAGAAATGATCCCAGAGGAGGAGCAAGCAAGAGACGCACCGTGATGCTGAGTTGAGACTGGTGAAAAGAGCATCTGTTGATTTTGTTCCACTTGCCAAATAACTTGTTATTTCTTTCTCATTATGAAATAATTATAACCATATTCTGGAAAAATTAAATTGCAAAGTATGGAAAAGAAAATTAAAATATTTTATACTACCATTATATAGCGATATGTAGTAGTGGTATGTTTTACTGCTTATTTCCAAATTTGTTTAAATCTTAAGTATATATTTCCAACACATTTGCATTGATTTACTTTATAATGTCATTACATTAACATAGTATATATTATACATTCATAATAAAGTCAACTCAAATATATCAAATTTTAGTCACATACTCATAATATGTTAACAACCCATAAAGACAAGGGTCCCTTGTATGTATTGTATGAAACACATATATTGAAGAAAAGCTCATGAATTATTCTAATTCATGATATTCAACTTTCAAATTTTGTACAAAATTTATATGGAGAAAAAGTAAACTTTTTGAATGTATAAAAATAAAGAACTTCTTTGAAAACCTTGTGTCTTTAAGGAAAGGCTTATTATGATTTCAAATATGTACAAATTAATATTTACAAATTGTGACTATGTACACAATTGGCACAGACTGTTATTTTCCAAGTACTAAGGAAAGACAATGGAAGTGTTTGACTCTAACACCCAAATAAGAATTCTTTACAGAAGCACAAATGTCAGATGTTTAAAGAGACTGATAATCCCTCAAAAAGCAAATATTAAGTTATGAAAAGTCATTAAAGTTATTTTCTCAGGAGTAACTGTGTATTTTCTCCTTTTATGCTACATTTATAATTGTTTTTGAATAAACATTTGTTATTCAAATTAGACATATTTACTTAATATGTCAATATTACTCAAATATTACTCAAATTTGCTCAAAATTATGTGTTCTCTAGCTGCATAAATATCTGAACAAATCCATTATGACTTTCAAGTAAAGTTGAAGTTTTTCTAATTTTTGTTTTGGCCATTAGGCTCTGCTATGCTGAGCATGTCACCATATGTCAAAGTGTTCACCACTCTGAACAATGAAAGCTTGATACCGCTCTTATGTGAGACATGGTAATGGTATCATTATAGTCTTATTATACCACTTTGCCAAGGAACTTTGAGCTCCTCCCACCACTAGGTGGAGTCCTTTTTGCTAAACCCTCAATCTGAGCTTCCCTTGGACAAGAGAGCACAGCAGACATAATGGTGTGGCATTTGTGAACCTGAGTTTCAAGAGGCTTTGTGGGACTTTACTGTTCAAACCCAGCATTTGCCATGAGAACAAACCCAAGCTAACCATTTGGAAAAGCTGAGGTTTTGTACAGCAGAGTCAACTTGGTCCAGCTGTCCCAGCGATGCACCCAGACATGTGAGATAATCTACCCAAGATCAGCACAGCTGCCTGGCTGGCGTGCGGCTGAGTACAGGTACAAAAGTTCTCCCCCCATAGTTACCCAAGCCCATCTTTGTCTGGTCAGCCAAACTGCCCCACCAAGGTACAGATTTGTGAGCTACATAGATGTTTATTGTTTCAGGCATTTAAATAAATGCTTGTTGTTACACAACAATGTCTGATTTCAAGTATTTCATATAAAATGTTTTATGTTGCTTTTTCTGATCTGCCATCTGCGGTGGCATTGCCACCAAGATGCAGATTTTCGTGAAAACCCTCATGGGGCAGATCATCACCCTCAAGGTTGAACCCTCGGATACAATAGAAAATGTAAAGGCCAAGATCCAGGATAAGGAAGGAATTCCTCCTGACCAGCAAAGACTGAGCTTTGCTGGCAAGCAACTGGAGGATGGACGTACTTTGTCTGACTACAACATTCAAAAGGAGTCCACTCTTCATCTTGTGTTGAGACTTCGTGGTGGGGCTAAGAAAAGGAAGAAGAAATCTTATACCACTGCCAAAAAGAGTAAGCATAAGAGAAAGAAGGTTAAGCTGGCTGGCCCTAAACACTACAAAGTGGATGAGAATGGCAAAACCAGTCGCCTTCGTCTGGATACCCTTCAGGTGAATGTGGTGCTGGAGTTTTTATGGCAGCCACTTTGACAGACGATATTATGGCAAATGTTGTCTGACCTATTGTTTCAACAAACCAGAAGACAAGTAATTTGTATAAGGGTTAATAAAAGACATGATCTAACATTTCAAATAAAATAAAATAAAATAAAATAAAATGTTTTATGTTAAAGAACTGTTATGTAGAACCCAATTTTTCATTATTTCTATCGTCATGGTTCTCCTTGGAAGCATATTTTCAATGTACAGTAAATATTTTCATTTGATAGTAAAGATTCAGTAATAATTTTTGATTAAATATGATTAGTTTCCACAGTATTCTAAAGATAACACAACTTGTCAACTGCATGATAATATAGATAATATATAATGTAATAATATAATATAATAAATACTTTTATGTCTCCTTTCCAATAGAAAATGTATTGTTTACCCAACATCTAAGATATTGTTGGGAGAGATAACAACCAGTCAGTTACAAATTATGTAATAACTGAAAATTAAAGTGAATTCAAGCACATGGCAACAAGACACCACAATGACTTCTAGGTTCTCCCCAATTAGTGAATCTGAAAGGAGGAAGGATGATCCCCGTCCCCAGGGACATTATCAAGTTTTTCAGATCTTTCAAGAGGCCATTCCAATTATACAGGTCAGAAATGATAGTGGTTTGAACCAGCATGGAATCAGCAGTATTAATGGGAAATGATCAGTTATATTTTGAATGTAGAGCCAACAGGATTTCCTGTAATATCAGATGGAAGGTTAGAGAAATAAAGTAATTAAAAATGATTCCAGACTCTAGTACACTGCTGGTGGGAATGCAGACTGGTGCAGCCACTATGGAAAGCAATATGGTGTTACCTCAAAAAGTTAAAAATTGAACTGCCATTTGACTCAGTGATCCCACTTCTAGGAATATACCCTAAGAAGCCTGAAACACCAATCAGAAAGAATATATGTACCCCCATGTTTATAGCAGCACTATTTACAATAGCTAAGATCTGGAAACAACCCAAGTGTCCATCAATAGATGAGTGGATGAAAAAGCTTTGGTACATATACACAATGGAGTACTATGCAGCTTTGAGAAAGAAAGATCTCTCATCCTTTGAGATGGCATGGAAGGACCTGGAGAGTATTATCCTAAGTGAAACAAGCCAATCAGAGAAAGACATATATCACTTATTTGTGGACTATAATGAACAAAACAAATTGATGAACAAAATAGACCCAGAGACATACAAGTAGGGTACAAACTGACAAACCTCAGAAGAGTGGATGGGGTTGAGGGAAGAGATAAACCACAGAACTTACATGCATGTAGGCTTAACCAATGGACATAGACAACAATGCTGGGGAGGAGGTGAGGTGGGGGGGATCAGGAGGAGGCTGTCAATGGGGGGAAAAGGAGAAATATCTGTAACAAAAATAAATTTTTAAAAAATGAATGACTCCAACTTCATGAAATCAAAGAAAATCTAAAGTAACATTTTTTTGTTTGTTTTTTGTTTTTTGTTTTTTTTTATTTTATGAATTTTTATTTATTTTTTTGTTACAGATATTTTACCTTTTTACCCCATTGGCACCCCACACCCCACCCCCCCTCCACCCTGTCCCCGGCTTAGTTGTCCATGTCCATTGGGCATGCATACATGCATATAAGTTCTGTGGTTTATCTCTTCCCACCCCCCCACCCCCCATCCCCTCTTCTGAGGGATGTCAGTCTGTGCCCTACTTCCATGTGTCTGGGTCTCCTGTATTCCTCAGACTGTTATGTTCATTATATTCCGTATATAAGTGAGATCATGTGGTATTTGTCTTTTTCTGCTTGGCTTCTTTCACTTAGGATAATACTTTCCAGGTCCCTCCATGTCGTCTCAAAGGATAAGAGATCTTTCTTTCTTACCGCTGCATAGTACTCCATTGTGTATATGTACCACAGCTTTTTGATCCATTTGTCTACTGGTGGACACTTGGGCTGTTTCCAGATCTTAGCTATTGTAAATAGTGCTGCTATGAACATGGGGGTACATATATTCTTCCTGATTGGTGTTTCAGGCTTCTTAGGGTATATTCCCAGCAGTGGGATCACTGGGTCAAATGGAAGTTCAATTCTTAATTTTTTGAGGTAGCACCATATTGTTTTCCATAGCGGCTGCACCAGTCTGCATTCCCACCAGCAGTGTATTAGAGTCCCCTTTTCTCCACACCCTCGCCAATACTTGTTGTTTGATGATTTGTTGATGGCCGCCATTCTGACAGGTGTGAGGTGATACCTCCTTGTTGTTTTAATTTGCATCTCTCTGATGATTAGTGATGTTGAGCATTTCTTCATATGTCTCTTGGCCATTTGTATGTCCTGTTTGGAGAGGTGTCTATTCAGCTCCTCTGCCCATTTTTTAATTGAGTTCTTTGTCTTCCTTTTGTGGAGTTGTATGAGCATAAAGTAACATTTTGAAACACAATAAACCAAATCTTATGGAACATTACAGACACGTGCTGTTGTTTTTCTAGTGCATATTTATGTCACAGCCACAGGTGGCAGTCTGTGTAAAAGCAGAGTAAATCAGATACAAGGTGAGTAGTTGTAGCATTTATCTTAATTTTAGTTTGGGCGATTTTTTTCTATACAAGATGAAATTGTAATGATGGTAAATTTAATACAGAGTTAGAGAAATTAATGACTACAATAAACGCTAAGAGATAATTTGTATTAGGAATCTAGATGCAGGGTAGGAATTGATTTTCATTACCTATGTATTTTTATCTGAGTCAATTTTTTAGGCCTGTTTAGATTCTGGAGAACAGTACACTCCTGACTTTGCACTATTTTGCAAATCAGATGAATATATTTATCATAATATACCTCACATTCTCCACCTGTATACTGGAAACATTCATTGCACTCCAGTATTCTCAGTTTACATTACTTCTATCTATCGATAACATAATCACTACCCTACAGGACAGGGCTGTCCTCTCATTTTCATGTCAAATTCGTGACATCGTCTTGCAGTGTGACAGTTGATGCTCTGTGTCCACAGAGACACTTGGTGTAACACAGGCACTTCCCTGTAGAAAGCAAAGCTTTTATTTCAAGTGGTGGTTTGAGTGATACCTGTGTATATATTAAATGCTCTAATTAATCAGGAAAGTGTCAGAAATAGAGGGAAATATGCCTTTTAGAACAGCTTATCATGGTTGAATGAGAGAAAACATAGTATGGATGTTAGTAAGAAATGCATAGTAATATGTCAGAAATAATTCAAATTTCACTTTGAATTTTTCCCAAGATTTGTAGAACTTAAGCTCATTGCTTCTACATCAATTGTTGTCATTTAACTACACCAGCTATGAGGCTCTTCAGTTTTAAAACTACATATGTATAAGAGAATATCACAGTGACTTTGAACCCAGTTATAGTTTGCTGGACTACTTATCCTTAGTCAGAGGTAAGACATTGCACTCTATCACAGTAGCCACTGCAGACATGCAGAGCCCCCACTTGAGTCTGGCTCCACTCACCCTCTCAAAAAGCTAATTCTGATCTTACAAGTATTTGCCCAAACAACAAGTCATATAGACAATACACACTCTAAACTCACCTAAGTACTGTATCAGTCTGAAATAAAAAGGACAGCAAAGATCTGGAAACAGCCCAAGTGCCCATCAGTGTCTGAGTGGATAAACAAGTTGTGGTACATTTACACAGTGGAATACTATGCAGCTATAAGAAAGATCTCTTACACTTTGAGATGACATGGGGAGACCTGGAGAGTATTATGCTAAGCGAAATAAGCCAATCAAAGAAAGACAAGTATCACTTGCTCTCACTTATATGTGAAATCTAATGAACAAAATAAACTCATGAATAAAATAGATTCAGACATAGAAGCATGGCACAGACTGACAAACCTCAGAGGAAAGGGAGGTTGGGGAAAAGGCAGGAAGAGAGAAACCAAATAACATATATATATATATATATATATATATATATATATATATATATATATAATCTCCCATGGACACAGACAATAAGGTGGTGAAGGACTGGGGTGGGGCAGGAGCCCAGTGGAGGAGGGCAATGAGGTGGGGAGAGATGAGATATCTGAAATACTCTCAACAATAAAGATAAAAAAAATAAATGATTGACTTATTAAACAAATCATAAGTAAAATTTAAAAGTAAAAATTTTTTATTTGAAAAACACTATGAATTTAATAGCAGTTTTAGAAGTTCTCTGACTAATGATACTATTTTTCAGATTTATGACACCTGACTATACTGGGTGGTAAGCCAATGAAAAGAAGTGAATGTTCTAGTGATGGTTCTGTTACAGAACTCAAGTATGGTGCAAAATTAAGCATAGCTTCCCTAATTGTAATAAAGAGGAGACAGCTCATTTTAAGGAAAATGAAATATGAACTTTGCATTATTTCAAATAGTGTATTAATGTTTCCCTTATTTTGTGTCTTTAAATTTGGAATTTCTATATATCTATACAACTATCAAGTTGTACAGTATTGAGAATGAATTTTATGGTTCCAAACATATTGTAAAACCATATTCACCATACTAAGTTCTTTTAGAAATTTAAAGATCTTATCTTTATAAATGACTATAATTGACTAGTCTGCTATGATAGGCTAAGACAATATTAATATAACTATCATTTATTAAGCACCTCAATATGCTAACCTCTTTACTGAGTAAACATATTATCTCAACTAATTAATTTGGAAAATAAAAATTGTACATGATTAAAATGACACCCATAATTTTATTAATAAAATTAATGGATATGGCTTTACCTGTATTGTATATTATCAAGGTCTTGTGGACTATCAAGATCCAAGAAGGTATGTCAGTAGAATTACTAAATAAGCACTTTTTATAGCAGCTACCTCATGAAAACAATACCAACAAGACACCTCTCCATAGGTAGGTGTACTGTTCTCATAGGGTTCACTACTGGTGATGTAAGGACTGAAAGGATGTAATTTTAGGTGTGCAGCATGGATACAGGTGCAACTGGAGAGGACTCTGAAACAACTATTAAAAATACTTTTATGTGAACAGACACTAGGAAGGTCAGTAAAAAACATGGATAATCATGGAAGACAAAATTATCCATGTCTTTTCTCCTTGTAATGGTCACACATGTGTATAAAGGGATACTCTATCCTCATATTTTGCAAAGTGGGAGTTATGTGTGTTTATGCTCATTCTTCTGTATTCCTAAAGAATATTAAACTTCCATTGTCCAAGGTCTTTAGTAAATAGGATGATGAAAAAGTAATTTGTTCAAGCAGTCATGCCATGCAGTGGACACTGTTATATAGGTCCTCTTTTCTTTTTTTTTTTTTTTTTTTAACGTTCAACAGGTATATATATGGTAATTCTTTTTTTTTTATTGATTAATAGGTCCTCTTTTCATCAGTTGAGTAAGACTGCTTAGTGTTAAAAGAAATTTTCGGCTCAGTCTGCAGCGGACAGAAATGGCTGTCATGAAGTTTAGGACGTGTTGTCACCTGACAGACCTGCTTCTCCAGAGTCCCCTGCCTGACGTCAGAGCCCAGCCCCCATCTGCTTCTATCCCACTTCCAACTTAGTTTTCTCCTTCACACGTACCACCATCTGACACAGTATTTATTTACTTAATCTATTTACTGTCTCTCCCCAATCACTAGTATTACGCTCTATAAGAAAAAGTGTTTTGTGTGTTTATTTTTTAATCTCCCTAGGACTATGCCAGGCACATAATAATCACTTAATCAATACTTTTAAAAGGCTCACTGCTCAAGTATATCACTCGAGTAATTTTTTTCCTCTACTTTTTTCTAAAATTCCTCCTGGATTATTCCCATTCACAAACAATGCATGCTACTCACATATCAAATTAATAAGCTCCCAGACAAGGTACGTGAGCACGGGTATGCACACACACATTTCCAACCTTACCCCCTTCTACATTCGCTTCCCCATTCCTCACACCCCTATTCAAAAATGTATTTAACAGATTCGTCCACTTCATCATCTACAATTCCTTCCCCTCCCTCCACTCCTGATTCCTTAGTCTAAGGGCCATTTTTGGGACACTAGATTCTCTAATAGTCTCTTAACTTCTCTTTCTATTCAAGCTCTTTCCTATAGTCTGTTCTCTTCAGAGCAACCAAAGCAAGCTTGATAATCCTTAAAAACAGATGTCCACTTTGATGTCTTTAATTGGAAATTCTCATGTTCTCTTATTTCACTCCACATAAAACAGAACCATCATCTTTTCATGGCTTAAAAGTCCATATGTTCTTTGACCACCAGTTGTCTCATGTCTACTCCTTTCCAGGCTCATTGGCGAACCAAGTCCCCATCAGCCTCAAGGTACATTCACTGTAGCCAAGCAGATACTCCCGTGGCTCAGGTTTCACCTCATTCAGGCTGTGCTCAAATATCACCGCATCAAAGGTTTTTTGTCTTGAGAAAAAGATGGCGACGGGCAGGGCCGGAGGGAGGATGAGTGCATGAGAGAGTGAGCGAGTGTGAGAGCGAGTGTGAGTGGACGTGAATGTGGATGAGCAAACTTGTGCAGTGCAGAAATGCAGAGCAGAGGTTCCTGTGCTGTGGACAGAAAGCAGCCGGCCACTGCGATAAGTGGCTCTTCAGGGCATTTCTCCCTGTGCAAGTAGGAGGCCCTGCTATTTTGCAAGATCCCTGGTCTTTCCTGGGAGGAGGCAGTGGGAGCGGCCAGGGCCCACCAACCTGAGCCCACCAGTGCACCTGGCACCATCGGACCAGTGGACACTCTGTGTCAACTCACACCAGTGCACAGTAGTGGAGCTGTCAAGGCGCCTGCTGCAGAAGCTGCAAACAGCTGGGAACCCAGCACCATCTCCCACAGTAGCAGCCTGATCAGAGTCGAGACTCACCCCCAGAAGCAGAGGCTAAGGAGCAGACATCCATCCCCAGGCAATGGAAGCACAGATCAGCAGCTGAGGCCCATCCCCAAAAACTACAGCAAAGGCTGAGCAGGAGCTGAGCTCCACTGGGCAGCAGTGCTCCCCAGCTACCAGTGGCAGGACCTGGGGCTTCAGAGGGACCAGTGTGACCCAGCTGCCCACAAGATTGGCAGGAAACCGGGGCTCCAGTGGGGCCTGTGCATTTCTGCTGCCCAGGGATTGGCAGGGAGCCAAGGCTCCAGAGAGGCCTGTGTGACCCAGCTTCCCACAGGATCACTGGAGAGCTGGGGCTCCAGAGGGACCTCTGTGATCCAGCTGCCCACGATGCTGAAGGGAGTGTGGCTACAGCAGGGCCTGAGAAATACAGCTGCAGGTGGCACCAGTGAGGAATACAGCTGCAGGTGGCACAAGTTCATAATGACCCACATAATCCAACAGCAGCACCTACCAGTACAGACCAATACCAGCCCCCAGTAGTCAATCCACCAGGACCCACAGAAGGCAAGAGAAGACACACAACACAACAGTCTTGGAGGCACAGAAGCCTTATTGAATACACACTGACCTTCCTACACATCCCAACATCCCTTACCAGGACTAGAGCTAACAGACAGCTAAAATGGGGAAACAAAGAAACAACTCCCAAAGGAAAGAAAAAGAGGAATCACCAGGGGGAAAAAAAAAAAAAAAACTACAGGAAATGGAAGAAAGCAACTTGTCAGATAAAGAATACAAAACAATGATTTTTAGGGTACTCAAACAATTTGGTAAGAACTACAAGCAACTTAATAAGAATTATGAAGAGATCAGTGGGAAATACTTTAGTTTAAAAAAGAGAGATGTAGAAACTATGCATACAAATCAAGAGGAAATAAAGAATAACAAAACTATTATGAAAAATACTTGAGAAAGTTTCAATAGTAGATTAGAAGAACCTGAAGACCGAATCAGCAAGTTAGAAGACAAGGTAGAAAAAAAACACCCAAATAGAGCAGCAAATGAAAAAAAAAGTTCAAAAGCAGGAGAAGAGTTTAGGGGAGCTTTGGAACAATATAAACATAACAACAATATAAACATAACAACATTGGCATTATAGGGTTACTGAACGGAGAATCAGAGAAAGAAATAAAGAACCTGTTTGAAGAAATAATGACAGAAAACTTCTCTAAATTGATGAAGGAAAAAGTCACACAAGTCTAGGAAACACAGAGAGTCCCAAGCAATATGAACCGGAAGGTCAGAGCAGAAGTCCCACAGCTAAACACATCATAATAAAAATGGCAAACATTAAAGACAAAGAAAGAATCTTAAAGGAAGCAAGAGAGAGACAGAAAGTCACCTACAAGGGAGCTCCCATTAGACTGTCAGCTGATTTCTCAATAGAAACACTACAGACCAGAAGGGAGTGTAATGAAGTGTACAAAGTAATGCAAGGCAAACGTCTGAATCCAGGACTACTCTATCCAGCAAGGCTATCATTCAAAATTGAAGGAGAAATAAAGAGCTTCACAGACAAAAAAAAAATCTAAAGGAATTTACCACCACCAAACCAGCACTGTAAAAAAATGCTGAAGGGACTTTTGTAAGAAGAAGAAGAAACAGAGAGAGAAAGAGAGAAACGTGGGCATAAAATAATAATAGCAACTAATAAAGATCTATCAATAATAACCTTAAAAGTAAATGGCTTATATGCTCCAATCAAAAGACATAGGGTAGCTGATTGGATAAGAAAGTACCAACCATATATATGTTGTCTACAAGAGACCCACCTCACAAGAAAAGACTCACACAGGATAAAAGTGAAGGGATGGAAAAAAATTTTACCAAACAAATGGTAATGAAAAAATAGCTGGTATAGCAATACTCATATCTGACGAGATAGACTTCAAAACGAGGGCCATAATAAGAGACAAAGAAGGTCACTCCATAATATTAAAAAGATCAATCCAACAAGAGGATATAACCCTGGTAAACATATATGCAGCAAATATGGCGCAACAATATATTTTAAAACTTCTGGAGGACTTCAAGAGAGAGATCAAAAGCAATATGATCATAGTGGGTGACACCACTAGATAGATCTTCTAGACAGAATTCTTAACAAGGACACAGAATCCTTAAACGATGAACTAGATCAGTTCAACTTCAAGAATATTTACAGAACATTTCATCCCAAAGGTGCAGAATATACATTCTTCTCAAGTGCACATGGGACATTCTCAAAGACAGACCACATGTTAAGACACAAAATAAGTCTCTATAAAATTCAAAAAGATTGAAATCATATCAAGCACCTACTCATATCACAATGGCATAAAACTAGAATTCAGTTACAACAAAAACATTCAAATACTTGAGGCTAAATAGCATGTTATTAAACAATTAATGGGTTACCAAGGAGATCAAGGAAGAAATAACAAACTTCCTGGACACCAATGAAAATGAACACACAACAAAAAATCTATAGGATGCAGCAAAATCAGTCCTGAGAGGGAAGTTCATAGCCCTACATGACTACCTTAAAAAATAAGAAAAATTCCTAATTGACTTTCTAATCCTACAACTTAAAGAGCTAGAAAGTAAACAAAAGGAAAAACCCAGAGCAAGTTGAAGGATAGAAATAGTAAAGGTCAGAGCAGAAAAAAAAACAATATAGAGACTAAAAAAACAATTCTAAGGGTCAATATAACAAAAAGCTGATTATTGAAAAGATAAACAAGATTGATGGATCTTTAGCCAGACTCACCAAGAAACAAAAAGACAGAACCCAAATAAACAAAATCATAAACAAAAGAGGAGAAATAACAACTGACACCATAGAAATAGAAATAATCATCGAAACATACTGTGTGAACAATTATACGCCAACAAATAGAACAATGTAGGACAAATAGACAAATTTCTACAAACAGTCTCCCAAGCCAATATCATACTCAATGGGCAAAAATTTAAAGCATTTACCTTAAAAACAGGAACAAGACAGGGATGCCCACTTTCACCACTCTTATTTAACATAGTACTGGAAGTATTAGCCACAGCAATCAAACATGAAGAAAAAAATAAAAGGGATCCAAATTAAAAAGAAGGAAGTGAAACTGTCATTATTAGCAGATGACATGATACTATATGTAGAAAACCCAAAAGACTCTATAAAAAATTTACTAGACTTAATAAATAAATTTGAAAAAGTAGCAGGATACAAAATTAATGTCAAGAAATCGAAGGCATTCTTATACACCAATGATGAACTCACAGAAAAAGAAACTAAAAAAACAATCCCATTCACCATCACAGCAAAAAAATTAAGATACCTAGGAATAAACTTAAGCAAAGAAATAAAGGACCTATTTGCAAAAAAACTACAGGTCATTGAAAAAAGAAATAGAGGAAGATATTAAAAAGTAGAAGCACATACCTTGTTCATGGATTGGAAGAATTAACATCATTAAAATGTCCATACTACCCAAAGCAATCTATAGATTCAATACAATCCCCATCAAAATACCAATGACATACTTCACAGAACTAGAACAAATACTTCAAAAGTTCATATGGAACCAAAAAAGACCCTGAATAGCCACAGTAATCTTGAAAAAAAAAGAACAAAGTAGGAGCGATCACATTACCAGATTTCAGGTTCTACTACAAAGCCACTATAATCAAAACAGACTGGTACTGGCACAAGAACAAGCATATAGACCAGTGGAACAGAACAGAGAACCCAGAAATGGACCCAAGACAATATGTTCAATTAATATTTGACAAAGGTGGCAAGAGCATACAGTGGAGTAAAGACAGCCTCTTTAATAAATGGTGTTGGAAAAATTGGACAGCTACATGCAAAAAATGAAACTAGACCATCAACTTACACCATACACAAAAATAAACTTAAAATGGATAAAAGACTTAAATGTGACTCATGAATCCATAAAAATCCTAGAAGAAACTGTAGGCAACGAAATTTCAGATATTATATGCAGCAGAATGTTCACTGATACATCACCTAAGGCAACAGAAACAAAGGAGAAAATGAACACATGGGACTACATCAAACTCAAAAGCTTCTGCACAGCGAAAGATACAATCATCAAAATGGAAAGGCTACACACTGTATGGGAAAGCATAATTGCCAATGACACATCAGATAAGGGGTTAATTTTTAATATATAGAGTGCTCATACAACTCAACAAAAGGAAGACAAAGAACCCATTTTAAAAATGGGCAGAGGAACTAAATAGACACCTCTCCAAACAGGACATACAAATGGCTAAGAGACATATGAAGAAATGCTTAATGTCACTAATAATCAGAGAGATGCAAATTAAAACAGCAATGAGGTATCACTTCACACCTGTCATAATGACCGCCATCAACATATCATCAAATAACAAGTGCTGTAGAGGGTGTGGAAAAAAGGGGACTCTAGTACACTGTTGGTGGAAATGGAGACTGATGCAGTTAATATGGAAAACAATATGGTGTTACCTCAAAAAATTAAAAATTGAACTGCCATTTGAACTAGTGATCCCACTTCTAGGAATATACCCTAAGAAGCCTGAGACACCAATCAGAAAGAATATATGTACCCCTATGTTTATAGCAGCACTATTTACAATTGCTAAGATCTGAAAACAGCCCAAGTGTCCATCAGTAAACGAATGGGGAAAAAAAGCTGTGGTACATATACACAATGGAGTACTATGCAGCTGTACGAAAGAAAAATCTCTTATCCTTTGAGAGGACATGGAAGAACCTCGAGAGTATTAAGCTAAGTGAAACAAGCCAAGCAGAGAAAGTCAAATATCACATGATCTCACCTATTTGTGGAATATAATTAACTAAACAAACAGATGAACAAAATGGATCCAGAGATATAGAAGTAGGGTACAGACTGACAAACCTCAGAAGAAGGTGGGGGGAGGTAACAGATAAACCACAGAACTTATATGCATGTATGTATTACCAATGGACATAGACAACCAAGCTGGGGACTGGGTGGTGGTGGGGATTTGGGAGAAGTGTGTTAATTGGGGGTGGGGGGTAGGGGAGGAGAAGTGTCTATAACAAAAATAAATTAATAAAAATTGTAAAACATAAATTAGAAACAAACAAAAAAAAATTTCACTGGACACCAGGTATAACACATTTTCTTCCCTAACACACTGATGGTTTACTGTCTCTATTCCCCTAGTATTCTCCCTTTTTCTGTCCTCGCTCTCTTTCTCTCCCTTTCTCCCTCCCTCCTTCCAGTTTCAAAATAGAACATCAATAAATGTTAAAAGCCTGTAAATAGATTCTTTCCATTAAATCTCTTTGAACAAATCAGATGAACATAAATACACAACCACAGACACTTAAACACGTGGATTTGTGTCTTCAGAGATGTGGCAATTTCCCTTCTTACCCGTGGACTCTCCTTGTTGGTCCTTTGTCTGAGACTGAATTGCCACTTTGGGTTCAGTTTCCTTACATTCTTTTATTCAGGGTGTGTCTCCCATCACCTCTAGTGATCTTCCTCATACCTTCTGCCTCATCCTTCTTCATCTCCTTTCAGATTCCTTTCAGCTACTTGAAGAGTGAACATCGTAATTCCTCTAAGCAGTGTTTTCGCTTCAAGTCAATGACTCTGAAAACAATATTCCAGCCCAGAGCCCTCCTCTGAGTCTAGGTCTCTGTGGCCAACTGTTAAATATTTCAATTTGAATTTATCAAGGCTGCTTAAAAATTAAACACAGACCTATAATCACAGTACCCCCTGTCTCCCAAAAACAAAAAACTGACTTCGCCAAGTTGTCTGTACCTCTGCAACTAGAGTTGTTATCCCTCCATTTTTTAATAAAGGACAACATATTTAACATGGCGTACAATGCCTTGCATGCTCAGGGCCCACCGAGTGCTGGAATCCCCGCTAGGCAGCTTGTTTTCAGGAACTCATAAAACATTGGCGCCAAAAATAATTTTTCAAATACTGTTGTATTTTAGAAAATGTATCAACCTAGTCTCCTAAAAAAATTCAAAGTTTGTTCTTCTTCTTCTAGTTATACATTGATAGATTTTGTAATTATATTTGAGATCAAGTATTAAAATATTTACAACTCTTTGGCTCTTTAAAGATATTAACACAAATCTGCTTGCCCATTTTTATTTTTCTTCTTCCTCCCTGTCCAACCACACTGGGTTTTTTTCACTACTAAATAGCCGTACATGCAACATTTACCACAGGCGTAGGCCCTTACTATTCTCTCTGTTCAAACCCTTTCTCTTCCTTCCCCTCCATTAATTGTTAGCTTGTAAATTGCTTCAATCTCAGCCCTTAGCTAGAGTTACCTCCCCAGGTCCCTTTTTTCGCACCTCCCACACTGATTGAAATTCCCTTCTTAAATACTCTCATGACACATAGCATATGTAAGTCTGTACTTGTGCAATCATTTGTTTAATAATTTTGTTAATCGCCATTTCTCCAATTAGACTGTAAACCCCATGAAATCCTGTCACATGGTTGGCACCCCACATTTGTGGTACAAATGAATGACCCATACTGTAAAGAAATAATGGACTCGATATGTATTTGTCCAGTTGTAGATTCTTTTAAACTTTTGAGGTTAGCTGTTGAGTTAATTAAACCTTTCTTTGTCCTCTGTCAATATGTTAACGCAAGTAAAGCTCTGGCTCATGGAACACAGCTGAATCTCAGGGGCGTAATTCACTCCTCTCTGCCAGCTGAAACACGGAGTCTATGACCTTGACTTTCCCCTAGTGACTTGGACATTTATTTAGTCATTTCTGGTTATTTAAGTGTCAGATTATATTATTCTCTATATTTGCCCCATAGGACATTGCCAAAGATACCTCAGGAACACATCTCCGATGGAATGGCAGCAGCACTTCACAAAGGACAAGAATCACAACGGAAGGCACATTATAAAAGCTGCATCTGCATGATTTCCACAGAACCATTTCTGCTACAAAACCAAAGGTCCTGTAACATCAGACTTCAGTTTTAGTGAATATGTGTATTTTTATTGAAACAAAGAAAAAAGTACCTAATTTTAAAAAATATAGAGAAACTAATATGTATTTGATGTTCTAATGTACAGGGGAGGTTTACAGTTGTGAGTACAAAAAAACACAGACTTTAATCTTGTATTATTATTCATTAATTATTATATTATTTTCCATATGAGTAACTGTAAGCCTACTTTTGCCTCATCCTGTATAACATCATTTTACTGTACCATTATGCACACATCAATGAAATCTACCATAGACTATAAAGAAGACATCAAAGACAATAGAAAATATAATAAAATCTCATAAGTATATATTTATAAATCTTAGCATTTTCTTCCAGATTATCCAGATGGCTGAAATTATTCTTAACACTGGAAAAATAAAATATTGATAATATACAGAGCACACTCAACTAGATATGTTTCTTATCAGTGTTGAAATATCTGATAACATATCAATGTAATATGGTAATTTCTGAAATAAACAATGGCAAACTCTTATGTGCAGTTAGTATTATAAGGATTAGTTGTTAAGAATTTCTCTTTATAGGGATTGTCTTTAGGAAGTGTTCTTTGTGAAAATAGGTGCAGACTATAATCACTTTCCAGGAAACTGGCAGGACCTCAGAGGGATCCCTCCAATTACTTAGTCCACCCTCATCTTGTTACAAATAAAGAAAGGAGACCTTGAGGGATTAAGAGGTCACAGTCTCAGGTCAGCAGTCTCCTGGCTGATGTTGGCTTTTTACACATACTGTCACAAAATGTGGCAATGTAGTTTACTGTTGTTATATTAAGACTGTTACCCATGCTACACCATGCTTCAAGACTAAATTTCATGTATTCATAATTAGAAATAAATATTTCACAATATATAATTACATAGTTTTTATGATTAATCACTATGTTTTAATTCCATTCAATTTGTAACAATGAAAATACATCCTGCATATCAGATATTTACATTATGATTTATAACAGTAGCAAAATTACAGTTATGAAGTAGCAACAAAAATAATTTTACAAATGGGGGTCACCATAGCATGAGGAACTGTATTGAAGGGTCGCAGCATTAGGAAGGTTGAGAACCACTGTCTTAAGTGATTATAATGTGCTTTCTACTATGCAATACATCATCATCAAAATATAAAAAAATATTCTACCAAAATGGTTGGAGAGATATGTGGTAGGCAACCCCTAGATGACCCTAATAATCCCTTCTGCTTGATTTTATCTTCTTATGCTGTGTCCTCCCCGAGTATGGGGTAGATGTGTTGACTCTCTTATAATGACCAGAATCCAGTGGAAGTAATGGGATTTCAGAGTTTTGGTCATAAAAAGAGGGTGGCTCCCATTTGGGTGCCTATCCCCTACTCACTGTTCTCCCAGCACAGCGAGCTGCTTCGTTCTGAGTTCCTCTGTAGAGGTTAATGTGACAGAGCTTCCTTGAGAAGCTGAGGTTCAGAGGGCTATAGCCTGAGGTTTGCACCACAGGGCTAATGCTCATGAGGCACTGAATCCTGCCAACACCTGAATGTGGTAGGAAGGAGACTTCCCCCGGCAGAACTTCTGAATGAGCAAAGGGTCTGCTTGATTGACATCTGCTGAGAGCCTTTGAGCCAGAGGCCTCCTGTTGAGAAATACCTACATTCCTGGGGTGTAAAACAGTGAGATGATACTTGTTATTTTAAATCAATACGTTTTAATTAATTATTCATCAGTAGAAAACTAATACAAGAAATTAATTTGATTCCTTGTAAATAATAAATGGATGAGCACCTATAAACTATAAAATGTTTTAATCATTACTATAACATTATCAAGAAAAATAGATTTATTTGTGTTTTTAAAAATTATCAAAAACAAGACATTGTTATGATATTTACAGATGTCCGTGAATTATCAATTTTATATACCTCTTAACAGTCACAAAGTCTGGAAGAGCAAATATGAAGAAGTTTAAGTCTTCCAGCATTCATAAACCATAAACAATTTTTCTTTCTAGTAAAGACTTTATTTGATAGCCTGCTATCAATGCATTATTAACTAAACAAAGTAACTGACTTGTCATTCTCCATCAAAAGTGAGAAAAGTAAACTGGTAAGAATAAGGTGAAAATAAGTCCTCAAATTCCATAAATGTAACAATGTCCATGAGATTTAATTCCCAAATATGTGGTAGACAAGAAGATCAGAGAAACCCATACATTAAAGAAATCTTGGGCCCTGGCCGGTTTGGCTCAGCGGTTAGAGCGTCGGCCTGTGGTCCAGAGAGACCCAGGTTTGGTTCCCGCTAAGGGCGCGTACCTCGGTTGAAGTTTGTCCCTGGCCCTGGTTGGTCGTGTGGGAGGCAGCCACTAGATGTATCCCTTTCATGTCAATGTTTCTCTCTCTCTGTTCCTCTCTCTCCCTCCCACTCTATCTGAACAAAAAGTGAAAAAATGTCCTCAGGTGAGGATAAGAAAAAAAAGAAATCTTGGATGACTGAGCTGGGTGCAATGTAATTTTCGAGGCCAGATTTCGTGAGGGTAAGGTAATCTTGAAGCTACCAGCTGTCACAGAGACAAGAGTCCATTTTTGTCCTGGTGCCTAGTGCCTAGCATAAGGTTGGGTCCCAGCTATAAACATATTATTGAAATGATGACCTCTGAAAAGACCCCTGTGGAGATAAACATCTGTGCCAGTTTGCCATGTTCAGGCTCAAAGCGGTGGGAAGGAAAAGAGCCTACAACAACAGCGGCCTAGCTGAGTGAGTAGTATTGATGACCCACAGAAGGATAATAAAAATTCAAGTATTAGAGAAGTGTAAGAGACAGAGGGCCTTTTGACAGCTTACAAAGACATTGTTACCTTCTGCCATAAATGAGCTGTTGTAGCTGAGCAGCAGAGGCAGAATCTGATAGTCGTAGCTCCAGATCTCCAGAGACTCCAACCAAGGCAGTCTTTCATGCAAACATCAGTGTCTGATTTTTTTGTGCACTAGGGAAAACCTAGTGTCCAAAATTCTGGAATAATTATATTGGCTATACTATGCAAGCCAAGCAGATCTGTTAGAGGATTATGTTCCAAAGGTGGGGCCCAGACGACACACTGTACCCCAAGACTGTCCAAAATGGGATGGTAAAAGACATACCAGCATCGCAAAAAGTTTAGTGGTGGCTCTCTTCTATAGGCTAGAGATGATAATAGAAGTGGTCACACACCTGGTTACATTAATATCAGTGGAAGCATGGGATCCCAAAAGATGCCAGGTTTTGATACATAACCACTAGAAGTCAGAAGCCACAATTACTCTTACAACCTGCAAGGTTGGAGGAACAGCCAAGGGACCCTGATATGCAAAAAATAGCAGAGATTGTTTGTTAATATATCATGGAGCCAAATGGTACAGTCTGTGAAGGGTCTGGGGAATGTCCAAAGCCATAAAAAGAGTAAGAATTAGGAATCAGGATACTAAGGGTAGTTGCTATCCCCCAAATTACTTGCTTACTTCCTAGATATTAGCCTGCTTTTAGGTTCATAATTCACTGACTGCAAAGGTGGTCAAGTACCTAGGATAAAGGCCTTGGCAATACTGCAGCAGGTATATACTTTAATGATTCCCACAGTTCTTTCTCTAAAGACATACAGACATTACTGGAGTGACTGAATGTTGGGTAGAATATAATAATCAGAATTTTCAAGGGATTGAGTTGGTAATGCTGCCCGCAGATTCAAATGGGCTTCAAATTTCCCCTCTCTATTAAAGTTAAGACTTAGGAGAAAAAGGATTAAATGGACATTTTGCTAAAATTTAATTCACAGAGGACTCATTGACTCTGTCTCCAGTCCCATAATATAATTTGATTTGATATACATGGCAGTTGGAGAAATCTCCATATTGGGTCTTTGGTCAATGGGGTAATGACTATCATAGATGGGGACGGCCAAGTGGTAACCTCTGAAACTGCTCCAAACCCTGGATAAGATAACAAATTAAAAACAATATTGCATTCCCAAAAAATGGTGGAGATTAATGCCACCACCAAAGACCTACAGTATATAGGGGTATTGGTTCTTTTCATTCTCTATCATTTACATCTACACTTTGATCCCTGCAGAAAATACAGAGAGCTTGGAGGATGGTTGTAGAATATCACAGGCCTCTCAGTTGCACCTAGACTGAACCGTCATTGCTGGAACAAATTAATCAACCTTACATAAATGCCATGTAATAATTAATTTGGCAAATGCATTCTTTTTAGATTCCAATTAGATAAGGGAATCTGAAAGACTTGCATCCACATGGGTGAAAACTGTGCATTTCCAGTTTTGCCTCAAGGCCATGTGAAATCTGCCACCCTCAGTCATGACGCGTTCTGAAAAGATCTTCGATGGCCTAGGCATCTTACTGAATATCATACTAATCCATTACATACTAACTGATGACATCACGGTAATTAGACAAGACAAACTATAGGTGCTTAAGATGCTGGGAGCCTCAGAAAAACTCCTGCTGTGAAGGGAGGGAGACACATCTATGAAAATTCAGGGACCTATGACTTCAGTGTAGTCTGTAGACATCCAGTAGTCAGGGGCATGTCCTACAAAGTCAATGACAAATTGCTTCACATTTTATCCCCTACCACAGAGGGACACAGCTACTCCAGGGAATGATGAATCTGACCGAGACACTATGGCTGGTGGAAGTCAGCCAGCATGATGTGGGGTTTCTGCAGCAGGTCTCCATTTCAGTGCAAGTATCCCTGCCCCTTGGGCAACATCATCTGCCACACTCTCTGACATCAGAACTGTCAGTGGTAGCAAAAGATGCAGGGTGAAGCAAAAAAAATGCTCTAGTCGGGGAATCACACACAGACTCCTGGGTGTCCTCATTAAAGAACTGTGTGGTTTTTTATAAACCTACACTCTCTGTTACGTGGCCCTGGTGGATACAGAGTGCTGGAGCCTAGAACACTGTGTGAAAATGTGCACAGAACTGCCTATGAGGAATGGGCTCTGATGGACACACCAAGTCACAGGAGAGGACGGGCTCAGGACCAATCCACTATAGGGTGGAAACGGCACAACGTGGAGAAAGTTTGAGTAGGAGGAGACAGCACAGGTAAGCTGCATTAGCAAGTAACCCAGACCTTCTTGTTTCCAAATACAGCTGTACCAGTGATGCAGAAGACTAAAGTGCCTTCAAGAAAGAACAAAAAGAGAGGTCACCAGTTTACAGGAAAGGGGGCCATGCAGAGTAGAAGTTAGTTGGTGTATGATGTGATGTAGAGGTGGATGGAAGCATCTTAGACACTTCGGTGCCCGATGAAAATTCACTTGAAATCGATCTGAACTCTAACAGTCACTTACTCAGGTTAAGTGGAAAAAAAAATAGCCATAGATTATAATGGAGAACTAGCCACTGGAAAATTGTGGCAGTAATTGTTAAAAAGAATGTATTTTATCTAGAGAGTGAAGATGAGTAGCTGGAAATCTCATTAGGTATCATTATTTCATTAGAGACTGTCACTCCTTCTTTGATGTTTTATTCCACCAATATTGAATTATCAATATTTAATGATTTCTATTTAATATAGTCTATCACAGGAAATTTGATCTGGTACCCTCCTCTTATTTCACTGACAGAAAAGCTTATTCCAGAATCTAATGTTATAGCAAAAATATATACAAAATAGTATAGCAATCATAATGCTACCAAAGGGTTTTAGTAAGCTCACAGCTTTTATTTTCTTTAAAAGAACAGCTTTTTTCATAATGCCATTTTACACATTAGCAGCCTTTTTATCTTCCTCATCAGAGGTTACAGGGGACACGTTTGCCTATTTTATGTTTTTGTTGGGGTGACTGACTTACTCTCTCCAACTGGCTGATTGGGCGTCCCTGGCAACTTTCCTCGAGGTCAAAAGATGAACCTACAACCAATAAGCAACAGGACAAAGTTATTGGACCTACAGTCTCAACTCAGGTGCTACGTAACACATTTATAAACCAACCAGACAAAGGGATTTCAGTTGACACAGCAAAGGCACGGGAGGGCAGAAATTTGAACATAAGAGGTATCACAAGGAGAAAAAGAGAAATATTGTTTTAAAAATGTTAATCACACTCCAGGCTTGTGATATTTCTGGGACTCTGTGACCAGATTAAACAGCCGAGGTTCACTTTCCCAGGGAAGAATCCTCCGTGACTCGCTTCTTCTCCTGTTGTCATCATGGTCTGTGCATGTATGACCTGTATATTTTCATGTGTCACACTTACGATAGCACACCCAGGCTGAGCTGGAGTGGATGTTAATGCATACCTCAAGGTCTCGAATGTGTGTATCCCAGTCTTTTTTTCCCATTGAAACTGCATTATTAACTCTTCCATGGAACAGGCATCAATCAACAAGGGGCAGAATATGCGGAGCAAAAAGAGATCTCAAGGACAGTGTAGTTGAAGATCGTCATTGTGCCGAGGAAAACACCAGTGTCCCAAGAATTTCAGGCAATTGTACTGGATAGAGAACACCTGAACCTAGATCCCATTTCAGTGGTATCATCTGGCCGTCACATCCTAATCCAGAGCTGAAATCTCTCACAATGTGTCTCCATAAACAAGAGCACCTGGAAGAGCACCATCTTAGGTGAAAACGAATTTTATATTAAACCACAGACTTTACATGTTTTTGTCCGTGGCTGCTCCAGGTATTTGAGACCCTCCATTGAGAGATTTCCCCACATACGGGTTGTGCAGGGATAAGGTATATGCCTCCCTCACCAGGGAGGAAGGCATATGACCTCAGTCCCTCTGCCCATAGCCATTCACGGAAGACCTGACCGTGGCAGTGAGCAGCTCTAAGAGCCGCTCTGTTTCCCAGGGCTTCTCATCTGTCAGATACATTGAGGATAGCACCAGTTTTCCAGAAATGCAAGCAGCACATCCCCTGATATAAAGTGTCAAACGCCGTTGCAGTGGCAAAGATGAGAGGTTGTGATTGAACGCTTGCCAGTTTCCTACCTCTCAGGCCCTCCAGGTTTCTGTGAGATATCTGATGTCACTTAACAAATCTCTTCTCTGCTTCTCTGGGTGTGTGTGTGTGTGTGTGTGTGTGTGAGAGAGAGAGAGAGAGAGAGAGAGAGAGAGAGAGATAAAGATCAATGAGACAGCCCTGGCCAGTTTGGCTCAGTGGTTAGAGCGTTGGCCTGCGGTCCGGAGAGACCCGGGTTCAGTTCCCGCTAAGGGCACGTACCTTGGTTGCAGTTTGTCCCCGGCCCTGGTTGGTCATGCGGGTGGCAACCACTCGATGTGTCCCTTCATGTCGATGTTTCTCTCTCTCTCTCCCTTCCTCTCTCTCCTTCCTACTCTATCTGTACAAAAAAATGGAAAAATATCCTCTGGTGAGGATAAAAAAAAAAAAAAATCAATGAGACAAACCAAGAAGACTGTTTTTGAATGTCTACTATGAGATATGTGGCACATGTTATGGAGAATAAAAGGAATAAAGACAATTCATGACTCCTGGGAACATACACATTGCTAAATATACCAACACATAGGTAGAACATGTTAAGGGCTGTAATAATGGTGGAAAACAAACAAAAAAAATAATGTCTTCATCAGTAGACGGATGGGTAAAAAAGCTGTGGTACATATACACAATGGAGTACTATGCAGTTGTAAGAAAGAAAGATCTCTTATCCTTTGAGACAACATGGAAGGACCTGGAAAGTATTATCCTAAGGGAATTAAACCAAACAGAGAAAGACAAGTATCATATGATCTCACTTATTTGTGGATATAATGAACATAACAGTCTGAAGAACAGGGTAGTCCCAGAGAGGTGGAAGTAGGGTACACACTGATAATCCCCCAAAGAGAGGGGGGGGAGATAAACCACAGAACTGATATGCATGTATGCATGAACAATGGACATGGACAACAAAGCTGGGGACAGGGTGGGGAGGGAGGGGGAGAAGGGTGTCAATGGGGGAAAAAGGAGAAACATCTGTAATACAAATAAATAAATAAATAAACAAACAAACAAACAAACAAAATGCCATAAAAGTTTAGAGAAGGGGGGTCATATTTACACTGGTGGAGATAACTAAAATTCAATGTGGCATTCCAGTTATCTGAAACTTTTATGTTGAGTACAGACCTGCAGGCTCCATCACAGGTATCATAATACTTGGAGCTGCATTGAGACTCGGGAATTTGCATGCATGTTAAGAGTCTAGCTGATATGGATAAAGCTGGTACTCTAACTCCAGCTATTAAAAAAACAATAGATTAAAAAGTAGACTGGGAACTCAATATACAGTTTTACAAAAAGGACACACAAATGGCTAATAGGCACATGAAAAGATGCTCAATATCACTAGACAGCAGGAAAATGCAAATCAAACTCAGAATGACTATTATCAAGAAGACAAGAGATAAAAGTGTTGGCAAGGATGTGGAGAAAAGGGAACCCTTGTGCATTGAAGATGGGAATAGAAATTGGTTCAGCCACTATGGAAAGTAGGGTGGAGGTTACTCAAAAAATTAAAAATCAGTCTTCAGTATAACCTAGCAATTCCACTTTTGGGCATATACCAGAGGAAATGAAAACAAGATATTGAAGAGATATCTGCACTCTATGTTTATTGCAACATTGTGCACAATAGCCAAGATATGGAAACAATCTGAGTGTCCACAGTTGAATGATTGGATAAAGAAGGTGTGGCATATATATGCAATGGAATATTATTTGGCCATGAGAAAGAAGAAAATGCTGCCATTTGTGACAACATGGATGGAACGTAAGGGCATTATTCTAAGTGTAATAAGTCACACAGAGAAAGACAAATACTGCATACTATCACCTTTATGTGGAATCTTTAAAAAAAAAAAAAAGGCCAGACTTCCAGTCAAGATGACTGTGTAGGTAAACGCCGTATCACGTCCTCCCACAATCACATCAAAGTTACAACTAAACTACAGAACAACCATCATTCAAAACTGCCTGAAATCAAGCTGAATGGAAGTCCTACAACCACAAAATTAAAGAAAAAGCCACATTGAGACTGGTAGGAGGGGTGGAGGTGGACGGGCTGGTCCCACACCCACACGTGGTGGAAAAAAGTTAGAAGGACACCTCGGCTGGGAAGGTCCTCCCTGAGGACTGAGGGGTCCCCGTCCCCCAACAGATGCACAGCTCAGGGTTCCAGTGCCAGGAAGAGAAGTCCCCATAACTTCTGGCTGGAAAAACCAGTGAGAACTGAGGCTGAGGGAGTCTGAGGCTGCTGGAGCCCCAGGCAGCTCCTCTTAAAAGGCCCGCGCACGGACTTACATGGACTCACACCCTCCAGGCTCCAGCGTGGGGGAGGCAGCTTGAAAGGCACCAGAGACATATGGGGAAGAACTGAGCTGTTTGGCATTGGAGCGAGGGCTGGAGAGGCAGCTTTCTCCGGGACAAACATGCTATCAGAGACCTTTGTTCCTTTGGTGAGCCCTTCCCTGCGGTGGCGGACAGCCACCATATCTGGGACTCCAGCAACTTGGCTCACACTGTTTGCTTTGCCCTGGTGATTCCCTGAGGCCCTGCCCTACCGAACTTTCAGGCCCACTCAAGCTGATGCCAGTTGTTTTACCATAGGATTGGCCTGTCTTAGATCCTGCTTCAGGTTTTCCTAAATTCTTTCAAACAAGCAGCATCTGGTCTCAGCGAGCCCCATACCTCCCATTAAGTAATACATAGAAACAAACACAGGAGGCAGCCAAAATGAGGAGACAAAAAACAGGTCCCAAATGAAAGAACAGAACAAAATCCCAGGAAAAGAACTAAGCAAAATGGAGATAAACAACCTAACAGATGCAGAGCTCAAAACACTGCTTTAAGATGCTCAATAAACTTAGTGAGAACCTCAATAAACTTAGTGAGGGCCTCAACAGCATAAAAAAGAGCAGTCAGAAATGAAGGATGCACAGTCAGAAATGAAGGAGGCACTAACTGAAATAAAGAATAATTTACACAGATTCAATAGTTGAATATGTAAAGCCAAGAAGAAAACCATCAATTTGGAATATAAGGAAGCAAAAAATACCCAATCAGAACAGCAAAAATAAAAAATAATCCAAAAAAAAAAAAAAAAAATGAGGATAGAGTAAGGAGCCGCTAGGACAACTTCAAGCATACCAACATTCGCATCTTGGGGGTGCCAGAAGGAGAAGAGAGAGAACACGAAATTGAAAACCTATTTGAAACAATAATGGCAGGAGATTTCCCTAACTTGGTGAAGAACACAGACATACAAGTCCAGGAAGCACAGAGAGTCCCAAACAAGATGGACCCTAAGAGGCTCACACCAAGACACATCATCATCAAAATGCAAAAGGTTCAAGACAAAGAGAGAATCTTAAAAGCAGCAAGAGAAAAGCAGTTAGTTACCTACAAGGGAGTTCCCATAAGACTGTCAGCTGATTTCTCAAAAGAAACTTTGTAGGCCAGAAGGGAGTGGCAAGAAATATTCAGAGTGATGAAAAGCAAGAACCTACAACCAAGATTACTCTATCCTGCAAAGCTATCATTTAGAATCGATGACCATATAAACAGTTTCCCAGACAAGGAAAAGCTAAAGGAGTTCATCACCACCAAACCATTATTATATAAAATGTTGAAGGGTCTTCTCAAAGAAAAAGATAAAAAATATGAACAAACAAAATGGCAATGAATACTTATTTATTGACAATTGAATCCAGAAACAAAATGAACAGGCAAAACAGAAGCATACTCATGGATACAGAAAACATTTTGTTGGTTGCCAGATGGGAGGGAGTTGGGGGAATGGGTGAAGGGATTAAGAAGTACAAATTGGTTGTTAGACTGACAAACCTCAAAGGAAGGGAGGGTGGGGTGTGGGAAGAGATAAACCAAAGAAGTTGTATGTATATATGCATAACCAATGGACACAGGCAACAGTGTAGGAAAAGGCAGGAGGGGAGTGGGAGTTTGGAGGAGGGGGTCAATAGCGGAAAAATAAGGAACATCTATAATACATTCAACAGTAAAGATAAACTAATTTTTTTTAAAAAGGCTAAACTGGTAAAATAGAGAGTTAAAAACAGGCTGAGAAATGGAGAAATAAGAGAGATGTTATTTAAGGGCACAAACTTGTGGCTAGTAGTAAAAAAGCACTAGAGAGCTAAGGCAAAGTATAGTGCATATATAAAACAATACTGACTCATGATATTCAAACTTGTAAGAGACTAGAACTTAATTATTCCAACCACAGAAAAGAACTGATAATTATAAGATGTGACAGGGGTGGTAGTTATCACTACCGTGACATAACCATACACGGATGTATCCAAAATGTCGGACACACTAAATTAACACCATGTTATGTATTAAATATAACAAAAATATGTATAAAAAGAAAGTTTAAGATAAAAGAAATTAAATGCAAGTCATAAACATTTCAGGAAGAATATAATCCTTAGAAATCATTCTGCGCAATGTTTTCCAAGTTTTCTTGGATTACTGTGGGCTTTACTGTCCCTTTGCTTCTCTCTTTTCTGAATACTACAGGGCTTCAAGTTTTCAACTATGACATGGTATTGCCAGTCTCATGGAAACCTGGGATGACCTTAAAGCCAGGTGTTGTAAAACTGGGGAATAACCAGAACCCCAGTGGATGGGATCAGAACTGTCTAAGCAATACTGTGCTCATAACATAGCAACCACCTATCTATTTTTATATTTCTCTCTGCCTCTCTTGATGCAGCCTAAATCCTAATGATCTTCCACTGGGACAGTCCATACAGGCCATATTACGGAGAAATGAAAAACCCTCGCTTCTCAGTGGCTTGATTTGTTCAGACTTAGTGTTCACCCTTGCTGCAGGTCAAGCAGCTTGGTGAGGCCCTACCGTGCCTGAATGTCACCTTCCTCTAGAAATGCAGCTGCTAGGCTGCCACTCTATGGAATGGCACAGAGAATGCAAAGTAGTAAAACGTCCTGGTTCTCAAATTTTCTACCCATAAGGTTTTGGATTTTGATTTGCTTTGTTTGATTGTACGGGGAGAAGGTCACAGGGCAGCTCTAACTTCAGCTAGGCTGGGCCCCAGAATCCTACTATGTACTTAGAAGGAAAGAGCCAGCCTATGTGAGAACAGCCTGTCTGTGAAAAGGAATATTGCAAACACTTCTTAATTCAGCTTTCTGCCTCTAGGTTTCTCCCCCAGTATCCATTCTATAGCCCAAGGTCAAATTAGTCTACTTAAGTATGACTGAGATTGCTTTGTTCTTTCCCAGAAAACATCAAACTTTCTTTCCATATATTTAATAAAATGCAGTATCCCTGAGGCCTTTCACTCACCTCCAATCTACTATTATCTTACGAGAATCCTGTGCTTCAAGCTTTTGTGTTATGAATGCTCTTCAAAATTGGTTTTTCTTGTGTAACTCCATTTCTTTACTTACATTATCTGGAAACCTAAATTCAGCCTTAATTAGCATTGATTAAGTAGTGTTTATATGTCAGATTAATTACTTGTACAGTAATTATTTTGTTCTCATTTATTTGTCAAAGTGTAAATCTTGAGTCTTTATTTGAAAAGTTACCTCTTCCAAGAAGATTTTCCTGATATTTCCCATTAGTTGCAATATTTAGCTACTCACAATCCATAAGTCTTCGGATAAACCTTCATTTAATATAGCATATACGCTGCCTTTTATTATAAATACCTGACACAAATCGAATCTTCAAATGAAAATAGAAACTTTTGGGAGTTAGGAATTGAACTGCTTTTAAGTTACCTTCTGCTCAGCATTGTGTAAATAATAGTATTTATAAATAAATATTAAATTGCAATGTTCAGTAAATATATGTAAGAGTGCCTAGACATCAACCAACAACATATTTCACCTTGGAAATAAATTCTTTTTAAATTTTATCCTTTGGGGATTCATTATGGCACCATTACAGGCTGAAAATTTTCTGCTATAATCAAACATGTGAGGTAGTACATATAATTCCGAACAGACACACAGACTCATACACAGAGTACCCCTAACAAAAGAATGTATAATTCTTTTTGTTGGGGCTTTTTAGTTTGCATTTGTTGGGCGCAATATAGAACTGAGGGTATAGTTAGTGTAGCTCTTCCGAGTTTGGTGAGTAGGACTCTCCTTTGCAACCTATCAGAATAATTCTTCATTTGTGTCCAAAATACTCATTGGCTACACTGATGACAAACGGAAAAGATAGGATGATTGACTCCCAGATGGGAAATCATTTCAACTTGGAGTCATACTTATTTATGACATGCAGGCTGGAACATAAAGCAAAAATGGCCACAGAGGGTGTAATTTCACTGCCTATAAAAAACTATTCTGACCCCAGGCCAGTTTGGCTCAGCGGTTAGAGCATCGGCCTGCAAACCAGAGAGTCCGGGTTCAGTTCTCACTAAGGGCAACGTACCGCAGTTGCAGTCTGTCCCTGGCCCCAGTTGGGGTTGTGTGCATGTGACAACCAGTCGATGTGTCTCTCTCACCTCAATGTTTCTTTCTTTCTCTTCCTCCCTCTCTCCTTCCCACTCTATCTGAAGATAAATGCAAAAATGTCTTTGGGTGAGGATTAAAAACAAACAAACGACTACTCTGATTTTTTGAGGGTTACATTTTTCCCTTGGTGTATTTTAGGGTTACTTCACTGCTTACCAGGCTTTCAGCAGCTCATTCAAAGTGCTTGCATTTCCCTCCGTCCAGCACCTGCTACTGAGGCTATTACTGGCAGTAGTAGTCAGATTAATGTAGAAGCTTTCCATGTGTACTAGAACAATGAGCTTCCCAGTCTGAGGGTCACGCTATTCTTGACCTGATGGTGTGATTTGCATTTTCTCCCTAAAATGAGATCTGTGTTTACAGAAGAAGTGTTCTTCACTTTCTGTTGAATAGAGCAATTCCGTCAAGAAGACTGGGATAACATCTCAGACCTCACGCAAAATGTTAAATTCTCTTAAGAAATAGTGTTGTATTTGGATATATTATTTTGTAGTATTATCCTAATAAGTGAATTAATAATGATTTGTTTTACACCATATGGATAAGCTTACATATAGAAACTATGATAATCCAATTATGCAGCATCCTCATGGGTAAGCAATGATCACTACCAAGCCAAGAACCGCTGTGCTTGAATCAGAGCTGATGCGATGCTTAGAGATGAGATAAAACAGGGAGAAACATACTGTCAGGGGTGTGAGCATCACTCACACACACACACACACACTCCTTTTCTCTCTTTATCTACATTGAATTTGTCTTGACTCTGGGTTTAGGGGTGGCTGTCTGTCCCAACCTGGTCTTCTGACTTGTATATATTGGGATGGAGAAAAAAATATGCTGATCCTCTCTGGGGATGGAAAATATAAGATGTCAAATTTAATATTTCCCTGTGTTTCCAACCAGGTTAACTAAGCCAGCAAGCTGTGAGAAAGAAAGAAACCCACAAACAAAGAAAAAGCAAAGATAAGAAACATCTGAAGTGCTGGATCCCCTTGTTCTCAAGGATTAGCTGTGCCCTTTCTTTCACATGCTTTGTAAGCTAGTCTATGAATTACATGAGCTAATAAATGAACCTTTGTCAAGCTAGCTTTTTAAAGACCATTTACTCACAAAGAGGAGCTTTTGCACAAAGCAAAACAGTAAGATTGGAAAAAGCTGGATGGGACTGGGAGCTGAAGATACAGAACTGGTTTGGCCCTGAATATTAGAGACTCAACTAGGCTAAATGGACTATAATACAATACAGTAGGGAGAAAGGGTAGTGTGATGGTTTGCATTATTGTTTAATGATAGTTCTCCTCCCTTTGTGAATAAGCTCTTGCTCTCTCACCTATTGCTTCAGCCAGTGGAATATGTCATGACCACAGATTTTGACTTACCCTCTTCTGTTCCTTGTATCCGTAAAGAGAAGGTTGTGCATTCTACTGGTCCAGGATGATGTGGAAAACAAGTGGAGCTGACCTGAATTCACCCTACAAAATAAAGCAGAGCCACCCCAACCAATAAACAGGCCATTAGTGAGGTCATTGTAAGCTACTAAATTGGGGGCTGGTTGGTTACACAGCACTTATTTTGGTAATAGCTAACTGATAAACATTGAGTGATTAGTCATAGCAATGAAAGGCAAAACAAGTACAAGAATGAAGGTGAAACCAAGAAGGTGAGTATGAGAAACAAGACAGAATTGCAAATATAAAAGCAAATGAGACAAGTTGAAATATAACAATAGAGAGGAAGAAACGGTCAATAGAAGAGGCAGGCAGATTATGATGTACAGAAAAGAAAGACAGTATGGGATATGTAATAGACATAATAGGATTATATTAGTAGAGAAAAAAGTGGGAGTCGAAGATAGTGCTTAGAGAAGGATCGTGAGACAGGTTAAAAATACTTTAGAAACAGCATACATAAAATGCAGAAATGAAGGGATATGGGAAACAACACAGTAAGAGAAAAGCAAGAGAGGAAAATCTGGGCAGATGAGTTTGATTGCAATTACCTAGTTTTATTTTTTACTTGTTAGGATTTTGACAAATAAAATTATCTTCAACTCACACCTGAAGGTTTTCTGAATTTTTCCATTCAAACAAAATAGGCTAAACAATAATATAATGTATAGATTTTCTTGAGAATACTAAAGACATTGACATGATAGTGTCATGATTATGTAAACATGTTAAAATTTCAAAATTTCACCTTGCAAATGAGATTTTTCTCTACTGAAGATATTTTCCCATATTAAAAAACAGAATGGAGGAAGTGAGGAAGGAAGAGGAAGAAACCAAGTCCATACTGGTCTATGGTCAAAGAAAATTCATAGTGACTCAGAGTCACCGGTATTGACTTATTAGACTCATCTCTGTGAAGAGTAGAGAAGCTTATAATATTCTCATTTCTGCCTTAATAAGAATCCATTAAGTGCTTAGTCCTTAGGAAACTGTTTGGGGAAAAGTAATCAGTGAAAAGCTGCTCCCAGTTGGATGGACAAGAATGTGTCCATGAGGTTTGCAACAGTAGTGATTTTAACCCAGAAAACAAAATTGGACTCCTAGCACGCATTGACCATCACTCTGAATGCATGAGGCTCTAAGCAAAGTTTAAGTATCTTGCTTCTCACAGAATAAAAAATATGGGATAAGAATTGTTGAGCCAAAGTGTTGAAAAACCTAGCAACATTACACCTTGAAGGAATCATGTCCCAAACTAGAAGGGAAGTCCGGTGAAATAGCTCTTTGGGTCTCTGAATCACCACCTATGCTACTTTTCTTATCAAAATTTGTTAAAAAGTGCTCTGTCATGTAAACCATATAAATGGTATAAGAGAACTGAAAGAGAATATAAATTATGTATTTTCTGTAAAATTATGTTATACATCAATTATATTTTCAGATTCTTTAAGAAAATAATTGAGAATATACAATAGATTATGGAGACTGAAAATGGAGGCAGAGTGAATGGAAGCTACACAGACCATCTCCCAGGACCAAATTGGAATTACAATGAAAATAAAGACAAATCGTCAGGAAAAGACAACCAAAATCAGCTTGGAGGACCATATAACCAGGGACACTGACTCAATCCTGGTAGGCTTTTGAAGATGTGAGAGGGGGCCGGGAGCCCACTGTCCTCAGTGGCCTTGGCTGGGAGCTGTGGCCTCACCTGGGAGCTGTGGCCTTGACTGGGACCTGTGGCCTTGGCTGGGACCTGCGCCCTCGGCTGGGAGCTGCCTCAGCCTCAGCCAGGAGCAACTGTCGTAGCTGGGAGCTGCACCCTCGGGTTAAAGTCCCAAGCGGCTCCACAGCGCAGAGCAGGGACAGAGGCTAAATTAGCAGCATCCACTCACCTTGGGCTCTGGCAGAGGGAGGGAAGACTGGACTGGAACTGTGTGGGGACACTTGGGATTTGGAGGGTGCTCAGAGCTTTTGCTGAGTTGCAGCCATGCAGGACTGTGGCTATCTGACTCCTTCCAGGGCCCTGGGGATAGGCGGTGGCCCCTCCCTCGGAGATTCAACCCCACCTGGTGGCCATTGAAATGCTAATTGAGGATCATTAACAATCAGCATCTGCCCCACCCTTGGGAAATCCTCTTACACTGAGCACCTGAGGGAGTTTTTCATTCAACTCAGAAACCATGGTTCTTCAGGTGACCACGACTAATAGCATCCAGGCAAAAAAGCTAGAGGATAACTACCAGTTCCTGGGCTAGCAACTGTAACCAGGAAAGTAAGACTTGACAATGGTGTTTAACGAGGGTCCTCCCTGCCTCATCCAAACCCAGGAGAGGGAGCCACAAACAGCAGAACACCAACACCCACAGGAAAAATTAGGCAGGCTCCAAAGCCCACTATGATAGCCAAAATGGTAAATACAGAAACAAAAGCCAAATGAAAGAACATGAGACCTCTACCGAAGATGAGATAAATGAGGTGCAGTTAAGCAAGTTAACAGAACTAGAATTCAGACCCATGATCTTGAGGAACCTCAACAGCATGTGTAAGGACATGAGCACCATGAATAAAGACATAGAAATGTTGAAAATCAACCAGTTGGAAATTAAAAACGACCATGAAGAAATGAAGAATGACATATCAGAAATAAAAAACACATTGGAAAGTCTAAATAGCAGAGTAGAGGAAGCTGAGGTCCAGATCAGTGAATTAGAAGATAGGGTAGAAAAAAATCAACCAATCAGAAAACCGAAAGGAAAAAATACTTAAAAAACAGGAAAACACCTTAAGAGAACTGTGGGACACCTGGAAACATAATAATATTCGCATCATCTGGGTCCCCGAAGAAGAAGAAAATAAGCAAGGGTTAGAGAATATATTTGAAGAAATAGTGACAGAAAACTTCCCTAATTTGGTGAAGGATGAAGGCATTCGAGTTCAAGAAATACAGAGGTCCCCAAGTAAGAAGAACCCAAACAGGCCCACACCAAGACATATAGTAATTAAAGTGCAAAAATTAAAGACAAAAAAAAGAATCCTGAAAGCAGCAAGAGAGAAGGAACAGGTTACCTACAAAGGAAACCCCTTAAGGCTCTCAGCTGACTTCTCAACAGAAACACTACAGGCCAGAAGGTATGAGGTAATGAAGGTCCTGAAAAACAAGGATCTGAATCCAAGACTACTCTACCCAGCAAGGCTATCATTCAAAATAGAAGGTCAAATAAAGAGCTTCCCAGACCAAAAAAAAAAAGGCTAAGAAAATACTTTAGCACCAAACCAGCACTGCAAGAAATGTTGAAATGACTTCTGTAATTAGCAGGAAAAATAGGAAGAAAAATATAACCACACTAAACAAAAAATGGCAATAAATAAGTACATATAGATAATCACCTTAAATGTAAATGGATTGAGTGTTCCAATAAAAAGACACAGAGTAGCTGATTGGATAAGAAAGCATGACTCATCTATATGATGTTTACAAGAGACCCACCTCACAACAAAAGACTCGCATAGGTTGAAAGTGAAGGGATGGAAAAAAAATCTTCCAAACAAACAAAAAGGAAAAAAAAGTTGGGTAGCAATACTCATATCTGATAAAATAGATTTCAAAATGAAGGCCATAACTAGAGACAAAGAAGGCCACCACATAATATTGAAAGGATCTATCCAACAGGAAGATATAACCTTGATAAACATATATGCACCCAATATAGGAGCACCAAAATATATGAAAAATCTTCTGGAGGACTTCAAAGGAGAAGTCAATAGCAATACAATCATAGCAGGGACTTTAACACCCCACTGACATCACTGGATAGATCCTCTAGATAAAATTTTAGCAAGGAAACAGAGACTCTAAATGAAGCACTAGACCAAATGGATTTAATAGATATCTACAGAGAATTACACCACAAAACTACAGGATTCACATTCTTCTCAAGTGTACATGGGATATTCTCAAAGATAGACCACATGTTATGACACAAACTAAGTCTCTACAAATTCAAGAAGACGGAAATCATATCAAGCATGTTCTTAGATCACAATGGCATGAAACTAGAAATCAATTGCAACAAGAACATGCAGAGACATTTGAACACATGGAAGCTAAATAGCATGTTATTAAACAGTGAATGGGTTACTGAGGAGATTAAGGAAGAAATTAAAAACTTACTGGAAACCAATGAAAATAAACTCACAACAACACAAAATCTATGGGATGCAGCGAAAGCAGTTCTGAGAGGGAAGTTCACAGCACTACAGGCCTACCTCAAAAAACAAACAAACAAAAATCTCTAGTAGACTATCAAACCTCACAACTTAAAGAACTAGAGAACAAACAAAAAGAAAACCCCAGAGCAAGTAGAAGGAAGGAAATAGTAAAGATCAGAGCAGAAATAAATGACATAGAGTCCAAGAAAACAATTCAAAGGATCAATGAAACAGCTGTTTTTTCAAAAAGATAGACAAGATTGATGGACTCTTAGCTAGACTCACCAAGAAACAAAGAGAGAGAACACAAATGCATAAAATCAGAAATGAAAGAGAAGAAGTAACAACTGACACTAGAGAAATACAAAAGATCGTTAACAACTTCTATGAACAATTATATAACAACAAATTAGACAATCTAAGCAAAATGGACAAATTTCTAGAAACACATAGTCTCCCAAAACTGGACCAGGAAGAGATAGAAAATGAACAGACCAGTAACAACAGAAGAAATTGAAGATGTAATCAAGACTTTCCCAGCAAACAAAAGCCCAGGCCCGGATGGCTTCACGGGGAGTTTTACCGAACATTCAAAGAAGAACTAACACCCATTCTCTTCAAACTATCTCAAAAAATTCAAGAAGAAGGCAGACTTCCAAACTCTTTTTATGAAGCCAGCATAATTCTAATTCCAAAACCAGAAAAAAGACACTACAAAGAAAGAAAACTACAGACCAATATTCCTGATGAACATAGATACCAAAATCCTGAACAAAATACTAGCAAATCAGATCCAGCAATACACCAAAAAAGTTAATCACCATGACCAAGTGGGATTCATCCCAGGGATACAAGGCTAGTACAATATTCGCAAATCAATAAACATGATATACCACATAAATAAAATGAATAATAAAAAACACATGATCATATCAATAGATGCCGAAAAAGCCTTTGACAAAATCCAGCATCCATTTCTGATAAAAACACTCAGCAATGTGGGAATAGAGGGATCATATCTTGACATAATAAAGGCCATATATGACAGACCTACAGCCAACATCATACTCAATGGGCAAAAACTAAAGGCATTTCCCTTAAGAACAGGAACAAGGCAAGGATGCCCACTTTTGCCACTCTTATTTAACATAGTACTGGAAGTCTTAGCCACAGGAATCAGACAGGAAGAAAAAATAAAAGGGATCCAAATTGAAAAGGAGGAAGTGAAACTGTCATTATTCACAGATGACATGATACTATACATAGAAAACCCCAAAGACTGCATCAAAACTTTACTAGATTTAATAAATTAATTTGCAAAAGTAGCAGGATACAAAATTAACATCAAGAAATCGATGGCATTCTTATACACCAATGATGAACTCACAGAAAGAGAAAGTAAGAAAACAATCCCATTTACCATTTCAGCAAAAAAATTAAGATACCTAGGAATAAACTTAAGCAAAGAAATAAAGGACCTATTTACAGAAAACTACAGTTTATTCAAAAAAGAAATTGAGGAAGATATAAAAAAGTGGAAGCACATACCCTGTTCATGGATTGGAATAATTAACATCATTAAAATGTCCATACTACCCAAAGCAATCTACAGATTCAATGCAATCCTCAAATACCAACAGCATATTGCACAGAATTTAGAACAAATACTTCAAAAGTTCATATAGAACCAAAAGGGCCTCGAATAGCCACAGCAATCTTGAAAGAGAACAAAGTTGGAGGCATCACATTATCAGATTTCAGGTTATACTACAAAGCCAATGTAATCAAAACAGCCTGGCACTGGCACAAGAACAAGCATATAGACCAGTGGAACAGAACAGAGAACCCAGAAATGGACCCAAGACAATATGCTCAATTAATATTTGACAAAGGTGTCAAGAACATACAGTGGAGTAAAGACAGCCTCTTTAATAAATGGTGTTGGGAAAATTGGACAGCTACATGCAAAAACAATAAAACTAGACCACAACTTACACCATACACATGAATAAACTCAAAATGGATAAAAGACTTAAATGTGACTCATGAATCCATAAAAATCCTAGAAGATACTGTAGGCAACCAAATTTCAGACATCATACACAGGAGAATTTTCACTGATACATCAACTAAGGCAATAGAAACAAAGGAGAAAATGAACACATGGGACTACATCAAACTCAAAAGCTTCTGCACAGCAAAAGATACAATCATCAAAACGGAAAGGCTACCCACTGTATGGGAGAGCAAAATTGCCAATGATATATCAGATAAGGGTTTAATTTTCAATATATATAGAGTGTTCATACAACTCCACAAAAGGAAGACAAAGAACTCAATTAAAAAATGGGCAGAGGAACTAAATAGACACCTCTCCAAACAGGACATACAAATGGCTAAGAGACATATGAAGAAATGCTCAACATCACTAATCATCAGAGAGATGCAAATTAAAACAACAATGAGGTATCACCTCACACCTGTCAGAATGGCCACCGTCAACAAATCATCGAAAAACAAGTGTTGGCGAGGGTGTGGAGAAAAGGGGACTCTAGTACACTGCTGGTGGGAATGCAGACTGGTGCAGCCACTATGGAAAACACTGTGGTGTTACCTCAAAAAATTTAAAATTGAACTTCCATTTGACCCAGTGATCCCACTTCTAGGAATATACCCTAAGAAGCCTGAAACACCAATCAGAAAGAATATATGTAGCCCCATGTTTGTAGCAGCACTATTTACAATAGCTAACATCTGGAAACAGCCCAAGTGTCCACTAGTAGACGAATGGATAAAAAAGCAGTGGTACATATACAAAGTGGAGTACTAGGCAGCTGTAAGAAAGAAAGATCTCTTATCCTTTGAGACTACATGAAGGGACCTGGAAAGTATTATCCTAAGCAAACAAGCCAAACAAAGAAAGACAAGTAACATATGATCTCACTTATTTGTGGAATATAATGAACATAACAGTCTGAGGAATGGGGTATTCCCAGAGATGTGGAAGTGGGGTACAGACTGACAATCCCCAGAAGAGGTGGTGGTGGTGGAGAGATAAACCACAGAACCTATATGCATGTATGCATGAAAAATGGTCATGGACAACAAAGCTGGGGACAGGGCAGAGAGGGAGAGGGAGGGGGATTCAGTGGGGGGAAAAGGAGAAATATCTATAACCAAAATAAATAAATTAATTTAAAAAAAGAAAATAATTAAATATTTTGATATTAAATATCAAAGAGTTTAACATATGGACACTATAAAGATGAGTTTTTTTCCTCTACTTAATTTGAGAAATATTGCATTACACTTTTTTTAAAAAACAATCTCAAGAGTAAAACCCAAAGATTTTCATAGAAAATTGTAGAACATATATTTTGATAAAATACTTTTCCTCCATTAAAATGTATAAATTGGAGCTTTGTTTTGTTAAAAATTTATGTTTTAGGAGAAACTTTCATAGCCATCACTGTGCATAATACTGCAATTAAGTCGTAAACATATAGCATGTTATGGTTGTCAGTCCTGCTCATAGAGATCAGTCACAAATTATTAAACTTTATTGTATACAATTCAAGTAGCATTCTGGATATTAATATTTTACTTGGTAATAAAACAAATACGGAGAAATTCAAAATCAGTTTAGTAGACACACAATAGTTATTCTGGGACTAAAAAATGTCACCATTAACTGATGTATTCATATGGATAATAAAAAATCCAAAAAGAGAATAAATAATCCCTAAGTCAAACTGTGATAGGAAAATAGAAAATTTAGCCAATCTCAATGCTATTTAAAATAACATAAAAATTCCTCATTGGTCAAATGAAAGCAAAACTTACAACACTTCTCTAATTAAAATGCAAAAATCTTCAAGTAATAGTTTAATATATTATTGAAATATTTTTGCTTTAATGCCCACAATTACTATTCACAGATATTTTGACAGCTATGACTAATTGTAGCTATTTTATATTTGTATAGTAAGAGGTCTGTGTTAGTCAAGATTTTGATCAATGTCAGAATGCAAATGTGTTGCATTTCTTCTCGGTCAGTGGGTATGTAATTTCTAAAGGAATTAAAGTGCCTACAATAAAAATAATCCTTAAGTGAGAGAGATTCTGATATATAAAAAAATGTGAGAGATGTTCTTCATACATCCTGTCGTGTTGATTTGGCCTTCTCTGTTGACGTGCATTTGAGTCCTAAAGAGAGATGCTTAAAATTAAAACTGAATTAATTGCTTCTTTTCACATAACAATCTTTGATATGTCAGGTCTAGAAAACAGCAATATTGTGTGATCAACACAGAGAATATGTTACAATCAGGGTGCCAGGAACACTAATGTGAGCCAGCTCTGTGAGCCACAGATGTTAACACTGTTGTGGTGATAATGAAATAGTCAATGCTCACAGAGGCATCAATACTCAGTGCCCTGGGGCATTTATCAGACCATAGTAGGAGTGATCATTATCACACAATTAAAATTCTTATAATCTTAGCAGATGGTGGAGACGTGAAGACTTGTTTCTGAGCATTCAGGAAACATTCCCCAGAGGGTTAGGTAGATATGTGTGGGAGGGATGTGAAGTCAGGTGCATCAATGACTATGATAAGCCTGAGATTTTACACCATTTCTAAGCTAACAAACTAGTTATTGTCTTCATTTCATCAGGAGAGATGGATACTACTATTTCCACACTTACTTGATCCTTTGAGCTGAGATAACTGTATTAATTATTATCTGAACCAAGACACCTTTGAGAGTAAAAAGGGTGATACTATAATTATCTAAGCAAAGAAGTATAAACAGATGGGACATTCCCTGAAAATTTGCAACGTATGTTTACCCTATGTATACCTTATACTAAAGGAACAGAAACTCACTATCCCAACATTCTTATATGAATGTTTTGTGAAGCTTGTAATGGGTAAATGTGGATTTTGTGCCTATTCTGAGACAATCACTATAGCTGAGAGGATGGAGTGTTCTCTTGAATGCTGTACCTTTCTCGCAGCATGTCACCTCCTTCTGATTAAGAAGACCCATCATGCCAGCTCTGTGGTTGAGCATCCATCCGTGCACCAAGAAGTCACTGGTTCGATTCCCAGTCGGGCACATGTCCATGTTGTGGGCCTGATCCCCAGTGGGGTTCATGCAGAAGGATGTTTCTATCTCTCTCTTTCTCCCTCTCCTTTCCTCTCTCTCGTGTCAATAAAAGAAAAGAAAAAGAAAAAAAAAGAAGACACATCACCTCTTACATTCTAGTTTGGTAGAACCTGTTCCTGGCTCTGTTCTTGAAAGTTGATTCTTATACATAGGGAAGAACATTTATAATACAAACTTCCTCATGGGAGAACATGTAATTATTATAAAAGACAATTCTTACCAACAGTGAGAATAAACAGGATTAAAGTGTCAAAGGACTCCTTTCTCTCTCTTACTGAACATGCATGTGCATGCGCGCGCACACACACACACACACACACACACACACACATACTTGTATTGGGTCTCTTGAGTTCAAACCTTAGTTTCAGATAATTTTATCAGACTGATTTATTTGTGTAGATACAGCCAAAAATAAGAATTTATTCTCAAATGATTTATCTTCTGTAAGTAAAAGTAATGGATTAAATAAACATACCAACTGAAATAGAGCTTGGTAATATTACCATTTTGTTAAAGATAAATGAGAGTGGTGATGAAAATAATTTATCAGTTGCTACCCTCATCCAAAGCAGTAATTACGTCACTGAAAACACATTTTTGTACACTTTGCTTACAATGCACATTTTTTTCTGCTCTTAACCTTATTATTAAACAAAAGTTTTCTTATACAAAGAGATGACAGCCACCCTCCCATTGTCTATGAAGGAACGATGCATGGCAACTGAACTGGAGATCAAGTTGGCCTGTAACATTCTGAGCATTTAGGATTCTACTGTTATAAGAAAACATATATCAAAATAATTTATTTACTTTCAAGATATTCAGGGAGATCGCTGTTGGTAGAGATAAATCTCCTATAAACATGAGTTAAGAAGTGATATTTCCTGTTCTATTTGATGAAACATTTTATGGAGAACTGATGCTAATTTTTCTAAAAAAAAGATTAACAGACTTCACAAGTGAATTCTAGTCCTGGCTGTTTTGTATGTATGAATGTGTGAAATTTTTTTTATTATTTTAACTCAATTTTTACTAGTTATAGGTCTACAATATTTTAAAAAATTTTTTTTGGATAAACTTTATTCTGTGTCTTCCTAGAAAGTTGTCCAATACCTCTATGTGATCTAATTTGTTGGTGTACAATTTGTCATGATATTCCTTCATTTTTTTATTCAATTTGTTGGGATGACACTGGCTAACAAAATTATACAAGTTTCAGGTGCACAATTCTATAACGCATCATCTGCACACTGTATGGTCTGTTCACCACCCCAAGTCAAGTCTCCATCCATCACTATCACCCTGATACCCTCGTCTACCTCCTTCTCCCTCCTCCCCTAGGCTCCACAGGCAGTCACCACACTAGTTTGTGTCCATGAGTTCTTTAATTTAAAAAAATATTTCTGTAAGATTACTAGCGACACTCTTTCCTTCTGGATTTTAGTAATGTAGCTTTCTTTTTTGTTTGGTCAGTCTTGCAAAAGGTTTTTCAATTTTGTTAATCTTTTTAAAAAACTAATTTTTGGTTTTGTGGATTTTATCTATTGTTCTATTCCTTATTTAATTTATTATCTCTTTAATGTTTATTATTTTCTTCTGCTTACTTTGGATTTAATTTGCTCTTCTTTTTATAGTTTCTTAAAATGAAAGGTTAAGTTACTAATCTGAGATATTTCTTCTTTTATAAAACAGATGTTTATGAGTTTCCTTCTCAGCAATGTTTTAATTGAATTTTCATTAGTGCTTATCAATGTGTTTTTCTTTTCAAAAGTATTTTTTAATTTCTACTTTTATCTCTTATATCCTTATTTAAGAGTGTGTTGTTTAATGACATATGTGTGTAGAGTTTTCAAATTTCCGTATGTTATTTATATCTAGTTTTGTTCCATTGTGGTCTGAGAATATACTTTGTACAAAATTTATTTCATATTAATATTAACTTACTTTCAATAATATCCACAACTTTGCTTCCAATGAGTGCCATTGTTCACGTTCTTCTATGCTATTATTGATTATTGTCACAAATTAGAACTTTATGCATTAAATTTCTATCAACATAGATTTACAATTATTGATTTGTGTGGTTGTATTTTATACATTGATTTTTCTTTTAGAGAGATAGAGAAACATCAACTTGTTGTTCCTTTATTTATGCATTCATTGATTGCTTCTTGTATGTGCCCTGAGGATTGAACCTGCAACCTTGGTGTATGGGGACAATGCTCTAACCACTGAGAAATCCAGCCAGGGCCTATTGAGTTGAATTTTACACCAGGAATCCCTTTAGTTGCTCTTGAAGAGCTGATTCATTAGTGGCAAACTCTGTCAGATTTTGTCTCTCTGCTAATGAGTTATTTATCTTTTATTTATGAAAGATAGTTGTGCTAGATATAGAGTTCTTAATTGAAAAAAATTAGTAATTTTTTGGATATGAGACCTGAAGTACAAGCAACAAAGTCAAATGTGAGACTGAAAGTTTTTCCAAATTAATGATCAACAAGTGAAAGGCAACCTACAGAACAAGAGAAAGTATTTGCAGACCATACATCTGATAGGGAGTTAGTACCTAAAGTACATTAGAACTGATATAACTCAATAGCAAACAAACAAAAGAAACATAAATAATAAAAAACGTCCATGTTTAGTAAATGTTTCTGGCTTCAGACAGCCCATAACATTAATTTACACATTTGGTTTACAGAATTAATACATAAAAATATCATTTTTTTATTGTTTTTTAATTCTCACCCAAGGATATATTCCCATTTATCTTCGGATAGAGTGGGAGGGAGAGAGAGAAACATCAATGTGAGAGGAACACATTAATTGATTGCCTCCTTTATAACCTCAATCAGGGCCAGGGATAGAACTGCAACCGAGGTACATACTCTTGACTGGAATCAAGCCTGTGTGACTCTTTGGTCTGTGGGATAACGCTCTAACCTCTGAGCCAAATTGACCAGGGCAAAAAGTATTATCATGTTCTATTATTCCGATAATTGGGTTGTAGCCAAAAATACATTGCCAACAATAACCCCTCTCTGCCTCAGTAGCCTAGCGAGCTGGTCATGGCACATGGGGCTAGGTAGATAGATGGGTCAAAGTTCTTAATTTCTCAGCCTTTCAAATGGCCAATTCCACAGGTGAAATCGGGTGCCCAGTCTCAGGGCTCAGTGCCTGTGTTTTCTTCTCTCAGAGTCTCAGACCCAGCAGTTGTTGCTGCCTTGGTAGTTTGACAATGCTTTAAAGCAGAGTTTGAAAGATATTTTGGCCAATTATCTGGTGGTTCTCAGTGGGAGATTTGTTGAGCGAAATCACTGTACTGTAACTGGAAGCTGTGTTGTTGTTCTTGTTGTATTTAATTATACAGAAGCCATACACCTTTTTCATTCACCAACATATGTATTGAAGTTTCACATAAGTATGCAACCTTTTTAAAGTAATTTGAGTTCATTATCCTTGAAAGAGCAAAATCATTAAATGAAATATGTTGGGGACATAAATGAAGCTTTGTAAAAGACAACAGCTAGTCCTGGGAGTAAGAAGGAAATAGAATCGTGCGTGCAGAAGCAATACACTACAATGGCTGTTGTGATTTAAAGGTGATTGTAGAACTGTGCACTTGAAATTTGTATAATGTTGTTAACTGGTGTCACTCCAATACATTCAATTAAAAGAGAAAAATAAATATAAAAATGAAATAAAACCCTAGAAATGTAGTTCCCCTAGCCTGAAGCAAATTAAAGTAAGAAAATTGAAAGCCAGCTAACCAAACCTTAGTAAACATGCTGAGATAAAGAAGTCACTGACACAGAATCCTCTGGGCAAGGGCAGAGGCTGGGCGTCCAGCGCGTCCAGCATCCAAACTGTAGGATGAGAGGAACTGATCTGTCTTGCGTGGTGACAGCAGTTTTCAGCTTCTTTCCATATGTCTTTTCTCTCCCTTTCCATTTCCAACTCTTACCTGTCACGTTCAGGTTACTCTCCCATTAGAATGCCTTGAGTAACCTTTACTGTTGGTCACTGAAACCAGGATCCACACAGTGGTAGTGCTCACTTCCACTCAAATTATCGTCTGCATCCCTAACGGAAGGAAATGACCCTGTCTTGTGCATTTCCACACATCCCGCATCTCCTTTCACAGAACTGGGTGCGGAGTGTACACGTCCATTCAGGAGGAGCAGGTCCTTACCCAAGATGGAACAAGAGCAACAGGACAGATGAGTCCAAAAAGCACATAATTAAATGTAGTAATTTGTGCACTTCTAACAAAATGAAACACCATTGTGTGTGTATTCCTGTCAGAATGATCCTCTTCTAGTGAGGAAAATCCTTCTTTACCTCCTGGCAAATGCAGACCATGAAAATGAACACTGGCTACGTGTGAGCAGCAGACGGCTGGTAACTTGGAGGTTATTAACTTGAACTCGGGTGGCTCTACTTCTTTAAAAATGTTCTGTCAGGCCTTCTTATTTTACTCAGTAATGAGTGGGCAATTAAATGCTGAATGCCACTATTTTAATTAAGAGTGTACTTTAATGAAAAATAAAAAGATGAATGATTGGATGCAATTAAAACAACTCAGTCCAAGCCATCAAAGCTTAACTCCTGTCGCTGACCTTGCTAAACCAAATTTATGAAGAAATAGTAAATATTGATTACTGACCATCTCAACAAAGCATTTTTATTTGATACCTTCTCTGGTACAGAAAGCAAAACAAAGTTTAAATTTGAAATGGGCCTGTAAATTTGGAAATGACAATTTCAAGGTCATTACATAAAAAAGGAAATTTCAGCAATATTAAGGATAAAAACTGCAACAGAAACCCTCTAAGGTTACTTGCCCACTATGACTTTAGAATGACATATCAAAGTAATACTTCAAGAGCACCTTGAAACGCTGTTTCAACACACATGATATGGTTACTAGGGAAGAAACAATGGCAGGCCACAAAGGGACAACCATAGAAGTGGTTTCCCATTTTGAAGAAACAGCAGGCTGACCCCAGGGTTAAAAACGAAGGCAGCCCTGTAGCTCCAGCTACTAGTATTTTGTACCTTTTATTGAAATAACTCATACATTGCAATGTAAGATAATTCATATTTGGAACATGTGAAATAATGCTCAAACCACGGTACCTGTAAATACATTCTGGTTCTGTGTGTGTATCAATCTATCAAGTGAACAATAGGAAGCATTTTAAAAAAATAAAATTGATCTTCAAAGACATCGTCTTATTATCACTTCTAAGGCCTATACATTCAAGTAAATACTTTGCAAAGAAGGGCAGGCTTATTATATTAATCATGTTTTACTTGACAGAGTCTCAGCTTTTCTCCTACAAAATAAATAATAGCTCAAAGGTATGGTAGATAAGCAATGGCCTTCACATTAAGATTCCAGACAGCCCTGGCCAGTTTGGCTCAGCAGTTAGAGCATCGGCCGTGGACCGGAGAGTCCTGGATTCAGTTCCTGCCAAGGGCATGCACCTTGGTTGCAGTTTGTCCCTGGCCCTGGTTGGGGTCATGGGGGTGGCGACCAGTTGATGTTTCTCTTCCTCTCTCTCTTCCTCCCTTTTTCCCTCCCACTCTATCTGAAGACAAAGGCAAAAAAAAAAAAAAAATCAGACAGAGTTCTGCAATTGGGAACCAGGTATTAGTATGGCTATTTTTTAAATGAGGTAATTTCCTAAAGAAGAAGAAAAAATCGATGTGTGGTGGGTGGGATGCCATGGTCTTCGGATCCCTGGGCCTCCTGCTTCTCTTGCATTACTGGATTGTGCATGTCCCACTGTATGGAGACGAAGCATCCTGCACACCTGGCTGTCTCACTTACCAATACAGTCCACTCTTCTCGCCAGATCACAAACAAGCTCCTTAGAACTGAACCAGTGTTCCATGTGGTCTCCATCTTACATGATCTCCTAGTGTTTCCTTCACTTGCAATGCTTCATAAAAAAATTAAAAAAGAGAGTGGTCTCCAGGTAATGTCTCTTTCTGGCTACTCACTCTCCGGGTTTTCTCTCTTTTCTCTGTTTCTTCTGAGGCAGATTGCTGGGTGGTTCTCAAGACGGGTCTTCTTGAGAAGGTAAGAGCTGAACAAAGCCATCGAAAGGTTGTCTTGCTTCAATACTTTAATCACTTTATCATCTAGAAGAGAGGTGTAAGATTTTCGTTCTCTAAGGAAAATCAGATGATGTGACTCCTTGCTTAGCAGCCTATTCATTATCTTTTGAGAAAATGCAATCTCTTTAATTTAGCACGAAAGGCCTTTTAAAAGCAGGCTTCTGTTTACACCTCAGTCCACCCTTTATTTAATCTCATGAGCAAGTTGAGAGCATCAAGCGATGTTCGGATTCAATTAATTAATTTAAAAGTGAATAACTGGATATCTCCATAAGTGAAGTCTATCTTCTTGCTCTTTACAAAGCCTAGCACTTGGTGAGTAGCAGTGGGGCTGACCATGAAACAGAACAGACTCCTCAATTCCAGTGACCATTTTTTTTCCATTTGTACAAAGAAGTCTAAAAGCACTAGCTTTTCTCTCTGAAATCCCCATCACCTCTAATAACCTCCCCCACACTCAGGATTTTGTCTTTGAGTTCTCTTTGGTTGAATGCATGAGCTAGGTCAACAGACTCTTATGTAAGCAAGAAATGGAAATGAATGGTAGTTGAAAGGTTAAAGCCAGTGGTTTGCGGTGTGCGGACAGGCTAAATAGCAATCTCAGATGGTGAATAAATGAAAATTGGTTTATTTAAAGAAAAAAGAATGGGGAGGGGGATATTCAAAAGAAAGGGCTAGCCCTGGACGGTTTGACTCGGCGGTTAGAGTGTGGGTTCGCGGACCACAGTCCTGGGTTCGGTTCCTGCTAAGAGCACGTATCTCGATTGCGTTTTGTCCCCAGCCCCCATTGGGGTGGTGTGGGTGGCAAACAGTCAATGTGTCTCTCTCTCATATCGATGTTTCTCTCTCTCTTTCTCTCTCTCTTCCTCTCTCTCTTCCTCCCACTCTATCTGAAGATAAATGCAAAAATGTCCTTGGGTGAGGATAAAAAATAATAAATAAATATATATATAAAGAAAGGGCTACACATCACCAAGCCATGGGGTATTGGGTCAATAATGGCAGCCCCTAGGAGCTGGAGTTTCATCCTTATATGCATCCACTGGTGGTTGTCAGTGGGTTTTGGGGTCTTGGTTGATGGGTTTGGGCAGGGGGGTTGGGTCCACAGAAATGCAGATGTGTGATTGGGTGCACCTTGGTTCCTGGTGTCCCGCAACACTTCCTGTCTGGCCATTCTCCTGTGGTGGGGAAGCTTGCAAGACAGACATTAGGAATTATATTGCCATGTAAGTCCTAACAATAGTGTGCTTGCCTTCCGTGCCCCGGGCTGCACGAGCATGGGCTACTTATGTACTTTCACATTCAAAGGCAAGTTCAGGTTGATCAGCTCTAAGTCTTTGAAATCATGTCAAGAATTAAATCATCTATACAGCAAAAGTCACAACTGAGAGTCACCTCAGTTTCATACTCTAATAAACAGTTTATAGTTGCATAAAGTTTCATCACACCACATTTTAACAAATCAGTTCTATGTTTTACTAGGTACCAAGCTTCTATGGAATGATATTGCACATAAATGCCATTGTTAGAGAAAGGACAATTATAAAGAAATAATTAAGTGTTGCCATCACACTTAATGCCTAAGAAATTGCATGTGTGCTGTAAGGAAGGGGGCCTGGGGTTCAAATACTGTCTGACATAACTGTGCTTCCACAGTCACTCAGTCTTTGGAGGACAGACGCTGCTGTAATCAACGTGTAAGGGTCAAACAGTATACTTCAGAAACGGGCTGCCCTTCATTACCTAATCAACACATCTTGTCACTGTCCAAAGTAGGTTTGCAGAGTCTTACAGCAATCTAGGAAACATGACTGCCTTTTTTCTTCCCAAACAATACAATTCTTTGTTAAGGGATAATTGATATTATAATTATCGATCTTCAGATCCATGAAGCTCAACAAATCTCAAGAAGGATAAATTTTAAAAGGTTCATATCTAGGCATATCAGTTCAAATGCTGAAAACTAAAGACAAAAGTAAATATTAAAAGCAAGAGAAAAACAGCTCATCATGTACAAGGGAACAGCGATAAAATTAATCATTGACTTCTTTCCAGAAATACTAGAGGCCAGAATGCAATGGGTTGACGTAGTCCAAGCGCTTAAAGAGCTGTCAGTCAAGAATCCTATATGCAGAATTTTGTTGCCCATATATTTCTCATTTTGGGTGATTAATCAAAGTCATTTAATCTGAAAGTTCATAGTCCAGAAAATTCTGTTTATGTAAAGAAAAAGAAGAAAGGAAATTAACTTTAATCAAATGCTTTAAATGAACTATAATTGAATGCTATACACTGTTATTTCTTTCTTATAAAAAGTTTAAATTAATCTTTTAATGCAGTTTATCCAAAAACACATAGCTGAGGTCTTCAAGAAGCTTCTAAGATTCTAAATTATTTGCTCTTTTTAAAACTCCTTTATGTAAGAAAAAAGTAAAGTAAAATTTCTATATCAAGTTAAGTTTTTCAGACTTCTGAAACATACAGTAAATATAAAGTAAAAATTTGTAACATAATAGCAATACTATTAGAATATTGATGAATATTCACAAAATAAGAAAACTCACATAGTACTTTAGAAACCAAGTTAGTTAAAATGTTCAAGTAGTATCCTCATTTCTTTTTGCAATAACTAGACTCACCAGGATATCTTCCACAACAGAGCAAACTTTGAAGTTCACAAAATTTGATTCAACATTGGTATATCAACCAGACTTCAAAGGGATTTACACTGCTCAAGAATTTCACTGAGTTCAAGAAAGAAAAGAGAATCTCAACTTCCCATGAAATCTAACTTCAGAGTACCTGAGACCTTCACAACCAGGTGTCAAAAACAGGGATTTGAAAGTACAGCTCAATTTACACAGAGCATTTCTATTTCATTTCCTGTTTAGTGACTATCTATTGTGATGTGACAATACAAGAACTAAAAGTCAGAAGTTTTATATTTTGGAGATAAAACTTTGCTGGAATACATTTAATTCTAAATAAAACCACATGAGCATACACTTGTGTTTTTCTTCCTGTTCTTATCAGCAGGACTGGTATAGAAATCTCATTTTACTTTTTCTATGAAGACTTGCCCTAAAACTTCAATTATTTTTCATAAACATGAGTTTGGAGATTCGACTGCATTTAATGTAACATTAAAATTTGCAGCCTAAAAATTATTTTATTTTATTTTTTAAATATGTTCTTATTGGAATTTTTAGACAGAGAGGAAGAAAGCGAGAGATAGAAACACCGATCGATGTGAGAGAGAAACATTGATCAGCTGCCTCCTGCACACCCCCTGCTGGAGACCGAGCCCACAACCCCAGCACGTGTCCTGAATGAGAACTGAACTGGGACCTCTCAGTCCACGGGACAAGGCCCAGTGCACTGAGCCACATGGGCTGACTATTATTTTAATTACTTCCAAAGTTATTTTCAGTGTGTTTTGTACTTTTGTTTTTCTTATTCTTGTGGACCTGGTGTTCGACCCCACTTCCCCTATCCCACACCATTATAGTAGTGTCAGAATTTACAGCTATGGAAATGTTGCTTATAATTAAATGCCCACTCAAATTTATTTCAAGAAATTTATTTCAAAAAGTTTTAAAAAACCAAATAATAAAAATGTAATAGAAATTAAAAAACAGGTTTAATAATGTATTTTCTATTTTCCTAAGCTAATAATATATCCTTTAATTATAAAAGTATTATGATTTACCCATACATACATTTTTCTCTAAATTATACATTTTAATTCATAGGGTCAGTATAAAAAAAATGTATGACAATCTTTATAGTTTTTATATTTTTAGCTTATGATGGAAAAATATCCTTGTAGGTCCAGCCACAATGACAGTCAGTTTTACCAGAAACCACAATTAACTTACCAATTTCTTTGTATTGTTAACCACAATAAAAAATGCTACACTTTCAATCCATGACTGATACCTTCTGGTGGAGCTTTGATTTTTCTGTGGTTTCTCTATTACATTCAAACATTTTAGAAACTTGAAGAGTTATTAACATTAATCCACCTTTGTGGACTCCTTAGGAAACTAAGGGGAAAAAAATAGATGTCAACTATGTCCATCAAACTGGACACAAAAACACAGGCAATGGCCTGAAATTATTCTAGTTTATCTACAGATGATTGACATGTTGCCTGAGACCACTCTGGGGTACATCATCTGTAATATCTCTGCCTTTCTTCTTCTTCAGTGAAAAGATGATCAAAAATCCAAAGTTATGTACATGATAGCACAAGTATAAAGAGGGAGATAGTTATACTTGCTTAACACTACTTTGATAAAGCATATTAATTTTTTGAAATATTTCTCAATAAAATGTCTTAGCAACCTGACTACAAATAAATTGCAAAATGGAAAAACCAGTTTGGTCATTTACATTAACTTTTTTTTTTACTGTTAAGCTTTTAATATATTTCTTTCCAGTATTTCTAAGTATTTTTCCATAGTTGAGCTCATACTCTATATGTAATTTTATTATTTTCCTCCAAATGTTACATGAGCCACCCACACTACATTAACTTTTAAAAAGTGAAAAAGTCTAATTTCAAAATATCAACTAATTAGGTAGACAGATATTTGTTGAATGTCCAGGACGTTGTTGAAAATAAAAGGGTGCTTTGATTAAAAATAACAGCCAAGTTTTGCCCTTTCTCCTATCAAAAAATTGCATTGAATCTAGAGTCAGGAGGACCAGAAGATGGTGGTGGGCAGGACCAGAGTGAGGGTGAGTGTGTGAGAGAGAGTGTGAGAGGACATGAGTGTGGACGACCAACCCTGAGCAGTGCAGAAACACAGGGCAGAAGGTTCCTGACTGTGGACGGAAAGCAGAAGGCTACCGCGGTAAGCAGCTCAATAGTGAGTTTTTCCCTGCGAGGCCATTTTGGAAGATCTCTGGTCTTCTCTGGGAGGAGGAAACAGAGAGCGGCTAGGGCAAACTGACCTGAGTCCACCAGCACCTTGCACCATCAGACCAGTGGACCCCACTGTGTCAACGTGAACACAGTAGTGGCGCTGTCCAAGTGCCTTGTGCTGTAGCCACGACAGGCCAGGAGCTGAGCACCATCTCCCACAGCAGAAGCCTGATTGGGGTCCAGCACCTTCCCCAACAGCAGCAGTGACTGGGCAGGAGTGGAGCCCCACCCCAAACAGCAACTGAGGCCCGGAAGCAGACATCCATCCTCAGGCAGCAACAGCACAGATCAGCAGCTGAGACCCACTCCCAGCAGCATCAGCAGAGAATAATCAGGAGCAGTGCCCCAGCCCAAACAGCAGCAAGGCTCAGGCATCTAAGACCCGCCCCTGACAACTGCAGCAATGAATTTGGAGTGAAGCCCTTCCCCTCAACAGCAGCAAAGTCTCAGGAATGGAGCACCTTCAGCCGTCAACAGCAGAAGAGGAGGGGGACCTGAGAGCACACTCTGGCAATAGCAGCAGCAGTAGCAGTGCAAACTGGGAGCTGACACTCGCCCCCAGCAGAACACTGGTCAGGAGCTGAGTCCTCCCAGGCAGCAGGGTACCCCAGCAAAATACAAGCAGTACCCATGAACCCCAGAACAGTACCAGTGGGACCCCACACACCCCAGCAGCACACCAGTGGGACCCATGTACCCCAGCTGCACCCCAGCTGGGCCCATGCAACCCAGAAACATACCAGCAGGAACCTCGCACCCCAGAAGTGCACTATCTGGACCTACACATCTCAGGCAACGGCAGCACAGATCGGTAGCTGAGACCCATCCCCAGCAGCCTAAGCAAAGGCTGATCAGGAGCAGTGTCCCAGCCCAAGCAGCACCAAGACACAGGGAGCTGAGATCTGCATGACAGACCAATACCAGCAGCCAGTTATTAACCCTCCGGGACCCACAGTAAGCAAGAGGTGCCATACAAAAAAACAGTCAAGAGACACAGCAGTCTTATTTGATACACACTCACCATCCCTCACCGGGCCTAGAACTTCCAGATTGCTAAAATGCTGAGACAAAGAAACATCACCCAAATGAAAGAAAAAGCAGAACCACCAGAAAAGGAACTACAAGAAATGGAAGAAAGCAACTTGTCAGATAAATAATTCAAAGCAATGATTGTATGGGTGCTCAAGTAATTTAATGAGAATTACAAGAAATTTAAAAAGAATTATGAAGAGCTTAGTGGGAAATACATCAGCTTTAAAAAAAAAAACAGGTAGAAGCTATGCATAAAAATTAAGAGGAAATAAAGAATGACAGAGCTGTTATGAAAAATACCTTAGAAGGGTTCAATAGTAGAGTAGAAAAAGCTATAGACCGATTCAGTGAATTAGAAGGCAAGGTAGAAATAAAACACCCAAATAGAGCAGCAAATGGGATAAAAAAATTAAAAACAGGAGGAGTGTTTAAGGGAGCTTTGGACCAATACAAAACATAACAACATTCACATTATAGGGATATAAGAAAGAGAAAACGCAGAGAAAAAAATAGAGAACCTGTTTGAAAAAATAATGACAGAAAACTTATCTAAACTGGTGAAGGAAAAAGTCACACAAGTCCAGGAAAACATAGAGTCCCAAGCAAGATGAACCACAAAGACCTACTGTTAGACACATCATAATAAAATAGGCAAACATTAAAGACAAAGAAAGAATCTTAAGGGAAGCAAGAAAGAAACAGAAAGTTAGCTACAAGGGAGCTCCCATTAGACTGTCAACTGATTTCTCAATAGAAACAATGCAGGCCAGAGGGAGTGCATGAAGTGCACAAATAATGCAGGGCAAGGATCTGAATCCAAGACTACACTATCCAGCAAGGCTATCATTCAAAACTGAAAAACAAATAAACAGCTTCACAGACAAAAAAAATGCTTAACAAATTTACCATCACCAAAACAGGGACTGTTGGAAGAAAAAGAACAAACAGAGAGAAGGGTGGGGTGTGGGGGGGAAACACAAGCATAAAATAAAAATGGCAACTAATAAGTATCAATAATAACCTAAAATGTAAATGGTTTAAATGCTCCAATCAAAAGACATAGGGCAGCTGATTGGATAAGAAAACATGACCCATATATATGCTGTCTGCAAGAGACTCACCTCACAACCATAGACTCACACAGCGGAAAAGTGATAGGATAGAAATCATTTTCAAGCAAATGGAAATGAAAAAAAAGCTGGTTTAGTAATACTTGTATCTGATAAGATAGACTTCAAAACAAGGGCCATAATAAGAGACACATTAGATCACTACATAATATTAAAATGATCAATCCAACAAGAGGATATAACCCTGGTAAACATACACACCAACTACAGGAGCACCAAAATATATTTAAAAACTTCTGGATTCTTCTAGAAGATGGTGGCGGGCAGCACTGGAGGGAAGGTGAGTGTGTGGGAGAGTGAGAGTGGACATGAAGGTGGATGACCAAACATGAGCAATACAGAGCCGAGGAGCGGTCCCACTATTTTGGAAGATCCCGGGTCTTCCCTAGGAAGAGGCAGTGGGAGTGGCTAGGACCCAGCAACCTGAGCCCACCAGCATACCTGGCACCATTGGAACAGTGGACACTCTGTGTTAACACAAACCGGTTCACAGTAGTGGAGCTCCCAAGGTGCCAGTCACGGAAGCCGTGGACAGCCGGGAGCCCAGCACCATCCCCCACAGTAGCACACCAATCAGAGTCTAGATATACCCCTAGCAACAGAGGCTGGGGAGCAGACATCCATCCTCTGGCAACAGAAGTACAGACCAGCAGCTGAGACCCATCTACAAAAACTACAGCAGAAGCTAAGCAGGAGTTGTGCTGCATAGGGCAGCAGCACTCCCCAAGCAGCCAGCAGCAGCACCTGGGGCTCCATAGAGGCCTCTGCGGTCCAGCAGCTCACAAGAGTGGTGGGAAGCTAGAGCACGAGAGGGATTGGTGCAATCCAGCTGCCCGTGGATCCTGCGAGGTTCTGGGACACCAGAGAAGCCTGTGTGACCCAGCAGCCCAAAACAGCAGTGGGAATCCAGAGCCTGAGAAGGCCTGGTGCAATCCAGCTGCCTGCACACAGGACCTGCAGGGTGCAGGGCCACCAGGGAGTCCTGTGTGACCCAGCAGGGACTGTGCTATCCAGTTACCCATGGGACCTGCAGGAGGCTGGGGCACCAGAGAGGCCTGTGCGACCCAGCTGTGCACAAGATAGGCATAAAGGATGTGAAAATGGAGGCAGAGTGAATGGAAGCTACACTGAAGATGTCCCAGGACCAAACAGTAATTACAACTAAAATAAAGACAAATCCTCGGAAAAAATAAATAAATAACAGTAAAGCAGCAGGACAGGATCATATAACCAGGGAAATTGGTAGGATCTGCGGTGGTGCAAGAGGGTGGTGGGCTGGAAGCCCACGGACAGCAGCAGTCTTAGGTGTGAGCAGCGCCCTTGGGGAATAAAGACCAAGCCCACTCCATAGCACAGAGAGCCGGGACAGAGAGCTATAATAGCCATAGCCACTCACCAGGGGGCTACAGCAGAGGGAAGGCAGACTAAGCTGGAACTCTGTGGGGACACCTGGGATTTGGAGGGCACTCAGAGTTTTTATGATTTGCAGCCTCAAAAGACAGTGGCCAGTGTGCTCCATCCCAAAGGAGTGGGGAAAAGCATCAGCTGCCTCACCGCCCTGAGATTCAGCCTCTCCCAGGTGAGGGAAAGAAATGCAAATTGAGGCTCATTAACAACCAGCATCTATCCCACCCTCTGGAAATACTCTTATGCAGAACAACAGGGCTACATTCCAAGGCACTGAGTAACTGAGACTACTAGTCACCAGCAAAAAGCTGGAGGATAACTGAACCTTTCCTGGGCTTGCAAATCTACCCAGGAAAGTAAGACTTGTCAGTGGTGTTTAACGTGGGCCCACCCAGGATCATCCAAACCCAGTAGAGGGGGCCACAAACAGAACACCAACAAAATTAGGAAAAATTTGTCAGCCTCCAAAACCAACTGAGATAGCCAAAATGGTGAAACAAAGAAATATATCCCAAATGAGAGAACAAGAGCACTCTATCAAAGATGAGATAAATGAAATGCAGTTAAGCAAATTATCAGAGTTGGAGTTCAGAGCCATGATCTTGAGGAAGCTCAACAGCATGAGTAAAGACATCAGCACCATAAGTAAAGATAGAGAAACATTGAAAACAAACCAAGTGGAAATGAAGAATGATATAGCAGAAATAAAGAACACATTGGAAGGACTAATGAGCAGAGTAGAGGAAGATGAAGACCAGATCAGTGAATTAGGAGACAGGGTAAAAAAAAATCAACCAAACAGAAAACCAAAAGAAAAAACAATTAAAAAACAGGAAGACAGCTTAAGAGAACTGTGGGACAACTGGAAACGTGATAATATTCACATCATAGGAGTCCCCGAGAGGAAGAAAATGAGCAAGGGTTAGAGAATGTATTTGAAGAAATAGTGACAGAAAACTTTCCTAACTTGGTGAACGAAGAAGGCTTTCAAGTTCAAGAAGCACAGAGAGCCCCAAGTAAGAAGAACCCAAACAGACCCACACCAAGACACATAGTAATTAAAATGCCAAAAATTAAAGACAAAGAGAGAATCCAAAAGGCAGCAAGAGATAAGCAACAGGTTACCTACAAAAGAAGCCCCTAAGGCTCTCAGCTGACTTCTCAACAGAAACACTACAAGCCAAAAGGGAATGGCATGAAGTAATCAAGGTCATGAAAAACAAGGATCTGAATCCAAGACTACTCTATTCAGCAAGGCTATCATTCAAAACAGAAGGTCAAATAAAAAGCTATCTAGACAAAAAAAAAGGCTAAGGGAATATATTAACACCAAACCAGCACTGCAAGGTATGCTAAAAAAAAACAAACCCTGCTATAATTAGTAGAAGAAATAGAAAGAAAAATGGAACCACACTAAACAAAAATGGCAATAATTAAGTACATATCAATAATCATCGTAAATGTGAATGGTTTGAATGCTCTGATAAAAAGACATAGAATAGCTGACTGGATAAGAAAGCATGACTCATCTATATGTTGTTCACAAGAGACCCACCTCACAACAAAAGACTCACATAGGTTGAGAGTGAAGGGATGGAAAAAAATCTTCCAAGTAAACAAAAAGCAAAGAAAGCTGGGGTAGCAATATTCATATATGATAAAGTAGATTTTAAAATGAAGGCCATAACTAGAGACAAAGAAGGTCACTACATAATATTGAAAGAATCTATCCAACAGGAAGATATAACCTTGGTAAACATATATGCACTCAATATAGGAGCACCAAAATATATGAAAAATCTGCCCTGGCCGGTTTGGCTCAGCGGTTAGAGTATCGGCCTGCGGTCCGGAGAGACCCGGGTTCGGTTCCCGCTAAGGTCATGTACCTCGGTTGCAGTTTGTCCCCGGCCCTGGTTGGTCGTGCGGGTGGCAGCCACTCGATGTGTCCCTTTCACATCGATGTTTCTCTCTCTCTCTCTCTCTCTTCCTCTCTCTCCCTCCCATTCTATCTGTGCAAAAAATGGAAAAATGTCCTCGGGTGAGGATTAAAAAAAAAAAATCTTCTGGAGGACTTCAAAGGAGAAATCAACAGCAATGCAATCATAGCAGGGGACTTAAACAGGCCATTGACATCACTGGATAGATCTTCTAGACAAAAAATTAACAAAGACACAGACTCTAAATGAAGCGCTAGATCAAATAGATTTAATAGATAACTACAGAGAATTAAACCCCCAAACTGCAGAATTCACCTTCTTCTGAAGTTCACATGGGACATTCTCAAAGATAGACCACATGTTAGGGCACAAACTAAGTCTCTACAAGTTCAAGGAGACTGAAATCATATCAAGCATCTTCTCATATCACAATGGCATGAAACTAGAAATCAATTGCAACAAGAACATGCAAAGACATTTGAAAACATGGAGGATAAATAGCATGTTATTGAACAATGAATGGGTTACCATAGAGATCAAGGCAGAAATTTAAAAATTCCTGGAAACCAATTAAAATATACACACAACAACACAAATCTATGGGACGTAGCAAAAGCAGTTCTGAGAGGGAAGTTCATAGCACTTCAGTCCTACCTAAAGAAGCAAGAAAATTTTCTAATAGATTATCTAACCTCACAAATTAAAGAACTAGAATGCAAACAAAAAGAAAATCCCAGAGCAAGTAGAAAGAAGGAAATAGTAAAGATCAGAGCAGAAAAAAATGACATGAAGACCAAAAAAACAATTCAAAGGATCAATGAAACAAAGAGCTGGTTCTTTGAAAACATAAACAAGATGGATGGACCCTTAGCTAGACTCACCAAGAAACAAAGAGAGAGAACACAAATACACAAGATCAGAAATGAAATCTGAGAAATGATAACTGACACCACAGAAATACAAAGAATTGTGAATAAATATTATGAACAATTATACTGCCACAAATTCAACAATCTAATTAAAATAGACAAATTTCTAGTATACATAGTCTCCCAAAACTGAACCGGAAAAAGAAAATTTGAACAGACCAATAACAACAAAAGAAAATGAAGATGTAATTAAGTCCCTCCCAACAAACAAAAGCCCAGGCCTGGACAGCTTCACAGGGAAATATTACCAAGCATTCAAAGAAGAGCTAATACCCATTCTCCTCAAACTATTTCAAAAAATTCAAGAAGGAAGACTTCCAAACTCGTTTTATAAAGCCAGTATAATTCTAATACCAAAGCCAGAAAAAGACACTACAAAGAAAGAAAACTATAGACCAATATCCCTGCTGAACATAGATGCCAAACCCTGAACGAAATACTGGCAAATCGAATCCAGCAATACATCAAAAAATTACTCTCCATGACCAAGAGGGATTCATTCCAGGGATGCAAGACTGCTACAATATTCACAAATCAATAAATGTGATACACCACATAAACAAAATGAAAGAAAAAAATCATATGATCATATCAATAGTGCTGAAAAAGCATTTGACAAAATCCAGCATCCATTTCTGATAAGAACACTCAGCAATCTGGGAATAGAGGGATCATATCTTGACATAATAAAGGCCATATATGAAAAACCTACAGCCAACCTCATACTCAATGTGCAAAAATGAAAAGCATTTCCCTTAAGATCAGGAACAAGAAAAGGATGCTCACTTTTGTCTCTCTTATTTAACATAGCACTAAAAGTCTTAGCCACAGCAATCAGACAGGAAGAAAAAATAAAAAGGATCCAAATTGGAAAAGAGGAAGTGAAACTGTCATTATACGCAGATGACATGATACTATACGTAGAAAACTCCAAACACTCAATCAATAATTTACTAGACTTAATAAATGAATTTGGAAAAGTAGCAGGATACAAAATTAACATCAAGAAATCGATAGCATTCTTATACATGAACAATTAACTCACAGAAAGAGAAACTAAATAAACAATCCCATTTACCGTCGCTGCAAAAAATTAAGATACCTAGGAATAAACTTAACCAAAGAAATAGACCTATTCGCAGAAAACTACAGGTCACTGAAAAAGAAACAGAGAAAGATATAAAAAAGTGGAAGCACATACCTTGTTCATGGACTGGAAAAATTAACATCATTAAAATGCCCATACTCCCCAAAGCAATCTATAGATTTTATGTAATCCCCATAAAAATATCAATGACATACTTCACAGAACTAGAACAAATACTTCAAAAGTTCATAGGGAACCAAAAAAAAGACATCAAATAGCCATAGCAATACTGAAAAAGAAGAACAAAATTGGAGGGATCACTTTACCAGATTTCAGGCTACACTGCAAAGCCACTGTAATCAAAAAGCCTGGTACTGGCACAAGAACAGGCAGATACATCAATGGAACAGACTAGAGAACCCAGAATTGTACCCAAAATAATATGCTCAATTAATATTTGACAAAGGGTGCAAGAGCATACAGTGGAGACAGGATAACCTCTTTAATAAATGGTGTTGGCCCAATATAGGAGCACCAAAATATATTAAAAATCTTCTGGAGGACTTCCAAGGAGAAATCAACAACAATACAATCATAGCAGGGGACTTCAACACCCCGTTGACAGCACTGGATAGATCCTCTAGGCAAAAAATTAGCAAGGAAACAGAGACTCTAAATGAAGCACTAGACCAAATGGATTTAATAGATATCTACAGAGAATTACACCCCAAAACTACAGAATACACATTCTTCTCAAGTGCACATGGGACATTCTCAAAGATAGACCACATGATCGGACACAAACTAAATCTCTACAAGTTCAAGAAGATTGAAATCATATCAAGCATCTTCTCAGATCACAATGGCATGAAATTAGAAATCAATTGCAACAAGAACATGCAAAGACATTTCAACACATGGAGGCTAAATAGCATGTTATTAAACAATGAATGGGTCACCGAGGAGATCAAGGAAGAAATTAAAAACTTCCTGGAAACCAATGAAAATGAACACACAACAACACAAAATCTATGGGATGCAGCGAAAGCAGTTCTGAGAGGGAAGTTCATAGCACTACAGGCCTACCTCAAAAAACAAGAAAAATTTCTAATTGACTGTCTAACCTCACAACTTAAAGAATTAGAAAGCAAACAAAAAGAAAACCCCAGAGCAAGTAGAAGGAAGGAAATAGTAAAGATCAGAGCAGAAATAAATGACATAGAGACAAAAAAAACAATTCAAAGGATCAATGAAACAAAGAGCTGGTTTTTCGAAAAGATAAATAAGATTGATGGACCCTTAGCTAGACTCACCAAGAAACAAAGAGAGAGAACCCAAATACACAAAATCAGAAATGAAAGAGGATAAGTAACAACCAACACCACGGAAATACAAAAGATCGTTAACAACTACTATGAACAACTATATGGCAACAAATTCGACAACCTAAGCGAAATGGACAAATTTCTAGAAACACACAGTCTCCCAAAACTATTCCCGGAAGAGATAGAAAACTTGAACAGACCAATAACAACTAAGGAAATTGAAGAGGTAATCAAGACTCTCCCAGCAAACAAGAGCCCAGGCCCAGATGGTTTCACGGGGGAGTTTTACTGAACATTCAAAAAAGAACTAACACCCATTCTCCTCAAACTATTTCAAAAAATTCAAGAAGAAGGAAGACTTCCAAACACGTTCTATGAGGCCAGCATAATTCTAATTCCAAAACCAGAAAAAGACACTACAAAGAAAGAAAACTACAGGCCAATATCCCTGATGAACATAGACGCCAAAATCCTGAACAAAATATTAGCAAATCGGATCCAGAAATACATCAAAAAAATTATACACCATGACCAAGTGGGATTCATTCCAGGGATGCAAGGCTGGTACAATATTCGCAAATCAATAAACGTGATACACCACATCAACAAAAAGAAGAATAAAAACCACATGATCATATCAATAGATGCTGAAAAAGCATTCGACAAAATCCAGCATCCATTTCTGATAAAAACGCTCAGCAATGTAGGAATAGAGGGATCATATCTCGACATAATAAAGGCCACATATGAAAGACCTACAGCCAACATCATACTCAATGGACAGAAACTAAAAACATTTCCATTAAGAACAAGAACAAGACAGGGATGTCCACTTTTGCCACTCTTATTTAACATTGTACTGGAAGTCTTAGCCACAGCAATCAGACATGAAGAAAAAATAAAAGGGATCCAAATTGGAAAGGAGGAAGTGAAACTGTCATTATTTGCAGATGACATGATATTGTACATAGAAAACCCTAAAGACTCCATCAAAAATCTATTAGACTTAATAAATGAATTTGGCAAAGTAGCAGGATACAAAATTAACATCAAGAAATCGACGGCATTCTTGTACATCAATGATGAACTCACAGAAAGAGAAACTGAAAAAACAATCCCATTTACCATCGCTCAAAAAAAATTACGATACCTAGGAATAAACTTAACCAAAGAAGTAAAAGACCTATTTGCAGAAAACTACAGGTCATTGAAAAAAGAAATAGAGGAAGATATAAAAAAGTGGAAGCACATACCCTGTTCATGGATTGGAAGAATTAACATCATTAAAATGTCCATACTACCCAAAGCAATCTATAGATTCAATGCAATCCCCATCAAAATACCAACGACATATTTCATAGAACTAGAACAAATACTTCAAAAGTTCATATGGAACCAAAAAAGACCCCGAATAGCCACAGTAATCTTGAAAAAGAAGAACAAAGTAGGTGGGATCACAATACCAGATATCAGGTTGTACTACAAAGCGACTGTAAGCAAAACAGCCTGGTACTGGCACAAGAACAGGCATATAGACCAGTGGAACAGAACTGAAAACCCAGAAATGGACCCAAGGCAATACGCTCAATTAATATTTGACAAAGGCGGCAAGAGCATACAGTGGAGTAAAGACAGCCTCTTTAATAAATGGTGTTGGGAAAATTGGACAGCTACATGCAAAAAAATGAAACTAGACCATCAACTTACACCATACACAAAAATAAACTCAAAATGGATAAAAGACTTAAATGTGACCCGTGAATCCATAAAAATTCTAGAAGAAAATGTAGGCAACAAAATTTCGGACATCATACGGAGCAGAATTTTCACTGATACATCACCTAAGGCAACAGAAATAAAGGAGAAAATGAACACATGGGACTACATCAAACTAAAAAGCTTCTGCACAGCAAAAGAAACAATCATCAAAATGGAAAGGCAACCCACTGTATGGGAGAACATCATTGCCAATGATGTATCAGATAAGGGGTTAATTTCCAATATATATAGAGTGCTCATACAACTCCACAAAAGGAAGACAAAGAACCCAATTAAAAAATGGGCAGAGGAGCTGAATAGACACCTCTCCAAACAGGACATACAAATGGCCAAGAGACATATGAAGAAATGCTCAACATCACTAATCATCAGACAGATGCAAATAAAAACAACAATGAGGTATCACCTCACACCTGTCAGAATGACCACCATCAAACAAATCATCAAACAACAAGTGTTGGCGAGGGTGTGGAGAAAAGGGGACTCTAGTACACTGCTGGTGGGAATGCAGACTGGTGCAGCCGCTATGGAAAACAATATGGTGCTACCTCAAAAAATTAAAAATTGAACTTCCATTTGACCCAGTGATCCCACTGCTGGGAATATACCCCAAGAAGCCTGAAACACCAATCAGGAGGAATATATGTACCCCCATGTTCATAGCAGCACTATTTACAATAGCTAAGATCTGGAAACAGCCCAAGTGTCCACCAGTAGACGAATGGATAAAAAAGCTGTGGTACATATACACAATGGAGTACTATGCAGCGGTAAGAAAGAAAGATCTCTTATCCTTTGAGACGACATGGAGGGACCTGGAAAGTATTATCCTAAGTGAAAGAAGCCAAGCAGAAAAAGACAAATACCACATGATCTCACTTATATACGGAATATAATGAACATAACAGTCTGAGGAATACAGTAGACCCAGACACATGGAAGTAGGGCACAGACTGACATCCCTCAGAAGAGGGGATGGGGGGTGGCGGGGTGGGAAGAGATAAACCACAGAACTTATATGCATGTATGCATGACCAATGGACATGGACAACTAAGCTGGGGACAGGGTAGAGGGGGGGTAGGGTGGGGGGTGCCAATGGGGTAAAAAGGTAAAATATCTGTAACAAAAAAATAAATAAAAATTCATAATAAAAAATAAATAAATAAATAAATGGTGTTGGGAAAACTGGACTGCTACATGCAAAAAAAATGAAACTAGACCATCAACTTACACCATACACAAGAATAAACTCAGAATGGATAAAAGACTTAAATGTGACTCATGACTGCATAAAAATCCCAGAAGAAAATGTAAGCAACAACATTTCAGACATCATACACAGTAGAATTTTCACCTAAGGCAACAGAAACAAAGGAGAAAATAAACACATGGGACTATATCAAACTCAAAAGCTTCTGCACACCAAAAGATGCAATCATCAAAATGGAAAGGCAACCCACTGTATCAGAGAGCATAACAGCCAATGATGTATCAGATAAGGGGTTAATTTCCAAAATATATGGAGTGCTCATACAACTCAACAATAGGAAGACAAAGAACCGAATTAGAAAATGGGCAGAGGAACTAAATAGACACCTCTCCAAACAGGACATACAAATGGCTAAGAGACATATGAAGAAATGCTCAATATCACTAATCATCAGAGAGATGCAAATTAAAACAACAATGAGGTATCACCTCACACCTGTCAGAATGGCCACCATCAACAAATCATCAAACAAACAAGTATTGGCGAGGGTGTGGAGAAAACGGGACTCTAGTACACTGCTGGTGCGAATGCAGACTGGTGCAGCCACTATGGAAAATAATATGGTTTTACCTCAAAAAATTAAAAATTGAACTTCCATTTGACCCAGTGATCCCATTTCTAGGAATATACTCTAAGAAGCCTTAAACACCAATCACAGGATAAAAAAGCTATGAGTACATATACACAATGGAGTACTATGCAGCTGTAGGAAAGAAAACTATCTTATCCTTTGAGGCCACATGGAGAGTATTATCGTAAGCGAAACATGTCAAGCAGAGAAAGACAAATTCACATGATCTCACTTATTTTTGGAATATAATGAGCAAAACAAACTGATGAACAAAAGAGACCCAGAAATATAGAAGTAGGGTACAGACTGATAAACCTCAGTAGAGGTGGTGGGGAGGGGTCGGAAGATATAAACCACTGAACTTATATGCATGTACACATAATCAATGGACATAGACAACAAAGCTGGGCATGGCACAGGTGGGTTTGTGAGCAGGGTGTGGGAAAAACGAGAAACATCTATAAGAAAAATAAATTTAAAAAAAAAGAAATGGCATTGACGTCTTCTTTCTTTTGGGGTGGAATTATGACCTATTTTAATGGACAGAACTTGCTGGGCAACTTCTGAAGCCTAAAGAGATTTGTACTTTCTACTTGCCACACTCAGAACACTGTATTTCTTAAATCAAACTATCATTTTATAAAAAACACAAGCTAGAGGGTGTGTCTCTCTATTAGTACAAAAAGAGATACTACTGTGCCTAAAGCCACAGGGAAAGACCCACAGATCAACTACAGCACCTTGATCAACAGCCTTGACTGAGTTTCCAGCCAACAGCCAGGTCCGACATGCAAGTCGACCCTCTTGGGTATCTCTAGCTCAGTGTAGCTTACAAAGGGATGTTAGTCGGTCTACTCAACAGAGAACAGAAGATCCAGCCAAGCATTCTCAGACAAACCATAAAACCAGGAACTACAATAAATGACTATTGTCTGTGTAAGTTTTGCGGTTTCTTATATAACAATAGATAACCAAAATAGAAGATATGTTCTGTATTAACCTCTTCATCGGAGTATACAATTTGTGTGATGACAATGGTAGCTTTCAATTTAGTAGCTTCTATTATACTACAAGGTCAATTTATTTCACCTCAATCTTAAAGCATTTTCCATAAAGCTTTTGATTACAGTTTTCTAATATAAAATGCATTCTTCAAGTTACATTTATTTCTGTTCAATTTTTTTTTAATTTTGTGTTTACCACTCAGTTTAGTAAAATAGAAAACAATAAAAAAAAATTGTAAGACAGCCCTTGTCATTCAGTCTCTCTCATTACTGATATAAACACAAGAATATACAGTATATTTATTTAAAACAATTATGAAGCAATTAGAAAAAGACTATCAGCAAGTGCGAGAAGAAACTTGGAAATTTAAGTGGGGTTGAAATGTTTCTGGAAGGAGAAAACAAGTATTCAATCTTCAAAAATATGGAGAATAGTAAGAAGATACGAAGACCTTGAACGGTAAGAAGAAAAGAGAGGGTGCTCCACAGTATGAAGAACATATGCAAAGACTGGAGAATGGTCATGGCCACTGGGAAGCAGCAAGGAAATGAAATTCACTAAAGCAGGGTATAAAGGTCAGAAAATGGTAGAAAAAATAATCCAAAATGGAACTGAGTTATGGTTTTCAAACATGTACAATTTAATTTGCTTAAATATTCCTTGTTTTAAAAAAAGCTGATGACCAAAATAGACCCAGAGACACAGAAAGGAGTATGGTTCAGACTGACAAACTTCAGAGGAGGGGGTTGGGGGTGGGGGAGGAATGAGATAAACCAAAGAGCTTATATGCTTATATGCATGTATGCATAACCAATGGACACAGACAACAATGCTTGCGGGGTGGGGATGGGGGACAGGATAGGGAGGAGGGTGTCTGGAGAGGAAAAGGAGAAACATCTATTACAAAAATAAATTAATCAATTTTTTAAAAAATAAGAGAAAAATTTAAAAATAAATATTTTTTGTTTTTAATAAAATATCTTTTTGAACATCCCTGGACAGAAATGTGGCTGTTGGCCATAACCACAAATTTTCTCTTGTACAAGTGAGCATGCCAGATTTTTCTTTTGAAATTCAGGGAGCAAAATTTCATCATTTCATACAAGTCTGAGTTTGCCGTGGTATGGATTCCTGATGGCAGAAATAGAGACTGCTAGTTAGAAAGACAGAGAAAGTGAAGCACATAAATGATGATAAAATACAAATGTGTTGTAATGGTGTTACAAAGTTTTTTCCTCCCTTGTGAACTTCATTACTTATATCCTTGATTGAAGAATACTTATACCCCATCTGGAGAATTCATCCTTTGGTATTTTGTGGCAAAGCACAAGGAAGACTCATGAGCACTGAACAAGGACATAGACATTCATTAACCAATCAGATTACCATCAGTGATAAGGAATATGGAAGATATTTCAGTTAAATTACCCTTACATTTATTTAGTGATGACACTGCTATCACTCTGAATCCTGGCAAAGAATTCTTTTTGTCTTTTTTTCTTTATTGATTTTAGAGAGAGAGGAAGGGAAAGGGAGAGATAGAAAAATCAATGAGAGAGAACATCGATTGGCCGCCTCCTGCATGCCCCCCACTGGGGATTTGGCCCACAACCTGGGCATGTGTCCTGACTGGGAATCAAACCAGCGACCTCTTGGTGCATGTGTCAACACTTAACCACTGAGCCACACCAGTCAGACCTGCCAAAGAATTCTTGCTTCTCCTGGAAAATACAGTTAGTATCTAAACAGGTGCATTCTTTTTCTTTCACTGTATGTACTGATTTATATTGAGTGTGAGGTGAGCAAACTAGTTTATTACATAACCAAAGATTTGACTTAAAAAATAAATGGGGTACATTCTCTACATTTACTATTTAATATTCTTTTAACAATTTATTAACTCCATGTTATCTCAGTCACAGCTGCAAGTGTTCTTATTTTCTCAGTAATAAATGATGACATTAATCATCTTCTTAACTATTATTCGGTTACACCAACTGCTACTGTGGTAAGTGCTGGGGCACAAAAATTAGATATGGTCTGTATGCATTAGATACATTCATGTTATTTCTAATAGTTCAACTCCATCTCATAACAGTTAAGAGGCACTAACACACCTTGCTTTGATGCAAAAATGTTTAAGCACACAATTTCTTAGGTTGCTGGAACCGTGCAAAAACCATATCGATATGGCTCTTCTAGCTAGAGATTGCTTCCTATACATTCATTATTTAATTGAATGCACATTTACTGAATAGTTAAATAACACAGTACTAAATGCGGAAGACATAAAGATGAATAAGTTTCTATATTCAAGGAACTTTTATTATCTAGTAAAAAAATGCAGTTATGCCAATAAACATAGGCAATAGGATATCAAAGTGCAACAATACAGTACTTTTCACAGAAAAAAAGGTCTAGTCTATTTAGGAAGAGTCAGAAGAAACTTTATGAAGAGGCGATACTTCATCTGAGTTTTGAAAGCTGAACAAGTATTCGACGGGCAATGAGCAAAATAAATGGACTAAACCCCAACACATGCTTTCATTGGAGTCATTTGCAAATGCTCTTATAAGATGAAAATGTATAAGTCCATGTATCAACATGTTCCAATGCCCGTGTCTCATTGAGTGTTGTGTTATCTTCCTAAATAGGAACGAAACCAGAAACCAGAAGATGCCGATGTTCTTGTTTTTTAATATCATCAAATATACTGAGTTTAGTAACCTAAAAACAAACTTTACAGATTCACAAATATAACCTATTGAGGCAGATGTGCCTTGCTAACTTGTTCTTTTCCTTTAGAATTTGTATGTAATATTACTCCTAGTTTTTGAGACAGTAATTGCATTCTTTAACATAAACCCATTCTCTGTGGCACATTTTAATATTGATAAATAATAATAAGTATACCCACTTCCAAAAATTATTGAGAAAATTATTAGAAAGAATATATTTGTTTGGTCTTACCATTTGTAGATCTGATTTAAAGGAAGAAATATATCCAGATATAAGCATTAAAATTAAATGTTATCTAGAACTCCACTAATGACCTAGGAATTAAAAGAAGAATCTGTAAAGAAAACCAAAACAAAAACAAAAACCCATAAACAAAACCTTTATGATAAACAGTATTTCTATTAATTGTTTACAAAGTATAGAAAATCAGAAACAGCAATTATATCATCAGATATCTATATTCCAATTATACAAAATGTAATAATAACATCATAGATGCTTCAGCAGACTTCAAAACTCACCAAAAGCAACAAAAAATAATATCTACTTCAAAAGAAATGTATTCCTTAGCAAAAAGTAGTGCCGGTATGGTACAAAGAGAAAGTACACTCTGTGAAAAACATGAGCAAGTTAATGAGGGCTAAGCAGTGCACATTTGGATGGAATGAAAGGGAAATCAGGGGTTAAATTTTTGTAAAAATATGCTATGCAATATATGAACAATTTAAAAATTTAAATATATTGTAGAGTAATACAGGTAATAAAAATACTTTATAGTGAAATATAGTGAAGAAAGGAGATAGTGAATATAAGATTTAAGAAGTCGGTTACTTTAGGGAACTAGAATAATCCACATTTTTATGGCATTCACATTCTCTGTCTCACTGGTGGATGTAGCATATTTTATCTAAATCCTTTTAACAAACTGTTATCAAATAGGTTGCTGGTTAGTCAATATTTTTACTTAATAGGTGAATTAAGCTCATTTGTTAATATAGATATGATTGACAGGCATGTCCTCTATTCTGTGCCAACCATTTTATATAACATTCCCTAACGTGGTTGATTTATTTACTCAACATTTATTTTTCTATTTAGAAAGTCTTTTATTTAGATATTTACTTTTGTATAATAACTGTATAAAGTCAATAATATTTCCTTTTTTCTCTCATTCGGTATTGTCACTCCACTATGAACAATATGGAAATTAGTTATTAACGTGTTTTTCTCTCCCCTCTCTTTTCATGACATCTCATGTAAAATAACACACTTTATTCGCAATAATTATAAATCAATAAAAAGTGTATTCTAGCTTTCATGTGATGCCCACACTTTTCTTCTTATTTTTTGATGATTATAACCTTCCTAAATCAGAGCATATGATTATTACAAGAGTAAAAGTAAAATCTTGCAAAAGGCAGAAACTGTGATTATCTGGATTATGGCGAAGCAATACAAGACACCAGACCAGTCCAACTGCAAAGTGGACAATGAGCCCGGCAGAGTACATCAGCAGAACTGCTGGAAGCTAGAAGTAGAGTATATAACCTACACCCCAACTATTATTCAAGGCTGAACTTTTTTCGGCTCAGCCCACCTGCACACAGTTGCATGCAATAAAATCGTTTTGCTCAGCATTGTCCTTGCATTGTGGATGTGATCTCCCACCAGGTTCGAAATTTTATTTCATGCTGAAACCTGGGATCTGTGAGAATCCCAAATAGGGGGCAGCCAAGGACCACCCAAGTTCTCCAGGCCTCCTTTTGGACTGGGATCTATCACATCCTCAGCCTGATACTGGACCTTCAACCTTTCCTGCTGACTGAGTGTCAACACTGGACACTAATTCATTGGTGAGTGTATTTTTTTGCCTGCTGGTCTGATTCTCCAGGCTGTCCTGTTATCCTCAGTCTGGAACATAAGAGAGCCAGGTCTCTCGGTCATGTCTCGTCTGTGTGATCATCCCTCCCAAAATCCAGCATTGGTCAGGACACACTCCTTGGGAACCAGGTTCCCTTAGTTCACCATATATCTAGGGATGCACATCTCTCTACTCTAGGGCAGAAGGGGGGACACCTTCTTCTTCCACTAGTGTATTTGTCAGACCATCTCACACCGCAACATGGGAAACGTGCAATTGACTACCCCTCGTGCAACACCCTAAGGTTGTCTCCTAAAAAATCTACAATCCTAGGGCTCGCTCAGGACTTACGTCCCAAGCAACTTATTGTTAACTGCAACACTGTGTGGCCTCAGTACAAATTAGACAGTGGGTCACCATAGCCTGAGAACGGCACTTTTGACATTCTCACCAACCTAGACAATTTCTGTCACAAGCAAGGAAAATGGTCTGAGGTTCCTTACATCCAGGCCCCTTTGCACTCAGATCACACCTCTCTTTATGTGATTCTTTCTCTCCCTCCCAAATCTTCCTACTCTACTCTAATGCTCCCAAACCTCCCTCTGAAGATGCGATGACATATCCTGTTTCCTTCTTTGTCCCAGCCAGTCTCTCTCCACCACCTCCTCCCTCAGCCCCTCCAGCAGGGCTTCCTTCTCCAGCCCCTCCTGTTGGCCCCCACCCTACCCTGAACCTCCTACTCTGGCTCCAGCTTCTCTACTGTCACAAACACTCCCTCACAGGCACAGTCAGGAGCCATCCTTGGTCTCTATCCATTCCCCTGAAGGAGCTGAAGGGATTGTAAGAGTTTATGTCCCCATCTCCCTCTCGGATTTGTTCCAAGTAAATAAATGACTAGGATCTTTTACTGAGGATCCCACCAATTACCCAGTCCTATGATCTAACTTGCAATGATATTCATGTTATTCTCTCTTCCACCCTTAATCTGGAAGATCAAAATTGAGTCTGGGTTAACGCCCAGGGCCATGGCGACAGGCCCCCACTAACCCGTAGGGACTGAAGCAGTCCCTACCCAGGACCCCAGGTGGAATTATCAGGACAATGGGGAGGGTAGAAAAACCAGGGACCACATGATAATATGTTTCACTGAGGGACTTAAAAAAACCTCACACAAAATAGTTAACTATGAAAAACTGTCAGGAAAAGAATGAAAAACCTGCAACCTTTCTATCCCCCTTACACAGGCTATGAGAAGATATATTAACTTAGATCCTACCAGCCCAGAAGGGACTGTCACTTTAAACCTGAGATTCATCTCTCAGACAGCCCCAGACATTAGGAGAAAGTTACAAAATTGGAAGATGGCCCTAAAACCCCTCAACAGGAACTTCTAAATCTAGCTTTTAAGGCATTCAATAATTGCGATGAAGAGGCTAAACAGCAAAGAACAGCAGAATTCCAAATGCCTGCCTCTGCCATCAGAGCCCCACTAATCAAAGGGGTCAGCAAACCTCCATCAGCGGACAGAAGGGCCCCATCAGGATCAACAGAGCGGACCCCCAGGCCCAGCTTTAAGTGCAATCAGACTGACCATTGGGTGTAACAATGTCCCAACCCCCGGCCACCGCCTAAGCCATGTCCTCAATGTGGAGGGCCCACTGGAAGTCGGACTGCGGACAGACTGCACAGGATCTGTGCTCATCTTTTCTTTGGGCTGGTGGAATGGGCATCTGATTGGCCTTGCAGCTGAAGACAGAAGGTGCCCAGGAACGGACGCCTTGACCATCACCTCAAACTCCGAACCTCGGGTAACTCTGATGGCAGCAGGTAGGCCAATTTCATCTTTAATTGATACTGAGGCAACCTACTCTGCCCTCCCCGAGTTCAGGGGACCTCTTCAACGCTCTGGGGTTTCAGTTGTGGAAATCGATGGCCACATATCACAACCCAGGGCAACCCAGACACTCACTTGTTCTTTAGCCCTTATATCTTTCTCCAGTCTTTTCTAGTGTTACCAGCCTGCCGCCCCTTGTTAGGGCGGGACATTCTCTCTAAACTCCATGCTGCTTTAACCTTCACTCCTCCCCTCCCCACCAACCCCTCTCATTCTTTACTGTGTCTCCTCCAAGAATCTGCTTCCTCTCCTAACATAACTCTCCCCACCCGGTGCCTCTCTGCCCGTCCATGGGGCAGGGCCGGGTCCTCCTGCCCTGCAGCCCTGGGTGAAATACCACTACTCATAGTTTTTTCACTGACCTGGTGAGGCGGGTGAGGGGCGAGCCCTGAGGGGCTCTTGCTTCTGGTGCCAAGCGCTGGGCTGCGCAGGCTGGGCACGACCTGTCTGGGGACAGTGCCAGGTGGGGAGTTTGACTGGGACGGCACACCTGTCAATCAGTAACAAGGGTGTCCTAAGGCGAGTTCACAGAGGACAGAAACCTCCAGTGGTGCATAAGGGCCAAGGCTCCCTGGATCTTGAGTCTCAGTCTGAATCCAGACCTACAGCCGCTGAACGCAGGCACCACCTACACCACCAGAGAACGAAGCCGCGCCACCTACACCACCAGAGGATGAAGCCGCACCACCTACACCACCAGAGGATGAAGCTGCACCACCTACACCACCAGAGGATGAAGCCGCGCCACCTACACCACCAGAGGATGAAGCCGCGCCACCTACACCACCAGAGAACGAAGCCGCGCCACCTACACCACCAGAGGACGAAGCCGCGCCACCTACACCACCAGAGGACGAAGCGCACCACCTACACCACCAGAGAACGAAGCCGCGCCCCCTACACCACCAGAGAACGAAGCCGCGCCACCTACACCACCAGAGAACGAAAGCGCACACAGACACCACCAAAGACGAACCACCACCCACACCAAAGAGAACGAAGCGCACCACCTACACCACCAGTAGAACGAAGCCGCGCCAACCTACCCCCATAGAACGAAGCCGCGCCACCTACACCACCAGAGAACGAAGCCGCGCCACCTACACCACCAGAGAACGAAGCGCACCACCTACACCACCAGAGAACGAAGCGCACCACCTACACCACCAGAGGACGAAGCCGCGCCACCTACACCACCAGAGGACGAAGCCGCGCCACCTACACCACCAGAGGACGAAGCCGCGCCACCTACACCACCAGAGGATGAAGCCGCGCCACCTACACCACCAGAGGACGAAGCCGCGCCACCTACACCACCAGAGAACGAAGCCGCGCCACCTACACCACCAGAGAACGAAGCCGCGCCCCCTACACCACCAGAGGATGAAGCCGCGCCACCTACACCACCAGAGGATGAAGCCGCGCCACCTACACCACCAGAGGATGAAGCCGCACCACCTACACCACCAGAGGACGAAGCCGCACCACCTACACCACCAGAGAACGAAGCGCACCACCTACACCACCAGAGGATGAAGCCGCCGAGTGGAAGCGCAAAGTGGCGAGGGACTCGTACTTGTGTGTGTGTGCATGTGTATAAAAATAAGCACTCTAATCAAAAGCTATACAACATTAACAACAAATCCAAATGCGAAGATATTCTTCTGAATTCCATGTTTCATCGAGTGTCAAAAACCACCAATCTTTTAGCCCTTTTTTGTACATTATTCTGTATCCACATTCTCTGCATCTGATTGGATCCCTGGATTTATTTCATTTTCTGTGTGACAGTCTCCAGAGATATATATTACTGGCTGCTGCTTTGGGGGTTGGACATCCTCCTGGGTGTCCACAGTTGGCCTCGGGCGCCGACGAACCGGCTGGCGATCCGAATGGAGCGCAGCTGGGCCTCGGGCAGCAGCCAGCCTTCCGCCCACGCGGCCAGCGGCCTCTGCCTGCTGCTTGCCGGCAGGCGGCGCTGAAGCGCGGTATAGTCATAACAGTTCGCAGGGTCTTCAGCTTGGAAGTTAGTTGGATAAAACCTTCTTGGCTCACACTTTTCCCCCTAGAATATTAAAGGTGTTATTCATTGTCTTCTGATACAAATTATTATTAAAATATCTTGACAGTAATCTGATCTCCCTCACTGAGAAGTGACTTTTTTTTAGAGGCAAAACTACTATAACCAAGTAGTTTTATCAAAATACCTGTTTGCTGTCCTATATACTTTTTCCCAGATACACACAGCATGGTCTTTCAATGGTTCATTCTGGGACTATTATGAGAAAATAGTTCAATTCAAATTTGAAAATATTTAGGAATTTATTTTAAATGTACATTTATTTTTAAATATTTTAAATTTTAAATGTTAAAATTTAGAGTGCTTTTTGTGTCATTGACTTCATCTAACTCTCGGGGAATTCCTAAAGAGCAGTTTTAGCGCTTGTAATTATATATCAGTATAAACTGATTCTACAAGTGATATGGAATATAGGCTGAAGCAAAATAATTAGGCCTAGAAATTGACTAGCAAATTTGACTTCTCTTCCCACTTTTCTACTGAAACTGTGCAAAACCCCCTAATGATTTTCTCACTCCAGTATCTAGTGGCTTATTTTGAATTATTTTTAAAAAGTACTATGTGGCCTTCTCTGTTCTAGAAACTCAACACCTCCTTCAAATATGGAATGTAAATCGTTTTCCCTTCCATCTGGGTGGGTTTCTGACTTACTTGAGACCAAAAGAATGTGACGCATGTGAGGAGGTGTGATCCCCAAGGTCAGTCCCACCTTGCTCCCTGAAACACCCATGCTCCCTGAAACACCCATGCTCCCTGAAACATCCATGCTCCCTGAAACACCCATGCTCCCTGAAACACCCATGCTCCCTGAAACACCCATGCTCTCTGAAACACCCATGCTCCCTGAAACAGCCATGCTCCCTGAAACAGCCATGCTCCCTGAAACACCCATGCTCCCTGAAACACCCATGCTCCCTGAAACACCCATGCTGAAGTCCTGCCGTCTTGAGAAGGAGCCCAACTACCCATGTGGGAGAAACACACAGGAAAAGGTCATGACTCAGTGGCAACAGGATAACTTGTGGGTCGCTGGTAATGTTCATCTTGGATTGAATGATGTTTACACAGTTGTGCACCTAGGAAAACTGATTGGGTTGCATTCGTATGACTTGTATACTATGTTTAATATTATACTTCAATTTTGAAAGTACCTGTTTTTAAACATCCATTATCTGTAGTTATATTAATGTTAAGTAAAATATGCCTCTGTGTCAAGAAGTGAAGAAATTAAACAATATAAAAAAAGGTTAGGCCCTGGCCGGTTTGGCTCAGTGGTTAGAGGATCGGCCTGCGGTCCAGAGAGACCTGGGTTCGGTTCCCGCTAAGGGCACGTACCTCGGTTGCAGTTTGTCCCCGGCCCTGGTTGGGTCGTGTGGGTGGCAGCCACTCGATGTGTCCCTTCACATCGATGTTTCTCTCTCTCTTCCTCTCTTTCCCTTCCAGTCTATCTGAACAACAACAACAACAAAAAAAAAAACAGAAAAATGTTCTCAAATGAGGATTAAAAAAAAAAAAAAGGTTAGAAAGAGAAGGGAAAGAAAAGATCATGTAATACATTCATAATTTTACATAAATGAAGCATTTGATATGCCAACATGGTGAACATCTCATACAATGTCACAGTGTAATTTAGGAGAAAAATTAAGCAGTTTTATTACTCTTTGTTGAGCATTCTATTCACAGTGCCTAGTTATACTATCATCAATAAAAATATAGTGTTTGTTCTTGATTCCATTGCATTATGAAAATAATCTATGAATATCAATGTTTGCTACTCTACCACAATCTTTAGTTTCTGAACATATGTATAATATGATTCTGGTTCTTGTAAAAACAGTCTGAGTCTCTCTTATTTGATGCTGATCCAGCAAGTTTCTGGAAATCTTGACCTCAGAACACACTTCTGATCCTAGAGCCCTTAGAAGTATCTGTACCTAAGAGACCCACTAACTCCACTGAAAAGTTAGTCTCCGGGCTGTTCCCCATTAAAGGGGTGTAAAAGCTTCCATTTCCGCATGTTCCCTCTCTGCAGGCATCAGGGTTTATTAGCTATTTTTTGCACATGAGATAGGACTTCATCAAACTGCATCTCACTGGGTGAAAAGATGCTCTTAGGTTTCCAGAGGGAAGTGCCTTTTGCATTGACTCCTTTGTGCCTTTTCTCATTTCTAGGTCACTATCAACTTCTTTACAATACACAGTTTAATCAGTCAGTTTCTAGATGACCATATATGATTAATCAGAACAACTCCAGCCAGTTCCGCTCTGCAGTTGTCTGCTAGCTGCTTGCTGTTCTTTTTGATGTGCCACCATTCCTCAACATCTGCCAGGCTGGTTAGCATTTTATTATGTTGTTATATCAGAACTTGGCAGTTTAATTTTTCTACCTTTATGATTTTGATGATTTCTTTCAGGACTAAAAATAACATATATCAGTATAAAAATTTTTAAAAACTGAGGCCAGACTAACGTGGCTCAGTTGGTTGGAATGTTATCCCATACATGAAGGGTTTGAAGTTTGATTTCCGGTCAAGACACATGCCCTAGTAGTGAGTTCCATCTGCTGACAGGGAGTGTATAGGAGGCTGATAAATCTCTCTCTCTCTCTAATTAGCAAGCATATCCTTAGGGGAGAAATTTTAAAAATTTGGAAAATTAACACAGCAACAATATCAAAATACTCATTATACCTAATATTTATTTACAGCTCACTCTAAAATACTGTGCTAATTTACTTACACATATTAACACCTACATAGTTGTATCTTACCTGATCCCACAATATCCCCATGATGTAGACACAGGTATGGTTAAGGAACACAAGTTAAATTGTTTACTTCGAAATCACATGGCTGAACAAGGAGCTGAATCTAGAGCTTCCCAGTACAAAGCCCCAAATCTCTCTTAAATCTACTATTTAAAAATAACCATTGTTTACATTTCAGTGTTCTTTCCTCATGTAATAAATACAGATGGCTCTAAAAATACTTTTCTGTATAATCAAGACCATTCTGTACATACAAATGTGTACTCTGTTTTTTTGTTGTTGTTGTTGTTGTTATTCAGATAGAGTGGGAGGGAGGGAGAGGAAGAGAGAGAGAGAAACATCGATGTGAAAGGGACACATCAAGTGGCTGCCACCCGCATGACCCAAGCAGGGCTGGGGACAAACTGCAACCAAGGTACATGCCTTTAATGGGAACTGAATCCGGGTCTCTAGGGACTGCAGGCCGACGCTCTAACCACTGAGTCAAACCGGCCAGAGCTTTACCCTGTTTTTATCACAGAATTATATTATAACAATACTCTTATCGTAGTACAGTTTAAAATAAATTGAAATATGTATTAAGAACAATGTTGAAGGACCTCAGTGTCTAACAACTCATTTCTCACACACATTACATCAGTTGGCAGGTCCGTGGGGGCCCTGGTGGGCTCTACTCTGGATGAGTTGGTCTTGTCTTCTCAACCCAAGTCCCATCTGGAGGAGGGGCTTCTATCTGGGGAAACACTAGAGCCAGAGAACCCCAATCAAGTCATTCAGTTGCAGTTAAACCTGTATTCAGATGTGTTGAAAGTCACAATTGTTTATTTCAAATTTGCAAAAGTGTGCCACATGGTCAAGCCCTAAGTCAGGGGTGTCAGAAAGCATGGCAAATATGGGGAGGGAATGAATGATAATAAATAATATTATCAATAATAGAACCTACCATGCTATTCATTCTATACTGCACAAACTACACAATGACTCCTTCCCCAAAGCACTCAAATGACTCTTTTAGAAGTAAAAAGAGGTTCAAAGCCCAAGACCTGTGAACCAAATTACATGCTGTAGAGCTTCTCTCTGCTGGAAGAACTTTCAGGCACAAAGACAAGCTATCCACTCCAATGCATACCCAAAGTATATTGAGAAAACGGAGAAAAAACACAGAAACAGGAAAAATATATTCATCATAATCTTAGGCATTCTGAAGTCCCCCTGGGCAAATGGGAGGTGGCTCCTCACCTAGGGCTTCTTGATTTGCCATAGTGCCAGCCCCAGGAATGAACAACGCTGACAATGTATTTCAGGACATGTGGCTTTTTCTTTCCGGATTTTTCCTCTGGCCACAGCCGAAGAAGGTACTGGCGTGTGCCCTCCTGGTTCTTAAACAATTCTCTTACCTGTAGAGAGTTGAGAGACTAAAGTAAATTTTAGGTCTAGAATGTTTAACTTTTTTCGTCAAGATACGTGTCACTTTGGTAATACAGTGAAACCTCCGTTTTCTAATGTCTCCAGTTCTAACAATTTGCCTCTCAAGCCGACAACCCTCTCCTGCTGATGCCTGTGTGATTGGTCACACGTCTCTCCGGCAGCAAAGGGGAGAATGATATGAGTCAGTGCACCTCTGTACACCTCAGGACATTGTGCTGGGAATATGTTTGTGGTTTGTTTTGTTTTGTTTTGTTTTTGCTTTTGTTGCTGCTTAATATTATTAAATTTGCATTTATTGCTGTACCTTTCAATTCCTTTTTGTTAAATTTTCATTTACAGATCATGTTATTTTTGTTTTTGTTTTTTTCTAAAGTACTTACAGATTTACCAATACTTTAGACATACTATCTGTAAGAAAGATTAAAACAGAATCGTTTGTGAGTCTGGAACGAATTAATTCAAATTATATTATTTTTAATGGGAAAAAATGCTTTGGTTTTCGAACAACTTTCTGGAAATAGTGAGGTTCAAGCACCAAGATTGCACTGCATGTCTTTCTCAGGAGCATTCCCAGTTTCTGTCTCTGGTTCTAGTCAGCCCTGTGTGACAACAGCAGATTCACAATTCTTCCTGAGATATACCTCTCTCACTCTTTATCGATTTAATTTAGGTTCTTTGAGTTTATCAGGCTTCCATGAGACCACAACTGTGTGTTCTTACCTTCAAGAAATGTCCAAATGAGCCTGGCCGGTGTGGTTCAGTGGTTGAGCTTTGATCCTGCACCAAGAGGTCACCGGTTCAACTCCCAGTCGGTGCACATGCCCAGGCTGTGAGCCAAATACCCAGCATGGGGCATGCAGGAGGGGGCCAAACAATGTTCTCTCTCATTGATATTTCTCTCTCTCTCCCTCTCCCTTCCTCTTTTTTTAAAATAAAATTAAAAAATTTAAAAGAAAGAAATGTCCAAATGAAAATATTTACTAAGAGTCACCTAATAAAATCACATTTATGTAAAGTTTTGACATTTATGCCTTTGATTTAGTCTTTGTCTCCAGGTTAAGTTCCCATGACCACACCCTTGATTTGCTGTTATTCCCTTAGGTTTGAACTTAATCAGAGAATCTCTTACTGGCCAGAGATGAAGAACAAATGTATTTCCAACTCTGCATATCTCCAAGTTTCTGTATTCTTCCTCTTTCTCACTTGGAAACCATTTCTTTCTGAGCTCATTTCTCACTTCAAGTACATTTCCAAGTGAACCCACTCAGGCTGCCATGATTTTGCTCAAAACCTTTTCCTAAATTCTTTAACTACTTTATCCTTCAACTTACAGTCCAGACTTTTGAAGAGGAAAGTGTTAAGACTGGATGTGTCCATACCAAGCTCCATCAGTTCCTTAGCAGGTTGCATTTCAATGTCCACAAACACTCAAAGGACTGGAGGACTCTTAGGAGGTGTGTGTCCTCACTGACCCACTTTGAGTTTTTCACATAGAGTCTATTCCATTTAGATAGCAAAAGTGTCTTTGGGGTGCCTAACATTAAAGCAAATTTAACTCGAAGAGTAGCAGGTACTTTGCTTACTGTTTATTGTCGCAGCTGCAGTGTGAACGAATGGATTCAGGGCCTCTACCCCCAGACGCACAGAGAAGTCCAACGGCACTAGCCAAGCAGATAAGAGTTATGTCGGGGGTCCTCAGCTACAGGTCCGTTTCTGCATATCTTCTCACAGCAGAATGGCACTTCCCTGCCAAAATCCTTGCAATCGTTTGTCATGCAAATGATACACTTCTGAATGCCAGAGGATGAAAAGACAATGCCACTTGGAACAGCAGTGCGCTCTCCAAACGCCCACTGTAAAATGAGATCATGTTGGAAAATAGGCAGGTGTTCATCCCCAGCAGCTGTATTCAAGGAAATAAAACATTCGGGCAGGGAGCCACTGGTGTTTGTGGCAACCTTTTCCTCTTTTTTCTTTTTAACTATCTAGTGGCATATTTGGCTGACAGAGACAGAATTTTCAGAAAGCCGCTGGCTTATAAATCACTTTGGTGGAACGAGAAATTGAAATAGAATGGAATTTTAGTCATGGAAATATTGTAGAAGGCTGGTACTTACAGAATGGCTAATTATTCACTTCCGTGCAGTTAAGATAGTCTCTTGTGGTCAACTCGGTTGGCATGACCTCCTCACTTCTTTGAGGGATTTGAAATAAATGAAAACAGTGTTTCTGTATTCCTCACTAGTCGATGGGGAATGTGTAAGCCCACTCTGAACTAGGTATCCATAGTATACTAATTCTTTCATCAGTCTGGTGATTTCAGCTCTGCCAAGTCAGAAATCCTTCGAGACATGGCTACCAACATTCCACCTCTGAAGTCGCGTGCCCATGTCTCTCAGCCTCTGGAGACAGGAACGTCTGTTTTTTCCCTGGTGCACAGTACTTGGGAGGGTACGTGTTCTTCCAGTTGAGGCTTGCTTCTTTCTTTCTTCCATCTTTTTATTTTGTTTTATTAGTCTCCTTCCCCTTTTATTCCTTTCTGTACAAGGACTTCGCCCAACTGGCTTGATGTGCCTGCAATTAGCTCTTTCTCTCCCTTCTCCTTGGCTTAGGACAGTCCCCAGCCTGATTAAAAATAGAGAGAGAGAAACATCCATGTGAAAGAAACTCATCAATTGGTTGCCTCCTGCACGTGTGCCGACAGGGACTGGGAATCAAACCTGCAGCCCAGGTATACGCCCTTGACCCAAATACAGGTCTAGATAGCTTACTTGCACTCAAATAGCATCCAGCATGCTTCTCAAGGTCCTTGTCAAAAGACTTCAATTCTGTTATAAGGTTGGTCTTCATCCCTGCATCCGGCTTCCCTGAGGATAAATTCCTTCATAAGATGCTCCTCAATCCCCTGAAAATAGATGTCTCTGGAGCCATCGCGTTAGATTGCTGGTTCTATCTCAAAGTCAACATCAATTCGCTCTGACCAGATGGCTTAGTTGGTTGGAGTATCTTCCTGTACACCAAAAGGTGGGGAGTTTGATTCTAAGTCAGGGCACATCCCTTGGTTGTGGGTTTGAACTCCGGTTGGGGTGCTTATGGGAAGCAGCCATTTGATGCTTTTTTTCTCACATCATTGTTTCTCTTCCTCTCCCTTCCTTTCACTAAAATCAATAAATAAAAAACAGAAAAAAGAAAATCGGTTTTTATTTAAAAAATAATAACTCCAACATAAAATTATAAATCAACAAATATACATTGAATCTCAATTATTGACTGGACATGTCAAATGACTTGTTAAACTACTTACCCAAAGTAACTCACTGGTATTTATTCACTGCAAAGGTCCTGTATGGCTATTAGAAACAGGATCCAAAAAAATTTATTTTTTAGCAAAAACAAAAAACAAAACAAAACGACGTAACAATGAAATAATGTTTGCTCCAAAAACTATGTCTGAGCTCACTGGTAAGTGGTGCATGGATGTTGGAACACGTTGTTGAGGTTTTCCTGGTGTTACTTGTGTCAAAGCCTCGGTAACCTCACCCACATCTGCTAGCTTGCCCTTCCCCCAGGAACGGGAGCCACACAGTACACTTACTGTGGTCTCTAAACGGGCCTTTTCCTCAGCCTCATCAAACCTCCCACCGCTTTCTATGCTCTCTCTCCTATTGCAAGAAGTGAGTGATAAACCTTGGCTTTCAGAAGTGGTTTCAAAAAATTTTTTTAAACAGCTGTCAGAAGTAACCTGAAACTTCACTTCAGGGTGTGAGGATACTTTACACCAACCAAGTCGGCCTTTGAAGGATCTGCTAAAAATCAGAGATGACAGGGACTGCTGTGTGCTACATGCTGAGTCACTTTTTGCTTCTTGGACTTTATCAGCTAAGCAGCCCATGCGGTTGTCCACACGGCTCAGTGAACGTGAGGCAAGCTGAACCCGTGCACCTTGAACCCACTGAGGAAAAAACAGACTAAGTTTCCCACCAATCATTTCTTGTCAATTCTCTCTATTGTTACACTTTCATGGAATAATACTTAAAATGCCATTCTCTTGTTGATCAAATAAAATATCCCCTTCCCCTTTTTGGTCAATAATGAGAAACGGTATAAATTTTCGTCTTCGGAGTAAAGAAGAAGGAAAGGAGAGGAAAGCATGAGTTCTGTGGCATTAAAATGCTATTATTTGAAAGCACATGTTTGAGTTAATCGGACAGTGGCTTAGTCTCTGTTCTTCACCAGCTCCCTCCCACACACACACTTTATCATCTATTAGATTTTTTTCATATCAACTTCCCTTTTCCAACTCATTAGTGCACTGGGAAAGGATTATTGTAGATGAAAGCCTTCGAAATGATCTAGTTTAGATAGAGCAGAAATCTTCAGTTTTTATTTAAATCTTTCTAATATTATTCGCTCTACACCTTTCACATGAACAACTAGCCAAAAAAATAAAAAGTATGCACCAGAGAATACAGAGCATCTCAGAGAAGCCAGCAGGTGTACAATGGTTCAAAAAATCCATGCCTTCTTTAAATGAAGCGATTGTGCTGTGCAGACCTTTATTAAACTTGGCATAAATAAGAAATCTATGGAAATTATTCTCTTCACTAAAACATTGCAAAAGTACATCAGAATGAAAATCATACCCCAGGGCTGGCTATTTAAAGTCATGCTCATGGTATGCAATCTTCTGTAAAGAAAGAGAAAAATCTCTAAAGCTAATTTAATTTAGGTATTTAGGTTGGATAAATTTCCACAAGAGCAAATAGTTATTCTCAGATTATGATGGAGTTAAAAATAGGGTTAAATTCAGGCACATTTGTTAGATGTTTTTTATTTCTTCCCAGAGAGGTATCATTCTCGCAGCAGTCTAGTTAATGGTACACTGGTGGATTGAGAGAAAAAAAAAAAAAAAATAGAAGAAAGAAGCAATGTACACCCACACAGAAAGCCTGGTAGTAAATATCAAAAACAACAATTACCTTTTAGATAGCACTTCAGAATTTAGAATGCATTTTTCACATTTTTAATCTTGCATTCTCAAAGCAAGTTTTCAGAGTTCCTATTATTATCCTGGCTTTACAAACAAAGAGTATACAGCTCAAAGGGGAAGAGGAAAGATGTACCCAGTATCACATAACTACTTAATAACAGACACGAGACTCCAACCCTGATTTCTAACTCCTTTTGTACCAATTCAAAGGTTTTTTCTCTGCACTGTAGCCGCCTAAGGCAGACTTCTCATGACCTGCTTAGGAAAGAGACTGAATTCACACAATACATCTATCTCCTCAACAAGGTTATCCATTGGTTACCACATGAGGGTAACAGAGATGAATGTATCATTGTAAAAACCTATGGAACCTTTGATATGGGCAAATTAATGGGTATCCTTGCAATGGAGAGCAGAGAATTTGCCAGTAGACCCTTCCAGAGTAATCTTCACCTATAGGGGCCTGAGCCTTTTCTTGAATTGGGTCTTACAACTCTGAGTGTGATTTACTGAGCTCTATTTTCACAAGTAGCATGCCTACAGTAACCATGTGAGTGCACAACACACTCCACACCTAATAAATAAGAGCATACTGGAGCACTTTATGTATTTCAGAAAATCCATTCATTTTTGTATCACCTGAGGTTCTATGAACTACTGTTTTGATGATGAATAAAAATCTCTCCATAAATAATCTACTCTTAGGCACTGACAAATAAAACAACAGTATGGTTGTGTTCGTGATTCTTAAAAACAAGGGAATAATTATGGCAAAAATTTCTGATTTGCCCCCAGGGAACTTGGTCTGCAGGAAGCCATGTCCATGAACTGACAATGGGGGATTGATTACTTGTTACATTGGTTCAGGACCAGTATGACTGAAAAGAAGGCTAGGTTCATTGAAATGGAGACATTAATTTAACAATTTTTAAAAAACATCACTTATTTTCCTTAAGAATTTAATAGGTTGAATTGTGTTCCCCTAAAAAAGATAATGAAGTTTTAACCCATGGGACCTGCAAATGTGACCTTCTACAGAAACAGCATCATTGCAGATGTAATTACTTAAGATGAGGTCCTATTGGAGTAGGGTGGGCCCTCAATACAATGGTGTCCTTACAAGAAGAGGAGAGTTAGGACACAGACACAGGAGACAGCCATGTGATGGTAGTGGCAGAAACTGGAGCAGTGCGAGCATCCAAACCAAGGGATGTCTGGAGCCAGCAGAAGCCAGGAACGAGGCTAGGAAGGAGCCGCCTTTAAGAGCCTCAGACCAGGTATGGCCTTGGTCAATACCTTGACCGCACACTTCTGGCCTCCAGAAATATGAGAGAATACACTTTTGCTGTTTCAAGCCATCTTGTTTGTGGTAATTTGTGAAATTAGAAACTAATGCAAATAACTTCCAAGTATTAATGTCACAGACCTTTAGTCTATGACATGGGTGATCATTAATGATCGGACAATGTGTGGCTCAGTGGTATTGTTATAAGTAAAGAAAACACCAATGTCTTGTATCAGCAAGTCTATATAAAAATCTAGCTAAGGGGAGATGCAAAAATGATGGTGGAGTGAATGGAAGCTACACAGACGATCTCCCAGGACAAAACAGGAATTACAGCTAAAATAAAGACAAATTGTCAGAAAAAAAGCAACAGAAATGCAGCAGGACAGGACCATATAACCAGGGACACTGGTAGGATCTGTGGAGGCATGAGAGGGTGGTGGGCTGGGAGCCCACAGACAGTGGAGGTCTTGGTTATCAGCAGAGTCCTCGGTGATAAAGTGCTAAGCTTGCACCACAATGCAGAACTGGAACAGAACACTGGTTTGGCTACGGCCACTCACCTGGGGCTCTAGCAGAGGGAGGGCAGACTGGACTGGAGCTCCGTGGGGAAACCCAGGATTTGGAGGGCACTCAGAGTTCTTGCTGAGTCGCAGCCACAAAGGACTATGGCCAGTTCTCCTTCCCAGACCTGTGAGGAAAAGCAGCAGCCCCTCCCTCAGAAATTAAGCCCCTTACTGGTGAGTCAAAGAAATGCATATTTAGGCTCATTAACAACCATCATCTATCCCACCCTCTGGAAATCCTCTTATGCAGAACACCAGGGCTACATTCCAAGGCCCTGAGTAACTGAGACCACTAGCCTCCAGACAAAAAGCTATAGAATAACTGAACCTTTCTTGGGCTTGCAAATCTACCCAGGAAAGTAAGAATAGACAGTGGTGATTAAAGTGGGCCCACCCACGCTCATCGAAACCCAGTAGAGGGAGCCACAAACAGCAGAACACCAACAAACACAGAAAAAAAATTGGCAGGCGCCTAAAACCATTGAGATAGCCAAAATGGTGAAACAAAGGAACAAATCCCAAATGAAAGAACAAGAGAACTCTATCAAAGATGAGATCAGTAGAATGCAGCTAAGCAAATTATTAGAGGTAGAGTTCAGACCCATGATCTTGAGGAAGCTCAACCACATAAGTAAGGACAGCAACACCATGAGAATACATAGAAATGTTGAAAACAAACCAAATGGAAATAAAGAATGACATAGCAGAAATAAGAACACATTGGAAGGACTAACCATCAGAGTAGAGGAACATGAGGACTGGATCAGTGAATTACAAGACAGGGTAGAAAAGATCAACCAATCAGAAAACTAAAAGGAAAAAACAATTTAAAAACAGAAAGATAGCTTAAGAAAACTGTGGGACAACTGGAAAAGTAATAACATTCTCATCAGAGGAGTCCCTGAAGAAGAAGAAAATGTGCAAGGGTTGGAGAATATATTTAAAGTAATAGTGACAGAAAACTTCCCTAATTTGGTGAAGGAAGAAGGCCTTCAATTTCAAGAAGCACAGAGAGTCCCAAGTAAGAAGAACCCAAACAGGCCCACACCAAGACACATAATAATTAAAATGCCAAAAATTAAAGACAAAGAGAGAATCCTAAAGGCAGCAAGAGATAAGCAACAAGTTACCTACAAAGGAATCCCCATAAGGCTCTCATTTGACTTCTAAAAAGAAACACAAAAGGCCAGAAGGGAATGGCATGAAGTAATCAAGGTCATGAAAAACAAGGATCTGAATCCAAGACTACTCTATCCAGCAAGGCTATTATTCAAAATAGAAGGTCAAAGAAAGTGCTTCCCAGACCAAAAAAAAAAAAAAAATTAAGGAAATATATTAGCACCAAACCAGCACTGCAAGATATGCTAAAAGGACTGCTGTAATTAGTAGAAGAAATAGGAAGAAAAATGTTAACCACACTAATCAAAAATGGCAATAAATAAGTACATATCAATAATCACCTTAAATGTGAATGGTTTGAATGCTCCAATAAAAAGACACAGAATAGCTGACTGGATAAGAAAGCATGACTCACATATATGTTGTTTACAAGAGACCCACCTCAAAACAAAAGACTCACATAGGTTGAAAGTGAAAGGATGGAAAAAAATCTTTCAAGCAAACAAAAAGAAACAAAAAAAAATGGTGTAGCAATACTCATATCTGATAAATTAGATTTCAAAATGAAGGCCATAACTAGAGACAAAGAAGGCCACTATATAATATTGAAAGGATCTATCCAACAGGAACATATAATCTTGGTAAACATATATGCACCCAATTTAGTAGCACCAACATATATTAAAAATCTTCTAGAGAACTTCAAAGGAGAAATCGACAACAATATAATTTTAGCAGGGGAATTCAACACCCTGCTGACATCACTGGATAGATCTTCTAGACAAAAAAATTAACAAAGAAACACAGACTGTAAATAAAGCACTAGATCAAATGAATTTAATAGATATCTACAGAGACTTACACACCAAAACTGCAGAATTCACATTCCTTTCAAGTGCACATGGGACATTCTCAAAGATAGACTACATGTTAAGGCACAAACTGAGTCTCTACAAGTTTAAGAAGATTGAAATCATATCAAGCATCTTCTCAGATCACAATGGTATGCAACTAGAAATAAATTACAACAAGAACATGCAAAGATATTTGAAAACATGAAGGCTAAATAGCATGTTATTGAACAATCAATGGCTTACCGAGGAGATCAAGGAAGAAATTAAAAACTTCCTGGAAAACAATGAAAATGAACATACAACAACACAAAATTGATGGGATGCAGCAAAAGCAGTTCTGAGAGGGAAGTTCATAGCACTACAGGCCTACCTCAAGAAGCAAGAAAAATTTCTAATAGATTATCTAACCTCACAACTGAAATAACTAGAAAGCAAACAAAAAGAAAACCCTAGAGCAAGTAGAAGGAAGGAAATAGTAAAGATCAGAGCAGAAATAAAGACATGGAGACCAAAAAAAAAAATTCAAAGGATCAATAAAACAAAGAGTGGTTTTTTGAAAAGAAACACAAGACTGATGGACCCTTAGCTAAACTCACCAAGAAAAAAGAAAGAGAACCCAAATACACAAAATTAGTAATGAAAGAGAAAAATAATAACTGACACCACAGAAATACAAAGAATCATGAACAAAGACTATGAGCAATTATATGGCAACAAATCTGACAATCTAAGTGAAATGGACAACTTTCTAGAAACACATAGAATCCCGAAACTGAACCGGAAAGAGATAAGAAACTTGAACAGACCAATAACAAAGGAAATTGAAAATGTTCAAGACTCTCCCTGAAAACAAAAGCCCAGGCCTGGAAGGCTTCATGGGGGATTTTTACCAAACATTCAAAGAAGAAATAATACCCATTCTCCTCAAACTGCTGCAAAAAATTCAAGACGGAGGACTTCCAAACTCATTTTATGAGGCCAGCATAAGTCTAATTCCAAAACTAGAAAAAGACACTATGAAGAAAGAAAACTACAGGCCAATATCCCTGATGAACATAGATGCCAAAATCCTGAACAAAATACTGGCAAATCGAATGCAGCAATACATCAAAAAAATTATTCACCATGACCAAGTGGGATTCATCCCAGAAATGCAAGGCTGGTACAATATTCACACATCAATAAATGTGATACACCACATAAACTAAATGAAGAATCAAAACCACATGATCATATCAATAGATGCTGAAAAAGCATTTGACAAAATCCAGCACCCATTTCTGATAAAAACACTCAGCAATCTGGGAATACAGGGATCATATCTTGACATAATAAAGGCCATATATGAAAGACCTATAGTCAACATCATACTCAATGGGCAAAAACTAAAGGCATTTCCCTTACGAAGAGGAACAAGACAGGGATCCCCACTTTCGCCACTCTTATTTAACATAGTACTGGAAGTCTTAGCCACAGCAATAAGACAGAAATTAAAAATAAAAGGGATCCAAATTGGAAAGGAGGAAGTGAAACTATCATTATCCATTGATGATGTGATATTATACATAGAAAACCCCCAAAACTCCATCAAAAATCTACTAGATTTAATAAATGAATTTGGCAAAGTAGCATGATACAAAATTAACATCAAGAAATCAATGAATCAATGGCATTCTTTTTTTTTTTTTATCCTCACCTGAGGACATTTTTCCATTTTTTGTTCAGGTAGAGTGGGAGGGAGAGAGAGGAACAGAGAGAGAGAGAGAAACATCGATGTGAAAGGAACACATCTAGTGGCTGCCACCCGCACGACTGACCAGGGCCGGGGACAAATTGCAACCGAGGTATGCGCCCTTAGCGGGAACCGAACCCGGGTCTCTCTGAACCGCAGGCCGACACTCTAACCGCTGAGCCAAACCGGCCAGGGCTCAATGGCATTCTTATACACCAATGATGAACTCACAGAAAGAGAAACTAAAAAAATAATCCCATTTACCATCGCAGCAAAAAAAAATAAGATACCTAGGAATAAACTTAACCAAAGGAATAAAGGACCTATTCGCAGAAAACTACAGGATATTAAAAAAATAAATAAAGGAATGTATAAAAAAGTGGAAGCACATACCTTGTTCATGGATTGGAAGAATTAACATCATTAAAATGTCCATACTACCCAAAGCAATCTATAGATTCAATGCAATCCCCATCAAAATACCAACAACATACTTCACAGAAGTAGAACAAATATTTCAAAAGTTCATATGGAACCAAAGAAGACCTCGAATAGCCACAGCAATCTTGAAAAAGAAGGACAAAGTAGGCGGGAAAATAATACCGGATATTAGGTTATACTACAAAGCTACTATAATCAAAACAGCCTGGTATTGTCACAAGAACAGGCATATAGATCAATGGAATAGAACAAAAAACCCACAAATAGACCCAAAGCATTATGCTCAATGAATATTCGACAAAGGTGGCAAGAGCATACAATGGAGTAAAAACAGCCTCTTTCATAAAGGGTGTCAGGAAAATTGGACGGCTACATGCACAAAAATGAAAATAAACCATCAGCTTACACCATACACAAGAATAAACTCAAAATGGAAAAAAGACTTAAATGTGACTCATGAATCCACAAAAATTCCATGTAGGCAACAATATTTCAGACATCATACGCAGCAGAATGTTCACTGATACATCACATAAGGCAACAGAAACAAAGGGGAGCATGAACACATGGGACTACATCAAACTCAAAAGCTTCTGCACAGCGAAAGAAACAACACCAAAATGGAAAGGCAACCCATTGTATGGGAGAGCATCATTGCCAATGATGCATTAGATAAGGGGGTAATTTCCAAAATATATAGAGCACTCATACAACTCAACAAAAGGAAGACAAAGAACCCAATTAAAAAATGGGCAGAGGAACTAAATAGAAACCTCTCCAAACAGGACATACAAATGGCTAAGAGACATATGAAGAAATGCTCAACATCACTAATCATCAGAGAGATGCAAATTAAAACAACAATGAGGTATCACTTAACACCTGTCAGAATGGCTGCCATCAACAAATCATCAAACAAGTGTTGGTGAGGGTGTGGAGGAAAGTGGATTCTAGGACACTGCTGGTGAGAATGCAGACTGGTGCAGCCACTATAGAAAACAATATGGTGTTACTTAAAAATTGAACTTCCATTTGACCCAGTGATCCCACTTCTAGGAATATGCCCTAAGAAGCCTGAGACACCAATCAGGAAGAACATATGTACCCCCATGTTCATAGCAGCACTATTTACAATAGCTAAGATCTAGAAACAGCCCAAATGTCCATCAGTAGATGAATGGATAATAAACGCCAAGGTACACATACAGAATGAAATACTATACAACTGTGAGAAAGAAAGAGCTCTTATCTTTGAGATGACATGGAGAGACCTGGAAAGTATTTTCCAAAGTGAAACAATCCAAACAGAGAAAGACAAGTATTATACGATCTCACTTATTTGTGGAATATAATGAACATAACAGTCTGAAGAATAGGGCAGTCCCAGAGACGTGGAAGTGGGGTACAGACTGACAATCCCCAGAAGAGGGGGTGAGAGGTGAGAGATAAACCAAAGAACTTATATGCATGTATGTATAACCAATCACATGGTCAACAAAGCTGGCGACAGGGCGGGGAGGGAGGGATAGGCAGATGTCAATGGGGGAAAAAGGCGAAACAGCTGTAACAAAAATAAATTAATTAAAAATTTAATAAATAAACAAAATTTTCAAAACTTTAAAAAAAAGATCTTGCTAAGGATTATACCAGCAAGGATGCCTGTTGCATGACCTTTAACTTTTTCCACAACTATAGGTGGAGGGCAATATTATCCTAATTTTATACGAAAGGAAGATGAGGCACAAGTAAGTTAGGAATCATCACTAGGGAAAAAGCCACAATTCAAACACAGGTCTATTTGATTTCCTGCAGGATGCTTTGTGTACTGCCTTTCATTTTTCTTATACATCACAAAAGAGATAATTTGACTGGGTTTTGTTTTTGTTTTTTTTCATTGAATTAACTGCAGGCTTGGCTATTTAAAGTTGCACCCTATTAGGAATCAATGGAAATAAATTTGCCCAATGTCATTGTATTTATTTGATTCATTTTAGTCCTATCAATCATCATAAGATCATTCCCAGGGAAATATTTCCTCTTTTTCTCACTAGTCCTCCATATGTCCACTGCATGTCTTACGTGTCCCCAAAATCAAATAACCCCCAACGTGCCTCTTTAGGGAAGTGGAAGAACATCTGACAAAAACGAGGGTGGGCGAGTTGTGTTAGAGCCCCCGTGCTCCATTTTCAGGACTTCCCCTTAGAGCCTGTGCCAATGTGATGGTTCCTGGCACCCTCATTATAAAATGAGGTGCATGATGCTTACTGTACAGCATTACTACACAGGTTAGCTGCTTAGCATAATGGCAGATATATAAACCAAGTTACAGTTAATGTCTTCAATAATGTACTTTACTTTAGAACTGGCAAAATGTGTTGAGTATATAAAATTGACTGCAAAAGTATGTGAGTTATGTAATTTAAACCATCAGCTTCTTAGTTTCTATTATCAAAATGGATTTTTAAAAAGACACAGAAATCAAAGGCAGCATTTTCCCCCCTGTATTATTTAAAGTATTTCCTACAAATCAAAATACAAAATAGTTCTGAAAAGCTAATCTTCACAATAAGACTAAATCTGTAAAGGTCCAAATTCTATATAAAAAAATTACTTATATATATAAGCAGACTGAGCATCACGCTGTTTTCAAATTCCCTCCAATAAAACATAATAGTCACATATTTCCCATCCAAACCACTTTGCATGACAATAGGAACCAAAGGGTAAAAATAAAAGGCATTTACTGGCATTTTTAAAATGTCAAATGTAGTCTATCCAAATGATTGAATACTTCCAAAAAAGTTTTAAAAGGAAAATGATGATGCTATTAAGGGAGACAATATATATATATTTTCTTTATAAAAATGATATTAACTTTTAGATTATTCATCATTATGAGTAATGTCAGTGAGCTGACAAAGTGTGGTGGTGGAGAGTGTGGAGCCTGGAGTCAGAATCTGGGGTTATTATCCCATCTCCACTGCCAGCGCTATGTGACCATTGGGCCCTCCATGTCCCCATTCAGTCCCCAGTTTCCTCAGATGCAAAATATAAATGTGAATAATACTAATCTCTTCCAGTAACTGAAAGAATTACCTAGGTGCACACAGCATGCTTTAAGACAGTGCCTAGCACAGAGACAAAATGCATTTAATGTTTGCAATTATTATTATGTGTTTTACAAAGAAATAACACCTGATAGTGAGGAAAAATAAATAATAGAAAAAGCTACCAAGTACTGAATTCATTCTTAGCCAGGCCTGGGATGAGTCCTTTTGGGTGGATACACTGTGCCATAAACACTGTCACTGCCCCAGTGTTACAGACGATGAACCTACGGCATGTGCAGAGGAACTCTGGCCTGCCCAGTCTAGCAGCTGGGAGAGCCAGGGTTGTCTCTGTCCAACACTGAGAGGATCCAAAAGCCTTCATTAACCCTCTCCTCCTGCCTCCAGACTTGCAGTGTGAGTGCAGTTCTCAAAGGGAAGAACCTGAAGTAGTGACTTCAGTGCAATCATGTGTGAACGTAATTTTGAAGGGGTGTATTTTTAGGAGAAGGAGAGGGAAAGCGAGGGAGGGCAGGGAAAGAAAGTGAAGCAAGGGTATAGCTGGGGACTAGTTTCATCCTGGGGCAGTCAGTGGTACCACAGAGTTGGTGCCAATGGAGGCAACGGGCCAGCCCTTTGGACCTTCTGTCAGTCAGTAGGCACTCACAGGCACAGGATCTGGGGTTGGGGGTGTATGTTTTCCTGAGCCAGGCAGCTCCCATTCCTCAAAGCCAAAGCTCTGTGCAAGGGACAGCAGTGAGCCCTTGGACACCACCAACTTCTGGGGAAAGACACAACAGACCAAGGGAAGGCAGCAACAGCGTAGACTCTCATCCACGGCTTGATATATGGTCTTTCTTCAAGGAGACCCAGCCTGTCAGAGGGCTCTGTATCAGCACAGGCTCAATTCTGGAAAGTAGGCAAAGGATTTGGCCTCTTCAATGGGCAGCTGATTTCAGCACTCAGTGTGCATTGTTCTACCCCATTTTACATAAAAGACTTGGGCATTTGCGAATATTGCTATCTGCAAGGTGGGGGTGGAGGCCCTGGAACCAATCTCCCACAGATATCAAAGGATGACACATTTTTGGCGAGTCAAAAATTACATGCAGACTTTCACGCTTGGAGATCAATGCCCTTGTATCTGGTGTTGCTCAAGAGTCAACTGTTATTTACATCTCTAGGACTTTTTTCTGGCTACTTATGTATTTGGACCAGAGAACACCATTTCCAGAGACTGTGTTGGGCCAGCTGCCCCTGGTTGCTACACTCTGACCTTGCTGTCCATTTTGGTCATTCCACCCCTGTTATTTTCTGGCCCTGAAGTGCTACTACCTGGCTGATGCTGTTCTGGGCTCCCATTTACCTCACTGACACAGGGGAGCCCATGTGTGTAATGGAAGCTCCTCTACCAGCCCTGGGAAGGAGGCTACCCAGGCTGAGTTCTCAGCAATGTTGATGTCCTCCTTATAAGAGCATTTCTTTTCATTTTGGAAAACACTCATCTTGTGGGTTTCCAATAACTTAGGGTGCACCCAGTCTGGTAGGCCCAATTCTTTGAGTTGTGTGTCCTTCACTTACCTGTCACAAATTGTCAGCTTCTCTGCTTCATCTTGTGTGCACCATCTAATTGTCCAAGATTATAAGAGCCGACCAAATGGTGTATTAGAAATACTGCCCAAGCCCCTGGCCAGGAGGTTGAATGCTGTGTCCTGAGACAATGTTCTCACGTCATAAAGCTCTGTTTTGCAGCCTTGGGTCTGTCCTTTTTGATCCAGCCCTCAGAATACGCTCCTGCGCACCCTCCCTCCCTGCTGGTCCACGCAGCTGTGTACGCCCGCCCTTCCGAAGGGCCTCTCCTCCCCCGCAGCCCGGTCAGCGCTGAACTGATCCACACGGTTCGCACTCAGCACAACGCGAGGGTCGGCATCCCCCTGCGATTTTTGCCCTTTCTACATCAATGCTACTACTCCAATGCGCAAACGGTTCTCTAAGTGGGAACATGGTTTTACTTGAGACTGTCCATCAGTCGCTAAGTGGGAACGGCCAGCGGAGGGGCGCAGACAGACCCCCGCGGCAGCGCTGCTCTGCAAGGCGGCCGCCTTGTGGCTGCTCCGCAAACGAGCGGAGCGACCAGTCACTAGGACGAAGGGCTGAAACTGAGCATTGCTTACCCTAGAGGACAGATGAAACGTAGTTCGGGTCAAGGGGAAAGCCAGTTTATTTAATTCTTTTCAGTTACGTAAAAATATATATATATATTTTTTTTTTCAGTGAGTTTCAGGAGTGTTTTTGGATTTGACCTGAGCTGCGACTTTCAGATTTGGACTGTGTTACACTACCCTCTCCACGTTCTTCAGCTTGCAGATCATAAACAATGGGACATAGCCTTTATAAGTGAGTGAGCCAATCAATACAAGTAGTTAATAATGCCCTTGGCTCGTTCTCTGGAGAAAGCTGGCGCATGCACCTGTGAATCTTCTCTGTGGCCTTGTAAACCAGCTCCTAGCGACCGGGACACCACTGCTCTGTGCCTCACTGATAGCAGTAACCACCGTGCACAAATTTATTTTCAGATTAAAAAACCCATTTTGAAAAACCAGCTTTATTAAACTTGTAGGTGATAAATTTCCCTACAATATTTATCATTGAGTCAATTTAAACACAATTTTCAATGCATACAAATCTTTCCAACTTTTACTGAGCCACTATAATCCAATAGGTGAACATAATCCTTTTTTTAAATCCTCACCCGAGGACATTTTGTTTTTTTTTTTTTGCATTCATCTTCAGATAGAGCAAGAGGGAGCAAGGGAGGAAGAGAGAGAAAGAAACATCGATGCAAGAGAGACACCTTGACTGGATGCCACCCACACAACCCTAACCAGGGCCGGGGACAAACTGCAACCAAGGTATGTGCCCTTAGTGGGAACCGAACCCAGGTCTCTCTGGACCGCTGGTTGATGCTCTAACCTCTGAGCCAAACCAGCCAAGGCATCATCTTATTTTTATTCAACACTTTCTGTAGCCCAGTTTCCCAAATATATATATATATATATATGAATCTGAAGCTCTCATAGATTATCTTATAGGATGAGAACATGTTTGTGTTCAAGAAACACTAGAATTATCCAAAACTCTTTAAATTGAATTAATGCTACATCTTAGTCTACAGCTCAATAGAAGCTGTATTTGTCTAAGTCTCCACTTCTTATATTCTCTATAAGAAAAAGGAAAATACTACACATAAAGTGATGGTCCCTCCTAATAATATCATTAAAAAATGTTGTGTACTTTCCTCAGTGACTACAGATTTATTTGTACAGATAACCTGACCACCACTGCGTCATTTTTAACCAATAACTTCATTTTAACTAGATTCTTTCACAATGAGGTCTTCAAATAATTAATTGTTCATGATATCTCCATCCAAAAGAGCACATTAGCCAAAGGAACTCATCATTTTATAGAAGTTTCTATAGTGATCAAGAGGTTGATCTCATTTTCCCATCAAATTGTATTTACGATTTTCAGTGTTAGACCTTTTTGGTGGTTGTTCTGAACAAAGTAGAATTCCTACCCAAGGACCAAACAACTTCACCAAGATGACTTCTGGAAATGCAGTGAATTTTTTCACATAAGAAAGATCTTGATATTCTGCTCCCAATTGTTAACAAAACCTTTTGAACAGGACCTGATTATAGTGAAAAAGAGGACTTTTGTGTAGATAGTGAAACTTCCTTCAGGACTAGCAGCCATCTCTGGTACAATCACTTGCTAAAAGAATCACAATAAGTGGATGATCTTCACCAAAGTACAAAATATTGGGGTTTTTCAACTTGCGCAAAAAATACCACATTTTTCTAATTGCTGTTAAGGGGGATTTTGTTTTTCTTTTTGTTGAAGGACAAACAAAATTTGAAGATACTAGCCATGCTGGATATAGAAAGGAACTTACAAAATAAGAATTCCTTTTAACAGACTCAGAACACAAATAACAGATGACAGGTGTGACCTACATATCTAAGATGTTAGTAGACTCATCAAATTTTATATCAAAAGGATGTGTTACATTATTTCATAGCATGCTTCAAAATGTCATGGCAAGTTTTAAAGATTTTAGCATAGGTAATAATTTCTTTACAGAGATACCACTTTAAATCTTATTTTTCTGTATCAAGTTAAATGTGGTCATTTGGACTCAGATCAGTCTGACCATTTTCAAGTACAGGAGTTAGACACCACTGTCGCAAGCAGTAGTGTTAGAAAAATAAAGAAATGAAACTCAAAACAGAGTGCAAGTATCTTCTGGTTTCTGCTTTGCAAAATCTGAGCCCAGTAAGGACATAGAAAGTATCTAAGACAAAAATAAATGATTTGGGAAAATCGTGAGCTAAAATTGAATGAGAGACAATTTCCCCCCTTCCAAGTCTACTTTGCAATATTATCTCTTTTTCTGTACAGGTGAGTCTGAGAAACCTGCAAAAAAACAAAAAACAAAAACAAAGGTGTGACCAGTGAGATAAAAAGAAAAGCATTCATAAAATGCAAATTAAAACTACACCAGACTATCACTTCATACCTTGGGCATGAATGGTCATAGCACCTTCGCTTGTAATAGTAAAAAACTGGAAGGGACCCAAATGGCTATTAACAGGTAAATGGACAAACTGCAACATGGCCAAGCAATGTAAGATTTATCAGCAAAACAAAACAAAGTCTATTGATACATCAATATGGATAAAGAGAATGAATTTCACAAAATTACACTGAGTGACAGGGGTTAGACAAAGATAGGTGTCTCTACCCCGTACGATTCTGTTTGTGCATTTCAGGAAATGCTCCCTAGGCAGAAGAAAGCAGAACCACGATGTCCTGGGGAAGGAGAGCGGGGCAGGGCCAGTGTCTGGAAGGAGTGACCACAGAAGACGTTCGCAGGTAACGGATGTGATTTTAAATGTGATGATAGATGAATATACACAAAAGTCAAAATTTATCAAATTCTATTTTTTATATATGTGTTTATTGTATGACGATTATACCTCAATAAAGTTGATTTTTAAAAAACAAAGAATTAAGTTGTCAAAATAGCAAAGAGCAAACTCTTTTGAAGGCCTAAACTTTTTTTTTTTTTTTTTATCCTCACCCAAGGACATTTTTCCATTTTTTGTTCAGGTAGAGAGAGAAACATCGACGTGAAAGGGATGCGCATCGAGTGGCTGCCACCTGCACGACCATCAAGTTCCGGGGACAAACTGCAACTGAGGTACGTGCCCTTAGTGGGAACCAAACCCGGGTCTCTCTGGACCACAGGCCAACGCTCTAACTGCTGAGCCAAACTGGCCAGGGTAGAAGGCCTAAACTTTTTATTGCACCATTTAAATTCTTTCCATCACTTTGGAATCAGGGGTTCATGCTCGTTTTTTAATTGCCTATAATTGCTCCTTATAATCTCTATTCATATGAGTTTGCAACACACTTAAAAATAATGTGCAGACCAAATTATAACAAGAACTCCATCATTTTGTCAATATCACAACATAAAACGCAAAATGCAAGCAGGTGGAGAGGTGTTAAATGGGTTTTTAGAAAATACATGTATAAAAATAACCTCCAAGCTTTATTATTATCAAGCTTGCAGAAGTACAAACGTTTATACAGCCGAATCAGAATGCAGTGCGGAGCTCATTTACATCTTCACAGCACTGAATTGGTTTGCATCTTAGTTTAAACAGCCCGAGAGAATATTCTGACATTGTATCTTTTTTTATATACACATTAACGTATGATAATGTACATTTAAAATTTTATGTTAAAATCTAAAAATTTTGCACATAAAACAAACTACAGTAACAATTTCCTGAATGAAACAATAAAGAAGATGTCACATGACTCTCCTGACTTGCATGGACAGATTGCTGAGGCTGACTGGAACAGACCGAACAGAGAGCTTTTCTGGTGACTGTTTTTTCTTTTTCATCCTCACCTGAGGACATTTTTCCATTTTTTGTTCACATAGAGTGGGAGGGAGAGAGAGGAAGAGAGAGAGAGAAACATCGACATGAAAGGGACACATCGAGTGGCTGCCTCCCACTCAACCTAACCAGGGCCAGGGACAAACTGCAACCAAGGTACATGCCCTTAGCGGGAACCGAACCTGGGACTCTCTGGTCCTCAGGCCGATGCTCTAACTGCTGAGCCAAACCGGCTAGGGCTCTGGTGACTGTTTTAATGCCAGGTGACCATACTTCAGGAGTTAAAAGCAGCACTTAGTAGTGGACATCATGATTCTTTCCCCAATGCCATCTCATGGGCATGTAAGAAAATGAAGAACCCCAAAATGCTACCTGCTGAAACTAAATACAGCTCTCATAGATTCTGAGACTTTGAGTTAAAAACATATTCCTTGAACATCTGTATGAAATGTATATTAGACCTGGCCAGCTTGGCTCAGAGGACAGAGTGTCAGCACATTGATCCAAGGGTAGTAGGTTCGATTCTCAGTCAAGGGCACGCACCTGGGTTGAAGGTTTGATCCCTGGCCCTGGTCCAGGTGGTACAGAAGGCAAACAATTGATGTGTATCTCACAATGATGTTTCTCTCTCCCTCCCTTCCACTTTATCTAAAAAGTCATTGGAAAAATATCCTTGGGTTGTGGATTAACAAAATATAAAAATAAAATGTATTAATGTTAGAAATGTAATTATTCATTATCAATTATGTGCCAGGTTTTGTTCCAAGTGTTATTTAGATATTAATTTTCTCAATCTTCATAAAAACACTATGTGAGATAAGTGTTTTTCCAATTTTAACAGACACAATAACTTTGGCTCAAAGAGGTAAATTTAAGAGCTTGCTATGGGTTGTATAGTTTCACCCACTCCTGATTCATATCTTGAAGTCCATCTCCCCAAAACCCTAAAATATGAAGTTATTTAGAAATAGGATTGTTGCAGAAGTAATTGGTTACTATAATACAAGGTCATACTGGCAAAGGGTGGTCTCCTAAGACAATATGACTGGTATCCTTCTAAAAGTAGAAATTTGGAGTAAGATATACACACAAGGAGATTGCCATGTGCAGATGAAGGCAAAAATCTGTGTGAGGCTTCTACAAGCCAAGGAATACCAAAGATTACCATTCTCTCACCAGACAGTAGGAGAGAGGCACGAAACCGATTAGCTTTCATGGTCTGCAAAAGGAACTAAACCTACCAACACCTTAATCTCAGAGTTCTAGTCCCAAGAGTTGTAAGACAATACATCTCTGTTGTTTCCATTTCCTTTTGTGGTACTTTGCTCTCCCAAACTCATAGGGGCAGGCTCCAGACACCTGGCTCCAGAGTACGCACTATGCTATGTATTCTCAGCTGTATTTGATGATGTTTCGGGACATTGTAATTCTGTGTCTGAAAGGAAAAGGTCTTACTTTTAAGAAGGGGATGTGGACACAAATCAGAGGGAGGCGGTTCTATCGGCAGAGTGCACTGGAGGGCCCTTGACAGAGTCTGATGAGGGAAGGGCTGGAAGTCTCCTGTGCACTGATTGGACATGGAGTGGGGGGCGGATGGCGAGCCCGGGGGAAAGAAAGGACCACGCTATAAGAGACGTAAAAATCAACTCAAAAGTACTTTATTTCATTTTTCAAATCTGCATAAAGTTGGGCTGAGCCTAAATCCTGAACTTATGAGAAATCCAAGAAACAGATGAAAAACCTGTTTTGTCATAAATAACCTCCAGAGTGACTGACTTAAAATTTCAAACCAATCCACCTGAAAGTCAAGACCCCCTCAAATACCTTACTATATCCAAAAAAGAACATACCCAGAGAAACTCTAATCTGTCAAAAGAGAAAAATGAAAATCTCTGTTAACATTTAGTGTTACCAAAGAGAACTTAAACCTGATATAACTCTTTTGTGGTTGTTTCGGTTTTGTTGTTGTTGTTGTTGTTTGTTTGTTTATTTTTTTACAAAGAATACTTAGTCTATTCTTTCTGGAAGCACATTTTGTTTCACTAGACACTGGATAAGCCAATGGCTGATCTAAATGTTTTCTTGCACAACTCTGATAGGTACTTGGAAAATAAACCTGTTCTTGCATCGTTAGCATTACATGGGAGAGTGTTAGTTTGTTGATCCTGACCTAGAATGTTGTTTAATCTCCAGATAGATGAGTGCACAGGGTTTCAGTTGGGCAGTTTCCAACACATCTGAATCAAGAGAAGTTATGGACTACTCCCGCCTTTTATCACTGTCTAGCCAAGGCTTAATCTAGCAGAAGACAGCTATTTTCCTAATAGTTCTGTGGCCTTTGCAGACCAGGACTGTATCCGCTGAAACCAGGTACTTCTTGGCAAGAATTTTGGAAGGCAAGAAGTTCTTTCCTCTCATTGGAGATGGTTGCTGCTCTCCACACTGTGTCCTGATTACAAGATACAATCCTTCCTTTCAAACCCTAAATTAAATCAAACCTTTCCTTCCCTTTCCATCCATCTGAATTTAATATTGAAATTTGTCCTGATAGTTGTAATACACTCCTTGTCCAGGATGGAGTAAAATTTTACCAGGTTTTATTTACCTATCTACTATCTATCATCTATTTATCTACTATTTATCCACCTATCTGTCATCTACTGACCTACTGTCTTGTGTCATACTTAGTACTCAGTAGAATCAAACTCAATTTGAGGATAAATATTATTCTTTGGCTTTAGTATTATTTTTTATTGCCTGTACATCTTTTTCTGAAATCGCTCTTAAACTGGATTATTCTTGATACATCCTCATATATTTGGGGTTTTCAAAATATTTTCCATTCCTTTGATTTTTCACAAATGGAAAAAACAAGATGAACACATTTTAATAATTTATAAGGACTCTAGTATTCTTCAAAGCTTATTCAATGGACAGGTTTTCCCACAAAGTGCTAGTGCTTTAGTTGTCATATTTAACATGGTTGCCAAAATCAAACATACTTTGGAATATGACTGGCTTAACAAATTTACTTTTGTTTTGACTTTTTTACTGTAGAAATGATCAAAACATTTATTATGACAAAGCACAGAAAGAGATGCATTCCTATTTTTTCCCTTACTTAAAACAAACCTTCTTGGACACAACGCTAACAAAGGTTTAACAGGGAATGAAAGTTGTCCAGTCTTCAGTTGTAGCTCTGTTGCCAATCCTCTAATTATTTAAAGTGTCTTCTCCCACAGGAAGAAAAAGAATTATTGTCGGGTGTAGTTTAAGAGCTGCCTCTCAAAGCAGAACAAAAAAAGAAGTATTATGAGCAGCTAAGTTTACATAAAATGCTTTAACCAACTTCCACGTTATTGCCCACAGAAAATAATTCTGGATTAGTGAACTATTATAATTGTACCAATACACCGTTTGTTTGAACGTCTACTTCTAGTTTTATATAATAAGTTTATAAAATGCCATATCTGTTCAACAAAATAATGATTCTCATGCGTACTCATGTGTGACTTAAAAAGGCATCACTGAGTGCTCTAAATAATTATTTTTAATAGCTCTGAACATTGAGCTTTTATGTTTCCATAGCCTACGTGAAATTAAAAAATGGACTTTTTATGAAGTTAAATTTTTAAGATGGAAAAGCATATGAAATAAATTACATTCCCATTTGGAATTGTCTAATAAATAAATAAGTAAGGAGTTGTTCAAAATTAAACCGTAATCCAGAAATCCCTTAACAGATGTAATGTAAAACATGATGAATTAGAGGAAATATTTATGAACACGTTTTCTGTATTGGGCTACACATAAGGAAAATAATCCTGGTTCTTTTGAGATGATTAATACATTGATACAAATTATAAATGGAAGCCATGGTAGAAATGCATGATGAATGAGGATTGGTTTCGAATGGGTCCATATAATGATTACATTAAATGAACAGACTGTTGATGATAGGAGGGTTTTAGACACACAGAGTAGTGAAATAAATAAGATAATCATGAGCAAAATAGCAGGCATCCCTCACTCAGCTGGTAGTTTTGACTAAAAATAACTGAAGATGAGAATAATTAAACATGTTTCGTTTTGCCACGTTGCACAAGTTCTCTAAGACCTTGGGATCATTTTTTTTATATGTAGCAGATAGTATAACCTCTAAATCATTATATATATTGTATATATAGCCAAAAAAAGTGAGCAAGGTGACTACAGATGGGAAAACCTACTCTAGTGGTCAGAGAGCACTAAATAGAAGACCAGGGGATGTTTTACTTTCCCAAACTTTAGCAATTACCACATATACTGGAGTTCTTCCAAAGTGTGGGTGAGACCTTTGTTGAGTATCTGCTCCCTGCACTATGAAAGTCTACCAGTGACCCTAGGCATATTCAAAGCTACAAGCTAACAAAATAGAGGCAACACACCTCAGGATCACGCATGAACTACAGCAGTGAGAGCGTAAGGCAACCTCCAGTGGATTTCCAAGACAGCCCTGGCTGTCACCTCCTGCCCGCCCTCATTCATCGGCTGTCAGTAGACTATGATGGAGCTTTTAGACTACTTACTGAAATTCAGTTGTGTTTCCCATGGGTCAAAATTGCCTCCCCTAAAGCCTCTCCTGTTCTTTTGTTAATAGCATTTATTATCATTTGCAATGTGACATGTGTTTGGTAGACCTTCTCTTATGTCTTTGATAAATTGTAAGCTCCATCAGGTCACTATAGTTTATTTAGCTCCTAGCTAGAGCCATGCATATTATATACAGACAATAAATATTTCTGGACAAATAAATGCAGTTTGGGGGGCTATACTGAGCATTGGGGTGGCCTTAACTAGCATCTCAAAAGACTGGGTTAACTCCAGCTGTGTCATTTGACCCAGAGAACAGAGAGAATAAGTCCTTCCCATGTAGTGAAAAATCAATGTGCCATTTTCATTTAGTCTTGTATTCTGCCCTCTCTGTATTCTTGGAAACGAGAATTTTGGAGATTGTAAAAGAAAAAGAGGGTGTGAATCTTTGTTGAATTCAAAGGGACAGCTTGCAAATTTTCACTTTGACTTGAGGGTAACATAACAGCTGTTTTGTATGACAAATTGCACTGTTGTAACCAATATTATAATTAGGATAGAAAGCAGATATATTAAATTTACATTTAGCAAAAACTGCAGAAGATTAATTACAGCTTATTAAAATTCTACGCTTATCATTCCACTTTTTTCCCCCATTTGATACCAGAATGGAAGGATTCAATCCACTGATAAAACAAATCTAGTATGTACTAATTTCCATAGTGAATGCATTCAAACTTATGGACCCAAATATGTTAGCAAACATAATTACTTGAAAGTTAACTCTTAAGCAAGATAAAATCCAAATTAAATCGCCAAGGATCATATGTAGACAGAAAATACAATCAAGGAGAATCTATGTCAATAAGGCCCCAAATCACAAAATTATATGACTTATGTTGCCTACTATATTTTAACTTGGCTTCTTCTGAATTAACTCTTAAGGCATTGAAAGGCGTTTAAACTCCCTCGTTTTATATTAGCTGGCAGATGTCACAATACTGTCATCCGAATCTTCTGTCTCATTATGCATGCAAATGCAGAGAATCCAGCAAGAACACTTTTAGTTAGGTGAGTACTTAATGCCTCTTTTTTATTAGACAAATTTAATATAATCGCACACAATATCGTTTGTGCCATAAATTCTAAATAAAAAGCTGCCAGTCATTAAAACATAATGAGCCCTGGCCGGTTTGGCTCAGCGGTTAGAGCATTGGCCTGCGGTCCCGAGAGACCTGGGTTCGGTTCCCGCTAAGGGCATGTACCTCGGTTGCAGTTTGTCCCCGGCCCTGGTTGGTCATGCGGGTGGCAGCCACTCGATGTGTCCCTTTCACATCGATGTTTCTCTCTCTCTTCCTCTCTCCCCCTCCCACTCTACCTGAACAAAAAATGGAAAAATGTCCTCAGGTGAGGATAAAAAAAACAACAACATAATGAGTGTTTGTTGAGCTCATCTAAAACCACAATCTTAGATTTCAGAGGTCTATTTGCCTTTTCTGCACAATCGGTCAGAACTTTTTCGAAGTTAACCATGGAAGTCTCCCAAGTAAAATATGACATGATGCAAACAGCGGAGGTTCCCAGCTGAGCATGATCCATAGTTTCCACCCGTGGAAAGCTGTTCTATAAGGAAACTTTCAGCTAAACTTCCCAGGTTCGGTTTTGGAAACTTCTATAAATCCACCATAGTTCTACAATAAAAAATACTGATATACGTCCCCAAACAGTCCACTGATTCAACATAGTTCCTATTAAATAGTGTTGGGAACATTGCACAGATACATGCAAAAAGAAAAAGAGGAAAGAAACTAAACCACCAACATACACTATACACAAGAATAAACTCAAAATGGATCAAAGACTTAAATGTAGGTTGTGAAACCATAAAATTCCTAGTAGAAAATATAGGCAGTAAAATCTTACATCTCTCATAGAAATATTTTTTTCAATATATCTCTACCTCCTAGGGCAAGGGAAACAAAGGAAAAAAATATATACAAATGACTACATCAAACTAAAATGCTTCTGCACAGCAATAGAAACCAAAACACAAAATGAAATGGACACTCACTGTATGGGAGAACATATTTGCCAATGATACATATGATAAGGGCTTTATTACTAAAATATATAAAGAACTTATATAATTCAACACCAGAAAAACAAATAATCAAATTAAAAAATGGGCAAAGAATGTGAGTAGACACTTCTCCAAAGAGAACATACACAAAAATGGCGGCGAAGTGAATGGAGTGACACAGACCATCTCCCAAGACCAAACTGGATTTACAACGAAAATAAAGGCAAATCGTCAGAAAAGGGCAGCCAGAAGACATCTTGGAGGATCACTTAACCAGAAACACCCACTCAATCCTGGTAGGCTTGCGAGGACGCGATAGGGGACCTAGAGCCCAGGGTCCACAGCGGCCTGGCCAGGGGCCAGGGAACTCGGCTGGAAGTTACTGCTTCCGCCTCCCTTCCCACCCTGCATGGGCCCAGGGAACTCTGCAGCCGGCTAAACTCTCCGCTGGAGCTGCACAGACTCGCGAAGACCAGGGGACTCGGCGGAGCCAGGGAACTCGGCGGGAAGTTACTCCTACTGCCTCCCTTCCCACCCTGCATGGGCCCAGGGAAAGCTGTAGCCTGCTAAACTCTCGGCTGGAGCCACACAGACTCCCGGAGACCAGGGGACTTGGCGGGATTCTGCTACCAAGGCTGAGTCCTGCGAACTCTGCGTGCTAAGCCCTCAGCGGGCGCCACGCACACTCGCGTGGACCAGGGGACTGTGCTAGACGCTACTGCCCCCTCTGCAGTGTCCCGCTACTGAGGCTCAGTCCTGGGGCTTCTGCTGAGTGCAACCCCCTCAGCTGGTGCCACAGCCACAGCCGCCCTTGGCTAGAAGCAGCACCCTTGGGTTAAAAGTCCCAGGTGGCGCAAGGACGCAGAGTCCGGACAGAGGCTAAATTGGCAGCAGCCACTCACCTTGGGCTCCAGCGGAGGGAAGGCAGACTGGACTGGAACTGTGTGGGGACACTCGGGTTTTGGAGGGTGCTAAGAGCTTTCGCTGAGTGCAGCCATGCAGGACTGTGGTCATTTTACTTTTTCTCAGGGCCCTGGGGAGAGGTGGTGGCCCCTCCCTCAGAGATTCAACCCCACCTGGTGGCCATTGAAATGCTAATTGAGGCCCATCAAAAACGAACACCTGCCTCACTCTCAGGATATCCTCATACACTAAGCACCTGAGGGAGTTTTCCAGGCAACTCAGAAACCAAGGGTCTGCAGGTGACCTCTACTAATAGCCTCAAGGCAAAAAAACAAAAACAAAAACTAGAGGATAACTACCATTCCCTGGGCGTGCAACACTAACCAGAAAGGCTAAGACTTGACGGTAGTGTTTAAAGTGGGTCCTCCATGGTGCATCCAAACCCAGGAGACGGTGCCACAAACAGCAGAACACCAATACCCACTGGGAAAACTTGGCAGACTCCAAAGCCCACTGTGATAACCAAAATGGTGAGAAACAGAAACAAAATCCAAATGAAAGGACAAGAGCCCTCTCCAGAAGATGAAATAAATGAGGTGCAGTTAAGCAAGTTAACAGAACTAGAATTTAGAGCCATGATGTTGCGGAAGCTCAACAGCATGTGTAAGGACATGAGCAACATGAGTAAAGACATAGAAATGTTGAAAATAAACCAGCTGGAAATGAAAAACCAACAGGAAGAAATGAAGAATGACATATCAGAAATGAAAAACACACTGGAAGGTCTAAAAAGCAGAGTAGGGGAAGCCGAGGACCGGATCAGTTAATTAGAAGACAGGGTAGAAAAAATCAACTAATCAGAAAACCAAAAGGAAAAAACAATTAAAAAACAGGAAGAGAGCTTAAGAGAACTGTGGGACAACTGGAAACAGAATAATATTCGCATCATAGGAGTCCCTGAAGAAGAAGAAAGTAAGCGAGGGCTAGAGAATATATTCAAAGAAATAGTGACAGAAAACTTCCCTAATTTGGTGAAGGAAGAAGGCATTCAAGTTCAAGAAGCTCAGAGAGCCCCAAGTAAGAAGAACCCAAACAGGCCCACACCAAGACACATAGTAATTAAAATGCCAAAAATTAAAGACAAAGAGAGAATCCTAAAAGCAGCAAGAGATAAGCAACAGGTTACCTACAAAGGAAACCCCATAAGGCTCTCAGCTGACTTCTCACAAGAAACACTATAGGCTAGAAGGGAATGGTATGAAGTAATCAAGGTCATGAAAAACAAGGATCTGAATCCAAGACTACTCTACCCAGCAAGGCTATCATTCAAAACAGAAGGTCAAATAAAGAGCTTCCCAGACAAAAAAAAAAGGCTAAGGGAATACATTAGCACCAAACCAGCACTGCAAGAAATGTTTAAAGGACTGCTGTAATTACCAGGAGAAATGGGAAGGAAAATAGAACCACACTAAACAAAAATGGCAATAAATAAGTACATATCAATAACCACCTTAAATGTAAATAGACTGAATGCTCCCATAAAAAGACACAGAGTAGCTGATTGGATAAGAAAGCATGACTCATCTATATGTTGTTTACAAGAGACCCACCTCATAACAAAAGACTCACATAGATTGAAAGTGAAGGGATGGAAAAAAATCTTTCAAGCAAATGGAAAAGAAAAAAACCTGGGGTAGCAATACTTATATCTGATAAAATAGACTTCAGATTGAAGGCCATAACTAGACACAAAGAAGGCCACTACGTAATATTGAAAGGATCTATCCAACAGGAAGATATAACCTTGATAAACATATATGCACCCAATATAGGAGCACCAAAATATATTAAAAAAACTATTGGAGGACTTCAAAGGAGAAATCGATAGCAATACAATCATAGCAGGGGACTTCAACACCCAGCTCACATCACTGGATAGATCCTCTAGACAAAAAGTTAGCAAGGAAACAGAGACTCTAAATGAAGCACTAGACCAAATGGATTTAATAGATATCTACAGAGAATTACACCCCAAAACTACAGAATTCACATTCTTCTCAAGTGCACATGGAACATTCTCAAAAATAGACCACATGTTAGAGCACAAAATAAGTCTCTGCAAGTTCAAGAAGATTGAAATTATATCAAGCATCTTCTCAGACCACAATGGTATGAAACTAGAAATCAATTGCAAGAAGAACATACAAAGACATTTGAACACATGGAAGCTAAATAGAATGTTATTAAACAATGAATGGGTCACCGAGGAGATCAAGGAAGAAATCAAAAACTTCCTGTAAACCAATGAAAATGAAGACACAACAATACAAAATCTATGGGATGCAGCGAAAGCAGTTCTGAGAGGGAAGTTCATAGCACTACAGGCCTACCTCAAAAAAAAGAGAAAAATCTCTAATAGACTACCTAACCTCACAACTTAAAGAACTAGAGAGTAAACAAAAAGAAAACCCCAGAGCAAGTAGAAGGAAGAAAATAGTAAGGATCAGAGCAGAAATAAACGACATAGAGACCAAAAAAACAATTCAGAGGATCAATAAAACAAAGAGCTGGTTTTACGAAAAGATAAACAAGATTGATGGACCCTTAGCTAGACTCACCAAGAAACAAAGAGAGAGAACCCAAATACATAAAATCAGAAATGAACGAGGAGAGATAACAACTGACACCACAGAAATACAAAAGATCGTTAACAACTACTATGAACAATTATATGGCAACAAATTTGAAAATCTAAGCGAAATGGACAAATTTCTAGAAACACATAATCTCCCAAAACTGGATCAGGAAGAGATTGAAAACTTGAACAGAACAATAACAACTAAGGAAATTGAAGTTGTAATCAAGACTCTCCCAGCAAACAAAAGCCCAGGCCCAGATGGCTTCACGGGGGAGTTTTACCGAACATTCAAAGAAGAACTAATACCCATTCTCCTCAAACTATTTCAAAAAATTCAAGAAGAAGGAAGACTTCCAAACTTGTTTTATGAAGCCAGCATAATTCTAATTCCAAAACCAGAAAAAGACACAACAAAGAAAGCAAACTACAGGCCAATATTCCTGATGAACATAGATGCCAAAATCCTGAACAAAATACTAGCAAATCGAATCCAGCAATACACCAAAAAAATTATCCACCATGACCAAGTGGGATTCATCCAATGGATGCAAGGCTGGTACAATATTCGCAAATCCATAAATGTGATACACCACATAAACAAAATGAAGAATAAAAACCACATGATAATATCAATAGATGCTGAAAAAGCTTTCGACAAAATCCAGCATCCATTTCTGATAAAAACGCTCAGCAGTGTGGGAGTAGAGGGATCATATCTAGACATAATAAAAGCCATATATGAAAGACCTACAGCCAACATCATACTCAATGGGCAAAAACTAAAAGCATTTCCGTTAAGAACAGGAACAAGGCAAGGATGCCCACTTTCGCCACTCCTATTTAACATAGTACTGGAAGTCTTAGCCATAGCAATCAGACAGGAAGAAAAAATAAAAGGGATCCAAATTGGAAAGGAGGAAGTGAAATTGTCATTATTTGCAGATGACATAATGCTGTACATAGAAAACCCCAAAGACTCCACCAAAAGTTTACTAGACTTAATAAATGAATTTGGCAAAGTAGCAGGATACAAAATTAACGTCAAGAAATCGGTGGCATTCTTATACACCAATGATGAACTCACAGAAAGAGAAACTAAGCAAACAATCCCATTTACCACTGCGGCAAAAAAATTAAGATACCTAGGAATAAACTTAACCAAAGAAATAAAGGACCTATTGGCAGAAAACTACAGGTCTTTGAAAAAAGAAATAGAGCAAGATATAAAAATGTGGAAGCACATACCCTGTTCATGGATTGGGAGAATTAACATCATTAAAATGTCCATATTACCCCAAGCAATCTATAGATTCAACGCAATCCCCATCAAAATACCAATGGCATACTTCACAGAATTAGAACAATTACTTCAAAAGTTCATATGGAACCAAAAAAGGCCTCGAATAGCCACAGCAATCTTGAAAAGGAAGAACAAAGTTGGAGGGATCACAATACCAGATTTCAGGTTATACTACAAAGCCACTATAATCAAAACAGCCTGGTACTGGCACAAGAACAGGTATATAGACCAATGGAACAGAATAGAGAACCCAGAAATGGACCCAAGGCAATATGCTCAATTAATATTTGACAAAGGTGGCAAGAGCATACAATGGAGTAATAAATGGTGCTGGGAAAATTGGACAGCTACTTGCAGAAAATGAAACTAGACCATCAACTTAAACCCTACACCAAAATAAATTCAAAACGGATAAAAGACTTAAATGTAACTCATGAATCCATAAAAATCCTAGAGGAGACTGTGGGCAACAAAATCTCAGACATCATACGCAGCAGAATTTTTACTGACACATCACCTAAGGCAATAGAAACAAAGGAGAAAATGAACACATGGGACTACATCAAACTCAAAAGCTTCTGTACAGCGAAAGATACAATCATCAAAACGGAAAGGCTACCCACTGTATGGGAGAGCAAAATTGCCAATGATATATCAGATAAGGGGTTAATTTCCAATACATATAGAGTGCTCATAGAACTCCACAAAAGGAAGACAAAGAATCCAATTAAAAAATGGGCAGAGGAACTAAATAGACACCTCCCCAAACAGGACATACAAATGGCTAAGAAACATATGAAGAAATGCTCATTATCACTAATCATCAGAGAGATGCAAATCAAAACAACAATGAGGTATCACCTCACACCTGTCAGAATGGCCCCCATCAACAAATCATCAAACAACAAGTGCTGGCGAGAGTGTGGAGAAAAGGGGACTCTAGTACACTGCTGGTGGGAATGCAGACTGGTACAGCCACTATGGAAAACAATATGGTGTCACCTCAAAAAATTAAAAATTGATCTTCCATTTGACCCAGTGATCCCACTTCTAGGAATATACCCTAAGAAGCATAAAACACAAATAAGAAAGAATATATGTACCCGCATCTTTGTAGCAGCACTATTTACAATCGCTAAGATCTGGAAACAGCCCAAGTGCCCATCAGTAGACGAATGTATAAGAAAGCTGTGGTACGTATACACAATGGAGTACTATGCAGTGGTAAGAAATAAAGATCTCTTATCCTTTGAGACTACATGGAGGGACCTTGAAAGTATCATCCTAAGTGAAACAAGCCAAACAGAGAAAGACAAGTTTCATGTGATCTCACTTATTTGTGGAATATAATGAACATAACAGTTTGAGGAATGGGGTAGTTCCAGAGACGCGGAAGCGGGTACAGACTGACAATCCCCTATGGAGTGGGGAGGAGAAGGAGGGATGAACCACAGAACTTATACGCATGTATGCATGAACAGTGGGCATGGACAACAATCTGGGGAAGGAGCAGGGAGGGGAGGGAGAGGGGGGAATCAGTGGGGGGAAAAGGAGAATCATCTGTAACAGAAATTAATCAATAAAAAATAAATTAAAAAAAAAAAGAGAACATACAGATGACCAAGAGACATATGAAAAAATGCTCAATGTCACGATCAGATAGATGTCAATTAAAACCACAATGAAATATCACCTCATACTGTCAGAATGGCTTCTATCAATACATCAACAAACAAGAGCTGGTGAGGATGTGAAGATAAGGGAACCCTCATGCCCTGGTGGTAATGCAGACTGGTACAGTCACTGTGGAAAAACAGCATGAAGTTTCCTCAAAAAATTAAAAATAAAAATGCCTTTTGATGCAGCAATCCAACTTCTAGGAATATATTGTAAGAATCCCGAAATACCAGTTACAAAGAATATATGCACCCTTATGTTTATATGTTCACAGCAGCGTTGTTTATAATAGCCAAGATCTGGAACAGCCCAGGTGCCTATCAACAGGGGAATGTTAAAAAGTTGTGGTACATCTGCACAATGGAATACTACTCAGACATAAAAAAGAAGGAAATCTTACCTTTTGCAACACCATGATGGACCTGGAGATTATTATGCTAAGTGAAAGAAGCCAGACATAAAAAGACTAATACCATATGGTCTCACTAACATGTAGAATCTAAAGAACAAAAAGAACTGATGAACATAATAGAACAAAAGGCATGGGGACATGGAACAGAATGAGAGATGTCAAAAGGGGGAAGAGTAGGAGGGACTGGATAAAAGAAGGTGAAGAGATCAGACAAAAAACATATATGTATAACCCATGGACACAGACATCAGTGTGGTGATGGCCAGAGGCAGGGAGCGGCGGGTGGTGGCCGGGTGGAGGTCGATAAAGGGAGGGAAAACGGCACATCTGTACTGGAGTCAACAATAATAAAAAAAAAAAAAAAAAAAAAAACCTAAAAAAAAAGAATTGAAGGTAAAAAGCACAGATAAAAAGAGAGGGTCAAAGAAACAACCTGCAAGGTAGAATAATCATTAATCTTTAAGTAATTAATAACATAACTTAGAAATAAACCAAACAGAAGGGAAAGAACAACTTGATAAAGATTCAAACATAGTGGGAGATTTTAGCATAACTCTTAAATCAATAGGTTAAGTATATAAATAATAGGTACTTATACATAAGATTTAAATGAAATGACAAGTTTTCTGTAATCAAAATAGCATGTAAATGTTTGTACCAAACATAAGAAAGAAAGCACGATCATTATAAATTTGCATAGAAAAGATTACAGTCCAAGATATTACTAAAACCAAGCATTTTCACATCTTCACTAACTGGAATATATTTGAAGTACATTACATCAACAAAAATTTTACTATACATCAAAGCCATTTTTTTGGTTAGAAAAAAGGTAAAATGTATAAGTTTCAATTATAATTTGAGTAAAATTGACCTAGCCGTGTAAATTGGGAGGAACTAACACCAGAGCATATGCCAAGCTTTAAATGAATCTATTAAGAAACAAAATGTATCCAAAGTCAATAATTAAGCTTTCAATTCAAGAGGCCAGAGAAGAACATTAAATTAAACATAGGTCAATATTAAAACTTATATAGCTATTTAAGATAAGTGACACAGCTTAAAGTATAAATTAATGACAGGAAAAACTCCCTCTAAATTAAGATGGATAAATAAGTCAAAAAGCTTTCTTTTAATGTAGAAAAAAAAAAAAAGAAAAGAAAAGAAAATTTATCATCTTAACCATTTTTAAGTATACAGTTTAATAGTGTTGAGCAGGTTAACATTGTGAAACAGCTCCAGAAGTTTTTCATCTTGCAAAATGGAAATGCTATATCCATTCATCAACTTCCCTCTTTTCCCTCCACAGTCTCTGAGTCCCTTAGATGAGAAGTGCTATGCAATTGGAAAGTATTATTGCCACTGAAATAGTCATTATTGACCTTGCACGGGACTTTACATTTCAAAGTGCTTGATGACTGTTTCTCTTAGCCATTGAAGACAGGTTTTCCAGAACGCACTTCAGATTAATTGATTACGTTCTTGACCTGACTATTCAATTTATATTCAAGGTTTGCCTCTGTGTTCGGTTACAATGTATTGTTTTAAGCTTTCTATTTGTTTTTTAAACCCAGAGATTTTCAAAAGTTATTTTTGAGAACAAAGTACTTTCATGTAATCCATTTTGCCCTCTAACAGATTTTTGAAGATTAGAGTTATTTTTACCCGAAGCTATGGTCATTCGGAGGTTATACAATTCTATTTGTGAAGAAAATTGCAAAATTATATTCACGTTTTTTCCATATCTCTTTATCTATGTTGTTTTTGCTATTACTATTGCTAAGGTAATAGTAGATTTAGTTAATTCATTTGTTGTTAAGACCACACTATATTTACAGGAAAAAAAAAAAAAAAAAAGAGTATGTCTTTGGTGTAAGAGACTTGGGAATGATTCTTAAACTCACCATTACTTAACCATAGTTCTGCTAATTAACTTTGATGGGTTTCAGTTTTCTTATGTGGAAAAAGCAGAAAATGACTTCATAACTTGTTGTGATGATTTAATGAGGTGCCCATTATAAATTACTGTTATAGTATCTGACACAGTGTAAGGACTTTACAAATTAGCACACAATTTTGTGTATACTTATTTTCTCATTCAAATTTGTGGTAGGACAATCTTTACAAACTGAAGATTGGAGAATATCATTTTTACTCATTGAAATTAAGAAATTAAGTTAAATTAAGAAATTAACTTCCATTTTGTCTTTACAACAGTACAAGAACGTCTGTATACTGTAGTCTTACATGAATCTTATATTCCACAATTTCTGCTTGTCTTTAATTATTTCCAGAAGATTCTGAACTATATGGAACTAAATTATACTAGCAATCCTCCTGGACAACTATCCTAAGAACTGTCATTTTTCCTAAGCATAAAGTATCTTGTAAAGGCTTTGTACTACCAAAAGTACAGAATTCCCATAATGTCCTTGGCAAAACTCTATTTATTGAACAAAGTATAACTCAAACATCACCTTTTAGCCAAAGCTTTCCCTGCTAATTTCTCTCTGTGTTGGTATCTCTCTCCTCCTTTCCTTCTCTTTTGACTGTGAGCTCCTTGATACGAAACATGTTGTCAAACTTTAGGTACAAAATACCTGGCGCAATGGCTACCATTATCTAATCTCTACAGTACTTATCTAAAGGCTATACTTTAAATAGCATCACTGGTCTCCAATTGTCACAAATGATGCCTCATGAGCACAAGATGGTACCATCTTCTTTTCCATGTTATCTAGAAATTCTAACAATGACCCCCCCACCCCACCCCTGATCAACATGGGGGTATTTTCTTATTAGGACCTTGCTTAAAAATCTGCTGTAAGGTGCTAAAGAATTTATTCTCTTTCTTACTTTTTTTCAGCCACAAAGTAGATGATCCAATTAGCCAGCTGTGACCTTAGAAGATGAAGAATAATTATCTCTACATGTGGAACAAGATATAGACCAAACAATTTTTAATTGGATTCAAAGAAGAAATTTAAGAGAAGGATCCAAGACATATATTTTTATGCACAGTAAGGAAAAAGACTCCTTAAGGCTATGGGTCAATCCTCATTAAAAGCTCTCCTTTCTCTACTACTTTGAAGAGTTTTCAATATGTACAAGACAGTGGTTACACCATAGGCTTTGGAGTAAAATAGTCCAGGTTAGAGTTCCATGTCTAATGCCTACTGCTTCTTTGACTAAGACAATGTAACTGACCTCTGAGTTTCCTCATCTACAATATATGTGTAAGAAGATGCCAATATCATACATTTGTTGTGGGGTTTAAATAAGACAATATGTGCAAAGATCATTAGTAGGGTGCCTAAGGCCAAGTATCTAAGAAGAACAGGAAGGAAAAAAAACCCTGAAACAAAATTCATTTGTTTTCTAGATAGACCCTTTTTAATGTTAGCTAAAACTGGATGCTACCTAAAGAATCATGACTTGTAGGGCACCATGCAAAGGGTGGCTACGCAAAGACAAAAAATTACAATTTCTTCTTTAATAATTTTAAAAAAAACTTTTTTATTAATCCTCACCTGAGGACACTTTTGCATTTATCTTCAGATAGAACAGGAGGGAAAGAGGGAGGAAGAGAGAGAGGAACATAGACATGAGAGAGACACAGACTGATTGCCACCCACAGGATTCCGACCGAGATTTGTGGATGAACCGCAACCAAGCGGGAACCAAGCCCGGGCCTCTCAGGTCCATGGACCGATGCTCTAACCGCTGAGCAAAACTGGCCAGGACTCTAATAACTTTTGAGTAAGTTAGAAAAGAATGAAGTTCAAATAATATATTGATTGGATAAATCCATGGCTGCAAAAGAAGCATAACTCAAGATGTTCTGATAGATTAAATAAAAATAATTTTGAGTTGAGGTATAAAAAGAGATTTTATTAAAAAAATTTTTTGGAGTTTCCTAATTGTTAGAAGAAAAGAGAAGGGAGATTATTTTAAGGAATGTGACTGTTCTTCCGCTGGACTTTTTTTTTCCCCACTTGGGTGATTGCCATTTGCCTTCCAACCATCTAGCTTCATTCCCATCTTGTCAATTTTCACAGCTGCATCCTAAAATCCTAGTAACACATGTCCTCTTCATTTTATTCTCTTAGCTATGAAGACAGGTGATGACATCCTTTTAGAAATGACCAGGTCATTCTTCTCAAAAAGAACCAATTACAAGTTACTCTCAATATACTAGCTAAATATATTTACTGAAAGCTACAATGTAACAAGAATATTTTGTAGGTGCAAAGGTTTTCATTTCAGTTGAGAAAATTAAAGCATTACAGAGTAGTTCATTAACTTGCAATGTTTTGTTATGATGAAAAAGAAGGAAAATTATTATCTTAAATGATCTGCTCTGGTAACAAAGAACAGAGATGAAATTACTTGTCCCCAGTCACAGCAAAGTCAGCACAGAGCCAGTCAGATAACCTGGGCTACTGTCAGCCTTCCAAATAGTTTGGACCTTAGGAAAAAGGTATGAATAAATTGAGATAGTACAGGACTCTATTAAATAATGTTAATTTACAATAATTACTTTAGCAAACATCCTATTATAAAGCATAATTATAACAATTCTGTGAAATTTACTAATTTCCTTTTCCATTCTCCACTGAAGATTTTGTTGAAGAAAGTAAAAAATCTATTATTAGATTCAAAAATGTTGCTATGTTAAATCCATATTCAATGTGATTTCAGTGAATACGTTCTTTGAGTAATCTTCTCCATCATCATTCAGTCCATATGTAAATGAAAACAAATTTGAAAATGTTCTTTTCTCTTACGATAGACCTTATTTAGCAATTATTTATCATTTATTTTTCTCATGTAAAATACCTGTATCTATTTTCACTCTATATTTGAAATTATTAAATCAGAATTGCTTCCTTTTATGACTGTGATCTTTTCTCATATGTACCTTCAATGTGATCATTTTAAAACCTAGGCAATTAATTTTCTCATATTTTCTTTCACCTGTTAATAATGCCCAGTATTTCCACAGACTAAAAAATTGGTATACATTTAAGCAAATTGTTTTTTTTACAAAGTAAGATGATTATTTCACAAATTTAAAGATCTAGAAATGAATATTCTTTTTCTGCAAACAAAAATACAACCAACCAGGTAAAGTGTCCAAAGTTGCTAGTTTTTCCATATGTAAAATACTAGGTGGGTAGAAAATGGGGTAAGCCTTTGTCAATACCACATCAAATAGATACTACACAGAGAAGGCATCTATTGTCTGGTATCTTCTTAGTTAATAAATTCATTCTTTAGGGACAATACAGAGCTGATGAAATTTTAATGTGAACTCCCTATGGAACTGATTTCATACCACTTTCCTCATTCATTCATTCATTCATTCATTCACTCATTTATTCATTTAACAAATGCCAACTATACACTTGGAAATATAAGCAAACAAAACAAAGATCCCTGTTTGTGGAGCTAACTTTCTAATGTGTGGAGACAGAAAAGAAACATCTTAACTGCTGGCTGGGATTAAGTGACAGTTCTATAAAAAGTGTATCAGTTCAAAACAAAATGAGCAAGTAGAACATAAACAGACTCAGATACACAGAACTTTTTGTTTGTTGCCAGATGGGAGGGGGTTGGAAGGATGGTGAAAAATGTGAAGAGATTAAGAAGTACAAAGTCATTGTTAGACTGAAGAAATTCAAAGGGAAGGGGGGTTGGGAAGAGATAAATCAAAGAACTAATATGCATATATGTATATTAGAGGGGTGTTGACTTAACTGTGAGTAGAATTCAGTAGTATGTATGAAAAACACAACTGTGATTATCATAAAAAGTGAAGTACTGTTGCAATGCACATCTAAATTCTATTTAGGATAAAGCAAACCTTAGAGAAATTAAGGTTTCATTCACAAGACCTTTTCAATGTGTAGACAGTGCCTCAGGCTACTTTGATTCACTGAGAAATATTTGATCCATCTAATTAACTCTCCTTTTCTAATTTGTTTAATCAACTTTCTGATGATTATTAAGGATTTCTAGTTTAACACCAAGAAAGAAGGTGTTAGCCATGTCCATGTGAGTTTTATTAAGCATTTGACATTTGTAGCTCCTTTGAAATATGGTGAATTTGACCCTAGTTTTATGCATCTGTCTCATGAGCTTGGCTAAAAACTAATAGTATTCATGAATTCTTTGACGTGGAAAGCTGAATGCTGACTATCTTATATGCTGTACATATTTTTTTTTTTTTTTTTGCCACAAGTCTTTGTGGAGCAAACCTATTCTCTCAATTATTAAATAAATGAACATCTATAATTAAACTTTGCAGCAACCTTACAAGTTAAGGACTATTATCATACTCACTTTGTAGAGGAGGAAACTGAAACTTAATGGACCCACAGGAGTAGAACTTATACTCAGGTCTGTCTGACCCCAGAGCCAAAACCATTGCTTTAGACAACATACTGCTCCTGTTAATCAATGATATTACTAATCTCTGAAAACCCATGTTACAAGGGAAAGTTTTGTTTATTTTATTTAATTTGGTTAATAATTACTCCTGAGAGAGAAAACAGACCCTCTGTACAAGATACAGGAAAGGATGTCAAGTCAACTTCTCCCACATTTTCTGTTTGTTTAGTGCCATACCCCCCCGGGTCCAGGAAAACAAATGTGACACATGCTGCCTCTCACGGGATCAACAGCAGTAAACAGCAGTCAGGCTTCTGAAACTGCATAATTTAGGAACTTAGTCATTATCAAGATCAAGAATACCACACGAAGATTCTTGAAAATCAGGCAGTTAGCCATTCTTCCTGGTTCAGTGGTTGCCAGAGAGATCTTGCTTCTCTAATGTCCCACGTATCTTCCATTAATGTTATGCTTCTTCAGTAGAAACCCAAGTTTTAAAACTTTATTTCAGGATAAATGCAGTGAAACAATAACCAATCACGATTTGCTAGAATTTAGATGCATGTTATACCTCTATTTCCCTGTCAGGTATTAGTCTCAAAAGAGTTCAGAATAAAACTAAGATCAGTAGATATTGTTTTAAAAGAAAATAGATTTTTTTATGGGTTTATTCTTTTATCAGATAGTTCAGTGAATTTCACTGAGCTTGATAGACAAAAAAATAAATAAATAAATAAATAAATAACCACTGGTAGATCAACCAAGCAGTTCAGGTGGAAAAAATCTATCAGTTAACTAAGAAATAGTAAACAAAATGATTTTGTCGAAAGCCTCGGTGCACTCTGTTTACTAGGCATCTTTGAACTCATAAATGAGAGTAGAAGAAAAGAATATTTATTTGCCAATGACATCATTTTGATGGAATTTTTTATTTTGGAAAGCAGTTTACCACACTTTGTAAAAACTTATACTTAGGATGAGCACTAAAACTAATATTTGTTCAAAATAAGTTTGCCTTACACCTTTTGTGTTAGTTTCCTGCCAAACACAGAACTGCTCAACTACTTTGGCTCCTCATTGGCATGGATGACGTTTTCTGGGAATTTATTATGGGCTAAACTGTGTTTCCCCCAAATTCATATATGGAAAACCTCAGAATGTGACTATACTTGCATTGGGCCTTTAAAAAGATAATTAAGGTAAAGTTAGGTTCCAGTAGTGGTCCCTCATCTAATACCAGTGGAGACCCCATGAGAAGAGGGGATTATCAAAGAAGATATTTCCATAGGCACAAGAAAAGATGATCAACACCAGTAACCATTAGAAAAATGCAAGTCAAACTATGATGAGTTACTGCCTCATACTCATCGGAATGGCTGCTCTCAAAGCAATGGAGCACACAGAAGGCACCGCGTGTTTGAGAGGACACAGACAGGTTTGCGGCACTTGTCACTGTTGCAGGAATGTTAGAAAGTATAGCCACCATGAAAACAGAAAGTACAATTGCCATATTATTCAGCAATTATACTTCTGGGCGTATAATGAAAAGGGTGGGCAAAAGGATCTCATGTGTACGCCCATGTCTGTAGCAGCATTATTCACAACAGCTAAAACATGGAAGCAACCCAAGTGTTCATGGACAGGTGAATGGATAAGCAAATATAATATAGGTACTGGATGGAATATTACTCAGCCGTAAAAAAGGAGGACATTGTGCTAAGTTAAATAAGCCAGTCATGAAAAGACAAATACTATATGATACCACCTATATGCAGTACTTAGGATAGTCAAAATTATAGTGACAGAAAGAATGGTGGTTGTCAAAGACTGGAGGGAGGAAAAAATGGGAAATATTGTGTAATGAGTATAAGGTTTCAGTTTTGCAAATAGAAAATTCTAAAGATGAATGTTGGATTGAAAAATGGCGGCAGAGGAACAGAGCTACAAAGACCATCTCCCAGAACCAAACTGGAATTACAACTATAACACAGACAAATTGATGGGAAAAAGCAACAGAAAAGCAGCTTGCGAGGACCATATAACGAGGGACACTGACTCCATCCCGGTAGGCTTGCGAAGGCGCGAGACGGGGCTGGGAGCCCACGGTAGGCAGCTCGGCAGCGGCCTTAGCTGGGAGCGGTGCCCTCGAATCACACTCCCAGGCGGCCCCACAGCACAGCCGGGACAGAGGCTGAAACAGCCACAGCCACTCACCTTGGGCTCCGGCAGAGGGAGGGCAGACTGGACTGGAGCTGTGTCGGGACACTCGGAGCTTGGAGGGCGCTCAGAGCTTTGGCTGAGTGCAGCCACTCAGGACGGTGGCCACATTGCTCCTTCCCAGAGCTCTGAGGAGAGGCAGCAGCCCCTCCCTCAGAGATCCAGCCCCACCCTGTGGGCCATTGAAGTGCTAATTGAAGCTCATTAACAACCAGCATCTGCCCCACCCTCGTGAAAGCCCTTTGAGCTGAGCACCTGAGGGAGTTTTTCAATCAACTGACAACCCAAAACTCATCAAGTAACCTCCACTGCTAGCCTCCAGGCAAAAAGCTAGAGGATAACAGAACCTTTCCTGGGCTGGCAACTTTAACCAGGAAAGTAAGACTTGACAGTGGTGTTTAACGTGGGGCCTCCCTCACTCATCCAAACACAGGAGAGGGAGCCACAAACAGCAGAACACCAACACCCACAGGGAAAACTTGACAGGCTCCAAAGCCCACAGTGATAGCCAAAATGGTGAAACACAGAAACAGAAGCCAAATGAAAGAGCAAGAGACCTCCACTGAAGATGAGATCAATGTGGAGCAATTAGGCACGTTAACAGAGCTAGAATTCAGAGCCATGATCTTGATGAAGCTGAACAGCATGAGTACGGACATAGAGACACTGAAAATAAGCTAATTGGAAATTAAAAACCATCAAGAAGAGATAAAAAATGACATATCAGAAATGAAAAACACATTGGAAGGTTTAAAAAGCAGAGTAGAGGAAGCTGAGGACCAGATCAGTGAATTAAAAGACATGGTAGAAAAAAATCAACCAATCAGAAAAACAAAAGGAAAAAACGATTAAAAAACAGGAAGACAGCTTCAGAGAACTGTGGGACAACTGGAAACGTAATAATATTCGCTTCATAGGAGTCCCCGAAGAAGAAGAAAATGAGCAAGGGATAGAGAATATATTCAAAAAAATAGTGAAGAAAACTTCCCTAATTGGTGAAGGAAGAAGGCATTCAAGTTCAAGAAGCACAGAGAGTCCCAAGTAAGAAGAACTCAAACAGGCCCACACCAAGACACATAGTAATTAAAATGCCACAAATTAAACACAAAGAGAGAATCCTAAAAGCAGCAAGAGATAAGCAACAGGTTACCTACAAAGGGAACCCCATAAGGCTCTCAGCTGACTTCTCACAAGAAACACTACAGGCGAGAAGGGAATGGCATGAAGTAATCAAAGTCATGAAAAATAAGAATCTGAATCCAAGACTACTCTACCCAGCAAGGCTATCATTCAAAATAGAAGGTCAAATAAAGAGCTTCCCAGACAAAAAAAAAAAAAAGCTAAGGGAATACATTAGAACCAAACCAGCACTGCAAGAAATGTTAAAAGGACTGCTATAATTAGCAGTAGAAATGGGAAAAAATATAGAACCACACTAAACAAAAATGGCAATAAATAAGTACATATCAATAATCACCTTAAATGTAAATGGATTGAATGCTCCCATAAAAAGACACAGAGTAGATGATTGGATAAAAAAGCATGACTCATCTATATGTTGTTTACAAGAGACCGACCTCACAACAAAAGACTCACATAGGTTGAAAGTGAAGGGATGGAAAAAAATTTTCCAAGCAAATGGAAAGCAAAAAAAAGCTGGGGTAGCAATTCTCATATCTGATAAAATAGATTTCAGAATGAAGGCCATAACTAGAGACAAAGAAGGCCACTACATTATATTGAAAGAATCTATCCAACAGGAAGATATAACCTTGATAAACATATATGCACCCAATATAGGAGCACCAAAATATATGAAAAATCTTCTGGAGGACTTCCAAGGAGAAATCGACAACAATACAATCATAGCAGGGGACTTCAACACCCCATTGACAACACTGGATAGATCCTCTAGGCAAAAAATTAGCAAGGAAAGAGAGACTCTAAATGAAGCACTAGACCAAATGGATTTAATAGATATCTACAGAGAATTACACCCCAATACTACAGAATACACATTCTTCTCAAGTGCACATGGGACATTCTCAAAGATAGACCACATGATCGGACACAAACTAAATCTCTACAAGTTCAAGAAGATTGAAATCATATCAAGCATCTTCTCAGACCACAATGGCATGAAACTAGAAATCAATTGCAACAAGAACATGCAAAGACATTTCAACACATGGAGGCTAAATAGCATGTTATTAAACAATGAATGGGTCACCGAGGAGATCAAGGAAGAAATTAGAAACTTCTTGGAAACCAATGAAAATGAACACACAACAACACAAAATCTATGGGATGCAGTGAAAGCAGTTCTGAAAGGGAAGTTCACAGCACTACAGGCCTACCTCAAAAAACAAGAAAAATTTCTAATTTACTGTCTAACCTCACAACTTAAAGAATTAGAAAGCAAACAAAAAGAAAACCCCAGAGCAAGTAGAAGGAAGGAAATAGTAAAGATCAGAGCAGAAATAAATGACATAGAGACCAAAAAAACAATTCAAAGGATCAATGAAACAAAGAGCTGTTTTTTTGAAAAGATAAACAAGATTGATGGACCCTTAGCTAGACTCACCAAGAAACAAAGAGAGAGAATCCAAATACACAAAATCAGAAATGAAAGAGGAGAAGTAACAACCAACACCACGGAAATACAAAAGATCGTTAACAGCTACTATGAACAACTATATGACAACAAATTTGACAATCTAAGCGAAATGTACAAATTTCTAGAAACACACAGACTCCCAAAACTGGAACCGGAAGAGATAGAAAACTTGAACAGACCAATAATAACTAAGGAAATTGAAGATGTAATCAAGACTCTCCCAGCAAACAAAAGCCCAGGCCCAAATGGCTTTACGGGGGAGTTTTACCAAACATTCAAAGAAGAACTAACACCCATTCTCCTCAAACTATTTCAACAAATTCAAGGAGAAGAAAGACCTCCAAACACGTTCTATGAGGCCAGCATAATTCTAATTCCAAAACCAGAAAAAGACACTTCTAAGAAAGAAAACTACAGGCCAATATCCCTGATGAACATAGACGCCAAAAAATATTAGGAAATCGGATCCAGAAATACATCAAAAAAATTATTCACCATGACCAAGTGGGATTCATTCCAGGGATGCAAGGCTGGTACAATATTCGCAAATCAATAAATGTGATACACCACATAAACAAAATGAAGAATAAAAACCACATGATCATATTAATAGATGCTGAAAAAGCTTTCGACAAAATCCAGCATCCATTTCTGATAAAAACGCTCAGCAATGTGGGAATAGAGGGATCATATCTCAACATAATAAAGGCCATATATGAAAGACCTACAGCCAACATCATACTCAATGGATAGAAACTAAAAACATTTCCATTAAGAACAGGAACAAGAGAGGGATGTCCACTTTCGCCACTCTTATTTAACATTGTATTGCTAGTCTTAGCAACAGCAATCAGACATGAACAAAAAATAAAAGGGATCCAAATTGGAAAAGAGGAAGTGAAACTGTCATTATTTGCAGATGACATGATATTATACATAGAAAACCCTCCATCAAAAATCTACTAGACTTAATAAATGAATTAGGCAAAGTAGCAGGATACAAAATTAACATCAAGAAATCGATGGCATTCTTGTACAACAATGATGAACTCACAGAAAGAGAAACTGAAAAAACAACCCCATTTACCATTGCAGCAAAAAAAAATTAAGATACCTAGGAATAAACTTAACCAAAGAAGTAAAGGACCTATTTTCAGAAAACTGCAGGTCATTGAAAAAAGAAATAGAGGAAGATATAAAAAAGTGGAAGCACATACCCTGTTCATGGATTGGAAGAATTAGCATCATTAAAATGTCCATACTACCCAAAGCAGTCTATAGATTCAATGCAATTCCCATCAAAATACCAATGACATATTTCATAGAACTAGAACAAATACTTCAAAAGTTCATATGGAACCATAAAAGTCCCCGAATAGCCACAGCAATCTTGAAAAAGAAGAACAAAGTAGGTGGGATCACAATACCAGATATCAGGTTGTACTACAAAGCGACTGTAACCAGAACAGCCTGGTACTGGCACAAGAACAGGCATATAGACCAGTGGAACAGAACTGAAAACCCAGAAATGGACCCAAAGCAATACGCTCAATTAATATTTGACAAAGGTGGCAAGAGCATACAGTGGAGTAAAGACAGCCTCTTTAATAAATGGTGTTGGGAAAATTGGACAGCTACATGCAAAAAAATGAAACTAGACCATCAACTTACACCATACACAAAAATAAACTCAAAATGGATAAAAGACTTAAATGTGACCCGTGAGTCCATAAAAATTCTGGAAGAAAATGTAAGCAACAAAATTTCGGACATCATATGGAGGAGAATTTTCACTGATACATCACCTAAGGCAACATAAACAAAAGAAAAAATGAACACATGGGACTACATCAAACTAAAAAGCTTCTGCACAGCAAAAGAAACAACCATCAAAATGGAAAGGCAACCCACTGTATGGGAGAACATCATTGCCAATGATACATCAGATAAGGGGTTAATTTTCAATATATATAGAGTGTTCATACAACTCCACAAAAGGAAGACAAAGAACCCAATTAAAAAATGGGCAGAGGAGCTGAATAGACACCTCTCCAAACAGGACATACAAATGGCCAAGAGACATATGAAGAAATGCTCAACATCACTAATCATCAGAGAGATGCAAATTAAAACAACAAGGAGGTATCACCTCACACCTGTCAGAAAGGCCGCCATCAACAAATCATCAAACAACAAGTGTTGGCGAGGATGTGGAGAAAAGGGGACTTTAATACACTGCTGGTGGGAATGCAGACTGGTGCAGCCGCTATGGAAAACAATATGGTGTTACCTCAAAAAATTAAAAATTGACCCAGTGATCCCACTTCTAGGAATATACCCTAAGAATCCTGAAACACCAGTCATAAAGAATATACATACCCCCATGTTCATAGCAGCTCTATTTACAATAGCTAAGATCTGGAAACAGCCCAAGTGTCCATCAGTAGACGAATGGATAAAAAAGCTGTGGTACATATACACAATGGAGTACTATGCAGCGGTAAGAAAGAAAGATCTCTTATTCTTTGAGACAACATGGAGGGACCTGGAAAGTATTATCCTAAGTGAAATAAGCCAAGCAGAACAAGACAAATACCACATGATCTCACTTATATACGGAATATAATGAACATAACAGTCTGAGGAATACAGTAGACCCAGAAACATGGAAGTAGGGCACAGACTGTCATCCCTCCGAAGAGGGGGGGGGGGGGTTGGAATAGATAAACCACAGAACTTATATGCATGTATGCATGACCAATGGACATGGACAACTAAGCCAGGGACGGGGCGGGGGTGGGGTGGGGAGGGGGGTGCCAATGGGGTAAAAAAGGTAAAATATCTGTAACAAAAAATAAAAAATAAAAAATTTAAAAAAACAAAGATGAATGTTGACGATATACAATAATATGATTTTACTTAATGCCACAGAACTATACATTTAAAAATGGTTAAGATTGTAAAGTTTATATTATGTATATTATACCACAATAAACAAAGTTGAGATAATGATACTTGAAGATTATTATAAACAACTTCACACCAATGATTTGACCATTTAAATTAAACATAAAAATTCTCAAAATATTCAAGTTCACAAAATTGACACAAAAGTAGAACTATCATATAGTCCTGTGTCTGTTGAAACTATCATATAGTAGAACTATCATATAGTCCTGTGTCTGTTGAAAAGGTATATTTTTTACAAATAATTCCCATGAGGAAAGCTCTTGGTTTAGATGTTTCACTGGTAAAGTCTATGATACATTCAAAGAAGAAATATGCAATACTCATGAACTACTTTAAAGAGTGGAGAATGAAGAAAGACTTCATATGATACCAAAATCAGATTAAAGTATTACTAAAGATTTTAAAAACAGGGTCCCTGAACACACATGCAACAACTACTTAGCAAAGTATTAATAAATTAAATCCAACAAAATATACAAAGGATAATGTGTCATAACGAAGTAGACTATCTCTACAATGCAAAGTAGTTTAAAATCTAAATATCAATCAGCATAATTCTTCATGTCAGCAGGAAAAAAAAACAAAGATGTTATCACTTTCATAAGTGAAGAGAAAGCATTTGACAAAATTCAATTGCCTTCATGATAGAAAATAATGAAGTGGTCATAAAAGTTTCACTTAGAAAAATTTGTAGAACATTATTCAATGTTGCCACCTTCAGGGCAAATTTTAAAACAGCAGTGAAAGGTCCAACCAGTGTGGCTCAGTGGTTGAGCATCGACCCATGCACCAAGAAGTGGCCGGTTTGATTCCCGGTCAGGATACATGTCCAGGTTGTGGGCCAGATTCCCAGTGGGGAGCATGCAGGAGGCAGCTAATCGATGTTTCTATCCCTCGCTCTCCCTCTCACTTCCTTTCTCTCTAAAATCAGTAAAGGAAAAATATTTTAAAATAAAATAAAATAGCAGGGAAAGTGTAGGGCAAATGATATTCCTTCCATGACTAAATATTCCTGAATTCAAATACTACCTTTAATTCATGGAGAAGATATATTTTTCAAGTTGGGAACACAGAATCTATTTTGCTTAACAGTTTGCTTTCTTGACATAGTAATGCAGTAAAAAAGCACACACTGTTGAGTCATTCTAAAACATAGACGAGTCTCTGAATAATTATGCTGGTGAAAATGGCAGTCAAAAAATGAGTCCATATTGCCCTGGCCTGTTTGGCTCAGCGGTTGGAGCATCGGCCTGTGGACCAGAGGGTCCCGGGTTCCGTTCCCGCTAGGGGTATGTACAAAAAAAAAAAATGAGTACATACTTTATAATTTCATTTGTTTTAAAGTGTAGGAGCAGTAGGCTTTCATTTTTTTTATATATCTTAATTGTACTTGTGTATTGATTTATTTAGAACAAGAGGGAAGGAGAGAAAGAGAAATACTCATTTGTTGTTCACTTATGCATTCATTGGATGATTCTAGTATGTGGCCTGACCGGGGATCAGATCCAAAACCCTGGCTTATTGCAATTCTCCAATCAACGGAGCTGCCCTTCCAGGGTGGCTTTAATTTTTCTTGAGTAATTACCTAGGCGTAGAAAGGCCGGATCCTGTGTCATGTACGTGTGGACTTTTGAGAAACGGCCGTATCGTGCCCCTCAGTGGTTGTGTGGCCTCACAGTTCGAGCAGAGTATGAGAGCCAGAAAGCTAGCTCCTCCGTGACCTGCACAGTGTGCGGCATAACTGAAATTTCATTTCCTTTAGCATCTCACTCTGGTTTCAGTGTGAATTTCTCTAATCACTAATGATGTTGAGCATGTTTGCACGTGCTACAATACTGAGAAAAAGTGCTTCATCACTTGACATTTATTGAAATTTTTATTATGGCCCAGAATAAAATGTCCCTTGGTAAATGTTCTGTGTCCACTTGAAAAGAATTGTATTCTGTTGTGTTGAACACGACAATGTTGCAGTAGGTCACGTCGGTTGCTAGCGTTGTTCAAATCTTCTATATACTTAGTGATTATTGGTTGCACTTCAAACAGTCATTTCTATAGGGGTATTGAAATATATCTCTACAACTGTAGATTTGTTTATTTACCTTTCCAAGATTATTAGCTTTTGTCTGTGTATTTTGAAGCTTTTGTGTTGTTGTTCATAAAAGTTTAGAATTGTTAAAACCTCCTCATGAATCCATCCTTTTATTATTGTTGAGTGACCTTTATCCCTAGTAATACACTTTGCTCTGAAATATGCTTTGCTCAATATTAATTTAGCCACTCAACCTTAATTTTTTTATAAAGGTTATGAAGCATATCTTATTTTTTAATTTTTTTTCTTTATTGATTTTAGAGAAGGAGGAAGGGAGAGAGAGAGACAGAAACATCGATGAAAGAGAACATTGACTAGCCGCCTCCTGCATGCCCCCACTGGGGATCAGACCCACAATCTGGGCACGTGCCCTGACCGAGAATCGAACTGGCGACCTCTTTGTGGGGTCGATGAGCAACCACTGAGCCACACCAGCCAGGCTATGAAACATATCTCTGTCATTTCACTTTTAACATATTGTTTCTCTTTATTTGAAGTGTGTTTCTTGTAGGCAGCAAATAATTGTGTCCTGTGTTTTAAAAATCTAATCTGACAATTTCTGTTTCTTAATTGGAATATTTACAGCATTACAGTTACTGTGTTATTGATATGGTTAGTTTTAAACCTATCATGTTGCTCTTTATTTTCTATTTGTACCATATATTTTTTTAGTTATCTTCCCTCTCTCTCTGACTGTGTTTTTCGAATTAATTTAATCTTTTTTTTTTTTTTTTTTTATCCTCACCCGAGGACATTTTTCCATTTTTTGTTCAGGTAGAGTGGGAGGGAGAGAGAGGAACAGAGAGAGAGAGAGAAACATTGACGTGAAAGGAACATATCGAGTGGCTGCCACCCGCACAACCGACCAGGGCCGGGGACAAACTGCAACCGAAGTACGTGCCCTTAGCGGGAACCGAACCCGGGTCTCTCAGGACCGCAGGCCGACTCTCTAACCGCTGAACCAAACCGACCAGGGCAATTTAATCTTTTTAGTAATGTATTTTATCTCTACGGGGTTTATATGCTTGTGTCTTTGCTTTGTTGTTGAGTGGATGCTTTCAGGATTATAGTTTACATCATTAATTGGTCACTGTCTAGTGAAGAAACTAACATTTTTACACTCTCGTGTCCATTACGTTCCTTGGGTCTGCAGGCTGACACTCTAACCGCTGAGCCAAACCGGCCAGGGCGTCCATTACATTTCTGACAACTCCTCTCCAATGTTATAACATGACAAAGGGAAAATGTTAGAGATAAATGAAAGCCCTAGATGTTAAATTCTTCTGAGGCTGGGCATTCCTCCGTAACCAAGTCTGAGACTAAGCTAATTAGAAGTTGATTGGAAGGTTGGTTTGGGTCTGTTTCCGGTTTGCTCTAACTTAGAATGTAGGTCAATGAACACTTCTCCATCTGTATTTACTACATTTCAAAATTTGTTCATCACTTCTGTCCCTAAACTTCTAACCTTGCTAATTTACAGCTTTTAAAAAATGTCTTCGCTGTAGTTTTAGTGAAGTTTCAAGAGGGAGAAAATCTGATGTGTGCTCAGTCCGTCACCTTAACTTGGAAAAGTCTTTTCCTTTTTCACTGCTGAAACTGCTTCCCAGGATTTGAAACGAGTTTGAGAGAACAGACAACAATCTGCCTAAGACACAGAATCAAGTTCTTTACTACAATATTCACAACCCCCCGGCCTTGGGGCACCTTTAAACCCAGTTGCTTTCCTCTCCGAATGAGTCCTTTCTCGAGTATGTGCCTGACTTCTTGTTCAAGTAATCCTTCTGTGCACAGACCCCACGCACCCTCCAGCTTTGTAAGAGATTAGGATACACACCGCCTAGGCTTAGAGAAAACAACCCTCCTTACTTTAACAAAGAGCTGTGATAATCAGGTGATTTTGCAACAGAAAATGAGTAATTCGGCAAATATTTAGTCATGGATTTCTATAAAGAAAGCATTGTGTTGGTTTCCATAATTCACAGTGTTCCTTCAGATAATAGCAAATGAAGAAATCACCATAACGCTAAGAATTAATTGGAGACAACTGCATCTAAGAATTAGAGCCAGAGGGGCCTTGGGGGCTACTTAGCCTCATTCTGTACATGAGAAAACAGAAACACTGAATGGTTTGAAGATTCAGAGAGCTGCCCCCTTACTGGGATTAATGAAATTTCCTGGGGGGAATTTCTAGTCTGTTCAACCCAAATTGAGAGTCAACGGAGTGATTTGGGGAATTTCTGCATTAAATTAGAAAATCAATTGCTGATGGTATATTAGTTAGCATCTTGGCTAAAACAGAATCCTTATGTTCAAGTGAGTTAGCAAATCAGTGTTGACACACTGCAGAAACCTTGGCCTCCACGCCACTGCTGTCTCACTGTAATCACAACTCTCCCGCATCAGCCAGGATGCAAAGGCTCATTCCAAAATTACTCATTCTCAGTGACAATGGCTAAACGTTGCGTATGCTATGGTCAGAATTTTACTGCCATTTTGTCTGATTGGAGATATCAGTAAGACTACTTGTTCTGCTTTTCTCTTGAGGTCCCCAAGTCAGTAAGTTTCACACTGCATATTATTCATCTCTTTGTTAGGTCTCCTTCAGGTAGTAGGTACCTTATAGGATGGAAGTGATGTCAGAAGCATGCCACAATTAAGAAGGTGCTTCAGCCTGGCTAGTGTGGCACAGTGGTCGCGTGTTGACCCATGCAACAAAAGGTCACTGGTTGGATTTCTGCTCAGGGCACATGCCCAGATTGTGAGCCTGATCCCCAGTGGGGGGCATGCAGAATGCGGTTAATCAATGTTCTCGTTCATCGATGTTTCTATCTCTCTCTCTCCCTCTCCCTTCCTCACTCTCTAAAATCAATAAAGAAAAATTATTAAAAGAAGATGGTTCAGTGCCTCGAACAGTAGCTTCTTCATTAATGTACCAAGTTCACACCATCAGGCAGGAGCACAGTATAGGATGATGCACTGGCACAGGGTAGTAAACTTGAACTAAAAAAGTCTTAGATCACTTCCAACTTTAAGTTATAAGTTTCTGGAGAGTGTTACAGTGTAAATAAATATTTTCGAGCCTCAAAAGAATTTAAGTGTGTATTCATCAAAATGTCTTTACAGATGTACTACATATTATTCTAGCACCTACTTATTTTGCATTACACCATCATAGTAAATCTATATGATCAATTAAGTGTTCTATATCTACACATCATAAGTACACTCAGTAGCAAAATATTGTGTTAGCATATAAGCATACATTCTATATGTCATATTTATACAGGAAAAAAACAAGTTCTGATGAAGTTGGATTAATAAATAAAGGTGATGGTGTTTGGGGGAATCAAAGTGTCCCAGAGAATGTGTTCTTGTTCTTCACTCTAGGCTACCTGGACACAGAATGAGGAAGTTTCCATTTCTTTGTAAAAGCAAAAATCACTAGCTTTAAAGTAATGACCATTCCACACTGAGAAATCAAACACTTGAGTGCACTCTCCAAAGACAAGCCCTCACGACAGAGGGTTGGTAGATTGCAAGTCAGCATGATGTAGGAGCTTAGTGAACTTTAATTCCACAGACACAAAGGACTTCCACCTGGTTTTCTAACTCCCTGATTTTCAGAAATTAATGCTTCAATAGCCATCTTTGTGTCTCAGCTGTAACCAGAGCTGTTATTGGCTGATTGGATGGATAGTAAAAATACTCCAGGTGTTTCCATTGTGATAGCTAAGAAACAGTTGGCAAGTGCCCTTTTGAATTGATTTTGGCTGCACTAAAAAGTATGACATATTTGTTTTATAAAACACCTGCAGGAAAATAAAGTATCATATTTCAGTCTACAAAGCAGAAAACAATCCATTAATATTAGTGAATTAATTAGTTAATTAGCATGTCCAAATGGTCAAGCTATGCTCTCAGAATAGAGTGCTGTTCAGGAGGCATGGACAAAGGAAAATGGAATTAATACAACAAGGCAATAAATGCATTAAGTGGGTGGTAGCTGCTCAAGAAAAGGACATAGGAAAGAGGCAGTTGAATAGATTGAACGGGGTAAAGGACCTGGTGGTGAGTTCCATAAAAAAAAGAAAAAACCCATGAAGGAAGCAGAGGTGAGCCAAGGGCTTTGTGATGATCAGAGGAGGGACAAAAGGTAAAATGAACAGTCAGAACGCGTTCTGTGAATGGAAACAAGACAAGAGCAAAAAGGAAATGTAACATTTGATTGGCATATCCTGGCCACACTAAATAATTTAGACATTTTTTGGCAGATGATGTGACACCATTAAGGGGGTGTTTTTTCAACTGAGGTGTGATCAGAACTGTGTTGTAGGCAGGCAGATCACTCTGTTCGTTGTGTACAGAGAGGAGCCAACAAGAAAGAACCGAGTCAGGAAGCGTGGCCAGAAGCCCTCGCTGTGTCAGCTCGTGGGAACCAGGGCCTAAACCAGAGAGACCGTGAGAAGAGCAGAGGGAGAGATGTGTGTAGAGACACCCAAACTGTCGGTTAATAGCACTGTGACAAGTCAGTGAAAACTGAAATTAAAGATGACACTTAGGCTGTTTCCAGATCTTAGCGATTGTAAATAGTGCTACTATGAACATAGGGGTACATATATTCTTTCTGATTGGTGTTTCAGGCTTCTTAGGGTATATTCCTAGAAGTGGGATCACTGGGTCAAATGGCAGTTCAATTTTTAATTTTTTGAGGTAGCACCATATTGTTTTCCATAGTGGCTGCACCAGTCTGCATTCCACCAGCAGTGTACTAGAGTCCCCTTTCCTCCACACCCTCACCAGCCAGCACTTGCTTGAGGATATGTTAATGGCTGCCATTCTGGCAGGTGTGAGGTGATACTTCATAGTAATTTTAATTTTAATTTGTATCTCTGTGATAATTAGAGATGTTGAGCATTTTTTCATATGTCTTCTGGCCATTTGTACATCCTGTTTGGAGAAGTGCCTATTCAGGTCCTCTGTCCATTTGTTAAATGGATTGTCTCCTTTGGTTGAGTTGTATGAGTACTCTACATATTTTGGATATTAACCCTCTGTTCTACTACATCAAACTAAAAAGCTTCTGCATGGCAAAAGAAACCAGCATCAAAATGAGAAGGGAGCCCTGGCCGGTTTGGCTCAGCGGTTAGAGCGTCGGCCTGCGGTCCAGAGAGACCCAGGTTCGGTTCCCGCTAAGGGCACGTGCCTCGGTTGCAGTTTGTCCCCGGCCCTGGTCGGTCGTGTGGGTGGCAACCACTCGATGTGTCGCTTTCACGTCGATGTTTCTCTCTCTCTCTTTCCCTCCCACTCTATCTGAACAAAATATCGAAAAATGTCCTCGGGTATGGATAAAAAAAAAAAATGAAAAGGGAACCCACTCTCGCGGGGAGCATATTTGCCAATGATAAGGACCTCTCGCTTGTGGACATTGCAGAGTATACACACACAAAATAGAGCTCAACTACTACATGATGAACAGAAATTCACAGGAAGATCTCAGCAGGAGTGGACAAAGACAAAAGGTTACTGGAATTGTAAGACTTAGATGGGTTGTTTAACTTCTCTGGTACCATGTTTCTCACAATGAGAATAAGGAGGTAGAATCTGATGGTCCCTGAAAAGCACCCACCCCTGACAATTCACTCTCAATTCTTTCTTGCTAGAAAAAAAAATCAAACTCAAAATTTTTCTTGTAGGAAAAACTGTACTTTCTTCAGTAGCTGACATTTTATCTCATTACAGTTAAATACCCGCATCATATAGCCTATTACCTGAGGAGTTTAATTTCCTGTTTAGTAAACATTGTTCTAAATGCTACCTTCACAGCCGAATAATATGAAAACGCAGCGGGTTCTCACCTGCAGCGGACTCTCACCTGAAGCGGGCTCTCACCAGCAGCGCGCTCTCACCTGCCAAGGGCTCTCACCTGCCAAGGGCTCTCACCTGCAGCGCGTTCTCACCTGCCGCGGGCTCTCACCTGCCGCGGGCTCTCACCTGCAGCGGGCTCTCACCAGCAGTGAGCTCTCACCTGCCGCGGGCTCTCACCTGCAGCGGGCTCTCACCTGCAGCGCGCTCTCACCTGCCGTGGGCTCTCACCTGCCGTGGGCTCTCACCTGCAGCGGGCTCTCACCTGCAGCGGGCTCTCACCTGCAGCGCGCTCTCACCTGCCGTGGGCTCTCACCTGCAGCACGCTCTCACCTGCCGCGCGCTCTCACCTGCCGCGGGCTCTCACCTGCAGCGGGTTCAGCACCGCTCTTGCTGGCCGCTTGGATGGTGAGGGGCTCACGCAGGTCACAGGCCATCCAGCTCTTTCTCCACGGTTGGTATTTTCAGGGATGAGGCTGATTAACCACGGGTTCGTAAAGTTATTTCAGCTCAGACAGAATCTCCAGAGACTTAGTATAATGTTCCTTAGTATAACGGTGAATTTGCTTCCAGTGTGACACTGGCTTAGAAATACTCACTGCACCTAAGTTAATAAATTAAATGGACTACTTATGAACCCCACATTCTCATTATATCTTAAGTGACATACCACTACTTCCATGACACGTGACTTTATTACTTCTATAGTCTATGCCTGACCTAAATATATGGTGTGGGAAGAAGAGGCATTTTAACCTGAAAGGTATTGTTCAAATAACGCGTTTTAAAAAATACGTACATTTTTACAGGCTTTGAAGCCAACATCATTGAGACTCGTAAAATTTAAGAAGTATTTGAGCCTTATATAAAATAAAAATACATTTTTATAAGACTCATTTAAAAAATAATATTTAACGTGAAAATAATTACACAGTTTAAAAAGCTAAGCACCAAATCTATTGTTTGTATTTCCCAGGCATGAGCAATGTTCCCAGACACTAAGTCCTTGAAATACAGTCCACCCTGCTGCTAAGAACAGCAGACCATGGGGAATTTCATAAAACGTGGGGCCCAAACTCCACAGAGAAGAAAAAGGCTCCATGGCATCAGCCTCCATCTGTTGTTTAATTCATGTCAACTTTCCAAAGTGTGTGACCCTGAGAATTAACTTCAGGAAGAAAATTCCCTTCATCGTGTCATGCATGGTGGTATTAAGAAAAGTTAGACAAATCTGGCTGGTGTGGCTCAGTAGTTAAGTATTGGTCCAGGCACCGAGAGGTCACCAGTTGGATTCCTGGTCAGAGCACATGCCCAGGTTGTGGGCCCGAGCCCCAGTGGGGGCCATGCAGGAGGTGGCCAATCACTGTTCTCTCTCATCGATGCTTCTCTCTCTCTCTCTCTCTCCCTTGCCCTTCTTCTCTCTCTAAAATCAATTTAAAAAATTTAAAAAAAAACAAAGACAAAATTTGAAGATCCAAAGAGCACAGCGTGCATCGTCAATGACATACTGTGCGATTCTTTAGTTATGTCAGAAAATGTTCTTGTGTTTGACTCTTTTACTCTTCAGTTAACATGTAACTACATATGCAGAAGTTATAGGTTATCTGTGAATTTATGTCAAACAGAAAAAACAATCTTAAAAAGTATGTTTTATAGCCATATAGGAAATAAATTATTTAACCTTGAAATCTTATTTAATCATTATTTTCCTTCAAAATGGGTATTGACAGTTGCTCAATATGATTTTGTCTTACATCTGACAAAAAGTTACTCCATAAATTAGTGAACTGAGTAAGACCTTTGATGGATGTTGATTTTTTAAAGAACCATATTTTTAACTATTTGAAAATTATATTGGGACAGTAAAGTAAAACTTGAAGGATAGAGAAACTGGAGTTTCTGTCATTCCCATGTTACCTAACTTTAGAATTTCACTTTCCTCATAATCAAAACTCAACCAACTGGACACTTTTATAGGGTAGATTTTATTGTAAATCACCTCAGTGAAGCCGACTTTATAAAACTAAAAAAAAGCTTTCCCAGACTTTGTCTACAAACTAGGAAGTCTTACTTAAATAAAAACAATCTTGGAAACAACTTTAAATTGCCTAACATCTGGGAAAATTTGGAAAGCTGCAAGAATTAAGCAATTTTAAAGTGCAAAAAAGAAATTGATTTCTCTCCAGACAGAACTGTACCAAGAAATGGTACATTGAAAAAGACAATTTAAAAAAAAATAAATAATGAGTGAAATTTGAGAGTCCAATCTAGGAAATAAAATAGAGTTTTCATTTTAACCAACCATCAGAATGTTATGGAACTTCCCCTGATTGGATCCACACTTTGTGAAAGATTATGGCAAAAGATTGTCAAAAGGCATCAGGGAGAGTGACAATGTTTGTGCTCCAACCTCTGCATTGGCACTAACGATTTTAATCTGAAACTACAGCTTTTACATATAAATTTAAAGTTAGCAGCGGGACACATTAAATAATTCAGTGAGAGAAATGCTTTTTAAATCAGTATCTCCCCCAAGCAGCACCCAAACACCGTTACACGGGATCACCAAATGATGAATATACCATGCTTTTTCCATGAGTGTGGCTTTCCTCAACCCAGGAAGTAAGTATTCATAGCACAGATTTTCCCCCCAGAGAGATTTTATTGTTTTCCTACTTTTCATCAGGGTTGGGTTGCCATGGCAATAAAGTAAGCCATTTTGCTGGATTTCACCTTTACTGTCTGGCTTCACCTGGTTCTCTGCCTTCCTTGCAAACATGTAGGATGCTGCGCACGCGCACATACACACACACACACACACACACACACACACACACTCTGACTCCTAGCTGCCTTCTTCCTCTCCTGGGTCAGCCAAGCAGCTTTTCACAAACTGGCATTTCCTTCTCTCTAATTGTCACCATCCCATGTCTCACTTGTTTTGTGATCTCTCTTTTAAGAAGGACACAGTTTCTGTTAAACCCTGGCCGGTTTAGCTCAGTGATTTAAGCGTCAGCCCGCTCACAAATGAGTCGTGGGTTTGATTCCAGCCAAGGGTACATACCTCGGTTGCAGTTCATCCCCAGCCCTGGTTGGGGTCCTGTGGGAGGCAACCAGTCAATGTGTCCCTCTCACATAGATGTATCTGTCTCTCTCCCTTTCTCTCCCTCTCTCCCCCTCTCACTCTGACTGAAGATAAATGGAAAAATATCCTCTGGTGAGGATTAAAAAAAGAAAAATTTTTTAAAGACACAGTTTCTCTTGAAAGATTTCTTTTTCCCATTAAAAACAGAAGACTTTTAACATCTCAGTGAACTTGACTATCTGATCAACTCCAAATACATGCCCTGTTTAAAGTTTCCATCCTGAAAGTATAAAAAAATTTAAAGTGCACATGTTCTCACAAATATAGGTCAACTGATTATCTCAGTGCATAAACATTTTAATCTTCAGTCTCATTATTTTTGCGTAGCAATGACTGATTCTTCCAACTGTGCAAAAATAAAATGTGATTCTTGATGAAGAGTGAGTTATTTTGAACAGGACTCACCTCTCTGCTAAAAACAAATAATTTTTCTTTCAATACTTTCTACCTATTTCCAATTTTCCAAGTTAAATTCTACCATATTTATTCGCATCTGATAACAAGTGGTGTTCAATAGTGTTTGTTCATTGGGTTATTTTGGTTTGGAATTCTATTTAAAGGACATTCATTAGTCTTCTTACTTGTAATTCAAAATAAGATTTTTATACATCGTAATGGAGATTTCTATGCATTTAAGCAAAATCTACAAGGCAAAAACTTGGCAATATTTTTTAAAGTCTAATAATACTATTGTCTGATGAAATTATGTTACCATAGTTAGAAGCATCTCTTAATAATAATTTCCACCAAGTCATTATATGGGTCTCGCACTTCCAGTGTTTTCCTGTCTTTAAAACTGATGGGCTTATTTAATTTAGGTAGCCATTTTTCCCCATTCAGGTGCATGAAATGTTTTTATATTTTTAGATACTCAATATTGTGTACTGTGAGACTAGCAGGTTTTTTCCCATCTGCCATAATTTTCTTATCCTCCTTTGTCTAGTTCCTTTGTAGAATCCCTCTCTATTCCTGTTTGTGAAGCATGGCTCCAGCTTTCTCTACTTCAGGAAGAGTCCTGTGACCCAGGTTGGCCATGAACACCATCTCTCTGGCCCCAATGTTTGCTTCAGGGATGAGTGTATCACCTCTTCAATGCTGGGAACTTCATGCAGGAGAAATCTCTTTCTGCAAAGAAAATGTAAATAAAGTAGCTAGCAGCATCTTGTTCACAATACAAAGTGCTTTCCCATAATAATGCAAACAGAGATAAGCTGAGACAAGAGAAAGACCTGAAGACAGCTTTATGCATATCTGAAACCAACTTCACACAAAAGTTGCAGTTTATATGTCCTAACAGACACCATTTTTTCTTACATTCAGCTAAAACATCAGTTCAGCTGAGAGGCCTCACCAGCCCACAGTGACTAAAGTAAAATCTTTTTTAAGAACCCATCAGATAATCGTTTGCTGCACACTTTCAGAATAAGCACAACAATCTGAATCTTCTCATTCATTATTCATTGTTTATAGTCTCCCCCCACACACAAGACTACAAGCTTCACTGTGTCAGAATTTTTGTGCTCTTCACTATAATAGCCCCAGAGCCTAGCACCATGTCTGGCTTTCAATAAATATTTGTTGAAGACAGACATAAATAAAGAAATGAATGGATGAATGAAGCTGGTTCGAGAAGAGTTTCTGTCACTAGAAAATGAAACAACTTGACTAACTGCGCATTTTATTTTCCAGGCTATGGAAATAACATAAGAATCTAGATGGTTCTGTTTTCTTACCCTTTTGGGTAACTACCTTCTTCCTCACATCATCATGGCTTCTGTCTTATTTTAGTCTCTCAAACAGGTTTTCAAAATAGTCTACTAAGGGGATTTCTTGCTCCTTAGCGTAACTCTGTGTTTCTGCCTCCACACTGTGCCATTGAAGAGAAAAAGGTTAAGGACATACTCTGAGGGTCAACAGAGATGCTCCAGGGTCATGATGCTTCTGACAAGACCACATCTCCTCTGGCTCCTGCATATCCATGGACAGGAGTCAAGAGGGACCCAAGAGCTCCATGTTCTCTAAATACACCTTGCCTTTGGCAAATTCCACCTGCCAGTTCGCAAGAGTAAACAAGACACCGTGGAATGCTATGACTCTTGTACGACTCGCCCACTCCCATAGATACTCAGCCTCACTGCTACTTAATTTGCTACTAGCACTTTATTTTGTAATTTATCCATTTTAAGACAGGCATCATGAGACTCCCAGAACCCTTAGTTCATACTTCATTATCTGTATCCTAAACAACATGATGTATATATAGGAGCCAAGGGACAACTCTCCCATATCAATCAACGTTCTTTGAATCAGTTTCCTGCTTTATTTTTTTTCTTAACATCTATGTATATTTTTCTCCACTTAAAAAATAAATACAAAGTTCTCTTTCATGTCTTCTGGATTTTGGTAACCCTGCCACTACCCTTCTATAGCAGTATGAGACTTAGCCAAACATGGTAATTTATCCTCCTTCCCGTACGAGACGGCCATGTTGTATAGAGTATAATCGTCCCCAAAATGCTCATTTTCTAATTCTTGGAAACTGTGAACACAGCATGTTATGTGATAAAGGGAATGAAGGCAGCAGATGAAATTAAGATTGCTAAAACAGTGACCTAAAGATTGGGGGATTATTCTGGTTTATCCAGATGGGTATATTGATATCTGTAGACGGAATTTCACCCACTAAAATGTAAGCATCAAGAGAACAAGAATATGTGTCTGTTTCAATTTAATTGTATTTATTTCATCGTTGTTTCCACAGCACATAAGCAGTAGGTCTGGGGAGGTACGGCTAGGGAAGTTTCCTGCTCTTGAGGACTGTTCCAGTTATTAGTCTCCGTCTTGATAACAATTTTATAAGTTTTTACTCTGCTAAAATTGAAAAGTGACATCATTCACATACAACTATTTTCCTAGAGTGTAATGTCTAGGGGGAAAATATTAAGAAATGTTGTGGAAGAAGGGAGGGAAAAGATACACTTCTCTGGCTAAGATTCAACTAAATAATCCAATCAATGCAGTCTATTTATACATAATTTTCAATTTAATGTTACAAATACACGTTGCTGTTTTATATTTCATTGTCTAAAGCAATAGGCACATTTGTCTTATGTTGGTATTATCATTACTATTAATAATCAAAATATACCACACTTTAAAAAAAAAGTTTTCCTTTATTGATTTGAGAGAGAGAGGAAGGGAAAGGAGAGAGACATAGAAACATCAATGAGTGAGAACATCAATTGGCGGCCTCCTGAATGCCCCCCACTGAGGATTTGGTCCACTACCTGGGCATGTGCCCTGACTGGGAACAAAACTGGCGACCTCTTGATCTGAGCCACATCATCTGGGCCAATAATTTTTTTTTTTTTTTATTCTCACCCAAGGACATTTTTTTTGCATGTATCTTCAGATAGAGCAGGAGGGAGAGAGGGAGAAGAGAAATAAGGAAACATTGATGCGAGAGAGACACATCGACCAGTAACAACCCACACAACCCCAGCCCGGGCCGGCGACAAACTGCAACCGAGGCACATGCCCTGAGTGGGAACGGAACCTGGGACTCTCTGGTCCATGGGCCGACGCTCTAACCGCTAAGCAAAACTGTCCAAGGCTAGGCCAATAATTTTAAAAAGTATTTCCACTTGGGATTTTTCTATCTTGAGATTCCTTAAAGCAGAAATTATCTGCATAAATGAAACTGTCTAAATGTTGTGAGCATCTAACTGTAATAGATTCAGTTATATTTTCTAAAGAGCATTAGCTCTTTAAGAATTTTCTCGCCCTGGCCGGTTTGGCTCAGCGGTTAGAGCGTCCACCTGCGGTCCGGAGAGACCCGGGTTCGGTTCCCGCTAAGGGCATGTACCTCGGTTGCAGTTTGTCCCCGGCCCTGGTTGGTCGTGCGGGTGGCAGCCACTCGATGTGTCCCTTTCACATCGATGTTTCCCTCTCTCTCTCTTCCTCTCTCTCCCTCCCACTCTGTCTGTACAAAAAATGGAAAAATGTCCTCGGATGAGGATAAAAAAAAAAAAAAAAAGAATTTTCTCCAAAAATGTCCTGAAATCTAGAAGTTTGAAAAATAGTTTAATAATAGACTACTTCCTAAAGAATCACAGTTATTTCATCATAATAATTCCAGCAACTTGACAAGACGTAGGTTATTTGACCACCACCTTTTCCTCCTCTCCATCCCTACCTCATTTCTTACAAAGTCCCCTCAAGAATGTTATGTTCAACATTTTCTCTTGCCATTACCTGGGCTTGGGATTTCCTACTTCCCTTTGCTCCTTCTTTATCTGAAGAGCAACTTATTATGCCTTAAGACAGATTCTTCCAAAAATCTTTGAGTTTGGACTAGATGCTTCTACTCTGTGCCCCTACTTAGTGATTCATTCATTCTTTCATTCTTTTATAAAATCCTTTGCTGCCTTCTATCTACTTGTACCTGAGATTTGCCCGTGTTATTTTTCTTAATGTGAGCCATAAGAGGGCAGAAACTGCATCTTATTCATTTTCCTTTCTCCAACACTAATTTAGAGCCTCGTGCAATAGATATTTATTGAGTGAATCATTTACTTCTCTTCCAAGCTTAACTATTTCAAACAACTATCTGGACACACTGTTATGATAATGTGTATTTGAAAAGCACCTTTAAATTTATGAAATGCATTCACACTTACTATCATGTGTGATTCAAAACCACTCTTTAAGAGAGCATTGATAGGCTTTGATAGTCCTATTTTTCATAGTAGGAAAAGTTGAGGTTCACAGAGATTTATTCAAGTTCAAACAGCTGGTGCTGAAACTGTAACTCTGGACATAATTTTTTCCCCCACAGATCACCACCTACTCACTGGAGAGGGGACCCAGCCTCTTTGAGCCCCTCTTTCTAAAACATGCCAGATACATTCCCTAACCCAGAGGAGCATAACCTTGTGAATGCAGACACCTCTGCCCAAGTGAACTTGACCTTTCCCCCCTGAGCACCAGACCTGTATTCCTGGCCACCTGCTTAATATCTCTCTCCTTGAACGTGCTAAACTACTTCAAAGCAACATGTCTAAGAAAATATGCATCTTTGCTCTGCTCCTATACCTTCTGGCTCCCACCTAGACTAGTTTGTCCTCCCAATTTTATGATTTCTGTCAATACTCTTTTGTCTTGGGGATTTGGAAATTAATGTTACAGCTGTATCTGGCTACTTGTTTCTTGAAAATAAACCCCTTTACTGATAAATTGTCATCATTTATTGAAAACCTGTCAAAAGCAATCATTCATCCCTTCAGGGCTCTACAGAACAAAGACATTTTAGAGAATTAAACATGGCATACTGAAAACAGTACTCTCCCCCTTGCATAATTAGATTTAGGCAGAAAAGTATTTCAGTGACAACCTAGGCTGATAAAAAGTGGAAATCTCTAACAATGAAGAGATTACTTCAATGATTTGAGTAAAAAATATGTTACTATTATCTTTCATCTTGCTTTTATTTAGTTAATTTTCTTTATAATGAGGAGGGCAATAATGCTACGTATTTTATTTCTGTTTGGTTCTGGTTTCGCTATGTGCCTGTCAGTCATTTATTTGCACTAATAGGAAAAAAGATTTCCTTTTAGATTCACCAAGTTTTGTAGATCAGCTCTCGAACAATTTCCTTACTTTAACATCTGCTCAAAACCATTAAAGAGTTCAATGTCATTAGTAAAATGATATTTCAAAGATCAGAAAGTTCAAAGTAAGTTTGAAATAGAATTTTTTTTTTTTTCATTTATCTTCGGATAGAGCAGGAGGGAGAAAGGGAGGAAGAGAGAAGAGAAACATCAATGTGAGAGAGACACATCGAGTGGTTACCACCCACATGACACCAACCGGAGTCGGGGACAAACTACAACCGAGGTACGTGCCCTTAGCAGGAATCAAACCCTGTCCTTTCTGGACCATGAGCTGATGCTCTAACCTCTGAGCCAAACTGGCCAGGGCTGAAATAGAAATGTAATGACCTACTCAGTAAATCACACCTAAAATGCATTATTGTATAAATGAGACATAACTATATTAATCAAATTGGTCTTAATTTGTCTTTGAGTTAGATTTCATTTGTTGATTTTTATTTTTACTTATTTATTGATTTGAGAGAGAAAGGAAGAGAGAGGAGGAGGGGGAGAGATACACATCATTTGTGGTTCCCATTATTTATGCATTCATTGGCTGCTCCTTGCATGTGCTCTGACCAGGGATTTGACCCAGGAACCCATAGCCTGGGCATCTCAGGATGATACTCTCACCAACTGAGCTACCCTGCCAGGGCCTTTCAGTTAGATTTTAGGAACAAAATAAGAAAATTACTTCAGTGAGTAAAATAGAAAGGAGAAAGCTGAAGATTCTAAGGATGAGTTTTTTTACAACCTAAGTGTGAGGGACACTCTGATATGTCACCCAGATCCCATCTGTGGAAGAAGTCATCACCCCAGCTGCCGGGAGTGCTGTCTCTGACAGGTTTCAGCCATCCGTTCCTTCAGAGACTTTCTCAGCTGCGTGGTAGCCTGCATCTCCCGCTTCCTAGGCAGTCCCATTCTGGGGCTGATCAACACATCCAGGTCCATCCTAACAACTTTACTTCAGCTCCCGAGTGTGACCTCTCCCCTAGGACAGCGACTGCCTGAAGCTTTGTTGGTTTAGCATCACAGCTCAGCTTCTCCTTTTGCCCAATCTTGCATCCTTACCTTCCTTTCCATAAGTACTACTTCCACACAAATACCCTGCATGCCAAACTGTCTGAGAGTGCACTTCCCCATCCCAATCCAACCTGGAGCACAGGGCCTCAGAGAGTCTGTGACTGCTTAATTTCCATGCATGTTTTTATTCTATAAATGTATGTGAATTTACCTGGTAGAGGTGTTTCTAGGTGACCTTTACATCAAAAAGTATAAGTGCCATTGTTCTAGGTTGTTGGAGATCCTCCCACTACCAAGACAAGATAAAATATGGTTAGTTTTAGCCTTTGAATTAATTCTAACAAATTCTGCACAACAACTAATGCACACATATCCACTATTCAATATCTATCATGTTATGAATGGGCAAAAATAAAACTAAATCAATGAATGCTTGAAAGACAAAGAGCTCTCTGCTAAGATGAAAAGAAAACTATAAATCTTGGGGGGGGGGGGGAGGCGACTGTTCTTTGTGGCCAGGAGACTGCTTCAGGCCCTCCTCCTTATTTTTGTAATTTTTTAAAAAGGACACACGAAACACAGCAAAATAATGATAGCCCCTAAAACATGGTTAAAGATTGTGATGCACTTTTGAAATTGTGTGCATGAGTCTTGCCCTGTTGAATTCTTTTTTCCAGATTCATAAAGTCCCTCGGGATATTTCAGTGTGAGGATGCACAGCCCCTCTTCCTGACAGGTCACTATTGCACATGATGCTGGGATTGAGTGTGGGGCTGGAGAGTGCTGCTCTCCCTGCTTCTTTGGTGAAGCACAGGCGGGATCAGGCTTGGGATCTGCCTGAGGATTGGTTTGCACTGCAGGACGGGTCAAGGAACTGCGGTGAGTTCAGCGGGGTTGTAATCAGAGTCCTTGGCAAAAGTCATTGCATGAGCTTGACCCTCGGGTGGCTAAGACCAGTGTTAGGTAAACTTTTTTTGTTTCCCCTTTTAAATCTGGTAATTAAAAGCGATTTCTTCACAAGGAAAAGTTTGAAGTCCCATCAGGCCTCGCGCACCACCATGGCTGCCCCCAGACCCCTCGTGAAACCCGAGATTGTCCAAAAGAGGACCAAGAAGTTCATCCGGCACCAGGCAGACCGATATGTCAAAATTAAGCGGAACTGGCGGAAACCTCGAGGTATTGACAATAGGGTGCGCGGGAGATTCAAGGGCCAGATCCTGGTGCTCAACTTGGGTTATGGGAGCAACAAGATAACGAGACACGTGCTGCCCAGTGGCTTTCGTAGGGTTCTGGTCCACAGCGTCCAGGAGCCTGGGGTGCTGCTGATGCGCAACAATCTTGCTGCGCCGAGGCTGCTCACACTCGCCTCACGGAACCGCAAAGCCTTGTGGGAGGAGCAGCCCCGCTGCCCTCAGCGCCACCAACCCCAATGCCAGGCTGTGCAGCGAGAAAATGAATAGATAGATTGTGTACACGTTGTATTTGTGTTAACAAAACCATAAAATTCTGCAGAAAAGAAAAGAAAAGAAAATTTTAACAGCAAAAGGACACATCTACTAAGTTCTGATGGAAGCATAGAAACCAATACAGGTTAAGTGAAACCCTGGGGAGGCATGTGCTATGTGTCCAGTCTACAGTCTTCTAAGTTGAGGAGCATCACAGGAGAGACGGTGCTTGGAGCAAAGCTCCTTCCTACCTTTAATAATGATATACTTTTTAATCATTAAAATATTACAGTTCTAGGAAATGTTACACCACAATTCATCGTTTCACCTTATGCAGTTAGGTCTTTGGAAATTTTAAAATTCTTATTGTGTTTTAATAACTTTTTTCCTCCTATGTTCATTGCAATAAAAAATAAAAATACATAAAGATATAAAGAAGTAAATAAAAATGACTTAGAACTTTACTACACAACCCAGATACCACTGAAAATGCTCTCCTGGACCCCTAGGGAGCCTAAATCCTCCACAGATATACAATGTCAAAGAAATTTTGAGTTGTTGAGTTAACAAAAATTTAAGTAGACTAATTTTTCAAGTGAATTAACTGATTTTTTATAAAGTTACTCTAAATTACTTCTTGTTTGTTTAATATACAGAAAACATATATAAGCAAAAATGGTTGCTTTGGAGATTTGATTTGAACAGAAGTCAAAAGCTAATCCTAACCAGGTAGCATCAATGATTCTAAGGACTTTGGTGTGAACATTCATATTCAAAACTAAACTCTGTTGACATTTTAGTCATTAGAAGTTTATGGAAATCTTCATGGAGTCTCTTTACATATACCAGTAATATTTCTTGTCAAGTTTTAATTTCTAATATTGCTCTGGGCAAGGTGGGGCCGGAGGTATAAGGACTCTGAGACATGCCCAAAGCCTTGGTGACATGAAGAGTGACACCCATATCACTTGCTCTGCCCCAGATGGCTCTTTTATTCCTAATATTAAAGGAGGTAATGTGAGAGCTTGTTTTGTTTTCTTGTGTCTTGTTTTTTTCTTTATACCTCAGGAATGATTTTCATTTATAAATTGATATTCATTTATAAATTTCATTTAGAATTTGATATTCAGAAGTTTATTTTGATCTTTAAAAATAGTCAAAAATTAAATGTATAGTTATAAAAACTTAGCTTATTTTTAATCTTCATAGCTCAGTTTACTTACTTATTTTATAGATGTATCAAATTCTCAAATTATGTTCAGTTTCCCTGCACCATTTGTTGAAAGGACTGTCTTTTTCCCATCATGTATTCTTGGCATTCTTGACAAAGATTGGTTGAGCACATATACATTGATAGACTTCTGAGCTCTCTGTTTCGTCTCATTGGTCTATATGTCAACCTCTATCCCAGCACTATACTGTCTTAGTTATTGTAGCTTTTTGATATAGTTTGAAATCAGATACCCCCCAGTTTTTTTCCTTTCCCAAGATCTCTTTTGGTTATTCAGAGTCTTATCTGGTTCCATACATTTTGGGATTTTTTTTTTTTTTTTATTTCTGTAAAAACTGTTTTTGGGATTTAGAGATTGCATTGAACCTGATCACTTTGGGTAGTATGGACCTGCCTTCCTATTCATTTGTATCTTCTTTAATTCTTTTCATCCGTGTTTTATAGTTCACCATGTAGAAGTCATTCGCCTTATTTAAATTTATTCCTAAGTGTTTTATTCTTTTTGGTGCTGTTATAAAGGGGATTGCTTTCCTAGTTTCTTTGTCAGACAATTCGTTTCAATGTATAGAAATATAACCGATTTTGGTGTTCCTATATTGGGTGCATATATGTTTACCAAGGTTATATCTTTCTGTTCAATATATCCTTTCAATATTATGTAGTGACCTTCTTTGTCTCTAGTTATGATTTCATTTTGAAATCTATTTTATCAGATATGAGTATTGCTACCCCAGCTTTTTTTCTTTCTGTATGCTTGAAAGGTTTTTTTTCCATCCTTTTACTTTCAACCTATGTGAGTCTTTTGTTGTGAGGTGGGTTTCCTGTAAATAACATATATGAGTCATGCTTTCTTATCCAATCAGCTACTCTGTGTCTTTTGATTCAAGTGTTGAATTCATTTACATTTAAGGTTATTATTGATATGTGCTTATTTATTACCATTTTTGTTTATTGTGGTTATATTTTTCTTCCTATTTCTTCTACTAATTACAGAAGTCCTTTTAACATTTCTTGCAGTGCTGGTTTGATACTAATATATTCCATTAGCATTTTTTTTGTCTGGGAAGCTCTTTATTTGACCTTCTATTTTGAATAATAGCCTTGTTTCATAGAGTAGTCTTAGATTCAGATCTTTGTTTTCCATGACCTTGATTACTTCATGACATTCCCTTCGGGCCTTTTCTTTTTCTGTTGAGAAGTCAGCTGCTAGCCTTATGGGTTCCTTTGTAGTTAACCTGTTGCTTATCTCTTGCTGCCTTTAGGATTCTCTCTTTGTTTTTAATTTTTGGCATTTTAGTTATTATGTGTCTTGGTGTGGGCCTCTTTGGGTTCTTCTTACTTGGGGTTCTCTGTGCTACTTGAACTAGAATGCCTTTTTTCTTCACCAAGTAAGAAAAGTTTTCTGTCACTATTTCTTCTAATATAGTCTTCCTTGCTCATTTTCTTCCTCTTCTGGAACTCCTATGATTTGAATGTTGTTATGTTTGCAGTTGTCCTACAGTTCTCTTAACCTGTCTTCCTGTTTGTTAATTGTTTTTTCCTTTTGGTTTTCTGATTGGGTGATTTTTTTTTTTTTACCCTGTTTTCTAATTCACTGATTCGGTGCTTAGTCTCCTCCACTTTGCTAGTGTTCGGCTATTTTAAACTGTTCTTTTTTTCTCCTGTGTCATTCTTTGTTTCCCACTGGTTGGTTTTCAATGTTTCAATATCTTTACTAATGGTGCTGAGCTTTTTAGTCATGCTGTTGAGCGTCATCATGATCATTGTTCTGAACTTCTACCTCTGATAACTTACTTAACTGCATTTCATTTATCTCATCTTCAGTAGAGTTCTCTTGTTGTTTCATTTGGAATTTGTTTTTTTGTTTCACCATTTTGGCTCAGTTGGTTTTGGAGCCTGCCTAATTTTACCTGTGGGTGTTGGTGTTCTGCTGTTTGTGGCTCCCTCTACTGGGTTTGGATGAGTGTAGGAAGAACCACGTTAAACACCACTGTCAAATCTTACTTCCCTGGGTAGATTTGCAAGCACAGGAAAGGTTCAGTTATCCTCTAGCTTTTTTCCTGAAGGCTATTAGTCTCAGTTACTTGATAAGTCTTGGGTTGTAGCCTTCAGCTGAATGAAAAACTCCTTCAGGTGTTCAGGGTAAGAGAATCTCCAGAGGGTTGGGCAGATGCTGATGGTAATGAGCCTCAATTTGCATTCCTCTGGCCCCACTGGGTGAGGTTAAATTTTTGAGGGAGGGGCTGTTGCTTTTTCCAGGGGCTCTGTGAAGGGGCTCTTTGAGTAATATGGCTACTGTCCTGTGAGGGAGTGATTCAGCACAAAACTTTCATTGCCATCCCAGCTCTCCAAGCTCCCGAGTCTCCACACAGTTCCAGTCCAGGCTACCCTCCCTCTGCTGAGGCCCAAAGTAAGTGACTGTAGCTAATTTTGTGCTCTCTCCTGGCCCTCTGTACTGTGGAGCCAGCTTGGGATTTTAATTCCAAGGAAGTTACTTACAGCTAAAATAGCTGCTGTCCGTGGGCTCTCAGCCCCACCCTGCCATGCCTCTTCAATTCCTGCCAGGCTTGATTCAGTGTCCTTTTTTCTGTCCCTGGTTATCTGGGTCCATTCCAGCTGCTTTTCTGTTGCTTTTCCAGTTTGTTCCTGGGAGATGGTCTCTGTAGCTTCCATTTTGATTTTTTTTTTTTTTTTTTTTTTTTGGTACATGCCCCTAGTGGGACCAAACCTGGGACTCTCTGGTCCACAGGCCAAAACTCCAACTGCTGAGCCAACCAGCCAGGGCCATTTTGAAATTTCTGTCTGTTGATTTTGTATTGGAAATTTTACTTAATTAATTTATTGGCTGTAACAATTTTTGATGTGGTCTTTAGGGTTTTTTAATGTATAAGATCATAAACAGGAGCAATTTACTTCAGGCAACAAGGACAATTTTACTTCTTTCATTCCAATTTGGAAGGCTTTTGTATGTTTTCTTCTCTCTCTCTCTCTCTCCCTTGCCTAATTACTCTGGCTAGTACTTCTAGTACTGTGTTGAATAAAAGTATCCTGACTGGTCACCCTCAGCTTGTCCTTGACCTTAGAAGAAAAGTTTTCAGTTCTTCACTTTTCAGTATATTAGTTGTGGCTTTTCATATATGGCTATTATTGACAGTGCATTTTTTTAAAAAGTACATTTAGATAATACTTAAAAGAAATAAAGAAACTTGAGATTCCCTTTCTTATTATTACTCTTACAAAAAAATTCTATGCATTTTTAATCTAAAAATTATATCAGTCATTTTGACCTTTCCTGGGGAAACCAAATGCTAATGTAAGATTTAAATAATTTAAAAACAGAGGAAAAGCTCCAGCCTCAATTTAACCAGAGATGAAAATAAAAAATTTGTTTTGGGAAAGTTGCTAATTGGTCAGCAAATATGAGACCAAACAGACAGACTTTTCTGGAATTATTTATTTCATTTGAATAATATATTAGCTTATTATTGTTTCTGAAATCTTTTTTTAAGATGTTTTATTTTTTTTAATATTTTTTATTGATTTTTTACAGAGAGAGAGAGAGAAACATCAATGTAAGAGAGATAAATCTATTGGCTACCTCCTGCATGACCCCTGCTGGGGATCGAGTCCACAACGTGGGCATGCTCCCTGAACAGGAATTGAACTGGGACTTCTCAGTCCATGGGACGATGCTCAATCCACTGAGCCACACAGGTGGGCAACTTTTTGAAATCCTTTAAGTAGCATTTTCTTATTTTTATGCAGTAATGTTTGCATTTGTTTCCTATGCATGTATAACAAACTACCATCAATTTAGCAGCATAAAAAACACACACATTGATTATCTCACAGTCTCCATGGGGCAGGAGTCAAGGCACAGATAATCAGAGTCCTCTACTCAGGCACTTACCAAGTTACAAACCAGGGATCAGCTGGGCTACAGTCACAGCAGAAGCTCGGCTGCATATCTAAGTTTTCCAACATATCTACAAAGATTAAATTCCATCATTTTTGTCTGGTTAACGGTTTTAAGAATTTATAAACTTCTTCTGTAAGTTTAAAGTATTATAATTATTTTTGTTAATGAAAGAGGATGTTAACAAAACTATCATGTTCAAAATTATCTTTTAGAATGTGTATTTGTTTCTTTCTTTGATCATCGTCTCCCTTGGTCATTAAAGTTTTCCACCATTTTATAGCCTCATTCTAATACTTTGAAATTATTCAGGGGACAAAGTTTCCACTACTTCTTGAGATGCTATTTGACATTGAAATAGACCTCACATTTAGAAACATTTTTCCCTTATTCTGTCTGGTTTTCCCTTTGCTCTGTCTCATCTCATTACTTTTCCATTTCTTCCTGCAGTGTCACATTGCAGGCTTTTATCTAATTTTCAGTGTGTTTTCATCTGCTCATCTTTCTTTAGTCTTGCTGCTTATGAAGCAGTTACTTCCCATAGAATCACTGTGTGCCAGGTATATGATACTAACTTCAGTGCTGCCAGGTGAATCTTGTTTAATTTTCTTTTTAACCTTGCTTTAAATTTATAGAACAGCACATGTTCGAAATGCATTGAACAGCAGGAGTAAGACACTTTCTTTGCAAAGAAAAATGGAAAAGTACACGTATAGCTTATTTTATTTATGCATAAACATACTGTTGCTCTTCTACAGGTGATTGTGTGCAGGTGATTACCAACAGGAAGACACTAGATGGTAATGGAACTTAGTGAACTCAGCACAGCAGGAAACATAGCCTTTAGATACACTTTAGGGAGACTCTCTCAATGGATAGGTTTGCAAAATGAGATTCTGAACAGTGAAGCAAAAGCTAGCATCATGGATATTGAGTATCCTATCTCATACTTCCAAATGCTAAAATCTCATAACTCTCCTAATATCCCCAAATTCATTTTATAAATTTCTAAACATAGAGGAGAGTATTCTGGAAGAATATGAATGTTTTTCTCTGAAATATATTTTAGTTACTCTTAACCTTACAAAATACCTTTATGCATGCATATTTTGAATAATTTTTAAATCGTTTACCTTAATAAATATCTACGTGATATAATTCCCTTTTTGTTTAAAACAATATTTTAGAAGTTGAGAATAATAACAAAAATTATATTTTATTTTATATAAAGGCAAAGATTTAAATATGTGCCACTCAGCCGGTGTGGCTCAGTGGTTGAGCGTCAACCCATACACCAATAATTTGCCCATTTGATTTCTATTCAGGGCAAATGCCCAGGTTGTAGGCCCGGTGGGGGGCATGCAGGAGATGGCCAATTGATGTTTTCTCTCATCTATGTTTCTCTCTCTCTCTCTCTCTCCCTCTCCCTTTCTCTGTCTCTAAAATCAATAAAGAAAAAAAAATTTTTTTTTAATAAATAAATATAATGTGCCAAAAACTAGGTAGAGATCAAAGTGGAAAAAAACATATATATGGTGTGTTTTTCTCTCCAGTGCTCGGTAATAATTTTATATTCAAGAACATTATGATCAATTTGATTAAGAATATATTATAATAAAATAGAATCTAAGATTTTTTTTGTCCAAGAAAACCAGTTTTCTCAATCATGACTTTGGCAAATTTATCCAGATCTGCTTAAATATTTTCAGTGACTCAGAGTCACTTATTTTACAAGATTATTTACTATAGTTGGGTTAGTCTATTTGTGTGTCTTATTACATTTTAATTTTTATAGAGAATAAACCTGCTTCCTTAGACTAGCCATCCATTGATTCTAGTTTCACCTCCAGATTATCTATTATAAATCTGTTTCATACACATTACCTATTTGTAAATGTTTACAAATCATTTTGTCTAAAGACATGTTCAGGTTAAATGTCTAAAACTTTTTCCAGTAATTTCAGCTATGCTTTTCTGCACACAATTGGATTGGCCATTACCCTGATAATATAGACGAGGATAAAAAATCACACACAGAGCCCTGGTGGTGTGGCTCAGTCCTTGAGCATCTATCCATGAACCAAGAGGTCACTGGTTCCATTCCCAGGTTGTGGATCAAATCCCTAGTGGGGGGCCTGCAGGAGACAGCCAATCAGTGTTCTCTCTCACTGATGTTTCTATATCTTCCTCTAAAAAATCAATAAAGAAAAATTAAATTTAAAAAAAGTCACATTAAAAATAAAAAAATAAAATTACACACAGTAACAAAAGAAAAAATTACATTGATTAAATAAAATCACACACAGTAGCTTAGGTTAAGAATAAAAATATACTTTGTTCTGACTGTTAATTAACAACCTATTTTTTTATTGTTGAAGGTATTATAGATGTCCTCATTGACACCCTGCCTTTTTTCCCATTAACCTCTCCTTTAGACTTCCACCCTGCTCCTGCATAACCCAACCTAATGTCCATGTCGTTTGGTTGTGCACATATGCATATAAATTCTTAGGTTTTTCTCTTCTGATCTCTCTCACCAACCCCATCCTTCTGAGATTTGTCAGTCTATTCTCTATTTTCATGATTATGGATCTCTTTGAGGTGTTTTTATTTTATTTTATTTTATTTTTTAATTAATAAAATATAATCTATAATGAAAACATGTACAAACTGACAAGCCTCAGAGGAGGAGGGTTGAGGGGGGAAGAGATAAACCATAGTACTTACATGCATGTATGCATGACCAATGAACATAGACAACAAAACTGGGGATGAGGTGGAGGGGAAGGGGTGGAGGGTAACAATGGGGGAAAAATGAGAAACATCTGTAACAAAAACAAATTAATAAATAAAATATTAATTAGAGAATTCCAAAATGGCGGCAGAGTGAATGGAAGCTACGCAGACCATCTCACAGGACCAAACTGGAATAACAACTAAAACACAGACAAATCAACAGGAAAAAGCAACAGAAAAACAGCTTGCTAGGACCATATAACCAGGGACACTAACTCGATCCTGGTAGGACTGCAAAGGCGCCAGAGGGGGGCTGGGAGTCCACAGAGAGCAGCGGCCTTAGCTGTGAGCAGTGCCCTCCGGTTAAAGTCCCAAGCAGCTCCACAGCGCACAGCCAAGACTGAAGCTAAAATAGCCACAGCCACTCACCTTGGGCTCTGGCAGAGGGAGGGCAGACTGTACTGGAACTGGGTGGAAACACTTGGGATTGGGAAGGCACTCAGCGCTTTTGCTGAGTTGCAGCCACGCAGGATGGTGGCCATCTTGCTCCTTTCCATGTCTCTGGAGAGAGGCAGCAGTCCCTCCCTCCAAGATTCAACCCCACTGTGGGCCAATGAAATGTAAATTGAGGCTCACTAACAACCAGCATCTGACCCACCCTCAGGAAATCCCCTTACACTGAGCACCTGAGGGAGATTTTAAATCAACTGACAACCCAAAATTCTTCAAATAACCTCAACTGCTAGCCTTTAGGCAAAAAGCTGGAGGATAACAGTACCATTCCTGGGCTACCAACTCTAACCAAGAAAGTAAGACTTGACAGTGGTGTTTAACGTGGGTCCTCCCTTGCTCATCTAAACCCAGGAGAGGGAGCCACAAACAGCAGAACACCAACACCCACAGGGAAAACTTGGCAGGCTCCAAAGCCCACTGTGATAGCCAAAATGGTGAAACACAGAAAGAAATGTCAAATAAAAGAACAAGAGATGTCTACCGAAGATGAGATCAATGTGGAGCAGTTAGGCAAGTTAACAGAGCTAGAATTCATGAACTTGAGGCAGCTCAACAGCATGAGAAAGGACATAGAGATGCTGAAAATCAACCAATTGGAAATTGAAAACCATCAAGAAGAGATCAAGAATGACATATCAGAAATAAAGAACACATTGGAAGGTCTCAACAGCAGAGTAGAGGAAGCTGAGGACTGGATCAGTGAATTAGAAGAGAGGGTAGAAAAAATCAACCAAACATAAAACCAAAAGGAAAAAACAATTAAAAACCAGAAAGACAGCTTAAGAGAACTGTGGTACAACTGGAAACATAATAATATTCATATCATAGGCGTCCCTGAAGTAGAAGAAAATGAGCAAGGGTTAGAGAATATATTCAAAGAAATAGTGGCAGAAAACTTCCCTAACTTGGTGAAGAAGGCATTCAAGTTCAAGAAGCACAGAGAGCCACAAATAAGAAGAACCCAAACAGGCCCACACCAAGACACATAGTAATTAAAGTGCCAAAGATTAAAGACAAAGATAGAATCCTAAAAGTAGCAAGAGATAAGCAACAGGTTACCTACAAAGGAAACTCAATGAGGCTCTCAGCTGACTTCTCACAAGAAACACAAAGGCCAGAAGGGAATGGCATAAAGTAATCAAGGTTATTAAAAAAAAAAAAAGGATCTGAATCCAAGACTACTCTAACCAGCAAGGCTGTCATTCAAAATAAAAGGTCAAATAAAGAGCTTCCCAGACAAAAAAAGCTTAAGGGAATACATTAGCACCAAACCAGCACTGCAAGATATGCTAACAGGCCTTCTATAATTAGTAGAATAGGAAGAAAAATATAACCAAACTAAACAAAAATGGCAATAAATAAGTACATATCAATAATCACCTTAAATGTAAATGGACTGAATGCTCTGATAAAAAAAATACACAGTAGTTGATTGGATAAGAAAGCATGACTCATCTATATGATGTTTACAAGAGACCTACCTCACAACAAAAGACTCACATAGGTTGAAAGTGAAGGGATGGGAAAAAATTTTCCAAGCAAACAGAAAGCAAAAAAAAAAAAAAAAAAAAAAAAGGCTGGGGTAGCAATACTCATATCTGATATAATAGATTTCAAAATGAAGACCATAACTAGAGACAAAGAAGGCCTCAACATAATATTGAAAGGATCTATCCAACAGGAAGATATAACCTTAATAAACATACATGCACCCAATATAGGAGCACCAAAATATATTAAAAATCCAGAGGACGTCAAAGGAGAAATTGACAGCAATACAATCATAGCAGGGGACTTCAACACCCAATGACACCACTGGATAGATCCTCTAGACAAAAAATTAGCAAGGAAACAGAGACTCTAAATAAAGCACTAGACCAAATGGATTTAATAGATATCTACAGAGAATTAAACACCAAAACTAGAGAATTCACATTCTTCTCAAGTGCACATGGGACATTGTCAAAGACAGGCCACATGATAGGACACAAACTAAATCTCTAATAGTTCAAGAAGATTGAAATCATATCAAGCGTCATCTCTGATCACAATGGCATGAAACTAGAAATCAATTGCAACAAAAACATACAAAGACATTGGAACACAGGGAGGCTAAATAGCATGTTATTAAACAACAAATGGGTTACTGAGAAGATCAAAGAAGAAATTAAAAACTTCCTGGACACCAATAAAAATGAAAACACAACAACACAAAATCTATGGGATGCAGAGAAAACAGTTTTGAGAGGGAAGTTCATAGTACTACAGGCCTACCTCAAGAAACAAGAAAAATTTCTAACCTCACAACTTAAAGAATTAGAAAGCAAACAAACAGAAAATGCCAGAGGAAGTAGAAGGAAGGAACTAGTAAAGATCAGAACACAAATAAATGACATAGAGCCCCCCAAAAAAACAATTCAAAGAATCGATGAAACAAAGAGCTGGTCTTTCGAAAAGGTAAACAAGATTGATAGACCCTTAGCTAGACTCACCAAGAAACAAAGTGAGAGAACCCAAATACACAAAATCAAAAATGAAAGAGGAGAAGTAACAACTGACACCACAGAAATACAAAGGATTGTAAACAAATGTTACGAACAATTATACGGCAACAAATTCGACAATCTAAGCGAAATGAACAACTTTCTAGAAATATACAGTCTCCCAAAACTGGATCGGGAAGAGATAGAAAACTTGAACAGACCAATACCAAGAGAAGAAATTGAAGATGTAATCAAAACTCTCCCAGTAAACAAAAACCCAGGCCCAGATGGCTTCACAGGGGAGTTTCACTGAACATTCAAAGAAAAACTAACACCCATTCTCCTCAAACTATTTCAAAAAATTTATGAAGAAGGAAGACTTCCAAACTCATTTTATGAGGCCAGCATAATTTTAATTCTAAAACGAAGAAAAAGACACTACAAATAAAGAAAACTACAGGCCAATATCCCTGATGAACACAGACGCCAAAATCCTGAACAAAATACTAGCAAATCAGATCCAACATAACATCAAAAAGATTATTCACCATGACTAAGTGGGATTCATCACAGGGATTCAAGACTGGTACAATATTTGCAAATCAATAAATGTGATACACCACATAAACAAAATGAAGAATAAAAACATCCAACATCATACAGCCAATATCATACTCAATGGAGAGAAACAACAAACATTTCCCTTAAGAACAGGAACAATACAGATATGTCCACTTTCGCCATTCTTATTTAACATAGTACTGGAAGTCTTAGCCACAGCAATCAGACATGAAGAAAAAAATAAAAAGGATCCAAATTGAAAAGGAGAAAGTAAAACTGTCATTTTTTGCAGATGACATGATATTATACACAGAAAATCTGTACTAGACTTGATAAATGAATTTATCAAAGTAGCAGGATACAAAATTAATGTCAAGAAATGGACAGCATTGTTATATACCAATGATGAAGTCACAGAAAGAGAAACTGAAAAAGCAATCCCATTCACCATCGCAGCAAAAAATTAAGATACCTAGAAATAAACTTAACCAAAAAATAAAGGACCTATTTGCAGAAAACTACAGGACATTGAAAAAAAGAAATAAAGGAAGACATAAAAAAGTGGAAGCACATAACTTGTTCATGGATTGGAAAAATTAATATCCTTAAAATGTCCATACTACCCAAAGCAATCTATACATTCAATGCAATCCCCATCAAAATACCAATGACATATTTCACAGAACTAGAACAAATACTTCAAAAGTTCATATGGAACCAAAAGAGACCCCAAATACCCACAGCAATTTTGAAAAAGAAAGACAAAGTAAGTGGAAATCACAATACCAGATATCAAGTTGTACTACAAAGCAACTGTAATCAAAACAACCTGGTACTGGCACAAGAACAGGCAGCTAGACAGTGGGACAGAATAGAGAACCCAGAAATAAACCCAAGACAATATGCTCAATTAATATTTGACAAATGTGTCAAGAGCATACAGTGGAGTAAAGACAGCCTCTTTAATAAATGGTGTTGAGAAAATTGGAGAGCTACATGCAAAAAAATGAAACTAGATCATCAACTTAGACAATTCACAAAAATAAACTCAAAATGGATAAAATATTAAATGTGACCCATTAATCCATAAAAATTCTGGAAGAAAATGTAGGCCACAAAATTTAGGACATCATACACAGCAGAATTTTCACTAATACATCACCTAAGGCAACAGAAACAAAGGAAAAAATGAACATATGAAACTACATTAAACTAAAAGGCTTCTGCACAGCAAAAGAAACAACCATCAAAATGAAAAGGCAACCCGCTATATGGGAGAACATCATTGCCAATGATATATCAGATAAGGGGTTGATTTCCAAAATATATAGAGTGTTCATACAACTCAACAATAGGAAGACAAAGAACCAAATTAAAAAATGGGCAGAGGAGCTAAATGGACACCTCTCCAAACAGGACATACAAATGGCTTCACATCACTAACCATCAGAGAGATGCAAATTAAAACAACTATGAGGTATCACCTCACATCTGCCAGAATGCTCACCATCAACAAATCATCAAACAACAGGTGTTGGCGAGGGTGTGAAGAAAAGGGGGCTCTAGAACACTGCTGGTGGTAATGCAGACTGGTGCAGCCACTGTGGAAAACAATATGGTGTTACCTCAAAAAATTAAAAATTGATTTTCCATTTGACCCAGTAATTTTACTTCTAAGTATATAATCTAAGAAGCCTGAAACACCAATAAGAAAGAAGATATGTACCCCCATGTTTGTAGCAGCATTATTTACAATAGCTAAGATCTGAAAACAGCCCAAGTGTCCATCAGTAGACAAATGAATAAAAAAGCAGTGGTACATATACACAATGGAGTACTATGCAGCTGTAAGAAAGAAGATCTCTTATCCTTTGAGACGACATGGAGGGACCTGGAAAGTATTATCCTAAGTGAAACAAGCCAAGCAGAAAAAGACAAATACCACATGATCTCACTTATTTATGGAATATAATGAACATAACAGTCTGAGGAATATGGTAGACGCAGAAACATGGAAGTAGGGTACAGACTGACAACCCTCAGAAGAGGGGATGATGGGGGGAGGGAAGAGATAAACCACAGAACTTATATGCATGTATGCATAACCAATGGACATGGACAACAAAACCGGGGACAGGGCAGGGGATGGGGAGAAGGGTGTCAATGGCGTAAAAAAGGAGAAACATCTGTAACAAAAATAAAATTAAAATATATATATTAATTAATTAATTTAAAATAAATCCCATATTATGGATCTCTTTTAGTTGAGAGCTTATTTTGTTCATTATGTTCCACAAATAAGTGAGATCATGTGGCACAGTTGTCCCTTGCCACTTCGTGCTATGACTTTCATGGCTTCACTCTATAGCATATTTGAAAAAACTGCGATAGAGTGAAGTTGCAAAAGTTGAAGCATGAAGTAGCTAGGGACGACTGTTATAAATAAAGAATCCTACTTTGTGGAAATTCATCGAGGTAGAGACTGGAACTGATTAAGTGCAATAAACTAGGGTCGACTGTACTTGTCGTTTTCTGACTGGCTTATTTCCCTTGGCATAATACTCTCCAGGTCCCTCCATGTCATCTCAAAGGGTAAAAGACCTCTCTGTCTTTTTTGTTTTAAATTTTTTATTTATTAATTTGTTTTTGTTATAGATGTTTCTCATTTTTCCCCCATTGACATCCTCCTCCCCTTCCCCCTGTCCTATCCACAGATTTGTTGTCTTTGTTCATTGCTCATGCATACATGCATATAAGTTCTGTGGTTTATCTCTTCCCTCACAAACCCACCCCTCCTCTGAGGCTTGTCAGCCTATACCCCACCTCCATGTCTCTGGGTTAAATTTGTTCAACAGTTTGTTTAGTTCATTATATTCCACAAATAAGTGACATTATATGATATTTGTCTTTCTCTGCTTGGCTTGTTTCGATTAGCATAATACTCTCCAGGTCCTTCCATGCTATCTCAAAGGATAAGAGATCTTTCTTTCTTATAGCTGCATATATTCCATTGTGTACATGTACCACAGCTTTGTTATTCACTCATCTACTAATGAACACTTGGGTTGTTTTCAGATCTTAGCTATTGTAAATAGTGCTGCTATCAACATAGGGGTACATATATTCTTTCTCAGTGGTGCTTCATGTTTCTTAGGGTATATTCCTACAACTGAAATCACTGGGTCAAACAGTAATTCAATTTTTAATTTTTTGAGGTAACACCATAGTGTTTTCCACAGTGGCTGCACAAGTCTGCATTCCCACAAGCAGTGTCCTAGAGTCCCCTTTTCTCCACAACCTCAACAACACTTCTTTTTTTATGACTTGTTGATGGCAGCCATTCTGTCATGTGTGAGGTAATACCTCATAGTTGTTTTAATTTGCATCTCTCTGATGATTAGTGATGTTGAGCATTTGTTCATATGCCTCTTGGCCAGTTGTATGTCCTTTTGGGGAGGTGTCTATTTAGTTTCTCTGCCCATTTTGTAATTGGGTTCTTTGTCTTCCTTTTGTTAAGTTATATGAGCCCTCTATATATTTTGGAAATTAACCCCTTATCTAATGCATCATTGTTGATTATGGTCTCCCACACAGTTTGATCCCTTTCTGTTTTGATGGTTGTTTCTTTTACTGCGTAGAAGCCTTTTAGTTTGATGTAGTCCCATTTCTTCCTTTTTCCTTTTTTCTGTTGCCTTAGGTGTATCAGTGAAAATTCTGCTGCATGTGATGTCTGAGATTTTGTTGCCTACATTTTCTTCTGGCATTTTTATGGATTCATGAGTCACATTTAAGTCTTTTATCCATTTTAAGTTTATCCTCGTGTATAGTGTAAGTTAGTGTTCTAGCTTTATTTTTTTTGCAGGTAGCTGTCCAATTTTTCCAACACCATTTATTGAAGAGACTGTAATGACTCCACTGTATGCTCTTGCCACCTTTGTCTAATATTAATTGAGCATATTATCTTGGGTCCATTTCTGGGTTCTCTATTCTGTTCCATTGATCTATCTGCCTGTTCTTGTGCCAGTACCAGGCTGTTTTGATTACTGTGGCTTTTTAGTGTAACCTGAAATCTGGTAATATGATACCTCCAACTTTGTACTTCTTTTTCAAGATTGCTGTGGCTATTTGGGGTCTTTTTGGTTTCATATGAACTTCTGAAGTATTTGTTCTAGTTCTGTGAAGTATGTCATTAGTATTTTGATGGGGGTTGCATTGAATCTATAGATTGCTTTCGGTAGTATGGACATTTTAAGGATGTTAATTCTTCCAATCCATGAACAAGGTATGTGCTTCCACTTTTTTATATCTTCCTCTATTTCTTTTTTCCAATGACCTGTAGTTTTCTGCAAATAGATCCTTTATTTCTTTGGTTAAGTTTATTCTTAGGTATTTTAAGTTTTTTTGCTGCGATGGTAAATAGGATTATTTTTTTAGTTTCTCTTTCTGTGAGTTAATCACTGGTGTATAAGAATGCTGTCAATTACTTGACATTAATTTTGTATCCTGCTACTTTGATAAATTCATTTATTAAGTCTAGTAGATTTTTGATGGAGTCTTTGGGGTTTTACTGTTTATAATATTATGCCATCTGCAAATATTGACAGTTTCACGTCCTCCTTTCCAATTTGTTTTTTTTTGTTTTGTTTTGTTTTGTTTTGTTTTTTTTTTTATCCTCACCCGAGGATATTTTTCCATTTTTTGTACAGATAGAGTGGGAGGGAGAGAGAGGAGGGGAGAGAGAGAGAAACATCGATGTGAAGGGACACATCGAGTGGCTGCCACCCGCACGACCAACCAGGGCCGGGGACAAACTGCAACCGAAGTACGTGCCCTTAGCGGGAACCGAACCCGGGTCTCTCAGGACCGCAGGCCGACGCTCTAACCGCTGAGCCAAACTGGCCAGGGCTCTCCTTTCCAATTTGGATCCCATTTATTTTTTCTTCATGTCTGATTGCTGTGGCTAAGACTTCCAGTACTATGTTAAATAAGAGTGGTGAAAGTGGGCATCCCTGTCTTGTTCCCATTCTTAAGGAAAATGCTTTTAGTCTTTTCCCATTAATTATGATGTTGGCTGTACATTTTTTATATATGGCCTTTATTATTTTGAAATATGATCCCTGTATTTCCACATTGCTGAGTGTTTTTATTAGAAATCTTTGCTGTATTTTGTCAAATGTTTTTTCAGCATCTATTGATAAGATCATATGATTTTTATCTTTCATTTTGTTTTTGTGGTGTATCACATTTATTGATTTGCAAATATTGTACCATCCTTGCATGCCTGGGGTGAAACCCACTTGGTCATGATGAATAATTTTTTTTGATGTATTGCAGGATCCAATTTGCTATTATTTTGTTCAGGATTTTGGCATCTGTGTTCATCAAGGATATTGGGTTCTAGTTTTCTTTGTTTGGTTTTTTAATTAGGATTATGCTGGCCCCATAAAATGAGTTTGGAAGTGTTCCATCTTCTTGAATTTTTTGGAATAGTCTGAAAAGAACCAGTATTATATGTTCTTTGAATGTTTAGTAAAAGTCTCCTATGAAGCCATCTGGGCCTGGGCTTTTGTTTGCTGGGAGTTTTTTTTATTACATCTTCAATTTCCTTCATTGTTATTGGTCTGTTCAAGTTTCTTATCTCTTCCTGGTTCACTTTTGAAAGACTGTGTGTTTCTAGAAATGTGTCCATTTCTTCTAGATTGTCCAATTTGTTGGTGTATAAGTGTTCATAGTATGTTTTGATGATCCTTTGTATTTCTGTTGTGTCAGTTGTTACTTCTCTTTTGTTATTGATTTTGTTTATTTGATTTCTCTTCTTTTGTTTCTTGGTGAATCTGGCTAAAGATTCATCGATCTTGTTTATTTTCTCAAAAAACCAGCTTTTTGTTTCATTGATCTTTTGAGTTTATTCTAGTCTCTGTGTTGTTTATTTCTGCTCTGACATTTACTATTTCCTTCCTCCTTCTAGGTCTGTGTTTGTCTTTGTGTTTACTTTCAAGTTATTTAAGTTGTAGGGTTAGAAAGTCAATTAGAAATTTTTTTTGTTTCTTGATGTAGGCCTATAGTGCTATGAACTTCCCTCTCAAGACTGCTTTGCCTGTGTCCCATAGATTTTTCATTGTTATGTGTTTTTTTTCTTTGGTTTCCAGAAAGATTTTAATTTCTTCCTTGATATCATTAGTAACCCATTTGTTGTTTAATAACATGCTATGTAGCCTCCAAGTGTTTGAAGGTTTTTGTGTCTTTTTATTGTAATTGAGTTCTAGTTTCATGCCACTGTGATCTGAGAAGATGCTTGATATAATTTTAATTTTCTTAAATTTGTAGAGACTTGCTTTGTGTTTTAACATGTGGTCTATCTTTGAGAATGACCCATGTGCACTTGAGAAGAATGTATATTCTGCAGCTTTGGGGTGAAATGTTCTGTAAATATCAATTAAATCTAACTGATCTAGATTGTCTTGTAAGGAAGGACTCTATGTCCTTGTTAATTTTTTGTCTAGAAGATCTATCCAGTAGTGTCAGTGGTGTGTTAAAGCCACCCACTATGATCGTGTTGCTATTAATCTCTCCCTTGAAGTTCTCCAGAAGTTTTTAAATATATTTTGGTCCTCCCATATTTGGTGCATATATGTTTACCAGGTTTATACCGTCTTGTTGGATTGCTCCTTTTAATATCATGTTGTGACGTCTCTGTCTCTTATTATGTCTCTTATTTTGAAGTCTATCTTGTCAGATACAGGCATTGCTACACCAGCATTTTTTTCATTTCCATTTGCTTAGAAAATGTTTTTCCATCCCTTCACTTTCATCCTGTGTAAGTCTTTTATTGTGAGGTGGGTCTCTTGTAGATAGCATATACATGGGTCATGTTTTCTTATTCAATCAGCTACCTTATGTCTTTTGAATGAAGCATTTAAGCCATTTACATTTACAGTTATTATTGATAGTTATTTGTTGCCATTTTAATTTTATACCTGTGCTCCTCTCTCTCTCTCTCTCTCTCTCTCTCTCTCTCTCTCTCTCTCTCTCTCTCCGTGTGTGTGTGTGTGTGTGTGTGTGTGTGTGTTTACTCCTTCTTACAGCAGTCCCTTCAGCATTTCTTGCAGTGCTCATTTGGTGTTGGTAAATTCCTTTAGCTTTTTTTTTTCAATCTGTAAAGCTCTTTATTTCTCCTTCAATTTTGAACAATAGCCTTGCTGGATAGAGTAGTCTTGGATTCAGACCCTTGTCTTGCATTACTTTGTACACTTCATGCCACTCCCTTCTGGCCTGCATCATTTCTATTGAGAAATCAGCTGACAGTCTAATGGGAGCTCTCTTGTAGGTAGCTTTCTGTCTCTCTCTTGCTTCCTTTAACATTCTTTCTTTGTCTTTCATGTTTGCCATTTTTATTATGATGTGTCTAGCTGCTTGGGACTCTCTGTTTTTCCTGAACTTGTGTGACTTTTTCCTTTACCAGTTTAGGGAAGTGTACTGACATTATTTCTTCAAACAGGTTCTCTATTCCTTTCTCTGATTCTGATCCACCAGGTATCCCTATGATGTGAATGTTGTTACGTTTTGTAATATACCACAGCTCTTTTAAACTCTCCTCCTGCATTTTAAAATTTTCTTTTTTCCATTTCCTGTCTATTTGAGTGTTTTCTCTCTACCTTGTCTTCTACGTCGCTGATTCAGTCTTCAGCTTCTTCTAATCTACTATTAAACCCTTCTAAGGTATTTTTTCATAACAGCTATGTCACTCCTTATTTCCTCTTGATTTTTATGCATAGCTTCTACCTATTTATGCATAGCTTCAACCTCTTTTTCTAAGCTGAAGTAGTTCCCAGTGAGCTCTTCATAATTCTTATTAAGTTGCTTGTAGTTCTCACTAAATTGTTTGAGCACCCTTAAAATCATTGCTTTGAATTCTTTATCTGACAAGTTGCTGTCTTCCATTTCCTGTAGTTCCTTTTCTGGTGATTCCTCACACAGGCCTCTCTGCTGCCTCAGCACCCCCACAGGTCCTGCAGGTAACATAATCACATATTCCCTTTGGAGACCCGGCTCTATGACTTATCTTGTGGGCTACTGGGTCACACAGGCCTCTCTGGTGCCTCAGCACCCCTCAGGTCCCATGGGTAACTAGATCCCACAGTCCCTTTGGAGACCTGTCTCTACACCTATCTTGTGCACAGCTGGTCACACGGGCCTTTCTGGTGCCCCTGAACCCTGCAGGTCCAGTGGGCGGGCAGCTAGATTGCACCAGTCCCTCTCCTGCTCTGGCTTCCCACCACTCTTGTGGGCTGCTGGGTCTCACAGGGCTCTGTGGAGCCCCAGGTCTTTTCGCTGGTGGCTGGGGAGTTGAGCCCGTGGGGCTCAACTTCTGCTCAGCCTTTGTTGTAGTTTTTGGGGATGGGTCTCAGCTGCTGGTCTGTGCTTCTGTTGCCTGGGGATGGATGTCTGCTCCCTAGTCTCTGTTGCTGGGGGTATATCTGGCCTCTGATTGAGCTGCTACTGTGGAGGATGGTGCTGGGCTCCCAGCCATCTGCAGCTTTTGCAACCGACACCTTGGCAGCTCCACTACTGTGCACTGGTCTATGTTGACACATAGTGTCCACTGGTCCAATGGTGCCAGGTGCACAGGTGGGCTCAGGTTGCTGGGCCCTAGCCACTCCCACTGCCTCCTCCCAGGGAAGACCTGGGATCTTCCAAAATGGTGGGACCTCCCAGCAGTGCAGGGAGAAGCGCCCTGGAGAACTGCTTACTATGGTAGCCAGATGCTCCCATCCACAGCACAGGAACCTTCTGCTCCACATCTCTGCACTGCACGAATTTGTTCATCCACCTTCACATCCACTCACACTCGCTCACACACTAGTTAACTCTCTCACACACTCACCCTCCCTCCGGTCCTGCCTGCCACCATCTTTTTCATGTCTCCCTTTCTTACAGCTGCATAATATTCCATTGTGTAAATGTACAGGAGCTTTTTTTTTAATCCTCACTCGAGGACTTGTTTTTGTTGTTTTTTTTTTGCACTTATCTTCAGATAGAGCAGGAGGGAGAGAGGGAGGAAGAGAGAGAGAGAGAGGAGAAACATTGATGTGAGAGAGACACATCAAGTGAATGCCACCCACATGACCCCAGGTGGGGCCAGGTATAAACTGCAACCGAGGTACATGCCCTTAGTGGGAACCAAACCCAGGACTCTCTGGTCTGTGAGCCAATGCTCTAACCTCTGAGCCAAACCAGCCAAGGGTATCACAGCTTTTTTATCCACTCATCCGCTGATGGCCACTTGGGCTGTTTCCAGATCTTAGCTATTGTAAATGGCGCTTCAATGAACATAGGGGTGCATATATACTCCCTGATTGGTGTTTCAGGCTTTTTTTTTTTTTTTTTTTTTTAGGCTTCTTAGGATATATTCCAAGAAGTGGGATCACTGGGTCAAATGGCAATTCCATTTTTAACATTTTGAGGAAACACCATGTTGTTTTCCAGACTGGTGGCTGCACTAGTCTGCATTCCCACCAGCAGTGTGATAGAGGACTCTTTTCTCCACACCCTCACCAGCTCTTGTTTGAGGATTTGTTGATGGAAGCCATTCTGACAGATGTAAGGTGATATCACATAGTCATTTCAACTTGCATCTCTGTAACGATTAGCGATGTTGAACATTTTTTCATGTCTCTGGGCCATTTGTATATCCTGTTTGGAGAAGTGTTTATTCAGGTCCTTTGCCCATTTTTAATTGGATTGTTTGTTTTTTATTGAGTTGTATGGGTACTCTATATATTTTGAATATTTGATGTATCATTGGCAAATGTGTTCTCCAAGAGAGCGGGTTCTCTTTTTATTTTGATGCTGGTTCTTTTGTCATGCAGAAGCTTTTGACTTTGATGTAGTCCATTTATTAATTTTTTTTCTTTGTTTCTCTTGCCCTAGTTGATATATCAGTGAAAATTCCTCTACGTATGTCTGAGATTTTTCTGCTTACATATACTTCCTGGATTTTTATAATTTCATGGTTTATATTTAAGTCTTTTAACCATCTTGAGTTTATTCTTGTGTAAGTTGGTGGTCTAGTTTCATTTTTTTGCATGTACCTGTTCAATTCTCCCAATACCGTTTATTGAAGACACTGTCTTTTCTGCACTGTGTGCTCTTGCCTCCTTTGTTGAATATTAATAGTGCACACTATCTTGGGTACATTTATGGGTCTCTGTTCTGTTTCAGTGATCTATCTTTCTGTTCTTGTGCCAGTCCAGGCTGTTTTGATTATGATGGTTTTGTAGTATAACTTGATACAGTGATACCTCGGTTCTCGAACATAATTCGTTCCAGGAGGACGGTCGAGAACCGAATTGTTCGAGAACTGAAGCAATGAAACCCAATAGGAAAGCGTGACTCCACAAAGCGTGACTCTCTCTCTGCACTCACACTGATGACGCAAGCAAGGCGCGCTGGGCCGAATGAACGCCATTCGGCTCAACTCGGCTCATCTCGGAAGTTCGAGTTCCAAATATTTGTTCGGATTCCGAGACAAAATTTCTCGAATCTCCTGGTCGAATACCGATTTGGTCGAAAACCGAGGCGTTCGAGAACCGAGGTATCACTGTATCTGGTATTGTGATCCTTCACCTCTTGTTCTTCTTTTTCAAAAATGCATTGGCTATTTGGAGTTTTTTATGGTTCCATATAAACTTTTGGCATATTTGTTCTAGATCTGTGCCATATACTGTCAATACTTTAAAGGAAAATGTATTGAATCTGTAGCTTGCTTTGGGTAGTATGAACATTTTAATAATATTGATTATTCTGATCTATTAACATGGTATTAGTTTCCACATTTTATATCTTCATCTATTTCTTTTTACCATATCCTGCAGGTTTCTTGGAACAAGTCATTTATGTCTTGGTTGTTTATTTCTAGGTATTTCATTTTTTAGTTGCGATGGTAAATGGGATTCTTTTGTCTCTCTTTCTGAGTGTTCATTATTGGTATATAAAAATGCCATTGACTTCTGGATGTTAATTTTGTATCCTGCTACTTTGCCAAATTCATTTATTAAATCTAGAAGAGTTTTGATGTAATCTTTTGAGTTTTAGGTACAATATCATTTCATCTGTGAATAATGACAGTTCCACTTTCTCCTTTTTTATTTGGATTCCTTTTATTATTTCTTCTTGTCCAGTTGCTGTGACTAAGACTTCCAGAACTATGTTAAATAAGAGTGGTGAAAGTGGGCATCCCTGTCTTGTTCCTGTCCTTAAGGGAAATGCTTTTAGATTTACCTATTGACTATAATGTTGGCTGTAGGTTTTTCATATATGGCCTTTGTGATGTGGAGATATGATCCCTCTATTCCTACATTGCTGAGCGTTTTTGTCAGGACTGGATGCTGGATTTTTTCAACTACATTTTCAGCATCTATTGATATGATCATATTGTTTTTATCTTTTATTTTGTTTATTGGTGTATCACATTTATTGATTTGCAAATATTGTACCTGACTTGCATCCCTGGGATGAATCCCACTTGGTCATGGTGATTAATTTTTTAAAAATATATTGCTGGATCCAATTTGCTAATATTTTGCTAAGAATTTTGGCAACTATGTTCATCAAGGATGTTGGCCTGTAGTTTTCTTTCTTTGTAGTGTCTTTGTCTGGTTTTGCAATTAGAATTGCTGGCCTCATAAAACAAGTTTGGAAGTCTTTCTTAAATTTTTTGAAATAATTTGAGAAGAATGAGTGTTAGTTCTTTTTTAAATATTTAATAAAACTCCCTGTGAAGCTTTCTGGGCCCAGGCTGTTGTTTATTGGTAGTTTCTTGATTACATCTTCAATTTCCTTAGTTTTTATTGGTCTATTCAAGTTTTTTATCTCTTCTTGGTCCAGTTTTGGGAGACTATGTGATTCTAGAAATTTGTCCATTTCACCTAGATTGTCAAAGATGTTGGCGTATAATTGTTCATAGTATTTTTTTTTTAACAATCCGTTGTATTTCTGTGGTGTCATTTGTTACTTCTCTGTTTTTCCTAATTTTGTTTATTTGGATCCTTTCTCTTTGTTTCTTGGTGATCTGACTAACGGTTGATCAATCTTGTTTATCTTTTCAAAGAACCAGCTCTTTGTTTCATTAACTTTTTTGAATGGTTTTTTCACTCTCTGTCATTTATGTCTTCCCTGAGCTTTTCTCTTTTTTTCTTCTACTTGCTCTGGGTTTTTTTCATTTTGTTTACTTTCTAGTTCTTTAATTTGGAAGGTGAGTATGTTAAAAATTTTCTCGTTGTGCCCTGTCTGGTTTGGCTCAGCAGTTGGAGTGCCAGCCCATGGACCAAAGAGTCCTGGGTTTGGTTCCCACTAAGGGCACATACCTAGATTGCAGTTTGTCTTTGGCCCTGATTGAGGTCGTGTGAGTGGCAACCAATTAATGTAACTTTCTCACATCAATGTTTCTCTCTCTTTCTCCCACTCTCCCTCCCCTTCTATCAGAAGATAAATGCAAAAATGTTCTCAAGTGAGGATAAAAAAAAACCTTTCTTGCTGCTTGAGGTAGGCCTGTAGTGCTATAAACTTCCCTCTCAGGGCTGCTTTTGCTGTGTTTCATAAATTTTATGTTGTGTGTTCATTTTCATTGGTTTCCAAGAAGTTTTTAATTTCTCCCTTGGTCTCCTTGGAAACCCATTCATTGTTTAATAATATGCTATTTAGCTTCCATGTATTTAAATGTCTTTGAGTGTTTTTGTTGTAATTGATTTCTAGTTTCAAGCCATTGTGATCTGAGAAGATGTTTGATATGATTTCAATCTTCTGGAACTTGTAGGACTTAGTTTGTGTCCTAACATGTGTTCTGTCTTTGAGAATTTCCTGTGTACTCTTGAGAAAAATGTAAATTCTGCAGTTTTTGGAGTGTAATTTTCTGTAAATACCTATTAAATCCATTTGATCTAGTGCATAAGTTAGAGTCTCTGTTTTATTATTAATTTTTTGTCTAGAGGTTCTATCTGGCAATATCAGTGGGATGTTGAAGTCCCCTGCTATGATTGTATTGCTGTTGATTTCTCCTTTGAAGTCCTCCAGAAATTTTTAAATATATTTTGATGCTCCTATATTGGGGGCATATATATATTTATTAAGATTATATCTTCCTGTTGGATACATCCTTTTAATATTAAGTAGTGGCCTTTTTTTTTTTTTTTAATCTCTAGTATGGCCTTTATTTTGAAGTCTATTTTACCAGAGATGAGTATTGCTACCCCAGCTTTTTTTCCCCTTTCCGTTTGCTTGGAAATATTTTTTCCATCCCTTCACTTTGAACCTGTGTGAGTCTTTTGTTGTAAGGTGAGTCTCTTGTAAACATATTTATAAGACATGCTTTCTTATCCATTTAGTTGCTCCTTGCCTTTTCATTGGAGCTTTTAATCCATTTACATTTAAAGTTATTACTGATATGCACTTATTAATTGCCTTTTTTTTATTATAGTTATGTTTTATTATAGCAGTCCTTATAACATTTCTTGGAATGCTGGTTTGGTGCTAACATATTCTCTTAATTCTCTTAGCCTTTTTTTTTTTTTTCTTTTCTTGTAAACTCTTTATTTCACCTTTTAATTTGAATGATAGCCTTCCTAGATACAGTATTTTTTTTACTAAGATGCTTGTTTTTCATTACTTTGAATACTTCATGCTATTCTCTTCTGGCCTGTAATGTTTCTGTTGAGAAATCAGCTAATAGCTTTATGGGGACTCCTTTGTAGGTAACCTGCTGCTTATCTCTTGCTGCCTTTAAGATTCTCTCTTTGTCTTTAATTTTTGGCATTTTAATTATGATGTGTCTTGGTATGGGCCTGTTTGGATTCTTCTTACTTGGGGCTCTCTGTGCTTCTTAAACTTGTATGCTTTTTTCTTCACCAAGTTAGGGAAGTTTTCTGTCACTATTTCTTCAAATATATTCTCTAACCCTTCCTCATTTTCTTCTTCTTCTGGAGCTCCTATGAGGTTGATGTTGTTATATTTTATAGTGTCCCACAGTTCTCTTAAAATGTCTTCCTATTTTTTAATTGCTTTTTTCTTTTTGGTTCTCTGATTAGGTAATTTTTTTCTACTCTGTCTTCTAATTCACTGATCCAAATTTTGGCTTCCTCTACTCCACTAATTATTCCTTCCATTGTGCTCTTTATTTATGCTATGTCATTCTTCATTTCTGCTTGGTGGGTTTTCATTTTCAATTGGTTGATTTTCATTGTTCCTGTATCTTTACTCATGCTATTGAGCTTCCTCATAACTATTACTCTGAACTCTACCTTTGATAACTTAAGTTCATTTCATTTATTCCTTCTTCTGTAGAACTCTCTTGTTCTTTCATTTTTTATTTGTTTCTCTGTTTCACCATTTTGGCTGTCTCAGTGTGTTTTGGAGCCTGCAAATTTTTCCTGTGTGTTGCTGTGTTTTCAGTGTTTTGCTGATTATGGCTCCCTCTACTGGGTTTAGATGAGTATGGAAGGGATCACATTAAATACCAATATCTAGTCTTACTTTCCTGGGTAGAGTTGCAGGTCTAGCAAAGATTCAATTATCCCAGAGCTTTTGCCTCCAGGCTATTAGTCCCAGTTATTTAATGAGCCTCAGGTTGTAGCCCTCAGCTGAATGAAAAAACCTTCAGGTGGGTAAGATGATTTGCAGCATGAAGGGCAATTGCTTTTGCCTGAATTAAAGTTACCTTGAGAAGAGAGTGGTTTCCGCAATGTGTGTGATTGACTCAGTGCAAGGATCCAGGCCTCAGTCTTCACAGTTTAGTCCCAAGAGCCAGGACACGCAACACTGAGGGTCAGGCCCAAGTCTCTAAGCCTTCAGAATCTCATGTCTGCCTCCTGGCTTGCTGGTGTTCTTTGACTGCTAATGAGCCTCAGGTGCACTTCTCTGGCAGGGTGGTGTCAAATTCCTGAGAGAGGGGCAGTTGCTCTCCCACAGGATAAAACTGCTCTCATGAGGCCACTTTACAGGGATGGCTACTGAAGCCGTGGGGGAGAGACTCAGCACAAGAATTCAGGGCTCAGCCTTCACAGCTTAGTCCCCAGAGCCACAACCCCCAGCACTGAGAGCCAGGTCCAAGGTTGAAAACCTTCGGAGGTTTTTTCTGTTCGGCTGGTAGTTTCTAGCTGTTAATGAGCCTCAAGCTGCACTTCTCCAGCCAGGTGTTGTTAAATTCCTGAGGGAGGGGCAGTTGCTTCTCCCCCCAGCTCTGGGAAGGAGCTCTTTGAATAAATGGCTACTGTTCTAAGAGGGAGTGATTCAGCATAGGTCCTGATGGCCTCCTTCCCAGCTCTCTCCCCAGTGCCACAAACCCCTAATTCTCCTCACACAGCTCCAGTCCAGTCCCCCCTCCCTCTGCTGGAGTCCAAGGTGAGTGGCTCTAACTGTAATTTAGTGCACTGGCCCTTGAGGGAAATGCCAGTGTTCCTTGTGGCTCTCCCTGCCAGACAAAACCTCTGCTCTGGTGATTTTCTCAGCCAGGTGCTATGTGGGTGCCTTTCCCTGTTCCACCACTATGTGCTGGGGAACTGGCTAGGGGTTTTAACTCCTTATTTCTCAGAGGAAATTGCTCACAGTTAAGAAAGTCCCCAGCTGCTGCCTGTGGGCACACAGCCAGCACTCTTATGCCTCTGCAGCTCCTACCAGTCTTGATTTGGGGTCCTCTTTATGTCCCTGGTTATAAGGGTTATCTCCAGCTGCTCTTCAGTTGAGTTTTCCTGATGACTTGTCTTTATTTTAGCTGTAATTTCATTTGGTTCTGGAGACATTTTGTGTCATTTTTACTCACTCTGCTGCCATTTTTCTCTCCACACCCTATTTTATTTTATTTTTTGGTATAAAGCTCTCAAGATAGGTCTTTTGAACTCTGACATTTATATTTGACATTTTTTTATAATCTTCATGCTGAAATAATTTAATTATTTAATGTGTAACTACTAGTGGCCATCATACCCTAGCTGTTGGAGATGTATGACTGAGCAAAGACACTGATCACAATGACCATATCTACTCTGGAAGGAGTCAGACATTAACCAAATAATCACAGCAAAATACCCAATCACAAACTGAGATAAATGCTCTGAAGGATAACACCCAGTTTATTGCATACATGTATAGTTAATATAACTAAATCTTGTCTTGTTAGGTTTATCCTATGCTTCTACTTTCAGGATGTTTTTGAATCTGCATTATTTTTATCCAACATATTAGTGATTCCTCTTAGCATTGTATCATCTGAAATAGTAATAAGCATAAACATTTCCATATGTTCTTAGGCAAATCACTTATCCCTTTGAATCTCAGTTTCCGTATCTTGTTAAAGATAATCACATCGTCCAGCTCTTAACGCAAGGCTTTGAGGAGGACCAAAAAATGGTATTTTATCTGAAAGCTCTTTGTGAACTGTAAAATGCTATGCAATGTTGTGCATCATTACTCATTTGAGTTAATAGACCAGAAACCAGAGTCTTGTTCATGTAATCAAAGCTTTCATTAATTCATTAGTCAACAATCATTAGGTGTATTTGTTCAACCAGTTAAAATGTACTCAATTGTGTTAGTATTTGGCCTAAGTGTCTCCCTGTTGTTCGTAAAGATTGTGTCATGGAGTTCAAATGGCTTGATGAAATCAATGTATAAAATGTATATATTTCCCTGAATCTTTCATTTCATTTCTTTAACATTAATTCAATTAGTCAGTTAATTAAAACAAATGAACACCATTGGGTCGTCTTTTTTCTCACTCTTCTCAGTACCATCACAACCACTTGATTGATTGGAAGATGCCTGCCAACCCTTAATTTACTTCACCTACTCTTTTAAACGTTTCTGTACTTTATCTAATTTTCTTTTTATTACACAAATGGATAGGCACTAGCACAAGTTTCTCCTTTTCCACTCTTTAAGTTTGTTTTCAATTTCAAAGATAACTATTCCTGTTCCTTTCATTTCATACTGACTGCAGGTGGGTTCGTCTTAACGAGCAAGAGGTGGGGGTGTCACACTGGGAAGATCAGAGAACTGAACATGCTTTAAAATAAACTTTCATCCATCTAGAGTTTGCTTTTGGAAAGAGTGAACTATAAAACAGATTTTAGTAACTACTCAGTTTTAATTTTTTTAATAAAAATGTAGGATTCCTGATATATTCTTTAGCACCTGTCACAATAATTAAATCTCAAAAGTTAACATTCTTTGCTGACTGAATTTCTTTGAACAGCAGCAGATTTTTTTTAAACTAACATGGATTTTGACAAATGTCAAAGTTCTACTTTTCATTCTTTCACTCAAAACTATACCCAAACCATAGCATTTCTTACAATGCATGAGCTCTTTTTGCTGGAGGGCATCAAACTGATCTCTTGGGTGAAAAAATCAATCAAGATTTTGTAAATAATCAACTCCAAAATCCATATTTTGTCTAAATAGACATATCAAGATTTTTTACAGTGGTGTGACTCATCTACACACATTCTGATATTTGGTGCTTTTAGATGTAGTTTCATCACTCAGTTAAAAAAAGCATTCATTATATTCCACAAATAAGTGAGATCATAATGAACATAACAGTCTGAGGAATGGGGTAGTCCCAGAGATGCGGAAGTGAGGTACAGACTGACAATCCCCAGAAGAGAGGGTGTGGGGGGAGAGATAAACCTCAGAATTTATATGCATGTATGCATGAACAATGGACATGGACAACAAAGCTGGGGACAGGGCAGGGAGGGAGGGGGAGGGGGGAGTCAGTGGGGGAAAAAGGAGAAACATCTGTAACAAAAAATAATTAATTAATTAATTAATTAATTAATTTAAAAAATGTTTGGGGGAAAAAAAAGCATTCATTCATCCATCCAAGAAATATTTGTTGATTACCTACAATGCTCCAACTCAAAACAAATTAGCAACCAGATAAAATCTCCTGCCCTGATGGTGCTTATACTCTAACTGAGAGAGACAGGTAATTGAAATTTAACAAAATAAATTAGAAAAAAAATATCTTAAAAAGTGATCGATGCCATGAAGAAAAATAGAGCAGGCTGAGAAGGTGGAGAAGGTTTGAGGTGGGCAGGTTGTCATTTTAATTGTGACAGGATAAGGAAGGTCACCCTAAACCTCATTAAGAAATGATGCTTGGAGATAAGATTCAGAAGATCTGAGAAAAGATGGCAGCAGGCAGGACTAGAGTGAGGTAAGTGTATGAGTGAGCGAGTGTGAGAGAAAGAGTGAGTGAACGTGAGATTGGATGACCAATCTTGAGCAGTGCAGAGATGCAGAGCAGAAGGTCCCTGTGCTAAGGATGGAAACTAGCCAGTTACTGTGGTAAGTGGCTCATCAGCGAGCATCTCCCTGCATGGTCAGGAAGCCAAACCATTTTGGAAGATTACTGGTTTTCTCTGGGAGGAGGAAGCAGGAAGCAGCTAGGGCCAAGTGACCTGAGTCCACCAGAGTGACTTGTACCATCGGTTCAGTGGACCTCACTGTGTCAATGTGGACCAGTGCACAGTAGTGGCACTATCAAGGTTCCTGCTGCAGTAGCCAAAACTGGCCAAGAGCCAATCACCATCTCCCACAGCAGAAGCCTGATCAGAGCCCAACACCTCCCCATACAGCAGCAGTGACTGGGTGGGAGTGGAGCCCCACTCCCAAGAGCAGCTGAGGCTTGGGAGCAGACATCCATCTTCAGGCAGTAGAAGCTCAGATTGACAGCTGAGACCCATCCCCAGTGGCCTCAGCAGAGGCTGATCAGGAGTGGTGCCCCAGCCCAAGCAACAGCAAGGCTTGGGCAGCCAAGACCTGCCCCTGACAACTACAGCAGCAAATCTGGAGTAGAGCCCCTTCCCCTAGCAGCAGCAAAGTCCAAGGAGTGGAGCATCCTCAGCCCCCAACAGCAACAGAGAATCAGGACCTGAGAGCACCCCTGGCAACAGCAACAGCAGTAGCAGTGCAAACTGGGAGCTGACACTCCCCCAGCAGCAACTGATCAGAAGCTGAGCCCCACCAGGCAGCAGTGTACCACAGCAGCACACCAGTGGGATCCACGCAGCCAGCAGTATACAAGCAGGACTCACAAACCCCATCAGAACAACAGTGGAACCCACACACCCCAGCAGTGTACCAGTGGAACCCCACACACCCCAGCAGGACCCTAGAAACATACCAGCTGGAACCACGCACCTTAGAAGCATACCAGCAGGACCAATGAACCCCAGCAGAATACCAGCAGGAACTTAAGCACCCCAGCAGATTACCAGCGGGATCCACGCACCCCATAATTCATCAGTGGAGCCCATGCACACCAGGCATCAGCAGCACAGATCAGCAGCTGAGACTCATCCCCAGCAGTATCAGTAGAGGATCATAAGGAGTGGTGCCCCAATCCAAAAAGCGCAAGACTCGGGAAGCCAAGACCTGCACGATAGACCAAAACCAGATGCCAATTGTCAATCCTCCAGGGCACACAGCAGGCAAGAAGCACCATAAACAAAAACAGTCTGGGAGGCACAGCAGTCTTATTTGATACACACTGACCTGCCTACACATTTCACCATCCCCCACCAAGCCTAGAACTACCAAATTGCTAAAATGGTGAGACAAAGAAACAACATCCAAATGAAAGAAAAAGAGGAATCACCAGTAAAGGAACTACCGGAAGTAGAAGAGAACAACTTGGCAGATAAAGGATTCAAAGCAATGATTTTAAAAGTGCTCAAACAATTTGGTGAGAACTAAAAGCAACTTAATAAAATTTGTGAAGAGCTCAGTGGGAAATACTTCAGCGTAAAAAAAAAAAGGTAGAAGCTATGCATAAAAATCAACAGGAAATAAAAAATGACATAGCTATTATGAAAAATACCTTAGAAAGATTCAATAGTAGATTAGGAGAAGCTGAAGACTGAATCAGCGACTTAGAAGACAAGGTAGAAAAAAACACCCAAATAGAGTAGCAAATGGGGGGGGGGGGGAATTAAAAAGCAGAAGGAGAGTTAAAGAGAGCTATGACACAATACAAAACATAACAACATTGGCATTATAGGGATACTGGAAGGAGAAGAATCAGGGAAAGAAATAGAGAACCTGTTTGAAGAAATAATGACAGAAAACTTTCCTAAAGTGGTGAAGGAAAAAGTCACACAAGTTCAGAAAACAGAGAGAGTCCAAAGAAAGATGAGCCCCAAAAGACCGATAGCTGGACACATCACAATAAAAATGGCAAACATTAAAGACAAAGAAAAAAATCTTAAAGGAAGCAAGAGAGAGACAGAGAGCTACCTACAAGGGAGCTCACATTACTGTCACCTGATTTCTCAATAGAAACCCTGCAGGCCAGAAGGTAATGGCATGAAGTGTACAAAATAATCCAGGGCAATGGTCTGAATCCAAGACTATTCTATCCAGCAAGGCTATCATTCAAATTGAAGGAGAAATAAAGAGCTTCACAGATTTAATAAAAGCTAAAGAAATTTACCACCACCAAATGAGCAGTGCAAGAAATGCTGAAGAGACTGTTGTAAGAAGAAACAGAAAGAGAGAGAGAGAGGGGAACACAAGCATAAAATAAAAATTTCAACTAATAAAAATCTATCAATAATTACCTTAAATGTAAAGGGCTTAAATGCTCCAATCAAAAGACATAGGGTAGCTGTTTCAATAAGAAAACACGACCATGCTATCTACAAGAGACCCACCTCACAACAAAAGACTCACATAGGATGAAAGCAAAGGTATGAAAAAATTTTCCAAGCAAATAAAAATAAAAAATAAAAAGCTGGTGTAGCAATATTCATATCTGCCAAAATAGACTTCAAATCAAGGGCCATAATAAGAGAAAAGAAGGTCACTACATAATATTAAAATGATCAATCTAACAAGAGGATATAACCCTGAAATATATGTGCATGAAGTATGGGAGCACCAAAATATATTTTAAAACTTCTGGAGGACTTCAAAAGAGAAATCAATAGCAAGATGATCATAGCGGGTCTTTAACACACCACTGACACCACTGGATAGATCCTCTAGACAAAATATTAACAAGGACATAGCCTACTTAAATAACAAACTAAATCAGTTGGACTTAATTGATATTTACAGAACATTTCACCCCAAAGCTGCAGAATATACATTCTTCTCAAGTGCATGTGGGACATTCTCAAAGATAGACCACATGTCAGGACACAAAGTAAGTTTCAATAAATTTAAAAAGATTGAAATCATATCAAGCATCTTTTCAGATCATAAAGGCATGAAACTAGAAATCAATTACAACAAAAACATTCAAACACTTGGAGGCTAAATAACATGCTATTAAACACCAAACGGGTTACTAATGAAATCAAAAAAGAAATTTAAAACTTCCTGGAAACTAATGAAAACAAACACACAACAACACAAAATCTATGGGACACAGTGAAAGCAGTCCTGAGAGGGACGTTCATAGCACTCCAGCCTTACCTCAAGAAACAAGAAAATTCCTAATTGAATGTCTAACCCTACAACTTAAAGAACTAGAAAGTAAACAAAAAGAAAAACCCAGAGCAAGTAGAAGAAATAGTAAAGGTCAAGAGCAGAAAAAAACGACATAGTGACTAAAAAAAAAAAAAAAAAATTCAAAAGATCAATGAAACAAAAAGCAGGTTCTTTGAAAAGACAAACAAGACTGATGGACCTTTAGCCAGACTCACTAAGAAACAAAAAGAGAGGACCCAAATAAACAAAATCAGAAACAAAAGAGAAGTAACAACTGACAGCACAAAAATACAAAGGATCATCAAAACATACTAGGAACAATTGTACACCAACAAATTGGACAATCTAGAAGAAATGGACACATTTCTAAAAACACACAGTCTCCCAAAACCGAACTGAGAAGAGATAGAAAACATGAACAGATCAATACCAACAAAGAAAATTGAAGTTGTAATTAAGAAACTCTCAGCAAACAAAACCTCAAGTATGGATGACTTCATGGGGGAGTTTTACTGAACATTCAAAGAAGATCTAATACCCATTCTCCTCAAATTATTCCAAAAAATCCAAGAAGATGGAAGACTACCAAACTCATTTTATGAGGCCAGCATAATCCTAATTCTAAAACTGGATAAAGATGCTACAAAGAAAGAAAACTACAGGCCAATATCCCTGATAAACACGGATGTCAAAATCCTTAACAAAATATTAGTAAATCGGATCCAGCAATACATCAAAAACATTATTCATCATAACAAATGAGATTCATCCCAGGCATGCAAGGATACTACAATATTTGCAAATCAATAAATGCGATACACCACATAAACAAAATGAAAGCTAAAAAACATATGATCTTATCAATAGATCAGAAAAAGCATTTGACAATATTCAGCACCCATTTCTGATAAAAACCCTCAACAATGTGGGAATATAGGAATCATATCTTGACATATTAAAGGCCATATATAAAAAACCTACAGCCAACATACTCAATGAGAAAAAATAAAGCATTTCTCTTAGGGACAGGAACAAGACAGAAATGATCACTTTTGCCACACTATGGTGTTACCTCAAAACATTAAAAATTGAACTGAAATTTGACCCAGTGATCTCACATCTAGGAATATACCATTAGAAGCCTGAAACACCAACCGGAAATAATATATGTACCCCTATGTTCATAGCAGCACAATTTACAATAGCTAAAATCTGGAAATAGCCCAGGTGTCCATCGGAAGATGAGTGGATAAAAAAGCTGTGGTACATATACACAATGGAATATCATGCAGCTATAAGAAAGATCTCTTATTCTTTGAGATTACATGGAAGGATCTGGAGAGTTTTATTCTAAGTGAAACAAGCCAATCAGAGAAAGATAAATATCACATGACCTTACTTATTTATGAAATATAATGAACAAAACAAACTGATGAAGAAAATAGACCCAGAGACATAAAAGTAGGGTACAGACTGACAATCCTCGGGGTGGGGGGACAAGATAAAACACAGAACTTAAATGCATGTATGTGTAACCAATGAACATAGTCAACAAAGCTGGGCACCTGGTGGTACGGCAAGTATGGGGAGGAGGGTGTCAATGGGGAAAAAAGGAGACACATCTATAACAAAAATAAAATAATTTAAAAAAAAGAAGTGATGTTTGAGCAATAAAAACCTTGAAGGAGATGAGGAAGTTACCTGCATGGATACCCAGAAGAGGAAGTAGATAAAGTAGAGGCTCCACAGTGGGGCACTTCTGGCTGGAGGAAGGAGACTGGTGGACTGGAGCTGAGTTTGGAGGGATCATTGAAGGTGGGGTCATCAGAAACTTAAGATGAGAAAGGTCACATAAACTTACTTTGTTTTTACTCTAGGGGACACAAGGAGTCAGGGCAGAGGTATGAGCAAAAGTTGGATTCAGTAAAAAAAAATTTTTTTTTCTTTTTTGATTTGAGAGAGAGGAAGGGAAAGAAAGAGAGTAACATCAATGAGAAAGAACAGCAATTGATAACCTCCTGTATCCACCCCCTTGGTATTTGGCCCACAACCTGGGCATGTGCCTTGACCAGGAATTGAACAAGCAACCCCTTGGTGCATGAACTGATGCTCAATCACTGACCCAAACTTGCCAGGCTGGACTCATTTTTACCTCTATTAAAAAGGATTCCTTTGCCTGCAAACAGACTTAAGTGGTCATTGGTAGGTAACTGTCTACTGCAATAATTTGGTGAGCATTGGTGTTGACTTATATAAGGGTAAAATCTGTAGAAGGTGCTAATCACATTCAGTTTTACAATAATTGTAATTATGTCAACCTTTCAAAGATAATAAAATTTTTATTTTTTTATTAATTTATTTTTGTTACAGATGTTTCTCTTTTTTTTCCCAATTGACACCCTCCTCACAGTTTCCCCCACCTCGTACCCGGCTTTGTTGTCCATGTTCATCGGTTATGCGTACATGCATATAAGTTCTGTGGTTTATCTCTTCCCTCCCCCCACACCCCCTTTTCTGAGGGTTGTGAGTCTGTACCCTACTTTCACGTCTCTGTGTCTACCCTATTCCTAAGACTGTTTTGTTCATTATATTCCACAAATAAGTGAGATCATATGATGCTTGTCTTTCTCTATCTGGCTTGTTTTCCTTAGGATAATACTTTCCAGGTCCCTCCATGTCATCTCAAAAAATAAGAGATCTTTCTTTCTTACAGCTTGCGTAGTACTCCATTGTGTATATGTACCACAGCTTTTTTATTCATTCGTCTACTGATGGATATTTAGGCTGTTTCCAGATCTTAGCTTTTGTAAATAGTGCTGCTACAAACATGGGGGTACATATATGTTTTCTGATTGGTGTTTTAGGTTTCTTAGAGTATATTCCTAGAAGTGAGATCACTGGGTCAAATGACAATTCAATTTTTAATTTTGTGAGGTAACAGCATATTGTTTTCCATAGTGGCTGCACCAGTCGACATTCCCACCAGCAATGTACTAGTGTACCCTTTTCTCCACACCCTCGACAACACTTCTTGTTTGATGATTTGTTGATGGCAGTCATTCTGTTATGTGTGAAGTGATACCTCATTGTTGTTTTAATTTGCATCTCTCTGATGATTAGTGATGTTGAGCATTTCTTCATATGTCTCTTAGCCATTTGTATGTCTTGTTTGGAGAGGTGTCTATTTAGTTCCTCTCATCATTTTTAATTGGGTACTTTGTCTCCCTTTTGTTGAGCTGTATGAGCAATATATATATATATATATATATATATATATATATATATGAAATGAACCCCTTATCTGATGTATCATTGGCACTGATGCTCTCCCATACAGTGGTTTGACTTTCCATTTTGGTGGTTTTTTCTTTTGCTGTGCAGAAGCTTTTGAGTTTGAGGTAGTCCCATATGTTCATTTTTTCCTTCGTTCCTCTTGCCTTAGATGATGTATCAGTGAAAATTCCACTGCATATGATGCCTGAAATTTTGTTGCCTACATTTTCTTTTAGGATTTTTATGGATACATGAATCATATTTAAGTCTTTTGTACATTTTGAGTTTATTCTTGTGTATGGTGTAAGTTGGCGGTCTAGTTTCATTTTTTGCATGTAGCTGTCCAATTTTCCCAACACCATTCATTAAAGAGGCTGTCTTTACTCCACAGTATGCTCTTGCCACCTTTGCCAAATATTAATTGAGCATATTGTCTTGGGTCCATTTCTCGGTTCTCTATTCTGTTCCATTGATCTATCTGCCTGTTCTTGTGCTATTTTGATTACAGTGGCTTTGTAGTATAACCTGAAATCTGATAATATGATCCCTCCAACTTTGTACTTCTTTTTCAAGATTGCTGTGGCTATTTGGGGTCTTTCTGGTTTCATAGGAACTTTTGAAGTATTTGTTCTAGTTCTGTGAAGTGTGTCATTGGTATTTTAATGGGTATTGCATTGAATCTATAGATTGCTTTGGGTAGTAAGGACATTTTAAGGATGTTAATTCTTCCAATCCATGAACAAGGTATGTGCTTCCACTTTTTTATATCTTCCTCTATTTCTTTTTTCAATGACCTGTAGTTTTCTGCAAATGGGTCCTTTCCTTCTTTGGTTAAGTTTATTCCTAGGTATCTTAATTTTTTTGCCACTATAGTAAATGGGATTTTTTTTTTTTTAGTTTCTCTTTCAGTGAGTTCATTGTTGGTGTGTAAGAATGCTGTCAATTTCTTGATGTTAATTTTGTATCCTGCTACTTTGCCATATCCATTTATTAAGTCTAGTAAATTTTTGATAAAGTCCTTGGTGTTTTCTACGTATACTATCATGTCATCTGTGAATAATGACAGTTTCATTCCTCCTTTCCAATTTGGATCCCTTTTATTTTTTCTTCCTGTCTTATTGCTGGGGCTAAGACTTCCAGTATTATGTTAAATGAGAGTGGCAAAAGTGGGCATTCTTGTCTTGTTCCTCTTATTAAGGGGAACACGTTAATTTTTGCCTATTGAGTATGATGTTTGCTGTAGGTTTTTCATATATGGCCTTTATCATGTAGATATATGATCCCTCTATTCCCACATTGCTGAGCATTTTTATCAGAAATGGGTGCTGGATTTTGTTGAATGCTTTTTCAGCATCTATTGATATAATCATATGATTTTTATTTCTCATTTTGGTTATGTGGTGTATCACATTTATTGATTTGCAAATATTGTACCAGCCTTGTATCCCTGGGATGAATCCCTCTTGGTCATGGTGATAATTTTTTTGATGTATTGCTGGATTTGATTTGTAAGTGTTTTGTTCAGGATTTTGGCATCTATGTTCATCAGGGATTTTGGCCTGTGGTTTTCTTTCTTTGTAGTGTCTTTTTCTGGTTTTGTAATTAGAATTATGCTGGCCTCATAAAACAAGTTTGGAAGTCTTCCTTTTTTCCTGAATATTTTGAAATAATTTAAAGAGAATGGGTATTAGTTCTTCTTTGAATGTTTGGTAAAATTTCCCTGTGAAGCAATCCAGGCCAGGTCTTTGGTTTGCTGGGGGAGTCTTGATTACCTCAATTTCCTTTGTTGTTATTGGTCTGTTCAAGTTTTCTATCTCTTCCTGGTTCAGTTTTGGGAGACTATGTGTTTCTAGAAATTTGTCCATTTCGCTTAGATTGTTGAATTTATTGTCGTATAATTGTTTATAATATTTGTTAACAATATTTTGTATTTCTGGGGTGTCATATATTATTTCTCCTCTTTCATTTCTGATTTTGTGCATTTGGGTTCTCTCTCTTTGTTTCTTGGTGAGTTGAGCTAAGGGTCCATCAATCTTGTTTATCTTTTTGAAAAACCAGCTCTTTGTTTCATTGATCCTTTGAATTGTTTTTTTGGCCTCCATGTAATTTATTTCTGCTCTGATCTTTACTTCTTTCTTCTACTTGCTCTGGGGTTTTCTTTTTGTTTGCTTTCTAGTTCTTTAAGTTGTGAGGTTAGATAGTCTATTAGGAATTTTTCTTGTTTTTTGAGGTAGGCCTATAGTGCTATGAACTTCCCTCTCAGAACTGCTTTCACTGCATCCCATAGATTTTGTGTTGTTGTGTGTTCATTTTCATTGTTTTCCAGGAAGCTCTTAATTTCCTCCTTGATCTCCATGGTAACCCATTCATTGTTCAATGACACGTTTTCAAATGTCATGTTCTTCTTGCGATTGATTTCTAGTTTCATGCCATTGTGATCTGAGAAGATGCTTGATATGATTTCAGTCTTCTTGAACTTGTAGACATTTTGTGCCCGAATATGTGGTCTATCTTTGAGAATGTCCCATGTGCACTTGAGAGGAATGTGAATTCTGCTGTTTGGGGATATAATTCTCTATATTTATTACATCCATTCGATCTAGTGCTACATTTAGAGTCTGTGTTTCCTTGTTAATCTTTTGTCTAGATGATCTCTCCAGTAATGTCAGCAGGGTGTTGAAGTCCCATGCTATGATTGTATTGCTGTTGATTTCTCTTTTGAAGTCCTCCAAACGATTTTTAATATATGTTGGTGCTCCTATATTGGGTGCATATATGTTTACCAGGGTTATATCTTCCTGTTGGATAGATCCTTTCAATATTATGTAGTGGCCTTCTTTGTCTCTAGTTGTGGCCTTCATTTTGAAATCTACTTTATCAGATAGGAGTATTACTACCCCAGCTTTTTTTTTCCTTTCCATTTGCTTGAAAAACTTTTTCCATCCTTTCAGTTTCAACCTATGTGAGTCTTTGTTGTGAGGTGGGTCTCTTATAAACAATTTATATGTGAGTCATGCTTTCTTATCCAGTCAGCTACTTATGTCTGTTTTCAGAGCATTCAAACAATTTTCATTTAAGGTGATTATTAATATGTACTTCTTTATTGCCATTTTTGTTTAGTGTGGTTATATTTTTCTTCCTATTTTTTCTACTAATGACAGCAATCCTCTTAAGCATATTCTGCAGTGGTGGTTTGGTGTTAATATATTCCCTTAGCCTTTTTTTGTCTGGGAAGCTCTTTATTTGACCTTCTATTTTGAATGATAACCTTGCTGAATAGAGTAGTCTTGGTTTCATATCCTTGCTTTTCATGACCTTGATTACCTCATGGCATTCCCTTCTGCCTTTTGTGTTTCTGTTGAGAAGTCAGCTGATAACCTAATTGGGGTTCCTTAGTAGGTAACCTATTGCTTATCTCTTGCTGCCTTTAGAATTATCTCTTTGTCTTTAATTTTTGGCATTTTAATTATTATGTGTCTTGGTGTGGGCCTGTTTGGATTTTTCTTACTTGGAGCTCTCTGTGCTTCTTGAACTTGAATGCCTTCTTCCTTCACCAACTTAGGAAAGTTTTCTGTCTCTATTCCTTCAAATATATTCTCTAACCATTGCCCATTTTCTTTCTCTTCAGGGACTCTTATGATGCAAATGTTATTATCTTTCCAGTCATCTACAATTCTCTTAAGCTATCTTCCTGTTTTTAATTGTTTTTTCTTTTGGTTTTCTGATTGGTTGATTTTTTCTACCCTGTCTTCTAATTCACTGATCCAGTACTCAACTTCTTCTACTCTGCAGGTTAGTCTTTCCAATGTGTTCTTAATCTCTGCTATATCATTTTTCATTTCCACTTTGTTGGTTTTCAATGTTTCTATATCTTTACTCATGGTGCTGATGTCCTTACTCATGCTGTTGTGCTTCCTCAAGATCCTGGCTCTGAACTCTACCTCTGATAATTTGCTTAACTGCATTTCATTTATCTCATCTTTGGTAGAGTTTTCTTGTTCTTTCATTTGGGATTTGTTTCTTTGTTTCACCATTTTGGCTATCTCAGTGGGGTTTGGAGCCTGCCAAATTTTCCCTGTTTGTTTTGGTGTTTTGCTGTTTGTGGCTCTCTCTACTGGGTTTGGATGAGCCTGGGTGGGCCCACATTAAACACCACTGTCAAGTCTTACTTTCCTGGGTAGATTTGCAAGCCCAGGAAAGATTCAGTTATTCTCCAGCTTTTTGCCTGGAGGCTATCAGTAGTGGTTACTTGAAGACCTTGGGTTCTCAGTTGAATGAAAAACTGCCTCAGCTGTTCAGTGTAGGGGGATTTCCTGTGGGTGTGGCAGGTGCTGGTTGTTAATGAGCCTCAATTTGCATTTCAATGGTCCACCAGTTGGGGTTGAATCTCTGAGGGAGGGGCCGCCTCCTCTCCCCAGAACCCTGGGAAGGAGTACAATGGCCATCGTCCTGTGTGGCTGCAACTCAGCTAAAGCTCTGAGTGCCCTCCAAATCCCAAGTGTCACCACAGAGTTCCAGCCCAGTCTGTCCTCCCTCTGCCGTAGCCCCCAGGTGAGTGGCTGTGGCTATTTTAGCACTCTGTCCTGGCTCTCTGCACTATGGAGTGGGCTTGGGAGTTTAATCCCGAGGCTGCTGCTTATAGCTAAGACCGCTGCTGGTCGTGGACTCCCATTTTCCCTCTTGCACCTCCGCAATTTTACCAGGACCAATTCAGTGTCTCTGGTTATATGGTCCTCACAAGCTTCTTTTCTGTTGTTTTTTTCCAATGATTTGTCTTTAATTGTAATTCCAGTTAAGTCCTGGGAGATAGTCTGTGTAGCTTCCATTCACTCTGCTGCCATTTTGGAATCCTCCAAACATAATAAAAATTTTAAATAATAGTATAATGATCTTATATATCCATCACTCATAAAGAAGTATCAAGATTTTGTCACATTTGCTTTATTCTCTCTATCATTTTCCTCCTTACAAAGTATTTAAAGCAATTTTGAAATATCTTATAATTTTCCTTCTGCTTGCTTTGGTGTGAATTTTGCAGCTACAGAATTATGACCAACAAAAAATGATAATATTCCTTATTGTCTTCTAATTACATAATCAAATTTTCTTAAGTTGTTAAAATAGTATTTAAGGCATTGTCCAGGTAGCTCAATTGATTAGAGCGTCACCCTGATACACCAAGGTTGTAGTTTGATCTCCAGTCAGATCACATACAAAAATCAACCAATGAATGCATAAGTAAGTGGAAAAGCAAATGGATGTTTCTCTCTATATAAATAAATTTTTTTAATTATTAAAAAGTATATTAATACAGTTGCTTTATTGGACTTGGGAATCTAAATAATTTTCTTCCATGACTTTTTGTTTTACCAAGTTTCTTAGATTCCTTTGTTGTAGAACAGGTGTGAGTTAATTTTTTTCAAGTAAGTCTCCAGTAGACAGCATAGCATGTCATCAGTCCTCTGGGTGACCCTTAGGTAGCTCAGATGAAGAAGCAGTTCTTTGAGAGCAAGATCTGCTCTGCTCTCTGCAATTAGGGAGCAGGGTTCCACCCTGGGGACGTGAGCTGCCATCTCTAAGACTGCTGCAGAGCCAATACCACCAATAAACTACATGACAGATGTTGTTCCTATGCTCCATTGCCTACTTGATATGATGCTCACATTCACATTCACTAAAATGTGTCAGGTCCTAATGCTACACTCAAGAGCTAAAAGGAGTGGTTACAAAACAGGGTGATGCATGCTACAAGACAGGCCTGAGAAACAGGAGAAAGCCAGCCACCAATTTTCCCCTAGGGTAGGGAGGTTGTTGGTAGGTTCCAGAGAGGTAATGACTTTTGATCTGAGTCTGAAAGTGTGAGTGGTGAAAGCCATTTCAATGAGTCACCATGCCCGATACAATCTTTATAACAAACAGTTGCCAGACACAGTCATAGGTTTTGGTGAAACAAGTAATATTTTTTCAAAAATTGTTTTCTACTTCCTTTGAGTGTGCAGGGTGAAAAGATATAGACAGCAGGAAACAGACCACTTAGAGACAAGAGCAGTTTAAACTGAGCCCACTCAGTGTGAAAGCATTTAATTCAGAATCTTCACATAATTTCCTTTCTTTTAAACCATTATTAAGAGATATCCTTCAGCTTATCCCATGTGAATTTTAAGCCTCAGTGGTATTAGCTTTGAAACAGACAGAGCACTTCTGGGATTATATTAATTTAGGCAGTAATACCTGTTGGTGAACGTTTGATTGCCCACAATGCAGAAGGATTTACTTACATTATCAATTTGTTGGCAAATATATTGGGTGAAAAATGCCCTGATATTGCTGGTAGTTGTGCATTCCAAATTTGATTGAATTTGTGAGCCATTTTCTTCTGTGTCTAAACTTGGGATATCTTTCTACAAAAAGAAAAACCCAGGTGTTAAATGCAAAGGCACATTCACTATTATGTACCTGCACCCCAAACTTGTGTCTCTGATGCTCGGTTATAACAAGTGCTTCGATTCCTTCTCAATTTTAATTTTTCTCTGTCATGTCCAAATCAGTCAATAGAAGAGAATGCATAAAATAATTACAAGTTATCCAAGCAGAGACAACCCCTTGACCTCTTGAAGACCAAACAACTACATAATACACTTGGATACTTTTAGATAAATTTAAAATTGCCCTACATTTCTCTGGTCTTTGAGAACAAGGCAATTGGTATAAAATTTATTGTATCTTTAATTTAAAACAAAAACATGAGGGGGGGGTGTGTGTGTGTGCGCACCATTGTATAGTTAGGCCAATTCTATTTCTAAATCCAGCCAAGGCTTCATAAAACCTTTTTTGACAAATCCCATACTGTAGATTTTTATAGCCCACTGCTAACATGCAGCATCTGATATTTCAAAGTGCTAGTGAACTCTTTATTCAAAATTAAGGGCTCCAGGTTGTCAAAACCCAAGGCTGCTAGAATTTACAATTTAGTGATCATGGTATTAGAAATAGAATTTACTTAACCTTTCTTTGAAGTGTCCTAGGACATATAGATTAAGTCCACAGAAATGTCGATCTCTGGACCTCGTGAGAGAATGCTGTCTTTTAGGCTGAAACTGTAACTGGGAAAAGAAAAGAAACGCAGGCACAATAACAAAGGGTTGTCTCTTGGTCTTTCTAAGAAGAACATAATACATATATTTGTACATTAGGTTTCTAATGGCGAATCTCAATAGCTAACAGTCATGGTGCCAGTTTGCTCCCCTTGCCCAGACTTCTTTTTCTATTTCACTACTTTTCCCTTAGGCATGAGAAGCCAGAAACTTGCTAAGGAAGGTGACTTCCAAGATCACTGGGAAAGTAAAAACTAGAATATTCGAGGCCATGGACTCATAAAATTAAGCACACAATAAGGAAAAAGAAAAAATGAGATTTAACCCTAACTTTATACCTGTGTATATTATTCGAGTACCTTTCTAAACACACATAGCACAATATTTTGTATTTCTAACAGTGTATACACAAACCAGATTGTGTCTGAAGAAAAAGGAAGTAATGGATTAAGTTCTGGCTCCAGGGGTACCACCAGAAAGCTCTGTAAATTATCACAAGTGATTAACCCTCTCTGACCCTTGGGTTACTTAGGCAAAACTCAACTTGGTGACTATGGATTGCCCTCATTTTAGTCCTTGTGTTCAATCTGGGAGCCCAAGATGAGAAACACTTCTGCTTGCTTTACCGCAACTCCAGTTCCAATCTCACCGCACCTGATAGCTTCCAAATCGGCCACACTGCTCTGAGGTGGTCCCTTTGTAATGGAAATATTCTCAAAGGTTTGCAAATACTTCAATGACACTCTGTGGCCCCAATAAAAAACATCTTTATCTAGAAATATGTACCGAGTTCCTTATGGTTGGTTCCTCTTTGCCTCTTTCATGTGTTCTTCCTTTCTCCTCACTAAACCTCACCACAGTAATCCCATGCTGTCTCTGCCGTCCACTCTCTCTTCTCTCTTCTTCCTTTGTTGTGTGTGTATTTCTTTTTGCCTAAGGCATTTGTGACTCCTGTTTCTCCTCGACCTCTTTTGGTCCTTTGGACTTCAGCACTTAAGTCTCCCTTCCCCTAGACAGAAGCCTCCTTCAAGCCTGCTGGTGTATTATGGAGTTCGCCAAGCAGCATCTCTTTATGGATCTACTTACCAATTATATTGGAAATACCTGAGCACTAATTAAGAATATGTATTGTTGGATCATATGACCTAGGTTCAAATCCAGCCTACCCCAAACTATGTAACCTTAGGCACTTTTTAAAAACTCATCGTTATTGTTGAATGTATTACAGATGTCCCACCCTTTTTTCCCATTGATGCCCTCCTCCCCAATCCTGCCCACCTTTTGCCTATTAGGCACTTCATAAAAACCTCTTCTTTCTTCAGTTGTTTTATATGTGAAATGGGAAGTAATAATTTATACTGAGCTCTTACAAATGTTATGAGGGTTAGAAAATAAACATAAAACAAAACACATAAAAAATAAAAAGCAAATTAGTGCAAGAAAAATGCTATACAGAGCCTGACATATCAAAAGTAGTTCATGACATCTCTCAGGGGGAAGATGGTGGCAGGCAGGACTGGAAGGAGGGTGAGTGCATGAGAGAGTGAGCTAGTGAGTGAGAGGGTGTGAGTGGACGTGAAGGTGGATGACCAAACTCATGCAGTGCAGAGATGCAGAGCAGAAGGTTCCTGTGCTGTGGACGAAGAGCCGCTGGCTACTGCGGGATACTGGAAGAGAAGAATCAGAGAAAGGAATAGAGAACTTTTTTGAAGAAACGATGACAGAAAAGTTCCCTAAAGAGGGGAAGGAAAATGTCACACAAGTTCAGGAAACACAGAGAGTCCCAAGTAAGACCAACCCCAAAGATCCCAAAAGACCAACAAAGACACATCTTAATAAAAATGGCAAACATTAATGACAAAGAACAAATCTTAAAGGAAGCAAGAGAGAGACAGAGGGTTACCTACAAGGGAGCTTCCATTAGACTGTCAATTGATTTCTCAATAGAAACAATGCAGGCCAGAAGGGAGTGGCATAAAGTGTACAAAGTAATGCAAGGCAAGGGTCTGAATCCAAGACTACTCTATCCAGCAAGGTTATCATTCAAAATTGAAGGAGAAATAAAGAGCTTCACAGATGTTTTAAAAAGCTAAAGGAATTTACCACCACCAAACCAGCACTGCAAGAAATGCTGAAGGGACTATTGTAGAAGAAGGAGAAACAGACACTGAGAAAGACGAGAGAGAAAGAGAGAGAGAGAGAGAGAGAGAGAGAGAGAGAGAGAGAGAAGAGCAGAGCACAGGCATAAAATTAAAATGGCAACTAATAACTATCAATAATTACCTTAAATGGAAATGGCTTAAATGCTCCAATCAAAAGACATAGGGTAGCTGATTGGATAAGAAAACACGACCCATATATATGCTGTCTACAAGAGACCCACCTCACAGCAAAATATTCACACAGGATGAAAGTGAATGAATGGAAAAAAATTCCAAATAAATCGAAATGGAAAAAAAGGTGGTGTAGCAATATTTATATCTGATGAGATAGACTTCAAAACAACAGTCATAATAAGAGACAGAGAAGGTTACTACATAATATGATCAATCCAACAAGAAGATATAACCCTGGTAAACATATACACATCAAATATGGGAGCACCAAAATATATTTAAAAACTTCTGGAAGACTTCAAGGGAGAGATCAATAGCAACACAATCATAGTGGGTGACTTTAACACACCACTGATACCACTGGATAGATTTTCTAGACAAAAAATTAGCAAGGACATAGATTCCTTACAAGACAAACTAGATCAGTTGGACTTCATTGATATTTACAGAACATCTTACCGCAAAGTTGCATGATATACATTTATCTCAAGTGAATATGGGTCATTCTCAAAGACAGACAACAAGATAGGACACCAAGCAACTCTCTACAAATTCAAGAAAACTGATATCATACCAAGCATCTTCTCAGATAACAGTGGAATAAAACTAGAACTCATTTACAATAAAAACACACAAAAACATTCAAATACGTAGAGGTTAAATAGGATGTTATTAAACTCTAAATGGGTTATTAATGAGATCAAGGAAGAAATTAAAAATTCCATGAAAACAAACACAAAATCTATGGGACACAGTGAAAGCAGTCCTGAGACGGAAGTTCATAGCACTACAGGTCTACCTCAAGAAACAAGAATAACTCCTAATTGACTTTCTAACACTGCAACTTAAAGAACTAGAAAGTAAACACAAAGAAAAACCCAGAGCTAGTAGGAGGAAGAAAATAGTAAAGGTTAGAGCAGAAATAAATGACATAGAGACTAAAAAAAAAAAACAATTCAAACGATCAATGAAACAAAAAAAAAATGGTTGTTTTTTTTTAAAGATAAAAAACATTGATGAAACTTTAGCCAGACTCGTCACGAAACAAAAAGAGAGGAACCAAATAAATAAAATCAGAAATGAAAGAGGAGAAGTAACAACTGACACCACAGAAATACAAAGGATCATTGAAACATACTATGAACAATTATACACCAGCAAATTGGACAATCTATGAGAAGTGCATACATTTCTAGAAACACACAGCTTCCCAAAACTGAAGCAGGAAGAAATAAAAAACTTGAACAGACCAATAACAACAAAAAAAAAATGAAGATGTAATTAAGAAACTCCCAGCAAACAATCGCCCAGGTCCAGGCTTCATGGGGGAGTTTTACCGAACATTCAAAGAAGATCTAATACCCATTCTCCTCAAACTATTCCAAAAAACTCAAGAAGATAGAAACTTCAAAACTCATTTTATAAGGCCAGCATAATCCTAATTCCAAAACCAAATAAAGACACTAAAAGAAAGAAAACTACAGGCCAGTATCCCTAATGAACATAGATGCCAAAATCCTAAACAAAATATTAGCAAATTGAATCCAGCAATACATAAAAACATTATTTATCATGACCAAGTGGATTTCATCCCAGGCATGCAAGGATGGTACAATATTTGCAAATCAATAAATGTGATACACCACATAAACAAAACAAAAGATAAAAACCATATGATCATATCAATAGATGCTGGAAAAGCATTTGACAAAATCTAGCTCCCATTTCTGATAAAAATGCACAGCAAAGTGGAAATAAAAATTTGTATCTCAACATAATAAAGGCCATATGTAAAAAAACCTACACCCAACTCATACTCAATGGGCAAAAACTAAAAGCATTCCCCTTCAGAACAGGAACAAGACAGGGATGCCCACTTTCACCACTCTTATTTAACATAGTACTGGAAGTCTTAGCCACAGCAATTAAACATGAAGAAAAAATAAAGGGGATCCAAATTGGAAAGGAAGAAGTGAAACTGTCATTATTTGCAGATGGCATAATATTGTACATAAGAAACCCTAAAGACTCTATCAAAAATCTACTAGACTTAAGAAATGAATTTGCAAAGTAGCAGGATACAAAATTAATGTCAAGAAATTGATGGCATTCTTATACATCAATAATGAAATCACAGAAAGAGAAACTAAAAAGACAATCCCATTTACCATCGCAGCAAAAAAATTAAGATACCTAGGAATAAATTGAACCAAAGAAGTAAAGGACCTTTTCAGAGAAAACTCCAGGTCATTAAAAAAAGAAATAGAGGAAAATATAAAAAAGTGGAAGCATATACCTTGTTCATGGATTGAAAGAATTAACATCATTAAAATATCCATACTACCCAAAGCAATCTATAAAGTCAATGCAAGCCCCATCAAAAAATCAAGGACATATTTCACAGAACTAAAAAAAAACACTCCAAAAGTTACAAATGTTTCTCCTTTTCCCCCCATTGATACCCTTCTCCCCATTCTCCCCGCCCCATCCCCAACTTTGATTATGGAACCAAAAGTTTATATGGAACCAAAAAAGACCCCGAATATCCACAGCAATCTTGAAGAAAGAAGAACAAAGTAGGAGGGATCACATTATAATATTTCAGGTTGTACTACAAAGCCACTGTAATCAAAATAGCCTGGTACTGGCACAAGAACAGGCACATAGACCAATGAAACAGAACAGAGAACCCATAAATGGACCCAAGAGAATATGCTCAATTATTATTTGACAAAGGAGACAAGAGCATACAGTGGAGTCAAGAGCATGTCTTCAATAAATGAAAAAATTAGACAGCTACTTGCAAAACAATGAAGCTAGATCACCAACTTACACGAGAATAAACTCAAAATGGATAAAAGACTTAAATGTGACTCATGAATCCATAACAATGCCAGAAGAAAATGCAAGCAACAAAATTTCAGACGTCATACGCAGCAGAATTTTCACTGATACAACATGTAAGGCAAGAGAAACAAAGGAAGAAATTAACACATGGGACTACATCAAACTAAAAAGCTTCTGCACAGCAAAACAAACAACCATCAAAACAGAAAGGGATCCCACTATTTGGCAGACCATAATCACCAATGATGCATCAGGTAAGGGGTTAATTTCCAAAATATATAAAGTGCTCATACAACCCAACAAAAGGAAGACAAAGAACCCAATTACAAAATGGGCAGAGGACCTAAAGAGACACCTCTCCAAACAGGACAAACAAATGCCATTAAGCATATAAAGAAATGCTTAACATCACTAATCATCATAGAGACGCTAATTAAAACAACAATGAGGTATCACCTCACACATAACAGAATGGCTGCCATCAACAAATCATCACACAACAAGTGTTGGCGAGGGTGTGGAGAAAAGGGGACTCTAGTACACTGCTGGTGGGAATGCAGACTGGTCCAGCCACTATGGAAAACAATATGGTGTGAGGACTTCCGGTCAAGATGGCGGGGAGGTAAACGCGGTATCGCATCCTCCCACAACCACATCAAAGTTACAACTAAACTACAGAACAACCATCATTCAAAACCGCCTGAAATCAAGCTGAATGGAAGTCCTACAACTACCAAATGAAAGCAGCAGCCACATCCAGACTGGTAGGAGGGGCGGGGTGGCGTGACAGACTGGTCCCACACCCACGTGTGGCGGATAAAAATCAGGAGGCTCCCGCCACTGGGAAGGTCCTTCCTGAGGACTGAGGGGTCCCCATCCCACACCAGGTGCCCCGCTCAGGGTTCCAGTGCGAGGAAGAGAATCCCCATCACTTCTGGCTGGAAAAACCAGTGGGAACTGAGACTCAGGGAGGCTGAGGCGGCTGGAGCCCCAGGCAGCTCCTTAAAGGGCCCGCGCACGGACTTATCGGACTCTCTCCCTCTAAGCTCGGAGGGGAGGCAGCTCGAGGGGCATCAGAGAAATACAGGGAAGAACTGAGCTGTTTGGCACTGGAGCGAGGGCTGGAGAGGGGGCTTTCTCGGGGACAAACGTGCTGTAAGAGGCCTTTGTTCCTTTGGTGAGCCCTTCCCGGGGGGCGGCAGACAGTCTCCATATCTGGGACTCCAGCCACCTGCTCACACTGGTAGCCCCGCCCTGCTGACTCCCTGAGGCCCCGCCCCGCCCCATTCAACTTTCAAGCCCACCCAAGCTGTTGCCACTTGCTTAACCATAGGATTGGCCTGTCTTGGATTCTGCTTCAGGTTTTTCCTAAATTCTTTCAAACGAGCAGCATCGGGTCTCAGCGAGCCCCATACCTCTCATTAAGTAATACACAGAAACAAACACAGGGAGGCAGCCAAAATGAGGAGACAAAGAAACCGGTCCCAAATGAAAGAACAGAACAAAACCCCAAGAAAAGAACTAAGTGAAATGGAGATAAGCAACCTAATAGATACTGAGTTCAAAATACTACTTATAAGGATGCTCAATGAACTTAGTGAGAACCTCAGTGAACTTAGGGAGGGCCTCAAGAGCATAAAAAAGGATCAGTTAGAAATCATGGATACACAGTTAGAATTGAAGGAGGCATTAACTGAAATAAAGAATAATTTACACAGCTTCAGTAATAGAGTACATAAATCCAAGGAGCAAACCATCGATTTGGAATATAAGGAAGCAAAAAATGCCCAATCAGAACAGAAAAAAGGATTTAAAAAAAATGAGGATAGTGTAAAGAGCCTCTGGGACAACTTCAAGCGTGCCAACATTCGCATCTTGGGGGTGCCAGAAGGAGAAGAGCGAGAACAAGAAATCGAAAACCTGTTTGAAACAATAATGGCAGAAAACTTTCCTAACTTGGTGAAGGAAACAGACATACAAGTCCAGGAAGCACAGAGAGTCCCAAACAAGATGAACCCCAAGAGGCCCACACCAAGACACATCATCATCAAAATGCAAAAGGTTCAAGACAAAGAGAGAATCTTAAATGCAGCAAGAGAAAAGCAGCTAGTTACCTACAAGGGATTTCCCATAATGCTGTCAGATGATTTCTCAAAAGAAACTTTGCAGGCCAGAAGGGAGTGGCAAGAAATATTCAGGGTGATGAAAACCAAGAACCTACAACCAAAATTACTCTATCCTGCAAAGCTGTCATTTAGAATTGATGGACATATAAAAACTTTCCCAGACAAGAAAAAGTTAGAGTTCATCACTACCAAACCGTTATTATATGAAATGATGAAGGGTCTTTTTGAAGAAAAAGATAAAATGTATGAACAAACAAAATGGCAATGAATACAGATCTATCAACAATGGAATCTACAAACAAAATGAACAGGAAGAACCGAAACATTCTCATAGATACAGAGAACATTTTGTTGGTTCCCAGTTGGGAGGGGGTTGGGGGAATGGGTGAAAAAGGTGAAGGGATTAAGAAGCACAAATTCATTGCTAGACTGACAAACCTCAAAGGGAAAGGGGTTGGGGGGGTGGGAGGAAATAAACCAAAGAACTTCTATGCATAACCAATGGACACAGACAATAGTGTGGGAAAAGGTGGGAGGGGGGCGGCGGCAGTGGGGAGGAGGGGGTCAATGGGGGATAATCTGGAACATCTGTAATACATTTTACATTCAAAAATAAAGATTTAAAAAAAAAGAAAAAGAAAAAGACAGAAAACCCTGTGGTGTTATCTCAAAAAAGTAAAAATTAAACTGCCATTTGACCCAGTGATTTCAAGTCTAGGAATATACCCTAAGAAACCTGAAACACCAATCAGAAAGAATATAAGTTCCCCTATGTTCATAGCAGCACTATTTACAATAGCTAAGATCTGGAAACAACCCAAGTGTCCATTAGTAGATGAGTGGATAAAAAAGTGGTGGTACATGTACAGAATGAAATACTATGCAGCTGTAAGAAAGAAAAATCTCTTACCCTTTGAGATGGCTTGGAAGGACCTGGAGAGTATTATGCTAAGCAAAACAAGCCAATCAGAGAAAGACAAATATCACATGATCTCACTTATTTGTGGAATATAATGAACTAAACAAACTGATGAACTAAATTGACGCAGAGACATAGAGGTGGGGAACAGACTGACAAGCCTCAGAGGAGGGAGTTGGTGGGGGAGAGATAAACCACAGAACTTATATGCATGTATGCATGACCAATGGACATAGGCAACAAAGTTGGGGATGGGGCGGGGAGAATGGGGAGAAGGGTGTCAATGGGGGAAAAAGGAGAAATATCTGTAACAAAAGCCAATTAATTAAAAAAAGTAGTTCATGAATGAAACTTGGTCATTGCTAAGGGTGTCTCATTTCTATATCTCTAGTGCATTGCACATTACTTGACATAACACATTTACTAATTCATTAAGTAAGTGGAATGTATTGTGCAGACCTATGTCAAGTGTTATGTCATTTCAGGCCAAATAAATATAAAGAATATAATTAATGAAAGAAGGAAGGAAAGAATGAATACAGACAAGTTCTATCCCTATTCATAAACAGTGTTTGCTATCTAGCGGAGGGAAGAGGCGAAGACTATAACAAAGATTATGGATCAGCTCTGGTGCCGTGTAGGAAGCAAAATCTTTTCAAAGGAAGCCAAGCAGAAGGGATGCTGTCTCAGGGAATGTGGTAGTGGATCCGTCCACTTCTCTTTGCAGCTCCATCCGTTTTGTCTCACGTAGTTTCCCTGTGCTCCTTTCTCATTTGTGTTAGGTGTGTTTTCAGTGGCTTATTTATGCGTTTTCCTGACGGCTGCTTTGAAATGTTGTGAGATAATGCTAACCTCCCTGTCATCTCACTGCTGACAGCTGTGGATATCTTTTTAATTAAGTTTAGATCTTTCTTAATCGTGGTCTGATGACTGATTTTTTTTTCTATTGAAAGATGAATGTTTTTGTATTATGCTATGAGACTCTGGATTTTATTTAACGCTCTGTGCTGAGAGGCTTTTCCTGATCTTGATGGGGGAACTGGGACTTCTTTCTCCTTTGCTCTGAGCAGATGGAAAAACTCTGATCATCATTGAAGCTGGGTGAAGGTATAAAAGGGTTCATTATAACCCTGTCCCAGTAGCACAGTTGGTTAGAGCATCGTCCCAATACACCAAGGTTGTAGGTTAGATGCCTGGTCAGGGCACATGAATCAACCACTGAATGCATGGATAGATGGAACAACAAATCGATCTCTCTCTTCTCTCTTTCCTCTTTCTCTTCCTCTTTCTCTCTAAAAACCAATAAATTTTGAAAATTTCATAAAAAGGCTCATTATATTATTATTCTCTATGTTTGTGTATTTTTGACATTTCCATACTAAAATTTAAAGAAATATAGAGGAACAGTATCTACATTTTAAGACTATGTTGTTTATCAGAGCCTAACATATTCACTGAATACTCAGTGAGTAATAAGTAAATAAAGTAACACAAAATAAAATGTCTACACCCAAAAAATACTCATACTGTGATTTTGAAGTTAAGGCTCCATATATGTTCAGGTTGTGTTGGGAAAAGTAATACTAAAGAAGATTTAACAAATAAAGTGATAAGCCTGTAACTTCAGCATATGAAATACCAGCAATAAGAAACAAACTCTGGTTTTTACTTAAAAATCATCTTGTTCTTTTGTTTGATTTACTTGGCCATAATGTCTGTGGTGAGGAATGTTAGTAAGAAAACACAATTAAAACATATTTAATGTAAAACAAAATGGCCTGGTTTGGGCTCCTTGTATTATTAAAGTTTTATATTAATAGCCTGTCACCTGAAATATCTGCTTAAAAAATGAGACATTGTAGTCTTGAACTCTGGATAAAATTATATGGCAGGACATTTTATTACTTATTTACAGTGTCTCTTGACCTTCCAAAGTAACAAACTTCCTACAGGCATACTTAGGGACTTTGGAAGAGGTATATATTAGGGCTACATGGGTCCTTAACACTCATGGAATTCAAAGTCATCATTGTGGTAATAAAATTATTTAGTTGTCATGAAGAAACTACACATAATTATTTCCACAACATCCTCTCCCCAGCTTTCCTGGGAACTCCATTTCACACATTTTAGCCACATGATTTCTACTTCCACATGATTTCTCCTTCCTCAATTATTTTCTTTTACCTCTGGTCAGAGTTGGTTGTTCTAGAAGTAGGTATCTGGGAAGCTTTTTAATAAAACATTCCCTAACTCAGGTTCGACTATATAATCACCCCCCCCCAATTATTTCCATACCCACCTGTGCATACCTCTGTCATTACAGTCATTACCTTGTACTCATTTGTTTATTAGTTTATGTCCCAGATTTGTTTATCTTTGTTTCCCAAGCACGTGGCACAGTACTGGGTACATAATAGGTGGCTGAATACAGAAATAATAAATGATGGCATAAGCCACACTTACCAAGCTGAGTACGCCATTACAGGCCCTGAGTCACAAAGACCAGCACTGCAGAGCATATCTTGGACAATAAGAAAGTCAGAATATTATTTTTCATTTTAAAAGAAACATAGGTTATGAAGTAAATTATAAAATGTGTAAATTATAAAGACACTACAACAAAAGAAAACTACAGGCCAATATCCCTGATGAACATAGATGCCAAAATCCTTAACAAAATATTAGGAAATAAAATCTAGCAATACATCAAAAAAATTATTCACCATAACAAAGTGGGGTTTATCCCAGGGATGCAAGACTGGTATAATATTTGCAAATCAATAAATGTGATACATCACATAAAACAAAAGATAAAAATCATATGATCATATCAATAGATGCTGGAAAAGCATTTGACAAAATCCAGAACCCATTTCTAATAAAAAATCTCAGCACCGTGGGCATAGAGGGATCATATCTCAACATAATAAAGGTCATATATGAAAAACCTACAGCCAACATCATACTCAATGGGCAAAAACTAAAAGCATTTCCCTTAAGAATGGGGACAAGACAGGGATGTCCACTTTCACCACTCTTATTTAACATAGTACTGGAAGTCTTAGCAACAGCAATTAGACAGGAAGCAAAAATAAAAGAAATCTAAATTGGAAAGGAGGAAGTGAAACTCTCATTATTTGCACATGACATGCTATTGTACATAGAAAACCCTAAAGACTCCATCAAAAATCTACTAGACTTAAGAAATGAATTTGGCAAAGGAGCAGGATACAAAATTAATGTCACGGCATTCTTTGTTTTTTTTTTGTTTTTTTTTTTTATTGATTAATTTTTGTTACAGATGTTTCTCCTTTTCCCCCCACTGATTCCCCCCTCCCCCTCCCTCTCTGCCCCTTCTCCGGATTGTTGTCCATGTCCACTGTTCATGCATACATGCATATAAGTTCTGTGGTTCATCCCTCCCCCACCTCCCCCCTCTTTAGGGGACTGTCAGTCTGTACCCCGCTTCCACGTCTCTGGGACTACCCCATTCCTCAAACTGTTATGTTCATTATATTCCACAAATAAGTGAGATCATATGAAACTTGTCTTTCTCTGTTTGGCTTGTTTCACTTAGGATGATACTTTCAAGGTCCCTCCACGTAGTCTCAAAGGATAAGAGATCTTTCTTTCTTACCGCTGCGTAGTACTCCATTGTGTATATGTACCACAGCTTTTTGATCCATTCGTCTACTGATGGACCCTTGGGCTGTTTCCAGATCTTAGCTATTGTAAATAGTGCTGCTACAAAGATGGGGATACATATATTCTTTCTGATTGATGTTTTATGCTTCTTAGGGTATATTCCTAGAAGTGGGATCACTGGGTCAAATGGAAGATCAATTTTTAATTTTTTGAGGTGACACCATATTGTTTTCCATAGTGGCTGCACCAGTCTGCATTCCCACCAGCAGTGCACTAGAGTCCCCTTTTCTCCACACCCTCGCCAACACTTGTTGTTTGATGATTTGTTGATGGCGGCCATTCTGACAGGTGTGAGGTGATAACTCATTGTTGTTTTGATTTGCATCTCTCTGATGATTAGTGATGATGAGCATTTCTTCATATGTTTCTTAGCCATTTGTATGTCCTGTTTGGAGAGGTGTCTATTCATCTCCTCTGCCCATTTTTTAATTGGATTATTTGTCTTCCTTTTGTGGAGTTGTATGAGCACTCTATATGTATTGGAAATTAACCCTCTATCTGATATATCATTGGCATTTATGCTCTCCCATACAGTGGGTATGTCACGGCATTCTTATACACAAACAATGAACTCACAGAAAGAGAAACTAAAAAGACAATCCTATTTACCATTGCAGCAAAAAAATTAAGATACCTAGGAATAAACTTAACCAAAGAAATAAAGGACCTATTTGCAGAAAACTACAGGTCATTGAAAAAAGAAATAGAGGAAGATATAAAAAAGTGGAAGCACATACCTTGTTCATGGGTTGGAAGAATTAACATCATTAAAATGTCCATACTACCCAAAGTTATATGTAGATTCAATGCAATGCCCATCAAAATACCAATGATATACTTCACAGAACTAGAACAAAACTCCAAAAGTTCATATGGAACCAAAAAAGACCTTGAATAGCCACAGCAATCTTGAAAAAGAAGAACAAAGTAGGAGGGATCACAAAACCAGATATCAGGTTATACTACAAAGCAACTGTAATCAAAACAGCCTGGTACTGGCACAAGAATAGGCACATAGATCAATGGAACAGAACAGAGTACCCAGAAATTGACCCAAGACAATATGCTCAATTATTTGACAAAGGTGGCAAGAGCATACTGTGGAGTCAAGACAGCCTCTTCAATAAATGGTGTTGGGAAAATAGGACAGCTACATGCAAAGAAATAAAAATGGACCCCCAACTTATACTATACATAAGAATAAACTCAAAATGGAGAAAAGACTTAAATGTGACTCATGAATACATAAAAATTCTAGAAGAAAATGCAGGCAACAAAACTTCACACATCACATGCAGCAGAATTTTCACTGATACATCACCTAAGGCAAGAGAAACAAAGGAAAAAATGAACACATGAGACTACATCAAACTAAAAAGCTTCTGCACAGCAAAAGAAACAACCATCAAAATGAAAAGGGAGCCCACTCTATGGGAGAGCATCATTGCCAATGATACAGCAAATAAAGGGTTAATTTCCAAAATATATACAGTATTCACACAACTCAACAAAAGAAAGACAAAGAACCCAATTAAAAAATGGGCAGAGGACCTAAAGAGATACCTCACCAAACAGGACATACAAATGGCCAAGAGACATATGGAAAAATACCCAATGTCACTAATCATCAGAGAGATGCAAATTAAAACAACAATGAGGTATCACCTCACACAGAACTTAGATGCATGTATGCATAACCAATGGACATAGACAACAAAGCTGGGGACAGGGTTGGGGGGATGGGGAGGAGTGCATCAATGCGGGGGGAGGAGAAACATCTGTAACAAAAATAAATTAGTTAAAGAAATAAACTGTGTAAATTATATTTAAATTGTATTCTTGTAATTCAAATTAAGTTATTTCGAGCTATCTCCCCAATCTCTGTGTGTAGAAGTATGAAGAGGTTCACTTGACACCTTCCTGAACTCACCCCCATCGGAGTACTTTGGTTGTAGGGTTCAGCCAGCTGTCCCTAGGGGGCAAGCAAGCTCTTTTTGAGAAGTTTGTGTTGGACAAATTTTTATTCTGAAAATAATATAATCTCCAGTGAGAGGACTGAACAGGAAGACTGAATGTGTCTAAGGCTGAATTCAGACCTAAATATTCTGACTTTACCAAGTGAATGCCCCTTGATGAGTCCCCCTGGTGGCCACAGCTCAAATACTCTGAGTAATCAAATTTATACTATTTTTATATGTTCCATGTTATAGATTAATTAGAGAAAAACAACACTGGACATGCAAAAGTTTTAGTTAGGTAAAGCCAAATTTCACACATTCTCTAACAATAGCTTCCCAAATTCATATCTGCTGCCAGTTGCTTGTTATGATGAAAATAAAGGCAATCCCATCTCTGTATCCATGATGTATGAAAATGTATTTAGTTATTGGACAAACATTTATTGAGATGCTACTTCTGTGCCAAATGCTTAGACACGAAGTACGCAGTGGTGAAGAAAACAATAAATCCACCCCCATGGAGTCGATAGCCCAATGAGACAGACGGAACACGCACAGGTCCACAGCTGTCTGCCCTGGCAACATATAGAGAGGAAGGGGCTCTCTGAGAAGGTAACGTTAGTGCTAGGTTTTGTTTTTCATTTAGAACTACATAGTTTTTCTTTTCATCTTCCTCTTCTCCCTTCTTACCTCCAAGTAGCTAATGAAAAGAATTTTCATTAGCAGGTTAAGTGCGGAAGGTGTACCTACAAGACTGGCATGCTGTTCACTCATGCCTGTCATGTGTTAGCTCCAAAGGCAAAACCCAAGCTACTTATGCATGGCAATTCAAGGTTTGAGCACTAACGTCATTATTCCTGAAGAACACACAATTTGCCATGCCTAACAGTTGGTGTGCCATTCTTCCTAAAACTGCATTTTTAAACTAATTCTATCTCTGTTGGTAACTTCAGGCAGAAAGGTTGTTTGGGGTATTTTTCTTCTCTCTTTGCACTTGCCAAGGTGACTGTTCGCCTTTAGCAAAGTTTTACCTTGATTAGTCTTTCTAGCCTGCTTGATGAGCCTTACCTCTCACCTTCTGGCTTTTGTAACTCAAGTACTTTCTTCTGAGAGTACTGTTTTCAAATAAAAAAGCAATCCTCTGTAATCATAACTAGAGCTGTAAAAACCATGCTATATGAAAAATAAGCCTAAATGAATATTTCTCACAGAGAATGTTGTTTTAACTTGGTTTTGATTCTGAATTTGAGATGTATGTACATTGGTACTAAGTTCTATGGTACTGCCCTCTTTCCAAAATGCCATTTCAGAATTTTAACACTTTTCTCTTTCCTGAAAAAAAAGGCAATTGCTAACCTGATGGACAAAAACTGATTGTCACATGCAAATAATGACTTTTAGTAAAAAGGAATAAATTATTTTCTTAATAAGTCAATAAAAAGTAAAAGTCAAAAATAGAACTACTATGGCATGAATTATGTCTGTCTGCTTAATTTCCACCCTCCCCGCTAAAGGACATTAGATTAGATTTGCATATATAAATTCAGTCAAAGCCAAATGTTTGAAATCAGGAACTTTACAGACCTTGATGGGGGAAAAAAAAAAAAAAAAACTTTTAAAAAACGTAACCAAAGGCAACACTAATTGTGAATTTTTCTACTTAAAAGTTCATCGGAGATCTAAAACCCTTACAGTAGCATGAAGTATTTTCAAACACTTTTAACGTTTTTAAGTCACCACCCAGAAGAGAAATACTCTGTGCAGCCTCATGTTTGAAACAGCAGCACCCCCTTGTGATGAGACATTTCAATATAATCTGATCTGTATTTCATTATTTTTAACTGTGTTGACCTCTAAAATATAAAAATATACTGAGAAAAAGAATGTGTTTTGATTTCTTTAGGACACTTTAAAATAACATATTAAAGGAAAAAATGTAAATTTTCATATATTAATTAACCATTAGACTAAAAGCATCAACATTTTTAAGCGGACGCCTTATCTACCGTTCTCCAGAAACACATAATCAAGTAGAAAGACCCACAAAACCAGGTTCAAGAAACAAACATTTGGCAAATAAAGGATATCGCGGAGAAAGGCATTTTTCAGAGCACCTCCAAATGGGAAGGCATCGTGAGAAGAGAGATCTTTTCTTTTCTTCCACAGTTCTCTGCTTAGAAGGACACAAATAACAAAGGCTGGTTGGGAAGGACATTCCCTTTGTCTTATCTTACGTTTTTCTTTCACTCTATATTCCTAATTCCCTTCTCTAGAGATAAAAAATGCAATCTTTGCCCTGGCCAGGTTGCTCGGTTGGTTAGAGCATCATCCCAGTATGGGCATGACAAGGCTGCAGGTTTGATTCCTGATCAGGGCACATACAACAATCAACCAGTTAATGCATAAGTAAGTGGAACAACAAATTGATGTCTTTCTCTCTTCCCCCCCCCCTCTCTTCTTCTCTGTGTTTCTAAAAATCAATATTTTCAAAATGATGCAATTTTTTTTTGAAAATTTAAATTTCTATAAAAAATATGAAAAGGACTAATACGGGGGGATTCATTTCATACAGGAAGCCCACACTAGTGGACGCTCTAAAAACTTTTTAGTGTGTGTGTGTGTGTGTGTGTGTGTTTAAGAGAATTAGCACTGCTTTTTGTCAAAGCAGTTTATTTCCCCTTTATTTTTTTAATTTATTATTTTTTTAAGAGAAAAAAGGAAGGGAGAAGGGAGAAAGATAGAAACATGAATGAGAGAAAACATCATTGGCCACCTCCTGCATGCCTCCCCCACCCCCCAGGGATCTGGCACACAACCTGGGCATGTGCCCTGACCAGAAATTGAACCAGTGACCTCTTAGTGCATGAGTTGATGCTCAACCACTTTGCCATACTAGCCGTGCTTTAGTGGTTTTCAATGTTTCTTTCTCCCAGCATGTAGATGCTATATTTAGAAGAATGTCATTTAATCTACTGAATAGTTACATTATTATATAGTATGATCTATAATAATCTGGAAACTCCCATTTTTAGTGCACATAGTTCAATTCAAAGCACAGTTAGTATCAAATGCCCATTAGATAATAAAAGGAAGAAGTACATTTATCTTCCTGCTGTGCAACTTACTATCACTCTCTCATCTATGGGGCTAGGCGATTAGTGGGACTACAGGTCCCTAATCTGGAACCCAAGGGAGAGAGGAAAAGGAAACAATGCCAATGAAAGCTATGCCAGTTCTTTTCCTCAGCCCAGTCAACAGTACTGGAATTTCATCTATTCCTACACTGACTAATTTGGCAATCAGATCATTATTATGAAGCAATCAACAAGAGTAAAAGGGTAGAAAAATTGGGCCAAAAATTATTTCTTCATATATATATTAAAAAAATATGTCCTTATTGATTTTTTAGAGAGAGAGGAAGGAAGAAAGAGATAGGAAACATCGATGGGAGAGATACATCTATTGGCTGCCTCCTGCATGCCCCCAATTGGAGATCGAGCCTGAAGCCCGAGCATGTACGCCAACCAGGAATCACACCTAGACCTCAGTCCATGGGACAATACTCAATCCACTGAGCCACACTGGCTGGACTATATTTTTTAAATAATATTTTAAATCTGCTTTATTATTTTTTTAAATTGATTGATTGCTTTCCTTTCTTTACATTTTAAGTTCCTTAAAAACTAAGTATCTTGTTCTCTGACCCTGGGTAGGCTTAACAATAAAAGATAATCATTATTAAATTAGATTTTTTAATTCTTTCACCAATGCTCTTAGCCTCCAATTTCAAAATTCTTGGAGACTCTTTATTACATGATGAAAAGATGTAACTATAATCAGACCTAAAATAATTGGGTCTAATCATCTAAGTATTTCTTTTACAGCAAATAGATATTTTGAGACATTGAGTTGTCCTATAATCCATGTCTAAGAATAAATATGTATACTTTTATTATACTCCACTGAAAAATGTTTTGTTTTTCATTTTTATTCATTTATTTTTGTTATAGATGTTTCTCCTTTTCCCCCCTAATCACCCCACTCCCTATCCTGCCCCTACCCACTGTCCCAGCATTGTTGTCTATGTCCATTGGTTATGCATACAAGTTCTTTGGTTGATCTCATTCATCCCCCCAACCCCCCTACTCTGAAGTCTGTAAGTCTGAACTATACTCCTTTCCATGTCTCTAGGTCTATTTTGTTCATCAGCTTATTTTGTTCATTATATTCCACAAATAAGTGAGTGTGTGGTATTTGTCTTTCTCTGATTGGCTTATTTTACTTAACATAATGCTCTCCAGGTCCCTCCATGTCATCTCAAAGGATAAGAGATCTTTCGTACAGCTGCATAGTATTGCATTGTGTACATGTACCACAGCTTTTTTATCCACTCAACTACTGATGAACACTTGGGCTGTTTCTAGATCTTAGATATTATAAATAGTGTTGCTATGAACATAGGGGTACATGGGTACATATATTCTTTCTGATTGCTGTTTCAGGCTTCTTAGGGTATATTCCTAGAAGTGGGATCACTGGGTCAAAAGGCAGATCAAGTTTTAATTTTTTGAGGAAACACCATATTGTTTTCCACAGTGGCTGCACCAGTCTGCATTCCCACCAGCAGTGTACTAGAATCCCCTTCTCTCCACACCCTCACCAACACTTGTTTGATGATTTGTTGATGGCAGCCATTCTGACAGGTGTGAGGTGATACCACATAGTTGTTTTAATTTTCATCTTTCTGATGATTAGTGGCATTGAGCATTTTTTCATATGCTTCTTGGCCATTTTTTTGTCCTGTTTGGCGAGGTGTCTCTCTAGGTTTTCTGCCTATTTTTTTTTTTTTTTTTTAATTTTTAAAATGTTTTGTTTTTGTTTTTGTTTTTTTTATATGAATTTTTATTTATTTTTTTGTTACAGATATTTTACCTTTTTACCCCATTGGCACCCCCCACCCTACCCCCCCCTCCACCCTGTCCCCGGCTTAGTTGTCCATGTCCATTGGTCATGCATACATGCATATAAGTTCTGTGGTTTATCTCTTCCCACCCCCCCACCCCCCATCCCCTCTTCTGAGGGATGTCAGTCTGTGCCCTACTTCCATGTGTCTGGGTCTACTGTATTCCTCAGACTGTTATGTTCATTATATTCCGTATATAAGTGAGATCATGTGGTATTTGTCTTTTTCTGCTTGGCTTCTTTCACTTAGGATAATACTTTCCAGGTCCCTCCATGTCGTCTCAAAGGATAAGAGATCTTTCTTTCTTACCCCTGCATAGTACTCCATTGTGTATATGTACCACAGCTTTTTTATCCATTCGTCTACTGGTGGACACTTGGGCTGTTTCCAGATCTTAGCTATTGTAAATAGTGCTGCTATGAACAAGGGGGTACATATATTCTTCCTGATTGGTGTTTCAGGCTTCTTAGGGTATATTCCCAGCAGTGGGATCACTGGGTCAAATGGAAGTTCAATTTTTAATTTTTTGAGGTAGCACCATATTGTTTTCCATAGCGGCTGCACCAGTCTGCATTCCCACCAGCAGTGTATTAGAGTCCCCTTTTCTCCACACCCTCGCCAACACTTGTTGTTTGATGATTTGTTGATGGCGGCCATTCTGACAGGTGTGAGGTGATACCTCATTGTTGTCTTAATTTGCATCTCTCTGATGATTAGTGATGTTGAGCATTTCTTCATATGTCTCTTGTTCTGCCTATTTTTTAATTGGGTTCTTTGTCTTCCTTTTGTTGAGTTGTATGAGTACTCTATATATTTTAGAAATTAACCCCTTATCTGATGTATCATTGGCAATTATGCTCTCCCATATAGTGAGTTCCCTTTCCATTTTGATGGTTGTTTCTTTTGCTGTGCAGAAGCTTTTTAGTTTGATGTAGTCTCATGTTTTCATTTTTTCCTTTGTTTCTCTTGTCTTAGGCATTATATCAGTAAAAATTCTGCTGCATGTGATGTCTGAAATTTTGTTGCCTACATTTTCTTCTAGGATTTTTATAGATTCACAAGTTACATTTAAGTCTTATATCCATTTTGACTTTATTCTTGTAAATGGTATAAGTTGGTGGTCTATTTTTATTTCTTTGCATGTAGCTTTCCAATTTTCCCAACACCATTTATTGAAGAGGCTCTTTACCCCATTGTATACTCTTGCCACCTTTGTCAAACATTAATTGAGCAAAATGTCTTGGGTCAATTTCCAGGTTCTCTGTTCTGTTCCATTGATCTATATGCCTGTTGTTATGCCAGTACAAGATTGTTTTGACTACAATGGCTTGTAGTATTATCTGATATCCGGTATTGTGATTCCCTCCAACTTTGTCCTTTTTTTTCAAGATTGCTGTGGCTATTCGAGTTTTTTTTTTGTCCCATGTGAACTTTTGGAGTATTTTGTCTGGATCTATGAAGTATGTCATTGGTATTTTGTTGGAGATTGCATTGAATCTATAGATTGCTTTGGGTAATATGGACATTTTAGTGATGTAAATTCTTCCAATCCATGAACAAGGTATGTGTCCACTTTTTTATATCTTTTTCTATTTGTTTTTTCAATGTCCTGTAGTTTTCTGAGAACCAGTTTTTTAGTTCTTTGCTTAAGGTTATTCATAGATATCTTAATTTTTTGGCCACAATGGTAAATGGGATTGTTTTATGGTTTCTTTTTGTGAATTCATCATTGGTGTATAAGAATGCTGTCAAGCCCTGGCTGGTTTGGCTCAGCAGACGGAGCATTGGCCTGCGCACCAGAGAGTCCTGGGTTCCTTCCTGCTAGGGGCATATACAGAAGAAAGGGGAAAAAAAGAATGCTGTCAATTTTTTTTAAAATTTATTTTTCTTATTGATTTTTAGAGAGAGAGGAAGGGAGAGAGAGAAAGATAAAAACATCAATGAGAGAGAACATTGACTGGCCATCTTCTGCATGCCCCCTGTATGCCCCCAACTGGGGATCAGGCCTACAATCTGGGCATGTGCCCTGACCAGGAAATAAACCGGCAACCTCTTGGTGCATGGGTTGACACTCAACCAGTGAACCACACCAGCCGGATGCCATTTATTTCTTGATGTTAATTTTGTATCCTGCTACCTTGACAAATTCATTTACTAAGTCTGGGAGATTTTTGATGGAGTCTTTAGGGTTTTCTATGTACAATATCATATCATCTGCAAATAATGACAATTTTACTTCCTCCTTTCCCATTTGGATCCCTTTTATTTTTTCTTGATGTCTAATTGCCGTTGCTAAGACTTCCAGTACTATATTAAATAAGAGTGGCAAACGTTGGCATCCCTGTTCTATTCCTGTTCTTAAGGGAAATGCATGTATTTTTTGCCCATTGAGTATTTTGGCTGTAGGTTTTTCATATATGGCCTTTATGATGTCGAGAAGATCCCTCTATTCCCACATTGCTGAGCGTTTTTATTAGAAATGGGTGCCGGATTTTGTCGAATGCTTTTTCAGTGTCTATTACGATCATATAGTTTTGGTCTTTTATTTTGTTTATGTGGTGTATCACATTTATTGATTTGCGAATATTGTACCAGCCTTGCAGTACTGGGAGAAATCCCACTTGGTCATGGTGATTAATTTTTTTAATGTATTGCTGGATCCAATTGCTAATATTTTGTTAAGGATTTTGGCATCTATGTTCATCAGGGATATTGGCCTGTAGTTTTCTTTCTTTGTAGTGAGTTTATCTGGTTTTGAAATTAGAATTATGCTGGCCTCCTAAAACGAGTTTGGAAGTCTTCTTTCTTCTTGAATTTTTTCCAATGTTTGAAGAGAGTGGGTGTTAGTTCTTTGAATGTTCTGTAAAACTCCCCTGTGAAGTTATCTGAGCCTGGGCTTTTGATTGCTGGGAGAGTCTTGATTACCTCTTCAATTTCCTTGTTGTTATTGTTCTGTTCAAGTTTTCTATCTCTTCCCGGTTCAGTTTTGAAAGACTAATTGTTCCCAGAAATTTGTCCATTTTCCTTAGATTGTCCAATTAGTTGTCATTTAACTGTCATAGTATTTGTTAAGATTCTTTGTATTTCTGTGGTGTCAGTTGTTACTTCTTCTCTTTCATTTCTGATTTTGTTTATTTGGGTCCTCGCTCTTTGTTTCTTGGTGAGTCTAGCTAAGGGTCCATCAAACCTGTTTATCTTTTCAAAGAACCAGCTCTTTGTTTCATTGATCTTTTGAATTATTTTTTTCTTTTGGTCTCTATGTTATTTATTTCTGCTCTGACCTTTACTAATTCCTTCCTTCTACTAGCTCTGGGGTTTCCTTTTTGTTTGCTTTCTAGTTCTTCAAGTTGTGAAATAGTCAATTAGAAATTTTTCTTGTTTCTCGAGGTAGGCCTGTAGTGCTATGAACTTCCCTCTCAGGACTGCTTTTGCTGCGTCCCATAGCTTTTGTGTTGTTGTGTGTTCATTTTCATTGGTTTTTAGAAAGTTTTTAATTTTTCTTTGATCTTCTTGGTAACCCATTAATTGTTTAATATCATGCTATATTAGGCTCCATGTGTTCTCTTTGCATGTTTTTGTTGTAAGTGATTTGCAGTTTTATGCCATTGTGATCTGAGAAGATGCCTGATATGATTTCAATCTTGCATTTGTAGAGACTTAGTTTGTGTCCTAACATGTGGTCTATCTTTGAGAATGTCCCATGTACACTTGAGAACAATGTGAATTCTGTAGGAATTCTGTAGTTTTTGGGTGTAATTCTCTGTAAATATCTATTAAGTCCATTTGATCTAGTGCATCATTTAGAGTCTCTGTTTTCTTATTAATTTTTTATCTAGCAGACCTATCCAGTGATGTCAGCAAAGTGTTGAAGTCCCCTGCTATGATTGTATTGCTGTAGATTTCTCTTCTGAAGTCCTCCAGAAGTTTTTTAATATATTTCGGTGGTTTTATATTGGATGCATATATGTTTACCAAGGTTATATCTTTTTTTTTATCCTCACCCAAGGACATTTGTCTATTTTTTGTTCCGATAGAGTTGGGGGGAGAGAGAGGAACAGAGAGAGAGAGAGAAACATCGATGTGAAAGGGACACATTGAGTGGCTGCCACCCACATGAGCAACCAGGGCCAGGGACAAACTGCAACTGAAGTACATGCCCTTAGCAGGAACTGAACCTGGGTCTCTCTGGACCACAGGCCAACGCTCTAACCACTGAGCAAAACCGGCCAGGGCCCAAGGTTATATCTTTATGTTGGATAGATCCTTTCAATGTTATGTAGTGGCCTTGTTTGTCTCTAGTTATGGCCTTCATTTTGAAATCTATTTTATCAAATATGAGTATTGCTACCCCAGCTATTTTTTCCTTTCTGTTTGCTTGAAAGAATTTTTTTCCCATCCCTTCACTTTCAACCTATGTGAGTCTTTTTTTCTGAGGTGAGTCTCTTGTAAACAACATATGTGAGTCATGCTTTCTTATCCAATCATCTGCTCTGTGTGTGTTTTGTTTTGTTTCATTTTTGTTTGTTTGTTTGTTTGTTTCTTTGTTTGTTTGTTTTGCATTTATCTTCAGATAGAGAGGAAGGAAGAAAGAGAGGAAGAGAGAGAGAAACATGGATGGGAGAGAGAAACATATAAAGTGGCTGCCACCCACAAGACCCCAACCAGGCCAGGGGACACACTGCAACCGAGGTCCATGCTTTTAGCGAAAACCAAACCTGAGACTCTCTGGTCCATGGGCTGACGCTGTAACCACTGAGCCAAACTGGCCAGGGATACTCTTTGTCTTTTGATTGGAGTGTTCAATCCATTTATATTTAAGGTAATTATTGATATGTACTTATTTATTACCATTTTTTGTTTATTTTGTTATATTTTTCTTCCTATTTCTTCTACTAATTACAGCAGTTCTTTTAACATTTCTCGCAGTGCTGGTTTGGTGCTAATATAGTCCCCTAGCTTTTTTTGTCTGGGAAGCTCTTTATTTCACCTCTGTTCTGAATAACAGCCTTGCTGGATAGAGTAGTCTTGAATTCAGATCCTTGTTTTTCATGACCTTGATTACTTCATGCCATTCCCTTTTGGACTTTTGTGTTTCTGTTGAAAAGTCAGCTGATAGCCTTATGGGGGTTCCTTTGTAGGTAACTTGTTGCTTATCTCTTGCTGCCTGTAGGATTCTCTCTTTGCCTTTAATTTTTGGCATTTTAATTATTATGTGCCTTGATATGGGTCTGTTTGGGTTCTTCTTACTTATGGTTCTCTGTGTTTCTTGAACTTAAATGCCTTTTTACTTCATCAAGTTAGGGAAGTTTTCTGTCACTATTTCTTCAAATATATTTTCTAACCATTGCTCATTTTCTTCTTCTTCTTGAACTCCTATGATGTGAATGTTGTTATGTTTCCAGCTGTCCCACAGTTCTGTTAAGCTGTCTTCCTGTTTTTTAATTGTTTTTTTCTTTTGTTTTTCTGATTGGGTGATTTTTTTCTAGCCTGTCTTTTAATTCATTGATCCAGTCCTCAGCTTCTTGTTCTCTGCTGGTTATTTCTTCCAATGTGTTCTTTATTTCTGCTATGTCATTTTTCATTTCCTTTTCGTTGGTTTTCAATATTTCTATATCTTTATTCATGATACTGAGCTCTTTACTCATGGTGTTGAGCTTCCTCAAGATCATGGTTTTGAACTCTACCTCTGATAACTTGCTTAACTAAATTTTATTTAGCTCATGTTCACTAGAGTTCTCTTGTTCTTTCATTTGGGATTTGTTTTTTGTTTGTTTGTTTGTGTCACCATTTTGGCTATCTCAGTGGGTTTGAAGCCTGCCAAAATTCTCCTGTGTGTGTTGGTTTTCCACTGTTTATGGCTCCCTCTGCTGGGTTTGGATGAGTGTGGGAGGACCCACATTAAACAACACTGTCAAGTCTTACTTCCTTGAGTAGATTTTGAAGCCCAGGAATGGTTCAGTTTTCCTCTAGCTTTTTGCCTGGAGGCTGTCTCAGTTGCTTATAAGCCTTTAGTTGTAGCCCCCAGCTGAATGAACAAAATTTCTCAGGTGTTAAGGATAAGAGGATTTTCAGAGGGTGGGCAGATGCTGGCTGTTAATGAGCCTCAATGTGCATTTCTCTGGCCCCAGTAGGTGGGGTTAAATTTCTGAGGGAGGGTCTGTTGCTTCTCCCAGAGGCTCTGGGAAGGGGCTCTTTGGGTAATATGGCTACTGTCCTGTGAGGGAGTGATAAAGCACAAAACTCCCAATGATTCTCCCAGCTCTCCAAGCTCCCAAGTTTCCACACAGTTCCAGTCCAGTCTGCCCTCCCTCTGCTGGAGTCCACGGTGAGTGGCTTTAGTTAATTCAGTGCTTCGTCCCAGCCCTCTGTATTGTAGAGATGTCTAGGGATTCTAACCCCGAGGGAGCTGCTCACAGTAAAACAGCTGCTGTCTGTGGGCTCTCAGCCTGCCCTTCCATGCCTCCACAGATCCTATGAGGCTCAATTCAGTGTCCTTTTTTTCTGCCCCTGGTTATATAGGCCCTCTCCACCTGTTTTTCTGCTGCTCTCCCTGATGATTTGTCTTTATTTTAGTTGTAATTCCAGTTTGGTCCTGGGAGATTGTCTGTATAGCTTCCATTCACACTGCCATCATTTTGGAATCTGAAGAACTTCAATACTTTAGAGAAGGGTTTATCTGCCTTGAAATATTGTTTGATTGAATCATCACTCAGACTTGCCCCCTGTAAGCTTGTAGGGGAGGCAGCTCAAAAGGCACCAGAGACATACAGGGAAGAACTGAGCTGTTTGGCTTCAGGAAGAGGGCTGGAGAGGCAGCTTATTTCAGACAGACATGCTGGCAGAGGCCGTTGTTCCTTTGGTGTGCCCTTCTAAGAATATTTTTTACATAATCTAAGAGGAAAGTTCCCTCTAAAAGCTATTAAGCCCACTGATATTTTAACACAGAAAATTCAAGAGAAGTTTGTATTTCCCCCAGGCTAGATTAAGTGGAAACGAAGGAGATTAAAGAAGAGATTCCTCATTACATAGGTTGTGAGAAAACAGAACAGTTTTTCACTAGAAATCTGTAGGTTGATGAGCCACATTTTCTATTGGCAATAGAAAAAATCTTGCCCTGGCTGGTATGGCCCAGTGGTTAGAGTGCTGGACCCTGGCCAAAGGGTCTCAATTTTTATTTCTAGTCAAAAGCACATACCTGTGTTGCAGGCTCAATCCCTGGCGCCAGTTGTAGTTGTGTGGAAGGAAACCAATTGATGTGTCTCTCTCACACTGATGTTTCTCTCTCTCTCTTCTGCCCTCCATTCCACTCGCTAAAAAATCAATGTAAAAATATCTTTGGGTGTGGATTAACAACAACAAAAAAAGACATCTACAAGCCAGTAGCAGAAACAAATGAACAAAAACAATCTACAAGCCAAAACAGTGAGAATGAACCTAAAGAATGAAGAAGCAGGGCTTCTTCATTTCAATTTGGATTCCCCCATAATCATAATTGTTCTTTCTTTGTTTTTGTTGGTTTTCATTTATAACTGGTAAATTATTTATTTACTTACTTACTTATTTTTTCCTTTAAAAAAAAATTATTGGGGTGACACTGGTTTCAGGTGCACAATTCTACAATACATCATCTGTACACTGTATTGTGTGTTCACCACCCCAAGTCAAGTCTTTGTCCATCACCATCTGTCCGCCCCATGACCCTCCAAGACCTCCTTCCACCCCTCCTCCACCGGCAATCACCACACTGTTGTCTGTTTTCATGAGTTCTTTCTTTTTTTAAAAAAGTTTTTCCTCAATCCTTCTACCCCCATAAATAGCCACCCCTCCCCCACTATAGCTACCAACTGGCTGTCTATTTATAAGTCTGTCTGTATTTTGTTTATCAGTTCATTTTGTTCATTATATTCCACATATGAGTAACATTATATAGAAATTGTTTTTCTCTGACTGGCTTATTCCCTTAGCATAATGCTCTCCAGGTCCATCCATACTGTCACAAAGGGTAAGATTTCCTTCTTTTTAACAACTGTGTAGTATTCCATTGTGTATATGTACCACAGCTTTTTTATCCATTCATCTACTGTAGATACTTGGGCTGTTTCCACATCTTGGCTCTTGTAAATAATGCTGCAGTGAACATAAGGGTGAATATATTCTTTTAAATTACTATTTCAAATTTTTTCAGACAAATTTCCAGAAGTAAAAGGCTGTTCAATTTTTAACTTTTTGAGATAACTTTATACTGCTTTCTACAGTGGCAGCACCAATCTGCATTCCCACCAGCAGTGGGTGAGTTTTTCTTTTCTCCACATCCTCACCAATGCTTGCTGTTTGTTGACAGACATTCTGACAGATATGAGGTGATATTTCACTGTGGTTTTAATTTGCATCTCTCATAATTAGTGACACTGAGCATGTTTTCATATGTCTATTGGTCATCTGTATGTCCTCTTTGGAGAAGTGTCTATTCAGGTCCTTTGCCTATTTTTAAATTGGATTGTTTTTTAGTGTTGTTTTATAAGTTCTTTATAAATTTTGTATATTAACCCTGAATGAATATGTTCTCCCATTCAGTGGGTGGTCTTTTTGTTTTGTTAATGGTTTCCTTTGCCGTGCAAATACTTTTTAATTTGATGTAGTCCCTTTTGTTTATTTTTTCCTTTGTTTCCCTTGCCCGAGGAGATTTATCAGAAAAAAATATTGCTACAAGAAATGTTTGCGTCTAACATTTAAGTCTCTATTCCATTTTTAGTTTATTCTTGGGTGCAGTGTAAGAAGGTGGTCTAGTTTCATTTGTTTTGCATATATCTGTCCAATATTCCCAACATAATTTACTGAATAAACTATTTTTACTTCATTGTATTTTTTTCCTCCTTTGTCAAGTATTAATTGACCATAAAGAAATGGGTTTAGCCCTGGCTGGTTTGGCTCAGCGGTTGGAACATCAGCCTGCAGACCAGAGAGTCCTGGGTTTGGTTCCCACTAGGGGCACATACCCCCCCCCCCAAAAGAAAGAAAAGAAATGGGTTTATTTCAGGGCTCTCTATTCTGTTCCATTGACCTATATGTCTGTTTCTATGCCAGTACCATGCTGTTTGACTACGATGGCCTTATAGTATAGTTTGATATCAGGTAGCATGATTCCTCCTACTGTGTTCTTCTTTCTCAGGATTGCTGTTGTTATTTGGGGTCTTTTGTGGTCCATATCCATTTATGGAATATTTTTTCTAGTTCTGTAAATATTTACTTAATATTAAGCTCAATTTATATTTGAACAAAAATTCAAATATATAAGAGCAATGTGTAAATTTAAAAAAATTAAGGCCAAAATAAAACTACAGCTTATTTTTAATGTTTTAAGATCAGAAGTGAAGATATATTTATTTAACAGTTTATAATTAACATATATTTTCGATTTCTTTTTCAAAGTTTAGCCACAAGCAATATGATTTGCCACACATAATCCTTAAATATATTTTCAGGGTAAAAATCATGCCAAATAAGGCAATAGAAAGAGAACAAATTGCACAAACAATACAACAATGTTCTTAAGTGTGAAATCCTTCTTATGTCATTACTTATAAACATAAAAAATATTGCATTGTATATATTGCATAAGATTAAATTATATAAATATATCCAGTGGAGCACTAAAATAAAATTATGAATAATTCTGGATATACTTGTAATGCCAAAGTAGCATTCATATAAAAAGCATTATATATTAGTGATTATAGCATAAATAACTTTTTAATTATTTAATTTGTTATTTTTCTACGAAAAAATATTATTGTACAAAATGGAAAGGGATGTATTGAAACCGGCAGAGTTCAGTGAAGAGATGGAGTCTCATGTATGTCTGAGATACACACATGTTGCAGTCTGTCTGTTAATTCAGTGCTCTGTTTACGTATGGTGGCCGTCTGCTTCACCACCCTAGGAGATCCTGTTATAAAATGTAATAAAAAGGTATCTTACCTCATGCTCCTTATTCTTTCTGAATGTCAACATACATTTAATCAGTTCAGAAAAGGTAAATATTCAAATATTCACTACCAGCTACTCCCTAGGCCAGGGGTAGGGAACATCCAGCCCACAGGCCATAGAAGGCCCATGAAATCATTTGGCCTGGCCCTGACAAGGCAATCTCAAGCAGGACTCAAAATTCAATAAATCTAGGAGCTTTTTCTATAGCAACATAAATTTATATTAAGTGAATCGTAATAATCACAAATTTTGAGGGACAAGCAAGGAACATCTATTATGGGATAGACAGGTCAGGCACTCAGCTTCTCGTTGGCTGCCCGCGGCCCATCTGCCTGTATCATGGTGACTCAGAGGACAGTCAGTGCCAGGTGGGATCAGAGTGTACACATTTCAAAAGTGTTAACACACTGTGGCAAAACTACAGTGATCGGGTGATGATGAGATGAGATGCAATGAGATGATTCCTCATGACATTGATGATTGACAACAATGTTGTCAACTTCTTTGTCAACACAGAAGATAAATCCAATCCAAGCTTTATCCACATGTCCATGATCAACAATCCTCACAAAAGCTGAGTCTCAGATGAGACTAAGGAAAGCACAGTACACAGAAAAGACCTCAAGAGTCAACGATACCAACATTAGATATGTTCCAAATGCAAAATGTAGGATTAGAACAGTGATCAAAGCAAACTAATCCCATCACTGACAACACACACACTGGATAGTTATTAAAACTTAAGGGGTGCTGACCAGCTAGTGTGGCTCAGTGGTTTAGCATTGACCCATGCACCAAGAGGTTGCTGGTTTGATTCCCAGTCGGCACATGCCCAGGTTGTGGGCCAAATCCCCAGTGGGGGGCATGCAAGAGGCAGTCTATGGATGTTCTCTCTCATCGATGTTTCTCTCTCTCTCTTTTCCTGTCTCTCTAAAATCAATAAAGAAAAAATATTTTTAAAAAAACCTTAAGTGGTGTGCCTGACTGGTGTGGCTCAATGGCTGAGCATCAACCCATGCACCACTTTCACTAGGCCTTGTTGTGACAGGGACAACGTTACTCAGTTGACTTATATAGTGAGTAAGCTAATCATAAAGACACTGAGGCCTTGTGCAAGGGAGAGTTTGGGAAGAGTGCATGGTGGCTGCTGCAGAGTTGTTAGCACCAAAGTAAAATTATTTCAGAGTGTTAGTTTGTCTCAGAGAACCACCTCAGATCAGATTTCTGACAGCACAAGATATTGAAAAGACACTGAGAGATTCTGGAAGGGATTTCCAGTTTTTCTCTCTGGCTTATAATGAGACAGCGGACATAACATCTACTGCCCAACTGACCATTTTTGTTTGTGGGATAACTGCAGAGTTTGACACATGAGAGGAACTGCTGTCACTGGAAGCAATACATGGCACTACAAGAGGTGAGGACTTGTTGGAGAGACTCATTTTATCAATGAAAAACTCAAGCTAACATTTGAAAGGTTAAGTGGCCTTCCTACAAATAGAGCTCTAGTGATGATTGGCTCGCAAAAAGAGTTAATTGCATGTGTCAAGAAAGAACTGAATCATCTCAGTCTTGATCTAAGTGATTTAATTCTATGCCACTGCATCACAAACCAAGAAAATCTCTGTGCAGAGTTGTTGCGGCTCAACAATGTGATGTCAACAGTAGGGTCATGCATAAATTTTGTCAAAAACATAGGGTTTAATAGCCACAAGTTTAAGGAGTTACTAAATGATCTTGACTCTGAGTGTGGTGACCTGGTTTATCACTGTAAAGTGTGGTGGCTGAGTCACGGGAACATGCCCATGAGGTTTTATGAACTATGGGATGATGTCAAGCAGTTCATAGAGATGAAGGGAAAACCTGTCAGGGAACTCAATGACAGCAAGCGGCTGTGTGACTTAGCGTTCGTTCATGGTAGACATTACCAGGTACTTCTCAGAGCTGAACATAAGCTGCAGGGCCCCAACAAGCTTCGCAGCTCCCTGCTTTCAAATGTGAAATCATTTGAAGCTAAATTACGGTTGTGGAGAGTGCAACTCAAAAGGAATAACACGGTGCATCTCCCCACTCTGGAAGGACAAATGCATTCTAGAACACTTGAATATGCTGGTGAATGTGCAAAACTAATTGAGTCATTTAATGAAAGATTCAAGGATGTGAAAAGTAAACGAATGGAATTGAACATCTTGGCTACACTGTGCAATGCGGAACCAGCTGATGTGCCTGATAACCTACAACATGAAATAATTCAGCTGCAAAGCTATGATGAGCTGAAAGCTAGGTACAACACCTCCCACTTCTTGAGTTCTATAAACATTGCATAAGCAACGATGAATTTCCCACTTTGAGGAGACATGCATTGAAATATGCATCTGGTCTCGCTGGTATAACTCAGTGGTTGAGTGTCAACCCATGCACCAAGAGGTCAATGGTTTGAATCTCAGTCAGGACACATGGCCAGGTTGTGGGCCCAATCTCCAGTGGGGGGCATGCAGGAGTCAGTGAATCACTGTTTTCTCTCATCAATGTTTTTATCTCCCTCTTCCTCTCTTTCTAAAATCAATAAACGAAAAGACATTTTTTAAATTTTTTAAAATAACTTAAAAATCAGCCCTGGCCAGATTTTCTCAGTGGTTAGAGCATCAGCCCAGGGACTAAAGAGTCTCGCATTCTATTTGGGTCAAGGGCATGTACCTTGGTTGTGGTTTGTCCCCTGCCCTGGTCGGGGGTCATGGGGGAGGCAGTTAGTCAGTGTGTTGCTCTCACTTTGATATCTCTCTCTCTCTCTCTCTCTCTCTCTCTCTCTCTCTCTCTCTCTCTCCCCTCTCTCTCTTCCTCCCTCTCACTCTACCTGAGATAAATAGAAAAATATCCTCTGATGTGGATTTTAAAAAACAAACAAAAAGCTTACCATCGCAGAGTCAACTGCGTTCCAGACTGACCGACGCAAACCTGGAGAAGCAGTTGCGAGTAGCATCATCAATACCAGCTCACATCACACACCTCACCAGAGAAGCAGCTCCAGCCATCACCTTAGGATGAGTTAATTAAATGTCTGACCAAATATAGCAGACTGATCTTTAAGTTAATAATTTTGTATGGCCCGTGAATGATGTTGTAAATATCCAAGTGGCCCTAGGTAGAAAAAATTGCCCCACCCCTGCTCTAGGGTATGTGATTGGCTAATATTTTCACTTATAGCAGCATAGAAAAGCCTTTTCTAATTAAAAGTAGTCATTCATAACTTCCTGCATTTTCTCAAGCTATTCCTTCCCCTGAAAAATAGGAGATTGGGGTTAACGAAATGACAGCAAACATATCTTCCTGCTCTAATAGGCCATGATTCTCAATTCTGCCCTCCCACTGCAATCAATTTTTTTACCAGAATCAAACATAAAATTATCTAAAATCAATAGATAAAGTTGAGAACTCTAATGGAACTCTCAGCCACTTAATAAAAATACCTGACTCTGTAGTAAAAAAGTCAACCCTGAAAATTCAACTATTTCTTCTTAATTAAGTTTTATCTGTAATAAGTAGTTGCTGAAATGTTTCCCTTTTTTGTGTGTGAAGTTTATTTACTTTTTTTTAATATATCACATGTTCAAATGTATATTAGCATTCTGTATCTAGGTAAACCACCTCCTTTTATACTAACTTGAACAGGTAATAGCAAAAAGTCATTTTGAAAGTCATATTTACTATAATTGGATGGATTCATAGCACAGCTGCAAATCTCCTCAAGTTGTTATGAACCTTGCAAAACTACCTTGTGATGTTTTGTTAAACTTTTAAATGGAAATCAGAGACCCTAAGCTACCTATTTCAATTCAGCCAGCAATTCTGCAAAGCTTCAAAATCTAAATTACTATGAAAATATCTACTCTTAAAATTTTATACAATTAAATTAAAAGCTATAAAAATTACATTGTTTTCAGACATCTACTAATTTTCTTGTAAACATACATTTATTTTACAAAACCTTTTAAAGCTCTATAATGCCCATAATATGTGTATTATATTCAAATTACTATGATATTCTGATAGAATTTCAGCTTTAGATTTCCAAACATGGTTATTTGAAATGTTTATCTTTCACACATGATTCTCAGATAGGAGGTTTCCAGGTACACAACAGCACTGACACTGCCAAGGTCACCAGTGTCAAGGTCACCACTTGTCTATAAAATCTTTCTGCCTCTATATCTCCAATGACCCTTCTTCCTTATTTTAGCTCCATTGATTTTGTTACAATAATTCCTAGTTCTGACCTCCATAGTCATTTCTTACTCCGTTTCCCATTCTTTCACTGTTTTTACTCCCATATTTTCTATTCCTCTTTCCTCTCTTTCTTTCTTTCTCTCCTCTCTTTTTACTCTACAAATAAAAAAAATTCCACCATGGATCAACTACCACTTATATTTTGAAAACTCAAATATATGTATTGAAACCATATATATGTATACAGCAAATATTTTTTATAAAGCCTGAATTTATACAAAATTAATACAGAAATATAAAGCCTTAATCTATACAGGAATTTATGGCATTCTTATACACCAATAAGAAACACTCAGAAAGGGAAACTTAAAAAACAATCCCATTTACCACTGCAACAATAACAAAAAAAGGTACCAAGGAATAAACTTAACCAAGGAGGTAAAAGACCTGTTCTCAGAAAACTATAGGACCTTAAAAAAATAAATAGAAGAAAATATTTAAAAAAAAAAAAAAAAAAAAAAAAAAAACATATATACCATTTTCATGGATTGGAAGAGTCAACATCATTAAAATGTCCATATTACCCAAAGCAATATATAAATCAATGTTATCCCTATTGAAGTACCAGCAGCATATTTCATAGATCTAGAACATATACCCCAAAGGTTTACATGGAACCATAAATGACTCCAAATAGCCACAGCAATCCTGAAAAAGAACAAAGTGGGAGGGATCAAAATACCAGATATCAAGTTATACTACAAAACCACTGTAATAAAAATAGCCTGGTACTGGCATGAGAACAGGAATATAAATCAATGAAACAGAACAGAGAACCCAGAAATCAACCCAAGACGGTGTGTACAATCAATATACAACAAAGGAGGCAAGAACACACAGTGGAGAAAAGACAGTCTCTTCAATAAATGATGTTGAGAAAATGGAACAGGTACATGCAAAAAAAATGAAACTAGACCACCAACTTACACCATACACAAGAAAAAAATTAAAATGGTTAAAGGATTTAAATGTAAGTCATGAAACTTTAAAATCATAAAAAATATTGGCAGAAAAATCTCAGACATCATACATAGAGGAATTTTAACTGATAGATTGCTTAGGACTAGAGAAACAAAGAAAAAATAATAATAAAGAGGACTACATCAAATTAAAAAGCTTCTGAAAGGCAAAAGAAACCAGCATCAAAATGAAAAGGAAACCTACTCTCTGGAAGAACATATTTGCCAATGATACATCAGATAAGTGATTAATATTCAAAATATCTAAAGTACTCATACAACTCAACAAAAGGAAGACTAACAATATAATTTAAAATGGGCAGGGGATCTGAATAGACACTTCTCCAAACAGGCCATAGAAATGGCCAAGGGACATATGAAAAAATGTTCAACATCACTGATCATCAGAGAGATGCACATTAAAATGACTATGAGACATCATCACACACCTGCCAGAATGGTTGCCATAAACAAATCCTCAAACAACAATTGCTAGTGAGGGTGTGGAGAAAAGGACTCTAGTACACTGCTGGTGGGAATGCAGACTGGTGCAGTCACTATGGAAAACAATATTGTGTTTCTTCAAAACATTAAAAATAGAATTTTTATTTGACCCAGTGATTCCACTCTTGAAATATATCCTAAGAAGCCTGAAACACCAGTCAGAAAGAATATATGCACCCCTATGATCATAGCAGTACTATTTACAATAGTTAAGATCTGGAAATAGCCCAACTGTCCGTCAGTAGATGAATAGATTAAAAAAAAAAACAAAAAAAAACTGTGGTATATTTACACAATGGAATACCATGCAGCTGTAAGAAAGAAAGATCTCTTTATCCTTTGAGATGACATAGAGGGACATGGAGAGTATTAAGCTGAACAAAATAAGCCAATCAGAGAAAAAACACATGATCTCACTTATTTATGGAATGCCATGAACAAAATAAGCTGTTGATCAGAATAGATCCAGAGTCATGGAAGTAGGGAACAGACTAACAAAGCTCAAAAGGATGGTGGGTGGGAGGGATGAGAAGAAATAAACCAAAAATTTATATGCATATATGTACAACCGATTGACACAGACATTAGGTTGGGGAAAGCAGGAGGGGGTTGGGAAGAGGGTATCAATGAGAGAAAAAGGGTGACATCTGTAATACTTTAAACAAGAAAAAAAAGCAAGCTGTAATCTTTATGTCCACCTGCCCTTTGAACATCACTACCTGGCAACTCTTGTGTTCAAATCTGAGTTAATGATCATCTTTATTCCATTTTACCCCCCTTCAATTCTTCTCATTCCTCATTTTGGTGATGGCACCATCTATCTCAAATCTGGAACTCATTCTTAAATTCTTATTTGTCTCCTTTTATATTCCATTAATCAGACAGCGATCGTAATTATTTTCCTGAATACCTTTAATATCTTTTTCTTATTTCTAGCCTCACAACACTGTCTACATTCAGCTTCTCCCCAACTGTCATAAGCAACATCCTGATTAGTGTCGCAACCGCATCAAAATCACTTTCCTCACTAACTACACACTGAACACACATGCTTTCTTTCCTTTTTCTTTTTTTACAATGGTTTCTTGTTATCTCCCTTAAAAAGTCCAAAACACAGTAAATATATAGAAAACACAGTAGTCTCTCCAGAATTAACACAAATGAAGTGGTCTTCTCTTCTTCCTGCTCAGGTATTAGCAAACATTTGACAACGAGTCTTTACTCTTCCTAACCTGAGGGCATGCAATGATGACATTGTTTCTCTGGGAGCATCTCTGATTTCTAATGTTGAGCCCTATGAATCTTTATCTGTATGCTTCATTTTTCTTACTCCTAAGTATTCCACCACTACACCATTTTGGTGGAATTTTTATAAATATCCTAGTTATTAGCTGTGTATAGTTTTTCCTGAGATTTTAATGCTCAACTATATTATAGTAACACAATGTAAATGGACCATCATGGAAACTTTGACCCATTAAACACATATGTTATCAATCACCATTAAGGAAAATCTCCTAAACATTAAGAAAGTGTGTGTTATATGTAAATTTTAGGACTGTTTTTCTATTTCTGTAAAAAAAAATGCTACTTTTTTTTAAATTGAATTTATTGGGGTGATACTGGTTAATGTAATTATACAGGTTTCAGTTGCACAATTCTATAACACATTATTTTGATGAGGATTGTATTGAATCTATAAATGGCTTTGGGTAGTATGAATATTTTAATATTATTTCAATCCTTAATGGTATATTTTTCCATTTATTTGTGTCTTCTTTATTTTCTTTATCAATGTTGTATCGTTTTCATGTACAGGTCTTTGACTTCCTTGGTTAAATTTATTCTGAAGTAGTTCACTGTTTTTTTATGCTATTATAAATGGATTGCTTTTTTATATACTCTTTTCTTTAAATCTTCACCTGAGGATATTTTTCCATTGATTTCAGTTTTTTAGATAGAGAGGAAGGGAGGGAGGGGGAGAGAGAGAGAGAGAAACATTGATGTGAGAGAGACACATTGATTGGTTGCCTCCCACATGACCTTGATTGGGGCTAGGGATTGAACCTGCAACCCAGGTATGTGCCCTTGATTGGGAATTGAACCTGAGACCATTTGATCTAATGCTCTAACCACTGAGCAAAACCAGCTAGGGCAAGGGATTGCTTTCTTAATTTCTTTTTCAGGTACTTCATTATTAGTGTCTATAAGTGCAACTGATATTTGTATGTTGATTTTGTGTACTGCAACTTCAGTGAATTTGTTTTAGAGTTCTAATGTTTTTGTTTTTGTTTTTGTTTTTGTTTTGTGGGGTCTTTAAAAGTTTCTCTATATAAGATACTGTTGTCTGCAAGAAGAGATAGTCTTACTTCTTCCTTTTTGATTTGCATGCCATTTATTTATTTGTCTTGCCTAATTGCTCTCGCTAGGACTTTCAGTATTCTGTTGAATAGAAGCAACAAGAGCAGTCATCCTTCTCTTAAAGAAAAGTGTCCAGCTTTTCAGCAGAGTGTTATGTTAGCTGTAATAATATGGCCTTTATGATGTTGACATAAATTCCTTCTATATCTAATTTGCTAAGAGTTCTTATCATAAATGTATATTGAATTGAATTTTGTTACTATTTTCTGCATCTTTTGAGATGGTCACATGGTTTTTACTTTTCATTTCATTACTATGCTGAATCACATTTATTGACTTACAGTATTGAACCATCCTTGTATCCCATGTATAAATCCCATTTGATCATAATGTATGATGTTTATAATGTTCTTTTAAATGAGTTTTACTAGTTTGATAAAGGTGTTGTTGTTGTTGTTGTTGTTGCTGCTGCTGCTGTTGTTTCTGTAGCTATGTCCATCAGGGATATTGGCCTATAATTTGCTTTTCTTCTGGTACTGTTGCCTGACTTCGGTATCAGACTTATGCTAGTGTCAAAATACGAGTTTGGAAGTGCTCCCTCTTCTTCAGTTTTGTGGAGTAGTTTGAGAAGGATGGGGGTTAATTCTTTAATGTTTAATAGAATTCACCAGTGAAGTAATTTGGTCTTGAACTTATTTGTTAGGATATTTTTTATTACTGATTTAATCTCCTTATTTGTTATAAATCTGTTCAGATTTTCTATTTCTTCATAATCCAGCTTTGGTTGGTTATATTTTTCTAGAAATGTATTAATTTATTCTAGATTATCTAATTTGTGGTCATATAATTATTCACTGTAGTCTCTTATGACACTTTGTATTTTGTGGTATCAATTATAATGCCTTCTGTTTCATTTTTGCTTTTATTTGTTTAAGTAGTCTCTTTTAGTCTAGCTAAAACTTCATCAATTTTGTTTATCTTTTCAGAAAACCAGCTCATAGTTTCATCGATTTATTTCTATTATTTTTCTAGTTTTTATTTTATTTATTTTTGCTCAAATTTTTATTATTTTCTTCCTTCTAACTTTGGGCTTAGTTTGACCTTTTGTTGTTGTAGATCCTTAAGATGTAAAGTTTTATTGTTTATTTGAGAATATATATATATATATATATATATATATATATATTCTCACCCAAAAATACTTTTATGTGTTTATCTTCAAATAAAGTGGGATGGAAGGAGAAAGAGGGAAAGAGAGAGGGATGCATCAACTGGTTGCCTCCCATACAACCCTGACCAGGGCTACGGACAAACCACAACCAAGGTACATACCCTTGACTGGAATCAAACCCACGACTCATGGATCCATGGACTGATGCTCTAATCGCTGAGCCAAACCAGCCAGGATGAGATATATATATATCTCATATATATTTTAATGTGCATGTTTATTGTTGTACTTCTCCCTCAAAACTGTATTTGCTGCATCACATGAGTTTCAGTATGTTGTGTTTCCATTTGCACTTGTCTCAAGATTTCTTTTTTTTTTTTTTTTTTTTGAGATCTCTTTTAATTTCTCCATTGACCTATTGGTATGGTATGAAACCACAAAGATCCAAAATAGCCAAACCCATCTTGAGAGAGATGAGCAAAGCTGGAGTGATTACATTTCCCAATTTCATACTATAATACAAAGCTATAATAATTAAAACAGTATGGTACTGGCATAAAAAGAAGTAAATAGATCACTGAAACAGAGTAGAAAACCCAGAAATAAACACAAATATATATGGTCATGTAATTGACACAGTTGCCAGGAACACATGATGGGTAGAGGATAGTCTCTTCAATAAATAGTGTCAGAAAAACCTGATATCCACATGCAAAAGAATAAAACTAGACCCCTATGTTACAAAATTCATAAGAATTTGCCAGGTCAGTGTGGCTCAGTGGATTGAGTCTTGCCCCATGGACTGAGAGGTCCTGGTTCAATCCCTGGTCAGGCCACATGCCCAGGTGGCAGGCTTGATCCCCAGTAGGGGGTGTGCAGGAGGCAGCTGATCAATATTTCTCTCTCACATCGATGTTTTTATCTCTCTTTAAAAAAATCAATAAAAACATATTGTAAAAAAATTCAAAAGGATTAATTTGAAATGGATTAAAGACTTATATGTGAGAATCAAACCCATAAAACTCCTAGAGAAAAATACTCCTTTAAATCAGTCTTGGAAATGACTTCTTTTGGCTGTAACACCAGAAACAAAAGTGACAAAAGCAAAAATAGCGAGACTACATCAAACAAAATAGCTTTTGCACAGCAAAGGAAACAGTCAATAAAATGAAAAAGCAACCTGCAGAATGAGAGAAAATATTTTCAAGCCATATATCTGACACAAAGATAATCTGCCAAATATATAAGGAACTCTTACAACTCAATATCATAAAAAAAATAATAACTTGATTTGAAAATGGGCAAAGGACCTGATTAAACATTTTTTCAATGAAGACATCTAAATAGACAACAGGTACATGAAAAAGTACTCAACATACCTAATCATCAGGAAAATGCATATTAAAACCATAATGAGATATCAGATATCATGTGAAGTATAGCAGTTTAATGTATCCTTAAATGTAAATAGGCATTTGAATAATTATAAAGATTTGTCTTCCTAATAACATTTTTTTCTTTTATGAGCTTTTCTCAAATTACATAGCTCTTTAAATAGATAACTTAAAATACTACTAATGCAATAATAAAATTTGAAAATATTTTTCTAAACTGTCTGAGCTGATCACTAATTATCAGAGAGATGCAAATTAAAACAACAATGAGGTATCACCTCACACCTGTCATCAACAAATCATCAAACAACAAGTGTTGGTGAGGGTGTGGACAAAAGGGGACTCTAGGACACTGCTGGTGGGAATGCAGACTGGTGCAGTTACTATAGAAAACAATATGATGTTATGGCAAAAACTTAAAAATTGAACTGCCATTTGAACCAGTGATCCCATTTCTAGGAATATATTCTAAGAAGCCTGAAACACTAATCAGAAAGAATATATGTACCCCCAAGTTTGTAGCAGCACTATTTACAATAGCTAAGATCTGGAAACAGCCCAATTGTCCATCAGTAGACGGATGGATAAAAAAGCTGTGGTACAGCCCTGGCCGGTTTGGCTCAGCGGTTAGAGCGTCGGCCTGCGGTCCTGAGAGACCCGGGTTCGGTTCCCGCTAAGGGCGCGTACCTCGGTTGCAGTTTGTCCCCGGCCCTGGTCGGTTGTGCGGGTGGCAGCCACTCGATGTGTCCCTTTCACGTCGATGTTTCTCTCTCTCTCTCTGTTCCTCTCTCTCCCTCCCACTGTACCTGAGCAAAAAATGGAAAAATGTCCTCGGGTAAGGATAAAAAAAAAAAAAAGCTGTGGTACATATACACAATGGAGTACTATGCAGCTGTAAGAAAGAAAGATCTCTTATCCTTTGAGATGACATGGAGAGTATTATACTAAGCGAAACAAGCCAAGCAGAGAAAGACAAATATCACATGATCTCACTCATTTGTGGAATATAATGAACATAACAGTCTGAGGAACAGGGTAGACCCAGAGACATGGAAGTAGGGTATAGAATGACAACCCTCAGAAGAAGAGGTGGGCGGGATAATCCACAGAACTTATATGTATAACCGATGGACATGGACAACAAAGCTGGGGACAGGGTTGGGAGGGATGGGGAGGAGGCTGTCAACGGGGAAAAAAGGAGAAACATCTGTAACAAAAATAAATTAATTTTAAAAATTAAATTATAATAAATAAATAAATAAACAAACAAACAAACTGTATGAGCTATTTACCCCTTGGAAACCTTGCCAGTTCCTCATTTAAAATTTTTCCTCCAAAATCTCCGGAATAAGGAGAATGAAGCTTGCCTGACCTGGACATGGGCTCACTCACCCAATTGTATTAGATGTATTTTCTTAGCTTTTTTGACTGTCCCTAACACAGTGGTTCGTATTTGCACAGTGTTCATCTTTGAACAATAAAATCTAGGACAGGGTGACAGGAAACTCACCCTAATTGGCAATGTCAGCATTTTTCTGAGTGATCTGTAAGGATGAGCTCGGCAGCAATAAGAGCATGGGCATCTCTGACCTCGCAGCATGAACCGTGTTCACGGACCACAGATGATTGAACTCTATGGTAGCAAGCATTCCCAAAATAAATCTTTTTTTTTCTTCTTAAAATAAAGGTGCCATTTTTCAAGTTCAAAATACAAGTATTAAAAATATAGCTTTGACTTTAATAATCTACCAAGAATGAGCTAAATGATATAAACCTCTTCCAAAATCTAGTAAGACTTCAACTAACTTCATGGCAGATAGTAGGTCAAAAACAACAGACACTGTCTTGGACCTACTTTGACTTGTGCCTGAAGTTCTAAAAGGTTTCAGAAAAGCTGTTGATTTGGGGAATGGACTAAGACCCATGCCAGGCCCTCCATATTGGCCTGTGCACTTCCTTCTATAGCAAAGACAAAATGCTATAAGTATTATCTGAGACATGTCAGAGAAAGGGAGGATACACATATCCTTATAGGGATACTTCTAATATGCTTCCAAATATCAGTATCACCATTTTATGGTTTGGGCAAAAGAACAGTTGTCTCATGCCTATGCCTGGAAGAGGCACCATTCGGATGCTTCTCCTCCCTGACTCTGTTTACTGAAGGCCACTCCTCATGTCCTGCTTGTTGTCATCCAGAAAGCGTATTTTATTTATTGTGTGTGTGTGTGTGTGTGTGTGTGTGTGTGTGTGTGTGTGTGTGTGAATCCTCACCCAAAGATATTTTTCCATTGGCCTTCAGATAGAGTGGAAAGGAGGGAGGGAGAGACAGAGAGAGAAACATGGATGTGAGAGAAACACACGGATGGGTTGCCTTCTGCAGGACCCTGACTGGGGCAAGGGATCGAACCTGCAACCCAGGTACGTGCCCTTGACCATGAATCAAACCCAAGACCCTTTGTTCCTCAAGCCTACACTCTAATGCTGAGCCAGAGCAGTCAGGGCCAGGATGCTCCTGAAGGATGCTGCTCCTCCCAGGAGAGGAACTAGCCTCATTCGCCTGTTACTGCCCTGGACCTATAGCCTCCCCTGTATGTCAATCATTATTGAAGGCTGGGAGAAATTAGAGTCAAACACAGGGGAGGAGAAAGACAAGACAGTACATTTTATTTTCCCCATAGTCCCTAGAGAAAGCACAGAACAGAAAAACACCTAAAACAGTGTTGCCCCCAGGACCCAGCTCACTGCTGAAGCCAAGCCTGCCTCAAGTCTGCCCTTCGGCAGGTGCCTGTTTCTTCCCGCACCTCCACAGGTCTGGGTCACTGAGTACAATCCGGCTCCGAATTCATTTTCAGGGTGCAAGGGGATGCAGAGCCTCATAATTTTCCAAAGTGTGTTTAACACTATGGGGAGACCCCAGCAGGATCCCCCGTTTTCACCTAAGAGGGATGATGCAATAACCGGATTAGCATCTGCCAGTGGGGTCAGGACAGTGGAAATAGGGGAGACGTCTGTATGTACCTTTTAAAAAGAACATTAAAATATCATAATACAAAATTCACAACTTGGTTAGAGTTTCTTGCATTATGCAATTTAGCATTTTGTTTTTTAAATTATTTTATTACAAAGGAATGTGGATTCCAACTGGTTTTTAGTAGTTAATGACTCTAAAGGTGTGAAACTTGCGCTGCCATTGGTATTCTCATTCGAGTGGCCTTGGATGTTTAAAAATAAATGTAACTTAAAAATAAGGTTTCTTTTCTTTTTTGTAGGCGTTTTCATTCTGAATCACCCCCGTTGTAGATGTTATGCCTTGACTTGCAGATATAGAAGAGAAACACAAGAGTTTCTAGAACTCGTCTTTTACTGGCATTTTCTGTTTCCCATCCTCCCAATGTGGTTTTATTAGTTAAATCTAAATTTTGCCATTTTCAGTATTATATCCATACAAACATTTTTATTCTGAGCCAAGCATAACATGTCATTGCCTTAGGCAATCGTTTTCACTTTTCTTAAGTTAAATTTTTTATTTTTTAAATTCGTTTGGCATCTCCAACAGTTATCTAAAAATGCTTTTTAATCAAATTCTTCACATGGTCAAACCTGTAAAATAATATATCACCTTTATTTTTCTAAATGACCTTTCTCACAAATCCCACTGTTTTCTCTCCAGCCTGCAGGGACCCGCTGGCCTGAGACTGTCGTGACATGGACAATCCCCTTCCCCTCTCTTCTGTGTTGAGTTCTTTCTGTCTCAGAAACCGTATTTTCTTCTTTCTGGGTTTACGTACCCATTTGGTTAAAAAAAATTTTTTTAAAGATACATGGGAGCTATATATTTTTAGGTTTTTTCATGTGATAAATATCTATTCTTCCCCATAAATTATGACTGAGTGTGTGGCTGCCTGAAAAATTCTAAGTTGGAAATCATTTCCCTTGGGATTTTAAAGGTACTGTTCTACTGTGCTCAAGTTTCCAAAGTTGCTGTTCATAATTTTTTAACAACAGCTAACATTAGTTTAGCACTTCCAAATTCTGTACCAAATTCTGCAGTAATCTGTTTTTTTCCTCAGAACAAACTTATTAATATAGGATAAGTAATACTACCCCTAATGACAGAGGAGGACATTGAGGGCTAAAGAAATCAAGTCGTTTGTCTCAGGTTATTTAGCAAATAAATTGTATGGTCAAAGTCTAAATCAATCCACACTCCATCGATCGCCTTGCATTGGTGCTCTGGTGATACTCTTCTCATTAAAAAACTTTTTTTTTTCTCTAATGCTGATCTTATTTTGATCCACCAGATGAGAATAAGTCATTCTCTTTCTATGGAAGTGTTTATCATTGTCATGTTTACCTTCTGTTTTCTGAAATATTAATGATATTCATTGCATTCAACATATCAATTTTTAATCTATATACTCAAATCCTTGAGCTCATAATTACCTCTTTCCTGTTTTCCCTATAGACTCTTCAAAAATCATCAAAATTAGATGTTGAAATTCCTGGAATAACTTTCTTATCTAGTCTATTTCCCCTCTTTTGTCTTTTTCTTCTATTTTCTGAGAGATTTCCTCAATTTTACATTCCAACATCCTTACAGAATTCTTATTTTCAGTTGTCACAGGTTTAATTTCAAGAATCCCATTTAGGTATAACTATATTTCCATTTTCATTCTTATATGTCCTAAATAACTTCAGGATTATTTTATAGTATCAATTTCCAATTCTGTTAGGCTTATTCTTAGGTGTCTTATAGTATTGTGGCTTATTGTAAATTATGTTTTTAAATTATGTTTCCAATTATTGTTGGTGGTTTTTAAGAAAGCTATTAATTTTGTACTGCTGGAATTTTTTGTCTGTCTCTTCTTAATTTTCCTTTCCTTTTTACTGTGTGTGTGTGTGTGCGTGTGTGTGTGTGTGTGTGTGTGTGTGTGTGTGTGTTTCTTTATTGATTTTAGAGAGAGGGAGAGAGAGATAGAAACATCAATGAGAGAGAACGTCAATTGGCCGCCTCCTGCATGTCCCCCATTGGGGATCGGGCTCACAACCTGGGCATGTGTCCTGACCGGGAATAGAACTGACGACCTCTTGGTGCACGGGTAGATGCTCAACCACTGAGCCACACCAGCTGGGCTTCCTTTCATTTTTTAATAATTACTTAATGTGGACCATATTAACATGGACCATAGAAAGTTTCCTTTCTGATTATTACTCATTGTAATTATGAGTAAATCTCTTATTCCAGCTAAAACTTTGCATGTGTGTGTTGGGGTTGAGGTGGCCATGTGAGCTGGTACAGCTACTTTTGGTGTATATTGTCTCAGAACAGGTTTTTCTTCTAATCTTGTGTCTTCTCCAAAATCATTTATTTTCATTGTGGTACCTTTGCCTATGTCTCAGCATCTTTTCAGAATGAGCATAAAATCAAGATGGCTCATTAACAAAGGTTTTTATAGGTCTCCTTTGTAATGTCAGAGAGTATATTTTATTCCAAGCTAACAAATAGAATTGGATTATCAATTCTGGAGCAAGTGAATCAGAGATTTGATCCCAGCATTAACCTTTTGCTAATGGTTTCAAAGACATAGTCAATCAAGATGTTCAGATAAAGTAGAACAAGTCCTGTGATGTCAACAGTAGCCTCCAGAACCCATATTCCTGCACCGATCATGAGTGGCCCATAACAATAGGTCAGGTCTCTAAATAAGGTTCATGGGCTTATCTCACACAGTAGGAACATTTAAGTCTAGAAAATCTCCATTTTATATCTCAGTGAGTTGAGTAACTTAAAAGGTATCTTCCATGCCTTATAGATTCTAGGTTCTATTTATTATAGATGACCCTTAGCCAGGGACACCCTACAAAGGGCATTTCAGATATGAAGTTTCTTTCTCTTACCACATACCAGTAACCCCTTTCCCAGAAGTCCAGTGGACAAGGAGATGACACTAGGTCACCAGCCTTGTATTCTTTCTCTCAGGGTATCTGACAGTGAAGGGAATAAATATATTATAGGCTATTTGCTTTAATTATTTTCTTACACACCTAAGTGGACTTGGGGCAATTGTCAAACTCATCATCAAATATACTTCCTGCTACTTCTTGCAAATCTTACTAACTTCTAGAAAAGACAGGATGGATCTGTTTGTTTGTTATTTATTGCTTTTCAGTTCTCACATTATGGAATAGGGTTTGTTCCTATTCCATAGTTCCAAGGCCCACCACAGTCAAAGAACAAAATGTTTGGTTCAGTCTTTATGGTCAGAGGCCACCGTATTTCGAAGAGGCTTTTGCCAAGCTCAAAATCTGCTGCGCTTTCCTCTAAGATTAGCTCAAATTCCACTCTATTGATAGTTCTATGCTGGTCTTTATAGTTTATTATTTGGGCTGAAAATCTCATGGTGTTATTAGAGATGAAGGGGATTTTTTCCTATAGTTTTTGTTCTTGTTTTTTTGTTATTGTTGTTTAATTTTTACCATGGAGGTGGTGGAAGTGGAAATAACTTTACTCCGTCATCTCCAAACATAAGAAAATAAAAAATTTTTTTCAAAGGCCTTCTACTGCTATAACTAGAATTTCTATGATTTGAATAAGTTTACAAAAAAGAAAAAGATTACCTTTAAGCTCATAAGTTTGATTTTCATAAAAAATCATTTAAAAAATTTTAGGAAGTGAAACTGTCACTATTTGCAGATGACATGATTATACATAGAAAACCCCAAAGACTCCATCAAAACTCTACTACACTTAAATAAATTTGGCAAAGTAGCAGGATACAAAATTAATGTCAAGAAATCGACAGCATGCTTATACACCAATGATGAACTCACAGAAAGAGAAACTGAAAAAAACAATCCCATTTATCATCGCAGCAAAAAAATTAAGATATCTAGGAATAAACTTGACCAAAGAAGTAAAGGACCTATTTGCAGAAAACTACAGGACATTGAAAAAAGAAATAGAGGAAGATATAAAAAAGTGGAAGCACATACCTTGTTCATGGGTTGGAAGAACTAACATCATTAAATTGTCCATATTACCGAAAGCAATCTATAGTTTCAATGCAATCCCCATCAAAATACCAATGACATATTTCACAGAATTAGAACAAATACTTCAAAAGTTCATATGGAACCAAAAAAGACCCTGAATATCCACAGCAATTTTGAAAAAGAAGGAAAAAGTAGGTAGGATCACAATACCAGATATCAGGTTATACTACAAATTTACTGTAAGCAAAACAGCCTGGTACTGGCACAAGAACAGGCATATAGACCAGTGGAACAGAATAGAGAACCCAGAAATGGACCCAAGGCAATATGCTCAATTAATATTTGACAAAGGTGGCAAGAGCATACAGTGGAGTAAAGACAGCCTCTTTAATAAATGGTGTTGGGAAAATTGGACAGCTACATGCAAAGAAATGAAACTAGACCGCCAACTTACACCATACACAAAAATAAACTCAAAATGGATAAAAGACTTAAATGTGACCCGTGAATCCATAAAAATTCTAGAAGAAAATGCAGGCAACAAAATTTCAGACATCATATGCAGCAGAATTTTCACTGATACATCACCTAAGGCAACAGAAACAAAGGAGAAAATGAACTCATGGGACTACATCAAACTAAAAATCTTCTGCACAGCAAAAGAAACAACCTTCAAAATGGAAAGGCAACCCACTGTATGGGAGAACATCATTGCCAATGATACATCAGATAAGGGGTTAATTTCCAAAATATATAGAGTACTCATACAACTCAGCAAAAGGAAGACAAAGAACCCAATTTAAAAATGGGCAGAAAAGCTGAATAAACACCTCTCCAAACAGGACATATAAATTGTCATTAAGCATATGAAGAAATGCTCAACATCACTAATCATCAGAGAGATGCAAATTAAAACAACAATGAGGTATCACCTCACACCTGTCAGAATGGCCGCCATCAACAAATCATCAGACAAGTGTTAGTGAGGGTGTGGAGAAAAAGGGACTCTAGTACACTGCTGGTGGGAATGCAGACTGGTGCAGCCACTATGGAAAACAATATGGTATTACCTCAAAAAATTAAAAAGTAAACTTCCATTTGAACCAGTGATCCCGCTTCTAGGATATTCCCTAAGAAGCCTGAAACACCAATCAGAAAGACTATATGTACCCCCATGTTCATAGTAGCACTATTTACAATATCTAAGATCTGGAAACAGCCCAAGTGTCCATCAGTAGACGAATGGATAAAAAAGCTGTGGTACATATACACAATGGAGTACCATGCAGCGGTAAGAAAGAAAGATCTCTTATCCTTTGAGACGACATGGAGGGACCTGGAAAATATTATCCTAAGTGAAACAAGCCAAGCAGAAAAAGACAAATACCATATGATATCACTTATATATGGAATATAATAAATATAACAGTCTGAGGAATAGGGTTGACCCAGAAACATGGAAGTAGGGTACAGACTGACAACCCTCAGAAGAGGGGGTGGTGAGGGGTGGGAAGAGATAAACCACAGAACTTATATGCATGTATGCATAACCAATGGACAGGGACAACTAAGCCGGGGATGGGGTAGGAGGGGTGGGGAGGAGGGTGTCAATGGGGTAAAAAAGGAGAAACATCTGTAACAAAAAATAAAATAAAATAAAAAGTTTTAGAATTAATTAGGACCCTATATAAACTTTGTAAATATGCAAAAAACTTTGAAAAGCAAATGACTAAATTTTGAATAATTATTTTGGATTCTGAAAGTATGTAATTGACAAACAAATATAAAAAGAAAGAAAAAAAAGATAACTAGATATGCTTTCAACTATTTTTAATCCATATCTACAGTGTCAAATGTTATTTGCAACAATAAGGAATTTAGTTCATATCAAGGATGCAGTGAAAAACTATTGTATTCTACTATATGATTCTTTTTATACATTTTGGATTAGCCTTTTTATTTTCTTTGGATTAGCAAGAGCATCAGATGCAAAATTCTCTGAGTTTACAGAGAACTACCATCCAGTTTCCACTAACTGAATGGCTCTCTAGAACAAAGGCCATACCTTGGTTATCTGTTGACCTCTCATAACTAGCAGTTCACCTTGCTGGTGTTAGTCACTCTTCAAGTATGTCAATAATAAGAAAGACACACTTAAGTCATATTCTTTTATTATTATTCTCCTAATTAGTATATATCAATTAAAATATCAGCACTTTTCTACATGCACCATCTCATTTATCTCTAAGGGCTCTAAATATTCTTTTCCATGAGTTAAAAGAAAACACACTACATACATACCATGGAGGAGACATTGCAATAAAGTGAGTCATAATCTTTTTGCTGGAGGAGGGTCTTACCTTTGATTTGTGAACAAAAAATGTCTGTGCAGCACAATGTAGTGAAGTGCAATAAAACGAAGTGTGACTGGAACTTTATTAGAAGGAAAATAGCAAATCTTCAGCAATATAACAACTGTCAAAAAAAAAAAAAGAGAGAGAGAGAACGTCCTGGCCAGTTTGCTCAGTGGGTAGAGCATTGACCCACAGACCAAAGAGTCTCAGGTTCAATACCAGTCAAGGGCATGTACCTGAGTTGTGGTTCAGTCCCCAGCCCTGGTTGGAGTTGTGCAGGAGGCAACCAGTCGATGTGTCTCTCTCACGTCAATGTTTCTTTCTCTCTCTCTCTCTCTCTCTCTCTCTCTCTCTCTCTCTCTCCCTCCCACTCTACCTGAAGATAAATGGAAAAAAAAAAACCTTGGGTGAGGATAAAGAGAGGGAGAGAGAGAGAGAGAAATATTCCAGTCAAATTAAATTACAGAACGACTGACACTGATAAAATACAGGAGCCCCAGACAGGGTTGTGTAGAATTCCTAAAGTAACACCCAGTTCTTATGAAGCATAAAAGGGACCACTAGGAAACAGAGGTGCCATTTCACAACTCACTGTATCTCAAAAAGGATTCATGTCGAGCAGAGTCCCCACATCCCTTTTCAATTTCAGTATGACATTTTATTCTGAGGTTAACAGATATTAATAATACATACAACTACAGAATATCAGCTACAATAAAACACTGAGTAGAGAGAAGGTAATTCTGTGGCCTCTATTCCACTATGATACAAATCTGACAAGGGCCCAAATCTGACCAGGTGTGATATTTTTATATGTTAACTCATTCAGTCCACTCTTGCACTGTAGAACATCTGAGCAAGACCCTTAGTGACAATGTTTCACGATAACATCTGTCCTGACTTACTTTCCTCTCACATGGGGGGCTCATAATTTTGGAAATTACAGGTTACCATAAAAAGCAATGTCATTGTGGAATACTTTGGGTCTAGGTAAGTTTTTAAATGCCAATAGTGAACACAGTATTGAGTTTAAGGGTATTTCAAAATATAAGCATGGATGCATTTAAATATTTTAATACGTGTATTGCTAACCTAGTAATTTCATTAGGCTGCTTAAGTAAAACAAGTCAATTTCCAGTAGAATTATTTATATATGGATAGAGTAGGGGTCTTGGAGCAGAGTTAGGTGCTAACAGGAGTCCAAAGTGACAATCCCACATAGTAAAAAAAAGGAAGCAAAGACTAGGTCTGTTGATTGAAATAATTCTAACAGATCTCTAATTTCTAATGGTGAATGATGGACCCATTGAGAATTCTCAAGTGTTTAGCTCCTATATCATAATCTGCAGTGATATATCTGTTTGTTGATCTGAGAATAAGATGAGATAATAAAGTTGTACTTTAGAATTCAGCCTGTAAGTATAATGACCAATGCATGAGCCCAACATATCCAATCAGAAATGTTCTACTGTTTCACGGTGGGACTCTCAATGTGATTAGAAGATGTAGTAATGACAGAACTCAACCAACGAAGAAGAGTTGCAAGGTGCAAGGCTTCTCTCTTTCCCAAGAAATTGGAAAAACTTGAGTAAATAACTCATAAAATAAGAAAGGCAAAATTTATTCAAAGGGTTAAGGGGAAGGAATGATTCTGGGTGCTATGGCCTCTATCTCCCAGATGTTCTGTGGACAAGTTCCCATAGACTGGTTGTTGGTGGACAAGGAAACTACACATATAAACTGAAACTGTGAACATCTGAATTAATACATTTGAAACTTATGCAACGTATTCTGGTTGGGAGAAAGAGTCTTCCCAAACACAACACAACTTTGTCATGTGGTGAACACTTGTCCATCAGTAAGTAATTGAGCTCTGTTAGTGGCTTTGGTATGAAAGTGGCTTCGATACAGTCTGGCCTTTTTATAGGAAGAATTAGCATCATCAGGGAAGGGGCTGGTGATACATATTAGTGGAAAAGAGGTTTCACGTGCTAACTTAACAAGCTTGAGAAAGCCTTACTAGAAAGGGGGGAATGGCAGGTGCCCCATGGTTCGAAATAATACATTCATGCCTGAGATACAGTATCGAGTCTTCCAGATGGAGAACTTGGAGAACTTTGAAGACAAGCTGTCAATGCCACAGTAACAGGTATAGAAATAGTCTGAGACGTACAGTGAAACATGGGACACTTGGGACACATTTCACTGAGATCTGGGAGGGGGATGTCTAACCGAGGAAACAGATATTAAACAGAAACTTTCAGGAAAAATAACAAATAAATTATGAGTCCTGAATATGCTGAAAAATTAAGGTCACATGGAAGTAGATGAACTTTGAAATCAGAGGGGACACGTGTGCCCAGCGAGCTGATATGACAAGTGAATCCAGAGAAAGCGAATTTTGGTAAAAGACTGGAGAACAAAAAGAAGCAATGGTGTTAGTATTACCGCTTTGGATTTCAAGCCACAATCACGAAGGGGCTGGAGCACAATAAGAATTGGTTAGTTTGTTACTTGGGAAGAAAGGGAGACAAATGGCTTCGGAATGGAATTAGGAGATCAAAGAACCCTCAGGACATTTTCTCTTGTCACCTCTTGGCTCTGTCTTTCACATCTTGGCCTTGGCCTCTGACAGGCTTTCCCCAGACAGTGGCAAAGCTGTTCACATGTAGTGTCGAGTTCCTATCAGATACACAAACTCAAAGAAAATAAGCAAACACTTCTTCTTTTTTTTAATCCTCACCCAAGGACAATTTTTCCATTGTTTGTTCAGACAGAGTGGGAGAGAGAGAGAGAGAAACATCGATGTAAAGGGACACATCAAGTGGCTGCCACCTGCATGACCAACCAGGGCCAGGGACAAACTGCAACCGAGGTACACGCCCTTAGTGGGAACCGAACCCGGGTCTGTCTGGACCACAGGCCGATCCTCTAACCGCTGAGCCAAACCGGCCAGGGCAGCAAACACTTCTTTCCCAATCGTTTCAACACCTCTTTGCCAACAGTTCAAGACATAGACCCATGGATGACTCTTAAGTGGTGTGGCTCTGTTTATAAACCTATCCATGACCCAAACATTGTGTCAGGAGAATGGACTCTCCTGAATACAGGCTTAGAACACAGGCTTACCCCTTAAAGTGAGACATGAGGTCAACCACCCCTTGAGAATAGGGGTGAAACATGGTCTCTGGGTGGTTTCTTAATTAGAAAGTGATGAACTTTCTAATAAAGGATTTAAGGATGCTTGACAAAATGAACAATAAATATTAATCACATGCACATATTGAAAGCTCTGATTTGTGTGGGCGTAGGAGATACTAACAATAAATGTTATTAGTAACAATAATAACTAACTATAAAAGGAAACTATACAATTTTAGAATTACGGTAGTAAAAAGCGTGCACATATGTATGTAAGTATGATGTCTTAATATATTGCTTGATTCAGTAGCTGTATTAGTCCTGAAATGTCCATCATAAAAGCTGAGTTTGGTTTTTGCTATTACCACTTGCCTTTGATATTTTTGGTTTGGATTTTTATTCCAAATTCTTTAGTTTGTTAAAGAAGTATACATCCATTTTTGCCATGTAACTTTGTGATTCCTCCTGTTAGAGTACACAAAGTACATTTTCCTACCCAGGTGATACTGAGCTTGTCTGTGTGTCTTGTTTAGACCAATGCACATAGAGGTGAGCAAAAGCTCTGAGTGTTCTCTCATGATTACACTTGGGACATTGTATTTCTGCCTTGTACCATGAACAGAACATACCTGAGTAGTCACTGACCTAAGAAAATGGATTCAACGTGATTCCAACTCACAGCCTAGGTCAAGGCTAGGTAACTTGCAGTATGAAACACAGGCACTCTAAATAACTAACATGAGAACTTGGGAGCAAGAAAAAACAAACATTTGTTGTTTGAAGTTCCTGAGATTTTGAGGTTATTGATTATGCAGCATTATCACAGCAAAACACCTAAATATTAAACTTCTTCCACTATCTGTGAGTTACCTTCCAATTATCTTTAACATAATATATTGTATACAAATGTTGCTATTAAAAAGAGTAAGAAAATTTCAACATATAATGGATTATTTCACAGCAGTCTTTAAAACAATTTAGCTTTTAAACCTCTCAAAACATTTCTAATATTAAAATTAAAAAATATAGCATTTTAAAGTTTTCTTCCTGTATTTAAGTTTGAACGCAACATATCATGTTCATATAGATGCTTTTAAGCTGTCCTGAACAGGGAGGTAGAAGCTGAGTATAGGCAACCTGGTCCCTGCCCCATCCCACTGCAACTTCAAACACAGACCCTCCTTACTAGGTTTTTCCAACAGTATTTATTGAAGAGAGTGTCCTTTTCCCATTGTATATTTTGGCCCCTTTGTCATAAATTAATTGACCTTATAGGCATGGGGTTTTTTTCTGAACTCTATTCTGTTCCATTGAGCTATGTGCCTATTTTATGGCAGCACCATGCTGTTTTAATTATGATAGCTTTGTAATATAGTTTGAAATAAGGCAGTGTGATATCTCCAGCTTCTCTTTCTTTTCAAGATTGTTTTGGCTGTTTAAGATCTGTGATTTCAAACAAATTTTAGAATTGTTTGTTCTTTTACTATGAAAACATGCCATTAAAGGTTTGATGGAGATTGCATTGAATCTGTAGATCACTTTGGGTAGTACAAATATTTTACCAGTATTAATTCTTCTAATCCATGAGTGTGCACTACCTTCCCATTAACTTGTGTCTTCTTCAGTTTCTTTCATCAATGTCTATGGTTTTCAATGTACAGGTCTTTCACCTCCTTTGTTACATTTTTTTCTTAGGTATTTAATCTCATTGATGCAATTGTAAATGGGATTGTTCTCTTAATTTCTTTTGTAGTCTTATTAGTGCATAGAAACAACAGATTTATGTATATTGATTTTATATTCTGTAACTTTACTGAATTTATTAGTTCTGGCAGGGTTCTTTTTGTTTGTTTGTTTGTTTGTTTGTTTGTTTGTTTGTTTTGGTGGAGTGTTTAGGGTATTCTCTTTACGGTATCATGTCATGTGCAAATAGTGGTAATTTTACTTCTTTCTTTCCAATTTAGATGCCTGTTATTTCTTTTTCTTGCCCAAATGCTCTGGCTAGGACTTCCAATACTATGTTGAATAAAAGTGGCAAAAGTTGTCTTATTCCTGATCTTAGAGAACAGGTTTCAGCTTTTTATCATTGTGATGTTAGCTGTGTGATTACAAATACATTACTTTTGAGGTTAGTTACCAAAAAGAAAAAAAAAAAGTTTTAGTGGAAGAACTTTGGAGAATAAAATTGTAAAATTGCAGGATGCTCTTCTTGAGGGTCCTTGAGGAACAAATGCTGCATAAAAGTAGGAGAGTCCCAAAAAAGAAGACCAAAGACCATCGTTAAACATGAATAGAAATTCCAACGCAAATTAACTAATAGAGGAAGCTCTAAATTTCTATTAAAAAGTCACTAGCAAAGAATAGTGAAAAAACATAGAAACTACAATTCAGAGGATCTTTATTATTTTTAATATGCTTTTTTTTCTCCTTTCTTCTTTTCTCCTTTAAAATTGGTTTTAACATAAAATGTGTATTACCCTTTTAAAACATCAAAAAAGTATGGAATAGATTTCCCCCTACTCACTTCCTTTTCCTAAAGAATAGCTATATTTACAAAACACTCTGACCCCCTTCTGCTACTTCACTACAAAGAATTGGGTAACATCTTTTTTATGAGTTTGAAAAGAAATATTGGAAACATGTAGCCCAGCTTTTTCTTCTCTGTCTCTCAGCAGTGATTTATTGTTGATAAATAGATCATGCTTTTTTTCTTCTGTGTTTCCGACTCTGTCCTGGGGAGCCCTGCCCAGTTTAGGCTGCTGAGTGGGAATGTCTATCTAATTATTAGATTTGTGATTAGGAATGCTACTTGCCCATTGATACAAAATGTATTCTATATTAGCTTTTTAAAAAATTTTATTTTTTAAAATAATTTTCTTTATTGATTTTAAAGAGAGAGAAAGGGAGAGGGAGAGAGATAGAAGAAACATTGATGGGAGAGAACATTGCTTAGCCGCCTCCTGCATGCCCCCCTCCCTAGGGATTGGCCCACAACCTGGACATGTGCCCTGACCAGGAATTGAACCACCGACCTCTTGGTGCAGGGGTCAAAATTCAGCCACTGAGCCACCTGGGCCAGGCATCCTATACCAGCTTTTTAATAAAGTGATGTTTTGGTTTCTATGTCAGTATTCTCTCGATTGCTTTTTCAGTTAGTTTGACCCCCGGAACCAGAAAAAAATGTATTATGTATATTGGGAAGTCTCTAAGCCTGCACACTGAAAATGTTTTCATATATCACCTCTAAAATTAAACCTCTATAAAACTGTTTGTTTGTTTGTTTTGCCAAAAACATTCTCTTTCTCAGAAAAAAAAATTGTATTAAGATATAAATTTTAAAATTTTTGTATTTGTTTTTGTTACAACGATATAATTTTCTTCATTGATTTGGTGCCTTTAGAATAGAAGGCAGAATGAATGTACTTTATACCAAATGATGCACTTTCTCTCAATGAACATTTTAAAAGTTTATTCTCATTGAGAGAATATTTTGCTGAATATAATTCTACAGTTTAATTTTAAAACACATGAATACTCATTATGCTGTAGGAAAACATTTTATATCTGAACTTTCTTCTACAAAGCCAGCAGTATTACTAAGACCCTCAGCGCCTGGCAGATTGAGGTGCTTTAATTTTATCCTATGCTTGAGTAGTCACTTGACTGACAGCTACATCAAGGGATAGTTCTATTATTTCCTTCCCCAATTATATAAAAATAGTGAGCAGGAAGCAAGTTGTCATTCAAACTCAATGATTTCAACATGGCAACAGAAGCCTGGGGTGAGGACTGACAATCACAGCTGGAGCCATCTGAACTGACAGGAAGACCCAGGTGCTTAGTGGACTAGGTAGAGTTTAGTGCCATTGACCCTACACAGCTGGGGCTGCTGGGAGGAAGAAAGTAAACCATAACGGTAAGGTGCACGCAAGCTTAGTAAACCAATTCTGTATTAATAGCAACATAACAATGATGATTCTTAGAATTTCCCAGTGATAACATACGATTATCTTACATAGATAGTAATATCCTTTATATTCAGCAATGCCATTGCTGGTATCCATATAGCAAACCTAATAGAAGAGTCCTGACAGAAAATGCATTTTACTGGTTAGTTTCATTGTACCTTTCCAGCCTATTTTCCACTAGTATCCCATAAACCCCCTCCCAGCCTCACTAATCAGTCATCTACTCACCTGCACAGTCCCTTTCATTCCTCTGCGCCTTTGTCATCATAACTTTTCTTCTTCTGGAATACCCTCCCCCTTCCCCCCTTCCTTCCAAACCCTCCTTATCTATAGGGAGACCTTCCTTTCCCACAATTCTTCCTCAGACTGTCCCAGCACAAGCATCATCTTCCTCCTTTAAAATCAAACACCTTACTATCCAGACTTAATTTGCATAACTGTAACTACTTCCCTCTATTTTCATTAATCGGTCCTCCAGTTATATCCAGTTATAGTTGTTTCCTCAACTATACTTTGTACTTAAACATGGGTAACTTGTTTCAAAGTACCTAAGAGAGTGCTGTGCACTTAATCGATACATGTTCAGTTGATTAATGTGCATTTTTTATTGTAACCTACTTGTGGCCCTATAAGATCATAATATACAGCCCTGAGACTGAGATTTCTGATCGCTGCATCCCTACGATCCTGTGACTCGCACTGAGTTAGAAACACTGAAGTCAAGACGGATTTTGTTAACTAACTTTTAGCTAATGGCACACAGATTGAACCTTGCAAGATTTCAAATTCGAGTAGAATGGTACCTTCTACTCCAATTCCAATGCTTTGTGATTTTCTTTTTTTCCTTCTTTCAGTTAGATTTTAGGAGAAATATCAAATTACTAGTCCTCAGCATTAGGATAAAAGACACATCTTTACCGCGGAAATGAAGTATGCATGTAGTGGGCAGTTAATATGTTTTATACAATTTCTCTTTTAATACACCAAACTGTAAAAGTAGATATTATTTTCATTTTACAGATGAGGAAACTGCGGTTCAAAGAGATGTTTTCAAAATGTCCACTGATTGAGCCCTGTCCAGTTTGGCTCAGCGGTTAGAGCGTCGGCCTGCGGTCTGGAGAGACCCGGGTTCGGTTCCCGCTAAGGGCATGTACCTCGGTTGCAGTTTGTCCCTGGCCCTGGTTGGTCGTGCGGGTGGCAGCCACTCGATGTGTCCCTTCACATCGATGTTTCTCTCTCTCTCTCTCCCTTCCTCTCTCTCCCTCCCACTCTATCTGTACAAAAAATGGAAAAATATCCTCGGGTGAGGATAAAAAAAAAAAAAAAGTCCACTGATTGAGTTATGAAAATATAATTGTTTCTTGACTGAAATACATCTTTGAACATATCAGAAAATAGTGAGCTGAACTTGGCAGGTTTGCAATCATAGGGGAGGCAGTGCTCTTTGGACCTAAATCCTTTCAACACACCAATTTCTACCTGAAAACAGGTTATGTAAACGGCTCTGAGCCACACTGCTCTCTTTTTCTTTTCCCAGAGTTTATGCTCAAGGACAAAAAGAGCAAACAGGCTGTGTATTTGCCTACCTGTTCAGTTTCTTGTGAAAGACCTTGAAAGCTTTTCTAATATATCACTTCTGCTGTTTGTTTTTTCTAAGTATTGTTTTTATTGGAGTTATTAAATGACTTCTAAAACCCTATGACTCTTCTGCAGCAGATTGTAAGCTACATCTAATATATCCAGATTTCTCCCTTTATATCTAATTTTTTTAAAGACATTTGCAGGGGCAAAGAAAGCAGAGGGAAAGTGGAGACTGTCCAACTAGCCCTGAGTTAAGATCCTAAAAGCCTTCCCAGTCACTTTCAGATTAAAAGACATTTACTTTGGTAGATTCATAACAATACAATGTAAATGTCCAAAAAACTTCAGTTTAAATAAAGATTTTTTCCCCATCCTTTGCAAAAATTATCTCATTTACCTCTCTATACCACAGAAAGTGATCTCTTTAGAGATTTGGTTAATTAACCATAAGTGTCTTTTTGGAAATATTTAACAGATATTGTTCCAGCATCTAGGTGCACTTTATTTGGAAGTTGAAGGCTAGTAATAATGACACTAATAGTTATAATAGTGAGACCACTCTGGAAAGACACTAAGCAAATGTCCCAATCATTCTGTGGCCAGTCATCTTCTATGGTGAGGTTCATAGGTTCAATTTTCACATGCAAATCTAATCATAATGATGATGATTTTTCAACACAAATAGTTCTTTTCCCTTCATGAGAAGGGGAACAACTCAGTCTTTACAGGTAGAATTTCTTCTATAGATAAAATGAATGACTTAGATAAAGGAAGATACTGTTAAGTTATACATATTCAAAAGCACTAAGAACATATGCGGAGTTCAAATTTTTAATATCTCAACCAATGTGGCATCATTTTTCCTGTTTTAATATTTGGTTTGAAAGGGGCAGGAGAAAATAAAACACAGGAAAACTAGCCATAACTAGAAACATGTTAATCATCCTTTGCGATGTTAATCATGGTCGCTTTGATCTGATTAAAGACAAGCCCATTCTGACCTGGCTGAGAGGTGTGTGCCCCCGGAGTTTACCTCGGGAACACTGTCCATTTTCCTAATCTGAGGACAAGGGGGCGCCCTGACATTGTGGAACAGTTAACAACCCGGTAGAACCCTGGACCGGTGACTGCGCTCCCCGGCGACCAGCCCCGGCAGCCCCCTGCCACATTCCTCCCCACTTGCCTGTAAACATTTTACCCATTTTTTTCCCTTTTTGTTTAACTGCCCTTTCTCATAGAGTCATTGTTTTTCGACCATTTAAAAGCAGCTGGCAAGCGAGGGGGCCAGAGCAGATTTTACGGGGTGGCTCACTGCTCTTCCATACCGCGGGCAATATTGGAATGAACGCTCACCCATGATTCAGCCTCGTCTCTGCTTAGTTGGCTCAATTGGCAGCAGCCTGGACCAGTTCTTTGGACAGTTTCAGGCTGACATACTAAGGGCACAGCTTACCAAAATACTGACTGCTCTTCTGCCTTAAAATCCTAAACACATGGTGGCATTTTGCAAAAGTACTTGACTTCCCCATTATTTTTTTCTAGCTTTATTGAGAAATAATTGACACATAAGACTGTGTATATTTAAAGTGTACATACATGTTGTGAAATTATTACCAAGATCAGGTTAATTAATATATCCATCACCTCACAATTAACATTTTCATAAGAACAATTAGGATGTACTATCACCAAATTTCAAGTGCACTACCATATTAATTATAGTCACTTTGCTGTATATTAGATCCTCAAAACTTACTCATTCTGTAACTGAAAATGTGTACCCTTTGCCCTTCATCTCTCTGTCTCCCCCTCCCCCCGGGCCCTGACAACACCATTTCTACTGTTTCTATGAGGTCAACTTTTATTTTATATAGATTCTACGTGTAAGTAATACCATAGTATTTGTCTTCGTCTAGCTGTTTCCCTTCGCATAATGCACTCCAAGTTCATACTTATTTCTCAGAAATGGCAGAATTTCTTTCCTTTTATGGCTGAGTAATATTCCATTATATATATTTTCTTTATCCACTCATCAGTTGACAGACATTTAGGTTGTTACCATATCAAAAACTGTTCCAGCATCTAGGTGCACTTACCATATATTGACCATTATGAGTAATGCTGCAATAAACACGAGTGTAGATATCAATTCAAGATACAATTTTATTTCCTTTGAATATATACCTGGAGTGGGGTCGCTGGATTGCATGGTAGTTCTATTCTTAATTTTTTGAGAAACCTCCATACTGTTTTCTATAATGGGTATACCAACTTATATTCCCACCAGCTTATCTTCACATCCTCACCAACATTTATCTCTTGTCTTCTCAATAATAAAAATCTCAACAGGTGTATAGTAGTATCTCATTGTGGTTTTGATTTGCATTACCCTGATGATTAGTAATGTTGAGCACCTTTTTATGTAACTATGGTCCATTTGGATGTCTTCTTAGGAAAAATGTCTATTCAGGTCCTTCACCCATTTTTTTAAATGGGTTATTTAGGTTTTGGAATTCAGTCTTAAAATTTCCTTATATATTTTTGATATTAACCTTTTTTTCAGATACATGGTTTCCAAATATTTTCACCCATTCCATAGGTTGTTTGCTTATTCTATGAACTGCTTCATTTGTTCAGTGGCAGCTTTTTAGTTGATGTAGTCTCACTGGTTTATTTTTGCCTGTATTTTTGGTATCATATCCATGAAATCACTGCCAGGACCAATGTCATGAAACTATTCCCCATGTTTTTTTCTAAGAACTTTATGGTTTCAGGTTCTACATGTAAGTCTTTAATCTATTTCATGTTAACTTTTGTAAGTACTGTAATATGGATTCTAGTTTCATTTCTCTTGGCCTGTGCTTATCCAGTGTTCCCAGCACTATGTATTGAAGAGACTTTCATCACTGTATGTTCTTGACACTCTTATCAAAGATTAGTTGACTGTGTATATATGTAGGTTTATGTCTCTCTATTCTCTAAAGATTAGTTGACTGTGTATATAAGTAGGTTTATGTCTCTCTATTCTGTTTTTATATGTGTCTTTTTTATGCCAACACCATACTATTCTAATTACTATAACTTTGTTATATAGTTTGCGATAAGGCAGTGTGATGTCTCTAGTTTTTTTTTAATCCTCACCCAAGGATATTTTTCTGTTTATCATCAGACCGAGTGGGTAGAAGAAAGGGAGAGAGAGACAGAAACACCAATATGAGAGAGACACTTGACTGGTTGCCTCCTGCATGACCCAATCAGGACTGGGGACGAACCACAACCAAGATGTGTGCCCTTGACCAGAATTGAACCCACAACTCATTGGTCTGTGGGCTGACGCTTTAACTGCTGAGCCAAACGGGCCAGGACATGATGTCTCAGGTCATGATGTCCCAGTTTTGTCTATCTTTCTCAATTTGCTTTTGCTTTTCTGGTTTGTTTTTGTTTTTTTTGGTTGCATATGAATTTTAGGGTTTTTTTCCTATTTCTGTGAAAAATGCCAGTGGGATATTGACAGGGATGACACTGAATCTGTAGACCACTTTGGGCAGTCTGAACATTTTTAACAATAGTAATTATTCCAATCCAAGAACACAGGATTTCTTTCCATGTATTTGTGTCTTTTTCAATTTCTTTGATGAGTGTCTTATAGTTTCAGTGTATAAATCTTTCAAATCTTTGGTTAAATTTATTCATGAGTATTTTATTGTTTATGCTATAGTAAATGGGATTATTTTCTTAATTTCTCATTCTGATAGTTCATCGTTAGTGTATAGAGACACAACTGACGTTTGCACATTGATTTTGTACCTTGCAACTTAAACTCAATTTTATTATTAGCTCAAACACATTTTGGTGGAATCTTTAGGAGTTTCCATTATAAGTTTATGTCATCTGGAACCAGAGACAATTTTACTTCTTCCTTTCTCATTTGGATGCCTTTTATCTCTTTGTCTTGCCTAACTGATCTTGCTAGGACATTCAGTACTGTGTTAAGTAGAAGCTGTGAGGGAAGATATCTTTGTCTTGGTTCTAATATTAAAGGAAAAACTTTTAGCTTTCTACCACTGAATATAATGTTGGCTGTGGGCTTGTCATGATGGCCTTTATTATCCTGAGATACATTCCTCCCATATCTAATTTATTGAGAGTTTTTAACCATGAAAGTTTTGTCAAATCCTTTCTTTGCTTCTATTGATATCCCATGACATTTATGACCTGAGAAATCAGGGTTAACTAGGAATAAAACTTAGAAAGAATTGGAGAGAGAATAAAAAGAATACCTCTGTTCCAAGGCCACATTTTTATTAATAATTCTCTCCTCAAAAAAAAAAAAAAAAAGGTATATATTTTTTCTTCCTCTCATTATCTCAATTTATTTTACAAATAATCATTGAACTCTTATATAATGTGTGCCAAGTACTGTCCTGAGACTAAAGTTTCAATAGACTGAGGGGTAAAACAGTACAAATACACATCCAAATGAGCCCTTAGATTAAACAGAGATGAGTCAGTAAAAACAACTGAAAAAGAGCAATCAGTGAGAGCAAAGAAAAACTAAGAGACTGAAGAACCAAGAGCCAAGGGGCTGAGGAAGAGGAGTGGCCCAGCATTTTGAATTCTGTTGTGAATGAATATAAGATAAAGGTAGAGCAGTACACTGGATGAGTGACAAATGTTTTTAATAAAATTGACAAGAGAAGAATCACTGAAATGAGCATGTTGGAAACTGGACAGTGAAGAGATGAAAAATGGTGCTGAGGATGTAGACTATAAAAGGACTTTCACATGGTTCAAACCACCCAAATGTTATAACTTTGTGATGAAAACACACACACAAAAATATTGACTAGGAAGGGAAGCAAATAAATGGGAGTCATGAATTTCTTTGTCTAGAAAACTCTAATACATGTTATCCGAAGGGAGTAATCTAGCAGAATGGAAAAGATTATTAAATCAAGAGAAAAAATAATCTGCAAAATAAAGTCCTCAAAAAGATAACAATGGAGTGGCACAGTGTTATTAACACACGTGATAGAAGGACGGCGTGCACTTTCTTCATTTTGACAGGAGTTAAGGACATAATCAGGGCAAGGAATAGATTTGTAGGTAAAAAGAAGAGAGTCTCTGTGCTATGGCTTCTATTTTCTCATGCTTTTCCATAAGAAAAAGAACTAAGAGTCATAAAAAGTCCTAGATGAGACCCTTAACAAATCCCACATTTAAAGTCAAGAAGAAGGAGAATCAGAAGGAAAACCTGGAGCATCTGGGGCCAAGAAAGCCCAAAATAAACGTCCATCCATATTGGGGGTGAAGAGGTTGAACAAAAAGCCCGACAACATCAAGTTAAAGACACGGGGAAAGAATGTAGAAAAACAGATTCGTATGAGTTCCATATAATTAAGAATTATAGATTGCATAATTTAAGTTTATCTTTTAACATTATTAATTGTGAAAGGGCTTTCATATTGTTAAAACACCCAAATGCTATTAACTTTTATAGAAACCATCATTAAATCAGCTATCCCTAACTAATTGCTAGAAACACGGTATGGGAGAAATAAATACAAACATACATTAACCAACCATAGCTAGGCAACTAATATTAATGTCAAAAAACATATTTATCAAGATGCCTATCAGAATTCTTAGAAATGTCTTTTAAATTAAAAAAAAATTATCGAATTTATCGGAGTGACATTGGTTAATAAAATTACATAGGTTTCAAGTGTATAAGTCCATAATACCTCATCTGTATACTGAATTGTGTTCACAACCCAAAGTCAAGGCTACTTGCATCACCATTTATCCCCCCTACACCCTCCTCCACCTCCCTCAACACCCCCGCCCCACCTTTCCCTCTGATAATTACCAGACTCTTCTGTGTCTGTGAGTATTTTTTTCTTAATCCCTTCACCTTTTTCACCCAGCCCTCAATCCCCATAAATAGGTTAATGTGACTCTTCTAAAATATAACAAACTGTTGATGGTAATTATCTTATAATTGCATAATTATGTGTTTTTATGCTTTTCTGAGATTTCAAGTTGACTACTTATTATAGCTCTACAACAAAATTAATAAATTACAGGAATTTATATATGTACAAAAAAAAAGAAATACACTTGGTTATTTCTCTAGGAACATATGTATTTATTTCAATTTTTATAATTTGGATTCAGCATGAATTGCAATAAATGGATCTTCGGCATAGTTACTAATAGAAAAGTGAGCATTACCATCACCAGAAACGTAGATTTTAATTCCTGTGCAGTTGCCATCAACTTTATCTCCAGAAATAACATCACAATATGTGCCAGCAGGAAGACCAGTTTGCAAATATACAGATAATGGCCTATAAAATAAAAGTGAAGATTTAACTTGAATTCAACACAGTTAAAAGCAAGAATACAGATTATCTCGAGAGCAAAAGCTGCTCTTCGTGTTAGAGGGAACAGTCCAGGTCTCAGTGAGAAGAAAATCCAAACACAAAGACCTCTTGGTGGACGTTAATTGTTTTCCCAGATACAGAAGTTGCCTTACAGAAGACTGAGCAATTATTACAAAAATGATGGTGGAGGACTATCACTGAAGATTTGAGCTGCACTGACCCCCTTAGATAAAAGTACTTTCTGTGATAAACACAAATAGTTTAAATCTGTCTTCATTTGAACTTAAGAAAATACAAATTCTTTCAAAAATTTTAATTTGATTATTTCTTTAAAACATTCTCTATTTTTCCCCAAGAGGCTAAAATTATTTTGGGCTGGAAATAAAAAGAATTAATATTTCTTTGAAGAAGTATATAGTTTTAAATATGAAGCTGTCTCATACATTTGTTATGGTTCTCTCATCCACAAAAGATATAAATTAAAGCATTAGCCAGGGATTCTTTTGGGGAGAAGAGATATATTTGATTTATTGATTTATTGATTTTTGTCAGTAAAATATAATTTAGGTTGGAATGAGCTAAGTAGAGGCAGAAGTTGCCCTGGGACGGAGACATTTCAACCTCCTGCACAGAGATCTCCTAAGCCTCCTTCTCGTCTCCAATGAAAGCTCAAAGCTCTCCTGAGGCGAACCACTGACCAGGAGATACGTATTCTTTACACATACGCTTAAAAAATATATTGTCACGGACAGAGGAAGTGAAGAAACAGACCAAAGAACCAGATATAAGAGTAGTTGAGAAAAACAGCTACAGAAAAGGTATTTCAGTGCCAAGGCAGGAGTTTTCCATTATCTGAATAAAGGGGGTCAGTATGACACATTCTTCTTGTAATGTCACAACCTGTATACTAATGACTGTGTTTTATGTGAGGTGTGAGCAAATACACAGGCCTCATATCTGTACATGATATGCAAGGTGCACAAAATCACTCTGCTTAGAGCAGAAAGCCCTTATCAAGAGAAGATCAAAAGGGTGAAAGCCATTATCATTTTTTTTCTGGCTCTTTTCCAATCTCTATGTTTTTTAATACATGGACTAAAGAATTTTTCAGATATAAAAAAAAGTGAGCAGCAAGAGAAATGACTAACCCCAGAACACATTAGTATAATGTATAATTTCTAATAGATATCTACTTACCAGTCATCATTGTTAAAGACAATGAATCCTCTGTTTCCTCTCCCAAAGGCTACTTGGTTGCTACCATTATCCCACCAGTTTGTAAAATCTTGGCCATCAACTACATTACGGAACATAACCATGTTCCTAGAAACAAAACACGGTATGATTGCTATGAATAAACAACAGTTTAAAGTAAAATGTTAAGAAAGTTTATTATTAGAGGATATTTCTAAATAAGTCACCTCACCTTATTTGACGCCACCGATGTTCACAGACCCAGCCATTGCCACAGGTAGTATCTGGGTTAATAGTGACTTCTTTAATTACTCCATTATTATTTGGTGGCCCAGTCCAATCATTAATATCCTTAATTAGCAAAAACAAAATAAAAAATGCTCAGATTTTTAGTATGAAATAGTTTTGGTGTTCTCCTGTACACCAAACCCAATCTGTCTTATTTGTGTTTCTGGAGTGTCTTCATTTCAAATCTAGCTCCTTCGGGGGTGGTATAGCCCTTTACCAAGTTCTCATTACCTTCTTCCAACTTCTCATTCTCTATGGCCAGAATTCAGAGATAAAACTTTTTTACCCTCCCTCTCATTCTCTTTCCAAGGAATTGTAAAGTCTTTTTAATAGCACTGCAGGCAACGTGACATCATTGAAATAGCTGGGAGTTTAGTGTCAGAAACAGCAGGACGGAAACATTTTATTATGACTAAGAAAACGCAGTCAATACACATAACCTCTCTGGACCTCATTTTCCTCATCTGTAAAATAGGGGTATTGTTTGCTGCTATGAAAATAAAATAATATATGTGAAAATGTCTGGAACATGGTAATTGCTAAACACAAGAATGAAATGGTCTTTATTCTTTCTTTTGGATAAATGAATTAAGCAACACATCACAATACTCTTTACTGATTTCACCAGATGTTTAAAATTGTGTTTTTCTGCCCTGGCTGGTTTGGCTCAGCAGTTAGAGCATCAGCCCTGGGACCGAAGGGTCTTGGGTTCAATTCCCAGTCAAAGGCACATACCTGGGTTGCAGGTTCAATCCTCTTGCAGGAGGCAACCAACCAATCAATCTCTCTCTCTCATATTGATGTTTCTCTCCCTCTGTCTCTCTCCCTCCCTCCCTCTTTCCCTTCCACTCTCTCTAAAAAATCAATGGGAAAATACTCTCAGGTGAGGATTAACAAAATACATAAATAAAAAAAATAAAATTGTGTTTTTCTGATTGGTAATTTGCAAAATTAATGTAGAAAAAAACAGATTATGTCCAGGAGGGTTATCGGTGTCTGTCTTAAAAATCACATCATGTGATGAAGAATTAATAAAATAGAGTTTTTAGCATGCAGACATTTGGGAAAAGTGGAAATGTTATAGGAAAAGGGGAAAAGCACAAGGTCAATGACTCCTGACATTAGAAATAAGACCAATTAGTGGAGGTTATAAGTTGGCTCAATATAAAGGGGCATCTAAATATTAAACCTGTCTAACAACAGAATGAGTTTTTCTCAGATTGAAAGGAATCTAGAAGGAACTAGATAATATCTGTCTCGCTTATAGTACAGAGGATTTTCCATTTTAGGTATGAAGTCGCTATGCAAAGCTGCACCTGAAATATTCACTTTTAAAAGAAAACTTTCCATTAACTTTCTAAATACATCAAAACTTTATTTTTCAGTTCCTTTTTAAAAATTTTTACTCAGATTAATGTCTTTACCAAATATTTTTCTTATCTACATCTTTCCCAGTAAAGTTTGCAAATTTCTCTTCTTTAATACATATATTTGCTTTCTTCTTATAAAATACTTTGCCTATTTATCCTTAGTTCAACTAGATTTTTTTGCCTCCCATAGAAATGTTTTTTAAAGTACTTAACCAGCCCACTAGGGGCACGTAAAATAAATAAATAAATAAATAAATAAATAAATAAATAAATAAATAAATAAATAAATAAATGTACTTAACCAGTGTTTATATTACTTGTACTATGGGCAGGTACTGTTTTTAGGTTCTTATAAGTGTTAATTTGTAATTCACATACCAGCCCTATAAAGTAGGTACTTATGAGACGTACAAATTATACTCACTCCATACCATTTAACCACAAAGACCGTGAATTTTAGTTTTTTAGTATCCACTGCATTGTTAAAAGGCCTGCATCAGGTTACACTTAAATATTTGATAAACAAATAATAAATGAAATAGCATCATATAAAATTAGAATACAACTGCCTTCTTTTTATTGAGAAAAAGATACTTTGTATGACACCAACACTTACTTTTCCATTCACAAAATACCTTGGCCAACGGAAGCTGGACATTATGCGTGTAAATCCATAAGGATGAGCGAGCATAAATCCTACTCCCATTTTGTATAGTCTGCAAGTTACAAAATGATATTATCATAAAAGAAAGCAATCTTTTTAGTATTGTTTAAAAGTTGGTGAACATAAAATGGACAACTCTGTTTCCCACCTAGGGTCCCAGAATGTGAGGATAGACGCTCCTCCAGCTCCGTGTCCCCGCTGGTTGTCATGGTTATCCACAAAGACGAGCGCTCTGTCGGAAGGCACGAAGCCCCAGCCTTCTCCCCAGTTCCTGTGAAAAATACACACAGACACACACACACACATTCTTTTACCATCGCTTTAGAGTACACTAAACATGAATTTCTTTCAGTACAGAATCCTAAGATGAAATTCTTTAATTGAAAGGGTTTCTTCTGTAAGGCTTATATATATAGGGGTGGGCAAGAATAGATGGGTAGCGGTCTGTATGGAAATAATATAAATAAATAATACAATAATTAATGAGTAAATAAGGAATAAACTCACAACTGTAAACCTACTTTTGCTCACCTCTGTACATATATTATATATAGATATATTATCTACAAATACATCCCATATATGTATACTTGCATAAATTATTTGTATTACATTCCAGTTACATGTATTTTTCTTATTTGAAAAAGTCCTTTTAGAAGTCTTAGTCTATTATAATTTAGCTGGACCTCAGAAGGGCCAACTTCCAACTCATATTTTGTACAGAATAGCAAACTGGGTGAAAAAAAGACTTCAGTATTATCCACTTACAATATAAACATTTCAATATCTGAAGTTGACTGATATAACAGATGTAAATTCCATAGTATGGCCACATTGTAGGGACTTTCTAAATGACAGAATCATTTTAATAATAACCTGGACTTCACAGGTCATATGTAAACACTCAAATCTAGTATAGTTACATATAATGCATAGATTAAAATCTCCAGGTTATGTTTTGGGTTTTCAGCCATACTTCCTTGTGATGGACATTCTAAATAATAAAGATAGTCCATTCAAGTCTGGGGAATCATAACACTTGTTACTGGTAACTGAATCCCTGAAAGGGGTTTAAGTAAGATCTTAATAAAAAAACTCATATTGGCCTGGCCGGTGTGGCTCAGTGGCTGAGCATTGACCCATGCACCAAGGGGTCGCCGATTCGATTCCTGGTCAGGGCACATGCCCAGGCTGTGGACCTGATCCCCAGTGGGGGTCATACAGGAGGCAGCCATTTGATGTTCTCTCTCATCGATGTTTCCATTTCTCTCTCCCTCTCCCTTCCTCTCTCTCTAAAAATCAATACAAAAAAAAAATTTTTTTTTAAAGGAAAACATATTGGGGTAATATGATATATAGTAAGTCTGTAAAATGATTCAGAGGACAAATCAAGTTTCGTTTACTTCAGGTAAGCCATCTTCTCTCCACTCCACTTGCGCAGAACTGTGCCTAGTTTGGCACCATACTTGAATTCCGTCACACGGCCATTGTCAAAGTACTCATTGCATTTAATTGGCTCACCACCCAGATCAATTACCTAGAAGAAATATAGGGGAAAATATTATTTTAGGTTAGAATTGTAACCAACAAGTGAATATCATATAGAAAATGGCTTTAAACTATTTATGTTATTTGATATACCCCAAGTGATTTTCCTTATACCAAGATCCTTCCTGTTTGTTTGTTGAAGTATTTACTACAATATTAGAAGTAACATGACAAAGTGAGCTGTTGGCCTGTGAAAAACACTGACCTAATTGAGTCTTGCACATAAATAAGTAACATTTACATAGCAATCATATCTGTCTAGGTGCTTGAAAAATATTAACTCATCTAATTTTCTGACCACAAAGATATAACTATTATCATTATCCCTTTTCCTCACATGAAAAAACTGTTGCCTAGGGAGATGAACCCATTTGCCTAAAAGAACACAGCTCACAATGCTAGAGACAAGCTTTAAACTCACATAGACTGGCTCAAGACAACAACTACATTATCTGTCTTCTCTGACGGGCTCTGGGGAAGTGGTAAATGACAAAGAGATATCTGCAGCCTAAACAAAATCTCTGCACTTCCTTAAAACCCCTAGTGAGAAAGAGTTCAAGAGTCAGAGTCCGACAAAGAAGGGCCTCTGAACAAAAGGAGATTAAAGAGCACTGGTCTGCACAGCTGAGCCCTGTTCTGTACACGTGATTCAGTTATTAACCTACAGGATTTGTATTTTTAGTTAAACCTGCCTTGTTTTCTAATGAGTTAAACAATGCCACATATGCACATGTATGTATCAATGTACCTCCTGGTAAATGAAAGGTTGACTTCCTTCAGGGAACCAGGTTGTGTTCAGCTGATGCAGCTTAGTCAGAATAGCCTTCATGTCTCCGGGCCACATGTGCTTAGAAGCGTCGATTCTGAAACCTGCCACACCGATGTCAATGAGATGGTTCAGATACTCAATAACCTTGGAACGCACATAGTCTTTCTCCAGTGCAAGGTCAAGAAGACCAACCAGACGACAGTCTCTGACCTATTGAGGCAAAAAGGTTGTGATTGAGACATAAAATATCCTGTTGACCTGAAAATCCATGTGATTGCTGTTCATTCATTAATGGGTGTTTCTATAGTGTCTTCTTTGCATTGGACACTGTAGTCTGGACATACCCTTGAGACATGTTCTATTATAAAAATGGAGGGTGTAGGAAATAAAGTGGATGCGCTTTTTAATTGGGAATGATTAAATTAGAGGGAGTGTTTTAAATGTTGATTTGAGTTTCTATTTTTATTTATTTTAAAATATGCTTTTATTGATTTTTTTTAGAAATAGAGGAAGGGAGAGAGAGATAGAAACATCTGCAAATCCCTTCCTGAGGATCGAGCCCACAACCAGGGCATGTGCCCTGACTGGAAATCAAACTGGTAACCTCTTGGTGTATGGGACGATGCTCAGTCCACTGAGCCACACTGGCTGCATGAGTTTCTTATTTTTAAAGAGTCAGACTTGGAGCCCTGTTTGCAGATAAAGACATAAATAGTTCTTTATTCAGATCACTGTTTTTTAAAAAATTACCTGATAAGGATCATTGTAGTTCTCAATGTCTCCACTTCCAGTTTTACATTTACCATCATTAAAATCCCAAGCAGAGAACGGGACTGTGGGAAAATCCCTAGTTCCGGGGTTGAAGAAACTTCCACAAGTACTGCTTGTTCCCGCACTCACACCATTTCCACACATATGGTTAATCACAGCATCCACGTAGATATGAACCTGAAGGCAATGTTTCTATTTCAGTTTGATTTATAGAGAAGTAAAATCTATAATATTATTGGTTAAAGTTTACAGCATGTTAATAACACTCTAAACATCTCTTTGTTATTTTATAACTTATCTTCCTAGAAGACCAAAAGTAAAGTGTGAAAGGAAATCAAGGTCAACTGAATATCTATATGCATCCTAGCCATGTGGTGAAATGTTTATATATATGATCAACTAATAGAACCAGAAAGTACCATAACTCGCCCTGGCCAGTTTGGCTCAGCGGTTAGAGCGTCGGCCTGCGGTCCGGAGAGACCCGGGTTCGGTTCCCGCTAAGGGCACGTACTTCGGTTGCAGTTTGTCCCCGGCCCTGGTTGGTCGTGCGGGTGGCAGCCACTCGATGTGTCCCTTCACGTCGATGTTTCTCACTCTCTCTCCCTTCCTCTCTCTCCCTCCCATTCTATCTGTACAAAAAAAAAAAAAAAAAATGTAAAAATATCCTCAGGTGAGGATAAAAAAAAAAAAAAAAGAAAGAAAGTACCATAACTATAAAAAAATGCAAAAAGCCTTTATTGGGGGAGGTAAGAGTAAATTGAGAATGGAGAGATTACTGATTTTTGCATTTCCATGGGTCATCCTCAGAAAGCAGTCAGATTCTGCTATCTACTTAGCATCTGAAGAAGGATGGTAAATACTGTCTCTCACTATGTTCCTCATCAAAGGGGCTATATCTATTTATCATTGAAAAACCTATGGAGAAGAAGACTCAGGAATTATGGATGGAGACACAAGCCACATAAAAGTCACAGAAAATATTATAACTGGAATTTCTAATTCCTAACTAGAAAGTATTCCCCAGAAATCTGTATAGTTATAAGGATTAAAAGTTGCTTTATGAGCAAGATGACTTTAAACTTTGACTTACATCTTTAATAGAAAAATGGCACATATACAGAGATTTTAAGAACTGAACAATAAGCAACAATTAGATTTTAGTTACAAAGTATAAAGTAAAAGAAAAAACATGGAAAATAAATATGTTCTTAAAAGGAGCAAGAGGCAGAAGACAGAAAATATATTTTTACATAATATTTTTAAAGAAAACTAATTCACTCACACCAACGTTGTTACATCTGGTCACCATGTCTCTGAATTCAGCTTCATTTCCTGATCTTGTACATAACTTGTAGCTAATTGGCTGGTATCTTTCCCACCAAGGTCTTGAAGGGTTATTAATTATAACATTTTCATTGGGTGGAGAGATCTACAAATAAAACAATCTTAGGTATCAAATTGTGGCTTACTTTACATCACTGGATATTCTAGAAAATAATCAATGACCTAAAATTATTTCTGAGTCTTTGTATAAACTGCTACATTATTAAATAACCACTTGAAACTGTTAACAGTATATTGGAAATATCCTGCTGAAGAAAGAATATATCAAACAAAACATAAAATTGCCAACAATACTAAATTTTTTTATGTTCCTCATAAAACTCCTTACTTCGAATACTTATTTATGAAGTAAAATTTCCCAGCTTCACAGACACAAATCCTATATCGACAGCAAACTCCACAATTTACACTCTGAACAATACCCACCTGAACCCCTCCAAATCCTCTGGGAGCTAAGTATCGCTCACATTCAAGAGCAATATCAACCCAACGCCACTCAAACAGATGAACAATAGATGTCCGTCCAGGTTTGGTATTTGGGGCATACTGAGCCCAGCAGAACCCGATGGCTGAGAGCAACAGAAAGAACTTCATTTTGCTTTGAAGTTGTCAGTGTTCTTTCCTGAAACTATTTATATTCCTGTAAGAAACATTTTACAAAGTAAATGTTAACATAATAAATACTGAGCACAAAATGTTTATTCATAATCTGAAAATTATTATCAATAATAGTGTTCACAGGTAAAGAAAAGTCACGAAATTTTCCAGGAAAAGAATCTGAACTTTTAAAACTTAATGTTTTCCTTATTGAGGGAATATTAACCTTTTAAACATCTGGCATTTTATATCCATAGAAAGGAGTCCATAATCATGTATTATTTATTTAAGATTAGATTTTATTTCTGAAGTCCTTCAAGGATAGTAGGAAAATAACAAACAGGGCCAACTGAATAGAGAGTCAAAATTTGTTTTAGCCATCTATTTGCAAACATTTGTAATGCCTTCAAAAAGTAACAGGATTTTCAATTCAGGTCTGTTTTTCACCCTAGCCCAAATTTTCAGTTACTTAAATTTCTACATTAAGATTTAAGAAAATATTTGGAAGTTGAAAATCCATGAATTAAGGAAACAGACCATTCCCTGCCCCCCCCCCCCCATCAAATGATATGCTTGATGCGTGTAGGTGTGTTTTTTGTTTACTCCTATCCCAAGCAGTCTCCTATCTCAGGCAGATACAAATATGTATTTTAATATGCAAATAAATCAACGTTAAACAAGAAGAGACAAGTTATCTACTCCTGTCATTTGTAGTTATTAGTCTAGATACTTCATAAATAGCAAGTGATTTAATGAAAATATCATTACATTTTTAAAATAGAAATCCCTTCCATGCCACATCAATTCGGTTATTTTATTGCTTATATTTCTCTCCAAGTGTTTTCATTTTTTTCTGTTTTCCCAGTTTTCAATATGTGCTTTGGATAGTAATATTACTATAGAATTTGGTCAAGGTAGTGGATTCTCTTACTGAAAAAAGTCATAATCCCTCTAAATTTTACATTGAATCACATGTGCATTTTCTTAAAACAATACTCTGTCACCTATGAGCCCCACCCCCACCAAAAAAAAAAAGGAAAAGGAAAAAAGAGGAATGAACCTGAGCTCAGGATCTGTCTCCTGTGAAGTTAGAGTAAAGAAAGCAGATAATCAAGTTTGCCTATCAGATCTCTGAAATGGAAGAAACATTTGAGTGAAGGTTCAGAGGCATTTCAAATATAAATAGTAAGTACATTTTGTGCTGTTGGAAATGAAACTGGAGTTGCCAGCAAACCTAAAATAGACTGTGGATCTTTGAACTGTATCGAAAGACATGCCAGAAAACCACTTGTTTCAAGAAAAAAGGGGGGGAGAAAGGGATTATATGATACTCAAAAACACATTAAAATAACTTACCACATCAACTTCTTGAAGTCAGCAATCTCAAATACTCAGTTCAGTCTTTTCCAATTATAGAGCCAAACACACACACACACACACACACACACACACACACACACACACTCCAGTTCTCTTTTTCTCTTCAATTAGAAAAAAAAAAAAAAAATGCTGAATTTAAGACTTCTATAATCCTCTTCCTTTCAGTACTTGCTCTGATGACCCTGTTCGAATTATCCAAATCCAATTTGTGCAAAGTCTAACCCGAGCTCCACTATGACATCAAATAAGTTCTGTCTCCTGAGCAAACCCTGGTTTTCCCCTCCCTTCCCCACCCCCACCGACCCGCCCCGCATCCTCTCTAATTACTGTAGTCAGTTCACTTTCACTTTGTCTTCCTTTCTCTGAGGAGCCTCTCCTAATCTGAACAACTCTTTCCTTTCTGAACCATTTAATCTATTAGGAAAAAAATTGCTAAAAAACCTTAAAGACAGATTAGAATATAATGTTAAATAAGTGTGACTAGAATGTAAACAAAGTCTCCAAACCAAGCATCTAAGCTTTGTCATTGATTATGTGAATCAGGAAGAAAACCATTAAGTCTATAGAGTACATGTAGATCCTTATTCAGAAAATGGGAATAATAGTATTTCTGATAAATATGACAAAAATAACTAGAAACAACTAACAATGTGCATGGAGTATTACTGTGTGCTATTTCCATGTATTATCACTTTATTTCTCACACATACAGAAATGCAAAGTAGAGTTATGACTGCACCCAGTTTCAAAAGGAAGAACCTGAGGCACCAAGAAATAAAATAATATAATTTGTCCAAGGTCAAATTTTAGTAAATGTTGAGACTGAAAATCCAAAACCAAGCAGTGTGACTCCATAATGAGCTTTTAATCCAGCCTTATCAGTCTCTGTCACCGGGTTCTCATAAAAGATTAATGAAGCCCGGCCAGTGTGGCTCAGTGGTTGAGCACTGTCCCATGCACCAAGAGGTTGCCAGTTCGATTCCCGATCGTGGGCCTAATCCCCAGTGTAGGGAATGCAGGAGGCTGCCAATCAATGTTCTTTCTCATTGGTATTTCTCTCTCTCCTTCACCTATCCTCTCTCTCTAAGATCAATAAAAGTTATTTAAAAAATAAAAAACTAATAAAATATTGTACGTGAAGATATTGTGGTATCTGGAAATTTGTATAGCTAACAGTAATATGTGTAGAAGACTGCAGAAGTAGTAAGGGTTACTCTTATTTTTGTTTTTCAAATTTTCGCTCTGAACAAAATTAACTTTCCTGTTAGTTTTTAGTCCTTGTCTCACATGCATCCACAGGACATTTACTTGTTCACAAATATTCAGTGCTCCTTCCCACAGGTGAAATACACATCCGGTCCTCTTGAATTCGGGAGTGTCCATGGGATTTGCTTTGGTAATGAAATGCAATCAGGAGGAATAGTTTCGAGTTTGAGACCTCTGTGGTTAAAGCTTGTGTCAAAATGAAGTTGCAGTGGCCGATTGTAAAGTCGTCTAAGGTGAAGAGCCTTTGTTGATCTAAAATGAACATAAGAAATAAGCATGGTCATTGTAAGCCACTAAGGAATTTTAGCTTTTGGTTACTGCAGCATAACCTTTTCTTTTCTAATACAACTATTAAGTTCCCTTAAGCTTTTGATTCAAAAGACATTCATGACATTGCTTTCTCTTGGGATGTAGGAAGTCAAGGGTAGGATAAATCATAAGATCAGAGAATATTAACACTGAAATAGATTAGAATAAACTAGTCCAATGACATCCAGAGTCTCAGTTCTAAATAATCACATTTCAAAAAGTTATATAAAAATATTTTTAAATATGAGTCATGAAAGTTAGCTTTATAGAAAAATCTACCACTAATGTATCGCTCTTGTCTCTTTTGTTCCTTGGGACCGCTTATCTAAATCTAACCTTAATTTTATTGATATAGAAAACAAGACCAAGGAATGAGACAAATAACATTTACATTAAACAACCACTCTAATCAGTAGCAAAGCTGCCCTGGCTGGTATGGCTCTGTTGGTTGGGCTTTGTCTCATACGCCGAAAGGCTGTGGCTTCAATTTCCAGCCAGTTTGCTAGTATTTTGCTGAGGACTTTTGCATCAATATTCATAAGAAATATAGTCTGTAGTGTTTGCCTCGCTTTGATATCGGGTTATGTTAGTCTTATAGCATGAGTCGGGAAGTGTTCCCACCTCCTAAATTTTGGGGAAGTTTAAGAAGGACTGGTATTATTTCTTCCTTAGATGTGTGCTAGAATTCCATAGCAGAGCCTCGTGTCCAGGGCTTTTCTTTATTGTTAGGTTGTTTTTTTTTTATTACTGATACAATTTCCTTACTAGCTCTAGGTTTATTCAGAATTCCTATTGCTTTGTAATTTAACCTTAGTAGCTTTTGCATTTCTGGGAATTTGTCCATTTCATCTAGTTATCTAATTTGTTGGTGTAGAATTCTTGATAGTACTACTCTTTTTTAAAAATATGTTTTTAATGATTTTTTTAAAGAGAGAGAAATGTCAATCAGCTGCCTCCTGTATGCCCCCTACTGGGGATGAAGCCCACAATCCAGGCCTGTGCCCTGACCAGGAATCTAACAGGGACCTCTCAGTCCATGGGACGATGCTCAGTCAATTGAGTCACACCAGCTGGGCAATCTTCATAGTATTCTTTCTATAGAATATAAAGTAATGTCCCCATGTTCATTTCTGATTTTAGTAATTTGAGTCTTTTTCTCTTTGTCAATCTAGTTAAAAGTTGGTCAATTTTGTTGTTTTTTCAATCAACTTTTGGTTTTATTGATTTTTATCTATTATTTTTTTTCACTATTTCACTGCTCTCTAATCTTTATCATTTGCCTTCTTCTCTTAACATTGGGTTTCATTTGCTCATTTTCTAGTTCCTTCAGTTGCAAGGTATGTTACTGATCTGAGATCATTGCTGTTTTTAAGTAATTATAACTATAAATTCTCTCCTTTGCATCACCTTCAGTGCATCCAATAGTTTGGTACATTGCATCTTTGTTTTTCTTTGATCCATTCATTGCTCAAGAATGCACTGTTTAATTCCAATGGGCATGTGAATTTTCCAAATTTCTTTACATTGATTTCTAACTTAATCCCTTTGCAATCCAAGAAAATAATTTATCTTTTTTTTTTTTTTAATCCCCACCCGAGGACATTTTTCTATTTTTTGTTCAGATAGAGTGGGAGGGAGAGAGAGAGAGAAATATCGACGTGAAAGGAACACATCAAGTGGTTGTCACCTACAGGACCCAACCAAGACCGGAGACAAACTGCAACCGAGGTACGTGCCCTTAGCGGGAACCAAACCCAGGTCTCTCTGGACCACAGGCCGACGCTCTAACTGCTGAGCCAATCCGGCCAGGGCAATTTATCTTTTTTTTATCTCTTGTAAAAAAAATAAAAAAATCTATTGAGCCCGGCCAGTGCTGGTCAGTGGTTGAGTATTGACCCATGCACCAAAATGGTTGCCAGTTTGATTCCCAGTCAGGGCACATGCCCAGGTTGTGGGCCCAATCCCCAGTGGGGGCATGCAGGAGGCGGCCAATCGCTGTTCTCTCTCACTGATGTTTCTACCTCTGTCTCTCCCTTCCTCTCTCTCTAAAATCAATAAAGACAAAAAAAAAAATTTTTATATCTATTAAAACTTAATTTGTGGCTTGATATATAGTCTATCCCAGAAAATATCCCATGCCCACTTAACGAGAACGTGTATGCTGTTGTTGTTGGGTAGAGTGTTCTGCGTGTGTGTTAGATTTAGTAGATTTATTGGATTAAGTCCTCTATTTCCTTATTTCTGTCTCCTTCTATCCCTTGACATAAATGGGGTACTGAAGTTTCCAACTATTATTATAGAATTATCTATTTCTCCCTTAACTTTTGTCCATTTTTGCTTCATACATTTTGATGGTCTGTCATTAGGTGCATAAATGTTTATAATTGTTACATCCGTTTGCTCTACTGAACTTTTTATTACTAGCTAATGTCCTTTTTTTCCTCTGGCAATTTTTAAAATGTTTTTGTTTATTTTTAGAGAGCAAGGGAGCAAGGAAGGGAGAGGGAGAGACAGAAACATCCATGAGAGAGAAACATCTATTGACTGCCTCCTGGATGCCCCCTACTGGGGATCGAGCCTGCAACCTGGGCATATGCCCTGACCGGGAATCAAACCAGTGACCTCTTGGTGCATGGGTCCATGCTCAACCAACTGAGCCACACTGGCCGGACAGTCTCTGGCAACATTTTAAAGTTAAAGTCTATTTTGTCTGTATAGCCACCCTGCTTTCTTTGCTTACTACTTGCATATAATATTTTTTCCATCCTTTTGCTCTAAATCTATTTGTGTCTTTGGAACTAAGTCAGTCTTGTAGACAGCATATCGTTGATCATCTGTTTTTACTGTGTCCTAATCTGTGTTGTTTTTTTTTTTCTTTAATACAGAAAAAAAATCTGCTCAACCACTGAGCCACACTGGCCGGGCTTAATTATCTGTGTTTTAATTAAACTGATTCATTTACACTTAAAGTAAATACTGAAAAGTAAGGACTTAATCTCTGTCATTTTGCTCTTCCACATGCACTCTAGCTTTTTTGGTCCTTCATTTCTTGCTTTAGTGTCTTAGCATTTAGTTGTTTTCCTGTAGTGAAACATTTACATTACTTTCTCATGTCCTTTAAAAATAATATTCGGTAGCTTCTTTCTTTGTAGTTATCATGGAGTCCACATCCTAAATTATTATGTATTTGGAGTCTATACCAGCTTCACTTCAATAACATACAAAAACTGTTCCAACTCCTTTTCACTGTTGAATTTCCCCAAATTACTTCTTTATCCACTGTGTACCCCCACACATAATTATTTGAAATGCATGAGTCTCTTAAATTCTGTAGAAAACTTGTGGAGTTACAAACTACAGTTACAATAATACTAACTTATAAACTAATAATTGGTTTTTTAAACGTATGTCTCTTAAACAATGTAGAAAACAACTAGTTATAAACCACTGTTACAAAATATTAGCTTTTATAATTACCCTTTATTGAGATCTGTATTTCTGTCTTTGGCTTTGAGTTCCTATGTAGTGTCTGTTCATTTCACCCTGCAAAAGTCCCTTAACCGTTTCTTCCTGGGCAGGTCTAGGGGTAACCAACTCCCTCAGATTTGTTTATTTGGGAATGTTTTATTTCTCTCACTTTTGAAGAATGGTTTTGGTACATGTAGGATTCCTTGTTGAATTTGTTTTTCTTTATCACTGAATATATTAGCTTACTGCCTTCTGATCTCTGAGGTTTCTGATAAGAAATCTGCTGCTAATTTCATTGAGAGTGCCTTGTATGTGACGATAGCTCACTATTCTCTCGGTTGATGCTTTCCAGATTGTCTTTTAAAATTTAGATATTTTTTTATCCTCACCCAAGGACATTTTTCCATATTTTGTTTAGAGTAGGAGGGAGAGAGAGAGAGAGAGAGAGAAGCATCGACGTGAAAGGGACATATCGAGTGGTTGCCACCCTCACGACCCAACCAGGCCTGGGGAAAAACTGCAACCGAGGTACGTGCCCTTAGTGGGAACCGACACCGGGTCTCTCTGGACCACAGGCCAACGCTCTAACCACTGAGCCAAACTGGCCAGGGCTAAAATTTAGATTTTAATGTGTCCATGTGGGTCTCTAAATTCATCTACTTGGAATTTGTTGAGCTCCTTGGATATTTATACTCATGACTTTCATCAGATTTGGGAAGTTTTCACCCATTATTTCTTCAAGTACTCTGTCCCCTTCTTTCTCCTGGACTTCCATGTGTATACATTGGTCAGCTTCATGGGTCCCACAGGTACTTTAGGCTCTGTTCACCTTCTTCAATCTTTTTCTTCCTGTTCCTCAAACTCAATAACTTCCACTATCCTATCTTCCAGTTTGCTAATTGTTTCTTCTGCTTACTCAAGTCTTCCTTGGAATCCCTCTACTGAATTTTATTGTACTTTTCAGCTCCAGCATTTCTTTGGTTGCTTTGTAAATTTCTCTTCCCTGATATTTCCATTGTATTCATACATCTTGTTTCTATTTACTTTCTTTGTCTAGTATATCTGCCATTAAGTCTTCCTCAGAGATGGTTTGTTGATTTTTCTCCCTTTCAATGGGCCATACTTTCCAGTTTCTCTTTTTTTTATCCTCACCCAACAACTTTTTTTTTTTTTTTTTGCACTTATCTTCAGATAGAGTGGGAGGGAGAGAGGGAAGAGAGAGAGAGAGAAACATTGATGTAAGAGAAACACATTGGATGGTTGCCATCCATGCGACCCTAACAGGGCCAGGGACAAACTGCAACCAAGGTTCGTGCCCTTAGCAGGAACCGAGCCCAGGACTCTCTGGTCCACAGGCTGACGCTCTAACCGCTGAGCCATACTGGCCAGGGCCTTTCTTTGTATATCTGTTTTGTTGTTGTTGTTGAAAATTGGATGTTTGCATTTAATACTATGGTAACTCTTGAAATCAGACTCTCTGCCTTCCCCAGGGTTTCAGGTTTTTCATTTTAATCGTTTTTTAAAATATTTTTTTATTGATTTTCTAGAGAGAGAGGAATGGAAATAGAAACATCAATGTGAGACAGAAACATTGATCAGCTGCCTCCTGCACACCCCCTACTGGGGATTGATCCCAAAACCCAGGCATGTGCCCTGACTGGGAATTGAACCAGGACCTCTCAGTCCATGGGACAATGCTCAAGCCACTGAGCTACACAGATTGGGTTTGTTTTTTTATTATTGCATGTTGTCTCTGTGCTGAAGGTCAGCCTTAGGTGTAAAACCTAAGGTCTTTCCAGAACTTTTTAGTCTTTTCTTGGGCACACGTGGTACACTTCTAATTTTCCCCATATACTTGTTTTTGAATGTCCTGGTCTTTAATGCCTGGCTCTCTAAAGAGGAAAAAGAAAAATAAAGAGGGGTCAGAAAAAGGTTGGTGGGGGCTTTCAACAATGGGAGGAGGTACAACCACCATGCATGGCTGCCCACCTCTTTTTTTTTTTTTTTCTCCTTAATATTTTTAATTGATTTTTTTTTTTTTTTAGAGAGAGGGAGAAACATTGATATGAGAAAGAAACATCAATGGGCAGCCTCCTGCATGCCCCTACTGTGGATTGAGCCTGCAAACCCGGCATGTAACCTGACCTGGAATCAAACTGGAACCTCTCAGTCCATGGGAAAACACTCAATCCATTGAACTACACCAGTTGGGCTGCCCACCTCTTTGTACCTCTGTGATCAAAAGCAGCAATCAGCTATCAGAGCACAGATCCCCAAAATGTGTAGGTCAAGGTTCTTTTTGCCTACCAACTTCCACCAATTGTGTGTAAGCTGTACCAGAAACACATCACAGCTGCCTACCACATGGCTGAGGGAGGGGAGAATGGGTTAGCTTCTACTATGCCAAGAGCTGAAATGGAATGAAATTAACTGCAGTGTACTGTCTAAACCTTCCCTTTGAATCTGCAAGCCTTTAATAGACTCCAGAGTTCCACAACAGTTACATCAGGCAGTTTCTACCAGTGTCTAGGTAGGGGGTGGATTCCTGGTGCTTCCAGCTCCACCACGGTCCTAGAATCCTCATGTACAGGTTTTTGTATGAACAGTTTTTTGTTCCACTTGGATAAATGGACATGTGATGGCAAGGTCACATGTAAGTTATGTGTAACTTTGTAACACAATTCTCAACTGTTCTGCAAAATAGATGTGCACATTTCTACTTCCACAAGCAATGTATAAGAGTTGTAGTGGTTCCACATTCTTGACCAGTCTTGGTACTGTCAGAATTAATGTATGCCATTCTAATAGGTGTGTGCTGCTATCTCATTATGGTTGTATTCTGCATTAGTCTAATGGCTAATGTTGTGCATCTTTACATGTGTTAATTTGCCATTTGTAAACATTTAATTTGAAATCTTAAAATTCACTGTCCATTTTTTATTGACTTTTAAAAGTTCTTTTTATATTATGGATACAATCTTTGTCAAATTATGCTTTGCAAATATTTTTCCAAATCTGTAGCTTGCCTTTTCAGTAGTGTCTTCTGAAAAGCAAAAGATATTTTTATTTGATGAAGTCCAATTTCTTTTTCTTTTGTTTTAATGGATCAAACTTTTGGTATTGTATTATAGGAACTTCTTGTCTAAGCAAGATCATGCAGATTTTATCCTACACTTTTCCTATAGTTTTACATTTGGGTCTAGGATCCATTTTTTAATAAGGTTAAATAGATGTACTGAAGTTGTTTTTTCCTTCTTTTTTGCATATAGGTGTCCAATTATTCTAGCATATGTTAAAATGGCTATCATTCCACTAAACTGCCATCTCACCTTTGTGAAAAATTAATTTATTATATGTGGGTGAATTTATTTCTGGACTTTACTGTTCCAATGATCTATTTCTCTATTTCTATGCCAGAACCACACTGTTTTGATTACTCTAGCTTTAAAATAAGTCTTACAATTAGGTAGTCTAAGTCATCGCATTTTTTTTTTCATTTTATCTTTTTCTTTTTTTAAAAAAAATGTGCTAGTTGTTCTAGTTCCATTCTGTTTCCAAATAAATCTGAATCAGTTTGGTAATAACAACAAAATAGAATTGTTGTTGTTAATCCTCACCCAAGGATGGTTTTCCATCGATTTTTTTTTAGACAGAGTAGAAAGGGAGAGAAACATTGATGTGAGGGAGACACATTGATTGGCTGCCTCCTGCTCGACCCCGACTGGGGCCAAAGATCGAACCTGCAGCCCAGACGCATGCCCTTGACTGGGAATTGAATGCATGACCCTTTGGTCCACGAGCTGATGCTCTAACCAATGAGCCAAACGGGCCAGGGCAACATAACAGATTTTTAGAATGGGAATAAATTCAATGTGGAAAGAATTGACATCTTAACAGTCATGAGTCTTTTGACTCATGTACACATTATCTCCTTCCATTTAAGTTTTCACTTTTTTTTTTTTAAATTTATCCTCACCTGAGGACATTTTCCCATTTTTTGTTCAGATAGAGTGGGAAGGAGAGAGAGAGAGAGAAACATCAATGTAAAAGGGACACATCAAGTGGTTGCCACCCACACAACCCAACCAGGGCCGGGGACAAACTGCAACTGAGGTACGTGCCCTTAGTGGGAACCGAACCCGGTTCTCTCTGGACTGCAGGCCGATGCTCCAACCGCTGAGCCAAACCAGCCAGGGCAAGTTTTCACTTTTTTAATGTTTTGTTTTGTTTTTAACTGATTTTTTTAGAGATAGAAACATTGATGTGAGATTGAAACACTGATTGGCTGCCTCCTGCATGCCCCCTACTGGGGATCGATCCTGAAACCCAGGCATGTGCCCTGACTGGGAATTGAACTGGGGCCTCAGTCCATGGGATGATGCTTAATCCACTCAGCCACACTAGCTGGGCAAGTTTTTATTTTTTTTAATTTTTATTTATTGTTTACAGAGAGGATGGGGAGAGAGGGAAGGAAAGAGGAAACATCAATTTATTGTGCCCCTTTTTATGCATTCATTGGTTGATTCCTATATGTGCCCCGACTGGGGACTGAACCCACAACCTTGGTGAATTGGAGCAAAGCTTTTATCCACTTGATCTACCCGGTTAGGACTATGTTTTCATTTTTTATTATCAAAAGTTGGTGGAAGGTTTTCACCATACAGGTTTAATACATATTTAGGTAGATTTGTACCTAAAGATTTTAGTTTTGGTACTACTGTAAAAGGTATTTTTAGAAAATTTCAAAAGCTAGTCACTTACTGCTAGAATATATATGTACAATTGATTTCTGCACCTTCTCTTTTAATTTGGCAGCCTTGTTTTAATTCATTTATTCGTTGTATGAACCTTTTAATTCTACATGTCATTTCTGAATAGCGACAATTTACTTCCTTTTCAGTTCAGCGTTTCTCTTCCTTGTTTACACACTGGCTGTCAACGAGATGCTGAACAGCAGTGGGGCGTGCCCTTCCTCGCCTCTTTCTCAATCCTCGGAGAACATTTAGCCTTTCACCAGTGTTAGCATAGCTGTAGGTTTTACAGACATTTTTTACCAAATTAAGAAAGATCTTTTCTATTCCTAGTATACTGAGTTTTTATAAATGGATGTTTAATTTTGTCAAATACTTTCCCTTTGTTTATGCTTTTTCTTTACTCTGTTGACATGATGGATTACATTTGACTTTCAGAATTTGAACTAGTCTGAATTTCCCAGGATAAACTTCACTTGACCATGATTTAGAATCTTTTTTCACATATTATTGATCAACTCATTAATATTTTAGTATTTTTGCATCTGTACTCATGAGAAATAATGATAGGAGGTTTTCTTATACTTTGATTTTGTTAACAGGAAAATGCAGGACTCGTAAAACTAACTTGGAAGCGTTCTCTTCTATAGGATGGGTTTTTTTGTTGTTGTAGTCTTCATTTAATGTTCAGCAGAATTCACTCATGAAAATACCTAGCCTGTAAGTTTTCTTTGCAGAAAGATTTTTAATTACAAAGTAAATTTATTAAATAGATATAGCGTTGTTCAAGTCACCTACTTCTTCTTCTTTTTTTTTTTTTCCAATTCTCGCCTGAGGGTATTTTGGCATTGCTTTTTAGACAGCATAGAAGGGAGGGAGCAAAACACTGATGTGAGAGAGACACATTGATCAGTTGCCTTCCAGGGCTGGGGATCAAAACTGCAACCCAGGTATGTGCCCTTGACTGAAATTAAAGCCCTGACGCTTTGGTCTGTGGGCTGACACTAATCACTGAGCCAAATGAGCCACAGCAAGTCACCTACTTCTTGAATAAGCTCAGGTGTTTTTTCACTTTGAAGAAATTGGTCCATTTCATCAAAGTTGTAAATTTATGCAAACAAGTTGTTCAAATTCCAATATCATTCTTACAATTCTGGGAGTCTCTTATTTTTCTTTGCAATATGGCTAGAACTTCCTCAATTTTACTCATGTTTTAGGAACTAGTTTTGTCTATAATGATATTTTCTGCTTACAAGTTACTGGTTTGTACTTATTTCTATTGTCTCCTTTTCCTGCTTGCTCTGGGTTTAATTTGTTCTTCTCTTTCTAGTTCCTTAAGGTAGAATGTAAATAATCAATCTGAGATTTTAATTCTTTTCTGATATAAGCAAATTCACTTTAAACACTCCTTTAGTTGTATCTCACAAATTTTTGTTATATTTTCATTTTCATTCTAATTCAATTATTTTCTAATTTCCCTTAAGAATCCTATTTTGTTATTTTTTTCCCTTTTAAAACTTATATTTATTGTTAAATGTATTACAGATGTCCTCCCTTAACCCTGTCCTCCCCACTCCCATACCCTTCCTGCCTTCTCCACACTACTGTGTGTCCATTGGTTATGCATATATGCATGTAAGTTCCTTAGTTTATCTCTTTCCCCCTCCCAACTTCCCTATGAGGTTTGTCAGTCTAACAACCAATTTGTACTTCTTAATCCCTTCGCCTTTTTCACCCATCCCCCAACCACCCTCCCATCTGGCAACCATCAAAAAGTTCTCTAAATTTGTGTGTGTCTGTACTGCTTGTTCATTTTGTTTGTAGATTTGACTGTTGATAGATACGTATTTACTGCCATTTTATTGTTCATCCTTTTGTTGTTGTTCTTCTTCAAGAAGACCCTTCAATATTTCATATAATACTGGTTTGGTGGTGATGAATTCCTTCAGCTTTTTCTTGTCTGGAAAACCCTTTATATGGTAATCAATTCTAAATGATAGTTTTGCAGTATAGAGTAATTTTGGTTATAGGTCCTTGCTTTTCATCACTTTAAATATGTCTTGCCACTCCCTTGGGGCCTGCAAAGTTTCTTAGGAGAAATCGGCTGACAGTCTTATGGGAGCTCCTTTGTAGGTAACGAACTGCTTTCCTCTTGATGCTTTTAAGATTCTGCCTTTGTCTTTAACCTTTTGCATTTTCATTATGATGTGTCTTGGTGTAGACCTCTTTGAGTTCATCTTGTTTGGAACTCTGTGTGCTCCCCAGACTTGTATGTCTATTTCCTTTACCAGGTTAAGAAAGTTTTCTGTCCTTCTTTCTTCAAATAGGTTTTCAATTTCTTGCTCTCTCTTCTGGCACACCCACGATGTGAATGATGGCACTCCTGAAGTTGTTCCAGAGGCTCCTTACACTGCCCTCATTTTCTTTGGATTCTTTTTTCTTTTTGCTGTTCTGATTGGGTGTGTTTTGCCTCCTTATATTCCAAATCAATGGTTTGCTTCTTGGATTTACCTACTCTACTATTGATTCCCTGCAAATTATTTTTTATTTCAGTTAGCGAATCCTTCATTTGTGACTGGTCTTTTTACGCTCTTGAGGTCCTCACAAAGTTCCTTGAAATCCTCACTAAGTTCATTGAGCGGCCTTATAAGCAGTTTTGAACTCTGCATCTGTTAGACTGCTTATCTGTTTCATTTAGTTCTTTTCCTGGTGTTTTGTTCTGTTCTTTCATCTGGGATGTTTGTCTCCTCATTTTGCCTGCCTCTCTGTGTTCCTTTATTTGTATTAGGTAGAGTTGTTATGCCTCCTAGGCTTCCTAGGTTGGCCTTTTATAGTAGGTGTCCCGTAGGGTCCAGTGACACAGCCTCCCTGTTCATACCAGCTGGACCCACAAGGTACACCCTTCTTGTGGACTGTTCTTTTCTGTTGTAATTGAGTCTTGATTGCTGTTGGCATGTCAGTGGGATATATTTAGGCTGATCAGCTGCAAGGACTGACTGTACCCACTGACCACCAACCTCTGAATGCCTTGGAAGGTCAGATGAGCAGGAGCACACCACACAGAGAAAAATCTTACTTCAGCAGGGCTCTGGTACCCATGTGGTACTGAGTCCATTCCTTGAGTGTGTCATTCGTGGAAGTGGTTGGGTGGTAGTGCTTCGATGTGGTCTTACGCTGGCCACTGGGTGTGCTGGCTCTGGGGCAAAGTCAGCCACTGCCTGTATTCTACCCAGAGCCACCAGGCATAAGCTACAAAGCTATCTGCAGATGGCTGCTTCTTGTGCTGGGCTTGGAGGTACCCAGGCAAAGTCAAGCTGTGAACCAAGGCTGGCTACTTCTAGTGCCAGGCCTGGGGCCACTTAACGAAAGGTATGGGGCTTGCTGTGGCCAGATGCTGCTGTTTGAGAGAATTAGGAAATCCTGTAACAGGAACCAAGATAGGCCAATCCTATGGTAAAGCCAATGGAAACAGGTTGGGTGGGCTCAAAAGTTGTGTGGGTAAAGTCCTCAGGGAATCACCAGGGCCGAGCAAACAGTGTAAGCCAGGTTGCTAGAGTCCCAGACATGGCGCCTGCCTGCTTGCCCGTGGAGGAAGAGCTAACCAAAGGAATAAGGGCCTCCACCAGCACATCTGTCCAGGAGAAAGCTGCCGCTCCAATTCTCGTCCCAACGCCAAACAGTTCAGTCCTTCCCAATATGTCTCCTGTGCCTTTCAAGCTGCCCCACCCACACGGGAGTCTGGAGGGAGCAATACCCAGGAAATCCACATGTAGGACCTTTAAGAGGAGCTTCCTTACTCTCCAGCAGCCTCAGCCTCTGTTCCCACTGGTTTTCACAGCCAAATGTTATGGGGATTTCTCTTCCTGGCATTGGAACTCTGATATGAAGATGCTGGTGTGGGACAGGAACTCCTTGCTACTCAGGGAGGACCTTCACAGCTGAGGTACCCTCCTGATTTTTATCCGCCATACGTGGGTGTGGTACCAGCCTGTCTGCCTCCACCCTCCTTCCAGTCTTGATATGGCTGCTTCTTTAATTTCGTAGTTGTAGGACTACCATTCAGCTCCATGTCAGGAAGTTCTGAATGATGGTTGTTCTGTAGTTTAGTTGTAACTTTGATGTGGTTGGAGGAGGTGAGTACTGTGATTACCTATGCCGCCATCTTGACCGGAAGTCTGTGTTATTTTTAAATGCGTTATGTAATATCCAGAAATTTGAAATATTTTTCATTTTTTTCTGTTACTGGTATCAGCTAAGGTCAAAGAACACATTTTGTATGATTTGTTAATGTTTAGTGGTACAGAATCGCATGTTTCCAAAGTATTTACCATTTTTCAGTCCACAGGACAGATATGCATCGTTTACAAACAGACATACAGTATACTGTCATTTTAAAATTTCATAAAGGTTGATTTAAAAAGTCTAAAAGTGCTCCTTTGGGAGGGAGAACAGTTAAAAAAAAATAGCTGAGAAACTGGTTTAGAGTTATTCCACTATTTTGTTTTATTTTCATTTTAGTTGTGATATATTTGTCATACAGAAAAATGTAATAATAAAAAAAAGACTCCATGTCCCAAGACCCACACTTAAGGGATGTTAACATTCTGCCAACATATTCTTTAAACATCTTTTTTAAAGAAAAATATACAGCACTACCCACTCCAACTCCAATCTCCTTCCCTTTCACCCTTTTCTTCCACAGATGAGACAGTAAATGTCTCCATAAATAATGTATAATAGTATTTTCTGTATCTATCTTTTTCTAAACTCTGACAAGTTTCAAGTAACAAATTAATCTGCTGCTCAGATTTTCTTCTTGAATTCTTGTATTTTCAAAGATCCTGGTACATTAAGTACTATCTAAGTCATATACTGGTGCTGTCATAATTTTAAAAATTAAAATTCCTTCTTGTGTTGTCAAACACTCTTCTCAGTTCTCAGTGACGTACGTTTTTAATAGACGTAATGCCCTGTAGATGTGCAGGTATTAATCGCAGATGTTGAGTCTGTTCTCTCTCTCAGCTTTTCCCCATGGCTTGAAAACTCAGCTAGCTGGCTGGGTGCTGGGGCCCCCTTTCCTGGCACTTGTGCAATGTTAGCGAGTCTCGGCTGTTTCAGATTCCTTACTGCCCTTCATGTGAATGCTACACCTGTACTACAGCTTGCTTCAGCCAGCCAGCAGCTTAAGTTCTTGGGGTAGGAACTCTACTCCCACTAAGAAGCATCAGTTCTCTCTTATGTGCCTACATTTTGTTCAGTTCTCAATGTCTACTGACCCATCCTACTCAGGTCACTATTTTTGTTTTGTATGCATTAGTTAAGAAAATTAAATCTAACAAAGTGTCGTCTTAACTTACAGTTGAAGTTTATTTAAGAACCCCATTACCCACTGAGGGAAGTACATTCTTATAGGGTGGAAAACATCAAATAATTACTACAACTAAGCACTCAGTACAGTGGCCTTCTGAATTTTAGGTGTATTAGGTATTGCTTCTTTTGCTGTACTTCCTCCAAAAGCTTTAGTATCTCCTGAAATTGACTTTGAAGAAGTCTTGTTTGCACAGTAAATACTTTCTGATTCATTTAAACAGCACTCGAATGCTATGCCTTTGGTCTGAGGATTTACTGTCAGGATTACGCTTTTTCATGTTACTAACAGGAGGCAGACCCTTAAAGTAAACACTTGAGGTGTCTCACTTGCTTTGTACTCATCCTAGCTCTTGTAGAGGGCATACCTGGAAAACAACCGTATGTTCCGACTGTTCCACCGACCAGCTTCTCCCTGACTTTCTCCCTCTCCTGTTTCCCTACTCCCAGAAACACAATATTGAAGTGAGTCCAGTTAACAACCCTACAACAGTCTCTAAGTGTCAACATGCAAGAAAGAGTCACGTGTCTCTCACGGTAAATCAACGGCTAGAAATTATTAAGCTTAATGAAGAAGGCATGCCGAAAGCCAGGACAGATCACAAGCGGGGCCTCTTGTACCAGTTAGCCACACTGTGAATGCAAAGGCAAAGTTCTGGAAGGAAATCAGAAGTGCTGTTCTGGTGAACACACAAATGATAAGAAAGTGAAACAGCCTATTGCTGATATGGATAAACTTTTAGTGGTCTGGATAGAAGATCAAACTAGCCACAACTGAATTAAGCCAAGGCCTAATCCAGAGCAAGGCCCCAACTCTCTTCAATACTATGAAGACCGAAGGAGATGAGGAGGCTGCAGAAGAAAAGCAGAGGTTGTTCACGAGGTTTAAGGAAAGAAGCCGTCTCCATAGCACACAAGGAGAAGGCGAAGCAGCAAGTACTGGTGTAGAAGCTGCAGCAAGTGACCCAGAAGATCAGCTAAGATAACTAATGAAGGGGCTGCACAAAACAGCAGGGTCCAGTGTAGACAAACAGTCTTCTATTAGAACAGGGGTGGGGAACATCTGCCCTGAGGGCCACATAAAGCCTGTGAAATCAATACCAGCTGACATCACACGCCTCACCAAAGAGAACCAGTTCCAGCCATCACATTAGGGTGGGATAATGAAATGTTTGACCAAATAGAGCAGGCTAACTTTTCTTCTTTTTCATCCTCACCCGAAGACATTTTCCCATTTTTTGTTCAGATAGAGTGGGAGGGAGAGGAATAGAGAGAGAGAAAAAAACATTGATGTGAAAGGGACATATTGAGTGGCTGCCACCCGCATGACCAACCAGGGCCGGGGACAAACTGCAACCGAGGCTCGCGCTCTTAGCAGGAACTGAACCCGGCTTTCTCTGGACCGCAGGCTGACGCTCGAATTGCTGAGCCAAACCGGCCAGGGCGCAGGCTAATTTTTAAATTGATAATTTTGTATGGTCCGCAAATAATGTTATACATATCCAAATGGCCCTTGGCAGAAAAAACGTTCCTCACTCCTGCATTGAAAGAAGATCTAGGGCTTCCAGAGCTAGAGAGGAGAAGCCAATGTCTGCAGGATGACTCTCTCGTTAGAGGCTAATGCAGCTGGTGACTTGTAAGTTAAAAACAGTGCTCATTTACAATCTGAAAATCCTGGGGCCTTTAAGGACTATGCTAAATCTACTGTGCCCCTTGCTCTATAAGTGGAACAGCACATCTGTTTAAAACATGGTTTACTAAATACAGTGATACCTCGGTTCTCGAACGCCTCGGATTTCGACCAAATCGGTATTCGACCAGGAGATTCGAGAACCTTTTGTCTTGGAATCCGAACAAATATTTGGAACTCGAACTTCCGAGATGAGCCGAGTTGAGCCGAATGGCGTTCATTCGGCCCAGCGCGCCTTGCTCGCGTCATCAGTGTGAGTGCAGAGAGAGAGTCACGCTTTGTGGAGAGAGTCACGCTTTACACTGAATTTAACCCTTAGACATACTGTACACTTTTATTTCTTGTTGAGACTTATGTTTTTCTACATATTATATACAAATTAGGCCAGTAAATAGGCATTTTCTGGGGCTTGGAACGAATTAATCCAGTTTCCATTATTTCCTATTGGGTTTCATTGCTTCGGTTCTCGAACAATTTGGTTCTCGACCGTCCTCCTGGAACAAATTATGTTCGAGAACCGAGGTATCACTGTATTTTAAGCCTACTACTGAGAACCACTGCTCAGTAAAAAAGACTCCCTTCAAAATATTACTGCTCATTAATAATGCATCTGGTCACCCAAGAGCACTTACAGAGATGTACAATGAACTTAGTGTTGTTTTCATTCCTGCTAACACAACATCCATTCTGTAGGCCACGAGTAATTTTGCCTGTGAAGTCATATTATTTCACAAATACATTTCATAAAGCTATCGCTACCACTGCTACTGCCTCCTCTGATGCATCTGGGACAAGTAAATTGAAAACCTTCTGGAAAGTGTTTCCCATTCTAGATGCCATTAATAACATCTGCACTTCATGAAAATGAAAAATAAATCAACATTAACAGGGGTTTCAAAGTTGATTCCAACAATGGATGACTTTGACGGGTTTAAGACTCCAGTGGAGAAAGTAACTGCAGATGTGTTGGAAGTAGCAAGAGAACTGGAATTAGAAGTGGAACCTGAAGATGGGACTGAATTACTATAATGTCATAATAAAACTTTTAACAAATGAGGAGTTACTTCTTATGGATGAGCAAAGGTAGTGAATCTGCTCCTGTTGAAGACTTGAAAAGACATGAAGACTTGAAAAGACAACAAAAGTTCTACTGTGGGTAAAAATGCTATCAAACAGCATTACATGCTACAAAGAAATTGATCATGAAAGGAAGAGTCAACTGATGTGGGAAACTTCACTGATGTCTTATTTCAAGGGTTTCAGCAACCAGGACCCTGATCAGTCAGCAGCCATCAACATCAAGGTAAGAGCCTCCACCAACCAAAACATTATGACTCACTATAGGTTTAGATGATGGCAGCATTTTTTTTTTAGTAATACTGTATCTGTAAATTAAGGTATGTACATTGTATTTTTTATATAGAGGCATAATGCTATCACATATTAAATAGACTACAATATAGTTTAAACATAACTTTTATATGCACTGGAAAATAAAAAAATTTGTGCCTCGCTTTAATGTGGTGGTCTGGAAGCAGACTGTAGTATCTGTGAGATGTGCCTGCACACGAAAGTTTTCCTGCTCCCGTAGAGTGGAAACTAACTTCACCAAAGGAAAGACGTGCACTTTTTGAGTGAGTGATAAATTGTGGGGGCACAAAATTCAAAGACTAAATTAGAGCAAAGTACCAATTCCCTAAACTGGGGAGAAAAGCAAAACAACAAAAACAAACACAGACCAAAATAAATTTAAAAACTCAATAAAACTCAGCCAGACAACAAAACTCCTAGAATAATTATAAGAGATAAGATCACTATTAGAGAAAATTTTGCAAGTATATGCACTGGTATCCAGGTACATATTTTTTTTAAAGGGCATTATATGTAATATTAAAATAAAATTTAAATTTAGTATTGTAAAATTACCTTAATAAAAAATTATGTAATTATCAAATTATACTTTGCTAGCTGTGTAAAACACATTAAAATTAAAAGTATTCTTTTATTGAAAAAATAATTTATTATATATGAAGCTGATTAAAATACACATAATATATTGCCAATAAACTAATTAAAGTGCATATAGACTTAATTGTTACATCACTTTAAAAGCTGTTACGCACAGTTCCATAGGCCAGGTGGTCAATTTCTTCTCAAAGATGGAAAACACGGGAAAGACAGAATTCAAAAGGAACCTAAAATACCATAAAAATTCATTAAAATAATCATGATTATAAAACAGTTCATTCCTTTAAAGATAACTAAAAGCTAGAATACTTATATTTAGAAAATTAGTGAATCATGTCAATACAAAATTTTATTTGTCTAAAAAACAGCTTATACAGACACTGATTTATAATGTTAAAATATATATATAACATGTAACTGTCCATACTGAAAAAAATACAATAGCAATTTCAATATCTATAACTGTACTGTGAGGGTGACAGTGATTATTAACAGATTTTTGAATTGTTTTCCCAGTTCTGATAATAACAGGACTTGCAGGAAGGAAATGGAGAGACACCAACAACCTTTGCTTTTCCACCTATAAAAGTTGGATGGGTGGGCTGGCTTTACCATTTCAATCTGACAACTAGTATCCAAATTGGTCAGTCCTTATAACTACACTAAGGGAATCTTCTCAAATTAGATTCTTTTTCCCATTCCCAGAGATCCCGGTTTACTAGTTCTAAGACAGAGTTCAGGAATCTTTAAGTCTAAAAATCCTTCCTCAGTGGTCTTCAACCTTGGTTGCATATTAGTCAAAACTTTGGGAGGTCTGAAAAATCCCAGTATCTATTGCACACCAGATGGATAAATCAAAACTCTGTGGGAAGAACCCAGGCATTAGTATATTTTTTGTGTATCTTTTTTTGTTTTGTTTTTTAATTAGTAAAAATTTCCCAGGTTATTTCCATGTGAAGCCAAGATTGAGAACCAGATCTGGCAATTCTGGCCATGAACCGGTGGGAAAACCGCTGTTCTTACACATACCCACCAGAGGGCTGTTTCTGTCCATTTAATGTGCTACCCTGAGTCAACATTCTGTCTTCCACCTCTGACATTCTTTTCTTCCTTTTGTTTTGTTTGGTTTAGAAAAAGAAAGAGGAGAGAGATACTTCTACTTGCTATCTAACTCAAAGGAGATTTTAATTATAACACCTCAGGTGTGAGGTCTGCTATTTGGAATTTACAAAGGAATCCAGTTATGCTTTCCAATATTTATATTAAAAAAAAAAAAAATCCTGTCCTCATCCAAATTTTACAACACATTATATAGAATACCTAAATTAAATATGTCATAAAACAGAACACGTGTTATTGAATTCGGTTCAGAAAATACAAAAATGAAGAAACAAAACAAAATTCTGTATTAAAGTAAATGCATACATTCTACAAGTAAATAAATTGACCTGATTCACTAACTTTCCCTGAAAAAATTACATAACCTAAAGGAAAATATAGAACATTTAGAAACAAATCTAAAAAACCCATAAAAGATTTGTTCAGTCAACAATGATATTTAGAAATATTTCTTTTAAGTTGCAAAAAATCATTGCTTAATCTGGATCTGTGGGTGGGAGGGACAAAACATTTTTGGGAAAAACAAAAAACAAAAGTACTGCCCCAAAAAGGATACAAGAAAGGATACACTTTGTATGACAGTATTACAGCAGTATTTACGCAGGAGTGCTTCTAAAGAAGAACAGCAGAATGCAGTTTAATTTTTCCTTACTTTCCACATTAAATTGACAAATAACTCATTTTTTAAAAACACACTGAAAATTGTTTCTTTTTAACTGTTCCACTAAGGTTTTGTAGGACTTCCGACTATACCAATATATACACTTTAAAACAAAATTCAAATATTAAAAGTATCTCATAGAAGGAATAAACATTAAGCAAAATTTTCTCTAAATTATATAATTTTTTTCAGCTTAGCACCAGTAATTTTGACCCATTTACTTCATGTTCTTCCAGTATACAAAGGCAGAAAGATTATAAATAAAATTATTAAAAAAAGATGTATTTCCATTCATCTTTCTTAAATCAATGTAACACAACTTTAAAGTTAGAAATGCTTAACTCTACATTTTAATAATAATATTAAAAATGCATTAAAATTACATATTTGAAAGACAAAAGACTTCAGTCCACAAAACATACCATATATTTCATTTCTTTGAAGCATTCAATTAGTAATTAATAATGCAAATATTCAGTCCCCACCAAAGGTGACCAATGTGTTCTGGCTTGGCCAATACACTTAGTCACAGGAAAACTGGGGGTGGGGGGGTTGGTTCCCCATGATCCGTACCCTAGACCTATTAAATCAGAAACTCCAGCAATTTGACACATTCCCCTTATAAAAATAATTCTCCAAATGTAACTTCTACATACAAATAGGCTTTATTTTGTAGTTATAATTTTGAAGTTTACCGGTAGGGTTGGGGAAACCACAGAGACCCTCCACGATAAGAGCTTAGGTGGCAAAATCCCAAAACACTCTCCTGCTTTTATTAATTCATATCCACACTTACCTTTACCAATTTCAACACTTTCTTTTTCCTTCTTTAGAATCTTGTTTTGGTCTAGCAGATCGAGCAAATTGCTAATATTTAAAAATTAAGGTTTCCTTCACAAAGATGAAAGTAATCTTTTCTAAATAATTGTCATGAACTTTCTAATTTAGGGTAGAAGTAGTTTTTGAATTTATCTTTTATATTTATTTTTCTACTGGCATTAAATATTTTCCTTTTCTCTCCAGCTGGATCTTTTACACCTAGACTCTCATCTATCCTGCTGATTTCTAGCTTGCAAACTGCATTAACTACTAAAAGCAGGATGGTTAATCAATGATATATTTTGGTTATTAGAACTCTCAGATATAAATATGAATTACAATACCATAAAATATGAAATAAAACTACAATGAATCGTATCTTTCTTTAAAGACTCCAAATGAATTTCTGGATACTGTAGTCTTAGGCTTAGTGTGAATACATACTTTAAGCTGTATGAGCGAAGCCTTTAGATTTAGCTAAATTTTAATAACCTCATGCTGCTGAGGTTCCTTTATTTTCCAATGAACATCTAAATAACATTTATCTGACTCAGCTCTAAGTACGTCTGTAACTGAGTATCTCAAGTTAGAAGGCCAGTTGTCAAGTCTTCTAAAGGAAGATAAAAATTAGTTTCAATTATACAGTCTTTGACCCAGAGACATGGAAAGGAGTACAGTTCAGACTGAGAAACCTCAGAGGAAGGGGGCGGGGGGTATGAATGAGATAAACAAAAGAACTTATACGCATGTATGACCAATGGACATAGACAACAATGCTGGGGGCGGAATTGGGAGGAGGGTGTCTAGGAGGGAAAAAGGCAAAACATCTGTAACAAAAATAAATTAATAAAAATTGGGAAAAAAAAATTCCATCTCAAAAAAAAAAATACACAAAACTAGTCTTTGGAACAGGCTGATGTAAAGGATACAACCACCATAGGTTTTCCAAAAAGAACATAGCCATTAGCTTCCTTTAAGGCTTTTGCTGCTGCTTTTTCGTTCGGGAGTCCAATGAAAGCTTGTCCTTTCATACGGCCCTCCTTCATCAAGCGTATATCAAACCTAGACGTCGAGGAAGAAAGAGTCATTTGGATCCAAAGAATGTCAAACCATTTTGCTGAAATGAATGCAAATATGTTGAACGATTTATAACTTTGCTATTTCAGAAACTAGTAAAAAGCACTACAGAATATAATTTGCACATTAATTACTCAGGATTTCTAAAATTGTATTTTGTATTCAGTTCTAAAACTGATTCTACAAGTAGGTAGTATAAGTTTGAGGATGAATTTATATCTACCTTGTCTTTTTTAGCTATTTTAAATGTGTTTATGTGATTTAAAACTTCTATTACTAGCAACTATAAAAGCAAATTTCTTAAGTTTTTATTTCATATATTTATTTTTAAACATTTCAATACTCTCTACTCAAGTGACAAAAAATCAACTACACAACCAAGAACAGAAGGGCTGATAAGAACCACAGAAAAGTGACAGAATTTCAGAGTAGGAAGAGTTGTTACTAATCACCCAGTCAAAACCATCACTTCACAGGTGATGCCCAGAGACAGAGATTTCTTTAAGGTCACACAAAGAGCTCAAGTTAAGAGATGGAAACATGAAGCAGATTTTTTTATTCCAAGTATAGAATTCTACTAATCCATGATGTATTATTATTATTTTTAAATGTTTTTATTGATTTATTAGAGAGAGAGAACCATACCGGCCAGGTGATAGTGTATTATTTTTCAATATTTTTGAGACAAAACTACATTCAAAACTCCTTAGAAAATCAGATTATAATCTGTAATTGCCATTTAGTCTATAGGATTAGCAAAAGCATATAAAGAATTAAAAAATGTAGTGAAAGTTTAAACAATTCAGATGACTAAGTCCTACAGGAAATAATTATTAATTTACCATTTTGTTGTATGGTATTATTTTTTCCCCATCAAATGCTAATTGCAGGCAATACTGGAAACAGAGGAAAAGGAATAAATATATACACACATTTGTATATATTTATGTATGTAAAATATTTATTTATTTATTCATTTTATAATCATGATGCAAAAGCAGCAATGAGAAAAAAGGACCAGTATTTTGCATAGCCAGCCAAAAACCTTTTGGTACCCCGATAAGAAGAGGTATCTGGAACTAATAGAGACTTTTAAGGCCTGTGCAGACCTATATAAAATGATACAGAGGCCAGATCAGACTTAAAAGTGCTGGTTGCACAAGAGGTGTAAACAAAATTAACTAGTTACAAGTCACTCCTCCATCTACCTCCACTGAAAAGTCTCTCCCCTCACCTATTCTCTATTTCTCCCTATTCCTAACTTATGAAGCCAAAACTCTAACTCCAAACATTAGCTTTTATATCATTTACAAATCATATTCCTCTCTCCACTCTCACAAAACTGGGAACTTGTTTGATGCAGTCCAGTTAAAAGAAGTTACTGCCAGGGTAAGAATCTAAAAAACGGTGTCTGACTGCTACATATCACGAAATGAGTCATTAAAACAGTTTTCAAAGTATAGTCTTTGCACCAGCAAAGTATAGTCTTTGCACCAGCAGCTTTGGCATTGTCCCGTGGACTGAGAGGTCCCTGTTCCATTCCCAGTCAGGGCATATGCCCGGGTCTCGGGCTCAATCCCCAGAAGGCAGCAAATTGACGTCTCTCTCTCTCTCTCTAAAAAAATAAATAAATAAAAACCATATTAAAAAAGTAAATAAATAAAGCAATTAAAAAAGAAAGAAATATATTCAGGGGCCCTGCCTCAACCCAGAAAACCAGACTCTCTGGGGATGGACCTGCAAACTGCTTCAGCAAGCTCTCCAGGGGATCCTATGCAGGGTAGCGTCTGGGAAGGTCTGCCCTGGAGCCGGAGCTTACGGTGAGGCCTATTTCTATAAGCGCGGTTCAGTGGAGCTCAGCCACAAACAGGCTTCACACACTGCTCACGGCTGCTGTCATGCTGCTGCAGGCACAACTGAGCTGCTGCAGGCACCAGATAGCCTGCAGTAAAGTTAAAATATTACATTTTTACTATCTGCCCGTTTACAGAGAAGTTTGCTGACTCCTGTTTATCACTAAAGGAAAAATGTTGGGATAAACAAGAGTTACTTAGTAACAGATTAAAAGAAAAAAGAATCTGAAAATATGACTACCACTTACATTATTCGCTGTGTTTCTGATGAAAAGTTAACGTATCTTCCAAAAATAAATTTAAGGTCCTAGAATTTCAACAAGAAATAAACAAGTAAGAAAGCCTGGCAAAAAAATAAATAAATAAAATAATAAAATTTATTTATAAATTTCAACCTACCTTTTCTTGAACATGTTTAGCTAAATTCTTTACATAAATCCTACAGTTTGGTTCGCCAGGTTCATAACTTCTGAAAACCGAAAGTGTTTCCATTTCTTATTTAAAAACAAACAAGGATATAAAATTAAGATATTTTTTATCAATTTTACAAAACTATAACATTCAAATATAAATAGAAAAAATTAGCATTATGAAAATGGTAAAACCATAAAAATGAGTAGCAATGTTACTAGTGGGATAAAAATACCATTAAAAATCTATACTGATAATATGGAATAAAGCTGAAAATTTTCAGGCTTCTAAAATAACTAAAATTTATCCAATAAAATATCTACTATTAAAGGTTCTTTAAGATGAGTTACTTTACTAGAAAGACAGAACCAAATTAATGTTATCACTAGTTGGTGCAATTGATTTGCTTCAAGTCAATTTCCCAAACCTCTAGGCACCAGCATATTCCAATGTAAGAACGAAGTACTCAAACATAATTATCAAGTTATTTCAGACAAACTGTAACTTCTAAGCCCCTATACTGCTACTTCTACTTAGTGTCAATAATCTGTTCCTGACAACGAGATATTCTATCAAAAATGCCTGTTAGAAGCCTATTTCCCAATATCATGGGAAAAGTTATAAGGTGTTACATGTCCATCTAAAATTCCTAAATATTTTCCTAAAATGTACAAAAACAGAACAAATTCTTTGGAAGTAAAAAGCTAGCATGTTAGATATAAAATCCTTAAATACAGACTTCCAATCACCAAATGATTAAAATTATTATTTTTAAACAAACGGTGGCTTTCATGACTCTCAGATGCAGCACCGTGACGATCTATTAGCTGGAATACATAGCTCCAGAATGTGGGCCACAGGATCCTGTCTAAGATGTCATGGAAAAGTTTTAGGAATGGAAACCAAAATATTTTCCAAACAAATATGAATTGGAAGTGTATTGTGAGACTTTTCTCCCTATGAAGTATGAGTATTAACACCCAAAAGTGGTGATGAAAAACATTAACTGGAGAGATGTTTTGAAGTCTATGCCTATGGGTAAATAACATGAAGAAAACTGTTTTATTTCTGAAGGGTCAAAAAAACGTAAAACAGAGTAAGTGCTGGTTTATTTCATGAAATTACCTTCTCTAGAAATCCTGCCCTTTTCCAGCTCCCTTCTAGAAATACATTCTGATGGCATCTCATCAGAGTCTTCTTTACTTTCCTCCGTGATGTTCAGATTAGGTTTGGGGAAGATCTTCCCAAATCCTATACTGGACTCATCAACGTCAGCAGCAGCAGGTAAATCTAAGAGTTAACATTAACAGCAGCCATTAACAACCCTTCCTTCAAGACAGTCTTAGTTTCCCATTTAATTTTTAAGATATGGCAATGAGCCCTCTGGTGTTTTTCTCAGTACTTTAGAACAGAGGTAGGCAAACTTTATCTGTAAAGGTTCAAACAGTAAATCTTTTAGGGTTTGCAGGCCAGATGGTTTCTGTCCTGATTATTCACCTGCCACTGTGACATAAAAACAGTGACAGACAAGAGCAAACAGTCAGATGGCTGCTTTGTGGTGCCATGTAGAGGCCTGGAAAGTGGAAAGGAAACGAATTCATTTTCAATATACGGGGAGGGCAAAGCAGGTTTACAGGTGTTCGTATGGAAAAAGACATGCAGGTTATGATTATTATAACAGGTTTACTAACTCAAAAGAATGTCACCTACTTTTTTCCCACTCCATATTTAGTTTCTATTTAGTTTGAAGTACCAGAGGGGCATCCAATAAAATGTTTACTCAGAGAGGTAGAATGTGTGCTTGGGGGTCAACAATCAATATTTTGTTTAACCTACCCACTCATTACTATTAGTAATTGTGTAAAAAGAAATTTTCAATTCATTAAAAAATTACATAATTATAAAAGGCATTCTGCAGATGGGATATGGTCATTCAAGATTATTTATACAGTGGGTATAAAGATTTAATAGTGCTACATCAGAATACTGTGAAACAACTATCAACCTTCTCAACGATGATTAAAATATTAAAATTAGCAGATTGCTTGAATAAACATCATAATATAAAGCATTCCTATTGAATGTACTAAAATAAATCCATTAAACCTCCAACAATAACAACAAAATAGTCGATCCTAATCTTGGTCCTACAAGAAGTAAAGAAAAATAATTATTTGAACACTTAAGAAATGACTCGTTTAATCAGGAATATTAAAAAATATTGCAAATTTTAAATTTTAGATGAAATGGATTTCATTAACAAAACATGAATTTTAGCTTCAGCAAAAATTAAACTGGCATTGGGGAGAGAGTTGGGAAGGGTTAGGGATAATCATTCACTAGAAAAAGCCCAGTTATAGTACCTACAAAGAAACAGCAAAATCTCTAAAAAGTTGTGAAAATGATGCAAAGAACATGCTGCATTTAGGAGTATGAAGTGTCTTCATAATGCACAAAAACCTGTGAAAGCAGACCTGTGGCCTGTGGGCATCAACATGAGACAAACTTGAAACTGCTACTTCAACATCACTATTGACACTGAGGTCGAATGGGACAGCTGCCTCCCTCTCAACATAGGTCTAAGCCCCTGAATAAATTAAGCTTAAAAAATAAAAATGTGTGACTAGCTATAAGATTAGAAAAAAAGCCATACACAAAGAAAATTATAAGTACTGAAACAATCAAGCACTGAAACAGGAGCGAGCTGAGACGGCAATGCACCCTCACTCAGCACGGCAGAGACAGGAATTCACACCAGCTGGTTTTTCTATGCGATGCCTCTGCAATATCTGCTAGAACTCTACCGATATCCACACCAGTGCTTCAACATATATGAACAAAAATGTACGTTCCAGTGTTTTCTGTAATAGTACAAAAATGGAAACAACCTCAACTTCTATCAACAGGGTAGGAGCAAATAGTATAACTATACTATTGAGTATTATGCAGCCATAAAAAAGTAAAATGTGTATTTGTAAGTTTGGACATAAGCCACTCCCACTAGACTTTAAACTCCAAAAGATCAGGGACCATGTCTAATCTGTCCTCTAGGGTCTTGCACAGAGCCTGCTACGCTCTATGCTCTCATTTAGTCATTACTGAGTCAATGACGAATACTATGTAAAACGTGATGCCCTTGTACAAACAGAAAAAAAAATAAAATGTGTCGCCCGTGTACAGAATAAGGTCTGGAAGGATATCTATGTACCAAATGATTAACCGTGGTTATTTCTAATTCATGGAATAGGGGACAATGGAGTCTGAAGTGTTAGCTTGTATTATTTCCAAAATTAAAAGATTTAAAGAACAAAGTAATGTCATTATAACATCAAATTAATGCCTAAAATAAGCAAAAAAAAGAATCTATAATTTCAATAAATTATCTTTAAATTTAAAACAGTATCTTGGTAAATGATCTTTCACGTTCTTTAGATTAAAAAAAAAGTTATATAAAATCTACAAGTCACAAGGGGGTTACATTGCTGTTTCCTAACCAATAATACGATTCTACTAACAGAACCATTGACCATCACATTTAACAAGCAATGAAAAAAATAAATCAACACAAGAAATTATTCTATTATATTTTTAGTGTAAACAACAGTACAAACCAGACTAAATTTTATCCTGGAGTTCATTACTAACAAAGGGCAACAGTGGCATTCTCATTGTGAACCACCAGTTTTCATTATATAAAAAAGTTCACAATGGATAGTATTCCATGATACTTAGAAAGACTTACCTGCTTATTTTAAATAGAGTTCACAAATACTAAGACAGAAACTATAGGTTTCTAATATAATTCTAACACAAAACTCTGAGAAGAACTAGATCATGCTTACCAGGATTTAGTTCTTCAAAATCTTCTTCCTTTTCCAAATCTTTCTTAAATGCAGCTGGCATGTCGGTAGATATGTGGAATTCGATTTTTTTATTCCCTACAGGTTGTGGTTGATCAAACACATCCGAAGGCGACAGCACCGAGTGTAAACTGCTGTTCATAAACAATCACAGCATTGCTTTGTAACCGCAAATGATATCTCGAGTAAAACACTATTTCATATTTACTGTACATTTAAAAAGCTAACACTGATAAAGCACGCAACACTATAGGTAGTTCCAAAAGTAAAATTTCCATTTAATATTTCAATAAACCCTGACAAATGTCCTAATGTAAGTACTGTTAAGTTCCTATTTAGATAGACAAAGAGACCAAAGACATGTTAAGAAGTTGCATCAACTCACTCAGTAGGTGACAGAGACAGTACGTGAGGACTATTGATTGTGAACCGAAGGGTATTTAACAACATGCCAAAAAGCTCATTCTCCATTTAATATAGGCATTTTGTGCACTGTATTCTACATACTATATAACAAAGTTGTCCAACAGAGTAGCTAATGAGCACCTGAAATGTTGCTGTCCAGATTAAAATATGCTGCAAGAAGAAAATACACACCAGACTAAAACATCAATAACTTTTTATATTAATTATATGCTGGATAATACTTTGTATATAATGGGTAAGATAAGGTAAGATAAAATATATTATTAATATCAATTTCATCTGTTTCTTTTTATTCTTCCACTGTAGCTATTAGAAAACTTGATCTTGTTAATTTTTTGAACTGTTCGGTGCTGCTACAGAAATTAAATGCATGTGGTGTCAGGACACACATAGGCAGGGAGCATACTTAAAGTGAAATGAAAAAAACAAGGATTAAAGACTCATTCCTTTAAAGAAAAATTTACAGTGTAGAAAAGTTAAATGAAATTAAAGTTGCAATTAAGAGTAACTTTATCTGAGTAAGATATTAAAATACATAGAATTCCACAGCAAACAGGCAAGTAAAATTTATTTCATGACTGTTTTCAAATAATGCGAGTTAAGCAAGCAGACAAGCACACCCAGAGCCCGTACTCAGAATGCAACCTCACCTGTGTGAGACAGACGTGGGTGGGAGCAGCATGTCCTTTATCTTTCGCTTTTTTCTAACATGGCGCTGCTTCGTTGCTTTTGGTCTTTTGGGCTGAAGATTCGCTAATTCCATTAGTTTGGCCACTCTACATTGGGGGAAGGGAAAGGGAAAAGACATTTCCTATTATAGATGCACAATTATTCACTACTGTTTCTGTTGGTCTTAAATCCATTCTTGGGTTTATAAATTATAAAATAATTTGTATGCTGTAAGTATTTCTAAGCAATCAATTCAGATATAATCCATTTGACAAAAGAACAGGTTCTAAATCTCTTTGTTCAACTTTCATCTTACTTTGACAAAATTGGAAATTTACTTAATTTATCTTTTAACGATAAGATTTATTATAAAAATTATTAGTTACCCCCTCCCCCCACCGTAATGGCTGGACATGATGGCAAGCAAAATGAATAGGATAGACTAATACAATCTGTGTAACTTTACCGCTCTTTTCTGGACTGCTATTTAGAAGGCCTTACAAACACAGTGAAATTATTTTGATTCATATTCTAATTATTAAAGAGACCTGGACTGAAGTATTTTTATTTAGAAATATTTTGTATATAATTGTTGCAAATCATCTAACTGAGTAACTTACTTGAGAACAAAGTTTTCAGATACTATATTCTGAAGTAGCTTATATGCAACAATCAAGGCATGGCAATCGATACCCTATATATTTAGTTTATTTCCATTATGAGTAATATTTAGAACAGATCTTAGCATTTTTGTGTCTTCCACAGGATCAACTCTGTTCCACAGAGCAGAAGTTCAAAACCCACTAGTCACAACTCTACTAACATTTGTGCAATATAAAAGCAAAACAAACATACACACAATAAAATGCAGGAAAGGAGGAGAAGAGTGTGGTTAAAATAAATTTTAAACCTTTTGTCCTAAGCAAGGAAAAATGTAAACACATACTGTAAACTTTCAACTTTAACCGTGGCCAACCAAAACTTTTATGAATAAATCCAGTTAAACAAAGCAAGTCTATATTCATAAATTGTTCATCCACTCTACACTAAGTCTCTACAACAGTTCCAGGCTTATAATTGGTAATCACTAAATAGTTGCTGAATAAATAAACAATGCCATTAAATTAAAAAATAAGATAAAATAAAACGCATTTCCAGAAGATAATAGAGAGGCATGAAACGAGATCGGTTCATAAAAAGACTTTGTTCTCATGACTCTGTAAACATAATGAAACAAAAACAAGCAAAAATGGTTTTGGCCAGTTTACATGTAGCTCTTCTATTTGCTATCATTATTTTTTATAAACAAGTAAAATTTACAGAGGATAATAACCCAATGTAGTACACTCCATACTGTTCTTTCTTTAGCAACAAATTAAAGTTACAGTCTATTAAGAACTGTAGGCCTTCCTAAGAGTCTCTATTCAAGACAGATACTCCACGTACCACTATTACATATGTAATTTCAGCTCCCCCCTACACATTGATTTAACTCTTTCCCTAGAAAGAGAACATATATTGAGCTACTACTTAAGTGAATGTTGACTCACTCATAATTAATTTGCTGATTGTTTGTTGCCAAATTCCCTGCTTGGATTTTGACTCATGTCGACCACTCCCTCTGTATCTGATTCCCATCATTTGTCCATACCAGTCTTCAAGGCTGGGAAGGCAAATTACAGCCCAAGGAACAAATCAAGCTGCCTGTTTCTGTAAATAGAAAGTGTTTTGGAACACAGGCTCATTCACTCATTTAGGTATTGTTATGTGTGCTTTCCTACTACAACAAAACTCATTGGCTTTAGCCAGAGTGTTTAGCAATTCCTGCTCTAGGCTGTGCTGTGGATTATATAGCTGAACATTATTATCAGCCTCCTGCTCTTCATCAGAATCATTCAATAACATATATGTAGATTGTCAATTAAAAACAACCAATTAAAAAACAATTCATCTGCAGTAGTTACTATTAATAGTTTGTTATGGAATCCTACAGAATTGTTCTAGGAATTTTTCTGAGGTAAGTCCAGGGGAATAAGCTAAAAAAGTATGAATGCAATCTAGTATTCTTCTTTCAGATATTTATATTCTATAAAATCTCCATAAACAAAAAAATCAGTGACTAATGGATCGCTGCCCCTAGGGAATCAGGAGTAGGTTCCTGCAAGCCTCTGCTCATACCATTCTATCAAATGATCAATACGACGTCATTTTGCATGTGTTATTACATTATTAATATACACTGCTGCCCGGCCGGTGGGGCTCACTGGTTGAGCATCAACCCATGCACCAAGAGGCTACCAATCGATATTCTCTCTCATTGATGTTTCTACCTCTCTCTCCCTCTCCCTTCCTCTCAGTCCACAGCACCGAAATTCATGCCTGAACAGACTTGTCTATTACGTGTTTGCTCCACAGGGCACAGCTCAGTGCTCTTGATCTTGGAAATATTAGCACATCAACACTATGCTTGGGGACCATTTAAAATGGCAAAATCACTAATGTATAATGCAAAAATGGGGAAAATGTGCTATTAAATAGACCATGAAAAGGACACTTGTTACAGAACAAGAGCTGACACAGGAAGGCAGTGTCCTACTTATCTAGGACTGTGCATATCGAACTCAAATGTGTCACCATCCCTGCATGCCCTCGTCCGCAAAGGACCCTACGAGCACTGCGACTACTGATTTTGGAGTCATGCATACATTTTAGTAAGTAGGCAAATTCATGAATATGGAATTCACAAATGAGGATCAATTGTACTTTATCACACCATAATCATAACTCTAAAAAATGACTCATCATCCAAAAATTTTTCCTTAGGTCCTGATATCTAGTCTCAAGTCTTAATCTAGAAATATCATGTTTGCTCTGGCCAAGTGGCTCAGTTGGTTAGAGCATTGTTCTGTGCACCAGGTTTTGGGTTCAATCCCCAGTTAAGGCATGTACATGACACAACAGATAGATGCTTCTCTCTCACACGGATGTCTCTCTCTCTCTCTCTCTCTCTCTCTGTCTTTCTCTCTCCCTCTCCTTCCCTCCCTTCCTGCTGTTAAAAAAAAAAAAATCAGTAAACATATCCTTGGGTGAGGATTAAGGAAAAAAAAGAGTTTATAACTACTACATGCTTGAGAGAGTAGAGCCAGGGATGAGTAAATTCTAATATCCCCAAATCATGGAGAATTAAATTAAGAACAGCAAGAACATCTCTTTCCAGTAGTTTGTGTTCCTTAGAATCTAAACAAATATTACTTGAAATCACAGACCTCTGTCTGTCTTCCTCATCACTGCTTTCGTATTCTGACTCTTTACTAGACAAGTCCTCATCTTCATCTGGCAGAGGAGGTTCCTCCGGTGGCCGAGGAGACGCAGGTGGCAGAGGTGCGTGTAACGGCAGATAGTCTTCATACTAAACAAAAACAACCCATGATGTTATCGGAACAGGAAAACCACTTCCATTCAGATGCATGGCTCGCATCTCTCTCTAGCTCACGATATTCTCACACACTCCACACAGAGGGAGGGACAGCAGCTGTGACAGGCGGCTAGCTGAGCAAAAAACATGTTTCTTCTTCCTGGACACCTGGCTGGAATGAATTTCCAAATGCTGCTGCCAGTCAGATTTCACCATGGAACTGAGTTTTAGCCAGCGGAACGTTGGCATAAAAACTTTCCACACATGTGCTTCTACCCTTCCTTGCTCTGCAGACTGTGCGGCAACGCCCTCATTAACCTGGAGTCAACTGGGGTCTGTTTAAAGACTCAGTAGAGCAGAATATCATTCTGCTGTGTTTTTGGAATGACTCTGACATGAGCAAGAACTAACTAATACTGCGTTAAGTGACTAAGACTTGAATATATTTTGTTAACTGCAGCTAACATGCTCTTAACTAATATCCCTGCACCATGCCAGGCAATGAGGCGGTGGGTTACAGAGGAAAATGATGATGCTAATAGTATACACAGTGGAAAAGCAGCCAATCCAAAATACACAAAAGAAAAGCAAATTTTCTACTAATGAACTTCAAAGGGAAGGGGGGAGGTGGGAAGAGATAAACCAAAGAACTTATATGCACAAATGCATAACCAATGGACACAGAAAATAGTGTAGGAAGGCTGGAGAGGAATGGGAGTGGGGAGGAGGTGGTCAACAGGGGAAAAGAAGGGGGGAGGTGCATCTGTAATATATTCAATAAAGATGAGTTTTAAATACTAATATTAATAATAATTTCTCATTGCTATTATCTAAACAAGGACTATGGCAAAAATAACAACTAGAATTATTCAAGAACAGACAAAGCCTATAATCTAAATTACTGATGAATTTGCATAGTAAAGTCTAATTAAAATATTAGCAACCTTTCTTCTGCAAATAAAGCTCTACATGCAAAAAAAACTGGAACAATGGGAATTTGAAGTAATTCCGTGTGTTCCATGTGATTATCTCACAGGAGGGCTCATGGCTCTGGATCAAAGGACTAACACGCTGGCAGAGGTGAGGGCCTCCTCTAGCTCTCTCCCACTTTCAGTCTCCACTTACCCCTTGTTATCATCACATTAACTGTGTATTTGCTCCTTATTTTCAGTGCACATTAGAGGTCACTGGCACAACATCTGCAACATGCAGCCTCAATAATCCCACTTCTGGAAAATAAGTTTTAAACCTTGAAAATTTTAAGAGCTTTCTTACCATGGGAGGTCGTGCAGTGATTGGTCCAAAAGGTGTGGGCAAATTCATTTTATTCATAAGATGAAGCACCTTAAAGTGATATAACATTTAAGATCACTTAGTAAAATGATGATTCAACTCACATATTTTATGTACTTAAAAACTCTGCAATAACACAGAGGCCGGCAGACTTTTCGCCTTTATAATCCCAGGACAGTCTAAAGCAAGGCCCTGGTGTATCTCAGATTAGCCTTCTATATGTTTGTCAATTCTATATATATTATTCTTATTATTAAAGTGTAAAATCTTCTGAATGTTATTTTCCCCTTCATTATTGTGAAATCAGGATATACAGAGAAGTAAAATAAGAAAATAAACATTACCTATGTTCTATACTTCAAAAAGTATCTCATTACTATCAATTCTTCCAAACACTTGCCAAGGGGTCAACTCTGTCTCTTCCTTTAAGAAAGAATCTCTACTTAAAGGTGTATGCTAAAGTAACAAAAAAATTACCAGAAATTTTATTTCCCAAATTACCTTATGTTTATTAGTATTATTAACACTAAACATACCAGTTGGCCTATGCTGTAGTTTATAAAAGCCTTTACCTGAATGTAGCAATATTTCATTACCATCTGAAGTGGACTCAATGTTTGTGACCTACCCCACTTCCCAAATTCACATGTTGAATATTAATCCCCAATGTGATGGTATTAAGGGAGGGGGCTTGGGAAGTAATGAGGTCATATGGTAGAACCCCCATGAATGGGATTACTGTCCCTCATGACAGGGACCCTTAGACTCTCTCACCCTCCTCCCGCTATGTGAGGATGCACAGAAAAAAACAGTCACCTGCAACCCAGACGTGTCCCTCCACCCCTACCCCCCGAATCCCACCACGCTGGCACCCTGGTCTTGAGCTTCCAGATTCCAGTAAATGAAAAATAACTTTCTGCTGTTCATAAGCCGCCTGTCTGTGGCCCTTAGTTACAGCAGACTAAACTGATTAAGACACCTTTAAAATATGGTAGTATCACTGCCTGTTGGAATTAGTCTAATTAATACTATATGAAAAACTATGAGAATTAACATGGAAAATAACATATCAAGTTATATAGGCATTTACTTTGAGGAAAGTTGGTTTTATTCTACTTACCTGTACATAGAACTTAGGCACACTTGCCAAAGCATTCACAATGTTTGCCAGGATTGTGCTGGATGGCGGTGGGTACATGTACTTGAGGCATGAATTTAGAGGAAAAGTGAGCCTAAAAGAAATATTTAAAATGCTTATCACGTTTTATTGAGTTTCATATCAATAACTCATATTAGGTAATCTGATAACATATAAAACTTCAAATAATTCATTGCTCTAGATTTACTTTGTGCCTAATATATCCAAATGAGTCCATTTAAAAAGAAACTTGCCTTCCGACTGCAATAAAGAAAAGTAATATATTTCTTATCAAACCTTATCTTATAGCTCTGAACATTCTAATAAAGCCAAATTCAGTAATAATCTCATAGAGCTCAAAATGTTTAATCAACAGATTAAAATATACATGACAAAATATCCCTTTTAAAAAATATTTGATTTGCAATACACAAACACACACACACATACACACCCAGAACAACAAAATACAAAAAGCACTAACCCATGGTTTGGTGCAATTCCATTTTCTATAGTTAAACAACCAAGTTCTTTCTTTTCTTTATCCTCTTCCACAGGTTCATCAGACCTAGGATATACAGAATCAAAGTTGATCTTATCTTCAGAAATAAAGTGAAAAACTGCACACACAGAAACATCTTTGCACACATAGCATTATGAAAAGCAGTTCCATAATAAATAAAACTTCCAGGTACTGTACAAGGCATGCCACGTTTCATCTACTCTGCACTGCAACCCTATGGAGATGGTGTGACAAATCCCACTGACCATTAAATCCCCAGAAGTTTACATGGTGCACAATAGTGATGCTCCAATTTCTTCAATGTTCATTTTACCACTCCCTCCCCCAATTTCTAATTCAGTAGGACTGGGTTAAGGCCCAAAAATCTGTATTCCAATCAAGATCCTAGAGGATGAGGCCCATCCAGGGACTAGCCTTTTCTGAATCGAATGTTCAGGAAATTCTTAAAGCTTATATAACCACAAAGAGTTATAGCGAGGAACCAATACCAGGCTTTGATTTCAAAGGCCATGCCTATCCATGACACCCATTATCTGGACTACAACAAAGACTTTATGCTAGTTACCTTCCCTTCATGTAAAGTTGGATACTTTACTCTCTTTCCACTTCACATTAATTCCTAATACTGTATTAAATCAACTCCCAATGCAGGATTAGAAACAAAAATATATTGTTTTAATGTACTAGATTCAATTAGAGAGAGATGTATCATTTATTGTTTCGAATTATTTACTTGCTAGTCTGAAAACAATCCAGTAGCAATAAAACTGATTGCAGAGCACTGTAAAATGTTAGGAAAACCTTACTACCTACATACCTTTTCTTTCTGTCAGTGCTTGAAGAGGGACATGGGGACTGAACTTGATCTTGCTCTTTTGCAAATTCAACAACTAAAGTGTGACCTAAAAGCTTCAGCTGGTGGAGTCTTGTCAATGCCTTCATTTGGAAGAAAAGAGTAAAAAGTTTGATAAATACACTAAAAGTTGTATGTTAGAGACCATCCACATTTATACATGCTCTTTGTTAATGCTGTTATCGCTTCATTGGCTAGTTCTTACCCATTTCTCATCTCAGGCTGTCAAGCCTGTCTACTTATTAAGGACTGTTTCCTATCACTTAGCAAAACTAAAGTCTGGTTAAATCCAACTCTGTTTATTCTCAGGCAGCTGGAAATGGTTAGAAAATAAGGACAATGCATCTGCTCTGTCTCACTTTAACTTCAAGACCATGACCACAAATCTGAGGGTGGGCCAGGATGATGCCACAGAATTCCATATTATATTTTTAGTTCATTTTTTTTACCAGCCAATCTTTGTTCCTCAACCTCACAATATTTCTTTCCTATTCTTTTAGCATAGGACCTTGTTTCCTACTTTGAGAAAACTGAAGTGACCAGATGAGAACTTCTGATTCCCAACATAACTCCCACCTATCAGCATCTGCATTCACACATTCTCTCGCTCATCTGTTTTCACAGTATTAAATATCCATGTTTTTATCTTTATCCAGTTGCTCGATTTGGATCCTAATTCCCACCCTCTCTCATATCTACTCACGAGTCCCTCTTCTACTCCCTAGAATTGTATAGAGAATGGTCTTACCTACACTGCTAATCGTGTCCTCCACAGGGGCATCCACACATCAGTATACAACGTGCTCCTATTTTTCCCATCCTAATTTTTTTCTTCATCTAGTGATCCTATTTACCACTGCTTCCCCTTTTAATTACCCTTGCAGTAAAACTCCTTAAGAATTACCTAAGCCCTCTAACTAAAATCCCTCTCCTCCCATCTAGTCTCAAACGCATTCCAAATTAGCTCATGCCTTAGTCAAGTGCACTGACATTGCCTGTCATAGATAACAATAAATTCTGTATTGCCAAGGCAAAGGCCAATGGTCAGTCTTCATTTTACTGCATTTAACACAGTTGATCTCTCCCTCCTGATACATGTTCTTCACTTGGTGTCAAAACACCATAGTTTCCTATAATTTTCTTTCACTAGTTTCTACTCCTCAATCTCTTTGGCTTGTGCCTTCTCAAACTCTTAATACTGGCATACTCCATAACTATTATTGGTCCTCTCTACCTAATTGCTTGGTGATCTAAACAAGGAATCTTAAGTATAAACACCATCTCTATGATTCATTTATAACTTCAGCCCAAGCTTCTGTCCTAAAGTTCAGAAACATACATCCAACCTACTAGATAGCTCCCCCTGGGTGACTAATAAGCATCCAAAATAAAAACTTCAGAAAGGGAGACACTCATCTTCTCTCCCTAACCTCCCAAATGTTCTCCATCTGGAACCTTCCCCATTTCAGTTGATGGTAACCATTCTTCCACTTACTCATGTCTAAAACCTTGGAATCATCCATAAACACTTCTTTCCACATTGCATATTCAAACTATATGTCTCCACCTTCAAAATACAACCAGAATCTAACCATGTCTTACCCTCTCCACTGCTATAACCGTGGGCCAAGCAAACACCATCATCTCTAGATTGAATTACCACAAAAATATTGTAACAGATTTCCCTGTTTTTACTCTTTCACATCTGTTCTCAACACAACAGCCAAAGTAATCATTTTAAATATGTAAGTCAGATTATGTTACTGTTTGCTCAAAATACTACAATGGCTACCCATTTTGCTCAAAGTAAAATCTTGGGTACTTATAATACCTGATATGACACATATTACTTTTTTAACCTCAAATCCAATGATCGCCCTCTCATTTTGTCTGCTTCGGCCACACGGGCTTACTTGAGCAGGAAGACATGCTCTTGCACTAGAGCCCCTGCTCTGGCTATTCATCTGCCTGCAATGCACTCTTCCAGACACCCCTTAGCTAACTTCCTTCACCTCCTTCAAACTGCCGCTTAAATACAACCCTGACCATGTTAACTGAAACTTAGCCCTCCCAACTCAGCACTCCTGATCCTACTGCTCTTTTTTCTTTTCCTAGCATTTATCACGTTCTAAAATATTAAACAATTTAAGTTAGTTATTTATGATTTGTCTCCCTTTTTGAGAATGTGAACCTCAGTGAGGGTATCTAGTACACTGTTAATCGATTATTCTTATGTCCAAAAACCTAAAATTTGTGTAAGATCTGCAAACTGACACACCAAATATAGCCTGTGGGGCCATATCTTGATATACAAACGCTTTTGCTTGTTAAAACTATAGTTTAACATTATGTTTTAGTTTTGAACCAAGATTATAGAAAATTGCTAATAACTTTAATAGTAAAGAAAAAGTCATACCTTTATAGCAGCTTTTTCATTAGGGAAAGTAGCAAACGCTGTATGTTTCTGAAAAAGAATTAAGGTAAAGATTATTTCTAATATAATTTCAGTTTTTCATAAGGAAATCTGATATTTTACCAGTTAACAGTGATTTGACACAATAAAATTTTGGAACAGGATGAAAAATTGAGATCATTTTAACTGATTACTATTAATTTCATTACAGTGGTTCTGAATCTTCCCTGGATCAGACTGGAGATGAAAACTATGTAGCCTTTTTTGTATACAGTTATGCAAACACACACTGCACATTCCACATATACTGTCAAATAGTACAACAGACCAGAAGTTCAAAACTGCTTCTATACCCAAAGGACCATCCTTAAACCACCCAAAACTATAAAATACCTGCCACTTTATAACACATCTAAAGATCTTAAACTTTACACAGCCAAATGCAGAGTGTAAAAGATCCAACAAAAAGTACTTCCTTGAGCACATGCTTCCTTAAGGCTTTATCTTTGTAATAAGGGCTCAATGGGAGAAGTCTATTTTTAAATATAAATTGTAAATATTTTTTAAAACCATCAGAAAAGGAACATAAAATAAATTATGCTAAGGAAGAGTTCTTGCCAATGCTCACCAAAGCATTGAAAACTGATTGAGTAATTATGCATTGGTCTAATCTGAATCAAGATAACCTAATTAAGTGTACTTAAACTGAATCACATAGAATATTTGCATTTGCTGGTATACAACAGGTCCTCGAATGTCATTTTGTTAAAAGTCCTCTCGTTATTAAGGCTGATGAGCTGTCTCAGGAACTTAACTCTTTGTTTATACCAGTCAGCCTATGGGAAAACTGGACTCCTTCGTAGTTCTGCTTAAAGTTGTGAAACCGATCAACGACACTGAGGACTTACTGTACATGACACTGTGATCAAAACTGGTCTCAACCCTGGCTGCATATCAGAATCATCTGGGGAGACTTCAGAACTTTTGGTGACTTGCCCCATCTAAGACCATCTTGCAGAAACTTAGCGCCTTACTCTTAATGCAGACAAATCCATCTAAAACATCTTCAGGTACAAAAGAAAGAAAATAGAAATGCTATCACTAGTTGGTAGTTTCTCCTCTATGCTAATCGAGTGTCTTAACACTGGCTTATAAATGAATCGAGTTTTTTTTTTTTAAGTTCTTTGTTCCGTATTTCCGAGAGTACGGAGTGAAACAGCCCTAAATTCGGAGTCTGGGGATTCCCAGAATGGGTCGGGGAGGGAACACGACCGAGCCACGACCCATTCTCCTGCCTCGCCTTTCTCACTGGCCGTGTCCGCGGCTGTCACCGACCCAGGCTGCAGCCCACTAAAACGTCCCCTGGCACGCAGAGCCGGCTGCAAAGCAGGGACGCCCCCACGCGAGCGCCTCTCCACTACTATCCGTCTTCCCCCCGGGTCGGCCGCCCCGGGCCCTGCGGGTGGGGGGACCGGCGCGCCCTTACCAGACGTCCCTTATCGGACAGGACGCGTACGGACTGCGCCCCGAAGTACTTGAGCAAGTCCTCTTTCTCCTCCGCGGTCAGCTCGGCTGGCAGGTGCCTTACTAGGAGGGTCCGGTCGCCCCGCGGCGGGGAGAGCGAAGCAGAGCTCTGGCATCCTCGAGACATCGGCAGCGGCTGCTCGGGGGCCGCCATCAGCGTCGCAGACACAGCAACAGGACGCAGGGCGCAAACGCCCCGGGAAAACACAAGCTAGGATAAATGAATGTGTTTCCGCCTCGCGCTAAGGATTCTGGTAACACGGAAATGCCGCGTGAGACGGCCGGCTTCTCGCGAGATTTGCGCCGCGGACGCCTGCTTCGTCCTTGGAGGCTGGTCCTTGGGACTGAGAGGCGAGGTTCTGCAGTGATTGGGAAGTAACGTGATTAAAATTGCAGGCAGCTGCTGAAGCTATTAAAAACAAAAATGTTCCCGAGACCGGTGTGAGGATTAAAAAACGCGTCAAAGAAGGAACAGAGGAAAGACATTAATCGGGCCAAAGAAGGAGGGAATCCCAAAAGACAGGAGTCGGCCGCGCCTGCGCGAGCTGGGAGCGCGGGCCTGGGCTGGGCGTGGCGCCTGCGCAGTTCGAGCGCGTCCTGCCCTCCGACTCGGCTGATTTCCCAGAGTCATCGTCCGCCGGGAGGGGGGGAGCGTGCAGTGGAAGGTTGTGGGGTGTGGGTTTACTCTTGGGATAAAGCCCAAAGACAGCAAGTTATTTCTTCAATTCACTAGGGTCCACGCAGGGAGAACTCAGGCTAAGGAACAAAGAGTTGAGGCAGACACGTGTTTTGATTTCTGGAATCATCGATATAGCAGCCGGGTGGGCGCTCAGTGTTCATTTCACAGAGAGGGGGGCCTCTTGGGAAGGAGAGCCTAGTAGACTAGTCTATGTAGTCATCCTCTCCCACGCCCCCAACACGGGTAACCCGCACAGCAGCCCCAAGGGTGGTACTCCTTTCCACCCTGTGGCGGAGGACACGCCCCGATGTGCACAGATGTAAATCGCACAGATAGTCGGTGCCGGCGCTGGGCTCTGATGCTGCGAATGTGAGCCACTGCTCCGCACAGTTCCCGGCAGTGAGGCTGAGATCGCCCGACAAGAGAGCCGGGAATGGCTCCGGCGCCGTTCAGTGAAGGGAGAGAAGTACTATTCCAGGTGCAGCTGCGGGGAGGGGGCCGAGTTGCCTCTTGCTGCCCTTTCTACAGTCATGTACAACCAAACGAGCGGTACATTCTAAGAAAAGAGTGCTTGGGCGGTTTCATTGTGAGAACATCGGAGAGTGCGCTTACACAAACCTAGATGGTATAGCCCACTACACACTTAGGCCACATGGTATAACCTATTGCTCCTAGGTTACAAACCTGTACAGCATGTTACTGTACAGAACAACCCGAGATTAAGTCACCATACAAAGCAACTGGAGATTCAATCAAGCACAAGAGAAAATGACTCAATCAAGTGACATGGTAAACTGGAAAAATATTAGGTTGCTGCTGCCATAACACAACATACTGTTTTACAGAAAACATTTTTATAAATAGAAAGAATATACTTTAAAATATTGAATACAGTATAGTAAACACATAAACTGGTATCATAGTCATTTATTATATCAAGTATTATTCATAATTGTATGTGCTATATTTTTATCCATGGTAGATGTGTTTATACCAGCATCACAACAATCACATGAGTGAAGCATTGCACTGTGACATGATGGCTAGGATGTCACTAGACAATAGAAAATTTTCAGCTCCATTATAATCTTATGGGACCACTGTGGTATTTGCGGTCTGTCATTGATGAAAACATGCAATGCATGACTGTGCTTGCTACTTGATTAGATGTTAAAGATATAGCAGTAAACAATACGTCCAAGTTCTACTTTCAAGGAGCATTAGTCAGGGAGCAGGGGAGGGAAAGGCATTAATAAAACCAGGAAAAAAAAAAAAACGTGGGGACAATCCACAGAATGTTAGGTGTGCAGAGCCAGACCATGAGAGTCCTACAGGTTCCTTTGGAGTCTTGATTGCCTCAAAAGCAATTGGAAACTGACAGATTTTTAAAAATAGAGTTGTGTGTATGTGTGTGTGTGATGACTAAATTTTAGATACAAAGATGTGTCTTTGATGACAATGAAAAATCGAGTAGAAGCAGGAATATGGTTTGGGCTACTGCCCAGGTAAAAGACACTGCTTGAAATAATTCAGTAACAGTAGGACAAGGTGAGAAGGAACTAGAATTGAGATATATTTTGGAAATAGAATCAACAGACTTGCAGATGAAAAGGAGCAATTAAGGATAAATGCTAGGTTTTTGACGTGTGCCCCAAACTGTCCATCTAGGTGTCCACCGTGAGTAAATGATGATGCCATTTACTGCATGTAAGACGAGTAACTAAAGTGTAATGAAGTGGAGGATGGAGAAGGGAGGAACACATTAAATAAAAAGTAACTATTTAGTATCCATGTTTCAAGTAGTCAGTTGAATGTGTAAGTATGGCATTCTGCAGAGATGTCAACACTGGATACATATGTAGCATGACACATGGACTATTTATATCCAAGGGTTGAGGGATCCTGTAGGTAGAGAAGGGAGCCCACTATTGATCCATGGGCATGCCAATGTTAAGAATTGAGAAGTAGAGGAAGAACGAGACTATTAACCCTTTCTCTCTTGGTTCTTCATTCTAGTAGTAAGAAAGACCAAAACATGTAGAAAAGGAAATAAATGTTTCATTTTGGAGAGTAAGAAGTGCTTTGGTAAAAAGAAAAAAAAAATACAGAGATATGCTGAGGTCGGAATGGGCCTGCTACATCAAACAATACCCTTTGCAAGCTTTTCCCTGTGCCTCAGATCTTACCCTCGCCTCAGGTCAGGCTTGACCTGTCTGAGTGAAGGTGGGTGTGGTCTGTTCTGAATTGTACCTTCTCTTTCCCTTTCTGGGCTGTAGCCCAGAGTCCCACACCTTCTCAGCTTATGGTGCTCTTATTGTCTCCGTAATTTTTTCACAGCATCCCTGGGGGCCATGTCGTTTCCTGTTCCACCCGATTTTCAAGAGGCACTTGTTCTTTATAAGGGCAACAGCCAAGAACCCAGCTTTGCAAAGATACAACATTCTCAGAAGGCATGTAACAGGATCTAATTTTGAAATTGAGCGATGTCCTATTGTTCTAGCTGACTTTCTTTCAGACCTGCTCCAGTAAATCTTTGACCCCATATTTCCTCCTCTCTCCCCTCACCTCCCACTTTCTTCCCACCTTTACTCTTAGATGACAACCTTGTTTCTTAATCTCACTGAAACAATTGAGGACTTCTGTTCCCATCTGTGCTCTTTGGGTACTCAGCCTCTCGCTTGGGAAGAGATCCCTGACTGCCTATGTAGCTACTGATCATTCTCATCGGTGTTTAAGTACAAGGTGGGGCAAAAGTAGGTTTGCAGTTGTTCGTATTAAAAACAATACAGTAATTGATAAATAATACAAGAATAAACTCTATTTCGCATATTCACAACTGTAAACCCACTTTTGCCCCACTCTGTATACTATGTTTATCCTTTTGTTAAAAAACAACAATGTAGCAAGTTGATAATAATAAAGAAAACTTCCTGTTCCCATTTCCTTCCACAGCTATCACTCTATTTCTGTCTGTTTACAGGTAGTCCCTGATTTTCAGAAGTTTTCTCTACACCACTTCGCTTTACAAAAGACTTATGTTAGAGCCTGTTTTCACTAACTGAAAGAAATCAGAAGAGGATGTTCACTTTTATGACAAAGTTGAAAGACGAAAATAGTGTTCAGCATTTATTTTGCAGCGAGCCATTACAGAGGCTGTGTGTACTGGTAAGTGACACTACCCTGTAAAAATACCATTTCTATGGCTGTGTGTTTATCATATCGTTACTACCATTACTATATGGTTGTGTTATTTTCAGTTTATGTGTTATTCGGTGTGACATGGCAGATATTTGGGGGGTCTGGGAATACTAAAAAATATTTCCTAAAAGGCTTAATGGTAATTGCTTCTTTGCTTTAAGCCATTGCACCTTACGGATGAAACATGTCATAGGAATGCTCTTCTTTTGGATAGCAGGGAAAACGCGGATAGCAAAAGCCCTAGAAATAGTGTGGCTTATATTTGTTGTCTCCAATTTTCTTCTTCCACATTCTTTTTAGTCTATTTCAGTCAAGTTTGCTACCCCATCAGTCTGCTGAAATAGCCACTTTTAAAGTCACTAATGACCCCCCACCCCACCTTGCTAAATTCAGTGGTCATTTCTCAGAGATCGACATGTTTCGCTCCATGACTTTCTTTAGGGGCTCAAATGTTGCCTTTTCACTAAATTGTTCATTGTCAGTAAATATCTTCTCTGCTTCTCTGGTCGCTGGTCTGTAATTCAGGGATAGAAAGACAAAGATTGTTTTCAATATTTTGGTTACCTGTGTAATAAACAACCCCCAAAACTTAGTAGTTTAATACAACCACTATCAAAAATTATTTTTTGTTTTGCAATGCAAAATTTATGTTTTCATACCATTTATCTTTGTAATAGAAATGATTATAGTTTTATTCTAATTAATTGAGTGTGTATATAATTGCTTATTACCAGTAAGCTCCTTGAAGGCAGGAATTGCTATAGTCATCTCTGTACCCGCCAAGCATTAACATAGTGCCTTACACCACTCTTGGGCTAAAATCCAAACTCCTTATCATGGCCTCTTAAAGCCTTTCTGGGTGCTTCTGAGATCTCAAATCCTATGACTGTTTCATGCCCACTTCCCATCAGTGATTATTGCTGCGGTGGGGGGTGCAGTGGGGCGCAGAGGCCAGAGGGGAAAAACAGAATCCCTCCAGTAGCCTCCATGTTTGCTGCCCCCGTTTTAGCATCCTCCCAGGTGCTGTCGTCCCTCACATTTATGCAACCTCTGTTCTGATGTCCATTCCTCAGAGAAGCCTTCCACGCTGCTCTGGCCATAGCGCACCTCCTCATCTAGCATTCTCTGATGACTTACCTACCTTATTAATTTCTTGGCATATAACAGCCTAGGGATTACATTAATGCTTGTGTGTGCGCGCACACATGCGTGCATGCGCTGAAGGCAGTCCAATATTCTGTAGTTATCATTGATGGCCACTAGATGGCAGGCTTGTCCTAGGCAAGGCAAATATTGCTGGTATTAATCCCTCAAACTGAAGATGGGGAAGTGTCATGAATATGATTTTTTCGGTTGGCAGAATGACAAGAAGATGAAAATTTGGTTATAAATAAGAATTGTCTATTTTTGTTCTTCATTCCATCATGTACTCTACTCTTCTGACTAGCTTATCTTTTATTTGATTTACTTGTTTATTTTTTATTTTTAAATACTTTTTATCAGCCACACACAGACATCAAATGAACAAAGCTCCCCACCCCCACCCCTTACAGTGTTGATTCTGAATCACCAGTGAGTTCCTTACCTGCATGCCAGTGGCTAAAAAAGCAATGTATCCCTTCCTGAGGTTGCTCCCCAGGTGTCCGGCTGACCCACAGCAGGGGCCGGCCTGCGGCCTGGCTAAGGTCACCTTCTGTGCATTCCTGTCCTTGGCGTTTTGTTCAGCAGAGATCAAATCCTGAACACATTAATACCAACGCCAGCAAGAGGCACACACTGGATATTCTTCAGTTTCAGCTCTTCCATTTCTAGAAATTTCTCACTGCTATTTATTTAAGGACCAATGGATGCAATTTTCCCTTTCTCCCCTCAGAACATTTTCCAAATGGAAAAAGCTAGAGAAAGCTACACAAAACCATATTTGCTGAGCTCTTAAGATCCCTTCAGCATCCAAACGTAAACCCAGCTCTCCTCACAAACCGCTTGTCAATGTTTAGTTTCAAAATTCCAGAGCCTGAGGCTCCATGTGGTCCTTGTGGGCACAAACCACGAGTCGGAGCTTCCAGAAAAAATGTTTGCTGGCTCCTAGACCAGGTCAGAGGCCCCAGGGCAGTGACAACTTTGTTCCTGTCCCTCCCCAGGCCCTACTAGTAAGAGTCTGCAGCTGCCCAGTGAATGCACACGTCGGGCAGAGCGCCTGGAGCACACAGAACCTAGGCGGGTCAGCTGCTCATCTTTTACATGGTGTGCACTGTAGCATTTCTCTCTTCCCCTTAACACCTCCTCATGTTATTCGTGATTTTCCATTGAAAATGTTTAGAAAGGCTTTTTATATATTTATTATTAACATGAGTTTTTCTAATTCTATCAATCTCAAACCCATTACCTGCTGATTCCAAAATGTTATGATTTTGGCTGGAGCATGAGTTACTCTCTATCTTATACCCTCTTTTCTTTATTCTTGAGCAAGAACATTGTCCTTTTTTGCTGATTATTGGTCACTCGTATGGATGTGAGGCACATATTGTTTTTATTCTCTTCTAACTTGCAATGTACCATTTTGGTAAGAGGAAGTGTTAGGTTCAACGCTATTGTGCCTGTTGAATGTCACCTCTTTTAAAGCAAAATTACCAACAGTCACCTGGTATAAAAACAAGAAACAGGCTAGCATACAGGTTTCTTCTGCTTCTATCCATGAAGTTTTCAGAAGCTTTTAATTCTTTTTAGATAATTTTACCTAGAATGATATTGCAGTTTATTAAGTCAGAGAAAATAGCTCATTCATAAGATCAAAACCAAACTATTATTGTCTTCAGGGTAATTTTTATGGTAAAATTCTGACATTTAGCCAATATTTGCTTGCCAAATGAATGATTTTGGTCCATAGAATTAGTCAGCAGTACCTCAACCTATTTTGTGTAAAATAAAGCCTATGCTCCTATCATAAAATATTTGCCAAAGTCTCTTTACATTCCTTTGGGTCACTTGCTCCCGACTTTGCCATTTCTCAACCATGGGGTTTGAATTGAGTTATCTGTCTTTACTCCAGTGCTAGACTCATTGGGTTGAAGCAGTCATGATCCGGCCACTGAGCTTGTCTCAGAGGTGAGCAGAATTCAGGCCAATAACGGACAGGTAGGACTTGCACTGTGATTGGCAGGGCAGACCCTCTCTTCAGTGCCCATCCTGAAGATATGACAGTGAGGGGCTTGGAAACAACATGGACTCTTGTTAATGAGGGAGCGTGGCGCAGGTCTGGGCCCCACAGGGAGCAGTCTGAGAGCTGATTCTGGGGCAGGTTCGTTTCTGTCCTGAGGCAGATCTCCCCCGTGTGGCTCCTTTACCCAGGGTCCTCCCTTCTGTAAAGCAGCTTTGCTGCATTTCCTGCCAGTAGCGGCCCAAAGAATTCTAAGACATGGATTTAGTTTATTCTTAGATGATTTCTTTAGTTCCTTATTCAGGTGCATATTTTTTAGTTTATGAACAATCCTAAAAATCTCCATTGTGTACTTTTCAAGTGAGCAGCAGAGAAACAAATATGTGAGGGGATAAGGAGCAGCCCACTGCCATTCATTCGGTAGGTACATGTTACTCACCTTTCAGAATAAAATGTCCTTGAGGACAGTGGACCGTATCTTCCTTTGTGGGTCTTTGTCCCCAATTCCTAGGATGGTTTCTTATACATTGTAACTGCTTAATTAGTAGCTAATGAATAAATAAGATAATTAAGGGTTGTCCAGCCTGTGTGACTCACTGGATTGAGCATCGTCCCATGAACCAAGGGGTCGCTGGTTTGATTCCAGTCAGAACACATGCCCGGGTTTCGCGCTGGATCCCCAGTAAAGGGCATGCAGAAGACAGCCCATCAATGTTTCTATCTGTCTCTCCCTCTCCCTTCCTCTCTCTCTAAAAAATATCAATAAAAACAACCCTGGCTGGCTTGGCTCAGCGGTTAGAGCGTCAGTCTGTGGACCAGAGAGACCCAGGTTCGGTTCCCGCTAAGGGTATGTATGTACCTCAGTTGCAGTTTGTCCCCGGCCCAGGTTGGGGTCGTGTGGGTGGCAGCCACTGGATGTGTTTTTCTCACATCGATGTTTATCTCTCTCTCTCTTTTTCCCTCTCTCCCTTCCGCTCTATCTGAAGATAAATGCAAAAATGTCCTTGGGTGAGGATAAAACATTAAAATAAAATAAATCAATAAAAACATTTTTAAAAGATAATTAGGGTATTATAATATGTAGGAAAACAATCTGGATTATAGTTTCCTGAAAAATTTGATAAGTGAAGAAAAGCAAATTTATATGTAAGATATTAAGCTACAACTAGATATTAATGGGTGAGAAAAAACTTACTATTAGTTTTGTGATCATGGGAAAATACTTCACTTTTCTGAACCTTACCTGTAAAATAATTATAATATTAAGCTTGAGTATTTCTGTGAGGATTTACTGAAATAATATATGTAAAGTACCTGTAAGAGCTCAATGAATGTTAACTATTATTGTTGTAATGAACGATCACCTATGTCATAATTAAATAATCTTTGGTTATTAGTGTCGTAACTTATAAATTTTGTTAAAAGCTAAATCTTGTAGTTAAATTTGACAATATCCAGTCAAGTTTTCATTTACATATTTAATTAAGCAAATACTTATCATATTTTCACATCAAATATTTCAATTTAAGAATGTTGCAGACAGCCACTTCTATAGAATGCTGACAGCAAAAATGCTGAAAATCCTCACCAGTTTATCCAACTCTACGAATTCCTTATAGCAGATTAGATACATTAGAAAAGAATTAGAATTGGAGGCATCAGTCATGCAACTCAAGAACATTTTAATAATAGACAAACAAGCAAGGAAGCAAATTATTGAATCTCTTTACTTCTGTTAAGTAAAAGTCAAGGAGAGTTTGAAGAGGCCCTCATTTACACCTTTTTGTGTAGAAAATTCTACTGAATAGCCACAGAGTCAATGCAAATGCTAATGAAATAAAAAATAACCTGCATCTTAATTTACCCATTTCAAGTGTGCTTTAAACATATTCACTTAGCGCAGTTTTTATTTTATGTTCAAAGTACATATCTGAAAAATAAATAGCCAAGAATCAAGCACTATGTTTTTTGTCCACTGTTACCTGTTTTCTTGAACTCCTCAACCCCAAACCTGTATTTCTCAAAGTGTGTTCCAGGACGACCTGTAGACCTAACTACTTCTTATAATATAGTTACAATGAGTCTACTTATTTCTAGGTGTTCCCAAGCCCATACCAGAACCTGTATCATTAGATTCTGTTGAAGTGAGACCTGAGAATCTCTTATGTTAAAAAAAAATGCCTCGTGATGCAAAGGAAAAGTCTTAGTTCTCCACAGAACTTAAAACACACACAGACACAAAACCGATTTATTATTTACTGTTAATGGTCACTGTACTTAATAAAGCCAGTCTACAAAATTGGGTCCTATATGACTGTGTTGAAAACAAAAAATAATTCACCAAAATTAGTACTGAGAATGTAATAAATGGTTTGTATATCACAAATTAATGATGTGAGAATATAGAAAATGGCAAAAGGATTCTAAGTAAATACTAGACAGATGTCATTGTTATCATGAACCAGGGAATCAGTAAGCATTCCCAGTGCTGGAGGAACTAGTGTGCTGTATATTAACAATGCGTATTTATTAATGTATCCAAGCATCTTGGTGCCTGTCACATGATATGGACTAAATCACATGATATGGGCACAATACACATCTTTATGTATTTACTTTTTCATTTATGGTAACACACACATATAAATGTGGATAGATAGAGCAGTATTTGTAGGAAATACATTTTGGTGATATTTTCAGTTGCATGGTAGGCTAAATTATTTGCTTCAGTTTTTTCCTCCTCTCTCTAATCAGTTGCTCTGCAACCTTTTAATTCTACCCACACCTACAAAACGGAGTATGTATACTTTCTGCCCTACGTCTTAATATTGAGCTCAACCATGTGATTTGCCGTAGCCAATGGGATTTTGGAAGATAGAACCCAATATGTTTGTGTATTAGAATCACCCTCTAGCTTTTTGCATCACTACGAGAAGGACACACCCGCTGCCTCCAGGAGGAGCCTGCAGAGCTGCCCTGCAAACCCAGAGATGTGAGGAAATGCCTCTGGGAGTTGTCCAGGCAGCTGTAGTGCAGCATAAGAGAACTGAAGGAATTTAATTCCTCTTTAAAAAATAGTTTTTTTTCTTTATTGATTTTAGAGAGACAAGAAGGGAGAGGGAGTGAGAGAGAGAGAAACATCGAGGAGAGAGAACATCAATTGGCCACCTCCTGCATGCCCCCCACTAGCGACCTGGCCCACAACCTGGGCATGTGCCCTGACCGGGAATCAAACTGGTGACCTGTTGGTTCAGGGGCTGACACTCAAGCACTGAGCCATACTGGCCAGGCTCCTTTTTTTTTGAACAGAGCTTTTCAAGACATTTCTTCCACAATGTCTTCCCCATGCTTTTCCCTTTTCTCTGGGCTGAAATAGATGCCTCTTCTCATGTCTGTGCATTGCTCTCTCCAGATCTTTTTTGCTGAATTTACTACATTATATCGTAACTGCTTCTAACTTTGTTATAATCTTCCACCAGAATACTTTTCTTTCTGTAGAGCAGGAGATGTATTTAAAAAATTTTTTTAAAACTTATCTTTATTGTTGAATGTATTACGGATGTCTCTCCTTTTTTCCCTGCTTAATCTACTCTTCCCCACTACTAACCCCTCCAGCCTTCCCCACACTACTGTCTGTCTGTTGGTTATGCGCATATGCGTAGAAGTTCTTTGGTTTCTCTCTTCCTGCCCCACCTCCCCCTTCCCTTTGAGGCCTGTCAGTCTATCACCCAATCTGTATTTCTTAATCCCTTCGTCTTTTCACCCAACCCTCCTCCCATCCAGCAACCAACAACATGATCTCTGTATCTATGAGTCTGTTTCTGTTCTGCTTGCTCATTTTATTTGTAGATTTGTTTGTTGATAGATATGTATTTATTGCCATTTTATTGTTCATATTTTTTTATCTTCTTCTTCAAGAAGACCCCTAAATATTTCATATAATACTGGTTTGGGGATGATACACTCCTTTAGCTTTTTCTTGTCTGGAAAACTCTTGATATATCCATCAATTCTAAATGATAGTTTTGCAGGATAGAGAAATCTTGGTTGTAGGTCCTTGCTTTTCATCACTTTAAATATTTCTCTCCCTCTGGCCTGCAAAGTTTCTTCTAAGAAATCGGCTGACAGCCTTATGGGAACTCCCTAGTAGGTAACAGACTGCTTTTCTCTTGCTGCTTTTAAGATTTTCTCTTTGTCTTTAATCTTTTGCATTTTCATTATGATGTGTCTTGGTGTGGGCCTCTTTGAGTTCATCTTGTTTGAAACTCTCTGTGCTTCCTGGACTTGTATGTCTGTTTCTTTCACCAGGTTAGGGAAGTTTTCTGTCATTATTGTATTGTTTCAAATAGGTTTTCAATTTCTTGATCTCTCTCTTCTCCTTCTGGCACTACCTTGATATGAATGTTGGTATGCTTCAAGTTGTCCCACAGGCTCCTTATATTATCCTCATTTTTTTTTTTTTTTTTGATTCATTTTTCTTTTTGCTGTTCTGATTGGGTGTTTTTTGCTTCCTTATATTCCAAATCGATGGTTTGCTTCCTGGCTTCCCCTACTCTATTACTGATTCCCTGAAAATTATTCCTTATTTCAATTAGTGCATCCTTCATTTCTGACTGGTCCTTTATTATGCTCTTGAGGTCCTCACAAAGTTCCTTGAAATTCTTACTAAGTTCATTGAGTGGCCTTATAAGCAGGGTTTTGAACTCTGCATCTGTTAGATTGCTTATCTTCATTTCATTTAGTTAGTTTCCTGGAGTTTTGTTATTTTCTTTCATTTGGGACATGTTTCTTTGTCTCCTCATTTTGGCTGCCTCCCTGTGTTTGTTTCTATGTATTAGGTAGAGTTGCTATGTCTCCTAGGCTTCCTAGAGTGGCCTATTGTAGTAGGTGTCCTGTAGGGTCCAGTGACACAGCCTCCCTGGTCACCCAGCTGGGCCCTCAAGGTGCACCCCTTGTGTGGACTGTACACCCTTCTATTGTAATTGAGTCTTGATTGCTGTTGGCACATCAATGGGAGGGTTTCACTCAGGTTAATCAGCTACAAGGACAGGCTGTGCCCACTATCCACTGACCTCTGACTACCTTGGATGATCAGCTGTGCAGGGGCCCCACACACAGAGAAAGACTTACTTCAGCAGGGCTCTGGTACCCACTGAATCCACTCCTTCAGTGTGTCAGTTGTGGAGGTGGTTGGGTGTGGTGCTTCCATGTGGTCTGAAGCTGTCCCCTGGGTGTGCTGGCTCTGGGGCCAGTTCAGCTTCTGCCTGTGTTCTACCAGGGCCATCAGGCATGTACTACAAAACGATCTGCCTATGGCTGCTGCTTGTGCTGGGCTTGGAGGTGCCCAGGCAAAGCCAAGATGTGAACTAAGGCTGGCTGCTTCTAGTGCTAGGCCTGCGGCCACTTAGCGAGAGGTATAGGGCTTGCTGAGACCAGATGCTGCTTGTTTGAGAGAATTTAGGAAAATCTGAAGCAGGAGCCAAGTCAGGCCAATGGTAAAGCCACTGGAAACAGCTTGGGTGGCCTGAAAGTTGGGTTGGGCAGCGCCTCAGGGAATCGCCGGGGCGCGGCAAACAGTGTGAGCCAGGTTGCTGGAGTCCCAGATATGGCACCTGTCTGCGGCCTCGTGGGGGAAGGGCTCACCAAAGGAACAGAGGCCTCCACCACACATCTGTCTGGGAGAAAGCTGCCTCTTCAGCTCTCGCCCAGATGCCAAACAATTCAGTTCTTTCCTGTATCTCTCTGGTGCCTTCGAAGCTGCCTCCTCTCCAAGCTGGAGCTCAGAGGGAGCGAGTCCAAGGAAGTCCATGCGTGGGCCCTTTAAGAGGAACTGCGGGGGGCTCCAGCAGCCTCAGCCTCCCTGAGCCTCAGTTTCCGCTGGTTTTACAGCCAGAAGTGATGGGGACTCTCTTCCTGACACTGGAACCCTGAACTGGGCGCCTGGTGTGGGACAGGGCACCCTTGGTCCTGAGGGAGGACCTTCCCAGCCGAGGTGTCCTGCTGACTTTTATCCGCAACACGTGGGTGTGGGACCAGCCCATCCCCTCCACCCCTCCTACCAGTCTTGGTGGGGCTGCTGCTTTAATGTCATAGTTGTAGGACTTCTATTCAGCTCGATGTCAGGTGGTTCTGAATGATGGTTGTTCTGTAGTTTAGTTGTAATTTTGATGTGGTCGTGGGAGGAGGCGAGTCCGTGATTACCTACCCGCCATCCTGACTGGAAGTCCTATTAAAATTTTTTGGAAAAAAAAAATCTGTGTCTCACATATAATAAGAGCCAAATAAATACAGAATAAATGAATTCATTGATAGGAATAAGTCTAATACACAACATAAATTATGTTCATATTGGAAGTGGTACAGTATTTTATGGTAGATTGATATAGTGATCCCAGTTTTCACATCCTCATAATAGTAATGTATCACACCCTTGCTGGAGGTAGGAAAGGAACAGTCCATCAGCCCCTCATTGTGGGCTCGCAATGCACTGTCAACAGACTTGACATAAATGAAAGCCTAAAAAATAATGGAGCAGTGAGTTTGCCTTTTTGTGCTTGTTAATTGTCTCAGGAAGGACACATTCCAGGTAGCCTCGTAGTCCTGCTGACCCACAGCAGACCCAGAGGGCAGACTCGGACCTAACCTGTAGCTTGGAGCCAAGTTCAGTGTAAATCAGACCACCTCCAGCCAGCAGACAGATTGTTGAGCAAGAATCAGTGATTGTTGTCTTATGCCTCAGAGTCGTGGGGTGGTTTGTACAAGCACAATTGCAGGAATAGCTGATACTTATCTATGAAGAGATATTTTCCTCATGTGTCTAATTAATGAAAAAACCACATAGTTGATATCCACAGAGAAATTTGTGCTTACAGATTTTCAGAACTAATCAAAATGAACCTAGTATGCCTTATGACAGAAAGCAAATCCTTATTGGCGGAGCTATAATATATCATCGCATAGCAGATGGATGGTTACAATATTAACAAATTTTAAACTATGACTTACACTACCTACTGTGTCCTCTAAATATGTTAGTTATGTATGTAAGTGCATGTACACAAAGTCACACACATTCATATCTCTCTAATTGTTAAACTAGAGTATAGCTACATGGTCAACACTGCCGATTACTTAGGCCCATTATCCATACCCTCTCTCCTTATGGCACCTGGCACAAGGTAATCCAGACTGAAGAGTAGGGGTTGGGGTGGGGGAGAGCAGAGCCGGCGTGGCAGCAGCCCTGCACACAGTTCTTCCCGCACAGCAGGAGTGGTTGGGGCAGGGTGGGCATCTGCCGGGTTCTCTCTGGTGGTCACTTGTTGCACCCATTTCTGTTTCCCCCAGGTGTATCCTTCCAGCCCAATTTTAAAGTTGCATTCAAGTTGATTACAATTTAGGAAGTGTATGATGACTAATTTTATGTATCAATTTGACTTGGCTATGGTGCCCAGCTCTGTGATCAAACATTATTCTAGATATGTCTGTGAGAGTGCTTTTGGATGAGATGAACATTTAAATTGGTTAAGTTTGAGTAAAGTGGATTGCCCTTCATAATGTAAGTGGGCCTCATCTAACTAGTCGAAGGCCTGCCTAGAACGAGAGACCGACCTCCCTGGGTGAGGGAATTCTGCAGCAGAAGGCCTTCACTGCTCTGCCCTGGGGCTCCAGCTGGCCAGCCTGCCCTGCAGATTTTGGATTCACCAGCTTATCATAATCAGGTAAGCAAATTTCTTAACATAAATATCTGTATATATACACAACCTATTGGTTCTGTTTCTCTGGAGAATCCTGATGAGTACAAGGGCATAACTAAAGTAGTTAATAAATGTGATGTATGTTCATAGTCACTTTCCAGGAGAAACTTCTATTCCACATGAAAGGAAAATGATAATGGCGGTGATGCTAACTGCAGTATACAGTGATACAAATTATGTTATAATTTATTTTGTTTAAAACCTCACAGTGTTAGACTGTCCTTAACCAACCATCTAGCTTGGCCCCTATATGTTATTTATTAATTTATTTATCAAGCAAAAACTGTTGTGTACAGTGAACTAGTTCAACTGTAAATCAAATAATTTACCATGACAAGTAAACAGGAATGTTTACCCAGTGAGCTTCACCTTAGATCCAGTCTGCAACCAGTAGAAAAGCTCCCTTGTACTAATGAATGGATTCAGTGAAGGTAGCCAAAGCACCTGCCAAAAATACCTTAAAAATATTCCTTTTACAGAACCCAAAAAATTTGAAAGTGTTCAAAATGCTAATTCAGAGTACCAAGAGAACTGACCTGTGTTAACCAGTGTTTACATGAAGTGGGAATGCCCATTACTGAGGCTTAATTGTGTAAGAAGAGTACCTGGGACCTAGCAATAATTTTGGGGGCAAGGTGTTTAAATAAGGCACTACTCAAGTAAGTAATGTCTTTCATAGTTTTTATTCAGTAAAATACCTTTCTAAGTTTACCTTTTTTGTGTCGGGGAGAGGATGCTTTTATAATACACCAAGGAAAACAAGAAATGATGGTGATAATAATAATAATGGCCGCTTTCAAACTTGAGGGTCAAAAATGAACATTTTCCAAGCTTCACATGGAAGCCCACTCAAGGGGGGACAGACCAGGACAATCTTTTCCTAAAGGTTTGGTCCTCCATATGGATACTTATCTGCCGTCTGTCTGGTAGGAAAGGTGGCTCTGGTAACTGCATCTCCTCGGCTTTAGAGCCCAGCCACACCTGTTTCTTCAAGGATATTGCTTTACAAGTTAATTATCATTTCTTTCTTCATAGGTTCATTTTATCTCTCTTCATTATCTCCTTGTCTTCAGAAAATAAACGCACGTACTTGATCTCTCCTGCCTTGAGAACACCCTTCCTCCCCTCTGCGTCCTCGACCGCACCTGCTCCTTCATTTCACAGCCAGGCTTCCTGCAGGAGCTCTGCCCTCCCCGGCCCTTTACTCGGTAGTTCAGGAGTACCTCCAAGCCAAGGCTCAGAGCTTGGCTTTCGCGTATATTATCCAGTTTAAGTCTTAACTGTCTGACAAAATACGTCAGTATCCTGACTCCCAATTCACAGATGAGCAAACTGAGACTGAGACAGGCCAAAGGCCGAGATAGCCTGAACTGGAGCCTGCCCCATGGAATAGTATGTGGGGTAAGGGTCGCTGACTGAGTCTTACTCCGTTACTATGTATCAGGCTCCTCAAGCTCTTTGCACACAATTTTTTGTTTAGTCCTCAAGACATCTCTAGGAAGTGGATGTTCCCATTCAATCCCCAACCTCCACGGATTTTCCACATTCAAATCAAAATGGTTTTTCTTAAATAAATGAGTCATCTATTGAATGCCAGATCAAGTGAATGCTTCCACCCCCCCCTTTCTTTCTTTATTCTCTGTGGCATTTAGTATTTCTGAGCACTCTTTGTAGAGGAAGATGTCTTCATTAATGTTAAAGTGAAAATAGTTTGGCTTACACATTTGTAAAAGGAAAATTAGAAAATACTAATAAAAAGGAGAAAAAAATTGGCAGTAATCCTACCATTCAAAGATGATTACTATTAACATTTTACTATATATACTTTCAGATTTTTTTTTGATATGTGCACATTCATATGTGTGTGTGTGTGTGTGTATAAACACGTATATGTTTAAATGCAAAGTCTGAAATTTTGTATTCTGCTTTTTTCACTGATCAATAAAATGTTACTATCTTTAACATGTCAGTACCCTCTTACAAAATATTTTTGGTGGTTGCATAGTACACCTGTGCCATCGTTTATTTAATTAATACTCTTTTTATAGGTGTTTAGGTTGTTTCTGAATTTTTCTGTGCCAAAAAATACGCTGTAGTTTTCCTTAGAATAATTTTCCAAATGTGTAATTATAAAGTGAAATATACGCATAGTTTTTAAACCTGGAAGACATGTTGTTAAATTCCTCACAAACAATTTCCAGGACCCTCCGTGATTGTCCATATTCTTGAATTATTCTCCCCTGGTCCTCTGCCTACCTCCTCAAACACTACTGGGGTGTCTCCTTTACTGACTGCTTCTTAATCGCTGGACTCTTTACCCCTGTCTGTTTCCCAAGTATTGAGAACTGCGTTCATCTTACTCTACATACTCTTACTGGGCTCTATGATCTAGGCACATAGTTGCAACATCTACCATCCCATTAGCAGTCTCATCATTTTTTCAGCCTCCACTAACGTTTCCTCTCGTTTCAAGACTCCATCTTTCTCCAGTCTCAGAGTCAATGCCATTTGCTTTAGGTTATTAACACAGCACACTCCAATTCTCAGCACTTATTTTATTTATTTATTTATTTGTTTGTTTATTCATTTATTTATTTTGGTACAGATGTTTCTCCTATTCCCCCTTTGGCACACACTCCCCACACCCCTGCTGCCCCATCCCCAGCATTGTTGTCCATGTCCATTGGTTACGCATACATGCATATAAGTTCTGTTGTTTATCTCCTCCCTCCCTCCCCCACCCCCTCTTCTGAAGTTTGAAGGTCTGTACCCTACTTCTATGTCTCTGTGTCAATTTTGTTCATCAGTTTTCTTTGTCCATTAATTTCGACAAATAAGTGAGATCATGATATTTGTCTTCCTTTGATTGGCTCGTATCACTTAGGATAATACCCTCCAGGTCCCTCCATGTCATCTCAAGGATAAGAGGTCTTGCTTTCTTACAGCTGCATAGTACTCCATTGTGTATATGTACCACAGTTTTTATATCCATTCATCTACTGATGGACCCTTGGACTGTTTCCAGATCTTAGCAATTGTAAATGGTGTTGATATGAACATGGGGGTATATATATTCTTTCTGATTGGTGTTTCAGGTTTCTTAGGGTATATTCCTAGAAGTGAGATCACTGGGTCAAATGGCAGTTCAATTTTTAACTTTTTGAGATAACACCATAGTGTTTTCCATAGTGGCTGCACCGGTCTGCATTCCACCAGCAGTGTACTAGAGTCCCCTTTTCTCCACACCCTCACCAACACTTGTTTGATGATTTGTTGATGGCGGCCATTCTGACAGGTGTGAGGTGATACCTCATTGTTGTTTTAATTTGCATCTCTCTGATGATTAGTGACATTGATCATTTTTTCATATGTCTCTTGACTATTTGTATGTCTTGTTTGGAGAGGTGTCTCTTTACGTCCTCTGTCCATTTATTAATTGGGTTCTTTGTCTTCCTTTTGTTGAGTAGTATGAGTACTCTATATATTTTGGAAATTAACCCTTTATATGATGCATCATTGGCAGTTATGCTCTCCCATATAGTGGGTTCCCTTTCCATTTTGATGGTTGTTTCTTTTGCTGTGCAGAAACTTTATAGTTTGAAGTAGTCCCTTGTGTTCATTATTTCCTTTGTTTCTCTTGCCTTAGGCATTGTATCAGTTAAAATTCTACTGCGTGTGATGTCTGAAATTTTGTTGCCTACATTTTCTTCTATAATTTTTATGGATTCATGAGTCACATTTAAGTCTTTATTTATTTATTTTTTTTAATCCTCACCCGAGGACATTTTTCCATTTTTTTTTGTTCAGGTAGAGTGGGAGGGAGAGAGAGGAACAGAGAGAGAGAGAGAAACATCGACGTGAAAGGGACACATCGAGTGGCTGCCACCCGCACAACCGACCAGGGCTGGGGACAAACTGCAACCGAGGTACATGCCCTTAGCGGGAACCGAACCCGGGTCTCTCCAGACCACAGGCCAACGCTCTAACCGCTGAGCCAAACCGGCCAGGGCTCTCCTTTAATTTTGAATGATAGACTTGCTGGATAGAGTAGTCTTGGATTCAGACCCTTGCCCTGCATTATTTGTGCACTTCATGCCACTCCCTTGTGGCCTGCAGTGTTTCTGTTGAAAAATCAGCTGACAGTCTAATGGGAGCTCCCCTGTAGGTAACTTTCTGTCTCTCTCTTGCTTCCTTTAAGATTCTTTTTTTGTTCTTAATGTTTGCCATTTTTATTATGATGTGTCTAGCTGTGGGTCTTTTGGGATTCATCTTGCTTGGAACTCTCTGTGTTTCCGGGACTTGTGTGACTATTTCCTTCACCAGTTTAGGGAAGTTTTCTGTCATTAGTTCTTCAAACGGGTTCTCTATTCCTTTCTCTGATTCTTCTCCTTCCAGTATCTTTATAATGCAAATGTTGTTTCATTTTGTATTGTTCCCAAGCTCCCTTAAACTCTCCTCCTGCTTTTTAATTTTTTCCCCTACTTGTTGCTCTATTTGGGTAATTTTTCTACCTTGTCTTCTAAGTCACTGATTTGGTCTTCAGCTTCTTCTAATCTACTATTGAATCTTTGTAAGGTATTTTTCATAACAGCTATGTCATTCTTTATTTCCTGTTGATTTTTATGCGTAGCTTCTACCTCTTTTTTTAAGCTGATGTAGTTCCCACTAAGCTTTTCATAATTCTTATGAAGTTGTTTGTAGTTCTCACTAAATTGTTTGAGCATGCTGAAAATCATTGTTTTGAATTCTTTATCTGACAAATTGCTCTTTTCCATTTCCTGTAGTTCCTTTACTGGTGATTCCTTTTTTTTTTTTCATTTGGGTATTGTTTCTTTGTCTCACCATTTTAGCAATCTGGCAGTTCTAGGCCTGGTGAGGGATGTTCGAATGTGTAGGCAGGTCGGTGTTTATCAAATAAGGCTGCTATGCCTCCTAGTTTGTTTTTGTGTGTGGTGCCTCTTGCCTGCTGTGGGTCCTGGAGGATTGACAGCTGGCAGCTGGTATTGGTCTGTCATGCAGGTCTCGGGTCCTCGATTCTTGCTGTTTTTTGGACTGGGGCACTGTTCCTGATCAGCCTCTGCTGATGCTGCTGGGGATGGGTCTCAGTTGCTGATCTGTGCTGCTGATGCCTGGGGTGCGTGGGTCCAGCTGGTGTGCTTCTGGGGTGCATGGATCCTGCTGGTGTGTCGCTGGGGTACACGGCTGCCTGGTGGGGCTCAGCTCCTGAACAGTCACTGCTGGGGATGAGTGTCACCTCCCAGTTTGTACTACTACTGCTGCTGCTGTTGCCAGGGGGTGCTTTCAGCTCCCAATCCTCTGCTGCTGTTGGGGGCTGTGGATGCTCCGCTCCTGGGACTTTGCTTCTGCTGGGGAAGGGCCACCACTTCGAATCCAGTTCTGCAGTTGTCGGGGGCAGGTCTCAGCTGCCTGAGTCTTGCTGCAGCTTGGGCTGGGGTACTGCTCCTGATCAGCCTCTGCTGATGCCACTGGGGATGGGTCTCAGCTGCTGATCTGTGCTGCTGCTGCCCAGGGATGGATGTCTGCTCCCAAGCCTTTGCTGCTGGGGGTGTGTCTCAGTTCCAGAGCTTCAGCTGCTGTTGGGGGTGGGGCTCCACTCTGCCCAGTCACTGCTGTTGTGGCTGCCATGGGGGAAGGTGCTAGGGCCCGATCAGGCATCTGTTGTGGGGGATGGTGCTCAGCTCCTGGCCAGCGGCGGCTACGGCAGCAGTGCTCCTGTGTGCTGGTCCGTGTTGACACAGTGGGGTCCACTGGTCCGATGGTGTAAGGTGCTCTGGTGGACTCAGGTTGCTTGGCCCTAGCCACTTTCTGCTTCCTCCTCCCAGAGAAGAGCAGGGATCTGGGGCCTCAGGCCACTCAGGGAGAAGGTCACTGACGAGCTGCTTACCACAGTAGCCGGCTGCTTTCTGTTCAGTCAGGAACCTTCTGCCTTGTGTTTCTGCAAGGTTAGTCATCCCCACTCATGTTCACTCACACTCTCTCTCACACTTGTTCACACTTATCCTTGCTCCAGTCCTGCCCACCGCCATCTCCTTGATTTTCACAGTACTTATTTCTGTAGCTGTGATTTATCACCACCTAGCAAACCACCTGAATGTTTTGTGGCTTAAATCATCAAAGGTCTGTGGGTCAGCATTTGGGCTAGGCTCAACGGGGTCTTCATGTGGCTCTGTCACCAGAACACTAAGGGTAGCCAGTCTGAGCTGCCTGAAGAAATTGGACAGACTTTTGCTGTGCAGAAGCTTTTTAATTTGATGTTATGTACAGCAAAAGAACCATCAAAATGGGAGAGCATAAATGCCAATGATACATCAGATAAGCGATTAACTTTCAAAATATATAGAGTATTCATACTACTCAACAAAAGGAAGACAAAGAACCCAATTAAAAAATGGGCAGAGACCTAAACAGATACCTTTCCAAACGGGACATGCAAATGGCCAAGAGACATATGAAAAATGCTCAAAGTTACTAATCATCAGCGAGATGCAAATTAAAACAACAATGAGGTACCACTTCACACTTGCCAGAATGGCTTCCATCAACAAATCATCAAATAACAAGTGCTGGTGAGGGTGTGGAGAAAAGGGGACTCTAGTACACTGCTGGTGGGAATGTAGACTGGTGCAGCCACTGTGGACATCAATATGGGGTTTCCTCAAAAAAATTAAAAATTGAATTGCTCTTTGACCCAGTGATCCCATTTCTAAGAATATATCCTAAGAAGCCTGAAACACCCATCATAAAGAATATATGTGCCCCTATTTTCTTAGCAGCACTGTTTACAATGGCTGAGATCTGGAAACAGCCCAAGGGTCCATCAATAGATGAGTAGATAAAAAGCCATGGTACATATACACAGTGGAATACTGTGCAGCTGTAAGAAAGATCTGTTATTCTTTGAGACAACATGGTGGGACCTGGAGAGTATTATGTGAATAAAATAAGCCAATCAAAGACAGACAAATACATGATCTCACTTATTTGTGGAATATAATGAACAGAAAAAGCTGATGAACAAAATAGACCCAGAGACTTAGAAAGGAGCACAGTTCAGATTGATGAACTTCAGAGGAGGGGGGTGGGTCAGAGGGATGAGATAAACCAAAGAACTTATATGCATATATGTGTAACCAGTGGACACAGTGCTTGGGGCATGGGGGCGGGATAGGGAGGAGGGTGTCTGGGGGGGAAATGGAAAAATATCTATAGCAAAAATTAATTAGTTAATAAAAACAAAAACAAAAGAAATTGGACAGACTGAATGGCTTCAAACAACACAAATTTATTATCTCACCATTTCATAGGTCAAAAGCCTGGATGAACTCAGCTAATTTCTCTGCTCCAGGTTTCAGGGGGCTAAAATCAAAGTGTGGGCTCTTATGGGGAGGCTCTAGGGAAAATTCACTTTGAAGCTCATTCAGGTTTTTGGCAGAAGCTAGTTCCTTAGGGCTGTAGGGCGGAGGTCCTCTTCCTGGCTAACTCTCAGCCGGGGGTTACTGTTAGCTCCTTGAGGAATCTTCTTTCTGCATGTCAGACCAGCATCACCGCTGAATCCATCTCATGCTTGGAATCTCTTGGACTTCCTCTCTTGCCTGTCTCTGACTCATTTGCCTGCTTTTAAGTGAAATGGCAACTAGTTATAAAAAAGAAAACATGTTAAATCCGTAACTCACAGGGGCATGGTTGAAATCTCTTCACTTCTAGCTGCTGTTCCTCTTCCAGTATTTCATAAAAGGGAAGTATATTAAAGTGTTCTGGTACATTTCTTTTCATTTATTCTGTCAAATTCTTTTGGTTTCAAAGTACAGATACCAACGTAAAGTAATAAACAAGCAAAAATGGTTTATTTTAAAAACCTTTTTATTATTTGATAAATTTTTAATTATTATTTTTTAATTTTAGTTTACATTCAGTACTATTTTATATTAGTTTCAGATGTACAACATAGTGGTTAGACAATCATATACTTTACAGAGTGATCTCGCTAATATTTCTAGTACCAACTTTACACTGTACATAGTTACTACAGTATTATTGGCTGTATCCCCCATGCTGTCCTTTACATCCCATGACTGTTTCGTAACTACTGATTGTACTTCTTCATCTCTACGCCTTTTTCACTCAGCCTCCCACCCCCTCTTTATTATGAAGCCATGATGTCTCAGGATTCTGGAGAATGGAAATGGCTAATAATGTTGGGCCTCCTAGAACTGGATCTGGGATCTCAGGAACTGACTTCTCCCAGACGCGCGGGAACTCTGCTATTCTCGGGCCCCATGGACTCCAGACTTCGAGTTCTCGCTTTCTACCTGCTGCTTAGCCACTCTGTTCTCTCTGTCTTACCTTCTAACTCATTTTGTACCGTGCCCACTAGAACCTCCTGCAGCAATTCTAAATTATGACTGTTCACAAAGACTTAGATTTATTATTGGGCTGCTATTGATGAGTTTTGGGCTAGATAATTGTCCATGGTTGGAATGGGGGGAGATGGGTGAGAAGGTCATAAAGGTCTCTGGTTACAGTAGATTCTAGAAAATGAGTATCTAGGGAATAAAATGATGGACATAGGTAGTATACTTGTTAAAAGTTTGGAAATTAGAGTCTTAAGGAATATTTAAATAATATATCATTGCTATTCTTAAATATTCATACCATATTTCTCTTCATTCTTTTTATAATCAAATGTATAGTTATGATCATATATATTTGTTTACACTTTTTCAGTATATGGGTCTTTTACCTTTTAGTTAAAATTATTCCTAGGTATTATATCCTTTTCAATGCAATTGTAAGTTGGTTTGCCTTCTTAATTTCTCTTTTTGATAGTTTGTTATTACTATATGGAAATGCAACTGATTTTTGTGTGTTGATTTTATAGCCTACAATTTTACTGACTTCATTATTAGTTGTAACAGTCTTTTGGTGGAATCTTTAGGGATTTCTATATATAGTATCATATATACTTGTCATTTCATCTTCAAATGGTTACAGTTTTAATTCTTCCTTTTCAGTTAGGATGCCTTTTGTTTTTCTTGTCTAATTGCTTTGGTTAGGACTGAATCAACTTTTTTTTTTTATAACTCAAAGTAATAGTTATTAGCCAACAAATCATATCTTACTATTTTCAAGAGATGCTGTCTAGTTTATTGGGGACTATTTATAATCTTAAACATATTCTTTTTTTTTTTTTATCCTCACCCGAGGATATTTTTCCATTTTTTGTACAGATAGAGTGGGAGGGAGAGAGAGGAAGGGAGAGAGAGTGAGAAACATCAACGTGAAGGGACACATCGAGTGGCTGCCACCCGCACGACCAACCAGGGCCGGGGACAAACTGCAACCGAAGTACGTGCCCTTAGCGGGAACCGAACCCGGGTCTCTCCGGACCGCAGGCCGACACTCTAACCGCTGAGCCAAACTGGCCAGGGCCTAAACATATTCTTTAATTGCTAAGTTCCTCTCCTTAAGAGTAGGCCTACAGACGGCAGGCAGAAGGTGGAACTCAGGGTTAGATTACATTAGCCTAGTGTCATGAACTGAAATAAAGTCAAGGAATAGAGGCTGTTGACAAGAGAGTGTTTGAGAGATTGAGCCTTGGACAGAGAAAATAAAGAGATGCCGTTAACTTGAAGCCCCAGTGAGGTAAAAGATAATGAAAGTAGATAGAAGGATAAGAGATTGGAATCAGAAAGTTGCAGTATACTAATTTATAGTTTTCAGGTGTTTGTTGGAACATCTAGTGTAACTAGAAGAAAATAATTAAAACTAGGAAATCTAGTTATTGAATTGATTATTTTTTGACTGACTTAAGTGAGAGAGAGTTTTACCTTGAAAATTCAAAATGGTATGTAGCTGAAACAATATTGAAACATTTCCCAGTTTATTCATGTAGAATTAACAAATTTAATACTGCAAAAAGGGGTATTTTCTTTTTTATGGACTTAACAGAGTATATCATCTTTTAAAAAACAATGAATTAATAACATGTTAGTAAAATAAAAGTATAAAATCTATTGCTAGATAAAAAGAAAGTTTCACAACTACTAATTTGCACTATTGGCTTAAAAAGAAATGCATGTTGAATGAGGAAAAACACTGTCAGTGGTCTGAGGTAAGAAAGATTTATGCAGGTATCACTTTGTTTTTAAATCAGAGAACACAAATATTTATGAGACCAGTTGATTTTTGTGGGATTTTAAAGATTTAAAATATAGATTGGTACTGGGGTGGGAGATGGGTCTAATATATTTTAAACTTAATATAACAATTATACCCCTGTTCTTTACTGAATAAACTTTTGACTGGAGAGCAGCTACCTTTGCTGTTGTTATAGTTGACCAGTAGGGGGCAGTATTAACAGACAAATAAAAAGCCTTTTAGAATTATAGGGTAATATAATTAAATCTTAAATTCTGTCTGCCCCAAGTCACTGGAAGGACCACAACACTACCTCATAAACAACATTATGAAAATGTGATACAAATTTAAAATCAGAGTATTTTTACATAATTTAGTGATAAAAGTAAGTGTTACTACTTGGATGAGTTATCCAAATTATATGGTTTAGGATTTTCCATCTCTGCATTTTTAAAAAACAAACTGAAAGAAGAGAGACTCCTTGAGTTTTAATAATTTCCTATTATTTAATCATTTTCTATAATATTTTATATAAGAATATACTACTACAAAAAGACAAATGGAAGCTGGGCCTTGTTTGGATTCTTTAAAGATACACTATATTTTATTTTGCATAAATTTTACCCCATTAGAAAGAATCCTAATGGAGATAGTTCTAATAAAAATGGTGTGAAGTAATCATTTTTAATGTTCACTTAGGTGGATGGTCATAGTGGGGAGAGAGAGCAGGACCGGTCAGTAGAGAAACCAGCCCTAGCACAGGCGGGCCAGGGGACCCTGGGAATGAAGGGGATCTGTCATTTTGTATCCAGTCTCTCTGCTTCCATAAGCACAGCCGTAATCAATTACAGACCCACTTGTGAGGGAGCCATTGTCTGCCTTCCGCTGAGACTTGCTGAGTTGGTTTTTGGACCGCCTCCTCTGCAGAAGCCTCGCAGGGTGATAGGGGAGTTCAAAGCACCTAACTTTTTGATGTGGATTTTGTTATTAAGACTTCTCTTTATCTTTTTATTCGTTTTAAAAATTGCCTGTTGGTTCTAGGAAAGGGAGTGGAAAGAAGAACACAACAGAGAATGAAAATGATCTGATGACATAATTCTGTGTGACTTTCAGATGGCAGGCCTTATGCATTCATTCAAGACGGACCAGTGCTGAAAATGTTGGCTAAAAAAATAAATAACGTTACTTTATCATAAGTGTCTTGGTAGAAAGTGAGAGTGCTTTCCCCAACACTAAAAAAAATAATTCACTCATTTTTGTCATGATTGCCATTTTACTTTTATTCTCAACCTCTCTTCTGTGCTCCTGATTCAAAATCTACAGTCTTATTGGCCCTGAAGTGGTCAGTAGTCAGTCTTGGTTGGTAGATTGGAGAGACTGGTGGAACTTTGCTAGAGCGGCAGAAGTAAAAATATTTCAGATAGAATTTGGCATAAATTATTTAAAGAATTATCAAGATGAAAAATCGATCAAATTACATACTGAATATTATTACTGATATATACTGAACTAGAGAGCATAAACAAACTATCCCTCTCAGACACCGGAACAAGTTACTTAGTAAATGAAAGAACAGTTGACCCCGAACAAGGGTTTAATCTTCGAGGGTCCACTTAAATGCAGATTGTCTTCAACAGGTATAGGTACTCCGTGTCTGCGGGTTTCGCATTTGCAGATTTGACCAAGTGCAGACTGAAGTATTTCTGATCTGTGTTTGGCAATCTATAAATTCTGAGGGCCAACTAAAATCACAGGTGGATTTTTTATTGTGTGTGTGTCCGTACCCCTAACCCCTGCGTTGTTCAAGCATAAACTGTAAATTCTCACACAGCAAGCCTTGGGGCTAAGACAGAGATGCCATGATATTAGTCTCAGCACCTGTCACAGCCTTGATCATTTGCTTTCTAGGCATAAATGGGCCAAGTTTCTACCTGAAGAGTAACCTGGCATAGGCATGAAGGAAGTCACATTCCACTACAGTTAACTGGATATTCAAGCCAAATAGAAAAGATTTCGGAATGGCAATTAAGGAATCAAGGGATCCACAAGAATATGTTTTCTTTCCTAAGATTCCTTTGCTTTTCCTAAGATTCCTTTGCTTTTCAGTATCAACTGACAACAACAAAACATTTCTCTGGGACTACAATTTAATAAAACTGCCGTTGCTGGGCAAGCACCTAGGCCTGTCTGTTTTCCTTGAGTCACGTGTCTGGGGAGGTTATAAGGAAGAACCTCGAAGCCCAGACCAGCCACTGTGCAGATGACTCAGGACACCTTCTCTGAATCCATTCATTACCCTCGCCCTAGTGGGAGTTACGCTCGAAGCCTGCCAATGAGATGTTGGTAATGTGGACTCTGCTTTAGGGAATTGGGTAAGGCTGCCAGAATTCATTCCTGAACTTTAGCAGCCACAAAAGAGTATTTTTCTGTCGTCTGTAACTGATTCAAAACCAGGTCTCAAAAGGACAAGCTTGCTTTTGTGCACCATCTTCCCTGACGTCCAACGACTAATAATGTTACAACTTCAGGTTTTCACAGATCGCAGGAAACATCTGACGAAAGCGGAGGAAATGTCATCTTTTGACTCAATTGGCCTGTTTTCACTGTTTTCTATAAAACATTCTCTTTGGAAAATAATTACGTGGTAATTCGCCACAAATTAATGGTTCTTTACGGTTAGATGAGAGATTAAATTGGTAATGTATCAAGAATCATAAAAAAAAAAAAAAAAAAAAAAAAAGATTTCCCAAATCTTTAGATGTTGAGTAAAGCAATTATTGTCAATTTATATTCAAAACTGCTTCCCCTTGCCTTGAAAAATATTTTCAAAACCCTATCCTGATTGGGTTGGCATCTCCACTTCCTTCTTGCTAAAAAACACACATAAGGGTAGAAGCTTGCTTTCAAGTTCATTGATATTATTATTTAGTTTTTACTTTTTAGTCCATTTGAATGTTGGCTGCTGTTTTGAGACTTCTGAGGGGCAGAGGTAGCTTTTCTTAATTAGGATTCTATGTACTTAAAGTTATCTTATTAGTAGAATGAACACATCTTGGAATATTTCCAAGTCATTTTGTAGAAAATGTCAGGGAGCTCGGAACAGTAGGTCAGTAAGAACTGCAGATAGTAAAACTCAGAGTCAGTCCCAAGGGCTCTCACAAGAAAGATTTGACTCTCTACCTCTGTATTGAGATTGTCTTTTTAGAGCAATGTATTCTTTTGGCTTCTAGTTCTAATTTTACTTTAGAAATTCTTTTTAATGTGCTTCAGACAGGGGCCTTCTGTCCAGATCTTGAATGCAAGTACTGTGTCTTTGTTTTGTATTCTTGTACAAATATATTTTATTGGGGACCTATTTCAAAATCCTTGTTAAACATGTGAGCTTATTCACATGAATACACTCAAACGCTGAGAACGAACGTAGGGGCCGCCATGGGAACAGAGGGACCTATGTCTCCCACTCATGGCTGCAACTCCCTGTTTGAGGAGAGAGATTTCCTTCATGGGCTGTACTTCGTACACTACCTTCTGCTGTGATGAACACACACACACACACACACACACACACACACACACACCACTGTGATTTAAGGGGAAAAAACACATTAGTCATAAAGCTCAGGAGCTGAAAGTATGAGAGTGAGGCTGGGATAGTAACTGCTCAGAACGTGAATGAATTGCCAGTTTTCACCAAGTCACTGGCTGGCCTTCTCAGGCAGGCTCCAAATTCCTGTTGAAACGAAGACTTTCTTTCCTGGACTAGGCCTGGCATTCCTGGGAAACAATGGCCCTTTTCAAATAGGCTCTGAAATTTCACAGGTGAAGGGAGAGGGGCAGTCATTCGATCCCACCCACAAGAAGCCTGCTAGGATTTTAAACGTGAAGACAGAGCCTATCGTGGAAATGCAGGCAAAGCTGGCCAGTGGTGGGGAGCTGCAATCTAGCCCAGAGGTTCTGCAGATCTGGGAATCGGACTCAGTTTCGGTGTTCGTCTCTGACTCATGTGGCAACCCTTTCTCTAGATTTCCTTAAGAGCAGACTGCAGAACCATCCACACAGGGTTTTATTTTGTATCGTGTTTTATGTTATGTCCTGTGCTATCAGTATTCAAGTTTGTCTTTAATTAGGAATTGACACTAGAATCTATAAAATAAAGGATCCAGTTGCTGATGTGTGCATGTCATTTTGGAAGAGATGCAAAGTAACCATATTCCATAGACACAGAAACACCTACATACACAATTCCAGGTATGTGTAATAATTTTACCTTGTATCCTTTCCAAAATTAACTTGATCTAATTATAATTCAATAATTTAAAAACTTTTAAATATTCAGATAGTTTTAGGAGTCTTTCATGAAAGTATAGACCTTATCTGATTTGAAGGAATTCGGGCATATTGATTGCCGTACTTACATGTACAATTAGAACCAGATGCATATCATAGATTTTATGGAGACTTATTGGATCATATCTTTCAGTGATTGAGTGAAAGAAAACAAATGCTCACTTTTATGGATGAGAAGACTAATAAAAGTTTAGACTGTGATGCTTATCAGCAATAAGCAGACAAGTCTTATTAGGTGCATCCCTCTGCAAGAGACCCTTTTCTCCCTTATTCCTTTTAACAGTGCTGATAACCGGCTGAGATCCCTGGTGCACCCAGTGTGCAATGCAGGCCTGACTTGGAGATGGATTTTAGCTGGAGCCTACTGAAAACTCAGAAAATAAATAACAGAGCTATTCGTGAAACTATTTCTCGAAATTATACAGACCTTACATAGTCCTTCTCTAAGAAACACGACTAACCTGACCATTATGTAGCTGCATAATACTTTGAAGTACTTTTGTTGATATTTGAGTTATTACATGGTATTATCTTCTCCACCCTCTCTGCCCCCAACCCCAGTCCCAGTTCTAACAGCAACCAGGGTATTCTAAGCTTATTTTAGAAAAAAGATGAAACTACATAACAACAACAATAAAATTAAATAATGGACATTTGAGTTTCAAATGAAAAATTAAAAAAAATAATAGTTTCAAAAGCATACAAATAATCAGAGAAAAAAACCAAGGTGTAATACTACAATAACATATTATCAATCAAAACCAGTTTTCCCAACCCACTGGAAGAACTTCCTGGGTGGATAGAGGACAAGAAACTGAGAAGTAAGAGCATTTAGATATTAGTATATCACTTGAGAAAAGATTAGGTGTATTTTGTTTCCCCAGCTCCTGAGTTAGTGGGAATTAATGATAATAGAACAAACTCATAAACTTGGGATTCTAGAACTAAGAGGCCTGAGACATCCCAAGTGGAGTTTAGAGAGGAGTCAAGCTTTATACCTGTCCTGTCTTCCCCACCCCCATCCACCCCTGCCCCTGCACCCTGCATGGAGAGGCATGCAGTCGAGTGAATGAGGTGTTGACGGTCCAGCTTTTAGAATCCCCTGCTTCACGTGCACGGCCTAGAGAGCAGCAGAATGTTTTTCTGTTGAATTGAGAGAGGCATGAACATGGCTCAGAGAATCCACAGACTGGAGGAGGGGTTATGTGGAGGATGAGGGTGCAGCTGACGTGTGTCTGAGCCAATGACAGAGACCGGAAGATGTGTCTATCACAGTGGAAATCAGAGTGAAGTGACCACCAAGAGCCACATAAACCTGCTAATTGTGTGACACCCTCTACCCTCCTTGCAGCTTAGATACAACCTTAGTGAAGAATGTACAGGAAGAAGGGTAAGTAACCAAAATGATTTGAGATGACCCTGAATTGACCAAGATTATTTTTACTGCCCAGCAAAATGAGTAAAAATGCTTCTTTAACACGAGTGTATAAAGAATAGATGTAAAGCAATGAGTCTCATGATTCAGATAGTGAAAGCAAGATTGCTTATTAGTGACTAAGCTGTCCAGAAAATTGCTGACTTCTTTGTTCTATTCAATCGTGAAATTATATATAAAGTAAACAATCTACTGCTATTTTGGGCCAAGTCTATTATCCTACAAGAAATATGGACAATAATCTATATAATTTATTATTACATAATAAATCTAATAATAACCAAAATAACTAAAGTTTTAATATAATTTTTAACTTATTTTTTACTGCAACCTTATGAGAGAAGCTTTATTATCTACACCCTACAGTTAAAGAATCTAACACTTAGAAAGTATGTATAAGCCACAAGTCCAAGGTCACAGCACTAGCTGGTAAATGGTGAAGTGTGGATGTAAATCCATGTCTGATCCTTCTTTTTTATGTTTTTCCTTTTTCAGCTTTATTGAGGTGTGCTTGACAAATAAAACTTGCGTACTTTTAGTTTGCACAGTGCAGTGTTTTACCTAATTGCTTAGCCCCTGCACCCTCCACGTGCCCTCGGATCCCAGGCCCAGCCCTTGGCCAGCTTCCCCTGCTGATCTGTGTGCGAGTCAGTTCAACCAGTACGATTGGGAAGATCTCTGTGGCATAAATGTTAAATAATAAGTAAGTCAGTATCTTCTTATAAGGAAAACAGAGTTTACTAGGGCACTCAAGAAACATACAACATGTCCACAAATATGTATACTACAAAGCAGAACATAATGATGCATGTAGAACAGACTGTTGACCTCATCTAATGTTTTTCCTGAACTAATAACGCCATAGCCATTAAATGAACAGGAGGCAGACCCTACCTTTTCTCCACTTTGCTGAACATACAAAGGAAAACTCAGAAATGTAGCTTTCTGATTTTTGAAACCCTCAGGTAGCTCGAAGTCATAGAAAACGGTTCCAGTGTGGAGAAGGGTAACTACTTTGAGGAGAACTCCTTTGAAGAAAATGGTGCTTTAAACCTCATCTGCTGTCAGAAGAGCAATGTGGCCTGGAAAAGAGTGGGGGGCTCCCATAGGACCACTCAGACAGCTTTGCACGTTTCCGACACCAGGGCCTTGAGACTGGGGGAAAGCTGCTCACTTGGTCTACCTGGGATGAAAGGAGGGCTGACTAGCTGCTCGGTGTGGGACCAGGGATGATGCTGCTGCTGAGACTCGCCGGAGCCCCTGGGGCTTGTTGCAGTAAAGGGTGTGTGACTGGCCCACGTATGGGCTATTGCAGGAAGAGAGCTGGGGAGAATCCATCTAAGGTCTGACTGCCCATGAGCACCAGCGGGATTGCCGAGGGGACTCCAGTCCAGTGAGAGTGTGTGAAGGACATCTCCAGGGGCATATCCAGCCAGGAGAACGAGACACCACAGCTCTGAAGATCTCCAAGGTATCCAGTCCCTGAAATCACACCTGAACAGAGTAAGCTTTTGACCACCTGTCAGTGACCGGAGCTTTCCGAAGAAGCCACAGTGTACTCCCAGGCAACTACGGATTGAACGCAAACAGAGGAAGCCGATGCTAAACTCCATCAGTAGCAGTCACGTAATATTTTTCCTGACACTTATTTATCCTGGAGGAGTCAGCAGCCATGGTTAACCCACCTCTTCCCACTGCAGATGGCCTCAGTCATACTCCTCTTCCAACCAGTTCCTCAAGCATGTCAAGTTCACTTTGCCTTGGGATTTTTGCATTAGCCGTCCTTTCTGCTCGGTGACCTTCCTGCTATGGTTGCAACGCTCTCTCTCTAGCCAGGCATTTAACTATTCAATATCATCCCTTCTATGGGGCCTTCACATATGGCCTTGTAGGACTTATTTAGGAGTTTGGCTTTTATTCGAAGTGGTAAATGAAGGAGGGCAACATGATTTGACTAAAACATTTTCTGTATGGTTTGTACAATTCATACACAGAGACAGGGACTTAGCCTGGGCCCCTGCATTCCCTATAAATATAGAGTTCTGTCTGCATAATATAGACAGTTTAGCCCACCTGGCAGGGTGGAGGTGTGGACTCAGAAAGGGTAAGACCCACACCTCTGGGGAAGCAGAGAACAGGGCAGCGCTGGGAGAGGTAGAGGTGTGGGGACTAGCTGGGAGAGGGCGTCCAGGTGCTGGCAGGCCACCAGAGTCAGGCCTCTGAGGTCAGTGTTTGTGAGGGGATGAGGGAATCTCTGGTGACTTTTGTAAGGTTGAAGGCACCAATAGTGGGTGATGGGGTTGCAAAGGAGTTTTAGAAATAGTCTTAGAAATTGCTTCCATCCTTAGGTTACAATAAATCTGCTTTGCATTAACAAAGAAGGGAGATGGTTTTGCTTGAGCCCAACCTAACCAGGGGAGCCCTTTAAAGGAAGGTCAAGTGTCAGAGGGTTGCTTTCCTGCTGACTGCAACCCTCAAAGAAGCAGCAGACTGAGCTGCTGAGAGAGGTCCCATGGCCAGAACCTGAGGGCAGGTAACTTCTAGCAGCTGATTGTTGTCTCTGAATGACAGTCACCAAGAAAATGGAACTTCAGTAATACATCCATAAGGAACTGAATTCTGTCAATGGCCCATGTATGCTTGCATGAGTCCCCAAGTTCCAGATAAGACCACAGCCCCAGCCAACACCTTGATTTGGGCCTGTGTGATCCTGAGCGGAAAACTCAGCCCCTCCATCCTTAGGTTTCTGTAGAAATGGTGAACAAATGGGTGTTGTTTTAAGCTACTAAGTTTGCTGCGATGTGTTACACCGCAAGAGAAAACTAATGGAGTCGGCAAGCTTTCCGCCTGGGGCATAGTAGACTCAAAACGCCTACTCCACATTCTGCAGGGGGTGTCGAGCAGGGGCTTTGTTATGTGATCTGGATCCCAAGGGAGAGTTCTGCACGCGGTAGCTTCATGCTTGTGCCAGTATGTCAGAGTCAATGGAGAACAGACTGGCACTGGACTTATTCCATAAGGTCGACTCGGGTGATAAAAGGGAAAAGAAGAGAAAGTGCACCTGTCCTCCGGGGGCTTCTGGTTTAGAAAAACAAAATTTTCTTAACAGACTACAAGACACTGTCCTAGAAAACTGCTTTAATAATAATTTCAAGCAGGAGAGAAATAGGACAGTTACAAATCTCTTTAATTTAGTAGATACTATCTTATCAATTATTATTTTATCATAAAACCAAAAATAGGTGCTGGGCTATTCTATTGAGTTTTCTCCTTGTAATATTGTTTAACTAGAGAAATATAGTAATTTCTTCTTATCTTGCCTTTGATGACTTTTCCTTAGGAATTCTTTTAGCCTACTTAGCCGTCCCATTTACCATGATCTTTCGGATACACTGAGAACTGCAGAGCTGGGGGACGTGTGAAGTCATTTAGCAAGCACCTTAATTTTAAACATAGGTAAACTGAGAACACAGAAATTAAGTGATTTGCAAATGCCAGTTAAAAGCCATGGCTGGACTTAAAAATCTCCCATTCCCCAGACCATGGTTCTTTCCTGGGCCATGCCGTATCATATTGCTTCTCTGCAAATATTTTTGTAGGAAGAAAGAATCATATAGATCTATGCAACCTTAACAACAAAGTTGGATTTACATTGTTTCAATGCCTTCATTTGATACATGAAAATAAATATATCTTTTACATTGTACAAACAATTGATGGGGTTTGGGCCCTGTTAAAAAAATATTTGGAGGGAATATCCCATGTGAAAACATTCTCATGGAACTTAAATTTATGCCTTAGAAGGGCCCTGAGGCCCTGGAGACCCCCAGTGCTGGTTATTTGTACTGGCTCCTCCTACTGTCTATTGGTTCTGATAATTAATAATTATAAAATACTTTTGAAAATTTGGTGCACGTACTAATCATTTTCTCACTGGTTTTGGACATGGTGGTGAATCTAGAGAAATATTAGAACTGTGGGTAACTATAAGAGGAATGACCTCACCCTCTCTCTGCAGGAGACAATATTGTCTTTGGTATTGTGATTTTCTTTTCCCCCATGTGAAAATTGGTTTTGGATGGAAATAAGGAGTCATTGGTCCCTGGTCGTTTGGTCATTTAATTAGGAGGTTTTTTAATTTCAACTGGAGCCATGTAGAGAATGACCACAGCAGTCCACACAGGGATTTTCACTGTGATTTCTGAAGTAAGTACAGATGGTGAGTCCCAGCAGGTGTAAGAGGTCTTTGGCTTCACGTAGTTTATAATCCAAAAAGAGAGATTAGATTCTGTTTTGATTTTGAATACAACATGGTACCAGAAAGTGAGTAAGGGTGTTTGACATCTGCAGCTTTGTTTGTGAGGTGGGTCAGAGTGGAGACCAGAGTTACCATCCTTGTCAAAAAGCAAGTAAGTTTTTTTGAACATATGTATGCCTAGATGAGTAGAGTGGAAATCTTAATTAAGTTTCTCTGTTGCATAGTTTGAGGTTTTGTTTTATAGCCGCTGTGCGTAATGAGTAGCTGTGTGAAGGGAAAAGTAAGACTTCGAGCTCACCAGGCCCCTTTCATTTGTACGTGTGGAACTGGCCCTTGTTCTTTTGCTGGAACTCAACGTTACCAAACTGGTGTTTTACTTGGCTTGCTAGCACTTTTATTTAAATAAATGCAGAAATTTAGGAAACATAAAATACAAGGTTCACTGTATTCTATATAGTTCAGGAGGAAAAAACCTTAAATATCTAGCCATATGTATTCCAAATATTAGCTAAAAGCTAAATAGCCCTTTATATAGTCAACTCAGCAAAATAATACTGACAAATTATTCTCTTGTGCTTTTATAAAATAGCTGTTATTTTAAGGTGCAGAAATAAAGAAATTACAAGATTTTAGAGAAACACTTCATGTGTCTCATCTCCAGCAATGCACCCACTACAAATATACACAAAAACAAGAGGAAGTTTCATAAAGTTATTAAAGCAATTCAAATGTGATAAATAGAAACTGTTTCTTTAGAAATGAGAACTACCCATGTAATTTATTCTTTAAGCTTGAAAGAGGAAAGTAAAGGATATTGGAGTTGATAATATATTTTTTTTAGATCATTCTTTTTGTTTTTTATTGCCCTTTTATATAGACACTGTATTTTATTTTTTTTTATTTATTTATCTTTAAATTATTTTTTTAAATTTATTAATTTGTTTTAGCTACAGATGTTTCTCATTTTTCCCACATTGACGCTCTCCTCCCCTTTCCACCTCATCCCCAGCTTTATTGTCTATGTTCATTGGTCATGCATACATGCATGTAAGTTCTGTGGTTTATCTCCCCCCCCCCAACTTCCCCTCATCTGAGGTTTGTCAGTCTGTACCCCACCTCTATGTCTCTGGGTTAATTTCATTCATCAGTTTGTTTAGTTCATTATATTCCACAAATAAGTGAGATCATGTGATATTTGTCTTTCCCTGCTTGGCTTGTTTCACTGAGCATAATACTCTCCAGGTCCTTCCATGCCATCTCAAAGGATAAGAGATCTTTCTGTCTTACAGCTGCATAGTACTCCATTGTGTACATGTACCACAGCTTTTTTATCCATTCGTCTACTGATGGGCACTTGGGTTGTTTCCAAATCTTAGCTATTGTAAATAGTGCTGCTATGAACATAGGGGTACATATGTTCTTTCTGATTGGTGTTTCAGGCTTCTTAGGGTATATTCCTAGAAATGGGATCACTGGACTTGATAATATTTATACTAAAATATGGCACAATTAGCATAATAGATACTAGTACTATATTACATGTAAGATTTTGTGCATATATGTTCATCAAAGAAGAAATTACTCTCTTTGAGCACTCATCTTTGATAGTTTTTCTTCTGCTGCTTCCTTTTCCTTTTTAATATTGTACATATATATATATATATATATATTTTTTTTACTAGATGTTTGTAAAGAGGGATGATAGATAGTTTAAGACACATACTTTGGAGTCAGAGATACTTGGATTTAAGTCTTAGATCTACCAGTTACCAGCTGTGTGACTCTATAAATGGGGGATGATAATGTTGCTTATATCGTAGTGCTATTGTGGATAGTTTATTTTCATTCCGGACATTGTAAAGGTTCCTCTTTTTTTTTTTCACTCTAGGAAACAAGGATGATGGATTGGCTAGAGTGACAATGTCACCATACCTGTTTACATGGGGACATAAAAGGAAACCCTCTTTACATAATATTTAATTTTAAAATGTAATAATAGAACATTTTTATTTTAGAGCAGTTTTACATGTTTTTATAATATCATATAAGTATTCCTTTTAAAAATTTCCTTCTTCCTGTTCAAGTTTTTATTACAAATATTATTGTGTATCAATCGATTTAGCTGCTCTTCATTTGCAGCCTGTATCCATCCTTTAAGTTAACATCTGAACTTTATGTTTCCTGCAACTGCTAAAAACAGAGCCCCCGAACTCCACCAATGTTTACGAAGTAAACAAGGAAAACCCGTTAAAGCTTATTGTAGGTCCCGTTGCAGGAACCAAATGTGACCACCTAGAAACATCATGGAGAAGGTAGTAAGGTAATAAAGCCGTAATAGCCACCAATACATGACCTACCTGGTTTCAGGAAAAGAAGTGGGCTAATTTAGCCGGACTGATTTTTTTTTTTTGTCTGGTAAAAAAAACAAAAACATTCTTGCAGAGCAAAGATGAAAGAGAGGAATCACCTTTTTCATCTTGAAAAACTGTTCTTATTCCTGTTCTAGTCAACTTATAAATAAACCCATGATGTGCTGACACTTCTGTGCATTTTAAAAGGGTCTTTGAGTTTTATCTCTAAGGGTGAGTATTCCAGAAATGTCTCTAAGGGAAGGTATCTTTGTCAGGTGGGGCCTCTTGGTAGTTCTCAGATCATACCACCCACTCCTATGGCCTGGCTTGTGTGTCACTGCAAACGGACTGAGATAGTTTTTCCTGGATAGAACTCTGGAGTAACGAGAGGAAAAGTCACTTATAGCTGAAGTCTGCACTCTGAAGATGAATCGTCCCTGACTATTGTTGTCCTTCAAATGACAATATACCCCAAGTTATGGTGCTTTATTAGGATGTAACCCCCTAAGGGAAAGTAGAGGTGAAGATGAGGGCCAAGAATGCAACTCAGGAGTTATAACTCTTTTCAAGCAGCTTGTTTACAATGATAGTAATAATACTGTGAGGATTAATTTTATGTATCGACTTGGCTGGACTATGGAGGCCCAGAAATTTGATCTAACATTGTCCTGGGTGTTTTTATGAGGCTATTATTGGATGAGATTAATATTTAAATTGGTGGGTTTTAAGTAAAGCAGATTGCCCTCCAAAATGTGAGGCGTCTCATCAATCAGTAGAAGCCGGAATAGACCAGAAAGACTGCTTTCCCTTGAGCAGACGGCCTTTAGACTCGAACCAGAACAGACAGGGGTGGGGACCTTTTGTTGCCAAGGGCCATTTGGATATTTATAACATCACTTGCAGGCCATACAATCATCAACTTAAAAATTAGCCTGCTGTCTTTAGTCAGGCTAATTTGGTGAGGCTGTGATACTAGCTGTACTGATTTCGTGGCCCTTCGTGGCCAGAGGGCCAGCCGCTCCCCACCCCTGCTTCATGTTTATGTATTATTTCATATTTAACTTGATAATTTATCAAATGAACCCCTGTATAATATCTCATTTAATCTCCACACAATTCCTATGAGACAGAGGAAATGTATTATTCTATTTTTACAGATAAGACAAAAAGGAAGGGTTAGAGAGGTAGAGAGGTTATCTGTGCTATTCAAAACTACAGTCAGTAAACAAAAGAGACTAGATTCAAACTCAGGACTTCAGACTTCTAGTGTAGTTTTGATTCCACTAGACTAGCTGTTTAACTGGAGAGCTTTAAATTATCCTGATGCTCAGGTTCCACTTCATATGAATTCAAAAAAGAATGTGACACACCAGGCTCCCCGCTCAGGGTTCCAGTGCCAGGAGAGAATCCCCTTAACTTCTGGCTGTAAAACCAGCGGGAACTGAGGCTGCGGGAGGGTGCAGCTGCCGGAGCCCCAGACAGTTCCTCTGAAAGGGCCTGTGCACGGACTTACTCGGACTAGCTCCCTCTGAGCTCCAGCATGGAGGGGAGGCAGCTTGAGGGGCACCAGAGACATACAGGGAAGAACTTAACTTTGGACTCGGGATGAGGGCTGGAGAGGTGGCTTTCTCCAGGACAGATGTGCTGGATGTTTCTTTGGTGAGTTCTTCCCTGGGGTGGCAGAGGGCCACCCTATCTGGGACTCTAGCAACCTGGCTCACACTGTTTGCTCATCACTGGTGATTCCCTGAGGCCCCACCCCACCAAACTTTTGAGCCCACCCAAGCTGTTTTCAAAGGCTTTACCATAAGATTGGCCTATCTTGGATACTGCTTCAGATTTTCCTAAAATTTCTCAAACAAGCACCATCTGCTCTCACTGAGCCCCATACTTCTCGTTAAGTGTCCCCAGGCCTGGCACTAGAAGCAGCCAGCCTTGGTTCACAGCTTAGCTTTTCCTGGGCACCTCCAAGCCCAGGACAAGAAGCAGCCATCTGCAGATTACTTTGTAGCTTATGCCTAGTAGCCCTGGATAGAACACAGGCAGTGGCTGACCTTGCCCCAGCGCCAGCACAACCAGTGGACAGCTTCAGGCCACATCAAAACACCATCACCCGACCACCTCCACAAGTGACACACTCAATGAGTGGACTCAGGGGGTACCAGAGCCCTGATGAAGTAAGTCTTTCTCTGTGTGTGGGGCCCCTGCACAGCTGATCCTCCAGGGGAGTCAGAGGGCAGTGGTCAGTGGGCACAGCCAGTCCTTGCAGCTGATCAGCCTGAGTAAATCCCTCCCACTGATGTACCAACAGCAATCAAGACCCAATTATAACAGAAGGGCGTACAGTCCACATTAGGGGTGCACCTCAAGGGCGGTGCTGGGGTGATCAGAGAGGCTGTGCCACTGGATCCTACAAGACACCTACTACAATAGGCCACCCTATGAAGCCTAGGAAACATAGCAACTTTACCTGATACATAGAAACACTCTCAGGAAAGCAGCCAAAATGAGGAGACAAAGAAACATGTCCCCCAAAAAAGAAAAGAACAAAACTCCAGGAAAGGAATGAAACAAAATGGAGATAAGCAATCAATCAGATGCAGAGTTGAAAACACTGGTTATAAGGTTACTCAAGGAACTTAGTGAGACATTGAAAGAACTTAGTGATACCTTCAAGGAACCTAGGGAGACCTCCAAGGAACTTAGAACATCAACAACATAAAAAAAGACCAGTCAGAAATGAAGGATGCACTAACTGAAATTAGGAATAGTTTACAGGGAATCAATAGTAGAGTAGGTAAAACCAAGAAGTGGACCATCAATTTGGAATATAAGGAAGCAGAAAACACCCAATCAGAACAGCAAAAAGAAAAAAGAATCCAAACAAATGAGGGTAATGTAAGGAGCCTCTGGGACAACTTCAAGCGTGCCAACATTCGTATCATTGGGGTTCCAGAAGGAGAAGAGAGAGAACAAGAAATTGAAAACCTATTTGAAACAATAATGACATAAAACTTATCTAACTTGGAGAAGGAAACTGACATACAACCAGGAAGCACAGAAAGTCCCAACGAAGATGAACCCAAAGAGGCCCACACCAACACACATGATCATCAAAATGCCAAAGTTTAAAGACAAAGAAAGAATCTTAAAAGCAGCAAGAGAAAAGCAGTTTATTACCTACAAAGGAGTTCCCATAAGACTGTCAGCTGATTTCTAAAAGCAACTTTGCAGGCCAGAAAGGAGTGGCAAGAGATATTCAAGGTGATATAAAGCATGACCTACAACCAAAATTATGCTATCCTGCAAAGCTATCATTTAGAATCAATGGACATATCAAGTTTCCCAGACAAGAGAAAGCTAAAGGAATTCATCACCACCAAACCAGTATTATATGAAATGTTGAAGGGTCTTCTTGAAAGAGAAGAAGAACAAAAATATGAACAATGAAATAGCAGTTAATACATATCTATCAACAATTGAATCTACAAACAAAATGAGCAAGCAGAACAGAAACAGACTCATAGATACAAAGAACTTTGTATTGCTTGCCAGATGGGCAGGGGGTTGGAGGGATGGGTGAAAAAGATGAAGGAATTAGGAAGTACAAATTGGTTGTTAGACTGATGAGCCTCAAAGGGAAGGGGGGAGGGGAGGGCGGGATGAGATAAACCCAAGAACTTCTATGCATATGTGCATAACCAATGGACAGTGACAGTAGTGTGGGGAGAGCAAGAGGGGGGAGAGATTGGGGAGGAGGGGTCAATGGGGAAAAAAGGGGGGGACATCTAATATATTCAACAATAAAGATGAGTTAAAAAAAAAGAATATGACAGTGGCAGTCAGACATCAGTACTTTAAAAAAAATGTTATTTTATTGTTGAGAGTAACAGTTTTCCCCTATTTCCCCTCTTTTGCCCCTCTCCACCTGGCTCTCTCACTTATATGTGTAATCTAATGAACAAAATAAACTGACGAACAAAACAGGACCAGAGACTTGGAAGCAGAGGACAGACTAACAGATCTCAGAGGGAAAGGGGAAGGGGGGGGGGGGGACGAGATTAACTAGACAAAAATTTCTGGGTTTTTGTTTGTTTGTTTGTTTGTTTGTTTGTTTTTTATCCTCATTCAAAGACATTTTTCATTTATCTTGAGATAGAGCGGGAGGGAGAGAAGAAGGAAGAGAGAGAGAGAGAAACATCAATGTGAGAGAGACACATCGAGTGGTTGCCACCCACACAACCCCAACTGGGGCCGGGGACAAACTGCACCGAGGTACGTGCTGGGAACCGAACCCAGGGCTCTCTGGTCCATGGACCATTGCTCTAACCACTGAGCCACACCGGCCAGGGCAGTACTTTTAAAAGATTCCCTAGGTGGTTCCAGTATTGAGCAAAGTTTGGAAATTACTAATTCTTTTAATCACAATTTAGCCTGAAAGTTGTTTCTTTTGGGAATGTGTTTCTAAGGCACCATTAACACATACTCTCACTGGTTTCTTACCATGAATTATATTCACAGAAGTGGTGAATGTTACCTCTGAACATAAGAACATAAAATTAAGTGTAATCAGTAGGTTTTCATCTGTGAAATCACATATACTAAAAGTCTGTGAAAAATAAATTGGCATTTATAAGCTCTATGAGGCCAGTGATTAAATTCTTAGCTTCCTAATTTGGGTCAACCAAGTTATCAAGAAAAATTAAAAACAAAAACAAAAAAAGCATTCCTGAAAAAGCTTTATCTTTCTCGGCCAAAACTCCTGTTTATTTCTTTTGGGAACTGCTTTCAAAGTTAACTACTTATCTTATTCTCTTATTATCATCTCTACTCCTTTTCTGTTTATTCAAAGGAAATTTTGCTAGTAAGATCAGGGGAAAACAAGCAAGTTTCGCTATCAGTGGATATGAAAGAAGGTCATGGATATCAAATATGCCACTCTGTGCTTTCTGTCAGTCAAGAGTCCAGGAACCCAGGCGTCATTTGGCAGGATTGTTGCGTGCCCAGTAGGCCGAGAGAATCCAATTCAGGGCACTCCAGGAAGTCTGTCCACATGGAACCAGAGCCCAGTATGATAATGGTTTTGAGGTAGTCCAAGTGGAAAATTCAGTCCAGTGTCCAGGTTGCCCATCAGGTACAGGTGTGTTATCAGCAACTAACTTCAAAGCTTTGGGTTCTAGTCAAAGGGTAAGTGTGTTTAACAAATAATAAAAATAAAAGCCTTCTTAATGGTTCTGGGCAGGTGGACCCTCTGAAGGAGCCAGAGGTTGGTGGCAAAGAGGATAGAAATCTGTGCGTGCAACCAGAGCAGGTTAGTATCTTACAGATACCAAGCAGCGAGGACTCCCTCGGAGGGAGGATGCAGTGGAGTCCTGACTCGTTTCTGGAGAGCTCTTCAGAGTAATTGCCACCGAAGTTCTGAAAAGTAAGGAAATGGCAGTGAGAACTCCCAGGTGGTTATAAGAATGTTTCCTTGATATATTGACTATTTTCAGAGGTTTGGGGAAAGGGTGCATTTTTCCCTTTTCTTTCTTTTTTTTTTCTCCCTCACTTAAATCTGGGCAGGTCAGTTTCATTCTTTTAAGTACAACCAGTCCCATTTCACCATCAAGAAAAACATATCTGCATCAGCAGCCTCTGTCACCCAGTGAATTTGGCATGAGAAAACTAGAAAAGTTACCTAATACTGTCCTCAGAGTACACGTCAGGATGCCCTGTATGGGTAGATCTGCCCTTTAGTACGTACAGCTCGGTTCTCTATACTGCGACCCAGGGTAGATGGTTTTGTACTGCATCCCACTCTCGGGTGACGAGGAATTATAGAGTTGGCATTGGATCCAGAGTCCCAAATATGTGTTCTTGGCTCTGCTGCTGATTGTGCACTTTAGATTCTCTTCGTCTCAATTTCCTCATTTGTTTATACGTGAACATGAATATGCTTTTCTGCTATACCACCATAGGTTAATTTAAGGGTCAAATATGAAACTTCCTTGCCAAAATTGAAATCTGAGGCATTACTTTTTATGTAACTCTTTCTAAACATGCACCTTCACCTCTGTGTGAGAAGGTAGAAAGTATGCCTACGGCCTCTCCTGTGCTTTTGAAACAGTAGCGTGCATGTTTGAGGAGGTGAGGGCATGATATAGTGAGCTACGGTATGCCTCGTGTTAATTATTAGCATACACATTGCTCCTGGATTTTGAAGATAACAAGTGAGACGTCAATGTAATTCTAGCGAGTGGCAGGTACTTTCAGCATACTTCCCGAACCCGGGGACACATCTACTTATGTTCCTTTCTGCTTTTAGGGACTAGGGACCCTCAGGCAGAACAGCTGAGGAGCCCTAGCACTGCGACAATTCCAACTCTTCCAGGAAGTACATGAGGCCTTCCATAATATTGGGTTTAATTATCCATCGACTTTAACCTCCACTGCATCCCACGACAGTCTGTGTTCCTACCACTACAGAATGACTGCTGAGATGTGTGCTGCATTGCGTAGTTTCATGTATTAGCATCTTCCCTTGAATTACCTTGCTTTATCCTAGGTACTTAGAAGAGGGACCCAGGCCCAGTTAGTGTGTATGTGTGTGAAAATTTCAAGATATTAGTAACGCCAATCCTCAGACCCTACATGCCACCTCCTCTGGCTCTGTGGCTCCTATTTGAAAGTCTGGACATAGCTGCTATTTGTGTTTCTTTGTTTTCTTGGTCAATCTGGCTAGCAGTTTATTGATCTTACTGGTCTTTTTAAAGAACCAGATCTTGGTTTAATTGATTTTATCTATTATTTTTCTATTTTCAATTTCATTTATTTTTCCTAAATTTTTTGTTTCTTTTGCCTGCTTTATATTTACTTTGACTTACTTTTTCTTTCTATTAAAGGCATAAAGAGCTACAAATTTTAAAAATCTAAGCACCAATATAGCTGCGTCTCCAAACTTCAAATGTTTTGTTTGTATTCAGTAAAAAGCACAATCCTACATATCCTCTCAATGTTTAGACCTCTTCAAAAAAATTTTAGTGGTATTTACAACATTTACAATATATACGTTTTACCTAGTTTCCCCAATGACTGTATTTCACCCAACTGTGGTATAATCTCAAAACCAGTAAATTGAATTTGGTACAATATTCTTAACTAGATTACAGATATTATTCAGATTTTACCAGTTATTACATATATTCATATGTGTGTGTGTGTGTGTGGTTCTACGTCATTTTAGTGTAGATTCATGTAACTGCAACAATACGGGAGTCATCCCAAAGGCACCCCCTTGTGCTCATTGTTACAGTCACCCATGTCCACCGTCACTGTCTTCTGCCAACTGCTAATCTGTTTCCTTTGCTAAAAGTTTGTCATTTTCAAGATATTGCATTCTGTCATTTCAAAAGTATAATATACATGGGATAATACAGTATGCAACCTTTTGATATTAGCTTCTTTTTTTTAGTGCCCTTAAGATTCATTCAAGTTGTTGCATGTATAACTAGTATGTTTCTTTGTATTTCTGAATAATATTCCATTGTAAGGATGTGCCATAGTTTAACCTTCACCCATTGAAGGATTTTTCCCCCCAGCTTTTGGTTATTAACAATAAAGAGTCTAATAAGGCCCTGGCTGGTTTGGCTCAGCGGTTAGAGCATCAGCCTGCGTCCAGAGCGACCTGGGTTCGGTTCCCGCTAAGGGCACGTATCTCAGTTGCAGTTTGTCCCCGGCCCTCTTTGGGTCATGCAGGTGGCAGCCACTCGATGTGTCCCTTTCACGTCAATGTTTCTCTCTCTCTTCCTCTCTCTCCCTCGCACTCTATCTGAACAAAAAAAAAAAGGAAAAATGTCCTCGGGTGAGGGTAAAACAAAAAGAGTCTAATAAGATTTATATACAGTGCTTTATGAAAAATAAGTATTTTTATTGATTTGGAGAAAGAAACATTTACCTTTAATAGTGTAGAAATGAAAACTGTAAGACACATTCTTCCTCCTCCACCAGTTTCCTCTTCGTGCTCTTCCTTCCTTTCTGTGGCTGTGAGTTCTCGCCTAGGTCATTTTCCTTCTCTCTCAAGAACTTCGATATTTCTTGTAAGGCAGATCTGCTGGCAAGAAATTCCCTCAATTTTTGCTTGTATTCCAAATGAACTTGGGCACTAGTAGGGACAGTTGGGTTTTCGTCATGCGCTCTTACTCAGAGGTTCTCTTTCTCTTTCCTTGTTTTCTCCTTTCCTTTCAGTCTTTCCTTACGCAGGCTGTGTGTTTGTACACACATTTATAAACATTTAGTTATCTGCAGGAAAGTGAAAGGTTTTTAATAATTTTAGAACTGATTATTTAAAAATGCTGACCACTCTTAAGCTGAAACAAAACTTGGTAAAAACCACTACAGAGTTAACCCTGGAAAATGAAAGAAACCAACTAAAAATATGTAAATGAAGTCAATTAGATCATTGAAATTGCTATGGCAAGCCAAAAAGCAGTTTTTGCTGAGTGTTCAATTTTTAGAATTCTCTCTCTCTCTCTCCCTCTCTCCCTCTCTCCTTCCCTCCTTCCTGGTCAGTAAAACCAGAAAAAATTTGTAATAATTACATTTCATTCTCATCACTATTATGTTCATGGCAATAGCAACATTAATATAGCTAATAAAACTGGAACAACTAGACTCTATTTCCAAGCAATGCATGAGAAGGAAATCAGTCATTATTCCTGACATTGATTTTGTGGTATATTCTCCATTATATATGATGTCACCAGATATATTTCTTCCTAGTCAAGAGAAGTCAAATTCCTTTGCTTATCAAGTCCAGTATTTTCTTATTAATTCATTTGGTTGCTAGAATAAGTGTACTTCTTCTAGATATGCTGAAAACACAGGAATGATTGCCATTCTGTTTACTGTTGTGGTCCTAATCTAGGCTAAGACCACTTTTGAAGTCTCATAGATGCAGAGTTGATTAAATGCCAAATGCTATACTTAAAAAAAAAAACACAATCTTTTCTTTCTGGGGTAATATAATATAATTTTATAATTCTCCTGGTATCATTGTATATACTATATTTTATTGTTTTTAATCTTGTATTTATTCAGTGGAGTGTACAAAAATTTTAGAAATTAGGGTAATACATAATCTCATCTCATATTTGTTCTAGTGAATCTAAGGGAAAGTAAAGGAATTGTAAAGAGTTTGTGCAACTTTTTCCTATGCTATTTTACTAAGCTTCCCTGGTATTCCAAAGAGGGTAGGCTTACTTACTTGAAATTTGTTTGTTTATTATATTTTGTGAATCCTCACCTGGTGATGTTTTTCCATTGACTTTTTAGATAGAGTGGAAGGGGGGGGTATCGATGTGAGAGAGATGCATTGATTGGTTTCCTCCTGCACTGGGGCTGGGGATCAAACCTACAATCCACAAGTATGTGCCCTTTACCAGAACTGAACCCATAACCCTTTCGTCAGCGGGCTGACACTCTGACCACTGAGCCAAACCAGCCAGGGCTTAAAATGAATTTGTAACTAGATTTCTTTCTCTCTGTGCCTCTTCTCCCTCTCCCCCTCTTTCCCTCTATCTGTTCCTCTCTCTCTCTCTCTCTCTCTCTCTCTCTCTCTCTCTCTCACACACACACACACACACACACACACACACACACACACCCCTAGTATCTTAGGTTTTCTTGCTGCTGTGGACACTTAAAAAGAAATACAATAAACCATCTTCTCTCTCCATGTTTAACTCATCCCCTAAAAGTCAGAAATCATCATCATATTTTTGGAAGTCTAAGTCTCCACAAGTAAGAAACCCATTCTGGAGAAAAATGAACAGCATTTGTTTGAAACTGGATCATTTCAGAGAGGTAGGCGATGGAAGTGAATTTTCAGTGGGAGCAGAAGATGTGGCTCGTCCAAGAGGCTGAGGTTACCTGAGATTTAGAGGCAAGTTTGGCAGTTCTTCTTGCTACAGAAGCCTGTGTCCAGATGGCACGTCTCACCCCACAGTGGGAATGGGATTGATGATGGCTGTGTACTGCCAAACCCAGGTCAGTGGAGAGAACTGGAGACATCCTAATCTCTGAGTTTGGTTAAACTCAGAACCAGGGTCTGAGAGCCAGTCGGTATTGCTTTTCAATTACAGCAATTTGAATAAAGGAGCAATGGTCAGGTAGAAATAATGATGGATGATTTTTCAGACATAGAAACTCAGGAAAGAATTCCAATAGTCAATGAACTGCATTTATTGCCAACGTTATGTAGAGCCTTGGAGGGTAGTTAATTTAGCGAGATGAATCAATATGAAATTTCTTAGACTTGAGTATTATGGGCTAAAATTAACACCAGGCATGTATGGGATAAGCTGGGAATTATTAAAATAGTTTTTTGTAATATATATTTATAAAAAAAAACTAATTATAATACTTAGAATTGGGGATAGTTAATTTCTAGATAACAGGCATTACCATGTTGGAGAATTCATGGACAGTGGGCACTCTCGTAATGTCCTGCGGATTTGGGGAATCCTGGTGGACTGAGATGAGACTGAGAGTGAAGGGAACTTAGGGAGTAGTTTAAGGTCTGTGAGAAGATATGTAGTGATTGATATAATGGTCAGTAAAGGAAGTGAAATTAGCCTTTTCAAATGAATTTCTCTGTGATTTCCAAGAAACCACTGAGAAATAAGGGGCATAGAAGAGAATATTTAAGTCTCCCATCTCAGAGTCTGAATTTAAAAATAACTTAACCATTTCTCTCTGAAAGAGGAATGGACACTAGCCAATGTCTTCAGTGTCTTAGAGAAGTGTTTTTCAAAATGCGTTTGCAACCTGTCAGTGAATCATGAAATACTATTTAGAGAATCACAGCAAGCATTTGTAAAAATGTTATTGGATTTATTTGGCTGACATTGATTAATAAAATTATATAGGTTTCAGACGTGCAGTTCTGTACTATATCATCTATACATTGTATTGTGCATTCACCAAAGTCGAGTCTCCTTCTGTCACCATATGGCCCCTTGACCCTCTTCTCCTCCCCGCCCCCTGTCCCTCTGATAATCAGCATGCTGTGTTCTGTGTTTATGAGTCATCGTTTTTTTTTTTTGTTTTTTTTTGCTTGATCTATTCACCTATTTCACCCAGCCCCAAACCCCTTCCCCTCTGACAGCTATCTGTTCTGTGTATCTATGAGTCTGTTTCTATTTTGTTCATTAGATTCCACATATAAGTGCTATCATACGACATTTATCTTTCTCTGGCTGGCTTACTGCACTTCGTGTAATGCTGTCCAGGACCATCAACACAGTTGCAAAAGGTAAGATTTATTTCTTTTTTATGGCTGAGTAGTATTCCATTGTGCAAATGTACCATAGCTTTTTTATCTACTCATCTACTGATGGACACTTGGGCTGCTTCCACATTTTACTATTGTAAATAACGCTGCAATGAACAGAGGGGTGTGTATAATTTTTTGAATTAGTAACATAAACATTTTTTAAAGTATCTAGTGAGGTGCCCTGGCCTGTTTAGCTCAGCGGTTAGACCATCCGCCTGCGGTCCAGAGAGACCTGGGTTCGGTTCCCGTTAAGGGCATAGGGCATGTACTTCGGTTGCAGTTTGTCCCCGGCCCTGGTTGGGTTGTGCGAGTGGCAGCCACTCGATGTGTCCCTTTCACATCAATGTTTCTCTCTCTCTCTTCCTCTCTTTCCCACCTACTCTATCTGAACAAAAAAAAAAAAGGAAAGAAAAAATGTCCTCGGGTGAAGATAAAAGAAAAACATCTAGTGAAGTATAATAGAATAAAATCGAAATACATGATTACATCACATACAGTAAGAGTCTGTATTATTTTATATGTATTAAAGACCTGTAATACACATATACTTGTGTAATGGGTCACAGTGAAACTGTTTCTGACTGTAGTTCAAAACAAATGAGTTGGAGCCCTCTGTCACAGTCTGTGGAAACTTCCATAGTCTCCAAACATGAATGTCATTTTTATACACAGGCTGCGGTGTTATGACTAGAGGTAAGGAAGACTGCTCTTCCAGGGAAGAAAAAGGTAAACCCTCCCAAACTGAGGATTGTTGAAGGAGATGAAACTCCTGGGTGGGTTGAGAAGACATTTGGAAAGAATTAACTGCTAGAGGAATGGAAATTACCTGAGGTCATGGAACACTAGTGATGAAGAGATGGGTTGAAAGTTTCAGAGTTTGAGTCTTAGAAGTGTAAACACACAGTGCAGTATACAGATGATGTGTCATAGAATTGTACACTTGGTACCCATACAATTTTATTAACCAGTGTCACTCCGATAAACTTTAAAAAGAAAGTGTTCAGTGCTGTGGCTGGATGTCTGAGTAGTTTTGACAATCTTAAGATCAGGTCAGCTTTTTAAGACCAACCGGATGGCTGATGCCAAGGCCAGATGACTTGGAGATGTCTCCGTGGCCAGAGGAGGCACAGCCCTGCCCGGAGAGTGTGGCTCAGGCCCAGCAGGACCAAGCACAGGGAGGGGCTGCCCTGAATAAACTCCTCTGTGAGCTCCACCTAGTGGAAATTCAACCCCTCCCTCCAACTGTTTTGAACTTGAAAAGCTCATTAAAGCAGGAAAGGAGGGGGAGGTGCTGGTTCACTCTGAGACTGAGGGGAGTTAAGCATGAGGTGATTTTAGTGACCCAACTTTGTGCTCCACCAGACAGGACACATGGGATTTAATGCAGCAACTCCAGACTGGAATGTAGCTTTGTCCAGGAAGCCTCATGAGGGGATCCTTCCACAGGCCCCCTGAGATCCCAATACTTTGGTGCCAAAATAAAGTATCAGAAGTGTTCATCAAAATAAAGTGTTCATCATTTTATGGTGACGTGAGCTGCAATACAGACCTTAACACTCTGAAGACCATCCTGAACCTGAGTCAAAACTGTAATGGCTCACCCTGGCTGGTGTGGCTCTATTGCTTGGGCATTGTCCCATGCATGGGTGTGTGGGGGAGGGGGGTTTGCAGATTCAGTACCTGGTCAAAGCCCCCGCCTACGTTGTGGGCTTGATCCCTGGTGGGGGTGTGCAGGCTCATTGACGTTTCTCTCTCTCCCTTACACTCTCCCTAGAAATCAATAAACTATTCTTAAAAAAAGAAAATACTGTAAAGTCTCAACCACAGAAAGGAGGATCACGTCAGAAATTGTGGTCTAAGATTTCAAAGAAACCTAGAGGGGCATTTACTTTGCTGGTTAGGGAAGCTGGACATTTTATGGAAACAGCGTTTGCAATTGTGAATGCTAAAAACTCAAGAGCCATAGAAAAAGCATCCAGGGCAGGAGTTTAGAGCCAACTGTAACTGACTGAAGTTTCGGAGCCCACAAGATAGATGGCAGTTTTCAGAATTCCAAAGTTATATCAGTGTGGCCAAAATAGCCATAGTAAAGATGGTAGCATCCTGCAGTGTGGCCGGGACACTTTCCGTGGTTTTTTGTCACCACAGAAGCTGAGAAATTCTCTATGATCCAATGGAACTATTGTGACAAGGACACCCCAAAGTGAATGACTTTGAATTTCTTTCCAGCCAGGTGGGTAGAGGGACAAAGCAGATGAAACGGGATTTTTTTTTTTTTTTTTTATCCTCACCCGAGGACATTTTTCCATTTTTTGTTCAGATAGAGTGGGAGGGAGAGAGAGGAACAGAGAGAGAGAGAGAGAGAAACATCGATGTGAAAGGGACACATCGAGTGGCTGCCACCCGCACGACCTACCAGGGCCGGGGACAAACTGCAACCGAGGTACGCGCCCTTAGCGGGAACCGAACCCGGGCCTCTCAGGACCGCAGGCCAACGCTCTAACCGCTGAGCCAAACTGGCCAGGGCAGAAACTGGATTTAAAACAGTGATAGAATCTGAAAGTTTGTAAGCCCGGATGTTGTGGTGTGGATCACATGAGGACAAATACATATACAATTGCCATATAAATTTATCTGTTTATTTTATTATTATATTGTTTTCACTCCTTACCCAAGGGTATGTTTTTATTGATTTTATTTTATTTATTATTATTATTTTTTAATCCTCACCCGAAGGTATTTTTTTTATTAATCTGCAGATAGAGTGGGAGGGAGATAGAGGGAGAAGGGGAGAGAGAAAGAAACACTGATGCAAGAGGGACGCATGGACTGGTTGCCTCTCTCACTACCCCAACCAGGGCCGGGGATGAAACGCAACCAAGGTGTGTGTCCTTGGCTGGAATAGAACCTGGGACTCTGGTCTGCGGGCATCGACTCTACTGCTGAGCCAAATGGGCCAGGGCTGTTTTTATTGATTTGAGAGAGAGAGAAACATTGATCTGTTGCTGCCCATACCTGGGATTGAACCAGCGACCTAGGTATGTGCCCTGATGAGGAATTGAACCCACAACCTTTTGATGTATAGGACAACACTCTAACCAATTGAGCCACCTGGCCAGGGCCAAAAAATTAATTTTTAATGCATTTAGTTCTCATTTTAAATATATTCATACACATGAAAGACCATGTGATTCTTTTCAGCTGTTATATTAGAGAGGAAGAAAAGCTTAATGACTTGGTCCTGGTGGTATCATCTTACAAACTAGTATTCATACAGGGGTGGGCAAAAGGAGGTTTACTGTTGTGAGTATGTGAAACAGAGTTTATTCTTGTATTAGTATATGTTAATGATTGTATTATTTATTTAGATTACAACTATAAACCTTCTTTTGCCCATCCCATTCAGGTAGACTTCAGAGATATTGTAGATTTTGGTTTCAGATTACCACAATAAAGCGAGTCATCATCTTTTTGCTGGTGGAGGGTCTTTTCTTTGATTTGTAAAAATAACGCAACATCTGCCCAGCCGGTGTGGCTCAGTGGTTGACTGTCCACCCATATACACCAAGAGGTCACCGGTTTGATTCCTGGTCAGGACACTTGCCCAGGTTGTGGGCCCAATCCCCAGTGGGGGCATGCGGGAGGCGGCCAGTGGATGTTCTATCTCGTCAATGTTTCTATCTCTCTCCTTCTCCTTCCTCTCTCTAAAATCAATAAAGGGAAAAAAAATATATATATATATAAATAATGCAACATCTGTGAAGCACAGTAAAATGATTTTCAACAAAACGAGGCATGTCTGTCTGTACCTGAATAGCTTTAGGTGGAGCCAGCCCAGCGAGGTCTTGCCTTTTGGCTGAGCTCAGTTGAAGTGAGTTTCTTTTTTTGTTTGTTTTTTATTTATTCATTATTTTTATCCTCACCTGAGGACATTTTTTATTTTTTGTTCAGATAGAGTGAGAGGGAGAGAGAGAGAGAGAAACATCGACATGAAAGGGACACAACGAGTGGTTGCCACCTGCACAACCCAACCAGGGCCAGGGACATACTGCAACCAAGGTACGTGCCCTTAGCAGAAACCGAACCCGGGTCTCTCTGGACTGCAGGCCGATGCTCTAACCGCTGAGCCAAACCGGCCAGGGCTAAAGTGAATTTCTGTTTAGTATGGCAAATGTCTAGGACAGTGACCACAGGAGCAATGATGTCAGAATATAAAAATTTGACTATTATATTTGAATAATAGATTCCTAATAAAAAGTAAATGATTTGATAAAATTTTATTTATTCTGACAGTCTCGACATTTGTTCTATGATGGTAATATTTACTTTGAAACATCGACTCTAGCTGTGTTGATTGAATCCTCGGACATTCAGCAATTCACCAAAAAGCAACCCAGTTTACCTGTTATATATAAAATCTCTATAAATACTGGTTCTAGCAAGGGACTATGGTGATGTGTATGCCTGCTGGAAAAATAGTTATTTTTCACTGGGAGGTATCTTTCCTTAACTCAGGAGCCGTTTTAGGACATGCAAAAAGGGATTAGCGAGCAAACGAGAGAGTGCCCAGTACATGATGCATCTGTTAGTGCTGGCAATTATGTTTGAGGTAGATGCCAATTTATTTCACTTGTTTTGATTACAATAGACCCTTAGATTCTGCATTTAACATTTGACATTGACTTCTGATGAAGACAGAAAATGCATGATATGTAATAATTTTCACTTGGGATAATAATACCTAAAGCCTTGAAAATATCAACATTTAAAAAATTATGTAAAATAATATATATAAAGAACTTAACAGGCATTTCAGTGACCTCAACTGTGAAAGACTTAGTGTATTGCATAGGTTATCTGAGGACTACCTACCATTTATATCTTAATTACTACTGTTGGTAAATTTAGTATTTTAAAAAGTTACTTGATTGTCTCTGGGAATATATTATTATTTGTATTAATTTACTTTCTACATCGCAGCTATGATAGGATCTTGGGGTCTAGGTCCTATGGAGCTTACCATCTTATTTGTAAATTAAAAGGGAGCAATGGATGCAACAATACAGAGGGTTTATGACCTGCTCTGAGAGTTACAGGAAGAAACACAGACCATGGAAGCCAGTTACAGTTCTTCACCATCCACTCTTCTCAGTCACTCACTCAAATCTCCTAAAAACTGTACTAGGTCCCTCTTTTCCTACTTACCTTGAGGAATAAGTCCTGTGGACCAATTCATTGATTAATAGAGTTCTGTTGTTTCTTCTGCAGGAAATGACTCATTGATCAAATTAAATTTTATGCTTACTATTAAGTTTTTTTGTTTTTTGTTTTTTTACTTATTTTTTTCTGTCTTTCTCTGAATACAAACTACAGTGGTTTATCTTTACAATTGTGCATTGTTCAATGAACGCCATGTTCTAAGATTTATGCTATTGAGTGATTTTGTCGTTGCGCACACATCAGCGAGTGCACTTACACACACCTGTGTGGTACGGCTTGCTGCTCCCAGGCCACGAGCCTGTACAGCATGTCACTGTACAAAACAACCCGAGATTCGGTCAAGCACAGGAGAAAAGGATGCAATTGAGAAACAGTGTAAACACAAGATGTAACACAACACACTGTTTTACAGCAAACTTATTAAATAAGTAAACAGAATACACTCTACAATAATAAAAATGTAGTGCAATAAATACATAAGTCAGTAACACAGTAGTTTATCATTATCCAGTGTTCTATACTGTATATAACTGTAGTGCTGTACTGTTACCTGAGGGGCAGTGCTGTGGTTTGTTTATGCCAGCACCACCACGAACACGCATTTTCGATATGACTGTCACTTGGTGACAGGAATTTTTCAGCTCCACTGTAAACTTATGGGCCACCATCAGATGTACAGTTTGATGTTGGCCAAAACGTCATTAGGGAACACATGACTACCTTTTCATAGCACTATGAATTTATCCATTTCATGATCATTTATGGCATACTTATTTTATAGGTCAGGATTGAACTGAATTGACATATACTTAAACTAAATTAAGCAGAAATATTAATTCCACAGTAGGGTTCTTCTTGTTGTGACTTGGGTCACATGCATAATGCTGAACCGATGTTTTAGCCAGAAGTATGTGGTACTATGATGAGCCCAGACTAGGCTATTTGTCAAATTTAGAAAAAAGATGATGGAGAAACAGGATAAAGACTTAGATATAAAAGAAAAAGAACAGTCATGTCTAGTCTGGAATGTCATTTCCATGTGGTGAAAGGTATATTCAGTTCTTGGTAGGGTATGTGGCTAAAAATAGATGTTCCATAAGAATGTTAGTGTGTGAATGAATGAGTAGACAATAATGTTTCTTTCATTATTTCTTTATTTTTTAATTTTTTATTAATTTTTTTTGTTACAGATGTTTCTTCTTTTTCCCCCATTGACACCCTGCTCCCCAACTCCCCCACCCCATCCCAGCTTTGTTGTCCATGTCCATTGGTTATGCGTACATGCATGTAAGTTCTGTGGTTTATCCCTTCCCTCCCTACCCACTACATTAACCCTTTATTTGATTACTAAACTTATATCTCATCCCTTGGTATTCAAATATGATTAAACTAAACCAACATTAACTTGCTATATTGAGATTCCAAAAAAGTAGAAAGCATTGTCAGTCTGTACCCTACTTCCACGTCTCTGGGTCAACCCTGTTCCTCAGACTGTTATGTTCATTATATTCCACAAATAAGTGAGATCATGTGATATTTGACTTTCTCTGCTTGGTTTGTTTCACTTAGGATAATACTCTCCAGGTCCCTCCATGTCATCTCAAAGAATGAGAGATCTTTCTTTCTTTCTTACAGCTGCATAGTATTCCATTGTGTATATGTACCACACATTTTATCCATTCATCTACTGATGGACACTTAGGCTGTTTCTAGATCTTAGCTATTGTAAATAGTGTTGCTATGAATATTGGGGTGCATGTATTTTTTCGGATTGGTGTTTCAGGCTTCTTAGAATATATTCCTAGAAGCGGGATCACTGGGTCAAACGGCAGATCAAGTTTTAATTTTCTGAGGTAACACCATAGTGTTTTCCATAGTGGCTGCATCAGTCTGGGTTCCCACCAGCAGTGTATTAGAGTCCCCTTTTCTCCACACCCTTGCCAACACTTGTTGTGTGATGATTTGTTGATGGCAGCCATTCTGACAGGTGTGAGGAGATACCTCATTGTTGTTTTAATTTGCATCTCTCTGATGATTAGTGATGTTGAGCATTTCTTCATATGTCTCTTGGCCATTTGTATGTCCTGTTTAGTGAGGTGTCTATTTAGCTCCTCCATCCATTTATTAATTGGGTTCTTTGTCTTCTTTTGTTGAGTTGTATGAGCACTCTATATATTTTGGAAATTAACCCCTTATCTGATGTATCATTGGCAATTATGCTCTCCAATACAGTGGGTTCCCTTTCCATTTTGATGGTCATTTCTTTTGCTGTGCAGAAGCTTTTTAGTTTGATGTAGTCCCATGTGTTCATTTTTTCCTTTGTTTCTGTTGCCTTAGGTGATGTATCAGTGAAAATCGTGCTGTGTATGATCTCAGAAATTTTGTTGCCTACATTTTCTTCTATGATTTTATGGATTCACGAGCCACATTTAAGTCTTTTATCCGATTTGAGTTCATTCTTGTGTCTGGTGTAAGTTGATGGTCTAGTTTCATTTTTTTGGCATGTAGCTGTCCTGTTTTCCCAACACCATTTATTAAAAAGGCTGTCTTTACTCCACTGTATGCTCTTGACACCTTTGTCAAATATTAATTGAGCATAATGTCTTTGGTCAATTTCTGGGTTCTCCGTTCTGTTCCACTGATCTATATGCCTGCTCTTGTGCCAGTACCAGGCTGTTTTGATAACAGTAGCTTTTAGTATAAACTGATACCTGGTATTGTGATCCCACCTACTTTGTTCTTCTTTTTCAAGATTGTCGTGGCTATTCGAGGTCTTTTCTGGTTCCATATAAACTTTTGAAGTATTTGTTCTAGTTCTGTGAAATATGTCATTGGTATTTTGATGGGGATTGCATTGAATCCCAAAATGAAGTTGAGTAATCAAAGTAGTTTGCTTTGGGTGATATGGACATTTTAATGATGTTAATTCTGCCAATCCATGAACAAGGTATGTGCTTCCACTTTTTTATATCTCCCTCTATTTCTTTTATTAATGTTCTGTAGTATTCTGCAAATAGGTTCTTTATTTCTTTGGTTAAGTTTATTCCTAGGTATCTTAATTTTTTTGCCACAATGGTAAATGGGATTGTTTATTTAGTTTCTCTTTCTGTGAGTTCATCATTGGTGTATAAGAATGCCGTTGATTTCTTGACATTAATTTTGTATCCTGCTACTTTGCCAAATTCATATATTAAGTCTAGTAGATTTTTGATGGAGCCCTTAGGGTTTTCTATGTATAATATCATGTCATCTGCAAATAATGACACTTTCACTTCCTCCTTTCCAATTTGGATTCCTTTTGACAATAATGTTTCCTAACAGTTTACTACACTTGTGAGGTACTCTGCTATTTTTTAGGGTTGCAATGTTTGCCTTACCCTGAGCTGAATGAGAATATTGTGACTCTGTTTGGTATAATTCTAATTGGCATAAATTTAATTACTCCATAGTTCTTCAGTGTATCTTGATTTTCCTAATTGCTCTAAAAACTCTTTGAGAACAAAGTTCTATAATGGTTTCTACTTTTTTGGGGTCTCAATATAGCAAGTCAATGTTGGTTTAGTTGAATCATATTTGAATACCAAGGGGATGAAATGTAAGTTTAGTAATCAAATAAAGGGTTAATGTATGAAATCAATTCTAGCCTTGGTAAAGCTATATTTTTGTAGGCTCTGATATAATCAGTCCTGATACTTAAGTTAGCTACTTTATTATGTCTCTTTTACTTTTTGAGTTATTTCTTCTGTAAAATCTACAAGTGTGACAGTGAATAATTAAATGCAGTTGTGAAAATTATAGAATGCTTAAATAAAACTTCTTCATAGCTGATATATTTATTTTAGATTAAATTATTTAGATGATTACAGTGTGTGTTTTAAAGTTCAAAGTGTTCACACTCTTCTCATAGCATCTGTGTTCTGTGACTGTGAGTGTAGACTGTAAGCCGTGCACTCCTTCTCTGTACTTCCTGTAATTTCCATCTCACCCCAAGTCAGTGACGATTCAGATGTGAATGCCAGACTTCTATTTATGACACAATCATGAATTAATTACACCTGCAGAGATTAAGTTCTTAATGAATTTCTTCGTTCAACATTTCTGTGCCGCCATAATTTTTTTCTAATAACACTTTAATCTTCTATTCTTTGGAATATTTTTGCAGTAGTGAGATAAGGCATTATTGTTGCTAGAAAATGGCTACATTGCATGGTACTAGGTATAATTTTAAATGTGTACTTTTACTTGAACTATGTACTGCTTTGATTAAAAATATTTTCCTAATATTATGAATATTTTCTTGAAAAAATGGAATTGCCTGTTTATAAATGGAAATCAAAATCTTTGGGAGGGAGGCCTTTGGCAAATCACTTCTTTTACACAAACAAGTGGGTCTGTGGGAGGGGACCACACGAAGCCGGCAGCCCCTTTTGAACCCTCTGCAGCATCCTCCAGGGAAAGTCACTGACTGAAGATTGTTTAAATGACAGCAGTAGGGTGCATAGTAACACTGCTCCTCAAAGGAAGCATCACCTTATCTGACCTAGTCTTAGAGCAGATCAGGCGCCTGTTCAGCCAGTTGACGATAAAGTCTTCAATCATTTCCATTTTTTAGCATTCAGAGCCATTTGAGGACATCTTTTGTTTGCTTATTAGATCTTCACAGGACATATTTTGTTGAAAACTGAAGATGAACTTGGTTTTTAGCTGGACTGTAGCCTCTGACAATATGTGACTGAGAGTTTCTGCAGTTCTGTAATGGATTGGTTCTTGTGGTGTACAGCAGTGACCCCAGGGACCAGATCTCACAGTGTGCTCCTACTTGCCACAATCATAGGGTTGAGTAAAAGGTGGTATCTTTTGGTTTTGTAGTATCAAAAGGATTACACTTTTTACTTAATGTTTTGAGACATGACATTAAAATTGTGCTTTTTAAAAATTTTATAGCTTCATCATTTAAAGAAGTATAAAGTCCCATTTGTGATGCGAGCCGTGACGCAGCTTGAAACCTAGGCAGCAATTAATTTGTTCAGTTCATGGGAAGTGATCCTCTTGGTGAAACATTCCAAATGTAGAGATCTGTAGAGAACATTGGGTTGGTTTTGATTCTGCAGCCTGTTCAGTGGTGATGCTGTCCTGCTCACTGGCAGATCAGTGGCTAAGCAGATGCTATCAGCTGCCAGAGTCAACACCCATATTTTTCTTTCCATTCTGTGAGAAGAACTTCAAATGTTATTATTCATAAAAGCTTTTACTGCAGCCTGTTGGTCTGGATTAAAAACACACTTATTCCATGTCCTATTAAGAATTCCAACCTGGAAAGGTCAACTGTTAGGTTTATCACAGTGTTTATGGAAGCGCTGATTATTTACTTAGCACTATAGGGTAACTGAGCTTTTTTTGAATTCATGAATTAGAGTCTATTTTTGTTAAAGCAGTTAGCAAGATTGAATCATGATTTATGCATCAGAGCACAGCTTTTTCATGGGTTGCCACTCCCAGTTCAATATATAAGAGCAAACCCATGCTCTTAAAAACTCATAGTTCTGTTGGTTAGTGGTAGTATTCATTTCCCCATGTCCTACCTCTGTTTTCACTTTCATTTAAAACATTTTATTGTATTATAGTGAAGGCAGCTTTCTCTTTTTCCTTTTTATTGAATTTATTGGGGTGACACTGGTTAACAAAATTATACAGGTTTCAGGTATGCAATTCTATAACACACCATCTGTTCACTGTACTGTGTGTTCATCACCCCAAGTCAAGTCTCCGTCAATTTCCATTTATCCCCTACACCTTCCTCGGGCTCCCCCTGAAAGAAGCTTTGTAACCAATACATAAATTAATTGATTTCAGGTAACAAAGGATGTTGTTCACAATCTGTAAGTAAGAAAAGTCAAGATTGTTGTTGAAGTTTCCCCAGTTGGAGATAATATTGAACTCATCTTCTTTCTCTGAGTTCATTTTCAGGGAGAGAGCACAGATACATGTTTATGAATAAAGAAAGGACTGTGAAATGAGTATTAATAGAGATATGTACAAAATCACATAACAGCAAACATATTTGAAGAAAATACAGGTAATCAGAGGCTTGCAGGAAGAATTCAGCCTGGATTTTCCAGACCCCACAGAATATGGTTGAAAGCACCCAGATGAATTCCACTCCCACTAACTGCTGCTTTTGGGTTCAATACATCCTACCAACCATGGCCAAATTTCAGATATTGGGCATCCTGAGCCCAGATGGATAATCAGTACCTATGTAGGTGTGGAGAGAGGATGGGGAAGAAATAGACTATTAAGTCACTCGATAGCAATGTGCTTTAGGGCTGTCCTTAAGCTCTGCAATAATATTTGTCCCAGTTTTTCTTTTTCTTAAATTTTTTTTCTTTATTGATTTTAGAGAAAGAGGAAGAGGGCGGAAGAGAAAGAGAAACATTAATGAGAGAGAACATCGATTGGCCTCCTCCTGCATGCCCCCCACTGGGGATTGGGCCTACAACCTGGGCACGTGCCCTGACCAGGAATTGAACTGGCAACATCTTGGTGCATGGGTGGATGCTCAACCGCTGAGTCACACCAGCTGGGCTTGTTCCAGTTTTTCATCATGAGGTTATAGATCTGACTGCCATGAACCTATGAGGGACACTTTTCTCCTAAGTTCACAAGAGAAGAGAAAATACCGTTTCATGATCAGTACTTTGTGCATTGGTTTTTCCATTAAATTTTGTTCCTAACCTTGGAGTATATGTAGAGCTTGTTTTGAAATTAGTTGAAAAAAGAAGATATAGAGTTGACACCCATGGATTTTCACGTTTATGTATTTGATTTTTTAAATTAAATCTGTCCTAAAAGTCCTTTTCCTCTAGTAAATTCCAATTTAATCAGTGCAAACTAAGATGCTACTATGTGGGAGTAGTCACTTCCCAATGAGGGCACCCCGCCAGCAACTCCGTGTCTGCATTTCAACAATGCCTCTCTGCTTTCTGTTCTCATGAACTGAGAAAACATAGCTTGGGGTTGTGTGCATGTGTGTAGGGTATGACAGAAAGAGGAAGAGATAAAGAAAGAAAAGGAGAGCTGTTGAGCATATTGTGAGAGAAAAAAAATGATCGAAGAAAGTAAATACCACTTTTTTATGTCTCTTCACTTTATCTTTATTTTCGGATTAATGGCTTATATGTCTTTTTATTACCATGAAATTCCTTATATATCCTGGGGACTAGTTCTTTGTCAATTTTATATGTTACAAATATTTTCTATTTTGTTATATTTTCACTTTCTAAATAATTCCTTATATCAAGCAGATTTCTTAATTTTAACATCATTAAACTTACCAACCTTATGCTTTAAGGCTAATAATGCTTTTAACCTCATTTTTAAAAAATCGTTTCTTACCCTGAGCTGATGAAGACACGCTCTCTTATTATCTCTTGAAAGTTTTATAATTTCACCTTTTACTTTAAGTCATTAACCTCCCTGGAGTTGATTTTATGGTGTAATGTCACGATTCAAGAATATTCTGTTTAATTGGTGGCTATTTGGGGACATTGGTCCAAGAGAATCCTGGGAACTTTTACTGTCCTGGAAATTTCTTCCACACACCCAGAGAACCCAGAATCATTCCCACTGGAATTTAGCCCAGAGCGGGCAACTCTACCCAGGTGGCATTACCTGCACAGAACCTGGGCAGACCAAGACTGCGCAGTCAGATTCCAGGAATTCCCAGCACACAAACCTTGATTTTTTTCCTTGCAGTAATATAACCCTTAATTTTACAGAGTTGAATCTTCAGACTGTACTAATGGTGTTATGACAGCCCTTTACCATATTTTATTTAGTTTGTTTTTTTTTGTATCCATGTTTATTAATGGATGAACTTAATATATTTCTTTCTCAAACAGTTCTTGTTATTTATTGGTATTAAGATTTTTCTATAATAGTGATGATGATAAACACAAAGTATTTATATGTGTCAGACTTTCTTGAAAGCAATTTTGTATGCACTAATTAATTTAATCCTCATACCCACTTTTTGAGGTGGGCAATGTTATCATTCTTACAGATCAGTTAAGTAACTTGTCCAGACATGGAAAAAACAAACATCAGCCTGAAATTGCTTGTGAATGATTGAAGTTTTGTGTTCCTTATATTTGGTAGTTCTCCTTTCTTTGTGAGCCAATGTACTACAGACGCAACGTTTATACTGGTCAAAGAACTGTGTAGAGTTTCTATGTTTTGGGGGGCAATTTTGTCTAGAAATTTTTAAATAATATTTTTCATTTACATCACTGTACGGTCTTTTCGATTTCTAATCATTCTGTGCCCCCTCTCATTTTTAATGCGTTCTTTCATACCATCTTTCATTTGCTTGGAGTTTTGCTATGTAGCCTGTTCATTATTACTTTTTCTTTGACATGAATTTTTTCAAATATGCTTATGTCTCCAACTCTATTTGATTTTTAAATTTTGATCACTGGTTTAAAACTTCACTACGTTGTAAACAAAGATTGTGAGTTTTAAAAAGTGTGTTGAAAGTTTCTTTTTTTTTTCAGATTGTTGTCAAGTTTTGTAACTGTTTCTTGAGTGTTAAAAAACAGTGTGTTCTGCCCCGGCCGGTGTGGTCAGTTGGTTGAGAGTCATTCTGTGCAGCAAGAGGTTGCTGATTTGATTCCAGGTCAGGGCCCAGGTGGCAGGCCTGATCCTGGTAGGGGGCATGCAGGAGACAGCCAATCCATGTTTCTCTCTGTGTTACTCTAAACTCAATAAAATTAATAAGAAAACACATGAAACAAAAAACAAACGAACAACAACAACAAAACCACAGTGTTTTCTCCAACTGTTGAATGCCCTACATGCCCACTATCTCAAACTTGTTTATTGTGATTTTTGGATCTTTTCTATTTTATTTTTCTATTGCATACAGAAGTTATGAGGACAGATATGTAAAACCTCCCACCATGATACTGGATTAACGTGGGTCTCCTTACATGTCTGTCTAATTTGTCCTCATATATTTTGTGGATATGTTATCAAGTATGTTCAGGTTTGTAATTTTTGCATCACTCTTGGATGTTGAAATATTTATCGTGGTAGAGTTTCCCTTTATATCCATATCAATGCTTCTTGCTTCAAAGTTTATTTTTCTGATACTAATAGAGCCATACCAGCTTCGTTTTTGTTTGTATGAACCTGGTGTATCTTTCCATCAGGTCTTTACTGTCAATCTTTCTGTGACATTTTTAGATGTAGCTTTCACAAGTAGCCTGTACCTAGATTTAGTATTTTAATCCATCGTGATAAATTTTGACCTAATTGTAACACTTTGTCTATTTTACACTTGCTATAATCACTAATATTTTTCAATTTATTTTGTCTTTTTTATTTTTCCTAATTGTCTTTTACTTTCCTTTCTTGCTTTCTTTGAGTTAATTTTTATCTTTTCACATTGTTTTGTTGCTTGAATTAATGGCCTTAGATCCTCTTTGAGAATGTGCTGGGGAATCCTTAGAACACTCTTTTGTGGTATTAGTCCTTCCTCATGGATGTTTGGCCTCAACTATATTCACTGGATTCTCAGTCTGAGAAATTATTCATATTCAGAAACTGGGCAAGGGATGCTCATTTTACCACAGAAGTTTCCCTAGGCTCATGCTCATCTCTTTTTATTTATTTACTTATTTATTTTTGGTTGTGTGAACTAAGCAATACCTTCTTTTGGCTACTAATCTATCTCATCATCTCTAGGAACATCTGGGTTCCACTCAGATCTCCTTGCTATTTATGATAAATATGCTCATCTTGCTTCTCTTATTTCAGGATCCTATCATCTCTGTTTGTGTCAGGATTCCAGGTCTAGAGCACACGGCGTTAGATGACAGCTGCCAACCATGCTTCTCACTAATGCAGAGGTCTCCTCACTTTCATCATTTTATCATTTTAATAAACAGAGCTCTCTCCTGGAGCATAGATGGTTAGTGCGTTTTTGGTCTCGTGCATTTTATCCACTCCAGCATGTCCGCTTGTCTGAGCCTTTAATCTCGTCCTCTCTCATCTGCTGTGGTAGTGCTAGCATGTCTGCATTACTTAGTGTGGGCCTTACTTTTTCCAAGCAGAATTCTAAGTGCCATCCAAGCAGTGTGTTAGCATAGCCTCCCATGGTTATTGCCCAGGTATTTTCTCCTGTGTCTCAGGAAATGCTCCCACTTAAAGAAGCTGTGCTTTATCCAACTTTATATTCTGTCCTTGATCCATGACACACATTGGCTTTTGGTTCCCCTTCCTCCCTTAGCAGGCCTGCTAAGTTCGTTCCCAGCTGCGTGACTTGACCCAAATTATTGATCTGATGTGCAAAAGGAGAGGTGGGGATAGATTTCCTGTAGGCACATATTGTTTTGCAAGACAGTTTTCTGTATCATCTTTACTGTGGAAGATGCTAGCCTTCAATTGGGAGGAGTGGACCACCTCAGCAGGATATTTCAGGGGGATCTGGAGATTCAGTGTATTCAGCTGCCTCAATCTGGAGAGTTCAGTCCACCTCTCAGTGTCCTGCATCCCTCTAATTACGGACCTGACCTTGGCATAACACACGAGCCGGATTTGACAATGCAAACTTCCCTTGAACTCTGCTACCCTTATAATTAACGTCTAGGCCTCCTCCATGGCATTTTTTGTTTTTGGTTTTTCTATTCAATGACAGTAAATAAGAGACTTTTCATATGATGCCAACAAGGCTTTCAGTTCACACTTTGCCTTCAACTAGAGATTTAAACCCTGAGTCTTTTATTGTCTTTCACTGGTGCATCAGTACCACCCAGCAATACCCATCTGATTTACAGCCCCTGTACTTCCTACTTCCACTGTGCCTCCCAAATCCCTGTGATGCAGAACCCACTGGGGCCTCCCCTCATCTGCATCCCATCCCAGTTCATCACTGGTCCGAATGCTAACGACACCAATAGGGTGTAACAGGAGCCATCTGTTACCATCTGCTTCTTAGGATCACTCCTCATATCACTTGTCTTACATATTTTCTAGGATACATGCTTTGAAATGGAGATTGAGATATTTATTGTGGAGTGTGGGTCAAGTTATCGATTGCTACATAACAAAAAAGACAGTGTCTCGCCATGGCCGGTTTGGCTTAACAGTTAGAGCGTCGGCCTGTAGTCCAGAGAGACCTGAGTTCGGTTCCTGCTAGGGGCACGTATTTCGGTTGCAGTTTGTCCCCGGCCCTGGTTGGGTTGTGCGAGTGGCAACCACTTGATGCGTCCTTTTCATGTTGATGTTTCTCTCTCTGTCTCCCCCTCCCACTCCATCTGAACAAAAAATGGAAAAATTTCCTCAGGTGAGGATAAAAAAAAAAAGGACTTAGTGCCTGGCCGGTGTGGCTCAGTGGTTGAGCATCAACTCATTTACCAAGAGGTCACCAGTTCCATTCCTAGTCAGGGCACATGCCCAGGTTGTGGGCCAAATCTGCAGTGGGGGGCGTGCAGGAGGCGGCCATGCAGGAGGTGGCCAGTCAGTGTTCTCTCTCATCGATGTCTCTATCTCTCTTCCTCTCCCTTCCTCTCTCTCTAAAATCAATAAAGAAAATGAAACAAAACAAAAAAACTTAGTGACTTAAGAAATATAAACATTGTATTATATCTCCCAGTCATGTGGGTCAGGAGTATGGGCAGAGCTTGGCTGCGTGATCCGTCGGCTTCGTGTGGCGTTGACCGTTGGAGGGATATTCAGTTGGCAACCGGAGGCATCTGCCGATTGCTCACACGCCTGATGTCTGCAGAGAGCACTAGAGGCTATGTTTAGCTGAGCTCCTCTTCTTTCAGTGTAGCTCAGGACCCCTTAAATTTCCCAGTCCTCTTAAAGACTAGGCCTAACCGGGCAATGTCCCTTCCACTGAGGTATGTTGGTCAAAGTAGTCACAGAATAGCCCAGGTTCAAGGGGAAGAAACATGCACCTTCCCTCTTGGCTGAAAAGGTGTCAAAGAATGTGTGGCTTCTTGGATTTGCCACAATTCTCGTAGGAACAAGGAACAGTAGGGTACAGGCAAAGTGAAACTGGGAAGCGGGAGAAGTTGAACTGCAGTGAAGTGGCAGCAAGGGTCTCAACTGCTTCCATGGTGAGTTCTGGGGTTAGAATGTCCACTTGAAGTTGTCCTGAACTGTGGCAAGGAGGTCAAGCCTGTGTCTGGCTCCAATGGGTCAGTTTTGACATGGGCTGTTCTTGAGGAGGGGAGGCATGTAACTTTGTTTGAGAAGCTCCCTTGGGCCCAAGGCTATTCTTAGAGAGAAATTTGGTTGTGAGCTATTATCATCCAACTCTCCTGCCAACTAAGCACCTGTCAGTAGGGGCCTTCTGGGTGGTGCATCACAGCATCTGCTGCACCTGTGAAGAAATAAATTGAGGCTATGAACAACATTAATATGAGGTAAATAAGTAAATTAAGAATAGCAAGATGCAGTATCAAAAATACTAAAAATTAAAATACCGATGTGAAAGAAAGGGTTGAAATAAATGCAATGCGTGTATGCTATGAAAAAGACGAGTGTTAAAGAAGAAATGACTCTGTCTCTGAAGGGAGAAGCCAGTCGGTGGAATGGAGGATGATTTCAAAAATGTCTGTCAAGAAGAAATTAGGAAAGAAATGGTTCTGAAGCTGAAAAGAGCTCACATATGCAAGAAGATTTTATCACAGGCTGCTCAACTTAAAGACCTATTTTTTTAAAATCCTTACTGAGGACATTTTTTCATTTGTTTTTGCTCAGATCGAGTGGGAAGGAGAGAGAGGAAGACAGAGAAGAAACATTGATGTGAAAGGGACACATAGAGTGGCTGCCTCCTGCATGACCCCAACCAGGGCCAGGAACAAATTGCAACCAAGACCTATTTTTTAAAATGAACTATTGCATTTCAGAAGTAAAAATGGAATTCCTCTAGTAAACGGGGACTTGAAGTAGTTCCCATTTTTCTCCAATATAACTTATAAAAACAAGAAAAATTAAAAAAAAAAAAACTCTACAATTTTCTTTTATGTGGAAACTAGAAAGCAGACATGCCACATAGATTTTTTTTTTTTATTCTCACCCAAAGACATTTTGCATCATCTTCAGGTAGAGTGGGAGGGAGAGAGTAAGGAACAGAGAGAGAGAAACATCGATGTGAGAGAGACACATCAACTGGTTGCCACCCACACGACCCCAACTGGGCCAGGAACAAACTGCAACCAAGTTATGTGTCCTTAGCAGGAACTGAACCCGGGACTCTCTAGTCCATGAGCCGATGTCCCAACCACTGAACCAAACCGGCCAAGGTGATATTTTTTTAAGTGTAAAGGTTGTTAAAAGCAACTATGATTGGGCCTAAACCTGAAAGAATGGGAAGCAACATGAGACACGAGAGACAAGGAATAACAAGTGGCCAGAAACAGCAGCTCTCGGCAAAGACCAACATGAAACAAGGGTGGTGGGATTGGGGGGAACAAAGCAGAATGTGAAAAACACAAACAGTTCACAGTGCGTTCAAGAAATGTCTAGAATGAATAATGGGTAAGTGGAGATGGGTCTTAGAAAACCCGGTAAAACCACGCTCTCTACAGGAAACTCATGCAACAGCTGGACATGAAAAATCTAGTGTCTTCCATGGTAAGAAGTACAGCTGGAGCTGGGCCAGAAGTGACACAAAACTGCTAGAAGAAATAATGTGGGAAAGGTTTTCCCAAAGTACACCTCCCAAAATGAGAAAGAATGAATGAATGTTCTGACCCAAGTATTTGCTCATGAGCTAAAAGTAAAGAAAGTGAAACAAAATAATCCTTTCTATGAACGAAGACCTCAAAGTGAAAACAAAGTCTTAGAGAAAATATGGTGAGCAAACAGGAGACAATGAAATGAACATTGCAAACTGAGGGGGGAGAGTCGAAAGAACAACAACAGCAAAAAGCATAAAAACGAAGACAAAATTGGAAGGAGCACAAGGCAACACAAATGCCGAAGACAGTACAGAAAGGGACCTAGGGTATAGAATAACAAACGTGATCAAAATAAAATAGAAATACAGAGGAGTTAAAGAAGATTAAAGGGGATAGTTAGATACTCAAGAAAGGCAACGGAGATCAAATACACATAATTGGAGTTCCCTAAGAAGAAAGCCAAAATAATGGAACAGAATATAGAAACATATAATTCAAGAACACATCCCTGAAATAAAAGAAGGCTTGGGTCTACATTTTTGACAAGACGTGTCGTATGCCAGGGCAATTTGAACCAGCAAGATCAATAATGAGATACATTTTGATAAATTATTGGTCCTTAAAGTTAAGAAAGAATCCTCTGCAAAGTTAAGCCAAAATACCAAGTCACTTAGAAGAGAAAAAACAAAATTGACCAGATTTCATGATTTTCTTAGCAGGATTCAGCATCAGAAGACAATGAAGCAATATTTAGATGCCAGGCAAGGGAAAACGTATGAACCTTGGCTTTTTATATGTCCAGCCAACTTGTGCTTCAAGTAAAAATTCAACAGACTAGTTGTTTTGAACACACAAGTGCGCAGGGATTATTGCTCCCAGAAGTTCTCATTGAGGAAGCTGTCTGTAGGTGAGCCTCAATCAAACTAGGGATAACTGGGAGGCAATGGCAAAGTTATATGTATGTATTGTGAACTAATTACCACAGTAGGTTAGTTACCACCTCATCACCTCCTATAATTACCATTTCTTTTTTGTGATGAGAACATTTAATGTCTACTCTCTTAGCAACTTTCATGTAGGTAATACAGTATTATTAACTATAGTCACCATGCTTTACATTACATCCCCAGACTTATTCATCTTATAGGGTACTTTGTACCCTTTGACCAACATCTCCTCATTCCCCCACCCCAGTGCCTGGCAAACACCACTCCACTGTCCATTCTTTTCTTTTTCCTTCATATTACATTTATTGGGGTGACATTGGTTAATAAAATTACATAGGTTTCACGTGTACAATTCTATGATACATCATCTGTATATTGCATTGTGTGCTCACCACCCAAAGTCAAATCTTTTTCAGTCACCATATATTTGACCCCCATTACCCTTTACTAACCCTACACCCTTCCCCCTCCCTCCCTCTGGTAACTACCATACCATTATCTGTGTCTATGAGTTTTCATTCATTTGTTTGTTCATTTGTTGCTTTCAGTTTATATCCCTTATATGAGCGAAATCAGATAGATGATTGGTATATACAGGGTAGGGCAAAAGTTTGTTTACAGTTATGAGTATACAAAACAGAGTTCATTCTTATATTGTTATTTATTAATTATTGAATTTTCCATACAAATAACTGTAAACCTTCTGCCACACACCTTCTACACAATGTAATACTACTTAGCCATTTGAAGAGATGAAATACTACAATTTGCAACAACATGATGGATCTCGAGAATATCATGATAAGCAAAATAGGTCAGACAAAAAAATAGTTAAGAACCATATGATTTCTCTCCATTCTTTTCAAAGCTGAATTAGATCAAATCGCTCCCCTGCTTAACTCTCTGCATTGGTGTTTCAGTTGCCATAGAATAGATCCAGTGTTGTGACTCAGTTGCCCAGTGTTGTGCAGACCCCGAGAATGCCTCCACTGCAGATTTCTATTACTCTCCCTCTCTCTTCACTTCCTCACTACTGTTCTGGATCAGGACAGACTCTCTCCACTTTTCAAAAACACTTCTCTGAGATTTAAAAGCTTTGTTCTCATTTCAGTCAGGTCTGCTCCTTAAATGCTCTCTAGAGCCTACCTATCTAACATTGCAGCCATGTCTTTTATTTTCCTTGTATGTAGAAGAGCTCCTGTACATAGTAGGTCCTCAGCCAGTTTTTATTGAGATTATTTGGGTTCGCATTCAATTGTGTTAATCTAATGTCTTTAAGTAGTCTCTGTACTCATCACAAGTCTTTCCATTTTGATTTATGTTTTTATCAGTTGAATTGTATCATTTATTCTCTTTCCTTTCCAAGAGGAGTGCTTGGCTGCAAAATTTTCTGAGTCTTTATGACCTAGGAGTATCTTTTGTTGCTCTCGTATTAGAACAATACATTGATTGATGTGGAATTTTCAGTTCACACACTTTTTTCATTAAAATTCTGTGCTGTCCTCTGGCATTCACTTGTGCAGAAGAGAAATTTGATGACAGCCCAACTTTTGTTTTTTCATAGGTAACTTTTTCCTGCCTGCATGAGTGCTAATACTCAATTTTGCATCATTTTTTTTTCCCATTGCTTTTCTTGGGTTAATTAAGTTAGTCCTCTGGATTAATACTTTTCTGGATGGTTCTTCTACCTGAGGTGAAATTAGTTCCTTGCTTATAACTTCAGATGAAATATTAGCTCTTCTTATAAATGTCAATATAAAGAATACCAATAATATAGATGGTCTGAAATGAATATGCTTCCCCCTAGCCCTTCTCATTTGGATAAATGGCAGTTGCTTACGCCAACAATCTGGGAGTTGTCACAGATTCTTTTTACCTCGCACTCAATCTACTTTCTCCTTTATTCATTCTGCCAGAGCTTCCTTGGCCTGCCTTCCATAACCTGACCTGGCTAAGGCTACGCCTTAGATCCTGAGGGGTGGAATGCTGATATCCTGCCACAAAAGGAGATTTTAAGAAGTATAGTTAAGATATCACAGACACAGAAAAATCTGAAAGACAAGATTAGAGAGGAAAGGTCTCATCTTTATTATTTACTATGTATTAAAATACATAGTCATACACAAGGAATAGTAATTAGAAGGTTGATTTACTGTTACCACATGCAATAATTTCCAAACCAATGGATAAGACTATGCAACCATATGGTATGTATATTATAAGGTAACCTGTTCCATTCTTTTGCATTGCTGTTATGCTTTTGACACAGCTACAGGAAATAAAAAGACTACTGGAATGCATACCAGGAAAATGTATTCTCAGAAGGATTTGCAAAATGAAAGTTGAATCCCTGAGTGGAACCAGATTTCTAAAAAATAAGCTTTCTGTTCTCTATAGCTAAGATGATTCTGTTAAAAATAAAATACCTTTTATACATTTGATCACATCTCATATTAAAAATACATTAGAGAAAAAAAATATGGGCAAGGAAGCTCTAATATAGCACGTGAAGGTCAGTGTGGAAAACAAGATGTCATGACATCATCATGTAGTGGATTGATCCGTTCAATTATATTGCGCTTGAAACACACCATACTATCTATTTTTTATTATCAAGGGAAAAAAATCTTAGTTATTTTGGTTTCCTAATGCTGTGTAACTAACAAACTACCCCAAAATGTAATGGCTTAAAACAATAACTTTTATTTGTGTGCAGTTCTAAGGGTCCAGAATTCAGACATGGCACAGCATGGACAGCATGTGTCTGTCTCATGTGGTATATGCTAGATGTGAAGATCCAAGACAGCTTCTCTAGTCCCAAGGCTTAACTTCAGCTAGGAGAGCTGTCATCTGGGTTTCTTGGTTCATCTCTATAAAGTTTCAAGGCCTCTGCCTTTCCACACGGTCTCTCTATAATACCCATTGTTTCTCCTGAAGGGTGGCTGAACTCCTCTCATGGAAACTCAGGGTGAGTACACAAGGAAAAGCTACAAAGCCTACAGTTTAGGCATGACACTGGTACAGCCTCACTTGCACTGCATACTATTGGTTACAGCAACAGAAAAGTCATAGGGTCCATATTTAAAGGTAGGGTATGAATACTAGGAGGTATTTTTGAGGACAATCAAAGGAATAGTACTCCATAGTTCACCCTCTGCCCCTAATAACTCACAATCAATGTACAACCAAAATATACTCCCCCAGGATGCCCACAGACTCAAACAATAATTGCATCAGGTTCCATCTTGTAGTCCAAGAGGTTGTCATCTAAAGCAGTCCAGATGTGAATGAAAAAGGCCTTTGGCATAGCTTCTCTCACTCTGAAGACTCATGAATTACAGAGACAACTTGTCAGTCTTCCATGCTCTTGAAAGACAATGAGAAGTTTGGGATGGGAAAATTGCAATATTTACTCCCATTTAAAAGGGGGTTTAAGCTCGGCAGTTAGAGTATCAGCCTGTGGACCAATGAGTTGTGGGTTTGATTCTGGCCAGGGGCACGTACCTCGGTTGCGATTCGTCCCCAACCCTGGTTGGGGTCGTGTGGGAGGCAGCCACTGGATGTGTCCCTTTCACATCTATGTTTCTCTCTCTCTCTCTCTCTCTCTCTCTCTCTCTCTCTCTCTCTCTTTCTCTCTCTCTCTCTCTCATCCTCTCTCTCCCTCCCACTCTATCTGAACTGAAATGGGAGGGAAAAAAAAGTCCTCGGATGAGGATAAAAATTTAAAAAAATAAAAGGGGCTTAAATAGCCCAGCAGATGTGGCTTACTTCTTGAGTGTCGACCCATGCACCAAAAGGTCGCTGGTTTGATTCCCAGTCAGGGTACATGCGCAGGTTGTGGGCCCAATCCCCAGTAGGAGGGCATGCACGAAGTGGCCAATCGATGCTCCCTCTAATTGATGTTTCTCTCTCTCTGTAAAATCAATAAAGAAAAAAAAGAAAATAAAAAAGAAAAGGGGGTTTAAAAAGGCTAAACTTGTAAGTAGAATTAAGACTGTAGTGAATGTTGAAGGTACCTCTTTGAGAAACCATTTACTGAGCAAGTGACTCCATCTTCATTGTGCTGTCAGTGTTGACTCACAGCTATCCAACACTACTGGCTGGCACCTCTGGATGATACAATATGTATCCAAACCTGAACCGGTGGATCCCATGGTCATATGCTTTGGGAGGAATTTGTACTTCCTGTCCCTGCAACTACATGCTTTATGGTTTTAGGCTGAGCTCTTAGAAGAAAGATGCTTTGCCAGGGGACACAGTGAGAGTGCCACTGCACTTAAAACGGTCTTCTACCTGATGACTTGGGGTCCTGATGCCAGTAAAATGAAAGAAACAAAAAGGAATTATTATTGTCAGGCATAGTTGAACCTGATCATCATGAGGAGACAGGACTGCTATAGAATAATGGGGGCAGAGAAGAATACCTACCTTTGACACCCAGAAGATCCATTGGGGATTGCTTGCCGATTTTAATTGTTAATAGATGATTAGAGTAACCAAGATCTAAGAAGGGCATTGTAACCAGGGCCAAAGATCTGTCAGAAAGTAGCAAGGGTCTAGGTCACTGTAACAGATGCTGTTGTCTCTCCCAGACCCTGCTTCCCTCCTTCCCGCTTTTCCTGGGAATGTCCTGGTCGCAGGCTAAGTTTTTAAGATGAACAAACTAGGAGGCAGACAAGTCTTGGGTTTACTCTCAGTTTTGCTAGTTATTAGTTGGATACATTTGTATAATTCACTAGATCTTCCTAGTTTTCTCCTCTTTCGTTTCAGAATTAATTTTTCTCATAGTTTTTGTGAAGATTAAAGAAATTATTTAAAATAATTTTGCTGGCACAGTGGTAGAGTTGAGAAAAATGGCAGATGAACTAGGTGTTCAAATTTTTCACCTACTATTATCAATCCTGTTTTACTGTCCCAGCATACCTCGGGCTAGGGCTCTTTGGGGGTTACACTTCAAATATTAATTTCACATAGAATTGTTTCTGTAAGAAAACGGGCTGAAGCTGATTCTCTTTTTTACAACCAATCAAAACACTAATCAATAAAGGGGAGCTGCAGGAGTTCTTGAGAAATATAATTGTATCTTTGTTATTCACATGTGATCTGTCTCTTTCAGCAGACTATAAGCTTCCTTTGTGGAGGATCATACATTATTATTGGCCATTTGGGCTCTGTGTTTGTTTAGAATAAAATGCTTCACGTATTTTATATTTAGGTTTTGTTTTCATATATATCTCTCCATTCACATGTTTCTATATGGCTGAGGATATTATATATTAGCTTATTGAATTATATGATTATCTTTTACCTTATTTTATCATAATTTTGCTATCTGAACTTAAAACATTTTGTCTCATAATATCAAAAAAGAGTCATACATTTGAATCTTAATTGCCTCATTAGTCTTGAAAAACTTAACAGTAATTATTTGACATATATTCCATATAAAACATTACTACTTCATAGGTAATTTGGGGGCTTAAATGGTTTGGTAGGTCACTCCAAAATCAGGTGAAATATTTTTTAAATCTTAGCTAGATAATGAAAATGTGACATAACTATTCAGCTCATATCTACTACAAGGCAGAATTTGGCAAACTTTTAGAATAATTAATTTAGCCTTTACTCCAACAATCCAGTCTAACCAAATATTTTTTAAAGAAATAGGTAAATCTGCCCTGGCCAGTTTGGCTCAGTGGTAGAGCGTCGGCCTAAGGTCCAGAGAGACCCGGGTTCGGTTCCCGCTAAGGGCACGTACCTTGGTTGCAGTTTGTCCCCGGCCCTGGTTGGGTCGTGCAGGCGGCAACCACTCGATGTGTCCCTTTCATGTCGATATTTTTATCTCTCTCTCTCCCCCTTCCTACTCTATCTGAACAAAAAATGGAAAAATGTCCTCGGGTAAGGATAAAAAAAAAAAAAAGAAATAGGTAAATCTTTCAGTTATAGTATTTTTAGAAAAATGGTCACTTTTATACATTGCTGATAGAAAAGAAATTGCCTTATTCTTTAGGAAAGTAAACTGGAAGATTCTATTAAAATTTTTTAAATTGCTGTACTTCTATACCCAGCTAATATAGTAATTGGCACAGGATTAGATTCCCACCATAAACTATAAACTAAACAGTATACATTAAGCAACTATTTATAGACATTTTGAAACAGATAACCTAATACTTTGATCCCTGAAGAAGGGAAGCTACATATATGTGATTTCTGTTTAGAAGCAGTATTTTTAGACCATGGTACACAGAAGTGGAGCCAATGTAGAGCACAGAGGTCTTTCTGGGGCAGAGATTGTATTTCAGAGTTTCTGAGCAGCTGGAATGTGTGGGGTAAAAGAGAGTAAAGAAAAGAACCTCCAGAAGTCTTCCTCATAAGTATTTGTCAGAATATTGAAACTGATATTGTGATGACAGAGATATTAGAATTGAGCGACAAAGACTTTAAAACAGTTATTAAAATATGCTTAAAGATTTAAAGAAAATGTGCACATAATAAGTGAAAAGATGAGCAATACTAGTAAAGAAATGGAATCTACCAAAAAAAAGTAGGAAATTCAACTAAAATATAATAATATCTGAAATGAAAAAAACACAAGTGAGTTAAAAACATGTTAAACTTTGCTAAAATAACTAAAATGGTGACTTTGAAGATAAGACAATAGAAACTGTTCAAAGTGAAGCTTAGTAAGAACAGAAAAAATAGACTTTCAAATAAGTAAAGCCTCATGAGACTATATCAGGTGTTTGGAATTCCAGAAAAGATGGAAATGACCTAGAGTAGGTATCAATTACTTACAACAAGAAACTTTATCTGAAGAACTGATTATCCTGTACTTATGTTCTAAAAAAATGAGGATAAAACATCTCTTGGCTGTGTGAAAAATAGTTTATAAAACTGGATTCCATGTTCATATATACCAAGGACTCTAATCATACATATATACTTGTGGTTTCAAAACACCCTGTCCATTTTGATATCTTTGTATCATTACCCATTTTCCCCTTGTCTTCTCAGAGAAACTTCCTTATGTTTCAAGACATAGTTCTAAACATTGAGAACAAGTAGTGTTTAGCAAATTGACATGTTTTGATCAGTGGCATCGTGATAAAACTTGTTGAAAATATGATCATAATTGTCCATAGAGATCAATAATAGACATGTTTGTGGGTAAAACAATTGCAAATGCTCATTGATACAAGATCTTTGGAAAAATAAAGCAAAAGTACGTGCAGTGGCTGGGGAAAGCCATGAGTCCACCGGAGTAATAAACTCTAAATTTTTTAATCCAGCGTACCTGGATTATTGCTTTACTAAGGACAGTGTGCAGAAAGAAAAACAGAAAATGATAAACAAAACACAGTTAAATTTAGGGAAAATACTCCAGCCTAAAGCTTTCATTTCTTTTTTAAAAGAATGTAAACCCACTCAAGAAACACCTACATCTATGTAAATAAAAACCCCTTAAAAATGTTACTTCATGTCTTAAAATCATTGATAAGATATACTGAATGTATTCAGTCTTTTAGGAAAAAATTATTTGGAATATTGTGGAATTATTGTGCTATGGCATATGACATTTCTCCTCATTCTGCAAAAGTTTCAAAATATTGACAACAAATGAGTTTTCACAAGAAAGAAACCTGGCCCAGTTTAAAGAGTCTCAAAACCATGTAGTTCAGTGAATGCGTTATGAATTCAGCTGTCAGTGCAATACTCTCAATTGCTGCTTTTAGCTTGTCTGCGAGTGTGCTAACTATGCTGTTTATTTTCATATGAAGGGGAAACTAAATATTCAAACTACTATCATTTCCAAGAAAAAAAATGAATATGAAGTGGTGAATAATGAATAAGAGTCTAAATACAGCACACCTTAGGACAGAATCATTTGCTCTCCACAAACAAAGATGGTAAATGTGGTAGAATATGTATATATGGAACAACAGTTCTTTCAAAGTTTGCAAAGGTCCCTCTCTCCTTCCATGAATAGTGCCATTCATCTCAGTGGGACCTGTCTGTGTGTGTGAATGTGTGTGGGTTCTGGAAAGCTCGTCTGTCCTAGCTGAGTCCAGCTGCATGTAGCAATGTTTGGAGATGTCTAAATTTGTATAATTCCATTCAGTACTTTTTAATGAAATAATTCAGCCAAATGTGTGAAAACAGGAATAGAGAAAAAAGAGCAAATAAATCATGATAGGAATTCTGTTCAAAGTAAAATATAAAATGTCCATTGAGAGACACATTATAAGATTAATGTTGGTTCTCATTTCATTGAAAAATAAAAAGTACCTCACGTTAATACTTCAGAAAAGAAAGACCTGTCAGGATGTGAGCAAATAAACTAGATATTTCTAAGCTAGGATATTCTATCATGAGATTACATTTCATGTTTAAACAACCTGATTTGTTTCTGCCTTACATCGGGATGTACTGGCCATCACAGTACGCTTTGAAATTACATTTTAATTTTATGATTATATAAAAAAGAGAAAATTATATAAAGTTGAACAGAAAAAATGACTTAGATAAGTTATGTAATATAGTAAAATAACTTGCTATTTAAAATTTTGTTATTTTACTAGGTTTACATAATAATAATATTAAAAACTCAAAGCTATAAGCAGGATTTAAAAAATTAAGTATAAGAGTTTTGAAGCTTAAATAGAGAGAACTAAAAGTCAGGCCCCTGACATTCTAGTTATGACAGTTGCTTATTAATGTGGTGGTCTTCAGCTAGGCGCTTGGCATTGGTTGGAATTTAGCTTTTCATTTGTAAATAGAAGTTATTGGACATTATTATTTCAAAATTTGTTCTTCTTTCTATTCTTTTATTTTATGTACCATAATTTATTTCTAATCATTTTAAGGGAAATACACAAAAATATTATAAAATAGACTTTCAAAATTCATGGTCAAAGTTCCAACTATTTAGTTCATTTAATTATGTATACAGCCCTGGCCGGTTTGGCTCAGCGGTTAGAGCGTTGGCCTGCGGTCCTGAGAGACCCGGGTTCGGTTCCCGCTAAGGGCATGTACCTCGGTTGCAGTTTGTCCCCGGCCCTGGTCGGTTGTGCGGGTGGCAACCACTTGATGTGTCCCTTTCACATCGATGTTTCTCTCTCTCTCTCTCTGTTCCTCTCTCTCCCTCCCACTCTACCTGAACAAAAAATGGAAAAATGTCCTCGGGTGAGGATAAAAATAAAATAAAATAATTATGTATACAGTACTTAAACTAGATTTAAAAAAATAAATCTGAGGAATAATTCTATTCTTTCAGATGTTCCAAATTATTTAAGGGGCAAGATATGTAGATGCCAAATTGTATGAGAAATACCTAGGATAAGACTGTGTTAGAACTCATTCTAAGGAAAGATAAACTAGGGTCAGAAGGGAAGCTTTCGATTCTTTCTTTTTACCTGAACTTACAGCAATATTTTACATTATGATATAGCATTCATGTGATTATGCGTTTATGTTTGTGAATGTGTCTATCTATCTATATGTCAAGTAGCTATTCCACTAATGTTAAAATATATATATGTTATCTTTTTTTTTATTACAATTGACATATAATATTTTATTAGTTCAAATGTATAACATAGTGATTAGACAATTCTATACCTTATGAGGTGATTAGCAGATAAGTCTAGTACCCATCTGGCACCTTACATGGTGTTACATGATATAGACTGATATATTTCCTATGCTGTATTTTATATCCCCATGACTATTTTAATAACTGGCAATTTGTACTTCTTAATCCCTTTTACCTTTTCCACCCATTCTCTCTAAACCCTCCCATCTGGTGACCATCAATGTGTTCTCTGTATCTATGAGTTCGTTTCTATTTTGTTTTTGTTTTTTAGTTTAATTTGGTTTTTAGATTTTACATATAAGAGATATCACTAAGTCCTTCTCTCTCCGACTTATTTCACTTAGCATAATACCCTCTATGTCCCTCCATCTTGTCACAAATGGCAAGGTTTCATTCTTTCGGGAACCTCCACACTATTTTCATGGTGTCTGCACCAATTCAGAATCCCACCAACAGTGCATGAGGGGTCCCTCTTCTCTAAATCCTCTGAAACACTTGTTTGTTGATTTATTGACGATAGCCATTCTGACAGGTGTGAGGTGATAGCTTTTTGTGGTTTTAATTTGCATTTATTTCTCTGGTGATTAGTAATGTTGAGCATCTTCTCATATGTCTGTAGGTCATCTGTATGTCCTCTTTGGAGAAGTGTCTCATCAGGTCCTCTGCCCATTTAAAAAAATTGGATTGTTTGTTTTTTGCTGTTAAGCTATATAAGTTATATATTTTGAATATTAGCCCCTTATCTAATGTATCATTTGCGAATAACTTCCCTCATTGAATGGGTTGTGTTTTCATTTTGTTGATGGTTTCTTTCACTGTGTAAAAAATGTTTAATTTGATGTCATCCCATTTGTTTATATTTTCTTTTGTTTCTCTTGCCTGGGAGACATATCCAAAATAAAAATTGCTAAGAGCGATGTCAAAGAGTTATGACCTATGTTTTCTTCTAGGAATTTTATGGTTTCAAGTCTTACATTTAAGTCTTTAATCTATCTTGACTTTATTGTTGTATATGGTGTAAGAAAGGTTTAGTTTCTTTTCTTTTCATGTATCTGTCCAGTTTTCCCAACACTATTTACTGAAGAGACCATCTTTATCCCATTGTATACAGTGTGGGGCCAGAGTAGGTTTACAGTTGTTCATATGGAAAATCATGCACTAATAATAAGTAATAATATAAAATAAACTCTGTGTTTCATGTGCTCATAACTATAAATCTACTTTTGTCCCATCCTGTATGCTTGCCTCTTTTCTCATGTGGTTACTTTGGGTAATACGGACATTTTAATAATGTTAATTCTTCCTACCCATGAGTATGATATGTCCTTCCATTTATTTGTTTCTTCTTCAGTGTCTTTGCTCAATATCTTATAGGTTTCTCAGTACAAATCTTATACTGCCTTAGTTAAATTTATTCCTAGGTGTCGTATTCTTTTTTATACAATTATAGATGTGGTTATTTTCTTAATTTCCCACTCTGATAGTTTTTATTGGTGTATATAAATGCAGCTGATTTCTGAATATTATTACTTTTGTATCCTGCTAATTCATGAATTTACTTATTAGTTCAAATAGTTTTTTTGGTGGGTTTTTTAGGGATCTTCATATGTAGTATCATCTCATCTACAAATAATGACAATTTGCCCCCCCCCCCCCCAATTTGGATGCCTTTTATTTCTTTTTCTTTTTGATTTTTGTGCTAGGACTTCTATAGTATGTTAAATAAAAGTGGTGAAAGTGGACATCCTTGTCTTGTTCCTGATTTTAAAGAAAAAGCTTTTTGCTTTTTGCCATTGAGTATGATGTGGGCTGTGGGTTTGTCATATATGGGCTTTATTATGTTGAGGTATATTCCCACTATCTACACTTTTCTGAAAGTTTCTATAATAAATGGGTGTTGATGTTTTATAAAATGCCTTTTCTGGAAGTACTGATATGATCACAGGAGTTTTGTCCATTTTGTTTATGTGGTGTAGCACGTTAATTATGTTGAGGATATTGAACTAACCTGCATCCCCAGAATAAATCCCACTTAATCATGGTGTTTGATGTTTTTAATGTATTGCTGCATTTGTTTTGCTAATATTTTGGTGAGGATCTTTGCATCTATGTTCATCAGGGATATTAGCCTTTAATTTTCTTTATGTGTAGTGTCTTTGTCTGATTTTGGAATTAGGATAACGCTGGCCTCATATAATGAGTTTGGGAGCCTTCCTCATGCTTCAGTTTTTTGTTGTTGTTGTTGTTTGTTTGTTTGTTTTTTAATATCTTGAGAAGGATAGGTATTAATTCTTCTTTAAATGTTTGGTAAAATGCACCTATGAAGCTGTATGGTCCAGTGCTTTTGTTTGCTGGGAGTTTTTTGATTACTGATTTGTTTTATTAGCAGTTATCAGTCTGTTCAGATTTTCTGTTTCCTCCTAATTCAGTCCTGGAAGATTGTATATTTCTAGGAATTTATCCATGTTTTCCAGGTTGTCCAATTTGTGGACAAATACTTTTTCATAGTATTTTCTTTTAATCCTTTGTATTCCTGTGGTGTCAGTTTTCACTTCTCCCCTTTCATTCTGATTATGTTTATTTGAACCATTTCTGTTTCTTTTCCTTGATAAATCTTTTCAAAGAATCAGCTCTTTGTTTCATTGATCTTTTCTATTGTGTTTTAGACTGTATTTTGTTAATTTCTGCTCTAATCATTATTATTCTCTTTCTTCTCCTCACTATTTGGACAACAGTTTTGTCACTTTAATAAGGGCAAAATTATATTTATACTCCAGAGAAAGAAATGTACTTAAAAAATTCACCAATTCTAAAAGCATAATAGAAACACTTTGCTCTTTTTACAATACACTTATAGCATAGAAACATTTTTTAATAGAGAAATGATAAATAAAAGCACCATAATTGCTAAAATAATGTATACTTTTAAAATATGAAAAGCTAGTTAAAGAATTTAGCATTTATTTATTACCTGTTATTTTTCATATTTAAATAAAGAATTATTCCTCACTTGCCTTTTATAGGACAGAATTCTCATTTTACAGATGAAAAAGCTAAAACATAGATAAGTGTTCATCCTAAATTACATAGTGGCTTATGTCAAAATTAGGAATATAATATCTATGGATCTACTTTTTTGTTTCAGTATACTCTACAAAATGATTTCTTACGTACTCTTATACTGTGATGAATATAAAATAACACTCAATTAAGTAAAAAGTAAATAATCAGCTTTAATAAAACAGTCATTTAACTGAACATGATAGGCTATTTAGTTCACTGCCTGAAAATGAGTTTGGATTGCTAATATTATAAGCATACAAATATCCATAACTATCAGTCAATATAGAATTGCTGAATCTGCAGAAGAAAGCTTCTAAAGAGTGACATGCAAGCCTATCAAAATAAAATTGAAACCTTTCAGAATTAGATTGTAAATGGATATCTAAACTACTGAAAATAAAAGATCGTTTGTTGATTTGAAAGACATTTTAAAAAATTGGATTATTTGACTGTAGGAAAAGTTAAATTTCTTTAGTTTTTTTCAATAATCCTCACCCAAGGATATATTTTTATTTATCTTCAGATAGGATGGGGAGGGAGAGAGAAAAAGAAACATCAATGTGAGAGAGACACATCGACTGGCTGCCTCCCACACGCCCCGACCAGAGACTGAACCGCAACCAAGGTATGTGCCCTTGACTGGAATCAAACTGCTGAGCCAAACCAGCCAGGGCAGAAAAAGTTAAATTTCAAGAAAGATAAGCAACAGAAAACTGTTTTCACATCCAACAACTAATATATGAGATTTTTTAATTCACTAAGGTCATTTATATAACTATTGATAAAGCAATGCCAAAGCTTTTCTCAGAGTTCTGTTTCCTCAAAATCTTTACTGATGGAAGTCCTCTTTTCAACTCCCATTTCATTTTCCCCCAATCTACCATGGCAAGATTTACCAAAACAAAACAAAAGCCGTTCTAGCTATTCTTCAGTCATGGTGAGAACGAGACGTGGACCAGACAACCCGGGGACACGTCTCGCTTCCCTCCCATCTCACAGCGCAGCTGAGCGTCTGCAGGGAAGAAAGCTATGTCGAGGGACCAGCACCACGGCCGGAACACAGTCAGACACTTGGGACTTCATTCAATATCCAACAGTAGTTAATAATTACTAGGCCAGGTAGTGTGTTAACCTTTAGGAATAAAAGATGATACAGCATAAACTTCAAGATATCAAAGGTATTTTTTCTTCAAGAACTCTATACTCTCAGAGTCCAGAGTAGCCCTTTGTCTAAGGTAGGAGCTAAATAGTAATTTATTAAGTGACTGAGAAAAGAAAGAAATGAATGAATGAGGTAATATGAAAGAGTATTTGCAATATGGCCACCAAATTAAATGAGATAATCTACTGAAAATGCTTAGAAGACTACTTGGGTCACAGTCTAGACACTTTACACTTATTAGTGATTATGATTATTCTCACTTTCATTCTCCTTTGTAAATGGACCCTCTTCATGTTTCCTCTGAGTATCTTCTGTTTACTGCTTAGCTTTTGTTTACTCTTAATTTCTTTCCTGGCCTGCCATAACCATTCTTGCCCTTGTATGCGTCCTTGCATCCCTAGCTCCTGTAATAATTTATGTTTATCTGTTTATATTTTGCAATTCAAATTCCTAAAAAGAGACTATGACTGGCTAGGTAGTTAGGTTATTTGGCCAAAATCTTTTCATTCCAGGCTACTTCAAGGCTGAGTGTCCTTAGAATAGATGTCCATTCTTGTCCAACCAACAAAATTCAGGGAGTTACAGGACAGAGACTTCTGTCTTTGGTTGTGACTTTCTCTGTGTCAGTCACAATCTTTAACATGCATATGGCCAGAGAAATCATCCCTGAAAACTGATTTTGCGTGATCCTTACAGCTTCAAAGAACTCACAGCTAGCAGTACCAGTGAATGAGAGCCTGTTTTCTCATGCTGCCTGCTGAAATCTCAGGGAGAGTTTGATTAAACAACTTTGAGTCTCTGCCCATTCCCGAATCAATGCATAATTGAGGCTGGGGTGCGGGATGGAGCAGAGTACACTGGCTGGAAAAATGTGGATTTTGCTCAATTCTTGAGCCAGGAGATTGGGTCAGATCTACTTGAACCATATAGCCTGGGGTGGGATGGAATAGGAGCCACTGGCAATATGAATAGCTTAGTAAATTTCATGTAGGAAAGCACACTTGTTAAAGAAAAATATTATTTGTCACACTTTTAAACATAATCTTACTGAGACCTGGTTTGCTGGTCTTTGATATAGTTTACAGAAATAATTCCTCAATTTTTAAAATCATACCAGACAACTTTCCTCGGGTAATTTAAATTCAATAAACGTTTAAGGAAAACCTACTAAATAACCGAAACTCTACTGCTCAGAGCATGAGATGCCGGAAATGAGCAGTATATAAGCCCTGACTTTAAGTAGTTTACAGACTAAAAAGAAACAGAAAATAGCAAGATAAATATTGAAGAATTCAATATGGTGTGATGAATTCAATGGCAGAGGTTCATTTACATTTGGGGAGGGGTAGCACCATGCAGCAAGGGAGCAGATTCAGAGGCAGGTCTCTCTGGGAGGTGAGAACATCAGGGAGGGGTCAGGGATGGGTTCATGACAAAAAGGACCCATGAGCTAGGTGGGACTCTGCACTTTAGAAATCATGAGTTCCCCTTCCCCACACTACCAACCACCTTCCTTCTGGCAACCTCCACACTGCTGTTCATGTCCATGAGTTTCAGTTTTATATCCCACATATGAGTGAAATCATATGGTGCTTAGCTTTCACTGACTGACTTATTTCGCTTAGCATAAAATTTTCAAGGTCCATCCATGTTGTCATAAATGGCAGTATTTTATCTTTTTTTTATGGCTATTATTTCATTATGTATATATACCACATCTTTTTTTTTTTTTTTTAATCCTCATCCAAGGATATTTTTTTTCCATTGATTTTTTTTTTTTTTTTTTTTTTAGATAGAGTGGAAGGGAGGGAGGGAGGAGAGAGAGAGAGAGAAAGAAATATCAATGTGAGAGACATCAATTGGTTGCCTCCCTCCTGACCCTGACAAGGGCTGTAGATTGAATCTGCAACCCAGGTACGTGTCCTTGACTGGAAATCAAACTCATGACCCTTTGCTCTGTGGGCCAACACACTGAGTGCTGAGCCAAATTGGCCAGGGCTGTACCGCATCTTCTTGATTCAGTCCTCTTATCAGAGGCCATGTCTTGGCCACCGTGAACCATGCTGCAATGAACATGGGGCTATAAATGTCGTTGTGAATACATGTTTTTGAGTTTTTCTGGTATATACCAGGAGAGAGAATCCTGGGTCATATGGTAACTCTTGTCTTCATTTTTTGAGGAACTGCCATAGTGGCTGTACCCGTCTACAGAATGAGGGTTCCCTTTTCGTCACAACCTCTCCCGCACTTGTTACTGCTTGTCTTGATGATAACCATTCTAACAGGTGTGAGGCGGTATCTCATTGTAGTTTTGACCATCTATACCTATTTCACACACACCCCACTCTCAGCCTCTGGCAACCACCAGAGTAATAAAGAAAATGTGGTATTTATATTATATATAGAATATTATTCAGCCATAAAAGAGAAAGAGAAAGAAATCTTGCCATTTGCAACAACATGGAGGGCATTCTGTTAAGTAAAATAAGTCAGACAGAGAAACACAAAAATGATTTTAAAAAAGTAAACTCACAGAAAAAGGAAACTTCCGGAAGAGCTGACATTTGAAGCAGTTACGGGATTTAAATCCATGAACAAGTGATCACTGCTTGTGAAGATTTGTTTTGGAGGCAAGAGGAGACATGGTGTGTTGACCAGTTTGGTGAGCAGGCAAATCCCCCCTCTCAGGACACTGAACTTGGATTTCTTCCCTGGATATGGGGGGATAGTTGGTTTTCTGAGCAGGGATTCTGTCCTGTATACACTGCAGGTTCAGAGCCCTGATTTATCCGTGTTGTGGAGGCTGTGCTGAAGACAGGACGCACTTGGGACAGGGGTATGAAGGAAGCCGTTTCCCAGGGACTCGGGTAGTGGATGGGAAGTTGAGCAGAAGAGGATAAAGTCGCAGAAAGAAGACTCCAAAATTCCAGAAACTGGTTTCTTGAGAAGTCATGCTATGATTAGTAAAAAATGGAGAACAAAACAGCTTTGAGATGCTATGCCTTTGACCTTCTTCGTTGGAACACTTTTTTAAGCCCCTCACTGAGCAGCTTCCATAGTATGCTTTAGATATTTACAGACCGCGCACTCTGCTGTGACAATTCCCTTTGAAGTTGCTCTCGGTGGTGTGTGGGTGATGAAAGAAAGTCCTGTAATCATTCCAAGCAGGTCTGGGACATGGGGGAGCAAAGAGGAATCCTGGGGAATAAGCCTGACCAGGTCTTCAAAAGACCTTTTCTCTCCCTGTTATAAAGTGTTTATGCTCAGTCGCCACCCTCTCAGAAAAAATTGTGACGCTCAGGAGTTTTATTTGGAGCAACATGAATGATTTTACTTTCATAGTCACAGGCAAATGACAGGTTATATTTAATTTTTTATGTATCTTTATTTACATAGACTTTAGTGATATCCCTGCTTGCTGTATAATTTGATTTATTTGGGACATCAGAGAGAATCCATTGAGGTCGCACATGGCTACCGCCTGCTTGGGCAGCAGGACTTGCAGCACAGAACAGAACAGAAAATAACATTCAGTTGAGAAATCACAGGACACTTTGAAAGGGAATTGTGGGCATTTTTATAAAAGTATACTTTATCCAAATATAAAACCATGGGTTGAAGAATAAGCAAGTCAGTGTTTGAAAATACATTGCCCCTAATTTACATAAAAGACCTACCAAAACCTACCAAAGGTGCAGTGGATTTAAATTCTCAAATCTTTTGATGATGGACACAGAAATGTGTGAACATGGAGTGAACTGTACAAATTATTGTAAAATGGACTTAAGAAAGAGAATAAGAGACTCTTTGTTTTATAAACGTTTCTAATTCAACATTTTAAATAATAATGTTTTCTTTTAATGTTAGGTCTGTGGCATAAAGCTTACTAAATAGAACAAGCTTCAGTTTGGATTCTGGCTCTAGCACCTGCGTACTGTCTCTCAGCCTCAGGTTGCCCATCTCACCAATGATAACAGCAGTAATGAGATCTGCTTCATAAAGCTTGGATTCTACACCTGGCGTGACACTCTGGCGGTCAGACCACAGGGAAGTCGCTTCACCTGTCCGTGCTACTGTTTCCTGGGCTGCAGAATGAAAGCCACGGTGACACCTGCTTCGCAGAGTGCGTGTCCCAGCTCCTGGAGGAGGGCCCCTGGTAGCGGCCACGGCCTTGGGTGTTGCTTCCGCGGCACTCCCATTTCCTCGGCGCCTTCTGCGCAGAAGCTGCGTTTTAATCAGAAGTTATTCAATGTCATTACAGTAACTAAGCAAGAAGGATCAGTTAGTTTAAGGGTATGGGACAAAGAGAGTGGATGCATCTGTCTCGAGAAAATGATCAAAGTCCATGGCAAAATCTCTCCCAGGAGATTCTATTTATTTGTTTCATTTCATTTTATTTTTATTTTTCAAATTAATATACAGAAGTCTCCCTTTCCTTCCCCTTTACCCGCCTCCACCCACCTCTCTTTTTTCTGGCCATTAGTACACTGTTTATGTCCATGGGTTATGCATATATGCTCTTTGGCTAATCTCTTCACCTTCTTCTATTCCACACCTCCCTACCCCTCGCTGACCGTGTGGTTTTATTTTGTTCATTAGATTCCACAAATATGTGAGATCATATGGTATTGTCTTTCTCTGACTGGCTTATTTCACTGAGCATCATAATCTCCAGGTCCTCCCCCCCCCCCCGCCCCTTGTTTCTTTTTGTCTCTGATTCTCCTCCAGCACTCTTTTTTATATTTTTGACATAGATTTTTGCCATGAAAAGTTTGTTTTCCAGGCTCTTTCTATTTTTTATTGATTGACTTCAAATGCTCTTCTGATTCATTAGTTCTCTCTTCAAATATGTTAACAAAACTTTAGATGTGTTCATAGATTTCCTTTATGTGGATGACCCATTTTGTCTGTTTAAAGTAAATTAGCTAATCTCTGCTCTTAGGGATGTTAACATTTAACTTTCATTGGGCAAACTTATTTTTCCATTTTGTAACTCTTGGAGGGATGCCTCGAATTCATCTCTGTGTGACCACACTGAATATTTCTCTGCTTGTAGAAATCTTTATTTTGTCTTCTGTCCCTCTCCTCACTGCTCTCCTTTCCTTCCTCCTGAATTCAGTGAGATAGGAGCAAAGTTTGTACATTTCCCATTTCCAGTGTTCGACCAGAATGATGAAAGCTGGGACAATGGAAACTAGGGAATGTTGGGAATAGATTGTGTGTGCACTTGATTTCTATGATCTAGGTTATGAATCTCATTTGGTTCCCAACACATTCAGAGATCATGTTATAGCTTGAAAAAGTGCATAAAATGTCACTTTGATAACTTCCCTGATAGATATAAATGGACAGAAATAGCTGTTGCCCTGGGAGAGTCGCGAGCTCTGACATTTAGAAGTAAGCTGCATTCTGGACCCTTACCTTGTGCTCTGTTGTAAGCTCGTGTCAGAGAGTTTAAATACACTACACAAATGAAATGGAATGTTTGTAATAAGTTACAAAAAAAAAAAGCTGAATCCTTGGGGGACTCTGGTTCCATTACCCATCATTTAATCAACCCCAAGAGTCCCAAAAATTCCTATAGCACAGAAGGTGCTTTGGTGGTTATTGATACTTCTTTTATTATTGTGTTTAATGAGAGACTTATTTTGGATGGTGAAAAAACAGGGGCAATGGCCTTAAAGCTCATTTCTCTCTAAAACTTAGGTCAGAAAGGACCATATTCTGCCTTCACATTCGCTTGTGGTGCAGGGAAACGTGTGATGGGTTTGTCTGCATTTTTACAGTATATTGTGCTTTGATTATATTTCCAGAGGACATGCGTTCATCAGGTTAAGGGTGTGCTCGTGACATTTACTTTTCTGAGAGAAGTGAGCTGTCATGCCTGAGCCATTGTGTCTCCTCTTCATATCTGCCTGGAGCTCACTGCGTGTTTTATGAGTTGTTTGAAAATTGCCTTGCATTTTTCATAACTAAAAACCACCTCTCTGCTCTGTATAAACCTTAGGCATTTTGACTGGTCTACTATAATTTTTTCATGCAAAAAGAGGGGAGGTTGCCTCTCCTAATTATTCTGCTTCTTCACTGGAGATTTGTACATTAAATTGTTAGTTACTAAATATTAAGTCTGGAACAAGACATGACACTTCAGATATAGCAAAGGTAAATTATGGCATACAGCACTATTACAAGGTGTGCTACTATTTTTATGGTAACTTTACCCACTCTATAACCACAAATAAGTATTTGTCTAGTATGTGTGTCGTTTTAAGGAAATTATGTTGCAGCTTGTAATTACTTCCACTGAAATGTATCTGCTCAGACGCAGACCTTGCCCTGCCTCAAGTGCACTTGGGGCAGGGGAGGAGGGGAGTGCCGGGTGTTTTCCCAGAGCTGATCAAAGCCTGGTATTTACTTTGGTCCTTTAAGAATAAATTAGCTTTACTGTGGGATCAATGAGGCTCGCTGTGTTTCCTTGAAAAATGAAGTAGTTATGATGTGGCAATTTAGAGAGAGAATGTCAGCAAGCTCTTGGGTTTCCCTAAGGGATGCTTTCATGTGTACCACGACTACTAAGTGTTTATATCACACACACACACACACACACACCATTTTGTAAAGTAGACTCAGAAATTGCCTGAACTACAACTAAAAGGACCCTCACCCCCATCATTTATTTTTCACAGTAAACTGAGATTTCTCAGTAAATTAAAAGCCCTGGGTTTTTATATGCACTATTTTATTTTATTTTATTTTATTTTATTTTATTTTATTTTATTTTATTTTTTATCCTCACCCGAGGACATTTTTGCAGGTATCTTCAGATAGAGTGGGAGGGAGAAAGGGAGGAATAGAGAGAGAAAAATCGATGTGAGAGAGACACATCAAGTGGTTGTCACCCACATGACCCCAACCGGGGCCAGGGACAAACTGCAACCGAGGCACATGCCCTTAGCAGGAACCGAACCTGGAACTCTCCGGTCCATGGGCCAATGCTCTAACCGCTGAGCCAAACTGGCCAGGGCTATACTCCTCATTTTTACCCTCTGTACTCTGCCTGCATTCTGCATCTGAGCCATTTGCTTTTTCTCAAAACCATTCCCACACTCAGTTATTTCTCTGCTTGGAGTACCCTTAAATGTTTCCCTATTCGTCAAAATCTTGATGGTCTTGCACATTCATATATCATCTACTTTGTAAAATATTCTCTCCTGCTCCAGTGACCAATGAATCTTTCCTTCTCTTTGCTTTCCAGCATTTTGTTGAGTTCCTTTTATAAAATTTGTCACAGTTGGCCCTACAAAATGATTAAATGCCTCCTTGTGCTATTTTCCACATAGACTGTAAACTCTGTAAACCCCTTTCCATTAAGCACATGCTTTACCTATGCATTTGGAATACACTTAGTGTTAGCAGGTGCTTGCCATGCCAACAGTATTCCAGGTACGTTTGTTAACTTAGAGTCCATGCTTGCATTCCTTTGGGGATGCTTTCATCTTGCCTCCCTGCTTACTCACATTTTCTGTCCTTCTGAAATCAGCTCCTCCTTTTCCTCCTTCTGGTGCCCCCAACCCTCAGGCATGTCTCATTTTCCTAATGGCAAAGTTGTTTGGGGGATCAAAGGAGCTAATAGTTAAGGAGAGAGCCTGGCATAGAGTCAGAACTCAGTGAGCATTCGCTCCGTGGTTTCATTTCTAGTCTGGAATGCACAGAGAGACGGTGAGCTCATGGGGTCCTGGACAGTAAGTGGCACAGTGGAAGGGACACTCAGGACCTCTGCTTCTCCATCACGAGTTAGAGTTTAGAGCTCTCTGAATCATTCAGAGTTCTCCATTTACACTTCTCTAAATCATTGAGTCTGTCCCAAGGTCCCTGTGACCCTGGCTGCCTGGCTAAGGAAATATCCATAAAAAACACCCTGGAAAATAGACCATTTATTATCAGCTAGAGCTTAGTTCTGCTCTTTGAGAAACAAATTTGACTTTCCAGCCTAAATTCTCAATTCAAGTTGGATGAGCAAGTTTCTTGGACTTTTACACTGAGCCTTGACCTCATGCCTTCCAAGGGCAGAGACACATCCTACGAGGACTGAGTTTGTCTGACATATCACTTACTCTAACGATCACATGGAAAGGACTTAAAGATTATTTTCGTTTAATGACTGTCTGTTATTTTCCAGGAAAATATTACAAGTACTTGCAATATTATAATTACTTGTCAGGCAAATAATACAAATACTAGTTCTGCTTCTTACCACACTAATGTGTGGGAGACATTTAACTGATAAGAGAAAAGAAGCTCATAGAGTGCAAATGACTTACCCAAGGGGACTCAACAAAGGTAGCATGACAAGGGTTAAAGATCCCTGTGTCTAGCCTCAAGGAACATGAGTTCTAATTCTGAATTTACCACCTATCAATTATGTGATCTTGCTACATTTGCTTGGGGGTCATATCATATGATTGCAAACAAATGACTTACTTAAGCAAGAAAAATACATTAATTAAAAAAATATCAGTAGTTTATAAAAGAACACATCAGCCCCTGGGAAGGACAAGAATCAGTCATTTTAGTGAAAAAATGTAGACTTTGGTTTTACTTTTTAAAGAAAGTATTAGATGAATCATCCCATGAACGCTGATGATGCCCATACTAAAGCATTCATCTTCCTCCCTGACTCTGGGGTTTCAGTTCCTGGAATTCTAATGGAAAAGGCAGGGCACAGATGAAGACTTGGCATTCTTTGGAAATGCCAAACTCCAAAGAGGGGATATACTATTACCTTCCAGTAGTAATTAGTGGGTTTATGAAAGAACACAAGTCAAAGAAGAACTTGCTTATGGATTCAGAGCTATGACATGTACTTTAGAAACATGAGAAAAATACTGAAAAAAATCTCTGATGTTCACCTTAAAATGGGGGCAAGCATGTATTCTTGCTTTCCACAAAAGATAAGATTTAGAATTTCCAGGAAGCTCTATTCATTCTCTCTCTCTCTCTCTCTCTCTCTCTCTCTCTCTCTCTCTCTCTCATCTCTCTCTCTCTCTCTCTCTCTGTCTCTATCTCTATCTCTATCTCTCTATCTCTCTGTCTCCTTCCTAATTTGTTTTTAATGTAAGGAGGTCCATTTTTGCGTATTGCTCTTATAGAGCATTTGCTGTGGCTTTGCAGATTGTCAGAGTCTCTACACAACTGGTTTAAAACCAAAGGGAATTGGTCATGTCATGTACTGAAAATGTGGGAGACTTGAATGAAGGCTTTGAAGGAACCAGGCGCTGGCTTTGCTGGCTTGCCCTCTCTCACCAGCCACACCAGGCTGCCTGCTGGGAAGCTGGGGGGGGGGGGGGGGGGGCTCTTGTGTCTCTCCCCACTGTTTCAGCAAAAACCTCATCTTGTAATGTCCCCATCCAGGACAGGTATGCCTGCCTGCCCATCTTGAAGCTGGAGGAGGAGTCAGACGAGGATGAAAGAGAAAAACATGTCTACTGTCACCAGGAACAGGGTGAATGGTGACAGAGCAACAGGTGCCCCGTTCAGGAACGGTTAATGAGTTGAAAATGCCACACATAATTCCTTCCCAAGAAACTTCAATAAATCGACCCCTTTTTGATTCCCTCATGCTGTGGTAGCACGTATCACAGTTCTCCCAGACCCCAGACCTCGAGGTGGTTTCTACATCTCCGCGGCCCAGGGCTCAGGCCGTCTCTCTCATGCCCCCGCGTCTGCACTTCCCGTTCCCACCGCCGCGTCCCGTCTGTGTGTCTGCGATGCGGGCCCAGACGGCTGCGCTAGCCTCCGAATTGGTCTTCCAGCCGTCAGTTCCCCACGTTGCCACTGATATATACCATGAGACCACATTTCATTTCACTTGGTTTCCTACTTAGGTTTCCATGGTTTCTCAAGAATTTAATTTCGTTCCTCAGTGCTATCACAGAAAGACACCGACTTCCCGGCAATGTCGGCCTCGTGTCCAGGAATTTTATTTTTAAACTATTTTTGCTTATGAACTATTGATCTTCCTTGTAAGCAAATTATCTAAAATCTAGTTGAATTCAGTACGAATGTTCTGAGCTTCCTCGTGGCCCTAAAATCCAATCAGTAAATACACCTTATATGATTGAAATTTTAGAGCCACAGAGTTTTTTTGTTTGGTTGGGTTTTTTTTTGGTTAAAAATAATCTGGTACAAAATTCATTTCAGAAAAGTTAGTCTGACTGGGTGTTAGTGACGGAGACACTGCAGGCAGACAGAGGGGCCGGAAGGCCGCCGCACGGCCCAGGGGGGCTCAGGAGCGCAGGGAAGGGGTGGGAGGGAAGACAGCCTGGAATGGAGAACTTTGCTTTCTCTACAATTTAACCGTTAGACCCTTAAGGCTGTGTCTTCATCTTCCTGAGTTTCTCTTTATTGTCAATAACAACCAGTAACCAGGTCCCAGCAAATCTTCAGTAAGACTACAAATGTTGTTGAACAAAACGTTGTGACTAATGGTATGTGGGGAAAATTTTAGTCTGAGTAATTAGAACTATAGAAATTAAGAATCCAAAGCAATTCTGCTCTATTCTACCCCTTCCCCCTACCCACCCAGCCCGCTCCTCCCTCCCTTCCTTTTTCTTTCCCTTTTTTTTGTTTTTTGTTTTTTTGTTTTGTTTTGTATTTCCCCCAGAAGAAAGGAATCCTTTGCATGGCCTCCTGGTGGTGGTTCTTTTTCAAGGAAGGCGCCATACCAGCGAGTGCCCTGATGGTTTCTCTGACTCTTAGGATAGCATGCCCAACCCCTCTCGTGAAGACAGTGGTGAGGAGACCAGCTGTCCCTTCCTGTCCTCACACCACAGATTCACCAAACGCTGTGGAGATTGATGCTTCTCAGTCTGTCAGGGAAACTAAACATGGATCTACTTACAAAGTCTTGCTTGCCTCTTTGCTCACCTCCTTGTCCTTACTGATCATATAAAAATTGATTTTACATAAACAGGTGCAAGAGAAAATTTGACATTCTATGTGGCTGGCATGCAGTGCTCACTGACAAAACTTCAAAATTTGTAAATCACTTTTGCCGATGTTATCATATTGAATACTTGAAATATTTTTGTGAAATAAATATAATAAATCTATTGAACTGCATTTTATTAATGAGGGAACTACAGCTTCAAGGACAGTGTATTTTTGCTTTGCTTAGTTTACCTTATTTGTTTCTGGGACCTGACCTTTCTATGTCTGGAGGGATTCTTTTCTTCTCTAACATGTCCAGATCAGCAGCCACGATCTTCCAGGATCTCGTCTTGCTGGCTGGATCTCACTAGGATGGTTGTGTGTTCCATGCTGGGCAAATACAATATTCATTCTCTGGCCACAGTAATGCAAGGGCCAGCACATTCTCTTATCAAACCTGGTCCATTAGAGTCCTTTCTTCCCTGCGATTTAGAACGAGAAACATGAGCAAAGGAGGGTGGATTGTGAGGCATGACAAGTGCACAGAGGCAGCGCCGTTTGTGTGCAGAAAAGGGTGACTGTGGCACACAAAGAACAGTAGAGACGTGAGCCAGAGGACGTCCTTATGATGGTCAGACCTCTAGCTCCTCTGGTTCTAAGGCAACACTTGATGCTTAACTGCTACAGTGCTTTGACTGTATGGACCAAGAAAGTACCCTTTACTGGGCTAATCTGATTCATGTTAGTTTATTCTCTTGCCAGCTTAAATTAGAGGAGTTCTAATACAAGTGAGAATATAAATACAATACTATTGGTAGGTAATTACTAACACATGCTGAATTAGATCCTACCTTTCTGGTAGTCTAAAGTACAGTTATGCATCTCTCTCTCTCTCTCTCTTTTATTTATTTATTTTTTGTTAATCCTCACCTGTGGATATTTTTTCATTGATTTTTAGAGAGAATGGAAGGGACAAAGAGAGAGAGAGAAACACAGATGGGAGAGTGACACATTGATCGGCTGCCTCCCACAAGACCCCAAAAAGGTCCAGGGATCAAAACTGAAACCTAGATATGTGCCCTTGACTGGAATCAAACCCAAGCCCTTTTGGTTCATGGACCGAGGCTCCAACCACTGAGCCATACTGGCCAGAGCACTCTCTTTTTAACTTTATTTATTTATTTTTTTTAAATTCATCTTTATTGTTGAGTGTATTACAGATGTTCCCCCTGTTTTCCCCATTGACCCCTCCTCCCTAGTCTTGCCCCCTTCCGGCTCTCTCCACACTATTGTCAGTGTCCATTGGTTATGCACATATGCATAGAAGTTCTTGGGTTTATCTCATCCCGCCCTCTCTTCCCCCTTCCCTTTGAGGGTCATTAGTCTAACAACCAATTTGTACTTTGTAATTCCTTCATCTTTTTCACCCATCCCTCCAGCTCCCACCTATCTGGCAAGCAACAAAAAGTTCTCTGTATCTATGAGTCTGTTTCTGTTCTGCTTGCTCACTTTGTAGATTCAGTTGTTGATAGATATGTATTAATTGCCATTTTATTGTTCATATTTTTGTTCTTCTTCTCTTTCAAGAAGACCCTTCAACATGTCATATAATACTGGTTTGGTGGTGATGAACTCCTTTAGCTTTTTCTAGTCTGGGGAAACTCTTGATATGTCCATCGATTCTAAATGATAGCTTTGCAGAATAAAGTAATCTTGGTTGTAGGTCATTTCTTTTCATGACCTTGAATATCTCTTGTCACTCCTTTCTGGCCTGCAAAGTTTCTTTTGAGAAATCAGCTGACAGTCATATGGGAGAGCCCTTGTAGGTAACTAACTGCTTTTCTCTTGCTGCTTTTAAGATTCTCTCTTTGTCTTTAAACTTTGGCATTTTGATGATGATGTGTGGACCTCTTTGGGTTCATCTTGGTTGAGACTCTCTGTGCTTCTGTGCTTCTTGGACTTGTATGTCTGTTTCCTTCACCAAGTTAGAGAAGTTTTCTGTCATTATTGTTTCAAACAGGTTTTCAATTTCTTGCTCTCTCTCTTCTCCTTCTGGCACCCCTATGATGCAAATGTTGGCACACTTGAAGTTGTCCCAGGAGCTCCTTAAACTATCCTCATTTTTTTTTGGATTCTTTTTTCTTTATGCGGTTCTGATTGGATGTTTTTTGCTTCCTTATATTGCAAATTGATGGTTTGCTTCTTGGCATTACCTACTCTACTATTGATTCCCTGTAAACTATTCTTAAAGTCAGTTAGTGCATCCATCATTTTTTTCATTCTTAGTTTTTAATTAATTAATTAATTTTTGTTACAGATGTTTCTTCTCTTTACCCCACTGATTTTCCCCTCCCCCCTCCCCGCCCTGACCCCAGCTTTGTTGTGCATGTCCATTGTTCATGCATATGTGCATATAAGTTCTGTGGTTTACCTCCCGCCCACCCTGTGTTCTCGGGATTGTCAGTCTGTACCCCACTTCCACATCTCTGGGATTGTCAGTCTGTACCCCACTTCCACATCTCTGGGACTACCCCATTCCTCAGATGGTTATGTTCATTATATTCCAGAAATAAGTGAGATCATATGATACTTTTCTTTCTCTGTTTGGCTTGTTTCGCTTAGGATAATACTTTCCAGATCCCTCCATGTCATCTCAAAGGATAAGAGATCTTTCTTTCTTACAGCTTAATAGTACTCCATTATGTATATGTACCACAGCTTTTCTATCCATTCATCTTCTGATGGACATTTGGGCTGTTTCCAGATCTTAGCTATTGTAAATAGTGCCACTATGAACATGGGGGTACATATATTCTTTCTGATTTGTGTTTCAAGCTTCTTAGGGTATATTCCTAGAAATGAGATCACTGGGTCAAATGACAGTTCAATTTTTAATTTTTTGAGGTAACACCATTTTGTTTTCCATAGTGGCACACCAGTTTGCATTCCCATCAGCAGTGTATTAGAGTCCCCTTTTCTCCACACCCTCGTCAACACTTGTTGTGTGATGATTTGTTGATGGCGGCCATTCTGACAGGTGTGCGGTGATACCTCATTTTTGTTCTAATTTACATCTCTCTGATGATTAGTGATGTTGAGCATTTCTTCATATGTCTCTTAGCCATTTGTATGTCCTGTTTAGAGAGGTGTCTCTTTAGCTCCTCTGCCCATTTTTAAATTGGGTTCTTTGTCTTCTTTTGTTGAGTTGTATGAGCACTCTATATATTTTGGAAATTAATGCCTTATCTGATGTATCATTGACAATTATGCTCTTTCATAGAGTGGGTTGCCTTTCCATTTTGGTGGTTGTTTCTTTTGCTGTGCAGAAGCTTTTGAGTTTGATGTAGTCCCATGGGTTCATTTTGTTTCTGTTGCCTTAGGTGATGTATCAGTAAAAACTCTGCTGCGTATGATGTCTGAAATTTTGTTGCCTACAGTTTCTTCTAGGATTTTTATGGATTCATGAGTCACATTTAAGTCTTTTATCCAATTTGAGTTTATGCTTGTGTATGGTGTAAGTTGATGGTCTAGTCTCATTTTTCTGCATGTAGCTGTCCAATTTTCCCAACAGCATTTATTAAAGAGGCTGTCTTTACTACACTGTATGCTCTTGCCACCTTTGTTAAATATTAATTGAGCATGTCTTGGGTTCATTTCTGGGTTCTTTATTCTGTTCCATTAATCTATCTGCCTGTTCTTGTGCCAGTAACAGGCTGTTTTGATTACTTTGGTTTTGTAGTATAACCTGAAATCTGGTAATGTGATCCCTCCAACTTTGTTCTTCTTTTTCAAGATTGCTGTGGCTATTTGGGGCCTTTTTTGGTTCCATATGGACTTTTGAAGTATTTGTTCTAGTTCTGTGAAATATATTGTTGGTATTTAGATGGGGTTTGCATTGAATCTATAGATTTCTTTGGGTAGTATGGGCATTTTAATGATGTTAATCTTCCAATTCATGAACAAGGTATGTGCTTCCACTCTTTTATATCTTCCTCTATTTCTTTTTCAATGGCCTGTAGTTTTCTGTAAATAGGTTCTTTATTTCTTTGGTTAAGTTTATTTCGAAGTATCTCAATTTGTTTGCTGCGATGGTAAATGGGATTTTTTTTAGTTTCTCTTTCTGTGAACTCATCATTGGTGTATAAGAATGCCGTCAATTTCTTGACGTTAATTTTGTATTCTGCTACTTTGCCAAATTCATTTATTAAGTGTAGTAAATTTTTGATGTAGTCTTTGGGGTTTTCCACGTATAGTATCATGTCATCTGCTAATAATGACCGTTTCAATTCCTCCTTTCTAATTTTGATCACTTTTATTTTTCTTCTTGTCTGATTGCTGTGGCTAAGACTTCCAGTAATATGTTAGATAAGAGTGGGCATCCTTGTCTTGTTCCTGTTCTTAAGGGAAATGCTTTTAGTTTTTGCCCATTGAATATGATGTTGGCTGTAGGTCTTTCATATATGGCCTTTATTATGTCAAGATATGATCCCTCTATTCCAAGATTGCTGAGCGTTTTTAACATAAATGGGTGCTGGATTTTGTTGAATGCTTTTTCAGCATTTATTGTTATGATCATATGATTTTTATCTTTCATTTTGTTTACGTGGTATATCACATTTATTGATTTGTGAATATTGTACCATCCTTGCATCCCTGGGATGAATCCCACTTGGTCATGGTGAATAATTTTTTTGATGTATTGCTGGATTAAGTTTGCTAGTATTTTGTTCAGGATTTCGGTATCTGTGTTCATCAGGAGTATTGGTCTGTGTTTTTCTTTCTTTGTAGTGTCTTTTTCTGGTTTTGTAATTAGAATTATGCTGGCCTCATAAAACGAGTTTGGAAGTCTTCCTTTTTCTTGACTTTTTTGAAATAGTTTGAGGCGAATGGGTATTAGCTTTTCTATGAATGTTTGGTATAACTCCGCCACGAAGCCCTCCGGGCCTGGGCTTTTGTTTGCTGGGAGAGTCTTAATTACATCTTCAATTTCTTTTGTTGTTATTGGTCTGTTCAAGGTTTCTATCTCTTCCCAGTTCATTTTTGGGAGACTATGTGTTTCCAGAAATTTGTCCATTTTGTTTAGATTGTCAGATTTCTTGCCGTATAATTGTTTATAATATTTGTGAATAATCCTATGTATTTCTCTGGTGTCAGTTATTATTTCTCCTCCTTTATTTTTGATTTTGTGTATTTGGGTTCTCTCTCTTTGTTTCTTGATGAATCTAGCTAATGGTCCATCGAGATATAACCAACCAAGGTTATATCTTTCTATTGGATACATCCTTTCAATATTATGTAGTGGCCTTCTTTGTCTCTAGTTATGGCCTTTATTTTGAAATCTACTTTATCAGATATGAGCATTGCCACCCCAGCTTTTTTTTCTTTTCTGTCTGCTTGAAAGATTTTTTTCTATCCCTTCATTTCCAACTTATGTGAATTTTTTGTTGTGAGGTGGGTCTCTTATAACAACATATATGTGAGTCATGCTTTCTTATCCAGGCAGCTACTCTGTGTCTTTTTATTGGAGCATTGAAACCAATCACATTTATATGTATTTATTTATTGCCATTTTTGTTTAGTGTGGTTCTATTTTTCTTCCTATTTCTTCTACTAACTACAGCAGTCCTTTTAGCATATCTTGCAGTGCTGGTTTGGTGTTAAAATATTCCCTTAGCCTTTTTTTTTTTTTGTCTGGGAAGCTCTCTATTTAACCTTTAATTTTGAATGACAGCCTTGCTGGATAGAGTAGTCTTGGATTCAGATCCTATTTTTCATGACCTTGATTACTTCATGCCACTTCATGTTTACTTCATACCACTCCCTTCTGGGCTGTAATGTTTCTGTTGAGAAGTTAGGTGAGAGCCTTATGGGGTTTCCTTTGTAGGTAACCTGTTGCTTATCTCTTGTTGCCTTTAGGATTCTGTCTTTGTCTTTAATTTTTGGCATTTTAATTACTATGTGTCTTGGTGTGGGCCTGTTTGGGTTCTTCTTACTTGGGGCTCTGTGTGCTTCTTGAATTTGAATGCCTTCTTCCTTCACCAAGTTAGGAAAGTTTTTTGTCACTATTTCTTCAAATATATTTTTTAACCTTTGCCCATTTTCTTCCTCTTTGAGGACTCCTATTATGTGAATGCTATTACGTTTCTAGTCATCCTACAGTTTTCTTAAGTTATCTCCCTGTTTTTTAATTATTTTTTTCCTTTTGGTTTTCTGATTGCTTGATTTTTTCTACCCTGTCTGCTAATTCACTGATTCCGTCCTCAGCTTCCTCTACTCTGCTGGTTAGTCCTTCCAATGCGTTCTTAACTTCTGCAATGTCATTCCTCATTTCCACTTGGTTGGTTTTCAGTGTTTCTGTATCTTTACTCATGGTGCTGAAGTCCTTACTCATGCTGTTGAGCTTCCTTAAGATCATGGCTCTGAACTTTACCTCTAATAATTTGCTTAACTACATTTCATTTATCTCATCTTTGGTAGAGTTTTCTTGTTCTTTCATTTGGGATTTGTTTCTTTTTTTCACCATTTGGGCTATCTCAGTGGGTTTTGGAGCCTGCCAAATTTTCCCTGTGGTTGTTGGTGCTCTGCTGTTTGTGGCTCCCTCTACTGGGTTTGGATGTACCTGGGTGGGCCCACGTTAAACACTGCTGTCAAGTCTTACTTTCCTGAGTAGATTTGCAAGCCCAGGAAAGGTTCGGTTATCCTCTAGCTTTTTCCTGGTGGCTAGTAGTCTCAGTTACTTAGTGCCTCGGAATGTAGCCCTGGTGTTCTGCATAAGAGGATTTCCAGAGGGTGGGATAGATGCTGGTTGTTAATGAGCCTCAATTTGAATTTCTTTGCCTCACCTGGGAAAGGCTGAATCCCCTGGGGCGGGGCTGCTGCTTTTCCCCCACAGCTCTGGAAAGGAACACATTGAACACATTTGTAGCTGCAACTCAGCAAAAACTCTGAGCACCTTCCAAATCCTGGGTGTCTCCTCAGAGTTCTAGCCCAGTCTGCCCACCGTCTGCCTGAGCCCCCAGGTGAGTGGCTATGACTATTTTAGTGCTCTGTCCCGGCTCTCTGAGCTGTGGAGTGGGCTTGGTCTTTATTCCCCAAGGGCACTGCTCACAGCTAAGACTACTACTGTCCGTGGGCTCCCGGCCCACCACCCTCACATGTTTCCACAGATCCTGCCTGTGACCCTGGTTATATGGTCTTGTCCTGCTGCTTTTCTGTTGCTTTTTTTCTGAGGATTTGTCTTTATTTTAGTTGTAATTCCCATTTGGTCCTGAGAGATCATCTGCATAGCTTCCATTCGCTCTGCCTCCATTTTCACATCCTCCATGCCTATCTTGTGCACAGCTGGGTCGCACAGAACTCTCTGGTTCCCCCCGCACCCTGCAGGTCCCGTGGGTAACTGGATCACACAGTCACTTTGGGGGCCCGGTTCTATGCCTACCTTATGGGCTGCGGAATCGCACAGGCTTCTCTGGTGCTTCAGAATCCCGCAGGTCCCATCGGTAACTGGATGGCACAGTCCCAGCTGGGTCACACAGGCCTCTCTAGTGCTTCAGCACCCAATCGGTCCTGTGGGTAACTGGATCACACAGTCCCTGCTGGGTTGCACAGGCCTCTCTGGTGCCCCCACACCCTGCAGTTCCCATGGGCAGGCAGCTGGATTGCACCAGTCCCTTGGGCTCCAGCTTCCCACCGCTCTTGTGGGCTACTGGGTCACAGAGGCCTCTCTGGTGCACCTGCACCCTGCAGGTCCCACAGGTGAGCAGCTGGATCGCACCAGTCCCTCTCAGGTTCTGGCTTCCCACTCTTCTTGGGAGCTGTTTGGACCGCACAGGCCTCTGTGGAGTCCCAGGTCCTGCCACTGGTGGCTGGGGAGTTCTGCTGCCCCATTGGGCTCAACTCCTGCTCAGCTTTTGCTGTAGTTTTGGGGGATGGGTCTCAGCTGCTGGTATGTGCTTCTGTTGCCTGGCGATGGATCTCTGCTCCCCAGCCTCTGTTGTTGGGGGTATATCTGGAGTGTGATCGAGCTGCTACTATTGGGGATGGTGCTGGGCTCTGGGCTGTCTGCGGCTTCCATGACCGGCACCTTGGGAGCTCCAGTACTGTGCACTGGTCTGTGTTGACACAGAGTGTCCACTGGTCCGATGGTGCCAGGTACACTGGTGGGCTCAGATTGCTGGGCCCTAGCTGCTCCCACTGCCTCCTCCCAAGGAAGACCCAGGATCTTTCAAAGTGGTGGAACCTCCCCACGGCACACGGAGAAGCACCCTGAAGGGCCGCTTACTGCGGTAGCCAGCTGCTCCATCCACAGCACAGGAACCTTCTGCTCCACGTCTCTGCACTGCAGGAGTTTGGTCGTCCACCTTCATATCCACTCGCACTCTCTCACACACTCAGCCTCCCTCTGGTCCTGCCCGCAGCCATCTTCCAGAAGGGCCCATCCTTCATTTCTGACTGGTCCTTTTTTATGTTGTTGATGTTTTCATTAGGTTCCTTGAAGGTCTCACTAAGTTCCTTGAATGTCTCATCAAGTTCCTTGAGCAACCTTATAACCAGTGTTTTGAACTCTGCATCTGATTGATTGGTTATCTCCATTTTGTTCCCTTCTTTTTCTAGAGTTTTGTTCTTTTCTTTCCTTTGGGACATGTTTCTTTGTTTCCTCATTTTGGCTGCTTCCATGAGAGTGTTTCTATGTATTAGGTAGAGTTGCTATGTCTCCTAGGCTTTGTAGGGTGGCCTATTGTAGTAGGTGTCCTGTAGGATCCAGTGGCACAGCCTCCCTGATCACCCCAGCTGGGCCCTTGAGGTGCACCCCTAATGTGGACTGTACATCCTTCTGTTGTAATTGGGTCTTGATTCCTGTTGGTACATCAGTGGGAGGGATTTACTCAGGCTGATCAGCTGCAAGGACTTGCTGTGCCCACTGACCACTGGCCTCTGACTCCCTTGGAGGATCAGCTGTGCAGGGGCCACCACAGAGCAAGACTTACTTCATCAGGACTCTGGTACCCACTGAGTCCACTCATTGAGTGTGTCACTTGTGGATGTGGTTGAGTGGTGGTGCTTTGATGTGGTCTAAAGCTGTCCAGTGGGTGTGCTGGCTCTGGGGCAAGGTCAGCCTCTGCCTGTGTTCTATCCAGGGCCACCAGGCATGAGCTACAAAGTGATCTGCAGATGGCTGCTTCTTGTCCTGGGCTTGGTGGTGCCCAGGAAAAGCCAAGTTGAGAACCAAGGATGACTGCTTCTAGTGCCCGGCCTGGGGCTACTTAATGAGAGGTAGGCGGTTGCTAAGTCCAGATGCTGCTTGTTTGAGAGAATTTAGGGAACTGTGAAGTAGGATCCAAGACAGGCCAGTCCTGTGGTAAAACCTTTGTAAACAGCTTTGGTGGGCCCAAAAGTTGGGTGGGGCAGGGCCTCAGGGAATCACTAGGGTGGGGCAAACAGTGTGAGCCAGGTTGCTGGAGTCCCAGCTATGGTGCCCGTCTGCTGCCCAGGAGAAGGGCTCACCAAAGGAACAAAGGCCTCCATCAACAGTCTGTCTCAGAGAGAGCTGCCTCTCCAGCCCTTGTCAGGAGGCCAAACAGCTCAGTTCTTCCCTGTATGTCTCTGATGCCTTTCAAGCTGTCTCCCCTCTGAGCTTAGAGGGAGAAAGTTTAAAAGGAGCTGCCTGGGGCTCCAGCAGCCTCAGCCTCCCTCAGCCTCAGTTCCCAATGGTTTTACAAGCCAAAAGTAATGGGGATTCTCTTTCTGGCACTGGGACCCTGACCTGGGAGCCTGGTGTGGGAGAGAGACCCCTCACTCCTCAAGGAGGACTTTCCCAGCCGAGGTGTCCTCCTGATGTTTATCCACCATACGTGGGTGTGGGACCAGCCCGTCCACCTCCGCCCCTCCTACCAGTCTCTATGTGGCTTCTTTAATGTCGTAGTTGTAGGACTTCCATTCAGCTTGATGTCAGGCGGTTCTGAATTATGGTTGTTCTGTAGTTTAGTTGTCATTTTGATGTGCTTTTGGGAGGAGGTGAGACCGTGATTACCTACCTACCATCTTGACCGGAAGTCCCTGTTTTTTAACTCTAAATATCAGATTTATTTAGAAAAAACAAAAAAGCCCACAACCCAAAGGATAGGATTCATATTTCAAGCCATTTCCAGGTATTAATCGTCTCTCAAGGGGAAAACATTCTAAGAAATCTGTCATTAGGAGATTTCATTGTTGTGCGAAGTTATCAAGGGCACTTAACACACCTGCTCGGCACAGCCCACTGCACACCTGGGCTGTGGTGCAGCTGTTGCTCCCAGACTGCACACCTGAACTGCATGTACTGCACTGAATACTGTAGGCAGTCATGACACAATCGAAAGTATTTGTGTATTTAAACATATGTAAACAATTGCTTCTCAGCCTTTTTGCTAAGATCAAGTGTAAACATATGTAAACATAGAAAGGGGCAGTAAGCACGTGGTGTAGAAGGTAAGTTGTGGGCACCTGTGAGGCTTTTGCCATGACTGGCTTGCGGGGCTGGAAGCTGCTCTGGCTGAGCCGGTGAGCGAGTGGACACTGAATGTGAAGGCCCAGGACATGGCCGTACATGACTGTAGACTTTATAAACACCACACACTTAGGCTACACTAAATTTATCCTTAAAAACTTTTTTTCTTCAATAATTTCCTGTAATGTTTTGATTTTACTGTATGATGTTTTAATATTTTAAAAACTTTTAGACTCTCTTTTAATAACACTTAGTTTAAAACACAAAAACACCCTCATAGACACAGACTACAGTATAGTGATTACAAGAGGGATGGGGGGGGGTGGGGAAAGTAGAAGAGAGTAAAAGGGGGGATAAATGATGATGGAAAGAAATTTTACTTTAAATGGTGAACGCACAATATAATACATATGATGAATTATAGAATTGTACACTTGAAACCTATATAATTGTATTAACCAATGTTACCCCAATAAATCTAATAAAAAATTTTTTAAAACCACAAATACATTGTACAGCAGTACAATGTTTCTCTCTATATCATACATAATATTTTTTTCTTTTTTTTAATTTTTAATTTTTTTTTGTTACAGATGTTTCTCCTTTTTTACCCCATTGGCACCTCCCTCCCTATCCCCTCCCCCGCCCTGTCCCCGGCTTTGTTGTCCATGTCCATTGGTTATGCATACATGCATACACGTTCTGTGGTTTATCTCTCCCCACCCCCACACCCCCTCTTCTGAGGGATGTCAGTCTGTGCCCTACTTCCATGTGTCTGGGTCTACCATATTCCTCAGACTGTTATGTTCATTATATTCCATATATAAGTGAGATCATGTGGTATTTGTCTTTCTCTGCTTGCCTTATTTCACTTAGGATATTACTTTCCAGGTCCCTCCATGTCGTCTTAAAGGATAATAGATCTTTCTTTCTTACAGCTGCATAGTACTCCATTTGTATATGCTCCACTGCTTTTTTATCCAATCATCTACTGATGGACACTTGGGCTGTTTCCAGATCTTAGCTATTGTAAATAGTGCTGCTATGAACATTGGGGTGGGGGTGCATATATTCTTCTTATTTGGCGTTTCAGGCTTCTTAGGGTATATTCCTAGAAGCAGGATCACTGGGTCAAATGGAAGCACATACCTTGTTCATGAATTGGAATAACTAACATCATTAAAATGTCCATACTACCCAATGCAATCTATAGATTCAATGCAATCCCCATCAAAATACCAATGACATACTTCACAGAACTAGAACAAATACTTCAAAAGTTCATATGGAACCAAAAAAGTCCCCGAATAGCCACAGCAATTTTGAAAAAAAAGGACAAAGTAGGTGGGATCACAATACCAGATATCAGGTTATACTACAAAGCGACTGTAATCAAAACAGCCTGGTACTGGCACAAGAACAGGCATATAGACCAGTGGAACAGAATTGAGAACCCAGAAATGGACCCAAGGCAATATGCTCAATTAATATTTGACAAAGGTGGCAAGAGCATACAGTGGAGTAAGGACAGCCTCTTTAATAAATGGTGTTGGGAAAATTGGACAGCTACATGCAAAAAAATGAAACTAGACCATCAACTTACACCATACACAAAAATAAACTCAAAATGGATAAAAGACTTAAATGTGACCCGTGAATCCATAAAAATTCTAGAAGAAAATGTAGGCAACAAAATTTTGGACATCACATGCAGCACAATTTTCACTGATACATCACCTAAGGCAACAGAAACAAAGGAAAAAATGAACACATGGGGTTACATCAAACTCAAAAGCTTCTGCACAGCAAAAGAAACAATAACCAAAATGGAAAGGTGACCCACTGTATGGGAGAACATCATTGCCAATGATATATCAGATAAGGGGTTAATTTCCAATATATATAGAGTGCTCATACAACTCAACAAAAGGAAGACAAAGAACCCAATTATAAAATGGGCACAGGAGCTGAATAGACACCTCTCCAAATAGGACATACATATGGCCAAGAGACATATGAAGAAATGCTCAACATCACTAGTCATCAGAGAGATGCAAATTAAAACAATGAGGTATCAACTCACACCTGTCAGAATGGCTATCATCAACAAATCATCAAACAAGTGTTGGCGAGGGTGTGGAGAAAAGAGGACTCTAATACACTGCTGGTGGGAACCCAGACTGGTGCAGCCACTATGGAAAACACTATGGTGTTACCTCAAAAAATTAAAAATTGAACTTCCATATATAATTTTTTTATATTTATTTATTTTTTAACTTTTAAACTGTTTTGTTAAAAACTAAGACACAAACACATATTGGCCCAGGTCTACACAGGATCAGGATCAGCATCGCCTTTTTGCCCCACATCTTGTGTGACTGCAAGGCCTTTAGGGCTGTTAGTCCCTTGTCTGCAGCACCTCTCGACCTGCCTGAGGCTCTTCTTGAGGAGGCGTCATCTTTTCAGAAGTAGCTTCATGTGGTCTGCTTGGTTTCTCTCTCCCTCTTCTCAGACATTCGCTTGGAAGCAGATGCATCATGAACATTCCTCTCTCTTAATGAAACCTCTCAGTGTTGGGGTTCATGTTTTAAAACTTTTTACGGAGCTTGTACAAAGTCTTCTGTTAAACCTTCACTGAATTTTTTATGTTCTTCTTCATTTTCTCCTGCAGTTTCCTTTTCTCTTTGCTCTTCTTCACCATTTACCTGTTCCGCTTCCAGGAACCCTCCTCAGTCCATTCCTCAGGAACCACCTCCTCAGTCCATTCCTCAGGAACCACCTCCTCAGTCCATTCCTCAGGAACCCTCCTCAGTCCATTCCTCAGGAACCACCTCCTCAGTCCATTCCTCAGGAACCACCTCCTCAGTCCATTCCTCAGGAACCCTCCTCAGTCCATTCCTCAGGAACCACCTCCTCAGTCCATTCCTCTGGAACCCTCCTCAGTCCATTCCTCAGGAACCACCTCCTCAGCCCATTCCTCTGGAACCCTCCTCAGTCCATTCCTCAGGAACCACCTCCTCAGTCCATTCCTCAGGAATCACCTCCTCAGTCCATTCCTCAGGAACCCTCCTCAGTCCATTCCTCAGGAACCACCTCCTCAGTCCATTCCTCAGGAATCACCTCCTCAGTCCATTCCTCAGGAACCCTCCTCAGTCCATTCCTCAGGAACCCTCCACAGTCCATTCCTCAGGAACCACCTCCCCAGTCCATTCCTCAGGAACCACCTCCTCAGTCCATTCCTCAGGAACCACCTCCTCAGTCCATTCCTCTGGAACCACCTCCTCAGTCCATTCCTCAGGAACCCTCCTCAGTCCATTCCTCAGGAACCACCTCCTCAGTCCATTCCTCAGGAACCCTCCTCAGTCCATTCCTCAGGAACCACCTCCTCAGTCCATTCCTCAGGAACCCACCTCAATCCATTCCTCAGGAACCACCTCCTCAGTCCATTTCTCAGGAACTACCTCCTCAGTCCATTCCTCAGGAACTACCTCCTCAGTCCATTCCTCAGGAACCCTCCACAGTCCATTCCTCAGGAACCACCTCCCCAGTCCATTCCTCAGGAACCACCTCCTCAGTCCATTCCTCAGGAACCACCTCCTCAGTCCATTCCTCAGGAACCACCTCCTCAGTCCATTCCTCTGGAACCACCTCCTCAGTCCATTCCTCTGGAACCACCTCCTCAGTCCATTTTTCAGGAACCCTCCTCAGTCCATTCCTCAGGAACTACCTCCTCAGTCCATTCCTCAGGAACCCTCCTCAGTCCATTCCTCAGGAACCACCTCCTCAGTCCATTCCTCAGGAACCCTCCTCAGTCCATTCCTCAGGAACCACCTCCTCAGTCCATTCCTCAGGAACCCACCTCAGTCCATTCCTCAGGAACCACCTCCTCAGTCCATTCCTCAGGAACCACCTCCTCAGTCCATTCCTCAGGAACCACCTCCTCAGTCCATTCCTCTGGAACCCTCCTCAGTCCATTCCTCAGGAACCACCTCCTCAGTCCATTCCTCAGGAACCACCTCCTCAGTCCATTCCTCTGGAACCACCTCCTCAGTCCATTTTTCAGGAACCCTCCTCAGTCCATTCCTCAGGAACTACCTCCTCAGTCCATTCCTCAGGAACTACCTCCTCAGTCCATTCCTCAGGAACCCTCCTCAGTCCATTCCTCAGGAACCACCTCCTCAGTCCATTCCTCAGAAACCACCTCCTCAGTCCATTCCTCAGGAACCCTCCTCAGTCCATTCCTCAGGAACCACCTCCTCAGTCCATTCCTCAGGAACCCACCTCAGTCCATTCCTCAGGAACCACCTCCTCAGTCCATTCCTCAGGAACCACCTCCTCAGTCCATTCCTCAGGAACCACCTCCTCAGTCCATTCCTCTGGAACCCTCCTCAGTCCATTCCTCAGGAACCACCTCCTCAGTCCATTCCTCAGGAACCCTCCTCAGTCCATTCCTCAGGAACCCTCCTCAGTCCATTCCTCAGGAACCACCTCCTCAACATCATTTTCATCCACACCTGGGTTAATGTCGTGCGGCCCCTCAACCACCTTGTTATTTCTGCAACCTTGGTGCTAAGACCTTACAACAGCTGTGATGTCACTGTGATGGGAAGTTTTCAGCTCAATTATGTCTGACAGGACCAGCATCGTGTTAACCAAAATGTCATTATGGGGCACATGACTGTATATTTTAAAATACTTGCTAGTGATTCCATACTTGTAAAGTAGACACTGTCAATACTCTGTCATGTCCCCTTGCTACTTTCTTGTGCGCAGGCTTTCAGTGAACTCCCTCCCCCAACAGCCAGCCTGTTGTCTGTCTTTGTGTGGACTGGCCTGAGGCTGTTAGAACCAGCTTGGCCTATGATGCATAGGAACCACAAGTGCCTGGGGATTACCAACCCTTAAAAAGACTGCAAGTAGTGGGTTCGAATTCCCAATCTTCTAGTAAGGTGTGATTGGTCCATGCTGTTCCCAGTTTCCCTGGCATCCTGAGTCAAAGATGCCTTCCCAGCACTTGTTTGATGCGACACCTTTACATGGGCTCCCTCCCTTCTCATTCTCCCAGCAGGTTCCTTCCCCCCCACATGCAGTTGTATCAGGGTATGATCCTAGGGACCCCAGCGTATAACCCAGGACTACCTTATTCTAAGCTAAGAAGCCAACACAAGGGTTCTGAGATTAAGAATAAGAAGGCTCAGTTCAAGAATCCAGATGTAAGAAATCAAATATAGGTGGGAGAGAATGCAGATACTAAGATAAACCACTCTAATTGTTATTCCTTACCTGGAAATGAGAAGTAATCAGAAGAATGACCTCCAGTGTGGTTCAGCTATATTTCCAGTGAATTAAAAAGGCACACCTCTGCACCAGCCAAACGACAGAACAGTATTTCACGCTGGTGTGTGTTTTGGCTTACAGTTCGAGGTTATAATTTATGCTTCTTGGGTTACTCCCCAGCGTTCACAGCCATGTGCAGCATACCTGACTGCAGGGTATTGTTGGCCAGATTCTTAGGAAGAAATCTTTACTGAAATCATTATAAAAAGTTATGATCCTTTCCAAAACTTCAGGATTAGCATTACCAAGCTGCTGATTTGTTGATTCTCTCAGAAGGGTTCAACCTCTTCTCTCCAAAGCGAAAAACACAGACAAAAACATTTTCTGCATCCTCCAGCCAAGACCTACTCAAACTGTCCAATGGCCGTAGTCTTATTCACATGAATGGAGAGTAGAAAAATGGATAATTCACTGATAATAAAAGTTACTAGAATTCTAAGGTCCAAACTAGCCAATAGAGTTAATGGAAGCGGCCTTCAATTCAACACTTGAGGCATTTTGGTGATCTATTGTATTTTCAAAATAATGCCAAAGTCCCTGTCCAAAAATATCCAGTACATTTTCAAATTTTATCAGAAATATTTGTTCAATGCTATTTAATAATACTTGTATATATTATTTTATTTTCCATAAGTCACAGGTTTTATAGAACAGATATAAGCTATTCAGATGCCTTAAATAAGAAGTTTCATGAACAGGTGTATTTTCTGTTTCCTGAATTTTACTTTATACTGAATGAGGCTCAGGGGTGTTGTGCCTCTGTGTGTGTGTGTGTGTGTGTGTGTGTGTGTGTTATTAATTTCTATTTCCCAATTCTAATATATTTGCCCCTCTGTCCTGACAGTCCCCAGAGCACTGCTCTACTCAAAAGAGTATTCTAGACAGTAATAAAATAATAACAATAGTTTTATAAACTTTTTTTTCCTGTTAGACTGTGAGCTGCCTTATGGCAGGAATGACACATTCATCTTTGTGTTCCCTGGCGAGAATGTGGGTATATAAAAGATGCTCCACAGATATCTGTGGAATGAATGAATAAACAAACAGCCTATGTGTAGACAGTTCCGAATAGTCAGTCTTTCTCCCTACAACCCCAAACACTCCCTGGTGAAAAGAAATTTGGATTAAGACAGTGGGTTCTAAGAATTTGGCTTCTCAATGTTGGACTTGTCTCCTCCCTGAAAATATTAGCAATATATTTGAGAAGGAAGCACATAGAAGAGAGTGTGGCTCTTTCTTTTTCTTTTTCTGTCTGCAGAGCAGACTGTATCCAATAAAACGTATGTGGTACAGTAACTTTTCAAGATGCAACATACTCAATTTTTATTCCTTTTCATTAAAAAAAAAACCATCACTCATTTGTATGTCATGTCGGAAAAAATTAGTTCTTTCTAATAGAAGGAAATTCAATTAGCAACTAAACATAAGTTGCAGAGTCCATATGAGATGGCAGTGAAGTGATTGTGTGAGGTTCAAGAAAGCAGTCTGGAAGGTTTAAACGGGGTTCTGACTTCCAGTCCACTGTGCTTTTCAGTCAGCCGCAATCCTATTTGCTTCGCCATTCTCGGACTTGAACTTCTTTGTCCGGTGTAAATGCCTACTTCAAATACTTGATACATTTGAGTATAAAAGATGCCCTTAATTGCTGATTTGTGCTGGTTACCAAGTTAGTTACCTGTCTGTCTTTCTAGGCCTCTTTTATATTAACTCTTCTTGTACTACTTTTCCAATCTGTTGAATTATTTGAAGTGACTCCCCCACCCCCAGCCTTGGGTGGGCCCAGGCCTAATCAACAATGCTAAGCAAAATTACAAATTTTGGGTGAAGATACTTAATAAATAAATAAGAAATAAGAGCAGGGCAAAACCATAGAAGCAAAAAGTGGAAGTAATTGTAAAAGGAATAAAAATTTAAAGTGAAATAAAGCTCAAAATATTTATTACATTTAGTCAGTTGTATTCCATTACAGAATGGAAATATGGTAGAAGTAATTGCAATAATGTAATTTATTAGAGTATAGCTATGTTATTCATGTATTCCAAACTTTGTTAAAAGCACCTATTTTATTATTTTGAATCTGATATAGAATTAAATGTAATTTATTTTTTCTGTTTTTGTGAGATGTCTTACACAAATTAATATAAACATTTTTCTTTATGGACTATATATATACATATATATATATTTCAATTTTGTTTTAAAACATTTGTTTTAGACACATGCATTTAAAAACAGTTTTTCATTTTTTGTTGTTGAAATTCTTACAGATGTCCCCTATTCCCCCTCCACTATCCTCCTTCACCCACCCCGCCCCATCCCAGGCCTTCACCACACTATTGTCTGTGTCCATGGGCTATGCACATATGAATACATGTATAGAAGTTCTTTGGTTAATCTCGTCTTATCCCCCCTCTGCCCCCCCCCCGCTCCCCGAGATCTGTCAATTTGTTCCGAGCAGACATGCCTCTGGACCTATTTTGGTCATCAATTTATTTTGTTCAATTTTTTCAGTACCCCAGATGCTCTAGGTATTGTCTTGGTTCAAGGAATACATAGCCTTTGCATCAAGAAGCTTATAGTCAATAAAAAAAAAAAAAAAAAAAAAAAAAAAAAACGATAGGAAAGTAGATAATAACAGTGCAACATGTAGAGTGCTGTGGTGGTGAAGGCACCCTAGACCAGACCAGAAGAAAGCTGGGAGAGCTTAGAGAGTCTCGGGAACTGAGTCTTGGAAGAGAAGTTAGCCAAGTCTAACGGGGTTGGGCTTTGGATCTGGGAAATAATTCTCTGCAAAGCTGCTGCGATTTGTGAAAGACCGTAGCTCAGAGCAGTACGGGGCATCGGGCATCCAAGGACTGCAGAGAGTTCAGCAAGATCGGAGCCACAGTAGGGAATGAGGAGGCTGAAGACACCAGAGGTGGCCAGGTTACCAAGAGCCTCGTTACCTGCTAAGGTTTGAACTTAATTTTAAGGCTGCTGTACCCATTGAATGACTGTATGTGGGTGGGTAGGACATCATCCACTTTGTTTTTTAAAAGAACTCCTCTGGGGATAAGGAGAAAGTATAAGAAGGGCCCAGAGAATAAGTAGGAGAACAATTTAGCAAATCAGTGAAGAGTATTAGGATCGTAAAATCTTCACAATTTTGTGTCTAATTGAATGTTGGTGGCGAGGTACACATTCTTATCTCAGGAAATGAATATATAAGCAGGTGCCACTCATTGAGATAAGAAATAAACAGAGAGATCAAAGTATAAGATGTGTGCTCATTTTGGAAGCACATGTGTAAAATATAAGATGAGTACAATTTTTGCAAATCTTAAATATAAAGGGCCTTTTAAGTGAAAAGTTCAGGAAAGCAATTAGTTTTACTGGAAAAACTGAGATTATCATATTCTCTCTCTTTTTGGGTGATTGGCTTAGGGTAGAATATGTAACCAAGTTCTTATCAGTTAAATGTAGTGGTCAATGTGCTGGAGACTTCTGGGAAGACTCCTTTCCTTAATAAAAAGAAAGAAATTCCTATGAAGAAGATTTATCCCTTCTTTTTAGTCTGAACATTAGTTAATAAGGACCTGATGCTTGGAACAGCAGAAAGATTCTTTTGACCACGACAAGAAAGCAAGGAAAATCACCAAGTGCACCAGATCCCTGGTATTACTAACCTACTGGATTCACCGATTCTAAACCATCCAACTATGGACTTTTTAAAAGATGAGATAATAAAAACACTGTTTGAGCAATATTTCTGTTCTAGTCATCTGCAGCTGAGAGCAGTTTAACTCAAAGAATGAGATGTGATTTGAAGATAATTCAGTGGAGTACAGGCAACTTTTTAAAATCTGAGTTAAAGGGGAGAGCTGCTGCCTGGCCGGTGCGGCTCAGTGGTTGAGCATCGACCCTGCACCAAGAAGTCGCTGGTTCTATTCCCGGTCTAGGCACATGCCCAGGTTGTGGGCCAGATCCCCAGTGGAGGGCTGGCAGGAGGTTGCCAATCAATGTTCTTTCTCATCGATGTTTCTGTCTCTCCCTCTCCCTTCCTATCTCTCTAAAAAAATCAATGAAGAAACAAAAAGGGAAGAGATGCTATTATTCAGATGTGGCATCAAAGAGGTTTTCTTTTATAATGGGAGACTTAGGAATATCTAAATACTAACATTACAGGGAAAATGACAGTTGAGAGGAAATTTAAGGCATGAGGGTGTCCTGTATGGGGTTGATTTGAATGGGGGAAGACTCTGGGGGAAGGAGCTTTCTTTTCCTTGCTGGTGGATGAATGTGAGGTCTAACTGACAGGTAAATTTTATTGCTTTTATTCAGTTTCCTTCACAACTCGATTGCTCTTATTTTGTTCAGCAACCAGACTAGAGTTTTATATCATCATGGGTTGAGATTATCAGGGATTTCTCTCTTTCTATCATCAGAAGGGAAAGCCCTCCAGAAAAGAAATAGAGTATCACCAGTATGCAAATGACCGGGGGTGGGGATGGGGTGTGCCTGCGTGTTTGGACTGCGGTAGCAGGTGGCAGCTGATTGTGTCAGTAAATTGTCAAAATCTGATTTTCTTATGGCCAGCTGGCTTATGGAAACACACTGTTCTGGAGATCCCAGGAATGCAATTGGTACCAGCTGAGGCAGAAATTGGACTTTATGCTAAATTAAATTCAAAGATATAAGGACAACTTCTGAGCAGAAGAGGACGAAAATGGAGCACACCAGAAAGTTATTTGATAGTTGTCTTTAAAGATGTGGCTGCAGAGGGTTGTACTTGCAGCCTCAAAGCCACAAAGGGTTCTCTCATCGCACACAGGGCGGAATGGAAACGTTTCAACTGGCTACAGTGGGAACTACCAAGAAGCCTCTGTCTGTTACGTGCGATTTCCATACACTAACATTCTGCTTCCAGCTCTTTCTTAACTGGATGGCACCAAGGAGTGAAACCCATCGCTGTCATTAATCTGCGTCTACAGCGTTGGTATTTGCTGCCCCCAAAGTTGTGATTGACATGAAACTGTTACCAAACATTCAAACATTGAAAATCAGAATTAATTCTTAAATGGAACAACAATAGAGTGAAGGTATGCTTTCTCATTTAGAAATCTACTTCTTCTATAAGATTCTGTATGAAATTCACGCCTTTAACATTATTTCCAGATGTATTTTTGGCTAACTTTTTATTTTTTATTTAGCTAGACCTGTTTCTTACACCAAGAGAATGATGATGTGTTACAGAAAAGAACCATTTTTTGAGGCTGAAGGTTGAAATCAGAGGAACTATTCCAAAATGATATGGAGTGCAAGAATAATAATGACCCCACCCACAGCTGAATTTCTTTCTATACGTGCCCAAAACATCAAGAGTTAAATTAATCTTCCCTTGATTTGTGTGTTCTGAAAGCCAGGGGAAGCCGTTCATGAAGTCAAACATCTTTTAAAATGTGATTAACTAGTTAAAAAGCAACTAGTGTTTAAAAAATATCTTATTTAGTATTTGGGCCAAACTGTAAATTATTTTCAAACTATTTTCACTGTCCATTTCAGTGACCCAGCGCACTAAGAAAAATCCTATTTGTTCAGCTGGAAGATACTTCTCTTGGCACAATACCCAATTGACAAAAGCAATGAGAGAAAGTGAAAACATTTTGAACATTTTGAGAGTAAGAAAGCAATACCATAAAACATCGTACAGAGTATATTTTATAAGAAAGTTAATATATTTTGTGTATGTTTATGTTGCTGAGAACAGTATTCGAATTTGCTGATTAGCTGAAGAGTGGGAAATAATTTGACTTTGCTGTAGGGGAGGCACTAGTGCTTATGTGTTGTAAATGTTTTTCCTGATTTCTCTTTTTTCCTTCCCCTTGTACTTCTATTTTTTTGTAATCTAAGTTACTGGGATGTTAAATAAATTGTCATTAATAAGTCAGTGACTCCAGGCTGCAAAATAAATAAATGAATAAAAACTTGTGTGAGATATTTAAATATTTTTGTAAAGTTTTAAAATTGTTTATTTATATTTCCATTTTAAAGTTATAGAAACTAAAACATCACAAAATGCTGAAGAGCATAATAAAAAAATAAAACAGTGTCTTCCATCATCTCAATACCTAAAGATTAATAATAATATAATATTTTCCAAACTTTAACTGTATAACTAGGCCTTAAAAAATTAAAATGTTTGGTGTGACACTTGATATGTAATTTGTATGTTATTTCTATAAAACTCATATGAAAGTACTACATATAGTGTACAACTCATTTTATTGGCTATGTGATACTCTGCTTAGTGAACACAGACTTTCACCATCATAAGGATTATTGATGATGTTTTATAATAGTAGCACATTATTTATAATAGCTCCATCAAGTTAGTCAAACAAATACTTATTGGACAGCTATTTCGTGCTAAGCACAGAAGTGTCAAGACATGGTTCCTACCTCAAGAAGAGTATAACACAGAGGAGAAGACTGAAGAATCAACAGATAATTTGTCCAAGGTTTTGAAAGACTGATACACGAGTGGGCTAAGGCATTAGGGATGCAGGAAGCTCCAATCCTGGGCCACTAGGATCACCTAAGAGAGAAGTTTGCACCAGTCCTGAGGCCTGCATCTTGGTGTCCACTTGTTACGGGACAAATGTTACCTGGGTGTCAAATCCTGCTTTTTCTATGATACAAGAATAAGCTCAGTCAGTGTAAAATAGGAAAAGACTCATGTCTTCTTGAAAGTTGAGTACAATGGGCTGTCTTCAGTCCTAACTTTGGAGGAGGTCCTTCCAAATGAGAGCTATGTTGGAAAAGTGAGGTTGAACTGCTACACTCTTACTCTATAATTCTGGGTTCCATTTATGATCCTGTTAGACTAGTGAAGGGCATTTTCCTATATCTGACATCTCCTAGGAAAATATAAGCTCCATGACAGCAAGAACTTTGAACAATTCCTTGTACAAAGGTGTTCAATAAAAATACATGTTGAGCCCTGGCTGGTTTGGCTCAGCAGTAGCGTGTCGGTGCGCAGACCAATGAGTCATGGGTTCAATTCCGGTCAAGGGCACGTACCTCAGTTGCAGTTGGTGCCCTGCCATGATCGGGGTGGTGCGGGAGGCAGCCAGTATCCCTCCCACATCAGTGTTTCTCTCTGCCCCTCTCCCTCTCCCTCTCTCTCCCTCCCACTCTATCTGAAGATAAGTGGAAAAATATCCTCAGGTGAGGATTAAAAAAAAAACATATTGACTCTGTATGGAAAAAAATCAGTCCCTATTCCAGTAAGCCTTTCAGACACTCACCCTTGCATCGCCTAGAGTACGTATGCTGTAATGGCCTAAATATAACAATATTGCAAATTTAGGGCCTTATCTGAGTAAAGTCACACAAAGTAACAAAAAGTGACTCTTAAATAGACTATCATCTTCCCCTGTCACCCCCAATTTAAGAAGTTACATAGGGTTCTATCCATGGGCCTTTTCGAAGTTGCCCGCACCCGTGGGGCATCCAAAGGAAGGATGGTTCCAGGCGTTTTGCCCACCCCCTGAAGGCTGCCCCCGCCCTGCACGGAGGATGATCTTCTCTCCTCTGAGTGTCTTCCATGCTGCTCTGAAAGGACTTCAATTCCTGATAGGGATTTAGGCTGACATGAAAGCCGATTATCAGTTAAAAGGGATGATAGGTGAACGGAGAACATTTACCTGAAGGAGAATTCCGAGGATCACTCCCTGAATTGTGTCATGCAGTGTAGAGTGTACTTAGGAGCTAGATTTACTGGAGGCTTGTTTTTGATTCCAGGTGTTTGATGTTTGGGGTTGGTTCACTGCCAACGGTGGGAACGAACAATATGTGCACAAGGGAAGATGCGTAGTACTATTAGTTACTGAATCCTTGTAGGGAGATGTAAGTATTTTATTCTTGTCACATGAGTCAATCTACTGAAATGTCAACTGATTGAGTGACTGTGTCTCAGTGGTGCCATGAGAAAGGCCAGCCTGTCTTGTCTGCTGACAGTGTAAAGCCCTCCTTTTGTGTTGTCCACGGGTAGCACAAACATGAAGAACAAAGCGGCCGTCGCCAGCGCACCGCACACCAGTGATTCTCTGAAGAGGCCACGCTTTTCACACCTCTCTGGTTCTAATACTGTACCTCCCCCACCTTCCCAAGGCTGATAAACATCTCTTCATGTTTGAAGGCTCAGCTAAGTAACCCATTTTTGGCATAATTATTGAGTGTCTGCTGCCCTCCTGAGAACATAGGCCCTGCCAGAACAAGGTCAGCAGAAGGTCGCTGAATGAAAACATGCTGTTTGCAAGCCTAAATTCTGGTGTTCTGAATATGAATTGATATATTAAACAGTCTAGACTTCAGTTTGCTGGTGTGTTAAAAGACGTTCGATGGATTGTTGGTCAATACAAGTCAACCATTAATCTGAAATAGTGTATTGGTGCTACCCAGTTAATCTCCGCCAAACATTTACTTTACATTTTAAATATGAAAATAAATCATTGTTCTCTTTTGTGAAGTTTATTCTGTTATAAAGAATTGCTTCTCATTATATTTTGCTTAAGCTTTGCTCTTAGGTTTTGTTATTTTTCACTGCAAATTTCTTACTTTGTATCCAAATATGATCAGATATTTCCATTTACCAACATTAATTAGCCCACATCCCCTCCTCTTCTTTAACAGATATTTAATGAAATTATTTAATACTTAGAAAATGTGAATGTGGTTATTGTTCTCAGAGTCCTACTTTCCTTCCTTCCTTGTTTCCAAATAAGTCTTTTCCAGTTTCTCAAAGACCTTTGCATAGCAATCAGCTTGTCTTTAGGGGTTTTTGTTTGACCTGATGCTTTATTCTAGATATTTCTGAAAACTCATCTCCATGACTTGACCTTATGTTCTGCAAGTCTGAATCATAAAGAAAGCAAATGCAGCAAAAGGCAACTATATTTGCCTGAGAACATTGAGCTATTTAAGATGCTAGCCTATTTGGGCACATGTGTAAAATGCAGTTGGCAACACTTAATTAAAGCATTAATAGTAAATGGAAGCATTTAGATTTATATATCACTTGAGGAAATTCGTAACTCAATGGTCATTGAATACCATTTATGAAAAACAAGCTTGGTATTCTTTTTCTTCAGCAACAAAACTGTATAGTTTATTTAAATTTTAAAATCCCTTTGAGATTTCATCAGTCTATGACTGATGAATTTGTATTAGTCTTCCTATAAGAGGAATTCATGTAGAACAATTATGCCAACATATGTTAATAGCATTGCTAATGGATAAAATTTAATTTAAAAATAAAAGTTAGAATATAAATAATACCAGATAAACTATATTGCAAAAAAAAATCACATTTGTTTTTTAAAATGTATTTTTATTGATATTTTAGAGAGAGAGATAGAAACATAGATGTGAGAGAGAAATATCGATCAGCTGCCTCCTGCACACCCCCTACTGGGGATCAAGCCTGACACCTGGGCATGTGGCCTGACTGGGAATCAAACCGGGACCTCTCAGTCCCTGGGACATCGCTCAGTCCACTGAGCCACACCGGCTGGGCTCACATACTTTTTTTAAAGAACAAAAAATGAGACAACTTTGTAAATGTTAAGTATAATAAAATTATTTTTCTAGGCTTTGATCTGAAATATTGTTATATATCCATTATGCAAAAACAAAGGTTTTTATATCATTTTTAAAAAATTAAATTACACCCTAGCCAGTTTGGCTCCATGGTTAGAGCATTGGCCTGTGGACCAAAGAGTCATGGGTTCGATTCTGGTCAAGGGCACATACCTTAGTTGCAGTTTGGTCCCTGGCCCTGGTCGGGGTCATGCAGGTGGCAGCCAGTTGATGTGTCTCTCTCATGTCAATGTTTTTCTCCACCCTCAACTCTGTCTGAAAATAAATGGAAAAATATCCTCAGGTGAAGAGTTAAATAAAAAAAGTTAAATTATAATTGTCCACTGAGGGTCTTTAAATAGCAAAACTCTTTCCTGCTTTCTAGAACATTTTTCTTGTTGTCTATACCTTAAACACTTACTTTTAAAGAGTTACCTTGAGCATATTGGCTCTGAAAATACCTTTCTGACTTCCTCAAGAATAATTAAACACAGTCTTGATTTCCAGATTTAAATTGAACCAAAGATGTCATAAGCTAAGGATTCATAGTAACAGTCTCATATGGAGGTGGAAAAAAGATGGGAATGAAATAGGAAAATTCAGTACTGTTTTTGAACAAGTGATAATCTTATTTGCCACAAGACTGTGGCCAAGTTAATCTCTCAGAATGTTTATTTTCTCATCCTGATTTGGGAAAGATTATTTATAATTACTCCTTAGGGTTCTTAGGACGGTCAAATGAGTTAATCCCTTATCTTGACTAGGAAAAAGATCTGATATGGTCTGAGGTTGGTGGAATTTATGGTCTGTGCTCTTATTGTGGGTGGAATCCCATAGAACCTCCCTCTTACCAAGTAGCTGTGCCCTACCTTGGGGATACAGGAAATTCAGCTGCATTCTCAGCAGTTTCTACAGCGAGGTCACCTCATCCCTCACCACAGAGTCTGCATGGGGAGCCTCCGTCCCATCAGCTCTCAGGTATCTTGGTTTTGCAGTGCGGTTCATGGGGAGTTCTGTCTGCATTGCTCCTGCTGTGCCCCATTGCTGGGAACCAGGTCTTGAAGGCCTCCTTTCTCACCCCTATGAAAAATTTCTAATTTTCCTTTAGAAACAAAACTAAAAACTGGATATGTAGTCAAAATAGATTAAGATAAAAATAACTAAACTTAACTTATGGAATCTACATTTAGTGTAGCATTCTTTACTTTGGAAGTAGTCATTGCATTCTCCAAAACATCACTTAAAATGCTAATAAAATTCTGAGAGATGTAGCAATAAAATGTTCTCCTCAGTTTCCTCCATAACTGTGAGAATACTAAGAGGCATGGCAACATTAAACATCTGTTAAATGTTAATACTTTAAATAAGGAACATTAATTTTAGCTATGTCTTTTATTTATTGAACATGAGGACGCTGTGTTCAATACCTGATATTCAGTAAACATTACGGTACCCCTGGGTCTTGTTCCACACTCACATGGTGTTATAGACTGAATGTTTTGTCCATCCCCCAAATTCATATGTTGAAGCCTTAACCTGAAATGTGACTATATTTGCAGAGAGGCCCTTTATGAAATTAATTAAGGTTAAATGAAGTCCTCAGGTGGGGGCCCTGATCCAATAAGATTCATGTCCTTTAAAGAAAACACACCAGAGAGCCCGTTGGTGTGTGCGGTCCACGTCTCTCTCCACCCGCGGTGTAGTCTGCTGGGGCCCAGGCGGGTCCGCGTGCGGAAAGCAGCTGCCTGTGGCCAGGAGGAGAGCTCTCACCAGGAGCTGGATTGCTCTTGAACTTCCAGCCCCCAGAACTGCGGGAAATACATGCATGTTGTTTAAGGCCCCCAACTGTGGTCTTCTATTAGGGCAGCCTGTGTGGAGTGAGGCACAGAGTAACGACAGTTTATTATAAAATTCTTATCAAGACTGATTGTAAGTAATTACATACCCTGTTGGGTACAATATTTTAGTAGTCATATTGTAGAAAAGTATAAATGAGCAAAAAGAGTTTAAATAGCATGCACGTATTCCTGAATTCCTAAGTGCCTTAATGTTATTGTAGAAACTATGTTGGCTCACAGGAGTTTTGACCTTAAAAAGGTGGCTGTTTCATTAGGACAAACAAAACAAAACCATACACAAGATAACATTACAGACCAGTGTAAGAAACTAAAATTAGTACTTGGAAACTTTTGATGTAGGTGGTCTGCCATAGATATACATATCTATCTGTGTTTTTAGCCACTCGCTCAGTTTTTCCTTTTTATTCTTCGTTGCTAAATATTTCCAGGCTAACAAATACCTTAAAATTGTGTGGGTTCTTTTACTGCTGTTACTGTTACTGAGGAAAGCAGTCTCATCAGACAGTGATGGGAGGTTATGAAAGATTTAACAAATCAAACCATCCAGCAGTATTTGAATTTGAATGGAACTGACTGGAAGAAGTAACGTTCACGCCAATGGAATACAAATTGGCAGAATGTCAGCACTGTGGCTAATCACTTGTGCCGACAAATAGCTCCTGCCTACCCCCCATATGTGTAGGTGTTAATCTGATGACATATTACAAAATGGGCAAATTCATGACCTTAATCATAAACTTTGACACGATTAAAGAAAAAAAAAATCCAAGTGATCTAGGAAAGCTTTATGCAAGGCATAAAATTTGCCCCTGTGTTTGAAGGTGGGGTAATATTTGGCTAATCATAGAAAAATAAAGGAAGGCAAAGATACCCAAGAATGAATGAGCAACAGAAGTCTGGGGATAATCTTTAAGAATAACTTTAATAACAAATATTAACGTTAGCAATATCTTTAATTTGCTCTAGGTACTCCCCCCATATCCCTTCCTCCTGCCCCAAATATTTGTTAGCTTTCAGGTACAAAGGAAAATGTTTGTTTCTGGTAACCTTGTTGAAAGCTACTCACTGCTCAAAATGAGTCTGAACACTTGCATTTGAACACTATCACTTTTGTTTCCAAATGTGGTATTTGATTCATTGGAGTAAAACTAAGAAGTTGACTTGGCTTTTAAATATGGAAAACTAATTTCTAATCACGGTCCTCATTGTGCTAGTGTGTAACTACTGTGTGCCCGAAAGTCTGTCAACTCGACAGGAAGGAAAACCAATGAACACCAGAGGCTCTGATCTTTTTGGCTTTTCCCCTTCACTTCTTGGCTCAGATCAGTCCACAACGATCAGCTTTTAACAGTTTCATTTCTAAGATATCCATCTTGGCGCTTTTATATAGTTGCCAATTATTATTTTATGACTATCTTAGCATTTCAATTAAAATGTAAAACATTAAGAATTCATTTTCCCCTCTATTCTTTGTACAACCCCTTTATCCATCAGGGTATCCATGTTTCTTCACCCTGGCCTTGGTATTTCACAGTTTCCGTTTTGTCAAGGACCTTTTGACCTTGGTTGATTTTTCAAATTCATATAAAAACAGGTGATGTTGAGCTGAACGGGAAGTGTTGTGTGTGTCCAGAGCACGTCACTCACTGCTTGCATACTGGCCTCCTCGCCCACCTCACACACACTCACTCCCGTCTCGCCTCAGAGCCTTCGCACTGACAGCTTCCTTTGGCTGGAGTGTCCTTCCTCCGCAGGGCTCTTCCCTGTGACTCGGTTCTGTTCAGTCTCCTCCTCAGGAGCCCCCCGGAGCACTCCGCGTCGCTGCAGCACCATTTCATTCGTGGGCTCCCTCTCCTGCTTTGTTTTGCTTTCTCTCTCAGCAATATGTAAGTAGAATTTATTTGTTTAATGCACATTTCCTTAACAGAGTGCAAAATGTAAGGTCCACGAGGGCAGGAATTTTGTATTTTTCTGCCTTGGTCCCAGTGTCCGGAATACTGTCTGATACACACGAGGCACTTAGCAGATGTTTATTTATGAATAAGGTACAAAAGCTCACACACTCGAATGGAAAGCCAGTGCTGCGCTCTTTACGCACACGGGTCTTCTCCAGAGGCTCCTTTTCTGCCCGGCCTTGGCTGGGGAGAGCATGCGGCTCAGGTTCTCCCTGGTTCTGAAAGTGAGGCGGGCCTGGGTAGTGGGCGGAGCGCTCCCATCAAGTCCCTCCTTTCTGCTCCTTCCTCATAGTCCAGAATTACTTCCAAACTCGATTTTCTTAAATCTTCCCCTTACCCCCAAGTCAGGAAATTCCCCCCCTTTGTTTAGAAACTGGTTCTCAAGGCTGTGCTGGGAGCAGAAGCTGAGACCAGCTTACTTACACTCATGAAGTAGGGAAAAGGCTGTTCCATGTGCTTTGTAAATGATCCTTTAGTTCACTGCCCTGAATACGTGGCCCAGCTCTCCTTCCTTTTACACCGGCCAGGCTGCTGCCTCTGCAGCCCCGCCCGACGTGCTCCCACGTGGCCCCCGCGGTGCTTCGGAAAGAAGAATTCAGTCAGATGGACAACCCCCTGATAGCTGTCAACTCCATAAAGTTTGTGAGCAGTTTAAAGAGCTTTGGGGGGTGGGGAAGTTGATACCAACAGTCTACCAAATTGATCTTGAAATAATATCTAAATCAGAAGACTTAAAAGCTTACATTTTTACATAATTTCTTCTATGGAAACTATTTCGAAATACTGAATTAATAGAATTATTGAGGTTTCTTTACTTCCTGTATTCGCTTTCCAAATTCTTCCTGTATTAGGTTACCAAGACACAGACGGCAAGAAAATTTCAAGTTAACTTCTTAAAGCATATTCCAATTTCTATTAAAAAGTAAAAGTCAACATTAAGCCAGAAAACTGAAATCCAGTAGTACTCAAAACCCTTATACAGCCTTCTAATTCCATCTGTCCCTGAAGATCCCCAAACCCAACCTGCACATTTCAGAGGCGCAGAGCGCTCCCGAAGCTCTTCACAGACCCTTTGGGCGGACTCGGGGGCACCGCGGGCACCGCGCAATCAGACCATCAGACGTGTGCGCGGTCCAGCAGGGGAGAAACGCAGTCCGTCTCCTCTACCCCAGGGGGGAACATGATGTTTTTCTTCCTTTAATAAGCTAATTGATCCTGTAAGTTTATATGAGGATTAATCAACATTAAGGTCAGTGAACTTAATTATTCAGGTTGCTTTTTCTCTTCTTTCTTTTTTTTTGGTAAAGCTTTTCTCTCGAGTATAAAGTTATAGTCACTGAGGAAGGCAGGGCAGCTGGTGTGGTCAGAGACGGTGTCAGCAGCACTCTCCACATCAGTGATTACTCTGGACAAAGGGATAGCCACATGCTAGGCCCTTCCTTTGTAGAGAATGAGCCATCTTCCCAGGCTGCCCCTCTCTCCCAGGGTTGGGCTGCAGAGGTCTCAACCCCTGTGGGTGGCAGATGAGTCATGTCACATTCACCTAATTTGGGGGCTTCTGCTCAACTGTAGGTGTTATTCAGTCAATATGTTCTAGCACAGACTTTCTTTTAAAAGTCTCTTCTGCCTCGTATTTTTTTCTCCTGGGGGAAAATAAAGCTGAAAAAACAGCAACATTTAAGAGGTCAGAAGCCAATAGCTGTGAAGTCAGCCATACAATTCTTAAGGCAAGGAGCAGAAATCTGTTTTCAGGTTTCTTTTAGTTCAATACTATTTTCAAAATTCAAAAAAAGGGTAAAAAATACTGTACAGAATTAGAAGTTACAAGAATCAACCTATTTCTCTTTACTACGTCTCTAGAACTTAAAAGCCTTCAATCTCAAAATAAAGTCAGACATAAACTGGACCTAATAGTTTAGAAATACATAATGAGTAGTGAAATATGATTTATCAATGTAGCAAAATATAAGGTAAATAAGATAGTTGCCTCCAATCACAAAAAGATTTTTAACCTTGTGCCCTGGCGGGTTTAGCTCAGCAGTTAGAGCATCACCCTGTGGTCCAGAGAGACCTGGGTGCAGTTCCCACTAAGGGCATGTACCTCGGTTGCAGTTTGTCCCCGGCCCTGGATGGGTCATGCAAGTGGCAACCACTCAAAGTATCCCTTTCACATCGATCTTTCTCTCTCTCTCTCTCTTCCTCTCTCTCTCTCTCTCTTCCTCTCTCTCCCTCCACTCTATCTGAACAAAAAGTGGAAAAATGTCCTCGGGTGAGGATAAAAAAAAAAAAAAAAGATTTTTAACCTTGGAATCAAATGACCAAATCATTCAAACACATCCCAAATTGTATTTTTAGAATTTAATGGAGTTGGATTGATTCTCAAGTCAATCACTTACTGAATTGTGCCTAACTCGGGGCATTGATTTTCTCATCTTAAAAAATGGTAACAACAAGCAAAATAGAGACAGACACATAGAGAGCAAGCTGACAGTTCTGGGGGATGAGGCAGAGGGACTGAGCAAAAGAGAAAGAGAAAGAACTAATGGAAATGGGTATCTCCTTATTGTAGTGACTTTGGGGGATGGGTAGAGGGGTAGATAGAGGTGGAAGAGGGTATAGGGTGATAAATGGTGATGGAAAAAAATAAAAATGAAATAAATGTAAAAATAAAACAGAATTTAAATGAGATAATGTATGTAGAATATGTAATAATAGCTAAAATGTCTATGTTTTGAGGTTACAGGTCAGAAGTTTTAGAAGACCTGGGTTCGAGAATCCACCAAGCTATTTAATAACTGACTTTTTTCAAGTTTATTTGCCCTGAATTTTTATTATTTTAATTCATAAAATTAAAGCTAAAGCTGTAATTATTTTAATGAGGATTAATTAATGAAGCTAATTCATTCATTTAAACAATTTTTACATAAGATAAAACAGTAGACCAAAAAGACACCTGCTCACATTGAGCTGACATTCTAGTCGTTTTACCAAAATTAAACACATAGCAACAATTTAACAGACATGAAGATCAGTATATCCAAAGATAGAATTAAGAATGATAGTTCTGCCCTGGCCCATTTGGCTCAGCGGTTAGAGCCTCAGCCTGCGGTCCAGAAAGACCTGAGTTTGGTTTCTGCTAAGGGCACGGACCTTGGTTGCAGTTTGTCCCCGGCCCTGGTTGGTCGTGCGGGTGGCAGCCACTCGATGTGTCCCTTTCACGTCGATGTTTCTCTCTCTCTTTCTCTTCCCCTCTCTCCCTCCTACTCTATCTGAACAAAAAATGGAAAAATGTCGTAGGGTGAGGTTAAAAAAAATGAATGATAGTTCTTCTATCCTACTCACCTAACAGCATTATTGAAGAGAGGGAACGAATCCGCAGAAAGGCCTCTTTTCTATTTCCAATGCTTGTCTTCACCTAGAAAACACATTGATGCATTTTATGAAAATCCTTAAAGAATCAATGGGAAGAAATAAAACAATATAATAATACAATATAATTTCAAAAACACATAGGAGGAATTTAACTCCTTGACTCTATTCTGGTAGTTTTAGCATGTCAATTGCTTTCCCAAGATATTACTTCTGGAAAGTATGACTTCAAACCCCAAAGTGATTAATTATTTCTATTTATTTTAGTGTTCTGCAGCAGGTTGGGGGATTTTGTTTAAGATGGTGTTTCTTCATTTTCCTTATTTTTCCAGATCTGGTTAGAGTTTGAGATTACTATAGAGAGAAAAGTATATTAATTATTCATATTCGAATTACTTCTTTTTTGTTCACAGATACAATAATAAAATGTTTAAAAATTGTATCTTCTTAGATACAGACCTCCATAGTAGATATAATTATTCATGTATGCCTAGTAATGAATAAACCAAATATAAATTCCAAGGATTACAGTTGATTGACATTTGTTTTTCAATATTTACAATCACAGTTTAAAAAAATAACTGGCCTGCCAGGTTACTTTTATTGCTCATCTCAACTTGAAAGTTTTATATGCTTTTTTTTTTTTAACATTCTAGAAGAATCCACATTATTTTGAATTGGCTACTATGTCGTAGGTTGATGAATGACCTATTTATTAGCAAAACCACAGTATAAACAAGTCTAAAGGAAAGTATGAAAAATTCTATAGGACTTTAGCCAAGAAGGAATTTCTCCTGAGAAGAGGAATTAAGTGAGAATAAGGACACATATTTTGCTTTAAGATTACGTGTAAATACAATGAACAGCAAAAAAAAAAAAAAAAAAAAAAATTGGGGACAGGGGATCTTAAAACTTATGGAAATTAGTATAGTCTCCTTACTATTTCCTTAGCTCAATCTCTAGTCTGGAAATAAAGTGGATGGCTTATATGGCCTATGGATAGATGGGTTACTTTTTTTTTTTGGAGGGCGTGGTTTATTTTTATTTTTATTCCTTGAATTAATCTCCAACGTACCCCTTCCCATCTTTCAGGGATGCTGTGGTAGATACATTAGCATTTCATGTAGATTATTTCTGACTGCAGGGATTTCCCCCTCTTTGAATATACAGAAGCAATCCCTCCTAATTTAGCCTTATGTTATATATTTTGTAATAAGAATTACATTTCCTAAGCTTAATTTCAATCATTGTATTTCAGCATTTCAAGCAAATGTCTAATTTAGCTATTCTTTCTCCTTTCTATATTTTAAATTCTACCTTTATGCGTAGGTTCATTCCCTACATAATGCAAACAGTTTAAACAGCTCCTATCTCTGTGGTTGCTATCTTATTTTACTTTAAATTTCCTTTGACTTGGCTCTAGGCATCTGGAGTTGTATCTTGGGCTCCTCCCCACCTCTGCTTCCTCCCCTGGAAGAGGAATCGATTTATACGGTTCCAGTCACCATCTGTTTCCATGGAGCCACTGAATCCGTGCTGGACCCAGACTCCATACCGAGTGTTTCTTTTATTTGAAAAAGGTTAAAACTTGAACCAATACTGCTTTACTCAGAGGCCTTTCTATAACAAAATCTTTTTTTCTGCACTAAAGCTATTGTCAGAATTGGAGGGTCTGTGGAATGTAATGGGTTCTGTTGCACTTAAAAAGTGCAGCTAGTGAGACCGAAAAATGGCGGCGGAGTGAACGGAGCTGCACAGACCGTCTCCCAGAACCAAACAGGAATTACAACTATAACACAGACAAATCGACGGGAAAAACCAACAGAAAAGCAGCTTGGAGGACCATACAACGAGGGACACTGACTCCATCCCGGTAGGCTTGCGAAGGCGCGAGACGGGGCTGGGAGCCCACGGTCGGCAGCTCGGCAGCGGCCTCAGCTGGGAGCAGCGCCCTCGGGTCACACTCGCAGGCGGCCCCACAGCGCAGCCGGGACAGAGGCTGAAACAGCCACAGCCACTCACCTTGGGCACCGGTGGAGGGAGGGCAAACTGGACTGGAACTGTGTCGGGACACTCGGGGTTTGGAGGGGGCTCAGAGCTTTGGCTGAGTGCAGCCACGCAGGACGGTGGCCACATTGCTCCTTCCCAGAGCTCTGAGGAGAGGCAGCAGCCCCTACCTCGGAGATCCAGCCCCACCCTGTGGGCCATTGAAGTGCTAATTGAGGCTCACTAACAACCAGCATCTGCCCCACCCTCCTGAAAGCCCCTTGGCTGAGCACCAGAGGGAATTTTTCAATCAACTGACAACCCAAAACTCATCAATTTACCTAGACTGCTAGCCTCCAGGCAAAAAGCTAGAGGATAACAGTACCTTTCCTGGGCTGGCAACTTTAATCAGGAAAGTAAGACTTGACAGTGGTGTTCAACGTGGGTCATCCCTCGCTCATCCAAACACAGGAGAGGGAGCCACAAACAGCAGAACACCAACACCCACAGGGAGAACTTGACAGGCTCCAAAGCCCACAGTGATAGCCAAAATGGTGAAACACAGAAACAGAAGCCAAATGAAAGAGCAAGACACCTCCACCGAAGATGAGATCAATGTGGAGCAATTAGGCATTTTAACAGAGCTAGAATTCAGAGCCATGATCTTGAGGAAGCTGAACAGTATGAGTAAGGACATAGAGACACTGAAAATAAGCCAACTGGAAATTAAAAACCAACAAGAAGAGATAAAAAATGACATATCCGAAATGAAAAACACATTGGAAGGTTTAAAAAGCAGAGTAGGGGAAGCTGAGGACTGGATCTGTGAATTAGAAGACAGGGTAGAAAAAATCAACCAATTAGAAAAACAAAAGGAAAAAACTATTAAAAAACAGGAAGACAGCTTAAGAGAACTATGGGACAACTGGAAACGTAATAATATTCGCATCATAGGAGTCCCCGAAGAAGAAGAAAAGGAGCAAGGGATAGAGAATATATTCAAAAAAATAGTGAGAGAAAACTTCCCTAATTTGGTGAAGGAAGAAGGCATTCAAGTTCAAGAAGCACAGAGAGTCCCAAGTAAGAAGAACCCAAACAGGCCCACACCAAGACACATAGTAATTAAAATGCCACAAATTAAAGACAAAGAGAGAATCCTAAAAGCAGCAAGAGATAAGCAACAGGTTACCTACAAAGGGAACCCCATAAGGCTCTCAGCTGACTTCTCACAAGAAACACTACAGGCCAGAAGAGAATGGCATGAAGTAATCAAAGTCATGAAAAACAAGAATCTGAATCCCAGACTACTCTACCCAGCAAGGCTATCATTCAAAATAGAAGATCAAATAAAGAGCTTCCCAGACAAAAAAAGGCTAAGGGAATACATTAGCACCAAACCAGCACTGCAAGAAATGTTAAAAGGACTGCTGTAATTAACAGTAGAAATGGAAAGAAAAATAGAACCACACTAAACAAAAATGGCAATAAATAAGTACATATCAATAATCACCTTAAATGGATTGAATGCTCCCATAAAGAGACACAGAGTAGCTGATTGGATAAGAAAGCATGACTCATCTATATGTTGTTTACAAGAGACCCACCTCTCAACAAAAGACTCACATAGATTGAAAGTGAAGGGATGGAAAAAAATTTTTCCAAGCAAATGGAAAGCAAAAAAAAGCTGGGGTAGCAATTCTCATATCTGATAAAATATATTTCAAAATGAAGACCATAACTAGAGACAAAGACAGCCACTACATAATATTGAAAGGATCTATCCAACAGGAAGATATAACCTTGATAAACATATATGCACCCAATATAGGAGCACCAAAATATATTAAAAATCTTCTGGAGGACTTCCAAGGAGAAACCGACAACATTACAATCATAGCAGGGGACTTCAACACCCCGTTGACAGCACTGGATAGATCCTCTAGGCAAAAAATTAGCAAGGAAACAGAGACTCTAAATGAAGCACTAGACCAAATGGATTTAATAGATATCTACAGAGAATTACATCCCAAAACTACAGAATACACATTCTTCTCAAGTGCACATGGGACATTCTCAAAGATAGACCACATGATAGGACACAAACTAAATCTCTACAAGTTCAAGAAGATTGAAATCATATCAAGCATCTTCTCAGATCACAATGGCATGAAACTAGAAATCAATTGCAACAAGAACATGCAAAGACATTTCAACACATGGAGGCTAAATAGCATGTTATTAAACAATGAATGGGTCACCGAGGAGATCAAGGAAGAAATTAAAAACTTCCTGGAAACCAATGAAAATGAACACACAACACAAAATCTATGGGATGCAGCGAAAGCAGTTCTTAGAGGGAAGTTCATAGCACTACAGGCCTACCTCAAAAAACAAGAAAAATTTCTAATTGACTGTCTAACCTCACAACTTAAAGAATTAGAAAGCAAACAAAAAGAAAACCCCAGAGCAAGTAGAAGGAAGGAAATAGTAAATATCAGAGCAGAAATAAATGACATAGAGACCAAAAAAACAATTCAAAGGATCAATGAAACAAAGAGTTGGTTTTTTGAAAAGATAAACAAGATTGATGGACCCTTAGCTAGACTCACCAAGAAACAAAGAGAGAGAACCCAAATACACAAAATCAGAAATGAAAGAGGAGAAGTAACAACCAATACCACGGAAATACAAAAGATCGTTAACAACTACCATGAACAACTATACAGCAACAAATTCGACAATCTAAACGAAATGGACAAATTTCTAGAAGCACACAGTCTCCCAAAACTATTCCCGGAAGAGATAGAAAACTTGAACAGACCAATAACAACTAAGGAAATTGAAGAGGTAATCAAGACTCTCCCAGCAAACAAAAGCCCAGGCCCAGATGGTTTCACGGGGGAGTTTTACCGAACATTCAAAAAAGAACTAACACCCATTCTCCTCAAACTATTTCAAAAAATTCAAGAAGAAGGAAGACTTCCAAACACGTTCTATGAGGCCAGCATAATTCTAATTCCAAAACCAGAGAAAGACACTACGAAGAAAGAAAACTACAGGCCAAAATCCCTGATGAACATAGACGCCAAAATCCTGAACAAAATATTAGCAAATCGGATCCAGAAATACATCAAGAAAATTATTCACCATGACCAAGTGGGATTCATTCCAGGGATGCAAGGCTGGTACAATATTCGCAAATCAATAAACGTGATACACCACATAAACAAAATGAAGAATAAAAACCACATGATCATATCAATAGATGCTGAAAAAGCATTCGACAAAATCCAGCATCCATTTCTGATAAAAACGCTCAGCAATGTAGGAATAGAGGGATCATATCTCGACATAATAAAGGCCATATATGAAAGACCTACAGCCAACATCATACTCAATGGACAGAAACTAAAAACATTTCCATTAAGTACAGGAACAAGACAGGGATGTCCACTTTCGCCACTCTTATTTAACATTGTACTGGAAGTCTTAGCCACAGCAATCAGACATGAAGAAAAAGTAAAAGGGATCTTAATTGGAAAGGAGGAAGTGAAACTGTCATTATTTGCAGACGACATGATATTGTACATAGAAAACCCTAAAGACTCCATCAAAAACCTATTAGACTTAATAAATGAATTTGGCAAAGTAGCAGGATACAAAATTAACGTCAAGAAATCGACGGCATTCTTGTACATCAATGATGAACTCACAGAAAGAGAAACTGAAAAAACAATCCCATTTACCATCGCTCCAAAAAAATTACGATACCTAGGAATAACCTTAACCAAAGAAGTAAAGGACCTATTTGCAGAAAACTACAGGTCATTGAAAAAAGAAATAGAGGAAGATATAAAAAAGTGGAAGCACATACCCCATTCATGGATTGGAAGAATTAACATCATTAAAATGTCCATACTACCCAAAGCAATCTATAGATTTAATGCAATCCCCATCAAAATACCAATGACATATTTCATAGAACTAGAACAAATACTTCAAAAGTTCATATGGAACCAAAAAAGACCCCGAATAGCCACAGCAATCTTGAAAAAGAAGAAAAAAGTAGGTGGGATCACAATACCAGATATCAGGTTATACTACAAAGCGACTGTAACCAAAACAGCCTGGTACTGGCACAAGAACAGGCATTTAGACCAGTGGAACAGAACTGAAAACCCAGAAATGGACCCAAGGCAATACGCTCAATTAATATTTGACAAAGGTGGCAAGAGCATACAGTGGAGTAAAGACAGCCTCTTTAATAAATGGTGTTGGGAAAATTGGACAGCTACATGCAAAAAAATGAAACTAGACCATCAACTTACACCATACACAAAAATAAACTCAAAATGGATAAAAGACTTAAATGTGACCCGTGAATCCATAAAAATTCTAGAAGAAAATGTAGGCAACAACATTTCGGACATCATACGGAGCAGATTTTTCACTGATACATCACCTAAGGCAACAGAAATAAAGGAGAAAATGAACACATGGGACTACATCAAACTAAAAAGCTTCTGCACAGCAAAAGAAACAATCATCAAAATGGAAAGGCAACCCACTGTATGGGAGAACATCATTGCCAATGATGTATCAGATAAGGGGTTAATTTCCAATATATATAGAGTGCTCATACAACTCCACAAAAGGAAGACAAAGAACCCAATTAAAAAATGGGCAGAGGAGCTGAATAGACACCTCTCCAAATAGGACATACAAATGGCCAAGAGACATATGAAGAAATGCTCAACATCACTAATCATCAGAGAGATGCAAATTAAAACATCAATGAGGTATCACCTCACACCTGTCAGAATGGCCGCCATCAACAAATCATCAAACAACAAGTGTTGGCGAGGGTGTGGAGAAAAGGGGACTCTAATACACTGCTGGTGGGAATGCAGACTGGTGCAGCCGCTATGGAAAACAATATGGTGCTACCTCAAAAAATTAAAATTGAACTTCCATTTGACCCAGTGATCCCACTGCTGGGAATATACCCTAAGAAGCCTGAAACACCAATCAGGAAGAATATATGTACCCCCATGTTCATAGCAGCACTATTTACAATAGCTAAGATCTGGAAACAGCCCAAGTGTCCACCAGTAGACGAATAGATCAAAAAGTTGTGGTACATATACACAATGGAGTACTATGCAGCAGTAAGAAAGAAAGATCTCTTATCCTTTGAGACGACATGGAGGGACCTGGAAAGTATTATCCTAAGTGAAACAAGCCAAGCAGAAAAAGACAAATACCACATGATCTCACTTATATACGGAATATAATGAACATAACAGTCTGAGGAATACAGTAGACCCAGACACATGGAAGTAGGGCACAGACTGACATCCCACAGAAGAGGGGATGGGGGGTGGAGGGGTGGGAAGAGATAAACCACAGAACTTATATGCATGTATGCATGACCAATGGACATGGACAACTAAGCTGGGGACAGGGTGGAGGGGGGGTGGGGTGGGGGGTGCCAATGGGGTAAAAAGTTAAAATATCTGTAACAAAAAAATAAATAAAAATTCATAAAAAAAAAAAAACAAGTGCAGCTAGTGACTGTCTCTGTCACTTTATTACCACATGGTATTTTACTACCTATAGGGATGTTCCATTGAAACATGTCATTTAGGTAATTCAAACATAATATTCATAGAGAGACTTATATAAAACATCTCTGGTTTTCTTTCTTTTTTTTTTTTTTTATCCTCACCCGAGGATATTTTTTCATTTTTTGTACAGATAGAGTGGGAGGGAGAGAGAGAGAGGAAGAGAGAGAGAGACAGAAACATCGACGTGAAGGGACACATCGAGTGGCTGCCACCCGCATGACCAACCAGGGCCGGGGACAAACTGCAACCGAAGTACATGCCCTTAGCGGGAACTGAACCCGGGTCTCTCCGGACCGCAGGCCGACGCTCTAACCGCTGAGCCAAACCAGTCAGGGCACATCTCTGGTTTTCTAGCACTACATACAATATAAAATTTGCTTAAACTCTGCCCTAACACACTTTAAAATCCACCATGAGTAGTAATGATAAACTGTTATTAGCCTTCAAAATAGGGGAAAATGATAGAGTAGGAAGCACACCTCTGAAAACATAAGCATCATTTCTGGCTTCACCACACACATGACTTTGTTGAATTATTTCTCCTCTTTCCAGACTCCTTCACTTGTTATCATTTTACCAAATATTTGTTGAGCGCTTTTTCATTGCCAAGAACAGTAAATTAAAAAATGAAAACACAAGACCCCTGGCTCTGCTTTGCCTTCCCCTCGTTGTTCTCGTGAAGATAAATTGGGGTGTTCTGTGAACTACTTCCACATCAGTACGAATTTTATTTTTATTCGCTGTGATGACATCGATTAAGCGACAAAATGGTTTTCTTAAAAACTGTTTTTGTAAACTTCTAAAGATGATCACATAATAAACAAATGTGGGGTAGTTTTTTCTAAGCTTTTAAAAGTCTCCTGTAATAAGAACCCTCTCTGTCACTGGTTTATTGTTTGTTGTTAAAATAGGTGCTTAAAGCCAAATTTTCCTTAAGTACCAGTTAGAACCTTTTATCTTGGAAATGTATCTAGCTCTCTTCTGGGAATATATCATTGTTAATAACTGTTTTATTCTCCTTAAAATTTCCTGCTACTTTTCATTAAAAAAAAAAAAAGGAAGAAAGCAAGCCCAGCCAGTGTGGCTCAGTGGTTGAGCACGGACCCATCCATGCACCAAGAGTCGCCAGTTTGATTCCTGGTCAGGGCACATGCCCAGGTTGTGGGCCAAATTCTCAGTGGGGGGCATGCAGGAGGCAGCCAATCGATGTTTCTCTCTCTCTCTCTCTCTCTCTCTCTCTCTCTCTCTCTCTCTCTTTCCCTTCCTCTCTTTTTAAAATCAATAAAGAAAAAAAGAAAAAGAGCTTAGCTGTAGAAATCGAATTTCCAAATGTATAATTGTGATTGTGTTCTTCTGTCCACATAACACTAGGTCTCTGCTGTCTTTTGCCTCTGCTGATGGGATGTTTCCAGACGGTGCTGTTGGCCTTTGTGACCATGCTCTGAGTCCTGCCACACTAACCTCGACATCAGCTGTCGGAGCGTCATGGCCACGTGACACTAGAGAACAGAATCTGTGCGCTCATCCACGAGGACATGGGTTCCAAGTCAGTTCTCAAACAAGTCCTCTGGTGATCACTCAGTTAACCTTGGAAATTTAAAATGGAGACCTCAGGTGGGCTGGGGAAAAGTCATCAAATTGAGCCTGAGAGCAGAATGGAAATACATAGTTTAGAAAAAGGACAGAGAGGGAGAGAGAAGTGTGTCACCAAAATGGCAGAATAACCATGAATAAAGTTTTATTTTTGGTCCTGCTTTGAAGGTATTTCAAGAGGTTGTGCTCATCAAAATGTAGTGAATTTTTTTTACCCATCCACTGAACCCTTCCCTTTAGCAACTATCAGCTTGTTCTATGTTTCTATGGGTCTGTATCTGTTTTATTTTGTTACTTGCTTCATTTTTTTAAAACTCCACATATGAATGAAATTATACTGTAGCTGTCTCTCTCTGACTTATTGTGCTTAACATGATACCCTCTAGGTCTATCTACGTTGTCGGCAACAGCACAATTCATTCCTGCTCATTACTGAGTAATATTCCATTGCATAGATATACCACTTCTTTAGGATGCATTGTTTAGTTGATGGATGCTAACACACATTTATACACATGCATGTGCTCACTCTTATGTATAGCTTTGCGGCCAAAGCCTAAACAGCAGTTTTTTTCCCCCCAGAACAATCTAACTTGATTGGCTAAAAACCAAAATAAACCTTAATTTATGATTCATTGTCCTAAAATTGGTTATTGTAGTAGACACTATGGATACTGTGATACTTCATCTAGACCACCAACTCAAGACCATCCCCAGCTACTGGTAGTAACAGCTACTGACACACAGCTCTGTCTCTCGATAGGAATTGTCCTTACCTATAAGGAACTTCCTTCCAAAGATGTCTGGGGGCAGCCCATGACCATGATGGCCGATGAAGGGATACAAAGGCACAGCTCCCTTTGCTCAAGTTGGACCAACCTTAAAGGGTCATCTTAGCTCCAGAGCTCCCCATAGGACTAGTTGAGGTCTGAGATGCACCTGTTTTGCAGGTCAGGTGAGCTGTTTCCTCTGTCCAGTCTCCTGTTATCACTTACTTGCATGTGTATATCCTAATAGAGTGCACCAGTAAGCCTTCTACATAAAATTCTCTGTTACTTTATAGGGAATTCAAGCTAATACACAGAAAACTCAGGTCCTGCAGTTTATAACACTATAAACTAAAATAATTTTGTGCTTGAATTTTGAAAGAGATGACCTGGAAGAGCTCAAGAGCACACACAAGCATCATTTTATTAGATTTATGAAAGCTCATCATTTTCAATACAGTAGGTATTGCAAGGTGGAAATGACATTGTTCTCACAACAGCCAAGATAGAGATTTACTCTGGGTTTACCAGGTGGAGCTGGCTGGGATTGCATGTAATCGATAAATGTCAACCTGGGGAGTTTAATCATTAAGCCACTTAATGTCAGTATTGTATCTAATTCTCATGTAAAACAGGACATTCATATTGGAATTTTTAATTATGAAAGAATGTCCAAGACATTCTGAGAGCAGCACGTTGCATATATATGTATAATACAATATTTATAAATGGAAACAGTACAAAATCTTGTAGATACACGTGTATTTGTTCTCATATACTTGAGGGAGAAGACAAGTATACATTGTGTGTGTGCGTGTGCGTGCGCGTGTGTGTATATAGTTCATATATAACTGGGTATATTAACATTAACTGTCATAGTATGAGACTAGTAGCAGAAAAAGTATGGCAGGAAGGTGAATACAATGGGTTTAAAAAACAATTATTCTATATTATTATACTTTTTTCTGGTTGTGGTTAAAATGTTTGCAATTTTATTTATTTATTTATTGGTGGTACGTGCCCCTAGCGGGAACCAAACCAGGGACTCTCTGGTCCGCAGGCCGACACTCAACCGCTGAACCAAACTGGCCAGAGCTAAAATGTTTGTAATTTTGAAAGAGGCATTTCAGATTTAAAATGAAATAGAATGCCTTTAATCTTAAAGCCGGACTGTGGAAAACTGGTCTAACTAAAAATTTTGTTCATCGTAACGTGATACTGGCAAATGTTTGTATTACTGAAGGGAAGACTCCTAGACCACAGTGAAATTTATGGTAAACAAACACAATGACTGCAAAGAACTTGGGTAAGAAAAAACAAAACTGAATTCAACTGATGACAGAATTTTTCAATTTTCTTTCCTCAGAAATGCCTATATTACTGAAGACCAGTAAGCTATTTTTCTTTTTTCTCAACTCAACTACTTAAAGAAGTCGCATAGATGGAGCATATCCTGTGTAGAGGCCCTCAGAGCGCCCCATAACTTTGAAGAGAGAATCCGAGTTCATGAAAGTGAACCCTGCTTTCCCCTCCCGCTGCCCCCTCCCCCCCAGGCGGCAGCCTTCCTGTGACGGGAGGCCTGCAGGGCTGCCGCTATCTCTGTGCTTCGCGCCTCCTTGTGCCAGGAGGTTCTCCCGCCAAGTTCCATTCCCAGGTAAGTTTTACTCCTCCTTCCATGGTAAATCAGGGTGTCTTCTCTAGCTAGTATTTTTGTGCCTTTGAGTATTAGCCTGGGTTAGGTGCCATCCCAGCACATCCCCCAAATGTCTCAAGGCTAGTACTTTCTTGTGGCATTTGTCATAGTGAATTCATTTTTTTTTTAAGCTTTATTGAAGTTTAATTGATAAACAATAAAGAGCACTTTTTGTTGTTGTTAATCCTCACCCGAGGATATTTTTCCATCGATTTTTTTAGAGTGGAAGGGAGGAGGGGAGGAAGAGAGAGAGAGAAACATGGATGACAGAGAGCCACATCAATGGGTTGTCTCCCTCACGACCCCAACCAGGGTTGGAGATTGAACCTGCAACCCAGATACGTGCCCTTAACCAGGAATCAAACCCATGACCCTTTGCTTGGCAGGTTGATGCTCCCATTGCTGAGCCAAACTGGTCAGGGATAAACAGCACATCTTAAAGTGCATAAGTGTATAATTTAATAGCTTTGACATATGTATACAGCCATGAAACCATCACCACAAATCAAGATAAATGAACTTTTACAATCAGCCACAAAAATTTCTTCACGTCTCTTTGTATTTCCTCCTGTCCCTCCCCATCTGCCCTGTATATCCCCAGGCCAAACCGATCTGCTTCCTGTCATGATAGATTAATTTGTATCATCTAGAATTGTATGTAAATGGACCCATACAATACGTACTCTTTTATTTATGGCTTTTAAAAAAATATTCTGTACAATTGTTTTAAGGCTAATCAATATCATTGCATATATCAATAACTCATTTTTATTTCTGAGTAGTCTCCCATTGGATGGTTATATCAAGATTTGTTTGTCCATTCAGCTTTCATAGACGTGTGTTTCCAGTTCGGGGCTATTACACATACAGTCCCTATGCACGTTTGTGTATAAGTCTCCCACATGTGTGTAGAAGACTAAGCTTTGTTTGTTCTGTGTGAGTACTTCAGAGTATGTATCAGTTTATAGGGATGCTGTAACAGTGTAGCACAAACTAGGTGGCTTACAACAACAGAGATTGATTCTCCACAGTCATGGAGTCTAGACGTACAACCTCAGGGCGTCAGCAGAGTCACGCTCCCTCCAAAGGCTGCTGGGAAGAACCCTTTTCAGCCTCCTCTGGATTCTGGCATTTCTTGGCATTCCTTGGCTTGAAGAAGGAGCACTCCATTCTCTGCTTCTGTTTTTATTGGTATTCTCTGCTGTGTGTTTGTGTTTCTGTGTCCAGATTTCCCTCTTCTCATAAAAACACCAGTCCTGTTAGATTTAGGGCCCACTTTTATCCAGTCTGATCTCAACTTCATTGGATTACATCCTCAAACACCCTGTTCCTAAATGAGGGTCACATTTACAAGTTTTGGATGGATGTGAATTTGGGGGGGGGATGCTACATCCCAGTACAGGGACTAACATGTCTTTGGACAAGGTTCATTCTTTACCTTACAAGTATGTTTTAGAAATATTTTCTCCACCAAAGGTCTTGCTTTTTCATTTTTATACCACAGTCTTTTGAAGACTAAAATTTTCAATTTTGAAAATTCAACTTAGTGATTGATTTATTTTATAGTTTGCACTTTTTTGTGTGGTGTTTAAGAGAGATGTATCAAACTCAAGGTCCCTGAGACTTTTTCTCCTATGAGTTCTTCTAAAAGTTTTCTAGATTTAGATCTATGAATCATTTTGAATTAATTTTTATACATTGTATGAAGTAAGAACAGTGGCTTGATTTGGTTTATTTCATATGTAGTTATCCAGTTGTTCTAGAACAATTTGTTGAAAATATTTCTGCCCATTTAAATGTCTTGGTACTTTTGTCAATGATAAATTGAATATATATGTAGGTCTAATTCTAGATTTTCTATTCTGTCTGCCATGGATCTATTTTTTTATCTATATGCCCAAATTATTTTTTTACATATAAATTACTATAAAAAATATGGAAGCATTTAGAGGTTTTAACAGATTTTTTTTCATTCAAGGGTATAATTTTGCCTCTAGTTTATTACACAGAGTCGATAAACATTGCTTTCCTAAACTGCATAAATGAAATGAGAATTAAAGTATATAGAAAAATGTAAAGAAGTCATTTTACACAGTTAAATTAATACACATAGAGAAATTGAAACATGAAAAATGTCTTTTCAGTTATAGAACAGATACTCAATAAATATATGACTAGTCAATCATCAATTAAGGAACCAAAAATATTGCCTATTTTGTAATAGTCACACATTCATCTTCCCTCTATTTGGGGTTTCTTGGATATCAGTTGTTCAAATGTAGTTATTTTCAGTGTTATAAAGAAAAATCTGTTGCTATATCTCTGTCCATATCCATTTAAGTAGGTATGAGGTATTAAGTTATTTTTTTTCCAGATTTGGAGTGGATATTTAAAAGCTAAGAATGGTGTGCTTTGTTTAAATGTATGTGTTATCACCTTTAACATGGATTTGCCCTCCCCTTTAGTAATATAAAAAGATGTGAGTAAAGTATGTATCTCTAGTTTTCTGAGAGGAGTATATCGAGATACATGGGCACATTAAGAGCCCAGGGTTTGCATGCTGGTGCTGTGTGGATTTAGGCAGTACCCCTTGGTCAAGACTATTTGCAGCCAAAATTTTACTGAAGAGCAAAGGAGACTTCCAATTATAAGGGGAGTGGAACCAGACTCTTTCTTCTTTAGATTGAGAATTATTAAAATATCTTAAATTCCAGGGTGGTGCCCATTGAGGTTTGCTATAATGGAAGGTCAGTAGGCACACCCTATATGCAAAAAATAATCTTCAGTCAGAGAGAGATTCTGAACTGGTGACTTCCCCTTGATATTGTCCTAGGAAGGGCTGGATTTGTGCACAGTGAACAGTTTATGCTGGAATCTTCTCAGACCTACAATTGTAGACATGCCTGAAAAAATTAAAGGCAAGCAAATTTAAAAATCTGTTCTTTAACATATGTCATAGTTAGTGAACTGGTCTTTGACAAAGGAGCAAAGGCAATCTTTTCCACAAATGGTACTGAAACCACTGAACATCCACACGTATGAGGATGAATCTAGACAGAGACACCCCCCCCCCAAAAAAAACACTAACTCAAAATAGATCATAGATGTAAATGTAAAATGTAAAACTCCTGGAAGATAACCGAGGAGAAATCCTAGATAATCTTGGATATGGCAACGGCTTTTTAGATAAAACATGAACCATGTTTTTATATAAAGGCATGAACCATAAAAGAAATAATAAATTGGACTTCATTAAAATGAAAAATGTCTGCTCTGTGATAGGCAATGTCAAGAGTATGAGAATACAAGCCACATACTTGGAGAAAATATTTGCAAATGACACATCTTGTAGCCTGGCCAGTTTGGCTCAGTGATTAGAGCATTGGCCTGTGGACCAAAGAGTTGCAGGTTCGATTCCAGTCAAGGGCATGTTTCTTGGTTGCGATTCAGTCCCTGGCCCTGGTTGGGGTCCCACTCTATCTGAAGATAAATGGAAAAATATCCTGGAGTAAGGATTAAAAAAAACAAAAAAACTTTTAAATTCAACATTAGGAAAATAACCCCATTAAAAACGTGGGCAAAAACCTTTACAGATACCTTGCCAAAGAAGATATACCAGTGGCAAGTAAGCATATGAAAAGATGTTCCATATTATTTGCCATTAAAGAAATACAAATTAAAACAATAAGGAGATACGCATTAGAATGGCCAAAACCCACTGACAACACCAAATGCTGGTGGGGAAGGGGAGCAGCTGGAACTCCTTCATTGCTGGGGAAAGGCACATAGGATAGCGCCTTTGGAAGAGACTTTGGCAGTGCCTTACACAACTAAACACACTGTTACCATTAATCCAATAATCACACTTCTTAGTATTTACCCAAAGAAGTTGAAATTTTATGTCCACCAAAAAACCCACCTGTACATGGATGTTTATAGCAACTTTATTCATGGTTACCAAAACTTGGAAGCAACCAAGATGTCCTTCAGTAGGTGAACGGATACATAAACTATGGTCCATCCAGACAATGAAATACTCATTGTGAAAAAGAAATGGGCTGTCAAACCATGAAAAGAGTAAGAGGCCATCTGAAAAGGCTTTACCTTGTAATATTTCAGCTATGTGACATTCTGGAAAAGGTGAAACTGTGGAGACAGTAGAAACATCACAGGTTTCAGGGGGTGGGGTGAGGGAGAGGAATGGGCAGAAAACAGGATTTTTCGGGCACTGTATGATACATGATGATGGATACATGACATTACACATTTACCCAAATCCATAGAACGTGCAATAGCAAGAGTGGACCCTACGTCAAACTATGGACTTTGGGTGATAATGGTGTCGATGTAGGTTCATCAGTTGTAACAAATGTGCCACTCTGGTGACTGACGTTGATAATGGGAGGGACTATGCATGTTGGGTGGGCGAGATTATGATAAATGTTTGCAATGTTACTACAAACCTTAAGCTGCTCTAAAAACCAAAGTCCTGAGAACAAAATAAACTGATGAACAAAACTGATCCAGAGACATGGAAGCATGGAACAGATTGATGGATCTCAGAGGGAAGGAGGTGGGGGTGAAAGAAGAGATTAACCAAAGAATTTATAGCATAGTGAATGGACACAGACAACAGTGCAGTGAAGTCTGGGTGGGGGTGGGGAACAGGAGCGGGGTAGAGGGGGTCATTGGGGGAAAAGGGGGGGACATCTGTAATATTTTCAACAATAAAGATCAATTTTTTAAAAAAGAAAAGTTCAAAAGCTGTCATAGTTAAGGCTCAAGGTAATTCTTTTTGCTGTGGGACTCTTAATGATCCTAACACAGGGAGGGTCCCCCAAAGAACAAGTAGCTGCATTGAAAAGGCCTTACCTCAGAGCAAATTGATTTTCTGGGCTCCTTCTATTTTTGCCTAACAGGGACCTTCAGCCCTGTGGCCACTGCTGTTGCGTGGGCCCCGCTGCTGCGTGGGCCCTGCTGCTGCGTGGGCGCCGCTGCTGCGTGGGCACTTGCACCACAGAGCTCCGCTGCTCCGAGCCTCTGCAGGCGAGCAGTGTGGTACTGGAGACCCTTGAACTGCAAAGTGAGGCTGGAGAAGGCCAGCTCTCGCATAACCTGGCCTGATGAGGTGCACTGAGTTCGCAGTCGCTGGCGGCATCAGCCAGGCCAGCAGGAAACTCAAGCAAAGCAAGTCTGGGTCCTTAGGAATAGCTTGGGACGCTGGGAGAGGGCTGGCTTCCCTGCTGGGAGGGCCAAGGATGCAGTGTTGCCAATTTGTCCAAATTAACTCAAACAAGAAAAGTAATGTCCATATTTTAAATATGTACATTGAATTTCTGATTCTTTAAAAATTTAAACTGCATCCTATCATTTTAAAGGTAAGTTTCTTCCAGTAAATACATTAGTTCTTATTAGATAACTTGTCATCAGAATGATGTCGTCACAGTCAATGTGTACTTCTGTAAATCTTTCGATTGCATTTAAACAAAAAAAACAAAAAGTCAAGAAAATAAATAATTGTTAAGCTACACCCATTTATCATCATCACCATTATTATTCTCTGGGCTTTTGAAAAGACAAACTCACATAAACAAGCTGAAAATTCAAACAATTATGGAAATAAAATGAAAAGTCTTAGGCATTGAGAGCTTTGGGCTGTAGTCCTAGCTTTGTACTAACCAGCTGGATGGGACCCTGGATGAATCATCCAGCTTCACTGGACCTTTATTTTTCTTTTGTGAAATAAAGGAGTTGAACCAAATGATTTTCAAGGACTCTTGCAGTTCTCAAACCTCTAAAATTCTTGTATGTGCATTTATGTAAATCAATATTTTTATTTACACAGGAATATTCCATTTTACAAAATGCCATCCACTCAGAGAGTAAAAACAGCTATTTCATTCAAAATGGGGAATTGTCAAGAACAATTGCACAACCCTAATGGACTAAGATAGAGATTTCAGAATTTTTGACAACTTAAGAAAGGTAAAAATCTTGATTTTACTATTTTTCCCTTATGAGAAAGAACAAGCTGTTTATACACAATTAAAAATGACTGCTTCTTTTTAAGCTGTCCAAGAAACCATGTGTCTATCAAGTGAAAAGTTTAATTAAATTATGGCCTCAACCATAATTTTTCAATGAATATGTACATTTCCCTATTCAGTAGTCTGATGAAGTCTTCTGATTTTCATGCTTTGGAAAACTTCATCAGTTCTTCCCTATCACACTTTTTTACTTCTAAATTTTATCTGTATATTCCATACATATTTGCCGTTCCCAAATTACTACACAAATATACATACTGAAAAGCATGCCATCATAAAACAGCATCATAGCAGGAAGGCTGTTGTATCCGACATACACTGTTGTTACCCTTGATTTTCTAGAACCTTGGCAATTCAGTGTGGACCATGGGCCAGCAGCCTTCTGCCACCTGGAAGCATATTAGAAAGACAAAATCTTGCCCTGGCCAGTTCAGCTTAGTTGTTAGAGTGTCAGCCCTAGGACCTGAGTCGCAGGTTTGATTCCGGTCAAGGGCATGTACCTCGTACCTTGGTTGAGGTTTGGTTCCCAGCCCTGGTCGGGATCTTGCGGGAGTTTACCAAAAGATGTGTCTCTCTCACATGGATGTTTCTCTCTCTCTCTCTTCCTCTTTCTCTCTCCCTCTCTCTCTCCCTCCCTCCCACCCTGTCTGAAAATAAATGGAGAAATATTGTCAGGTGAGGATTAAAAAAAAAATCTCAGCTCCATGCCAGACCTGCTAAATCAACGTTGCACCATAAACACACTCTAGTTTGAGAAGCATTAGTTAAAAGGAGATGCTGATGCGCCTGGTTCTAGGGCCATCCTTGAAACAGGAAGCGAGGAGACAGCCTGGGGTAGCCCTGTGTTTGTCCCGCCCCCACCCCCATTTATTTTTCCTGGAATAGTATTGATATGGTGATCAATAATCATAGAGTGATGCCTTTTCTACCAAAAGAATGTCCAAAGCTGGAACTTACATGAGGCCTTCATTATAGAGAAGATTTTCAAGTTTGACTTTGGTGATGTTTTCAAGGTTAGTGTAAATCACCTAGATGGTACCTTGAATACACTTTTATTCACTTTTGAAAGTAAAATTATCATGAGCTGGTCACATTGGAAGTAAAAGTTGTTCATTTTCATAGAATTTCAAAGAGTTTTAATGGTAAATCAATTGTTTCAAATGATTTTTATTGGACACCCAATCATCAAAGAGCCATAGCTAGTGTGATGACATCTAACGGGCAGATGTGGGCTCAGAATGTGCTGAGCACAAGCCTTACCAAGTACACTGTGTAATTTCCCTACATGTATTTTCACTTCTGGTTGCCTCCCTCATCCCAAGATATTTATGCTTTGGATAGAAAATCCTGTGATGTCATATGAGGGAAAATTACGGTGTGAGTTTTGTTTATAACAATGTAGTGGTCAGGAGAACCCACGGCACCTTGGCACTGACTACAATTGAGAAAACTTTCATGTTCTTTTGTAATGTGTCCAGAGGACAGTGAAAGAGAGAGACTTGGAGTTGGAAAGAGTTTGTACAAATCAGAGTCTAATACAATGTAATGTATGATCTGAGAGGATAGGCAGGATGATGTGATATATGCCGGAACACCCCAGGGTGTACCTGCTATGAGATAGGTTCATGACAGGCCTTGTAGGCAACAAGTTATAACTCCGGGTTTCATCATGATTCTATCTTAATCAACACTTTGGACAAGGTCACTTATTCTCATTCATTTATTCAATACTATTTAGTGAGGGTCCTCTATTTCCCTGTCACTGTTCAGGGTTCCAGGGGTAGAAAAGTGAGCACTGTAGATGAAGAACTGCCTTTACTTAGTACATCTTAAGTGGGACTGTCTTATCGTCACGGGGTCTGTCTCCTGTTGCTAAATGTGTTAACCTGTGGGTCTCTCAGGGCGTGGTGAGGAGTGAACTAGGTAACAGAGATGAGTCCCTAGAGTAGTTAATGCACGGTGAAACATAAATGCTCAAAAAATGTTGTTTGCACCCCACTAAATTCTGTTCCTAGGCAACACATAAAATATTTAGGTAAGATGTATTAAAAATCAATGAAAAGCTTTTGTAATCCCAGGGGGGTTATAAAAGAGGATTTGCATGATCTGACTTGTTTTAAAAAAATCTATCAAGTTAATGGAATCAATGATTTGCAGTTGTGATCCTGTGATTTGAATGAGGAATCTATATTTGGTTTTAGTTCATTCTCTGGCTGGGAGTTTCTGAAGCCCTTGCAATTTCCTAAGTGAGGAGAGCCTGCAAGGTGGCTTTTGTTATGTTAATGAGGCAGTTTTGCAAGGCACTTAAGATGAGGGCTGATAGCCTGGAGAACCAGCCCCCCTGAAAGAGGCTTGAAACTTTCAGGCCCACCTTCTGACCTCCTGGGAGTTAGAGTGGCTGGAGGTTGAATCAGACACTGATGGCCAATGATTTAGTCAATCCTGCCTGGTGCTGAAGCCTCCATAAAACCGGTTCCTGGATTAGAAAAACATCAGGGTCAGTGAACAGGTGGACACTGGGGTGAGTGATGCTTGGAAAGGACATGGAAGCCCCGCCCCTTTCCCCCGAACCTGCCTGATGCATCTGTTCCAGCGGCTGCTCCGAGTTACACCCTTTTTATAATAAACTGATAAACTAGTAAGTAAAATGTTCCTGTGAGTTCTGTGAGCCACTCTAGTAAGTTCATTGAATCTGAAGAGGATGTCAGTGGAACAGGTGACAACCTGGTAAAGGAGGGGAGGTGGAGGCAGAATTGTAGGACCGAGCTCTTAACCTGGAATCAGATGCTGTCCAGGTAGATACAGTAGTGTCAGAGTTGAGTTGAATTTTAGGACAGCTGGTGTCTGAGAATTGCTTGCTAGTGTGGGAAAAGCTCCCTAACACATCGGGATTGGTGACCAGAAAAACAGCAGATGAGACTTTTGTCCAACTTGGACCTTGTTTCATTTAGGATCCAGTATTCCAGAACTGTCCCTCTTAGTCCTGTATTTCCTATTTCTGTATGTTCCTACATATATTTGCTATACAATTTAAGTTGTGTAAAATATGAATACAAAAATTCCGTAAAGAAACCTAAATAAAAGTCCAGTCCTCTTACCACGAGGCCTTCAGCAAACCCCTTCTCTGTGCACTTCTGTCTCTTCATCCACAAATTCACTGGCTGGTCTCTAAATGTTTTCTAGTTAAAATTAAAGCATCCCATTCAAAGTTTGATGTTAATTAGAACTGAAAATTTCAAAAATATATTAAAATGTTTTAAATAATTTTTTAGAGAGAGAGGAAAGGAGAGAAAGATAGAAACATTGATGTGAGAGGGAAACATCGATTGGTTGCCTCCTGCACACCCCCTACTGGGGATTGAGCCCACAACCCAGGCACGTGCCCTGACCAGGAATCCAACCAGACCTCTCAGTTCATGGGACAATGTTCAATCCACTGAGCCACACTGGCCGGATAGAAATGAAATTTTTTATAGAGCATGGAAAATCTATAAAGGACATAAACTAGGACAAGTCTCACTTTAAATTAATAACTATAGCCCTGGCTGGTTTGGCTCAGCTGTTAGAGCATCGGCCCATGGACCAATGAGTCGTGGACACACGGTCAAGGACACATACCTCGGTTGCTATTTGTCCCCAGCCCTGGTTGGGGTCGTGCGGGAGGCAGCCACTTGATGTGTCCCTTTCACGTTGATGTTTCTCTCTCTCTCCCTCTCTTCCTCTTTCTTTTTCCCACTCTATCTGAACAAAAGTGGAATAATGTCTTTGGGTGAGGATAAAAAAAAGTAAATAAATAATATCTATAATAGTAAATAACTTCACAAGGGATGAAGTATTGGTACATGCTACTATATGTATGAAGCCTGAAAGTGTTATATTAAGCCAAAGAACCCAGTTATGAAAGACAACATATTGTATGATGTCATTTATATGAAGGGCCCAGAACTGGCAAGTCTGTATGGACATAAAGTGTACTAAGAGTTGCCTTGAGCTAGGAGGATGAAGAGAGAGTAGAGTCTGCTAAATGTTGATATAGATGTGGTACTGGATAGGAGGGGCTCATCTTCCCTGGTTGCTGCTGGGAGTAGGTTTCTCAAGATATCCTGAGAACAGGAATTTTCTGAGACTAGCTCAGGAGGATGAGATATGGTAGAAAGCATTATTTCTGTGGAATCACACCCCTGGGTTTCCCGAGTCCCATCTCCCTTAGTCCAGTCATAGAGGAAGTGTAGCTGGGGCTTCAGCAGAGCTAAGATCAGAGCCAGTGTCCAGAGTCTCCTCTCCACGTTGGAGGAGGTCCAGTCCAGCATCAGGCCAGCTTAGCTTGTGTTTCCTGCTGCCATCAGTCAGTCCATTGCATGTGGGGTCCGAAAGACCATGGACAAAAGCAAGAGAGCCAAGAGTCACGAGAATCACGAACCAAGCACATCAAGAGTCCCAAGAGGAACCAAGAGAGCAAACTTTGTTTAGGGGATTATGTATTCCCAAATGTTCCTGCACTTGAAGTGCCCACGCCCATTCTGGCCAACCATCTCCATCCCAAGGAGTGGTTGACAGGCACGTACCTTCCCTGTGTCATCCCAACTTTACTGGGCTCCCATCCATCTTCCCTTTGTTGGTTCCCTGGGGAGTGTGAGGTTGCAGCTTCCTGGTGAAGCTGCCCAAATGACATGCCTATAACGTCTGGCCTTCCCGTTGCTCCTTTCCTGTCATTACTAACTAGCTACTTATAATGGTCCAGTGTGACTGAGATATCACTCACCCACTTGGGTATAAACTGGTACAACCATTTTGGAAAGCTTCTGAATTAAAAACTATATGATGCAGCAATTCCATTCATAAGCAAATACCCCAAATCAGTTCTAAAATTCATTCACCAAAAGATAAGTACCAAAAATGTGTTTTTCAAAAGAGGATGAAACATGAATTTGCAAAAAACTCCAGAGTGTATATTTGCCTCAGTTGGAAGTCACACTGAAGCAAAAGAGGGCCTATTCAATGTACAAATGTAGAAAAGGCTACAGCTAGGCAGCACATGCCAGAAAAATCAGAAAGTTCACATTGGGAGCTATAGCTCCCCCTTGCCTAGTACTTTTTCATTCCTGCCTCTGAATTATGAAACAAGCCTAAGCCTAGACCTTCAATAAGGATCACCAACCAGTACCATAGGCCACACCTGCCAAGGAGACATGCTAATGGTGTTCTAAATGCACACCCGTTTAAGGCATGATTTCACAGACTAGTCAAACTGATTTCGCAGCAGTTCCGAGAGTATGAGGACCAAGGTTATGCCTGTGAAAACAGTCTGCGCTGTAACTTCTCGGAGGAACACATCCTTTACAGGGCCTCAAACTATTCCCACAAAGATCCAAGGAATGTAAGCTCCCAACTAAAAAATAAATCACAAAACCTTCTGCACAAGGAGCTTGGCCTTGTAGAAATTGCTACTGTAGCTGAGAGAGAGAGACAGAGAGAGAGAGAGAGAGAGAGAGAGAGAGAGAGAGAGAGAGAGAGAGACGGAGAAAGAGAGACAGAGAGACAGAGAGAGACAGGGTAAGACAGAGAAGGAAATACTGAGAGAGGGCGATGCAGAGGCCAAATGTAAGTCTAAACTGGGTGGTTTGTGGAGCTGGGTCACATGGCTGTTTCCTAGCTGAGAAAGCCAGGAATGTTTGGCTCTTATAAAGAGAGATGCTTTTTGACTCCCACCAAGATGTGTTAGGTGAATAATCACCAAAATATTGCAAATGGCTAATAAAAACTGTTACCCCTCCTGAATCTCACATCTGCCCCAGGGTTTACTGCTTTCCTGCGTACACGGGCTTGGCAGACCGGGCCTTCTTGTAATACCTGATTTCATTGGACACTTGACCATAACGATTTACCACTCTGCTACACTGTTTCTCTCTTTCTTTCTGTCTCTTTCTCTTTATTTTTAAATTTTTCTCTTGTTCACCATTTCCCCAGTGGGTATGAGAATGAAGCCTGATATTTTATTCTATTCATCAGTAGCTATGTAATGGCACGAATCTGTGAAATTCAAGCTGATTTGCAGTGCTTTTTTAAATTTGTTTTTGTTTTTCTTTTTAGTAAATAGCTTTGCCAGGCTTGATTTAAAGAATCAGCTTGCAGGAGTCTAATACTGTCGAGATGAGCTTTGGAATATTTTGTCTTGTATATTTGGTCTAATGTGCAAAAAACATATAGAAACATTCCCTTGAACACTTGTTTCTATGTTGTTTTGAAATGCCACCAACACCCATAGTTTCTACATAATTTCTTGAAAAATCAAAAGCCACAGTGTATGGCACCCAGACGAGACTCCATGGCCACACCCATGGCCGGCTATTAGCCAGCGTTTCTGACCTCTCTCTGTATCCATTCAACTGCCATCTGTACTGCAAATGGCATAACATGACCACTGCCATTTATCCTGGGTGTCTGAATAAGGAAAAAGAACGATTGTACACAGTGAGTATGTGTGAGTTCGTTTCTTCTACACTCATTAACTACATGGAAGATATTTACTCCGTTATGGTAAATGCAAGCAAATCCAAACACTGTCTTACGTACTCCTTAAAATGAGGCTCTGGTTATCTATTTTAACTAGCTTTTCATGAGACATTTATTTTGAAGACAGTTTCGATCTGTTTTCGAATGTTCACACCAGCGCTGCTTGTAGGGGACGGAACATGAACAGCACTCCTGATGACACAAAAGAAGCTTGTCATTCACGTGTTACTGTCGTAAGAGTGGCAGATGTGACATTTCGGAACTTGCAACCCAGATATCACTTCCAACTTCCCCATTCAACAATTTATTTACTACTAGTTTTAATACTTTAAAGCAACCAATATTGCTATAGTCTGAGAAAGCATTCTATGAAGATCTAATTGCTGTTTGCTGATGACGCCAGGCTCACACTGTGGGAATGTCGACCTTTTCATCCCCCACTCCTCTGAGAACAGTTAGTGTTTTCATTATGACAAAGTAGAGAGAAGAAAACAAGGTTAGCTGGCTTTGAAGTCTCATTTTTTATTTACTTTGTTTAAGACACTTCTCACTTGGAACAGAAAGTAAGTGGTAACTGTTGAGGACAGCTTTGCCCGAGGACGGAGACCACGGGGCCCTGCTGTTCCTCTGGCCCGGGATGAATTTCTGATCCAGTCAGGCTCTGGAGACTGAGCCATGGTAGACTCATTAAGAAGAGTATAGCATCCAACTTGGAAAATGGGGTAGAGCTTTCCTGCCAGCTGGAGATGAAATAGATTTCTGGTCGTTATAGCCATCAAAGTTCAGAAACAGTAAAACAAACAAAAAATGTAGGGCTGGTGGAAGACTTTGCAGCTGGAAACTAGTAGACAAAGTTCCCTTTTACTGGCTGCATTTTCTCGATGGTTAAGCAAATGATTTTCTCCTAACAATTGTTAGCACATCACTTTAGCCCGGGGAGCCGATCTAGCTGAAGTCCACCCACATTTCTACCCCTTGGCCTGCACGGCAGTAAGGACTCCATCACCACAATGGCACCTATTCAGCTTAAATGCTCTCTCCTCTGCAGTCTTGCGCAATTCACCCCGGGCATTGCTTTTATGTTTATTATAGGATCCCCACCCCCAAGTTTCCATGTATTACATGTTATTATTTGCTTTCTTATCTTAACTTTTTGCCTCAACATACCTCCCCAGCTTATAAACTTTTTAAATGTGAAATTATCCTATTTATATCTCCTTTTTAAACATTTAAAAAATTATTTCAGAGACAGAGAGGAAGTTGAGGGTGGGGGGGAGAGAGAGAGAGAGAGAGAGAGAGGGAGAGAGAGAGAGAGAGACTGATTTGTGGTTCCATTCATGCCTTCATTGGTTGATTCTTATGTGCCCCAATTAGAGCTCAAACCTGCAACCTTAGCATATTGGCACAATGCTCTAACCAACTGAACAACCCAACCAGGGCTATATCCACCCTCCCCCTTTTATTTTAAATCACTGAACACATTTCTTTTACATAGCAACTACTCAGTAAAAGTTTATTGAATAAATGAAGGTATGCGTGCATCCATGAATAAATGAATCAGTGAAAATATTCACGTGTGTCCTTTCTTGTGCCAAGAGAGATTCAAAGGGATTACCAATATAGATAAATATCAGTAGTCCACCATGGTAGCATTTGATTGTTACTTAAGTATGTTTATTTTTGGTATGGTTGCTTTAAATCATTTAACAGAAATGTTCCTGAAGAGTTACTGTTTAGGATCCTCTAATAGTTGCCAGGAAAAATAAATTTAAATGCTAATTCATATGATTTAATAAGTTAACATTGGTAAAGCACTTAAGATAGTGCATGCCTCCTAGCAAGTACTAGAAGGGAGTTTGTTAAATAAAATAGATCACTGGATGACCTCTGTGATCACAGAAGAAAGAGTCTGCACATATTCTTGTGCACATAATCAAAGATGATAAAAGAAAAACACAAACACAATACTTGACACAGAGTAGGTTTTCTTTCTGTCATGCAGGAATCCAGAAAACATAATTTTATGTTCAATGAAAGTATGATGAACTGAACTAATCTTATAAAATTACTTTTAAAAGGTCAAAATCTAGACCTGAAGCTTCCACACTGAAATAAAATTTGATTTCTTTATTGAACCTATTATTTTTTCTCTTCATGGCAGCCATGGATTATAGTGACTGTTCAATAAATGTCCAAAGGAAGTAACAATTAGGTCATTCACCTATATGTATTCTTGTAGAAGATCACTTATCTTTTGACACATCTCAACTTCTGCCTAACTTTATGGACCTCTTTACTACTTCACATTATAGACTTTCTCTTGTACAGAGTAGGTAATTTCAACCCTTAATAAGCTACATGTAATATTTGTTCTACCTGCTCATTTTTTATGTGTGTTTCCAGACCCAGAATTCATCCACTAGAAAAGTTAACTAAATTGGTTGCCTTACCCTGGGCTGAGCTCCTGAGGACACTAGAATTGCATGGGGTACAAAAGGAAGCAAAACAAGATGCTCAGTAGAAACAGAATTGCACTCAAGAAGAATTGCAAAGGATCAGGAAAGAAGAAGACATGCAAAGGTCAAATTAGACGGTGAATTGTAGGCCACCAACAAGAAACAAATAAGTAAAGAGCAGGATAGATGATGGAGACCATGTGAGGAAATGCAAGATGGAATTGATTGGCTTACAACAAAACTGTCTTTGCCAGAATTGGAATGGATGCTTTAACTTGAATTAAAGCCCAAGGTTAGGGTAGACTCAAATACGTGGCACTTCCAGAAAATAAAAGGCATTCATTAAAAAGAAAAGATTGCTCAGTCTCCTTTGTGTGCCAGATCTTCAATATATGTATGTAGATCAACCAAAAGAAGCTCTTAAAACTTTTACAATCCTAGAAGAAAACAGGAAAAAAAGCTCCTTGACATGGGTCTTGGTAATGATTTTTTTTTTTTTTTAATCACACCTAAAGCAAAAGCAAGAAAATAAAAAACACGTGGGTCTACATCAAACTAAAAAAAATCTGCACAGCAAAAGATACACTCAGCAAAGTGAAAAGACAAACTATGGAATGGGAAAAATATTTTCAAACCATATATCTAATAGGAAATTAATATCCAAAATATATAAATACCTCATACAACTCAATAGCTAAATTCAAACAATCCCATTCAAAAAAATGGGCAGAGGAATGGAGTAGATATTTTCCAAAGAAAACCTGCAAATGGCTAACAGGTACGTGCAAAGATGCTCAACATCTTTTAGTCATCAAAGAGATGCAGAGTAAAACCACAATGAGAGACAGTTCTCTCCTGTCATCAATAAATCAACAAACAAGTGCTGGGCAGGATGTGGAGAGAAGGGAGCCCTCTTGCACTACTGGTGGGAGAGCAGATTGGTGCAGTCACTATGGGAATCAGTATGGAGGTTCCTTAAAAGATTAAAAATAGAACTACCATATAATCCAGCAATTCCACTTCTGGGAACATATCCAAGGGAAACAAAAACATGAAATCAGAAAGGTATCTGTACTTACATATTCCTAGCAGTATTACATATATATACATACATATACATATATATATTATTGTGATACATATTATTGTGATACATATTATTGTGATATATATATATCATTGGACTGTTATTCAGCCATAAAAAAAATGTGAAAATTGTTCCATTTGCAACAACATGGACTTTGAAGGCATTATATTAAGTGACATATGACATAGAAAATAAATATTCTATGATCTCACTTATATGTGGAATTTCAAAAACAAAGAACAACAAAAGAACCCCCAAATTCACAGAAAAACAGATGAGGTCTGTGTTCCCAGAGGCAGGGTAAGGCAGGAGGAACAATTAGAGATAGGTGGTCAAAAGGTACAGACTTCCTGCTGTAAGATAAGTAAGTACTAAGGATGTAATATATAACATGATGATGCTAGTTAACACTACTGTGTGGTATATAAGAAAGTTAAGAGAATAGATCTGGAGAACTGTGTTTTTTTAATTGCATCTGTATGAAATGATGGATGTTAAATAAACCTATTGTGGTAATCATTGCACAATATATGTAAATCAAACCATCATGCTGTATGCCTTAAACTTAAATATTAAAATATGTCACTTATTTCTCAATAAAACTGGAAATAGAAGTTTAACTCTAGCAAGGAAATCACACACACAGCATACAATTGTTTTAGAAATGGGAGCACAGTGAGAGCACACATTCATAATTAAGCATATTCTGGGAGCCGGAGCAATAAGGATTTCCCTGGGGAAGTGACATTTAGGGTGAAATCAAACTATCCTCCTTAGACCAACTTCAGCTAGATTGCCATAGCTATTTGATGATATTTATATTCGCCTCTAATTAGACGCTTGCTGCATTTCCTATAGCAGTTAAAAATGCTTCTCACTCAGTCTAAGATTTCCATCTTTCTCCTCACCCCCTATTCTTTGTGAAAACATCTCTCACCACAGTTCTGGGTGAAGGAGATTCCCCAACATGGGCCTTCTAAGTCTTTTTTATTTGATAGCAACACTTGTTATTTTCATCTTTTGATCCTTATTGCTCCCAACTTCCAAAAGATTTTATCTCTTCTTTTTTTAGTTCACAGTGAAAATTCCTAGATAAGTCTCATTCTTTCCTGAATTGATCAGGACCTGATTTCATCAATAATCTACTCTTTCTTTTACATTGCCCAGCTTTCTCTCTTTATTGACTGTTTCTCATGTACCATTCCGGGTGCTCAGGTCATGTCTATGAAATCGATAAACTTTTAATCTCCTTTCTCTCTGGACTGACTATTGAGGGAAGTCATCCCGTTCACTATCAATCTATTTAGTAAATGGCATAGTGTCTGGCATCTGCTTGTATCCACCCATTAGGCCCTCTCCAGGAGGCCACCAATGACGACACGCTGATTACAATCTCGGTCCAGATATCTGTTCTCAGTCTTCATCCTTGACCTCCAAGTCGTCTGTTCCTTGGATCTGTGTCCCTTTGAAACTCAGCTCATCATGACTTGCATTCTCCTAGTTTTCCTCTTTTTTCTGTGTCTCTGTCTACTCAATATCTGTCTCTTTCACTGGCTCAGAAGACTTTTAAGATAGAGGCAAACTGAAACCAATCTCAAGGCTTAGTCTGCAAGGGGTTTGCTTGACCATTACTTATTTGATAAATACTCCTTATATAATGTTTAATGTTCACCAGGCTGTATTCCAAACACTAACACATTAAACCCTCACAATAACCCTTTGAGGAGTAAGAAATAGAGAGACTAAGGCACAGAGAAGGGGAACGACGTGCTCGAGGTTGTACGATGGCGTTTTGTCTGGAGTCTATGATCTTTAGGAATAGGCTGCCTTTGACGCCACTGGAAAACATAGGCAGTTTAGATCCCCTTACTAAAGTTTTTCAGATCTCCTTAAATATTGTTTAGCATCAGCATTAAATTGACATTATCACAGGTATTAGACTCACCACTAAATCTTATTTAATGCATTATTAAGCAAGCACTTATATTAACACATCACACTCTAAGTTATCTTGATGGCTCTGTTTCAAACAAATTTCTCTTTGTTTTAATCTAAAATTATTTTATGCAGGTAAAACCATGACTCTACGGAGAGGTCCACAGTCTTCACTAGAAATTCCAAAATTGTCCATGGCACAAAATAACTCGAAAACTTCTGCTCTAACCCTCTCCCTACTTATATCTTCTGTCTTTTTATATCTAATTGGATCCTTAATGATGACATTAGGACACTCATCTGGAATTCTACCCTCTCCTAAACCTAGAGTCATATTTTCAACATTCTGCTAGACTTTGCTTGATTATACTACCAACATGTCTACCTCAAATACGAGAATCCCTTATCTACCCTCACTATTTTTTTTCTCTTTCTAGAGCCCACGATGTGTGACTAGCATCTTCATACTTCCTGCTATTTAGATTAAAAACCTTGCAAGAATCCTTGATTCTTTACCATTCACTGTAGCTTCAATCAAGTATTTACGTTTATTTTCTTCCCAATTTCACCCCAATATTTTGTGTATTTTTTACTTTGATTTTATTTCAGATATTACTGCACTCATTTTTTTTTTACTTAAATAGTTAATAGTTACATGATAAACTCAAAGTTAATGTGCTTATGATGCCACAGCAGAAAAAAATTCAAAGTAGCCTCAACATAGTGATAATAATGAGGCTCAACAGGAAACAAGGTAAAACACAACACAAGATTGTGCTATCATCCATAATGTCTGGTGTTTATAACACACACACACACACACACACACACACACACACACACACACACACTACAATGAATGATTTCGCGCAGAGTTTATTGAATGTGTGCTAACATGGTAGTTGTTCTTTTCCCTCTAAGAACAAGAACATCAAGCATGAAAGAAAGACAAAGAAAAAAAAGACATGCGTAAGGGAGATGTAAGAATAAGTATATATAGGAGGAACAGAGAACAACAATAATCTCAGCATTTCGCAAATAATGCAAACAGAAAGAAAGAGACTCTCTTCTGATTTTGAGATTTTCTACATTTCTATTAAAATTACTGTCTCACAGTCATAGAATATATAGATGAATCTTGTAAAGACTTTTGTTTAAATATTATTCCATTGTCGTCAAGGAATCTGAGAATTATAATGAACTGTTCAGCAATGTGCATAAAATTTATTTCATGATGCATTTTAAATCATTTTTTTAAAGAGAACTCCAAAATAAACCTTTGGGATGTTCTAACAGATAGGAGCATTGGAAAGCACTTACATTTCTGGCATTCAGTGTCGGTAGAACAGATAAGCAATACCAAATGCTACTTTCTTGAGGTTTGTTGCTGTCTGGGTGTGACAGCCACAGATGGGTTAGGAAATGCATTCCCATGCAATGCTGACACTCTGCCTAAATATGGGTAGAAATGCCACTAAACTGTAATATCTTTACTCTCTATAATAAAGGGCATTAGTTCTAAAAACTTTTAAAACTATGTCATTATAATTTAATAAAGCATTACTGCATTGAAAAAAAGTTGAGCTCTGGCTGGTTTGGCTCAGCAGTTAGAGCGTCGGCCTGCAGTCCAGAGAGACCTGGGTTCAGTTCATGCTAAGGGCACGTACCTCAGTTGCAGTTTCTCCCCGGCCCTAGTTGGGGTCGTGCAGGTGGCAACCAGTCGATGTGTTTCTCTTGCATCGATGTTTCTCTCTCTCTCTTCTTCCCGCTCTATTTGAAGATACATGCAAGAAAATGTCCTCAGGTGAGGATAAAAAAAAAGAGAAGAAAAAGTTGAATGTGTCCCAATATTTCCTTGAAAGTTCCAAAGCCTCAATGAGAAAGCCCAACTTCAAAGTCAGATAAGTAGACACTAGAATAAAAAAGGAATGTAAGCTTGGATTAAAACCTTTGAGAAGGAATAAAAGTTTCTGAGCAGAGAGAATTCAGAAGACGAGTGTGTGAAGTCTCTGGTATATCAGGGTCCTGGGAGAAGGGTACAGTGACAGCATCTCATGGCAGGTGTAACTGAGGCAACACAGAGAAAAGCACTCAGCACGTTCACAGCCTAAAAAACACCTGTGACTTTCCTAAGAATCTGGTAAAACATAGTTTGGATCAACTAAGATATATTTCACTATACAGGTTCTGGTGTGTCTTGTTTTTTTGTTGTTGTTGATTTGTTTCCGTTTTTGGTGGGTATTGTTGTAGCAACAGATTGGCCTCTTATAAAAGGGTGTACCCACCGTCTTCACTGATTCACTGGTTACTACTTGCATCAAGGATGATGTATTAATATAATAATTTTCAATCTTCCAGTAAAGGTAGTTTTTATACAACAATGTAGAATTTTTTATGGTGTGTAATCACTTATGAGGGGCAGGACTTCTCTTCAGCCTATGAAGTACAACAGAAACTCAAAAAACCATGGTCATTCTAGGAATACTTAGAGGAGACACAAAACATGTGTTTTTCATACTTTTAACTTCAGAAGAGTCCCCTGTCAATGTCACCTTCCTAATAAAGTGATGGGGAGACAGGGTCTTAACATTTCTTCGGACTGAGAAGACCAGCTTCCATTTTTTCTCCGTATGAAATTACATGCTTTTCTCCAAGATTTAGCTGACTGAGAAAGATTTTCAGATGATAACTACAGTCAATAAACTACACCACAACCAGTAAGCACTTGAAGGTCAGATTCTAATATTGATAGATAATTCATTTGTTTATATAAGATTAGTATGAATTTCTGAACATACCTAAATCTGTTTCATTATTAAAATCTGCTTCATGAAATCTGTTAAAATTATATTTTAAAAGTCTTAGAATTCTTACCATGGGAAATGTTAGAATGTATGACCTATTTTGTGGTAGCTTAATACAAACTCTAAAATAACTGTTTGCTTTGAATCTGTTACAGGGACAGACTTGGGCAACATCTGATTCAATAAAATTTGTTTTTAAATATTGATAAACAACATATTAGTTTCTCAACAGTTTGGTCATTGAACTCAAGAAGTTTCATGTTTTAGAAGAAGCAAGCAATTGAATGAAAAAAAAACAATTTAATATTTTGATAATACCTATTCAGAATTCCCAGAGTAGCAAACATTATGCTGGGTACAAGCAGTTAGGGATAATTACCTTTAGTTTATTTTTTAGAGGTCCTTCTGTAAAAATATACTATATATATATATGTATATAATCTGTAGAAGGCAAAAGACACATGGTAAGACAAATACTGCCAGTTTCTGATGAGATGGAATTTCTCTTTCATCTGAGGGATACAAGCAGGAAAGAACTCATGTAGAAAAGGCAAATAAGGAAGATAGAGACATGAAAAAAAAAAAAGAAGAAAGAAAAAAAGAAACTTACAAAGCACTATTATGCTTGGATCCAGACCTAAAAAGCCTTTATGCACAAATCCCTCAGAGGATATGAAGAAATGGAACCCTCATGCATTGTTGATCAGAATATAACAAGGTACAGCCCCTTTAGAAAAAAGATTGGCAATTCCTTGAAAAGTTGAATGTAGAGTTTCCATATGACCCAGGTCTAGGATTCCTAGGTATATACTCAAGAGAATTGAAACATATGTCCAAACAAAACCTCGTACATGGATATTCATAGGAGCATTATTCATAATAACCACAAAGTGGCAATAACCCAAATGTCTGTCAACTGATGGATGGATAAACAAAATGTGGTGTGTCCATACAATGAACTATTATTTAGCCATTTGAAGAGATGAAGTAATCATACATTATATTAACTGAAAGAAGCCAGACATGAAAGTATGACTCCGTTTATATGAAATGTCCAGAATAGGCAAATCCATAGGGACAGGAAGTAGATTAGTGGTTGCCAGAGGCTGGGGGTGGGGGAAGGAGAGCGACAGCTAATGGGTATGAGGTTTTTTCGGGAATGATGAAAAAGTTCTGGAATTGAATAGTGGCGATGGTTGCACAATCTTGTGAGTATATGAAAACCCCTTAATTGTACACTTTAAAATGGTAAATTTCATGCTATGTAAAAAATTAATCAGAGAAAAATATATGACAAAGTGAAACTTTAATTTTCTTTTGTGATTTTTAATGGACTAAAAGGACATGTTTAAATTGTTGGGGGAAATAATTCATCATGTTATTAAAAACTGCTTTTGGCCCTGGCCGGTTTGGCTCAGCAGTTGGAGCATCGGCCTGCGGACCAGAGCGTCCCGGGTTCGGTTCTCACTAGGGGCACGTACCAAAAAAAACAAAACAAAAAAAACTGCTTTTGCTAAGTTTTCCAATATTACCTAAATTAGGTATTACCCTCTATAAGCTAATTAGCTTTTAAAAATAATTTCATAAATCATTTCTATTTTGTCAACTGACTTATAATTGCCATTAATGTAAAAAGCAGCCATTAAAATGAATTAATTAAAATTGCAGAAACATTAAAGTCAGTATATTATAGTCTGTAAAGCTACATTTATATAAAATGTATTGATGATGAATTAATTAACATTTTCATGTAGTAAATATATAAAACATAACTTTTAAAAATATTACAATAATATTAAATTTCAAGAAAATTTACACTTTCATTAATATTTCAACCATTATCTCACTTTCCTTGCAATAGGAGAATGAAATCATCTTATGAAATTATGTTGATTTCTGTAATGGTCCTGAAAAATCACAGTTTTGATTTTCTGAGGTATGCCAAAATGTCTAAAGAAACTGAAGTATAAGCTTGCCATTGGATAATCCTAATTTTTAAAAATGACCAGCTATTGAAAATTAAGGGTCCCCTTAATTTAGAGAGGAGCCTTTAAATTTTTGAGTGTTTGTTATCTTATTATCTATGTAAATAATTACAAACATTTTAATGATGCCAAACAGCTCTCATGGTTGGGAGTTTAAAGTGGATATTCTAAATTCAAAATAAAGGTCCCAGTAAGAACAATCTAAAGAGCAGTATGAAGTCGTGTGATTTTGCTTTGGTGTTTACCTCTGGGCTTTTCTCGGGCCTAACAGCTAACTTCTGAGGTTGCAGGGTGTCCTGCCAAGCCCGTGGCTTAGGCACCGACAAAGATTCATCAGAGCAGAGAGCTGTCTTCTGGGTTTGCGTCCTGTGCACACCTCCGCTCAGCCAACGCGGGCCGAAGCGTGTCGGTTCATTCTGTCTGTCCTGCCGCTGCAGCTGGGCCTGGGCTCCCAGCTCCTAGCAGGGGCCAGGTCAACCCTAAATTCTGCGATCTGTAATGGGGTCAGCTTTTGCTTACTCGGGAATTATTTTTAAATAAATTCTCTTTCAAACCAGCTGTGATGAGGCGTCGGTGTCAACCAGCATTAAAAGTACACGCCCAGGGATGAGTCAGTGGCTGTCATTTCCAAGTGTCCCTGCCTGCGGTCGTACCCGCCGGGGCCCCTCGGGAAAGTCAGCGTTCTTAGAAGTAGCTCGAGAGAGTTTAATCAAGGGGCCGTTTAGAGATGTGTGCCAGTGCTAAGAGATATCAGCAGTGTTAAAGGACAGAGGGGATCTTCTGCCAACGCCGGGCAAGAGGCAAGGGCAGGCAGCAGCTGTGGGGGCCGGAAGGAACGACCCCAGGACTGTAACCTGAATGGATGTTCGTGGCCGGCCCTCTCGGACCCAGCACTTTTCCTACATCCTCCGGTGTTTGTGTTAGTTCACCCCAGGGTCTGGTTCATCCAGAAGCCAGGAGCCAGGAACCCATCCATGCAATCTGTAATCAGCCTCACAGGGCACAAAGATGGGCCAAGAAGGGCGGAGGGCAGATCTGGGGGACAAATTTAAACTTTCTAGCACAGCAACTAACAGAAACCCTGAAGGTTCTGTCTTCACGAATTCCATTTCCGAACCCCAGGCTGGTCTCTTTTACTGCAGGAACACACGCTGCAAGTGAGGAAACAGTTGATCAGCGAGGGCACGGTTGTGATACAGCTTTCCTTTAATTGAGCTTCCATAAAATTAATTACATCCTTTCAGTGTAAGGGTGAGAGAGAGTTTATGCAACACTTGATTCTTGGAAAGAAAGAAACAACTTTCTGGTTTAGTACTACCTAATGGCACTTTATTAATAAAAAAAAAATTATTGTCCTCATATAATCGGTACCAATTAACCTTTGGCTATTAAATTGCATAATGTGCAATGCATATATAATAATTATTGTCCTGATATTTTTTTAAACCCACAGAAACACCCTCCAAAAACCCATGCTTGTCGGCTTAACATTTATATTGTCTCTATAGTATAGAGTCTGAATTTTTAAAAGCATTAATAGGTTCACTGCAAACTTAAGTATAATAAGAAAACATGAAAAAAGCTAAAGACCTATGGAAAAGAGTAAAAGAGCTTATATAATTAAAATATAAGCCTACTGTGAAATTCTAAGCTGCTGCTATTTTCGGCAATGATTTCTTTATTTATAAATATTTATTGAACTTTTATTTTTAGGCTTTGTTCTGGGCAAAGAAGATATGTAACAATATGATTAATGTCCAGGATATATCAAGAATTTTAAAAGCAAGTTGTCAAATGATAGATATAAAATCAACTGAGATTGAGGTGATGAACATGTTAGAGACCCTAATTTAAATACTACATGTGTTATGTAATTTGATTTTCATAAACACCTTATGAAATAGGTGATATTTTATTGATATATTATAGAAAAGATGTCAGAGTTAAAGGGATAATGTGACTTACCTATGCTGCTAAGTCCACTTGGGCAGTTATAACAGATGATCCGAGCAACAAAAATGCGTTTCTCACAGCCCTGGAGGCCGAGAAGCCAACATCAAGGGGTAGGGTCAATGCCACCATCATAGTTGCGGTAAGTGCATTTAACAAAATCTAACACTGATTTAAAATTTAAACTTCAGAAAACAAAATATAAAAAATTTTCTCATCTGTAACAAAAATAAATTAATAAAAATTGAGGAAAAAAGAATTTTCTCATTCTCATAATGCTCATCTATGAAAAACTTACAGATACATCAGATGTAATTGTAAAATATTAAACTCTTTTCCTTTAAAATTGGGGTAAGTCAAGGGTTTCTGCACTTACAATTTCTATTCATCATTTTAATGGAAGACTTAGTTAATGCAATAAAGCAAGGAAAAGAAATATAAAGCATAAAGATTGTAAAAGGCAGAGATATTTATTTATGGATGACATGATTGCTTACATAGAAACAGATGATATCTATAAAAATACACCAGAACTAATAAATGATTTCATCAAAGTCACGGGAAAAAAGGACAATATAAAAATAAATTTTATTTCTCTATACTAGAAGCAAGGAATTGAAAACAGAAATTTACCTTAGCATAAAAAGTAATTGAGGACAAAATCAACAACAAAATGTCTACAACCCCTGAAATGAAAATTATCAAACATTGCTTAGAGAAATTTAAAAATTACCCATTTTCTCTTATGTTCCCTCTTGAGATTCCAGTTACACATATTTTAGACAACTTGATAATGTCCCAAAGTCACTAAAATTCTCCTTATTTTAAGATAGCATTTTCTCCATATTATTTAGTTTGAGTAATTTTTTTTCAAGCATACTACTAACCTTATTCTGTAGTCTATTCTATAGTCTTCAAACAGCTTTTAAGCTGTTCCAGTATTTTTCTTTTTTTTCAGTTCTATAATTTTTATTTTCTTCATATATTTGGAATATATATTTATTGTCTACTAATTTTAACATCTGGCTCATCTCCTAGTCTTTGTCACTGACTGCTTCCTCCCCCCACTTTATTATGTATCCTATTTTTCTGCTTCTTTGCATATCTACTACTTTTTATTGTAGGTTGAACTTGTAGATGATATATCAGAGGACATCATGTTACATTGTTTTCTTCTAATGGGTGTTGTTTTTTTGTCTTGTTTGACAGTTAAATTACTATGGATTATTCTGGCTGTGTCAAGTTTTATTTTACTCATTGATAGGTTACTGTTCTTTCAATCCTGAACTTAGTTTTAGAATGCAGACCCTACTCTAGGGTATGTCCTTAGTCCTAATGATGAAGAGTATTTCTAGGCTCTGCACTGAATGCCCATAGTGCTCAGAATATCCCCATTCTAGCAGAACAAGATCTTCAACATCTCCCAGCAATGCACGATCTTCTTTATCACCACTTACTCCTTAGCTCTGTATCGAATCTCTGCCAGGCCCGTATCCAGCCCTGTCCTGGTCATGCATCCATGGGGAATCCTGGTGTAAATTTCTGGAGCCATTATTCTGATGAGTTATTTCTTCTCTGATGTCTTGTTCTGCAAATTAGTCCAAAGTGGTACATCAAATTGGTAACAGAGTTTTCCTAGAATCAGGGTTGATGGTCCTGCTTCTTTGTCATCATCTTACTAATTCTGCTTCTGGCATTTGTGACATTAGTACATAATTCAATGCATAAATAGAAAATGATTCATGTTTCCAAATTTAAAATAGCATTTTCAGTGATGAATTAATAGATATCCTACAATAGTTATTTCTAGTTATCAAGAAGAAACTTGGCAAAGACTAACTATTCATACAGAATCTTCAGTAATATCCTTGCTATGTGCATGGTTTTAGTCTTTTATTTACTGCTTTTGTTACCAAAATATCCACAGGCTATTTATACATAATTTTCATTATAATATAAGCTGTAGTCCAATGGATTTCATTCCATAAAATGAAATAATTTTAAGTGTACAGATCCTATAGTAACTTTGAAAATTTTGATGATTTAACACAGTTTGTTTCATTGAAATAATAACATTAATAAATAAAATTAGGGCAGTAGTTTGAAATATAGCTAACTTATTCAAGTAAAAGTCAATATTTGTTCTGTTAATAGTCTCTTGCATCAAAAACAGTCTTATAGTAGTATTGTTGACACGTTCCAGTTTTATTGAAGTCATAGAGCTGATCAGTCATTAAATTATGAGAAATGTGAACGTCTGGATCTAATTAATTGTAGAAAATAATGGTTATTTATTTTAAAACCACAAAATACTAAAAAATGAAATTTTATTGTTAATTTTCCCCCAATTTTTATTAATTTATTTTTGTTACAAATGTTTCTCCTTTTCCCTCCCTAGACACCCTCCTACCCATCCCGCCCCCACAGCCCTAGCATTGTTTTCTATGTCCATTGGCTATGCAGACATGCACATCAATTCTTTGGTTCATCTCATCTGCCTCCGCCCAGCCCCCTACTCTGAGATTTGTCAGTCTGAACCATACTTCTTTCTATGCCTCTGGGTCTGTTTTGTTCATCAGCACACCTTGTTCATTTATTCCATAAATAAGTCAGATCATGTGGTATTTGTCTTTCTCTGATTGGCTTATTTAGCTTAACATAATACTCTCAAGGTCCCTCTATGTTGTCTCAAAGGATAAGAGCTCTTTCTTTCTTACGGCTGCATAGTACTCCATTGTGTATATGTACCACTGCTTTTTTATCCATTCGTCTACTGATGGACACTTGGGCTGTTTCTAGATCTTAGCAATTGTAAATAGTGTTGCTATAAACATAGGGGCACATATATTTTTTTTGATTGGTGTTTCAGGCTTCTTAGGATATTTTCCTAGAAGTGGGATCACTGGGTCAAATGGCAGTTCAATTTTTAGTTTTTTGAGAAAGCACTATAGTGTTTTCCATAGTGGCTGCACCAGTCTGCATTACCACCAGCAGTGTACTAGAGTCCCCTTTTCTCCACACCCTCGCCAGCATTTATGTTGTTTGATGCTTTGTTGATGGTGGCCATTTTGATAGGTGTGAGGTGATACCTCATTGTTGTTTTAATTTGCATCTCCCCGATAATTAGTGATGAGCATTTCTTCATATGTCTCTTGGCCATTTTTATGTCCTTTTTGGAGAGGTGTCTATTTAGATCCTCTGTCCATTTTCTAATTATCTTCCTTTGTTGAGTTGTATGAGCATTCTATATATTTTGGAAATTAACCCCTTAACTGATATATCATTGGCAATTATGATCTCCCATACAGTGGGTCCCTTTCCATTTTGATGGTTGTTTCTTTTGCTGTGCAGAAGCTTTTGAGTTTGATGTAGTCCTGTGTGTTCGTTTATCCCTTGTTTTTGTTGCCTTACGTGATACATCAGTGAAAATTCTGCTGCATATGATGTCTGAAATTTTGTTGCCTACATTTTCTTCTAGGATTTTTATGGATTCATGAGTCACATTTAAGTCTTTTATCCATTTTAAGTTTATTATTGTGTATGGTATAAGTTGATAGTCTAGTTTTATTTTTTTGCATGTAGCTGTACAATTTTCCCAACACCATTTATTAAAGAGGCTATCTTTACTCCATTGTATGCTCTTGCCACTTTTGTCAAATATTAATTAAGTATAATGTCTTGGGTCAATTTCTGGGTTCTCTTTTCTGTTCCATTGATCTATCTGCCTGTTCTTGTGACAGTATCAGGCTGTTTTGATTACAGTATCTTTGTAATATAACCTGATATCCAGTATTGTGATCCCACCTACTTTGTCCTTCTTTTTCAAGATTGCTGTGGCTATTCAAGGTCTTTTTTGGTTCCATATGAACTTTTGGAGTGTTTGTTCTAGTTCTGTGAAGTATGTCATTGGTATTTTGATGGAGATTACATTGAATCTATAGATTGCTTTGGGTAGCATGGACATTTTAATGACGTTAATTCTTCCAATCCATGAACAAGGTATATGCTTCTACTCTTTTATATCTTCCTCTATTTCTTTTTTCAATGGCCTGTAGTTTTCTGCAAATAGGTCCTTTACTTTTTTTGTTAAGTTTATTTATAGGTATCTTAAATTTTTTTGCCACAATGGTAAATGTGTGTTTTGGTTTTTTTTTTAGTTTTTCTTTCTGTGACTTTATCATTGGTGTATAAGAATGCCATCGATTTCTTGATGTTAATTTTGTATCCTGCTACCTTGCCAAATTTATTAAATCTAGCAGATTTTTGATGGGGTCTTTAGGGTTTTCTATGTATAATATAATATCATCTGCAAATAATGACAGTTTCACTTCCTCCTTTCCATTTTGGATGCCTTTTCTTTTTCTTCATGTTTGATTGCTGTGGTTAAGATTTCCAATACTATGTTAAATAAGAGTGGCGAAAGTGGGCATCCCTGTCTTGTTCCTATTCTTAAGGGAAATGCTTTTAGTTTTTGCCCATTGAGTATGATGTTGGCTGTAGGTTTTTCATATATGGCCTTTATTGTGTGAAGATATGATCCCTCTAAAAGTTTTTATCAGAAATGGGTGCTGGATTTTGTTGAATGATTTTTCAGCATCTATTGATATGATCATGTGGGTTTATTCTTCATTTTGTTTATGTGCTGTATCACATTTATTGATTTGTGAATATTGTACCAGCCTTGCATCCCTGGGATGAATCCCACTTGGTCATGGTGAATAATTTTTTTGATGTATTGTTGGATCTGATCTGCTAGTATTTTGTTAAGGATTTTGGCATCTGTGTTCATCAGAAATATTGCCCTGTAGTTTGATTTCTTTGTAGTGTCTTTATCTGGTTTTGAAATTAGAATTATACCCTCATAAAATGAGTTTAAAAATCTTCCTTCTTCTTGAATTTTTTTGGAATAGTTTGAGGAGAATGGGTGTTAGTTCTTCTTTGAATGTTTGGTAAAACTCCCCTGTGAAGCCGTCTGGTCCTGGACTAATTTTTATCTTCTTATTATATTGTTCTATAATTATATCTGTGGGTAATACAGGGTTACAATTCACCTTAAAGTCATGCTATTTTATATAGAAAGAAATTGCTCTATTATATTTTACTGTATTATTCTCTTTAATACGATCCCAAATTTCTGTAAGGTATTTTGATAACAATATTTTATTAACATGTGTGAAATTAATATGTGGTAACATTAATAAATTCTTTTAAGATATGAATTTAAATTGTTTAAATTGTATCTAATTTATTTTCTATATCAAAGCTTCCAAAATAAATGGGTTGAAGTTTGGGAGCATTATGACTCACAGTTGAATTCTTTCCCCATTTGTTGTTTTTACTATTCATAAATCAAGCATTGATTCACTCCTAATTCTATTAAATAATCTTGAGGTTTAAATCTTGAGAATATTTTTCCTTTTTTTATTTTTATTTTTTATCCTCACCCGAGGACATTTTTGCATTAATCTTCAGATAGAGCAGGAGGGAGAGAGGGAGGAAGAAATAAAGAGAAACATCGATGTGAGAGAGACACATAGGGTGGTTGCCACCCACACAACCCCAACCAGGGCCAGGGACAAACTGCAACCGAGGTACGTGCCCTTAGCGGGAACCGAACTCAGGACTTTCTGGTCCGTGGGCTGATGCTCCAACCGCTGATCCAGACCAGCCAGGGAGAGAATATTTCGTTCTTTAAAAAAAAAAAAAGCATCTGTTCACAAAGTACATTCTCTGTGTCAAGCACTGTTTCAGCTATTGATGATACATGAATGAAAAAGACTCCAATCTGCCTTCGTGGTGATTCTATTTTATCTGGAACTAAAGTCAATGGAAAATTTTTTTCATTATATATGTGTTATTTCCAACCACTGAGAAATGTCCTATGAAACTCGAATTAAAATTTAATTTTTTTCTATTTTCTTTTTTTAATGTCTCAAAGTTTAATTTCTCATCAGTTTCTTTGAATTTTATTTTTTCACAAAATAAATGTTCTCAACATCAGTTTTTCCCCTGTTCTGACACCTGATAGACTAATAATTTTTTCTTTTTTTTCAATCTGAGGAAAATAATTATTATTTCCTCCATATTTCCTACTCTTTTAAAACTCTGGGAGACTAATTAGACCCATCTCCTTCTGTTCTTTATTGAAACATACTCTGGTTTTTAACCTTTTCTCATAAATCCATCCACCTCAAGTCTTTAATTATTTCCATTACTTTTCTCTGAACTCTATCCAGTTTTTCTACATACTTCTAACAATGATGACCTTAGAAATGAGTCCTGTAATCCTGGTGTGAGCTCAACATAGTTCTGCAGACAGGACTTGGCATTTCCATGCTTTATGACATAACTTTTCTGACAAAGGTCAAAGGTTCCTTCACTTCTTGTCAACCTTTGTATTTGGAGCTTCATGTGGCTTTGACTTCTCGCTCACCATTGCCCCTCTAGCAATGTCTTCTCCTCAGACCTGAAGCTCCGTCATGTGGCCCTTCCGAGCAGCATCTCCCTCCCATGATTCCTTCCTGTTTCTATACAATAAGAAAATTACAAGCGGAAGACGGAAAAGCACAAGGAGAAAAAAATTCTTAAAATTTCTTGAGCACTTACTATGGGCTGACCATCTTTCTATACAATTTATATTTGCTGAATTAATCTCAAGGCAACTATGATGAAGATAGTGTTATTGTTTTTATTTTATAAAATAAGGAATTGACACACAGGTTAGTAATAGTGTCTGAACCGGTCTCCTCACACACATTTAAATGATTTTCAAAATGAATTTATCCAAAGAAGTTATCTTTTCAAAATATAAATTGATATTTTCTTGCCAATAATAATTCAACGGTTTCCTTTTCCTCATAAGCAGAACGCTAAGATTTTTAACACTGCATGAAGGGCCCAGTGAGTGCCATGCGGTAGAGAAATTATCTCCAATTTAGTCTGTACCCCCAGACCTAGAATGATGTCTGGCAGTAGGAACAGACTGATTCCTTCCTGCTTCTCCATTCTCTCCTTCTGATTTCTGTCCCCTTAGCCTTTAAGCTCCTGCCACATTTTTCCTTCAGTTCTTCAAAAGTCTTCCAAGTTTGGGATCTTTGATATGCTGACTGCTCTTCTAGAATGTTCTTTATTCCCATCATTGTCACTCAAGTCAGACTCATTCTTCAGCCCTCAGTTTAAGGAACCCCAGTGGTGTGTGTGTGTTGGGGGGGGGGGGGAAGCTGTCTGCATCAGACTATAGAAGTTAATTATGTTCATGTTTTCTCCGTGTTCAATGATATCACATTGGTATGTAAAGATTGACCACAATGGGGGCATTTATAGAACAGAAACAGGCAAATACAAAAATTCGAACTTGCTCCCCTTCCCACTGCCAAGAGCCCATTGGGAAGTATCTATTAGCACATCACTGAGGGAGTTTTGCCTAATTTCCCTAACTGCATTTGTCACTTGCTATCACCTTACAGTGCAATTGTAATAATATAATTATTCTATGATAACATTTAAAGATAATTAAAATGTCCCCCATTAGAGCATATGACTTGTGTTCTTTTGTTTTTTATCACATTCCTAGTAACTAGAAGAGTATCTGGTGTTAAAAAATATTTTTGGAATGGAAGAATGAATTACTGCATTATCTATATAAATCATTACACTTAGACTTCCAGAATTGCAGAAGAATGTATTATCTATTGCTGCAGATCAGATTGCCACACATTTAGCAGCTTAAAATAGCTTAAAATTAACGATCTCAAACGTTCTGTGAGTCAGTGGTACAAGCCCAGCCTCACTGCACCCTCTGCTCAGGATTCCACCAGACTTTCGACCTGGAGATTCACTGGGAGGCGTCCTGAGAAGAATCCACTTCTGAGCTCGTTCAGGTTGCTTTTATAATTTGTTTCCTTGTGGTTGTGGGACCCAGAGTCCTGGCTTCTTTCTGTTTGTCAGCTAGACATCCCTCCTCAGTAAATGAGGCCCCTGTAGTTTCTTGCCTGCCCAGCATTCCCACAGGTCCCAGAGGAAGCACAGGAGCCTCTGAAGAGTCCGCCATCAGGACAGTCCGACGTTGCAATGTGACTGCAGGAGTGGTGTTCTTTTATCAGCTTTGCTGGTTCGGTTGTTCAGAAGCAGTCACATTCTGCCTACACTAAGGTGTGAACGCAGGAGGCAAAGATCATGGAGAGGTGGGATGGGGGAGGCATTAAACACCCAGTTTGCCTGCCACAGTGAGGAGGAGAGAATAATAAAGAGCTTAGGAAATATAAAAAAAAGCTCTTTATTGTTTACACCAATCATATTAAAAATGGCTATAAAAATAGAGGTGAACATGTAAAAAATGCCATAAATAGCAATTATAACCCAGCTGCATTCAGCACTTGATAACTAGTTCATTTATTTATTTATTTATTTATTTAGAGGTCAAAATGTCTTTTTATTTATTTTTTAAACTCATCTTTATCTCACTAAGTCTTGAGCAACCTTATAACCAGATGTCCCACCCCCCCTTTGTTTCCCCATTGACGCCCTACACCCCAAACCCACCCCCTCCTGCCTTCCCCACACTATTGTCACTGTCCATTGGTTATGCATATATGCATAGAAGTTCCTTGTTTTATCTCTTCCCGCCCTCTCTTCCCTCTTCCCTTTGAGGTTCATCAGTCTAACAACCAATTTGTACTTCTTAATTCCTTCATCTTTTTCACCCATCCCTCCAGCCTTCACCTATCTGGCAAGCAACAAAAAGTTCTCTGTATCTATGAGTCTGCTTCTGTTCTGCTTGCTCATTTTGTTTGTAGATTCAATTGTTGATAGATATGTATTAATTGCCATTTTATTGGTCTTCTGCTCCTTCAAGAAGACCCTTCAACATTTTATATAATACTGGTTTGGTGGTGATGAACTCTTGATATGGCCATCGATTCTAAATGATAGCTTTACAGGATAGAGTAGTCTTGGTTGTAGGTCATTGCTTTTCATCACCTTGAATATCTCTTGTCACTCCTTTCTGGTCTGCAAAGTTTCTTTTGAGAAATCAATTGACAAGTCTTATGGGAGATCCCTTGTAGGTAACTACTTTTCTCTTGCTGCTTTTAAGATTCTTTCTTTGTCTTTAAACTTTGACATTTTGATGATGATATGTCTTGGTGTGGACCTCTTTAAGTTCACCTTGGTTGGGACTCTCTGTGCTTTCTGGACTTGTATGTCTGTTTCCTCCATCAAGTTAGGAAAGTTTTCTGTCATTATTGTTTCAAAAAGGTTTTCAGTTTCTTGCTCTCTCTCTTCTCCTTCTGGTGCCCCTATGATGAAAATGTCGGCATGCTTGAAGTTGTCCCAGAAGCTCCTTACACTATCCTCATTTTTTTTTTTTGGATTCTTTTTTGTTTTTGTTGTTTGGATTGGGTATTTTTTACTTCCTTATATTACAAATCAATGGTTTGCTTCTTGGCTTTACTTACTCTACTATTGATTCCCTGTAAACTATTCTTAATTTCAGTTAGTGAATCCTTCATTTCTGACTGGTCTTTTTTTATGTTGTTGATGTTCTCACTAAGTTCCTTGGAGGTCTCCTGAAGTTCCATGAAGGTCTCACTAAATTTTTTGAATGTCTCACTAAGTCTTGAGCAACCTTATAACCAGTGTTTTGAACTCTGCATCTGATTGATTACTTATCTCCATTTTGTTTTGTTCTTTTCCTGGAGTTTTGTTCTTTTCTTTCATTTGGGACATGTTGGGGTGATCAGGGAGGCTGTGCCACTGGATCCTACAGGACACCCACAACAATAGGCCACCCTATGAAGCCTAGCACACATAGTAACTCTACCTAATACATAGAAACAATCACAGGTAAGCAGCCAAAATGAGGAGATTACTAGTTATTTTAAAATCAATAATGTGTCTACTTCATGAGCTCACTTTGATTTCCATACAATTAATGGAAATGTGTACTTTTAAAACCTAATGTAAATATCTTTTTTTGTCGGTAAAAATGAGTGTTTTTTTGTTTGTTTGTTGTTGTTTTTCTTAAAAATAGAATTACTATTAGATTCAAGGAACCAATTTTAGTTTTAGTCTATGAGGTCCTTCTATTGTATAAATATTGCTAGTGACTAATATCTATCAATTGTAGAGATGTTGCATCCATATTGAAGACACATTATCTCCCTGTCTTATTTCCATTCATCTATGGAAGTAAATATGAAAATCTGAAAGTAGAAATTCAACCAGAAATGTTTGTCTCACTTATTTTCAACTTTAAATGAAGAGGTTAGTTTTTATTCAAAGCCACGTCCCCTTTGCCTGACTCATATTAAGTGCTCAGAAGTATTTACAGCATGATTGTTTAAATGTATTAAAACCCTTGTTTCTTAGCTCCATCATCAACCCCTCATCACTGCCTGTCTCAAACAGAGGGTGAAAATACACAGAAAATCAGGAGAAAAAAGTAAAATAAAGTAGAAAACAACAATTTCTTGTTTTGATCTGACTAAACATATATATATATATATATATATATATATATATATATATATATTTTAATTAAATCCTCACCTGAGGATATTTTTCCATTTATCAAATAGAGTGGGAAGGAGAGAAAGGGAGAGAGAGAGAAACATCGATGTGAGAGAGACACATTGATTGGTTGCCTCCCACACAATCTCGACCAGGACTGGGGCAAACTGCTAAAGTACGTGCCCTGATCGAAATCGAACCCATGACTCATTAGTTGGCAGGTCGAAGCTCTACCTCTGAGCCAAACGGGCCAGAGCTAAACATATATCTTACAGATTTACTTTAAAACACATCAGGGTGATAGCAGGAGGCAACCTATCGATGTTTCTCTCTATATTGATGTCTCTCTCTATCCTTTCGTGTCTCTAAAAAAAAAAAAAAAAAAAATCAGTAAAAAAAAATAATAATAAAACACAAAAATAATATTCACTTCTTCCTTACAGTAGAGATCTACAAATAAAGGTTGTGTATTAAAAATTCAGCATATAACACCTTTATATTATTCTACACTTATTTCTGGCTTATTTAATAATTCCATTTTTAGACAGAAATAGTACAAATGTGCTCATTCTGTTACCTAAGCAGAGCAAGGACTATGGGCCAGGAACAGAAGCTCACCAGGGCAGGAAGCCCCCGGTGCCTAGCAAGGGGCAAAGCTGGGAGAAGAAGAACCTCGCCCGTAAGATAGCCTTTTGTCCCTAGCACAGGACTGATCATGTGGTTTAGACCTCCTGACTCTTCACATCGCTGCTCATGGGGTTTGGAACGTCTGAACTTCACATCGCAGGTCATGGGGTTTGGAACGTCTGAACTTTACATCGCAGGTCATGGGGTTTGGACCCCATGTCTTTTCACATTGGTGGTCAAGCGGTTTAGACCCCCTGACCTTTTCCTCCCTAAAAATAACCTCTAGGCCTAGGTTCTATTTCAGCTCCAGGCCCAGAAAAGCAGCAATACAAGATAAATGATGCTGCGGTTACCTCAGGACCACCTGCATTGACAAATGACCCCCTGCCCTGGCACCGACCAATCAGAGGAGACCGCGACCCTGAAAAGCACATCTGGAAGGCTGATGAGTATTCTATTGAGACCCTCCCCTGATACCTCCCCTAAGATTCCCACCTGCAAGTGAGCAACAATACCCTCAACTCAAAGGACCCAGCTCCAACTCTGTTCCAAGGGAACATTCCCCTCCCCTTTCTTCCCTCTAAGGGACCCCAAGAGACTTGCAACCAGGGGAGCAATGGGCAGCTGCAGCTCATCCTGGGCTAATCCCCTGAACCCGTCTCCAAGGCCCCCTTTTCTCTGACTTCCCAGGGAGCCAGAACAGCCCAGCCTGGGCTCCCCTGTTGCCTCTTATAAGACCTTCCTCATTTCACTGTCCTGAGTGTGTTTTTGCTGCATCCAATGAATTCTTGCTGGTTTGCTGCATTTTGTCTCTTGATTGAAATCTTTCTTCAAGAAGACAAGAATTGAGGTCTTGATGTCTTGCCAGTAACAATTCTGCTCCACCTGACCGATACCAAATAAATATTTGCACCTTATCAAAATTGGCAAGGACTGAAAACAATGAGCTATTTTGCAGCAAATACTGATCCAAGCAACAAAAAGAGAAAATGGCAATGCCTGCACTTCATACCAATAAAGTGAAAGCAGTTTGTAATAAGAAATGAGAAACTTGTACGTAATATGCTTTAAGTATCCCTGCCAAATTCTGTTAACACCTGCCATGACCGCAAGGTACTCATGAAATTTCCAGTTGATAACCACGTGGGAATGAGTCTGTGACCTGATGATGCTGTCGGCCAGTTGGAGGAATGAGCCTCTGCTCTCCAAACTCAATTGCCACCTTTGAATTTCTTTGGTTAAATTCAGAGGGGAAATGTTTTGTTTCCTGTTTTTCTCCAGCCAAGCTTCATAACGTGTAATATAATGGTGAAGACAGATACTATTCAGAAGGAACTCCCAAAGGGTTACATTTAAGATGCGACCCTTCTGATTTTGAGACAAGGTCTTGAGTCCCATGTCTATGACTAGTGGCCATTGAATGGAAGTTGTCTCTGCTCCAGTGTGGACATTTTGATGGACTGGTATAACTTCATGATTTCTCACTACATGCTGGACACTGTGGCCAATGTCAGAGCTTCTAAAGTAGATGAAGTACAGGGTCTTCTCTAAAGGACCTTCCTTGTGATGGTGAGATAAATAATTTCTGTAAGAAAGTCATTTCAGTCCAAACCACTCCAGAAAACACAATTCAATCCTTACAAAGTGTGCAACTCAAGACTACTTGCCGATCTGTGAAAGGGACGTGTTACGGAGGAGTGACGGATAGAACAGCTTGTCTGGGGACTGTTGTGCTATCCAAATGCTCACCTGTACCATTTGTTCCACGTGACTGCCCAGTTCTTGTTTTGCAGGTAAAATTCAATATTTGGGTTAATAACATAATTTCCTTTTTTTTTAAATCTTAGAAAATTCCCTGTATTAATGTGGTGCTTTTGGATTTTTGTGTAAACTCTCAAGTGAGTCATTTTGAGAATTAAAAAAAAAGCCGTATGTCCTTTTTTTGCTGGTCTGTGCCTTTCTTTCCCCTCATTTCTTCTTCTCCGTCCCTCCCACCAGATGCGTTGCCCCACCATGTTAATGGCAATATCCCCACTCTGAGTCTTGCTCTGCAACTACTGAAACCCCCTTTCAAAGACTGTAATAGAAGAGTTCTGTGTAGTAAGTCATTTGAAAAATGTCAGGAACACCCCTTCGCCCGGTCTCCCTGGCATCACGAAAGGCCAGGTAACTCCCTGCGGTTCCCGGCCGCGACCACGGTTTCAAGGCTGAACTGTGGGCCCTTGTTCCGTGTCCCCTGCTAAAGAGCAGAGTAAACAGTTGAAATCAAAATGGGCTTTCTGAACTCACATTTTAGCCACCACTGTGGAATGCTTGGGATTCTATTAATACAGAAGCTTCACGGTTTTAGAAGAAAGTATTCTCTCAGTGTTGAAACGGTGGCTGCTTTATTTTCGAGTGGCAAGCATGGTAGAAAAATTGGGTCTAGGATATAGGTAGTTGGAATATCATAATTTCGCCTTAAATAAGTAAAGGGCTATTTTATAAGCTGTAATTTGAAAATATATATACTTAGGTAAAAAATTACAGGCTGGTAAATGTGAAATAGTAAGGTACCTTGGAGACTACATATTTGAATGCGTATCAAATCTACTCTCTCTAACGATTCTGACATTCATCGCTCAGCGTTGCCTCAAAGCCCCAAGAACAAAAGATACCTTTCACGGGGAGCCCTACAATTCATAGTTACTGCAGTGAGAAATAACAGTTGAATTCTACTTTCTGTCGCCCTACTTAAAACTCTGTCACTAAAAGAAGTGGCAGGAGAGTTTTGTGATGAAGAGTTTTCCTATTTTGAACCCTAACGGGCCCGTCCTGGCCCCCACCGCTGCGTGTCACCACGCCCCTGAAAAGCTCTTGTGGCATTTTGCTCATATAGCTTCTATCATACCTAACATGGAGCTTGTTGTTACTGTTGCACTGGTCTTTGCTGCCTTCTTCCAGGCGGCCGAGCCTCAGGTCCCACCGCTCCTGCCGCCTTGCTCGAAGCTGTTGCTCTCGGCACTGGGCCCGGATCAGGGGAGGAAGCGCTGGGCCCGGATCGGAGGAAGCGCTGGGCCCGGATCAGGGGAGGAAGCGCTGGGCCCGGATCAGGGAGGAAGTGCTGGGCCCGGATCAGGGAGGAAGTGCTGGGCCCGAATCAAGGGAATCCAAGATTATAAACAAGATCCTGACAGAGATGGGGGGAGAGAGCACCACGTGCACACCCTCTCGACCTGGTGTATGTCCTCAAACGTACCAGACACGGTGAAGGACAAACCCTGAGAATGCCAAGTAATGTTATGGGATATACAGCCCAGTAATACGCATAATATTCAGATTTCTACCACACTAGGAAGGAGAATTCGGAAGTACAGAAAAAAAAAATCCTTGAAAATGTATTTCTAGAATCCAGTGGTCTGTTTATGAAGAAATACAGATATCTATTTAGGGATCATCTTGGTTATGTATTTAAATACACATGTATACCATTTTTATAATAATATATGATAGGTTGACATTTTGTTTGCTAACATATAATTTAGTTAAAATGGGGCAAGTGTCTAAGCATTATTTCAAATATAATTTCTCAGTGATGCCAACCATGGGGGCATTCTTTCTCAGCATCAGAACGATGGGATTGAATGCGGGGTACACCACTTTGAAAAGCACCGGGGAACACAACGGCGGGGTGCTGCTGGCCCTGCCTTCCTCTGCACACTTCCTCCTGGGCTCTGACACACGTTCTCACATGAGGATAAGCTTATCGATGTGGGAGAGAGAGAACCATTGATGTGAGAGAGGAGCATTGGCCTCTGCCTCCCACACGGGCCCTGACCAGGGATCAAATCTGCAACCTTTTGGAGCGTGGGGCGATGCTCCAACGGCCGGAGCCACCCGGCCAGGGCTCTTCTTGTCCGTGGCCATCACTGGTTATTGTTTTACTGCCAGACATTAAGTATTAGTGTTATGAATATTATTTCCAGTTTTATCTTTGCTGTTTCATAAAAGAACAAAAGAACAACAACAACCAAAAAAACAGTTATTGATTATAATTGTTCATTTTATTGTCCATTTTTGTGCTGGTCTATGAATTCTTTGAGGAAAGACAGAATGGCTGGTTCACTTTGATTGAATGGACTGGAGTAGATTCTATGGGCTTTAATTATAGGACTAAGTAGTTTCATGGAATTAAAAGTGACTTCGGCTTGCCAGTATGCAGACATAGGGCTTTGGTAGTCAGTCATAAGTAAGATCAATAGTCTGGCCCGTCCTTGGTCTAGTGAGAACTGAGAGGTAACTGGGGAAGCCTAAAACCAATGTGAAATACTTTGGCAGGGTCAGTGGCTGAGCTGGGGTTGAAGCACATGTTTAGGGACAAGTGGATGGGAGAAAGACTATGGAGTTTGGAGTAAAAGTCCTGAACCCTCAGGCTAGATCTTCCCCTTTCTGACTGCGTGATCTTGGGCATGTCACCTAATCTCCATGAATCTCGGGGACAGAGATGGTCCGAGACAGGGTCAGCCAGTCTACTTTTCCTTACCTTAGCAACCTAATTTTATCCAGACCAACCTCTGTGCCTGAAGAAATGAGGCAGTCCATAGTTTGAAATGTAGATGGATTTATTGGGGTACACATTTTACATTAAACTGTATTGTTTCCTGAAGTGAAATAACAGAAGCCTCAGTGCCCCGCCCCCCCTTGTGGCATCTTGGGTGTTCTAGTGGATGTTTGGTTTGAGAAAGGTCGTCTGAGCATTTGCTTGTCCCTGTTAGAGAGCCTGTAATAATAGCAGCCTTATTTATTTGATGCTTCCTAAGAGCTAGTTGTTCTTTGCAACAGTAAAGAAGCAGCTTTAGGTAAAAGACTAATTTTTTATCCTGTAGCTCATTTGTTTGTTTCAATAATGTATTCCTCCTGCCTTTATTACAGTTTGGGATTTTTACAAATGCTACTTCATTGATTCATTGTGATCACAGCATTTCAGTTTTGTTATTTGACCATTTTCCCCTACAAGACAGACCTGGGTCTGTGAAGAGCGCACCTCCTCCAGTGCTCCACCCTAGTCGCGGCCAATGGAATCCGTCTGTCACCTGAAACCTCCACCGTACTGAAAGCACGCCAATGCCATCACTCTGCCTGCAGTTGTTAGTGTGCGACATTCCAACTAGGCTGGCGGGAAAGGAATGCGAGTCAGTCTGGGTGGAATGGTAAACCTCGGGCTGCTGACTGTAACTGACCACCGCATGCACACCCTGCTGCAGTCTACTCGTCGAAACGTGTGTGTTCACTCGCTCTATTTTCCTATTTCCTTCCCAACTAAAATAAAGTGGCTGACACCAAAGACTGGCAGCTGGATGAGGACATAGGAAGGTGAGCCCCGATTGCTCTGGATCGCTTACTTTTGCTGTGTCTGGTCTTGTGTCACACGCTGACCATGTTTGTGCTGGGGTTTGTTTAACCCCAACGCCTTTGAGTCCACTTGTCTTCAAACACAACTTTTCACATAAATTAACCAGATGAATTTCTAAATTCAGGATTCACACCCATTGACTATTACTTTAAAATAACTCAAATTTATCATTCCTGCCCAGACTAATTCACATTCCTGGCTGCAGTGGACCAGTTGGAATGTCTAGCCTTGGAAATCCACATTTCGTACAGTTATTTCTATCTCATATGTGGAACCCACAATCTGAATATAGTTGAAAACAGCAGCAAGTCTGTTTCAAATTAGGTGACACACTTAGGGTATTAACGAAAACTATAGGAAAACACCAGGCAGAGTATATAGTAAAGGGAAAAAAAAAAAAACACCTTAAGTTTCAAACTACCATTAATACAAATACCATTAGTAAATCTTTAAGGATTCTTAAAACTCAGTCAAAAGTGAGTTTAAAACTCAGAGTAACAGATTTGATTTGTAACTATTCTTAAATATTAAATATCAAGAAACTCTTCTTAAAGTTTTGAAGGAGCCAGTTTATAATGTGCATAATGAAGCAGGGAACATGTTTGTGTTCAAGTGCCCACACGTTACTGTAAAAGACACAACTAGCATATCCCACACAGTGCAAAGTTCATGTAAAATAGTCTGAAGAAAGAGAAAGAAATAGGAAGTTGAGGAATCCAAGAATATAATTCCCTGTGACATAGCTTGCCAGTTAATTTAACATCAAATTAAAGGGCTAACATTGCATTGAATTGCTATCCTTTCTTGGGGAAAACACCAGGGAGTTTTCCTTGAATAAGAACCAATGAATCAAGACCAAAGGAAACTGACCACACCTGTCTTGGATAATAGAAGAATTGAAGCCGGAACCAGAGAGTGAGCAACCTAAAGCCGATAGAAATACCATTGGCGACTTCCGTAGCCTTTCAAGCAGCTTCAGGTGGTTCCCTGGGCCAGGAGAAGTAGGGCTGGCTGACCTCTGCCAGGCTCCTGCGGTGCACACCCACAGGGCTCCAGGAACCCAGCCAAGGGGACATGCATTTGCATGATGGAATGTGGCTTTTCTCTCCTCATCTGGGGCTTCTTTGTGTATGTATTGGCCACCACTGCTCAAAGTGGCTTATGAGAAATACAACACTATTAAAAATATACAAAGAAGTCATTTTTTTTGTCTGAACCAATGCAATAAATTTTTAATCAGAAGAATCGTTTTAGATATTTGGAAATAATCCAGAGGTCTCTCATTCAAGCAGGACCTCCTATTTCTTTTTTGTTGTTGTTAATTCTCACCCAAGGACATTTTCCCATTGATTTTTGATAGAGTGGAAGGGAGGAATGGGGAAAGAGACAGAGAAAGAGAATAATATCAATGTGAGAGAGACACATCCATTGGTTGCCTCCTGCACGACCCTGACCAGGGCCAGGGATCAAACCTGCAATCCAGGTAGGTGCCCTTGACTGGGAATCGAACCTGTGACCCTTTGGTCCTCAGGCCGACGCTCTAACCACTGAACAAACCAGCCAGGGCAACTCTTACTTCTTTTTAAAAATATATTTTTAAATCTTTTATTTTACCTTTTTTTTTTTTCTTATCATAGATCAGGAACTCTTTTGTTGAGCTCCATGTGTGTCATACAGGTGATTTAGTGAGTAGATGAAGTTGACAAAGAACTATATCAAAGGGGGTTTATTGCCTTCTGTATGTAATGCTCTGTTGCAGGAATTCCGTAGGTGAAAATAGATCAGGCTGCCTTTTCACTCAAAAGCAGATGACCTGGAATTTAGAGAAACAGAAAAATGCTTAATGAAGTAATTAATTCAAGTTATTAAGACAATGCACACATTGTCTTAAAGGATAGAGGGCATTTTAAAGAATACGTGCAATAGAGTTAATTATTGATTTCTCAAAACAAATTCCAGATTGACTTTTAGTTTCTAAACTTAAACAGAATTATTAATACCAGCACAGTTGGCTACATTCAGTGATCAAACTAAATATTTTTCTATTCGAAAAATATTTTAGATTTGAGAAGTTAACAATAGGATATTAAAGTGCATGTCTGCAGACTAGACAGGGGAAAATCATACTGTTATATTGTTTTGGGTATCTATGTGGAAATCATAAAGCAAAAACAGATCCCGTAAGAGTAAACAGTTGATTTCAATATACACTATAGTCATGATGCTAAGAATCTTCATGGAATTTTAATTAATGTTCATTTTTAGATTTTTTTCTTCACTTATGCTAACATGTATTCATTAAATATTTATATATAAATACAAAAATAATCAAACCAAAGACTCAAATTTTTAATTATATGGCTTTAAAATCATTTGGGAAAGGATAAAGGGAATGTGGTAAAACCTACCAAATTATCGTAGCAATTTATATCTCTGAAGAGCATGAAGTTACTGAAACTCAAATGCTACACTTTCTCAGAGGCTTGTCTAAATAAAACAGGCTTAGGTTTGTCTCCTTTGGAAAGTTCTTCAGGTACAAGTATTCATTCAGACCATGAGTGAGTTCTCATTTAATGAGCCTCATTATCTCTGTTTTTGCTCTCTCCTGGGTTCTTTGCTTTTATTAACGTTCATTTTGGAAGCTTAACTGTCTTCAAAGCAGTTGACTGATTTGATCCCTAGCCAACATACCAAACATTCTTCATCTGAGCTCATAATGTTTTAAACAAAACTCTTGGGAAGCACAGTAGGTCACGTAGGTACTCTCTGCTCCAACCTCCTACCAGTCTCCTCTGGACCACACACTTGAGCAGTTGGTTGCCTAACTTATTAGCCACTCTGTAAATACCAGTTGACTCATCAACTGTGTGTAAGGTTTCATTGTTTGCTCGCTGGTATTGCCCTCTGTAAGTCAAATTTCCTCAAATGGAATGCAAACAAAGTGATGCTCAGAACAACATTATTTCTCTGTTCATGTACTATCTTCCCTTCATTGTTTTCCTTCTAAAATATTCAGAAAAGGAGGACAAAAGTCATCTTTTAAAATCTTTCACCATGATTTTTTTTTAATTTTTTTTTTTTTACAAAAACTGCAGAGAGTAATTGAGTTAATATAAGTGGACTTCATGGGAGCCAAGCAGTAATTTCAGGATATGAAGCCAATTTCATCTTACATTTGTAACACGTTTTATGTCCCTTTAAAAGAAGAAGATTTAAAAAACAAAAGAACAGTGATGATAAAAGAAACACAGAGAATATTTAGAGAAATTCAGCGAGGACCACATAAATGAGAAATAATATAGAGTGTGTGGTTGAGGTGGAGAAAGAGCGAAAGGGAAGACTTTGCAATAAATTCTGTTTTAAATGACAGACCACTGCAGAAGTGGCAAATTCTTGCTGTACTTAAATGATACAAAATACTGATTTATGTAATTTATAATCGAGATATACAGTAAGGATTATACACTAGAAAAATAATGTTAGAATTAAATAGCTATGACATATTCTATTTTACAAAAAGAGAAACTGTAGCTTAGAAGATTAAGTAGCTTGCTATCGGTCATTGCCCAAATTGGTAGCAAAATCAGCAGAATTGGTGTCTAGAACTCAGTTCTTCTATCATTCAGTCCAAAGCATTCATATGCTGTACTGTTGATACACAGGAATTGTTTTTAGCCATATTGAGCTTTGTCTTCCTGACAAAGCAGACGTGTGCAGGGTGTGTGGTACTCTGACTTATTTTGACATTTTGAAGCATAACCCCCTAAGTAGCAGACCCAAAACCACCTAAAATATTTCTACATTTTACTCTGATAGGAACACTATCAAACAATTTGTTGAGAGTAACAGGTTCTTTTTTAGACAATCACCATACTTCTAAAATTAAGACATTTTCCCCTTCCTCCAAATTTTTGAGTACTGAACTTAGTAAAAACAAAGAATAGCAAGAGAATGGGTAGTATGAAGGATGGTCCCCGTTTTCGATGTTTTCTAAAGCAAAATACATCTCAAAACGTTCAAGAAATTATAATTGTGACTACTTTTAATTTTTCATATGAATCCTATTTAATATGTCTTAATCCTTTAAAAGGGTAACCATTTGATGTAAATCTTCCTACTTCTTCCTTTTCATTCTCTATTTGTAGACTTTGACTTTCCTTTTAACTTCTATATTTCTTTGAGGGTTTAGTCTAATTATATGATAGCGATATGGACTCATAAGTTAGAAAAAAATGGTTATGAAACCTATTCCTCCTCTTCAAGTGGGAAAACTATAAAACAGCAGCCAAACCTTTCTCTTCCTGCCAGTGCCCACGCACCACACTCCCTCCTTGTTCTCATTGTCGTACGGAGCTGATAGGAAAGCTCACATTTGTACACTGCGTTCCAGCTTACCATTCTAGCTTCTCACAATCATTGTCTCATGCATCCCCGCACCAAGCCTTCGGGTGGTTATTATTATCCTGATCTTGCTGCTCACAAGGAAACTAAGATTTAAAGAGGCAAAGCAACTTGTAAGTAGTTTCCAAGATTTATTAGATTAATTTTATATACATTAAAAATGAGGATTTTGTTAATAATTGATTGACATGGCAAAATGCTCTAAAAAATACATTAAAAAAATAATTCAGGAGGCCATAAACTATTGTAAATGAGTCCAATTTTCTCCTTTCTGCACCTCAAATTTTCTGCAAAAAACATTTGATAATTTTCATAATTTTATTAGGTAGGCTCATAATAATTTTTATTGTCCAGCAAAATCAACATTAGCCCCATATTATGTTCAGTTTCACTACCAAGTTGTTTGCAGAAAAACCATAATGTCACTGCTAGACAACTGTAAACAAATATTTTAATTATCTGAAGTGTACATGTGAATGGTTTAATTTCTTTGTAAAAATTATCCGTGTTTTGTTCTTCTCAATTATTTTTTCCCAGAAGTCACTGTGTTAGGTGTCTGTCCGTAGAAATGGACTAACCAGAGGGTATTTGTTGTCATCAGGAAATCTGATATTTTTCTATCTTCCAGGGAAGCATTCGACACTCAAAATAGCTAACATTTATTGAATAGTTCATTATTTTGTGCTAAATGGTTTATAAAACACTGAAACACAATAAGTCACTTAATTCTGAAAATATCTCTTTGAAATTGGTCTTATTTATTACATACTTTTGCAGCTCAGGAAAATGGGACTTGAAGACATAAGATGAATTTCCATGTTCATCGAAAGTGAATGGCCGAGGTAACAACTCAAGCCCAGATATTTCTTTTTCCAAAGCCCCTGTTACCAAGCTGCTAATCCTGCTGTCCTTAACTTGAAGGATGCATGACGTGACCTTAACCCGAGGGCTGAATCCTAGCTCGTACTGCATTAGCTCAGTTTCTAACTTCCTTCATTATTTATTTTAAGTTTTAGAACCCATTTTAGTTCTTTGTTTATGTATTAGCTGGCTATTTGTTATTCTAGAGATAAAGCTAATCATTCTTTTGTTGGTGTCCAGTAACTGGTCATTTTGAGAGCAGGAGAAAGGACTAGGGTGCACACAAACAAAATATTTATGATATTCATAAATATCATAGCATTTATGAATTTTGAAAGGTTAAGAGCCACTGGATTATTACACCCCAATTAAATTCACACTGTGGAATTTACAAATAGAAAATTATTTCAGACAGAATTGTCTTTTACTCATCAAATATCGATCACAGATGTTCTTCCTTTTGTATCATGGAAGTGGACCTTTTTGAGGACTTTCGCCATTTGAGATTTCAGGTTGGGGATAGGTTGCCTTGACATCTTTCCATACCATATTTGAAGATCTGAATTATCCCCTTATCTCTGTGTCAATAAATTCTAACTCTGCTATGCTCTCTGGTAGGTCACAGGTTTGAGACTGCGCTGTGTCAAGGTAAAAATTAAAAGAAAAAAGTCAAATGTCATGTGAGAACCGAATGGAGCAACCAAGGGGAAGGACCCAATTGAAGGAAGAGCATTTTCTTGGTCACTGGAATTTTTTTTTGGTCTTTTTTCTACATAAAAGCACATCTTATCACTTTATTTCATTTTATCTTTTAGCCTTTAGTTGCCTTCACATAATAATCCAATCTGTTATCCATATTCAATTTGGTATAACACATGATGGGAACGATTTTAGAATTGACAAAGTTTTTCTGAATATTTCACTTATTTCTTTTATTTGCCTTGTGGAGGCTGGTCAGCTTTGCATCTGTGGCTCTTTCATGATGTTTTTACTTAAGTAGAATAACATTAGTTGCCCATTTTTGTGTTTTTTATGATTTTACTTATTATATAAAATAAAATGTTATTCTATATTCTGTGACTTTGGGATCCCAAACTATAAATGCAGATGTACAAGGATTTAAAGGCTCTCAAATGTGAGCATTCTTTGGTTACAAAGTAATTCACCCTATGTTCTACTAAAGATTCTGCTTTTTCATGCACTTATATTTTTGAAAATTAGATCTACAAATCAAACCCAAAGCATATGTGTAAATATAGAAATACTCCTTGTAAGGAATTGTACATAATTCATTGTAAGTATTCATTGCAAGAAGTTAATTTTTATTACAAAGTAATAAAATTGTAAAATTTTATTCACTGTAAATAGATAATCAATCTATATCATTTCTTTAAGAGACAGACTTGTGTAGCAATAGGGAAATTCTGACATTAGAGCCAGAAGATTTAAGTTAAAATTTTTCCCATTTGCTGCATGTGTGAACTCCGATTTACTCTTCAATGCATGTCTTCTTGCAAACTGTGATAAGATTAACAAGATATAATTGATTTTAACCCCTTGTGAACTATATAAACACATAAAGGAGGATATACATGTGCTTTTTGCATTGCAAATATTATTATTAAGAACAATAATATTTCTTTAATAAAATAATTATCTGAAGTTTGCAAGTTTTGCTGAGTTGATATTATAAATTGATTTCCAAATGTACACTGTTGGTTTGCTGTGCTCATGGTATTTCCTTTCCAATGGAAACAGATCTGTCCTAACCTCAGAATTTGTTATGTTTTTTTAAAACAGTTTCTTAACTTTAAGCCACCATAACCATTACATCTGCTTATGTTCCCCTCTTTGTACTGGTCTCAAGTAGCCCACAGCCACAGTTCCTGCGCACGCTAGCCAGCCTACGCTGCCTCGCAGGCTTTCGCATGTATATATTCCTGTTGTAACTTTACTGATTTTGTTGTTTTTATTCTTAATGTTTTTATAAATTTTCATTTAAAAATAATTATAAATATACTGAAAGTTACAAAAATAGCAGAGAGGTTCCATGTACCCTTCATCCGGTGTCCCGCAGCGTTAACATCGAAAGTAACTGTAGTACAGTGTCAAAACCAGGTCGACGCTGGTACAATCCCCAGACCTTATTTAGATTTCACCAGTTTTACATGCCTGCATTTTTTGTGTTTACATACTTCAATACCTATTTATCACATATGTACATTTGTGTAACCACTATAATGATAATTACTTAATCACCAAGCTACCTCTTCATTAATTACTGACACCCTTCTCCACACCTGTCCTGTGTCTCCACACTTATGTGATCATTAATCTGTTTTCTGCCACTAACTTTGATCATTTCAAGAATGTTGTGTAAATGGGATCACAGAGTATGTAACCTTCTGATATTGGTTTTTATCACTCAATATAAATCCATTAAGATTCAAGTTCTTGGGTATATGAATTCTTCATTTATTGTTATGTTCAATTTCAATGACATTTTTAGTTGTATAATGCAGGCCCATGAACTAAACTTCTAAGTATATTGTCAAATTTAAAAATTTAATCATTGCGTCTTTTCTACATGTAAATCAACCACTGTTTCTTATATAATTTAAAAAAATGTCTTAGCCTATGTTTCTATTATGGTTCCATGAACACTGTCATGGATATTTTATTTGTTTTGATTTTATGTGTCTATAAATGGTTTTACAACTAATCTTTCACCTATCTGACTTGCCTTTATCTGAAATGACAATTATATGTTCACCAAGAGAAAGTGCACTATATGCTCACTTCCAAGTAATAGTATGCCGTGGATTCGGACGCTCTCCTGGACCAAGCCAGCATCTTCTCTCACCTCAGCTACACATCGCCTCCTAACCGGTCTCTGCTTCTTCTGCCTTGCTGAACTGCAGTGTTTTCTCAACACAGAGGTCAGCAATTAGGTTAATAAGAAAGTTGGATTATGCCCCTTCCCTGTTTAAAACCCTCCATGGATTCTGGTTGTAGCTAGACACTTCCATTGGCCTTTGAGACCCAACCTGGTTTAGCCTCTGCTCTCTCTCTAAATCATTGACTCTTCTCCTTGCTTACTCCTTTCCATTTGCACTGGCTTCCTTTCTGTTCTGCCACACATTCCACCTCAGGGCCTTTGCACATGTTGTTTCTGTGCTCAAAATTGCCTTCCACTAGAGGTCTGCAGGCTTGCTGCTTCACCTCCTTTGGGCACTTGCTCAGATATCACCTTCTTAGTTAGGCCTTTGCTGACCAATCAATTAAAAATTCAATTTACCATTCTCTCTCTCTCTCTCTCTCTCTCTCTCTCTCTCTCTCTGTGTGTGTGTATGTGTGTAGAATTTTAAGAACTTATTTCATTTATTTATTTCTCTTTCCCCTTGACTTCTAGAATGTAAGCAGTACAAAGACAAGAACTCTTGTTTTGTCCTCCTCTTCCCGTCTTCTCCTCCTTCTTTATCAGCCATGCTTATGCCAGTGCCAGACACATAGTAACAATCATTTGAATGCTACTCATTCCTGAAATTGCTGGTGTCAGGGTTGAGTTAGGATTAAGGCATTATTTATACCCTGAGGCATTGTATATAACATATATATAAGGAAACTGTGTAAACACTTAAAACTCATTGAACTCTGAGCCCAGAAGGAGAAGGGCCCTGTGGGACCGGTGGCAGGTCCATCAGAGACACCCAATAAGTGCAGATGGAATGAATGGCCTGGCACACAGGAGAGGTACATGTTCATGGAAAAACAGAAAATTCTAGAATGAAATTTAAACAACCTCACACTCTAAGAAAAAACATTGTATAAGACATTATAAATATTTTAATTCAGCTTAATTATTTCATTCATAATTTAGGTTCATGTAAAGATTTTATGTCCAATTCAAGTTTCTTTCTCTTATTCTGTCTCCAAATGGATTATTATTTTTTTCTTTCTGCAACATGAAAGAAGTTGTTTAATGCCTGCATTTTCTTGATTGTGGTTGTTGCTTCAAGTAGAAGTATCATCAGGACTGAAATCAAAAGTGTAAGTTTTGTCAGTCTTATGCATGTATTACTTTTGTTTCTTGCAACTTTGAAAAAAAAACATCACCCCCCCCCCCAAAAAGGCATTTTTAAAAACATAAACTAAAGAGAATAATTATGAACTCTTTAATTGTCATGGTTGACCACATCCTGGTCAAACATTGTTATTTTCTTGCATATACTAAACATGTAGATGAAACCTCTTGCAGAGTAGGAATATTGTCTTATTTTGCTCATTGGTTTTCATAAGTTTTTGTTGCAGTAAATTCTCCTTAATTGACACATCTCGGTGGTGTCTGCAAAACCAGGTATTTCTTATTCAGGTTCCATGAGAGCTGTGGGTCACCCCAGGCCCTGCCGGACCTGCTGGGTTCTTCTGGGCTGGATGTGTCTTCTCAGGCCAGGTTCAGAACATACAAGGAAGGAGGGGGCAGTCTCTGGGATGGGCTCCCCATGGAAAGCAGAGCACACAGCCAATGCATCTCAGAAAGCTTCCAAAGCTTCTGCTTGAATGAGGCGCACAACGAGCTTACTCACTGGCCTTTGCAGGAATGAGTCACGTGGACAAGACCAGCAATGGAAGGAGAAATTAGTCTACCCTCACACGGATGCACAGCAGGTCTGGCGTGGACAAGGCTCACACGGGAGTGAAGAATTGACACAATAATACAATCTACTGCACTGGCACAAGCCCAACAACTAGAACCATATTATATAAATGTATGTTGGATGTATACTATTACAATTTAACAATTGATCAAGATTAATAGATGTTATATATGTATAAATATATGTTTTTCAATTAGAAAAATCAGAGACCATTGACCTTCTAGAGTGGTCTTCAGACCTGGGTGTACACAAGCCGGATGAGGAGGCTCCGCAAGCTTTTCAGCGCGTGTGGTGGGCGTGCAGAGCCTTGGGAATGACGTCCACACCCTCGCTGCTTAGTGCTGCTCTTCCAGGCTTCCAGCCCTCCTGTCTGTCCCCTTAGCCTCCACCACATTCCAAAGGGGCCACATTCCCTACCCATTGAGAATCCTTTACATCTCCAAGGCATCAAACAAAGGAATGTGTTTCTCAGTGAAAACAGGCAAAGAGCTCATGGAGTCTAGGTCTGGTTTTATCCCCTTGTTGCAGGCAAGGTTCCATGCTGTTACTCACCTTCCCCTTAACCGTATTTCTTAGGACTGGAATTCAAAAGGAGGGAGGTTTACACACACACACACACACACACACACACACACACACAAAATCATCATGTTAAAACTACAGTCTAACTCTTTTTGACAGCAAGCAAATGCGATTTAACTAACTGGTCGAACAATGAGGACTGACTTTGTCAATTGGATTACATGGTGACATTTTCTATACATTAAATGAGCTAAATCTGTTACTCTGAGGGTATAATGAAATACAATTAAAGCACGAAAGTTTATAATATGTAATATACAGGAAAACATATTCGTTACCATTATTTTAATGTCATTTTTTATATCAAATTTAAAATGAACAAGGGGATGCATAATATTTCAAAATAATTTTACATGGTATGCAAGTAAAAATGTTGCATCTGAAATATGGGGACAGGAGAGAAATGAGCAGCCAGTGCAGTATGAGAACAATGAAGACATATTTTGTCTAATTAACCATTGCACATAAGGCTGGCCCTACATGTTACTTACACAAAGCTAAGGGTTTATAATAAACATCTAAAATCTGCACACACAAAACCAAACGTAGGCTTTGAATTGATGCCTTTAAAGGTTTTATTTTGAAGAACTGTTCTAAGAGCAGGTCTCCCAGCTACTGCAAAATAAGCACAGGAAATGCAACATAATGATAAGGATCTAAATGCCATAATGGTTATTCTTTGGCACCTAAATTATGTAGCCACCAGGCATTCAGAGTCTGCATTCACACATGGCAAACCACAATTGAGAAGCTGCAGAGTTTGTTTGGAGGGTGCAATATAAACCATTTCAGGCTGTAATGATCGAATTGCTGGGCTCAGCATCACCTGTTTCAGTTATCAGAGCAGCTGAGGTGAAGGCGAGGTTAAAGAATATCCACCTTCCGCAAGCTAAATACGTGTGGAAGAACTGTGGAAAGCAGGGAGCTGCTCAGGTATTATAGTCAGTTGGCCTTGACGGAACCTCTTCCTAGACACACCCAGCAAGTTCTCTTGTTGCAAAAGCTGTATTTGCGACAGTCCTGTGCCAGGGGAATTTTGAGTTCCTGACCTAAATTTGAACATGAAGTCTTGGAAAGTATGTTATTGCTTCTTTATGTGCTAGTGAAAATGTTGATTCTGATGGCATGCTAGCCACGTACTGACGGTATACACGTGGCTCTCAAAAGCTACAAGTAAATGGAAGCTCTTGGTCAGCGATGCATACTACCACATACCAATCTGTTCTTCCACATATGTGCTGTAAAAACGGAAGATAATTGACATTTTATTTCATCTTGGAATCACTTGGATACAACCTAAAAATATTTTTAAATCTCATAACAAAAGGTAATCATATAATTTTGATTAAAGTAATAATAGGAAAGAATTTGGGAGCCACATTGTAATAAAAGCTGGAGAGTAGGCCCTCTCCCGGGACTGCTATAAGCCACTCTCATTTGATTGGGAACTGACTTCGTCTTGCTATATATATATTTTTTACATTTAATAAAGTATGCTATTTGAAAGAAAAATATCAGTTTTTCAATGTTACATATACATATTTTTTAAAAATATTTTTAAAAATTGAATTTTAGAGAGAGAAGAAGGGAGGAGAGAGCTAGAAACATTGATGAGAAAGAAACATCAATTGGCTGCCTCTTGCACACCCCCAACCGGGACTCAAGCCAGCAACCCAGGCATGTTCCCCAACTGGAAATCGAACTGGGAACCTCTTGGTGCATGGGTCAACGCTGAACACCTGAGCCACACCGGCTGGACTAATGTTATTATTTTTTTTTTTTTTATCCTCACCCGAGGATATTTTTCCATTTTTTGTACAGATAGAATGGGAGGGAGAGAGAGTGAGAAACATCGACGTGAAGGGACACATCGAGTGGCTGCCACCCGCACGACCAACCAGGGCCGGGGACAAACTGCAACCGAAGTACGTGCCCTTAGCGGGAATCGAACCCGGGTCTCTCCGGACCGCAGGCCGACGCTCTAATCGCTGAGCCAAACTGGCCAGGGCCTAATGTTATTTTTTTATTGAGAGAGAGACAAACAGAAACATTGATGTGAGAGCAAAATATCTATCAGCTGCCTTCTGCACACTCCCTACTGGGGGTTGAGCCCAAAACCCGGCATGTGCCCTGACTGGGGGATTGAAAGGGTGACCTTTTGTTGCAGGGGACGACACCCAACTAACTAAGCCACACCAGCCAGGGCTCAGGTTTTGTTTTTTAATTAATTAATTTTTGTTACAGATGTTTCTCCTTTTCCCCCCCACTGATTACACCCCTCCCTCCCTGCCCTGTCCCCAACTTTGTTGTCCATGTCCATTGTTCATGTATACATGCATATAGTAAGTTCTGTGGTTAATCTCTCCCCCACCACCCTCTCTTCTGGGGATTGTCAGTCTGTACCCCACTTCCACGTCTCTGGGACTAACCCATTCCTCAGACTGTTATGTTCATTATATTCCACAAATAAGTGAGATCATATGATACTTGTCTTTCTCTGTTTGACTTGGTTCACTTGGGATGATACTTTCCAGGTCTCTCCATGTAGTTTCAAAGGATAAGAGATCTTTTTTTCTTACAGCTGCATAGTACTCCATTGTGTATATGTACGACAGCTTTTTTATCCATTCGTCTCCTGATGGACATTTGGGCTGTTTCCAGATCTTAGCTATTGTAAACAATGCTACTATGAACATGGGGGTACATATATTCTTTCTGATTGGTGTTTCAGGCTTCTTAGGGTATATTCCTAGAAGTGGGATCACTGGGTCAAATGGAAGTTCAATTTTTAATTTTTTGAGAAAGCACCATATTGTTTTCCATAGCGGCTGCACCAGTCTGCATTCCCACCAGCAGTGTACTAGAGTCCCCTTTTCTCCACACCCTCGCCAACACTTGTTGTTTGATGATTTGTTGATGGCGGCCATTCTGACAGGTGTGAGGTGATACCTCATAGTTGTTTTAATTTGCATATCTCTGATGATTAGTGATGTTAAGCATTTCTTCATATGTCTCTTAGCCATTTATATGTCCTATTGGGAGAGATGTCTATTTAGTTCCTCTGCCCATTTTTTAATTGGGTTCTTTGTCTTCCTTTTGTGGAGTTGTATGAGCACTGTACATATATTGGAAATTAACCCCTTACCTCATATATCATTGGCAATTATGCTCTCCCATACAGTGGGTTGCTTTTCCGTTTTGATGATTGTATCTTTTGATGTGCAGAAGCTTTTGAGTTTCATATAGTCCCATGTTTCATTTTTTCCTTTGTTTCTATTGCCTTAGGTGATGTATCAGTGAAAATTCTGCTGCGTATGATGTCTGAAATTTTGTTGCCTACAGTTTCTTCTAGGATTTTTATGGATTCATGAGTCACATTTAAGTCTTTTATCCATTTTGAGTTTATTCTTGTGTAGGGTGTAAGTTGATGGTCTAGTTTCATTTTTCTGCATGTAGCTGTCCAATTTTCCCGGCACCATTTATTAAAGAGGCTGTCCTTACTCCACTGTATGCTCTTGCCACCTTTGTCAAATATTAATTGAGCATATTGCTTTGGGTTCATTTCTGGGTTCTCTGTTCTGTTCCACTGGTCTATATACCTGTTCTTGTGCCAGTACCAGGCTGTTTTGATTACAGTGGCTTTGTAGTATTACCTGAAATCTGGTAATGTGATCCCTCCAACTTTGTTCTTTTTTTTTTTTTCAAGATTGCTGTGGCTATTCAAGGTCTGTTTTGGTTCCATATGAACTTTTGAAGTACTTGTCTAATTCAGTGAATCTATAGATTGCTTTTGGTAATATGGACATTTTAATGATGTTAATTCTTCCTATCCATGAACAGGGTATGTGCTTCCACTTTTTTATATCTTCCTCTATTTCTTTCATCAATGACCTGTAGTTTTCTGCAAATAGGTCCTTTATTTCTTGGATTAAGTTTATTCCTAGGTATCTTAATTTTTTTGCCACAAATGTAAATGGGATTGTTTTCTTAGTTTCTCTTTCTGTGAGTTCATCATTGGTTTATAAGAATGCCATTGATTTCTTGACATTAATTTTGTATCCTGCTACTTTTCCAAATTCATTTATTAAGTCAAGTAAATTTTTTATGGAGTCTTTAGGGTTTTCTACGTATAGTATCATATCATCTGCAAACAATGACAGTTTGACTTCCTCCTTTCCAATTTGGATCCCTTTTATTTTTTCTTCCTGTCTGATTGCTGTGGATAAGACTTCCAGTACTATGTTAAATAAGAGTGGCGCAAGTGGGCATCCTTGCCTTGTTCCTGTTCTTAAAAAAAATGCTTTTAGTTTTTGCCCATTGAGTATGATGTTGGCTGTAAGTCTTTCATATATGGCCTTTATTATTTTGAGATATCATCCCTCTATTCCCACATTGCTGGCTGAGGGTTTTTACTAGAAATGGATGCTGGATTTTGTCGAAGGCTTTTTCGGCATCTATTGATATGATCATGTGGTCTTTATTCTTCATTTTATTTATGTGGTGTATCACATTTATTGATTTGTGAATATTGTACCAGCCTTGCATCCCTGGGATGAATCACACTTGGTCATGGTGGATAATTTTTTTGGTGTATTGCTGGATCCGATCTGCTAGTATTTTGTTCAGGATTTTGGCATCTATGTTCATCGGGGATATTGGCCTGTAGTTTTCTTTCTTTGTAGTGTCTTTTTCTGGTTTTGGAATTAGAATTATGCAGGCTTCATAAAATGAGTTTGGAAGTCTTCCTTCTTCTTGAATTTTTTGAAATAGTTTGAGAAGAATGGGTGTTAGTTCTTCTTTAAATGTTTGGTAAAACTCTCTTGTGAAGCCATCCGGGCCTGGGCTTTTGTTTGCTGGGAGAGTCTTGATTACATCTTCAATTTCTTCTGTTGTTATTGGTCTGTTCAAGTTTTCTATCTCTTCCTGGTCCAGTTTTGGGAGACTATGTGTTTCTAGAAATTTGTCCATTTTGCTTAGATTGTCAAATTTGTTGCCATATAATTGTTCATAGTAGCTGTTAACAATCTTTTGTATTTCTGTGGTGTCAGTAGTTACTTCTCCTCCTTCATTTCTGATTTTGTGTATTTGGGTTCTCTCTCTTTGTTTCTTGGTGAGTCTAGGTAAGGGTCCATCAATCTTGTTTATCTTTTTGAAAAACCAGCTCTTTGTTTCACTGATCCTTTGAGTTGTTTTTTTGGTCTCTATGTTGTTTATTTTTGCTATGATCTTTACTATTTCCTTCCTTCTACTTGCTCTGGGGTTTTCTTTTTGTTTGCTCTCTAGTTCTTTAAGTTGTGAGGTTAGATAGTCTATTAGAGATTTTTCTTGTTTTTTTGAGGTAGGCCTGTAGTGCTATGAACTTCCTTCTCAGAACTGCTTTCGCTGCATCCCATAGATTTTGTGTTGTTGTGTGTTTATTTTCATTGGTTTCCAGGAAGTTTTAATTTTTTTCTTGATCTCCTTGGTAACCCATTTGTTGTTTAATAACATGCTATTTAGCTTCCGTGTGTTCAAATATCTTTGTATGTACTTCTTGCAATTGATTTCTAGTTTCATGCCATTGTGATCTGAGAAGATGCTTGATATGATTTCTGTCTTCTTGAACTTATAGAGATTTAGTTTGTGCCCTAACATGTGGTCTATCTTTGAGAATGTCCCATGTGCACTTGAGAAGAATGTGAATTCTGTAGTATTGGGGTGTAATTCTCTGTAGATATCTATTAAATCCATTTGGTCTAGCGCTTCATTTAGAGTCTCTATTTCCTTGCTAATTTTTTGTCCAGAGGATCTATCCAGTGATGTCAGCGGTGTGTTGAAGTCCCCTGCTATGATTGTATTGCTTTTGCTTTCTCCTTTGAAGTCCTCCAGAAGATTTTAAATATACTTTGGTGTTCCTATATTGGGTGCATATATGTTTATCAAGATTATATCTTCCTGTTGGATAGATGCTTTCAATATTATGTAGTGGCCTTCTTTGTCTCTAGTTATGGGCTTCATTTTGAAATATATTTAATCAGATATGAGTATTGCTACCCCAGCTTTTTTTCCTTTCTGTTTGCTTGGAAGATTTTTTTCCATCCCTTCACTTTCAATCTATGTGAGTCTTTTGTTGTGAGGTGGGTCTCTTGTAAACAACATATAGATGAGGCATGCTTTCTTATCCAATCAGCTACTCTGTATCTTTTTATGGGAGCATTCAATCCATTTACATTTAAGGTGATTATTGATATGTACTTATTTATTGCCATTTTTGTTTAGTGTGGTTCTATTTTTCTTCCCATTTCTCTTGCTAATTACAGCAGTCCTTTTAACATTTCTTGCAGCATTGGTTTGGTGCTAATGTATTCCCCTGGCCTTTTTTGTCTGAGAAGCTCTTTATTTGACCTTCTATTTTGAATGATAGCCTTGCTGGGTAGTCTTGGATTCAGATTCTTGTTTTTCATGATCTTGATTACCTCATGCCATTCCCTTCTGGCCTGTAGTGTTTCTGTTGAGAAGTCAGCTGAGAGCCTTATGGGGTTTCCTTTGAAGGTAACCTGTTGCTTCTCTCTTGTTGCTTTTAGGATTCTCTCTTTGTCTTGAATTTTTGGCACTTTGATTATTATGTGTCTTGGTGTGGGCTTGTTTGGGTTCTTACTTGGGGCTCTCTGTGGTTCTTGAACTTGAATGCCTTCTTCCTCACCAAATTAGGAAAGTTTTCTGTCACTATTTCTTCAAATATATTCTCTAACCCTTGCTCATTTTCTTCTTTTTCGGGGACTCCTATGATGCGAATGTTACTACGTTTCTAGTTGTCCCACAGTTCTCTTAAGCTGTTTTCCTGTTTTTAATTTTTTTTTTTTTTTTTTTTCTGATTGGTTGATATTTTCTACCCTATCTTCTAACTCACTGATCTGGTCCTCAGCTTCCTCTACTCTACCATTTAGACTTTCCAATGTGTTTTTTATTTCTGATATGTCATTCTTCCTTTCTCCTTGGTGATTTTTAATTTCCAACTGGTTGATTTTCAACAGTTTTATGTCTTTACTTATGGTGCTCATGTGCTTACACATGCTGTTGAGCTTCCTCAAGATCATGGTTCTGAATTCTTGTTCTGTTAACTTGCTTAACTGAACCTCATTTATCTCATCTTCGGTAGAGGTCTCTTGTTCTTTCATTTGGCTTTTGTTTCTGTGTTTCACCATTTTGGGTATCACAGTGGGCTTTGGAGTCTGCCAAATTTTCCCTGTGGGTTTTGGTGTTCTGCTGTTTGTGGCTCCCTCTCCTGAGTTTGGATGGGCAGGGAGGACCCAGTTTAAACACCACTATCAAATGGTAACTTTCCTGGTTAGAGTTGCTAGCCCAGGGAATGGTAGTTATCCTCTAGCTTTTTTGCCTGGAGGCTATTAGTAGCGGTCACCTGAAGAACCTTGGTTTCTGAGTGGACTGAAAAACTCCCTCAGGTGCTCAGTGTAAGAAAATTTCCAGAGGGTGGGGCAGATGCTGGTTGTTAATGGGCCTCAATTAACATTAGCATTTTAATGGCCACCGGGTGGGGTTGAATCTCCGAGGGAGGGCCCGCCGCCTCTCCCCAGGGCCCTGGGAGTGAGTAAGATGACCACAGTCCTGCGTGGCTGCACTCAGCAAAAGCTCTGAGCACCCTCCAAATCCCAGATGTCCCCACATAGTTCTAGTCCAGTCTGCCCTCCCTCTGCCGGAGCCCAAGATGAGTGGCTCCTGCCAATTTAGCCGATGTCCGGGCTCTGCATCGTGGAGCCACCTGGGACTTATAACCCGAGGGCGCTGCTCCCAGCCCAAGGGCGGCAGAGGCTGCGGCACCAGCCGAGGGCGTAGCACCCAGCCAAGGTTGCAGGACCCAGCCAAGGGCGTAGCACCCAGCCAAGGTTGCAGGACCCAGCCGAGGATGCAGCTTCCAGCCGAAGCCGCTGGTCCCAGCCAAGGTCTCAGGACCCAGCCGAGGTGGCTGGACTCAGCCAAGGTGGCAGCAGGTCCCAGCCGAGGTCGATGGTCCCAGCCGAGGGCGTAGCAACCATCTGAGGTCGCAGGACCCATCCGAGGCCACAGGACCCAGCCGAGTCCACTCGTCCCCGCCCAGGCCGCTGCGGACCGTGGGCTCCTGGCCCCTCTCACGTCCTCACAAACCTACCAGGACTGAGTCAGTGTCCCTGGTTATGTGGTCCTCCAGGCTGCCTTCCGGTTGCCCCTTCCTGACAATTTGTCTTTATTTTCGTTGTGAATCCAGTTTGGTCCTGGGAGATGGTCTGTGTAGCTCCATTCACTCCGCTGCCATTTTTTCTCTCCAGGGCTCAGGTTTTTAACATCACGATTATTCTCAATGTAAAATTGCTGTCAATAGTTAATCTATTAAGTACATTTTCTAAGTTGAAGCCATTCAGTAAGCTATTGACCCATTTCCTTAAGGAAGCAAAAGCATTTTATACTGTTTTCCTCTTACTTTGCCCTCACTACAAGGTTAAGGCTTTTGACATTTTGCAGATAAATCACCTCTTTAAATTAATTTTCTTTTAAAACTGACATGTTAAATTACAAGTTGTTGCAACAAATGGCATATTGTTTTGTACAGCAAAGCTTTTAAAACTGTATCATCCTTTTATCAAATTACATCAAGCTAGTTGGGTACTTTGAAAGCAAATACATGGAAAATTGAATATTTGCTCAATATTCGCTGACACTTCCCCATCCCGGGATTCTCTCTTTGCCATTCTCTGCACAGCTCTGTGTCCCAAGAGCTGGTGCCAATGGGCTCCATCATTCGGCCCCCTTACCTCTGCTTCCCTTTAGATTTGGTTATTTCAACAGAGTTTCTCAGCCAGTCCACTACTGACATTTTTGTTGTGGGGCGGTCTCTCCTGTGCATTGTAAGATGTTTAGCAGCAGCAGTGGCCTCTAGGTAGTAGCAGCTCTTTCCCACATGGGGCAATCAGAAATGTCTCCAGGCACTCGAACGTCCTGGGGGTGGGGGTGCAAAAGTGCCCCTGTTGAGAAACACTGGATTAACCAGAGGAAGCAACAGGCCACAGAGAGAGAGAAAGGAGAAGTAGTCTGTGTGCTTAAAGCTACTCCAGCCCTTACCTGGTAATGGCTTTGCCACGACTTGATGCTTCTTGTTCGTGACTTTTATCTCAAAGCCCTCTCCCAAGACCACATTTGTCTCCAGCTTCTCATAACAGTGACAGCGATGCCTCCCACCCCTTGTCACATCAGGTCCAGGGATGGTAATAGCTTCCCTATCCTTGCTTGTCTGTGGTAGATTCATCAGCACTTGTTTCTTAAGCCCCTCACTCTCCTGTAAACAATCCCTTTATTAAACTCTTGAATCAATTTCCTGCTGGGTTCTTGACTAATAAAACACACCCTTTGGAAGATGCCTACGGTGTCTGGTCAACACTGTGTTTCTGTTAATCACTAATTTCAGATCTCTCTCATTCTCTCTCTTTGCCCTATGAGTTCTGTCGTATTGTGTACCAGAGAGTAGTTGCTAGGACAACCAGTGTTTATTTCATGAACAAGCAGATTTATTACCGCCATAGCACAGTATTCAATACAATGATGACACAATCACCCAGTGCAAAAGTCATTTATTCTGAAGAATGTACAACGTAGGTAAAAGTTGAAATACTTTAATAGCAAACATGGCACACTACCTGGCAGGTTTGACGTGACGGGTGTTGGTGTCTCTAGCAAGGTAGCAAACCAGCCCACTGCCAGAACAAAGGGTTGGCCCAGCCTTTGTGGAAAGAAGACAGGGGTAGACGGGGGTCAGAGCTTCCTTTAATGGCACAGATCTCTGATCCTGGAAGATATCCATTGATACAGACCCGACTCACCCAGTGCAGGTTAAGGTAGAAATGTGCTGCTCAGCTGGCTCAGGGCGGCTTAAAGCAAATCATCAGCTCCTGATGCACCTAGATAGGGCCACAGGATTAATTCTAGGCCTTACCCACTGGTGAAGACGGAGTTTCTAATATACTTCCCGGTAATCTGGATTAGCCCCAAACTTGGATAGAAAGAAGTCCCTGTATAGAATGGTCTGAAGTTGAATTTGAAGACAACAAATAACAACAAATGATTAAATCATTCTTTCATTTATTCACCTATTTAACATATCTATTGATAATGTACCAAAATGAACACCATTATTTCAGGTGTTGAGGATATACCAGTAAGTAACATACGTTCCTGATCTCATGGTGCTTGCATACTAACAGGCATGGACAGCATCATTCTTAAATTTATTTGCACAGTTTTTTTCCTGTGAGGAAAAAAAATAATTGAAGAATACCTCAGCTAATAATGTCATACTGAAGTTTTCGATTTGCCCCTAATTTGATCTTTAAAAAATCTTCTAATTTCTATTTATCTTTTATTAGTTCTTTGACTCTCTGGGACTGAATGGAGTTGACTGTGGAAAACTCCAAAAGAAGGAACCTTTGGGTTGGGGTTGTTTGTTACATTTACTGCTCTTTGTCCTCATCCCCCTTAAGGCACATTTTGGTGGGAGACTAACACAGAGGGATAGAAATATTGCAGTTAGGCCCAGCCGGCCTTGAACCTGAGCTCTGCCATGTATTGACTGTGTATCTTGATAATGTCTAGAGCCTGGGCATCCAGATCTGTAAAACAGAGTCTCCAAGGTCAAGGACAGACCCGTGGGAGAATAACCCTGCTCTGCTCCTGGGGCTGCTGGGCCCTCACGTGCTCTGAGACGCTACAGCACATGGGCAGAATTTGGTTTTCAAGATAGATTTAAATTTTTTTTTAATTATCTTTTGGATAGCTAAACTTTTTTTTAGCAGTGTGTTAAGAGTTTAAAAGCAAAAAAAAAAAAAGAAAGAAAAAAGAAAGAAAGAAAGAAAGAAAGAAAGAAAGAAAGAAAGAAAGAAAGAAAGAAAGAAAGAGGCTACTCAATGTAGTTGTTGTGTTTTTAGGAAAGACGGCATACCCTTCCCTTCCTCACCCCGGCACAACCTGCTGAGTCCTCCGCAGCCGGTACCCCAGGACAAGGTTCCACATATTAGTGAAAAGCGAGTCTCCTCCTGAAGACGAGGTTTTCTAGACCAGCTTGTCTATGTCGTGGCAAAGATGACCATCACAGGGCCAGGGCCTTGTTTGCCTGCGGTCAGTTCCTGCGGCTGAAAGGGTTAATGATGTTTTAACAAAATTAAACTCCATTCTGACCAGTTATTCCTGCATGTAAACACCCGAGCAGTTTTCTAACAAACCCTGGGACCGACACCCAGAGAAAACAGAGAAAGGAAAAGTTAACGAGGCCCTGACCTCTGCTGAAGCCGACTCCCCCTCACCTCTGAGGCAGACCCCCCATCTCTGAGGCAGACCCCCACCTCTGAGGCAGACCCCCACCTCTGAGGCAGACCCCCCCACCTCTGAGGCAGACCCCCACCTCTGAGGCAGACTCCCCCACCTCTGAGGCAGACCCCCCCACCTCTGAGGCAGACCCCCCCACCTCTGAGGCAGAACCCCCCACTTCTGAGGCAGACCCCCCACCTCTGAGGCAGACCCCCCACCTCTGAGGCAGACTGTGCCAGCCCCGGCACTAAACAGTGGTGCCAAGAGAAGGTGGGTTTTTTAATGTAGTTTTTTTGTAGTTTCTGTAGTTTGTACCTGTATAAGCCAGAGAACAACAGCTGGGCTGAGCTCTTCTCGGCTCTCCGCCCGCACCCAGGCACGTGCACCAAGGCCGTGCTGCTGCCCAGCCTTGCCCGTGGACGTGCTTTCCGCCGGCTGGCCCTTCCGCTGGTGCCCACGGCTGGAAGGCAGTCGGAGAGGCAGACAGATGCTGTCAACACTAACCAGTAGTCAGCAGCAGTAGTTCCACATGTTTGAAATTATGTTGTGGTTTTTTTCTTCCAGTTTGGTTTTTATTGCCTATTTGGCCTAAACACTTGCCACTATGTTGTGAAGCTAAGGATCATAAAGACCAGTGTTTCTTAATGTCACATTGCTTTAATAACTCATTGTTGTAATTAATGCCACCCGCAAATCTCACAAAAGAATGAGCATATTGTAATGATGATTAGGAAAAGTTCATAGTTCAAGGGTCTGTTGCTGATTTTAAAGAAGGTAATCCTTAGAGGTTCACTAGCTTTAAAGAAAGGTACAGCTTACCTTTCTGAAGAATTTACAGATACTTCTTAACAGCCTGGCACTGCAGGCCTGACGTCCCGTGAGTAAGTGGTGCACAGAGGATCCCTGGCCCCCCAGTCCCTGGAGGTCTCTCTTTTCAAAAGCATTAACTCAAATGGCTAGTTTTAAAATATGTGTTTATTGATTTCAGAGAGAGAGAGAAACATCCATGAGAGATGAACGTCAATCAGATGCCTCCTGCACACCCCCTACTGGGCTCCAGCCCCCAGCCTGGGCACATGCCCGGACTGGGATGACCTCTTGGTGCTCCGGACCAAGCTCAAACAGCTGAGCCACACCAGGCAGGTGGCGAGTCTATTCCTGAAGTTAGAATCACATAGTTCACATCCGGGCTTTGCTTTCTGTCAGCTGGGTGGCCTGGGGCATGGGCCCTAACCTCGATGGCTTCATTTTCTGATTTGTAATTGGTGATTGCCGAAAAAAGTGAAGGGGCTGATTTTTTACTGTAATTGCCCGCTAACGAATTACCATGCCTCGTCTTTGTGGACCCTGGCCAAAGACACAGCACTACGTATCAGAGAAAAAGCAGTTTTTACAGCAATAACAGTAGCCAGATAATCATTTTCCTGCGCCCTTCCCCCAAGCCTCAGTTTAGTGGGGCTTTTGAGAGCCCAGAGGTGGACGGGGACCTTTATATTGACATGTATTTAATCATCTAGAGCTTTGTGCTCTAAGCACAGTGCTTCATGCTCACGTTCAGCTTTTGCTTTTATCTCTGAATTCAGAGGTTGTCTAGTTTTCCATATTCTTTGCCACTATAAGGGAATTTACCTGTTTCTTCAACAGGGGTGAGGCTCAGAGGGTCTAAATGTTTCTTACATCACCCTGGCCAGTTTTGCTCAGCGGTTAGAGCATCAGTCTGTGGTTCAGAGAGACCCGGGTTCGGCTCCCACTAAGGGCATGTACCTCGGTTGCAGTTTGTCCCCGACCCTGGTTGGGTCATGCGGGTGGCAACCACTCGATGTGTCCCTTTCACGTAGATGTTTTTCTCTCTCTCTCTTCCTCTCTCTCCCTCCCACTCTATCTGAACAAAAAACGAAAAAATGTCCTCAGGTGAGGATAAAAAAAAATTTAAAAATAAATAAATAAATAAATAAATATTTCTTACAGACTGCCAGGGATGACCACCCTTGTCCGGAGGTACCCAAGCCTCTGAGCCCCAAAGCCATAGTGATTCTGTGGCATAAAATCTTTACTTCGCAGCCTCCTCCCTGCAGACCTCCCGTCTTTTCAATCAGGCACCATTTTCCATCGTTTTCTGGCTTCCAGAATTTTATCGACGTGACGTGCTTGTTGCTATATCGACTCCTTCTTTCTGTTCAGAGGAAGAAAAAAAAAATCAAATTTGAGAAAGAAGTAGAGCTTAATAAATAAAAATTCCTACAAGCATGTTTTGAGAAGTGTGTGTTCTAAAATATTACAAGTGTTTTCACATTCTCCCAAGTCCTAAGTTATTAGTTTGGGTACACAAACCTAACGTACATGGTCCTGTGACATTTAATTATTTTTCTTACCTTTTTTTCCTCCCCTAGAGGTAATAAACTTATTCATTTTGTTGTGGAGACCTTTTGACACAAACACAATTTTTCCGGATCCCTCAGAGGATCCTGATCATTTCGTCTTCAGGGTGAAGTTAATGTCATGAGATCTCGTGTACAAGTCTCATCCCGACTCTTCCCCTAAAGAGCTGTGTTGTCTGTCTGATCTCAGCTCCCTGATGTGTAACAAATCTCAAGCATCTGTGAAGGTCCAATGTGACATATTTAAGTGACTTGAATACAGCAAAAAATATTATGTGAATGTAAGAGATTACTTAAAGGAAAGTATTCTACAGAATTTAAACTTAAAACCAGTGCTATTTCCCCCTAATCATTATTTTGGCTGATTTCTTTGTATACCTTCCAATTCCTTGATATTCTTCATAAATTATGAAATTCCATCCTAGATGCAGTACCTTGAAGAGAAACCTGCCCATGCCAAGTACACTGCTGTCTGTTTTCATTCCATCCACATGGTGTGGTCCAGCATCTTGTCAGCTTTTGGAGTTGCTGTGGAATTCCGTTTCCATAGACACCATTGTAATGTCCACTTCTCCAAAGGGGAGCATTTCCATATTGCAGAACACACGGAAAGAGCAAATGGCAGTTCAAACACCCTTTTACTGACTTGGACACCGCAATCCATATTGAGTGAAAAATTCTGTTCACCAGACATATTCAGACATCCCTGCCGACCTCTTGATATTTTCAATGGAAATCTTGTCCCTTAAGCGAAGTATTAGGCACAGCAAACAACTGAAGAGAATGGAAATTGATATTTAGTACTGCACACCTTAAACTACTACCTTAGATTAAAATGCACATTAAGACTACTTACTGGCTGCAGTGCTGTTAAGAAGAGGTAACTGAGAATGTCAAAAGCATTGGCACCTCTTTTCTTTTATCTTATTTTCATTTATGCCCCATACCCCTTCCACCTCCCCCACCCCCACCCGGCAATCACCACACTGTTGTCCACGTCCTCGTGTCCATTAGTTCTTACTCATTGTTTCTTTTTTGCCGAATCCCTCCACCCCGCAACACTCCCCACCGTTCAGTTTGTCTACAAAATAAAAAAACTAAAAAGTAAAAAGTTGGCAATTCTAATGAACATGAGTCTGGAATTCAGAATGGGTGGAAATGAGTCATGGAGTCAATCAAACACGAAATTCAGAAAGTGTTCTAAGATGTTTCCCAATAGCTTTTGGGTTGCAAATGCACCACACCTCAGAAAGCCCAGGGCAGCCTTCGATGTTAGTGCTCCTGTCTGTGGCAGTTTGCAAACACAGGCTCAAGTTTTTTGATGCTTATCCTCCCATCATGATGTAGGGCCTACTATGTTTTTTGCTTGTTTGTTTGTTTTTTATCCTCACCCTAGGATATGTTTTTATTGATTTTAGAGAGACAGAGAAACATAGATTAGTAGCCGCCAGTAAGTGACCCTACCTGGGATGGAACCTGCAACCTTTTGGTGTACAGCCAGATCTATGTCATCTCTTCGAATTGGGGTGAGCTTGTGACTCCTCCAAGCAATAGAATACAGTGCAAATGATGGTGTGCGACTCGAAGGCTGGCTGTAAACGGCCACACAACTTCGTCCTGTTGCCTGGAGCACTCCTTCCTGGAGCCTCAAGTCGCCTGGTAAGAAGTCTCACTGCTCTGATGGTGCCATGCCGTGACGAAGCCTGTGTCACACAGAAAGGCCACCTCAAGACACGCTGCTTGACAGTTCCAGCTAAGCTCAAATTTGAGTCATCCTAGCCCTGGCACAAGATAAATGAGTGAAAATTTGTCCAGATGATTCCAGTCCCAAGCCAGCCAGCCCACTTAATTTCAATCTTCTCTCCCAGGACACAAGACCGGGGGTAGAGACAAGCTACCCAAGCCAGGCCCAGTCTGCTCTTCTGCCCCAGTCGCATGCTGGTGTTTTATGGGATGGTGCATTTGCAGCAGTAGATACCAACTCACCTTAAATCAGCAATGGCCTTGAAAGAATGTTGTTCTCTACTGTAGAAAATTCAAGCATGGCATTAAACAATCTTTGGATCATTCACTTTGCAAAACTCAAAAGAAGCATAATAAATTACCTTCTGAAATCAGTACTCTAATTCCTCTCACGCTGTTGTGTTTAGTAATAAATGTAATGAACATGCTTCCTTTTTTTCTTTTTTTATCCTTACCCGAGGACATTTTTGCATTTTTATCTTGAGATAGAGCAGCAGGGAGAGAGGAAGAAAGAGAGAGAGAAATATCAATGTGAGAGAGACGCACTGAGTGGTTGCCACCCACACGACCCCAACCAGGGCCGGGGACAAACAACCAAGGTACGTGCCCTTAGTGGGAACCGAACCCAGGACTCTCTGGTCCACGGGCTGATGCTCCAACTGCTGAACCAAACCGGCCAGGCCCATGCTTCTTTTTTTAAAATTATTATGTGAGCCCATTTTGCGCTTTTAAAAATTTGGAGTCTCTTAGAAATATATGCACTTTTCTGATGAAATAAATTATATTCACAGGTAGTAGAATGCAAATGTATCAGAATTTCTGATGCAGATGGTCTGTATTACTTAAAACAATAAATTTAAAAAACACAGAAAGTCAGGATTAGAGACAGAGTTGGAGCTGGAAGATGTTCCCAAGAATACACCTTAATTATTAGCATCGTTTGGCCTCTCGTGTGCAGTTTTTAATGTGCAAAGTCCTCCTAGCCCAAAGCCCTTACCTCTTCTTTTTTCCCATGTCCAATTCACTATTTTCTTGAACATGCATGAGGCACAATATTGTTTACATGCAGAGTGATTCTCTAAAATTATACATCTTTTTTGATATATGTTATAGAAATTTAATATGTATCAAATATAATTTTTTAAAATAACTAGATGTTATTCATGTCCTTTGCAATGGTTTATAGAAATTGAAGATAAATTAAATAAACTTGGGATATAAATTCTCATTCACAGAATAATGCATTAGCTAAACTTGGTATAGAGAGGCTCATTCAAAAAAAAAAATTTAAGACTTTCGGTCAAGATGGTGGGTACGTAACTGCAGTCTCGCCCCCTCCCACAACCACATCAAAATTACACCTAAACTACAGAACAACCATCATTCAGAACCACCTGACATCGAGCTGAATGGAAGTCCTACAACTACAAGATTAAAGAAGCCACATGGAGACTGGTAGGAGGGGACGGGCTGGTCCCACACCCACGTGTGGCGGATAAACATCAGGAGGACACCTTGGCTGGGAAGGTCCTTCCTGAGGACTGAGGGGTCCCCGTCCCACACCAGGTGCCGAGCTCAGGGTCCCAGTGCCAGGAAGAGAATCCCCATCACTTCTGGCTATAAAACCAGCGGGAATTGAGGCTCAGGGAGACTGAGGCTGGCAGAGCCCCAGGCAGCTCCTCTTAAAGGGCCGCGCACAGATTGACTTGGACTCGCTCCCTCTGACCTCGGAGGGGAGGCAGCTTGAAAGGCACCAGAGACATACGGGTAAGAACTGAGCTGTTTGGAATCAGGGCAAGGTCTGAAGGGGCAGCTTTCTCCCAGACAGACGTGCTGGCAGAGGCCCTTCGTCCTTTGGTGAGTCCTTCCCCAAGGAGCAAGCAGACAGCCGTCATATCTGAGGCTCCAGCAACCTGGCTCACACTGTTTGCCCCACCCTGGTGATTCCCTGAGGCCCTTACCCACCCAACTTTCAGGCCCACCCAAGCTGTTTCCAGTGGTTTTACTATAGGAATAGTTTGTCTTCACTCCTGCTTCAGATTTTCCTAAATTCTCTCAAACAAGCAGCATCTGGCCTCAGCCAGCCCCATATCTCTCACTAAGAGGCCCCAGGCCTGGCATTTGGTTCACAGCTTAGCTTTGCCAGGGCACCTCCAAGCCCAGCACTAGAAGCAGCCAATGGCAGATCACTTTGTCACTTATGCCTGGTAGCCACAGGTAGAACACAGGCAGTGGCTGACCTCGCCCCAGAGCCAGCACACCCAGTGGACAGCTTCAGACCACATCAAAGCACCACCACCCAACCACCACTACAAGCAACACACTCAAGGGGTGGACTCAGTGGGTACCAGAACCCTGTTGAAGTAAGTCTTGCTCTGTGTTGGGGGCCTCTGCACAGGTGATCCTCTAAGGTAGTCAGAGGTCAGTGGTCAGTGGGCACAGCCAGTCCCTGCAGCTGATCAGCCTGAGTAAATCCCTCCTATTGACATGGCAACAGCAATCAAGACTCAATTACAACAGAATGACATACAGTCCACATGAGGGGTGCACACTGAGGGCACAGCTGGGGTGATCAGGGAGGCTATGCCACTGGACCCTACAGGACATCTACAATAATAGGCCACCCTAGAAAGCCTCAGAGATGTAGAAACTCTTACCTAATATGTAGAAACAAACACAGGGGCAGCCAAAATGAGGAGACAAAGAAACATGTCTCATAAGAAAGAATAGAACAAAACTCCAGCAAAAGAACTAAACAAAATGTAGATAAGCAATCTAACAGATGTAGAGTTCAAGTGCTGGTTATAAGGATGCTTAAGGAATTTAGTGAGGGCCTCAAAAGCATAAAAAAGGACCAATTAGAAATGAAGGAAGAACAGTCAGAAATGTAGGAGGCACTAACTGAAATAAAGAATAATTTACAGGAAATCAGTTTTAGAGTAGGTAAAGCAAAGAAGGAAACCATCGATTTAGAATATAAGGAAACAAAAAAAAAATACCCAATTAGAACAGCAAAAAGAATTTTAAAAAATGAGCATAGCATAAGGAGCCTCTGGGACAACTTTAAGCTTACCAACATTCTCTTATCTGCCAGAAGAAGAGAGAGAACAAGAAATTGAAAACCTAATTGAAACAATAATGACAGAAAACTTTCTTAACTTGGTGAAGGAAACAGACATACAAGTCCAGGAAGCATAGAGAGTCCCAAGAAAAATGAACCCCAAGAGGCTTACACCACAACACATCATAATGAAAATGCAAAAAGTTAAAGACAAAGAGAGAATCTTAAAAGCAGCAAGAGAAAAGCAGTTAGTTACCTACAAGGGAGTTCCCATAAGACTGTCAGCTGATTTCTCAAAAGAAACTGCAGGCCAGAGGAGAGTGGCAAGAAATATTCAAAGTGATATAAAGCAAGAACCTATAACCAAGATTATCCTGCAAAGCTATCATTTAGAATTGATGTACATATCAAGAGTTTCCCAGACAAGAAAAAACTAAAGAAGTTTATCATCACCAAACCAGTATTATATGAAATGCTGAAGGATCTTCTTGAAGAAAAAGAAGATAAAAAATATGAACAATAGAATGGCAATAAATGTATATCTATCAACAACTGCATCTAAAAACAAAATGAACAAGCAGAACAGAAACAGACTCATAGATAAAGAGAATTTTTGTTGGTTGCTGATGGGAGAGGGGTTGGGGGAATGAGTGAAAAAGGTAAGGGAATTGAGAAGGACACATTGGTTGTTAGACTGACAAAACTCAAAGGGAAGTGGGGAGGGAGAGTGGGAAGAGATAAACGAAAGAATTTACATGCAAATATGCATAACCAATGAACACAGACAATAGTGTGGGGAAAGGCGGAAGGGGAGTGGAAGTGGGGAAGAGGGGGTCAATAGGGAAAATAGGAGGGACATTTGTAATACACTTAACAATAAAGATAAGTTAAAAATAATAAAAATAAATAAAATTTAACTGAGATTATTCAGCTACTTTTTGGAATGAGACAAATTTAGTAAGGGAATTTCCAGGTAAATTTTATGCTTCCAGAGTGAATAACAGGTGATTATTTCTTAAGAGAACCCTGACTAAAAAGAAGCAATCCATTTCAAAGTGGTCAGGCTTCCAAGTAAATTACAGGTTGAATATTAGCAGCGATACCTGCAGGTCATACATTCTGGTCAAAGAATTCTTTGAAGACTATAAACACATAATATCAGTTAACTTCATCATACCTATGAGTAGGTATATTTCATCAATTTTACAGATAAGGAAATCAAGAATAATAATAGATAAGAGTTAAGACTTATTGAGTCCTAAATATGCACAAGCAGTCTTTTTTTTTTTTTTAGATATATTTATTGATTTTTTAGAGAGAGAGGAAGAGAAGGGAGAGAGAAAGAGAAAAAATTGATGAAAGAAAAACATTGATTCGCTGCTTCCTGCACACCTCCCACTGGGGATTGATCCTGAAACCCAGGCTTGTGCCCTGATTGGGAATCAAACCAGTGACCTCTTGGTGAACAGGACAACACCCAACCCACTGAGCCACACCAACCAGGGCTCATGTGCACGGGCGCGCGTGCATACACACTGTCTTTTAATAGTTTTATGTCTATTAACTAATTTAATTCTTACAACAGCCATATGAGGTAGTATTATTTTCTTCATTTTGTAGCTGAGTCAGCTGAGGCTAGGAGAGTTCAAGGATCATTTCCAAGGTCTTCTAGACAGTAAGTACTGAATGTGGAATTTAGAACAAATCAGACTTGTTTCTGAGCCTGTATTCTTAAACACTGGGCTCTAAAAATACTAATGTCTGTAGTTAATTAAACCAGTTTTATCTTTCCTCCAAAGCACGGGTTGGCACTCATTTGCTCACCAATCTTATGATCAGACAGAACAGGTGAACAGTTTGCTAATTGTCCTCATCATTTCTTACAATGAACAGCTTTAAAAAGATGTTTCCTTGGCTCTCTAAGAGCTAAATATAATTGGGAAAGAAAGTGAGACCAGTCTCACTGACCTCATGTTTTCATCTCTGCCCCATGCTGCTACTGAATGAAAAGCCAGGTGTGCTCTGGCTGGTTTGGCTCAGCGGTTAGAGTGTTGGTCTGCGGTCCGGAGAGACCCGGGTTCGGTTCCCGCTAAGGGCATGTACCTCGGTTGCAGTTTGTCCCCGGCCCTGGTTGGGTCATGCGGGTGGCAGCCACTCGATGTGTCCCTTTCACATCGATGTTTCTCTCTCTCTTCCTCTCTTTTGAACAACAACAACAAAAAAAATGGAAAAATGTCCTTGAGTGAGGATTAAAAAACAAAACAAAACAAAAAGCCAGGTGTTAGTGGACCTGTCCCTGGCTTAGATCAGTGGTAGCTGGAAGAACTTGACTCTGAGCCCTTTGGCATGAAATCCCTTGCTTTTTTTTTTTTTTTTTAAACTACCTCACAAAATCTCCTTTCCTCATCTTCCCATCTGCCTCCTTCCACGTATCTGTCTCCCAGATTACATAGGAATTTGCTCTGGAATGCCATATATTGGTTCCAAATTTTATACCTAAAAGCTTCTGTTCCCCACTATAACTCAAATCAGGATAGTTTGGAAAGTACATTGTCCCACAAAGATTTATGTGACAGAGGTTAAAGTCTATGCACAATGCTTCGGTTAACAGCCTCACTAACTTACGGATACAAAATACGTGAAAACTGTCCCTTTTGTCTTCACAACATCTCTCTCTCTCTCTCTTTTTTTTTTTTTTACACTTTTATGATGTGCAGTTTATTGAATGCCAGTTATGCCTCAATAAGGTTGAGGGAGAAGACATATCTACTTAAATTTTATTTATTTATTTTTATATTTTATTTTATTAATTTATTTTTGTTACAGATGTTTCTCCTTTTTTCCTCATTGACAGCCTCCTCCCCATCCTCTCCCACCCCATCCCCAGCTTTGTTGTCCATGTCCATTGGTCATGCGTACATGCACATAAGTTCTGTGGTTTATCCCTTCCCTCCCCCCTCCACTTCTGAGGAATGTCAGTCTGTACCCTACTTCTATGTCTCTGGGTCTATTTTGTTCATCAGTTTGTTTAGTTCATTATATTCCACAAATAAGTGAGATCATGTGATATTTGTCTTTCTCTACTTGGCTTGCTTCACTTAGTATAATACTTTCCAGTTCCCTCCATGTCATCTCAAAGGATAAGAGATCTTTCTTTCTTACAGCTGCATAGTACTCCATTGTGTATATGTAGCACAACTTTTTTATCCATTCGTCTACTGATGGACACTTAGGCAGTTTCCAGATCTTAGCTATTGCCAACATCTCTTGAGAATATTCTAGTCTAATGATTTTCACCACTCACATTCAAGATCACTTTATGTCCGACATGGCTACTTCCATTTTTCTAAATGACCTCCAAACATCACTTTGGCACACCCCCCATCTGTTCTCCCCAGCACATCCAGGACAAAGTCTTTGAAAAGCAAATAGGATTGCTTTCATATCCTGTCTGAAATATCTTATTGGCTTCCCACTGCTCTTAAAATAACTTGACCAGGAGATGTTCCTATGGTTCAGCTCCAAGGTAACCCAAGTCCATCGTTTCCTTTCTGCTAGAGATGTATGTCTTCGATTTCATTGTAAATATCCCTTCCTAGGGAAACCCACCCCAGCCAGTTTATAGGTGGCCACTTTTGGCTTTCATCCTAACCACCACACTGCTGGCATAGCACTTGGTGTCCTGAAAGTTTACATTTATTACATGCTGATTCGAGGATGATCTCTCTTGTCTAGCAGACTATAGGCTCTCATTGACAATGTCTCTTTTGCAAATTGGTGGCCACCCAGACACTGGCTGAGTGTCCAGTTCAGAATAGGAACTAGGCTGGCGCTGACGAATATTAGTACTCCTGGCAGGCAGGCTGACTCCAGCTTTGAGGGACTGACCATAATCACCTGCCTATTGCTTCCACATATGGGAAAGGTCCTCTCTAATTCTATACAGTTGTTTATTTTTGACATTCAGTGAATTATTTGTAAACTCGGTGAAGTTACAGAAAAAACAATGTGAAAAATTGTTCCCAGAGGCTCTAACTCAAATTCTCGGAGCTGGTGATTGTCCTGAACAGTAATTGGCCAATAAAATTCCCAACATCTAATGTGCTCAAAGCACAGAAAACCTGCATTTCTTAGTATGCAAACGTAAGGCAAATACCCATTAAACTGAAGTTCTGAAAGTGCTAAAGTGATACACTTAGATCCCATATAGTGTTCTGTTCCTACGTGCCAAGTAAAGATCTTATTTTTGTGAAATTATGACCTGCACAATTGGAGAAATAAGTTTGGATAAAGATTTTTCAACATATTAAGATTGCTGATTTTTTCAAACTGTTGATGTTATTGATACATGTTATTTATTCAAGCACATGATCGGAGAACGGTATGGAGAACAGATTTAATACTTGGGATAGTCATCTCCATCTACTTTCCTCAAAGAAAAAGGAATTTGTGAACACAACTGGGTAGGATAGGAGGGATGTCACATGGAATCACTCACATTTCCTGTTTTAGCTTTGCTCCAGAAGTTACCCATATACACAAGACTTTTAATAAGTGAGGGAACTTTTCAGAGTACTGACTTAGGTTATACACTGACTGATAAGGAAAACAAATGAGTTGATTTTATACAACTGCAGATTCAGTGGGACTTTCTATTCCTGTTTTCTAAAAACATATGAACATGTGCACATTTCCCCTAAGTTTTTTCTCCACCTGGAAACTGGGGGCTCATTTGTGCAAAAATTAAATTGATGTTTATTTCTGAAATCTAATAGAAATCAATGAAGCTGTTAAACTTGAGCATTACAATGATCAAAAACAAAAGTAGAATATTATTGTTTTAGTATCTATATAAAATGTTTTAGTATCTATATCAAATAACGCTAAATCAGTTTAATTACAGTTATGCATTGAAGGACTTGCTGTAGCCTTGAAGGTCTCATGGTTCTCTCCACAGCAGTCACACTACACTTTGCTCCTTCTCTGGTTTGTGAGACACATTCTTGCCTCTGAGAGTCTGCATTTGCTGCTGTGTTTGGAATAGAGTGGCCCCTCATCCATGGGGAACGCAGTCCAAGACCCCCAGTGGACGTCTGAAATAGAGGGTAGTACTGAACCCTGTATATACTATGTTTTTCTTATACAAACACAGACCTATGATAAAGTTTAATTTATAAATTATGCACAGTGGAGATGAACAACAATGATGGATAATACAATACAACAATTATAACAATGTACTGTAATACAAGTTATGTGAAAGTTCTCTCTCTCTCTCAACCAGTCTGGTAACTAAGATGACTACTAAGTGACTAACCATGGGTGGGATGTGCAGTGTGAATATGCTGGCCGAAGGGTGTTTCATGCTCAAAGGGGACAGAGCGGGAAGACATAAGACTTTATCATGCTACTCTGAACTGCGTGCAATTTAAAGTTTATAAATTGATTATATCGGGAATTGTCCATCTTTTTTCACACCTGTCTTGCGATAGTTGCAATATGTATTGTTATTTATCTTCCTACCACATAGATTGGACATTCTTCAAAGGCAGAGGTGCCATTATATGTAAGTTTGTGTTCTAAGCACTTCTCATAATATCTGCTACATGATAAGAAGTCAACAAGTAGGTCTCACAATGAATAAATGATGAATGTGGTGGAGACCTATAGTTTCATCTGTCCGAGAATGACTTCTGCAATATTGTCTTTGCTCCCATGCTCACATGCATGGCCGCTGAAAGGTCATTCTGCTGAATTAAGGCAATCTCAACCCCAGGCCATGGAGGACTGAGTCGGAGATGGACGCTCATGTTCCTTTGCCTACCGCAGTCTTGGAATGCAGAACTGAGAGAAAAGGCCACGTGGGATCATGGAAGCAGAATCATACTACTGCCAGTTCCTCAACGGAATATGGTATCTAAGGACCGGACTCTACTCTAATTCATATTCCCTGATGCTTGGTTGGTCAGTTTCTCCTTGGATTCAGAGAGATACTGAGTAACACTTTCAAATTATTTTCTTTGTGGTTCCAACTAGCCAAAGAAGATTCCGATTTCTCCTAAGCAAACAAACTTTAATAATCAGGACATCATGAGATACAGGATGGGTATGGAAGGGTGGTTACAATTTCAATATCGGGGGGGGGGGGTGTGTTAGACATGGTAGGTATGAGAGAACTTTATAAGGACAAACCTGGAATAAAACCTTTTCAGGATTCTATTACAAGAGATGGAATCAGGAGACAAATTTCAAATATAAAGTTAGTTCAAATGGTGAAGGGAACTGAATGCAGGGTCTGTTTAACATGACTTCTTTGAACCATAGACCATTCACAACACCCAGGTCTCAGATAGGCAAACCCATATGTGGCCATACAAGCAACTGTCCCAGAACCGCAGGGCTTGCCAGGGATTAATCCAGAAATAGAACTCGAAAAATTGAGCTCCAAGTCCCACTCTAACCACGAACACCACTCCCTTCCTACAGTATGTTCAATGTGAAATAGTTTTTGGTTTCTTTTCATGCTTGCAGTCAACTGAAGTACAGTGGAAAAATTAAAAACAGGCCATCCACTAAAAAATGCATTTTCCCCTCCTATTTAAGAACCTCGAAATTAAACAAAAATTAATAATTTAAAAAATTTCATGGAAATTTGTAACCCCAAATTTAGTTTTTTACTACCCATTTTATTTTACTTTATTTTTATGCTGAGGTTCTTAAGAAATAAGTGCGGAAACTCTTCATCTGTACTCGAAATCGGACTATTTTTGTCTTTGAGAAACAGCATGTCTTAGGGGCTGTCATGAACGAGGACCTATTTTCTTCGGATGCTCCAGCCAGACCGACTTGGACGAGGTGACAGTATCAAAACAGATGAAACTCACGTTTACATTTTAAGTTATCCAAGACTACTAATTCGAATCATATTTTTATTTTTCCAGAGTTAAGGTAAATTAGCATTTTTACAAACACAGAATTCAGAGGGAAAGACAGCTTGGTGTCTAGAGACTCAGTAATCCGTGAAAGAGCCTCTTTTCCCTGTTCCTGTTGTTGAGCCCCTTCCACCGGCCCAAGGCTGTGCCCGCGCTGCAGGGGGGCTGCAGGTGACATTCCTTATTGTATTTATTTCCTCTTTGTTTGTTTGGCAGCCTGCCCGCAGACAGCAGACCTGGCCAGCTGTTTGGCTTTGCAGATGTGCTGACTAATTTTTTTTTCTGATGGAGATGATAGTTTTAAGGACGCTGATTGAAATGAGAAGAATTTGACTCCTGGAAATTCATTGTAACTAGTCTGACTCAAAGCTAAGCATTCAACAATAGAATTCTCCATGGTAGTGTGTTTACACATTTTGCATCCTCAGGTGAAAACCAAGTGATTATTGATACACACACACACACACACACACACACACAATAACAACGTATCAAGAATGTATTTGGGTGTTCAAAGAGGTTGAGAGTTCAAAGCGCTTTCGGGTGCGTTGCTGCCGCAGTCTTCCGCTGCGCACACGCCCCTGCAAGTGTGCTCATGCCAGTCCTAACCAGGCCCAGAGAGCTGCTAACAGCAACTTATAAATACACGTTTTGAAAAGTAATGAAGTTGTTTCAAACTAAATACTTTCATCTTAAAAAGGATTTGGTATAGAAGAGAAAAAGTTTTGATTAAAGAAAGGGAATGCAATGTAACCATTATAAATAGTAATATTCAGTAAATCCTGACCCGAAAGAGGGTCGTTCTAGGCGACGGACCTTAATTTCTCAGAGTTCATGCCTAGAGTCATTTACTTTGGTGTTTCAAACCCCACATTCTTTTCCTCACCTCAGACCAGCTGAGCTTTCATACTTTTGAATTCCCCTTTCATAGTTTCTGCTCTTCATGGTGCTCTGAAATGCGCATTTTCCATAAATAGAGTATTAGTCACAAAAAAAAAGTCAGTTTGGTTTTCTGGTCAGCCCCCCCCCCCCAATATTTAGATTGTCCCTTAATAACTGATCTTTGGAGGAGTAAACGTGCATTTCTAGACTCACTTCATCCTGGGTGGAATTTTCCATATCGCTTTACTGGCTTCTAGTTCACAGTTTTCAGGAGCTATGGGTTAAATGAATCCTGACACATTGGCATGATGGACTGCTGCGCAGTAATTAAAATATTATTGAAGGAAAATAAGATATCTTGTGAGAAAACATTATTTTAATAAGTCACAACACAGGTTATAACAGTTGGTGTAGCATCTTTCCGAATTTATCTAAAAACAAGATATAGCTTGATTTATAATCATGAGTGGAGATAGAATTCTAAGGGATACACTAAAAAGTTAATACTATACAGAGTGCGAAATTAAGGGTGACTATTATTTTGTTGTGTACAATTTTTTAAAATTTTGTATGATAAGTATTTACTTGTTACTCAGTAAAATGTTATTTTTAATGAGCGTTAGAATAGGCTCTGGGGCAGCTGAATAATAACACCATCAAAAGTAGATATGATTATAATACGGTGCAAAAGAAAAGATTATGAATCATCAAATTATTGATAAAGGCTCTGGAATGTTTCACACAACAGGAAGTTGAGTTACTTTTCTGTAGTGTGAGTTTTATCACAAGGAAACAATGATTGTTCCCTAAGAAACTGAACATTAGTAGCTGTTAGTAGAAAGGACCTTAGATTCTCAGGTCATTAGAGCACATTGAGTTTACAGAGATGAGAAATGTTTTCATTTTAAATCTGCATTTAAAATGTTTTCATTTGCTGGAGTAAATGGCAGAATAAAAGAAAGCCGTCTATTCGGATTTCTTGTCTGTTAAAAAGAAGTCAAGTTTGTTCAACATACTAAATTATCCTGATCTAATTTTGCTCTTGTTTCTTTAGAATCCTTAAAGTCCCTTTCTAGGGAAAAATAGCTCACCGGAAATATCAGAGCTGAGTTACCCAGAGGGTGTTCCTCATTACCCCATTTTTAGACTAATCACGGCTACTTCTTAAGTAAAAGCCATCTGAAAATCATAAGTTAGCAAAGTGTCTGCTTTATAATTCTGAAGAATTATTATCATATCTACAGGGAGTTAATGATCACTTCTCTGGTGCATGACACTTAGTAATTTTATATCATTTGGGTTAGATACAGTTCCTGTAATTAGGGAGCATTTATTCTAGTGGGGAGACATGAACATAGATATAAATATACATATTACATATACACATTAAGTACATTATTATAGATGGATTATGAGTTATTATATATATATATTTTTTATCCCCACCCGAGTACATTTTTGCATTTATTTTCAGATAGAGCAGGAGGGAGAAAGAGAGGAAGAGAGAGAGAGAGAGAAACATCGATGTGAGAGAAACACATTGACTGGCTGCCACCCACATGATCCCAACTGGGCTGGGGGCAAACTACAACCAAGGTACGTGGCCTTAGCGGGAACCAAACTGGGGTCTCTCTGGTCCATGGTCCGATGCTCTAACCACTGAGCAAAACCAGCCAGGGCCTGGGTTGTTATATTTTAATGCTAATACGAATGTATGGACAACATAAATAGATCCTGGAGTCCACTTCAGGAACAATGTTTCCTGAGTACCACAGAGCCTGTTCTATTATAAAAGACTCTGGAAGAGTTTGCCAAAAATGTGGAATGACAGTACCTGGCTCTTCCAGTGGAAAGGTCATTTTCATCTCTAGGAAATGCAGCACAAATTGCTCTTTTCCCATATGCTATAGTATTTAGTATGATTACACCTAAGGGCATTCTCTGGATAGATTCTCATCCATGAGTATGAGTTTATCTTTCCTACTTGCATGGCCTCAGCCAGATCATGGAATGTTTGAACTGCCAACAGGGTATAGGTAACATGACATTACACTAAGAAATTTGCTTTAGAGCAGCAAAGGAAATTTAGCAATGAACTCATGGTCATGGAATCCACAAGTTCTATCATGTTGCATTACTCAACAGGTGCTGGCCTGCGAGAGTGATGGGATAGTCTTGTGAAGGTAACAAGAGGCACCAACTAGGAGATGCTACTCTGCATGGATTGAGGACAATCCTTCAGAACACATTATATACACTATAACAACAATTAGTATGTGATTCTGTGTCACCAGGAGGTAGAATACCTGGGTATGGAATGGAAACTAAGAGCAAAAGAAAGAGTAGATCTACCTGTAATTACCTCTCCAGTCACCACTTAACCATGCAGGGACACACCTGGGAAATCTGTGCTTCCTGGCCGGATAACCTTGAGCATGAGGATCAGATATCTTAGCTCCCAATGAAGGACACAGCACAAGTCTCATCAACAAAAGTACAGCTTACTGCCTGATCACTTCTGGCTCCTCCTGGGAAATCAGAAGGCACAGAAAACAGTTAACATTTTGTTAGAGGTAAACTGATTTTACTTACTAAGAAAACATTGGGCTGCTTCTATGCAATGGGACAGGGGAGATGATATTTGACCTTAGGTGACCCTCTAGGCAGGTGGTCACTTGGTACCACTTTGCTCTATCTTTATCATAAACATACAAGTGCATCAACCATGGCCTAAGAAGGACATGGTGGTGAGGGGATCAGAACCCACAGAGATGAGTATCTGATCATGGTACCAGGTAAGTCACCTAGTCCAGCAAATTAGATAGTAATGGAAGAAGAAAATGAGTTCCAACCTTGAGACCAGCTACACACAGCCTGGCAGTTTTCCCTACCAAGGCGTACTGGCTAAGGTCCTGGAGGAGCACTTTCTGGAACTTATATGAAGAAAACAAACACTTAAGTTGCTCAAGAGATAGGATGTGCCCTGGCCGGTTTTGCTCAGTAGTTAGAGCGTTGGTCCATGGACCAAAGAGTTGCAGGTTCGATTTTGGTCAGGGGCACGTGCCTCTGTTTGTCCCTGGCCCTGCTCAGGGTCCTGTGGAAGGCAAGCAATCTAGGTGTCTCACTTGCATCAGTGATGTTTCTCTCTCTCTCTCTACCTCTCTCCCTCCCACTCTGTCGGAAACTAAATGGAAAAAAAGAGATTGTGAAGGTGCAATAGGGTGTCTCGTACATAACCCCTCTAGGATGGTGACATTCTCCAAGTGGTTGGTAATGTTCTCAACTGAGTGCCTACCTTAGAAATTGACCTCTGTGAGCTATATTTGCATGTATACATATATAAGTCTTAATAGTATGCACTTATGTATTCTATATAAACATAAAAATATATACATAATCAATGGATTAATTGTGGACGAAAAATTAAAACTTATTTTATCATTTCCTAATGTAAATCAATTATTTCCTTAAATAAATTACGCTCCCTTTTTATTTCTCTCTTTTCCTTCTGGGAATCTTGTAATGTGTGTGTTAGTTTGCTTGATTAATCCCATAACTCCCTTAGGCTATTTTCACCCCTTTGTTCTTAATTTTCTGTTATTTTTTTCCTCTGACTAGATAATGTCAAATCACCGGTTTTCATACCTGCTGATTCTTTTTTCTGCTGGTTCCAATCTGTTGGACTCTTTGAGTAAATTTTTCACTTTAATTATTGGATTTCTCATTGTAATATTTCTGTTTGGTTCTATAATATAGTTTATGTTTCTGTTGATATTCTCAGTTTGTTCATTTATCATATGCCTGATTTCATTTAATTGTCTCTTATAACTCACTGAGCTTCTTTTATTTAAAATTTTTTTAATCAATTTATTTTTGTTACAGATGTTTCTCCTTTTTTCCCCGTTGACACCCTCCTCTCGATCCCCCACACTCCTTCCTGCCCCATCCCCAGCATCGTTGTCTATGTCCATTGGTTATGCATACATGAATATAAATTCTGTGGTTTATCTCTTCTCTCACACCCCTACCCCCTCTTCTGAGGTTTGTCAGTCTGTACCCTACTTCTATGTCCCTGGGTCTATTTTGTTCATCAGTTTGTTCTGTTCATTATATTCCACAAATAAGTGAGATCATGTGATATTTGTCTTTCTCTGCTTGGCTTGTTTCGCTTACAATAATACTCTCCAGGTCCCTCCATGTCGTGTCAAAGGATAAGAGATCTTTCTTTCTTACAGCTGCATAGTACTCCATTGTGTATATGTACCACAGCTTTTTTTTAATTTTTTTTATTTTTTTATCTTCACATACAGCGGGAGGGAGAGAGGGGGAAAGAGAGAGATAGAAACTCATTAAATACATTATTATAGATGGATACTGAGTTATTATATATATATATTTTTTACCTTCACCTGAGTACATTTTTCATTTATCTACAGATAGAGTGGGAGGGAGAAAGGAAGGAAGAGAGAGAGAGAGAAACATCGATGTGAGAGAGACACACGACCTGGTTGCCACCCACACAACCCCAACCAGGGCTGGGGACAAATTGCAACTGAGGTATGTGCCCTTAGTGGAAACCGAACCTGGGACTCTGGTCCACAGGCCAATGCTATCACTGCTGAGCCAAACTGGCCAGGGCTATACCACAGCTTTTTTATCCACTCATCTATTAATGGACACTTGGGCTGTTTCCAGATCTTAGCTATTGTAAATAGTGCTGCTATGAACATAGGGGTACATATATTCTTTCTGGTTGGTGTTTCAGGCTTCTTGGGGTATATTCCTAGAAGTGGGATCACTGAGTCAAACGGCAGTTCAATTTTTAATTTTTTGCGGTAACACCATATTTTCCATAGTGACTGTACCAGTCTACATTCCCACCAGTAGCGTACTAGAGTCCCCTTTTCTCCACACTCTCCCCAATACTTGTTGTTTGATGATTTGTTTATGGCAGCCATTCTGGCAGGTTTGAGGTGATACCTCGTTGTTTTAATTTGCATTTCTCTGATGATTAGTGACATTGAACATTTTTTCATATGGCTCTTGGCCATTTGTATGTCCTGTTTGGAGAGGTGTCTATTTAGGTCCTCCGCCCATTTTTTAATTGGGTTTTTTGTCTTCCTTTTATTGAGTTGTATGAGCACTCTATATATTTTGAAAATTAACCCCTTATCTGATATATCATTGGCAAATATACTCTTTCATGTAGTGGGTTCCCTTTCTATTTTGATGGTTGTTTCTTTTGCTGTGCAGAAGCTTTTTAGTTTAATGTAGTCCCATGTGTTCATTTTTTCCTTTGTTTCTATTGCCTTAGGCATTTGTTGAAAATTCTGCTTCAGGTGATGTCTGAAATTTTGTTGCCTACATTTTCTCCTAGGGTTGTTATGGATTCATGAGTCACATTAAAGTCTTTTATCCATTTTGAGTTTATTCTTGTGTATGGTGTAAGTTGGTGATCTAGCTTCATATTTTGCATGTAGCTGTCCAATTTTCCCAACACCATTTATTGAAGAGGCTGTCTTTTCTCCATTGTATGTTTTTGCCACCTTTGTCAAATATTAATTGAGCATATGCTCTTGGGTCAATTTTTGGGTTCTCTGTTCTGTTCCATTGATCTATCTGCCTGTTCATGTGCCAGTAACACGCTGTTTTGATTACAATGGCTTTGTAGTACAACTTGAAATCTGGTATTGTGATCCCTCCTACTTTGTTCTATTTTTTTTCAAGATTGCTGTGGCTAGTTGGTGTCTTTTTGGTTCCATATAAACTTTTAGAGTATTTGTTCTAGTTTTGTGAAATATGTCATTGGTATTTTGATGGGGATTGCATTGAATCTATACATTGCTTTGGGTACTATGGAAATTTTAATGATGTTAATTCTTCCAATCTATGAACAAGGTATATGCTTGCAGTTTTTTATATCTTCCTCTATTTATTTTTACAATGACCTGTAGTTTTGTCTGAAGCAGTTCTTTACTCCTTTGGTTAAGTTTATTCTAGGAATCTTAATTTTTTTTGCCACAATGGTAAGTGGGATTTTTTTTAATCCTTACCCAAGGACATTTTTCCATTTTTTGTTCAGATCGAGTGGGAGGGAGAGAGGGAGAAACATTGATGAGAAAGGGACACACTGAGTGGCTGCCACCCACACGACCCAACCAGGGACAGGAACAAACTGCAACCAAGGTACATGCCCTTAGTGGAAACTGAAGTTGGGTCTCTCCAGACCGCAGGCTGATGCCTTAACTGCTGAGCCAAACCTGCTAGGGCTGGGATTGTTTTATAACTTTCTCTGTGAGTTCATTGTTGGTGTACTGTATAAGAATGCCATCAATTTCTTGACATTAATTTTGTATCCTGTTACTTTGCCAAATTCATTTATTAAATTTAGCAGATTTTTTTTTTTTTTTTTTTTTTATCCTCACCCGAGGACATTTTGCAATTTTTGTACAGATAGAGTGGGGGGGGGGGGTGAGAGAGAGAAACATCGACGTGAAAGGGACACATCGAGTGGCTGCCACCCACACGACCGACCAGGGCCGGGGACAAACTGCAACCGAAGTACGTGCCCTTAGCGGGAACCGAACCCGGGTCTCTCCAGACCACAGGCCAACGCTCTAACCGCTGAGCCAAACCGGCCAGGGCTAATTTAGCAGATTTTTAATGGAGTCTTTAGGGTTTTCTGTGTACAATATCATGTCATCTGCAAATAATGATAGTTTCACTTCCTCCATTTTGTTTTGGGTCCCTTTTATATTTTCTTCATGTCTAATTGCTGTGGCTAAGAGTTCCAGTAATATGTTAAATAAGAGTGGAAAAAGTGGGCATCCCTGTCTTGTTCCTGTTCTTAAGGGAAATGCTTTTAGTTTTTGCCCATTGAGTATGATGTTGGCTGTAGGTTTTTCATATATGGCCTTTATTATTTCAAGATATGATCCCTCTATTCCCACATTGCTGAATGTTTTTATCAGAAATGGGTGCTGGATTTTGTCGAAGGCTTTTTCAGCATCTATTGATAAGATCATATGGTTTTTATCTTTCATTTTGTTTATGTGGTGTATCACATTTATTGATTTGCAAATATTGTACCATCCTTGCATCTTTGGGATAAATCCCACTTGGTCATGATGAATACTTTTTTTTTTGTATTGCGGGATTTGATTTGCTAATATTTTATTAAGGATTTTTGGCATTTATATTTATCAGAGATATTGGCCTGCAGTTTTTTTGTTTGTTTTGTTTTGTTTTGTTTTGTTTTGTAGGGTATTTATCTGGTTTGGGAATTAGGATTATTCTGGCCTCATAAAATGAGTTTGAAAGTCTTCCATTTTGGATTTTTTGGAATAGTTTGAGAAGAATGGGTGTTAGGTCATCTTTGAATATTCTGTAAAACTTCCCTGTGAAGCCACCCAGGCTTGGGCTTTTGTTTGCTGAGAGTTTCTTGATTAAATCTTCAATTTCCTTAGGTGTTATTGCTCTGTTCAAGATTTTTTGTCCCTTTTTGATTCAGGTTTGGGAGACTGTGTGTTTCAGAAATCTGTCCATTTCACATAAATTGTCCAATTTGTTGGCATATAATTGTTCATAGTATGTTTTGTTGATCCTTTGTATTTCTGTGTTATCAATTGTTACTGCTCCTCTTTCATTTCTGATTTTGTTTATTTGGGTCCTCTCTTTTTGTTTCTTGGTGAGTCTGGCTAAAGGTCCAACAATCTTATTTATATTTTCAAAGAACCAGATCTTTGTTTCATTGATCTTTTAAATTTTTTTTTTTTTTAGACTCTATGTCATTTATTTCTACTCTGACCTTTACTATTTTTCTCCATCTACTTGCTCTGGGATTTTCTTTTTATTTACTTTCTAGTTCTCTAAGTTGTAGGGTTAGAAAGTCAATTAGGAATTTTTCTTGTTTCTTGAGGTCGGCCTGTAGTGCTATGAATTTCCCTCTCAGGACTGCTTTCACTGCGTCCCATAGATTTTGTGTTGTTGTGTGTTCATTTTCATTGGTTTCCAGGAAGTTTTTAATTTCTTCGTTGATCTTCTTGGTAAGCCATTCATTGCTTAATAACATGCTATTTAGCCTCCAAGTGTTAGAATGTTTTTGTTGTAATTGAGTTTTAGTTTCATGCCATTGCAATCTGAGAAGATGCTTGATATGATTTCAATCTTCTTGAATTTGTAGAGACTTACTTTGCATCCCAACATGTGGTCTATCTTTGAGAATGTCCCCCTATGCACTTGAGATGAATGTATATTCTGTTGCTTTGGTGTGAAATATTCTGTAAATATTAATAAGTCCAACTGATCTAGTTAGTCATTTAAGGACTCTGTGTCCTTGTTAATTTTTTGTCTAGAAGATCTATCCAGTGCTGTCAGTGGGGTGTTAAAGTCACCCACTATGATTGTATGGCTATTGATCTCTCCCTTGAAGTCTTCCAGAAGTTTTTTTTTTTTTTTTAATCCTTACCCGAGGACATATTTCCACTTTTTTTGTTGTTTAGATAGAGTGGGAGGGGGAGACAGGGAGAGAGAGAGAGAGAAACATCAACGCGAAGGGACACACCGAGTGGCTGCCACCCACATGACCCAACCAGGGCCAAAAACAAACTGCAACCAAGGTACATACCCTTAGCAGGAACCAAACCCAGGTCTCTCTGGACCGCAGGCTGATGCTCCAACTGCTGAGCCAAACCGGCCAAGGCCAGAAGTTTTTAAATGTATTTTGGTGCTCCCGTATTTGGTGCGTATATGTTTACCAGTGTTATATTCTCTTGTTAGATTGATCCTTTTAATATTATGTAGTGACCTTATTGTCTCTTATTATGGCCCTCATTTTGACATTTACCTTATCAGATATGAGTATTGCTACACCAGCTTTTTTTTCATTTTCATTTGCTTTGAAAATTTTTTTTCTATTCCTTCACTTTCATCCTGTGTGAGTCTTTTGTTGTGAGGTGGGTCTCTTGTAGATAACATATATATGGGTTGTGCTTTCTTATCCAATCAGCTACCCTATGACTTTTGATTGGAGCATTTAAGCCATTTACATTTAAGGTTATTATTATTTTTTATCCTCACCCAAGGACATTTTTGCATTTATCTTCAGATAGAGCAGGAAGGAGAGAGGGAGGAAGAGGTAGAGAGAAACATCAACATAAGATGTTTGCCACCCACATGACCCCAACCAGGGCTAGGGACAAACTGCTACTGAGATATATGACCTTAGCGGGAACTGAACCCGGGAGTCTCTGGTCCACGGGCTGACACTCTAACTGCTGAGCCAAACTGGCCAGGGCTAAGGTTATTCTTGATAGATACTTATTAGTTGCCATTTTTATTTTATTCCTGTGTTTCTCTCTCTCTCTCTCTCTCTCTACATATATATATATGTATCCTCTAGATATATATATTTCTTCTTCTTCATACAACATTCCCTTCAGCATTTCTTGCAGTGAAGGTTTGGTTGTGATAAATTCCATTAGATTTCTTTTGTCTGTGAAGCTTTTTATCTCTCCTTCAATTTTGAATGATAGCCTTGCTGGATAGAGTAGTCTTGGATTCAGAACTTTGCCATTCATTACTTTGTATACTTTAAGCCATTCCCTTCTGGCCTGCAGTGTTCCTATTGAGAAATCAGCTGACAGTCTAATGAGAGCTCCCTTGTAGGTAACTTTCTGTCTCTCTTGCTTCCTTTAAGATTCTTTCTTTGTCTTTAATGTTTGCCATTTTTATTATGATGTGTCTGGCTGTGGGTCTTTTGGGGTTCATCTTGCTTGGGACTCTATGTATTTCCTGGACTTGTGTGACTTTTTCTTTCACCAGTTTAAGGAAGTTTTCTGTTATTATTTCTTCAAACAAGTTCTCTATTCCTTTCTCTGCTTCTTCTCTTTCCAGTACCCCTATAATGCAAATGTTGTTATGTTTTGTATTGTCCCAAAGCTCCCTTAAACTCTCCTCCTGCTTTTTAATTTTTTTCCCCATTTGCTGCTCTATTTGGGTGTTTTTTCTGCCTTGTCATCTAAGTCACTGATTTGATCTTCAGCTTCTTCTAATCTACTGTTGAATCCTTCTAAGGTTTTTTTCATCACAGCTATGTCATTCTTTATTTCCTCTTGATTTTTATACATAGCTTCTGCCTCTTGTTTTAAGCTGATATAGTTCCCACTGAACTCTTCATAATCCTTATTAAGTTGCTTGTAGTTCTCACTAAATTGCTTGAGCACCCTTAAAATCATTGATATAAATTCTTTTTCTGACAAATCGCTTTCTTCCATTTTCTATAGTTCCTTTTCTGGTGATTCTTCCTTTTCTTTCATTTGGGTATTGTTTCTTTGTCTCACCATTTTAGCCATCTGGTACTTCTAGGTTCAGTGAGGGATGTTAGGATGTGTAGGCAGGTTAGTGTGTATCCAATAAGGCTGCTGCACCTCCCAGACTGTTTTGGTGTATGACGCCTCTTGACTGCTGTGGGTCCTGGAGGATTGACAGCTGGCAGCTGGTATTGGTCTGTCATGCAGGTTTTGGCTCCCCTAGTTTTGCTGTTGCTTGGGCTGGAGCATCACTCCTGATCAGCCTCTGCTGAAGCCACTGGGAATGGGTCTCAGCTGCCAATCTGTGCTTCTGCTGCCACCTGGGGTGCATGGGTCCAGCTGGTGCACTGCTGGGGTGAGTAGATCCAGTTGGTGACCTACTGGAGTATGCTCTTGCCTGGTGGGGCTCTGCTCCTGATCAGTTGCTGCTGGAGGCAAGAGTCAGTTCCCAGTTTGCACAACTACTGCTGCTGCTGTTGCCAGGGTGTGCTCACAGCTCCCAATCCTCTGCTGCTATTGGGGGCTGAGGATGCTCTACTTTGCTCCTGGGACTTTGCTGCTGCCAGGGGAGGGGCTCCACTCCAAATCTGCTGCTGCAGTTGTCAGGGGCAGGTCTCAGCTGCCCGAGTCTTGCTGCTGCTTGGGCTGGGCCACCACTCCTGATCAGCCTCTGCTGATGCTGCTGGGGATGGGTCTCAGCTGCCGATCTGTGTTGGTGCTGTCTGGGGATTGATGTCTGCTCCCAAGCCTCTGCTGCTGTGGATGTGTCTCGGCTCCTGAGCCTCAGCTGCTGTTGGGGGTGGGGCTCCACTCCACCCAGTCACTGCTGCTGTAGGGGATGGAGCTTCCCTCCCAGCGGGTTCCAGCTACTTAAGCAGGGACCTGGATAGCGCTGCTACTATGCACTAGTCTGAGATGACACAGTGGGGTTCCCTGGTCCGATGGGGCAAGGCGCTCTGGTGGACTCAGGTTGCTCAGCCCTAGCCGCTCCCACTTCCTCTTCCTACAGAAGACCTGGGATCTTCCAAAACGGGGGGCCTCTTGGCCACACAGGGAGAAGTTCCTTGACGAGCCGCTTACCGTGGTAGCCGGCTGCTTTCTGTCCATAACACAGGAACCCTCTGCCCCATGTTTCTGCACTGCGTGAGGTTTGTCATCCACACTCATGCCCACTCACACTGTCTCACACTCACTCACATCTCACACACCCACCCTAGCTCCTGCCTGCCACCATCTTCCTCTATTTCTCTACAGTTCTTTTCTTTTTTTAAATTCTCACCCAAGGGTATTTTTCCATTTATCTTCTGATAAAGTGGGGAAGTGGGGGGAAGAAAGAGAGAGAATCATCATTGTGAGAGAGACACATCAATTGGTTGCCTTCCACACAACCTAGACTAGGGCTGGGGACTGAACTGCATCCAAGGTACATGCCTTTGACCAGAGTTGAACCCTCAGGCCAATGCTCTTACTGCTGAGCCAAACTGGCCAGGCTCAGTGAGCTTCTTGTAGGCAATTCATTTGCATTGTTTAACAGGTCATTTATAAATCTCCATTTACTTTGGGTCAGTTATTGGAGATTTATTTTCTTCTTTCAATGTTACAGATATTTGGTCTCTCTAAAATGTAAAATATAAATAAATTGTCAGTGGAAGACATATGATAGAAATGGACTTATTGTTTTTTAAAATCTTGACTTTGCAAGTCACTATATAAAACATAAAACAAGTGGTTCTATATTTAATTTATCTTGATACTTTACTTTTATTGCTATAAGTGGAAAGAGTCCATGCTGAGCATTAAATAATGATTTCACCCTTCAGTTCTGTCCATGATGTAGGTGAATATTTTTCTTGTATCCAGCAATGTTCTTGCACATTTCAGACAGTGTTGCATATCTGTATGTTTTCAAACAGCTCCAAATTCACTGAAAATCTTTATTTAAAAGGTTTTAAACAGATAAAATAGTGTTTCTATTTTTGATGAATCCAGATATGAAAGTTTGGTAGGTAACATGGGTGATTTTGGGCACTGATAGAATAGTGAGAGAAATACTTTCATATCTATGTTTTCAAAATACTCTCTCCATAGCATAATTTTCTTTCCAAAAGCTATGCTTTCTGAGTCATTGCTAAAAAGTCACCTTTAACTTGAAGGGCTATTTCAGTGTATACATATTGATTAATTATTACCTTAAGGTAACCAATACTGACAGCTACTTATAAAACATTTAATAAATTGAGACAAGTTTTGTGGGAAGATATAAGAAAAATGTATAATCTTAATTGTGTTCACCTCTCTCTTAAATATTTGCCACCAGATATTTTCAGGGTCACTGTCCATTGCATTATGAAGTATAATAAATCAACTATATTTTTGTGTGTTCTACTTTATTTATAAAAACAGGTGATCTGTTGTTTTTCTTTACCCCTTTATGTTAGGCGAATCAGAACATTTGCTTTGCATGTATCACAAGCAAAGGAGAGGAAAAGATGGCATATTCTACAGTCCACTATATTTTAAAAGGCTTTAATTAAATTATCTCCGCCAATGACGTCTTTGGGTCTTTTTAGCTACAATGGCTAAACCAACTGAGCCACACTGAGCAGGGCTCCTTTAGCACTTTAAAAATAATTAAGACAGCACTGGGTGTTGTTGCTCAGTGGTTAGAGTGTTGATCCGCCCACACACCAAAGGGTCGTGAGTTTGATTCCTGATCAAGGGCATATGCTTGGGTTCTGGGTTGCAGGTTTGATCCCTGCTCTGGTTGGGTGAGTACAGGTGGCAACCAATCAATGTGTCTCTCTATATCAATGTTTCTTTATACTCAGGTGAGGATTAACAACAAGAAAATAATAATAATAATTAAGACAATTTATGGATTATAATTGATTTAGAGTATTTGTCTAGGAGAATATTATGTTAAGTGAGATAACCCAGTCAGAGAGAGACAAGTATCACATGATCTCAGTTATATGTGAAACCTAATGAACAAAATAAACTGATGAACAAAATAGATTCAGAGACATGGAAATAGGGAACAGACTAACAAACCTCAGAGGGAAGTGGGGTGGAGGGGTGGGAAGAGATAAACCAAAGAACTTATATGCAAATATGCACACAGACAATAGTGTGGTGAAGGGGGAGGTTATGTGGAGGGAGCAGGGAGGAAGGTGTCAATGGAGAAAATGGAGAAAAATAAAATAAATATTTCACAAGCAATAAATAAATAAATAAATAAAGCATTTGTCTAGCAAGTGAAATGAAGTGAAATGTCTGTGCTTCCTCTGGGACAGTTCTTGTTCACTTCTGTGACTGACATGTACTTTGATGTTACTTTGAATGCTTCATAATTTTTTTTTTGGTACATGCCCCTAGTGAGAACTGAACCCAGAACTCTCTGGTCCGCAGGCCGGCGCTCCAACTGCTGACCCAAATCGGCCAGGGAGAGAATATTTCTTTCTTTAAAATACTCTCTCCATAGCATAATTTTGAAAATTGGAAATTTTGTAATTAAGATGTGGCAACTCTTTAAATCCGATTTTTACCCTCTTTGGTGTTTTATTGACTGAAATCTTCAGCTATTTGTTTAGTGTCTTTTCTAAATTATTTTTAAAATCTGCAACTTGTTCATGTGTGGTCTCTGAAGTTTCTGTTTATTTAGCTTGTGTTCAGCTAGTGTTCTAACAGAAATCACATGGAAAGCCAGGGATAAAAGGAGAGGAGAGAGAGAGAGAGAGAGAGAGAGAGAGAGAGAGAGAGAGAATTGATAAAATCCACTGGGCCAGTCTTGGAAAATTGCTTCTGTGCTTGCTATTCCTTCCCTGCTTCGCCAGGCCATTTACAGCTCTGCCTTAGCCTTCGCTTCCTGCTTGCACCGAGCCCAGAGATCAGCAGGAGTTTAATATATATGCATCTTTTTAGGTTTCTACTGAGCAAGTGTCTCTACTTAGCACGGTACTGTGGCTTTCTAATGTCTTACATGGGTGCTTTTGAGTACCCTAGTTTCCCATAGAAACTACCCAGCTTTTCCTCCCAGGCTTCGGGCACTCAACTGAATGCCTCCAGCTTCCTCAGCAGGCTGTTCTTTTCTCTGGCATGTGGCTCAGGAGCAAAACAAAGACAAACACCTTCCGTAAGTCTTTCGTTAGCTCGCAGACAGGCAAGGCTTTTCTGAGCATAAAGTGTGCCCTACTCCTTCTGTCTGACTTGGGTGACCCTGGCAATGTCGTCTCTGGTGTCTGAGGCCACTGCTGGCCAGCAACGGGGGTGGGGCAACACCAAGTAAAAATGCCATAACTCTTTCCTCTCACGTTATGTTGCCTTTTCTGTGAGTCAGTGTTCTCTTTTGGTTATAAACCTTAATTCTTCAGAGTTTAACAGAGTTGATTCTGACCATATTTGCTTGGTTTTTTAGTATTTCTGTAGAAAGACAGATGAGAGGCTCTGCCTCCTCCACCATTTTTGCTGACACTTTCTCTTTTGAGTTTTTGTCTTTAACTGTTAAAATTCAAATGTCAAAAGAGTTTCTAAGCATAAGGTCTATTGAAGTTTTGATTATTACATAGTTTTTGAGAAGTTAAATATCACTGATAAAACTAGAGTTTTCTCCCAATTATAGAGGAGCTTCTTTACCATGCTTCGATCATCAAAATAAATTAGGCTTGTCACTACTGAGGGTCACTATTCAAAGGCAGTAAATACAGATTTCAATTGATGTGCTTGATACACATGCTAAGATTTTACATAAGAACCAAAATGTGACCGGTTTACTTTGGTATCTGATAGGTTCAATGAATGACATTTGCTATAGACTGAATATTCTGTTTCCTCAAAACTCATATATTGAAACCTAATCATCAGTGTGATGGTGTTTGCAGGTACGGCCTTGGTGAGGTGATTAGGTCATAAAGATGAAATTCTTTTGTAAAGACACTAACCATGGAATTAGTTGAAAATTGGACATTTTCAATATTATGATGTGACAACTCTGTAAATCTGATTGTTATCCTCTGCGGGTTTTGTTTCCTGAAATCTTTAGTTATCTGTTTAGTGCCTCTTCTAAACTATTCTCAACAGTCTGGACTGGGGTCAGCACCCCTGTAATGAGGCCTGAGCGAGCCCCGCCCCTTCCGCCCTGCGAGATGCAGCGGCGCTCACCCTGGAAGTGGCCGCCAGACCCAAGTGTGCTGCGTCCCGGCCACTTCCCAGCCTCCAACGGAGAACAAGTTCCGCTTCCACAAGCCACCAGGTCTATGGGCTTTTAGCGTATCAGCTCCAACACACAAGGATACCGGGTTTTTTCCAAAATTATCTTAATTCCTTATCAATAAAACCAAAGCAGAGAATTGCTGTCCTATTTGAACTTATATGTACGTCCCTGCCTCTTATATTTGGAAAGAAAAAGTATCTTTGTCCTTAAGCTTGGCTTGTTGTTACTTCTTTTGTGAGTGATAGAAAGACATCTATTAGTACATTTATATCACACAGCTATGTATCATTCCTGAAATGCCGCTTTAGAGAGTTAAATATGAGTTCGTACCAAATTAGCCAATATAGTGAATTTTTCTCTGGATTCTACTGCAATAGTTTAATTAGATAGAGAGGAGTAATAATTTAATGGTTCAAATATTTGTTATATGATTGATTTCTCTACATGTACTCTTTAATTCACTTTTCACATTTCTAACAAATATTATTTATATCTGTCTTAGTTTGGAGAAATATTAATGTAGTTATGATTATATGTCTTCTTTTTAATACACTGAATGCCTTTTCTTCTTTTCCTTTTTTGGAAAACATAAAACAACATGAGGTTAACGTCAGTAATTTTTTCTGTTTGCAGAAGTATATAAAGTTATACAATTTATCTTAAAGTCTCAAAAGAGGGTGAAACCTGAAGGTTGGCATTAGGATAAAAATAACTTATCTTTATTTATCTTTAAAAACAGGTTTTTACATCGCGCCAAAAAAATTACGATACCTAGGAATAAACTTAACCAAAGAAGTAAAGGACCTATTTGCAGAAAACTACAGGTCATTGAAAAAAGAAATAGAGGAAGATATAAAAAAATGGAAGCACATACCCTGTTCATGGATTGGAAGAATTAACATAATTAAAATGTCCATACTACCCAAAGCAATCTATAGATTCAATGCAATCCCCATCAAAATACCAACGACATATTTCATAGAACTAGAACAAATACTTCAAAAGTTCATATGGAACCAAAAAAGACCCCGAATAGCCACAGCAATCTTGAAAAAGAACAAAGTAGGTGGGATCACAATACCAGATATCAGGTTATACTACAAAGTGACTGTAACCAAAACAGCCTGGTATTGGTACAAGAACAGGCATATAGACCAGTGGAACAGAACTGAAAACCCAGAAATGGACCCAAGGCAATACGCTCAATTAATATTTGACAAAGGTGGCAAGAGCATACAATGGAGTAAAGACAGCCTCTTTAATAAATGGTGTTGGGAAAATTGGACAGCTACATGCAAAAAAATGAAACTAGACCATCAACTTACACCATACACAAAAATAAACTCAAAATGGATAAAAGACTTAAATGTGACCCGTGAATCCATAAAAATTCTAGAAGAAAATGTAGGCAACAAAATTTCGGACATCATACGGAGCAGAATTTTCACTGATACATCATCTAAGGCAACAGAAATAAAGGAGAAAATGAACACATGGGACTACATCAAACTAAAAAGCTTCTGCACAGCAAAAGAAACAATCATCAAAATGGAAAGGCAACCCACTGTATGGGAGAACATCATTGCCAATGATGTATCAGATAAGGGGTTAATTTCCAATATATATAGAGTGCTCATACAACTCCACAAAAGGAAAACAAAGAACCCAATTAAAAAATGGGCAGAGGAGCTGAATAGACACCTCTCCAAACAGGACATACAAATGGCCAAGAGACATATGAAGAAATGCTCAACATCACTAATCATCAGAGAGATGCAAATTAAAACATCAATGAGGTATCACCTCACACCTGTCAGAATGGCCGCCATCAACAAATCATCAAACAACAAGTGTTGGCGAGGGTGTGGAGAAAAGGGGACTCTAATACACTGCTGGTGGGAATGCAGACTGGTGCAGCCGCTATGGAAAACAATATGGTGTCACCTCAAAAAATTAAAAATTGAACTTCCATTTGACCCAGTGATCCCACTGCTGGGAATATACCCTAAGAAGCCTGAAACACCAATCAGGAAGAATATATGTACCCCCATGTTCATAGCAGCACTATTTACAATAGCTAAGATCTGGAAACAGCCCAAGTGTCCACCAGTAGATGAATGGATAAAAAAGCAGTGGTACATATACACAATGGAGTACTATGCAGTGGTAAGAAAGAAAGATCTCTTATCCTTTGAGACGACATGGAGGGACCTGGAAAGTATTATCCTAAGTGAAAGAAGCCAAGCAGAAAAAGACAAATACCACATGATCTCACTTATATACAGAATATAATGAACATAACAGTCTGAGGAATACAGTAGACCCAGACACATGGAAGTAGGGCACAGACTGACATCCCTCAAAAGAGGGGATGGGGGGTGGGGGGGTGGGAAGAGATAAACCACAGAACTTATATGCATGTGTGCATGACCAATGGACATGGACAACTAAGCCGGGGACAGGGTGGAGTGGGGGGGGAGGGTTGCCAATGGGGTAAAAAGGTAAAATATCTGTAACAAAAAATAAATAAAAATTTATAAAAAAATAAAAATAAAAACAGGTTTTTACAATTTCTTAGAAATATTTTCAAAAATGTAATTCTTTAATCAGAGGTATAGATTTTTTAAAGCCTATAAATATAGGCAGTGGTATTACCTTCCTTGTTCTAAGATTTGTAATACTGGGGACCTCACTCCTTGTATTAATTAATCTGTAAGGAAGTAACATGGCAGCTATAAAATGCAAAAATATATTCTAAAACACTACTTGTAATAAAATAATTAATAATGAGAGTGGAAAGGTGAAAATAAAATATTTTTCACATGTTCTGTTTCTGTGTTCCTAGTTTGAACTTTGAGTGCCCTTAACCTCATCCTTCAAATGAGACTATTAAAAACTGCCACATTCCTTAAATAAAAAGTTATTATTATGGTAAAAAAAAAAAAGTTATTTTGCTTTCAAAAGTGTACCTTCTTATGGAACATTGCTTCTTTTGCAATCATTTAAATCCATATGTGATTTTTTAGGCTTTATAGATCAGAGTGTAAAAGCTTTTGAAACAGGATCTATTGTTTGTGCAGCATTTAAATGAGCAATAATTTGGCCATACCAGTACTGGCAGAAAATATAACATTGGGAGGATTATTTAACACAGAACATCTGCAAAGCAAGTTAACTTAGAGTTATTTGTCACAGATGTTTTACAAATCAGATCTATTTTGATATTTAACCCTATCCATCAGCCTTAAATCTTATATTTGGCATTTGTTGTGACATTAAGAGAATGTATAAGATTGTCACACAAAAATAACAAATACTGCATATAATTCAGAAATCTGTTCTGTGTGAATCTTCCGATTTCTGAAGCACATGCATGTGGTTTCAGAATTAAATGAGGTGGTACAAATGGTGGAGGCACAAAACACATTACATTGATGGAAAGCAATGTGTATTTTAAGTCAAGAATATTGGCAAATGCCATTGGGGTAGATTAGTCTGTGAAGATGTGTAGAGATGGAAGAGGATTCTACTTATTTTAGAAAGTGCCACAATATATTTGGTCATCTTGTTGCCTTTTGTTATTTATTTTATGAAATAATGAGTGTCGAAAGAATATAATTTATATATTCTTATTTTGCTACCAAAATTAAATTTAAAAATGTATTTGTAAAATTGTTATGAGACAGTTCTTAAGAGTAAATGATCCCTATAGAGTAGCTAAAATCCTTACCTTCAATGACTTTATTTTATAGGAACAGCCTATGTGAATAAAGATAATTACTAATCAAACGATAGCTGGAATGCCACGGACAGTAAAACATCATTGAGGATGGGTGGGGGAGTGGGGAGGAGGGTGTCAATTGGGGAAAAAGGGGAAACATCTGTAACAAAACAAATTAATAAAAATAATTAAAGAAAACAAAACATGATTGGGATACGTTATTAGTGTGGTCCTTCTTTTGGCCATGGCAAATGGTTCACTAAAGTGTTTGAAATTCCACCTTCTACTTCTACTGATGGAGATGTTAATGCTGTTCTGTACCACTTTGTAAAACATCTTGTTTACATTTTTGCTGACACACAGGAGCTTAGTAAATGCCAAACCCATTCAATTAAGGAGAATAAAAGATACAGAGACTAAAAATATCCTGACAAACGGTCAAAAATATCTAAGTGTTTACCCCTGAATCATTTGGTTTGCTGTTCCTTTCATCCTTCTTTGGACAATTATGAAAAAGGACTATGATAACTTCCTGAAAGTATAGCTCACAAAGGGTATGTTTAAGGAAGGTGCACCTGAGTGTACAAGGGCCACATTCCTTGCTTGTTAGGGGTCATTTAGAAATGATTTTACTTTAGGTTCTTTTTTTTTTTTTTTTTTTAACTTATCTCTATGGTTGAATGTATTACAGATGTCTCCCTTTTTCCCCCCATTTACCCACTTCTCCCCAATCCTGCCCCCCTCCTACCTTCCCCACACTATTGTCTGTGTTCATTGGTTATGCACATATGCATAAAATTTCTTTGGTTTATCTCACCCACCCTCCCTGCCTGCCCCCTTCCCGTTGAGGGTCATCAGTCTAACAACCAATTTGTACTTCTTAATTCCTTCATCTTTTTCACCCATCCCTCCAGTCCCTGCCCATCTGGCAAGCAACAAAAAGTTCTCTGTATCTATGAGTCTGTTTCTGTTCTGCTTGCTCATTTTGTTTGTAGATTTAGTTGTTGATAGATATGTATTAATTGCCACTTTATTGTTCATATTTTTGTTCTTCTTTTCCTTCAAGAAGACCCTTCAACATCTCATATAATACTGGTTTGGTGGTGATGAACTCTTTTAGCTTTTTCTTGTCTGGAAAACTGTTGATATGTCCATTGATTCTAAATGATAACTTTGCAGAATAGAGCAATCTTGGTTGCTTTTCTTTGGGTTCTTTTAAATAAAATGGGTCTGTCAACTCTGAGTTGACTCCTTCAAAGCTTCAACAAACCAAACTTTCCACCTCATGATTCTGTTTATCATGGAAATTGGGATAAATCTGTATTCCTCCGAAGTTTTGTATGTTGCTTCACAGTAAAGGTGCCAAAAAATACTTAGTCATCACCGTGGAGAAGCTTGTGAGCTGGGCTAGACTATGGAAATAAACTTCCACATCCCTTCGCCACCCCACCTTCTGCGATGAACAATGGTCCATCTGTGAGGTAAGAGGAACTAACTCCACTTTTAAACAGAGACTCGTTTCTAGCCACTGATGTATTAGAAAAACTGTAAAATAAATGTTAAACTGCTTAGCCACTTCTTTCTTAAAATAATTGACCTAAGTTCAGAAAAGAGCAAGAAAGACAAACCATTAGGCACAGTAAGAGAGGGATTACACTCAACAGCAATTTTCTTGAAAACATTTTAAGGATTTTTGATATATGCAAGAGTTTCCCAACTCGTAATTATTTCTCATTGAATAAGTCAAATTTGATGTGATGGTTTTAGTTATAGAAAAGTGTTTGGAGAAAGTGTCTTTCCATGTAACACACAAAATAACATACAGAACTTCAGAGGAATTAGCCCAATCTCTATGAACAAACAGAATCTTTAGATAAAAATTTTGGTCTGTTACAGGGATAAAGGAGCCAACTCAGATGTCTTATACATATGGATAAAACATCAGTATGAGAAAAGAAAAATAAATGCCAAATGATTTTTTAAATTTAATTAATTTTGTTAGAGATATTTCTCCTTTTCCCCCATTGACACCCTCCTCCCATCCCCCCATCCCACCCCCGCATTGTCGTCTATGTCTGTGTCCATTGCTTATGCTTATATGCATAAATTCCTTGGTTTATCTCTTCCATCCCCCCACCCCTCCTCTGAAGTTTGTCAGTATGAACCCTACTTTTATGTCTCTGGGTCTATTTTGTTCATCACCTTATTTTGTTTGTTATATTCCACAAATAAGTGAGATCACGTGATACTTGTCTTTCTCTGACTGAATGCCAAATGATTTAGAAGATGATGTTCCTATTCTAAACCTATTTCTTCTTTCTGCTAATTCTACCTGTAGTTGTTTATGTTTTATTATAGAGTTCTCTCCACCTCCACTATTCCATCACTCTTTGTATTAAGAGCATCCAAGCTATGGAAAGGTTTCTTCAACTCCAGCTGGGTTTTTGAGGTCTCAATATTTAAGACATTGGTTCTGAATCTGTATCCTCTGATCCCTAGAGATTTGTGAAGACATGAAGGGTGATCTATTAACTCTTCACAATTTTTAGTAAAAGTCCATGGACTCGGAAGATTGTTTAGAACATTCACATGTCTCTAAACTGACCTCCCAATAAAATATCAACTTATCATCTCAATTTCTCTGACAAGCCAATATGGAGAAATCAATTTAAAATACTGCTTCCAAGGAAGCTACTATTTTTTTTTTTTCTCGGAACTGTTTCATTCTTGATTTTAAATGGCTTGCAGTCAGAACAAATTCTACAAAGTTGCACAAATGCCTTTAAACATTGTTTATAATGCAACAAAATAGGAGATGTCATAATTGTGCTTCAAATTAAAGTCTATGTCAGGAAACTGTCACATTCAATGACATTTTGAATTTATGTATACAGGGTTAATGACTGGCTGAAAGGTTATGCCCCTGGAAGGTAACCCATGTGAAGTTCAAGGTCGTGAGGTCTCCTCCAGCTTTCCTGTCCTCCATCTCTCGTTGGGCATTGTCCTCCCTCTCGCTGAATTCATCTCCTGTAAATCTATGGGCAGGTTCCTGGCTGTTGGCTACAGGGCAGGGGGGTTAACCATAATTACTATTCCTTACTATGAATCTTCTATATTTCCTTCAAGAGGCGTTAATTCAGACCCAGATTATGCTTAGCTGGGCAGGGGCCAGAGGAATTCAGACCGCAGAGCGCAGAGAGCATAAGGTAGTAAGGACTCTGTTCACCCAAGTCACTTTGCCTGAAAGGACCCTTTCACCGCAGAGAGAGGCCTGAGATGTGACTGGAGGTGGGGCCTGCTCCACTGACTGCCTCATTTCTCACCTTCTAGAACAGTGTCAGGCCATGAAATTCTTAATAAGTTAAGGCAAAGATTGAGAAACAATCTGAAACACCATTTTTACATGTTTCTTCTACAAACCCTGTAACTCCCTCTAACCATTGAGTTGGTTTCTGATTTTAGCAACCTTACGAATATGTATTTCTAAAACTTTGTATTAATTTTATCATTTTACATTTAAGGGAAGACTTTTAGAATAAGTTTAAAAATATACAAAGAATTAGACAGGAAAATCAAGTTTCAAAAAAGTGTGAAAACTGCAAAAACACAAACTTTTTATTTTGAGATGAAGGATAATGAAGGTGGTACATTGACCTAAATTTCCACCATAAAGTTCTTAATTTGTAACTAACTATACATTCCAATCTCAAACACACTCTGATTTTGAATTATTATATTAAATTATTAACCACTCGAGGTCGTCATCAAAAAGCTGGGTGGTGATATTTTTCTGTAACTTACATACGACATCCCAAATGTTCTTCTGGCAGCATCACTAATACACAATGAGAAGTCGACTTCTTGATATGGGGACGGTTCTTTGTCACAGAGAGTGACTGTCATGTTGAAGGTATTTTTCAGTGGCTTTCCTCATTTTATGAACATCACCTATATATGTTGCTCAACAATTCCTTCTGGGGCCTCAATCTAGTCTCTGAACACCTTCCAACTCTTAAACCACTCAAATAAAGCACCTAATTGATCAGATGGGTCATGAGGTCTAGTTTCATAAGTAATAGACAATTGGGTTCCTAAAGATGAGTGGATATGCATGCCTCATAAGCTTAGTTGGGAACTCTTAAATATTGAAATATTTTAACTACTCAGCATAGGTCCTGGCCAAAGCTTCCAGTCTTTGTCAACAGGAAAATGTATTCATCCATTCAACAGGTCTCTGTTGAGTGCCTAAGGTATGCTGGCATCCTCTTGGGCTCTGCTCCAGGAAAGTGTTGAGAGAGACACTTTAGAAAATATTAAGGAACAAGAAGGAACCAACAGAAGGGCACAGTTTAAACGTGGAGAATATGCCCAGGGAGTCTGTATTCCAGGTTTAAGTGGATTACTTTAGGAAGGCAGAAGGACTTTAGAATTCTACCCCTCATTATTTTCATTGCGGAGTGACCACGTTTTCAGCTCCTGAAGCCTTTAGGAGGAGCTCCCGGTCGAGACGCTTAGAGATCTCTGCTTGTTGCTTTCCCTGGTCGTTCTCCTCCCCATCTACATTCTCTCTTATCTGGGATGAGGCCAGAATCAGCTGGAAAATTAAATGACCTCTCCCACCACTTGAACGTCAGCTCCCATGCATTTCTCTCTCCCTCCTGCTCAGAGTACAGTCCATGAGCCTCTCAGCGAAGCTCGTGCAGACTTGAAACATTTAAGAGAAAAGCCTGTCAGATTCAGATCTCAAAGGAGAGTTTCCTTGTAAGATCATAGGTGTTGACCTTTTGGGTCCCCCTATCTCACCTTTATCCCTTCCTTGCAATTCCCGATTTAAAACGAAACACGGAACACTTCGGAGCACGCAGAGCAGTGAGTCCGCCGTCCACCTCTGCTACAAGCAGCAGCTTTTGCACAGGGATAAGGTTACGGCTGCCAGCCCCGACTCCAGCGGTGTGGCGGACCCGACGCTGGCTCCTCCCCTCCCCCGCCAACCCCCGGGAGGCTAACAGACGGTGCAAATAGACAAGTAGCTGTTTTTATTGAATACAGAAGCTCCTTGAGAACTCTGTGGGCTCCGGAGCACTCCTGCCATTCCTTTCGTTCCCAAAGTGCAGGAGCCAAGCACGCGTCCCCGTAAATCCCTCCCCATGCTTCTCGGGGTTTGGGGAGGAGAAGAGGGAGGCAGGAGTGGGACGATGGGGGCTGGTAGGTGGGCTGGGCTTGCCCGGAGTCCCGATCCCTGGGCCCAGCCAGAGGGGGGCGGGCTCGGGCCGCGCGCGAGCCGTCTGATTGGGTCTGACCTGCAGAGGGCTTGTCAGTTTCGCGAGGGGCAGGGGGGGCACGCCAGGGGAGTGGGCGGGGGAGGGGGCTGCCCAGAGCCTCTCGTCCGGCCCACTGACGGCATGAAGCCTTTAGGGGCTCGCAGTTCTCTCCGATTTTTGGTTGAAGCCCCTCATCCGCCTTCAGTCTGAAGGCAGGGCCCCGCAGAAGACGGATCGGAGGGTCTCGGCCGGCGGGGCCAAGCGAGAGTGAGAGGAAGGGGCGAGAGACAGGAAGGAAGGAAACCATCCAATATAAAAGAAAAAGCCCTTTGATTTTTTTTTTTTTTTTTGCTCCCCGCTCCCTCCTCAATGGCTGTGTAGCAAACATCCCCGACGCTACCTTGGAAGGGACGAAATTGCTGTGCCCTCGTACTCTCGTGGGTCGAGCTCCCAATTCGAGTGCGGAGCTTTGAGATGGAGCGGTGGTCCTCCAGGTGGAAAACGAAACGGTGGCTGTGGGATCTCACCGTAACAACCCTCGCGCTGACTTTCCTCTTCCAGCCTAGAGAGGTCAGAGGAGGTAAGAAAACAGGGACTTGGGGAGGTGGGTGTTTGCCGTCGGTCTTTCTCATTATGCGCCCCTCCCCCTTTTGCCCCCCTCTCCCCCTCCGCAAAAAAATTTCTCCTAAATAAAATCCAGATTGCAGCTGCCACCAGGTTGGAAGTAAAGACTGGAGAGCGAGATGGATGTAGGCGGGACAGTAATGGGAGAAGAGGTAGCAGGAGAAAAGATCTGTCAGGCACGGAGCCTGCTGAAATGCCCTCACCACTCTGCAGCGTCTTTGAAAAGAGGAAAATATTACCTTGAACACAAGGGCACTAGTACAAGCTTTTGTTTCAGGATCAGCCCTCAGAACACATCTCCTGGTTTCTCCAGATTCTAGCTAATGGGAATATCTTTTTAGGGGTGAACTGAGCCGAAAATATAGAGAAAAGGTATAAAATGAACCTTGATAAAGTTCTTTGTCTGAAATAAAGTGAGAAACGGGCTGTTTTACTTTCAGGGATATGAGAAAGCAGGGGTAGGTGTGAATCTAGAAGAGTGAGAACACTGTGTGTATGTGTGTGTGTGTGTGTGAGATTTTGATGAGATTTTTAGTGGAAAAAAATTGGCAGGTTATAAGGAACGGGTTGAAGATAGGGCGAGAGCTTTCCCCCGAATTTCTGCCCCCTCCTCTGTACTATGACCCCATCCCCGCGCCCCTTCTTGCAGGTTGGACGTGCAATTCTCATGGAGAATGATGAAACTGGCCACCAAATGGGCTGGGGGAGGAGGAATAGAACTGGGAAGGAAGGGGAGGGGGCGAGGGCTGGGGCGGGAGGAGAGAGGTAAGGAAAAGTTCCTACGTGGCACCAGCAAATATTCAATGAGCAGACCTGTTGGGAAGACTGCAGCCCTGTCAGTACCCAAGGAGGGAGAGCGACTTGCCTCCTCTCTCCGCCTCCTCCCGCCCCGCCCCCGCCCTTCCCGCAAAGGCAGCCGGCTGGAGCGGTCCGTTAGGTGCCGTAGACACGGCTGGCGGGAGACCGCCTTTGGAGTGCAGGGAGCCCACGCTGCTGCGAGCAGAAAAGGCAGCTTTGTTCAAAGCGCACGGAGCAGCGGGGGTAAGGAGGGTGGCGAGGACTGGCCGAGGGAGGAAGAAACTGTCAATCCCAAATGAACGAGCTTTAGCAGAAACCTGAGTCTGGCCCCGGTGGATGCCAAGACCTGAGTTCTCCCTAATGGGAGCTGGGGCTCCCGGAGGCCGAACTCCTGGAAACCAGGTCTGTATTCCTTCTCCACACTCACCGGCCTTCACCTTCCGGAGCAGCAGGCGACTTTTCCTGGGGCACACAGTCCGGGCCTCAGAAGGACCCTATTTGAATTTTAAATAAGTTATGTCAATTCATTCATTTCTACCTTTTCAAAGATAAAGAGCAGAGCCTTTGAAAGTGGAACCCATCCAAAGTTTGCATTCTACCTTGGGTACCTAGTCACCAGCGGGATTGGTCATTCTGCCCGCCATCCTGCCCTCTGCTGGTTTTCTCCATTATCTGGAATCCCAGCCTCTGCTTAGCAAGCGAGGCTTACAACCCTCACTGCAGTGATGCTGGGGAAGGACACTCAGTCAGGGAGGGACAGATACAACATTTCTTCTTCTGCGTGTTACGCACACACGTGGACAAAAGTATTCTAAGAGCACCCATTTATTTAAAAATATAGACACTCAGACTTTCTTCAGTGAAAAGTGAAATATAAACACAAGAGATACCATTGTAGGCATCCAGGGTTAGAGATTTTCTTTTCCTTCAAGTTCTAAGGCTATCTGAAGGATCAAGTTCTACCATTGTAATGTTCAATTTTCTCTTTTCAATCTAGCTACATACCTGAAACACTTTTAAACAAACATTCTGGTACCACAGTGAATATGTGATGGAAAAAGAACCCTCCCAAGCAATGTGAGAAATAGCCAAGCATAAAGTTCTATGATGATTTTGTAAAATGTGGTGTTCATTGAAACAAGCGACTAGCTGCTTGCTGCTTAGTGGGAAGCTCGGTATTTACTTACACCTACTTATAGGCGTCCTTGTCTCTTAAAAAACGTCCGAAAGGACATAAGAGTATATTAATGCTGAAAAGGAAATACTGAACTGAATCATCACACAAGGGGAAAATGAACCCACTTTCCATCTAATTCTGATTTTAGTCTTTAGATTTGCAATTGAGTAACCAATATGTAAGATTTTACTCCAATTTCTAAGTAAAGGTGTTATATACTAGAATTATACTCTATGTATTGGTTTCACAGAGATGCAGTGGTGTAATATTTGGTTGCTAAACCCAAAGATGATTTTAAACAACCTACTTTCATTTTAATTTTGTATTTCTGGGATTAAAAATAGTAAAACCTTAAAGAGTTATGGGTTCATAATACATTAGACTTGGAAGAAAGGGTAGTTAGGATCCTGAAGCATCGAACCTTATAGACAAAAGTTTCTGGATAAATAGATTAAAAGAAAATTTATGATCTCACACAGTCACTACTTTACTTTGCAAATCTAAACCCTACAACTTGGTAATCTTTAACATATTCAAAATTTGTAGTATTTATTATTATTTAATATAAAAGAGTTTTTATAATATATTCATTTACATTAGTTTTCGTTTTTTGCCTGTGGTTAACAGAAATGTTTTATCTCAGACATTTATGGGTTTCTCTGTCAATTAGTCCATTACTTATAATGAGCAGGGCCTGAGATTTACCTGGACTCTACAGTGACTACACTGGGATTTTGTGCAGATAGGTGGTTTTAAGAGGTTTAAAAATGGCATAAGCTATAATTGAGTACTGAGGAAAACAACATTTAATTGAATCATTGTTTACTAATTAAAATGATATTCAATCTTGGTGGTTAAACCATTATTATTCTTGCAGAAAGTTGATTCATTTTATGAGAAACTTTCAGAGCTTGTGGGCAGTTGGTAGTGAGCCCTGCCGAGGCGTTGTTCTGAGTGCCCGGGATCAGCAGGTGAAATGGTACTGGCTTCCAACGTCTGTGCTAATCCATCTTCGCCAAGAGATCACGTTCGTCCTTGTGGTTACTAACTCAGAAATCAGTTAAAAGACCAAATAGACTTCTGATAATAAATATAATGTCTGCTAGGATGATTAAGAATGTCTTTCCATTTGGTTTTCAAATCAAAATCAACAAAGTCTGTAATAGAGAAACTATAAAGCAAACATAGATATCTTCTGAGAAGCACCTTTCTGCATGCTGTGTGCAGGTAGCCTCAGTGTAGGTGGCGCACATATACAAGGAACTAGGGACACTTTCTGAAATCACCCTTAAGTTTTGAATTAAGTTTATGGATATCTTAAAGTGACAATTTACTCCATAATTAGTACTTAACAAAAGAGTCTACTTTATAAAAAATATCACTCTCTAAGTATATTCTGATAATTGTAGACAAAATTTAAAAGTTGTGATATGATAAATGTATCTGCCTAGATACCATAATTGCTCACCATGTATTTATTAATTATTTAGGTTCTATGTTTGCCTCACTTTGCAATGAGATTAGAAGGAGCACATTATTCAAGTTAAATTATCCCTAAAATATAGCAAGGCAACCATGAACCCCTTTTCAGACTTGGGGGTGGGCTTTCTGTCAATAAAAAAAAAATCTAAGTACTCTCCTTTTTTTTCCCTAAAAGTTTCTTTCTTTTCTGGAACAAATTCTCTTCGCCTTTGTTAGTTTCCCGAAGTCCTGCCTACTTAATAATAACAAATGGACTCAAACTGAGCTTGATTGAGGGTATTTGTAATAAAAAGCTGAATTTTTCAAAGGAAGAAAAGGTGTCTAGATTTTTTAAGGGAATGCCAGACATAGATATTATTATAGAAATTGCTTCTGTATATACTAACTTCTCAATTTACTAATGAGGAAACTGAGGAAACAGAAAAGTTGTTAGCTGGATATTCTTTTTCATAAAAATATTCTTATAATATCCAAGATCTTACTAAATAAGTAGGGTGAAGATCTGCAATAGTGATAAAAATAACTTAAAAACATAGTAGTCTGAGACTTTATGGAATGACCAAATATAACCTAAATGCATGTGCTGCAGTGATTAGTGAGAAGATGGGTTCAGGACACAGCACTGACGTAAGGACAGTTGGAGAGGAAATAGAGTTATAGAATGCGTTTAAAAATTCCTCAATTTTCTAAGTTTGGAGGAAAGTAATTTTGATTGGTTGTATTGTTACTATACCTAAATATGTGATTCCATAAAATTATCTGCATCAGAATAGAAAGCATAATGGTTTGTAAAATATTTTTGGTAAATATTTGTGGTTGGATGAAGAACATCATTTCTATCCTCTCTAAAGTTGTTACTGTCGTAGCAGGCACAACTGAATTTTTAAGAACCTAAGGAAATTCTATATTTATTTCACATAAGGCAATAATGTCAAATTTCTGTGCTTTTCATGTGGGTTTTAGATTGATTGGACAATTGGATAATAAAAGCCAGATAATGAACTGATTATTACTTGATATGGGTTGTTTGTTTCCTAGGTAATTTTTTTATGTTTTTGTTTATTTATTTTTATCCTCACCTGAGGACATTTTTGCATTTATCTTCAGATAGAGCAGGAGAGAGAGGGAGGAAGAGAGAGAGAGAACCATCAATGTGAGAGAGACACATCGACTGGTTGCCACACACACAACTCCAACCAGGGTCGGGGACAAACTACAACCAAGGTACATGCCCTTAGCAGGAGCCGAACCCATGGGCCGACGCTCTAACCGCTGAGCCAAACCGGCCAGGGTGATAATATTTTTTTTATATATATAATCTTTTTTTATTTATTTTTTTAAATTTGTCAACTTTGGAAAGAAATAAAAGAGCAGTTAATTGTGCAAATTCTAATTCACGTTGTTCTTTTGGATTGTCAAAACATCTGCAACCACAAGACAGTTTCTGCCTTAGGAATAAGTCAACAGAGGGTTAGTTTATGAGGAAGTCTCATTCTTAACAGGCTACCGTGATCTTTGTTGTGCCGGCAACACCACAGTGGAGCTAGTATTTCTACCAAAGGCAGTGATTTCCTGTAGTTAGGGAAAGGCAGGACCTGTCCTCAGGGTCCTGAAGAAGACACCACGGAAGCCAATTATACGCCTACTATATCTAACAATTCATGTAAACCTAGGGTTTTCTAAGGGCTGAGCCATGCCCATCATTTTACATAATCTTTAATGATTATATCTAGGTATATAAAAGCCAGAATTCTCTTGTATCCTAAGTGCAGTTTTCTTTCCTCCCTCCCCTTGGGGAAAGGAGGAAGGGCGGCCGGTGTAATCATTAGGAATTCAAGGCACTGCAGTGGGGAGCTGATCTGCATCTCTGCCTTTACTCCTCCACTTCCCTCATTTAATTCTGGGGAAACGTGACCTGAGCTGGGAGTGTTGAGAGGAAACCAAACTTTTTTTTTGACCATTGAAGCTTTGTTCCTTAGCAAAGAAGAAGGAGAGGTATACACAGATTCTATAAAATGTTGCACTGTTCCCTACATTCTCTCACCCAAGAGCCAACTTTAAATGCAGTTTTCAGTGTAGCTTTTAGTATATTATGTTGCCTGCCCTACATCTGGATATTTTCCTTCTAATCTCTCAATTTACTTCAGAACCTGAGGATGTGTTTTTTCTTTATTTAAAACTGCCTTCTATATTATAATGCATCCAATATATTTATTTCTCTTTTCAAAATTGTAATATGGTTTTATTTTTATAGGTTCATGTTTTTTTGTGTTTTTTTTTTAATTTCTACTTTCAGTTGTGTTAGATCTCAACATGAATAATACCAGCTGGTAGAGAAGATGAAAGTCAATTTTAAAGTGATTTAGTGAGTACTATCTATTTATCAGTTACAGTCTTTGGCCTACTACTGACTTGGCTAGTGGTTCTTTAGACATTGGCTGACCACCAGACCTACTGTTATCTGGTAAAATAAACTCTTTGCTTGCTGCGCATGGAATTAGAGACAGTGCTATTAATTTAGGAGAAAGAACTCAGAGAAAAGAAAGGTTATCATATTTCAGAGTAAGAGACCAGCTTAAATACGACTGGACAGTTGAGAACTAAAGCAAACCTGTGTCAAAGTGCTTTAGCACAATCAACTTTTGCAATCCCCTCAAACCTTCTCTCTCTCTTTTTTTCCTTAAAAAGCATTTCTTTCTTATTTTAACCAAATTTAATTGCTCTTGAATGGCCCTCTACTGTACAGGCCGATGAAGGTCCCTATTCACGGAACCCAGCGCATAGGGTGTCACTGCGAGCTTCCTTCCTCTGTCTGCCTGGTGAGCTCACGTCCGGCTTAAAGGAGTGAACCTTAGACTCTAGGAGGTAGCCGGCTTCCTTCCTCACTCACATTTGCACCATTTCCTGAAAGGGTGACTGCCCGAAAGAACAGTAGTGCAATTCCTGACCCAGCTACTAAGAAGCTCTAGAGCAGGTGGGAACTTTGTGCTCCTGGATAGCTCTGCAGAGAATGAGGAGCCGTAAGCATCAGAGGGGTGTTTCCCGGCCCCTCTCTCCACAGTCTGAGAGTGGAGCTCAACCTGCTACCAGGCGCCACGCCTCCCTCGGAGCGCTGTTGAGCCTTCAAGGTATTTCACTGGTTTTGAGGATAACTTGTTGTCCAAATGGCGTAGCATGAATTAGTGTGCTCTTCAGAATGGCCCCTCTGAATGTCCGGGCTCAGGACCAGCCACTTCCCACCTGCTGCAACTCCACTCCTATTTACCCTGCATGTCAGCCATGGTTGACCTCATGCCCATTAAGTCCCCTATCTTCGAACACACTGCTCTCTGTCACTGGAGTGTCTGTTCCCTCCTCATCCATCCAGCAACTGCCTTTTCATACTTCAAGACTGAGCTCCAGCATCGGATCTTCAGGTGGATGTACGTAGTGATAACATCCAACACTCAATGCATGTTCATCGCGTACCAGGTCCTGTTGTGAGCACTTTCATACACTCTTGTTTCATTCTGATGACTGCCCTGGAAGTAAGCTAACATTAAAATCTAGAGATCAGTTACTTATCTAAGGTAACATAGCTACTCTGTGACAGACCCAGGATTTGACCCTACACAATCTTGTTTTTCATCACTGTCTATGATGACTTTATTGTATGTTCTAAGGCTTCTCCACAGCCTCTCTGACTTATCTTATGATTATGGCACCCTGGGGTCTAATATCAATGCACAGGTCATGTAGTAAAGACCATGTCATTTGTGTGAGTAACTTCAGTGCCATCAAGGAGATATATAAAGAGGTCCTGGCAAAGATGATGTTATGATTCAGGCAACTCTCAGCCTGCACTAAAGTTCACTTGTGGAGGCCATATCACTCTTAGTATTTATGGACCAACCTAAGTCCTAATGATGAGGAATTGATGGGAGGCAGAGAATGTTGCTTACTTCCTTGGACAAGTTAAGGAGAAGTTGACAGCTGTTATCTGTTGGCATTCAAGGTTCAGATTGGGGTTGGCTTGGTTGCATTAAGTAGCAAGGACTTTTGCCAATTGCTGCCTGTTCTAAGGAGAATTAGTTGCAAGGAACAAAAGGTCTTATTCAACGTTGGGGGATTGATGTATAGAAGAATGCTTGTTACCTTCAGTATGAAAGTGTCAGATCTGATTCTCTGAAAGCTGTTTGGAATGTAATCTACTGGGAGAATGAAAGGTTTGCAGAAAACAAACAAACACCACACCACATTATCCTTATCTTAAAGATTACCCATTTATATGTTAGTCTTTCTCTAGGAATTGCTGAGGGTTAGTTAATGAATGTGGTTTGGTGTTATTTTTGTGGCCAGTGTCTACCAAGATGCCAGAATGCATAGTATATGACGTAGTCACCTTTAGATGATTAATTATCTTCTTTCTTTGCCCAGCAGACTGGAGCAGGTTAAAATCTAGTTAACTCGGAGTGGTGTGAAGTGACCTCCTCATCTCAGGTTGTTGGCTATATTTAGACCCCTTTTCTTTACTCATTCTCAGAAAGTCAATGAATTGGGATTTCTCTCTAGCTTCCTTCATCTGGGAAACCATTTTATACTTTTTCTCCCAAGATGCCTCTAAATATTTGAGGCTATTGATTGACTGTTTACGTCTAAAACTATAGTTTGATTTAACATGGTAATCTAATAGAGAAAAAAACATATGAAGTGGTGTTTTTGCTTTGGTGGCAACATAAATCAGCATTTCACTTGTCTACTGGTGAACAAGAACGTTTAATCCAAGAATGATATCAATCTATAAAGTAAACATTGATGAAATGTCTGTCATATATTCATTTTTGAGCCTTTTATCTATTTTTATGCTATGAAGGATTGTCTGATTTTGCTTGATAACTATTAGAAAGAGTAGCCTATCTGTGTTTATGGCTTTATAATTATTTTAGTAAACTCATTCTTCATGTGAGAAAGTAATTTGCATATTATACATATAATTCTATTATGAAGTACTGTCTTTAAGCAAAGAGTATATAAAGTTTCAAGTGCTTAATATGATTGATAAATAGCAGTTGTAGAATTGTTTTGGGAGAAAGTATATATTTTTTATATTCCATTTCTATTTATTGCAGTTTTAGGTACACTGCATTCACTAGCACAGGTCTCTTCATGTCTTTTATTTGGTGTGTGCCGAGCACGTAGACGAGAGCCTGTCCCACTGTGAGCGTTTGGTAATCCTTGTTGAATGTAGTGAAGGTGTGAGTTGCAGCTCTAATGAATTGCTGTTCAATAACCTAATGACCTGAGTTGCAGTATAAGATTATTTGTACCAATTATTGCCAGTGTCTACCGAAATATATTGAACAGATTTTTGCTGATATTATGGCAATTTCCTGTAAATATTAGTCTGTTTTGCATCCAAGCACGGTAGGATCTCCACATCATTAAAGCACATTGTACTTACTCCAAACTTGAACTACTCTTTACAGAGAATTGTTGGTGCTAAAATGAAAGCAGCAAACGTATCTTTTTTTCTGTATAAGAAATTCTGCCATCTAGCACCACGCCTACAGTATAACAGGTGGCCAATAAATATTTGTTAACTGCATTAATGAACTCGTAAGAAAGGAAATTTCACTAAAGTCAAGAAGGTAGGGGTAATCAGCCCTGACTTGATATCACAATCATATTCAGTTCGTTCCTGTGGATTTTGATGGAGGTGATTTTGTACAGAATGCTAGCGGTGTTTTCTGAAGCTCCACAGATCAGTTTGATACACTATCAAAGATTTACAAACCTTCTATAATGGGAAATAAATGTATGCAAAATGGGGATGTGCCTAGCTTGTATAATGGCACTGGACATCAAGTGAAGGGTTGTTTATCTGCTATGTGCCATTCACTCGATCAATAAACACCCTGCTGCCTAACGAGCAGAGCTCTGCAAAAACTGAGGTGAGTAGATCACCTGATTGATACAGATCATGCCTTTTAAAGAATCCTCCTCACCACAGCATGTAATAGAATAAGTGCCATAGAGAAATGCTCTTTTCAACATTAAAGTCGAGCGGTTGTATTGAAAATAACTTTGTTTTATAATAAACATTTTTATAACCTTGGCCACTTAGAAATCAGAAATGCCATACTTTTCAAATAATACACTCTCAGAGTTGTGATATTATTTCTGCTTTCAACTTTTAGTTCATATAAGAGTTTATGATATGAGACAGTTCAGGATTGAGATTGCTCAATAGCAGCGAAAATTCAGACTCTCTTCTATGTGCCGTACTAGTTGCTATGGCTACAAAGCCAGTGTGCCAGTCTGTTCTCATGGACTATGTATGTTACTGCAAGGGTGCTGAGGCTAAAGGAGTAGGCAGGGCAGGGGGCATATAACACAAGACCATATAGGTATACTTTTCTGCATAGCATGAAATCATGTGACCAATTAGAATGTACAGCGGGGCTGTTGAGTTGGCAAGGTTCGTGCAAACTTTGATATCTAGCCATACTAAGTGGTCCCAATGGATTGCAGCCATCGTATCTTCTGACAGGTAGCCAAGCCATGCTGCTTTTTCTGGAATAGCCAACCCACTGTAATGTCACCATGGTTCTCAGTGACAATTAGTCCATGTAAGTCACACCTGATACAGAGTCGTGGCCATCATAGACTTGAAAAATACGTGAATGGATAATCTTTCTATTTTGTAGGGGCCTATGTTACGCAACGTGTGTGCACATTGATAAAGTCGATTATTCATCCTTGTTCTTGGTATAACCCAAGTGATAGCATGTTTTAGAACACAAATGGTAAATAGTGATTTTTATTTCTGAAAATTAATATCAGACCAAGATCTCTATTTTGATTATTGAAGAGAACAAAAAAAATATTTATTATAGGCATGTTTAAGTCATACTGATTTCTTTCAGGGGAAGTCATATCAAATAAAGTTTTAAAATAACAATGCTATTAAGTTAATTAGAGCTTTAAATAACACTGACAGGCAGTCAACTCCCATAGTTTTATTTCTACCCCAGATCTTTCCTCTGAACTTCAGAGTCATATACTCAGCAGCCTACTGAGCCATTTCCAAAGACATTTATTAAGTCATCTCAAAATTGTCCTGCCAAAAACTGGACTGCAGAAGTCCCCTCCTGGAACTTGCTCCTCGCCCCATCGTCCTCATCTCAGGTGATTGCAATGTAATCAGTCATGATGTTCAACCTAAAACACCTGGAGTCAGCTCAGACTCCTTTTCTCTCCTACTCCACATCCAGCCTACTTGCAGCTCCTGTCTGCTCCGTCTTCAGAATATATCCGCAATCTGACCCAGTCTTTATCTCTCAGTCCAAGATAGAACGACTTGACAGGGAGATGGCAGTTGCTTCTGTCTGCTCCCTGATTCTGCTCCAGTGCCCTAGAGTCTGTTCTCAACACAGAACCATAGAGGGGTCTGAAAAATTACTTGTTTCTTGTTACTCCTACCCCCTCAACTTCCAGTGGTTTTCCATCTCTCCTGGAGTAAAACCCCAACACCTTGATCCCACAGGATCTATACCATCTGCCTTCAACATACTCTCGCCCTTGTTTCTCTGACCTCATCCTTATCCCTCTTTTATATCCTTTGCTGGAGACTTCTTTGACTCCTTGCATTTCCTCCAACCTCTGGGCCTCCTCCTATCTCAGGTTCTTTGCTGTTCCGTCTGCTTAGAATGCCTCTCTGTGTAAACAGCAGGAGAGCGGAGCCTCTTATGCCTTTCTAGACTGTGCTCAAACATCCTCTTCTTATTGAAGCTGTAACTATCTTTCTTATTTGATATCCATCCCTCCTCAATCTTTCCTATACTCGTTTACTGATTTATTTTTCTCCTTTGTACTAGTCAAATATTTGTCATCTGTAAAAAAGTAATGTCCTATTTAAATTTATATAAAGTGTAGAATTAGATAATTTTGGAGTTCAGACAATGCCTTAAATTATTTGGGCAGCTGGCAGCTTCTAGGCTATTTCATTTTACATATTTAGCCAGAGTCAACATAACAGTCCAATCCTACATGGTAAATAAAACACTTTGCTTATCTGATGGACACTATGCACACAGATTCAGTTATTTTAAGAGCTTACGGTCATGTAGACATGGTAATGGGAGTTTGTGCTTTGTGTCCCGGTGTAACAGCAATAACGTGTGTGATCAGGAAGCAGATGGGAGAGGTACCCAGCGGAAGATGTAGAAAGCAGTGACAGATTAGATACTGTCAGGGAAATGTACACACATGCTGATACTCAAAGCACATTCATTTATTCTTCCTAATCAGTGCTAAATCTAAGGCCCTGTGTCTTATGGATTTCTTCCAACCACTGGAGAGAAGAAATAGTCAACAAAGAGGGACGTGGCTGCCATCGATTTTGAAGGGAGTCTTATCTATCTGTTAGTTCAACTCCAGAATACAGGGTGGAGTGAAAGTAGATTTACAGTTGTGAGTACTCGAAACAGTTTATTCTTGTATTGCTATTGATTAATTATTGTACTATTTTCCAAACGAACAACTGTAAACCTACTTTTGCCCCACCCTGTATTTCATTGTGCATTTCCCCCCCGAACTTTCCAATTTTAAATTTCACTATGTAACTATTTTTTTAAATTGGCATTTTCATGGAGTTGTAAGGAGGTGTACTTATATTTGATTATTGGGTTTCTATTTTCTGAAATGCTGGTTCCAATCGGCTTGTTAGGTGCTCAGTTTGATGAAATTAACCATCAAATTCCTAAAACTCCAGGATGCTGTTTCCGTCCATGTCATTCTCAATTTGATGCTATTCTTTGTTTTAATATCAAAAATTATCCCTGGACAGTTTGGCTCAGAGGTTGAGCGTTGGCCTGTGGACCAGAGAGTCCTGGGTTCAGTTCCCCCCAGGGGTACGTACCACCAAAAAAAAAAAAAATTATTTTTTCCAAGATGCCCATCAAAAACTTGAGACTTGTGATGCTTTTATTTATTATATTCACTTTTATTTCTGTAGGAAATATAATCTCTAAACATAGACTTAAAAGGGAAAAAATATTTACATTTGTTATAGAACCCCTTTGGGGAAAATAAACTCTAAACTCTGGCCATGTGCAAGAGTATTTAGTGAAAACTGTACGACTCTAATCTGTACAACTGCAATTTACTAGGTTTTCCAACAGTTTATTTCTCTCATTTTGCACTTTTCATTTTTTTTTTACTATGAAGATTACATTACAGAATATACACAAAAAGTCTGGTAATTTTTTTTCTGCTGACAAACATTGTGTTGGGACATAGGAAATTTATGTGATTTTCATTGACATTATTTGTGCCATATTGCATGTAAAGATGAACTTTCATACTTTTTTAAATATGGGAGAATTCAGGTCAGTATGTTTTGTTTTGTTTTCTTTTTTTTTTTTACTGCCTTGATTTTTTTTATTAATTAATTAATTAATTTTGTTGCAGATGTTTCTCCTTTTCCCCCCACTGATTCCCCACTCCTCCTCCCTCCCCGCCCTGTCCCCAGCTTTGTTGTCCATGTCCATTGTTCATGCACACATGCATATAAGTTCTGTGGTTTATCTCTTGTTTTCTAATACTTCATGTTGATTGATAATACAGGGTTGGTATGTGTGTTGGAAATAAATAAAGGAATAGTATCAGAGGAAAGACACTAAAATATTAGGTTTTAAAACCTTTTAATAAATAGCTCACAGCAGGTTACTGTGTTAAAGCTACAGTTATATTTATGTCTATGCAGTGCCCAGGAAAGTTATTAAAGAGGAAAATGCTAATGATGTCGGTGTATTAATGCCAAGCTAATGCTGAAGGGTGGTATTTGAAGAGTGAACATGAAGATATAGATGTGAGACTCATTTGGTTGTTTAAACTGTTACGATTTCAGGAAGCCTCCTGGGCTGTATGTACTTAGGATGACATAGAACATGTTGGGGAGATGGCTAAGCGTTGCACGGTTCTCATGGATGACGGCTCGCGGACCTTCCCGGATATGAAAGCAGTTCAGCTTTCTCCACCGCCGGAAAGAGCTTCCCCAGGCGGCGGAGGGCATGAGGAACAGGAATCGAGTGAGTCTAGCTCAGGGAAACGGCTGGTGCTGACCACAACTGGGAGAGATGCTCCAGAAGGTGGAAATTTTGAAGAAATAAAGCTTTTAGATGTTATTTTTATTGAATGCCTACTATGTGTCAAAGATTAAAATGCCATATCTCATGAATTCTCAAAGTGAGGTTAAGTTGAAAAAACTAAGTGGTAGAGGGTAAGTGACCTTCCCAGTGTCATTACTGATAATAAACGCTGATCGTGGGTTAGACACTGGCTTTGGGGAAGGCTATGTTTTAGACTGTTTATTAAGAGCCATTATGATTTGGAAATATAGCAGAGTACTGGTAGTAGTTAAGTTGAAATAAATAGTCGTTTCTCCCTCATTTTTCTTTGCTCAGGCCTACACTTGCCACCACACGAACGCAGTAGCACTCCTGGCTTGTTGCACTTTAGAAAGGCCTCTTCACACCTGCGTTTTGTCACACTTGAATCAAACGGGAACAGCTAGACTTGCAAAGCTCTTCAAGGGACTGTTTGTGAAAGTCACTTCCAGACCTCTCTATGTCCCTCGGCTGCTGGGAATGAAGCTTCAGGTCTGAGGCAGGATGTAGCTGCTGGCTTGTTCATTTGTTCATTCACCCATCCATTCCTTTATTCTTCATTCATCACACCTCTATCAGTACTGACTATGCGATGGTCGCTGTGTTGTTTGTGAGTGAGTGTCAATAGTGCTGAGACTTGCTGTTAGAGGGTACAGTCAGCAGGAAAGGCAAATATTAAATAATCAATTACAAGTTTAGGAGCTGAGAGAGAGAAGGAGAGAGGGAGGGAGAGAGAGAGAGAGAGAGAGAGAGATTTTAGGTGGTATAAGTATGTAGCAGGGCGATCATGACCATAATTTAGACATACACTGTACCTGAGAACATACAGCCTAGAGTGACAATGAGATAATTAAACAAGCAAACCAAATAGAATGAGTAAGTATCCAAGGGGAACATAGAGTACTTGGGATCATTGGAAAGGGTCACATAACTGCCTGGGAAGGATAAGTAATCATTTTCTGAAGGAAGTCATGTGAAGGTTGAGATCAGAAGGTTGGTCAAGTCTGAGTGCACCAGGTTTCAACCTAGACTACCCATGGGACTCATCTGGAAAACTTTAAAAACATGTAAGTGGATGCCAGCACCCTCCCCCCAGTCACTGTAGTCACTAGCTTTAGAGTAGCACCCAGGCATCCATGTGTTGTAAAAGTTCTACAGGAGATTTGAATGACAGTTAGGTTGGAAAATCAGTCAGCCATCCTTAGACTGTTGAGGAAGGATTGAAAAAAATCCCCAAGAAAGGAATAATAAGTACATTAGAGACTGAAAACGTTTATTTCAGCGGAAGCATAATATCTGGGGTTGGAAAGTGAATAGGAGTCAATGTAGGTGTCTCACTTGGAGTTTGCGGCTGTGAATGTTCATGGGGAGATGTGCGCTTTCTCACGAGGTCTTCAGCAGGCACGGTGCACCCGGACAGTTGGACATCTAAATATACCCAATGTCGGTTTCTTTCCAGGCAACCATGACAACTTTTATTTCCTTCAACTCTGTGCTGCCATTGTTTGATATTTCTCTCTCCCTTCTCTTCACTGATGAACTTGTACTCATCCTTTGTCCTCAGCTCACAAGGCCCAGATGGAAAATATTTTAACCGCTGTAAGCTATGGATAATCTATAAGTAAATGGCTGTGGCTATATTCACATAAAAACCTGATTTGTGGATGCTGACATTTAAATGTCCTATAATCTTCATGTGTCACAAAATATTATGCGCCTTTTCATTGTTTTCCACTATGTAAAAATGTAAAACCATTCCTATCTCGAGTACCGTACAACAAGGAGGGCTTAGCCCCCAGGCAGGTCTCCCAGCCGCTGTTCCAAAGCATCCCTACAAATACCAACTTAGTCTTCACAAAAATCCTTGTAGGTAAATACTTCTACTGTTTCATAGATGTGCAAACTGAAGCAAAAAGCAGTTAAGTAATGTGTCCAAGTCACACAGATGCTCAGTGCCAGAGGGGGTCAGAACCAGCTCTTCCACACTCCGCCCTGCGGCCCTCACGACCTGTTGGTCACGGAAACGTGCGCAGACGTTTCGAGGATCAATCAGAGACAAACCGTCAGAGCTCTGTGAGGCCTTAGACCCGCACTCCACGTGCACACTGAAGGTGACAGCAGAGACGGGATCAAATAACCGGACGGACTGATCGGAAATGAGCGGGGGTGTTCAGGAAACCAACAGAAGACAGTAGAAAAGACTCACTAGGCTCTCAGATATTTTTTGTTTAAAAACCAAAAAATAGACTTTTATAGACTTCAGAGAAAATTGATTCTATTTATTTTTACATTACTGTGTTTCACATTAAATCAATATTTCATATAGTCCGTGTGTGTGTGTGTGTGTGTGTGTGTGTGTGAGCATACAGGTTCTCTTCTAGTTTGGGGAAAATGTCAAGTATATGTAAATAAAGGCAAGTGTGCAAAGTGCTATGGTAGAGGTGAGCCTATCTAACAGCTTTGAGAGTGAGGGATGCTTACTGGTGGGCATTTCCCGTCAGTTACCTCCTACTTATCCTCAGGGAGGTGCAGCTAAGTGTTTTCAGACAGGGGAACAGGATTGATAAGGGGCCAGGGGCAGAAGGAGGAACATGGCTGGTTCTGGGAATTCTGAGTCCAGTCTGGGTAAAGCATGGAGTGAGACATTTTCAGGGGGTAATGAAGTAAAAGGATGGAGCTACAGCAGGGAACTGGGAGGATGAGTGGATATGTCCAGATCATCAAGATTTTATGTGCAAGGCATGTGCACACTTGTGAGTTAGTGGGCTTCTCTGAAGGGTTCAGGAACAGGTTGACATGCAGCGTGGGGTTTTGCAAGCTCACCCCAGCAGACTAATAAGAAAACTCATGGAAAAGAGTTAAACGGCTATAGTAATGCACAGGGCTCTGATATCTTATTCTCCCATAAAATAAAAAATAAAAGTATGCAATAAAAACAAGGAAAAATATTATTGAACAAAATAGTCTTCTGATTGGATACATCTAAAAAGCTCATCATGATCTGTGCCATCTCTGTTGGCAACATAGAAACAAAGTATTTAGAGCATATAAGATTTACTTTGAATATGGGAATGTCACTTCTTTTCGCTATACTGAGTTAGGCTAAACTGAATTATTACTTTTCGTCTTTTTTTTTTATCCTCACCAGAGGACATTTTTCCATTTTTTGTTCAGATAGAGTGGGAGGGAGAGAGAGAGAAACATCGCTGTGAAAGGGACACATCGAGTGGTTGTCACCCCGACCCAACCAGGGCTGGGGACAAACTGCAACCGAGGTACGTGCCCTTAGCAGGAACCGAACCCGGGTCTCTCTGGACTGCAGGTCGATGCTCTAACTGCTGAGCCAAACCAGCCAGGGCTTACTTTTAGTCTTTAAACAGTTGTAGTTTAGTTAATAAAAGATGAAGAATAGTTTCCCTGTGTGTGCACACATCCATACATGTATAAAATATTAGACCCATATGGTATGAATGTATTAAATGCTATGATTATAAGATCCAATAAAAGGCAGATTTCAAAGTGGCTTAATTTATTATTGATTTTACTTGAAAGGAAAAAGAAACACTTTAAGATGTGTTTAACTGAGCTACATTTTTGTAACTTGACATGCCTTCTTAGAAAAAAATCTGGCTGAAATCTCTATTAGATGGTCCTTGTGACCAACCCTGTTCTCTTGGAGAAGGTCACCCTGTGAAAAGACAGTTTGGAGAGAAGGAAAGTTGTGGTACATTTCTGTATTATTTACCTATGTGCAGTTGAGACCATGACATGGGGCTGCCTCCTTTTCTTCTCCAAAGAATTGAAGCCGTTGTGGCTGTGCTCATGTCTCGCCCGGAGTCTTTAAACTACTCAGATGTACGTTCCTTAATGGCTTCAGAGCAAGAAGATAAGATAAACTAAACAGATACGATGCTGTGGCTTTTAGAAACAGTCTCCTTCCGAGTAAATATATACCTGCAGCATAAACTGAGTTTAACTTAAAGCAAATATAAATATCAGACATCAATTAGTGGCCTCAAGATACTTTTAGTATATTATATTTATGTTTTAAGTTTCTTTGTGCTGGGTTTTTATTTCTGTGGTATAGCGATGAGGATGGTGGAGTGGGAAAAGCCTAGATTTGATATTTATACAGACTCAGGAGCATTCTTAGTTTGCTTTCTGGTTCCCAATTCCTTCCTCTGCACAGTGGGGAGGCCTGGGCAGGGTGGGAACCAGGAGGAGGGAGGGACGAGTGGGGGGTGGGGCCATCAGTAATACTCTAAACAATAAAGATTTTTAAAAAAGAACATAGCTCCCAGATGGTTTGTGAGGGTTACAGCCTGAGAACTTAGCCCAGTGACTGGAACATACTAGACTCCGGACATGGCAGCTATAATAGTTATTATTGTCTTAGTTTAGTTATAGGAGAAAAGAAGAAAGTAAGGATGCTCGGTTGAGCGATTGACCTAAAAAACTTGGCCATTGCCAGAAGGACTATTGTAAAAAATGTCTTTAACTGCTATCATTATTCTCTAAGTATTCCAAGGCTGAACTAAAAAATATCATATTTAATAGAGTTAATGATCCCTTTGAAACATCTAATTTTCATAAAGAAAAGTTTGTTTTTCTTTTTAATAATTTGAAGACATGTGTACTCTACTGGATGGTATGCTGATGTTCATTCAGAAGCTCAATGAAATAAGTAGACAGTCTTTATTATTAAAGAGAAGTATATTAGTTATACTGTAAAAGGCAAATTACATAAAGCTGCATTCACATTTGTTTGGACACATCAAAGTCAGTACCCCCCCCCCCCCAATTTAATTAACTAAGGAAATGACCAGATACACACTGCTTACAGGTATCCATTCATTCATGGATTCTACAACAGAGTGATAGTTATTATAAATAATAATAATTGAAATGGTAAATTTTAAAAACAACGTTGTCACAGGTCACTCTTTACTTTGTGGAGCTTGATAAATTCTGGTGATGCTATCTCCTGATTCTAAAATCAGTCCCAAAGTTATTCTCATTAAGTTCTCCCAGAAACAGTATATTTATATTTTGAAATTTGATGGCGATTCTATTTTCTTTTCCTTTATTGATTTTAGAGAGAGAAGAAGGGAGAGGGAGAGAGAGATAGAAACATGGATGAGAGAGAACATCAATTGGCCGCCTCCTGCATGCTCCTCACTGGGGATCGGGCCCACAACCTGAGCATGTGCCCTGACCAGGAACTGAACTGGTGACCTCTGGGTGCAAGGGCCGATGCTCAGCCACTGAGCCACACTGGGCGGGCCAATTCTATTTCCTTAGCTAGCAACTGAAAGTTTTCAAATCAATAATATTGGTTCTCGCTTTCAGCCAGAAGTGATCTCTTTTCCTTCTGAACAAAACAGGGCTTTGTGAATCTACGCCGATATAAATACTGCCTCCTACTTACATATCGGAGCACAGTGTCTTTTTAATTAGAATCTAAATACGTGCAGTAAAGAGTATGTCTCAGACATGCTCAGTGATACACTGGCCAGCACACGGTCTTCTCTGAAAATTTTAAAAGCCAATAGAATGTAAGTATATCGAGTAATACGGGTTCTGAAGTCTGCTTTTATAACAACACTTACACCTCATGATTTATGGTTTTACTTGCATAGTGAATTAAATTATACTTAGTGGAGGATCAGGAAATTTGAAGGTCTAAAAATGTTCCTTTGTCCTTTTATGTCTCACTTATGTCATAAAGTGTCATGATTTGAAGGTTCATCCATTTTGTAGCATGTATCAGAATTTCATTCCTTTTTATGGCTGACCCATGTTCCACTGCATATGTACCACATTCGGTTCACATGTCGATCAAAGCTTGGGTTACTCCCCTTTGGGCGTTTGCTAATAGTGTGGGAATGAGCACTGCGTGCAGGCTTTCAGTTCCCTGGGCGTAGACACCTGTCTCCAGGGGGCGCTGCTGGGGCACGTGATGCTTCTGTGCTTAGTGTCTTGAGGAATAGTTTGTGATTCCACTTGTGTGAAATAGCGAGCTTGGCAAATGCACACAGACAGCAGAATAGAGATTAGCAAGGGCTTGGGGGAGGGAGAATGGGGAGTTACTGCTTAATGGGTACCAGTTTCTGTTTGGGGTGTTGAAAACGTTTTGGAAATAGATAGTGATGATGGTTGCACAACACTGTGAATGTAATGATGCTACTAACTTGTACTCTTTATTTTTTTATTATTATTTTTAATCCTCACCCGAGGACATTTTTCCATTGCATTTTTTTCTGATAGAGTGGGAGGGAGGGAGGGGGGAGGGGGAGAGAGAGAGAGAGAGAGAGAGAGAGAGAGAGAAACATTGATGTGAGATAGACACATCAATTAGTTGCCTCCCACACGACCCCGGCCAGGGCTGGGGATCGATTGCAACCGAGGTACATGCCCTTGACTGGAATTAAACCCATGACTCTTCCGTTCACGGGCTGATGCTCTAACCACTTAGCAAAACTGGCCAGGGTTTAAATTGTACACTTTCAAATGGTTAAAATGGCAAATATAAAATGATGTATATAATTATGATATATATAAATGAATAGAGTAATATGCCAAAACCAATGAATCATACACTTTAAATTTTATGGTACATGAATTATATTCCAATAAAGCTGTTTACAATATCAAGTTTATCTGAAGGAGATGTTAAACTTATATTCTACAGATCACTTTATGGTAGCAGGAGGTAGCTGGAATGAATTGGATTTGGGGAATTTATGCTTCCGACAACAAATAGGCCTGTGTTGAACAGCCTAAGACTACATAAAAGGGGGGAAGTGACCATCAAAATGGAAGGAACCCACTGTATGGGAGAGCATCATTGCCAATGATGTATCAAATAAGGGGTTAATTTCCAAAATATATAGAGTGCTCATACAACTCAACAAAAGGAAGACAAAGAACTCAATTAAAAAATGGGCAGAGGAGCTGAATAGACACCTCTCCAAACAGGACTAAGAGACATATGAAGAAATGCTCAACATCACTAATCATCAGAGAGATGCAAATTGAAACAACAATGAGGTATCACCTCACACCTGTCAGAATGGCCGCCATCAACAAATCATCAAACAAGTGTTGACAAGAAAAGGGGACTCTGATACACTGCTGGTGGGAATGCAGACTGGTGCAGCCACTATGGAAAACACTATGGTGTTACCTCAAAAAATTTAAAATTGAACTTCCATTTGACCCAGTGATCCCACTTCTAGGAATATACCCTAAGAAGCCTGAAACACCAATCAGAAAGAATATATGTACCTCCATGTTCTTAGCAGCACTATTTACAATAGCTAAGATCTGGAAACAGCCCAAGTCTCCATCAGTAGACGAATGGATAACAAAGCAGTGGCACATATACACAATAGAGTACTATGCAGCTGTAAGAAAGAAAGAAAGAAAGAAAGAAGGAAAGATCAACATGGAGGGACCTGGAAAGTATTATCCTAAGTGAAATAACCCAAGCAGAGAAAGACAAATACCACATGATCTCACTTATTTGTGAAATATAATGAACATAACAGTCTGAGGAATAGGGTAGACCCAGAGACATGGAAGTAGGGTACAGACTGACAACCCTCAGAAGAGGGGGTTTTTGGGGGAGGGAAGAGATAAACCACAGAACTTATATGCATGTACACATAACCAATGGACATGGACAATAAAGCTGGGGATGGGTTGAGGGGGATGGGGAGGTGGGTGTCAATGGGGTAAAAAAGGAGAAACATCTGTAACAAAAATAAAATAAAAAAAGGGAGGAAAAGCCATGATTACTCATCTCCAGGTTTTTTAAATTTAAATATTGACGCATGAAGCGATGTCCATGAAGTTACCCTGGCAAATTTAGGTGGTGAAAATCAGCAAAGTATACATCCAAAACACAGATACACACATATCCACATGAGTATAGGCTAATAGATAGTACTTTGCAAATTACAAACATTGGAAACCACTCAGAACAAGGGCATTATAGTTTGTTGCTGTTCTTTTAACATCTTACTTTTGTGCATACAATATGACTTAGCAACTGTTCATTTGCAATATTTATGCATAACATTCATTCTGAGTTTGAATCTTCAAAATCACCTTTGTTTAGATTTTATATAGTTGAATAGTAAATGTACTAGAAGTTAATGGAATATGTACAGATGCTGGCTTTCACTTTAATGCCAAATAATCCAATAACTTAGAATAATTAAAGATTTTATAAGTTGAAATTGAGGTGCTACAGAATGTTTGCAAATTCATATACAGGTCATATTAAATTCTGAATCTACATATGCATACATTCATAAATATTTATATCAAAGCAAATATTCTGCTTTGCTCTTCCATAATTTGATTCCTGCTTAGAGATAATTTTGTATTTGAGAATGTTCTGGCTTATATTTTACCTGCTGCCCCACTCCTTAGCTCCCCTCCCAAATGCTAGGGGATCGTGACAAGTGATGAACAGATCTGAGAAGTGCAACAGTGAACAATTTCCTCTTCTGTTAAAAATACTCATTTTTATATTAGATTATTTGTTTGATTATGTTTATCTCATTTTGAACTTATTTTTTCAGCTGCTCCAGTTGATGTACTAAAAGCTCTAGATTTTCACAATTCTCCAGAGGGGATATCAAAAACAACGGGCTTTTGCACAAACAGAAAGAACTCAAAAGGGTCCGATACAGCTTACAGAGTTTCAAAGCAAGCGCAACTCAGCGCCCCAACAAAACAGTTATTTTCAGGTATGTTCACTTTGTTACTATGGTTACTACTACTGTGTCAATTCTTATTATTTCTTTTTATCATACTATATAATGCACAATTATGGTGGGGAATATATTTTTTAATATATCAGACAACAAATAGATTGTGGTCACCAAGGCGACAAGGAAAACAGCTAATAATTTAATAATTGCCCATTTTAATTTAGTACCTTCACAGAAGCTATGCCTATTAGAAAACTTAACAATTGGTTGTTTTATTTCAAGATGACAAAACTTGAAGCCAACATTATGTCTGGCTCATTTTTGCACCCAATAATTTGGAATTTATTTATTGGGGAGAACGTAGCAACTTCACCCTTAATGACTAACCAGGTTGATTTGATGAACATGTGGATTTAGACATACTTAATGAGTATCATTCTAAAATTAATGTATGTTTCTGTTGAAAAAAAATGTCTTCAGCAGATGTTATACAAAAGAGTATTCTGTATTATTTTTAGATGCTGTTCTTATCTCAAATATAATAAAAGTCACATCTCACTTGTTGGGAGATGTGAGACTAGAGATTCTGTCTTTGCAGGTAAAGGTTTCTAAACGGCATGGAAAAATACTTGGTGAATATTTTTTCTTTCCATGAAAGCACTAATTGATCTAATAAACAGATTATCTAGAAATCATGATAATGTAGGACAAAGCAGTTGAGTTGTGAAATGACAATTTCTGAGCATCATATTTTCTAAGCAGATAACTCATTGCAAGTACTTGCCTGCTATTGGATACATGCCAAATACTTTTTCATATAAGTGAGTTGAATGTTTCCATCCTTATATAATTTAGTTTCACCGAGGCTCTCGGACTTGTCCAAATTCCATGGAGTTAATATTTAATCCAGGTCTTGTTTTGTGTTAAGGCCAGCATAGTCTATATAATCAAGTGGATTCATTGGGTGCTTTGGGATCTTCTTAGAAGCAATTTATTATATTATTTCTTAATATTATATTCAACTGTCTTTCTTTACCTGATGGAAATTGAGTTCTTTATTTTTACATAAAACTGTTTTTTAACAATAGAACAATTATAAATCAAGGGACTAAAAATTACAAAACAAGATAGTATGTTTTTAATGGAAGGAAATATTAAAGTACATGTATATTTAAAAACACATTTATTTGGATAAATTATTGATTCTTCCAAAATGTTTCTACTTTTGCAGTAATTTTTAAGAGACAAAAGTAATAAACTGCAAATATAAACAATGTAAGTGCCCAGTTTTCTGACTTTGAAAATAAAAAATTAAAATGATTAAGTCCATAAAATAATGAAAAAGCAAAATAAAAAGTTATAAATTATAAAAATTAAATGGTTTTTCTAATTTTCTGTACTCTAATGCAAATATAAGAAAGGACATAAATTTTCAAGAGAGAACAGAGAAACATGGGTTAATGGAAAAGCTTCAGAAATGCTCAAGAAATTAGTATATAATCTTTTATACTTTGGCTCATCATCTTAGGATCAGTTTTTGTACCTTCCAATGTGGTAGTTTGATTAATTTGATCATTTCTGTTGTTTTACTCATGGAAAAAGACCATATAGGGTTGGGCAAAGTACGTTTACAGTCGTGAGTATGAGAAACAGAGTTTATTCTTGTATTATTGTTTTTTAATCATTATATTATTTTCCATACAAACCACTATAAACGATTTTGCCCACCTTGTAATGCATGCCGCTGGGATCTTCCATGCCAGCTGACAAAATTTATCTATATCAAAGTTATTTTTCCTCCTTACAGAATTGTGTCTTAAGCACATACTAATAGTTCTAACACTGACTGCTTCGAAAGGAAGACACTTACGGCAGAGACCTCCTTCCCCGCCAGCCAATGACTCTGAGCTTGGCTCGTCCGGGGCAGAGCTTTCTGCTAAGTGATGCAAAGTTGGCAATTAGTAAAATGCACCAAAGACATGTCGGTTAAAAAAATCTAAGCAGTGAATATCCTTCTTTATAAAATTATTTTAAAAGATCTTTAAAATGCTATGTGGAACACGTTTTTCTTTCTTTTTCAATTTTTCTTCTTCTTTTTTTTTTTTTAATCTTCACCCGAGGATATTTTTCCATTGACTTCCAGATAGAGTGGGAGAGAGAGAGAGAGAGAGAGAAACATCGATGTTAGAGAGACACATCGACTGGTTGCCTCCTGCACAACCCCAACCAGGGTTGGGGATCAAACCTGCAACTGAAGTACATGCCCTTGACTGGGAATCAAACCCGAGACCCTTTGGTGCTCAGGTGGATGCTCCAGTCACTGAGTGACACTGGCCAGGGTCGAACACTCTTTTTTCCATTATGGGGAGACAGAATAACAACTTCTGTAATGAATAAAGTGAGCAGTAGTGTTGGGAACTTCAACATTGAAGGGGGTGGGAGGTCACCAGACACTCATTGTACTAGTTTGTAGAATTAAGATCAATTCTTCAAAGTCCCAGTTTGCGACCTTTAATTGACATGTCTGAGAACTCCGAGCATGTGGATGGAGTAGAAGCTGTGATTTTCAAATCCTGTCTGCCCTCTTCAGAACACCGCTGTGGGTCAGACACCATGCTAGAAACCTCGTGCATGTTGGTCTTTATTTTCACCACCGTCTGGATAGGGGACTATTTAAACCTAATTTATGGATTAGGGATTAGAAATGTGAAGAATTTGAATGTAATCATAGAACCACAGAGTGATGTGAGCCGGTCTCTGTTACACTAAAGTGGGCTTTTCCCACTGGGCAAAGTAGCCTGCCCCCCATCTAAAACCCTCCTGGCCCCTAGGCTACATCAGGCAACGTGTTAGTTAAAGGGAGACATGTCCTGCATGGAGACATATTGACCACAACTTAAAATTAAAATCAAATAATAAAGTTATTGTGCTTTTTTCCTATCTAATTTAGTCATGGATACAATATCTATTAATCTTCAAAACCCACTTTAAGAACCACTGTTGATATGATATACTGAGAGTTAATTATGACTATCACAACATATCTATGATTTCTCTATATGCACAGTTTTAAGGTAGTAATAGCATTTCTTTCCTAACAGCACCCTAAGAGAGGATGCCTTATCCTTAGTTGTGTTCACACATTTTGAAACACAGGTCAAGTTGAAACATTCCACATTTTTCTTGTATACTGATCACTGCTTTTTCAGATAAAAGTTTACCTATTAGGTGGTTTCAGTTCTGTGGCTGAACTACATTCACAGGGAGTTCTCTCTGACAAAGTCTGTTGAGCAAACTTGAACAGTTTTGATTAGCATCGGCGAGGGGCAGACCAAGGTGGGCACAGTGTCTAGATCAGACTGACATGAAGTCCTGACTTTTTAGATACTTACATTTCCTTTTTTAAAGGTCATAGCTTAAAGAGTATAATTAAAATGTTATTGCTTAATTTTAAATTGGGAAGTAGTTCATAATTGAAAAAGTTTACTCACTAGTGTAGGTAGAAAATGACAATACTCAAAAGTAGTGCTGTACCAACTGGATGATTAATTCATATTTATTGTAATTTTTTAGTCTGAAATAAATATATTTCTTAAATTCCTCTTTTCTTTTTTCTATGTAGACTTTATTTTGTAATGTTTTGGCAAAAAAAATATATACTATTTTCCCCTAGCTCATAATATTTTAACATTTTTTAAAGGTATGAAATATTTGAAAAATTGAGGTACATTTAAGGAAAGAATTTACATGATTCTCAACAGTCTGAGCCACTCATTTGAAGAAAAATTTAATTTGCTATGGAGCTTCTTTCATGATAGGCTGAAAGACCTAGATTTTTATCTATAGTAGAAGCAAATCAAACATGTCTTCTTATTGATATGTTTTGTTACTTTTCCATTTTATTTATATAATTATTTTTTATTGATTTTCATAAATATAAAATTGGATGTCTCTGTGATTTAAGTCAAATTAAAATGTGTAAAAATATATGCTTTTTTTCCTACAATAGCAAAGCTTTTATAGGCTGGTTGTGATATAATAAATTTGTATTGATAATATTTTTAAAAATAAATTGAGAATTTTAAAGAAATAATTTTTAGTTTGGAGTTATATATCTATTGAATTATCTCTTCATCTATATAGATATAGATATAGGTAGATTAGAACAGAATAGTTAACATTAATTGACTGCTTTATTTTTAACATACTTTTATTTAATTTCTACATTTTAAATAATTTCCATTACATAGAACATCTTTCCACTATATTATTTTAAATGGCTGCATAGGATTCCACTATACAGATTTTTATTTTATTGGTAGTTTATTTAACCAGTTCCAATCATTGCAAGCAATTTTAACATTTCATGATTATACTGTTTTGATGAATTGACTTGACATAATATCATTACACATAATCATCCTTCCCACCCCGAAAAGTTCATAGAAGTGGAACTGCTGATCTCCTATCAGCGTTTGAATTTCAATCCATGGCAGTGCTATTCATAAGTATTTTTATTATTTTATGTTACTATATATGATAAAATTCAGAAGGAATGGATTGAATATGGGAACTCTTGGTGCTGGCCAAGATATCATTGATTACAGAAGCACATATACCCCTGTTTTGCATATGACAACATTTTAATTGAAATAATCTCATCCTGCAGATACAATGCCTGCTTTACTTACATTCCAGAGTGGTAAGAGAATACAGTAAGATATGTGAAAGACTTAAAAAGATAAAACCCATAATTTAATATACAGTGTTTTTGTAAAAGAATAAAAATTGCCTTTTTTTTTTTTTTTTACTATCTGAAACAATTTGTGCTGTTCATCAACTAATATATTAATTGAATAAGTGCTTTCTTTCTAAGCACTTATATAGATCTGGCCCCAGGCTGGGATTTTTGGGATATGATGGATAGAAGAGGGAATCAAAATAATTTACAATCAAATGGACCAAATATCTAACAGTTCTGATTTATGATGACATAAGCTTTTTTTATTAGTGAAACTGCTTTGTGTGATAGGAAAAGCTGATCAGAACTGTTCAGCTTTCGAAGGGCTGACAGAAAGAACATCTGTTTACACTATGTTCTTACACTATGTTCTTACACTGCCTCTTTGAAGAGATGCCGGATGGCTTCAGATTAGACAAGGGCAGAAAATACAAATCTTGCACCAAAAGTGGGACTTACATGTTTTAAAAGTGCTTACTCTGTGTTTGATATTGTACCTGGCATCATAATTTTGTTTCCTAGCTTTTTATTCAATTTTATATAATTACTGTGCTTTATATGAGTGGCTTTAAAGTTGGAATATAACTTGGACAATTATTGCAGGAAAGACTTAATAAAGCTTTCTCTCCATTTGTTTTTAAACTTTTAAAATTGATTTGAGAGAGAGAAAACACATCGATTTGTCATATCACTTATTTATGCGTTCATTGGTTAATTCTTATATATGCCCTGACCGAGGAATTGAACCCGCATCCTTGGTGTATCTGGACGATGCTCTGACCGACTGAGTTACCAGGCCAGGGCCCTCCTCATTTGTTTCCAAACCTGTATTGTTATCACTATTTGAACTTTGGTAACTTACTAGGGCCACATTGAAACTTGAAAAATAATGGGGTGGTCCAGGAGTAATTTGGAAATTTTGAATCTGACTCTTTGGACTTCTCTTCTCAGGAGGAACTTTTCCGGAAGATTTTTCAATATTATTTACAGTAAAACCCAAAAAAGGAATTCAGTCCTTCCTTTTATCTATATATAATGAACATGGTATTCAGCAAATCGGCGTTGAGGTTGGGCGGTCGCCCGTTTTCCTGTTTGAAGACCACACCGGAAAACCTGCCCCAGAGGACTATCCCCTGTTCCGAACTGTCAACATCGCTGATGGGAAGTAAGTGACACCATGATCCATGTTTCAGCGGAAAGCAATTCTTTCCCTTGATTAATTCAACAAGTATTTAAAAAGCGTGATAGAGCTTTTCTGTAGGCTGGCGATAGAGAAATCAACAAAGCAATGACATAGCTAACCTTGCAGTTTACTGTCTGTGCAGACAAATAATGAGCAATAAAAAAATACTAGTAAGTAGTATCTCAGGCGGTGATAAGTGTGAGAGAAAGATGGAGTAGGGAAAAGTTTAAGGATTGGTGGTGAGCTTGCACTTTTAAGAAGGGAGCTCAGGGAAAACCTCACTAAGAAGGTGCCCTGTGAAGGAGATTGGGGGCATGTTATGCTGACAATGAAAAGCATGCCATCCCGGGAGGAGGGGAAGCCAGTCCAGGGGGGCTGATTGGTCTAAGCAAGGTCACGGGAGCCAGCCTGCCGGGAGCCGACTGGAACGATGGGGCTGGAGAAGCCATGTGAGGCCAGATGCTGCAGCACATTGTAGATGGTTGTTAGCACTTTGGGCTCTATTCCGAGGGAGATGCGCAGTCACTGAAGACTGTTTGAGCAGAAGAATGATCTTACCTTTTACCAATCAGCTTAATATTGGCCAGCATCAGAAGCCTTAAGTAATACTTGGCACGTGCTATGTACTTTTCTAAACACTCTAAACATAAGTTAACTCATTTAATTTATCACAACTCTCTGAAGAAATTAATATCAATCATTTATTTTACACATAAGGCAACTGAGGCACAAAGAGTTTAGCTAACTTGCCCGAGATCAAATATTTGGAAAGTGGCCGAGACAGGTCCTGTCTTTAGAAAGTGGTCCATAATAGGGTCAGACTCTCCAATAACCACAACATTCTTCCAAAAATCATGCTGAATTTTGAATTCTGTTCTGTGAACATTCTCTCTAATTTAGGGAGCAGCTAAATTTCAATAAATGCATATTAATTTTTTATGGCATTTTATTGCTGAATTGAGGCTTGTCAAAATCGATTTATCTGAGAAATGACATTTGATTGTAGACTTAAGAAGGAAATGGCAGTGCACATGGAAAACAAAATCCACACTCAGTGTAACTTTGTCAGGGCCTTGGAGGGAACTTTGTGTCTGTGCCAGAAAAAACTCGGCTTTCAAGAGTCATTTACATTATTACCCTTAATACTTTGTATGAAAAGTGATGATAGTTCTATGAACAAAACAAATCAGGGCGAGGAATGCAGGATGTACATTTCAGACAGGGTTGTTCTCTTTGATACGGTTGCGTGGAGCAGTTACAAGTTGGAAGTGAGGGGGTGAGCCCTGTGGCGATGAGGAGGACCATCATTCCCACAAGAGGGGAGCCCCGGTGCGAGGGACAATAAGGAGGCAGCGGTGTGGTTGGCCTACAGGGATCAGAGAACAAAGCAAAACAAAACGTGAGGCCAGAGAGGCAGAGTAAGTGCTGCTGCTTTTACTAGGACTATTCAATAGTTTTAGCAAGGTGGAGACATGATCTGACAATTTTTTATTTTTTATTAATTGTATTGGGGTGACATTGGCTAATAGGATCATACAGGTTCCAAGTGAACATTTCTGTTACCTGATCTGTACACTGCATTGTGTGCCCACGTGGCCTGACATTTCTAAATGTTTCTCTGCTTGCCTACGAGAGGAAGCAGAGATCAGGTAGGGCCTCGGTGGGACAGGGGAGCCTGGACAGAGTTGGGAGACACTGGAGTCTGTGTATAGTTTGAATATTAGAACTGACATGGTTTTCTGATGTCATGAATGTGTAGTATGAGATGAGAGGAAGAGAACAACTAAGAATAACTCCAAAACTAAGTGCTAACTCAGTGTTATGAATATTATATACGGTGCCGTAGTTTGACACATCATTTATTAACAGAGCTTAAGTTAATCCAACAAAAGTAGCAAATTTAGCATCTTAATCAGATTTTAACAATTGAAATCATTTTTATTTCCTGTTAATGAGAAGCACATGCCTACAATAGTGAGAATGGTTCAAGTTAGGACACAGGCATCTGAGCAGGAATAGGTGTAAACTGTAGCCTAATAGTACTAAGAGGTTCCTAACATAAATCTCTGCTCAGTTCAAACCAAGTAGCCACCTATGCTAGCTGCATGTGTTGTGAAAGACCAAAGATTCCGTGTATATGGAAATACACTTGGTCCTCATCAGTCGCCGTGCCAAGTCACATGAAACAGACATTTTGGGAAGGCTCCTGCCACTTTTTGGGTACTTTATTTTATGGATCTGGTCCTAGACGTTTCTGGAATATTAATCTAGCACTTTTCATTTGGAAAATAAAATAAAATATAAACCAGAGTGGCTTGCAAAATCCAGTGAGTTTCACTTAGTGGTTATGTTAGCACCAGATACTGTTAATAAAACCTACCATTTTACAGTATGATGAGGGCATGTATGTTTCCAAAGGGCTGGGTAGCTCTCCCCCTGACGCCTGTCATCACCGCCCTGAGGTGGCTGGAGCTGGAGTGTCACAGTGAATCGAAACTCTCTCCACACATGTGTGGACTGTGCTTGCTTTCAGCATCCCCACGTCCTGCCAGCTCTGGAAAGAAGGAGAGATTGTGTCTCAGTCTTGGCTCGTGCTCACAGTCATGATCTATAACTGTCTTGAAATTAAAATGGAAAAATAAAACGAAAGCACTTGCAGTAAATGTGCATCAAGACAGAGGCACATTGTGTTTTATAATTAGGATGTTCCGTGGCTCCAGATGGAGCATTCATCCAATTGGTAGACATACCCTTTGGCAGTGAGTCTCAGGGGGTCTCTAGAGAAGAAGTTGTTGTTTTATTTTTAAGTGGAATTTCACTTTGGAAGAAAGCATTTACGTATATGAAAACTATTACTTATCCCGTATCCCACCCGTAATCTCCTATCAAATACCCTCATCAGGACATGCATGGTAAGCTTCTGTTGCAGCCATCCAGGGAAGTCGGGGTGGCGCTGCGTTACCGGCGTGGACAGCCATTGCTGCTGCACATCTTACCTGCTTGCACCCTGGAGTACCCAGCACTGTTCTGGGTCAACAAGGAGTCTCCCCTGCCAACTGATTGTTCATAAGTGAGCCTGCATTCCATACAATTTCTCACTTCCACAATTCCAAAGGCACTGTCTGTTAACGTGAATGATGATTCAGCAACAATGCTTTGAGGCTTACCAAAGGGTTATTGGGCTTTTGTAGGTGGCATCGGGTAGCAATCAGCGTGGAGAAGAAAACTGTGACAATGATCGTTGATTGTAAGAAAAAAACCACAAAACCACTTGATAGAAGTGAGAGAGCTATCGTTGACACCAATGGAATCACGGTTTTTGGAACAAGGATTTTGGATGAAGAAGTGTTTGAGGTAAAAATAAATCAAACATTATTTTCAGCTGACTATTGTTAAATTAGATGCACCGAGTTAATAACAGTAACAATCAATATGTGCCGAAAGCGAAGCTGAAAACTAAAGGGTGACCTACTTTCTCCCCCTGTGGGTGTAGCGGTGATGTCTTCTATTGTGTGTGAAAGAATGAGGGGACAATGGTGACTCTAGCGTCTGGGAAACGCTTACAGAGATTGGTTGATTTGAACACAGGCATACTATTCTCCTGGGAAGGGCAAAGGGCTATACTCTTCGTACTTGGCATTATTTTCTTTAGAGAAAAGAACATTTTCTTCACTTCCTTCTCTGGGAGATTAATTTAGAAAAGTGTGTAAGTCAGATAGTCTACCTTTCTCTGTTCTTTGCAAACATTTCCAAAGTAAAATAGAGATTGCAAAGAGGAACTTTACGTTTTTAAAATCACTCCTTAAAAATGATGTGAAGGTCGTGGTAAAGAGCCTTCTTCCATTTGTAATCCCCCAGTTCTGATAATCACATTCTTTCTTTGAATCCTTCAATCACTGGACTTGGTAATTTGTGCTTTCATTTTCATTTAGTAAATTATGAACAGAACAAACAGACGTGGGCCTGAACCCTAAAGGGATACACTTCTGAGACATTGTTCACTACTCTGATGATTGTTGCTATACAATCTAAGTAATTTATTTTTCAAAGTGTAACAGAGTAAAGCTGTGAAAAATATTACAGATTAATAGACATTTTACATGGAAGATATATTGTATTTTGTTGATGTGTGAAAATATATATCACAAAAATGTACATATGTTTCCACACATACACACAAACAGTATGTATTTTCATAAAAAGAACAATGTAAATTCAGAGGACCAGCAGACTATTGCACTCCTGTACTTATATACATAACCTACAGCATAATTTTAATAATAATTTATAGTGGTGACATTTTCAGATTATTTGTTTGGGATTCTATTTGTTTTTTACATTCTCCACTGGTGTTTACCTAAGCCCTTCCCACTAAACAAAATGTTTTAACATTATATCATACTAAGTGAAATCATAAATTGATCCAGGCAATATATAATAATATACTTTCAGATCTCCCGATATCATGCTTTGATTGCACAAATATTAAATAAATATTAATATATTGTAAACTAATTTAATTTCTAGTCTTGCAAAAATTTTAAAAATTATATATCTATTTATCTATATATATAGTATTGATTTTAAAGAGAGAGGAAAGGAAAGGGGGGGAGAGAGAGAGAGAGAGAGAGAGAGAGAGAAACATTGATGTGAGAAAGAAACATCAATTGGTTGCCTCCCCTACTCAGCCCAACCATGGACTGAACCCGAAACCTGGGTGTGTGCCTTGACTGGGAATCAAACCTGAGACTTTTTGATGTACCAGAAGAAGCTCCAACCTACTGAGCCACGCTGGCTAGGGCACAAGGAGTTATTTTAAGTGTAAACTATTTGGGAACATCAGTTTCACAGGCTAGATTTATTTTTCTAACGCACACAACATTACTTCCCAGGAACATAAATAAGTAATGTGGAATCACCCTATCAATGGATGGTTTCATTTCATAGCTTAGGTGAACCTATTGCTAGACAGCGACAGAGCCTGTGGGAGTGGTTGAGTGTCGACCCATGACCTATGCACTAAGAGTCACCAGTTCGATTCCCAGTCAGGGCACATGCCCAGGTTGTGGGCCAAATCCCCAGTGGGGGACATGCAGGAGGCAGCCAGTCTATGTTCTCTTTTATTGATTTTTCTATTTCTCTCTAAAATCAATAAAGAAAAAATTTAAAAAATGATTAGAATATATAAAGAGGAAATATAGAAGAGGGGAAAATATGAATTGATTAATATGAATGAATGAAGTAATTCTCAAAATTTTCTGGCTCTAAAAGATAATGTTTAATGTATATACATGTATATATGTATATATGTGTGTGTGTGTGTGTGTGTGTGTGTGTATAGACTGGATTTCTTTTTCACAGTTTCATAGCATCAAGAATTTTATTTTTACCTGAGCTTATTTCTAGGTTAATATTAATTTTTAAAATGTAATAAGAGCCTCTGTGTTTCATAGGCTGATTATTGTATCAACTCCTAGAATACAGAAACATAATCTCCCTAAAATATTCCATGTTTTCAACCACTGCTAACATAAACACCTCTGGCCAAGAGGCCTCTGGTAAATTACCAAAGGCAGAGGTACTGGAAGCAAAGATGATTATTATTATTATTTTAATTAATTCTTAACTTTCTAATACCATATCTTATTTTCTACATCCTGAAATAACTCCAGCTGTTTATTTGGAAAAACTGTGAAACCACTTTTTAAAAAGTAATCTTTAAAAGACTCATTAATGAAACCATTAGTGAGCATGACAGTAAGAAAAATAAGTTTATGAAGTTGCTTTGCATGTTGGTATTTCATGAAACCCTATGGAACTTCATTTATTTATTTTTAAATATACTTGTATTGATTTTTAGAGAGAGAGAGAAATAGAAATATCAATGTGAAAGAGATACATTGATCGGCTGCCTCCTGCACGCCCCCCACTGGGGATGGAGCCTACAACCCGGGCATGCGCCCTGACTGGGAATCAAACCAGGACCTCTCAGTCCCTGGGAGGACACTCAATCCACTGAGGCACACAGGCTGGGTGAAACCCTGTGGAACTTTAAATAAAACACTTATTTAATATGAAAAGTAATTTGTTTCAGAAAAGTAACTGAATGTAGAACTTTCACTACAGGTTTATCTTCTTCTATCTTTCATCAATTGAATAGGGAAACTATTTTACTTAATAAAATATTTAGAAGGCTTTAACACAAGAATATTTGAATTGGATAAAATTTTTATTTATCTAATTCACATATCCAAACAGTCAATCTAAAATTCAAGTCTTATTTCCTAAAGTGTATTATTACTGTATGGGTATATAAAAATTTAAAAATTTTTAGTTGATTCCACTTGAAAAATAATATGAAAAAATAAATCCAAACATACATATTTTAAAATCAGAACAAAAATTTCTAACTTATCATGAATAGATATGGGATTTTGTCAAATGCTTTCTTGGCTTCTATTGTTATAATGATGAAGTTTTTGGTTTTTACCCTCTTGGTGTAATAGATGATATTGATTGATTTTCAAATGTTGAACTAGCCTTACACACCTGGGATAAATTCCACTTGGTCATGTGTGTAATTTTTTTTTTATACATTGTGGGATTAGATTTGCTAATATTGTGCTGAGGATTTTTGCATCTGTGCTCATGAGAGCTATTGGTCTGTAGTTTTCTTTTAATGTCTTCATCTAGTTTTCGCATTAAGAAACACCTTATGGAATGACTTATGAACTATTCCCTCTGCTTCTATCTTCTGAAAGAGATGTGGAAGATTGGTATAATTTTTTCCATAAATGACTGGTAGAATTCACCAGTTAACCATTGTAAACTTGGTACTTTCTGTTTTGGAAAGTTATTAATTATGTATTCAATTTCTTTAATAAACATAGGACTACTCAGATTATCTATTTCTTGTATAAATTTTTGCAGATTGTGTTTTTATTTTTATTTTTTTTATCCTCACCCGAGGACATTTTTCCATTTTTTGTACAGACAGAGTGGGAGGGAGAGAGAGGAAGAGAGAGAGAGGGAAACATCGATGTGAAAGGGACACATCGAGTGGCTGCCACCCGCATGACCAACCAGGGCCGGGGACAAACTGCAACCGAGGTACATGCCCTTAGCAGGAACCGAACCCGGGTCTCTCCGGACCGCAGGCCGACGCTCTAACCGCTGAGCCAAACCGGCCAGGGCACAGATTGTGTTTTTAACTAATTGGTTCACTTCATCTGATTTATCAAATTTGTGAGCACAGAGTTGTTCGTGTTATTCCTTTATTATCATTTTAATATACATGAGATAGCCCTCTCTTTAGTAATTTGTGTCTTCTCTCTGTTTTCTTAGTTAGCCTGTCTAGGGGCTTATTAATTTTATTGGTGTATACAAAGGAGCAGCTTTTTATTTTATTTATATATATTTGCTGTTTTTAGTTGTGCTGATTTCTGCTCTAATTTTTTTTATTAATTTATTTTTGTTACACGTTTCTCCTTTTTTCCCCATTGACATCTTCTGCCCCCCGCCCCCCAGTCCCCAGCTTTGTTGTCCATGTCCATGGGTTATGCATATATGCATATAAAGTCTGTGGTTTATCTCTTCCCTCCCCCTCCTATTCTGAGGGTTGTCATTCTGTACCCTACTTCCACGACTCTGAGTCTACCCTGTTCCTCAGAATGTTATGTTCATTATATTCCACAAATGAATGAGATCATGTGATATTTGTCTTTCTCTGCTTGGCTTGTTTCGCTTAGGATAACACTCTCCAGATCCCTCCATGTCATCTCAAAGGATAAAAGATCGTTTTTTCTTACAGCTGCATAGTACTCCGTTGTGTATATGTACCACAGCTTTTATATCCATTTGTCTACTGATGGACACTTGGGCTGTTTCCAGATCTTAGCTATTGTAAATAGTGCTGCTATGAACATAGGGGTACAAATATTCTTTCTGATTGGTGTTTCAGTCTTCTTGGGGTATATTTCTAGAAGTGGAATCACGGGATCAAATGGCAATTCAATTTTAAATTTTTTGAGGTAACACTATAATGTTACCATAGTGGCTGCACTAGTCTGCATTCCCACCAGAAGTGTACTAGAGTCCCCTTTTCTCCACACCCTCGACAACACTTGGTTGATTCTTTGTTGATGGTGGCTATTCTGACAGGTGTAAGGTGATAACTCATTGTTGTTTTAATTTGCATCTCTCTGATGATTAGTGATGTGGAGCATTTCTTCATATGTCTCTTAGCCATTTGTATGTGTTTTTGGAGAGGTGTCTATTTAGCTCCTCTGCCCATTTTTTAATTGGGTTCTTTGTCTTCTTTTTGTTGAGTTGTATGAGTACTCTATATATTTTGGAAATTAACCCTTTATATGATGTATCATTGACGATTATGCTCTCCCATACAGTGGGTTCCTTTTCCATTTTGATGGTTGTTTCTTTTGCTGTGCACAAGCTTTTTAGTTTGATGTAGCCCCATGTGTTCATTTTTTCCTTTGTTTCTTTTGCCTTAGGTTGATGTATCAGTGACAATTCTTCTGCATATGATGTCTGATATTTTGTTGCCTACATTTTCTTCTAGGATTTTTATAGATTTATGAGTCACATTAAAGTCTTTTACCAATTTTGAGTTTATTCTTGTGCATGGTGTAAATTGGTGGTCTAGTTTCATTTTTTTGCATGTAGTTGTCCAATTTTCCCAACATCATTTATTAAAGAGGTTGTCTATACTGTATTGTATGCTCTTGCCACCTTTGTCAAATATTAATTGAGCATAATGTCTTTGGTCAATTTTCAGGTTCTCTGTTTTGTTCCACTGGTCTATGTGCCCGGTCTTGTGCCAGTACCAGGCTGTTTTGATTAGAGTAGCTTTGTAGTATAACCTGATATCCAGTATTGTGATCCCACCTACTTTGTACTTCTTTTGCATGATTGCTGTGGCTATTCAGGGTCTTTTTTGGTTCCATATGAACTTTTGAAGTATTTGTTCTAGTTCTGTGAAATATGTCATTGGTGTTTTGATGGGAATTGCACTGAATCTACAGATTGCTATGGGTAATATGGACATTTTAATGATGTTAGTTCTTCCAATCCATGAACAAGGTGTGTGCTTCCACTTTTTAATATCTTCTTCTATTTCTTTTTTCAATATCCTGTAGTTTTCTGAAAATAGGTCATTTACTTTTTTGGTTAAATTTATTCTTAGATATCTTAATTTTTTTGCCATGATGGTAAATGGGATTTTTTTTTTTTTTTTTTTTTTTTTTTTTTTTTTTAGTTTCTCTTTCTGTGAGTTCATCATCAGTGTATAAGAATGCTGTCAATTTCTTGATATTAATTTTGTATCCTGCTACTTTGCCAAATTCATTTATTAAGTCTAATAGATTTTTGATGGAATCTTTAGGGTCTTCTATGTATAATATCATGTCATCTGGGAATAATGACAGTTTCACTGCCTCCTTTCCAATTTGGATCTCTTTTATTTTTTCTTCATATCTGATTGCTGTGGCTAAGACTTTCAGTACTATGTTATATAAGAGTGGTGAAAGTGGGCATCCTTGTCTTGTTCCTTTTTTTAAGGGAAATGCTTTTAGTTTTTGCCCATTGAGTATGATGTTGGCTGTAGGTCTTTCATATGTGGCCTTTATTATATCAAGATATGATCCCTCTATCCCACATTGCTGAGTGTTTTTATCAGGAAGGGGTGCTGGATTTTGTTAAATGCTTTTCCAGCATCTATTGATATGATCATATGCTTTTTATCTTTCATTTTATTTATATGGTGTATCACATTTATTGAGTTTTGCAAATATTGTACCAGCCTTGAATTCCTGGGATGAATCCCACTTGGTCATGGTGAATAATTTTTTTAATGTATTGCTGGATCTGATTTGCTTGTATTTTGTTAATAATTTTGGCATCTATGTTCATCAGTGATATTGGCCTGTAGTTTTCTTTCTTTGTAGTGTCTTTTTCTGAGTTTGGAATTAGAATTATGCTGGCTTCATAAAATGAGTTTGGAAGTCTTTCTTCTTCTTGAATTTTTTGAAATAGTTTGAGGAGAATGGGTGTTAGTTGTTCTTTGAATATTTGGTAAAACTCCCCCAGTGAATCTATCTGTGCCTGGGCTTTTGTTTGCTGGGAGAGTCTTGATTACATCTTCAATTTCCTTAGTTCTTATAGGTCTGTTCAAGTTTTCTCTCTTTTTCTGGTCCAGTTTTTGGAGACTGTGTGTTTCTAGGTATTTGTCCATTTTGCACAGATTGTTGAATTTGTTGCCATATAATTGTTCATAGTATTTGTTAATGATTCTTTGTATTTCTGTGGTGTCAGATGTTACTTCTCTTTCATTTCTGATTTTGTGTATTTGGGTTCTCTTTCTTTCTTGGTGAGAATAGCTAAGGGTCCATGAATCTTGTTTATCTTTTTGAAAATCCACCTGTTTCATTGATCCTTTGAATTGTTTTTTGGTCTCTATATCATTTATTTGTGCTCCGATTTTTACTATTTCCTTCCTTTTACTTACTCTGGGTTTTTCTTTTTGTTTGCTTTCTAGTTCTTTAACTTGTGAGGTTAGATAGTCTATTAGAAATTTTTCTTGTTTCTTGAGGTAGGCCTGTAGTGTTATGAACTTCCCTCTCAGAACTGCTTTCATTGCATCCCATAGATTTTTTGTTGTTGTGTGTTCATTTTTATTGGTTTTCAGGAAGTTTTTAATCTCTTCCTTGATCTCCTCAGTAACCAATTCATTGTTTAAGAACATGGTTTTTAGCTTTCATGTGTTCAAATGTCTTTGCATGTTCTTCTTGCAATTGATTTCTAGTTGCATGCCATTGTGATCAGAGAAGATGCTTGATATGATTTCAATCTTCTTGAACTTGTGGAGACTTAGTTTGTGTCCTAACATTGTGGTCTATTTTTGAAAATGCCCCATGTGCACTTGAGAAGAATGTGAATTCTGTAGTTTTGGTATGTAATTCTCTGTAGACATCTCTTAAATCCTTTTGGTCTAATGCTTCATTTATAGTCTCTGTTTCCTTGTTAACTTTTTATCTGGTGGAGTTATCCAGTGATGTCAGCAGGGTGTTGAAGTTTCCTGCTATAATTGTACTGCTGTCAGTTTCTTCTTTCAAGTCTTCCAGAAGATTTTTAATATATTTTGGTGCTCCTATATTCGTTGTGTATATGTTTACCAAGGTTATATCTTCCTGTTAGATATATCATTTTAATATTATATAGTGACGTTCTTTGTCTCTAGTTATGGCCTTTATTTTGAAATCTATTTCATCAGATATGAGTATTTCTTCCCCAGCTTTTTTTTTTCCTTTTTGTTTGCTTGGAAAATTTTTTCCATCCCTTCATTTTCAACCTAGGTGAGTCTTTTGTTGTGAGGTGGGTCTCTTGTAAACAATATATATGTGAATCATGTTTTCTTATCGATTCAGCTGCTCTGTGTCTTTTTATCAAAGCATTCATTCTATTTACATATAAAGTGATTATTGATATGTACTTATTTATTGCCACTTTTGTTTAGTGTGGTTCTATTTTTCTTTCTATTTCTTCTACTAATTATAGCAGTCCTTTTAACATTTCTTGGTTTGGTGTTAAGGTATTTCCTTAGCCTTTTTTTGTCTGGGAAGCTCTTTATTTGACCTTCTATTTTGAATGATAGCCTTGCTGGGTAGAGTAGTCTTGGATTTAGATGTTTGTTTTTCATGACCCTGATTACTTCATGCCATTTTTTTTCTGGCCTTTTGTGTTTCTGTTGAGAAGTCAGCTGACAGACTTATGGGGATTTCTTTGTAGGTAACATGTTTCTTACTTCCTGCTGCCTTTAGGAGTCTCTCTTTGTCTTTAATTTTTGGCATTTTAATTATTATGTGTCTTGATGTGGGCCTTTTTGGGGTCTTCTTATTTGGGACTCTCTGTGCTTCTTGAACTTGAATGCCTTCTTCCTTCTCCAAATTAGGAAACTTTTCTGTCACTATTTCTTCAAATATATTCTCTAACTCTTGCTCATTTTTTTCTTGGGGGACTCCTATGATGCAAATATTATTATGTTTCCTGTTGTCCCACAGTTCTCTTAAGCTGTCTTTCTGTTTTTAAATTGTTTTTTTCCTTTTGGTTTTCTGATTGATTTTTTTCTACCTTGTCTTCTAATTCACTGATCTGGTCCTCTGCTTCCTCTACTCTGCTGTTTAGTCCTTCCAATGTGTTCTTTATTTCTGCTATGGCATTCTTTATTTCTTTTTGGTGGTTTTTCAATTCCAGTTTGTTGATTTTTCAATGTTTCTATCTCTTTACTCATGGTGTTGATGTCCTTACTCATGCTGATGTCCTTACTCATGCATGTTGAGATCATGGCTCTGAGTTCTACCTCTGATAGCTTGCTTAACTGTATTTTATTTATCTCATCTTAGGTAGAGGTCTCTTGTTCTTTCATTTGGGATTTGTTTCTTTGTTTCACCATTTTGGCCATCTCAATTCGTTTTGGAGCTTGCCAAATTTTCCCTGTGGGTGTTGGTGTTCTGCTGTTTGTGACTCCTTCTTCTGGATTTGGATGAGCATGAGAGGACCCACGTTAAAACCACTGTCAAGTCTTATTTTCCTGGGTGGATTTTCAAGCCCAAGAAAAGTTCTGTTATCCTCTAGCTTTTTGCCTGGAGGCTATTAGTCTCAGTTACTGGAGGAGCCTTGGTTTCTCAGTTAAATGAAAAACTCCCTCAGGTGTTTCGCATAAGAGGATTTCCTGAGGGTGGAGCAGATGATGATTGTTAATGAGCCTCAGTTTGCATTTCAATGGCCCACATGGGTGGGGTTGAATCTCTGAGGGAGGGGCCCCTGCTTCTCCCTAGAGCCCTGTGGAGTAAGATGGCCACTGTCCTCTGTGGCCACAACTCAGCAAAAGCTCTGAGCGACCTCCAAATCCTGAGTGTCCCCACACAATTTCAATCCTGTCTGCCCTTCCTATGATGGAGCCCAAGGTGGGTAGCTGTGGCTATTTTAGCTCTCTCTCTCAGCTCTCTGCACTATGGAGTTGGCTTGGAATTTTAACCCTGAGGGTGCTGTTCTCAGCTACAACCAGTGCTGTCTGTGGGCACCCAGCCCCCCTGTTGTACTTCCAAAGACCTACCAGGATCATTTCAGTGTCCCTGGATATATGGTCCTCACAAGCTGCTTTTCTGTTGCTTTTTCTCGATGATTTGTCTTTATTTTAGTTGTAATTCCAGTTTGGTCCTGGGAGATGGTCTGTGTAGCTTCCATTCACTCTGCCACCATTTTGGAATCTGGTCTAATTTTTATTATTTATTTTCTTCTGATTACTGTGGATTTAATTTTTTCTTCTTTTTCTAGTTCCCTAAGGTGGAAGCTTAGATGATTTATTTTAGACTTTTCTTCTTTTCTAATATATGCTTGTTTTACATATATATACATATGTGTGTGTGTGTGTGTGTGTGTGTGTGTATATATATATATATATATATATATATATATACTGCTTTTCCTGTATCCTGCACATTTTGATAAGTTGTGTTTTAATTTTCATTTCAAAAATATTTTAAAATTTTCTGAGATATCACCTTTGACTAATGTGTGATTGATAGGTATGCTATTTCTTCTCCAAGTATTTTGGAAGTTTTCAGACCCTTTTGTTATTTCTTTCTACTTCAATTCCACTGTGTTCTAAAAGCAGCTATTGTATGATTCTAGTCTTTTAAATTTGCTAAGGTGTGTTTTATGGCTCAGAATGTGGTCTATCTTGGTGAATATTCCATGTGAGTTTGAGAAGAATGTGCAATTTGCTGTGTTTGATGAAGTGGTCTATGGAATTAATTTCTATCCAGTTGATTGATAGTACTGTTGAGTTCAACTATGTCATTACTAATTGTTTGCCGCTGGATCTGTCCACTTCTAGCAGAAGGGTGTTCAACTCTCTAACTATAATATGGATTAACCAATTTCTTCTTGGGTTGTTTCAATTATTTATTTATTTATTTATTTTTTAATTATTATTGTTTTTTTATTGATTAATTTTTGTTACAGATGTTTGTCCTTTTTTCCCCCACTGATTCCCCCCTCCTCCTCCCTCCCTGCCCCTTCCCCAGATTGTTGTCCATGTCCACTGTTCATGCATACATGCGCTATAAGTTCTGTGGTTCATCACTCCCCCCCTCCCCACTTTTTAGGGGGTTGTCAGTCTGTACCCCGCTTCCGCGTCTCTGGGACTACCCCATTCCTCAAACTGTTATGTTCATTATATTCCACAAATAAGTGAGATCATATGAAATTTGTCTTTCTCTATTTGGCTTGTTTCACTTAGGATGATACTTTCAAGATCCCTCCATGTAGTCTCAAAGGATAAGAGATCTTTCTTTCTCATTGCTGCATAGTACTCCATTGTGTATATGTACCACAGCTTTTTGATCCATTCGTCTACTGATGGACACTTGGGCTGTTTCCAGATCTTAGCTATTGTAAATAGTGCTGCTACAAAGATGGGGGTACATATATTCTTTCATATTGGTGTTTTATGCTTCTTAGGGTATATTCCTAGAAGTGGGATCACTGGGTCAAATGGAAGATCAATTTTTAATTTTTTGAGGTGACACCATATTGTTTTCCATAGTGGCTGCACTAGTCTGCATTCCCACCAGCAGTGTACTAGAGTCCCCTTTTCTCCACACCCTCGCCAACACTTGTTGTTTGATGATTTATTGATGGCGGCCATTCAGACAGGTGTGAGGTGATACCTCATTGTTGTTTTGATTTGCATCTCTCTGATGATTAGTGATGATGAGCATTTCATCGTATGTTTCTTAGCCATTTGTATGTCCTGTTTGGAGAGGTGTCTATTTAATTCCTCTGCCCATTTTTTAATTGGATTCTTTGTCTTCCTTTTGTAGAGTTGTATGAGCACTCTATATGTATTGGAAATTAACCCCTTATCTGATATATCATTGGCAATTTTGCTCTGCCATACAGTGGGTAGCCTTTCCGTTTTGATGATTGTATCTTTCGCTGTGCAGAAGCTTTTGAGTTTGATGTAGTCCCATGTGTTCATTTTCTCCTTTGTTTCTATTGCCTTAGGTGATGTGTCAGTAAAAATTCTGCTGTGTATGATGTCTGAAATTTTGTTGCCCACAGTCATTTTTTCATATGTCTCTTGACTATTTGTATGTCTTGTTTGGAGAGGTGTCTCTTTACGTCCTCTGTCCATTTATTAATTGGGTTCTTTGTCTTCCTTTTGTTGAGTAGTATGAGTACTCTATATATTTTGGAAATTAACCCTTTATATGATGCATCATTGGCAGTTATGCTCTCCCATATAGTGGGTTCCCTTTCCATTTTGATGGTTGTTTCTTTTGCTGTGCAGAAACTTTATAGTTTGAAGTAGTCCCTTGTGTTCATTATTTCCTTTGTTTCTCTTGCCTTAGGCATTGTATCAGTTAAAATTCTACTGCGTGTGATGTCTGAAATTTTGTTGCCTACATTTTCTTCTATGATTTTTATGGATTCATGAGTTACATTTAAGTCTTTTATCCATTTTGAGTTTATTCTGGTGTAGGGTGTAAGTTGATGGTCTAGTTTCATTTTCCTGTAAGTAGCTGTCCAATTTTCCCAGCACCATTTATTAAAGAGGCTGTCCTTACTCCACTGTATGCTCTTGCCACCTTTGTCAAATATTAATTGAGCATTTTGCCTTGGGTCCATTTCTGGGTTCTCTATTCTGTTCCACTGGTCTATATACCTGTTCTTGTGCCAGTACCAGGCTGGTTTGATTAGAGTGGCTTTGTAGTATAACCTGATATCTGGTATTGTGATCCCTCCAACTTTGTTCTTCCTTTTCAAGATTGCTGTGGCTATTCGAGGCCTTTTTTGGTTCCATATGAACTTTTGAAGTAATTGTTCTAATTCTGTGAAGTATGCCTTTGGTATTTTGATGGGGATTGCGTTGAATCTATATATTGCTTTGGGTAATATGGACATTTTAATGATGTTAAGTTTCCCAATCAATGAACAGGGTATGTGCTTCCACTTTTTTATATCTTGCTCTATTTCTTTTTTCTGTTTCAATTTTTGCTTCACATATTTTGATGTTCTGTTGTTAGGCACATATACATTAAGGGTTGCTATTTTCTTGGACAGTTTTCTCCTTTATCATTATGTAATATCCTTGCTTATCCTGTATACCTTTCTATGCTTTGAAGTCTACTTGGTCTAAAATTAACACAGCTACTCTTACTTTCTTTGATTGGTGATAGCATGGTGTCTCTTTCTCCATCCCTTTACTTTACATCTATATGTGTCTCCGTATTTAAAGGAGGTTTCTTGTAGAGACTATATACTTGGCCTTGTTTTATGATCCACTCTGACAATTTCTTTGGGACTCTATTGTGGGTTCATTCTGACACCATTTATGCAATTATTTCTAAAAGGGGATCTTATGGCTTCCTTGCAGAAATAGTCCCAGATATCTATATGACAGTATCTCACAGTAGTAGTTTTATTAAACATATTTTTTCCTTACTGTAATTAGTTTAGAAGTTCTCAGATTTTGTTTAGATTTGGTATTAATAAGTTATTTACAGAGTTGTGTTGGCAAATATGATTTGTCCCTCTTGATTTTTCTGCTTTTAGGAGCTATGTAAGGTTTTGTGCAGACTACATGTACAACTAGATCAAGCTACAGCATTGGTTTCATCCATTTCCTGAGTATGATTTTTAGCCAAATGTGCAAGGAGCATCTGCTTTTGGTGGTGTGATGTGTTAATTACATTTCTATTGCTGCACATGGAGTTGATATGACAGGTGTGGTGAGGGACAATGCACAACAATGTGCCACATTATTTATGACCAAACCTCATTGATGCCGTAGAGCATTTTCTCAGTTCTACTTCCTAGATATCCCTGCACCGTGTTATACAGCAGCTGGGGGCATTCTGTTGTCTATAGTGCACAATAAAGAGTCACTCATTTGATCCCTTTTATAAATTTTATTTTTGTGTAGATTACTCTGGTGAAAGGAAATACTTATCTTCTTTATTTTTTGCCTTTTTTGGGGGGGGTTAATTATTAGTCTGTAACAATGTTTTAACTTCTCAAAGAGTAAGCGATCTTGCATGGCATTCTTGTTGTCTTATCTCTGTTACCACGTATTTTATAATCATCTGTAGCGATGTACAGTTTTCTTGTTAGACTCTAAATTCCATGAGGGCAGGATTTGCATCTTGTGAATTGAGATATGTCGGCAGAGGTGTCAAGCCCAGGGATTGGCACAGGTTTCTAGCCAATGAAGGCTAGTAAAAGGAAGGATGAGTGCTGTACGGGGATGCGGCTAGGCCTTTGCTAGAAGTATCTGGATGGGAAAGGGGGAGGATAGCTGTAGGTTAGCATTTGCCATTTGAAAGTTAGGTATTTATTATGCAACGGATTATTTCCTATTGAAGCAGAATAAGTGTTATATACCAAACATTGGGCTTACATAATTGATACAGAAAAATAAATAGTTGTAATAAGATATCATTGTGTCCATAATAAATATACAGACATGTCAAGGGAGGAAATAACAACTATATCCAAAAGGATGAAATATAAAGGGACTTTTACAGATGAAAGTTTGGAATGAACACAGCAGACGTGAGAAATGTAATTTCATTTGGGAGACCACCAGGTTGGGTATGCTGGGGCATGTCTATGGACAGCCTTTAGCAGCATGCTGAAGAAGTTGAGGTTTAAACCATTGCCCACAAGAAATATTGTGAAGTAGAGGAAATAAAAATTCAGATTAAAAAAAATAATTTTGTGGCAGTGAAAGAGTTAGTCTAGAATTGGAAAACCTAATGGAAAAGAAAATAAACCTATGATATATTGAAATAGGAGTTTAAATAAAAGGTAATTAAAGTAGAGACAAGGCCGTGCCATTAAAAATGGAGAAAAGGGTCTTGCTACTGTGGGGTAGAATTGACAGGTTTGGGGGAATGATTGTATATGCAAGGTTTAGGGAGAGGGAAACTTAATACTTTAGACTTCTAGCTCTGATACATAGGTAGTAAACAGGTGATGTTTTCTTCCTCCAAACATGAACTGTTTGGAATTTTAGCCGAGTTTAAAAGATTTTAATTCTCATTTTTTAAAAATAAAATTTAATTTGCTTTTAACAAAGCTTTAAATTGGCTAAAATACCATAGGATTATCTTGGACAAAATAATCTTTTAACATCTTCCTTGACTTCCTCAGTTTTATATTAAACACATATTAATGTGAAATTATTATTAGCTCAAAAAGGTATAATAAGAATGTGATAGATCATTTAAAGTACTGTTTAAGTAATTTTTTTAGGAACTAGATTTTTTTAAGGCATGACCTGGTTTATTTCTGTTTATGCTATGATTATCTAAGGTTCTTTGAAGAGTAGCAGTTATATATTAAGCATAGACTAAGTATGAATCTATTATTATAACTGTGTTATCTCTTCCTTGGGTAAATTGCAAGAGCTTTTTACTGATCTCCCTGCTTCTGTCATTCCCTCAACAGCAAGCCTAGAACAGCAGCTCATTCCGAAGTCCGTTTCAGCACTTAGCTGAAAGAATGAATATGTAAAAGAAGAATCTCACTTCTTTGCTCATAATCTTCTAGTGGCATTTCGTATCATGCCGAGTACAAGTTAAAGTTCCTTCATTATTCTGAAGACTCCTATGTGATCTCACTACACCCTCTGCCCTTTTCTCTGACCATACTCCTTTCCCCCTTGTTCCCCCTGGTCCACAATGCATCCCTTCCTTGAGCACATCCAGCATCCCCAGCCTTGGACCTGGGGATCCACCAATCTTCTGCCTGGAAGGCTCTCCCTTAGATGTCTGCATTTCTTGCTCCTTCAATTCTCCAGATGTCTCTGTTTCAGTGTTCCTATATCAGCAAAACTTATCACGATCATACATGGTGATATAGCATCCTACCTCTGACACATCTCCCTTATCATACTTTATTATATTCTTCACAGTGCTTAAAACTCTCTAATGTACTACATTTTGCTTATTTTCTCTCCTCCCCCGCTCCCCAGAATATAAGCTCCAAGAGGGCAGGTGCTTTGTGCTATATCCACAGTGTCTAGAATAGTGTCTGAAATTTATTATTGTCAAATTGAAGGAATAAGTATACTTTTGAGCACTTATTAATTCAAGGGGCATAGATCATCTGTGGCAAACAAGGACATAGCAGGCAAGGTCTGCTACTATTTTTTTCCAAGAGCAAGAAATTGAAAAGCTATTTGAAAAAGTAAAAACAGAAAACTTCCCTTACCTGGTAAAGGAAATAGACATACAAATCCAAGAAGCACAGAGTCCTAAACAAGATGAACCCAAAGGGGCCCACACCAGGATGCATCATAATTAAAATGCAAACGATTAAAGAAAAAATAGAGAATCTTAAAAGTAGCAAGATAAAAGCAGTTACCTACAATGGAGCTCCTGTAAGACTGTCAGCTGATTTCTCAACAGAAACTTTGCAGGCCAAAAGGGAGTGGCAAGATATATTCAAAGTGATGAAAAGCAGGGACCTACAACCAAAATTATTCTACCCAGCAAAGCTGCCATTTAGAATTGAAGGACAGAGAGAGCTTCCAGTACAAGTATAAGCTAGAGTTCATCACCACCAAACCAGTAGTATATGAAATGTTAAAGGGCCTTATTTAAGAAGAAGTTAAAAAAAAAGATAATAAATATGAACAATAAAATGGCAATAAATACATATCTATCAACAATTGATTCTAAAAATCAAAATAAACAAATAAACAGACCAGAAACAGACTCATAGATACAGAGAATATTTTGACAGTTGCTGGATGGGAGGGGGATTGGGAGGATGGGTGAAAAGGTGAAGGGATTAAGAAGTACAAATTGGCAGTTACAGAATAATCATGGGGCAGTAAAGTACAGCATGGGGAATATAGTCAACAATATTCCCACAACAGTGTATGTTGTCAGATGAGTATGAGCTTTATAGGGATGATCCCTTAGTAAGTTATATAATGTCTAATCACTGGGGCACACTCCTGAAACTAATATAATATTGTATGGCAGCTGTAATTAAAAAATAAAAAATAGTTAAAATAATAAACATTTAATTGAATTAATTTATTATTTTTGGTGGAATAAAGCCATGTTGGTAATTGTTTTTCAGTAAAAATCCCTGACTGAGCCCTGGCCGGTTTGGCTCAGCGGTTAGAGCGTTGGCCTGTGGTCCAGAGAGACCCGGGTTCGGTTCCCGCTAAGGGCATGTACTTCGGTTGTAGTTTGTCCCCGGCCCTGGTTGGGTCGTGTGGATGGCAGCCACTCAATGTGTCCCTTTTCCATCAATCTCTCTTTCTCTCTCTTCCTCTCTCTCCCTCCCACTCTGTCTGAATAAAAAATGGAAAAATCTTCTCGGGTGAGGATAAAAAATTAAAAAAAAAAAATCCTTGACTGAAAGTGTAAGACAAATGTATACTTTTTGTAGCAATCTTATTGAACTTAAGGCATTTTCTGTAATGCTTGGTAAATAGTTGTTGGATTAACAACTAGTCCTAGTAACGTAGTAACACTACCCATTTTCTCAAAATTGATTTCCTCAGTGGTTTTGGGACACCGTGAATTATGAGGGCGGTGTGGGCAGCAGATCTGTCTCTCATTACATGGCTTTCCTCCTTCAGTGCAGCCTGTGATGCATTTTTCAGTCAAACCAGAATTCTAAGCATTTTGGCAGCTTTCTTTTTCCACACAAAATTGTTGAGAATAACCATTAACTATATGGAATGTTGGAGGGAAAAAAACTGTGATGAGAACTAACGCCTCAGCAAATTCAGAAGTCTGGGTAGACAGGAAGCATAGGTTTCCAATTAATCTTCTGACAATGGCAGTTACTTCTTGAGAATTTTATGCCTTTTTAGGATTTAATGTCAGTCTTATTCCAGAATCTACAAACAAAAACTTCTACCAAGATCCCCCATACTTTTAACAAAGCCTTAATGTCAAAGATGAACTGAAACGTTAGTGCCAAGCAGGTATGCTATGAAAATAACTGTAGCACTTTGTTAAGCAGTTGCTGTTACAGTGGCACGTGGTGGAAACTGCTTAGCTAAATGTATTTTTCTTTCTCTCCTATTATATTTTTTCCTGATAGGCTTTACTTATAGAATAATGACTTTAAAGCTCCTGAACCTCAATTATTTTGGAATTCATTTTTAGAACAACCACAAATGAATTTTCCAGCAGCATTTCTTGTCTAGAAATTTGCCCTTCGGTTATTTGTTACTCGCCCTCAAATCCTACAATAATGATATGTAATATTTGTGTACACTTTACACTTTAAATACTGCTTAAGTACATATTAATTTTAAAGAATATCTAGGAAATGCAAGACAAGTAATAGTATTCTTAATATCAGGTATTGAAATAGAGGCTTGTAATGGTGGATACATTCACTGCCCAGCGATCCATTTATTCAGCAAGTGTTTATCTGGGCGCACTGTGTGCAGCCCATTCCAGAGACGGTGGGCAGTTTAGAGAATGAAACAAACAGGGCCTTACTGTCCTAAGTTTGTATCAGTGGGTTTTATTGAACAATGTTGATTGGCTGATTAAGTAGAGGACCACAGACTTTAAACTGTGTCTTCTGTCTTCTGGTAGAGACAGCATACTTTCCAGGCAAGAGATATATAGTGATTTAATCCTTAAACTTAGTATATGCATGAAGGGAAGACAGCCATTGCTACTTTAAGGGCTTCAAGTACATCAGGTCCTTGAATAAAGTTTCTTCTTTCCAAGTTGTTTTATTATGTCTTTGATGAGTTGCTGTAGGAACTTAATTCTTGTTTATATCAGTCAATGGAAATACTGATTTTGTTATACATCATTTTGCTTCAAGTCGCGGAACCTATCGAGACGTTAAGTAAGGGTTTACATATATATGGTCTTTCTCTTCTCACATTCCCTGTGAAATCATCCTGGGGTCCAGGGGCTCAGTTGGTTGAGCATTGTCTCATGCACCAAGAGGTCACCAGTTGGATTCCTGGTCAGGGCACATGCTAGGGTTGTGGGCTTTATCCCCAGTGGGGGGCATGCAGGAGGCAGCTGATCAAGGTTTCTTTCTCTCTCCCTTTACCTTCCTCTCTTTCTCTAAAATGAATATAAATATGTTTTTTAAAAAAGAAAATAGTCCCTGGCCAATTTGGCTCAGTGGTTAGAACGTTGGCCCATGGACTAGAGAGATCTGGGTTTGGTTCCCGCTAAGGGCATGTACCGCGGTTACAATTTGTCCCCGCCCCGGTTGGGGTTGTGTGGGTGGCAACCACTCGATGTGTCTCTCTCATCGATGTTTCTCTCTCTCTCTTCCTCCCTCTCTCCCTCTTGCTCTATCTGAAGATGAATGCAAAAGTGTCATCGGGTGAGGATAAAAAACAAAAACGAAACAGAACTGACCGAGATGATGGGTGTTGCTCTCCCAGCGGCCTGCAGGGAGGAGGGTCAGAAACAGTGGCACTGAGCTCACTGAAAGGTGGAGCCCAGCAGGCTCCGTCCGCAGCTGGAGTGCCAAGGGCCAGACTGTGACTGTGACAGCCACGGAAGAGTGGGGGATGCCACCCAACCTCCTCTCTGTCCATCTCCCACGGTCCTGGAGGTGACCCTTGTCTGTGCTGGAAACCGACCTGCAAGGCTGTTGGGTGATGCAGATTCTTTGGGCTCAGTGTAACAGAGGAATTTGTGAATCATTAGGATTTGGGAGCCATCAGAGAATATCACTTAAAAGAAAAACGAGACACTTTCTCTTTAATTGTTTCATTTATGCCATTTATGAATTGGGGGTGTGGGAACATACAGCCCAGAACATTAAGTTTGGCAAGTGCATTGTGTCCTTGAATGTTAGTGAAAAAGTATGAGTTACCTGAGAAAGAGACTGCTTGACAGGTTAGAGCGGGCCTTTCTGCTGGTTCTTCTGACACTTTTAACTTGGTCTGGCCTCCGGGGGCACCTCGCGGGCCGCAGGCGGGGCGGGCACCTCGCGGGCCGCAGGCGGGGCCGGCCCACTCAAGAGGAATTGAAGGCAATTTCCTGAAAGCAGACTGAATTTATCCTGGAAGTAATCATTATCATTTCACTTATAGACCTAAGAGCTTGAGCCCCCAATTTTTCCTTTCACTACAGTTCTTCACTGTATAAAGGGCTTTGCAGTCCTGTCCTTGCTCAGTCCAGAAACTGTGGCCCCTCCGCCCCCTCCGCCCCCTCCGCCCCCCCCCGCCCCCCCCGCCCCCTCCGCCCCCTCCGCCCCCTCCGCCCCCTCCGCCCCCTCCGCCCCCAGTGCCGCAGGCCCGCCCCCCCGCCAGTCCCCCCACACCCCCGCCCAGCCCCCCATGCCAGCCCCCCAGGCCCGCCGTCTCGGAACCTCCCAGGGCTGTTCTGTCCCAGTGGACTTGGAGGCTGGGTGACCAGAGACAAAATTGCAGCCGTGTGATTTACTCCAGCTCCGGGGGAGATGAAATTGCTAATTCTCGAAACTTGCGAAATTCAGGGAGATGTACAGTCAACAGATACTCAGAGGCTTCTTTTCCAGATATTGTCCAAAGTAAATTATCGTCTTAGGCTATGAGTAACAGCCAAGGTTGAATGTTACAAGTTTGTCTTCAGAGATTCAGAGTGGAACTGAAGACCTATGGGAAGAACAATTTCTAGTTGCTAGACTGACATTCAAGAGAGACTATTTGTAAATAAACTATTTAAAAATAAACTGTTTAGCCCTGGCCGGTTTGGCTCAGAGGTGAGAGCATCAGCTGTGGACCAATGAGTCGTGGGTTCGATTCTGGTCGTGGGTTCGATTCTGGTCAAGGGCACATATGTCAGCTGTGGTTCCCGGCCCTGGTCGGGTCGTGTGGGAGGCAACCAGTCAATGTGGCTCTATCACATCGATGTTTCTCTGTCTCTCTCTCTCCCTCCCTCCCGCTCTATCTGATAATAAGTAGAAAAATATCCTCAAGTGAGGAATAAAAAAAAGAATAAAATAAACTTTATTTGGACTGATGATTGACAGAGGGGAGGGGTGTTGGGGAAACTGAGCGAAAAGGTGGAGGGATTGAGAAGTACAGATCGGTAGTTACAGAACAGTCACCGGGATGCACAGCACAGCCTGGGGAATGTAGTCAATAATACCATAACCATGTACGGTGCCAGGTGGTACTGGAATATCAGGGGAGACACTTTGTAAAGTATATGATTGTCTAACCACTGTGCTGTACACCTGAAACTAATACAAAATAATATTGAATATAAATTGTCATGGAAAAATAAAATTTTAAAAATAAAAATAAATTGTTTATTTGAACAGTTCTAGTTGAACATTGATTCAGCCTCTGCATTGGCTCTTTTGGTTATACCAGAAATTCTTCTGCCATTCTTGTGATCTCATTTGGTCCCAAGCACGTGATCCATTCACAGGTCACTTTATTTGATCTCGGGGAATTGAACACCACAGCTGTACAGAGCCTGGCTTTCTATTGCTCATTTTAAGAAGCAGCTGCTATGTCATACAATTTAGGGGATTCTCAAGATGGGAGCTGACTTCACCCAAGCACTGCTGGGTCTCACACAGGATGAGGGGTTGAATTTGAAAATTCAGATACTTAACATTGACCCATGGACATGGGATCTTAAAATATTAAACCAATCTTGTAGGATACTTTTTCAATAGATATGATTTCTTACACAGACAGAAAAAGCTAAATTTGTTTTAACTGGTATATTTCATAGGATGTAATCACATTCATAGCACAGAGAATAGAAATAGTTGGGCCTTATAGAGAGTTATTATGTACGTATATAAAACAAAAATAAAAACAAGCCAAACAAACATTGTTCGAATACATGCATTACATTTTAGTTTTGAAAGGAGGATATGCTATGGTATTACTTATATAATTGGTCCAATAACTGTGGCAGGAACCTTTTGCACTGTACGTGGCTTTCAGAGGAACCTCATTTGTATAGATAGTCTATCAGATTTCCTTACATATGCTTCCAGTAGACTCACCTTCTCTGTAGGCAAACTCTCCAGCGTAGATCTGGTTTACAAAGCCGTGAAAGGCAAGGGAACTGCATCCACCGAAGCTTTGCAGTTGTTAGAGGAGAAGGATGCTTTTCAGAACCTGTTTGCTCCAGATGCCAACTTACTTGGTAACTTTCCCCTTTTCCAGCTGTGGAAATTTTTCTGACTATTGATTCCAAATATTTATAGTTCACTCAACCTGTCAGGGTGCTTTTGTTTATCTACAGACTGTCTCAGAACGTGCCATATGATTACCATAAAAACACTGTAAGATGTCTTCTGGGGGAGAGAGCACAGTAGATTTTTAACTGAGTTTTCCAGTTTCTTTTCAGTAGTATATTTTATGGCTGAGTATTTAACACCTGCAGTAAGAATTTATAGTGGAAAGTTTGGCAGGATTCCATTTATTGAAGTCAAGTTTCTTAACTAAAATAGTAAATACTTAGGAAACCATATTCTTTTCAAAAATATACTATTTTAAAAATACTGCATACATACAAGATAGGCAACATTTTTGTGTTTCAGCAACATCTTCACTTGATTCATTATATTTTCTATAATTTTAGTCTGGGATCACAGGGTTTTTAGCTTTGGAGAGGGCTCTCAACGCACTCATTTCACAAATGATGAATTAGGGTGAGCACCTTGCGTCATCCCAGGGAGTTAATGGCAAAGCTGGGAGAAATGTCAGGAATCAAGATTTCTAATTCAAACCCTCAAGGGACCAGTACTCAATGATGCCTCATTATTTTTTTTATACAGCCTAGTGAGGAATTCTGTATTCACATTTCTTATTATTTGTGATTACATTTTATAATTATCCACTTGTGGCTTCTCGGTGCTCTAAATTGATCGGGTGGTACTGTTGATCTTCACAATGAAATAACAAGGTCTTTAGTTACCCAGATTGAGTTTATTCAGGAATAGCAGAGGATTTGCAACTCGGGACAAGCAAACTACGGCAAGCCATAGACAAGTGCGAGGAGACAAAGGGCTGTTTCTTAGTCCTCAATGTTAGAGTCTCTTTAAAGTTTTAATGTCTATATATTCATCAGGCCCTAAGTGACAACTGTTAACAAAATGTAGAATGCAGAGAAAGCTGGAATAACTTAGAAATTATTCAAAATGACATCAGGAGTTCTGTGAATCATCTTCCTGTTCTCAAACCTACAGGCCTTGAATCTCTGAGTCAAATGGGTATCAACCGAGACATTTTTCTGGGCCTCATATCATTAATATGGTCATGACCCATAGATTTATATCAGAGTAGTTTTATGTTTAATTAGACCCATGTGGCAACAGATTGCTTCAAGTTCAGAATACATTTGACTTTTGAGCAACGTCGGCATTAAGGGTGCCAACCCTCTTCATCTGTGAATTTTTAAAAATTGTTGCAAATCTCCAAACATTTTCTGACATATTTATTGGGAAAAAGTTTGCATACAAGTGGGCCCCCACATTTCAAACCCGAGTTGTTCAAGTGTCAACTGTAGTAACAGCTGATTTGTAAAACAGGTGGGCGTTTCCCTTTCAAACCCTGAAGACTGTTTTTAAAAATGACACGTAAATACTTTTTCTTGTTTAGATATGTAGACATAAACTACACGTGGCCTTGGACAAGTCTTGTTCTAGACTTACATGTGTTTGAACATGCTGACCACATCCCTGTTTGTTTCCTGGCAGGGGGACATCCAACAGTTGTTGATCGTCAGTGACCCCAAAGCAGCTTACGACTACTGCGAGCACTACAGCCCCGACTGCGACTCCTCCGTGGCCAAGGCTGCGCAGGCTCAGGAGCCCCAGGTTGACGAGGTGAGGCTGTCAGATGGGCAGGGTTTCTGACTGCAGTGCCTGAGCCAGCGTCTTGCAGTTCGTAGGTTTAGCTCTATATATTCAATTTTAATGATAGTATGTTTTGTATATAATAGTGTTCTATTATTTCTAGGAAGAACTGACTTGAAAATCATTTTTGGTGTTTCTTCCCCTTATTAAAGTATTTTGTGACTTGACTTCCTTAAAAATAGACATACCTCAATTGCATATGATGTATATAAACATATTTTAGTTTTTAAAGGGGGGGGGGGGGAGATAATTTCTCAAAGCTATATTTTTGTCCTAAGCACTTCAATAATTAATACAGCCTCAAGACAAGGGTGCAGTATCTCCTGGGTCCCTGCCACTTGCCCAGGCCTTTGGAAATTTATGCAGATGAGAAAGGACAGTAGAACCATCTTAAAATTTTCAGGATGTGAGGGAATTTTTTCGATTTCTTACAGGCTACCCTACATTGATATATATGTTTTATTTTTCTTGTATAAAATTTGATATAAATCACAATGAAATAAAAAGCAGTATGAACTGATTGCAATCATTAAACCATTTACATACTCTTATTAATGTTCTGTCATTTTATTTGAAATCAGATGTGAAACCATTCTTTCAAGCTATTTTCTCAAGAAAATCAATCACAATGTAATCTGACTATTCTCATTCAAACCAAAAATACATGTATCTAAATTACTATAGTTATAGCAATTTTGTCAGACTTGAATATCCCAAAGAAAAAAAATATAGTACACTGTACCCTTTATCAGGATTTTTAGGTAATATTCTTTGATGTGGATTTTCTGGAAATTAAAAAGAAAACGAAGGAAATTAGTCCTCAGTTGGCATCAAAACTATATATTTAGATTTTTTTTCTCAAGTTGAAAGTGTTAAATTTTAGAAGAGATGATGGAAGTTTGAAAACATTAAAACTGTCCTGTTTGAAAATAGCTCAAATAGCATTCCCTTACCTTCTAAATATACTATCATTAGGGGCCTCCTTCTGAGTTTTGCTATTTAAAACAGACTAAGATCTTATCTTTTTTAATTAAAAATTTAAAAATACTGTTAATTAGAACAGGTTAACATCTTATTTTTTTTTTAATTGTTATTTTGCATGTGAGTTCAATTTGAATATTACCATTTAAATGCTTGAAGTACATATTTTTTGACATTACATTTTAAGGTATGATAGTGAATTCTGTTGTATTGATCTTTTTCCATGACTTAATATTAATTTTTTTTAAAACAGGATAAAGTCTTAAGAAGCTGACAGGAAGGTCAATATGAAAAAGAAAAGAGAAATTACTTGGATACTTGTGTTTGCTTGTTTCGCAGTTTCAAGTGCTTCGTTCTCTTTATTCCCTCATGATTTTTAAAACAGATTTCTATGAATTCCAAGAGGATAGGTAAAATAGCCATCAGTTTTAGTGCTTTTATATCTTGGAGATTGTGGAATAATTCAGTATTAACATGTATAACATTTAGCATGCATGTTCAAGATTGATGAAGTTTATTTTGCTCCTGTTTTAAGAAAGATAAGGCTCGTATATGTTTAGTAGGAGATATGGCTCTGATTTTTGAAAGAATAAAGGTATGCATTCCTAATATATTACCTCCAGGTGTCTTATTTCCATGTTTTAATGCTATTAGTCAGGTAAGCTGAGTTTTTTTGAATAAAAATAATTTTTATCCCTCTTTTATCTTAAGTTCATTTAAAAGTAAACTTGACTTTGTCTATTTTAGTTGTCCATACATATTTTTAGCATTATGAGATGCCAAATTTGTTTTTACTACAAGCATTTGATGAGAAAAACAACATATTGCTAGAAAAAATGGGTGCCTGAAAAATCTGGTTGGGAGATGCAGTAACATAGTCTCTTACTAGTTTCTCTATTGAATATGTCACAATGAAAAATTTAAATCAGCTTTCACATTTTTTTCCTATTTCTAAGTGATGTTGATATTTCAATAATCTGATAACCTTTTTCTACTAGTATGTAAAAAACTGGTTATCCAAATTTGTAAGCAATCCTTACATTAATTTCGAATTATAATATGTCATTATATTACAAAAATGCATTGAAAACGGATATAAAGGTGTTCTAACTCTACGAAATAGGAATGCCACTGTATTTGCCAATGAATAATGAAAATAAAGTGCAATCTGGAGCATCAAGCATACATGTTGTACTTTACATTAGCTTATTTTCTATTAATAAATTTGTGACATTGCATATTTATTATTCTAATTTGGATTAATAAATATGTCAGCTTCTTTTAGAAATTAACTAAAGTGTGCCTTTTCTAACGTGTAATTTAGTCTAGTTAGCATCCTCTAACTAACACATTCTAATTCATTCTTAAGAGTCAATTTTTAATGTTTATCATAATACTGAAAAATGCATAATGTAGATATATTTGAATATAGTGATAGTATCATTAAACTTGAATCTTATTTGAACCTGCACAATACCATCAATGTGGAAGAGTAGCTAATATGAAAATTATGACAGTTTTTAGATTTTTACACTGTTAGATTATTTTCCAATTTACAAGAAATTAGATGTTAATCTATATATGGTTCATTCTCTTTCTTTTTAAATTTGTTTATCTTGACTGATTTTAAAGAGAGAGGAAGGGAGAGGGAGAGAGAGATGGAAACAACGATGAGAGAGAACATTGATTGGCCGCCTCCTGCCTGCCCCCCACGGGGGTTTGGGGCTGTTACCTGGGCATGTGCCCTGACCGAGAATCAAACCGGTGACCTCTTGGTGCATGGGTTGATGCTCAACCAGTGAGCCACACCGGCCGGGCAATAACTGACTTCTTTGGCACAGGTTTATCGATAGGAAGATAGATAAGGTAGATAGATATATAGATAGATAGACAGGCAGATAGATTGATGGATTATCTTTATTTATATAAAGCTTCAATACGAGGCTTTAAGATGCATTTACATCGTCCCTTTATGCCTTTATTGCTTTTTCTTTTTACAATTTATTATGTAGATGCACTTGATGCTAAAAATTATACTTAATTATAAAACTCTAAAGCATAATTTACATAAAATAGACTGGCATTTTTTATTATTGTTGTTCTTGTTTCAGCTGGTCACTCATAATGATAGAAACCCAGTATTTCTTATTTCAACAGGGATGACTAGAACTACAGCAACATTACTCACGAGATAATATTCAGTCTCCATCAATGTCTACTTCATATATATCTAAATTCAGTATTTAATTATTTTATTTACTTAATGATGTTATTAATTATGCTTATATTAACTTTCCTAGAAATAGTTGGCATTATATCTTGCTTGCAAAGGCATGAAGAAACAAAAATGTCCAAAGTGTTACATATATGCATTTTTCTATTTTACCAAATTCTATACAAGTTCTACTTAGAATCAAGCTCCATTGCAATGCTTCCAATGTATATTCATTGAAATTGAAGATATTGCTGGAGAGAGAAATTGATGAATCTCTTTAAATAATTTAATCAAATCGGAGTTTTGACAATCATAAAGAAGAACCAAGGCATGTCTGTGTTTATATTTCAATATGACCCACAGCAGAACCCTCCAGGAGAGTTCACTGTAGTATGAGTACTTCACGAAGGCCCAGGTGTGCTGTATCGCCACAGTGATCAAATACACTAAAAGACTTGTGGTCAAGAGTTGATTTATGGGCAGATTAAAAGGGATTGGTTAAAATGCCAAGAGAGGTTCAGTTGGGACATAATTGGAATTTTACCCAAAATAATACTTAAGAGATTCAAAATAGTTTGCATTCAGCATTAGAAAAGTATATATACTGTATTAGTGTTAGCTTGCTTAGTTTGTTGCTTAGTATTTCATACTATATATGGCCTGATTATATTTACAGTGTTTTAAAAATAGATTTTTATTGATTTTTAGAGAGAGAAGATGGGAGAGGGCAAGAGAAACATTGATGTGAGAACAGAACAACATAGACTAGCTGCCTCCTGCACGCCCCCTACTGGGGACTGAGCCTGCAATCCGGGCATGTGCCCTGACCAGGAATCTAACCAGCAACCCTTTGGTGCACTTGATGACGCCCAAACAACTGAGCCACATGGGGCCAGGGCTTACAGTTATTGGTTTAATTAAAACCAATTATTAATATATCCTTCACAATATCCATATTCTTGTTTAAAACTTAAAATTTTCATAGAGATTTTGCTGTGAAGGTAAACACATTATTTTCCTCTTCATTCAATTTGCATTATTCTCTTGCATATCCTTCAACTAAGAACATGGCTCTTCCCAATAATTTTTTAAATAAAATCTAGTATAAAATAATATTAACAACATGAGTTTAGTTTAAGATATCTAAATGGTATACCCCCTTTTTTTTTGTAGATACAAAGACAGTATATTTTAAAATTTTAAATAAAGTGTTAAATATAAGCAGGACCGATTTTGAATCTTTGGCTTCACAAGTATTTTGTGCTCATTTGGATCATGTCCTGTCCATTGTATTTCTTTTCCATCCTCCCCCTCCACTTCACAATAAGTACCAAAAACCACACTTGGGAAGATGGTTCTCTATACTTTTATTTTTATGTATGTAGCTTAATGAAAAAAAAAAAAATTCACCCATTGAAACTATTTTGAGCTTCTTATGGAGAAGACTTGTGGAGTAATTTTATAAGCCAAGATTAACACAAATATTTAGCAACTATGTTCAAATACATAATTGCTATGTTTGAATTAATAAATAATTAAGTATTTGAATTAATATTTAAACCTTCTGTTTCTTTACAATCCTAACCACTATTATGCTCATAGAACACCTGCTTCATCACATGTTATTATACTCTGTGTAAGACAGTATAATACAAAATAACATTTAAGTAACAGTATTTCTTTGTCTCTTAACGTTTACTCTAAGTAAAGGTTAAGAAGATGATTCCTACTTTATTAATAGTATTACATGCAACTAACAACATTGCCCGATATTTTTTCCTTTGCAATGTAGTATGCACCTGAGGATATAATGGAGTATGACTATGAGTATGGGGAAGCAGAATATAAAGAGGCTGACAGTGTAACAGAGACACCCACTGTAGCTGAGGAGACAATAGCACAAACTGAGGTAAAAACCAAGTAGCGCCTGGTGCGTGGTGTCCTGCTGCTCGTCGTCCTGTGGCTCCTCGTGTCCACTCTCCTCACGCTTCCCATCAGCCTTTCGTTCACCTGATTCCTATGAGCCAGCAACTGTGGTTTCTATTTGGCAACAGCTGTCGTGACGGAATGATGCTCGTTTTGCTTTGCTTCTGCTTCCTTTCACCCAAACTCTTTATTTCCCTTCTCACTTTATTTATGTTTTCCATTCCATCTTTCACCGCGTTTTACAGAAGAAGAAATCCAATTTCAAAAAGAAGACGAGGACAGTGGCCACTAACTCAAAGGAAAAGTCCAAAAAGTTTACACCCCCTAAATCTGAAAAATTTGCATCCAAGAAGAAGAAAAGTTACCAAGCAGCGGCAAAAGCCAAACTAGGGGCCCAGGTAGCAAAGCAAAAGCAATCAAGATCTCTCCTGGATAAGCGGAAGATCTCTGATGATGAGTCATTGTCCTAACCCAACTAGATAAATCCTCATTTGGCTAATATGATAACCCGATTAAATCGTGATTTACAAGGATTTGGAATCACCTTACATTTTTACTAATTGCTTTTCTATTGAATTTATTATCAGGCAAATATTGTCGAAGACTTTCAAGAATACAGCTATGGAACAATGGAAAGTTACCAGACAGAAGCTCCTAGGCACGTGTCTGGAACAAATGAGGTAATACCCATCAGTACTATTAAATCACAGTCCAAGATTGCAAACTGTGTCCTATTTTCTTGATATGCCTCACTCTGGAGGAATCTATTAATAACCTCTGAAAGTTTGGTGTTTTTACTGTTTCACTGAGGTAAGGGGAACAATGACATTGGTTCAGTAGTACTAAAAACAGTTCCTTCACAATCAACGTCAATTCACATTTGTGTGACTCCTGGTTTCATGCAAATGCTAAATTGATCAAATTTAATTGGCTGCTATCATTTTCTTGACTGCTCCTGGGGTCCACGAGCTTCTCAACATGTTGTGATGAAGGGTATTCACAACATGATCCTCTGGGAGGAGGAGACTCCTCGCAAGTGAAAATTGTATCCTCAAGTGATACAATGAGAACGCATTCCACTTGAGCAATAATCATGCATTTTTATAACAGCAGGCATTCTGAGAAAATGCAGTCTTCGTGAATTTTAATAGCTAGTTACAATTTTACACTTGTTAGAAACGCAGTGTTAATTATGGTTAAAATAATATATCTTAACCTTTTTCATTCTTTTCTATGAAAAGGTTAAGTACATGTAGGTACAAATCAAACAATCTTTCGGAATTTCATATTGTGGATACATTCTGATCATGAAAACATGAGCATAAATTCAGTTTAACTTTGTTAAATATCTGTCATACCTGGTATGAACAATACCTGAGTAATTTAGTTATTAGAAAATTTATATAACCTGTCCCAAAAGGCAGTTAAACTCAGTGGTGCATTATATGCAAATGCATAATCTAGAATAATAACATTTCAGCTTGAGAACAGACTTTAAGGTTTATCTTGTCCAAATTAATCATTTCCAAAATGGACATCTTGATTCAAGATGTTCATTTATCTGCCCAAATTCATCTAGCTTTTTAGTTCTCAGCTATCAACACAGTAATATTCTGATGCTGGATAATATGCACCCTCTGTAGAGATGTATCTTCCTTGTTGAAGAATACAAAATACTATAATTATTGGACATTTTACTTTATTTAACAATTGCTACCATAATCATTCAACCACTTTGATTCACATGATTTTGTATAATACTACTTAATTAGTCAATATTTTTTTATCATCTGGATTCACTATGTCATAGAAAACAAATCACTTAAAAATAAAATTTGAAAAGTAGCAAAGTAAGTTATTTAATTTGAATCTCATCAAAATCAGAATATGGCCAAAACTGCATAATGACTATGATCCAGGTTTGTGCTCTTAATAGAGAATTATTCATAAGAAAAAGAAAGTTATACTAAGTTTATATTTCTGTACCCATGATGATTATTGATATAATTTTTACTTTTAAGAGAGTATTCTCTACTCTTTAAGAGATCCAACAATGCTATATTTTACTTGATTATCTTTAATTTTGAGGACTGTATTCTATATTTTATTGGCTTTAAGAACTCTATGGTGACACAAAATTTCCCTACATGCCAGTTACTCTCTGTAAATATTGCAATGATAAGTCTCAGTATTGGCGTGAATATTTTATTTCTGGGATTGAGAAGCAAAGTTACATGACTTTTCTGGGCGTAATTATATTGCTTAAGGATGTTCTATGAGATTTGAAAATTAAGCAAAGCTTTAACTACGGGCATATTTTATTATTCAAATCCTAAACTGTAAAGTAAATATCAAATTCACTAACAAGTGGTTTTTTTCCGCCAATGGAACAAGCAAATACACATGTTGCAGTCATGTGACTATTTGCAGTTTATTGGGAAAAGTGTTTTGAAAGCAATGTATCCTTGTACATACTGATGTACAAAACTATTTCTTTCAATGATGCTGGCAGAAATAGTTCTCAGACTTGCTTGAGTAGCATTCAAATCGCTGCTCCCTCATCACATTCCATCAAACTGTAATTGCAATTGCTCACCTTGCTTCACTAACAGTAACCTTCATGTTCTCCAATTCCTTGCAACTTAAATGAATAGCCAAATCCAGTTGAAGAAGTATTTACTGAAGAATATCTAACTGGAGAGGATTATGACTCCCAGAGGAAAAATCCCGAGGACACACTGTATGAAAACAAAGAAATAGACGGCAGGGACTCTGATCTTCTGGTAGATGGAGATTTAGGCGAATATGATTTTTATGAATACAAAGAATATGAAGATAAACAACCAAGCCCCACTAATGAAGAATTTGGTCCAGGTGTTCCGGCAGAAACAGATATCACAGAAACAAGCGTAAGTCAGCATTACGCTCTGAGTTACTGTGTCTTAGTTCTGGATGTTTCCATGTTCATCTTGGTCTTTCCAGATTCAAAATGCAGCTTGTCTTTTCATGTAAATTTAGAGTACTTGTCACGACTAGGACATCTTGATGGATTCTTCCCCGTGGGATCTGCAGCAAGTGTATCTCTGGCCACATTATTGGAGTCTTTGTTTGAAAGCATAATCTTGAACAGAATTGTATCACATTTTCTTTTCATTATATGATTAAAATATAGTCATTATTATTCTGGGTAGTAAGTGTAACTTCTAATTTTTAGACTATTTAATTCTTAAAAATTATTTATTTTTTGGTGAAGCTCAGTGATGTACCATACTTATTACTATTGACTTGACCTTTTGACTGCTTTCATGCATTTTCCTACTCCCCTCCTCTGGGTTATTAATTTTAATTTGAGGACACTGCTTAATGCCTTGGGGTCATAATTGAGGTTCCCTAGATGCCTTTACCTTTCTGTGACATGTCTGTAAGAAGCAATTGCTCAGTCTCATTCAGGATTCAGTATTAACATCCATTTTGTTTTCTTGTTTTATATTTTCAGTATTTAAACCTATAGTAGGTTGCTATTTAAAAAACATACTTTAATAGGTTGTTTTAAATGCATTTAGATAGTTAAATTGCTTTATTAAAATACTTAATGGCCTTATTTACTTAAAGACAGGCTGCTTGAATTTTTCACTCAACAGATAAATGGCCATGGTGCTTACGGGGAAAAAGGACAGAAAGGAGAACCGGCTGTGGTTGAACCTGTAAGTACTGCTGTGATACACTGTAAAGGCTGGTGCAGCTGTTTAACTAATACTAGGGGCCATCATTACCTTCAATCACTATGCATGTTCATGGATTATATAGAAAATTCTATGGTGCAAGTGTGGATAACTGTCACAGTTGACTTAGTAAGGCCATGTCAGTAAGTGGAATGCTCATAAATGAACTCAGAAGTATAGAGCTATGGAGTTTGGGAATTTAAAAGTAGCTGAAAGTTGTTTAGTCTAATCCTTTCATTTTACAACCAAAGAACCTGAGATTCAAAGGGTTTAAGTAACTTTCCTTAGGTTTAAATGTTTGGAGGTTGAGATATAACCAGACTTCAGCTGTTCCGGTTTCCGATCCAGTGATTTTTCCCTCTTATTTCTGATTGACCTTATTGGACATATGCTCTTTGTCATAGATACAGATAAGTATGAAATAAATACTTCAGAGCCAAATAACATCATGTAATAACATGAAGATATTCTTTTAAAAGTTCACTTCCTTACCTCCTATTTAAAAGGCTGCAATTCACTCCAAACATGATTTTGAAAATTATGTTAATGTTTTTACCACTTAAGAGAGTGGTAAGAAACAAGTTGTTGCTGTAAAGCAATCTTACTGTTGTTCTCCCGAATGAACACCTTGGGTAGTATATCTATTATTGGCCTCAAGGTCACGAATATTATTTCAGAAATTACAAGGACATAAAACTTCAAGAAGAGGAGGGGGGATAAAAATGAACAAGCTACATTTTTGGCCATCCACTCTATTGCTCCAGAAGCTGAGAAAGCATGCCACATGCTCACCAAAGCCTTTAAAAATGTGTCTTCAGAATGAATTTACAACCAACTTTTTAAAGTGACAGTACAATTTTCAGCAGCAGAATCATAAACATTGTAGAGATGGCTTCTTATCCTGAACTAGTACTATATTCTCTTATCTATTTAAGAGCTTCTCTCATATTCATCCCTGACTCTTTCGTCTGGACTTTCCTCTTCTTTTCTGAGTCGAAGAGCCTTGCCTTCTTTCACTCACGCAGCCACTATTTTAGTTCCTGCTTTGTGTCTGCTCTTATTCTGGGAGCTGGGGAAGCCTTGGCCACATACCTTGCTTTACCCTTCTTGGAAAAACTTAGCATATTCCCCTTGTAATACTACTGATACGAATATTTATTTATTTTCTAATTAGTTCATAGATTCTCTGAAGACAGGGACTACTTCTTCTACTGTTTGAATTTCCTCCATTCCCCATGCAAAAATGTTTGTAATTTATGTGGTAGGAGTAGAGAATTTGCTTTTTGAAGTGCTCTCTTGGAGTCAGTTAGATAAAAGGTTAGGGGTTACATTCCCCTAGAAATGATCCTCTATTTTTTCTTATTATAGGGTATGCTTATTGAAGGACCACCCGGGCCAGCAGGACCTGCGGTATGTAAATGTTTTAAGATAATTTTTATAATCAGGTATAAGATTTTCATTACATTATTGAGTTGACATATTTCAGACTAACTTGAGTATTGAATTATAGAGACAAATAGTTGTTCAGAGGACCTGGTGGCCTTGAATTGCTTTCTGATTTGGCTATCCAAATTATATTTTCTTGAGAGCAGTGAAATTACACTTTGTTTTAAGTATTTTTGTTGCTTAAATATTTCTGCATCTAACCTCATTTTCAACCTTCTACCTGAAAGTTATGAAGGTAAAAGAAAAGCTGTCGCTAATTTTATTCACGGGGTATAGCTACATCTCAATGAGTGGAGCTGAGAATTCTGAGACTGTACCTGTCTTATCTGTTCTTCTGAAAGGAGTGATTATCCGTGTCCTTTGTCCCTTCCTAGTGAGGCTGATGTCACTTGGTGGGTCTTTATTCTCAGGCAGTTGTACCGATCTGACTTTGTTAACAAATCCTCTGTCTTTTGGGGGAATTAATTAAATTCTTGTCATTTAAAATAAGTTTGTGATACTGATGCTTTTAAATACTATTACCCATTTAAAAAAATAAGAATGCGTCCAGGCTAAACGATGCCCACACTTCAACTTCGTTCTCCCATGTCCGAGGTCTAGTTGTATGCATCTACCATGTCTTCAGGGAGAACTGGAAGCAGCCTCTAGCTCAGGGACTGGTGTTGGAGAGTTCTCCCTTCCTGTGTTTCCCTGGGCTGTCTACCTCTCCTGCGAGAGCAGCTTCACAGGGGGCAGGTTGGAATAGCAACCAAGTAGTCCCTATATGTTGTCTGTTCATAGGAAGACAAATAGGGCAATTGTTTGGGAGACAGCAGTGTGTTTATGAAATATAAATGAGCTATTCTTTGACGTTGGTAGGATGAATTTGCCTGAATACTAATGAGAGTAGGGATCTGACTCAGATCACTGTTTATTTCTCTTTAGGGTCTTATGGGTCCTCCAGGTCTACAAGGCCCCTCTGGACCCCCTGGTGACCCTGGCGACAGGGTAAGTGAAGGGGCTCCTTATAACCAAAGAATGTAACAGATTAAAAACTTAAAATATGTTATACAAGTTTAACATGTTATTCTTCTCATTTTGGTTGGGGGGCACGGTCTCTATAAATTTAATGCTAGGCAACATTTAGGTTAACTTCTCTAACTGTAATTTTAAAGTAAGAATAAATAATGTGCATGTTATCTATGTGATAAGTAGTATGAAAACTTATTTTCAATTAATTTCCATGTTGATATAAACTCATTACTTTAGATTCAGTGCTTCAGTCTGAATTCAGGCAAACTGTGCAGGAACTCCCATGGCTGTGTGGTCGGCGGCTGGTAGAGCAGGGTTCAGGACCCGAACTCTCACGTGAGGGCCCCGTCTCATTCTCGTGGTGAAACAGACCACTTACATTACGTTCCTCCAAACTCTTCATGTCAAATTCCTTTCCCTTTCTTATTGTCAATCCTTGTAGCCAATAACCTTGTGCATTATTAAAATAATGTTAACTAGTGCAATGACATATAATCTTTCCTAAGGATACTTACTAAAAGGAGATTAACCAACAACGAAAGGACACATGAAAATAGATTATGTAGACTTATTAAAAGCTATTCAATTTCTAATACATTCTGTTGTTTCATCTATTTATTAATTTTGATGATTTTATTTGCTTTCCTAGGGTCCCCCAGGACGTCCTGGCTTACCAGGGGCTGATGGTCTACCTGGCCCCCCTGGTACCATGTTAATGTTGCCGGTATGCTTTTTCTTACTGCTATAAAGATGACTTAATATTTTCTCGTCTTATTGCTGCAAAATGTTGTTGGACCATTGCAGAGCAATCAACTGAAAATCATTGTATGAGGCAGAGATATTTGAAATCAAGCAGCCTATGGGAATTATGAGAAATTTTACTAAAGTAACACTTTGGTCAATATCAACCTCTGCTTTGGAATTAAGGTTTTATTATTTGATTGTACTTTTGACAACAAAGCTTAAGAGTTTCTTTCTTAATAGTTCCAGTCATGTGTTTTATCCTGGGTCAGATGGTTAATGTGTATTTCACGTGTTAACATAATTTAATATACTGTTTCTCACCATATAGGCAATAGTAGATACTTTTTAAAAAGAGATATCTCTATAATGTCATTATTCATGTCTCAGAAATTATTTGTTTTACCATAAATTCCCTTTAATGTTGCCCTAGTTCTCTGGGGGAAAATGATTTATCCGTATAAATGTAATAAAATTGCAAGTAATAATTATGTAGGGCAAAATCAACTCATGCTGCATTTTGAGTTAAAATTTAAAAGAAACTTTAGAATGTTATGGAGGGAATATAGGTAGGATCAGTTTTTTAGTATAAAGACTTAAGAAAAGATAAACAAAATAAACACATTTCAAGGAAGAGTCCCACTATGCTCACAGAGATTCTGAAAGTTTTGCTCAATTTAATAGCAATGAATCTCTAACCACCTCTGAACTTAGTGCATTTGGAATTTTTACAAATAAATGAACAGCTCTGGTACCATATGTGCAGATGAGAAATGCATGGTAGGAGCTTATTACAGAGTTTACAGAAATTATGGAATTTAACATTGGAAAAGAGTCTCTAGTCTCTTCTACAAATGGTAAAACATGGTCTAGAGAACTTGCATAATGGGCAGAAGGAGAATTAAAAAAAAAATAAAGAAGTCTAGGTATCAGGATTGATGATGGAGTTACTTTGGACTTTTTGTAAAACCCCACCATTTTAAGTAAGTGGTTTGTATCTAGTAATTAAGGCACTTATCTGACAAAGGCTAAGTTTGAGTTTCTTTATGTGACCTTTCCTTAGTTTCGGTATGGTGGTGATGGTTCCAAAGGACCAACCATCTCTGCTCAGGAAGCTCAGGCCCAGGCCATTCTTCAGCAGGCTCGGGTAAGAAGAATAAATTCGCATTCCATCACCTGATCCTATGTTAAATTGTGTGCGTGTGTGTGTGTGTATGCATCTGGAGGGTGCTACTGTTATGAATAGTATATAGAATTTAGATGGAAGAATGCTAAGATTATATATTTTTCTAGGTAGGATTATTTTCCTTAATTGAGTATTAAATGATTGACCCTTGCACTATTGCCGTATATAATTCTGGCAGTGATACACAAACCATAACACACACATTTTCTAAAGTTTTTTGAGGAGTATTGATGGGTTGATACCTAGCACTCTCTCTCTCTCACATCTAATTCTCCCTTCTGAGGCAGAAGTTGGTGATTAATCAATAAAGTAAAAGAATGAAGTTAAGATAATTTTTTCCTCGTAATTTTTTAGATTATTTAGGATATCCCAAATAATTCAGAAAATTAAGTATCTTAGGTATTTTTGTATAAGAAACCTTCAAAAATGTATTCTAAGCTCTCATTATTATAAACTATAATATTTTTACAAAATTCATTCACTTTGTAATTTTTTGTTAGCTGAAAGCTTCCACTACCTGTATACTTATAAAATATATAATTATATTAATTTTTAATTTTCTAATTTTTTAAAATTAAGTTTACATTCACTGTTATTTTGTGTTACTTTCAGGTGTACAGCACAGTGGTTAGAGAGTCAGATACTTCACATAGTGTTTCCCCGGTATTCCCTGCACCATATATAGTTGTTACAATACGACCGACTCTATCTCCTATGCTGTACTCTTATTTATTTATTTTTAATTGGCTTTATTGCAATTGAATTATACATAAAAAAACCAAAAGAAGGAACTGGGAAAGAGTTGGAAATCATATAATATTTTAAAAGAGAGCATTTTTAAAGGAAAGGGGAAGTAAAGGGCTTCAGCTGGCAAGGTGATGGGAACCCACTTGCGAAGTTAAGTGAATCACTGATGTGATAACTTTTTACTTATCATCATAAGTCTGTGAGTGTATAAAATATAAGTTTAAATTCATTACCCATATTTGTTTACATATTTACTAAACCTGTTCATTTAGAAAGATGCCATTATTTGGTTACATCATGTATAAAAACAATGAAAAATTTAAATATTGGTTTACTAGGCTTTGGCATAAACAAATATCACCATATTTAAAATAATTTATTAATGATTCTTATAATTCTTATAGGTTATATTACTTTGAAAAAATATAAGGTAATTATTTGAGCTTAAATATTTTATGAGGACACTGAATTCCTCATTTTATTAGTCCTTTTACCATACTTGGAAATAGGTAGCAAGCATTATAATTCCAATTTTTCAGATATTTAATCTCAAGGATTAAGAAGTATATTGTCAAAAATCTCATGGTGAGTCAGTAGTGAAGCTTCGGAGAGCCTGCTGTTTTCATCCTGTGCACTTTCTAGTATGATTTTATGTATTATTTCATTGCTGTGTTGTTTTTATCTCTCTTTGGATAGTCTAAGCATTCACCTTTGGAATCACTAATATTTGAAAATCACACAATACTAATTTAACACATCTATCAGATATGTATCCTTTCAGCTTCTCAAGTATGCTAATTTCACATTTCTAATGTTCAATATCAGTAATGCATGTGATCATTCTCCCATGCCTATAATTTCACAGAATAAATGTACTTTTCTATATGGCATTAAATTTGAGATTTGTCAAAAGAAGTGTATTGCTATAACACTTTCTGATCAATTTTGCCTTTTACCATCTGGTTGTAATTGTCATCCTCTTTACTAAAATATTACTAGAACATTTTTACTTAAAGCAACCCAAATCGTTTACCTCTAAAAGTATTTTCAATGAGTATTGAAGTTATAGATTTAAGAGAGGCCTATACATTGCTCTGAAGTACACTTCAGAGTAGAAAATAATCAGATATTAGATTTTTTATTCTAAGATCTACTTTAACCTTTTTTATTGAATGTCAATACTATGTGGTACCAGACTGTGTATGTTACAACAGTTTAAAAAATGTTTAATACTTATTTGGTCATTCTAGAAACCTGTAATTCTTCAGTAACCAGGCACTCTTTCTAGCATGTAGCTATTACACCTGTGTTGATCATCTGTTACTGAAGGGTTGCTTGTGCAAAGGAATATTGTGGTTGAACGTGCTAGTCCAGTAGAACACTCCTAAGTTGATATTTTTTTATTTTCTAGATTGCGCTGAGAGGTCCACCTGGCCCCATGGGTCTAACGGGAAGACCAGGTCCTGTGGTAGGTTACCCAATAAGATCATGTGTGTTTACATTCTTAAAATAGTTCCATGTGCTCTTGGCCCAAGCATTGTTCATATCTCTGGCTGGTGAAACCAGGATACATATACCTACTTATGCCTAATTTTGTTTCTATCTTAAAAATCTATTTCAATTGGGTTCTCAGTAAATTTTGATGAAAATGTTTAATTGAAAAGTTTTCAAACCAAATCAATGCAATGAAAATATAATTAAGTCACATATCCAAATAATGATTTTTCAAAGTATAAATATAATTTACTTGCATAATATTTAGAGTTACTAAAATTCATGTTTACATTAAGACTTGAGACTTAATTTTATGATACACAGAATTTTTGGTAATAAGAGAAAAAATATTTGAGGTTCGTGAAAATTATGCCATAATATTAGGAGCAAACAGAACACTTGGCTCAAATGTGAGACTGTCTCCCGTATCCCACAATGTGTTCCAGATATTAGGAAAATTATTTGTCTTTAGAGACTCTTGGAAAATAACAAGTGTTTTATTTTTCCTTACTAGCTTGCTAACAAGTTAATATATTATGAATAGTTAGTTTTTTAAGTATCGTCAAATTTTTTGAAATTTATCAAATAGTAAGCAGTGTAGCAATTCACAAAATACATATTTTTTTTCAAACCAAATTTTTTCTTATGAAAAATGAACACTGTAGGATTCCAACCTAAGTTCTTACTGATTTTAGAATTAACGGAAAAAGTAATTTCTATTATAAGTACTTGTTTTTCAATTTAAAAAGGTGTGTCTACTGTGCTTTTATGTGATTTTATATTCTTTCAATATGCTTTATTGAAATAAGTAATTTTAGAAATTATTGATCTGAACATTAAAATCTTATCTTTGATTTACTTAGTTGACACATAGCAAAACTATTTTATTCAAATTTAATCAGTCCATAGTCTTCAGTTTAATCTGTTTTACTTTTAGTTGGATGAGAAATCATTTTCTACTTGTATTTCATTGAAGAGTTTGCTATGTAGTTTTACATAAATTTCCAGTCTCTTAATTCAGTCTTTGAAATTTTATATATTTTGAAGGGCTGTACCCTCAATCATATGACAATATGCTCCACAGAATTTAAATTTTACATGATTCTATATGCATTATTGTGTCACCATGTGTTTTTACTGCTCTCCCTGTAAAAGTACAATCAGGGACATGGAAGGTTCCATGTACTTAACAAAGGAAGAAATACTGTCCCCATTTAATGGCTTGTTGGTGATACCTGAGTTTACACGCGAAGGGAAGTCAGAGGCAGGTTAGTGCTTTGCAAATCGGGGCAAGAGTTACTTGTATATTTCATTAACAGTAACGGTTCTTGGTCTCGAATTTGAGACGCTGATGATACAGGTTCAGAGTTGGAAATGGCAAACAAACGATATATATGTATATTTTTAAATCCTCACTGGAGGATATTTTCCATTTATTTCCTGACAGAGTGGGAGGGAGCGAGGGTGGGAGGGAAAAAGAGCAACATCGATGTGAGGGGGACACGTCGACTGGCTGCCTCCCACACGACCCCAGCCAGAGCCAGGTCGGAGCTGCAACCCAGGTTCGTGCCCTTGACTGAAATGGAACCCGCGACTCTTTGGTCCAAGGGCCGATGCTGTAACCGCTGAGCCAAACCGGCCAGGCCACAAACTATATTTTTAAAGATTTCCCCAGGCTGATTCTTATGGTCAAGAATGTTTGGGAAACATTGACATCTATGACTTAAAAAAAATATTAGTCTAAGATCTCTAAAACTGTATTTTCCAAAGGAATGTTCTGTCTTACCAGCCGGACAAACACAAGCCTAGGGGTCTGTGGAGGGCAGTGGTAGTGGTGAGCAGGGCCGGTAAAAGCAGATTAAACTAGCACTTTCTGTCTCACCAAACAGTCATTAAGGGTCACATCGTGTTGGCAAAAAGAAAGCATTAACAACTGTGTATGCATTCTCAGTGTTATATCCAAGACTGACTAATTTACTACTGAAGTCTTTGCTATGGAATGTACTAGGTTCCTTAAGTATTACAGGTAAGCGTTGAGAGAAGTAAGACCATATTATTTCTTTTCACCACTTTCTCTTCTATTCTCCTCTGCTCCAAAGCATCAAATTATTACAGATTCTCAAGTATCTGTTAATTGCTAAGGTCCAAAAAATTGCTTATACATTAAGAATTAAAAAGAAATAAAGTCTAAATCAATATTTTAAGACAAATATGTTTGTCTTAAAACTTTTCCAATGAAAAGTTCCTTAATTCAATTGTTTTTTTCCAATTGCTTTTATAGACAAATGGAGGCTTATATTACAAATGCAGGAAACACAGAAAATGTGTTCTTTACCCCCTGTTCTGTTAGTCTCAATTATTGCATTACAATTTTTAGAATACGTGTTTGGGCAAAGTAATTATAGTCTGTTGAGCAGGTAGTGCTTATATTTAGAGGATAAAATGCAGAAAATTAATTAAAAATAAATGGACTGCCCTAACATTCAATTCAGCTATTAATAATCAGATTTAATGTAGAACCCCAGTTTTTCTTTTGAAGGAATTTAGTTGCAAGAATTCTTAATTAGAAGTTTGAAAGTCAACCATTCTTGTCATTTTCATGGTTAGAATATCCATGTTTTTGACTCTCCACATTTCTCGGGGTCACCGTAATAGCTGTTTTCCTTTGGAACCACCAGGAGGCTCCAGCTAGCTAACATTGTCACAGCACAATTTTCATCCTTTTTCTACTTGGAGTCAATGCACTATGTAATTGAATGTGAGTTTGATTTAAATGCAGCCTACACATCCTGAACACACAAGGTACATTTCTACGGCACAAAGTAACTTTTATCACTGTGTTCAGTTTTAATGTTCTAAATTTTTTTAGGGGGATGAAAGACCTGGTATTAACTGTTTATTTTTTATGCATTTTTATGTATTTGACGTTGTCACATCACAGCTGAGCAAAGCAACAGCATGCTGCAGCTTCACCCCCAAGTGGTGCTTTCACTTGGCTCTTTCTTTCTTTTTTTTTTTATCCTCACCCGAGGACATTTTTCCATTTTTTGTACAGATAGAGTGGGAGGGAGAGAGAGGAAGGGAGAGAGAGAGAGAAACATCGACGTGAAGGGACACATCGAGTGGCTGCCACCCGCACAACCAACCAGGGCCGGGGACAAACTGCAACCGAGGTACATGCCCTTAGCGGGAACCGAAACCGGGTCTCTCCGGACCGCAGGCCGACGCTTTAACCGCTGAGCCAAACTGGCCAGGGCGCTTGGCTCTTTCTTGACGGCTCAGTGGGTTATTAGTAAAGGTCCAATAAGTGCTTTTAGAAGGAGTACCTAGTATTTATGTTTAAAACACACAGGACCTTTATAAAATAACTTTCTATTTTTCCAGTTAACAAGCCAGGTTTTTGTTGCACGTTTTGCATTATGTAAATGTTTGTAAGAGGTGTTTGTCATAAGGACTTATTCTGTAGGAAAAACACAGACCAATCTGGGGAAAATATGCTTTGACGTTATTTCAGGACAATTATAATGATATCAAGAGCATCTGTTCTTGACATTTTGCTGCTGCAGACTGCGGTGACTGATAAATTTCTGAGTATAAAAGCAAGAACGTTTTGCCAGGTCCTTGCTGTCTAAATGCATTCAGTGCTTACCTGGCGCAGTAAACGTGTGTTGCCATTAGTACGCCGGCACGTGTAATGGTAAATAATGCCTGTGGATCATTGCAGTTTCATGAGATCATAATTTCAATGTGGTTTCATGAAATTGGCTTCTATGTAGTTATGCATAAAATAGAGTCTTTTATTTTATTATTTATTTATTTTTTTTTTGGTATGTGCACCTGGTGGGAACCAAACCCAGGTCTCTCTGGTCCACAGGCTGACGCTCCAACCACTGAGCCAAACCAGCCAGGGCAAAATAGTCTTTTAAATGTAGCTCATACACTGGAACACAAAGTCTGAGAGGAGATGTATTTCAGGCATAGGACTTGGAAATCGTGTTCTATTAATAGAATCACACTAATCTGATGATATATATTTGATGATGATAATACAGTTATTTCAGGTGAAAATGGTGGGATGGAAGTGCTTAGGGAATTGCTCAATTAAATGCTTATATCCTCATTTTTCCTCTGCAGGGGGGGCCTGGTTCGTCTGGGGCCAAGGGCGAGAGTGGTGACCCAGGTCCTCAGGTAAAAATAATTCACGTCACATTTTATTTTTGACCTTTTTGTGTGTCATATAGGATAATGGAAGTATCTGCCAGTATTTATGAGTAAAGAAATTACTTACATTACCTTTAAGCTCACATCAACTCATTTCACTGAAAAATCCTTAGTGGCTGCCAATGACTTGATTAATTTAAATAATATTAAAAGAAGATAAACCAGGATGGGAAAAGGCTTAATAGCATTAGCCCTTCAGAATATTAAATTGGTTGGGATTGTACAGAGCAGAGCAGAACTATTATAATTTTATTTATAGTGGCCCTGCCTCCAGCCCAAGATTTTTTCTGTGGAAAGTAAGTTTAGTATTTTTTCTCAGAAAGGATATTTAACATCCTTAAAAGAAGCTAACTTCAAACCCTTTGTAGAGCTGAGGCAATTCAGAGAAATTCAGAATACCTGAGCTGAATCTTATCTTGGATTATACTTACATGGTGCCAAATTAAAAGTATTCTTTCTTTCTTTAATGATAATAAATAAACAGAGCCACCCAATATAGGCACATTTTGAAATATATTTACTCTAAAAAACAGAAAAACAAAATGTGATTTTTTAAAAGCATTTATTATTTTTAAAAATGCTTCTTAATATACCCAATGGATATAAATTCAGATTGAGTACAGGTGCTCTAAAGTGGCCGTCCACTAATTTGCTTTCTTCTCCTTAAAATTAATTTCACTGACAAAATAGTATAAGGTAAAATAGAATCGTAACACCTATAATATTCTTTGACATCACCATCACAATCATCAAGATCTATGACCCTCAAAATGTCTTGGTGCCACCACTTTGTAGTCATATGTTCTTCTAATCCTAATACCTGACAACCCCGGTCTGTTCTTTGTCACTACAGTTGTATCTTTTCAAGATGTCTTGTTGGTGACATCATTCATTACATAACCTTCTGATTCTGGCTTCTTTCACTCAGCACAATGCCTTTCAAATTCATCACAGTTGATGAGTGTATCAGTGGTTCATCCCTTTTCGTTGCTGAGTAGTATTTCTCATGTAGATGCATCACAGTTTATTTACTTTGCAATGAGAAAAATCAAAAGAAAACTGAGAAAGTCATTTGGGTGATTAAGAAGGTGGTGGTGTTCTTGCTTATGCTTGCTTAATATTGCCATAAAGGGATAGAAATCGTCTTCAGCTTCACTGAAACTTGTATAAAAAATATTAAAATGACACTGCCTAAAAATCTAAGGAACTCAATCTTTTGCAAAGTTTAAGAACTTTTTGATCAAACTCAGCTGTTTAAAAAATAATAAATGGATCTGAAAATATATTGCAGTAGTTTTCATGGAGTTTGTGGTTTTTCTTGACTCTTTAATTTCAAAAAGATGCTCTATCAAGTGATCATTTTCATTCCAACTAACAAGATTTGTCTTGTTATTAATTGCCCCTTGTCTTCCAGGTAGGATACAGAGTAGAGTCCTCTCACTACAACATTTTTTTAAAGCTATATTCTTTTCATCTCTAAGTATTAGACCACTTTAATTTTATAATTTCTATAATCAGTATTTTACAGCGATCATAAAATTCTTTGTAATTTCAGATGTGTGTTACATTTTCCACCACATTCATTATATACATACTGTTTAAATTAACTTCAAAATTTATAGGTAATTAAATAGAAAGGTCTGTATAATATTTTACTGGAACTACATTTGATCTCTTATTAGCTGTGTAATTTTATTTAAAAACAAAACATGTGTATCAGTCTCCACAGAAGACTTTATATGTAGGTATGACATTGTATTGTACTGATTCAAGAAAGAAACATCCCGAGAATCCTTGACCTTGACTCTGGCGTGGCACGATGCCAGTCGGTAATTCACAGCAGAGAGTGCAGGTCATCCGCCAGCACGTCGAGGTGATTGAAAACACATGCGCCAGGCACTGTGCTGAGTCGTGGGAGCATAATGGAGAAAAAGACAGATTTAGTCCAACGCTGCCACAGTTAGCAATTCAGTGGGAGAGTCAACGGTGAAAAAAGGGGAATTGTAATCCAGTACAGTAAATGAAGTAAAAGAATAAATATCTAAGAGAGGAACTCCGAAAACTGAAGGTCAAGGTGCTGGAAAGAGAAGAGCAATGCAATGGATGGCTTAAGAGTGTTTTTAGTCGAGGGAAATATAAAACCCCAGGTTTGGAGAATAAAATGAGTAACTGAGGATTTTTAAAAATTTAAAATATGACTGTGTTCCCTTTGTTTAAAAGAAAAAGTGCATATCGATATAAAGTTAATAAAAGAATATGACTCTTTTTTGCAAGTAACCATTTAGAAAAATTGATTCTCTTCTGCTTTATCTGAACTTTTACACAAGTGGATATAAATTCCTAAAACCATGTCTCTCAATGTGATTGAGTGTACTGATGAAGAATTTTATAAAATGGGACTTCCTATCAGGACGGCGGGTAGGTGAACGCAGTCACGCCCCTTCCCACATCCACATCAAAATGACAACTAAACTACAGAACCACCGTCCTTCAGAACCACCTGACATCGAGGTGAATGGAAGTCCTACAGCTATGACATTAAAGAAGCCACATCCAGACTGGTAGGAGGGTAGAGGTAGTGGGCTGGTCCCACACCTATGTGTGGCGATTAAAAATCAGGGGACACCTCAGCTGGGAAGGTCCTCCCTGAGGACTGAGGGGACCCCGTTCCACACCAGGCTCCCAGCTCAGGGTCCCAGTGCCAGGAAGAGAATCCCCATCACTTCTGGCTGTAAAACCAGCGGGAAGTGAGGCTGAGGGAGGCTGAAGCGACTAGAACCTCAGGCAGCTCCTCTTAAAGGGCCCCCGCATGGACGTACTCGGACTCCCTCCTTCTGGGCTCCAGTGTTGGGGGGCAGCTTGAAAGGCACTACAGATATACAGGGAAGAACTGAGTTGTGTGGCATCAGGACGAGGGCTGGAGAGGCAGCTTTCTTCCAGACAGATGTGCTGGTGGAGGCCGTTGTTCCTTTGCTGAGCCCTTCCCCCACGGGGCACGCAGACGGCCACCACAGCTAGGGCTCCAGCAACATGGCTCACACTGTTTGTTCCACTCTGGTGATTCCCTGAAGCGCTGCCCCACCCACCTTTCAACTGTCAGGCCACCCAAACTGTTTCCAGTGGCTGTACCATAGGATTGGCCTGTCTTGGCTCCTACTTCAGATTTTTCTAAATTCTCCCAAACAAGCAGCATCTGGTCTCAGCAAGCCTCATACTTCTCACTAAGTGGCCTCAGGCCTGGCAATAGAAGCAGCCAGTCTTGGTTCACAGTTTTTTGTTTTTGTTTTTTTTTATCCTCACCCGAGGATATTTTTCTACTTTTTTTGTACAGATAGAGTGGGAGGGAGAGAGAGGAAGGGAGAGAGAGAGAAAAACATCGATGTGAAGGGACACATCGAGTGGCTGCCACCCACACGACCAACCATGGCCGGGGACAAACTGCAACCGAGGTACGTGCCCTTAGCGGGAACCGAACCCGGGTCTCTCCGGACCGCAGGCCGACGCTCTAACCGCTGAGCCAAACTGGCCAGGGCCACAGTTTGGCTTTGCCTGGGCACCTCCAAACCCATTACAAGAAGCAGGCATCTGCAGATCGCTTTGTAGCTCATGCCTGGTGGCCCTGGTAGAACACAGGCAGAGGCTGACCTCGCCCCAGAGCCAGCACACCCAGTGGACAGCTTCAGACCACATTGAAACACCACCACCTAACCACCTCCACAAGTGACACACTCAAGGAGTGGACACAATGGGTACCAGAGCCCTACTGAAGTAAGTCTCTCTCTGAGAGGTGGGCCCCTGCACAGCTGGTCCTCCATTGTGGTCTGAGGCCAGTGGTCAGTGGGCACAGCCAGTTCTTGCAGCTGATCAGCCTGAGTAAATCCCTCCCATTGAAATACCAATAGCAATCAAGACTCAATTACAACAGAAGGGTATACAGTCCACACTAGGGGTGCACCTCAAGGGCCCAGCTGGCTGACCAGGGAGGCTGTGCCACTGGACTCTACAGGACATCTACTACAATAGGCCACCCTAGGAAGCCTAGGAGACATAGCAACTCTATTTAGTGCATAGAAACAAACACAGGGAGGCAGCCAAAATGAGGAGACAAAGAAATATGTCCCAAAGGAAAGAACAGAACAAAACTCCAGAAAAAGAAATAAAGGAAAGGGAGATAAGCAATTTAACAGATGCAGAGTTAAAAATGCTGGTTTAAGGATGCTCAATGAACTTAGTGATAACTTCAAGGCACTTAAGGAGAAGTCCAAGAGCATAAAAAAGGACCAGTCAGAAATGAAGGAAGCACTAACTGAAACAAAGAATAATTTACACAGATTCAATAGTAGAGTAGGTGAAGCCAAGAAGCAAACCATTGATTTGGAATATAAGGAAGCAAAAAATACCCAATCAGACCAGCAAAAAGAAAAAGAATCCCCCAAAATGAGGATAGTGTAAGGAGCCTCTGGGACAACTTCAAGCGTACCAACATTTGCATCATGGGGGTGCCAGAAGAAGAGAGAGCAAAAAATTTAAACCCTATTTGGAAAAAAATAATGACAGAAAACTTCCCTAACTTACTAAAGGAAACAGACAAGTCCAGGAAGCACAGAGAGTCCCAAACAAGATGAACCCAAAGAGGCCCACACCAAGACACATCATCATCAAAATGCAAAAGATTGAAGGCAAGGAGAGAATCTTAAAAGCAGCCAGAGAAAAGCAGTTAGTTACCTACATGGGAGCTCCCATAAAACTGTTAGCCAATTTCTCAAAAGAAACTTTGCAGGCCAGAAGGGAGTGGCAAGAAATACTCAAAGTGATGAAAAGCAGAGACCTGCAGCCAAGATTACTCTAGCCTGCAAAGCTATCACTTAGGCTTGATGGACATATCAAGAGTTTCCCAGACAAAAAAAAAGCTCAAGGAGTTCATCACCACCAAACTAATATTATAGGAAATGTTAAAGGGTCTCTTTGAAGATGAAGATAAAAAATATGAACAATAAAATGGCAACAAATACATATCTATCAATGACTGAATCTACAAACAAAATGAACAAACAACACAGAAACAGATTGACAGATACAGAGAACTTTTTGATGGTTGCCAGATTGTGGAGGTGGGTGGTTGGGAGGATGGGCGAAAACAGTGAACGTATTAAGAAGTACAAAGTGGTTGTTAGACTGATGAACCTCAAAGGGAGGGGGGTAGAGGGTGCAGGTAGAGATAAACCAAAGAACCTATTTGCATATATGTATAACCAATGGATACAGACAATAGTGTGGGGGAGGCAGGAGGGAGGTGAGAGCAGAGAGGAGGGGATCGATGGGGGACAAAAGGGGAACATAGGTAATACATTCAACAATAAAAATAAGTTTAAAAAATTAAATATCATAAACTTGAAAAAATAGTTTTATAAAATGAATTAATTATGATAATTTGTTCTAGGGTCCTCGGGGTGTCCAAGGTCCACCTGGTCCAACGGGAAAACCTGGAAAAAGGGTATGGTTGGCTTCCAGTGTGTATTTTGAGGGCATCTGAAATCATCAATTATTTTGTTTTATTTTACTTTGTGCTAGTAGGAGTCCTCTTTGCTTAGTCATGTTCTTCGCACCATCAGGGTCGTCCAGGTGCTGATGGAGGAAGAGGAATGCCAGGAGAACCTGGGGCAAAGGTCAGAGCTCAGATGTTTATGTATCTACCCCCTCAACATTGTATATTTTAAAATAAAGTTTCTTCACTGCACTAGGGTGGGAGCTGTGTGGAAGGGATCATTAGGGGACAAAAAGAGGGACATCTGTAATATTTTCAACAATAAAGATACATTTAAAAAATAAAATAAAGTTTCTTGACATGAAAAAATATTTCACATTAAAATTAGACTGGAGTTGTGATGATGGTGATGGTGATGGTGATGGTGATGGTGATGGTGATGATGATAATAATGATGTGTTGATAATGATGATTTTACAGGGGGATCGAGGATTTGATGGACTTCCAGGTCTGCCAGGCGACAAAGGTCACAGGGTAAGATAGACCATACTGTTACTTTATTTTTATGCAGAGATAATACAAGAATATTAGAAAAAATTTCAGAATTGATACACTCTAAAAAATTAGAAGACAAGTAAATATTTGTAAATCCATTTAATAAATTTTTATGCCTACTAGATACTTAATGAAAGATAAGTAGAATTATACATGTAATATTAATATAAGTTCTTTAATTGTCTTTAGACTTTAAAATACTCATTTTATGCAAACATAATCTGAAGTGGAATTTTTATTTATATGTATGTGTAAAATATGATTATAGAAGAACAACTATAGAGATTTCATTTTGCCTCCAATTTTAAAAAATAATAGCCTCAAATTTTCTATTGGCCTTACATTTTCCATTTGTAAAAATATACTCAAGAGAAGACATTTGCAGGCAATGTGTTATTAGTATAACAATATACTGGACACTCTTTTATTATACTAAATGAGATACGGACGCCACGAGCTATTTCTGTGTTATAATGTATGACCTTACAACACAATGGAAGAGCTTCTGATTGGCTACGGCTAAATAAACCACCATTGTGAGTCTCAATCCAGTGGATATTTTTAGTGGGAAATTAAGCAGAGGTGGTCTCTCAAAAACCTATCAGTTTTGGATCTTTACATTTTTCTTCTCCACAAGTTAAGAATGAAAGTAGAATAAACTGTAGGTAAATTGGAGAATATATAAAAAAAGAAAATGAAAAGAAAACCTATGGATGTCTACCAAGATACTTAGTGTATGTATACCACATGTCAATAGAAATAGATAATTTTGCTTTTTAAAAAATCCAAAATCCTTTTCGTTTTCTAGAGTTGTGCTGACTTAATATGATAATTATTTAAAAACCATCTTTTTAACATATGTTTTTATTTATTTGTTTACAGAGAGAGGAAAGGAGAGAGAGAGACAGAAAAATTGATGTGAGAGAGACACATGACCGGCTCCTCCTGCACGCCCCCTACTGGGGATCGAGCTCAAAACCCGGACATGTGCCCTGACTGGGAATCAAACCGGGTCCTTTCTGAACATGGGACAACACTCAGTCCACTGAGCCTCACCGGCTGGGCAATATGAATTATTTTAAAAGCAGAAAAAATTGAATTAAAATCACCAAAGTGTATCCATGTTTGAAACAATCTTCAGCAAAATAATATTTTAATGGTTTACTTTATAATAATTAAATGTCCAGAAATTATTTTGGGTGTTCAAACCTTTTTGGTTTTGAAAATCAAGGGACCATTTTCCTTGTATGCTAATACAATACCAGTTAATGTAAAATTATGATTTATCTATCAAGTATTCTGAGGAGGGCAAATAAAGTGTATGTTTTTCCTGCTGAATGTTCTGTTTTATTTGGTAGGAGAGTTACAGAATAGACTTCTAAACCCTCTACTTTATTTCATCTTCTCATCATATTTGTATTTATTTAATAGGGTGAACGAGGTCCCCAAGGTCCTCCCGGTCCTCCTGGCGAAGATGGAATGAGGGTACATGAACTTATTTTTTTAAAGAAATACTTCAAGTTAAATATAAGTGAACAAAGTAATGTGGAAATGACACATTGTCTAATTCTGTTACTCTACCATTCATTTTGAAATGACAGGGAGAAGACGGAGAAATTGGACCGAGGGGTCTGCCAGGTGAAGCTGTAAGCAACTTTCTTTCTTTTGACATAATACCCTGTTTGGGAGGAATAGTGACTGGTGCTACACATGTAAAGTCAGTAGTAAACCCAGGTGACTGTGCAGTCTGACCTAAGTTAACCAGGTAATTATTATGTAACAAAAAAGTTTTAAGGATACACTGAGCTTTTCTGTTATAAAGTCTTAGACATTTGAGAGACAAGAAATGTAAAATATAACATCCTGTCAGCCAAAAAAATCTTATCTATGTTTTGTTATTGTTTCTTTGTTTTGCTTTCATTTCTTATATCATCATAGCTCCAGAAACTATTTACATATTTAGGATAAATGGAGCTTATTATGAGGAAAAGAAAGCAAAAGAAATAAAGTACTCAGTATGCCAGATAAAGGAATAAAATGTGCTAGATGATATATATTTTTTCCACCTAATTTTACAAATGAGAAAACTGAATTGGGAAGGTTTACCCAAAGCCAGTTAAAGAACCAGACAAGAAGCAGGTTCATGAAGGTGAATGTCTATATAAACTTAATAAGATAATATGACTTGTTTTTTTTTCAAGAATTCATTTAGAGGAAAAAAAAAAATCATTGTATTGTCTCCTGCTTTATCTGGACTTTTACGCAGAAATGATTGGCCGCCTTGTAGAGCCCATGAACTCAAAAGCACAATAGCTCAAGTGAATATGAGAAACAGTAACCTATCGTATTGACTTTTCTAAAGAAGGGGGGAGGGGATCCAAAGCAGATAGAGGAGGGGGAAAAGAAGAGGAGAAAAACTGATTAATATTAAACAAAAGTAACTTTTAAAACACCTCAAGAAAGTGGTTTTTATAATTTGCATATATAGTTACCCAGGTGTTTCTTTCCCTCCGTGAAGTCTCTCAAGATGGAATTAACCCAAATGTAAAACAGATGGGAATCAGGACCCTTCTATTTGTGTAGCTGAATAAAAAGCTTTAATATGATTCCGTGCTGCCATTCCAATCAGAAATGACACAAAAATGACATATTTCAAGTATTAAACAATTTGTTATTTAAAAAATTTCCCAAGTGATTTATACATAAATTTGCAGAATCAGAGATACACAGTTTCTGTAGAAAAGGCTCACTGTTTTCCATTCTGGTTTCCAGATCAATATAAACACTGGATATTCCTGTTACATCAAATGGTATTTTAAATACCACTTTCAGTGTCTTAGCAAATGTACAGGTTTTTTTCACTCTAAACATTACATTAAACTTTTTTTACAGGAGGGGGTGTGTTTTGAGGGCATTTCTTATGAGGACATGCGTTCTGTTTCTTTCTTTGTAGGGTCCGCGAGGTTTGCTGGGACCAAGGGGAACTCCAGGACCTATAGGGCAGCCTGTGAGTTTTGCTGAAATGTGCCGGATTTTCTAAGGGAAGCTTTCTTGCTTTAAAGCCAGGAGCTTGAAACCTTTCAGTAGACAGCCACGTGTTTCTTGCCTTATTGTATTCAAAGACCTAACGATGCTACTTATCACTTTCACTGATCTCTTCCTTTTAGATATAAAACGTTATGTCTTAATGTTTCCGATCAAATTCCCCGCACACCGTGCAAAGTGCGGCTTGCGCGTCTCCAGTGTGGACATAGGCGAGAGTACAGACATTTCCTTTTCCCTCATTTTCATTAAATCCTAAAATGAATTTAGTCACCCTAGGCTGATGGGGATCATGCTATTGTAAGTTAGTCTTTTTTATTTTCTGTTGTAGCATCTAAACTTACAAATATCCACATATATTTTTTGCTTCATTGAAGGGCATCGCAGGCATTGATGGCCCCCAAGGACCAAAAGGGAACATGGTATGTAGACAATATCCATAAAATAATTTCTACACAATCTCCTCTTGTTGTTAGATCTGAAGTAAAGATTTCTTACATTTGCTGAGTCCATTAGCTTCTGCTGGCATTACTGTTTTGCAAGATTTTCCAGATTGTCTGTAGGGGAAATTGATGTGGGGACTATTTTTCAACAGAGAAGAAAAACCCTGTCATGTGAAATTGCTGTTAAGGACTCTTCCTATTTTCTCATGGCAGGGTCCCCAAGGGGAGCCTGGACCCCCAGGTCAGCAAGGGAATCCGGGACCTCAGGTAAGTCTGAGCTCCTGTGAGGTCATGGGGTAAAGAGGTGTCTTTTTACGAGAAAATTGACAGCCTGAAAGGGTTCTACATGGAGCTAAAAGTGAGTGCAATGTGAAAATAGGAAGATAATTCCCCCCCACCCCTGCTAAAAACAAAGGAGCAGAGGGGAGGAGGGGTGGGGGACTGGGTGAAAAAGGGGAAGAGATTAAAAAGTACAAATTAGCAGTTACAGAATTGTCGTGGGAGGCAAAGCACAGCACAGGGAATAGAGTCAATAACATTGTGATAACTGCGTGTGGAGCCAGGCGGGCGCTGGAAGCATCAGGGGGAACACTTTGTAAAGTGTGTGTGACTATCTAACCACTGTGCTGTACACCTGAAATGAATACAGATGATATTGAATGTAAACTGTAATTGAAAAACAAAATCTCAGAAACCCTTGAGCAAATGTAAACAGGCCTCTTTCTTGCAAGAGAAAATGAGGCATTCAGGGTTCATGAAATGCCAGATCAGCCACTCTTACAGGAGCGTCTGAAAGGATTGCATTCTGGTCCCCTTGCCAAAAGGGTAGCCGCGTGAAACTTCTCAGAGCATTCCACAACTTTCCGGGGAATGCAGGGGATACATATGGCTTCTCATAACTCATTTCGCATGAAGTAGAGGGCTAAAAGCTACTATTCTACAAAGTGTGTTCGTGTGATGTGATTCCTGATGAATGAAATACATTCTTTTAATACAGGGTCTTCCTGGTCCACAAGGTCCCATTGGTCCTCCTGGTGAAAAAGTGAGTTACTCTGTGGTTCTGGTAATGTCTGGAGAACAGTTGGGGTGGCAACCTTAGGCAGGTGTTTTTGATGAGCTATCTCAGTGGCTCAGCCGTAAGGAATTAATCTGGGGCTGTCCACGAGGGGACAGTGGGAGAAATCACCATGCATTCCTGCACTGAAAGTAAAACATCTCCAAGTTTCCATTTGGACAGTTTCCAGATGTGACATTCTCAGTCATACTAATTTCAAAACGGTGCTGGTGCGAATCCATGTTTTCTTTTTTTTTGTTCTCCTTTCCTTTCTCATTATTTTCAAAACGTAATTAGGTTTGCTTGTGACAAAGGGTTTTTGGCAAGATCTGATTAAGGAAAAGTCGTGAAGTTATCATTGCCACCATTTCTTATATACAAATGACAAATGATGTTCTTGTTGATGACCCAGTGTCTGGATCAAATCAAGAATGCATCTTTAATTAAAGTGATGTCTTTCTTCTTCTGATCCTCTCTGCCAGATTTTCTAAGTGCTATTTCCTGTCCCCTGTATTTACAGCACAATGTCAGCTGGTCTTTCTAATGCCTTTATTTTTTCTTCTTCTTATTTTTGTTGATTTCTATGAACATATAATTAAAATAAATAATAGCCTTAATGGGAATGCAGTTTCATAGGATAAAAATTCATTCATTTTAAGTGTAGAAGTCAATGTTTTTAGTAAATTTACAGAGTTATGCCACAATCAATTTTTAAAAATTAATTTGAGAGAGAGAGGAAAGTGGGGTAAAGAGAGAGAGAGAGGGAGAGAGAGAGAGAGACAGAGAGAGATTTGTTATTCCACTCATTTATGCATTCATTGGTTGATTCTTGTATATACCCTGACCGGGATCAAACCCAAAACCTTGGCGTATTGGGATGACACTCTAACCAACTGAGCTACCCGGCCAGGCCTAGTACAAGAATTTTAATATTTGTAGTGCACCCTTAAATATGTTGCAACAACAAAGTATTCATGTAGAATTGCCCACAAGGCCATTGCCATAGAAATATTACATCTGCTGATAGTCATAATTAATGGAATAGTTCTGCATTAGTACTCTCCACTTTGTTTTTAAGAAACAAGACCATTGTCTTGATAGCAAAAGATAATTTCAGTGACAGTCATAATACTGCCATTACAAATTTAGTGTTTTATAGTAGTTCTTACGTAACACTCGATCTCTAGACTAAATGTGACATTACACATTGCTGAAGGGAATTGAAACTTTTAAATCCTTTAAATGAGACGCAGTTAACCTCAGTTATGAAATCTAAATTGTTCAACTTAAAGGTTGTCTTTAATTTTTTGTAGTTTCATAGAAATTTAAGTACAGTCTTGTAAAACTCTGTACTATCAGTCTAAATGAATACCATGGTTTTCATAAACACTCTCTGAGAATGGAAACCCCCGCAGCTATGTCCACAACCTAGGACTGCTGCTATATCCTTACGTTTTCAGTTGTCTCTAAACCCTGGCTTATAACTTGACCAGTAAGCAATCATTTCCTGGGTTCTAGGGACTGCATGAAGTTCATTACTGTCAGCAGAATGCCTACTTTTTTGCCAAGGCAGGGGTGACTTGTGCAATGGTCATTCTTACCATGTTCTAACCTTAGTAATGGTCAAATTAAATGAGATCTAAAACCCTCTGTGGTTACAGGGGGATTAATCTGTTAAAGAAATAGTTAAAGTTAGGATACTATTTGTTAGTTTAACATTAGCTGATGTCATTTTTACATTAAAATACTAGATTTATTTTTCTTCATGCCCTATGAATAACTATCACACTATAATTTATATTTCTTAAAATATTTTAGTAGTTACTGATGTTTCATCAGTGTTGCTCTATAATTAGTTGAACTGACACTTAATATCATTGATAGATGTATTCAATGTTTGCTTCTTCTATGATATAAATTGATGTAATTCTGACCTTTATTGTTTTCCTTTTTATTCTTGAAACTACTCTGTTGTGGTATGCAAACACTAATTTGTTAATGTAAATAGACAAATTTAGGATTATTAAGCAGGCCGAAAATTAGGGTGCTTTTGACATATGTTGAAATTGGTTTTATCTCTACATACCATTTCATACCATTTCTTCTACATATGTTCAAAAGTATTTACATGTGTGTGGTTATATATAAAAGCCAGTGACTCAAGTTAATAATTTTATTAGTAATATATTCCTATGAACAAAGTCAGGCTTTTTATTATCTTCATTTTTGAAATGAAAATATTCTCTTTCTCTGTTTGATCAGGGACCGCAAGGCAAACCAGGACTTGCTGGACTTCCTGGTGCTGATGGGCCTCCTGTGAGTATGGCTACCTGGTCATTAAATTTCTATATATTATCTTCAAAACTAGATTGAAATGTGCTTCAAAAGTGATTTTATGAATTCAGTAATAAAAGCAAATTGAGTTAGGAATTAAACATTGGTCTCTGAGATACCATTTCATCATGTCACTGCCACGTTGCAAAATCTTTTAACGAGCTCACAGTGGTCTTTGGATAAATTCTTTCTGGTGCTTTTGCCAAGAATCTCATATTTTCCTGCCACTCACTTTTCTATCCCCATGCTGTAAACTTTTCCATTGTTATACCTTTCTTTACATTGTTCTTTTCTTTCCATAGAAAGTACTTTTTTATCCTCTCTTTCTTTTCAAAATACATTTCTCAAGAGTCCAAGTGAGATTCTTCCCCATTCATTAATTTCCTCAGCCATCTTCCATGAAAATTCTTCAGCTTCAGGGATTTCCTCCTTTTCTAGAAAAACTGCATTGTTTATTGTATTCTATCACATAGTAATCAGGAATGTAATTCTGTAATATCTACAGTTGTTATTCTTAAAAATTTGTTGTTGATGCTTCATTTTTCTCTTCAAGCTACTTACCCACCGCTAGGAAAAATTTGTCATTCTGCCTCTGCTTGTGTTTATTGAGTATAATTGTGATAGAGCTGCACATTTTTATCTATTAACTCTCAAAAACTTGATTATTAACACTATTAGTATTATTTATAGCCTTGCTGTATTTTCAGTGTCCCATCACATGCCTTAGTTCCCTTTTAAAGATGCATATATGATTATTTGATCAATATGCAACATTGAAATCAGATTAAAATACCTTTATGTAAGAGTCTAATTGAGACTGAAATTGAATTGTTGGTGAATAATATGTATTATTTTATGTATTTTTCCTAAGCTCTCTCAAATATATTATAGAGTTGATAAAATTTGCACCCATCCAAAGGTCACAGTTTTCAATGTTATTTAAGTCCATACACACTGATGCAAAATGTTCCATTTGTCTTTAAACATAAGGAGTAATATCCCAATGTTTTGAAAAAAGAGAAAATTTTAATAGCATTATAAACTGTCATTAATATTGCATATTACCAGTATATATTTTTGCTAACATAGGGTCATCCTGGAAAAGAAGGCCAGTCTGGAGATAAGGGTGCTCTGGTATGTTGCAAAGTGTCCATTTAAATATTCTCTCACCTCACCTCCTAGCGAATAGGCCTTTCTCTCCTCATCCCTGTGGTACACATGTTCTTCTGTGATTGTTTGGGGATGTGAATATTAGAAAATAAATACCTTAAACAATTCATCTCTACCTGAAAATATGTCTTTACATCCAAATTAATTTTTCCTACCATTTAAATATGTCATGTTCCTAGAATTATTTTTTGTTTAGGATATAATAAACAGATGTGTATTAGACAACTTTTAATTTTATATTAGCAATTTTGTTAGACTGCATTTTCCGTTTTTTAAAAATGTTCTCACGATCAGAAATAAATTCACATTCTGCATATGTAGTATATGGGGAATAAATGACCATGGGTTATAATAATGAAGAGCTACAGAATATCGTTAAACTGCTCACATCACTCAGACTTTATCTTCACTTATTACTTTCTGGGAACACTTAAAGGAGTGGAAATTGAATTGTAAGGGGAACAATTATCAAAATATTCTAATAAAAGCTTAGTCGATGTAAATACTATTTTGGAGTACAGTAGCAGGGTAGGTCATTGTATTTAGACTTTTTAGTTTTGGATTATTATTAAAGTACTCAGCTTTCTTGCAGAAATTGTGTGTTATATACAATGTATTATTGCTTTTATGTAGACGAGTGACATGAAAGCAGCTGTGGAAAATACATCTTTTTTATTAAATTCTGAACAATGTGGACACTACACATGTGTACCAGGTTTGGGTTAGAAATTATGGATCCTCTTGGTTAATCTCTGTGTATTGTAGACATTGAGGACACCGGAGTTTTTCAGGTTTATAAAATTAGTTATTAATTATAAAATTATTTACATTACTTTATGTATTCACAATACTTATCTCAGCATGAATATATGATATGATAAGTTTGGAATAAGTAGGCCTAGTCACATAGTTTGTTTATCACATCTGACTTTAGAAACAAATGATAAACTACCAAAGAAATCTTTGCCAATAGTAGAAAAATAGCATATTTTTATAGATCATTTGGTAAAATTATAATGTTAATAAGTAGCACTTTGAACGCATTGTGTATTTAAATTGCAATGGGTCTGTTTTAGGGTCCCCCTGGTCCACAGGGTCCTATTGGCTATCCTGGTCCCAGAGGAGTGAAGGTAAATGGTATTTTTTTCCACATCATTTAATTTCAATGTAAAATATTATAGTCATTTAATCTTTCTAATTTATACCATAGGGGGCAGATGGTGTCAGAGGTCTCAAGGGCTCTAAAGGTGAAAAGGTAAATTATAATTTATTTCGGTGGTTTTAATTACTATATATCCATTATATAAAAAATGTAAATTTATTTTATGATATTTTGTTTGCCAAATATACTGTGATTTCTCATAGCCCAGACAATACAAATATAATTTTGTACTTTGTATCCTGAAAACTTAAAAATAAATATATTCTTATAGCTGGAGTGAGGACTAAATTATAGAACAAAAGTATTTGTAAACAGAATGAATCCTGCTTCCCTTTTTTTCTTATATACATTTAATTTTTCTAAATCATAAGATTGGCCTTCAGAAAATACATTTTCTGCAGCGGTTGTTCAATATCTAATTATATGCCCAAAAAAGGAGTGTTTATTCCCGTTTTTTTTTTTTTACTAAAATCCCCCATGTTTATAAACTGAAACTCAGAGTAAAATAGGAAAGTTAGAAGCACCAAAAATCAATTGGGGGGAGAGGAAGTCTTCCTCCATGATGCTGCTTTGCAAGGCACTGGTGTTAATGGGAAGGAAATAAAGATTAAAGCCAGACGGAGGTGGATGAAAGAATGTGGACGCTTTCATGGAGCTCTTATCGCTGGACGGCCTTGAGGCAAAGACCTGGAAATGGAAACTTTTGTAATATAAATGTAGAGCCCCCCAAATCCTTCAACGTTTATGTTGAAACTGAATGACATTACTCAGAATCAGTATTGAATTGTCTTCCTACAATATTATATTTTAAAAAATAGGGGTTCTTGTAAAATGTTGGTAGATTTGGTGAGAAGTACGTGGAATATAAATGGTGATTGCAGGATAACTGTTTATTCCCTTAGTTATAACTTTATCAGAAGCACTTTGAGTGGATATGATATCACTAGGAACAGAGAGCAAGAGATGGACTTATTAAGTCCATTATAATTTAGTTTTCTGAGAAAAATGAAAAGCGTAACACACCGAGGCATTGTCAAGGCATATAACTACATTGTCGGTTTTACTGTATGGAAAATGTCATGCATTTTAAATTAACCCAGGTACTTTGATTTGAACCCCAGTTCTCTGGATCAGCCCAGATGAAGCTCAGGATATACTCTCTTACTGAGTTGGCGACAGGGCACAGTGATGGTGCAGACAGTGTTGAATTTGTAATGTTTGCACGTTGCCTGTGCAAAAATAAATACAGCCTTAGTTTAGAATTTTTCTTGTTTAGACATTTAAGTATCAAACTCCTTTGCTGAAATTAGCACCCACCCGGGATTTTCAGGGATGGTGTTTCATGGGGGGGGGGGGGGCATGGGAACTTCTTGGTAAAAGAGGTAGTTGCAAATGACACATGTAAAAAAAAAAACACTACAGATGATGCGATATACGTAAGGAGAAAGCTACTCAAGAGAAAAATAAAGGTATATGATATATCTGGAGGAAGATAGTTTGAGATTATTGGTTGAGTGGTGTATGGTATCAGAAGAAACCAGTAGACATACAGAAAAATAATTAATATTTAAACTTGGGGTTTAAAGTTCTGATTCTAGTTGTATTAACTAGATGGTTTACTTTCCTGGAGGCTTATTTTAAGTCTGCAAAATGAAGACATTTTCCAAACAATCTCTAAGGTATTATTTTTTTGCTATCTCTTTTATTCCGTACCATATATTAGTTTAGTTATATATTACTTATCTAGATTAAGATAAAATTTTTATAAATTTTGATGGAAACATTTATTTATTTATTTATTTATTTATTTATTTATTTATTTATTTATTTATTTTTGGTACGTGCCCCTAGTGAGAACTGAACTCAGGACTCTCTGGTCTGCAGGCTGACGCTCCAACCGCTGAGCCAAACCGGCCAGGGCTGATGAAAACATTATAATAATGATAAGAATTCCCCCTATTTTGTTTTATTTTAATTAAAATTTTTTTTTCTTTATTGGTTTTAGAGAGAGAGGAAGGGAGAGGGAGAGAGATGGAAACATTGATGAGAGAGAACATCGGTTGGCTGCCTCCTGCATGCTCCCCACTGAGGATTTGGCCCATAACCTGGGCATGTGTCCTGACCGGGAATTGAACCAGTGACCTCTTGGTGCAAAGGTTGATGCTCAACCACTGAGGCACACCGGCCAGGCAAGAATTCTCCCTGTTTTAAAGCTCTGTAGAGAATCATATAAATCCTATTGAATTTTAATGTATATTATTTATTAGTTTTTTTCTGAATATGTATTATGAGCAACCAATTATCTCATGAGATAAAAATGGAAGTTAAAACTATTTTCTTTTTATATAACAACATTAATTGTTAACCAAAGGCAACGTAGCAAGGACTAAAATTCTCTATTGTTTTGACTCAGATTTTTTTCCATAGACTTCAAGTAGCATAGCCCAGTACATCAAGTGGTGTGGGTGAATTCCTCTTTTACCCATCTTCTACAACCCTGGGTGTTTTTGTTTTTGTTTTTAAAGGATTAATTCATATATGATAATTTTAGGATTGGAAAACTCAAAATTTCATAGTGCCAATTGTTTTTACAAAGTTATTTATTGTAAGGATACCTAAAGATTTAAGAGTCATCTAATTGCCTGGCCAGTGTGGCTCAGTGGTTGAGTGTGGACCCATCCACCAAGAGGTCTCCAGTTCGATTCTCAGTCAGGACACATGACCAGGATGTGGGCCTGATCCCCAGTGGGAGGCGTGCAGGGGATGGTCTATCTCTCCCTCTCCCTTCCTGTCACGCTAAAAGTCAATAAAAGAAGAAAAAGAGTCATATAATTAATTTTTTTAATTGTGAATGTATTGAAAGCACAAGTGAGACAAACAGCATCAAGGTCACTGTGTTCTCTCTTAAAAAACAAAATAACATGCAACATTGCCTGAAAAGAATCCTAGTAACTGTTACTGAGTTTTAGACACAGAGTGTAATCTTTTTAAACTAAACTTGGCAACTGTGTAATTACCTTGCTCTCGAGGGAGAAGGTAATGAAGACAGTAGTCAATAGGTAGCTAAGTGGCCATTTTCAGCCTCTGCTCTTGTCCCATTGCATTCAGTGCAGAGAGAACCCTAATTCTATGAGGTGGTTTTATGGCCAAAATGTCGAAAACCGCAGGTTTCTGTCTTAAAGGGAACTTCAGTCAGAATACTCAGGTTTGAGTAAGATACCAGACAGGGTTCCTTTTCCAGGTTCAGGTCCTGTACACCCATAATTACCTGATGTTCTCTGGACCTTTGCATAGTTTGCCAAACTCACACCAGGGAAGGGATGATACCCAAATGTTCATTTAGAAAATGTTTGTGGAATATCATGATTATTGAGGGTCAAAAATGTAGTAGGTACTGGAGATACAGAAGTTAATTAGGCGTGAGTCTTGGTCTTTCAGCATTTAGCAGAGAGAGAGACCTATCGTGTACTGAGAGCGGGAAGGAGGTTGAAATAATACATGTTCAGTGGGAGCCCACAGGACAGAGAGCTTAAGTCATGGAAAATTCATAGCAGAATTGTGAACTGAGTTTGAAGGAGGGGCCAAGTGTCACCAGCTGCACAGAGAAGGCAGAAGATTTGCAGTATGTGTGAGAGGGGTAACCAAAGCAAGAAGGACACATCGAGAAACAGGTGATTCAGAGTTCCTGGAACCCAGTCCCAGAGTGTTGGTTGGGGTATCGGGGGGATTCAAGCCCAAAGACTTCACGGTGAACTAGAGCTAGATCACAGGGGTGGGGAGAGGAAGGGGGAGCTTGGTCACTATTAGCGATTTCAGTCCGTTGAAGTATTGTAAAGTAAACATTGATTCGATCCATTCTGTGTTGTAGAGAGCTCATCTGGGCAGCAGGATGTGGAAGTATGTCAGTGTTTCTAGTTCTGTTCTCATACTGGCGGGAAATGTCCTTTTCTCAAGCTCTGCAAGTCAAATCCATTTTGTAACTACTAATTAAGATAACCAATTGCTCCTTCTCCAGTTCACTTTTTGCCTCAAAACCATCACCACCAGCACCATCACCATCATCTTCTTCATCTTCATCTTCGTCACCATGTCTTTTCTCCAAACAACCATTTTACTCCATCTGTCCAAAATTAATGCAAATATTCTACCTTGTTTTTATTTTTTAATTGATAAAATAAAAATGTCAAAATATTCCACAGTACTCTGAAAGGAGTAATTGCTCAATCAACGTTATTAAATGTATGAATAGTGATTTATTAGGAATTTAAATTTTTTTCCCTGAAATTACAAGCTTAATTAAGTTGTTTTTGATGCTACTTCTTAAAAGTTTAGATTTCAGTGAGAGTGGTAGGACATATTTTCATAGTCACAATTTCTCCTCTCTTCGCCTAAAGGGTGCCCATGTTTCAGCAATGCTGGTCTGTGTACATGATGTGTCAATGAGCATTCTCTATTCACATATAAAGGATAACTTTAATTTGCTCACTCTCCACCTGAGAAGAGATTATTAGATAAAGAACAAGTCAAGCTGGAAAGCATTTTTCTAAAGCACATACTAAAAAATGCACGATACAAAAATCTTCAGTATAAATTGGTAAATTAAGGGTGAAGGCATTTCATTTGGTAGTCCACAGTTCTTGGAATCCAAAGTTAGAAATGATAATTATTTAAATATTTAATTTTTTCCCAAGTAGCACAGAATACATGTCATAAGAGAATGGTTATTTACTCCATAAGGGAGAGAAAATGTAAAGGACACATTTGTACAATATTTCCTAATTTTAAAAATTATTTTATTAATTATGGAAAAACAAAAGGATGCCGGGGATCAAGTTAGAATAGGGAACAGAAAGTTTTACAACTAGAATTTACATTTTTCAGGACAATTTTCACTAATTATCAATATTCATATTGTATATAGCCATATTTCAGATTCATCAAAACAACTGATTAAACACCTGTTTTATTACTTACTTTTTTTAGGGTGAAGATGGTTTTCCAGGATTCAAAGGTGACATGGGTCTTAAGGGTGACAGAGTAAGTGAAAGGGGACGGTCCGGCTGTGCATATGTTGTGTAATCTTACATTTGAAAACCAGCACAGGATACATGAAAGTGTGTTTGTTACGTGAGACATCACTCACGTGGTTTCTATAAAAATATTAGGTATTTTAATTTTAGTGAAGATAATATAGTATTATTGTCCTTTAGATATTACATTAAATTTCCATATGTCCTATAACATATGTTAGAAACTATTGTTTATAGACATTTTAAAAAATGCTGATCCAATTGTTTAAAAGATTGGATTTCTTCTAAATTCAGTGTAGTGAGCTAAGCTGCCTGGAAACTATATATCTGCAACTTTCATGCATTTTTATTATAATATGGTCTTGAATTTTTGACTAAAAAAAATAACCCCCTTTTTTTTCCTGGTAATGAGTATCTAGAAAATAAACAAAAATGTGAGTCACCTAAAGTAAATTAACATTTTATTGGGAATCTTTATTTTATAACTAACATCATAGTGCCTAATATATCGGGAAAAAAAGAAGATTGTAGAACATTTTGTTTTCCTAAAGTTCACGTGAAGCCTGTTGCCAGGGTAGGGCCAACAGCCTCTGTATCCCAGTGCCTGATGCTGGCGAAGCCCAAGTCTCACATGGAGAGTTGTTTTCTATGTTTGAATCAGTGATTTCCAAAGTTGCTATTGTCAGAGAGGAAAGGTGATTTGTCCTACTACCCTGACGGGTTCTCTGACGGGCCTGTAACATTGGGCTGCCCAGAGACGAGCGAGGGGAAATCAGACGTGTGCAAGCTTGTCCCTCACGTTCGCGCCGGGGGCTCTCGGGGGGGCAGCAACACGGGGGTGGTTAGGGCCGCGCTTAGACGGCGTCTAGAAAAGGAACAATGCGTTTTCAGAGAAGTGACAAGACATAGGAAAAGGATTTTGAGTTTCTAGGACTGCAAGCTGTGGGAAGGCACATAAAAGGGAAATGAACAGGACAAAGGCTAATCAGTAAAGTTTGTTGTTGTAAGAGTCCCTAGTGCCAGCTTCCTGCTCCAGATTAATAGGGCCTTGCTGTCCCTAGTGATGAGTGTCTGTCCTTTCTGATAGAAAGGGGAGGAAGGACACCTCTGTAAATTTATGTCCTATTTTTAGGCAATTATGGGGTAGGCAAAGAACATTTTTTTAATTAGATTTATTGGGTTGACATTGGTTAATAAAATTACACGTTTCAAGTGTACCATTCTGTGGCACATCACCTACCTATTGCATGTATCGCCTTCTCTGTTGCCTTTAGCTCGCAGTAGTCTGTATGCTGAAGTGGTATAATTCAGGGGGTATCTTCTGCCACCTACATATCTAATCTTGATTCCTAGTTTTTTCTTTCTCTCTGAAACACAGATGAAATGAAATTAATTTAATACGATGCATAGTAGCATGAGCTTCTGTGGGTTGTCACATGTCAAACTGGATTCAGTTGTTTGTTAATTCATGGAAAGATTGATGAAGTCAAACACTTTCAAGCCTTGTTGTCATAAATAAAACATGAGGAGACAGACCAGGAGTTGAAGAATATGACTTTTTGATAGACTGTAATCTCTGCCATTCCATCTCTAATATATTTTAAGTTTCAAAAAGGTGTTGCTCTGCGTTTCAGGGAGAAGTTGGCCAAATAGGCCCGCGAGGAGAAGATGGCCCCGAAGGCCCCAAAGGTCGAGCAGGCCCCACTGGAGATCCCGGCCCTTCTGGTCAAGCAGGAGAGAAGGTCAGGGAGCAACTTGAAATTCATAGATGCTCTTGAAGAAAATGCTTCATGGTATTGAAAAATATTTTAAAGTATCCATGTCAGAAATCTAGAGGATTATATTTCAAGCATATCCACGCATAGTCATGTGCTGCTTAGTAAAGGAGTGTGTTGTTAGGTGATTTACACACAGCCTGTTGCTCCCAGGCTACAAGCCGGTACAGCATTTTCTGTACAAAACAACCTGAGATCCAGTCGAGCACAAGAGAAAATGAAGCAATTAAGAGACACTGTAAACACAAGTGTATTAGGCTGGGGCTGTGTAACACAACACTGTCTTACAGCAACCTTTTTTAATAAGTAGAAAGAGTATGCTCTCAAATAATGATAACTATATTCCCAATTTTTGTTTTGCTTTATCCAGTAAAATATATACTTTTGTTTATAAAGTACTGCTCATCTTTTAACTTTGTATACGTTAACCTGGACTTGTTTTAGTTCTTATTTTTATTTTGTTTGAATATACAGGAGCAATAATGATACTATATGCATGCTAATGTTTAAGAGTTTGATACACATGATATTTTACAAAGTGTGCTTTCACAAGGTCTTCAGGAAAATGAATCACAGTAAAATTCCACACACATATTTTATTCAATTCATTTATTTTATTTTGTTTCCTCTCTGTCTATACTTTTTAAGTTAACACTTTTTCAGGGGGCCAATTTTGTTAGTATAGTATTTTAAACTTCTTACTATTTGTTATATGTCTTTGGACTTCACTCTAATTTATCATTTATTGTAGCATTTTGTAGATGGAGATGTAATCTATTGCCCTGCAATAGCACAGTTTTGCATACAAGTGCCCACAGAATTAACACTCCACAGAAATCATTATTTAGCTCTAACTCTATGATATATTTATTAATGCAGATTTCTTTTTTAAAAGAAGAAACTGCTCAAAATTCGGTCAGAATTTCTTAGTGTAGTTATTTAACTTGACTTACTCTATAAGAATCAGGTAAATGACTGATGAATGCTGGTTTTATATTTATAGGGAGAATTGAAATACTTTTATCAAAAAGATAAACTTCAATTGGAGTGATAAGATCTCAATGTAGTTCTGATTACATCAACTAACTTTCAGTTGAAAAAGCTTAGGTGTTGTCTTTACTCATGCTTATAAGTTCAAAAACACTTCCAGAACCATGTTTAGCTCAGGTTCTAGGTCCCAAAAGAGGACATTTTCACTTAAACACAGATTAAGTAGTGAACGTCATCACATTCGAAACATGTCTAAAGCATCATTTCTGCTATTGAGATGAAGAAATGTGATGAAAGTGTGGTAAAAACTTATACATTTCTCTTTCAAGTGTACAGCTATGTGGTTCTTCTAGAAAAATGACTAAAATGATCATTTAAACTTAATGCAACTTAGAATTTATTCTGATGTTTTTTGGCTGCAGGGGAAACTTGGTGTTCCCGGATTGCCAGGGTACCCAGGAAGACAAGGTCCAAAGGTAAAATCATTTGTTTGATTTGGGGAGTTTATTGACCAACATTTTGTAGAAACACTTTAAATTAATCACCAGTGGTTTCCTTTCAGTTTGTTACATAGAAATGATGACTCTTAAAATATAATTTTACAAGAGGAAGTCACGCGGCAGTGGGTGCCTGGATGTCGAGGGGCTCAGGGAGCCCGGGTGGTTGTGGATGGAGCATTGCAGGAGACCGGGTCATAACTGATGGCACAGTCGGCTGCTTCCTTGTCACTTCCATAGGATACTCCAGGGCAGATGCGCAGAAACCACCTGTGTCTCAGTTCTAAAACAAGAAAAGTGATCGGCACATTGACGATCAAAAATAACTTCAGCCCTGGCAGGTTTGGCTCAGCGGTTAGAGCGTCGGCCTGCGGTCCTGAGAGACCCGGGTTCGGTTCCCGCAAAGGGCGCGTACCTCGGCTGCAGTTTGTCCCCGGCCCTGGTCAGTTGTGCGGGTGGCAGCCACTCGATGTGTCCCTTTCACATCGATGTTTCTCTCTCTCTCTGTTCCTCTCTCTTCCTCCCACTCTACCTGAACAAAAAATGGAAAAATGTCCTCAGGTGAGGATAAATAAATAAATAAATAAATAAAATAACTTCAGATTTTTCTCTTATGTGGAAGTCAGTGAATTTTAAGTAGATTTACATCTTTTTTTTGTACTAAAAGTGAAATTTGGCTGCTGATTTTCTCTAAGCCATTTAAAGATTAGAATTAGACAATATAATTTGTCCAGTATCTTATTAGCAAAATCTTAGAGGGTATTTAAAAGGTGCAATGCCTTGTAACTATAAAATGATAGCTATTTTAAAAAGCAAAATCTATTATAAGAAAGGATTCTTTTATATTTAAAACACATTTAACATAGTTTTTTATATTTTTACACTTATTGACTGAGCCTATTTGGCCATTAATCTGCGACTTCTGGCCTTCTGTTTGCTTTTTTTATTTGAGAGCAGATAATGCCTTTCCATGGAAATTAAGTATATGAATGATAATTCCTCATGTGAGGAAAAAAGAATGATGTACCCACATATTACAAACTGTAGTTGGTAGATTGGACCTTTTTTCTGTTTCCTATACATTTTTTAGAGTAGGAACTACATAAGAAAATACATTTATTAAAAATAAAATTGATACAAGCCATTTGTTTTAATGGAGTCACTCTAAATGTGTTACTTATCTTTGCTACTCAGGACGGAAATGAATATTTGTTCCCAAATAAAATTTGATGGAAGTAAATTATTTTCATATTTGATTATATGCACTTATTAAATTCCTAGTGTAGTCACAAAGTAATACTCTGCCAGGTAGATCTATCTGAGTCTCTGTAGAGAAAGAGAAAGAGCTTTGAAAGCCCTCCAGAAATGTAATTTGCAGATATTTTCCCCCATTATGGGAATATTACGCGTCCTAGCAATCGTCCTCGGGTCGAACATAGTTATCTCTATGGGCATAAATCAGATACATTGGGAAATGCGTCATAAAAAGAAGCTTATAAGTGCAGTTCGGGTTAGTGTTTTGAACATCAGCTACCAGAGGCTTCACGTGAAGTTTTCCTGACTTGTGGAGAAAATATAAATGGATGTCATGCATTCTGTACATACGACCTGGAGAAATTGTTAATAATGCAGATTCCCTTCCCGCCATCAGAGTCGGCCTCAGAAGGTCTGAGTGGGACTTGACAATCCCTGTTTTTAGTAGTCACTCCAGATTTTTTTGATATAGAGAAGCCACTTATCAGCTAAGGAAACATTACTTTAAGGGGTAATTCAATCCAAATGAATGGACTGCAAAGAGCAAAAAATGTATCCAAGTCAGAGAAGGCTTTATTATATTTCCTTGAATACATGGGGCAAGTGTAAAATATGAATGCCTTCTACTCTTTGACAGTCATTTTACAGATTATTGCATGTAATTTATACAGTGGTCTAAATAGGAAAAAAGTGAGTATTTGGAAGCACCCCCTCTTGCCTCTTCCAGAGTCTCATAATTAGCAAGTTGAAGAGCAAGGATTTGAACCCTAATCTGCGCTATTTTATGATACAATAATGAGGCAAACAATCTCAGTTTTGATCAAAGGAATTTCTGAGCAGATGAAAATCTGGACATACACACAAGGAAAAATGGGGGAATTATATCATATGTCATTTGAAAAATGTGGCTGTTTGTGGATGAAATGATGTACTGTTTTCACTGTGCTTATTAAATCATTCAGTAGCCATTATTTATTGTTATCTATCATTATAATTTTTATACCTTGTCTTCCTTTTTTCCAATCTCCCCCAAATTCCCTTGTACCTGTAAGATGTGGATGACCACCCTCATTTTGCAGAAGGAAAAACACAAAAGCTATGTTCAAAGAGAATAAATAATACACCCATCTCATTTAGGTGAACGCATGACAAAGACAAGTCTTGAATTTATGTCTTTGAAATTCCCCAAAACAGGATTTTCCAGCCAGGCTGCCCAACTTAGACTCTCAGCCAGTTCCAACCACGTTCAGACATCAAATAGAAAAGGTGGAGGGACATTTTAGTGTTTATAACTTGATCCAGTTCCAAAGGCATAAAATTATTCGACTAAAATGTGATATGTATACTAATACCAGAATGTTAATCCAGGAAAATGAATTTATAAAATTTTTATTTTGATATTTGATTACTCAAGCTTGCAAAGCAGAATCCGTCTTCAGAGTTGAAGCAAGTATGGAGAATTACAGGTCACTGGTTTACTGCTGTTGCTCTTTTCTATATGAGAAATGATACATCTGATTAATTATTCTACTGAAAGTTCAAAACTAAAACTCTGCTTTATCAATTCACACTTTCCATGCTCCCAGGATTGCCGACATCCCTGTAAGTTCATTTTTAAATACATGAGTGGAGTTGGTATGGTATATTAAAATGAAACTTTTCATTGAAATACTATCAGCTTGTGAGAATCACTGTTCCCAAAGACTTCTAGTTTGTGGTTAAAAATGTTAGTTACCATATTCATTGTTCATTATTCTCGTTTTTTTTATAGGGTTCCACTGGGTTTCCGGGGTTCCCAGGTGCCAATGGAGAGAAGGGTGCCCGGGTACGATGCATAAGTATATTGCTCTGGACGTGCTAGTATAAGTGCCCTTGCATGAGGGCCCCTCTCAGCGGACACAGTTCCCTGTGCCACGCTAATGACAGAAACTGTTTGCACTGTCTTTGGCAGGGCGTCGCTGGCAAGCCAGGCCCTCGGGGTCAGCGCGGTCCAACGGTGGGTACCTGCAGTGAAAACCACAATTTTCATTTTGAATTTAATTCTCCATGATAACTTTCTCCAGAAATAAATGTGTTCGGTGCCTTTGGATTGGCTTGGCACTAGAACAATCTCATCTTCTGTTCTCCTGTGCAGGGTCCTCGAGGTTCAAGAGGTGCTAGGGGTCCCACCGGGAAGCCTGGTCCAAAGGTATTTCAGCCCTTATTTCATCCAGGCTTTGCTGTGAGTTCTGCATCCAGAGGGGATGCTACAATAGGGAATCTAAACTGATTTTTTTCTTTTTCTTTTGTTGTTACTTGGCAGGGCACTTCGGGTGGTGACGGCCCTCCTGGCCCGCCTGGTGAGAGAGTAAGTATGATACAGTCACATCATATAAATTAAACATTCATACTTTGCAAGTGTTTAAGTTTCTAGGAAAGGGAACATGTGTCTGCAACACACATACAGGGTCATCCACAAAATCTAGTGAGAGTTTAAACATTCCTGTTCTTTAATTTACTCCTCTAGAAGGCTTAATCTTTCCTTTGAACACAAGTTCTGTGCTACTGATTTTGTCACAGAAGTGAGAGGAATCATGTGTGTGATTGGCCTATGATGTTACTCTTAAACTCAAGCCATAATAATTTTTTTGTTTTAAATAGGCGTGTAACACGTCTTCTTCGTTTTTTTACTTTGCACATTGCGACTCATTTTGTCTACGGATCTGGCCAGCAGCCTCGTGCTGGTCAAGAGGGAGCTACAGAGGCCGTTAAATCGCAGTCCGTGTGCATTCAAATCAAGATAAGACACCTATTCCAGTAAATAGAAAAACTATTTAGTAAATTGGTTTTCAATTGATGTAAGATAAAGCTAAATACACATGAGTGAGCATGTTCTTTCTTTTATATTATATTTTTGGCAAAATAGAGAATTTTTGTAGTCAGATTTTTAAAAGCTATCTCTTGAAAGAATTTTAAATATTAAAGTATATTACTGTCAAAGAAATTATACTCATTTCTTAATAATATATAATTATTTTTAGTATTATGCAATTATATAAATATATTTTTATATCATTTTTGAAATTTATAAAGATGTTTTACAAAATAAAAAAACAGAAATATTCCATAATGTATGACTTAAAACTGAGAATAGGTAATTTTTTTGGAATAAAGTTTGTATTTGTGACAGAAATGTCAGTAAATGAGACAAAAGAATAAACATTTGACTACAGTCATTTCCAGCTTTGGTTCATATTTAAATAAACTTTCTATTAAATGTGTCTCACTATTGATGAACTATCCTCAAAAAAAGTCCATCCTATATATTTTGAGTTAATAAATAATACATACATTGGAAATATTTTATGGGCCAAGTCATGTTAATAAGAGGATCCAGTTAAATTAATTAAAATGAGGGGGGTTGGGAAGAGATAAAACAAAGAACTTAAATGCATATATGCACAAGCAATGGATGCAGACAATAGTCGGGGGAAACCAGAAAGGGGCTGGGAGCGTGTATGTGGGAGTCAGTGGGGGAAAGGAGGACATCTGTCATACCTTCAACAATAAAGATAGGAAGCAAAAAAATTAATTAAAATAGCTGAATCAGCCCTAACTAGTTTGGCTCAGCGATTAGAACGTCAGCCTGCGGTTAAGAGAGACCCGGGTTCGGTTCCGGCTAAGGGCACGTACCTCGGTTGCAGTTTGTCCCTGGCCCTGGTTGGGTCGTGTGGGAGGCAGCCACTCGATGTGTCCCTTTCACGTCGATGTTTCTCTCTCTGTCTTTCTCCCCCTCTATCTGAATGAAATATGAAAAAATGTCCTCTGGTGAGGATTAAAAATAAATAAATAAATAAATAAATAAATAAGTAAAATAGCTGAATCACTAAATGGAGTAGAAACGTTTAAAAAATTATAGCACAACTAGAAGTTTTGCCTTTAAAACACAAACTTCTTTTTGTTACATGTGTTGCTTGTGTTTTCCAAAATCTTATGATCAACCATATGTCCTGACAATTTTATTTTGGAGCACAGTAGTGTGACCCAATAGCATGATTACTAGTACTAGTAATTATAAACACACTTCAAGAATAAGAATAGTTGCCCTGGCCGGTTTGGCTCAGCAATTAGAACGTCGGCCTACGGTCAAGAGAGACCCGGGTTCGGTTCCCGCTAAGGGCACGTACCTCGGTTGCAGTTTGTCCCCGGCCCTGGTTGGGTCGTGTGGATGGCAACCACTTGATGTGTCCCTTTCAAATCAATGTTCCTCACTCTCTCTCTCCCTCCCACTCTATCTGAACAAAAAATGGAAAAGTGTCCTCGGGTGAGGATAAAAAAAAAGAATATGAATAGTGCCCAGCCAGTATGCTCAGTGGTTGAGCTTCGACCCAAGCACCAAGAGGTCACTGGTTTAATTCCTGGCCAGGGCACCCTGGTCAGGGCACATGCCCAGGTTGTGGGCCCGATCCCCAGGGGTGGCATGGAGGAGGTGGCCAATCGATGTTCCTTCTCATCAACGTTTCTATCTCTCTCTCCCCCTCCCTTCCTCTCTCTCTAAAATCAATAAAGAAGAAGAAAAAATAATAGTATATTTTGAGAATAAAAGTAAAGGTTGATCTAAAAATATATTTTTTCAAGTAAGCTTGAAACAATTTTCAAGAAACACATTATACATGTTTTAAATATACAGAAGGTATTTCCTGTGTTCTATGTAGTTGATATGACATTTTCTCCCTGCTGTACCCTCACTCTCTGCAAAGAATTTTTATTATGAACTATATAGTTATATCTGACTACACAACTGAAGAATGATAGACATAATATCACAAAACATATGCTATTGTACAGTTAAATGTGATCACTCATACTCAATTATTTCAGCTCAGGGATGCTTGTTATTAAAGACTTAGTTAACACAGCTAACTAAGTTGGGTCTCAGATGACCAGATTTGGCAAAAAACAAACAAAACAAAATAAAAATAAATAAAAGAACTGAGATACCCAATTAAGTTTGAATGTTACATAAACACTGAATAATTTGTGATATAATTATGTCCCTTGCAATATTTAGGACATATTAAACTTATTCACTGTTTATTCAAAATTCAAATTTTACTAGACACTGGTTATTTTATCTGGCAATCCTGATTGAGTTTCAGCATTATTTTTGAAGTCTTTTTGTATTTTCTACCCCACCTAGAAAGTATTTTGATTGATTTAAAGAGAACATGTCGACACTTTTTTTGTGGAATTTTATAAAGAAAGACCCACTTTTTTATTTTTATTTTTTTCCAAAGAAATGATTTTTGAAAAATTTTCTTTCTTAAAGATATTTAAGTACAAAATACAATTTTATTTGAAAAGCAGCAAAAAATTTAGAAAGCAAAGGTATGACATTTTAAGAAATTAGGAAAATAGAGCTTGCTGCATCACTAGACGAATACTAGTTTTTAAAATTTTGTATTTAAAATGTTTATAATTTTCTTAAGTTGTGATGATAGTTATTTCATACTTTAATAAAAGTACCAAAATTTTTAAGTTCTAAACATCTACTCAGTGTTTTTGGTACTTGCAGGTGATGCCTGTGGTTTTATGACATATCCAACTCGGAAGTTTCTTTTTGATTTTAAGATAAATGCTGGTAGTAACAATACTGTGTGCTGATTTCTGAATTATCATCGGCTTAAGAATGGTAATGAAATTTCCCTTGGGGAGGCTAAATTGATAAATTGAAAAACTAAATTCATATTAAAGACTATTTTTAGTAAACTTCATTTTTTATTTTCCCTAATTATATTACTTAAGACATTTATATTATCTTCCATTTTATATGTATTCCTTTTAGGAACATAATTACTATGTTCTGGACACACAAAGGATAATCTTTTCCCAATCCTTTTGCAACCACCGACATAGTCATTGCAATATGTCTACTTCATTCATTTTAAAGATATGTAAATATGAGTGTTGAATAATAGAGTTAAACATCAAGTCAAGAATTATATTGAAAATGTGTATTTGGATTGAATGTTAATGAGAATTATACAATATAGTTCTTTTCATCTATCTCCAAAAGAAGTTTATACATGAATAAAATAAGATATTGACATTCTCAAAAGTAATATATATATAATCTTTATTTTTATTGTTGACACTATTATATATGTCTCTATTTGTATTTTAAGTATAGATATTAGTTAAAGGTATCTTATATCTTATATGTTTTTTTGAGGAAAAAAGATCTATTTTTCTTTTTTAATTACTTTTCCTTTTAGTTTTGTATGACTAGAGTCAGAATATTTATAAAATCAATTTAAAAACCAATTTTTCTTTAGTGGCTTTGAAATTGAAATATCCTTCTCAGATGTTTCTAGCCAATGTTAAAATAGAGGATTTGTGGAACTTCTTGGTGCATCTATGTTTTACATTTTTAATATGAATTCTGAATATTTACAATATTGTTAAGAACATTGGTGTATGGTTTTGAGCACCGAATAGTGTGGAAAATCATCCATTTTGCTCTTCGATTCGCACAGAGCATCTTGTTGTGTTGCCTCTTTCTGCCAAGATGGTGCAGAAGCTACATGCTGTGTTGTGTCTTATCTGCGGACGTGCACTGCAGAGTACAAGATGTGTTGTAAGACATGCTCTTCAATTTCCCTTCGCCTTCCTTTTCAGGGCCCCCAAGGACCTCAGGGCCCAGTGGGATTCCCGGGACCAAAAGGCCCTCCTGTAAGTGTGCGAATTTTTCTCTCCTTCTGCATTTGAGAATGTTTTGAAATTTTTGAGAGTCATAGGTTATATTTAAATAGTTTTAGACACAAATACTGATAATAATTCTTATAAGAGCAAAATTGAAGTTAATGTCAAGGACTATAGATATTTTCAATTTATGATGTTTAGCAAGTATTTTTGTATATAATGTAATCGTATCTTATTAAGTATTCTAAGTTTATCAAACACTAGAACACTGAATATTATTCTCTCAACTACTCCTCTACTGGAACAAATATTAGTGATGGCATAAAAAATTATTACATCCAACCCTGGCTGGTTTGCTCAGCAGTTAGAGCTTCGGCCCACAGACCAATGAGTCGCGGGTTAGATTCCGGTCGAGGGCACATACTTCGGTTGCAGTGTCCTTGGCTTTGGTTGGGTCGTGCGGGAGGCAACCAGTCCATGTGGCTCTATCATGTCGATGTTTCTCTCTGTCTATCTCTCTTTCTCTCTCTCCCCCTCTATCTGACAATAAGCAGAAAAATATCCTCAGGTAAGGAATTAAAAAGAAAATTGTTACATCCAATGTGTCCTTCAAAATTTCACTTCCTAAATACTCACCAACATTCTGATACAATTTACATCACATTAAGATTTATTTGTATTAAGTTGTATTTATTTGTATATATGATTTTGTCTCTATAATTAGCATGCTTCTTAGAAAATGTAATGATAACCCTTCTTGAGTCATATCCCTTTTATAAGATTTGTTTAGAGCTTCATCAAATATCTTCACAAAGTTATTTGAATTCTTTCATTTTTATACTTAAATATTCATGGTCATATAGGATATGCTCAGTGCTTAGTTGTTTTTCTTTTTTTGGCAACCTATTCAGTTTATTTATGAGAGTTAGAATCAACTTCTGCACTCTCTTTGTCCGTGTGGGCTCCTACAACGAGAACCACAGAATGAGTGGCTTACAGACAACAGCATTGTTCTCCCAGCTCTGGGGCTGGAACTCGGGGATCAGGGTGCCAGCATGGTCGGGTGGGGCCGTGTTTGGGTTGCAGACTCCTCACCGTGTCTTCGCCTGGCTGGAGGGGTGAGGGGCTCTCTGGAGCATCTTTTGCAGGTCACTAAACCCATTCAGGAGGGTTCGACCTTCAAGACTGAAGCACTTCCCAAAGGTCCCCACCTGACTAATAACATCACCTTGGAGGGTGAGGGTTTTAACATGAATTGGAGGTGACACAAGCTTTCAGACCATAGCATCACCTAAGGAAGCTGTTCTCCAAGCGCGGCCCCTGGACCAGAGCATCAGCACTCCTGGGATTTCTTAGAAGTGCAGTGTCTGGTCCCAGCCTGCTCAGCTCATCAGAACCAGGGGAGGGGCCCAGTGTGCTTTTAAAAACTCTCCAGGTGGTTCTGATGAATGTCAAAGTGCGTTAACCATTGTTCTAGTGCAGACTTTACTAACAAATTATGTTGGTATCTTGTTAAAAATGTATGCATAACCAATGGACACAGACAACAAAGCTAGAGATGGGGCGAGGGGATGGGGAGAAGGGTGTCAATGGGGGAAAAAGGAGAAACATCTGTAACAAAAACAAATTAATAAAAATAATTTTTTTAAAATGTGGATTTTGAATTAATAGGTCTTTGGCGCGTTCAATACAAGTTTTGCATAAAGAAACAATTCAGAACATTCTAAATTAAGATGTTAAAATTTTAAATACATGTTCTATGTGATTACATTATATATTTAAACATGTTGAAATTATTTATAAATAAATAAGTATGTTCTCCAATTTTTATTGAGTTGGAATAACGCTCTACTTCACTGTTATTTTCAACTGTGACTTCAGTTCACATCTTCAGAAAATGAATTATTTACTGTGAAATACTGACTTGAATGTTAAATGTTAAGGAAATCTCTTACTTTTACAATAATTTTATTTTATTATTTTATTTTATTACTGCAAACATATCAAGAGCAGAGTGTTATCTATATGATTGCATTGTAAAAGGATTAATGCAAATAGCTAATGTTAAAGATAGAATAATATTGGTATTACCTGCATATAAGTTGGTAACCCACTGTCTCAGTTTTGTTCCAAATGTAGTATTAAATTATGAAAAGTTTCACATAGAAGGAATTGAAAACACATTTCCAGGAAGACTGTATACATAAGATTCTTTTCATGACTATTTTGAAGACATGCACATAGACCAGTGTTTAGCAACATAAAAAGTAGTGCCATGGATAACTTCGACATTATCACACCATTTATTTTTGTACATACTGTTCGGAATTGTTTCCCTTCATGCCGTGTAATTTTATTGTCGAAGGAAGCCACTTGATCTGTTTTCTCAGACTCTCGGTTCCTTCCCCCGTGCACTTTTGGCAACTTTGAGCCATTGACCCTGCGTTTTGTCTCGGAGAAGCGTCAGAAGTACAAGTGCCACATGAATAACATGCACTCTAGTTGGAGAGACATAGACAATGTTAAGGAACATTACTTTCACCGCAAAACAAAATGATTTTTAGGCTCTGTTTCTCTGGCAAGTGAAACATTAGAGCATGACATGAAAGTAGCCATCATTTGTCTGGTATGCATTTTTATAATGTTCAGGAAAGAAATGCCTTCATCTCTTTGATAACAGAAGGAAGAAATCTGGGTGGAGGGTTAGAGCCAAACTCTTCTTCCTGGAGAGTAGTTGGTTCATCTTCATTATAATCACAGAGTGTATTCTGTGTCTCTGTGTATATTAGTACAGTATACACAGACACATGTACAAATATGGTTATGGATTGAGAGCTCGCGATGATCATGTTTAGAGTGTTGATGTCATGTCAATGTTAGCATACAGTTTCCCCTTAAAGACAATTTTAACTTGAGGCGATAAAGATTTATAGCATGACTGTCACAAGACACATTCTAGTTACAGAAGAGGAAAAGTGAAAACAGGGCCAACGGGAAGTGAAAACCCCTGACATTCATTGGTAAGGGTCTGTTCTCCGGTTCCCCGGTGCACACACACCTTCTCCCCAGTGAATTAGTTACCACTGCCCTTCACTACCTACATCGAAGGAGCCGCCAGTGCTGATCAATAAAATTATTATTTTTAAATTAATGCCATGAAGTTATTTAGTCATTAATCTCCTTTAGTTTATTGGATAGTACTGTGGCGCTATTACAGTAATTTAGGAGTAATCACTTAATAGCAGGAATACATCTTTAAATCAAGAAAAATGATAATGTAATAAATTCTTCACGGAGTCGTTGGCTCTGCCCCTCGGGATATCTCAGAAAGACGTTAAAGATCATGCTGCATTCATCCCAGGGTGGCGCCATGTAGATCCGAGACCACTGTTTGAAAAGCTTATGATATTTTGCAATGAAAGTGTAATCTATACTTCTCACACCAACAAATATACTGAGATATTTAACTTTTGTGTTTATAGATTTGTTAGAAAACATGTAACTGGTTATGGTGATGGCAAAACACATTTGAGAGGCATTTTGCACAGTGGGAAGGAAGCCCGACTCATATTTATTATCTTTAGCATTTCCCTCTATGTTTTTCAGGTAAAAGTTTTACAACTGCCCCTAGTTGATAGCACATTTATTCCTATACATATCAAAACAGTGATAAAGCAGAGAACTTGTTTTTATTTACTGTTCTGAAATACTGAACCTACATGAAATCTACTAGGAAGTAACTACTTATTGCTGTTTCACCTTTAACCTGAGGGCAGAGGCATCTTATGTTACTATACACCCAGCGCCTGACATGTAGATATATATGCAAGGTATGCTTTTGAAAGAAGGAATGGCTAAATGACATCTAAGAATGTTTGGGAGCCTTGGTTAAAAACATTCCAGTTTTATTTTGGGGGGAGGATAGTATCAGAATCACTGCAAAACAGGAGCAAATCTCTGAGCAAGCCACGATCTTGTGAAATATCCTAGTAACAGTCTTTAATTAGAGCTGTTAGTTCACCTGGCAACCAGTGTGTCAGTGAGGAAGGGATTAGGGAGCAGATTGGTGCGAGGCAAGACCAGGGAGCCACCTTCCAGAGGTGTGCAGCCAGGCTACAACAAGGCTCCTTCCAGTGGAAGAATGTGATTGGGAAAATGAGCTTATTTCCAGACTAACCTTTTATTGCAACTCAATATAAAAAAAATTATATTTGAAAATAAGTTTATGTATGTAATGTATTTGTTTAAACAAATAAAGAGATCTGTTTAAATCATTAACATATCATAAGAAGTAGACTTGTTATCATTAAAATGTTGTTATTAAAATGATCATTTTTCTTCATTTATCCAGAAGGGCAAGAATATTTCTGCCTATATCTATTAAACATGTTTGGAAATGTAAACTTGATACTTATAATGGTTTCTGACTAGGATGAGTAATTCATAATGCAGACTAAAGAAGCAATCTATTTCTACTAAGCGTCTAAAACATAGGAACCTCACAGAGTTGTTTACTTTAAGTACTTAGTTAATTGCTTCATTTATTTCCTCAGTCATGACAAAGACAGCATCCTTCACAAGAAGCGATAGCACAGCACATTTGCTCTCCAGTGCTTAATAGACATTATGTTTCCGTGAACATTTGAGAAAACCTATTGGGAAAAACTGGTCCTGATGATTCCAAAACTGAACATAGTACTTGTTTCTTTTACTTGAGGCAATGGAGAGGTCAGGTGCCATTGTTTATAATATAGCTTGTGCTTCTTTTCCTTCTTGTCCATTAGAAGCTCAGACCACCACTAGAGGGCACTGTCTTTCTCTCGTACTCAAGTCTCGATGGACCAGAAACTGGATTAGGAACAGATCAGCAAAAAGAGGGCAAAATATTCATTTTTCAAGTATTAAAGAACTAACATATTTGAGACACACTCATACACACACACGCACGCACACGCACACACACATATAATTTTTTTTAGAAAGATAAATACTAATGAAAAAATTTAAAATGTTTAGGTTAGGGTTATACAATTTCCTCTTGGTCTTAATTCAGATAGAATTTTACTAAAGAGATATATACATATATTACCATATATAAAATCAACAGGAGATCAAAATATGATAACTAATGAAAATATAAGAAAATTATCGAACGTATTACCCTAGACTATAAAACAAGTCATAAATGTTGATAACATGTGGCATTTATGTCTGTGATTTCAGGGACCACCTGGGAAGGACGGCCTGCCAGGACACCCTGGGCAACGTGGAGAGACTGTAAGCGACCCCATTCTCATGACTGAAATTGTCCATCTCCAGCACCTCATTATTTCACAGAAAGCCACTTTATTATTAACAGCTCACTTACCGGGTTAAGGACAATAGAGAAATTAATTCCATTGAACCTTTTATTAAAAAACACAGATAGATCCATTTTTTTAAATATATAAACACCTAAAAGAACATACTTGAGGATCTGGGGTGTCAGTTGATTTGATTGTCCTTATGATCAACGACAGCACTTTGGGATGAGCTGATGGAGAAGACCCCACTATCTTTTGGACACCTCCACAAAGTTGTCAACCTTGACTCTTTCACTGAAGTCTTTGTTTACAGGTATATTCTAGCCAACCCCATTACTCTTCCTCACTCCAAAGGCAACACATTAAAAGAAACCATGCGGATAATGCATTCTTCTCTCCAGAACTAAAGGATGAAATATTTCTGATGTTGAAACCACAAAGCTACAAATAGTCTGGAACTATGTCAAATGCTTTCTCTTGCCTCAAGTAGAAAAAGGTCAATGGGAACGTGTAACTGAATTTTATTTTAAACTTACGAATGGTATTATATTAAACACATGATTAGGGAAGAGGGGGTACTGGCAGCTTAGCTATGCTTTACGGCTTCTGGTGGGTTTGTTGGCTTATTCTGCTACAATTACAAAACTGTGTCTGGCTGTCCCAATGGGATGTGAATCTCAACAGAAACCACCATGGATTAGCATGTTGACTTGGAATCACATTTTGGTTCTCATGGTTGATTAATTTTATCCAACTTTCTTTCTTTTTTATTGATTTTTTAGAGAGAGAGATAGAAACATCAATGAGAAAGAACATTGACTGGCCGTCTTCTGCACGCCCCCACTGGGAGCCAGGCCCACAACCTGGGCATGTGCCCTGACCAGGAATCAAACCCGTGACCTCTTGGCACATGGGTCAATGCTCAACCACTGAGCCAAACCAGCCAGGGCAAATCCAGCTTTCTTAAGGAAACCACCACACAGACGACCTCTGAGTATGTGACTCCCAATCATTTCAGGGCATTCTGGGAGCATGAAGACGTATTTGGAAGCGCATCACCGTCTACAATAACAAATCTGAAGACATGATGATGTCCTGCATGAAGGAGACAATCTATCAGCAGCAGCCCAAGTCCTGTTTTGCTCACCAAGTAACAGTTCTGGGTGTAAGAAGTTACTCTTTTGAGTCAGATTGTAAACTTCAAAGGCTTGGATTTCAAAAATACAATTTTAGAACGATCTATTGAGACCAAGGAGTAAAATTGTTTGGGTTTTCTCCTGGGAAAGATAGTGACATGAGGAGCATAAAATAAACCCACTAAAGGAGAATCCCCACTCAAATTTGCAAATGCATTCTCATTTAAATCTTGCAGTCAATCGTATTAACTAAGTCATGGTAGAGCTTCATGGGAATAGCTCTATAATATTACCAAAATGACTTCGAAGGGAGGGATACCTGGAGAATTTCCATTATAAAAATCCCCTTTGTCTTCAATTTAATAAGAACTTCTGCTTCTATCCAGAGTAACCATATTATATATTTAAATTTAAACAAAGAGGTAAAATAGTGTATTAACTAATGAGTCTAAGATGTTCTCATTGAGAAGTTTCTCTTAGACAAAAGCTAGAATTATTTCTGGGAAATTTTAAATCCACTTTTAAGAGTAATAGTGAATAACCTTATTGCCAGGAACCTTTCTTTCTCACCTTTTTTTGCTGATTGGGATTCAAAAGATTATCTCGTACAAGAATCTAGAGCAGCTATATTTAGCTCTGCTTGTGTTACCTTATTTTAAACATGAAATTTTTTATATTTGAATTCTGTCCTCAGTAAGAAATACTTAAATTGAACGTTCAAATTGACATCTTACAATTCACAGATTTTTACAGTCACAAGGAATGATTAGAAATAATTTCTATTAAGTGAAACAACTCAAAGTTGCCTCAGAGACACAGTGCCAAATCCTGAATTGACCCTAACGTAGACAATGAAGACACTGAAACTGTTAAAGATGTTGCTTATCTTGGTTCCGTCGTTATCAATTCCAACGCAGACTGCAGCCAGAGGCTCGAGAGAGGCCGAGGACCGGCCGAGGACCGGGAGGACAGCAGCAGAGGAGCCAGGGAAGACGAGCAAAGGCAAAGATGTGTCATTAAAAACCAAGTCTAAAATCACTCACATCCCTCTATTTCCAATGAGATGTACAGATGGGAAAATTGGACAGTGATTATTGCTAATACAACAAATAAGATGCGGTGGAAATGGGGTGTTGGAGGAGAGCTCTGTGGAGGCCCTGGACCACCAGGAAGAGGGACGAGCGGGCCCTGGAGCAAATGAAGCCTGGAAAATTGCTGGCCACACAAATGACCAAGCTGAAGCTGTCCGACGTGGATGAGTCATGAGAAGGCAGGTTCTTTGGCAAAGACAGTAATGCTGGGAAAATAGAAAGCAGTGGGGAAAGAGGAACACCACTCTGAGATGGCTCGACACCATGCAAGAAGCCGCAGGCGGGAGGACACGAGCTGAGCAGGGCTGCTGAGGACAGGACACTGCACGCTCCTCATTCGAAGGGCCGCCAGGCCTCGCAGCGGCTCGACGGCATGTGCACACACTCCGAGATGATCAGAATAGGAATTACATGTTTACTGGGACTAGAAGGTTGTGATGTCCGTGGGGCTACCAGTTTCTACCCTTTGTTTTCTGACCTTATTATTTCCAATCTGATGTTATAGTGAACAAACATTTGCAAATACCATGTTCTTTAATTCGGTTCTTTGGAAAGTTTTTGCCTCAGTATTTGGAATCTATTTCTCTGCTGTTAAACATAAGTTAACTCACATGAGAAAGAAATTGTCCAATCATAATACAGACATGCAGAATGAATAACCCATGAGTCTAGAGAAACACGGACACCAGAATATATACCCAAAGGCTTGACTTAGTGACATCCACTGGGTTTTACTTTAACGACTCATCATATGCAAGATACATTTTAAGTCGATTCCATGGGGGTTTAAGAAAGAACACCAATAAAATGCTGAGATGATTACTAATCAAGCAAAATATTATTTTTATAAATATAATTTCACATTGTGTTTATTTTACGAGATTGTTGGAATGCGGGAAGGAGAAGTGCTTTAACATCACAGATTGTAGATTTCTCTGTGTTCAGAATCACGAGCTGTTTGAGATGTCGAATGATCAGCATTAACTTTGTCCGTGAGCTGTGTTGGCTACACGGATCCGTGTGGTTTAACCCTGTGGAACAGGGCCAAGCACATGTTTTCACTCCAGCTTCATCCCATTGTCTTATTTTATTTTTTAAGCTCATCGAAAGCAATCATTGGACTATAATGTGAAATAATGAAGATGGTATAGTCTGAATTTGAAAAAAGAACAGGAAAGTAATAACACATTAAGTATTTTATCCAAAAGATAACTTTCTTTTCGTGTGAGTTACTCACTTATCTCAGAGAACTGTCCTTTGTATTTTGTGTCCTGTATAGCTTTAATGGATTCCACTTTGTTTCCTTAGGGATTTCAAGGCAAGACTGGCCCCCCCGGGCCAGGGGGTGTTGTTGGACCACAGGTACATTCCATCACTTTATTTCCCTAACAAGATTTATTTTTCTGTTTGTATTTTCACCTCTGCCCAGTTTATTATGATTGAAAATGATGTATTTTTATAGTTCTGATAACACTGTAATATATGTATTATTTTTGTTAAAGTTATTTTTAACTGGACTGAATGAATAAAATAGAAAAAAAAATGTGTCAGAAAATGGACACAGCAGTGAACATGACGTCCGGCCACGGCAGCCTCTGGGAACCCAAGTGCCCTCAGCTGCGTTGGCCACTGTCTTCCCAGAATGTCCAGTTCCTGAGTGACTTCAGTTTGCCGAGTATAAATTAAATTTAGAATTATATTAGAAATATAATATAAAGCTTTGAACACAATTTTCTTCTAAAATTTTAATATTTGTATTATATTTTTCTTAAGACTTTCGTCTTCATAAAAATCATTTTCATCAGTGATAAAAGTAGCAAGTGTTCTATTGAGTATGCATCCTCACTGGATTATTATTATTTTTTTAAATTCTCACCTGAGGATAATTTTCTATTTTTGTTCAGATAGAGTGGGAGGGAGGGAGTGAGAGAGAGAGAGAGAGAGAGAAACAGAAACGTCAATGAGAGAGAAACATTGACTGGATGCCTCCCACATGACCAGGGCCGGGACGAACCATAACCGAGGTACACACCCTTGACCAGAATTGAACCCGAAACTCGTTGATCTGCTGGCCGACACTCTAACCGCTGAGCCGGTTTGGCCAGGGCAATTCATTGGATTATTTTAATTTTTATTTATTTTTATTTTCTTTATTGATTTTAGAGGGAGAGGGAGAGACAGAAACATCGATGAGAGAGAACATCTATTGGCTGCCTCCTGCATGCCCCCCACTGGGAATCTGGCCCACAACCTGGGCATGTGCCCTGACTGGGAATCAAACCGGTGACCTCTTGGTGCATGGGTTGACGCTCAACCATTGAGCCACACCAGCTGAGCTATTTTTTTTTTTTATCCTCACCCGAGGACATTCTTCCATTTTTTTGTTCGAGGAAAAGAGAGAGAGAGAGAAACATCGATGTGAAAGGGACACATTGAGTGGCTGCCACCTGCACGACCCAACCAGGGCCGGGGACAAACTGCAACCTACGTACATGCCCTTAGCAGGAACTGAACCCGGGTCTCTAGGGGCCATAGGCCAATGCTCTAACCACTGAGTCAAGCTGGCCAGGGCCAGCCGAACTATTTTTATTGGTCCTTTTAAGAAAGAAGATCCAATAGCCTATTTCAAATTTAATCACATTTTCATGTTAAGACAAAGGGAGTGATTTAAAACGAGCAATATTGATTAGCAGTACTTGACATTCACTTTTTTTTAGTACAGCTGTGTGAATCACTATTCATTTTTGTCTCAGTGGTGATGGCCATTAAATTAGGATCAATTCCTTACTATTAAATTCTGATAAAATATTTAAGGAAATTTCCTTTGGGGGAAATGATTGCACATTGATGCTAAGTTGAGGACTTTCAGAAATATATAATTAAAAGAATTTAAACCTAAAAATGTACAATCAAATTTGGTAGATGGTTCTTTATCCAAAGCCAAAAGATAAGAATCAGTTATGTCTTTAGATTTCAAGTAACAACTTCAGTAAGATACTGTTGTTTAACAAGCACAGCATCTACAGACTTCCCATTTCTGTATCTTTAGCTTCATTCCTTCATTTTGCCTTGTTCTAGTGGGGATGGAGGGCACTGGTCTCATTCTGTGTTTACACCTGAAAGCTCATTCAGCTCCAGCACCACGGAACAGCCCCCCAGGGGCACAAGGACCACCTGGCATTTGCAGGCGATGAAGGCAGCAGGTTCTTCGTTATAGCCTTCAGCTGGGAGGATCTGCCAACCCAAACTCCTGCCAGCAGGATCTAGAGACTTGTCAAATGAATAGAGTAACAATAGTGAGATCTCTAATCAGGGAAATTCCCAGGAAGACTGCTTTGCTCCCTTGGGTTCCAGGAACCTGAGCTCACTATCAAGCTGCGAGTCGTCGAGTAACTACCAATGTGGTACCAATGCCTTTCCGAGTCCTACATCCGTCTGACACCTTAGACAAAAAGAGGGAAGTCTTTAACAATACTTGGACTGGCCTCACCCTGAAGCATTTTTGATATTAAACAAAGAAAATAGCTCTTTCCATTTCTATATATTTCCCTTGTACATTTGATTCTGGCTGCGATTCTCCATAATCTTCTCAGACTCCTACCAGGCCTGGTACTGCCAGGGCTCTGTGTGGAGTGTACTGCAGGGCACCGTGAACACCAGGCGGAATAATGAACATTATGAAAACGTATAAAATGATAAACTACTTGCGATTTGTGTTATCTTTGCTAAAACGAAAAGATTCATTTAATGAGTTTTGCTTTTCCACTTGAGGGTCCCACTGGTGAGACCGGTCCCATAGGTGAGCGTGGACATCCTGGCCCCCCTGGGCCTCCTGGCGAGCAAGGGCTTCCTGGGGCTGCAGGAAAAGAAGGTGCCAAGGTACTAATACTCAGGGATTTTCTTGGCTGACAACATCCATATAGCTTCTTATCACTTGTCCAAGTTGGCATAGTATTTAAATTAAATGTCAGAAAGAAATGTCATTAAAATATTCACTTTGTTGTACTTCAAGGCATGACTGAACAATGGTATAAGAAGTTAGCTCCATTGACTATAAAGCCATCCATGTATATACATGCGGACATATATAAGGAGTGTTAGTTTATTTTAATGTATGTGGCCTTTCCCCTAATGTTATCACGATGAAGTGATATTCAGACTTGGCTTACAGTAGGTTACAGGTAATCACAATTGTGTCTGTGGAAACATGTATAGAAATGACTCCCTATGACAGATGTAAATTATGTCCCTTAGGGTGACCCAGGCCCTCAAGGAATCTCAGGGAAAGATGGCCCGGCAGGACTGCGAGGGTTCCCAGGTGAACGAGGTCTTTCAGGAGCGCAGGTACACTCGATGTTTGGATAAAGCATGCAAATAAAATTGCCTATTAGAAGTATTTGTTTTGTTTTGTTTTTTTAACTAAATAAAGATTTGTGAATAATTAAGGGGAAATATGTAAGCATAAGCATTGGTTATCATCATCTATACAGCAGTATGTGTTTGTGTCTAAAAGCTTGGTAACATTCTCATTTTACCAATCACACATCCCTTCCTATTAATATTCAGTTCACATCCATTCATTTTCTTTGTGTTGTTTTGTTTTTTTCACTTTTCCCAGGGTGCACCTGGACTAAAAGGAGGAGAGGGTCCCCAGGGCCCACCAGGTCCAGTTGTAAGTATAATTATAATAAATAACCGTGCTGGCCATGCTTGCAAATTACAGCTCTCCTTTCATTATCCTCACACTGAGATCCCACGGTGCGGGGAAGAGAAAATAAACACATGTCAATCAAGCCAGCCAGTGCTGGGTTTCTGCTAATTGCTTGCACTAATGAGTACAGAAACAGACTTTGGACGATTGAAAATATTTACTCCAACACTGCTGTCAGGATGGGAAAGGAGCTCTCTTGCCTCTTAAAGTACCCCCCAAATAAATCATAATTTGTCTGATTCCGAGTACTTGATGAGACTTGAATTTTGTCAGTGCTTATTTAAAAATCACATCAGTATGAAAAGTATATATCCATTCAATATTATTCAGGTAACTTTATTTAATGTAACCATATTAAATAGTTGGCAAGTGAGTAACTATCAGATTTTTGCCTGACTTATTTATTTATTCATTTATTTTTGAGCTACATTATCAACCCCCAGGAAAGAAATCGAATACAGCTTTCCATAAATTCATCTTTGTTCTTATCTGTCCTCTGAAATGTTAACAGTAACAGCCAAACGACCCATTTTAGTGGCCTCTTTTCATTCTTCCTTATATTTTACCAATCCCAAAAGCTAAAAGTTGCCTTAAATCGTCTCTCAACTTCCTTGCACATGTTGAAGTGTTTCGTTCCACGTGCAAAATGTTTCTTTAATTTGTCCCCTTTTCCTTCGTTGCTCCGCCCACCACCTCTGTTCAGGCTCCTCCCTTTCTCTTCTCTCCCAGCCGTGTCTGTGCGTCTCCTGGGCTCCTCGGCCTCTCCCTCCTCAGCCGGTTCTGCAGTGATACAGTCCAGTGCCCTTGACTGTGCCGTCCCTTCACCTGTGCCGACCTCACGCCCCCGCGGGCGACGGAGCCCAGGCTCCTTGTCGGGCCGCCGCCGAGGTTTGACCCCGGCCACCACAGTCTGTTTTATTGTCCCCAGAGCCTGGCCTCTCATTCTCTCCAGTCTAATGTGTTGCACTTCTTGCTTCTCAAACTAACATGACTTTTATACTTTGCAGAGCAAGTAGTTTATAAATTTCCCCTTTTCCCAGCAAACTTCATTTTTTACCCTTTTCTATCTGGCAACAATTCCACTCATCCATAGAAATCAAGTATAATGTTAAATCTCTATAAAGTCACCTTTGAACAGCTTGCATCCATTCATATATTAGTGAAATTTCTTCATCCACAGTGCTCTTAGTTATGATTTGTATTGTAGAAATTACATTGGAATAGAGTTAGTTGTCTCACTAGACCAATGTCCCTGTTTTATTTTGGTTACATTTATAGCATGGTGCATGGAAAATATTAATATTTCCATATGTACCTACTAGAATGATGTAGAGCCTGAGGTTGGAGCCAAGTGTATGCAGAATAACTAACACTGAGGACACAGCGGTATAACCTTTGGCAGATGGATTAACATTATGTTTAATCTGCAGATTACACATTGTTATATAACTATGATAGAGGTGGGTATGGATATTGGATATAAAATTTTTTAAGATAAAAATAAGATATTTAAGTAACTATATTTAACTTTCCATATTCCTAAAATTTGCAAAATTATGTAGAACATTTTTTTTTAAAGAGAGAGGAAGGGAGAGATAGATAGAAACATCAAAGCAAGAGAGAAACGTTGATTGAAACGTCTGTTGGCTGCCTCCTGCATACCCCTTACAAACAATTAAAATGCTCCCCTAACTGGGGATTGAGCCCAAAATCCAGGCATGGGCCTGGATTGGGAATTGAATTGGGACCTCTCAGTCCATGAAACAATGCTCAGTCCACTGAACCACACCAGCCAGGCCATGTAGAACATGTATGAATACCCTTATAAGGTAGTGGTGGTAACACTAGCAGGAACAATATTTGAAAAAGACAAAAGTTTTTAATTTTAGCATAGGATCTTCACAACTTTTAGTACAACACAATCCATTTAACCAGACCTTCAGGTTATAAAGTGATTTTGTTTGAGGATACACACATACACACACACACAAGTGTGTGTGGGTGTCAATGATTATTGCATTGTAAAACCTGAAATATGACTATAAGAATTAAATTGTTTAAATTCATTTTTAGTTCTTAAGGAAACAGTGCTATTCTAGGTCTTTGGAACAATTGAAATCAAAGTATTTGTAGGGTCCTAAATATGTCTGGGAGATATACTTTAATAGGATATTAATCAACAATGATCCAATTACATAAAGGAAAACATTTTAAATATAATATAAAAATCTAATATGTTATTTATTTAGTTGGCTTAAACATGGTTTATTTGTCAATTAGCACTCCCCTGTATACAGTTAAGCTCCATGGAAGACATTCCTTTAAGAAACTTATCATAAAGTAAATGGTTTTAAAAAGAAGCACAACAAAGACTAACAGCAATGTAAGATAGTCATTGATTAAATGACTAATGACACACAAACAACAAATGTTAATTATTAAGGGCAGAGGGAACAAAAGAGAAATCATCAGAAGGGTCATGTCCCTTGAACTTGAAAAAAACACTTTCACAGGGTAATCCAAAACCTCATAGCAGTCACAAAAGGTTTTAAAAGGCCTTTACATTTAGCTATTGGAAATGTTCCCCAATGATCACTATGAGTTCATTTATTTGGAATTAACATCCATTCTTACAATAAATTCACATTTCCAATTCTGTAGGTATCAACCAATTAAAATGCTTCCTTAAAGTTGATGAAAGAGAAACCACTAAAGGGAAAGACTCATCTACATTTATTAGTTCCCCACATGACTGCCGTAATTGCTGTAAAATATAGCAAAAAGGTTCATGATGATGATGTCATAAAAAGCTCTAAACAAGCCTTGGTTTACTCCATTTAAAGTAATTATGGTGCATGTGAAATCTGGTTTTGAAAAACTTTTATTCCAAATGACTAAAATCAAAACAAACAAACAAAAAATAAACTGCTGGGTTTCTGGATGTAACTGGTAACTTACCAGAAAATTTGTTCATATTAATTCTTATTTTTTTGAGGTTCAAGACTTACTGTGGGCTACCCTGAAATTAATATTAAAAACAAAGAATCGGGCAGTGATCACTTTGGCAAGAAAGCTAACAGCTTCTATTTTAGCATGCTCATCAAAAGGGTGACATCAAAGTATCAGAGGGCAATAACAGGCCAGCTGGTGAGAGAGAATTAAATTGTAAGTCCTAACAGATAAAGGCATAAGAGTATCCGTAGAACTCCTCTAGTCTCTAATGGATCTGTCTACGTTTACATCAGTCTCATATTAACATTACCTTTGAGATATTGATTAAGTAATGGTAAGTGCAGGATTGAGACTCACAGGAGCAGAGAGAGATGGATATTTTGCAATTATTCATATGAAGGAAAAAGTACTAAATTGACGAGTTCTTGGGAGAAAAGAATATGATTAAAGAATGTGAAGGGTAAAGGAAATAGAAAATGAAATAATATTAAAAGTGCTTATTCTTTCCATTGTTAATGCTACGAACTTTATACTCATTATTTTATTTGATCTTTGCAACCTGGCCAGGTAGATATTATCATTCCATTTTAAAGGCAAGAAATCTGAGGCTTAGAGAAGGTAAATAACTTGCCCAAGTTTATAGTCCTTTGAAGACAAAGATCCATAATAGCACATGACATAGACTCGTTTCCAGAGAGGCATCTCTCTCATTGTAAATATCATATCGACTGAAATTCTCCCTAAACCCTTTTGGTTTCATTTTTCCAAGTCCTCTTGATTCTTCTTTACTCCTGTGAACAATTTTGTCAGGAGTTAGAGGAGCTAATATTCCCAGCTCATTGGGCTTTAATATTCCTATGTGCAGTCTTTATAATGGTTGCTTAATTTGAATGAATCAAAGATTAAACTACTTAAATGGACAGGTTGAAACCTTTGACACCCATTCTCTTCATTTATAATCCATTCAGTCAGAAACATAGACCAGGTTGTTTGCTTCCCATTGCTGTGACTTCATGTAAAAGTGGGTTTCCTGGCCTGTGCCAGGCCCAGTGGTGATGCCATTGGGACTGTGACGTGTAGGACTCGCATCACCAGAGGTTCTGTTTGAGGACTCGGGAGATTGCTTCATGCAGGGCCTTTGGTATGAATACCCCAGAAGAAATCTCTTGTGAATCCTAGCTTGAGAAATATTTGTACCTTCTTGATCAGTAAGCTGATACACATTTTCATGAATTATGAAAATTAGATTTCTCTTTTTGGTTCAGTTTACAGATATCATGGAGTCAAAACTGAGACACATTAGAGAAGATAAATCTTTGCTTTGAGACTGTAACTTTTTGAATACAACTCACTATGAAAAACAGTACATGTAATATACTTTCATATTGTCTATTATATTTTATTACAGTCAATATTTTAAAATTCTGGACAGGACCCATTAAATTGATTTCATAACCCACCAATGGATTATGACCTGTACTATGCACTTATAGATAACTAATATTGTTGGTTCCATGTTATGCCAATAAAAAGTTACTTGCTTATGTATTTTTCTTACTTAACTATTTCTCACTGATAGTCATTTATATTTTATATGTTCCCTGCAAGCTGCTATAAGTCTTTTCTTGTAGAAAAACTGTAATTAAATAAATGTCTGAACATAGCAATCGTTTAAACTGAAGTTATATAGGTTCATTAAGTGGACATTTCCTACAGAATACTGTGGCTTACTGAGGAAGACGGATAGGACACAGATAAAATCACAAATTATAAATAAGTGATATAATAAAAGATAGAACAAAGAAGACAAGGTGAGAAAAATGATTTTTGCCTAAAGGAATTATGTTGGAGTTATAAATAAAAAATCAGTTTTATTACAAAAAGCAAGTGTTTGAGTGCTAAATAGATTCTGGACGTGCTCAGCACTGTTTGGGCCATCTCAGCACCGAGCTGGTAACTCATGGTGTTGTTTAAAGGTCTTGCTACTAGGAGTAAATGTGTATCGAGAAACATTTTTTAATGCTCTCACTGCAGATAAACAATATCGTCCCCCCAGGATGTCATGGCTTCGGGCGTCCAGAGTCTGGCAGGGATGCCAGGCAAAGCACAGGCACGCCCCTGAGCTCAGCGGGTTTGCTCACTCGGTGGCGGTCTCGATGGGCACACAGCAGAGCCACAGGTGCTGGGCGTCCAGGGAGGCCCGCAGCCTTTCCCCACCTGTTGGACGTAACCCGGGTGTGTGCTTTATTTATAGTGAATGCACAGTGTGCACAAGTACACTATGCAGGCACATTCTCAGATGGCTTCTACCACCTATGTCTTCATAAAATAACATCAAGGAAAATGTACTCCCTAAATGGGCTCCCTTCTGTGTGTGTGCGCGCACGTGTGTTTTCCTGATATGGAATCCCCTCATTGTCAACCATTATTTCTTGAAAAATGAGGTGATACAAAGAAATGCAATAGTGTGTTTGACAAAAGCCCTCTATTTGTTCCCCAGGAGAAGTGGGGGTTCATATGGGACAAGTGTGAGGGCCAGACGCGAGCCGCCAGGAGAGTGATGTGGATCGCTCCGCGGCTGCGCAGGCCTCCGTCCTGACCCCTCTCCTGCGCCTCCGGGTTCATGACCGTTCCCTGAGCCTTGGGCTCGCTTTCCACTTCATGTGCTATTGTTTCTTTTCCTCAACAGCTTTTCCTTAGTAGCATAAACCCTTCCTACAAAGTCCGATGAGTTCTGATTATTCCTACGTCCCATTCCAGAGAAGCTTCTGCCTTTTACTTATGCCTCAATCAAGGAAGTCAGAGTTTTTAGAAGGATTATACCTACTAATTAGTCATATGCTATATTTTTTAAAGATAAGGCACGTTGTCTTTATTGGAACTCAGGTAGATCTCAGAGGACTGTTACCACATCCAAGCAGGGATGAGTGAAGGCTGGAGATGGTGGTGGGGATCAGTGACCACAGATCGAGATACTACAGGGCTTTAGTTCAGCATTCGGAATGAATGCTTTACATTCCGGCAGTGCTGGGTATTTTGTTAGAAATGTTAAACTACTGTAATCCGCACAATGGGGACTACTGCGGGCTAGTCCTGCCGTGACGGTCGCGTGCCTGAACAAGAGGGGGCAGCGTTGGGCCCGCAGAGTTCTAGTTCCTGAGAACGCTTTGTTTGCGCCTCTTCGCTCTCTTGTGCGCCGTCCTTTGAACTACGTGGATGAGATGGCTTCTCTGTTTACCAATTTCATTTACTTTTCAAATGCTCCTCCGAACGTGAGACCCTGTGAACTTTCAGCAGATTTTGTCCGGGTGCTGCGTGGGGAGAAGCAGAGCAGGGGCCAGTCCAGCCCTGGGAGCAGGACCGACGCCCTCCGGTTCCGTTCCCGCCGGGCGGGCCAGGGCGGCGCTGCGCCCAAGCGAGTCGCCAAAGTCTAAAGAACAAAGTATATAAACAAAGTGGGAACAGCAGACTCCTAGCTGCAGAGAACACACTGATGGGTGCCAGAGGGGATGGAGGTTGGGGGCTGGGGGCTGTAAAGCCCTGCGCGGGGAACATAGTCAATACTATTGTAATGACTGTGTAGGGTACCGGGTGGGGACTGGGACTATTGGGGGATCACGGTGTGAAGGATATGATCGTCTAAGCACATGCTGCACACCTGAAACTAATACAAAGTAATACTGAACGTCAACTGTAAATGAAAAAAATTAAAAGAAAACATCTAGATAGAGAAACGGAAATGCCTCCCTTTAAAAGCAGGTAAACATCCGCCTTCCAGTTGAAAACAAGTGGCCTGTGGTGGTTATTGTTTAGTATGAAAACATTAGAACACTTTATGATAGTATGGGCGTTATAATTCATGCAGTTCAACACCGACTATTGCCTTTGGAAAACTTTTCATTATGTGTCCATTGTTTATTTTTATTTTATTAAAAAAATTTTTTTTTCTTTATTGATGTTAGAGAGAGGAAGGGAGAGAGAAACATCGATGAGAGAGAACATGGATTGGCCGCCTCCTGCGTGCCCCCCACTGGGGATCAGGCCCACAACCTGGGCACGTGCCCTGACCAGGAATCAAACCAGCGACCTCTTGGTGCATGGGTCGACGCTCCACCACTGAGCCACACCGGCTGGGCTCCACTGATGTTTAAATCACAGATCAGGATAATGATATTTCTTTAGTTTTTAACCGCTTTTTCTCTGAGGAACTTCCAGTTAAGCACCATTGATGTGTAAGATGTTCATTACTGCTCTAGAGAGATGCGTATACAGGGCTTTTGTAAATAAATAATGGTTGGTTTGAAAGAATGTCTTCTTATTTAACATCACTACAGTGTCACTGTTCCCACTACACTTTTAGGTATTGACAATTTATACTTAGTCATTAATTTAATAATTTAGACTTAATTCATATATGTGTAATGGCGTTTTCATATGCCACTCATCTGGCTGTGGTCCCAGTGACTGTGGTTGTCCCCTTTGCTGTCACACAGGTCATGGGGACTGGTCAAGGCCATTATTTGAATCCTTCTATTATATACCATTATTTATATATCTTATTTCAAGCTTATTCCTTTATTAGCTTCTTTTTTTAATAGATCTAGGCAATAATAATGATTAACTACAAAGATTATTAGGTGCAATGTTGATGGGGACTTTATTTTAATACTTTGTATTTTACCTTTGACCTTCTTTTAAGCTTTTGGCAAGCAGTTTAAACTAGGATGAAAAATACTGTTACGTAGAAAAGCTGTACCCTCCCTTTAACAGGGTGACCTGCGATATATATACCACATCACCTTCTGGGTCTTATTTCTCTCCATAAAATGTTCACTTCCACAAGTATCTGAGAGTGCACATCCATTCTGATGCAGTTCTCGAACTCTGTTGCATTCATAGTTTCAGAAAGATATTGTTCAAAGAACTTTCAGTGCCATAATGACATCATAAAAACTCTGTTCCCATTTTATCGGTGAGAAAAGTGAGTCACAGGTTGGTTAGCAGTTTGCTCACCACGGGAGGAGGCTAGTCTCCAGTACTGGGCAGGGGAAGGTCACACACAGTTGACCTGTTTACTGAGGGCCTGCGGTGTGCCAGCCCCTGTTCGAATTGCTGGGGATTGGTGACAAAAATGCAAAAATTCTATTCTTGGGAGGTTATCATTATCTACTTAACCTACGTTTAAACCCGAACATACTCATTTTAGACATAATTATTTATTTATCTGACAATTATACAGCCTTCTGTTTTTTACTACAGCCAGTTATAGAGAGGTGCAATAATTGCTATCACTATAAATGTATACCCTTTGTGGAAAAAAAATACATTTGCAATGTGCTTGTTCAGGGGCCGTATTCCCAGTCATTGTCACAAGACTCGGGTTCTCACTGTATATTTGTGGAA